>NC_136057.1:111041667-115841667 GCF_964261635.1 Lissotriton helveticus | reverse complement strand
AATCCATCTCTGCGATCACTCTTGGCTTTCCACAGGGATCTTCTCTCTCACCCATTATCTTCAATCTATTCCTGGAACCACTGGCAAATCACTTACAATCCGCTACCATCCAGTATAATATGTACGCTGATGACATTCTGCTGTATCTCAAAATCACCTTCCCAGAGGACATTATATTCCTCAATTCCACCTTGCAAAATACACATCACTGGCTCACGGATAACAATCTTAAACTCACTACTGCCAAAACGGAATTCTTTCTCATCTCACCGCCGAATAACATCCCCAAGATCGATCTTTGGTTGAAACCTATTGTAGCCCTCAACTGCTCTCCTCACATCATACACTCTGCTAGATCCTTGGGTATTAGACAAACATCTGAATATGCAGGATCACATTAGCACAGTCACCAAAGGAGCAAATTAGGAGCTGAGCATTCTGCGGAAACTTAAACACTCCCTTCCACATGAAGACCTAAAACAAGCGATTGTAGAAGTAGACCTCAGCAAGGCCTACCAGTGCTAGGGGTTCGCCCTTCTCTGCACACAAGTCCTCAGACCAGCAAATAGAAGTTAGCACGGAAACTGAAACGTTAAGAAAACCATGTATTAAACCTCATGAGGTGAAACTTCATCCACATAACACCCTTCGACAGTGTAAGAAGGAGCACAAGGAGAAGGACCATGGGTCTTTTATACCCACACAGGAGCTCAAAAGGAGGCGGTACAAGTTCACATAGGAAGAGTTTCATTCGTAGGTGGTCATATAGAGAATGCACAGTCAACAAAGAAGGAGGGGCGATAAGTTGCTGATCTCGGTTAAAATAGCCTGACAGTAACAGAATAGAGCAGGTGCATGGGCAGCTACAGACTCTTCTGAGCATGTGCAGAGTAGCAAGGGCTAAGTATAGCCAGTTCTTGAGCAAAGCACAAGGGCAAGCAACAGCGAAGAAGGAAAGAGCACATGGTGAGCACATGCTCAGACAAGGTGGCTGCCGGAAACAAGATGGCTTCAGCTCAATGCTACTAAATGACGGGTTGAAGTGCACACCTTTAACTTGCTGTTTTCAAACTTGAATCATTTCATATTGCGTGCATCCCGGAAAAGTGGTCCGCCCATCGGCTAACAGCGATCTCTGCCAAATTTCCTCAGACGTCCCTTTTAGCAATAGCTGAAGACATCTATAATCTAGGAGAGTCTAAGTATACATCATGTACATCGATATGCATCATTTAATCAACTTCTTTGTCTAGTACACGTTGGGCATTCATTTGTTTAACATCACGTCTGGCAGGTGTACAAGCAGTGATACAGATGGAGTAAAGTATTGGACCACATTGTATACATAAACAGCATGTCATTAGAATTTCAAGCAATATATACAGAACTGTTAACAGTTTCCAGCCCCAGGTGACAAACAATGTCCATAGCCAACCGGTTAAAGTTCATGTTCCAGTATCGGGGTGAATCTCAGCAGCAATCTTATGTAGTTTAGAGATCGCATCAGAAACTGAAGGGGCATGATCTGGAATGTACACGCAGCAACTACTCCAGATGAAGCGACATGCACCACCTCGATCAGCCAGGACTACGTCCAGGACCATACGGTTTTGGAGCGCCACAATCCTCGCAATTGGTAGTTCCTCTGTGATGTTTCCAAGTGCCATAGCTGTCTGGTTGGTCACAGCCTCTACGACCCACGTCAAACGTGTGATTTTCCTACTGTTCTGGGCAGCACCAACAAAGAATAGCCTCAAATTAAAATCAACATATTGCTGTAGTGTGGTGTCAGTCTGATCCACCTCGTTGTGATTTGCGGTCCTCTTAAATCTGTTTTTGGAAATGTCATTAAACATTTTTGAGTCCTTGTGATATGATGCAGGAGCCAAAAATACAGGTGGCAATAAAAAGGACACATAGCAATCTCCAGACCATCCAGCAGGTAGATGGTAGTATCCCTTATTTCCACATATAAAATAGTTATTATGTGAAGACGTGAAGCTACTATTATTATTACCAGCAATGTTCATAACTAAAGTACATTCAGTTTTCCCCACTGGAATTTTCCCAACACTACTCACACATAAATCTGCTCGAGCTCCAGTTACAGCTATAACAAATGGTCCATTACCCTTAGCAGTTCGAGTATTTGGGTAAACATAATGTGTTGAAGCATTTCCTCGTCGGTACTCCTCCATCTCCCATTTAGTTCCTTTAGCTTGCGGATCACCTTATTCATCAGGATAACATGCTTTATTAAGATAATAGTTTAACCTCCCTACACCAATATCAGTAATATTAGTCACTTCAGAAGCCAATAAAAGTGCAAACCAGGCTTGACAAAAACCGTTATGAGAAAATGGAAGAGGAATAAAAGGTGTTCCTCCCTTTTTCTGATGAGCTGACATTCCATACACCGAGCAGTTAGTAATGTTCGTAGCATTGTGCGTGTGGTGCAACATCTGGATGAACGTGCTGTTCAAAGAGTGGTGTTCAATGGATGCTGAAGTAGTGGCAGTCAGCATTCGTCAAGCAGGAAACACTTCCTCTACAATCCAAGTTATCACTGCCATAGTGAATGTACCCAACAATACACATAATCCTCTTGTCGCAAATCCTCACAGCGGTTGATGTCTTCTCCATAGGCATATTCATCTTGTTGTTGAAATAACAAAGCAGTTGGAGCTCTAATGTCCTGGGCAGTCGTTGGTTTCTTCACTGAGGGTTAAGATGGGTGTCACTATGCAAAAGATCCCCCCTCTTCAGCGCAGTTTCTCACTAACCTAGGACGGTTGCTCAACCAGTCGTTTTCAACAATGAATTTTCTTTCCGGGGCCGCAGTTGATGTTGAGATGCACCAGGAATCGTATGGTCCAGGAAGACTTCCTCAGGGTCTTCAGGTGATATGGCTTGGCCTCTCTCTGTGTCCAGGATATCTTGATTGTCGATTAGGGCAGCAGGTTCCACCAGGGTAGACGGCACCTTCTTGCAGTGGGTAGAATGCACCCAGTTCCTTCTGTTGGTCACTCGGACTGCAGTTCTCGTCGCAAGGAGGACTTGCTCTGGGACGCGCCACCTAGGTTCCAAAATGCTCGATCTCTGGAAGGACCGGATCATCACATGATCGCTGGGCCGTAGTTTGTGGCCCTCACCTTTCGACCTGTCAGTAGGAAGAGCTTCTTGAACCTGTTGATGAATAGAAATCAAACTGTCAGTCAACTGTGACAGGTAGTCACTCATCAAGACACAAGGTACATCATGTATGGGGCGTGGCTTAGGAATCCCCCAAATATTCATAGGCCTTCCAAATACAACCTCCATATTGTGTAAGACCAGATTGTGAATGTGGCACTGATCTAATGGACAACAATGTCAAGGATAGTGCATCAGGTCATTTCAAGGGTGTGGAAGCCTTGATCTTAGCTAGCTTAAGCTTGAGTAGCATTGTACCGTTCCACTAGCCCTGCTGATTGTGGGTGGAAGGCAGTATGAAACTTCTGCTTAATCCCTAATCCTTTCAGGACATACTCAACAACTTGCCCAATAAAATGGAGTCCGTGGTTACTCCACAAAAGTTTGCAAACACCAAATCTGGGAAATTATTCCTTTAGAAGTACCTTTGCTGTAGTAAGAGCTGTATTATCTTTCGTAGGGTACGCCTCTATCCACTTACTGAAGGCACATACCACTACTAGAACATATTTTAGATTGTTGCAACGTTCAAGCTGGATGTAATCCTTTTCAAAACTTCAAGAGGTGCAGTTGGTGTGGCAAACCCTCCTGTAGGAGTTTGTGTCCCTTTTCCAGGATTGTACTGGAGACTATTCAAGCAGGACTGCACTATCTTTTTAGCTGTGCTGGCAATTTCTGGATGCTCACAAACTTGTGTAAGCAACTTCGTTATCGAGGCAGCTCCAACATGTGCTGGCCCATGTGCCACATGAATCATAGGCTGTGGGCAGTTTCCACTTGGTCATGTCTTTATTTCTCCAACAACCCTCATCATCCAATGTTCCTTCATTAAACCAGTGCCCAAGTTCTTCTGCAGAAGCAGATTGCTGCATGTCTAGCATTTCCTGCCTGGCATCATGCTAACCGTCAGCCTGTGACTTCACTACGTACATAGATGTGGTGCTTCGCTGCATTGCAGTCTCATGGGCTGTGTGATCTGCGGAGGCATTACCTTGTTCGATTTTATCAGTCACTTTCTTGTGTGCGCTACACTTAACAATCGCTATTTTCTTCGGGTATGTCAAGGCAGTCAGAAGATTGTGTACCAATTCTCCATGCATTATTTGCATCCCATGGGATGTAAGAAAGCCTCTTTCCTTCCAGAGCAACCCATAAACGGGAGCCACTCTAAAAGCATAGCGGCTATCCATACAGATGTTCACAGATAAGTCGGAACTAAGTTCACACGCTCTTGTCAATGCTATTAGCTCAGCTGCCTGAGCTGACTTCTGTGGGATACGAGCTGTCCCAACCACCGTCAGAAGTGTTGTGATTGCATATGCAGCTGATGTTGCGCCATCTGGTAATTTCAAACAGGACCCATCAACCCACAGTTCCCCATAAACATTTGAGAGGGGTGTATCTTGCAAGTCGACACGACCCTTTGTCTGTTCCTCAATAAGAAATATACAATCATGAGGTTCTTGTAACTGGGACTGAGTCGCTGGATATGGCAACAGAGTGGCTGGATTCAGGGTTGAACATCTTTGCAGAGTGATGTGAGAAGCCAAAAGTGTCAATTCATATCCTGTCAACCTAGCACTAGTTAAATGTTGTGTTTTGATTTGGTTCAAAAGGGCATCAACTGCATGGTCTATGTGACATGACTATCCCTTCACTCTGCCGTATGGTCACAGCTGCTGCTGCGACAGAACGGAAACACCCAGGCAATGCATGAGCAACTGGATTGAGAACAGCTGAAAAATATGCACAAGGACGCTGCTTGTCACAGTGTGTCTGTACTAAAACTGAAAGTGGACAACCATCTCTCTCGTGTACATAGAGTGTAAAAGCCTTAGCGTAATCTGGAGTTCCTAATACTGGTGCAGAACAAAGAGCTTTACGCAACTGGTGGAAAGCATTCTGGCATTCAGTCATCCATGGAAGGGGCATTGGAGTGTCTTTAGTCAGAAGAGTCAACAGAAGTTTAACAATGTGTGAGAAGCTTGGAATCCATTGCCTACAAAAAGAAGTAAGACCAATGAATGCACGAACATCTTTCTGAGTACGGGTTACAGGCGTGTCTAAAATAGCTTGAATGCGTTCTGGTGTAAGTGCACGTCCCTCCTTAAACAGGAGGTGACCCAAATGGATAACCTTCTGTCAACAATACTGATATTTCTTCCGAGAAACTTTATGATGGTGAGATGCAAGAATTTGAAAGCAATGACAGTGTTCCTTCTTCACACTGTTCAGGCATGTCAGCTGCCAATAAGATATCATCGACATATTGTATGAGAGCCACCCCATTTGGCACAGGGAAAGAATCAAGCTGTCTTTTCAATGCTTGGCTGTAAATACTAGGACTCTGTTTACCCTTGAGGAATTCTACAGTATCTAAAGGATCAATTATTCAAAGTGAAACCAAACAAATATCGGCTGTCAGGATGAATAGGGATGGAGAAGAAAGCATTCTTTAAATCAATCACAGTAAAGTTGGCCGCAGTCGGAGGAACCATGGTAAGGAGTGTTGTGATGTCAGAGACTACCGGGTATTGGGGCACTACAATCTTGTTAACCTCTCGCAAATCAATGATAAACCTGTAGATTTTAGTATCAGTGCCTTTCTTCAGAATGGGAAGGATAGGGCTATTGCAAATATTGTAAGGGACTTCTTCCACAACCCCCACTACAATCAGATCATGAACATTACGTATTAGTGCCCCTTCACCATCTCGAGAAATTTTGCATTGAGGTAATCGAGGTAATGAAGCACCCTCCTTCACCTGAATATGCACTGGTGGAATAACCATTTGCCCCACATCGGTATCTGATGTAGCCCACAGAGTACTAGGGCGTGAACCCAATGCAATGTCCTCTCTAAGAAGGTAGGTCTTCTCAACCAAGCAATAGTTATCATTGAATATAACACGCACACCTTCTGGGGGAACAACGTATCCTAGCCCTAAAATACTTGAGCATATCAAGACCCACAATATTGTCCGGTGTGAAGCAAAAATGGACATGGAGCAGTACATTTATCAACTTGAAATGCAAGTGGTTGTGACAGTGGGCTAAGGGAAGGTGGCCCATCGAAATCTATTGATGTAATGGTTAAGCCAGACAGGGGAGCCCTTGGAACCAATTGTTTAGACAGTGCACTACGAGTAGCTCCTGTGCCGATCAGAAATTGATCAATAGAACCCAAAACATGTGCGGTAAGATAGGGACCCTTCTGATCTACTGGGACTTCAACTGGTTCCTTACCCCATCCTAGGCATTCCTATGCATAAGCAGAATCCTTCAAATCAGATAAAAAGACTACTAGATCTATCCTATTGTCCAACATGTTTGGGATGAAGGCTTTAAGGCAATGAAGAATCCAGCGACGGTGGTCCCTGTACTACCGCGCCTCAAAAAAAATACAAAGCACCTGATGATGGTCCGGCGTCTTTGACGGGATACCCAAAACCGGACTCGGTAATTTCACAAGCGGCACAAAGGAAGTCACGCAACCCTTCAGCTCCTTTGACAACTCCTCCAGATAAGGAAGACAGGAGGTTAGACAACGTCGGGAAGAGGTTCTCTTCGATGGCTAGAACGAATGTCCTAGATAAATAATCGGACATTTGATATTGGTTTCGTCTATCAAAAGTACTAGAGGGATTCTGAGTATGCGCAACAGTTTCAAACCTAGTGCGATCATCCATGCCTCCCCTATGTCCTGAATACCCCAAGCTGCCTCACATTTGCCCCTGTCAACGCTGATATTGCTGAGCACGCAATTCTTGACAGTCAACAGCCCAATGTCCAATCTTCTTACAATAAGCGCTCTGATCAGAAGACAGAGTAGGCCGAGCATAAGAGGGTACGCTCGGGCAATACGACGCACGTCCGCCGCTGCCACCACCTCTATAGGATGGACCATAAGCCTGAGCTAACATAACCTTTGTTTTCAACTCCTTTTTTTTATCTTCATTGCCCTTAGCTTCCAATTCCTGACGTTCATAATACTGAGCCATATTCAAAAGAGAGACTGAGGAAGACGTGGTCGTGAACTTTTGCTGGCCTTTAGGCAACTAGCTATTCCTGGCAACATGTTCGCCACAAATTTATCGACAAACCGATGCCTGCCCGTACCATCTGTCAATGACTGGCCCCTAAAGTCGTGGAATGCCTCCTCAAAACATGTAAAGAAGTCAGAGACCGATTCATCTGCCTTTTGCTTACAGGATGCTAACACAGTCCAATCTATCTTTTTAGGAGGCATGAGAGTTTTCAATTTAACTAGTATATCCTTTGAAGGTCTAAAAGTTCTTGTTGTGGTTTCTATGCGGGTTCCCTTTCTGCATCTATCCTCTCTAGTGCCTTCCAAACATCCCCAAAAGTTGGATGATCATCGACTTTACGAATAGAACTCCACATATCGGGGGGTAGAATAAGCCCAAAAAACATATCAATATCAGATAAAGTCAAGGTACAAGACCTAATGGCTCCTTCAACTTCTTCATAGAAAGTGGACAGATTTTTCCGTGGGTCGGGCAAAGCAGCTTTAAGAGCCATGACATCTGCTCTACTCCAAGGAGTATAGACCCAATAATACATAAAATAACCCTTTGCATCAGTGAAATCTTTATTATCATCCGTTCTCGTACCCCAGGAGGGACATACAAAGGAGCGGTTTCCCGCTTGGGTTTCCCATGAACTACAATATTCTTATCTGTCCCTGGAGTGTCATCCTGTGGCACGGTGGTCTGAATTGTTTGTTCAGCTGCAGCAGCTGCCTTTTTCTCCTCTCTCAAATGGAATGCATCAGTTGGTAGTTTAACCACGTGTCTAATTAAGTCAGCCACCTGGAAAGGGAGAAAAAGACCGTCACGCAATTTTTTATAATCATCTGCGATATCAACAGGCTCTAATTCTGTGAAATGCTTTCTAAACCGTTCAATTACTTCTGTGGTAAACATCTCTACAAAATATAACTGCTCTATATCCAGCCATTGTTGTACATTGGCTATTAGATCTTAAGCAGGAGTGCTACCATGGGCTGCTTTGCGAGCAACAGATCTAAGAGTGGCTGCACAATCAGCAGTCAGAAAAGACCGAGTCTGACATTGAGAATTTGATCCTGACTGATCCTGATCTGAAGGAAAAATATCAGCATCAGAATCAACCTTAGGGGCAGAGGGAAAAGTATATGGAAGCGGGCAACGATCTAACAAAATGGAATCGTCCTGTGGTTTATTAAATAGAGGGTAAAGGGGGCGCCGGACAGGGTATTGGCCATTTACCTGTAAACGACGCTCCCTATCCTCGCTCTCTTTTATCTTCTTCATTTCTCTATTTTTCAGCTCCAGCGCTTTCGCATGGATATTTTTGTGTTGTTCCTTTTCAACCAAAGCTTGGTCTCTTCTCAATCGTTCACGCACTTCTTTCTCCCAAATTCATACACAGTCAAACCTATCTTGTCTACTTTTGTGCTTAAACATAGATTGTTACACATACTGAATTTTTCTAAGATCAAATGACCCATTTATAGGCCATCGCAACACAGAATCATTACTAGTATATTTATTCCATAGTGTGCTGTAGGTTATAGAAGGAGTATCATTTTTAATATACATGTCCCTATTTGGTGTACCCTCGGGGGGAGGGGAGACGGCTGATTCCGTTCTAGATCCATATTGGTACCTCCAAGAAAGCAACACATTCTACGAAGTGTGCTAGGAACAGGCATGCCAAGAATATTGCAGCATATACAATGTTATTTGCCAAGTGGCACTTACTCAATGTGTGCCGTTCAAGTTTTAAAAAAGTTAGAGAAAAATCTCCTCATTACCGGTCTATATAAATTGCAATTCATATATATCCAAGCAAGTTCCAAGATTTTGGCCAAACAAACAAGAAGTGTCGCATCAAATGACCTTACCAAGCAAGAGACTCCAGATTCCAAGTGCCAAGTTCTGAATCGACCAAATGGTCTCTGCACGGTGAACACCAGAAGGGATCTCAGTCGAGGACCGGCACCACCTGGAGGGTCAGATCACGAAGTGTCATATTGCTACTGATATTCTGAATACTGTGTTAAGTTAGCGTAGGCTCATTTAATGTTTAAACGCCATTTTTCCTTTTGCTGCTTCTGCACACGTTACATAATTGTTGATTTAGCTTTCACCCTAGTAGTTTACTTGAGAATAATATGTTATTGCTTTCAAATCAGCGTTGCTTAATAAATAATGTCTGTACAGTGAGTGCTGAAGCTACAAGGATAACAAGACACAGATTGTTGTGAGAACTGATCTCCGCACCTCCATAGACATAACATAAGTGCAGCTCCTGCCAAATTCTGGCTTTAGGCGGGTTTTATATTGCAATGTTCAGAGCACATACACACACTTGATGCGGTTCGCATGCAGAGAGCTGGTGAAGACAGATGTGATTCCTTCATACTAGGATCTTGAGGTATGGGCCCGTCCAGCTAAAACCCAAAGAGACCTTCTTATATATTAATATAATATACCAATTAGGGAGGGTGAGAATTATGTGTGTTTAGCACTTATTCATTTCAGCATAATAGCATGCTGTTACCGTTTGCTTTCTGTGGACTAGTAACTATGCTGATAACTTTGCTTCTGATAATATGTTTCCTTGTATTATCTAAGATACTGCGTATGAGACAACGGCATTAGTAAATAAATATTTCAAATGTGCACGTGTCCTCATTACTCCACGTTCTGATTGAAATGATTGTATAATGAAAGAGTGCTCATGTGTTCCACGTAACCTGAGGTATTGTGAGTTCATGTTCTGGTTTGTCTAAACATTGGATGTTCTATTATGTCCAATGAGACACTGTAGCTAGCTCGGTATGGGGTTTTTTGGGTACTGAGGTGAGTTTTGGGTAACCCTAATTCACCGAGTTTCCAATCCTCTGTGCACAGTTCTGTGGGAGAACAGAAACCCTGCGACATGGCGCCCAACGTTTCGGTGGTCTTATATCATGACACTTGAGTAGTCTTTCATTCGATCCTTAACCCCTTCACTGTCGTTTCCGGAAAACGGGGGTGTCGGAAAAACCTATCTATTATTTCTATAGGTCTTTTCAAGCTTGAATCTTTCTAAAACGGTTTCCTTGAATTACTACCCAGTTGTGCTACAAAGTTTACTTTTATTTTCTGTGGTGCCGGTGTAATCATGGCACAAGCTGTGGACATCCCGCAACATAGTCGCATCATGGTGCGTAACCATTTGCAGGCTTTCCAAGTCCCAGTGGATGGCTTAGCTGTGATTTTGGTGGTGTCTGCGGATCCGGCGTACCCGTTCGAACTGTTTTATTCATGGGTAACGTTTCCGGCTCTTGACGCAAATTCTGGTGTTTACCACACCTACACCCCCTCACCTGTACCAGCTGAATATACTCCGTACAGAGCACTGGAAATACCTATTGATCATTGGCAGCATCGCGTTTGGTTTGGTGGCGCCCTACTCCACTCTTTACCCGCTGCGAGGTTAGGTCCTTTGTCCATTCCAGGCACTAATTGGCCTGCTTTGGCTGGATTTACTCCTCATCCTCAACACGGCAATTGTACCTTGGCGGAGGTTCGCAGACTACATGTTGTCTCGATTGCTGTGATTCGTGCATTAGTGCAATACATAGGTCGACATCTCCCGGGTGGTCCCCCGGGGGGTCCGGCTGTCCGAACGGAACATGGCGGTTTGAAACTCAATCCGGTGATGGTCAATTGAGTTTTTGGTCAACGCCCAGATGATCGGGATGAGTTCCCATTCTGGCTTGCCGAGAAGTTTGACCAGCTGGAAGCTGTGTTTCCGAATTCTACTCCTGCTGATAAACATCGAATGTTGACGATTACTTTGCCTAAGGATTTAACTTGTTGACTGTGAAAGTTGGGGGAAAACTTTTGCGGCTGTTTATGCGAGGTGTTTCGGCACCCTAACAATGGCTGTACTGCCTACGATCATTAAACGTGTTCAGGATGATCACGGACCGGAAGCAGCGGTTGAATTGGGTATGCGCCTGTGTGGTTCATTTGAGATTGTTAGCGATCTCATTCTCTCCAATGTTAAAGGGGACGCTGTGAGCTTTCAGGTGTCTAATGCTTTGGCAGCTATACCCGAGGCCGAAAGACCCCGCCAGTTGGCGAAGATTGTTGTGGCCGCTTATAAAACGATTGGTCGCACAAGTAAGGGTCTGAAATATTTTGCAGTTAAGGAGAAGAAACAGCCTCAAGGACAGTCTGCTGCGGCAGATGTCCAGCCCAAGTCCAAGAATCAAAATTGGCCTAAAAAACAGAAACAGGGGAAGCAACAACAGCAGACTCAGGAGTCTTATCATACTTGTTCAAGCCAATAGTCTTGGGAAGTTAAGAACGCTAATATAATTTTCCCAAAAAAAAATGTAAAAGAAACGCTAGTTGTCAGCATGTCATTTCAGGTCGGAAGTTCTAAAAGTGTCTAGGGCATGACCGTGTATGCAAAATAAGCAGCAACAGCCTCCAACATGAAATCACCGTCTTCATCCGAAAACAGTTCAGCCATCCAATTTAAAAGTGGAAAAGAACATACGTGATCCTCTAGTACCGGAGCCTCTATCACCATCAGAGGACAACTCGGTGGGTTTTCCAGAAAGCTTAGTGCCAAGAAATCTTGAGCAGCTGCGAGTATATTCCAGGGACCCATTAGTCCATGCATCGCTGCTAAGGCCATAATCCTTTCGCCAGTACAAACCAACTCGTGAGTAACGACGGGACTCATCAGCTGATTAAAGTCAACGTCAGGAGAAACTGGTCGGCAGAGACACAAATCAATGGCCCAATCAAAGTCACAGCTTAGGCAGTGAAACACAGGCTGGACACAGGTGAAGTAGGAAAATCGAAACGATAATCCATATGCCGGGCTTAAAATCGCGAGCGGCAGTGTGCCATAATATTCAAGCATCCGGTTGCGAAACAGCGTCAGAAGGGGCTGGGCGGCGCCTTGCACAGGAAGGGCATCCATATTTAAAGAAACAGAAAATAACTAGAGCGCCTGCCGCTAATGCCAGTAAAACCGGGAATCCACCAAACAAACTCGAAAAAATGGAATGAAAGAAAGCAGGAATGACTCCAAAAATCTTTTCAAAGGAAGTCACTAGACCGCTGCTAACTATTTTAAAAAAATGCGCCAGGCCAGTTGTGGAGGACGCGTTAAAGATAGAATGAACCATCTCGCTGAAATGCAAAGGTAAATCAGTATTTGAAAGGGCCTGAACCTCTGTACGGGTCTTGGCTATGTGAAGCACGAAAGTTTCACGAGCCGAACTCAAGGCCACTTCTTTTTGGGACAATAGAGCCCTTATTCTGCTCATGCCGTTGAACTCAGCTCTCAAGGTTGGGATGCGCGGCAAGATGGAAGCCTCCCTATTTTCATGTGTGGGTGGGTATAGGACATTTCTGCAGCAAACTACACGTTCAGTTACAGTTACCAAATAAGGAACACCTTTTATTAACCCACAACAATCTTCATTATTCAAAAGTAAATAACTACCATTCCCCAATAAGGTAAATGTGGGGATGATTGCAGGAACCGGTGTGCCTTTTAAAACACAAGCTAAATTTGGTCGGTCTTGGTTACATGAACCGTGTAATTGTATGTGTCTACACATTAATGAATGATCTGGTGTCTCTGTACACTCCTCCCCATTCAGGTAAACCTCTTGATCATCTTTTAAACATCTGTAAGTATATGGAAGGGACCAGACTGCATGAAGGAAACCGCTACCTAATGGTTCATAACGACCAATGGGCACATCCCGCATACAGTTAGTGAATTTATACAAAGCAAAAGGCAGCGTTATTAAACCGTGGATAAACCACGTAGCAGCAGTGGCCTCTGCCACAGAAAAAGGCAAAGACTCCAACCTTTCAATATGTAACATAGAAAAAGATGCATCTCGCATGGAAAGCAAGCGCTGCTTGTCAGTTAAATTAAAAGGGGCAAAGAGAGATGAAACGTTCATGTACGTCCATGGCACCTTGCCAGCTTTCAAAGTTTGTAGGGTCCATGCAAATTGCATGATTGAACGCAATTGATTTTGGCCATGGTATAATACTGACACTTCATCATGTACAATATCCACAACTGAGGACACAATATTATCTAATGTGTAAATGCGGGAGGAAAGCATGTTAATACTATCATCAACTACTGCAAGCACTTTCTCAAGATTAGCCTGATCAATTGCTCTAAGGCGTGTTGCAGCCTCAATCTGTGATGTTTTCCAGATTTCATTGTAAATAGCATATATCCACCTTTTTGACCTACCGCTAGCCGGGCCTTTTATGAAATCATTCAAATCTACATCTTCATTCAGTTTAGAAAGGTGACTTTTAACTGCAGGTAAAGTAGAATGTTTCAGCCAATTCTGACATAACTTGCCCACAGAATAAGTTGTGACAGTGTTGACCATGTCAAAACGGGGATCCGATCTAACCTTTTAAAACCATCAGATAAACCCAAAAAACGGTGTTGGCAGGAATCAGCACTACGGTGCCAAAGCAGCCAACCCTTTGGATCCAAACTGGATATGTTAAAGGAAGAATTAAGGAAAAGGGCCTGTAATTCACTAATGGACAATTGAGTAAAATTATTCCAGCCATTATATTCCTCCAAATCTGGGATGGTAGGGGTATTTAATTTTTTAGAAGTAGCCAATCCAAAGCAAGTGGTCTGGGAAATTGTTTCATTCAAAAACAATAAATGATTCGGGATGAGACATGCACGGTGCAAAGCCTCTATGCCTTGTACCTGCCAGGCCCTGAACCCCAAACTGATTTAAGGTCAATTGTTTCCTTCCATAGTTCGTAGCCTCCAGTGACTAACTGATCAAGGAAGGACTTCGAATACAATAATTTGGTATCGGTAAGTCTAACCTTGGACATTGGCTTCTTTGTAATTTTGAAATAAAAAGACTCGGGACTGAACTGATTAAAGTCAGTAAAATAAGTGTACTTTTTAAAAAAAAGTTTCAGAACTTCCCTGTTTTGGTGCTGGGCAATGTTCCCACTGTGTAAAATTAACAGAATTCCTCCTGGAAGATGTTTTGTGTAAGAAGTGATTGCCAAAATGTTGGTAGCAAAACAAATCACCATAATTAGCGGATTCTAAATATAAATCCTCAGCATCAAAGGCCGCATAGTATTTCAAATCAGAAAACAAACTTTCTACTGCATGAACATCCCAGTCATCAGAACGTATGTTTTGTTTCACTACAACCCCCATATTCACTCTAAGGACATTAGGAACATTAACGACTTCTGTAGGACCATGAATTTGAAATCTAACTGCATCCCACACAATACAATCAAGCACTGGCCAGGCAGTGATGTTAACAAATGTCAAGTCTCTTTTCAGTCTGTGTGCAGAATGCGACGAAGAAAGTGGGGCCAAGGTTCCATTTAGATGTGTAATACATGTTCTTTCCTCGACATAGTGTCCATTGATGAGCCGAAAAAAATAAAACACAAAACCAATTGACATAAAAAGATAAACTGAAAAAAGACTCAGCCAAATGTATGTCCAAGGGGGAATTAAAAAATGTTTTTTAAACAACGTGGCATAAACAGCAAATCGTGAGGGTTTCTTTGAGGCAAGGGAAACAGAGTCAAATGAAAATCTTGATTCAGTGGCCAAACGGGCTTCCAGGTCAGGCATCGATAAGTCAGTGGGATAAGTGTAATCAATATCATCATGGTCTGTTCCAGGCAAATTACTCAATAAAGGGATGGAAAGGGCAGGTAATTCGACGGCCACTTCAGGCTCAGGATGTGATGTTGTAGCCAACACAGAATTTCTCACCATTGAGGGACAGGATACTGCTGGTGTCATACTAAGAAGAATCGGCCATTCTGTGTACCTTGACATTGTCAATGGAGATAAACCTGTTTTCTTTACGACCTGGAAGAGGGGGTAAAATGACTGTTCTTGTACCCTTCACGCCAAGTACTGGGACCGGAGCTCGATAGGAAGGACCAAATTCTTTCTTGTTGTCGATCTTCTCTCGAACCAGTTCTCCAACTTGGGGTAACCAGCCAACTACCGGGATCTGAAGCGCAACATCCGATGTGGAGGGCAAATGTTCCTTTGCAAGACTGTCTCTGGTCTTTTGTAGATTCTGTAAAACATTGCAATGTTCATCTGCGTCAAAGGAAGTGGCGCGAACCACACAGTCTAGACCGTCAAGGTCAGGGACGTACTTCTTGATGCCTAAGAGCATTTCGTATGGGGTCCGCCCACCCAGAGACCTTCTAGGGAGATTATTAAGAGCACGCTGCACGCCATTGAGGTGGACTAGCCAGTTTCTGCCAGTGCCTATAACTCGGGCTGTCAAAGATTGCTTTAAGTCGCGGTTCATCCGTTCCACTACACTATTACCCTCAGGTCTGTAGGGAGACGAAAACTTGACTTGGACCCCATCGAACTCATGGCGTCCTTGTACGCCTTAGAGGCGAAAGCCGGACCCTGATCCGAATGGAAGGTACCACAGGCAAAAATTCCCACAAAGACACGCAAATCTCAAATGACAGTCCGTGAATCAGCGCTGCGATGGGGCCAGACCCATACAAAGCGTGTGCATGAATCAACTGCTACTAAGATGTACTTATACGCAGTATCAGAGGAAAAAGGACCGCAGTGATCTAAATAAACACAACCTAGTGGTTTATTCGATATGTACAACTGTGTCTGTGGCGGACGCGCAGCAGTCGAAGGCTTAATCTGCTGGCAAATGTCACATTGAAGGACATATTAGCGCGTCTGTTTGTACAGTCCTCGCCACCAGAAACGCTGCTGTAATTGAGTTACAGTGGCCGAGACGCCCGCATGCGCAGACGCCACGCCCTCATGAGCCGCTGTAATCAAGGCAGACCTGCGATCCGAGTTGGGAATCAAGCGTTCACCAACATCAGGTATTGTCACAAAAGGAACCTTTTCGGACTTAAGTGGTATGTGTACTTCGAAGGGAACCCCGCAGGATGTTTACCTCCCTTCTCAGTGGCTGCCACTGCCGCCAAGATATCATTATCAATCTTACTTTTGGACCGTGTAACTGCTGCAACTAAATATTTAGACACTGCTAATTTCGCCGCCTCATCAGCAAGAGTTACCGACAGCGTGGACTCCTACACGCTGGTGGCCTAGAGTATGAATTACAAAAACAAGCGGCAGTTTAGCCTTCTGCTCAGCCACTCGAACCCAGATCATCTTGTGTTTTATTGTGCTACCCTTGGAATCACGAAAATCATTCTGAATCCAAAAGAACAAGTTCTCATTGTAAGACTGGACACAGTAGTAAGAATCACTCACGATAAGAGTTGTCACACTGGGATCAGCGTACTCTAACGCTAGTAATAGAGCACGAAGCTCTGCCAATTGTGCGGTGCAGTCCCCTAGAGTCTGCGATTGTACCACCCTGGACTTGAACTCATCGTTCACCATGGCACCGACCACAATAGCGCATGCGGAAACGTAGGCGTGTTTAGAGCCATGCGCAACCTGCGCTGAACCATCCGTGTAAATGATGCAATGGAAATCCTCCAAAGGTCGCATCGCAAGAGGAGCGGGATGAACGAATTCATACTGCAAGTACTCCTGCGACCGCAATGAGGCGTAAAAAATAAACGTGACATCCGTGGATGTCAAGGAAGCAGCCCATTGAATCCACCGAGGGTGCAAAGATTTGAATTCGGTACACTGGCTTTCGTAACTGCCTCTAAGTGAGGGCAGGGTGTAACAACCAACATGAGTTTTCCCTGTGACAGCGCACGTTCCTTCAGGATCGCCATCTGCACAGCTGTTAAAACCTTTTCCACAGTGGAAAACCGCATTTCAGCCGAAGTGTACAAGTGTGACTTGTAAGCAATAGGTACTGTGTCTCCTTCATTAAAAGTAAGGTACGTGGAGGAGGAGCTTGGCGGGCATCCGTGATGGCCGCGTGAGCACAGCGCTCTCCGGACCCCCGCCACTCCCGGCATGATATCCTGAACATATCCTGATTCTTCACGAGGATCTATGTAGAGGACGCTGGGCTGATCTTCCTGGGATTTTTGGAATTTGATTTGGACCCGGGGCGCCGAAGATACGGCGATTTGAACTTTCGGGGCCCGCCCTTGCAGTGCGCCCGGGACTGGGTGAGGCTCTCTGGCCGTCTCGGAGTTGAACAACAGCGGCAGGGGGATTGGACTTGTGGGTCCCCCTCTTAAGTTTCGGTTTCGATTCTGCCTCAGACTGAAACATTTGGCAGGGGAGTCTGGCCTGGGCTGGGTCCGGCGCACTAGACGGCTGTCGGGCCTTTGGCTGGCTTATTCTCCTTTCAGGCTGGACCTCTCCTAGTGGTACCCTTGCAGCTGCCTTTTGGTCCCGAAGACCTGCTTTCCCGTGGCTGTTCCCATCGGGTCGAGTGAGTCTCCTGGTGACGTGGTTTCCGACATGGCGGGCAGAGGGGACCGAGAGACACGAAAGACCAAGGAGCCCGGTCCAGTCTAACGTCATGGACCGCTACACCCATGCGAAGGGGTCCCCCGGAGCCGCCCCGCCTGGCCCAAGTGCGGTTGACCACATTGTGGACGCATCAATGGAACCGTCCTTGCAGGACATCATGGGTGCCATTTCTGGCATGAAGGAAACGATAGGCCAACAATATGAAGCCTTGGCCCACAAAATCGACACAGTGGCCATTGATGTGAACTTGATTCGGGCCGACCTATCTAAAACCAATGAGAAGGTGAAGTCATTGGATCTCAAATCATCCAGCCTCACGGCAGACGTCTCGTAGATACAGACGGAGTTTGGCAACCTCCGTAGGGTGAACGATTTCATGACCCGGCGCTTGGAGGACTTTGAGAACAGGGCACGTCGCTGTAATGTGCGTGTGGTTGGCGTTCCGGAGAATCCAGAACCGCACTCTGTTGATCTCCTGGTCGAGGACCTGATCCAGAACTACCTTTCTCCGTCTGGGCTGAGTAAATTCTTCGCAGTGGAGCGTGCCCATCGTGTTCCGGGAGGCCAGGGTAAGCCAGGCGCCCCGCCGAGGCCTATTGTTGCGAAACTCTTCCACTATGGGGATCGGGACGCTATCCTGCAGGCATCACGTGTGAAGGGCCCGGTGGCCTTTGAGAACGCCACGGTGAACTTTTATCCGGACTTTTCTCAACAGGTGCAGAAACAGCGTGTGGGCTTCCGTGGAGTCAAGAAGCGTCTCCGGGACATGGGATTGCGCTACGCTATGCTTTTTCCGACCAGGCTGCGAGTTGAGTACAATGACCGAACCTTTTTCTTTGATCGGCCTGACTCTGTGAATGACTGGCTGGACTCTCTGCCGGACCGACCTCCTGCGGCTGAGTCCGCCGCCCACCCGGGTGGTGCGGAGGGTGGTGTAGAGAGCTGAACTATTTGTCTATGCCCGGGTCCTCGTGTTAAGTAACCTCTTCTGGGATTCTATGCCTAAGTGCCTCTACTATCTGTGTGTTTTCCTTGTTATTAATCTTGTTGGGGTGGCGGGTGGGCCAGAGCCTTTCCTCCTCTGGGGTCTTTTTGTAGAATGGGGGTTCTTGGGCGACAGGCACACTGCATGTTGGGGTGGCTTTTTAGCTTCTTGCAGGGGTGCAGGGTGGGGGGTGTTTCCTTTATTGTTGGGGGGTGGGTGGATGGGAAGTTTGATGTTTATGTGTTGTGTCCTCAAGGCGATTCTATCTTGCTAATGATGTTTTTGATGTCATGCTCATTGGAGGGGGGTTGCGGCGTTGCTGTGTGGGATGGGGGGTAGCGGGTTGAGGTTTATTTCGTGGAATGTTAATGGTCTGGGGGATCGTATTAAGCGGGGTGTGGTGTTGCGATGTCTACGACGTTTGTCTCCGGATATTGTTTTTCTACAGGAGACTCATTTAGTGGGCAATACATGTCGTGCACTGAATAGGTGGGGCTATCGCCTCGCCGCACATTCGGGGTTTACTACGGGTTCCAGGGGGGTGGGTATCCTTGTTCGGGCTTCCCTCCCCCTAGCTATTGATGATGTGATCCTTGATGATCGGGGGCGTTATGCCGTCCTCGTGGGTCGCTATGAGGGTCGGACCCTTTCCTTGTTTGCCGTTTATGTGCCCCCCAGTCTACAGACCTCTACCTTTTCCGATTTGGGCCGTGTGTTGTTGAACCTCCCTGTTAGTACTCTCTTCATAGCGGGTGACTTTAATTCTGTGTTCTCCGGTCTACATGATCGTCACCCCCCTAGGGACACCCCTTTGGCCCAACAGTGGCTGGGTAGGTTTCTGGATACGTTCGGCTTGGTGGATTGCTGGAGGCTTATGCATCCTACTCAGCTTCAATACGCTTTCCACTCTGGGGCCCATGGGAGTCTGTCTAGACTGGATTATTTCCTGATGCCTGCGGCGCAGTCGCCGGCGGTTCGTGAGATTAGACACCTCCCCCGGGGCATCTCTGATCATTCTCCGCTCTGGCTTTGTTTTGAGGTGGGGGTGGAGGCGGCGGGCCGGGTGGCTCCTATCAACCCATGGTACCTCACCTCCCCCGAGACCCGCAATCTCTTGATTAAGTCTTTGGATAATTATTTTTTAGACAACGAGGGTTCCGTCTCCTCTGCGGTATCCCTGTGGGAGGCCTTTAAGACGGTGATTCGCGGGCAGGCCCTTTCACTTATTACTGAATCCAAAAAGGCGAGGAATCGGGAAGTGGTGGACCTTGAGAGGGAGATTGCTGAGATAGAGGCTGACCTAGAATCGGATGTTACATCTGATAAACTCCACGCCCTGGGTCTGAAACAATTTGCTTATAAGTCTTTGGTCACAGATGCGGCTAAACTGATGTTTCGGGAGCAACAGGGTCGTTTGTATGATGTGGGGGACAAAGCGGGTAAATTATTGGCATGGTTGGATAAGAAGGAGAGGGCGAGTCGTGTGGTGCCTGTGATTCAGATGTCGAACGGTGTGAGAGTGACGGACCCGGTTGGAATAGTTGAATGTTTTGCGGATTATTTTCGTGTAGTTTATACCCCTGTGTCTGAACGGGATGTTGATGACTCTCGCCTTTTGTTGCATGATATAGCTCTGCCCAGTGTTTCCGATTTAGACCGAGTCTCTTTGGAATCCCCTTTTACTGCGGACGAGATAGCGACGGCCATTCGCTCACTCCGTTCGGGCAAAGCTTTGGGCCCGAATGGATTGCCAATTGAATTGTACAAGCTAAGTCCTGACAGGGTGGCGCCCTATCTTCGTACCATGTTTTTGGAATCCCGCGAACGGGGTATTCTCCCTTATGATCAGCGTCTGGCTACGATAGTTGTTATTCCCAAAGAAGGTAAACCTCAGGACCTTTGTTCGTCTTACAGGCCCATTTCCCTGTTGAATGTTGAACCCAAAGTCCTGGCTAAGCTCCTGGCTACCCGCCTCTTGACGGTCATTAGTGGCTTGGTTCATCCGGATCAATCCGGATTTATCCCGCATCGCAACACGGCTCTTAACCTACGTCGTCTCCACGGAGCTGTTGCGAGGGCGGGGCTTCTGACGGAGCCGGCCATTTTGGCTTCGCTTGACGCCTCGATGGCCTTTGACACGGTAGAGTGGCCCTATCTTTGGGCAGCTCTTGAGAAATTTGGTTTTGGGCCTGAGTTTATTGGTTGGGTGAAGTTGTTATACGCCGAACCCTTGGCACAGGTAGTGGTGAACGGTCGGGTTTCGGTCCCCTTCTGTCTTGGTAGGGGGACCCGTCAGGGGTGCCCCTTGTCTCCGTTGCTTTTCGCGCTTGCTCTGGAACCGTTGGCTGCGTGGCTTCGATGGGAACCTTCACTCAAAGGGATCCGTTGGTCACCGGATTTTGAAGACCGCGTCTCGCTTTACGCGGATGACATTCTTCTGTATCTTACTTCCCCGCGTAAATCTTTAAATGTCTTATTTGACGTTCTTACTTCGTTTGGTGCTAACTCAGGTCTGGTTATTAATTGGGCTAAGTCCTGTGTGTATGTTCTCTCGGGTGTTTTGCCCCCATTACCGGACACAGATTTCCTATCCAGGTTGTCCAGTCTGGCTTCAAGTATTTGGGGATCTTTATTACGCTGGACTCTTCACTCCGGTTCGAGCGTAATCTCCTCCCCCCGCTTCTTAGACTGCGACTGGATGTGGCCCGTTGGCGTAAACTACCCCTGTCTCCTCTGGGCAGGGCTGCCCTTTTTAAAATGATGTCTTCGCCGCGATTCCTTTACGCGCTTCAAAATTCTTTTGACGACATTCCCGCTACCTATTTCCGAGAGATCGAGAGTCTTCAAAGGCAACTGATCTGGGACGGGCGTCCACGTATCGCCCTTGCGAAACTTACCATCCCTTGGTTTGACGGGGGCATGGCGCTCCCCGCTATCAAGAGATATTATTGGGCTTCCCAGCTGTCTGCCATTAACCACGCAATGTATTCCCCGGGTCGAGATCCGGCCTTTGAGATGGATAGACTCCAGCTGCCGGGAGGGGATTTTAATAGAGCGCTTTATTCCAGATCGGCCGGGCGCCATCTTGTGGGCCGTCCAGGACCGCAGTCAATGTGTGGCATGCCGCTAATGTGAGTTTGGGATGGGAGAACCGACTGACAATGGCGACTCCGCTTTATGCTTCTGAACGTTTGGGGTGTCTCTGGTCTACTAAGGGCTTTGACCGCTGGGATATGATTGGTATATGTAAAGTGGGTGATGTCTGTGTGAAAGGTAGAGTGAAGTCTTTCCAGGCCCTTAAGGCAGAATATGACTTGAGTGATAGAGAGTTTTTTCGGTATTTGCAGGTCCGGCATACCCTGACCTCTGTTCTGGCTCCTGATGTGACCCTGCCCGAGTCCTCCCCCCTTGAGGATCGCATACTGGATGGACACCTGCCCGATAGCACTATCTCCCTTATTTACAAGAAACTGATTAATAATCGCGTTGATTTATTGGTCCGACTTAGGGAGGTTTGGGTCGGTGACGGATTGGACTTGGATGACGAGGATTGGCAGTCGGCACTCTCTTCTCCGAAAGAGGTCGCCATCCCCGCCCGTCTCCGTTTGGTCCAACTTAAGATCCTCCACCGGGTATATGTAACTGGTCCGCGTCTGGTTGTGATGGGTTTTTCCCCAGATGGCTTATGCAAGCGTGGTTGTGGGATGAGTGCTACATTTCTGCATATTCTTTGGGAATGCCCGGTGGTAGCAGCCTACTGGATTGATGTGCTTGCGGTGATGACTGTTGTGACTGGTATTACCCTGCGGCCTGAGGCCCGACGATGCCTGTTGAACGTGTGGGAACCCACCGACTATTCTGTGGCCCAGACCAGATGGGCGACCTTGGGATACATGGTCGCGAAGCGGGACATTGCGCAACTCTGGGGCGCATCCAGACCGCCCGAAGTCTCGGTGTGGGAAGATAACATGGACTGGTCCATGTTCCGAGAGGACCGTCTATGTGGCCAGGGGCAGACCCAGGGCGTGGACGAAGATTTGGGGTCAGTGGAATGCATATCGTGGAGATATTTGTACCCCTCCCTTGGTTGACGCTCCCGATGTTACCTTATCTCCCTAGGCTGACGTTCCCGAAAATATTTTCATGTTATTATAGGATTTTCCTGCCCTCCCCGCTGGCCCCCCCCCCCGGCCTTGCCGAGTCCCATTGATTTGCTTTTGTTTTCCTGATTAGTGTCTCTCCCCTCCGCCTTCTGGGCTGACTTGATTAATGTGCATTCGCCTTGTTTAGAGTTCGTTGTTTTTATGATTAATACAGAAAATTGTTATGTCCTGTCCTATGTTTTGAGCAATAATTGGTCTATGCTTTGTGCCTGGCCACGAAAGTGATCGTTTGCTTCTTATGTTGTGCGTTGCTATTAGCGGCCAGCCCGTGTGGTTGTGGGCCCATCTTTGTAATTTTTATTTGATTGCTCAATAAAAGTCTTTAACCACAAAAAAAAAAAAAAAAAAAAGTAAGGTACGTGAAACCCACCGTCCCAGGGATGATTCTTATCACCAGGTTAGTGTGGTTATCACGAGTCAGTAAGAATTTAGAAGCCAGCAGATCAGCCTGCAAAGATTGCAAAATGGCTGAGTGCTCAGGCAGCCAGCATGATTTGGAAAAAGATGGTTGTATCAAAGCATACAAAGGCTTGATAAGCTGGGCATATTCCGGAATGTATGTCCTCCCGAAATTTAAAAAGCCCAGTAAAGACTGTAATTTTTTCAGTGTTGTTGGGGAGCGCAGCTGTGCGCATTTCTCCAAGAAGTGAGGAGCCAAACCTCTACCTTCATTGTTCAGCTCATAGCCGAGGAACAACACTGTGTACTCTGCAATGTGCGATTTTGCAAAGTTAAATTTGTAACCCATATCTGCAAAGGTACAAATTATCGAATTGACATGACACAGATGCTTCCAAATTTCGTCGTCAGTGAGATATATGTCATCCACATACGAACAAGCATCTGGGTCGATTCTCTCCAGAAGAGAGACAATTCGTTCGGTAAAAATACCTGGACTATTCTTATAGCCCATTGGGAGACGCCGGAATTGTTTTTGAACCCCGGCGCTTGTAAAACTAGTCCATTGGGAGCTAAAGCTATCCAATCTGTGGGCATAAAAAACGTTGGAAATGTCAAGCGTTGTTTTAAAACGCTTACGCACTAGACTATCCACTAAGGCAGAGCTGTGAGTATTCTGTACTGCACAGTTACGGCAATGCGAGTTTAAATGCCGGTAATCCAAAACCAAACGATAAGACCCGTCAGGCTTGGTTACCGTAAAAAGGGGGTTATTCATCGGAGACACACACGTTTCAATAACACCTTGATATTCCAATTGTTCAAGGATCGCTGCGACGGAAGCCTTCGCTTCTCGCCGAATGGGATATTGAGGTTGAGGCTGCGGCTGAGATCGCAACGGAATTTCGTGGCACGGGGACAATTTATCCCAACCACACTGATTGCGGTACAGAGCCGGTGCGAGAGCCAGAGCCCACTCTTCTGCAAAATGTTGCGCATGCTCCTTAGAGTCAGCGTTCGCGAAACTGGGGAGGATCACCTCCTCCCCTCGCGGCGCTGCGAGCACAAATGGTGGGGGCCAGTCAGCCTCCGAAAGCAAAATGTCATACGTAGACGAGAGGTTTTCCCAAAAAAAACCTTTAATAGTGCGTTGTATGTCTCCTTCTATTAACAGGACAATTTCAAAAAGTCTATCAGGGGGAGCTACTCTCGTGTCAGCCGTTTCTATCACAACATAAACGTCAGTCGCTGTCACCCTCAGTAGTGGACGCAGGGCCTCTTTCACTATGGTAATCTCCGCCGCGCTGTCCAGCAAGGTCAGAGCCTACGTCAGATTCTGAAGCCGCGTTCTCACTATTCGTGGATATCGTAGAGTCCTCCTGCTTGCCTGCGCCGTCTGACTGTCGGGGCTGGCCACGTCCCTGTTGGCCACCACGTCCTCTTCCAAGGATAACAAGATACAGATTGTTGTGAGAACTGATCTCCGCACCTCCATAGACATAACGTAAGTGCAGCTCCTGCCAAATTCTGGCTTTAGGCGGGTTTTATATTGCAATGTTCAGAGCACATACACACACTTGATGCGGTTCGCATGCAGAGAGTTGGTGAAGACAGATGTGATTCCTTCATACTAGGATCTTGAGGTATGGGCCCGTCCAGCTAAAACCCAAAGAGATCTTCTTATATATTAATATAATATACCAATTAGGGAGGGTGAGAATTATGTGTGTTTAGCACTTATTCATTTCAGCATAACAGCATGCTGTCACCGTTTGCTTTCTATGGACTAGTAACTATGCTGATAACTTTGCTTCTGATAATATGTTTCCTTGTATTATCTAAGATACTGCGTATGAGACAACGGCATTAGTAAATAAATATTTCAAATGTGCACGTGTCCTCATTACTCCACGTTCTGGATTGAAATGATTGTATAACGAAAGAGTGCTCATGTGTTCCACGTAACCTGAGGTATTGTGAGTTCATGTTCTGGTTTGTCTAAACATTGGATGTTCTATTATGTCCAATGAGACACTGTAGCTAGCTCGGTAAGGGGTTTTTTGGGTACTGAGGTGAGTTTTGGGTCACCCTAATTCGCCGAGGTTCCAATCCTCTGTGCACAGTTCTGTGGGAGAACAGAAACCCTGCGACAGAAGAGTAGAAAAACTCTGTGACTGCCAAGACACGGGCCTCCTTAGGCAGTGATCATCCGCAGCGAGATTCCAATCCTCCGTCAAGACCACTCCGTCAGGTATCCGAGTCGCCGATGAGCCACACGGGTGAGCGCCAATTTGTAGAAGTAGACCTCAGCAAGGCCTACCAGTGCTAGGGGTTCATCCGTCTCTGCACACAAGTCCTCTGACCAGCAAATAGAAGTGGCACGGAAACTGAAATGTCAAGTAAACAATTTATTAAACCTGATGAGGTGGAACAACACAAGGCAGTGTATGAAGTAGCACAAGGAATAGAAGAACCATGGGTCTTTTATACCCACACAGGAGCTCAAAAGGAGGTGGTACAAGTTCACATAGGAAGAGTTACATACATAGATGGTCATACAGAGAATGCACAGTCAACAAAGAAGGAGGGGCGATAAGTTGCTGCTCTCAATTAAAACAGCCTGACAGTAACAGACTAGAGCAGGTGCATGGGCAGCTACAGACTCTTCTGAGCATGTGCAGAGTAACAAGGGCTACGTATAGCCAGTTCTTGAGCAAAGCAGAAAGGCAAGCAACAGCGAAAAAGGAAAGAGCACATGGTGAGCACATGGTCTGACAAGATGGCTGCCGGAAACCAGATGGCTTCAGCTCAATGCTAACAGCGATCTCTACCAAATTTCCACACGGTCTAAGCTCTTGTATTGCCCAGACTGGAATATAGTAGTGCCACTCTATGTGGCTTACCTCAATACAAGTTGGCCTCTCAAAGGGCCTCCCTCAACACGGCAGCCAGACGTCTCCGGAATAACATAAAATACACACATCTCCCCAGCCCTAAAATCCCTGAATTGGCTACTGTACGAAGCAAGAATTCAACAAGTAATTGCATGCATGACTCATAAAGTGCTACACATCAATACCTCCAGATATCAGTCCCAAAAGCTAAACCATGAGGGGGCTGCAGACCTTTGCGTAGTGCGCACACCCTGCTTCTGAAACCCAAATGAACCCATAAAAAGAAAACGGGCGCTAGCACATTCTCCTTTGTCCCACCTAATATATGGAATTCTCTACCACCGGACGTTTGTCTAATCTCTTCTACCACCTCCTTCAAAAAAGAAGCAAAATCTTTTCTGCAGACTATTTTTTTACCCTAAGACAATATATTTATGCTTATTAAAATGTAACCATACTAACTACTCTTTATGATGCTTGACCATTGTAGCAGGGTTTCTGTTCTCCCACAGAACTGTGCACAGAGGATTGGAACCTCAGCGAATTAGGGTGACCCAAAACTCACCTTAGTACCCAACAAACCCCTTACCGAGCTAGCTACAGTGTCTCATTGGTCATAACAAACTCCCAATGTTTAGACAAACCAGAACATGAACTCACCAACCTCAGGTTACGTGGAACACATGAGCACTCTTTCGTTATACAATCATTACAAACCAGAACATGGAGTAAAGAAGAACACGTGAGCATTTGAAATGTTTATTTACTAATGCCGTCTTCTCAGGCGCAGTATCTTAGATAATACAAGTATACATATTATCAGCAACAAAGCTACAAGCATAGTTACTAGTCCATAGAAAGCGAATGGTGACAGCATGTTACCATGCTGTAAATCAATAAGGGTTAACAACACTTATTTCTCACCCTCCCTAACTCGCATATCATATTAATAGCTAAGAAGGTCTCTTTGGGTTGAATTAGGGCGGGCCCATACCTCAGTGTCCTAGAATGAAGGGATCACATCAGCATACACCAGCTCTCTCTGCATGCGAACCGCATCAAGTGTGTTTGTGTGCCTTAAGCAAAGCAATATGAAACCCGCCTCAAGCCCAAAGTTGGCAGAAGTGGCACTTATGTTATGTCTATGAAGTCGCGAAGATCAGACCTCATAACAAATCTGTATCGTGTTGTTCCTGAAGCTTCAGCACTCTCTGTACAGACATAGTTTATTAAGCAAAGCTGATATCAGAGCAATAACATATTATTCTCATGTAAACCACAACGAACTACTGGGTTGAAAGCTAAATCAACAACTAAGTGTCGTGTGCAGAAGCCGCAAAAGGAAAAATGGCGTTTAAACATTTAATGGGCCTATGCTAACTTAACTCAATATAAAGATATATAGCAGCTATATGACACCCCCCCCTTGATCCGAGGACGGATAAGACAAGATAAGGGCAACTTCATAAAAGCAGAGTTCAAGAACTGCGAGACTTGAAACTTCCTGTAAAAAATGTTTTAAAGCATTGCTCAAGTCAATAGGTCTGGGAAATCAATCAATGGTACTGAAACTCGCAAAAAAGGTGTAAGCTGATAGTCAAATGGCTTGACTGAAACCATGAAAAAGTTTTTAGGACAAGACCGTGTAAGCAAAATATGCAGCAACAGCCTCCAGCATGAAATCACCGTCTTCATCCAAAAACAGTTCAGCCATCCAATTCAAAAGTGGAAAAGAACATATGTGTTCCCCAAGTATCGGAGCCTCTATCACCATCAGAGGACAACTCGGTGGGTTCTCCAGAAAGCTCAGTTCCAAGAAATCCTGCGCCACCGTGAATAAATCCCAGGGACCCATTACTCCATGCACCGCTGCTATGGCCATAATCCTTTCGTCAGAACAAACCAACTCGTGAGTAGTGATAGGACTCATCAGCTGATTAAAATCGACGTCAGGAGAAACCGGTCCGCAGAGACACAAATCAATGGCCCAATCAAAATCACAGCTCAGGCAGTGAAACACAGGTTGGACACAGGTGAAGTAGGAAAATCAAAACGATAATCCATATGCCGTGCTTAAAATTGCAAGCGGCAGTGTGCCAAAATATTCAAGCATTCGGTTGCGAAACAGCGGCAGCAGGGGCTGGGCCGCTTCTTCCACATGTGGGGCATCCATATTTAAGGAAGCAGAGTACAACTAGGACGCCTGCTGCTAGTGCCAGTAAAACCGGGAATCCACCAAACAGACTCGAGAAAATGGAATGAAAGAAACTAGGGATTACTCCAAATATTTTTTCAAATGAAGTCACAAGGCCGCTGCTAACTGTTTTAAAAAAATGCGCTAGCCCAGATGTCGAGGACGCGTTAAAGATAGAATGTATCATTTCGCCAAAATGCAACGGTAAATCAGTATTTAAAAGGGCCTGAACCTCGGTCCGGGTCTTAGCTATGTGAAGCACGAAAGTTTCCCGAGCCGAACTCAAGGCCACTTCTTTCTGGGACAATAGAGCCCTCAGTCTAGTCATGCCGTTGAACTCTGCCTTCAAGGTTGGTATGCGTGGCCAAATGGAAACCTCCCTATTTTCATGTGTGGGTGGGTACAGGACATTTCTGCAGCAAACGACACGTTCACTTACTGTTACCACATAAGCTACACCTTTAATTAACCCGCAACAATCTTCATTATTCAAAAGTAAATAACTCCCGTTCCCTAACAAGGTAAAAGTCGGGGTAATTGCTGGTACAGGAGTGCCTTTTAAAACACAGGCCAAGTTTGGTCGGTCCTGGTTGCAAGAACCGTGTAATTGTATGTGTCTACACATTAACGAATGATCTGGAGTTTCTGTACATTCCTCCCCATTTAGATAAACTTCTTGGCCGTCCTTCAAACATCTATAAGTGAAAGGAAGGGACCATACTTCATGGAGAAAACCACTACCCAAAGGCTCATAGCGACCTATGGCAACATATTTCATACAGTTAGTAAATTTATACAAAGCAAAAGGTAATGTTATCAGACCGTGGATAAGCCACGTTGCAGCTGAGGCTTCTGCCACAGAAAAAGGCAAGGACTCCAATTTCTCAATATGTAACATAGAAAAAGAAGCATCTCGCATAGAAAGCAAGCGTTGTTTGTCAGTCAAATGAAAGGGTGCAAAGAGAGAGGACACGTTCATGTAGCCCCATGGCACCTTGCCAGATTTAAGCGTTTGCAGGGTCCATGCAAATTGCATGATAGAACGTAATTGATTCTGACCATGGTACAACACAGATACTTCATCATGCACAATATCCACTACAGAAGACACAATGTTATCTAAAGTGTAAATGCGTGAAGAAAGCATGTTAGTACTATTGTCTACCACTGCAAGCACTTTCTCTAGATTTGCTTGATCTATAGCTCTAAGTCGTGTTGCTGCCTCAATCTGCGATGTTTTCCAAATTTCATTGTAGACAGCATATATCCATCTTTTCGACCTACCAATAGCCGGGCCTTTTATGAAATCATTTAAATCTACATCATCACTCAGTTTTGCAAGATGTAATTTAACTGCAGATAATTTGGAATGTTTCAGCCAGGTTTGACATAATTTACCCACAGAGTAAGTTGTGACAGAATGCTCAGTTTCAAAACGTGAATCAGGTTTAACCTGAGCAAAGCCGTCAGACAAACCCAGAAAACGGCGCTGGCAAGAATCAGCACTCTTGTGCCACACTAGCCAACCTTTAGGGTCTATACTGGATATGTTAAAGGAAGAATTCAGCAATAGGGTATGTAAGTCTCTAATCGAAAATTGAGTATAATTACTCCAACCTGAATATTCCTCTAACTCGGGGATAGAAGGATAATTTAGTTTTTTAGCAGTAGCCAATCCAAAGCATGTCGTTTGTGAAATAGTAGAATTTAAAAACAAAATCTGATTCGGGATGAGACATGCACGGTGCAAAGCCTCAGTGCCCTGTACCTGCCAGTCCTTGGAACCCCAAACTGATTTAAGGTCAATTATTTCCTTCCATAATTCATAACCGCCAATAGCCAGCTGATCAAGAAAGGACTTCGAATACAAGAGTTTGGTATCGGTAAGTCTAACCTTGGACATAGGCTTCTGTGTCATTTTGAAATAAAAGGACTCGGGATTAGACTGATTGAAGTCAGTAAAATATGTGTACTTTTTCAAAAAAGTACTTGAACTGCCTTGTATAGGAGCCGGACAATGCTCCCATTGTGTATAATTTACAGTATTCCTTCTGGATGTTTTTTTATGTAAGAAGTGATTGCCAAAATGTTGAAAGCAAAATAAATCACCATAATTAGCAGATTCTAAATATAAATCTTCAGCATCAAAGGCAGCATAGTATTTCAAATCAGAAAATAAAGACTCTACGGCCTGAACATCCCAATCATCAGAACGTATGTTTTGTTTCACCACATCCCCCATATTAACTCTAAGCACGGTAGGCACAATAACAACTTCCGTAGGGCCATGAATTTGAAATCGAACGGCATCCCACACGATCCCATCAAGGACAGGCCAAGCAGTGATGTTAACAAATGTTAAGTCTCTTCTCAGTCTATGTGCAGAATGCGATGAGGAAAGGGGGGGCCAAAGTTCCATTGAGATGGCGAATGCATGTTCTTTCCTCGACATAGTGTCCATTTACCAACCGGAAAAAATAAAACACAAAACCAATTGACATAAAAAGATATATCGAAAAAAGCACCAGCCAAATATATGTCCAAGGGGGAATTAAAAAATGTTTTTTGAATAAGGTAGCATAAACTGCAAAACGAGAGGGTTTCTTCGAGGCAAGGGAAACAGAGTCAAATGAAAATCTGGATTCCGTGGCTAAACGTGCTGGCAGGTCAGGCATGGATAAATCAGTGGGATATGTATAGTCTATTTCATTTTGATCTGCACCTGGCAAAGTACTTAATAAAGGACTGGAAATCGCAGGTAATTCAATGGCCACTTCTGATTCATGATTAAAAGCAGTGGGTACAACTGAATTTCTCACAATGGAAGGACAGGAAACTGCTGGTGTCATACTAAGAAGAATCGGCCACTCTGTGTATCTTGACATTGTCAATTGAAATAAACCTGTTTTCCTTACGACCAGGAAGCGGTGGTAAAATGACTGTTCTTGTGCCCTTCACTCCAAGGACTGGAACCGGAGCTCGATAGGACGGACCAAATTCTTTTTTGTTATCGATCTTCTCACGAACCAGTTCTCCAACTTGGGGTAGCCAGCCGACTACCGGGATCGGCAACGCAACATCCGACGTGGAGGGCAAATGTTCCTTTGCAAGACTGTCTCTGGTCTTTTGTAGATTCTGTAAAACATTGCAATGTTCATCTGCGTCAAAGGAAGTGGCGCGAACCACACAGTCTAGACCGTCAAGGTCAGGGACGTACATCTTAATTCCAAAGAGCATTTCGTATGGGGTCCGCCCACCCAGAGACCTTCTAGGGAGATTATTAAGCGCACGCTGCACGCCATTGAGGTGGGTCAGCCAGTTTCTGCCAGTGCCTATAACTCGAGCTGTCAAAGATTGCTTTAAATCACGGTTCATTCGCTCCACTACACTGTTACCCTCAGGTCTGTAGGGAGACGAAAACTTGACTTGGACCCCCAAGGAAGTCATGGCATCCTTATACGCCGTAGAGGCGAAAGCCGGACCCTGATCCGAATGGAAGGTACCACAGGCAAAAATCCCTACAAAGACACGCAAATCTCTAATGACAGTCCGTGAATCAGCGCTGCGATGGGGCCATACCCACACAAAGCGTGTGCATGAGTCAACTGCTACTAAGATGTACTTGTACGCAGTATCAGATGAAAAAGGACCGCAGTGATCCAAATAAACACAACCTAGTGGTTTATTAGAAATGTACAACTGTGTCTGTGGCGGACGCGTGGCAGTCGAAGGTTTAATCTGTTGGCAAACGTCACAAAGAAGGACATAATCACGCGTCTGTTTGTACAGTCCCCGCCACCAGAAGCGTTGTTGTAATTGAGTTACAGTGGCCGAGACGCCCGCATGCGCAGACGCCACACCTTCATGTGCCGCTGTAATCAAGTCAGCCCTGCGGTCCGAGTTGGGAATCAAACGTTCACCAACATCAGGAATTTTCACAAAAGGAACCTTTTCGGGACTTAAGTGGTATGTGTACTTCGAAGGGAACCCCTTAGGATGTTTACCTCCCTTCTCAGTGGCAGCAACAGCCGCCAAGATGTCACTATCAATCTTAGTTTTGGACCTAGTAACTGCTGCAACCAAGTATGTAGATACTGCTGATTTCGCCGCCTCATCAGCAAGCGAGTTACCGACAGCGTGAACCCCAATACGCTGATGGCCAAGAGTATGAATTACATAAACAAGCGGCAACTTATCCTTAAGTTCCGCCACTCGAACCCAGATCAACTTGTGTTTTATTGTGCTACCCCTGGAATCACGAAATTCATTCTGAATCCAAAAGAACAAGTTTTCATTGTAAGACTGGACACAGTAGTAAGAATCACTTACAATAAGAGTAGTAACACTAGGATCAGCGTACTCCAACGCTAGTAAGAGAGCAGGAAGCCCTGCTAATTGTGCGGTGCAATCGCCCAGTGGCAACGTGTGCACTTCCCTGGAAATGAACTCATCGTCCAACATAGCACCGACCACAATGGCGCATGCGGAAACGTAAGCATGTTTAGAGCCATGCGCAACCTGCGCCGAACCATCGGTGTAAATGATGCAATGGAAGTCCTCCAAAGGTCGCATAGCCAGAGGAGCAGGATGAACGAACTCATACTGCAAGTACTCTTGCGACCGTAATGAGGCGTCAAAAATAAACGTGACATCCGTGGACGTCAAGGACGCAGCCCATTGAATCCACCGAGGGTGCAAAGCTTTTGAATTCGGTACACTGGCTTTCGTCACTGCCTCCAAATGAGGACAGGGTGTTACAACCAACATGCGTTTCCCCTGTGACAGAGCTTGTTCCGTAAGAATCGCCATCTGCACAGCTGTTAAAACCTTTTCCACAGTGGGAAACCGCATTTCAGCCGAAGTGTACAAGTGCGACTTGTAAGCAATAGGTACTGTGTCTCCTTCATTAAAAGTGAGGTACGTGAAACCAACTGTCCCAGGGACAATTCTTATCACCAGGTTTGTGTGGTTATCACGAGTCAGTAAGAATTTAGAAGCGAGCAGATCAGCCTGCAAGGACTGCAAGATGGCTGAATGCTCAGGCAGCCAGCATGATTTTGAAAAAGTAGGTTGTATCAGAGCATACAAAGGCTTGATACGCTGGGCATATTCCGGAATGTATGTCCTTCCGAAATTTAAAAAGCCCAGTAAAGACTGTAATTTTTTCAGTGTTGTAGGAGCGCGCAACTGAGCGCATTTCTCCAAGAAGTGAGGAGCTAAACCTCTACCTTCATTGTTGAGCTCATAGCCCAGGAACAACACTGTGTGCTCAGCAATGTGCGATTTCGCAAAGTTGAACTTGTAACCCATGTCTGCAAAGTTACAAATTATTGAATTTACTCGACACAGATGCATCCAAATTTCGTCGTCTGTGAGATAGATGTCATCCACATACGAGTAAGCATCCGGGTCGAGAGCCTCCAAAATAGAGACAATGCGTGCAGTAAATACACCAGGACTATTCTTATAGCCCATTGGGAGACGCCGGAATTGTTTTTGGACCCCAGCGCATGTAAAACTGGTCCATTGGGAGCTTAAGCTATCCAATCTGTGGGCATAGAAACCGTTGGAAATGTCAAGCGTTGTTTTAAAACGCTTACGCACTAGACTATCCACGAGGGCAGAGCCGTGAGTATTCTGTACTGCACAGTTACGGCAATGCGAGTTTAAATGCCGGTAATCCAATACCAAAAGATATGACCCGTCTGGCTTGGTCACAGTAAAAAGAGGGTTATTCATCGGTGACACACATGTTTCAATAACTCCATGATATTCTAATTGTTCAAGGATTTCCGCGACGGAAGATTTTGCTTCACGCCGAATGGGATATTGAGGTTGAGGCTGCGGCTGAGACCGCAACGGAATTTCGTGGCAAGGCGACAATTTATCCCAACCACATTGGTTACGGTACAGAGCCGGTGCGAGAGCCCGAGCCCACTCTTCTGCAAAATGCTGCGCATGCTCTTTCGAGACAGTGTTCGCGAAACTGGGAAGGATTACCTCCTCCCCTCGCGGCGCCGCGAGCACAAAAGGTGGGGGCCAGTCAGCCTCCGAAAGCAAAATATCATATGTAGACGAAAGATTTTCCCAAAACACCCCTTTTACAGTACGCTGTATGTCACCTTCAATTAACAGGACAATTTCATAAAGTCGCTCAGGGGGAGCAAGTCTCGTGTCTGCTGTTTCAATTACAACGTAGACATCAGTCGCTGTCACGCTCAGTAGTGGACGCAGCACCTCTCTGACTATGGTAATCTCCGCCGCGCTGTCCAGCAAGGTCAGAGCCCACGTCAGATTCCGAAGCCGCGTTCTCACTATCTGTGGCATATCGATGCGCTGTTAAGGCTGCGACTTTCTTTTTCGCAAACTGCGGTCTCTTTGGCGTAGAATCCTCCTGCTTCCCTGCGCCTTCTGTCTGGCGGGGCTGGCCACGTCCTTGTTGGCCACCACGTCCCCGTCCGCCTCCTCCTCCACCGGTCTTCGGGGCCGATGAGTCCTGAAAGGAACGAGGAGAGCGTTGATCAGAAACCTGAAATCGATCAGGTGATTTAATCATCGCGCGATCGCGCAAATCATAAACTTTCTCAGCCGGCGCAGTGACCTGTGACGCAGGATATGATTCCTGAGTCTGCTGTTGTTGCTTCTCCTGTTTCTGTTTCTGAGGCCAATTCTGTTTTTTGGACTTGGGTTGTACATCTGCCGCAGCAGATTGCACTTGTGGTTGTTTCTTCTCCTTAACTGCGAAGTACTTCAAACCCTTACTTGTGCGACCGATTGTTTTATAAGCGGCCACCACAATCTTCGCCAACTGGCGGGGCTTTTCGGCATCGGGTAATGCCGCCAAAGCATTAAAAACCTGGAAGTTCACTGCATCTCCTTTGATGTTGGAGAGTATGAGATCACTTACAATCTCAAAAGAACCACACAGGCGCATACCCAATTCAACCGCTGCCTCCGGACCGTGATCATCCTGAACACGTTTTATGATCGTAGGCAGTACAGCCATAGATGGAGTGCCGAAACACCTTGCATAAACAGCCGCAAAAGTTTTACCCCAACTTTCACAGTCAACGAGTTCGGGAGTGATATCCTTAGGTAAAGTAATCGTCAACATTCTATGTTTATCAGCAGGAGTAGAATTTGGAAACACGGCTTCCAGTTGGTCAAATTTCTCGGCCAGCCAAAAAGGAAAATCATCTTTATTATCGGGGCGTTGACCAAAAACCGAATTGACCATAACCGGATTGAGCCGTAAACCACCACGTTCCGTTTGAACGGCCGGACCCCCCGGGGGACCTCCCGGGAGATGTCGACCTATGTATTGCACTAAGGCACGAATCACGGCAATCGAGACAACATGTAGCCTGCGAACTTCCGCAAGGGTACAAGCTCCGTGATTCGGGTGCGGGGTGAAGCCACCCAATGCAGGCCAATTTGTACCTGGAATGGATAGTGGACCTAACCTCGCAGCGGACAAAGAGTGGGGGAGGGCGCCATCAAACCAAACGCGATGCTGCCAATGATCAATAGGTATCTCCAGTGCCCTGTACGGTGTATATTCAGCCGGTACAGGGGAGGGCGTGTAGTGGTGGAACACACCAGAAGTTGCGTCCACTGCCGGAAACGTTACCCATGAATAAAACAGTTCGAACGGGTACGCCGGATCTGCACACACCACTAAAATCACAGCCATGCCCTCCAACGGGACCTGATATGTCTGTAGATGGGTGCGTACCGCAATGCGACTATGCTGCGCAATGGCCACAGCCACAGCTATGATTCCACCGGAACTACTGAAAAACAAAGTGAACTTTGTAGCACAACTGGGTAGTAATTCAAGGAAACCGTTTAGAAAGAATCAAGCTTGAAAAAAGACCTATTTCAAAAAACAGGTAGGTTTCACCGACACCACCGTTTTCCGGAAACGACAGTGAAGGGGTTAAGGTTTGAATGATATACTACTCGAGTGCCATGATATACGACCACCAACGTACGGGCGCCATGTAGCAGGGTTTCTGTTCTCCCACAGAACTGTGCACAGAGGATTGGAACCTCAGCGAATTAGGGTGACCCAAAACTCACCTTAGTACCCAACAAACCCCTTACCGAGCTAGCTACAGTGTCTCATTGGTCATAACAAACTCCCAATGTTTAGACAAACCAGAACATGAACTCACCAACCTCAGGTTACGTGGAACACATGAGCACTCTTTCGTTATACAATCATTACAAACCAGAACATGGAGTAAAGAAGAACACGTGAGCATTTGAAATGTTTATTTACTAATGCCGTCTTCTCAGGCGCAGTATCTTAGATAATACATGTATACATATTATCAGCAACAAAGCTACAAGCATAGTTACTAGTCCATAGAAAGCGAATGGTGACAGGATGTTACCATGCTGTAAATCAATAAGGGTTAACAACACTTATTTCTCACCCTCCCTAACTCGCATATTATATTAATAGCTAAGAAGGTCTCTTTGGGTTGAATTAGGGCGGGCCCATACCTCAGTGTCCTAGAATGAAGGGATCACATCAGCATACACCAGCTCTCTCTGCATGCGAACCGCATCAAGTGTGTTTGTGTGCCTTAAGCAAAGCAATATAAAACCCGCCTCAAGCCCAAAGTTGGCAGAAGTGGTACTTATGTTATGTCTATGAAGTCGCGAAGATCAGACCTCATAACAAATCTGTATCGTGTTGTTCCTGAAGCTTCAGCACTCTCTGTACAGACATAGTTTATTAAGCAAAGCTGATATCAGAGCAATAACATATTATTCTCATGTAAACCACAACAAACTACTGGGTTGAAAGCTAAATCAACAACTAAGTGTCGTGTGCAGAAGCCGCAAAAGGAAAAATGGCGTTTAAACATTTAATGAGCCTATGCTAACTTAACACAATATAAAGATATATAGCAGCTATATGACACCATCTTATTGCTGACTATTATTGAGATCAAGCTTTTTACTCTATTTATTTTCATTGCTGTGTTTGTCATTCACTCATGTCTATTTTACCAGTCCAACTGATACCCTACCTCTCGTCATGTAAAGTGTTCTAATACCCACTAGGGTCATGTTCGCGCAATACAAAACTATAAATAAAAATAAATATACATTTTTATTTGAATTTCTCAGAGTTCTGAGTTGTTGTAGGTGTGTTGAGGGTGCTAGCCTCCTTCGTCTCTCTGCAAATCGGAGTCTGCTTCTTTCTTCATTTTGGTGACCATTATACCACGGTTGTGTTAATTTGTTTTTGGTCCTTTTTTGTTGTTGGGTGGGGGCAAGGGGGGGGGGGGCTACCGTCTCCATTTTGCCATTCATGGTTCTGTTGTATTGTACCATGAGTTTGTGAACATTGGAAATGCTTTCCTGGGGTTGAAGTTTTCTTTGGCATAGATCATACAGGTCATCTCTATTCTTATTTCTAGTATCTCTGACCCACCATCTAGGTCTAACCTCTTATCTCGTTGCCTTTGCTTCAGGAGCTGAGATGTGGAATGAGATGCTGTGATCTGACCAATCGCATGCCATTATGGACTCTATGCATAGTGCTTCTGCCATGGAGATATGGGTTAATGATGTTCCTTTGCCGTGTGTTCGACCTGTGCATGTTTTTTTTTTTTTACAGAGTTTTATATATCGCGACTTGAGCCGGATCGGGTATCAGAGCGCTTTACATAGCACCAGTTGCATTACATGAGGACACATTTTTTTATTTTTCATTTTTATTAGGCACAGGTAGATTAAGTGATTTGCCCAGAATCACAGTATGTTCAGCGTCATTGCCGAGACTCGAACCCAGTTCCCCAGATTCAAGGCAGACAGCCCTAGCCGTTAGGCCAACTCCTCTCCCCTGATTGCATGATTGCACCAGATTATGGTCTTTGAAAAAAGATTTAGTGCAGTCACATGTGGGTCCTCAATTTAAATGCAATTTAGGTTGAAGTCACCTAGAAAGATTGTATTCGGGTGTCGTAAGGTCTGTACTGTGATAATTAATTGCTCATGAGGGTCTGGTTGTCTCCAGGAGGGTGGTAGATAATATGTAATTTGGTCAGGGAATAAATCCCCCTAACCCATGAGGGCTTCAACTCCCATATATTCACAGGAGTATATCTTCTCCATTTGGAATCGTTTGATTTGTAAGGTTGATCTGTGAATGCACGCAACCCGCATGCCCCCAACTTGGTTGTAGTGTGTGGTTCAGTCTTATGATGTTGTAGTTAGGTGGAACTAAGATATCTAATAGTGGTGTGGAAGAGTTATTTAGTCAGGTCACTGGTAGGATTGTTGTGTCTAGCAGGGATGTGGAATTCATATAGGCCGACGCCCAGGACATATTGTTTGAGGCCAAGGGCAACAAGTTTTCATTTGTATTTTGTCGTTGGGACAAGTAGGCCCAACCCCCTGCAGCACACACCCTTTGGCTGCCAGTTTGCACTACCACATTATGGATCAGGAAAGGGCACTGTCTGCAGTTAAGGTAATATTTGTGTCCATATATTAATGCTGTTCAAGCTTGTATTTATGGTTCATTAATTGAAAGCATTTATTATTAGGGTGAGAGTAAATGTTGTAAGCTTCGACTGCACTACTGACCGTGGTTCCACTATAGAAACGTGTAGACACGTTTTCAAAGTTTAGCAATTTGAAGCTATGTATAATGCTCCCAGAATGCTCTCTTATTTGATGCAAATATTTGCAGAAAATGGAAAGCAAGATTGATGAGTCTTTGCTTTCAAAATAAAATGTTCATAAATAAATGAAAGCAAAAAAAAATAAAAAATTCGCTAAACTACTGTAACATTTCAGATACCATTTCTTCGCAGCTGCAGCATCATTTAGTAACATGTGTTGATGCACGCTAGTATTTCCCAATACTATTCACTATGGAAAATCAGTGTAACCAGTTTCCGTAAGATTATGGGAAACAAAAATAAACAAGCATCTGCAAAGCCAGTAGGTCTGAAATTGGTGGTCAGCTTTTTAGTTTTATCAATGTGTGAATTGTTATGGCATGGTTTTTGTAAAACCTTATTGGTGTGAGAACTGCCGGGCCCTCACCATTAAAACAAACCTTGGCAAAATCAACAATTGTTTTTGGTCTCAAATAGCATATTCTGCCACAGTAGTTACTGGCATTGAGCAAAACTACTGTGGCCGATATGCTCCTTGTGAAAGAGCAGATTACAGTCACTCACAGTGAAGCCAGCCGATACACAGAGAGAGAGAGATAACATTTTAATAAACGTCATGGTCAACGCCAGACCAAATTAGGGAACCAATTATTAAAGAAAGTCTAAAAAGTGCACCCATTGTATATGTCTTTGCATTAATTGCAGCTATACCGCTTTCGTGAATTCTCAAGAATTTACAGGAGTAGGACAAAAAATAGTACTCCTAGATAATATTTGTGAACTGCATTTTGGCATGAGCAAATATGGATGTGTATCTTTGTTCATGCGAACATCTGAGCTTTGCAAGTTAACTTTCCCTCCAACAACTCTTTTTCCCAACTCTGTAAGATTGTTTACGTCTGCCATTTTAAGGAGTACATTTCCAACATTTCTCAGTATGGGATAAGATCAGAGAAGAGTTGTTGAAAAACCTTAAAACATGCAAGTTAGTAGGTTTGCACAGACTCAAATGAATATTCTAACCCTGGAACTATTGTGTACCACTACCTTCAGCCCCAGTATGTAGATATATGCGGAAATGTGGCAACATAAGGGGATCACACATATTCAAACACTATCATGGTATGAGCCCTGGTATAATCCGAGAGGCTATATCAGAGCTATTATATAAGGAGATTGCTGCCATAATTTGTCGCCACACTACATGGCACTAAAGGGACAAGTGGATTTTGTTAAGGTACAAGTAGATTTCTGAAGCTACCTTCCTCATGGACAAGTAGATATTTTATTAAATTCCACACCCTTGGTCTAGATTATGTGACGGGATTGGGTCGGCTATATCTTTGGCATATTTAGCTGCTGATTGGAGTTGTGCAGTAAGCTTTTCAGTGTCTTTTTTAGGCTCTCTTTTTTCTGTCTTGATTACCTGTGATGAAGGTGACCTGTCTTACTTTTGAGAGGTTTATAGTAGAAGCTATGATTTGTTGCGCCAGAGAAGTATTTACAGCCATAGTGTGTATTTTATAAGTTGTTTCTGTGTGGTGAGGGTATGTTATGTAAGATTGACAAAGGTCATCAATGTCCACCACTTACATCTGGTTTGTTGTCCGGTTGAGGCGTATAGTTGTGTATGGCAAAGGCATAGAGATCCGTCTAGGTGTGCTTGATACTGTGTGTTTGTGGTGGGTGGAGATCTATGCGGTCTCCTAATTTTCTGAGCCGTAGTTATTTCAACTGCCAGCTTAAGGTTGGCCATGATATTCTATAATTCTTGTCTAGTGTCGACTCTAAGTTGTTAACACATGCTTGCACGGGAGAAGTAGCATTGGTTGTGGTGCTGGGAAGGGGAGACTCTTATGAGAGTAAGCATGCTTGTTCTTTGAAATATTGCTTGCCTGGTTTGGGGACTTGTGCGAAGAGGTATACCGCACAGTGAGTGGGAGGAATTTTGATCAGACACTTGAATAGCTTACTGATGATTACTGGTGTGCACAAAACTGTTCATCAGAATTTCTATCTTTAGACCTCTTCAACCTAGTGTTCCAGTGTTCTCAAGCTTTCTATCTCGAAAATGCCTAGAGCCCTCTCATCCCTCTCTCAAAATGAACTCAGACTCTGTATGTCTGTATTAGCTAATAAATGTTATTCCTTTGTTCCAGTTTGTATTCTTTAACAATCTCTGTTTTTAAATCCACAGGTGATTGAAGATTGGGCATGGAAGACAAAATGGTAGTCAGTAATAAGCAAATAATTGAAAACTATTAAAGGACCGATGCTAAAGAAGTAAAGTTGCTTCAGAGCTCCACAAGAGAAAAGTATCCAGGAAAAAGATGTAGTGAGAAACTTGGATTAGAGTAAAATAAAGAATATGAAAGCAGTTTCTCTAAATAGACTTCCTGCTGCTCTAATGGTATGTGAAGAATGCCCTGGAGATGCTAACCCAGTGCAGGAAGACCATCTGTCTGAACCAGTGAGGACACGCATCAGTCTAAAGCTCTATCCGATCCAAGAGAAGATAATACACACAGAACAAGTGGGACTTGAAGAGTTTTTAACAGACCTCAGCCAATGGAACAGTTGAGCACCATATCCAGTGAATTTTCTTTATATCAAAAACAAATATCTGTTTGTCACTTATACAGTGTAAACGAAGCAGCTTAAAAGACACGTAATCCGCTTAGAACTAAGATACCTGTTAGTTGTGAACTAGCGATGTGGGTATATCTGGGACAAAGGGAAGGAGAATTAGGGGAAAAAAAGGAACCTCTGTGACCAATGACCACCTTTTGCTTGTAGTCCGGGTCCACGTGTCCACTATCATTCTTGCCCATTAGATGTGACCTCGGGTACTTGTTACCGGGCAAGACCTGCAAAATCCTTAACATCCTCATTGTAGTCTTATATACAGACATAGAGGGCATCCGTAAGAAGGGTGACCAGAAACAATGTGCTGCTACTGATGCACAATAGTATTCTGAATGTTCATGGCAATACATTATGTGAATATGTACCTAGCTTTGAAATACTGAACACCAACCATAGACCTTATTAGTGCTTCATTAACTCATAAATAAATAAGTATGAGAAAAGGGTTAGAGAATCCACATGGATGTAATGAAGAGGCAATAATCCCATGAGAGGCTTCCCCATAAGTACCAGGGGCTGCTGATTAAGGTTGTAGGGTGAATTAGGTTGCCTATAGAGGTTATAAACTGTGAACTCCACAGAGAAGTGATCTGTGGCTAAATAAATGTCCAGGTGTTTAGTTGAACAATTGCAGCACATTTGAGTGGGTGATGCTAAACACATACTGAATAAGATTTAGTATTGTCTTATTGTGTGTCTGCTACAAAAATCCCAACTTGGAGATATTAACTTCAGAAAGAAATCTTATCTCATAATGGAATGTACACAAGACAAAACCGAACTTGGAGATATTAGCACCGAAAAGAAGTCTCATACCTGCTCTGAATGTGAGAAGAGCTTTAGTTGTCAATCCAGACTCAGTCAGCATGAGAAAATTCACACTGGGGAAAAACCTCATCAGTGCTCTGAATGCCTGAAACGATTCACTCACAAACACCAGCTGACTCAACATGTGAGAACTCACACTGGGGAAAAGCCTCATAGGTGCTCTGAATGCCACAAAGGTTTCCGTTGTAAATCCAGCCTTACTCAACATGAGAGAATACATACTGGAGAAAAACCTTTTCATTGCTCTGAATGTCTGAGAAGCTTCAATTGTAAAACCCTTCTCAGTCAACATGAGAGAACTCACACTGGAGAGAAACCTTATCAGTGCTCTGAATGCCTAAATTGTTACCAATGTAAATCAGATCTCACTCGACATGAGAGAACGCATACTGGGCAAAAACCTCATAAGTGCTCTGAATGCCAGAAAACCTTCAGTCGGAAAACCATTCTCACCCGGCATGAGTTAACCCATTCTGGGCAGAAATCCCATCCGTGCTCTGAATGCCCAAAAAACTTTAGTCGTAAATACCTTCTGACTCAACATGAGAGAACCCACACCGAGAAAAACCATATCACTGCTCTGAATGCCAGAAAAGATATTGTCTGAAAAGTGGTCTTAAATTCCATGAGAGAACTCACACTGGGGAGAAATCATATAAATGCTCTGAATGTCACAAAAACGTTACAGATAGAGCTAGTCTCACTCACCATGAACAAACCCACACTGGGCAAAAACCTTATCAGTGCTCTGAATGCCTAAAAAAGTTCAGTTATAAAACCAGTCTTATTGTACATCAGAGAACTCACACTGGGGAAAAACCTTATCAGTGCCTTGAATGCCTAAAAAAGTTCAGTTATAAAACCAGTCTTATTGTACATCAGAGAACTCACACTGGGGAAAAACCTTATCAGTGCCTTGAATGCCAGAAAAGCTTCAGTTATAAACTCAGACTAACTTTACATGAGAGAACTCACTCTGGGGAAAAACCTCATCAGTGCTCTGAATGCCAGAAAACCTTTAGTCTGAAAAGTCAAGTCAAGTCAAAACCACTTTACTCGCTTAATTAAAATCATAAAAGTATACTATACACTCTACAGAACGTTATAAAATGTGTTATACAATATAAAATACAATTAAAAACAATAAAAAGACAAATTCATAGTTAAAGACCAATATTCAAAGTACATAAGCTTATGTTATATGACTTAGCATTTCCAGTTGAGCTGCCTGTCTAACCCTCCTACTTCTGACAGACGCAACAAGAAAGTTGGCAACACTAAACATGATTTCAGGGGATTCCATCAGTTGTAAAAACAGTAGTGCAGGTTTACATTGTATAAAGTCCATCTTTTTCAATAGTGGAAGAATAAACCTTTTTCTGGCTTCATGAAAAAAAGGGCAAAAGAACATAAAATGCATGGTATCTTGGGGGGAGAAATCATCGCATTTACACGGGATCGCATCTTCTAGCCTAGTCCAACCCTGCAGATCCCATAGTACCAGGTGAATTTGGTTAAAACGAAATTTTGTCAAAAGCCATCTGTGAAAAGGGTTATTAACGATAGACAGATATGATGGCATTGCTAGTGACAAAATTACCAAAAAGTTGGTCCTGACAGATGTTTTGGATAGCTCCAATGCTTCCCGCTCTGCATCGCTTTGCCTAATAAAATTTTTCTTGACCCACTCTAAGTCAGCTTTACATAAGGATTTGGGATGAAGGAAAATCTCAGGGCGCCCCAATTTCTCAGATGACATTTTTACATACGACAGCCACTGGATATCCTTCATTCTATCTAGTTTAATACAATCTTTTAGAATCCTATGATTTTAAAGTAAGATTCGGATTCGACCAGATTCTAATCCATAACAAGATTGGGGCTATTTTAATTATGTCGTAAATATATCCTAAGCCAAACTCGAGATGGACAGAATGGGTCGCAGTAGATTGTGGGAGACCAAGGAGGGCACGTAAAAATGTATTTTCTTCTGATTGTATACAGTCAGGTTTAATGTACCCCCATATAGCCGCCCCGTACTTTGCAATTGCGATAGTTTTGGCTTTATATATAGCTAAAATAGCCTCAAAGGGTTTCCCCCCAATCTTTTAGCAAATCCTAATATTGCGGCTGAAGAATTTCTCACGGCATTCACCTTTATAGAGAGCTGAGGTGACCACGTTCCCCTGTCGTCAAAGACAACTCCCAGGTAGGTGAACACTTTCACCCTAGTGATTTCTTCTTCGCTGCAATGAAAAGATCTGGCAGTACTTTTACCAACCCCTAGTGACATAATGTGAGATTTACCATTATTGACCACTAGGTCCAGAGAGTTCATAAAGTTCCCAAAGGAATCCAACAGTCTTTGTAAACCCAAAGGAGTCCTTGCCAATAAAACAGCATCATCCGCATAGAGTAGCACCGGAACCGGTGATCCTCCCATAGGCAGAATGTCGAGTGTAGCTGTTAACAAATTAGCTTCCAGCGAGTTTATGTACAGGGTGAACAGCATGGGGGCCAGGATACAGCCCTGACGCAACCCCCGTCTGGACACTAGCCGTACGTTTCCCCTCTTGCGTCATCCTTATTGAGGCATTCAAATCTTTGTGTAATTCGGCCAAAAAATGCACACGGGGCTGGTCAAGGCCCATTTCCAACAGCATCGTCCACAGCCTAGATCTATTGACTAGATCAACGGCTGTGGACAAATCCATAAATCCCAAGAAAATGGAGCCCTTTGCTGCCCTCGTGTATTTGGATATTATTAAGTGTAAATTAAGGCATTGGTCCTCCGTGCTCCTCCCGACTCTAAAACCATATTGGGCGTCGGACAGTATGTCTTTTTCCAGGGCCCAATCTGTTATCTTTGCTAATATGACCTTTCCCAATATTTTAAAAGAGGAATCAAGTAATGATTTAGGCCTATAGCATCTGGGATCTCCCCTTTGGCCCTTCTTAAACACGGGAATTATAGTTGATCGAGACCATGACTTTGGGAATCCTGAAGTGGACGAAGTATTGAAGACATTAGTCAAAATCTTTCCCCAATAAGTGGGATTAGCCTTGTACATATCTGAGGGAACCCCGTCAGGGCCTGGAGCCTTACGCCCTGCAGTGCCCTCTATTGCTTTAACAACTTCTGCTGTATTAAAATTTACAGGTATAATGAGTGGGTCAGAGATGGGAACCGCAAAAGTTTCCGACTCTAAATCACTTCCATAAATTTTTTTAAAACGACGTAACCAATCCTCCTCTGCAGTATTTAATTCCAATGCAGAGTTCTGATTGCCAGAGAACAGGGGAGTATTAATTATAGACCAAAACTTGGCACTATCTTTCAGTGTCGCTTTATCCGTTAGATCAGCCCACGCATCTTGTTTTAATTCATTTTTCCGTGCCTGGACTACTCTTGAGTACTCCTTCCTAAGCTGAGCAACTAAACTTTTATTCCTTGGCCGATCGTTTAGAGCCTTTTTTAATAAATTATGTGCTTTGGTACACTTATGATTGAACCAGCCCAGTACAGGTTTGTTTTTCCCTTCTTTACTATTTGTTGTAAGTTCTTTGGCCACTTGAGAACAAATGGCTTCATATGAGGTAATTACATCCCCCCATAAGAATGTGGGTCCGCACATATGTTTAGTTCCTGAGCGGCCTTTGTCGTAATGATATGGAAGAAGTCTTCTGGTATAACCTTACTCCAATTTAATCTTCTACCCTGATCTATGGCTTTTACCTCAGCTACAACCTGCGGAAAATCAGTTTTATTTAGTAAGGAAAATCCATTTAACAATTCAATCACCACCGGGTTGTGGTCACTGAGCGGGAAGGGTATAGCATTATAAAAAAGTACATATTTTAAAAGTCTGAAAAGTCATCTTACTGTTCATGAGAGAACACACAATGGAGAAGAACCTTTTCGGTGCTCTGAATTCCAGAGAAGCTTTAGTTATAAAATAATTCTCACTCCACATATAAAAGCCCATCCTAGCTAAAATAATGTATGAGTGTTATGAAGGCATGTAAAGATTCAGTTGGAAGGTCAAAGTTGTAAAGGAAAAGTGTTTATTAGTGTTTTGAATACCAGAAAAGCTTTATTCAAAAAATTAATTTCAATGAACATGAAAGAATGCGTCTGGTGCCAAATCCTTATCACTGTTCTGAATGTCAGAAACACTTGAGTTGTAAAATGGACGCCCGTCGACATGAGAGAACCCCCACTGAGCGAAAAACCTTAAACATATACCCTTTGCCAGAGCACTTGTCACACCCATTGCAATGGTTGTAAACCATCTATACTAAGAGCAAAATTGGTTTACTTCCAATCTCAAAAAGCTGACACTGATAATTCCTGAAATAGATCTTTGGTTCTACCATGCACAGTTCACAGGCCCCTCTTCTAAGATTCATGGGTTACCTTCGCTACAGCTTTTAGAATGACTTGATGTTTTCCTATTTTCTTTTAAACATATCTTTATTGCACATTTTATAGCTTATGTTTTAACGCACCCCTCCAAGTGGACAGTCCATTCTTAAGATTAATTCATGTCACCTCTTATACACAGATCAAACATGTATACATATATTGCTATCTTTCCCACGTAGAAGACATCCAATTGACCCCCATTCCCACATCTTATAGTGAATAGAAAGGTGCTCTACTATCCCTCTTCTAGTATAGCCCCCCACCCATCAGAGGAGCCCACACCCTTGACCCTTTCCTCCTTGCCCCCTCTCCTTTTTTTGCATATACTGCCACTTCCGTATGATAAATAGCCATTAGACGAGCGAGCCATTGTTGGACCGATGGTGCTGAGAGGTCTTGCCATGCGGTAGCCAAACTTAGCCGAAAATCCATCATTACAATAAACACAAATGCCTGTGCCTGGCTAGGGATTGATTCATTACTAATAAGTTGCGGGCTCTGTACTATACTTAGTCCCAGGCTTCCCTCCAGGAACTCAGTAATGTCCCCAATCAGGCCACCTAGGGCTGGGCAGGTTGCAAACAGCGTATCAAATGCGCATGGCATTGGGTACAATGCTCGTTTCTGGTTCCACCCCATTTAGCTATTTCCCCCAGAGTGTAGTACAACTTGTAATCTGTTTTAAAATGCTGTACTTGAGAAAGGCAAAACTTAAGATTGTCTGTGGCAGAGTTCTGGAATTCGCAAGGACGTCTGTTCCTGTTTGAAACCTTCTCTTCCCACAACATTATCTGCTTTTCTATATCATCTGGCATGAGCTTATTCAACAACTGATAAAGCTTCCCGATGGGGATTTGCTAATTGACTCTATCCACCAGTTCAACCGTATAAATAACTTTGCCCCTCCTGCTTTTTTCAGTAAAAAAAAATCACAGAGCTGAAGATATTTTAAAAAACTTGTGATGCCCTAGATTAAACCTGTGCCGTAGGATCTCAAACAATTCATATAAGAGTCCCCAAAAATTACCAGGAGATTAAAATCTTTGTGTAATGCAGTGTAGAAGTTTAGCCAACCCAGGCCTACTTTCTTCTGGACCTCAGCCCATATTTTGAACAAACAATGGAGGGTCTTAAATCGAACTCTTTTATAGTATCCATACTAAAGCTGTCTCCAAAATACACCCCATGCCACATCCCCTATCAGAAGCTTGTACGGGATTAGAACTTTGATAAGCCTCTCATTTTATCCCCAATAAAATAGATCTCTGTTGCAGGGCAGTGGCCCAGTAGTAGAGTGTTATATTAGGTACCGGTAAACCCCTGCGCTCTCTCAGGAAGGTCAGATATTTCAGCACCATTATAGGCCTAGTATAAGCCCACAAAAATCGAGAGCTTGTCCCATCAATAACCGTAAACCATTGGTTCTCTACTTCAAGAGGGATGGCCCTAAAAAGTAGAGTATTTTAGGGATCTTGATCAAATTGATTCTTCTACCTATTAAAGACATTTGTAAGTTGTTTACTCTGCCAAATTCTATCCTTGTACTTTTTTATTAATGGATCCAAATTTGTCTGTATAATTGTTTTCTACCTTAACTATGTTTTTTACCTCTAAATAGGTAGCCCCCTCTACCACTCGCCAATCCTCCTATTCCACTTCTGTGTTTTTAACAATTTGGTTCTTTTTTTTAATTCAAATAATTTTTATTGGGTGTTTCAGTATCAAGTAAATGCAAACGATACATGAATTGGAAACATACAATATTACAAAAGAAACAGTACAGTACAATAAAGCCAAGGGGTAATAGGCAACATACAGTGGGGTGGAAAATAATATACATTACAGTAGACAGTGTCCATGGTGATTTATAGTGGAGTCGCATGCAACAGTTTTCAGCAATGGAATTTGAAGGGGTACAGAATAAAGAGCAGCAAAGATGTGAGGTTGGGTTGCAGGGTTCCTGAGTGAACAGACCTAGTAGTGAAACTCACACAACCGGTTTGTGGTGTTGTCAGATCGGGTCAATGCGAAGGGGGGAGTGGATACCTAAGGTGGTTTATGGGTGGTAAAATAACTGTCGAGGGTAGACCACATCCTTCTTATAGGAGGGCGCCAAGGTGACTGTTGCAGAGCTATGTTATCCGCTCCCCGGAGGCTAATCACCCAATTGAGCCAGCATGCAAAGGTAGCTTTGCTCGAGTCTTTCCAATTACTAAGGACTACTTTAACAGCTGCTGTGAGCAGGAGATCTAGTAGTGCTCTGTCGTCGGCGTGTAGGGAGGGTTCTTGGGTGAAACTAAAGGCCAGGTACGGTAATTCTCTGGACGGGGAAATGGGGACAATTTTACTAATAAAGTCAAATATCTTGTCCCAGAAGGGGGTTACACAGTCGCAATGTAGGATAATGTGTGATAAGTCGCCTTCCGCCCTTTTACAGTTCCAGCAAAAGGCGTCTGAGCTGATGTTATGAGCGTAGAGACGCGCCGGAGTCCAATAGGATTTGTGGAGGAACCAATATTTGGTCTGGGATAGAGTAGGGCTAATTTTGTGTTGCATGCAAGATTCCCAGGTATTGGTCCAATCCGCTTCTGAGATCGGTCTAGAAGACAGTTCAGACCAGAACTGTGTAAGTGGTGCGGTCAGCTTGGTTTGTTGAGGGTGAATGAGTTTGTAGAGATAGGACACCTGATGGCCTAATCTGTTCAACCAAGTGAGGTAAGATGGGAGGGAGGGGGGTATAAAAGAGAGTTTCGCCTTAGAGAGTGCAGCTTTTATATTTAAGAAGGTTTAGAATTCTAGTGGCGCAAGACTGTAAGTAGTTTGTATGTCTCTGAACGGGATGGAGTATGACCTCTCGAATAGTTGGTGCGGGAAAAAGATGCCTTTTTTAACCCACTGCGAGTTATACAGTGGTTTGCCTTTACATAATATAGATCGATGATTCCATAATGATTCCCAACCTGAGCGGCAAATGCTATGATCTAGAAATTTATCGACTTTAAGAAGTGCCGCTTTTGTATTACGGAAGATAGATTTTGCGTAGGATAACAAGTTTAGGTTGAGTGAAAGGGCTGCAACAGGTGTGATGCCGTCTAGGATCGCTTGTTTGACTTCCAGCCAAACCGGGGTGTAGTCTATTGCGGGGGCTAGCCAGTGTGCACCTTGTCTCGCTAGGAAAGCAGTTTCGTAGCGCCTAAAGTCTGGTAGGTTTACCCCTCCTAGTGATTTGTCCAAGCGTAGCTTTTTAATGCTGATCCTTGCTTTTTTCCCTTTCCAAAGGAAGTTGGTGAGTGCCTGGTCGAGCTTGTGGTAGAAATCCTGGGTGAGTGTTAGAGGAAGCATGGAGATGAGATAGTTCACCAGGGGCGAGATCATCATTTTAATGGTCTCAACTGTGCCCCACCAAGTAATGAAGCAAGGGGACCATCCTTCCAGTTGGCTTTTTATTTTAGTTAAGGTAGCTTTCTCGTTCTGTTGAAGGGTTTCCATAAGGGAGTCCCCAAACTCTATCCCCAGGTACTTACCAAAATCTGATTGCCAGCAGAGACCCGAATCCCCCAGCACGTCTTTTGTGGTTAGGATGTTCAATGGCTTGACCTCCGACTTGTCCTGATTTAGTTTATACCCTGAATGGGTGGAGTATGTGTCAATGGTGGACATTAAGGCGGCGATGGAGGGTCCTGCGGATTCAGATACTATCAGGATGTCATCCGCGTAGGCGGCTAATTTGACACAGGTATCTCCAAAACTCACTCCGTTAATTTTATCGTTTTGTTTAATGTCGGCGATGAGGGGTTCCATCGCTAGGAGGAAAAGGGATGGGGAGAGGGGGCAGCCCTGTCTGGTTCCCTGTTCCAGGGCGAACGGATCCGACAATGAGCCATTTATGGCAATGCGAGCGGATGGGGAGAGGTATAAAGCCATCACCATATCTATGAAGGTGTTTCCTAGGTTGAAGCTGGACATACAATGCTTAAGGAAGAGCCAGAAAACTCTTGGCTCTTTTGAGCGCTTTCTCCGCCTCTAGCGTAATAGCCATGGAGGGAGCATCAAACGCTTTGGCCTTTTCTATAACATGGCAAAGAAGTCTCGTGTTGTCGTTAGACATGCGATGTTTTAGGAAACCAACCTGCGATGTACTAATTAATTTAGGGAGGAGCGAGTTCAGTCTTGGTCGCAAGAGTTTTGGCGTAGATCTTGCAGTCCAGATTTATTAATGATATAGGCCGATAGTTTTTTGTCAGAAGTGGGTCTTTTCCATCTTTGGGTATGATAATAATGGTGGCCTTACTCATTGATTTAGTCACCCCTTTTGTAGAGGCGAAGGATTGGAATAATTTTAGTAGGGTTGGGCTAATAGAAGTCTTGAGTTCCTTGTAGAAACCAGCTGAGAAGCCATCGGGGCCAGGAGCTTTATTGCATTTGAGGGTTTTAATAGACGCTAAGACTTCCTGTAGGGTGAGCGGGGAATTCAGCTTCGAATTGTGTGGGACTTGTAAAGCAGTCAGTGTCATCGAGTTTTGGGAGGCGTAAGGAGTTTAGGTAATCAGAGCATGCCTGTGAGTCAAAGTCTAATTTGTTCTTGTAAAGGTCTTCATAAAAAGACTTGAAGGTGTGGAGAATGTGGTTTTGTTTAGTTTGGACAATATTGTTTTGATCTTTGATTGAGGCAATGTTAAATTGCCTATGTTTATGTTTTAGGTAGGATGCTAATAGCTTCCCAGCTTTGTTGCCTTCGCATGTCTTCAAGGACTTGATTTATTAACCCAAACCCCCGCTCTTCTGCTAAGAATCGCGTTGTAATCGTACTTCTTTTTAGTGAGGTCGTTTAAGATCGACCCGTTGTGGAGGTCCGCCGCATGAGATAATTCTAGAGTCTTGATATCTCTCTCCAAAGCCACGAGCTCTAGATTTAGTTTTTTGTTAGTTTGTGCTCGGATGCCAATAATCACACCCCTTATAGTGGCCTTAAGTGCGTCCCAGACATTCGCTATGTCCGAGCCCAGAGTATCGTTTAAGGTAAGATAATTCTGTATGGCGGACTCAATCTTTTTTTTGTTCTCTGGATCGGAGAAAATATCGTCATTGAAGCGCCATCTCTTCGGGGGAAGAATGGATCTGGAGCCTACTAGTTTGGTTTGTATGCTGGAATGGTCAGAGACCAATTTGGGGGCAATATTCGTTTCGTCTATAAGGTGTGTGAAAGGGCTATTGACAAGGATATAATCGATTCTGGAATAGGAATTATGTGGAGCCGAATAAAACGTATAGTCACGACCGTCAGGGTGTTGTAGTCGCCACGAATCCTGTAGGTCAAATTTGGAGCAGAGGCGTTTTAAACTTTTGTGTGAGTGGGTGGGGTGATAAGTACAATTTGATTGACGATCAATCACCCGGTCTAGAGGTTAGTTGAAGTCCCTCCCCAGCGATTAGTAGTTCATCCTGGGGGATGTTTTCAAGTAAGGGTGAGATTCCCAAAAGATCGGGTCATCACCATTTGGGCTGTAATTATTCAGAACATGGATGTGGTCATCATTCTTTAAAAGGTGTGCCATGATGAATCTACCATCGGAATCCTGAGTGTGGGATATTATGGAAATGTTGGACTTTTTTGCAATGAGGGTAAGGACTCCTCTCTTTTTGTGTACAGCTGAGGAGCATAAAGTGTGCGAGATCCAGTGTTGTTTGATGAATTCCGCGTCCTCGTTCGACAATTTGGTCTCCTGGAGTAGGATCAATCAATCAATCAATCAATCAATCAATCATAGACATTTATAGAGCGCTCTACTTACCCGGAGGGTCTCAAGGCGCTAGGGGGAGGGGGGTGCTGCTACTGCCCGAACAGCCAGGTCTTGAGCCTCTTCCTGAAGGCGAGGTGGTCTTGGGTCAGGCGCAGGTCGGTCGGGAGGGAGTTCCAGGTCTTGGCGGCCAGGTAGGAGAAGGACCTTCCTCCTGTTGTCGTTCTTCGGATGCGGGGGACGGTGGCGAGGGCGTGACTGGCTGATCGGAGGTGTCGTTTGGGATCGTAGAAGTTGATGCGGGTGTTGAGGTAGCTCGGGCCTTGATCGTGGAGGGCTTTGTGTGTGTGGGTGAGGAGACGGAAGGTGATTCTCTTGTTGACCGGGAGCCAGTGCAGGTCTCTTAGGTGTCCGGAGATGTGGCTGTGTCGTGGGACGTCGAGGATGAGTCTGGCTGAGGCGTTCTGGATCCGTTGGAGTCTCTTCTGGAGCTTGGCGGTGGTTCCGGCGTAGAGGGCGTTGCCGTAGTCCAGTCGGCTGGTGACGAGTGCCTGGGTGACAGTCTTCCTGGTCTCGGTGGGGATCCACCGGAAGATCTTCCGTAGCATGCGCAGGATGTTGAAGCACGACGAGGAGACGGCGTTGACTTGCCTGGTCATGGAGAATGAGGAGTCCAGGATGAAGTCCAGGTTGCGTGCGTGGTTTGTCGGTTTGGGTGCGGTTCCCAGGGCGGGGGGCCACCAGGAGTCGTCCCAGGCGGAGGGCGAGGATCCCAGGATGAGGACTTCCGTCTTGTCCGAGTTCAGCTTCAGGCGGCTGGTCGACATCCACTCGGCTACCTCTTTCATTCCTTCGTGAAGGTTGGCTCTGGCGGCGGCGGGGTCGTTGGTCAGGGAGAGGATCAGCTGGGTGTCGTCGGCGTAGGAGATGATGTTCAGGTTGTGTTGGCGTGCGATGGCCGCGAGGGGGCTCATGTAGACGTTGAAGAGGGTTGGGCTCAGTGAGGATGCTTGGGGTACGCCGCAGATGACTTCGGTGGCCTTTGATTTGTGCGGTGGTAGGCGGACTCTCTGGGTCCTTCCGTCGAGGAAGGAGATGATCCATTCCAGTGCCTTCTCCTGGATTCCGACGTTGTAGAGGCGCTGCACTAGGGTGCGGTGGCAGACGGTGTCGAAGGCCGCGGAGAGGTCTAGGAGGATGAGGGCCGCTGTTTCTCCGTTGTCCATCAGGGTTCGGATGTCATCGGTGGCAGCGATGAGAGCGGTCTCGGTGCTGTGATTGGCTCGGAAGCCAGACTGTGAGGGGTCGAGGGATCCGTTCGTCTCGAGGAATGCGGCCAGTTGCTTGTTGACGGTCTTCTCGATGACTTTGGCCGGAAACGGGAGCAGCGAGATGGGGCGGTAATTCTTGAGTTCGGTGGGGTCCGCTGTTGGTTTCTTGAGTAGAGCGCTGAGTTCGGCGTGCTTCCAGCTCTCCGGGAAGGTGGCGGTGGTGAAGGAGGTGTTGATGATGTCCCATAGGTGGGGTGCGATGACAGCGTCGGCTTTGTTGAAGACGTGGTGAGGGCAGGGGTCGGTCGGTGATCCGGAGTGGATGGAGTTCATCATGCGGACGGTGTCTTCGGTGCTGATCGGGGTCCAGGCGCGGAGGGTGGTGGTGGGGGGCGTTGGTTCGGTCGTGTCGGACGTGGCGTTCGTCGGTTGGGTGTTGAAGCTGTTGTGTATGTCCGCGATCTTGTTGTGGAAGTAGGAGGCGAGGGAGTTGCAGAGTTCTTGCGATGGGGTGATGTCGTTGTTTCCGGCGTTGGGGTTGGAGAGCTCTTTCACGATGTTGAAGAGTTCCTTGCTGTTGTGTGCGTTGTTGTCCAACCTAGGATAATGTCACCCTTGGACTTGGCTAGATATTCTAGGACTTTCCTCCGTTTAAGCGGGTGATTGAGCCCTTTGAGGTTTAGGGAGACAATGTTAAGGCCTTCCGCTATGGATTTGGTGCGGGTCATGAGGCTGCAGTTTGGAAACCTACTGCAGTGAGAGTTACTGTAATGTTGCATTTGAGAATTGGTCTGATTTGGCGATAAGGTTTATGAAATTCAGGAAAGGGCTGTGAGATTATGGGACGAGCAACCAGCCATGAACATTTCACCATGATAAAAGTCTGTACTGTTGTAATTAAGAGGGCATCACAGAATGTGAAAAAAAGAACAAAAGGCATACTGAAACAATCCAAGAAAAGTCCCCCCCCTCAACCCCCTCATCTCCCCCTTCCCCTCCCGCCTCCTCCCCAGCCCACCCCCCTCCCTTCCCTCCCATAACTAGAACATAGGAACAGCGACGGCAGTACCGTCCAAGCTTAACGTAGGAATAATTAAAAGCTCACAGCATAACAGGAGGATCAACAAATCTAGTTACTATGTTGTAACATATCATAACTAAGCAATACTGAGCAATTTGTGAAAAGGCAGTACAGGCAAAAATTAGACAGAGTTATAAGACTAACAATTTACAGAACTATAGGATTATAGGAATTAATGCGTAACTCGATGGCCATGCGAGGGCCACAGGTGTGAACAATTTCCACTCCAGAGTAGGTATAACATCAGCGTCATTAGGTGACTCTTTGAACTTAGTCCTTCCTGCACCAACAAATAACAGAGAGGTAATAGTTCTAAGCCGTAGCGTGATGCACAGATGAAGGTAAAGTTAGGTCCTACCTGGTGTTGAAGATCAATTCGTATTTTACGAACCATCTAGTACAGCAGAGACTTGACTAACATGAAATAGGCAGGTAAGCAGATATATGTAGGCGACTTATGAGAATGGACAGACAAGAAGCGTTGGTAAGTCTCAGATAGATCAGTGGACAATTCATCCTTGTCCCGTGATTGTGCTATCAGACTCATGGATGTCTGTCTTGCGTTTATTAGATGCGCTGTTAGAGGAGTCCATTGCTTGCGAAGGTGAGTCTTCCAGAAACTACGCTAAGTCTTTAGGATCAGAGAAGAAGCGAGGTTTGCCGTGGATGATGGTTTTAAATTTTGCCGGGGCCTGCAAAGGAGAACTGTATACCTTTTGATCTCAATTTTTCCCTTTGGGCCAGGAATCCTTTCCGAACTTCCATCGTGTCCTTTGAGTAATCCTGAGTGAAGGTGATTTTGTGGCCTCCCCAGGTGACGGAGCGGTTGTGTCTAGTGAATTGCAAGATGGCTTCAGTGTGCTGGAAGCGTAGAGGTTTGCAGATCAGCGGACGAGGGCCTTTGTATCCATGAGGGATGAAGGTTGGAATTCTGTGAGCCCGGTCGAGCTCAAGCCCATGAATAAACGAAATACCTGTTATCGTTGGGATCCATGCCTCCAAGAAAGCAACGCAGGAATCATCATCTTTCTCTGCGTTCTCAGGAACTCCAAAGATGCGAACGTTTCCCCTCCTATTTCTGTCTTCCAATTCTGCATTCTGGCGTTTGAGGCAGTTGGTCGATCTTTGAAGCTGTAGAATAGTTTTGGCTGAGAGGTTGGATTTGTCTTCAACGTCGCTTATCCTTTGTTCTGCCTCGTCTAGGCTTTTGTGGACAGAGTTCATGTCCGCCCTAATCGCCGTAAGTTCAAGCTGCATGGTGTCTGTGTTGCTCTTCGTCGATTTGGCGAGGTCGTGTACTTCTGCAAGTTTTTTGAGGATCATGTCCAGAGTGCTATTAAGGTCCGCTCTTGCTTTGATGGGTGAATCCGATAGGGGCGATTCCGGTCTCACCTTTTTGTTATTCTTTTTGTCGTCTCTCTCCGACATTTTGTTGGATTTCCTTTGCGGGCTGAAGGTGGGGCAGAGATCTTCCAGTTTGACAGACGGGTCAGCACCAGAGGAAGCAGTAGAGCTGAAGCAAGGCTGGCTTTAAACACAAACCTGGGCAACGTGATTTGGATGAAGGCCAGCATCATCAAGAGCTGCGTCGCTTGTGAATGTAGCGCTATATTGAAGCAGTGCAGATTAGAGTGAAAGCAGAGTCCATGAACGGAAGGCTACCCGTCTCTCCACTACAGTGGCAATGGCAATGGGGATGAACGTGGCGTCACCTCTTGAAGCAAGTTTGCGTGTCGTGACGTCACCTAGGCCTCCTCAGGGTGCCCTGGGATGGTAGAACACTGGACGGTAACTGATTCGGCGGCGGTGAGGGACACTCAGCAACACTACAGTGTACAGGGGCAAAAGTTGGGCTTTTAAGGCAGTATTGCAGTATCCCTGGTGCTAGGTTGCAGTGCGTGTGGAGGCTGTAGCAGCATCACTGGTGCATTGTGCAACTTAAGCCCACTGGTAACATTGACTCTGGCAATGGTTTCATTGGTGGTAATTGCAAAGCCTTCCATGTAAAGGTGAGCATGGCTGGTGTTCTTCTGCTTGATTTAGCGTTTTGTGCGCCGTTTTTGTGTCCCAAAACGTCACCATTTTAAGGTCAGGCAAGCCTCAGAGGCATGAACGATCGGTGCAGGAAACGTGGCGCCAGCGATCAGTGTTAGCATCTATTTGGGCCGTATAAGTAGTGATGAGCCTGGAGGAGACATGGCCATTTAGTGTTTGGTGAGCATTCACGGACAAGTCTATCAGTTGCGGTGATTACAGGCCGCCATTTTAGTGGCAGGCATGGCGATGACACGGGGACCGATTAGGATGGTGAAAACTCGGTGAGAACATGCAGCGGGGCACTAGCGGCAGACTCGTGGTGGGCTGCGCTGCGAGCGGCTCACCTCTGGAGGCATCTGTGGTGCTTACGGCATTTGTAGACTGGAGCAGCCGGTCTAGGGAAGAGACTCCCAGGCTTCACTACCCGTGAACAAGGACGGGCGCTGAGATGCAGGAGCTAAAAGGTGCACTTCCCGATCCCGAATTACGCCGCTTCTTCGCACCGAGTGTACTCCTTGGCATCAGGGGTCCGAATCCGGCGAGTGTTACCCTGTGGCTTTGGTGTATCACTCCTGTGGCGGCATAAGGCGCTCTCCTATGCGGCAGAGGAACAGATTAGGCGGCCATTACCACCGCCGTCCAAGCCATGCCCCCAACAATTTGGTTCTTATCCTGATTTAATGGATATCCAGAAAATCTGCCGAACTGCTCAGCCTCTTCATTTATTTCTCTTAATGCTTCCCTGGGATCTGTAGTAACTACTGCCAAGTCATCGGCCAGTATTTTTCTTTCACAATCATGCAACCTAATATGCTGAATAAAACATTTTTTTCCATCCTCCTTATCATAGGATCAATATACAAGGCAAATAACAAGGGAGAGCAGGGACATTCTGTCTAGTACCTCACTGTATTTTTATGAGTTCCGACGGGCCTTCCATAATGGAAATCCTAGCCTTGAGATGCTGATACAATGCTTTCAAGGCCATTTAAAGCCTGGCCCCTAAACCAATCTGCTTGATCAGAGACCGGGCCAGGAGACCCTGTCAAATGCTTTTTCAACATCCAAGTGTATTTGCACCATTGAGTCTCCCTTCACTGCTTTTGCCATTGCCTGCCAAGGTTCCTGAGAATACTATGAACTCAGAGTTAACAACTTATTTAGAGACCAATGATATTCTGGACTCTACTCAACATAGTTTTAGATCATTACACTCTACTGAGTCAGCCTTAATTATGGCAGCAGAAGAAATACATACGTTGATGGATGGTGAAGGAAGGGCTTCACTGGTCCTGCTTAATTTAACAGCAGCCGTCAACACCATAAATCGTATGGTACTAGTTCGTGGGCTACAGGAAATAGGTATCAGTGGTTCAGCTCTCGCCCTCCTCACCTCTTTCCTTTCGTCCAGGGAACAGATGATTCTTTGGGATGGCTATCCATCTGAGGAATTCACACTCCCTGGTGGAGTGGCACAGGGTTCGGCCTTGTCCCCTTCGCTGTTCAATATATATGTAGCCCCCTTGGCCAGATTAACCATAACCAATTATGGTGGCCTACTGCGGCTGGCATCTGTCTGACTCCGGTCAATAAGGCTAGGAACGTCTGTCTTGTGTTTTTTTTTTTTTTGTTTTTTAAAAACCTTTATTGTTCCACAATACAGTTACAGGCATTGGCCTACAGACCATCACGGTCGGCCATCAAAGTAGGGGCGGTCAATCAAGTCAATTAAGTCCAAAAAGTACGAAAACCCGCCTCCCCAAAGATACCCCACAGCTCAAGGATGCAGTTGGTGCACAATAATTACAGGATTAGAGAAGGTTTCTTTTTTTTCGAAAATAAAGAATAAGCAGGATCCAACGCCGCACAATTAAGCCCAAACAAAACAAGGGATAATCATAATATCGAACATGCACAGGCAGGACTATGGTAGATAGGAGTTTAGCACGAGAACATCTGATCAGGATAAACAATAAACAACACAGCTAGCCCGTCAGAATCACCACATGCCCACTGCACCAAGAAATACTGGAAAAACCTCGAACCTTAGTATCTAAATGAGCAGAGCACAACGAGAGTACAGCAATTCGGATCCCGGAAAAGAGAGGAAAAGAAAAAGGTACAGAGAAACTAAAAACGACAGAAACAAAAGGCCATAGAAACAAAAAAGGGACACAAACAGTAACACTACCCCCCCACCCTGCACCTCTGCTGACGGCTACGGCCCACCCCCCTAGCAGTGTGCCTGTCGCCCAATGTCAAAAACCCGAAATATAGAAAGAAAAAGATGAAAGGAAGGACAATAATCCACATAGATACAAAAGAAAAGGCGGAAAGAAGAAAAAACATTGGAGGGTCCCCAGAACGGGCTCCCGCCCCCCCCCCCCGCCGCGTAGCAATGCAAATACGCCAGTAACATTGACAAAGTCTCAGGATGGTTACAAAAACAGGATAAAAGTCACTGCTCGGCCGCTCAACAGACACAACCATAATGAAAATCCCCCTGTGTAACACCAATAAAGAACAGAGTATCATCATTCACGAAACCCATACAGCCCGTACCATCAGCCCATCCCAATCCATGCGGTGTAGGGCCCCGCAATCAAAGCACCAGAGGAAACCAACATGTCAATTCAAAGGTAGCCGAGAATCTCACAGTATACCAGTGTACGTCACACTCGAAGATCATCCACGCCACTCAATCGGTCACGTTTCTAAGAGCAAAGGTAAGTTCAAGCAGAATAGTCAAGGCTCGGTTTCAAGGTCTCAGGATGAAGCCAGCCATCGGAAGAGGAGCTGGAAAGGAAAAGCCAGGAACACATGTCCGATGGTATCACCAAAGAAACCAAGCATCCACGGGAGTAGGCGCTTCAGCGTCGCACCACTTGGAATTAACTGGGAACCCTCCGGGTACAAGTCCAGCCTATCCACCATCAAGAAAGTCGTTTCCGTACCGCGCAGCAAAGTCAACGCGGGAAATTGTAGAAGGGCCCATACACACAAAGGAGCACCAGGATAGTATCAGCATCGGGCATTCGTTTCCAGTCCACATAATCCGGGGCGTTCCGGAACGGTCCAGGTCAGATGTCGTCCTTCGAACACACAGGGGGCAGACGGTCCCAACCCCTCGATCGTCAATGTAGATTGCCACCGCCATTATCAGGCGTGTCCCCTCGATGCGCCACCTCCAAGAGGGACACACAGCATGGACGCCGTCCAAACCAACACCAGTACCGCCAGTCCATGACACAGAGAGGTGCATAATAACCTCGCGCCCTCTGCGTTTCACAAAGTATGGTTGCCATGTCCACTTCCCCGCGGACGGCCACAGTTGAGCTCCTCCCCAAAGCCAGAAAACACCACAGCCGCTTTGTGCATCAAGCGGCTACGACGGCTGGAAATACAGGCCAAAATCGATTCGCCTGGGCAAATCTGGGTCCCATCCGGGAACAAAGAACAACGTCCAGGCCGCCATAGCGTCAATCAGCCGCCTGAGGGGGGTGGGGGGAGCATAATCGGCAGAAGGGGGCAGCGGGGAGTGTGTTCACCAGGTTCCACGAGGCCAGCGCTGGAGGCACACTCACAGAGATGAACAGGCCTCCGCAGCGGTAGACCGGCACCTCCTGGGTCATCGAGGCCGTTGTTATTGCACTCGCGGGCGGCAGCAGCATCACGCGGGGTCCCGGCTTCCGGCCCCGGGAAGGCCGCAAAATACGAGGGGTCGCATCTTCGTAATCAGGGCTCAGAAAAACCCCGGAGTCGGACGCAGCAGCTCAGCCCGCCGTCCGACATCCGGGAACACCGTGACAGCGGAGGATAGTCGACAGGAGCAGGCGGTGGGGGATGAAGGCCGACAGAGCCGGGAGCCCGGGCGACCATCTTGGCCGCCGGTCTGGCTCCGCCCCCCCTCTGTCTTGTGTTTGACAAGGATCTTACTTCGGCTCCTCAGATTAACCAAGTCTCATCAGCCTGCTTTTTCATGTTAAAGGGCTTGCGGAAAATTCTTCCATTTAACCCTTTTTCTATGAGAAAAACAGTGGTAGGAGCCATGGTCCTAGCTAGAATGAACTACTGCAATGCCCTTTATCTGGGATCAGGTGCAGCTCAACTCTCCAAACTCCAGCCAATTCAAAACGCGGCAGCAAGAGTCCTGCTTAAAGTACCTAAGCATCATCCTACTTCCACCAGTATAAAACAGCGTCACTGGCTTTCAGTGAGACGGCGCATCGATTTTAAAACACGCTGTCTTATGCATAAAGTCCTGTTTGGTGGTGGAGCGAAGGATGTGCAATCCTTGTTTGCTAGATATGTACCATCACAATCTTTAAAATCGTCTTCCCTTGGTTTAGTACAACTTTCAAGGATAAAGAAAGCAAGGTGTGGGGAGGAAATGTTTTTCCTTCCTAGCTTCCAACCTATGGACCTCAGTGCCCACACATTTGAGACTCCAACCTAGCAGATCTGTGTTCAGAAAGGAAATTAAAACATGGCTCTGCTCCCAACCCTGAACATGTTGGTCATTGTCTCTGCACTTTCACTCAGCGCCAAGATGCCTCGACAGTAGTGCGCTCTATAAATACTTTCAGTCAGCCAGTCAGAGAAGTTTGGAGGAAGAAATGTACCTCAGATCCTGATTTTACATATTTGACTTGACGTTTTCCAATGGCAAGATCATTAATATGTTTGCATATATAAATGTCCCATATCCGCCAGAATTAGATCATTGTCCTTGCAGACGGAAGCCCCTTCTGAGATTCCTTTGCCACACTGGTTGAAAGCATTTGTAAATAAAATCATTACCAAACTAAAACCTGTTACCACCTGCTCAAAAGCCTGCAGTGCCAAAACAATTAAACATGACCTATATGCCTCAGTGACAATCATCTCCATATTTGTCTAAACACCTCTGTTGGTAGGAAACATTCCCGACGTACATGCTAATATAATTACACATCTTGTAAAGACACCTGCCAGTGACCTGAATGTCCTTGCCAAATATAGACTGATTTCTGGCCTACAGCAGTATTACTAAAATCCTGGAAGTGTCTTAGTGACATCTAGCCAGTCATCAGGCACCAATGAAGTATTAAAACTATCCTATTGAACCTCAGGTAAGCACCCCTCTCTGGCAGGGACTACAGTAAAAGCTGCATATTGATCCTCTTAGTCCTGTTCGCAGCTTTATATACAGACAACCACATAATTCTCTCTTCTCAGCTTTAGACCTCTTTTGGGCTCAAATGTGTTTGACTCCAGTTGCTCAGATCACATTTAACCAACTGCAATGACCATTGATGTTTCTGAGGGTTCATCTCTCAGACCAGCTCTATTCACCACCTACAATGGCTCCACTCACTTCTATCCTCGACAACACCAGCAGTGGCTACCACCATGCTGACAATACCATAATACACATTAAAATCCCAAAAGAACTAAAGAAAAAAGGTAACTGCATCATTGCCTCCAACACCTACAGAAATGGTTAACAACAATTCCTTGGAATATTTTTCAACGATGAACTGTACGTCTCCACTTGCATTGTCTCTTTTCTTCCTCTTCTGCTGCCTTTGTGGACATCCACCCTAATGTATGAACGGTCCAAACTCATGAATATCATGCCAAACTCAACAAAAGGATGGATATATATATGTTCACTGAAAAAAACATCGGTTTTAGGGGTGTTATAGTTAGTTGGACATTTCACTCGTAAAAAACCATTAAAATTCCTCCATTATAGTTAGTTGTACTAAGTATAACTTGCGCACCCGCATTCCACTACTGATGATGTCACATATTACATCATTCATGACATGGTCAGTGACATCACTGATGACATCTCAAATGACATTACTGATGACATCATCCACGTGACAATGAGATACACCTCATCATATACTAATATAACCTTTCATCACTCACTATAAAATATAAACTACCATTTTTGAAAAAATAAATGCCACAAAGGTTACGTGCAAGATTTGCAAGGCGGTGCTCTCCAGAGGAGACCCAAACAAGAAGTACTCATGTGGGACTGCTAGCATGAGAAAACACCTGCCGTCACTGCATCCGGTAAACTTTTCACGTGAGGAATGCAGAAGACTGCATGCAAATGCTCCTGGAACCAGCTGTACATAGCACCTCTGGGGCATCACCATCTACATCAGCACCAGATATACGTCCCCAATTTGGGAAAGTGAAGATGCATTGCGTGCAATACAATCGTTTAATTTGTTACGTGGAGCAGTCAGTGGACCTTGTTTGTCGTGCCATCGATAATCATCGATGCTAGTTTCTTTTCTTTTTCTCCTCAAAGTTTTTGGTTTTGTTAGTCCTGTCGACTTTTTCTTCCGGATATAAAAAAAATGTTAAAAAAAGCAAAAATATATATATAAAACCACAAAAAGAAAAAAAGTTCAGAATTAACTACTCTGGTTAAAAAAAGAGCTACATTTGTATGCTAGTGTGTGAAAGTTTACATGAATATATATCTAGTGGATAATTGACTGAAAGAATGCATTTGTGGTGTATGGTGAATGTATAAGTGCAGAACTATAAGGAAGTGCTGCAGCATGACACTGTAAAGTGTTTAGCTACAGCGTGCTGTGGTACTTCCGAAGCACAGGGATGTAACATATATGTACATAACTATGTTGCAAGTCTGTGCTTCCCTCTGCACTGCTGTTTAAACTGCAGCCATGTGGTGACACAGGCACCCTTGCACCATGGTGCAAGGGTATCTGTCATAAGGAGTTTGTTTTTTTGCAAAAAGACACACCTTTCTGCACAAAAACAATTTGTGAAGGTATTTTTCTCCTTCAATGTATACTGTACATTTTAGCATATATTAAAAGAGAAAAAATATGAGGAGAAATGAAAATAATTTTCCTTGTTGTGCCGTGCTACACCAATTGCAGGACGCTGCAGCATTCATACACATGTCCAGATTTATTATTTCTGATACATCTAGAGATGTGTCTTGTTCTATGAGTGTTCTGTGCCAACACGCACAGCAACACCCATAGAACTCCCTTTCAATGCAAGTGGTATGTATAATAAGGTTGTATTTACATCGAGAAGAAAAGGTACACCGACTGCTTTTTCCTCTCTTTGTAAATATGAAAGAGTGTCTTGCGCTATAAGTATGATGTACATGCATAGTATATAAAGAAATTAATTTGTACTATGGTTAATGGCTAGGCAAATTCTTATTATATGAGTAATAAGTAGAAAATGTTCAGTACTACAAACAGAGAACAAGATACATTTATAAGTACTTACGTTTTGGCAAACATATAGGACACGTTTATAGATTACTGAAGGGAAGGGATGGGGCCTGATGTGACATGTGCAAACACACTCAGTGATGTGTTTTAAATTAAGGAATTATGTCTCTTTTAATCCTGAAATTCCCTGGGCTGTACTAGTCCACCATATCTCTCTATTGAATACCCTACCATGTGTGTTGCAGACAGGTGCTCTGAAGCTGTGTCTTATTTGATACCTGTCTGCAATAGGATTCTCTGGCACATATCTACTCCATCCAAATTCCCTTTTTTCAACTGTGTGCAAACACATGCCATTGTGCATTTTAAGACTTACTTAAACTTACCTCAACAGTAATACACCTAAAAAATGCTACACGTTTTATTCAGTTGTTTTTTTATAATCTAAATTGTGGTAAATTGCATATTTTAGAATTAGGATCTGTGAAAGAAAAGAAAAATATTTATAACGTGATATATTTTTAACAGCCCAGCATCATTTTAGCATTTTACATACCGTTTTCTTTGTCTTTTTTGCTGTTCTCAGAATATATCAAATTTCACTAGAAACAGTGATTTCAATCGTACTCATCACATAACAGCGGGCAAAAAAAAAAACAATCAATAAGTTTGTTTAAAAAACCCAAGAATCCATCCTCAATAAAATAACCGTATAATACAAATCACACATATAAAATGCTTACTGCTAAGAAAATTTTATAACTTACATTTATAAATACTGTAAATGTTGTCGCTTAAAACTATACCCCGAGACAATGTGCAAGAAAAAGTCCATAATTCAAACATATGCCTTTCCTTGATGCCAAATGGTATTATTGCAATCCTTTTTATTTAAATGGTCCAATAGTAATCATATTAAATCATAATAATAAATTCCTCAGAGGCTGAATTATCTTCCTAAAACTTTGATTTTAAAAATATTAGGTAGGAATTTGGTAATTCGCTAGGCAAACGTTTGAAAACCAACTCAGCATCATTACAAAGTTTCCAGCCTTTTTCACATTTTAGATAGGCAGTGTAATGTCCAGATGTTGTGGAAGGACCATCATGGAAAATTATTGCTACTGCTACAAAAGTCCTTCCTGATATTGATAGTTGAGTTGCTAAAAAATGTTTTATTAAAGTGTCTAATTTTCTCCCATCAGTTGTACAACGTTGCATCATTAAAATTATATATTGTCCATATCTTTGTATAAATAACGTTGATAACATTTCTGATTTGCATTGGCTACACTCCATGTTTTGATTGGCTGCTTTAACTAATTTATTGAAAGACACTGATTTACTGTCCGGTAATGTCAAATATAGAAATCTTTCAGTGTCTACATTAGTGCTACATGTATACATACAATTTTCACAATGATGTTCCCATTTATAACAAAGGCCAAAAATATTTCTTATTACTACGCCTTCATTTTCCAATACGGTAAGCATATACATTAGAAATTCCTGAGCAACTTGTTGGATATTCTGCGTAAATTGTGTAGAACCAGAATATACATCCAAAAGATTACGAACATCACAAACGCTTTGTATTTTAGTTATATCAGTTCTCAATTTTTCATAAATGGAATGCAACAAGGAACAAATCTTTTTCCCCGATTCTCTATAATTTGCTGTTGCAAACCTTCAAGATAAAAAACAACATTGACCACTACATTAGCATAGCAGTTGACACCTGAACTATTTTCAAACTGATAACCATTGCCTTTTTTCTTTTTGCTTGCAATGACATTAACTTGTTTGTTTTTTCCTTCTGTATACCTTCACTACAGATATTCTCATACCTTCTTTTTCGACCTACTTCACGCTTATCAAATTCAGGATATTGACCTAAATTTGGGAGCATATGTTCTTCTTAACCTATTATACTTTCTTACACAGTTTGCATCTGCAATAACCTTTGTGTCATCAAAATCAATCAAAAACTAACCAGATAATGTTTTGACTCGCGACAAAGCAACATATGCCATACCCTCTTTAAACACAGTACTTCCAATGTTCACCAAAGCACTATCTACACTTAAACCTTGAGATTTATGAATAGTCACTGCATATGCGAGAGAAACTGGAAACTGGTTTCTACGGACATATAAATCTTTAACAAGCAAAAAACAAACTGAACAACGACCAATTTGTTTCACTTCTTCAGTCTGATCAAATTTAATTTTTAAAAATTCAATACCATCTTTATTCGAATAATTAACAAAATCCACAACTTTGCCCATTGCTCCATTAACTAAACCTTTTTTCTACATTGAATTTGTATGCCTTAAAATTATCCGACAGTTTCTACATGCATATAGATTCTTTTCTAAACCAGCAGTTTTAGATATCAATTTTTCTAAAGAATCCAATTTTGTCTTCAATTTTTCTGTCAAAATAATAGTGATTCCTTCATGCTCTATTTTATCGATGGCTTCCATTTTTAATATTTCTTCATTTTCCAGCTTCAAAAGTTGTATATAGAACACCCACGCAGTGTTGGCATTAAGCAGATTACAGATTTGTTTTCTGCAATTTTCATGTATATTTTCTCAGGAACTATATTTTCATTTGGAAACAAATTGGAAAGTAACCTACTCTGCAAAGCTTGTTTGCCATGTTCTATCAGTACTCCAATTCTTATATATTGAAGAATAGTTCCAAAATCAACATCATTTGCCTGTCGCATATTTGTAATGAGTTCTTTGTATTCAAAATATGACCAAATGTTAATGTTTCCAACACTACCCAGAGACTTTCTGGTGTCTTCATGCGCAAGTGTTTTAAATACTGGTTGTCCTTTTACGGGAGTAAGTTGCAATAGATCTCCGAAAACTGACAAATGTGACTCAGTTGTTTTCTGTAGATAACTAGTAATTACTTTAATTAAGAAACTTTTTCCTGTTCCAGCATGTCCACTCACATACATTCGGATAGGTTGAAATGATGTGCATGTGCATTCTTTCTTTTCATATAGAAATCAATGGTCAATCTGTTGTCTCACTTGCTGATATATTTGTTTCTGTTCAACATTAAGTTGTTCTTCCAAGTTTGCTCAGTTCGTTACATCTTCTTGAGCCTGATGCATTCATGACATGTTCTGTAACATAATTTGAGACAATACTGATGACCTCAAATGACATAATTGATGACATCACTGATGACGGCTCACAAAGTATGTTAGTTTGTTTTATTGTCTACACAGTGGTGAGTAGTTACCATATTAATTTTCTACCCAGTTTTATACAGGCTGTATCTAGCTAATGAGTATGTTTACAAAACTTGTGCTCTTAATACATATAGGTATGTAGAGTATTGAACACCTTATAAATCTTTCCACTGAAGAGTAATTCTGTGTGCAGATGACAGTTGACTGCATGTGTCCATTATGATCCTCTCATTTTTTGGTTCTACAGAGAAAGTTTCCAACAGGGTAAAGATTCTACTTAGTAAATACTACATATTGTAAGCACGTCACAGTTGGCAGCAAGGCATGCACACCATGCTGCAGAGAGTCAGTTTCTTCCGGCGCACACGATGATCAGTCAATCACCTCCACAGTCCCAGGTTGCACCAAAGCACGCACCTCTTCACTGAGACTTACTCCAACTTCGGTGCCCTAATATCCAGGCGCTCTTCACCAAGCCTTCAGCTGCACCACGACATGCTCACTGTGCCCGAGCCTCACTTCGCCTCTGGTGCACTAGATGACCAGGCACTCTTCACCAGCACCACTGGTGCACCCCGACACACCCCCTGCGTGTCCGAGACTCACTCCACTTCCAGTGCAAATGTTGCCCAGGTGCTCCTCACCAACGCCTCCTGTGCACCAGGACACGCACCCTGCGCGTCCGAGACTACCTTCACCACGATGCACACGCTGACCAGGCAAACTCACCAGTGCCTGCAGTGCACCACGACACCCACCCTGCGTGTCGGAGTCTCAAGTCTTCGATGCACACGCTGACCAGGCGCTCTTCTCCAATGCCTGTAGTGCACCACGACACGCACCCAGCGCGTTCGAGACTCAATTCACCTTTGATGCACATGTTGACCAAGCGCTCTTCACCAGGGCCTCCTGTGCACCACGACATGCACCCTCGCTTCTTTGTGTGCCCAAGATCACAGAGCACACCTTCCGAGGGTCTCAAGCTGCCACAACACGCACCCACCACGTTGCTTGAAACTTCTCGTGTTTCCAAAGAGGGAGCAAGCTCACCTCGGGCCCTTTGGGAAACAAGACACAGCACAAAGCACAGTCTTCTTCATGCAGGGGGGCCCAGGCACACAAAACACAGTCCCAACAGCCTCTTCCTTGGTTAAAACAGCAAACTGCAGACCAGCCCCAGATCACAGAGCAGGGGTCGGTCCTTCCCAGCGGTCTCTTCAGTTGTTCCTTCCTTCGGAGAGGTTCCTTTTGACCCCTAAATGTGTCCAAGCCTTTTCAGTCTCAATCCATTTCTATTCCAACCTTCAGGGGTCTGAGCTCTCATAGTTATACCCTTAAATGTCTTTGAAGTTTGGTGTGCTCAGGGGTCCCTGACCCCTGCCTAAATCAGATCTGGGTATCTCCTTCCCAGTGTCACCTTTCTCCCTTTGATACTGGGGTCTGGATCCTTAATCACTCAGCAGGAGATGGGTCAATTGTTTTATAGCAGCAACCCAGGCCTTTTCACTTCCCGGTCTTCTCCTCCCCCCTACTCCCCAGATGCAGGGCAGCTTGTGCCATCTCAACCCCTCCCTGAGTCAAGACCTCTACCAGCTCCTCTCACCTCAGATCCAGTCAATCAATCCACATTCAGCAGAGACACACAGAAATGCTTAAAGCACAAAACTCAGCCACTTTCTAATAGAGTGGCTTCTGAACACAACGTGACACAACCACTTTCATAGAAAGATGTATTATGACATTGTGAGTTTGTACATACTAAACTTCACCTCTCCATTTTAAACCTATGGGAAACTAGGCTAACAATCACAATACACAGCCTCCCCCATTCTGTCCTATGGGCAGGATGGCCTTTCACCAGTGAAAAACGAAATGGAGTGTTTTCCTTGTCAGGACATAGCACACACCTCAGTATATGTCCTGCCTTTTACTTACACTGCACCCTGCTCAGGAGTTACCCGGGACCTACCACAGGGGTGCCCACTGTGTACACAAAAGGGAAAATGAGGCTTGACAAGTGGTTGCACTTGTCAGTAGAACATGCTAACTTAGCAAACTACGTGCAGGCCCTACACTGCCGGCCTGAGTTCCTTTCTCCGCGCACTTTGCATTACTAGCCCTGGCACACACAGTGCACATCACTAGGGTCTTTACTGGTAAGGCAAACATACCAATCATGGCCAACCAATTACCATTACACTTTACACAGGGAACACTTGTACTTTGACACTGATCAGCAGTGCCAAAGTACCGAAAGCATCTAAATTGGCAACTCTATGCAGAAAAAAAAACATTTAGCTAAACTACGGTAAAATTTCAGGCACCATTTCTTTGCAGCTGCAGCATCATTTAGTAACGTGTTCATGCATGCTATTATTTCCCCAAACTATTCATTATGGGAAATCAGTGTAACCAGTTTCAGTAAGAATATGGGAAACCAAAATAAACTAGCATCGGCAAAGCCAGTAGGTCTGAAATTCCTGGTCAGCTTTTTAGTTTTGTCAATGTGCGAATTGCTTTGGCATGGTTTTTGTAAAACCTTATTGGTGTGGGAGCTGCCGGGCCCCTCACCATTATAACAAACTTTGGCAAAAGCAACAATTGTTTTTGGTCTCAAATAGCATAGACTGCCACAGTAGTTACTGGCATTGAGCAAAACTACTGTGTGCTGATATGCTCCTTGTGAAAGCAGAAAGCTGTCACTCACAGTGAAGCCAGCCGATTCAGAGAGAGAGACAACATTTCTTTTTTTTAACAGATTTTATTAGTCAAATAGCACATATCAAGCAGCCCCCTGCAGCCCAGAGGCAACTACAAAAACATTGCATCAATTCACGTTTGCCATTGACTGTTCAATTCAGAAACTTTATAAACAAAAAAAAAAGGAACCCAAGCCTCCCCACTCCTACCCCAACTCCCCCTTTGCCCAACACCCCCTAAAACCCCCACCTCCCGGTCACACAAGTCCACAGGTCCATATGCACAGTTATACATAAAAATAAAGGGAAGAAAAAGGAAAATACAATAAAGCACTTACGGTCCACCCCACCACCCCCCGGGCCACAAAAATAGGTTGCTCCAGACCCATGCAGAAATCAAGCCCATTTTTCCAGACCGCCACCGTGGGGGCCCTCGTCGCTTTCCATGCCTGTGCAATATCTCGCTTTGCTAAGGTGAGCCCTAATAATAAAAGGTGTTGTTTATATCTGTTGCCCCCCACCCCATCCATCACGTGTAAAAGGGCCAGCTGTGGAGTGCGGGCCTGCTCCCAACCCAGGACCTCCGCAAGACAGGCAAAGATCCCCCCCCCCCCCGAAACGCTCTAAGATTGTACAGTGCCATATTGTGTGGATGAATGTACCTTCTGCCTGATCGCAGCGCAAGCATGTCGGTGAGACAATCATCCCCGCCCGCTAAAGGCACGTCCTAGTATAATACACCCTATGAAGGTATTTAAATTGGACTAGACGGAGTCGCATTGCAATGGCGGCCCCGCACGCGGCCTCCCAGTCCATCCGAAGCTTCTGAAGTGTGGGGGAACAGTATCTCACTAGGGTTCGGTATATGGGCGAGATCTTCCTGTCTCCCAGATCTCCAATGAAGAGTTTGGCCTCTATCGGACTGAACTCAGGGATGTCCTCCAGACCACGCTAGCTTGGGGATAGCGCATGCCTCAGCTGTAGGTATTGATAAAACTGTGCCGCTGCAACTGGTATTCTTCCTGTAGGTCCCGAAAGGACTTAATGACGGTATCGGCCACCACGTCACCCAAGGTTGATATGCCGATGGCATCCCACCCCCTGAGTCTTGGTAGAACCGCCAGCTGAGGCAACTGCCCGTTATTCCACAGGGGGGTCTCCCGTGTCAGGACACCCCAGAGAGACAACATTTTAATAAACGCAAAGCATCATGGTCAACACCAGACCAAATTAAGGGCTCAATTATTAAAGGAAGTCTATGTCCTTTGCATTAAGTGCAGCTATACAGCTTTTGTAAATGCCCAAGAATTTACAGAAGTAGGACAAAAATAGTACTCCTAGAAAATACTTGTGAACTGCATTTTGTCATGAGCAAATATGCATGTGTATCTTTGCTCATGCAAACCTCTGAGTGTTTGCAAGTTCACTTTCCCGCCAACTACTTTTTTCCCCAACTCTGGAAGAAGGTTTACGTCTGCCATTGTAAGGAGTACATTTCCAATATTTCTCAGTATGGGAAAAGATCAGAGAAGAGTTGTTGAAAACCCTTAAAATATGCAAGTCAGTAGGTTTGCACTGACTCAAAAGGGCATTCTAACCCTAGAACTATTGCTTACCACTAACTTCAGCCCCAGTATGTAGATCTGCAGAAACGTTGAAACATAAGGGGACCCCAACTATTAAAACACTACTATGGTATGAGCCTTGGCATAATCTGAGCAGCTCTATCAGAGCTCTTATATAAGGAGATTGCTGCCATAATTTGTCGCCACACCTCATGGCACTAAAGGGACAAGTGGATTTTGTTACAAGACAAGTAGATTGATGAAGCAACCTGCCCCTTGGACAAGTAGATATTTTATTAAATTCCACACACTTGGTCTAGATTATTTGACAGGATGGGGTTGGCTATGTCTTTGGCATATTTCGCTGCTGATTGCAGTTGTGCAGTAAGCTTTTAAGTGTCTTTTTATGCTCTCTTTTTCTGTCTTGATTACCTGGAATGAAGGTGACCTGTCTTACTTTTGAGAGGCTATGATTCTTTGCTCCAGAGAAGTATTTATAGCTATAGTGTGTATTTTATAAGTTGTTTCTGTGTGGTGAGGGTATGTTATGTAGGATTGGCAAAGGTCATCAATGTCCACCTCTAACATCTGGTTTGTTGTCCTGTTGAGGCGAATAGTTGTGTTTGGCAGAGGCATAGAGATCCATCTAGGTGTGCTTGATACTGTGTGTTTGATTGTGGTGGTTGGAGATCTAGGCGGTCTCCTAGTTTCCTGAGCCATAGTTATTTCAACTGCCAGCTTAAGGTTAGCCATGATATTCCATATGAGGGTGTGCATGCTTGTTCTTTGAGATATTGCTTGCCTGGTTTAGGGAGTTGTGCGTAGAGGTATACCGCACAGTGAGTGGGAGGAAGTTTTGATCAGACACTTGAATAGCTTACTGATGATTACTGATGTGCACAAAACTGTTCATCAGAATTTCCATCTTTAGACCTCCTCAACCTAGTATTCCAGTGTTCTCAAGCTTTCTATCTCGAAAATGCATAGAGCCCTCTCATCCCTGTCTCAAAATTAACTCAGTTGTGTGTATTAGCTAATAAATGATATTCTTTTGTGCCAGTTTGCATTCTTTAACAATCTCTGGTTTTAAATCCACAGACGATTGAAGTGTTGGCGTAGAAGACACAATGGTGATCAGTAATAAGCAAATAATTGAAAGCTAATAAAGGACCGATGCTAAAGAAGTAAAGTTGCTTCAGAGCTCCAAGAGGAAAGTATCCAGGAAAAAGATGTGGTGAGGAACTTGGATTAGAGTAAAATAAAGAACGTGAAAGCAGTTTCTCTAAATAGATTTCCTGCTGCTCTAATGGTATATGAAGAATGCCCTGGAGATGCCAACCCAGGGCAGGAAGACCATCTGTCTGAACCAGTGAGGACACGCATCAGTCTAAAGCTCTATCTGATCCAAGAGAAGAGAATACACACAGAACAAGTGGGACTTGAAGAATTTTCAACAGACCTCAGCAAATCGAACACTTGAGCACCATATGCAGTGAATTGTCGTTAAATCAAAAACAAAAATCTGTTAGTCACTTATACATTGTAAACAAAGCTGCTTAAAAGACAGGTAGTCAAGTTAGGACTAAGATATCTGCTAGTTACGAACTAGCGATGTGGGTATATCTGGGACCAAGGGAAGGAGAATGAGGGAAAATAAATGCACCTCTGTGACCAATGACCACATTTTGCTTGTAGTCCAGGTCCACATGTCCACTACCATTCTTACCCATTAAAAGTGACCTCAGGTATTTGTTACCGGGCAAGACCTTCAAAATCACTAAAATCCTTATTGTAGTCTTATATACAAATATAGACGACATCCGTAGAAGGGTGACAAGAAACAATGTGCTGCTACTGATAAACAATAGTATTCTGAATCTTCATGCCCATACATTATGTGAATATGTACCTAGCTTTGAAATACTGAACACCAACCAAAGACCTGTTAAGGGCTTCATAAACTCATAAATGAGTACGTTCGAGAAAAGGGTTAGAGAATCTACATGGATGTAATGAAGAGGCAATAATCCCATGAGAGGCTTCCCCATAAGTACCAGGGGCTGCTGATATTAAAGTTGTAGGGTGAATTAGGTTGCCAACAGAGGTTATAAACTGTGAACTCTACAGAGAAGTGATCTTTGGCTAAATAAATGTCCAAGTGTTAAGTTGAACAAGTGCAGCACATTTGCACATTTTGGTGTGTGATGCTAATCACATGCTGAATAAGATTTAGTCTTGTCTTATGGCAAATCCCAACTTGGCGATATTAAATTCAGAAATAAATTTTTATCTCATAATGGAATGTATACAAGACAAAACTGAACTTGGAGATATTAGCACCAAAAAGAAGTCTCATACATGCTCTGAATGTGACAAGAGCTTTAGGTGTCGATCAAGTCTCAGTCAGCATGAGAAAACTCACACTGGGGAAAAACTTTATCAGTGCTCTGAATGCCATAAACGCTTCACTCGAAAACAGCATCTGACTCGACACGTGAGAACTCACACTGGGGAAAAACCTCATAAGTGCTCTGAATGCCACAAAGGTTTCCTAAGTAAATTCAGCCTTACTCGACATGAGAGAATACATACTGGAGAAAAACCTTTTCAGTGCTCTGAATGTCAGAGAAGCTTCATTTGTAAAACCCTTCTCAGTCAACATGAGAGAACTCACACTGGAGAGAAACCGTATCAGTGCTCTGAATGCCTAAATAGTTACCAATGTAAAGCAGATCTAACTCAACATGAGAGAACGCATACTGGGCAAAAACCTTATAAGTGCACTGAATGCCGGAAAACCTTCAGTCGGAAAAAAGTTCTCACCCGGCATGAGTTAACCCATACTGGACAGAAATCCCATCAGTGCTCTGAATGCCCAAAAAACTTTAGTCGTAAATACCTTCTCACTCAACATGAGAGAACCCACACCGGGGAAAAACCATATCACTGCTCTGAATGCCACTAAAAAGCTATTGGTTGCAAACTGGTCTTATTTTCCATGAGAGAACTCACACTGGGGAGAAACCATATGAGTGCTCTGAATGTCACAAAAACGTTAGTGAACGAGATAGTCTCACTCACCATGAACAAACACATACTGGGCAAAAACCTTATCAGTGCTCTGAATGCCTAAAACATTTCAGTTATAAAACCAGTCTTATTGTACATCAGAGAACTCACACTGAGGAAAAACCTGATCAGTGCCTTGAATTCCAGAAAACCTTCAGTCATAAACTCAGTCTAACATTACATGAGAGAACTCACACTGGGGAAAAACCTCATCAGTGCCTTCAGTGCCAGAAAAGCTTCAGTCATAAACTCAGTCTAACTTTACATGAGAGAACTCACACTGGGGGAAAACCTCACCAGTGCTCTGAATGCCAGAAAACCTTCAGTGTGAAAATCACCTTACTGTTCATGAGAAAACACATAATTGAAACTTAACGGTGACAAGACCGAGGTTGTGATACTTGGCAGGGGTAAAGATCTCTGGGGCCCCCACCATTGGCCCAATGATATGGGACCTACCCCTCAGCCTGTAACAGTAGTACGCAATCTCAGGTTCCTCATTGATGAGAAACTCACAATGAGACAGCAGGCTGTAAAGGTAGCCTCTATTTGTTTCGCCACCTTGAGATGTCTTCAAAAAATCCTGTGGATGCTGCCCCCCTCCACACAAAGAACGGTAGTTCAGGCGTTGGTTGTATCCCGCCTGGACTACGGTAACATTCTATACCTTGGAGCTGATCTGACAACCATAAAAAAACTTCAGGTTGTTCAGAACGCAGCTGCTCGGCTGCTTCGCAACGTCCCCAGGAGAATATCTGCCTCTCCAGCTCTCCACGACCTGCATTGGCTCAAAGTCCCGAATAGAATCAAATTCAAGGCCCTTTGTCATGTTTTTAAAATTAATAAACAACAAGATCCCTATACCTGGGGCGATTAATACATTTCAAAGACATGAGTACACATCACTCAGGTTGTATTTTTTGTTTACATACCGAGGTAGACCCCTGCTATCTATCGCAGTGCGGTATCACTCCTCTAATGTCTGATTGTCCCCACTCATTCTATTGTTCCCAAAAATTAATTACTACGGTCTCAATTCAAACAGTATCCAGAGTGATGTCCAACAAATGTCTGCCTTCTTTACTGACAGTACATCTATCCACACTTAACCACATGTGTACACACCTTAAGAGGAAAAAATGTGTGGTGGAGAGGAAGGCACCTCACGGGCGAACAACCCTCGGGGATGTTGGCAGATGTTACCAACTCAATGCCCCTTTCTCATCATCGGTTGCCTTCCAATCCGAAAAGAAAACAAAATAGGTGCAACACATAAACTGAAATGCGTGTGAAGGTGCAACATAAAGAGTATCACAACATTAACTCATAACGGACAGAGTGACATAAAATCAACAGCCACACCCACTCAATCACTTTATTCTTCGTTTCAGTGTGAGCTGAAGAATTAAAAAAGAGGTTGGTAGCTTAATATCGCCTACCAGTACCTGATACCGACATGTTTCACTGCCCCACTAGTTTCGGCAGATTCATCAGGGTATTCAACACTCGGTCACTGCACCAATTTTTAGAACATCCTTTCTGGACACTGTTGCATTGAGACACAAATAAAAACCAGAGACATGCCCTGTAGTCAATATAGATTCAAAGGTTTCCACATTAGAGTAATGGTTGAAAGCATATAATTATACACTTATAATTATAATTACCCCAGGCCAGCATGGGCAACGCATACCGGCTGACCGAATCACACTTTGACTCGTTTAAAAACGATTGAAGTAGCAATCTATAGGAAATGAAAGAGGACATTGTAGAACTGCCAAGCCTTATACAACGAAATTGCACATCAGCGTCAATTTCTATCGTTTTGAGGGCATGAGAGCCGTGACAACCCTACTCGCGCGTTTTAACAAATAAGCGAGGGCGCGTTTCAACCCCACGACCACATATATCATAATGCCAGGGTTCCCTTTATCAATGCGTGGGGCACAGGACACCCAAAACATCGTGCACGTCGTTATGTACAGTTGGCCCCAGCTGCGTAGTAGCGTTTTACTTAAAGTGACTGCTCGTTTGTAATTACAACTTAATGCAGCCGCCTACTAGCCCCCACTCCTCACCGTACGATTAGGAACCTGGACAGTGTCTCATCCCAGGAACACCGCGCTCAAGATGGCGTTTGTTTTTAAGCTTACCGGCGGAGTCCGGTCACATGGTAGATAGCGCATGCGCATATACAGGCGTTCCAGTGTGGGACAGTGGCGCCATCTTAGAACGGCAAAATCCAATGCCTAATGCTTAAATTCAATGGCCCTGATACCAGCAACTACCTCCAAAAGGCCGGACTGTAAATACTTGCAAACAGTCACAGCACTGAATAACATACGTGTATATATCGGAGATATATTTTATATTTTATATTTTTGCCAGAGATTCCACGAGGTGGTCGTCTGTGGATCCATCAATAAATAATAGCGCAACCTTAGAATAGAAACAATTCTCATTTTGCATTTAGTGTGTAGACTAACATGTTGCGCTCTCTCATCAACGTGTCTCCTATGTAGCACTCGTTACACCCGCGCCCGCGGCAAGCATTGGCACTAGGCACGCAGCGCACAGCATCAGGCAATTGAGCCAAAAACTGAGACTTATGGCGGGGATATATATATATAAGCAATTACCGCAAATTACCACCTTGGTTGCAGCCAGGCACGTCAAGGCACATGTATTAGCCAATTGGCTGTGATTTGGATGTTATAACTAGAACTCATCGGGTGAGAGGTATGGATACCTCATGAGGCAGGGTCTAGGTGGTATCCCACTGTCTCTCATTATCCCATAACGTGATCAATTACCGTGCAAGTCCATCCATGACAGAGCACACCAGACACATTTCTGGGCAGAATCAACAGCCCTCAAGATTGACGGTTGATCAACAAGGAGCACTTACCAAAAAATGGGTTGGAATTGTTTACAGCTAACTCACCCTTAGAGGTCTATTTCACTCGGTTCCACTCAAGGATTTCATTCAGGCCTACACTGTCACTGCGTTCTCTGTATATCCATCTGGCTTCTTTACTGAGCAACGCTGTTTCCATGTTCTGTGGATTGCCTTTTATTACCTCCAACACAGTCCATGTGAAATCGTGTTTTTCTTTGTGGCAATGTTGTACCAACTTTGTGGTCAGTTTGCCCGCCTTGATAGTACTAAGGTGTTCCTGAATGCGCACCTTGATTTTTCTCGTGGTCAGGCCAAAGTATTGGAGACCACAGCAGCATAGCAGTCTATATACCACATGCGTGGTGTTGCAGTTGCTAAAGTGGTTAAAAAACCATACTTTCCCTGTGCTCAAGGTCACACTGTTGCTTTTTTTAGTAAGGGGGCAAACCGAACATGTCCCACAGGGATAATGTCCCTTGGGCAAAGTAGACAGATCTCTTTTGTGTGGTACCGGGGTACGGGTATGGACTAGTTTGTCTTTAAGGTTAGTTGCTCTCTTAAAGGCAAACCTTGGTGGTGGCATACGGAAGTCTTTTGTGGATAGTAAGTCCCAGTGTTTTCTGATAGACTGCCTAATTTTTGTTGCCATGGGGTCAAATGTCATAACCACCGGGAGGCAGTCTCTTTTTTCTTTCCTTGTGTGTTCCAGCAGGGCACTCCTGGGTGTATTCAGTGCCCTTTTTCTAGCGTTCTTCACGACTTTACTGGGGTAACTGCGCTGCACGAGTTTTTTTGTAAGATCTTGTGATTGCTCCAGGAAACCACTCGTACTGGAGCAGTTCCTCCTGTACCTTAGGAATTGGCCCACAGGGAGGTTGTCACGAAGGGCTCTGGGATGATACGAATTATACAAGAGGAGTGAATTCCTATCAGTTGGCTTTTGGTGTACCCTGGTGCTCAGGCCACCCTCCAATCCCGTCTCAATGTCAAGGTCCAAATAGACCGCACTGGTGCGGCTGTAGGTCCACGTGAATTTGAGGCTCTCATCTTGCAAGTTGAGCCATCTCAGGAAATCCCCTAGGGATTCTTCAGTGCCCGCCCAGATGCAGAGCACATCGTCTATATATCGCTTCCAGAGGCCATTGTGCCATAGGAAGGGGTTGGTATCAGGATAAACGATGTGCTCCTCAAATCTACCCACATAGATGCATGCCAGGCTGGGGGCCATTGTGGCCCCCATCGATGTTCCAGAGGTTTGTAGGTAGATCTGGTCCTTGTATCCGAAATAGTTCCTTGTAAGTGCGAGCTCAACGCATTCCATGATGAATGATTGGGGCGCATCATAGGGCCACTCGAGGTCCCCCAGTGCACGTGCTGCTGCCACCAGCGTTGCGTCCTGGGGGATACTCGTATACAAGGACTCAATATCGATAGTTACAAGGAACTGATTGTTTGAGTCATAAGGGGTATTTTCTAGAATGTTCAACACGTCGGTGGTATCCTTAACAAAGGACCGTTGGTTGATCACCGACTCCCGCAGGAAGTAGTCCGCAAATTGTGAAAGCGGCTCCAGCACAGATAGAATCCCCGACACGATGGGCCTGCCGGGCGGGGGGCGGGTCGGCTTATGAATCTTTGGTAAGATATAGAAAGCTGGAGTCCTGGGGGTGTTGTTCACCAGGAACTCCGCTTCTTTTACCGAGATCCATTTGTTGGTTTTGGCTTTATTGACCATTTCTCTTATGGTATCAAGCAATTGATCCACCGGGTCTTTACTCAGGGGTTTGTAATTGGTGCGGACACTCAACAGACGGAGCACCTCTGTCTCGTAATCCTGGGTATTAAGTACCACCACCGCACCCCCTTTGTCAGCTGACTTGATTGTCAACGAGAGGTTTTTTTCTAGGCCTCTTGTTGCCTCCCAGTCCTCCTTAGTCATATTTGAATGATGAGAGTGTTCCTGGGATTTCTCAAAGTTCTCAATATCATTCAGGACTCTTTCCTCGAAGACAGACACTTCAGGGCCCACGGCGGATCCAGCCGGACAAAAAGTAGACGGTTTCTTCAGATTGGTACCTCGGAACGAATTGATGTCTTGTTCGTTCTCCTTTTGAGCGAAGAATTTCTTGAGCTTAATTTTTCTCAACGTTTCGTGAAATTCCACGCGACATTTAAACGAGTCATGTTTCGGGGTGGGTACAAACCCCAGCCCTTTATTTAGTACCCTTTCTTCACTAGGTGTCAAGATGTGGTCTGATAAATTGACTACAATGCTCTCGTTTAATTGTCCGTTCGTCCCCGGCTGCGGGTCACTCTGGGTGAGAATGTCTGCCATTGGGGTGTCAAGCTGCCTCTCCCTCGGCCTCGCCCTGTGGCACCCCTCCCCCTGTTGTGGTTGGATCTCTGGCCCTGCTCTAAAAAAGCACGTAATAATGCACCCAAATCTTCGGTCTGGCGGTTTTGCTGGTTGAACCGCACCCTACTGTTTTGCTGGGGTTCCTCCTCTTCCTCACTCGAGGTGTTATCAAATGTCCAGTTGTTTGGTGTACGTCTCTGCTGTTGTCTCCCTCCCCTACCTCTGTATCTGCTATTTGTGTTCTGTGGGGCAGGTGCTTGTTGATAGTATTCTTCCTTCACATAAGGGAAAGCCCACTCGTGAGTGTATCTTTCTAAGTTCTTTGTCAACCCTTTTATCTTCTGGTTGACCATATAATTTTTATAATCAACAAGGTCGTCCTGGATTTTTTGCAAGTGCTCCTTGCTGTCCACTAACGTGGTATCTTTTGAGATTTTCTCTTCCAAGTCGAGGATCTCCTTCAGGAGCTCCTCGCTCAGTCGCTGGGCAGTGCTAATGATGAGGATGAGCCAGTCCCTGGTACACTTATTGGCAATGAAACTCCAATCCGTGCGGAATTTTTCGTCATCCAGGAAAATATGTGGCTCAATCCTAACTATGAGGCTATGTGGTGCTACCTCCGCCGTGTAATACTCTGTCATCAATGCACCATGCAATGCTATTCGGACCTGTTTTTTCTTTAGTGTGGATAATTTTTCCCACTCTTCTCTCACAGATACGGATCCCCGTAATGGAGCCCCTAACATCAACGAAGGGCCTGACAAAATAGCCGAGATCTGCTCTTCCGAGAAGGCCAGGCAGTTCTTATCCATTTGTACCGATACTATCAAGCAACAAAGAGGGTTTGGAAAAACACACCAGTATTTCCTATAGGTGGGGATAGGAAAGTAATTCTACCCCTGGAGGTATGAAGAGGTAATTCTATATATATGCAACCAAACCCAATTAAGGGAAACGGCAAGGCCACAAGGACCGAGCTAATGACTATCTTGTGGGCACGTCTCTTAAGATAAAAAGTTTTAATTTTAAGACTCTCACGGCTGAGCCGCCGTCCTACACATACAATAGCAAAAAGGAGCCAAGAGGGATATGGAAAGGTATATAAGGGATCGCCCTCCACTCTAAACAGTCAATAAACAACAAGATCCCTATACCTGGGGCGATTAATACATTTCAAAGACATGAGTACACATCACTCAGGTTGTATTTTTTGTTTACATACCGAGGTAGACCCCTGCTATCTATCGCAGTGCGGTATCACTCCTCTAATGTCTGATTGTCCCCACTCATTCTATTGTTCCAAAAAATTAATTACTACGGTCTCAATTCAAACAGTATCCAGAGTGATGTCCAACAAATGTCTGCCTTCTTTACTGACAGTACATCTATCCACACTTAACCACATGTGTACACACCTTAAGAGGAAAAAATGTGTGGTGGAGAGGAAGGCACCTCACGGGCGAACAACCCTCGGGGATGTTGGCAGATGTTACCAACTCAATGCCCCTTTCTCATCATCGGTTGCCTTCCAATCCGAAAAGAAAACAAAATAGGTACAACACATAAACTGAAATGCGTGTGAAGGTGCAACATAAAGAGTATCACAACATTAACTCATAACGGACAGAGTGACATAAAATCAACAGCCACACCCACTCAATCACTTTATTCTTCGTTTCAGTGTGAGCTGAAGAATTAAAAAAGAGGTTGGTAGCTTAATATCGCCTACCAGTACCTGATACCGACATGTTTCACTGCCCCACTAGTTTCGGCAGATTCATCAGGGTATTCAACACTCGGTCACTGCACCAATTTTTAGAACATCCTTTCTGGACACTGTTGCATTGAGACACAAATAAAAACCAGAGACATGCCCTGTAGTCAATATAGATTCATAGGTTTCCACATTAGAGTAATGGTTGAAAGCATATAATTATACACTTATAATTATAATTACCCCAGGCCAGCATGGGCAACGCATACCGGCTGACCGAATCACACTTTGACTCATTTAAAAACGATTGAAGTAGCAATCTATAGGAAATGAAAGAGGACATTGTAGAACTGCCAAGCCTTATACAACGAAATTGCACATCAGCGTCAATTTCTATTGTTTTGAGGGCATGAGAGCCGTGACAACCCTACTCGCGCGTTTTAACAAATAAGCGAGGGCGCGTTTCAACCCCACGACCACATATATCATAATGCCAGGGTTCCCTTTATCAATGCGTGGGGCACAGGACACCCAAAACATCGTGCACGTCGTTATGTACAGTTGGCCCCAGCTGCGTAGTAGCGTTTTACTTAAAGTGACTGCTTGTTTGTAATTACAGCTTAATGCAGCCGCCTACTAGCCCCCACTCCTCACCGTACGATTAGGAACCAGGACAGTGTCTCATCACAGGAACACCGCGCTCAAGACGGCGTTTGTTTTTAAGCTTACCGGCGGAGTCCGGTCACATGGTAGATAGCGCATGCGCATATACAGGCGTTCCAGTGTGGGACAGTGGCGCCATCTTAGAACGGCAAAATCCAATGCCTAATGCTTAAACTCAATGGCCCTGATACCAGCAACTACCTCCAAAAGGCCGGACTGTAAATACTTGTAAACAGTCACAGCACTGAATAACATACGTGTATATATCGGAGATATATTTTATATTTAATATTTTTGTCTAAGATGGCGCCACTGTCCCACACTGGAACGCCTGTATATGCGCATGCGCTATCTACCATGTGACCGGACTCCGCCGGTAAGCTTAAAAACAAACGCCGTCTTGAGCGCGGTGTTCCTGGGATTCGACACTGTCCTGGTTCCTAATCGTACGGTGAGGAGTGGGGGCTAGTAGGCGGCTGCATTAAGCTGTCATTACAAACAAGCAGTCACTTTAAGTAAAACGCTACTACGCAGCTGGGGCCAACTGTACATAACGACGTGCACGATGTTTTGGGTGTCCTGTGCCCCACGCATTGATAAAGGGAACCCTGGCATTATGATATATGTGGTCGTGGGGTTAAAACGCGCCCTCGCTTATTTGTTAAAACGCGCGAGTAGGGTTGTCACGGCTCTCATGCCCTCAAAACGATAGAAATTGACGCTGATGTGCAATTTCGTTGTATAAGGCTTGGCAGTTCTACAATGTCCTCTTTCATTTCCTATAGATTGCTACTTCAATCGTTTTTAAACGAGTCAAAGTGTGATTCGGTCAGCCGGTATGCGTTGCCCATGCTGGCCTGGGGTAATTATAATTATAAGTGTATAATTATATGCTTTCAACCATTACTCTAATGTGGAAACCTATGAATCTATATTGACTACAGGGCATGTCTCTGGTTTTTATTTGTGTCTCAATGCAACAGTGTCCAGAAAGGATGTTCTAAAAATTGGTGCAGTGACCGAGTGTTGAATACCCTGATGAATCTGCCGAAACTAGTGGGGCAGTGAAACATGTCGGTATCAGGTACTGGTAGGCGATATTAAGCTACCAACCTCTTTTTTAATTCTTCAGCTCACACTGAAACGAAGAATAAAGTGATTGAGTGGGTGTGGCTGTTGATTTTATGTCACTCTGTCCGTTATGAGTTAATGTTGTGATACTCTTTATGTTGCACCTTCACACGCATTTCAGTTTATGTGTTGTACCTATTTTGTTTTCTTTTCGGATTGGAAGGCAACCGATGATGAGAAAGGGGCATTGAGTTGGTAACATCTGCCAACATCCCCGAGGGTTGTTCGCCCGTGAGGTGCCTTCCTCTCCACCACACATTTTTTCCTCTTAAGGTGTGTACACATGTGGTTAAGTGTGGATAGATGTACTGTCAGTAAAGAAGGCAGACATTTGTTGGACATCACTCTGGATACTGTTTGAATTGAGACCGTAGTAATTAATTTTTTGGAACAATAGAATGAGTGGGGACAATCAGACATTAGAGGAGTGATACCGCACTGCGATAGATAGCAGGGGTCTACCTCGGTATGTAAACAAAAAATACAACCTGAGTGATGTGTACTCATGTCTTTGAAATGTATTAATCGCCCCAGGTATAGGGATCTTGTTGTTTATTGACTGTTTAGAGTGGAGGGCGATCCCTTATATACCTTTCCATATCCCTCTTGGCTCCTTTTTGCTATTGTATGTTTTTAAAATTAAACAAGGCTCAGCTCCTAAATACCTCCAGGGCCTTATTCAGGCCTATAAGCCAAATCGTATCCTGAGATCTTCAGGGAATGGTGACTTTTCCGTCCCCAGATTTAGGCTAGCAAAAATGGGAGGCCGCTCCTTTGCCTATCTGGGTCCCAAATTTTGGAATGCTCTTCCCATGACCCTAAAGACAGAAACTAATCTTTTTCTCTTCCGTAAAGGACTTAAAACTTGGCTCTTTCAACAGTAAATTGGAGCTTCCTCTTAGCACAATCAGCATGCATGTTCTTCTTCTTTAGTCTGTCCCTCAGCGCCGGGAAACCCACTGTGGGTAGCTGTGCGCTTTATAAGCTTAAATAAATAAATAAATAATGGAGGAAGAAACTCTTCGGTGCTTTCAATTCCAGACAAGCTATAGTTTTAAAATAATTCTCACTCTGCATGTAAAAGCCCATACTAGCTAAAATAAATGTATGAGTGTTATGAAGGCATGCAAAGATTCAGTTGGAAGACCCATGTTATAAAGGAAAAGTGTTTATTAGTGTTCTGAATGCCAGAAAAGCTTTATTCATAAAATTAATTTAAATGAAAATGAAAGAACGCGTCCTGTGCCAAATCCTTATCACTGTTCTGAATTTCAGGAACACAAGTTGTAAAATGGATGCCTTTCGACATGAGAGAACCCACACAGAGTGAAAAACCCTAAATATATACCCTTTGCCAAAAGCACTTGTCATATCCATTGCATTGGTTGTAAACCACTTATACTAAGAGCAAAACTAGTATACTTCAAATCTCATAAAGCGGACGCTGATAATTCCTCAAATAGATCTTTGGTTCTACCAAGCACAGTTCACAGCCCCTCTTTTTAAGATTCATGGGTTACCTTTGCAACAGTTTTGAGAAAGACTTGATGTTTTCCTTTTTTCTTTTAAACATATCTTTATTGCACATTTTATAGCTTACGTTTTAATGTATCTCTCCGAGTGGACAGTCCATTCTTAAGATTAATTCATGTCACTTCTTATACACTGATCAAACATTTATACATATATTCCTATCTTTCCCACGTAGGAGGCACCTGCGGAAAAATGTACCCAATGACCCCCATTCCCACATCTTATAGAGAATAGAAACATGCTCTACTATCCCTCTTCAAGTGTAGCCACCCACCCGTCAGAGGTGCCCACACCTTTCACCCTTTCCTCCTAGCCCCCTCGCCTCTTTTTTTGCATATACTGCCACTTCCGTATGATAAATAGCCATTAGACGAGTGAGCCATTGTTGGACCGATGGTGCTGAGAGGTCTTGCCATGCCGTAGCCAAGCTTAGCCGAAAATCTGTCATTACAATATAAACAAATGCCTGTGCCTGGCTAGGGATTGATTCATTACTAATCCCCAGTAATATAAGTTGCGGGCTCTGTACTATAATTAGTCCCAGTCCTCCCTCCAGGAACTCAGTATTGTCCCCAATGAGGCCACCTTGGTCTCGGCAGGTTGCAAACAGCGTATCAAATGCGCCCCGTATGAATGGCATCTGGAACAGTGCTGGTTTCTGGTTCCACCCCATTTAGCTATTTTCCCCAGAGTGTAGTACAACTTGTAATCTGTTTTAAAATGCTGTACTTGCAGAGAGGCAGAAATTAAGATTATCTGTGCCAGATTTCTGGACTCCGAGAGTCCTGGTATTATGATAGAGAGGCACTGTTACAGGTTAAAGAAGGACAGAATTATTATCATAATGCGATTACGCGTGTGATGACTTTTGGCACAGAATCCAATGATATCAGAAAGATTGTTCTTAAGAACTGGCATTTGATTAGCAAGGTTGACTCACAATTAGAGAAACCGCGTTTTGCGTTCAAATGTGGGGGAAATCTTAGAGATCTTCTAGTTAGGGCATACAGTGAACCTAAAACTACCACGTTACAGGATATGTGGGGCCTTATGCCAGTGGTGGGTCATTACCCATGTGGGCACTGTGCCACCTGTGCTACCATTTTAGTGGTAAAATCATGCATTCTGAACGATAAGCAGTGGGTATTGAAACAACATTCTAACTGTTTGTCGAGAAATGTAATTTACTGTATCCAATGCTCATGCCTATTATTTTACATTGGGAAATCTACACAAGAGGTGAAAAAACATATTTAGTTTTGGTTGAATCGAGCCACTGACTAATTTATATCCTAAATGCTGATCTGTCCTTAAGGGGGGTGGCTTATTCTCCCTTTGTATTTGACTGATTATGTAATCCATGACTTTTTACTGTCCCGATCCTCTGCACTTATGAGTGCAATGCTTCAGTCATCTGCCGTAATAGTCTATTAATACTTCCAAGATGGCGATCATGCTGCGCCGTCTCTCACGTAAACAGGGTTAAAGTTCAGTGTGAAGCCTGGAGATTGATTCTTCATGCATAATACGAAATGTGAGTACAGTATTAGTTGTCTGGTTTGTAAGAGAGTATAAGGATAGATGAAGTCGGCAGTGATTAGATTCGTTTGATTTTTCTTTTCTTCCCTTTCTACAGCTACGAAATGGTTGTTGTTGACCCAGGTAAGAGTGACTGCTGCGTTGGCCTTTGATTGATTTTGGCGTCCTACGATGATGAGTTACCATTCTGAATTTTAATATTGACTTTATTCATTGCTTTAGAGACCTGTTTGAGAAGTCAGGATGGAAATGCAATTGGATATATAGAGTAAGGATTCTATGTTGCGGTGTTGGTCACAGGTTTGTGCACTGTGGGCACATTGGGTGTTTTCAATTGGTTTTCTCTCCCACACATATTGGTGGAGTTTTAGTTGTAGTATCTGGAGGCTTGTCTATCTAATTAGGCATGATTGGTGGGTCAGTCACCGAAGTTGGACTGCGGTGTGAGCAGACAATACTTTTAGAACCCTGGGGATATTCATTGTTGTGTGTATTGTTTTTATTCTGTACAAGAATGGTTGGATACTAAGCAATGCTGTGTCTTGAGGATGGTCTTATGGATCTGTGTGGCCTACTAAAGACCGAAACGTCGACTTCCTTTCACCCGTTTTGTATATGTTTGTCAGATTTTCTGACACCCGTTTTGTATATATTTGTCAAAACTATAGAAAGGTTTCTGATTGAAAAATACTTGTGAAATGTGAGTTAGCTATTTTTGCAACATGGTGTTACACTAAGTAAACTGTGACATGGATTTAGTAGTGACAGTGTTGCTAGGTAGTCGATTGATTTAAATTCATTCTATAAATACAACTTTTTTGAATATGACCCTGTTGTGATACATTTCTTTGTTCATATTTATGACTTGATTAAAAAATTGAATAAGTATTTGAATACACCCTTAAGGTACATTTGTATAGAGATACTTGCAGAAAGGCAAAAATTAGGATTGCCTGTGCCAGATTTCGGGACTACGAGAGGACGACTGTTCCTGCTTGAACCTTCTCTTCCCACCACTTTAACTGCTTTTCTATATCATCTGGCATGAGCTTATTCAACAACTGATGAAGCTTCCCGATGGGGGGGTTTGCTAATCAAGACTCTATCAATCAGTTCAACCCTAGAAATGCCTTTGCCCCTCCTGCTTATTTCAGTAACAAATCACGGAGCTGAAGATATTTTTAAAAGCTTGTGATGCCCTAGGTTAAACATGTGCAGTAGGGTCTCAAACAATTCATATAGGAGTCCCACAAAATGACCAGGTAAATAGAGTTTTTATGTAATACAGTGTAAATGTTAAGCCAACCCAGCCCTACTTTCTTCCGGACCACGGCCCATATTTTGAACAAACAACTGAGGGTCTTAAATCAAACTCTTTTATAGTATCCATACTAAAGCTGCTCCAAAGTACACCCCATGCCGCAACTCCTATCAGAAGCTTGTTCAGGATTAGGACTTTTTATCCCCAACAAAATAGACATCTGTTGCAGGGCAGTGGCCCAGTAGTAGATTGTTATATTAGGTACCGCTAACCCCCTGAGCTCTCTCAGGAGTGTCAGATATTTCAGCACCCTTCTAGGCCAAGTATAAGGCCAGAAAAAGCCACATCAATAACCTTAAACAATTGGTTCCCCACTTCAAGAGGGATGGCAAAAAAAATCTTGATCACATTTATTCTACCTAATAAAGACATTTGTAAGTTGTTTATTCAGCACATTTCTACCAGTGTACTTTTTATGAATGTATCCAGAGTTGTATGTATAATTATATCTACATCAACTATGATTACTTGCTAATCCTCCCAGTCCACTTCTGTGTTTTTAACAATTTGGTTCTTATCCTGATTTAATGGATAAACTGAAAATCTGCTTAACTGCACAGCCTCTTTTATTTCTCTTAATGCTTCCCTGGGATCTGTAGTAACTGCTGCAAAGTCATCGGCATATGCCAGTATTTTTGTTTCCCAATCACGTGACCTAATACGCTGAATAAACCTATTTTTTTTACTATCCTCCTTATCATAGGATCAATATAGAAGGCAAATAACAAGGGAGAAAAGGGACATCCCTGTCCAGTACCTCACTGTATTTTTATAAGTTCCGACTTGCCTTCCATCATGGAAATCCTAGCTTTGAGCTGCTGATACAATGCTTGCAAGACCAATTAAAACCTGGCCCCTATCCAATCTGCTTAATCAAAAACCCGAGACAGTGCCAGGAGACTTTGTCAAATGCTTTTTCAACATCCAAGAGTATTGAAGCCATAGAGTCTCCCTTCACTGCTGCTGTGTCGAAGTGTGATTACCCGCCTGACCTGGTCAGTTGTTCCTCGACCCGGAACAAAGCTGTGTTGCTAAGAAGACACGATTTTGCTGATTGTTCCAGACAGCCTTGTAGCCAGTATCTTGGAGTAGATTTTAGAGTCACTGTTCATTAGGGTAATCGGCTGGTATGTTCTAATGGAGACTTCCCTTATTTTGGGAATACCACAATTTTTATTAAGGCCCAAGATCCATGTGGCATAAACTTTATGGGGAGCTGAAAGATTAGGGACTGAGACTCAGCAGTTAGCCCTGGGGGTAGTCCCTGACAAAATCGCTACTCAAAAATGGAGAAAGAAGACCAGAACAAGCTGAACCGGCCAAGATATGGATACCAGTACTGCAGGCAAAATAAGATGGGACTATTCTACTACCCAGCAGGTTTACAGTGAGGACGGGGGAGGAAAAAGCTTAACTCAAGTCGGCTCTGGCAACTTCCCTGATCCAAAAGACCTCCCTCTATTGAACTTATTTACTCAACCTTAAAGCAAATGCAAGAGTAGGCCTGGTTGGAAAATCGTTGGGCTCACTAGGGCACAAAAAATCACAAGGGTCAATCTGGAAAATCCGTAAAACTTGCTCAGAAATCAAGGATAGAGTGGCCCTCTTGGAGGTAAGGGCCGGAGTAACAGAGGGGGAAGGAAGGAAACTGTAAAAGCATAAGGAAGCACATTTATTCGCAAATGACAGATGTAATATGGAAACTTGAGGAATTTGAGAGCCAACAGCACCGAAACAATCTTAGGTTTCTGGGTCTATCAGAAAACATTGAGGGGAGTGATATCAGATGTATTACGGTGGGACTTCTAAGGGAGTATTTCCTGACTTACCTCAGTGGAACTGGGACGCTGAGGTGCAGCGAGCTCATCGTTTTCCGATGACGCGAAGAAAAAACCAAGTGGCAGGACAACCTGAATGGCCTCAGGCAGTTTTATTTTTCTTGGGTAACTTCCTACTCCGGTAAGCCATATTCAACAAGCAGAAGGCAAGGGCACCTATGAGGTACATACGTTCTTTGTCCACCCAGACTTTTGCCACACTATTGAGGAAAGGCGATGGCGACTACGCCAGCTGATTTCATCCTTTCAGGGACTAGGTGGTGAGGCATGTCTATTAAATTCAGCCCATCCTAAAGTCATCTCCAATGGGAGGGTGCAGATTTTTACATCTGAAATGAAGGCTCAAGAGAATCTGAAGGAGATCAAAGGAGAGTCCAGGGTGCCAAGATTTGAATGAAACTTTTCCCATAATATTAACTCTGAAAGGATTTCTGCAGCCGGCAATCTATGGACTTTAAGAAGGGGGCTCATTTTTTTTTCTTCTTCTTACTTATATGATCTTCACCATTGAATTTTTCTTTTCCTTCGTTTGTCTTTTTTTCTGCCCTGGTTTTTACATGTGGGTTGGAGCCTGGGGGCACTTCGGGGAGGGTGGAGTGGGTGGCATCAACAGGGTCAGATCTGACCTATTTGCTTGTTTGTGGTGGAGGTTGTCAGGGGATGAGTGCCGTAGGGTGGGTTGGGGGAGGGGTCGGGTGGGGTGGGGTAGGTGCAGGGAAGGTGATCAGAGTAGACAGGGACAATCATGCACAAGGTGGGGGTGACTATTGGCTTTTCACACATTATGAATGAGTAATTTGCAGATTGCAACTATTAACATTCATGGGTTAAATTACCCCATGAAAAGGCTTAGGGTAGCCCTTGATATGCTTTATCTCAAGGCAAACATCATGTGTGCAAGAGACACCCATTGAGGGGCCTAGAAAGACACTGTTAAAGTCTTTAGGGTACCAAGTAGTACGTAGTACTTCACAAGGAGCACGTACATGGGGTGGCAATTTTGGAGTGTAAATGCGTGGGCATGTTCCCAAAGGTTTGGGGAGACAAATATGGACGCTGGGTCATCGCTCAGTGTCAGTTCCTCAAAGTGGGTTTTACACTTTGTTCAGTATATGGGTCAGTCTTAGATGACCCAGCGCTGTTTGTGTGGTTAAACGCAGAGTTATCCTTGTGGCCACTCTCGCTTATCATGTGTGGGGATTTCTATATAAATTTGAATGTGGATTTGGTAGGTACAGGTCCTTGAAAGTATAAAGGTCGTACCTCTAAGGTCTCTGCTGGATCTAGGCTCCACCCATGTTCTGAGAGATCGTGCAGTTACATAATGCTAATAGTGTGTGGTGGGTTCATGCTCACATGTTGTTTTAAAAATTGAAGTTGTGAATTTTAATAATTGAAGCTGAATTGAATCTTTAAAAGCAGAAGCTGAATTGAATTGTTTTAAACTGAATTTGAACTCGTATTATCATCTTTTCAAAAACTGCTTAGCTAATTTGTGTGGGGTGACTAACTGTTGCACCTTCAAACCAACTTTGAATTTGACTTATTCAAACGCTACCAGCGGTACCCGCCTGTAAGAGGGGACTCGCATAAAGGTTAGCGCACTCGTTTTTGTTCCACTTAAGCACTCCCTCTTCCTATTTAAAGCCGGATGCAGCGATTGCTCAGCGGTGATCTTCAGTCACATAGAGCGAATTGAATCTTTAAAAGCGGAAGCTGAATTGAATTGTTTTAAACTGAATTTGAACTTGTGTTATCTTCTTTTCAAAAACTGCTTACCTAATTTGTGTGGGGTTACTAACTGTTGCACAGTAAAACCAACTACTTATTTGACATAGTCAAACGCTACCAGCGGTGCCCGCCTGTAAGTGCGGACTCGCATAAAGGTTAGCGCACTCGTTTTTCTTCCACTTAAGCACTCTCACTTCCTATTTAGAGCCGGATGCAGCGACCGCGCCGCCGGCGTGCCAAAGGCAAGCCCGTCTGTGCCCAGAACGTGACCAGCGCCAGAACCCCTGCCCGTTTTGCAATGTATACGTATTCGCACAGCCAACTTATGTGTCTTAATTTTGGTTAATGTGTGTTACATAAACTACAGCTGGAACAATCCCCCTTAAACTCCCTACGCTGCAATATCTGTGGCTGGGTGGGCCCTAATCACATCATTAACTCTCAGACATCTGATTTTGACAACAAGAACCTTCGATCTATTAGTTGTAGTCTACTTAACACCAAGTCAATGGTCAAGCACAAATATGACTTCGAGTGCCTGATCCAAGTAGAGAATCCGGGCCTGGTTTTTCTCACAGAAACCTGGGTAAATGAAAATTATGATCTAGATTGGAACATGGCAATCCCAGTCGGCTGTTTTGTCACTAACCTTGATAGAATGGGGGCAAGGTGTGGTGGAATAGTGATAATCTCTCGCTCTCAGTATACGGTGAGAATCATTCCAGATACTACCCTAAACGCTGAAGCTATGTCTTTTAGTATAACATCCAATAACATAGAGCTGTTTCCAGATCTCTTGATCTATAGACCCCCCCAGGTCCTAGATCCTCTTTTACGATGTCTCTCCAAACATATATGGAATCATGCCTAGACACTGAATCGTTTACGATACTAGGCGATTTTAACTTTTATTTGGAAGCCAATAATAATCCTGACACATTCGCCTTACTAGACAAACTGGCTAGCTTTGGATTGAACCAGATCGTTTGCGAGCCAACACACCATGCAGGACACACACTAGATGGCATTTTCACTAATAATTCACTCATAGAAGTCAAGACTGTCTGTCCTTTACCCTGGTCTGACCACTCTGCGGTACATTTCACCATCACACCAGCAACCTCAAACGGTGGTCGCAGGAACAGACCCTCAGCCGTCCAATATCGCACCTGGAAGTCAGTTAGTAAAAAAGATCTCACATCAGCACTATGTGAAAGGCCCACAAATCCTGCTGTTTCCAACAAAGCTGTGACAGTTCATACGTGGCTTAATAGAGCAGCTAATACTGTGGCACCAGAAGTGATTAAGCACTCTCGAAGGAAATTAGCTTTGCCCCCTTGGTACTCTGCAGAACTTAAACAAGCTAAAATTAAATGCCGGTAAAAGGAACGCATGTGGAGATTGGAATATAGTAGTGTACAAAGGAAAGCTTATTGTGTAGCCTTAGATGAGTTTAAAACGGTGATTACACTAGCTAAAACAGCTTACTTTACCACCAAAATCCAGGAGGCCACAAATTCCCCAAAAGAATTATTTCCAACTCTCTTGGCGCTGATGAAGTGCCGGCGGGAAGCAATGTTTTTACCAGACCAAAACTTTATAGACAAGCTGGCAGGTTTCTTTCAAAACAAGGTTCAGTCTGTATATAACGACCTTCTAAAATCACCCAAGGAGGTAGGGCGCAATAATCCAGGCCAGCCTGAGAACAAGGTCTCTCACTGTGGCCTACTGCAATTTCCTCTATTGGGAGAGAAGGAAGTGGCTGACCTGTTGTTGAAGATCAAATCAGGCTCCCCCTTAGATCCCTGTCCACCGCATATATTGCATTTGCTTTCAGGTGAGATAAGTATACCACTGTCTTCCTTACTAAACCAAATTATAGCTTCAGGGGTCTTTGCTATATCTTGAAAAAAGCTTGTATTCCCCCTCTGCTAAAAATACCCAAGCTGGATCCCGCAGATGAGAAAAACTACCGTCCCATCTCCTGCTTGCCATTACCTGCCAAGGTTTTTGAGTAGGCTATGAACTCTGAGTTAACTTATTTAGAGACCAATGATATTCTAGACTCTACTCAACATGGTTTTAGGTCATTGCACTCTACTGAGTCAGCCTTAATTATGGCAGCAGTGGAAATACATAAGGTGATTGATGGTGGAGGAAGGGCTGCACTGGTCCTGCTTAATTTAACAGCAGCCTTCAACACCATAAATCATATGGTACTAGTTCGTAGGCTACAGGAAATAGGTATCAGTGGTTCAGCTGTCGCCCTCCTCACCCCTTTCCTTTCATCCAGGGAACAGGTTATTCTTTGGGATGGCTATCAAACTTAGGAATTCACACTCCCTGGTGGAGTGCCACAGGGTTCGGCCTTGTTCCCTACGCTGTTCAATATATATGTAGTCCCCTTGGCCAGATTAACCATAACCAATTATGGTGGCCTACTGCGGCTGGCATCTGTCTGACTCCGGTCAATAAGGCAAGGAACCTCGGTCTCGTGTTTGACAAGGATCTTACTTGGGCTCCTCAGATTAACCAAGTCTCATCAGCCTGCTTTTTCATGTTAAAGGGCTTGCGGAATTTTCTTCCATTTATCCCTTTTTCTATGAGAAAAACAGTGGTAGGAGCCATGGTCCTAGCTAGAATTAACTACTGCAATGCCCTTTATCTGGGAGCAGGTTCAGCAGCTCAACTCTCTAAACTCCAGTCAATTTAAAAAGCGGCAGCAAGAGTCCTGCTTAAAGTACCTAAACATCATCCTACTTCCACCAGTATAAAACAGCTTCACTGGCTTCCAGTGAGACGACTCATCGATTTTAAAACACTCTGTCTTGTGCATAACACCCTGTTTAGTGGTGGAGCGAAGGATGTCTAATCCTTGTTTGCTAGATATGTACCATCACGATCTTTAAGATCGTCTTCCCTTGGTTTAGTACAGTTTCCAAAGATAAAGAAAGCACGGTGTGGGAAGGAAATGTTTTTCCTTCCTAGCTTCCAAACTATGGAACTCACTGCCCACACATTTGATACACCAACCTAGCAGATCTGTGTTCAGAAAGGAAATTCATTCATGGCTCTTCTGCCAACCCTGAACATGTTGGTCAAGACGCCTCGGCAGTAGTGAGCTCTATAAATACTTTCAGTCAGTCAGAGAAGTTTGGAGGAAGAAATGTACCTCAGATCCTGGTTTTACATATTTGACTTGACGTTTTCCAATGGCAAGATTATTAATATGCTCGCATATATAAATGTCCCATATCCGCCAGAATTAGATCATTGTCCTTGCAGACGGAAGCCCCTTCTGAGATTCCTTTGCCACACTGGTTGAAAGCATTTGTAAATAAAATCATTAACAAACTAAAACCTGTTACCACCTGCTCAAAAGCCTGCAGTGCCAAAACAATTAAAAATGACCTATATGCCTCAGTGACAATCATCACCATATTTGTCTAAACATCTCTGTTGGTAGGAAACATCCCAGACGTACATGCTAATATAATTACACATCTTGTAAAGACACCTGCCAGTGACCTGAATGTCCTTGCCAAATATAGACTGATATATGGCCTACAGCAGTATTACTAAAATCCTGGAAATGTCTTAGTGACATCTAGCCAGTCATCAGGCACCAAAGAAGTATTAAAACTATCCTATTGAACCTCAGGTAAGCATCCCTCTCTGGCAGGGACTACAGTACAAGCTGCATATCGATCCTCCTAGTCCTGCTCGCAGCTTTGTATACAGACAACCACATCATTCTCTCTTCTCAGCTTTAGACCTCTTTTGGGCTCCAGTTGCTCAGATATCATTTAACTAACTACAATGACCATTGATGTTTCTGAGGGTTCATCTCTCAGACCAACTCTATTCACCACCTACAGTGGCTCCACTCACTTCTATCCTCGACAACACCAGTAGTGGTTACCACCATGCTGACAATACCATAATACACATTAAAATCCCTAAAGAACTAAAGAAAAAAGGTAACTGCATCATTGCCTCCAACACCTACAGAAATGGTTAACAAACAATTCCTTGGAATCTTTTTCAACGATGAACCGTACGTCTCCACTTGCATTGTCCCTTTTCTTCCTCTTCTGCTGCCTTAGTGGACATCCACACTGCTGTATGGAGGGTCCAAACTCTTGAATATCACGTCAAACTCAATAAAAGGATGGATATATATATATATGTTCACTGAAAAAACCATATGTTTTAGGGGTGTTATAGTTAGTTGGACATTTCACTCGTACAAAACCATTGAAATTCCTCCGTTATAGTTAGTTGTACTAAGTATAACTTGCGCGCCCGCATTTCACTACTGATGATGTCACATATTACATCATTCATGACATGGTCAGTGACATCACTGATGACATCCCAAATGACATCACTGATGACATCACTGATGACATCATCCACGTGACGATGAGATAAACCTCATCATACACTAGTATAACCTTTCATCACTCACTATAAAATATAAACTACCTCTTTTGAAAAAATAAATGCCATGAAGGTTACGTGCAAGATCTGCAAGGTGGTGCTCTCCAGAGGAGACTCAAACAAGAAGTACTCATGTGGGACTGCTAGCATGAGAAAACACCTGCCGTCACTGCTCCAGTAAACTTTTCACGTGAGGAATGCAGAAGACTGCGTGTAAATGCTCCTGCACCACCAGCTGTACCTAACACCTCTGGGGCATCACCATCTACATCAGCACCAGATATACGTCCCCAATTTGGGAAAGTGAAGATGCATTGCGTGCAATGCAATCATTTAATTTGTTACGGGGAGCAGTCAGTGGACCTTGTTTGTTGTGCCATCGATAAACATCAATACTAGTTTCTTTTTTTTCTCCTCAAAGTTTTTGGCTTTGTTAGTCCTGTTGACTTTTTCTTCCTGATATAAAAAATTTTTTTTAAAAAGCACACAAAAAAATATAAAACCACAAAAATAAAAAAAAGTTCAGAACTAACTACTCTGGTTAAAAAAAGAGCTACATTTATATACTAGTGTGTGAAAGTTTACAAGAATATATATCTAGTGGATAATTGACTGAAATAATGCATTTGTGGTGTATGGTGAATGTATAAATGCAGAACTATAAGGAAGTGCTGCAGCTTGTCACTGTAAAGTGTTTAGCTACAGCGTGCTGTGGTACTTCCGAAGCACAGGGATGTAACATATATGTACATTACTATGTTGCAAGTCTGTGCTTCCCTCTGCACTGCTGCTTAAACTGCAGCCATGTGGTGACACAGGCATCCTTGCACCATGGTGCTAGGATATCTGTGTCATATGGAGTTTGTTTTTTTGCAAAAATACACACCTTTCTGCACAAAAACAATTTGTGAAGGTATTTTTCTCCTTCAATGTATACTGTACATTTTAGCATACATTCAAAGAGAAAAAATATGAGGACACTGCAGCATTCACACACAAATCCAGATTTATTATTTCTGATACATCTGGAGATGTGTCTTGTTCTATGAGTGTTCTGTGCCAACACGCACAGCAACACCCATAGAACGCCCTTTCAATGCAAAGTGGAATGTATAATAAGGTTGTATTTACATGGAGAAGAAAAGGTACAACGACTGCTTTTTCCTCTCTTTATAAATATGAAAGAGTGTCTTGCGCTATAAGTATGATGTACATGCATAGTATATAAAGAAATTAATTTGTACTATGGTTAATGGCTAGGCAGATTCTTATAATATGAGTAATAAGTAGAAAAATATCAGTACTACAAACAGAGAACAAGATAAATTTATAAGTACTTATGTTTTGGCAAACTTATAGGACACGTTTATAGATTACTGAAGGGAAGGGATGGGGCCTGATGTGACATGTGCAAACACACTCAGTGATGTGTTTTCAATTAAGGAAATATTGCCCACATGCATCGTCTTTTTGCATTCGCAAACGGTGCGAATCGCAAAATTCGGTCGTTTGCAAATGCAAAAACCTTTTTTAGGATGCATCATTTTTATTTTTTTCGCAATTTAAGAAATTGCAATTTTTTGCGATTTCTTAAATTGCAATAGCATTTAAGAAATCGCAATTTTTGCGATTTCTTAAAAGCTATGCATGATTATTTTTAATTTGCGAATTCGCAATTTTAAAAGGAAAAATTACCATGTAGTATACCTTTGTGGTAATTTGCGAAAAGTTTCAAAAATGCACAAAAGTGCATTTTTGAAACTTATATTTTACACACACACATGCCTTTGGGACATGTGTATGAGTAAAATGTACTTACGTTACATTTCAAGGGTGCAGGGGGAGGTCCTTTGGACCCCCCCCGCACCCTTGAAATTGCATTCTCATTTTGCGATTCCTTAATTGCGAATTCGCAAAATGAGAATGCCTTCCCATTGATTCCCATGGGCCTCTAGGCCCATAGGAATCAATGTAATGCCATTCCTTAATTGCGATTCGCAATTAATGAATCGCAAATACAGAAAATTAAGAAATCGCAAACATTTTAGCATTTTCTTGATGCATAGAAATTTGCGATTTCTTAATTGCGATTCCTTAATTTTCGCAATTTAGGATTGACTTTGGAGAAGTGTGGCTCACTGGTTAGAGGAGGCAGACCCTGATGCAGAGGTCAGACCCGGGACCAGGGTTCAATTCCCGACGCGGCAGGGTCTTGAGCCCAAATGTCCACGGACTCGATAATTCTCGCCTCGTGCCTACTCGAAGCATGGGTTCACACTCTGCAGCTCTGGGCAATAGCTTGCTTAATCTCCACTACGCCCTCCCCCCCCCCCGCAGGGGGATGCCTGGTCTTCACCTTGGGGATGCCCAGTAGGGGTAATCTCGCAGGGAAAGCCAGGACGGGTTCCCAAAGCAAGCGCTAAGAGACCTGTCGGTGATTTGGCGCTATATAAATCAAAATGAACATAACATAACATAACATGCATGTGGGTGTATGTCTCTTTTAATCCTGAAATTCCCTGGGCTCTACTAGTCCACCATATCTCTCTATTGAATACCATACCATGTGTGTTGCAGACAGGTGCTCTGAAGCTGTGTTTTATTGGATACCTGTCTGCAATAGGATTCTCTGGCACAAATCTACTCCATCCATCTTCCCTTTTTTCAACTGTGTGCAAACACATGCCATTGTGCATTTTAAGACTTACTTAAACTTACCTCAACAGTAATACACCTACAAAACGCTACACATTTTATTCAGTTGCTTTTGTAATCTAAATTGTGGTAAATTGCATATTTTAGAATTAGGATCTGTGAAAGAAAAGAAAAATATTTATAACATGTGATATATTTTTAACAGCCCAGCATATTTTTAACATTTTACATACTATTTTCTATGCCTTTTTTGCTGTTCTCAGAATATATCGAATTTCACTAGAAACAGTGATTTCAATCGTACTCATCACATAACAGCGGAAAAGAAAACAATCAATAAGATTGTTTAATAAACCCAAGAATCCATCCTCAATAAAATACCATATAATACAAATCACACATATATAAAATGCTTACTGCTAAGAAAATGTTATAACGTAAATTTATAACCACTGTAAATGTTGTCGCTTAAAACTATACACCGAGACAATGAGCAAGAAAAAGTCCATAATTCAAACATATACCTTTCCTTGATGCCAAATGGTATTATTGCAATCCTTTTTATTTAAATTGTCCAATAGTAATCCTATTAACTCATAATAATAAATTCCTCAGAGGCTGAATTATCTTCCTAAAACTTTAGTTTTAAAAATATTAGGTAGGAATTTGGTAATTCGCTAGGCAAACGTTGTTTGAAAACCAACTGAGCATCATTACAAAGTGTACAGCCTTTGTCACATTTTAGATAGGCAGTGTAATGTCCAGATGTTGTGGAATGATGTTCCCATTTATAACAAAGGCCAAAAATATTTCCTATTACTACGCCTTCATTTTCCAATACGGTAAGCATATACATTATAAAATTCCTGAGCAACTTGTTGGATATTCTGCGTAAATTGTGTAGAACCAGACATACATCCAAAAGATTACGAACATCACAAACGCTTTGTATTTTACTTGTATCAGTTCTCAATTTTTCATAAATGGAATGCAACAAGGAACAAATCTTTTTTCCCAATTCTCTATAATTTGCTGTTGCAAACCTTCAAGAAAAAAACAACATTGACCACTACATTAGAATAGCAGTTGACACCTGAACTATTTTCAAACTGATAACCAACAATCTCTTCAACAGTGTCCATTTTCTTTTTGCTTGCAATGACATTATCTTGTTTTTTTTCCTTCTGTATACCTTCACTACAGATATTCTCATACCTACTTTTTCGACCTACTTCACGCTTTTCAAATTCAGGATATTAACCTAAATTGGGAGCATATGTTCTTCTTAACCTATTATACTTTTTTACACAGTTTGCATCTGCAGTAACCTTTGTGTCATCAAAATCAATCAAAAACAAACCAGATAATGTTCTGACTCGCAACAAAACAACATATGCCATACGCTCTTACATATCGAGCAACAGCAATGCAATTGTCCACAACGTACTGAATATCTATGTTAGCATTCCACATGGATAGAATAACTGGATTGTAGTCATTTATGTATTTTGACTCTTCGCTTCTTCCTAAATTGTAAGTATTTTTTGGAGACTTTCTTCTGATGGTATGTTGCATAGCTGTTCACTCTGCCTTTGGATATTACAGGACGTGGAAATGCAAAATGACATTTGGTATATAACTTCTCCTTGGACTTGTACATTAGTCGACAGTATTTTCCACATCAATGGCTTTGGAATCGTAAGACTTGTCTTACGTTTTTTTCTTCTGTGCTTTTGGGTACAGCACATGTGGGATATTCTTCAATAAAAGACAAAACAGTACCATCTGAATCTGTTCTGAATTTGGGGGCATCCTGGATCCATAACAGCATATGTATATGAGGAACACTTCTTGCTTGATACTCCTTTCTCCAAAAGAAATCCACAACTTCTCCAAGAGGAGGATTTTTTTATTGCAGATAAAAGACATCAATTCTCCAGGTGTCTTGTATTCAATATTTTGTATATTGGAATTTGCCTCTCGAAGAAATCATCCCAAGCGTACTCAGCACAGCTTAGGTAAGAAACCATGTAGGGGTTCCTAAGTTCCTTAGCTTACATTTAAGTTCTCCATGACGACGGTACCAATATTCATTAGTGCCACGCTGACATGCCATCAGATTAATCAGCTGATATTCCAAATGATCATCTCTCTGATGCACTTTATCCATAAAATCCTTTGCAGATATATTTTGCAAATGTCCTCCTGTTTTAAAAATGTGATTAACTGCATATGAAAGTCCAGACAAGTCACTTTCTAACAAAAGACAAAATATATATAAGGGATACATTGTTGAAATCTTGGATCTTCTGCATATAATCTTGTTGTCCGATATTCAGATCCAGGAATCTGCACAGAACGTTCATCATATCATCCACCTTTTCCTGTTGGAAACAACTGCGGAAAACAACAAGCTTCCAAGCTCTCTTCCTGTACACTCATGGGACTTCCGTTTGCTTTTTTTATTTGAAATAACTCAATAGTGTTCCCCATCACTTCTTTGGAATGAAGTGGATGTACACTGTAATGTTCATAGACTTCTTCACATCTTGACATGTACACTTTTTCAATTTGTCCACTTGATGTTTCAGTATATCCTGCTAAAAGTATTTCATCTTCTCCCATATAAAGGTCTCTTTACCTGTGAGAGGGGTGCGGACTTCGATGGAGAGAGTATCCGGGGTTGCCTTGAGGCTGTTTTTCGCTGGTTCCAACATAGCAGCCTCAAGTGCAACTCGGATAAATCCGAGGTCCTCTTCTTTGGGTGTAGCTCAGATCCGGATTGGAAGGTGTGGTGGCCAGAGAACATGTTTCCACCAGCAGGTTCGTCCCAGGTGGCCAAAAACCTAGGGATTAAGATCGACAATGGCCTAACGCTGCGCTCTCAGATAATCGGTCTCACTGGCACGTGTTTTGGCCTGCTCCGGATGTTGCGCAAGTTTCTCCCTTTATTATCGGAGGAGCATAGGAAGATAACAGTGCAGGCTATAATTGGCTCGAGAATTGATTATTCGAACATTCTTTATCTCGGCCTGCCAGAATATCTGCTTCAACGGCTTCAGGTGGTCCAGAACTCGGCAGCACGGTCAATCTTTGGGCTATCTCGCCGTGCCAGAGTCTCGGGCCTCCTGCAGTCACTGCACTGGCTTCCCGTCCGGAAGCGGATAATCTTTAAGGCCTTGACTCTAGCGCATAAAGCTCTTCATGCCTCAGGGGCGAAATACCTTCAAAAAAGGCTCGTCTTTTACCATCCAGCCAGGCCCTTGAGGTCAGGATCTCTGTTCCTCGCCACGGTGCCTCGCGTAAAGAGGGCTCGTATTGGAGGCCGTTCTTTTAGACTGTTGGCCCCCCAGCTGTGGAATACGCTCCCAGTGGCATTGCGTAGTACATCTAACTTATTGGCATTTAGGAAGGGTCTCAAAACCTGGCTTTTTACTTCTTAGTTTTCCCCTGGGGTTTTTTCGGGATCTTCGCTCTTTTTCGTTTTGTGTTTTTAATTGTTATGTTGTGAGATAGGTGTGCAAATCAAAGCGCCGGGACACTCTTTGAGTAGCCGTGCGCTATACAAAACCAAGTATAACATAACATAACATAACATAACATAACATAAACATTGTTATAGTACTTATTGTTTTTTATCAAATACAAAGTTGCCTTCTGTACTTTCCTAACATCCACTAACTCCTGCCAGATTTTCTTACTCTTAGTAGGCACACCATTAACTAGAATAACTAGTGGTTCACTTTCTACACTCTCTACACCAATAGTTTCAATATTTTTCTTTAAATCTAACGGTAAATACACTACTCTTCCTTTTAATACTCTTTGTAAATCTGAAGGAGGCAATTTACCTGTTTTTGGCTCCATACGAACAATAACCTGAAATGGGTGCACACATTGAATGAGACTCATAGGTATTTAAATCTATCAGTTCTGGAGGAATAGCAACCAACTCTAAATTATCATGGACAGCTCTAGTAGACATTTTATTCTCATCTAGTTTTTTTATAACAATATTTACAAATACGCTGATCAGAACCCAAATCAAAACAATTTTCTACCAACAAATATGTTGTATATTCCTTCCACCTATTATTATTTTCTCTTTCACTTTTTAAATACAGATCAACACTCCTAGTCTGATTTTTATAGTGAGTTCGCTGACAACAAACACAAGAAATATTTGACCTTTCACCTGAAATCCCCTTAAACTTTGTAATTTGATCATCCAAATTTTTTGTAATAGTATGTTCCACATTGACTTCAACATTTTCTGCTATTAATGTCTCAGTTTCTGCAGTCTCTTGTTCAGGACCAAAGTAACAAAACTCAATTTCATCACAAACCTTCTTCACATCTGATACTGACCCACGCCAAAGAGCACTGTTCAACTCATTTAACTTTAGTGCTGGACTTTTTGCATAATACAATCTTCTGACTAACTTCCGCATTTGAGTATGATGTACTGCCAACATCCTGAAATGGTGAAAAACTATTTTACATACTTTCCTAGAAAGACAAACCAGAGAATGACCTTGCAAACCAGTATTTTTTCTTACTCTGCAAGGGTCTAGTCCTCGCAACATCTTAATCTTTTGTTTAACACTTTTTTACTATATTCTCCTAAGAAATTGCATATAAGATCAATAGATACTTGTCATACACTACAAATACTACTGCAGTCCCAAGTGAACACTGGGGCTTTAGGACGTCTGCCTAGAAACTTCATCAGCTATCACTTCTTCCTTCTGCATTTCTGGGAACGATTTTCTCTTTCTCAGTTGGACAACAATTTCTAACCTCATAAGCTCGACCACTGGTGTCAACTGCAAGCAGCAAATCATTGGTCTGAAAATAACTCTCTTCATTAAAGAAAGGCTCAAAACTTGAACTGTGTTTCCATTGCCGCCAAAACACATCACAAAAATTAGTTCTATTAATTACTCTTTCCCTCTTACTTTTGGCCTTTATTAAATGGATTGGTTTATCTAGTGATCGAATTCTGTTTAACCCTAAAATAAATAATTTCCTCTTTACTTCAAAAGCCTTTTCAACAATAGATTTAATATGTTTCTTCGTTTTATAAAAACCGTGCTCTCTTTTTATATTTCTTCATATCTTTCAGAAAATTATGTACTACTCTATTATAAAATAATTTTTTTACGTATTTCTTTATATTGATTTTCTCTTCTTTTGCCATAAGTTGTATCCTTTGAATGTACATTGCCTTTTTTTCCTTTCCTATATTTTTGAAATTTTTTTGTGCTTGGAATATTTTCAGAGGTTTCAACATTTTTAAGATTCTTTCTGAGTCTAGTAATATTTTTAATAAATTTGTTAGTGGTCTTACCAGAACATTTTCTCTTTTTAATCACATTATCTTGGTCATCCAATACTTGTTGTTGAGTTTTCTTCAAGTAACTGTCCTTTAGCTCTCTTTTTCTTTGTCTGAATTTCTCAGGCATGATAACTTAATTGTAATAATGATAAACAATATCTGTAAAAAGATAAACATAAATAAAAGTATATTAATAACTTTATAAATTATACTTTTCGATTACTATACAAACACAGTCTACATAAATACTGACTGGGGAATTATAGGCCTGAAACACAAGTGTAAAGGTGGTTACACCACTATATGCATAATGCATAATAGTTTGAATCACTCCGTGCCCTAAAGCCTGCCTCACTGCATGACGACATGCATACTGACTGAATGATTACAGTACTATAAGGAGAGACAGTGGGTGAATTCATAATTCATTAAGTTTTACTTTAGGGAAAAGATTAGTACATGGTACTGAAAAGGTCACTATGGGACTGCAAGAGCACTCACAGGGTGTTTGCTGGAGTGTATGGATACTAACTAGGGAATTGTAGGCCTGAAACACAAGTGTGAAGGTGGTTAGACCACTACATGCATAGTGCATAGGAGTTTGAAGCACTCCGTGCCCTAAATCCTGGCTCACTGCATCAGAACGTGTATACTGACTGAATAATTACAGTACTATAAGGAGAGACAGTGGGTGAAGTCATAAGTGATTCCGTTTTACTTTACTGAAGGGATTACTACATGGTACTGAAAGAGTCACTGTGGGATTGCAAGTGCACTCACAGAGTGTCTGCTGGAGTGAATGGATACTAACTGGGAAGTTGTAGGCCTGAACCACAAGTGTGAAGGTGGTTAGACTACTACATGCATAGTGCATAGGAGTTTGAAGCACTCCGTGCCCTAAATCTTGGTTCACTGCATGAGTACATGCATATTGACTGAATGATTACAGTACTATAAGGAGAGACAGTGGGTCAATTCATCATTCGTTGAGTTTTACTTTAGTGAAATGGATTAGTACATAGTACTGAAAGATTCACTATAGGATTGCAAGAGCACTCACAGGATGTTTGCTGGAGTGTATGGATACTAACTGGGGAATTGTAGACCTGAAACACAAGTGTGAAGGTGGTCAGACCAGTACATGCATAGTACATATGAGTTTGAAGCACTAAGTGCCCTAAAGCCTGCCTCACTGCATGACTACATGCATATTGACTGAATGATTACAATACTATAAGGAGAGACACTCAGGGAATTCATATTTGGATGATCTACAAAAACTAAGGTGACGGCACACATTTCACATATTTCATTACTGCATTTCAGAAACGGGGAAATCATGGGCTAAAAAGCAAATCTAGTATATCTTCAATCAACAATCCTTGGTATGACAATGAATGCCGGAAAGTAAAGGCCGCTATTAGGAAACATGAAAGATGTCTTAGGCGTAGTAATAAAGAAATATCATCACTAGAACTTAAGAAATTAAGGATAAAATATAAGGCAACTATTAGAGAAAAAAAAAGATCATTTAAGGATAAATGTTGGCTGATCTTACTCGAGGCTTTTGAAGAAAAAAATGTCAAGGGTTTCTGGAAATTGATTAAGGAATGCACGGGGGAAGTTGTGGGATCCCTGCAGTGCTCCGTTCCAGAGGATTAGTGGGTATCCTACCTTGAGGAAATATATGGCAATTGGCTGAGTAAAGGGGAAACAATATTGACAAGCTGGCCTGAAGTCAGGGAAGAAATATTAGCACATTTCTCCCCAGGCTATATTAGGGGCGTAATAGCTGGACTTAACCTAACCCGAGCTGCCGGCCCAGACAACCTACCAGCAATTATTATAAAAACTAATCCTGACTGGTGGGCTGAGTTTTTTTCAAATATGTTTCAGGGGATACTAAAGACAGGCACTATGCCAGAAAGCTGGAAAGGGGCTATTGTTAGACCTATACATAAAAAAGGTGATGTAAACTCCCCTGAAAATTACTGCCTAATAAATCTCCTGGACATTGGGGAAAAGGTATTCTCCAAAGTAATCCTAGGCCTGCTAAAAGACTGGGCAGAGGATAATCAGATAGTACCCCCAGAACAGGGTGGCTTCAAAGAAGGCCATTCAATAGTGGACCACTGTTTTGCTCTCTGGGCCATTGCGCGGAAGTCGATAGAACAGAGGGGCAATTTATTCTGCTGCTTTGTGGACTTTCCCGCGGCATTCGATCTTGTGGGAAGGGAGGAGCTATGGTCAACCCTAGTGGGTTATAAATTACATGGTGACCTATTGACCATTATAAAAGCCTAACATACTGAAAACTGGGCCCAGATAATCTTGGATGAGGAGGGTGGATTGTCTGAGAGAATACAGATTGGCAATGGCTTGAGGCAGGGGTGCGTACTTGCCCCTTTGTTTTTTTCCCTGTTTCTGGCCGACCTGCCAGCAAAACTAAGAGATGTAAAATGGGCTAGTCCAAAATTAGGAGGTAATCATATTTCCTGCTTATTCTATGCAGACGATTTGGTGATTATGGACCAGACGGAGATAGGTCTCCAGAGGAAATTAAACACGTTCAATGAATATTGCCTAAAAAAAAAGTTAATAGTGAACATGGAAAAGACCAAAATGTTATGCTTCGGGAAGGGTAAAACTAAGTTTCCTTGGTGTCTGGGCACAAAATTACTCGAGAGGGTGAATGAATACAGATACCTAGGAATCTGGTTTACGAGTAACCTGAAATGGTATACCCATCTGGAAGCTCTAAAAATGAGGGCATCTGCCTCTGTGGAAGGTCTAAAAAGATTTAATAGCGTTTATGGAGAAAACTCAGATAGGCCAGTCATAACGGCATATCTAGCAATGGTCCCTCCCCAATTCCTGTACGTGGCAGAAGTGCTTTACTTAAGCGGGAAAAAGGATTAGTATAAAGAGGAGGGAAATATCCTAAAATGCCTGTTCTCACCGCCAAAATCCTCTATGGTGCAAGCTGCAAGACTTGAGCTGGGAATTAGCTCTTGGACGGTAACGGCCTGCATGGCTCTAATATGCTTCTGGCAGTGTCTAGGGACTGGAGAGCGCCTAAAAATTTCCCAGTGGTGTAAAAGCGAAATTGCTGCTAGTGAACTGTCGTGGACTAAAGAAACAAGAGCCTCATTAAGTGAAGCATATGGAGTGTTGGGTTTAAAATGATGCCCGCAACTGGGACATTCCAGTATAGATAAGAAAGAACTAAGGACGCTGAATCTGAGACTTCCCGCACATATGATAGAGAGTATCTCTTGCGGAAAATATCGGTGTCCCATATGACCTTGGCTTGGGAAACCGACCAACAGTATCCCTATCTAGATAGGCTGCCGAGCTACCACTTAAGACGTGAGGTACTAAAAGTGCGAATGGGGATAAACCCCTGCTACGTGAATAATGAGGTCAAAAAATGTATGTTGAACAGTAATGGTACCTGCACCTGCGTGTTAGGTACTCCCTGCGATATTATACATATTTTATTAGATTGTATGAAGATTTTAGATTTACATAAAGAGTTTTTATGCCCGATATTTAAAAAATACAGGATTAGGAATAGGAGGCAAGCTGCCAACCTTTTAGTGGAATTGACTAACCTAGATATAGCTTGTGCTATGGTAAAATTTATGAGTAAAGTTAAGGTGTTCCTCAAGTGTACAGAGTAAATATCGCATGCTGTTCACTTGTGGTAGGACGTGATTGTGCCTGAAAAGGTTAATGGTACTGTAAGGAATCTCTTGGAAGGATTTGATGCATATGAATGAACTATCGACCCAATCAATTGTAGGTGGACATTTGCATCTTTTATAAAGGAAATGTGTTATTTTATGTGTGTGTGTTAGTGTAGTGGTGTGGCTCACTGGTTAGAGGTGGCAGACCCGGAAGCAGAGAATGGCCCGGGACCAGGGTTCAATTTCCGACGCGGCAGGGTCGTGGACCAGTGTCAGCGGACTCGATAATTCTCGCCTCGGTGCCTACTCTAACCAGGGATCACACTCGGCAACTCTGGGCATTAGCTTGCCTCATCTCCACAACGGCCCACCACATACGCCGGGGATGCCTGGTTTCACCTTGGAGATACCCAGTAGGGACCATCTCACAGGGAAAGCCAGGACGGGTTCCCCAGCGGTCTACAGCGCGGAGATACCCCATGTGGGGTGATTCATGCGCTTTACAAGACATCATTACATTACATTACATTACATGTACATATGCTACGTTTTTAAGACGATCTTGCCTATGTTTTTATTTAGCAACTTTATGTACTAGGTATACTTTTAAGGTTGTAATTAACCAAATAATGTTTTCTTACTGACTGACTGGCATTTCAATGTTAAAGTCTAACTAATTTTCCAAATACATAAGCAATGTCTATTTTGTAATTCTACCAAAACTTAACAACAAGAAACGTTTTTAAGCACTTATGTGCTGCAAACACATCAATCAACCAAATGATTCTCTCTCAATTTTCCCAAATGGACACTGACTCGCGGTGTGATTCTAGACAAATAACACTATCCCTTGCACTTTAGCAAAAAACATTTACTAGTCTGGAACAGGTGACATGACTGCACACATTCCTCATATTTTAGAAATGCACTGTACTGTGGGAGTTTTACTCATTTTGCAAATACATAAGCAATGACTGCTTTCAAATTCTACCAAAACGTGGCAACAGCATAAGTTTTTAACAAGTTATATATCTGCAAACACATGAAATACCCACATGCTTCTCTCACAACCGTTCCTAAATGTACACAGACTCACAGTGTGATTCTAGACAACCAAGTCTATCCCTTGGACTTTATCAACACACATTGACTGATCTACAAAAACTAAGGTGACCACACATTTCACATATTTCATTACTGCATTTCAGTGTTAAAGCCGAACTAATTTTCCAAATACATAAGCAATGTCTATTTTCTAATTCTATCAAAACTTAACAATAAGTAAGGTTTTTAAGCACTTATGTGTCTGCAAACACATCAAGCATCCAAATGATTCTCTCAATTTTCCCAAATGCACACTGACTCACAGTGTGATTCTAAACAAATAACAGTATCCCTTGCACTTTAGCAAAAACATTTAGTAGTCTGGAACAGGTAACATGACTGCACACATTCCACATATTTCAAGACACAGTCTCACAAACTGAATCTAGACAAGCAAGACTACTCCCTGTACTTTACCAAGAGAAACACATTAATCTTATTAAAAACAAACACACCGCATACAACCTCTCACAAAAGAATAAGTTACCTTTCAAATTGATTTGTAGATTAAGAAGTATGTCAGTCACACACCAGATTTTCTTATACAAAATCTCTGTACTGTGCAGCTCTTAGCAAAACCAAAAAAACTGCAAGCTTTCCCTCTCACTCTGCACACATATACATGTAAATATCAAATCACATTGCTTCCCACATTAATTCAAAAGCTAACACACATTTCTATTGGTTACATATTTCAGCCCTTTCCAAGTGACATAAATTTGAACCCTACCCCCATACTGCTCACTTCCTGTTACCATAGAAACAGTTCATGGAACACTTAACCCCTCCGGTGCTCATGATGGAGCTGTTCCGTCATGAGCGCCGGTTGGGCTGTGCTAATGACGAAACCGCTCCATCACGGCCCCGCCTGCTCAATAGAACCTTCAGCACAGCGCGAAAATTCACGCCGCGCTGAAGGGGTTAAATAAACTCATAGGTCACAAGTTTAGCACACAATGTTGCTAATCCAAACAGCAGGTGTGCTTGACTTTTCAAAATATCAGCATATTATATGTAATGTTTCTTTCAAATGCTTTTTCTTAACCAATAAGAAACATGCTTTTAAAATCCAAAAACATGCAACCTACTTTTTAGACTAGAATGATATCAAACAGCCACTCATTTCTTTTCTTTTTTCAAAACTGCATTTTATCCACAATTTTAGAAAAATCTCACTTCTCAAACTGCCATTTCACATACAGAGACCATCTGAGTGCATCCAGATGTCCCTACAAGATGCTTAGATTATGGATTGTGGGACACAGCTATATTTTCTGGAGCCAAAGGTATGCAGAAAACAGATATATTGACAAATACCTAGATTTGCCAAATGTAGACATTAAATGGATTGGACAGAGAGGACTAAAGTGGCACCAATTGATGCTATTATTAAATCCTTTTTGCATCTCTAACACCCTGACCTCATAATTGTGCACTGTGGTGGCAATGACCTAGGCACTTTCACTGGGGTAGATCTGGAAATGCTTGTAAAGGACACCTTTACAGAATTGATGTCACTTTTCCCCCAAACTGCCTTTGTCTATTCTAACATATGCCAAAGGCAGAAATGGAACTGGTCCAATCCATTTGGTCCACAGATTAAGAAAGCTAGGAATCATGTCAATAAATCTGTTTCTGCTTTCCTCTGAGATTATAAAGTGGGGTCCATTTACCACAACAATCTGCGTTTCAATATGGATGGCATCTATAGGAGAGATGATGTACATTTTACAGATGAGGGTAACAGAGTCTTCCTCTTGAACTTTAGACTCTGCATAGGTACTTACTTGTAGGTACCAAAATCTCTCAATAAACACAAGAGCTCTTTTTAGAGCCACCCAAGAACTGAAACACAAAAGCTTGATGTATATCTGTAAAATATTCTTGTTTTATTGCTTGGAGTCATGCACCCCACGCTTAGAAGTCACGCATTAAACACGCTGGAGTCATGCACACTGAAACAAATTCTTGATCAGAATACCTACTCCCCTCGACCCTGAGGTGAATCCTGCATGCACACCAAGTTTATATCCTCCCCTATGCAAAGCCATACAGCTGTTCCCAATCAGATGGGTTTCTTGTAAAAGGAGCACATCTGGGGCATGCCTTCTAATAAATTGATTGACCATGCCCAGTTTCAGCTTATCCCCCAGCCTGTTTACATTCTAGCTGAGCACTCTGACCCCTATTCTCTGTCTATCGCTCGACATCCCACCTCTGTAAAAGACTTCCCAGCTCTGCCTTGCTCATTGATAGCGTCAAAACAAACAAACATACAAACAATGTGTATTCAAAAATTAAAAACAATGCAAACGCCTCCCGATTTCCCTGCACCCCTGCTCAAGGCGTTTGCCCATCCCCAACTAGCAGAGTGCCTGTTGCCCTACACACTAAATCTACTTGATGACTAAAGGTAGTAAAGAGGAGGGAGGCCGGTCCTCCAACACCCCCCTCAACCCCGTATCAACTCAAACAAGATTGCCCCTTGAATCTCACTTTACGTATATCCGGTTGGTTCACCCTAAGGACAGTCAGATATCCTAACGTTAGACCCCTTCCACACTACCTGGCAAAGTACATTCAGTCCATTAGCGTATGCGGTGGAACTCAGTCCTGCTCCTGTGTTGCTTGTTCATCACCTCGGTCCCGTGACTCCGATTACCAGGCGGAAGGCCATCGATCCAGTCAGACGCTATTTCAGGTTTTTCAAAAAACCATGCTCTTCCCTCAACTTCCACCCTCACACGTGCCGGGAACATCATGGCGTATTTTATGCCTTTGTCTTGGATTTTTTTCTTGGCTGCAAGGAAGTTCCGGCGTTGCTTCTGTACCGATTGCGTGAAGTCAGGAAAGAATGAGAGGGTGTCATTCTCATAGCGTAGGGGGGTTTCCATCCGGGCAGCTTGCAGGATAGCATTTGACCCCATCTATGGCCGCCATCACATCAAGCAGAGTCAGGTCTGAAGCCGGGCCTGAGGATTCAGCTCCCGCCATCCTGGTGTGCCTAGAATTTGTTGTGAAACCCTTGCGCAGCGTATATCTATCCAGTTTATTAGTCTGGACTTGCCTCATTTCATGGTTGTCCTGGACTGATGCTTATCGGTGTCCGGTTTGGTCACCATGAGGAACCGACTCCCAGCGTATCCCAATGGTAGCCCACTGGATATAACAGCTGCCCCCGCCCGTCGGTTGTCTCGGTACCGGCTCTCCGCTTGACCGCCTGATCACTGGACTTGACTGTAGGTTTTTCACCCGGGGGCCCCAGGCACACCTCCTAGCCACTGCGAGTTCGGTACCTCCCCAACTCCCAAATCTGCGTGATGTTGACTGTGGTTGTCGAACCCGCTGACACGAAACAGCCCCCGCGCTTGGTGTCTGAATTCTGAGGGAGGTCCCAGAGGGGCTCACTCTTCCCAGCGCCCCCAGCGACAGGAGCCTGGATAGGCCCCTCAGCCCCTCTCAGCTCCACCTACTCTCAGTTTATTCCACTGGTTTGAGACCACTTACAGTGCAGACATATCTAAGGGGGTCCTTCAAAAATTTCCCACCAACTACCGGGCACCCGGATGTCAGCAGCCCCGCCACTTCCGCACTCTGCCGTCGTCAAATGCAGGGTGGGGGTGCGGGTGAGATACCGATCAATCCCCACTCACCCCCGATCCCGTTAAGGGCTGAATTATGCCCTTCTTTGCCACCCGCACCGAAGTGGCAGCTCCCCCCGGGCTCCAATATTCACTCGGTAACTGTGGTGGGGCCTGCACGAGGCGAGGGGGCTCCTCCCAGTGCTGCACTGTCTACCCCCTCCACCTCCTACCTTCTACCACTGCCGACATCCGTCTCCGTTTCCATCCAATGCATCCAGGCCGGCAACTTCCGGCCTGGGTCACTGCTGTTTATCACTTCACAACGGCTTCCTTTCTACGCCAGTCCCCGGCTCCAGGTGGGGCACAGACCACAGATTACGGGGCTTGTATCTCTGGCCCCGGATGTCGCAGGAAGATCGTGACCGCGGCCGGATGAACCGCTTTCCCTCTGCTTGCGATTCCCTGAGCTACAGGGTCAGGATATCCATCAGAATGCTGGGGCTGGAGGCTGGTCACGGCGGAGCCGAGATCTTTTGCGGCCATCTTAGGCCGGCGCGAATCTCCTCCTCAAATGACATAATTGATGACATCACTGATGACAGCTCTCAAAGTATGTTAGTTTGTTTTATTGTTTACACAGTGGTGAGTAGTTACCATATTCATTTTTTACCCAGTTTTGTACAGGTTGTATCTAGCTAATGGGTATGTTTACAAAACTCGTGCTCTTAATACATCATAGGTATGTAGAGTGCTGAACACCTTATAAATCTTTGCACTGAAGAGTAATTCTGTGTGCAGATGACAGTTGAGTGCATGTGTCCATTATGATCCTCACATTTTTTGGTTCTACAGAGAAAGTTTCCAACAGGGTAAAGATTCTACTTAGTAGATACTACATATTGTAAGCACGTCACAGTTGGCACCAAGGCACGTACACCATGCTGCAGAGAGTCACTTTCTTCCGGCGCACACGATGATCAGTCGATCACCTCCACAGTCCCAGGGTTCACCACAGCACGCACACTGCTTCACTGTGACTTACTCCAACTCCGGTGCCCTAATATCCAGGCGCTCTTCACCAACGCCTTCGGCTGCACCACGACATGCTCACTGTGTCCAAGCCTCACTTCGCCTCCGGTAAACTAGATGACCAGGCGCTCTTCATCAGCGCCTTCGGTGCACCCCGACACACCCCCTGCATGTCCGAGACTCACTCCACTTCCAATGCAAATGTTGCCCAGGTGCTCCTCACCAACGCCTCCTGTGCACCAGGACACGCGCCCTGCGCGTCCGAGACTCCCTTGACCCCGATGCACACGCTGACCAGGCAAACTCACCAGTGCCTGCAGTGCACCACGACACGCACCCTGCGTGTCTGAGTCTCACATCTCCGATGCACACGCTGACCAGGCGCTCTTCTCCAATGCCTGTAGTGCACCACGACACGCACCCAGTGCGTTCGAGTCTCGCTTATCTGTGTGTCCAAGATCACAGAGCACACCTTCCGAGGGTCTCATGCTGCCACAACACGCACCCACCACGTTGCTTGAAACTTCTCCGGAAACTTTTATTTTCCTGTGTTTACAAAGAGGGAACCAGCTCACCTCGGGCCCTTGGAGAAACAAGACACAGCACAAAGCACAGTCTTCTTCATGCAGGGGGACCCAGGCGCACAAAGCACAGTCCCAACAGCCTCTTCCTTGGTTAAAACAGCAAACTGTAGACCAGCCCCGGATCACAGAGCAGGGGTCAGTCCTTCCCAGCGGTCTCTTCAGTTGTTCACGAAATGGGTCCAAGCCTTTTCAGTCTCCATCCATTTCTATTCCAACGTTCAGGGGTCTGAGCTCTCATAGTTATACCCCTAAATGTCTTTGAAGTTCGGTGTGCTCAGGGGTCCCTAACCCTTGCCTAAATCAGTTCTGGGTGTCTCCTTCCCAGTGTCACCTTTCTCCATTTGTTACTGTGGGTCTGGATCCTTAATCACTCAGCAAGAGATGGGTCAATTGTTTTATAGCAGCAACCCAGGCCTTTTCACTTCCCTGGCTTCTCCTCCCCCCTACTCCCCAGATGCAGGGAAGCTCGTGCCATCTCAACCCCTCCCTGGGGCAAGACTCTACCAGCTCCTCTCACCTCAGATCCAGTCAATCAATCCACATTCAGCAGAGACACACAGAAATGCTTAAAGCACAAAACTCAGCCACTTTCTAAAAGAGTGGCTTCTGAACACAACGTAACACAACCACTTTCATAGAAAGATGTATTATGACACTGTGAGTTCGTACATACTAAACTTCACCTCTCCATTTTAAACCTATGGGAAACTAGGCTAACAAACACAATACCCAGCCTCCCCCATTCTGTCCTATGGGCAGGATGGCCTTTCACCAGTGAAAAACGAAATGGAGTGTTTTCCCTGTCAGGACATAGCACACACCTCAGTATATGCCCTGCCTTTTACTTACACTGCACCCTGCTCAGGGGTTACCCGGGACCTACCACAGGGGTGCCCACTGTGTACACAAAAGGGAAAATGAGGCTTGACAAGTGGTTGCACTTGTCAGTAGAACATGCTAACTTAGCAAACTGCGTGCAGGCCCTACACTGCCAGCCTGAGTTCCCTTCTCCACGCACCTTTGCATTACTAGCCCTGGCACACACAGTGCATATCACTAGGGACTTTACTGGTAAGGCAAACATACCAATCATGGCACACCAATTACCATTACACTTTACACAGGGAACACTTGTACTTTGACACTGATCAGCAGTGGCAAAGTACCCAACGCATCTAAATTGGCAACTCTATGCAGAAAAAAAAACATTTAGCTAAACTACTGTAAAATTTCAGGCACCATTTCTTTGCAGCTGCAGCATCATTTAGTAACGTGTTCATGCATGCTATTATTTCCCCAAACTATTCATTATGGGAAATCAGTGTAACCAGTTTCAGTAAGAATATGGGAAACCAAAAAAAACTAGCATCGGCAAAGCCAGTAGGTCTGAAATTCCTGGTCAGCTTTTTAGTTTTGTCAATGTGCGAATTGCTTTGGCATGGTTTTTGTAAAACCTTATTGGTGTGGGAGATGCCGGGCCCCTCACCATTATAACAAACTTTGGCAAAAGCAACAATTGTTTTTGGTCTCAAATAGCATAGACTGCCACAGTAGTTACTGGCATTGAGCAAAACTACTGTGTGCTGATATGCTCCTTGTGAAAGCAGAAAGCTGTCACTCACAGTGAAGCCAGCCGATTCAGAGAGAGAGACAGCATTTCTTTTTTTTAACAGATTTTATTAGTCAAATAGCACATATCAAGCAGCCCCCTGCAGCCCAGAGGCAACTACAAAAACATTGCATCAATTCACGTTTGCCATTGACTGTTCAATTCAGAAACTTTATAAACAAAACAAAAAAAAGGAACCCAAGCCTCCCCACTCCTACCCCAACTCCCCCTTTGCCCAACACCCCCCAAACCCCCCACCTCCCGGTCACACAAGTCCACAGGTCCATATGCACAGTTATACATAATAATAAAAAGGAAGAAAAAGGAAAATACAATAAAGCACTTACGGTCCACCCCACCACCCCCCGGGCCACAAAAATAGGTTGCTCCAGACCCATGCAGAAATCAAGCCCATTTTTCCAGACCGCCACCGTGGGGGCCCTCGTCGCTTTCCATGCCTGTGCAATATCTCGCTTTGCTAAGGTGAGCCCTAATAATAAAAGGTGTTGTTTATATCTGTTGCCCCCCACCCCATCCATTACGTGTAAAAGGGCCAGCTGTGGAGTGCGGGCCTGCTCCCAACCCAGGGCCTCCGCAAGACAGGCAAAGATCCCCCCCCCCAGAAACGCTCTAATATTGTACAGTGCCATATTGTGTGGATGAATGTACCTTCTGCCTGATCGCAGCGCAAGCATGTCGGTGAGACAATCATCCCCGCCCGCCAAAGGCACGTCCTCGTATAATACACCCTATGAAGGTATTTAAATTGGACTAGACGGAGTCGCATTGCAATGGCGGCCCCGCGCGCGGCCTCCCAGTCCCTTCGAAGCTGCTGAAGTGTGGGGGAAGAGTGTCTCACTAGGGTTTGGTATATGCACGAGATCTTCCTGTCTCCCAGATCTCCCATGAAGAGTTTGACCTCTATCGGACTGAACTCGGGGATGTCCTCCAGACCACGCAAGCTTGGGGATAGCGCATGCCTCAGCTGTAGGTATTGATAAAACTGTGCCGACTGCAACTGGTATTCTTCCTGTAGGTCCCGAAAGGACTTAATGACGGTATCGGCCACCATGTCACCCAATGGGGATATGCCGATGGCATCTCACCCCCTGAGTCCTGGTAGAGCCGCTAGCTGAGGCTCCCGTGTCAGGACCCCCCAGAGAGACAACATTTTAATAAACGCAAAGCATCATGGTCAACACCAGACCAAATTAAGGGCTAAATTTTTAAAGGAAGTCTATGTCCTTTGCATTAGGTGCAGCTATACAGCTTTCGTGAATTCCCAAGAATTTACAGAAGTAGGACAAAAATAGTACTCCTAGAAAATACAAGTTCGAGTTCAAGTTCAATTTTATTGCATGATTAGTGAAAATCGTTACAATCTTCGTTTAGAATAAAAAAAGGATAAAAACTAAATACTATAAAGCCATACTTTTGTTGTTAGACTTTCATGTATAAAAAGTGTTTTTTAAAACCATTTCTTTGTTTCCCCCATGGGCAGTTCATTCAATTCTGAATCTTGGACTAGTGTGTATGGGGTTTGAGAACGCCCTAGTAGTCAACCGGCCGTGATCGAACTTTTGTACTCAGCGATAACTCTAATTTTTTCATTGGTTATCCAGGAGCTGTTTTTTTACCTCAATCATAAACTTAAGCCCTCGACAGGCCAGGATTGAAGAAGAACCTCCCAGCCAGCTTATTACCGCTTGCCGGCACGTTTTTGTGTTCAGTGTGATGAAGATTTCCCGTAGGAGCTGTCTTCTTAGGGCCGTGAGTGCTGGGCATGCGCAAAGCAAGTGTGTTAGGGTTTTGTTATAATAGCCCCAGAGTGTACAATGGGGACTTTCTTTTTGGTGTTTCCAGGACGGTCTCAGGTCCTTGGAACAGTGAAGACCCATTCGATAGTCTATATAGATCTATTTTAGGTGTTGACTGAAGTGGCTGGCTAAATAAACCTGCGGTTTTTGGTGGTTGTAGGAGGGGATTACTGTCCAGGCATGGCGTCGGTTGGTCAGTATTTTTTTGTCCTCTAGTAGTGATTTTCTTTTTGCCACACTGTTCGCTGTTTTACTAAAGTATACTTGGTCTTTTTCTTTGTTCCATACTTCTGGTAGTTCCAGTTCGAACAGGCTGGTACTCAAGTAGGTTCCCCACAAGTTTCTCGAAGGCTCACTGCTCTGAGTGTTTATTTCTTGCCAACAGATGTGGTCCATTGACTCGAGTGGGGCTGAACGGAGTTTGTGACATAGTTTTACGAACCTTGTCATGGATCGAAATTTTTGGTTTTGTAGTCCAAATTCAAGACGGACTTGAGCTGCCGATGCTGATTTAGGTAGTCTAAATACTGCTTTGTATATTTTATTTTGTGATTCATTTAGTGGTTTAGCCTCCCCTCCAAGCCACGTTACTAGACCATATGACAGGGTTGGTAGAATCTGAGCAGGTGGTTGTAGTTCGGGCCGTACATTTTTAGTTGAAGTTGCCTGTATGCATAAATTAACATTTGCGACTTTGTTTTTATTGCCAAAGTGTGCTATTTTTTTGAGTTGCCTTGCCCGAGAGTCACGCCTAGGTACCTGTAGGATTTCTGTTCTTCTAACACTGACTCATTGATTGACCATTTACATTTGATGTTCTTTTGCTCCACTAGTCGCAGTACTTTTGTTTTTTCTCCGTTTAATTCCAGGTTTTCTTGGTCTAAATAGGTTTGTAGCATGTTTATTAGACGTTGTAAACCTATTGGAGTTTTGCTTAGTAAGACAATGTCGTCGGCGAACTGCAGGATTAGAAAATACTTGTGAACTGCATTTTGTCATGAGCAAATATGCATGTGTATCTTTGCTCATGCGAAACCTGTGAGTGTTTGCAAGTTCACTTTCCCGCCAACTACTTTTTTCCCCAACTCTGGAAGAAGGTTTACGTCTGCCATTGTAAGGAGTAAATTTCCAATATTTCTCAGTATGGGAAAAGATCAGAGAAGAGTTGTTAAAAACCCTTAAAATATGCAAGTCAGTAGGTTTGCACAGACTCAAAAGGGCATTCTAACCCTAGAACTATAGCTTACCACTAACTTCAGCCCCAGTATGTAAATCTGCAGAAACCCGGAAACATAAGGGGACCGCAACTATTCAAACATTACTATGGTATGAGACTTGGCATAATCTGAGCAGCTCTATCAGAGCTCTTATATAAGGAGATTGCTGCCATAATTCGTCGCCACACTTCATGGCACTAAAGGGACAAGTGGATTTTGTTACAAGACAAGTAGATTGATGAAGCAACCTGCCCCTTGGACAAGTATATATTGTATTAAATTCCACAGCACTGGTCTACATTATGTGACAGGATGGGGTTGGCTATGTCTTTGGCATATTTCGCTGCTGATTGCAGTTGTGCAGTAAGCTTTTAAGTGTCTTTTTATGCTCTCTTTTTCTGTCTTGATTACCTGGAATGAAGGTGACCTGTCTTACTTTTGAGAGGCTATGATTCTTTGCTCCAGAGAAGTATTTATAGCTATAGTGTGTATTTTATAAGTTGTTTCTGTGTGGTGAGGGTATGTTATGTAGGATTGGCAAAGGTCATCAATGTCCACCTCTAACATCTGGTTTGTTGTCCGGTTGAGGCGAATAGTTGTGTTTGGCAGAGGCATAGAGATCCATCTAGGTGTGCTTGATACTGTGTGTTTGATTGTGGTGGTTGGAGATCTAGGCGGTCTCCTAGTTTCCTGAGCCGTAGTTATTTCAACTGCCAGCTTAAGGTTTGCCATGATATTCCATATGAGGGTGTGCATGCTTGTTCTTTGAGATATTGCTTGCTTGGATGGGGACTAGTGCGAAGAGGTATACCGCACAGTGAGTGGGAGGAAGTTTTGATCAGACACTTGAATAGCTTACTGATGATTACTGATGTGCACAAAACTGTTCATCAGAATTTCCATCTTTAGACCTCCTCAACCTAGTATTCCAGTGTTCTCAAGCTTTCTATCTCGAAAATGCATAGAGCCCTCTCATCCCTCTCTCAAAATTAACTCCGACTCTGGTTGTCTGTATTAGCTAATAAATGTTATTCCTTTGTGCCAGTTTGCATTCTTTAACAATCTCTGGTTTTCAATCCACAGATGATTGAAGTGTTGGCGTAGAAGACAAAATGGTGATCAGTAATAAGCAAATAATTGAAAACTATTAAAGGACTGATGCTAAAGAAGTAAAGGTGCTTCAGAGCTCCAACAAGAGGAAAGTATCCAGGAAAAAGATGTGGTAAGGAATGTGGATTAGAGTAAAATAAAGAACGTGAAAGCAGTTTCTCTAAATAGATTTCCTGTTGCTCTAATGGTATATGAAGAATAGCCTGGAGATGCTAACCCAGGGCAGGAAGACCATCTGTCTGAACCAGTGAGGACACGCCTCAGTCTAAAGCTCTATCCGATCCAAGAGAAGAGAATACACACAGAACAAGTGAGACTTGAAGAGTTTTTAACAGACCTCAGCAAATGGAACACTTGAGCACCATATCCAGTCAATTGTCGTTAAATCAAAAACAAATATCTGTTAGTCACTTATACATTGTAAACAAAGCTGCTTAAAAGACAGGTAGTCAGGTTAGGACTAAGATATCTGCTAGTTACGAACTAGCGATGGGGGTATATCTGGGACCAAGGGAAGGAGAATGAGGGAAAATAAATGCGACCAATGACCTATTGCTTGTAGCCCGGGTCCACATGTCCACTACCATTCTTGCCCATTAAAAGTGACCTTAGGTATTTGTTACCGGGCAAGACCTGCAAAATCCCTAAAATCATTATTGTAGTCTTATATACAGATATAGAATTGGCATCTAGATGTGTGACATCTTGGTTCAGCCTACTGTTATCGTTAATGGTTCTATTTTCGTTTGGCAATAGGCATTTCGTTTTTAATTTAGGTCGGAACTCGGTGATACACTAAAAGATGCGTACAACGCGTATTAAGAACGGTACAAAGACCCACAGCAACGTTACAGTCACACGTATGCGCTGTTTCAAAGTATTACTCAAGTTTTAACCTTAAATTTGTTTAGGTATATGTGTATCGTGAAAAAAATTGAAGCATGCTTCGCTTGTCTTCGATAAGGACAGATTAAGTGAGTAACGCTTCAACTATAGGAAAAGTGGATTCATCATTTGTGCCCTGACGCTGTGAATACTTCTGGCAGAGCCTTTCCCTGAACTTGCTTTTAAACCTACTGCTTGCGGAACCCGCTCCGCGGGTCCCGCTGCGAGGAAGGCGGACATTATCTTCAACTTGGTCGAGGGTGAGAGAGGGAAGCAGGGCTGCGAGCTGTTGCTGGCGCAGGACTACCTGTCCCAGGAGCGCCAGCAACTTCCACAAATTACTATCAGCTGGGGCGCTCTCCCTGCCGGCTCCTCCCTCGCATTTGGCGCTTTGAATAGCTTCTGCTTAGCTACATACCGGCGGATTCATCATTTGTGCCTTGACGCTGTGAATACTTCTGGCAGAGCCTTTCCCTGAACTTGCTTTTAAACCTACTGCTTGCGGAACCCGCTCCGCGGGTCCCGCTGCGAGGAAGGCGGACATTATCTTCAACTTGGTCGAGGGTGAGAGAGGGAAGCAGGGCTGCGAGCTGTTGCTGGCGCAGGACTACCTGTCCCAGGAGCGCCAGCAACTTCCACAAATTACTATCAGCTGGGGCGCTCTCCCTGCCGGCTCCTCCCTCGCATTTGGCGCTTTGAATAGCTTCTGCTTAGCTACATACCGGCGGATTCATCATTTGTGCCCTGACGCTGTGAATACTTCTGGCAGAGCCTTTCCCTGAACTTGCTTTTAAACCTACTGCATGCGGAACCCGCTCCGCGGGTCCCGCTGCGAGGAAGGCGGACATTATCTTCAACTTGGTCGAGGGTGAGAGAGGGAAGCAGGGCTGCGAGCTGTTGCTGGCGCAGGACTACCTGTCCCAGGAGCGCCAGCAACTTCCACAAATTACTATCAGCTGGGGCGCTCTCCCTGCCGGCTCCTCCCTCGCATTTGGCGCTTTGAATAGCTTCTGCTTAGCTACATACCGGCGGATTCATCATTTGTGCCCTGACGCTGTGAATACTTCTGGCAGAGCCTTTCCCTGAACTTGCTTTTTTTTTTTTTTTTTTATATACAGATATAGAAGACATCCGTAAGAAAGGGGACAAGAAACAATGTGCTGCTACTGATAAACAATAGTATTCTGAATCTTCATTCCAATACATTATGTGAATATGTACCTAGCTTTGAAATACTGAACACCAAACAAAGACCTGTAAAGGTCTTCATTAACTCATAAATGAATACGTTCGAGAAAAGGGTTAGAGAATCTACATGGATGTAATGAAGAGGCAATAATCCCATGAGAGGCTGCCACATAAGTACCAGGGGCTGCTGATATTAGAGTTGTAGGGTGAATTAGGTTGCCAACAGAGGTTATAAACTGTGAACTCCACAGAGAAGTGATCTTTGGCTAAATAAATGTCCAACTGTTAAGTTGAACAAGTGCAGCACATTTGAGTGGGTGATGCTAAACACATGCTGAATAAGATTTAGTCTTGTCTTATGGCATGTCCCAACTTGGAGATATTAACTTCAGAAAGAAATTTTATCTCATAATGGAATGTATACAAGACAAAACCGAACTTGGAGATATTAGCACCAAAAAGAAGTCTCATACATGCTCTGAATGTGAGAAGAGCTTTAGGTGTCGATCCAGTGTCAGTGAGCATGAGAAAACTCACACAGGGGAAAAACGTTATCAGTGCTCTGAATGCCAGAAACGCTTCACTCGCAAACAGCATCTGACTCGACATGTGAGAACTCACACTGGGGAAAATCCTCATAAGTGCTCTGAATGCCACAAAGGTTTCCTGTGTAAATTCAGACTTACTGAACATGAGAGAACGCACACTGGAGAGAAACCTTATCAGTGCCCTGAATGTCACAAAGGTTTCCTAAGTAAATTCAGCCTTACTCGACATGAGAGAATACATACTGGAGAAAAACCTTTTCAGTGCTCTGAATGTCAGAGAAGCTTCATTTGTAAAACCCTTCTCAGTCAACATGAGAAAACTCACACTGGAGAGAAACCTCATCAGTGCTCTGAATGCCTAAATAGTTACCAATGTAAAGCAGATCTCACTCAACATGAGAGAACGCATACTGGGCAAAAAACCTTATAAGTGCACTGAATGCCGGAAAACCTTCAGTCGGAAAAAAGTTCTCACCCGGCATGAGTTAACCCATACTGGGCAGAAATCCCATCAGTGCTCTGAATGCCCAAAAAACTTTAGTTGTAAATACCTTCTCACTCAACATGAGAGAACCCACACCGGGGAAAGACCATATCACTGCTCTGAATGCCAGAAAAGATATTGGCTGAAAACTGGTCTTATTTTTCATGAGAGAACTCACACTGGGGAGAAACCGTATGAGTGCTCTGAATTTCACAAACACTTTAGTGAAAGAGCTAGTCTCACTCACCATGAACAAACACATACTGGGCAAAAACCTTATCAGTGCTCTGAATGCCTAAAACTTTTCAGTTATAAAACCAGTCTTATTGTACATCAGAGAACTCACACTGGGGAAAAACTTGATCAGTGCCTTGAATTCCAGAAAACCCTCAGTCATAAACTCAATCTAACTTTACATGAGAGAACTCACACTGGGGAAAAACCTCATCAGTGCCTTGAATTCCAGAAAACCTTCAGTCATAAACTCAATCTAACTTTACATGAGAGAACTCACTCTGGGAAAAAACCTCATCAGTGCTCTGAATGCCAGAAAACCTTCAGTGTGAAAAGTCACCTTACTGTTCATGAGAGAACACATAATGGGAGAAGAACCTCTTCGGTGCTTTCAATTCCAGACAAGCTATAGTTTTTAAATAATTCTCACTCCGCATGTAAAAGCCCATACTAGCTAAAATAAATGTATGAGTTTTATGAAGGCATGTAAAGATTCAGTTGGAAGATCCATGTTATAAAGGAAAAGTGTTTATTAGTGTGCTGAATGCCAGAAAAGCTTTATTCATAAAATTAATTTCAATGAAAATGAAATAACGCGTCCTGTGACAAATCCTTATCACTGTTCTGAATTTCAGGAACACAAGTTGTAGAATGGATGCCTTTCGACTTGAGAGAACCCACAGTGAGTTAAAACCTTAAATATATACCCTTTGCCAGAAGCACTTGTCATATCCATTGCAGTGGTTGTAAACCACTTATACTAAGAGCAAAACTGGTTTACTTCCAATCTCAAAAAGATGACGTTGATAAATCCTCAAATAGGTCTTTGGTTCTACCAAGCACAGTTCACAGCCCCTCTTCTAAGATTCATGGGTTATCTTTGAGAATGACTTGATGTTTTCCTTTTTTCTTTTAAACATATCTTTATTGCACATTTTATTGCTTACGTTTTAACGTACCTCTCCAAGTGGACAGTCCAGTCTTAAGAATAATTCATGTCACTTCTTATACACTGATCAAACTTTTATATATATATTCCTATCTTTCCCACGTAGGAGGCACCTGCGGAAAAATGTACACAACTGACCCCCATTCCCACATCTTATAGAGAATAGAAAGTTGCTCTACTATGCCTCTTCAAGTATAGCCACTCACCCGTCAGAGGTGCCCACACCTTTGACCCTTTCCTCCTAGCCCCCTCGCCTATTTTTTTGGTATATACTGCCACTTCTGTATGATAAATAGCCGTTAGACGAGCGATCCATTGTTGGACCGATGGTGCTGATAGGTCTTGCCATGCTGTATCCAAGCTTAGCCGAAAATCTGTCATTACAATAAACACCAATGCCTGTGCCTGCCTGTGCCTGGCTAATGATTGATTCATTACTAATCCCCAGTAATATAAGTTGCGGGCTCTGTACTATACTTAGTCCCAGTCCTCCCTTCAGGAACTCAGTAATGTCCCAAATGAGGCCACCTTGGACTGGGCAGGTTGAAAACAGCGTATCAAATGCGGCCTGTGTGAATGGCATCGGGAACAGTGCTTGTTACTGGTTCCACCCCATTTAGCTATTTCCCCAGAGTATAGTACAACTTGTAATATGTTTTAAAATGCTGTACTTGCAGAAGGGCATACATTAAGATTGTCTGTGCCAGATTTCAGATAACCTTTGGTCTTTCCAGTGAATTTCTAGTTTTTCTTTAAAATAACAAAGTAATATTTTATTACCATATGCAAAGCCAACCCTCCCATGTGGCCAATCTCCCCGAGCCTCATAAGACTCCATCACCCAGGGCATTTTTTTTAAAGGAGAAAGGGGCCCTGGGGCCCCCACCCCGAACTAATATAGGCCCTGTGGAGACCACACCTGTGGTCAAAATGTAGAAAAGAAAGGGAGAGGGGCCATGGGGGCCTCTCCCTGTGCCTTAAGAAGACTACTGCCTTTTATTCCCCAAGAATCATGCAAAACACTAGTAACGGCACTGGCCTTGTCCAGGTTGGATTATGGCAATGCCTTGTATGCTAGGATACAAATTCAGCATCTGACAAAACTCTAGCATCGACAGAACGCAGCAGCTCGGTTGGTGCTGGACCTCCCCAGATCTGAACCAGTTGCCACAGACTAAGAGCCCTCCACTGGCTACCAATGGAGAAAAGGATAAGGTTTAAGTCAGTTTGCCTAGCTTATAAGACCCTCCACGGTGTAGGACCACACTTTTTAAATCTCATCTGAAACGGTATGAGCCAGCCAGGAGTCTGAGATCTGGTCAGGCAACATTGATTCAGGTCCCTAAATTCAAGCCGGTCAGGTGGGGGAAGAAGTTTCCTGTTGCAGACTGCCAAGACGTGGAACCTTTTTCCTATTACAATAAAAAATAGCCCCTCGCTACTATCATTCAGGAAAGCTGTAAAAACCTGGCTTTTTACCTCCAAGTTACAGCATTATATCATCGGCAGTTCTGGTTTTCTACATCGACTTAGTGCCAAGACGCCCTTGGGCATTCGTGTGCTCTACAACTTTTCAAATCAATCAATCAATTAAGGCCCTGGAGACCCCAACACCCAGGGCTGTGTTTTTTTTAAAGGGGAAGAGGACACCTGTTCGTGCCTCATTAGGCCATGGGGACCCCAGGACCCCTTGTATTTGAAAGGGGAGTAGATCTGCATGGCCTGCCTCCCTGAGCCTTAGTCGCCCCTGGGGACTCCATCCCCCAGGGCTGTGCGTGTGTGTGTAAGTATGTGTATATATATATATATATATATATATATATATATATATATATATATATATATATATATATATGTATATATATATATATATATATTTATATATATATCCATCAAAGCAGGAGTCCATTTAAATGAAGCCTCAGAGAGTTTCTTTGTTCTCGATATTTTAATGACAGCATGCATATATATATATGTGTGTGTGTGTGGGTTTGTGTTACTATCCTTGTGGGGACTTGAGTATGATAACACACTCACGCTGTGGGGACTTGATTGCACTGTGGGGACCTGAACCCAAGTCCCCACAAGGTAATGTCTTCCAAATGATTGGAAATGACTTCAAAAACATCTGTGCCAATTTTTACAACTTTTTCAAAAATTGCCTTGTGGGGACCTGTGTTTCACCAAGTGTGTTTATTTTCTTTGCTCGCTCTGCCCCTGTAGACAGGAGGTGGTACTGCAGCCTTAAACACACTTAGCATATTAAACACACTTCAGCAATGGGATCCTATCTAGCAACACAGAGGATAGTGATTTTAAAGATCCATACCTATCAGAAAACAGAATATCTTAATACAATGACCTTTTTAATTGTATGCAACCTTTTTTCCAAAGTTATAAACCACACAAATAGAAGCATGTGGGTCATATTGCATTATTTCCTAATTGTAATTAATTTTATTCAGATAGTTTCATTAACAGTTATTTGCTGCGCAAAAATGTTTCTTTATCTAAGCTGCCATTTATTTCATTCTGTGATGTGAAATAAGAAGCTGTCTAAAATGTGATGAAAACATATTTTCATTTGTAGTTGTAAAAGAATTACAAAGCTGAAAGCGTTTTTTCTTTTGTTTTGTGACAGTATAGTTTGCAAAAGTGCAAAACGATCTTTCTAATCCCATTTAAGTTTCATAGGAATAACCAAGAATTAATTCCAATTGGGTTCCTGTACATGCAGATAAATCGGCAAAAACACCACCCTCCTGGTGCATTCTCAGGAATGAAGTGAAACCAGTCAGGCTGTTCGAGGCCAAGGTCAATTTGCATGTGAAAGCTTAGGAGCAGCTTGCTCAAGGTGCCGTAATTGCTCAGTTAAAAATGAAAAGCCTGTCATCCCCTCCTCCCACGGCCTCAGGTTAAAGGGCACCCATCACCGTTGACTGCAAGGAGCCTGCTAACTCCTTAACTCCCTTAAGGCCGTGTCCTGCTTCAGAACGAATAACTGGAGCATCAACCCAGTGGGTATTTCTCTGTTCTCATATGTTAACATTAAGCTATTGGAAAGTTATCTACACGCATGTTCTCTTAGGGAAGTCCATGAAACTCAGGGAACTGCATACTCATTTAGCTCATTATTTTTGTATTTATTTTTCAGTTTTATGGATCGCAAACTTGACCCGAAGGTACAAGAGTGCTTAAAATGAGCACCATTTACATTACAGATGGACACATTGGTTTTAGAGGCACAGGGAGATTAAGTGATTTGCCCAGAATTTTGAACCGTTGCAGAGACTCGAACAGGATTCCACAGTTCCAAAGTCAGCAGTTTTGGCCATGACAACAATTCATCTCACCATCAGATTATTCATTTTGTTGTATTAGCAGAATAAGATCAATAGGGAATATGTTGAATGGTCAATGCAGACGATTAATATTTTTGCAACTTGTGCTATTGTGTATTGCGAATATATGACGTAATCCCGCATACCATCAGTCCGCATACCATCAGTCCGCAAAAAAAATCCCGCATACACTATTAGGCCGCAAATTAAAATAACGAAAACTTTTAGAACCAATATGCCTTTAGCACGCATGCCTTTACAACGTAAAGGCATGCATGTTAAAGGTATACTCGTTGTAAAAGTTGTAAAGGTAAATAAAAATACACTACACTACCCTACACTCTAATGTAATACCCAGCACGACCCCCCAACACTACCATAAAGCACTTTACTACCCTACACAAACACTACAACAGTACCTTAATACACTACCCCCCGCATGACCCTACACAAACACTACAATACTACACTAAACCACTACACCCTCTAAACCCTAAAACACTACCCCCAGCATGACCCTACACTACAACACTACCCAAACCCTAAACCACTACACCCCAGCATGACCCTACACTACACAAACACTACAACACTACCCTAAACCCTAAACCACTACACCCCTGCATGACCCTACACTACACAAACACCACAACACTACCCTAAACCCTAAAACACTACTCCTGCATGACCCTTCACTACAACACTACCCAAAACCCTAAAACACTACACCCCAGCATGACCATACACTACGCAAACACTACAACTCTACCCTAAACCCTAAAACACTACCCCCAGCATGACCCTACACTACGCAAACACTACAACACTACCCTAAACCCTAAAACACTACCCCCAGCATGACCCTACACTACGCAAACACTACAACACTACCCTAAAACACTACCCCCAGCATGACCCTACACTACGCAAACACTACAACACTACCCTAAAACCTAAAACACTACCCCCAGCATGACCCTACACTACGCAAACACTACAACATTACCCTAAACCCTAAAACACTACCCCCAGCATGACCCTACACTACGCAAACACTACAACACAACCCTAAACCCTAAAACACTACCCCCAGCATGACCCTACACTACGCAAACACTACCCTAAACCCTAAAACACTACCCCCAGCATGACCCTACACCACGTAAACACTACAACACTACCCTAAATCCTAAAACACTACCACCAGCATGACCCTACACTACCCAAACACTACAACACTACCCTAAACCTTAAAACACTACCCCCAGCATGACCCTACACTACGCAAACACTACAACATTACCCAAACCCTAAAACACTACCCCCAGCATTACCCTACACTACTCAAACACTACAACACTACCCTAAACCCTAATACACTACCCCAGCATGACAATACACTACGCAAACACTACAACACTACCCTAAACCCTAAAACACTACAACACTACCCTAAACCCTAAAACACTACCCCCAGCATGACCCTACACTACGCAAACACTACAACCCTACCTAAACCCTAAAACACTACCCCAACCCCTATTACACTTTCCCCAGCACGACCCTACACTAAACAACCACCACAACTCAACACTACACTAACACAACACTACACTACACAATCACTACCCCAGCACGATCCCCACCCTTAAAAATTAACCCAAACCCCCTTACCTCTCTCGACATCGTCATCGTTTACAACGCAAATGCATTTACCATACATGCCTTTACAACGTATTTCGTTGCAAAGGCATGCGTGATAAAAGCACATGTGTTGTAAAAAAATGCGGGATGATGGTATGCGGGATGAATGACATTGCGGATTAATAGTATGCGGGATGATGGTATGCGGGAAATAAAAATGCGGGATAAAGGTTGATTACCGTGTATTGCATATAACAACGCAAGTCAAAGTTTGAAAACTTCTACCCTTCCCTGATAGACCTGAAATACCTAAAAGGCCACGCCACCTTTGTTTCAGTGACAGAGCCCTTAGGGCACCCACACACTAGAAGGTGTACATTTTTGTAAAATGAGTGAATAACAACATTTAGGGAGATATTTACAAACATTTTGCGCTAGTTTAGCGCCACAAAAGTGATCCTAACCAGTGCAAAATGTTGTTTTGCTATTTACTTTCCAGCGCAAAACTTGTTTTGTGTTGTAAAGCACCCTCTAAGTAGCGCAAAGCACTAACTTGTACTACTTTGGGCCGAGTGGGCGTTCCATGGGTGGTACATGGGCGTTCCAGTGCAACCACCTATGCCTTTTGACGCAAAACCATATTTACAAAGATTTGTAAATATGGTTTTGCACCAAAAGTGAACGCCTCTTCAAAGGAGGTACTAACAGGAGAAATGCTTTCATTTCTCTGTGCTTTTCTGACTTTGCATGCTTGCTGCAATGTGCAGCACACATACAAAGTGGGAAAAGCTAAGCATCCTGCCTAGCATAGTGTTTTGGACAGGTAGGGTACCCTTCCTGTACAAAACCTATGCTAGACTCACAGACACACCCTAGCCCTACAATGCTAAGGTGTGTGCATGGTGCACGGCAGCTGAAATCAGCGCCGACGCAAGGGAAAGGGGAAGAAAGTGCCATATCTCTGAAGATATGTCACACAAGGCAGCGAAGCCTCGTGGGGGGCTGCACTGCTTTGCACATTTTTTGTGTAAATCTCCCCCATAGTGACATATTCATTTCAGAAAGAAAATATGAGAACCAGATTTCTCTCTCAGCATACATCTTTAATCTGCTGCTATGATCTTGGGACAATGACCCGTACAGGATCTCAACTAAGTAGCAATTTGGAAACTTGCAAAGCACCTGATAATGCTCTGCTTTTCCTTGCGCCAGGAACAGTAGTTTCTTGGGTTGCTTTCACTATTTATGTGCCAGTGTCTATCTATACTAGGCTTTTCAGCCCGTCACTTTCAGTAGTAACCATAAACATACATTTAATGACACTGGCAAAAATGATGAAAATCCTGTATGTTGTACTACACACTTTTTTCACAGTACACCATTTCTCATAGTTTTGCCAATATAAGACTAGTTTATGCAGAAAATGAAGGCAGTCTAATATCTGAGGCATTAGAAGAGGTAAAAGAGTAGGAAAAACAGGTTTTGTCCGCATAAATGTCTTAGCAAACACAAACAAGCAGATCACATCCCTAAGGGAGGTGGTGTAAAGCAACAAAAGGAGAGGACCAAATTCAGAACCTTGGTGGACACCAGCTGGTAGTTAGGGGGGGGTGAGAGGATTTGATGGATTGCCAGTCCACAGACCAGCCAAATAGGTAGGAGAACCAGTTCAATGTCGAGCCTATGAAGCTTAGGGACCTTAGAATGTCAAGTAAGGTAGGTGGTTAATGGTGTCAAGTGTGGCAGAGAGTCCAGGACTATGATAGTGTTAGGATGATTTTATTAAGTTAGCTATGTGAATGAGGCTAATTTTAGTGGAGTGGAGGGCTCAGAATCCCATCTGGAAAACATTGAGTAAGTTGTAAAAATTGAAGGTGGTTGAAGACTAGACATTAGATTTTTGGGAAAAGGAGGGCAGAAGACACATTGGATGGGGATGCAGGGTGTGCTGTTTTTTTGTAAGGGCACCTCCATCACAGTTTTAAAGTATGAGGGGTAAGTACCCGATATGAAAGAGTGAGGAATATGGATGTCAGGATGTCAGACAGAATCATACTGTAGAAGTTCGAGCAGGAAGTTTTATGTTTGTGGATTACAAGGTTAAAAAGCTCACAAAGCGTTACTAAATTTGAGTATCGGAGAAAGGTCCGGAGGTTTGTACAGGCAAAGTCACAAAGTGTGCAAAGAGAAGTTAGTGAGGTTAGGGTTTATCTGAAGTTGATTTTTAATGAGAAACTGGTTGCATAGTCTAATGCGGAGGGTAAAGATGCAGGAATAGCTGTTCTAGGAGGAGCAAGAAGATCTTGGGTGTAAGTGCCTGTCTGATTTCGGAAGGAGACAGATTTATCATTGTTAAGCATTCTAAATAACTTTTCCGGTGTTTCATAGTATGTATGTAGGTTTTGATTAGTCTTGTTCATCTGCCATCTGCAGAGGAGTGTTCTTTGTGCCGCCTTGCCTTACTTTTTTTCATTTCTTTTTAAATCTACAATGGATTTTGCATTTCGACTGTGCCAAATAAGTGATGCAAACCCCAAAACAATAGCTTAGTAAATCTGGTCCTGGATATTGTATAAAAATCCATCTCCGAGATGAGCGTGGGGTGATGGAGCAGTCATTTATTCATTACTGCATAAAAAATTGATTTTCACCCCTAAATGAAGGACACTCATAGGCAATGGATGAAGGGCGTCTTTGGTTAAATGATAAGCCAATCAATTTAAAGAATATAAGGTTTAGAAGATCTTCAAGCCCGGTTCTGCCTTTTATATTTGGTTTGTGCACAAAAATCGCTGGTTCTAAAAGTAAGACATGCTATTGCATACAGAAATACACTTCACAGCTATATATATATATATATATATATATATATATATATATATATATATATATATATATATATATATATATATATATATATATATCTCAAGAGCAATGCGCCTTCGCGCTTTCGGAAAGGCTCACCACGGCACACCCTCCCCTCCGGGCTGGCTCTGCTCCCGATCAACTTCTCAGCCACATTCCAATTAAAATAATTGAGGTCCAACGCGTTTCGGGGCCAGACCGCCCCTTCCTCATGGACAATCCACATTAAACATGCCTCCATCACCTTTGTAATTCAAACGCCATTTATTTGAATTGAAAACGCCCTAAGTGGGTGTGGTTTATGCAAGTCAAGTCGCCAGGATTGCTGGTACCTGAAGTTCTTGAAGGTGAGTGATTCTATTTACCTTGAGTAGGCGGCACGTTGTTGTGGCAATTATTATATAAAATATAAACTAGAACTGGTGAATTTCTGTGGTTTTATTTTAGTTAAAAACGTTTATGTTGTCACTGAGAAACTCGCCTCGAAAAACAAAGGATAAAGTAACGTTATAGTTAGGTGAATTTCTCAGTGACAACATTAACATTTTAAACTATAAAAAAAACACAGAAATCCAGCAGTTCTAGTCAGCAGTGCTAACTATTACTTGCACTCCGGACATGCATTGCCCATGACCTCACATGTGACATCACTCATGATATGTTCTATGACATCATGAAGGGCAGAGATCATGGATATTATTACAGCAAAGTTTCGTCATTTTGGAGTGTATGTCAAATGGTGTACTTATAACAAAATTACAGCCAACTAGGTGCCCAAACCAACGCCCAGGACAGGGCATCGACCACTATGTATTTTGTTATTGTTTGGTGTCAAATTGAAGTTGGTTGCTAGTGGTTTGATTTAATTCAAGAGCAAAACTTGCAATGTTCATGCGTTTTCAATATGTTGCCACAGGGGCGCTTTGTTTATTTATTTATCATTGTTTGAGGGTTTATGCTCCATTTTGAGCAAAACAGGTGTATTATGGGTGGTGTTAGAAATGGGGGTCACAAGTCTTGGACTTCGCATCACCTCACCAGAACCGACACCTTTCCGCTAACGCAACTGACTTCCCCTGTCCTGGACTTGGCAAGTCGCCTCCTTGCGGACACAACCCCTCACCTCCCCTGTGGTAGCCAGTGAACCGGCCTCAACCTCGTAACCGACGGCTCATCTCCATGATGCCGTGCATCCTCCAAAGACTTTGTTGCAATTGGACTGTTGTTTGGGGGGTCCGTTGCCAGTCATGAAGTTGTAACAGCCCCAGGTGGAGCTATTCGTTTGGTACAAGTTCTGTTTTTGAAATAACTATTCTGAAGTTGTATTTTACAACCTGCATGCTGGATTTGTTGTTGTTTTAGTCTTGATTGGTTTAGAAAGGTACCGTATTTTTCTAAACTGGTGTGGTGTCCATTTGTGGTGTTTTCACTGTATTAGTGTGTGTTTTGAGTACAAATACTTTACACATTGCCTTTGGGATAGGTCTGTCTTCTCATGCCAAGCTACCAAGGGGGTGATGAGGCGTTATCTAGAGTGTGTAGCCCACTTACCCTGACTAGAAGCATACCTCTGTCAACTAGAGACCCCCAGTTCTAACAGGTGGTGGGTGAATATGCCTATTAATTGCCACCCACCATGAAAAGGCTGGTGGGGGTGGACTTTGGGGGCCCGTTGCAGGCCCTCCTTGAGCAGGAACAGTTCGTTAGTGCAGGGAAATGCAAAACTTGCATTTTTTATGTCGCAGCAGGTGCTGCAGCAAGCAGCACCCGCTACAATGGAAAACATGGCACTTAAGGCCACCGTGGTGAAAGCTGCATTGTAATGCCAGATGTGGGAGCACCGCCTAATAGTCAGGCGGTCCCCATCCCAGGGACGGACAGAAGTTCATCCCCCATTGTAATCAGGCCATAGTCTCTGAATACCAGAAGGAACTGCTTCAGACAAGTGAAGAGATCAGTTGAGGCTTATAAGTCTGCCCAAAAGACCCGGATTTTTGTTTAATGCAATGGTATGTTTCACCATTTTTTCACTTTTTATTTTTCATTGAAATCAATTTGATAAGGAACTTTCAAAGTACTTACATGACGTAATGTACACTAGGTTGTAGAATGTAAAGTATTATGTGTATTTTGTTTTGTATTGTCATGTCATAAATGACAAAGTATTTATATTGCCAAAATAATTACAGTGGTCAGGTTACCAAGACTCCTTGGAGTGGAAATGCGTTCTCCTCATCTGAGATAAACAGATTACTGAACCGCAGTTTGAGAGTGGCTGGTTTCTTCTTTCCTTGAACACGGAAAGCTGAATAGAAAAGGTTAAAGAGTATGCAATTGTAAGTACGTAGGTAAGGTACTTAGGGCCTGATTACAAGTGCGGGGTCATAAAACCACCTTGCTGGCAGAGGTCCGTCCACTGTATTATGACTTTATTAATTGCTGCAGCAGATGACCACCAGCTGCGCTAGGGAAGAGTCATTCCCTGGCAGTGGCAGAGCTGCACCACAATGTAACATGCTCAGCAAGACTGGTGCAGTCCCGCTGAGGATATTATGAGTTCCCGCACCACCAGCCATTTCATGGCATGTGCCCACATGCCCCCCCACCATGGGGACACATTCAGGGGGACACAACATGTCCCCCCGGTCTATATGCCCCCAAAGTTCCAGCATGGCATGGATGTCACCGTCCCTGCCGTGCTGGAACTTCTTTGACATTCCCATTGCTGCACCTGTTTTTCAGGCACCGCCATGGGAAAGGCAAAGGGCTGTTTGCCTTACATGAGTTCAACAAGTCCTTCCGTGGCATTGGTGATGCCGCATCGGTGGAGAGCTGAGGCAGCACCCCCAAACTCATAATCAGCCCCTAAGATTTTAACCTTAATTAAAAACATCAGAAGTTTGCACAAAAAAATAAAAGGTTATAGTGGAGTTATATGCATCTTTAGTAATAATATAAAACGGAACATTAAAAAACACACTGAATTCAACCAGTTATACGTAACTTGTACCCCATACATTTCAGACATCATCAGTGATTTCATCAATGATGTGATTAAACATTTCATGAGTACATTTATATATGAGTCCATGCGCACTGCTTCCTGAGAGTGTAAGTTATACTAAGGTCAGGTACTTGTAACTGGTGAATTTTATTATCTATTTGTTTTTTAAATGTTAGTTTTTATATTATCACAAGGTCTATGTGTAACATCACTTCAACCTTTGTTTTTTTATGTAAGTTAAAATCTTAGTACCTTACCTATGAGTAACTCCACTTTAACCTATTTTTCTGTCTGGGAATTTTCAGTGTTTGTTTTGCATAATGTAAGAACTTATTACTATAGCCAAGTACACTTTAGCTGCGTGTGGTGGAGTGAAGAGCGTGGGACTTGGCGTGTGTCCAGGCTCTGCACACAACCCATGTGGGTAGCCAACATGACCTGCTTAGTCTTTGGGTGTGCACAACGGGGGCTTATATTTTTTTTACTAACTCAAAATGACGGCTGTAACATTTCAGTTGACTTTGTAGTTTGTCATCATAATTAATAAAACACGCCAAGATATAACTAACTTTTGAACCTTAATGTCGCACAAATGGCTGAACAGATTTACACCAGAGCACAAAAAACATGCTTCCAGAGTAAAGATCTAGAGTTCTGCCAAATTTGTTGTAACCGTATTTACCCATTTTATCTGTATTGCTGTCCAAAAATCCTATTGGAAGTTACTTGGGGAAAACATGTTTTAGGACTTCCCTTGGTACTCGCTTGACAGATCACACTGAAACATTCAAGGAAAGAGCTGAGGTGGATGAGCTTTTTTGCATGGGCCCGATTATGATGCCGGTCGGACCTGCATCTTTGTGGTAAATGGATCGGCCGACAGTTGGTCTGAGGTCCTGTCCCCCATTGCATTGAGGCTTGTGCTGCGGCCCGGAAAGGGCCACAGCACAAGCCCCAACGCTAAAAAGGCATGTTTATAAGCATCACTGCACCATTTGCCAGACACCACATGATGCCTGCCCCAAGAGGCATGGATGTTTGTGGGCGCACCAGAGGTCGCCCCCTGGCCTCATAACGGAGGCCTCGTAGGGTCGGGAGCCCTATAGGGCGCCCCAAAGTGCCTTTCCATCTGACTTTCTATGGCAGTTGGATCACCATAAGAAGGCAGACGGAAAGGGACCTTGTAATCCCTATGGCAGTGCCTCAGCCCTTATTGTAGGGATTACATTCTGACCTCTGGGTCAAAGGGCCTGTCCAAAACACAGCAGTCCAGTCCTTCCCATGCGGTCTGACCGCTGCTTCAGATGTCGGTGGGGACGATACCGATGTGCTCTCAATGTTGGTTCCACTGACATTCTAATGAGGCCCTTTATTTTTGAGACAATAGTTGTGTCACTCAATATTAATGTTCATGATATTGTGAACCACCCAATGCATTCCATTACCCTTAAATCTCCTTTAATTTGAAATAGTTACATAATAATTATGTAATTTGAAAATAAATACTTACCTAAGTTGTTCATTACTTACTTGTAAACTACCAGCAAAAGGCCAAAGTAGTACTTACCTGTGTGGTAAATACATATGTGGTAACTTCTTGCTGATTAAAGATTGCAAGGCAAAAACTGTATGTTCACACGCTCCTTCTGTGTGACTTGAACATGCCTATAATGATGCTGTATCTCTATGGTGAACTGCAAAACACCATTATAATCACACTTTATAACATGCAATATATGTGGAGACATGAGCATGCCATTTTAAACTTTTAAAAAAACACTCAATTCAGCACCAAGATTCAAACATGTGAGTAGGAGGTCAAACACAGATCCCTCAAGTGAATATATTAGTTTACAAATCTACCAGATTAACATAATCTGTTTTTCATCTTTAACATTGCTATCATTACACACAATACTGTGGAGACTTGAATATGACTATGATCACACACTATCAGGGTGGGGACCTGCAATCCTTATAGTCACACACTATCTCTGTGGGGAACTGGCTTCTCTATAATCACACACTATCTTTGTGGTGACCTGGGCATCCCTATATTCACACACTATCTCTTTGGGGACCTGGCCATCAGTATTACACTCTGTCTCTGTGGGGAGTTGTACTTCATTCTAATCCCACACAATGGGCCTTATTACGAGTACAGCATACCTGGGACTGCCTTACTCTGTGGCAGTCCGACTGGTACCACCCCAGTGGTCTGACTGCCTTATTACAATGATGGCAGCAGGTCTGTCACAAAACCACCACCAGGATCCAGGATCCCACAGTGGTGGTGTTGTGGAAAGGAGGCGGGAATTACGGCAGTGCTGATGCCGGGACAGTTGAGCACATTCTGACCAGCCTTTCGACCAAGTATTTCATGGCGGGGACCCTGCCATGAAATTATTGGCGGAAAGGCAAAGAAAGGGGCCTCCAACAGGGCTCCCGGGCAAATCTGTCTATTGGATTTGTGCTGGGGGACCATGATATGCCACCCCAAAAGTGCAGTGGCGTAGGCGCACTGTGTGGCATGTACAACATATTGCATGCCACACAGTGCATGGGAATGTGCTATAGGCGCTGTCATGGTGACAGTATTCTGTTTATGCTCTCCTATGAGCCCAACATACCCTTGTCATGACACTGACACCGCAACACCCGCACACTGGATTCAACTCGAAATCCAGAGGGCAGGTTCAACGCGGGCTTTGCGGTCTTCCTAGGACCTCTGTGGTGATGGGCCTACAGGAAGACCACCAATCTCGTAATAAGACCCTGTGGAGTTGAATGTTACTATAATCACACACTATTCGTATGGGGACCTAGGCAGCCCCATACTCACACACTATCTTTCTGGGGACCTGGTCATCACAATGCTCACACACTATATTTGTTTGAACATGGCATCAATATAAACAATCACATGCTATAGCATTGAACTTACTATCTTCACACACTGTCTGTGGGGAAAGTGGTAACACTGTACTCACACACCATCTCTGTAAGGACCTAGACATCCCTATAATCACACTCTATCTCTGTGGGGAACTGGGCATCAATATGATCCATTACAAACTATTTTTTTAGTAATTGAACAGGACTATCATCATCACACAGTATTTCCCTGTGACCTTGGCATGTCTATATTCACACACTATCTCTGCTGGGACCTGGGCATCAATGTAATCACATTATAACTTTGTGAGGACTTGAACATTGCTATCATCACATAGTATCTCTGCGGGGACAGAGGCATGTCTTTCATAAAACATCTCCGAAGAGAGACTTGAGCTAGACAGTTATGACACACTTTCTCTGCAGGTCTACAATCACTATCTCTGTGGGGATGTGGGCATCCCTATTATCACACACTATCTCTCAGGAGGCCTAGGCTTCACTATAATCATACAACATCCCTGCAAGACTTGAGCATGACTATAATCACAAATTATCTGTGCTTGTAACAGGGCATCACTATAATAACATACTATCACTACAGGGACCTGATCAAGACTGTCATAATGCACCATCTCTCTGGGAACTTGAACATTACCATCATAACACTCTATGTGGGGACTTGAACATAACTATGATCGTTCACTATCTTTGTGGGGATGTGAACATAACTATCATCACACTATATCCCTGAGAGGACTTGAACATGAATATAATCACACACTGTCTCAATTCGGACTTCAGAGAGACTATAATTAAACACTATATTTGGGGACCTGGGCATTAATGTAATGATACTGTTTTCGCATGAACATCAGTATGACTTGCATCGTACACTATCTCTACGGGACTTGAATTTGACTATCATGACACTTTCTATGTGGGACTTGAAGATAATTATAATGGCATACTCTCTCTGCGTGGACTTGAACATGACAATAATAGCATATTATCTGTGTGGGGACTTGAACATACAAATAATCGCACACTATCTCTGCGGGGACATGAACATGACAATAATTGCACACTATCTCTGTGAGGACTTGAAGATGACAATAATCACACACCATCTCTGTGGGGACCTGGACACTTCTTTATATTAGTATGAACTGCAGCAAGACTATCATTGTACACTATCTGTAGTGGGACCTGAACTTGATTATAACCATACATGATTATAATTAGGCAATGTTTTGGAGGATTTGAACATGTCTAAAATCACACACTGTCTGTCCGAGTACCTGGGCATCCCTCTATTGACAAACTATCTCATGTGATTGAAACATAACTACATGAAACACCATCTCTGCTGGGACTTAAGTATTAGTATAACCACACATTATCTATGCGGGGACTTGAACATATATATAATGACACTATGCCTAGTAACTTCAGAGTAACTATATTTAAACACAATTTCAATATAATCACACACTATCTCTGTGGTGGCTTAAAAATGACTATCAACACATACTCTCTGGATCAGCTGCAGAACTTTACTATAGTATCATACCATACCTTTGGGGATTATTATTGCACAGGCATACAAAGAAAAGGATGCCTAGTGGAGTGGTTGATGAAAAGGAACTAGGTAAACTCAACTTGACTTTTCTATCAGACCACATCACAGGATCTTTGGCCTCTAAATTAATTTAACGTTGAGTTGATTCCTTATTTCTAAACGTTTGTGAGCACTCAGTAACAAGCTAAATATCTGTAAATCCCTTTCCAGTGACTTCATATGCTACAGGTTTCTGCTGAGAAATGCATTATCATCACTGTCCATTTTCTGTATGCTAGTAGGACACAATGAGCTATTCGTATATGACTAAACTGTCATGTAATTTAAGTACAGCATTGAAAGCATTCAATCACAAATGATAATTATTGAGGAAGTCCCCCACTAGGAGGGTAACACACGTTCAAGGCCACACAATGAGCGTTCTGTGTGCGTGAATAAAGAACAATATATTTGCAAATTTGAATCTCCCCAGTTGCTTGAGCTGCCCACCCTACTGCGCTGGTGGGGGTGGGCAGACCTGTGCACCAACTCTTGCCAGATCTCAGCCCTCTAGAGGGCGACACTTTGGGCACCACTACTGGGGTGGTCGTTCTTGCCTGCTGGGAAGGGGGTTTCAAGGATTCTAGCAGATGCCTGTTCGGGACCCGGTTCACCCCTTTGGGGTAGAAAGACTGAGGTAACGGGGCCCGTGCTTTACTGTGCGGATACACGTTGTGCATCAGCCTATCTAAATAACCAGATCAATGGTAAATGGTCCACCGGCTGCTCATGCTTCTTCCTTGACCTCCGTGTGGCAAGCTGGAAAGGGGAATGCGTGGGCTGCCTCAATTCAAGGGAGAGTCTGCGAGTGCTGCCTCCCACCAACAATTTCACCATCCACAGGCACTGGTGTGCCACTTGCTACGAATCGGCGCAAGACTGTGTAGTTGCTACCTGCCCAGCCATCCACACCAGAACAGGGTAGCTCCCACTATCCTCATGCAAACAAAGTCTTATTAGCCAACCAACTCCTGATGTGCCTCCCCTGCAGTGGACATGGGGAAGGTCCTTCTGACAGTTACAACTGTGCCTTTCATGCAGGTTTTAGTCAGGGCTCCAGAGGGGTAGCCATATTACTCCAGAAGCACTTCCCACTGGTGGCCATGTGGTTCATCCACAACCCACAAGTTCCCTACACCAGAGTGGTGGAGACACTAGAAGGGAAACAATACAGCATCCTTAGCATTTGATTACTACCACAGCTTCAGCAGCGGACCCTCAACAAGCTTACAAAAATCAACCGCTCCCAAGGGTCATCTAGGGAAATATTCGAGACAGTGAGATCTTTTACGGATCCCCTAGCCCTAAAACGTCCCCCTGTGGTATCACAGACTCTCTGTGATAATCTCTCCATTTTTTTCGAGAATAAAATAGCCACCATTCATGACTCCTTCCCCAGCAATACTCAGGCTACAAAAAGTTCCTCTCCTTCCCCTTTCACGGGTCCAGAGTCTCTGTTCTCTGACTTCGCAGAGATCACTTTGGAACAATCTCTTGCGGAACTTTTTAAAACCGAAATCTGGCTCCCCGCTAGACCCCTGGCCCGCTAAACAGTATAAATCTTTAGCCCCTTTTCTCAACCCTTCCCTGAACAAGATCTGGAATGATTCCTTTAAACTGGGACTCTTCCCTGACACCTGGAAACAGGCACGACTAGTTCCTATAATTAAGAAGCCCAACGCTGACCCTAGTGAGCCCGCTAATTACAGACCAATCTCGCTGCTACCAGCCCCTGCTAAAGTACTCGAAAGACTCGCCCAACAATTATCGAGCTTTCTTGAAACATCAGGTGCGTTCCATAACTCTCAGCACGGCTTTAGGCCAGGATATAGGACAGAGTCGGCACTCATCGAGATGTCTGATGCTGTTAGATGGAGACTGGATGAGGGATCAAGAGCGGTGTTGGTGCTGTTGGACTTGTCAGTGACTGCGATCTGGCAGTTCACCCAGGGTTATTGTACATCACGGAGGAATCATACTCCAAAGACTCTCGAGAATCACTACCACCCCTCGAGGGGTTGTCAATCCCCAAGCCACTAATTTGATCGAAAACCTTGGCGAAACGATTGTGACAGCCTAGATCTAAAAACAGGAGACATCTAATCGAAATTGTCTCCGACCATCAAAACAATCCCCTGAGCCCCGCCGACCCACCTGGGCGGTTGTGTGTAAAAAATGTACATACTAGGCAAGCAAATGTTACTATTGTGAGTCCTGATGATGATCCCACATTATTGAGCATAAGGGATTGAAACGTCGACTTTGTTAAAAGTGTTTTCACAACCCAACTATTATGTTTTATCCATGTTGTGTCTAGCACTTGTTTGGCAATACTTACAAATCTCACTGAATCACAAGTGGCCAATAATGCTCTTCCTTGCCTAAAATTCCCCTCCCTGTGTGTTCCCAACACGGTACAGGATTGTGCCTGATTTATATTCCGTTATTTTTCATTTGTTAGAAAATAAAATACCCTGTCCGGCTGGACAGTGGCCAAATATAGCTCCCATTGGGGCCTATGTTTTATTCCAATTTTTGATCCTAGATACTCTAGGGACCATTGTTGTTTGAGAATCGTTGGACTTGTCAGCAGCATTCGACACCGTCTCGCACCCCCTCCTCCTTGAACGCTTGCATTCGAAGGGCATTCAGGGTACAGCTTTAGGATGGATATCATCTTTTCTGTCCAACCATACCCAGGCGGTGTTCACCCCCCCCTTTCACTTCAGAAAGTCGCCCGCTTCGGTGGGGAGTCCCTCAGGGCTCCTCGCTGAGTCCGCTCTTATTTAATGTATATTTTTCCCCTCTTTTTGATATCATTGCCCAAACTGGTATAAAAGTCACTTCCTGTGCTGATGATATCCAGCTTTTGTTTTCATTTAACAGCATCACCCCTACTACTTTTGATCCCTTAAAAAACTGCCTACGAACAATTGCCCAGTGGATGGATAATAATTTCCTACGGTTGAACGCAGGAAAAATGGAGGTCCTTTTTTTCCACCAGCCTACTCCCCTCGATCCTAACATCTGGTGGCCTCTTGATTTAAGCGCCCCTCCTCTTTGAAAAGACTCTGAAAAATCTAGGAGTAAGATGGGACTCTAACCTCACATTCTACCATCAAGTTCACACAGTCTCCGCTGCATGTCTAGCTAAGATCCGAATGATAAAAAAGTTCATTCATTTTCTGCCCAGTAATACTAGGAAGATCGTAGTACAGGCGTTAATCCCTTCACACCTGGACTACGCCAATGGCCTGTATACTGGCTTGTCTGTGGGGCTCTGTCAACGCCTCCAGACGGTTCAGAATGCTGCGGTGCGACTGGTTGGCGGTATCCCCTTACGTGAGAACATAGCTCCTCACCGTCGTGAACTTCACTTGCTACCGGTCCACAAAAGGGCAGAATTCAAAGCTTTGGTCCTAGCTCACCGAGCCTTGCGAGGCAAGGGCTCTGCCTATCTTGCCACGTGCCTGATTCCTTATAACAACTCTAGGACCCTACGCTCCTCTTCAAAAAACCTCCTTACTGTCCCCAGATTTAGGAAAACTCGTTCCGGTGGAAAATCTTTCCCAGTATTGATGGCGGCTCTCTGGAATAAACTACCCAATGCCATCCGGTTGATCAAGGATGAACAACCTTTCCGGAGAGCCCTAAAAACCCATCTGTTCTGTTGATTGTCATTCTTTTAACAACCTTCCCATGCAGTATGAAGTTACACAGAAGCGCCGGGACACCCCGTTGGGGTAGCTGTGCGCGATACCAAAATACACTAAATAAATAAATAAATCCCCAAGCTGCCATCTGGGACAACAGTCGATGACGTTGACTTTAACACTTCACTTAACTGAGACAAAGATGCGTCAGTCCCACCACCAGACACCATCTGAAGAAATCCACTGCACTCATCTCTTTGATGGACTACCTGAAATTATGCAACATTTGGCAGACATGGCACCTTAGAAAGGGCACACATGCACACATCTTTATCCCACCTCCATCTCATAGTTCTTCCTGCCACTGGCATGACGCACATGACAGTGGCAACAATTCTTCTCCAAGGTATCTCTGACCATTCACCAGTTACTCCCCATGTGGGGATCCCTATAGACCATAAACGGCCACTCTGGTGTCTTAATGCCTAGTTCATTATAGATAATTGATCACTCCTACTTTGAGATAGATGTTGAGTTGGTCACTGAGGTTGGGACCCTGTGGGCAGCAAGTAAAGCCATGATCAGAGGGTTGGCCAAACACACTGAAAGGGACAAATTCAGCCATATAACAGACTTTGAGCCTCACATTTTAATGCTGGAGACCAAAGCAATAACTGATGTGTCTGACTTCCTCCACCGCTGATTTGAACTCAATAGAGTGTTTCTGTAGCAACTTGAGTTTAATGAGGCTTGTGAATGCTAGAGGGACTCCACCTGGCACATATATGGCCCTGGGGATGAAAGCATTACACTCCTCTACTGGATAGCCACCAGAATGATACCTCCAAATTGAACCGCTCCATTACAAACCCATGAAGACACCCACTGCACACACCAGTCAAGATAGCAGGGGCCTTTGTGGACTATTACAATTGGTTATATGACCACCAGCCAAGGTCCACCTGGGATCAAGCCAGCCGTCTCCTCGACACACTACTACTTCCTCAGCTCACAAAGCCTCCGTGGAAAGAACTGGACTTCCCTTTTACAGAGGATGAAATAATTTCCACAATGCGTGGCTGAAAAGCGGGAAGACTCCTGATGTGTTTCCTGTTGAGTGCTGCTTTAAATTCAGAGTCATTTGTGCCCCACACTTGCTCCAGTTCTATACCAAAACGGCGTGAAGGAGCTCCTTCCCATAACCTTGACGTAGCTTCTATAGTGGTACTTCCCAAAGCTGCACACCCAGAAAACTGTTGTTCCTCATACAACCCTGTTTCCCTGATAAACACAGACAAACATTTTTGCCAAATCATTAGCAAATAGCCTTCAGCGAGTCCTCTGTACCCTAATAGACCTGGCCAATGTGGCTTTATGCCCAACCGCAGTACCCACCACTGCATTAGGTACATCCACTGTGACACTCTATGGTGTGTATGCCACTCCAGTGTACGCCCATCTATTCTATGCTACTCCACTCTACACTATTCCACTCTACAACACTACACTGTATGCTACTCTACTCAATACAACTCTACGGCACACCATTCAAGTCTAAACCTCTATACTATACAATATTCCACTCTAACCCACTCCAGTGTATGATATTCTACTGAATGCCACACTACTATACACCACTATACTCTATGTAGTTTCAATGTACACCACTACATTCTACCTACCTCCGCTCTACGCCACTCCATTCTATAACACTACACTGTGCCACTGTACTGTATGCTATTCCACTCTATGCCCTTCCATTGTACACCAGTACACTGGACACTATTCCGTTGTATGCCGCTAGGATTTTCTTCTCTTACCACCATTTCATGCGAACAGAACATCCACCAATTTGTGGTGAAAGTGGTATATTTTCATTGAGGCATTCTCAGCTTCTAGAGAGTTAGCTCCATCATTGGAACACTTTGATAGATATAGCTCTGCTGCCAAAATCTCCAGTGAAAATCAGCCCATAAAGAATGATTTAGTGTTGGGTAATAACAGAAAATACTTTGATTTATGGAGTACGTGGCAAAATGACAGTCAGCAGACGGAATTTCCATGTTCATAAGGGTTCATAGAAATTCCACCATATGGTTAGTGCGGATTGTCCAGCATTACATTTTCCTTCCCTCATTGATTCTGTTCATTGAAAATTCTGCTGTTGTATTGGGTTCTGAATTAGCTGTTCATTCACCAACCAACAGCAGCTCTTAGCATGCACAACTGTGGCAGATAATGAACCAAGATTCAAGGAAATTAAGGGCCATATTCAGACATGCATGTAAATTCAGAATCTGCCTATTAAAGAAGGAAGTCCTATATATGCAGTTTGAGAATTCCCACCTTGTGGAAATTCCAGAAGAAGAGTTACCATGCCCATCGAACCCTAAGGCAGAGATAATACTGCTGGCAGATAGCAGCCCCTTGCGGAACTTTTATCCCGCCGGTCATTCACTTTGTTGACGTACTGGCGGCATAAATAATGCACCACATTGCGCCATAATTACAAAGTGATGCATCTAGGCAGATTTGTAAACCCCTGCGTTACATTATACCTTCGTCAGGTATAATGTATGCAGGGTGGGCGTTCCATCGCTAGAAAGCCTCATAGAAGTGGTGCAGTGAAATCTTTCAGATTTCACTGCATTACTTCTAGGACCTCACTGCGTCAAAAGCTTACAACTGCTTCACAGCAGGCATGATGGTGACGAGAGTGCACAGGCCTCCCCCATGCTTTGCTGGAGTTACATCATGCTTATGACACAACTCCAGCAATGCGTGGGTCTTACAGATATGTCTGGATTCAGGACGTATCGGGCAATCCTTGCTTTATGGAGTGCTGTACAGTAAATACAGCACATCCATGGTGTCGCAAGGAAGGCGCACAGAAAAGTGTTGCATCGCTGTTGTCACGCAGTGATGCAACACTTTTCATAAATGAGGCCCTTACTATTTTCTCTGTCATCAATTAGTAGAATTTCTGTTACTGACCAATACTCAAAAAGGCCTTTAAGGATTTGTTCATATTTGCACAATTTGAACTGGAGAAGCAGGCAAGCAACACAAACTAAGTAAACTATTTTTTTTATTTTAGCTCCCCATTTTTTAAAAAAGGCAGCACAAAACATTGCAGAAAAATCACATAAAAAGCACATTACACATTTTAGCGAAGGAAGCGTTCCTGGGAAATACAACAATGAATACTTAAATAATGAATTTGATTGAATTTCATAAGCCACAGACAAAATAATGATTGGATTGTCTAAGAAAAATAACAGACATTTTTGCGGCGTAAGTATTCCTTAACATAAATTACATATATGACATTGACCGTATATCGCACTAAATATATTTCTGTTCTTAGCTGTGAACTCCAACTCCGTTTAAACTGCCAGGTAAATTCGGCCTACTGTTCTTAAGCAAGGGGGAGTAAAGGGAGCGAGGAACTTCCTTCAGCCAGTGAAAGATGTGCAAATGCCCATTCCTGCATAACAAAGGGCGTCTTAACGAGCGGTGCTGCAAACACCTTCAGTCAGTGACTGTCCCAGACGGGAGGATGGGCGAGCTGCATCAGAATACACACCTCGGTACAGGAAGAGCGCCAGCAGCAGCTGCAGGTGTGACGGGCCTGTAAGTTCCACAGCAACCAGAATGAACAGGAGGCATGTGAAAATTTGATTTTTCATTTTACAGACACATGCTCGTAATTCAGTGGGAGCTGAGCACTCTGTATATTTTCTTATCAGACTAATTTGTCTGCACAAACGAAGGAAGTAAATTAAAATAATTAGCTTTGTTTTGTTTAGATTCTCCTTGAACATTTCAAAATAATTACAAAGTTAGCATTTACGTTTTTTTATATGTAAGTGACAACGGCTTTGTTTCTGAAAATGATCAATCTGCTGAGGATTTGTTCTATTTTAAGATGTTATTGACCCTTTATTTGCTGGAACATGTTTCCCGTTTTTGCTTGTAACATTATAAGAGCACTTATTTTTCCTCAATATACTTTGACCCAGGGCAAGACAGAGAAAAAATAAAGAAAGAAAATTGAAGAGAAAGAGGGAAAACCCGGTGTCAAAAGGAGGAAGCAGGGATCAAAAAGAATCTGTAAGAGGAAGATTAAAACGGCAGGGAGTGTGGGAAGTGGTGGAATCAAGACTATGCAGCCTTAGTATTCCAACACCCCTGACCTAGATAGTGCGGGCAGTGGCTTCTGAGCAAAACTTTGGGTTCAACACTTAGGGGCAAATTTACTAACATTTTGCATTGTGTTTGCATCACAAAAGTGACGCAAACCCATACAAAATGTTTTTTCATTATTTACTTTCCAGACCAAAGCTTGTTTTCCGCTAGGTATTGACTAAAAGTAATGCAAAGTAGCGCAAAGCACTGCTTTGCATTACTTAGGGGCCCATTAGCATGGCGGGCGGATTGCCCCCGCCAGGCTGGCGGTAGCCACCGCCGGCCTGGCGGGGGCAATCCGCCCGCCATCCTCACATAAATAACCCCCCCGCCATATAAGAATGGCGGGTGGGACTGCGGCGGGCCACTTTTCCGCCCTGGTCGCCTTGCGGCCGGGGCGGAAAAAGTTTAATATGGTGGCGGTGTCTACTAGACACCGCCAGCCATATTACCATGGGCTTAGTTAGATGCCTTTCCGTGGCGGCGATGCCGCTACGGAAAGGCATGCGGTCTTCACTCTGGGGGCCACCTGCGGGCCCACAGAGTGAAGGAGAGGTGGGGGGTGCACACGGGGGTACCTGTGGTACCCCCCTGCATTTGCATTAACAAAGCGGCAGGCACCGCGCAGTGCCTGCTGCATTGCTAATGCAAATGCATTTGTGCATTGTTAGCATTGTGGCGGGTGAGTGCTGAGAGCACCGGCCGCCACAATGCTAACAATGCAGGATGCGCCCGCCACAGTGGCGGGCGCATCCTAATATCCCCCACGGGACCCCCGCCCTTATGGCGGGCGGTCCCAATATCCGATAGGTTGGCGGGCGGACTAAGTCCGCCCGCCATCCTAATGACCCCCTTAGTGTCAATGGTCGTTCCCATGCAGCAACCCCTACGCTTTTTGATGCAAAACTCTATTTATCAAAATGTGAGATAGGGTTTTGTGGAAAAATAAATGCCATATGAAAGCAGGTGTTAAAAGGAGAAATGTTTTCATTTCTCTTGTCTTTTCCAACAGTGCTTGTGTGCTGTGCTGCCTTGTACTGCATATATACAAAGTAGGAAACGTTTTAAAAGTTGTGTAAGAATAGTATTTTGTACTGGAAGGGCACCTTCCCAGTATAAAGCCTATGCTAGACTCCTGCACAAACCCTTTCACTATGGCACAAAGGTGTGTGCGTGGCACACAGCAGCAAAGTTCTGCGCAGGTGGTAGAAAGAGAGTGCCATATCTCTGTAGACATGGCTCTCTCCTGCTCTCTCCCTGTCATGCAACGCGGTACAGCATTTTGGCCAGCTGCATTGGGTGACACTTTCGTAAATCTGCCCCATATTATTCCCAAATGTAGGGCCAGATGTGTAGTGTTTGGTTTTGCAATTACCAAATAGCACATTTTTATGATATGCTATTTGGTAATCACAAACACCTATGTACCAATGTGTGTTTAACACATTTTGCAATTCCCAGTGGGTCGCAAATCAACCTACCTCATGAATATTAATGATGTACGTCGCAATTTGCGACCCATTAGGATTCGCAAAAATCATAAGGATGGATGGCCATGCTGGAATCAGCAGACTATCATTGTCGTGATTGCTTTTATATAATGTAATATTTTTTATTTGTAAATGCAGCCCATCTTCCTTGAAGGAAAACAGGTTCCATTTGAAGAAGAAAAATGAAAAATGTTCTTTTAATTTTTTAAGAGCAGGTTGTGGCCCCTGTGATTGTGCCTTCAACTTTTTGTGCCTCTCTCCCTGCTTGCTGGTTGTTCTAATACCGGTTGCGTGCCTAGTTTTCCCGCCTGCCACTGCTGCTCCTGCGGCCCCTGCCAGTTTTCCAGCTCCCGCCTCCCAGCTGCGCTTTCCTCTCCCGTCCCCTATTTAACAGAGATATTTCCCCTTGTCGTGTCGCCCTTGGAAAGGCATAATGTTTTCGTGCATTCCCAGGTTTACCACTTTTGGTAAATCTGGTGATGCATCAAAAACCATGGGATCATCAATCAACGCCTTCCCAGGGCAGAGTAACGCAATGCAGCTATTCGCAATTTGCATTACTCCAGGTTTTTGGAACCACTCAGGGCCATGCAAGTGGCTTTCCATGGCTTCAAAAATCTGACTTAGAAGTTTGTGTCATGCATGTACCATGTTGCGTGGTGCAAACACAATGCAAGCCTCTCACCAATGTGCCCCATTTACTTTTAACAGTGCCTTCTGTGCCAGACAGAATGTGTAGGAAGGTGTCCCTTCCTGCACATAAACAATCCTAAAATGCCATTTTGTCACTTTTATGTGTGCTTCATTATGCAGTACACATAAAAGTCACACAATAACATTATTTTACAGATTGTTTATGTACAAGAAGGGGGACCTTCCTGTACATAAGAATCCATGGCTGTTTGCTTTTTACATGTGTGCTGCACAAGGCAGCACACTTGTAAAAATGCAAAAACGAGGAGAAATAATGCATTTCTCCTCGTTTTGCCAAATTAAGACCAGGTCTTCCCCAGTATTAATTTTGGCACTGCCGCCTATGTACGCTGCCCTTGTACATAGGTCAGCGTCACAATCAATGGGTGTTGCGGTGGATCGCTCCCCCAACACCCACTGCCCAACGCTTTCACACTAAAAATAGCATGAAAGGGGGCCTTATTTACCAGGCAGCGTTAAGCCACGTTAAGTGGCTTAACACTGCCTGGTAAATAAGGCTAAGTCCCAAATGCCACCACAACGTCAGAAAAAGTGATATTGTGGTGGCGATGGGGGCTTGTACATATGCCCCGCTGTCTGTTATCATTCTGAAAATTTACTAATAGTCAGTAGTACTGTCCAGTCGCTGGGTGGAATACACACTGAGAGGTATTATTTTATAACTGGTATTGGTTGCAGTACACTTGCAATGGTGATCCTACTGGGTTCTCAATGATCTATCTCAGTTTGGAATAACATGGTATGAGCCGATAATTACTGGGGACTTTTGGATCTAAGTTGGGTTTTATTATCAATGATGGGAGTGTTTATCACAAAATATAAGGCTATAGACAACCTAAGTTGCAGAGTTAATAGAATAGGGTCACGGGGAAGTTCTGTAGGTCTTTTTTTAAACAGGTGATCATGTTCTCTTTGTGGCTAGATTCTAAATCAAAAGGTGGTAAAGTGGTGTAACACTTGGTATTTCTTATTATGATAGGCAATCTAAAATCCTGTGGTTTAGAAGTGTGTGGTCAATGCTAACATTACCTGACTTTGAAGTGAAATACAAAGACAGAATGAACTTCCAACCACTATCTAAGAACACTATCCAAAAATACATTGGAATACTGTGCCAAAGAAACAAATGTCTAATTCCTGACTCAGAAGTTCCTAACTGTAGCTTTTCTGGATTTTAAATGTACTGGTTTTCATTAACGCTATTTTGACTTTATTACTCTCCTACTGGCTAGTTAGTTATGTGTAAAATTCAGACTTGGATCTTTTTTTTTTTCAAATGGTAGAACATGTGCCGCCTGTCCAGCGCTATGCCGGCATGTAATTTGCCAGATGAAAGAATGGCTCATCTTCTATTCTTTTGTGCTGCATATGAAAAATCCCAGGAGGAAGGGGATAATATGGATTTGCCATTCCATGTGGGTAAGGCAACAAGCAGAGGCATTAGGGCTATTGAGATAAGACACTAGTGAAGCCATTGTATACAGTCTGTCAAAGTATCTCCAAATGGTTTGATACATAAGGAGAAAGATCATTGACAGGTTGGCTGTTCAAGAATCATGTTAAAAACACATTAAAAATGGTCCACCAAGCAATGGTAATGGAGACATTTCTGAAATGGGATGAATATTATCTTAAGTTTATATTTATGTTTTATCAGTAGAATGAGAGTTATGAATTTGTAAATTTTAAAGTGAAAAAGAGTGCCTAAATGTTCAAAGCACCAACTGTGGACATCTAGTCGTGGACCACACTTTGGATACAAGAAGTTGAGTGGGCTGCGTCTCCATTTACCTTCGGATTTAGAAGAATTTTTGAAGTAAAAGCTCAGCTGGGTAAGGCAGCCAAGGGTGTCCAAAGAGGAGGCGTCGTTTTTGTTGAGCCGTTGGATGAAGTCACGGTGAAGATTCCTACTTTCAGATTTAGGGTTAAATTTACCAATATTTGGCGGGGCGCAAAGCAGCAAGACAACATGCTGCACTGCATCAAATGGAGAGGGCAGGAATGGGCCATATTTATAAATACTTTGCGCATTGGATCACGGCGGTCAACCTTATTGCCCCTTTAAGACGCTGTAACCGGCGTTCTGACCGCAGGCAGGAACCATGGTATTCGGACCTACTGCGTGCGGAGAAAAAGGCCTGCAGGAAGCTGGAGAAATCCTGGAGAATCTCACGCAGTAAGGCCGACAAAGACCGCTATGGCTTAGCCATGAGACTCTATCATAAAAACATCAGAGCTGCCCGTAAATCCCACATTGTCTCCCAACTGTCTGAGGCTGGCAATGACTCTAAACTGCTGTACCAGGTTCTCTGCACATTCACCAAGCCCGTCGCCTGTGACAGTCCAGAAATATTGACCCAAAAACTGTGTGAGGATACTGCTGGGTTTTTTGCCGACAAAATTGATTCTATTTATCGAAACATTTCCCAAGCTAGCCCACCTATTGAGGAAATGGTCCCCTCCTCTAACCTCCAGCCTGGAATTGTCGGCGCTGTCCCCGCTGCGCTGTCCTCTATCCCCGAGATTAGCGTGGACCAAGTCAACTCCCTGATTGGGACTATTAAATCAGGCAGCCCAGTAGACCCTGTACCTGCCCGTGTCATGCACCTCATTGGGAGTGTCCTCAGCCCCTCCATTCAGACGGTGATCAATCGCTCCCTCTCCGAGGGACTGGTCCCCCGGGAGTGGAAAGAGGCCATGGTCAAGCCCATCAGGAAAAACACCTCCATCCCCTGGTCAGATATGACCAATCTGAGGCCAATCTCCCTTTTGCCGTTCATCGGCAAATTGATGGAGAAGCATGTGAATCACCACCTTTCCAGCTTCATTGAGCAGACCGGCAGTCTGGACCACTCTCAGTCGGGGTTCAGGCCTAGGTACAGCACCGAGACGGCTCTTCTTTCCGTCACGGATGCTATACGCTTGTCCCTGGACAGAGGGATGTCAGTGGTGTTGGTGCTGCTGGACTTGTCCGCAGCATTCGACACCATATCCCACGCCATCCTCCTTACCAGACTAAAGGAGATTGGTATTGATAGATCTGCCTTGGCGTGGTTCACCAGCTTTCTCTCCGAGCGTACCCAGAGGGTGAATATGGGCTCCTTTAGCTCCTCCTCGGCCAGCATCACCAGAGGAGTCCCGCAGGGCTCCTGTCTCAGCCCTACGTTGTTTAACGTATATGTCTCCTCTTTGGCTAACTTTATGAGGTCTTTCGGGTTTATGCCCATCTCTTACGCTGACGACACGCAGCTGCTGTTCACTTTCAAAAACTTTACCCCGGAGATTAGACAAGCATTCTCCAACGGCATGACTGCGATCGCCAGCTGGATGGCCAAGAACTTTCTCCAGTGTAATGTGGGAAAGTCTGAGGTCATGCTATTCGGAGAGGCAAAAATCCTGTGGACCCCTGACTGGTGGCCCTCCAGTCTGGGTCAGGCCCCCTCCCCGAAACAGGTGGTGAAAAACCTGGGGGTCCGTCTAGATCATGACCTCACCCTTGCCCATCATGCCAGCACCACGGCGGGTTCCTGCTTCCACATCATTAGCCTCCTTTCGGAAGGTATTCCCCCTTCTACCTGACAACACAAGAAAGACCTTGGTCCAGGCCCTCGTTCTGAGCCGCCTGGACTATTGCAATGGCCTATTCTTAGCAGCCAATGAAGGAGTGCTTAACAAACTTCAGGTGGTTCAGAACACTTCGGCCCGCCTGGTGACCAATGCCCCCCCTAGAACTCCATCCTTGCCCCTCCTCAAGGCCCTCCACTGGCTTCCAATCCGGAAACGGGTGGAATTCAAGATTTGCTGTGTGGTGCACAAGAGTCTCCACAACCTCGGTCCACACTATCTGGCCGAGAAATTTGTATACCACCGCCCTTCCCGCAATCTTAGGTCCAGCAATCAGCTGCTACTTCAGGTTCCTAGACATAACAAGACCAGACAGGGAGGTCGCGCCCTTTCCATCATGGGCCCGCGTCTTTGGAACAGTCTTCCCCTTTCCCTCAGAGAGTGCCCGAGTCATCTAGCTTTCCGGAAATGCCTAAAGACCACTCTTTTCTAGTTGGAGCGCTGCCCTACCTGTTTCCTCACAGCACCGCGCGGAGATACACCTTCGGGTGTGATGCCGGCGCGTTATAAGCCCATAAATAAATAAATAAATAAAAATAAATTGCTGCTTTCGCACTGTGCTGGTGCATTATGTGTAAGGCTACCTATTTTCAGTTTTTACTGATTTTAACAGATAAATACAGACTGAAAACATTTATTTTCTTGTCTGTATTTATTTTTAAATGTGTGTAAAAACAGACATTGTGTTACTTTTTGAGTTATTCTAAACACTGTCTGCCATGACTGCCAGGCGCATAGCTGTGTAGATTGATAGGTAAGGGAGCTAAAAAAGAAAGGAATTTTAGTAAAGAGGCTTTAACAGCAGTAAATATGCACAAGGTTGATACTGAAAAGTGCATAGTTTCTTAAAAGTACATAATTTCTCTTCTGTGGGTGTTTACAGCACTAAAACCTAGTAGACATTCAAGCATGTGTGCATATTTACCGGTTAAATACACGTGGAAATATACTAATTTCAGCTTCATATTTCCACATAACCCAAAATAAATATGGATAAATACAGATAAAATTAGCAAAAAATAAATATGGATAAATACAGACGGAAATGTCCCAAAAATTAAATACCATAAAACCGGGATTATTTTATGTGCTACCTAGCACCAACGCAGGCACCTTTGTGCCGTAGTGAAAGGGTGCCTGTGTTGCAGGAAAGATTGTTTTTATTGAGGAAGGGACACCTTCCCGCACAGAGGTAATCCTTAGATGCATTTTCCTCTTTGTAAGTGTGTTGTATTCTGAACAAACGAGAAATAAATATATTTTTCCTTGTTACGCCTCTATCAGGAAGGCATACAATGTTAATGCATACCCAGGTTTACTTGTCGTGGTAAATCTGGAAATGTGCCAGAATATATGGGTGGATGCATGGGAACTCCCAAACTCCACCCATGAAACACCTTTCTGGCACTGACTAATGCAAGGCAGTGACTTGCACAGCTTTGCATTACTCCAGATTTACCAAGCCACACATGGCCACGCAAGGTGGCCTTGCATGGCTTGATAAATCTGACTCAAGGATTGCATTGCCCTTTCATTGTCCTTGAGACACCCTGCATGATGGAAGGGCAAGCAATTCTTTGGCAAATCTGGGCCTTTGTCCCTTTTTTGGAAGTCGAAAATCTACAGCAGACGAGGTTGCAGCTGGGTCAGATGAGGGCTCCAGGAGGTTGGATCCCATTCCAGAGAGGGACAACTGAACAGGTTTTACATCAATGCAGAAGAATGTAAGGAAGCTACCTCAAAGTCAGGCTGACCAGAAATGTGCCTTCGGCGGATCAGTGAGAAATGCACGTTGGTCTTCTCTGTCCTCAGGGTACTTTTGGGAGGGAATTTTTTAAGTCCCAAGTTTTAGATTTTCAGAACCATTTCTAAGGATCCAGGACTGGAGGAGAACCACTCTGAGGGTCATGACTCACTCAGGCTGGGCCCAGCTCCAGGTTCAAGATAGTTCTCATTGCGTCGTTTGAGTGCATGGTCAGCCGGAGGGTGTTCTTGTTATTAATGGCGATGCCTCCTTCTGGTAGGTCGGTGCAGTCCTTGCGGGGGATTTTGTAGCCATCGGGGATGGTGATGGCGATTTCCGGTCCGAATCAGGGGTTGATCAAGGGGTCCGTGAAGAATGTGATATCGGGAGAGGCGGCGTCGAGGAGGTCCCAGATTTCTTTAGCGTCTTTGTGGAGGAATCTCATGTTGAAGAGGATGCTGTTGAGTCAGTCTACTGTGCTATTTGTCGGTTTGGAGGCGGAGGATCTGGCATGCTGGCGTGGGTGAGGATGTGGCTGCAGTTCTTGCAGGAGAAGGGTCCTTTGGTCTTCTTCGGTGACGCGAGATGGCAGGCGGTATGGCGTCCTGAGTTGTGGGCGAGGAGCGTGCTAGCGTCATAGCGGTGGAAGGTACGAGAACCAGGGTCCCTGGCGCTGGGCATGGTCCAGGCATGGACGGGTGCAGACAGGCCTGCCTTTGGGGTGCCAGCCGTGCAGCCACGCAGCGGCTGCCATTAAGTTGGGCTGGGGGCACTGGATAGCTGGGAGGCAGAAAATGCAGGAGTGGGAAGGGTCACTGGAGGGGGCGGGCAATGGGATCACAGCAACAGGGGTGAGGGCGGCAAACAAAGGAAAGAAAAAGATAAAAAAGTAAAAAGCTGAATAGAGGCAGAAATCAGAATGAGAATCAGAGGGACAGCCCAGCAGCAGAACGGTGATGCTCTACCCCTAGACCACCAGATATGAGGCACAGGCAGGGGTCTGCAGGTGGAGGTGGGCCTCGACCAAGGGTCAGCAGCAGCAACCGGGGCAGCAGCAGCTACCAGTCGGAGCTTCGCTGTGAAGGGAGTAAGTCCACTAAAAGGTCAGTGTTTGCTACTCACACTCCAATCTAAGTAACAGTAGGGAAAGTATTGTACTTCAGAGGGGTTCAAATGGTAATTTCCACTCCAGTCTAAACAGTAGGGAAGGTGTTGAACCTCTGAGAGGGTCAAATTTACTATTCTCATTCCACCCTTAGCAAAAGCAAGGAGTGTGCTGAATTTCGGAGAGGTTCAATTTGCAATTCCCACTGTAATGTAAGCAACAGCTGAGGAAGTGTTGGACTTCAGAGGGATAAGATTTGCTATTCCCACCCCAATATATACAAAACAGAAGGAAAAGTATTCGACTTCAAAGGGGCTATATTTACTATTCTCACTCCATCCTAAGCAACAGTAGGGAAAGTGTGGGACTTTGTAAGGGTTATATTACCTATCTCCAGAATAGCAATAATAAGGAAAGCATAGGAATTAGATGTACTTGATTTACTGTTCCCACTCCAATTTAAGCAACAGTAGGGAAAGTGTTGGACTTTAGAAAGGTTACATATACCGTTCCAATACAGTAATTTCCCCAAAAATATTTTAACACCTAAAAACATAAAATGATTAACCATAGTTAAACTAGAAAATATATATTGTATACATTTAAATAAAATGCACAATTTATTATAAACATACAAAATAAACGGATAGTTAAATGAAATATTTAAATAAACATACGTAGAATTCACTTATCTCGCTACTACTGAAAAAAACAGAAACACCAAGAAGATAAATTAAAATAAGAATACAACAATAATAAAATTAAAATAAAACATAAAAATAATAAATATAATATACACTTGCTGATATAAATTACCAATTTCTTGCATAGTCTAAATAAAACTATTTTCTAATTTAAATATTTAAATATTCAATGTAAAAATTATGATTTATAAATTAAGTATTTAAATAACAAAAAATGAATAAAGAAAACTATTTTCATTTAAATAATGTCTCACCCTATTCCCCTACAAACTGAACATGCTGCTAAATTAGCCATAACTAATTATACTATACAACATATAAATTAGAAATCTGAAATGAAACCCAAATAAATAAAAGAACAATTAAACAATTAAAATATTACATACTAACCATTTATATATTGATATTATCTTACATTACATAACATTAAAAAATAATTAGTTAAAATGTAATTAATCTCCCACCATATTACCCAAAAAAACTAATATCCTGCTACTAAATTATAAGCTCTTAAAATAGGTATTTGTAGATCGCACATTAACTCTTAGGCATTGACAGATGTTTATTGTTACCCAACAGTACTCATTTCATCGACCTCAGATGGTTGAAAGACTGAGTGGACCCACTGGGATTTGAACCTATGACCATGAGATTGAACACAGGGCCCTGCAGTGAACACCTTAGTACACTGAGCCACCAGACCCATCTAATTACTGTTTTAAAAATTCAATTACACATTTAAAATTGCCTGCTATATTAATAAAACACTTTTACCATTATTATAAGTATATATATATATATATATATATATATATATATATCTAATAAAAGCAATGTTTATTACAAGTATACTAAAGCACACAATATTGATTGAGTTCACTTTATTCGGTTTTCATTTTGACACATAGAAAAAACCATAAAAGCACAATTTTACAATATCAATTCACAATTATTATACAATGATCATAAAAGAAATAGGTTAAAATATTAACATAGTTTTGCAATTACATATCATCATTATTATACAATAAGCATAATAAATATTCATTTAAAAAGTTAGGACAAACTTTAAAAAATCTGAAAGATTATTATTAAAAAAAGTGAGGTCTTGGAACCTACTTTAACATAGAGCATAATTCATAGGTGCTTCCTGTGACTAAGTATACTTTAACCCCTTGCATGCTCATGACGGAACGGTTCCGTCATCAGCGTCGGTGCTCCGGTGCTGATGACTGAACATTTCCGTCATGAGCCAATACGGTTTTAAACCCTTCAGCACTGCAGCGAAATTCGCGCAGCACTGAAGGGGTTAAAAAAAATGCTATTTGCCTCGTAAAGAAGTCAATATCTAAGAACTGCAGTGCAAGGTAGGCTGGACGATATTGCCTCATACCCATATTTTCAATATGGGTTTAATCCATCTTCTCGTTTGTTTCGAATAAAATTTACAAAACAAGATTACGTGTATTGATGTTTGGGATGAAACTCCATTGCAAGGGCAGTTTGATAGAAATTCAGTCCAATCGTTCATAGTTGGAAAGCTTACCAAGCGATGGAATACTTCAAATCTAAGACGTGTGAGGACAAATCTATCATATCCACTTAATGTGTATGTTAAATATGATTGGGTGCCAATGGTGGACCGCATCGTTTGATTACTTTGAACCGTGGGCCTTGATGCCTCCATGGCAAATCTGTTCGCCTCCATATGAGTCATGCATTGCTTTTTAAAAAGTTTTCTGGAAATGGAGCCGATCGATGTAGGATTGTAATAGAAGTCAGGGTGGCCCAGGTCAATCATAAAAGCTTTTATATATTTGAAAGACCTAATCTCTAGAGCGTAATCTGACTTAAGGCTATCGCTTAGTACATTCCGGTGAAATATAGTTTTTGGTGAGGTCCAGATCCGGTGCCATAGCAATACAGGTTGGACTTTTATTGTGTCTGTAATTTAAGGTAGCCTCAACTCACTATGGCAAATGAGGGTTGAGGTACTCGTGGGACCACCAATAAATATCTTAAAAATGCATTCTCCACTCTCTGAATTTCAGTTACGTCACAGTATCCCCATATCCCAGCCCCGCAGATAGCCATACTAACACACTTGGCTTAATAGATTTGTAACATCTCTACTGGAGGACTCTTTCCTAGCTTTGGGAAGTACACAATATTAATTACAACAATTGTCTTCATTACCATATTGTATACAATAAAACCTGCATTCTCAAATGTGATATTCTGTTCCACTATATTTTTGCAGTGGTGATATTTTTGACAACATATTTATGTCACATGATATTTTGGCATCAATATTGGTTTCATTGACCATATTTAACATGTACACATTTTGAAAATGTTCCGTTTCTCATGAAAAGAGTAGTTACAGAACTATGCATCATTTTCTCTACTCCAGCACAAAGGGACCACAAATCTAATTGCAAAATGAGGAGCTTATTTATGAGCCCCTTGTTACACTTTTGCCCTGCTGTTGCGTCACTATTTGTGAGGCTGCAACTGCATAAATAATGTGCCATGTTGCACCATATTTACAAAGTGACGCATCTAAGCATATGAGTCACTTTATAAAGCCCTGTGCCACATTATACCTGCTTCAGCTATAATGTGTGTAGGGTGGGTGTTCCCCCGCAAAAAAGCCTTGTAGAAGTGGCACAGTAAAATCTATCAGACTTCACTGCGCCACTTCTAGGATGCTACTGCGTTACAACCTTACGTCTGCCTCACAGCAGGCATAAGGGTGATACAGTGCAATGGGAATTGGCTACCCCCATGCATTGCTGGAATTACATCATACTTCCGACACAACTCCAGAAATGCAAGGGTTTTGCGCCGACAGATACGTCAGGATTCCTGAAATATGTCATTCCTTGCAATATGGTGGCAGTACAATAAATGCTGTCAAACAAGAAAAGAGTGTCCTATGGTACTAATAAGACCACACAAAGGAGCAACAGAGACTGGCCTCGCTTAGGTCAGTTAGGAAAGCCCTCACTCACCACCTGGTGGTGACATGCTTCATCATTGGGCCCCACTAAAGAGGACGAGTGTCTCTTCAGTGTGCTTCAACGCCAGATCTACTGCGGAGCAGGTTATGTGAGTTCAGGCGTGCAGTGAAAATAAATTAAATGGTGGTGAGAGAATTAAAAATGTCTTTAGTGTGTCCCAAAATTTTTATTTATTGTTTGACCACTAGGACATATATTTAAAAGTAAGTGTAGGAAAGTAGTCCACAATTAATTGTGTGGTTATTTCCAGAATTAATTATTTGTCAGTCATGTGAGACCACTCTCCGTTGCTCCTTTGTGTGGTCTTATTAGTACCATAGGACACTCTTTTCTTGTTTGACAGACCTAACCGGGGAATAAGAGTGTTCCATAACTCTCCCTATCTCTCTATTTGTTGGTAAGTACAATAAATGCGGCACATCCATCATATCGCAAGGAGAGCACACTGAAAAGTGTTGCATCACTGCGTTCACGCAGCGATGTTTTAGACCCCACACACACCAAAGTACAACATTTGGGCTCACTCCTCAAAATTATTTTTGTTAATATTGTGAAAGATTTCTATATTTAGGCACATTCTGAGGTTTTTATTCCCATGAAAAAGAGAGCTGTAAGTCAGCCAAAGTGTCTTTCGCTACTCTTACATTATAAGCATACCAGCTCAGTTCAGTGATACAATTTGTAACACTCTTGTATATGATTTGCCCTTCAAATAACAAGACCATCAATGCTGAGATAGTCTCTTGTAGCTGACATTGGCACTTTTGAGAATGTTGAAGCCTTCTTTAAGAATTTCTATTTTACACTCCAAATATGAACGGCTGAACAAATAGATCTTTCAACTTTGTGAAAGTTTCCATGTTTCATCTGAGCACATTTTGAGAATGTGTCTTCCCATAAAAGGTGTGATGTACCACTGCCAACTGCAAACAGAAATACAGTTGTATCGTCTTAATGGAGACTAGAGTTGATAAAATGGGGGCTGGAAAAGAAAATGAGAACTCAGATACTTGGATTTTTAAGGAAGTGTAAATCTTCCTGGATGAACACAGTTTAAATCAGTTCATGCTGCATTCGAAGTGGGATTCATAGATATGGGATAATTTCAGTCTATATTCAGTGGTGGCTTGAGTCCAACTATTATCACATCATATCATCTTATGTGCATATATAAAGTGCACATTCACACCTGAGGGTATCTTATTGCTGAATACCATATGTTTTTTGTATGCAAGTAAATAGTACTTATTGTGCCTTGGAAGGAATAAAGACTGAGTGGTAGCATCAGGATTCAAACATTTGAGAGAGAGGTCAAACACATATACCTCAAGTGGATTCATCAGTTTAATAAGCCACCAGACTAATATGATCTGTATTATTATGATCGCTATGGTTTCTTCAACATACCTATCATTACACAAATCACTGTGGAGACTTGAATATGACGGTAATCACACATTATCACTTTGGGGACTTAAACGTCACTGCAATCACACAATATATTTGTGAGGACCTGTACATGACTACAATCATGCACTATCTCTGTGTGCTATCCCTGTGCATCCCATTAATCACATGCTATCTCTGTGGGGACGTGGGCATGTCTTTAAACATACTCTATCTCTGTGGGGACCTAGGCATCTATGTAATCTCACACATTCTCTTTGGCAACCGTGGTAATACTATAGTCACACACCATCTCTGTGGTGACCAAGACATCTCTATAATCACACACTATCTCTGTGGGGACCTGGGCATGTCTATAATCACACACTATCTCTGCGAGGACCTGGGCATGTCTTTAATCATACTCTATCTCTGTGGGGACCTGGGCATGTCTGTAATCACACACATTCTCTTTGGCAACCGTGGTAATACTATAGTCACACACCATCTCAGTGGGGACCAAGACATCTCTATAATCACACACTATCTCTGTGGGGACCTGGGCATGTCTATAATCACACACTATCTCTAAGGGGGCCTGGGCAGATCTATAATCACACACTATCTCTGTGGGGACCTGGGTATGTCTATAATCACACACTATCTCTAAGGGGACCTGGTCCTGGGCAGGTCTATAATCACACACTATCTCTGTGGGGACCTGGGCATGTCTATAATCACACACTATCTCTGTGGGGACCTGGACATGTCTATAATCACACAATATCTCTAAGGGGACCTGGGCAGGTCTATAATCACACACTATCTCTGTGGGGACCTGGGTATGTCTATAATCACACACTATCTCCAAGGGGACCTGGTCCTGGGCAGGTCTATAATCACACACTATCTCTGTGGAGACCTGGGCATGTCTATAATCACACACTATCTCTGTGGGGACCTGGGCAGGTCTATAATCACACACTATCTCTGTGGGGACCTGGGTATGTCTATAATCACACACTATCTCTAAGGGGACCTGGTCCTGAGCAGGTCTATAATCACACACTATCTCTGTGGGGACCTGGGCATGTCTATAATCACACACTATCTCTAAGGGGACCTGGGCAGGTCTATAATCACACACTATCTCTGTGGGGACCTGGGTATGTCTATAATCACACACTATCTCTAAGTGGACCTGGTCCTGGGCAGGTCTATAATCACACACTATCTCTGTGGGGACCTGGGCATGTCTATAATCACACACTATCTCTGTGGGGACCTGGGCATGTCTATAATCACACACTATCTCTGTGGGGACCTGGGCATGTCTATAATCACACACTATCTCTGTGGGGACCTGGGCATGTCTATAATCACACACTATCTCTGTGGGGACCTGGGCATGTCTATAATCACACGCATTCTATTTGGTTGGTGACCGTGGTAATACTATAGTAATGATAATGATAATCCACATTTGTAAAGCGCACAATCACCCGTAAGGGTCTCTAGGCGCTGGGGGCCGTCGGGAAGATTAAGCGAGCTATTGCCCAGAGTCACATGGTGCTGGGCTAACCTGCCGCCGGAGCCGGGGATCGAACCGTGGTCCCCAGATTCCAGCGTCAGTCGCATAGTCACACACCATCTCTTTCGGGACTTGAACATTCATTTAATTACACACAGGCTCTGTTTTGGCTTGAGCATCACCAGCTTTGCATTCTCTATATGGGGCTTCGTGAATACAGAAAATTAGTAAAGTTAGACTTTTGGTCAAAGTTTACATTGTTGAAACTGAAAAGTACAAAAGTTAGATTTTTTTGTCTATGCGTTCCCATTGTGAATCGGGCCCCTTTTTAATGAGGACTTAAAGACAATCCTCTTTGTGCACTCTCTCTGTGGGGACTTAAACATCACTATAATATCACTGTATTTGTATGGGCTTAAAAAAACCTATAATAAAACACTGTCTTTGTGGGGACGTGAGCATCACTATACAAACATATGATCTCTGTGGGGACTTGAGCATTCGAGTAACTAAACACAACCTCTGTTTCGACTTAAAGCACCAGGGGGTGCCATGAGGCATGGGGTCAAGACTGATTTTCATACAGCTTAGTTTCAACTGGCGTGGCAAAGTGAGCTAAAGACCGATGATGGATTCAACCCAGATCTGTGACTGGGGGTGAGTGACTGAAAAGTTTCAGCACTCAGTTCATCGTCTCCTTGTGTTTGTTTTGTTCGCCCTATGTTGGGGCCCAGACGTGGGTAGGTGAATCGGGCCCTATTTTAATGAGGACTTAAACACAATCACCTTCATGCACTATCTCTGTCGGGACTTAAATATCGCTATAATAACACAATATCTTTGTGGGGACTTGAACAACAATGTAATAAAACACTATCTTTGTGGGGACTTGAACATCTCTATGATAACACACTATCTCTGTGGGGACTTGAGCATTTCTATAATTACACACAACCTCTGTGTGGACTTGAACATCATTAGCTTCACACCCTTTATAATGGGATTTAAGCTTTGAATGTACACACTATTTCACTATTTCAGTATCTCTGTGGGGACTTAGGGGCATATTATCAAGGGGGTTTATCTCCGCTTTTTGGCTTTAAAAGCCAAGAAAGCGGAGATAAAATTATCTCCCTATTACCAAGCTGTCGCTAACACCAGTTAGTGACAGCTAATAGGAGATAGCGACCATCTTGGGCCCCGCTTTGCATGTCAGTGATATTTATCACTAATGACATGCAAAGTGGGCGTGCCAAGATGTTAGCGACTGGAAACAGTCGCTAACATCGCTATCTTCTATTACCAACTTTTGGAGATATTCGCGCTAAGCGCGAATATCTCCAAAAGCTAACACCTGCCCTGAGCAGTTCTTCACCATGTTATCCAATGGGAGGTGGATAACATGGCTAAGAGCATTTGCTCGATAATGCATGAATATCGCTGACTTTTCAGCGATATTCATGCATTGCGGCCGTTTTTTATCGCATTTGCGATAAACCTTGCTAATAGCAAGGTTTATCTGCGATAAAAATCGCCGATGTGCGGCGATAATTTTTGTCTCTAAACAAGTTAGAGACAAAAATTATCGCTAGTTGTTGGTAATATGCCCCTTAAACCTCTATTTTGGTAAAAATGTTAGCAGCTACTCAAGCTCTGGATCCCACATGACCATATTCCTTTGTTCCATACGTTAATTTCTTTATGTGTTAGTTCCCTTATCTCCTAAGATTTTAAGTACTAATACATAGGTTAAATGCAGCTTTAAGTGTCTTTTATTAAGCATGATATGATATTTTCTGGCCCATTAACATAATCTGCCTTTAATGTATACCCCTATTATATATGCAGCACTTCATATATGAATATATTATAATGTTGTTTGTGTATATTGTCGCTAAAATAAACATTTAGCCATGTGCCTTCAACTGTATTCAATCAAAAATAGTGTTACGGACTAGGTCCCCACAAGGATGGTAGCACGTGTTCAAGTCCCCACAAGGATGGTGCTGTGCGCACGGGTAAATAACAATATATTTGCAAATTTGAAGCAGGATCCTGTATCATGAATTTTTTCTCAACATTTTTCTGTTACTTGTGTGTTTTAAAAACATTGGGAAAGGTTAGTCCCCACAAGGCTGGTATTCACACATAGTCCCCACAAGGATGGTAACACGTGTATGTGTGTGTGTGTTTGTGTGTGTGTGTGTGTAATAAAAGGGGAGAGGGGCCACACTGCCCCCTCCCTGAGCCTATTATAGCCCTGTAGATCTCTTTCACCAGGCCTTACATATTTTGGGTCAGAAGGGGCGTGGTCCCCCACCCTGAGCCTTTTTAGGCCATGGGTACCTTATCCCCAAGGAAAAATTTTTTAAACAAGAGGGGGTGCCGTATGGGCCTCGCCCTGAGCAAGGCTACACTCTGAATCTGCTCACCTCAAATTCTTAGCACAGGATTAGCATAGTGCCATCCAAGCCCTGTACATATATACATGTATATACACATAAATATATATGTACATACACCTCTATCTATCTATCTATCTATCTATCTATCTATCTATCTATCTCTCTCTCTCTCTCTCTCTCTATATATATATATATATATTCCAGCAATTGAGCTCTGAAAGGGCACACAATTCTCTCCCCCACCATCCGGTTGTAATGCCTTGCTGACGCTCACATTCCTGACTTTCATTCAATATCCACCATGTCCGAGGCGTTTCAAGGCTGTTCCACCCATTATTCATTGACCCTGCACAGAGGAAAATGAAAACTCACCGCTGCTTAATTTCCGACCCTTTATTGAAGGACTGGAAGGCTTCTGAAGTGAATCGCTTTCCTTTCATTGAAGCACGCTCTGCAAAGGTGAACAACAGCATGCAAACCGGACTTTCATTCCTACTTAAGGATAATTGAAGCTGCAACCAACAGGGGGACTGAGCCTACTTATGGTGATCACAGCACTCACCTCTTCTGGACCGCAATTACCAGCATGCTGCTGGTTGTCTTTAAATATGCCACGTCCACTGTGGGCGGTCTTTCCTTCAGTAAAGGGTCAGAAAGTAAGCAGCTGTGAGTTTTCATATCCCTCTGTGCTGAATCCATGAATATGGGTCGGAACTGCTTTGAAACGCGTCAGACATGGTGGATATTCAATGAAAGTCAGGAATGCGAGCGTCAGCAAGGCATTACAACCGGATGGTGGGGGAGAGCGTTGTATGCCCTTTCAGAGCTCAAGGGCTCAATTGTTGGAATATATACACATATATATATATATATATATACATACATATATATTTATATATATATATACATGTATATATACATTACCTACTGGCGGTCACCAGTGGGTAGGTATAGTTAGGACTATGTTTTCCATAGGAAAAGTGTCTGTGACTTGCCTGTCTCTTTGGTGGTTGCAAGCAAATGGGTGGTTCCTGTTCGAAGAGCGGCCACATCAAAGACAGGACCCAATATGTGTTTGGCACCTTCTCCTCAAGGAGCTGCACCCATGAGCTGGTTCAACATGTTAGCCAGGGTTTTTTGCGAAGGAAGGATGCACTCATATTCGTGGTGTTAAGAACGATGTCGTCAAAAATTTATTTTTTTAATCCTTTTATTTGGTGCACGGTCATAGACCGAGGAAAGGAAGAAAAGCAAACAGCCGACATGTGTTACGCGCGTGGCACCTAATTGGCTGAGGGCTTTCTCAGGCTGTACATAATAAATGCATGATTAGTCCAACACCGTATGTACCATGATTATAAGAAGAAAACAAGCATTGGAAATGCAATAGGTCTGGCATTAGGAAAGTTTGAGCGATTGGTATTGTAAATGACGCTTTTTTTATTTATGTGTTGCTTTTGAAAATAGCAAAATTAATAGCTTTGTCAGTTACAATGTCAATAGTTTTAACTTTCGCAAATGTGACACCTATAGCATTTGTAATTTATTTATTTATTTTATTTATTTTTCACATTTGTAGAGCGCTCTGTTACCCGGAGGTGTCCTGGCGCTATTTACGTGACTTAGATGTATTGATATTACAAATAACAATGGCTTTTAATTTTGTAAATAATTATTACTTAAATAAAATTTATTGTAATTTATAATGGCAATAGCTTAAACGTTTGTAAATAACTTTTGTGAAGATTATGTTCAGTGTATTTTATTGTGACGAAAATCCAAGAACATTGCATTTGCACCTACACACACACAGAGCCACACACACACACACACACACACGCACACACACCCACACACACACACACACACACACACACACATATAGATGTGGTGGTGGTGGATCTGGGGGATATGGTGGTGGTGGATGTGGTGGTGGTGGTGATGGTGGATGTGGTGGTGATGGTGGTGGATGTGGGGGTGAATGTGGTGGTGGATGTGGTGGTGGATGTGGTGGTGGTGGAGGTGGTGGATGTGGTGGTGGATGTGGTGGATGTGGTGGGGGATGTGGTGGATGTGGTTGTGGATGTGGTGGTGGTGGTGGATGTGGTGGTGGTGGATGGGGTGGTGGTGGATGGGGTGGTGGTGGTGGATGTGGTGGTGGATGCAGTGGTGGTGCATGTGGTGGATGTGGTGGTGGTGGATGTGGTGGTGGATGTGGCGGTGGATGTCATGGTGGATGTCATGGTGGATGTGGAGGTGATGGTGGATGTGGTGGTGGATGTGGTGGTGGATGCAGTGGATGTGGTGGTGGTGGATGTGGTGGTGGTGGATGCGGTGGTGGTGGAAGTGGTGGTGGTGGAAGTGGTGGTGGTGGATGTGGTGGTGGATGTGGTGGATGTGGTAGTGGATGTGGTGGATGTGGTGGATGTGGTGGTGGTGGATGCGGTGGATGTGGTGGTGGATGTGGTGGTGGATGTGGTGGTGGCTGTGGATGTGGTGGTAGATGCGGTGGTGCATGTGGTGGTGGTGGATGTGGCGGTGGATGTCATGGTGGATGTGGAGGTGGATGTGGTGGTGATGGTGGATGGTGTTGTCGATGTGGTGGTGGATGCGGTGGATGTGGTGGATGTGGTGATGGTGGATGCGGTGGTGGTGGTGGATGCGGTGGTGGTGGATGGGGTGGTGGTGGTGGATGTAGTGGTGGTGGGTGTGGTGGATGTGGTGGTGGTGGGTGTGGTGGATGTGGTGGTGGTGGGTGTGGTGGATGTGGCGGTGATGTGGCGGTGGATGTGGCGGTGGATGTGGTGGTGGATGGGGTGGTGGATGTGGTGGTGGATGAGGTGGTGGATGTGGAGGTGGCTGTGGAGGTGGATGTGGAGGTGATGGTGGATGTGGTGGTGGTGGAAGCGGTGGATGTGGTGGTGGTGGATGTGGTGGTGGATGTGGTGGTGGATGTGGTGGATGTGGTGGTGGTGGATGCGGTGGATGTGGTGGTGGATGTGGTGGTGGTGGGTGTGGTGGATGTGGTGGTGGATGCGGTGGATGTGGTGGTGGATGTGGTGGGTGTGGTGGATGTGGTGGATGTGGTGGTGGATGTGGTGGTGGATGCAGTGGTGGTGCATGTGGTGGATGTGGTGGTGGTGGATGTGGCGGTGGATGTCATGGTGGATGTGGAGGTGATGGTGGATGTGGTGGTGGATGTGGTGGTGGATATGGTGGTAGATGTGGTGGTGATGGTGGATGTGGTGGATGTTGTGGTGGTAGATGTGGTGGTGGAAGTGGTGGTGGAAGTGGTGGTGGCTGTGGTGGTGGATGCTGTGGTGGTGCATGTGGTGGATGTGGTGATGATGCATGTGGTGGTGGATGTGGTGGTGGATGTGGTGGATGTGGTGGATGTGATGGTGGTGGATGCGGTGGATGTGGATGTGGTGGTGGTGGGTGTGGTGGATGTGGTGGTGGATGCGGTGGTGGTGCATGTGGTGGATGTGGTGGATGTGGTGGTGGATGTGGCGGTGGATGATGTTTATAAAGCGTGAACGAGGCCGGGGGGAGTCGAGGCGCCTCGGATTAAACATTTATTATCACAAGTTGTGACAAGGAGAGATACACACAGTATAACACCCCCAGAGGGACAGACACCAGGAGTGGGGTACAGTGGGGTGCAGTGTCAGCTGCACAAGACACGATCATCACCACAAGTCAGAAATACAAATACCCCAGAGATCTGCTTCTTCCAGAGAGGAGACTTCAGGGTTAAAAGTCACTTTTGGGGACGGATCATTGAGGGGGGAGGGGGGGGGCGTGGGATTGAAAGATGGAAATGGATCAGGACATTTCCCTCATTTCCCTCATTCTGAGGGATGAACACGTGCCTCGTGTATAGCGCCTCGTGTGTAGCGCCTCGAGTCTGGTGTGTCCAGGCACAGTCTGCAGAGGGTCACACAGCGCGTGGGGTCAGTATGTAGAAGCTCCGCCCAGATCTGAATGTGTAGCTGTGACTCGGTCTGATTTTTAGGTCTGGCGTACGGTGCGTGGTTCACGGGTGCACCGAGCGCTGCGTGTTTGACAAGGGGGTCTCTGGGCGCTGTGTGTTCAACGTCACGAACTACATTGAGGGGAATGTGTTTATGTTTCCAGAAATGCTTGTCTCAAGACAAAAAGTGTGGTAAGTGGGTAAACTTCATTTTTTATCTGGCGGTAATGCAAGTGGTATAGAACGTATACATCTATTTTTTAGATTAGGTATATTTAGCATATTTTTTGTGGCGGCGGAAGCTATTCTTAGATTGCAGTGACCCCTTGATATTAGTGCGTTTAGTGGTGTCACGTGTACGAAACACCGCCCGACCCCTGTGTGCGACCCTCTCCGCCGCCGCTCCCCAGGTGCCCCCACCCCACTGTCTTACACAACCTACTATATATATATAATAATAATAAAAGCAGCATTTCAAATGCAAGAGGCTTAAAAGTTACGCACGGGTGCCCGTGAGTCCTGGACTCGAAGAATCCATACATCATCAGCTGTAATGTCTACAACACGTGCTGCCAACACAGATGGATTACAACAAGCATTTGCAAAGCCAATAGGCCTTCCTTTCATTTTCTAGCCTCAGTTACAATTTGTAAAAATCCACAGTGATGAGCAGTGTCGATAGTGTTTGCTTGATCTCCACAGCTGTTGTTTAAATGCATTTGTAACGTCAAGGCTGCTCGTGGGCTTTGCCATTAACAGAAAGATAAAGCGCACAGAGGCCCTTTTAAGTCTGGAGCTGCTGCAGCATTAAATATGAACGTGCGCCTCGCGCTGAAAGAAACACACATCATTTACGGCTCCCTGCAGCCACGTTGTGAAAACGTATAAAAAATATTTCTACCCATATATGTTCTTTACATTATATGCACTCGATGTCTTTAGCGGGTAGAACGTTAACAAACTTCATTACATGGATATTTTAAAATTGCCATTGTTACTCAAACACATCACACAAACCCTTGGATGTTGCATCGCTCTGACTGCTTACATCAGCTCCCCCCCTCCCCCACCGCCCCCCCCCCCCTCAGATACCAGACTTTATCTCAGAGACAGGCCGCCACACCCTGCAGGGCGATCCCTTCCTTTGAAAAGCCTCAGACACATTCACACTCGAAACAACTCCATGTCGCTGCATCCACCTGACCTCTGCAGGTCACTGGCGCCACCGACATTTACATATCAGAGAGGATGAAAGGAGGCGCCAATCACAGTCAGCCGTCTGCCATCTTTACAACGAGCAGCGCTAGTCACACCTCACTCTTGGCGCTACCTTCCGATTCACGCCAGGACTGCCTCGATCGCATCGGGGCGTTAGTTCCAGGGTACACGTCATCGCTTGCTGTGATCAAAGTAAACGCTTTGCATTTCTTTCTCGTTTTCCTTATTTAAACCCCACACAAGCCCCTGTCCAGGACGGCGCCTCGTTCATGCGACCAGAGACGTGTCCTGTGGCACTCGGGCTCTGTCCAGTTTTCGTCTTTGTGTAAGTACCTCTTAACTTACTAAATGTGCCTAGTGTGTGTCAATGCGTCCTTTGTATTATGTTTACCATTTATACAAAGTTGTATTTTATTATTTAGCCACGGAAGAAAGTTCTTTTCACAACACTTCGTGTAAACCTGTGACTTTGGGATTCATTTGAAGTGTACCGCCAAGCAACCTGTCGTTTTGGTAAGTAGATTGACGGATTTTTATTTACATAATGTGAGTTGTTTACTTAACTTACTTTCTAGAGAAATGCAGTTCTCATGAGTGGTGTTCAGATGTGCATGCTTGTACGGTATTCTGTTGCAATGTGCATGCTTCAGGGGCCGCACTTTGGTGTGGCGTCTTTCTTTGATGGACACTCTTCGCGCCCCCGGGCCCTGCAGTCCATGCCACCCGTGTTGTGAAACACTAACGAGCCTTGTCAGAATGCGGGGTCTGCCGCCCTTGCACCGTATTCAGTTTGTTTTTGTGAGGTGCGGGAGTGTCTCCGGGGCCCCAGGAGGCTAGATTAGCCCCTGTCTGAATGAAGGGTCGCAGCGCCTTGTGTCATCCTGACCTGTGCTTCAGAAGGGTGGGGGTTCTTAACACAGACATGCCCCTGCCGCCCTTGCACCGTATCCAGTTTGTTTTTGTGAGGTACAGGAGTGTCTCCGGGGCCCCAGGAGGGCAGATTAGCCACTGTCTGGATGAAGGGTCGCAGGGACAGCCCGCAGCGCCTTGTGTCAGTCTGACCTGTGTTTCAGAAGGGTGGGGGGTGCAGCACTTGTCTTGCTCAGCTGGATACACTTGCGCTGCCCAAACGCTGCAAGATTCCGCCTCCGGAGCTCTGCAGCTGTATCTGTGTGAGTAGCGCCTGGAAGCGCCATCCATCCATCCACACAGATGTGGTGTCACTGGGTTCCTTCCACCTGTTCTGTCCTTGTGCTTAAGGAGCTGACAGCAATGCGTCTGTGTCCGGATTGGGAGACGACGACGAGCGTGTCCTGGGTTCAGGGTGAAATGGAAGTGTGTGAGAGAAGCTTGAACCATTCCGCGTGTGCGTGTGTGTTTAAGAGAGTGTGCGTAAGTCTGAGCACGAGGCTCGCTTCCACCTTGAATCTCAGCCTGTGGAGCCTGCTCCCTGGTCACCGTGTAGCCGTAGTCGTGCTGAGAGCATCGGTGCAGTCACCCCATGGGATGATGTCACCCGGTGCGCTCCGCACCCCCCCCCACCCCCCCGCACCTTCCTAGTGACGCCACTGTTAGCAGTGTGATGTTTTGAATGCCCGCCAAAGGTGTGTTGTTTAACACAAAGGGCCATTCTCAGTTCTTTTTTAGCCCGTGTGTGACTCGTGGCTGTGACGGGTGATATCATACACCTAAATGGCCTACATTTACGGGTTCGTCGAAATTGCAAAGTTCCACAGAGCTCTTATTGAGGTATAAAATGTCCTGTGTTCTGAGCCTGTATGAGGGACTCACACTTACGTGTGGCCTAAGTTACGCACAAAACCAAACTTTGTGAATCAGGCCTCTAAACGTCATCTAAGTGTACTACCAAGGGAGGGGTTAGATGGGTGTTAAAGTGGGGGAGCTTTACATACAGGCAGACAGTCGAGCCGCCATCCGTACTCGTGGGGCGGCATCTTTGTATCAGCAGAAGGGAGGGGGCTAGTGCTGGTAAGTACTTTCACTGTATTCAGGCACAATAGCTCCCTGAAAACTACACTAGCAAGTTAAGGCAATGCTGTGCAAAGCCACTGTACCCTCTTCAGGCACTGACAGCGGCGGCTACTTTTTAGGTCGAGGACCGTCGCACTGCGTAGCAGTGGGCGGAGCCTGAGATTTAATGTTTCTTAGAGGGGGTTTGGAACCCGCCCCTCTTCTCCATTGGCTGGCTTCCTAAACGGAGGCCAGTCATTGGAGGAGAGGGGCGTCACTCAGTTCAAGCCCCATCTTTTTGCGATTCGTGGGCATGTTTTTTAGATTCTTTCTAGCTGTGACGCCATCTGTCACTTACCCAAAAACACGCCCCCAAATCGGAAATTTTTTGAGTTTTGCGGCAGCCTGATGCTGCAGCGCGAGGCAGAGGAGGCTCGCGCTCGCCCCCGCTCGCGCTAGCCTCTCGCGCTGCACAAGAGATATGCTTCTCGTTCCAGCGGCTTGGAGGGAACGGGAGCAGAGCCACGGAGCAGGCATCAGCGCTTCGTGGCATCTAATTGGATTGCCAGGCCACATCGCTGTAGGAGAAGCAGGGGAGATATTAAAAGATGATGAGGCGCTGCCTCCAGATATTGCTTTCATTTGTCCAGCTCTCCATAATAAGGCAAGAGCTGAAACGAAGAGTCAATCATCCGGGGTTCAAGGGCAGCGTTTCCACTTAGACGCTTTCCCGCCCTTTTATACCTAGAATGTATTTTCTTCCAGGGCCGACTTTTGGAAATGGGTGAGCTGGGCCCAGGGTACCCAGATGTGCTTGCTTCCCTGCACCCTCGCTGTGCTTGCTTCCCTGCCCCCTCGCTGTGCTTGCTTCCCTGCCCCCTCGCTGTGCTTGCTTCCCTGCCCCCTCACTGTGCTTGCTTCCCTGCCCCATCGCTGTGCTTGCTTCCCTGCCCCCTCACTGTGCTTGCTTCCCTGCCCCCTCGCTGTGCTTGCTTCCCTGCCCCCTCGCTGTGCTTGCTTCCCTGCCCCCTCGCTGTGCTTGCTTCCCTGCACCCTCGCTGTGCTTGCTTCCCTGCACCCTCGCTGTGCTTGCTTCCCTGCACCCTCGCTGTGCTTGCTTCCCTGCCCCCTCGCTGTGCTTGCTTCCCTGCCCCCTCGCTGTGCTTGCTCCCCTGCCCCCTCGCTGTGCTTGCTCCCCTGCCGCCTGGCTGTGCTTGCTCCCCTGCCCCCTGGCTGTGCTTGCTCCCCTGCTCCTGGCTGTGCTTGCTCCCCTGCCCCCTCGCTGTGCTTGCTTCCCTGCCCCCATGCTGTGCTTGCTTCCCTGCCCCCCTGGCTGTGCTTGCTTCCCTGCCCCCCTGGCTGTGCTTGCTTCCCTGCCATCCTGGCTGTGCTTGCTTCCCTGTCCCCCTGGCTGTGATTGCTCTCCTGCCCCCTGGCTGTGCTTGCTCTCCTGCCCCCTGGCTATGCTTGCTTCCCTGGCTGTGCTTGCTTCCCTGCCCCCTGGCTGTGCTTGCTTCCCTGCCCCCTGGCTGTGCTTGCTTCCCTGCCCTCTGGCTGTGCTTGCTCCCCTGGCTGTGCTTGCTCCCCTGCCTCCTCGCTGTGCTTGTTTCCCTGCCCGTTAGCTGTGCTTGCTTCCCTGCCCCCTCGCTGTGCTTGCTTCCCTGCCCCCTCGCTGTGCTTGCTCTCCTGCCCCATGGCTGTGCTTGCTCCCCTGCCCCTGGTTCCCCTGCCCCCTAGCTGTGCTTGCTCCCCTGCCCCCTGGCTGTGCTTGCTCCCCTGCCCCTGGCTGTGCTTGCTCCCCTGCCCCCTCGCTGTGCTTGCTTCCCTGCCCCCACGCTGTGCTTGCTACCCTGCCCCCACGCTGTGCTTGCTTCCCTGCCCCCTGGCTGTGCTTGCTTCCCTGCACCCTCGCTGTGCTTGCTTCCCTGCCCCCTCGCTGTGCTTGCTCTCCTGCCCCCTGGCTGTGCTTGCACCCCTGCCCCCTGGTTCCCCTGCCCCCTCGCTGTGCTTGCTTCCCTGCACCCTCGCTGTGCTTGCTTCCCAGCACTTTCGCTGTGCTTGCTTCCCTGCCCCCTCACTGTGCTTGCTTCCCTGCCCCCTCACTTTGCTTGCTCCCTGCCCCCTCGCTCTGCTTGCTCCCCTGCCCCCTGGCTGTGCTTGCTCCCCTGCCCCCTGGCTGTGCTTGCTCCCCTGCACCCTCGCTGTGCTTGCTTCCCTGCACCCTCGCTGTGCTTGCTTCCCTGCACCCTTGCTGTGCTTGCTTCCCTGCCCCCTCGCTGTGCTTGCTTCCCTGCACCATCGCTGTGCTTGCTTCCCTGCACCCTCGCTGTGCTTGCTTCCCTGCCCCCTCGCTGTGCTTGCTTCCCTGCACCCTCGCTGTGCTTGCTTCCCTGCACCCTAGCTGTGCTTGCTTCCCTGCACCCTCGCTGTGCTTGCTTCCCTGCCCCCTCGCTGTGCTTGCTTCCCTGCCCCCTCGCTGTGCTTTCTCCCCTGCCCCCTGGCTGTGCTTGCTCCCCTGCCCCCTCGCTGTGCTTGCTCCCCTGCCCCCTGGCTGTGCTTGCTCCCCTGCCCCCTGGCTGTGCTTGCTCCCCTGCCCCTGGCTGTGCTTGCTCCCCTGCCCCCTTGCTGTGCTTGCTTCCCTGCCCCCAAGCTGTGCTTGCTTCCCCGCCCCCTGGCTGTGCTTGCTTCCCTGCCACCCTGGCTGTGCTTGCTTCCCTGCCCCCTTGGCTGTGATTGCTCTCCTGCCCCCTGGCTGTGCTTGCTTTCCTGCCCCCTGGCTGTGCTTGCTTCCCTGTCCCCTGGCTGTGTTTGCTTCCCTGCCCTCTGGCTGTGCTTGCTCCCCTGGCTGTGCTTGCTCCACTGCCTCCTCGCTGTGCTTGCTTCCCTGCCCGCTCGCTGTGCTTGCTTCCCTGCCCCCTCGCTGTGCTTGCTTCCCTGCCCCCTCGCTGTGCTTGCTCTCCTGCCCCCTGGCTGTGCTTGCTCCTCTGCCCCCTGGTTCCCCTGCCCCCTCGCTGTGCTTGCTTCCCTGCACCCTCGCTGTGCTTGCTTCCCTGCACCCTCGCTGTGCTTGCTTCCCTGCCCCCTCGCTGTGCTTGCTTCCCTGCCCCCTCGCTGTGCTTGCTCCCCTGCCCCCTCGCTGGTCTTGCTCCCCTGCCCCCTGGCTGTGCTTGCTCCCCTGCCCCTGGCTGTGCTTGCTCCCCTGCCCCCTCGGTGTGCTTGCTTCCCTGCCCCCTAGCTGTGCTTGCTCTCCTGTTTGTGTATGTGGCTCTGGGTGTGTGTGTGGCTCTGGGTGTGTGTGTGGCTCTGGGTGTATATGGATCTCTATGTGTGTGTGTGTGTGTGTGGGGCTCTGTGTGTGTGTCTCTGTGTGAGTGGCTCTGTATGTGTGTGTGGGTGGCTTTGTGTGTGTGGCTCTGTGTGGGTGTAAATGCAATAGGTCATGCATTTGCGAGCGATTAAGCTATTGGCATTGTAAATAACAATGCCATTTATTTAATGATTAAGCTATTGGCAATGTAAATGACAATGCCATTTATTTATGATTTAAAAAAAAAAATGTCATCAGCATTGCCAATAGCTCTACCTTTAATAATGCAGAGACCATTGCATTGTAAATGCTTGTTATTATTACTAATGAGCGCGCATTTCACGCGTCGTGCGTGTGTCCTGGCTGGGCACCCTGTTGGATCAGCCCCCCTTGGGCACTAGTGTACCCGTGGAGTGGGGGGATGCTGGCGGGCCACAGAGTGTGCCGGGGACCAGGCATACCTCTCCCAAGGCGCACGGGCTGTCAGGCCCTCGTGCTTACAAAGCTCGTCCATTGACTTTGCGGCTATATTATGTGTAAATGAACACCCATGCTGTGTGCAGAAAAGTGAAAAGTATATTAAAACAGTCACAATAGCTCCCAAAGGCTCAATTTTCAACCGTGGGCCCGAAAAACACAGACACTGTTTGCCCTATAACACTTTGTTTGTGCAATGCAGTCGACGTGTTCCTAAGAGGCATTTCCTACAGCTCTTTAGTCAATGCACCATCGCCTGAACCATTTCTGGGGAACACTATCCTACGCCCATTTGATAGGAACAACAAATTTTGGTACAAAATATAATATAACATGATATTAAGATGGCATGTTGACGCCAACTGCGGTTGGGCTGGTGCTTAAACACGCATTGCTCACTTCAATGGCTGCAGGTTTTTGCACCCGGATTTCTCTGCACGGAGGGCCACTGCAGCCCTTCATCTGTCTGGCAAACTCTTCCATGCCTCGGGCCCGTGGGACGCCTGTGCCTGCACCCCTGCAGCCAAGGAGACCCCCACCACTGGTGTAACGACAAGTGAGGGGGGCTCCCTGCACGGTACTTAGAGGGGCCCCCTCCAGGCTCAATCAGGAGCTCTCCGGCCACAGTACAGTGCCGAGGGGGCCCCTTGGAGCTAGAGCCCCCCACACCGCGGGACACCTGTGCCTGCACCCCTGCAGCCAAGGAGACCCCCACCAGGACCCCTCACGGCAGGCATCTCCTTCCTCTCTCTCCCTCCTGCCCCACATTGCCCCAATCCTTGTCTATCTGCATGCGCATCTCTCACACTCTGCCCCACTCTGTACTCCTCTCCCTCCCTCCTGCCCCACTATGTACTCCTCTCCCTCCTGCCCCACATTGCCCCCCTCTCCTTGTCTATCTGCATGCGCATCTCTCACACTCTGCCCCACTCTGTACTCCTCTCCCTCCTGCCCCACATTGCCCCCCTCTCCTTGTCTATCTGCATGCGCATCTCTCACACTCTGGCCCACTCTGTACTCCTCTCCCTCCTGCCCCACATTGCCCCCCTCTCCTTGTCTATCTGCATGCGCATCTCTCACACTCTGCCCCACTCTGTACTCCTCTCTCTCCCTCCTGCCCCACATTGCCCCTCCCCTTGTCTATCTGCATGCGCATCTCTCTCACTCTGCCCCACTCTGTACTCCTCTCTCCCTCCTGCCCCACATTGCCCCCTCTCCTTGTCTATCTGCATGCACATCTCTCACACTCTGCCCCACTCTGTACTCTTCTCCCTCCTGCCCCACATTGCCCCCCTCCTTGTCTAACTGCATGTGCATCTCTCACACTCTGCCCCCACTCTGTACTCCTCTCCCTCCTGCCCCACATTGCCACCCTCCCAAGGTCTATCTGCATGCGCATCTCTCTCACTCTGCCCCACTCTGTACTCCTCTCCCTCATGCCCCACATTTCCCCCTCTCCTTGTCTATCTGCTATGCAGATCTCTCTCACTCTGCCCCACTCTGTACTCCTCTCTCCCTCCTGCCCCACATTGCCCCCTCTCCTTGTCTATCTGCATGCACATCTCTCACACTCTGCCCCACTCTGTACTCTTCTCCCTCCTGCCCCACATTGCCCCCCTCCTTGTCTAACTGCATGTGCATCTCTCACACTCTGCCCCCACTCTGTACTCCTCTCCCTCCTGCCCCACATTGCCACCCTCCCAAGGTCTATCTGCATGCGCATCTCTCACACTCTGCCCCCACTCTGTATTCCTCTCCCTCCTACCCCACATTGACCCCCTCCTTGTCTATCTGCTATGCAGATCTCTCACACTCTGCCCCCACTCTGTACTCCTCTCTCTCCTGCCTCACATTGCCCCCTCCTTGTATATCTGCATGCGCATCTCTCACACTCTGCCCCCACTCTGTACTCCTCTCCCTCCTGCCCCACATTGCCCCCCTCCTTGTCTATCTGCATGCGCATCTCTCACACTCTGCCCCCACTCTGTACTCCTCTCTCTCCTGCCCCACATTGCCCCCCTCCTTGTCTATCTGCATGCGCATCTCTCACACTCTGCCCCACTCTGTGCTCCTCTCCCTCCTGCCCCACAGCCTAGAACTTCATCAGCTATCACTTCTTCCTTCTGCATTTCTGGGAACCATTTTCTCTTTCTCAGTTGGACAACAATTTCTAACCTCATAAGCTCGACCACTGGTGTCACTGCAAGCAGCAAATCATTGGTCTGAAAATAACTCTCTTCATTAAAGAAAGGCTCTGAACTTGAACTGTGTTTCCATTCCCGCAAAAACACATCACAAAAATTAGTTCTATTAATTACTCTTTCCCTCTTACTTTTGGCCTTCATTAAATGGATTCGTTTATCTAGTGATCGACTTCTGTTTAAAACTAAAATAAATAATTTCCTCTTTACTTCAAAAGCCTTTTCAACAATAGATTTAATATGTTTCTTCCTTTTATAAAAACAGTGCTCTCTATTTATATTTCTTCATATCTTTCAAAAAATTATATACTACTCTGTTATAAAATAATTTTTTACGTATTTCTTTATATTAATTTTCTCTTCTTTTGCCATAAGTTGTATCCTTTGAATGTACATTGCCTTTTTTTCCTTTCCTATATTTTTGACATTTTTGTGTGCTTTTTTCAACATTTTCAATATTCTTTCTGAGTCTAGTAATATTTTTAATAAATTTGTTGGTGGTCTTACCAGAACATTTTCTCTTTTTAGTCACATTATCTTGGTCATCCAATACTTGTTGTTGAGTTTTTTTCAAGTAACTGTCCTTTAGCTCTCTTTTTCTGAATTTCTCAGGCATGATAACTTAATTTTAATAATGATAAACAATATCTGTAAAAAAATAAACATAAATAAATGTATATTAATAACTTTATAAAATATACTTTTCGGTTACTATACAAACACATTCTACATAAATACTGACTGGGGAATTATAGGCCTGAAACACAAGGGTAAAACTGTTCATCAGAATTTCCATCTTTAGACCTCCTCAACCTAGTATTCCAGTGTTCTCAAGCTTTCTATCTCGAGAATGCCTAGAGGCCTCTCATCCCTCTCTCAAAATGAACTCAGACTCTGGATGTCTGTATTAGCTAATAAATGTTATTCCTTAGTTCCAGTTTGCATTCTTTAACAATCTCTGGTTTTAAATCCACAGGTGATTGAAGTATTGGTGTAGAAGACACAATGGTGATCAGTAATAAGCAAATAATTAAAAACTATTAAAGCGCCTACGCTAAAGAAGTAAAGTTGCTTCAGAGCTCCAACAAGAGGAAAGTATCCAGGAAAAAGATGTGATGAGGAACTTGGATGAGAGTAAAATAAAGAACGTGAAAGCAGTTTCTCGAAATAGATTTCCTGCTGCTCTAATGGTATATGAAGAATGCCCTGGAGATGCTAACCCAGGGCAGGAAGACCATCTGTCTGAACCAGAGAGGACAAGCATCAGTCTAAAGTTCTAATCGATCCAAGAGAAGATAATACACACAGAACAAGTGGGACTTGAAGAGTTTTTAACAGACCTCAGCAAAATGGAACTTGAGCACCATATCCAGTGAATTGTCGTTAAATCAAAAACAAATATCTGTTAGTCACTTATACATTGTAAACAAAGCTGCTTAAAAGACCAGGTAATCAGGTTAGGACTAAGATATCTGCTAGTTACGAACTAGCGATGTGGGTAAATCTGGGACCAAGGGAAGGAGAGTGAGGGAAAATAAATGCACCTCTGCGACCAATGACCACATTTTACTTGTAGTCCCGGTCCACATGTCCACTACCATTCTTACTCATTAGAAGTGACCTCAGGTATTTGTTACCGGGCAAGACCTGCAAAATCCTTAAAATCCTCATTGTAGTCTTATATGCAGATATAGAAGACATCCGTAAGAAGGGTGACAAGAAACAATGTGCTGCTACTGATAAACAATAGTATTCTGAATGTTCATGCCAATACATTATGTGAGTATTTACCTAGCTTCGAAATACTGAACACCAAACAAAGACCTGTTAAGGGCTTCATTAAAACTCATAAATGAATACGTTCGAGAAAAGGGTTTGAGAATCTACATGGATGTAATGTAGAGGCAATAATCCCATGAGAGGCTTCCCCATAAGTACCAGGGGCTGCTGATATTAAGGTTCTAGGGTGAATTAGGTTGCCAACAGAGGTTATAAACTGTGAACTCCACAGAGAAGTGATCTTTGGCTAAATAAATGTCCAAGTGTTAAGTTGAACAAGTGCAGCACATTTGAGTGGGTGATGCTAAACACATATTGAATAAGATTTAGTATTGTCTTATGGCATGTCTGCTAGAAAAATCCCAACTTGGAGATATTAACTTTAGAAAGAAATCTTATCTCATAATGGAATGTATACAAGACAAAACCGAACTTGGAGATATTAGCACCAAAAAGAAGTCTCATACATGCTCTGAATGTGAGAAGAGCTTTAGGTGTCGATCCAGTCTCAGTGAGCATGAGAAAACTCACACAGGGGAAAAACTTTATCAGTGCTCTGAATGCCAGAAACGCTTCACTCGCAAACAGCATCTGACTCGACATGTGAGAACTCACACTGGGGAAAAACCTCATAAGTGCTCTGAATGCCACAAAGGTTTCCGAAGTAAATTCAGCCTTACTCGACATGAGAGAATACATACTGGAGAAAAACCTTTTCAGTGCTCTGAATGTCAGAGAAGCTTCATTTGTAAAACCCTTCTCAGTCAACATGAGAGAACTCACACTGGAGAGAAACCTTATCAGTGCTCTGAATGCCTAAATAGTTACCAATGTAAAGCAGATCTCACTCAACATGAGAGAACGCATACTGGGCAAAAACCTTATAAGTGCACTGAATGCCAGAAAACCTTCAGTCGGAAAAAAGTTCTCACCCGGCATGAGTTAACCCATACTGGGCAGAAATCCCATCAGTGCTCTGAATGCCCAAAAAACTTTAGTCGTAAATACCTTCTCACTCAACATGAGAGAACCCACACCGGGGAAAAACCATATCACTGCTCTGAATGCCACTAAAAAGTTATTGGTTGCAAACTGGTCTTATTTTCCATGAGAGAACTCACACTGGGGAGAAACCATATGAGTGCTCTGAATGTCACAAAAACTTTAGTGAACAAGATAGTCTCACTCACCATGAACAAACACATACTGGGCAAAAAACTTATCAGTGCTCTGAACGCCTAAAACATTTCAGTTATAAAACCAGTCTTATTGTACATCAGAGAACTCACTCTGGGGAAAAACCTGATCAGTGCCTTGAATTCCAGAAAACCTTGAGTCATAAACTCAATCTAACTTTACATAAGAGAACTCACACTGGGGAAAAAGCTCATCAGTGCCTTGAATGCCAGAAAAGCTTGAGTCATAAACTCAGTCTAACTTTACATGAGGGAACTCATAGTGGGGAAAAACTTCATCAGTGCTCTGAATGCCAGAAAACCTTCAGTGTGAAAAGTCACCTTGCTGTTCATGAGAGAACACATAATGGGGGAAGATCCTTTTCGGTGCTTTCAATTCCAGACAAGCTTTAGTTTTAAAATAATTCTCACTCCGCATGTAAAAGCCCATACTAGCTAAAATAAATGTATGAGTATTATGAAGGCATGTAAAGATTCAGTTGGAAGATCCATGTTATAAAGGAAAAGTGTTTATTAGTGTTCTGAATGCCAGAAAAGCTTTATTCATAAAATTAATTTCAATGAAAATGAAAGAACGCGTCCTGTGTCAAATCCTTATCACTATTCTGAATTTCAGGAACACGAGTTGTAAAATGGATGCCTTTCGACATGAGAGAACTGTGGAAAAGTAAATTTTGCCATGTTATATGTGCCTACGTGTTCCCCATGTTATGATATATGTGCATGATCGATATGCATGTATCCCCTTTCTGATCGATTAAAGACGCAATTACAGTTGTGTCCATCTCTAGTATGCCAGTTCCCAGTCCTCGTGAATACAACGAATATTAGGCCTATGTAAAGCTACGTTGCCACGTTTTACAGTGTGCACGTTAATTCATTGAATTATCCCCGTTTCTAGGCCTCAAAAGGGCCCGGACTCAGATTCAGCTCCTGTTTCCTGAACCCTCTCCGAGGAGCGATACAGCCCCCACCTGTATCCCTGACCCTTCACTTACTTTCATGCCTCGCAGTGCCCGGCTCGGCCTGGTTCTGCCTCCCAGTCTGCCAAGAGTATGTTATGATTCTAGTTATCAGTTCAGCCCTCCTTCTCTGCATTCCTAAGCTACTGAATCGCATCAATAGTTTCCGTCATGGTCTAGCCTTTATGTCTCCATGTAAGAGAAATACTGTATTAATATTCATAGAATATTCCTCGCACACGCACTACATATAGAATTATGCATGCACCAGTCCTAGTATCAAGTAGCCTTTGCCCTGATAACTTTTGGATTCTATCAACATGTACTATAAACAACAGATACTAGATATGCCTAGGTACATGTCGCTCTGACCCTCCAGACTTTCGTCTCCTCTTCTAGTGCAGAAGTCATAGCCCCCAGTTCTCCTGGTAACACGTCATTGCCAGTTTGCGCGCACCACTAGGTTAAAGGTCCCAGCTGCTCAGGTAGCCCCCTCCATGTTTCCGCCCCTTTTTATGACATATTCTGTTACGTTTACATCACATGTCTATGTATACGCCCTGTACACACCTCTTGTTACACCCACTTTATGCCTTATCTTTCGCGACTGCTACAAACCACGCCTACTGCTACGCCTACTGTATTGAACGCAATGTATTTTGTTTAACTATAAATATTGTGCACTGTTATTAAAAGTTACCCCTTATGCTCCCAGATCCTGCCCCCGGCAGCTGCCATCCCATTCCCGTACAGGCTGTCCTGTTCCTGTCCTTTTATGATTAATTAAAGCCTGTCAAACTTCAGCTACCTCGTATCTTGACTCTTATTTATTGAGCTAACCGTTTATTGATTATAGTCAAAAATAGAACCGGTAATTAATTATTTATTTACCACATAATGGCGCCCGAATAGGGACTTGCCCTTTCCCCACGCGCCGGAGAAGCCACGCAAGCCCCCTGATCCTCTGCAGCCGTGACGGAACCATACCGTGCACGTGCAGATTATTCTGCTTCAAGTATCCCTCAGGCCCACGGAGGAGACGGAGGTTGCGGTCTAGCGTCCAGACGAGGCGGTGGAGGAACGCGGCGAGTCCCGACCAGAGCCCAAGCCGAGAGTCCAAGGTCCGAGGTATCCGGAGGCCCACCTGTAACTGAAGTCCGAAGTTCGTCCGTCCGTCGTCGTAGCAGTCCAGTCCAGTCCGAGGCCTTCCGTTCTTGCTGCCCGGTGAGTACCGTTGCTGGGGTGGTATCTAGACAGGGTCAATTAATTTGTCTCTGGTCCGTGGGTTTGGGTACACAGATCCAACACGAAGTGTCCACCTAGGTGGATGCGGGTCCTGACGTGTCTCTTTATGAGACCGGTAAGTTTTCGTACTGTTTTAGCAGTACATCTAGTCAGTCCAGTCTGTTCTGTTCTCGAGAAATTCTTGTGTTCTGTTTTCAGTATTTCAGGTAATATTCTGTCCGAACTGTTATTTTAAATGTTAGTTCATGTGTTTTCAGTGTCGTGGTATGAGTGATTTGTTTCCTTAAAGTTATTTATTGTGTTTATCGTGTATTGTATTGTGTTCAGACTCCAGCCTAGTTATGCCTCTGTTCTCGAAATTACGTCAGTTAAGAACTAGAAAAGGTCTGCTCGAAGAAGCAGTTCCTGTCCCGCCTAGGGACAGTCCAGGTCATTTTATGTATCATAAGCATGGCATAAGTGCCATATTATATCTAGACTTATGGGTCGAGTATACTAAAGATCTAGAAGAGAAATATAGATGGCCTGTATCAGGTACATGGGATGCCGAGTGCATCATGCGAGTAGAAGAAGTATTATGGAAAAAGAAAGCCAGACAGTCCCAGAAAGATGCCATCGAGTTATGGCGCAAAGAATCTCATAAAAGAACCGAAAAAGAAATCAGAAAGTCAGAATTAAGTAGGGAATCCTCAGAAAGAGCCCAAGAAAGGGAATTAATCGAAATAGGTGAACGAGTTAAAGCCGAGCAGTCAGACAGACAGAGAAATGCCCTTATTAAGGGTATGTATCCTCTTCTTGCCGAGGGCTTGCCAAAAGCAACCCCGGAAGCACCATGTAATTTTCCGCCGCCATTAGTTCCGATTAAGCTACGTCACAAACAGACCGCAGCTGATATTTTTCTCTCGTCCTATTTGGACGACACAGTCCCAGAATATGCAAATCCTGCTCCGCCAGCTCCTGTAAATAATGTAATTCCTGCTCCTCCAGCCACCGGGGCACCTGTCACAGTACCTGTTACGGTACCCCCGGTCCAGCCCGTAGTACAAGTACCCGCTACATCAGTCACTCTCCCAGCACGAAGAGTATCAGTCGACGATTCTAGTTTAGGGGCCGCGGGGGGAGGTCCTCCTGGTACCCCGCCGCCACACAAACGTGTAACGTTAGTTGAGTTACATGAACGTGCGTTACAGCGTACGCCCAAACAGCAGTCCGTTGCAGATATCAAGCGAGCTCTTACCGAATGCCGTTATGATCCAGTCCCAGGCGATGATAATATGGTTATATATTCATTGCGTGTAAGACGGGTGACCGAGTATTTGGACACCCTACCGAATATGAAAGAAGATCTAGACAGAGTATATCGTTTCATCCGTACAGGGGATGATCCAGAAAGTATTGGCGAAGCCATGTCTCTAAGGAAAGCTGAGACTCAGCTCATGCTATTAAAGTTTCTAGTTAATTGTTTAATAAGGGAACAAGATTATCCGACTAAAGATCCGACCGAAATGAGAGTTCTGACAAAGTGGAGTGATAATATAGCCGAGGGAAGACACAAGACACTCAGTAGTATAGAGAGTATGTACAAGAAAATTCGTAAGGAAATAATAAGGTTACACGAGAAACGCAAAGCAGTACAAGTAAGCGAGAAAGAAGACGACTCTTCTACTGAAGAGGTAGACGACGAGAATCCTACCAGAATAGCGTATGTAGGTAAATCTAGATTTCCCGACCGACATTCACGCCTAGAACACAAGAAAGTCTTTCCTCCTCCAGCACCAGAACAAGGTTCTCTCGAGCAAGTATTTCAAGTTACCGATCACATTCTGAAATTACGAATCGGTTATAGTGAACTTAGTACTATGCATGAACAAGAACTAGCCCGATCAGCAGTCCGATGGACTACTGATTCTACCACTTTTCCAGACGAAATAGTGGCACAGATGTTTCTGAAACTGCCCCCAGCCGAGCAGCGACTGGTGGGTATGTATATGATCCAGCACCTCATTACATTGTATGAGGGACAACATTCTGATCCAGGTCCGTTACATGATGTTCTGAACGAGTTACTCCAATATAGATGGAGAGGTTTAGGTACCGATTTAATTAGTGTCATTCTAGAACAGCGCCACAAATATAGAACGTTCCTGAACCCGCATTTTGTTCACGTCTCACCTCCAGAAAGTAAACCATTCTACATAGATAGACAGCATCCGTTACGAGAAGTACACCCAGTTAGGACAGAGGGTGGTGAAATGCAACGAGTATTTGTTTACACCCCTATCACAAAGATGGAACTCTTAGAGATGAAGAAATTAATTCCCTGTCACGACAAAGATCCAGCAGGGTTCCATCGAGAATTAAAAGACATGCTCCGTATGGGAGAATACACGTATCCAGATATCATTAAAATGCTAAAAGTCCTGTTGCCCGCAGGGGTATATGAAAAACTCAAGGAAAAAGAATGGGAGGTGGGAGAGAAAAAGATAGATTGGACAACTCTAGAAGCTGAAGATAATATACGAGTACCAGGTACCGGTCTTGGGGATAAAGCTAAAGCTTTGCCCGAACTGTTAATACAAGTCTTGCCAAGGTTACTAGCCACGAAAAAGGAAGATTGGGATGCAATCTCAGCATGCAAACAGAAACAGGATGAAGATACTAGTGATTTTTATTCTAGATTCGAGAAATGTTTCATTATTAACAGTGGTTTGAAAACAGGTAGCGAGTCATACCCTCATCTTTTTGTTACTAAACTAGTCGAGAATTCAAGTCCACAAGTTAAAAATCGAGTTTTGAAAGTCGAAAGTACTTGGCAAGCTAATACCCCGTCCCAAATGCTTCAGATGCTCCAGTATCACCAGAATAGAATCAGAGAAGAGCAAGAACACGAAAGGAGACGTATGAAAGACACGAAAATAAAAGTACTAGTTGCACAATCTGTTCCACAAGACAGTCAGAAGAGGGGTCCGAATCAAGCCAGTCATCCTGCAGCTCCCGTTAAAGGGACATGCAATTATTGTAAACAGCCAGGTCATTTTATAAACGAGTGTGCAGTTCTGAAACACAACATAGCTACTGGTAAGACTAAAGAAAGACCACGTCCGCCTAGACAAGAACAAGTTTCACAGATTTCTCAGTCACCCCAGAATGCACAACAGACAGTTCCAGTATCGCAGCCTATCGCTGCAACACAACATGTTACACAGCAAATGTATCAGTATGCTCAGTCAGAGTATCCAGAGTATCAACAGTATTCATGAAACAGCCTAGAGAGGGAGGTAGGCTTGCCTCTCATCGAGATACCTGTAGATCAAGAGGGTCCCTATGTACACAGTCAAGTATTAGGGAAAGACAGAAAGTTTCTGATTGATACAGGGGCAAGTAGGACTACTATCAGTCATGACGAGGTTCCAGGGGCTCCGCTCTCAGGCTCTAGAAATGTTTCCCTTGGATTTTCAGGAAAGCCTATAGTTAACGAGATTTCAAAGCCAGTTTCTCTAGAAGTTGGTCCATTGTCCCGAACTACTGATTTATTACTTACGAAGTCATGTCCAGAAAATTTATTAGGCATCAAAACATTGAAAGAATTAGGTGCAGTTATTTGCTGCTCTCCAGAAGGAATACGTTTGTTTTTGCGTGACTTCAAAGGTCACTATGTATTACGAGATTTTGATCCAAGATTGTCAAATGTCCCGCAGCATTTATGGGCGCAAGGTCCAACTGATGTAGGTTTTATGCAAATCACACCCCATCGTGTGACTCTGAAACAAGGTATAGTCTTGCCACGAATCAGACAGTACAGATTGCCACCTGAGGCTGTAGCAGCCTTATCCAAAATTATTGACGAGCTTATTGCTCAAGGAGTGGTTGTAGAAACTGACTCCAATGTATGTAATTCTCCTATCATTCCAGTCATGAAACGTACTGATCCAAATGCACCTCCAGTATATCGATTAGTGATTGACCTTCGAGAACTTAATAAATGTATCATACCCCAGTATCCAGTAGTCCCAGATATTTCATCTCTATTGACAGCTATTGATTCTGAAGCCATATTTTTTACAGTAATAGACCTCAAAAATGCATTTTTCAGTGTCCCCATTCATCCAGATAGCCAGTACCTTTTTGGTTTTTGTTTAAATGGAAGGAGCTATAAATTCACACGAGCTCCTCAAGGTTTCACAGAAAGTCCTAGTATTTATAGTCAAGCACTTAAAAGACAACTAGACAATATTCACATGCCAACTGACACTGCCCTGCTCCAGTATGTCGATGATCTATTGATCACAGCCCGTTCTGAACGTGACTGCGAGCATGCGTCACTTACAGTCCTGTATTTCCTAGCCGAGATGGGGCACAAGGTGTCCCCTTCGAAGCTTCAGTTCTGTGTCCAGCAAGTGATCTACTTAGGCCACTTACTGTCCAAGTGGGGTAGGCAGTTGACACCAGATCGTATCCAGTTAATAGCGAGTCTTCCACAGCCCAAGACACAGAAGGAGGTACGAGCTTTTATTGGCCTCACTTCTTACTGCAGACAATGGATTCCTCAGTATGCATTTCTAGCCAAGCCACTGATACAGTTAACGACACAGGAGGTAGCCGTATCGACTGTCCTCCCTTGGACATCTGAACATACACTTGTTTTTAATGAATTAAAGAAAGCTTTATGCCAAGCACCTGTTCTAGCTATACCGAACTACAGTAAGTCTTTTACACTTTTTGTCACAGAACGTGATGGTACTGCATTATCTGTTCTCACACAAGATCAAGCAGGACAATACAAGCCCTGTGCTTATTTTTCGAGCACACTAGATCCAGTAGCCCAGGCTCTGCCTGCGTGCCTCAAGTCAGTTGCAGCCACAGCTCTAGCTATCAGACAAAGTGATTCCATAGTATTAGGACACTCCCTGACAGTACAAGTTCCACACTCCGTGGAAGTTCTTTTAAACCGAACACAGACTCAGCACTTGACAATTGCCCGTTTAACAGGTTATGAACTGACACTGTTCCAGCCACACATAGAAATCAGACGCTGCAACGTTTTAAATCCAGCTACACTGTTACCGTCAGTTACTTCAAATCCTGCCACACATGACTGTGTGGAAGTCATTAATACTATGACCAAGCCAAGACAAGACCTGACAGACATTGCATTACCTAATCCCGACCTGACACTTTATGTGGATGGTTCATGTATGAGAACTAGTACAGGGGAACTAGTAGCCGCGTATGCAGTGACTACTGAAACTGAAGTTATTGAAACACACCGTATTGACACCCTGTCTGCTCAAGCAGCAGAGCTGGTTGCTCTGACCCAAGCCTGCATACGTGCCAAGGACCTGAAAGTAAACATATATACAGATTCACGTTACGCATTCGGAGTTGTACACGACTTCGGAGTGCTCTGGCAGGAGAGAGGTTTCATGACTTCTCATGGAACCAAGATTCAGCATGGTCTCCTCATTCAAGCTCTGTTAGATGCAATACATTTACCGACAGCTATCGCTATCATGAAGTGCAAGGCACATACGAAAGTCACTGACATTATTTCCCAAGGTAATGATCTAGCAGATCGAACAGCCAAGCTTACAGCTCAGACACCAGACATTCCAGTTAACACGACACAGACATTCACTCCAGAACAGACTACTTGTATGACAGTTAAGGACCCTACACAAGATGTCATAGACATACAGTTACATGCTACTCCCGAAGAAATCAAGAAATGGTCCGAACAAGGAGGGGTCCAGACAGATCAGGGATGGGTGACAAAGGGAAAAGCCACATGGTTTCTCCCCGACTCTATGGTTCAAGTCATTATCAATACCGCACATAGTCCAGCACATCTAGGAGAAAAAGCTATGTTAGAAAGTATCCAGAACCTTTGGTTCAACAAGCACTTACGAGCTGCAGCCAAGCAGAAAGTCCGTACTTGTATGATATGTTGCCAGTTCAATCCAGGTAAAAGTGTCCCGGTGGAACAAGGTGGATTCCAACCCCCTGACCACCCTTTTGAAGTCCTCCAGATGGATTATATTCAGATGGAGCGATGTCGAGGTTTCAAGTATGTCCTTGTAGTTGTATGCGCTTTGTCCAGGTGGACAGAAGCATATCCAGTTCCAGATTACACAGCAGCGACCACTGCCAGGCAGTTGGTTCGTGAATTCTTCCCCCGCTATGGACTCCCTAGGGTCGTGTATTCTGATAACGGCCAGCCATTCTCATCAGAGTTAATGAAACATGTTTCCCTTCTGTTAGGGTACCAGTGGAAGTTCCATTGTGTGCGCCATCCTGAAGCAGCCGGTCTCGTAGAGAGACATAATCAGACCCTGAAAATCCGTATTGCCAAGATATGCAAAGAGAAAGGTGTAGACTGGCTAGTAGCCCTGCCAGTTGCTTTATTCTTCATGAGGATGGTTGCACATTCCAGATCAGGTCTGTCCCCTTATGAGGTCGTATTCGGCCGCCCCCCAAATATGTGGGGTACACCTAGGCCCCGCAGTATTACAGATGTTTCCAGTAATATGCTGACAGATTACCTAGCTTCCTTGATGTCTGCCCTACACTCTTGTCGTTCGCAGGTTGCCGCTGCATTTCCAGACAATACTGAAGTGAAACCGCATGAGGTCATACCAGGGGACCTGGTACTTGTAAGGAACTTTGATCGTTCAAGTCCGCTGGAGCCTCGCTGGAAGGAGCCGAGACTTGTCCTTCTGACCACCCGTACGGCCGTGAAGTTGGAGGGCCGTAAGGGATGGGTCCATCTGTCTCACGTCAAGAAGTTTCATGGAATCCGAGAAACGACATTTGCCAAGAACATTTTTAAGGACTGCCAAAATCCTAAAGACTGCCCTATTCTCAAGGACTGTCCCGCTACTGACTCTGAACTCAAGCCCTCCCTGTTAGAGAAAACTCCGCAGCAGGAGTATAAGTTAAAGCTCCGGTCTAGTAAAATAAGTCAGCCAGTTTAATTGTCTAAGTCCCTCTCGGGTGAAACGGTTAGACAGGTTCCTGACATGTATAAGATAGACCCCCATAGTGAGAGAGTTAGTCAAAACTCTATCAGATGTATCGTTTTTCTAAGTTTCTTATTATTTCTCAGTTTGATGATTACCTGCATAAGTTATGCATTGCATTTATGTTTTCCAAGTTCTCATGTAAATATGTTTTCTAATGCTACAGTAGAGCACACATTTAGTGATCTGCCTCCTCACGAACTATCCTATCGTCTTGCTATGCGCAATAATTCATTCATCCGTATGTTACACTATTCACACCAGACCAGCAATGCCACTAATTGTTGGGTGTGTGGTCGACTCCCCCCTTTCCAGACACCGAAGGGAGTTCTGCCACTCTTTCCTTATCCATTTTCACATAATGGTTCGTGTGGAGCATGGTCCATGTTAACGTCATCTTCAAATGATATGTCCCTGAATCGAACATGTTTTCCAGACAAGCAAGGTCTCTCCCATAGAACAGGGTTAGATCTAGAAAATGAAGTTTATAATTTAGGTAATTATTCTTCGAATTTTATGGTCCTGAATGTTCAGTCTGATACTACTCCAGACTTACCTGCTATTTCAGTACTACCAGTCAAAGGCGAATTATGTGTCAGAAAGAATGGTTCCGCACATGTAGGACATAGTGATTGTGCTACTACTGTCGAGTATAGTGACAGTGGGAAATCTATTTTCAAAGCCTCACGTCATTCTTATTTTGTTTGTGGCCAGACCGCATATATACGTCTGCCCCTCGATTGGGATGGAACATGTTACATTGCCTTCCTACTGCCACCAGTTTTTCTAGCCCCATCTGATTATCATAGAAACACACATCTAGTACACGTCAGACATAGAAGGGAGATCGAGTCCCCAATTGTCGATCAAACTGAAACTGCTCTAGAACAATATCAAGACTTCAATAAAGGTTTCTTCTTCTTTATAGGCCCTGTCCAGAATAGTAAGTTAATACGTAGGTTAACCAGAACCCTTGAAGCAGTAGTGAATGAGACTACTTCTGCTCTAGGTAACTTAACCGAAGAGCAATCTGCTATGAGATTTGTCGTGCTCCAAAATCGTCTCGTTCTTGACGTCATACTGGCCGATAGAGGAGGAGCATGTAGAGTCATCGGATCTAGTTGCTGCATTTTCATTCCTAATAACGCGCCGTCTGTTTATTCAGCTATAACCAGACTTCATAAAATTGCCCATCAGTTACACCAGAATCCAGGCACCTGGACATGGTCCGGTTGGCTCTGGAGTATTATATCTGCCTGGGGATGGAAAGTATTGTCATTCCTAGGTATTGCAGTAATGATCATATTCAGTTGCTGCCTCTGTATACAATGTGGCCCTGCGATTTGCGGCTTGTGTGCTACCTCTTGTATTCCTAGTCCTAAATCCCGTTCCAAGACAATTCGAGACGAGCAAATGATGCTATATGAACAGATAGATGGTATCATGAATATAGATGTTTCCTGATGGAAACGTAGGGCACAAGGAGGGAATGTGGAAAAGTAAATTTTGCCATGTTATATGTGCCTACGTGTTCCCCATGTTATGATATATGTGCATGATCGATATGCATGTATCCCCTTTCTGATCGATTAAAGACGCAATTACAGTTGTGTCCATCTCTAGTATGCCAGTTCCCAGTCCTCGTGAATACAATGAATATTAGGCCTATGTAAAGCTACGTTGCCACGTTTTACAGTGTGCACGTTAATTCATTGAATTATCCCCGTTTCTAGGCCTCAAAAGGGCCCGGACTCAGATTCAGCTCCTGTTTCCTGAACCCTCTCCGAGGAGCGATACAGCCCCCACCTGTATCCCTGACCCTTCACTTACTTTCATGCCTCGCAGTGCCCGGCTCGGCCTGGTTCTGCCTCCAGTCTGCCAAGAGTATGTTATGATTCTAGTTATCAGTTCAGCCCTCCTTCTCTGCATTCCTAAGCTACTGAATCGCATCAATAGTTTCCGTCATGGTCTAGCCTTTATGTCTCCATGTAAGAGAAATACTGTATTAATATTCATAGAATATTCCTCGCACACGCACTACATATAGAATTATGCATGCACCAGTCCTAGTATCAAGTAGCCTTTGCCCTGATAACTTTTGGATTCTATCAACATGTACTATAAACAACAGATACTAGATATGCCTAGGTACATGTCGCTCTGACCCTCCAGACTTTCGTCTCCTCTTCTAGTGCAGAAGTCATAGCCCCCAGTTCTCCTGGTAACACGTCATTGCCAGTTTGCGCGCACCACTAGGTTAAAGGTCCCAGCTGCTCAGGTAGCCCCCTCCATGTTTCCGCCCCTTTTTATGACATATTCTGTTACGTTTACATCACATGTCTATGTATACGCCCTGTACACACCTCTTGTTACACCCACTTTATGCCTTATCTTTCGCGACTGCTGCAAACCACGCCTACTGCTACGCCTACTGTATTGAACGCAATGTATTTTGTTTAACTATAAATATTGTGCACTGTTATTAAAAGTTACCCCTTATGCTCCCAGATCCTGCCCCCGGCAGCTGCCATCCCATTCCCGTACAGGCTGTCCTGTTCCTGTCCTTTTATGATTAATTAAAGCCTGTCAAACTTCAGCTACCTCGTATCTTGACTCTTATTTATTGAGCTAACCGTTTATTGATTATAGTCAAAAATAGAACCGGTAATTAATTATTTATTTACCACAGAACCCACACTGAGTGAAAAACCTTGAATATATACCCTTTGCCAGAAGCACTTGTCATATCCATTGCAGTGGTTGTAAACCACTTATACTAAGAGCAAAACTGGTTTACTTCCAATCTCAAAAAGCTGACGTTGATAATTCCTCAAATAGGTCTTTGGTTCTACCAAGCACAGTTCACAGCCCCTCTTCTAAGGTTCATGAGTTACCTTTGCAACAGCTTTGAGAATGACTTGATGTTTTCCTTTTTTCTTTTAAACATATCTTTATTGCACATTTTATAACTTATGTTTTAACGTACCTCTCCAAGTGGACAGTCCATTCTTAAGATTAATTCATGTCACTTCTTATACACTGATCAAACATTTATACATATATTCCTATCTTTCCCACGTAGGAGGCCCCTGCAGAAAAATTTAGCCAACTGACCCCCATTCCCACATCTTATAGAGAATAGAAAGATGCTCTACTATGCCTCTTCAAGTATAGCCACTCACCCGTCAATCAATCAATCAATCACAGCATTTATAAAGGGCGCTACTCACCCGGGAGGGTCTCAAGGCGCTGGGGGAGAGGGGTAAGTTACTGCTCGAACAGCCAAGTCTTGAGCTGCTTCCTGAAGGAGAGATGGTCTTGGGTTCGCCGAAGGTGGGTGGGGAGGGAGTTCCAAGTCTTGGCTGCAAGGTAGGAGAAGGATCTTCCTCCGGCGGTGACTCTGCGGATGCGTGGTACGGTGGCGAGTGCGTGGCTGGTCGATCGTAGCTGGCGGGCGGGCGTGTAGAAGGTCAGGCGGTCGTTGAGGTACTTGGGTCCCAGGTCGTGGAGAGACTTGTGTGCGTGGGTGAGGAGTCTGAACGTGATTCTCTTGCTGACGGGGAACCAGTGCAGGTCTCTCAGGTGTCCGGTGATGTGGCTGTGTCGGGGGATGTCCAGGATGAGTCGTGCGGAGGCGTTCTGGATGCGTTGGAGTCTTTTTTGAAGTTTGGCTGTGGTTCCGGCGTAGAGGGTGTTCCCGTAGTCCAGTCGGCTGGTGACGAGTGCCTGGGTGACGGTCTTCCTGGTTTCAGTGGAGATCCATCTGAAGATCTTGAGGAGCATGCGCAGGGTGTTGAAGCATGAAGATAAGACGGCGTTGACTTGTCTGGTCATCGAGAGGGAGGAGTCCAGGATGAAGCCCAGGTTGCGTGCGGGGTCCGTTGGTTTGGGGGCGGTGCCCAGGGCCGGGGGCCACCAGGAGTCGTCCCAGGCGGAGGGTGATGATCCCAGGATGAGGACTTCCGTCTTGTCTGAGTTCAGTTTGAGGCGGCTGATCCTCATCCAGTCGGCGACGTCTTTCATCTCTTCGTGTAGATTGGCTCTGGCGGTGGTGGGGTCGTTGGTGAGGGAGAGGATCAGCTGGGTGTCGTCGGCGTAGGAGATGATGTTGAGGTTGTGTTGGCGTGCGATGGCTGCGAGGGGGATCATGTAGACGTTGAAGAGGGTTGGACCGAGTGAAGATCCTTGTCAGAGGTGCCCACACCTTTGACCCTTTCCTCCTAGCCCCCTCGCCTTTTTTTGCATAAACTGCCACTTCCGTATGATAAATAGCCATTAGACGAGCGAGCCATTGTTGGACCGATGGTGCTGAGAGGTCTTGCCATGCTGTATCCAAGCTTAGCCGAAAATCTGTCATTACAATAAATACAAATTACTGTGCCTGGCTAATGATTGATTCATTACTAATCCCCAATAATATAAGTTGCGGGCTCTGTACTATACTTAGTCCCAGTCCTCCCTCCAGGAACTCAGTAATGTCCCAAATGAGGCCACCTTGGACTGGGCAGGTTGCAAACAGCGTATCAAATGCGGCCTGTGTGAATGGCATCGGGAACAGTGCTTGTTACTGGTTCCACCCCATTTAGCTATTTCCCCTGAGTGTAGTACAACTTGTAATATGTTTTAAAATGCTGTACTTGCAGTAAGGCATACATTAAGATTTTCTGTGCCAGATTTCAGATAACCTTTGGTCTTTCCAGTGAATTTCGATTTAAAAAAAAAAAAATAACAAAGTGATATTTTATTACCATATATAAAGACAACCCCCCATGTGGCCAATCTCCCCGAGCCTCATAAGACTCCATCACCCAGTGCATTTTTTTTAAAGGAGAAAGGGGCCATGGGCCCCCTCCCCGAACTAATATAGGCCCTGTGGAGACCACACCTGTGGTCAAAATGTAGAAAAGAAGGGGAGAGGGTCCATGGGGGCCTCTCCCTGTGCCGTAAGAAGACTACTGCCTTTTATTCCACAAGAATCATGCAAAAAACTAGTAACGGCACTGGCCTTGTCCAGGTTGGATTATGGCAATGCCTTGTATGCTGGGATACAAATCCAGCATCTGACAAAACTCTAGCATCTACAGAACACAGCAGCTAGGTTGGTGCTGGACATCCCCAGATCTGAGCCGGTTGCCACAGACTAAGAGCCCTCCACTGGCTACCAATGGAGAAATGGATAAAGTTTAAGTCAGTTTGCCTAGCTTATAAGGCCCTCCACGGTGTAGAACCACACTTTTTAAATCTCATCTGAAACGGTATGAGCCAGCCAGGAGCCTGAGATCTGGTCAGGCAACATTGATTCAGGTCCATAAATTCAAGCAGGTCATGTGGGGGGGGGAGAAGCTTCCTGTTGCAGACTGCCAAGACCTGGAACCTTCTTTCTATTACAATAAAAAATAGCCCCTCGCTACTATCATTCAGAAAAGCTGTAAAAACCTGGCTTTTTACCTCCAAGTTAGAGCATTACATCATCAGCAGTTCTGGTTTTCTACATCGACTTAGCGCCAAGACGCTCTTGACATTCGTGTGCTCTACAAACTTTCAAATCAATCAATCAATTAAGGCCCTGGAGACCCCCAACACCCAGGGCTGTGTTTTTTTTAAAGGGGAGGGGGACCCCTGTTCGTGCCTCATTAGGCCATGGGGACCCCAGGACCCCTTGTATTTGAAAGGGGAGTAGGTCTGCATGGCCTGCCTCCCTGAGCCTTATTCGCCCCCGGGGACCCCTTCCCCAGTGCTGTGTGTGTGCATGTATGTGTATGTATATATATATATATTCACTGAAAAAACCATAGGTTATAGACCATATATAGTTAGGAATTAGCATTTAAAAAACCTTATTTTACTCACACAAAACCATTGAAATTCCATATATAGTTAGTTGTACTAACTATATATCGCGCACCCGCAATCCACTGCTGATCATGTCACATATTACATCATTCATGACATGGTCAGTGACATCACTGATGACATCACTGATGACATCTCAAATGACATCACTGATGACATCACTGATGACATCTCAAATGACATCACTGATGACATCACTGATGACATCTCAAATGACATCACTGATGACATCACTGATGACAACATCCAGTGACTGTATTTTTCTGTAAAGTTAAAATATGTCTTGAGTGGATGTATAAGTGTCTGGATGAAGGATTTAGTAGGTGCATGACTGACTGTATGAGTGAGTGATTAAATGTGTCTCACTGAGTGCATGGGTTAGTGACTAAACTGTCTTAATTTGTGCATCATTATGTCTGTTGTTCTGAAAACTGCTGCATGTGTTGTTCAGTAGCTATATGAGTAACTATATGGGTTATTGATTGGTTGCCCAAGTATTTGTATGGGAGACTGAGTGTATGTGTGGGTGGCTGGGAGGTGTATGACTCTGTGCATAGATGTGTGAGCAGTTGATTCACTAGATGTATGGGTTCAAAAGTGCATGTGGAAACAGCTGTATGGGCGGTTGACTGTGTGCATCAGTGTATTGGTGAGTGAATGGATATCTCAGTGCTACATGTCAAAGTAAGTACATATGTAAAACACAGTACATCTGAGACTTGACATATATAAATAACTGTGCATAAGAGCCAGTGAATGTGTGAGTGGCTGTATGCATCATTGTGAACTTGTATCCAGGATTGTATAAGAGAGTAAATATGTTTTAGTATATGTTTGAATAAGTAAGGTGTGTATAACTGTATAGTTGGGAAAATGGAGGTGTGATTGATTGTTTGCATGACTGACTAGGTGTGTGTGTGTAACTTCATGGATGAATGACAATCTGTGAGTCTGTGTTTACACTGAGTGTATCTAAGGTTATATTAGAGTCTGAAGAGGTTCATCGTATTATCACATGAATGATGTCATCAGTGATGTGATCAGTAATGTCAAATGAGATGTCATCAGTGATGTCATCAGTGATGTCATTTGAGATGTCATCAGTGATGTCATCAGTGATGTCATTTGAGATGTCATCAGTGATGTCATCAGTGATGTCACTGACCATGTCATGAATGATGTAATATGTGACATGATCAGCAGTGGATTGCGGGTGCGCGATATATAGTTAGTACAACTAACTATATATGGAATTTCAATGGTTTTGTGTGAGTAAAATAAGTTTTTTTAAATAAAGTGAATTTCAATGGTTTTTTAATAGCAAATATCATAAGCTGTCGATTGTCAAGTACGTGGTAAGAAAAAACATTTTCGTGTTTATGCACACTGATCTGCTTTCAATGCTGCCCCCCCCCCCTCATTTCTATTAGGAGTACTCTCTCTTTGCAGATAGTGAAGGGTAGTTAACGCAGGCCTTTGCCCCCGTTGTAATCCGTCGTGCCTGCTTCTCTCTCCATTTGATTGATTGTTATCCAAGCATTTACTGTTTTAGAATTGGTTCTCTTTGGTTCATTCTCTATTTACAAACAAGCACAGAGTCGCAATACTCTGTTTAGTCTTTGCAGATAGCGAAAAATCGTGTAAAAAAACAAAAGGAATCGAGCAAAATCAGTAGGCCACTAATGGGATCTCTTTTTGACCTCGCTCAAATAGAAACATTAGGAACAACCTGTTGAAAATAGCAATGTGTATGTACATAAGCGGCGTTCATTTGTGTTCACAGTACCCCTTGTTGATTGTTTGAATCGAGCATTGAATTGTTCGAAGTTGGTTCTCTTAAGGATCTTCTCTGCCTACAAACGGGGAAGAATAGGAATATTCTCTCTCCCTTTGCAGATAGTGAAGGGTAGGTAACGCAAACCTTTAACACGTCGTGCCTATTTCATTCCTCATTGATTGATTGTTTGCCCGAACATTGACTGTTTGGGAATTGGTTCTTTTTGGAGGTATTCCCTGTTTGCAAATAAACGTAGGAAAATCTTTGCAAGTAGTGAAAGGGTAGGTAATGCGGACCTTTCTCCCCCGTTGTAATCTGTCATGCCTATCTACTCCCCACTGATTGATGCACCTGTTTCACCCGGACCATTTACTAGAGATAGGTCATCTGGCCCGACCAGAGAGCACCCCTAGTGAAAAGGACATATGCAATAATAACGAAGTGATCACTGTATCCTGTTAACAGAAACTTTAGCATGAAACAACCTGGAAAGAAAGGAATAGGAAAACGAAAATCAGTAGGCCACTGATGAACTTTTTATTAAATAACAAACAAAGAAACGATAACAATACGTAATGATAAAACCTATTATTGTCCTAGAAACAAGAAACGTTAGAAGTAAGCTCGAAATAAGAAACCTGAAAACAGTAAGAGAAACCAAGTGTGACATTGCAACGGCCACAAGGCAACGAGGCTTCATCGCCCCTCACTGCCCCAAAACGTGTCTGTCCCACCGCCTGCCACGGCCAAATAACGGCAAACTGGGAAAGATACAAGTCAGCAGACATCCGCCCCATTCTGGAAACTTCCAAAGTGCAACAGGTTTGCGGCTACGCCCAGCCGGAAGCAACACATATAAGGCGGGTCCTGCTGCCAACCGTCGGCAGAAGATCATCACGTAGGGTGTAGCCGGAGGAAAGGCCGAGGCCAATGGGACCCGGCCAGGGGGATTGCTACGACAACCCTGGAGAGTTGCAAGGGGGGGGAATGTCTGTGTCCTCGACCCTCCCCTCTCTCTCCCAGTCCGGCCACCATCAACCAGAGGCCGAGGCCGACGGGATCCGGCCGCGGTGGCGGTAACACTGGAGAATTGCAGGTTGACCCTCTCTCTTTCCCAGTCTGGGCCAGCATCCATGGAGGGCCTGGGAGTGGAGAGGCCACTGCACGAAAGGCCCAGGAGAGGCACCACACGCCAAGGCCTGCCCCACCGGATGAGCCAAGGAACCCGTTCATGGGGCCAGAGCAAAGGGCGTCCGGCCGCCATCCACCGGAGGTCCGGCCCAAAGACGGACGGGACATTTCTTCTTTCTTTTATAATGGCTGCGACAACACTGGGGGGGATGTCTTGCACATGGCTCCGACCCCCCCCCCCTCGTCCTCATCGCCTGGTCCGGCCATAACAAATGTCAAGCGAGACGCCGTGGGGTGCACTGGGTGGGAGAGACGGTGCGAACAGGCCTCTCCCGCCTCCCCAGGTGGAGGCTTCCCAGCTGCACCCTCAGCGCTCCAGGCGCCCGGAAAAGGGTTCTTCCACTGTGGCGATGCTGCAACGTCTCGCCCGGCAGGGTGGAGCCCGTCCGCTCATTTGACCCCGCGATCGCCGGTAGCTACCGAACTCTCAAAATGGCGGTCGACCTGGCAAGAGCGGGCCCAGCATAAAGAAATGGCCCGGTCACTGGTTGACTCCACCACCGTAGTCCTCCACGACCTTGAAGATTCTAGAGGAGCCGCGGGAGTCCCCGACCCCCGCAGACACCCCCGATGGGGAATGACTGCCATGATCGCCCGTGGAGTGATGAAACTGTAGCTGCGGGACGTCGGCGCTCCCATGCTGGCGCCAGCCTCAGTTTGAATGACTAGAATCCTGCAGACCACACAGTTCGGATCAGTTCCGGTGAAAGCACAGTGTGACCCGGTAGGAAAAATTGTTGCACCCCCTCCCCTTTTTGACTGATGGTTCAAACCACCGATCCTTTCCTTTGCCCTTTTAACGGAACTTTGGACTGCCTCCCCCCCCCCGGGGCGCCCCACGCCGTTATTCGGAGGGCGGCAACTTACTGGACATCACCTTGGTGCCATCCACATTTCAGCGCGTTCTGCTGCCTTGGAACTATTCGCACAACAGACCGCTACTGACGACCCACCCCCCGGGACGCCCCACGCCGGAAACCCAAATCAGTGCGGCACCCAGGCAACATCACCTGGGTGCCGTCCAGAAATCTGGACGTTGTGCTGCCTTGGGACTATTCGCACAACCGACCGCTACTGACCATTGTTCCTTCTTTTTCCCTAAAAATGTTTAAATGTTTTTACTGTTTTTGTTTTGTTGTATATATTTATAAGTTATTAAAGTTTTATATTCCTACTACTTTGTTGGAGTGCTATATATTTTTAATGTGACACATAATTGTAAAAACTTTGATGTACAAAGAGTCATCCCTGGAATCTTCCGCTTCAGGCTCGGTCCCCTCCCCAATCACAATACAGGATGGTTTTCAGATAGTAGGAACGCGTGTGGTGTGACGGATCTCATCGGGTGTGGGCCTTGATCTACTATAACTCCTTTGAAGAGGGGTGATTTTTTACAGCTGGGGCCATAAACTACATCTGCAGGGCTAGCTGATAGCCTGGGACCGGCCTGGACAATCGGACACAGAGGAAGAGGAGTGTCAGAGGGTGCGGTAGTGAATAGGGCGAAAGGGAGGTGTCGGGCGGGCACAGAGTGTGATTCTCAGGGAAGAGCAGTGCAGATGGGGGGAGGTTTATTGCCCATGCATAAGACAGAGAGCGGGGGTGACCAGTGCCTGGGGGAGATGCTTGCGAGGGTGGGGAGCCATGCTACGGATCGACAGCGTGCAGAGAGTGGGTCTGGTCAAGGCATCTAAAATGGCTGCCGTGCACGACAAAAGTGTGGCATTTGAAAAAAGGCAAGATGGCGCAGACAATGTTTTTCAACACTTCCTGATTTCCTTCGAATCGAACGTTAACAGACGTTGGGGCATATTACCAAAGTTAAGCGATATTTATCGCTAACGATGCTTAGCAACGAATTTTTTACCGCTAAGCATCGTCAGAAATTATCGCAGATAAACCTTGCTATTATCAAGGTTTATCGCAAATGCGATAAAAAACGGCCGCAATGCATGAATATCGCTGAAAAGTCAGCGATATTCATGCATTACCGAGCTAATGCTCTTAGCCATGTTATCCACCTCCCATTGGATAACATGGCTAAGAACTGCTCAGGGCAGGTGTTAGTTTTTGGAGATATTCGCGCTTAGCGCGAATATCTCCAAAAGTTGGTAATAGGAGATAGATATCTTGCATGTTGTAATGCAAGTTATTGTGGTATATGGAACTCATACCATAATCTCTCAGGAAAGCAGAAACTGATCCTTTTGGGACCGCCTGAGAAGGCCTAGGGGGTGAGGGGTACTCTACTTTGCCCCCTTTTCACGTTCTGAACTATTTTATTTTACTCTCTTCTGTAATTACACAAAATGGCAGCGATAGGATGCATCAGAGACAGACAGTGAGAGAAAGGAGGCCGGAGATGAAGAAGAGATGTCAAATACACATTGGAGATAATATAGTGGGAGAAGGGAAGTAAATATGAGTAAACTTACTATGTAACATAAAAATGTTTCACTCTATACTATAAGTCTCATTTTATACTACAATCACTTCGCTACAACCTCATAAATTAAAAATAAAAATGAATAATGTCTCAAACAATTTTTGATTTCTAAATATAAATTTATTCTTCTGAATTTTCATAATTTGAAAGAACTAGTAACATGTCCTCATCAGGAATTTCCTCTTCAATCATCTCATCAGGAATCTCCTCATGAAAAGTCTGCAATGATGATTCTTGTAACTCTATGGTCTCCAAACATTCGATAAATTCGCCGTCAAGAGATTGATCAAAAAAATCATTCAAGTCATCTCCTCCTTGTGAGAATATTTCATTATTGGTGCCACGGTCTCTTCATTGAGATCCATTTTATTTTGAAATTTCTTGCTGTAAATTGCAGAAAAAAATAATCACTTTCATTTATCGTTTTTAGTAATACATAATATAAAACTAACTTTATCAAGTATTTAGTATAACAGAAGGACTGTAAATAAATAACAGAAAACATTTTTCAAATTATCTTAAAGTGTACAACATAGTTCCCCTTACAAATTAACAACTCACCTTTTTGAAAGTAGGAGAAGCGTTAGTACTGTGTAAATCAAACACCAGAAATTGAGCACCAAAAATTCCTCACAAATGTACCTCAGACAGTAGTATCACAAAATGGCTGTGGTTTCCTCTCATTTTAGATATATACATAACCAATTAACTTTCATCACACACAAATACAAAACCAAAGTAACATTTTAATTGGTTCTAAATTTCAACACTTTCAAATGTGTTTTCCCCATGCAATTTTCCATAGGACATTTAGATACGTCTACAGCCTGATTGGCTGAACAGATTTACACCAAACTTGGCAAAATGGTACATCAAACCTAGGGGGTCAGGGAGGATCTACTATGCCCCCTTATGGTCATTTGCCCCTTCCCTTTGGCCTCCTCTTGTCTCTCGATCCTACCGAGAGACAAGATGGCGGCCGCTACGGACTGTTTGGAATGTTTACAGACGCCGGAGAACCAATCAGCTTCGCAAAGCTCCGTAACGCGAAAAGTACGCGAAGCGGAGCGCTGTTACAGATATATATCTTTTTTTGAACGTTAATTTCTCAAAATCCACTGGAGCACATATATTGAGACCTAGCAAAGGCACATCGGGCTACCAGTCCCTACAATTTTGCCAAGTTTCCTGCAAATCCATTCAGCCGTGCGATTATTATTATTATTTTTTTTTTTGCCCCGCGGGGCCCTTTTAAAACCTCCACATCAAACCCAGGGGGTCAGGGAGGATCTACTATGCCCCCTTATGGTCATTTTCCCCTTCGCTTTGGCCTCCTCTTGTCTCTCGATCCTACCGAGAGACAAGATGGCGGCCGCTACGGACTGTTTGGAATGTTTACAGACGCCGGAGAACCAATCAGCTTCGCTTCACAAAGCTCCGTAACGCGAAAAGTACGCGAACTGGAGCGCTGCCCGGTCCGCTGTTACAGATATATATCTTTTTTTGAACGTTAATTTCTCAATATCCACTGGAGCACATATATTGAGACCTAGCAAAGGCACATCGGGCTACCAGTCCCTACAATTTTGCCAAGTTTCGTGCAAATCCATTCAGCCGTTCGGGCTAAAAGTGAGGCCAACCGCCCTATGGAAAACTCAATGTTAAAAACACGTTTTGGGACCCCCCTTTTTTCTCGGCCCCCCCTTGACGAAACCCCCCCAAATTTTCAGGGGCTGCTCAGAAACAAAATGTTCCATTTTCCTGAACATTTCTGCCAATTCCGTCCACAAACGCCAAAGTTATTAGACATAGAATTTTCAAAAATCCCATAGAGAAAAAATCCTAACTATATATACCTACTGGCGACCGCCAGTAGGTAATATATATAATAATAGGGGAGAGGGGCCACACTGCCCCTCCCTGAGCCTATTACAGCCCTGTAGACCTCTTCCACCAGGCCTTATATATTTTGGGTCAGAAGGGGCGTGGCCCCCCACCCTGACCCTTTTTAGGCCATGGGACCTCATCCCCAAGGGACTTTATTTTTAAATGGGAGGGGGTGCCATATGGCCCTCTCCCTGATCAAGGCTACACTATCTATCTATCTATCTATCTATCTATCTATCTATCTATCTATCTATCTATCTATCTATCTATCTATCTATCTATACATGGAGAAGTTATCCCTGTTTACATAAGTACCAGGGGCCTTATTTATGAAGACCTTGCGCCGCCGGTGCGTCACTTTTAACATGGGAAAAAGTGACGCACCGGTGGCGCAAGGCCTTCATAAATGAGGCCCCAGCACTCTAAAGGTGCTAGATAACATTTTAATTTTAAGGGCGAAAATTTAAAATGTCTCTGGATCTTTGTAAACTTACTTTTAGATGGGTATAAATAATGACCTGCTTTTTAAATTGTATATAGGTCATGAGGAATTATATCTATTTGCGGTTGCACTTTATAGTGAATTAACTTGAAGTTAAAATAATAATGATTGTATAATGCATACTTGTACTATTGCACTGGCACTTTAAATTTGTTAGAACTAGCACCCAACAGAAATAGGCACTTGCCGCCGTACTTTGAAAAAGCTGAAATTTCCAATAGCTTAATGCACTTGCACTTTTGAAATTTCGTAATGTATAATTTAAAATTTGAATTAATTTGTGTTCTAATACAAATGTTTGAAATTGAGGAATTGATATTCCCAATCAATAGTTGTGAATCTTGGTTACAAAATTCCATGAATTCTAATTTAAAATTGAGAATTGAGAACAAGTGGAAAGCTAGCTTAATTGATACATATTTGTGAATACTAAAAGTAACACATTGAAATATGGCCGCCATATTTTGCTAGGCAGAGTCCTACTGGTAGAATACTGTGTCCTTTGTTAGTGTTTACTACCACTGTGTTGTGTATTTTAACTTGAAAAAAATTATGGCTCGGCATCGTGAACAAGGAAGCTTGACTTCCGAAACGCGTAGATGTAACTCGTCTAAATACAAATAAACTGATTGTCTTTTAAAACCCTACCTTGGAGTGCCGGATGATTGTCTACTTTGCCTCTGGATGATCCTAAATTCGATATCTATATATATATATTTGCGCTGTTTGGCTCGCTTTCATCCTGCTACATGAAGTAGAACGTGTGGGGACCCGAGGAAGGCTCTCAGCTTATTACACAGGTTTCACCAAAGATCCCTTTCCATGGTATTTCAGCGCTCATCTTACGGTACTTACCGAACACTGCATTCTGGTAGCTGCAGTTTCCATTGTTCAACTGCAGCTGCTTCCAATCTTGTTTGAGTCAGCTGACTCCCCACCCAGGGGAGGACCGGAACATTTCAAAGGGAGGCGTGGTGCTTTCCTGATTTTGTAAAGGGCGTCTGACGAAGGCACACTTACGCCGAAATGGATTATGCCCAGCAAATCTGAATTAAAGATTCTTCCGAAGCCCCATGGTGTCCTCTGACTTCTTCTTTCCTGGAGGGGTCGTGCTTATATGTATATATATATATATATATATATATATATATATATATATATATATATATATATATATATATATATATATTCACTGAAAAAAACCATAGGTTATAGACCATATATAGTTAGGAATTAGCATTTACAAAACCTTATTTTACTCACACAAAACCATTGAAATTCGCATATATAGTTAGTTGCACTAACTATATATCGCGCACCCGCAATCCACTGCTGATCATGTCACATATTACATCATTCATGACATGGTCAGTGACATCACTGATGACATCACTGATGACATCTCAAATGACATCACTGATGACAACATCCAGTGACTGTATGTTTCTGTAAAGTTAAAATATGTCTTACATTTTGAAGAATGAGTGGATGTATAAGTGTCTGGATGAAGGATTTAGTAGGTGCATGACTGACTGTATGAGTGAGTGATTAAATGTGTCTCACTGAGTGCATGGGTTAGTGACTAAACTGTCTTAATTTGTGCATCATTATGTCTGTTGTTCTGTAAACTGCTGCATGTGTTGATCAGTAGCTATATGAGTAACTATATGGGTTATTGATTGGTTGCCCAAGTATTTGTATGGGAGACTGAGTGTGTGTGTGGGTGGCTGGGAGGTATATGACTCTGTGCATAGATGTGTGAGCAGTTGATTCACTAGATGTATGGGTTCAAAAGTGCATGTGGAAACAGCTGTATGGGCGGTTGACTGTGTGCATGAGTGTATTGGTGAGTGAATGGATATCTCAGTGCTACATGTCAAAGTAAGTACATATGTAAAACACAGTACATGTGAGAGTTGACATATATAAATAACTGTGCATAAGAGCCAGTGAATGTGTGAGTGGCTGTATGGATCATTGTGAACTTGTATCAGGGATTGTATAAGAGAGTAAATATGTGTTAGTATATGTTTGAATAAGTAAGGTGTGTATAACTGTATAGTTGAGGAAATGGAGGTGTGATTGATTCTTTGCATGACTGACTAGGTGTGTGAGTAACTCCATGGATGAGTGACAGTCTGTGAGTGTCTGTTTACACTGAGTTATATAAGGTTATATTAGAGCCTGAAGAGGTTCATCGTATTATCACATGAATGATGTCATCAGTGATGTGATCAGTAATGTCAAATGAGATGTCATCAGTGATGTCATCAGTGATGTCATTTGAGATGTCATCAGTGATGTCATAAGTGATGTCATTTGAGATGTCATCAGTGATGCCATCAGTGATGTCATCAGTGATGTAATCAGTGATGTCATTTGAGATGTCATCAGTGATGTCATCAGTGATGTCATTTGAGATGTCATCAGTGATGTCATCAGTGATGTCACTGACCATGTCATGAATGGTGTAATATGTGACATGATCAGCAGTGGATTGCGGGTGCGCGATATATAGTTAGTGCAACTAACTATATATGCGAATTTCAATGGTTTTGTGTGAGTAAAATAAGGTTTTGTAAATGCTAATTCCTAACTATATATGGTCTATAACCTATGGTTTTTTCAGTGAATTTTCAAGGTTTTGTAAATGCTAATTCCTAACTATATATGGTCTATAACCTATGTTTTTTCAGTGAATATATATATATATAATTTCAAATGGCAAAATGAAACCCCTCATTTTGTTCCTTTTCAAATTAAATGTATTAAGTGTTACCACTTTATTCCAATTAAGATGACTTCAGGTGTGCCATACTTTTGTCATAAGTAAGACTGTTAGCGTTCTAGTTGTTCTTTAGAACACTCTGGGACATTCTGTCATTGGGCAATAGTTGGGCTACATCTGGCTGATATTTGGGCTACATTTGGGCTCGTTTGTCTCTGGTGGCCATCTTGGGAGACTGCATATCAGAATTTTTTTTATGAAATATAAGAGGATTTGAGAAGTCACTCAAAATGTGCCCTAATTTTTCTTTCTTCAGCACTAATCATAATTTCTATGGCAAAATGAACCCCCTCATTTTGTTCCTTTGCAAATTAAATGTTTTAAGTGTTAACACTTTATTCCAATCAAGATAAATTCAGGTGTGCCATACTTTTGTCATAAGTAAGACTGTTAGCGCTCTAGTTGTTCTTTAGAACACTCTGGGACATTCTGTCATTGGGCTATAGTTGGGCTACATCTGGCTGATATTTGGGCTACATTTGTTTTTTTTGTCTCTGGTGGCCATCTTTGGGCTACATTGGGCTACATTGGGCTACATTGGGCTACATTTGGGCTCTAACATATATATAGCCCAATGTAGCCCAATATATATTTTTCAAAGTTCATTTTCGTAAAAACCACTGGAGCATATATCTTGAGACATAGCAAAGGCACATCGGGGTACCAGTCCCTACAATTTTGCCAAGTTTGGTGGAAATCCATTCAGCCGTTCGGGCTAAAAGTGAGTCCAACCGCACTATGGTAATTAACATGGGGAAAACACGTTTTGGGACCCCCCTTTTATCTCCGCCCCCGCTTGACGAATCCCCCCCAAACTTTCAGGGAAGGACCGGAGAGTAAATGTGCCATTTTCAGGAAATGTTCAGCCAATTCCGTCCATCAACGCCAAAGTTATTCAACATAGAATTTTGAAAAATCCCATAGGAAAAAAATCCTAACTAATATATACCTACTGGCGACCGCCAGTAGGTAATATATAAATATATATATATATATATATATATATATATATATATATATATATATATATATATATATATATATATATATAAAATTTCTATGGCAAAATGAAACCCCTCATTTTGTTCCTTTTCAAATTAAATGTATTAAGTGTTACCACTTTATTGCAATCAAGATGACTTCAGGTGTGCCATACTTTTGTCATAAGTAAGACTGTTAGCGTTCTAGTTGTTCTTTAGAACACTCTGGGACATTCTGTCATTGGGCTATAGTTGGGCTACATCTGGCTGATATTTGGCCTACATTTGGGCTCTTTTGTCTCTGGTGGCCATCTTGGGAGACTGCATATCAGAATTTTTTTAATGAAATAGAAGAGGATTTGAGAAGTCACTCAAAATGTGCCCTAATTTTTCTTTCTTCAGCACTAATCATATTTTCTATGGCAAAATGAACCCCCTCATTTTGTTCCTTTGCAAATTAAATGTTTTAAGTGTTAACACTTTATTCCAATCAAGATGACTTCAGGTGTGCCATACTTTTGTCAAAAGTAAGACTGTTAGCGCTCTAGTTGTTCTTTAGAACACTCTGGGATATTCTGTCATTGGGCTATAGTTGGGCTACATCTGGCTGATACTTGGGCTACATTTGTTTTTTTTTGTCTCTGGTGGCCATCTTTGGGCTACATTGGGCTACATTGGGCTACATTGGGCTACATTTGGGCTCCAGCATATATAGAGCCCAATGTAGCCCAATATATATTTTTCTAAGTTAATTTTCGTAAAAACCACTGGAGCATATATCTTGAGACATAGCAAAGGCACATCGGGGTACCAGTCCCTACAATTTTGCCAAGTTTGGTGGAAATCCATTCAGCCGTTCGGGCTAAAAGTGAGTCCAACTACCCTATGGAAAACTCAATGTTAAAAACACGTTTTGGGACCCCCCTTTTTTCTCGGCCCCCACTTGACGAAACCCCCCCAAACTTTCAGGGGACGGTCAGAGACAAGATGTGCCATTTTCCTGAAATTTCAGCCAATTCCGTCCATCAACGCCAAAGTTATTCAACATAGAATTTTCAGAAATCCCTATTCACAAAAATCCTAACTATATATACCTACTGGCAAAGTAAGACTGTTAGCGCTCTAGTTGTTCTTTAGAACACTCTGGGACATTCTGTCATTGGGCTATAGTTGGGCTACATCTGGCTGATATTTGGGCTACATTTGTTTTTTTTGGTCTCTGGTGGCCATGTTTGGGCTACATTGGGCTACATTGGGCTACATTGGGCTACATTGGGCTACATTTGGGCTCCAACATATATATAGCCCAATGTAGCCCAATATATATTTTTCAAAGTTAATTTTCGTAAAAACCACTGGAGCATATATCTTGAGACATAGCAAAGGCACATCGGGGTACCAGTCCCTACAATTTTGCCAAGTTTGGTGGAAATCCATTCAGCCGTTCGGGCTAAAAGTGAGTCCAACCACCCTATGGAAAACTCAATGTTAAAAACACGTTTTGGGACCCCCCTTTTTTCTCGGCCCCCACTTGACGAAACTTTCAGGGGACGGTCAGAGACAAAATGTGCCATTTTCCTGAAAATTTCAGCCAATTCCGTCCATCAACGCCAAAGTTATTCAACATAGAATTTTGAAAAATCCCATAGGAAAAAAATCCTAACTATATATACCTACTGGCGACCGCCAGTAGGTAATATATATATATATATATATATATATATATATATATATATATATATATATATATATATATATATATATATATATATATATATATATATATATATATATATATATATATATATATATATATATATATATATATATATATATATTCCAAAAATTATAAGGGCACACAGCGCTCACCCCCACCATCCGGTTGTAATGCCTTGCTGACGCTCGCATTCCTGACTTTCATTCAATATCCACCATGTCCGACGCGCTTCAAGGCTGTTCCGCCCATTATTCATCGATTCTGCAAAAAGGGAAATGCAAACTCACCGTTGGGACATATACACATATATATACATACATATATGTATATATATGTATATATACATTACCTACTGGTGGTCACCAGTGGGTAGTTATAGTTAGGACTATGTTTTCCATAGGAAAAGTGTCTTGTGACTTGCCTGGATCTTTGGCGGTCGCAAGCAAATGGGTTGTTCCTGTTCGAAGAGCGGCCACATCAAAGGTAGGACCCAATATGTGTTTGGCACTTTCTCCTCAAGGAGCTGCACCAATGAGCTGGTTCAATATGTTTGCCAGGGTTTTTTGCAAAGGAAGGATGCACTCATATTCGTGGTGTTAAGGATGATGTAATAATTTTTTTTTTTATCCTTTTATTTGGTGCACGGTCATAGACAGAGGAAAGGAAGAAAAGCAAACAGCCGACACGTGTTTCACCCGTGGTGCCTAATTGGCCGAGGGCTTTCTCAAGCTGTACATAATAAATGCATGATTAGTCCAACACCGCATGTACCATGATTATAAGAAGAAAAAAGGAGGTAGAGGGTTTAGACAAAGACCCAAGTGCAATTATGTCAGATTAGTGTGAGGGACATAGATAGTGGAGGGGGAAAGGGATTGGAAAACGAGAGTGAAAGGGGAAAAGCGGGAAAGCAGAAAGAGAAAAATAGAGAGAAGAGAGAGAGAAAAAGAAGGACAGAGCACAGGGTGTTTTGAGGTGAAAACACGTTCCCAAATCAGTGAGGATGGTTATATGTGCAAGTGGGTGTAACATAGTTAAATGTCAACATAAAAAAAACAAAATCCATGGTGCATTGCGCCAAGGTGCACGTTAAGGGCATCCTCTAATAGGTCAGCTTTTATGCTACATAATAGGGGGAAATACCTATATCTTCGGTGCTGTTTGACAAATCATCATGGAATTTTCCCCAAAAATTGCTCCTGTAAATCTTGTTGTGCATGGTAAGTTTCGGGCATTCAGTCAAGTGGGGGCCGAGAAAAAGGGGGAGGGTCAAAAAAGTGTGTTTCGCATGTTAGTTCTCATATGACCTTTTGTCGAAGCTGCAGCCCAAAGCACTGGATGGAGTTACACCAAATTTGGTAGAAAGGAAGATTTTGTTTCTCAGATCACACTTTCGGTTATTTGGTGTAAATCCATTCAGTAGTTGTTGAAAAACTTAAGAAAATAAAGTTAGTAATATCTATGGCTGCAGAGATTTTACGAAAAATAACAAACTTGTGCTGGGAAATGCAGCACTCTGATTGGCTGCCAGCACTCTAGCCAGGAGGTGTTGGCAGCCATTTTGGGACTCTGCTTCAGCTGAGTCCAACAAAAAAAAGGAAAGAGAAAAGGGGGCAGGGTAGGGCTACCCTAACCCCAAAACATTGGTCTTAGGGGCTCCCCCTGGGTCCCTGCCAGGCTAAAAAAGCTTTTTTTTTATTTAAAAAAATAAAACAGTTGCTGCGAAATTGCAATAATTGTGAATACGCAGGACAAATAAAAGAAAAACAAGGGCAGGCTCTCAAGCTTGTTTTTAAATTACCCCGGCAGGATAAGTCCCGAGGACATAAAATAAAAATAGGAGGGGGCGCACAGGAACCCCCTCTTCAGGCTTATAAAAACCCGGGGACCGCCACCTCCTCAGGGCAGTGCTTTGAATTTATGCAGGGGGTGTCTGCATAGCTTCCCGCAGCCCTATGGACCACTATCTCCTTGGCTAATTTAAGAATGAAGGGGGGGGGCACGTGGACCCCCCCCCCCCACGGATGGCCACCAACGGATACAAAAACCTTATAGCTAGGGATTAACATTAAAAAAACATAAAAATTCAGTGAAAAAAACAAAGGTTACAGAGATGATATAGTTAGAAATAAAATTTTACAGAACCCTTACAAATTCACTGGAAAAAAACAGGCTACAGGAATGTTATAGTTGGGAAATAGATTTAAAAAACATCGAAATTCACTGAAAAAACCAAAAGTTACAGGGACGTTATAGTTAGGAAATAGGATTAAAAAACCTTAGAAATTCCCTGAAAAAAAAACAAAGGTCACAGGAACGTATTAGTTAGGCTCACGTTTTACACATACAAAACCAGAAAAATTTAGCAGTTATAGTAAGCTGAGCTTACTATAACTTACGCCCTCAAAATGCACTGCTTATGACCTCACATATTACATCACTCAAGACCTGGTCAATGTCTTCACTGATGAATTCTCAATGAGAGTGTGAATGGAAACGCCTCTGGTCCACCCCCAAGCTTTCCCATTATGTCGAAAGTGCAAAGGATGTTATAAAGGTGACCATTTTTGTATATTACCTTGGTTTATGAATTTGAAGTCTAAACTGTACTCCCGCTATATGGGTGCTTCATAGCAAAGCTTTATGTCGCCATGTCACCTGATTTTATTGAAGTGTATTGTTATCTTGCACTTTCTTAGCTGCCCTGTTAACAGCTAGTTACAGTGACATTTCCTTTTATAAATATTTAGGTATATTTTTACAACTTTTAGATAATTTATGAATTCAATATGAATTAATCTATTCCCTTCTTATATAACGTTTGTATAAACCCATCTACTTTTATTTCTGGAATCATTCTATTTTTGATCTTTTTGAGAATGTATTTCTAATTGTATGCATTTTATAGTGTTTGTACTTTTTATGGCCCTGGCTGCCAAAATAAAGTGATCTTACTGAGTGTGTGAATTTTTTATTGAATGGATTGGTGTATTTTTGGTTGTTTCAGTGTATAAATCAGTGAGTCTCAGAGGTGTGTGTGAGTAGATGAATATGTGAGTGAATGCTTCAGTGTGTTCTTGGGGGTGTCAGTGTATGCGTCAATGAGTACTTGGGTGTGCTAGTGTATGCATCAGTGTTTAACTAGGTGTGTTACTGTATACATCAGTGTGTGCCTGGGAAGGCGAAAGTATTAACGTTTTTGAAAACTACAATTGCAAAGTCCAGTAAATACTACAAAAACAATAATGTTAAAGGAGTGAAAATCATGGATAAGTTAGGAAACAATCCAGTAAATAGAATTGAAAAATAGATAACAAACGAGTACCAATCATAACAAAATATAGATAACCATTATAAATGTATTTCAATAAAACATTTTTTAGTTTTTTTTCTTATAAAGCGCTAACAATCATCCAGAGTAGGATATCACGGCGCTGTAGTAGCTATAGTGCGTGGTGGGTTGACATAGGTCATGTTAGATTAGTCTGGTTTAGGGAAGAGGAAGGTTTTCAGATGTTTCCTGAATGCCAAGTGGCAGTCTGTGAGTCGGAGGGCCACGGGCAGTTCGTTCCATTTGGTTGCGGCTATGTGGGAGAAGGCTCGCTCTCCCATTCTGGCTCTCTTCACCCGAGTGGTTCTTGTTCTTGCCGTGAATTGAGAGCGAAGAATTCTGGTTGGAGCATAAAACTGAATCCTGTTTTTAAGAATAAGTGGGCCTGTATTATGCAATGCTCTGTGTGTTATACACATCATTTTGAAGGTTGCTCTTTGCTTCATTGGCAGCCAATGAAGATGACGTAGACAGCTCTTGGCTGAGTCAAACTTTCTTTTCATGCAAACGGCCTTGGCCACTGCGTTCTGCACCATTTGAAGTTTAGTGAAGAGATATTCTGCCATGCCTACGAACAGGGAGTTTCCGCAGTCCAGCCTGCTCATCAGCAGAGACTGAACCAGGATCTTTCTGCACTCTATGGGAATCCAGGGGAAGACTCTTCTAAGCATCTTTAGCACAGCAAAGCCTTTGCCACATATCGTGGATACGTTGGATTTCATAGATAGGGAGGTGTCAAGCATTGCTCCTAGATTTCTTGCTGTTAGAGTCGGAGTTGGTGGAGTACCCAGGGATTCTGGCCACCAACTGTCGTTCCACAGTTGAGTGTGTCCGCCGAACAGCAATATCTCAGATTTGTCTGCATTTAGTTTGAGACAATGGTTGTGCATCCAGTCAGACAGTTCTGAGAGACAGTTTGGTAGCCTATCCCTGGGGTCGTTCCTCTCATCCAGGATTACAGTTAGTTGGGTGTCGTCTGCGTAAGAACAGAGTTCGACACCCCACTTTCTACCTATTGCTGCCAGGGAAGACACAAATACGTTGAACAACGTTGGGCAGTTCAACAACGTTCATAATTTACATAGCTATTACAACTCCTTATAATTACATATACCTATTTTACAACTATCATAACTCTATTATAACATAATTTAAACTTTTTCAATGTAACTTTTCAGTTTTCTGGGAAGTCCACTGTGCAGCGTAATACATGGAGTCAGTCAATAATGAAAACCAAAAGCTTCAGTTCTATGGGGTCCTCTTTAACCACACCCACATTTTGAGAAAACCACACCCAAAACAATGAGTTTGAGGAACTGTTTTATGTAACTTCAGGAGATAACGAAGACTCTGCCTGATACGTTAATTATCACCTGTGTACTAAAAAGCTTTCCAGAGGTATCCTTACTGAGGAAGCACACCAAGAGCAACATGACCATGTATATTTAAAAATCCTAAAGCATCTACGCCTAGCCAACTTTTTGCAAATATCACCATTGCAACAACTTGCATAGAGTTTTAAGAAATATTTGTTCACTGTTCTGAATGCTAACATCTTGTTTTGAAAGAAAACAATCACTGTATCACCATTTTGGAGAAGATAAATGGACGCTGTTGTTCCTTTTTGTTTGTTTTGTTTTGTTATAAAAGCACAAGGAGATGTGCCAGTGTTATATTTTTTCAAGACACAGGAATTTCCTCAAGTGACAGAGAAGGAGGAAGATGTACCATCAGCCAACCATCTCTGAAAGTTAAAACTTCACCAACCAGCATCGGAGTTTAAATAGTGGTTGTCCCAAGAAGTCATTTGAAAATATGAGGCCATTATTTTCTTGTTGCATAAATGTCTCTTTTGTTAATTTCCCCCTTTTTTGTTACTCTGCTTTCTTAGAACATTTCCTACTTTGTGAAACATGTACTCCTGTTGTTTCCACTTGATGAGCAAATTCCATTTTTAAATAAGACTTCACTCTCATTCTGCATTTTATGACATCTTTTTTTCAGAAACTGCTTTGTACTCTTACCAGCTTCTCTTTTTATCCTCTGCACATTCTCCACCTTATTTTGTTTGTCTGTGTCACTTTGAAGTTGATATTACTGTTTCCCCAGTTTCTTTCTTCTGGGAATTTTGTCAGGTAATGTTGTTCTTCTTTTTCAAAACTGTATATCTTGAAAAGTAATAATCAATACATTAAGATCAAGATTAAATAATCTAATTATTATTACACTAATTACCCACTTTATCAATATTGCAATACAACATATTATGAGACGGGGTGAGAGCCTGTATACGGATAGCTAAATGGGTATAACAGTATCTGTACAGATGTCTCAGAGGATGTGAGAGTATCTAAAAAAAAAACCTCCATAGGTATGCAAATGGTTGTGACATTGTATAGCGATGTGAGAGGGTCTGATAGTCTGTGAATGGATATTTGAGAGGATGTAAAAGCCTGTGTATGGGTATGTAAATCAATAAAAGGGTCTACATAGGTATGTCAGAGTATGTGAGTCTTTGAATGGCAATATAAATGGTTGTGACACTATATAGCTATGTGAGAGGGTCTTAGTATGTGACAGGGTGTATGAATCTCTGGATACGTGAATGGGTATAAGTGTCTACATGGGTATGTGAGAAGATGCAAGAGTCTATTGGATATGTGAATACGAGTCAGACTATCTGAATAAGTATGTGAAAGGGTGTGAGAGACTTGGTATGTGAATAGGTATAAGGGTATGTATATGGGTATGTTTGAGGGTGTGACTGTATCTGTACAATGTGTGAATGGCTGTGAATGTCTCTGGCTATGTGAAGGGGTGTGAGTGTATGGGAATATAAATGTGTATAAGGGTGCTTGTATGGGCATGTGAGGGTGTGAGATTATACGAATGGGTATGTGACGGGGTTTCAGTCTCTATGCGAACGGTTATAAGGGTGCCTGCACGGTATGTCACAGGATATGAGAGTCTTTGAATGAGTATGTGAGAGGGCGTGAGAGTGTATGGGTGTCACACTATCTAGGTATGTTAATGGGTATAAAGGAGATCTGAATATGTATGTGAGAACATAGAGTCTTTTTCTGGGTATGTGAACGGGTGTGCGAGTCTGTATGGTTATGTGAATGGGTCAGACTGTGTATAGGTATATGGATAAGAATAAAGAAGGACTGAATAGCTATGTGTATTTGTGAGGGTGTGAGAGTCTATGGGTATGTGATAGGATGTCAGTCTCAATATTAGTATGTAAATGGGTATAAAGGTATATGAGTATGTGAGAGGTTGTAAGAGTCTCTGAGTATGTGAATGGGTATCACACTTGGAATAAAGATCTCTATAACTATTTGAAAGGATGGCAGAGCCTGTGAATAGCTATGTGAATGTGTGTAAGGGTGCCTGTATGGGTATGTAACAGGGTCTGTCAGTGTATGTATGGGTATGTGAGAGGATGTGAATTTGTGTTTTGTTATGTAAATCAATATATTGGTGTCTGTGAGACTGTGTAAGACTGTATAAGTATGTGAATGGTTGTGACAGTATATGGCTATGTGAAAGGATGTGACAGTGTATCTATGGGTGCCAGAGAGGATATGAGACTTTGGGTATGTGAGAGGATGTCAGTCACTGTATCGGTATTTATATGGTATTACAATGCAATGTTTCCTCTAATTGTTTTCCTCTGTGTGCGGCAGTGGATGGTCTCTGTGCGCTGCAACCATGGCTACGTGCGCCAGGAACTAGTCCACGTGCGTGTGCAGCGCCAAATGTCACTAAACGTTTACTTAAAAAAGTGAAAAGATGGTGCATTTCCACACATACAGCGCCACATTAAGGGTCTTAAAGCAGGTTTGCAAATTGGATAAACACACCATGACATGAATAGGTTACACAGACATGTACACTTCAGGTTTAGAAAAGCACAAGACGCCAACGGTGGTCCCATCATAAGATTTTACTGAGTCAGAAACGCCACCTTTCTCTGCTCCGTTCTTCCATAACCCTGATTGTTCACTCTGTATTCATGTTAATCACAGCCCCTTCATGAGCTGTGATTAACATGAATACTTAGACAAAAGCACGCAATGTGCCCCGTACTGCGCTTTACTAACAAAACAAACGAGTTAGCAACTTTAAAAACACAGCGTGTACATTCAGAATAAATTGAAAGTACCCGCTGTGTTTTTAAAATTGCTGTACTCTTCTGAGTGAAGCGCGGTGCTGGGCAGATTGTGTGCTTTTATTTAAGTATTCATGATAATCACAGCTCGTGAAGGGGCTGTAATTAACATGAATACTTAAACTGAAGCACACAATATGCCCCACACTGTATTTTACTCAAAAGCGTACAACAAGTTTAAAAACGCAGCGTGCTGGAGGTTACACGAAGATCTCAGTAACATGAGCGTCGCATTAAACATAGCCCCATGGGCACTTCGCAGCGCTAAGGAGCAACCCACAGGCCCAGAAGTCATTTACAGTGTGATAGCAACATTAACAGCATAATTTATGTGCATGCCTACCAAGTGCCACACATCAGGCGTGGAACTAACGCATTTCATTGTGGTGATCCACATCACCACACTGAAATGGAAAGTCACGCATTTTAGGTATAGCGCTTGGCTCAGTAGTTAAGCCGTAGTGCTTCTATGCTGAATGAAACTAGCTGGAATGCAGGCAATAAAGTATTGCTTCCCCATCTAATTTCTTGCTAATGGTAGCAAATGTATTGTGCATGGCTGCATGGTCAGAGACGGTCGCTCCACCCGGCATGGCTGCCTGGTCAGAGCCGGTCGCTCCACCCGCCTCGTGGCCCATCCCTGGTGTGCCCGATCTCCGCTTGCTGCCGCCGCCGCTGCCCGCTGTGCCTCTGTTGTGCCCCCGAGCTCCTGTGCCCCTGAGCTCGCCTGACCGTACAGTATCTCGTTTTGTTGCCGTTTACTTGTTGAGCATATTATTTTGTTTGTGACCGTCTTTGTTTCTGCCCCTGTTGTGCCACTGTATTTTTGGTTGTTGTGTTCTTGACCCCTGTGCCCCTCCACCCCGCTCCCCGCTCCCTGTCGTGGGCCCCCCTCCCCCGTTCCCTCCTGCATCACCGCTTCTCCCCTCCCCACTCGCCACCCCGCTCCCGCCTCCCAGCTGCTCCTCCCTCGCTCCGCCCCACCACTCTCCATATATGGCAGAGTCCGCGCGTGCACACGCATCGAAGCGCGAATGGTGCGCCGAAGGCGCACCAAAGGCAAGCCCGTCAGCGCTGTCCGTGCCTGGACCGCGCCCAGCGCCATACCCCCTGGCCCCCGCAGATGCCATTCCACCCGCCGGACATACAACGCCGCCACCTTCAGCGCACTCAACGCCGGCCGACCCCCTGGCTGCCACCAAGCTGCCCCAGGACACACCCACGGACCCTTCACCTGCCAATCCCGCAAATTCTCCTGCAACCGGACCTGCAACTCACCTGCACCCGCCAAGCCGAGCACCAACAGTAACCACCTGAAGTGCATCCTGCTCAACACCCGATCCGTCCACAGACACGCCGTGGAACTATGGAACCTGCTCGACACCACCTCTCCGGACGTCGCCTTCCTAACAGAGACCTGGATGAACGCCTCCTCAGCACCCGACATCGCCACAACCTTCCCAGACGGATACAAGATCACCCGGAGGGACCGCGTCAACCAGACTGGAGGAGGCTTCGCCATCGTCCACCAGAACACCATCCGCATTCCAGGCCGCCGAACATCTTCACTTCCAAATACACACCGACCCCAAGACCACTCTCAGAGGCACCCTCATCTACAGACCCCCAGGACCCCGCACACAATTCAGCGAAGACATCGCAGACTTCATCAGCCCACACGCCCTCCCCTCCGCTGACTACATCCTCCTAGGAGACCTCAACTTCCACCTGGAGAACAACAACGACAACAACACCACCACCCTGCTGGACAACCTCGCCAACCTCGGACTCAAGCAACTGGTGAACACCCCCACCCACTACGCCGGACACACGTTGGACCCAATCTTTTCCTCCAGCAAGCACATCTCCTTCAGCCACTCCACCGGACTCCACTGGACCGACCACAGCTGCGTCCACTTCAGCTTCAGAAAGACCACGACTCACCACCTCCCGCAACACGTTCCCCGCAAGACCTGGAACAAGATCACCACCGACCAGCTCATCAAATCACTTAGCCAGAACCCCCCCGCCAGATCAACGGACCCCAACCAGGCAGCCCTCAACCTTGCACAGTGGATCACCAACTGCGCCGACGACCTCGCACCCCTGAAAACCCATCCCAACAGGCCCGGAAGCAAAAAAGCCCCATGGTTCAACGACGACCTCAAGAACTCCAAGAAGAACTGCCGCACCCTTGAGAAAGCCTGGCGAAAGAACCCGACCACAGACAACATGATAGCCCTCAAGCTCGCCACCCGCAAACACCACCAGCTGATCCACACCACCAAGAAGTCAGCATTCAAGGAACGAATAGACAACAACGCACACAACAGCAAGGAGCTCTTCAGCATCGTCAAAGAGCTCTCCAACCCCAGCACCGGAAACAACGACATCACCCCCTCGCAAGACCTCTGCAACTCACTCGCAACGTTCTTCCACAACAAGATCGCAGACATACACAACAGCTTCGACGAACAAGCCACGCACCCAACTGCAGAACCAACGCCCCCCACCACCACCCTCTGCGCCTGGACCCCAGTCAACACCGAGGACACCATCCACACGATGAACTCCATCCACGCCGGATCGCCAACCGACCCATGCCCCCACCCCGTCTTCAACAAGGTCGACTCCGTCATCGCACCCCAACTCCGGGACATCATCAACTGCTCCTTCAACACCGCCACCTTCCCGGAGAGCTGGAAGCACGCCGAACTCAGCGCCCTCCTGAAGAAACCATCAGCAGACCCCACCGACCTCAAGAACTACCGCCCCATCTCGCTCCTCCCGTTTCCTGCCAAAGTCATTGAGAAGACCGTCAACAGACAGCTTGCCGCCTTCCTCGAGACGAACGGATCCCTCGACCACTCACAGTCCGGCTTCCGAGCCAACCACAGCACCGAGACCGCCCTCATCGCAGCCACTGACGACATCCGAACTGTGCTCGACAACGGGGAAACAGCGGCCCTCATCCTCTTGGACCTCTCCGCAGCGTTCGATACTGTCTGCCACCGCACCCTAGTACAACGCCTCAACAACGTCGGAATCCAAGAGAAGGCGCTGGATTGGATCATCTCATTCCTCGCCGGAAGAACCCAGAGAGTCCGCCTCCCACCGTTCAGATCCGTGGCCACCGAAGTCATCTGCGGCGTACCACAAGGATCATCACTCAGCCCCACCCTCTTCAACGTGTACATGAGCCCCCTCGCAGCCATCGCATGCCAACACAGCCTCAACATCATCTCCTACGCCGACCACACCCAGCTGATCCTCTCCCTCACCAACGACCCCGCCACCGCCAGAACCAACCTACATGAAGGGATGAAAGAAGTAGCCGAATGGATGAAGAACAGTCGCTTGAAACTGAACTCAGACAAGACGGAAGTCCTCATCCTGGGATCATCACCATCTGCCTGGGATGACTCCTGGTGGCCCCCGGCCCTAGGCAGCGCACCCAAACCAACGGACCACGCACGCATCCTGGGATTCATCCGGACTCCTCCCTATCGATGACCAGACAAGTCAACGCCGTCTGGTCATCATGTTTCAACATCCTACGCATGCTCCGTAAGATCTTCCAATGGATCCCCACCAAAACCAGGAAGACAGTCACCCAGGCACTCGTCACCAGTCGACTGGATTACGGAAACACCCTCTACACCGGAACCACAGCCAAACTGCAACTCCAGCGCATCCAGAACGCCTCCGCACGACTCATCCTGGACATCCCCCGTCACAGCCGCATCTCCGGACACCTGTCATACCTCTCCCGAGGGCGCAGGAATGACGAAGACAGGAAAACACACAGCGCATCCACCGCGGACTACACTTCCGGGTTCGCAACACTGGAAAGGACTACATCTCCCGTGAGGCGATGCGCGGCTCATGCGCACTACACACGGGTAGTACTTAAGGAATGGCGGCGCCCGCGGACACTGTTGATTATTGCTGGCGCTACGCATGAAGCTTCGCAGCAAGGTAAGAGACGGCGTTCTCCTGCGCTTGCTTTCTGGTTCTAGATAGGGGAAGCTCAACCCCCCTACTCAGCTGTTACCAAGTCAGAGCCTACCTGCGCTGTGAGAGCTCTCCTTCAGCAGCACGCAGGTGACAGACTACTCTAAGAGCACTGGGAGCAAACCGAACTGTAACCGCTCCAGACCTACCATTGAACACTGGGGAGTGAGTGCCTTAACTGCTCTCTCGGTGTAGTGGACTTGTGAACCCTCTAGGTTCGGAGAGCAGTTTGAACTATACTGCATCACGCTCTGGGGGGAGCTAGTGACTTAACTACGCTTCCTGCCTAGCGCACTTGTTACCAGGAGTTTACCTGGCATATGGGCTGACTGTCATTGGGTCCACAAGCCCCTGGTGAAGCTAACCAGAATTACTGTACCCTTCGTTGGTGAGTGCCAGGACTGGCATTCGTGCGGGGGACGGTTTGAGACCGGAAGGTCGATTGGCATTTTCGACCATTGTTGTGTGCATTGCCCTCCGTTGGGGAGTGTCCGGACGGGCACTCATGCGGAGGACGGGTCCAGGAGGAAGTTCACTATAGGGTGGTGTTAACCCTTTGTTGTGCTGCTAGGGAGTATTATCCCTCTATTGAACCTTATGTTTTCTTAGTAAAGAACTTTCAAACCTTTACCTTGAACTGAGTCTGCTTTCCTACAGTATCGGAGCGCCCCTAGGTAAACTAGAGGTTACACCCAATCCTGAGGGCGATCAGGGATTACAAAATAATCAACCTTAACAGTCTAATCAGCCTCCCGGTTGGGTGAACAAACATGGCGGATATGGACGATGTATTGGCGGCCCTTCAGGCAGTTCAGAACGAGCTAGCGGCCTCAAGGTTGGAGACGGCGGACATACGGGCCAGAATGGAGCTCAGTCAAAGGAACCCGTTTAACGCTGGTACGTCAGTGGTGACTCAGCCAGCTGCAGTGGTGGTGGAGTTGCCTGTGTCTATACCGCTTGCTACCCCCGAAAGATACAGCGGTGATCCGAGCACAGTGCAAGTATTCTTTACTCAAGTAGCGCTGCATTTCTCCTGCAAGCCAAGGTCGTTCCCCACGTACCAGGCGAGAGTCGCCTTTTTGATTTCTTATCTTGCCGGGAACGCCGCACAGTGGGCAGTGCCTCTAGTGAGCAGAGATGATCCCCTCATTCACGACTGGGACACGTTCCAGGAGGAATTCATTAATGTGTTCGATAGGAGAGCCGATTCGTATACAGCAGACAGAGAGCTGCTAGAGCTACGCCAAGGCAATAGCGGGCTGGTACAGTATATGAACTCATTTCGAAGACTGGTGTCGGAAACTAAGTGGCCAGATGAGAAGCGGGCTGCGCTCTTTCATCAAGGCTTGAGTGAAGAGCTGAAGGATGTGGTAGCCCAAATCGACCCCCAACCTGCCACGTGCGAAGCACTCATCAGTCTGGTCCTTCGACTCGACCACAGATTAGGGGAACGCCGTGGGGATCATAAGAAAAAGGAGAAAACCCTGCCAATACACGGGTCTTCTGGAACCACCGAAACACCCCACCCAGTACGAACCGAGCCCATGGAGGTAGGGGCCATAAGGGCCAGCCTAACGGCCACTGAAAGAGAATCACGCCGCAAGCAAGGCCTGTGCTTGTATTGCGGCAAGAAAGGCCACTTTGTGAGAGAGTGCCTGGTTAAACCGAAAACCAGTCGCTTCAAGGGCCCAAGAATAACAGCCGCACCTATTGACAACCCTGCGGAAAACTGAAGAGCTCCAGGAAGAAAGAAGGGGATTCCGGGAGCCGTTGTTTGATCCCTTCTGTACACCTTGAAACGTTGCCCAAACCTAGACACATGTTCATAACCATTCAACTACAAGTCAAAGGGGAGTGGTTTCCGGTAGAAGCCATGGTGGACTCGGGTGCCACGGGTCTCTTCATGGATGCAGAAAAGGCGAGAGAACTCGCTCTACAGCTTCTACCTAAGACAGTGGCTGAGGACGTCTTTGCAGTAGATGGTAGGCGACTGGCCTCTGGACCCATCAGCCAACATAAAGGGAACATCAGAACACGCTACGGGAAAGAACATACGGAAGTCATCGACTTCAATATCATACCAGCCCCTCAATACGGGGTAATATTGGGCTTGCCGTGGCTCCAGAAACACAACCCTTCGATAGACTGGTTATCCAATAGCATAAGCATGACGTCTGGTTACTGTGCCCGCAACTGCGGGGTGTCTGTTTCCGCTCAGGAAGAAAAGTACGCGATACCGCATGTCGTTGCCACAGCAGCAGAAAAACGAGTGGAATTACCCGACGCATATCAGGCCTTCGCCGACGTGTTCAATAGCACACAAGCCGAAGAACTCCCACCGCATCGAATATACGATTGCCAAATAGACTTGGTCCCGGGGGCAAACGTACCGAGCGGAAGACTGTACGCACTGTCTGAACCAGAGAACGTACACCTGCGGGAATACATCGACACCATGTTACGTCTAGGGTTCATACGCCCATCAAAATCACCGGCCGCCTCTCCCCTGTTCTTCATCCCCAAGGCCAATGGGGAACTCCGCGCTTGTGTGGACTTCCGAGCCCTCAATGCCATCACGGTAAAGAACCGTTATCCCTTGCCGCTTATCAATGTTCTGTTGGAGCAAGTGAAAACGGCCAAGATATATACCAAGCTGGACTTGAAAGGGGCATATCACTTAGTGCGCATGAGAACAGGGGATGAATGGAAAACGGCATTCAAAACACGTTTTGGGCTGTATGAATACCTAGTAATGCCATATGGCTTGTGCAACGCCCCTGCGGCCTTTCAGTTCTTTCTGAACAATGTCCTTCGGGACATGCTGGACGTGTCAGTAGTGGTATATATAGACGATATATTGGTATATTCCGATAATGAAACAGAACACGTTCAGCATGTTTCTAATGTTCTACAAGTCCTGCGAGAACACCTGTTGTTCTGTAAACTCAGCAAGTGCGACTTCCACGTCACAACAGTGGAGTTCTTGGGAGTGATGCTGAGCCCTGAGGGTCAGACGATGGCAGATCGAAAAGTGAAAGCAATAAACGAATGGCCCACGCCTCGGAACGTCAAGGAAGTGCAAAGTTTCATTGGCTTTGCCAATTTTTATAGGCGTTTCATAGATGGCTTTTCGGGATTGGTGGCCCCGATCACCCACTTACTGAGGAAAGCGCATGTCTTTCTATGGACCCCCGAAGCTGAGACGGCCTTTTCTGCCTTAAAGAAGGCCTTTGGGACGGCACCGGTGTTGGCACACCCGAATACGGATCTACCTTTCATAGTGGAGGCGGATGCATCAGACGTGGCTCTGGGAGCCATTTTGTCTCAGCGGCAACAGATCTCTGGTGAGTTGCACCCTGTGGCATTCATGTCTAGGAAATTGAACGAAGCTGAACCCAACTACCACATAGCCGAGAAAGAACTGCTGGCTATCAAGGACGCCTTCTCGGAATGGAGACATCTGCTGATGGGGGCCAAACATGTGGTCACTGTTTTTACGGATCACAGGAACCTCCAGTTCATGACTGCGGCCAGACAACTCTCCCCCAGGCAGATGCGGTGGATGCTCTTCTTCTCTGGGTTCAATTTCGCCATCACCTATCGACCCGGAGCGGAAAATCGTAAAGCGGACGCTCTCTCTCGCCAGTCCTCGGTGTCTTTGCTCATCCCCGCACCGGTGGCCTCCATCATCCAACCCGAGAAGGTAATCGGGGCAATCCAACCCGTTACTTTCCTGAAAAGGGTGCAGATAGGAGCTCGAACTCAAGAGTGGCAAACGTGGCTGAGACATCACCCTGAGTGGCAAATGAAGGACGGTATCCCTATGAAAGGGAGTAGCATGCTGCTGCCTAACCTACAACTGCGGAAACAAGCGTTCAAATGGTGCCATGAATCGCCAAGCGCCGGACATCTGGGATCCGAGAAAACGGGAGAATACATCCTGAGGACCTTCTGGTGGCCAAGTCTTCGCCGGGACGTGGAGGCATGGGTTGCGTTATGTGAGGTATGCGCTTCCATGAAAGCAGATCACAGAAAACCCCAAGGCCTGCTGCAGCCTCTTCCAACGCCTGATAGACCATGGGAATGCATTTCTTTGGATTTTGTAGTAGGGCTCCCGGTGGATCAGGGGATGACAACGGTTCTGGTGGTGGTAGATTACCACACCAAGATGGGTCACTTCATAGCATGTAAGAAAGTACCAACGGCCGGGAAACTGGCCTACTTGCTGTTGAAAGAGGTGGTACGGATTCACGGATTGCCCAGAGTGATAGTGTCGGACAGGGGGTCACAGTTCACGGCACGGTTCTGGAAAACCTGGTGCTCCTCCCTACACGTCAAGTCTGCTCTGTCCACCAGTTACCATCCGTAGACGGATGGTCAAACCGAGAGGCTCAACCAAACACTGAAACAATACCTCAGGTGTTACATCGATCAGGGGAAAGAGGAATGGGTGGAACACCTGTGGCTTGCCGAAATTGCGTACAACAATGCCACGCACAGCTCCACGAAGGTGTCACCGTTCTACGGCAACTATGGTCATCATCCCAGGTTTCTCCCATTGGCACATCCAACAAGGGACAGGAGGTTGCCTGAGGCTAACAGGAGAGCGGCCCATATGAAGGAACTGGTGGGGCGTACTCAAGAGTGTCTGGCCAAGGCCAAGGACAGGTACAAAACCCAAGCGGATAAACACCGGAGGCCTGGTCCGTTGTACAAGGCGGGAGACTACGGATGGGTATCTTCTCGCAACATGCACTTCAGGAAACATAGCATGTTTCACCCTAAATACATTGGTCCGTTCCGCATCGAGAAGTGCATCAGTCCTGTGAACATGAGGCTGTCCTTGCCCTCCTCTATGAGGATACATCCTGTCTTCCACATATCCCTTTTGAAGCCCTCGGTGTCCTCTAGGCCCCATGCTCCCGTGGTGGTTCAGATGGAGGACAACCGGGATTACGAAGTAGAGGGTATCCGCAATTCAAAGTGGAAACGAGGCAAGCTGTGGTACCTTGTGGCATGGAAGGAGGAGCAGACGTGGGAGCCGGTAGCGGGCATCTCTGTAACCAGGTTGATCGCGGCATTTCACAAGAAGTATCCTGAGAAACCTGGCCCGTCGGGGGGTGGCGTGTGAGGAGGGATGTGCTGTCATACCTCTCCCGAGGGCGCAGGAACGACGAAGACAGGAAAACACACAGCGCATCCACCGCGGACTACACTTCCGGGTTCGCAACACCGGAAAGGACTACATCTCCCGTGAGGCGATGCGCGGCTCATGCGCACTACACACGGGTAGTACTTAAGGAATGGCGGCGCCCGCGGACACTGTTGATTATTGCTGGCGCTACGCATGAAGCTTCGCAGCAAGGTAAGAGACGGCGTTCTCCTGCGCTTGCTTTCTGGTTCTAGATAGGGGAAGCTCAACCCCCCTACTCAGCTGTTACCAAGTCAGAGTTCGGCGCCTACCACACGCGCTGCGAACACTTTGAAACCAACAGAGCCTACCTGCGCTGTGAGAGCTCTCCTTCAGCAGCACGCAGGTGACAGACTACTCTAAGAGCACTGGGAGCAAACCGAACTGTAACCGCTCCAGACCTACCATTGAACACTGGGGAGTGAGTGCCTTAACTGCTCTCTCGGTGTAGTGGACTTGTGAACCCTCTAGGTTCGGAGAGCAGTTTGAACTATACTGCATCACGCTCTGGGGGGAGCTAGTGACTTAACTACGCTTCCTGCCTAGCGCACTTGTTACCAGGAGTTTACCTGGCATATGGGCTGACTGTCATTGGGTCCACAAGCCCCTGGTGAAGCTAACCAGAATTACTGTACCCTTCGTTGGTGAGTGCCAGGACTGGCATTCGTGCGGGGGACGGTTTGAGACCGGAAGGTCGATTGGCATTTTCGGCCATTGTTGTGTGCATTGCCTCCGTTGGGGAGTGTCCGGACGGGCACTCATGCGGAGGACGGGTCCAGGAGGAAGTTCACTATAGGGTGGTGTTAACCCTTTGTTGTGCTGCTAGGGAGTATTATCCCTCTATTGAACCTTATGTTTTCTTAGTAAAGAACCTTCAACCCTTTACCTTGAACTGAGTCTGCTTTCCTACAGTATCGGAGCGCCCCTAGGTAAACTAGAGGTTACACCCAATCCTGAGGGCGATCAGGGATTACAACACCTGAAAGACCTGCACTGGCTCCCCGTCAGCAAAAGAATCACGTTCCGCCTCCTCACCCATGCACACAAAGCCATCCACGACCTAGGCCCAAGGTACCTCAACAACCGCCTGACCTTCTACACTCCGACCCGCCAACTACGATCAACCAGCCATGCCCTCGCCGCCGTTCCATGCATTCGAAGAGCCACCATGGGAGGAAGATCCTTCTCCTATCAGGCAGCAAAGACCTGGAATTCCCTCCCCATCCACCTCCGTCTTACCCAAGACCACCTCGCCTTCAGGAAGCAACTGAAGACCTGGCTGTTCGAGCAGTAGCGGACCCCCCTCCCCAAGCGCCTTGAGACCCTACGGGTGAGAAGCGCGCTATACAAATTTTGATTGATTGATTGATTGCATTTCTATTGCGCCCCCCGCCACCCTACAGGCTGGCACATGTGAATCTCCCTGCCCCCTGGACTAATGCAGCAGCTTGTGACATTTAGCCTACTTCTGACTGGCAGCTGTACATGCGCAAGACTTCTGACATGGCTGCAGTGCAGTGTGCACACCCAGGAGGATGCGACCTGAGACGGCCGGTCGCCGCACTATTCCCTCACTGCCCCAGACCCCACTTAAACTGAAGCTGCAAGCAGGTGTCGCCTGGGGACCACTTTCACCACAATGTCCTGCCACGCATTCTAGGGCTGAGGCGCGCCCAGGGTGCATCCCCTAACACTAACAGCACCTGAGCCTACCCTGCCTACCTGCTTGCCGTGCCCGTGGGCCTGCAACCACAAAGACACGAGCATGGCATGGGGAAGCATAGAGGCCTGTAAGGCTGGGGAAGAATCACAACATGATACGAAAATGCACCAAAAAATAGGCTTAACCGCCTGATGAGCACGCTGGAGAAACGTGGACCTGGGAGCACTGAAGCTGACGAGGTGCTCACTGACTGAGGCCAGCCGCATTGATAACCACGAGAGGAGTGGATGGGCCGGTAGTAGCGCTGCTTCTGTACAATAATGGCCTCATGCCGAGCCAGCTTCAGATGGAATTTCCCAGTATCACTGGTGCTTTGCAGCAGTTTGAGATCTTAGAGTTTCTGGCTGCTCAAATAGGTGTAATTTTTAATATTTATATGTCTCCATCTTCATTTCTTGATTTTTGCTCACAAGATGGTGTCACTCATAGTTGTTGAATGCCACTCAAAACTGCGCAGAATTTATGAAAATGTCACATATTGCAATCTGAAACCTTGGCAGCTATGTATGTTTTTGCGGCTATACACTGCGCCAAAAAAGTATCGTGCATCACGTGTGACACTAACGCATTTCAGTGTGGTGTTCCCCATAACCGCACTGAAATGCTTTGTCACGCAATTTTAACACCACTGAAACTGGCTACCACGTTGGTGCTAGCTCACCGGCTCTGCTGCTCCAGACTTGCCGCCAGCAGCTCTGGCAGTTTTGGCTCATAAACGGTTAAATTATTGTGCTCTCCACAGCTCAGGTTGAGTGAGACACTGAGAGTGCTGGATGCAGTGCTACAATGTTATATTTGCGGCGGCGCCGCGTGCCAGGTTTTTTTCCAGCTCGTCTTCGAGCTCACACTCTCTGCCGATTAACACCGGCGTGGAGCACGCCGCTGCTCGCGCTGCCGGCCTGTATGGTGCATGCTGCAGCCTCGACTCATCAAGGTGCTGTGGTAAGTGGAGTCTGGACCAGAGAGTGGAACCTGCTGCCGCTGCAGTCCTGGAGAGAGAGTTAACAGCCAGTGCTTGCAAGCAGCCCTGCTTAATGAGTTTGTGTGGGCCATAACTGCCGGAGTCGAGTTTGGGGCCTGCAGCCTCTCATAAGCTTGTCTGCAGTACTGTGGTCACTCTGCCGGTCTACTCACAGGTAAGGTAAATCCTTATTATTTTTTAAATTTAAAGCGTCATGAGCATACGTGCGGATGTGGTACTGAAAATGTTGGACCTGTGTCATAAACATATTCGTATCATGACGAATTTGATATCAGCAGGCCGAGAATGACTAGTGGACTATGCACAAGCATTTTCGTCATATTCGAGTGACGAAATCACCCTGTATTCTGAGTTTTCGCCCAGAACCCTCGGGTTCCATTTTGTGAATGGCAGCCATTTTGTGATTGCCCTTTACATAGGCCGATGACTAAGGCCAAAACGGAGTCTGAAGGACACGTACACCTTCGCTGACTCCTGCACGACCTGGGCAAGCTGACTCCACTGCCCAAGGCCAAACCTGTTTGGGCAGTTCCTCTCCCAGGGGCCGGTCGAGATAGTATCAAGGCACAACATGCCATAAACCCTTCATCGCACACAAACCCTTCCTAATCTTACACACACCTGCCTCTGTTTCTTTCTTTATGACTTGCTTTACGAGGAGGAGGCGCCCGTTTTAATTGGGGTTTCGTCGATATCTGATGAAAATACTGGGCCTTGCCGGGTAATTGATTGTGGGCTGAACAAACTGAAATATGGGCTTGTCATCATGACTCTGCTTTTACTTTGTATTGAAAATATGTGAATGGTCAACAGTAAAATAAGGAATGTTTGCCTGAAGCATAATATTTTATATAAAAAGAGAAGGCTGGCTTTTGTAAGATTGAGCAGTCTCCTGAGAATATACACCGTGTTGTACTTCTAGGACGCCTGTTACTTGGTTGCAGCCAATAAACAAGATCTTTGACTTCACCTAGAAGACTCTGAGTTTCTGTAGTCTGAAACAGGAAGGACCCGAAGTCTTAGGGTGTGACCCTGGCACCGCTGGGTTCCGAAAAACCCAGTACTTCACGGAGAGCCTGTTACAGATCTGCTCACGCCCTGTCTCAGTGTCCGGTGCCCCGAGTGCCACCAGTTCGATCCCGACTGGGACTCGTGCCCGTCTGCCTTTCATTTTGGTCCTGACCGGGACTCCTAGGCAGAAAGGGCCACATCGGCATAGTATCGGGGAGCAGTGGTGGTGCCAGCTGATCCCGCCCAGCCTCAGCGAATCTCAGGTGACACAGGCTAGAGCTCCGTTAGGTTACCCAGTGCAGGACAGAGTTTGCAGCTGTAAGGTGAATGTGTACTACACAAGTGCAGCAGACACTCAAGCGCTAAGAGCAGCAGATCACTCCTCCTGACCCCAGAACGGCACAGCGAGGAAGCCTATGCCCTGGAGGGTGGAAGGGGTTGTGTCTGGACCGGCCTCAATCAGAGAAGCTATAGCTAACTTGACGCTGGACGGGTGGCTGCCCGGAGCTTCAATGAAGCCTACACTGGCCTCAAGCTTTTTGTCAGTTCACGAAGGGTAGAGCTGAGACCATGGCGATTTGCCCCCTGAGATGAGGTTGCAGCTATCTCTTTCGTTGCTGTTCTGCCACCAGTGCTTTCCGATCTTGAGTTGGCAGGTCAGGTCAGTATTTTGTCTGTTTGTGGGCTTATTAAGCTAGGGCTGGACTGGACTGCAGATTTTTCTGAAGCAAAAAAAAAAGCCCTGCAGTAAGCTTAAATGGACGGAATCTGACGGGCAAAACATGTACATAGCTATGAGGACACCGTGAAACCGTGTTTGCTATGGTGTACATCCTGATCTACTACTGTTGCACTGACTGGATTTGCTATATAAAATAGCTTTTGGTGTCACAGTCACATTTCTCAAATGGGTGCAGTTTCTGATACTTATGTTTCCTGCGTTTTCATTGCTTGGTTTTGCTTGCAAAGAAAGTGTCACTCAGTTGTTGAAATGTCACTCATAATTTCACTAAAATTATAAAAATGTCACACATAGCGATCTGAAACCTTGGCAGCTATGGGTACCTGAACCTTAAACTTGCTTCCTTTTTGGTACATAGCGCTTTACTCAAAAGAGTACAGCAAGTTTAAAAAACAGCATGTACTTACAATTTATTCTGAAAGTGCACGCTGTGTTTTTAAACTTGCTGTACTCGTTTGTTAGAAAAGCACGGTGCAGGGCATATTGTGCTCTTTAGTTTAAGTGTTCATGTTAATCACAGCCCCTCACGAGTTGTGATTGACATGAATACTTAGACAAAGGCACAAAATGTGCCCCGCACAACGCTTTACTTACAAGAGTACCGCAAGTTTAAAAACACAGCGTGTACTCCCAGAAAGAACACGCTGTGTTTTCAAACTTGCGGCCCCAAACTGCAAGCCCCAAGCCAGACAGCCAGCCTTACCTGCACTCCGGAGTCCAAACGCCACATCCAGGAAGTTTTTTGTGCCGCTTGCTTTTTTAAAGCGGCAGGCAGTGCGCGCTCGCTGGAAGAGAGATGCGCGCGCACCTTAAAGGGAACAGTGTTACAATACCTGTATGGGAATATGAGAGGCTGTGACAGTATATGTATGTTTATGTGAGAGTCTCTGTATGGGTTTATGAATGGGTATAAGAATGTTTATGGATATATGAGATAATATGAGAGGTTGTATGGGTACGTGAGAGGATATGAGCATCTTTATAGGTATGTGAATGGATATAACAGTGTCTAGGTATGTGAGAGGATGTGACAGTCTGTATGTGTATGTGAGAGGGTATTGCTGTGTCGGTATAGCAAAGTGAAAGGATGTCACTTAGATCTTATAGTGTCTGTTTAGGGATGTAAGAGGATGTAATAGTGTCTGAATGACTGAAGGGGTGTGATACTGTCTGAATCCTTCTAAATAATACTGTATAAGTATCTGAAAGAATGTCAGTCTGTCAGTCTGTATATAGCTATGTGACTGTATATATGACTGTCTGCCTATATGAGAGGGGGTTTCTGTATAGGTATATCAATGGGTATAAGGGTGCCTGTATACATATGTGAGACAATGGGAAAATGTGTATGGGTATGTGCGAGGGTGTGGGAGTCTGTATGAGTATGTGAATGAGCATAAGGGTGTTTACGTAGGTATGTGAAAAGATGTGATAGTCTGTATATGTGAGAGGGTGTGATTATGGTGAACGGGTGTCAGACTGTATGGGTATGTGGATGGGAATAAAGGAGGTCTGAATAGGTATGTGACAGGAATTTACACTCTGCATGAGTATGTGAGAGCTTATGGGTACATAAGAGGATGTAAATCTCTGTATGAGTATGTGAATGGGTATAACAGTGTATATGTGGATATGTGAGAAGGTGTAACTCTGAGTATGTGAATAAGTGTCAGACTATCTCTATAAGTATGTGAATGGGAATATTTATTTTATTTTTATTTATTTCGATTTATATAGCGCGTTATAACCCAGGGGTCTCTAAGCGCTAGTCCGATAAGCACCGCAGGAATCCTAAAAAGACCCTTCCCAGAAATTTATAGCCCACCCCAGGCCTTCTGGAAAAGAACAGTCTTCAACCTCTTCCGAAAGGACAGCAAATTAGGTTCTTTACGCAAATCCGCCGATAGACTATTCCAGACTGCTGGGAGGGTGTTCGAGATGGCACGACCGCCCACTGTCGCCAATCTGAAGCGTGGTTGTGTGAGAAGGGTTGCCTCAGCAGATCTTAGCACCCTAGCCGGTTTATATGGAATCAGGCGGGTCTTAATGTATCTTGGTGCCTTACCATAAAGGGATTTGTGTGCAATACACAACCCTTTGAAGAGCACCCTCTGCCTTACTGGGAGCCAATGTAGCTCACGCATAAGTGGGGACACATGCGTGTTCCTGGGCTTCTTATGAATGAGCCTGGCGGCATCATTCATCACCATCTGAAGTTTGTCCAGGAGTTTTTGGGGTAATCCTAAGTAAAGCGAGTTGCCGTAGTCCAGTCTTGCTAGAATCATTGCGGAAACCGCCCGTCTCAAAGTGGAATAGGACAGTAGTGGCGCAATTTTTCTAAGTTGACGGAGCAAGCCAACACAAGTTCCTACCACCGTGGTAACTTGTTTCCGCATGGAAAGTTTGTCATCCACGTGGATGCCCAGGCTTTTTACTGCCACTGCCGGCTCCGGGGGCGGACCAAGTTCCCTAGGCCAGAAACCATCATGCCATGGACTACCAGCGATGGTGATAGGTAGAACCTCCGTCTTGTCCGGGTTAATTTTTAGGGAGTTCAGCGACATCCAATTAGCTGTGTGCTTCAAAATGGTTTGCAGATTTGCTGACGCCCCAGGAGCATCATCCATTTGGATAATGATTTGGGTGTCGTCAGCATAGTTGTATACCTGACAATCCATTTGATTCAAGAGTGCAATCAATGGTTGGAGATATATATTGAATAACAGGGGCGACAAAGCCGACCCCTGTGGCACTCCACAGGAGATCGACGTTGCAGTAGAGAGCAACTCTCCCAGCTGAACTCTCTGTGTCCTGCCTTGTAGGAAAGAAGCAAACCAGGCGTGGGCTGTGCCCTGGATGTCGAGATCCCTCATCCGCGACAAAAGTTGTTTGTGACAAACAGTGTCAAACGCCGCGGAGAGGTCTAACAACACCAGGGCACCAGGTATCTTCTTGTCTGCCCTATTCCGGAGCTCATCCACGATAGACAGCATGACCAGTTCCGTGCTGTGATTAGCACGGAACCCTGATTGGTTTAGTTCCAACAGACCGTTCCTTTCTAGATGGTCAGAAAGGTCGGTCAAAACATGCTGTTCCAGCACTTTGGCCAGGAAAGGGATCTGGGAAATAGGCCTAAAATTTTTTAGGCATTTCACGTCTGCCCCAGTCTTTTTTAGCAGAGGGATCAACCTTGCCTCCTTAAAGGCAGTAGGAACCTTGCCTAGCGCTAAGGATGAGTTCAAAAGAGTCAAAACCTCCTCTTCTATTCCTGGCATAGCCAGTTTGAAGACATCAGGGGGACAAGGATCAGCCTGGGAACCAGACTTAACTCTCCCAATAAGCAGGGACAGTTCCTCTTTCGTAATGGGAGGGAGAAAGTCCAGAGGTCTGTCCACCAGCTTTTTAGCCGACATAGTCAGTGGGGGGCAAGCATGCGTGGGAGTGCAGACAATTTCCGAGATAAGATCTTTAATTTTGCTAGTGAAGAAGTTCTGAAATCTCTGACAGTCCTCTAAAGTGAACTCCGGCCTTTGTTCTTTTACTTTCTTGAGTTCATTTAGGACTCGAAAGATTTCCTTTTGAGGATCTATAGCTGTGGTGATCCTTTCCTCATAGAAGTCCGCCTTCCTAGCTATTATTGCCCGCTTATAGTTCGCTAATTCTAGCATATAGAGACTTCTCGCCTTAGTATCGTAGGCTCTGCGCCAAGCTCTCTCCGTCTTGCGTAAAGCTCTCTTTTTCTCCCTTAAAGAGTCGTTATACCAAGGGGACCTCCGGCCTCTATTTACTAGATTGACCCTGCGTGCTGGCGCCACATAGTCGACCGCCCTTCGAAGTCTCTCCTCTAGATTACTACAGAGAGCGTCAGGATTCTCATCTAGACGGTTCTGCGATGAATTCGCTAACAGATGTGCCACCATTTTGTCTCCATTGACGTTCTTCCACTTCCTCACCAGCCTCTGGCCTTCTGCCGGTTTCGTTTTATGTAAGTTCATCAGGAGGTCTCCCTTCAATAAGTAGTGATCCGACCAGACACACGGTTGTGAGATCGTCGCTCCCTGTGCCGGAATTGACGTCCATACCAAATCAAGCGTGTGACCTTTCACATGTGTCGGCCCCCTAACTTGTTGGGTTAAACCTAACGAGGATAATACCTCATCAATATGGCCAGCCTGCCCTTCTCTTGGGGTGATTTCCCAATGATAATTGAGGTCTCCCAGAATGACCATATTATCAAACCTCGAGCGCATATCCTGCACAAGTTTCAAGAATAGGTCCGGGAACTCCGGCATGGCCCAAGGAGGACGGTAAACTACCAGGACAGTTAAGCAATCTGTCCCCAATCTAAGTTTAACACCCAGAACCTCCGCCCCGCCTATATCTTCGGCCAAAATTGTTTCTCCACGCATACGATCAGCAAAGAAGAGTGCCACCCCTCCGCCTCTTTTCTCTCCCGCTCTATTGCAATGTAGGACCGAGAAGCTTGCCGGTAGGGCAGCCACCAGATCGGGTAGCGAGGAGTCCTCCAACCACGTCTCCGTGATCCCCAACACATCAAATTCCCCGTCCTCCAGCAATGAGAACACCTCTCCACTATGTTTCTGGAGAGAGCGGGTATTTAACAGCCCATAGTGCACAACCCCCGCTTTATGAGCATGAGGCCAGCCGAGATCTTTCTCGTGGGCCTTCCAAAGTCCTACCTGTCGAAGTGCCGCCTCGCTCCCCTCCTCAAGGGGAGGGCGCAGCAAGTTGATTTCCAGAAGCTCACCTCTGTCATATATAATGCGCGAACCAGGGGTTCTGGCCCCGGGTCCCGTCTGGTCCTTGATGGGCATAGATGGGCTCGCCTCTGGCGAGCCTCCGGCGTGCTCACGGCGCGCCCGCTGTGCGCATACGCTGCGCGCTAGCATTATGGCAGGTTTAAATGGCCTCCTGTGGGCCTATCACGTCAGCCAGCAGCTAGCCTGCTAACCAAGATGTCTGCCGCAACCGGCACTACCTCACCCAAGATGTCCCCCTCGCAGGTCGAAGCAGCTAAAGGCCCGCTATAGCAGCGGTGAGTATTTCCAAATTTTAGGTGCAAGCAATGTCCTAACAAACCCCGTTACCCTCACAGATAGCGCGGCGGAATTATAGCAAAATAAAACGGCTGAAAGCCACGAGCGTTTAAAATGGGTAAATTATAAATTAATAAGCGCGACCCAATAGCGCCAATCACGCGTTTAAGCAGCTTTAAAATTGACAAGTATCCTTCAGGACTGCAGCGCTTACCTTTCAGGGAGAGCGCCCAGGCCAATCTGTCTTAAATGGCCTCCTGTGGGCCTATCACGTCAGCCAGCAGCTAGCCTGCTAACCAAGATGTCTGCCGCAACCGGCACTACCTCACCCAAGATGTCCCCCTCGCAGGTCGAAGCAGCTAAAGGCCCGCTATAGCAGCGGTGAGTATTTCCAAATTTTAGGTGCAAGCAATGTCCTAACAAACCCCGTTACCCTCACAGATAGCGCGGCGGAATTATAGCAAAATAAAACGGCTGAAAGCCACGAGCGTTTAAAATGGGTAAATTATAAATTAATAAGCGCGACCCAATAGCGCCAATCACGCGTTTAAGCAGCTTTAAAATTGACAAGTATCCTTCAGGACTGCAGCGCTTACCTTTCAGGAATAAAGAAGATCTGAATGAGTATGGGAAAGGGCCTCAGAGTTTGTGTATAGTTATGTGAATGGATATGAGGGTGTTTGGAAATGTGAGAGTCTCTGCATATGTACATGGTTATGACACTATTTGTATGGATATGTGAGATGGTGTAACAGTGTCTGTATGAGTATGTGGATAGGTGTCAGACTGTCTCCATAAGTTTGTGAAAGAGACTAAAGGAGATCTAAATCAGTATGGGAAAGGGTGTCAGAGTTTGTGTACAGCTATGGGTAGGTTGCCAAGACATGAAAGAAAGATGGCCACAGTGTACGAGCTCCTGGTTGCTGCTCCTGGGGTTTGGGATCGCCATCGGGTCTTATACCTTGAGTGCCCCTGCCATCGAACCTAACTTCAACCAGCTGCCGAAAGTGAACAACAACAACCACTTACCTGAGGTGTCAGCTGTCTTGGCTGCAGGGCACTGTTAGACTCCCCATATTGGATAGGCTGTGGCGAGGTGCAGACCGGGTCCCCGGAAGCCAGATTGGAGGAATCCGGTGAGTGGCTAACTCCTCTTACATTACCGCCTAATGTCCTGGTTCCTGGGCCTCTAAGGCCGGGATCCTCTCACACACAGCGGACTACTGCTCCATGGGCGCCCCTGCTGATCTGTTCACAAGTCCCACGCCGGTTTGTAATGGGACTGTGAGTCTGCTCCGGGGAGCCTGCCTGACTTCCTGAGTTGCATGCCGGATTGGTACGAAGATGTGTTTGTTACTGGGAGTCTGCTCGACTCTGACTCCTGGCCTTCAGGATTATTTTTCCCCGTCCCACGGGGCTGATGACCTGGGTGTTGGTGCCTTTATCTGACCCTGCCTGACTGTTCGATGCTTGGCACCTGCAAGAGATTGTTCAAGAAACACCAAGACATGAAGGCGCTCTCCTCTCGACTAGAGTCAGACAGACTACATGAGTTCTTCAGTCTACTCTTGCTTGACCTGTCTGAACGGCCTTTGTGCCAACCCGCTGGTTTTACGGAGGGGGGGCAGGAGCTTCTGAGGTTGCTGACTGCTACCTGCATTGAGGACTGACCTGCGGAGGGGAGAAATCCTTAGAAGTTTGTATTTTTTTCTGTCTCTTTCCTCTCTATCTTTGAACAGCCCTTTGCCCTTGACCTTGAAACATGCTGACACTGTTGGGTCGTTGCTCTCTTTTTTTTTGCATGGGTTCAGGGTTGGTGGCATGCTCGATCCCCTGGATTTAATTAATTTTGGGTGAGTTTCCTGTCTGACTGACCCAGATCAGCCGGTCCTCCGGGCCCTCAAGGCCTATACCACCATTTTACAACCCATTTCAGCTCATTCTCAGAAAATGGCGCCCTCCTCGTCAGCAGTGCATTAAAACTAAAAGAGGACTTGCACCCTCCTACATATAACCCTAATGACGTGACTGCCATCTTTGAGTGCCTATGACCTCTTGGTTATTGGAGAAAGAAGGGAAAATGGGATAAGATCATGGAAAAGAAGGAAGAAATTTGGAAGCAACATGACGAATTGGAGGAAATAAATAGGAAGAGAGAGATTTAGATAAATGTTAAAAAACTTGGGAGTCTCAATCTATCGCTCTGTCCTCTCCTCTTCTCTCTCCCGTTTCCTGGGCATTTACTCGCTCCTCAGTGACACCTTCCCCATTTGCATAATGGATTCAATCCTAGTGCCTACAGTTCTCCATGCCTTCGCTATTAACTATCCTCCTAATTTATCAAAAAATGCGTCTAAAAAGCACAAACATCAGCTACTAAAAACCTGCCCTAAAACTCTTATCTCAGATATATATTTTGCTCCAACAAGGGTAAACTAACCAATTACCTCATCTTCTACTCCAGAAAACGTGCTTGATGCAGGAATGTCTTTCATTCCACGCTTCGTATCAATGGCACAAAGAAAATTCCATATGTCCTCAAACTTTCTGCTCACCCTTATTCAATGCCACCGCCACCATAGTCCTCCACAACAATGTTATTATCTTAATCCAAGCCTTGAATGATAGTTTAACTACAATGGATAAGATCTTCCCTATCCTCAAGAAAGCTCACAGCAGCACCCATACAATAGCGAGGAGGAATGGAGTGATGGGGCCAGACGCCCTCACATAGACGGTGTATTGCTCTTGCGACATTGAGAACATTTGAACCATCTGTTGCAAGGAAGGAAAGTATACAACGGGTTGTGTGTGTTTACGTTTTTCTTTTTTTTCCATAGTATTATATTTATTTATTTATTTTGGAATCTTGTAAAGCGCTTGGTTACGCACTCCGGCGTGTCCCCGCGCTGAGAATGAGCATGTGAGAGGATCAGGAAGCTAGAGCAGTGCTAGGCGGAAAAGATGAGTTTTGAGGGCTCTACGAAATTTGGTCTCAGAAGGTTCGAGACGCAATTCAGTGGGGATCAAATTCCAATTCTTGGCTGCAAGGAGTCTGAACGATCTGCCCCCCATCCGAGCTTTACGGATTTTGGGGACAACCGCCAGACCCGTGCCAGAGGATCTAAGCATCCGCTCTGGTCTATAGGGGGTGATGAGGCTGTTTAGAGGGGCGGGTGCTCTACCTCCAAAGATGCGATGGCACATGTATAAAGCTTTGAAGGTGATCCTTTCACGGATCGGAAGCCAGTGAAGGGACCTCAAAGCGGCTCTAGAGGGTGTTCTCCTAGGAAACCTCAGCACCAACCGGGCTGTGGCGTTTTGCAGTACCTGGAGACGGTTGAGACTTTTAGCCGTAATACCCAGATATAGGAGATTGGCATAATCGAGTCTCGATGTAACCAAGGCATGCACAAGAGTCTGTCTGGCACCAACAGGAAGCAGGTCAAGGACCTTACGTAAGCTCTTAAGTATCCCGAAGCACATTCCAACCACCCGATTTACCTGGGGAGCAAAAGACAAATCGGAGTCGAATAGTACCCCAAGATTTTTGGCCTGTTGACACGGCACGGGGGTTGAGCCCAGACAGTCAGGCCACCATGCCGAGGACCACACAGACGGCCCCCCCCCCCACCACGAGCACTTCAGTTTTGGACCCATTCAGCTTCAGGCAGTTGTTAGACATCCAGGAGGCAAGCTCCTGCATGCAAGCACTGAAGTTGAATGCCGTGATTCCGGGTGCCCGTGACAGAGAGATGGCCATCTGTGTGTCGTTGGCGTACGATACCAGTTGGATGCCATACCTTTCCACAATAGTGGCTACAGGGGAGGCGTAACGGTTAAACAGGGTGGGGCTAAGGGCAGAGCCCTGGGGAACCCCTTGATCGAGATTGAACACACGAGAATAGTGTTCTCCTTGTCTAACCTGAAAGCCCCTCTGTCAGGAAGGACTGCATCCAACTGAGTGCCATCTCATTTACTCCGCCATTGTTAAGACACTGTAGCAAGGTGGAGTGTGCTACAGTGTCAAATGCGGCACTTAGGTCGAGTAAAATGAGAGCCATAGTATGTCCCTCATCTACCCCTTGCCTGATGATCTCGGTGGCCAGGAGCATCGCAGATCCGTAGAGTGACGTGCGCGAAATCCAAACTGGGTTGGATGCAGAAGGTTGGCTTCCTCCACCAAAGTCATAAGTTGGAGATTGGCCACCTTCTCTGCCACTTTGTCCACATAGGGAAGAAGGGAAATAGGCCGGAGGTTATCCAGCCTGTCCCAACTGAGGTTAGGTTTTTTTTGGAGCGGGAGCACAATCGCTTGCTTCCACTTTTTGGGTACGGTACCGGTCCTGAAAGAAAGATCCAGAACATCTCTGATGAAAGGCTCAAGAATTTCTATACTCCCTCCAAGAAGTTTCGGTGAGGCCGGATCACGGGGGGACCCTGACTTGATAGTTGAGTGAGTGGGGGAGGGGGTGGTGGGCTACAGACCTTTGGGTGGTTTACCCGCACTGGTGTTGTCACGTTGACAAGTTTGTGGGTGGTGGGGGTACCTGCAGAGTGTGGGGAGAGGGGCATGACGGGTGTTGTTAGTTATTTTGGATTTCGTGATCGAGGTGAGGGGGGGTTTGCTTTTTTGTTTCAGACAACTGTACACATCATGACACTAAAGCAAGGTGGCAGGACAGTGTGACGGAGTACATCACGACATTGCAGAAACAACAGCAGTGGGGAGGGGGAAAGGGACCCACTGATGAGTTGGATGTAGTGCACCACCACGATGGCTACATTTAACACAGGAATGTATTCAATCCTCTCCTGGAATGTGAACTGGATGGGGAGTAAGGTTAAGAGAGGATTAGTGGTGGCCTATTTTAAAAGATTGAAACCTGATGTCATTCTCCGACAAGAGACACACTTAAAAGGCACTCAATGTGGGTTCCTAGGCCGAGGTGCATATAAAACGATGGCCTCGCTAGATTTTCCACTGGGGCAAGGGGTGTGGCAATACTCATCAGGAAAAACCACCCACCCTTCCGTATAGAAAGCACTTGGGCAGATCCCAACGGAACATATGAAGCGATCAAAGGTGTGTGGAATAGAAGACACATCACGTTTTTTAGTGTATACGCACCGCCCAAGCTCCAACGGAAAACAATGGATAAGCTTGCAGCGATTTTATTAGAGGCGGGGTCAGACACGCAGGGGATAATTTTAATGACGTAATACGAGTGACCGTACGGCTGTCCCAACGGGGAACCCCAAAGAGACGCCACTCAAACGGTTTGCAGATACATTAACGCTCACAGACATATGGCGCAGGCAGCATCCTCGGACCCGAGCCTATTCCTATTATTCAGGAGCGCACAAAGCCTTTTCGAGGGTAGATGACATATTTGCACCAGTGGGGGAACTAGGGGAGGTACACAAGATAGAATATTTGGCAAGGGGTCTCTCAGATCACTCACCCTTGTGGCTCGCAGTGGGTACACGTACACAACGACAGAACGGGGAATGGAAATTGAATCCATGGGAACTCAAAGACCCTCAGTTTGTTCAGGAGCTCAGGGTAGACACGGAGTTGTATTTTAACGAGAATGTGGGGTCGGTGGATTCGGCGATTACACTATGGGAGGCATGCAAACCGGTATTACGGGATAGGGCACAAAACATTATAGCTCACAAAATACTGAAAGAGGAAGAGGTGATCACGGGGTTGGAAGCCCAATTATTGCAGCTCGAATCACAGGCGAGCTCGGGCAATGATCCCTCCATGCTACGCAGTCTACAACTCCTTCGGCAGGAATACTTTTCGCTGGCCAAAAAAGACGCACAACATACAATACAAGCCATGCACCAGGGTCTGTTTGACGTAGGTGACAAGACAGGTAGGCTGTTGGCATGGCTTAGCAAGAAGGAGCTTGATAGTAGATGGGTTTCGCTAATACAAGCGGAGGATAGTCGAACTCATTTGACCGCAGTCGCGACAGCCAACGCCTTTGCAGACTACTATGAGGCATTTTACAAGCAGCGCGAACTAGCCGAGCTGTCACAAATACAAGTAGATCTTTGGGAGATACAGCTCCCCAAATTAGCGGACAGTGTGTCTAAGGCATTGGACGATAAGATTACAAAAGAAGAAATGATGACAGCTATTGGCCAACTGAAAACTGGAAAGGACCCAGGACCTAATGGGCTACCTCCTGAATTTTTTAAGCAACATGCAACGCTTTTTAACCCGCACCTCATCCAACTATACATGGAGGTGCATGAGACGGGATGCCTCCCCAGAGACTTGCGGGTGCTACATCGCAGTCATCCCCAAAAAGGACAGACCACCACAGGCGTGTAGCTCATATCGCCCTTTCTCCCTCATAAACATGGAGACCAAGATACTAGCCAGAGTATTAGCAAACAGGCTGACCGCAGTAGTCACTGGCCTAATTTATAGAGACCAGTCTGGCTTCATGCCCAAAAGACTCAAGTTGAGGAGACTGCATAACTGGTTGGAAGTGGTTAGCAAAAGAGACGATCCACACCTTATCCTCTACCTTGATGCCGAAAAGGCATTTGACACTGTCCACTGACCTTTTCTTATGTCTGTTTTGGAAGAGTTCAGGTTTGGTCCGTATTCAGGCATTGTAGCCCTGTACTTTATGAGAGACCTGTGGCCAGGGTTAGAGTTAATGGGGTAGTGTCGCGGGAATTTCCAGTAGGTAGAGGCAATCGACAGGGCTGCCCGTTATCTCCCTTGCTTTTTGTCCTGGTGCTGGAACCACTTGCCGGTGTGATTCGACTGCACCCGGGCATAATGGATTCAGTAATGGAGAGAATGTTGAGACCGACTAACGTATATCCCTTTATGCGGATGACATATTAATGTGTGTCACAAACCCGGAAACAACACTCCCTAGAATCATGGACAGCTGTGAGACATATGGTGCACATGCGGGTACAAAATTAACTGGGGGAAGTTATACTTATATCCAGCAGACAAGAGTGGCGGCTATACTGTAGGCCCAAGCCAACTCCAGTTGGCACGGGAGGGCATAACATATTTAGGGATCTACGTTACAACGAACACGACAATGGCGCTGAATCACAATCTATACAGAGTGCTCAGGGATTTCCAAGTGGAAGTGGAGAGGTGGAAGACTTTGCCACTGACGTTGCAAGGCAGGGCAGCACTATACAAAATGATAGTGCTCTCAAACTTTCTTTATGTACTGCACAACACTGGGATGCATGTGACCCAGTGGTAGTGGGTTCGCGTCGGCTGTGGCTGTGTGTGGAGGCTCGTTTTGCTACTTTGACTGAAAAAAGTGGCATTTTAAAAAAAATTGGTGTATTTTATTTAGCACTTACTTTTAACTTCCTAGTCCCTGGCTCCCCTAGTCCCGATCCGGCACGGCTGAGTGCCGCTTGAACCGGCGGGCTGACGGGGTAGCGGGCGCCTTCTTGGACCGGGTCATAGAGGCTGCTCAGGTCAGCGCTGCAGTCCTCGCGCTCCTCCCTTACTTAAGCGCTCCCAAGGCGTGCGCACAGTGGATGCATGTGACCCAGTGGCAGTGGGTGTGCGTCGGCTGTGGCTGTGTGTGGAGGCTCGTTTTGCTACTTTGACTGAAAAAAGTGGCATTTTTAAAAAAATTGGTGTATTTTATTTAGCACTTACTTTTAATTTCCTAGTCCCCGGCTCCCCTAGTCCCGATCCGGCACGGCTGAGTGCCGCTTGAACCGGCGGGCTGACGGGGTAGCGGGCGCCATCTTGGACCAGGGCATAGAGGCTGCTCCGGTCAGCGCTGCAGTCCTCGCGCTCCTCCCTTACTTAAGAGCTCCCCAGGCACGCACACAGTGGATGCATGTGACCCAGTGGCAGTGGGTTCGCGTCGGCTGTGGCTGTGTGTGCAGGCTCGTTTTGCTACTTTGACTGAAAAAAGTGGCATTTTAAAAGAAATTGGTGTATTTTATTTAGCACTTACTTTTAACTTCCTAGTCCCCGGCTCCCCTAGTCCCGATCCGGCACGGCTGAGTGCCGCTTGAACCGGCGGGCTGACGGGGTAGCGGGCGCCATCTTGGACCGGGGCATAGAGGCTGCTCCAGTCACCGCTGCAGTCCTCGCGCTCCTCCCTTACTTAAGAGCTCCCCAGGCACGCACACAGTGGATGCATGTGACCCAGTGGCAGTGGGGTCGCGTCGGCTGTGGCTGTGTGTGGAGGCTCGTTTTGCTACTTTGACTGAAAAAAGTGGCATTTTAAAAGAAATTGGTGTATTTTATTTAGCACTTACTTTTAACTTCCTAGTCCCCGGCTCCCCTAGTCCCGATCCGGCACGGCTGAGTGCCGCTTGAACCGGCGGGCTGACGGGGTAGCGGGCGCCATCTTGGACCGGGGCATAGAGGCTGCTCCGGTCAGCGCTGCAGTCCTCGCGCTCCTCCCTTACTTAAGTGCTCCCCAGGCACGCACACAGTGGATGCATGTGACCCAGTGGCAGTGGGTTCACGTCGGCTGTGGGTGGAGGCTCGTTTTGCTACTTTGACTGAAAAAGTGGCATTTTAAAAAAAATTGGTGTCTTTTATTTAGCACTTACTTTTAACTTCCTGGTCCCCGGCTCCCCTAGTCCCGATCCGGCACGGCTGAGTGCCGCTTGAACCGGCGGGCTGACGGGGTAGCGGGCGCCATCTTGGACCGGGGCATAGAGGCTGCTTAGGTCAGCGCTGCAGTCCTCGCGCTCCTCCCTTACTTTCAGACCCCCCAAATGCGCACGCGAAGCGGACGCGCGCAGCGGGCGCGCCAATGGCAAGCCCGTCTGCGCCCGTCCGCGGCCGGCCGGGGCTAGGAGCCCCCTATTATGCCGGTTTTTTAACCTACTCGTCAGCCCAGCTCCGTTCCCTACAAGGTTCGTGGCCACCGGCAGGCTCCACTATTGCCCATATTTCTACACTCGGCCTTAGGCAGGCACTTCCCATTCCTTCTCCCATTCCTTGTATGTCATCCCTGCCCTCCCTCCCCCTTCCCTCACTGCAGCCACCTTCCCTGCCCTGCGCTGCCCCTGCTATCTCAGTTTTTCTTCTGAACACCAGATCGGCGGTCAAGCACCATCATGAACTGTTTGTTCTGCTTGACACTCATAAGCCGGATCTTCTGTTTCTTACAGAGACCTGGTTCTGCCCCGATTCTCTGCCAAATATACTAGCGGCCCTCCCCTCCTCCTACTACGCTCGTCATGTCGATCGGCCTGCTGGGAAGGCTGGCGGCGGTGTCGCCTTGATCGTCCGATCTGAACTTCACTTTCAGCTGCTATCTGCTCCCTCCATCACAGCGGTCGACTATCTAGTCGTTCGCTCTGCCTCTTTTCAAACGCCTTTGACCTGTCTACTTATGTATCGCCCCCCTCAACAAATGCCGCACTTCATTCCCGCTGTTCAGGAACTGTTGGTAACCCTGGCTGTGAACAACTCATCTGTTCTAGTGCTAGGTGACTTCAACTTTTGGCCCTCCGACCCTGCTGAGGACCATATGTCCAGAGAATTCTCGGAATTCCTTTGTAGTCTTAACTTCTTGCCTCACGTCCATACCCCTACCCACATCCACGGCCACACCCTGGACCAGGTCTGGTTGCTTAATTGTCCCGTTTCTCCCCCGGTTGTTACCCCATGTGCCTGGTCTGATCACTTTTTAGTTTCTTTCTTCTTGCACCCCAGTCTCGCTAAAAGACCCCCTCTCCCTAGGAACACCTGGGCGCGCAATTGGAACCACCTCGATATGGCCTCCCTTTGCTCTTCTCTCTCAGCCTCAAGCCCCAATATTGAAGATCTTTCCTCCTCCTCCCAAGCGGACACTATTAACAAATGCCTCGCTAGAGGGTGCAACCAGGTGGCCCCTTTGAGACGCATTACTGCCAGGCGCGCCAATGACGCAAATAGGTGGTTTAACGCTGAACTCAAGGAGAGGAAACTTGCAGTACGGCAGGCAGAGCGCGCCTGGAGACGCGCCTACTGTCCCACACTCAAACTGCAATACACCTCACTTCTTAACCAATACAAGAAAGCCATTCTCTCTGCCAAGACTAACTATTTCTCCTCGAAAATCCTGTCTGCCGAAAACCAACCGAGAGAAATCTTTACTATTGTACAGGACCTGGCATTCTCTGACAGAGTTACCCTCAAACCTTCCCCTTCCCTGGCCCTCTGTGACTCTCTCAATAATTATTTTATCGAGAAAATCACAACAATCAAGTCTAATATTCCACCTCCCACTCCCTCTTTTTCCGATCCTCAGCCCCCGCCTAATTGGTCATATCTCGATCAAATACCTCCCCTGACCAGAGAGACGTTCTTGTCCCGACTCCTAAGGGTTAAGTCAGGATCCCCCTCCGACATCTGCCCTGCACGTATCCTAAGACAAATCTATTTGGCTTGCCCCCTGCCCCCTCTCACGTTTCCTAATGGCTCCCTTGCCCAGGGCATTGTTTCACACCCTCACAAATCAGCTATAATAATTCCTATTTTAAAGAAGCCCGGTGCAGACCCCACCTCTATGGCAAATTATCATCCCATCTCCTTTCGCCCCTTTTTAGGTAAAATACTAGAACGACACGTCACTAAAGTGCTCAGTGCCTTCGCTGAGGAAAATGGCTGTTTAGCCACTTGTCAGGCAGGCTTTCGCCCCGCGCTCTCTACGGAGTCAGTAGTTCTCTCCGTCATGGACAAACTCAGAGAGGGAATGGATACCAATCTACCCCAGGCATTGGTCCTTCTCGATTTTTCTGCCGCCTTTGACACGTTGACCAATGTACGTTCATTACTGAGTATGGGATCTATAGTAATCATATTTATAATATTCTAAGAAAGAACTGGCACTTACTTAGATCTGAAACTCTTTCATCTGATCTAGTATCTCCTAAACCTAAGGTTGTGTATCGAAAGGGATGCACTATAAAAAATCTATTATGTCCTAGTTATGTTACCAAACCCAAATCTAAGTCATCTAACTGGTTCCCTGAAAAGCCAAATGGTTTTTATATCTGTGGAACATGTTCAGTCTGTCAATTTGGCCAGAACAAAAAGAAGACCTTTCAGTATAATGGTCCAATGGAACATCGTATAAAAACGTTCATCAACTGCAATACCACACACACTGTATATGTCATCCAGTGTGCATGTAATAAAATTTATGTGGGCAGCAGTACTAGATGTCTCAAAGTACGAATACAGGAACATCTAAGAAATATTAGACATAGTGATATGTCTAATCCAATAGTACAACATATATTGGAGACTCATCCGGATAATCAGAACATTACTTTTCATGCGATTGACCATGTAAAGAATAATGTTAGGGGTGGTAATAGAACTGTACACCTGAGGAAGATTGAATCTTTATGGATCTGTAAACTCAGATGTGTGATCTCAGGTCTCAACATTAACAATGAATTTCATCATTTCCTTTAGAGACCAAGGGTCTTTCTGTTACTGTCGAAGATGGCTTGAGACTATGTTCATTTATGTCTGTATTTTTTTGGTTCAATAATATGACTAACTGTAACCAACATTGAACTATAGCAGAGGCACACATTTCATATAGGACAATACCCATATGTCTGAAAAAGACTCGCCTTTATTATTTTTACCCAAAAATTGGTTTTGTCACAAATAGCGGATAATCTGGGCGGAAAATCTAAGTTGAATGTGTCACTATATAAAATAATACAAATAAATTTTGGTGTAACTACCTGCTCCTGATAAAGAACCATTTCTCTAGATAGTCTTTAAAAACTATCAACACCAGCAGCAGATTGTTCCTTTAGAGCTAAATATAATTTGAGAGATGTCAACAATGGATTTGAAATATCGTGGTCAAAACTAGTATATGTCTAGAATAGACATGACTCTAGGAGTGTCTACCTGCACCAAGATGGCGGGACCGTAATAATGACCTCGACGCCTCTGTATATACAATTATATTTTGAATATTACCATATCCAAAACCCTACATCATTTGGTTATACTATTAGCCTGCCGTTTTTTCGGTCAGACACAATTATACATATGTAATATCAATGTGTTTAATTTGGAACGATCACGTTCTTAATTAACATTCTGCAATACGGTTTGTCTAAATTCAAAAACAGCCTGTCCTAAGACCCAATACATTGTTGCAAATATAAAAGCGGTATTGCTTATTGAGCTAATATTGCAAATCACAAACAAACGTGTACTATTAGAATCACAACATTCCAAGATGGCGCTTACTTTCGTTTTTAAGCTTTAGACAAATGCGCTGTGATCTAAAGAGCGCGCCATATGTCGGGAATAGACATGACTCTAGGAGTGTCTACCTGCACCAAGATGGCGGGACCGTAATAATGATCTCGACGCCTCTTTATATACAATTATATTTTGAATATTACCAAATCCAAAACCCTACATAATTTGGTTATACTACTAGCCTGCCGTTTTTTCGGTCAGACATAATTACACATATGTAATATCAATGTGTTTAATTTGGAACGATCTTGATTCTAATTAACATTCTGCAATACGGTTTGTTTAAATTCAAAAACAACCTGTCCCACTAAGAACCAATATATTGTTGCAAATATAAAAGCGATATTGCTTACTGAGCTAATGTTGCAATTCATAAACAAACGTGTACCATTAGAATCACAACATTCCAAGATGGCGCTTATTTTTCGTTTCTAAGCTTTAGACAAATGCTCTATGATTTAAAGAGCGCGCCAATTCGTGACAATTAGTGATTGACTAATGAGGATTAATTCCAATTAGCCCCAGTATATAAGATGCAGGGTTTAGCCTTCTCTGTATCGTGGTGATTCCTGGTTGGAGCCGAGACGATCGAGGACCCTTTACGGACCCGAACAACTATATCCGGGTGAGTTGGATCTAAAAAACCGCCCACTTTCTGTAAATGTAAACGGGGTACTCTTCCCGGACTGAAGTGTAGTATTTAAAATCTATTATAACGGCCCGGTCTAAATATAAACAAATGTGTTGGATATTGTACAGCTATGTCTTTATGGGGACGAGATTGCATCGCTTTTTAAACTCGATATTCACGCTGTTCGAGTTAAAATGACAGAACTATGCATTAACAATACTGGTTTTGACATGTTACCATTTCATTTTGCCTTTGGCTGTGTGAATTAAACGGTTGCCTTATGCCCACTAGTCATGCAAGTAAAACAACAGGACAATGTTTTAGAATCATTGACCTTTAGTTAAAACATTTTGTCTAAATGGCATATATAATGGATTAATCTTGATCCAGAATATTTTGCTATATATATAAAGCCTTTTTGTCACTTTGACTAAAATAAGGTTTGGAACCATATAAATATGTTTAACTTTCCTAGGAATGGTTAATATGACCATTAAGGGATCCCACTTATTGGAATTATAAATAAATATGGTCATGCTTTTTACAAACAGTTTGTAATGAATATTATTTACTCTAGGTCTTTACCCTTTAAAATCGACCATTCAATGATCAAACATGATGCCTTAACTACATGAATAAAGGATCTAAAGTGAAACTTAACGTAAGTAGCCAATAACTCAGTTGAGTCAACTAATACAGCCATAATACAATAGATTTTACAATAAATCCCTGTTACTGTGCTTTTCAGAATCAGCAACCGTGAATATATAAAGGGTCACTGAATAGGAAACTCTTTTTTCTAATATATGTAAGTATAAACACCACCAAAATAAACGTTAGACGTCCCCGTAGTGTAACTGTTTTGATAAACCTATCTCTTTAACATTTCTAGTATCACCGTCAAGGATTTACAAGATACTATCAACCAGAACTCATAAGAAATTGTCAACTAGTGTAAATGTAAATGTAAATGTATTTCGATTTATATAGCGCACTAATCACCCAGGGGTCTCAAGGCGCTTGCTTAGGGAACCCGTCCTGGTATTCCCCTGCGAGATACCCCGGCAGGGTATTCACAAGGTGAAAGTCAGGCATCCCGCCGCGAGGGGCCGTAGTGGAGATTAAGCAAGCTATTGCCCAGAGTCGCAGAGTGTGACTCCGTGAGTCAAGTAGGCACCGGAGCGAGAATGTGTAGTGTAGATCATACGAATTGTTCAAGGTATGTCCATAGACTGTATACATTGATACTTTTTAGCTTTATAACAATAGAATGCTGTTCCTCCCCCCTGTTCCTTTTGTGAAAAACGTACTGTGTAAAGAATGTTAGTATTGTAGTGTCAGAAGACTTTGCCTTATAAACTGTATTGAAGTCGATGTATGTGGTTTTATTTTATTTTTGTATATAATTGTAAATAGTTCCTTTTTATATGTACTTTTGTAGCCCTGAAGAAGTCCCTGGATGGGACGAAACGCGTTGGCGGTTCCAAAAGCGATGCTGTCAAAAAGCTTTTAAAGACTGAATAATAAAGAATAACTGAAAACTGAAAACATCGACTTTTTCGTGGAACTAAATTTTCTTTGATTTATCTATTTGTAACAAATTGTGTTCAAAGTGTGCTGGGCTAATATGTACTGTTGAACTGTTGAGGGTCTGGTTCTTTGAATCCGCCCTTAATCTGAGGGAGTATAGGGAATTGTGCTCTCAGCCCCTTTTTTTGCACCTTTTTCATTGATCAATACTGATAGGGATTTTTTAGACTGGTGCTGGCATTCTATGCTTCGATTCCCTCTTTTGCCTGTGGACACGGTTGACCACTCCATCCTTTTCACCCGTGTCAGGGCGGCTGGCATTGGGGGATCTGCTCTGGTTTGGCTCTCCTCCTTCCTGAGGGACCGCACTCCGGCCGTCCATCTGGCCGATTTTTCTGCACCCTCCCGCAAGGTTCAATGTGGCGTTCCACATGGCTCCTCCCTGCCCCCCTTTTGTTTAATCTGCACATTTTCCTCTTGTTTTTGCACTACAGCAGATGTAGGTCACGGTTTACAACTACGCCAATGACCTCCAGCTTATCTTCAATCTGTCCTCTTCCCCAGAATCCATTCACAATTTCCAATCTGTTATGATTTTTATCAGGGACCGGATGAACTTCAACCACCTGAAGTTAAACCCTGATAAAACCGAATTGGTCCTTACAGGTGGTAGCTCCAGTCCCTGGAATTCTCTGTTTTGGACTCCCTCCCTGGGTCCTCCTCTCTCCCCCTCTTCCTCAGTCAAGACCTTAGGGATAAAATTGAACCATCACCTCACTCTGCACTCCCAGATTAGCTCAGTTGTTTCATCTTGTTTCCTGACTCTCCGCACTGTCCGAAAGATTTCACGCTTCTTCTCCCTCTCTGCCCTCAAACTCATTCTTTTAGCCATGGTCATTTCCCGTCTCGACTATGGCAACGTTTTGTACACCGGTGTCCCTGACAATTTGACCTTCGGCGACTACAGCTGGTCCAAAACCAGGCTGCCCAACTTGTTTATAACCTCCCTAAGTCTTACCACGTCACCCCTTTACTCAAAGCCTTGCATTGGCTTCCCATTCGGGAACGCGCCCTCTTCAAGATGGGTTGCATAACCTTCCAGGCCCGGGCAGGGACGGCCCCCACCTTCATCAATTCTGAAATTAAGGCCTATACCCCCAGCAGAGAGCTGCGCTCCTTCTCCCAATCCCTTCTCTCTGTACCTCGCTTCAAGAAGAAGAAATTGGGAGGCATGAATTTCTCTACCCTTGCCCCCGCCTTTTGGAATACCCTTCCCCTTTCCCTCAGGTCCTCCCCCCACTACTTGGAGTTTCGGAAAGCTCTCAAGACATTCCTCTTCTCTCAAGCTTTTCCACATTAGCGGCCTGCTTCCTGTCCTGCCCATGGGATTGCATCCCCAGCGCCAAGAAACCGCTCGGTAATCGTGCGTTTTATAAATATTTTGCAATACAAAAACTCAAACTCAAACACCTATCAGCTCATTCGGTGGAGATGTTCACTAAAATTGATGACCTACTACGGACTTTTCTCTGGGACGAGAGACGTCCGAGGATAACACTAGTGACGCTACAGCGTAATCAATACAACAGCGCTATTTCCCTGCCTGATCTTCGGGCATAGTATTGGGCAGGTCACCTAATTGTCGTCAACGAATGGCAGCACGTAGAGAGAGATCATCCTACATACATACTTGAATGCACACAGTTTACCAAACGCCCACACACACATTATATATGGGTGGAGTGGCACTGCACAGCTCTTGACAGCAACACAGATTGTGGTGGCAGCATGGAAACAGGCTGAGATACAAATAAAATGGGATGGCCGTGTCACTAGGGAATGCCCACTCTGGGTGGGAAACCGACTTCAGGAAATCACAAAATTGTGTGGTTTCCGACAGTGGTACTTGCTAGGCATTTCACAACTTGAGGATATATTACACCGGAAGGAGCTGGTTACTTTCACACACCTTCAGGCTGAATAAGACATGAACACCACTCAAAACGCCAAATACCTGCAGCTGGCCCATGCATGGCGAGCGCAACACATAGACACCAATGACATTCCCGGGAATGCACCTTTGGAGAGGCGAATCCTGATCGGGGAGCTAGTGGAGAAGGTTGTTCTGGACATATAGAATGATAATAAATAACAAGCCAGACACTTTGCAGAAGCTACGGGCGAAATGGGAGTCGGAGTTGGGGAGATGGAGGACTTAGACTGGGAAATGGCGTTGATGCATCCTCGAGAGGTGGCCATTAGGTCCAGGCTCCGACTGATTCAGTTTAAATATCTGCACAGAGCATACTATGACAGAGAGTGACTGCACCATATAGGGAGGGCAGAAACGCCTGACTGCTTGCGCTGTAGGGCATCCGCAGGTACATTCTTTCACACAGTGTGGGATTGTTCTAAGATTCAACTGTATTGGGCTACCCTGTTGGAAGAGCTAGAAACTGTCCTGGGAGAGACGATTCCGCTTAGTCCCCAGTTTGTTCTGTTGGGAATATCCACTGAAATTGACCTCCCCAAACCAAAGTTAACCCTACTTCAATTTGGATTAGTGGTGGCGAAACGCGACCTGGCTAAGGCATGGGGCAGTGTGAGGTTCTGTAAGAATCGTAATGACGTTTTCGGGTATGAACGAATATGGACGAGTTTGGTATCAATGAACCGCAAATAACGAGTTTAGTGGGTGCATGCGTTTTCGCTGCGCTACTCGGAAGGGTTCAGGTTATTTCCTGGTTTCTTCATTTGAACCCTCGGGTTCCATTTTAGACACGGCATCCAATTTGTTTTCTTGCCCTCACATAGTCGGCACACAGGCCAATGTTCGCTTCATGACCCTGGGTTTCCCAAGCCTTACGGAAGATGCATATCCCTTTTGTGCGTCTTTTATTACGAGGGGGATGACATTGCAAAGGCAGATGGCTCCGCTCGGGGGTAATCATGCCGTGTCGGTCTATTGTTTCAGCCTTGCGTCCGCCAGGCTCGAACGCTTTGATCCTGTGGTCCTGCTTCCGACATTACCCCCACACCCTTCGTCGAACTGTTGTCTGTTTTCCTTGCACCTGTTTCTGTCTCCCCCCTTTTTCCGTTTACAACTAGATTGGAATGTGCCTAATGGTGAGATAAAGTGCTTTTACAGTTGGGAACCGGCAAATGCTACTGTAATCATGTTCCGGGTTTCTGAAAGCACGAATGAAATCCTTTTTGAAGTTTACTGTGGGAACTGAGTTGTAACCTTTTGTTCGTTATGTTGTGTAATGACGAAAACGTGTATATAAGGAGCGATCCACATTTGCAATTTGAAGCAGACTCTCAGAACCTACACTCTGTTGTACTTCTTGTGACTTTTGCCTCCCTGCAGTAATAAACGCTGATCTTTGACGCCCAAGGAAGTGTCCCGTGTCTCTGTCATTTGTGCGCTGAACAGGTATCCCACGAAGGTTTCAGGTGTTGTTCCCTGGCACCGCTGGACCTTAGAAAAAGTCCAGTCCTTCAGTTGGCGCCCAACGTGGGGCGACATCAGCGGTACCGGTCCAAAGCCTGACGATTGTGAGGAACTTCGTGTGAAATTTCCGAGGGAAGGTGCACCCCGCTTCATCGATCCTGTTGTCGAAATAAGTGGTCCGAAGATTTTTCCCACGAAGATTCCCGCCTCCTGACGGCTGCGACGGACCGATGCCCTGACTGTCGACCTGTTTTGGCGCCTGGCGTAGTCCTTTGTACGGCGAGACGATAAACGGGCCTTCCTGGTGACGCCATTGTACTCTCAGTTAAGTATTTGTGGGTCGCTCCCAGTATCCTTGGTTGTTGTTGAAGCTTAGTTGTTTTGCATGGTTCCATTGCATTTGTGGTGCTTAGTTGTTGGTTTTTAGTTGTTATTTGACAGTTGCAATTGCCAAAAACCGAGGGTTTTGTCTTTCACGAAGATTTAGCGCTTCGATAACCCTTGAAGTTTGATACTTGGTTAGTGAGCAAGATGCCTGGCCGTAGTGGTTTCTTTGGTTTCTTTAAATGTTATAACACTGATTCCCGGTTGGAGGACTCGTGTCCGATACCTCCAGTTGGAACTCCAATTTATGAGCTCTATAGTCGACATGGTGTAGGCCCTATTATATATAATGAATATTGGGTTCGTTATACGAAAAACGATGGTGACCTTAGTTGGCCACCGCATGGAAGTTTTGAAATTACGATTTTAGATAATCTTGAAGCTAAATTGTTTAAAAAGAAAGCTAGGCCTCTATGTTTGATTCCTTTCGGTTATGGCGTAAAGAGGCCAAGCAGAAAGAAATCAAACAGCTTAAGAAAAATAAAAAAGAAGGTATCATTACGATGATGCAAGGTGCAGAACAATATCAGCGAGATAAAGCAGAAAAAGAGATAGAAATTTCTACTAGACTGCATCACATGCAGGTAGATAAATGTTATCCGGTTTTACCATCTAATCATGTTAAAAAGGAAGAAGATGTGAAGGAGGATCCCTTGTTAGCCTATTTATTGAAATCACCACCTCCTTATGCACAGGGTGCTACAGCCCCTGTAGTTCCTCCTGTAGTTCCTCCTGTAGTTCCTCCTGTAGTTCCTCCTGTTGTTCCAGCGGCTGCTGGTCGGCCTGTTGTTGGTCCTGCGTTTGTCCCACCACCTGCTCCTATTCCTACTGCTCCTTTGCCTGTACCTCCCCAGTCCATTGTTCCTGTTACCTCAACTGTCCTGGCTACCTCTGCTGTCCCTACGTTCACTTCTAATGTTGTTGCTCCTGTTCTTCTTTCTCCTTCTGTTCGTAATCGTATCCCTAATACTGTTGCTACCCTTTACTCCCCACTTTCTGGATCGTTATTTCGATCCGATGTCTCTGAAACTCCCCAGAGACGAAGTCAAATCCCTGGTGGAAGGGAGAGTGCCACGTTGGTAACTATGGCGCGTAGATGGATAAGACACCCTGCTAACTACCCTCTGCGCATGTTTTTTGATACATTCTCTCAGTTTAATGAGCCCACTCAGAGATTCGTGTTTGAAGAAATGTGTAACTTTTTTGAGAGAAGAATGGTATAATGATGACTTGGATAATGTACCGCCTGAGATGACGGAACTCCAGAGTCAGTTTTCGAACGGTATGATTGTGGGTGGAAATGTACGACGAGCATTAGAGCGATTGTTAGCCTTTAGATCCACAGTGCCTTCTCGTGTGTCATTTGATGATGACACCGATAATACGAAAACGAACTCTGGTCAATATCCTATGAGAGAGGTTCCGCCAGTATGGATGCCAGGTGCTCCTGCTGCCAATCCCCCAGTTTTGCCACATTTCCAACGTGTTTGGATACACCTCCCATGGAAGCAATCAGAAGTCTTGCAGGTGAAACAATCTTTGCCTGATCCGCGTAAGAATCCAGCGGGTTATTATAAGGAGTTGTCCCAATTGGTAGATGCTACTATTATGAACCTCGCTGACATCGACATGCTGTTTGGTAATGTCGTACCGCAACCGATTTGGCCGAAAATTCGCCAAACGAATCATGTGAATGAGTTAGGCGGTGATTGGCCTGCACTAATAGCGGCTGATGGACTACAAGTTGGTGGGGCTAAGCCTGAGCAGTTAATTTTGGATCTACCCCAGAAAATCATTACACTTATGAAAACACTCATGCCAGCGATGAGGGTGAATTGGGATAAATTATCGGCTTGCAAGCAAAAGAAAGACGAGAGTGTCTCCGATTTCTTTACTAGATTCGAGGAGGCATTTGTCGATCATAGTGGTCAGGACATGAGCACCGAAGGAGGCCAACGGTTGTTTGTTGATAAGTTTGTGTTAAATTTGTTGCCAGAGCTATGCAACAAATTGAAAAATTCGGAAAGTGCATGGGCTGTTTCAACCACTGCACAGATATTAGCGACGGCTCAATATTATGAGAATAGGGAAAAGGAAGAAAGTGATCGTTCAGACAAGAAAACGAAGGAGCTCAAAACAAAGGTTTTGTTGCAGCAGGCATATCCTCCACGTTCAAATCAAAATGATTTACAACAGCAGTATCGACCACGAGCCCAGTCCACTAGGATGCAGTCGCGCTCTGACTCCTCTGACTTTAGATCTACGCTTGGGTATAATCAGTGTGCATATTGTAGGAGAGAGGGCCATATAAAATTTAATTGTCCCGCTTTACGTGATCGTTATAATAATGTTTCGGCTCGGGGAGGTCGTGGTGGTCCTCAACAGGCCTCTCGAGTTAGAGGTCGAGGTTTCGTTCAAAATCATGAGCGCTCTACTGTTTCATCGGACGCGAATAATTGTTTCGACCAGCGAAATGCGGGGTCCGATAAATCTGCACAGTACCATGTGGACGATTATTATGTTGAGCATGAGATTGTTGCAGACGACCGTTACTAGGACAGCCATCGACAAAGAGAGGGAGTAGTGTCAGTTCCGGTTGATCAGAGAGGGCCTTACGTCGCGGTTGCCACATCTGGCGTAGTTGAGCCTTTTCTGTTGGACACTGGTGCAGCAAAAAGTTCCATCATGCATTCCAAACTCCCTGGCGCACCTTTGTCTGGCTTAACGAATGTTTCCATTGGATTCTCTGGCGCCCCTGTTAGCAATCCTGTCTCTAGCCCTTTGTCCCTTGCGATTGGTCCTCGTGAGCTGGAGGCTCCATTGATTCTATCCACTGGGTGTGGTGAGAATCTTTTGGGTCTGGATTTGTTAAAACGGTTATATGCGACTTTGTATTGCTCTCCTGAAGGAGTGGAGCTTACGTTAGGTCAGAGGGTTATCTCTCCTATATACCTATCAATGGATAAGTTCCCACCGGAATTGAGTTCTCTTCCTGCGTCTTTATGGGCAACAGGTCCCAATGATGTGGGCCTGTTAAACATTCCACCCTATGTGGTCCAGTTGAAAACGAATGTTCGATTACCACGTATACCTCAGTATCGTATCTCTCTTGATGGTGAGCGAGCGATATTAGCGATCATTTATGACCTGATCGAAAAAGATGTCATCGAAGAAACTCGGGGAAATGTGTGTAATAGTCCTGTGTTACCCATTTTGAAACGAACCGATCCAACTAAACCTCCTGTGTACCGTTTTGTAATTGATTTAAGAGAGGTAAATAAAATAGTGATCCCACAGTTTCCTGTGGTGCCTGACATCACAGCTTTGTTAACCCTGATTCCAGCTTCTGCCTCCTGGTTTACGGTGATCGATCTGAAGAATGCGTTCTTTAGTATTCCGATCGCTGGGGAAAGCAGAGACCTATTCGGATTCTCATTAGGTGGTCGCAGTTTTAGGTTTAAACGTGCACCACAGGGCTACTGTGAGAGTCCATCGATCTACAGCCAAGCCCTTAAAAGTCAACTTGATGCATTTGTGTTACCGACGGGTGCGGCTTTGATCCAATACGTTGACGACCTATTGGTGGCTGCAGATACCGAGGCTATTTGCAGATCTGCTACAGTATCATTGTTGCAACATCTATGTGACCTACATCACAAGGTGTCACCTTCTAAGCTGCAATATTGTTGTCAAGAAGTAACCTATTTGGGTCACTTATCGTCAAAAGAGGGGAGAAGGTTGACCCCAGAACGAATTGCAGCAATTGCTCGAATGACTGTGCCAAAAACTCAGAGAGATGTACGTGCCTTTCTAGGTATTACGTCATACTGCAGACAATGGATTCCAAATTTTTCATTGTTAGCGAAACCATTGTTAGCCCTCACGTGTAAGGATGTTCCGACTCCTTTACCATGGACTGAAGAGTGTCAGAAAAGTTTTTCTGAATTACGTGATGCGTTGTGTTCGGCTCCTGTGTTAGGTACCCCTGACTACAGTAAGCCGTTTACACTATACGTTCACGAGAGGGATGGTTGTGCGTTGAGTGTCTTGACGCAACAATTTGGTGACAAACAGCGTCCATGTTCATACTTTTCTTCGACCTTAGACCCAGTAGCTAGAGCATTGCCGAGTTGTTTAAGAGCAACAGCGGCAGCTGCGGTGTCCATTCGACAGTCCGCAGGTCTGGTCATAGATAATGTGCTTACGGTGATGGTTCCGCATGCAGTTGACACTCTCTTGAATCGAACAAAAACTCAACACTTGACGAGTGCAAGGTTGTCTGGGTATGAGTTAACCCTTTTGGCGAGTCATATACGGATAAAACGTTGCAATGTGTTGAACCCTGCAACATTGTTGCCGATCGGCATGGAATCAGGTGATACAGTACCACATGATTGCTATTCAAGAACTGAAGAAGAGGCGAAGGGTCGTATTGACCTGAAAAATACTCCATTGGTAGATGCCGATGGTACTTTGTATGTTGATGGTTCATGTTTTAAATTGCCGAATGGTGATGTGACAACCGCGTATGCTATAGTGACATTGAGTACGGTTGTGGAATCTGCGAGATTGAGTCAGAATTCGGCCCAGGCGGCTGAATTAATTGCACTGACAAGAGCGTGTGTGTTGTCCAGAGGAAAGCGAGTGAATGTGTTCACCGACAGTCAGTATGCATTTGGCGTAGCGCATAGTTTTGGTCGATTGTGGAGAGAAAGAGGATTTTTCACGTCGCATGGCACGAAGATCCAACACGGCCAGCTCGTGAACGACCTTTTGGATGCACTTACATTGCCTAAGCAGGTGGCCATAATTAAATGTAGTGCGCGTCGGAAAGTGACAGATGATGTGGGCCGTGGTAATGCATTTGCGGATGAGACTGCTAAGGAGACAGCCAGAGATCTGACAAATCGAATGTATGTTACGAGCTCAGTGAGATGGCCAGCGGAGACTAGCATGTGTGAAGACACAATTGAAAGTGTGAAGGAAATACAGAACGAGGCCACTGAGATGGAAAAGACTAAGTGGAAAGAAAGCACGGGGAAGTTAGACGGGAATGGATGTTGGGTTGACTTGTCACAAAAACAGAGATGGATGTTACCGGATGCATATGTGCTTGCTGTTGTTACAATGGCCCACGGCACGGCACATATTAGCGCGAAAGGCATATGCAAGTTGTTGTCTCCTGTATGGAAGAATGATGGGATTACTAAGTGTGCGGAGAGAGTGGTTAAGAACTGTATGGTATGTTTGATGTATAATCCTGGTAAGGGCACCCCCACTCCACCTGGTCACTTTGCTCCCCCTACATGTCCCTTTGAAGTTATCCAATTGGATTTCATCCATATGGAGAGATGCAATAATCTGAAATATGTTCTAGTTGTGGTTTGTGCGTTCTCCAGATGGATTGAGGCCTACCCTCTTAAGGATAATACTGCCCTGTCAACAGCAAAAATCCTGCTCAAGGAATATTTCCCTAGGTATGGAATGCCACGGATTGTATGGTCAGATAACGGAAGTGAGTTTGTGGGAAGTGTGATGAAGAGTGTGTGTCGTGGCCTAGGCATAGTCCAAAAATTTCATAGCGCTAATCATCCTCAGTCAGCAGGTTTGGTGAAAGGATATAATGGCACCCTGAAACTGAAACTTGCCAAAATCCAGGCAACGACTGGTTTATCGTGGCCGGATGCTTTGCCTTTAGCTCTCTTATCGACCAGGGCAACCGTGCACTCTCGAGTAGGGCTTAGCCCATATGAGATTGTGTTCGGCCGTCCTGCGAATATTTGGGGAGTTCCGAGGCCTAAGGAGTTTAACAGAATTGAATATCCAATGTTGATTGACTATCTTTATGATCTGACTGCTAAATTGAGTTTGATTCATCAACAGGTCTTTGAAGCTTTACCGGCACAAACTGAGGGACCTGATCATCGGCTCCAACCAGGTGACTGGGTGCTTACCCGAAATTTTGGACGAAAACGAAATCTTGAGCCAAGGTTCGTGGGTCCCCACCAGGTGTTACTGGCAACAAGGACGGCGGTTCGACTGGAAGGCAGAAAGCATTGGGTGCATGCCACCCACACCAAGAAAGTTCCGTTTCCTTTGCCAGCAGATGCATGGATCAAGAAAGGAGTCGCCTCGACAGAGACCAGTACGGTCCCGGGCTTTATGCCATTTAGTGATGCTCAGCCTGTAGAAAACGGTACAGTCCGATCAGACATTTCTGTCGAATCATTTAAGATAAGACCTTCGTCAGCAACATTGGAGAGTTCGAGTTCTGAACTATTACCTGAACACTCGAATCCTGCTTTGCCATTTGAACCGTTGTTTGAAGAGCAGACTCAACCAGGAAGAAGTCGATATTTTCTTCGACCGCGCAATAAGGACTAATAAAGTTTCATTTTTTTTTTTTTTTTAATTAGCAGTATCACCTTACTGTTGCCATCAACATTGTGGACATTTTATGTTATATGTGTATTTTCTTTTCCAGTACAGCTAGAAGACTGATATTAAACTGAATGCTCAAGTAGTTAGAACCTTCCATCTGGGTTGACCGTAGGGCCGTGCGGGTACTTTCTTCTGTTTAGCAGGTTTCTGACACTAGGTCGATTCCTTTGTCGGTTTCTGGGAACTCCTGGAAATTGATAATCGCTACTCAGAACAAAGTGCGTCAAGAACGTCACGGACGTTTTTTTTTTAGAAGATGGGGTTTTCTAAGCTGTCGGAAATAGAGAGAGTAACGGCGCAAAGATCTAAATTGCATAAGATGTTCCGAACAAAATATTTCCTGTTACAGGTTTTTATATTATTTCTAACTGTTTCTATGCTATTGGTGGGTGGAGTGTACTTTGGGAGTCAGTTACTATTGGATACCATTTCACCTACCTCTCCTTCTCATGATCTAAATTTTGTTCCCACTATTTCTCCACATTCTTTCCATCTCCTACCCCAACATGAACAGGTTAGACGTGCGGAATTTATGAACAATTCCTTTGTTCAACTCCTACATCAGCATCAGTTGGTGGTGAATACCACTAATTGTTGGGTGTGTGGGTTAACAGTCCAGCCCAAACTGCCAAACCCATGTCTTCCCCGGACCGGAAACAAGCATCCTGGGACCGGTTTCTGGCATTTCAGCCGTCATCAGTCAGGCTAGCTTGAATCCAGTGGCAAAGTGAGCAAGGGACTCACGTCTGAGCATACCCTGCCAACTTAGGGCAAACAAAGCGATACAAAAAGGGGGTGATGGACGGAGCGTTTGAGCGTTTGAGCAAACCAAACACTCACCCCCAGTCAACTGATCTGGGTTTAATCCATCACCATTCTTTAACTCACTCCGCCACCCCAGTTCAGACATGTTATGTTATGTTAATGACTCTTTTATCGCGCATGACTCACCCAGGGGCATCTCAGCGCTCACCAGGAAAGGGGGGAGATCCTGTGGTCAGAAAGGTTCAGAACAAGCAAGTTTGTACTAGTGTTTCCTAAAGGTCAGGTAAGTTGGGGATTTTCGCAGCGTCACTGGGAGGGAGTTCAGTATTTCGGTGCTATAAATGAAAATGCTCTACCGCCTGTGCGGGTTAGCCGTATCCGGGGAATGTTCAGGAGGGCAAGAGCATTTGATCTTAGGTTGCACGCGCTTGCGTGCTTGAAAAGTTTGTCCCTAAGATAAGCTGGACCTTCACTTCTTAGAGCCTTGAAAGACAGGCAACAGATCTTGAACATGGCGCGTTTTTGGATTGGCAGCCAGTGCAGTTGTCTGAGCAAGGGGAGGGAAGAGGTTCCAGGGGGGTAGTTCAGGACCATTCTGGCCGTGGTGTTCTGTATTACTTGCAGCTTTGATAGGGTGGTGATTCCTACCTCTGCCAGCAGGGCGTTACCATAATCCAGCCTGCTTCCTATCATTGCCTGCACTACAGTTCTGCGGTGCTCCAGAGGTAGATAGGGAATAATTCTGCGCAGTAGGCGTAGATTGTTATAGCATGATCCTGCAATGTTTTTCACATTTTCCTTCATATCCAGTTTGACACCCAGTTGGATTCCCAGGCTTTTTACTGAGGTAGAAGGTGTTGGTGCTGAGCCCAGTTGGGGGGGCCACCAGTCTGGAGTCCAAAGGACTGCGGACTTCCCTAACAGAATTAGCTCTGTTTTCCCCGGGTTGAGTTGTAGTCATTGCTCCCTCATCCAATTTGCGATCGCCAGCATACCACCCATAAAACGTTGTTTCTCTTCAGTGATGTTTTTACCAATTGGGAATAGTAGCTGCGTATCGTCGGGGTAAGAGATAATCTCAAAGCCAAAGGATTGAATCAACTTGGCCAGGGGAGCTAAATAAATATTAAATAGGGTGGGGCTAAGACATGAGCCCTGTGGTACCCCCTTATCCTGTAGGATCTTCTTTTTGGAAACAAATGGGCCAAGCATGATAGTTTTCCTTTAGGAAGTTTCTCAGCCACTGTAGGGCAGTGCCACTGATACCACACTCACTTAGTCTCTCCTCCGCTAGCCTCCTATGAGATATCATATCAAAGGCCGCGGAGAGATCTAAAAGAATCAAGATGGAAGAGCTCCCGGCATCGAGGGTACGTCTTAGTGAGTCGGTGACCGCCAGCGTAGCTGTTTCAGTGCTGAAACCCAGTCGAAAACCTGATTGGGACGGGCCAAGTATGTTATTTGCTTCCAGGTATTGGCTAAGTTGAGTGTTTATATTTGCTTCCAGTAGTTTCCCTAGTAAGGGTAGCAGAGATATCGGCCTATAGTTACTTAATTCCAATGGGTCTGCGGATGGCTTCTTCAAGATCGGCCGCACGACGGCTTCTTTCCAAGCCCTCGGGAAGAGACCAGTCTCCATTGAGGCATTAAAAATACATTGGATCATTGGGGCACAAAATGGGGAGACAAGGGCCATCGTACTAGGTGGACATAGATCCTGCGGGGACCCGGATTTGGCTGCTGATAATAGTTTACTTGTCTCTGCCAGTGAGACATGATTGAATTTACTGAGCATAGCACTATTCGTTGTGGGGGGGGGGGGTTCCGACTCATTGTTTAATTGGATATTATTTATATACACAACTGGGAAGTTTGAGTAGATTTTAGCGATTTTTTCATGAAAAAGTATGCAATAGAGTCACATCATTCCTGGGATTCTGATGGCAATTGCTTGCATACTGGGGAGAAAGCGAAGCGAAGCGAAGACATGGACACTAGAGTCAAGCTATCCTGGCTGATGACGGCTGATAGCCAGAAACCAGTCCTAGGATGCTTGATTCTGGTCCAGGAAAGACATGGCTTGGCAGTTCGGACTGGACTGTTCCCATGAGGCACAGGGTCAAGGCTGATTTGCATATGGCCATGTCTGAACTGGGGTGGTGTGGAGTGCAAAAAAACGACGGATTTAGGCCCATATCTCTGTACTGGGGTGAATGTATGACATTGTTCTGCATTCTGTCCATCAACTGTTGTTTTGGCGGGATCTTAAAAGCCTTTCATCCAGAGTAGCGTTCATCTCCCTCTGGCTATAGCTATAACTCCACAACCCAGCAGGCTCCAGCCCACTGGTCTTGCAGGCAATACAAATGGGGAACAAATCCATGTTTTACAAAGGAGACTAAAGTGGAACAAAATAGACACATCCGCCCTAAACAGGTGGAAAAAACGATTGGCCGAAAACAGCTGAAGAATTCACAAGTGACAATTCCCTGAGAACTGGATTAAACTCTCAACCAGGTATATAATCTCTTAATAGGTAAACAAAGAAGGCACCCCCAACATTCAGAGAAAGGTCTTGTTGTCAACTCCAACCTCGGTGCAAAAAAGCAGAGCAAAGTAAGAGGTTACTTAGAACTGCCTTATGCAACCACAAGCGAGAGGGAAAAAACGAAACACTCCAAAACCTACTTCTAGCAAGGAAAACACACAGAAAAAATGTCTGGGATCATAAAAGGAAACAACAAGACTTCGAATGGCTGCACGTCTTCACTTTGCTGACTCCAAGCAAACAAGCGGAATTCTGGTCGTATATTAACAGGCTCTCAGGGCACAGCCATGATCGACGCAATATGGTCGCCAGTGACAAATGGATAAATCATGTAACTTTACTATACTTTGCACCCCCTAACCCGCTGTGATGTATTCCTATAGGTCCTGTATCGATCCCCCTATTCCTGACCCTGGTCTGGTTAAATAAGTAACTAGCAGCCATCCAACGGCGCAAAAACCCGTTATCTGATTAAGCCACACCACGGCACAGAAGCGCGTTATCTGATTAGGTCATAACGCATGCCATCTAATTAGGCAAGCACTATTCCTCCAGCCCCTGATAAGGCATACGGAGTTCTCAAAACAAATCAAACCTGCAGCAACCTGGGAAAATCCCATAGCCATTGTTTTGATTTCACCGAGAACTTCAGTAAAGAATGTGCGAACGAACCCGTTCGTATGACATCCTTATTGACGTATATATGTCCATCCTTACGTCAATCTCGGCACCTTGCTGGTATAAATATTACCGACATTGCCTTAAGCAAACACACGCGGTGGTGACGAGATTGGAGCAGCGAGACTTGTCGAGGAGCCCAGCTGAAAGCAAAGCCCACAGACGCTGCCCCGCCTTCCTGACGCGCTGAGAAGGAGACGCTGCCTTTCTCCTGCCGAGAAATCCAGCTCCGGCGCTTCCAAGCAGCCCTTGCAGGCAGCTGGAATATCAAGACCAAAGACGAGAGATACCAGCCCTCCAGACTTCTAGGTCCCAGGTACAGAACTGAATAACCCCTTGCAGAGAATTCTTGAGTCAGTCCCTTGGCAAAACAAACTTAACTTAAACTGCTACTTATCTACTCCCGCCCACGTATTAGGCTTAGGTCAGGTACACCGGGGTAGGCGTAGTTAGAAGCACCAGTGAAGTATGATTAGTCAAATGTATATATGTATGTATCTATTTTATCCATTTTAAATATCATATGGCTAAGAAACCATATCAATGCTTCTACAGTATTATTTTATAATTCTGTCTTTACTGTATGCACTTTACTTAACCATAAGTATCGCAATAATATCGATCCATTTCTCTTGTATGAGAAAAGAGACTGATCAATAAATAACATCTTTTATTGAACACGCCCGTCTCTTCCTTTTCTCTACAATCTGGTGAAACTAAGAATGCACTGAACTGACTGAGTAAAATAAGTTGTCTTTTGTTTTCACACGACTCTAGAGATACACTCTTGATTAGGGGAGAGCAAAGTTGTCATGTTCTATGGTTGTCAGAAACTAAATCCCTTCTTGTCTATCCAGGGAGGTTAAAATCCTCCTTGACTATTCGAGAAAGTTTCTAGTGAACTCTGAGCTAGCTGGCAAACACAAAACTTTAAGTCTAATATCGACAGTAGAAGACCTAGTTAACCTATGCCCTAGGTCTATACTATTGAAGGTATTATTCCAATGCGCAGAGCCTATTGGGATAATAGGAACTACACTACATGGCGCCCAACGTTTGGATAGGCGATAAAATTAACGCAAGACATTAGAGTAACTCAGTCGTGCTTTTTCACACAGAGCACCTTTTTTCCCATAAAACTCCAAAGACGTCTGGAGTGGGTGAAAGGTTAAATCCGCCAAACCTCGCAGGAGGAGACTCCTATGTACGGTTCTTGGTATATTCAACGTTGAAGGATACACTGTTCCAAAATATTGTGCATCTAATCTTTGTTTCCGTGGAAACCTGATCTGTAAATAAACAAAATCCTCTTGTCAGCAAAATGACAGAGAGTGAAGAAGAAAGGGAGACAGTTAGAGTAGCAGCTGAACCCATAGCGGCTGATAATACTCTGCTGGAAAAGGACCCGGATATAAAACTCATCCCGGTCAACATAAAAAAATCTATAACTTTGAAACTTATAGAAAATGGACTGACACCGAGAGGTGGCACAGTCATATTCGTAATAGAGGCACACGAATATCGGCAGACAGAGGTGTTCTATTCATGGATAAACTTTCCAGCAGCAAACGCTGCAACAAAGGACTTCCACTATTACGAAATAGAGGAACCTCCTAGTGAGTACACTCCTTTCGAGGAGGTGGAAGTACCACTCAAATTCCAAGAGCACCTGCTCTTGTTTAATGGCGCCCTAAAACATAATAATCACATCACCAGGCTCGGTCCACTAGGTAGACCAGGAGCGACATGGCCGGTCCTAGCCGGATACACACCACATCCAGACATTGAAGAAATGCCTGCACCAGAACTTTTAGTACAACTAAAACAATTAATTAAAATACATAGACAATTAATCCAATATGTAATGCGGACTTCAACTGTCCAACCAGTAATTAAAATTCCACAGCTGACCCCTCATCAGGGGAACACAAATAAAATTACACCACAGAACATACAGTCCTGTCTGGGTAAAGTACCAGCTAAACGGGAACAAATTCCATTCTGGTTAGCACAAAAAATCACTCAAATAGAGGCAGTATTTCCAGATACCACCCCTCTTGAGAAACACAGGATTCTGACTATCTGTCTTCCAATGGGAATCGCACCACACGTGGAGGACTGTGACACTTGGGGAACAGTCTTTGCTTCCATTTACACAAAAACACATGGTGTTCCATCCATGTCAGTAATACCAGATGTGCTAAAACAAATTCAAGATGAATACGGTCCAGAACCCGCTTTAACTCTCGGTATGAAATTACTGAAAGACTACAAGCAGGTCTCGGCAATACTACTAGCCAACATAAAGGGAGAAGCAGCGAATGTGGCGATCCGCCAGAGGTTAAAAGAGACAAATATAGCAGACCAACCATCTGAAATTGCCAGAATTATAGAAAAATCCTATGAAGAATTGGGTAGAGGTAGTTTAGGTGCAATACCGGTAAAACCCCAACTAATTGAAAGTCCTGAAAAGGTATTTATTAAAAATACTCTAAACACTCAAAGAAAGAGCTGGGATGGAAATAAACAATCCACTCCCAAAGAAAAAAGATTCCAGTCCAGAGGAAGGTCTCCTCGGCGGAGAGAAAGATCTCCGAACCAAGGACACAGGTCTCCCCAAAGTGAGCCCTCTGGGAAAAAATACAACCTTAGAAATAGGGATAATATAAAGAAACCTGATAGATATCAAGATATTGATACACGTCCCTCTCAATCTTTTCAGACTTCCTCGCAGAAATCGGAAAGAAGAGGACGATCAGAACACAGGGAAGAGCACGTCAAGTCCAAAGACAAGGAACCTGCTCATCCAAATAAAAAATTACAATTTCCAAAAAAGAAGGTAGCCAGCATTAAAGTAATCAACGATGCCGAGAATTCTGAGGACACAGCTGAAAAACGGAGAATGGGCTCAGACAATGCTAGACAGCGCAGCAGAAGTGAGCATAGCTCGCAAGATCCTTATGAATCATCTGGAGACAGTGGACACGAATGAATACATTCAAGTGGAAACTGCAGATACCAGAGTTAGCAAACCTCATAAAATATATGAAATAACATTGCGTATAGAGGGGGATAAGACTAGAAAAATAAGGGGACTATTTTGGGATAATCTCTCCAAGGGCTATGACATCCTTCTAGCTGAAAAAGACTGGCCACCCGAGTTTGTCAGGCAGTGCCCTCATGGCGAAGAAATAATTATGCCTGCCTTCTCAAATCATATTCCAAATCATAAAAAATATACACTTGCAAGGAAATGGGCAGTATCTCAAGCTCCTGCTTTATATAAAAATCATGTAGGATGGGATGAGGATTCTCCTCCTCACAAAATCCAGTTAAAATCACAACCTACTGCACAGAGACAGTACCCAATTAAGCAAGAAGCTAAAAAACAGGTAAAAGAGATCCTAGATCAACTTGAATACCAGGGGGTGATTGAAACTTGCACCTCACAAATGAACAATCCTTTGTTTCCTGTCTCCAAACCAGACAACTCTTATCGTCTTGTTTTGGACTACAGACATCTTAACTCATGTTGCAAAACTTTTGCAGTGCAAAACTCGCATAGTGCTGCACTAATGAATAACATAGTGCGCAAAAAATACAAAACAACATTAGACATCTCTAATGGATTCTTTTGTCAAAATATAGCACCAGAAAGCAGATATTTGACCGCGTTCTCGGTAAATGGCTCGCAAAAAAGTTTCTTCCGTTTACCCCAGGGGCACAAGAACAGCCCAGGGTTATTCTCAGCGAGAGTAACAGAGTTACTACAAACATATGATGACGAGGCATTATCCTATGTCGACGACATCTATCTAACAGATGATGACTTGGATACTCACTTGAAAAGAGTGAACACCATAATACTTGGGTTCGCAGCAGAGGGTTACAAATTCAACTTTAAAAAATCTAGAATTGCCCATCTAACAGTCCTGTTTTTAGGATATGAATTATCAAGTGAAGGCAAAAGCCTGGCTGACAATTTCCTAGAGAAATGCGCTATAATCCAAGCACCTAGAACACAAAAAAACGTACAATCAATTCTAGGCTTCCTAAATTTCGGAAGAACTTACATTATAAATTACGCAGAAAGGGTCAAACCCCTTTATGATCTAATAAAACCAGATTTTAAAAGAATCAATTGGACTCAAAAACACACAGAAATTCTGAGATCCTTACAAACAGACATGTTAATTAAAACAAAATTACAAACACGTGATAACACATGCAACCTTGTGATTCGAGTCATCCCAGGGAGATGCGGATTCACATACCTGACCTCTAATGAGGGAGAAAAGGTACCAATTACATACAAATCACACTTGTACACAGAAACTGAGAAGAAGTTCAGTATTATAGAAAACATTGTTCATGCGGTTCAAACGGCTGTAGTAAGAGAAAAAGACAAAGCTGACGGAAGACGTATCACAGTCAGAACAGCAGAATCAGCCTTTGAGGCATTAACAACCCCATGTAATTTACCAACAACAGCATTGGATCCAGAATGGATACAATGGGTGAATTCTATTGACACGGACAAAGTAAAATACTATTTTGATCCAGAATTATAGGAATTGAAATATCTAGAATACGAAAGAGAATACCCTCTGCCAATCGACATTCTGCCCTTACGACAGTACGCCTGTGTAATTTATACAGACGGCCATGCTCAACCACCTGGGTGGGGAGAACAAGCGTACAACCCCACATGTGAAATTACAAAAGAAGTATGGCGTGGAGGAAAACTGAGACCTCTATTAATAAAAACACACTCAGTAGAAACTAATTCAGAACAACAGACTGAAATAATAGCATTGAAAATGGCGCTAGATAATGCCGATCGCGAATTCCGGACACTTATAGTGTCCGATTCGTATTACTGCGTCAAATCATACAATACCGATTTGCAGAAATGGATTCAGAATGGTTACAAAGATGACACAGGTGCCACAATAAAGCAGAAAGCGCTTTGGGAACAAGTAGTTCTTTTAAGGAAAGAACTACCAAAAACTCACGTGATACATTCAGTGAGTCATCAGCGTGATGGCGTTCACGTTGCAGGAAATTCATTGGCTGAGACAGCCACAGCGGTAGCAACTAAACCGGCTTCCGTAGCTACAAAAAAGCGTACAGTAAAAAACATTGACGGTGAAACAGTGCTGGCGGTGAAAACGTCATCAAAGGGCGACCGCTCAGCGCTACCGATCAATTATCCACTCAACTATACATACATAATCGATGCAAACTCCGTTCCTTTTGCTCGAATCCCTGGAGTGGGGGATAGAGTAATTCCAAACAAGGACAGGAGAAGCTTGTTAATAGCGGACGCACACATGGGTGAGGGTCTTAGACACCTCAAGCTAAAAGATTCTCTGGAAGAATTACAATCAGTGTACTGGTGGCCAGGCATGAGCTTGCATCATCACATTTTTGTAAAAAAACTGCCCAGACTGCAACAGAGATCGCAGTGGCGAGAGAAACGGTATATTACCATGTCGTTTCACTCCAGAATGAATCAAATCAACAAAAAATAAAAACCCAGTGTAGATATTGCGTCAAAATAACATGTAAAGACTATTTTTCACTTATAATGTAGACCCCAGCGCTAGGCTGACGTCTGGACTGTTATAAAAAGATTTGCGAGTCTATAATGGCATATACGCTAGAAGCATGCTACGTTAGGACTAATATCTTTCATTTAGCCCTCAAGCTTATGAGGAAGCATGGCCAAATGAGCATAGCATAGCGGGACTCTTCTCACTTCCGTCCTGAGGGATACGGGATGGTGTAAAGAAAAAACCAAAGGCATAGAGCAATCTATAACGGAAAAGGTATTAGGTTCGGGAGCTGGGTGGGTCAAACATCTAATAAGTGTCCAACGTAGTCTAAATAACCTGCCAAGAATTTCTCTGAAGGGATTCAGTCCGTACGAACTATTGTTTGGGACTAGGATGATGATCTTAGATCTTGATAGTCAGACTTCAGTGGTTAAAGAAAAAAGCTTTGATATCAAAGATCGTTTGGCTATTTTGCAGGACTTAAACGAAACAAGGAAAGACCTGAGCAACATAAAGTTGAAACAACAGCCAACAACCACTGAAGAGAAACCACCTGTCCCAGCAAGACCTGTCTGGATTCCAAAAGTCGGGGATCTAGTCAGAGAGAAGATCGCGGTAAAGAAGGAATTTGGGCCTTCTTACAGAAAAGCAGTTCCTGTCTTGTCTATCAACGGGACAAGATCAGTAATACTACCGCCTCTTGCTGGTAAAAAGGAGAACCGAGTTGTATCAATCGACCTGGTAAAACCACAATCATGTGGCCGATAACAAACAGTAGGCCAAGTGGACTCCCGATAAGTAGTAGAACACCAAAGTTTGCTACAAATACAGAGGTTCAAACTAAGAGGCTAATCACATTCGAAATGCCTACAGAAAATCAACAAGGACTATGCAACAAAGCAATGGAACTTAAACCTCTAACAACCCAAATAAAAACATTTAGTCGAGACATAGCAACCTGTAATGAAGTAACATATGACTATGCTGATGAAACAAAGGAAACTTCTAGAACAAAAAGTAATCCAGAAGCAATTGGAACAATAGACAGAACAGCATCCGGCTACTTCATTAACTTCGATGATTCATCTGAAAATCTGAGTGAATCTAAGAAATAGACATCAACAAAAATTATTAAAGATAAAGCTAAGGAACTTTTTCAACAACTGAAAGAAACCTATCTAATTTCTCCATGGATTGAATTTTGGGTGGTCTTAGGTGCATTCATCCTCGTACTTTGGCTCATCATGGTACTATGCTTGGGACATTTCATTGAGGGAAAATATGCTAAAATGGACACAGCAAGCCAGAAAATCAACTTGGTCCTTAAACCACACACATCATCACACGTCGAGAAAAGAGAACTTTCTTCAGTCAACTTCACAGCCAATCCTATACCCGGTGGGGTAGCATGGGACAATACTGATTACGAAATCTATGGTCCGGTTGAAATCCTGAAGTATCCACACCAATTCAAGATCTCATTAAGTGACTTTGTAAAACCAAGCACATTTGGTGATGATTGGGACTTTGAAAGTATTAATGATATGATGTCTGATCTTGTGATGTCTGCTAAATTTACAGAACATGATTATTTGCAGGGTTCGTCTAATTATGATCAGATGTTCTGCTACAACCACTATGGTAACCATTATCTACATAAATCTGTACAACCTAGAAATGTTTTAAATTATAACCAATGGGAACATTGTGCTACTCCTCCAAAAGGTAGCTCGAAAACATTTTATGATAAATATTCATACTTTTCAGGGTTTAACACAAGTAATGCAGAAACATTTTATTTTAAATTGTCAAATAAGACAGGTATGAAGACCATGCTTACAAACACAAAATTGATATATTCAGATTCATTTTTTGAGCAAATGAATACATTTGGTTTTGATTTCTGGAACAATAATATTGAAGCAAAAACTGTTTGGGGTACAAGAGATTGGCAAGTACAAGGTATAGAATCATTGTTTAGAGCCTGCATGATCCCAGAACAAATTATATTCTTGAATGACACTATTCAACAAACTACCTGTCTTGGCTTAGCCAAAATCAAAGATTTAAACAAACCGTCTATTCCAAAGCCTACAATGAACAGTAATAACTCTATAGATGATGAGATAGACGTAAACCATATATTACACCAAAACAGAACACATCCTGACTGGAAAAAATGGTTGATCTGGCCCACAGATACAAATAACTGTCAAGACAGATTCCTGAACAAAATACAGGAGTTCACATTGACCAGGCCAGACCCTAGATATTCCCAAAGACAACATCCAGGGATAGTAACCACCTACAGCGTGGGCAAGCTCTGCCTTCAATGGCTACAAACGTCCACACTGGCTGAAATTAAGCAACACCTAACTTTACTTACAGAAGGTGCTGACTTGCGTGATTTCATTATGGGACCACGCAAACAGCGTCAAAAACGTTTCATAGCGGCCTCTATATATGCAGCTTACAATGAAGTTTGGAAAGTAACTCAAATTGAGACAGCAGAGAAAATACGGGAAATTGACCGTATTAATTTGGAAAAATCACTTTCTGTGGTGGACAATGGGTTAATGACTCTGTCCTCCAGAATATATTCTCTGGACAGCATTGTGTCTTCAGCAATCGACATAATATCGCAAGACTTACTGTTGTTACAACACGGTCAGTCACAATTGCGTTCTATTGTACAGCTAGGCTGGACGTTACAAAATCTGCATTCAGGCTATGTGCCTTGGCGTTTAATCAACACTACGTCACTATTTAATATCTATAACCTTACTGATAAACAAATCAGTTTGGCACAGAAGGGTGCTGACTATACAATTCTGAGCATTGAAAAACTTGAGAGATTACAATTGACAATGTCAGAACGACCTGTCATTGAATGGATAATACATGGGATAATAAATATTCCGATAACTACTTTCCAGTTTCAATACTGCCAAAAATATATACAGGCAGGCCAGTATGAAAGGTTGGGTAAAGGATACATTAAGTCAACATGGAACTTGCCCTATACACACGCATGTGATAGTAATAAAGGACAAAGTGTGTTTCTTAGTGGCAATAATTGTGCGAGGTCACTAAGCGGTACACTTCTGTGTCAGGGTATTAGTTTACATGGAGCCTGTGAAGGGACTTCAAATAACCTTTCATGTCACCAGCTAGGCACACCTGCAACACAAATAGAACCATTCTTTAGGAGGCTCTCAAACGGGAGTTACATTCTAATTGTAGATCACAGATGTTGTAGTTTACTGCCCGGAAAACCTTATCTCATAACTGTGACTGCGAAGGTCATGTGCTGTGATTGAGTATTGTTCCCCAGCGCTTCACCAGACAGGGAGGCAAGGTTATGGCCTAGTTTGAAAATTGCTTCTATTCGAATGGATACTTTAAGCAGAATGAAGACAGTGCTCCTACAGACGCCGACCAGGCTAACGTCATCAAAAGAAACGTATGATCTCCAAGTTGCAAGGACAACGGCAGAGATTCATTCATTGTTATCAACTAATTCCCCTATACATTTCGCAGAAATACTGAACGAAATCTTAAATATTTCTGATACCACTGGTGTCTCCAGTGTATTTAAAGCAGTGTTTTTAGGAGCTTTAACCCCATTCAAAGCCATCCTGGGTATTTTTCCAGACTTTGTCCATTCCATTTTTGGCAGACTTCCTCTCCTTTTTGGACTAATAGTGGGTATCCTATTTTTGATCCTGTTATTTCGCTATGGCAGACCGTGTCACAGACAAAACACCTGCGACAAGGGAAGAAACAATCCTAGCCATTGGCTACCGGGACCGCATCACTAAAGTCCTTGGACTAGCACGGCTTCGGGAGCTGAATATGACTTGGTTTCTTTCATTTAGACCGATGTGGCAACATTGTGTTATGCCTGTATTAAGGTGCTTGCTATGTGGCGAAGAATGCGTGTTAGACATCTGTCTGAGACTACAATCGGATGTGCCAATGGACGCAGAAACCTTGTTGGGTCCGATAACGGCTCATGCATTGTGCTGTCCCCAGCGGCTACCAATACTGATGACGGCATTCGTGGAGACTTCACCACTACGATTGAGGGGTAGTGAAGTTCGAGATGAAAGCAGCATCGATCAGGTACGACCTTCTGTCAGCTATGCTGATCTAAACATCAATGAAGGCAATCATGCTCATGAATGCATGGTAACAACTTTTTCCGAGTTAGTGGAACTTTCACAGGAAGCTGTTGACAGCTTTTTCGACAGTCTAAGTGATATGATGTTCTCACCAGAGCAGAAATAATGGCTTGAGAAAGCAAGCACACGGCGTTCCCAACACCCTGAATTTGGCCTTCAACTTTGATAATAAAATAATATGAACGATTTTTTTCTCCAGTTTACGGACAGCGGAACATAATTTTTTTCTACAGGCCCAAAATATTTTTCGGGACACTTATCTTCTGCTTAAAGTAGAGACTATTCTTAGAGAACTAAATTTCTATTTTAGGTACTTTAGAGACATTAGCTACTTTAGAGACATTAGCTACCCTTTAGCATGTTCATAAGTATTTTATTTTGTGATGAGATGGTCTCGCACTTTTTTCTTCTGTAATAAGAGCCATTTCATGTGTAATTTTCGCATTTATTCATGCTGATTTCAAAATATGCGTAATAGATTTGTATTATTATACTGCTTGCGTGCATATAGTAACTGAATAACCCCTTGCAGAGAATTCTTGAGTCAGTCCCTTGGCAAAACAAACTTAACTTAAACTGCTACTTATCTACTCCCGCCCACGTATTAGGCTTAGGTCAGTTACACCGGGGTAGGCGTAGTTAGAAGCACCAGTTGAGTATGATTAGTCAAATGTATATATGTATGTATCTATTTTATCCATTTTAAATATCATATGGCTAAGAAACCATATCAATGCTTCTACAGTATTATTTTATAATTCTGTCTTTACTGTATGCACTTTACTTAACCATAAGTATCGCAATAATATCGATCCATTTCTCTTGTATGAGAAAAGAGACTGATCAATAAATAACATCTTTTATTGAACACGCCCGTCTCTTCCTTTTCTCTACAATCTGGTGAAACTAAGAATGCACTGAACTGACTGAGTAAAATAAGTTGTCTTTTGTTTTCACACGACTCTAGAGATACACTCTTGATTAGGGGAGAGCAAAGTTGTCATGTTCTATGGTTGTCAGAAACTAAATCCCTTCTTGTCTATCCAGGGAGGTTAAAATCCTCCTTGCCTATTCAAGAAAGTTTCTAGTGAACTCTGAGCTAGCTGGCAAACACAAAACTTTAAGTCTAATATCGACAGTAGAAGACCTAGTTAACCTATGCCCTAGGTCTATACTATTGAAGGTATTATTCCAATGCGCAGAGCCTATTGGGATAATAGGAACTACACTACACCGCCATCACTGGGCACGCAAAGGCCCCTCATCATCAAGGGTTCGACTGACACTATATCTAACGCTAATCTTTTACCCCCCAAAATTGGCCTAAATAGAATATGTTCAATGCAGTACGCAGACAATATGGTGTTACTGAACCACACAAAAATAGGCATGCAAAGATTACTAGATGCACTAAACATTTACAACAACAACAACGAATTACGAGTGAACGCAGGAAAAACAAAGGTAGTGATATTTGGGAAATATACCAACAAACTCAGACAACAGTGGAGACTGGGTAATTTAAAAATAGTAATAGCGACCAAATACAACTACCTGGGCGTTTGGCTGATGAGCAATGGGAAACCAAAAGCACACATTGCTTCAGGTGAAACAAATGCAAAAGCAGTAACGTTCGCTCTGTGCAAACTGTACTCCAAGCTAAGCAGCCCGTCGACCAAAGCAATTAGAATGGTTATAAATGCCAAATTCCTCCCGGCAATCACATATGGTCAGATAGCATTCCCAGCAGCTTTCATTAACACTATGGAACATGCTAATTGTCGCGCATTTAAACAAATCTTTCAGATTCCAGCCGACGCTCGCAATGCTCTGGTGCGATTGGAATTTGGACTGAATAAACAGAGATATGAGCATTGGGCCTCAATGGTGCGGTTCCATCGAAAGGTTTGCGCAGCCCCCCGCACACAATGAAGTCTATTCTAAAGATAGTTTTTACGAAAGGAATCAACCCCTGGCGTGAAGGCCTGCATACTGCCTGTAGTAAATTGAACCTCGACATTACCAAACTGCAGGATGTTACGCAGCAGCCTGGTATCCTAAAGTCCATACTGAAAAAACGAGTCAGATTATTATCAAAGGAAGAGGACTTGAAGGAACTGAATTCATCCAGTAGTAATATTGTGATACTTGCACGGCCCTATGAAGACCACCTACGGCAGCCATACCTCGACACGGCATTAAACAAGACGATTTTAAAACACATTTTTATGGTGAGACCTATGGTCTTGCCGATCAAATACATCAACAACTTGCAAACTTTGCCACCAACATGAGGAATCCTTGGTCCATCTGGTTTGTACATGTCATTGTCTGTTACACGCACAACGCACTTTATTGAAACCCTTGTTCCTAAAACATGGGGTGCTGACCTGTACTGAAGCTATGAAACTTCTTTTTAATATGGAGACTCCAACGGAATTGGCAAGGTTTGCATATAAGGCTAAAGAACTCTTAGGTAAAGCCGGCACATCGCACCTTTGAAATGAAATTACTTGGCGCGAAGAAGTCATGCTTCATTTAGGATTGTACATCTCTTTTACTTTATTGAAATGAAATCATCTACGTATATTTAGTATTCAGTTTAATTTTTCCACTGTCGGACTGATGTATTTTACCATAACATCGAAACTTTTTACTTAAAATATGGTTTGAACATTCCGAAGATAATTACGAATGCATTTCATAACTCGGTGACTTCATCCCTCACCTACACGACTTGGAAACTTTGCATACAAGGGGCAGGATCCTTCAGTATGGAAATTGATTTATTGGCTTTATACCAGTACCTTATTGATTTTATCTGTTTTTAAGCCCCGTTTGTAAAAAGCATCTTGTTTGTTTTAGCAGATACAATATATCAAAACTCGCTAAGTATGCATTAACTGTAACAAAGTAAGTGATATTTTATTTGAATATTTTGTAACAATTTGTATTAATTGACACGATAAACTACTCCTACTCATACTCACTGTTTCACAATGATTCCTTATTTTGGGTGTGCGGGATGCGAGACAAGAAGGGTCACACAATATTGTACAAATATATGATACAGGTATTTGATTGTCCACCACAGTCGTTCCTGTATGTTTTGCTGCTAAAAAATGCTTTTGTACTGCAACTAAGAAAATGTCAATAAACATATTAAAAAAAAAGATAAAAAGAATGCTGTGAATAAGCTCTCATCCCCCCTCATTTCATCTTAATCACCTTGATCTCACTCTCACACCACGATTTACGTCCTGCGTGTCTCCAACACCACCTAGCCCTCCCAGACCTTTTACAATCACTCCCCAACCAGTCCCCTGACCTAGCATCACCAGAGCCTTCACCCACAACAGTCCCTACACTCACACCTTCTCCCCGGCCCACGTTCTGTTACACCACAGATCCAACACCGCTGTAACTTCTCCCGCTCATCTGCTCCATCTCCCTCCCATGTTACTTCTCTGTAGGTCTCGTCCAAGCTGGCCATCAGTACATACCAAGTCCAAGAATCCACAACCCTTGGATCCTATACCACACACCTCAAGCATCCTCTCATCACTGTCATCCTACCCACAGCTCTCATGCCCCTCTATCCTCCCCCCACCTTGACTCCCTTCTCCCCTCAGATTAGCCTCCCTCAAGACCTCCATGTCTCACTCACTCCCCCTGACCATAATAACACTGCATCGGATCAACCAGCTCTCCAACGAGAACTCTTCTCCCAACAGGAACTCTCACCCCAAACCTTAACCAACTGTCACCACACTGATTTGGATGCTCACCTCGATGAGATCTCGACCTATCTGTGCCACCTCACGGATAACCTTCAGAAACTGACAACCATCACTATCGAGGATCTACCCAGACTCAGACGCACTAGGGGCCCGATTCACAGAACTAACTTAAGACAAATTCCTAAACTTACTACCATTTTCGTATTCACAGAAGGCACTTACTCATTTTGGTATTCACAGAAGACACTTACTCATTTCGGTATTCACAGAAGTTAGGAGTCCTAACTTTAGGACTCCTAAATGCCTTCTGTGAATACCGAGAGTCTTAAAATTCGGATTTTTCGCACTGAAAACTTAGAATCAGACTTTAGTAAACTTCAGAAACAAGGGACAGAACATGATGGAGTAATCAAAGACCTGATGCAAAAAGTTGAAGACTTAGAGAACAGAGGCAGGAGGAATAATCTGCGTTTCCTAGGCATTCCCGAAGGTGTTGAGGAGGATGACCCGAGGGGATATATGGTCAACCTGGTAAAGGCAGCCTTTCCTGAGCTTGAAGGTTGGGATATGAACACAGAACTCCAACGAGTACATCGTTTCCCCTTGGCACTCCCGAAACGCAGCCAGAAACCAGCGCAGTATCCTAGAGCAATGCTGGTTTATATAGGGAACTTTAGACTAAGAGAAGCCATCTATGACATTGCAAGGCCCTCAAGGAAGAAGGAATTCAAGGACTTTTCTTTTTTTGTGCGGCCAGACTTTGCTCATATGACTGTAGAACATCGATGGAGGATGAGGCAGTTGATCACTCCTTTTGAGCAAAAGGGTGCAAAGATATTTCTCCAAAACCCAGCAAGACTAAAAATAATCTATAAAGGCACCACTAAAACCTTTACTAGTGAAGTACAGGCAGAAGCTTATCTGAACGAAATTGGGGGAAAATAATCATCAGGACGCCGGTAAACACCAAAAGTCCTGAAACCACTTTCATAAAGAAGAATTACACAGCAACAACTCAAAACGCATGATATAATTTTCACATGTCAGTAAAATAAGTATATATTGACTAGAATTTTTATTTGTAAGTCAGAGGCTCTATTTACATTGCAAGGCAGAGAGTTTGTTCTTAAGCGATGCAGGGAATACATTGATATGATTCCGGGCCACGGGGCCTCTCTGACACGGACTGCCCTAACTGACAACCACACCTGGGAACTTGTACCCAGGGTGTCTCTTTGGGGAGGGGGGAGGTAGGAAGGGGGAGCACAGTGAGGGTAGGGCACGGGGTGTGGGTAAGGAGGGGACAGAGGGGAGGGGGAAGGGCAGAATTGTTGCACAAGAATTTGATGTTCGGAAATCGGCACTACAAGCTTGGGTAGGGAAAAGAACACAGGATATACAGCAAAGTACATATAAAATAGATGACTATCAGTTTGGGGATGTAAGCAACAAAGCTATATGGCATGTAGAATAGCCTCGATAAATGTATGTGGGCTCAATGAACATAAAAAGAGGTTTAAGGTAGCAGCACTACTCAAAACACTGCACGTTGATTTGGTTTGTTTGCAAGAGACCCATATAGAGGGCACCAACGCCCACCTATTGGGCCAACTAGGGTTCGAAGTTATGGCAAAATCAAATCAAGGGACCAAAACTAGAGGGGTGGCTGTGCTGGGCAGGAGTAGGGATACAATTATAAGGAGGAAGAAAGAAGATCAATGGGGTAGGTGGGCGTTGACCGAGATAGCTTTTAAGGGGGGGATATTCACCTTAGTTACAATATACGGATCTACAGAAGACGACCCAGATGTATTTCAGTATCTGGATGGGGAATTAGCACAATGGCCTGAGCCAATTGTATGTTGTGGAGATTTCAATCTGCATGACCCAACCAGTTCATTTTTGCAGCTAGGCTCACAATATCGAGGCAGGAAGAGGAAGTGTATAGGGCACTGTCTGATATGGCGACCCACAACTCATTGGAAGATCCCTGGATAAGATGGCACCCAAACTTGGACGGTAGCACTTTCTTCTCATCACCTCACCAGGTGCTGGTCAGACTTGATTACTTTTTAATTTCAAATAGTTTAATCGGCGAAGCAAAAATTGAAAAAGAACCCCGAATTATATCCGATCACAGTCCATTAGTTTTGACAATAAAATTAGGGAACTTTAATAAAAAAGGAGGTGGAAGGGACTTCTGAAAGGTCGCTACTGCAAGATAACATATATAGGGAGTATATGACAAAATGGATTAAGGATTTCTGGGATATAAATAGAGGGACAGCACCCCCAGGGATAGTTTGGGATGCTTTTAAGGCTGCTGTTAGAGGGGAGACGTTAAGCTTTGTATTGTCCGCACAAAAAAAGAGAAACAGAAGACAGAAGAAATACGGTTAAATTTACTAAAGGCTGAAGAAGAACTAGTAGTAGCTATTCAACAACAGCTCGAGATAGAACAAATTATACTTAAACTAATATCGCTGAGAGAAGATGCCCTGAAAGGGGTTACCCAAAAAATGGTTGAGAAATATATGGCGAATAGGGAGAACGCACATGAGCTCAGTGAAAGGGTGGGACATATCTTAGCCGTTCGGACCAGGCAGAGAGCAGCAACAGCAGACGTTAAAGAAATAGCTGATACACAGGGAAACTTGTTAACAGAGTCAGGACAGGTAAGGGAGGTTTTTAAACAGTTTTACACAGATCTCTACTCCTCAGACATTACAGTAAGTACGGAAGAGGTAGAGACATACCTGAGCGAGGTGCCTCCCTCGGTGCTCTCCACAATGGAAAAGGAGGAGTTAGATGCTGGACTCTGGGTAGAGGAATTAGTTACTGCTCTTGGCAGTTTGCCCTCTGGGAAGGCAGCAGGGCCGGACCAGATCCCGGTGGAATTCTTTAAAATTTTTCAAACAGCAATCATAGGGGACATGTTTAACATCATGGCAATGGCACAAAAGGGTGAATCCGTCCCTGAGTCCTGGGGTGCAGCCAATATAATCGTAGTACTAAAAAAAGGTAAATCAATAACCGAACCAGGTTCATACCGCCCAATTACGCTGTTGAATGCTGACGTCAAGGTTTACTCAAAGATGTTAGCTAAAAGATTAGCAGGGGTGATCGAGGGTTTAGTCAATCCTTCCCAGCATGGGTTCATCCCAGGTAAAGGAACTACACAGCATGTTAGGCAGGTTATCACCATGTTTGATGCAGCAGGTACCCTAGGAGACCCCATGGCAGCGCTGTTTCTAGATGCAGAGAAGGCATTTGATAGGGTCTCCTGGGGATACCTATGGTCAGCCATGCGGTGGAATGGAATTGGGGAGGGTTTTATTAAGGCCATACAGACCTTGTATATCAATCCAATGGCTAAGATCAGGGTTAATAGGGGATACTCTGCAGCAGTCAAGATATGTAGAGGGACCAGACAGGGTTGTCCATCATCCCCCCTGTTGTTTGCGCTATACCTGGATCCCTACTTGCGCAGGCTGGAACAGAATCCACAGATTGTTCAGATGAATATAAACGGCTGTGCAATAAAAACCCTTGCGTACGCGGATGACGTCGCTATTTTGACACCTAACCCCTCCACTGTGATTAGGGAAATCGAGGCAGAGGCGGAACGCTTCGGTCAAATTTCAGGATATAAATTGAACAAACCTAAGACACAGATCGTTGAAAATAGCTATTCAGGGTGTAATGATGCTAGGGTAGTTGATTCAGCCATGTACTTGGGGGTGGCTATATCAGCAAATCTGGATAGGGTGGTAGAGATAAACATGGCTCCTCTGATGTCAAGAGTAAAGATAGATCTAATAAGGATGAATAATTTACACCTTTCACTGATGGGTTGCACTAACGTTATTAAGATGTTGATTCTCCCCAAATTTCTTTACTTTTTTAGATCGATTCCTTTATTCATTGAGAATAGTTGGTTTAATACATTAGAGACATTATGCAACAAATTCATCTGGGCCCATGGAAAGACGCGTAGGGCATATAAATATATGACGCTCCCAAGAGAAAGGGGGGGGTGGGGTGCACCGGACTTCAGGCTATACTATATGGCAGCTGCTCTACAGTACATGCAGGGGTTAATAGGAGGAAATGGCCTGGATGAAAGAGTCAATAACCTGTCTACGAAAGTGTATGCTACGGTCCTAGGGACAGACGCGGGAAACTGCTTTTTAAACTGTATTGATTATGGCTACTTTAAAAGAACAATGTTCAAGACGGTCTCATCTGCTGTTAAGATATGGACTGCCTTTTTGAAAAGAGTATAATAGATACACTAGACTCTTTAGAAATAGGTCGTTTCCCCATGCAATCTTTGCAGATGAAGCAATGCTTGAATGGGCACTTCAGTTTTGGACCCATTCAGCTTCAGGCAGTTGTTAGACATCCAGGAGGCAAGCTCCTGCATGCAAGCACTGAAGTTGAATGCTGTGATTCCGGTGGGCCCGTGACAGAGAGTTGGCCATCTGTGTGTCGTCGGCGTACGATACCAGTTGGATGCCATACCTTTCCACAATAGTGGCTACAGGGGAGGCGTAAAGGTTAAACAGGGTGGGGCTAAGGGCAGAGCCCTGGGGAACCCCTTGATCGAGATTGAACACACGAGAATAGTGTTCTCCTTGTCTAACCTGAAAGCCCCTCTCTGTCAGGAAGGACTGCATCCAACTGAGTGCCATCCCATTTACTCCGCCATTGTTAAGACACTGTAGCAAGGTGGAGTGTGCTACAGTGTCAAATGCGGCACTTAGGTCGAGTAAAATGAGAGCCATAGTATGTCCCTCATCTACCCCTTGCCTGATGATCTCGGTGGCCAGGAGCATCGCAGATTCCGTAGAGTGACGTGCGCGAAATCCAAACTGGGTTGGATGCAGAAGGTTGGCTTCCTCCACAAAAGTCATAAGTTGGAGATTGGCCCCCTTCTCTGCCACTTTGGCCATATAGGGAAGAAGGGAAATAGGCCGGAGGTTATCCAGCCTGTCCCAACTGAGGTTAGGTTTTTTTTGGAGCGGGAGCACAATCGCTTGCTTCCACTTTTTGGGTACGGTACCGGTCCTGAAAGAAAGATCCAGAACATCTCTGATGAAAGGCTCAAGAATTTCTATACTCCCTCCAAGAAGTTTCGGTGAGGCCGGATCACGGGGGGACCCTGACTTGATAGTTGAGTGAGTGGGGGAGGGGGTGGTGGGCTACAGACCTTTGGGTGGTTTACCCGCACTGGTGTTGTCACGTTGACAAGTTTGTGGGTGGTGGGGGTACCTGCAGAGTGTGGGGAGAGGGGCATGACGGGTGTTGTTAGTTATTTTGGATTTCGTGTTCGAGGGGAGGGGGGGTTTGCTTTTTTGTTTCAGACAACTGTACACATCATGACACTAAAGCAAGGTGGCAGGACAGTGTGACGGAGTACATCACGACATTACAGAAACAACAGCAGTGGGGAGGGGGAAAGGGACCCACTGATGAGTTGGATGTAGAGCACCACCACGATGGCTACATTTAACACAGGAATGTATTCAATCCTCTCCTGGAATGTGAACTGGATGGGGAGTAAGGTTAAGAGAGGATTAGTGGTGGCCTATTTTAAAAGATTGAAACCTGATGTCATTCTCCGACAAGAGACACACTTAAAAGGCACTCAATGTGGGTTCCTAGGCCGAGGTGCATATAAAACGATGGCCTCGCTAGATTTTCCACTGGGGCAAGAGTGTGGCAATACTCATCAGGAAAAACCACCCACCCTTCCGTATAGAAAGCACTTGGGCAGATCCCAACGGTACATATGAAGCGATCAAAGGTGTGTGGAATAGAAGACACATCACGTTTTTTAGTGTATACGCACCGCCCAAGCTCCAACGGAAAACAATGGATAAGCTTGCAGCGATTTTATTAGAGGCGGGGTCAGACACGCAGGGGATAACTTTAATGACGTAATAGACTCCACGAGTGACCGTACGGCTGTCCCAACGGGGAACCCCAAAGAGACGCCACTCAAACGGTTTGCAGATACATTAACGCTCACAGACATATGGCGCAGGCAGCATCCTCGGACCCGAGCCTATTCCTATTATTCAGGGGCGCACAAAGACTTTTCGAGGGTAGATGACATATTTGCACCAGTGGGGGAACTAGGGGAGGTACACAAGATAGAATATTTGGCAAGGGGTCTCTCAGATCACTCACCCTTGTGGCTCGCAGTGGGTACACGTACACAACGACAGAACGGGGAATGGAAATTGAATCCATGGGAACTCAAAGACCCTCAGTTTGTTCAGGAGCTCAGGGTAGACACGGAGTTGTATTTTAACGAGAATGTGGGGTCGGTGGATTCGGCGATTACACTATGGGAGGCATGCAAACCGGTATTACGGGATAGGGCACAAAACATTATAGCTCACAAAATACTGAAAGAGGAAGAGGTGATCACGGGGTTGGAAGCCCAATTATTGCAGCTCGAATCACAGGCGAGCTCGGGCAATGATCCCTCCATGCTACGCAGTCTACAACTCCTTCGGCAGGAATACTTTTTGCTGGCCAAAAAAGACGCACAACATACAATACAAGCCATGCACCAGGGTCTGTTTGACGTAGGTGACAAGACAGGTAGGCTGTTGGCATGGCTTAGCAAGAAGGAGCTTGATAGTAGATGGGTTTCGCTAATACAAGCGGAGGATAGTCGAACTCATTTGACCCCAGTCGCGACAGCCAACGCCTTTGCAGACTACTATGAGGCCTTTTACAAGCAGCGCGAACTAGCCGAGCTGTCACAAATACAAGTATATCTTTGGGAGATACAGCTCCCCAAATTAGCGGACAGTGTGTCTAAGGCATTGGACGATAAGATTACAAAAGAAGAAATGATGACAGCTATTGGCCAACTGAAAACTGGAAAGGACCCAGGACCTAATGGGCTGCCTCCTGAATTTTTTAAGCAACATGCAACGCTTTTTAACCCGCACCTCATCCAACTATACATGGAGGTGCATGAGACGGGATGCCTCCCCAGAGACTTGCGGGTGCTACATCGCAGTCATCCCCAAAAAGGACAGACCACCACAGGCGTGTAGCTCATATCGCCCTTTCTCCCTCATAAACATGGAGACCAAGATACTAGCCAGAGTATTAGCAAACAGGCTGACCGCAGTAGTCACTGGCCTAATTTATAGAGATCAGTCTGGCTTCATGCCCAAAAGACTCAAGTTGAGGAGACTGCATAACTGGTTGGAAGTGGTTAGCAAAAGAGACGATCCACACCTTATCCTCTCCCTCGATGCCGAAAAGGCATTTGACACTGTCCACTGACCTTTTCTTATGTCTGTTTTGGAAGAGTTCAGGTTTGGTCCGTATTCAGGCATTGTAGCCCTGTACTTTATGAGAGACCTGTGGCCAGGGTTAGAGTTAATGGGGTAGTGTCGCGGGAATTTCCAGTAGGTAGAGGCAATCGACAGGGCTGCCTGTTATCCCCCTTGCTTTTTGTCCTGGTGCTGGAACCACTTGCCGGTGTGATTCGACTGCACCCGGGCATAATGGATTCAGTAATGGAGAGAATGATGAGACCGACTAACGTATATCCCTTTATGCGGATGACATATTAATGTATGTCACAAACCCGGAAACAACACTCCCTAGAATCATGGACAGCTGTGAGACATATGGTGCACATGCAGGTACAAAATTAACTGGGGGAAATTATACTTATATCCAGCAGACAAGAGTGGCGGCTATACTGTAGGCCCAAGCCAACTCCAGTTGGCACGGGAGGGCATAAAATATTTAGGGATCTACGTTACAACGAACACGACAATGGCGCTGGATCACAATCTATACAGAGTGCTCAGGGATTTCCAAGTGGAAGTGGAGAGGTGGAAGACTTTGCCACTGACGTTGCAAGGCAGGGCAGCACTATACAAAATGATAGTGCTCTCAAACTTTCTTTATGTACTGCACAACACTGGGATGCATGTGACCCAGTGGCAGTGGGTTCGCGTCGGCTGTGGCTGTGTGTGGAGGCTCGTTTTGCTACTTTGACAGAAAAAAGTGGCATTTTAAAAAAAATTGGTGTATTTTATTTAGCACTTACTTTTAACTTCCTAGTCCCTGGCTCCCCTAGTCCCGATCCGGCACGGCTGAGTGCCGCTTGTACCGGCGGGCTGACGGGGTAGCGGGCGCCATCTTGGACCGGGGCATAGAGGCTGCTCCGGTCAGCGCTGCAGTCCTCGCGCTCCTCCCTTACTTAAGAGCTCCCCAGGCGCGCGCACAGTGGATGCATGTGACCCAGTGGCAGTGGGTTCGCGTCGGCTGTGGCTGTGTGTGGAGGCTCGTTTTGCTACTTTGACTGAAAAAAGTGGCATTTTAAAAGAAATTGGTGCATTTTATTTAGCACTTGCTTTTAACTTCCTAGTCCCCGGCTCCCCTAGTCCCGATCCGGCACGGCTGAGTGCCGCTTGAACCGGCGGGCTGACGGGGTAGCGGGCGCCATCTTGGACCGGGGCATAGAGGCTGCTCCAGTCAGCGCTGCAGTCCTCTCGCTCCTCCCTTACTTAAGAGCTCCCCAGGCACGCACACAGTGGATGCATGTGACCCAGTGGCAGTGGGGTCGCGTCGGCTGTGGCTGTGTGTGGAGGCTCGTTTTGCTACTTTGACTGAAAAAAGTGGCATTTTAAAAGAAATTGGTGTATTTTATTTAGCACTTACTTTTAACTTCCTAGTCCTCGGCTCCCCTAGTCCCGATCCGGCACGGCTGAGTGCCGCTTGAACCGGCGGGCTGACGGGGTAGCGGGCGCCATCTTGGACCGGGGCATAGAACCTGCTCCGGTCAGCGCTGCAGTCCTTGCGCTCCTCCCTTACTTAAGAGCTCCCCAGGCACGCACACAGTGGATGCATGTGACCCAGTGGCAGTGGGTTCACGTCGGCTGTGGCTGTGTGTGGAGGCTCGTTTTGCTACTTTGACTGAAAAAAGTGGCATTTTAAAAAAAATCGGTGTCTTTTATTTAGCACTTACTTTTAACTTCCTGGTCCCCGGCTCCCCTAGTCCCGATCCGGCACGGCTGAGTGCCGCTTGAACCGGCGGGCTGACGGGGTAGCGGGCGCCATCTTGGACCGGGGCATAGAGGCTGCTTAGGTCAGCGCTGCAGTCCTCGCGCTCCTCCCTTACTTAAAGACCCCCCCAATGCGCACGCGAAGCGGACGTGCACAGCGGACGTGCCAATGGCAAGCCCGTCTGCGCCCGTCCGCGGCCGGCCGGGGCTAGGAGCCCCCTATTATGCCGTTTTTTTAACCTACTCGTCAGCCCAGCTCCGTTCCCTACAAGGTTCGTGGCCACCGGCAGGCTCCACTATTGCCCATATTTCTACACTCGGCCTTAGGCAGGCACTTCCCATTCCTTCTCCCATTCCTTGTATGTCATCCCTGCCCTCCCTCCCCCTTCCCTCACTGCAGCCACCTTCCCTGCCCTGTGCTGCCCCTGCTATCTCAGTTTTTCTTCTGAACACCAGATCGGCGGTCAAGCACCATCATGAACTGTTTGTTCTGCTTGACACTCATAAGCCGGATCTTCTGTTTCTTACAGAGACCTGGTTCTGCCCCGATTCTCTGACAAATATACTAGCGGCCCTCCCCTCCTTCTACTACGCTCGTCATGTCGATCGGCCTGCTGGGAAGGCTGGCGGCGGTGTCGCCTTGATCGTCCGATCTGAACTTCACTTTCAGCTGCTATCTGCTCCCTCCATCACAGCGGTCGACTATCTAGTCGTTCGCTCTGCCTCTTTTCAAACGCCTTTGACCTGTCTACTTATGTATCGCCCCCCTCAACAAATGCCGCACTTCATTCCCGCTGTTCAGGAACTGTTGGTAACCCTGGCTGTGAACAACTCATCTGTTCTAGTGCTAGGTGACTTCAACTTTTGGCCCTCCGACCCTGCTGAGGACCATATGTCCAGAGAATTCTCGGAATTCCTTTGTAGTCTTAACTTCTTGCCTCACGTCCATACCCCTACCCACATCCACGGCCACACCCTGGACCAGGTCTGGTTGCTTAATTGTCCCGTTTCTCCCCCGGTTGTTACCCCATGTGCCTGGTCTGATCACTTTTTAGTTTCTTTCTTCTTGCACCCCAGTCTCGCTAAAAGACCCCCTCTCCCTAGGAACACCTGGGCGCGCAATTGGAACCACCTCGATATGGCCTCCCTTTGCTCTTCTCTCTCAGCCTCAAGCCCCAATATTGAAGATCTTTCCTCCTCCTCCCAAGCGGACACTATTAACAAATGCCTCGCTAGAGGGTGCGACCAGGTGGCCCCTTTGAGACGCATTACTGCCAGGCGCGCCAATGACGCAAATAGGTGGTTTAACGCTGAACTCAAGGAGAGGAAACTTGCAGTACGGCAGGCAGAGCGCGCCTGGAGACGCGCCTACTGTCCCACACTCAAACTGCAATACACCTCACTTCTTAACCAATACAAGAAAGCCATTCTCTCTGCCAAGACTAACTATTTCTCCTCGAAAATCCTGTCTGCCGAAAACCAACCGAGAGAAATCTTTACTATTGTACAGGACCTGGCATTCTCTGACAGAGTTACCCTCAAACTTTCCCCTTCCCAGGCCCTCTGTGACTCTCTCAATAATTATTTTATCGAGAAAATCACAACAATAAAGTCTAATATTCCACCTCCCACTCCCTCTTTTTCCGATCCTCAGCCCCAGCCTAATTGGTCATATCTCGATCAAATACCTCCCCTGACCAGAGAGACGTTCTTGTCCCGACTCCTAAGGGTTAAGTCAGGATCCCCCTCCGACATCTGCCCTGCACGTATCCTAAGACAAATCTATTTGGCTTGCCCCCTGCCCCCTCTCACGTTTCCTAATGGCTCCCTTGCCCAGGGCATTGTTTCACACCCTCACAAATCAGCTATAATAATTCTTATTTTAAAGAAGCCCGGTGCAGACCCCACCTCTATGGCAAATTATTATCCCATCTCCTTTCTCCCCTTTTTAGGTAAAATACTAGAACGACACTTCACTAAAGTGCTCAGTGCCTTCGCTGAGGAAAATGGCTGTTTAGCCACTTGTCAGGCAGGCTTTCGCCCCGCGCACTCTACGGAGTCAGTAGTTCTCTCCGTCATGGACAAACTCCGAGAGGGAATGGATACCAATCTACCCCAGGCATTGGTCCTTATCGATTTATCCGCCGCCTTTGACACGGTTGACCACTCCATCCTTCTCACCCGTGTCAGGGCGGCTGGCATCGGGGGATCTGCTCTGGTTTGGCTCTCCTCCTTCCTGAGGGACCGCACTCCGGCCGTCCATCTGGCCGATTTTTCTGCACCCTCCCGCAAGGTTCAATGTGGCGTTCCACATGGCTCCTCCCTGCCCCCCTTTTGTTTAATCTGCACATTTTCCTCTTGTTTTTGCACTACAGCAGATGTAGGTCACGGTTTACAACTACGCCAATGACCTCCAGCTTATCTTCAATCTGTCCTCTTCCCCAGAATCCATTCACAATTTCCAATCTGTTATGATTTTTATCAGGGACCCGATGAACTTCAACCACCTGAAGTTAAACCCTGATAAAACCGAATTGGTCCTTACAGGTGGTAGCTCCAGTCCCTGGAATTCTCTGTTTTGGACTCCCTCCCTGGGTCCTCCTCTCTCCCCCTCTTCCTCAGTCAAGACCTTAGGGATAAAATTGAACCATCACCTCACTCTGCACTCCCAGATTAGCTCAGTTGTTTCATCTTGTTTCCTGACTCTCCGCACTGTCCGAAAGATTTCACGCTTCTTCTCCCTCTCTGCCCTCAAACTCATTCTTTTAGCCATGGTCATTTCCCGTCTCGACTATGGCAACGTTTTGTACACCGGTGCCCCTGCCTATGACCTTCGGCGACTACAGCTGGTCCAAAACCAGGCTGCCCAACTTGTTTATAACCTCCCTAAGTCTTACCACGTCACCCCTTTACTCAAAGCCTTGCATTGGCTTCCCATTCGGGAACGCGCCCTCTTCAAGATGGGTTGCATAACCTTCCAGGCCCGGGCAGGGACGGCCCCCGCCTTCATCAATTCTGAAATTAAGGCCTATACCCCCAGCAGAGAGCTGCGCTCCTCCTCCCAATCCCTTCTCTCTGTACCTCGCTTCAAGAAGAAGAAATTGGGAGGCATGAATTTCTCTACCCTTGCCCCCGCCTTTTGGAATACCCTTCCCCTTTCCCTCAGGTCCTCCCCCCACTACTTGGAGTTTCGGAAAGCTCTCAAGACATTCCTCTTCTCTCAAGCTTTTCCACATTAGCGGCCTGCTTCCTGTCCTGCCCATGGGATTGCATCCCCAGCGCCAAGAAACCGCTCGGTAATCGTGCGTTTTATAAATATTTTGCAATACAAAAACTCAAACTCAAACACCTATCAGCTCATTCGGTGGAGATGTTCACTAAAATTGATGACCTACTACGGACTTTTCTCTGGGACGAGAGACGTCCGAGGATAACACTAGTGACGCTACAGCGTAATCAATACAACAGCGCTATTTCCCTGCCTGATCTTCGGGCATAGTATTGGGCAGGTCACCTAATTGTCGTCAACGAATGGCAGCACGTAGAGAGAGATCATCCTACATACATACTTGAATGCACACAGTTTACCAAACGCCCACACACACATTATATATGGGTGGAGTGGCACTGCACAGCTCTTGACAGCAACACAGATTGTGGTGGCAGCATGGAAACAGGCTGAGATACAAATAAAATGGGATGGCCGTGTCACTAGGGAATGCCCACTCTGGGTGGGAAACCGACTTCAGGAAATCACAAAATTGTGTGGTTTCCGACAGTGGTACTTGCTAGGCATTTCACAACTTGAGGATATATTACACCGGAAGGAGCTGGTTACTTTCACACACCTTCAGGCTGAATAAGACATGAACACCACTCAAAACGCCAAATACCTGCAGCTGGCCCATGCATGGCGAGCGCAACACATAGACACCAATGACATTCCCGGGAATGCACCTTTGGAGAGGCGAATCCTGATGGGGGAGCTAGTGGAGAAGGTTGTTCTGGACATATAGAATGATAATAAATAACAAGCCAGACACTTTGCAGAAGCTACGGGCGAAATGGGAGTCGGAGTTGGGGAGATGGAGGACTTAGACTGGGAAATGGCGTTGATGCATCCTCGAGAGGTGGCCATTAGGTCCAGGCTCCGACTGATTCAGTTTAAATATCTGCACAGAGCATAATATGACAGAGAGTGACTGCACCATATAGGGAGGGCAGAAACGCCTGACTGCTTGCGCTGTAGGGCATCCGCAGGTACATTCTTTCACACAGTGTGGGATTGTTCTAAGATTCAACTGTATTGGGCTACCCTGTTGGAAGAGCTAGAAACTGTCCTGGGAGAGACGATTCCGCTTAGTCCCCAGTTTGTTCTGTTGGGAATATCCACTGAAATTGACCTCCCCAAACCAAAGTTAACCCTACTTCAATTTGGATTAGTGGTGGCGAAACGCGACCTGGCTAAGGCATGGGGCAGTGGTGAACCCATCTCTGATTGAATGGAAAAAATGCATGGATATGTATATGTTGGGGGAAAAGATGACTTATAAAGCACAGGGTTGCCCCAAAAAGGTTTGGAAAATATGGAAACAATGGCTCACACATTATGGACTCTCACTGACTGATTCACAATGTTCCTCAGAGGATGATGAAATTAACGATCGATTGTATTTTTGTGTGCAATCTTTTGTATGGACAGGTGGCGGAATCTCAAAACGATACAAAAGGGGATGATAGACGGAGCGTTTGAGCAAATCACCCCCAGTCAACTGATCTGGGTTTAATCCATCACCATTCTTTAGCTCACTCCACCACCCCAGTTCAGACATGGCCATATGCAAATCAGTCTGACCCTGTGCCTCATGGGAACAGTCCAGCCCAAACTGCCAAAGCCATGTCTTCCCCGGACCGGAAACAAGCATCCTGGGACCGGTTTCTGGCATTTCAGCCGTCATCAGTCAGGCTAGCTTGAATCCAGTGGCAAAGTGAGCAAGGGACTCACGTCTGAGCATACCCTGCCAACTTAGGGCAAACAAAGCGATACAAAAGGGGGTGATGGACGGAGCGTTTGAGCAAACCAAACACTCACCCCAGTCAACTGATCTGGGTTTAATCCATCACCATTCTTTAACTCACTCCGCCACCCCAGTTCAGACATGTTATGTTATGTTAATGACTCTTTTATCGCGCATGACTCACCCAGGGGCATCTCAGCGCTCACCAGGAAAGGGGGGAGATCCTGTGGTCAGAAAGGTTCAGAACAAGCAAGTTTGTACTAGTGTTTCCTAAAGGTCAGGTAAGTTGGGGATTTTCGCAGCGTCACTGGGAGGGAGTTCAGTATTTCGGTGCTATAAATGAAAATGCTCTACCGCCTGTGCGGGTTAGCCGTATCCGGGGAATGTTCAGGAGGGCAAGAGCATTTGATCTTAGGTTGCACGCGCTTGCGTGCTTGAAAAGTTTGTCCCTAAGATAAGCTGGACCTTCACTTCTTAGAGCCTTGAAAGACAGGCAACAGATCTTGAACATGGCGCGTTTTTGGATTGGCAGCCAGTGCAGTTGTCTGAGCAAGGGGAGGGAAGAGGTTCCAGGGGGGCAGTTCAGGACCATTCTGGCCGCGGTGTTCTGTATTACTTGCAGCTTTGATAGGGTGGTGATTCCTACCTCTGCCAGCAGGGCGTTACCATAATCCAGCCTGCTTCCTATCATTGCCTGCACTACAGTTCTGCGGTGCTCCAGAGGTAGATAGGTTAGAGAACAACAAGGGGCCCCAATTTAGTCAGCACAGGACCTCGGGGAGCATACTATTTAAGAACAACAGCGGTCCCATGCATACACAATGTTTGTAGGTAAATAAATATAGACAGAATCAGTTCTATATTTTAGAGCGACATGTCCAGCCGGACAGTGGTCTTTAAATTTACTCAATATGCAGAGAGTTACAACCAGAAGGGATACCTTCAACATTCACCAGTGTGGGGCACAAGCCTGTACCCTGACACTCCTAGATTCCACACTAAGAGGAGAAAAAGGAGGGCTTTTGTAAGGCAAAAAGTGACGTTTTTCTGTTTCAAGATTCATATGTACAGAAATATCATGAGGCACCATTTACAATACATTTACATATCAATCAGGTTATGTATAAGGTGCGAGGCAAGTCGACGGCGTTTCGGTCTCACTACATTAGATCATGGAAACCATCATCAGGACATTAGGTAATGCCTTAGCGTATATAAAGCCTCTAATTGCCGCGTTGAATGCCCAAACCGGATCGGCGGCAGCGCGAGAATGACCGTTTCGTGACGGCGAGCCCAAAAATCGGGCTGAAACCGGGATACCGCGTTACAATGTTGTAATCGACGGAGCCATGGGATAGCCGGGTCAGTCGGCAGTATGGATTGCCAGGATACAATCCATACTGCCGACTGACCCGGCTATCCCATGGCAGCATATAAATTGCATTTTGAACATTTAGTTTTATCTGTTGTATAGTTCCCCTGAGTCCAGGTAGAGATTCTTTGTGGTGTATAATAAAGTTCCGTAATTGTTCTATAGGATTGTAATCTGAGATTGGAAGAGTGTACTATATTATTTAAATGAGATAGTGCAAATGCAATCTGTGTAGGGTTTATGTCCAGATTAAGTCTACCAGTCCATTTAGATGCTATTTTATTCGTATTATCGCTTTTACCTTTAATTAAGTGTTGATAACCCAATTTTATTAGTGATTTAATTTTGTCTGAATATATACACTCTAATAAGTCTGATTGAATAACTTCTGTTATTTTCATTTTGCAATAAAAGAAATCTCTTATTTGTCTATATTTAAAGTGCATATCATTAGTTATGCCGTTTGTTATTTTCAAGTTTTCAAAGTCTAACATACCATTTGATCCATAAAGATCCCCCAAAGTAATTATTCCATGACTAACCCAACGATTTCCCGTCCCATCCGAGAAGATATCAGGGAGACCAGGATTATTCCAGAGTCTAAGTTCGGCATTAAAAAATGAGCTCTTGTCAATAAGCAAAATTTTATCCCAAATTTTTATGATGTGCTTGGCAGTCTTAAATTTGACCCGTTTAAAGTAATTCGGGTCGTGTACGCGAAGTAAGAATTGTTTACATTCAGAACCTAACATATATTGGTGAAAAAATAAAGGAGATTCATTTTTTATTAAACTCCTTATTCGTCCAAAGAAAGTAGCTAAGAAATACAAATTAAAATCCGGAAAGACGAGTCCCCCTTTAGTTGTTGGCAATTTCAAAAATGTTATAGCCCTTCGTGCTTTTTTGTACCCCCATAGAAAGCTGCTACATATACCGTCTAATTTTTTAAAAAAAAGTTTATTCGGTTGAAGTGGTATAGCCCTAAATAAGTAAAGTAATTTAGGTAATATTTTCATTTTGATCAAATTAAGTCGTCCTAATAAACTAAGGGGTATTTTATGCCATATTTTAAGACTTATGGTAGTTTCCTTTAAAAAAGCTTCATAGTTCATTTCTAATATTTTTCCCACATTAGCAGCTAGTTTAATTCCTAAATATATAGCAGTTTGGCAGATATCATAGATAGGTTCATCAGGGATGTAGTTAGCAATAATTTGTGTTTTACTCACATTGAGTTTGTACCCTGATACTTTTCCATAATTTTTCGCTGCGTTGATGATCCCTGGCATAGCTTTATTTATGTCCATTGTGTATATTGCGATGTCATCAGCAAAGGCGGTTAATTTGAGGGATTTACCCCCGTGATTGACTGGGATGATATTAGCCTGATCATTTAATGCATTCAGAAAGGGTTCAAGAGAGAGGGCGAAAAGTAATGGGGAAAGGGGACACCCTTGCCTTGTTCCTCTTCCTATCTTAAAACAAGCTGAGTCATTGCCTCCGTAACTTATCTTGGCCAGTGGTTCATCGTATAGGGAGCTTGCCCATTCCAAATAAGAACCAGATATTCCCATTTTCTTTAAAACTTCCCACAAGTATTCCCACCCCACTCGGTCAAATGCTTTTTCCGCATCTAACATAATCATACCGAGTGGGGTGCAGGTTGTTTCCGCCACATCAAAGGCTGTGATGGACATATTTACATGATTGGTGGTGTCTCTACCCATTACAAAGCCATGCTGTTGTAGGTTGACCATATCTGGCATTATAAGGGCTAAACGGTTGGCGAGGATTTTAGAGAAAATTTTGGCATCTGAATTGAGCAAAGAAATTGGGCGGTAAGATCCGCACTCTTTTTCAGGTTTTCCCTTTTTAAGAAAAAAAATTATTTTAGCAATTTTCCAAGATGCCGGTGAATGTTTAGATAGGAGGATTGAGTTTATCACATTTTCTAATAATGGTAGTAATTCTTGGGCACAAGATTTATATATTTCTAAAGGCAAACAATCTTCTCCAACCGCCTTCCCTAAGGGTAAATTATCAATTGCACATTTTATTTCAGCTAAAGTTATTTTTGAATTTCATTGTTGGAGGACTTCTATATTTGGCACCCTATGTGTTGATAAATGTTTATTGAGATATTGTAGTATTACGGTTTTAGAGGGTGAAGTTTCGGGGGTATAGAGTTTTTGATAGTAATTGACAAATTGGTTCAGTATTTGGTCAGCTTGTTCGTAAGTGTCTAGATCTGCTCCTATTATTGCCTTAATTTTAGTTTTGGCTTTTTTATCCGCAGTTTTAAAAGCAAGTACTTTGCCTATGCGATCACCGCCTTCGTATTGAGCAAACTTATATTTGTGTATTTTGGCACTATATCTTTCTCTTAAAGTTTTTTTTAGTCCTGCTTGTAGATCGACTAGTTTTAGTCTGATCTCCTCAATATCATTTGTTGAATGTCGTGTTGCGTCAGCAAGTTGTAGTTCAGTATCTAATATAGTAGAAATAGTTCTCTTGTTAGCTCTACGACTCTCTGCGTTTGACCTGAGTATATATTGTTGAGCAAACCCCCTAATGCTACATTTACAAGTATCCCATACGATGTTGATATTAGTAGAGTTAATATTTAACAAGATGAACTCTTGTATATGTTTATTTAGTAGTGCTATGAATCTTGTATCGACCAGTAGGTATCTTGGGAATGTGAAATTTCGTGGTTCTTTTTTTTGGTCTTTTATTGCAAATTCGAGTAGCAGGGGATTGTGGTCTGAGGTAATTTTTGGTCAGATTTCAATTTCACAATTGTCTACTATTTGGTCCGATGCCCATATCATGTCTATTCTAGAGCAAGATCTATGTGGCACAGAATAATAAGTATAACCTGCTATCAGGGGATATTTAGACCGCCATAGATCTCTCAGATTGTTTAATCTTGCTAGTTCTACAATAGCTGATCGAACTTTATACATTCTTTTAGAGTTGCTTTGCCCTGTAGAGTCAACTTTATAATCCATCACACAATTAAAGTCCCCAGCAATTATACTTTCTCCCTCCCATTCAAGTAACTCTACACTCAATTCTTCAAATGTTTTGGGATCATCAATGTTCGGTCCATATACTGTACATAGAACAAATTTTTTGTTATCGCCTTGCATCTGTGCTATTGCCCACCTGCCCCGAGCATCTGAAGCAGTTTTAATAGTATCAAATCGAGTTCCTCTTTGTTTTAAAATAGCTACCCCTCTAATGGTCTCATTTAGCGTGGTGCATACAACACAATTGATATCCTATCTGAGAAAGCAACTTTCTATCCTGATATTTGATGTGGGTTTCTGAAATAAGTACAAAATTAGGGTTATACATTTTAATTTCTTCTTGTACTAAGTTCCTTTTGTTTTTACTATTTAAACCATCTACATTCCAACTTAACAATCTTAATTTGAGCATTTTAATATCGAAGTGTTTCTCCAGTGTAGTTGGTTGCCCTCTGTCGGTACCTTCTTTTTTTTAGCTACGTATTTGCTAATGTACTTTAAGACATAGTCAAATCTTGCAATCAATTTTTTCCCCATTTTTTCCCCCCACCATTTGCCACCCCCTCCCTTGCAGGAACCCCCCCCCCCCACCCTCGCACCCTCACGTCCCTTAGGGGGGAGCACCCCTCTATCTTCTGCTGCCGTTGGATGGGCAGCGTAGTGAAGGAGCTTACATGAGAAGCTGCCCCTACCACTTCGTATGTATATCTATGTATATCTATATTTGACCACCCCTAGAAAAAAGAAAGTAATATTTAAGCCCACGCTCAAAAGAGAAAAAATGACGGTAATGGGAATGAGATATTAGGGTAAAAAGATGTATAAGCCAAAAGTTATTTGAATGTTAAATCAGAGAGAGCGGTCAAACAAAAGAGAAAAAAAAGGAGTAGTGTCATTAATATTGAGTTCCAATTTGTAGTTCAGTTATCCTCTTTTTCTTTTTCCTTTTCCTTTTCCAACGAAATTCTTTCCAAAGCTTGTTCTGCCACAGAGAAATCAGTGAAAAAAGCCACTTGACCATTATGTATAACCTTGAGACGTGCAGGCTCTTGAAGATAAGCCATGCATCCTAATTTTTTGAAAGCGTCTATCATTTTTCGAAGTTCCCAACGTCTATCCATTGTGCCTTTGCTTAGGTCAGATTTCACAAAAAAGGTAAGGTTGCCAACAGTTATAGGATTGTTTGGTCTGGCTTTAAATGAGACAGCTTGTCTCAATAGGAAGTTCCCAAAATAAATCAAAAGTGGTCTGGGGAATTTACTGTTTTTGTTTTTTTGAAACAAAGGCAACCTGTGTACTCTCTGTAGCTGGGAGTCCCAATCCCAATCTGAAAGATCGCTAAAGGCTCTTTGAAATAATTTCACCACGAACCCTCTCGGGTCGGTCCCCTCCATCCCTTCTGGAATTCCGAATAGTCTGAGATTTTGTCTCCGTGCCCGATTTTCCACATCCTCAACTTTAGCTTCTAATTTGGAAACCCTTGATGCATTTTCTTTAACAGTTAAGTCAGTCTTACTGGCACCTTCTTCCACTTCTACTAGACGTTGCTTCATGTCCTCTATATCCTTTGTCACTCCACCAAGGCCTTGGCAGATATCTCTCATACAGTCTTGTAGCTTAGTGTTGTCTTCTCTCAACTGCAAATATTGCTGCTGACTCTCCATTCTTTGGACCAAAAGAGTTTGCATAATTGATTCCATTGATATATTGTTTGGTGTTGTTTTTGAAGAGTTCTGTAATATTATCGTCTCGTATGCCTGTGTAGATTTTGATGTATGGCAGTTGGATTCCCAGGCTTTTTACTGAGGTAGAAGGTGTTGGTGCTGAGCCCAGTTGGGGGGGCCACCAGTCTGGAGTCCAAAGGACTGCGGACTTCCCTAACAGAATTAGCTCTGTTTTCCCCGGGTTGAGTTGTAGTCATTGGTCCCTCATCCAATTTGCGATCGCCAGTATACCACCCATAAAACGTTGTTTCTCTTCAGTAATGTTTTTATCAATTGGGAATAGTAGCTGCGTATCGTCGGGGTAAGAGATAATCTCAAAGCCAAAGGATTGAATCAACTTGGCCAGGGGAGCTAAATAAATATTAAATAGGGTGGGGCTAAGACATGAGCCCTGTGGTACCCCCTTATCCTGTAGGATCTTCTTTTTGGAAACAAATGGGTCAAGCATGATAGTTTTCCTTTAGGAAGTTTTTTAGCCACTGTAGGGCAGTGCCACTGATACCACACTCACTTAGTCTCTCCTCCGCTAGCCTCCTATGAGATATCATATCAAAGGCCGCGGAGAGATCTAAAAGAATCAAGATGGAAGAGCTCCCGGCATCGAGGGTACGTCTTAGTGAGTCGGTGACCGCCAGCGTAGCTGTTTCAGTGCTGAAACCCAGTCGAAAACCTGATTGGGACGGGTCAAGTATGTTATTTGCTTCCAGGTATTGGCTAAGTTGAGTGTTTATATTTTCTTCCAGTAGTTTCCCTAGTAAGGGTAGCAGAGATATCGGCCTATAGTTACTTAATTCCAATGGGTCTGCGGATGGCTTCTTCAAGATCGGCCGCACGACGGCTTCTTTCCAAGCCCTCGGGAAGAGACAAGTCTCCATTGAGGCATTAAAAATACATTGGATCATTGGGGCACAAAATGGGGAGACAAGGGCCATCGTACTAGGTAGACATAGATCCTGCGGGGACCCGGATTTGGCTGCTGATAATAGTTTGCTTGTCTCTGCCAGTGAGACATGATTGAATTGACTGAGCATAGCACTATTCGTTGTGGGGGGGGGGGGTTCCGACTCATTGTTTAATTGGATATTATTTATATACACAACTGGGAAGTTTGAGTAGATTTTAGCGATTTTTTCATGAAAAAGTATGCAATAGAGTCACATCATTCCTGGGATTCTGATGGCAATTGCTTGCATACTGGGGAGAAAGCGAAGCGAAGCGAAGACATGGACACTAGAGTCAAGCTATCCTGGCTGATGACGGCTGATAGCCAGAAACTAGTCCTAGGATGCTTGATTCTGGTCCAGGAAAGACATGTCTTGGCAGTTCGGACTGGACTGTTCCCATGAGGCACAGGGTCAAGGCTGATTTGCATATGGCCATGTCTAAACTGAGGTGGTGTGGAGTGCAAAAAACAACGGATTTAGGCCCATATCTCTGTACTGGGGTGAATGTATGACATTGTTCTGCATTCTGTCCATCAACTGTTGTTTTGGCGGGATCTCAAAAGCCTTTCATCCAGAGTAGCGTTCATCTCCCTCTGGCTATAGCTATCACTCCACAACCCAGCAGGCTCCAGCCCACTGGTCTTGCAGGCAATACAAATGGGGAAAAAAACATGTTTTACAAAGGAGACTAAAGTGGAACAAAATAGACACATCCGCCCTAAACAGGTGGAAAAAACGATTGGCCGAAAACAGCTGAAGAATTCACAAGTGACAATTCCCTGAGAACTGGATTAAACTCTCAACCAGGTATATAATCTCTTAATAGGTAAACAAAGAAGGCACCCCCCAACATTCAGAGAAAGGTCTTGTTGTCAACTCCAACCTCGGTGCAAAAAAGCAGAGCAAAGTAAGAGGTTACTTAGAACTGCCTTATGCAACCACAAGCGAGAGGGAAAAAACGAAACACTCCAAAACCTACTTCTAGCAAGGAAAACACACAGAAAAAATGTCTGGGATCATAAAAGGAAACAACAAGACTTCGAATGGCTGCACGTCTTCACTTTGCTGACTCCAAGCAAACAGGCGGAATTCTGGTCGTATATTAACAGGCTCTCAGGGCACAGCCATGATCGACGCAATATGGTCGCCAGTGACAAATGGATAAATCATGTAACTTTACTATACTTTGCACCCCCTAACCCGCCATCACTGGGCACGCAAAGGCCCCTCATCATCAAGGGTTCGACTGACACTATATCTAACGCTAATCTTTTACCCCCCAAAATTGGCCTAAATAGATTATGTTCAATGCAGTACGCAGACAATATGGTGTTACTGAACCACACAAAAATAGGCATGCAAAGATTACTAGATGCACTAAACATTTACAACAACAACAACGAATTACGAGTGAACGCAGGAAAAACAAAGGTAGTGATATTTGGGAAATATACCAACAAACTCAGACAACAGTGGAGACTGGGTAATTTAAAAATAGTAATTGCGACCAAATACAACTACCTGGGCATTTGGCTGATGAGCAATGGGAAACCAAAAGCACACATTGCTTCAGTTGAAACAAATGCCAAAGCAGTAACGTTCGCTCTGTGCAAACTGTACTCCAAGCTAAGCAGCCCGTCGACCAAAGCAATTAGAATGGTTATAAATGCCAAATTCCTCCCGGCAATCACATATGGTCAGATAGCATTCCCAGCAGCTTTCATTAACACTATGGAACATGCTAATTGTCGCGCATTTAAACAAATCTTTCAGATTCCAGCCGACGCTCGCAATGCTCTGGTGCGATTGGAATTTGGACTGAATAAACAGAGATATGAGCATTGGGCCTCAATGGTGCGGTTCCATCGAAAGGTTTGCGCAGCCCCCCGCACACAATGAAGTCTATTCTAAAGATAGTTTTTACGAAAGGAATCAACCCCTGGCGTGAAGGCCTGCATACTGCCTGTAGTAAATTAAACCTCAACATTACCAAACTGCAGGATGTTACTCAGCAGCCTGGTATCCTAAAGTCCGTACTGAAAAAACGAGTCAGATTATTATCAAAGGAAGAGGACTTGAAGGAACTGAATTCATCCAGTAGTAATATTGTGATACTTGCACGGCCCTATGAAGACCACCTACGGCAGCCATACCTCGACACGGCATTAAACAAGACGATTTTAAAACACATTTTTATGGTGAGACCTATGGTCTTGCCGATCAAATACATCAACAACTTGCAAACTTTGCCACCAACATGAGGAATCCTTGGTCCATCTGGTTTGTACATGTCATTGTCTGTTACACGCACAACGCACTTTATTGAAACCCTCGTTCCTAAAACATGGGGTGCTGACCTGTACTGAAGCTATGAAACTTCTTTTTAATATGGAGACTCCAACGGAATTGGCAAGGTTTGCATATAAGGCTAAAGAACTCTTAGGTAAAGCCGGCACATCGCACCTTTGAAGTGAAATTACTTGGCGCGAAGAAGTCATGCTTCATTTAGGATTGTGCATCTCTTTTACTTTATTGAAATGAAATCATCTACGTATATTTAGTATTCAGTTTAATTTTGCCACTGTCGGACTGATGTATTTTACCATAACATCGAAACTTTTTACTTAAAATATGGTTTGAACATTCCGAAGATAATTACGAATGCATTTCATAACTCGGTGATTTCATCCCTCACCTACACGACTTGGAAACTTTGCATACAAGGGGCAGGATCCTTCAGTATGGAAATTGATTTATTGGCTTTATACCAGTACCTTATTGATTTTATCTGTTTTTAAGCCCCGTTTGTAAAAAGCATCTTGTTTGTTTTAGCAGATACAATATATCAAAACTCGCTAAGTATGCATTAACTGTAACAAAGTAAGTGATATTTTATTTGAATATTTTGTAACAATTTGTATTAATTGACACGATAAACTACTCATACTCACTGTTTCACAATGATTCCTTATTTTGGGTGTGCGGGATGCGAGACAAGAAGGGTCACACAATATTGTACAAATATATGATACAGTTATTTGATTGTCCACCACTGTCGTTCCTGTATGTTTTGCTGCTAAAAAATGCTTTTGTACTGCAACTAAGAAAATGTCATGTCAATAAACATATTAAAAAAAAGATAAAAAGAATGCTGTGAATAAGCTCTCATCCCCCCTCATTTCATCTTAATCACCTTGATCTCACTCTAACACCACGATTTACGTCCTGCGTGTCTCCAACACCACCTAGCCCTCCCAGACCTTTTACAATCACTCCCCAACCAGTCCCCTGACCTAGCATCACCAGAGCCTTCACCCACAACAGTCCCTACACTCACACCTTCTCCCCGGCCCACGTTCTGTTACACCACAGATCCAACACCGCTGTAACTTCTCCCGCTCATCTGCTCCATCTCCCTCCCATGTTACTACCCTGTAGGTCTCATCCAAGCTGGCCATCAGTACATACCAAGTCCTAGAATCCACAACCCTTGGATCCTATACCACACACCTCAAGCATCCTCTCATCACTGTCATCCTACCCACAGCTCTCATGCCCCTCTATCCTCCCCCCACCTTGACTCCCTTCTCCCCTCAGATTAGCCTCCCTCAAGACCTCCATGTCTCACTCACCCCCCCTGACCATAATAACAATGCATCGGATCAACCAGCTCTCCAACGAGAACTCTTCTCCCAACCGGAACTCTCACCCCAAACCTTAACCAACTGTCACCACACTGATTTGGATGCTCACCTCGATGAGATCTCGACCTATCTGTGCCACCTCACGGATAACCTTCAGAAACTGACAACCATCACTATCGAGGATCTACCCAGACTCAGACGCACTAGGGGCCCGATTCACAGAACTAACTTAAGACAAATTCCTAAACGTACTACCATTTTCGTATTCACAGAAGGCACTTACTCATTTTGGTAATCACAGAAGACACTTACTCATTTCGGTATTCACAGAAGTTAGGAGTCCTAACTTTAGGACTCCTAAATGCCTTCTGTGAATACCGAAAGTCTTAAAATTCGGATTTTTCGCACTGAAAACTTAGAATCAGACTTTAGTAAACTTCAGAAACAAGGGGCAGAACATGATGGAGTAATCAAAGACCTGATGCAAAAAGTTGAAGACTTAGAGAACAGAGGCAGGAGGAATAATCTGCGTTTCCTAGGCATTCCCGAAGGTGTTGAGGAGGATGACCCGAGGGGATATATGGTCAACCTGGTAAAGGCAGCCTTTCCTGAGCTTGAAGGTTGGGATATGAACACAGAACTCCAACGAGTACATCGTTTCCACTTGGCACTCCCGAAACGCAGCCAGAAACCAGCACAGTATCCTTGAGCAATGCTGGTTTATATAGGGAACTTTAGACTAAGAGAAGCCATCTATGACATTGCAAGGCCCTCAAGGAAGAAGGAATTCAAGGACTTTTCTTTTTTTGTGTGGCCAGACTTTGCTCATATGACTGTAGAACGTCGATGGAGGATGAGGCAGTTGATCACTCCTTTTGAGCAAAAGGGTGCAAAGATATTTCTCCAAAACCCAGCAAGACTAAAAATAATCTATAAAGGCACCACTAAAACCTTTACTAGTGAAGTACAGGCAGAAGCTTATCTGAACGAAATTGGGGGAAAATAATCATCAGGACGCCGGTAAACACCAAAAGTCCTGAAAACACTTTCATAAAGAAGAATTACACAGCAACAACTCAAAACGCATGATATAATTTTCATATGTCAGTAAAATAAGTATATATTGACTAGAATTTGTATTTGTAAGTCAGAGGCTCTATTTACATTGTAAGGCAGAGAGTTTGTTCTTAAGCGATGCAGGGAATACATTGATATGATTCCGGGCCACGGGGCCTCTCTGACACGGACTGCCCTAACTGACAACCACACCTGGGAACTTGTACCCAGGGTGTCTCTTTGGGGAGGGGGGAGGTAGTAGGTGGGAGCACAGTGAGGGTAGGGCACGGGGTGTGGGTAAGGAGGGGACAGAGAGGAGGGGGAAGGGCAGAATTGTTGCACAAGAATTCGATGTTCGGAAATCGGCACTACAAGCTTGGGTAGGGAAAAGAACACAGGATATACAGCAAAGTACATATAAAATAGATGACTATCAGTTTGGGGATGTAAGCAACAAAGCTATATGGCATGTAGAATAGCCTCGATAAATGTATGTGGGCTCAATGAACAAAAAAAGAGGTTTAAGGTAGCAGCACTACTCAAAACACTGCACGTTGATTTGGTTTGTTTGCAAGAGACCCATATAGAGGGCACCAACGCCCACCTATTGGGCCAACTAGGGTTCGAAGTTATGGCAAAATCAAATCAAGGGACCAAAACTAGAGGGGTGGCTGTGCTGGGCAGGAGTAGGGATACAATTATAAGGAGGAAGAAAGAAGATCAATGGGGTAGGTGGGCGTTGACCGAGATAGCTTTTAAGGGGGAGATATTCACCTTAGTTACAATATACGGATCTACAGAAGACGACCCAGATGTATTTCAGTATCTGGATGGGGAATTAGCACAATGGCCTGAGCCAATTGTATGTTGTGGAGATTTCAATCTGCATGACCCAACCAGTTCATTTTTGCAGCTAGGCTCACAATATCGAGGCAGGAAGAGGAAGGTGTATAGGGCACTGTCTGATATGGCGACCCACAACTCATTGGAAGCTCCCTGGATAAGATGGCACCCAAACTTGGATGGTAGCACTTTCTTCTCATCACCTCACCAGGTGCTGGTCAGACTTGATTACTTTTTAATTTCAAATAGTTTAATCGGCGAAGCAAAAATTGAAAAAGAACCCCGAATTATATCCGATCACAGTCCATTAGTTTTGACAATAAAATTAGGGAACTTTAATAAAAAAGAGGTGGAATGGACTTTTGAAAGGTCGCTACTGCAAGATAACATATATAGGGAGTATATGACAAAATGGATTAAGGATTTCTGGGATATAAATAGAGGGACAGCACCCCCAGGGATAGTTTGGGATGCTTTTAAGGCTGCTGTTAGAGGGGAGACGTTAAGCTTTGTATTGTCCGCACAAAAAAAGAGAAACAGACGACAGAAGAAATACGGTTAAATCTACTAAAGGCTGAAGAAGAACTAGTAGTAGCTATTCAACAACAGCTCGAGATAGAACAAATTATACTTAAAATAATATCGCTGAGAGCAGATGCCCTGGAAGGGGTTACCCAAAAAATGGTTGAGAAATATATGGCGAATAGGGAGAACGCACATGAGCTCAGTGAAAGGGTGGGACATATCTTAGCCATTCGGACCAGGCAGAGAGCAGCAACAGCAGACGTTAAAGAAATAGCTGATACACAGGGAAACTTGTTAACAGAGTCAGGACAGGTAAAGGAGGTTTTTAAACAGTTTTACACAGATCTCTACTCCTCAGACATTACAGTAAGTACGGAAGAGGTAGAAACATACCTGAGCGAGGTGCCTCCCTCGGTGCTCTCCACAATGGAAAAGGAGGAGTTAGATGCTGGACTCCGGGTAGAGGAATTAGTTACTGCTCTAGGCAGTTTGCCCTCTGTAAGGCAGCAGGGCCGGACCAGATCCCGGTGGAATTCTTTAAAAATTTTCAAACAGCAATCATAGGGGACATGTTTAACATCATGGCAGTGGCACAAAAGGGTGAATCCGTCCCTGAGTCCTGGGGTGCAGCCAATATAATCGTAGTACTAAAAAAAGGTAAATCAATAACCGAACCAGGTTCATACCGCCCAATTACGCTGTTGAATGCTGACGTCAAGGTTTACTCAAAGATGTTAGCTAAAAGATTAGCAGGGGTGATCGAGGGTTTAGTCAATCCTTCCCAGCATGGGTTCATCCCAGGTAAAGGAACTACACAGCATGTTAGGCAGGTTATCACCATGTTTGATGCAGCAGGTACCCTAGGAGACCCCATGGCAGCGCTGTTTCTAGATGCAGAGAAGGCATTTGATAGGGTCTCCTGGGGATACCTATGGTCAGCCATGAGGTGGAATGGAATTGGGGAGGGTTTTATTAAGGCCATACAGACCTTGTATATCAATCCAATGGCTAAGATCAGGGTTAATAGGGGATACTCTGCAGCAGTCAAGATATGTAGAGGGACCAGACAGGGTTGTCCATCATCCCCCCTGTTGTTTGCGCTATACCTGGATCCCTACTTGCGCAGGCTGGAACAGAATCCACAGATTGTTCAGATGAGTATAAACGGCTGTGCAATAAAAACCCTTGCGTACGCGGATGACGTCGCTATTTTGACACCTAACCCCTCCACTGCCATTAGGGAAATCGAGGCAGAGGCGGAACGCTTTGGTCAAATTTCAGGATATAAATTGAACAAACCTAAGACACAGATCGTTGAAAATAGCTATTCAGGGTGTAATGATGCTAGGGTAGTTGATTCAGCCATATACTTGGGGGTGGCTATATCAGCAAATCTGGATATGGTGGTAGAGATAAACATGGCTCCTCTGATGTCAAGAGTAAAGATAGATCTAATAAGGATGAATAATTTACACCTTTCACTGATGGGTTGCACTAACGTTATTAAGATGTTGATTCTCCCCAAATTTCTTTACTTTTTTAGATCGATTCCTTTATTCATTGAGAATAGTTGGTTTAATACATTAGAGACATTATGCAACAAATTCATCTGGGCCCATGGAAAGACGCGTAGGGCATATAAATATATGACGCTCCCAAGAGAAAGGGGGGGTGGGGTGCACCGGACTTCAGGCTATACTATATGGCAGCTGCTCTACAGTACATGCAGGGGTTAATAGGAGGAAATGGCCTGGATGAAAGAGTCAATAACCTGTCTACGAAAGTGTATGCTACGGTCCTAGGGACAGACGCGGGAAACTGCTTTTTAAACTGTATTGATTATGGCTACTTTAAAAGAACAAGGTTCAAGACGGTCTCATCTGCTGTTAAGATATGGACTGCCTTTTTGAAAAGAGTATAATAGATACACTAGACTCTTTAGAAATAGGTTGTTTCCCCATGCAATCTTTGCAGATGAAGCAATGCTTGAATGGGCAAACAGTGGAATCATCCAGATCGGGGACTTATTTGATATAGAGGGGATCGTACAGTTCGTAGATTTAAGAACTAACTTTGGTATTAACAATAGAGATTTCTTCAAGTACCTCCAGGTCAGGAGTTTTTTTAATGATAAAGCAGGGGGGTCTGTGGGAGTAGGCAGGAATGAGATACTGGAAAAAATTTGACTTTTGGGGGATCGCACCATTAGGTCTTTCTATGCCTGTTTGATTAAAGGGAAAACTGATGACTTAGGAAAGGTGGGCAATAAATGGGCGGGAAAACTCAGCGTAGACGCTGGGTGGTTTAAAAAATCACTGGACCTGGGCCGTACTAAACTGTGCTCATCCCCCATGCAGTCACAACATTATAAAACTATTTATTCTTTGTATCATACTCCTGCCAAGATAGCCAAATGGGGAGGGAGCACGGGTATAAATTGTCCCAGATGCAACGCTAGTGAAGCAGATAGTATCCACATTTTCGCTACATGCCCTCAATTACACACGCTAATAAGGGACATTGAGGGTTTTCTAGATAGATCCCTGGGGATTTAAATCAATCTTAGCCCAGCTAGAATAATCTTAGGTTTGGGATTGGAAGGGGCTGACACACATCAGGAATTTCTGTTTGTGGCAATGTCAGTATATAGATTGACCCTAGCAAGGGCTTGGCTTGACAAAAACCCACCAACATTGCAAACCTGGCTGGCTAATCTCTTGAATGCGTATAATATGGAGAAGAATATCTATACACGTAAAGGGAAAAGGGGAAGGACATTAGGCCTAAGAATATGGCAACCCATAAGTATTTGGAAGGAAGGAATTGGGTCTCAGGTAGATCCAAGAAGGGCTTAAGATTTAACTGTGGTTAACAAAGAAATTCATAAACACTGTTTGTGGAAATGTGTAACGAAAAGCTTGTATATCTTGTAAAAATAGTTTATTTAGCTATGAAGCATGAAGTATTAATGCTGGAAAATTCTATAATGTATAAAGTGTGTGCAACATGGAAAAAATAAATATAATTAAAAAAAAGTTTTTAAAAAAGGATTAGCCTCCCTCAAGACCTCCATGTCTCACTCACTCCCCCTGACCATAATAACACTGCATCGGATCAACCAGCTCTCCAACGAGAACTCTTCTCCCAACCGGAACTCTCACTCCAAACCTTAACCAACTGTCACCACACTGATTTGGATGCTCACCTCGATGAGATCTCGACCTATCTGTGCCACCTCACGTATAACCTTCAGAAACTGACAACCATCACTATCGAGGATCTACCCAGACTCAGACGCACTAGGGGCCCGATTCACAGAACTAACTTAAGACAAATTCCTAAACTTACTACCATTTTCGTATTCACAGAAGGCACTTACTCATTTCGGTATTCACAGAAGTTAGGAGTCCTAACTTTAGGACTCCTAAATGCCTTCTGTGAATACCGAAAGTCTTAAAATTCGGATTTTTCTCAGTTTAATAGTAGTAAAGTTGAGAAAAATCGTAATTTTAAGATTTTCGGTATTCACAGAAGGCATGTAGGGGTCCTAAAGTTAGGAGTCTTAACTTTACTACTACTAAACTGAGAAAAATCGTAATTTTAAGACTTTTGGTATTCACAGAAGGCATTTAGGAGTCTGAAAGTTAGGATTCCTAACTTTACTACTACTAAATTGAGAAAAATCATAATTTTAAGACTTTTGGTATTCACAGAAGTTATTTAGGAGTCCTAAAGTTAGGAGTCCTAACTTTACTACTACTAAATTGAGAAAAATCCTAACTTTAAGACTTTCGGTATTCACAGAACGCATTTAGGAGTCCTAAAGTTAGGACTACTAACTTCTGTGAATACCGAAATGAGTAAGTGCCTTCTGTGAATACCAAAATGAGTAAGTGTCTTCTGTAAATACCAAAATGGTAGTAAGTTTAGGATTTTGTCTTAAGTTAGTTCTGTGAATCGGGCCCTAGTACCCTAGGGTCCTCGTCTGACTCCCAAACAGGCCCATCTCTTGCCCCAGACCCCTTCTATGCGCACCTTAAATCAAAAACTTTACCCCTCCCAAATGCCTCCTCACGTCCCAGAAGACTGAAGGCGGATCTATCTAATAGTGACATCCGCGACCTAATCCTCATATACCAGCCCAATAGCCTACAACAAGACCTTCCTGGGTCAAATCCAAGCCCATCAAGTTAACCTCTACAGAGAATCCACACACGACCACAGAGGTATAAATAGTGACAACCTCAAGCGCTTGACACCTCCAGAACCCCTCCAGCCAATCTACTAGCCAATTGAAATGCATACTTCTTAACTGCAGATCGGCTAGTAAACATGCCCCTGATATCTACAATCTCTTCCTTACAAATGAGCCTGATATCACGATCCTCTCAGAAACCTGGCTAAACCACTCCAGTACTCCTATCCTGACCTACTAGACCCCCCAGCCACAACATAATTTGATCTGACAGAACTTTGAAGCAGGTCGCTAACCCATGCCCATTAGTCAGTCACACACCTGCTATATCATCCGTCCTGATTCTTATACACCCAGTCATTCTCCAATACATCTTGGCATATATATATATAAAACATATTTACATTGTCTAGAAACACATAGTCACTGGATGATGTCATCAGTGATGTCATTTGAGATGTCATTTGTGATGTCATCAGTGATGTCACTGACCATGTCATGAATGATGTAATATGTGACGTCATCAGCAGTGCATTGCGGGGGCGCGAGTTATAGCTAGCTCATCTAACTATAACAGGGGAATTTCTATCGTTTTCTATGAGTGAAATGTCCAACTAACTATAACGTCCCTGACACCTATGGTTTTTTCAGTGAATTTCTAAGGTTTTTTAAATGCATAATTTCTGACTATAACGTACCTGAAACCTATGGTTTTTTCAGTGAATTTCAAAGGTCTTTTAAATGCTAATTTCTAATTATAATGTTCATGAAACCTATTGTTTTTTGTGTTTTTAAATTATCATCCCATTCTCAACCTGGTGAAAACTGCAAATCTCACCAGTTTTCCATCTATACCTTCCGCCCAAAAAAATCGCCACAAACGCGACCCACAAATAAACGCTAATGATATGCAAAGTAAGCATTCCCCTGGAAACTAAAAACTAAGACACCCCTTCCTCATATTTTCAACGACCATCCATATCTGCAGAGCGATCCAAAAACAGGTGACAGGCTGAGTTACCAGTAACAAATTAACATCAACCTTTAACTGGTGTAAGGAGGTCGACTATCTACTGCGTGAATTGGACCCAACTCACAGCCACATTTAAAGACCAAAACATGATAAATGCTACTGATCATGCAACTCCGACAACCAACAAGGCCACAACACCCAGCGCCACCACCTCCAGAACCTCCCCCCCGGACCACCCCCTCTACTATCACTGAGGCAGCGCAAAACAGGACAACGAACCTTCCCAAAATGCCATAGCCCCTCAGCCACAAAATAGCTGAATGTTGCGAGATGTGGCAACCAAATATGTGTGAAGGACGGGAGTCGCACATCAATAATAATGCACACAATGCCAATTGTACAGGTGATATGCTGCACAGACCACACTATGCAAAACACTAACCTCTCCATGTGGAGATATAGTATTGATACTTATAGTGTAGTGCACAGTCGACGCAACCATGTTACCTCAAGCAATGGGGAAGATCTCGGTCATGTAGCTGGAAGCGGAAGCGGAGTGGGCTGGTCCAACGTATGCCACTCCAGCATAGGAGTGTGAATAAATTGGCCAGGCCCTGGGCGTGGTTTACTTGTGGGAAGATCAACAACTCTGCCAGAGCGGTGGCGCTCACCCTGCCACTTGGCTGCCGCCATGACCGCGGGCCTCCTCGACACAGGACCCCTGCGAACCCAGCAGCACATCTCCGCAGACTTATGTCTGTACCGACTACTGCCTCCGATCTACACTGCAGACAGCAGGGCTCACAATTCAGATGCAGTGGCGATTGCAGATGACGCACTCCAATACACAAGACACGTTGCTCCCAGTGCGGGCCACACAGACCACGCATGATCGCAGGCTGTGCACACGCTGAGTGCTTCAGGTGCTACTAACTCACTGCACCACAGTCATTGCCACGTGGCCTTATTAAGGCAGAATTCATTAGACAAAAGACATTGCTCCCAGTGCGGCCAGCCGGGACCATGTATCATCTCAGGGTGCGCACACGCTGAGTGCTCCAGGTGCCGCTAACTGTGCCTCTCAACTCAATGCCACGTGGCTGTGCGCCCATCCTGACTGCTACCTCCGGCCTACACTGGGGTTACCACGGTTCACAATTCAAGATTAGTAGCAATGCAAATTGTGTAAGAGACTATAATGAGTTAAGAAGACCAAATGCTCCCAATTTGTGCAGCTCAAGTCAACGTCACATGGTTGTGGGCCTTTCCTGACCGCTGCCTCCGGCCTACACTGTGGAAGACCGGCAACACGTGGTGCCACTAACCCTGCTCAATACAAGCCGATCCCACATGTGGAACTGTGTCCTGAGTCCTGAATGGCAGTGAACCCCATGTCCGTGAGAGAACCACAGCAGCAGACTCCCTTCGATTAGTGAAGCGTATTCGCATATGGAAGGCCAGCGACACGTGTCACTACCCCTCTTTAACACAAGCCAATCCCACATGTGTAACTGTGTCCTGAGTCCTGAATGACAGTGACCCCAAGTCCATTGCAGCGACCACAGCACCATACCCCCTTCGATCAGTGAGGCATATTTCGATATGCAAGCTGGTGACACGTAGTCCCACTAACCCTCTTTAACACAAGCTGATCCCTCATGTGTAACTGTGTCCTGAGTCCTGAATGGCAGTGACCCCAAGTCCGTAGCACCGAGTACAGCACCATCCTCCCTTCGATTTGTGAGGCATATTTCGATATTCAAGCCGCCGACACGTAGTCGCACTAACCCTCTTTAACACAAGCCGCTCCCACATGTGTAACTGTGTCCTGAGTCCTGAATGGCAGTGACCCCAACTTCGTGGTAGCGACCACAGCACCAGACTCCCTTCAGTCTTATTTGTTGTTGTTTTCTTTAAATAAATGTTTTAATAAGTACATTTATACATGACTAAGATTCTTCTTTGTCCAACCACACAGGGACACTTCCGGGCCGAAGAAGATTGTTGGGGGTATGTTGGTAATGTGGGAAGAGGGTGCGTTACCTGCTAATGTGGGGAGAGGGAGCGTCAAAGGGGTATCTCTCACAGAAAGTACTCCGATAGGTTTTCACAAATGCCTCGGACAGATGCCAGCTGACTGACTGAATCTCAAAATGATTCTTTAATACTTATGTAGTGTGAGTTATGAACAGTTCGCACCCAGGCTCGCATAGGGACAGCTGCGGCCCATCCACTCAACTCACAGACGCAGTACTACGGCCATCCACGTCATTGTGGCTTTCCCTGCCCTGTTCCGTCGTACGCCACGCCACTCCAATTATGTTATGATGTTGGCCCCACATAGCTACCTGTCGCAGGCGTACTCGCTGTTGGTGTGCAGGTCAGTGGTCTAATTCGCAACATCTCACGGACACTCCCTGAGGGCAGGTTTGCGCACACACCATACCAATCCGGCACATGCTTCACAGGCCATGTAACCACGCAAATATAATAGATCAACAACGTCACATCCTTTATTGCCGATGCTGACTGGATGGCGGATGCTCCACGGGTCTCAACCATAAAGAGTCCATGAAAGTTGCGCAGAAGGTTAGTAGCACGCTCCGCTGTATGGCCGTCAGGGGCCTACCATCCCCTTTGCGCGGACTTCATATGCATAGGGTTAGTGCCACCCGAAACTCATGTGGCCATCAGGGGCATACCACCACTTGGCACGGAATTGAGTTCCACAGGCTTAGCGGCACCAAACACTGAGGTAGTCTCCCACATTGATGACTCAGGATTCAGTGACATGTGTGAGATCTGCCGGGCCACGGAGAAGCTGATCTGGTCTCTGCCATTCAGGACTCAGCGATAGCTGTGACATCCGCGGAAAAGCTGAAGTGGTCTCCGCTATTCATGACTCGGACTCACCGACATCTGTGAGATTCACGGAGAATCTGATGTGGTCTCTGCCATTCAGGACTCAGCAACACCTCTGAGATCGGCGGAGTTTTGACGGGCACGTGGAGTGCCCACTGCTGCACACTCCAGTGGTACCAGGTAAATATTTGCTCATTGGTGCGCAGATGGGACAGTCTCTCTCTCTCTCTCTCTCTCTCTCACTCTCTTCATTCCTTTCCTTCACTCTCTCTCTGCCTTCTCCCTTTCTCACTCCCTTTCTTTCCTTTTCTCTCTTTTTCTTTCTGGCTTGTTTTTCCTTCTCTGTTTCTCTCCCTCAGTCCTTTGATATGCACATTACACACGTCCTTATTTTGTGCTTTATTTTCCAGGCTCAGTCGTCGACATCCATGGTCCCCACAGGAGTCTTCCGCCTTGTTGTTTTGTATTATTTTTGTTAAATTTTGATTATTTGTTTATCGTTTATATATATATGTGAAATAAAAAAATCAAGTTTGAAAATAGTTTATCGTTTATATATGTTTATAAAAAATAAAGTTTGACAACAAAATAATTAATAGCCTTTTTGGTTGTTTTCTTAACTGCTGTGTGACTCTTCTTCCTATTACTGTTATTTGGTGGTATCCACCATGGTGTTAAATTTTGGAGCACTTATCGCGGGAATACTGGTGATGTTTGCAGTTTGAACCAACTTCTGAATACTGTGTTAGATTTATCTCAACTTTAGTTGCATTAAAGTGCTGATAATGAAATGCAGAGTAGCTGTTCCCCTGCAAAAAGACATGAGGTGCACCTTTGCGATTTATTCTAAATACTAAAATCCTGTATTGAATTGCAATGAGGTAGTGGCTGCACTTACAGTGTGGCCATTATCAAAATGGTGTGACCCAAAATAATCCTGGACCTGGGTATAGTACGGTATCAAAAACAATGGTCCCTGACCAGAGATGTTTTTTTGATTTAATCAAGCTAATAATTATAAGTTCCTAGATGTGAGCTTACCTCACTTGCTCAAAGTATTCAATACAAACATTTAGACTAAAAATGCAACAACCCAGATTGTCATAGTGGAGAATAAACTGTTTTATTCTACCAACTTCCAATAGTCTTTTTATCTTTTTTCAAAATCAATTCTAGACACTTTAAGTACACAGAGAGGATGCTCAAAAAAACGTGCAAAAGGAGAGCTGCTCAAGAATTAGAGGAGTGAGTGAAAAAGAGCAAAAATACGTGACATTTTAAAAACATAGAGAAACATGGACAGGTTCACTAATTCCAGTCAAGCATGTCTTGGCCACAAATACCACATAGTACATTTTCATCAAGAATTTTTTTGGGGCACTTTTTTACAGGTTGGGGTTATGCGTGGTCCAAGAGGGTATAGGGGGGCGTCGACGTTTCGACCCGGCTTAGTGCTTGGGGATTAGTGGGAGCCTCAGCTTGCATGTCTTCTTCAGGACGAAAGGGCAACCTCTGTACCAGAGTGATGTCAACCTCCTAAGTATAAATGGTAAGGTGTAAGGGTTGTGCATAAATATAACATTGCATTAAACAGACTGTGCTGCTATCGCACTGTCAATGATCAGGGTAGTCAGGGTAATTAATATTCCAAGCAGGGCATCTTAAGGTGTCTCACAGGTGTATCATATTGCCACAATCCACGTGTGCATCTGCGGCTGTATTGTTAATCTGTATGTGGAGAAACTCTAATCAGAGTCTGGTAGCCATCATATGGCGAGCTATCAATAAGGTAAGAGCAGTATCACTTAGCCTATTCAGATTATACAACCCTTTCTTGTTTGTGTGTATGATGCGGTTTCTGCAATTATGTACTGTATCCACAGACATTGGGGGAGGGGCGGAGTCCTCACCTGAAGCGAGAGGAGCTGCCGTCAATTAAAACCATTACAATGACAAAAGTTAACAAATAACTGTATCGGTACACTTTCTATTCGTTATGAGTGTCGAATTAGGTCACTGTTGAAAAATGATAGGCATTAGATGGTCCTAATATTTCTTTAGTATGTTATTGTTATTGTTATTGTTGTTAGTTTGGATTTGTAACGCGCTCAATCACCTACAGGCCTCTAAGCGCATTGGAAATAGATGTTGTTACAATAACTTAACTTAGTATGTTTAAAAGACCTAGCTTAGTTCGTGTATTTAAGGGGAGGCCCTCTCCCCTGCGCGGTTCAGAAAGGGTAAATAAATCGAGTTATAACAATTACAAATCTTCCCGTAAGGTATCTTTTAGATTCCCATATGTATCAGACAATATGCCTGACTTTCAGGCTTAACGCTCGGTAATTATCTATGGGTGCAGAGCCTTCTCCAGGACCTCATGTCCTGCTCTCGGGCGAAAACCTATCTATGAGCAATACCTTAATCTAAATATTAATATTCATATTATGTTTACAAATCAACCTATCCCTCTCTCCAAATTACCTTCAATATACTTTAGGAAACTAGAGGGTATTGGTGAGTATATATAGAAAAGTTCAAAATAGAACAAGTAAGTTATACACATAGATAGTGAGAAAATAGAGAAAACACGGATCAAGAGAATAACGATCGGAGACATAGAGATTTAAAGATGGATCGAGTATGAGGTGATGATTACATTAGGGTGAATCATCAGGATAATATAGCCCTGAGGAAGTCTGAAGTGTTTTATAACTACACGACGAAACACGTGTTGGCTGCTGTGGCTGCTGTATCGAGTATTCATGTTATTTGGAAGAATACGAAAATAAAAACGGATGAACTTTGATACGAAAATAAAAACGGATAAACTTTGAACTGGAGATTTTGGACTTTGTGATCTAAGATATTGGGAGAGTGACAAAGGCCAAATGAGATGCATAAAACATACTGATATAATTTAATTTAATGTATAGTGAGAGTGCTCGGAGAACTACTGATTGTTCTCAGGAAACCATTCAAAGCTGTCTCTTTCCCCTCCATTGCCAGGTAGATACGTTGGTTTTGGCAAAGGCCGGAAAAGACATTCTTCGTTTTGGAGCTCACTCGACTAGGGGAGCAATGACCTCCAAAGGTGTTCAAGCGGGCGGTAGATTGGAGGACAATATGAATGCGGAAGATTAAACCTCAGAATACACTCAGGTTTTACTTTAAACATATTTATGAGCTGTGCCATAATGAGTCAGTCGATCCGTATGCAACTGTTTTTAATGATGCCTGTATGTGGGGTGGGGGGGTTTTGTTTTTTGTACTTTCCAAAAATTGAAAATAAAGTTAAAAAAAAAAAGTCTGAAAAACCCCCAACATATTTTAGAGGCAGCATAACTGGTGGTAAGTATTCTTTTTGACATGATCCCACCTGGATCATATTGGGAATATGTTACCCTCCCACTGGACTGGATTACAGTAGGTTTATATGTTTTATTTCCTGGCTATTATTGGTGGGATATTACCAGCTCTGGGTAACAGGAAGTATCTGGTTTTGGTGAGGTTTTCCTCTGTGTTCTTGTATGAATTCTATTGTATGAACTTTCATCAGTAACCAATCTATTGCCTACATCTCTGGATCAGTAAATGGCGCCTAGATGCTCCTTGGAGCGATATAAAAAACGAATTACATTACATTACATTTTTGCTACTGATTGCAGTTATCACTTGCTCTGATCAATAATTGCTTGTTTAGATAGCTCTTTGGCTTTTTCATGCAGGATTATGAGTCTGGTATTTGTAAATTGTTCCACTGGATAAATAAAGGGTTTGTTTATTCGTTTGCTCTGGTTCCAGGATGGAGTTATGCAGTGAGTTAACCTGGCTCTTGCAGCAAAGAAGAGGAAGGCCTGCAAGCACCAAGAGATACTCATGCATTGACGGCCTGCGCTGCTATTGGTTGATGGTTGTCATGGACACATTCCAAGGACTCATGGGAGTTGTAGTGTGGGCAGTGTCATTTAAACTTCTGTTTAACTTTCAAACTGCCGTTAAAAAAAAGTGAATGAAGTTGTGCATAATCCTCGCCTCCGCGTTCATAACAGAAGTACAAGTTTCCTTCACTATAGCGAGGACATTTCTTATTTCCGTAGTAGCAAGAGAGCTGAGAGTAAAGGAAGAGCGGAAGTTACGCATTTGCCACGTCTCCGCGACCTTTGCCCGCGGAGTTCCTTTTCCGGGAATGCTCCAATGGCCGGGCTCCTCCTGGTGGTCAGTGTCTGTGCATCGACGCATGTGCACGTCACCCTGCGGAGTTCCTCTTCCGGGAATGCCCCAATGGTGGGGCTCTTCCTGGTGGTCAGTATCTGCGGCTGCGCGCATGCGCACGTCACCCTGCGGAGTTCCAATGGCGGGGCTCTTCCTGGTGGTCAGTGTCTGCGCTCCGCGCATGCGCCCCTGTCTGACCTCCAGGCCTCTCCCTGTGTCCGGTGTCAGCAGCAGCCGGAGCCGGAGCCCCGAGACCGCGGCTGGAGGCCGGGCCCGCCGGGCGAGGAGCGCCGCAGGCGCAGGTGAGGAGGGGGTTTCATGTGTGGGCCTCGAGCCGGTGCGGGCCGGGGAGAGTGTGGGGGCCCTGGAGGGGGGCAGCCGCGAGATGCGGGAGACACAGCAGGGAAAGCAGAGCCCTTTGCCTGGCTCGTCTCTGGCTCGAGCCCGGTGCCTGGCTCGGCTCCTCGAGCCAAAATGAACCTCTCTCTGGCTCTCTCCCGCCTTACATTGCCTCCGTTCAAAAGAAGTTAATGAGGGACAATACATTCTCCAAATCCTTTTGTTTTTAAATCTCCCTCTTGCCTCTTTTACAATGCTGCCATGCATGCATTGGTGAAGTAAGAGGCAAGACCCTTCCCACGTCAGCCCTGTGTATAGACCAGGCCGATATCGGGCAACATTCAGGTCCATGAAATCAAAGACAGGTTGGTATCCAGCGGTATCCTGAACTCAGGTCTTTGAAGACACTTTCATCCATAATTATGAAGTCAAAGGAGTTTTGGTGACATTAAATATGTGCCTAAGATCACACAGTTTTAGCCGGGAAGCTGCAATTTATCCAGGATTTCTGGGTTCACTGTGTAAAAATCAGTCATTAAGTGGGTATTTATTTGTTTTTCCCTTTTAATGTTAAGGATTTGTTTTTACCTTTTTCTGCAGTTCTTATATGTTACAAGCTCGACCCAAAGTTATGTACATGACCACTAGTTACATTACACAAGGTCACATTCGTTTTTTTAAGATTCAGGTGTTTGCCTAGAGTCACAGGATGTTGAGCTGCCGCCGAGAGTCGCACCTGGTTCCCAAGTTTCAGAGTCACGTTCAGGGTAGAGCCAGGATGGCAGCAGAACCCCGGCTCGCTATGGGCCTGAGGTTCCAACAGAACCTCGAGCCGAGCCAGTGGACGCCTACCTCTACCTTTAACTTGAAACAGTGACAGGTGCTGAAGAGTACAGCAGATGTATAGCAGATACTTGTGAGTCCAAAACTCTGCTTAATCGTTATTTATGTGTGTATCAGGTGGCGTTTGCATGTTCAAGGCGAGTACAGCTTATTTGTGTGAACTGTCAAGTTTCTGACAAAACCTATACACTTTGTTTGACAATCACAACTATTGTGACAGATAGAGCGGTATCCATTGCAGTTTTTCTCCTGGAACATTACTTTTTATGTACTTACAGTGCATCTCCGTCATAATCATAAAGTGCTTATTCTATTGTTTTCGCCAAAATAAGGCAGTACGGGAAGAACATCAAGCCAAGATGTGGCCAGGTTGCTGATGACAGTGAAGGGAGACATCCTTTGAAACCTGGATTCTCCATTTGATTCAGTTGTGTGATTCGAGGCAAAATCCACTCTCTGATTCTCAGCGGGTGCCCAGAAGTGAGAGTTCCTTTGAGCAAAGAGATTGTACAAGAAGGAATGTCCATTAGGACACTTTAGAAAACTGTTAGTATTTGTCTTACACGTTAATTTACCCAACTGAATTATTTCCTATTTTATGAGAGAAATAGACACTGCTTTCTGCACGCTAGTTCTATATAAACCTTTATTTTGGCATTGTTTCGGCGTGTCAAATGCCAGTACAGAGTTTTAAGTGGTTAATATCTGGGGGTGGGAAATAATTTGACAAGTGTTACTTCGATGTTGAAATTAAAGATATAATTTTATCATAGCTCCTTCAACGTTATAATGGATATATTATCCTGCCTCCCCAGTCGGTTCAGACGCCGGCCAGGAAGTACCGACGGTTAGAGCGGTGCTTCACTCTACTCCTGAGCCACTGCCAGGTGAGGTGAGGTCTTCACGTCTTACAAGCTATGTGAACGACATAAGCTGTAAGCTTAAGACAAGACTCTTCACCTGGAAACTGCAGGTGACCTCTGTACTTGTCTGTTCTATTTGTCTTTTAGTTGTCACTTATTATATGTTTTTTATGCAGTAGCATTTATTTGTTGTAAAGGTCCTGAAGAAAGCAAGGACAATTGTGTCCACTTGTTGCTGAAACATGTTGACCCTGTTCCACCTCTAGACAGCGCATTTTTCAAACTGTCTTTAACAAATTTTTAATAATGGTAGAGTGAGCATCACCCGAATAAAATTTGTTCTATGCTTCCTCACTGTTAGACCTGACACCTTTTGGCGTGGTTCTTCCCCCATCATTTTGTCTCTGACTCATGTGTTGTGATGCTGTGCTGGATTTCGTTTTTGCTGATTTAGATGCTTTGGACACTCTGCCACTGCTGATCAGTGTCAGAGTGTAAGTGCTCCCTCTGTAAATCGTGATATTGATTGAATATACCTGATTAGTAAAGTCCACATTTGATTGGCATATTTGTATCACCACGAAGTCCCTAGTAAAGTGCACTGTGTGTGCCAGGGCTGGTGATGACAAATGCTACTAGTGGGCCTGCAGCGCAGATTGCGCCACCCACATGAGTAGCTTTAAAATGGTGACTCAGGCCTGCCAGCGCAGAGCCTGTGTGCAGTCAGTGACTGCCATGTCAGCCTGGCCAGTGTCCCCACTGGCTAGGCCTAACCCTTCCCTGTCTGTGCACATCAGTCACCCCTATGGAAGGCTCAAGGTACCCCCCTGGGCAGGGTGCAGTGTATGGATAAGGTAGAGCATGTACTAGTGCAGGTAATATGCTCTGGTAGTGGGCTGCAGCCATTTTATGCGCTCACTGCTGTAAGGCTATCTGCTCCATAGAGTAACATGGAGGAGGCTGGGCCCAAGTGATACCAGCCTATCTTCCCATAGGAACAAGATGGGACATAAGTGAAAGATATCCCTGAACTCAGAATTTAATGACACATCTTTTAGTGAAGGGTGTTTTTAAATCCTGTGTTGGAGAATAGCACTTTTAGAAAGTGGCTGTTCTCTTGTCTAAACCTTTCTGTGTGCCTGGGTTTGTGGAATGCCTGCTTGGTCTGGATGTGACAGGGGGGGCTGCAGAGCCCCAGAGGAGAGGGTCAGAGCCATCCCGGGGATGAAAGGGCACATCTGCCTGCCTGGGAGGTGGGAGGAAGGAATGCCTGATAAGTGCTGGGCTGTGCTGGCCTGCCTCCCACTGCTAGCCCCCTCCTGGTGGTCAACGGACACCTCTGGCCCTGAAGCTGACAGGAAGAAGAAAACCAGAGACACCTCAGTGCTCCGCAACCCCCAGAACTGGTTTAGACTGGACCAAGGGCCTCCATGCACAAAGACTTCAAAGGACTTCAAAGACATTGAGGGGTATAAGGAAAGGACCCCTGACTGCAGAAGTTTAGATTCTGAAATTCTGCAAGCAAGAAGGAACCTTCGCTGGAAGGAGGACAGCTAGAGAACTAAAGGAAGACTGCCTTGCTGTGTGCTCTAAGGGCTGACCTGTTCTACTGTCCAACTGGAAGCTAAGGAGGAGAAAGGGACTTTGCTGTGTGCTGTGACCCTGCCTACTTGAAACTGCCAAGACTCTGCTGTGTGCTGTGTCTACAACTGAATCTCCAAGGGCCTGAGAAGAGCTGGCCTCCTGTTGGGAACCCAGGGCTAAAGGTTCCTGAAGCTATCCCAGAAAACAGCTGCAAAATCGTGCTGTCGTGACCCAGGACGCGTGGTGCTTGACTGCGGAGCGTGAGGAAGGGATCGGTGTGCTCATCGGCACATTACCAGTGAGGGTCGGAGGCTTGTGGAGCCTCCCCTCGTGAAATCCGCTCCGAGGTGGTGGCGAGGTCGAGAGGGGGGTCTAGTCGTGACCAGCGCCCTTGAAAACCCTTTGCCGCCAAATCACCACCGCAGCCCGGGGCCAGGAAACCCCCCGTAACTTGCTCCGAGGTCCAGGAGCTGAAGCGCCAAAGAAACGAAGGAGCCGCGCCCCCATTGGTGGAGGGAGCCGAGCCCCCTCACTAACGCCGCGACGGGATTGGCCCGTGCGGCGCAGCGTCATCGTTGTTGGTGGGCCGTGATTGGCCGAGGTAGCGGAGCGTCATCGCCTGGCTGTCCCGGGAGCCGCTCTGCCATTGGCTGACTCCCGGGTACTGAAGAGGCTCGACCTGAGGGCCGCGACCTGATTGGCCCGCAGCGTGGAGCAGCCAGGAAGCCGCCAAGGGAATCGCGATCTGATTACCCCCCCCAGCGAGGAGCCGACCGCCGGAGCAGCTGGCTGACCCGTCCTCGCCGAGGGAGTGAGTCCGCGTGTGTTCCTCACCCCGGGCCTGTCGTCCCCGGAGGTGTGCTGCACCCCCCGCCGCTCGTTGGATTGTCGAGAGCGGGCGGGAGAGCACCAGGGGACCGGCCGGGGCAAGGAGCGAGTGTGCTCTTCGGAGCGCGAGGCGGCTGAGGCCATCCAGCGCACGTGGCAGCCTCGCACAAGCCAAAAAGAAGTCCCCAGGATACCGGGTGAGGCGCGCTTGCCGCGCTTGAGGGGATAAGTGCCTATGAAGGCTGGCTGTGAATAACTGAGCATGGGCATTGCTTTAACTGCTCGTTTTGAGAGCGGAATGAATAGAGATCAGGGGCAATATTTTTAGACCCCTGATTTAAGAGACTTGAGACTGACTTGTTTGATTCTGAGAACTGCCTATTTACAAGAACCATTAAGAATTAAGTGCAACCATTAAGATAAAATGCTATGTTGTCTAAAGAAGTGATTATCGTGCAACTGCTTCATTTACATGCTGAAACTAGATAAAGCTATATATTTTTATAAAATATACTTACCTGTGTGGTCTCAGTTTGTGGTGGATTGGGGATTATTGTTGTGCCAAGTGCAAATGTTATCCACATTGCCTCCGAGTTTAGCCTAGACTGCTCGCGCCATGCTACCTAGAGGGTGAGCAAGGGTTATCTCAGAGGGCTATTCCGTCACCCTGACTGGAAGTGAGGGTCCCTACTTGGGCTAAGGTACTTACCTCTGCCAACTAGAGACTCCCGGTTCTAACATTGGTGGCTCGCGGTGCGGATTTTGAACTAATAATTGCACTTGACCGGCAGTGATCTCTTGTACATCACTAGTCTAGTTTAGCGGCACAGGTTGCACAAGATTTTTTTTTGGTGAAACCTTTTTAGTTGAAAAAGGGTAGGAAGCATCATGTCTCGGAAAGCGCCAAGCGTGAATGGAGACGTGGAAGTGGAATTTGAAATCCAGGAGTTGTTAACCTATAACAAGGAGCAACTGAGAAAAGTCTGCAAACAGCTTGAATGCCCAGTGAGGGGCGGCGCAAATAAGGAAGAGCTACGGACAGCTCTGAGGGCCTGGTGGGAGGCCAAACATGGTGCCCCGGAAGCTGCTACTGGAGAGGGAGACACACAGGAGAATGGGTTTTTGCCCAGTGAATTGCCAGTGAGGAAGCCAGGGTCTAGGACCGGCAGCGACCACTCCAGTAGGGGTATGTCTCCAGAGGAAATAGAGGAGAATCAGCGAGTTAGGGCCCATGAGATTGAGCTTTTGAAGCTCAGAGCGGAAGCCGATGAGAAGAGACTGCGCCTGGAAGTTGAGAAAGAGGCGCAGGAGAGAGCGGCGCAGGAGAGAAGACATACTCTCGCCTTGGAGGAAAAGAAGCTCCAATTGGCTCATGAGAGGAGCATGAAGGAGTTGGACTTCAAATATAAAGAGAGGGTGTCCAGTTCTAATGGTGGCAGCGCACAACCAGTACAGGCGGGTAAGGTATACATACCAAAGGATCTGGTACAGAATTATCAGAGGGGTGAGGATATTTATGCGTGGTTCAGAGCGTATGAACTTGCCTTAAAGATGAATGAGGTGCCTGAGAAGAATTGGGGAGCAGGATTGTGGAAGCATTTTGAGGCCTCTGGGAGGGATGTTTTGGCACCCTTAGAAGCAAAGGATGCTTTGTCCTACTCCGCCATGAAGGAGGCTTTGTGCCTCAGGTATGGGCTCACTGCTGAACAGTACCGCCAGAAGTTTAGGAACTTCAAGAAGCTTGATTCAAGTACTTGGGTGGAGTGTGTGAGTATGTACACGCGTGCACTGGAAGGTTGGATGAAGGGCAGCAAAGTTACTGATTATGTGGGGTTGTGCCACTTGATTAGTAGGGAGCACTTAAGTAGTTTATGTGTCCCAGAGCTGCGCCAGCATCTTTTGGATAGCAAGTTAACTGATCCCAGTGAGCTTGCTAAAGAGGCGGACCGGTGGACTAACACCAGGGTCCACAAGGGGGTGGTAAGTACCCCAGCCAAAGGTGGACAGGGTCCCCAGCAGAAGAGTGGGGGGGACACGGGTAATCAAAAGAAGTCTTCTAAAGGGCCCCAAAGTAGTTCCCAGGAGAAGGTGTCTCAGCCCCCCAAGCCTAAGAAGTCCTGGCCCCATAAAGGCACGCAGGACAAGAAGACCCTCACTTGCTATGCATGTAGGGAGGTGGGGCACATTGCTCCAAACTGTCCAAAGAAGAAATCTGCACCCACTGGTGCTCCAGCTCCAGCTCCGGCGTTAGCTAGTGTAGCTTTGGGAGGGGATTTGATTTCTAGTGGGGAGGAGGGGTTAGCATTGATGACCCTTGTCTCTCTAGGAGACCAAGAGATGGCCCAGGAAACCTTGCTGCCCCAAAACACTTAGAAATACGGGCAGAAGGTGACCATCAATGGACAGGTGGTGGAGGCTCTGAGAGACACAGGGGCCAGCGTGACATCTGTTAGGTGTCGGTGGGTGTCTGAAGAGCAAATTATTCCCCAGGTACTCCGGCCTGTGGTGTCATCTGACAGTTCAGTGCGCTACTGCAAGTTGGCAAAAGTTCCATTTGAATGGGGAGGAGTCTCCGGTATTTTGGAGATTGTTGTAAGTGATGCCTTGCCTGTAGATTGTCTATTAGGTAATGACCTGGAGAGCTCCCCATGGAAAGAGGTGGAGCACAGGACTCACTTGGAGATGTTGGGTTTGCCTGCGTGGATCTGTGTGTCCACCCATGCGATGACAGCCAGAGAGGGCGGTCTAGCAGAACTGGAGCCTGGAACAGTGGCCCAGGAACCTGCCAAGAGAGGAAGGGGTAGAGGGCGCGGGAAACCGGCCCCCACTGTTCCCACGGTCCAGGAGGAGGCAGACCCGGAAGGGGATGCCCTGGAACCTACAGGGGAGCAGGTGGCCGAACTAGGGGAATTGCCTGAGCTGTCCCAGTGGCAGCAAGAGGGTGGTCCCTCCAGGGAGGAATTCTGCCAGGCTCAGAAGGAGTGCCCTTCTCTCATTGGTGTGCGGCAGCAGGCTGCCGACCAGGCCGCAGGCCTGGGGTCCAAGGAGCATTTGATCTACTGGGAGGATGACTTACTTTATAGTGAGCCTAAGTTCGCTGAGCCCGGTGCAGCCCGTGTGCTGGTGGTACCGGAGCGCTTCAGGAACTTCCTACTGGGTCTGGCACATGACGTGCCTCTCGCAGGACATCTGGGGCAAGACAAGACCTATCACAGGCTTGTCACCCATTTTTACTGGCCCCAGATGAAGACGCACGTCTCTGCCTTCTGTAAATCTTGCCAGACTTGTCAGGCCAGTGGCAAGAGTGGAGGGAAGCGCGTGGCCCCCCTCCAACCCTTTCCCGTGGTGAGCACCCCTTTTGAGCGGGTGGGCATTGACATCGTGGGGCCCCTGGATCCCAAGACAGCCCTAGGCAACAGGTTTATCCTGGTCTTGGTGGACCATGCCACTCGGTACCCGGAAGCCCTTCCGCTCAGGACAGTCACCGCCCCAGTGGTGGGCCGTGCCCTGATGGGGATCTTTTCCCGGGTGGGATTTCCGAGGGAGGTCGTCTCAGACAGGGGGACAAACTTCATTTCTAAGTATATGAAGTCCCTGTGGAGTGAGTGTGGGGTGACCTACAAATTCACCACACCTTACCACCCTCAAGGAAATGGTTTGGTTGAGAGATTCAACCGCACATTGAAGGGCATGATTATGGGCCTGGAAGAGCCCATGAGGCGGAAATGGGATGTCTTGTTGCCATGCCTGTTGTTTGCCTACAGGGAGGTGCCTCAGAAATCCTTAGGGTTCAGTCCCTTTGAGTTGCTGTATGGCCACCCTGTCAGAGGGCCTCTGGCTCTGGTGAAAGAGGGGTGGGAGAAATCCCGTGGGAAAACCCCTCAGGATGTGTTCAGCTATGTGCTGGCCATTCGCAACCAGACCAAGCGCTTCAGGAAGCTCGCTCAAGAGAACCTGGAGGCTAGCCAGGAGGAAATGAAGAGGTGGTATGACCAGAACGCTTCTCTGGTTGAGTTCCAACCTGGTCAGAAAGTGTGGGTGATGGCGCCAGTGGAGCCTTGTGCGCTCCGTGACAAGTGGTCTGGGCCATATGAGGTGGTGGAGCGCAAGAGCGAGGTTACCAATTTGGTTAATCTGAAGACTCCCAGGCAGCCCCTGAGAGTGCTGCATGTGAACCGCCTCAAGCCCCACTTTGAAAGGACTGAAGTGACTATGCTCATGGCTACAGATGTGGGAGGGGAGGAGGATAGTGATCCTCTCCCTGACCTCCTGGCAGTCAAGGAGCAAGATGGGTCAGTGGATGGTGTGGTCCTCTCCCCCACCCTGACCCCAGAACAGCAGGAGGACTGTCGCCAAGTCTTGGGTCAGTTCGCCCCACTGTTCTCCCTGACCCCAGGTGTCACCAAGTGGTGCGTCCACGACGTGGACACTGGAGACAGCATGCCTGTGAAACAGAAGTTTTACAGAGTGGCTGACAAGGTCAGAGCCAGCATTAAGGAAGAAGTTTCCAAGATGTTGACGCTAGGGGTTATTGAGCCATCCAGCAGCCCCTGGGCTAGCCCAGTGGTCTTAGTGCCTAAGAAAGCTGCTACCCCAGATGGTACCCCAGAACTCCGGTTCTGTGTGGACTACCGGGGGCTCAATGCGGTCACCAAGACTGACGCGCACCCCATCCCCAGAGCTGATGAGCTGGTGGATCGGTTGGGAGCTGCCCAGTACCTGAGTACTTTTGATTTGACTTCAGGGTACTGGCAGATTGCCTTAACTGACGGGGCCAAGGAGAGGTCAGCATTTTCAACGCCAGAAGGACACTTCCAGTTCCGTGTCATGCCCTTTGGGTTGAAAAATGCCCCCGCCACATTTCAGAGATTGGTCAACCAGGTACTGGCAGGGCTGGAGCAATTCAGCGCAGCCTACCTGGATGACATTGCTGTGTTCAGCTCCACTTGGGAGGAACACCTGCAACACCTCACTGAAGTGTTGAAGGCTCTGCAGAAGGCAGGCCTCACTATCAAGGCCAGTAAATGCCAGATAGGGCAGGGATCTGTGGTGTACCTAGGACACCAGGTGGGGAGCGGCAAGGTGGCGCCCCTACAGGCAAAAATTGATACCATTCTGGCTTGGGAACCCCCCAAGACCCAGACTGAGGTGAGAGCCTTTTTAGGTCTCACCGGGTATTACAGACGGTTTATCAAAGGCTATGGCACCATTGTGGCCCCTTTGACAGAGCTGACATCTAGGAATCAGCCCAGGAAAGTGAATTGGACTGAGGCCTGTCAAACTGCGTTTGACACCCTCAAAACTGCCATGTGCACAGCACCGGTGCTTAAGGCACCTGACTTTTCCAGCGAGTTCATTGTGCAAACTGACGCTTCAGAGCAAGGCGTGGGAGCAGTGCTCTCACAGATTAATGATGAGGGCGGAGACCAACCAGTGGCTTTCATTAGCCGAAGGCTAATCCCCAGGGAACAGAAATGGAGTGCCATCGAAAGAGAAGCTTTCGCTGTGGTCTGGGCTCTGAAGAAGCTGAGGCCCTACCTGTTTGGGACTCACTTCCGTGTTCAGACCGACCACAGGCCCCTCAGATGGTTAATGCAGATGAGGGGTGAGAATCCAAAATTGTTGAGGTGGTCCATTTCCCTACAGGGGATGGACTTTACGGTGGAGCACCGCCCTGGTACAGAACACGCCAATGCTGACGGTCTGTCCAGATTCTTCCGCCTTAGTGATGAGGACTCCCAAGAGGTTGGGTAGTTCTCCCCACTTTCAGCTGGAGGGGACACGTGTTAGACCTGACACCTTTTGGCGTGGTTCTTCCCCCATCTTTTTGCCTCTGACTCATGTGTTGTGATGCTGTGCTGGATTTCGTTTTTGCTGATTTAGATGCTTTGGACACTCTGCCACTGCTGATCAGTGTCAGAGTGTAAGTGCTCCCTCTGTAAATCGTGATATTGATTGAATATACCTGATTGGCATATTTGTATCACCACGAAGTCCCTAGTAAAGTGCACTGTGTGTGCCAGGGCTGGTGATGACAAATGCTACTAGTGGGCCTGCAGCGCAGATTGCGCCACCCACATGAGTAGCTTTAAAATGGTGACTCAGGCCTGCCAGCGCAGAGCCTGTGTGCAGTCAGTGACTGCCATGTCAGCCTGGCCAGTGTCCCCACTGGCTAGGCCTAACCCTTCCCTGTCTGTGCACATCAGTCACCCCTATGGAAGGCTCAAGGTACCCCCCTGGGCAGGGTGCAGTGTATGGATAAGGTAGAGCATGTACTAGTGCAGGTAATATGCTCTGGTAGTGGGCTGCAGCCATTTTATGCGCTCACTGCTGTAAGGCTATCTGCTCCATAGAGTAACATGGAGGAGGCTGGGCCCATGTGATACCAGCCTATCTTCCCATAGGAACAAGATGGGACATAAGTGAAAGATATCCCTGAACTCAGAATTTAATGACACATCTTTTAGTGAAGGGTGTTTTTAAATCCTGTGTTGGAGAATAGCACTTTTAGAAAGTGGCTGTTCTCTTGTCTAAACCTTTCTGTGTGCCTGGGTTTGTGGAATGCCTGCCTGGTCTGGATGTGACAGGGGGGGCTGCAGAGCCCCAGAGGAGAGGGTCGGAGCCATCACGGGGATGAAAGGGCACATCTGCCTGCCTGGGAGGTGGGAGGAAGGAATGCCTGATAAGTGCTGGGCTGTGCTGGCCTGCCTCCCACTGCTAGCCCCCTCCTGGTGGTCAACGGACACCTCTGGCCCTGAAGCTGACAGGAAGAAGAAAACCAGAGACACCTCAGTGCTCCGCAACCCCCAGAACTGGTTTAGACTGGACCAAGGGCCTCCATGCACAAAGACTTCAAAGGACTTCAAAGACATTGAGGGGTATAAGGAAAGGACCCCTGACTACAGAAGTTTAGATTCTGAAATTCTGCAAGCAAGAAGGAACCTTCGCTGGAAGGAGGACAGCTAGGGAACTAAAGGAAGACTGCCTTGCTGTGTGCTCTAAGGGCTGACCTGTTCTACTGTCCAACTGGAAGCTAAGGAGGAGAAAGGGACTTTGCTGTGTGCTGTGACCCTGCCTACTTGAAACTGCCAAGACTCTGCTGTGTGCTGTGTCTACAACTGAATCTCCAAGGGCCTGAGAAGAGCTGGCCTCCTGTTGGGAACCCAGGGCTAAAGGTTCCTGAAGCTATCCCAGAAAACAGCTGCAAAATCGTGCTGTCGTGACCCAGGACGCGTGGTGCTTGACTGCGGAGCGTGAGGAAGGGATCGGTGTGCTCATCGGCACATTACCAGTGAGGGTCGGAGGCTTGTGGAGCCTCCCCTCGTGAAATCCGCTCCGAGGTGGTGGCGAGGTCGAGAGGGGGGTCTAGTCATGACCAGCGCCCTTGAAAACCCTTTGCCGCCAAATCACCACCGCAGCCCGGGGCCAGGAAACCCCCCGTAACTTGCTCCGAGGTCCAGGAGCTGAAGCGCCAAAGAAACGAAGGAGCCGCGCTCCCATTGGTGGAGGGAGCCGAGCCCCCTCACTAACGCCGCAACGGGATTGGCCCGTGCGGCGCAGCGTCATCGTTGTTGGTGGGCCGTGATTGGCCGAGGTAGCGGAGCGTCATCGCCTGGCTGTCCCGGGAGCCGCTCTGCCATTGGCTGACTCCCGGGTACTGAAGGGGCTCGACCTGAGGGCCACGACCTGATTGGCCCGCAGCGTGGAGCAGCCAGAAAGCCGCCGAGGGAATCGCGATCTGATTAACCCCCCCAGCGAGGAGCCGACCGCCGGAGCAGCTGGCTGACCCGTCCTCGCCGAGGGAGTGAGTCCGCATGTGTTCCTCACCCCGGGCCTGTCGTCCCCCGAGGTGTGCTGCACCCCCCGCCGCTCGTTGGATTGTCGAGAGCGGGCGGGAGAGCACCAGGGGACCGGCCGGGGCAAGGAGCGAGTGTGCTCTTCGGAGCGCAAGGCGACTGAGGCCATCCAGCGCACGTGGCAGCCTCGCACAAGCCAAAAAGAAGTCCCCAGGATACCGGGTGAGGCGCGCTTGCCGCGCTTGGGGGGATAAGTGCCTATGAAGGCTGGCTGTGAATAACTGAGCATGGGCATTGCTTTAACTGCTCGTTTTGAGAGCGGAATGAATAGAGATCAGGGGCAATATTTTTAGACCCCTGATTTAAGAGACTTGAGACTGACTTGTTTGATTCTGAGAACTGCCTATTTACAAGAACCATTAAGAATTAAGTGCAACCATTAAGATAAAATGCTATGTTGTCTAAAGAAGTGATTATCGTGCAACTGCTTCATTTACATGCTGAAACTAGATAAAGCTATATATTTTTATAAAATATACTTACCTGTGTGGTCTCAGTTTGTGGTGGATTGGGGATTATTGTTGTGTCAAGTGCAAATGTTATCCACATTGCCTCCGAGTTTAGCCTAGACTGCTCGCGCCATGCTACCTAGAGGGTGAGCAAGGGTTATCTCAGAGGGCTATTCCGTCACCCTGACTGGAAGTGAGGGTCCCTACTTGGGCTAAGGTACTTACCTCTGCCAACTAGAGACTCCCGGTTCTAACACTCACTCAATTTTAAACACACTTCCTTTTGTTTATTACTTTTTCACGTTAAGACTTCTTTTGCACTGCACTCCCCCAGTCACACCACACTTGACCACTCACCAGTTTCTAGGAGTGGTGAACCATACTATTGCTTGCTCAGCGGAAGGGACCTATTTACATCTTGGTCTCTTTCTGTCTGAACAAAACATAACTGCATAGATGGTTTTGAAAAAAATCCCAAATGATGAAGGGCGGTTCCGAGTGGTGACTGATGGGTATCTCTGACCATCTATCGGGTTGTCATTGTATACCACTTTTTATTGGTCGAGTCCAGGAGTCCTATGTCGTTTGCCTGTTCTACATACACTAATCAACTTCCTTCTCTGTAGACCCTCTGGTACTCCTTTGTTGTTCTATATTATCCTGTCAACAATGCTCCTTGTACTTTTGTAAATTAGCAAAGAAACAATTATTACCCTTGAGTCTCATGGGTTACTGACAGATATTAGATTAGGGGAATAACTGCCTAGTAGTAATACACTAGAGTGATCTTTACCATCCAGATGCTAATTTCAGGCCGCATGCTGCCAGTGAGGTGCAGATTAGCCACATTGGGTTCAAATGTCAGATGATGAATTCTCCCAAAATCTTCCACATGTTTCCACAATTCAACCATTTTGTGACCGATGTCCGTTAGGGACACAGCAGTGCAGTGGCGGCTGCTGGAATTTGAAAGTGGTGAGGCGTAAAAGCATTGAATGTCTTGTAGTGCAAGTGAAGCAGATGTTTATGAGGGAATGTTTTGGGGGGCCGGAGTCTCTGCACACCAACAGTCCACAACGCTGCCTTTCAAAGAGGCCCAGCTGTAGCTCTTTCTCTGCATTAATGCTGTAAATAGAATACAAGAGGCTCAGAAGCATGTGCGGTGTATTCTGTTTCGAGCACAAGGACCATCTTGCAAATGCTGCAACCTCATCCTTTCCAAGACTTGGAAAGGGAGGAGTGGTAAAAGGTAGCTGATATTGGACAAGCAGCTTTGGGAGTACAGGGTTGATGCTGTAGACACCCAGAGCTGCATTGGAATGTGACTCTTTTGTAACTTGTGAGCAGGCCCAGAGCAGGGGTATAGAAAGTAATAGAATGCTTGTCCATGGGACAAGTTGCCTTATAAATCCACTTGTCATCTAACAAAATACACTTTATATCATCTATCCCTCCGTGCTAAAGGAATTCCACATCCCTGTCAGAGGCCCCAATTATTGCAGAATCGGGCTGCCAGCAGCTCAGCCCATACTGCTTAACTTTCAATTCCATCAATGCTGCCAACAGGCTCTTGCACATGTGTCTACCTAAAACTGTCTGAAGTCTGTTTTGGAGAACGGAGCAGGCTTGCCTTGACAGTCTGTACTTTTCACCAACACAATAATCATTTAGGTACAGTTGACCATTAATACATCCACCCAAGCACCTCACGCAGTTTTTAACCTTACCCCTTCATGGCTAATAAAATACGGTGCACAGGAAAGGAGGTATTTTTAATTTCACTTTTTTCGCCAATACACACGAAATCACTACCATGAAAATGGGCACGATAAAAATTCGAAGGAGTTGGTTGGGAGTTTTCAAACAAAAAAGTTTGACCACTTAAGGGTGATGTAGCCTATCTGAGGCAAGAAGTTGACAGAGAAGGTATTAAACCAAGGGAGAAGTTGATGGAGTCAATTAACACTGCCCCTCTGCCCAAAAGTAAAGAAGATACAGGGGCGCTTTTATACCTCGCGGAATTTTACACAAAGTTTGTGAATATCTTTCTAGAAAATGCTTACACTGTCAGGCAATTGCTAAATCATACGTATACATTTGAATTGCCAGTAGTGTTGGGAAGGGTTTAGTGAACTAAATAAAGACTTTTGTAGTGCACCGCCTGAATTTGGTTTCAAACTTGAAAGGTGTAGTAACTATTGCTGCAATTGGTAAAGGGTTAGCAACAGGTGCGCAACACCCATTGGAATCAAAGGGCTTCTCGACGGGAAGCCAATGTAGTGTCCGCAGGTGTTGGGTGATGTGGCAATGACATGGTAGGTTGAGGACTTGTCTGGTGGAGGCGTTATGGAGTTTGCTGGTAAGGTTCTTGTTGATCCCGACGTTGGGTGCATGACTGTAGTCCAGTCTGCTGCTAACGTGGGCGTGGGTGACGGTCTTTCTGTGCTCGAGAGGAATCCAGTTGAAGGTCTTTCGTAGGAGGCAGAAGGTATGGAAACAGGAGGAGACAGCATTGATTTGACGGTCCATTTTGAGTTCGGAGTCCAGGATGATTCCAAGGTTGCGTGCGTGGGCGGTGTGGGAGGGTGGGTTCCCAAGGGTGGGGGGCCTTCAGGTGTCGTTCCCTTCATGAGTATTTCGGTTTTGTCCGTGTTGAGTTGTAGCCAGCTGTTCTTCATCCACCTAGCGACAGTTTCCATCCCTTCTTGAAAGTTTTGTATGAAGATGTTTGGTTCGTTGGATAGGGAGAGGATGAGTTGGGTGTCGTCTGTTTAGGATCCAATGTTGAGACCATGGGATCTGACGATGGGTGCGAGCAGAGCCATGAAGTCGCAGTGTGGGGCTGATGGAGGATCCTTGGGGAACTCCGCAGGTGGTCAGTGTGGGATCTGAGAGGAAGGGCAGGAGCCTGACCCGCTGTGTCCTGCCGGAGAGGAATGAACGGATCCAGCTGAGGGCATGCCACAGATTCCTGCGTCATGTAGTCTGTGGGGTATGGTGCTTTGCGAGACTGTTGATGGCTGTGGATAGGTCCAGGAGGATGAGTGCCACAGTCTCTCTTCTGTCAGGGAGGGAGTGGATGTCTGTTGCGGCGAGAAGGGCAGTTTTGGTGCTGTGGTTTTTCCTGAAGCCAGATTGAGAGGGGTCATTGATGTTTTCTTCTGTGAAGGATGCGAGCTGGCTGTTGATGCCTTTTTCGATGACCATCGCTGGGTACGGGAGTAAGGAGATCCGTCTGTAGTTTTTGAGGTTGGTTGGGTCCGCCGTTGATTTTTTCAGGAGAGGGTTGATCTCTGCATGTTTCCAGTCGTTGGGGAAGGAGGCAGTCTCAAAGGAGCTGTTGATAATTTCATGAAGCTCGGACGATGATGTCAGCTGGTCTGTGGTAGATCTGGTGGGGGCAGGGGTCCGTGGGAGCCCCGGAGTGGGTTGACTTCATAGTCTTCAGGGTGTCTTCAATGGTGACAGCAGTCCAGCTGTCTAGCGTAAACTGCGTGGTGTATGGGGGTGGTGGGTGTAGGTTCCTTGTGTGGGTTGTTGTCGTCACAGATGGTCTTGATTTTGTGGTGGAAGAAGGTGCTGAGTCTGTCGCAGAGCTGTAGAGGAGGTGAGGGGGCAAGTAGGTTGTCTTACTGTTGGGTGGGCGAATTCTTTAATGATGCCGAAGAGTTCCTTGCTGTTGTGTGTGTGGGTGGAGATTCTTTCCTGCAGTGCTTTCTTCTAGAGCACAGTTCTTCAAACTGTGGGGTGCGCCCCCCTGAGGAGGCGTGGATGGGTTCCCAGGGGGGGGCGCAAAGGCCTCTGCCAGCACATGTAAATGAAGACGCCTGGAAGTGCAGCGATGTTTATTTGCTGCATTTCCAGGCTGTCTTCATTTACTCTGAAGGCCTCAGAGTTCCGTGGGGCCAGAGTTCCGTGGGTGTGCTGCTGGGGGCTCGGCTGGGCAGTGTCTGGAGTCTTATTAAGACTCCAGCACAGCCGAGTTTTTCACAGGTCTTTAAAGACCATTTACATACATTTGGAAACTGGTTACCTAAGCTTAGTTTTTTTTCTTTTTCCAGTACCCCCTGTGCCCCGACTCTGCCTATTCCATACATTTGCATTTTAAACTTACTGCTGTAGTGTGAAAATGCATTTCATGAAAAGAAATACAAAAAAGAGTTGCCAATAGAAAAAATGCCAGCCATGTATTTTTAAAGAGCCTGCAAAAATCTTGCTTTGACACTAAATAGGGTCTTAAATAAAAAAGTATGTATTCATTTGTAATGTGACTTTCTGTGTGTTCCTTTTATTTTCAGTCATGAATTGTTCAGGCAGCCCTAGAACACATGTAAAAGTACTTTATATTTGCTTTTCGAAGTACGCACACATAAGTGCTGAAAATAGCGCTTTAGGTGACTGTTTATTTTGGTGCCGCCTGCAACATCAAAATAATGAGCTGGCAACCCTAATCATAAGACTGGAAGTTTGATGCAGGATCAGCACATTATTTGCACATTATTTATTTCTTTCACCCTTGATTCCCTGATTAATTCCATAATATCAATAGTTCAACTTATATCTGAAATCCTGCATCCCGCCAATAGCATGCTGATTAACTTCAAGTGTCTGGGAATTCACCCTGCATTCAGACAACTCATTCCTCATTCTCACCCTTCACTTTTACGCTCACCCTGCACTCACATCGCAGTTATGGTTTTCCTGCATTTGCCACATAATCAATCGTCTGCCGCATAATTTTCAGATTAAAAATGCTGCAACACATGTTACCTCACAGTGGAAGGGCCTTTCTAAAGGTTGACTGGTCACCTTTCTGTTGCTTATTGCTATATGTGGGTGTTAATGTGGTACTTATGAGGGGCAATAAAGGCCAGGACAATGTTAACAAGTGTAAAAATAGCAAAATAGTGCAGTAATGCTATCGCAAAATATGCAGCATAATTCGCCTGTCCTTGCTGCAGAATTTAGTCAACCATGCTGCATAATTTGGCCTTCTCCTGCCACATAATTCCAATGGCCCTGTTTATAGTGCTATGAAGTCTCAGCCTGTGGCAGAAAGCACTGTAAATATGTAAGTCATTATTTTAAAACAGTATTTACATACTCTAAGCTAGACTGCTGCAAAATGATGCAGTGATTGAGATAAAACAAGTTCTTACAAAATATACTTTTTAGTAATAAGTAATCAAATTGTATCTAATGCAGACATTTGTGTAAGTGTCTCCACTATTCCAGATCCCAGCTGATAACTCTGTTACATTGCATCTTAAAAAGAATAGATCTTTGCCACCATAAAACTTTAAGCAGAGCCACTGGAATTATTCAGTAGAAAAGAACAAAATTATGCGGCAGGTTTGACTAAATTATCCAGCAAGAAAAGGTAAGTTATGCGGCACAATGCGCCACATTTTGTAGTTAGCATTACTTCATTATTTTGTCATTTTAACTCACAGTAACGCTGTCAGGGGAAATATTTCACCTCATTAGTACCAGTTTAACGCCCAAATACAGCAGTAAGCAACTACAAGATTACCAGTCTTTGCAGGGCCTTCCACTGCTCCGGAACACTTTGTCACGCTTTAAGTAACTTTTGTTCCGTTTGAGCTAGAATCAAGTTTTTGTCATTGAAATCTGGAGATTATGTAGCAAATGCAGTAAACTGATAATTATGTGGAAAGCGCTGCTCCTGCAGAAACACATAATTCCAGTGGCCCTGGCTTTAAGTGACTCAATCAATTAATGGCTGGTAGGAAGGCCGGTTTCTTTTTTAACTTTCTGCACTACCACCACCCACTTCGATTTCAGGCACAGGCATGTCAAAGTCAGTATTAACCATTCAGGGGAAGTTTTTTGTGTGAAAGCTGAGTCCATGGGGTGGCTGGTAGATGGCCAGCAGGGTTGCATTCAGATGCAGAGCCCTAATCCTCTCGATCCTTGGGGCCTCATAGAAATGGTCTAGGAGACCGAGGAAAGGAGCGAGATTCATAGATATTGTCAAAGAGAAGGCCCAGAATAGTGAGCACTCTACGCAAACTAATTTTTAGGTTTACAAATGTCCAGAGACCGCTTCTTTAGAGAGCTACCCCAAAGGGGACGATATAAGTGTTTTTTTTTTAAAGGGACATTAGTGAAGCTGGTACTGCTGCCAAGTGTGTAAGTGGCCACTGCTGGTTATCATAAAGGAGTAGATGCAGATACAGAAGGACTTTGGCTCAAGAATTTGAGGGGCCCACTGTATCACAATTATGACTGTCTACCTTCAAAAAAAGTGGCATCCGAGTGTATTGTCCTTTCAAGCATTAGGACAGAGGTGATGATCGATCATGGTGGGGAAGAGGTAAAAGAGGAGGGGAGATAGCCTGCTACTCAGGACTACAGTTATCATTAGTGCAGCAAGAATAGTTGCATTGGGGTCAAAGAGTGTGAGGGGGTCACAACACCCCAATTATGGGGAGCAGTGTGTTTGGGATATCTGTTTTTGTTTGATGCATTTGCTGTTTTATAAGTTTCGTAAGTGGTGCAGTTCATAAGCTATAGAAAAAGTATTCCTGAAATCATCTCATAAGCTCCGCTCCCTGCATGCAGTCATGTCCCTTCCGCTCCCCCAATCCTAGCCATAAAGTTTTGGAGGGGGCCCGATCTCCAAACATTTTGCTTGGGGGGGCTCAGAGTAAAAAAGTTTGAAGACCTCTGTTCTAGAGTATCTGATGAGGTTGTGGTGGGCGACGGTGGCTGCATTGGCTCATATGGCCATTAAGTTGTTTGTCTAAATGACTCTGTACAATATGTGCCAAGTGTGGAAAAAATATTCTGACTTAATTCTGATGCCATAACCCATCAAAAAAGTACCAAAGAATGAATGGGGATTTTTTTTATTGCATGATTGTAAAAGGAAAAAGATCCATGGCCTCAGCCATGAGAAATTGGGGCAAAAACGTATGGAAGACAAAAAATTGATAGGCATGAATGAATATATTAGATGTTATTAACTTATGAATGATGGACTGAATAGGAAGTAAGGAAGAATTGGCTGAAGAGGATGGATTATTGTTGCGGGCAGACTTGTGATTTCCCTGGAAAGTTTGAGAAAGAGAACTCTTGACATATAACAGGGGGCATTTAGATAACTAAAGAATATTGTATTGGGGGCCTAGGATAGACAAGGAAGGTGAAGGATTCCATGGAAGCATAAATTCTGATAAATCACAGCTCACATTCAGTCCAACTTTATTCCCAGTAAACGATCCCCGTATGTCTTGGTAAAGAGTTAGTGTTGAGGTGATGGGACCCATATGGGAGAATGGCCGGTAAATTAAATGCATATTGGGGATCTATGGTCATTTCTGAAAATGGCCTGAACTGGAAGTTGTGATGTTTGTGGCTTGTGCATACCACATCACAACATGTGAGGTCATGGGCTACAGTCCTTTTGTCTTGATGAAAGGGTGGCTGCCAGTTATCACGGACAACCGTGGGTGGAGGCCATAGGTTAGACAGGTGGAATAGTCACCAGAAGAGGAGTAAACTCCATATAAATTATGGTATGATGCAAAGCACAGAGGTAAAGCCGGTGAAATTCAGTGCTGGACTTTGGATCAGGGATGGAACTGGATGAGGCAGTGAGAGTAAGTGGTCTGTAACACAGTGGTCCATGGTAGAGCTGTCTTCATCCGGGGTTGAAGGTATCCACTGGGGAAGATTTGGTTGTCTGACCAACAAGCCTAAGAAATTCTAACATTGTGTATGTTAACTTCTGGCTTCATGTGATACCTGTATATAGGATGTACCTTTTTAGGGCGAGCCCTCGTGATGCACTGCGTAGCAGTGCTCGCGTAGGCGATCCGTTTTGTAGGGGTTTTCAAAATGGACCTTGAAATTCCACACAGCTCGTGCTTGTGCATTTCCAAGGTCCATTTTGATTGGACTTTGCGTGTGTGTTGTTTTTTTAACAGAACACGCAATAGGTCATAGGCGGTCGCGTAGCTCCGCCTATGGCATATTGGTGTCTGTTACATGCACCAAAGCCCATATGTCATGATATTGTCAGGTGAAGAGACTTTTAGGTATATTTGAGTGTCATCTGCGTACATGTTATAAGATATGTTCGAGCGGTTCAGATTTTCTGTAAGTGGTTCCATGTACAAGTTGAAGAGCGTGGGTGATAATGCAGATCCTTGAGGGACCCCAGTTGGGATCGGGGTGTTGTTAGAAAAGGAATGGTTAACTTTGGTTCTCTGTGAGCTATTGTGTAAGGAATGAGGCAAACCAATTTAAAACTGTGCCTGATAAGCCCCTCCTTTTTTCAAGAAGATCAATCAAGTTATCATGTTTGACGGTGTCAAACACTGAGGAGAGATGCGGGAGAAAAATGTAGGCAGCTTTCATTTCGGTCAAGAAATCTGAGTGTCATCAGTAATGTGTGTCAGGCGGATAAGGAGCTGTTGTTTAGGGAGGGAGGGGAGGGACTAGTTGGGTTGTTAAGCGATTGCGGAAACGGGAAGGGGTGGGGGGACAGAAAAGCAGCCCTGCAATTTACTGGATTACTGACTGTCACTGAACAATGCTGTCTTCATCAGGTCGTAACTGTCTCCGTTCCTGTCCTGCGCCGCTCGACCTCCGGGTTGTGAGCTAAATGGCTGTGTGACATATATATCGGAGTTTCATAGGTAGGACAGACAATGGATGAAATGGCATATGTGTCCTGCTTGTACAACTTATTTTGCTGCAATAAAAAGATATGTACAAAAAAAAAAATCAGTAATGTGTGTCAGGGCAGATTCGGTACTGTGACCCGCTTGGAAACCTGATTGGAATTGATCAAGGAGTTGAAACTGATCAATGTGATTACACAGTTGTGTGTGAACGTATTTCTCAAGTAGTTTGGCTAGGGTCATGATATTGGAAATGGACCTAAAGTTGTACGGATCATTTAAGTCTGCATTTGGCTTTTTAGGTATGGAGGTCACTTGGCCAGTCTTGAGGCAGTCTGGAATCCTGCTTTGAAGGAGAGATTCATGGACAAAGTTGGACCAGAGTGGGATTATGGAAGGTATAAGATTTTTGAAGAGCTTGGCGGGCATTTGCCCAAGGCTTTTTAAGAAGACGCGCAAGGGTTTTGCCGACCTCGCCACCCTCCCCGTATTGGCGAGCGCGCTCCTCCCGATCTAGGAAATGCGTTTCTCTGTGTTCAGCATCCTCAAATTCCGCTATCTTAGCCTTGATCTGCCCAAGGGTCGTGAGCTGATTGGACTTGAAGAATTCTAATACAAGCGAGTGAATCTTTCTCTAATCACTGCAGATCATTCCTCAGTGAACGTAGAACACCAATTTGTTTAGCAATACACTTGCCCTTAATGTCTGCTGTAAACGCCTCCCATAGAGTGGACGGGGTGTCTGCAGAGTCTGCGAGTTTGGTGTCAAAGTATGGCTGATCCAATGTCCTCTCGCAACACCTGGTCCCAGACGGCACCAGCTGGAAGTCTCCAGCTGAAGGCACTATTCGGCACGTCTGTTAAAATAAATTCTAATAGTACTGGAGCGTTATCCGATAGGGTTCAGGCAAGATGGGCACGGTGTCTAACCCAAGTGTCCACGTCACAGGATATGAGTTGGTAGTCAATTTTAGACCACGAGGGGCCCGCAGAGGAAATGCAACTCTCCTCTCGGCTTGATTGGTGTTGGCAGTGCCAGACATCTATCAGATCCTGGTCTTCCATAAGGGCCTGCAGTTGCGCCGCAGCTCAGGCGTGAGGCCGGCGAGAACCATTTGACCGTTCCTAATTGGAGTTGAGAACCACGTTAAAATCACCTCCCCATAGCACTGCCCCGGGGTCTAGGGAGTCCGCCAACCGCCGCATCTCGCTAAAAAACTGGGGCTCCTCGGTGTTGTGGCCGTATATTGATATGAGTCTCACTGGGCGACCTACAAGAACCCCCTCCACTATCACATACTGACCCTGGAGATCGCATATTGCAGTGCGCTTATGCCAAGGGAAGCCCTTTCTGAGAACGATGGCTGTGCCCCTGGCGTAGTTGAAGTATCCCGCTATGAACTTTTCACCCATCCTTCCCGCTCGCAGGCGCGAACACGTGGCTCCTATCAGATTTAGCTGTTGTAAAAAGCAGAGTCTGCTCCATATCAATTAAGAAATGCTGCCACTAACCGCATCTTCCTACCGCAGTTCAGGCCCTTCACATTCCAGGTTACAGCTTTTAGCGTGCGTGTCTTGTCAGCAGTTGCAGTCATCTCTGCATTATCATGCATCCACGCGCGCCAAGAGGGAGAGCAGAACCCAGCAGCTTCGGACTCGTGATAGAGAGAGGAAGGCAAAAGAAGAAGGGAGAGAAAACGCAAATAGAGACAAGCAGCCAGTGAGAATTGAGCGAGAGATGCAAGCTACACCTCCCCCAACTTTGTGAGGTCTGTACAATGTGATTAGGTTATATTCAGGGGGAACTAGAATGTCCAAAATTGGTGAGGAGGATACATTAAAAACCACTTGGATGCTATGTCATGTCCAACGATTTACAGTAAATTTCCATTGAAATGAATGGGCACTCCATGACGAGCTGACCTTGTCATTAGCATGGAAGTGGTTAAGCCAAGTTTGTGGTAGGATCAGGAGGTCCAGATCTTGCAAGATTAAGAGGTCGGCTGTATTCGCAGCATGCCTAACCGCTGACCTGCAATTCAAAAGCATTGACTTGAGGTGGGATTTGGTAACCACAGCTTCTTGGGGAGATGTGGAGACTGGTGGTAAATTATCAAAGCTTAAAGTATTGAATGTATTGTATTCCGCATTTATAGAGCGCACTGTGACCCTACGGTATCCTGGTGCTTGAACACGTGAGATCAATTAACCTTGAGTGTAATAGCGAGTACAGGGTAAAAAATGATAAGAAAGTCACGGCCACATACTTACGTCCTAGGAAAGAGCCAGGTCTTTAACTTCTTTCTGAACGGCAGCAGATTACCTATCTGTCTAAGTTCGGCTGGGAGTTTGTTCCAATCCAAAGCTGCTGCAATACTAAAAGCTCTTCCTCCATATCTAACTCTTCTAAACCTGGATACTCTCACCAGTTTAGCTGAGGAGGACCGAAGGTTACGTGGGGGGACATACCATTCAAAACTGCTCTGTAATGGCTTGGGCCCAATGCCATACAGAGCCTTAGAGACTATGCACATTGACTTGAACTGTACCCTCTGCATAACTGAGAGCCAGTGGAGCTCGGCCAAGGCCTGAGACGCTGAAGACTGGCGTGGTCTCATTAGTGCAAACTTCTGCCGCCATCAACTGTATTCTCTGGAGTCTCCCAATCAGATATTTAGGAGACTCCAACGACAATGTTGTGAGATTGACACTGGATTCTCTAAATGAGTTGGAGGAAATAGTCTGGATCTTGGATGGTGGGAGAGAAGGTTTATTATGGGCGGTATTGTAATGAAGTAGAAAGGAGTGAATGTCAGCATCAGACATAGGGTCAGTGATCCTGTGTGGCCTGGCGTGATGGTTAACGAGGCCTAGATTTCCCGGTAAAATATGTCTCGTTTTCCAAGATGAGTCTTGACTTTGGCAGAGTTTAGCCGTAGTGGGGAGGCGTGATTGATTGTTCTTGAAGGACATGTAGAGATTCCAGCGCTCCTCCATCATTGAAGAAAAGTGTAGTAGGTTCAGAAGACCCTGCTTGATGTCTGCTTGATGTCTTTCAGTTCAACCTCAAGGGGGGGTGTGGGGGTATAAGGAGTGGTTAGTTGGTCTGTTGATAGGAAGGGAGTGAAGTCTCCTCGTAAAAGGAACAGTGGTAGGTAATGTAGGTTCCACATAGTCCCGGATGAAAGTATAAGTGGAGTTTTTTTGGAGGTTGGGGGCTGGTGGTTGGTGGCATGGAGGGGGTATGAAGAGTAGAGGGAAGTGGTGTTCTACAGTTTTCCTCCATGTGTCTTTTGTGCTATAGGGGAGTTGAGTTCCTGGTGTTGGGAAGCACAGTGGGTGAGTGGGGTGCTCCTTGAGGTAGGAGTGATGAGAGGAGGGGAGTTTAATAGGCTTAGTTATCTAGAGTGCTGTTATTTATTGTTATGGGGTGAGCATTGGGTGATGATATGTGAGTAGCAGGAGAAGGCCAGTTCCCTCCATAGGTGAAAGGGTGGTCCTCGATGGGCTTCTTGTGTTGAGGGGCAGTAAAGACCCAATGGTTAGGGGGTCTGGTGGATGGGTTGGGTTCCACCTTGGGCAAGGATGGGGAGGAAGAAGGGTAACGATTGGAACTCAGGACCCCTAAATTGCTAATGATGGAAGTTTAACCTGGGTGAGGATTAGGAGCCAGTTTTGCAGTGAGCTCAACCACATTTAGTTCTGTCTCCAGCAGTCGCTCCCTCACCTTATGGCGATCCAAATATTACTATCAATGAATATGGAATCCATTTATTCTTCTAGCATCTGTTTCAGTTGGGTAATAGCCATCAGTATCTGGGGAGTGGACATTTCATCCGTCCGTGGAAATAGGCTGTGTCTGCTCTGCGAGTTCCATGCAGGGCCTCCTCCCACCTCTGTATATCTGTAAATTTTTGGTTATTGGCCTGTTCTAGAAGATCTATCTCGGCCCATAACTACACAGAATAGTTATTGCCACATGGGCCTATCCCCCTCCTTCAAATTCTATGTCTCAGCAGGTGCTTTGCTATCCCCTGGGTACCCTCTCAAAACAGCAGCCCAGCCCACTGCAGGTCAGACTGTCTTCTTCAGGTCTGTCTGCCACTTATTACCTCCAGAACAAAAACATGAAGGAGAACCAGGCAATGTCCCCGGAGGCATGAGCAAGGACCTAGCCCTCAAGCCTCCCTCTCATCCACTACCACCCACGTCTCAAAGGTTAGTAGCTGGAAGATCCCTTCTCAGCAACCTCTTATCAGTTGGAAGCTCAGGGTTACCGGGTTGCAGTCCCAACCATATGAGCACGTCAATGGGGAGGGAGGAGAGGTTGCACAGGTGGCACCTGTATGTCAACTTGTATGCACTTCACAGGCCTGGCCCTCTATGCCTTCTCAGGCAGGCCTCCTGCAACTGTATACGCTCTCTGCATCAGCAGTCTGCAATGCAGGAAGGGCAGGGGCAGTTACTGCCTGGGGACTGTGCTGACCTCATCTCCATTATCTAGCCGCTGTCATTGTGGCAACCATCCTCCAGGCTTCTAGGCTCCAACCTACATTGCGTGCCCCAGCGATCAGTTTATTTCTAGGAAGCCATTCAGCCCAATGTGCCCGGCTGTGCCAGTACATCTCAGCCAAGCCTCTGCAGGCGTCTATGCGCTTCCCATCATGGTTTCGTGGGGCTCGGGAAGTGGAGTCTGCGGCCCCCTTGGTCCGCCAAGCTCAATTTACAATTGTTGGGCTGCCACTGTATGGCACTCACCTTGGCATCTGTGCGCTCAATCATGGTAGGAAGTCAGTCCGAGCCCCCTCTACCACCTGGAAGGCTCTATGCGTGGGACCTCCTCTAGGGGTCTGACCTCTAACTCCTTGGGAGAGTACTGGATTCTGTAGGATTAGGCTGGGTGCCCGGCAGCGCAATCGTTCAAGGCTTTCATTCAGCCATCTTCCTGTGTCTGCCTTTCACAAGATTATGCACGTTTCAAATTTAGTTTATTCATTTTGATATCATTCGACATGGCAAAACAATTTGTTTTTAATTCTTTTACGGTCTATACAAAATGTAAATAGATTTATCATTTTATGTTACTGATATGAGTGAGTGCACACTTATTGTTAATATATCAATCTGCTTTATTTTATGGTTGTCTCATTTATCCTTGCCTCAAAACCTTACCAACTCTATCCCATCGGAAAAGTACATGCATTACTTCCAGAATGCTGCTGTTCACTGTTAAACATTTTTGTTAAAATTAGTTTACACCTTGAAAGATTTTTTACTTTTTTTGTTTTTTTGTTTTGTTATACTGCAGGTGGCCTCAAGTGTGGACAGGAACAAAACTTAAGGATTCTGTCATTTGCAGCAAATAGACTACAAAGAGAGCGATGTTCCAGAGATTTTAGAAGAAACCAATTTCTAAAAGCTGGATTTGGCCAGGAAGTAACGACAATACTGAGCAGAGTCGCCGACTGATTGTAAATGCAATTTCTGGATTCTCTCTAATTTCTTATATGTCAATGAACCCTTAAGTTGGGGACAGCAAGGACACACATGATCGAGGAGATGGAGGGTTTTGGGACTGTAAAGCAAGAGCCAGAACAGCAGCACAATTTGAATAAAAAAACAGTGTACATTATTTATAAGACTGTGCAGATTGCAGAAGTAGTGTACCCATGCACTTCCCAAGAGACAAACCTAGCTTGTAATTTGAACAGGACAGTACAGAAAAAGAGGTGCACAGGAGAGATACCTTATCAATGTTCAGAATGTGAGAAAACCTTTACTCAACAATCCTACTTGACTCGACATATGAAATCGCACTCTGAACAAAAGCCTTATCAGTGCTCTGATTGTGAGAAAAGATTTAGTCAGAAACACTATCTGACACGACATGAAAGAACACATTTGGGACAAAAAATATATCAGTGCACTGAATGTCCAAAAAGTTTCAGCAAAAAAGCGAGTTTAATTCAGCATGAAGGTGCACATGCAGGAGAAAAACTGTATTTGTGTTCTGAATGTGGTAAAACCTACCGTCATAAAATCAGTCTCACATTACATGAAAGATCACACTTGGGACATAAACCATATCAGTGCACTGAATGCCAGAAAAGCTTCCACGATAAAAGTACTCTTGCTAAGCATGAGAAAATTCACACAGGAGAAAAGCCATATCAGTGCAATGAATGTGAAAAATGTTTTACTAAGAGATGTAGTCTAACTCAGCATGAAAAGACACACACCGGAGAAAAACCCTATAAGTGCACAGAATGTGAAAAAAGCTTCAGTCAGAAAATCCATCTCGTACATCATGAGAGAACCCACACAGGAGAAAAGCCCTATCAGTGTGAAGAATGTCAAAAAAGCTTCAGTCAGAAAATTCATCTGACCCAGCATGAGAGAACTCACACAGGGGAAAAACCCTACTGGTGCAGTGAATGTCAGAAAGGATTCAACCACAAAATTAGCCTGACTCACCATGAGCGAACGCACTCTAGGCACGCCTCCTCTCAGGAATGATGTTCATTCACATAATTCCATGTAAACTAAAAGAAAGTACAACATATGGACATTAACCTGAACTGAACCCCTACAAGGGCAGTGAATATTACGCAAGCTCTAATTCTGAAATCAGTCTTACTGATGAGATAGCATGGAATTGCCCAAAAAAAGTTAGCAGTGCGCTGCAAAACCAAGCGGCTAGTCATAACTGTGTTTGAATGTATGAATAACTCAGTCTGCCTAGGTGTATGTGGGAGAAAATATCCGGTTTGCAAATAATATCTTTGAAAAGCTAAAGTGAGAATGGTAATCTGACTTAATGGGTGAGCGCAAATCTAGCTTAGTTGCAAACCTGTTTAAGGTGGAACTTGAAAGGGCTTTTTTTTAATTACAAAATCCCCCAACACCCCCGCATTCCTGCCAACGCCCCCGCATCCCCCCAACGCCCCCGCATCCCCCCAACGCCCCCGCCTCCCCCAACGCCCCCGCCTCCCCCAACGCACCCGCATCCCCAACGCACCCGCATCCCCAACGCACCCGCATCCCCAACACACTCCAGTCCCAATGCACTCTCACCACACACCCCATTCAACCCTAATCACACACCCCCCGCCCCCACACATCCCACCCCCACACATCCCACCCCCAACACACTCACACTCTTTTATAAACATTCCCATGCCAAACGTTCAGCAGATTGACATAAAATAAGTTGCAGTAGTAAGAGAGCTGCTCCCTCCTGTGACTTGGCTCATGGAAAAGATCAAGGCGATTACATATATAAAAAAGAAAATTGTGATGAGCTAAAGAGTGGAAGCAGTTAATTGAAATGCTCTTCTCTAAATTCCTACAACAAGCTAATGAATGAAAGCCAACAGGGTAATTTATATGTGCTGCTATTCAAAAAGCCAAAGAGACTCTAGCCATGGCACGTTGTCATACTAGTAAAACAAATTGAAACTAGTGAAATGATTTAAGCTGATAGTTATTGAAACGTCCTGACTCTGGTGAACAGTATATTAATGTGGCAAGTTGTGTATGGAATTGTATAATATGTACCAGAGAACAATGCATGGAGATTTTTTGAAGAGTGTCAAATGTTGGAATATGCCTTTAGGGACAAAAAATGAAAAATCACAAACCATTGTGACCAAGTGTAATCGATTGCGACCAATTGTTGCCCAGTATGGCCTATTAAAACCACTTCAAGATATTGCCTGTGAAAGTGAAAACACAATCAATTCTATGAAAGTATCTATTTTTGCACAGATGATATTGATAGTATTTGTCAATAGTGTAAAGATTAGTAATGTAGAACATTTCACTAACGTATCCTTCCTCATGGAATCTTTTGTTATGACTCCTGCTGTGTGTAAAATGAAAGCCTATTCAGAGACCTGAATCAGAAGAAAACATAAATAGTCTATCTATAAAGATGAAATCACGCAAACATCTGAAATATGGTAATATTGCCCCTGGGCACAAATTAAGAAGTGCAGGTGTTTGAAATATGGTCCGTCATTTTTCACGATAGATGCAACTTTGCCTCGGGAGTAGGGCTAGGGGTGGGGGGGGGGGTCATCCAGCATCAACAACCCAAACTGACATCTGTTACCAAAACCCAGAACTGACATTGGACCCCAACATCCAGGACTCACAATAAGTTAACATCTTCCAACAACCAGAGCTGACATCAGTCAACAACATCCAGGACTGACATCAATTATCAGCATTCATCAACTGATCCATGAGTGAGACTGAGGCCCGGCTGACTGACAGTTGTTGAAGCTTAACTCACTAGAAGCTAAGGGCCGTATGTAGAAACCATTTTTGCGGTCTGGCCGTTTCTTGCCCCAAAACATACTTTTACATATGTACAAAACATACTTTTACATATGTACAAAACATACTTATACATATGTACAAAACATACTTTTACACATGTACAAAACATACTTTTACACATGTACAAAACACAAGTTGTGATTCGGTAGCACATTTCCGAATTTCAATTTGTCTTTGCGATTCAGTATTTGAAACGGGGTGTTTAGGACGTCCCGCCCACATACTGAATCTGAATGGGATGTATGAATGTTTTGCGACCAAATTACAGTTGCATAATTTTCAAGTTTTACTGACTCCTAGAAGGAGGTGTAAACCCATTCACAATGGGACTCCTTCCCGTTTGAGAACAACAAAAAGAATATATTTTAACAGCAGGGAGGGGTCCTATGGGGACCACTGCCTAATCTAAAAAAAAAAAAAAATTAAACTTCAAGGTTTTTTTTTTTTTTGGATAATGCATCCTGTTCCTTTAAGGAAAATGGGCTGCATTTAATTTAAAAAAAGTTGCTTCATTAATAAGCAATCACAGACATGGTGATCTATAATGGCTGCTAATCCCAGTGGGTCTCAAAGTGCGACTTTACTCATGAATATTCATGAGGTAGGGAGATTTGCAACAACCTAGGAATCGCTGAATAAAACTGAAAGAATTTCATACATTTGGGATAGCGATTTCCTAATTGTGATTCACAGAGAATCGCAATTAGGAAATCGCTTTCCCTAAAATCTGTACATATGGCCCTAAGCTGCTGTTTATATCACCTGAACCTGCCAAAAACACCTGAAATACATCAATTAATTTTGTTCTTGAATCCTCAGATGATTAATTCCACACATCCATAAATGTTCGCTTTCATTGGTTCAGGCAAAGTGATCTACTGAATCAAGGCGGACAACTTATTGGTTGTTTGCGTTTGTCTGCCCCCAGTCCCTTCTCAAAGCAGTGTTAGCGCTGCAGCCTGCTGAGTATAAGGGGTTAATTACCAGGGCCTGTTCACCCTCAGTTACAGAACTCTGTAATGTGCCGAAATAAAATTAAAATGTGTCTCTGAGGCAAAGTCTTGTCGCTCATGTTCAGTTAAAAATAAAATAAACAACTCAGGAAGCACACAAGAGCTGAGACATTCACCGGCAGGCTGTAAAACGCTACATTTGGTAACCAGACAGTATTCCAAACATCTTGGCTTCTGTGGTGTGGCTTGGAGTGACCTTTCTATAAATCTGACTCCTCCCACATACTCTGAAAAATGGTACTGATTTTGTATGTCACTGATCCTGAACATGGGGATTGTTTCCACTGTAAAAAAAAAAAAACACCCATCGCCCTTTACCCTGGTTTTTCCTCATAATGCCAGAAGCTGAGCAGTATACATTATCCAGTCTAACACGATGAAGGTGGTTCAACTAGGGTTTCTACCCCCCATTCTGTGTTATGTAATATGCTCTTCCCTGTGTTCCTCCTTTGTTTTGTAAGCCTTTCTGTTGTAAAGCACAATGTTTTCATTTCTGTCCTTTGAAACAAATAAAGCCTAGAAGTTGTACTTTGTCATGTCGTGTATAAAACACAACCACCCCTGGAAGGCAAGGGATGGATGGGAGAAATATTTCTATTGTGACACTCATTCTGTCTGCACACAAGGAGATCCCTCATTTGTGGCACCTCATCCAGATATTGTATGATTACATGCATTGGTGGCCTGCTTCCTTCAATGCTGGAGATGTTTTGGTACTGCTTCCTTAACCCATTCGCTGCGTTTGTCGGCCAACAGCCGTCACGAGCAGTACCTCGGTAGTGCTGCGCACATCTGTTGGCCGACACGGCCCCGCCCACTCGGCTAAACTGCCGCACTGTGTCGGAATTGCCGCCAGAGTTAAGCAGTTACGAAATACATTTACTGGACCTCTTTCCGCTGTTTCTTTTAAGGAGAGCTCTGTATACTTTTGTCTTCTCAGTGCATCTGCACAGCTGCGGGCATGCCATGATGTGGCCGGGGCACTAATTTACCCTAGGATCAGTTAAGTCACCATTGTTTGTCCCTTTCAGCTAACTTGTAGATGCATAGCCCGGTCATCCTTTTGCTCTACATACCAGGCCCCTTCTAAAAACAAATGCTAACATTTTGATGCCACTAAACAAAAGATTTGCATCTCTGAAAAGCTTGGACGTGTTTTAACTCTTTACAGATTGATTTAGAGAGACTCACCGGTGTACTCTAGTTCTCCTTAGATAAGCTCCTGCTTGGCCCGCTGGCATTTCATGACTAGTTTGGACCCAGAAGAGGGAAGAGTCCCTGCTAGAGTCAAAAGGAGGTTGTTGCATCGAGAGGAACATTGAAAAGGGTCTCTCCCCATGTGCCTTGAATCTTTGCCTTCAGGTCTTGATTCTGATTCACGAGATTATTTGACCAGATTATGTTGCAAACACTGTCGGTTGGATGAACTTGCTTCGAGAGGCTGTGAGATGAGATGTTGCAAGGGTTTTGTAACCAGAGGAGTACAGATGATCACAGAATACCACGAAAGGGCTCTAGGTTTGGCAACTTCCAGAACTCTACTGAAGAGGAGAATTATGTGAAAATGGCTTACCCATTTTAGACCAGTGACAACAGGCAACTTGAGCCATGATCCGCCTCCTACTGTGCCAACTTTGAGCCAAGCCAACAGCTTTGCTTCTTTGCCAATGAGCTGACAGGAACCAGCAACAGTTTTAAATGATGGACTCCATCTGTGATGCAGAGGGCCATACTGAATGGTGCTTGTTCCCACCCACGTCTTGAACATCAATCAAAGGGGCGGTCAGTCCACTGGGCCAATAGCCGCTTCCACTCCTTTCACAGAGGTGCGGATACTTTTTTAAATATGTTGTTTGGCACCTTTGAGCTAAACTGCAAGCACCTATATGCTGCCTGGCTACTCTCTGCCATCCACACCTAGATTGAATACCCCCTCGTTTGGCCAGATCTTTTTCCCCAATCCACAGGACTACAGTTCGACCTGAACAACACTCCCCAGCAGAAGTGCAAATGCGCTTTACTCCCATAAGATGTCTGTAGGTGGTAACCCCGGGTCAGGGGTTGTTTTTATAGACTTTTTAAATTTGGAATCCAAAAATGAGCTCCAAAAGTGTTATTTTTATTCATTAATGTTTTTCTCCTGCTAAATTGTAATTTGGCCTGGAATATTACATTCTTTATTTCATGACTGTATTGTTTGTGTTGGAGATAACACCTTCCACTACAAACACCCACGACTCCCTGAGGTAAGAAGAATCATAAGGCTTTTATTGTCATAAATCTCACCATGTGGCCAGTTCTGTTCATTCTGATTTGACACTAGATAGTCACCAGATCAATACTATTGAGACATTCCTCTCGTTGAGCTGGCAGCAACCCAAGAATCCTCAGGAATGCACAACGTGGAATATTTCACACAAGTCGCTAGTTCAGTCCTCAAAGCGCCACTCAAAAGGAATACTATTCTCGGAATCCACCTCTCGAGTACTTGCAAATTATAAGTGTGATTATTAGTCGGATGGTAAGTGGATATTACTGGTCAGATCGTCTAACTCTAGTTCAAATCACTGCAAAGCTCCACATTTCACATCTATCTGTGTGAACCTCACTGTAATCTGCAAGAGCTTGTCTTGTACAAGCCCCAAGTCAACCACCAGACCGAGGACTACCAGCGACGTGCCAGGTACCACAGCTTTCATCCTAATTTGAATGATATTGGGCCCGATGTATCAAGATTGCATATTGCGATTCTATAATTGCGAATTTTACTGATTCGCTATTATCGAATTGCAAAATGCAATGTATGTAGGTTTTGGCAACATTTTAGCAAATTCTACATATTCCTTAATTGTGACTCGCAATTTGCGAGTCGCAAATAAGGAATGGCTTCCCATTCATTTCTATGGGCCTAGAGGCCCATAGGAATGAATTGGAATTGCATGCACAATTTGTGAGTACCCAATTGGTACTCGCAAATTGCGCATGCAATTTCAAGGGTGCCAAAAGGACACCCTTTTGAACCACTGAAATATACGTGTATGCACATCTGGTGCACATACATGCCCTAAGAAAAAAGCTAAATTGTGCATTTTTCTAAGGATTTGCAATTTATCATCAACTTGAAGTTGATGGTAAATTGTGATTCCTTAAAGCAGGGGCGCAATTTAAAAAGCGCTTCCTACATTGCATTTAGAGAATCGCCAATTGCGATTCTCTAAATGCATGCGCAAAATAAATAATCTCAAAGATTGTGATTCCCTTTTTTGCACTTGACTTTTCGGATGATACATCCCAAAAGGCTTTTTCCCGTTTGCAAAACGGGCTAATTCCGTGAATGGTTCCATTTGCGAATGGGAAAATGCTTGATACATCTGGCCCATTGTCTCTCCAGCACCTTATGCAAGCCCATGTGATATCGAAACCAGTAAACAAATAATGTATAACTTAGTCACGTGGATCAATTGAAGATAATTAGCCCTGCTCGCTCATTGATTATTACAAAATGTGTATTGTTACAACTGATACACCTATTGTTATGTACACTCTTTTATGCTTCACATGCAATTAATAATTACAGTAAGTGTGTGACTAATATCCTTCCTGATCCCCAACTAACATACCAAATACATCTATTCTTGTTACTGTCGCTATTCATAAAATTGGTAAACTTTCAGTTGTGGGCTAAGGCAGATTCTGTTGCATCTATTAAATATCAGATGCAACAACACACACTGACAGTTTGAACATCAATAATCTTATTGTGGCTCTTTTTAATCAGTGAAGTAAAAAGCGAACTAGTTACTCCCGCGCTGATGGCAAACACAATTCAGACGTCTCACCCATACTTTCACGGCTCTACGTAAGAATGATCCAGAATAACTCAACAATCACTTCTGCTTTCATAAACCTTCCAGACACCTCTACTCATCCAGACTCCTACTTGCACAAATATCAGGCATAGTGAAAACCAGATTCAGTGGTCGAAATGTCTCGTACATAGATCCTAAAACTTGGAACAAACTGCTGCTACACAGAAAGACCTCCTCCTCAGTTGTTGAATTCTGCAAGAAGCTGAAGAACCGGCTCTTCGAGTAGTCCCACTAGTCCCAAGGGATGCCTAGACTCACAACTACTCCGCGTCGGGCGACCCTGCTGGGTGATAGTGCGCTCTACAAATCTGCATACCATGACAACCTTGCGCTCCTTACTCACAAAATGAAGTAATTGAACGCATCACGACAATCAACAAGAACATTTTATGGTAGCTTTTATCTATTATTCTAAATGTCATGAATATTTGTCCTAGGAAAATATTCACCATAGCTTTATTTGATCTTTAAAAATATAATAAAATCATGAAAGCAATAAAAACATGCAAGATATTAAATACATATAATGCATAAAAACATCCAAAGAGAAATGTGGCCATTCGGTCATATTAGCATAAGCAAAATAATGATTACAACTCTGACTTATTGATCTATCATTGCCTGTGATGACATTCAAGGACATATGTTGTTCTTAAAACCTTAGGTTGGTGCCAGAATATTCATGATTCCTATTTACACCGTCTGTCAGGTCCACCTTCTTAATACCATTGCCTGCATGTTATTTTTAATGTATATTTTAATATTATTATCATTAGTAGTATGTTATATTCTAGTAGGAATTCAATACGTTTTACTTCGACAATTCATGTCATTAAAGCATTTTACAGTTGCATTCGGCATATGAAGTATTACATTTTTTTAAAGCATTACATAAATTACATACTATTTTTTTCTCATATGAGAGCCAGAGCATCGCAGCATACAAGTAGGTTAGTTTCAAAATCTGGGCACCATCCATTTTCCAATGTCCTCAAATAATGCTCCGTAGTGTTGATGTAAGGCATCTCTATGATACATTGGATTAGAGTAGGGCTAAAATATGTTTAGTTTTATAAAGAATTGTATTCACCTGAGTCCCATTTGTTGGTAAAAGATTTCGAAGGTGAAGTGCCAACTCTGAATTGAAAATAGAGATTTCTTTCAAGAGGCACAGTGATAATGTCCCTGTAGGATTTCAGTAAGGATTGACGTTTGAAATCTAGGAACCTTCCTGTCCATGGCTCTCCACCTCTCACTTCGCATTGCCAGATCCATAGCCAGTAATGCGATTTCTGATGAAGGGATAGGTGTGCAGGATGGGTTTCCCCAAAGTTCCCTCATACCCATATCTAGTAGAAAGCTTTAATTTGCTGTAGCCACTTGATTTTGTGAAGCCTTTCGGCATCTATAACACCCAGCTGAGCTATAGCTTAGTGAGCAAGTTCAGGTGTGGACCAAGCCCTTCTCCAGTATACTAACGGGTGTAGTTTGACTTTATTAGCCTCTTCGACGCTGATGACCGAACCGCTCCGTCATCAGCCGCGGTGGCGATGTGCTGATGACGGAGCGGTTCCGTCATGGCCCGCCCGATGCGCCTGCGCGGCGCGTTCTATTGAGCGGGCGGGGCCATGATGGGGCATACTGGCCAGAGTAAGGGCGTCGGTAGGAAAGCAAGAGAGAAAAGGAACAGTGCCATTTAGGAACAAGGAGAACAGAGTAGGGGCCAAAACACAGATTTGGCAAACACGTTCGTCTATAGGTAGCTGATAGGTAAGTTTACCCAGCCCACCCCTAAAAACCTGGGCAAAATTACCTTGATGCATATAAGTTACCAGAGAAAGCAGATCTAACGTCATGCCCAATTCAAGGAGTAATCACCATAACTACTTATGGGGAACCAAATCAAAAGCCGATTTGAGGTTGACGAAGGTAGCATACATGCTGCCTCTGCTGATTTTCACTACCCTCCAGTATAGAAGTAAGAAACTGAAAATGAGATTGATAGTGCTGATCTAGCGGTAACCTGTTTGCAAGCATGAAAGGATATCATTATCAATTATGCAATCCTGGATTTTAAACAAAACAAGTTGGGCAAATATTTTTGGGCTGAGTCAATTAACTAATAGGCCACTAGTTCCCAGGCAGCCACCTGTCTTTGTTATAAATAGGAATTAGTGCAGCTCCCTTGGAGGAAGCAGGAATGGGGACACCACCATGAGATGGCATTCGCCAGAATGAGTAGATACTTAGACCACTTTGCCCAATCTTGCAAAAATACCTCAGCAGGAATGCTGCCTGTGCCTGGCTCTGCCAACTGCATATAGGGCTTTAGCGACATCTGCACCATCATATGGACCTCAGACTGAGGCTACACGGAAATCATTTAGCTCACTCCTGACAGCATTAGAGGAAGTGACCTCAGACTATAAATGGAAAAAATGAGCAACGGACAAGGGCAATAGAATTATGGGGTGGGTGGGCTTGCCCGTCTCTACCCCACTTAACTAGGTTCTAAAATCTAACAGAGTCTTGGCAGAACAAGCAGCTTGGAGGTCTTTCCATCTCCCCTCATCCCTCTCTCTTTTCACCTAGGCCTGAGTTTTATAGAGTTTCCTTGCGATGTGGGCCTGCTGCATATCTTTAGCTTATATTGCCCTGACCAATAGGGAACGATTCTACTGTGCTCCTTATTAAACCAACTTTTTGTTGTGAAAGGGGGCCTGTGAGTTAATGATGCAGGATTGAGGAAGTAAGGCTATTATTAGAGCCAATAATTGTCCCTATGTCCCCAACGCTAGATAGCATAGTGGACACCTCCTTTAAACCGAATGCTAGGTCCTCAGTAATTGCAAGCAAAATGTCAGGGAGTCAACAACTTGGACCCATTTAATGCGCCGCGCGTCATTTGACCAGTATCCATCCTTGAAGTGAGTTATGCATCTTTTTTAATACAAAAAGATTCCATAGTGAGACTGCGGGGATTATGGTTCAATCTCTTTAGGATACACGATTTGACATGGGTCGTTCTGGAAACTGTCAAGACGAAAGAAAATCAAGAAAGAAAACTCCATGAGCGGGAGCAAAGATGGCTGTTCAAACTACGTACAGACACGTGTGGACTCAATGACGACATCCCATGGGGTGCCTTTATAAACTAAAACCATGATAACCCCCAATTCTTTTCCAGGTACCATCCATAATAATCTTTACATGATCACTGTAAGGCGTTATTACGATATCCCCGTAATATATATGCACTACTATTTCCTTTAGGGATTTATTTGGTTTTAACACCTTCAGTGATTAATTAAGAATAGTTTCAATGGGACAATTCCATTTTGCAGCTCCCCCTTTTGAAAGCAGCGCTTTGCCTCTTTTACTAAATTGTCAAGAGAAAGCATTTGCAAGGTTGCCGTTTACTTAATGAGACTAATTAGTTACCAAATCTTCTAAAGATTCACTGTCGCATTTTTGTCATTCTGCTTGACAACAGTTAAAAGTAATTTGTTTATTTATTTTTCCCCATTAAAAAACGGGCAATTTCGCTGATAACCAACTGCCTGCCGAACTCCTGTGAAATACCGTTTTCGGAACAACTACGATCTTTCCATCATTATTAAAACAATGTTTTCAAAAATATAATGCAGATTTCAGCTCACGCATCAAACTAGTGCTTACCGATAGACACTCCCCTCCCTTTCAATACTGTTTATTGTACAACGAAATTACATCCTTCCAAGATGGCGGACGGCTGCTTACGGTCCAGCTGCCACACGAATGCTACCGGAAGTTTAAAACAAACATAACAGAGCAAACGCGGCCATTGAGTGAGATGCGGTCCCGGGGGAGCTGAACTTAGGTATTTCCAATACGTTTTCCCATTCAAGGAAGTAAGTGCCATTTCTTTCTTTTTACGGCCTCACTCTGCAAACGGTAATGCGTACTGAACAAGTGACCTTGGAGGAGATACTTACCGATTTCTCCTTCATTTTTTCTTCCTTTTAAACCCCGTAATGAAAAACCAGCATTGATTCCACGAGGTGAAAACGAACCCCTTAGAGGGACCATGAGGTGCCATTGAGCACAGCTGCAAGTAAATATCACGACGACCTCAATTGCACCTAATTTTGTCTATGCATTTATTATGTGTTCTTTGTGTCTATCGTCTTAGTCATATCAAGTCCTGTCTTGTTTATATGTGTGAATTCACAACCACTTTTTTAATAAAAAGCTAATGCCTAACATGTGAGCCTGCACGCACCAATATGGTGCAACCACCCACCATAGCCCATGATGCATGCGTCATGAGAGGACACTATGTGACCCTCCTCGTAAGGGAAGTTTGAAAATGCTACTAATGTTGTGCTTTCTTTTCACAGCATTCGAAATCAAAAAATTGTATGTATTCTACTATGAACGCATGCTTTATGTATTAAGTATTTTGCTTTACTTTCACTATATCACTGTCTTACTAAGGACTTTGGAGTGGCAAATGCAGAGCTGGTCTCTGCATGGTCCTGACGAAATGCTAGGGGTAGCATGAAACATGTTGACCTTCTCACTGAACCAGTCCCCATTATAGGTTGGTTAGCAGTGATACTCACCCTATTTTTAATATACCTGCCTAGGAGCAAAATAAATTTATTGAGGCCCACTAAACACGGTATTTTTAATATACCCACACCCACTCCACCACCTTGCACTACACATAGTCTCTCACTTTGAAGTGCTCCTGCGCAGTTCATGAGTCGCAGCACCCCCCTTTTCGTAGAGAATTGGGAGGGCCCCAATGATGAAGCATGTCACCGTGGGGCAACCCTGGTGAGTGAGGGGACACTAGAAAGACATTTTTCTTTCTTGGCAGGTATCACTGACCATTTTGGTCAGGTACCGCGACATGAGGTAGGTTTTGGAACCCAATACGTTGGATTCTTGGTTGTACACTTTATCCGGAGGGCGCCCTAGTCTCTTTTTCTTCCTTTCCCCCTAGTCTTATACCGGATCCATCAGGAGTGACCGAAGCCTCAAGTCTAGAAACATGTAGAACTAGCAGCCATCTTGAAGCACGGCCAACCATGCCCCCGAATTAAAAAAATATACTTAAAATGAATAAATATTCATGTTACATTTAAAGAAAAAACTATTTTAAAAACATTTATTTCAAATCGATATTTTTTACTAAATGTTTTTGTTGTTTACATTCAAAGCCTTGGACCACAATACTTCTACTAATGATATTTTTTTGACTCCACATTTCTGTCACTGTCTTATAATCTCAATATCCTGCCAGTGACCTGCTCTACGGTGGGCTGGGGTTCCCCCATCTGGTCATTATCTGTGCTCTCCAAGCTCCGCCTCCGGAGATTTGTTCATGAATCGGATGTAAAACCTCAGCAGATCATTTCAGACTCCCAGAGTCTCTCTGCACCCTTGTGAACCTGTCATTAACAGCCCAGTAGTGGTCCAGGCAAATGTGACCTGACTGGCGCAGTCGCGTCTGGTACGGAGTCCAGGAATGGTCAACGCCAACCCAAGACAGACTGCCATTGCATCCATCTAGATCTGAGGGGTATGTCAGCCAAGCCCGGCTCCAGGATTCTGGATCGGGAAGGGCCATGAAGAAGCAGGGCTGGGCCAAGGAGTTGCATGGGGGAGAATACAAAAATCAACAAAGGGTTGTGAGACGGTGGTTGTTTAGACACCAAGAAAATCTATCCAGCTCTGACAAGTAAGAGTTACATATCTTCCATAATGTTGGGTCTAATGGATAAGACTGGTGTCTCTGCCCTGTATCCATTGCCCTCTGTGTACTCATCGCATGCAGGGGCAATGGACACTGGGCAATGATACAGTCCATGCTCTGGCCAATGGTGCAGTCCATGCTCTGGGCAATGGTACAGTCCATGCTCTATGCAATGGTATAGTCCATGCTCTATGCAATGGTACAGTCCATGCTCTGGGCAATGGTACAGTCCATGCTCCGGGCAATGGTACAGTCCATGCTCCGGGCAATGGTACAGTCCATGCTCCGGGCAATGGTACAGTCCATGCTCCAGGCTCAGTGCCCTTTGGAAACAGCCATGGCCACAGTGCACTGGCACCAGAGTACCTCCGCTCAGTGCCTGCCAGGCTCAGCCGTGGCCAGAGATTACCACAGGAGGAGTGTTGTGGACACAGGGTACGTCTGAAGATCAGGAGAGATGAATCGCTTTGGTACCGGATCCAACACTGAATGAAAATCAGGCAGAGCAGAGAAGAGACAACTGATTAGTGACTGACAACCAGGTTTTAAGAAGTTTTTTAAACAGATTGAAGTTGGGACAAGCGCGAATGTCGTCTGGCAGTTTGTTCCAACGGTAGGGAGCAAGATGTGAAATTGAGCGGCCACCCATTCTGATTTTATTAATCCTCTTAGGGCACAGCAGCCGCTGATCGCGCTGCCTCAATTGTCGAGAAGGAATATACGGTTTCAGCTTTTTTCTGAGGTAAGCCGGACCACTCCCCTGTACTGTTTTAAAAACACTAAAGTTCCTCTGCTTTCTCCAGGTGCAGGGATCTTGGGGCATATTAGCAAGAACCTCGTTAAAATTAGCACCGTTTTAGCGGCAGGAAACTGCTGCTAAAACGGCGATAGTGGGCTTGCTAATATGCGTTATAGAATTCCAATAGAAGCTCAGATTAGATGTGCAGGACATCTAACCTGGGCTCTTATTGGAATTCTATAATGCATATTAGCAAGCCCATTATCGCCGTTTGAGCGGCAGTTTCCTGCCGCTAAAACTGCGCTAATTTTAACGAGATTCTTGCTAATATGCCCCCTGATTCCCCTGGTGTCTCTAGGTTTAAGCCCAAAGTGACCATGGAAAAAAGGAAATTGCCAATCAATCAATCAATCATGCCATTTGTATAGCGCACTACTCACCCGGGAGGGTCTCAAGGCGCTTGGGGGGAGGGGTATGCTACTGCTCGAACAGCCAGGTCTTGAGTTGTTTCCTGAAGGCGAGATGGTCCTGGGTCAGCCGAAGGTGGATGGGGAGGGAGTTCCAAGTCTTGGCAGCCAGGTAAGAGAAGGATCTTCCTCCGGCGGTGGCTCTTCGGATGCGTGGTACGGCTGCGAGGGCGAGGCTGGTGGACCGTAGCTGGCGGGTGGGCGTGTAGAAGGTCAGGCGGTCGTTGAGGTACTTGGGGCCCAGGTCGTGGAGAGACTTGTGTGCGTGGGTGAGGAGCCGGAACGTGATCCTCTTGTCGACGGGGAGCCAGTGCAGGTTCCTCAGGTGGCTGGAGATGTGGCTGCGTTGGGGGACATCCAGGATGAGTCGGGCGGAGGCGTTCTGGATGCGCTGGAGTCTTTTCTGTAGCTTGGCTGTTGTTCAGGCGTAGAGGGCGTTTCCGTAGTCCAGTCGGCTGGTGACGAGTGCCTGGGTGACAGTCTTCCTGGTCTCGGTCGGGATCCAGCGGAAGATCTTGCGAAGCATACGCAGGGTGTTGAAGCACGATGAGGAGACGGCGTTCACTTGTCTGGTCATCGAGAGGGAGGGGTCCAGGATGAAGCCCAGGTTGCGTGCGTGGTCGGATGGCTTGGGTGCAGTGCCCAGGGCTGGGGGCCACCAGGAGTCGTCCCAGGCGGAGGGCGAAGATCCCAGGATGAGGACTTCCGTCTTGTCCGAGTTCAGTTTCAGGCGGCTGTCCTTCATCCACTCGGCGACGTCTTTCATCCCTTCATGTAGGCAGGTTCTGGCGGTGTCGGGGTCTCTGGTGAGGGAGAGGATCAGCTGGGTGTCGTCGGCGTAAGAGATGATGTTGAGGTTGTGCTGGCGTGCGATGGCTGCGAGAGGTTTCATGTAGATGTTAAAGAGGGTGGGGCTGAGCGAAGATCCTTGCGGGACGCCGCAGATGACTTCGGTGGCCTCGGAGCGAAACGGGGGGAGGCGGACTCTTTGTGTTCTTCCGGCGAGGAACGAGATGATCCCCTCCAGTGCCTTCTCTTGGATACCGATGTTGCTGAGGCGCTGGACTAGGGTGCGGTGGCAGACCGTGTCGAACGCAGCGGAGAGGTCCAGGAGGATGAGGGCCACTGTTTCCCCCTTGTCGAGCAGGGTCCGGATGTCGTCGGTGGCTGCGATGAGGGCGGTCTCGGTGCTGTGGTTGGCTCTGAAGCCAGACTGCGAGGGGTCGAGGGATCCGTTCGTCTCGAGGAAGGCGGTCAGCTGTCTGTTGACGATCTTCTCGATGACTTTAGCAGGAAAAGGGAGGAGCGAGATGGGACGGAAGTTTTTGAGATCGGTGGGGTCCGCAGTAGGTTTCTTCAGGAGGGCGCTGATCTCGGCGTGCCTCCAGCTCTCCGGGAAGGTGGCGGTGTTGAAGGAGGCGTTGATGATGTTCCGGAGTTGGGGTGCGATGGTGGAGTCGGCCTTGTTGAAGACGTGGTGTGACGAGCCTCATTCTTCACTCACCAAGGATTATCCGTCATGGGGCTCCCAGCATCTAGGAAGGGGACACATTTGGACTACTAGGACCAGTAAAATGCGTCTGTCCCCTGCGCACCTGATGTGGTATCTCGTATCTGACAGCGGCACCGCAGTTTTCAATTCAAGCTCTTTCCAATTCATATGTTTTTCTAAACTTTCCCAGATTCACACATTTCGAATGAGCACATTTCAAAAAGCTTTTAGAAAATATATGGAAGGATGCTAATAATCAAAGATGGAAGCAACTCATATTCTGACTTGACCGCTCCCTGCGGAGCACTACATAACTCTGCAGCAGTGTCAGTCCGTAGCAGTGCCAGTCCACAGCGGTGCCAGTCTGCAGCGGTGCTAGTTCACAGCAGTGCCAGTCCACAGCGGTGCCAGTCCGCAGTGGTGCCAGGTGCCAGTCTGTGCTAGTTCGCAGCAGTGCCAGTCCACAGCAGTGCCAGTGTGCAGCAGTGCTCGTCCGCAGAGGTGCCTGTCCGCATCGGTGCCAGTCCACAGCGGTGCCAGTCCGCAGCGGTGCCGGTCCCAAGTACTCCGTTCAACTGCCGGCGCTCTGCCCGCTGTAGTTAGATGTTGCGGCTGGAGATAGAAGACCACAGTGGCGATGGGCTTCTCGGCTGGCTCACAGTACTCTGCTGCTGTCAGGCTGGTGGGATTGCACCAAGCCAGTTTCGATGTTCCGGTTGTGCTGTCGGTGGAGTCCTGACAGAATGAGTAATTTATATATCACCTGCTGGTTTCTGCCGTTGTCTGCTCCGATCTTCCTCGAGGTAACAGACAACACTGGGCCGACACCGACAAAGACCTCTCTGGGGCCTCGGACACTCTAAACAATGGGTGTCTGCAGCAGGTGCCACCCGCAGGTCGCTTGGAGGAGGTAGGGCGGTACCACAGCAGGCTAAGGGATGCAATAGGACAGGATAATGTTTGGGTCGGCACAGAGCTCACTAAACAAGCGCCTGTCGCATTCGCCATCTCGGCACCGCCCCTGGGTGTCATGCGCTGTACTGCTCTCTGCCTCGTCTCCAACCCTGCAGTCGAAGGATTCTGTGCTGGCTCCCTGTGTGGAAATGAATTGTGTTCAAGGTGCTAGTTCTGATCTATAGAGCCTTCCACCAGATAGTCCGCAGATATCTGGCCACCAGAATCCACATGTACTACCCTAAACTCGGCTGAAGCTGTGCCCATTCAGGTCAAGTCAAATCAACTTTATTCAGTGTAAAATATACAACCATAAAAGCATACTAAAACTAATAAAGAAAAACGGAAAAATAAATAAAACATTTAGTATATACAAATTTTACAGAATATCAATGGGTCACTAGGGGTAGCACACATAATTAATCTGGGAGTATGTTAAAATACCATCCTAATACACAGTTAAAATATGTACACTTATTTAAACATATAGAACTATATACACCATTTAATATAAAATGTCTCATGTATAAAAAATGTGCTTACTCTGCAAGGCTGCTTCTTAAATTAGTTCATAGTTAGGCAGACCTAGTTAATCTTGTCAGGTTTCTCATATAATAGTGCATCTAGATGTGTTAATTCTCTTCTTTTTCTAATTGCTTTTCCTGATACCGCTATAGAAAGTACAAAATATTATAAAATGCAACGTGGACTGTGGGGTATTTCCATTGCACGGGCAGTTTGGTAAATTATAGGTCCACTTTTCCTAATCGGAAAATGCAGTTAAGTAATGTAATGTACCAAGTCTAATCCTTGTTAGGTAAAATCTGTGTTGGGTATTCCTTACTAGTGTTAAATGTGTTTGTATACCCTCCACCAGGGAATTTCACAGTAAATAATAACACTTTGCTTCTGTCTTGCATCATCATATCTGTCTTGTTCACTGGCAATAGTATATCTCAATTTCAGATCTTTCTTACTTATGTCTAGAATAGATCCTGGATCCATTTTATTAAAGTCTATCTTACAATATTTAAGTAGTTTAGAGATGTGCTCTAGCCAAGGGATTTTTTTACTGTGATCAAGGGAGTAACAATCCTTTTTCAGATCCGTTGTAAATTTGGTCTCCTCTTTAGCCCATAACCCTCGCCAGAATGTAAGTCCCGCGATATTAATAAAATAACTAATATATGATAAAGACCGTGGGATTTGGAACTGCCAATAGTCTTTTTCAAAATGTGTTCTCTTGTGTTTGTAAGGGCGCAATATTTTCTCTCCCCCATATCGCTGACCCATGGCAAACACCCATCACACACTTAGTTCTATATAGGGTGAGGACATCCCTTATAGGTTTATTTCCCATTTTTGAAAAAATCTGAAAATTCTTTAAATTATTCAGACTGCATGAGGCGATATGTGGTTCCAAGAGTCCTTACTATTAGATAGATAGGAGAACGTTGGGACTCTGCCCATAACTACTCCTCCAACGTGGTGCTGTTTATGCTTCAACTTAGATTTCCCACATGTCACTACGGATGTTTTAGTAAGGTTTAGCTTTAAAACTTTTTTTAACATGAATTCAGCAAATTTCTCAATTAAATGTTGTAAGCCATTCGCTGTCCTCGATAAAAGGACAGCATTATCAGCATAAAGTAAGACTGGAGTTTTGCGTATTCTAACTTTTGGGGTATCAACAGTTACATTTTGTAAGTAGGTATCTATATTATTTATATATAAAGAAAAGAGCAGTGGTGCCAGTACACAACCATGGCGTATTCCCCTTGTGACTCTAAAATCCTCAGTACATTCCCCGTTTTTTCTAAAACTTACTCTGGAAGTTAAAAATGTATACATTTGGGACAGGCATATAATAATATCAGTGGGTGCTCCCTGCTCTTTCAAGGTTTGCCATAGTTTGACATGATTAGCGAGATCAAACACACTTGTTAGATCTACGAAGCAAAGATGAAGAGCACCCTCCTTAGCAAGGTATATTTTCCAATTGGTAATTCCAAGTTTAGGCACTGTTCTACCATCCCAATTCCCCTTCTGAACCCATGCTGGGCTTCAGAGAGAATATTATTCTCATTTGCCCATTCTTCCAGCCTCCCCAGAAGAATTTGTCCCATTAATTTGGAGGTTGAGTCCAGAAGGGATATGGGTCGATAACAGTTTGCATTCCCTCTGGCTCCTTTTTCAAAAATTGGGACGATCATACTTTCTGCCCAGGATGCAGGCAAGAACCCTCTTAACGCGGCATTAAAAACTTTTAATAGGATTAGGGTCCACAAATCCACATGACCTTTAAAAATATCGATGGGCACCCCATCTGGTCCAGCGGGTTTACCGGTAGCACTTTTATGGAGGGCGGTTTTTATTTCTTCAGACGAGATTGGTAGGGTTTTTACGGGTTCAACTAAAATAAATTTACTCTTCTTTATTTTACTAATTTTTAAGGCTTCTGGATTAGAAATACACTCAAAGTGCATAATCCAGTCTTCGTGAGAGACCGATATTTCTATTCTCCCTGTTGCATTATCTTTCAAAAACGGGCGGTCAATTGTTTTCCAAAATAGGACCTCATTTCTTGTTTCTGCGGCCTCTACTAGGCTTGTCCGGGCATCAAACAGTTGCGTTGGTATTGTGGGCGAAATAGGTAGCACTATAACCCTGTATTATTAAATTTCAAAGTAGAGAAAGCCTACTGTATCATATATATTTATTTCAGCGTTTTACCAAATGACTTGCACCACCCGGTGAACCAGTGGCCGAAAACCTTTAACATAGTAAAGTTGTGCATCAGAGCTGACATTATTCTAATCCTTATTCCCGCCGGCAGTGAGTCCACGTCGCAGTCGCAAAGGGTTACTACCACTTTGCAACAGCCCATCCCCCTGGGTATTTTGGATCTGAATAACCCTCTGGTAGGAAAGGGCTATGCGTACCGGCTAGGAATTGAGCCTGTTGGAATGCGGGTAAACACCGCCCCCCTCAATGTATGCTTTATTACATAATACAAACCACTTGTGGACGCTGATGCCGGGACATATCAGCAAAGAAATATTGTGTCCCCGGTCCGCCACTACCATCCCAACTTGCAAGGAATGACTCCTGGGTTGCCGACGCCCATACCCCTTGGCATTTAGGGGTTGAATAACAGACGCTCATTTACTAAATAGCATCGTCTTTAGTGGTGTACCTCCGCCACGATAAAAATCTTAAGAGTGCCTCACCGGGAATAGAACCCATGACCAAGAGGCGGAACCCCAGGCCCTGCAATGGATGCGTTAACCCATTAATCTCCCCGGCCCTGCTGGACAGCCCAAACAAACTGTTGACAATCATATGAGCTATGAATTGTAATCTGAGGGCCTGTTGGTGTAGCCCTTGAACCATAAATACTTACTTGGAGAAAGAAACTCGAACCTTTTAAAAGGAACGCGTTTAGTACAATGGAGAACCAAGCTAAATGAGGAATGTACCAAGTAGTCACTAGTGATACGATGCCAATGCATGTATGGTACATAACTGAGCTCTGACATGTGTTATGAAGTCTGGCCCCCTAGCCTATGGGCAGGGGCCCCTGTTGAATCACAGACAGATAATATCTTTATACATATGTACGGGCCCACCCAAAACGTGACCACAGGTTTTCTTCGACATTGTGTTACCAAAACCTTTCAAGTTTAGATAATAGGCTCAGTAAATGTCAAACAACTTCTCACACAGCAACGGCTTCCTTCGAGCTTGAGCTTTAAACAAAATAAATTGGGCCTTAATAAATACCACCAAGGAGGGGGACTATCGCATAAAATGCTTGTTGTAGGAGCCCCTTTGAAGACCCTTTGGGAGTCAGAACGGCTTTATGTCTGGCAGATTTGAAACAAGCCTACGAAACCTGCTGTGAGCGGCATACTGCCCCTCAAACCTTGCACATTTGGAGCATTTTATGGCAGCTTAATTGATTTAAGTAACTCCAGGTCTTACTTTAAAATATAAATAAGAAAAGGATGACTCCTGAACTAAGTAAACTGCCTGACGACGCAGGCCACATGTGTTTAAGCACATGCTGCCGAAATCAGATGAACTACAGAGCGTATATGAATGACCAGTGTTATTACAACTGACTAAATAACCAGTCAGCCAGATAGGGGTTCAGCGGGCCCAGGATAACAGCACAGAGTAAGTCATTATGTGGCTTTCCTGATGACTAATGATAGTTAGCTGAGCCCACAAGTTTCTATAATTCATCGGCTCAGACTGTGCTAACATGCTATTATGCTACCAACTTTCCAATAAATTAACAGCATAACGAATGCATACACTTAATACCACTGCTTTTTCAGACGCTCAACTTTCCAATAAAATCACAGCATATACGTGGCATTCCTGACGACTCGCGAAACAGTTAGCTGAATCCAACCCGCAGGTTACTATAAACCACCGCTTGGGAGTATCACTGAGGGCACAGTTAGCTGAATCCAACCCGCAGGTTACTATAAACCACCGGCTCGGGACTATCACTGAGGGCACAGTTAGCTGAATCCAACCCGCAGGTTACTATAAACCACCGCTTGGGAGTATCACTGAGGGCACAGTTAGCTGAATCCAACCCGCAGGTTACTATAAACCACCGGCTCGGGACTATCACTGAGGGCACAGTTAGCTGAATCCAACCCGCAGGTTACTATAAACCACCGGCTCGGGACTATCACTGAGAGCACAGTTAGCTGAATCCAACCCGCAGGTTACTATAAACCACCGGCTCGGGACTATCACTGAGGGCACAGTTAGCTGAATCCAACCCGCAGGTTACTATAAACCACCGGCTCGGGACTATCACTGAGAGCACAGTTAGCTGAATCCAACGCGCAGGTTACTATAAACCACCGGTTCGGGACTATCACTGAGGGCACAGTTAGCTGAATCCAACCCGCAGCTTACTATAAACCACCGGCTTGGGACTATCACTGAGGACACAGTTAGCTGAATCCAACCCGCAGGTTACTATAAACCACCGGCTCGGGACTATCACTGAGGGCACAGTTAGCTGAATCCAACCCGCAGGTTACTATAAACCACCGGCTCGGGACTATCACTGAGGGCACAGTTAGCTGAATCCAACGCGCAGGTTACTATAAACCACCAGCTCGGGACTATCACTGAGGGCACAGTTAGCTGAATCCAACCCGCAGCTTACTATAAACCACTGGCTTGGGACTATCACTGAGGACACAGTTAGCTGAATCCAACCCGCAGGTTACTATAAACCACCGGCTCGGGACTATCACTGAGGGCACAGTTAGCTGAATCCAACGAGCAGGTTACTATAAACCACCGGCTCGGGACTATCACTGAGGGCACAGTTAGCTGAATCCAACCCGCGGGTTACTATAAACCACCGGCTCGGGACTATCACTGAGGGCACAGTTAGCTGAATCCAACGCGCAGGTTACTATAAACCACCGGCTCGGGACTATCACTGAGGGCACAGTTAGCTGAATCCAACCCGCAGGTTACTATAAACCACCGGCTCGGGACTATCACTGAGGGCACAGTTAGCTGAATCCAACCCGCAGGTTACTATAAACCACCGGCTTGGGACTATCACTGAGGGCACAGTTAGCTGAATCCAACCCGCAGGTTACTATAAACCACCGGCTTGGGACTATCACTGAGGACACAGTTAGCTGAATCCAACCCGCAGGTTACTATAAACCACCGGCTCGGGACTATCACTGAGGACACAGTTAGCTGAATCCAACCCGCAGGTTACTATAAACCACCGGCTCGGGACTATCACTGAGGGCACAGTTAGCTGAATCCAACCCGCAGGTTACTATAAACCACCGGCTCGGGACTATCACTGAGGGCACAGTTAGCTGAATCCAACCCGCAGGTTACTATAAACCACCGGCTCGGGACTATCACTGAGGGCACAGTTAGCTGAATCCAACCCGCAGGTTACTATAAACCACCGGCTCGGGACTATCACTGAGGGCACAGTTAGCTGAATCCAACCCGCAGGTTACTATAAACCACCGGCTTGGGACTATCACTGAGGGCACAGTTAGCTTAGCTGAGCCCAGCCCTTGCTGGACCACCCAACATGAATGCACACTTCATTACCTATGCTCGCTCCCACGCTCACTTCACAATAAAAGCAACAGTAAACTTAATACTGCTGTTATTTCTGATACTCAAGCTCTACCAAGGCATGATGAGCTAGGTATACGTGCGGACGCATGAATGTTCAGCAAAACCTTAAGCCTATGACACCACTACGGCTTTTATGTTTATTCCGTTAGTTATTGTGACCGAGGGAAATCATTGTAATCAATCCATTGCTTTTTAAAAAAATTTATCTTTTTAAAAAGAGGTGTATAAGCACACCCGAGCCTCCAATCCCGCCAGAGAGCACATCCCGCTTATCTATGGCAGGAATCTAACCCTATGGCCACAGACTCCTTAGCTGGTGTTCTTAACTCTTGCGCCAGAAAGTACGGATCAAACATAAATTTAAATACCAAGGGGCAGATTTACAAGCCCCTTGCGCCACTTTTGCGTCACTTTTAACATGGGGAAAGTGACGCAAAAGTGGCGCAAGGGGCTTGTAAATAAGCCCCCAAGTAAAGCACTAATGCTGCCTTGAAAACGTTCTTTATAATGAAACGTATTGGCAGGACTCGCGCTTATGGGACCATCCCTATGTGGTGTAGCTAGGTTGATAATGCGGGAGCTGGCTGCAGGGCGGCCTGCTTTAACGTTGTGCCATGTCTGCCCTTTTGACTTTCCCGCATCCTTGAAACGGAGGGCGCGATACCATACAGCCTTATTATACACCTTGTTAGGCGAAGGCATTTTAACCCGTTCCATGCTGATGACGGAACCACTCCGTCATCAGCTACGGGTGCGCTGTGCTGATGACGGAGCGGTTCTGTCATGGCCCGCCCAGCTCAATAGAATGCTCATGCGCGGCGCGAATTCCGCGCCTGCGCTGAGGGTTCTATTGAGCGGGGCGGGCCGTGACGGAACCGCTCCGTCATGAGCACAGCTCAACTGACGCTGGTGACGGAGCGGTTGCGTCACCAGCATGCGGCCGCCGCGCGGCCGCCCCGCCCCCTTAGCACTGCGGCGGAATAGCCGCCGCAGTAAAGGGGTTAAAACGTCTAGAAGTATTAACTGAATTCATAAACGAAAACACCTACTACACTAAACATATACTAAACGAAACGCTACACGTAGGGGGGCGCCTGTTCATTAGAGTGTTTCTTCTATGTTCTTTGTCAATATATACCATCATCCCGGGTCCTTTGCACTACAGAGCCCTCTAGAGGTTGGAGGCATATCTCATGAAAGGCCTTACAGATTCACAGAAAGCACCCTTGTCATTTAAAGCAAAGGAGGAGACAGCTTGGTGGCTCTCCCACATGCAAGTATGGAAAGTGACTCAGACACCAGCAGAAGTGCAGGGTAGCCAGATGTGGCGATTTCTCTACTGGGAATAAAAATAAATAAATAAATAAATAAAACATCAGCTGCGTGTCAACTGTGAAGAGCTCCTTACCGGCCCCTTGATGATACCGTGCTGGGATAAGGACAGCATACAGTGCCAAGTCCTCCTAAGGTGGTAGCGGATTGGCACAAGACATCTGTCGGACGTAAGCTTCTGTAGGTTGAAGATGGAAATATTCAAGCAGATCGCAATGTGCTGTGGTCCGTTCACCATCGATCTCTCCACCTCAACGTTTGATCGCCAGTTATCACGATACTACAGTTGGAGTCTTGACCCAAATGTGTGCGCAATGGACGCCTTCCTGCAAAATTGGACAAAGGAAAAAGGGCTATAGTTTTCCACCTTTCTAGATGATGAGGCAGGTCTCAGCACAGTTGTGGCGACCACACACTGACGTGGTAGTGGTAACCCCGATCAGGTCATCTCAAGTGTGGTTTCCAGTTATATTGAAACTTTCTCCAATAAGTCAAACCCTTCTCCCAGTTCTGCTACTGCATCCATCGAGGAGCATGCATCATCGAGTAATGGAGGGCAGGTTACGTCTTATGGTGCGGAGGATTACAGGGAAAGATGGAAAATCCAAGGACGTATGTGCCTAGCTCAGTCACTCCTATCTAAAGGCTCTGCTGATGGAATAATTACACAATACACGTTGGCATTGACGAGATGAATGTCTTGGTGCTTGCAGAGGAACCAGGGGCCCGTGGGGACAGAAGTGGTCAATATACAGGATTTTTTGGCAAGCGTGTCCTCCGACCAAATGGAGTGCAGGTCGGTGAATACCTTTATGATCAGCCATCTCAGCGAGGCACTCGACTATCGAGGACCAACCAGTGGGCGAGCACCTGATACTTAGTAAGCTGGTGTATTTGTCTTTCATTAACTCCAGAGTCTTGGTACTCCGCACTATGGGATGTGGATAGGGTTTTAATCTCTTCCTCTCAGGGCAGAATAACAAGGGACATATTTATCAATGGTTGCATCGCAATGTGATGCAGAAGCGACGCAACCCTTGAAATGCATTGTTCTCAAAGCATCAAGGCCACCTTGTTGGTCCCTGAGTGGATTGATAAATCTCAACTAACGCAACGCAGCACAAATCGCTGCGTTGCATTACTCTGCCGCAGACAGGCATTCCATGGGCGTTGCGTGGGTGTTTCCACCAGACACCCACGGATTTTGACAGATTCCCAGATTGACCATTACTGGTAGACCTGGGTATGCGCCAAAATGCTGCGCCTTCCGAGGGGAGGCGTAATGAGGAGAAATATCTTTATTTCTCTTTGTTACTTCTTCTTTTTATGAAGAGGAGCATGTCTCACTGGAATGTTTTTGGGCAGGAACGTGCCGTTTCCTGCACAAAAACAATCCTGGAGCCACCCTGGCACCATGGTGCCAGGGTGGCTGCGTTAGCACCTGGCAGGCCATTGTGCGCCAGCACTGGTAAACGGCAGGAATGCGCGGCGTTGTGATAAATATGGCACATTCCGGCACTTTCCCTCTAACGCAGCGCAGCAAGAGGACTTGCTTCACTGCAATTCTTTTTGATAAATATGGCCCTAAATATCTATCTAGAACTGTCTGGCCAGTAGCCTGGATCCTGCGCTTAGTCTCAAGCAGGAGTGTCATAGACGTCTGAGCTCTCAACCTAACAAGTAGGGTATTTACCCCGATGCGGTTACTTTTCACATACCCAGAAGGGCAAAATGTAGTTCTAGAATTGTTTCATACCTGCCATTTAGGGATTCTCCAAAACGGTGCATTGTAAAATGAATAAAGGCATGCGATAGTATACAGAGGAACCTCGCCCTCCAGGTGAGAGGCTATTGCTCATTGCCATCAAAAAACCTACTAAAGCGGTTACTTTCCCGACCATAGCTAGATCAGTTCAGCGGGTCATGCAGGAAGCTGGGATCGAGACTAAAGAGTACGGTGCACACTCGGCTAGAGACACTACACTAGCAAAAGCCTTTTCACTTGGTGCTGGATAAGAGGACACTCTCAATGCTGCAGACTGAGCTTCAGATTCAACCTTCAAGAGGTTTTACTTTAAAGCGGTCGCTGATGTGCTACTCTGAGACTCAATAAGCCTCAAACTACCATAATCCTTGCTTCCAGTCCGGGCATAGATGAAAAATATCCTTACTAACGTAACTGAATGTTTCAATTCTATTAAAGACATGGAGGCAAGGATTATCTCACCAAAGGACTGAAGGTTATTCACCCCACCAGGGGACATTAAATGGACAGAGATATGTTATAATCCAATTAAAGAAGATTAGATCCATATTCCAAAAGAAAAAAGTTTATTCAGATGAGCCCAGTACAGATGTTCACAGCTGAAACTCCCAGCCAGAATGCCTCAACAGCCCCATTCTAAATGATGTAACACAACTGTAAGGCATGAGGCACAGATTGAAAATATACATATGGTTAAAAGGGAAATACAATTAAGTGGGAAACATAGCATATAACACATCTCTTCTCTTACAAAAACAATACAAAAACTTTTTATTCAAGTAACATTCATTCTACACTTTGAAACACGTCTCGAATTCCAGACCTTTCCATCTTGGGTTACCACACTATTGTCAATTTTTCGATCCTACGTGGCCCTCAGTGAACACACACCTTCCTTTAACTCACTTAGAAATAATCCTAGAGATGCAGTAAATCCAGAAAGAGTTTAAGAGAATTAAAAATAATATGGACCCACCTGAGGACATAGACAGGAGCAGAATAGCACGGTTATTGTGAGATGAAGGAATTACAGAAAAAGGTAAAACTACAATTATGTGGGACAAAGAACTACCAGATTATAGAAGACTCGACTAGAAAGAAAGAAGAAAAACAAATAAGAAAAATAAATAGCGATATTTGTTGAATTATAAAAGTGTCTTTTTCCACTGCTTGCTCACTTTTCTACACATAGCAAAACAACGGGATATACCAGGAAACCCATAGGGAGACTAGCACAATGTAGAATAATAGAAAGGAAACACTGGTGGTTTTTATTTGGTGAAGAAGAGTTCAAAAGAAAAATATCCAAGTGCTGTAAAAGCAGTATTATGAGCAATGCTTGGACTAAGATGAGTATTTTCAGCTAACTTTATCGATTAGTGATAAAACCTATAAACGCAACACTCTCGAACTGAGTCCCTGCAAGAAGAGCTAATTTAACAAGCACACACTTGTGAATATTCACAGCTGATTGTGGTCTTTGGTTGTTTTCTACAACAGTGATGATTCAGTGACAGTGGCCAGAGAACAGGGTCCGAAAGCACGGGAAGTGAAAGGAACAGAATGTGAGCTGTACCTCTCAAGGTTAATGCTTGCAATACACAACACTTACCACCCAAGCCCTGACGCAGAAGAAGTGAAAAGAGCAGAATATGAGCTGTAACTCTCAGGGTTAAAGCTTGCAGTGCACAACATTTACGCCCCTCGCTGTTACGCGGAAGGAGTGATGCTAATGTTCATCATCGCATCTGTAAATGCACCCATCGTAGTGGCACTTCCTAGAGGTGTTTATCATCGAGCTGGATCTTGGTCCCCGCTGGCTGTTGTAAACGAATTACAGTTAGATGAGTTGTACATAACAGATGTGTTTACCATGAAGCTGGATCTTGGTCACCGCTGGCTGTGTAAATGAGTCTCTATTAGATGAATTGTATATAACAGAGGTGTTTATCATCGAGCTGGATCTTGGTCACAGTTGGCTGTGTAAATGAGCCATGGTTAAATGAATTGTACATAACAGGTGTTATCATCAAGCTGGATCTTGGCTCCTCCTGACAATATAAATGACTCACGGTTAGATGTATTGTATATAACACAGGTGTTTATCATCGACCTGGATCTTAAGTCACGGCTGGCAGTGTAAATGAGTCACGGTTAGATAATTTGTTTAAATATATGTTATGAGTTTCTTACTAACAGAGAATCATTAAACCAAATCCTACCTGGTTATAGGACAAATTCAGTGCATGCCAGGAAAGTTATTGATAGGAATTATTGTGCAATGGAGAAGCCCAGTACAAAGCACCATGAAAGGGTGAAGCGTGAGCAGTTATGTGGTTTTGATTTTTGGTGAAACGCTCCTTTAGAGATCATATCCAGTATGTTGCTCTATGTCTCAGAATAACTCTGCATTTACACTTCTTCTAGTAATATGGGAGGCTGTTCCTCTGAACTCCTGTAAGTACGCACAGTGCTAAAAGTCTAGCAAAGGCAATATATGGAGCTACTCCACTGGTGTTACTGAGGAGGGGTTACAGGGATGTTATTGGGTCAGATTTTACTCAGACAAAACCAGAGAAATTCAGGTGTTATACTTACCTGCGTTAACTATAACTCGGGACCCCCGCAATCCACTGCATATAAACTCACATATTATATTACTCATGACATGGTCAGTGACATCACTGATGGCATCTTACTTGACATCACTAATGACATCCTCCAGTGACTGTGAGTGTTTTAAAAAAGCTTGTGAATGTTAAACATATATACCTAGATGTTTTGGTGAATCAGTGGGTGTATGAGTGACTGTATGGATGACTGAGTGGGTGCATGGCTGATTGTATGAGCGAGTGATTAGGTGTCTCAGTGAATGTACGGGTGAATGACTGGTTGTGTGAATAGCACGTATGGCATGGTCAGTGACTTCACTGATGACATCTCAGTTGACATCACTGATGACATCATACAGTGACTGTGAGTGTTTTAAAAAAAAGTTTATGAGTGTTAAATATATATACCTAGGTGTATTGGGGAATCAGTGGGTGTATGAGTGACAGTGACAGTATGGATGACTGAGTGGGTGCATGGCTGATTGTATGAGTGAGTGATTAGGTGTCTCATTGAATGGATGGGTGAGTGACTGGTTGTGTGAATGTGTGTATCTGTCAGTGGGTGTATGACTGTGTTAGTGGGTACGTGAATGGCTATATGGGTGATTGATTGGTTGTCTATCTCTGCTTATCTGGGTGTGTGTGTGTGTGTGCATGTGTGGGTGAGAGGGTGTGTGACTGCCTCTATGGATCAGTGAGTCAGTGGCTGTATACGGTAGTGAGTATGTGTGTGAGAAGCTGTAGGTTAAGTGAGTGTCTGTATGGCTATGTCAGGGATTGAGTGCTTGTGTCAGTATCAGTGAGTAACTAGGTATGTGAAAAGCAGTATAGGTGAGTGACTGGGTATATGAGTGACTGTATGTGTTAGTGAGTGAATGTGAGAGCGGCTATATGGATGAGTGTATGCTTCTGTCAGTGACTGTATAGCTGAGTGACTGTGTTACTATTTATATGAGTAAGTAAGAGGGTATGTGTGTGCATAACTGTTCAGGTGAGTAAGTGGCTGTGTGATTGACTGTATGGGTGAGTGTCTAGGTGTGTGCGTAGATCTATGGGTGAATCACTCAGTGTATGAGCGCCTGTATGGCTGTATGAGTGTATATGACAATGGCTGTATTAGTGAGTGGATGTATGAGCTGCTGTATCGATGAGCGATTGGATGTGTGTATATATCTAGCTATCAGTGAATAGGTGTGTTAAGTACTGATATGGCTCTGTGAATGGGTTTGTGACTGATTGTGTGGCAGTGGGTGTATAAAAGATTCTATAGGAGTAAGTAAGTACGTCAGAGATGCTTTGGATGATGTCATCACTTATCAGGGATGTCATTTGAGATGTCATCAGTGATATCATCAGCGATGTCACTGACCATGTCATGAGTGATGTAACATGTGAGGTTATAAGCAGTGGCCGAATTTCTCTGGTTTTGTATGAATAAAATCTGACCCTAACTATAACGTCCCTGGAACCTTTATTTTTTTTTGTGAATCAATAAGGTTTGTTTAATTCTATTTGCTAACTATAACGTCCTTGTAACCTTTTTTTTCCAGTTAATTTCTAAGGTATTTTTAAAATGCTAATTCCTAACTATAATGTCCCTGTAACCTTTGTTTTTTTTAGTGAATTTGTAAGGTTTTTTATCTAGAAATCACATTTGCAGAGTGGTGGAGAAAAGGGGCTGGGCCTCTCAGGAATTCCACTGCGTAGAACTTACAGGAGGGACCAGGAGGGCTGCTTGGCCTCTAAGGGCCCTCTCAAGCGAAGGAGACTTTGTCCCCCAACTAGTAGTGCGCCGGGAGGCGCATTTGCACGGTGGTGGAAAAAGGGGGCATGGCCTCTGACAATTTATCTGAAATCCTCCTGTGTGGGACTTAATGGAGGTAACTGGAGGGTTAGTTGGCCCCAAGGATGTCCTGGGGCAACTACCCCTCCTATTACCTCCAGTAAGTTCCATACAGCAGGATTGCTGAGATCTGATAGCAGGCCCTGCCCATTTCTCCACCACTCTGCAAATGTACCTCCGGATGCACTACTAGTAGGGAGATGGAGTCCTCTTGCCTCCGGTTACCTCCAGTAAGCCCCACACAGCTGGATTTCTGAAAGGTGGTCAGAGGCCAAGCCCCCTTTCTCCAGCATGCAGCTCCATGGGTGTAAAAAGCAAAGTGTGCTCCGCTTTGAGCAAGTGAGAGCAAAATGCTTTTGCTTGTTCAAACCAGAGCACACTGTTTGCTATAGGATGGCGGGAGCAGTACTGCCATCCGATAGCAAACTGCAATGTCCTGGAGGTAGCCCAGGACATTGCTGGAGATGGCCCTGGTGAGTGGCAGCCCCCCAGACTATTTACTGCTCCAGGAGGGGGGTGCATGCCACCCTTCCATTTTTAAAATCGGCCCGGGGTGGTGGTCCTCACCGGGGCAGGAGGGGGCACATGCCCCCGCAATTAAATATAGTAGCCCCAAGGAGGTGGTGGTCCTCAGGCTGTGTGTGGGGGCTGGAGCACCCATGCATCTTATTTATATCTAGCCCCGGGGAGGTAGTGGTTCCTGAGGCTACAGAGGGGGCTGCGTGGCCACCCCCACATTTCACATTATAAGCCCAGTGGAGGTGGTGGTCCCCAGGGCAGCGGGGACCATGTGGCCCCCCTATATTTTAGTAAACTAGCCCCGGGGCGGTGGGGGTCCCAGGGGCTGGGGGGGCCCAAGTTTTTATTTTGTATTGCCTCCATGACCTCGTCCCCCGGGGGAGCTACAATAAATGAAGCGAGGGAGCCCGTGTTTCATTTAAAAAAAATTTAGGGCAAGATTGTCGGATCCACTGCAAACCCTGCAGAAAAAAATGCTTTTTCTGTCGGACCCCAGGAACAGGCCTACGTGTCTGGGTGTTCCTACTCTGCCCCCTTTTCTTTTTATTTTATGTTTCTGCTTGTGACTCTGTTCAACCAAGGCACAAGATGTTTCCCAACACTTCCTGGTTTGAAGTGTTGGCAGCCAATCAGATTTCAGGCACGAGATCAGGAGGGTTCGCGAATCCACCGCTGCCAGAGTTGTATATCTGAGAAATCTTTAAATTTCTCAGGAACTACTGAACAGATTTACAGCATTTAACAATAAGAGTGCTTTCTGGTCCAAAAGGTACCCTTCTGCCAAATTTGGTGTAATTCTGTTTGGCAGTTCGGGCTGTAGCTTCTTCAAAAGTTTCCTATGGAAATTAACATGAAGAAAAAACATAAAATCATAGAAACCATCAAAATTCAGCAGTTATAGAATAATCTCAAGAAACTATAACTTGTGCCCTAAGGTAACTATAACTCGCATCCCCGCCATGCACAGTTTTCTCATCAACAGTTTCACTGCAAATGCTACAGTGATATTGTCAATGATGTCATAAAAGATATCATGAGTGATTTAATAAGTAGGGTTATTAGAAGTGCGTGCTCTGGGTACCCCTTGGCATAACTGATCCTTTGGATTTATGGCAGAGCCCCACTGGATGGGGTTCCCAGGGCTGAAATTGGCAGTCGAGTTACCCTACTCCCATTACAATTGCAGCTGGGCCTAGGGGATGGAGTTCCTGGGGCTAGGAATGGCCCTGGAGGGGGGCCACTTGCCCACAGATCCTGTGGGGCGATGGTCCCTGGGGCTGAAATCAGCCCCTCTGAAATGGCCAGGGAAGGGGGGGTACTGCCTGCCCTCTCCCCCATGTTTTCTACTTCATGCAGGCCCTGAGGGATGGGATCCCCATGGCTAAATTTGGCCCGTCTCCTTCATTTTGGCGGTCCGGGCCTGGGGGGTTGGTGGTCACCGTCGCCAAAATTGGTCGAGGGAGGGGGCCGCTCGCAATTATGAAGCTAATTATCCCCCTGGAACCTGGTCCACCTTGGGGGTGTTATAAAAAACAAGTGCATGAGTCCCCACTTGTTTTTTAGGTCTCGCCTGGCGACGCAGCACGAAAGCGCTGTCGTCAGCGAGATCTATTGTCATCGACTTGCCTCGGAAGGGAGACAGGAGACGGGCACGTGCAGGGTGAATGGAGCACGTGAACGCGCCCGTGAACACGTGCGATGTGCACATCTTCTGTCCCCCTTCCGTCTACGCAAGCCAGCTGCATGCAGTAACTGCGCTAACAACAAACACACACACGCGCACCAGCCGCCCCCAGCTAGTGCATGCGTACTAGTCTCCCTAAACGCGCATGGCGTGCTTTTGCTTTCTCTCCCTCCGGCCCATGCTCTGCCTTCTCTGTTTTCTCTCCGACCGACCTTACAGTGCTGGTCCCGGCAGACAGTTAATCTGAAAGAAATTCTTAATATTGCGCTGTACACCGTATGATTAATTGAGATGCCCACACAGATAGACCACAATAGCAGCCACTCAAGAGTCGATTTATAAGCACTTCAAAAAGGATGGCGGCCTCTCCCAACTCAAGCTCTCTGAAAGTGTTAAAGGCAACTTGAAAAAACTTCAGGGCCTTCAGTTCAAACCAGGCAGCTCTTAGAGGCCGTCGCGCTATCACCCAACCACCTCTCCACACCCCCCCTCCCCACCTCCCCACAGGATAAAACACTTCAGGGCCTACAGTTCAAACCAGGCAGCTCTTATAGGCCGTCCTGCTATCACCCCCCATAGGATAAAACACTTTAGAGCCTACAGTTCAAAGCAGGCAGCTCTTAGAGGCCGTCGCGCTACCACCTCCCCCCACAGGATAAACGATCTGTGACTCGGCCCGCTCTCACCTGCTTAGGTCCAGCAGAGTTCTACACATCCTCCGCCAACAAACACACACGCACCAGCCACACGTAGCCAGTGCACGCGTACTCATCCCCGTCAACGCACACATGGCGTGCTTTCGCTTTCCCTTCCTCTGGTGTTTCAGCCCATGCTTAGGTTCTCCCGCCCGCTGTGGCCCCCTCTCTTCTTCCGTCGCAGCTTTCGCCCGTCCTCTCCCTGCCTCCTCTTTGACCCCCTCTTGTCTTCTTCCCTGCCCTTTAAGTCACCTTCCCCCCCTTTCACTGCCTTGTGCCTCTTCCCCACGTAGCTCCGCACTGCTCGGTGACCCTCGGCGGAGAGCAGCCCTCACACGGCCACGAGGATGGAGAACACATGGCCCTGCTGCTCAAGATGTTCCCGCTGGCGATCCTTACCGGCCAGCTGCGGCTGCGCAGGAAGGTGGGAACCCCCCGGCAGACACCCTCCCCACCCCCTGCAGGCATGGGAGAGTGATCGACCTGACACCCCCTGCTGGCATGTACGCGTGATCAACCTGACACCCTGTGCTGGCATGTGTTAGTGAGTGTGAACGAGCCTGGCACCCCCCTGTTGGCATGTGTGAGTGAGTGTGAACGAGCCTGACACCCCCCCTTGCTGGCATGTGTGAGTGAGTCTGAACGAGCCTGACGCCCGCAGCTGGCATGTGTGCATGAGTGTGAACGAGCCTGGCACCCCCCTGCTGGCATGTGTGAGTGAGTGTGAACGAGCCTGGCACCCCCCTTTTGGCATGTGTGCGTGTGTGTGAACGAGCCTGACACCCCCCTTCTGGCATGTGTGCGTGAGTGTGAACGAGCCTGACACCCCCGTATGGCATGTGCGTGAGTGTGAACTAGCCTGACGGCCCCAGCCGTCATGTGCGTGAGTGAAGCGCTGCTAAAAACACTTGTTATGACATAAATCTTAATTATGCCTGCTAGTAGGCAGCAGTTTAGCTCGCATTAGGCAATTGATCTAGAAACTATGCAGCTTGACTGCAGGATAGTGGGAAGGCATTGATCAGGCATATGAGAAAGGGACTGAGGACCGCCTAGAGCCTCTGACTGAATCTGCTCGGTTTAAAGTGTGCAAGATTTTAAAACGAATCTCCCCTAACCCACATTTAAAATTAATACCGTTTAAATCTGTTTTACATGTAGCTTACTCCGAAGAAACTTGCATTAATGTATCCTTGCAGAAGCCTTTTTGCAATAGGTGCAATTCACAGGGTGCAGACTTCTGCACATGACATGGCGCTGTCCTGAGTTGCTGGGTTTTGGGGTAAGTGGTTCGAAGATGTTTGATTCAACAGGCACACTGCTCAAGAAATCCATAAAACTGCATTCATTGAGGATATTTCCTTATGGACCAAGCATTTGCAATGCAATAGGTCTTGCATTTGCAAGAGTTTCAGCTATTAGCATTGTAAATGACAATGCCTTTTATCTATGTAAATAAAAGGCAATGACATTTACATTGCCAATAGCTCAATCTTGCGTAAATGCGAGACCTATTGCATTGCAAATGCTTGTTTATTTATTTTGCTGCATAAAAACGTTTTTGGCCCCTGTGGGCCCAACCACTAGACTTAGGGTCAGGGTATTTCAACCCTGCCACCTTCTTTATTTTGGTGACAGCTAGTCAGATCTCATTTAGAGATCTCTGGGACCCGCAGACCCTCGCGTCCCTAGCGATCTACATATCTTTTTTCTGTAATAACTCAAAAACTACTGAACAGATTTACACCAAATTCGAAAAGGGCTCTTTCTGGACCAAGAGCTAGCTTTCCGACAAATTTGGTGTCATTTTAATATCCCTGTGACCTTTTTTTTTTGTGAATTTCTGAGGTTTTTCAAATTCTTTTTCCTAACTATAACGTCCCCGTAACCTTTGTGTTTTTTCAGGCAATTCATATGTTTTTTTTAACTAGTAGTTTCTTCTGTAGAGTGGTGGAGAAAGCTGACGAGGCCTCCAACCAGCTCTCAGCAATTTCGCTATGTGGGACATACTGTAGGTAACAGGAGGGGTTCTTGGCTCCCAAAGACACTCAGCATCCAAGGGGACTTCATGCTCCAACCAGTGGTGCGCCAGGAGGCTTTTGCAGAGTGGTGGAGTAAGGAGGCGGAGCCTTCTACCAGCTCGAAGCAATCCCACTGTGTGAGACTTACTGGAGGTAACAAGAGAGGTTCTTGGCCCCCAAAGACCCTCAGCATCCAAGGGGATTTCATCCCCCAACCAGGAGTGTGCCTGGAGGTGTGTTTGCTAAGTGGCGGAGAAAGGGGCATGGCCTCTGAAAATCTCTTTGCAATTTCGTTGTGTAGAACTTACTGCCGGTAACTGGAGGGCTTGTTGGGCCCCAAGGACCCTCAACAGCCAAGGGGACTTCATCCCGCAACCAGGAGTGAACCAGGTGGTACTTTTGCAGAGTGTTAGTGAAAGAGGGTGCAGCCTCCATCAACTTGCCGAGCCATCTTTTTTATTTTTATTTTATTAAGGGAGAGGAGGCTGCTTGGGCCCCATCTGATGGGCCACACCAAAAGTTTCCAGACACAAGATGATGTAATTATTGATTTTTGGGGGGAACATTTTGTGAAGATTTGTGAACCGGCGCCAAAGATATAGGCAAGTCATAAAAGGCTTTTCCTATGGAAACTTGGTCCTAACTATATCAACCTTCTGATGACTGCCAATAGGTAGGTAGGTATATAAAATAAGTATTGCCAAGTGTCGGTCACCACCAAGTAGTTATAAGTAGGACTGCTAATAACTTTGGCCCCTTTTCCAGACTCTTCACAAAACTTTACAAAAAAAGTCCATCCACCTCAGCTCCTTCATGGAAGGTTTCAGGGTGATCCGTCAAGGGGACGATTGAAAAAAAGGTGGCCCAAAAATACAATCTCCCTATGCATTTTCCATAGACCTCTTTAAACAAGACAATAACAAAAAAGTATGAACTGAATGGCACCAAATTTGGTGGGAAGCTAGATCTTGGTCCAGTGAATGTGCTTTTTGTGATTTGGTGTAATTTTTGAAAAATTATGGGTAAAAATGAATTGCATATTTAGGCAGTTGGTATTGGCCAATTTAACGGGCAGTAGTCAATCCTGATTGGTTGGTTTCATCCTGAACAATATTTTTAGGCAGCCATTACAAGATTCAGGGACATGGTTCTTTTGTCCTGTAAATTAATTAAAAAAATATGTAATGGGGCTGCGTGGGCGCACCCAAACCCGACGGGACTTGTGGGGGGATCCAAATGGACCTCCCCCTTTTATTGGCTGGCCACAACATGCTGTGGCAGCCGTTACAGGACTCTGGGACATCAAACCCATTCAAAGGCTTCATAGTGAATGGCAGGTTTTGAGGGTTACAAAAAGGAGCACATATAAAGGGGGATAACAGTTGCAATATAAATCATTTGTTGGCGGTACCATATTCATTTTAGGAACTGTGGTGAGTTCTAAGGTGATTTTACCCTGTGAAAAATGCTGACCTGCTGGTATTTCTTGAAACGTTTTCAAGAAAACTGTTTTCTTCTGATTTTTTCACACAGGCTATGGAAGATGCTCGAGAAGCTTAAATGAGAGCATATTTTCTTAAGAACAACTGGAGCGCTAGCAATCTTACTTATGAAAAAAGTGTGGCACACCTGAAGCCATCTTGATTGAATCAAACAGGTGAAACTTAATACATTAAATTTAGAAAGGAACACAATGAGGGGGTTCAGTTTGTCATAGAAATTATGGTTAGTGCTGTAGAACGAAATATTAGGACACGTTTTAAGTGCGTTCTCAAATATCTTCCTCTACTAATTCATTAAAACATCCTGATATGTGGACTGAAACATACACTTTCAGCACCAGAAGCAGACTGCCAGTTTACTCCCTGGTGGTGTGTGCACAGCTGAATGCCATCTTGATGGATTTGAAAACTGAAAGCATTTCCTACTGAGGATACTGCTGCAAATGAAACATTTCTGTGCTACCAAGATGAAAAGTTTCAATTCTCTTAAGGAGACTCAGGCGAGGATTATGCATATCGCTCTTCACTTTATTAACCCAGCAGCCTTCAAAGAGCATCTTAATAAAAAAAAAACATTAACGACATTTCCTATTAACCTCCAGGTACAGTGTCCCCAGAGCAACCATTGTCCAATCACATAACAGTGCATTGTATATATAAATGTGTGTCGTCCCTTACTGTTCCTCTTCTTCACTGGAGGAAGTTAACCCTCAATGCATGATGTACTCTGGTTTCTGATCGTTCATATGGAATAGAAATTGTTTTCCAGTTCTTTACAATGACTTTGCACACCAACACTTTAATATTTGCATGGATTTATCCATTATCACTTCTGCACCAAACAACTATGAATAACAAACATTAGTCCAATGCGAAATTACTTTTCCAAAATCAATGAAACCACTTATCAGCATGACTTACTGTCAAACGAATCATCTTAAGGAGGGCAAGGAGCTCTCTCCCGATGTCTCCACGTGCGATAATTCCCGCCTCCGTGTCCTTAATGGAATCAAAACTTTCCTTCTCATTAGCTAGGAAATATTTTTTCTACAATAGGACCCGAGGCAAGGATTAACTTACCACCAAAGCTGCGGCATCCGAAATAGGTTTGAAGTAAAAGTTGATTCTGATGACCAGGACGCAGCGTTCATAATGTCTTCTAATCTACCACCTACTTGGATGGCTTTAGACGCCATGGCCCCACTCATGGAGTGGGCCCCAAACTTTTGTACATCGATTCCGGCTTCCGCCATGATCCACTTTACCCACCTGATAATGGTTGGAGAGGATACCACCTTGAAAGGTTTCTTCCGAGCAGTCGGTAGATGTCTCTCACCTGCTGATGTAATTTCGTCATCATATCCTCGTATGCCTTAATGCATCTTACCACACACAGTTATGTATTGTCACTATAAGCATGTAGGATACCAACCTGGTATTCATCTTTGTCCACCAAGAGATGGTAAATGTAGCAGCCTTTAGTGTGAAGACCTTAGCTGAGAAATCCAGTTCCCTGACATCCGAAATTCTCCTGCATAAAATTAGGTATAACAAGGTCCAGTCTTGCAGAAAGTTTCTTTCTGTTGGCCAGGCCCGATTGTGCCAGCTCTGCCCCCAAAATTAGACTATGAGTAATCTCTGCCCCCATGGGATCCATCTGTCTCTCCAGACACCAATGAAACCACCGTCTTCATGCTGATCTGTTCCTCTTGATGGTACCCATAGCTCATCTTGTTGGATGAAGTTTGCAGCGTCTTCTGAAAGGGGGATGTCTTTCCAGCATAGCTGGAAATTCTCCAAGCCATGAGGTTGAGATGGCCCTGCAAAACTAGCAGGTGGTGGCAACCCTGGAGACTCTGGAAGATCAAAGAGACTAAGGGTAACTCTATCGGGGATCCCATGTAAGTTCCATCAGTGTCGGGAACCATGCCTGCAACTTCCAGATCAGTGTCACTAACACTATGAACATTTCTGATGCCTGGCCTGAGCTGTTACTCTGGAAAACATCATGAAAGGTGAGAAGGCATAGGGTAACAGCAGCTCATATACCGGGGTAACTAAAAACTCAGTCTAGATGCAAAGAGATCCAAATCTCATGGACCCCATCTGTCGATGAAGACCAGGAAGTTACTTTGATACTGTTGGTGCTGACTGTGAAGTATCTGGAGTTCTAGTCCACCTCGGTATTCTGGATCCCTTGAAGGTGCTCCGCCATCACCAAGGTCTGTCTTTGGAGGCAGTAATGCCAGAAGTTCTGCGATAGTTCCGACAGGGCCCTCAAGCGAGTGCCTCACAAGCGGTGATGTACTGGTCTGCTGACACGTTTTCCATCCACAGCAGGATGCAGCAGGAGATCTTGACTCGGGTGAGGGATTTTATCGTGAAGGATCGACCCAGGACTTCCAGGCGGTTGATGTGCAACTTCAGTTGCTCCTTCATCCATCTGCCCCCCCCCCGCGCTGCCCCATGGAGATGTCACTGCGTCTGACTCCCCAGCACTGACTGCTGGCATCTGATTCTATGGCCATGTTCAGTGTGGCTCCAAATATCACTCTGCCATTCCAAGCCTCCATATGATCTATCCACCGCTGGAGTTCTGTCCTGGATTGGGTGACAGCGAAATCTGCTCTGAGTTTGTGAGGTCTTCCCTGAGGCGTGCTGCTTTTAGCCTCTGTTGTGACCTGAAGTGTAACGGGCCCGGGAAGACGGCCTGGATCGGCGATGATAGCAGACCCTTAATCCTGCCCAACTGGTTGAGAGAGATTCTGTCTCATCTCTTCCAGTAGGCGTTGGGAAGCGGAGGTAATGTCTATGAGAAACCCCAGTAAACTCATCTTCTGGGATGGGTTCAACTCTGATTTCTGGCCGTTAATTACAAAGCCCAAATCCTTTAGGAGTGCAATAGGTATTTTCAAATTTTGCATACTTTGGGAATGTAATTGATCCAACAGACGTTTGTCATCCAAGTATAAGATCATCCGGATTCCTCTCGCCCAAAGACCTCCTGTAGGAAAGTGCCTCTTTTAGATATGGTCACCCCCACTTTTTGCCCACTGGTACTGATGCTCTTGGTTGGATGTGCACGGGGTTCCTGCTAACCAGGTCCCGTATTAATACCGGCAAGGATATGACTTCCGGTTATTTTCGTTAACACAACCTGCATCGAATGGGTGCAATGTACTACGGATTTTGTGTATTCATGCCTGAATAAACTTGCACTATTACTAAAGCCTCGTTTAAGGTACATGGGGCCACGTGACCATATTCTCAAAGTATATAGATTACGCCACTACAATGTTTCCTTTGGGTGTATTCTTATATGTAATTAGGATGTTTTCCTTTATTTACCTATCCTCAGGGACTTCTCATTGGGAAACACATCCAGGATACATATACTGTGAATAGGAGGGGTTATTTCTGGACACAAGATATGTGCAGTCTTAACTGTGTATCTAACATTGGACCCTATTGAATCCCATTTGACACAGAAATACAACTGGATTTAAGGTGGTTTCCCGGTCAGATTTGGTCACCTAAGCACAATAAACTTGCTTTTACAGAGCTTGTATACTTAGCATAGTTTTTATTTCTTTTTTACGCATCTCTTTTCCCCTAGGATCTTCACGCATTGAATATAGGTATTTTGTTTTTTATTACATACCTTCGAGTACTAGGCAACCTTAAGGGGGTGTCGTTATGTTAAATTCACCTTAGCAAAGTCACTGTTGACTGTTTAGGTTCATATGTCACAACAGGACTTACAAGGAACAAGCATGCCTTAAGTCCGGACAAGTTTATTTTATCTAAGAGTCTTGTTATAATTTTTCCTCAAAATACACTAGTTTGTTACTAAACAACCGAGGTGACACATTTGAGACAGCATGGGTTTCCTCAGGCTCGACACAAGCCAACAAGGCAACACAAGCCGATCCTTCAAAGTTGGCCTGTCATAATGGGAAACTGACATTGTATGCTATTGTTGCACACCTTTTATTCCCAAATCTGTACTTTTGTTTGTTTCTTAGCCCTAGAGAAATCGCTGACACAACTGATCCCGGCTACTCACTACGGACGGGTAGGTCTGGGACCTGGATGGGGCGATCTACTATATTCTGCCTCACAACCCGAGTGAGCGCTGACATGGCCCACCTTTATGAATGTAGGGGTTGGGTTTAGGAACCTGTACTGCACGTTCCTTTCAGCGCAAGGACACATCTACTCCTAACTATAGGTACCACAGGTATAGAGGGCCCTTTCTTCCCTGAATCCTATTTACTTTCCCTTATTTACACACTTTTCGGTCCCGACGAAGCGCCCTTTGATCCCTTATGGACCTACAAGAAGCGCAAAACATGTTGACCATTCTATCTTTATAAAACACATTCACATGGATTATGAGAGCAGCGGGAAGACACTTATCCCCCCTCCACATTTATTCTAAAGAGGAGCTCCAGCATCCCACTGCTGTTTAACCTTACCATTCGGACCCCTGAATAAAATTAGCTTCCAGGTACCGACTGGTGATTTTAACTCACTCACTCACTGTCCTAGGCCCACATACCCACATGCACAACTGCGGCCTCTCCTTGAAAGATCTCTGATAAAGAGCCCTCCCGCCGGGCACGTGGAGGACAGCAGCACCACCCCCACGAGGAGCAACGCCCCATTATGAATCATGACATCGCAAGGGTGTGTGAGGGCACTATATCCAAAATGAGGGATTCCCCCCATCACCCAAAATAACCCAACTTTATTGAGATTGACCACTCTCATATTACATTTCCAACCAGAAAAGGTTGTGACTTTCTTTGACCTTAGGAACAGCTACCCCCTAGTGTTCAATATGCTGTTATTGCATACCTTTTTTTAAGTCAAGTAGTTCTTCACATCTGTAGGTCATTCAATGAGTTTGTTTAGGACATAATCCTTAGGTCCTAAATTTCATCACTCACGAGTTACCTCGGCTCCGCCCTTGATACGGGTTGAGCGCATGTAGTCACTGTTGCGCTAATAGGAGGAGACCCAGATGATGATAAAGCAAGGCACCACCGGTGACTGATGGGTATCCGTCCTTTTAATTAGAATTTTTTAAGGACTCTTAGAAGTTCCACTTGGAAGTGAGGTAGACTTTGCTCTCTCAACATTATTCTTTCTTTATTGTATGTCTGTTGAGACCCGTGGGTAGCTTTGTGTATTATTTGCATTCCCTTTATTCTCAATTCTTTAGTATTGTTTGTTTCTTAGCCCCGAAGAAGTCGCTGCACACAACTGTACACGCAACGGAACACATGTTGGCTAAGGCAGTTGTGAATAAACTGAAGCGCATGTTCCTGCAGCGCATGTTCCTGCAAAGACTCAAGCTTTTGTCACACTGTTATTGATATAATTGAAACACTGTTAGCGTGTGCATGGGACTGATGTTCTGTTTTGCCAGTGGATATCCACACGTTGGGGAAGAGGGTGGCTCTCCCTACCCTTTTGCACCGTAATCCTCACTCCTACTAGAGTATACTTACCGGCGAATGGACCAGGAGTGGCAATACCCTATAGAACCACCTACCAAGCAGTTTCAATTTAATTGTAATCCAATAGACAAGGACTGTAGCACCCTTGTAAGTCCCTGTAAATGATAACCCTGGTACCCAGGGCATAGGTACTAAAGAGGGTCCCTAAGGGCTGCAGCATGTATTATGCTACCCAAAGATTGCGCCCACCTCGCTGGACATGTCCTAAAATACACCAATACTGATCCCAAGTCCACATCACATTAGGTGAAATACTCTCCATGCAACTCTTACCCACCCCTGAAATCGCACTGTTGGGCTATTTGGCTAACTTCCATCGGAAGGTCAGGAAGCTGGCGGCACAGGGTTTCCTGTTAGCTAAGCGGGAGATTGCTTTGCTATGGGGCAGCGGAAGAGCTCCGTCTCTACAGGAATGGCTCCTAAGTTTAGCTTTTTTGCAATGTCAATTGTGATGAATACTCTACACTGGTCATTGCCTGTGCGATATTTAACCACTTGGATGCTAAGCCTCTACTTAGACTTTCAATGTAATTTCCATTGAAATGAATGGGCACTCCACGACGAGCTGAGCTCGTCATGAGCGTCCAAGGGATTAAGTCACCCCTACAGCAGGCCTTGAGAGTCCAAAGGCAGGTTGAATTACATTACGTGCCAGGGGACACCTGCATGAGCAGATATGCCCCTGCGATGCCTACTTTTATTGCTGAAGATGGCTGGAATGCCAGAAACCGGTCCTCGGAAGCTTATTTCCGGTCCAGGGAAGACGTGGCTTGGCAGTTCGGGCTGGACTGTTCCCATGAGGCACAGGGTCAGACTGATTTGCATATATCCATGTCTGGCCTAGGGTGGCAGAGTGGGCTAAAGAACGGTGATGGATTAAACCCAGATCTTTTGACTGAGTGTGCGTGTTTCATTGATTCAGATGCTCCGTCCATCACCACCCCCTTTTGTACTACTTTTATTGTTAGTCGTCACAAGTGTTCAATAAGACATTTTGAGGACATATACTGGGTCCTGCTCATTACGACTTACCCAGATACATGAAAATACTGGTGTTTGGTATCAAAGAACTTGTGTTAATAAATCTGTACTGATGCTGGCATCAGATTTATTAGAACATGCACACAGAGGGCACTTTAGAGGTGCCCCCCCTGTACCCCTACCAGTTTCGTAGTCAGTTGGCTGACTGTTATCTTCCAGCCTGTCACCACAGACAGATTTCTGGCCCCCTACCAGGTAGAGCCTGCGCTGTCAGAGAAGAATGCCTGCTCGTCAGTAGGCGTTATCACCAACTCTAGCAGGATGGCAAGCAATTTAGAATGTTAAGACCATTGGTTTGAAAGCCTCTGCCATCTTTGAATTGCAACCCCAGCTTCCCCCAGACCTGGGGAACGCCACCCTCTTGCCCTAGGGCCTGTTTGGCATCCCTGTGGTGGGAAATGAGTTAGTCAGGAGGCGTGTTGCACCCAGAAGCTAGTCACACCCCTTAGGCAGGCTCCATGAACTGAACAGCCAGAGAAGGGTTTCACCATCTTGTTTTGGTGAAATAGGGTCTTCTGGGTCAGGAATATGCCCACTCCTCACTGGAAGCGGTCATGTAGTGGGTGTAGTTACCCTAGGAGTAGGTAACCCATTGGCTTTCACTTTGTACTTCCCTAAACGCCCCTAAATTTAGTAATTAGGGGTCTCCTCAACACTGGATCCTACTTCCTGGGAACTGAAGAAGGACAAAGAAGAGACGACACCGCGAGACAAAGGACCTGCACAGAAACTGGCGAAACTCTGCCTTGCTGCTTGCTCCTTAAGAATTGCAAAGACCTGACTCGCATCCGCCCCAAAACTTGGAGGGCTGCCCAGCACTTCGACAACCAGCTATCATCTCATGGCATCTGCAGGCACCAACCGTATCTATAGGTTTCACCATGTTGCTGGCCATCGTGCCCACCGAGAGAGCATCACTTCAGGAGGCGGTCTTTGTGTCTCAGGGAGGTCAGGTTCATCTCTCAACTGAGTTTTGAGATGCTAGACCCTCCAGGAGCTCTCCCTGCACCAATACCCTGCTCTCCAGGGCACTTGCACCATCCAAGGCGTCTTTTGTGTCCTGCCCAAACACCACTGACTTGGAAGCCTTCCTGCACATCGAGGGACATCAGGAGAGAGGAGACCCATGACCAAAGTGGCCCTGTTGTTTTGTTTTCCTTCCCTCTGCAAATCTATCAACAACCATGAGAGCCTTGAATACCAATGACCAGCCTGCCAAGTCCCTCTGCACCCGAGCTCTGTGACTTCTGACTGTGTCCCCTTGGTCTAGGACCACACGATCTGAGCCCTCCTTCACGTTCACCTGGACTTGCCCCCAAGTCCCTCCTTGCAGCCCTTGCAGTGTAGTGCTTGAGGCCGCCATCCCGACCAGAACCTCTGCACCCAGACACTCTTGGGCAGGTAAAACTAAACTGCTGGTGGTACTTTGGCCCTCAGCCCGAGCACCTTAAGTCCCAAAGGGTACCTCAGAACTCTGCCTCCAAATACCTGTTTGCTATCTTTTCCAAAAAGGTCCATCAACTCGGAGTCTATCAGACTCATCTCCTCAGGTGAGAAGATCAGAGGTCTCAGACATACCACCTGGGTTGGGGATCCATAGAACTCTAGGTGGTAGATAGAACCCATGGGTCTGAGGTGATTTTCCTCTAATTTTGAGCAAACCATAGGATTCTCCCCCCTAGGTTTCGAGGGAGAGAAAGAAAGAATATTGTTTACCGATAAAGTCTCCTGGTGCACTGGTGTGTAGAGGCAGGCACTCACTGTGAGATGAGAGCTTATATATGTGCTTCAGAGAGCTCACGTTTTTGAGATTCTCAAGAGACAAAATAAACTATCCTATTGATGACCTTACAGGAAGTGCCTTTGATAATGTCAGAGGAAGAGACATTGGCGAAATTATAGGAATGATGAGTACACAGGTAACATCCAAATCATTATTACAGGCATCCAAATTAACATTACACAGAATGTATAATCTGTGCAGCCATCAAGGTGAAATATTGAAAATGTAGTGTTATCAAAATGTAGGAGAGTGGGTTTTCTGAACTCTCTGAAGTGAATAGTGTCTCCCTCTTTATTTGTAAACGGCTACTCTGCACACAGTAGAAGTGTGAGCAAAGTCACATATGGAGTACTAGTCCCCCTCCCGTCTCCCAATTATAAGATTTAGCTAGGTGTGAGTGAGACTTCAGCACAACCTCTAAATGTGTGAGTGTCACTCATGATGAGTGAGACTTGAAGGCTCTGATGTGTGTGTGTGTGTTGGATCTGATGTCACTGCAGAGGCAACAAATGCAACTTGCCTGCCAGTTCTACGAAGCCCCCCTGCACCCGCACATCAATGGTGCGTGGACGAGGAGTGTCTTATGATAGGAGAGAGGGGTACCACCTGGCGGGTCTTTTAGCGGCATGGCCTGTATTTTAATGTTCCGGGGAGTACAAAAGTAGGAAGATTAGTTAAAGCTGGTATGTTTTCCTCTAATCAGTGCAAACTTAAAATATCAAATATAAGCAGAAATCACTTTAAAATGTGATCTAGAGCTGCCTTAATGAATCATGACTGATAGTTAAAGTAAACAAAGACAGCAAAGCCATTTTTAAAATCAATACAAATACTTTTATACAAAGTCTTATTGAAAAATAATATCCGGGCCGTTGCAAAATCTTAAAACATGACCAAAGGTGGTACCTCTAATAAGAGCCTGTATGAAGGAGTCTGGCATTAGTTAGTTCTTGAATACCCTCTCATCCTCAGACCCGGCACCGTTCACTCACTGCCATGACACCATCCACTGAGGGAGAAATCTGTGAGACTCAAACCTGATTGTTCTGTTTTATGAATTTATTGAGACTGCAATCTACTTCTTTCTTTATTTTATAAGTGAACCTCTGAAGGGAGGGAGTGAGCAGGTAAACAATGCAGAGAAATGCAAAACTTAATTTGGAATGCTGTTTGAATATACACAGCCCTAACAAATATAAAGAATTACCCACAGAAACAGGGAAATTAGAAAAACGCTGTCCAGTTTAATTCTGGCAGCTAACATTGTCATATATTTAATGAAATAGACTGTCATTTACAATTGACTAGAGGCGGCGGTTCCGTCAGCTGCCACCAGAGGGCGCTCCTCGCCTGCTGATAAAACCACCTGAGCTGCACATTGTATGAAAGAGAAAGGTTTCCTCTTCCAGGTCAGCGGCGGCAGAGACAGCACCAGCAGCGTGCTGACATCACTTCCGGCCTCTCCTGTTGTGTCCAGCCTGCAGCAGAGGAGGAAGGAGCCCTGTCTGTCTGTGCAGTTACCATCATCTTCAGACCCCCCCCTCAGACCCCAGATCTGACCCCCGGCCCCCCAGGAGGAGGAGAGAGCCTGGACACGCCTGCACAGGTCTCTGCTCAGGTAGGAGATTGTCAGCCCCTTCTGCTGTGTTTGTAGAAATAGACTGAATAATCCTGGAGGGAATCTCTGCAGGAGCCGGGCTGAGCTGGGCCCTTCTATCCGGGGCCCCTGGGGCTGAGCTGGGCCCTTCTATCCGGGGGCCCCTGGGGCTGAGCTGGGCTCTTCTATCCGGGGGCCCTGGGGCTGAGCTGGGCCCTTCTATCCGGGGACCCCTGGGGCTGAGCTGGGCCCTTCTATCCGGGGGCCCCTGGGGCTGAGCTGGGGTCTTCTATCCGGGGGGCCCCTGGGGCTGAGCTGGGCCCTTCTACCCGGGGGCCCCTGGGGCTGAGCTGGGCTCTTCTATCCGGGGGCCCTGGGGCTGAGCTGGGCCCTTCTATCCAGGCCCCTGGGGCTGAGCTGGGCTCTTCTATCCACGGGCCCCAGTGGCTGAGCTGGGCTCTTCTATCCAGGGGCCCCTGGGGCTGAGCTGGGCTCTTCTATCCGGGGGGCCCTGGGGCTGAGCTGGGCCCTTCTCTCCGGGCCCCTGGGGCTGAGCTGGGCTCTTCTATCCGGGGGCCCTGGGGTTGAGCTGGGCCCTTCTATCGGGGTCCCTGGGGCTGAGCTGGGCTCTTCTATCCACGGGCCCCGGGGGCTGAGCTGGGCTCTTCTATCCAGGGGCCCTGGGGGCTGAGCTGGGCTCTTCTATCCAGGGGCCCTGGGGGCTGACCTGGGCTCTTCTATCCGGGGGGCCCTTGGGGCTGAGCTGGGCTCTTCAATCCGGGGCCCCTGGGCCTGAGCTGGGCTCTTCTATCCGGGGGCCCTGGGGCTGAGCTGGGCCCTTCTATCCGGGCCCCTGGGGCTGAGCTGGGCTCTTCTATCCACGGGCCCCGGGGGCTGAGCTGGGCTCTTCTATCCAGGGGCCCTGGGGGCTGAGCTCGGCTCTTCTATCCAGGGGCCCTGGGGGCTGAGCTGGGCTCTTCTATCCAGGGGCCCTGGGGGCTGACCTGGGCTCTTCTATCCGGGGGGCCCTTGGGGCTGAGCTGGGCTCCTCAATCCGGGGCCCCTGGGCCTGAGCAGGGTTCTTCTATCCGGGAGCCCGGAGGGGGGCTGTGCTCTTCTATCGGGGAGCGCCTGGGGGCTTTACTCCCAACTCTGGGGGTGTTTGTGGGCATCATTTGTGTTAAAAAGGGGATCTGTGTGCACTGCATCATACTGCACTGTGAGTAATTTGTGCACTACATTGTATCTATCTTACTACACTGTAAGGTATCTTTGTCACTGCACTGCATCTTATGGAACTATGAAAAATCACTGCGAGGAGCTCGACTGAGCCCGGCTCATCTATCTGGGGACGTTTTGGGGGGAGGCGAGAGGGGGTGTTCCTTCTTTCCCTGGTGGTTTTGGTGGTCATCATTTTTTTTAAGGGGGAATCTATGCACTGCATCTTGAGGAAAGCTAGTGTGCACACTACTGCTTTTTATTATACTGTGAGGGGGGTTTAAAATAAAAGAGGAAATCTATGCAGACTCCTCTGCCTTTGACTAGTCTGTGCAGGGTCTTTAGAGCCCATTTGTGGTCTGCAAACGGAATCACTTTGACAGCACTTTTACAGCAGCTCGAGGGGCGTTTACAAAAGAGAAACTCTGGGCGCGCTGCACCGCTCTTTACTCTTCAGTGTGATAAATCTGTCCATACTGCACTTCCTTCTACTACACTTAGGGGCACACAGCGCAGCACAGCAAGTCACCTAGCTGTGCTGCCTGATAGGGAAGGGCAGGAATGCGCTGTATCTAACATTCTACAGTGCCGTCTTGTCTTTTCCCTGTGCTGGCGCACAATGTGCTCCTAGCTCCTAAGCAGGCACCCGTGCACCACATGTGCGTTGTAAACCGGATTGTTTTTGTGCAAGAAGGAGCACCTTCTTGCACAAAAGCAATCCCCTGAGGCATTTTCCTCTTTCCATGTGTGCTGCGGAATCCAGCACACATAGAACGCAAGGAACAAGGAGGTATACACATTAGAGGGGAGTCAAGCTATGTACAAGCGTGCGCATCAAATGGACACAGCAGGCTCATACCTTTGGTGATACCCGGTTACACCCTCGCTTAAAATGAAATTTGCACTACACAATTCCTCCTCTATCTTATCATTATTGTAGTAAACATCACAGAAGAACTCACTAACTCGCACCACGCATGATCAGCACATTTAGTGGCAACATATTCATAGTAAATATAGGACAGGCACACTAGTTAGGCGACATTATGATTTTTTTCTCGTATTATGTTTTGACGCAACTTTATACAGTGACATATGTCGACAAATTTGGAAGTGAATCAGTGTCGTTGTTCAATATCTGTAATGTAGAACATAATGTCTCGCCCCCCATCTAACGGGCACAAAAATGCAAATGGGGATGTACTATAATATATATTTTAATACTTTGTATTTACAGCTGTATGTTGATTTGGGCAAAAAATGAATAAAGATTATAAAAAAAATAGGTTGGATGGTTGGGGAGTGTTGGTCTTCAGGGCCATAACCGGTCTGGGGAGGGTGGGCTATGTACGCCTCCCCTCTTCTAATTATGAAGCTAATTATCCCCCAGGATCTGGTCCACCTAGGCGGCAATATAAAAAACAAGCCGGCCTCTCATTTCAGCTCCTTCCTGGAAAGGTTCAAGGTGATCTGTCAAGCGGGGGCCCAGAAAAATAGGGGGTCCCAAAATTCAAACTCCCCTTGCATTTTCCATAGACTTCTTTAAACAAGGCTGTAGCAAACACTGCTGAACAGCATTGCTTCAAATTTGTCCGAAAGCTGGATTTTGATCCACAGATTTAGCTTTTTGTGATTTGTTGTAAATTTGATCAGTAGTTTTTGAGAAATGAAGTGCCAAAAACCATTGTATATTTAGGCAGATCATGTCTAGATGTGCTCTGATTGGCCAAATTAAGAGGCAGAAGTCAATCGTGATTGGTTGGTTTCAAACTGAACAATATGTTTTGGCAGCCTTTACCAGACTCAGGGACAAAATCCATGAGTATGTAAATAAATAAATAAATAATTTAAGTGGGCAGAGTGGGCACACCCGAAAGTAACCCATACCCCTTTATTGGCTGGCCACAACGTGGACGACATGCAGTGGCAGCCGTTACAGGGCTCTTGGACATGGATCCCATTGAAATAAAAGGATGATAACAGTTACAATATAAATCATTTGTTGATGGTACTTTACAAATTGTAGGAATTGTGGTGTGTTCTAACCTGGTTTTAACCTGCGAAAAATGCTGACCCTCTTCTGGTATTTAATAAATCATGTTTGAGAGAAAACAGTTTTCTTATGATTTTCTCACAGGGGTTATAGAAGGTGCTCCAAAAGCTAAAATGAGAGCATATTTCCTGTAAATCCACACTGTCTTTCTCAGCCATGTGAGAATAAAGTCTGATATTCTCAGTAAATCATGTACTTCCAACCATAGCAGCGACTGTCAGCTGATTCCCATGTCTTGTACTGCAGCTTCCCAGAGTGTGCTAAAGAACAACTAGAGCGCTAACAGTCTTACTTATGACAAAAGTGTGGCACACCTGAAGACATCTTGATTGCATCAAACTGGTAAAACATTTAATTTAAAAAGGAACAAAAAGAGGCAGTTAATTTTGTCATAGAAATTATGATTTGTGCTGTAGAAAGCAAAATTAGCAAACGTTTTAAATGAGATCTCAAATATCGTCTTATATTTCATTAATACTGTTTGACATGCAGACTGAAACATGCGCTTTCAACACCAGCAGTAGACTACCAGTTAACTCCCTGGTGATCAGCAGCTTTACCACAGTGTTCTAATGAGCAACTAGAATACGGAAATTCTGAAAATATTCCAAAAGTATGGCACAGCTGAACTTCATCTTGATGGAATTGAAGTGGAAAGCTGAAAGCAGTTTCTACTGAGGATACTGCAGTAAATTAAAACTTTGAGAGCTAACAATAAGGAAAGTTTAGATTCTAAGTACACAGAGGTGACAATTATGCATATCTTTTGTTACTTTATTAATCCAGCACCCTTTAAAGAACATCTTAATAAAGAACAGCATTAACTATATTTCCCATGAACCACCAGGGAAAGTGTCTCTATAACAACTATTGTCCAATCACATACCAGTCCTTTGTGTGTATATATAACTGTGACATCCCTTCCTGTCCCTCTTCTTCTCTGGAGGAAGTTAACCCTTACTGCATGCTCTACTGGAGTTTCTGATTCTTACCTACATAATAGAAAGGTGACCCACGTTATCCTGTTCTTTGCAATGACTTCTCACACCAACAGTTGAATCTTTGCATGCATTTATCCATTATCAATTTTGCAGCTTACGGCTATGAATGATAAACATTAGACCAAGGTGAAATTACTTTTCCAAAATCAATTAAACCATTGATTAGCATTAATTACTGTCAAACAAATCATCTTAGGTAGGGCAAGGAGCTCTCTCCTTGATGTCTACATGTGCGATAATCCCCTCCTCCGTGTCCTTAATCGAATCAACTTTCCTTCTTGTTAGCTAGGAAATATTTCTTTCTATGTCCCAACCGGATCCGAGGATTATACATGTTGAAAGCTTACTTACCACCAAAACTGTGGCATCTGAAATAAGTTTAAAATAAAACTTCTTAAAGGTTGATTCTGATGACCAATCTGTCATGGTTGTGCCCAAGCCCGAGTTTAACGCTGCAGTAAATGGGGAGGTGAAGCTCCGCCCGTATAAAACGCAACGCGTCGGGAATACAGACGCTTCGCCTTCTAGTTGTAGCCTTAATGCGTCGTCACTTCCGGGTCTCTCCCTTCTCTTCCGGGTCCCGCGTTCCAGTGTTGGCGTGTCGTGTCTGGTTCCTGCTTCCCTCCTCGAGAGTTGTTGTGTGCCTTCTTCTGCTCCCGATCACTGAACTCTTTAAAGGCGGCACGGGGACCTCCATTGGCGCTCCTCGCTTCTCTCATCCCCTTTGTGAAGAACTTTCACTTGTTTAGCGGGAACGCGCTAGCGCTAGTCAGGAGGCCCCGCCCTCCTCCCCCCCGAAGGCTCCCTTGGCTTGCTGTGCAGGGGCTCTTTTCTGTGGCGTTTTGCATCTGCATTTTCCTTATATTCTTGACTCGTGCACAGTGTCCTCACGCATTATTTTGCAATATTTGTGTTGTGTTGCATGTGTGTCATATGGACAGCTACCTCGGCTCCGGAGACAAGGAGCACATAGCTGCTAATTTAAGGAGCTCACAGTTAATGGGAGTTGGCAGTCATTTATACTCCTTCTTTGAGCGATATACAGACCAGCTGGCTTAATTTTTAGGTGGCTGCATATTATATTTATGTTGGTCATTAGGAAGGTTGTGCTGTTAACAACCCATAGAATACATACTTTCTTTTTAAGCCACCATGCATTACATGTTCCTCACATATTTTAGGGGGTAAAATACGCAACTACTATACTACATAAGTATCCTACTGTGATTTGGTGTGATTAGGTGTGAACATTATCTTTGTCTATGTTTAGAAACATTGCACCTGTTTCCCTTTTCTTTTCATTTTTAACTGTGGACACAAGCGGAAGAGGGGAGATTTCCAGGTATAATATTTAACAGACCATTAGTTCTGTATGCTTGATCATAGCCTATCCAACTGCTAATGTAACTTTCTGTTCGCAAGAATTCTTCCGGATCCCAGTGGAGCTTTCGTGGTGTTGAACGTGCGCTGGACTTGCCCTGTCTCTCCTTCCCTTGTCTCCCCTCTTCCCCCTATTCACTGGCACTGCTTTGACTTTGTTGGGTGGGCAAGTGGTAGAGGGGAGTTGGGATTTATTCATCTGACTCCTGCCTCCTGTCCCTGCGGAGACCTCAGGTGAGCCTGACACAATCCACAGCAATCAAAATGTCTTCTAATCTACTAGCTACTTGGATGGCCTTAGACGCCATGGCCTCTCTCGTGGAGTGGGCCCAAACCTTTGTACATCGATTCTGGGTTCTGCCATGATCCACTTTCTGATTCAAGTCTGCCTGTCTCTGAGAGCTGGGAAGATGATGATTTTAGCACCGCAAACCCTTTGTTGAGGCTATTTGCATGCAAAAAAACCCGATACTTTCATCTGCAGCACTTTGTTCCCTTTTCCCCCCAATAACCAAAATGTAGCTTTATTTTTGCTAATTTCTCAGTCCCATCCAGGGAATCTACAAACCTGGGTTACCTTTAGAATCCCTAGAATGTTGGAAAAAATAATGCAAATTGGGCAGGGATAGCTTATGTGGACAAAAAGTTATAGAGGACTAAGCTCAAACTACCTGAAATAGCACGTGGTGGCCTAGCAGTAAAAGGGTTCATGGGAATGTTGATAGTAACCTGAAAACACTTCTTGGGCAAATAATAACTTTGTTGGTTTGTGTTAGGTCTGTGGTCTTTGTGCATCTCTAACTCAGCGTGTGCACTGAACTGAGTCCCTGAACACTGCTGTTTCTAAGTTCTGCCTTGGGGTGGCCGTTCTCTCTCACATGTGGCTCACGCACTTTGGAATACTCTTCCCACTGAACTGCGTCAGCTCCCCAATGAACTTTCCTACCTTAGGGCCTTGAAGACCTATCTTTTCCGTAGTTTAGGTGAACTGTTGATACTATAGACTGTTCTAGCGCTGGGAGGCCTTTGGGTAACCACGCGCTTTACAAGTCCCACAGAATAAAATAGAATGAATGTCTAGTGTTCATTGGGCTGTTTTTAGGTCTGCCAAATGTCCTTTCCACTGAGAAACAACATGGAGGCCAAGAGGAAAGGAGTGGGCAGACACTTCCTGTCATGGTCAGTTGTAGTGAAGTTACCCTCCGTTCAGGAGTTTACTCCTTAGAGAACTATTATCGAACCGCTTACCCACCTCCTTCTCTATTGAAACACCATGGTGATATGGTGTACGAAAACCCTCCCGGAGGGATTACGGAGGAGGGTGGCTAGGCTTTCATGGAGGTTTAGTTTAGTCTACTAGATGCCAGGCTCTTATTTGCAGTGATGGATGCTCTCTGCTCTTCCAGCCAGCCTGTGTTTTATTTAACATATACTCCTCATTGTAGGGCTGTGTGTACCAGGGCTGCAAATTGTGTTTGACTTTGAACTCCCATATATGCTTATTTGTTATAGTAGTCACTGTTGTGTGTCTTTTACTTGTGTTCGGGTTATAAGTACAAAAAATATTCTCCAGAAACCAGTGCCTGTGTTTATTCTTCTTTGATTGATTTAAGTTGTCTAGCCCAGTTTACCAGAAACTTGCTTAGAGGTCAGGAGACCTCACGTGAGAGTTGTACATTGCAAACATACATTGCTCTCAAGTTCTGTGTCACAGGGAGCTCACTGGGGCCTTTGCTCCAAGCCACAGTCATTTATTTGGTGGTGCTCTGTCCAGGTAACTGGTGAGCTGAACTGGTTTGGTATCAGTCTATTGCAATCAATAGTCCTTCCTCCCTTGTGATGATTTAAGCCAGGCAGTGCTTTTAGCTTTACAAAGGGTTACAGAAGTAGGAGTGAATTGAAGGAGTAGTAAAGGAGCAGCATCGAGTAGTGCAGAGGGAGTGGGAAATGCAAAAAGTGGCATCGAGAAGTGTAGAGGGAGTAGGGAATCCAAGGTGCCGCATCAAGTGCACAGAGGTTGCACGGAATCAAAGGAGCTGCCTCAAACAGTGCAGAGGGAGTAGGTTTTCAAGGAGCGGCATCAAGTAGCACTTAGGGAGTAGGGAATCCAAGGCGCGGCATCGAGCAGCGCAGAGGGAGCAGGCAATCTAAGGAGCGGTGTCGAGAACTGAAGAGGGTGTAGGGAATTCAAGGAGCAGTATTCAGCAGCACACAGAGAGAGTAGGGGAATCTAGGGACTGGCATTAAGCAGTACTGAGGGAGTAGAGAATCCAAGGAGCAGCATCGAGCAGCGCAGAGAAAGCAGGCAATCTAAGGAGCGGCGTTGAGAAGTGAAGAGGGAGTAAGACTCCAAGGAGCAGCATCGAGCAGCGCAGAGAAAGTAGGGAATCCATGAAGTGGCATCAAGCGGTGCAGAGGTAGTAGGGAACACAAGGAGTTGCATCGACAAGTGGAGAGTTAGTAGGGAATCCAAGGAGTGGCACCGAGCAGCGCCGAGGGAGTAGGGCAGAGTAAAGGGAGTAGGGAATCCAAGGAGCAGCATCAAGCAGTGCAGAGGAATTTGGGAATCCAAGGAGCTGCGTCGAGCAGTGTAGAGTGAGTAGGGAATCCAAGGAGGAGCTTAGAGCAGTACAGAGGGAGTAGGGAATCCAAGGAGCAGCTTCGAGCCACGCAGAGGGAGTAGGGATTCCAAGCGGTGGCATCGAGCAGCGCAGAGAGAGCAGGCAATCTAAGGAGCGGCATTGAGAAGTGAAGAGGGAGTAAGACTCCAAGGAGCAGCATCGAGCAGCGCAGAGAGAGTAGGTAATCCATGAAGTGGCATCAAGCAGTGCAGAGGTAGTAGGTGAACACAAGGAGTTGCATCGACAAGTGGAGAGTTAGTAGGGAATCCAAGGAGTGGTACCGAGCAGCGCCGAGGGAGTAGGGCAGAGTAAAGGGAGTAGGGAATCCAAGGAGCAGCATCAAGCAGTGCAGAGGAATTTGGGAATCCAAGGAGCTGCGTCGAGCAGTGTAGAGTGAGTAGGGAATCCAAGGAGGAGCTTAGAGCAGTACAGAGGGAGTAGGGAATCCAAGGAGCAGCTTCGAGCCACGCAGAGGGAGTAGGGATTCCAAGCGTTGGCATCGAGCAGCGCAGACAGAGCAGGCAATCTAAGGAGCGGCATTGAGAAGTGAAGAGGGAGTAAGACTCCAAGGAGCAGCATCGAGCAGCGCAGAGAGAGTAGGGAATCCATGAAGTGGCATCAAGCAGTGCAGAGGTAGTAGGTGAACACAAGGAGTTGCATCGACAAGTGGAGAGTTAGTAGGGAATCCAAGGAGTGGCACCGAGCAGCGCCGAGGGAGTAGGGCAGAGAAAAGGGAGTAGGGAATCCAAGGAGCAGCATCAAGCAGTGCAGAGGAATTTGGGAATCCAAGGAGCTGCGTCGAGCAGTGTAGAGTGAGTAGGGAATCCAAGGAGGAGCTTAGAGCAGTACAGAGGGAGTAGGGAATCCAAGGAGCAGCTTCGAGCCACGCAGAGGGATTAGGGATTCCAAGCGGTGGCATCGAGCAGCGCAGAGAGAGCAGGCAATCTAAGGAGCGGCATTGAGAAGTGAAGAGGGAGTAAGACTCCAAGGAGCAGCATCGAGCAGCGCAGAGAGAGTAGGGAATCCATGAAGTGGCATCAAGCAGTGCAGAGGTAGTAGGTGAACACAAGGAGTTGCATCGACAAGTGGAGAGTTAGTAGGGAATCCAAGGAGTGGCACCGAGCAGCGCCGAGGGAGTAGGGCAGAGTAAAGGGAGTAGGGAATCCAAGAAGCAGCATCAAGCAGTGCAGAGGAATTTGGGAATCCAAGGAGCTGCGTCGAGCAGTGTAGAGTGAGTAGGGAATCCAAGGAGGAGCTTAGAGCAGTACAGAGGGAGTAGGGAATCCAAGGAGCAGCTTCGAGCCACGCAGAGGGAGTAGGGATTCCAAGCGGTGGCATCGAGCAGCACAGAGAGAGCAGGCAATCTAAGGAGCGGCATTGAGAAGTGAAGAGGGAGTAAGACTCCAAGGAGCAGCATCGAGCAGCGCAGAGAGAGTAGGGAATCCATGAAGTGGCATCAAGCAGTGCAGAGGTAGTAGGTGAACACAAGGAGTTGCATCGACAAGTGGAGAGTTAGTAGGGAATCCAAGGAGCGGCACCGAGCAGCGCCGAGGGAGTAGGGCAGAGTAAAGGGAGTAGGGAATCCAAGGAGCAGCATCAAGCAGTGCAGAGGAATTTGGGAATCCAATGAGCTGCGTCGAGCAGTGCAGAGTGAGTAGGGAATCCAAGGAGGAGCTTAGAGCAGTACATAGGGAGTAGGGAATCCAAGGAGCAGCTTTGAGCCACGCAGAGGGAGTAGGGAATCCAAGGAGTGGCATCGAGCAGCGCAGAGAGAGCAGGCAATCTAAGGAGCGGCATTGAGAAGTGAAGAGGGAGTAAGACTCCAAGGAGCAGCATCGAGCAGCGCAGAGAGAGTAGGGAATCCAAGGAGTGGCATCGAGCAGTGCAGAGGGAGCAGGCTATCTAAGGAGCGGCATTGAGAAGTGAAGAGGGTGTAGGGAATCCAAGGAGCAGTATTCAGCAGTACACAGAGAGAGTAGGGAATCCAGGGAGTGGCATTAAGCAGTACTGAGGGAGTAGAGACTCCAAGGAGCAGCATCGATCAGCGCAGAGAGAGTAGGGAATCCATGAAGTGGCATCAAGCAGTACAGAGGTAGTAGGGAACACAAGGAGTGGTGGTGTGGTGTGGTGTGGCTCACTGGTTAGAGGCGGCAGACCCGGGAGCAGAGGACGGCAGACCCGGGAGCAGAGGACGGCCCGGGACCAGGGTTCAATTACCGACGCGGCAGGGTCTTGGACCAGGGTCAACGGACTCGATAATTCTCGCCTCGGTGCCTACTCTAACTAGGGATCACACTCAGCAACTCTGGGCATTAGCTTGCCTCATCTCCACAACGGCCCCCCACATACGCCGGGGATGCCTGGTTTCACCTTGGAGATACCCAGTAGGGACCATCTCACAGGGAAAGCCAGGACGGGTTCCCCAGCGGTCTACAGCGCAGAGATACTCCTTCGGGAGTCGATTCTAGCCCTTTCAGAAACCCACAATCAATCAATCAATCAATCAAGGAGCTGCATCGACAAGTGGCGAGTTAGTAGGGAATCCAAGGAGCAGCATCGAGCAGTGCAGAGGAGTAGGGATTCCAAGGAGGAGCTTAGAGCAGTACAGAGGGAGTAGGGAGTCCAAGGAGCAGCTTCGAGCAGTGCAGAACGACATTCATGGAGAGCTGAGATAACTACCTCTGATCACCATCAACTCTACAAAACACTATACAACTTTAGGGGCTACATACATCTAAGTGAGGGATCCAACCATCTCTTGTTACTTTATCAAGCTGTGGTAAATAAATAATTAATTACCGGTTCTATTTTTCAGGATACTCTATAAACAGATAGCTCAATAAATAAGAGTCAAGATTCGAGGTAGCTGGAGTTTACAGGCTTTAATCAGGCATAAAGGACAGGAACAGGACAGCCTGCATGGGAATAGGATGGCAGCTGCCGGGGGCAGGATCTGGGATGACTAGCAACTTTTTAATATAGGTGCACAATATATATAGTTAAACAAAATACATTACATTCAATACAGTAGGCGTAGCAGTAGGCGGGGTTCGTAGCAGTCGCGAAAGATAAGGGCAAAAAGTGGGTGTAACAAGAGGCGTGTACAGGGCGTATACATAGACATGTGATGAAAACGTAACAGAATATGTCATAAACAGGGCGGAATCATGGAGGGGGCTACCTGAGCAGCTGGGACCTTTAACCTAGTGGTGCGCGCAAACTGGCAATGACGTGTTACCCGGAGGAACTGGGGGCTATGACTTCTGCGCTAGAAGAGGAGACTAAAGTCTGGAGTGTCAGAGCGACATGTACCCAGGCATATCTAGTATCTGGTGTTTAGAGTACATGTTGATAGAATCCAAAAGTTATCAGGGCAAAGGCTACTTGATACTAAGACTGGTGCATACATAATTCTACATGTATTGCGGGTGCTAGGAATATTCTATGAATATTAATACAGTATTTCTCTTACATGGAGACATAAAGGCTAGACCATGACGGAAACTATTGATGCGATTCAGTAGCTTAGGAATGCAGAGAAGGAGGGCTGGACTGATAACTAGAAGCATAACATACTCTTGGCAGACTGGGAGGCAGAGCCAGGCCGGGCCGGGCACTGCGAGGCATGAAGTAAGCGAAGGGTCAGGGATACAGGTGGGGGCTGTATCGCTCCTCGGAGAGGGTTCAGGAGACAGGAGCTGAATCTGAGTCCGGGCCCTTTTGAGGCCTAGAAACGGGGACAATTCAATGAATTAACGTGCATACTGTGAAGTGTGGCAACGTAGTTTTACATAGGCCTGATATTCGTTGTTTTCACGAAGACTGGAAACTAGCATACTAGAGATGGACACAACTGTAATTGCGTCTTTAATCGATCAGAGAGGAATACATATGCATATTAATCATGCACATATAACATAGGATGGGGAACACGTAGGCACATATAACAGGGCAAAATTTACTTTTCCACATTCCCTCCTTGTGCCCTACGTTTCCATCAGGAAACATCAATATTCATGATACCATCTATCATTTCATATAGCATCATTTGCTCGTCTCGAATTGTCTTGGAACGGGATTTAGGACTAGGAATACAAGAGGTAGCGCAAATGCCGCAAATCGCAGGGCCACATTGTATACATAGGCAGCAACTGAATATGATCATTACTGCTATACCTAGGAATGACAATACTTTCCATCCCCAGGCAGATATAATACTCCAGAGCCAACCGGACCATGTCCAGGTGCCTGGATTCTGGTGTAACTGATGGGCAATTTTATGAAGTCTGGTTATAGCTGAATAAACAGACGGCGCGTTATTAGGAATGAAAATGCAGCAACTAGATCCGATGACTCTACATGCTCCTCCTCTATCGGCCAGTATGACGTCAAGAACGAGACGATTTTGGAGCACGACAAATCTCATAGCAGATTGCTCTTCGGTCAAGTTACCTAGAGCAGAAGTAGTCTCATTCACTACTGCTTCAAGGGTTCTGGTTAACCTACGGATTAACTTACTATTCTGGATAGGTCCTATAAAGAAGAAGAAACCTTTATTGAAATCTTGATATTGTTCTAGAGTAGTTTCAGGGACTCGATCTCTCTTTTATGTCTGACGTGTACTAGATGTGTGTTTCTATGATAATCAGATGGGGCTAGAAAAACTGGTGGCAGTAGGAAGGCAATATAAAATGTTCCATCCCAATCGAGGGGCAGACGAACATATGCGGTCTGACCACAAACAAAATAAGAATGACGTGAGGCTTTGAAAATAGATTTCCCACTGTCACTATACTTGACAGTAGTAGTACAATCACTATGTCCTACATGTGCGGAACCATTCTTTCTGACACATAATTCGCCTTTGACTGGTAGTACTGAAATAGCAGGCAAATCTGGAGTAGTATCAGACTGAACATTCAGGATCATAAAATTCGAAGAATAATTACCTAAATTATAAACTTCATTTTCTAGGTCTAACCCTGTTCTATGGGAGAGACCTTGCTTGTCTGGAAAACATGTTCTATTCAGAAGGGACATATCATTGGAGGATGACGTTAACGTGGACCATGCTCCACACGAACCATTATGTGAAAACGGATAAGGAAAGAGTGGCAGAACTCCCTTCGGTGTCTGGAAAGGGGGGAGTCGACCACACACCCAACAATTAGTGGCATTGCTGGTCTGGTGTGAATAGTGTAACATTCTGATGAATGTATTATTTCGCATAGCAAGACGATAGGATAGCTCGTGAGGAGGCAGATCACTAAATGTGTGCTCTACTGTAGCATTAGCAAACTTATTTACATGTGAAATTGGAAAACATAAATGTAATGCATAACTTGTGCAGGTAACCATAAGACTTAGAAACAATAAGAAACTTAGAATGACGATACATCTTATAGAGTTTTGACTAACTCTCTCACTATGGGGGTCTATCTCATACATGTCAGAAACCTGTCTAACCGTTTCACCCGAGAGGGACTTAGACAATTAAACTGGCTGACTTATTTTACTAGACCTGAGTTTCAATTTATACTCCTGCTGCGGAGTTTTTTCTAACTGAGGAACTTTAAGTTCAGAATTGAGTTCAGAGTCTGTTTTTAGGCAGTCTTTAGAATTTTGGCAGTCCTTTGCAAATGTCTTTGCACGAATTCCATGGAATTTCTTTATATGGGACAGATGGACCCAGCCTTTTCTTCCTTCTAGCTTGGCCGCCGTCCTCGTTGTTAACAAGACAAGACGTGGCTCCTTCCAGCGGGGCTCCAGCGGGCTTGAACGATCAAAATTCCGTACTAGCACGAGGTCGCCTGGAATGACCTCATGCGGTTTCACTTCGGTATTGTCTGGAAATGCGGCGGCAACCTGTGAACGACAAGAGTGTAGGGCAGACATCAAGGAAGCTAGGTAATCTGTCAGCATATTACTGGAAACATCTGTAATACTGCGGGGTCTAGGTGTACCCCACATGTTTGGGGGGCGGCCGAATACGACCTCATACGGGGACAGACCTGATCTGGAATGTGCAACCATCCTCATAAAAAACAAAGCAACTGGCAGGGCAACTAGCCAGTCCACACCTTTCTCTTTACATATTTTTGCAAGGCGGATCTTCAACGTCTGATTATGTCTCTCTACGAGACCGGCTGCTTCAGGATGGCGCACACAATGGAACTTCCACTGGTACCCCAATAGAAGGGAAACATGCTTCATAAGCTCTGATGAGAATGGCTGGCCGTTATCTGAATACACGACCCTAGGGAGTCCATAGCGGGGAAAGAATTCACGAACCAACTGCTTGGCAGTGGTCGCGGCTGTGTAATCTGGAACTGGATATGCTTCTGTCCACCTGGACAAAGCGCATACAACTACGAGGACATACTTGAAACCTCGACATCGCTCCATCTGGATATAATCCATCTGGAGGGCTTCAAAAGGGTGGTCAGGAGGTTGGAATCCACCTTGTTCCACCGGGACACTTTTACCTGGATTGAACTGGCAACATATCATACAGGTACGGACTTTCTGCTTGGCTGCAGCTCGTAAGTGCTTGTTGAACCAAAGGTTTTGAATACTGTCTAACATAGCTTTTTCTCCTAGATGTGCTGGACTATGTACGGTATTAATAATGACTTGAACCATAGAGTCGGGGAGAAACCATGTGGCTTTTCCCTTCGTCACCCATCCCTGATCTGTCTGGACCCCTCCTTGTTCGGACCATTTCTTGATTTCTTCGGGAGTAGCATGTAACTGTATGTCTATGACATCTTGTGTAGGGTCCTTAACTGTCATACAAGTAGTCGGGTCTGAAGTGGGTGTCTGTGTCATGTTAACTGGAATGTCTGGAGTCTGAGCTGTAAGCTTGGCTGTTCGATCTGCTAGATCGTTACCTTGGGAAATGATATCAGTAACTTTCGTATGTGCTTTGCACTTCATGATAGCAATAGCTGTCGGTAAATGTATTGCATCTAACAGAGCTTGAATGAGGAGACCATGCTGAATCTTGGTTCCATGAGAAGTCATGAAACCTCTCTCTTGCCATAGCACTCTGAAGTCGTGTACAACTCCGAATGCGTAACGTGAATCTGTATATATGTTTACTTTCAGGTTCTTAGCACGTATGCAGGCTTGGGTCAGAGCAACTAGCTCTGCTGCTTGAGCAGACAGGGTGTCAATACGGTGCGTTTCTATAACATCGGTTTCAGTAGTCACTGCATACGCGGCTACTAGTTCTCCTGTACTTGTTCTCATACATGAACCATCCACATAAAGTGTCAGGTCGGGGTTAGGTAATGCAATGTCTGTCAGGTCTTGTCTTGGCTTAGTCATAATGTTAACAACTTCCACACAGTCATGTGGGGCAGGATTTGAAGTAACTGATGGTAACAGTGTAGCAGGATTTAGAATGTTGCAGCGTCTGATTTCTATGTGTGGCTGGAACAGTGTCAGTTCATAACCTGTTAAACGTGCAATTGTCAAGTGCTGAGTCTGTGTTCGGTTTAAAAGAACTTCCACGGAGTGTGGAACTTGTACTGTCAGGGAGTGTCCTAACACTATGGAATCACTTTGTCTGATAGCTAGAGCTGTAGCTGCAACTGACTTGAGGCACGCAGGCAAAGCCTGGGCTACTGGATCTAATGTGCTCGAAAAATAAGCACAGGGCTTGTACTGTCCTGCTTGATCTTGTGTGAGAACAGATAATGCAGTACCATCACGTTCTGTGACAAAAAGTGTAAAAGGCTTACTGTAGTTCGGTGTTGCTAGAACAGGTGCTTGGCATAAGGCTTTCTTTAATTCATTAAAAACAAGTGTATGTTCCTGGGTCCAAGGGAGGACAGTCGATACGGCTGCCTCCTGTGTCGTTAACTGTATCAGTGGCTTAGCTAGAAATGCATACTGAGGAATCCATTGTCTGCAGTAAGAAGTGAGGCCAATAAAAGCTCGTACCTCCTTCTGTGTCTTGGGCTGTGGAAGACTCGCTATTAACTGGATACGGTCTGGTGTCAACTGCCTACCCCACTTGGACAGTAAGTGGCCTAAGTAGATCACTTGCTAGACACAGAATTGAAGCTTCGAAGGGGACACCTTGTGCCCCTGCTCGGCCAGAAAATACAAGACTGTAAGTGACGCACGCTCGCAGTCACGTTCAGAACGGGCTGTGATCAATAGATCATCGACATACTGGAGCAGGGCAGTGTCAGTTGGCATGTGAATATTGTCTAGTTGTCTCTTGAGTGCTTGACTATAAATACTAGGACTTTCTGTGAAACCTTGAGGAGCTCGTGTGAATTTATAGCTTCTTCCATTTAAACAGAATCCGAAAAGGTACTGGCTGTCTGGATGAATGGGAACACTGAAAAATGCGTTCTTGAGGTCGATAACAGTGAAAAATGTAGCTTCAGAATCAATGGCTGTTAATAGGGATGAAATATCCGGGACTACTGGGTACTGGGGAATGATACATTTATTAAGTTCTCGAAGGTCAATCACTAATCGATATACTGGAGGTGCGTTTGGATCAGTACGTTTCATGACTGGAATGATAGGAGAATTACATACATTGGAGTCAGTTTCTACAACCACTCCTTGAGCAATAAGCTCGTCAATAATTTTGGATAAGGCTGCTACAGCCTCAGGTGGCAATCTGTACTGTCTGATTCGTGGCAAAACTATACCTTGCTTGAGAGTCACACGATGGGGTGTGATTTGCATAAAACCTACATCAGTTGGACCTTGCGCCCATAAATGCTGCGGGACATTCAGTAGTCTTGGATCAAAATCACGTAATACATAGTGACCTTTAAAGTCTCGTAAAAACAATCGGACTCCTTCTGGGGAACAGCATATAACTGCACCTAATTCTTTTAATGTCTTGATGCCTAACAAATTTTCTGGACATGCTTTCGTGAGTAACAAATCAGTAGTTCGGGACAATGGACCAACTTCTAGAGTAACTGGCTTCGAAATTTCATTAACTATAGGCTTTCCTGAAAATCCAAGGGATACATTTCTAGAGCCTGAGAGCGGAGCCCCTGGAACCTCGTCATGACTGATGGTAGTCCTACTTGCCCCTGTATCAATCAAAAACTTTCTGTCTTTCCCTAATACTTGACTGTGTACATAGGGACCCTCTTGATCTACAGGTATCTCGATGAGAGGCAAGCCTACCTCCCTCTCTAGGCTGTTTCATGAATACTGTTGATACTCTGGATACTCTGACTGGGCATACTGGTACATTTGCTGTGTAACATGCTGTGTTGCAGCGATAGGCTGCGGTACTGGAACTGTCTGTTGTGCATTCTGTGGTGACTGAGAAGTCTGTGAAACTTGTTCTTGTCTAGGCGGACGTGGTCTTTCTTTAGTTTTACCAGTAGCTATGTTGTGTTTCAGAACTGCACACTCGTTTATAAAATGACCTGGCTGTTTACAGTAATTGCAAGTCCCTTTAACGGGAGCTGCAGGATGACTGGCTTGATTCGGACCCCTCTTCTGACTGTCTTGCGGAACAGATTGGGCAACTAATACTTTCATTTTCGTGTCTTTCATACGTCTCCTTTCGTGTTCTTGCTCTTCCCTGATTCTGTTCTGGTGATACTGGAGCATCTGAAGCATTTGTGACGGGGTATTAGCTTGCCAGGTACTTTCGACTTTTAAAACTCGATTTTTAACTTGTGGACTTGAATTCTCGACTAGTTTGGTAACAAAAAGATGAGGGTATGACTCGCTACTCGTTTTCAAACCACTGTTAATAATAAAACATTTTTCAAATCTAGAATAAAAATCACTAGTGTCTTCATCCTGTTTCTGTTTACATGCTGAGATTGCATCCCAATCTTCCTTTTTCGTGGCTAGTAACCTTGGCAAAACTTGTATCAATAACTCGGGTAATTCTTTACATTTGTCCCCAAGACCGGTACCTGGTACTCGTACATTGTCTTCAGCTTCTAGAGCTGTCCAATCTATCTTTTTCTCTCCCACCTCCCATTCTTTTTCCTTGAGTTTCTCATATACCCCTGCGGGCAACAGGACCTTTAGCATTTTAATTATATCTGGATACGTGTATTCTCCCATACGGAGCATGTCTTTTAATTCTCGATGGAACCCTGCTGGATCTTTATCGTGACAGGGAATTATCTTTTTCATCTCTAAGAGTTCCATCTTGGTAATAGGGGTGTAAACAAATACTCGTTCTAGACCACCACCCGTTCCTCTAACTGGATGTACTTCTCGTAACGGATGCTGTCTGTCTATGTAAAATGGTTTACTTCCTGGAGGTGAGACGTGAACAAAATGCGGATTCAGAAACGTTCTATATTTGTGGCGCTGTTCTAGAATGATACTAATTAAATCGGTACCTAAACCTCTCCATCTATACTGGAGTAACTCGTTCAGAACATCATGTAACGGACCTGGATCAGAATGTTGTCCCTCATACAGTGTAATGAGGTGCTGGATCATATACATACCCACCAGTCGCTGCTCGGCTAGGGGCAGTTTCAGAAACATTTGTGCCACTATTTCGTCTGGAAAAGTGGTAGAATCAGTAGTCCATCGGACTGCTGATCGGGCTAGTTCTTGTTCATGCATAGTACTAAGTTCACTATAACCGATTCGTGATTTCAGAATGTGATCGGTAGCTTGAAATACTTGTTCGAGAGAACCTTGTTCTGGTGCTGGAGAAGGGAAAACTTTCTTGAGTTCTAGGCGTGAATGTCGGTCGGGAAGTCTAGTTCTACCTACATACGCTATTCTGGAGGGATTCTCGTCGTTTACCTCTTCAGTATCAGAGGCGTCTTCTTTCTCGGACACTTGTGCTGCTTTACGTTTCTCGTGTAACCTTATTATTTCCTTACGAATTTTCTTGTACATACTCTCTATACTAGCTAGTGTCTTGTGTCTTCCCTCGGCTATATGATCACTCCACCTTGTCAGGACTTTCATTTCGGTCGGATCTTTATCTGGATAATCTTGTTCCCTTATTAAACAATTAATTAGAAACTTTAAAAGCATGAGCTGAGTCTCAGCTTTCCTTTGAGACATGGCTTCGCTAATACTTTCTGGGTCTGCTCCTGTACGGATGAAACGATATATTCTGTCTAGATCTTCTTTCATATCCGGTAGGGTGTCCAAATACTCGGTTACCCGTCTTACACGCAATGAATATATGACCATATCATTATTTCCTGGGACTGGATCATAACGGCATTCGGTGAGAGCTCGCTTGATATCTGCAACGGACTGGGGTTTAGGCGTACGCTGTAACGCACGTTCATGTAACTCAAGTAACGTTACACGTTTGTGTTGCGGCGGGGTTCCCGGAGGACTTCCCCCCGAGGCCCCTAGACTAGAATCATCGACGGGTATCGCACGGGCTGGGAGAGTGACGGACGTGGCGGGTACTTGTACTGTGGGCTGGACCGGGGGAACTGTAACAGGTGCTGTAACATTAACTGGACCCACGGGGCCAGCGACTGGAGGAACAGGAATTACATTATTTACGGGAGCTGGCGGAACAGGATTAGCATATTCTGGGACTGTGTCGTCCAAATAGGACGAGAGGAAAATATCAGCTGCGGTCGGTTTGTGACGTAGCTTAATCGGAACTAATGGCGGCGGGAAATTACTGGATGCTTCCGGGGTTGCTTTTGGCAAGCCCTCGGCAAGAAGAGGATACATACCCTTAATAAGGGCATTTCTCTGTCTGTCCGACTGTTCGGCTTTAACTCGTTCACCTACTTCGATTAATTCCCTTTCTTGGGCTCTTTCTGAGGATTCCCTACTTAATTCTGTTTTTCTGATTTCTTTTTCGGTTCTTTTATGAGATTCTTTGCGCCATAACTCGATGGCATCTTTCTGGGACTGTCTGGATTTCTTTTTCCATAATGCTTCTTCTACTCGCATGATGCACTCGGCATCCCATGTACCTGATACAGGCCATCTATATTTCTCCTCGAGATGTCTGGTATAATCAGACCATAAGTCTAGATATAATATGGCACTTATGCCATGCTTATGATACATAAAATGACCTGGACTGTCCCTAGGCGGGACAGGAACTGCTTCTTCGAGCAGACCTTTTCTGGTTTTTAACTGACGTAACTTCGAAAACAGAGGCATGACTTAGACTGGAATCTAGACACAATACAATACACAATAAACACAATAATAACTTGAAAACAAATCACTCATACCACGACATTGAAAACACATGAAATAACATTTAAAATAACAGTTCGAACAGAATACTACCTGGAATACTGAGAACAGAAACACATGAATTTCTCGAGAACAGAACTTACTGGAATGACTAGATGCACTGCTAAAGCAGTACGAAACTTACCGGTCTCATAAAGAGACACGTCAGGACCCGCATCCACCTAGGTGGACACTTCGTGTTGGATCTGTGTACCCAAACCCACGGACCAGAGACAAATTAATTGACCCTGTCTAGATACTACCCCAGCAACGGTACTCACCGGGCAGCAAGAACGGAAGGCCTCGGACTGGACTGGACTGCTACGACGACGGAAGGACGAACTTCGGACTTCAGTTACAGGTGGGCCTCCGGATACCTCGGACCTTGGACTCTCGGCTTGGGCTCTGGTCGGGACTCGCCGCGTTCCTCCACCGCCTCGTCTGGATGCTGGACCGCAACCTCCGTCTCCTCCGTGGGCCTGAGGGATACTTGAAGCAGAAATATCTGCACGTGGCCGGTATGGTTCCGTCACGGCTGCAGAGGATCAGGGGGCCTGTGTGGCTTCTCCGGCGCGTGGGGAAAGGGCAAGTCCCTATTCGGGCGCCATTATGTGGTAAATAAATAATTAATTACCGGTTCTATTTTTCAGGTTACTCTATAAACAGATAGCTCAATAAATAAGAGTCAAGATTCGAGGTAGCTGGAGTTTACAGGCTTTAATCAGGCATAAAGGACAGGAACAGGACAGCCTGCATGGGAATAGGATGGCAGCTGCCGGGGGCAGGATCTGGGATGACTAGCAACTTTTTAATATGGGTGCACAATATATATAGTTAAACAAAATACATTACATTCAATACAGTAGGCGTAGCAGTAGGCGGGGTTCGTAGCAGTCGCGAAAGATAAGGGCAAAAAGTGGGTGTAACAAGAGGCGTGTACAGGGCGTATACATAGACATGTGATGAAAACGTAACAGAATATGTCATAAACAGGGCGGAATCATGGAGGGGGCTACCTGAGCAGCTGGGACCTTTAACCTAGTGGTGCACGCAAACTGGCAATGACGTGTTACCAGGAGGAACTGGGGGCTATGACTTCTGCGCTAGAAGAGGAGACTAAAGTCTGGAGTGTCAGAGCGACATGTACCCAGGCATATCTAGTATCTGGTGTTTAGAGTACATGTTGATAGAATCCAAAAGTTATCAGGGCAAAGGCTACTTGATACTAAGACTGGTGCATACATAATTCTACATGTATTGCGGGTGCTAGGAATATTCTATGAATATTAATACAGTATTTCTCTTACATGGAGACATAAAGGCTAGACCATGACGGAAACTATTGATGCGATTCAGTAGCTTAGGAATGCAGAGAAGGAGGGCTGGACTGATAACTAGAAGCATAACATACTCTTGGCAGACTGGGAGGCAGAGCCAGGCCGGGCCGGGCACTGCGAGGCATGAAGAAAGCGAAGGGTCAGGGATACAGGTGGGGGCTGTATCGCTCCTCGGAGAGGGTTCAGGAGACAGGAGCTGAATCTGAGTCCGGGCCCTTTTGAGGCCTAGAAACGGGGACAATTCAATGAATTAACGTGCATACTGTGAAGTGTGGCAACGTAGTTTTACATAGGCCTGATATTCGTTGTTTTCACGAAGTAGGAAACTAGCATACTAGAGATGGACACAACTGTAATTGCGTCTTTAATCGATCAGAGAGGAATACATATGCATATTAATCATGCACATATAACATAGGATGGGGAACACGTAGGCACATATAACAGGGCAAAATTTACTAGTTATGACACCCTACACAGATTTACAAATCGTCTGGCAGTCTCTGTGAGAAGTTAGCCTGGCATATGTTGTCCACTATTCTAGTGGGCACCTTGCACCAGTCTAAACGACCCTTATGATGGTGGTTGTAAAGTCAACCTTATAGATCAGCTATCCTAGTGGTAGCATGGGCCAGCAGTCTTAGACTAAAACTTCAGAGAGCATGTGAAGCAAGCTGTTTTACCAATTATAATCCCTTGAGTATCAAATGAAAGGACACCACACAAGGTATATATCAAATATATATGTATTTATTACTAACTCAACCCCATCTGGACTCTTTATGAGGTCAGAGCTCGAGATACATTACAAGTTACTCATTAAGCATACTATAAGTTGCACAAATACATTTCTGTCCTAGGGGCCTCATGAACCATATACTAAGTAAGTGGTATAAGAACCACTTCAGGAATAGTGAATAAGCCTAGAGTCTAGGGAATCGCTGGGGCTACACTGGACAACCAATGGATTGGAAGTAGGAGGCCCACAGCAGACACGTGCAGTGTCTAAACACAGTCGCGAGTTGCCTTAGAGTTATAATGGGAACGTAAAAGTTACAAAGTAGTTGATTTAGGACCCTTCCGGATGGACTACGGTAAAACCCTTTTAAACTAGGACACTTCGAGAGTCAACACCCACGGGAGCACCGGAGTACTCGAGTTACCTCACCCAGGGAAGCCGGGTGCATAGGTGTCTTTTCGTGTCGGGTTTCGTCGCTGTTTCCTATGGAGAGCTGCAAAGAAGTGCTGCAGGCGACCAGGAGAAAAGTGTTCGGGTGGATCCAAGGGTGGATCGAAGATGTGAAGAACCTGAAAGCAGAGGGGACAGAGTGTGGGTCACTAGCCAGTGACCAAGAAGGAACCAGGAAGGAACCAGGCGATGTCGAGTGATTTCAGGTGAAGAAGGTGAAGCTTGTCTCTGCAGCCACGAGGACCAGGAGGCATCGACGACGACCAGGAGCTGGATTTGAGCTGTCCCATGAAGGATCTAGTCGACTGCGGTGTGGGTATCCGGATTGGACCCAACAAGCCTTGGCAAACGCAATCCATGTAGGAAGGGAAGATTGGCTTCAGTTCAGACCAGCAAGGTCTGGGGGGGTTCTCCTTTGCAGGGAAGCTGGAGCAAGCCTGGAGCAATCAGGCCAGCAATGTAGATTAAAAGAAAATTCTTCAGGGGGCTAACTAGACAACAGGATAGCAACCGGGAAGACGCATCAAGCTGAAATGCAAGAGCAGGCCCCACGCGGCACTCGTGGAGTGGGGAGGGCTGAGCTTCGGTGCAAGTGGTGCTCGCGTCTGGGGCTTCTCAAACCCCAATGCACCACTTCGTGGGTGCCTCGGTCATTGCACTGTTAGTAAAGTGCAGGTAGTCCAGGATGTCTGGTCCCACGTCTCTCGTGTCTGCCACAGGTCTTTGCTGTGGATGTGGATCAGAGTCGGAGAAGTCTGGAAGTCCAGTTCCTGAGTCGTGGAGTCTTCGGGTTCCAGGAGGAGCGTCGACAAAGCAAACCGGCAAGTTACTGGTGGTGCCTGTTTACACAGGGTGGACACTCCTTGACCACAAGGGAGATGTCTTCAGTCTTCTAGTCAATATATAACGTCGAAGGTCCAAGAGTTTCGTTTCAGAGTTTCGTTCCAGGATAATCTAAAGTCTCTAGACTCAGCTCCTATCTTTCTACCAATTTTAGGGGCTGGATTACCTGCTAGTTCCCTCCTATGGGTGGACCCTGAGAAGGAGGTGGTTACACCCCTTTCCCTTTGTCCAGTTTTGTGCCAGAGCGGGGCTGGAGTGCCCCAGCAACTGGTTTGAACCGGGCTATGCATGGAGCACCTTGTGTGCACCAGGCAGTGCCTGGAAAAGCATCTCTACATTGAACCCACTCTGCCCCAATACACTACAGGCTGTCTGGGGAGGTGCAGGCACCTCCCTCGGCAGGAAACCTATTGTCCAGGCCTCCCTTGCGTGATTTTCGTCCAGCTGCAGGAGGTCAGACTCGTGTCTGTGGCAGCAGCATCCATTTTGTGATGCTGAGGCTCTGTTTAACTTTAACCGGGTAAAGCAGTAACTACATGTCTTCTTCCTCTAGAAGGGTGGAATGCTACCCCCATCACCAGAATTGGTGGGGGGTAGTATTCCAAAGTGTTTGACACCTTACACGACATGTTTCGATAAAGCCAAACCAAAGTTAGCATTAACCGCGAGGATTATAATGCACGTAAGAGTATATGGTATGGCTATATCATAGAGCAGCTATAAGGAGATGGTTCCGAAAGCTGCAGAGGGGCTCAGCTCATGCTAGGGCACCCTCTCACATAAAACCAAACACTCTGCCTCCAGGATTGTTAAGGCCTGCCATAGGAGTGACTTATAGGTTACTATGTGTCTATATATAATGTAGATATAGATATACTATATCTAAGTAAGGGGTGATTACACCACCTTACCCATGCAGAGTGATCAGCCTGTGGTGTCAGTTTGGATGGCCAGCCAGGGGTGGCATAATACATGCTGCAGCGCCTGGTAGGCCTTGGATGCACCTATGCCCTGGGTACCTAGAGTACACTATACAGGGGCTCACAAAGGTGACCTAATTCACAATTAGGTATGTACCTAAAGTACATGGTATCAATTAAGAGAGAGAACAGATGGGCTGTGGGTCTGATTAGCAGGCCCACAGCCACACTAAAGTCGAAAAACCAGAGAATCACAGCACAAAGTGGGGCTGGCCACAGGAAGCAGACCCTACTCTCTTACAGTCTCCCCACTGTGGTTCAAGTACAAAGGTCTGTACCCACTGCAATAAATGACTGTCACAATACGTCAATTGTGTCTTGGGAAGCAAACACAAGGAGATGATGGACTGAGCGCTGAAACATTTTAGACACTCACCCCCAGACACAGATCTGGGTTCAATCCATCATTGTTTTTTAGCTCACTTTACCACCTCAGTTCAGACCCAGCTATATGCACAGTGTGCCTCATGGAAACAGTCCAGTCCGAACTGCCAACCAGGACTTCCCTGAACCGAGAACAAACATCCTGGGACCGGTTTCGGGTAACACCACTCATCAGCCAGGCTAACTTGAATCCAGTGGCAAAGTGAGCAAGGGACCCACGTCTGGGCATACCCTGCCAACTTAGGGCGGTCAAAGCAAACACAAGGAGATGATGGACAGAGCGCTGAAACTTTTCAGACGCCCCCAGTCACAGATCTGGGTTGAATCCACCATCGTTCTTTAGCTCACTTCACCATTTCAGTTCAGACCCAGCTATATGCAAATCAGTCTTGACCCTGTGCCTCATGGGAACAGTCCAGCCCCAGAACGCTCACAGCAAAGGGGCAGTACTCCTCCTTCAGTCTTCTCAGCTCTTCTCCTTGGCAGAGGTTCCTCTTGAGTTCTAGAAATGATCTAAAAGTCTGGGTTCTTCTGGGCCCCACTTCTTATAACACAAAATTCTTTGTTCTCTGGTGGCAGAGAAACTCTTTGCCCAGCCCAAACCAGTTCTGTCCTCTCTGGTGCAGCTTCCTGGCAGGAGGTAGAGACGGCATTGTCCAATGCAGACCAGGCCCATTTAGATTTGAAAGGAATCTCCTCCCTCTACTCTGAATGGAGCCCAGGTCTATTCAGCCTAGCCCTGACTCACCCTGGAAATGTAGGACACGCCTACCCCCCCCCCCATCCCTCCAAGTGGCTGTCTGAACAGAATACACATCCCTATCCACTGTCACTCCAAAGCCAGACAGTCAATACACAAACCTAGCAGCGGCACACTGGATGGTTACGCAAGAAAATATCTACTTTCTAAAAGTGGTATTTTCAAACCCAGTATATAAAAAACATTCTTACTAAAAGATGCATCTCTTTATTCTGAGTACAGGCATACCAAACTCTATTTTCCAATCTTGTTTCCATGGGCGGTTATACTTATAAAGTGTTATAAGTAAACTCCCCATTCTATCCTATAGGACAGATAGCATTTCAATAGTAAAAAACAAAATTGGCAGTATTTCACTATCAGTACAAGCCACACACATCAGGTCATGTCCTCCCTTTCACATACACGGCTACCTTGGGCCTACCTTAGGGGTGACTCACATGTAAGAAGAGGAAAGGTTAGGGCCTGGCAAGTGGGTGCACTTGCCAGGTCGACATGGCAGTACTAGACTGCACACAGCCACTGCAATGGCAGGCCTGAGACCCTTTTGCAAGGCTGCATGTGTGGGTAGCACAATCAGTGCTGCAAGCCCACTAGCAGCATTTGGATTACAGGCCCTGGGCACACACAGTGCACTGTACTAGGGACTTAACAGTAAACCAAATATGGAAACACTAATCCATGCTAACAATTTACAGAGGGAGCACTTGCACTTTGGCAATGAACAGCAGTGGCAAAGTACCCAAAGCATCCAGACCAGCAAAAATGAAATCCAACACACATTAAAACACAGGAGGCAACAGCAAAATATGGAATGGAGACCCATGCCAAGGCTGCCAGCTCTAACACTCCCTCTTCCCATTTTCAAGCTTACAAATAATCTGAGCCATGGTATATCCTTTAGGCACTACCTTGAATCCTTCCCAAACTTTAACTTCTGAGGAGATAGAGCCCGCAATAATGTCAAAATAATCTATGATCTTATCCCACAGATGTTTCACAAGAGTATTATCCAATAGCCACCAGGCATTTAAACACCGTATTCCAGCTGAGTGCTCATGTATGTGCTTCACAGAGCTCAAGTTTTTGAAGTTCCTAGGAGCTAAAACAAAGTAGACTATTGATGACCCTACATGTCACCTAACATTGACGTTAATAATGTCATAGGATGAGATATTAGTGAAATTATAGGAATGATGAGTACACAGCTAACATCCCAAAAATGTATACAGGCATCTAAATTAACATTACACCAAATGTATAATCTGTTCAGCCATCAAGGTGAAATATTGAAAATGTACTGGTATCAAAATGTAGGCCAGTGGGTTTGCTGAACTCTATGAAATGAATAGTATCTCCCTCTGTGCACACAGTAGAAGTACGAGCAAAGTCACATATGGAATTCTAGTTCTAGCCTCCCCCTTCTCAGAGTTATAAGATTCAGCAAGGTTTGAGTGAGACTTCAGCACAACCTCTAAATGTGTGAGTGTCACTCATGATGAGTGAGACTTGAAGGCTCTGATGTGTGTGTGTGTTGGATCTGATGTCACTGCAGAGGTAACAAATGCAACTTGCCTGACAGTGCTACGTAGCCCTCCTGCACCCGCACATTGATGGTGTGGGGACGAGGAATGACTTATGATAGGAGAGAGGGTTACCACCTGGCCGGTCTTTTAACGGCATGGCCTGTATTTTAATGTTCCGACGAGTACAAAAGTAGGAAGATTAGTTAAAGCTGGTATGTTTTCCTCTAATCAGTGCAAACTTAAAATATCAAATATAAGCAGAAATCACTTTAAAATGTGATCTAGAGCTGCCTTAATGAATCATGACTGATAGTTAAAGTAAACAAAGACAGCAAAGCTATTTTTAAAATCAATACAAATACTTTTATACAAAGTCTTATTGAAAAATAATATCCGGGCCGTTGCAAAATCTTAAAACATGACCAAAGGTGGTAACTCTAATAAGAGCCTGTATGAAGGAGTCTGGCATTAGTTAGTTCTTGAATATCCTCTCATCCTCAGACCCGGCACCGTTCACTCACTGCCATGACACCATCCACTGAGGGAGAAATCTGTGAGAGTCAAACCCGATTTTTCTGTCTTATGAATTTATTGAGACTGCAATCTACTTCTTTCTTTATTTTATAAGTGAACCTCTGAAGGGAGGGAGTGAGCAGGTAAACAATGCAGAGAAATGCAAAACTTAATTTGGAATGCTGTTCGAATATACACAGCCCTACCAAATGTAAAGAATTACCCACAGAAACAGGGAAATTAGAAAAACACTGTCCAGTTCAATTCAATTCAATTCAAAATTTCTTTATTCGACTGTAAGTAAATTCAGTCATAAAAGTACAGAGAGAAGAAAAACACATATATAAAAAATTGTCAATATAAATCGGTAGATCTCAGGATAGCCTGTCATAGCTCACGAAAGCATAAATGTACAGTTTATCAGAGGTTTGTATACATAGATAAAACGGATCAGGTAGAGGTTAGCCTTCCATACTTTTTCTAAATTTCAGGGCTGTTTTTAAAAAATTACATATAAATAAAGTGCTTTCACAGTGCAGCATTTTAAGATAAATTAGTGCAGGTCTTATTTGCACGAAGTTCAATTTTTTAAAAAGAGGTTTTAAAAACATTTTCCGTGGTAACGTGTAGTAGGAGCATATAAATAAAAAGTGTGCCAGGTCTTGCGGAGACTTATTGTCGCAGCCGCAAGCTGGCAACACTTGTCCCCTATGAGCTCCACTGGGCACAGCTAGCATCAGGTGAAATAAATCAAAACGAAATCTAGTCATCAAGAATCGCTCATATCTGGAAATGGGCCAGGATAGGTATGGTTCTATTTGTATACATGATTTTGTCAAAACATGATTCATCACACTACCCTTCTTCAGTTCGGACCCCTCCCTGGTCACCTGCCGAGCCAACAAGAAAGCGTCCTTCACAGATATTACGTCGCGCTTAGAAGCTTGCTGAGGTGTTAGGAAGAGGTCCAACCTGCCCAGTTCTTGAAGACAATTTCGGATATATTTTATCCAGGGTATCTTGAGTTTACCTTCCCAGTTTAGTGCTTCAAGTAAAATGTTTTGAGTGAAAGGTATTTCATTGTTCAACCAGCAGTTTAGCCAGCACATCAGAGGGTTTACAGCAATTTTGTCCTCTAAATAAGGCATGCCCAGTTCCTCGTGAGTAGAGAAGTTAGCCGTGCTCTTCGGTAGACATAAAACCTGTTTTAAAAAGTTATTTTCAGTGGATGCAAGATCGGTCGCTGGCAAGAAGCCCCAGAGATCACTCCCATAACAGACGACTGTTTGACTTTTGGCTTGATATAGTTTCATTAATGCAACCACTGGGGTGTTACCCATTTTGCGGGCAAAGTTAATTATTGCAGCATTGGTCCTTATTAGATCTCCTTTCTTTTTCCTTAGTGCAGGGCCCCATGTGAGTTTATGATCAAACAATACACCAAGATATGAGAAGGTTGTAGTAATTGGTATTTTTTCCCCGTTAACAGAGAATGGGTAGGACTTTTTGGATCCAGAACCTACCTTCATAACATAAGACGTGGCATTGTTGATACTGAGGCTTCGTAAATTCATAAAAGAGAAAAAAGAGTCTAATAAAGTCTGAAGGCCAAGTGCAGTTCTGGAGATAAGGACGGCGTCGTCAGCGTAAAGCAGGACAGGAACGCCCCTTTGCCCAATGTATGGGAAATCCGTGTTTGTTTTTAAAGGTGCTCCTCTAGATCGTTAATATATAGATTAAAAAGAAATGGCGCTAAAATACAGCCCTGTCTTACCCCCCGATTTATTTTGAAGTCTCTGGTTACTTTTAAGTCTTTTGTATACCGCACATTAGCTCGTGTATCGCTGTGGAGGTCGGCCAGGAAGTTGATCAGATTTTTTTCAACCCCCATTTTCAGCAAGACGGCCCAGAGTTTACTTCTGTCAACGCAATCGAAGGCCGATGAAAGGTCCATGAAGGCCATATTTAATGTTCCGCTTCTAGCCAGGGTGTATTTGCCACTAATTAGGTATAGATTCAGGCATTGGGTTATTGTAGAATGTCCTGGTCTAAAACCATATTGCACTGGTGACATGACTTTGTTGTTTTTGGCCCATACAGTCAACCTGTTTAATATGATCCCTCCAACAACCTTGGCGACTGAATTGATCAGGGAGATTGGTCTATAACAAGCTGCATTGCTTCTGTCTCCTTTCTTGTAAACGGGCACAATAGTTGAGGCTCCCCAAGACTTTGGTACCCCGTTGGCAACTCCAGCGTTGACAACTGCCGTGAGAATTGGGGCCCAAAAGAAGACATTGGATTTAAATAGATCAGGGGGAAGGCCATCTGGACCCGGGGCCTTATTGCTAGTTAGACAACGGATCCCCCTTTCCACTTCCTTATCTGTGAACAGCAGGGAAGCTTCCACGGGAGAAGTAAGAGCTTGTGCCGGCTGGGGGTCGTCACTCCTGAAAATTAGGCTGAAATGGGAGATCCACTCATTTTCTGGTATGATAGAACCTATGCTGACGGCATTGGGGTCATCGAACATTGGTTTGTTGATTATGCCCCAGAATTTGGAGCTGTTTCCCAGAGTTGATGGATCAAGTAATGACTCCCAGATATTTGCCTTTATGACCATTTTACGGGATACCAGGGCAGATTTGTATTCATAGCGTAGGGTTTTAATTAATACAGGGTCCCTTGGTTTGTTCTTAAGAGCCATTTTTCAGTTGTCGACTGGCTCTTGAGCAGGTATGGTCGAACCATCTTGGCTGATGATCAATTGGTCCTTTCAATGGTACTGAGAGTAATTGATCGACTTTGCGAGTCATTGCAGCAAAAGCAGATAATATAAGATCAGGAGGTGTAGTGTTAGAGATGCAAAGGGTAAGTTCTTGGTCACAGCTCCTTTTAACGGATTCGAGCAGAGCATCACTATTTATCGAAGTCCACTTTAAACGGCGGTTACCATTGATTGGTGTTAGGACACCCGGATCATTGCAATTTTTGCGAAGTTCAAAGAGTCCGTTTTTAACTTCCACTGAAATTGGATTATGGTCGCTGTAGATGCTTTCGTGAATATTGAAATTTATAGCTGAGTTGGCAATGTCAACAGAAAGAAGTATATGGTCTATAAAGGATCCTCGCTCAGAGCCTTTATAAGTTGGTATTTCGTAAATGAAGGAGTCCTCTTTCAGGGACATTGCTATTCTCAAGTCCAGACCATCTATTAAGTTGTTCATGTTGGAGCCTCGTCGGCAGTGCGCAAAGTGAAGGCCTGGCCTATTACCACAACCCAAAGAGCCCAGAGTTGACTTTGTCAAATGTCCACAGATATGCGCATTAAAGTCGCCGACGATTATTTTGTTCCGAGGTAAATTTGCCAGGTTGACGTGAATGTGGTCATAGAGTTTGGTGATGTTACATTCTCCTAATGTGGTTGTGGAATTATAAAAGTTGACCAGAGTTAATGTCCTTTTGCCCTTCCTAAGCTCCAGGATCTGAATATTCTTGTTGTCCAATTGCTTATTTTTGGTCTGTAGGACCAAGGAGAGGCTGATGAATATTGCCAGACCCCCCTTGGCCCTTCCACTGGGTGATGGAGATGCAGGGACAAAGAAGCTTTGAAACCCCTCGATAAAAACGTTATTATCGGTGAGCCAAGTTTCCTGAAAGCACAATATGGAGTAATTTCTAACAAAAGCTACCCACAACTGATCGTTAACTTTTGTAGCCAATCCTGCAATATTCCACGATAGGATTTTAATGGAGCTAGAGTCATTATGATCTTTCACTGGCTCTAAGAGCATATACGAAGGAGGATGCAGGTTTAGATTAGAGTGACTTTCGGAGTCTGTGTGGTAGTTTCCGTTACATTCTGGGAAATTGAGACGTATAATATTTGAGGGAGGGCATGGATCAACAGTAAGATGGACAGATGCACCTTGTAAGAAAGAACTTTCGGGGCTAGGTGCTATGTGCTCTGTTTTTGAGATATCTAATGCCGTACTAGGGAAAACCTGGGTGCTCACAGATTTATTAGATTTTACTAAGTTAAGAGGTTCTACAGGATTTATCTGGCCAATTGAGGAGCTAGAATGCGGAATGGATAGCAGTCAATCCACCTCGTCCAGGTAGTCATATGTGGGCAAGGCATCATATCTATTTGAAATTGGAATCTCGTAATGGTTAGGGGCCAAGTATGGATTTATAAAATTTTGTTTAAGTGGATAATGAACAGGTTCTAAATTCTCATACATTAAATGGGATGGATAATTATAGGTTCTTCCTTCCCAAGAATGGGTGTATCGTTGCGGCTCCAAATCCAAGGGCAAGGGGTCCTGGATTGGAGCCGAAGGAGGAGCCCATGATTGAGAATGAGTTTGAGGCGCCAAGGGCCCCTCGAAGCCGTAAGGGCGTTTGTAGTTATGCCTTTGACCCTCATGATTACGCGGGTAGAAGTAACTTAATCCCATTGTACGAATCAGACTATTTGCGGAGGAGCTCCTCCAGTTGGCGATAAATTTAGCAGCTCCTCTATCTTTAAAGCTGATCACAATACAGTCTCCCTCGGTTGATTTGTACCTTGTTCCCACCCAATCTACTCTCCTCACGTGAGAGATAGTCCCTGTAATGTGGGGGGGAAGTGGTCTGTGAGTGGTTAGCCATTGCATAACCTTATTTTTTAGTTCCACGTAAGTTTCCCTCCTGCTTTCAGTTAACTTGGGTACCCCAATCATGACTATTGTGTGGGCGTTTGTCTCGGGCGGAAGATTTATATGGGTGGTGATTCTTGTCGTCCTGGGTCTAGGCTGATTTGTCCCTGGTACGTTATTAGGAGTATTCGTGGTTGGGATAATAGGATGCCTAGATTTTCCATTGTTGGCTGGGGTTGTACCCGAGGGGAAACCCTCCGCAGCCCATTCACTGTCGTCGGCATCCTCGGGAATGGGTGCGATCTGCGTATTATTTGTGGGTTTGGGTACAGTCTGAACTGGTATGAATACTACTTGTTGTGTTGAAGAGGGGTTAGTTGTAGTTGACGGGCCCTGTTTCTGTATTGTATCCTGTTTATCAATACCAGACGCTGAGTTACTAATATTATTGATGGCAGATTTCAGGTTATTTACATTAAGAGTAGTGCTTGCAGGCACGAAGGTAGGGGTTGCGTTAGATACTTTAAGCATTTTGAGGATGTCAGAGGAGACTTCATTCTGCGCACGTTCAAATTTTCCTAGGGCCTTCTCTATGTTGATTATCCGATTATTGATAGGTTGTAGCAGGGATTTAATCAGTGTTTCGATTTCAGACAGGGATGGCATTTTCGTTGGAGATATTTGAATTATGTGTCCTGTCTGCTCATTGACCTGAGTGCTCTCCGAGGTAATGTCAGGATGACAAGGCAGAGCTAGGTCTTGAGAAGGAGTGGGGAAAGGTCTTGTTGAATTATTGTTTGTAGGATTCCCCTGTGTAAGTTTCTGCCAGATATCTTTGATTGAGCGTTTAGGTTTGCATGCAAGATTATAGGTTTTTTTCATGCGATATTTGGGCTTACGTTTTTTCTTGGCACACATCTTATTACTTGTTTGGTCAAGCGTTGGCATCGGAGCGATTTGATTATTAGATGCGTGACTCTCAATTAGCTGGGCCTCAGAGTCTGGAGAGGATGTGTGCAGGCGATTTGTGTTATTGCCACAGTTAGTTAAAATTGAGGGACTACTACTCTCGTTTACAGACAGCGTAGGACACATAATCAGGGATTTAGATGTTATATCCTAAATGTGCGAATTTGGTAAATCTGTGAAAGATTGCATTAATAGAGATTCTTGGGAAATAAAGCTGTCGTCCATGTTATGTGCATTGTTAAGATAAATTTGGAAAGCGCATGTCTGGTGTCATGGAGAGACGGCTTTCTGTGTCCTGGATAGCGTCCGCCACTATGCAGATAGTTTTTTGCAGCATTTTATCAATGGCAGTTATAGTTGGTAATGGTGTACTCACAGATTTCAGTCTCGTTGTAGATCTTGTTGCCATTGGGGTTTTCTGTGCTTTCGTCATCTTCTAGAGATGAGTGTATATCCTCACAGCAAGTGTTGGGCCGATTAAAGTCTTACCTCGGGGTGTATTCGCTGCCGATGTTAAGGGGGTGGCCCGTCCCGTCTCCTTCTGTCCCCTGAGGGCCACAGAGGGCCGCCCTTTGCCCGGGCTTAGCCCGGCTGGTCCCGCGCGGCGGAGGAAGCCCAGTTGGTTTTAGCGCCTCCGGGCGCGGAAGTGGCTGTGTGTGTGGGCGGGAGCCACCAGGGAATTCTGGGCGATGTAGTCCTGGTCCCGTTCCTCCCGCTCGGCGGCCGCTTGATGTTCCGACTGCGGCGGCGGGGAGGAACAGGGACACAGCAGCAGGCTCCTGGAAGTGGTGTTATGTGAGGAACACCGCTACTGTCACTCCCGTTGCAGCTCCTGACGGTGACTGTGGCGGCAGAAAGTGGGTAGCCAGCAGCTGCCTCGAACAGCTTCAAGATGCAAGTACCAACTTGCAGACAACAAAACGCTCCTCAAAAGCACCCCTGGCAGTTTCAACATTTTGATATATTTAATGAAATAGAGACTGTCATTTCCAATTGACTAGAGGCGGCAGTTCCGTCCGCGGCCACCAGAGGGCGCTCATCGCCTGCTGATGAAACCCACTGAGCAGCACATTGGGTGAAAGGAAGAAGGGCTTCCTCTTCCGGGTCATCGGCGGCAGAGACAGCACCAGCAGCGTTGACATCACTTCCTGTCTTTCCTTGTGTGTTCAGCCTGCTGTAGAGGAGGAAGGAGCCCTGTCTGGTGGGTAGGTACCTTCATCTACAGACCCTCACAGACCCCTCCTCAGACCGCAGATCTGCCCCCCTCAGACCCTAGATCTGCCCCCCCTCAGACCCCAGATCTGACCCCCACGGCCCCCCAGGCGGAGGAGAGAGCCTGGACACGTCTGCACAGGTCTCTGCTCAGGTAGGAGATTGTCAGCACCTTCTGCTGTGTTTGTAGAAATAGACTGAATAATCCTGGAGGGAATCTCTGCAGGAACCGGGCTGAGCTGGGCTCTTCTATCCGGGGCCCCTGGGGCTGAGCTGGGCTCTTCTATCCGGGGCCCTGGGCTGAGCTGGGCTCCTCTATCCGGGGGCCCCTGCTGCTGAGCTGGGCTATTCTATCCGGGGGCCCCTGGGGCTGAGCTGGGCTCTTCTATCCGGGGCCCCTGGGGCTGAGCTGGGCTCTTCTATCGGGGTCCCTGGGGCTGAGCTGGGCTCTTCTATCCGGGAGCCCCTGGGGCTGAGCTGGGCTCTTCTATCCTGGGGCCCCTGGGGCTGAGCTGGGCTCTTCTATCCAGGGGCCCCTGGGGATGAACTGGGCTCTTTTTCCGGGGGCCCCTGGGGCTGAGCTGGGCTCTTCTATATGGGGCCCCTGGGGTTGAGCTGGACTCTTCTATCCGGGGACCCTGGAGCTGAGCTGGGCTCTTTTATCCGGGACCCTGGGGCTGAGCTGGGCTCTTCCATCCGGGGCCCCGTGGGCTGAGCTGGGCTCTTCTATCCTGGGGCTGAGCTGGGCTCTTCCATCCGGGGCCCCGTGGGCTGAGCTGGGCTCTTCTATCCGGGGGCCCTGGGGCTGAGCTGGGCCCTTCTATCCAGGGGCCCCTGGGGCTGAGCTGGGCCCTTCTATCCGGGGGCTGAGCTGGGCTCTTCTATCCGGGGGCCCGGAGGGGGGGCTGTGCTCTTCTACCCGGGAGCGCCTGGGGTGTTTTACTCCCATCTCTGGGGGTGCTGGGCATCATTTGTGTTAAAAAGGGGATCTGTGTGCACTGCATCATACTGCACTGTGAGTAATTTGTGCACTACATTGTTTCTATCTTACTACACTGTAAGGTATCTTTGTCACTGCACTGCATCTTATGAAAAATCACTGCCAGGAGCTCGACTGAGCTGGGATCATCTATCTGGGGATGTTTTGGGGGGAGGCGAGAGGGGGTGTTCCTTCTTGCCCTGGTGGTTTTTGTGGTTATCATTTTTTTTAAGGGGGAATCTATGCACACTGCACTGCATCTTGAGGAAAGCTAGTGTGCACACTACTGCTTTTTATTACACTGTGAGGGGGGTTTAAAATAAAAGAGGAATTCTGTGCAGACTCCTCTTCCTTTTACTATTCTGTGCAGGGTGTTTAGAGCCCATCTGTGGTCTGCAAACGGAATCACTTTTTACAACCGTCCGAGGGGCGTTTAAAAAAGAGAAACTCTGGGCACGCTGCACTGCTCTTTACTCTTCAGTGTGATAAATCTGTCCATACTGCACTTCCTTCTACTACACTTAGTGGCACACAGCGCAGCACAGCAAGTCACCTAGCTGTGCTGCGTGATAGGGAAGGGCAGGAATGCGCTGTATCTAACATTCTACATTGCAGTCCTGTCTTTTCCCTGCGCTGGTGCACAATGTTCTACCTAGCTCCAAAGCAGGCACACCTGCACCATGGTGCAAGCGTGTGTGTGTTGTAAACCGGATTGTTTTTGTGCAAGAAGGGGCACCTTCTTGCACAAAAGCAATCCCCTGAGGCATTTTCCTCTTTCCATGTGTGCTGCAGAATCCAGCGCACATAGAGAGGAAAGAACAAGGAGAAATAAAGATAATTATCCTCGTTACACCGTTCATGGAGATGCAGAATCCAGAACACACAGAAAGGAAGGAACAAGGAGGAATAAAGATATTTATCCTCGTTACACCGTTCATGGGCATGCATACCATTTTGACGCACTCCCAGGTCTACCAATGTTGGTAAATGTGGGAATGCTTCAAAATCTATGGGGCGCGATGCGTGGGAACACCCACGCTCTGCCCATGGAACCCGTCACTGGGGCAGAGTAACGCAAAGCAGTGATTTGCGCTGAGGTGCGTTACTCTAGATTTATCAGGCCTCATATGGCCAGGCAAGGCGGGCTTGGGTGTCTTGATAAATCTAACTTAAGAGTTGCGTCTCTCTTGCGCTTCATTGTGCGGCTCAAGACCGACGCAACTCTTTGATATGCCCCTAAGTGCATAGGACGCCACATATGGCCATGCAAGACGGGCTTGCGTGTCTTGATAAATCTAACTTAAGAGTTGCGTCTCTCTTGCGCTTCATTGTGCGGCTCAAGGCCGACGCAACTCTTTGATATGCCCCTAAGTGCATAGGACGCCGCATATGGACATGCAAGGCAGGCTTGTGTGTCTTGATAAATCTAACTTAAGAGTTGCGTCTCTCCTGCGCTTCATTGTGCGGCTCAAGGCCGATGCAACTCTTTGATATGCCGCTAAGTGCATAGGACGCCACATATGGCCATGCTAGGCGGGCTTGCGTGTCTTGATAAATCCAACTTAAGAGTTGCGTCTCTCTTGCGCTTCATTGTGCGGCTCAAGGCCGATGCAACTCTTTGATATGCCCCTAAGTGCATAGGACGCCGCATATGGACATGCAAGGCAGGCTTGTGTGTCTTGATAAATCTAACTTAAGAGTTGCGTCTCTCTTGCACTTAATTGTGCGGCTCAAGGCCAACGCAACTCTTTGATATGCACCTGAGTGCATAGGACGCCACATATGGCCATGAAAGGCGGGCTTGCGTGTCTTGATAAATCTAACTTAAGAGTTGCGTCTCTCTTGCGCTTCATTGTGCGGCTCAAGGCCGATGCAACTCTTTGATATGCTCCTGAGTGCATAGGACGCCACATATGGCCATGAAAGGCGGGCTTGCGTGTCTTGATAAATCTAACTTAAGAGTTGCGTCTCTCTTGCGCTTCATTGTGCGGCTCAAGGCCGATGCAACTCTTTGATATGCCCCTGAGTGCATAGGACGCCACATATGGCCATGAAAGGCGGGCTTGCGTGTCTTGATAAATCTAACTTAAGAGTTGCGTCTCTCTTGCGCTTCATTGTGCGGCTCAAGGCCGATGCAACTCTTTGATATACCCCTAAGTGCATAGGACGCCGCATATGGACATGCAAGGCAGGCTTGTGTGTCTTGATAAATCTAACTTAAGAGTTGCGTCTCTCTTGCGCTTCATTGTGCGGCTCAAGGCCGACGCAACTCTTTGATATGCCCCTGAGTGCATAGGACGCCACATATGGCCATGAAAGGCGGGCTTGCGTGTCTTGATAAATCTAACTTAGGAGTTGCGTCTCTCTTGCGCTTCATTGTGCGGCTCAAGGCCGATGCAACTCTTTGATATGCCCCTGAGTGCATAGGACGCCACATATGGCCATGAAAGGCGGGCTTGCGTGTCTTGATAAATCTAACTTAAGAGTTGCGTCGCTCTTTCGCTTCATTGACCGGCTCAAGGCCGACGCAACTCTTTGATATGCCCCTGAGTGCATAGGACGCCACATATGGCCATGAAAGGCGGGCTTGCGTGTCTTGATAAATCTAACTTAAGAGTTGCGTCGCTCTTGCGCTTCATTGAGCGGCTCAAGGCCGACGCAACTCTTTGATATGCCCCTGAGTGCATAGGACGCCACATATGGCCATGAAAGGCGGGCTTGCGTGTCTTGATAAATCTAACTTAAGAGTTGCGTCGCTCTTGCGCTTCATTGAGCGGCTCAAGGCCGACGCAACTCTTTGATATGCCCCTCAGTGCATAGGACACCACATATGGCCATGCAAGGCGGGCTTGCGTGTCTTGATGAATCTAACTTAAGAGTTGCGTCTCTCTTACGCTTCATTGTGCGGCTCAAGGCCGACGCAACTCTTTGATATGCCCCTCAGTGCATAGGACGCCACATATGGCCGTGCAAGGCGGGCTTGCGTGTCTTGATAAATCTAACTCAAGAGTTGTGTCTCTCTTGCGCTTCATTGTGCGGCTCAAGGCCGACGCAACTCTTTGCTATGCCCCTAAGTGCATAGGACGCCACATATGGCCATGCAAGGCGGGCTTGCGTGTCTTGATAAATCTAACTTAAGAGTTGCGTCGTGTCGCTCTTGCGCTTCATTGTGCGGCTCAAGGCCGACGCAACTCTTTGAATAGAAGAGATGACCTGTGCACATTGCTTTGTTCTTTACTACATCACGAGGGGCGTTTACAGAAGAGGAAGTCTGGGCACTGCACTAGAAGCAGTGTTAGGACTACAGGAGGAAATCTATTTTACAGCAAGCTCAAATCCCAACCACTGCTCACCAATGTGAGATGTTGGCCTGGTATATGCTGCTCACTAGTTCTAGTGATCACCTTGTACCATGCCAAGCAACCCTTATGATGATTGGTTGTAAGTCAACCTTATAGACCAGCTATCCTAGTGGTAGCATGGGCAAAGCAGTCTTAGGCTAAACTCTGTAAAGGTATGTGAAGCAAGCTGTTTTACCATACACAATCCCCTTGAATACCAAATGAAAGGACACCACACAGATATATATATTGAAAATATATATATATATATTTATTACTACAAAATATCCCCTATACTCTTTATGAGCACAGAAGCAAATGCGTTAAAACAAAACACAGTTTAAATACACGAAAGTTGCACAATATGGATGAGCCCTAGGGGCCACCTAAACCATATACTAAAATAGTGGTATAAGAACCACCAATGGGAAAGGAAAGAGGCCTGGGGAATCGCTGGAGCTGTTCGGGACTAACAGTGATGAAGTCGGGAAAGGCCCGCGGGACTCGGGTGCAGCGCTTAAAGCGCACGCATGCTCCAATGTTAAGTCAATGGTGCGTAAAAGTTACAAAGTTAGTGTTTAAGGAACCTTCCGATAGACCTAGAAGGACAAAACTTTAGACCTAGGCACTAGAGGTGTGTACCAGTGTAGGAACACCGGCGTTGCTGAGTTACCTCACCCACAGGAAGCGGGTGCACAGGTGCGAAGTAGTGTCGGCTTTCGTCATGCAGGTCGATGGTGCCTGGAGATGAAGATGCTGCAGGCGGGTCGTCGAGGAGAGTTCCGGTGGATCCAAGGATGGATCTGAAGAGGTGGAGATCTGAAAGCAGAGGGGACAATGTTCAAAGTCACTAGCCAGTGACTACCGTGGAACCAGGCTGGAACCAGGCAATGTCGGGTGCAAACAGGTGAAGAAGTGAAGATTGTCTCTGCAGCCACGTGGACACGAAGAGGTCCAGGACGTCCAGGCGTTGGTCACGAGCTGTCCCACAAAGGCTCTAGCTGATGGCGGTGTCGGCTTCTTGATCGGAGCAAACAGGCATTCGCTAATGCAAGCCACGCAGAAATCGATGCAAGCTTCTCACTCGGACCAGCAAGGTCAGAGCGGGTGCTCCTTTTCAGGGGAGCGAGGGCCAGTCTGGAGCAACCAGACCAGCAGTGTTGTTTGTAGTTTTCGTCGCCAAGATGGCCGCTAGCCACGTGGCAAGTGGCCGGGATGGCGCGTCAAGTGGCAAAGCGCAAAAGGGCCCCACGCAGATAGTGGAGATGCTGGGGGGCTGATCTTCGGTGCAAATGCTGCTCGGTGGTGGTGAGGTATCGGGTTCTGTCAGGCCTACATATACTGCAAAAACACTCTAACGCCATACACAGAAGTTGGCACGGAAACTGGAAATGCAAAGAGACAAGTTTATTAGGACCCCATGGGGTGGTGGTACAATTCCTACAACACCCTTCGGCAATGCAAGAAGTATCACACCGAACATCGGTGCGCGACCTCTTTTATACAGTTTAACAGCAATAAAAAGGTAGGCGGTATACTTTAGAACAGTTTTAGGTACATATAAGGGCATTTTTGGAACACAGCCAGTATGTGGGAGGGGCTTAATCCCACTGGTCAGTTGGGGGAACATTCCTAAGGAGTGACCACTCTCTAACTCTCTAGTCCAGAGATCGTGTGTGTGCATGCGTGAAACTGACCATCGCTAAAAATAGCCTGTTGCTGGGCAGGGTAAAGGTTCATTGGCATGAAGGAAGGACGAAAGGGCACGCTGACCACGAGGCCGCATGTTCATACAAAATGGAAGCCACCAAATACAAAATGGCCCCCGTACACTTAAGTCAAGTTAACAGAAAAGGTCGTGTAGCTGAGCTAAACGCTAACTCAGGTGCTGCCAATTACGACAGACGGCCCTTTTAGCGTTTAGCTGAAGCTACCTCATAATGGAGGTAATCCGGATGTTCATCATCAATATCAATCAGCATAATTTGCTTTACTTCAGCATTACTCATCTGTACATTTTTAGCAATAGCTCGTTTGGATGGGATACAGGCTGTAATACATACAGTACATAAAGTAGGACCACATTGAATACATAGGCAACAAAAGAAGAATATCCCAATAATCACACAGAGAACCGTTAACAGTTTCCAACCCCAGGTACTAAGTATAGTCCAAAACCAACCCGAAAAAGTCCAAGTACCATTGTCAGTGTGAATTTCAGTGGCGATTTTGTGCAATTTGGAAATGGCATCATACACAGAAGGCGAATTATCAGGGACATAGACGCAACAACTACTTCCGATAATACGACATGCACCCCCACGATCAGCTAACACTACATCCAGAACCATTCGGTTCTGAAGCGTAACAATTCTAGTAATCTGGAGCTCTTCAGTTATATTCCCTAAAGCAGAAACAGTTTCATTAGCAACTGCCTCCACAACACGTGTTAGCCATCTAATTTTCCTGCTGTTTAGAGCAGCGCCCACAAAGGAAAATAACCCTAAATTAAAATCCACATATTGTTGTAGGGAGATGTCAGTTTGATCAACACCATCAATGTCCAATGTCCTCTTAACTCTATTCAAAGTAAAATCATGATATAATACAAAATCATTATGGTACATAGGAGGAGCAATAAACACAGGGGGTAATACAAATGATATGTAACATGTGCCTAACCATCCAAGAGGAAGACGATGATAACCTTTATTACCACAGATAAAATAAGTGTTTCGTGAGGCCACAAATGAAATACCATTGGGAGTATCAAAAGCAAGAGTAATATTGCATTCACTTCTCCCCACCGGAATTGTTCCCTTATTCCTAATACAGAGATCTGCTTTCGTATCAATGACAGTAATTACGTGTAAACTGGACATATTTGTAAGTCTCTGATTAGTGAAGATGCGAGGTGCGGATACATTGTCCGGTCAATATTCTTCCCACTCGAACTTAGTTCCTTCTGCTTGTGGATAGCCATCTCGATCATTATAGCAGACTTTGTTCAGTCGAAAAAGTAGTCCACCTTTTGTTGGCCATCTCAAAGTAAAGAGAAGAGTGTACCAAGCATTGCATGACCCATTATGAGAAAAAGGAAGGGGAATAAGTGGGGTTCCTCCCTTCTTCTGATGCCCAGGTAACATCCCACATACCCAACAGTTGGACGTGTTGGTCATATTATGTGTGTGATGTAATATCTGAATGAAATTATTATTCAAATAAGTCTGTCTATGTCTTTCTTCGTGATAGGGCAAAGTAAAATGAAAATGTTCAGATGGAATTGGAGTGGTAGGCAGTAAATAGTCCCGTGCAGGAAATAGTCTTTCTACAGTCCAAGCTATTACTGCTATTACCACTATTGTCGCAACAAAAAGACCCGCACCCAGAATTCTTCTGTTTCTCAATGTCATAGGTGCCATGGTACAATGAACAAAAGTCTCCAGAAACAAACTAAAAATAAAAAATATGGTGCTGAGAACCGAGGCTGCCGTTGAGTTTTTCTCCGAGATTCAAGACGGGTGTCGCTACACTGGACAGAACTGATCCCCCCCCCTTGATATTCCCGGCTTCCGTTTCACAAACCTCGGAACTGTTACCAACGAGTCACGAAAAATACAAAAAGAAATTATTTCCTCGGCCGTAGATTGTACTTCACTCCACCAGAAACAGTGTGGTCCAGGAAGGCTCCCTCCGACTCGTGAGGCGTAACAGCTGGGCTCTTCTCCGCGTCCAAGATGTCTCTGTAGTCGGACAGCACAGTAGGGTTCACCAGATCTGGAGAGACACGTCGGCAGTGCGTCGAATGTATCCACAGCTTCTTATTCGTAACACGCACAGCCGTCCGCGTTGCCAGCAGCACTTGCTCAGGGCCACGGCACCTCGGCTCCAAGCTGCTGGATCTCTCAAACACCCGGATCATCACGAAGTTGCCAGGATGAAGATTGTGAGCCTCTCCAATGGAATTGTCGGGGAGCGCTTCTCGAACCTGTTGATGAATAGAAAGTAAATCATTTGTTAATCGTGCCAAATAATCGTTCATCATTATACAAGGCACATCATGTATCAAACGAGGCTTTGGATCTCCCCAGATATTCATGGGCCTTCCAAACACCACTTCATAGGGTGTGAGGCCAGTTCGGGAGTGTGGCACTGATCTAATAGACAATAATGCCAATGGCAAAGCGTCTGGCCATTTCAAAGACGTGGATGCCACGATCTTCGCTAGCTTCAGCTTCAGAGTCGCATTATACCTTTCTACTAGACCTGCTGACTGCGGGTGGAATACAGCGTGGAACTTTTGTCTTATTCCCAATCCTTTCAGGACATGCTCCACTATTTTCCCAACGAAATGAGGACCATTATCATTCCACAAAAATTTACAGACACCATAACGTGGGAAGTACTCTTTCAGTAACACCTTAGCTGTTGTTAATGCTGTATTATCCTTCGTAGGGTAGGCTTCAACCCATTTACTGAAAGCACACACCACCACCAGGATATACTTGAGGTTATTACAGCGCTCCAGCTGGATGTAATCCATTTGCAGTACTTCGAATGGTGCAGTAGGTGGAACGAACCCCCCTTTAGGAGTAGAGGTCCCTTTAGCAGGATTGTACTGTAGGCATATCAGACAGGTCTGCACTACTCTCCTAGCCGTGCTGGCAATCTCAGGATGCTCCCAAACTCGTGTAAGCAATTTCGTAATTGCAAGAGCTCCAACATGTGCCAGCCCATGCGTCATTTGAACCATTGCCTGCAAGTAAGCAGTAGGTAATTTCCATCTCTCCATGTCTTTGCTTCACCACAACCCTCATCATCCAATACTCCCTCTGTTGCCCATGTTGCAAGTTCTGCTTCAGATGCTGACTTCTGTATATCTAAGACTTCTTCTCTAGCATCATGCCATCGCTCTGCTTGTGATCCCACCACATACATGGGGGAATCATTTTGCAACATAGCAGTCTCTCTCGCTATGCGGTCTGCAAAGGTATTTCCTTGCCCTATTTTGTCTGTCACTTTCTTATGTGCACTACATTTTAATATCGCCACCTTCTTTGGACATAATAGTGCATTCAGGAGGTCGCATACCAACTCTCCGTACATGATATGCGTTCCGTGTGAGGTCATAAACCCTCGTTCCCTTCAGAGTAGGCCAAAATCGTGCGCTACTCCAAAAGCGTAACGACTGTCAGTATAGATATTCACACATAGACCAGCACTTAACTCACATGCTTTCGTTAAGGCTATCAATTTAGCCGCTTGAGCAGATTTTTGCGGTATTCGTGCTGTTTCTACCACTGTCTTAAGTGTCGTGATCGCATAGGCTGCGGAAGTTGTACCATCTGGCAATCTCACACACGATCCATCAACCCACAGTTCCCCATCTACATCAGGAAGTGGCGTGTCCTGTAAATCGACACGACCCTTTGTTTGCTCGTCAGTCAGAAAAACACAATCATGTTGTTCTTCTTCCTGGGTCTCAGTAACAGGATATGGCAATAAAGTAGCGGGGTTCAAAGTGGCGCACCTCTTCAATGTAATGTGTGGCGCCAACAGTGTTAGCTCATATCCTGTTAAACGGGCACTGGTTAGATGCTGCGTTTTCGTTTGGTTCAATAGCGCATGTACTGCATGGGGGACTAACACCAGCAATTTGTGTGACAAAACTATTCCCTCACTCTGCTGTATAGCTACTGCTGTTGCTGCAACTGCTCGAAAGCATCCAGGCAGTCCTCGAGCCACAGGATCAAGTACTGCTGAAAAGTATGCACAAGGCCTCTGTTTGTCTCCGAGTAACTGCACTAAGACTGACAATGCGCACCCATCCTTCTCATGTACATACAATGTAAAAAGCTTTGTATAATCTGGTGTACCTAACACTGGTGCAGAACAAAGAGCTTGTCTCAATTGTTCAAAAGCATTTTGACATTCATCCGTCCATTCGAGGGGGGTTAGTGCAGTTTTGGACAGCAATGCTAACAAAGGTTTTACAATGTACGAAAATCCTTGTATCCATTGCCTACAGAAGGACGTCAAACCTATGAAAGCACGAACATCCTTCTGCGTGCAAGGGACTGGTGTATCTAAAATTGCTTGAATTTGATCTGATGTTAATGCACGTCCCTCCTTAGACAAAAGATGACCAATGTATGTCACCTTTGGTCTACAATATTGTAACTTCTTTCGCGAAACCTTGTGATTGTGTTCAGCAAGGAAAGAAAGCAAGGAGAGTGTACTCTCCTCGCATTGCTCTTGTGTTTCTGCCGCAAGCAAAATGTCATCGACATATTGGATAAGTGTCACCCCAGACTGCAAATCAAATGAATCAAGCTGCCTTTTCAAAGCCTGGCTGTAAATGCTAGGACTTTCTGTATAACCTTGAGGAATGCGACAAAATCTATAAGATTTATTATTTAATGTAAAGCCGAACAAATATCGGCTATCAGGATGAATGGGGATTGAAAAGAAAGCGTTTTTCAAATCGATCACTGTAAATGTAGTAGCCGTGGGTGGGACCAAAGTAAGTAAGGTGGTAAGGTCAGATACTACTGGATACTGTGGTACAACTATCTTATTAACTTCCCTCAAATCAATAATAAAACGATAGATCTTAGTATCTGTATCTTTCTTTAGGATCGGAAGAATTGGACTGTTGCATACATTATAGGGAACTTCCTCCACCACCCCTGCCGCTATCAAGTCAGTCACTATGTGCATCAAAGCTATTTCGCCTTCTCTAGAGATCTTGTACTGAGGAACACGAGGTAAAACCGCTCCCTCCTTCACAGTAATGCACACAGGAGGAATAATCATTTGACCCACATCAGTATCGGAAGTAGCCCATAACGTACTTGGAAGGGAAGCTAATGCGTCGGCCTCTTGCATGAGGCACGATCTCTCAATTTCTGGATAGTTTTCGTTCAAAATGACCCGCACCCCTTCAGGGGCACAGCGAATTGTTGCACGAAAATGCTTTAACATATCAAGTCCCATAATATTATCTGGCGTATTTGGAGATAGCAGGAACGGACATGGGGCAACAAATTTATCAACATGAAATGTAAGTGGTTGAGACAATGGGCTTAGAGAAGGTGTTCCATCGAACCCTATTGCTGTAATCGTTTCGCCAGACAGGGGAGCCCTTGGAACCAAGTGTTTGGACAAAGCGCTACGAGTAGCTCCTGTGTCGACCAGAAACTGATCAGTAGAACCCAAAACATGTGCTGATATATATGGACCCCTCTGATCGACTGGTACTTCAACCGATTCCACACCCCATCCTACGCAATCCTATGCATATCTATTATCCTCAGACTCAGTATTTTCTCCTTCAGCTATCTGATATTGATTTCGCCGATCAAAAGTATTATGTTCAACCTGACCCCGACCCCTTTCTTCAAACCTACCACGGTCATTCGCTCCACCTCTCGGTCCTGAATAACTATTCCGTGACCTTCCACTTCCTCGACCCCTCTGACTACGCTGTTCACGAAGTACCGGACAATCTGCAAGCCAATGCCCAAACTGCTTACAGTATGCACACTGATCCTCAGAAATGTCGGAACGAGGGGGAGACGTAACGTACGATCCTCGTCTACCCCTTTCGTTCCCTCTCGATTGCGTAGCACGAACCTGTGCCAACATCACTTTCGTCTTTAAGTCCTTCACTTTCTTATCACAACTTTCTTTAGCCTCTAATTCCTGTCGTTCATAATACTGAGCCATAGTTAACAAAGAAGCAGGCGTTGCAGTGGTCCATGAACTTTCGTTAGCCTTTAATCGTTTTGCAATCTCCGGTAGGAGATTAGCCACATACTTGTCTACGAACAAGTGCCTGCCCGTGTCCTCTATTAATGATTGACCACTGTAATCATGGAATGCTTCCTCAAAACGTGAAAAGAAATCAGAAACCGATTCATCTAACTTTTGCTTACAAGATGCCAATACTGTCCAATCTATTTTCTTAGGGGGGACAAGCGTTTTTAATTTATTCAAGATAGCCGTTGGTAAATCTAAAATCAACTGACACGGCTTACATGCAGGTTCTCTATCTAAATCAGCTCTCACTATGTCCTTCCAATCTGCACCTAATATCGTTCGATCGTCAAACTTACGAATCGTCCTCCACATATCAGGAGGCAATATCAATCCAAAGAAAAGATCAATATCAACTAACGTCATAATACACGAAGAAATAGCGCCCTCCACACCTTCATAGAAAGCTGCTGGATTTTTACGGGGGTCAGGCAAAGCATTCTTAAGTGCCATAACATCTGCTCTATTCCATGGTGTATAAACCCAGTTATATATGAAGTAACCCTTCGCATCTACAGACGTCTTATCGTCGTCCGTGCCTGCCCCTTTAGGAGGGACATACAAAGGCGCAGCTTCCCGCATAGGCATAACATTAATCGCAACACTCTTATCTGATCCATAGATAGGGCACACTCAGGAATTTTCCGTCGATCCAGACGCTGATTGCTCCGATGCCTTTTTCGCCGCTCGCAATCGTGTCGCCTCATCTCGTAACTGAATCAACCTCCGGAAGAATTCGTCCACATCTGAAAGAGCAAAAATACCTTTACGAAAATTCTCACGACCAACTGATATATCTTTAGGTTCCAACTCAGGAGAGTGTTTTCTAAACCGCTCAACAACTTCATCTGCAAAATGATTTAAAAAATACAACCGTTCCTTGTCAGACCACTGACTCATAAGATCATTAACCTCTGAAACAGTTATAGTATTTATATTAAGTTTACGAGCAATCGAACGCAATTCCGTCGTACGCTCGGTATGTAACCTGGTACGCTGTTTATCCTGATTATGCTCGTCCGATTCCACATCCGGAGCCGTAGGCTGAACATACGGAGGCGGGCAACGATCTAACAAGGAAAAATCATCTAATTCATTAGTAAGGACAGGATAGAGAGAACGTCTAATAGGAAACTGATCATTAACTTGTAAATTACGTTCTCGACTCTCTTTCTCTTTCTGTTCCTGTAATTCCTTTTCCTGTAGCTGTACAGCTTTATCCCGAGCAGCCTTGCGCTGCTCTTTGTCCGCCAAGGCTTCTTCACGCTTCATTCGTTCACGCACCGCTTTCTCCCACATACGCACACAATCAAACATGTCCTGTCTAGACCTTCGTTGAAACAAACACTGTTCTACATACTGGACTTTTCGCAAGTCGAATGACCCATGTAGTGGCCATTGCAATTCACGATCAGATTTTGTATATTTATGCCATTACGTGCTATACATTATGGGAGGAAGGCCAAATTTAATGTACATTTCACGGTTAGGAGTCCCCTCTGGGGGAGCCGGCTGAGATTCATTTAATCGATAACTGGTACCGTTTCCAAAACAGCACATTCCTCGGAGTGTGCTGAGAACAGGCATGTTCAAAATATCACAGAAACGTGATATTACAACAAATGTCACTTAAGGTACTTACGCACGATGTGCCGTTCAAACAAATTCAGAATCAGAGAAATATCCCTACATGCCTGCCTATGTGAGGTGCACTCCACATATAATTCAAATCATAGATCCAAACGTTAGCTAACTCATACAAATTCAAATTCAAATTCAAAGTCAAAAAGCCACAGTAAGTGTCAGTAGACTACCTTACCAAACATAAGCTTACCAAGTATCTTCAAAAGTGTCCAGATTCCAACTGCCAAGTTCCGTAGCCGAATCAGCCAAACGGGCATTACACGACGAACCAAACGATCAAGATCTCAGTCGAAGACCGGCGCTACCTGGAAGGTCAGATCAGAAGGAAAGGAAAAAACACCGTGGGTGCCAAGACTCGGGTCACTCAGTTGCAGCGTATGCGTCCATAGCGAGTTTCCAATCCTTCGTCGTGACCTCTCCTTCGGGCATCCGAGTCGCCGATGAGTCCCCTCGTGGTCGCCAATTGAGGTATCGGGTTCTGTCAGGCCTACATATACTGCAAAAACACTCTAACGCCATACACAGAAGTTGGCACGGAAACTGGAAATGCAAAGAGACAAGTTTATTAGGACCCCATGGGGTGGTGGTACAATTCCTACAACACCCTTCGGCAATGCAAGAAGTATCACACCGAACATCGGTGTGCAACCTCTTTTATACAGTTTAACAGCAATAAAAAGGTAGGCGGTATACTTTAGAACAGTTTTAGGTACATATAAGGGCATTTTTGGAACACAGCCAGTATGTGGGAGGGGCTTAATCCCACTGGTCAGTTGGGGGAACATTCCTAAGGAGTGACCACTCTCTAGTCCAGAGATCGTGTGTGCGCATGCGTGAAACTGACCATCGCTAAAAATAGCCTGTTGCTGGGCAGGGTAAAGGTTCATTGGCATGAAGGAAGGACGAAAGGGCACGCTGACCACGAGGCCGCATGTTCATACAAAATGGAAGCCAGTAAATACAAAATGGCCCCCGTACACTTAAGTCAAGTTAACAGAAAAGGTCGTGTAGCTGAGCTAAACGCTAACTCAGGTGCTGCCAATTACGACAGAGGGGCTTCTCAAACCCCAAAGCACAGCATCGAGGGTGCCTCGCATGCTGCGCAGTCAGCTTCTCGGGGGTCTTTCAAGGGGTCTGGTCCCACGTCTCTCGGTGCCTCCACGGGTCTCTTCTTTTCAGGAACTGTGGATCGGGCTCTGAGATGTCTGGGAGTCTGGGTCTTGTCAGGCTCTGGGCTCGGGCTCTGGCGGGAGGCGGCGGAAAAGCAGACGTCGAGTTGCTGGTTGGTGCCTGTATTCACAGGGTGGTCCCTCCTTGGCCACAAGGGAGATTCTCTTCAGTCTTCTGTGCAGCAGAATGTCGAAGTCCAGTTTTCTTCTTAGTTTCAAGTCGATTTCAGGATGATCTAAAGTCTTGGGACACAGCTCCTACTCTTATTGCAATTCTAGGGGCCGGATTACCTGCTAGGTCCCTCCTCTGGGTGGGACCAGGAAGGGGGGTGGTTACACCCCCTTTCCTTTGTCCACCTTCGCGCCAAGGCTGGGGCTGGAGAGCCCCAGCACCGGTTTGAACTGGCATATGCACAGGGACACCTTGTGTGCCCCAGGCATGTCTCCATTCTATTCAGCCCTGTTCTACCCAATACACAAAATCCTGTCTGGGGAGGTGCTAGCACCTCCCAAGGCAGGAAACCCTTTGTCCAAGCCTCCCTCGCTGGAAGGACTCCCAGCAGCAGGAGGTCAGACTTGTGTCTGTGGTGGCAGCATCCATTTTGTGATGCTAAGGCTCTTGTTTAACTTTAACCGGGGTTCAGGTTAGGTACATGTCGTGTCCCTCTAAAAGGGTGGAATACTACCCCCGTCACCAGAACTGGCGAGGGGGTAGTATTCCAATTCGTATGACACCTTACTCGACATGTTTTGATAAAGCCAAACCAAAGATAGCATTTAACCGCGAGGTTCATAATGCACTTATGAGTATATGGTATGGCAGTATCATGGAACAGCTAAAGGAAGTGGTTCCGAAAGCTGCAGACAGGCTCAGCTCATGCCAGAGCACCATCTCACATATTTCCAAGCACTCTGCCTCCAGGATTGATGAGGCCTTCCATAGGAGTGGCTGATAGGAACATATGTGTCCATTTTAGGTTAGATATAGCCATACTATACCTAAGTAAGGGGTGATTACACCGACTTACCCCAGCTGGGTGATCAGCCAGTTGTGTCAAATATGGAGGCCAGGCCAGGGGTGGCACAATACGTGCTGCAGCCCCTGGTAGGCCTTGGAAGCACCTATGCCCTGGGTACCTGGGGTACACTGTTACAGGGGCCAATAAGGTGAACCAATTCCAATTGTGTATGTACCTAAGGTACAAGGAGTCCATTTTAAGGAGAGAGCAATTCGCCTGGGGCCCTGAATAGCAGGATCCCAGGTCAACTAAGTCAAAAACCAGCTAAACACCAGGCAAAAAGTTTGGGGGTAACCATAGTCAGATATTCACCTTCCTACACACCCCCTCCCCCCCCAAACGAAAGGAGATAAGGCTATCCTTGACCAGGTAAGCCTATATTGCCTAAGTGGCCATATAAGGAAGTACCAGCTCTGGCTTGGTTACCCCCTGTCTCATGGTCCACTAAGCAATCCCTCACCCTGAGGGTATCTGAGGGCCTCCACCATAGGGAATCTCTACCTGTGGTGTGTCTTGGCAAAGGTAAAGGCTGATGTTGAGATGGAGTACTGAAGTTAGATTCCTCTGTAGGACTCAGCTTCCTCCAATCACTTTCCACCATGTAGGCCTTTCTTTCTTAGACTGAGTTGCACTGTGCTCTCAGGGTCAACCTCTGGCTACCTAAAGCTGGAGGCTGGGTCCCCTTGGTTGGCTTACTGGAGGGACAGTTCAGGTTTGGGCCCTTTGGGTCCCAGGTTTTGCTGTGCCCAACAGAATCCTTCTGTGGGAGGTCCCTAACTAATTTTAAGGGGGATCCCTCAGGAGTTTTTAAAGTCATCACCTGGCTAGGGCTGCTAGCATTGGTGCCCCTAATCTGTTGATGTGGGTGCTTTATTTGACAGGGGGCCCTTTGGGGCTCACTGTCCTTCTTGTCCTTTGCAGCCCTGGGCTGACTAAGGCAAGGTAGAGAGGGGCAGGATACCTGCTCCAGACTGGGTCCCACCTGAGAAGGGTCCACTGACATCAGAGGCTCTGTCAGGCTAGGCCTGACCACCTCTGGGGCAGTTCCTTCATCAGGTGTAAGATCAGTTCCCTGAGGAGGCTGATCCTTTCCTAAAGTCTGGTGGGAGGGAGATTTCTCTTCCTCCTCAATGCTCTCTGTTTGTGTGGAGTGATCCATCTTTTCAGGCTTCACAACACATGTATCAGTTTGAGTTTGGGCTGTGGCCATCACAGCCCCACCAACCTTTTCAGGAGGAGACTCAGTTTGGGTATGGGCTGTTACCATCACAGCCCTGCTAATCTTTTCAGGAGGGAAGTTAGCTAAAGATGGGGCTGAGGTTTGCTCAGTCCTACCAACCTTTTCAGGAAGGACATCCTGTATTGGGGCTGTGGCCAGCACAGCCCCACTAACCTTTCCATGGAGATTTACGATTCTAGAATGGGTTTGTTGTTCAACCTCAGCCCAGGCTGAGATTTCCAAATCATTACCAAGTAGGCAATCTACAGGCAAGTTTGCTGACACTGCCACTCTCTTTGGGCCAGTGACACCTCCCCAGCTAAGATTGACTACTGCCATGGGATGTTTGGTTTCTATTCCATCAATGTTTGTCACCTGATATTTGGCATCAGGTAAAAGTTGCCTTAAGGGGACTAGACATTCAGCCACCATGGTGATGCTAGCCCCTGTGTCTCTAAAGGCCTCAACTTTCAAGCCGTTGATGAGGGGCTCCTGTCTGTACTTGCTCAAAGTGTTTGGGCAAGCAGTGAAGTTGGCAAACCCCATGCCATTTTCATAGACAAGAGTATCTGAGGTAGGTGACCTGGTTAGGCCAGAATCCACCTGTGTTCCAAAAGTAAATCCACCCAAATTCTTGGGGGTGCTCCCACCACCTGGGGGACCACTGCTAACAGTGACAAGAGGTGTTGGAGCCTTACCTGGAGGTATATTTTCCTTATTACCATTCTTTGGACAACAGCTGTCTGTTTTCCAATGGCCAACCTGTTTACAGGCATGGCAGTAAGGCTTTTTCTGTGTAGAGGAAGTGGCTTGGGACCCACCCCCATCCTTGGAGTTTTGGGGCCCTGGGGAAGTTTTCTCTTTGGTTTTATCCTCACCTTTCTCTTGAGGCTTGGTAGTCTCTTTCTTTTGGTCACCACCATGGTTCTTAGGCCTGATCCTGGTTCTGACCCATTTGTCTGCCCTCTTACCCAATTCTTGTGGAGAGGTCAGATCAGAGTCCACCAGGTGCTGATGTAGAAGCTGATTTTGACAATTACTTAAGATTTGCTCTCTCATAATTAAAATTATACAATCCTGTATAGTCTGTAACCTTACTTCCCAGCAACCAGCCCTCCAGAGCCTTAGTGGCACATTCAACAAATTCAGACCAGTCCTGAGTGGTCCATGCCTGGTCTGGTGGCTCAGTGGACTAATGCGTCTACTGCCGGGGCCTGTGTTCGACCTCATGGTCACAGGTTCAAATCCCGGCGGGTCCACTCAGCCTTTCATCCATTTGGGGTCGATAAAATGAGTACCATTGAGTTGGGTAACAACAAACATCTGTTATTTCAGTGCCAAGTTGCCCGTAGTTGTGAACGTGCGCTTTACAAATACTCATGTTATGTGTTATGTTATGTGTCTTCTGGGTGTCTCTGAACATTAACCTGTACTGTTCAGTGGTTAAGCCTAACCCATCTATCAGATCACTCTTCAGGGCCAGGTAGTTTCTAGAGTCCCCATCACTAACTGTGAGGAGTCTGTCTCGACCTCTACCTTCAAAGGAGAGCCACAAGATTGCTGCCCACTGCTCCTGAGGGATCTGCTGTACTCTGCAGGCTCTCTCAAGTGCAGTCATCCATTTGTGGATATCATCCCCAGCTTTGTAGGGGGGCACAATCTTACTCAGGTTTCTGGTATCAAAAGACCTGTCTTTATCCTTAGGGATAGTGCTGCCACCAGTGGATCCTAATCCACTCTCTCTAGGCTGTCTTGCTTTAGCAAGCGTCTCTTTGGCCAGGGCAACTTCTAATTCTTGCTTCTGGATCCTAAGTTCAGCCTCTCTCATTTTGGCCTCATGTTCCCTTCTCTGAGGGCTAGTCATCACTCTTCTGGAGTGACCATGAGAACCTCTAGAAGCTTGGGAGGTACTGGATTCACCTGAGTGATTCCTCCTCCTCCTTTGCTCCTGGTTAAGTCCACTTGGGGGTCTGAATGGGTTGGACCCACTTTCAGTCCCAAATAGGCTTAAGTTAGCCTGGTTAAGCCTGCTGACTAACACCTGACTATTTCTACCATCATCAGAATCACTTTCTTCCTCCTCCTCTTCCTCTTCTTCCTCATCCTCAGGCTGAGTATCCCCAGTGGTCTGGTTTTCCTCATCTATCTGGGTGACAGGGACAGGGGCATCAGTGTTATCATCTTCAGAAGGAGAGCCTCCATCTCCAGTCCCTGTGGGGCCTGGTTTGGAGGTCTTTAGAGCTTCAGACTTGTCTAACAGCTCTCTGAGGTGGTCTGCTGTAGGGGTAGGACCCGTTTTGATACCTCTTATGGTACACAGCTGCCTCAGTTCTCTAAAGTTGAATATAGCAAATTTGGATGGTGCCCTTGGAGGGTCACTCTTAACAGGGATAGGTCCAGTGGACCCCTCTGCTCCAGACATTGCTCTAGTGTGGGTGGATATGTTGCAATCTACCTACACTGGTGTTTACCTACTAAACCTATCTAGTAGTTGTAGTCAGGGTGTGCTACTCCCTATCCTCTACAACAACTAAATTCATTAGAACTTAAGTATACTAGTCTTGTTTTTAATGTACCTAACAGGTACCTGTATGATCTTTCAAATGATACTCTCAAAGATTGTAATGGTAAAACAGCAAGCTCAAATCCCACCGCTGCCACCAATGTGAGAAGTTGGCCTGGTATATGCTGCTCACTAGTTCTAGTGATCATCTTGTACCATGCCAAGCAACCCTTTGATGATTGGTTGTAAGTCAACCTTATAGACCAGCTATCCTAGTGGTAGCATGGGCAAAGCAGTCTTAGGCTAAACTCTGTAAAGGCATGTGAAGCAAGCTGTTTTACCATACACAATCCCCTTGAATACCAAATGAAAGGACACCACACAAAGATATATTGAAAATATATATATATTTATTACTACAAAATATCCCCTATACTCTTTATGAGCACAGAAGCAAATGCGTTAAAACAAAACACAGTTTAAATACACGAAAGTTGCACAATATGGATGAGCCCTAGGGGCCACCTAATTTACAGAACTGGCGAGGGGGTAGTATTCCAATTCGTATGACACCTTACTCGACATGTTTTGATAAAGCCAAAGCCAAACCAAAGATAGCATTTAACCGCGAGGTTCATAATGCACCTAAGAGTATATGGTATGGCAGTATCATGGAACAGCTAAAGGAAGTGGTTCCGAAAGCTGCAGACAGGCTCAGCTCATGCCAGAGCACCATCTCACATATTTCCAAACACTCTGCCTCCAGGATTGATGAGGCCTTCCATAGGAGTGGCTGATAGGAACATATGTGTCCATTTTAGGTTAGATATAGGCATACTATACCTAAGTAAGGGGTGATTACACCTACTTACCCCAGCTGAGTGATCAGCCAGTTGTATCAAATATGGAGGCCAGGCCAGGGGTGGCACAATATGTGCTGCAGCCCCTGGTAGGCCTTGGAAGCACCTATGCCCTGGGTACCTGGGGTACACTGTTACAGGGGCCAATAAGGTGAACCAATTCCAATTGTGTATGTACCTAAGGTACATGGAGTCCATTTTAAGGAGAGAGCAATTAGCCTGGGGCCCTGAATAGCAGGATCCCAGGCCAACTAAGTCAAAAACCAGCTCAACACCAGGCAAAAAGTTTGGGGGTAACCATAGTCAGATATCCACCTTCTTACACTGGTTACAAAAGAGTAAATCTGTACACGCTGCACTGTACCACTTATTACTGACACTGATGGGTTTTTATTATACAATGGAATCTGTGCACATTGCACTGCATTTTACTCACGCTATAAAGATTGCAGAAGTCAACATTGCTACACTGCACTTTTAGACACCAAAGGGACCCAGCCCTTCTAGGACCGTGATTCAATTAGGTCCTCCGGCGCTACTTCAACCCCCGTGAGACGCCCGACCGCGGCGCTCTATTTAACCAGACCGATGAGTCACGGTTTAACGCCCAACAGCCCGCCACCTTGAGGCCCGCACTCGCTGCACCTCAAGTGCATTTCAAGTACTCCAAAGTCGCCGCACCACGGCGCTCCCCTTCAATTTTCTGACCACTGGATCTAGCTGACAACCAAGTCCTGAAGACGACCCCAAACAATAGAGGGTCGAAACGCCGTAGACTGTACAGCACATTTATTGGCGCAAATTCTACTGTGGCTATTGCTTAAATGTGAATTGAACACTTAAGTCACTTGAATTGTTCACTTCACTAGGCCACCCACTGTATGATACTTGAACTCACACCCTACTTGCGCCGTTCACGCTGTTTTCTCTACCACTTGCGTCGCTATCTCTCCCTTGCATACCATTGAGCACCAAGTATTTTATGGTTGTCATTTGGTTTGTCTAAATGCAGTGCTGCTCCAACTGTATGATCATGACCCTGTTGTACTATTCCCTTTGAATACAAAATTAATAACAACAAAAGACTAATTGAATATCTGTCTCCTTTATTTCCTTACATGTAATGTTTTCAACATACATATATAATTGTCTACCAAATATTACCTGTTGGGATATTGTTTTTTGTTCAACCTTCTTACCCTGATCCCGGCCAGGTCTATGGGTCTTACTCCTGTAACACTTTACTATTGCATTGTTTGCGTCAGATTCTCCTAGTGCCTGACCAGTGTTATTACATTGTTTGTATCAGTTTCTCCTAGTGCCTGGCCTGTGTTATTGCATTGTTTGCGTCAGATTTTCCTAGTTCATGGCCTGTGTTATTGCATTGTAAACGTCAGATTCACCTAGTGCCTGACCAGTGTTATTGCATTGTTTGCGTCAGATTCTACTAGTGGCTGACCTGAGTTACTGCATTGTTTGCATCAGATTCTCCTAGTACCTGGTCTCTGTTTTTGCATTGTTCGCATGAAATTCTCCTAGTGTCTTGCCTGTGTTATTGCATTGTTTGCATCAGATTCTTCTATTACACGGCCTGTGTTATTGCATTTGTTAGACCTAGTACCATTGGCGTGGTTCTCCCTTCCTCTTTTTGACAGATTGCCTCTTCTGTTTTTGATGTTTGCTGGTTTAGACGCTTTGGGCACTGCGCTACTGCCATTCAGTGCCGCAGTGCAAGTGCTCCATGGAATCTTTGTGTTTAATTTGAGATTCCATGATTGGTGTATTTTATTTACTGTCAGGCCTTAGTATCGTACACAGGGGTGCCCGGCTTGTAAATAAAATGCTGCTGGTGGGCTTGCTTCACATTTAAAGAGACAAAGGTCCTAAGTATAAATTAGATAGTAAACCAATGTAATATAGACTACAATAGGCTCTATATATTTCTTTTCCTTGTCCAGCCGGACAGGGAACTTTAATAGTTAGATAAATAACAATCTTATTTTCAATACAAATACACAGCAACAAATCATTGCAGTACAACACACTCCTGTGCCGTACCGTGGAGAGCAAGAAAGAAGAATAAGGTGATAGGAAAGAGTGTATCAGGCAAAAGGAAGAGCAAACAGGTCACTGTTTTGAGTCAAGGATTTTAACAGTATATCCTGAAGTGGTACATACAACAACAAATACACAATGAATATACTGTATGCCCACTCGGAGGAGTCGACGTTTCGATCCCGTGCTCAAATTATCAAGGGATCATCATCAGGACTTAATTAATTGTTTGCCTGGTTTAATCATTATATTTAGCCTTTGGAGTAGAGGCACCAAAGGGGGAGAGGTATCACGGGGCGAGGGACAGTCAGCGAATAGCAGTCCACGCAGGTTTCAGCATACGTGGTGCTAGGAGGGATAGACTTGTGCTCATCTGTGGAGCATTCAAGGCGCATCAGTGGGGTTTAGAGTAACCGTTCCCTCTGTCGTTGTAAATACGGTTAGTGGGACCGGTGGGGCGGTGTCCTCAGGATCCTTGTGCTCGAAAAGGGGGGGAAATATCCCTTTACGTTGCTGTTGCGCTAAAAATTGCACGATTTAAGGGTGCGGCGAGGCTTGATGGCCGGTGCCGGTGGCGGTCATGGAGGTTCAATGATCCGCTGGTGTGGACAGTGCCAGACATGCAATGGTTCATCCGTCGACCCAGTTAACAGTGCCCCTCAAATCTCCATAACCAGTCTCTCAGATTTATTTTGTTTTATAGCACCACTCATACCAGTGTGAGGTGTCAGAGCACTTTACATCATACACACATTTAACAGAGACAATCACACGTGTAAATCAGTGTATAAGAAACACGTTACATAAGACAGAGGATTACAAGATGTAAGAGTCACATGTCATCCATACTTTACTGATAGGCAGATATACAGCCTGATTCAACAATCTCCCGTTTTGCGAGCCCCTAATAGCAATTCATAAGGAATCGCTATTAAGGACTTGCAAAACGGGATTCATGTAGGAATTGCATAAAGAAATGCGATTCCTACACATTCCTTATTTGCGATTAGCAAATTGCTAATCGCAAATAAGGAATAACTCCCCATTCATTCCTATGGGCCTAAAGGCTCATAGGAATGAATGGGGAGACATTCCTTATTTGCGAATAGCAATTTGCTAATCGCAAATAAGATGGCGATTTCAAGGGTGCCAGGGGTGTCCAAAGGACACCCTGTAGTACCCCTGAAATGTAATCTACATTGGAGTTGCGCACACACATGTCCAAAGGACATGTGTGTGTGTAACATGCAAAAGAAAAAAATGCACTAAAGTGCTTTAATCTATTTTTTCGCTATTTACCACGAAGTCAGACTTCGTGGTAAATAGCAGCCAAATATACCGAAATAGCAATTTAAAATTGGTTGATGAATTGCATTTAAGGAATCTCTAATAGAGATTCCTTAAATGCAATTCCTCGCACAATAGCGAATTCTGTAATAGCGATAATTGCATTTGGGATGATGAATCCCAAATGCAATAATTGCGCTCGCAAACGGCCAGATTCTCAGAATCTGGCCCTTTGCAAGCCGATTTTCGTTTCATGAATCAGGCTGATAGTCCTTGGTCTGGAAAAGCACAACTTCAGAACTTAAAACATAACACTAATTGTTAGGGGTTTTCTTCAATAGTAATAATTCATTTCTACCCAAATGAACCTTTTGAGCTAGATCAGGTTAAGGAAAAGCCGGGCAAAAAAAGACATGTAGGTCTAATATAAACCCTGCAGTTTGCATGCAGACCTTTGATGACAGTTAATACCTCATTGTTCTCTATTAGGATTCTAACTTATAAACTGCAAAATAACAAATATCTCTCTGACAATAGCAGTAACCTATTTACCTAATAATATTACATGCACTTTGCAATCTGCATGGCACACGTTTTTAGCAGCAGGCATAGTAACCCTCTGAGCTAACTTACGAGTATTGAAACTTCCACTAGACAAAACTCCTTCTCTCTCCAGGAAGAACATTAATCACCGGAGTAATCTTGACATTTTTATTGATATCTGAAAATTGCTGGAGGGAAGGAACGAGGCAGCAGGTGGTTTCACCGCCCTAGAGCCAGCCCTGACGGACCTTACAGATACAGTGAGCAATTACGGTATTTTTTGGCTTTTTGGCAGGGCCGGCTGGGGAGCTCAGAAAGACATGCCAAAAGTTTATTTTTGCAAATGCACTTGCAGGGTTAAATACTCATGCAGATGCGAAGGGGAGAACATCCCGATGGGGAGATTAAAACAACGGAGGGGAGATTAAAACAACAGCACAAACTTTCTCACAGCTGCAGCCAGGCTTTTAGTTACCGTAATTACCTAAAAAAGACGCATTCACTAAGATTGCATATTCCAATCGGAAAATAACTGCTTTGTGATTATATTAGAGGCACAAGGGTTAAAGAGAATGTCTACTTGTCCGGAGGACTAAGCAGACAATAAAACTTCTTGTCCGCAACAAGAATCCTCATGTCCAGGGCGTCGGGCGATACAAATTCCCCACCCCTGCGTGTCTAAGTAAAATTGGCTTTAAGTAAAGGTTGCGCTCAATAGACATCCCCGAGCAGCAAAATAGGATATGTGCGAAACTCTCTTGTTTATATTTGCACAGGCGGCACTCCGACTGCCTTGTCGCAGGTAACCTTGTGGGATAAAGGTCTTTAAGGGGGAGAGGATGTAATCTAAGCGCTAAGATCCTATTTACTGCTTGTTTGCCCACTGCTTGCGTAAGATGGGGTTTCGAAGTCTGTACTGTCTGCGGGAGTGTTAGGGACTCATGGAAGCCTTTTGCTTCCAATGCTTCCAAGCCAGTTGAGCGCGAACAAAGCCGAACCTGTCTTTTTGTCGCGCTTTTAATGGCAGCGTATTTAATTAACTCAGGGTCCCAATTATCCACTGCAAAATTCAACTCTTCTTTGGTGGCGGCGAGGCTGTTTGACCACGGATATCCTGCTTCCAAAAAAATGTTCTTTATAATAGATTTCAGGGAGTTCCCTGGTGCCGCTGTGGTGAGGTAAAAGTATTTTCTCATTAGGGCCAGTTCTTCTAATTTTTGTTGTCTCAGCCCGAATTCAAGCCGCACTAAGGTGTTTCTGGTGCAGGAGGGTAGATGGAATAGTTTTTTATATGCTGAGCAATGTATTTTTTCCAAGGTGCTAGATAGCTGTCCCGGGAAAGCCTGCTGTGCATAGTTCAATGATGATATCAGCTTCGCCCTTACTACTCTTTGGATTGCTGTTGTTGTTGGGCTTTGCAAATTTGCAGGCAGCTTCCCAAAAGCGTATAAGATGCGTTTCCCTTTTGCCCGTATTTTGTCCAGGTGAACTCCCGGGCCCCCTGTCTCGCTTAGCCAAACTTCCAAATAGTTGTATTGTTGTATACAGTCTAACGTCAGCCTTCCTATCCTCCATTATGTCAGGTTTTTTGGGGGAAAAGGCCCAAATATTATTATTTTTGATTTGGCTGCGTTCACAATCAGTTTCTTTTTTGCGTTGTAATTATCCAAAGACGTTAGCGCTTTTTGAAGCCCGATTTTAGTATGATCTAATAATACCAGGTCGTCGGCATACTGTAATAAGTGAATCTTGGTTTGGGCAAGCCGAGGTGTTGCTAGTGATGCTCCTATCAAAGCTTTTCCCATGTCTGCGGTGCATAGGTTGAATAACATCGGATCTAAGACACATCCTTGCTTCAGGTCGCGATTAGTGTCGATTTTCTCTGTGGCTACTGTATTTGAGAGTTTGATTCTAACCCACTTCCCTGAGTATAGAGATATGATGGCTTTTAATAGAACGGGGTCGATGTTCCAGCTTTCCAATTTCTGCCACCGAATGGAGCGGTCACCGCCATCAAAGGCCGCTGTGTAATCGATAAAACAGGCAAAAATGAGAAGAGATTTTCGTGCCACCGCCTTGTGTGTTAGATATGAGAGCGCTATGATATTATCCACTGTTGTGGCTCCTGGTCTGAACCCAGTTTGGTAAAAGGGCAGAAGGCCCTCCTTGTTGTCCCATATTGAGAGGTCCGCTAGTAGGGTGCTTGCATAGGCCTTTCCCTCAATATCAAGGAGAGCAATCATGCAGTAATTTTGTGGGTTAGATTTCGGCCCTTTCTTGAAAATGGGGTGCAGGAGCGACCCTCACCAAGAGTCCGGGACATTCCCCGTCATTCGGCATTCGGTATATAGTACCGTCAGGTTTTCAGTCCAGAAGTCTGTAGCCTGCCTGAATAAGGAGCCTGGCAGGCCGTTGAGCCCTGGCGCCCCATTTGGTCTAATTTTTTTTAGAATTGTGTTAACTAGCTTTTTTTCTGAAAGGGTCGCCTGGCTCATGTTTTTTGATAAGTTGATGAAGTTAGTCAATTGTGTTGCATTCGCCAGATCTATGCTTGGTACAATTAAACTGCCTTCCTCTTTTTACAAGGATTTCACATGGGCTGTCCAAGTGTCAGAATCAATTGAGTTCTCCCTCTGTGAAATACTTTCAAGTTGTTAAGGTATTGCCAGAACTCTTGTGATTTGCTGGGGCTCAATAATCCAAAAATCTTTATCTATTTTGCTTCAATTTGCTCCCGTTTTTCATCCCAAACTTGCTTCGAGTGTAATTTTACTTTTTCTTGAAGGAGTTTTTTGTCCTGGGTTGTCCCCGTTTTCAGGTAAACCCTTCGTTTACTTCGTACTTGCGTCGCACTTTCTCTGATAGCGGGGATATGGCCAAGGTTATACTTAGGATATAGTTTGACTTTGTTTGTTTTGATTTTATTTATTTTTCCTCCTTGTAGATGTGATACTAGATTATGAGCAAGTTGATCCCATTCTTCGATTGTGCCCCTATATGTTTCCTTTAATGTACCATCTGCCCATGCTTTTTTCTATTCGTCAAACTTGTTCGAAGGAGCCGTGCCCCATTTGATCTTTCTCACCAAGATACACTGTTCGACACCGTTTGTTAAACCAAGTTGATTTAAGGTATAGTGGTTGTCAGCTGTGGAGTTTAAATTCATTATTAAAGCTGCATGATCGCTTTCCTTGCGCTGTACAACTTTATATCCTATCCTTAGCTTCTGTAACCGACAGCTTAATAAGATGTAATCTATTGTGGTATGATTATTATACGTTGGCAGGCAGAGAATTCCTGGAGATTTATTTAGTAGTAAAGAATGGGCTGATGACAGTTGATAGGCAAGTAGAAGGGCGTTAAATGCTACCGTTGCAGGAGAGTCATTACGTTTGGCAGATTTTACCCCAATGTTATGGGTATTGAGGTCCCCGAGAATTATCAGTTCCATGTGGGCAAATTGTAGGAGGAGGTTTTCAATATCGGCTAGTAACTGGGAAAGTTTATCCTTTGCTCCCTGTCCATGTGGGTTGTAGTAAACATTAATTAGCAATATGGTCAGAGGGCCTTTGCTTGATGATAGGCCTTTCAGAATGCCGGCCATGTACGAGTTTGATGTTGTTTTTATTTCCGAAATTGTAGCTTTCGAGTGAGCCTGGTGTATACTGAAATACCTCCTGACGGTCGGCCAAAAATATTCTCCTTAACAGCTGGTTTATGGTATTCCGCAAATCCCGTTATTGAAACTGGTTTGATGGCCCACGTTTCTTGTATACAGATTATGTCTATTCCTTCATGGGGTCACCGGATATTGTAATAAACTTGCGACTCCAGCTACGTTCCAGGACATAATAGTCGATTTCTGTCTGCCAGTTATCTCCATTTTCTTTGTGCCTAGTAAGTCTGCCTGCCGGTGCAGTGTACTATTCCTAATTTCGACGGTGCCGTGGTTAGGAGTTGTGTATTAAGGCCCTGGGCACCCAGGACCAGTCTTCAATAGGGTTGTTTTGTATTGAGCAACTCCGACTGCCTTTACCCGGATTTGTGGTGACTTTAATTTGCCCATCGCTTGTTAATTTACTATTTGTTCCACTGATTTGCCCATCGCTTGTTAATTTACTATTTGTTCCACTGTGGGGTGCCGTACGCAGCCTGGGGCTGCTGTGTGACTCGGCGAGTGCAACCACTCACCGGTCTGTGAACCTTCCCTTCACTGCATGTTGGTCACACCTAATGAAGATCTGCGGGCAGGGTGTGTTGTAAGTAGAAGGCTGGTCATGCCCTGGAGTGTGTGGCATGACCTAGTAGTGAATCACCCTGAGCGAGGTTTTTCACTATTGTAAGGCAACCTGTTCCCCGTAGGCCAGAATGAGCAGTTTGGTTATAGCATCCTACAATTCTAACTGACTCAGGGAACCAGGTGGAGAGTCGAGTTTAGTATGCCTGAACTCAGAATGATAAGATGCATCTTTTAGTAAAGTAGGTTTTACCATTCTGTGTTTGAAAATACCACTTTTAGAAAGATGGTATTTTCTTGCCTAACTATCCAGCCTGCTTCTGCTAGCGTGCGTATTGTGTGTCTGGGTTTGTGAGTGACAGGGTTGGGGGACTCCAGGAGGTAGGCCGCGACAGCACTTGACTGATTGTCCTGAGAGTGGTGGGAGGAGTAGGCACCTGGGTCTGAATAGAGCTGGGCCATCTTCCACAACGTTGGCTCCACTTCCTGTGGTGTGTCTAAAGACCCTGGCAGGTAGAATGCACCTGAAACTGGGTTTGACCAGGCAAAGGACCCTCTGCCTTCAGAGAACAACGGATTTATGGGTATAAATACTGGGGCCCAGACCCCAGATCTTTGGAATCACTCTGGAACGAACAAGACAACCCCCTGCTGAGGAAGAGCACCTGGAGACCACAGGAGTTGTACTGCCCCTCTGCCTGATCGCTGTAGTGGGTTGGCCTGTGGTGGTGTCTCTCATTCCAAGGAGCGGTAGAAAGGACCAAGGAAGAAACTTTCATCATCTTGCCGTTTATTCCCTGAGGGCTAGAGTTGAGCTAGCCTCCTGTTTGAAGACGCAGGGATACCAACGACTTCACCTCCTCTGTTTGAGCAAAGCTGGAACTGTTGTTTCAGCCGCTACAGAAGAACTCTGCAACTCAAGCCAGCTAGTTTCGCTGCCATCTGCCACGAGACCGTGAGCACTGCTCCGACTTGCATCGTAGACCGACACCGGCCGCTGGGCTGCAACCGGCTCTGAGATCGCCATCTGGGCAGAGCCGATCATCGACAAGAGTGACCAAGCACTCACTGACTCAACAACATCAGCAACAACCTGTTGTGCCGGCGCTGCCGTAACACCACCTCCTCTCCGTAAGAACCGAAGCCTCCCCCTGCCTGCATCCGCAGCTATGGTCCCGCCACATCGCTTTCCCCCGGAGCAAGGAACCAACTCTACCAATGTGCCACACGACATCACAGCTCCCTGACAACAAGAAGAGCCTTTGTTTGTTTTCTGAAAGGTACTGTTCCGTGAGAGTCTAGCTGTGACTCCCGGCCCAACGCTGTGCTCCTCGTAGGTAGACTGTACCCTGAGAAGTCTTTTGTGCATTGAAGCGATAACTCCTGTTGGTACTATCTGTTGCCAGAGACACTTGAAACTAAGAACCTATTTTTGAGTAAACCGTAAAGCATATTTGTACTGTGGATTTTAGCCGTTAAGGTCTTGTGTTAATTATATAAAGCATACCTATTTTTGATACATCCCGGTGTGGTGTCCGTTTGTAGTGGTTCATCTATATTAGTGTATGTGTTCACAAATGGTTAACACACTGTCTCTGAGATAAGCCTGTCTGCTCGTGCCAAGCTACCAAGGGGGTGAGCAGGGGTTATCTACAGCGTGTAAACTCCCTTGCCCTGAGGTAGAGAAAGGGACCCTACTTGACAATGGTGCATACTGTTGCCAATTAGAGACTCCGGATTCTAACAGCATTGGTTGCATCAGATTATTCTATTACACGGCCCGTGTTATTGCATTGTTTGCATCAGATTCTTCTAGTGCCTGACGTGTTATTGCATTGTTTGCATCAGATTCTCCTAGTGCCTGACCCGTGTTATTGCATTGGTTGCATCAGATTCTTCTAGTGCCTGGTCTGTGTTATTGCATTGTGTGCATCAGATTCTGCTAGTGCCTGACCCGTGTTATTGCATTGTTTGCATCAGATTCTTCTAGTGCCTGGTCTGTGTTATTGCATTGTTTGCATCAGATTCTCATAGTGCCTGACCTGTGTTATTGCATTGTTATAAATCCGATTCTCCTAGTGTCTGGCCTGTGTTATTGCATTGTTTAAATCAGATTCTCCTAGTGCCTGGTCTGTGTTATTGCAATGTTCGCATCAGATTCTCCTAGAGCCTGACCTGTGTTATTGCATTGTTTAAATCAGATTCTCCTAGTGCCTGACCTGTGTTATTGCATTGTTTGAATCAGATTCTTCTAGTGCTTGGCCTGTGTTATTGCATTGTTTGCATCAGATTATTCTAGTACACAGCCCGTGTTATTCCATAGTTTCCGTCAGATTCTTCCAGTGCTTGGCCTATGTTATTCCATAGTTTGTGTCACATTCCCCTAGTGCCTGGCCTGTGTTATTCCATAGTTTGTGTCAGATTCTCCTAGTGCCTGGCATGTGTTATTGCAATGTGTGCATTACATTTTCCTTGTGCATGGCCCGTGTTATTGAATTGTTTGCGTCACATTTTGCTAGTGCCTGGCCTGTGTTATTGCATTGTTTGTGTCACATTATCTTAGTGCCTGGCCTGTGTTATTTCATAGTTTGCATCAGATTCTCCTAGTACACTGTCTGTGTTATTGCACAGTTTGCATAAGATTCCCCTAGTGCCTGGCCTGTGTTATTGCCTTGTTTGCATCAGGTTCTCCTAGTGCCTGGTCTGTGTTATTGCATTGTGTCCATCAGATTCTCCTAGTTCCTGGCCTGTGTTATTGCATTGTTTGCATCACATTCTCCTAGTGCCTGGCCCTTGTTATTGTATTTTTTGCATCAGATTCTCCTAGTGCATGACCTGTGTTATTGCATGGTATACATCAGATTCTTCTAGTACACAGCCTGTGTTATTGCATTGTTTGCGTCACATTCTCCTAGTGCCTGGCCCTTGTTATTGCATTGTTTGCGTCACATTCTCCTAGTGCCTGGTCCTTGTTGTTGCATTGTTTGTATCAGATTCCCCTAGTGCCTGGCCTGTGTCATTGCATGGTATACATCAGATTCTTCTAGTACACAGCCACATTCTCCTAGTGCCTGGCCCTTGTTATTGTATTTTTTGCATCAGATTCTCCTAGTGCATGACCTGTGTTATTGCATGGTATACATCAGATTCTTCTAGTACACAGCCTGTGTTATTGCATTGTTTGCGTCACATTCTCCTAGTGCCTGGCCCTTGTTATTGCATTGTTTGCGTCACATTCTCCTAGTGCCTGGTCCTTGTTGTTGCATTGTTTGTGTCACATTCTCCTAGTGCCTGGCCTGTGTTATTGCATTGTTTGAGTCACATTCCCCATCCAGCCTGCTTCTGCTAGCGTGTGTATTGTGTGTCTCGGTTTTACGAGTGACAGGGCTGGGGGGACTCCAGGAGGCAGGGAGCGACAGCACTAGGCTGATTGGCCTGAGAGTGGTGGGAGGAGTAGGTACCCTTGTCTGAATAGAGCTGGGCCATCTCCCACAATGTTGACTCCACTTCCTATGGTGAGTCTGAAGACCCTGGCTCACCTCGACAAAGGAAGAAGACACGCACTGGTAGAATGCACCCAAAACTGGTTTTGACCAGGCAAAGCAACCTCTACCCTCAGAGAACAACAGATTTATGGGTATAAATACTGGGGCCCAGGCCCCAGATTTTTGGAATCACTCTGGAACAAACAAGACGACCCTCTGCCGAGGAAGAGCACCCGGAGACCACAGAAGTTGTACTGGCCCTCTGCCAGAGCGCTGTAGTGGGTTAGCCTATGGTGGTGTCTCTCGTACCGAGGAGAGGTAGAAAGGACCAAGGAAGAAACTTTCATCATCTTGCCGATTATTCCTCGAGGGCTAGAGTTGAGCTAGCCTCCTGTTTGAAGACGCAGGGATACCAACGACTTCACCTCTTCTTTTTGAGCAAAGCTGGAACTGCTGTTTCAGCCGCTACAGAGTTACTCTGCAACTCAAGCCAGCTAACTTCGCCACCATCTGCCCCGAGACCGTGAGTGCTACTCCGACTCGCACCGTAGACCGATGCCTGCCGCTGGGCTGCAACCGGCTCTGAGATCGCCATCTGGGCAGAGCCGATCATCGACAAGAGTGACCAAGCACTCACTGACTCAAAGACATCAGCAATGACCTGTTGTGCCAGCGCTGCCGTAACGCCACCTCCTCTCCGGTACGGACCGAAGCCGCCCCCTGCCTGCATCCGCAGCTAGGGTCCCGTCACATCACTTTCCCCCGAAGCAAGGAACGACTCTACCAACGTGCCACACGACATCACAGCTCCCTGATGCCGAGAAGAGCCTTTGTTTGTTTTCTTAAAGGTACTGTCCCGTGAGAGTCTAGTTGTGACTCCGGGCCCGACGCTGTGCTCCTCGCAGGCAGACTATACCCTGAGAACTCTTTTGTGCGTTGAAGCGATAAATCCTGTTGGGATTATCTGTTGCCAGAGATACTTGAAACTAAGAACCTATTTTTGAGTAAACCGTAAAGCATATTCGTACTGTGGATTTTTGCTGTTAAGGTCTTGTGTCAATTATATAAAGCATACCTATTTTTGATACATCCCGGTGTGGTGTCCGTTTGTAGTGGTTCATCTATATTACTGTATGTGTTCACAAATGCTTAACACACTGCCTCTGAGATAAGACTGTCTGCTCGTGCCAAGCTACCAAGGGGCTGAGCAGGGGTTATTTACAGCGTGTAAACTCCCTTGCCCTGAGGTAGACAAAGGGTTCCTACTTGACAAAGGTGCATACTGTCGACAATTAGAGACTCCGGGTTCTAACAGCATTGTTTGCATCAGATTATTCTATTACACGGCTTGTGTTATTGCATTGTTTGCATCAGATTCTCCTAGTGCCTGGCCTGTGTTATTACATTGTTTACATCAGATTCTCATAGTGCCTGGCCTGTGTTATTGCTTTGTTTGCATCAGGTTATTCTAATACACGGCCCGTGTTATTGGATTGTTTGCATCAGATTCTTCTAGTGCCTGACCTGTGTTATTGCATTGTTTGTGTCAGATTTTCATAGTGCCTGGTCTGTGTTATTGCATTGTTTGAATCAGATTCTTCTAGTGCCTGGCCTGTGTTATTGCATTGTTTGCATCAGATTCTTCTAGTGCCTGGCCTGTGTTATTGCATTGTTTGTGTCAGATTCTACTAGTGCCTGGTCTGTGTTATTGCATTGTTTGAATCTGATTCTTCTAGTGCCTGGCCTGTGTTATTGCATTGTTTAAACCAGATTCTCCAAGTGCCTGGCCTGTGTTATTGCATTGTTTGAATCAGATTCTTCTAGTGCCTGGCCTGTGTCATTGCATTCTTTGCATCAGATTCTCCTAGCACACGGCCCGTGTTATTGCTTTGTTTGCATCAGATTCTCCTAGTGCCTGGCCTGTGTTTTCCATAGTTTGCGTCAGATTCTTCTAGTGCTTGGCCTGTGTTATTCCATAGTTTGCTTCACATTCCCCTAGTGCCTGGCCTGTTGTTGGACGGCGACCTCAGGGGCGAGCGGGAAGTGCACCTGACCACCATGGGGCCCACCTTCCTAAGTACAAAGACGAGCACTGGGGGGAGACTTCTCAGGGGGCGAGTCTCGAATCTAGGATCGTACACACTATACCAGCACCCCACGACAAAGAGACACCACACCGTAGCTTCTTAAGAACGTTTCTTTATCTCGTGGTTCAAAAGGATCTTTATGATTGGCAACGGCAGGTAGTTACAAAGAGGGCAAGGGTCCATAGAGTCTCGGTCAGGGTAGGGGTAGCGGGACAGTCTTATGGTTCAGTGTCAATATCGGTGCGTATCCGGCGCACAGCTCTCAATCCTCGAGCCGGGGGATACGATGCGATCTTTGGGGTCCAGCCGGACCAGGTGAGTCAGGGAGCCGCGAGTCACTCAGCAGGGCTCAAGCAGGAGGTCGGAGATCTTACGATCTTCAGGGGAGCCGCGAGTCACTCAGCAGGGCTCGAACAAGATGTCGGAGGTCTTACGATCTTTCAGGGGAGCCGCGAGTCACTCAGCAGGGCTCAGAGGTTCCAAAGTTGCAAGGGAGCCGCGAGTCACTCAGCAGGGCTCAGGTGTTCCAAAGATGCAAGGGAGCCGCGAGTCACTCAGCAGGGCTCAGGTGGTTCCAGCAGAAGTCCTTCTCTGCCAGGCGAGCCGCAATAACGTCAGCAGGGCTCTCGTTGTTCCAGGGTCGAATCTGCCCGATAGTCCCGGAGCATCCCCAGTTATAGGACTGCTCCTCTTTGATCTCCGGAGTTCTGGTACATCGGGGTCTTGGCACCTGGGGGCCGCTTGTTGGGGTTTCCTGCCACGCGGCACTTTGATCCATTCATGTCAAGTTCGGGAGGAGTCCTAGACACACAGCAGGCGTGGAGCCAGCCCTCAGGGTGGCCGGAGGGGCGATCGAAACCCATCTCTCGAGGGTAGGTCGGAGGTGTGAGAGAAACTGCTCCTCCCTCTCTCACTCAAGGGGAGCGAGCTGTTCTCCAGCCAGGGTGGCGCCTCTCGGCCTAGGCCGTGCTGGATCGGGTTGCCATCTTAGATGCCGGAAAGTGGGCACACAGGGCCTCCGGGCCGGGAAGATGGAGGCACGGACGGGGCAGTCCGGGGACGGGGGTGTGTAACATGGAGGGAAGGGTTGGCTAGGCCGGGGGACTCAGGGGTCTGTGGTGGGGTACAGCTCGGAAGGGTGTGGCTAAGGGTCAGGGAGGACCATGCCACGAGGCCGGGTCTAACATGCGTCCCCCCCAGCTGAAAGTCGGGTAGAACTACCCATCCTCTTGGGGGTTCTCTTCGCTGAGGCGGAAAAACCTGGAGAGGCCGTCAGCGTTGGCGTGGTTGGTACCAGGGCGATGCTCTACAGTGAAATCCATCCCCTGGTGGGAGATTGACCATCGCAGCAGTTTGGGGTTCTCGACCCTCATCTGCATCAACCACCGCAATGGTCGATGATCCGTCTGGACTCGGAAATGGGTTCCGAACAAGTAGGGCCGTAACCTCTTTAGGACCCAGACTACTGTGAACGCTTCTCGTTCGATGGTGCTCCACCTCTGCTCTCTGGGGAGTAGCCTCTGGCTAATGAAGGCTACAGGTTGGTCTAGACCTTCCTCATTCATTTGGGATAGTACGGCCCCAATGCTGTGTTCCGAAGCATCAGTCTGTACCACAAATTCTTTGGAGTAGTCAGGGGCTCGTAGCATGGGGCAGTACACATGGCTTTCTTGAGGGCGTCGAACGCCCCTTGGCAGGCTGGGGTCCATTGCACCTTCTTGGGCTGCTTTTTGGACGTTAGTTCTGTGAGGGGACCTACAAGGCTGCCGTAACTCCTGATGAACCTCCGGTAGTAGCCGGTGAGGCCCAGGAAGGCTCGGACCTCGGTTTGGGTGGTTGGTGGTTCCCAGGCTAAGATGGCGTCGATCTTAGGCTGTAAATTAGCGACTTGCCTGCTTCCGACCTGGTGTCCCAGGTAGACCACCGATCCTTGCCCAATCTGGCATTTGCTCGCTTTCGCTGTGAGGCCTGCCTGGCGCAGGGCCATCAGCACCCTCCGGAGGTGCTGGAGGTGCTCACTCCATGCCGAACTGAAAACCGCGATATCGTCCAGATATGCGGCACTGAACTGTTCCAACCTGGCCAGGACTCTGTTTACCAGTCTCTGAAAAGTGGCCGGGGCATTTTTCATCCCGAAGGGCATCACGCGAAAGCGATAGTGCCCATTGGGGTGGAGAAGGCGGACCGCTCCTTGGCTCCTTCTGTGAGCGCAATTTGCCAGTATCCGCAGGTCAAGTCAAAGGTGCTGCGAAAATGAGCATACCCGAGACGGTCAATGAGCTCGTCAGCGCGGGGGATAGGGTGAGCGTCGGCTCGGGTGATGGCATTGAGCCCCCGGTAGTCCACGCAGAACCTCAGTTCAGGGGCGACACCCGGGGCAGCGGCTTTTGGGACCAGCACCACTGGGCTGGCCCAGGGGCTGTCTGAGGGTTCGACCACCCCCAAGGACAACATCTTCGAGACCTCGGCCTGGATGCAGGACCGGACTCGATCAGGGACTCGGTAGGCTCGGTGTCGCACCGGCTGGCTGTCCCCGGTGTCCACGTCGTGGACACACCAGTCGGTGACTTTGGGGACGAGGGAAAACAGGTCAGAGAACTGCCCCAAGAGCTGGCGGCAGTCTTCTCGTTGTCGGAGGGTGAGGAAGGGAGAGAGGTTCACTCCGTCCAAGGAGCCATCTTTCTCTTTGGTGCACAGGAGGTCAGGGAGAGGCTCTGTTTCCTCTTCCGCCCGCCATCTGTGGCCAACAGTAAACTCAGCTCCGTCCGCACGAAGTGAGGCTTGAGGCGGTTCAGGTGCAGGACCCGCAGGGGGTTCCGGGGGGACAGGACGTCCACCAAGTACGTGACTTGGCTTTTCCGCTCGATCACCTTGAAGGGCCCCGTCCACTTATCTTGGAGGGTGCAAGGGTTTACTGGGGCCATGACCCATACCTGCTGGCCCGGCTGGAACTCGACCAGAGTGGCATTCTGGTCGTACCAGCGCTTCATTTCTTCCTGGCTCGCTTCCAGGTTGGCCTCGGCCAGCTCCCGGAACTTCCGAGTCAGAGGGTCAGAATGTACCGGAACACCTCCGGAGGCGGATCTCGGGGTGCCGTCTCCCAACCTTCTCTGACCAAGCTGAGGGGCCCCCGGACAGGGTGTCCGTACAGTAATTCAAACGGGCTGAACCCAAAGGATTTCTGGGGGACTTCCCGGTAGGCGAACAAGAGGCAGGGGAGCAGGACAGCCCACTTACGCCGGAGGGGCTCCTCTAGGCCCATGATCATCCCCTTTAGAGTCCGGTTAAACCGCTCTACTAGGCCATTTCCTTGGGGGTGGTACGGAGTGGTGAACCGATAGGACACTCCGCATTGCTGCCAAAGGAACGTCATGTACCGGGAGATAAAGTTCGTCCCGCGGTCACTCACAACTTCTCGGGGAAATCCTACACGGGAAAATATTCCCATCAGCGCCCGGCCCACCACGGGGGCCGTGACGGTGCGTAGGGGGATGGCTTGAGGGTATTGAGTGGCATGGTCCACGAGGATGAAGCGGTGACCATGAGAGGTCTTGGGGTCCAGGGGCCCCACATTGTCAATTCCCACCCTCTCAAAGGGGGTACTTACAACGGGGAAGGGTTGGAGAGGAGCCTTGCGCTTTCCTCCGCTTTTTCCACTCGCCTGGAATGTGGGCACAGGACTTGCAGTGGGCCTCTACGTTCGCTTTCATCTTGGGCCAATAGAAGTGTGTGACCAGGCGGCTATACGTCTTGTCTTGGCCCAAGTGGCCGGCTAGGGGTCATCGTGGGCCAAGCCTAGGAGGAAGTCTCGGAAGCGTAGGGGTACCACCAGCACTCGGGCTGACCCTAGCTCCGCTGACTTCTGTTCGCTGTAAAGGAGGTCATTCTCCCAGTACAGCCAATTTGTTCCGGATTGGTCGCCCGAGGCCTGGGCTTGGGCCTGTTGCCAGGGTCCGTCCAGGGAAGGACAGGTAGCTTGCTCCCGGCAGAACTCCTCTCGGGAGGGGCCTCCCTCGTGGCGCCACTGCGCCAATTCGGGCAGATCGCCCAGCTCGGTGATCTGAGCGGGGTCGGGGTGTATGGGTTCGTTGTCAGCGACATCTTCTCGTGGGGAGAGGTCGGAGGTCTCGGCTGGATCGGCCCTGTCATCATCCACAGGGGGGAGGCTGGCAGTTTCGTCCTCGACTTCCCCGTCGGGGGGCAGTCGGCCTGCCATGGATCGGGTGGTGGTGCACACCCACTCGGGGAGATCCATCATCCCGAGCTGGGTTCGTCGCTCGACCTGCTTCCATGGAGTACTTTCCAGGTTGTTCCCCAGGAGGCAGTCGACCGGCAGGAGGTCCGTACTGCTACTTTCAATTTACCTGCTACTCCTTCCCACTCGAATGGTATCTGGGCTACCTTACACAAGCTCTCAACGTTATCTGCTGAAATTACAGGGCACAGGACATTGGGGAGGATCTGGTCTTCTCGTACTAAATGGCTAAGGACACCTGTGATGCTGGCTCTGGTGTCACGGAGGGCCTCCACTCGGTGGCCATTCACTGTTACTAACTGGCGGTACTTCTTGGTGTTGGTAGGCAGGGCATTCCCGGGGACCATCTCCCTATCTCCCAGGGATACTAGGGTCATGGCAGTAGGTTCCCATCCCTCGGTGTCCTCAAATTCCTCCCCTAGAGCTACATTCGCTATCTGCCTGGCTGGGGGAGTTGTGGTCTGGATACGTGGGGTCATGGGGCACTGGGTATCGCTGGCGTAGTGCCCGGGCTTTTGACATCTCCAACATGTGATGGTCACTCTGTGCTGTCTACCTGGGGGACCAGCAGCAGCTGGTGGAGGTGTGGGGAAACTTGGCAGTGGGTTTCTCGGGGGGCTACGCTGGGGACCGGACTGGGCGTCCCTGGGTCCTCCCGGGTTTCCTCCCCCTCTCTGGCGGGGTGGTCCTTGATTGTTGCGGGGGTAGTCACCTACGGGGCCCCGGGCGACCCGGGTGTTCACCCAGCGATCCGCCTCGACGGCCAGCTTCCTCGGATCTGCGAGCTTGCTGTCGAGCAGATGCTGGCGTAGCTCCACAAAACAATTCGTGGACAAATGTTTCCACAGCATTAGGTCAGTTAGTTCTTCCATGGTGGTCACCTTGCTGCCCTTGACCCATCCTTCGAATGCTCTGCTAAAGAAGTTTACGTATTCCACCCAGGTGGTGCCAGGAATCTTTTTGCAATTCCGGAACCGCTGGCGGTACATTTCTGGGGTGAGGCCGTAGCTCGTCAGGAGGGCCTCCTTCATGTGGCTGTAGGAAGTCTGCACGGAGAACGGGAGATTGAGCAGGGTGTCTATCCCTTCGCTCAGGAATCGACCCCACAATCCGGCCCCCCAATCTTTCTGTGGGACTCGGTGGGAGGTCATGGCAACTTCGGAGGCCTTGAACCATTGCTGGATGTCGTCATTTTTGTAGTATTCTTTGACCACATCTTTGGGGATGTGGACCTTCGGCTCTGCCGGGAGTCCGGTCTCTCGGTTCCCCGGGGGCCGGTTCTCTTCGTTCCTCGCCTTGAGCTCCTTCAAGCTTCGCTCGTGCTCCAGCTGAAGTCTCTTCCCTTCATGCTCCCGCTGGAGTTTCTTCTCCTCCAATTCTCCTTGTACTTTCATTTGCTCGATCGCAAGTTTCTTTTCTGCCAATTTGATTTCGCCTTCGATCTTCAGTTTGGCCATCTCAAGCTCGTGGTGGCAACTTCTTTCTCAATCCGCGAGCGTTTCCGGGGATAGGCCCCCATCTGGCACGATGCTTCCTACCTGGCTGCTGCTTTCTGTCTGGGGGAGTCCCAGCTCGTCTGGCTACGCTGCCGCTCCTTCTGTGCGGGGGACTCCAGACTCCACCCAAGCTTTCAGTGCTTTCTGCATGTCTTCCTTTGTTTTGAGGTCAGTGGTAGCGATTCCCAGTTCTTTGCAAAATTCCTTTAGTTCTTTGTGCGAGTACTCCTTCAGTTGTTCTACACGGAATGCGGTACTCGCGTCGACTTCAATGGTACTCATGATGGTTTCTTCTGTCGTCTTTGCTCGGTAGTGCGTTAGTCGTGTACTGTACGATCTCTGGATTGTGGCTCGTATCCCGTCGCTTGCCACCAATGTTGGACGAGGGCCCCAGGGACGAGCAGGAAGTGCACCTGACCACCCTGGGGTCCACCTTCCTAAGTACAAAGACGAGCACTGGGGGGAGACCTCTCAGGGGGAGAGTCTCGAATCTAGGATCGTACACACTATACCAGCACCCCACGACAAAGAGACACCACACCATAGCTTCTTAAGAATGTTTCTTTATCTCGTTATTCAAAAGGATTTTTATGATCGGCAACAGCAGGTAGTTACAAAGAGGGCAAGGGCCCATAGAGTCTCGGTCAGGGTAGGGGTAGCGGGACAGTCTTATGGTTCAGTGTCAATATCGGTGCGTATCCGGCGCACAGCTCTCAATCCTCGAGCCGGGGGATACGATGCGATCTTTGGGGTCCAGCCGGACCAGGAGAGTCAGGGAGCCGCGAGTCACTCAGCAGGGCTCAAGCAGGAGGTCGGAGATCTTACGATTTTCAGGGGAGCCGCGAGTCACTCAGCAGGGCTCGAACAAGATGTCGGAGGTCTTACGATCTTTCAGGGGAGCCGCGAGTCACTCATCAGGGCTCGAGCAAGATGTCGGAGGTCTTACGATCTTCAGGGGAGCCGCGAGTCACTCAGCAGGGCTCAGAGGTTCCAAAGATGCAAGGGAGCCGCGAGACACTCAGCAGGGCTCAGGTGGTTCCAGCAGAAGTCCTTCTCTGCCAGGTGAGCCGCGACCACGTCAGCAGGGCTCTCGTTCCAGAGTAGAATCTGCCCGATAGTCCCGGAGCATCCCCAGTTATAGGACTGCTCCTCTTTGATCTCCGGAGTTCTGATACATCAGGGTCTTGGCACCTGGGGGCCGCTTGTTGGGGTTTCCTGCCACGCGGCCCTTTGATCCATTCATGTCAGGTTCGGGAGGAGTCCCAGACACACAGCAGGCGTGTAGCCAGCCCTCAGGGTGGCCGGAGGGGCGATCGAAACCCATCTCTCGAGGGTAGGTCGGAGGTGTGAGAGAAACTGCTCCTCTCTCTCTCACTCAAGGGGAGCGCGCTGTCCTCCAGCAAGGGTGGCGCCTCTCGGCCTAGGCCGTGCTGGATCGAGCGGCCATCTTAGATGCCGGAAAGTGGGCACACAGGGCCTCCGGGCCGGGAAGATGGAGGCACGGACGGGGCAGTCCGGGGATGGGGGTGTGTAACATGGAGGGAAGGGTTGGCTAGGCCGGGGGACTCAGGGGTCTGTGGTGGGGTACAGCTCCGAAGGGTGGGGTCAGGGAGGACCACGCCACGAGGCCGGGTCTAACACCTGTGTTATTGCATTGTTTATGTCACACTATCTTAGTGCCTAGCCTGTGTTATTCCATAGTTTGCATCAATTCTCCTAGTGCCTGGCCGGTGTTATTGCATTGTGTTCATCAGATTCTCCTAGTGCCAGGGCTGTGTTATTGCATTGTTTGCATCAGATTCCCCTAATGCCTGGCCTGTGTTATTGCATTGTTTGCATCACATTCTCTTAGTGCCTGGCAGTTGTTATTGCATTGTTTGCATCAGATTCTCCTAGTACACTACTTCTGTTATTGCATTGTTTGCATGAGATTCCCCTAGTGCCTGGCCTGTGTTATTGCATTGTTTGCATCACATTCTCCTAGTGACTGGCAGTTGTTATTGCATTGTTTGCATGAGATTCTCCTAATACACTGCTTCTGTTATTGCATTGTTTGCATGAGATTCCCCTAGTGCCTTGCCTGTGTTATTGCATTGTTTGCGTCACATTCTCCTAGTGCCTGCCAGTTGTTATTGCATTGTTTGAATCAGATTCTCTTAGTGCCTGGCTTGTGTTATTGCATTGTTTGCATCAGATTCTCCTACTGCCTGGCCTGTGTTATTGCTTTGTTTAGAACCCGAGCCAGGCACAGGGACATCGATCGGAGCGCACGCGACGGAAAGTAGAAGGAGAAGCGCCTCTGAAGATAGAGGGGTCCAAAGCCATGGAGAGCACGGTGGGCCAAAACCAAAGATTTGAACCTGACCCTGTCAGCGACAGGAAGCCAGTGAAGAGATCGTAATTGGAGAGCCACACTGTTCCTCGCCGAAATGCTCAATAGTAGTCTGGCGGCCGCATTCTGGACCACCTGGAGCTTTTTAAGCAGGTAGCCAGGGGTGCCAGCATAGAGGGCATTGGCGTAATCCAAGCGAGATAAAATCAGGGCACATGTAACAGTTTCTCTTGCCGCTTGAGGGAGAAGCGGAAAGAAAGTCCTCAGAGTCTTAAGGAGGCCGAAACAACATCCTGCCAGTTTCTTGATGTGAGTTGTAAAAGAAAGACTCTTGTCAAACCACACTCCCAGATTTTTGGCAGGCTGTCCCGACGAGAGGAGAAGCGGGGAGTCAGGTGGCCACAGCTGCTCGCGGAAGTCAGTGGGAAACTTGCCATGAAGCAACATCTCAGATTTTTGTTTGTTGCACTTAAGCTGTGCATCGGCCAGCCATTTAAAGATGGAAACTAGGCACTGTTACGCCGCTGAAACGGAGTCCGATGTTTTGTCCCAGGTAAACAGCAGCTGCATATCATCCGCATAGGCCATCACCTTAGCCCCAAGCTCCTCTGCCAGATATATCAGTGGCGTAACATACATTTTAAAGAGGAGCGGGCTAAGGGAGGAACCCTGCGGGACTCCAGTGGTGACCAGCTGAGGGGAGGAGGAAAAAGGGGGGAGCCAAATCTGTTCGACCTGCTCCCAAAAAAGTGTATATTACTGCAAGGATACTGCACAGTTCCTGCAGCTGTAGTCCATTAACTATTTATGTAGAAACAGGGAGCACAACATGTCTTCAAGAGATTTCTTTAGGTCAGAAATTGTATGTTAGAAATGGGGTTACCAATTCTACAGGGGTTAGCATGGAGCAGAGCGGGCAGGCCAAACTCCTGAGGACATGTGTGAAGCACCCACGCAGTACGCACAGACGATACACCAGGCACACCACAAAAGAGACACAACACCACTTCTGTTTGGAAAAAGAATAACTTTTGTATTAGGTCCAACCTGCAAAGGTAAAACTCAGTAATGCACAGTAATCACAATAGGGCGCCAACGGGCGCCAGGGCAATGGATACCAGGGGGAATATTTACAGGAAAAATGGGCAAAGCAAGAAAAGGGTGAGTCCATTAGTTTCCAGGCTGAAATAAAAAGAACGTTATCAATTGGCATGAAACATAGGGTCAGTATTGCAGGGCAAACACAGGCATTAATCCTTGGCATCACCTTAGCAGTAGGCTGTAAGCGTAAACTAAAACATTAGGAATAAACCCAGCTTGACTTGTATTAGCACCTCCTGCAAAAGGGAACAACAGGCACGCAATACTACCATCTGGCCTAGGCAGGCAGAATCACCGTTAACATGGGGCATCAACTTAACATCTGGCATCACCCTTAAGAAAAGCACATTAGGTATATCAGTGGTAACAGGGAAACCCTAGGCATCAAAACCTTAGGCAGGACCTGCTGCAAATAAACTTCATAGCCTGACCTCCACTTTCGGCATGGGATCAGGCACACTCTTTACTGCAGGCACAACCCTATCCCGGGGCGTAAAGCATTGAGGCATTTCCAACATAGCCCCCTTCCTAACAGGTCAGGCATCCTACATGGGGGGGCCCTTAAATTATTAATGCCCCAAATCGCTGCCACTACCCTCTGTCCAGCGGGGCAGTGGTGCAAAGGCGTCCTGTGTGGGTGGCACGAGGGAGTCCCTCTTCTGGGGCTCCCTGAATATCAATGGTCCCCGGGACGGGCACCAACCCTGTGCCCCGACACACCCCTCCACCACAATCTAATGGAGCCCCCACTCACTGGACTACTGATGTCCTTGGGGGGTTCTGCAGGGCTCTACTCAGCGCATGAGAGCCCCAGGGCAGCTCCTGGGATCTATGCGGGCCACAGACGGCCCACAAGGCCTCACTCAGGCCCCTGCAGCACAGCGCTGGACTTGTGGCAGCACTCAGGGCTCTCCATCCACAGCGGGGGCCCCGACAGCACTTCGGCCTCGTTCCGGCGGTTTCCTCTTGTAGGACAAAGACCGTCTGGGTGGGCTCCCGCTCCGTTTGCTCTCCACGGGGCTCCCTCAAGACTCCAGGAGCCACGCAATGTCTCTGCCCACTTTGAGCTTCACCCGGGTTCCCCCTCCCTCACGGGGACCCGGGGCTTAGGGTCAGCTTCTTTTCCGGCTTCTTTCCTGCCTCACAGCCAATCGGCGTGCGACTTCCAGGGGGCGCGCCGTCAAACATTAGGCATAAACCCAGCTTGACTTGTATTAGCACCTTCTGCAAAAGGGAACAACAGGCACGCAATACTACCATCTAGCCTAGGCAGGCAGAATCACCGTTAACATGGAGCATCAACTTAACATCTGGCATCACCCTTAAGAAAAGCACATTAGGTACATCAGTGGTAACAGGGAAACCCTAGGCATCAAAACCTTAGGCAGGACCTGCTGCAAATAAACTTCATAGTCTGACCTCCACTTTCGGCATGGGATCAGGCACACTCTTTACTGCAGGCACAACCCTATCCCGGGGCGTAAAGCATTGAGGCATTTCCAACATAGCCCCCTTCCTAACAGGTCAGGCTTCCTACATGGGGTGGCCCTTAAATTATTGATGCCCCCAATCGCTGCCACTACCCTCTGTCCAGCGGGGCAGTGGTGCGAAGGTGGTCCTGGGTTGGGGGCGCGAGGGAGTCCCTCTTCTGGGGCTCCCTGAATACACGATGGTCCCCGGGGGGGACACCGACCCTGTGCCCCGACACCCCCCACCACAGTCTAATGGAGTCCACACTCACCGGGCTCCTGATGTCCTTGCAGAGTTCTGCAGGGCTCTCCTCAGAGCATAAGAGCACCGGGCAGCTCCTGGGATATATGCGGGCCAAACGGGGGCCGCGAGGCCTCACTCAGGTCCCTGCAGCACAGAGCTGGACTCGCGGCAGCACTCAGGGCTCTCCATCCACCGCGGGGGCCCGACAGCACTTTGGCTCGTTCCAGCGGTTTCCTCTTGTGGGGCACAGACCGGCGGGGTGGGCTCCCGCTCCGTTCGCTCTCCGCGGGGCTCCCTCGAGACTTCGGGAGCCCCGCAACGGCGGCGCTCACTTCCGGCTTCACCCGGGTTCCCCCTCCCTCACGGGGACCCGCCAATCTGTGTGCGGCGGCTGGGGGGCACGGCCGGTTACATCACCGGCGCCCCCAACCACGTGATGCCACCTATCCCGGCTTCTGCGAGGCCCAGCGCGGCTTCCTCAATGCTGCGGCGGCCCTCTCCTGGCTTCGGGGACCGCCGCAAGGGTCCAGTCACTAGCGGCACACACTTGATCAGCGACCCCGAGGTCGCGGCGGTGATCCCAGGCACGGCGCTTCTGCAGATGGCCCAAGGGCCCGCGGTGGTGAGTTCGGCTTCGGCGCCAGTGCGGGGTAGGCACCCGCTGATTAAATATTTATGAAGCGGGGGTAGTTGATCGCGCCACACGCGGGGTAGGCACCCGCGGTGCTTTTGAGCCCACAGTTCCTCCTGGCCCCTGGCTGTGGCGGTGAGTAGGGCCTGCAGCGCAACTTGGGCACAGCGCTATGAAGGGGCAACATCGCTTAGAAGGGTGGCAAGGCCGTCCCGGTCACGGCGCTCTGGGAAATGATAGCGCTTCCACGCACACAGCGCTTAAGATTGTGGCGCTTAGGGGACAGACAGCTTCTCCAGCCCCAGTGCTTGGAGGCTCAATGGTTCTTGCAGTCCCAGGCAGTATAACGCCTGACAGGTGCACCACAGGCAGCAACTCTCCCGGCCCACAACGCTTCTTCTAGGCATGGCACTTTAGGATTTTAGCGCAAGGGGGGTTGGACAGTCCCAGCAGCAAGCCCCAGGGTAACACTCCTCACCTCCTGGGAGGGGGGTCCAAGATGCTCCTTCCCTTCTAGGTGCTTCTGGGTGCAGAAGTACCTAGGAGGGCCCTCCTTCTTCAGGGGGCCGGGGGACAGAGCAGTAGGCACTACTGGGCAAGGACAACAGCCAGTGGGGGCTTCATCAAAACAGGGCGGTAGGCTGACACCCTCCTCCACTGCAGCGTACCCCTCCTCCTGATTGCAGCCTGAACTCCTGAAGTGGGGCTTCCACTAGCCCTGTTGACAGTAGGGGGGTTCTGGATGGGTGCAGGGTCTAGCGCACAGGCCCAAGTGGCGGTCTCCCCTGGCAGCAGGTCCCCTCACGTTCCTGTCCCAGCTCTGTCTCTGCACATGGTGGCACATCCTCCTTATTTATAACCCCCTCATCCCACCTACCAGACAGTGCCAGAACCTTCTAGAATTCTCAGGCAAACTGGTTTAAACTGGTGCCAGGATTTCCCTCCAAAAGCCAGTTTGACTTTACTGAGGGAAGGGTTGAGTCGAGGGACAAAAAGAAGAACATTCAGTTTGTGATACCTGCACTCTCTGATGGTCCTCCACCCGCATCCAGCCCTGTAGAAGCGGGGGCAATAGGTAATGCCTCCACCCACTGAAGGTTTCCACCCCTATCCAGCCCTCTGGAAGAGAGGAATATGATTTCGGACCCAGGCGATGGGTCTTAGAACTCATGTAGGAGTAGTGTGTGGGCACTAACACGTCAGGCCAGGTGGTTGGACCACCTTTGTTTTTTGTAAGACGTCTGATGAATGAGACAGAGGAGTTTGAAGTTGACCTGTTTTTCATCAAGGAATCAGATGATAGTTCTGCACCCTAACTCTTATCATGGCCAGCATATTCAGACCAGCATATTCTGAAAGTGCAGCTGTAGCTGAATATTGCCCTAGGGGCCATCACCTACCCGGGGCTTCTTTAAAATTGAAAGTGGGGAAGGCCCGTACAGGCTCCCCCACTGTCAAGGAACTACTACCTCCCCTGTGTTTATTTAATTATAATTGGGGGGCTCTTTGTCTCCTCACCTGCCCCGGTGACAGCCTCCTCCCTGGGGCTTTCTCTTTACACAAAGCTTGGGTCATGCAGACCCCCCTTCCTCCGCCCTTGGGGCTGCCACCTTCTCAGGGCTTTAAGTTTTAAATAATGAGGGGCCACATAGAACCCCTGGAGCCCCGGGGAATGACACCTCCCTGGGCCTTTTGTCAATTTGAAAGGGGGGGCCTGCGAGTTCTTCCTGGAGACCCAGGGACCACCTCTCCAGTGCTCTAATTTTAATTGATGTGGGGGGTCACACAGACCCCCCTGCAAACTCAGGGACCGCCACCTCTTTTTTGTTAAATGTATTGCGGGGGTCACATGGCCCCCCGCAGCCCTGGGAAAATTGGAAGTACCTGCAGCCAATAATTGCCCTGAGCACCCTCACGGCAGACTCCTGCTATGTCCCGGGTGCTGTTGTGACTTGGCGGGAGCTATACCGCTCCCGCCAAGCCACTGCAAACTGTGATCCACTTCTAGCAAGCGAGAGCAGAAAAAAATCCTCTTGCTTGCTGAAAGTGAGGCACAGAGAGGGAGCTACATGTTAGCAGTTGCCTCTCTGTCAAAACAGTGCTGGATCTTGCAGGAGGCGGGGAGCTGACAGGGACTGCTGGGACCTGGGGACTCCCCCCATGGTCACCAACATATGTAAGTGGGTGCCCTGTGTGGGAACAGGGCACCAAGAAGAGAGTCTGGAGGATTGGGTCCCAGGGACCAAAATCAGCCTGGGAGGGGGCCCCGCAGACCCCTTTCCCTTATTTATTTATGTTTTAAATAAAATAAAAAGGCCTGGAGGGCCAACAATTCCTCCTGGTACTGCCAGTTTGTCCCACACAGCGGAATTGCTGAGAGGTCTTCCAAGGCCATGCCCCTTTACTCCCCCACTCTGCAAACGCGCCTACTGTGCACTGCTGGTTAGGGAAGGAAGTCCCCTTGGATGCTGAGGGTCATTGGGGGCCAATAAGCCTTTGTGCTAACTCAAGTAAGTCCCACAGAGTGTGATTGCTGGGAGGACTTCGAAGGCTATGCATATATATATATATATATATATATATATATATATATATATATATATATATATATATATATATTACCTACTGGCGGTCGCCAGTAGGTATATATAGTTAGGATTTTTTCTCTATGGGATTTTTGAAAATTCTATGTCTAATAACTTTGGCGTTTGTGGACGGAATTGGCTGAAATTTTCAGGAAAATGGAACATTTTGTTTCTGAGCAGCCCCTGAAAATTTGGGGGGGGGTCGTCAAGGGGGGCCGAGAAAAAAGGGGGGTCCCAAAACACGTTTTTCCCATTCATTTTTCCATAGGGCGGTTGGCCTCACTTTTAGCCCGAACTGCTGAATGGATTTGCACAAAACTTGGCAAAATTGTAGGGACTGGTAGCCCGATGTGCCTTTGCTAGGTCTCATATATGTGCTCCAGTGGATTTTGAGAAATTAACGTTCAAAAAAATATATATATCTGTAAGCGCCCTCCGGGTAGCGCCCTGGTTCGCGTACCTGACGCGTAACGGAACTTCGCGAAGCGAAGCTGATTGGCTCTCCGGTGTCTGTCAACATTCTAAACAGTCCGGAGCGGCCGCCATCTTGTCTCTCGGTAGGATCGAGAGACAAGAGGAGGCCAAAACAAAGGGGGAAATGACCATAAGGGGGCATAGTAGATCCTCCCAGACCCCCTAGGTTTGATGTGGAGGCTTTAAAAGGGCCCCGCGGGGCAAAAAAAATAAATATTTTTTTTTCTTTTTTTTTGCGTGGGGAGCGCCCGGTACACGCACCGGGAAGCGGTCCGAGGAGCGTACTATGAGGAAAAAAGAAAGACAGGGTATAAAAATGTTCGCAATTTTGTTATAAATGGAAGGTAGTTCTGAAAAGAACTGTTTTTTTTATTCTTTTTCTTTTTTTTTCTTTTTTTTATTAATTTTCTGAGCAATTTTTTGATTTTTTTTTTGATTTTTGAAAACTATTTTGTGTTTTTTTAGTGTTTTTTTAGGGGAAATAACAAAAAAGCAGGGTTTGAACATGTCTCAACAGGAGCAAAAAAAAATAAAAAGGATTCATTGTTTTCTCATCTTGTTGCATTTATGATTTTCTCCAGCTCGGTTAATCAAAGTAATACTCTTCTCTCCATAACAAATAGTTCCTCCACAATATATACAAACTATTTTGTGGTGTTCAAAAGGAGCTTGAATACTGTGGATTATTTTTCGGCCTTCTGGTCCAGCGAATGAGCTTTGTCCACTGGAGGTGCTGGGGATGACATTTGGGGGGTTGGCAGCAAGCTCCCTTACTTGTGCTTGGGAAAGATTATTAGGATGCCATCGCTCCATGTGGCGAATCATTGTATGATTCCCAAAGCTGTATTTCTTGTTGGGGTTGCCACGAGAAAGTATATTTTTACATATCAAACAAGTGAGGCACAGAGAGGGAGCTACATGTTAGCAGTTGCCTCTCTGTCAAAACAGTGCTGGATCTTGCAGGAGGCGGGGAGCTGACAGGGACTGCTGGGACCTGGGGACTCCCCCCATGGTCCCAGCATTGGGGTGCATTGACATGTAGCTCCCTCTCTGTGCCTCACTTGTTTGATATGTAAAAATATACTTTCTCGTGGCAACCCCAACAAGAAATACAGCTTTGGGAATCATACAATGACCTTCTTTTGTCCAGGTGGAATTTTAAAAAATTGCCATATGTAGTGCTCTTTAATATGGCTCTGCCTTGGTGTTTCTGGCAGGAACTGCCTTACTTGCTCTTCCTCCTCCTCCTCCTCTTCGTCCTCATTATCTTCCTCTCTACCAAAGACCAGTGTTGGAGGTGGTCCTTTTGGTGGTGGTGGTGGTGGTTGCTGAGAAGCACCAGCTGCAGCTATTACAGAAGCCATTGTCAAAAATAGGTCTTGCTCTCTGGAAGTAGAAAGTAAGAATGAGGTAAAAACAAGGAGGGGTTTTCATCATTTGGGAAAAAAAATAGTTCTAAACCAATGAAAAGTGTTATTTTTAGGTCACATGACCTAGCCTAACAACATTAGGAAACCAAAAGTGAAATGAACCAATGAAAAGTGTTATTAACAAGTCACCTGACCTGTTATGCTTACGTTACGCGCTCCGCGCCGCGCCCCGGATCGCTTCCGGGAAGCTGCGATTCGCGCCTCGCTTCGCGGACCGGAGCGCTTCCGGGTGCGCTAACGCGGCGCGTCATATGACGCATTACGCGACAACGCGTTACGCGTTGCGTCACGATGTTGTTTTCTAACGCGGTAGTTGCGCAAACGGAACGTTTACCGGTTCGCGGACCGGGTCGCGGCACCAAATTGAGCTAACGGGAGCTACCGGGTTTGCGGACCGGGAAGCTGCGCTTCGCGCCTCGCTTCGCGGACCGGAGCGCTTCCGGGTGCGCTAACGCGGCGCGTCATATGACGCATTACGCGACAACGCGTTACGCGACAACGCGTTACGCGACAACGCGTTACGCGACGCGTCACGATGTTGTTTTCTAACGCGGTAGTTGCGCAAACGGAACGTTTACCGGTTCGGGGAACGGGTCGCGGCACCAAATTGAGCTAACGGGAAGCTACCCGGTTCGCGGACCGGGAGCGAAACAAAAAAAAAAAAAAAAAATAATAATAAAAAAAAAATACATTTAAAAATTGTATTAAAAACATATAAAATATATTTTTCGATTTAAAGAAGAATACATTTTAAAGCTTTTGATATTTGCTATTAAAAAAACATTGAAATTCACTGAAAAAACCATAGGTTATAGACCATATATAGTTAGGAATTAGCATTTACAAAACCTTGAAAATTCACTGAAAAAACCATAGGTTATAGACCATATATAGTTAGGAATTAGCATTTACAAAACCTTGAAAATTCACTGAAAAAACCATAGGTTATAGACCATGTATTGTGGTATATAAATAAATAATACCGGATCTATTTTTGGATGAATGAATAACAGATAGCTCAATAAAATAAGAGTCAAGATTCGAGGTAGTAGGAGTTTCTGCAGGTTTATTACAGCATAAGGACAGGATCAGGACAACCTGCATAGGAACAGAGTGACAGGGCCCAGCAGGACAACTGGGGCCCAGCAGGGGAAAAGAGGCCCAGCAGCTGCTGGGGCTAGGTCTGGGATGAGCGCGCTAACATTCAATAACAAAACACAGGCATATATACATAGCGCAAACACATAGCATTACATTGCAGTAGGCGTAGCAGTGGGTGGAGCAGAAGGCGTGACGCGTAGCAGTCGCGAAAGATAACAGTAAAAAAGAGGTGTAACTGGGAGTATACATAGACATGTGATGCGAACGTAACAGAGTATGTCATGAATGGGCGGAAACATAGGAGGGGGCTACCTAAGGAGCCGGGACCTCTAACCTAATGGTGCGCGAAAACTGGCAATGACGTATTACTAGGAGAAGCTGGGGGCTACGAACTCTGTGCTAGGAGCAGAGACTAGAGTCTGGAGGGTCGGAGCGACATGTACCTAAACCCTATCTGGTATCTGATGTTTAGGGAACATGTTGATATGAACTAGAAGTCATGAGGGGAGAGGCTAACTTGACTCTAAGACTGGACCATGCATTATTCTACATGTAGTGCGTGATGAAGAATACTAAATGACCATTAAATACAGTATTTCTCTAACGTGGAGCCGAGTAGGCTAGACAATGACGGAAACTATTGATGCAGTTCAGTAGCTTAGGAATGCAGAAGAGGAGGACTGAACTGATAGCTGGAACTATAACATACTTTTGGCAGACTCAGAGGCAGAGCCAAGCTGCACCGGGCACTGCGAGGCAGGAAGTAAGTGAAGGGTCGAGGATACAGGTGGGGGCTGTATCGCTCCTCAGCGAGGCTTTCAGGAGACAGGAGCTGAATCCAGGGTCCGGGCCCTTTTGAGGCCTAGAAACGGGGATTTTATAATGGAATAACGTGCACACTGAGAAACGTGGCAACATTACTTTACATAGGCCTGATATTCGTAGTATTCACGAGGACTGGAAACTAACATACCAGAGATGGACACAACTGTAATTGCGTCATTAATCGGACATGGGGAATAACATATGCATATTGGTCATGCACACATAACATATGATGGATGAGGCGTAGGGACACAGAACATGGCAAAATTTACTTTTCCACATTCCCTCCTTGTCACTACGTTTCCATCAGGAAACATCAATTTTCATGATACCATCTATCATTTCATACAGTACCATTTGCTCGTCTCGAATTGTCTTGGAACGGGATTTAGAACGGGGCTTGGGACTAGGAATACAAGAGGTAGCACACATGCTGCAAATCGCAGGGCCACATTGTATACAGAGGCAGCAGCTGAATATGATCGCTACTGCAATACCTAGGAAGGACAGGACTTTCCATCCCCATGCGGAAATTATATTCCAGAACCAACCGGACCATGTCCAGGTGCCTGGATCTTGATGTAACAGATGGGCAATTTTATGGAGTCTGGTTATAGCTGAATAAACAGACGGCGCGTTATTTGGAATGAAAATGCAGCAACTAGATCCGATGACTCTACAGGCCCCGCCCCTATCGGCCAGTATGACGTCAAGGACGAGACGATTTTGCAAAACGACAAATCTCATAGCAGATTGTTCTTCGGTTAGGTTACCTAGAGCAGAGGCAGTCTCATTAACTACAGCTTCAAGGGTTCTTGTTAACCTACGGATCAGTTTACTATTCTGGACAGGTCCTACAAAGAAGAAGAAACCTTTATTGAAATCTGTATACTGTTCTAGAGTAGTTTCAGTATAATCGACAATTGGGGACTCCCTTCTATGTCTAATGTGTACTAGATGTGTGTTTCTGTGATAATCAGATGGGGCTAGGAAAACAGGTGGCAGTAGGAAGGCAATGTAACAGGTTCCCTCCCAATCGAGGGGCAGACGGACATATGCAGTTTGACCACAAATAAAATAAGAATGACGTGAAGCTTTGAAAACAGATTTCCCACTGTTACTATACTGAATAACAGTAGTACATTCACTATGACCTATGTGTACAGAACCATAACTACGGACACATAATTCGCCTTTGACTAGTAGTACTGAAATAGCAGGTAAGTCTGGAGTAGTATCAGACTGAACATTCAGGACCATGAAATTCGACGAATAATTACCTAAATTATATACTTCGTTTTCTAGATCTAAACCTGTCCTGTGGGGAAAACCTTGCTTGTCTGGAAAACATGTACTGTTAAGAAAAGACATATCTGTTGAGGACGACGTTAACGTGGACCATGCTCCACACGAACCATTATGTGAGAATGGATAAGGAAAGAGTGGCAGAACTCCCTTCGGTGTCTGGAAAGGGGGGAGTCGACCACACACCCAACAATTAGTGGCATTGCTGGTCTGGTGTGAATAATGTAACATACGGATGAATGTGTTATTACGCATTGCGAGGCGGTATGAATATTCGTGAGGAGGCAGATCACTAAACGTGTGCTCTACTGTAGCATTAGCAGACATATTTACATGAGGAACTGGTAAATACAGGAAAAATGCGTAGCTGGTGCAGGAAATCATTATGCTGAGAAATAATATGAAACTCAGAAAAACGATACATTGAAGTGAACTTCGACTGACTCTCTCACTATGGGGGTCTATTTTATACATGTCAGAAACAATTTAACCGTTTCACCTAGGGGAGGACTTATACAATCAAACTGGCTGACTTATTAGACCTGAGCTTTAACTTATACTCCTGTTGCGGAGTTTTCTCTAACAAGGGAGGGGTTGTAATAATGTCCGGTGCGGGACAGTCCTTTAAAACAATGTTCTGGCAATCCTTTGAATCCTGGGAAATGTTCTTGGAAATGTTTTTGAAGACTGGCTTTGGTCCTTTGAAAAGTTTTACATGAGAAAGGTGTACCCACCCCTTCCTGCCTTCCAACTTGACGGCAGTTCGGGTGGTCAAGAGGACCTGACGTGGCTCCTTCCAACGTGGTTCCAGCGGACTTGATCTGTCAAAATTTCTGATCATCACCAAGGAACCTGGAACGATCTCATGCGGTGCCACCTCGGTATTGTCTGGAAATGTGGCGGCAACCTGTGAACGACATGAGTTGAGGGCAGACATCAAGGAAGCTAGGTAATCTGTCAGCATATTACATGAAACATCAGTAATACTTCGGGGTCTAGGAGTACCCCACATGTTAGGGGGGCGGCCGAATACGACCTCATACGGGGACAGACCTGATCTGGAATGTGCGACCATGCGCATATAGAACAAAGCGACTGGCAGAGCTACTAGCCAGTCCACACCTTTTTCTTTGCATACTTTGGCGATACGGATTTTCAGAGTCTGATTATGTCTCTCGACTAGTCCAGCTGCTTCTGGATGGCGTACACAATGGAACTTCCACTGGTACCCTAACAACAGGGAAACGTGTCTCATGAGTTCTGATGAGAATGGCTGACCGTTATCAGAATATACGACTCTAGGGAGTCCGTATCTAGGGAAAAATTCACGAACCAACTGCTTGGCAGTGGTCGCGGCTGTGTAATCTGGGACTGGATATGCTTCTGTCCACCTGGACAAAGCGCATACTACTACAAGGACATACTTGAAACCTCGACATCGCTCCATCTGAATATAATCCATCTGGAGGACCTCAAAAGGGTGGTCAGGGGGCTGGAAACCACCTTGTTCCACCGGGACACTTTTACCTGGATTAAACTGACAACATATCATACAGGTACGGACTTTCTGCTTGGCTGCAGCTCGTAAATGCTTGTTGAACCAAATGTTCTGGATACTGTCTAACATAGCTTTTTCTCCTAAATGGGCTGGACTATGTGCGGTGTTGATAATGACTTGAACCATAGAATCGGGGAGAAACCATGTGGCTCTACCCTTCGTTAACCATCCTTGATCTGTCTGGACCCCTCCTTGTTCAGACCATTTCTTGATTTCATCGGGAGTAGCATGTAACTGTATATCTATGACATCTTGTGTAGGGTCCTTAACTGTCATGCATGTAATCGGATCTGGAGTATGTGTTATGTTGACTGGAATGTCTGGAGTCTGTGCTGTAAGCTTGGCTGTGCGGTCTGCTAGATCATTACCTTGGGAAATAATGTCAGTGACTTTCGTATGTGCTTTGCACTTCATGATAGCAATAGATGTCGGTAAATGTATGGCATCTAACAGGGCTTGAATAAGGAGACCATGCTGAATCTTGGTTCCATGAGAAGTCATGAAACCTCTCTCCTGCCAGAGCACTCCGAAGTCGTGTACAACTCCGAATGCGTAACGTGAATCTGTGTAAACATTAACCTTCAGGTTCTTGGCGTGTATACAGGCTTGTGTCAGAGCAACTAGCTCTGCTGCTTGAGCGGACAGAGTATCAATACGGTGTGTTTCAATAACTTCAGTGTCAGTAGTCACTGCATACGCGGCGACTAGTTCTCCTGTACTAGTTCTCATACATGAACCATCCACATAAAGTGTCAGGTCAGGATCTGGTAACGGAATGTCTGTCAGGTCTTGTCTTGGCTTTGTCGTAATGTTAACTACTTCCACACAATCATGTGGGTCTGGATTTGAATTAACTGATGGTAACAGTGTAGCAGGATTCAGAACGTTGCAGCGTCTAATTTCTATGTGTGGCTGGAACAGTGTCAATTCATAACCTGTTAAACGTGCAATTGTCAAGTGTTGAGTTTGTGTTCGGTTTAAAAGAACTTCTACTGAATGTGGAACTTGTACTGTCAGGGAATGTCCTAAAACTATGGAATCACTTTGTCTGATAGCTAGTGCTGTGGCTGCAACTGACTTGAGGCACGCAGGCAACGCCTGGGCGACTGGATCTAATGTGCTCGAAAAATAAGCACAGGGCTTGTATTGACCTGCTTGATCTTGTGTGAGAACAGATAATGCTGTACCTTCGCGTTCAGTAACAAAAAGTGTAAAAGGCTTACTGTAGTTCGGTGTAGCTAGAACTGGAGCTTGACATAGGGCTTTCTTTAACTCGTTGAAACTAAGTGTATGTTCAGATGTCCAAGGGAGGATAGTCGATACGGCTGCCTCCTGTGTCGTTAACTGTATCAGTGGCTTGGCTAGAAATGCATACTGGGGAATCCATTGTCTACAATAAGAAGTAAGGCCGATAAAGGCACGTACCTCCTTCTGGGTTCTGGGCTGGGGAAGACTCGCTATTAACTGGATACGGTCGGGTGTCAACTGCCTACCCCTCTTGGACAGCAAGTGTCCTAAGTATACCACTTGCTGGACACAGAATTGAAGCTTTGAAGGTGACACCTTGTGCCCCATCTCGGCTAGAAAATACAGAACTGTAAGTGATGCTCGCTCGCAAGCACGTTCAGAACGGGCTGTGATCAGTAGATCATCGACATACTGGAGCAGGGCAGTGTCAGTTGGCATGTGAATATTGTCTAGTTGTCTCTTGAGTGCTTGACTGTAAATACTAGGGCTTTCTGTGAAACCTTGAGGAGCGCGTGTAAACATATAGCTCCTTCCATTTAAACAAAATCCGAAAAGAAACTGGCTGTCTGGATGAATTGGAACACTAAAAAATGCATTCTTGAGGTCAATGACAGTGAAAAACATGGCTTCGGAATCAATGGCTGTTAACAGGGAAGAGATGTCTGGAACAACTGGGTACTGAGGAATTATACATTTATTAAGCTCTCGTAAATCAATCACTAATCGATATACTGGGGGTGCATTTGGATCAGTACGTTTCATGACTGGAATGATCGGAGAATTGCATACATTGGAGTCAGTTTCTACAACTACTCCTTGAGCCATGAGCTCGTCAATAATTTTGGATAAGGCTGCTACAGCCTCAGGTGGCAATCTGTACTGTCTGATTCGGGGTAACACTACACCTGGCTTGAGAGTCACACGATGGGGTGTGATTTGCATGTAACCTACATCAGTTGGACCTTGCGCCCATAAATGCTGCGGAACATTAGACAATCTTGAATCAAAATCTCGTAACACATAGTGACCCTTAAAGTCACGTAGGAACAGACGTATTCCCTCTGGGGAACAGCAAATAACTGCACCTAACTCTTTCAGTGTCTTAATACCTAACAGATTTTCTGGACATGACTTAGTAAGTAACAGATCAGTAGTACGAGACAATGGACCTACTTCTAGAGTAACTGGCTTTGATATCTCATTAACGATGGGTTTTCCTGAAAATCCAAGGGAAACATTTCTTGAGCCTGAGAGCGGAGCCCCTGGAACTTCGGCATGACTAATTGTGGTCCTACTTGCCCCTGTATCGATCAAAAATTTTCTGTCTTTCCCTAATACTTGGCTGTGAACATAGGGACCTTCTTGATCTACAGGTATCTCGATGAGAGGCAAGCCTACCTCCCTCTCTAGGCTGTTTCATGAATATGACTGGTACTCTGGATACTCAGACTGTGCATACTGGTACATCTGCGATGTAACATGCTGTGTTGCAGCAATAGGCTGCGGTACTGTAACTGTCTGTTGTGCATTCTGTGGCTGAGGAATCTGTGAAACTTGTTCTTGTCTAGGCGGACGTGGTCTTTCTTTAGTCTTACCAGTAGCTATATTATGTTTCAGAACTGCACACTCGTTTATAAAATGACCTGGCTGTTTACAATAATTGCAGTTCCCTTTAACGGGAGCTGCAGGATGACTGGCTTGATTCGGACCCCTCTTCTGACTGTCTTGAGGAACAGATTGTGCAACTAGCACTTTCATTTTCGTGTCTTTCATACGTTTTCTCTCGTGTTCTTGCTCTTCTCTGATTCTATTCTGGTGATACTGGAGCATCTGGAGCATCTGGGACGGAGTATTTGCTTGCCAGGTGCTTTCGACTTTCAAAACTCGGTTTTTAATTTGTGGACTTGAATTCTCGACTAATTTGGTAACGAAAAGATGAGGGTATGACTCACTACTTGTCTTAAGACCACTGTTAATACTGAAACATTTCTCGAATCTAGAATAAAAATCACTAATGTCTTCATCTTGTTTCTGTTTACAGGCTGAGATTGCATCCCAGTCTTCTTTCCTAGTTGTCAATAATCTGGGTAAAACTTGAATCAATAATTCTGGTAATTCTTTACATTTATCTCCAAGACCGGTACCTGGTACTCGTGCCTTGTCTTCAGCTTCTAGAGCTGCCCAATCGATCTTTTTCTCTCCCACCTCCCATTCTTTTTCTTTTAACTTTTCATACACCCCTGCGGGTAACAGGACCTTTAACATTTTAATGATATCTGGGTAAGTGTATTCTCCCATACGGAGCATGTCTTTTAATTCTCTATGGAACCCTGCTGGATCTTTGTCATGACAGGGAATTAATTTCTTCATTTCAAGAAGTTCCATCTTTGAAATCGGAGTGTATACAAACACTCGTTGCATTACGCCACCCGCCCCTTGGACTGGGTGGACTTCTCGTAACGGATTCTGTCTGTCTATGTAAAACGATTTACTTTCTGGGGGTGAGACATGAACAAAATGCGGGTTCAAAAACGTTCTATATTTGTGGCGCTGTTCTAGAATGACAATAATTAAATCGGTACCTAGACCTCTCCATTTATACTGGAGTAACTCGTTCAGGATATCGTGTAACGGGCCTGGATCAGAATGTTGACCCTCATACAGAGTAATGAGGTACTGGATCATATACATACCCACCAGTCGTTGCTCGGCTGGGGGCAGTTTCAGAAACATTTGTGCCACTATTTCGTCTGGAAAAGTGGTAGAATCAGTAATCCATCGGACTGCTGATCGGGCTAGTTCTTGTTCATGCATGGTACTTAACTCACTATAACCAACTCGTGATTTCAGAATGTGATCGGTAGCTTGGAATACTTGTTCTAGAGAACCTTGTTCTGGTGCTAGATGAAAAATAGACTTGGGTTCTAGACGTAAATGGCGATCTGGAAATCTAGATTTTCCTACATATGCTATTCTGGCGGGATTCTCGTCTTCCTCTTCAGGATCAGAGATACTTTCTTTCTCGCTTACTTGTGCTGCTTTACGCTGGTCGTGTAACCTTATTATTTCTTTACGAATTTTCTTGTACATACTCTCCATGGCACTGACGGTCTTGTGCTTACCCTCGGCTATATTATCACTCCACCTTGTCAGGATTCTCATTTCGGCGGGATCTTTAGACGGGTAATCTTGTTCTCTTATTAGACAATTGATCAGGAACTTTAATATCATGAGCTGAATCTCGGCTTTCCTTTGAGACATAATCTCGCCAATACTTTCTGGATCATCCCCTGTACGGATGAAACGATATATTCTGTCTAGATCTTCTTTCATATTCGGCAAGGTGACTAGATACTCGGTCACTCTCCTTACACGTAAGGAATATAAAACCATAGTATATTCGCCTGGAACTGGATCATAAACACATTCGTTAAGGGCTTGCCTGATTTCTGTAACAGACTTATTACTTTTAGGAGTACGCTGTGATGCTTGAGCATGTAATTCGAGTGCTGATAAACGCTTGTGTGGCGGCGGGGTTTGAGGAGCAGCTCCTCCTGCGGCCCCTAAACTGGAGTCGTCTACTGAGGCTCTACGTCCTGGCAGAGTGGGAAGTGGAACTATAGGCTGGACCGGGGGTACCGTAACAGGTACTCCGGTGTCTGGAGGAACATGAATTACCTGGTTTACAGGGACTGGCGGAGCGCGAACAGGATTGGCATATTCGGGGACTGTGTCGTCCAAATAGGACGAAATAAAAATATCAGCTGCGGTCGGTTTGTGACGTAGCTTGGTCGGAACTAATGGTGGCGGGAAATTACTGGATGCCTCTGGGGTCGCTTTTTGCACACCTTCGGCAAGAAGAGGATACATACCCTTAATAAGGGCATGCCTCTGTCTGTCTGACTGTTCGGTTTTGACTTGTTCACTTATCTCGATTAATTCTCTTTCTTGGGCTCGTTCTTGGGATTCTCTACTTAACTCTGACTTTCTGACTTCCTTTTCCGTTCTTCTATGAGCTTCCTTACGCCATAACTCGATGGCATCTTTCTGTGACTGTCTGGCTTTCTTTTTCCATAATGCTTCTTCTACTCGCATGATACATTCGGCATCCCATGTACCCGATACGGGCCATCTATACTTTTCGTCTAACTGTTTGGTATACTCTACCCACAAATCTAGATACATTATGGCGCTTATGCCATGTTTCTGATACATAAAGTGACCTGGACTGTCCCTAGGCGGGACAGGAACTGCTTCCTCTAACAGACCCTTTCTGGTTTTTAACTGACGTAACTTGGAAAAGAGCGGCATTCTAAACTTGAATCGGAACACAATACAATACACGAAAAACAATAACAATTGGGGAAACAATTCAGGCATACCACGACATTGGAAATACATTAAACAATATCATAACATAACAGTTCGAACAGAATACTACCTGAAAATACTGAAAACAGAAACAGAACAGAATTCTCGAGAACGGAACAGACTAGAGTTGCTGGATGCACTGCTATAACAGTACGGAACATACCGGTCCCATAAAGGAACACATCAAGACCCGTATCCACCTAGGTGAACACTTCGTTTGTGGGCTTGGGTACCACCAACCCACGGACCAGGAGTCAATTTAGACTGACCCTGTCTAGATACTACCCCAGCAATGGTACTCACCGGGCAATACGGAACGGAAAGCCTCGGACGGGACTGGACTACGACGGACTTCGGACTTCGGACTTCAGTTACGGGTGGGCCTCCGGATACCTCGGACCTTGGACTCTCGGCTTGGGCTCTGGTCGGGACTCGCCGCGTTCCTCCACCGTCTCGTTTGGATGCTGGACCGCCTCCTCCGTCTCCTCCGTGGGCCTGAGGGATACTTGGAGCAGAAATATCTGCCAGTGCACGGTATGGTTCCGTCACGACTGCAGAGGGTCAGGGGGTCGGCGTGGCTTCACCGACGCGTGGGGAAAGGGCAAGTCCCTATTCGGGCGCCATTATGTGGTATATAAATAAATAATACCGGATCTATTTTTGGATGAATGAATAACAGATAGCTCAATAAAATAAGAGTCAAGATTCGAGGTAGTAGGAGTTTCTGCAGGTTTATTACAGCATAAGGACAGGATCAGGACAACCTGCATAGGAACAGAGTGACAGGGCCCAGCAGGACAACTGGGGCCCAGCAGGGGAAAAGAGGCCCAGCAGCTGCTGGGGCTAGGTCTGGGATGAGCGCGCTAACATTCAATAACAAAACACAGGCATATATACATAGCGCAAACACATAGCATTACATTGCAGTAGGCGTAGCAGTGGGTGGAGCAGAAGGCGTGACGCGTAGCAGTCGCGAAAGATAACAGTAAAAAAGAGGTGTAACTGGGAGTATACATAGACATGTGATGCGAACGTAACAGAGTATGTCATGAATGGGCGGAAACATAGGAGGGGGCTACCTAAGGAGCCGGGACCTCTAACCTAATGGTGCGCGAAAACTGGCAATGACGTATTACTAGGAGAAGCTGGGGGCTACGAACTCTGTGCTAGGAGCAGAGACTAGAGTCTGGAGGGTCGGAGCGACATGTACCTAAACCCTATCTGGTATCTGATGTTTAGGGAACATGTTGATATGAACTAGAAGTCATGAGGGGAGAGGCTAACTTGACTCTAAGACTGGACCATACATTATTCTACATGTAGTGCGTGATGAAGAATACTAAATGACCATTAAATACAGTATTTCTCTAACGTGGAGCCGAGTAGGCTAGACAATGACGGAAACTATTGATGCAGTTCAGTAGCTTAGGAATGCAGAAGAGGAGGACTGAACTGATAGCTGGAACTATAACATACTTTTGGCAGACTCAGAGGCAGAGCCAAGCTGCACCGGGCACTGCGAGGCAGGAAGTAAGTGAAGGGTCGAGGATACAGGTGGGGGCTGTATCGCTCCTCAGCGAGGCTTTCAGGAGACAGGAGCTGAATCCAGGGTCCGGGCCCTTTTGAGGCCTAGAAACGGGGATTTTATAATGGAATAACGTGCACACTGAGAAACGTGGCAACATTACTTTACATAGGCCTGATATTCGTAGTATTCACGAGGACTGGAAACTAACATACCAGAGATGGACACAACTGTAATTGCGTCATTAATCGGACATGGGGAATAACATATGCATATTGGTCATGCACACATAACATATGATGGATGAGGCGTAGGGACACAGAACATGGCAAAATTTACTTTTCCACCGGGAAGCGGTCCGAGGAGCGTACTATGAGGAAAAAAGAAAGACAGGGTATAAAAATGTTCGCAATTTTGTTATAAATGGAAGGTAGTTCTGAAAAGAACTGTTTTTTTTATTCTTTTTCTTTTTTTTTCTTTTTTTTATTAATTTTCTGAGCAATTTTTTGATTTTTTTTTTGATTTTTGAAAACTATTTTGTGTTTTTTTAGTGTTTTTTTAGGGGAAATAACAAAAAAGCAGGGTTTGAACATGTCTCAACAGGAGCAAAAAAAAATAAAAAGGATTCATTGTTTTCTCATCTTGTTGCATTTATGATTTTCTCCAGCTCGGTTAATCAAAGTAATACTCTTCTCTCCATAACAAATAGTTCCTCCACAATATATACAAACTATTTTGTGGTGTTCAAAAGGAGCTTGAATACTGTGGATTATTTTTCGGCCTTCTGGTCCAGCGAATGAGCTTTGTCCACTGGAGGTGCTGGGGATGACATTTGGGGGGTTGGCAGCAAGCTCCCTTACTTGTGCTTGGGAAAGATTATTAGGATGCCATCGCTCCATGTGGCGAATCATTGTATGATTCCCAAAGCTGTATTTCTTGTTGGGGTTGCCACGAGAAAGTATATTTTTACATATCAAACAAGTGAGGCACAGAGAGGGAGCTACATGTTAGCAGTTGCCTCTCTGTCAAAACAGTGCTGGATCTTGCAGGAGGCGGGGAGCTGACAGGGACTGCTGGGACCTGGGGACTCCCCCCATGGTCCCAGCATTGGGGTGCATTGACATGTAGCTCCCTCTCTGTGCCTCACTTGTTTGATATGTAAAAATATACTTTCTCGTGGCAACCCCAACAAGAAATACAGCTTTGGGAATCATACAATGACCTTCTTTTGTCCAGGTGGAATTTTAAAAAATTGCCATATGTAGTGCTCTTTAATATGGCTCTGCCTTGGTGTTTCTGGCAGGAACTGCCTTACTTGCTCTTCCTCCTCCTCCTCCTCTTCGTCCTCATTATCTTCCTCTCTACCAAAGACCAGTGTTGGAGGTGGTCCTTTTGGTGGTGGTGGTGGTGGTTGCTGAGAAGCACCAGCTGCAGCTATTACAGAAGCCATTGTCAAAAATAGGTCTTGCTCTCTGGAAGTAGAAAGTAAGAATGAGGTAAAAACAAGGAGGGGTTTTCATCATTTGGGAAAAAAAATAGTTCTAAACCAATGAAAAGTGTTATTTTTAGGTCACATGACCTAGCCTAACAACATTAGGAAACCAAAAGTGAAATGAACCAATGAAAAGTGTTATTAACAAGTCACCTGACCTGTTATGCTTACGTTACGCGCTCCGCGCCGCGCCCCGGATCGCTTCCGGGAAGCTGCGATTCGCGCCTCGCTTCGCGGACCGGAGCGCTTCCGGGTGCGCTAACGCGGCGCGTCATATGACGCATTACGCGACAACGCGTTACGCGTTGCGTCACGATGTTGTTTTCTAACGCGGTAGTTGCGCAAACGGAACGTTTACCGGTTCGCGGACCGGGTCGCGGCACCAAATTGAGCTAACGGGAGCTACCGGGTTTGCGGACCGGGAAGCTGCGCTTCGCGCCTCGCTTCGCGGACCGGAGCGCTTCCGGGTGCGCTAACGCGGCGCGTCATATGACGCATTACGCGACAACGCGTTACGCGACAACGCGTTACGCGACAACGCGTTACGCGACGCGTCACGATGTTGTTTTCTAACGCGGTAGTTGCGCAAACGGAACGTTTACCGGTTCGGGGAACGGGTCGCGGCACCAAATTGAGCTAACGGGAAGCTACCCGGTTCGCGGACCGGGAGCGAAACAAAAAAAAAAAAAAAATAATAATAATAAAAAAAAATACATTTAAAAATTGTATTAAAAACATATAAAATATATTTTTCGATTTAAAGAAGAATACATTTTAAAGCTTTTGATATTTGCTATTAAAAAAACATTGAAATTCACTGAAAAAACCATAGGTTATAGACCATATATAGTTAGGAATTAGCATTTACAAAACCTTGAAAATTCACTGAAAAAACCATAGGTTATAGACCATATATAGTTAGGAATTAGCATTTACAAAACCTTGAAAATTCACTGAAAAAACCATAGGTTATAGACCATGTATAGTTAGGAATTAGCATTTAAAAAACCTTATTTTACTCACACAAAACCATTGAAATTCCATATATAGTTATTTGCACTAACTATATATCGCGCACCCGCAATCCACTGCTGATGATGTCACATATTACATCATTCATGACATGGTCAGTGACATCACAATTTTTTATTTTTTTTGGGGAGCACCCGGTACGCGCACCGGGAAGCGGTCTGGGGAGCGTACTATAAGGAAAAAAGAATGATAGACTATGATATTTTGAAATATTGTATGTTTATTGATTGTTCTTTTTGTTGTTTTTTTAATTTTTTTATTTAAGTAACAGTATTTATGATTATTAAATATAAATTTATTTTTGGGATTGTGCACAGTATACTATAAGTCTAACTTTACATTATAATCAATTTGGTACTAGTTTATGAATTACATATAAAAATGATTAAAGACATTTTTTAATATTAAATATAATTTTATTTTTCTGATTCTTTTTCAAAATTTAATAGAACGTCTAACATTTGACTGTCCGATATGTTTTCTTTTTGACTGAACATAACTTCCCACATTTGACCGTCCTCATATTGAAGTAAGAAATCCACAGATTCTACACATTGTAGAAGTTCATCGTCTCGTGATTCATCCATGAATTCCAAGTCAATGGGTTCAATGATTTCCTCATTGTTCATGTCTAGGACAATTTCAAAGGAAACATTCTGTTCTCCTTCCATTTTTGTGCTGAAATTTGCATAAAAAATAAATATATCAGTAGAGATAGGGCACTGTTGGGTTTAAGTTCAGACAGGTACTTTTGAGGCGTGAAGTAGTACTATTAAAAAGTGCCTGTGAAAAAGCCTAAGTAAATTCATAATTATACCACAGAAACCTAAATCAATCCATAATTATAATAAACAAGCCTTTCTCAATGTCTAACTCTTACAGAGGGATAGTATATAACTATCTGAAAATGTTTTCAAATTTATAAAATAACATCTTACCTTTTAAAAACAAGTTTAAGTTGTGAGTGAAAATGATCTTGCAATGTAGCTCAGGAAGTAGTAGTCAAAATGGCTGTGTTTCTCTCTCTTTTTTTTTATATATATTCAGGTACATAACCAATCAAATGTCAGGTAAAAAAGTAGAAAATGAAAGTAACATTTTAATTGGTTGTCAATTCCAACACTTCAGATGTGTTTTGTGAAGTAATTTACCTCAGGGTATTTAGAGAGGTCTACAGGCTAAATGGCTAAATGGAATTTCAATCAAATTTGTGAAAATGGTAGGGATTGGTATGTAGTATGAGCTAATCTATATTTGGTGAAAGTGTCTCCAGTCGTTTTTCTGTAAATTACTTTCCCACCTTTTTTAATGGAGCGCTTCCCGGTGAGCGCCCCAGTACGCGAACCGATTCAGAAAAGGGGGTGGTGATGAACAGAGTGTCTGAATTAAGCAGACCACTCTTACCCAGTCCAAAGATCAGGGCTTGATCCATCACCGTTATTTATCTCACTGCCCCATCCCAGCTCAGAACCTGGCTATATGCAAATTAGTCTGTCCCTGGCCCAGTGCATCATGGGAACAGGGCAGACCAAACTACCAAGCCAATTCTTCACCAGAAAGGAGACAAGCTACCGGGGACCGGTTTCTGGCATTTCAGCCTCTTCGGCCCGGCTTGCTTGAATCCTGATGGAGCAGTGAGAAGCTTGTTTCCTTCCCAGTGTAAGAATTGGCTTTTGTAGTCTGGTCTGCCCTGTTCCCATGATGCACTGGGCCAGGGACAGACTGATTTGCATACAGCCAGGTTCTGAAACTGGGATGGTGCAATGAGCTAAAAAACGGTGTTGGATCTAGCCCTGATCTCTTGACTGGGTGAGAGTACTCTGCTTAATTCAGAGACTCTGTCCATCACCACCCCTTGTTGTAAATTATTTTGTCCACCCTAAGCGTGGAAGGGTATACTCAGATGTGAGTCCCTTGCTCATTGCACCATCAGGATTCAAGCAAGCCGGGCCGAAGATGCCTGAAATGGCAGAAACCGGTCCCCGGAAGCTTGTTTCCTTCCCAGTGTAAGAATTGGCTTTTGTAGTCTGGTCTGCCCTGTTCCCATGATGCACTGGGCCAGGGACAGACTGATTTGCATACAGCCAGGTTCTGAAACTGGGATGGTGCAATGAGCTAAAAAACGGTGTTGGATCTAGCCCTGATCTCTTGACTGGGTGAGAGTACTCTGCTTAATTCAGAGACTCTGTCCATCACCACCCCTTGTTGTAAACCAGTACGCGAACCGGCAGCGTTACGGGAGTCCTCCATTTTGTGTTTCGGTAGAATTGAGATACAAGATGGAGGGCAAATAATGTTCAGAATGGGTAGAAGGGGGCACGGTAGACGTATCCTGACCCCCTAGGTTTTCTGAGGGTGGCTGAGGAGGTCCATATGTGCGAGAAAAAAAACAATTTTTTTTTTAATTTTCGCGCGGTTAGCGTCCGGTGCGCGTACCGGGTTGCGCTCCGGAAAGCGTAAATTGTGAAAATTAGTTAAAAAAAAGTTACATTTAAAATTTGTTTATGGTGATCATAGTTAGGGTAGCTCTGAGAAGAGCTTTTGGGTTTGTGGTAGATTTAGGTACTTATAAGTAGGTACCAATGCACAGTCTTTAAATTTAGGATGAAAATTCTGTTCCCCTCATCTGAGAAGTGAACTCCATCTCCTCTGTAGATATCTTGCATGTAGTAACGCAAGTTATTGTTGTACATGGAGCCCATTCCATGGTCTCTCATGTAAGCTGAAACAGACTTATTTACATGCTTCCTCGATTTCTCAATTTGTGGCCAAAATTGGTTCGACCACCTCCATTTCTGTCTTTGGCATATATTTGAATATACCAAGGCAGTTTGAGGAAAAAGTGCCATCAATTGGTCAAAGGTGTCCTTTAAAAGCATTTTTTTTTTGATTGTGTGAGTTACATAGCCATGTTAAAAGTAACGCAAAAATGGTGCAAGGGCCTTAAAAAAACGCTTTCATGTGTCTTAGGGCATTTTGAGTCATTTCCCCTTGAATGTAGGTATATAATTGATGTACATGATGTGTTTAAAAACGTTTTTTGAAATCAATTAGGTTTCTTGATATGTACTGCTAGAGTTTCATAGGTTGCTTGGGATATATTTAAAAGGCATTTGAGTCCCTTTGATGTTATTTTTCCCATTTTAATTAAAGACATTTCCCCGTGGTGGAAGGTCCTTGTAAATACGCCCCCATGTGTGCTTGGCAAATTTAGATTTTCATTCTCTGAGTTCCATAGCCATGTTAAAAGTGACGCAAAAATGTTGCAAGGGCCTTAAAAAAACGCTTTCATGTGTCTTAGAGCATTTTAAGTCACTTCCCCATGAATGTAGGTATATAATTGCTTTACATCATTTGTTTAAAAACGTTTTTTGAAATCAATTAGGTTTCTTGATATGTACTGCTAGAGTTTCATAGGTTGCTTGGGGCATATTTACAAGGCCTTTGAGTCCCTTTGATGTTATTTTTCCCATTTTAATTTAAGACATTTCCCCGTGGTGCAAGGTCCTTGTAAATACGTCCCCATCTGTGCTTGGCAAATTTAGATTTTGATTCTTTGAGTTACATAGCCATGTTCCATACAGTGCTCACCTTCTGCGTAGTCTTTGATATGCTAGACTCCATCTGCACAATGAGATATCTAAGCAAAGGAAACACAGGTGATGTGATTGTGAAATGAGCAAAAGAAATTCCACATTTTTCAATTACATCACCTGTGTTTCCTAACTTTACGAATGACATTGTGCAGATGAGGTTTAGGCCTGTCCACAGACACAGAAGAGGTCTGGCCTTTGTTCAAGAGTGAAGTGGACATGACTTACTTCATTGGTAGGCCTGCACATGTATTATCTCCTCTGTACTCTTCAACAAGCTTAAATTTCATCTACAACCCTGAGTAGGCCTCACCTCAAACAAACCTCTGAATATGCCAGACCTTATCGTCATCCTGAATCAATCATTTAAAATGTTAGGGACAGATTTATGATAGCCGTGTGCCTCTTTTGCGCCACTGTGCGTCACTTTTGTGACGCAGCGGCGGTGCAAAAGATTTGCTATGTGGCGACATATTTACAACTTGATGCATCTAGGCAGATGTGTCATGCTGTAAAGTCCTGTGCCACATGAAAGCGATGCAGCAGTGATGCAAAAGATGCACCATGTTGCAAGATAGGCCTCACTTCATCTCCAACAAGATACCGTCAGTTTAAACTGTAAACATTTAGGACTGTGTAGGGGGCATGGAGAAGCTGAATCTTCTGTAAATGTCAAAATTGTTGTATACAGTGCTCACCTTCTGTGTACTCTTTGATATGCTAGACTGCATCTGAACAATGAGATACCTAAGCAAAGGAAACACAGGTGATGTGATTGTGAAATGAGGAAAAGAAATTCCACATTTTTCAATTACATCACCTGTGTTTCCTAACTTTACGAATCACATTGTGCAGATGAGGTTTAGGCCTGTCCACGGACACAGAAGAGGTCTGGCCTTTGTTCAAGAGTGAAGTGGACATGACTTACTTCATTGGTAGGCCTGCACATGTATTATCTCCTCTGTACTCTTCAACAAGCTTAAATTTCATCTGCAACCCTGAGTAGGCCTCACCTCAAACAAACCTCAGAATAGGCCACACCTTATCGTCGTCCTGAATCAATCATTTAAAATGTTAGGGACAGATTTATGATAGCCGTGTGCCTCTTTTGCGCCACTGTGCGTCACTTTTGTGACGCAGCGGCGGTGCAAAAGATTTGCTATGTGGCGACATATTTACAACTTGATGCATCTAGGCAGATGTGTCATGCTGTAAAGTCCTGTGCCACATGAAACCGATGCAGCAGTGATGCAAAAGATGCACCATGTTGCAAGACAGGCCTCACTTCATCTCCAACAAGATACCGTCAGTTTAAACTGTAAACATTTAGGACTGTGTAGGGGGCATGGAGAAGCTGAATCTTCTGTACATGTCAAAATTGTTGTATACAGTGCTCAACTTCTGTGTACTCTTTGATATGCTAGACTCCATCTGCACAATGAGATACCTAAGCAAAGGAAACACAGGTGATGTGATTGTGAAATGAGGAAAAGAAATTCCACATTTTTCAATTACATCACCTGTGTTTCCTAACTTTACGAATGACATTGTGCAGATGAGGTTTAGGCCTGTCCACAGACACAGAAGAGGTCTGGCCTTTGTTCAAGAGTGAAGTGGACATGACTCACTTCATTGGTAGGCCTGCACATGTATTATCTCCTCTGTACTCTTCAACAAGCCTAAATTTCATCTTTAACCCTGAGTAGGCCTCACCTCAAACAAACCTCTGGATAGGCCACACCTTATCCTCATCCTGAATCAATCATTTAAAATGTTAGGGACAGATTTATGATAGGTGTGTGTCTCTTTTGCGCCGCTGTGCGTCACTTTTGTGACGCAGCGGCGGTGCAAAAGATTTGCTATGTTGCGACATATTTACAACTTGATGCATCTAGGCAGATGTGTCATGCTGTAAAGTCCTGTGCCACATGAAACCAATGCAGCAGTGATGCAAAAGATGCACCATGTTGCAAGACAGGCCTCACTTCATCTCCAACAACATACCGTCCGTTTAAACTGTAAACATTTAGGACTGTGTAGGGGGCATGGAGAAGCTGAATCTTCTGTAAATGTCAAAATTGTTGTATACAGTGCTCAACTTCTGTGTACTCTTTGATATGCTAGACTCCATCTGCACAATGAGATACCCAAGCAAACGAAACACAGGTGATGTGATTGTGAAATGAGGAAAAGAAATTCCACATTTTTCAATTACATCACCTGTGTTTCCTAACTTTACGAATCACATTGTGCAGATGAGGTTTAGGCCTGTTCACGGACACAGAAGAGGTCTGACCTTTGTTCAAGAGTGCAGTGGACATGACTCACTTCATTGGTAGGCCTGCACATGTATTATCTCCTCTGTATTCTTCAACAAGCCTAAATTTCATCTGCAACCCTGAGTAGGCCTCACCTCAAACAAACCTCTGGATAGGCCACACCTTAACGTCATTCTGAATCAATCATTTAAAATGTTAGGGACAGATTTATGATAGCCGTGTGCCTCTTTTGCGCCGCTGTGCGTCACTTTTGTGACGCAGCGGCGGCGCAAAAGATGCGCTATGTTGTGACATATTTACAACTTGATGCATCTAGGCAGATGTGTCACGGTGTAAAGTCCTGTGCCACATGAAACCTGTGTCAGGTTTCATATAGGCGTTTTGTTGCAGGGTGGGCATTCATTTGCATGAAAGCCCTGTAAAACTAACACAGTGAAATTTAGAAGATTTCACTGAGTCAGCTTTATGGCATTGCTGAATCAAATCCTTACGCCTGTTTGAAACAGGCATAAGGAGTGATGCACCATGCAATGTGTGGCTTGCCCCTGTGCATTGCAGTAGACATGTCGCGCTTGCGACGTGATTCCTGCAATGTGCTGCTTTTGCTCAATGGTGCTCCACATTGTAAATGCGGCACACCATGGGTGGCAGAGCAGCGGTGCACGTTAACTGGTGCATCCCTGGGGATGCGCCAGTTAACATAAATCTGCCCCTTTACATTTAAGTATGAGCAGGGGACACAGAGTAGGTGAGGCTTATCCAAGGTTAAGAAGAGATGAGTCCTGTTCACTGAAAATTTGGACATAGGCCTCACCTCCTCAGCATCGCTGGACATGGCTAAATAATAGCTGCAAAATGTTACTCTTGTTAAACAATTTTACTATTATAGTCTCTGAGATTTGTCTCTTACTCTGCAACATCTCATTGTTGTTCTCTTTCTTTAAAGATAACGACAACATCAACCATGAGTGATAATGAGCAATCCGTTGATCTCGATCTTATCATTGAACTTGTCATTGAAACGTCAGTGGAAGTAGATCCCTTGGATGATTTAAATCCTGAGGATGATGAAGAACATGATGAGAATGCCGATTTGTCAGAATTGTATGACATAGGGTGGGAAGCTGACCTGCTTGAGCCTATGGAACTATAAACATTTATTTTTAAAAGTTACTGGAAATGAAAAGTAAACATGTAAACCGTTTCATTTAAAATTAAACACAACTTCAAAAACAGGTTGTGTGTAGTGTCTTTAATAAAATAGTCAAATATGCTCATAAAATTAGTTCAGATTCACATATAAAACAGCACAGGTCAAATGTAGAAGCATTCCATTTCTTTGCTACTATTTGTGACTACTAAATTTGCCAATGCACTAAAAATTATTCTATGTAAAAATGACAAGTAGTGTGTTAAAATTTTTGACGACTGTTATTGATTTACTGTTTGCTAATAGTGGTTTATAAAAATTTTAATTATTTTTTACCACAGATTCAACTGCAGATCATTTTAAAAGGACATAATGCCATCTAAACAACGAAACCGAAAGGCTACAAAACGTCAAAGACAGCAGCGTAATAAATTCTTGCAGCAGTCCTCTACAATAAAAACTCGTCAAGTCAACAAGAAAGCTCCGGGTAAGACCACGAAAACATTCATAAGAAACATTTGTAGAAAAAAAAGTAGTACTACAGAAAATGTTTTAGTCCAGAAAAAGAGAACCAATTTAAACGGAAAGGAAAGGCCAATCAAAAATGTTACTGCTAGAGCAGGAGATAACTCTGTGCATGGTAGTAGAAGGAAAAATCAGTTTAGGGACATTCGTAGACGAATGTTCCGCAACAGGATAATTGGCAATTTGTTAAAAAATATTAAGAAAGGTCAACAGAAAGTGGTTTTTTATAAGAGAAAAAAAAAAGTTGAGAAAGTTATTGATCAGGCATTTGAAATTAAGCGAAAGTTATTTATTTTGATAATCAATAGAATTAGGAAGCTAAACAAGGCAATTTATGATTTCAAAAGAAATAGTAGATGGAAGAGAATAGTTAATCGTAGTAATTTTTGTGAAGTTTTTTCAGGAGAATGGATGCATAGTTCAAGTTGTGAGGCATTTTTTAATGAGGAGAGTTATTTCCAGGATAATGATTTGGTGCATGCAGTTGACACCAGTGGTCGAGCTTATGAGGTGAAAGATGGTTGTCCAGTTGAAAAAGAAAAACTTGTGACAACAGAGGCAGAAGAGGTGTTAGGTAATGAGGTTTTAGGAAGACGTCCTAAGGGACCAGTGTACACCTGGAAGTGTAGTAGTATTTGCAGTGTGCGACAGGATTCCATCAATTTGCTTTGCGATTTTGTACGGACATTTAATAAGTAAAGTTTAAAACAGAAAATGAGGTTGTTGCAAGAATTAGATCCTTGCAGAGTGAGAGAAGTGACAGGTTTGCATGGTCATTCACTGGCTTGTCTTTCCAGGAGAGTATGCCAGAGTGTTTTTCATCATTTCAGGATGCTAGCAGTGCATCATAATAAAGTGAGGAAATTAGTTAGAATGTTGTATTATGCTAAGAGTCCAGCAATTATGCTTAAACAATTATGCACTGCTCTTTTGCATGGTTCTGAAGTAGATGTGAAGAATATTTGTGAAGAAATTGAGTTTTGTTACTTTGCAAGTAAAGAGGAGAATGTTGAAATTGACCCAGAAGAAGAGGGTAATGTGGAAGATAGTGTACAGGTTTCCAGTACAGATAATTTTCAGAAGGAAATTGCCACGTTTCAGGTGAAATCAAGTTAGAGGCCTAATTTCACTTGTGTGTGTTGTCGACGCACTTATTATAAGAATCAGACTAAGTTAGTGGATTTATATGCGAAACGTGAAAGGGAAAATAATAGTGAATGGAAGGATTTCGCAACATACTTGATGGTAGAAAATTGTTTTGATTTGGGATTGGATCAACGTGTGTGTACTTATTGTTGTAACAAATTAAATCAAAACCGGATGCCTGCTAGAGCGGTTCATAATAATCTGGAATTGGTTGAGATTCCTTCTGAATTGTAGGATTTAAATACTTATGAATCTATTTTGATTCAAAGTATCCATCCCTTTCAGGCTATTGTAAGAATGGAGCCAAAGACAGGGAAATTGCCTCCATAAGATTTACAGAGAGGATTAAAGGGAAGAGTTGTTTATTTGCCTCTAGATTTGAAGAAAAACATTAACACAATTGGAGTAGAAAAAGTGGAAGAGGAACCTCTGGTTATCTTAGTTAATGGGGTTCCGACAAAGAGTAAGAAAATATGGCAAGATTTAGTGGATGTTAGGAAAGTCAAAAAGGCAACATTGTATTTGAAAAAAACCAATAAGTACTATAAGAATGTATATGTTGCAGAAGAGGAAGTAAGTGAAGAAGAGGATAGCGATTTGTGTGCTGGTCAAATTGAGAAAGTAGAACCCTCTAAAAGTGAAGAAATATATGAACATTATAGTGTTCATCCTTTGCATTCCAAGGAAGTCATGGGGAATGCTATTGAGTTGTTTCAAATGAAACAAGCCAAAGGGAGTCCCATTAGTGTTTGGAAGGAAAGTTTGGAAGCTCGGTGTTTCCCACAGCTATTTCCAACAGGTCAAGGAGGAAGATATGATGAGCGACCTCATCAAATTCCTGCTTCTGAATACCGGACTTTACGATTGTATGCAGAAGATCCTAGGTTTCGACAATGCATTCCCTATTTGTTTCATCTCCTGTTTGAAAGCGATCTGTCTGGACTGTCATATGCAGTGAACCACATCTTGAAAAGTGGTGTACAGATGCAAAACATCTCGGCAAGTGACTTTATGGATAAAGTCAATGTGCAAGACAGTATTTTGGATTCTCACCTGATTAATCTCATGGCGTGTCAGCGTGGTACTAATGAGTACTGGTACCGTCGTCATGGTGATTTAAAATGTATGCTGAGGAACTTAGGAACTCCCACATGGTTCCTCACTCTCAGCTGTGCCGAGTATGGCTGGGAAGACTTACTTGAATTTCTACGAGAGGCAAATGGAAACATTGAAAATATCGAATTCAAGACACCCGGAGAACTGTGCTCTTTGGATCCAGTGAATGTATGCAGGTACTTCAATCATAGATTTGAAGCTATGATGTCTTTCATCATGAACAAGAAAAATCCACCTCTTGGAGAGGTGTTGGATTTCTTCTGGAGAAAGGAGTACCAAGCAAGAGGTGCTCCTCATATACATATGCTGCTGTGGATCAAGGATGCACCTAAATTTGGAACAGATCCAGAAGACTTAGTGATGAGTTTCATAGAACAGTATTCTACATGTGCTGTTCCAAACGCAAAGGAAGACAAAAGCCTAAGAGAACAAGTTTTACGCTTCCAAAGCCATCGTTGTGGAAAGTACTGTCGTCGTAAATTCAGAAACAAGGACAAGTTCTACACCAAATGTCGTTTCGCCTTTCCACGACCGGTGATTTCTAAAGGAAGAGTGAACAGTTTGATGTCTTCGCTGCGACATAATGTGATGAAGAAATCACCTAAAAACACATACAATTTGAAAAGGAACGAAGAGTCCAAGTACATCAACGACTACAACCCAGTGATTTTGTCCATGTGGAATGCTAACATGGATATACAGTTTGTGGCTGATAACTGTATTGCTGTGGCTCGGTATGTGACATCTTACATCACCAAAAAAGAAAAGACAGAATTGAAGGATATGTGGGAGGACATTTCCCATGAAAAGAGCCTCAGTAAGAAGTTGTACAGTTTCAGTCTGAAGATGTTGTCACATCGAGAAATCGGAGCTTACGAATGTTCTGACCGGTTGTCTTCAGCAAGTCTCTATGTCAAATCCAGGAGTATCGTTTGGGCGAGTCTTGGTCTTGCTGCAACGCGTAATCGAGTTCTGAAACCTGTGCGGGAAATTGAGTATTTGGCGGAAAAGGAGCCAAACAGTACCGATATTTTGAAGACCAACATGTTGGATACATATTATCCAAATAGAAGCAGTCACCTCGAGAATGTTTGTCTGTATGAGGTTCTACAAAATTACATATTCAAGAGGAACACCAAAGAAGATATTGATAAAGGAGTGTATGCTGTAATTGGAAGTGAGGGATGTCTGGTCAAGCAAAGAAAATGCCACTTGGTAAACCATCGAAAATTGAGTGGCGAATCTCCTGAAAAAAAAGAGTTTTTCTATTTAGCACTTTTGCAACTTTTCAAGCCTTGGCGTGCAGAAGAGGAACTGCTTGGAGATTTCCTCTGTTACGAAGACTCTTTCAATGCCGCCAAGGAGACCATAGAATGTCCTGTTTTTCCCAAATATCTAGAAATGTTGAATGCAGAAATCGAGCAGGAAGCAACGATTGCAGCAGAGATTGCTAGAGACAGTTCTCAGGACAGTCAGAGTTCTGTTTCATTGAGTCAGGATCCACTAGGAGGACCAGTTATCGAAAATGAAGCTGCCACTGCCATGATTGAAGTGGAAAGAGCCATGGCACATGCTCAGGAGGATGCGGTTGACTTAGAAGACTTGGAAAGACAACTCAACGTTGAGCAGAGGAAAATATATGACGAAGTTACCAACCAAATTGATCATGGATTAAGTCATGAGAAGAAAGAGTGCTCATGTACGTCGTTGAAGCCTGTCCGACTGTACGTGAGTGGAGAACTGGAAAAAGTTTCCTCATTAAAGCAATTTCATGTTATTTGCAGAAAAGGACTGAGTCATCGCTGTCTTGTGTTGTCACCGCTCCAACTGGACTGGCAGCACATAACATTAAAGGTATTACTTTGCATCGTCTACTGATGCTGCCAGTGGAGCATGATAACAAATTACAATACCACAAGTTATCTGGAGATGCTTGTTGTGAAGTTTCAAGAGTCTTGAGGAAAATGAAACTTCTTATGATTGACGAAGTAAGCATGGTTTCCAATGTCATGCTTGCCTTTGTGCATTTGAGAATGCAAGAAGTTCTCAAAACAGAGTATGATGTGTTATTTGGTGGCAAACACATCATTGTTTTCGGTGATCTTCTGCAGCTGACACCAGTGAAAGGACAACCTGTGTTCAAAATGCTCACGCATGAAGATACCAGGAAGTGCATAGGGAGCATTGGCAACGATAATATATGGTTAAACTTCAATTATGCTGAACTGCATGAAAATATGCGTCAGGCGAAGGATGAAGATTACAAGAATATTCTACAAGATGTTAGAATCGGAAAAGTGACCGAGCATGGGAAAGAAGCTTTACATGCACGATTACTGTCAAATTTGTATCCAGAACAAGACGTTGTGCCTGAGAATATTTTTCTGAAAATTACTGAGAAGAAATCTGGAATATGTTTGATGCCAACTCTTGCAGAATGTGCCATCTTCAACAACAAAATGTTGCATTTAGAAAACCAAGAGATTGTGAAACTGGAAGCTATTGACAGAGTAGAGCATATGGGATCAACAATTATTTTGTCTGAGAATTTGAAATCAAAATTGGATTCATTAGAGAAGGGTGTACAGTCATAATATCGAGTCATTTATTTCGACTGGACAGAATATCGAGTAAAAAATATAGAATGGACATAATATCGACTAGACATAATATAGACAACAAAAATATCGACTAGAGAAAATTAATATCGAATAGAATGGACATAATATCGAATCAAAAATATAGAATGGACATAATATCGACTAGACATAATATAGACAACAAAAATATCGAATTTAAGGTAAGTTAATAATAATTTTTATTTTTTGTGTAATATAAGTCTGTAGCGGGTTGTGGGTTTATAGGGGAATAGGGTGGGAAGTAATTTAATTCTAATTAATTAAATATGTTAATTTATTTATTAATATCTATTTAGAATTAATTGTTAATTAATTATTATTTGGTAATTAATTAAAATATAATTGGTAATTCATTATAATTGATTAATTGATAAATATTTTAATTTTAGTAATTTATTTTCTGTAGCGGGTTGTGGGTTTATAGGGGAATAGGGTGGGAAGTAATTTAATTATAATTAATTAAATATGTTAATTTATGTATTGATATTTATTTAGAATTAATTGTTAATTAATTATTAATTGGTAATTAATTAAAATATAATTGGTAATTAATTATAATTGATTAATTGATATATATTTTAATTTTAGTAATTTATTTTCTGTAGCGGGTTGTGGGTTTATAGGGGAATAGGGTGGGAAGTAATTTAATTATAATTAATTAAATATGTTAATTTATTTATTGATATTTATTTAGAATTAATTGTTAATTAATTATTAATTGGTAATTAATTAAAATATAATTGGTAATTAATTATAATTGATTAATTGATAAATATTTTAATTTTAGTAATTTATTTTCTGTTGCGGGTTGTGTGTTTATAGGGGAATAGGGTGGGAAGTAATTTAATTATAATTTATTAAATATGTTAATTTATTTATTGATATTTATTTAGAATTAATTGTTAATTAATTATTAATTGGTAATTAATTAAAATATAATTGGTAATTGAAAATAATTTATTAATTTTTAAATTGTAAATTAATTTATTGTTAATAGGTAATTAATTAGTATGAGTAGGCAATTTTTATAATTAAATATTTTTATTTTGTTTTTATAAATAAATATTTAATATTTTTATACACTTTTTTAATATTTTAATTATTTGTAATTGGTATTACTATTTATGTTATTTATATATATTTGTGAAGTATTTACTTTCCCTACTATTGCACTCTCTGAAGTTGGAATAGTAATTTTAACCCCTACGCTATCCAACACTTTCCCTACTGTTGCACCCACTGGAGTGGGTATGCAACGTTTACAACGCTACTTTTACTATGCACTACCATTACAACAAAACTTTTAAATTGCAAAAAATGTTACTACGCATACATTTACAAAGCATGTTTTTAAAACGCAGATACCGTTATAATGCATACTATTACAATGTAAGTATTAGTAAGTATATAATTATTTTAAAAATGTTATATGTTTGGGATTTTGGGTAAAGGGGTATTTTTAGGGTTCAGGGTCAGTTTTCAGTTTTTGGGTAAAGGGGTATTTTTAGGGTTCAGGGTCAGTTTTCAGTTTTTAGGTAAAGGGGTATTTTTAGGGTTCAGGGTCAGTTTTCAGTTTTTGGGTAAAGGGGTATTTTTAGGGTTCAGGGTCAGTTTTCAGTTTTTAGGTAAAGGGGTATTTTTAGGGTTCTGGGTCAGTTTTCAGTTTTTGGGTAAAGGGGTATTTTTAGGGTTCAGGGTCAGTTTTCAGTTTTTGGGGTAAAGGGGTATTTTTAGGGTTCAGGGTCAGTTTTCAGTTTTTGGGTAAAGGGGTATTTTTAGGGTTCAGGGTCAGTTTTCAGTTTTTGGGTAAAGGGGTATTTTTTGGGTTCAGGGTCAGTTTTCAGTTTTTGGGTAAAGGGGTATTTTTAGGGTTCAGGGTCAGTTTTCAGTTTTTGGGTAAAGGGGTATTTTTAGGGTTCAGGGTCAGTTTTCAGTTTTTAGGTAAAGGGGTATTTTTAGGGTTCAGGGTCAGTTTTCAGTTTTTGGGTAAAGGGGTATTTTTAGGGTTCAGGGTCAGTTTTCAGTTTTTGGGGTAAAGGGGTATTTTTAGGGTTCAGGGTCAGTTTTCAGTTTTTGGGGTAAAGGGGTATTTTTAGGGATGAGGGTCAGTTTTCAGTTTTTAGGTAAAGGGGTATTTTTAGGGTTCAGGGTCAGTTTTCAGTTTATGGGTAAAGGGGTATTTTTAGGGTTCAGGGTCAGTTTTCAGTTTTTGGGTAAAGGGGTATTTTTAGGGTTCAGGATCAGTTTTCAGTTTATGGGTAAAGGGGTATTTTTAGGGTTCAGGGTCAGTTTTGGGTTTTTGGGGTACAGGGGTACTTTGTAAAAATAAAGTAAAATTACATTTAAATTAAATTTATTTAATAAAATTAAATTATATTAAATTATATTATATTTTTTATTAATTTATATTCAAAAAATTATTATATACTTACCAATACTTACGTTGTAATGGTATGCGTTGTACAGGTATATGCGTTGTAAAATCTTGCGTTGTAAATGTATGCGTTGTAAAAGTTTTTGCGTTGTAAAAGTTTTGTTGTAATGGTAGGCGTTGTAAAAGTATGCGTTGTAACGTCATACATCCCTGGAGTGGGAATAGTAATTTTAACCTCTACGCTATCCAGCGCTTTCCCTACTGTTGCACCCACTGGAGTGGGAGTAGTAAATTTGACCTCTACGCTATCCAACACTTTTGATAATGTTGAACTCACTATAGTTGTAACAATAAATGTTAAACATTTTCTAAAATATTATATATGTTTATTTAATAATATGTTATATATATATATATATATATATATATATATATATATATATATATATATATATATATATATATATATATGTGTGTGTGTGTGTGTAATTTTTGGTGATATATTTTTTTTATTTATATAAATTATTTATTAAAATTACATTTTTTTATTAATTATTTCTAAGTTTATATTAAATATATTTATTACTATATTAGTTTTAACTTAATTTTAAGACATTTAAAAAAATCGATATTTTGACAGTCTATATTTTTGTAAGTCGATATTTTGGAGTCGATATTTTGGTACTTACCTGTTTGAAGATAGGGAGTCGATATTTTGTCAATCGATATTTTTGACTCGATATTTGTGTATCTCGATATTTGTGTCGTCGATATTATGTCAGTGATCCTTAGAGAAGACTATATCTAAAACTGCAGGTTTTGAAAAGACTCTGAATGTGTGCTTAAATTGCCGTATAATTTTAAGAAGGAATTTACATGTTGAAAGAGGTCTGGTAAATGGATCAATGGGTAATGTTGTTGATTTTGTGAAATACAGAAATAGAGATGGAATTGAATTTTTAAAAATTAAATTTGATGGCATTGAGGAAGTACAGCTAATTGGTCGTTGCTCTGCTAGGTTTTTGCTTGTAAAAGACTTATATGTTCGCCGTAAGCAGTTTCCTGTTTGCTTGGCATATGCGGTGACAATCCATAAATCGCAAGGTTTAAGTGTAGACAGTGCATTGGTGAATATTGGCAGTTCTGTGTTCAAGGAGAGTATGGCATATGTGGCATTGTCACGAGTCAGAACTTTATCGGGATTGTACTTGATTGAGTGTGATGTCACAAACATTTGTGCGGATCTAGATTGTGTTAAGGAATACAATAGGTTAAGAAGAGAGTATGCGCCACATTTGCCTCAATATCCTTTGTTTGAGAAATGTGTGGTAGGCCGTAAACGAAGAAACGTGACCAATAGTAGGGAGGTTGTAGCCAAAAGACGAAAAGTCGATGAACCTGAAATTATAAGCGGAAAGAAAAAGGATTCTGTTGAAGATGTTGTTGGTTTTCAATTTGAAAATAGTTCTGGTGTCAACTGCTATGCTAATGTAGTGGTTAATGTTGTCTTTTCTCTAGAAACTTTAAAACAACAGATTGTGATCAATTCGGATCAAAGTTTTTGCTGCTTGCTGAATTCTGTGTTAGAGAAATGTAGCACTGATAGAACAAAAATAGAAAGTGTGTCTGAAATTCGAAATCTGTTAGACAAGTGTTCAGGTCAAACGCAATTCTCTCAAAATATTCAGCAAGATTGTCAGGAGTTTTTAATGTATATGTTTGATGTATTGCAAGATGAAGGTGTAGATGTAGATTACCTGTTTGGCCTTTCTTATCAATGGCAGCATGACTGCGAGAACTGTAGGGTATCAAGTACTACTAGTGTAGACTCAGAAAGATTTATATATTTAACTTTGCCAGACAGTAAATCAGTGTCCTTTAATAAGCTAGTAAAATCAGCCGATCACAACATGGAGCGTAGCCAATGTAAGTCAGCAATGCTGTCCACATTATTTATACGAACATATGGCCAGTATGTCATTTTAATATTCCAACGATGTAGGCCTGATGGAACAAAATTGACAACTTTAATTTAAAATGTTGTGGCTTCGCAGTTGTCAATATCAGGAAGGACGTTTTTAACTGCAGCAATTATATATCATGACGGTCCTTCAACAACATCAGGACATTACACAGCTTATTTAAAGTCTAGAAACGGCTGGTCATTCTGCAATGATTCTGTTTTAACTTAAAAAAAAAATTGCCTTTTGACCTTAAAAATTCTTACCTGGTGTTTTTAAAACCAAAAACTTAGGGAAAGAATCTCGGGATCTGGTCTGAGGAATTTCAAGAGGTTCTAATGGCTCCTACACTATTTGGCCTTGAGGATAAGTGTAGTACAGAGTCAAAAGTTACATGTGGAAATGTGGAACATGAGTGAGCAAGAAGGGTGAGATATTACTAGTACAGGATTGTGCAACTGATCTTGAACGTTTTCTTTCTGAAAGTTGCGGAAAAAGAAAATGACGGGATTTGCATAGAAGAATTTGAAGAGTTATAAATGGCTCTTACACGATTTGGCCTTGAGGAAATGTGCGGTAGAGAGCGAGAAGTCATTTATTGTATGTAACATATTTGTCAAAACGATGGAGCTTTTCTTTCAGAAAGTGGCGGGCTGAAAATAATAGCAGCACAACAGAGTATAAGCTGTTCATAGGACATCCTTTGACGTCATGGAAAGTAAGTTACTTTTAAAGATTTCTGATTTCTGATTGGTTATGTTATATGGGTTTTTTAAACACAATCATTTTGATTGTGTTTTTTTTCCCCTCTGTTATATGATGAATACCTTCAAGTCACTGTTTTTAGTGAAATTTGATAAATTCTGAGAACAGCAAAAATAAACCATTTAACATGTATAAGTAATTCTGTACTTTTTGTATTTATGATATACATTTAGAACTGTGTAGGAGGCATGGAGAAGCTGAGGCTTCTGTAAGTGTCAAAGTTGTTGCATACAGTGCTCACATTCTGCGTAGTCTTTCATATGATAGACTACATCTGCACAATGAGATACCTAAGCAAAGGAAACACAGGTGATGTGATTGTGGAATGAGCAAAAAAAATTGCACTTTTTTCAATTACATTACCTGTGTTTCCTAACATTACGCATCACATTGTGTAGATGAGGTTTAGGCCTGTTCCAGGAGACAGAGGAGGTCTGACATTTGTTCAAGAGTGCAGTGGACATGACTCACTTCGTTGGTAAGCCTGCACATGTATTATCTTCTCTGTACTCTTCAACAAGCCTAAATTTAATCTGCAACCCTGAGTAGGACTCACCTGAAACAAATCTGTGGATAGGCCACACCTTATCAGCATCTAGAAACAATCATTTAAAATGTTAAGGGCAGATTTATGATGGCCGTGCGCCTCTTTTGCGCCGCTGTTCCGTCACTTTTGTGACGCAGCAGCAGTGTAAAAGATGCACCATGTTGCAAGATAGGCCTCACTTCATCTCCAACAAGATACCATCAGTTTAAAATGTATATAATTTGGACTGTGTAGGGGGCATGCAGAAGCTGAGGCTTCAGTAAGTGTCAAAGTTGTTGCATGCAGTGCTGCACTTCTGCGTACTCTTTCATATGCTGGACTACATCTGCACAATGAGATACCTAAGCAAAGGAAACACAAGTGATGTGATTGTGAAATGAGCAAAAGAAATTGCACTTTTTTCAATTACATCACCTGTGTTTCCTAACATTACGAATCACATTGTGCAGATCAGGTTTAGGCCTGTCCAGGGAGACAGAGGAGGTCTGGCCTTTGTTAAAGAGTGCAGTGGACATGACTCACTTCATTGGTAGGCATGGACATGTATTATCTCCTCTGTACTCTTCAACAAGTCTAAATTTCATCTGTAACCCTGTGTAGGCCTCACTTCAAACAAACCCCTGGATAGGCCACACCTTATCGGCATCCTGAATCAATCATTTAAAATGTTAGGGGCAGATTTATGATGGCCATGCGCCTCTTTTGTGCCGCTGTTGCATCACTTATATGATGCAGCAGTGATGCAAAAGATGCACCATGTTACAAGATAGGCCTCACTTCATCTGCAACAAGATACTGTTAGTTTAAAATGTATATATTTAGGACTGTGTAGGGGGCATGGAGAAGCAGAGGCTTCTGTAAGTGTCAAAGTTGTTGAAAAACTGTTTGTCCTTCAATCTTTTCCCTTGTCTTTTCTAATTTTTCAATACATGTTTTAATATTTTTCAAATTCGTGTTCTTTCTTTCACAGATTGAAAGTATAAAAATAACAAGTGACTAAGTTAACGACAATTATAAGGTAAATGTTTTGTAGTCTTTTCATTACATTTCTATCACATTTAACTTCTATTAGTTCCACTGCTTCATTTCTTTAACCCTCAGTTTCCTGCCTTTGCTACTTCTCTCATTCCTTTCTCTATTACTTACTTACTCTACTCCTTCCACTCCTTTTCTCAGTCCCTCTCTTTTCATAGTTCCTCACTCCTGTTCACTCACTCCGTCTCTATTACTCTCACTGTCTCTGACTGATCACTCTTTCACTAATAGTTCATTATGCTTTCTCCCTGTAGTTCAAGCACACTAAGGGGCATATTATCAACACAGGCAATAAAATTATCGCTGCTTTTATTGTCAGAAAACTGCAGCAAAAGCGGCTTTAGCGGCAGTTTTCTGCCGCAAAAGTGGCTTTAGCGGCAGATTTCTGCCGATAAAAGCAGTCATTATCGGCAGAAAACTGCCGCAAAAGCGGCTTTAGCGGCAGTTTTCTGCCGCAAAAGCGGCTTTAGCGGCAGATTTCTGCCGATAAAAGCAGCGATAATTTTATCACCTATGTTGATAATATGCCCCTATGTTATTTTTATTTCTTTGCTGTTTCAATCATTCCTTTTCTGTTACTTCTTCTTTTCTGCTTTCTCTTTTTTCTCTCTGTTATTCCACATGTTTTAATCTTATTTTGAACATTCACTCACATTCTCTAAGAAACTCTTGTTTATTATTCGTCTACTCTCCTTTTTTTCTTCCACTTCCTTATCTATTTTGTTTTTCACAATTATACCCTCTTCCATCTTTTCTTCGGTAAATAGATCTATTTAACAGTATCTCTGTGTTACTCCCTATAGCTGTCTTTCTTTTAACATTACTCTCTGTTTCCTTCCCTTATACTTACTCTTCTTTTTTTTTTTTTGTTTTTTTTTTTTGGGTTCGCTCCCGGTTCGCGTACCGGCGAGCGAACTGGGAAGAGAACCAAAAGAAATAGAGGTTGCCAGAGTGCTAAACATTCTAGCAATTTTTTTTATAAAGGGGAGGTAGTTCTGAAAAGAACTTTTTTTTAAATTATTTTTGTTGTTTTATATTTTTTTTATTATTTTTCTGAACAATTTTTTACTTTTTTAGTATTTTTTGAACGGTTTTATAATTTTTTTGGGATTTTTTTGGGGGGTAAACGAAAACGATTCATTGTAAAGGGCTCAACAGGAGCAACAAAAAAAAAAGATAATTTATTTTCTGAATCGTTTTGTACAAACATGATTATCAATTGCTAAGTTGATTAAAGTGATGCTACTTTCTCTGTGGCAAATCAACTGACCGCAACGCACGCACACTTGTTTGACTGCCCCGAACCTCATCTGTATATTTGGGACCATCTCCCTCGGCTCTGGTCCCGTCACTTCCTCTACAACTGATCTTCTGGCCACAGAAGGGGGATTATCTTGCAGGTCACGTACCTGCGCAGCACTGTAGTTGTTAGGATGCCACCTGTCCATATGGCGATGCATTGTATAATTGCCGTAACTATATTTTTTATCTGTCCCTCTGGACAAATCTTTCTTACAGATAAGGCAAGTTACATACCGGGCATTCACCTTTTTTTGGCCCCGGGGATATTTAAAAAATTGCCAAATAAAATTTTCTTTGACATGAGACCTCCTGGGCTCCTCAGGCAAAAAGTGCCTCTCTTCCTGCTCTTCCTCTTCTTCCTCTTCTTCCTCCTCTTGCTGAATGATAACTTCAGCAGGTGGTCCTCTCTTCCTAGGAGGTGGTGGTGGTGGTGGGGATGCACCAGCTGAAGCTACAACACTTGCCATTGCTCAGTGATGTAAAAAGGTCTTCCTCTCACAAAGATGAAAGTCAGAGTGAGGAAACAAGGAGGGTTTTTCATCATTTGGGAAAAACAATAGTTCTAAACCAATGAAAAGTGTTACTTTTAGGTCACATGACCTAGCCTTACATCATTAGGAAACCAAAAGTGAAATGAACCAATGAAAAGTGTTATTAGCAAGTCACATGACCTGTTGTGTTTACGTTACGCGCTTCGCGCCGCGTCCCGGAACGCTTCCGGGAAGCTGTGCTTCGCGCCTCGCTTCGCGTACCGGTTCACTTCCGGGTACGCTAACGCGGCGCGTCATATGACGTATCACGCGACAACGCGATACGTCACGCTGACGCTACGCGTCACGATGTTGTTTTCTAACGTGACAGTTGCGCAAACGGAACGTTTACTGGTTCGCGGACCGGATCGCAGCATTAAATTGAGCTAACGGAAAGCTAACTGGTTCGCGGACCGGGAGCGAAACAAAAAAAATAATTAAAAAAAATGTATTAATAAACATATAAAATATATTTTTTGATTTAAAGAAGAATACATTTTAAAGCTTTTGATATTTGCTATTAAAAAACCATTGAAATTCACTGAAAAAAACATAGGTTATAGACCATATATAGTTAGGAATTAGCATTTACAAAACCTTGAAAATTCACAGAAAAAACCATAGGTTATAGACCATATATAGTTAGGAATTAGCATTTAACAAACCTTTTTTTACTCACACAAAACCATTGAAATTCCATATATAGTTAATTGTACTAACTATATATCGCGCACCCACAATCCACTGCTGATCATGTCATATATTACATCATTCATGACATGGTCAGTGACATCACTGATGACATCACTGATGACCTCTCAAATGACATCACTGATGACATCACTGATGACATCTCAAATGACATCACTGATTACATCACTGATGACATCTCAAATGACATCACTGATGACATCACTGATGACATCACTGATGACATCACTGATGACATCTCAAATGACATCTCAAATGACATCACTGATGACATCTCATTTGACATTACTGATCACATCACTGATGACATCATTCATATGATAATACGATGAACCTCTTCAGACTCTAATATAACCTTAGATACACTCAGTGTAAACAGACACTTACAGACTGTCACTCATCCATGGAGTTACTCACACACCTAGTCAGTCATGCAAAGAATCAATCACACCTCCATTTCCTCAACTATACAGTTATACACACCTTACTTATTCAAACATATACTAACACATATTTACTCTCTTATACAATCCGTGATACAAGTTCACAATGATCCATACAGCCACTCACACATTCACTGGCTCTTATGCACAGTTATTTACATATGTCAACTGTCACATGTACTGTGTTTTACATATGTACTTACTTTGACATGTAGCACTGAGATATCCATTCACTCACCAATACACTCATGCACACAGTCAACCGCCCATACAGTTGTTTCCATATGCACTTTTGAACCCATACATCTAGTGAATCAACTGCTCACACATGTATGCACAGAGTCATACACCTCCCAGCCACCCACACACACACTCAGTCTCCCATACAAATACTTGGGCAAACAATCAATAATCCATATAGTTACTCATATAGCTAATGATCAACACATGCAGCAGATTACAGAACAACAGACACAATGATGCACAAATTAAGACAGTTTAGTCACTAACCCATGCACTCAGTAAGACACATTTAATCACTCACTCATATAGTCAATCACGCACCTACTAAAACCTTCATTCAGACACTTATACATCCACTCATTCTTCAATATATAAAACATATTTAAACTTTACAGAAACACACAGTCACTGGATGATGTCATCAGTGATGTCATCAGTGATGTCATTTGAGATGTCATCAGTGATGTCATCAGTGATGTCACTGACCATGTCATGAATGATGTAATATGTGACATGATCAGCAGTGGATTGCGGGTGCGCGATATATAGTTAGTACAACTAACTATATATGGAATTTCAATGGTTTTGTGTGAGTAAAAAAAGGTTTGTTAAATGCTAATTCCTAACTATATATGGTCTACAACCTATGGTTTTTTCTGTGAATTTTCAAGGTTTTGTAAATGCTAATTCCTAACTATATATGGTCTATAACCTATGATTTTTTCAGTGAATATATATATATATATATATATATATATATATATATATATATATATATATATATATATATATATATATATATATATATATATATATGTATATATATATATATATGTGTATATTACCTACTGGCGGTCGCCAGTAGGTATATATAGTTAGGATTTTTTCTCTATGGGATTTTTGAAAATTCTATGTCTAATAACTTTGGCGTTTGTGGACGGAATTGGCTGAAATTTTTAGGAAAATGGAACATTGTGTTTCTGAGCAGCCCCTGAAAATTGGGGGGGGTTCGTCAAGGGGGGGCCGAGAAAAAAGGGGGGTCCCAAAACGTGTTTTTAACATTGAGTTTTCCATAGGGCGGTTGGCCTCACTTTTAGCCCGAACGGCTGAATGGATTTGCACGAAACTTGGCAAAATTGTAGGGACTGGTAGCCCGATGTGCCTTTGCTATGTCTCAATATATGTGCTCCAGTGGATTTTGAGAAATTAACGTTCAAAAAAAGATATATATCTGTAACAGCGCTCCGCTTCGCGTACTTTTCGCGTTACGGAGCTTTGCGAAGCTGATTGGTTCTCCGGCGTCTGTAAACATTCCAAACAGTCCGTAGCGGCCGCCATCTTGTCTCTACTTTTAAAAAGGTGAGTTGTTAATTTGTAAGGGGAACTATGTTGTACACTTGAAGATAATTTGAAAAATGTTTTCTGTTATTTATTTACAGTCCTTCTGTTATACTAAATACTTGATAAAGTTAGTTTTATATTATGTATTACTAAAAACGATAAATGAAAGTGATTATTTTTTTCTGCAATTTACAGCAAGCAATTTCAAAATAAAATGGCTCACAATGAAGAGACCGTGGCAATTTCTTTTGAATTATCCACTACATTTATTGAAATTGACAGCACCAATAATGAAATATTCTCACAAGGAGGAGATGACTTGAATGATTTTTTTGATCAATCTCTTGATGGCGAATTTATCGAATGTTTGGAGACCATAGAGTTACAAGAATCATCATTGCAGACTTTTCATGAGGAGATTCCACATGAGATGATTGAAGAGGAAATTCCTGATGAGGACATGTTACTAGTTCTTTCAAATTTTGAAAATTCAGAAGAATAAATTTATATTTAGAAATCAAAAATTGTTTGAGACATTATTCATTTTTATTTTTAATTCATGAGGTTGTAGCGAAGTGATTGTAGTATAAAATGAGACTTATAGTATAGAGTGCAACATTTTTATGTTACATGGTAAGTTTACTAATATTTACTTCCCTTCTCCCACTATATTATCTCCAATGTGTATTTGACATCTCTTCTTCATCTCCGGCCTCCTTTCTCTCACTGTCTGTCTCTGATGCATCTTATCGCTGCCATTTTGTGTAATTACAGAAGAGAGTAAAATAAAATAGTTCGGAACGTGAAAAGGGGGCAAAGTAGAGTACCCCTCACCCCCTAGGCCTTCTCAGGCGGTCCCAAAAGCATCAGTTTCTGCTTTCCTGAGAGATTATGGTAGGAGTTCCATATACCACAATAACTTGCATTACAACATGCAAGATATCTATCTCCTATTACCAACTTTTGGAGATATTCGCGCTAAGCGCGAATATCTCCAAAAACTAACACCTGCCCTGAGCAGTTCTTAGCCATGTTATCCAATGGGAGGTGGATAACATGGCTAAGAGCATTAGCTCGGTAATGCATGAATATCGCTGACTTTTTAGCGATATTCATGCATTGCGGCCGTTTTTTATCGCATTTGCGATAAACCTTGATAATAGCAAGGTTTATCTTCGATAATTTCTGACGATGCTTAGCGGTAAAAAATTCGTTGCTAAGCATCGTTAGCGATAAATATCGCTTAACTTTGGTAATATGCACCAACGTCTGTTAACGTTCGATTCGAAGGAAATGAGGAAGTGTTGAAAAACATTGTCTAAGCCATCTTGCCTTTTTTGAAATGCCACACTTTTGTCGTGCACGGCAGCCATTTTAGATGCCTTGACCAGACCCACTCTCTGCACGCTGTCGATTCGTAGCATGGCTCCCCACCCTCGCAAGCATCTTCCCCAGGCACTGGTCACCCCCGCTCTCTGTCTTATGCATGGGCAATAAACCTCCCCCCATCTGCGCTGCTCTTCCCTGAGAATCACACTCTGTGCCCGCCCGACACCTCCCTTTCGCCCTATTCACTACCGCACCCTCTGACACTCCTCTTCCTCTGTGTCCGATTGTCCAGGCCGGTCCTAGGCTATCAGCTAGCCCTGCAGATGTAGTTTATGGCCCCAGCTGTAAAGAATCACCCCTCTTCAAAGGAGTTATAGTAGATCAAGGACCACACCCGATGAGATCCGTCACACCACACGCGTTTCTACTATCTGAAAACCATCCTGTATTGTGATTGGGGAGGGGACCGAGCCTGAAGCGGAAGATTCCAGGGATGACTCTTTGTACATCAAAGTTTTTACAATTATGTGTCACATTAAAAATATATAGCACTCCAACAAAGTAGTAGGAATATAAAACTTTAATAACTTATAAATATATACAACAAAACAAAAACAGTAAAAACATTTAAACAACGAAGAGACCGTGGCAATTTCTTTTGAATTATCCACTACATTTATTGAAATTGACAGCACCAATAATGAAATATTCTCACAAGGAGGAGATGACTTGAATGATTTTTTTGATCAATGTCTTGATGGTGAATTTATCGAATGTTTGGAGACCATAGAGTTACAAGAATCATCATTGCAGAGTTTTCATGAGGAAATTCCTGATGAGATGATTGAAGAGGAAATTCCTGATGAGGACATGTTACTAGTTCTTTCAAATTATGAAAATTCAGAAGATGTTGCCTGGGTGCCGCACTGATTTGGGTATCCGGCGTGGGGCGTCCCGGGGGGTGGGTTGTCAGTAGCGGTCTGTTGTGCGAATAGTTCCAAGGCAGCAGAACGCGCTGAAATCTGGATGTCACGAAGGTGATGTCTAGTAAGATGCCGTCCAGCAAATAACGGCGTGGGGCGCCGCGGGGGGGGGGAGGCAGTCCAAAGTTCAGTTAAAAGGGCAAAGGAAAGGATCGGTGGTTTGAACCATCAGTCAAAAAGGGGAGGGGGTGCAACAATTTTTCCTACCGGGTCACACTGTGCTTTCACCGGAACTGAGGTCTGCAGGATTCTAGTCATTCAAACTGAGGCTGGGGCCAGCATGGGAGCGCCGACGTCCCGCGGCTACAGTTTCGTCACTCCACGGGCGATCATGGCAGTCATTCCCCATCGGGGGTGTCTGCGGGGGTCGGGGACTCCCGCGGCTCCTCTAGAATCTTCAAGGTCGTGGAGGACTACGGTGGTGGAGTCAACCAGTGACCGGGCCATTTCTTTATGCTGGGCCCGCTCTTGCCAGGTCGACCGCCATTTTGAGAGTTCAGTAGCTACTGGCGATCGCGGGGTCAAATGAGCGGACGGGCTCCACCCTGCCGGGCGAGACGTTGCAGCATCGCCACAGTGGAAGAACCCTTTTCCGGGCGCCTGGAGCGCTGAGGGTGCAGCTGGGAAGCCTCCACCTGGGGAGGCGGGAGAGGCCTGTTCGCACCGTCTCTCCCTCCCAGTGCACCCCACGGCGTCTCGCTTGAGATTTGTTATGGCCGGACCAGGCGATGAGGACGAGAGGGGGGGGGGGGTCGGAGGCATGTGCAAGACATCCCCCCCCCAGGGTTGTTGCAGCAATTATTCAAGAAAGAAGAAATGTCCCGTCCGTCTTCGGGCCGGGCTTCCGGCGGTTGGCGGCCGGGCGCCCTTTGCTCTGGCCCCATGAACGGGTTCCTTGGCTCATCGGCTGCAGCCGGATCCCGTCGGCCCCAGCCCCCGGCCGTTGGTGGCCGGACCGGGAGAGATTGTGGGAGGACAACCTGCAACTCTCAAGGGCCACCGCGGCCGGACTGGGAGAGAGAGGGGAGGGTCGAGGACACGGACATTCCCCCCCCCCTAAAACTCTCCAGTGTTGTCAATCCCCCTGGCCGGGTCCTGCTGGCCTCGGCCTCTCCTCCGGCTACACCCTACGTGATAATCTCCTGGCCGACGGTTGGCAGCAGGACCCGCCTTATATGTGTTGCTTCCGGCTGGGCGTAGCCGAAAACCTGTTGCACTTTGGAAGTTTCTAGAATGGGGTGGATGTCTGCTGACTTGTATCTTTCCCAGTTTGCCGTTATTTGGCCGTGGCAGGTGGTGGGACAGACACGTTTTGGGGCAGTGAGGGGCGATGTTTTCAGGTTTCTTATTACGGGCTTACTTCTAACGATTCTTGTTTCTAGGACAATAATAGGTTTTATCATTACGTATTGTTATCGTTTCTTTGTTTGTTATTTAATGGCCTACTGATTTTCGTTTTCCTATTCTTTTCTTTCCAGGTTGTTTCATGCTAAAGTTTCTGTTAACAGGATACAGTGATCACTTCGTTATTATTACATATGTCCTTTTCACTAGGGGTGCTCTCTGGTCGGGCCAGATGACCTATCTCTAGTAAATGGTCCGGGTGAAACAGGTGCATCAATCAGTGGGGAGTAGATAGGCATGACAGATTACAACGGGGGAGAAAGGTCCGCATTACGTACCCTTTCACTACTTGCAAAGATTTTCCTACGTTTATTTGCAAACAGGGAATACCTCCAAAAAGAACCAATTCCCAAACAGTTAATGTTCGGGCAAACAATCAATCAATGAGGAACGAAATAGGCGCGACGTGTTAAAGGTTTGCGTTACCTACCCTTCACTATCTGCAAAGGGAGAGAGAATATTCCTATTCTTCCTCGTTTGCAGGCAGAGAAGATCCTTAAGAGAACCAACTTCGAACAATTCAATGCTCGATTCAAACAATCAACAAGGGGTACTGTGAACACAAATGAACGCCGCTTATGTACATACACATTGCTATTTTCAACAGGTTGTTCCTAATGTTTCTATTTTAGCGAGGTCAAAAAGAGATCCCATTAGTGGCCTACTGATTTTGCTCGATTCCTTTTGTTTTTTTACACGATTTTTCGGTATCTGCAAAGACTAAACAGAGTATTGCGACTCTGTGCTTGTTTGTAAATAGAGAATGAACCAAAGAGAACAATCAATCAAATGGAGAGAGAAGCAGGCACGACGGATTAGAACGGGGGCAAAGGCCTGCGTTAACTACCCTTCACTATCTGCAAAGAGAGAGTACTCCTAAAAGAAATGAGGGGGGGGCAGCATTCAAAGCAGATCAGTGTGCATAAACACGAAAATGTTTTTACTTACCACGTATTTGACATTCGACAGCTTATGATATTTGCTATTAAAAAACCATTGAAATTCACTGAAAAAACCATAGGTTATAGACCATATATAGTTAGGAATTAGCATTTACAAAACCTTGAAAATTCACTGAAAAAACCATAGGTTATAGACCATATATAGTTAGGAATTAGCATTTACAAAACCTTGAAAATTCACTGAAAAAACCATAGGTTATAGACCATATATCGTTAGGAATTAGCATTTAAAAAACCTTATTTTACTCACACAAAACCATTGAAATTCCATATATAGTTAGTTGCACTAACTATATATCGCGCACCCGCAATCCACTGCTGATGATGTCACATATTACATCATTCATGACATGGTCAGTGACATCACTGATGACATCACTGATGACATCTCAAATGACATCACTGATGACATCACTGATGACATCTCATTTGACATCAATGACCACATCACTGATGATATCATTCATGTGACAATACAATGCATCTCCTCACATTTTAATATAACCTCTGTTTCACCCAGTGTTAAATACAGAGTATAATTTTTGAAACCATTGACACACCAATACTAGTTACTACATACGCACTCACTGATTCCTACGTCTACACACACCTTCACTCATTCACCCATACAATCATTCATACATACAATCACTCATCTTTACAACACTATCATATGCACTCATACACCTATACAGACACTCACAGTCTGCCACTCATCCATGGAGTTACTCACACACCTAGTCAGTCCTGTAAAGAATCAATGACACTTCCATTTTCTTGTCTATACAGTTAAACATAGAGCACCTTACATTTTCAAACATATACTAACACATACTTACCTTCTTATACAATCATTGATACAAGTACACATTGATCTGCACAGAGTCACACACCTCCCAGCCAGCCACACACACACTCAGTCTCCCATACAAATACTTGGACAATCAATCAGTAACCCATATAGTTAATCATATAGCTACTGATCAACACATGCAGCAGTTTACAGAACAACAGACATAATGATGCACAAATTAAGACAGTTTAGTCACTAACCCATGCACTCAGTGAGACACATTTAATCACTCACTCATACATTCAGTCATGCACCTACTAAATCCTTTGTCCAGACACTTATACTTCCACTCATTCTTCAATATGTAAAACCTATTTAAACTTTACAGAAACACATAATCACTGGATGATGTCATCAGTGATGTCATCAGTGATGTCATTTGAGATGTCATCAGTGATGTCATCAGTGATGTCACTGACCATGTCATGAATGATGTAATATGTGACATCATCAGCAGTGGATTGCGGGTGCGCGATATATAGTTAGTGCAACTAACTATATATGGAATTTCAATGGTTTTGTGTGAGTAAAATAAGGTTTTTTAAATGCTAATTCCTAACGATATATGGTCTATAACCTATGGTTTTTTCAGTGAATTTTCAAGGTTTTGTAAATGCTAATTCCTAACTATATATGGTCTATAACCTATGGTTTTTTCAGTGAATTTTCAAGGTTTTGTAAATGCTAATTCCTAACTATATATGGTCTATAACCTATGGTTTTTTCAGTGAATTTCAATGGTTTTTTAATAGCAAATATCATAAGCTGTCGAATGTCAAATACGTGGTAAGTAAAAACATTTTCGTGTTTATGCACACTGATCTGCTTTGAATGCTGCCCCCCCCCTCATTTCTATTAGGAGTACTCTCTCTTTGCAGATAGTGAAGGGTAGTTAACGCAGGCCTTTGCCCCCGTTGTAATCCGTCGTGCCTGCTTCTCTCTCCATTTGATTGATTGTTCTCTTTGGTTCATTCTCTATTTACAAACAAGCACAGAGTCGCAATACTCTGTTTAGTCTTTGCAGATAGCGAAAAATCGTGTAAAAAAACAAAAGGAATCGAGCAAAATCAGTAGGCCACTAATGGGATCTCTTTTTGACCTCGCTAAAATAGAAACATTAGGAACAACCTGTTGAAAATAGCAATGTGTATGTACATAAGCGGCGTTCATTTGTGTTCACAGTACCCCTTGTTGATTGTTTGAATCGAGCATTGAATTGTTCGAAGTTGGTTCTCTTAAGGATCTTCTCTGCCTGCAAACGAGGAAGAATAGGAATATTCTTTCTCCCTTTGCAGATAGAGAAGGGTAGGTAACGCAAACCTTTAACACGTCGTGCCTATTTCGTTCCTCATTGAGTGATTGTTTGCCCGAACATTGACTGTTTGAGAATTGGTTCTTTTTGGAGGTATTCCCTGTTTGCAAATAAACGTAGGAAAATCTTTGCAAGTAGTGAAAGGGTACGTAATGCGGACCGTTCTCCCCCGTTGTAATCTGTCATGCCTATCTACTCCCCACTGATTGATGCACCTGTTTCACCCGGACCATTTACTAGAGAAAGGTCATCTGGCCCGACCAGAGAGCACCCCTAGTGAAAAGGACATATGCAATAATACCGAAGTGATCACTGTATCCTGTTAACAGAAACTTTAGCATGAAACAACCTGGAAAGAAAAGAATAGGAAAACAAAAATCAGTAGGCCACTGATGAACTTTTTATTAAATAACAAACAAAGAAACGATAACAATACGTAATGATAAAACCTATTATTGTCCTAGAAACAAGAAACGTTAGAAGTAAGCCCGTAATAAGAAACCTGAAAACATCGCCCCTCACTGCCCCAAAACGTGTCTGTCCCACCGCCTGCCACGGCCAAATAACGGCAAACTGGGAAAGATACAAGTCAGCAGACATCCGCCCCATTCTAGAAACTTCCAAAGTGCAACAGGTTTTCGGCTACGCCCAGCCGGAAGCAACACATATAAGGCGGGTCCTGCTGCCAACCGTCGGCCAGGAGATCATCACGTAGGGTGTAGCCGGAGGAGAGGCCGAGGCCAGCGGGACCCGGCCAGGGGGATTGACAACACTGGAGAGTTTCAGGGGGGGGAATGTCCGTGTCCTCGACCCTCCCCTCTCTCTCCCAGTCCGGCCGCGGTGGCCCTTGAGAGTTGCAGGTTGTCCCCCCACACTCTCTCCCGGTCCGGCCACCAACGGCCAGGGGCTGGGGCCGACGGGATCCGGCTGCAGCCGATGAGCCAAGGAACCCGTTCATGGGGCCAGAGCAAAGGGCGCCCGGCCGCCAACCGCCGGAAGCCCGGCCCGAAGACGGACGGGACATTTCTTCTTTCTTTTATAATGGCTGCGACAACACTGGGGGGGGATGTCTTGCACATGCCTCCGACCCCCCCCCCTCGTCCTCATCGCCTGGTCCGGCCATAACAAATGTCAAGCGAGACGCCGTGGGGTGCACTGGGTGGGAGAGACAGTGCGAACAGGCCTCTCCCGCCTCCCCAGGTGGAGGCTTCCCAGCTGCACCCTCAGCGCTCCAGGCGCCCGGAAAAGGGTTCTTCCACTGTGGCGATGCTGCAACGTCTCGCCCGGCAGGGTGGAGCCCGTCCGCTCATTTGACCCCGCGATCGCCAGTAGCTACCGAACTTTCAAAATGGCGGTCGACCTGGCAAGAGCGGGCCCAGCATAAAGAAATGGCCCGGTCACTGGTTGACTCCTCCACCGTAGTCCTCCACGACCTTGAAGATTCTAGAGGAGCCGCGGGAGTCCCCGACCCCCGCAGACACCCCCGATGGGGAATGACTGCCATGATCGCCCGTGGAGTGACGAAACTGTAGCCGCGGGACGTCGGAGCTCCCATGCTGGCGCCAGCCTCAGTTTGAATGACTAGAATCCTGCAGCCCTCAGTTCCGGTGAAAGCACAGTGTGACCCGGTAGGAAAAATTGTTGCACCCTCTCCCCTTTTTGACTGATGGTTCAAACCACCGATCCTTTCCTTTGCCCTTTTAACTGAACTTTGGACTGCCTCCCCCCCCCCCGCGGCGCCCCACGCCGTTATTTGCTGGACGGCAACTTACTAGACATCACCTTCGTGACATCCAGATTTCAGCGCGTTCTGCTGCCTTGGAACTATTCGCACAACAGACCGCTACTGACAACCCACCCCCCGGGACGCCCCACGCCGGATACCCAAATCAGTGCGGCACCCAGGCAACATCTTCTGAATTTTCATAATTTGAAAGAACTAGTAACATGTCCTCATCAGGAATTTCCTCTTCAATCATCTCATCAGGAATTTCCTCATGAAAACTCTGCAATGATGATTCTTGTAACTCTATGGTCTCCAAACATTCGATAAATTCGCCATCAAGAGATTGATCAAAAAAATCATTCAAGTCATCTCCTCCTTGTGAGAATATTTCATTATTGGTGCTGTCAATTTCAATAAATGTAGTGGATAATTCAAAAGAAATTGCCACGGTCTCTTCGTTGTTTAAATGTTTTTACTGTTTTTGTTTTGTTGTATATATTTATAAGTTATTAAAGTTTTATATTCCTACTACTTTGTTGGAGTGCTATATATTTTTAATGTGACACATAATTGTAAAAACCTTGATGTACAAAGAGTCATCCCTGGAATCTTCCGCTTCAGGCTCGGTCCCCTCCCCAATCACAATACAGGATGGTTTTCAGATAGTAGGAACACATGTGGTGTGACGGATCTCATCGGGTGTGGGCCTTGATCTACTATAACTCCTTTGAAGAGGGGTGATTCTTTACAGCTGGGGCCATAAACTACATCTGCAGGGCTAGCTGATAGCCTGGACAATCGGACACAGAGGAAGAGGAGTGTCAGAGGGTGCGGTAGTGAATAGGGCGAAAGGGAGGTGTCGGGCGGGCACAGAGTGTGATTCTCAGGGAAGAGCAGCGCAGATGGGGGAGGTTTATTGCCCATGCATAAGACAGAGAGCGGGGGTGACCAGTGCCTGGGGAAGATGCTTGCGAGGGTGGGGAGCCATGCTACGAATCGACAGCGTGCAGAGAGTGGGTCTGGTCAAGGCATCTAAAATGGCTGCCGTGCACGACAAAAGTGTGGCATTTCAAAAAAGGCAAGATGGCGCAGACAATGTTTTTCAACACTTCCTCATTTCCTTCGAATCGAACGTTAACAGACGTTGGTGCATATTACCAAAGTTAAGCGATATTTATCGCTAACGATGCTTAGCAACAAATTTTTTACCGCTAAGCATCGTCAGAAATGATCGAAGATAAACCTTGCTATTATCAAGGTTTATCGCAAATGCGATAAAAAACGGCCGCAATGCATGAATATCGCTAAAAAGTCAGCGATATTCATGCATTACCGAGCTAATGCTCTTAGCCATGTTATCCACCTCCCATTGGATAACATGGCTAAGAACTGCTCAGGGCAGGTGTTAGTTTTTGGAGATATTCGCGCTTAGCGCGAATATCTCCAAAAGTTGGTAATAGGAGATAGATATCTTGCATGTTGTAATGCAAGTTATTGTGGTATATGGAACTCATACCATAATCTCTCAGGAAAGCAGAAACTGATCCTTTTGGGACCGCCTGAGAAGGCCTAGGGGGTGAGGGGTACTCTACTTTGCCCCCTTTTCACGTTCCGAACTATTTTATTTTACTCTCTTCTGTAATTACACAAAATGGCAGCGATAAGATGCATCAGAGACAGACAGTGAGAGAAAGGAGGCCGGAGATGAAGAAGAGATGTCAAATACACATTGGAGATAATATAGTGGGAGAAGGGAAGTAAATATGAGTAAACTTACCATGTAACATAAAAATGTTGCACTCTATACTATAAGTCTCATTTTATACTACAATCACTTCGCTACAACCTCATGAATTAAAAATAAAAATGAATAATGTCTCAAATAATTTTTGATTTCTGAATATAAATTTATTCTTCTGAATTTTCAAAATTTGAAAGAACTAGTAACATGTCCTCATCAGGAATTTCCTCTTCAATCATCTCATCTGGAATCTCCTCATGAAAAGTCTGCAATGATGATTCTTGTAACTCTATGGTCTCCAAACATTCGATAAATTCGCCATCAAGAGATTGATCAAAAAAATCATTCAAGTCATCTCCTCCTTGTGAGAATATTTCATTATTGGTGCTGTCAATTTCAATAAATGTAGTGGATAATTCAAAAGAAATTGCCACGGTCTCCTCATTGTGAGCCATTTTATTTTGAAATTGCTTGCTGTCAATTGCAGAAAAAAATAATCACTTTCATTTATCGTTTTTAGTAATACATAATATAAAACTAACTTTATCAAGTATTTAGTATAACAGAAGGACTGTAAATAAATAACAGAAAACTTTTTTTCAAATTATCTTCAAGTGTACAACATAGTTCCCCTTACAAATTAACAACTCACCTTTTTAAAAGTAGGAGAAGTGTTAGTACTGTGTAAATCAAACACCAGAAATTGACCACCAAAAATTCCTCACAAATGTACCTCAGACAGTAGTATCACAAAATGGCTGTGGTTTCCTCTCATTTTAGATATATACATAACCAATTAACTTTCATCACACACAAATACAAAACCAAAGTAACATTTTAATTGGTTCTAAATTTCAACACTTTCAAATGTGTTTTCCCCATGCAATTTTCCATAGGACATTTAGATACGTCTACAGCCTGAATGGCTGAACGGAATTACACCAAACTTGGCAAAATGGTACATCAAACCTAAGAGGTCAGGGAAGATCTACTATGCCCCCTTATGGTCATTTGCCCCTTCGCTTTGGCTTCCTCTTGTCTCTCGATCCTACCGAGAGACAAGATGGCGGCCGCTATGGACTGTTTGGAATGTTTACAGACGCCGGAGAACCAATCAGCTTCGCAAAGCTCCGTAACGCGAAAAGTACGCGAAGCGGAGCGCTGTTACAGATATATATCTTTTTTTGAACGTTAATTTCTCAAAATCCACTGGAGCACATATATTGAGACCTAGCAAAGGCACATCGGGCTACCAGTCCCTAATATTTTGCCAAGTTTCGTGCAAATCCATTCAGCCGTTCGATTATTATTATTATTTATTTTTTTTGCCCCGCGGGGCCCTTTTAAAACCTCCACATCAAACCTAGGGGGTCAGCGAGGATCTACTATGCCCCCTTATGGTCATTTGCCCCTTCGCTTTGGCCTCCTCTTGTCTCTCGATCCTACCGAGAGACAAGATAGCGGCCGCTACGGACTGTTTGGAATGTTTACAGACGCCGGAGAACCAATCAGCTTCGCTTCACAAAGCTCCGTAACGTCAAAAGTACGCGAACTGGAGCGCTGCCCGGTCCGCTGTTACAGATATATATCTTTTTTTGAACGTTAATTTCTCAAAATCCACTGGAGCACATATATTGAGACCTAGCAAAGGCACATCGGGCTACCAGTCCCTACAATTTTGCCAAGTTTCGTGCAAATCCATTCAGCCGTTCGGGCTAAAAGTGAGGCCAACCGCCCTATGGAAAACTCAATGTTAAAAACACGTTTTGGGACCCCCCTTTTTTCTCGGCCCCCCCTTGACGAACCCCCCCCAAATTTCCAGGGGCTGCTCAGAAACAAAATGTTCCATTTTCCTGAAAATGTCAGCCAATTCCGTCCACAAACGCCAAAGTTATTAGACATAGGATTTTTTCTCTATGGGATTTTTGAAAATTCTAACTATATATACCTACTGGCGACCGCCAGTAGGTAATATATATATATATATATATATATATATATATATATATATATATATATTCACTGAAAAAAACATTGGTTATAGACCATATATAGTTAGGAATTAGCATTTAAAAAACCTTATTTTACTCACACAAAACCATTGAAATTCCATATATAGTTAGTTGCACTAACTATATATCGCGCACCCGCAATTCACTGCTGATGATGTCACATTTTACATCATTCATGACATGGTCAGTGACATCACTGATGACATCACTGATGACATCTCAAATGACATCACTGATGACATCACTGATGACAACATCCAGTGACTGTATGTTTCTGTAAAGTTAAAATATGTCTTACATATTGAAGAATGAGTAGATGTATAAGTGTCTGGACGAAGGATTTAGTAGGTGCATGACTGAATGTATGAGTGAGTGATTAAATGTGTCTCACTGAGTGCATGGGTTAGTGACTAAACTGTCTTAATTTGTGCATCATTATGTCTTTTGTTCTGTAAACTGCTGCATGTGTTGATCAGTAGCTATATGAGTAACTATATGGGTTATTGATTGATTGCCCAAGTATTTGTATGGGAGACTGAGTGTGTGTGTGGCTGGCTGGGAGGTGTGTGACTCTGTGCAGATCAATGTGTACTTGTATCAATGATTGTATAAGAGAGTAAGTATGTGTTAGTATATGTTTGAAAATGTAAGGTGCTCTGTGTTTAACTGTATAGATTAGAAAATGGAAGTGTGATTGATTCTTTACAGGACTGACTAGGTGTGTGAGTAACTCCATGGATGAGTGGCAGAGTGTGAGTGTCTGTATAGGTGTATGAGTGCATATGATAGTGTTGTAAAGATGAGTGATTGTATGTATGAATGATTGTATGGGTGAATGAGTGAGTGTTTGTGTAAACATAGGAATCAGTGAGTGCGTATGTATTAACTAGTATTGGTGTGTCAATGGTTTAAAAAATTATACTCTGTATTTAACACTGGGTGTAACAGGTTATATGAAAGTGTGAGGAGATGCATTGTATTGTCATATGAATGATATCATCAGTGATGTGACCAATGATGTCAAATGAGATGTCATCAGTGATGTCATCAGTGATGTCATTTGAGATGTCATCAGTGATGTCATTTGAGATGTTATCAGTGATGTCATTTGAGATGTCATCAGTGATGTAATCAGTGATGTCATTTGAGATGTCATCAGTGATGTAATCAGTGATGTCATTTGAGATGTCATCAGTGATGTCATCAGTGATGTCACTGACCATGTCATGAATGATGTAATATGTGACATCATCAGCAGTGAATTGCGGGTGCGCGATATATAGTTAGTGCAACTAACTATATATGGAATTTCAATGGTTTTGTGTGAGTAAAATAAGGTTTTTTAAATGCTAATTCCTAACTATATATGGTCTATAACCTATGGTTTTTTCAGTGAATTTTCAAGGTTTTTTAAATGCTAATTCCTAACTATATATGGTCTCTAACCTATGGTTTTTTCAGTGAATTTCAATGTTTTTTTAATAGCAAATATCATAAGCTGTCGAATGTCAAGTACATGGTAAGTAAAAACATGTTCGTGTTTATGCACACTGATCTGCTTTGAATGCTGCCCCCCCATCCCCCTCATTTCTATTAGGAGTACTCTCTCTTTGCAGATAGTGAAGGGTAGTTAATGCAGGCCTTTGCCCCCGTTGTAATCCGTCGTGCCTGCTTCTCTCTCCATTTGATTGATTGTTATCCAAGCATTTACTGTTTTAGAATTGGTTTTCTTTGGTTCATTCTCTATTTACAAACAAGCACAAAGTCACAATACTCTGTTTAGTCTTTGCAGATAGCGAAAAATCGTGTAAAAAAACAAAAGGAATCGAGCAAAATCAGTAGGCCACTAATGGGATCTCTTTTTGACCTCGCTAAAATAGAAACATTAGGAACAACCCCTCATGAGAAATACGAAACTAGTGAGATGAACTGAGCTCCACACCATGATGGCTGCAAGACAGCTCGGCTCCGCCACCCACCCCACCCAAAATTACGATAAACTCTATGCAAATATTACAAATATATACAGCACACCAGCAAAGTAACAGGGTAAAACATTTTATTAAATAACTATTTACATAACTATTTTATACTTTTTGGTGCCCGATCCGGCTAGCTCAATCGATCGAGCATGAAACTCATGAACTCTGATAGTTCAAAGTTTTGAGGAGTGCTTGTTAGACTGTCTGAAACTTATTTGCGCCTCAGCTGCATAGCGAGTGAAAAACCAAGGGGCCCTCCACTGCAGCCGAGGAACCTCCATCTTGGGGGCGACGCACAGCATCACATTGCTTTCCAATGCAGTCAGATCCTCAAACAGCCCCCACTGACCACGTTAGAAAGCCACATCGTGACGCGTCTCATAATCACAACGTATCGCGTTACTGCGTAATGCGCCTTATGACACCCTTCGTTAGCGCACTCGGAAGCGCTCTGGAACGCGAACCAAGGCGCGAAACGCAGAGCCTCGGAAACGATCCGAGGCGCGGCGCGGAGCGCGTAACGTAAGCATAACAGGTCATGTGACTAGTTCATAAAACTTTTCATTGGTTCATTTTACTTTTAGTTTCCTAATGATGGAACGTTTGATCATATGACGTAAAATAATCACTTTTCATTGGTTTACAACATTTTTTTTTCCCAAATGATGAAAGTCCCATTTTTTTTCATCACTCCGACTTTCATTTTTATGAGAGAAAGACCTGTTTTTGCGTGCTTACTCATGGCATCTGTAGTAGCTGCAGCTGGTGGCTCCCCACCACGTCCACCACCACCAAAGAAGAGAGGTCCAACTGGCCAGGTCATCTTCCAACAAGAGGAGGAAGAAGAGGAAGACGAGGAACAGGAGCAAGGGACAAGGTTTTTTTTGAAAGAAATGCCAAGGACGTCCCATGTTAAAGTCAATTTTATTTGGCAATTTTTTTCTTTGCCTCCACATAAAAAGAAAGCAAATGCCAGATACGTTACCTGCCTGATCTGCCACGAACAACTCTCCAGAGGGACCGAAAAAAAATATAGTTTTGGTAATTATACCATGCATCGACACATGGAGAGGTGGCACTCGTTTAATTATAGTGCTGCACAAATGAGAGATTTGGTGGACAACCCCCGACCTGCCAGTACATCCACCAATGAAGTGGCACTGACAGCATCAGAGGCAAGGGAAACGGTCCCAAATATTCAGAAGAACTTTGAAAAGATTAAAATGACATGTTTAGATTGTGGCAAATCAATTTCATGTGGACAGATGAGTGTTACTCTAATAAATACAGCATATGAACATCATCAATGTTCAAAACGTCCCCGAAACTACATTTTCTTTTTTTTTGGTTGCTCCTGTTGAGCCCTTTGTACTGAATCATTTTTGTTTCCCCCCCCCCTCCAAAAAAACACAAAAAAAGTTCTTTTCAGAACTACCTTCCCTTTATGAAAAATTGCTAGCATGTTTAGCACTCTGGCAACCTCTATTTCTTTTGGTTCGCTTCCCCGTTCGCTCCCCGGTACGCGAACCGGGAGCGAACCAAAATTTTTTTTTTTTTTTAAAAAGAAGAGTAAGTATAAGGGAAGTAAACAGAGAGTAATGTTAAAGGAAAGACAGCTATAGGGAGTAAACCAGAGATACTGTTTAATAGATTTATTTACCGAAGAAAAGATGGAAGAGGGTATAATTGTGAAAAACAAAATAGATAAGGAAGTGAAAGAAAAAAAAGAGAGTAGAAGAATAACAAAGAAGAGTTTCTTAGAGAATATGAGTGAATGTTCAAAATAAGATTAAAACATGTGGAATAACAGAGAGAAAACACAGAAAGCAGAAAAGAAGAAGTAACAGAAAAGGAATAATTGAAACAGCAAAGAAATGTAAATAACATACGGCCATATTATCAACATAGGCAATAAAAGTTTTGCAGCTTTTATCGGCAGAAATGTGTCGCTAAAGCCGCTTTTGCGGCAGAAAACTGCCGCTAAAACCACTTTTGCTGCAGTTTTCTGCCGATAAAAACAGCAATAATCTTATTGGCTGTGTTCATAATATGCCCCTTAGTGTGCTTCAACTACACAGAAAAAGCATAATGAACAAGTAGTGAAAGAGTGATCAGTCAAAGACACTAAGAGTAATAGAGATGGAGTGAGTGAACAAGAGTGAGGAACTATGAGAAGAGAGGGACTGAGAAAAGGAGTGGAAGGAGTAGAGTAAGTAGGTAATAGAGAAAGGAATGAGAGAAGTAGCAAAGGCAGGAAACTGAGGGTTAAAGAAATGAAGCTGTGGAACTAATAGTAGGTGAATGTGATAGAAATTTAACGAAAAGAGTACAAAACATTTACCTTATAATTGTCGTTAACTTACTCACTTGTTATTTTTATACTTTCAATCTGTGAAAGAGATAACAAACATTTGAAAAATATTAAAACATGTATTTAAAAATTAGAAAAGACAAGGGAAAAGATTGAAGGACAAACAGTTTTTCAACAACTTTGACACTTACAGAAGCTTCTGCTTCTCCACGCCCCCTACACAGTCCTAAAGATATACATTTTAAACTAACAGTATCTTGATGCAGATGAACTGAGGCCTATCTTGGAACATGGTGCATCTTTTGCACTGCTGTTGTCTCACAAAAGTGACGCAATGGCAGCGCAAAAGAGGTGCACAATCATCATAAAACTGTTCCTAACATTTTAAATGATTGTTTCAGGATGGCAATAAGGTGTGTCCTATCCAGACGTTTGTTTCAGGTGAGGCCTACTCAGGGTTGCAGATCAAATTTAGGCTTGTTGAAGAGTACAGAGGAGATAATACATGTGCAGGGCAACCAGTAAAGTTCAGACTTCCTCTGTTTCCCTGGACAGGCCTAAACTTCATCTGCACAATGTGATTCGTAATGTTAGGAAACACAGGAAATGTATTTGAAAAACGTGCAATTTCTTTTGCTCATTTCACAATCACATCACTTGTGTTTCCTTTGGTTAGGTATCTCATTGTGCAGATGTAGTCCAGCATATGAAAGAGTACGCACTGCATGCAACAACTTTGACACTTACTGAAGCCTCAGCTTCTCCATACCCCCTACACAGTCCTAATTATATACATTTTAAACTGACAGTATCTTGCTGGAAATGAACTGAGGCCTATCTTGCAACATGGTGCATCTTTTACACGAAAGTGACGGAACAGCGGCGTAAAAGAGGCACACAGCCTTCATAAAACTGCCCTTAACATTTTAAATAATTGTTTCTAGATGCTGATAAGGTGTAACCTATCCACAGATTTGTTTCAGGTAAGTCCTACTCAGGGTTGCAGATGAAATTTAGGATTGTTGAAGAGTATAGAGGAGGTAATACATGTGCAGGCCTACTAACGAAGTGAGTCATGTCCACTGCACTCTTGAACAAATGTCAGACCTCCTCTGTCTCCTGGAACAGGCCTAAACCTCATCTACACAATGTCATCTGTAATGTTAGGAAACACAGGTAATATAATTGAAAAACGTGCAATTTTTTTTGCTCATTCCACAATCACATCACCTGTGTTTCCTTTGCTTAGGTATCTCATTGTGGAAATGTAGTCTATCATATGAAAGACTACGTAGAATGTGAGCACTGTATGCAACAACTTTGACACTTACAGAAGCCTCACCTTCTCCATGCCTCCTACACAGTTCTACATGTACATCATAAATACAAACAGTACAGAATTAATTATACATGTTAAATGGTTTATTTTTGCTGTTCTCAGAATGTATCAAATTTCACTAAAAACAGTGACTTGAAGGTATTCATCATATAACAGCGGGGGAAAAAAAACACAATCAAAATGATTGTGTTTAAAAAACCCATATAACATAACCAATCAGAAATCAGACCTCCTCAAAAGTAACTTACTTTCCATGACGTCGAAGGATGTCCTATGAACAGCTTACACTCGGTTGTGCTGTTTTTATTTTCAGCCCGCCACTTTCTGAAAGAAAACCTCCATCGTTTTGAGAAATATGTTACATACAATAAATGACTTCTCGCTCTCTACCACACGTTTCCACAAGGCCAAATCATGTAAGAGCCATTTATAACTCTTGGAATTCTTGTAAGCAAATCCCGTCATTTTGTATTTCCGCAACTTTCAGAAAGAAAACGTTCAAGATCACTTTCACAATCCTGGACTAGTAATATCTTACCCTTTTTGCTCACTCATGTTCTACATTTCCTATGACACTGATACTGCTTACTATGAAGCAGACTTACACTACCTCTATGACTACTACAATTATTTAATTCTCTACATCACTTTTAATCACAAAGCAATATAAAACAGTAGACAGCATTGCAGACTTACATTCCCTCTACTCCATGTTTTGATTGGCTGCTTGAATTAGCTTATAAAAAGAAACAGTTTTTCTGAACTCATTCAAAGTGCAGTTATTTTTCCATGACGTCAAGTGTTATGGTAAGAACTTATGTCTCTGTACTACACTTATCCTCAAGGCCAAATCGTGTAGGAGCCATTAGAACCTCTTGAAATTCCTCAGAGCACATCCCAAGATTATTTCCCTAAAATTTTGGTTTTAAAAACACCAGGTAAGAATTTTTAAGGTCAAAAGGTAATTTTTTCTTGAAAATTAAAACAGAATCGTTGCAGAATGACCAGCCATTTCTAGACTTTAAATAAGCTGTGTAATGTCCTGATGTTATTGAAGGACCATCATGATATATAATTGCTGCAGTTACAAAAGTCCTTCCTGATATTGACAACTGCGAAGCAACAACATTTTTAATTAAAGTTGTCAATTTTGTTCCATCAGGCCTACATCGTTGGAACATTAAAATGACATACTGGCCATATGTTCGTATAAATAATGTGGACAGCATTGCAGACTTACATTGGCTACACTCCATGTTGTGATCAGCTGCTTTTACTAGCTTATTAAAGGACACTGATTTACTGTCTGGCAAAGTTAATTATATAAATCTTTCTGAGTCTACACTAGTAGTACTTGATACACTACAGTTCTCGCAGTCATGCTGCCATTGATAAGAAAGCCCAAACAGGTGATCTACATCTACACCTTCAGCATGCAATACATCAAGCATATACATTAAAAACTCCTGACAATCTTGCTGAATATTTTGAGAGAATTGTGTTTGACCTGAACATCTGTCTAACAGATTTCGAATTTCAGACACACTTTCTATTTTTGTTCTATCACTGCTACATTTCTCTAACACAGAATTTAACAAACTGCAAAATCTTTGATCCGAATTGACCACAATCTCTTCTTTTACATTTTCTAGAGAAAACAAAACATTAACCACTACATTAGCATAGCAGTTGACACCAGAACTGTTTTCAAATTGAAAACCAACAACATCTTCAACAGAATCCTTTTTGTTTCTGCTTATAATTTCAGGTTCATCGACTTTTCGTCTTTTTGCTACAACCTCCCTAGTATTGGTCACATTTCTTTGTTTCCGGCCTACCACACGTTTCTCAAACAAAGGATATTGAGGCAAATGTGGCGCATACTCTCTTCTTAACCTATTGTATTCCTTAACACAATCTAGATCCGCACAAATGTTTGTGACATCACACTCAATCAAGTACAATCCCGATAAAGTTCTAACTCGTGACAATGCCACATATGCCATACCCTCCTTGAACACAGAACTGCCAATATTCACCAATGCACTGTCTACACTTAAACCTTGCGATTTATGGATTGTCACCGCATATGCCAAGCAAACAGGAAACTGCTTACGGCGAACATATAAGTCTTTTACAAGCAAAAATCTAGCACCAATTAGCTGTACTTCCTCAATGCCATCAAATTTAATTTTTAAAAATTCAATTCCATCTCTATTTCTGTATTTCACAAAATCAACAACATTACCCATTGATCCATTTACCAGACCTCTTTCAACATGTAAATTCCTTCTTAAAATTATACGGCAGTTTAAGCACACATTCAGAGTCTTTTCAAAACCTGCAGTTTTAGATATAGTCTTCTCTAATGAATCCAATGTTGTTTTCAAATTCTCAGACAAAATAATTGTTGATCCCATATGCTCTACTCTGTCAATAGCTTCCAGTTTCACAATCTCTTGGTTTTCTAAATGCAACATTTTGTTGTTGAAGATGGCACATTCTGCAAGAGTTGGCATCAAACATATTCCAGATTTATTCTCAGTAATTTTCTGAAAAATATTCTCAGGCACAACGTCTTGTTCTGGATATAAATTTGACAGTAATCGTGCATGTAAAGCTTCTTTCCCATGCTCGGTCACTTTTCCAATTCTAACATCTTGTAGAATATTCTTGTAATCTTCATCCTTCGCCTGACGCATATTTTCATGCAGTTCAGCATAATTGAAGTTTAACCATATATTGACGTTGCCAATGCTCCCTAGGCACTTTCTGGTATCTTCATGCGTGAGCATTTTGAACACAGGTTGTCCTTTCACTGGTGTCAGCTGCAGAAGATCTCCAAAAACAATGATGTGTTTGCCACCAAATAACACATCATACTCTGTTTTGAGAACTTCTTGCATTCTCAAATGCACAAAGGCAAGCATGACATTGGAAACCATGCTTACTTCGTCAATGATAAGAAGTTTCATTTTCCTCAAGACTCTTGAAACTTCACAACAAGCATCTCCAGATAACTTGTGGTATTGTAATTTGTTATCATGCTCCACTGGCAGCATCAGTAGACGATGCAAAGTAATACCTTTAATGTTATGTGCTGCCAGTCCAGTTGGAGCGGTGACAACACAAGACAGTCCTTTCCTGCAAATAACATGAAATTGCTTTAATGAGGAAACTTTTTCCAGTTCCCGCTTCTCCACTCACGTGCAGTCGAACAGGCTTCAACGACGTACATGAGCTCTCTTTCTTCTCATGACTTAATCCATGATCAATTTGCTTGGTAACGTCGTCATATATTTTTCTCTGCTCAACGTTGAGTTGTCTTTCCAAGTCTTCTAAGTTAACCACATCCTCCTGAGCATGTGCCATGGCTCTTTCCACTTCATTCATGGCAGTGGCAGCTTCATTTTCGATAACAGGTCCTCCTAGTGGATCCTGACTCAATGAAACAGAACTCTGACTGTCCTGAGAACTGTCTCTGGCAATCTCGGCTGCAATCGTTGCTTCCTGCTCGATTTCCACATTCAACATTTCTAGATATTTGGGAAAAGCAGGACATTCTATGGTCTCCTTGGCGGCAGTGAAAGAGTCTTCGTAACAGAGGAAATCTCCAAGCAGTTCCTCTTCTGCACGCCAAGGCTTGAAAAGTTGCAAAAGTGCTAAATAGAAAAACTCCTTTTTTTCAGGAGATTCGCCACTCAATTTTCGATGGTTTACCAAGTGGCATTTTCTTTGCTTGACCAGACATCCCTCACTTCCAATTACAGCATACACTCCTTTCACAATATCTTCTTTGATGTTCCTCTTGAATATGTAATTTTGTAGAACCTCATACAGACAAACATTCTCGAGGTGACTGCTTCGATTTGGATAATATGTATCCAACATGTTGGTCTTCAAAATATCGGTACTGTTTGGCTCCTTCTCCGCCAAATACTCAATTTCCCGCACAGGTTTCAGAACTCGATTACGCGTTGCAGCAAGACCAAGACTCGCCCAAACGATACTCCTGGATTTGGCATAGAGACTTGCTGAAGAAAACCGGTCAGAACATTCGTAAGCTCCGATTGCTCGATGCGACAACATCTTCAGACTAAAACTGTACAACTTCTTGCTGAGGCTCCTTTCATGGGAAATGTCCTCCCACATATCCTTCAATTCTGTCTTTTCTTTTTTGGTGATGTAAGATGTCACATACCGAGCCACAGCCATACAGTTATCAGCCACAAACTGTATATCCATGTTAGCATTCCACATGGACAAAATCACTGGGTTGTAGTCGTTGATGTACTTGGACTCTTCGTTCCTCTTCAAATTGTATGTGTTTTTAGGTGATTTCTTCATCACATTATGTCGCAGCGAAGACATCAAACTGTTTACTCTTCCTTTAGAAATCACCGGTCGTGGAAAGCCAAAACGACATTTGGTGTAGAACTTGTCCTTGTTTCTGAATTTACGACGACAGTACTTTCCACAACGATGGCTTTGGAAACGTAGAACTTTTTCTCTTAGGCTTTTCTTCTCCTTTGCGTTTGGAACAGCACACGTAGAATATTGTTGTATGAAACTCATCACTAAGTCTTCTGGATCTGTTCCAAATTTAGGTGCATCCTTGATCCACAGCAGCATATGTATATGAGGAGCACCTCTTGCTTGGTACTCCTTTCTCCAGAAGAAATCCAACACCTCTCCAAGAGGTGGATTCTTCTTATTCATGATGAAAGACATCATAGCTTCAAATCTATGATTGAAGTACCGCATACATTGACTGGATCCAAAGAGCACAGTTCTCCGGGTGTCTTGAATTCGATGTTTTCAATGTTTCCATTTGCCTCTCGTAGAAATTCAAGTAAGTCTTCCCAGCCATACTCGGCACAGCTCAGAGTGAGGAACCATGTGGGAGTTCCTAAGTTCCTCAGCATACATTTTAAATCACCATGACGACGGTACCAGTACTCATTAGTACCACGCTGACACGCCATGAGATTAATCAGGTGACAATCCAAAATAAAGTCACTTGCCGAGATGTTTTGCATGTGTATACCACTTATCAAGATGTGGTTCACTGCATATGACAGTCCAGACAGATCGCTTTCAAACAGGAGATGAAACAAATAGGGAATGCATTGTCGAAACCTAGCATCTCCTGCATACAATCGTAAAGTCCGGTATTCAGAAGCAGGAATTTGATGAGGTCGCTCATCATATCTTCCTCCCTGACCTGTTGGAAATAGCTGTGGGAAACACCGAGCTTCCAAACTTTCCTCCCAAACACTAATGGGACTCCCTTTGGCTTGTTTCATTTGAAACAACTCAATAGCATTCCCCATGACTTCCTTGGAATGCAAAGGATGAACACTATAATGTTCATATATTTCTTCACTTTTAGAGGGTTCTACTTTCTCAATTTGACCAGCACACAAATCGCTATCCTCTTCCTCACTTTCTTCCTCTTCTGCAACATATACATTCTTATAATACTTATTATTTTTTTTCAAGTACAATGTTGCCTTTTTGACTTTCCTAACATCCACTAAATCTTGCCATATTTTCTTATTCTTTGTCGGAACCCCATTAACTAAGATAACCAGAGGTTCCTCTTCCACTTTTTCTACTCCAATTGTATTAATGTTTTTCTTCAAATCTAGAGGCAAATAAACAACTCTTCCCTTTAATCCTCTCTGTAAATCTGATCGAGGCAATTTCCCTGTCTTTGGCTCCATTCTTACAATAGCCTGAAAGGGATGGATACTTTGAATCAAAATAGATTCATAAGTATTTAAATCCTTCAGTTCAGAAGGAATCTCAACCAATTCCAGATTATTATGAACCGCTCTAGCAGGCATCTGGTTTTGATTTAATTTGTTACAACAATAAGTACACACACGTTGATCTGATCCCAAATCAAAACAATTTTCTACCATCAAGTATGTTGCGAAATCCTTCCATTCACTATTATTTTCCCTTTCACTTTTTGCATATACATCCACTAACTTAGCCTGATTCTTATAATAAGTGCGTCGACAACACACACAAGTGAAATTAGGCCTCTCACTTGATTTAACCTGAAACGTGGCAATTTCCTTCTGAAAATTATCTGTACTGGAAACCTGTACACTGTCTTCCACATTACCCTCTTCTTCTGGGTCAAATTCAACATTCTCCTCTTTACTTCAAAAGTAACAAAACTCAATTTCTTCAGAAATATTCTTCACATCTATTTCAGAACCATGCAAAAGAGCAGCGCATAATTGTTTAAGCATAATTGCTGGACTCTTAGCATAATACAACATTCTAACTAATTTCCTCACTTTATTATGATGCACTGCTAGCATCCTGAAATGATGAAAAACACTCTGGCATACTCTCCTGGAAAGACAAGCCAGTGAATGACCATGCAAACCTGTCACTTCTCTCACTCTGCAAGGATCTACTTCTTGCAACAACATCATTTTCTGCTTCAAACTTTTCTTATTAAATGTCCGTACAAAATCACAAAGCAAATTGATGGAATCCTGTCGTACACTGCAAATACTACTACACTTCCAGGTGTACACAGGACCCTTAGGACGTCTTCCTAAAACCTCATTACCTAACACCTCTTCTGTCTCTGTTGTCACAAGTTTTTCTTTTTCAACTGGACAACCATCTTTCACCTCATAAGCTCGACCACTGGTGTCAACTGCATGCACCAAATCATTATCCTGGAAATAACTCTCCTCATTGAAAAATGCCTCACAACTTGAACTATGCATCCATTCTCCTGAAAAAACTTCACAAAAATTACTACGATTAACTATTCTCTTCCATCTACTATTTCTTTTGAAATCATGAATTGCCTTGTTTAGCTTCCTAATTCTATTGATTATCAAAATAAATAACTTTCGCTTTATTTCAAATGCCTGATCAATAACTTTCTCAACTTTTTTTTTTCTCTTATAAAAAAACACTTTCTGTTGACCTTTCTTAATATTTTTTAACAAATTGCCAATTATCCTGTTGCGGAACATTCGTCTACGAATGTCCCTAAACTGTTGTTTCCTTCTACTATCATGCACAGAGTTATCTCTTGCTCTAGCAGTAACATTTTTAATTGGCCTTTCCTTTCCGTTTAAATTGCTTCTCTTTTTCTGGACTAAAACATTTTCTGTACTACTACTTTTTTTTCTACAAATGTTTCTTATGAATGTTTTCGTGGTCTTACCCGGTGCTTTCTTGGTGACTTGACAAGTTTTTTTGGTAGAGGACTGCTGCATTATTTCATGGACCTGCTGTCTTTGACGTTTTGCAGCCTTTCTAAGTCTATCCTTGGTTGGCATGCTCAAATCTTGAAATGATCTGCAGTTGAATCTGTGGTAAAATATAATAAAAAATGTTATTAACCACTATTACCAAACAGTAAATCAATAACAGTCATCAAAAACTTAACACACTACTTGACATTTTACATAGAATATTTTTTAGTGCTTTGGCAAATTTAGAATACAGAAATAGCAGAAAAGAAATGGAATTCTTCTTCATTTTACCTGTGCTGTTTTATATGTGAATCTGATCTAATTTTATGAGCATATTTTAATATTTTATTGAAGACACTACACATAACCTGTTTTTGAAGGTGTGTTTAATTTTAAATAAAACGGTTTACATTTTTACTTTTCATTTATTATAAATTTTAAAAATAAATGTTTATAGTTCCATAGGCTCAAGCACGTCAGCTTCCCACCCTATGTCATACAATTCTGACAAATCGGCATCCTCATCATGTTCTTCATCATCCTCAGAATTTAAATCATCCAAGGGATCTACTTCCACTGACGTTTCAATTACACGTTCAATGATAAGGTCTAAATCAACTGATTGCTGGTTGTCACTCATGGTTGATGTTGTCGTTATCTTTAAAGAAAGAGAACAACAATGAGATGTTGCAGAGTAAGAGACAAATCTCAGAGATTATAATAGTAAATTTGTTTAACAAGAGTAACATTTTGCAGCTATTATTTAGCCATGTGCAGCGATGCTGAGGAGGTGAGGCCTATGTCCAAGTTTTCAATGAACAGGACTCATCTCTTCTTAACCTTGGATAAGCCTCACCGACTCTGTGTCCCCTGCTCATACTTAAATGTACAGGGGCAGATTTATGCTAAGTGGCGCATCCCCACGGATGCACCAGTTAATGTGCACCGCTGCTCTGCCACCCATAGTGTGCCACATTTACAATGTGGAGCACCATTGAGCAAAAACAGCACAGATGCGTCACGCATCTGTGCCGCAAAAGCAGCACATTCCAGGAATTACGTCATAAGCGCAACATGTCTACTGCAATGCACAGGAGGAAGCCTCACATTGCATGGTGCATCACTTCTTATGCCTGTTTCAAACAGGCGTAAGGATTTGATTCAGCAATGCTATAAAGCTGACTCAGTGAAATCTTCTAAATTTCACTGTGTTAGTTTTACAGGGCTTTCATGCAAATTAATGCATACCTTGCAACAAAACACTTATACACTTATATAAAAACTGACACAGGTTTCATGTGGCACAGGACTTTACAACATGACACATCTGCCTAGATGCATCAAGTTGTAAATATGTTGCCACATAGCAAATCTTTTGCACCGCCGCTGCGTCACAAAAGTGACGCACAGTGACGCAAAAGAGACATACACCTATCATAAATCTGTCCCTAACATTTTAAATGATTGATTCAGGATGACGATAAAGTGTGGCCTATCCAGAGGTTTGTTTCAGGTGAGGCCTATTCAGAGTTGCAGATGAAATTTACGCTTGTTGAAGAGTACAGAAGAGATAATACATGTGAAAGCCTACCAATAAAGTAAGTAATATCCACTTCACTCTTGAACAAAGGCCAAACCTTTTCTGTGTCCATGGACAGACCTAAACTTCATCTGCACAATGTCATTCGTAAACTTAGGAAACACAGGTGATGTAATTGAAAAATGTGGAGTTTCTTTTCCTCATTTCACAATCACATCACCTGTGTTTCCTTTGCTTAGGTATCTCATAGTGCAGATGGATTCTAGCATATCAAAGACTACACATAAGTTGAGCAGTGTATACAACAAATTTGACATTCACAGAAGATTCAGCTTCTTATCTTGTTGGAGATGAAATGAGGCCTGTCTTGCAACATGGTGCATCTTTTCCATCACTGCTGCATCGGTTTCATGTGGCACGGGACTTTACAGCATGACACATCTGCCTAGATGCATCAATTTTTAAATATGTCGCCACATAGCAAATCTTTTGCACCGCCGCTGCGTCACAAAAGTGACGCACATTGATGCAAAAGAGGCATACATGGCTATGTAAGTTAAATAATCAAAATCTAAATTTGCCAAGCACACATGGGTGTGTATTTACAAGGACCTTCCACCACGAGGAAATGTCTTTAGTTAAAAAGGGAGAAATAACATCAAAGGGACTCAAATGCCTTTTAAATGTACCCCAAGCAACCTATGAAACTCTAGCAGTACATATCAAGAAACTTAAATGACTTCAATAAACGTTTTTAAACACATCAAGTAAAGCAGTTATTCAAATACATTCAAGGCGAAATGACTTAAAATGGCCTAAGACACATGAAAGCGTTTTTTTAAGGTCCTTGCACCATTTTTGGGTCACTTTTAACATGGCTATGATAGTCAAAGAATTAAAATCTAAATTTGCCAACCACAGATGGGGGCGTATTTACAAGGACCTTGCACCACGGGGAAAGGTCTTGAATTAAAATGAGAAAAATAACATCAGAGAGACTCAAATGCCTTTTAAATATACCCCAAGCAACCTATGAAACTCTAGCACTACATATCAAGTAAACTAATTGATTTCAAAAATCGTTTTTAAACACGTCATCTAAATCAATTATATACCTACATTCAAGGGGAAATGACTTAAAATGGCCTAAGACACATGAAAGCGTTTTTTTAAGGCCCTTGCATTTCTGGGTCACTTTTAACATGGCTATGTTAGTCAAAGAATTAAAATCTAAATTTGCCAAGCACAGATGGGGGCATATTTACAAGGACCTTGCTCCACGGGGAAAGGTCTTAAATTAAAATGGGAAAAATAACATCAGAGAGACTCAAATGCCTTATAAATATGCCCCAAGCAACCTATGAAGCTCTAGCAGTACATATCAAGAAACCTAATATTTTTCAAAAAATGATTTTAAACACATCATATAAATCAATTATATACCTACATTCAAGGGGAAATGACTTAAAATGGCCTAAGACACATGAAAGCGTTTTTTTAAGGCCCTTGCACCATTTCTGGGTCGCTTTTAACATGGCTATGTTAGTCAAAGAATTAAAATCTAAATTTGCCAAGCACAGATGGGGGCATATTTACAAGGACCTTGCTCCACGGGGAAAGGTCTTAAAATAAAATGGGAAAAATAACATCAGAGAGACTCAAATGCCTTATAAATATGCCCCAAACAACCTATGAAGCTCTAGCAGTACATATCAAGAAACCTAATATTTTTCAAAAAACGATTTTAAACACATCATATAAATCAATTATATACCTACATTCATCGGGAAATGACTTACAATGCCCTAAGACACATGAAAGCGTTTTTTTAAGGGTCACTTTTAACATGGCTATGTAACTCAAAGAAACAAAATCTATTTGTAAAACACTTGACACAAAGCAACATTTTAAATACAGAACTTTTTTTCATAATTTTCTCCCTAAAGCATACTATTGTCTATCGTAATTAAATGAATCTTTTCTCACCTTAGCAAATACTTTATGAATTTCAAAACAGTCTCAGAAACACACCAATTTGTCTTCAGCAGAGCAAAAGGTATGCACTCCAGAGTCTGCAGCTATCAAAAGCACAGAAATGCTGTAATTCTTCACACATATCTCTCATGTCACCCAATCAAAACTCTTCCCTCACTTTTTTCAAATCAACACCCTTCCCCCCTCTGCCCTTTCTGCCTTTTTTGCATAGCAACCACCTCCTGAAAGACCTCTGATGTTTGCAAGTTCACACAACAATGTTTCAATTGAACTCTGAACTCTCAGTGCACCTGCATATCCAGTGCAATCTTTCATAAAATGATTTTTTCTTGACCATTCAAATTACATCTTTCAAAGAACTCATCCATGCACCCTAACTTTCTGTTTTCAGCAATCAAAATCCACCAATCACTGCTACTGCTTCCTTAACACAGAAACTCCACAGTTTTTTTCATTTTAAACTCTTATTTTTCCAACTGCCATTTCATTCCACTAGTGGAGTGGTGTGGCTCACTGGTTAGAGGCGGCAGACCCGTAAGCAGAGGATGGCCCGGGACCAGGGTTCGATTCCCGACGCGGCAGGGTCGTGGACCAGGGTCAGCGGGCTCGATAATTCTCGCCTCGGTGCCTACTCCAGTCAGGGACCACACTCAGCAACTCTGGGCATTAGCTTGCCTCATCTTCACAACGGCCCCCCAGACCGCCGGGGATGCTTGGTCGCACCTTAGAGATACCCATTAGGGACCATCTCTCAGGGTGAGCCAGGACGGGTTCCCCAGCGGTCGAAGCGCGGAGATACTCCTCCGGGAGTTGATTCTAGCGCTATATAAACCCACAATTAATTAATTAATTAATTGCCACACTTCATCTGACTGCAGCAGAACCTTCTCTCACCATGTTTTCTGTCTGGATTGTTGGACATAGTTACATCTATTGGGCTCAGAGGTATGCTGATAACAGAAATTTACCTAACCTCAATTTACAAGATGTGGAAATTAAGTGGTTTGGCCACAGAGGATTAAAATGTCACCAATTGATACCATTGGTGAAAACCTTTATGCATTTGCCTAAACCTGACCTGTTAATTTTGCACTGTGGAGGTAATGACTTGGGCACTTCGACTGGTGTAGGTCTGGAAATGCTTTTAAAGGACACCTTTGAGCAATTGATGGCACTATTTCCTCAAACTGCCTTGGTATATTCAAATATATGCCAAAGACAGAAATGGAGGTGGTCGAACCAATTTTGTCCACAAATTGAGAAATCGAGGAAGCATGTAAACAAATCTGTTTCAGCTTACATGAGAGACCATGGAATGGGCTCCATGTACAACAATAACTTGCGTTACTACATGCAAGATATCTACAGAGGAGATGGAGTTCACTTCTCAGATGAAGGGAACAGAGTTTTCATTCTCAATTTAAGACTGTGCATTGGTACCTACTTATAAGTACCTAAATGTACCATAAACCCAAAAGCTCTTCTCAGAGCTACCCTACATCTGATCACTCACAATTATTATTTTACTCTAACTTTTTTCACTAATTTTCAACAAAGTACGCTCCCCGGAGCGCTACCCGGTACGCGAACCGGAAGCTAACCGCGCGAATTTTTTTTAAAAAATGGTTATTTTCCGCGCGAATTTTTTTTAAAAAATGTTTTTTTTTTCGCACATATGGGCCTCCTCAGCCACCCTCAGAAAACCTAGGGGGTCAAGATACGTCTACCGTGCCCCCTTCTAGCCATTCTGAACATTATTTGCCCTCCATCTTGTATTTTAATTCGACCGAAACACAAAATGGTGGACTCCCGTACCGCTGCAGGTTCGCGTACCGGGGCGCTCACCGGGAAGCGCTCCATTAAAAAAGGTGGGAAAGTAATTTACAGAAGAAACCCTGGAGACACTTTCACCAAATATAGATTTGCTCATACTACATACCAATCCCTACAATTTTCACAAATTTGGTTGGAATTCCATTTAGCCATTTAGCTTGTAGACCTCTCTAAATACCCTGAGGTAAATTACTTCACAAAACACATCTGAAGTGTTGGAATTGACAACCAATTAAAATGTTACTTTCATTTTCTAGTTTTTTTTACCTGACATTTGATTGGTTATGTACCTGAATATATATATGAAGGAAGAGAAGGAAACATAGCCATTTTGACTACTACTTCCTGGTGTACATTTCAATAGGATTTTCACTAATACCTTCAACTTCTTTTTAAAGGTAAGTTGTTATTTTAAAAACTGAAGTATATTGTGCACTTTAAGTTAATATGGTAAACTTTTTCTGATAGTTATATACTATACCTCTGTAGTAGTTATAGATTTAGATAGACTTCTCTGTTATAGTTATGGATGGAGTTAGGCTTGTCTTTTATAATTATGAATTTACTTACGTTAAATCACATACACTTTTTTATATTCCTACTTCCACTCTGATACTATACACTGCCCAAAGATAAATTCACTGTTAAAAACTGCCTATCTAAAATTAATCCCAACAGTTCCCTATCTCTACTAATATATTTTTTTTTATACAAATTTCAGGCAAAATGGAAGGCGTACAGAAAGTATTATTTGAAATTGTCCTTGCAGAGACCAACGAAGAAATCATTGATCCAAATGATATTGAATTTATGGATGAAACTTGGGACCAAGAACTACTGCAATGTGTGCAATCAGTAGATGTCATCCTTGAAAATGAGGACATTTTACACACTCAAACATTACAAGCTATGTTCAATGAAAATAACGACATTTCAGACAGTGAAATGGTAGACATCTTATTAAATTTTGAAACACAATCACAATAATAAATAATTGCTTAAAAAACAAAGAAATAAAAAAAAATCAACAAAACAAACAATCAATTAACATCCAATATTTGAAAAGTCTATCATTCTTTTTTCCTCATAGTACGCTCCCCAGACCGCTTCCCGGTTCGCGAACCGGGCGCACCCCACGGAAAAAAACGTTTTTTTTTTTTTGCCCTGCGGAGCCCTTTTAAAGCCTCCACATCAAACCTAGGGGGTCAGGGAGGATCTACTATGCCCCCTTATGGTCATTTGCCCCTTCGCTTTGGCCTCCTCTTGTCTCTCGATCCTACCGAGAGACAAGATGGCGGCCGCTACGGACTGTTTGGAATGTTTACAGACACCGGAGAGCCAATCAGCTTCGCTTCGCAAAGCTCCGTAACGCGAAAAGTACGCGAAACGGAGCGCTACCCGGGACGCTGTCACAGATATATATATTTTTGAACGTTAATTTCTCAAAATCCACTGGAGCACATATATTGAGACCTAGCAAAGGCACATCGGGCTACCAGTCCCTACAATTTTGCCAAGTTTCGTGCATATCCATTCAGCCGTTCAGGCTAAAAGTGAGGCCAACCGCCATATGGAAATTAACATGGGAAAAACGCGTTTTGGGACCCCCCTTTTTTCTCGGCCCCCCCTTGACGAACCCCCCCAAATTTTCAGGGGCTGCTCAAAAACAAAATGTTCCATTTTCCTGAAAATGTCAGCCAATTCCGTCCACAAACGCCAAAGTTATTAGACATAGAATTTTCAAAAATCCCATAGAGAAAAAATCCTAACTATATATACCTACTGGCAACCGCCACACTTTTGTCGTGCACGGCAGCCATTTTAGATGCCTTGACCAGACCCACTCTCTGCACGCTGTCCATCCTTAGCATGGCTCCCCACCCTCGCAAGCATCTCCCCCAGGCACTGGTCACCCCCGCTCTCTGTCTTATGCATGGGCAATAAACCTCCCCCCATCAGCGCTGCTCTTCCCTGAGAATCACACCCTGTGCCCGCCCGACACCTCCCTTTCGCCCTATTCACTACCGCACCCTCTGAAACTCCTCTTCCTCTGTGTCCGATTGTCCAGGCCGGTCCCAGGCTATCACCTAGCCCTGCAGATGTAGTTTATGGCCCCAGCTGTAAAGAATCACCCCTCTTCAAAGGAGTTACAGTAGATCAAGGCCCCCACCCGATGAGATCCGTCACACCACACGCGTTCCTACTATCTGAAAACCATCCTGTATTGTGATTGGGGAGGGGACCGAGCCTGAAGCGGAAGATTCGAGGGATGCCTCTTTGTACATCAAAGTTTTTACAATTATGTGTCACATTAAAAATATATAGCACTCCAACAAAGTAGTAGGATTATAAAACTTTAATAACATATAAATATATACAACGCAACAAAAACAGTAAAAACATTTAAACTTTTTTTGGAAAAAAGAAGCAACAATGGTCAGTAGCTGTGTTTTGTGCGAATAGTCCCAAGGCAGCACAACGTGCTGAGTTCTGGACGGCACCCAGGTGATGTTGCCTGGGTGCCGCACTGGTTTTGGGTATCCTACAATGCAGCTCCGAAAAACGGCGTGGGGCGTCCCGGGGGGTGGCCTCGTCAGTAGCGGTCTGTTGTGCGAATAGTCCCAAGGCAGCAGAACGCGCTGAGATGTGGATGGCACCCAGGTGATGTCCAGTAAGTTGCCGCACTGGTTTTGGTATCCTACAATGCTGCTCCGAATAACGGCGTGGGGCGTCCCGGGGGGTGGCTCGTCAGTAGCGGTCTGTTGTGCGAATAGTCCCAAGGCAGCAGAACGCGCTGAGATGTGGATGGCACCCAGGTGATGTCAAGTAAGTTGCCGCACTGGTTTTGGTATCCTACAATGCTGCTCCGAATAACGGCGTGGGGCGCCCCGGGGGGGGGGGTGAGGCGGCGTCTGCTGTAGTGGGGCGCCCCTTTACCGTTCCAGTTGCCATTCCGCCCGCTTTTGGTACACTGTGCCAAAATCCGCCATTCAGCTGAGTTGCGCCCACTCTTGCGGTGCAGCGATAGGCGGCTGCCACAGGACTCTCAAAATGGCGGCAGGCTCTTTCCTTTTTGGGCCTGGTCCACTGAAATGGCCCTGGAACACCTTGGAAATCGGACGCTTGTCTGCTAGGTCTTGGACCCCATTCTCGAAAGCGTCCCCTCAGCCTTGAAGATTCTACAAAAGTCTTGGGGGCCCCCGACTCCTGCAGGCTTCCGGTGGGGAGCGCCTGCCATGATTGCTCGCGGAATGACCACGACGGAGCCACGAGATGGTGGTGCTTTCATGCTGACGCCAGCTTCAGTCTGAAACATCCAGAAACAAGGTGGGGCTTTCATCGTTTGGGAAAAAAATAAGTTTTCATCCAATGAAAAGTGTTATTTTTAGGTCATATGATCAAGCCTTCCATCATTAGGAAACCAAAAGTAAAATGAACCAATGAAAAGTTTTATAAACAAGTCACATGACCTGTTATGCGGGATAGGGTATAAAAAGCGTAGAAAATCCGTTGGCACGTGAGGCGGCGTCAGTAGCGGACTGATGTGCGAATAGGCCGAAGGCAGCACAACGCGCCAAGATCCGGATGGCACCGAGGTGGTGTTCACCAAGTTGCCGCACTGGTGTGGCCATCCTACAATGGTGCGCCGAAAGTCGGCGTGGGGTGCCCCGTTGGCCTGTGAGGCGGCGTCAGTAGCGGACCGATGTGCGAATAGGCCGAAGGCAGCACAACGCGCCAAGATCCGGATGGCACCGAGGTGGGGTCCAGCAAGTTGCCGCACTGGTGTGGCCATCCTACAATGCTGCGCCGAAAGTCGGCGTGGGGCGCCCCGTTGGCCTGTGAGTTCGCGTCAGTAGCGGACCGATGTGCGAATAGGCCGAAGGCAGCACAACGCGCCAAGATCCGGATGGCACCGAGGTGGGGTCCAGCAAGTTGCCGCACTGGTGTGGCCATCCCACAATGCTGTGCCGAAAGTCGGCGTGGGGCGCCCCGTTGGCCTGTGAGGCGGCGTCAGTAGCGGACCGATGTGCGAATAGGCCGAAGGCAGCACAACGCGCCAAGATCCGGATGGCACCGAGGTGGGGTCCAGCAAGTTGCCGCACTGGTGTGGCCATCCTACAATGCTGTGCCGAAAGTCGGCGTGGGGTGCCCCGTTGGCCTGTGAGGCGGCGTCAGTAGCGGACCGATGTGCGAATAGGCCAAAGGCAGCACAACGCGCCAAGATCCGGATGGCACCGAGGTGGGGTCCAGCAAGTTGCCGCACTGGTGTGGCCATCCTACAATGCTGCGCCGAAAGTCGGCGTGGGGCGCCCCGTTGGCCTGTGAGGCGGCGTCAGACAGTGGGGGCTGTTTGAGGATCTGACTGCATTGGAAAGCAATGTGATGCTGTGCGTCGCCCCCAAGATGAAGGTTCCTCGGCTGCAGTGGGGCGCCCCTTGGTGTTTCACTCGCTATGCAGCTGAGTTGCGTGCGCACTTGCGGCGAATAGGCCGAAGGCAGCACAACAATATTTTCGGAATGGAAGACACCACAAGGCGCTGAGATTCGGTTGGCACCGAGGTGGTGTCTAGCAAGTTGCCGCACTGGTGTGGCCATCCTACAATGCTGCTCCGAATAACGGCGTGGGGTGCCCGAAGGGGGGGGGGGGAGGCGGCGTGAACGGGCCTCCCCAGGTGCAGGCTCGTCTGCTGTAGTGGGGCGCCCCTTTACCGTTTCAGTTGCCATTCAGCTGAGTTTCGGCCGCTCTTGATGCTACAGCGACAGGCGGCTGCAACAGGACTCTCAAAATGGCGGCCTGTTCTTTGGATTTGGGCCTGGTCCACTAAAATGGCCCTGGGACACCTTAGAACTCGGACGCTCGAATTTTTTTTCCTTTCCTCTACATGCAAAAAAGGTAAATGCCCGGTACGTTACCTGCCTCATCTGCCACGATGTACTCTCCAGAGGAACCGAAAAAAAATATAGTTATGGTAATTATACCATGCATCGTCATATGGAGAGGTAGCACCGATTAATTATAGTGCTGCACAAAAGAGAGATTTGGAGGAGAACCCCCGATCTGCCAGTACATTCACCAAAGAAGTGGCACTGACAGCATCAGAGGCAAGGGAAACGGTCCCAAATATTTAGAAGAACTTTGGAAAGATTAAAATGACATGTTTAGATTGTGGCAAATTAATTTCATGTGGACAGATGAGTGTTACTCTAATAAATACAGCATATGAACATCATCATAGTCGATGGTTGGTGGAGACATATTGACTATATCCTGGACCTGCCCGTCCTCGCCCAAAATGGCGCCGGAATAAATGGGACTCGTAACTCCTTGTTGTGTACTGGTTGCACAACCTTGATATCACGAGATACGTATGCAGTTTTGAAGCACATGGCGGGCGGGGACGAGAATTGATTGAATATTTTGACATCCCTATTGATATTAAGTTCTGATGTGTTATTGATTACTGTACTATTGAAAGTTCGAATTAACGTCACCCATGGTACTTGCCCACAAATGTATATCTAGATAATTTTATTGTAACTGGCCCTGTCGTATTTTAATTATAAAATGTACGTCCACCGATTCCGCAACTGTTAGACACCTTAGTTCTTGCAACCTAATGGCCCGCCCGTTACGTTCCTCTACAGTGTAAATGTCTACTCATCATATACGATTACAGTTTGCTCCGTGGCCGGCCCACGTGGTTATAGGCCCGTATTTGTATACTGACATTTTCACAATAAAGGTTTTTAAAAGAAAACATGGTAGTAGTATTTACATTGGTAAAGTTTTTAATAATAGTCACTGTTTTAGAATCAGTAAAAGGCAAGTGAAATAAAGCAGTCCAATTACATGAAGGGTAAAAGGTATAATACGCAGGAACGCAGTAAAGATAAATGGTCAAGGGCTGTTGTGTTTTCTACTCCTGCAACATAAAGTGATCGATAAGAATCTGATATTCAGGCGTATCGGCGACTAAGACAGCAGGCCGAGCCTCTTTTGCTCAACGGCTCCGTCATGGGACGAAGAAACGCCCTTTTTCTCGAAAAAGGAATATATTTTACTTGCAGAACAGTTGTAAATTTTCCGGGAACGTACATTAGCCTGGAACATTATAACATATGTTTAAGAAAAAATAATGTTCGAAAGTAATAAAAAGCGTAATTTTTAGGTCATATGACCAAGCCTTTCATCATTAGAATAAGAAAAGTAAATGAACCAGTGAAAAGTTTTATTAACAAGTCACATGACCTGTTATGCTTACGTTACGCGCTGCGCGCCGCGCCCCGGATCGCTTCCGGGAAGCTGCGCTTCGCGCACCGGAGCACTTCCAGATGCGCTAACGCGGCGCGTCATATGACGCATTACGCGACAACGCAGGTCCAGAATATAGTCAAAATGTCTCCACCAACCAGCGGTCGGAACACAACCCCTTTCAGCAGGCTAAATAGTTCTGTTAAATGACAACAGAAGGGACAGGCAACAAGAACCATCAGTCAAAGAGGGGAGGGCAAGTTCTTCTATACCGGGTCACGTTGGGGCGCTACCGGAACTGATCGAATTGGTAGTCTACAGTGTTTCTGGATGTTTCAGACTGAAGCTGGCATCAGCATGAGAGCACCACCATCTCGTAGCTCCGTCGTGGCCATTCCACGAGCAATCATGGCAGCCGCTCCCCACCAGAAGCCTGCGGGAGTCGGGGGCCCCCAAGACTTTTGTAGAATCTTCAAGGCTGAGGGGACGCTTTTGAGAATGGAGCCCAAGCCCTAGCAGACAAGCGTCCGAGTTCCAAGGTGTCGCAGGGCCATTTTAGTGGACCACGCCCAAATCTGAAGAGCCGGCCGCCATTTTGAGAGTCCTGTGGCAGCCGCCTATCGCTGCACCGCAAGAGCAGGAGCAACTCAACTACATGGTGAGCGAGACGCTGTAGTCGAAAGAGCGGGCGGTAAACAGCTGAATAGCAGAAGAGGCACAGTGTAGCAAAAGCGGGCGGAATGTCAACTGAAACGGTAAAGGGGCGCCCCACTACAGCGTGTCTTTAGGTCAAACGGATTGTGGGACAAGGTCAAGAATGGAAGAGTCACCAAAAGGCAAAAAGTTCCGCTTGACCCCGGGAGCCGGCCACCTATGTCGGGGGCGATCTCAGGCCACACCAGGGCAAAACGACTTGGGGAGGGGGCCGGAGCCAAGCGCCCCCTCCGAGTCCGCGCCATCACACCGTCCCTCGGGGTCCTCCGTCAAGCGGTTCAGGGTGGCACCGCATCACATTGTTTTCAAATGCAGTCACGTCCTCAAACAGCCCCCACTTACATTGAGAATAGTGAAGCTGTAGCAAGTGCAAATAAGCTTCAGACAGTGTTACAAGCACTACTCAAAACTTTGAACTATCAGAGTGCATGAGTTTCATGCTCGATCGATTGAGCTAGCCGGATCGGGCACCAAAAAATATAAAATAGTTATGTAAATAGTTATTTAATAAAATGTTTTACCCTGTTACTTTGCTGGTGTGTTGTATATATTTGTAATATTTGCATAGAGTTTATCGTTATTTTGGGCGGGGTGGGTGGCGGAGCCGAGCTGTCTTGCAGCCATCATGGTGTGGAGCTCAGTTCATCTCACTAGTTTCGTATTTCTCATGAGGGGTTGTTCCTAATGTTTCTATTTTAGCGAGGTCAAAAAGAGATCCCATTAGTGGCCTACTGATTTTGCTCGATTCCTTTTGTTTTTTTACACGATTTTTCTCTATCTGCAAAGACTAAACAGAGTATTGCGACTTTGTGCTTGTTTGTAAATAGAGAATGAACCAAAGAGAACCAATTCTAAAACAGTAAATGCTTGGATAACAATCAATCAAATGGAAAGAGAAGCAGGCACGACGGATTACAACGGGGGCAAAGGCCTGCGTTAACTACCCTTCACTATCTGCAAAGAGAGAGTACTCCTAATAGAAATGAGGGGGAGGGGGGGGGCAGCATTCAAAGCAGATCAGTGTGCATAAACACGAAAATGTTTTTACTTACCATGTACTTGACATTCGACAGCTTATGATATTTGCTATTAAAAAACCATTGAAATTCACTGAAAAAACCATAGGTTAGAGACCATATATAGTTAGGAATTAGCATTTAAAAAACCTTGAAAATTCACTGAAAAAACCATAGGTTATAGACCATATATAGTTAGGAATTAGCATTTAAAAAACCTTATTTTACTCACACAAAACCATTGAAATTCCATATATAGTTAGTTGCACTAACTATATATCGCGGACCCGCAATTCACTGCTGATGATGTCACATATTACATCATTCATGACATGGTCAGTGACATCACTGATGACATCTCAAATGACATCACTGATTACATCACTGATGACATCTCAAATGACATCACTGATTACATCACTGATGACATCTCAAATGACATCACTGATAACATCTCAAATGACATCAATGATGACATCTCAAATGACATCACTGATGATATCACTGATGACATCTCATTTGACATCATTGGTCACATCATTGATGATATCATTTATGTGACAATACAATGCATCTCCTCACACTTTCATATAACCTCTGTTACACCCAGTGTTAAATACAGAGTATAATTTTTAAAACCATTGACACACCAATACTAGTTACTACATACGCACTCACTGATTCCTATGTTTACACAAACACTCACTCATTCACCCATACAATCATTCATACATACAATCACTCATCTTTACAACACTATCATATGCACTCGTCCACCTATACAGACACTCACACTCTGCCACTCATCCATGGAGTTACTCACACACCTAGTCAGTCCTGTAAAGAATCAATCACACTTCCATTTTCTAATCTATACAGTTAAACATAGAGCACCTTACATTTTCAAACATATACTAACACATACTTACTCTCTTATACAATCATTGATACAAGTACACATTGATCTGCACAGAGTCACACACCTCCCAGCCAGCCACACACACACTCAGTCTCCCATACAAATACTTGGGCAATCAATCAATAACCCATATAGTTACTCATATAGCTACTGATCAACACGTGCAGCAGTTTACAGAACAAAAGACATAATGATGCACAAATTAAGACAGTTTAGTCACTAACCCATGCACTCAGTGAGACACATTAAATCACTCACTCATACATTCAGTCATGCACCTACTAAATCCTTCGTCCAGACACTTATACATCTACTCATTCTTCAATATGTAAGACATATTTTAACTTTACAGAAACATACAGTCACTGGATGTTGTCATCAGTGATGTCATCAGTGATGTCATTTGAGATGTCATCAGTGATGTCATCAGTGATGTCACTGACCATGTCATGAATGATGTAATATGTGACATCATCAGCAGTGAATTGCGGGTGCGCGATATATAGTTAGTGCAACTAACTATATATGGAATTTCAATGGTTTTGTGTGAGTAAAATAAGGTTTTTTAAATGCTAATTCCTAACTATATATGGTCTATAACCTATGGTTTTTTCAGTGAATATATATATATATATATATATATATATATATATATATATATATATATATATATATATATATATATATATCGAGTGACTTTACATTGATGCTGAATGACTCTGCCGTAAATGGAATTGTATCCTGTGAAGGCACGTTATTGGCATGCTGGTTTATATAACCAAAAAAGAATGAGTAACTAATTGAAAGGCATTAAAGGATTTTGGACATTTTACACAGACAATCGCAAAGCATTATGGTTGTTGTGGTCTCTGAAAAACCAGCTTAACATGCGAAGTGAATAAAGTGAAAAAAACTGTTGAGAGTGAAGAAATATTTTGTCAATGGATTAACAACTACATAAAATATTGAAACTCCTTTGGTAACTGTTATGATTCCGAGCGCACAGCTAGTTAAGGAAGAGTAATGTACAAATATCAGTGTTGGTGCTCCTAGATGAGACAGGTTGGTTACCACGACCAAAAAGAAATGCCACCTAAATAGCTCACAAATTAATTATTCTCATCGAGCACACAAAGTCTAAAATACTTTTTTCAAGTGCGGTATTCAGTTTTAATTATATCAGTCTTAAGATGTTTCAATTTCCATCTTCATTGAAATCAATCTTCTTTTAACAATCTTCAGCAAGTTTGCAGCCAACACGTGTTTCGTCTGGTCTAATCTGACCAAAAAAACATCCTCAGGGCTGCAACCCAAACATAGCAAAAGAACATCATTACTATCATTTTAAAACCAATCAAATAGTGGTTTGAGTTTTGACCTGATGTCAAAGGGACACTTCCCAAAGCCAAAGCCGTGCTCATAGTATAGAGAGAGTCAAAGTTAATATCTCACCACCAAGATGATAGCTTGAAGCACCAAATAGAGTTCTGTAGGTAAAGGATGGTAAATTATCCTAAGTCTGTACTATAAGTTGCCTGATAGAGTATTTATATAGAGAAAAATTATTGGTGTAATAAAACCAAAGGCGTGGCATCCTACCTATATTCCTCCTCGTTGCTCAATTAAATTTGTTCGTAGGTTATATTCGCATAAATATATTCTGTAACATAATATAACCTAATTAAAAAGACGATTTTACACTAACATAAGTAAAATAACTTGTTTTGACTATAAATCTATAGTATTCACTGACACTATCTTACCTCTCTTATAGTGTTCTCCCCAAGTAGTGGGTTTTTGTTAGAAGGTGCCGCTGTCTGTCACCTGTAATGCCAGATACCCAAGTTAGTTATATATACACTAAGTATAATGGCAGTTACTCGATCTGCTCTGGTAGTTGCCCCGTAATCGGTCCTATTCTCACCTTATTAATGTGTCTCGTGTTCTTTGTGGCGCTTTCTCCCGTTCCGGCGTCTTAGTAATGCGCCATATTGTTTTTCTAGTTTATAAGCCCATTGAAGGCGGGAGGCGCCATATTGGTGCAGTCCGTAATATTAAAGGTCGGGTTAGTTCATGGTAACATGAACACACAGTTCGCCTTTCTCTTAAGTAATGTTATCTAGATTAGAGATAGGTACCATTCAGAATAATAGCATGATAATATCGTTAGTAAAAGTAAAATACGCTTGTTCGCCATTCTCTATAGTCGATGTCTAATTAAATAACGGAAAAACGTAAGTTAACGTATCACTTTACTAAGTGTATCCCTATTTATTATAAACCATATAGTCCAATTATAATGCACGATCTCCATGTTTCTTACTCATAGTCCTAGGTGCAGGTCAGAAATAAAGGTTGAGGAATTACAAAGTCACAGAGTCGCCATCTTGAAATACTAGATTTAAATAGGCGAGCAGGGCAGAGCGGGGTATTATTAGACGTCTAAATGTATTGCAAACCTAAATACATCGTAATAAATGTTCAACCTTTCCTATTCGGTTGTTGTAATAGATCTCCATAATTCTAGCTCATTTGTAAGAGATCGCTTCTAAATATATTAAAAAGATTCGATATAGGTAGTCGACTAAAGTTGCCATAGTAACACGTTTCGGTAATTCTTAGTATTTTCGTAGTGTTATGTAGTCGTCATTCTTTAAGATATAATTATCATATTAGATCATTAAATGGATTCTGGCATTCACTAAGGTGTAGGTTACCATATAGATACATCTGAATATTTGTTTATAATAATTACTTACTGGATAAATAATGTTATCTATAGTGTATAATGTATTAGATAGTGATAGATATCTTGGTAATTGTGCAAGGCGGAGGGACACTGGCAGTTTGTCTCGCAAGTTGGTATAGATTGATATAGTGAACGGTATAGTTGCAAGAGTAATCGAGAAATGCAGTATAGGAGGTGGAGGAGGGTCATTACCAGTAGTACATGATAACATATTCAGCATAGTTCCTATGGTCATAGTTAAACAGTCAAAATTATTTAGATAGACATCTGTGTACTGTGGTTAACATGTCACAATGTATATATGCAATGTCCATTATATATCAAATGAACTGTTAACCTATACATACTATCAGTTCATAAAACAAATACATGCTAAAGGTTACATTTAGTACACCAGTACATTATGTCATTTGGATTCAAGTCATCTCAAAATTATATACAATTATTCATTACCTAGATAGAATTCATACTCATGATCAACATTAAGGCCCTTCTCTACAGCATTCAGTTTAATCAGCCAAGTTACTTCTTTCCTCCTTAACTTAAGTAACCTGTTCCCCCTCTGGAGTCTGGTTCTATATGATCTATACCATGATAACTAAAACTATGTTGTTGTCTCTCAGTGGAGTTTCTAATGAGATGTGCTGCGGTTGGGTATCGGGTATCTCCTTGTTTTATTGCTCTGAAATGTTCTGTCATCCTTTCTTTCAGTTTCCTTTTCGTACTCCCTACGTATATCATTCCACAGCTACATACAATTACGTATACAGCATAGGTTGTGTCACAATTTATAAACATTTCAATAGTGTAATCACCCACCCCATTATAATTGAAGGTAACTTTCTTCTTTGCCCATCTGCACGATGAGCATCTTCCACATTTGTGAAGCCTTTGAATTTAGATAACCAGTCTTTGTTGACATGTTTCCTGGGGTAGCTGGGGCTTAGTAAATTAGATAGTGTCATGCCTTTTTTAAAAGTAACAGAGGGATGTCGTGTAATAAAAGGTACAATATCTTGATCTAGCATCAATAGATGCTAGTGTTTCTTGAGGATCAAGTATAGTTTAGTACTTTCTGTACTGTATTGCGTAATCATTCTCACTTTGTCAGCATTTATCTTCTTCCCTTTATCAGACTTCTCTTTAAGTGTATCTTTACGTTTAAGCTTTGTAGCTCTATTGATTGCTGTACCAATCAGGTTCTCATTATACCCTCTCTGTGGAAAGCGTTTTGACATATCCTTCAGATTATCGTCAAAGTCACTATCTAATGAGCAATTGCGTCTCGCCCTTACCATTCTGCCAAATGGTATAGCTTTTAATTGATGGGTAGGGTGACAACTTTTAGCGTGAAGAACTGCATTACAGCTTGTAGGTTTTCTATACATTCAGCTCTTGAGGTGACCTTCTTCCACAAATAGCTCAATGTCTAGAAACGTAATTTTGTAATAGTCGTACTGAGTAGTGAATTGTAAATTGTATGTGTTATCATTCAGATAATCAAAAAATCCTTTGAGTTGTTCAACAGATCCCGTCCAGATTAAGAGGCAGTCGTCGATGAATCGACCCCAGTAGTGGATATACTGAATCCATTCTCTGTTAGTCGGTCCCCAGATTCGCTCCGCCTCGTACCAACCCATGAAGAGGTTAGCAAAAGACGGAGCAAATCTGGCTCCCATCGCAGTACCGAGTTGTTGTCGGTACCAGGTTCCGTCAAATAGGAAAACATTATTTTTAAGTACCAATTCTGTCATTTGAAGTATCATTTGTGAATGATCATAAAATTCAGCTGGTCTTTTACTGAGAAAGTAATCTAATGCCTTTATTCCCTGGTCATGATCAATGTTAGAGTAAAGGGATACTACGTCTAACGTAGCTAGTATCATCCCTTCCTCCCAAAGTAGATCATTTAAAATGTTTACTATGAACTTAGTGTCTTCAACAAAGGACGGCAAGTTATATACATGTTCTCTAAGAAAGATGTCAATATATTCTGACATATGTTCTGTGGGTCCATCTATGCCGGATACTATAGGTCTACCTGGAGGGTTGTCTCGACATTTGTGGACTTTGGGTAGAGTGTACAGTATAGGTGATTTGGGATGGGTCGTCTGGAGATAAAGGTATTCATCTCGATCTAATAGTGATAAGTCATACCACTCTTTAACTTTGTTGTTTAAAGTTTCCTGTAGATCTTTCATAGGGTTAGTCTTTAATCTGACATAATATCGCCTGTCATTAAGTTGAGAAAGAACTTCTTTATTATAGTCAGCAGAGTTTTGTATAACTAAGTTGCCACCTTTGTCTGCTCTACGTATTATGATATTTTTATTGTCCCTAAGTTCTTTGAGGGCTTTTCTTTCTCCTGCTGTCAGATTATCCTGTCTTGGATTTAAATAGTTTGGTTGTTTGCGATCTAGTTCTTTGTCGATGTCAGTACTCACTGCTCTAAAGAATACATCTATCGTATTGCTCTGTGTAAGTTGAGGAGTCCATTTAGATCGTAGTTTCAGACCGCTCCCTTCAGTCAGGTAGCGTTCTACTTCTAAGTCTTCCATTATTCGTGTTATGGTTGCAGGATCATCCTCACTTTCTGTCAAGGATAGTAAAAGCTGTGTATCTTTAAGTTCCTGTATCGTGAGATTACTTAATCCACTAGTTGACAGTTTAGTTTTTTTCTCTGGTACATTAGTGAAGAATTTTTTGAGTTTCAGCCTTCTAGTAAACTTAAAAAGATCTATTTTTGTCATCACCCAGTCTTGCCTCCTAGCTGGACAGAAACCTAAACCTTTTTTAAGTATACTTATCATATCATTGGAGAGATGAGAGTTGGATAAATTAATCACTTCTATATCACTTACTTCCCCATCTTCCCCTATGGTTGTTCCTTCCAGGATCTCAAGCTCCTTTTTATCTTTGACCCTTGTTCTCCCATTTCCTCTCCTGTCTCTCCTGGTCCTCTTGCTGTTGTATTTCTGGATCTCCCTGTTTCTCGATTCCCTCTCCGTAGACGTTGAACTTCTTCTAAAAAATTACTCTCAGGTGAAGGGGTAGTTGTTGTTGCTAGTGGTGTCTCATCGCTATCGTCACTGGATATATTGCTGGAGGATGCATCTGTCTCACTGAGTGGTGTGATGCTGCCTACCTGTCTGCTGCTAGGTGTTGTTTTCATCAAGTAATCAAATCTCTTAGCATATGTATATACTCTCCCTGAATGATAATCGTTTTCGTCTCTCTTAATTTTAAGAGCTTTCCTTCTCTTTATATCTTGTTGGATATCGGTCAGGATCTCATCCAATATGGTATAGTTCTTAATTGTTGCTTCAGGAAGATTCATTTCTTTGATTTCATCTTCAATTTTCTGAATTTCAATCAGAAGTTTGGCTATCTTCCTGTCAGCGTTATCTATCAGTATTTTCATCAGGTTTCGAGAGCTATCACTTAACTCCTTCTCCCAGATATTGTATAGATCGGGCTCTAAGTATTCATAAGCAGGTATTATTTGCGAGCGTAAACCACGAGGTATCCTATTCATGCTCATATATTGTTTCAAGGTAGCTGCATCCCACCACTTGTTAAGCTCTTGTTGTTTCAGTGTTTCAAGTCTTCTAAACTTGGCGCTAAGTCCTTCTTTCTTCTTAATAGCAGATGGTCTAACTGATGAGCCTATAGATCCACCTGCTAGTAGATTGCCAAAAAGTTCCTCTGCTTCTTTATCTCTACTAATTTTTTCCTTTGAGGCTGCTCAGATACAACACAAAAATTCAAACTCCTTCGGTAACTGTTATGATTCCGAGCACACAGCTAGTTAAGGAAGAGTAATGTACAAATATCAGTGTTGGTGCTCCTAGATGAGACAGGTCGGTTACCACGACCAAAAAGAAATGCCACCTAAATTGCTCACAAATTAATTATTCTCATCGAGCACACAAAGTCCAAAATACTTTTTTCAGGTGTGGTATTCAGTTTTAATTATATCAGTCTTAAGATGTTTCAATGTCCATCTTCATTGAAATCAATCTTCTTTTAACAATCTTCAGCAAGTTTGCAGCCAACACGTGTTTCGTCTGGTCTAATCTGACCAAAAAAACTTCCTCAGGGCTGCAACCCAAACATAGCAAAAGAACATCATTACTATCATTTTAAAACCAATCAAATAGTGGTTTGAGTTTTGACCTGATGTCAAAGGGACACTTCCCAAAGCCAAAGCCGTGCTCATAGTATAGAGAGAGTCAAAGTTAATATCTCACCACCAAGATGATAGCTTGAAGCACCAAATAGAGTTCTGTTATGTTATGTTATGTTACTTTATTTCTTTTATAGCGCACGGCGACTCCAGAGGAGCATCCCGGCGCTTTGGCAAAGAAAGACAGCATAGAAAGCAACCACACAACAGAAAAGAGCAGAAATAAAAAGACTATTTCCTAAAAAGCCATGTCTTCAAATCCTTTCTGAAAGTAAGAAGACAGGGGGCCGATCTCAGGGACAATGGTAATTCGTTCCATGCCTTGGGTGTCAGGTAGCGAAAAGATCGACCTCCCAATCGTGCACGACGAATTGCAGGGACAGTAAGCAAAGACAGACCAGATGATCTGAGAGTCCTGCTTGGCACATACCGGGAAAGACGTTTCCCAATATATTTGGGGCCAATACCATGTAAGGCCTTAAAGGCCACAGTCAGGCATTTAAAAAGGATTCGCTTGGAGATAGGTAGCCAATGAAGGGTGTTCAATAGGGCAGTGGCACCAGCTCTCCTCGGGAGTCCAAAGATGGAACGGGCTGCTGAATTCTGGACAACTTGCAAACGGGTCATAAGATATTTCGGTAGACCCAAAAAAAGAGCGTTTGCGTAATCCAGTCGCGACCCGATTAGTGCCTGAACGACTGTTTTCCTGTGGTTGAGTGATAGTAGAGGAAGAAATTTCCTCAACATCCGTAAGATGCCGAAGCATTTCCCAACAATGGACAGGATGTGAGGTCCAAAAGATAAATCACAGTCTACTATCACTCCCAAATTCTTGGCCTTAACAGCGACCTTGTCAGGGGGAAACATATCCTGTGGCCACCAAGATTTCCAGTCATGTTCCGGAGCGCAACCGAAAAAGAGCAACTCTGACTTATCAGAGTTGCATTTTAAGCCATGACCTCTGAACCACTCAAACACCGCACCAAGGCAATCCCTGATCTTTGTGCCATCAAATGACCCACCCCTGTCACATGTGAACAGGAGTTGGGTGTCATCGGCATAAGACACGATCTGGGCGCCGAAAGATTCCGCGACTTCCGCCAGAGGGGCCATAAAGATGTTAAACAGCATACACTCCTGACGTTGTATCCTCAACTGAGGGGAGAACCATGGGGCTGACTCCCTGCGCTCTCCTAATTTAGATCTTTTTTTGGGGATTAAAGTCTCAAATCTTGCTAAAAGCCATTTATATAGGAGAACAAGATTCTCCTCCAGACTTCCCAAAAGGGGGCAAGGAAAGGAGATGAGAGCCTCAGACAGCATGTCCCCAGAGAGCAGATGGAACGGGCGTGAAGTCCGCGTGGCCGCAATTTCTCTCTCCCGAACAAGGGCAATGACAGGCAAAGAAAAGGAGATTAAAAAATGATCCGACCAGAGTACTGGCTGTATGGCACAGACAGAAATGGGTCTCGTTGAAAATACCTGGTCTAAGGTATGACCTTTATTGTGTGTAGGGCCTTTCACAAAGGGAGATAACCCTAACGGAGCCGTGATATCGATAAGTTTTGTAGCGTCGGGATCGCAGCTGTTGTCCATATGGACATTAAGATCTCCAAGAAGAATGCAGTGATCAGACCTAAGACAAGGGACTGCAAGTGCTTCTTGCAGTTCGTCAAAGAAAGGTCCTGTTGATCCAGGGGTTCTATATACAAGTATCCCAGTACAGGCCTGGAGAGGGGAGAGGTGTAAGGTGAAACCAAGGGCTTCACATCCCTGCATATTCTCCACCGGAAAGGTAGAGCAGGGGATACTCTTTTCCACAATAAGAGCAACTCCACCACCTCTGCCCGATGTTCTATCCCTCCTAAAGATTATATAATTCGGGGGGATGGCATTTGCCAGGTCTGGTGCGGAGCAATCGCCCAACCAGGTCTCGGTCAAAAACAAACACGTGATGTTGGAATTATACAACAAATTCCAAATATTAATGGAGTGGCGATTTACGGACCTGGTATTGAGGAGGAGACATTGAAAAGAGACAGGTGTATTGTCATGCCCGGTTTCAACTACGGCCGGGAAGCGCCACGCACATGACGGACAGCCTTTCCCTAGTTTCCTACCACCAGAGAAAATATGAGAGCAGTTCTGTAGGTAAAGGATGGTAAATTATCCTAAATCTGTACTATAAGTTGCCTGATAGAGTATTTATATAGAGAAAAATTATTGGTGTAATAATAAAACCAAAGGCGTGGCATCCTACCTATATTCCTCCTTGTTGCTCAATTAAATTTGTTCGTAGGTTATATTCGCATAACTATATTCTGTAACATAATATAACCTAATTAAAAAGACGATTTTACACTAACATAAGTAAAATAACTCGTTTTGACTATAAATCGATAGTATTCACTGACACTATCTTACCTCTCTTATAGTGTTCTCCCCAAGTAGTGGGTTTTTGTTAGAAGGTGCCGCTGTCTGTCACCTGTAATGCCAGATACCCAAGTTAGTTATATATACACTAAGTATAATGGCAGTTACTCAATCTGCTCTGGTAGTTGCCCCGTAATCGGTCCTATTCTCACCTTATTAATGTGTCTCGTGTTCTTTGTGGCGCTTTCTCCCGTTCCGGCGTCTTAGTAATGCGCCATATTGCTTTTCTAGTTTATAAGCCCATTGAAGGCGGGAGGCGCCATATTGGTGCAGTCCGTAATATTAAAGGTCGGGTTAGTTCATGGTAACATGAACACACAGTTCGCCTTTCTCTTAAGTAATGTTATCTAGATTAGAGATAGGTACCATTCAGAATAATAGCATGATAATATCGTTAGTAAAAGTAAAATATGCTTGTTCGCCATTCTCTATAGTCGATGTCTAATTAAATAACGGAAAAACGTAAGTTAACGTATCACTTTACTAAGTGTATCCCTATTTATTATAAACCATATAGTCCAATTATAATGTACGATCTCCATGTTTCTTGCTCATAGTCCTAGGTGCAGGTCAGAAATAAAGGTTGAGGAATTACAAAGTCACAGAGTCGCCATCTTGAAATACTAGATTTAAATAGGCGAGCAGGGCAGAGCGGGGTATTATTAGACGTCTAAATGTATTGCAAACCTAAATACATCGTAATAAATGTTCAACCTTTCCTATTCGGTTGTTGTAATAGATCTCCATAATTCTAGCTCATTTGTAAGAGATCGCTTCTAAATATATTAAAAAGATTCGATATAGGTAGTCGACTAAAGTTGCCATAGTAACACGTTTCGGTAATTCTTAGTATTTTCGTAGTGTTATGTAGTCGTCATTCTTTAAGATATAATTATCATATTAGATAATTAAATGGATTCTGGCATTCACTAAGGTGTAGGTTACCATATAGATAAATCTGAATATTTGTTTATAATAATTACTTACTGGATAAATAATGTTATCTATAGTGTATAATGTATTAGATAGTGATAGCTATCTTGGTAATTGTGCAAGGCGGAGGGACACTGGCAGTTTGTCTCGCAAGTTGGTATAGATTGATATAGTGAACGGTATAGTTGCAAGAGTAATCGAGAAATGCAGTATAGGAGATGGAGGAGGGTCATTACCAGTAGTACATGATAACTTATTCAGCATAGTTCCTATGGTCATAGTTAAACAGTCAAAATTATTTAGATAGACATCTGTGTACTGTGGTTAACATGTCACAATGTATATATGCAATGTCCATTATGTATCAAATGAACTGTTAACCTATACATACTATCAGTTCATAAAACAAATACATGCTAAAGGTTACATTTAGTACACCAGTATAATATGTCATTTGTTGCAGAGCATTTGGATTCAAGTCATCTCAAAATTATATACAATTATTCATTACCTAGATAGAATTCATACTCATGATCAACATTAAGGCCCTTCTCTACAGCATTCAGTTTAATCAGCCAAGTTACTTCTTTCCTCCTTAACTTAAGTAACCTGTTCCCCCCTGTTGGGTTTGGTTCTATATGATCTATACCATGATAACTAAAACTATGTTGTTGTCTCTCAGTGGAGTTTCTAATGAGATGTGCTGCGGTTGGGTAGCGGGTATCTCCTTGTTTTATTGCTCTGAAATGTTCTGTCATCCTTTCTTTCAGTTTCCTTTTCGTACTCCCTACGTATATCATTCCACAGCTACATACAATTACGTATACAACATAGGTTGTGTCACAATTTATAAACATTTCAATAGTGTAATCACCCACCCCATTATAATTGAAGGTAACTACTTTCTTCTTTGCCCATCTGCACGATGAGCATCTTCCACATTTGTGGAAGCCTTTGAATTTAGATAACCAGTCTTTGTTGACATGTTTCCTTTGGTAGCTGGGGCTTAGTAAATTAGATAGTGTCATGCCTTTTTTAAAAGTAACAGAGGGATGTCGTGTAATAAAAGGTACAATATCTTGATCTAGCATCAATAGATGCCAGTGTTTCTTGAGGATCAAGTATAGTTTAGTACTTTCTGTACTGTATTGCGTAATCATTCTCACTTTGGCAGCATTTATCTTCTTCCCTTTATCAGACTTCTCTTTAAGTGTATCTTTACGTTTAAGCTTTGTAGCTCTATTGATTGCTGTACCAATCAGGTTCTCATTATACCCTCTCTGTGTAAAGCGTTTTGACATTTCCTTCAGATTATCGTCAAAGTCACTATCTAATGAGCAATTGCGTCTCGCCCTTACCATTTCGCCAAATGGTATAGCTTTTAATTGATGGGTAGGGTGACAACTTTTAGCGTGAAGAACTGCATTACAGCTTGTAGGTTTTCTATACATTCGGCTCTTGAGGTGACCTTCTTCCACAAATAGCTCAATGTCTAGAAACGTAATTTTGTAATAGTCGTACTGAGTAGTGAATTGTAAATTGTATGTGTTATCATTCAGATAATCAAAAAATCCTTTGAGTTGTTCAACAGATCCCGTCCAGATTAAGAGGCAGTCGTCGATGAATCGACCCCAGTAGTGGATATACTGAATCCATTCTCTGTTAGTCGGTCCCCAGATTCGCTCCGCCTCGTACCAACCCATGAAGAGGTTAGCAAAAGACGGAGCAAATCTGGCTCCCATCGCAGTACCGAGTTGTTGTCGGTACCAGGTTCCGTCAAATAGGAAAACATTATTTTTAAGTACCAATTCTGTCATTTGAAGTATCATTTGTGAATGATCATAAAATTCAGCTGGTCTTTTACTGAGAAAGTAATCTAATGACTTTATTCCCTGGTCATGATCAATGTTAGAGTAAAGGGATACTACGTCTAACGTAGCTAGTATCATCCCTTCCTCCCAAAGTAGATCATTTAAAATGTTTACTATGAACTTAGTGTCTTCAACAAAGGACGGCAAGTTATATACATGTTCTCTAAGAAAGATGTCAATATATTCTGACATATGTTCTGTGGGTCCATCTATGCCGGATACTATAGGTCTACCTGGAGGGTTGTCTCGACATTTGTGGACTTTGGGTAGAGTGTACAGTATAGGTGATTTGGGATGGGTCGTCTGGAGATAAAGGTATTCATCTCGATCTAATAGTGATAAGTCATACCACTCTTTAACTTTGTTGTTTAAAGTTTCCTGTAGATCTTTCATAGGGTTAGTCTTTAATCTGACATAATATCGCCTGTCATTAAGTTGAGAAAGAACTTCTTTATTATTAGCAGAAGAGTTTTGTATAACTAAGTTGCCACCTTTGTCTGCTCTACGTATTATGATATTTTTATTGTCCCTAAGTTCTTTGAGGGCTTTTCTTTCTCCTGCTGTCGGATTATCCTGTCTTGGATTTAAATAGTTTGCTTGTTTGCGATCTAGTTCTTTGTCGATGTCAGTACTCACTGCTCTAAAGAATACATCTATCGTATTGCTCTGTGTAAGTTGAGGAGTCCATTTAGATCGTAGTTTCAGACCGCTCCCTTCAGTCAAGTAGCGTTCTACTTCTAAGTCTTCCATTATTCGTGTTATGGTTGCAGGATCATCCTCACTTTCTGTCAAGGATAGTAAAAGCTGTGTATCTTTAAGTTCCTGTATCGTGAGATTACTTAATCCACTAGTTGACAGTTTAGTTTTTTTCTCTGGTACATTAGTGAAGAATTTTTTGAGTTTCAGCCTTCTAGTAAACTTAAAAAGATCTATTTTTGTCATCACCCAGTCTTGCCTCCTAGCTGGACAGAAACCTAAACCTTTTTTAAGTATACTTATCATATCATTGGAGAGATGAGAGTTGGACTGAAGGGAGCGGTCTGAAACTACGATCTAAATGGACTCCTCAACTTACACAGATCCATACGATAGATGTATTCTTTAGAGCAGTGAGTACTGACATCGACAAAGAACTAGATCGCAAACAACCAAACTATTTAAATCCAAGACAGGATAATCTGACAGCAGGAGAAAGAAAAGCCCTCAAAGAACTTAGGGACCATAAAAATATCATAATACGTAGAGCAGACAAAGGTGGCAACTTAGTTATACAAAACTCTGCTGACTATAATAAAGAAGTTCTTTCTCAACTTAATGGCAGGCGATATTATGTCAGATTAAAGACTAACCCTATGAAAGATCTACAGGAAACTTTAAACAACAAAGTTAAAGAGTGGTATGACTTATCACTATTAGATCGAGATGAATACCTTTATCTCCAGACGACCCATCCCAAATCACCTATACTGTACACTCTACCCAAAGTCCACAAATGTCGAGACAACCCTCCAGGTAGACCTATAGTATCCGGCATAGATGGACCCACAGAACATATGTCAGAATATATTGACATCTTTCTTAGAGAACATGTATATAACTTGCCGTCCTTTGTTGAAGACACTAAGTTCATAGTAAACATTTTAAATGATCTACTTTGGGAGGAAGGGATGATACTAGCTACGTTAGACGTAGTATCCCTTTACTCTAACATTGATCATGACCAGGGAATAAAGGCATTAGATTACTTTCTCAGTAAAAGACCAGCTGAATTTTATGATCATTCACAAATAATACTTCAAATGACAGAATTGGTACTTAAAAATAATGTTTTCCTATTTGACGGAACCTGGTACCGACAACAACTCGGTACTGCGATGGGAGCCAGATTTGCTCCGTCTTTTGCTAACCTCTTCATGGGTTGGTACGAGGCGGAGCGAATCTGGGGACCGACTAACAGAGAATGGATTCAGTATATCCACTACTGGGGTCGATTCATCGACGACTGCCTCTTAATCTGGACGGGATCTGTTGAACAACTCAAAGGATTTTTTGATTATCTGAATGATAACACATACAATTTACAATTCACTACTCAGTACGACTATTACAAAATTACGTTTCTAGACATTGAGCTATTTGTGGAAGAAGGTCACCTCAAGAGCCGAATGTATAGAAAACCTACAAGCTGTAATGCAGTTCTTCACGCTAAAAGTTGTCACCCTACCCATCAATTAAAAGCTATACCATTTGGCGAAATGGTAAGGGCGAGACGCAATTGCTCATTAGATAGTGACTTTGACGATAATCTGAAGGATATGTCAAAACGCTTTACACAGAGAGGGTATAATGAGAACCTGATTGGTACAGCAATCAATAGAGCTACAAAGCTTAAACGTAAAGATACACTTAAAGAGAAGTCTGATAAAGGGAAGAAGATAAATGCTGACAAAGTGAGAATGATTACGCAATACAGTACAGAAAGTACTAAACTATACTTGATCCTCAAGAAACACTGGCATCTATTGATGCTAGATCAAGATATTGTACCTTTTATTACACGACATCCCTCTGTTACTTTTAAAAAAGGCATGACACTATCTAATTTACTAAGCCCCAGCTACCCCAGGAAACATGTCAACAAAGACTGGTTATCTAAATTCAAAGGCTTCCACAAATGTGGAAGATGCTCATCGTGCAGATGGGCAAAGAAGAAAGTAGTTACCTTCAATTATAATGGGGTGGGTGATTACACTATTGAAATGTTTATAAATTGTGACACAACCTATGTTGTATACGTAATTGTATGTAGCTGTGAAATGATATACGTAGGGAGTACGAAAAGGAAACTGAAAGAAAGGATGACAGAACATTTCAGAGCAATAAAACAAGGAGATACCCGATACCCAACCGCAGCACATCTCATTAGAAACTCCACTGAGAGACAACAACATAGTTTTAGTTATCATGGTATAGATCATATAGAACCAGACCCCAGAGGGGGGAACAGGTTACTTAAGTTAAGGGAGGAAAGAAGTAACTTGGATGATTAAACTGAAAGCTGAAGAGAAGTGCCTTAATGTTGATCATGAGTATGAATTCTATCTAGGTAATGAATAATTGTATATAATTTTGAGATGACTTGAATCCAAATGCTCTGCAACAAATGACTTATTATACTGGTGTACTAAATGTAACCTTTAGCATGTATTTGTTTTATGAACTGATAGTATGTATAGGTTAACAGTTCATTTGATATATAATGGACATTGCATATATACATTGTGACATGTTAACCACAGTACATAGATGTCTATCTAAATAATTTTGACTGTTTAACTATGACCATAGGAACTATGCTGAATATGTTATCATGTACTACTGGTAATGACCCTCCTCCATCTCCTATACTGCATTTCTCGATTACTCTTGCAACTATACCGTTCACTATATCAATCTATACCAACTTGCGAGACAAACTGCCAGTGTCCCTCCGCCTTGCACAATTACCAAGATATCTATCACTATCTAATACATTATACACTATAGATAACATTATTTATCCAGTAAGTAATTATTATAAACAAATATTCAGATTTATCTATATGGTAACCTACACCTTAGTGAATGCCAGAATCCATTTAATTATCTAATATGATAATTATATCTTAAAGAATGACGACTACATAACACTACGAAAATACTAAGAATTACCGAAACGTGTTACTATGGCAACTTTAGTCGACTACCTATATCGAATCTTTTTAATATATTTAGAAGCGATCTCTTACAAATGAGCTAGAATTATGGAGATCTATTACAACAACCGAATAGGTAAGGTTGAACATTTATTACGATGTATTTAGGTTTGCAATACATTTAGACGTCTAATAATACCCCGCTCTGCCCTGCTCGCCTATTCAAATCTAGTATTTCAAGATGGCGACTCTGTGACTTTGTAATTCCTCAACCTTTATTTCTGACCTGCACCTAGGACTATGAGTAAGAAACATGGAGATCGTACATTATAATTGGACTATATGGTTTATAATAAATAGGGATACACTTAGTAAAGTGATACGTTAACTTACGTTTTTCCGTTATTTAATTAGACATCGACTATAGGGAATGGCGAACAAGCATATTTTACTTTTACTAACGTATTATCATGCTATTATTCTGAATGGTACCTATCTCTAATCTAGATAACATTACTTAAGAGAAAGGCGAACTGTGTGTTCATGTTACCATGAACTAACCCGACCTTTAATATTACGGACTGCACCAATATGGCGCCTCTCGCCTTCAATGGGCTTATAAACTAGAAAAACAATATGGCGCATTACTAAGAAGCCGGAACGGGAGAAAGCGCCACAAAGAACACGAGACACATTAATAAGGTGAGAATAGGACCGATTACGGGGCAACTACCAGAGCAGATCGAGTAACTGCCATTATACTTAGTGTATATATAACTAACTTGGGTATCTGGCATTACAGGTGACAGACAGCGGCACCTTCTAACAAAAACCCACTACTTGGGGAGAACACTATAAGAGAGGTAAGATAGTGTCAGTGAATACTATCGATTTATAGTCAAAACGAGTTATTTTACTTACGTTAGTGTAAAATCGTCTTTTTAATTAGGTTATATTATGTTACAGAATATAGTTATGCGAATATAACCTACGAACAAATTTAATTGAGCAACGAGGAGGAATATAGGTAGGATGCCACGCCTTTGGTTTTATTATTACACCAATAATTTTTCTCTATATAAATACTCTATCAGGCAACTTATAGTACAGATTTAGGATAATTTACCATCCTTTACCTACAGAACTCTATTTGGTGCTTCAAGCTATCATCTTGGTGGTGAGATATTAACTTTGACTCTCTCTATACTATCAGCACGGCTTTGGCTTTGGGAAGTGTCCCTTTGACATCAGGTCAAAACTCAAACCACTATTTGATTGGTTTTAAAATGATAGTAATGATGTTCTTTTGCTATGTTTGGGTTGCAGCCCTGAGGAAGTTTTTTTGGTCAGATTAGACCAGACGAAACACATGTTGGCTGCAAACTTGCTGAAGATTGTTAAAAGAAGATTGATTTCAATGAAGATGGAAATTGAAACATCTTAAGACTGATATAATTAAAACTGAATACCGCACTTGAAAAAAGTATTTTGGACTTTTTGTGCTCGATGAGAATAATTAATACATAAAATATTGAAACGTTGACACGCTGAAATTCATATGTAATATTTTAACAATTGATCCACTACCACTCTAACAGTGACGTGGAATGCTGGAACATCGAAGTCCTACTTCAATGTTTGGTTAAGTTATGTTTAAAAATAGCAAATAGATGTTAATACTTACTAGCTGTATGTGATTATGACTCGCAAGAGTCGAAATGCGTTATGCCAGGAGATTTGCCTAAATAAAGGATTATCACTTATGCATGTTTGGATATGCCTGTTTGCACGGACAGAGGGGTGCATGTTTTAGTTTTGGAATATATGGGTGTTACGCGCCCTACATGACTCAACCTGAGAGGCTGGGTGTCCCTAACATTGCTGCCTTTTGGATATAAATGTATATATTTTACCAAGTGGTGATCACCAGTAAGTAGTACCTAGTTTCCATAATAAATGCATTTTTTGTTTCGCTAATAACTTTGGTTCCATTTGACGAATCTTTATGAAATGTTCAAAACTATTTTTCCACTCACATCAGCTGCTCTCTGGTAAGTTTTGGGGGGTGTCTAGCATGGGCCAAGAAACAGGGAGTTCCCACAACGCTCTTTTCCACTATGCAATTCACCATAGGGATTTTAGACACGACTACAGCCCGAACCGCTGAAAGGATTCCAGCCAAATTTAGCAAAAAACTAGACCTAAATCCAGAAGGATCTTTTGCTAATTTGATATATCTGTTCAGTAGTTTATGGAGTTATTAAAGAAAAAAGATGTATCTATATCTAGGGAGACATGGGATCCGCAGATCGGGAAGATCTTGTGCTGCGATTTGATTGGTTGCCACCACTTCAACCAGGAAGTGGTGGCACCCATCTTGGGACTCGACCCGAGCTAAAAAAAAATCCATGTAGCAGGGTAGCAATACCCCGCCACCCTAGGCCTGGGGGTGGGGTCCCATAGGGACCCACCTAATGCCAAAAATGATTTTCTTTTTGATTTTGCTGCGAATTCACGCTTGGGCTCCCGTGCTTGTTTTTTTTTAATATGCTCCCGGGTGGGCCACGTCCCGGGGAGATTAATTGAGTAGTCTATATATTTTGGGGGAGAGGGTTTGTGTGGCCCCCCTTCCCCATCCCCCAGGGCCTGGCCTTTAAAATAAGCTGGGAGAGGGGCACGCAGGCATTTTGGTCCCGGGGCCCTCAGGCCCCAGCCGTAGTTGAAAAGGGAGAGGCGAGCTTGCAGCCCTCCTCCCACAATATTTATGGAGGAGGGGGGCATGCAGCCCCCTCCCTGGGCTGAGTTTGGCCCCGGGGACCCCATCACCTGTAGCTTGATCATATTAGTAAAGGGGAGGGGTGCCGGAGGGGGGCTGCAGGCCCTTGCTTAATTTAAAAAGGTGCTGGGCCAGTGATGGGATATCGGGCCGAAAATAGACAAGAGAGGTGGGTTGTGTGCCTCTCCCCCCCTTTAGAGTACGGAGGGGGCCCAGGAGATGGGGTACCAGAGACCAAAATCAGGCAAAGGTGGGGGGCTGTGTGCACCCCTCCTCGATAAATATTGTGGTGGGCCACCAGGGATGGGGTCTCTAGGGGCAAAACCAGCCCAGGCAGGGGTCCAGGTAACCTTCTACACCGCTAAGATGGGATGGGGTCCCTAGGGCAAAAATCAGCCCAAGGAGAGGGACATGTGCTACCCCTACCTCAAAAAATGTGTCGGGGGGATGTGGCCAAGATGGCGACGGAGTGAGACGTCTTCCAGAGTCCCTCCGGCGCCGAACTCAGCTTAGCGTTGTATAGCACCTGGAGCTGCGAGCTATCGGCGCCCCCACTGCCTGCTGTGACCCCCAAGGCGGGGGGGCTAGGTCCGGTGCCGCGCACTCGTCTGGCGGGGGCTCACAGGCGGACTCCGACACAACAGCGGCCTGCAGCCCTGCGATCCCCGGCCTCGAGTGGAGAGAGGGGCCGGGCTTCCTGCGCCGCGGAGGAAGAGAGCGGACGCTAGCGGTGAGCCGCACACAGGAGTGACTTCGACGCCCTCGACTCGCCTCTGCCGGGTGTGTAGCATCAGGCTCCGAGGAGGGGCAGCCTCACCTAGAGACTCCAGTGCGGCCGGTAGGAGGTTGCCGAGTGCGGAGGCCGGCGGGGGTCTGCGGGAACCGAGGCTGCTCTGCCTCCCCCCCCCCGGTCCCTGATCTGACTTAACGGAAGGGGCTGCCTTGCCGTGGGATTCCCCCCGCGATACTGTCCGCGTGGGGAGTGCGCCCGGCGGTGCTTCCACGGCATTTGGTTTGTGCCTCTCCGAGGTCCTACGTCACTGCAAAGCGCCGCCATTTGCAAATCTGGACTACGTGCGCCTGTAGCCCTGGAGGTACGGAGAGGGGCTCTGCCTGGAGTTGCTCGGCAGCGGGTACCAGACGGACTATCTGGGACCCGGCTTGAGATTAGCGCATGGCTACGGGACGGCGCCCACACAAGTGAAGCTACTGCCTGCAACGGCACGCATCCTGGCAGAGATCGATTGAGGTGAGGAGTGAGCCCTAATCTCTGGAGAGTCTGGCTGGCGCGGAGCCCTGCGGAAACCGTCGCATTGGCTGTGCCAGTATTGGTGGAAGTGAACTGCACAAGCACCCGGCCTGAGGGAGTGGTGACTCGCGGCCTACGCCATGTGGTGCTCGCCGATCCTCGAGACGCTTGTGGCTGGCGGCGATGCCTGAGGCGGACTTGGGAAGGAGCAGGGCGCGCCTATTGGACACGGACCTGGGAGCCCCGCAGCCGCGGTAGTGTTCCGTCTGGTCCCTGGATCGGGCCGGCGGTTCTGGCAAGGAGCTGACACTATCTACGGGGGGCTTGCGACGTGTTCCCGCAGCGGGTCGGGCCCTCCGCCGCCGCTGCTGGGTGAGAGATTCCCCGACGCCACGATGTCCGCGGCGGAGCGTAAAGGGAAACCTGGCAAGGAAGCACCACAGAAAGGGACCCAACAGCCAGCGTCTCCTGGTCCCAGCGCGTTTCCCGGACCGACTGACGATGAGGCTCCCGCCACCAAGGCCTTTATGAAGGAACTCTTTGCCGCTATGAAGGGAGACATCCCAGAGCTCCGCTCTCAACTAGCCTCAGACCTCCGCGAGGTGCGAAGGGATGTGGACGGCATTGGAGAACGAGTGGCTACCCTGGAGGATCACGACCTCAGTATGGCGAACAACGTGCATCAACTACAACAAGACGTAATTAGGCTCACAGAGCAGAACCTGGATCTTCAGGCGCACGCGGAGGACTTGGAGAATCGTTCCCGCCGGAACAACATCCGCATCCGAGCAGTGCCATGGGACGGAGAAGCTGGTGACCTGCGGGGGTATATGGAGGCGCTCTTCCTACAGGTTCTTGACGATGAGGGAGTGAGTGCCATCAGGATAGACAGGGTCCACAGGGTTGGCTTACCCAGACGCGGACGGGGGCCTCCCCCCGATATTTTGGTGTGCGTCCACGACTTTCAACTGAAGGAGCGCATTCTCCGGAAGGCTCGGGAGCTCCCTTCTTTACAATTCCGTGACCATCGACCCCAACTGTTCCAGGACTTGGCGGCTTCAACTCTCCAGAAGCGACGAGAGTTCCGTCCCATAACCTCCTATCTCAAAGAACATTCTATATCTTATTCCTGGGGCCACCCCTTTCGCCTCATCTTCAGATGGCAGAACAGACTGGTGCAGGTCCGGTCTCTTCAGGCGGCCAGGGACATCTTAGGCCTTGACGATGCTTCCCCTGCCTCAGAGGACGGGGGCTCCCCTTCGAGGCAGAGGCGCCGGTCGCCATCTTGGCAGAGAGTGGGCCGAGACAGGAACTCGAGACGGCCTGATCGCACGACCAGCTTGCAGGAACGGGGTGCGGCGGTTGCCTCCGTCGCATCTGTGACGGTGCCATCGACGCAGGGTAGCTCTGGGGCAGCTTGAGCCTCACAGCGCAGCCTTATGGCGCCGGAGGGGCCCTTCGCCTTCAGTTACTGTGGGTAACTTGTACTTTTGAGAAGACACCACAGTCCGGCCCTCGGAGGGCACACACACTGGTGCCCCTTCCCCTACCGTGGGGGGCGTCTACATTGCCCTCGCGTGGGAGCTATTGTTACTTGTTTGTATCTTTACCTAGCTATGCAGGTTTTGGGTGGGGGGGATCCGGGACGGTATGTTGAGGGAGTGGAGAGGGGGGGCTGTGGGGGTGTTGGGGGGGTTGGCGTTGGGGGGTGGTGGTGACCGGAATGCGTGGTTTGGTATGACTGTTGCTTTTGGTTTGATGCTCCTTTTGGGGGTTGTCGGCGCGCGACTTGGTTGTGGTGCCATCTCTGCTCCTTGTTCAGGTGCTGTAGGGCAGTTGCAGCTGTGGGTGGGACCTCTGGTACAGCCTGAGGATGGGCTCTGGATATTGCTCAGGGAGGTGGGATGGCAGCCTAACGAGAGGAGTGGTGGGGATGGAATGCGGGGGGAGGGTCAAGCGTGGGAGAGGGGAGACGTGTTGGGGTTCGTCAACAAGGAGATAGCTGTTCGACTGGATTCACTGCTTTACGATGCCAGTTAGTATTGGAACTTGGAATGTGAAAGGTCTGAACTCCCCGCAGAAGCGCCAGAAAATTTGGAAATACTTGATTGATCATCAACTAGATGTGGTGGGCCTCCAGGAGACTCACTTGGCGGGCAGAGATGAGCTACGCCTTAAGCACAGGCATTTCGCCCATATTTACAGATCTTCAGCCTCCTCTAAACACAGTGTGGTGCCCTTCTGTTTCGTGCGTCCCTCCACTTCCAGCCCATGGGGGTGAGCTGCGATAGGGAAGGCCGCTGGCTGATGGTCAAGGGGTTACTGCATGGTAGGTTCTGCACTTTTGTGGTAGTGTATGTCCCCAATGCGGGTCAAAATAGCTTTCTCCGAGATTTGCTGCGTAGGGTGGGGGACTTTGTGGAGGGGCACTTGTTTTTGCTTGGTGACTTTAATATGGTGTGGGACAGGGGCCTGGATAGCTCTGGCGCTCAGAGATCAGACGCCGGCCTGTTTTCTGCTGAGACAAAGCGACTGATGGATGAACTGGGCTTGATTGATGGTTGGCGCTCTCTGCATCCCCAATCTCAGGATTACACCTTCTTCTCTCATGTCCACCATTCCTATTCCCGCCTCGACCATGTCTTTTTGAGCCAGGCGCTAAGGGGAGATGTCCGCGACTCCAGCATTTTTCCATTGTCTGTGTCTGATCATAGCTTGCTGGTCCTTGGGATACACTGGACGGCCAAAGGTGACAACCTTCGCAAGTGGTACTTTCCGGCTGCGCTGATTCGGGACGACACCTCCTGCAGAGAACTACGGAAGGCCATTTGAGACTTCTTGTCCCTTAACCCCGTCTCGGACACGTCTATCTTCAACACTTGGGATGCTTGCAAGGCCTCGCTACGGGGCACTTGCCTGGCCCTCAATGCTCGCCTTAATAAGCTTAGGAGGGAAGAGCGGAAAGGGCTGGAGGCAGAACTCGCCACTTTGGAACGGGTGCACAAACTTTGCCCGTCTCGACTGACCCTTCGCCCCTTGACAGCGGTTAGGGGGAAACTAAGGGCTCACTACAATAATCGGGCGGAATTCACCCTCCTGAGGCTCCGGCACCTCTCGTATGCTCAGGGGAACAAGGTGGGCTGACATTTGGCCCGTCAACTTTGGGATAAGAGGGAGAGGGAATACATTGGAGGCATCCGGGGCCCGGCTGGTGACCTGCATCACCGAGATGAGGACAAGGCGGCCCTCTTTGGCCGCTTTTATGCCGATCTCTACGCGGGGGATGCCCTCGATTCTGAGGATCAGGCAGGTTATCTGGCAGAGCTCCCCATCCCCCAGGTCTCTGCAGAACAGAACGATTTCTTGGCCGCCCCCATCTCGAGAACGGAGGTGCTGGAGGCCATCAAAGCTCTGAAACCCCAGAAAGCGCCAGGTCCCGATGGCTACACCGCCCTTTTCTACCAGACCTTCGCATCCGAGGTGTGCGACTACCTGGTCTCCCTCTTTAATGAAATGGCGTCGACCGGGAGGACTTCGGGAACTATGGCGGAGGCGGATATCTCTGTTATCCCTAAGATTGGGAAAGACCCGTCCAACTGCTCGTCATATCGACCGATAGCCGACCGATAGCCCTTCTTAATATTGATGCTAAGCTATATTCCTCTATCCTTGCACGTAGACTCCGGGACTCAATGCCGGTCCTTATCCATCCGGACCAATCCGGCTTTATCAAGGGCCGACAGACCCTTGATAATGGAAAGGGGCGACCGCTCGGTCCCCCCGAACGTATGGATGGGTGCCCCGAACCCCCCGGGAAACCAGTTTTGGCGGGGTGGGCATAGCCCGGCTGGTATGCCCAAAGCGGCGTAGCCGGGGCGCGCCTTCCCCCGCCCAAGAGGGGTTGTCCTAGACACCTCGATGGAAGACCACGCCCAGTAGGCGTATCGGGGACGGGTACACGCCCTCCCGCAGAAGGATAAAGGAGCGGGAATCCAGAAGATCGTCCTCTTGTTCCTCGGATCGGAAGGCTGCACCCACTCGTTGCTCGTGAGCCCTCGACGGAACAAGCAGCAATTTTGAATGTGGTAATCTTGTTTTTTCTCTTTCAGTTTCGAGGGCCCACAGATTTCAGGACCTCGTGGATCGACCAAGGGCGGAAGACTCGAAACCATGCCTAGCAAGAAAGCAGGAAAGGGTTCAGAGACAGAGAGGATGTTACGCCTGTTGTCGAATCGGATGGCTTGTATGGACCGAAAGCTCTGACAAGTCCAATCGCTCGGGAGAGGTTTAGCGGAGGTAAAAAAGCAATTGGCCGCATTGAACGACCCAGGTCAGCCGAAAAAGGTTATAGGCCCGGCTTTGCCGGGAATAGTCCCCGGGGGAAGAGGGAAGCGGGTCAAGGAAAGGGCGGTTTCGGGGGGGGGTCCCAGTTCCAGAGGTACCTCTCATCGCCCCCCTCGTACCGGTCGATAACCCGGTTCAGAACCCAGATGTAGGCCAGCCTATCCCGGTGGTGATCACCTCTGTCAAGGACGATGAAATACCCCCAGAATTGGCCGCACAGTTGACGGCATGGCTCAAAACAAAGGTGGGGGGCACAGCGACCCCGGGAGATCCGGCCGAAGAAGCCAGAGTGTTAATAAAGCAGTTGCGGCAATCGAGAGATGTCGCGAAGGCGAGTGTTCCTCTTGTTCCCCCACAGGTTGCGCCGGGAGTACCAGCAGCTGGTCAAGAAAAGACGGCGGCAACAACAGCCGATCCGGGTAAGCTCGCATTGCCGATGATGGGGGAGGGCTCGATACCCTCAAGGCGGGAAAAGGTTGCACAGCACATTCCCTTGGCCACGAAAGAGTTAATATGGGGAGACAAGTATGTCAACATGTTTTCATTGTTAACGGACCATCGTGAGATGGAGTATGCTAAAACGCAGAAAGATTTGTGGCACCCTAGTGTCTGGCACGCCAAGATGGCCGAGTTCAGGGTGGAAGAGACAGTGACGAACTGGGTTAAGGCCTTCTCTATATTTACCGCAGTTATGGGGGAACGTAAACCTGAGGTTATGACTGAGTTGGTTTGCTATCAGAATCGCATTATGGATTTTTATTCAATGTATGAGGGGGAAGAGTGGAAAGGCTATGACATGAAGTTCCGTAAAGCAAAAGAATATGATGCTTCTTTGTCTTGGGATTGTTTGGACTCGGTGTCATGGCACAAGCAACTCCTGCCAGGGGCGACAGGTACGTCCTCGCCAGGCGGGAGCGGGTCCGGAGTGGTCCGCCAAAAGCCCGGGGTGCCCTTTCGAGCAGGCACAGGTGGGGGCTATCAGCCTAGAGTTGGCGGGAATGGCGGAAAAGGAGGGGTCTGTTGGGGCTTCAATCGAGGCAATTGTAACAGACCGCAGGGGACACGCAAGTTTAAGCATGTGTGTGCCGGCTGTGGGAATTCCTCACACCCGGAAAGTGCATGTAGATCGAAAAATGGCGGGACGGGAGGAAAAGGTGGACCTAAGCAGGAGTGAGGTAGACCTTTGTAACCGATTGCCTACACCCGTTGATCTCATGGTTATGATTCCGTGGTTAAACAAATACCCTGATCATGTATCCGCTGGGGTGTTGAGGAAGGGATTCTTACATGGCTTCCACATCCCGGCGGGGGAAGTTCGGGGGAACTCCTTTTGTAGAAACCAGTTATCGGTACGGCACAACCCAGGCGTGGCAGAAAAGAGAATAGCAAAAGAGGTCAGTTTAGGACGAGTGGCTGGCCCCTTTTCCTGCCCGCCGGTGGCCGAGTTCATCTGTTCCCCGTTAGGGGTTGTCCCGAAGAAAGATCCGGGGGAGTTTAGACTCATACATAACCTTTCTGCTCCTAGGGGTTCCTCGGTGAGTGATGCCATTGACCCAGACGTTTGTTCGGTACGATACGCATCGTTCGACGATGCCGTGGCCATATTGAACCACCTAGGCCCTGGGGCGCTGATGGCGAAATGTGATATCGAATCAGCATTCCGGTTGCTTCCGGTGCACCCGCAGGATCAGCGCCTGCTAGGTTTTGCATTTCAGGGAAGTTATTACATGGATAAATGCATGCCCATGGGTTGCTCCATTTCATGTGCATATTTTGAGATGTTTAGCTGTTTTTTGGAATGGGCATTTACCGAGGCTACAGGGCATAGACATGTTATGCATTATCTGGATGACTTTCTGTTTTTGGGGGCAGCCGGTGATACGAACTGCGCACAGGCGCTGTATGATTTCTGCATCCTCATGAATGAATTTGGTGTCCCATTGGCACCAGGTAAATGTAAATGTAAATGTAGTATACTTGTAAAGCGCACAGCTGCCCCAGCAACGGGGCGTCCCGGCGCTGTATAACTCTGGGGAACCCGTCCTGGCTTTCCCTGTGGGATGGTCCCTTGCTGGGAGTCCCCAAGGTGGAGCCAGGCATCCCCGGAATTGGTGGGGCCGTTGTGGAGATTAGGCAAGCTAATGCCCAGAGTTGCCGAGTGTAACCCCTGATTAGAGTAAGCACCGAAGCGAGGATTATCGAGTCCGCTGACCAAGGTCCACGACCCTGCCGCGTCGGGAATTGAACCCTGGTCCCGGGCTGACTTCTGCTCTCAGGCCTGCCGCCTCTAACCAGTGAGCCACACTACTCCACTGGTAAGACGGTCGGACCATCTACTTCACTGGAGTTTCTGGGAATTGAGCTCGATTCTGTGGAGGGGTGTTTCCGACTACCAGTAGACAAAGTGATCAAGTTCCAGGCTTCCTTGATGCAATGCCTGGGTGGGGAGAAAGTGACCCTGCACCAGTTACAACAAACAGTGGGTCAGCTTAATTTTGCCTTGAGGGTGATTCCTATGGCCCGCCCGTTTTCGCGCTCTATCGCGCAAGCTATGGGTGGTCTCAATGAGGCTCACCACCGTACGAGACTGTCTGGAGAGGTTCGCCAGGATATGCGTATTTGGTTGGCATTTCTGGCGGACTTCAACGGTCGAGTCGTCTGGAGCTCCCCGCCAGAGTCTTCGGAGGAATTAGGTCTATGGACCGACTCGGCAGGGAGCGTGGGTTTTGGCGCCATCTTAGGTGATCGATGGTCGGCACAAACATGGCCAACATGGTGGCACTCCAACGGTCCCACAGGTAACATTGGGTTCCTCGAGTTATTCCCCATCTGGGTTGCTCTGATGACATGGGCTGACGACTTCAGGGGCCGCTCAGTGGTTTTTTGGTCCGACAATATAACTGTTATTGATTGCATTAACCAACAGGCAGCACGCTGTAAAATGATCTTGAGATTATTGAAAGAGATTGTGCTGCTTTGCATGAGATTGAATGTACTGTTCAGGGCGAAACATGTGCCAGGTGTACTGAATCATGCGGCTGATGCACTCTCTCGTTCACATATACAGGCATTCAGGGGTTATCTGCCCACAGCAGACCTAGAGGCAGCACCATTCCCAGAAGCAATGTGGCTAATCGGTGCCTCGGATTACAAGACCTCGTGGCAGCGAGTCTAGCCCCCAGGACAAGGAAAGCATACGAAGGAGCGTTTCGTTCCTATTGCACATATTTAGGTCCCACGGGGAGTCAGAATTGGGGTCAGGAGGAATCCTTCCTGGGGTACCTGGTTGCACTACACAGGGAGGGCCGATCAGTGGCAACGGCCGGTAGGCATAGGGCGGCCATTTCCTTCATGGCCCAGGTACACGGCATAAAAGACCCTACAGGTTCTTTTTTGGTGAAGAAAGCCCTTCGCGGCTGGCAGCGCCTTGAGGGTTGCAAGAAAGATACGAGGCACCCGATTGGCTTAGACAGACTGTCCCTGCTTTTAGCAAAGCTGGATGAGACGTGTTCCTCCCATTACGAAGCAGTTCTGTTCCGGGCAGCGTTCACATTGGCATTCCATGGGGCCATGAGGGTGAGCGAACTTGTCGCAAGGAACAAGAGAGATATGGAGGGAGGCTTGTGCAGGGATCACATCCAAATAAGGGGTGATTCAATGGTAATCACGATAGCCAGGTCCAAGACTGACCAAGGGGCTATGGGAGATAGTGTTGTCGTGCAGCGCAGACGTGGGTCCCCCGTTTGCCCGTTGAGGGGTGTGTAAGACTATTTGGCGCTGAGAGCGGCCGCATGGGGGGGAGTTTGCTCCGACACAAGGATGGCACCCCACTGACGAGATTTCAGTTTCAGAGGGTGCTAACACTGGCAATCGCTGACGCGGGCATGGACCCGTGCGATTTTGGGACCCACTCCTTTAGGATAGGGGCTGCTACTGAGGCTACAGCCAGGGGTCAGAGTGCTGAGGAAGTGAAACAATTGGGCCGTTGGTCCTCGAATTGCTTCAAGAGGTATGTGCGCTTGCACATGTTGTAAGTGATCAATTGACTTGCACTCACGTTTTCTGTCTTTTGTTTACTTTGCAGTTTCGCGAGCCTGCCACGCAGGGCGGAATTGGAGGTCGACCCTGCATCAAGAGACCAGCGGTCAGAGGTCACCGACTGGAGAGAGGATGGTATGGGTCGTGGGACACTCATACGTGAGGCGCGCCGGTGACGTATTCAAGGAAGGTGACGCGATTCACGCACCTGGGGAATACGGGTTCAGAGTGGCCTTCCATGGGAAAGGTGGGCTCGTTTTTGACAAATTTGAGTCATTTTTCGAGGGACTTTTAGGGCGGCATAGGTCAGCGCCATCTGTAGTCATAGTACACCTGGGAGGCAACGACTTGGTGACACTGGGTAGACGAGTGTTACTTGAACGAGTCTTGTCGGCTGTTAGCTGGTTGGCTAAAAGAGTCCCGGGGTGCACGATTGCCTGGTCCCACATGATTCCTAGAAGGAGGTGGCAGGGGGGCCTTTCGGTGTCAGCTCTGAACCATTCGGTTAAACGGGTCAATAATAAGATTGGTAGATTGTTCCGTTCTGCACAGTTGCATGTCATTCCTCATGGGTGTATCCGGGGTGACCATATGTATCTGAACGATGGGGTTCACCTGTCCAGGGAGGGGAATGATTTACTCATAGGAGACTTTGTTGCATGGCTAAGAGGTTTGAGGAAGCATGACCTATAGGAGGAGTTGGGGGGGACCGGATCGTCGGTCAACTATCCGGTCTGTGGCGGTAAGGTCATGATCGGTGAGCAGTAATTTCAAGGTCCCTAGAGTGGGGCGCCACCCACAATGGATGGGAGCGCCCGGGGGAAGACGGCCATTGGCCCCTTCCACGGGGAGGCGGCACCCACTAACGATGGGGCGCCTAGGGGGAGATGGCCATGGGCCCCTCCCAGGGGGGGAGGCGGTTATATGCCCCTCCTTACTAATTTCCCGGGGGCCGGATATCCGCGACGGCGGATAGAGAGTGTGGGGTTGGGGGGGAGAGTCCACGCTGTCCTTCCTACAGAGACCTCATACGGGAACTCGGACGACCCTTAAGATGGCGTCGAGTAGAAAGGGGGCCCCCACCATGACAAGGGAAGTTACAGTTGGCAATGAGGGTAGAGCCCTCGGCGCATGCGCCGCTCACACAGTGAGGGCGGGAGTTTGGTAGTAGGGATCTGACACCGGTTAAGACCTTGCCGTTGGCCCTTAATGCTAGGATGTACAATTTGAATTAGAGTATATGCATTTTCAGGATGTTAGCCAAAAGTACATGACTGCATCGAAATGTAATAAAATGACAAATTGTACATAATGCATAATGATGAAACTTTTATTTAATGTTTTAAATTTGTTTCATATTTTAATAAATACGGCCGGGAGGGTGACTCCCTCCCGTCTTCCAAAAGTTCAACTATTGTCCGACTTCCCATCCTTGGGGATATGTGTTGGGAGGGGGTGGCGGGCATCCCGCCCATATATGAGACGTGTGGTCCACCTGATAAAAAAAGCCAATAGGTTCCATATTCCAGCAGTGTTGGTCGGTCTTGACGCCGAGAAGGCCTTCGACCGCGTGGACTGGGGGTTTCTATTTCGCACACTGACCGCCTTTGGCTTTTCAGATAAATTTATAACTATGATATGGGCAAATTACAGCGACCCCCGCTCTAGAGTGATGGTCAATGGACGCCTATCCACCTTCTTTTCGCACACTCGGGGTACACGACAGGGCTGTCCCCTTTCCCCCTTACTCTTCGCGCTGAGCATTGAGCCGTTGGCGCTAGCAGTGAGGGAACATGAGGGGATCCAAGGTCTCCCCTTTACCGGTGAGCAACACATAATCTCCCTGTTTGCGGATGACGTTTTGTTGTCCGTGGGGGACCCGGAGCACTCACTCCCGCATGTCCAAGCGGTCCTCTGTCGCTTCGAGGGGGTGGCCGGTTTCAAAGTCAACTTTGATAAATCGTATATCCTCAATCTCACACTCCCTCCGGCAGAGGTGGAGCGGGTACAACCGCTGACCCCTCTGTCTTGGGCGACCACCTCTCTCCTTTACTTGGGAGTTCGGCTGACGCCTTCCTTAGGGGGGTTGTTCTCTGCGAATTACCCTCCACTGCTGGCTTTGGTGCGAGCAGACTTAGACCGTTGGAAGCCGAAGTACATCTCATGGCTGGGTAGAATCCACGCTCTGAAGATGGTCCTCCTCCCCAAATTTCTGTACCTCTTCCAGGCCCTTCCCATCCCGATAGATCTGAACTTCTTCAGGCGCCTTAAGACCTTGATGCTGCGCTTCACCTGGCAGGGGGGTCGGGCGCGTTTCTCCTTCGCTACTCTGCGGCGTCCGCGGAAGGAGGGGGGGTGGGTTTCCCCGATATGCACCTATATTACAAGGCTGCGCAATTGCGAGTGTTGGTGGAATGGTCCCAACAACTCTCAGAAAAACACTGGCTGCACATGGACAGGAGTGTCACAGGGAGGTCCATCTCGGACCTGGCTTGGAAACCTAAGGTGGACAGACCCAGGAACGCTTACATCAGTACGCCCACGAGCACGGTACTGAAAGTATTGGACACAGTCTCTGGCGATGATCGCTGGACTACGTTTCCCTCCCCATTTACACTGATACACTTTAATCCGGCTTTCCCACCGGCGCTGCAGGAGGGCCCCTTTCAACTGTGGAGGGAAGGGGGCTGTAGGGCCCTCACACACCTGTTTCACGGTTCTGCCCCACTCACCTTCGCTAATTGCATGAGGGACTATGGCATCCCGGCCACGGAGCGATATCACCACCTCCAGCTTCTCCACTGGGCTACCTCCTCGGGGATAGGCGATGCGGCCACTAGACCCCTGTCCCCGTTTGAGGCCTTTATCCTCCGCACCAACACTATGAAAGGCGCTATCTCCTTCCTTTATAACTTGCTCCTTACCACTCCTGTGGCGCCTCGTCCCCGCTATATGGGCCACTGGGAGGAAATTCTTGGGAGAGATGTTACGGATGAGGAATGGTCGGGTCTTTGGCGCGACATTACAACGCACAACCACTCCATAGAACTCCGAGAAGCTCATCTCAAGACCCTCATGGATTGGTACTTATACCCATCCAAGTTACATCGCATATTTCCGGCCTCTTCGGACCGCTGCTGGAGGGGCTGTGGCCTCTTAGGTGACTTCCGCCACATCTGGTGGGACTGCCCGGTTATCCGCCCATATTGGGATGAGATTTTGTCCCATATCAAAGATATTCTTCGGTATCCGGTGGAAGATTGCATAGCTCATGTCCTGCTGGGGCTACGGGACCCCGCTCTCGAACGGCAGACCAGAGCCGACAAACAAATCTTGTGGCTCTGCCTTGGAGCTGCCAAACTCCCCCTGGCAGCAGCCTGGAAGAAACCAGAGGCCCCAGCAACATCCTTGTGGCACGCGAGACTGTGGAGACTATTGAGTATGGAGCGAGTGGCGGACATCTTCCTAGGAGCCTTCAAGAACTTTATGTTTCGTTGGGGTCCCCTGGTCCGATTTCTCTCAAAAGGTCTGCCATCTGCTGTATGTCCATCCACACTTCGCACGCTTCACCTCTTCCAGATATAACCATGGCTGTATGATTGTTAGAATGCATGTGTACACTCGTCACCACCACCGGGGGGAGGGTAGGGAGGGGGGCGGGGGGGGGGGTATAGTAATTATGTTAATTGTTGCGATGCCCTCACGGCATTTGGAGGCTGCAGCCTCTTCTGCACTGTATCCATCACCTTCCTCCCGATGCCCTTCTTGATGGAGCCCCCAATCCTCCGGATTCGAAGGAGGGAATGACTTTGATGGACATTAGAGACTGATCTTTCAAGTGCACTGTGGTACCTGTTATGCCAATTATACTGTGCTGTTTGCCTCTTCTATATTCCTCATGTGGGATGAGCTACAGGGCTGTCGCTTGTATTATTTTCTCTGTTCTTCAAAACAAATACAAATAAAACTTTTACAAAAAAAAAATGTGTTGGGCTCCAGTTGATGGGCACTTTTGGCCCTGGCACGGGGGGCTGCGTGCCTCCTCCCCATTAAATATAGTGCTGGCCCCCGTGGATGGGGACCCCCTTGGCTGAAATCGTCCCGGGGAAGCACACACTTTCCCCATTCTATTTTGAAAGTCTTCAACAATGTTGGTTGTACTACAAAGTAATGTGTTTTCAACCACTCTGTATTTGTCTCCCTTTCCATTGCCCTGTTAGCCCCTCTCATGTGCCTTGCTTGTCATATAATGTGTTTTAACATTATATGTCAGCGCCATTCTTGGAAAATCTAAAGCTCACTTCCTGCAATCTTACGGACCAAGCTACGATCCTGCATGCCAGTGTCTCATTATTACCTATTTACTTCAGTGTCAATGAGGTGTGTGCTGGTTTATGTATGTGAGTGTCTTTTAGCCTGTGTGTTTGCTTATGTATGCATGTTTGTGTGCGTCTATTTGAATATCTGTTTGTGGGTGTTAGTTTTTAGGTCTCGACTCAAAGCATTGCTTTAGCAATGCTTGTTTTGTCGAGATTTCTAGTAAGCGATCCTAAAAGTCAGCCAAGGGCGGATTAGTCACAGTTCATGTGAGAAAGGCTCGTGCACAAACCAGCCACGTCACACACCACCATTTGTCTGTGCCTCCCGTCACACTTCAAAGCTGCCGCTCCCCGCCCGCATCAGACTTCAAAGGAAAGCGGTCCGCTCCCCCGCCTCCCCCAGAGCAATGCAGAGAGCTTGTTGTTTATAGTCTCCATTTACCACATGTTTATTGTGGCTTTAGTTTAGGATTTACCATAGTTACACGTGTACCCCACTGGGACTTACAGGCTCTGTTGGCCACTCGCTCATTATGGCTCCGTCTAAGATGGATTCCCAGTCATGGTGTGCTAGACTATGGCTTGAGGGCACCGTGAGCCTTGTGTTTAATTTTGCTTCATCTTAGATTTCTGTAGATATATGTATGCTGCGCTTTGGGTTTGCCTAGCTCTAGCTTTAGCCCTTGCGGACTCTGTAGTGTGTTCATGAGGTTCTGCAGTAGAGCATGTAGTGTGTGTCTATGTCTTACAGACTGCTTCGTAGACCAGCAGAAGGAACATTTGCTCTCCATGCAATGTGCTTATTGTCTGTCTATTGTATTGTGATCATGTCTAAAGGAATACTCATGTCCGGTTCGTTTGTCATTAATTGGATCATGTCACAAATACTCTTCCTCCTGTTGAAACTATGTTCCATATTAAATCACGTTCAGGTTGCATGGAAGGCAGTTTTTTGGAATACAATGGATGATGGCCTGGTGGGCGGTGGCAGGTCCGTAGCGCACAGACTACAGCGGATAATCAGTATTTACCCGTATCTACTGCCTTCTACATATTGACATCATTTGACAACAGGTAATACAAAGAAATGAATTAGCACAAACTTCCACTAGTGACGTTGATATTACATATCGGGTCACTAGGTAACCACGTTCTTTTTGAAGACCGTGACGCACATGCGTCGGTTGCTATGATACTAGAGAACCACGTCGGGTACGTTTGCTTCCGCATTGCTCATCGAGGCAGTACGGTGATATCGACTGCGCGGGAAGGAGACAAGAATTGTTCCTCCGGAGTAGTTTTTTCGACTTAATGTAGGACTTAGAGTACGACCAGCCCCAATGTGGCCTCTTTAAATATTTTCTCTCGTGTGAGAAGTTATTTGCCGAGTTTTTAAATGAGGTTCTTTTGCCCCATTTTTTAGCAAACAAAATAAAACCATTGAAGTTTAACGTGGGACGACTCATGGGTGAGTACGACCCAAAGGTTTTTTTTCAAATTACGAAGTAAGAGGTTTTTTAAATGTTTGAACATGTCGCTGGTGGATCCAGTACGATATTGTGGTAGAAAGTTTTTTTTTAAAAAACAGGATTTATTTTCGAGGAGGTTGTTTCTCCTCTTATGATTAGGACCAATTACTGTATACTACCTAGGAACATTGACTTTGCCTGTACTAGGGAATATTACTTGATGGAAATAGCCATAGCAGAGACTACTGACCAATATCAGCACAGGTGTAAAACCTATACCCTTTGCCTCTTACAGTGATAGAGTCAGTACAGTGAGATATCAATTGGGTGCGGACTAACGACGCACGGGTGGCACACCATACAAGGGTGAGTGCACGTCCCCTCTTTATTTATTTTGCTTTTTAGTGAAAACATGATTTGGAGATATTTAGCCCGTACTTTTATTTGTTGTTTCAGGTGCCCACCGACCTTGGGGTTTAATTGTTGTCGTGCACATTGAGAAACCCTTAGCCCCCTTTCCCCGCCCCGTCCTGATGAAGACCCGTATTTGAGGAATCCAATTACCCGCCTATTTCGTTCTGGGTCGAAACGTCGACATCTTTCCCTTGGAGCCTGCACCTGCAATTTCCCCTCCCCCCCCTTCCCTTTTCCTTTGCCAATTGGTGCAAATTAAGAAATACGGAAGGACATTCCATTTATGTGCCAGCGAAAAAGAGTTACATTTTTTGCAAGCTTTTGAGTTCGGGCAGGCTCAATTTCTGTATATAAATAATTTTTCACTTTTCTTCATTGATCCCTTTGATCAATCACATGAGCACTTATTCCCACTCTTTTCTGTGCACGATATTGATATTGAAACCTTTTGTATATAGTTGTATTTTATAAATTGTGATTGTTAAATGGTATATTAAATAAGAAAGTCTCACAGACTTTATGGAGACTTATTGGTTTCAGGTGTGTTTCTCTTGTATCAATTGATAAATGTTGGGGCTAGTATATCTTTCATGCATTGTTCTATATTGATCATAGTGATTTAATCCAAAGGTGACCTAAGGTAACTATTTGTATCAGACTAATTTTGAATTTATTTGTAGGGTCAATTACTGTCTAGGACCAACTGTTGACTATAACACTTGATACCCAGGTCCTTTGACTACAATTGGGTTTACCCCTGTTTTATAACTATTGTCTATCTATGACAAATTGTGTGCAGATCTGATCGGGCCGATGTTCACAGCTCTGCCGCTGCAGTTCCAGCCTTGGTCGGAGTAGAGAGTATACAAATGTTTTCGAGTCACATTTACTGTGTAATTTATCAACTTACCATGTTTATTACAAAGAGGGAAGATAACGTGCAGGAAATGGTCAACACATTTTCAATATCGACTTGCTAGCTGCAATGATGTCTGCTCTGCCACCATTTACTCCGGACCCTCACCCTCGCACCTCCTCACCCTCACACACCCTCACACCCTCTCACCCTCACACACCCTCACACACCCTCACACACCTTCACTCACCCTCACTCACCCTCACACACCCTCACCTAACCTCACACACCCTCACTCACCGTCACTCACCCTCACCCTCACCCACTCTCACTCACCCTCACACCTTCACCCCCTCACCCTTACAACCCTCTCACCCTCACTCCCCCTCACACCCTCACTCCCTCTCACCCCCACTCCCTCTCACCCCCTCACACCCTCTCACCCTCACTCACCCTCACGCCCTCACAACACTCTCACCCTCACTCACCCTCACCCCCTCATACCCCCTCACTATCACACACCCCCTCATCCTCACTCACCCTCTCACCCACCCTCACCCACCCTCTCACCTCCACACACCCTTTCACCTTCACACACCCTCTCACCCTCATCCTCACACACACTCTCACCCCCTCACACCCCCTCACTCTCACACCCCCTCACACCCCCTCACCCTCACACCACCTCACCCTCACACACCCTCACACACCCTCACCCTTACTCACCCTCTCACTCTCACACCCCCTCACCCTCACACACCCTCACTTACCCTCACACACCCTCTCACCCTCACACACCCTTTCAACCTCACACACCATCTCACCCTCACACCCCCTCACACACCCTCACTCTCACACCACCTCACACAACCTCACCCTCACACCACCTCACCCTCACACACCCTCACGCTCACACACCCTCACCCTCACACACCCTCACCCTCACTCACCCTCTCACCCTCACACACCCTCACCCTCACACACCCTCACCTCACTCCCCCTCTCCCCCTCAAACACCCTCTCACCCTCACACACCCTCCCACCCTCACACACCCTCTCACCCTCACACATCCTCTCACACCCCCACACCCTCACACCCCCTTACCCTCACACACCATCACTTACCCTCACACACCCTCTCACCCTCACACACCTTTCAACCTCACACACCCTCTCACCCTCACACCCTCTCACCTCGCGCCTCACACTGCTGCATGCCACACACTGCTGCACGCCTCACACTGCTGCACGCGGCACACTGCTGCAGTACTCATACTTCTGCACACTGCTGCATGCTACACACTGCTGCCCGCTGTACACTGCTGCTCGCCTCACACTGCTGCACGCCTCACACTGCTGCACTACTCACACTGCTGCATGCTGCACACTGCTGCACGCCACACACTGTTGCACACGGCACACTGCTGCACGCCTCACACTGCTGCACGCCTCACACTGGTGCAAGCCTCACACTGCTACACGCTGCACACTGCTTCATTACTCACACTGCTTCATGCTGCACACTGCTGCATGACACACTGCTGCACGCCACACACTGCTGCATGCCACACACTGCTGCACGCCTCACACTGCTTCATGCCTCACACTGCTGCACGTCACACTGCTGCACGCTGCACACTGGTGCATTACTCATACTGCTGCATGTTGCACACTGCTGCACGCCACACACTGCTGCACGCCACACACTGCTGCATGCCTCACACTGCTGCACGCCACACACTGCTGCACGCCACACACTGCTTCATGCCGCACACTTCTGCACGCTGCACACTGTGGCATTACTCATGCTACTGCATGCTGCACACTGCCACATGCCTCACACTGCTGCCTGCCTCACACTGCTGTACGCCTCACACTGCTGAACACTGCTGCATGCCTCACACTGCTGCACGCCACACTGCTGCATGCTGCACACTGCTGCATTACTCACACTGCTGCATGCTGCACACTGCTGTACACTGCTGTACACTGCTGCACGCCTCACACTGCTGCACACCACACTGCAGTACACTGCACACTGCTGTATTACTCACACTGCTGCATGCTGCACACTGCTGCACGACACACTGCTGCATGCCACACACTGCTGCACGCCACACACTGCTGCATGCCTCACACTGCTGCATGCTGCACACTGCTGCATGATGCACACTGCTGCATGCTGCACACTGCTGCATGCTGCACACTACCGCATGACTCACACTGCTGCACGCCTCACACTTCTGCATGCCTCACACTGCTGCCACTGCTGCCCGCCTCACACTGCTGCCCGCCTCACACTGCTGCACGCCTCACACTGCTGCACGCTTCACACTGCTGCATGACACACTGCTGCACGCCTCATACTGCTGCACGCTGCACACTGCTGCATGCCTCACACTGCTGCACGCCACACACTGCTGCACGCCACACACTGCTGTACACTGCTGTACACTGCTGCACGCCTCACACTGCTGCACACCACACTGCAGTACACTGCACACTGCTGTATTACTCACACTGCTGCATGCTGCACACTGCTGCACGACACACTGCTGCATGCCACACACTGCTGCACGCCACACACTGCTGCATGCCACACTGCTGCACACCACACACTGCTGCAGCCACACACTGCTGCATGCCACACACTGCTGCATGCCTCACACTGCTGCACGCCTCACACTGCTGCACGCCTCACACTGCTTCACGCTGCACACTGCTGCACACTGCACACTGCTGCACGCTACACACTGCTGCACGCCACACACTGCTGCACGCCACACACTGCTGCACGCCTCACACTGCTGCACACCTAAAACTGCTGCACGCCCCACACTGCTGCACGCCTCACACTGCTGCATTACTCACACTGCTGCATGCTGCACACTGCTGCACACCGCACACTGCTGCGCGCCACACACTGCTGCATGCTCACACTGCTGCACGCCTCACACTGCTGCACACCTCACACTGCTGCATGCCACACACTGCTGCATGCCACACACTGCTGCATGCCACACACTGCTGCATTACTCACACTGCTGCATGCTACACACTGCTGCGCGCCTCACACTGCTGCGCGCCTACACTACTGCACTCCTCACACTGCTGCGCGCCTCACACTGCTGCGCGCCTACACTACTGCACGCCTCACACTGCTGCACGCCTCATAACACCACCACATCACTCAAGGACACCACCATATCACTCTAGGACACCACCATCACCACCATATCACTCTAGGACACCACCACATCACTCTAGGACACCACCACATCACTCTGGGACACCACCACATCACTCTGGGACACCACCACATCACTCTGGGACAGCACCACATCACTCTGGGACAGCACCACATCACTCAGGTGCACCACCACAGCACTCAGGGACACCACCACATCACTCACAGACACCACCACATCACTCACAGACACCACCACATCACTCACAGACACCACCACATCACTCAGGAACACCACCACATCACTCAGGAACACTACCACATCACGCAGGAACACCACCACATCACGCAGGAACACCACCACATCACTTGGGACACCACCACATCACTCTGGGACACCACATCACTATGGGACACCACCACATCACTCTGGGACACCACCACATCTCTCTGGGACACCACCACATCACTCTGTGTCACCACCACATCACTCTGGGACACCACCACACCACTCTGGGACACCACCACATCACTCTAATACACCACCACATCACCCAGCCCAACCACATCATCACTCAGCACCACAACAGCATCATTCAGCACCACAACAGCACTGTCCTTGCTTGCTACCAACAAACATTGCCATAGCCAATAGGACTAGCATTAGGAAAGTGTAAGCTATTGTCTTTGTAAATAACAATGCTATTAATTTATATATTTTCAAAGCCAACACATATTACAAAAAATTGTCATTTACAATACCAATAGCTCATACTTACCTAATGCGAGACCTATTGCATTGCAAATGCTTGTTTCTATTTGTAGTTATGTGTTGTTATATGCACCAATGTGGGTGGTTATTTGTCTCTGTGTAACCCTGGGCAATAAACTCCGCTCCGCTAGCGGAAGTTGCGGCGATTGGGTTACTACGCATTTTATTGAAAACACGGAATTCATGCAAGAATTCCCACTCTGCTACGCAATGGAGTTACCTACTGTACCCACAACCCTTTGGTAAATTAACTTTACCTTTACATGCTAAAAAAAGCAAATAACCAATTCACAACAGTGAACTTTGAAAAAAATCAGGCAATGAGAGAGGTGATGATTTTGGGTTCACCCCTTACCTAGGGGGAGGGCAAGCAGATGCCTTAAATACAAAGCATTTGCAAAAACAACAAGTGATGGACTGAATGTGGATCAATGTCACACACTCCCCCAGTCAAAAGATCTGGGCCCAAATCCATCGTTTTTTTGCACTCCACACCACCCTGGGTTAGACAATGGCGATATGCAAATCAGCTCTGACCCTGTTGCCCCATGGGAACAGTCCAGTCCGAACTACAAAAGCCATGTCCTTCCCAGAACGGAATCAAGCATCCGAGGACCGGACCGGTTTCGAGGTAACACCTCTCTTCAGCCCGGCTAGCTTGACTCCAAATGGTGTGGAGTGCCTGGGACCCACGTCTGGGCATCCCCAGCGCACTTAGGGCGGCAATTGCAAAAACAACAAGTGATGGACTGAATGTGGATCAATGTCACACACTCCCCCAGTCAAAAGATCTGGGCCCAAATCCATCGTTTTTTTGCACTCCACACCACCCTGGGTTAGACAATGGCGATATGCAAATCAGCTCTGACCCTGTTGCCCCATGGGAACAGTCCAGTCCGAACTACAAAAGCCATGTCCTTCCCAGAACGGAATCAAGCATCCGAGGACCGGACCGGTTTCGAGGTAACACCTCTCTTCAGCCCGGCTAGCTTGACTCCAAATGGTGTGGAGTGCCTGGGACCCACGTCTGGGCATCCCCAGCGCACTTAGGGCGGCAATTGCAAAAACAACAAGTGATGGACTGAATGTGGATCAATGTCACACACTCCCCCAGTCAAAAGATCTGGGCCCAAATCCATCGTTTTTTTGCACTCCACACCACCCTGGGTTAGACAATGGCGATATGCAAATCAGCTCTGACCCTGTTGCCCCATGGGAACAGTCCAGTCCGAACTACAAAAGCCATGTCCTTCCCAGAACGGAATCAAGCATCCGAGGACCGGACCGGTTTCGAGGTAACACCTCTCTTCAGCCCGGCTAGCTTGACTCCAAATGGTGTGGAGTGCCTGGGACCCACGTCTGGGCAGCCCCAGCGCACTTAGGGCGGCAATTGCAAAAACAACAAGTGATGGACTGAATGTGGATCAATGTCACACACTCCCCCAGTCAAAAGATCTGGGCCCAAATCCATCGTTTTTTTGCACTCCACACCACCCTGGGTTAGACAATGGCGATATGCAAATCAGCTCTGACCCTGTTGCCCCATGGGAACAGTCCAGTCCGAACTACAAAAGCCATGTCCTTCCCAGAACGGAATCAAGCATCCGAGGACCGGACCGGTTTCGAGGTAACACCTCTCTTCAGCCCGGCTAGCTTGACTCCAAATGGTGTGGAGTGCCTGGGACCCACGTCTGGGCATCCCCAGCGCACTTAGGGCGGCAATTGCAAAAACAACAAGTGATGGACTGAATGTGGATCAATGTCACACACTCCCCCAGTCAAAAGATCTGGGCCCAAATCCATCGTTTTTTTGCACTCCACACCACCCTGGGTTAGACAATGGCGATATGCAAATCAGCTCTGACCCTGTTGCCCCATGGGAACAGTCCAGTCCGAACTACAAAAGCCATGTCCTTCCCAGAACGGAATCAAGCATCCGAGGACCGGACCGGTTTCGAGGTAACACCTCTCTTCAGCCCGGCTAGCTTGACTCCAAATGGTGTGGAGTGCCTGGGACCCACGTCTGGGCATCCCCAGCGCACTTAGGGCGGCAATTGCAAAAACAACAAGTGATGGACTGAATGTGGATCAATGTCACACACTCCCCCAGTCAAAAGATCTGGGCCCAAATCCATCGTTTTTTTGCACTCCACACCACCCTGGGTTAGACAATGGCGATATGCAAATCAGCTCTGACCCTGTTGCCCCATGGGAACAGTCCAGTCCGAACTACAAAAGCAATGTCCTTCCCAGAACGGAATCAAGCATCCGAGGACCGGACCGGTTTCGAGGTAACACCTCTCTTCAGCCCGGCTAGCTTGACTCCAAATGGTGTGGAGTGCCTGGGACCCACGTCTGGGCATCCCCAGCGCACTTAGGGCGGCAATTGCAAAAACAACAAGTGATGGACTGAATGTGGATCAATGTCACACACTCCCCCAGTCAAAAGATCTGGGCCCAAATCCATCGTTTTTTTGCACTCCACACCACCCTGGGTTAGACAATGGCGATATGCAAATCAGCTCTGACCCTGTTGCCCCATGGGAACAGTCCAGTCCGAACTACAAAAGCCATGTCCTTCCCAGAACGGAATCAAGCATCCGAGGACCGGACCGGTTTCGAGGTAACACCTCTCTTCAGCCCGGCTAGCTTGACTCCAAATGGTGTGGAGTGCCTGGGACCCACGTCTGGGCATCCCCAGCGCACTTAGGGCGGCAATTGCAAAAACAACAAGTGATGGACTGAATGTGGATCAATGTCACACACTCCCCCAGTCAAAAGATCTGGGCCCAAATCCATCGTTTTTTTGCACTCCACACCACCCTGGGTTAGACAATGGCGATATGCAAATCAGCTCTGACCCTGTTGCCCCATGGGAACAGTCCAGTCCGAACTACAAAAGCCATGTCCTTCCCAGAACGGAATCAAGCATCCGAGGACCGGACCGGTTTCGAGGTAACACCTCTCTTCAGCCCGGCTAGCTTGACTCCAAATGGTGTGGAGTGCTTTGCAATTGCCGCCCTAAGTGCGCTGGGGATGCCCAGACGTGGGTCCCAGGCACTCCACACCACTTGGAGTCAAGCTAGCCGGGCTGAAGAGAGGTGTTACCTCGAAACCGGTCCGGTCCTCGGATGCTTGATTCCGTTCTGGGAAGGACATGGCTTTTGTAGTTCGGACTGGACTGTTCCCATGGGGCAACAAGGTCAGAGCTGATTTGCATATCGCCATTGTCTAACCCAGGGTGGTGTGGAGTGCAAAAAAACGATGGATTTGGGCCCAGATCTTTTGACTGGGGGAGTGTGTGACATTGATCCACATTCAGTCCATCACTTGTTGTTTTTGCAATTGCCGCCCTAAGTGCGCTGGGGATGCCCAGACGTGGGTCCCAGGCACTCCACACCACTTGGAGTCAAGCTAGCCGGGCTGAAGAGAGGTGTTACCTCGAAACCGGTCCGGTCCTCGGATGCTTGATTCCGTTCTGGGAAGGACATGGCTTTTGTAGTTCGGACTGGACTGTTCCCATGGGGCAACAGGGTCAGAGCTGATTTGCATATCGCCATTGTCTAACCCAGGGTGGTGTGGAGTGCAAAAAAACGATGGATTTGGGCCCAGATCTTTTGACTGGGGGAGTGTGTGACATTGATCCACATTCAGTCCATCACTTGTTGTTTTTGCAATTGCCGCCCTAAGTGCGCTGGGGATGCCCAGACGTGGGTCCCAGGCACTCCACACCACTTGGAGTCAAGCTAGCCGGGCTGAAGAGAGGTGTTACCTCGAAACCGGTCCGGTCCTCGGATGCTTGATTCCGTTCTGGGAAGGACATGGCTTTTGTAGTTCGGACTGGACTGTTCCCATGGGGCAACAGGGTCAGAGCTGATTTGCATATCGCCATTGTCTAACCCAGGGTGGTGTGGAGTGCAAAAAAAAAAAAAAACGATGGATTTGGGCCCAGATCTTTTGACTGGGGGAGTGTGTGACATTGATCCACATTCAGTCCATCACTTGTTGTTTTTGCAATTGCCGCCCTAAGTGCGCTGGGGATGCCCAGACGTGGGTCCCAGGCACTCCACACCACTTGGAGTCAAGCTAGCCGGGCTGAAGAGAGGTGTTACCTCGAAACCGGTCCGGTCCTCGGATGCTTGATTCCGTTCTGGGAAGGACATGGCTTTTGTAGTTCGGACTGGACTGTTCCCATGGGGCAACAGGGTCAGAGCTGATTTGCATATCGCCATTGTCTAACCCAGGGTGGTGTGGAGTGCAAAAAAACGATGGATTTGGGCCCAGATCTTTTGACTGGGGGAGTGTGTGACATTGATCCACATTCAGTCTATCACTTGTTGTTTTTGCAATTGCCGCCCTAAGTGCGCTGGGGATGCCCAGACGTGGGTCCCAGGCACTCCACACCACTTGGAGTCAAGCTAGCCGGGCTGAAGAGAGGTGTTACCTCGAAACCGGTCCGGTCCTCGGATGCTTGATTCCGTTCTGGGAAGGACATGGCTTTTGTAGTTCGGACTGGACTGTTCCCATGGGGCAACAGGGTCAGAGCTGATTTGCATATCGCCATTGTCTAACCCAGGGTGGTGTGGAGTGCAAAAAAACGATGGATTTGGGCCCAGATCTTTTGACTGGGGGAGTGTGTGACATTGATCCACATTCAGTCCATCACTTGTTGTTTTTGCAATTGCCGCCCTAAGTGCGCTGGGGATGCCCAGACGTGGGTCCCAGGCACTCCACACCACTTGGAGTCAAGCTAGCCGGGCTGAAGAGAGGTGTTACCTCGAAACCGGTCCGGTCCTCGGATGCTTGATTCCGTTCTGGGAAGGACATGGCTTTTGTAGTTCGGACTGGACTGTTCCCATGGGGCAACAGGATCAGAGCTGATTTGCATATCGCCATTGTCTAACCCAGGGTGGTGTGGAGTGCAAAAAAACGATGGATTTGGGCCCAGATCTTTTGACTGGGGGAGTGTGTGACATTGATCCACATTCAGTCCATCACTTGTTGTTTTTGCAATTGCCGCCCTAAGTGCGCTGGGGATGCCCAGACGTGGGTCCCAGGCACTCCACACCACTTGGAGTCAAGCTAGCCGGGCTGAAGAGAGGTGTTACCTCGAAACCGGTCCGGTCCTCGGATGCTTGATTCCGTTCTGGGAAGGACATGGCTTTTGTAGTTCGGACTGGACTGTTCCCATGGGGCAACAGGGTCAGAGCTGATTTGCATATCGCCATTGTCTAACCCAGGGTGGTGTGGAGTGCAAAAAAACGATGGATTTGGGCCCAGATCTTTTGACTGGGGGAGTGTGTGACATTGATCCACATTCAGTCCATCACTTGTTGTTTTTGCAATTGCCGCCCTAAGTGCGCTGGGGATGCCCAGACGTGGGTCCCAGGCACTCCACACCACTTGGAGTCAAGCTAGCCGGGCTGAAGAGAGGTGTTACCTCGAAACCGGTCCGGTCCTCGGATGCTTGATTCCGTTCTGGGAAGGACATGGCTTTTGTAGTTCGGACTGGACTGTTCCCATGGGGCAACAGGGTCAGAGCTGATTTGCATATCGCCATTGTCTAACCCAGGGTGGTGTGGAGTGCAAAAAAACGATGGATTTGGGCCCAGATCTTTTGACTGGGGGAGTGTGTGACATTGATCCACATTCAGTCCATCACTTGTTGTTTTTGCAATTGCCGCCCTAAGTGCGCTGGGGATGCCCAGACGTGGGTCCCAGGCACTCCACACCACTTGGAGTCAAGCTAGCCGGGCTGAAGAGAGGTGTTACCTCGAAACCGGTCCGGTCCTCGGATGCTTGATTCCGTTCTGGGAAGGACATGGCTTTTGTAGTTCGGACTGGACTGTTCCCATGGGGCAACAGGGTCAGAGCTGATTTGCATATCGCCATTGTCTAACCCAGGGTGGTGTGGAGTGCAAAAAAACGATGGATTTGGGCCCAGATCTTTTGACTGGGGGAGTGTGTGACATTGATCCACATTCAGTCCATCACTTGTTGTTTTTGCAATTGCCGCCCTAAGTGCGCTGGGGATGCCCAGACGTGGGTCCCAGGCACTCCACACCACTTGGAGTCAAGCTAGCCGGGCTGAAGAGAGGTGTTACCTCGAAACCGGTCCGGTCCTCGGATGCTTGATTCCGTTCTGGGAAGGACATGGCTTTTGTAGTTCGGACTGGACTGTTCCCATGGGGCAACAGGATCAGAGCTGATTTGCATATCGCCATTGTCTAACCCAGGGTGGTGTGGAGTGCAAAAAAACAATGGATTTGGGCCCAGATCTTTTGACTGGGGGAGTGTGTGACATTGATCCACATTCAGTCCATCACTTGTTGTTTTTGCAATTGCCGCCCTAAGTGCGCTGGGGATGCCCAGACGTGGGTCCCAGGCACTCCACACCACTTGGAGTCAAGCTAGCCGGGCTGAAGAGAGGTGTTACCTCGAAACCGGTCCGGTCCTCGGATGCTTGATTCCGTTCTGGGAAGGACATGGCTTTTGTAGTTCGGACTGGACTGTTCCCATGGGGCAACAGGATCAGAGCTGATTTGCATATCGCCATTGTCTAACCCAGGGTGGTGTGGAGTGCAAAAAAACGATGGATTTGGGCCCAGATCTTTTGACTGGGGGAGTGTGTGACATTGATCCACATTCAGTCCATCACTTGTTGTTTTTGCAATTGCCGCCCTAAGTGCGCTGGGGATGCCCAGACGTGGGTCCCAGGCACTCCACACCACTTGGAGTCAAGCTAGCCGGGCTGAAGAGAGGTGTTACCTCGAAACCGGTCCGGTCCTCGGATGCTTGATTCCGTTCTGGGAAGGACATGGCTTTTGTAGTTCGGACTGGACTGTTCCCATGGGGCAACAGGGTCAGAGCTGATTTGCATATCGCCATTGTCTAACCCAGGGTGGTGTGGAGTGCAAAAAAACGATGGATTTGGGCCCAGATCTTTTGACTGGGGGAGTGTGTGACATTGATCCACATTCAGTCCATCACTTGTTGTTTTTGCAATTGCCGCCCTAAGTGCGCTGGGGATGCCCAGACGTGGGTCCCAGGCACTCCACACCACTTGGAGTCAAGCTAGCCGGGCTGAAGAGAGGTGTTACCTCGAAACCGGTCCGGTCCTCGGATGCTTGATTCCGTTCTGGGAAGGACATGGCTTTTGTAGTTCGGACTGGACTGTTCCCATGGGGCAACAGGGTCAGAGCTGATTTGCATATCGCCATTGTCTAACCCAGGGTGGTGTGGAGTGCAAAAAAACGATGGATTTGGGCCCAGATCTTTTGACTGGGGGAGTGTGTGACATTGATCCACATTCAGTCCATCACTTGTTGTTTTTGCAATTGCCGCCCTAAGTGCGCTGGGGATGCCCAGACGTGGGTCCCAGGCACTCCACAACACTTGGAGTCAAGCTAGCCGGGCTGAAGAGAGGTGTTACCTCGAAACCGGTCCGGTCCTCGGATGCTTGATTCCGTTCTGGGAAGGACATGGCTTTTGTAGTTCGGACTGGACTGTTCCCATGGGGCAACAGGGTCAGAGCTGATTTGCATATCGCCATTGTCTAACCCAGGGTGGTGTGGAGTGCAAAAAAACGATGGATTTGGGCCCAGATCTTTTGACTGGGGGAGTGTGTGACATTGATCCACATTCAGTCCATCACTTGTTGTTTTTGCAATTGCCGCCCTAAGTGCGCTGGGGATGCCCAGACGTGGGTCCCAGGCACTCCACACCACTTGGAGTCAAGCTAGCCGGGCTGAAGAGAGGTGTTACCTCGAAACCGGTCCGGTCCTCGGATGCTTGATTCCGTTCTGGGAAGGACATGGCTTTTGTAGTTCGGACTGGACTGTTCCCATGGGGCAACAGGGTCAGAGCTGATTTGCATATCGCCATTGTCTAACCCAGGGTGGTGTGGAGTGCAAAAAAACGATGGATTTGGGCCCAGATCTTTTGACTGGGGGAGTGTGTGACATTGATCCACATTCAGTCCATCACTTGTTGTTTTTGCAATTGCCGCCCTAAGTGCGCTGGGGATGCCCAGACGTGGGTCCCAGGCACTCCACACCACTTGGAGTCAAGCTAGCCGGGCTGAAGAGAGGTGTTACCTCGAAACCGGTCCGGTCCTCGGATGCTTGATTCCGTTCTGGGAAGGACATGGCTTTTGTAGTTCGGACTGGACTGTTCCCATGGGGCAACAGGGTCAGAGCTGATTTGCATATCGCCATTGTCTAACCCAGGGTGGTGTGGAGTGCAAAAAAACGATGGATTTGGGCCCAGATCTTTTGACTGGGGGAGTGTGTGACATTGATCCACATTCAGTCCATCACTTGTTGTTTTTTTAAATACAAAGCATATCATGCTGAACGATTCGGTGGTGGTCCCATCCTCCTAGGACCACCCCAAGCAAAGTTATGGGCAAAAATGCAATGCCAACCAAAGGCCCAGCAAAGCATTATGGGGAAAGATTCTAGAGTTTAGTGAATATTATTGTATTAGCTCTCAGCTGAGCCTGAGAGCCTGCCCCCTGGGGAGGGTTTTGATATTGGATACTATAATATTCACTGCACTGTAGAATATCGTCCCATAATGCTTTGCAGGGCCTTTGGTTGGGATCGTATTTTTTCCCATACCTGTGCTTGGGGTGGTCCTAGGAGATTGGGACCACCACCAAATCATTTCAGCATGATATGCTCTTTGTGTTCAAGGCATCTGCGTGGTCCTTTCCCTACGTTAGGGAGGACCCCAAAATCATCACGTCTCTCACTGCTTGCTGTATTTTCATTTTCACTTTTGTGAGATGATTATATGCATTTTAGCATGTAATAATGTTTCTTGTCGTTTTACCTAGGTTATATGAGGATTCAGTTTTCTTAATTGTGGTGAGACGGAATGGAGTTGCAGAGCGGAATTCACAGAGTTTTTTATCAATTCCTCAGAATTCCGTGTAGTGGTACTCCTCCAACTACGCCCACTCTTATCTGTGTGTTCATATTTTGGGTGTGTGTTTGTGGACCTGTGCATCTCTTTGTATGTGTATCTCTTTGTGGGTACATTCTTTTATGCCTCAGAAGATAGAAAGCCTCTTTTAATTAGGTATTCCCCAAGCCTGCCCCAAAAATTAAAAAACATATTAAATGACATTACACACCCGCAATATTCTATGTATTCACAATCACATTTATCCCAAACATGGATTGTTTATCCTCCACTCCTACTTTTAAACACAACGCGTAAACTAGAGGCGTAGATTCCATTGGTGCAGCAGGTGCAGTGGCACCAGGGCCCACTGAACTCAAATTAGTGCTGTATTTCACCGTTTAACATGGGCCAAAGAGGGAATTTCTTTCTTGGACTAGAGCCCCTGACACACTGGCTACTGCTGTAACCTAGCCTTGCTGGAGAACAACTGTTATTTGCGAGAGGGATGCTGTATGGAAGAGTAAAGACTCCTTGGATATTGTTCTACTCGTAAAATACACCTGCTTTGGAGTTGGAAATATTATCGCCCCGTCAGTGGCGGGAAGTTCCATTGTGGAGCATAGCAGTGCCTAACAGGACTGAATGTGAACACAGCTAAGTACGGGAAGCTGCCCAGCCCACTACCTTTGCTTGTGTTCTAGGCCTTGTCATAAAGTTTGGCCAACTTAATTAGATATAGTGATCTCCTGTATGTGCTGCAAGCAGGTACACCATCCCACCAAGATATTAAGGCGTTAAGAGCCCTGCTCGTTGGGGAACGTTACTTGCGAACCACAGAGAATTGAAAGTGGAGCAGCCATAAAGACAAGCCCCAGGGCAGTCTGGAGGTCAGCCAGCAGGTAAGCCTCATTACGTATAATCTCTTTAGTTCAACTGGGGCTGGTAAAAGCAGATATCTGCCCCACCATAAATATGAAATCTGGAAATATAGAGAATCTTTTTACTTTAGTACTGAAAACTACCAACATTTCTGTGTGAAAATATGGGCGAAATGAGAAATTAGAAGGGGAATTGGAGCAGTATATCACTAAACGTGTAATAGGTGATTAGGTGGAGACCGTAAATGTGTAGTGTTCATGTGATGTTTGTTTTAAAAACACTGTGGTTGTGGTGCACTGGGTTGCTCGGTTGAAGGCTGAAGGCGTGAGCTGAAATGCGTAGGCATCCTGTGTTGGGTTTTTCTGCATTATAGAATTAATAAAACAGTAGTGAGCACTTGGACAATGGTTTGTCGTCTTCGTGGCACACGGAGTGAGAGTGCGGCTGATCGTCCTTTGGATAAAGTAATTTTGAGGTGGTTTATAGCAGGGATATTGTTGTAAATCATTATGCGTGGTTAAGGCATATGCATGGTAAAGACTTGCGTGGTAAAGGTGTTACGTGGTAAAGGCATTGTGTGGTAAAAGCATTTGTAGGAATGTATGACATTATAATTAGTCTAATCTTGCACTATCTCTTGACTTGAAACTAGACCCTGAGCCTTGATAAACTGGACACAGACAGCCCAAAAAAAGTGTAAAAGCACGTGTAGTGGGACGGTCATGCCACATTGTCATTTCATGCCATTTTCCCAGTGCATTGTACCATTTCCCCAGTTTTTCTCGCGTAAATGGTGCTATGAATCGTATAGCACTACTTGCCACCACGTTTAGAGGGTGATCCATTTCTCTTCCTACACTAGAGGGAGAGTTACTCCTGCATTTTGTTGAAGTGAAACTCTAAGTGTCAGAAAGAGTCAGATTGGGGTCTGTGAATTTTTACTTATTCACAAGTTAGCGGTCATTCACAAACTGGCACGGCGAAGCATGAGTGCGCTACATTTACTAGTGTGTGATTCTACACTTGCAAAACATGTACACCTGGCAGCAATCACCTGACTAATTTTGCTTTCAAACATTGTTGAAAGAGCTGCTTAGTCCTAAAAACTCCAACTCTTTGAGCATAAATAAGATAAACTGCAAACAACTCATCTGGGGACACAGTCAAGCCCACTGACACCAAGAGAGAAACAGTAATGATGGTTATTCACAGGCCCTAGAAAACACCCTACTCCTGCTCATCATAAAGGCCCATCTCCCTCCTAAACGCTCATGCTAAACTATTCACAGGCATTCTGGCACACAACTTAGTCCGTTCATAATGGCCTTATGACTGCAAGCCACAGCAGTGGTGAGATAATACTGTGCCATTAATAAAATGGATGCTTTCCAACACTGAGAAGACACTGGACACAATGTCCGCCAAGGGCCCGATTTATATTTAGGCAGATGGTTTATTCTGTCATAAATGTGGCAGGTGTCCCGTCCACCCTATTAAAAGTGCATTATATTGTGTGGCAATTGTAATAAAGCGGACGGGATCTGTCATGTTTGAGGCAATAACCTGTCCGATAAACTCTAAATCAGGTCCTATGTCTGCAGCAAGTGTTGTAGAAGGAGCAAGAGCCAGCATTATAGGAAGAGGGCCTCGAAGCAGATATAGTCCCCGAGGCACTGAAACACCTACCTGTGCACTTCCTCTGTTTGTACCTCATAAGCACCCACCTGTGCACTTCCTCTGTTTATACCTCATAAGCACCTACCTGTGCACCTGCTCTGTTTGTACCTCATAGGTACCTATATGTTCACCTCTTCTGTTTGTACCTCATAGGTACCTATATGTGCACCTCTTCTGTTTGTACCTCATAAGCACCTATATGTGCACCTCATCTGTTTATACCTCACAAGCACCCACCTGTGCACCTCCTCTGTTTCTACCTCATAAGCACCTACCTGTGCACCTCCTCTGTTTGTACCTCATAAGCACCTATATGTGCACCTCATCTGTTTATACCTCACAAGCACCCACCTGTGCACTCTCTCTGTTTATAGCTAATAGGCCCCTTCCTGTGCACCTCCTCAGTTTGTACCTCCCAGGCGAGCTTCTGAAATTAAGCTTGTGAGCTCCGTACTGCCAACCACGGCCTCTTGACTATCAGGCCATTATCAGACATCTGCTGTGTGCACGCTTCAAGTGTGTCCCCCTGCCACAGCTAACAATGAACCCTGTAGAGTGAGTACACAGACCAAGGGGAGGAGGGCGCTGAAGGGCATGGAATGAGGTAAACCTGGATAAAGGAAAGATGGGAATGGAGAAATGAGACTTCACCTGTGGACAGCAGACACCTCCTCCTGCTCTACCAAAGCCCTGTTGAGTCACAAAGTAGCATTGTGGCCTTCAGACAGATCACAATAAGTCAAATATCTTGTAAATGTTGAAAAACAAAAACAATTATTTATATGCACACATCTGTTGGATTGGGTTATATTTCAGTTAAATTATTGGTTGTGATGGATTCTCTATAAGGAATAAATGACTGATATCGTTGAATAATAATTTACATGATTTAATGTTTGTTTGCCATATCTGTGTGCGCAATATAAAGACGGGCCATTGGAATTAACCCCTCATTCTGTTTCACAGAAAACCCTGGAAGGAGCTGCTGATTGAAATACAACAGGATCTTAACTTTATCTACTTTAGGAGGAACTAAAGACTCACTTTTTAAGTTGTCTTTCAGGGCAGAATCAGTCAATAGTTCACGGGAGATGGATATATATTAATAGAAAATCCACCTCAACTCAGGATAATGCTCCAGTCTTCCAGGTTAGAATGATCTAGAAATGCTTGAACTATGTGAAAATGTGTTGAAGGTGACTTAGGGCTTTATTACGAGTGTGGCGGTCTTCCAATCGTACTACCACTGCGAAGGTACCAGGCAGACTGCCAAGCCCATTGTGAGCCCGCCGCCGGAATATGACCTAAATCCAGGGTGGGTGGGCGGTGCAGCAGCGGTCTCACGGCGGCTGTATTAGGCTCATTAGAGAGCCTTAACAGCATACCACCACCTTAAGAGTGCCTGCAGCACATTCCTGCGCCATGTCATGCATGCCACACTGTGCAGGAACAAGGGTGCAATTCCATGGGGTGGCGCAACATGTGCCCCCCGCATGCAACCCCAGGAGCAGAATCGGCAGGGCCCTCTGAGGGCCCCCTTACCTGCATGTCCTTTATCCTTTTCATGGCGGGGTCCCCGCCATGAAAAGGGTGGTGAATATGCAGACCGTACTATGCTCGGCGATGTCGGCACCGGCACTGCCAACATATTCAGGGTGTTTGCAGACAGCGGGATCCTTGATCCTGGCGGGGTGGCAGACTCATGGCGGTCCCACCACCACACTCATAATACGGCGGTCAGACCGCCAGGATGGTGGCAGTTGGATCGCCACCGTGCGTACGGCGATCATGAGGGCCGTCGCACTCGTAGTAAGGCCCTTAATGAGCTGCAAGGTAAAGGCGGGAGTTGGCATTTGAGCTGATCCAGTGTGAACAGGAAAGCATTGTGAAAAAGGTGTCTGGAGTTACCTTTGTCATATATACTTTCTAAAGAGTTACCTTTGTCATGTATACTTCCTGAAGAGTTACCTTTGTTATATACTTCCTGAAGAGTTACCTTTGTTATACACTTCCTGTAGAGCTACCTTTGGTAGATACTTCCTGAAACTAAATTAACGGCAACGCTTCCTGATTCCTCTCTTTATCCACAATCTGTTCTGTTTAAATGAAATCTTGTCCATGTACATCTACCTAAAACTCTACCTGTAGCACGAGTGCTCTGTGGCTGCCCTTTCTTTAGTAAGTTACTCTGTGAATAATGGTAAATCACTGCCTTTTCAGAAGTAAATAAGATGTGACATGTTCAACCACAGTTTTAATGAAATATCCATGTATGCTAAAATGTTCCTCACTAAATTTCAAATATGGTAGAGAAGAGATGTCTTCTACAGCTGGTTAAATATTGTGTATTCACATTCTATTACATTTGCATTTAGTAATATTGCATTTCTTTACATCCAACAGAAAATAAGCCTTAAATGCATGGATTGATTATGAATAATGAAGATAACACATCAAACCTGCAAAAAGTATCAAAAATAAGGAGCTCCAAAAACATCAGTGCAATCAGAGGCAGATGACAGATCCAGGAAGACGCAGTCAAAGGCAATTCAGTGAGTGTACGAGTCTGAGATCTGCACCTCGACACCCCAAGATAAAGAAACGACCTCTACAAAATTAAGGCAATAAAACTGACAAACCACCTGCTGCATAAACAAGCGTCCAACACCAGCTTTGATCATGAGGCCGGTATGAGAGTTGGAGGAAGGTCTCGTGTCTATTTAGGATCCATAGCTTGGAGCAAACTCCTTCTTCAGCTTTGAGCTGTTAGCAACATGACAATGTTTAAAAAAGGTTGAAAACTTGGCTTTTTGTCCATGTTTGAAACCAACTGATTTACTTTCTTTTCTGACCTGTGCTTTGCCCCAGGACACTCTTTGGAGTAGCTGTACACATTACGAGTCGCTTCACCATCATGATATGGCTAGAGCAGTGCTTCACTATCTAAACTGGCAACAGACCACCATTCAGTGCTCTAGGTGTATTGCAAACTCTTCCTAGCCAAACCGCAGGCACCAGGGAAAAGCACAACGAAGTGGAGCCTAACAACTGAAGGCTAAAGGAAAGCGGAGTTCTGCTCTCTAAAGTACAGAGTATTGTCCCAATTTGCACCTACAGGAACGAATATTAAGCTTTACCCGCAAGCATGCGAAGCCATTATCCAATCTAAAGATGCAATCACCCACAAGGAAGCCTTGCTGATATTATGATTGTGGCAGGTATTTATTGAGTCTTGTATTTTATTGTTAAATCGGAAATCAAGCGTCCAAAATATAACACGCATACAGGGAATGTGAAAATAACGCAAGTAGTTTATTAACTATGCTGACCCTTCAGGAAACACGGTCAGGAAAAAAATCGTGCAATTCCACTGAATATGTCAAGAAATGTAGCCAAATAGAAACCATAAAAGAGCATCAGCGAATACAAACAGGGCAAAAACCATACCATTGCAATGAATGTGTAAAGAGCTTCAGTCAAATTGCAAACCTCCACACACATCAGAGAATACACACAGGGGAAAAACCATACCATTGCAAGGAATGTGTAAAGAGCTTCAATCACATTGCAAACCTCCACAGACATCAGCGAACACACACAGGGGAAAAACCTTACCATTGCAAGGAATGTGTAAAGAGCTTCAATCACATTTCAAACCTCCACAGACATCAGAGAATACACACACGGGAAAAACCATACCATTGCAAGGAATGTGCAAAGAACTTCAATCATATTTCACAGCTACACGTACATCAGATTATACACACAGGGGAAAAACCATACGATTGCAGTGAATGTGTAAAGAGCTTCAGTCAAATTTCACAGCTCCACACACATCAGAGAACACACACTGGGGAAAAACCATACCAGTGCAGTGAATGTGTAAAGAGCTTCAGTCAATTATCACACCTCCGCAGACATCAGAGAATACACACAGGGGAAAAACCATACCATTGCAGTGAATGTGTGAAGAGTTTAAGTACGTTAGCAGAACTCCAAACACATCAGCAAACACACACAGGGGAAAAACCTTACCATTGCAGTGAATGTGTGAAGAGCTTCAGTCGAAATACAGACCTCCGCAGACATCAGAGAATACACACAGGGGAAAAACCATACCATTGCAATGAATGTGCGAAGAGCTTCAGTCTGTTAGCACATCTCCAAACACATCAGCGAACACACACGGGGGAAAAACCATACCATTGCCCTGAATGTGTGAAGAGCTTCAGTGGGTTAACAGACCTCCGAAGACATCAGCGTACACACACTGGGGAAAAACCATACCATTGCAATGAATGTGTGACGAGCTTCAGTCGGTTATCACATCTCCAAACACATCAGCGAACACACACGGGGGAAAAACCTTACCATTGCACTGAATGTGTGAAGAGCTTCAGTCGGTTATCAAACCTCCAAAGACATCAGAGAATACACACAGGGGAAAAACCATACCAGTGCAGTGAATGTGTGAAGTGCTTCAGTCAGTTAACAGACCTCCGGAGACATCAGCGAATACACACAGGGGAAAAACCATACCATTGCAATGAATGTGTGAAGAGCTTCAGTCAAAATACACTCCTCCACACACATCAGAGAATACACACAGGGGAAAAACCCTACCATTGCAGTGAATGTGGCAGTAGTTTTACTTACTTTTCAGCATTAAGAAAGCATCAGCGAGCTCACAAAGGGGAAACAAATCTTTTAAATGCCATGAATGCTTGAAAAGCTGTAGTCCACTATCAATCCTAAACAGGCATCAGCGAACACACGCAGAAGAAAAGCCTTCAAGTGCAATGAATGTGTGAAGAAATGTAGTCAATTATCAAGCCTATGTAGACATCAGCTTGCACTCACTCTGTAAATACCGTACAACTGTAGTGAGTGTAGAAGTACCTTTGGGAAATCTTTCGCATTAAGTATTCATCAGTTAATGCACACTGAGAAAAAACCTTTCAGGTGCAGTGAATGTGTGAATATCTTCTGTAAGTTATTAAACCTACGGATACATCAACTAACATACACAGAGTAAAAATGAGCATTGCAATGAATGTCAGAAGTGATTTTGTCAATTGCAAACACACCTGGGGTAAACCTTACAATTGCACTAAAAGTGTGACGAGCTTTTGTCAATTTCTGATCCTACATAGCCTCAGCGAACACACACCTTCATTTAACTCACTTAGAAATAATCCCAGAGATGCAGTGAATTCAAAAAGAACTTACGAACATTAACAATAATATTGACTCAACTGAGGACATAGACAGGAGCAGAACAGTGCCGTTATTGTGAGATGAAGGAATTACAGGAACAACTATATAATTATGTGGGTTATTCAAATACCAGATGAATGAAGACTCGACTAGAAGAAAAAAAGAAAACCAAAGATTTGTAGAATAATAAAAGTGTCTGTTCCCAGTGATTGTTCACTTCAGTACACATAGAAAAACAACGTGATATAACAGGAAATCCACTGGGAGACTAGCTCAATGTGGAATAAAAGAAAAGAAACACTGGTGGTTTTATTTGGCCATGAATAGTTACAAAGAAAAACATCCAAGTGTTCCTGTTCATGCTACCTGTAAAAGTGTAGGGGTGAATATGATTCTGCCTGCACACATTGCTATATTAGAATAAGTGAGTTAGTTGCGAAAACGCCATTTTGCTGCTTTTGCACATGACACTACATGTCTCCGTTTTTATAAAGACAAACTGCTTGCTTTTCCTTCACATGAGAACGGTCTGTTTTTCACATCTCTAGACTCACACTGCGACCTCAAGTCTGCACAAAGTGTTCAAGGTTAAAATAACAATGTATGCTGTTGATGCAGGTTGATCAGCCCACGCTCTAGACACAACACAAACACAGCTGCTCATTTCTGAAACTCAGGTGCTTTTAATAGCACTTGGAAAAAACCTTTCAATCGACAAAGAGCTGTGCTGATCTGGGATGTGATTCACTTCACCTGACTTTGGAGGGATCGGGTTCCCGGTTTTAACCTAGAGATCTCCTATTAATATAATACCTAGCTCCTATCAAGGGGAGGGTGGTACACAAGGCGCTACAGACCTGGTTCCACTCTCATTATAATATGATTTCTCCCTTTGTATTTTATGGAATTGTAACAATGTTGATTGTATTGATCTCATGTTTATTTCAACTACGTGCTCTAAGATGCAGTATCTTTGCTAACATAAGTAAAAAGATGCATAAAATCAATACATATTTTAGATCGTTTAGTGCAATACCAGAAAGAATAGAGACTTCAAGCTAGATAATTAAAACTTTATTGTTTTTCTGCATTTTACACAGAAAAGTGACAAAGCCCTGATGACTGTCTGGGAACTGTTTTCCTCGGACTAGAAACGCGTCTGCACATCTGAGGGAGCAATCAATATCACTAAGCATTTGAACTAGCTCTGGCTGGTTGTAAAAGTCATCCTTATTTTAGGAAGTGCTCCTTCCTTTTGACTTTGTCTCTTCATTCTTTATGAATTCAGATTAACTTTTTTGAAAATTTCAATTGTTTGTGTTTGTATAGTGAATTTTTTGTGGAATGTATGATAATTGTGTATATGAATTGTAAATATTTTGTTTGTAAATAGTTAGATGTTGGAATTTAAATGTATTGAATGTACAGTTTTTTCCTTTTTTGCGAAACTTTCAAAAGAAGAATGACATTTTTTTTAAATAGACAGGTATAAATAAATATACCGGGTCAAACTCAATAAGTTTGTGTTTCTCCTATGGTCTGAAATAAGTTTTTGGAAATTAATTGGGTGTAGACATATTCTTGTGTTTTCTGTTTTTGGGATTATCGACATTTAAATTCACATTGTCGTACATGTGCGGTACAGAACACCCACAGTTCAGCTCTCGTTAACAGTCTGATGCGAAAAAGATTTAAGATCACACGAGACATTTCAAATGGCTTTTTTAGTCATAACCTGTCCTCCGTTGGTAGTCAATGGACAGCGTTCACTTCTGGCGGCAAACAAAAACAATTTAAAAGATTGGCCATGGGCTATAAAAACAGCCCAGGTGTCTTTGCCGCATGTGTCATCCCTTTCTTAGATGGCATTGATCCTAATGCGTACTCGTACTTTGATGATATTTATCTAATTAAGGACGAATTATGGCCGCATCCGTGTCGCATTGATCGCATCATAGTTATGTTTGCGGACTTCGATTATAAATTTATCTTTGCAAAGTCAGACATTGCGGAGTTCACAGTGTTCCTGGGCTCAACAATGAAGGTAGAGGTCTTGCACCTCACTTCCTCGAGAAATACGCATGTTTATGGTCTCCTACAACTCTGGAATGGAAAAAAAACTACAATCCTTGCTGGGATTTTTGAATTTCGGGTGTACTTATATTCCCGATTATGCCCAGCGTATCAAACCTCTATATGCTTTGATAAAACCAACTTTTACCAAGTCATGCGGGCTGCCTGAATATTCTGCTATTCTGCAATTTTTGTGTTTGCATTGAGGTTTGCTGACCCTCGTGTAACTAATTTAATTGTGAGTGACTCTTATTACTGTGTTCAGTCCTTCAATAAAAATGTATTCTTTTGGACTCAGAATGACTGTCGTGATTCCAAAGGTGGCACAAATAACACAAGATGCTATGGGTTTGAGTCGCAGAAATAAAGAACGTCTGCCTCTCGTAAATGTAATTCATACTCTTGGTCACCATCGTGTAGGAGTACACGCTGTTGGCAACAGTCTAGCTGATGAAGCAGCAAAGACCGCAGTAGCAACATATGTAGTAGCAGCAGTTACAAGATCCAACAGTAAGAATGATGATGACATCTTGGCAGCTATAGCTGCTACAGAGATCGGTGATAATTACCCTAAGGGTTTCCCTTCTAAATACTCTTATCATTTAAGTCCTGATAAAGTTCTCTATGTGAGAATTAACAACGTTGGTGACAGGCTGATTCCGGACACAGACTGCAGGCTACCCTTGATAACAGTCGCTCACGAAGGTATAGCCTCGGTTCATGCCGATGTTTCAGCGTATGTCTCTATCTTACAGCAGCGTTACTGGTGGCGTGGATTGTATAAATAAACTTGTGAATATGTCCTTTCTTGTTAGGTATGTCAGCAGATTAAACCTTCAACTGCTGCACGACCGCCACAAATTCAGCTGTACATATCTAATAGACCACTTGGTTGTGTTTATTTAGGTCACTGCTGACCTTTTTCTGCTGATACTGCGTATAAGTATATCTTAGTTGCAGTGGATTCATGCACACGTTTTATCTGCGTTTGGCCACAAAGGAGTGCTGATGCTCGAACTGTCATCAGAGATTTGCATGTCTTTGTGGGAATTTTTGCATGTGGCACCTTCCATTCTGATCAGGTCCAGCGTTCACCTCTAAGGTGTACAAGGAAGCCATGGGGTCTTTGGGGGTGCAGGTGAAATGTTTGTCTCCATACCGGCCTGAGGGCAATTCTGTTGTGGAGCGGATGAACCGTGACTTAAAGCAATCTTTGACAGCTAGGGTTTTAGGTACTACGTGCACTAAATATTCTTCCTAGAAGTTCTCTGGGTGGGCAGACCCCGTACGAAATGCTCTTTGGCATAAAAATGTTTGTCCCGGACCTTGATGGTCTAGACATGGCGGCGACAGCCGTACCCTTTGACGTAGATAATCATTCTGCTGTGTTACAGAACCTACATGAGACTCGAGACAGTCTTGCAAAGGAACACTTGCCCTCTACATATGGAGCTGAAGCTGCTGTACAGAATCCGGTAGATTCCGGTAGTTAGCTGGCTACCCTGAGTCGGTGACCTGGTCTGTGAGAAGGTGGAGAACAAGAAGGAGTTCAGCCCCTCGTATCATGCTCCCGTTCCAGTGCTTGACCATGCAGGGCACAAGAACAGTCATTTCACCACCACTTCCTGGTCGCAAAGGAAACAGGTACAACTCCATTGACAATTTCAAACTACAACGAGTGGCCGATTCTTCTTAGTATGACTCCTGCTGTCTCTTGTCCAGCACTGCTGAGAAATTCTGTTTTGGCCTCTGCTGACACCAACATCCCTGACGTTGCTATAGAGATGTCCACAGTCACTAATCCATTATTAAATTCGCCAGCTGGCGATCCACATGAACATACTGAGTATACACATCCCACGGATTTGTCATTGCCTGGTGTGTGGACAAATCCAGCTGACCAGTCACATTTTTCCTTTGACTCTGACTCTATAACATCGAGTGTACCGTTGAGGTTTTCTATTTTTGCTACTTGTTTTAAAAGATATTTTTTGGTTCCACCTTAGACTTACATCTGGTTGGTTCTCATCTCCATTTTTTTGGATTGGATTTGTGATGGTATTTTTTCGCCTGGTAAATGGACACTGTATAACTGAACAATCAAAAATCTGATTAATTGATGGAACTTTGGCACCACACTCCTCATCACACATCATGAAAAGAGAACAGACTTTTGTCAACATCACAGCCTAGCCCGTGCTAGATGGGATTGTATGAGATGCTGTAAAATTTCAAATTCATGGACCCACAGACGTGGTTAATATTCCTAATGTACTTCGTGTTTCAATGGGAGATGTTGTGAAACAAAACATACGTTCTGATGATTGGGATGTCCAAGCCATTGAGTTGTTCTGATACCATCACTATGGCCATACCTTTCTGCATAAGGCTAACACATTTAGAAATGTGGTTAATTACACCCAATGGGAAAATGTCCTACTCCCATAGAATTGCAAAAAACACAGTTGATGGACAGAATGTAGAACAATGTCATACATTCACCCCAGTACAAGGATCTGGGCCTAAATCCATCGTTTTTTTGCACTCCACACCACCCTGGGTTAGACACTGGCTATATGCAAATCAGCTCTGACCCTGTGCCTCATGGGAACAGTCCAGTCCGAACTACCAAGCCATGTCTTTCCCAGACCGGAATCAAGCATCCAAGGACCGGTTTCTGGCTATCAGCCTTCATCAGCCTGGATAGCTTGACTCCAGTGGTGTGGAGAGCCTGGGACTCACGTCTGAGCATACCCAGCACACTTGGGTGAAAATTGCAAAAAACACAGTTGATGGACAGAATGTAGAACAATGTCATACATTCACCCCAGTACAAGGATCTGGGCCTAAATCCATCGTTTTTTTGCACTCCACACCACCCTGGGTTAGACACTGGTTATATGCAAATCAGCTCTGACCCTGTGCCTCATGGGAACAGTCCAGTCCGAACTACCAAGCCATGTCTTTCCCAGACCGCAATCAAGCATCCAAGGACCGGTTCCTGGCTATCAGCCTTTATCAGCCTGGATAGCTTGACTCCAGTGGTGTGGAGAGCCTGGGACTCACGTCTGAGCATACCCAGCACACTCGGGGTGAAAATTGCAAAAAACACAGTTGATGGACAGAATGTTGAACAACGTGACCGTTTTAAAATTCGCACCACAGCTATACCCTCAAAGGCATGTGAAGCACTTCAATTTGACATTTATCTCTCCCCTTCATACAACTTTAAAGGTATATTACTCTACAGAAGACCTGAAACCCGGGCAGATTTCTTGACAGAAATACTTACCATCCTAGAAACTTCAGGCACTGACAATTCGATAACTCTGTTAGGTGATTTTAATTTCCATTTGGAACGTGGCGAAGACAAGGACACCATATCATTGCAATCTGAAATGGAGGTCTTTGGTCTATCTCAGCTGGTGAAAGGACCCACTCATAATGCAGGCCATACCTTAGATGGTATTTTCACCAACTTGGACAATATATCAGTGTCCGATGTCTTGCCTATGACTTGGTCAGATCATTATCTGGTCTTGGCAACCATTCAAATTAACAAAACCACAACCGCCTTCATATCTCCCTTACGAGAATTGTTCAAGGTCTGGAAAGATATCAGTATCCCCTGCTTTAAGGAGGCGTTATTGAACTCCACTCCTAAATGGGCAACTGATCCAGATACTGTTATTGAACAATATCACACATGGGTAGGCCAGGCGGCTGACAAACTGGTACCTGAAAAAAGAATGTCCAGAAACAGAAGTTCCCCCTCAGCCCCTTGGTATAATGAAGAGCTTAGAAAATTGAAACAACAATGCAGAAATAAAGAAAGAATCTGGAGGAAAAAATATGATAACGCGGACAAGATAGTGTACAAGGAACTCTTAACTCAATATAAACATCTAATTATAGAGACCAAAAAGAAGTTTTACACAGAACAAATCGAAAACGCAAAAAACTCGAACAAGAAGCTTTTCGAAATAACTAAACATCTCACGGGATGTGCCCCAGATCTCAATCCTCCTTGCTCACAAGAGTTTTGCAACTCATTAGCAGCATTTTTCTTCGCCAAAGTAAATGATATATTTTCAGCATTTAACCAAGGCGAAGATCAAGGGATCAGGAAAACAAATATCCCTTCTCCAAGTAATATTCTTTCTTGTTTTGCTGAGGTAACAGATGACAATATTCAGGACATTGTGAAAACAATTAAATCCGGATCAGCTTTGGATCCTTGCCCCTTAAACACTCTTCGGTCATTAATAGATGTTGTAATCCCTGCTATTACTCACATGATCAATCTCATGTTTCGCACAGGAATCTTACCTAACCAATTGAAAAAAACCTTACTCAAACCACTTTTGAAGAAAGCAGGCTTGGATAAAGCAGAACTTAAAAATTATAGGCCTATAGCGAACTTACCTTTTATTGCCAAAGTAATTGAGAAAGCCATGAACATGCAACTTGCGGGATTCATCGAGCAACACCATCTGCTCGATGAAACACAATTTGGTTTCCGCAAGTTTCATGGGACAGAAACAGCCCTCATTAAGGCAGCTGATGACATCCGATTAATCAGAGACCAAGGTGGAACTGCATTATTGGTGCTCTTAGATTTATCAGCTGCCTTCGACACGGTTGACCATAAGATCTTAGTCAACCGTGTCGAAATGATGGGCGTGCAAGGCCTAGCAAAGGACTTAATAGCGTCTTTTCTAGCAGAGAGATCCCAGGCAGTCATACTGGGCCAGTATGAATCTGCTGAACTATCACTACCATGTGGGGTACCTCAAGGTTCATCCCTTAGTCCGACACTATTTAATATCTATGTGTCGGACCTCGCTAACACCATCAAAGCGCAAGGGATGAACCTTACCTCATATGCGGATGATACGCAGTTGATACTGGCTGTCAGAAATGATGGGGAAATAGTAGCGGAAAATTTCAAGACAGGTATGCTGGCCATTGGAAAATGGATGTCAGCAAACTGCTTGAAATTAAATTCCGACAAAACTGAGGTGGTCACCTTTGGCCACCTCAGTCCTAGTTGGTCCCCTACTTGGTGGCCATCATCTTTCGGAGCTGTACCTGAACCAGTTACGAAAGTAAGAAACTTGGGTGTCATCTTTGATGATAACCTAAATTTTATGGCTCACGCCAATCAGACGGCCTCCAAAGCCTTCTACAAACTTCTGTTGGTAAGGAAGATTATTCCTTTTCTTCCTACCAATGTGGGAAAGACATTGGTTAGCACAATGGTCCTATCAGCGCTGGATTATTGCAATGGCTTGTTTGCAAATGCCCAAGTTAAGACAATTAAGAAACTGCAAACAATCCAAAATGCAGCAGCCAGACTTCTCCTCAACATCCCTAAATTTAAACCTATATCCGAATCCTTGAGGAGTCTCCACTGGCTACCTGTTAGGAACCGAATTAAATTTAAGACGTTGTGTATCGTCTATAAGGCACTACATCATCAAGCGCCTCAATTCCTGTGCGACCACCTTGTCCAGTACATCCCCACCCGAATGTTACGATCTGCAGGACAGAATGACCTGGTAGTGCCACGGACTAGATTGGTCAATTGGGGAGACAGACGTTTTTTAGTTGCCGCCCCAAGATTATGGAATACGCTTCCACAAACAATAAGATCAAGCCCAAATCTACTGTCCTTTAGGAAGAAATTGAAAACCTGGCTATTCAACCTCTGAAAAAACTGCACAGATCAAATAGGAGGGTAAAACAGTACAGCGCCGAGATGCCTGCGGGCAATTGTTCGCGCTTAATAAATGCTAAAAATAAATAAATAAATAAAATGTCATACATTCACCCCAGTACAAGGATCTGGGCCTAAATCCATCGTTTTTTTGCACTCCACACCACCTTGGGTTAGACACTGGCTATATGCAAATCAGCTCTGACCCTGTGCCTCATGGGAACAGTCCAGTCCGAACTACCAAGCCATGCCTTTCCCAGACCGGAATCAAGCATCCAAGGACCGGTTTCTGGCTATCAGCCTTCATCAGCCTGGATAGCTTAACTCCAGTGGTGTGGAGAGCCTGGGACTCACGTCTGAGCATACCCGGCACACTCGGGGTGAAAATTGCAAAAAACACAGTTGATGGACAGAATGTAGAACAATGTCATACATTCACCCCATTACAAGGATCTGGGCCTAAATCCATTGTTTTTTTGCACTCCACACCACCCTGGGTTAGACACTGGCTATATGCAAATCAGCTCTGACCCTGTGCCTCATGGGAACAGTCCAGTCCGAACTACCAAGCCATGTCTTTCCCAGACCGGAATCAAGCATCCAAGGACCGGTTTCTGGCTATCAGCCTTCATCAGCCTGGATAGCTTGACTCCAGTGGCGTGGAGTGCAATTTCACCCCGAGTGGGCTGGGGATGCTCAGACGTGATTCCCAGGCTCTCCACACCACTGGAGTCAAGCTATCCAGGCTGATGAAGGCTGATAGCCAGAAACCGGTCCTTGGATGCTTGATTCCGGTCTGGGAAAGACATGGCTTGGCAGTTCGGACTGGACTGTTCCCATGAGGCACAGGGTCAGAGCTGATTTGCATATAGCCAGTGACTAACCCAGGGTGGTGTGGAGTGCAAAAAAACGATGGATTTAGGCCCAGATCCTTGTACTGGGGTGAATGTATGACATTGTTCTACATTCTGTCCATCAACTGTGTTTTTTGCAATTTCACCCCGAGTGGGCTGGGGATGCTCAGACGTGAGTCCCAGGCTCTCCACACCACTGGAGTCAAGCTATCCAGGCTGATGAAGGCTGATAGCCCGAAACCGGTCCTTGGATGCTTGATTCCGGTCTGGGAAAGACATGGCTTGGCAGTTCGGACTGGACTGTTCCCATGAGGCACAGGGTCAGAGCTGATTTGCATATAGCCAGTGACTAACCCAGGGTGGTGTGGAGTGCAAAAAACGATGGATTTAGGCCCAGATCCTTGTACTGGGGTGAATGTATGACATTGTTCTACATTCTGTCCATCAACTGTGTTTTTTGCAATTTCACCCCGAGTGGGCTGGGGATGCTCAGACGTGAGTCCCAGGCTCTCCACACCACTGGAGTCAAGCTATCCAGGCTGATGAAGGCTGATAGCCAGAAACCGGTCCTTGGATGCTTGATTCCGGTCTGGGAAAGACATGGCTTGGCAGTTCGGACTGGGCTGTTCCCATGAGGCACAGGGTCAGAGCTGATTTGCATATAGCCAGTGACTAACCCAGGGTGGTGTGGAGTGCAAAAAAACGATGGATTTAGGCCCAGATCCTTGTACTGGGGTGAATGTATGACATTGTTCTACATTCTGTCCATCAACTGTGTTTTTTGCAATTTCACCCCGAGTGGGCTGGGGATGCTCAGACGTGAGTCCCAGGCTCTCCACACCACTGGAGTCAAGCTATCCAGGCTGATGAAGGCTGATAGCCAGAAACCGGTCCTTGGATGCTTGATTCCGGTCTGGGAAAGACATGGCTTGGCAGTTCGGACTGGACTGTTCCCATGAGGCACAGGGTCAGAGCTGATTTGCATATAGCCAGTGACTAACCCAGGGTGGTGTGGAGTGCAAAAAAACGATGGATTTAGGCCCAGATCCTTGTACTGGGGTGAATGTATGACATTGTTCTACATTCTGTCCATCAACTGTGTTTTTGCAACTCCCATAGAAGGCAGCTCAAATACCCTTTTGAATAAATTCACATATTTTACTGACTTTGATCGGTCTAACCCGAGCTCATTATATTTTAAATTAAATTACAAATCGAATTCGAAAGTGAGACTTCCTCACTCAAAATTGTTGTATTCCATATCCTTTATGGATCAGTTAGCTGTTGATGGCTACAAGCTATGGAAAGACAGCATAGATCTCAAATCTGTTTGGGGTTCTATACCCTGGCAAGTGCAGGGCACTGAAACTTTACACCGAGCATGTCTTATTCTGGGCCACATGTTGTTTTTAAATAGTACGATCTCACAAACAACTTGTCTTAGTTTGGCCACTTCAAAACACATGAATACCCCTAAAATTCCTAATCTGCATGCTTAACCTAATTGGAACAATCATACTGATAGGTCCCTTGATGAATTACAATCTTTAATTTCAAATTTTTCCTTTAAGATTTCGGCCCTGGATCCTGAGGGTTGGCTGTTGTGGCCAACAAGTTCTGATTCTTGTCAACATGGCTTTCTGGGTTTAGCCCCTGGCCTTACACAGGAAAGAACTGATCCCCGTTTTGAAACTTCCCATTCAGTTACCACCTATTCAGTGGGAAAATGATGTCAAAATTGGCTGAAACATTCCACCCTTTCGTCAGTTAAACATCATTTATCTTTGTTGACCGACAATGTTGATTTAACTGATTTTGTTAAGGGTCCTGTGAGTTGAAGATCTATAAGATATATATAGGTGCTATTTACTATGAAGTTTGGAAACTGTCGCAGGTTGAGGCTGCTTCCAAGCTAATTTGGAAAAAGTGCTTGCTGTCCTTGATAATAGCATTAACACACTCTCTTCCAGGATTCACACCTTGGATAATATTGTTTCATCTGTTGTGGATATTGTGCAAGATGATGTTTCTGTTTTGTTCCATGGTCAAAATCAATTGCGGTCCATCACACAGTTTGCATGGACCTTACAAACTTTAAAATCTGGGAAAGTGCCTTAGGACTACATTAATATTTCGTCAGTATTTTTACAGTTTAATTTAAAAGAAAAACAACAGTTCATGTCTATGAAGGATGCGTCATATTTTCTATTGCATATTCAAAAATTAGAACCATTACCATTTTCTGTAGCCGAATCTAATTCAGCTGTTGGTTCATCCATGGTTTAATAACATTGCCTTTTCCTCTGTTTAAGTTTAGTTCATGTATGAAACACTATGCCCTGGGTAGATGTGAACCACTTGGTACCGCTTTTCTCCATGAAGTTTGGTCTCTGCCCTTCTCATACAGATGTCTGAGGGATGGCTAAGAGGTTTACTTAAAAGGGCAGGAGTGCACTTCCACACCTGATCATTCACTCGTATGCAAGAATGTTCAATTGCACGGCACGTGTAATGTGGAGGCTCCGAATTTAGCTTGGCTGGAATTCCGTAAATTGTCACTGTTTCACAGCGAGTAAGGAGGCTTGATATCTCGATTTGGCCTTTCATTCCGCCCCTGAAAGCGAGGTTCAACAAGTTGAACAGAATAAGAGCTTTATTGTCTCAAAAAGAAGTCGCTCTCACTTCTTCTCATGAAAAATGTGTCCTTCATGTTACTAACACGCGTACAGAAGTACACGTGCTTTTAAATACGGATCTCCCACTTCATTTTGGCACTTTAATCCACACTATCTTTAATGCCTCAACCACTACAGGGGCTGGCCCACTTTTTTAAAACTGTTAGCTCCAGCCTTGTGACCTCTTTCCAAACTATATTTGGTGTGATACCGGCATTTTTTCATTCTATTTTGCTTCCCTCTATTTCTCGCCTTGGCTGCCAGTGTGCTGCTGTTGATATGCTTGCTCCGAAAATGGCTGCACTGTCTGTGTCAAGAGACAGCCGACCCAGGCTCACCCAGCTTCATTATCGAAAGCTTGAACACTATGGAGTAGGAGTATGTTGTATATGTATACTTCACTCAATATGACTACTTGGTGTCTGTAGTCCTTGTAGTCCTTTCTTAGTGTCCCTACCTTCTCTATCTCCCATACTACCTAAGAGTGTTCTATCTTGTGTGTGAAGATTCCAGCCTTGGCAGTTGATGGTCTGGTCAGCTTTGAGGTTTACTGCTCTGCTGTCTTATTCTATGTAACTTAATAAATCCATCTTAATAACCTGAAGACGTGTCCTGCTGCCTATATAAATTATCTACAACAGAGTACTGAGTACCAAGAAAAATTTTTGCAGTGCTCCCGTTTCCGAGTGTATCGTCCCATTCACTGAGACGGGACGATACACTCGGAAACGGGAGCACTGCAAAAATGCCCAATACCTAAAGAAGAGATTTTGATGGTCCCGCAAATCACAATCGTTGAACCCGTAGGACAGAAAACGTGAAAGACGTCACGCTTAACTAATCATATTACGTCCGATATTATCCTGGTGACACAGATGGGAATACTGCTAAAAGCTGCACGTTAGAAGAAAGACTGAGAAGTTAGATCAAAAACAAAAACAAAAGGAATTGGAAAAAGGAATATATTCCCTGTATTGTGGTCAGATTGTTATTTCTTGGTTCAAAAGAAGCAAGGTGTATGTTTTACAGCTCAACCAACCTTAGAGCCCTGAAGAAGTCACAGTGGTGACGAAACGCGTTGGCTGCTAGCAATTTTTTGAACTCTCACCATGCTTATCCATGAATAAAAAGCTCTACTTCATATTTGTCAAGATTTGGACTCCACTTCTTCCTGGAAAGCGTAAAAGTTGTATATGTGTAAATACTATTGCATAATTGAGCAAAAAATATAATGTATATATAATTTTCCTTGTGCGGGTCCTTTTGCCATTTTCCATATTTGTGGTGCGCAAAATAGAGTGAAGATAAAGGGCTAGTCATTGCTCTTTCCCATCTAATGCCGAGTGTAAAGGTAGGCAAGTCTTCCATTGTGTACTAATTTTGGAGAGTCACCATTATTTTCTGCATCGGAAAGGTCTCGATATATCGGAAATTATTCTCCCTGCACTCGTACGTTTGTTTAATGTCAGTTACTGTATAAAACGTTGGACAACAGTGCCACCTTGTGGTCGTTAAATTAATTTATGTGTGGCTTATTTTTACTAAATGAAGAATTTGATTGTCGCATTATGGAATTCTTTGACAAAACTAAAGGTGCAAGTTAAGAACTGTAACAGCAAATATTTTAATGGTGATGAGATATAGCAGATGAAGCGCGGAAAAGCGAGCTACAAGAGATGTGAGGCAAAAGAAAACGAGACTTAATTCAAGAAGAAGAGATGTCTCTGTGCAAAAGTATTGAAAGTCTGTAGTTTTCAATTGATGAATACTAATGAAAAAATTGGAAAGTGGCAATTACCAAGCGCGCTTGCCATAAGTCACGAGACTGTTAGTGCGCGCGCAGGTATTAAGACGCGTTACCATAGTTACCAAGCGCACTTGCCATAAGTCGCAAGACGCTTAGTGCGCGCGCAGGTATTAAGACGCGTTACTATAGTTTCCAAGTCCGCTTGCCATAAGTCGCAAGACGCTTAGTGCGCACGCAGGTATTAAGACGCGTTACCCAGAATAAGTACCGTGAGAGGACGAAGGACGTCCCAGGACCGGAAAGGGACAAAGATCCCAGAATTAAAACCGGGAGAGGACAGAGGAAGTACCAGGACTGGAAGATGTGTACCGGGAGAGGACAAAAGAGGTCAACAAAAGTAATGACATTTTGAGGAAACTTAGAGGTCTGAACTACAATCAGAGGCTGACAACCCGAGGAGAAGACCCTGATCCTAGACACTTGAACTAGATTTTGGACTGTAAGAATTCTGGCTCTAAATTTATCTTCGGGATCATTTTTCCAGAACTGTTCTATCTTTGAGCGAGAAGCCGCTACGGATAGACACTGATTAGAGAAAGTGAACTCTCTATTTCCGTTTTTGATGGCCACAATGACGGAGTGTAGAGAGTGGACTGGCTCTTCATGTTTGTCAATCGAAGGGGAGAAGGTGGTCTTCATGATCTTCATCTTCGTTTTCATCTTGATCCTGATTCTCTTCCTTCGTGTTCTGGAAGTTCATGAGGTCGCTGACCTCCTATGTGTTATTTGTTTTCTTCTTCGTGTTTTCCATCCTTTAATTCTTTCAATGTGTTTGAGTCTTTTTTTGTTTTATCTGTAAAGGGAGAAGATATGTTGTATATGTATACTTCATTCAATATGACTACTTGGTGTCTGTAGTCCTTGTAGTCCTTTCTTAGTGTCCCTAGCTTCTCTACCTCCCATACTACCTAAGAGTGTTCTATCTTGTGTGTGAAGATTCCAGCCTTGGCAGTTGATGGTCTGGTCTGCTGTGAGGTTTACTGCTCTGCTGTCTTATTCTATGTAACTTAATAAATCCATCTTAATAACCTGTAGACGTGTCCTGCTGCCTATATAAATTATCTACAACAGAGTACTGCCATTGGGCACATTGGGCGTATCAAATGGATTCTCATTTCGCTTTTCAAACTTTACTTGCGCTTAGCCCGTGTTCCTTTGCCCTGATTATCAATTTGAATGGGCATTAGAACTCTGTCTCTCAAATACGGTGTCTCCTGCTCCAGATTTTGACCATCTACTGAGTTCCTTAGTGGCTAATGAGTTTGCCTGTTCTGGAATCGGGATTATGATCTGTGCAGCAGCACACTGTGTTTTACCGAATTGGGACATATATATACGGCTGCGCATGACTTCCTGGAACGAAGTTATCTTGACGTAAACACAAGTTGTCCTCTGATCGTGCTAGAGGCTCCTGCAATTGAAGAACATGTATGTTAATTTCCGTTACTAAACTGAATGGCGGAACTCTTTGCTGACAATAACAAGACTTCCTTTTGGAGGTTGTTGCGACATACTGTGCATACACGCTGATGGATTCGATTGGCAACGATCCAGCATGCGATGCATCACTCAAGTTTTTTGCTTCTCCCCGTGGTGTTATTTTTTTTTTCTCACTTGCATTTGTTTTCTTTTTTAATAGAAATTCTTTTCTTTTTGCCCCTTTGATTTCCTCGTGACCCATTTTTTGACAAGAATGAACTTATTTCTTTCTTGGATGAACTTGAACTCTGCATTCTTCTTATGTTTATTTTCGTGCATTGACCCGATCAAGGGAGGGTGTATTCAGGATACGGTCCTGCCTGCACACATTGCAATGTTAGCATAAGTGAGTTAGAAGCTCAAACGCCATTGTTCTGATTTTGCCACACAACACTACGTCTCTGTTTTTATAATGACAAACTGCTTGCTTTTCCTTCACATGAGAATGGTCTGTTTTTCGCATTTCTAGACTCACACTGCGACCTCAAGTCTGCACAAAGTGTTCAAGGTTAACATAACAATGTATGCTGTTGATGCAGGTTGATCGGCCTACGCTCTAGACACAACACGAACACAGCTGCTCATTTCTGAAACTCAGCTGCTTTTAATATTTCACTGCATTCATGAGACTAGCACTTGGAAAAAACCTTTCAATCGACAAAGAGCTGTGCTGATCTGGGATGTGATTCACTTCACCTGACTTTGGAGGTATGGGTTTCCCCGTTTTAACCTAGAGGTCTTCTATTATTATAATACCTAGCTCCTAGCAAGGGGAGGGTGGTACACAAGGCGCTCTAGACCTGGTTCCACTATCATTATAATGTGATTTTTCCCTTTGTATTTTATGGAATTGTAGCAATGCTGATTGTATTGATTTTATGCATCTTTTTACTTATGGTAGCGAAGATACTGCATCTTAGAGCACGTACTTGAAATAAACATTTTAAACTGTACCATGTCTCTGATTGCTCACGTTGTGGACATTTATGAGAATAAAAACGAAAGAGTGTTCTTGATTCCCACTATTCCTGAGAGGTCCAAAAGTCGCTTGTTGTCTGGTACCCCACAAGACTCACCTTGGCTTGTGAAGTAATTCTGCAGAGACAACAGAAACCACCACCCCTGACTCCAACCTACCGCCGTGGGGAGTAACACCTGACAAGGACAAGATGGATCCAGAGATGGGGGCCAAATAAGGAAACGGAGTGGCCTTTGGTGGTAGGGGCGTTGGGTACGGTTGTGGCACGGCTGGATAGGGTCTCGGCACAGCTGAGGGAACAAGACAAAGACCAAATTAGGACTAGGTACTACTACGCCACCACACCCCACAAGACACATACAGGAGAGAGTCCTTGCCTTTGGCACTCACCATAACAAGCTGTTTGCGTTGATCCAATGAAGAGACCCTCCACGTAGCGTCCAGGAGCTTGATGCCTCGGCGTGAAGAGGAAGGAGGCACTCCTGCTTATGAACTACCAAAGCACCAAACAACAAAAAGGGCGCTTCTGCGCAAAAAAGTACTGATGACTGGAACTCCAGGGTAAGCGCTATAGCGCGGCCCAGTGCAAGTGTGTGTGACGCTTCTGCGCCACCTGTATTAACCTAACAGTGCCCTCTATAGTGCTCAAAGACGAAACTAGCAGTAGCGCTCCTGCGCCACTGCTACTGGAAAAGTAATTAAAGAAATAATGTCATTGCGCTCCTGCGCATGCCCAGAAGTGTTAAAGCAAAATAATGGTCAGCTTGTCCAAACGAGGAAATCCAAGCGCTCACGGCGCTCAGCCAGATACTTCCCACAACAATGCTCCTGCGCCGGTTGTGGAAGGAGATGCAAAAGGAAAAGAACGGGACCAAAAGATGTCACGTAACGCGGGAAGACCCCGGGCAGCGTTACCGTGACTTGCAAAGCAACTGACCAAACGGAAACTCGTAGAGCTGGAATCCGGTCCGTCGAATACTGGGGCTCCGGGAAGTAATCTGAATCAGAAGCACCGACCCGGCGGTGCAACACGCATTTATGCGTATTCCCCCGGAAGTGCTTGTTCCGAAGGAGGACTAGACCGGGACACCACTTCCGGCCGGAAGTGAATATTCCGGTCCTGTATGTGTCCCGTGGTGCCCGGAACGGCGGAACAGCTGCCGTATGACACTTGTTCTGGGTTGTCTTATCATTGGTAGCTTCACTGTAGTACGGAGAATGAATGAGACACTGTTGCTAGTCGGATAGGGGTTCCGGGCACTGAGGTAGATTTTTGGTACACCACAATACACTGAGGTCCTGGTTTCCTGAGCATAGTTCTGTGCATGAGCAGAATCCCCGCAACAATAGCAGCTCTAGAAACAATGCTTGGACTAAGAAGGGTATTTTCAGCTAACTTTAGGGATTAGTGATAAAACCTATTAACTCAAGACACTTGGACTGAGTCCCTGCAAGAAGAACTAATTTAACAAGCACACACTGGTGAATTGTCACAGCTGATTGTGGTGTTTGGTTGTTTCCTACAACAGTAATGATTCAGTGACAGCGGCCAGAGAACAGTGTCCAAAAGCAAAGTGAAATGAGAAGAATGTGAGCTGCGACTCTCTGTGTTAATGCTTGCAGTGCACTCCATTTACCACCCAGGCCCTGACATAGAAGAATGAAAGGAAAAGAATGTGAGCTGTGACTCTCAGGGTTAATGCTTGCAGTGCACAACATTTACCACTCAGGCCCTGACATGGAAGAATGAAAGGAGAAGAATGTGAGCTGTGACTCTCAGGGTTAATGCTTGCAACGCTCTGCATTTACCACCCAGGCCCTGACATGGAAGAATGAAAGGAGAAGAATGAGAGCTGCGACTCTCTGTGTTAATGCTTGCAGTGCACTGCATTTGCCACCCAGGCCCTGACATTGAAGAATGAAAGGAGAAGAATGAGAGCTGCGACTCTCTGTGTTAATGCTTGCAGTGCACTGCATTTGCCACCCAGGCCCTGACATGAAAGAATGAAAGGAGAAGAATGTGAGCTGCGACTCTCTGTGTTAATGCTTGCAGTGCACTGCATTTACCACCCAGGCCCTGACATGGAAGAATGAAAGGAGAAGAATGTGAGCTGTGACTCTCAGGGTTATTGCTTGCAGTACACTGCATTTACCACCCAGGCCCTGACATGAAAGAATGAAAGGAGAAGAATGTGAGCTGTGACTCTCAGGGTTATTGCTTGCAGTACACTGCATTTACTACCCAGGCCCTGACATGAAAGAATGAAAGGAGAAGAATGTGAGCTGTGACTCTCAGGGTTATTGCTTGCAGTACACTGCATTTACTACCCAGGCCCTGACATGAAAGAATGAAAGGAGAAGAATGTGAGCTGTGACTCTCAGGGTTAATATTTATATTTTATATTTATTTATTTATTTTATAATTACACTTGATTAAGCGCACAGCTACCCGAAGGTTTCCCGGCGCTAGAGCAGACAGAAGGTATACAAGGTGAGAGGGGCTGAGAGAATGCTTGCAACGCACTGCGTTTACCACCCAGGCCCTGACATGGAAGAATGAAAGGAGAAGAATGTGAGCTGTGACTCTCAGGGTTAATGCTTGCAACGCACTGCATTTACCACCCAGGCCATGACATGGAAGAATGAAAGGAGAAGAATGTGAGCTGTGACTCTCATGATTAATGCTTGCAGTGCACTGCATTTACCACCCAAGCCCTGATATGGAAGAAGTGACTCCATTGTCCATCGTTGTGTCTGTAAATGCACCCATCATAGTGGCCCTTTACCAGAGGTGTTTATCATCAAGCTTGATCTTTACGCACCGCTGACTATGTAGCTTATGCACGATTAGATGGATTGTATACAACAGAGGTGTTTATCTTCAAGCTGGACCTTAACTCACCGCTGACTGTAACTGATTCATGGTTAGATAGACTGTATACAACAGAGGTGTTTATCATTTATTTTGTTTATTTATTATATTTGGGTCATTTATTGGGTGCAGCGAATCATCCCCAGGGGGATCTTTCGACGCATGAGAAGAGAACAATCTATTGACAGTGGGAACCAGATTAGAAAAGCCAGGCTTTAAGCAGTTTCTTAAATTGAAAGAAACTGGAACAGGCACGGGGATCTTCGGGGAGAGAGTTCCAATAACTGGGTGCCAGATAAGAAAAGGCTAGCCCACTCATTTTGGTCTTCCTTATTCTCCGAGTACAGAGCAGGTTGCGGTTGCTGGATCAAACCTGTCATACGGGTTGATAACAATCAATTTTTTTTGTCAGATATAATGGCCCCATACCTAGGAGGGCCTTGAAAACCATACACAACAGCTTAAAGATGGCTCATTTTCTAATGGAGGGACAATGCAGTTGGCGCAAGAGAGGTAAAGAGGGGGTTCGAGCAGGCTTATTGAGGGCAAGACTGGCTGCCTTATTTTCAACCACTTGAAGTTTGGCCGCCAAGTCCTCTCTTACTCCCACCAACAAAGAGTTTCCATAGTCCAGTCGACTAACTAGGAGTGACAGGATAAGAGTCTTTCTGGCATTTAGCGGATCCACTGAAAGATTTTTCTGAGCATCCTCATGGTATCAAAACACGTGCCTGACACGGTCTTCACCTGCTCTTCCATGGATAATTTGTTGTCAATTTTGATACCCAGGTTCTTGGCCCATCCTCTAGGGAAAGGGAATTCCCCTAATTCTGCTGCCCACCAATCTGGGGTCCATATCTCCTCCGTCTTGCCAAACAGTAAGATCTCTGTTTTCGAGGAGTTGAGTTGGAGGAAATTCTTCTTCATCCAGCTTGCGATGCTGATCATGCAGTTTATACATTTAAGTTTGGTTACTAAGGGGTTAGCCTCAAAGGGGACTATCACCTGTGTGTCGTCTGCATAGGATATAGTTTCAAAAGCAAAATTCCTAATGATGGCAGCTAAGGGGGCCACATATATATTGAACAAGGTAGGGCTCAATATTGAGCCTTGTGGGACTCCTTTATCTACCAAAATGGTTTTTGACACACAAGAGTCCAACTGGACACTCTGTGTTCTATCAAACAGATAGTTCTGAATCCATTTAAGGGTCATGCCTCTGACACCAATCTCTCGAAGCCTGTCCAACAGGATGCGATGAGAGATGGTGGCAAAGGCCGCCGACAGATCAAGCAGCACTAACATCACAGGGATATCCTTGTCCAGAGACATTCTTAAAGTGTCAGTAACCTCCAACAAAGCGGCCTCTGTGCTATAAGAAGTACGGAAGCCCGACTGGGATATGTCCAGTAAGTTATTATGTTCCAAGTAGCAGGAAAGGTGCCGGTTGACTAGTGTCTCCATAATTTTTCAACAACAGGGAAGCAAGGAAATTGGTCTAAAATTCTGTAAATCCGTAGGGTGCGCTAACGCCTTTTCAAGCAAAGGTTTAATACGAGCGAATTTCCATTTTTGCGGCACCGTTGCTGTGCCTATTGAGATGTTACAAACTTGAGCAAGCACATAAGATAAGAATGGGGTTAGTTCAGACATAACAGCAGGCGGCACCGGGTGTAGCGGGGGACCGGATTTCACCTGCGTTAATAACAGGCTTACTTGTTCCCCTGAGATGTTGGGAAAAGATTCTAGGCTCGAAGGACAGTGGTTTTCAGGCACAGGGACCTTTTCAAGAGCTACCTCTTCAGGCCCAAAGGCGCGATAGATCACGTTAATTTTTTTTAGTAAAGTAGCTCCCTAGATCCTCACATAATTCTTGGGTGGATGGCGGGAGTGGGTTGTTAGACCTCGGGTTTGTGAATTCCTTTAGGATAGAAAAGAGCTCCTGAGAGGAATACCTAGCTTCAATAATGCGGGAGCCTAGGTAGGATCGCCTAGCTATGTTACAGCTGTTTAGATAGGCTCTATGAGCCACTCAGTAGCGCGATTCCTCATGCTCCAAGTTGGATTTCCTCCATTTTCTTTCTAACGCCCTGCATGAAGCCTTTACTCTCTTAAAATGATCTCAGTACCAGGAGCTGCCCTTGCCTAAATATTTACCCTCTTTAAAGGTGCAATAGAGCCAAGGCCATCCGTTATAGAGGCCTCGAACCTTTCTAAGGCAGTCTCACAATTGTCACAGTTCTCAAGTATGGGAGGGATATGGACCCGACTAAACTCAGCGGAAGTTACCTTTTTCCAGGATATACGCAACTCCTTGTGAGTGTGTGGGGGGCCGGGCAGTTTTTTCAATGCCCAAGAAAAATGTAGTGCCAGGTGATCAGTCCAGCCTAACTTTAGGGGGGGTTCGGCAACTAACTCAGGGATGCTGGTGAAAATCATGTCCAACACATGTCCAGCCACATGTGTAGGGCTAGTGACTCTAGGGGACAGTTCAAGAGTTTCCATCACTGCCATCAGACAGACAGATTCTGTATTGGAGAGAACCTCCAGATGATGATTGAAGTCCCCTACCGATAGAAACCTGTTGGTCTATAACGTATAAGGGGCCAGCCGTTCTAGCAGTGCTGAACAAAACTCCTTCCTGATACCTCCCGGGGGGTGATATGCTAGAGCTCCCCCCCACTCAATCTCTTGGTGGGGATGCACTCTGAAGATCAATAGCTCGATATTGGGGGAAGATAGTGTATCAAGAGTCTTAATATGATAAGGGGGACGAGTGGGAATGGCCAAACCTCCACCCCGTTTTCCTGATCTATCCAGCCGGACCACAGCATAATCTTCTGGAAAAGCCATTGCCAAAGCTGGCGTTGCTTCATTATTCAGCCAGGTTTCCGTAAAAAGGCAGATGTCTGGCCAGGTCTCGTCTAATAGGTCCCAAATTTCCACCACATGTTTTGGGATAGAACGCGCATTCAGATACAACCCCTTAAATGGTAATGCTAGGCCCATCCTGGTCTGTCTCTCACTTTCAGTGTCCTGCACCCTTCCAGTAGGACTGGGGATGGAACATAATAGTGGACTAAGGGGAGTGTGCATGACTTTCCCCTATGTCCATCCACAATCGGGGCACTTCTCTAAGGTGACAGCATCTACTACTTGCAGGTTAATTCTCCCCCCTGCACAAGCTGAGGCAACCCCATATTCCACCAACCTCTCCTTAGGGTACACCAGCCTGGGAGCCTGAGGTCCCTGTGGAAAAACGGGCAGCATCCCCTGGCAACCGGCAGCGTCCAGGCGCGGACGGGTGCAGACGGGCTTGCCTTAGGTGCGACTTCGGTGGGCTAGTGGCACGCCCGCTGCGTGCGGCAGGAAATGCAGTGATTTTATACCTGGGAGGACTGTCCAATAGAGCGCTAACCGTTAGATTGGCGCCCCGTAGGTATGAAAGACTATGGGCGTGCTCTCTCCACTCAATCAATCGGAAATCCAATTGCGGTGGACCAGAGAGCAGTCCAAACAATGCGCGAAACGTAATCAGGTAAGAGGCCGTTTAGATGAAAGGCAGTTCTAGGTTAAAACAAATGTTACATCTGAAACATATAATGCTAAAAACAGATTAACAGAAGATTCCTACTCAGGCTGCTTCCTTCTCTCATTGAGCTGGATCTTGGCTCACCACTGGCTTTGTAAATGAGTCACGGTCAGATGAATTGTATATAACAAAGGTGTTTATCATCGAGCTGGATCTTGGCTCACCGCTGGGTATGTATATAAGTCACGGTGAGTTGAAATGTATATAACAGAAGTGTTTATCATCGAGCTGGATATTGACTCATCAACCGCTGATTCTGTAACGGATTCACTATTAGATGGATTGTATACAACAAAGGTGTTTATAATTGAGCTTGATCTTGGCTCACCACTGGCTGTGGAAATGAGTCGGGGTTAGATGAATTGTATATAACAAAGGTGTTTATCATCTAGCTGGATCTTGACTCAATGCTGGCTATGTAAGTGATTCATGGTTAGATTAATTGTATAAATATATATTATGAGTTTCTTATTTACAGAGACACTTCCAACCAAATTCTAACTGGTTATAGGATAGAATCAATGCATGACGGCAACATTATTGATAGGAACTATTGTGGAATGGAGGAGCACAGTACAAAGAGCTTCTCATAAACCTATGAGCACCAAGTAAGGGTGAAGAGTCAGAAGTTATAAAGTAATAGTTATTTGATTTTTTTTTTTGTTGTTGAAATGCTCAGCAAAGGTCATAATCCAGAATGTTGCTCCTCCTAGGTTTCGGATTAACTCATCGTTTTATACTTTTTCTCATAGTATGAGAGGCTCTTTTTCTGAGCCCCTGTTTGTTCTTACAGTGATAAAGTCCTAGCAAAGGCTATCTATGGAGCTACCTCACAGTGATTACTTAGTAAGGTCGTCTTACACCTTTGCCAAGTTACCTATAAAAGAGAATTTTATGAGGTTGTCTAGGGGCTAGTAATTCCATAGTTCTATGGGTGCTTAACTATAAATATTATATATATATTTATATATTTATCCCCCAAAAAAACAAAGTTTACAGGGACGTTCTTGTTAGGAAATAGAATTTAATAAACCTGAGAAATTAGCTAAAAAAAACAAAGGTTACAGGGACGGTATAGTTCGATTAACAATTTATACACAAAACCATAGAAATTCAGCAGTAATGGTTAGAGTTATCTCAAGAAACTATAACTCGTGCTCTCGGGTACCTATAACTTGCGCGCCCACCATCATTTTACTGCAAATTATATCATCAATGATGGCATAGAAGTTATCATGAGTGATGTAATATATGGGGTAATTAGCGGTGCACGGCCAGAGTGTGAGTTGTAGTTACCTTAGGGCACTGCCCCAGATGCACCATGCCTCCGGCATGAACCAGCATTGCTCCCGCTCTCAGGGAGAAGCTAAAAATGCTGCTCCCTGCATGCGAGAGCAATTTTTTCATCTGTTTCTCTGCTCACTTCACAGCGGGCAGGTAAGCAATTGTAAAGGCTGCTCCCAGCAGCCAGGTGTATTTTTTAATGCTCCTGCCTGCTGGGCACAGATGTAGTGTTTGTTCTCGCTTTGCAGGAGCTTAAAAATTGCTCCCACGAAGCGCAATCACAGGTTTCCGTGCCCGGACCAGTGCGGGCAAGGAAACTGCTATGCTCTGGGTGTGGGCCCCCCACTGCATAGCCAAGCCGGCAATGGAGTATGGAGTCCCCAGGCTTATTTATAGTTCTGGGAGGGTTGCATGTTGCCCCATTCCCATTTACTTTTACAGCCTGACCCGAGGATGGGGTCCCTGGGGCTGAAATTGACCTTAGGGAGGGGGCTGCGTGTCCTCCTCCCTCATGATTTTTGCTTTGTGCCTGCGGATGCCCCCCTTTAGATCTAAAATTGGCCCAGGGAGGTGGGCTGCATGGCTCCCCTCCTTGGCCAGTCTTCGCCAAAGTCAATGCACTTCGTAATAAAAAAATGTAAGTCACACAGATGTGTGTTGCCTACGACCATTCAAGTATAGAAGTCTTAAAAAATGTTGGGCCAGTGAATCCACCAAAACTTACACCGAGGGACATATGAAAAATGGGTATGTTGAATCTGTGTCCCAGATAGGCAGGGAGATTACCGGGTATGTGTGGACTAGCCGTGTCCTCATTGCTCAAATACAACACTCTTGCAAGAGTCCAACATTGCCCTACATACATGATGGGAATAGGCATGTGTGGAAAATGTTCAAATCCGTTGCATGCCACAAGTAGTGTCTTCGTTTAGCATTGCTAACAAGTCTCACTTAGCAGGGGGGCGGAGCTAGCTCGCAACTAAGATGGCTTCTTGAGCAGAGAGCTCCCCTGTCTCCGACACTATCCTGTTAAATATCCTGTGTGTGGCTGCACCCTAGACGGTCCTACCAGCCTGATTTGTGTCCCTCGGTGTTTGCGGCCGGTGCCTGGCGAGGTTCCGGCCGTTGATCCCTGCTGATCGAGCTATTACGGGCTGCGGTGCCTAGACGCGCTGTGGGCCGGAGTGAGGCGGAGCCTGCTGCGGCGGTGAGAGCCGAGGTACGATCTGTGCTCCCAGGAGTCGGTGACCTGCTGGTGGCGGCCCGGGCGACCGGCGGCGCCTGTGCGCGTCTTTGTGCCCGACTGCTGCTTCCTGCCGAGTCCCGGTCTCCTCTGTGTTGCTGCAGCGGAGGGCGCGCTGCCGGAGGGGCGGGGACTGCGAGGTGAGTGGACCTGCCCAGCAGAGGAGACGGAGGAGACGCGCTACGTGAGTGCCTGGCGGGCCTGTGGGACTCTGGTGCCCGGCTGCTGTGTGCTGCTGGGCCTCGGCCCTGAGAGGAGAACCACAGCAGAGAATGCTCTCTCTGTGATCCGAGAGCTAAGGGGTGCGCTGGTTGCCCCTTTGGTGGCGGCCTGCTGGAGACAGGCCTGACGCCTGGTGACACCTTCGGGGGTCCGCGATCCACCTGCTCCTGATTGATGGCCCTTGCCTCTCCGTAGTAATCTGTGGCGGAGGGACTGCTGCCGGGGGCATCAGGGGGCGCTGCCTCTAACGGACGCTCAGCGACAGCCGGGGATGGGCTGTGGGGACGCTGCGGAAACTTTGTTGAGTGGGGAGACCGGCGCTGACAACCCGGCTGCGACGCGGAGGTGACTTGTTGGTGCTGAGGCGTGGTGGAGATGGCCCGAGAGGTGCGGCTGGGCCCCTGAGATCTGTGCCACTTCTGGAACTCCACTGTACACAGCCAGTGAGACATGACCTCCAGACAGTAAAGTGGCACGACGTGGGAGGTGCGACGGACGCTCATTGACATAGTGCGCCAGCACGGAACTGGCAGTGGGGCCGTCCCCGTGGAGTAGCTCTCCCTCCTATAACTGTAACTGGTTCCCAACTCCTATGATATGTTGGAGAGCTATTGAGTTCTGGAGCTCATGTCCAGTGAAGAGTATTGCCACCCTACCTGGCGCCTCCCGAGTGCACTCAGGGCTTACTGTGGTTTCGATGGATGCGATGGATATCTGAAGGTGGTTGCTGTTTGGTACGACGCATTGCCCGGCACGACTTGGACCCTCGTCTGTTTGGGTGAGATATCTGCCTAATACCTGCTACAGAACCGCACCTTGCCTGAGCTTCCCTGCGGCCCGAGGGCCATACGCCTGCCACACATCCGGCTGGTGAAGAGGGAGCTATGACCGTAGTGCTGGCGGCCCTCGAGCCCTACTTACTTGTCTCTTGTTTGTCGGCTGCGGAGCACTTGCTGGCATTGCGATAGGGCGCACAGGTAGGAATCAATCCAAACTGTCTTTCGACAACAAGAGATCCAAATCTAGTGATCCTCCACCGGGCGAGGACCGCGCAGAGATGGAATCAACGTGTGATTCGTCACAGCAAGATATCCGCAGCATCCTCTTAGCCATGGAGAAGGGCCTACATGGTGGGAGCGCCTCTCTGGGATCAACGTTGGATGCACTCACCTACCGCATGGACCGGATGGAGGAGAGGCTAGATAAACATGCAGAACGGATCGGCATGTCCGAGCGCTGCATCGTGGAGGTGGAGGAAGCACAGACGTCCCTTGATACGGAACACAAACAACTGGGCAGAGTGCTCCAACTCCTGCAGGATAAGACTGAGGACTTAGAGGCCCGTTCCCGGAGATGCAATCTCCGCATTACGGGTTTGCCGGAATCTACACAGACCGGGAATAAGGAGATATTTGTGGACAACCTCTTAAAATCACTACTGGGAGACAAGGCCTTCTCAGGGATGTTTGGCGTGGAAAGAGCGTACTGATCCCTGGGCCTTAGACCAAAACCGGGGGCGCACCCGCGCCCAATAATTGTTAAACTGCTCAATTATAGGGACCATGATGCGGCACTGAGGCTTGGCAGGGAGAAGCAACCACTAAACTATGAGGGCTCGACAATCTCCCTTTTCCCTGATTTCACTGCAAAAGTGCAGGAGGCACGGAGACAGTTTGTGCCAATGAAACGCCAGCTTTGAGAAATGGGCACGGACTATGCGATGCTATACCCTGCAAAGTTGCGGGTCAACATGCAGGGGAAGTCCATGATCTTCACTGACCCTATGGCTCTCCAGAATGCCCTCAAGGAATGGTGCAGAGAAACGAGGCAACCCCCAGACAGTGAGCCGCACGTGGAAGCTACGGAAGGCTCCCTGGATGAACAGGATTGAACAGTGGAGTTGAATGCTGAGCTGTACTCGGCTGGACAGCCCGACACTGCTCTACAGAGGTTTCTTGAATAATGTACATGCGGCGGGATTTACTTCACACGCTAGGGGAGTTTTACCGTGGGTTAACCGAAAGGCATCACTGAAATTTACCCCAATAGTAACAGACAGTGAGGGTCGGTACACGATCACTAAATGCATGGGGAAGGGTATGGAGTTCTATATAGTGAACACTTATGGACCTAACTACGACCACCCCGCTTTTTACACTGATCTAGCAGATAGGGTCCGAGAACACTGTGGAGGGCACGTCCTGTGGGGGGGCAACTTTAATATGACAAGACAGCCCTCACTCGATAGATTAGACGGTCCTGATCGCCGCCCCTCGGCCTCCGCCAGAGTGCTAGACGTGGAGATGACGCGACTGGGGTTGCAGGATATATGGAGATTTCGACACCAGACTCAGGGGGATACACGCACTACTCGGCACCACATGACATTCATATTCGGATTGACTACTGGTTGACCACTTCCCACCTGCTTTCCCTGGTGGGGGCATGTACGATCCTTCCGTACACTTTCTCGGACCACTCCCCTATTCTTATCACGTTTACAGTGCCGGAGAAACGTATCCCGCCATTTGCTTGGGGCTTCCCTCCTTACTCTTTGCTGGACGACACCTTCAGGGAGGAGCTAGCCACGGCCATCGAGGAATTTTATGACACCAATATAGGCTTTGTCGACTCATTCTTCATGGTGTGGGAGGCCTTTAAGGCGTATATGCAGGGAGTCACCATCGCCAAACACGCTGGGGTCCTTAAATCCATCCGGGGCGTCTGGCGATTCTGGAGAACAGGCTTAAGGACATAGAGGCACGACGCCTACGGGATGATGACGAAGACCTAATTCAGGAACTCGCCCAAACACTGCGCGAGTACCATGAGGAGGCTGACTCCGAGATTAAGCATCTGGGAAAGTATGCCACCGCATGATCCTACGGGTAGGGAGAGCGCCCCGGGTCGGTTTTGGCACAGCTGACCAGGCAGCGTAGGAGTAGTACTGCGATTCCCGGCATGAGATCTCCTCAGACAGACGAGCCCCTATCCGATGAGCCGGTGGCGGACTGTTATCGGGAGTATTATACAACTCTATACGCCTCTAGAGGCCCTATCCCGGAGGAACGTATTCTTAACTACCTACTCATATTGAACTGCCCTGGCTGTCTAACTTGCATCGCGAATTCCTGGTGCGACCACTACGAGCTTGAGGAAATTGTTCTGGCCCTCCCTATCGGCAGTGAGGGCTGGGAGTGCGCCAGGTAGTGATGGACTAACTGTGTCGTTTTACAAGACATATTATGACCTACTGATCCCTCGACTACTGACACTCTTTGAGAACATGGCAGAGTCCGGTGAAATGCCCCCCACGATGCGAGAAGCGATACTTATTGCAATTCTTAAACCTGGGAAACCCCCTGGGGACTGTTCTTCGTACCGCCCGCTATCGTTATTAAATGTCGATGCGAAGATATTTGCTAAAATAATCGCTAACCGCCTCAGCCCTCTGGTCGCCTCTCTGGTTGCCCCTGAGCAGGCAGGCTTTGTCCCCAGTCGCAACTTCACTTACAATTTACGGACGGTGTTCGCTGCATTCCAACACACCCACCCAGATGTCTCTGCTGTCGCGGTCTTTTAAGACATGGAAAAGGCCTTCGACTGTGTCGAGTGGCCTTTCCTGAGACAAGTTTTGAGTCGCATGGGGGTGGGGGATCTCTTCCTCCAACTCCTGAACACACTCTATGCATATCCTATGGCCTGTGTTCGTATTGGGTCACTTACCACTGACCCCATCAGTATCGGTCGCGGCACGAGGCAGGGAGGCCCCCTTTCCCCATACTCATACGCACTAGTGGCTGAACCTCTTGCGTGCGCTCTACTCGAATATCATAGACATCGGGGTGTACGGTTCCCCACATACAATTTGATTGTGTCCACATATGCAGATGACACATTATTATATGTTCGCGACCCGGAGGTAAACCTACCGGCGGTGCTACGTAAAGTAGTCTTATTCAGCTCCCTTTCGGGTATTCACGTGAACTGGAGCTAATCACTTATGTTCCCACTCACACCTGCCACTTAGAGATTCGATCCGGAATTTCCCATCCAGTGCAACCACAGAGGCGGTACGTTATTTGGGGATCCGGCTACATACAGATTCGGAGGTGGTTCTCAGGGAGAACTACGGGGTGGCTATCTCTAAGCTAGAAGACGATATTACCAAGTGGATTGGCCTGCCTTTGTCCTTGATGGGTCGCATTTCCCTCATGAAAATGATAGTGCTACCTCGCTTCCTGTTCCTGTTCAGTAACATACCCATGGTCCTATCTAGCCTGTTTATTCAACAACTACACTCACTTATAATCCGACTGGCATGGGCCGGCAAGCAACCCAGAGTTGCGTGGAAAATCCTCACCCGTCCATATGTGGAGGGTGGTCTGAACACTCCGGACCTGGATCTCTATTATCGAGCCGCGCAAAGCGCACATGCGTACCACTGGATACACGGCCCTGCGGATATTCTGCACATACACATAGAATCGATTGTCGTGGCCCCGTTCTCTCTTCCCGCGCTGTTTTCTTGCCCTCGTGACCACCGGACGGGTTTCCTTGACTCCCTGAACACCGTTACTCACGCCTGGCACCACATGATGGATGCACAGGCCTGCACGCTTCTGTGAGCCCTGAAGGCCCCCTTCGCCTGGTGTTCGTGGCTTGTCCCATGTAAGGATAAAGAAGTGCTGGCAGCGTTGGCTGCACTAGATATAAATCACATAGGAGACTTATTCATGGATGGTAGGGCTCGCATCTGGGACGAACTGGAGTCTGAGGACGCCACTCACTCCCTCCTTCCTCGCTTTCAATTCCATAGGGTCCGACACGCACTCAAAGACCTGCTAGGGGAGGACGTGGCGGAACCCCCGGTGATCATGACATATGATTATATCATTAATGCCAAGACTTCGACCAAGTCAATAACAAATCTGTATCGAGTTGCTCTCTCTCAGAGAACGACGGACTACACTAAGCCCCGTTTGGTATGGCAGACTGACCTGGCGGTGGACCTCCCAGAGGAAACGTGGCAATACTGTTGTGCTAATACCAAAATATTATCGCTCAACGGTCGCCACCGGCTGCTGCATTTAAAATGTTTAAACAGGGTTTACTACACCCCAGAACGGCTCTATCTATACGGACTTCGGGAGAGCTCACGCTGTGAGAGATGCAGAGTGCAGCTGGCTGATTTTTTACATGTGGCCTGGTCCTGCCCAGGAATGTTTGCCTTTTGGTGCACAGTGTATGAGGAAGTGAATAGAATTCCGGAACTTTCACTACTCCCAACTCCCCTGCTAGCTATTCTTGGGTACTCTAAGACCATCAAGACAGAACACCGACGACTAGTGGACATGGCCTTTCTGGTGGCCAAGAGGTGCGTGGCACTCTCTTAGATGCAGAGCCCTGTGCCAACGCTTTCCCAGTGGACTAAAGAAATGCTTTACTGCTGTACACAAACTGAATGATATGATGACTTATTACCCCCCCTCACCCCCTGCAATAGGCCCAAGAACTTTTGGGCACTGTTTCTGGAAAAGAGGCCCGAACGTGACATTTCAAATACACATGAGGTTGACACGACTGTGATGGAGGGGAGGTCGCAGCCCCCTCGCGCTGGAGAGTAGGTGGTTTTCTATGCTGGACTGGTCACAGGGACCCTCGACTGGTTTTGGGACTTTGACAAATATACCCCCCAGTGGTCTAAGTCAAGGGGTGCAAAGCGTGGCTCTGCTTTTATTGTGTGTACGTATTGATTATTGTTTCAGAAATGCTGTGATTTTATTTGGCTGGTGTGTATATACTGCATTGTCGCTGATTCATGCTACTAATGTCTGTGCTTGTCCTTTAATTTGCCTGGTTACTTATTTGAAATGTCAATAAATAAATTAATTTAAAAAGTCTCACTTAGCAGATCTACTCACACTCAACGGGGTGGACAAAGCTGGTTGTGATGGGGGTCACTGCATGCCACATTTCAAGATAGAGCATACACCATATTCACGTAGATGACGATTCGCAATGGCACGTATCTACCGCCCGCTATTGGAACCACAATGTCGGTTTCAGTAAAGTTGTGTTGGCAATAGGGACTTTTCCAAAAGTGCAAGTCCTCAGTCAGCCACTTCCTGTGGATAAAACAATGTCTTGGAAATAAGGAACCCTCGTATGCTTTGCTCACTGTGAAGGGGGAGGGCAATGTGTCTAGTGGTGTTTAGTGTACTGCAATTAGCATATAGTCAGATGCCAAAAATAACAGCTGGGAAAAGTGGGTAGAACACTGGCACCACAGGGAGCAATGCTACATTTCCCCTCCTGTTTGCTGCAGAACTGTGTTCTGCCTTGTGCCGTGCACATTTGAGCCACAAAATTACAACATTTTGCATGTCCAGGAAGGTGAGCCTCCCTGCACAGGAACATCCAATTTCTATAAAGCTGACACACTTGCACTACATAGCAAGTGTGCCTATGTCTGTGCATGGTAGATGGACTCTGTGCCAGGCTCATGTGAAATGCATGGCGGGTCCGTAATCTGGGGATCCCGGCGCATACATCCATCTCCATGATGGATAAGAGTTGCAATCTCACGGTTTGTTCAAGCTCATGTTCCTACATTGTGTTGTAAATGGGTAACAATGTGCTGTCCAACTCTGTGAGTCACACATAAGAGATTCAACTTCACAAAAGAGTGCCCCTAACCTAGGGCATAACTCCGATTTGCCACCCAGTAATCTATGCAAGTTTCCTGTGCACAAATAAAATGGATCCTGACACTATCCATCCAGCTAAATTACATGTCATGATCACACGTACACATTCAAATTATTGTTATGTGATTAAATAAGTTGTATACAAGGCAAAAAGCACCACTCCACCAAATCACTTCAGACGTAGGTGCAACCACAGTTCAAAACCAGTAAAAATGTATTATCAATTCACAAAATTAACTACCCTGAACTAACACTAAGCACTACTATAACTAACCTAATGTTAACTAACTGAAACTAAGTGAATGCTCCTCTAAACTATCCACTGTAACTAATCCTAAACACGCAGCATCATATCTAAGACATGAACTCCCCTCCCACCCTTAAAACACATCAGAAGACAGGTCAACTACATCTTAGCTTCCACGTGCACATGGACAATGATAACTGTCCTTTAGCCTCTCAGTTGTCTGACTCCCTAATGGGACTAAACCTTACCCAAATGATTACTCTTCCTACTCACATAGTCGGTCATCTACTTGACCTGATTTTTACCAACGTTCCAACTCTAAAGGTGGCAGATCCGATCCCACTTTCATGGTCAGATCACAGCTTAATACCTTTTACTCTCGCTGGTCCTAGCCGCAAAGATCCAGTGAAAGCCAAATACGAAGATAAACGGATTTGGAGGAAAGCCTCACTGGAATCTATGGGATGGGTTCTTCCAAACAGTCCTCTGCTGCTCACAAAGGAACCAAGCCATTATGCCTCCTCTTTCAATGGCTGGGTTTCCACAGCTCTTGAGAAAGTGGCCCCGATTAGAAATCCAAAAATGATTAGAACCATACCATCCGCCCCCTGGTTTACAGATGAACTCCGCAAAGAGAAAGGTGTTTGTAAAAAGTTGGAACGGATATGGTGGAAAACCTATGACACTAAAACTCAGAGCGCTTACAAAGCTGCACTAAAACATTTTTAAAAAGACAAATGTCACTCTAGTAGAGACTTTCTGGCTGATCAAATTAGTGCCTCTGACAATTCTACCAAAGAAGTTTTTAGGATTGTCCAAGGATTTATCAAGCAAAAGGCCTTGGAATGCACTATTAAACATTCTGCCCCCTTGTGTGAGGACCTCTCCGGCTTTTTTCAGAATAATAAACAGGCAATATACTCTGCATTTACCCCAACAAAAACCCCTACCCCTCCCCCACCCAAACCTCACTGCTCAGACACCCGGAGTAAATTTCACTGATTCAGCTCTGAAGCTTTCCTTAATCTACTTGTCAAAATCAAATCTGGATCTCCAACCGATCCGTGTCCGGCTAAGTTTTTTACCTTACTTGCCCCGGTACTGAACCCATCACTAAATCAGATCTGGAACTCTTCCTTAAATACTGGCACCTATCCATCTATATGGAAAACCGCACTAGTACAGCCCATCTGAAAAAACGCGGATGCTGACCCTATCGAATTAAAGAATTTTAGGCCAATTTCCCTTCTGCCAGCCCCGGCCAGGATCTTGGAAAAGGAAGTACAGAAACAACTTTCAGCATACCTTGAATCAAACAACCTCCTACATGACTCACAATCTGGATTCAGGGCACGTTATAGCACAGAGACAGCTCTACTGGAAGTGGCAGAAATGATATGAGAAACCTTGGATCAGGGTAATTACGCATTGTTAGTGCTGCTGCACATGTCCGCAGCATTTGACACTGTCTCACACCTGATCCTTATGGAGAGGCTTGAGCAGATGGGTGTGAGAGGCACTGTCCTAACTTGGTTCCACTCCAGAAAATCGGTCTACGCCCTCATGCATCCGCTACCCGCCCGCTTGTTTGTGGTATCACTCAGGGCACGGCCCTGAGCCCAACCCTTTTTAATATTTATCTTGCCCCACTTGCCTCAATCATTGAACAATATGGTGTCAAAGTGGTCTCCTACGCTGACGACACCCAGTTGGTGTTTTCTTTCAGGGATCACTCTGAGGCAGTTTTACCAACTTTAAACAGTGCCTGATTAACATCTCATCATGGATGACAACCAACTGTTTAAAATTAAACACAGACAAACCTGAAGTTCTACTTTTTAATCAGCCATCACCACCAAAAGCCGAGCTCTGGTGGCCAAAGGAACTGAATCCTCCTCTCCCCCGCTGCCAGTCTCGTCGGCGAGAAATATAGGGTTTAAATTTTACTCCGCCCTCTCAAGAAAGGCCCAGATAGGCCATATCTCATCTTCATGCTTCTGGAAGTTGAAAACCCTAAAGAGATACTTACATCTCCTACCAATGGACTGCAGAAAAACGGTATTACACACACTGGTTATTTCGCAGCTGGATTACACCAACAGCCTCTACTTGGGTCTCCCAGACTACCTCATCAGAAAGCTGCAGGTTATTCAAAATGCGGCCGCCAGGCTCATTGAGAACGTTCCACTCAGTCATCACATCTCTCAACATCTGCGCAGCCTACATCGGCTGCCTGTTTAAAAGAGGATCCAGTTTAAGGCTCTGACCCTCACCTAAATATCCAACAATGACTATGGCCCCAAATACTTACAACAAAGACAACCCAGATATACCCAAAACAGACTCTGAGATCTAATCATCAGAAACTCCTAGCTATTCCACGTTTAAAAAAAGCAAGAATGGCGGTCGCTCAATTGCTTTTAAAACCGCCGCTCTATGGAACTCCATGCTGGAGCACCTCTGAAAGGCTAACTCAGAACCACTTTTTAGGAAGTCTCTTAAAACCTGGCTATTTGACCTACCTTAGAGCCTCCCCCCACCAGGTATCTTACCCCGGCAATCGCTGTTAGCACCGGGACACCTCCGTCAGAGGTAGCTGTTTGCGCTCTACAAATTAAAATAATAATAATAATAAATAGCTAAACATTAACTAACTACACAGTTATCTTACATATATATATATACGGGGCCAGACATCATTACAGCAGCCATCGTTTCTCCCCAAGGACAATCGTTTATTTGATGCCCCGTGCACTCCCTTCCTATCCGGGTGAATTCTGAGATATGCAATCATGATGTTGGACTACAGAAGGTGTGCACTGAGTCAGCAGTGGGCCAAACTCTGTGACCAATCAGGGAACAGGAGGAGACTATTTAACTGGAGATGGAGTACTGTTCCGTGTGTGGAGGCATCTGACAAGGCGAAGGGTCACCGAAATGCATCATGCCCTGTGTCCACAATAAAGGCTCCAGACAGGATTTCCCCCGTGTGGCCTCTTACTTCTTCGGCATTGGAGAGGTGTTTTTTGGATATATATATATATATATATATATATATATATATATATATATATATATATATATATATATATATATATATATATATATATATATATGTCATCCAATCCTTCCTTTCTTGATACGAAAAAAGGCGCTGACACCGTGGGATTCTTAACAAAGAGGAATTATTATGTTAATCTCTCAACGAAAAATGGCTCTACGCGTTTCGGCGGGGAACCCGCCTTGTTCACAACAACTTCACAGTTGGTGCTATGGGAATATATACAAGGTTTTGGAGCTTAGTAGTGACGCGCATCGGTTGCTACGGTAGCCCACCTCCCTTTCATTACCATGGAAGAGGTATGTTGCATTCGACGTAAAATTCATTACATGACATATAGTCTTTCTTTCAAATTATATACAGCATTTGATAAGACAGCAATTCATGTGAACCATATGTATGTAGTTAATTATGTTTGGTTTAAATAAACATTTTATAGAGATCTTATTTGAACAAGTATTTTTTCAAATAATGTTATTGATAATATATCCCCTATGGTATATCTGTTCTTTCATAGGAAGGCAACAAATGATAACCATACACGCAACCCTTAGATTTTGTGCAGAAAAATAATGAAATTGTGAAACTTGAAAAATGAAATTTGAAAAATACATAAAACAGTACTGAATTACATTATGAGCTTCATGTGGCAAACATATATCAATTTCCGTAGACCATTTGTCACCATTTTTACATCGTGTGTTCTGCCCCAGTGGGCTTAGAACCGACTATGGACTACTAATATCCTCTCATTCCTGTTTGATAGTGAATTATCCCATCCAACTAGCTCTCTATGGCTGATGTTGGATCTCTCAGTACTGTAGCTAATATATTTTGTGTGTGTGAATTGGTGAAAATGTGAATTACTCAATGAGCTCCAAATAGTGTTATACCATAATGTGAAAAATTAAAATAAATCAAATTGTTGGTGCTGTTATATTTATTTGAGCACCCTTCCCACAAAGTTTTCAGAGGAGTGGGATTAACAGCATCAAATGGAGCAAAATATTGTTGATATTGCAGATACAGGACCTATCTTTGTGTGTTAGGTTATAAATGCACACTCAAGGCTTCGTCTGAATTTAAGCCATTAGGAGTCTTGGTGTCAAGCATGATGATATACCTCGACTCCAACCTTCTGAGTGCTAGGAGTCTATTGCCTCCTCTTATGTTTTTGCTAACACTGTCGATGACATAATATTGCAGGTCTTCTATTCTCCCTCCATGAAAAGCGTTAATATGGCGTGCCACAGGGTAGCTTTGGTCATCGATGGCAACCGCTCTTAAGTGCTGTAAGATGCTTACATGCACTGGATGCAATGTACTACTATATATATATATATACATATGCCAAGGTTGTCTTCCTCCGTAAACGAAACAAGGGGACACGGCGGGGTTTCAGGGAGACCATTTATTCAGAGCCTGGCATGACGCGTTTCGGTGATGCCTTCCTCAGATGCCTCTGGCACTTTTGGAGTCCATTTAAAATTGCTTTGGCCCATCCCCTAAAGTAGCGTGGGACACACCTGTGTCGCATTCCTCTTAAAGCACTCCAATCGTTGGTGTTCAATGACTGCATGTACCAGCATGCAGTTGGTGCTCTGTTTCAATGAGTGGTTTCGTCAGCTTAGTTTTCATACTCCACATTGAAGGGCTGACATTGCTATATATATTTTGTTTTATATAACAACAAATACATCAACCCCCCACCCAAAGGAAAAGGAAACTTATCCCCAAATACTACAACAGAATAAAAATCTAATACATTGTTAAAATCTTACACTACCTATTCCTACACTACAACTACACTACTCAACACTTAAAATTTTTTATCTATGACTAACTATGAAAAAACAATGGGGTAACGGGAAAAAGGGGATGGGTCACTATTGGTCAGTGTCAAAATGGGAGACCCAGGGCAGCCTTAATGGCCTGGAGGTGGGTGTTCAGCTCCGCCATTTCCTGTTTGATTTGTCTCAGTGTCACGTTCATGTCCATTACACAGTGCAGTGCCGGTGCTAAAGATGGCAGTACGGCAGTCCCTTCTCCGTGTGGCTGTGAGGGGGCACTAGATTGTGTGCCGGATCCTGTGGCAGCAGCTTGCCTGTGTGGTGTCTCGGTGTGATGAGCTGATCTCAGGCTATGTCGGGACCCACGCCTGTCGCTAGAAGGGCCAGGTATGACCTGTGTGTCCCTCTGCATCTGGTCGAGTACAACTTTAGGCAGAGACTTCCACCTCCCAGCTGCCCCGTCAGCTCTTTGTCTCCTCTCCATGTTGCGATAGCCCCTGGCCACCCCGTGTTTATGCAGATATGGGTCTTTCCTGACCTGAAACGCGTGTGTCTCCTCTGTCGGCATGTTGTCTGTAAAATAAGAACAATGACAATATGTGAGTCCTGACGACTATGTCAAAGTTCTCCATTTAATTCTGAAACATAAGGTCAGTGAAACATGGGAGCCTACACTCTAACGAAAGATTGTGAAGTTTGAAAGTGAAATGGACAATGAAATGTTGAATTAAGAATCAGTTACAACATGATAGTGACACTGGCATGATAGTGCATGGTATGTGACATGGTGTGTCACAACACTATGAGACTGTCGGTGTCAAATGATGGTGCTGTCACATATCCTGACTGAGGGGGCATTGTACAAGGAATTGGAGGAGAGAGGCATTAGCCCCCCGGGTGTTGCAACTCGCTCCTCCACTTCTGTAACACAAGGCTGCACCATATGTACAAAAATGTGGTGCAGCCCTGCGTGTCCCCCGGCGATGGCCCTTAGTTTATCAACTCAGCCCCAACACAGGCACCCTTACACAAGAGTGCAAGGGTGTCTGTGTGCAGGGGCCGATTGTTTACGTGTAGGAGGGTGTCCCTTCCTGCACATAAACAATCCTGGAAAAGCCCTACTGTCACTATCATTTGTGCTGCATCAAGCAGCACACATGGCAGCGTCAAAATAGCATTTTTCCTTTTATTTGTACATGCACAGGAAAGGACACCTTCCTGTACAGAAACAAACAATGCAATTGGTCTTCTTCCAGCACACATGGAAAAACAACGTTGGGTGGCTGAACACTGACTTATACATGAGACAAAGCCCCTCCCGCCACCACAACGTCACAATAGGTGACGTAGTGGTGGCGAGAGGGGCTTCTACATCTGCCTGTGAATCTACGAAGGGAATGACCCCAAGGAGATAGCTTGACAACACCATTGCAGTGCCAAAACATGGCAATTAGATACATAGGGCCATCTTTGCTAGTGGTTGGGGAACGTGCCATTGGTAACCTTGGCTTAAAGCTACGCCCTGCAACTGCTGGACAGCTGGTATGCAGCATACCTACAATAGTGCTGTGCAGACCTGTGTCTGACCCCGCACGGTCTGAAAAACACTACCGCCTTATGCATAATCTGGCCAACCGGCACAGTCATCTCAGTCAAGGATGGACACGCCTTCCATGTCTGGACATCCTCTTTACCAACACCACTAGCATGTCTCCTCACCTGTCTGTACGCTGTGTAAGCCACATGCATGTAGTGACAGACCCCATTGATATTTCTTGCATGGGTATCACTGACTGGGGATGTGCAAAGTTACATCCGGAAGACATATGCATTGCTCCATCTTCACTTACTGATTTGTTCACACTTCTTCGAAACAGCATCACACTGTAGGCAAGGTACATGTGATACACACCCATACTGCATACTACCACGTACCGATTTTACACAGACATTCATCACATCACACAATGACAATATTTAATGGGTGAACTCACCAGTGGCATGTTGTTCCCTGAAGGAGTCGATGTCTCCTTGTGTGATCAGTGGTCTGCCAGCTGTGAGACATGAAAAGAAAAGTGTGTTAGTATCAGACGTAAATTCACACGTGTCCTATTCATCTTCCGATTCATCAACATCAAAGCTATGTAACTGTACTGTTGCAGTTCAGGTTGCATACATGATTATGTCTAATTTGCCTGTTATTCCCACAAGACATGACAATGCTGAGTTTGGCAACACAAGACAATCCTGCTTGCATATTTGGACATTTTGCACACACTACTTGTGTGACACATTCCCAAGGCCCTGTTTCTCCCAACAACATCATGTTCTCCATGGTCTGTAGACAATAGCATTACTGTAGATTGCACAAGGGTGTGCCATAACAATTGATGGCGTATGATCACACCTTCAGATGTGGCAGACTGACACTCTGGAGGTGGCTTATTTTAAATGAACACATTTTCCTATCTCATCATACGTTACACAAATCCTATGTACAAGGGCAGCGTACATAGGAGGCAGCGCCAAAAGTTAAGGACAGGGAAAACATGATCCTAACTTTGCAAAATGAGGAGAAATGCATTATTTCTCATCCTTTTTGCTTTTTCCATGTGCGCTGCCATTTGCAGCACACATAGAAAATACAAAATGCCTTGGATTGTTTATGTACAGGAAGGCCACCCTTACTGTACATGAACACTCTTTGCCATGCACGCAGACACCCTTGCACCATGGTGCAAGGGTGCCTGCATTGGCACTACACTGCTAAGTGTAGTGCCAGTGCAGGGGGAAACGCAAGCCCGCACCATATGCTTGTAAATATGGTGCAGCCTTAATTTTCTGAAGTGGCAAAGTTGGCGTTAAGCCCTGACAGCTAACGCCTCACTCCGCCACTTTCTTGGACATATGCCCCATTGTGTTACAAACAGTATATTTGATTTATTTCAAAAGTGTTCATTTAAAAATGTCGAGGTTGTACTTACCACCGTGTAGGCCAATGAGGACTCCAAGGTGGTCCAACATGTCACCTTCACTGCCCACGCAATCCTGCCATCAGTGCTTCCATTGTCAGACAGTCCTGTCCACCCCAAAGATCCTCAGCATCGGACTCCTCAGATGCTCCCACCTCACCATCCGCACAGGAACAGCATATGCCTGCAGGATCCAATCTCCACCCTCAACCATCAAGGGCCGGTAGTATACAACTAGCCAGAGGAGGCCTCCCAATGCCCCCTCTGACATCCTGCCCTCCCTACCCGCACCCACCATCTCCCAGAACACACCTAAACCCACTCCTGAAAAAATAAAGCCCCAAAACATACCCCAGCAAGAGGCAAACAACACGTAAGGACAAGTACACAAGACTTCACAGAGACACTAGGGACAGTTCATAGGGCACAACACTCTCAACATCCAAAATCACCAGCACTCAACTGCAAACGGCTCCAACACTCTCCACAGTCACTAGCAGTGTTCTCAAAAGGGAAAGTGAAAGTGCACATTAAACAGGATGCATGCTGACATCCCTTCCTGTGTGTTTGTGGCCCGTTTTTTGACTGCAGTGAGATTCTGCATGCAAATTAGCTTTAGCAGTAATATTCCGTGTTGTTACATGTATTTAGCGATTCTTTTCCAAAAATGATCGTGCTTGCGTATGGCGGCCAAAATTTGGATGCTAAGTGCAAGTTGTTCCTCAGATGTACAGGATTTGATGAAATTTCATATCTGACCTCAAAAGACACCCTAAAGTTCATATCTGACCTCAAAACACACCCTCAGATTAATCTCTGACCCCCAAAACGTACCCTAAAATTCATATCTCTCCCCAAAATAAACCCTAAAATTCAAATCTGACCCCAAAACATATATCCCTGCACAATGTTTAACTTTCACTTGTCAGATATATGAACTTATGCAGAGAATAAATATTCACACAAGGTTTTGGTGTAGTGATATTTTATTGCACAAACCAGGCTTATGTACATTTTTCAGGGATGTCATATTTTGATATTGTGATTATGTGAAGAAATTATTTATTATTCATTCCCTCCATGCTGCTCCAGCAGCAGAAGCTGTGGTGTGTGCCGCATCTGCCTCTTCTTCCAGGTCATCCTCGGGATTGTCCGGATCTGCCGGCACGTCAAGCCATTGTGAGTTTGTGTGGACACATACATTGTGCAAGACGCAACATGCCAGGATTATTTTGCACACAAGTTCTGGGCTGTAAAGCAGTCTGCCGCCTGATATGTCAAGGCACTGGAACCTTGACTACAGCCGCCAAATGTCCTTTCGACAATGGACCTCGTGCGTCCAAGGGCAACATAGTACTCTCTCTGTGCCTGTGTGTTTGTGGCTCTGAGGGGGGTCACCAGCCACAGAGAGATTGCATATCCTTGATCACCTGAAACTTATAATGGAGAGATGTGTCCATTAGTATTTGTGCCTGCTGTGTTTGCAGAGTTTCTATTTTGGGGTGTGTGATTTGTGCTACTTTGGGAATTCGATACCCTGGAGAAAAAGGAGGCAGGAACGGCATCTGATTTCAAGGTATGCCTGGGGGAGCTTGCCAATTGGATGAAGATCAGCTATCTGCAGCTGAATGCGGGAAAGACACAGGTGATGGTAATTGGTAAGCAGCCCTCTGGTCACATTCGTGGTGGCAGGAGGAGCTGGAACTGACTCCGATCTCTAAGGCTAAGGTCAAGAATCTGGGAGTATGGTTCAACGACACCCTCTCGTATTCAGAGCAGATATCAGCTGTGGCTGGTGCCTGTTTTGGCATTCTTAAAATGTTGTGAAAAATCCTGGATCTACTCCCATTAGATGCCAGACGTACCATTGTACAGGCCCTTGTTACGTCTGGTATAGATTTTTGCAATATCCCGTACCTAGGGGTGACCAAAAGAAATCTGAACATCCTGTAGAGGTTCAGAATGCTGCAGCTCGGCTAATTCTGAATATCCCTAGGCGGGCTTCGGTGGGGGAGACCTTGAGGAAATTACACTGGCTCCCCATACAGGGTCACCTTTAAAGCCTTGTGTTTTAGCCACAGGATCTTCAACAAGAAAGGTCCTAACTTTTTGCACCCCCTTCTTACCGCCTATAGACCTAGAACGCCTGCGGGTAGCTATCGCGCTTTATAAAAACTTATTTCAATTCAATTCAATTTCACGTTACCTATAGTCCTTGGGCACGACAAAGTTGATTGTGCCTAAGGTTCGTAAGGTACGGGCTGGTGGGAGCTCTTTTTGCCTCCTTGCGGCTAAGGCCTGGATTGACCTCCCTGTTCATTTAAGGACGTGTGTTAGAAATGGGATTTCCGGTTGGCTAAGGCTGGCGCCAAAACTAGGCAGAAACCACCACTCTAGTCAGGGCAAGGGAGTTACACGCCAAGATAACCCCTGCTCACCCCCTTGGTAGAGTGACACGAGCAGTAAGGCTTACCACGGAGGCAATGTAGGTTAAGTATTTGCGCACGCACCCACCAGCAACAACATCCAAGGCACCCCATAAAGGGAACTCCACACAAGGTTATATATAAAAATAGCCTTTGTATTATACCAAACACATTAGATAAAAAACACACACCTTACAAGGTGCCATAGGCACGGGCAGAATTTACAGGGGATTATATACATGGGACAGGGCCACATGGACCACTGTCAGGAAAAAGCACTTTTAGAACTAGCACTTGGTAGAAATAAGGTTTAGCACATAGCACGTATAATAACTGTAGCACCAAATAGCAAATGTAGCACACAACCAGTAATCACTGGTAAAAGGTAAGTACCGCCTACGCAATCCTAAACACCTTAGGCAAATATCACGCAGAGAACCATGAACACACTAGTATAACCCATACTAGATAAAACAACCTCCTAAGCATAAAAATATGTCTAGAGGTATCAGAACAGAGTGCGCAAAACATTCTACACACAGTACATTTCCTAGCACCCTAAGAAGCACATAAATCACATTTATAGCAGAAATCACCTTTACCACATAACTCACATCAAAGTCCAGGTTGCGCCACTGCGCCAATACCTAAACGTAGCAGCTGCCCACTACTTGCTGGGCAGCTGAAGACAAGACCAGGGCCTAAACGCTGCAGCTGGCACTAAGTGTTGCGCAGCTGGGGAAGGCCAAAGTAGGGATGAAGGAGTGTGACTCACTCCTGAGTCCAAGGAACAAGTCCCCTAGAAAGGAAAACCTAAACTGTGCAGCTGCCCACTACTTGCTGGGCAGCTGTGAACTCAAAACGGCGACTGGGGCTTTTACTAGCCCTTAGGAGCAAACACTGCGCAATAGGTTGGAGCCCTCTGGCTCTGGAGCCAACTGTACACTTTGGAGCCTTCTAGGCTCTGGGGAAAAATAATGTGCATATTGGAGCCCTCCAGGCTCTAAACAATGACTGGGGCGTGGGAGCCGCCCCAGTCATAGGCTCAGCACGGGCTCCTCTGGCCCTTTAAATTAATAATGTGCCCCGGGAGCCATCTAGGCTCTAGAAATAATGAGGACTTCATTGGGCCCCTCGGGCTCAGTAAAGGGCTAGTAGGACGCTGGGGCGGCCCACTGCCATCCGGGGCCACCCTAAATGCCCCCTGCCACTGTGCACATCGTTGGAGCGGCCCGCTCAGCACACGGGCCGCTCATGCTCTGAAAACGGACACTGCACCCCTTCGTTGGAGCAGCCCCCTATCAGGGGGGGGTGCTCAAGAACTCATACGGCCGTGCTCCCTCATGCCCAGCCCTCACTTACCAGGCTCGGCAGGATTCCTCTTTCTCGGGCGGCGGTCTCCTCCTTTCTCTTGCAGTGGGGGCAGGCACCGGCAATGTGCCTCGTGCCCCCTCCGCCGTCGGACTGCATTAGGTGGCGCCTGCTGGGCTCTCCCTAACCAAAGGAGCCCCGCCTGCCGGCAGCATCTCCGGGGAGACCGGTAATGGAGGCAATGGCTTCCCCTAGGCAGGGGGAAGCGGTAGTGACATAATCCAGGCCCCGCCCACAGTCAGGCAGGCTCGGGCCTGGCTTCCGGTTTCGCCACGGCGGCGGCACCAGCATCTCTTTGCGGGAACAGTACCAAGGGGTGTGCACCCTAGGTGCGTGAAATAAAAGTAGAAATGGGGTGGGCACCAGTTAAGGCTCCTGTACATGGCAAATGAGCGAGGTGGGCACTTGCGCCAAAAATGAGCCAAGGGGGGGGATCCCCAGGCAGGGGGACTCCCTCACACACAACGCAGCCCAGCGCTGCAGGGTTCCAATAGCACACTCCCAGAGGGGAAAACCAAGCGCTCACCAGGCCAGCATTCCCAAAGGAAAATACAGCTCTCGCATGTTGCAAAAGGGACCTGGGAGCTGGGGAGAAAGGTCAAAGGGGTTCCAGGAATTCCTCCAGCAATTCAGGGCATCCAGGGGCTGGGCAGGGCCCAGGGAGGCAAGCCTTCCCCTGGGCCCCAGCAGCAGCACACCCCTGGTAGATTCTAGTCAGGAAAAACAAGAACATTTTCATGGGGTCACAGCCCCTCTTTTATACAGAGAAATCCTTTGTCTACAAAGGTGCAGGCAAGGGGCGAACCAGATACAACTGATTCCTGAGCACTTTGTTTTGCTCAGCCCCTCTGCCTATTCACAGGATGGGCCAGGGACATCAGACACACCACAGGGGGTGGAGCCAGCATTGTGAGTGGAAAGCCCAGCCCTATTCAGGTCCCAGGTGCACTCCTCCCTGGCCATCAACATGCAGATCTCCCATTCACCACCGGGGCAGACCCATCCTGACTTCTGGAGCCAGGCACACCAGCCAGCTCCAGCCAATCACAAGCCAGACAGTCACTGCACAGACAGACCAACTCCTAGAAGCGGCACTTCCACACTAGACACATGAACGCCGCACACATCATCGCGCAGCATTCAATCTCACGAGTTTGCACATACCAAACTCAACCTTGCACTCCCCACGCATCAGGAATTACCATGGACACACATTTCCCCCATGCATTCCTATGGGAGGGCAGGCCAATCTCACACACGCACTCAGAGAGCGCACGCACTTTACACTGCGTCACAGTGCTAAAGTGCGCAAAGACCAGAAATCATTATAATTATGTAACACTAAAAGGCAAAAAGTTCAGGGGTGAACCTGCCAGAAGGGCCAAGTCCAACAACGTGGCTCTTCCAGCATCCCTCTGGTGGCCGGAAGTAGTCCTCTGTAGCTGTTCCTTTGGGGACCTAGGCTGGAGGGCGGGTGGGTGGCTCTGGCCAACTATCAAGGTACTATTGGTGTTCTAGCGCGGGGACACTCCGTTGGAGTAACCAAGCACTCTATAAGCTGTATCATAATAATAATAATTCATATTTGTTGTGTGTAGCTTCAGACAATTGACCAGCATCAATGCAAATTAAATTGCCTATACTTGACAGCCTACACATCACCATGGTGGCATTTACTGGATCCTGTGTGTTGCATCCATGTTGTGACTGTCAGGATGTATGTTTATCTCGTAAATAGATTACAGTTTGTTTACAGGCTTGTTGCAGATACTGATCCTCTCACATGCACATATTTAATGGGGTGCACCATTGGCACATGTGCCTGCTGAAACATCCCCCTTAACTTTTAGACGATTACTATTTTGAAGCATCATCTATATGCCTCATTCCGAGTGATTGTGCTGAGAGTAGCTGTGAGACAGATTCCTTGCCTGCTAAACGTTGAAGTCATTGTGGGCTAATTACATCCACCTTGCCTCAAAGGTGGGTTAGTGTTTGAGTGACAGTGGCACTGCTACATGATGCAATGTAATCACTGGGACTGTGATGACAACGTCCATATGCATTGATGTCCTTGTGCATGAATTGACTTTGACTCTGCATGTATGCATGTTTGAGTAATACCCATCAATATTTCAGTGCGTGTCAGTTAACAATCGACAAACATTGTTATTTCAGCATTTGTAGATCATATTGCTGAACCTCACCGGGGTAGCCATATGCGTGTTATACTTGGCTACGGTAGAAGAGCCCTTCACCTAAGCTGCAAGGGTACAGAGGTATTGCCGGGTGTGGATACGTCCTCCCAAATGAAATACTATTCACCAGAGGTATCCCATCCGGTGTAATGAAAGCTTGGCACTGAACTCTTGTGGCATCAACCGCTCAAATGCAGGGAAGGACGCTATTCCTTTTTGTTAAATAACCCTCACACACTCTATTAGTGTAATGCTTCATAATCGGGTTCACCCGGACTACTAAATGTCAGGGTGAGTTCAACCATATCTCAGGTTGCACTTAAGAGAGCTAGGCCAGGCGGTCTGAAGATTAAAACTCCTCCTCCGTCTCAAGGTATCCCTTCAATAATTGAGTCGCAGGGGATGTGAGGAAGAAAATGAATGGGTGTCGTCAGGAGTTGATGGTCCAAATGCCATGCCAACATGTTTCACCCATATTCGGTGGCCTACATGGGTCCTGGGTTTTCTTCAGGGCAAAATAGGGTTTCCTCCCTGGGTCTTCAGTTGGGGTGTTTCCCTATCTTGTTCTCAATTGAGGGTGCAGACAGCAGCACTCTCAGGAAAAGGTGGAAGGTATGCTTATCTCCCATCCAGTTCTGTAGTGTTTTCTGTGCGCCCTATTCAGGTGGATTTAATGTGTCTCAACGCATTTTCAAATGTGTGATGGAGGGGCAGGACCTTTGAGGACAGTTTGTCTACAAACTGTCCTCAAACCGTCCGTATTCTTCCAGAGACGGCCGCTCCCCCACGCAGCTCCCCACCCATCTGCAGTGGTATCGTAGCGCCTAGCTTTCACAGTGATTCTGCCTCGCATTGCTCATAATTTTAAAAGTGTGCTGCATTTCTTGCTCCAATATCGTAGCGCCTGACTTTCACAGGGATTCTGCCTCGCATTGCTCATAATTTTAAAAGTGTGCTGCATTTCTTGCTCCAATATCGTAGCGCCTGGCTTTCACAGGGATTCTGCCTCGCATTGCTCATAATTTTAAAAGTGTGCTGCATTTCTTGCTCCAATATCGTAGCGCCTGACTTTCACAGGGATTCTGCCTCGCATTGCTCATAATTTAAAAGTGTGCTGCATTTATCGCTTGCTTCCTCCTCACATCGCTCGCACTTTAAAGTAGGCTGCCATTAATTAGTCGCGCTGCAGAATCGAGTGGATTGAAGTTATTTCACTCGAACACGCTTGTTGCTGTCAGTTGCTGCCGGATTCTAAAAATTGACATAGGTGAAGCGCGCAGTCAGCGAGTCCGCATTGTGCCTTGATTTAATTTATGAATATATATGTTTATGAATGCATACTTGCATAGCGTAGTACTGCCCAATACAACTTGGTTATTTTGCTAGCAGCCATTTTCATTCTCACGTTTGTTGTGGTGCCTCCTTGCTCGGACTTACACCCCGCCCTCGGCCTCCCAGCTGTCCCTCCCTCGCCCCTCCCCCCTCCACTATCCATTTAAGACAGATGTCCCAACGCGCAGCGTCCACGCGCTGCGGCCGCGCCGAGGGTGCGCCAAGGGTGGGCCCGTCTGCGCCCGTCCGCGCCTGGACCGCGCCCAGCGCCTGTCCCCCTGGTCCCCGCCGTACCCAGCCCAACAGATTCACATATAATGCCGCAACTCTCCTCGCCCTCAACCCCGGACGCACACCACAATGCTGCGATGCCACCCCAGGACGTACCCACGGCCCATTCGCCTGCCTCACCTGCAAGTTCAACTGCTTCAGGACCCTCACCAATTCCACGTCCTCCAAACACAACTCCGATTCTAACCACCTAAAGTGCATCCTGCTCAACACCCGCTCGGTCCACAGACACGCAACAGAACTCTGGGACCTAATCGACTCTGCGTCACCGGACATCGCCTTCCTTACAGAAACATGGATGAACACATCATCAGCACCTGACATCGCCATAGCCATACCGGACGCTTACAAGATCATCCGAAAAGACCGCACCAATCAAACAGGAGGAGGCATCGCCATCATCCACAGGAACACCATCAAAATCACAACCAGCTCCGACGATAATCTTGCAACAGCCGAACATCTCCACTTTCAGATCCACACTGACCCCAGGACCACACTGAGAGGAACGCTCATCTACCGGCCTCCAGGCACCCGCACCCAATTCAGCGATGACATCACGGACTTCATCAGCCCACACGCCCTCGCCTCCGAGAACTACATTCTTCTGGGAGACCTCAACTACCACCTTGACAACAAACTTGACAGCAACACCACCACCCTTCTGGACAACCTGGCCAATCTCGGACTCAAACAACTTGTGGACACCCCCACCCATGTAGCCGGACACACGCTCGACCCTATCTTCACATCCAGCAAGCACATCTCCTTCGATCGCACCACAGTTCTCCACTGGACGGACCACAGCTGCGTTCACTTCAGCTACGAAACCTCCCTTACCCACAATCGCCCTCATCCTATCCCTCGGAGAAACTGGAACAAAATCAGCTCCATCCAACTCCTCACTTCACTCAACCAAAACCCTCCCATTGGACCCAAACCAAGCGGCCATCAAACTCAAGCAATGGATCACCCACAGCGCTGACGAATTAGCACCCCTGAAAAAACACCAGATCAATCCATCTAGCAAAAAGGCTCCTTGGTTCAATGATGACCTTAAAAAATCCAAGAAACTATGCCGCTCTCTGGAGAAGATATGGAGAATAAACCCATCCTCAGACAACATGACCTCCCTCAAGTCTGCCACCCGCAAACACCACCAACTGATTCGATCCGCTAAGAAATCAGCATTCAAGGATCGTCTCGACAACAAAACTCATAACAGCAAGGAACTCTTCAACATTGTCAAAGAATTCACCAACCCCACCGCAGCATCTAACGACATCACTCCCTCCCAAGACCTCTGCAATGCGTTATCCTCCTTCTTCTACAACAAAATTGCCGACCTCCACAACAGCTTTGAGAACTCTCCAAGCAATCAACCCTCCCCACCCCCCTCTGATCCTACTCCACCAACTAACATCCTCAGCGCCTGGAACCCAATTACCACTGAAGACACCATTCGCCACATGAACTCAATCCACTCTGGCTCGCCCACTGACCCTTGCCCCCACCACATCTTCAACAAAGCTGACTCCATCATCGCCCCCCATCTCCGTGATGTCATCAACGGCTCATTCAACTCTGCCACCTTCCCAGAAAGCTGGAAACACGCCGAACTCAGCGCCCTTTTGAAGAAACCCACAGCAGACCCCTCTGAACTTAAAAACTACCGACCCATATCCCTCCTCCCATTCCCGGCCAAAGTCATCGAGAAAGCCGTCAACAGCCAGCTCGCCACCTTCCTTGAATCCAACAACTCCCTTGATCCATCTCAATCTGGATTTTGAGCCAAACACAGCACCGAGACCGCCCTCATTGCAGCGACCGACGACATCCGAGCACTCCTGGACAACGGAGAAACAGTGGCCCTCATACTACTTGACCTCTCCGCCGCTTTCGACACAGTCTGCCATAGCACCCTTATACATCGACTCAGCAACATCGGCATACAAGGAAAAGCCTTGGACTGGATCATCTCTTTCCTCACTGGGAGAACTCAAAGAGTCCGACTTCCCCCATTCTATTCAGAGGCCACCGAAGTCATCTGCGGCGTTCCTCAAGGATCCTCACTCAGTCCCACCCTCTTCAACGTATACATGAGTCCTCTCGCCTCCATCGTGCGTCAACACAACCTCAACATCATCTCTTACGCCGACGACACCCAGTTAATCCTCTCCCTCACCAAAGACCCCAACACCGCCAAAACCAACCTTCACGAAGGCATGAAAGAAGTAGCCGAATGGATGAAACATAGCCGCCTAAAACTCAACTCAGACAAAACGGAAGTACTCATCCTAGGTTCTTCCCCCTCAGCTTGGGACGACTCTTGGTGGCCTTCCGCACTGGGCGCAGCACCCACACCCACAGACCATGCACGTAACCTTGGCTTCATCCTAGACTCCTATCTCTCGATGTCCAGACAAGTCAACGCCGTCTCGTCCTCCTGCTTCAACGTACTTCGCATTCTCAAAAAGATCTTCCGCTGGATCTCCCTCGAGACAAGAAAAACTGTCACCCACGCACTGGTCACGAGTCGACTGGATTACGGTAACACACTCTACGCCGGAATCACAGCAAAATTACAGAAAAAACTCCAGCGCATCCAAAACGCTTCAGCGAGACTCATCTTAGACATCCCGCGTCATGACCACATCACCAGACATCTAAAAGACCTCCACTGGCTCCCCGTTAACAAAAGAATTACTTTCCGACTTCTCACCCACGCACACAAAGCCCTCTAAAATCTAGGACCCGAATGCCTCAACACTCGCTTGTCCTTCTACAAACCCACCCGTCAACTCAGATCGTCCAATCATGCCCTCGCCACAGTCCCGCGCATCCGGAAATCCACCATGGGTGGCAGATCCTTCTCCTACCTGGCTGCCAAGACATGGAACTCACTCCCCACTCACCTCCACCTTACTCAGAACCACATCTCCTTCAGAAAAGAACTTAAAACCTGGCTTTTCGACAAATAATGAACACCTTCCCTTAGCGCCTTGAGACCCTCTGGGTGAGTAGTGCGCTTTATAAATGTCAGAACTTGAACTTGAACTACAAGGCTACCCCACTTACCGCAGTCCCTTGGTTCTTGTGTATGGTAGGCGGACCTATTGCAAGGCATGTTGTATTACATTTGCTACTTGTGCATTATCAAAAAAATTTTTTTTAAACTTTATTGTGCAATGCAAATACGATTACAAGTATGGGCCTACAACCACAGGGGCCGGCCGCTAGAGCATAGAAAGCATGCCTTGAACATCATAAAGCAGCGGCCGATGTCCCAGAGGTCCGGCAAAATACAGGATACAAGTCTTTGCAACACAGGATGGTATCAGGATATCATGATTTTCGTTTTTTAGAAAAGAACAAAAAGAGAAACAAACAAACAAAGCTCAAGGCGGAAATCATTGTAAACAAAGCCGTGCTCCAACGGGGGGACCCTCAATACAGGATAAATGACCAGGTAAGCGATGGAAAATGCCGGGGGGGGGGTAGGGTCAGTGGGGAAGTCAGAGAATCAGGATAAAGAGTAGATTCGTCCAGGAATGTCGGATTAGGGGGACAGAGAAATGTCCAGATTTTCATCAAATGGGGGTGTGCAGATGTTTCCTCGATAAGCGTTCCATTGACTCCAGATTCTATTCCACGCCTTAGGTTTGCCCCTAGCCAAATACATGGTCTTCTCTCTAAACATACACCAGTCCATACTCTCCTTCCATACTGACACGGTGGGGGTCCGTCGGGAACCCCACCGCTGTGCAATGTCTCTCTTCGCAATCATGTTCCCGAGGGCCGCCCACTGGACCTGAGCGACGTTGTAATCATTCGGCTCCCACACATTCAACAAACATCTCCGAGCCTCAGGCAGCAGAGCGACCCCGGTGACACACTCCATCACTGCATGCACACGGGTCCAATATGCAGCCACGTCCCGGCACTCCCAAATGATGTGAAGGAAAGTAGCACTCAAACCACACCCGCGTTTGCACAACCCATCCGAGGAGAAGCCCATGGCAACCAAACGAGGACCAGTAACATACACCCGATGAAGAATTTTAAGTTGGACGAAACGGAGACGGGCGGGAATGGCGACCTCTTTCGGGGAAGACAATGCTGACTGCCAGTCTTCGTCATCCAGCTCCAACCCGTGCCCAGTCCAGGCCACCCTGAGATGCACAAGGAGATCTGCCCGAACGTTAATTAACTTCTTATATATTAACGATATCGTACTATCGGGCAGGTGACCATCGAGTACACGGTCCTCAAGTGGGGAGAACTCGGGAACATCAGTGCCGGCGGCGAAGACCGACGTCAAGGCATGGCGGATCTGTGCATATCTGAAAAACTCTCTATCACTCAACTCATACTCATTCTGAAGGACCGCAAAGGTCTTAACCGCGCCCTTCACCCAAAGGTCTCCCACTCTGCTTATACCGATCATGTCCCACTTCTCAAAACCTTTCGTTGTCCAGAGGCATCCCAGTCTTTCCGACGCATACAAAGGGGTCGCTCGTGTCGATCGATCGTACCATCCCATGGCCGCACTCGCATCCTTCCACAAACGCACAGCAATCTTGGTGGGCCCAGTCAGATTACTCCCCGCTGCCCGAGAGTAGAGCGCCGTATTGTAGTCACCGCCCGGCAATTGATGCTTGTCCATCTCGAAAGCCGGATTTGGACTGGGAGCATACAGTGCGTGATTGATGGCGGAGAACTGGGAGGCCCAATAGTACCGCCTGATATCCGGGAGCGCTATGCCCCCGTCATACCAGAGGAGAGTTAGCTTTGCAAGAGCAATTCGTGCACGGCCGTCCCAAACGAGCCGTCTCTGTAAGCCCTCCACCTCCCGAAAATAGCTCGCCGGAAGGACGTCAAACGAATTCTGGAGTGCGTATAAAAACCGAGGCAGAGACATCATTTTAAAAAGTGCGGCGCGGCCGAGCGGCGACAACGGCAATTTACGCCACCGGGCCACGTCTAGTCTCAACCTTCGGAGAGGAGGAAGGAGATTATGTTCATAGCGGGCAGCCGGATGCAGCGATATAAAAATCCCCAAGTATCTGAAGCCGGATCGAGAGGTCTGAATGGGAAATCTACTTGGTAATGGGGGAAGGCCGCCCGAGATGGCATATACACAAGATTTCGACCAATTTATAATCAAGCTGGAATTCTTGCCAAACGAAGAGAGAACATCAAACAAGACGTTAAAGGACTTACGAGGGGAGGTAAGATACAAAAGAATATCGTCAGCATACAACGAGACTCGGTCCTCAAAATCGGGGGCCCACTGGATGCCCTTTATCGACGGCTCCCATCGGAGCCAGGCTGCAAGAGGCTCTAAAGCAAGAGCAAAGAGCAGGGGGGACAGCGGGCACCCCTGTCTGGTACCCCTCCCAAGAGCAAAGGGCGTGGATACACGACCGTTGACCACAACCTGCGCCAACGGTTCCCTATATAAGACCTTCACCCACCCGACGAATTCCGAACCAAAACCAAATTTCGCGAGGGCGGCCCAGAGATAAGGCCATTCTATCGTATCAAAGGCCATCGTGGCGTCCAAGGAGGCCAAGATGGCCGGCTCCGAAAGAGACCCCGCCCTCGCGAGAACACCATGCAGGCGCCGCAAGTTGAGAGCTGTGTTCCGATGCGGTATAAAACCTGATTGATCCGGAAGGATCATGTCACAGATCACTGAAAGCAGACGATTAGCGAGAACCTTGGCAAGAACCTTAGGCTCAGCGTTCAACAGGGAGATGGTCCTATACGATGCGCAACGGTTCCGAGGCTTATCCTCCTTGGGAATGACCACAATCGTTGCCAAACGCTGGTCACAAGGGAGAGTGCCTAGGTCACGTGACTCCAGAAACATATCACGAAGATATGGTGCAACTCTATCAGAGCGCAGTTTGTACAGCTCAATAGGCAAGCCGTTCGGGCCCATAGCCTTGCCCGAACGGAGAGAACGAATCGCAATCACAATCTCGTCCACGGACAACGGAGCCTCCATGCACTCTCGATCTTCCTCAGAAAGGCAGGGCAACGCTATGTCACGTAGCAATGAATGGGAGTCATCCTCATCTCTGTCAGACACCGGGGAGTACATGTAAGAACTGGGACCACCAGTTCTCCGGGGGGTAGCATGGCTCAAGCAGGAAGGCGGCCAGGGGCTAATGTGTCAAGCAGCTACTTAACACACACATCCAATAAAACACACAGTGGCGCAATAATGGAGACCACACCAGATGTTGTATTTGAAAAATCAAGATCTTTTATATAGGCTTTCAATTAGAGCAAGGCATTGGTAATTCATTAGCATTTCAATTGAGCATTCCATTAAGACATTTCATGTATCACATGCAGGTTGCATTTCCTGTGAAGAGTAAACATTTCAGTAAGGCTTTTCTACAAAACTATAGCCAGCTCATCTATGCAATGAAACGTTAACTGACTCCGCCTGTCGCATCAACTCTTTGACAGGCAAAGGGGTAATGGAATAAACCTGGAGGATCCTACAAGAACCGACAATTATAATGCATCTAAGCAGCACATCAAACCTCTCATAGTCGCTTTTCCTAGAAAGGAATAAACATATCAGCAAGTACTTATCAGGTTAACAAAGAACTACAAAGAACACAGCCTTTAGTCATTTGTGACAAGCCTTTCTTCTTGTGAATGCGGGTCGGCTGCGACCCAGATCAGAGCATCAAAAGTGTTATGGGAGTCCACCACTGCAAGAAAATTCAGTACAGTGAAGTGACTCTCCCTCTCATTAATGGGCTTGTAAATATGGCTCACGAAGAATAATGCAGGCTTGTAAATATGGCTCTCGAAGGATAATGCAGGCTTGTAATTATGGCAAAACAATGCGATGAGGCACATTCAGAAAGGGGCGAACAGGGCCAGTCACAGTTAACCCAGGGGGAGGGGCGACCTCGGGCCTCATGCAGTCTACCGCCCACCTCCCCAGGGGGTTACCTTTCTTATTCGGCCCTCCGGGGCCCTTGCGAAGATGCTGGCTCTGGGCAGAGGGGCGGGGGTGTGCGTCCCTCCCAGGGCCTCCCTTGGCCCGACGCGGTGTCGCTGCTGTTCTGGGCACCAGCGCCGGGGCCGGGGCAAGGCCAACGTACAGGTTTCGGAAGGGAGGGGGCCCTTTAGCTTCCCTACCCCCTCCGCGATCGTTACAGGCTGTCTCCGGCCTACCGGCAAGGCTCCGGGGCTGGGGCCGCTCCAGCCACTCACGTCTCCCGCCTCGAGGGCGCGCCTGCCTCGTCCAATGGCAGCGCGGCGCCCGGGGGCGGGGCAGAGGAGCTCCCCGATCACGTGGGGCGGGACTGCTTGGCTTCAGGCCTACCGCGGCCTGACAGATTCAAAGCGGTGGCCCTCTCCTGGCATCGAGGGCCGCCGAGGGGGCCAAACACAGCGCGGGACACAGTGCACAGGCGGGCAGCCTCAGGACAGGCTGGCAGCGCCTCCCAGGCGTCGCGTGGGCAGCGTTTGGCGGCGCTTCTCAGCGCTAGGCGCCGGCAGGGCAGGGAGGCAATTTCGACGATTCCTGACAGGGCAGGCAGCCTCAGTCACAGCGCTGGGCAGGAGGGCAGGTTACAGCGCTCCACAAGTTAGTCAGTCAGAACTGTGGCAGGATGGGGGCAAATTACAGCGCTTGTCACACAGTTCAGTCAGGGGGAGACAGGTAGGCCCACCTGAAGGCAGGGGATGCGCAGGGCAACTCAGTCCAGTATCTTGTCTCATGAAGTAGGTTTCTTGGCGCTTGGATGATTCTGCGCCCTTGGTTGCTTGTTTCTTGAAGTTGCAGAAGAGGGGGGGGAATGAGTTGAGGGCCTGAAGGATTTCTCCTCAGTCACTGCAGATGGGCCCTGGGGTTCCCTACCACTGGGCCAGATCAGGTAGCTAGCTTTGGACACCTCACTGAGCTTAAGAGGCAGCACCTAAATCCTGTCACTCCCAGTAGCATAGGTTCCTCACTAGGCCCTCCCGCCTAAAACTCCTGCGTGGGTTCCCCAGGTCAGTGATGCCCCAACTGACTGGAAAAAGTTCCCTCCCTGGCTTATATATGCCCAGGTCAGGTGACCACTCTCTAAGGCGGGAAAAGTCAGGTCCGCCTTCCTTCTGGAAGGTTCCAGGAGCTTCCCCACTCTAACTATGGACAGGGGCTGGGTGGCTGGTGTTGCAACAATGTATGGGGACCCAGACTGCTCCTGGCAACTAGGGTGCTACACTAAAAAGACCATGCTGCAGTAGCAGGGGCCAGTGGCAGCCATGTTGAAAGTAGAGAGCACCTGCACCCTAACACAGGTTAGCTGTGAAAAGGTGCCCGAAGACCTAAGGGCCAACAAAAAATAGGTGGAAAAAATGAGGCCAGGGCAAAAAGTCAGGGGTAAAGATCACCCTAAGGCTGACAGGTCTAACATGCGTTCCCCCCATCTGAAAGTGGGGAGAGCTACCCAACCTCTAGGGAGTTCTCGTCACTAAGGCGGAAAAACCGGGAGAGACCGTCAGCATTGGCGTGGTCAGCTCCGGGCTGATGTTCCACCCTAAAGTCCATCCCCTGTAGGGAAATAGACCACCTTAGCAACTTTGGGTTTTCGCCTCTCATCTGCATGAGCCAGCGAAGGGGTCGGTGGTCGGTTTGAACCAGGAAGTGAGAGCCAAAGAGGTATGGCCCCAACTTCTTCAAAGCCCAGACCACAGCGAAGGCTTCTCGCTCGATGGCACTCCATCGCCGTTCCCGAGGAAGAAGTCTTCGGGAGATGAAGGCCACAGGTTGGTCTTGACCATCATCGTTAAGTTGCGACAGCACGGCGCCTACGCCATGCTCCGAGGCATCTGTCTGCATGATGAATTCTTTTTGGAAGTCCGGAGTGGCCAGCACCGGAGCGGGGCACATCGCGAGCTTCAGTGTTTCAAATGCCTCCTGGCAAGCAGCCGTCCAGGTGACCCGACGGGGCTGCTTTTTGGACGTCAACTCGGTCAAGGGGGCCACGATGGTACCATACCCCTTGACGAATCTGCGGTAATAGCCAGTGAGGCCGAGGAAAGCTCGGACCTCAGTCTGAGTTTTGGGGGGCTCCCAGGCCATGATGGTCTCAATCTTGGCCTGGAGGGGTTGCACCTTACCTCCGCCCACCAAGTGTCCCAGGTACACGACAGAGTCCTGTCCAATCTGGCACTTGCTAGCTTTGATGGTCAAGCCAGCACGTTGTAACGCCCGCAGCACCTCCTGGAGATGCTGCAGATGGTCCTCCAGGTGCTACTGAAGACAGCTATGTCATCCAGGTAAGCTGCTGAGAAGGACTCCAGGCCAGATAATACCTGGTTCACCAACCGCTGGAAGGAGCATTCTTGAGCCCGAAGGGCATCACTCGAAATTGGAAGTGACCCTCGGGGGTGGAGAATGCTGTCTTCTCCTTTGCTCCATCGGCCATGGCAATCTGCCAGTACCCTGATGTCAAGTCGATGGTGCTGAGGTACTTGGCTACTCCCAGCCGGTCAATCAGCTCGTCTGCCCGTGGTATCGGGTGAGCATCTGTCTTGGTGACAGAGTTCAACCCCCGATAATCCACACAGAACCGAAGTTCTGGTGTGGTGCCCGGTGGAGTCGCTTTTGGCACTAGAACGACCGGACTAGCCCATGGGCTGCTGGAGGGCTCGATTACTCCCAGCTCCAGCATCTTGGTCACCTCACCCTGGATGCTGTTCTTTACTTTGTCGGACAGCCGGTAAGACTTGGTTTTCACTGGCGGACTGTCCCCTGTGTCCACATCATGGGTACACAGATGCGTAATTCCAGGCGTGAGGGAGAACAATGAGGCGTGCTGCGCCAACACCTGGCGGCAGTCCCTCTGTTGTTCTGGGGTCAAGGATGGGGAGAGGACAACTCCCTCTACTGAACCATCCTTCTCCTGAGCCACTAGAAGGTCAGGGAGAGGCTCACTTTCCTCCTCCTCGCTCCCATCCATCACCATGAGGAGAGCAAGCTCCGATCGCTCATGATGAGGCTTCAGGCGGTTGACGTGGAGCACCCGGTGGGGCTGTCGGGGGGTCTTCAAGTCCACGACATAGGTGGTCTGGCCTTTACGCTCCACAATCTCGTACGGTCCAGTCCACCGGTCCTGGAGGGCACTAAGCTCCCCAGGCTCCATGACCCACACCTTCTGTCCAGTGTCCAACTCCACCGTCTGAGCGTTGTGGTCATACCACTCCTTCATGACGGCTTGGCTAGCCTCCAGATTGTCTGAGGCTTCTTTCCACAGCTTAGCCATCTCTCTGCGGAATGCCAGCATGTAGTTGACAACATCCCGGGGAAGCTTCTTCGAAGTCTTCTCCCAACTCTCTTTGACCAGACTAAGGGGTCCCCTAACGGGGTGACCATAGAGCAATTCGAATGGGCTGAACCAGACTCCCTTCTGGGGTACCTCGCGGTACGAGAACAGCAAGCACGGGAGGAGGATGTCCCATTTCCGCCTCAGGTCTTCTGGCAGACTCCGGATCATTCCCTTCAAGGTCTTGTTGAAGCGCTCCACGAGCCCGTTAGTCTGGGGGTGGTAAGGAGTGGAGAACCGATAGGTCACTCCGCACTCCTTCCACATGGCCTGCATGTAGGCCGACATGAAATTTGTGCCCCTGTCCGACACCACGACCTTGGGGAATCCCACTCGGGTGAATATCCCCATCAGGGCCCGCGCCACCACAGGTGCAGTAACGGTCCTCAGAGGGATGGCCTCCGGGTACCGAGTGGCGTGGTCCACTAATACCAGAATGAACCGATGTCCCGCAGAGGTCGGAGGGTCCAATGGCCCAACGATGTCAATACCGACCCGCTCGAAAGGGGTCCCGACCACTGGGAGTGGTTCCAATGGGGCCTTCAATTTGGTCCCAGTCTTGCCACTGGCCTGGCAAGGCTTGCAGGTCTTGCAATAGGTGTCAGAGGCAACTCTCATCCTAGGCCAATAAAAATGTGGGACTAGCCTCGCAAAGGTCTTGTCCTGGCCCAGGTGTCCGGCTAGAGGTATCTCATGCGCCAGTTCCATCAAAAAGGCTCGGTAGCACTGGGGGACCACTAAGGCCCTGGAAGATCAATGCACTGGAACCCTTGGCTCACTGTACAGGGGACCATCCTCCCAATACACGTGATAGCTGCCGGTCTCCTTGTTCACCACTTGGGCTTCGGCCTGTCGCCGCATGCCTTCAAGCGTGGGGCACTCCTTCTGCGCCCGACAGAATTCCTCCCGGGTAGGACCTCCTTCCACATGCCACTCGGCAAGGGTTGTCAAATCCCCCACGGGAACGACATCCACCTCCACGGACTCCGGGGTTACCTCCGCGGGCTCCCCATCCGTCACACGGGGTGTGTCCTCCACAACACTCTCCTCTGGACCGACAGTGGGTTGGGCCGTTGTCTCAGGCTCCAACCCGGGTTGAGCTTCTTGCCGGGCAGCCGTGGACCGCGTGACTACGCACTTCCACCCTGGTAATCCCAGCATCTCAGTGTGGGCCTTAAACTCCACTTCCTTCCAGGCGGTATGTTCGAGGTCATTACCGAGCAGACAGTCCACAGGCAAGGCAGGGCTGATCGCAACTCTCAAAGGGCCTGACACTCCTCCCCATGCAAAGGGAACTTGAGCCACGGGATAGTAGCTCATTCTGCCGTCAGCCAATACGGCCGGATGGTACACATTAGGAACAACCTGCTCAGGGGACACCAGCCGCCTCACTACAGTGGTCATGCTGGCTCCTGTGTCCCTCAGAGCGTCCACCTCCTCCCCGTTGACCTTCACCCTCTGCTGGTACTTAGCAGTATTCGATGGTAAGGGCGTCACTGGGACCATCTCCTTATCTCCAAGTGAAACCAGGGTCAAGCCTGTCCACTCCCCTTCCCTATCTAGGGGCAGCTCCAACCCAAGCGCTATACTAGCCACCCCGGGACTCTTGCCACCAGTGGGGGCTGGGGGTCGTTTGCGACACTGGGAATCTCACTTGTAGTGTCCGACCTCTCCGCACTCATAGCACCGGACCACTTTTGGCTGCTGACTCTTGTCAGGGTAAGTGGGTTTTGGGGAACGGTTCTGAGGTGGGGTACCTACTCCTTTCCCAAACTGTCTAGTTTGTGGGCCTCGTGAGAACTCTGTTCTTTTATCACCACCCTCTTTCTTCTGAGGGGCGCCCTGTCCACCTTTTGGGCCATCTACCCCGGGGCCCTTGTGTGACACCCGGGTGCTAACCCAAATATCCGCCTCCTCCGCGAGCTCACTGGAATCAGTAAGCTTGCGGTCCACCAAATGTTGGCGCAACTCCGGAAAACACTTATCCAAGAGGTGCTCTCTCAAAAAAAGGTTATACAGACTCTCAAAATCACGCACCTCGCTGCCACGCACCCAACCATCCAGAGCCTTTCGGGCATACTCAAAAAAATCCACCCAATTCTGCGTGGACAGCTTATGGCTGCCACGAAACCTCTGGCGATACCTTTCAGGGGTGAGGCCAAAATGTTTGATAAGCGCCTCCTTCATGGGGGAATACCTAAACTGGTCTGCCTTCTCCAAATACAGGAGTGAGTCCCTGACATCAGGAGGTATATACCGGTACAAACCACCTCCCCAATGTTTCTCAGGCACCCCATGGGCAGTCAAGGCCACTTCATACGCCTCCAACCACCTGGCAATGTCATCCCCCTTGGTGTAGCTCGCTATCACCTCTTTGGGTAACCAGAATCTGGGCTCCTGCTGAGCCTCCGGTCTGCTGCCACCATTAGGACTTCCTGGCGCACTCAACTGCAACGCCTGCAGCTCCATTTCCTTGAGCTGCAGCTCGTGCGCCAACTTCCTTTCCTCCAAAGCAAACTGCCTATCTTCCCTTTCTCTCTCCCTTTCGTGCTCTAACTTGGCAAGCTCCCACTTCAATCGCCTCTCCTCCCTCCTGTCTTCATACTCCTGCGGTGACACACTCTCCCTAGATACATTGCTCCCTGCCCTGGAACGTGGTCCTGGCAACACATTATCTGATACGTCAATGTTGAGCAACCCTGGGTCTTCCTGAGTGTCCACCTCCCCGTGGGTGACCTGTTCCCCATCCTCTTCTTCCTCTGGGTGGGCCCCTACCCATGCCCTTAAGGCGGTACGGAGCTCTTCTTTTACAGCTCTCGTCCCCACAGGCACCCCCATCCCCTGACAAAACTCCCTTAACTGCGCTGCCGGGGACTTATCAAGGTCAGCCAGCTGGAACTCCATTTTATCAGGTGAGGACCTAGATAACCTGGAAGAAAAAATTCTAGGACGTAGGCAACAATACTGGTTCAACACACTTTGCTGCAGGCTAGACAGTGGTGAGCAATTGGGTTTGCTTGAAGCACGATAGGTGTCCAATTAATTGCAGCACACCATGTCTCACTGGAGGGTGTTAAGTAGCTACAGGTCCTGGATCCCACCGCTCGGCACCAATGTAAGAACTGGGACCACCAGTTCTCCGGGGGGGTAGCATGGCTCGAGCAGGAAGGCGGCCAGGGGCTAATGTGTAAAGCAGCTACTTAACACACACATCCAATAAAACACACAGTGGCGCAATAATGGAGACCATACCAGATAATGTATTTGAAAAATCAAGATCTTTTATATAGGCTTTCAATTAGAGCAAGGCATTGGTAATTCATTACCATTTCAAATGAGCATTCCATTAAGACATTTCATGTATCACATGCAGGTTGCATTTCCTGTGAAGAGTAAACATTTCAGTAAGGCTTTTCTACAAAACTATAGCCAGCTCATCTATGCAATGAAACGTTAACTGACCCCGCCTGTCGCATCAACTCTTTGACAGGCAAAGGGGTAATGGAATAAACCTGGAGGATCCTACAAGAAGCGACAATTATAATGCATCTAAGCAGCACATCAAACCTCTCATGGTCGCTTTTCCTAGAAAGGAATAAACATATCAGCAAGTACTTATCAGGTTAACAAAGAACTTCAAAGAACACAGCCTTTAGTCATTTGTGACAAGCCTTTCTTCTTGTGAATGCGGGTCGGTTGCGACCCAGATCAGAGCATCAAAAGTGTTATGGGAGTACACCTCTGCAAGAAAATTCAGTACAGTGAAGTGACTCTTCCTCTCATTAATGGGCTTGTAAATATGGCTCACGAAGAATAATGCAGGCTTGTAAATATGGCTCTCGAAGGATAATGCAGGCTTGTAATTATGGCAAAACAATGCGATGAGGCACATTCAGAAAGGGTCCAACAGGGCCAGTCACAGTTAACCCTGGGGGAGGGGCGACCTCGGGCCTCACGCAGTCTACCGCCCACCTCCCCAGGGGGTTACCTTTCTTATTCGGCCCTCCGGGGCCCTTGCGAAGATGCTGGCTCTGGGCAGAGGGGCGGGGGTGTGCGTCCCTCCCAGGGCCTCCTTCGGCCCGGCGCGGTGTCGCTGCTGTTCTGGGCACCAGCGCCGGGGCAAGGCCAACGTACAGGTTTCGGAAAGGAGGGGGCCCTTTAGCTTCCCGACCCCCTCCGCGATCGTTACAGGCTGTCTCCGGCCTTCCGGCAAGGCTCCGGGGCCGGGGCCGCTCCAGCCACTCACGTCTCCCGCCTCGAGGGCGCGCCTGCCTCGTCCAATGGCAGCGCGGCACCCTGGGGCAGGGCAGAGGAGCTCCCCGATCACGTGGGGCGGGACTGCTTGGCTTCAGGTGTGGTACTGAAAATTCTGGACTCATGTAATAAACTTTGTCATAGCATGACGATTTTTATATCAAAAGACCGAGAATGGCTAGTACACTATGTACAAGCATTTTCGTTATATTCCAGTAACAATTTCACCTCGAAATTGTCATTTTCGTTCTGAACCCTTGGCTTCCATTTTGTGTACAGCAGCCATTTTGTGTGTTGCCCTTTACATAGGCTATAATACAGCTAAATTCGATTCCAAAAGGCCACGTACACCTTGATTGACTTTTCCCTGACCTGGACCAGTTGAAACCATTGCCCCAGGCCGAACCTGTTTGGTCAGTTCCTCTCCCAGTGGCCGAGCAAGATAGCATCAAGGCCCAACATGCCATAAACCTTTTCATCGCGCACGCACCCTGCCTATCTTACTTCCATCTGTCCCTGTTCCTGCCTCCACAAGCTATTTACGCCATGGGCTGTGACCTTACTGTTTCGGGGTTATCCGGCCTTGTCAGCTAAAGAATGTATTCATTGTGTGGACATTGTTTATGGCCTGGACTTATCTTGAAAATGGGTTTTTTGCATCTGTGTACACGTTCTGGGAATGTACTTCAAATATGTGCCTAGGGCATGATAATTGGTATAAAGGGTCTGTGCTCAGACCAGTCAGCAGGCTATCTCATTCAGTTGCTTTAGGTGTGACTGGGCGACGTAGCCTCACAATTAATTGTAATAAAGATGTCTTTTTCATATTTCAGATTCTCTGTTGATTTCTTTGCTGCTTTTTAATGGACTACTTGATGGTAAGATCCCTGAGAAGGAGATTGGGGATTCCTGGTACGTCAGATGGCGCCCTAACAGTGGGCCTCATCAAGCAGTGACTATCTGGAGGAGTCATCTTGTCGGAGGACAGAAATCTACTGGGGAAGGCAGGACAGAAATCTACTAAAAGAGGTACTCTGTGCACAGAGGTTCTGGGGGATTTTCTGTCTTTGCGGCCCAGTATATTTTTGATTTTTCTGACTTAAACTCTCCAAAAGATGTCACTCACGACTGAGGAACCCATTTTGGCTTAAGTTTTTTTCAGTTAGAGCTTGGTAGTTAGAATTTTGACAACTATTTGCGCTTTGATAGGTTTGTATAGGTTTGTATATGCGAATTGCAATTTGTGTAGGCAGATAATGAAGAGACTTTTTTCTCCATCTGTGTTAGTTGAAGTATAAGTGGGTCGCTCCCAGTCCTTAGTTCTTTGGTATTTGGTCCTTAAGTTTATTTGAACATTGCAATTTTCAATAACCGAGGGTTTTGTATATTTACGAGTGTATCGATAGAGATAGCCCCTTGAAGTTTTGAAGCTAGATTAGTGAGCTATTAGATGCCTGATCTTAGCAAATTTGCAGCTTTTGTGTTGGCCAACTTTGTGCACGTTTGGATTAGCCGTCTAGATATCTAAATAGGTTTACATTTAAAAAACATATTTCTTCCTTGGTGACTTTGTATCCCCAGGGAATTAAAATATGACATAATACAAAACAAGGATCCTTTGTTGTACGCAGTTTTATATGCAGAACGATTTGTGGTGTTCTGCCAGCCAAAATTAGTGAATTAAGTGTATTGTGGCTTCGTGCGCTGTGTTTTTTGCAGTCTTTTGGAACACTATTGCGACGTGTTTCTTGTAAATATGACTTAGCCAGTATTTACAAATGGCTTTATTTTCGTCCTGAGTGACGATTTGTAGGTTCAATGTGTGTTTCAATGTGTGTTTCAATGTCTATGTGGTTCTCTCATTAGTGTAAATTCGGTATGTGAGTGGCGTTTGCGCAATTCATGAAAGAGATGCCTGACAGCGCTGTATTGTGTGTCCTGAATGATTTAACACTTTCTGTTTATGTTTGCAATGTCCTCAATGTGTTTGTGGTATTCTTCATGTTTTCAGTCTGTTAAGTAAAATACTGGTTGGTTAATATTGAGTAGAGACTTGAGTAAAAGATACAGAAATGAAACATGTAGTGTGCTAAGATGGGTATGTGTTGCTCTTTAGTTTGTAGAATGAGCAATTGTGCACATATACAAAACTGCCGTTACACGCTTAAAGGATAAAATTAGGAAAAACATTCAATGGATATAAATAAGGCCCCAAAAAGGAGAAAACGAAATTGTCTATTTTTTTGCAAAAATAAATAAATTTACAGCATTTTCCTTAGATGCACTGTATTAGATGTTCACAGGCAAACCTTTCAGTTGCAGTATATTTGACAGGAATGTTCATTTAGCCAGCACTTTTCCAGTTAAACATAGGTGGAATTTTGCATAACCGTCCTTTTAAATATATGTGGCGCAGAAATGTGACGCAGAAATGTGACGCGTTTTAAGTTAGGCATATGTGCGCGGGTTTGTGAGTTAATACATCCAAAATGATAGACAAGGGATGCAGTGGACTCTTATATGTAGAACAATCACAAAAAGAAATAATGGGTTTTATTTGGAGAAAAATTTATTAATTATGAAAAATAATTATTAAAAATAAGTGCTACAAAAATCGTTTTTTAATATTTATGAAGCTTAACACTCATACTATGACCTCCTAGCATTAAAATGTGATTTAAGTTATGTTGCATCACTGAAATGACAAGCATTCGTGTGTATAATTTTCCCTTGGCATAGGCGCAAACAAGCTCATTTTTATGAAGTATAAGTTATTATTTTCAAATGCCTGACTCATGGGTTATGTAATAGACATTCTAGTAATGCATATTATGCAAGAAAATTGTAGGATATTCGTTTTTTAATGCCCAAAATACAAAAGTCGATTTTGAGTAAAAACACTGTTTAAACTGCATTTTGCTTTCATTCAGAGTACTTTTAAAGTGTCTCAAGCCTAAGTAAATGCATACATTTAGGTCTTAATATATATATATATATATGCAGGTTGTGCCCTCTTATGACTCAGCGAGTCAATGTGTCAGTGCAAAGGCTTGTTTTAATATCAGAGTTAAAAGGTTCTGGCTCCAGCTAGGCCTACGAAAAAGTTTGCTAATTTAAGGTCGATGAAAATGTGTACCATCGCATAGAATTGCAACAAGCTTTTACTCTAAAGAAAAAACTGGTATTAGGTTTTGTGAATTATTGATAGTAAATGTACTAATAATCTGGGAACAGAAAGTACATTTTTTTTAGCGCCCAAAAAGGGAAATTGTATTTTATTTTTTTTAAATAGAGTGAATTATTGAGTTAAGCCTTCTGGCTTTGTCAGCTCCAGTGTGGCAGGAGCTGAGAAACCTGCAGAGGCTGCTTTGAGCTGCGCGGCCGAGATGTTATCTGTCATGTTGGCATTCAAGACCTTTTAATTAGGGCTTCGCCTGTGGAATGCAGAATGACCTCAGCATAGCCATAGATCAGCCTTCCCCCACGCTCTAACTTCAGCCGCCTCTCTGTTTTTCGCTTCCTGCCCCTGCCATGGTCCTGACCTGAGGTCATTCGAATAGCAGTAAAAGGCGGGCATTTTTACTGAAGGGAACGTTTGAAAAGGAAATAATACTGTGGCTCCTGACCTGCTCCTCCTGAACCTCTTGGGAAGGAAAATGTGAACTCTCCGATAGATTTAATTTCTGCTCATGTCAGGTGTAATATGTTCACTTCTGCATAACAAATACAAATGGCCATGCGATTTACAACCTATAGCAGGCAAATCGGATTTAATCATATTTTAGAGCCTGGAATATTCAGCGTGTTTATAATTAAAAATGTCTTCTTAGAAGCGTTACAAATTTGACTTTTGCTGGGTTGGGGTTCTTTTTTTTTTGGGAACTAGAATGAGCAAAGGATGCAGGGCACCTGTACAGCACGAAGGGCCATGTACAGCAATGATGATTGCATTTAAAGAATAAATGAGATGGCACCAGCGGAAGAGTAAATAATGGCTCCAGCCTGTGCCCGCAAAAACACCTGTTGTTTGGCAAATTATGTCACCAACACACTTATCCCAAATTAGAAATCCGGCAGGGCTGGCACAGCACTTCATCCCGCTAGTCATGATAAAGGAATCCTTTTTAGCTTGTAAGACTGCAGCCTCTTCTGTATGCCATACAAATGGTGAGTACCCTGGAGGGTTGTAGAGCCCAAACCACCCGTGGTTTGCATAACTCCCAGACACCCAGCTGCTTTCAAAATGCTGCAGATAAGCACTTTATTTAAAATGCAGTTAAATATATGCTTTAAGTCTGTAAGCTTCATTCATTGAAGGCTGCCGTGTTCTCATTTGCCGTGTTCACCCTACATCTGCGTTAAAAGCGCACACCTGAGATAATCAACGAATAAGAAAGGTATTCCTCACACAACTTCGTCCTTTATTTTCTTTTGTAGCACTAAATACACCCACCACAGTATATTGCCAATTCTCACATCTTTCAATGTGCACCCGTATAATAATTGCATTACTGCTTCCTGTGGTTTATTTGTACAAAAAGCAAAAAAATATCGTTCCCTACCTAAGGTTTCTTTTAAGGCACACTGTAATTTGGTTTACATTTTTTTCATTAGTGCACTCCCTCAGCTGGTTATTACGTACATACATGGTTGCAGGTACTTCCTTTAATCGGTGGGAAAACTGTGCATATATTCTGCACTTACAGGTGTTCGGCATGGCCCTAAAACAATAGGGTTTCTTTACAGCAAGAAATAGATATTCAGTTTTTGGATGCAACGACTATCGTTCAAATCAAGTGTGTGTTTATCACTAACAACATATTTAGTACAAGTAACTGTGCAACTCTTTTGAATACTTTTTATATTAACAGACAGTTTAACTAAAGGTTAGACAATTCATAAGCTGCATTTCTAAACATACTTCCTTACCTGCGGTCAACCAGCCAATAAATTCAGACTATTATACCTCACCAATCTTACCAGATATATTATATCGGTAGTCTTCCCACAGGACATGGCTTTTGTGTTTTTATCATATTTTCCGCACTGACTCGCTTATTTATGGGACTGATTGCTAAAACAACTGCCTGCTGCCATTTTTAGGCAGTTATTAGCAATTAAAACGTTCCATCTGTACAGTTGTAGGGAAAAGGATGTGGCATAATGGTCACAGCTGCCCACTTTGGAATGGGGGAACCAGGTCCAGCTTCGAGTCAAGTAGTCAGCAGAGTTAAAAGCCTTAGGCCTGAGTGAGAACGATTTGCCACTTAGGAATTATTTTTTTTCACAGTGGAAATTATAGGTGCAAAAATTAATATGGAGTGTCAGTATAACTATTTCTTCTAGGACGATAAAATCAGGTGATTTGATATTGCAAGGTGAACTGACAAGAGTAACAGTTAAGTCATGAAAATGTATTTTTGTATATGTTAAAATGTTTTTTTTGTGTTGTGTATTTTTCTGCTTCTGCTTGCAGATTATTCATGGATTGTTTAAAGCTGACAAGACACGTGAGTTTGGTTACTTGAAAAGAAGATGTGTTTTTGCGTAATTTCTTAAAAGAAATGTTCATGTTTTCATCTGTATATTTGGCCCTGTCGTGAAATATTTTTACTTGGTTCAAAGTTATATCTGACAGCAGACTCACACTGCATTGTGATCTACTGTCAAAAGGAGGGTATGGATTTTAGACCTGACAAATTTAGACAGGCCCAAATATTGGGATTTGGGCTGCAGGTTTATAGTGCATAAAGTACATGTGCCACGTTGCTGTGTGTCACCGCTTGTCCACACATGTGCATTATTTTGTGTATGTTTTGTTTTATATGTTGTTACTATTACCAGTTCCCCCAGTATTGTGAAAGGATCGTATGACGATACGTATTGTTACACAACAGTTGGATGGATTTGGTATAATGATAAATTTCACAGATATGGTTTTCATACTGTGAGGAAGACAGGCAGCACTTTTACCAGTGCATGCCTAAATTTGGCTATAATGATACTGAAGAAAACAAAAAAGATATACAAAATCAAAGTGTGTCATCTGCTATTAGTCACTTACTGCACATTCCCTTAAAGGAATAGGCAGCCCTAAAAATTATATATCCTGATTGGACGTAAGGATAAATTATAGATTTGTGACTCTTGTACATGGTGACCTAATTTCTATATCGCACTACTTAATCATGTTCTGTTTCCCAAATAGCATATGGCTTTGTCCCTTGAAAGGAAACCAGGTTTCATTTTTTCCCTGAAGAAGGAACTGGAACATTAGTTAGGATTACCGTATATGGTGTAGATTGCCAGCGGTAGAGTTAAAATTTGTGTAACTTTGGTCTTTTTGTATCCCCCGTACTCTTGGTGCTTTGTCACATGCCTGAGGCACCCAAGCAAACTCTTGTTCCTCCTATAGATTTTTCTTTTGTTGCTTCTCCCCTGACCGATGTCGCATCATGCTTAGTTATTGGGGATTTTTAGTTGTGTCCTACTTCCATTTCCCTTTTCCATATTCCTTTCACCAGTCATCCCATTTATTATTATGGGTGTATTGTTTATGTGCACACTTCTAGACTGAAGTGATGTATCAGGAACCCCCCATGTTACGTAAAATGTTTTTTTCAGACTGACTGTCAGGGTAGCGATAGGCTGGTTTAACTGACCCAATATTATAGTAAGACACGTTTTCAATAGGAGATATCTTAAGTTCACCTTTTTGAACATGACGAATTTTCAATGTCTATTTTAATTTTTCAGTTCTCTTTTGTTCCTGCTGCTTTAATTTTTGGTGGTATCAGATGTGTTCTAATCATGCAAATACCAGGACTTTCTAGTGTTTGTCCTTTGTCTGCACATTTGATCATTAGCCTTTGTATTGCATAGTGCACTTAATGCACCTTTTTTAAAGGGACCTTTCTTCATGTTCTTGATAATCTGTATTATGTCATTTCTCTATTTGAGATGTTCTAGATAAGGAATTTAGGAACACCTAGGTTTAATCATTGAGGAAAATATGAATTTTCACCATTAGACAATGCCACCATATGTGAAGACATCCATTTAGATAGAATTTTCGTGTAGTTATTTACCCTTAGATGATGAAGGATATGCTCTCACACGGAAACCCAATTGAAAAGCCTAGAGACACTGTTTTGCCTATTGCCTTTATGTTTGAATTGCTTTTTGAAAAATGACAGTGCATTCTAGACCAACATTGTCCCATGGCGTGTGGCCACTCCCTTGCAGATTGCAGGTCACCTGCTTGCAGTCCCCTTGTTAAAACCCATGAACTGTTTTTGCTTGATTTGAAGGAAACTAACAATTGTGTTACATTTCCTATATCACTAGGTTCTGCGGGATCTTCCAGAGTCAAAGGAAGAGTGATACCCTGCAGACCTGTGATCGAGACTAAGCCCACTCTCCATCAGTGACAGATGAAAGACAGACTTCTTGGCTCTACAATTCCTGCAACCAGAAAGTAGCGTGACAGCGATCATCAGCGTGACAGCGATCATCAGCGTGCCCCCAATGGTACCTCCCAAGCAAGCCATTTGTTTCATCAGAAGGCATTGTAAAAAGAAAAGAAAAGAGGAGCTGGTTTTTGGTTTTGCCTCAGAATTTCAGTGCAAAGATGCGAAGGATCCCTGTTGTGGATGGCAGGGCTGTCATCCAGTTTATTCAGTTTGTTCAACTGTCATGTGCTTGAACCTCTGACAGCGCGCGGTCCCCTGATCCCCTTGGCCTGAGTTTTGGCCCCCCACACACCTCTTTTCCCTTTGCTCCAGCGGAAAGGCAGTGCACCCAAGGATCCACGTTTGGAAAAAGGCACTACATTCTGGTGCCCATGAGAGAGCAGCTTGAGCGTCCTCTGACACTAAATGATGAGTGTTGGAGTCTGGAAGTGCTGCTGATCTTGAGAGGTTGTTTCTCAGTAGTGCTTGGATCTGCACGAGATGTTTTGTGCCCATGATCCATGAAGAAGCACATCATTTGTAGTGTCTGCCACAAAGAAGAGACACTGGTGCACTGCCTTGAGACATTGAGACTTTTTGAATGAGCTATGAGTGTTTGCCAGGAGGGCACTCCAACTAAGCAGTACTTTTTCTCATGAAGAGGCCTGAATGAAGAGGCCCAACGCGAAGAAGACACTGGAAGCGGATTTGATGGACAATAGAAGTCTGCCAGAGAGGCTTTTTGAACAGACTCTGGGCATAGTTGGTTGCACAAGAGGTTTCCGTGTGATTGTATAGACTACGTACTAGGAGAATGATTTTATTGTTCTGCTGGCATTATTTTAAGTAGTATTCTGTTTAGTAAAAGCAGAATAAAGTCCATTTTCTGTGAAAGAGTATCCCCTTTTCACCCCAGAGCATTAATGAGGGTCACCACTGTTTCACTTGAACATATAAGGAATTACAGAAATGCATAGGAAGACCTAAAATGTAAAAGATAATTTTAGGAATTACTTTTTGCTTAGGGTTGTGGAAAATTATGATTCATTTGTAATAGCGGTCACTATTTTGTCTATATGTTCTTAATGACGTGTTTTCTAGTGTTTTTTTAAACATGGCATTGCTTTTATGGGTGGGATTGTTTTTGCTGCCCAATTCACACCTGTACCCACCTCCCAACCTATGTCTCTTCCTACTTCTACCTTTTTGCATCCTTTCCAGATTTTACCTAAAACATGGATAGTTAGGAGATCAGAGTTTACTGAAAATTCATTTTGTACAGTTATTGCATCAACACCAGTTAGTAGCTGAACATCACTGATTGTTGGGCGTGTGGTCTTATACCACATACTACAGACAGAGGCATTCCCTATTTGGTCCAGCCATATATGGCCTTTGTGCTACTGCATGTGCAAGGAGACCTGTCCTGAGAGAATCGCTAAGTAATAGGATTATGCTTCAGCAACATCTTGAGGATTTTTATAAAATATAGGCCTGGACTCAGACTAGCGTGAGTATAGGTTATTGCCTATGTAAGGGCAAAAGGGGCGTCTGTGGTACTGAAAATTCTGGACTCATGTAATAAACTTTGTCATAGCATGACAATTTTTATATCAAAAGACCGAGAATGGCTAGTACACTATGTACAAGCATTTTCGTTATATTCCAGTAACAATTTCACCTCGAAATTGTCATTTTCGTTCTGAACCCTTGGCTTCCATTTTGTGTACAGCAGCCATTTTGTGTGTTGCCCTTTACATAGGCTATAATACAGCTAAATTCGATTCCAAAAGGCCACGTACACCTTGATTGACTTTTCCCTGACCTGGACTAGTTGAAACCATTGCCCCAGGCCGAACCTGTTTGGTCAGTTCCTCTCCCAGTGGCCGAGCAAGATAGCATCAAGGCCCAACATGCCATAAACCTTTTCATCGCGCACGCACCCTGCCTATCTTACTTCCATCTGTCCCTGTTCCTGCCTCCACGAGCTATTTACGCCATGGGCTGTGACCTTACTGTTTCGGGGTTATCCGGCCTTGTCAGCTAAAAAATTTATTCATTATGTGGACATTGTTTATGGCCTGGACTTATCTTGAAAATGGGTTTTTTGCATCTGTGTGCACGTTCTGGGAATGTACTTCAAATATGTGCCTAGGGCATGATAATTGGTATAAAGGGTCTGTGCTCAGACCAGTCAGCAGGCTATCTCATTCAGTTGCTTTAGGTGTGACTGGGCGACGTAGCCTCACAATTAATTGTAATAAAGATGTCTTTTTCATATTTCAGATTCTCTGTTGATTTCTTTGCTGCTTTTTAATGGACTACTTGATGGTAAGATCCCTGAGAAGGAGATTGGGGATTCCTGGTACGTCACAGGCCTACCGCGGCCTGACAGATTCAAAGCGGCGGCCCTCTCCTGGCATCGAGGGCCGCCGAGGGGGCCAAACACAGCGCGGGACACAGTGCACAGGCGGGCAGCCTCAGGACAGGCCGGCAGCGCCTCCCAGGCGTCGCGTGGGCGGCGCTGATGCTGCGGTGACGTGGGGGGCCCTCCTCAGGCAATCAAGTACAGCGCTTGGCGGCGCTTCTCAGCGCTAGGCGCCGGCAGGGCAGGGAGGCAATTTTGACGATTCCTGACAGGGCAGGCAGCCTCAGTCACAGCGCTGGGCAGGAGGGCAGGTTACAGCGCTCCACAAGTTAGTCAGTCAGAACTGTGGCAGGATGGGGGCAAATTACAGCGCTTGTCACACAGTTCAGTCAGGGGGAGACAGGTAGGCCCAGCTGAAGGCAGGGGATGCGCAGGGCAACTCAGTCCAGTACCTTGTCTCATGAAGTAGGTTTCTTGGCGCTTGGATGATTCTGCACCCTTGGTTGCTTGTTTCTTGAAGTTGCAGAAGAGGGGGGGGGGATGAGTTGAGGGCCTGAAGAATTTCTCCTCAGTCACTGCAGATGGGCCCTGGGGGTTCCCTACCACTGGGCCAGATCAGGGAGCTAGCTTTGGACACCTCACTGAGCTTAAGAGGCAGCACCTAAATCCTGTCACTCCCAGTAGCATAGGTTCCCCAATAGGCCCTCCCGCCTTAAACTCCTGCGTGGGTTCCCCAGGTCAGTGATGCCCCAACTGACTGGAAAAAGTTCCCTCCCTGGCTTATATATGCCCAGGTCAGGTGACCACTCTCTAAGGCGGGAAAAGTCAGGTCCGCCTTCCTTCTGGAAGGTTCCAGGAGCTTCCCCACTCTAACTATGGACAGGGGCTGGGTGGCTGGTGTTGCAACAATGTATGGGGACCCAGCCTGCTCCTGGCAACTAGGGTGCTACACTAAAAAGACCACGCTGCAGTAGCAGGGGTCAGTGGCAGCCATGTTGAAAGTAGAGAGCACCTGCACCCTAACACAGGTTAGCTGTGAAAAGGTGCCCGAAGACCTAAGGGTCAACAAAAAATAGGTGGAAAAAATGAGGCCAGGGCAAAAAGTCACGGGGGAAGATCACCCTAAGGCTGACAGGTCTAACAGTAAACAACACGAAAATAATCCGCAAAACACTCCACTATCTCACTTGGGTCAGTCACACTCACTCCATCTAAAGTCTGAATCACAGGAACCACACGACTCGCTCTCTCCTTCTTGTCAAGCCACGCGATCAGTTTACCCGCCTTATCCCCGACATCATACAGTCTACCCTGCTGCTCCCTATACATCGACTTGGCAGCATCAGTAACAAGGGATTTATAATCTAGCTGCTTCAGACCAAGGGCGTGGAGTCCATCATGGGTGACGCCGGATTCTAGGTCAGCCACCAATTTCAATATTTCGGCTTCAAGACTCACCACCTCCTGATTCCTAGCTTTCTTAGTTTCAGCAATTAAGGATAGGGCCTGTCCACGGTTAACAGTCTTAAAAGCCTCCCACAGTGAAACAGAGGAGGAAACAGACCCCTCGTTCTCCAGGAAATAGTGGTCTAGGGACTTTATCAAACTGTTACGGGTCTTGGGATTACGCAAGTGCCAAGGGTTGATAGGGACAACCCGCCCCGCAGCGTTCACCCCAGTGTCCATGCAGAGCCACAATGGAGAGTGATCCGAAATGCCCCGGGCCAAGTGTCTGATTTCCCTGACAGAAGAGGACTGGACAGCGGGCATAAGGATGTAATGAAGTTTGGAAAGACTCCCATGGGCCCCAGAGTGAAAGGTGTACTGACTCTGTGTCGGATGTATCAGCCTCCAGCAGTCTACCAGACCAAAGGTGTCCAAGAACCCACGAACATTGATAAGATGTTGGATAGATGCACAGCTTTTGCTGTTGTGGTGATGTTTGGAGAAAGTTTATTGTTATTTTATGGTGCTCCTAAAGGTGACGGCGAGGGTCCAACGGCGTCTTGAATTATGAGGTAGAAGTGAAACTAGACAACAAACATGTGTGTCTTAAAGGGATGAAACTAGATGCCGTCTAGTTTCACTTCTACCTCAAGAACCCACGAAGCCATGACTGAGAATTAGGAAGATCCCTGGGGGGGTGACGATCCAAAGTGCCAGAAAGCACTGAATTAAAATCCCCACCCATAAGGAGAATACATTCAGGGAGCTCCAGCATCACACTGCCAATATCAGAGAAGGTAGAAGTCTGGAGACCCGGGGGAACGTATGCAGTGAGCAATGTAAGAGTCTTACCCTCCCACCTACCAGTGAGGGCGGCGTAACGCCCTCTGCCGTCGAGGATTACGTCATCAATCTCCAAAGGGAGAGAAGACCGAACCAAAATACCCACCCCTCTAGAACCAGAGGTAAACCCAGAGTGCGCGACCAGACGATAACCCCACCTATTCATTGCGTGACACATATTTCCCACCAAATGCGTCTCTTGCAAAAGTACCACGTCAGGAGACAAGCGACGCAGATACTGCAGCACCACACCCCGTTTTATGCGATCGCCCAATCCATTGACATTCCAAGATATTAACCTCAACCCACTACCCCATCCCAACAAATAATGCATGAGTCACCCCACAAAGAGCAGAACATTCGAAGCTTGGAAAAAAAACAATACGTCGCCTTGAGAAAGAAAAACAGACTCACAAACACCCCTTCCCACCCCCCAACCAACTCCAGTTACAACTCCCCCCTCCCTGCACCCCTGCAGTAGACTAAATAGCCACCCCAACATGCAGTGTGCCTGTCCCCCTAACAGTCCCAATCTACAGAAAGACCCCAGAGGAGGAAAGAGGCCCATCCCCCCCGCCACCCTGAGGAGAACATCAGTGAAAAACATACGTATGAAAAGCATAGAACCCAGCTGACCAGTGTCAAATATCAGGGAGCAGGGGCCGAGTCATCAGTTTTGTTTAGGCTCACCACCCTCGGCACCACCAGGGTGCTCAGTGCGGTCGCTCCGGGCAGGCAGAGAATCCAGCCAGTCACCCACAGTCTCTCGCCGGTCAAAGAAAACTGTCCGTTCCTCATAAGCCTAGTAGGGATAAGCATTGCGTATTTCAGGCCTAGGTCTTGGAGACGTCACTTTACCCCCTGAAAACCCATCCTTTGCCTCTGGACGAGCTGAGTAAAGTCCAGGTAAAAGTTGACTTTGGAGTTCTCGAATTTCACTGGGCCGCTCACCCTCAAGCCTGCAGGATAGCGTCACGGTCCCTGAAGTGAAAAAGCTTTGCGATGATAGGCCTCGGAGGGGCGCCCGGTTTGGGCTTTCCACCCTGAGCTCGATGGGAGCGCTCCACTGCAAAGAACTTGCTCAGTCCAGAAGGGGCAAGATGGTTCAGGACAAGATCCTCAACCAGGAGATCCATCGGGTGATCCTCGGGGTTTTCTGGAACACCTATGACGCGGATGTTATTGCGTCTTGCCCTGTTCTCAAAATCCTCCAGCCGATGAGACATGAGATCATTAGCTGATTTCAGATTACCAGTCTCGGTTTGAAGCTCAGACACATCGGCCGTGAGGCTAGAAGTCTTCAAGTCCAGCGATTTCACCTTCTCGTTGGTTTTAGCCAGGTCGGCTCTGATCCGGGTGACATCGATGGCCACCTTGTCGATTTTACTAGCAAGAGCCTCATACTGTTGGTCGATGGTCTCCTTCATACTGGCGATGGCGCCCATGATGTCATGAAGAGACGGATCCGTAGAGGCAGTGGAGTCATCCTTGGGGTCCCCCGGGGTGTGGCTGGCGCCACCAGGAGATCCTTTAGATTGAGTATACCGGTCCATAATGTTGGTTTGGACCGGTCCCCCGCGGAGGGGCGTCTTAGTCTTCCGTTTCTCGGCTTCGGTCCTGGCAGCCATGCTGGAAGATGCGCCCCGGAGGGACCCGCGAGACCTAGTGAAAATGGCTGCCTGCGGGCAAGGCACCAACAGTCCACAAAAACAGGCTCGCATGGCTGAGGCGAAGTCACAGTTCGACCCAACTGCGTAGAGGGTAGAGTCACACTCCAACTGAGCCGAGGCTGGACAGATCTCCGACCGATTGGAACTGCCCCGCAGTCCGACAACGCCAGAACTCAAAAGCGAAACTGAAAGTTGAAGTAGGGCTACTGGGGGAGAACCCCTCAGCCGTTGTTGTTCAACTCCGTCCGGGCGTCACAATCCACCAAGACCCCGGCTTACCGCCGGGTGGGCCTCAAAAGTTCAAAACGACGTAGTTTCGGTTCCCAAAGTCCGAATCAAAATTTGAAAAGAGTTATGACTTCAGCTAAGGTTCCTCTTCAATAAGCCGTCCAGAAATTCAGGATGTTGTCAGGATAAGTTGCGAAGAGTGGCGAGGGTCCGGGGAGCTCTGTGCTCATGCGGCCATCTCGGACGCTCACGTAGCTCCTCCCCCTCCATTATCACATTTTTGATCTGCATGATTTGGGACTTAAGGTGTGTGGTGTGTTCAGTTAGTAGTTACCAACAAGCCGTCCATTTCCATATGTGCCATTCTCAAACTGCTGGTTGATGATGGACTGCCGGAAGACACCTTAGGGTATTAGTTGCGCACTAAAAATCCCATAAATAAATAAATAAGATGTAGGTGTCATGCACACTCCCCGGAAACTTGGCGACAACATTGCTGAACAAGCCCAGGTGGTCCGCGGTTGCCTGCATATTCATGTAGTGTGTGTGCTTTCTGTTCCTGTAGATGTGTTCAGTGTCCGCAGGAGGCACAAGTGGAACCTGGGTACAGTCAATTGCCCCCAACACAATTGGAAAGCCAGCATTGGCATAGAAGCGCAGTGTTGGGGAAGCGTATGTGCTGTGGCGTCAGGCTGATAACAGCATCCAAGACAGTTGGGAGGAACCTTGAGAAGGATGATTGGGAGACTCCACCAACTCTTAGCCAACATGTGCAGCACTGCTAGTAGCTTTGTCTGTGGAGGGATGATGGTGCTACGCTGTGATGGTGCCTGCAGCCTGGGGGCTATCTGGGTTCTTTATGCGGAGGATGGAAGTCCTTTTTAGCCTCTAGTGGGCTATCACATCCTCTGGCGTGAGGTGTATCAGCGTGATGTGTTGGTGGTAGACCTGCTCTCTTCTTTGGCGCTGGGTACGGTGGCGGTAGTTGTTGTGGTCTTTTTGGGACTCCGAGCTGCAAGAATAGCACCTCCGTGGCATCAGTATGTTAGCAAATGAGGCTCTGGGGTAGTCTCCCTTATGTCCTCTTTTGTTATTACCATTTTTTAGACCACCTTTTTTCTTGTCTTAATAACCAGGTACTAAGGGTCATCAGCGGCTATTTTGAGAAATTATCGCCGGACCGGGCGATCATTGTAAATATCGGGAAGTGGGGTTAGCGGCCGTTTTTTTGCACGGAAACGCCTACCTTGCATCTCATTTTAGTTAGCTATCACTAACCGAAGTGGCGATCGAAAAAACTGACAGTTTCGCCACACAACTGTCGCTATCTGCAGTTAGGGGCAACCGGTAAATATGGCTGGGACACGTTTCCCTACTATCCTAATAAAAAATCTGCATATAACAAAAACAGCATTGGTTTACATTTCTCAAATTTCTTGCAGCCACTTCTGCCAGTGGTCGTGCCCTTTCTTTCCTGTATTCGAAGAAATGGCTTTGTGTGCCTTTTTTTTCAATAATTTTTTTTCCCCAGTTTTCATAAAAGCTTAGGACTTGGCTTGAACCATGTTTCTGTTCTACTTGGCTTAATTCGATTATTTTTAGACAAAATATGCTTGTCCTTAAAGCTGCTTAATTTGAACTATCTCTGGAACAACAAACTTTGGTGGAGCCGCGCTTTCACCATTCTCATATGCGTCAAATGACACTTCACGTGTCAATCCCATCGGAGCAGCTGCACTATTGACTTCGCCTTTAATGTCGCATCTGATGCTTTATTCACCGGCATCATCTAGGACTTCAATGTTTGGCCACGTTTTGCCTTCTTTATTGTCTACAGTCGATTTACCAATGCAGCGGGTTCCTACCCTACAGCTTCTTCTGATCGAAACAGGAATTATCATGCCATCACCTCCACTCATGGATTCAGTCTTGACATTGCAGCAGTAGAAGACTCACCTTTTGATTTGCCATTGGTTCCAGACTGAAACAAACACTTGAATAAGAGAAAAGGGATCAGTTGCTGCTGGTCCTACTTTAGCCATTCCATCCAAAGTCAGCTTTTTGCGTTGAATTCTTTTTTGGTTTTTTTTTTTCGTACCATGTGGCATATGTGAATTAGGCAGAGAGCTTTTTTCAAGCCTGGTCGTTGATTGAAATAATGTACACATATTCACTAGAAGTGTTGACCTATCAATGGGGGGGTTTCATACGCTTTGCGCTTTTATTGCTTTTGTATTCGTGCTCTGTATTAGATGTAAAGGCATTTTAGTTGAGAGTATCTTCATCATTTCCACTTGAAGGTCATGCACTGGCACTTTCTAAGGAGCAGCACAAAACAAAGAAAGAGACTTCCTCTCAAAGCAAGACTAAGAAACATCAGATCGCTGCGAGTGAAGTTATATGTGTAATGGACAACTCGTTTATTGAGTATTTTTGGTGCTAATATAGACATTAGCTATGAGCTAAGAAGCGAGATATTCCAATAACGATTGATTACATCAATTGTCCGATTTAATGATCGTCATCTGATATTTTGCCGTGTTTTCTGGTTGTTACCTGTATGGCATTTCTGCTTTGCAAATAATTTTTTTTTCTGGCACAACACTTATTTATACATTCACATTAGAACTGAGCTTTAATATTTAAACCCCCTTTTAATATATAAATATAGTGTTTATTTCTTATGTGTCTTTTTTGTGCTGAAAGGAGCTTCAGAACTCACTAATAAATGTCTTCCTGGCATCCTCTCACAGGACTGGTCGTTGCCCAATAAGCATTATCCCGAGATAAGTCGAGGGAGGTGCATGGGCCGCAGTGTGTCTGCCTTTCCTGCTTCTGTTGGTAAGTTGGTTTATGCATGTGTCTGCCAGGAGGTGATTGTAGAGATGTATATGCACAATTCACTTGATGTTGCCATTCTATCAGGATCCTATTCACATTCCCTTTGACTGACAGATGTCAGCCCACATCCAGCTTCAGCAGATGCAACACCCTCAGTGGATAATACAGAGTGTCACCTTAGTGCTTTGAGTTAAACAAAGAACTAGAACTTACTTACATTTAAACAACTTTGATAGCAGGGCCTAGTGTTTATTAGAGTCACTCCGGTGTCCTCATGACCACAAGAGTCTGGAGGGGATACTCCCGGGTACCAGATGGCCGGGGTAGGCCTTCAAATTACTGCATAGGGTACAGAATATTAAACTTGGGCTTCTTCTTTGTGAGATTATGGACACTGAGTTCTTGGTGTAAGGCTGAGCTTGACAATATAAGGTTCTCACCCCAAGATGGTGTCCTCTCCACTGGGAATGGCATGAACTTCCCAGACATACCAGTGTCTCTTCCTATAGGGTCAGTTCATATTCTTGCCACACTAAAGGCAGTTCTTGGAAATGATGCATGTCTCACAATGCATTTCTTCCCTACTTTTTTGTTGCACTCAATGGCTCTTATTTTTGCCCCTGATTTTTCTTAGAATATTTTAATCATTCCTAGTGAATTTTTCATTTGCCGTTGTCTGGAATAGCTTTTGTTACTTTTTTCATTTTTCCTTTAACTAGTTTTGGATCAACTTCCTTGAGGGTCATCTGCCTCCAGACGTTTTACCTGCTTCAGTGTTCTCTCTCCTAAAGACATGGGGAGGTTGAAGCCTTGCTGATGATCACCAACAACATCTACAAAACCAATCACAATCTACACAGATCACCAAATGAGTTCTTTTACCATTAGGTGGTTTCAATCCATTGACCCTCCAGAGGAGACGCTGTCACTTTTCACATCTATTCTACTGTGCATTGCGGCATTGTGGCTCCTGGTGCGAGTTTTCTTTTTTTATAAACATGTTTTCATTTATTGAGGGTACAAACCTTCCGGTTTCAGAAAATCAGTGCAGAAACAGCAATCTCTTAATTCAGATCAATCGTATAAAATAACAATAAATGCACTACAAGTGGAATGGAAATGTACATGAAGAAATAATACCTCCTAAACTAGGAGCGCATCTGCATCTCTACTTTGTACAATGCATATAGCACGTTTAAATTTCTCAATAAACAAACCGCAAAAACAAAATGTCATAAACAATCCCACCCCCTCTTTCCCCTGGTCACACACACATAAAGGAATCTCCGGTCATGCCCTAGGTCACTGCACCCCATCGCTCCATACAACTATGTGATTACTCTACGTTTATTACGAGAGCGTCCGTACACTGCTCCTCTGAGTCGTCCTCAGTGCGGACTGTTTGTGTGCTCTCCAATCGCTGCGTGTCAGAGGCAATCTCTAAAGGGACCTCCAACATCAAAGCATACCAGGTCCTAGCATCCTCTTCCAACTTATCATCCCTCCTGACCCTCTTCATTCGGATCCATTCCGCTGTTACCCATACCCTCAAATCTTTGGCCCAACTTTCCACCTTGGGGGGTTGGGAGCCCATCCAGTGAATTGCTATCCGTCTTTTGACCAGCACTAACCTCAGTTGGAGAAATCTACGTGTAAGCTTCCTACCCTTGAGACAGGGGAGTAAACCCAACAGAATCTCTTTAATAGACAGGGGTAGCGTCCATCCTGTTACTCGGCGCAATCTCCCTAGTATGGAGTCTCAAAAAGAGTTCAGTCTCGGGCACTCCCATACCATATGCAAAAATGAGGCAGCATCACAACTACATCTGGGACAACAGGAGGAACGTTCTGGATATATTTTATGCAGCACTCGCGGTGTTAAATAGGTTTGATGTACAATATTAAAGTGGATGAGTTTAAATCTGGTATTGGAACTGATTTGTTTCACTCCTTCATGCACCCTCTTCCATTCAGAATCTGTAAGGGGCACCTCCAACACTTCATCCCATCTATACTGAGTCTATGGCCTCCTGCAAGACTCACCAGGGCCTGAAGGGTGGCAGGCATTGGAGGCTCCTCGGGGAACGTCGGCCATATCACCCGTGCTAAAACAGCAACTTTTTCATACTGAAGATATTGACCTCTTTCCAGATCAAACCCAGTCACTGCTTCCTACCTGGTCAGAAAATGCGGATTTAAATACAGATCTCCCATCATTCTACAGTTGTCCTCCACCCATCTTGAGACGGACATAACTTGATCGATCTGCCCAAATGGGAAAACTTCCCATAATGGAGCTTATGGGGCATAAGGTGCACTTCGTATTGCAACCTTAACTGCAGACTCCCATGTAGAGGCCACATTCCTAATAATATGAGATGATCAGGCACACGTGATCCCAACATCAGCAGGTCCAGGAGTGAATTATCCCAGTGAGTTCCCCTCAGCAATTGTTTCTCCCAATTATCTTGGTCGTTGAGCCGTTGTACAGCATGCTAGAGCTGTGCTGCTAAATAATAAAATTCCAATTTTGGTACTTTCAGACCTCCACTTTCCCAAGTTCTCTGCAATGTTTGCGACCCATTTCGTTTCGATTTGTTTACCCACAACAGTTCTACCAGCAGGCGTTCTAGTCGGAGGAAGCACTCCCATGGTATCCGATAAAGGGAGTTATGCATCACATATAAACATCGGGGAGGACCACCATTTTTATCAGAGCCACACGCCCCATTAGTGATAAGGCTAAGGTATGCCAAGACTCTACTGACCTATGGAGGGTCCTGGGGTGAGTTGTCCATTATTTGGGCAATCTCAAAAAGCACTTAACAGACCTGCAAGGAAAGAGGTGGTCATAATATTAATTTCCTATTATCTTGCTCTCCTCTGAATCCCTATACGATTTGGTGCCGTTACTATCGCCCAGAGGACCATACGCTAACTCCTGCTCAAACAGCACTGCCAGCCTTTTGCCTTTATTTCTTTGCTCTAAAAGCGGAGGTGAGTTTTGTGGTCCTCTTCCGGAGTGCTCTCATTCTTTTCGTTTTTATCAAATGTTGTATTTATATTTTCGCATTCAAAAATTTGTAGTGTATCAAACGAAGTTAAAAAGGTGACGTGCCAAGGGGGAAGCCATTCTGTGTAACTTTTGAAGAGTTGCAGCATTAGCCATGCAAGTAGAAAATGATGAATTGAGGGTAGGTGGCAGGATCTAAATGATGAGTTGACAATGTTGATGTGCAGTCTCTCTTCCTCTTCTGATGCCTTTACAAGGCCAACATTCATGGCTCGACACTACAATAGATCAGCTCCTTCCTCTTTTGATGCACTGAAGTAGTCAGTTTTGCCCCTACTAGTCCAAAGCCTCTATCCCTGCTTTAAAGCACTCCTCAAGTGTCCTTTCGGAGCCCTACACTGTTTACCATCTACATAACCTCCTGTCATGCAGCACCATTCGCTCTTATAGATTCAACATCATATACTACGCAGGCAACACTCAGCTCACCCTCTCCTTTTCAGAAGTTACTTCCACTACCCAAGCAAACTTTTAAGACTGTATGTCCTCAGTACCACCCTGGGAAAAACAGACACTACCTCAAATTTAACAGCGACATAACAGAAGAAGTGCTTTTTGACAAAGAGAACTTTTTCTGATCCCCAGGCTGGAGGCCCATTGAGCCAGGTCTGACTCCCTGCCCACCCAGTGCTAGCAGGAGCCAGGGCATCGTGACGAGTAGTAAGAACTATATAAATACATTTATAATCGACAGCTGAGTTTACATGACCAATCAAGTTAAAACAGTTGCTTCTACACCCTCAAAAGTCTAAGGAAAGTCTCCAAATGGCTCACTTTGGATACCTGTAGCTCAGTCATGAAAGTCTCTGTCGCCTGCAGGCCAGGACTACAACAATGCCCAATACATTGGCATCACTGCCCAACTTACTAAAAGACTCCAAGTTATACAGAACACAGCTGAAAGACTCACACTAAAACTGCCACACTGCATTCAAACATCCAAACACCTCAAATACCTTCACTGGCTCCCTCTCCACAAGAGCTGTGTTTTCAAACTCGTCACACATACCTAAAGAACTCAACACGACCAAGGGCCACGCTACCATAACAATCACATCCTGTTTCACAACAGGGGCCAGACACCGTTGCTTCGCTAACCCACTCCCCATTCATATCCCCTGCATCTGCCAGGCCAGAGCCAGAGGTCAAGCTTTCTCCTACATTGCCCCAAAATCCTGGAACAAACCACCCTACCGCATCAGAGCCACCGACTTCGTCTTTGAATTCCACAGGCAATCACATTAGGCATTATGTAAATGGGTCACAAGAGGTGAAAAAACCTACATATCTTAGATGGATATTTGGGCGTACATACACAAGTTGAGGTCATGATGCTGGAATCATTGTACAATTTCATATTAGGAGAATGCCTAACTTAAGCTAGCACTAGTCAATCTGAATGCAGCTGCTGTTTTGTCGGACTCTTGATTTAGTTATTTGGCATCTGAAAATACCAGTATTTCTGTTTGGAGACACTATTAGAGATTCTGTAGGATCAGGGAGCTGCAATTAGGGATATTTAGGTTTAATTTGAAAATTAAATAAGCTTTTGGGTACTAGTTTTATTTTTCTTCAGATGGACAGAGGGACATTTCAATTCAGCAACAACAGCACCTTCGGAAATACATTTGACCTTGGTGCTACTGTAAATTAAATCATTATAGTGCAACAATTTAGACCTATATTTATTCTCTCTTGTTCTCCTTTCAGCCGTTCGCTCAGCCAGGATATAAGTTGATCCTAAATGGCCCCTCTGCCTCTTTTCACTGTGCTGTGAAAGGAGATGTGAATCCATGTTTCAGTGGGCATAATATGCACTTGCTAGAAATCCATAACAATGTGATTGAGCGATGGTGGTGTGAAGTATCAGTGATCAAGGTATTGCAATACATATTGAGATTCACAGCCCTGAAGCGCAGGATAACAAGGAGCAAAACACTGGTCTCTACCCTGCATTATTCACATAAATGCAGCAGATCTTCTGTATTGATTTTAATCTCATGTTCGACTTCCAGACCCACGAAAAACAAATCAATTGAATCAATATTTAAAAGTTCATTTATTTATATAAATAAAAACAACAAGTGGCAGGCAATCATACTGTAGTGATAATTCTATCATCGTTTCAGGTTTTCAAGAAAGCAAGGGCCACTTTTTAAGGCAATGGGAAAAATCCGATGAAGGGGCATCGTTTATTTTAAATAATTCCAAAAACACAAAAACTCCATAAATATGTGGTAACAGAATAAAAGTCCAATCCTTACATGAGTATATGTATAGAATGTTTTCTTTAAAAAAAATATTATCTGTACTCTATATCTGAGAGATGTTGTTGAACATCAGCCTTCAATGTAAAATTCTGAAGATACGCTTGGCACTGAAACTGGGCTATCGATTGCGGATTCCAACATGCTCGATAAGTTCCCATTTCAGACTAAAATGGTCTTTATCCTGTGTGTATTTTAAGGTGATTTGTATGATCTGACCTTCGAGTAAAGTTTTTCTCACACTTTGTACAATGAAATGGTTTCACGCCTGCATGTGTCCTTTTATGCTCAAGAAGACCCAACCTTCGAGCAAATGTTTTCTCACATTCATTGCAGTGAAATGGCCTTGCTCCTGTGTGTATTCTTTGATGCTCTATAAGATTTATCTTTTGAGTAAAGGTCTTTTCACATTCAGTACAGTGAAAGGGCTTAACTCCTGTGTGTACCCTTAGGTGAACTACAAGAGTTGACTTTCGATTAAAGCTTTTCTCACACTCTGTGCACTGATGTAGCTTTACTCCTAAGTGTATTTGTTCATGAGAAAGAAGAGTTGACTTATGGGTAAAGCTTTTTTCACAAACATTGCAGTGATATGGTCTCAGCCCTGTGTGTATTATTTGATGACGTAGGAAATTAGATTTTTGTGTAAAACTTTTGTCACACTTGGTGCAGTGAAAGGACTTCAAACCTGTGTGTATTCGTTGGTGCTCAAGAAGACTTGCCTTACTAATAAATCTCTTCTCACACTGGGTGCATGGAAAGGGCCTGATTCCTGTGTGCAGTTTTTGGTGCTGTTGAAAATTTGACTTTTGAGAAAAAGCTGCATTGAAAAGGCCTCGCACCTGTGTGTGTTCTCTGGTGATTTAGAAGACGTGACTTACGAGCAAAGCTCTTGTCACACTCTGAGCAGTGAAAAGGCCTCACCCCGGTGTGTCTTCTTTCATGCTCTCGAAGATATGACTTTGTAGTAAAGCTCTTTCCACACTCGGTGCAGGGGAAAGGTCTTAGCCCTGTGTGGATTCTCTGATGTACCTCAAGAACTTCCTTACTAATACATTTCTTCTCACCCTCGTTACAGGTAAAAGGCCTCACAGTTGAGTGTATTTTTCGGTGATGACAAAGAGTTGCCCGATGGGTAAATCTTTTCCCACAGTCATTGCATTGGAAAGGTCTCACACCTTCGTGGATTCTACGATGCCCTACAAGATCTGCCTTTTTGAAAAAACTCTTCTCGCACTCAGTACACGGAAACAATCTTTGCTTTTTGTGGATTTGTTGATGTTTTTTTAAGGTGGACTGGTGAGTAAAGTTCACCTTGCATTCAGAGCATGTATAAGACTCTTTCTCATTCATTTTTCCTGTCTCCAATTGCTGTGCTGTAGAATAAAATAAGAAAGGCAAATTTAAAAATGAGAATTTGTTTAATAAAATATAAAAACAGAGCTGCGATGCTAAATATCAAAGCTGCAAAGTCATTTTTAAAAGAAGATGTTGGGGGTCTTACTAAAATGAAGGTTTCAAACTTTCCATTGATACACACATGTTGGACAGTTCCTAATATCAAGTGCTATCCATTAGTCCTTCCAAAGGACAATACCAGGATTTTCGGTGACACACTGAATGAAGGAATTGGCGGATATTGTGCAATCTTGTGACTTGGAAATGCTTGGCAATACAGCCGCAATAAGGCAGTGTATGAATTTGTTCAGGGGCCCCAGATCAGACAGGGGCTATTGGGCCCCAATCACGGTGTTTGAGGTTGTCAGTCACTGGTAAAGAAATGCGTTACTTACCTGTAACTGCAGTTATCCAGTATTGGTGTCTTTCATAGAATCACATGCCTGAATCATTCCCCGTCGTTGGAATGGGGAGTCCCCGGTACATAAATAAAGTAATGTCCCATAGACATACAGACAAATAGGCCTAAAGGTCTCAAATGAGTAACCTATCCCTGTCCTTTTGTAGAAAGGACCAAACTCTAGAAAAGAGCCAATCAGCTGACTCCTCCCTCTAGAACCCTCCTGGAAGGAGCCTCAGTACCTCAGATTTTCATACGCACAAAGCTAAGAAGGTGTATCACTGAGAGAGGTAGGTGAGCCCTTCTGGGGAGGCGGGAGGGTTGCATGTGAATTTATGAAAGACACCAATACTGAATAACTGCAGTTACAGGTAAGTAACACATTTCTTATCCAGTATTAGGGGTGTCTTTCATAGATTCACATGCCTGAATCAGAGTAGCAAGCAATGAACCAAGCACATTTCGCATGGTATAGGATATACAAGTCATTAGATAAAAACATATCAAACGACTAATAGAAATATGCAATCACAAGCAAGAAATACCACCACATTATACAATAGAGAAATGTGCATACATGAGAAGGATGGAGGGATGAAAAGAAGGCTCACCTCTACTGAAATAGAAGACAAAGACAGCTGATAGCCAGAAACCCGGTCCTAGGATGCTTGATTCTGGTCCAGGGAAGACATGGCTTGGCAGTTTGGTCTGGACTGTTCCCATGAGGCACAGGGTCAAGACTGATTTGCATATGGCCATGTCTGAACTGGGGTAGCTTGGTGAGCAAAATAATGATGGATTAAACCCAGATCTGTGACTGGGGGTGAATGTTTTGCCATTGTGCAACATTCCGTCCATCATCTTGTGTGTTTTGCTGTCCCACTGCAGTATCCTTCATGAGTTCTGTATCCAGGCAGTAATGCCTAGTGAAGGTATGTTTCGACTTCCATGTTGCTGCTCTACAAATGTCTATAACAGGCACTCCTGCAAAAAGCGCCATGGATGTAGATATTGCCCTGGTAGAGTGAGCTCTCACTCTAGATTGTAGGGGTTGCCCAGCTTGTTCATGACAAAATGAAATAGCTGCCGAAATCCAGCGGGAAATACTTTGCTTGGTGAGAGGAAGGCCCTTCCGGGGCCTACTGTAAGCCAAAAATAGCTGATTTGACTTTCTGAAAGTCTTTGTCTTTTCAATATAGAATTTCAGGCAGCGTTTGAGATCCAGAGAGTGTAGCGACCTTTCCGCTGGAGAACTGGGATTCGGGAAGAAAGAGCGCAAGACCACAGGTTCGTTGAGATGGAAGTCCGACGGGACTTTTGGAATAAATCTTGGATTTGTCCGTAAAATTACTCTGTCCTGCTTGAATTGCAGAAAGGGTTCTTGTATCGAGAAAGCTTGGAGCTCACTCACCAACCTTGCGGAGGTGAGTGGAAGCAGGAGGGCTGTCTTCCAAGAGAGATATTTCAGGTCAGCCCTGTGTACCGGCTCAAAGGGATGCTTCATGAGCTGATCAAGGACTGTGTTAAGGTCCCAGGTAGGCGGCAAATTTTTCACAGGGGGAAAAGTTCTGTAGAGTCCTTTCAAAAACTGTTTGATCAGTCTGTGAGACAAAGAGAAGGGCCCGTAGGGGATCTTCTGTAACGGGATATCGCAGCCCAGTGTACCCTGACGGAAGCATGAGCAAGGCCTGAGTTTGCCAGATGGAGAAGATAAGGCAACACTTGTTACGGAGAGGAAGAGAAAGGATGTACCCCTTGAGCCCTACACCAGACGCAGAGCATCTTCCATTTCAAAGAGTATGCCTTGTTGGTACTATCCGCTCGTGCCCGAGCCAAGACTGCTCTACAGTCTGGCGGAATGTTCAAATTCTGGAGTTCTCTGAACTCAGGAGCCAAGCGGCTAATTTAAGAGAGGCCAGATTTGGATGCTGGACTTGCTGGTTGTTCATCGTGAGTAGGGACGGAATTTGTTTCAAGCGCATTGGCGGATCCAGAGACAGGCTGTGAAGTTCCGTGAACCAATGTTGGCGTGGCCAAGTTGGGGCTATTAAAATGAGTGTGCAATGTTCTGCCTTCAGTTTCCTGAGGACTCTGGGAATCAGTGGAAACGGTGGAAAGGTGTACGCAAAGACGTTGCACCATGCGATCGAAAATGCATTCCCTAGAGACCCTTTCTGGGGATGCCAACTTGCGAAGTGTGAGCATTTGGCGTTGGAACTTGTGGCGAACAGGTCTATCCGGGGAGTGCCCCATCTTGAGAAGATTTGGTTGAGGATCCTTTGATCCAGTTCCCACTCGTGAGATATTGTCTTCTGTCTGCTTAATGAATCGGCGAGCACATTGTCCATGCCCGGGACGTACTCCCCCCGAAGAGATATATTGTGTCTGATTAACCAGTTCCAGATACTCTGCGACTCACGAGAGAGAGTCAGAGAATGAGTCCCCCCTGTTTGTTGAGTTAGTGCATCGTCGTAGTGCTGTCTGTACGGACGAGCACCAGTGAATTTTTGATCCTTGGAAGAAAGCCTTGAAGAGCAAGGAAGATTGCCCGTAGCTCGAGGAGATTGATATGGAGACCTTTTTCTAAAAGGGACCACTTTCCGCTTATCTGCAGTTCCTGGAGGAAAGCTCCCCAACCTTCCAAGGAGGAGTCTATCGCGATGATATGCGGTGCAGCCCGAAGCAGGAATGGTAAGCCCTGAGAAAGGTTCTGAAAAGACATCCAACATTGCAGGGCCTTGACCATTCGAGGAGTCACTTTTATGAGATCGTCGAACGACCCTTCGCATTGGTTCCATTGTTTTGAGAGTTCCTCCTGGAGGGGGCGCATCCGCAGAGGGCAGTGAGGTACTAAGAGGATACATGATGACATCCTTCCCAGAAGGGATTTGAAAAGGTGGACCGTTATGGTCCTCTTTGAAGCCACAAGGATCGCCCATGCCAAAAGCTTGTCCTTCCTCTCTTGAGATGGGAAGGCTTCACTCAATTGTGTGTCGAGAGTTGCACCTAGGAAGGTGATGCGCTGAGAAGGTAGAAGGACTGATTTTCCTGATTGAGCGTGAGTCCTAAACAATTAAAAAGCCTCAGACAGGCGTTGGAAGACCTGGACGCGTCTTCTAAGGATGGAGCCTTGATCAGCCAGTCGTCCAGATATGGATACACTTTATGGTGGTGCTGCCTGAGATATGCAGCTACTGGGGAGAGACACTTTGTAAAGATGCGAGGTGCAGACTTCAGTCCGAAGTCCATAACGCAAAATTGAAAGTGTCTGCCTGCCACTGCAAATCTCAAATATTTTTTGTGATTTCTGTGAATCGGGATGGTGAAATAAGCGTCCTGAAGGTCCAGGGACGCCATGTAATCTCCCCCCTCCAGGAGTTGTAAGACCTCTTGGATTGTTACCATGTGAAACGACTGCTTCTTCAAAAATGTGTTGAGGGCTCTGAGGTCCAAATTTGGTCTCCACTTCTTTTCCTTTTTCTGAATCAAAAATAAGCGGGAAAACAATCCTTTCCCTCGCTGGGACAGAGGGACCTTCTCTATCACCCCTTTCTGGATCATAAGAGAGACGTCTCGGAGAAGCAGATGTAGATTTTTGTGAAGCATAGGGCGGGGAGGTGTCTGGGGAGGTACATGCATAAATTCCAAAGAATGGCCGAATTGAACCAATTGTAGGACCCAACGGTCTGTGGTAATCTGCCTCCAATTGTTTAGGAAATGGGATATTTTTCCTCCAATTTTTAATGATGGAAATGAATCTGAGACTGGCTGAAGTGAAAGGTCATTGTCTACATCTGGTGTTTACCACGAAAGGATGTCTCTCCAAAAGAGGATTGTTGATTTTGTTGCTGGCGCTGTTGATACTGGGATCGATTCTGGCCTGAAGAATATGAAGACTGGTACTGGTAGTCCCCTCTATAAGAGGATTGTCCACTTCCTCTAGACCCATGAAAGGACTGATTCTTGTACTGGGGAGTGCCCAATGCTCTAGCAGTGTCAGTGTCCTTTTTTATACTCTGCAGCACTTCATCAATCTGTGAGCCGAAGAGAAATTGTCCATCATAGGGCATATCCAGTATTTTTGATTGTATCTCAGGACGAAAGGAAGTTGCCCTGAGCCAACCTTGTTGCTGCAAGACTGCCGCCCCAGCCAGCTGACGAAAGCCTGTTGTTGCGATATCCATCGCACAGTCTATTATTTCTGACGCCGAGGCTTCTCCCTCTAGTAATATCTTCCTCGCCTCCTCCTTTGACTTGTTAGATAACTCCGATAGATATGGGGCTATATCCGGCCATAGCTGTCTATTGTAGCGCCCCAAAAGTGCCAAGGCATTGGCCGCCTTCACTGTTATTGCAGACATTGACGAGACTCTCTTCCCAATGTTGTCCAATCTTCGGCCTTCCTTATCTGGAGGGGCCGATACCGGGGCAGAAGGGTTTCTGGACCTCTTCTGGGCCGCCTGAGTAACAACCGAATCCAGCTTGGGTGTCCTGTTAAGCACGCCGGTGCAGTATCAGGCGCCCTATACTTCTTATCCAAGCGAGGTACTACCGGAGGTACTGAGTTAGGGTTCTGCATGACTTTCACACCCTGTTCCCACATGTATTTAATAATGGGTATTGATCTTACTGACTTTTTAAGAGGTTCTTTAAAATCCTACAAGAAACAGTCTTGTTGCTGAGTGACCATTGAAATTTTGAAACGTTGAGCAGCCCTCTCAACCACATTATGGAACCCTCCAATGTCACCAGGTGGTGAATTCGCTGGCGCAAGTACTGGAGATGGGGGAGAGGGAATAACATAGTCATCCCAGTCATCGTGGTTAGAATGAGTATCTTGTAGTTCTCCCTCTTCTCGTTGTTCCTCTTCTTCTTCCTCCTCATCCGTAGACGGAGGATGCGGTAGATCAATCCGCTCCGGCTGAATACTCACATGTGGAGGCCGTGGTCTTGGTGAGGGAGATACTGTGGAAGGCTGAGGAGCAGGAGACTCTAGAAACCTCTGTTTATAGTCTTGAATGAGGTACCGTAAGTCCGAAACTAAAGAGGCTGGAAGGCAAACCATTGGAGGTGGTGGTGGATGATATTCCTCCTCCTGATCCTCTTCTTCGTCCGAACTCTGACATTTACCATGAAGCTCCGAAGGGCTTGTAGCCGTCTGAAACATATCACGTTCATCTGAATCCTCCTCCTGAAGAAGACATGCTGGAGGCAGTGCAGGGACTCTGCTTGGCGAAGTTAAAGCCGGCGTCAGCGCCTTTTTTGTCATTTTTAGGTGCACATATGTGCCTAATCCGTCATTTTCCGAGTTCGTCGACGGTGTGACCGTCGACGGCGGAGCATCGACGGGTGTCGTAGCTGGAGGAGACGTCGACGATTATGACTTCGTCGTCGTTGATTCTGTCGTCGGCGAGTGCAGCGTCGACGGGTGCTTTGGTGTCGATGGCGTTTTCTTGATACTTATCATCGACGATAGCGCTTTACCTGCCGTCGACAATGGAGTAGTAGTCGTCTACGAGGACAACTACGTCGATGTCATCGACGTGGAAACCGTCGTCGCCGATGTTGAAACATACAATGCAGCAGACACAGCTCTCCTCGACGATGAAGACGTCGTCGACGATACCGTCGACAACGGAGTCGATACAGGCTTTCTGAAGGTGGGCACTTCCTGAGAGGAAACCTTCACAGAAGCAGCCTTGTTGAGAACCTCTGAAGACTTCTTTGATGTCTTCTTTTGAGGAAGTACCGTAGGACTAGGAGAAGCCACTCTTGGTCTCTTTAGTGAAGATCTAGAGAGACTGAAGAACTTTCACTTTCCTCAGAAGACTAAGTTGTCTCTGTCCTTTAGCCTCTGGATCCAGATTAAGAGGCGTCCTTCACGGTCCTTGAAGGTTTTAGTTGAAAAGGTACGACATACCTTGCAATCTTTGGAAGAATGGTCTAGATACAGGCAATACAGACAGTCTTGATGTTGGTCATCTATATGCAGCCTTTTCTTTCCACAGGAACCACAGGGCCTAAAAAGACCCTTTTTTGGTGGGTCAGCCATGATGGCATCAGCAAACACAGATGGAACAGAATAAAATACCAAACAGCACTAGAAACCAGTTGAGAAGAAAATACTGAGCAGAGCTCAGAGGACACTCCCGTAGCACAACGTGCAGTAGAAAATCTGAGGGACTGAGGCTCCTTCCAGGAGGGTTCTAGAGGCAGGTGTCAGCTGATTGGCTCTTTTCTAGAGTTTGGTCCTTTCTACAAAAGGACAGGGATAGTTTACTCATTTGAGGCCTTTAGGCCTATTTGTCTATATGTCTATGGGACATTACTTTATTTATGTAGCGGGGACTCCCCATTCTGATGACGGGGAATGATTCAGGCATGTGAATCTATGAAAGACACCCCTAATACTGGATAACTTGACTCCACAAACAGAGCCAAGAACAACACTTTTCACACTTGACTCTCGTGTAACAAGGGTGAGCAGTCACAGGAGAGAGATGGGGAGAGAGAGAGAATGTGTCAAGAGCCTAGACCTCAATAGCCAACCATCAGACACAATAAAGAAATGCCCAACTAAGTGGTTGTCTTTTACAGAAATAGAAATTACCTATATCACACAGCAAAACTAACTACTACACAACACAATGAGAGCATAATACAGTGTTGAAAGTAGTTGCATCTAACCCAATTTGGAGTAGGCAATGGTTAGGGACTGGTGCAGGCAACTCAAAGCAATCCCACTCACTAGTAGAGCAATTCAGTTCAATGTCTTGTTCAACCCTTTGTTAAAAAGTCTTAAGTGGTGCTGCAGTCTTGCCACTTGTGCCAGTCTTTGTCCCTGTATGCAGGGCTAGCCCCATGTTGACCTGCTCTTGGTTGCATTGCACTTCAGGCTGCAAGGGGTGTTTGGGATGCGCCCCCACCCTTAGGGCATTGGTTCTTTCTTTGCAATAGCTACAGTGGCAGCACTTTTTTAGTCAGAATTGGACTCACCGGGCATGTCTGTGCGGCTGCTCCAATCTTCAATAGCTGCGGCCCTCTTGGCTGGTTGCAGACCAAAGATTGGATTTTTTTCAAATATATGTTGTTGGGTTTTACATCACTTACGTTGTGCAAACAAAAATGTCTTAACTGATAATATGCGGAGTACAAGAGTACCTGTGAGACTCTTGGCCTACCAGAATTATGGTCAGACCCGGAAAGCACAAGTAAGAGGACTCCAAGGAAAGCGCTGTGCAGAATGTATTATGACCACATGCTTCGGTGAGCTCTGGACAGCAGCCGTGAAGGATCCCTAACGCACAAATTTATTAAAACTAAAGACTCATATAACCTTGAATGCCTTTTGGATGGCAGGACTCCGGTTTTAACAAGAAAGTTATTCCTGCAGTGGAGGTACGGGACCCTTCCTCTTAAATCCTTTACCAAAGCATGGTCTTGTCGGTCTGATACAGAGACATGCCCCGCATGTGACCACACAAAGGAGAATGATGTGCATGCGGTTTTCTTTTGTCGAGCCTACCGGAAAAGTAGAAAACACTGGCTTGTCCCACTCCTCAAAAACCTGGGATTTAGAACATTTCTACCTGCATACAGAGTTTTAAAGACTGATTTATCCCCGCCAATTGTGTTCGCTATGGCAAAATTTCTAACTGCAATGTGGTATGCTCGTACTCGATTGATGAGGGGGGTCGGAGACTCGTGACAAACCTTCATCCCCTGACTAACTGGCATCTTTTTTCATCACTTTTTAATCTTTAATGTATTTTATATTAATGATATACTGATGTTCCGGATTTTTAATTGATGTGGCAAATTTTGTATATCTTTTATGATCATGCGATCGAAATAAAGATTTGGAATTGGTTCATCAGGTGTCTTCCAAAGTGCACAGTCAACATCCCAATGAAATCAACTTTAACGCATCCCTCCGCCCCAGAAGTCGCTTTAAGATTGTAAACATTCTATACCACTAATCAATTCCAGAATAAAAGCTAGGTCTGGGAATTTACTCGTGACCTTGGTTTTGGAACTGTGTGGGAGCCAGCCTAGAAGACAATGGCTATGTGAGCAAGGAATCTTTTCAATAATGCCCACGATCGTTGTGATCTCCTCCCAAAAGGTATGCAGTGAGTGGCAAGACCCGAGAATATGCAAAAGGTCAACCCCTGCCTCTGCTCATCTCAGGCACGTTACGCCGGCCACATTGAAGTATCTGCCATTGCGCTCCGGAGTTAGGTATGTTCTTTGAAGGACGTAAAAGTTTATATATTTGGCTCAGGCATTTCTGGAAACCTTAGGTTCTCTATCATAAAGGATAAAGTCCTAGTCCCTTTCAGGTATGGGGATGCCTAAGTCCTCCTCTCAGCTCACCCGTACTTGCTCAAATAGCCGGTGCAGATCCTCCTGTATCGCCCTTTACTGACATGTGGCTACCTTAAAACTGCCCACAGAAAGAACCATGCGTTGGCAGCTCTTGTTTATCTGTGGTTCAGAGGTACCAGTGGGTGTGGAACACCATTGTAACCTCCTGTAGGAAAGTGCCCCTTTTTGCATGGTTACCCCCCACTTTTTGCCTGACCCATGATGCACTTGTGATTTGGTGTGCCCTGGGGCTTTGCCAATCAGGTTCCCAGGGCCTGAGTTCTTTCCCACAGCTGTACTTCTGAACCCACAATTTGCACATTTCTGATCACAGGTAAGCAGAGTGTGGTATAAATGTACTGAGAGGGCATTTTACAGATGCCTCCTGAAAGACAACCAGGCCTGGTGTGGTTTCTGAATGGCTGCCCCCATTTTCATCCACCAGACAGGTTTCTGGACCCCTGGGTAGAGAGCCTCCACTCCCTGGGTCCAGAAACAACGCCCATCCCGGGCAGAGGCGTCATGCCTCCTCCCCGAGGATGGGCTGGGTCTATGAAGGGGAAGCTTCAAAGACCTGCCACCTTTGTGAGCTGTCCCTGCCTTTTGCTGCCCCCAGCAACTGGCTCCCACTGGTTCTGCCACCCACCTTGGATGGGAGAATCATTGAGAAAACCAAGCTAGGAAGAGAGGTGTGCCCACCTTTGCCAACCCCACCATTCAGATGGGGGAGAAGAGGTGAAGCACACATCTCAGTCTCCTCCATCTTAAAGATGAGGGGACTCAACCAACCAGGAAGCAGCTCATGCCCCCCTTCCACTGGAGGGTGGCATATAGGGGGTGTACCCACCCCACAGGCATGGCTACTTCCATCCGTTCACCAAACGTCACAACGATTTCTTGAAAAACCAGCTTAAGCAGTCAGGGACTTGCCCTTGCTTGAATATTGATTTCTCCAAGAACTCAGTTAGTTTTACAATGAACATCTAGTCCTTAGGGGTTCATTCATGACATTCATTTGCAGACTTTACGTCAAACATGTCATTCCTAAACACCTTCAAGGTATAAATATGCCTTCCCTTGCTATGGCAAAGCACGGTGGTTCGGAGCAGATCGACAACCTACTTGCCCAACGCAGCTCGCTACAGCAAGTGCCGAAGGAAGCCGACACTCCAGTTGACGCACTGATCAGGAAGCTGGCCTCCTCTGCTGAGAAATCCAACTCCAGTGTTTCTGACTCCCCTTGCGGGGTGTTGGGAAATCGAGTCGGAGACAGAGATACCAGACCTCCTGCATTCTAAAGGTATGAAGCTGATTAGAACCTAGAGAATCCTTTGGTAGATTTTTGGCAGAACTAAAACCTATGCTAAACAAACTCTAACTTCTTCCCTGGTACTAGACCTAGGTTAGGTACCTTGAGGTAAGTGTATTTTAGAAGCACCAGTTGAGTATTTTAGCCTGTGTTATTTATGTATGTATTTTTATGGCTTAGAAACCATACCATGCTATTACAGTATTATTTCATAATACTATTCTCACTGTACGTATTATACTTTGCATTCCGTCTAACGATTGTAGCAGTTCATATCTCTTGTATGAGAAATAAGACCGTTCAATAAATCCTTATATTGAAAATGCCCGTCTCACTATTTCTCTGCAAACTCTGTAAAAACAAACCATGCACGATTGACTAAGTAAAATAGTTATTTATTGTTTCTACCACTCTGAAGATAATTTTCAGTCCTAGGGAAACAAAGTTGCCATGTTTATGCGGTTGTCAGAAACTAATCCCTTCTTGTGAATTCGAGAAACTTTCTAGTGACCTCTGAGCTAGCTGGCACACACACAATTAAGTTTAGTATATTCGATAGAGACCTACTGACCTAAGTCCTACGTCAAATCTATAGGATATATCATTCCAATGCGCAGAGCCTATTGGGAATATAGGAACTATACTACAAATGGTCCTGCCCTGCACACCCCCTTTAACACCCCTAAATTCAGTATTTAGGAGCGACCCTGTACCTTGCCTCCTCAGATTCGAGGAAGAAAGTAGAAGGGCTGAAGAGCTGTGCTGTCCCATGAAGAAGAGGAAGAAGAAGAAGAGGACTGCTATTGCTTTGGCACCATCCCTACCGGCCTGACCGCCTCCGATCTGCCTACGAGGGCCTACCCTGCAACCATCTTACAGACTCTGTCTCCCGTGAGCACCAGACTTGCTCAAGCAAAAACTCACCCACAGAATCCGGACCCAGGCAGCTCTGCGATTCTGCACCACTCTGCACCCAAAGCCCAGGGCACAAGTTTGATTGGCCCAACACCACGAGGATGTCTCCCCAGCGATCCTGACCTTGGATCTGGTGATCCCTAACGTCCCTCAAGCTTCAAGATGACACCTGCAGCCTTAACCTGAAGGGTCCCCCACCGTGACTGGAGATGGTAAGAATAACAAACGCCAAAAGACACCCCTACACCCGATGTCCCACAGCCTTGGGTGGTCCAGTAGACAGTGCCCAGGCATCCCCCAAGAATCCAACTTATCTCTCCAGCCAGCGGTCACCTTCAGGAAGTCTCCCTGCCCGAGCCTGCAGCAACTTTGCTGAACCGAATGTCCCCATTGGATATCACAGGGTCCCTACATCTTTTTGGCACACTGCACCCAGCCACCTCTGTGCTGCTGGTGGTGCAGCTCCTGTGCTGATTGTTGGCCCATTCAGTGCTGACCTTAACCCCAGGAGCTTTACTCTTACACCCGAATGGTCTGCTCGTAAGCAGCCTCTAACCAAAGCCCCCTTAGCCCAATTGGCTAACATTGGGCCCCTGCTCTCTGCACCCGGCCAGCCCAGTGCATGAGGGGGTGAAACTAGAGTGTCTACCTAGACCTTGTGGAACCTTGGCCCTAAACCCCAAAACGCCCAATCGGAAGACGTTTACTTACCTGTGAAACCGATAACCATTTTTCACCCATAGGAACCAATGTTATGTGTTTTTGGGCCTAAAATGTTCTAAGTGTTAAACAGCTGTTTTGTATGGAGGAAAAAGTAACCAACTTAAACCAAGAAAAATCTTACTTACCTTGTATTGTGAGATCCTTTGGTGTAGTATCTAAGCATACCACCCATGTAGTCGATGCAATCTGAAAGCAATCAAAAAGTATCCTAAAATGAATTACTGTGTAATTTAAACTGCTTTTTGAAACTATACGAACCTGTAACAATTGCAAATCCATTCCAAATTTAATTTATGTGTAAAGGTTTACAATTGAAAGTATATTTTAACTATCTGTACCAAGTCCTGCTTGGTTCTAAAAATAAACTACAAGTATACCTTTTTTATACTTACCCAATTGGTCTGGATTCTGTCTCTGTGTCTGTGTTCAATCCTTGAGTGAGTGAATACAAACACACCTTTGTGGTATATAAATAAATAATACCGGATCTAGGTTTGTCTGGACATAGCAATAACAGATAGCTCAATAAATAAGAGTCAAGATTCGAGGTAGTAGGAGTTTGCAGGTTTAATACAGCATAAAGGACAGGAACAGGACAACCTGCACGGGAACAGGATGGCAGCGCTGCCGGGGGCAGGATCAGAATCGGCGTCACATTTAATAACAGTACACAAGTATATATACTAAAACAGTTACATTACAGTGCATACAATAGGCGGAGCAGTGGGTGTAACAGGGCGTATACATAGACATGTGATGTAAACGTAACAGAATATGTCATAAATGGGGCGGAAACATGGAGGGGGCTACCTAAGGAGCCGGGACCTCTAACCTAGTGGTGCGCGCAAACTGACAATGACGTGTTACTAGGAGAAGCTGGGGGCTATGAACTCTGTGCTAGGAGTAGAGACTGAAGTCTGGAGAGTCAGGGCGACATGTACTTAAACAGTATCTAGTATCTGATGTTTAGAGAACATGTTGATATAAACTAAGAGTCAGGAGGGGAAAGGCTAACAGACTCTAAGACTGGAGCATGCATTATTCTACATGTAGTGCGTGATGAAGAATATTAAATGACCATTGAATGCAGTATTTCTCTTACATGGAGACGTAAAAGCTAGACAATGACGGAAACTATTGATGCGATTCAGTAGCTTAGGAATGCAGAGAAGGAGGGCTGGACTGATAACTAGAATCATAACATACTCTTGGCAGACTCGTAGGCAGAGCCAGGCTGAGCCGGGCACTGTGAGGCAGGAAGTAAGTGAAGGGTCGAGGATACAGGTGGGGGCTGTATCGCTCCTCAGCGAGGGCTCAGGAGACAGAAGCTGAATCTGGTGTCCGGGCCCTTTTGAGGCCTAGAAACGGGGACTTTACAATGAAATAACGTGCACACTGAGAAACGTGGCAACGTAACTTTACATAGGCCTGATACTCGTAGCTTTCACGAGAACTGGAAACTGGCATACTAGTGATGGACACAACTGTAATTGCGTCTTTAATCGAACATGGGGGATACATATGCATATTTAATCATGCACACATAACATAAGATGGAGGACACGTAGGGACACAGAACATGGCAAAATTTACTTTTCCACATTCCCTCCTTGTCACTACGTTTCCATCAGGAAACATCAATATTCATGATACCATCTATCATTTCATACAGTATCATTTGCTCGTCTCGAATTGTCTTGGAACGGGATTTAGAACGGGATTTGGGACTAGGAATACAAGATGTAGCACAAATGCCGCAAATCGCAGGGCCACATTGTAAACAGAGGCAGCAACTGAATATGATCGCTACTGCAATACCTAGAAATGACAATACTTTCCATCCCCAGGCGGAAATTGTATTCCAGAACCAACCGGACCATGTCCAGGTGCCTGGATTTTGGTGTAACATATGGGCAATATTATGGAGTCTGGTTATAGCTGAATAAACAGACGGTGCGTTATTAGGAATGAAAATGCAGCAACTAGATCCGATGACTCTACATGCCCCGCCCCTATCGGCCAGTATGACGTCAAGGACGAGACGATTCTGGAGCACAACAATTCTCATAAAGGATTGCTCTTCGGTTAAGTTACCTAGAGCAGAAGTAGTCTCAATCACTACTGCTTCAAGTGTTCTGGTTAATCTACGTATCAGTTTACTATTTACAACAGTACCTAAGTAGGGGAAGACACCTTTATTGATATCTATGTATTGTTCTAGAGCAGTTTCAGTATAATCGACAATCGGGAGATTTCTCTTGTGTCTAGTATGTACTAGATGGGAATTCCTATGATAGTCAGGTGGGGCTAGGAAAACTGGTGGCAGTAGGAAGGCAATGTAACATGTACCATCCCAATCAAGGGGCAGACGAACATATGCGGTCTGACCACAAACAAAATAAGAATGACGTGAAGCTTTGAAAATAGATTTCCCACTGTCACTATACTTGACAATAGTAGTACAATCACTATGGCCTACATGTACGGAACCATTATTTCGGACACATAATTCACCTTTGACTGGTAATACTGACATAGCAGGTAAGTCTGGAGTAGAATCAGACTGAACATTCAGGACCATGAAATTCGAAGAATAATTACCTAGATTATAAACTTCATTTTCTAGATCTAACCCTGTTCTGTGGGGAAGACCTTGCTTGTCTGGAAAACATGTACTGTTCAGAAAAGACATATCTGTTGAGGATGACGTTAACGTGGACCATGCTCCACACGAACCATTATGTGAAAATGGATAAGGAAAGAGTGGCAGAACTCCCTTCGGTGTCTGGAAAGGGGGGAGTCGACCACACACCCAACAATTAGTGGCATTGCTGGTCTGGTGTGAATAATGTAACATACGGATAAATGAATTATTACGCATAGGAAGACGATAAGAGAGTTCATGAGGAGGCAGATCACTAAACGTGTGCTCTACTGTAACATTAGCAGACTTATTTACATGAGAAACTGAAAAACACAAATAAAATGCATAACTGGTGCAGGAAATCATAATGCTGAAATATAGCAGAAAACATAAAATAATAGTGCAACTTCTAGAGTTCTCACTAACTCTCTCTCTGTGGGGGTCTATTATATACATGTCAGAAACCGGTCTAACCGTTTCACCTAGGGGAGGACTTAGACAATCAAACTGGCTGACTTATTTTACTAGACCTTAGTTTAAGCTTATACTCCTGTTGCGGAGTTTTCTCTAACAGGGAAGGGTTCGTAGCAATGTCTTTTGCGGGACAGTCCTTAAGAATAGTACTTTGGCAGTTTTTAGAATCCTCGGGAATGTTCTTTGAAACTGGTTTCAGTCCATAAAACTTCTTTATATGCGATAGATGCACCCAGCCCTTCCTCCCTTCCAACTTGACGGCAGTACGGGTGGTTAGGAGGACCAGTCGGGGTTCCTTCCAGCGAGGCTCCAGCGGACTTGAACGATCAAAGTTCCTGACAAGAACCATGGATCCGGAAACGATTTCATGCGGTGCCACCTCGGTATTGTCTGGAAAGGCGGCGGCAACCTGTGAACGACAAGAGTGTAGGGCAGACATCAAGGAAGCTAGGTAATCTGTCAGCATATTACTTGAAACATCGGTAATACTTCGGGGTCTAGGTGTACCCCACATATTAGGGGGGCGGCCGAATACGACCTCGTACGGGGACAGACCTGATCTGGAATGTGCGACCATGCGCATATAAAACAGAGCAACTGGCAGAGCTACTAGCCAGTCCACACCTTTCTCTTTACATACTTTTGCAATTCGGATTTTCAGGGTCTGATTATGTCTCTCTACGAGACCGGCTGCTTCAGGATGGCGTACACAATGAAACTTCCACTGGTACCCTAACAAAAGGGAAATGTGTTTCATGAGCTCAGATGAGAATGGCTGGCCGTTGTCAGAATATACGACTCTAGGGAGTCCGTAGCGGGGGAAGAATTCACGAACCAACTGCTTGGCAGTGGTCGCGGCTGTGTAATCTGGGACTGGATATGCCTCTGTCCACCTGGACAAAGCGCATACTACTACAAGGACATACTTGAAACCTCGGCATCGCTCCATCTGAATATAATCCATCTGGAGGACTTCAAAAGGGTGGTCAGGGGGCTGGAACCCACCTTGTTCCACCGGAACACTTTTTCCTGGATTAAACTGGCAACATATCATACAGGTACGGACTTTCTGCTTGGCTGCAGCTCGTAAATGCTTGTTGAACCAGATGTTCTGGATACTATCTAACATAGCTTTTTCTCCTAAGTGTGCTGGACTATGTGCGGTATTGATAATGACTTGAACCATAGAGTCGGGGAGAAACCATGTGGCTTTACCCTTCGTCACCCATCCCTGATCTGTCTGGACCCCTCCTTGTTCGGACCATTTCTTGATTTCATCGGGAGTAGCATGTAACTGGATATCTATGACATCTTGAGTGGGGTCCTTAACTGTCATACAGGTGGTCGGATCTGGAGTATGTGTCAGTGTCTTATTAACTGGAATGTCTGGTGTCTGTGCTGTAAGCTTGGCTGTGCGATCTGCTAGATCATTACCTTGAGAAATAGTGTCAGTAACTTTCGTATGTGCTTTGCATTTCATGATAGCAATAGATGTCGGTAAGTGTATGGCATCTAACAGAGCTTGAATAAGGAGACCATGCTGAATCTTGGTTCCATGAGAAGTCATGAAACCTCTCTCCTGCCAGAGCACTCCAAAGTCGTGTACGACTCCAAATGCGTAGCGTGAATCTGTGTAAACATTGACTTTCAGGTTCTTGGCGTATATGCAGGCTTGTGTCAGAGCAACTAGCTCTGCTGCTTGAGCAGACAGGGTGTCAATACGGTGTGTTTCAATAACTTCAGTGTCTGTAGTCACTGCATACGCGGCTACTAGTTCTCCTGTACTTGTTCTCATACATGAACCATCCACATAAAGTGTCAGGTCGGGATCTGGTAATGGAATATCTGTCAGATCTTGTCTTGGCTTAGTCATAGTGTTAACCAACTCCACACAGTCATGTGTGGCAGGATTTGAAATAACTGATGGTAACAGTGTAGCAGGATTTAAAACGTTGCAGCGTCTGATTTCTATGTGTGGCTGGAACAGTGTCAATTCATAACCTGTTAAACGTGCAATTGTCAAGTGCTGAGTCTGTGTTCGGTTTAAAAGAACTTCCACAGAATGTGGAACTTGTACTGTCAAGGAATGTCCTAATACTATGGAATCACTTTGTCTGATAGCTAGTGCTGTGGCTGCAACTGACTTGAGGCACGCAGGCAGAGCCTGGGCTACAGGATCTAATGTGCTCGAAAAATAAGCACAGGGCTTGTATTGTCCTGCTTGATCTTGTGTGAGAACAGATAATGCTGTACCTTCACGTTCAGTGACGAAAAGTGTAAAAGGCTTACTGTAGTTCGGTGTAGCTAGAACTGGAGCTTGGCATAGGGCTTTCTTTAACTCATTGAAACTAAGCGTATGTTCAGATGTCCAAGGGAGGACAGTCGATACGGCTGCCTCCTGTGTCGTTAACTGTATCAGTGGCTTGGCTAGAAATGCATACTGAGGAATCCATTGTCTGCAATAAGAAGTGAGGCCGATAAAAGCACGTACCTCCTTCTGGGTCTTGGGCTGAGGAAGACTCGCTATTAACTGGATACGGTCAGGTGTCAACTGCCTACCCCTCTTGGACAGTAAGTGGCCTAAATAGATCACTTGCTGGACACAGAATTGAAGCTTAGAAGGGGACACCTTGTGCCCCATCTCGGCAAGGAAATACAAGACTGTAAGGGATGCTTGCTCGCAAGCACGTTCAGAACGGGCTGTGATCAGTAGATCATCGACATACTGGAGCAGGGCAGTGTCGGTTGGCATGTGAATATTGTCTAGTTGTCTCTTAAGTGCTTGACTGTAAATACTTGGACTTTCTGTGAAACCTTGAGGAGCGCGTGTGAACATATAGCTCCTTCCATTTAAACAAAATCCGAAAAGAAACTGGCTGTCTGGATGAATGGGGACACTGAAAAACGCGTTCTTGAGGTCTATGACTGAAAAGAATGTGGCTTCAGAATCAATGGCTGTCAATAGGGAAGAGATATCTGGGACAACTGGGTACTGGGGAATAATACATTTATTAAGCTCTCGGAGATCAATCACTAATCGATATACTGGGGGTGCACTTGGATCAGTACGTTTCATGACGGGAATGATCGGAGAATTACATACATTGGAGTCAGTTTCTACAACTACTCCTTGAGCGATGAGCTCGTCAATAATTTTGGATAAGGCTGCTACAGCCTCAGGTGGCAATCTGTACTGTCTGATTCGTGGTAACACTACACCTGGCTTGAGAGTCACACGATGGGGTGTGATTTGCATATAACCAACATCAGTTGGACCTTGTGCCCATAGATGCTGCGGAACATTAGACAATCTCGGATCAAAATCTCGTAATACATAGTGACCCTTGAAGTCACGTAAGAACAATCGTATTCCCTCTGGGGAGCAGCAAATAACTGCACCTAATTCTTTCAGTGTTTTAATACCTAACAGATTTTCTGGACATGACTTTGTAAGTAACAGATCAGTAGTTCGGGACAATGGACCTACTTCTAGAGTAACTGGCTTTGATATCTCGTTTATAATAGGCTTTCCTGAAAATCCAAGGGAAACATTTCTAGAGCCTGAGAGCGGAGCCCCTGGAACTTCGGCGTGACTGATGGTGGTCCTACTTGCCCCTGTATCAATCAGAAACTTTCTGTCTTTCCCTAATACTTGACTATGAACATAGGGACCCTCTTGATCTACAGGTATCTCGATGAGAGGCAAGCCTACCTCCCTCTCTAGGCTGTTTCATGAGTACGGCTGATACTCTGGATACTCGGACTGTGCATACTGGTACATCTGCTGTGTAACATGCTGTGTTGCAGCAATAGGCTGCGGTGCTGTAACTGTCTGTTGTGCATTCTGTGGCTGAGAGGTCTGTGAAACTTGTTCTTGTCTAGGCGGACGTGGTCTTTCTTTAGTCTTACCGGTGGCTATATTGTGTTTCAGAACTGCACACTCGTTTATAAAATGACCTGGCTGTTTACAATAATTGCATGTCCCTTTAACGGGAGCTGCAGGATGACTGGCTTGATTCGTACCCCTCTTCTGACTGTCTTGAGGAACAGATTGTGCAACTAGTACTTTCATTTTCGTGTCTTTCATACGTTTCCTTTCATGATCTTGCTCTTCTCTGATTCTATTCTGGTGGTATTGAAGCATCTGTAACATCTGGGACGGGGTATTAGCTTGCCAGGTACTTTCGACTTTCAAAACTCGATTCTTAACTTGTGGGCTTGAATTCTCGACTAATTTAGTAACAAAAAGATGAGGGTATGACTCGCTACTTGTCTTGAGGCCACTGTTGATACTAAAGCATTTCTCAAATCTAGAATAAAAATCACTAGTGTCTTCATCTTGTTTCTGTTTACAGGCTGAGATTGCATCCCAGTCTTCCTTTTTAGTGGCTAATAATCTGGGCAAAACTTGTATTAATAGTTCTGGTAATTCTTTACATTTCTCTCCTAGACCGGTACCTGGTACTCGTATCTTATCTTCAGCTTCTAGAACTGCCCAATCGATCTTTTTCTCTCCCACCTCCCAATCTTTTTCCTTGAGTTTTTCATATACCCCTGCGGGCAACAGGACCTTTAACATTTTAATTATATCTGGATACGTGTATTCTCCCATACGGAGCATGTCCTTTAATTCTCGGTGGAACCCTGCTGGATCTTTGTCATGACAGGGAATTAATTTCTCCATCTCTAAGAGTTCCATCTTTGTAATCGGAGTGTAAACAAACACTCGTTGCATTTCACCATCTGTTGTCCTGACTGGGTGTACTTCTCGTAACGGATTCTGTCTGTCTATGTAAAAGGGTTTACTTTCTGGGGGTGAGACATGAACAAAATGCGGGTTCAAAAACATACTATATTTGTGGCGCTGTTCTAGAATGACACTAATTAAATCGGTACCTAGACCTTTCCATCTATACTGGAGTAACTCGTTCAGGACATCGTGTAACGGACCTGGATCAGAATGTTGACCCTCATACAGAGTAATGAGGTGTTGGATCATATACATACCCACCAGTCGCTGCTCGGCTGGGGGCAGTTTCAGAAACATTTGTGCCACTATTTCGTCTGGAAAAGTGGTAGAATCAGTAATCCATCGGACTGCTTATCGGGCTAGTTCTTGTTCATGCATAGTACTTAATTCACTGTAACCGATTCGTGATTTCAGAATGTGATCGGTAGCTTGAAATACTTGTTCTAGAGAACCTTGTTCTGGTGCTGGATGAGGAACAGTTTTCTTGTAATCTAGACGTGAATGTCGGTCGGAAAGTCTAGTTCTACCTACATATGCTATTCTAACGGGATTCTCGTCCTCTACCTCTTCGGTAGAGTCATTTTCTTTCTCGCTTACTTGTGCTGCTTTACGTTGTTCGTGTAACTTTAGTATTTCCTTACGAATTTTCTTGTACATACTCTCTATACTACTGATAGTCTTGTGCTTACCCTCGGCTATATTATCACTCCACCTTGTCAGGATTCTCATTTCGGCCGGATCTTTAGTTGGGTAATCTTGTTCTCTTATTAGACAATTAATCAGAAACTTTAATATCATGAGCTGGATCTCAGCTTTCCTTTGAGACATGGCTTCGCCAATACTTTCTGGATCATCCCCTGTACGGATGAAACAATATATTCTGTCTAGATCTCCTTTCATATCCGGTAGGGTGTCCAAATACCCGGTCACCCGTCTTACACGGATGGAATATATTACTGTACTATCATCACCTGCAACTGGATCATAACGGCATTCCGTGAGAGCTCGTCGGATTTCTGCAACGGACTTATATTTGGGCGTACGCTGTAACGCACATTCATGTAACTCGGCCAACGTTCTACGTTGGTGCGGTGGCGGGGTACCAGGAGGACCTCCTCCTGCGGCCCCTAAACTGGAATCGTCGACTGATACTCTTCGTGCTGGCAGAGTGGGAAATTGTAATGTTGACTGGACCGGGGGTACCGTAGCAGGTACTCCGGTGACTGGAGGAGCAGGATTTACATTATTTACAGGAGCTGGCGGAACAGGATTTGCATATTCTGGGACTGTGTCGTCCAAATAGGATGAGATAAAAATATCAGCTGCGGTCGGTTTGTGACGTAGCTTGGTCGGAACTAATGGTGGCGGAAAATTACTAGATGCCTCCGGGGTCGCTTTTGGCAAGCCCTCGGCAAGAAGAGGGTACATACCCTTAATAAGGGCATTCCTCTGTCTGTCTGACTGTTCGGTTTTAACTCGTTCACCTATCTCGATTAATTCCCTTTCTTGGGCTCGTTCCAAGGATTCTCTACTTAGTTCTGACTTTCTGATTTCTTTTTCGGTTCTTTTATGAGATTCTTTGCGCCATAACTCGATGGCATCCTTCTGTGACTGTCTGGCTTTCTTTTTCCATAATGCTTCTTCTACTCTCATGATGCACTCGGCATCCCACGTACCTGATACGGGCCATCTATACTTTTCCTCTAACTCTTTGGTATACTCTACCCATAAATCTAGATATAATATGGCACTTATGCCATGCTTCTGATACATAAAATGACCTGGACTGTCCCTAGGCGGGACAGGAACTGCTGCTTCTAGCAGACCTTTTCTAGTTCTTAGCTGACGTAATTTCGAGAATAAAGGCATAACTGAACTGTAATCTAGACACAATACAATACACAATGAACACGATAATTACTCCACATTCATACCACGACATTAAAAATACATGAATAACATTTAAAATAACAGTTCGAACAGAATACTACCTGGAATACTGAAAACGGAATACATGGATCTTCTCGAGAACAGAACTGACTAGAACAGAAACTAGATGCACTGCTGAAACAGTACGAAACTTACCGGTCCCATAAAGAGACACGTCAGGACCCGTATCCACCGAAGTGGACACTTCGTTTTGGGTCTGTGTACCACCATAACCCACGGACCAGAGACAATTAAATTGACCCTGTCTAGATACTACCCCAGCAACGGTACTCACCGGGCAGCAAGAACGGAAGGCCTCGGACTGGACTGGACTGCTTCGACGCCGGACGGACGAACTTCGGACTTCTGTTACGGGTGGGCCTCCGGATACCTCGGACCTTGGACTCTCGGCTTGGGCTCTGGTCGGGACTCGCCGCGTTCCTCCACCGCCTCGTCTGGATGCTGGACCGCCACCTCCGTCTCCTCCGTGGGCCTGAGGGATACTTGAAGCAGAAATATCTGCACGTGCACGGTATGGTTCCGTCACGGCTGCAGAGGGTCAGGGGGCCGGCGTGGCTTCACCGGCGCGTGGGGAAAGGGCAAGTCCCTGTTCGGGCGCCATTATGTGGTATATAAATAAATAATACCGGATCTAGGTTTGTCTGGACATAGCAATAACAGATAGCTCAATAAATAAGAGTCAAGATTCGAGGTAGTAGGAGTTTGCAGGTTTAATACAGCATAAAGGACAGGAACAGGACAACCTGCACGGGAACAGGATGGCAGCGCTGCCGGGGGCAGGATCAGAATCGGCGTCACATTTAATAACAGTACACAAGTATATATACTAAAACAGTTACATTACAGTGCATACAATAGGCGGAGCAGTGGGTGTAACAGGGCGTATACATAGACATGTGATGTAAACGTAACAGAATATGTCATAAATGGGGCGGAAACATGGAGGGGGCTACCTAAGGAGCCGGGACCTCTAACCTAGTGGTGCGCGCAAACTGACAATGACGTGTCACTAGGAGAAGCTGGGGGCTATGAACTCTGTGCTAGGAGTAGAGACTGAAGTCTGGAGAGTCAGGGCGACATGTACTTAAACAGTATCTAGTATCTGATGTTTAGAGAACATGTTGATATAAACTAAGAGTCAGGAGGGGAAAGGCTAACAGACTCTAAGACTGGAGCATGCATTATTCTACATGTAGTGCGTGATGAAGAATATTAAATGACCATTGAATGCAGTATTTCTCTTACATGGAGACGTAAAAGCTAGACAATGACGGAAACTATTGATGCGATTCAGTAGCTTAGGAATGCAGAGAAGGAGGGCTGGACTGATAACTAGAATCATAACATACTCTTGGCAGACTCGTAGGCAGAGCCAGGCTGAGCCGGGCACTGTGAGGCAGGAAGTAAGTGAAGGGTCGAGGATACAGGTGGGGGCTGTATCGCTCCTCAGCGAGGGCTCAGGAGACAGAAGCTGAATCTGGTGTCCGGGCCCTTTTGAGGCCTAGAAACGGGGACTTTACAATGAAATAACGTGCACACTGAGCTAAAAGTTGTAAATCCAGTGTATATGGGCTTTGTAATAATGCTTTCTCTATGGCTACAAGGCCTTCTCGATGGGGTATGGCCGTATACAGTGTTTTGACATCGATGGTAGCCATGATGCAATCTTGTTCAATTTTAACTGCTTGTAGCTTCACCAAAAAGTCTGTGGTGTCTTTTATATACGAAAGGTTTTTGATAACTAATGGTTGCAAGTATTTGTCAATGAACTTGCCCACTGGCTCGTGGATACTCATTTTCGTGGAAACAATGGGTCTACACGGAGGTTTCTGTGGGTCCTTATGAATCTTCGGAACCAAGTATATGGTGGGACTCTTAGGATTGGATTGCATCAAATATTGTTTGGTTTTTTCAGTGATAGTTCCCTCTTCCGTGGCTTGATTCAATAAAGCTTGTAAAGTTTTACGGATATCCACACCTTCTGGATAAACCTAATGCTCGCCCACACTACCACAAAGAGAGCTGTTAGTACTTACCTAATTTAACCTCTGCTATACCTCTGGCGACTTCCTGGACTCTGTGCACACTATACCTTACTTTGGTATAGTATATAGAGAGCTAGCTTCCTACACCCCCCTATGAAGCAAAAAGTCACCCAACGGGAGATCAAAATCCGAGCAGAATTCTCCAAATGGGAGCAGTTTTGCCATTATGAATACTTTTCCCACCATTGTTGCCCCATCCGCGGCCTATTCCTCAAGTACCACCCTACATTGTCCCCTGTGTGGCAGTACCGCTAGAAGAGTAATAGGCAGGATCAGTGGAAAAACAGGATCTTTCGATGGGTTTTTTGTAAGCATTGGTACCAACACTTAAATATTACTTGGAACTCCTGAGTGTCCCCGGACGAAGAGCGCCTCACCTACAGCAGTACTCAGGTGAGATCCGGGAGCCCTGGCACATGGGAGTACCCACGTCTCACTATTGGGGGGGGGGAGGTGAAGCCAAAAAGCTGCTCTACCACCGGGTCGTCCCACCCAGTTCTGTGCATATATGTATAGTTCCCTGACCCAGGGTAGACAAATGTAGTTGACTTGCTGCCAGTCATAGTCAGTCATTGTTACTCAAAACAAGTCCCCTTAAACGTTACCAACATGTCCACTGCATCAGAGGATTTCAGTCAACGTTCCTAGGGTCACCTTAGGCAGTTCCAGACTTGAACCCCCAGAGACACTGGAGCTGTGGTCGGAGTCCGAGTCTTGTGCAGCCCCATCCTTCTCTGCTGATAGGGGGTCCCGTCCCGCTGACCCTCAGCGATGCTACTGTTGCCACTACTTTCTGTCTCACTTGTTATACTTCAGCCTAAGATGGGGAGGCAGTGTTGAGAGCCTTGGTTATGTGTCTTGATCTGGCCCTACGTGAGCGCTTGTGCCGGGGGTCCAGGCCTAGCCCCGGTCGAGGCTGCTGGTCAATCCAACCCCAAATCTTCTGCGGGGTCTTGAATCCATCCGCTGTTACCACTCTCAACTTGGCCGGTAAAAGCATTGTGTAGGGAATTCACATTTGTCTAAGTTTGCTCTTGCTTCCAGGAATGTACCCAAAGTGAGAAATTCAAGAAGATTTTTACTGAGTTGTTCTTGACTGAAAGGTCTCCATTGTGAGAGCCTAAACCAAAAGTGGTCTCGATCCTCATAATACAGCAACTGGGCCACGAAGGGATTAGCAGTCTGGCTAGCACTTTGGGGGCTAGTTCTAGTGTTAGAATAATATTGTTGGTTACGTATCATGTTCTATGTTAAGTTAGCATTCACTGCACCATTTTATGTTCGGCCACCATTTCGATTCATGATCAAAATTAATCTCTGTCTCTCTCTCTCTCTGCAAAAAGCTGTTGTGATAAGCTGCAGGTCTCCTTTTGTTGCAGATCAAGTTTCAAGGGAAACAAAGATTAGGTGCACAATATTTTGGAACACTGTATCCTTCAACGTTGACTAAACCAAAAACTATACATAGGAATCTCTTCCTACTAAGTTCCGGCGGATTTTAACCTTTTACCCACTCCAGACGTCTTTTAGAGTTTTTACGGGAAAAGGGTCTGTGTGAAAAAGCACGACTGAGTTACTCTAATGTCTTGTGTTAGATTATTGCCTTACCAACCGTTGGGCGCCATGTAGGGTAGTTCCTATATTCCCAATAGGCTCTGCGCATTGGAATAATATAAACAGCAGTGTAGACGTAGGACTGAGGTCGACTAGGTCTCTCCTGACTATATTACACTTAATTTGTTTGCCAGCTAGCTCAGAGGTCACTAGAAACTTTCTCGAATGTTCAGGAAAGAGTTAACTCTCCTGATTTAGACAAGAAGGGATTAGCTTCTAACAACCGCATAAACATGACAACTTTGCTCCCTCAGAATAAAGAGTGTATCTCTAGAGTCGTGTGAAAACAATAGACGGTTATTTCACTCAGTCAATTGTGCATACTTAGTTTCACCAGAGTGCAGAGAAATAGAGAGACGGGCGTTTTCAATAAAAGGTGTTATTTATTGAGCAGTCTTCTTTCTCATGCAAGAAAAATGAATTGCCACAATTGCAATACTTATCATGAAGTAAAGTGCGTACAGTAAAAGGAGTATTATGAAATAATACTGTAAAAGCATTGATATGGTTTCTTAGCTATATGATACTTTAAAATGGATAACATATATACATACATAAAACGTTAACTAACGTACTCAACTGGTGCTTCTAATCTACGCCTACCCCGGTGTAGCTGACCTAAGCCTAATATGTGGGAAGGAGTAAGTAAGTAGCAGTTTTAAGTTAAGTTGGTTTTTGCCAAGGAATCTGAATCAAGAATTCTCTTAAGGATTTAGTCAGCTCCGTACCTTGGTAATAGAATGTAGGAGGTCTTGTATCTCTCTCTCAGGACTCAATCTCCCAGCAACCCGCAAGGGTGACTGGAAACACCGGAGCTGGATTTTCTTGGCGGGAGAAAAAGACAGCGTCTTTCTCAGTGCGTCAAAAGGGAGGGGCGGCGTCCTTCGGCTCCTCACATCAGCAGGGCTTCCGGGCAAGTAGATAGCCGCTCTGCTCCAAACCACCGTTGCTTAAGGCAACGTTGGTATATTTACACCTGGAAGGTGCCGGGTTTGACGTAAGGTTGGACATAAGACGTCACTAAGAACTAACAGTTCTAGCTGGACTCTAGAAATTCTTGTGCAAATCAAAACAAGAGCAGGGGGATTTCCGGGGCTGCTGGAGGCTTTGTTTGTTTAAAGAACGCGTTGTACTTTCTAGGAGTCTAGGGGAGTAGCCTTGCCGTATTTGGACTGCATGGGCTATTACTAAATATGGATATGATTCTTATGCCTTTATAAGGATATTATTTATTATAACCACATAAGGGCATAAATCAGGAATATCGAATTAGGGTCCTAGATAGAAACACAACACTAGCCTCTAGTATACGATGCCAGGACAGGGGGCACATCAACTAGGTCTCTTTCTGCCGTAGTAAAATGCTCCGCTAGGCGGGGATGAATGTCCATTAAAAATCTCAGGTCTGCTCCAAGAATGTCCATTTTAGTTTCTAGTACCTCTCAGGAGGCTGTTATGGCCTGGAGTATGTCCTGGAAAGTTGGGGCACTCAATGGATTTAGGCTGCTGAGCTGGAGTGCCAATGTCGTTCGGGGTTTAGTAGTGCCTCCCAGGAATGGTACCCCTATCTCCTGGTCCATCTTCAATGTGACCTTGCCCATGGCTACAGAAGATGAATAGATATTCGCAGCATCTCACCGTGTGTGCCAAGTTGCAGGGAGGTGCTAGATCAGTGCTCAGGTACAACTCAGTATATCAGATCTCCATGTGACTATGGTTCCCAATCCATGGGGGTACCTCTGGATTAGTGTTGCCTGCCAGGTGCCTCCCTCTTCGAGCGAGGGATGCTTCTGGAGAGCCACTGATGATGCAATTATGGCTTGGGACCTTAGTTACACAGCAGTTCTTGAAGTACTCTACAGAGCAATCCCTTCCTGTGTCAAGAAGATCTTGGGAGTGGAACAAAGTGAGGTGGATCCACTGTCTAAATCTTCAGAACAAGTAGGGGTGCTTGTTCTTCAAACGTCTTTTCCAGGCTACTTTCAAACACAGCCTTTGTGCAAAGTGATGTCTCTCACAGCAGATACCAACAGAGTTGTTACCAAGCAGGGCACATTGAAGTGGGAGTTCTTTGAATATGGGTCATCATCCTTCCTGAAGCAGTAATCAATGACAGAGAAAATGGGCAGACCTGTCCAAAGAAACTTCCTCACTTTGAATAACAAATACTGCAGTCCTATTCACCACATTCACCTTCTACCAATGGCAGTACTTGTGGACAAATCATCAGCAGAAACCTTGCTAATAAGACCCTTGTGAATTGTCTAAAGGTAAACTGTTCCCATTCTCCTCTATTCAATGTCTGGGTCTCCACCATCCTACCACATTAATGCAGTCAATACACGCCCCCTGTCTGGTGGATCTATCCTCACCAGTCATCTTGTACCATGATAAACCATAGGCATTCAAAATGGATCCCCCTGCCTTCACTACTCTGACACAGACAAACAAGCACACAAAGTCCAACTACCATATCTGTGCTCCACAAGGACTACACAAACATGCATGCTAGACATGCACACAAGGACAGCACACTATTTCGGATGTCACAAAACAGCAGACTTTTTACTCAAGGGGGATTAGTAGGCAGCACATTTGTTGACACAGGGAAAAAGTATTTTTGCATTGTTTTCACAAAACATGGCATGCTGCTGCAAGTACTTTGGGTCAGATGTACGACCTTTTCATTTAGTACCTCACAATTTGCGACACATTGCGAGTCGCCAGAAGCGAGGTGCTAAATGAAATGCACAACAGTGTGTTTACACTGTTTTGAGATTCCCAATGGGGTCGTAAATTGCAAGGCTCATTAATATTAATGAGCCTCTCGTACTTTACAAGCCCATTGTGAATGCCAGCCCTCCCAGGGATGGTGGCCTGCTGGGCTCAGCAGACCACCATGTCTGGGACTGCTTTTTAATAAAGCAGAAAATCCCATGTGCAAATGCATTACCACCTACTTGAAGTAGGTGGTAATTGCGAGTGTTTTGCGTCCGTAATTGTGCTCGCAAAACATTAGTACATTGTTTTGAGACTGGCTATTTGAAAGGGAACGCCTCTTCCAAATAGTGAGTCGCAGAACCTATTTAGCGAGTCGTAAACAAATTGCGACTCGCTAAAAAGGCCACTTACAAGGTCCAATATGTTTTTGCATGTGCAAACGGGTTCGCAAACCCGTTTGTGCATGTACAAACAGTTCGTACATCTGGCCTCAATGATTTAACCAAGTCAAGCACAGTGGTAAATTTCCTATGAAGTCCATTACCTATAGAGCACGATCAACACACCCCTCAGGTAACAGAACAGGTCCTAGACCTCACATTGCTTTCAGTAACTGGTCCCCACCAGTTCTGACCCCCACATTGGGCGGGAGAACTGGCAAGAAAAATAAGTGAGGAAGAGAGGTGTGCCAATCTTTGCCAACCCAACCCCTCAGGTGGGGGAGGCGAGGTGAAGCACAACTCCCAGTCCGTGCAATCTTGAGGATGGGGGGACCCAGACAACCAGAGTGAGGCATATGCCTAATAGGGGGTGTACCTACCCAAAGGAAGGGATCCATTGGTCCCAAACTTTTACTTACCTGAAAGACCCCTAAATTTAGTATTTAGGGGCACCATCGAACCTTGCCTCCTCAGACAAGAAACCACAAGACAAGATGAAGAAGGACTGAACAGCAGTGCTGAAACTAACAAAAGGAGGATGCCCACTGACTTGGCCCCAGCCCTACCGGCCTGTCCCCACCTCGAACCTGCTCCAGCGAAATCCCGGTGTGTCCTGCAGCCAGCAAACTCGAGAAACGTAGAGGACATGCCTGCCTTCAATACAAAAGACTTTGTCTCCTGAGGAACACCGAACTGTTTACCAAACAGACTCCAGCACCGGAAGGATCCGCAAGTCTCCATCCGAAGCCCACGGCCTGAGTTTGAGTGGCCTAACACCACGAGGAGGTCTCCCCAGCGATCCTGACCTGAAATCCAGTGATCCCTGACCTGACTCAAGCCTCCAGCCAATGCCTGCAGCCTAAATCCGGAGGGTCCATCAAACCGCGACCAGGAGCTGGTAAGAAGATCTGACCTGAAAAGACACCCTTGCTCCCGACGCCCCACGGCCTTGGGTGGCCCATTCGACGGTCTCCGGTCAAACCCCAGCATCCCAACTTACTTCTCGAAGTGGTGGTCGCACCCTGAAGACCCTCGTCCCCGAGCCTGCAGTGCCTTTGCAAACCAGATGTTCCCCATTGAATGCTACTGGACGCCTAATGCTGAAACCGCGCTCTGCACCCGGCTGCCCCAGTGCCACTGAGGGTGTACTTTTTGTGCTGGCCTGAACCCCCATTTGCCCTGACTTTAAGTCCAGGAGCTTTGCTCCCACACGCGTATGGCCTGCTCGCCAGCAGCCACAAACCGGAGGCCCCCTATCCCCCATTGGATAACATTGGGGCTCCGCACTCTGCACCCGGCCTCCCTAGTGCTGCTTGGGGTGATTTGTGAGTGCATCCTCAACCCTGGCGGACCCCTGAGTCTAACCTCAGAATACCAACTCCCACAACAAAGTACTTACCTGCTAACCGTTAACACTATTTTCCTCCGTAGGATAACATTGACTGTTTTACTGTGAAAAGTGTGGAGTTGGAAAACCTAAGAAATTCTCTTAAAAATGTACAGATTAAAAAAAATGCTTTTGCTTATCTGTTTACAGGAAATTTCCAAGTGCAGTATCCAGGTGTACTGCACTGTGTAAGAAAAGTAATCTGAACAGTAACTTACATGCCATTTTACTGAAAAGCCAATACAAAGTATATATACAATTTTTTTCAAAGCAATGCATTGCCAGTAATTCTACTCTAAGCATATTCCAAGTAAATGTACAATTGCAAACCGAACTGTGATACATCTGCATTACTACTGTAAAGTATTTATTGCTTACTTGTGCAAGAAAATAAAATAACTAAAAGAATATTTTTTATAGAAACAAAACTGGTCTGAGTTTAGTCTTTGAGTGTTTGGCAATCATTTGATAACCGAGTGTGTACAACAAATGCTTAATACTACCCTCTGATAAAACATTACTGCTCACCCACATTACCACAAATAGAGAGTGAGGTACTATCTACTTTTACCTCTGCCTACTTTTAGGGTTCCACTGTACTCTGTGCACACTATTCCTCATTTTTGTATAGTATATACAGAGCCAGCTACCTACAAACATTCTTCAACTTCTACATGACGTCCCTCACGGACATCGTCAGAGCCTACGGCATCAAGATGGTATCTTACACCTATGATACACAGCTGATTCTTTTTCTTACTAACTGACAAAGCACACTTTGCCAACTGCATGACCAATATTTTTGCCTGGGTGAAAAACAACTGCCTCTGGCTCAACACAGACAAAGCCGAAGTTCAAATCTTCAGCAACAACCTCTCCCCCTGGGAGGCCTCTTGGTGCCCCTCCGAACTTGGAACCCCCACCCACCCCCGCGCACCATGCAAGTACCTCAACATCATTTTGGGTACCAATCACTCTATGAACAGACAGATCAATGCTGTGTCCTCATCATGCTTCCACATCCTGCGAATGGTACGCAAGATGTTGAAGTGGATCCCACTGAACACCAGACAAACTGTTACCCAGGCTTTATCACAAGTAGGCTTGATTACGAAAATGCCCTCTATGTTGGAATCCCAGGCCATGTTCTAAACGGACTCCAAACCACCCACAACGCAGCCGCCAAACTCGTCCTGAACATCCTGCAAAATAACCGCATCTCTCCACACCTCAACAATCTCCACTGGCTCCAGTCCAGGAAAGATGTAAGCTCAAGCTACTCACACACGCTTACAAAACTCTACACAACATTGGTCCAGCTTACTTCAACCACCGCCTCAACCTCTACCAACCCACCAGATACCTTTGATCTGCGTCTCAGGCAAGAACACACCTCCCCTGCATCAAGAAGGCCAGAAGAGGAGGTCTCTCCTGCTCACACCTCGCAGCCAAGACCTGTAACGAGCTACCAAAACATCTCAGACCCTCCCGGTCCCTCATGAACTTTCCACATAACCTCAAGACACAGCTTTTCCAGGCGAAACAGACATGATAGACTCTTCCCACTCAGGCCTGCCCAACTCAGCACCTGGAAACCCTCATGGATGATTAGCTGTGCTCTACCAATTCACATAACATAAAATACAAAGACTTGTACAACACTGGCTCAGCGTACTTGAACAGCCGCATACACTTGCACCATACTTCCAGACACCTAAGCCCAGCCTCACTCTCACTCGCACATAACCCCCGAATTAACAAAATCTGAGCAGGAGGTGGTTCGTTATACATTGCACTCAAATCAAATCAAATCAAAAAGAGCTTTATTCGATTTTAGACATATAAAATCACAAAAGCAGTCAGAATTCAAAAAATCATTTAAAAACATTGCATAGATTCTACATAAAACTGATTTACATATTAAAAAGTGCAAACGTACGCATTAAGATAAGCATCAAATAATCAAGATAAGATAGACATACATTATTAAAGCGGCCCTGCATGAATTGATGTAATACAAACTACTCTATTTAAAACTGGTTTTGGGCATTAATAGTTTTCCTAGCTCTTAGTATACTCTTTAAGTCACCAGCCATGACACCAATACAGTAATCGCTTTCCAACAATTGCAAGTACAGAAACGCAGGTCGACATTGCCTCCAATTCCCTTTTCTCAGCAGTGGTATAATCCACCAAGATCTTCTCTTTAAGAAAAATTTGTACAATAAAATCACGTGAATAGTTGATTGTGGGGAAAGTTCATCCCAGGGGCATAAGCATAACTCTCTAGACCAATTATTCCTTTTCAGGTAGCTAGTCAGTCCGTGAAATGTTCCGAACCTGAAACGCGTTAGAACAGATCTGTCATATCCCCCTGTATAGTGTAAGAGATAAGGTTGAATGTCATATGTTGTAACAAACAATTGATGTTGTGCGACCGCCGCAGGTTTGCTCATTTCCAATACTAGCCTGTTGATCTCAAGATGAGACATGCAGATTGATTTACATTCTTTCCGACAGATAGACTTTAAGGACTCAGGTAAAGTAAAATAATCTGGCCACCCAAGATCATAAAAGACATTTTTTACATATTTTAACCAGGGAATTTTTGTTGCATGTTCCAATTTCATGGAGTCTCACAAAATGTTTCTGTTTAAGTTTGTGGAATCGGACGTCCAAATTCGGTGCCAAAGTAACACAGGTTGTATCTTAATTACATCGGAGATAAATGGGACCCCCCAGTTCAATATGACAGTTAAAAACAGGAGAACAGGACATGTTAAAATGAATCTTAAAAACGCGTTTTAAACAAATTAGGTAAGGAGAACAATCCTGGAAGCCCCAAATTCCTGCCCCGTATGTAGCTACGCTTATACATTTTCCCTTGTAAATCTTTAAGAGAATTTCAGGGGGCATTTTACCAAGTTTTTTTAAAGAGGTTTACTACAGCCGCTGTCGATTTCATAAAAAGAAGGCTCCTACTCCTAATCGCTTGTGACCAGGAGCAGGTCCGGTTAAAAAGAACACCCAAATAAGTAAATGTGTTTGTGGAGTCTATTCTGGTTTCACCCACAGGATACCCACATAGATACTACTACTTTTTTGCTTTCCCCGCCTACAGGACATTATAAATGTTTTCTTAGCGTTCATCTTTAATCCCAGTTCATTCAGAAAACAGGTATAAGCAGTGAGTGCCTTTTGTAGCCTTATCTGTGTGCGTGCCATTAGTACTGCGTTGTCCGCGTAGAGAAGGGAGACTATCGGGCGTTTGTTGACATAAGGTGGGTCCCTGGAATTTGACACCAATTCCTGCTCCAAAGCGTTTGTATAGAGTGAACAGGAATGGAGCCAAAACACAGCCTTGCCTCACTCCCCTCTCTACTTTGAACGACGCAGTACATTCCCCTTTCATTCCATATCGGATCTCGGCTTTTGCCCCGATGTACTGTTGTCTTAAAAACTGTACTAGTGCCGGTTCTACCTTTAAATCGGACAAAAAATCCCACAACTTATTGTGAACGGCACAGTCGAACACAGCTGTCAGGTCAACAAAAGCCAGGTAAAATCTCCACGCTTTAGCCTGTGTGGATTTTCCAACTAAAATACTGAGATTAAGGACCTGCGCATTTGTGCCTAAACCTGATCTGAAACCATATTGCACATCACTTGAGATACTATTTTCTTCAGCCCACGTCTGAAGTCGATCTAAAACTATTCTGCCCGCAATCTTCATCAAATAATCTAATAGGGAGATGCGGCGATAACATGCGTGATTTTCCCTATCTCCTTTTAAATAATTGCACAATATGACCAGGTAGTGATAAAACCTTTCGCACAGCATGCTTAAAGAGCCCATGTTAACAATGGGGACCATTGAGATGGAATTGATTTAAACAAATCGATTGGCACCCCATACGGGCCTTGCCAGACTTGCTGGCTTTTATTGCAGCTAATACATCTTTGTGTGTGATAGAAAAATCAATAGGTATAAAAGGGGCAATACCCCCTTCCAAATGGTCCCTCGACTCTGTGTCCATCTTAGAATTATAAACAGAGGAGAAAAAATATACCCACGTTTTCTCATCTATTGCAACTTCTATTGTGGGGGCATCAGATTTGTTCATAAAAAATTGTGCTTTCACAGCCCGCCAGAACAAGAGGATATCTTTGCTCAAAGAGGCCTCATGGAGGGTATCAAATGCTTTTTTTTTCTTGCTTTTTTTCGTAGTCTCCTTGCCTCATTATAGAGCTTTCTGCATCTTCTAACTTCCTTCTTGTCTCTCACTGCCTTGTGAAGGGCCTCTTTTAAATTTGTATATGCTTTTGTACATCTCGAGTCAAACCACCCATTCTTACGAGCATGTGTGCCCTTACTCTCCACATGCAGCAAATGTTTGGGGGGATAATGAGGTTTATTGAAATTTTAAAGCACAAATTCATAGTAGCATCACAATCAAACAGAGTACCATACACTCCATACATGTGTATAGCGACAAAGTTCGGCAAATCGAGTAGCTGGGTAAATTCATACAGAGGGTTAACCCAGAAGACAGACAGCCCATATCCACTCTTCAAGAGCTCAGGTTGAACCACTTGGCCCATATCTTTTGAAAAAGCTCAGGGCAGCCCCGGTCTTTGAAGCGGGGCTCCTCCTGAGTACCACACCAGTCTACCCCGCCTCCACCTCCGCACAGCCGCTATGTCTCGCTTCACCACTGCCACCGCTGCCCCGAGGAAATGCTTGTCGGCCCGAGAGCCGCCCAGGCCATCGAACACACCTAAAATCAGGCGCAAGGGGTCGTGGGGAACGGTCCACCCCAGGGTCTCTGAGAGCTCCAATTCCACCCCCACCCAGAAAGAAGCAAGGGTAGGTCACTGCCACACCATATGATAAAAATCCGTGGGGGCATGGTTGCAAAGTCCGCAGGCCGGGGAGAGGCGTAGTAGGGCTTTATGTAGGCGCTCTTGGGTGAGATAAGCACCGTGCAAGTAGTAAAGTTGGACTAAGCACAGCTTTGATGAGGTCGTCAGAGCCTTAGGGGCCATAAAGACGTCCCTCTAATCCGCCTCCTCCAAGGGGCCCAGCCAACCCTCCCAATGGACTTGCAGCGGGTCCAAGGTCACAGGGGTATTGTTCACAAGGGAAAGGTATATCCTGGAGACCCAGCCCCTGCCCAAATTCCCCATCACCTGGGCCTCAAGGGGACTAAACTCAGGAAGGGGGAGGGAGAGGGTAGGTGCACCCCCAGGGCGTGCCTGAGCTGCAGGTACTTGTAGAACTGGGAGGGATGGAGAGAGTAGCGCTGTTGCAGGTCTGCGAATGTTCTGATATGGTCCCCCACCCAAACGTCCCCGAGAAGCGAGATCCATCTGTGGAAATCCCGGAGGGAAGAGCTCTCCTGCAGTCATGTGGCGTGCCACATGGGGGTCTGCCTAGTAAGCGTCCAATCCCACTCGTGTGGCGCAAAGTAGTGCCCCAAGCCACGAGGACCGACCGAGTAATGGGGGGCAGTTCTCGCGGCACGGGGGACCCATATAAGTAGGCCTGGAGTCGCAGAAAGTCCATCACCTGAAGTTCCACTTGATACGCCGGGTCAGACCAGCCGCCCGTGAACCAATCGTGAACCACAATAAGTTTCGTGGCAAGGTAGTAGAGATGAAGGTTAGTGACACCCATAACTCTGTCATAAGGAGGTATTCGGCAGTGTAACAAGGACATACGTTATCTCCCGCCCCCCCCCCCAAAAAAAGCGGGTGAGAACACCGTCAAACTCTCAAAACCAGGTCGCCGGTAGGTGAAAGGAAATAGTCTGCAGAATGTACAAAAACCGGGGGAGGACCATCATCTTGAAAAGGGCACTTCTGCCAAGGGGGTTAAGGGGAAGGGTTTGCCATTTCTTAAGGTCCGCCCTGGCCTTAGTGAGGAGAGGTGTGATGTTCAGGGCCCACTCAAGCTCTGGAAGCAGGGCAACCCAAATCCCCGGGTACTTGAAGAATTGCCTGCGCAAGGGGATGGTTGTCTGCCAGTCGAAACAGGCACGGGATGGGCGGAGGGGAACCAGGGTGGACTTCGCCGGGTTGACCAAAGGCCTGAGGTTCGTTCGAAAGCTGAGAGAACCTCCAAACAGCAGCAAGTTTTTAATAGTTGTTGTAATTTGGGAAAATGAACTCAGTATCAGTTCGTGAGAGCTAGCTTCATCCAAACAGTTTCATTTCGATTTGTACGCCCTGGTGACAATTTGTTTGTTAAGCTCCTGCGGGTCTTGGCTCGACCATCGCAGAATGTAACCATTCTGTCTTCCTATTTCGACGTTCTGGGTCCACACTACTTGGTTACTGCGTTTACTATCTGAAATTGTTGGGAAGGTGAGGTTGATGCTATAGGGCAAGTGATTGCTTAAAACATTTTTGTGTATTTTATAGCCCTTGATATAGTGAGCGTATCTATTAGGAGAGCTTCTAAAATCTATTGTGGATCCTAAAGCCCTACCTATAAAGGTATGCCCGAAATCCACCCTACGTGAGCATAAAATCACCTCCCAATATTGTGATCGTTTCAACATCTCTATTTACGTTCAGAACGCTAATATCGTGACTATGTTTCTTCAGTATTTCACCCAGCTGATCTTTTTTTACATTGTTATAAAAATTAATAACATTCAAAATACATTTGCCATCTACCTGGACTGCTACAATTTGATAATACATTCCTGATTTGATCATCTCTATCTTGAAAGCCCCAATAAGATTTGATACATATACACAAAATCCCCCCTTTGGTCTTCCACATATTGAGTGAATTGCAGGAGTATGTAGCGTCTTGAATCTGTTTATATGCACTTCCTCTACCACTCAGGTTTCTTGTAAGCATAATATGTCAAATTTATTAATAAAATTCCCCCATACTATATTGTCCACCTTATTTTTGATGCCTGCTATGTTCCAAAAGAGAACACTTAGGGCCAGATGTAGGTGGCTAAATACCGGTCAGTAACGCCGAAATTCATAGAATTCCTGCGTTACCGACCATTATTTAGCCATGTACAATGTAGGTAACACCAAACGCCATCGCAAATAAGGAATCGGAAAAATTAAGGGAAACCAGTTACCAATTCCTTAATTTGCGATTAGCAGACACTGAAACCCCCAAATACCGAATCGCTAAATAATAAATCCTTAAAAACTCGCAAATCGATGGACCAAAATCAGTAATACTGATTTTTAAATTTTTCGGTATTTAGGAGTCGCTAATTACCACTGACTCAAAGCAGGTGGTAATCAGGTGCACTGCATTTAAACAGCCCCAAAATGCAACATTGTGAACACAATGGCAGCCCTGTACGTCATTGCAGTGTGGCTACGTATGCAAGCAGCAGGAGTGAGGCTCTGGAGATGGGAGGAGGGCGTGTACAGACAGCGCATTACACTGTTCCAACTGACTGAAGCCAAAATCCATGAGAGGTACAGACTAGACCCCCAAACCATCCTAGACCTGATATGGGACCTGCACCCACTCCTGGAGCATCAAACACCAAGGGGGCATGCTATACCAACACATGTTCAGGTGCTCTGTAGCCTGCTCCTACTGGCATCAGGTAGTTACCAGGGGGTGATAGCAGTGGCAGGTGGTGTGTCACAGAGTTGCCAGTTCCGTCTTTTCAACACTTTCCTGGATGCCATGATGCAAAGAATGCATCACTACATTCGCTTCCCCAGCACACAGACGGAACTGCAGAAAACAAAGATGGATTATTACCAAAAGGCACAGTTCCCACATGTAATAGGGTGCATTGATGGGACACACATACCAATCTGCCCTCCTACAGCTATTTATCGGAATCGCACATCTACACATTCCATCAACGTGCAGGTGATATGCGATGCGGACCACATCATCACTGACGTAGCCAAATTTCCAGGGAGTACCCATGACTCCAACATATTAAGGAACAGTGGGATCTACACACGCCTGGCTGGGGGTGAATTTGGAGAAGGATACCTGCTAGGTAAATCAATGTGACACACCCGGATGTATACCTTGGATGAATGTGTTGGTGACTGTTATTAATGGCACTTCCTTTCTCACTCAGGTGATAGTGCATTTGCCGTGCGGGCATTTATCCTGACTCCATACCTCAAGCCATCCACCCCAAGTGAGAGAAGATACAATGTGGCACATAGAACTACGCTCAACATTGTGGATAGCACATTTGAACTCTTAAAAGGCAGGTTCCGCTTGCCTCCACAAAAGTGGGGTGCACGTCAGTACCGCCCATTATCTGCTGTTCAATAATAGCAGCATGTGCCACGCTGCATAACCTTGCCACAAAGAAAGGAACATCAGTGGAACTAACTGACTCCGAGGGCGAGGGTGAGGATTGTCCACAGCCGGAGCACAGCACAGCAGGTGTGGCAGCAGCACCAGATGGGAGACACAGGCGGGCTGAGATCACACGCAACTATTTCTGAGTACGCAAGGAGACACAGCCAGTTACTGTAATTGTGTGACGGTGCTTTATTAGCATAGCACACCGACACAACATGAAGGGCTTAACATGCCAGGCCAATATGCAATGCTGATTACAAAGGCGAAATGAGTTACATCACCCATTTCGCAATACCATGTGATGGCTGGCATTACTTCCTGCGCCCACGTGCAGCACTGCTGAGTTCCCTGGGCACACTGACCTCACTGGCAGTCTGTCCTGTGGCAGCGCTGTGCCGTTCGCTGCGCCTCCTGGACTTGGTTATAGGGGGTGTGATGCTACTACGGCTAGTTGCCTCTTCACTATCCCCCCCATCACCTGTACCTGTAGTGGCTATCTGGTTTTTCTGTAGCCTTTCCAGTGCACTGGTCATTCTGTCCAGCCTCCTTGCCATGTCACGCCTGCAGTGGGCCATCTCCTCCTGCATGGCCACCGAGCGCCTGCAGAGCAGAGAGGTGGCAGTGGCGAAGCGGTTTATCGCCTTAGTGGAGTTGTCAAGTTTCCGCCTCCACCTGCGCCTCGCCAAACGGTCCTCATCCATTTTGCTGCACAGCCGCCTCACTGCCTCAGACATGTCCCTCACGCAATCAGCCACAGTGTTTTTCATGCTGCTGATGCCCGTCTCGATTTGCAGCATGTGTCTATTCATGTGTACCATCTGACGTGGTACTGATCTTATTGCTTTGCCTTGCAGGCGCTGCACCATGAGCATGTTCCCCTCAAGACCGGCAAGTACACTTTGATCTTCGCCCTGTGAAACTGGACTGGCTGCCCTTGCTCTGCGGCGTCTGGCACCTGTGTGGGCGTGCTCGGTGGGGGCTTGTGCGCCTGCACTGTCGGCATCCTCTGCCACCGCAGACTGTTGGCCTCCCATGCTGTCTTCCTCGGACACTTCCATCTGCTGGAGGCTAGCCAGAGTATGCCTCCTGGCTCTCGGTGGTGGTGGCAGTGGTGATGCTGGTGATGGTGGTGTTGATGATGGTGGGGTATGTTCTGCAGGCGACAAGACCTCCTCCTGTGTACTCTCCCTCCTGGGTGCCTTTCCTGTGTCCCCTTCTACAGCCCTGCGTGATGGCTCACCTGTGGAGACAGAATGTACATTTGCTCACTTGTCTGGCAGCATTTGTGTAGTAATACATTTCATGACTGGCAATCAAACTGACTGTCCTCTGCTTGCTAATTGCTGAAGTGTGCCACAAGCCTTTGGGTTCAGTGGACTAACTGTTATGATATGTGTTACTTCTGACTACATCTCCCATAATGCATTGCAGGTTAGTAGTAGAACATGTACTGGAGCGGGATTCATACTGCCTCATTGGGGATTGGGGTTAGGGAGTGGGGGGCACAGCATGCTGTGCATGCACCTTACCTTGCCTGTTGCCAACTCTGGCTGAGCTGTCTGCATTCCCAATCCCACTCACACTCTCCGGCTGGAGTGTGGACTCCACCAGGAGATCCAGGGAAGTTGGTGCAGGTGCTGTGTTTCTCCCTCCACCTGTCTGGTTGTCTTGCTTCATTCTCTCTGCCAGCCTCTCCTTGCTTTGCATGCTTCCTGAGGTCATGCCAGTGTTTTTTAAGTTCTTCAATGGAGCGCTGGGTGACTCTGATGGCATTAATCCTTTCCTGGATGACCATTCATATCTGCCTCTTCTGCAGGGAATTCTTAACAAATAGTTTGCCATGGTCATTAGTAACCTCCTCAATAAGGTCATCCAGCTCCCTCTCACTAAATATGTGTTTCCTTTTTCCTCTCCTGTTTATCCATATCTTGGCTGTGATGTCAGCAAAAACTAGGAAAAGTTGCTCCTGGGTTGTTAGCTCCCTGCCTCTCTAACAGCTTCCGGATCAGTGCAGCTGCATGGGTGTAGCCACTTCCTGGTTGTGAGGTCATGAGGAAACACAGGATTGGCTGATTCAACAATTTCCGATTTTTTAAAATACCTATTCGCTAATTACCGAATCTGTATTAAGGAATCGGTAATACCAATTCGGTAATGGGGAATCAGTAATTTTTTTGGGTGATTTTTACGAAATCGCTAAATATTACCGATTGTTACCGAATCAGTAATTTTTACCGAATTATTACCTACATCGGAAATACCGACTTCTTAATAGCGAATCGGTAAAATTCGCTATTAAGGACTCAGTATTTCAGTATTACCTACATCTGGCCCTAACTGATTTGGGTGAAGTTGGTCCATCAACAGAATCAGTCATAACAATACATTCCGGCCCAGAAATCAGACCTTGTTAGGAGATTCTATTACCCTCCAGATTTGTCTCAACCCTACTTAGATGTGCCAGCTCAGGATTTTCTTCACCAGGCATAATGTTAGGCCTCAATTCACTTGTGGGGGGGCTATACTGGCATTCATCTTGACTATGTTTGGTTTTTCAATTTCATAACCTTTATCATGTACCTTGTGATCAGAACTAGTAGATAGTCATTCATTATCACTCAGGGATTGGAGAGGCCCAAATCTATTAGCCACCTCAATGTTGTAAGCTGGGTAGTCAACGAACTGTCTAAAAAGATGGTTACTATTTTGCTGAGCTAAATGATTGGGTTGATAGAAAAACCTAAAGGAAGGACATTTATACTCGTATGTGTGATACTTGTGTCTTGGCATCTTAGCAAGATTTCCTTAACTAGGGATTGTGAACCTAGTGAGAGGACAAAACAGTTTCCTTGAAAACGTTTTCTACTATCTCCAACCCAGTCTATTCTCCTGACCATTTTAAACTCTCGGAACATATCCCTTGTTAGTCCAGTTCTACTCCCCAGGTAGTGTATAATTGTATTCCTTAATGTCATCAAGGTTTCTTTTTTCTCTGTTGCTAGAACTGGGACGTTAGCTAAAATGACCAAATAAGGGGTGGCTGCCGGAGGTAAGTTAAGGGTCTGTGGTCTCCTTACATTCTTCGTAGCACTATTGTGCATCAAGTGTGTACCTGTTTTTACCTCGACCTCCCCGCTCCCCACTCTTGCCCAGATAGTGTCCCGGTCTTTCTGTCCTGGTTTGCCTAGGAATATCTCTGCTGGTTGGTACAGGGTTGTGAGTGATTCCTTCCGAGTTAAAGTGTGTCCCAGTCCCCAGTTCCCTCACCCCTAACTCTTTCTCCTGTCTGCCTTTTTGGTACTGTGATCGACTCTTTTTGCGTTACGCACTCAGGCTGTAGGTGTGAACTTGATGGAGTAATAATATGTAGGTTCAATTTTTCTAAGACTTTCTCTAAACCTACTTCGATTTTGTCCAGCGTAACTGTCAAAACATTTATAGATTGTTTGACTGTGTCAGTTATTACAGAAACAAGATACATTAGCAGTGCCTGGCTTATTTAGATTTTTTCCTTTTGGGCTCTGCTGTTTTTTCGAGTTAGTCTTTGACAGCCTAGGTTTCTGTGGGGTTGTGTGTGCACCATTTGACTGAATGTCTAGAGTTTCAGCACTTGATACCTTACAGGATTTTTTTAGCGGGGGTACAGTGTCACTCTCTACGTCACTGTGAAAATATCATCATCAATTATCTGAATACACCCGTTTTTCAGTTGTCCCTCCTCTATGTTTCCCAAACTGTGATTAACAGTGTCCCCCCTACTCACACATACAGTAGTTTTATCCTTTGCTGTGGGCCCTAGAGTGTCCATTTTTAATGGTACCTCAACAGAGGTGATTTGTCTTTCAATAACACCGACGACCCCAGTGAGATATTTTAGCAATGTCATGTTTGCAGCTTTGGGCTTACTTATCGATTTCGGTGAATGACTGTCCGTTGTTTTTCTTTTACCCCCCTTCTTCCCACTAGCTCAGGCAAGGATAGGGGTGCGATGTACCCTTCCGACAGATGCTGGATGATGTAGCCAAGAGAATGGGCCCAGTACGGCCTATTCCGACCTCTGACGGGCGTGGACCGGCCCAGGCCCGCCCTTGGCCCGGTCTTTGCCGGGCAGGCCCGCGCTGCGGAATCCTGATGTTGTTTTTATGTGCGCCTCCTGGCGCGAAAATCTGGCGTCGGTTGTGGTGGCGACGGCGGGGGCCACGGGGAGCCTGAGACTTGCGTTCTGGCTCTGCTCCCTCTCCCTCAGGCCGGAATGGCAGGTCACAGCAGCAGCAGTAATTACGGGCTTCCCGCGCTGCGGGAGCCCGAGGTTGTTTTTATGCGCGCCTCCTCGCTCAAAAATCCAGGGTTGATGTTGGTGGCGACGGCAGGAGCCACAGGGAGCCTGGGACTTGTGGTCCGGCTCCGCTCCCTCTCCCTTAGGCTGGAATGCTAGGTCACGACAGCAGCAGTAATCGCGGGCTTCCCGAGCTGCGGGAGCCCGGTGTTTTTTTATGTGCGCCTCCTGGTGCAAAAATCTGACGTCCTGGTGGTGGCGACGGCAGGGGCCACAGAGAGCCTGGGACTTGTGGTCTGGATGGGCTCCCTTTCCCTCAGGCCGGATGGCAGGTCACGGCAGCAGGAGTAATTATGTGCTTCCTGCGCTGCGGGAGCCCGAGGTTGTTTTTATGTGCGCCTCCTCGCTCAAAAATCCGGCGTTGATGTTGGTGGCGACGGCAGGAGCCACAGGGAGCCTGGGACTTGTGGTCCGGCTCCGCTCCCTCTCCCTTAGGCTGGAATGCTAGGTCACGACAGCAGCAGTAATCGCGGGCTTCCCGTGCTGCGGGAGCCCTGTGTTTTTTTATGTGCACCTCCTGGTGCAAAAATCCAGGGTTGATGTTGGTGGCGACGGCAGGAGCCACAGGGAGCCTGGGACTTGTGGTACGGCTCCGCTCCCTCTCCCTTAGGCTGGAATGCTAGGTCACGACAGCAGCAGTAATTGCGGGCTTCCCGAGCTGCGGGAGCCCTGTGTTTTTTTATGTGCGCCTCCTGGTGCAAACATCCGACGTCCTGGTGGTGGCGACGGCGGGGGCCACAGAGAGCCTGGGACTTGTGGTCTGGCTAGGCTCCCTTTCCCTCAGGCCGGATGGCAGGTCACAGCAGCAGCAGTAATTACGGGCTTCCCGCGCTGCGGGAGCCCGAGGTTGTTTTTATGCGCGCCTCCTCGCTCAAAAATCCAGGGTTGATGTTGGTGGCGACGGCAGGAGCCACAGGGAGCCTGGGACTTGTGGTCCGGCTCCGCTCCCTCTCCCTTAGGCTGGAATGCTAGGTCACGACAGCAGCAGTAATTGTGGGCTTCCCGAGCTGCGGGAGCCCGGTGTTTTTTTATGTGCGCCTCCTGGTGCAAAAATCCGACGTCCTGGTGGTGGCGACGGCAGGGGCCACAGAGAGCCTGGGACTTGTGGTCTGGCTAGGCTCCCTTTCCCTCAGGCCGGATGGCAGGTCACGGCAGCAGGAGTAATTATGTGCTTCCTGCGCTACGGGAGCCCGAGGTTGTTTTTATGCGCGCCTCCTCGCTCAAAAATCCGGCGTTGATGTTGGTGGCGACGGCAGGAGCCACAGGGAGCCTGGGACTTGTGGTCCGGCTCCGCTCCCTCTCCCTTAGGCTGGAATGCTAGGTCACGACAGCAGCAGTAATTGCGGGCTTCCCGTGCTGCGGGAGCCCTGTGTTTTTTTATGTGCGCCTCCAGGTGCAAAAATCCAGGGTTGATGTTGGTGGCGACGGCAGGAGCCACAGGAAGCCTGGGACTTGTGGTACGGCTCCGCTCCCTCTCCCTTAGGCTGGAATGCTAGGTCACGACAGCAGCAGTAATTGCGGGCTTCCCGTGCTGCGGGAGCCTTGTGTTTTTTTATGTGCGCCTCCTGGTGCAAAAATCCGGCGTTGATGTTGGTGGCGACGGCAGGAGCCACAGGGAGCCTGGGACTTGTGGTCCGGCTCCGCTCCCTCTCCCTTAGGCTGGAATGCAAGTTCACGACAGCAGCAGTAATTGCGGGCTTCCAGAGCTGCGGGAGCCCTGTGTTTTTTTATGTGCGCCTCCTGGTGCAAAAATCCGACGTCCTGGTTGGGGCGACGGCAGGGGCCAGAGAGAGCCTGGGACTTGTGGTCTGGCTAGGCTCCCTTTCCCTCAGGCCGGATGGCAGGTCACGGCAGCAGCAGTAATTATGAGATTCCTGCGCTGCGGGAGCCCGAGGTTGTTTTTATGCGCGCCTCCTCGCTCAAAAATCCGGTGTTGATGTTGGTGGCGACGGCAGGAGCCACAGGGAGCCTAGGACTTGTGGTCCGGCTCTGCTCCCTCTCCCTCAGGCTGGAATGCTAGGTCACGACAGCAGCAGTAATTACGGGCTTCCCGTGCTGCGGGAGCCTTGTGTTTTTTTATGTGCGCCTCCTGGTGCAAAAATCCAGGGTTGATGTTGGTGGCGACGGCAGGAGCCACAGGGAGCCTGGGACTTGTGGTCCGGCTCCGCTCCCTCTCCCTTAGGCTGGAATGCTAGGTCACGACAGCAGCAGTAATTGCGGGCTTCCTGAGCTGCGGGAGCCCTGTGTTTTTTATGTGCGCCTCCTGGTGCAAAAATCCGACGTCCTGGTTGGGGCGACGGCAGGGGCCAGAGAGAGCCTGGGACTTGTGGTCTGGCTAGGCTCCCTTTCCCTCAGGCCGGATGGCAGGTCACGGCAGCAGCAGTAATTATGAGCTTCCTGCGCTGCGGGAGCCCGAGGTTGTTTTTATGCGCGCCTCCTCGCTCAAAAATCCGGCGTTGATGTTGGTGGCGACGGCAGAAGCCACAGGGAGCCTGGGACTTGTGGTCCGGCTCCGCTCCCTCTCCCTTAGGCTGGAATGCTAGATCACGACAGCAGCAGTAATTGTGGGCTTCCCGAGCTGCGGGAGCCTGGTGTTTTTTTATGTGCGCCTCCTGGTGCAAAAATCCGACGTCCTGGTGGTGGCGACGGCGGGGGCCACAGAGAGCCTGGGACTTGTGGTCTGGCTAGGCTCCCTTTCCCTCAGGCCGGATGGCAGGTCACGGCAGCAGCAGTAATTATGAGCTTCCTGCACTGCGGGAGCCTGAGGTTGTTTTTATGCGCGCCTCCTCGCTCAAAAATCCGGCGTTGATGTTGGTGGCGACGGCAGGAGCCACAGGGAGCCTGGGACTTGTGGTCCGGCTCCGCTCCCTCTCCCTCAGGCTGGAATGCTAGGTCACGACAGCAGCAGTAATTACGGGCTTCCCGTGCTGCAGGAGCCTTGTGTTTTTTTATGTGCGCCTCCTGGTGCAAAAATCCAGGGTTGATGTTGGTGGCGACGGCAGGAGCCACAGGGAGCCTGGGACTTGTGGTCCGGCTCCGCTCCCTCTCCCTTACGCTGGAATGCTAGGTCACGACAGCAGCAGTAATTGCGGGCTTCCCGAGCTGCGGGAGCCCTGTGTTTTTTTATGTGCGCCTCCTGGTGCAAAAATCCGACGTCCTGGTGGTGGCGACGGCGGGGGCCACAGAGAGCCTGGGACTTGTGGTCTGGCTAGGCTCCCTTTCCCTCAGGCCGGATGGCAGGTCACGGCAGCAGCAGTAATTATGAGCTTCCTGCGCTGCGGGAGCCCGAGGTTGTTTTTATGCGCGCCTCCTCGCTCAAAAATCCGGCGTTGATGTTGGTGGCGACGGCAGGAGCCACAGGGAGCCTGGGACTTGTGGTCCGGCTCTGCTCCCTCTCCCTCAGGCTGGAATGCTAGGTCACGACAGCAGCAGTAATTGCGGGCTTCCCGTGCTGCGGGAGCCCTGTGTTTTTTTATGTGCGCCTCCTGGTGCAAAAATCCGACGTCCTGGTGGTGGCGACGGCGGGGGCCACGGGGAGCCTGAGACTTGCGGTCCGGCTCTGCTCCCTCTCCCTCAGGCCGGAATGGCAGGTCACAGCAGCAGCAGTAATTACGGGCTTCCCGCGCTGCGGGAGCCCGAGGTTGTTTTTATGCGCGCCTCCTCGCTCAAAAATCCGGCGTTGATGTTGGTGGCGACGGCAGGAGCCACAGGGAGCCTGGGACTTGTGGTCCGGCTCCGCTCCCTCTCCCTCTCCCTCAGGCCAAAATGGCAGGTCCCGGCAGCAGCCACATGTAATGACCTCCTGCAACACATCAGAGCTACCGCCTCACTTCTTGAGTTCCGAACAAAGCTGAAGACCTGGCTCTTCGAATAACTCTGTGGGGACCACACACCTACACACCCCTGCTCAAGCCCCTGGACACCCTTGTGGGCGATATGTGCACCATACCAAATGACATAACATAACAGGATGTCTGAAGAAATTAGACAATGAGTGGAGCCCATGGAAAGAATTTTGGGGCACTGAATGAGCCTGCTGAAGACGCATGTGAATTCCCTCAGCAAGGTCCTGGCCTTATGGGGAGGAGGTGAGAAATTCTTAAAGTGTACTACTATGACGTTTATAGGGATGCTTCTGTGCTTGTCTAGATGAAAAATGTGGAGAATGAGACGGTGTGCCTTGTACTGGAGACGTGCCGGACTGTTAATTGCTACCAGTATTGTTTGTATGGTTCATAACAAAGTTAAAATTTCCCGTACAGGGCACAGGTGGTCAAGACTTGGGGTCTTCTGATTGTATGAGAGCTTAGCTCTTCTTGCTGGCAGTCTCTACTGCAGTTCCAGCCTGGCCCGAAAGGTCCATGTCCTGACTCCTTCTCCTCTCCCAGTGGTTAGAGACAGCTCCCCAGTAGTGCTGGTAGAAGTTATGAAGTAAAGACCACTGAGTCAGTGAGTAGAGAGACAGCCCACATGAAAGAAAACCGAATGCTTTTCTGCTGTGTTTTAACTCATCAGAAATACGTTTTGAAACACAAGAGGTACAAGAAAAGCAGAGGTGTCAAGAGTCACAAGCCCATTCTGACCTTTTCTCTCAGATTGTCCATTTTGAAGTGGCTCTGAAACCCTTGGCCACAACAGCTGGTGTTTGTTGCTCTGGTTCCTCTGCAGGACTCTCAGGAGTGTCTCTTGATACCTGCAGTGTGTCTCCTCAGGATGCCATCTGCTTTGGGATCATGCCTGGCTATCAGAGAGAGTGGATTTCATACAATATCCATCCCTTAGCCGGACATGGAGTTAATAAACCCATCTCTGCTCCGAAGGGACTCAAATGCTGCATTTGCCTTAATGCCAATATATCATCGGCTCAACCTCGTTCTTGGATCCTAGGAGAATGAAACTGAAAGCTTGGGAGTCCACTTCAATCCTTCATCCTCCAATTCTTTGTTTCCAAGAGTCATGTATTTGTCTCTGTGAACCCCAAACTGAGTCTTTGGTGGTGAAGGTCTCTCCCCTACAGGGCGAGGTGTTTTCACTAACATAATACAGGGATGATAGATGTTTAGAAAATGTACTAGTCACTCTGGCCAGTGCTATCTTGGCCTGTTACGGGATGCACCTATCATGCAAATCTGATAGGCCCACCTCCTTTCTCAGAATAGGCTCGGGCGGTATAGAGAATCACGATTAACCAGATCAGTTTGACCTGAGCAAAGAAGCAGCATAACTTAAATTACTAATGTCCCAAAAACTCATAGACTCTGATCCATCCATGTCAAGGTAAACTCATCCCTCCCTGTACGATGTTAAAAATATAATAAACTCTCTAAGGAGGAGGAACTTCAGTAGTGCTAAATGAGCACTGTCTTGGCAGAACATCATTCAAGTGCTGCCATCAAGATCACCTTTCCTCTTAGTGCCAGCAAAGGCTTTCTAGTCTTCAAGTCCTTTTAAACCAATGATCCTCCCTTTCTCTCCGAAAGCAACATAAGACTCTTGAGAGACAAGAACAAATATTCTTCCACCGCCTCTATGAAGAGCATGGATCCCAACGACTTCCTCAGGTGAAATCTGCCCTTTTTGGAATCATTTAAGGAGATCCAGTACACGTCACCAGGGAAAGCGTTCTCTCCCCTTCCATCCCTACACCTAGATAGCAGTGGGTGCAGTAATGATCTCAGTGGCGATGCTTGTACTCTACAGCACCCACGGGCACCTTGCACTACATTCAATGCCACAAGTGTCCAATGTCACACTGTGACAGAATGAAAGAGCTACGCGTTGTGTGCCAAGAATCAAACGGACGAGGAGACTGGTATAGAATCACAGCACTCAACCTTGCCCCAAATCCTGGACAGTAAATAGATCTTGTGTGAGGAGTGTTGTTTGGGGCAAGAACAAGAAACTAGGAGCATGAAACATGTAAAGGAATATTTCAAAGAGGAGAAAGAAACATAGAGATGAGGAAAAGAAATGGCAAAAACAAACAAAGATGTGGTTTGTTTAATTGCAAAACAAACACCAATGAAAGCACCATCACACAGGATGAGCCAATGCCAACCACTGGGGCACAGTAGATGACACTCCGCGCTCCTGCTGGGATCAAGAAGGTCTCTTTTCTATTTATATTTGGTGTTATTTACTCACCTCTCTGAACACTGGTGCTTCCTTTCACCTCCGAGTCCTTGCCGTCCACAGAGCGATCTTCTTGCTCTTCTTTGATGTCTGGTACAGTAGTCGGTTTGATGTCTGCCATTACTGTAAACAAATGATATATTACCAAATCTGTGCACATAACAGGAATCTCCGAAGACAATTACTCAGCAGAGACATTGCAAATGTGTGTGGGGGAAGAGGAGGGGGGGTGCAGATTGCCTATGTAGCTCTCCTTGCGCACTTGTGGCAGAGGCAGCGCACTCGTGGCAGAGGAAGCGCACTCGTGGCAGAGGAAGCGCACTCGTGGCAGAGGAAGCGCACTCATTGCGGAGGCAGCGCACTCATGGAGGAGGCTGTGTACTCGTGGCTGAGGTTTCACATTCGTGGACGAGGCTTCGCACTCATGGGGGAGGCTCTGCACTCGTGGCAGAGGCTCTGCACTCGTGGCGGAGGCTCTGCACTCGTGGCGGAGGCTCTGCACTCGTGGCGGAGGCTCTGCACTCGTAGCGGAGGCTCTGCACCTGTAGCAGAGGCACTGCACTTGTGGTGGAGGCTCTGCACTCGCGGCAGAGGAGGTAGAGGCTGCACACTCGCAGCAGAGGCGGTGGTGGCTCCACACTCACGGTCGAGGCTACGCACTTGTGGCAGAGACTGCACACTCGTGGCAGAGGCTCTGCACCCGTGGCTGATGCTGCACACCCGTGGCCAAGGCTCCACATTCGTGGCCAAGGTTCTACACTAGCGGCAGTGACTACGCATTCGTGGTGGCATCTGCACAATAAAAAACTGTACTGTGGAGATCCCACCACGAGTGTGGACATCCTGCCAGGAATGCAAAGCCTCTATTACGAGTGCAGAGGCTCTTCGTGAATCGGGCCCAGAGTGTGGGGGATTGGAAAATGCTGAAGTCTCTGTCTGGTACCACTCATTGAACAGACTATGTGCCTTTGTCAACATCTGTCAGAGGGTAAAGGCATGAGGGAAAATACAGAACCTAAGAGCTCTAAGATACTAAGGCATAGAGGGGTGTTTTCTCCATCATCAATGGGATCAAGGGATGATATTTGTATGTCTTTTTCAAGTGGGCCTTGTTTTCTCACCTGTAATAATATTGAGGCTTCTCTTGGTCTCACAGTCCTCGTTATCAGGCAGCATGGGGCGGTCCTCGGCCTCCTCCTTGAAGTTTGATGAAACAGCAGGTCCGGTGTCTACCATTACTGCCAAAAATAAAATGAGACTCAGAAGAAATACAATCACAGAAGTTCATGTAAAGGCTGCAAATGAAAATTGTCAAGAAAGCAAGAGGAAGGGGACGGGGACGAGGGAGAGGCAGAGGGAGAAAAGTAAAACTGGTGACTCCTCTAATGTTAAACTTTCACCCTTCAGAGTTACTCCAGGCTCCATCCTATCCCACTGCTGTTCTACTTATATGATGCAATGTGAGAAGTTGGCCTGATGTGCAGTGTTCACTATTCTAGTGATCACTATATATCAGTCCAAACAACCCTTATTGATGATTGGTTGTAAGTCAACCTTATAGACCAGCTATCCTAGTAGCATGGATACGAGCAGTCTAAGGCTAAGACTCTAGAGGGCGTGTTAAGCCAGCTGTTTTACCATCACATTACCCCTTGAACACCCAGTGAAAGGACACCACACAAGTGTTATGAAAATAAACAGTGTATTTATTAGAATCACAACAACCCTGTACTCTTTATGAGGACAGGGTGCTAGGCACACAACAAAACTCTTACGAAAATACTTAAGTTAGCACGTTATACACAAATGCCCGAGGGGCACGAAAAACCATATACTTTAAAAGTGGAATGCGAAATTACTAGCAGGTAAGTACAGTACTAATAGGCTTTGGAATCGCTAGGACTTGACTAGGGAATCGTTAGATTACTTCTAGGAGACCTAGGGGACTCGGGTGCAGAGTGTGCACTCTCACGCGGGATGCGGGACAAAGTCTATGGAAGCTAGTAAAGGCAAAGTTAGTGTTCACGGGCGAACCCGACCTGGTAGGAAGAAAACGACAGTGGATCCTGACCCTAGGATAGTGAGGCTATGCTGGGACACCGAAGTGCCGAAGTTACCTAGCCCAGGGGCTGCAGCTGCATAGGTCTGAAAAGACGTCGGGGATCTCGTTGCCGGACCAGGAGCCTGGAAGGAAGAAGTTGCTGGCAGGCGACCAGTGAAGAAAAGTTCGATGGATCCAAGCCTGGATCAAGGAAGAAGAAACCTGAAAGCAGAGGGGACCAAGTTCTTGAATCACTAGCCAGTGATTAAGTGGGCACCAGGATGGCACCGGGCGAAGTCACCTCGACTAGGTGAGTGGGCGACGCTGGCTCTGCAGATCTCGCGGACCAGGAGGCGTTATCGGCGACCAGGATGGAGAGGCGAGCTGTCCCACGATGGATGAAGCTGTCGGCGTCGAAGTTACCCAGGATTGGGCAACAAGCCTTGGCTAATTCAAGCCCACGCGGTGGACTCAAAATGGCGTCTTGAGTGGACCAGGAGGGTCCGGGGTGCTCCTCTTTTGGAAGGGAGCAAGGGCCAGCCTGGAGCAACCAGACCAGCAGCAGAAATGTCGTCGGGCGTCGTTCAGGAGGCCACAAGCCAGCGGGCTAGTAGCCAAACAACGCGGTGAGCAGCAAAAAGCAGAAGGGCCCCACGCAGATCGTGGAGATGCTGGGAGGCTGCACTTCGGTGCTGGAGCTGCTCAGGGTCGGGGCTTCTCGGACCCCAAAGCACTCACCAGGAAATTACTCGGCGGGCTTGCTGGAAAGAAGTCGTGCAGTCTTGAAGATGGCCGGTCCCTCGAGGTCTCGTCACACCCACGAATCTCAGCGTGACTGATGATGCAGGTAGAGGTCAGAGGTGCCAGGGAAGCCGGTTCTCGTCGAGCTGGGCAGTCTTGATCCGGAGGAGAGACTTGCAGCAGACCGCAGTGTTCTTTAGATGGTGCCTGCGGATGCAGGGTGACTACTCCTTAGTCACAAGGGAGAAATCTTAGGAAGAAGTCTTGAGTTCCTTTCGTGGAAAGTAGTTTCAGGATTCAAAGATGATCTGATTTGGAAGGGGGCCAGTTCCTACCTTTATCCTGTAAAAAGGGGCTGGCACGCGACTAAGTCCTGCCCTAGGGGTGGGACTAGGAGGGGGGTGGTTACACCCACTTCCTTGGCGGGCTTTTCCCCAGCACAGGGTCTGGAGTGACCCTGGAACTGGTTCCAGCCAGCCTATGCACAGTGAGCACCGGGGTGCCACGTGCAGTCACCTTCCTCTAAAGCCCTGCCTACCTACAATACACAAAACCCTGTCTGGGACGGTGCTGGCACCGCCCCTGGCAGGAAACCCTTTGTCCTTATCTCCTGCTCTGGGAGGACTCCCAGCAGCAGGAGGGCAGACTTGTGTCTCGGTGGCAGCATCCATTTTGTGGAGCTGAGGCTCTGTTGGACTTTAACCGGGGTTAGGGGTTACATACATGTTGTGTCCCTCTAGAAGGGTGGAATGCTAACCCCGTCGCCAGAATTGGCGAGGGGTTAGTATTCCAATTCGTATGACACCTTACTCGACATGTTTTGATAAAGCAATACCAGAGTTGGCATATAACCGCGAGGATTATAATGCACTTAAGAGTATATGGTATGCGATATCATGGAAACGGCTAAGGGATGGATCCCGAAAGCCGCAGACAGGCTCAGCTCATGCCAGAGCACCATCTCACACGATTCCAAGCACTCTGCCTTCAGGATTGTTAAGGCCTGCCATAGGAGTGACTGATAGGAGATCTGTGTGTCCATTTTTAGGGTTAGATATAGGTATACTATATCTAAAGCAAAGGGTGATTACACCACCTTGCCCCAGCTGTCAAGCAGCCAGTTGTGTCAGATTTGGATGGCCAGCCAGGGGTGGCATAATACATGCTGCAGCCCCTGGTAGGCCCTGGGTACACCTATGCCCTGGGTACCTAAGGTACACTGTACAGGGACTGGTAAGGTGACTCAGTATCCAATTTAGATATGCACCTAAGGTACATGGAATCCATTTTACAGAGAGAGCAGTAGGCCTGGGGTCCTGAATAGCAGGGCCCCAGGTCAACTAAGTCAGAAAACCAGCAAAACACCAGGCAAAAAGTTGGGGGCAACCATAGTCAGGGATCTACCTTCCTACATAACCCCCCCCCAAACGAAAGGAGATAAGGCTAGCCTTGCCAGGTAAGCCTATATTGCCTGAGTGGCCATATAAGGAAGTAACAGCACTGGCATGGTTACCCCCTATCTCATGGTCCACTAAGCAATCCCTCACCCTAAGGGTATCTGAGGGTCTCCACCATAGGGAATCTCTACCTGTGGTGTGTTTTGGCAAAGGAAAAGGCTGGTGCTGAAATGGAGTACTGAAGTGAGGCTCCACTAATTTTGGGCTCAGCTTCCTCCAATCATTTTCCACCATAGAGGCCTTTCTTTCCAAGACTGAGTTGTTTTGGGCTCTCAGGGTCAACCTCTGGCTACCTACAGCTGGAGGTTGGGTCCCTCTGTTTGGCTTACTGGAGGGACAGGTCAGGCCTGGGGCCCTCAGGTCCCAAGTTTGGCTGTGCCCAACAGTGTCCATCTGTGGGAGGTCCCTAACTAATTTTAAGGGGGATCCCTCAGGAGTATGTTTTATTTTCACTGGGCTAGGACTACTAGCTTCAGTGCCCTTAATCTGCTGATTGGGAAATTCTTTTGGACAGGGGGCCCCTTGGGGTCCACCACTGGCCTCCCTGACCTCTACAGCCCTGGGCTGACTGAGGCAGGGTAGAGAGGGGCAGGTTACCTGCTCCAGCCTGGGTCCCACCTTGGAAGGGTCCACTGACATCAGGGGTTCTGCCAGGCTAGGCCTGACTACCTCTGTGGCAGTTTCTTCACAAGGGGTCAGATCAGTTCCCTGAGGAGGCTGATCTTTTCCTAAAGTCTGGTGGGAGGGAGATTTCTCTTCCTCCTCAATGCTCTCTGTCTGAGTGGAGTGATCCATAGTTTCAGGCTTCACAACACTATCATCTGTCTGAGTTTGAGCTGTGGCCATCACAACTCTCCCAACCTTTTCAGGAGGGGGCTCAGTTTGGGTGTGGGCTGTTACCATGACAGCCTTGACAACCTGTTCTGGGAAGGGAGTTGTCTGAGATTGGGTTGTGACTGGCACAACCCTCCTGACCTGTTCAGGGAGGACATCTTGGACTGGGGCTGTGTATAACACTGCCCCACTAACCTTACCATGGGGGTTTACCATTCTAGAATGGGTTTCTTGCTCTACCTCAGCCCAGGCTGAGGTCTCTAAATCATTCCCCAGTAGGCAATCTACAGGCAAGTTGGTTGACACTGCCACTCTCTTGGGGCCAGTGACACTTCCCCAGCTGAGATTTACTACTGCCATGGGATGAGTTTTCTTCACTCCATCAATGTTTACCACCTGGTATGTGGCACCAGGTAAAAGTTGCCTTGAGGGGACTAGACTCTCAGTCACCATGGTGATGCTAGCCCCTGTATCTCTATAGGCCTCAACTTTCATTCCATTGATGAGGGGCTCCTGTCTGTACTTGCCCAAAGTGTTGGGACAAGTTGTGAAGTTGGCAAACCCCATGCCAGTCTCACAGACAAGAGTATCTAAGTTTGGGGACCTGGTTAGGCCAGAGTCCCCAGGAACTCCCAAAGTAAATGCACCCAAATTCTTGGGGGCACTCCCACCACCTGGGGGATTACTACTAGTAGTAACAGGAGGTTTGGGAATGTTACTTGGGGGTATGTTTTCCTTATTGTTATTCTTTGGGCAACTGCTGTCAGTTTTTAAATGACCCACCTGTTTACAGGGATAACAATAAGGTTTCTTCTGGTTATTGGAAGGATTCTGGGACCCACCCCCCTCAGAGGATTTTTGGGGCCCTGATGTGGTTTGATCTGTAGATTTATTCCCACCCTTCTCTTGAGGCTTGGTTGATTCCTTTTTCTGGTCACCACCTTGGTTCTTGGGCCTAATCCTGGTTCTGACCCATTTGTCTGCCCTCTTACCCAATTCTTGTGGAGAGGTCAGCTCAGAGTCTACCAGGTGCTGGTGTAATAACTGGTTCTGACAATTATTTAAGACTTGCTCTCTCATAATAAGATTATACAATCCTGTGAAGTCAGTAACCTTGCTACCCAGTAGCCAGCCTTCCAAAGCCTTAGTGGCACAATCAACAAAGTCAGACCAGTCCTGAGACTGAGTTTTCTGGGTGTCTCTGAACAGCAACCTGTACTGCTCAGCGGTTAAGCCAAACCCATCAACCAGTGCATTTTTCAGGACCTGGTAATCATTAGCATCCTCCACTCTTGTAGTGAGGAGCTTATCTCTACCTTTACCATCAAAGGAGAGCCACAGTATAGCTGCCCACTGACTCTGGGGAATGCACTGCACAGTGCAGGCCCTCTCCAGAGCAGCCATCCATTTCTGGATGTCATCCCCTTGCTTAAAGGGGGGCACTATTTTAGTCAGGTGTTTAGTATCTAAACCCTTCTCTCTATCTCTTGGGAGATTGCTGCCACCAGTGGGTGCTAGCCCACTCATCTGCTGCTCTCTAGCAAAGGCAAGCTTCTCTTTGGCCAGGGCAAGTTCTTCCCTTTCAATCCTCAGTTCAGCTTGTCTCATTCTAGCTTCATGCTCTTTTCTCTGAGGGGAAGTAAATCTCCTCTGTGGAGGATTCCTTCTCCCCTGAGAAGAGGCATTAGAGTGCAGAGATCTATTGGAGTCCCTAGAAAGAGATCTATCTCTCCTAACTCCAAGGTTAGGCCCACTTCGGGTTAGTACTGGGGGTCCCCCAGATCCTAGCCCAAGTAAGTCTAAGTTGGCCCTGGTTAGCCTTCTGACTACCTCAAGACCTTTGTCTACCTCATCCCCAGAGAGTTCCTCTTGATCCTCCTCCTCAACTGCAGTAGCAATGTTGGGGAGATCTGGATCCCCAGAGGTTCCCTCTAAGGCTGGCATGTTCTCATGTAACTGAGAAAGCTTTCTGGCATCATATGTCTCTAAGAGACCTATCAGAAAGGGAATGGTGGGGTTAGACCCCTGCTTCAGTTTCCTGGAGACACAGATCTGTCTCATCTCCTGGAAACTGAGAGCTGCATATCTTGAAGTGACCTGTGGAGGGTCAACACTGACCAGGGGAGTCTCAGTAGATTCTCCCTGGGTAGACATGCTTTTCTAGTGAGGTGTAAGTGGTGCACTTACCTACACTATATGTTTGCCTACTGATCCCTTGCTAGAGTTGTAGTTTAGGGTGTGCTAGGCCCTAGGAGCTACAACAGCTGGTTCAGTAGAACTCAGAGTATTCTAAGCTAAGTTATATGTACCTTTAGTACTTATGTGATCTTTCACAAGATATTCTTAGGGCATGTGTGGTAAAACAACAGCAAGCTCAAATCCCAACCGCTGCTCACCAATGTGAGAAGTTGGCCTGATGTGCAGTGTTCACTATTCTAGTGATCACTATATATCAGTCCAAACAACCCTTATTGATGATTGGTTGTAAGTCAACCTTATAGACCAGCTATCCTAGTAGCATGGATACGAGCAGTCTAAGGCTAAGACTCTAGAGGGCGTGTTAAGCCAGCTGTTTTACCATCACATTACCCCTTGAACACCCAGTGAAAGGACACCACACAAGTGTTATGAAAATAAACAGTGTATTTATTAGAATCACAACAACCCTGTACTCTTTATGAGGACAGGGTGCTAGGCACACAACAAAACTCTTACGAAAATACTTAAGTTAGCACGTTATACACAAATGCCCGAGGGGCACGAAAAACCATATACTTTAAAAGTGGAATGCGAAATTACTAGCAGGTAAGTACAGTACTAATAGGCTTTGGAATCGCTAGGACTTGACTAGGGAATCGTTAGATTACTTCTAGGAGACCTAGGGGACTCGGGTGCAGAGTGTGCACTCTCACACGGGATGCGGGACAAAGTCTATGGAAGCTAGTAAAGGCAAAGTTAGTGTTCACGGGCGAACCCGACCTGGTAGGAAGAAAACGACAGTGGATCCTGACCCTAGGATAGTGAGGCTATGCTGGGACACCGAAGTGCCGAAGTTACCTAGCCCAGGGGCTGCAGCTGCATAGGTCTGAAAAGACGTCGGGGATCTCGTTGCCGGACCAGGAGCCTGGAAGGAAGAAGTTGCTGGCAGGCGACCAGTGAAGAAAAGTTCGATGGATCCAAGCCTGGATCAAGGAAGAAGAAACCTGAAAGCAGAGGGGACCAAGTTCTTGAATCACTAGCCAGTGATTAAGTGGGCACCAGGATGGCACCGGGCGAAGTCACCTCGACTAGGTGAGTGGGCGACGCTGGCTCTGCAGATCTCGCGGACCAGGAGGCGTTGTCGGCGACCAGGATGGAGAGGCGAGCTGTCCCACGATGGATGAAGCTGTCGGCGTCGAAGTTACCCAGGATTGGGCAACAAGCCTTGGCTAATTCAAGCCCACGCGGTGGACTCAAAATGGCGTCTTGAGTGGACCAGGAGGGTCCGGGGTGCTCCTCTTTTGGAAGGGAGCAAGGGCCAGCCTGGAGCAACCAGACCAGCAGCAGAAATGTCGTCGGGCGTCGTTCAGGAGGCCACAAGCCAGCGGGCTAGTAGCCAAACAACGCAGTGAGCAGCAAAAAGCAGAAGGGCCCCACGCAGATCGTGGAGATGCTGGGAGGCTGCACTTCGGTGCTGGAGCTGCTCAGGGTCGGGGCTTCTCGGACCCCAAAGCACTCACCAGGAAATTACTCGGCGGGCTTGCTGGAAAGAAGTCGTGCAGTCTTGAAGATGGCCGGTCCCTCGAGGTCTCGTCACACCCACGAATCTCAGCGTGACTGATGATGCAGGTAGAGGTCAGAGGTGCCAGGGAAGCCGGTTCTCGTCAAGCTGGGCAGTCTTGATCCGGAGGAGAGACTTGCAGCAGACCGCAGTGTTCTTTAGATGGTGCCTGCGGATGCAGGGTGACTACTCCTTAGTCACAAGGGAGAAATCTTAGGAAGAAGTCTTGAGTTCCTTTCGTGGAAAGTAGTTTCAGGATTCAAAGATGATCTGATTTGGAAGGGGGCCAGTTCCTACCTTTATCCTGTAAAAAGGGGCTGGCACGCGACTAAGTCCTGCCCTAGGGGTGGGACTAGGAGGGGGGTGGTTACACCCACTTCCTTGGCGGGCTTTTCCCCAGCACAGGGTCTGGAGTGACCCTGGAACTGGTTCCAGCCAGCCTATGCACAGTGAGCACCGGGGTGCCACGTGCAGTCACCTTCCTCTAAAGCCCTGCCTACCTACAATACACAAAACCCTGTCTGGGACGGTGCTGGCACCGCCCCTGGCAGGAAACCCTTTGTCCTTATCTCCTGCTCTGGGAGGACTCCCAGCAGCAGGAGGGCAGACTTGTGTCTCGGTGGCAGCATCCATTTTGTGGAGCTGAGGCTCTGTTGGACTTTAACCGGGGTTAGGGGTTACATACATGTCGTGTCCCTCTAGAAGGGTGGAATGCTAACCCCGTCGCCAGAATTGGCGAGGGGTTAGTATTCCAATTCGTATGACACCTTACTCGACATGTTTTGATAAAGCAATACCAGAGTTGGCATATAACCGCGAGGATTATAATGCACTTAAGAGTATATGGTATGCGATATCATGGAAACGGCTAAGGGATGGATCCCGAAAGCCGCAGACAGGCTCAGCTCATGCCAGAGCACCATCTCACACGATTCCAAGCACTCTGCCTTCAGGATTGTTAAGGCCTGCCATAGGAGTGACTGATAGGAGATCTGTGTGTCCATTTTTAGGGTTAGATATAGGTATACTATATCTAAAGCAAAGGGTGATTACACCACCTTGCCCCAGCTGTCAAGCAGCCAGTTGTGTCAGATTTGGATGGCCAGCCAGGGGTGGCATAATACATGCTGCAGCCCCTGGTAGGCCCTGGGTACACCTATGCCCTGGGTACCTAAGGTACACTGTACAGGGACTGGTAAGGTGACTCAGTATCCAATTTAGATATGCACCTAAGGTACATGGAATCCATTTTACAGAGAGAGCAGTAGGCCTGGGGTCCTGAATAGCAGGGCCCCAGGTCAACTAAGTCAGAAAACCAGCAAAACACCAGGCAAAAAGTTGGGGGCAACCATAGTCAGGGATCTACCTTCCTACATGCACCTTTCGGTGAACAGGTACACAACCTAGGATTCTATCTCCACCCATACACTGATGATACTCAGTCATTCCAGAGAATGGACTGCACAAATAAAATCGATACCATACCCACTCGCATGTCTCCGGTCTGGGCATGGGTGAGACAGATACAACTGAAACTTATTCAGCAAAAAGGCTGAATTCCTTAAGCAGGATGGAGGAGGGGAAGGGTCTCTCTCTAGATCTATGTCAAATGCCAACTCTGATGGCTGTGGAGAATAAACAGGGTGTGCAGAGGGGGATGCATTATGATAAAGGAAGGTCTATGTCTTTGTCATCTTCTGTCAGATAGTAAAGGGACGAGGGAAATGTACAACTTTCAACAGCTCTCAGATACTAAGGGGTAGAGGGGTAGACTCGTCACCTTTGGGATTAAGGGAGGACATTTTATGTCTTTTTCAAGTGGGCCTTGTTTACTCACCTGTAATAATATTGAGACTTCTCTTTGTCTCACAATCCTCATGATCGTGTTCAATGGCGCAGTCCTGGGCCTCCTCCTTAATGTCTGACGAAACAGCAGGCGTTGGGTTTACCATTACTGTGAAAAATAAAATAAGAATCAGACGAAAGAGAACCGCAGAATTGCAGCTAAAGGCTGAAAAAGAAAATACCCAATAAATTATGTGGATAAGGATGAGGAAGAGGAGAAATTGCGTGGAAAATCATGACATCTTCTCTAATATTACGTTTTCACCCTTCTGTGTTACTCAATGCTCAGTTCATAATGATTGCTGTTCAAGTTGGGACGAGGATGTGGTCCTACAGCTAGAGTGGTCGAACAAGGTTTGAGTCTCGGCAGGGATCCTCAACATCCTGTGATTCTTAATCACTTAGGGACCCATCATGCATCAAGCTATTTTGTGATTGGAAACGTTGCGAATCGCAAAGAAAGGCTGTTTGGAATTACAAAATAGCCTATTGCAATGCAGGAAGCAAAATAGCTGATTTGCAAACTTATTCGCTAAAAATTGCGATTACCTTAATACCAATTCTGCTATAGGTAATGCCAATTAAAGATTCGCAAAACCTATGCATGAAAAAAAAATTGCAGATTACGAATCCTCAAAAAAATCGCGATTAGCAGTTCTTAAATAAGAGCAAATTATATCAGGTGGTAACAATTTTAAATTGAACAAATCCGATGCAAATCATCGGCAAACAACTAAAACAGTCCCAGAAGGCCTCAGAATGTTTCACAATGGCAGCGCTCTACGTCATGGTGAGGAGAATGAGGCTAAGAGCGGCACTACAGTAAGATTTCCGGTTTCAGTAAATATACTCATTTCCTGAGGGGGGGATACATGGCTACATGCGTCCCATCGATGCAGCCTATGACATGGGGAAATGGGCAACTTGATAAAAATGTAATTTAGTTTGCAGCAATTCCTGTGGTGTTGCGGGGAACCAAATGTGGTGGTGTATCCTCTGCAGCATGGCATCAAGGAATGCATTGAAAAATCTTGAAAGGGCACTTTGGGCGACACCTCCAGCAGCAGCAATTACTCCCTGGAAGCTCCCTGAAGCTAGGAGGTGCAGAGAACAGAGGACCTGCACGTGATTGGGGATGGCATGTGTCCTGCGAGTCTGGCACTGCACTATTGGATCCAATTCAGCTATGAGCTCATACATTGTGTCAGCATTCAGCCTATATTTATCTCTTCCTCCGTCTGCCCTAGCAAAGTAACGCACAGTCTGAATATGTCGATATTTTTGTAGTCGATAATTATTCAACGATATTTTTGCAAGTCGATAATGTGACCGTCGATAATATTTCAGTGATCCAGTGGCAACATCTTCTCAACCCAGCAGTGTATTCTACTTATCAAAAATAAATCGTCATGATGGTACACGGATAAGTTCCCCCTTAACACCAGTATGCAAAATCACCCTACCGCCCTTACACATAGTAAAGCGGATGGTACCAATTCCTTAAAGCATCAGATCACTATTAAAGATAATAAATTCTGGAATATTCCATTAAGGCAGTCGTAACCATCTGTTCAAAAACCTAAGGCTCTCACCAGCTGCCAGTATTCTAAGGTCCTCCCCTTTATACAGTATCATTGAACATCAATCCTGAACGCCCTCACCCAAGTACCGTGGGTAAACGAATATGTCCTGCGGTCTGTGTCTGTAAAGACGCGCCATATTTTCCTTGTTATATGTGCCGTCAGAGTGTGGGGTCAAAGGCCTATGTGATCCTGAACAATGTAAAATGTCAAATGATAGATAAAGCAACCAGGAGCGCCATATTGAAGTGACGATGGTGATCTAAAGTTAGAAGGAATACTATATGTTGTAATGCCCGTCAATGCCTATCCCGACCAGCTAGGATTATCTAGACACATCTGAAGTAATATTCTGATGTTTCTACGTTATAGGTATTACCAGAAAGTAAAGATAGCCCGCTTCCATGAACCCGAGCAACACGATCGATCACGTGATTGAGAATACCACCTGTGACTCCATATGCTAAAACAACACGCATTGGTCGCGCGGCCGTGAAAGTGACACTGCCGCACGGCCGTGCAAGTAAAACTGATCGCGATGGCGCGAAACCTAGGTAACTGAGGAAATAAGACGGCAGAGAGTGGGGCACGCGCGCTTGTGTGCGTGAGCACAAGCTGGTGGCCACTCTGGCAGCACTTCGAAAAGCCACTTTCTAAATGTCTCGCGAGAGCATCGCATGTGCTGGCCCAGGCGAGACCTAAAAATGTGGCATCAGTTTTTCTGCCCCTCAGGCAGATGAAGGTGATTATCCTCAATATGCTCACCCAGGAGGGCAGAAAGTCCACTAGACACCAGGGAAAATGTGCATTTTTTTTGCAGGGGTGGGGGCTGCCCACAATGGGAATGGCCATGCCATCACCCAAAAAACGACAGCATGAGTTTTTCTGCACCATCTGGGGGGAGCAATGGGTGTGATTACCCCCAAACTACCCCTGAGGAGGGGGCAGAAGAGAACAGGAAACGTTTTGAAAAAAAACAAATGTTATGGGGCGGTGGAAGCCCCCCATGGGCATGGCCATGTCCCACCCTAATAAAAGCTGTAAGTCATTTTGCCCTGCCTGAGGGGTCTGATGTGGTTGATTACCACCCATACCATACCATATGGGATTTCTGTCACCCCAAGGCTTGAGCCTGTGCTCTCTGCCATCTCACAGCCCAAATTACGTTCTGCTCCCCCATGGTGGGATGATAGGGGTATTCACCCCCAATCTGCTGTCCCCAGGGGCAGAAGGCCCATGAAACACCAGGCAAATAAAAACAGAGTCAAAACAAACAAAAGAAGTGGGCGGCCTACCCTTGCATGGAGCCATACCCTGCCCCGCATGGGGCAATAGTGTCTTTCTGCTCCCATGGGGCAGGTAGAAGGTTTGTACCAATTGAGGAGGTTCCCCCAGATATGTGGATATATAGAGGTAGAAAGTCCATCTGATGCCTGGGATTTTCACATTAGGATAAAAGAACGTGTTGCAGGTCTTGCACACTGGCATTAGCCACAACCCCACCCCGAATGGCTCACACAAGCCTTTCTGCCCCCCCCCCCCAACTAGGCGGTACAAAAGACGGCTGTAATGCCAGAAACAGGTCCTAGGAAGCTTGAATCCGGTCCAGGGAAGGCATGGCTTGGCAGTTCGGGATGGACTGTTCCCATGAGGCACAGGGTCAGACAGATTTGCATATGGCCATGTCTTAACTGGGGTGGCAGAGTGGGCTAAAGAACGGTGATGGATTCAACCCAGATCTATTGACTGGGAGTGAGTGTTTGATTGGTTCAGATGCTCCGTCCATCACCTCCCCCTTTTGTACCGCTTTGTTTGCCATAAGTTGGCAGGGTATGCTCAAACGTGAGTCCCTTGCTCACTTTGCCACTGGATTCAAGCAAGCCTGGCTGAAGACGGCTGTAATGCCAGAAACCGGTCCTAGGAAGCTTGAATCCGGTTCCAGGGAAGGCATGGCTTGGCAGTTCGGGCTGGACTGTTCCCATGAGGCACGGGGTCAGACTGTTTTGCATATGGCCATGTCTGAACTGGGGTGGCAGAGTGGGCTAAATATCGGTGATGGGTTAAACCCAGATCTGTTGACTGGGTGTGAGTGTTTGATTGGTTCAGATGCTCCATCCATCACCACCCCCTTTTGTACCGCTTTGTTTGCCATAAGTTGGCAGGGTATGCTCAGACGTGAGTCCCTTGCTCACTTTGCCACTGGATACAAGAAAGCCTGGCTGAAGACGGCTGTAAAGCCAGAAACCGGTCCTAGGAAGCTTGAATCCGGTCCAGAGAAGGCATGGCTTGGCAGTTCGGGCTGGACTGTTCCCATGAGGCACAGGGTCAGACTGATTTGCATATGGCCATATCTGAACTGGGGAGCCAGAGTGGGCTAAAGAACGGTGATGGATTAAAACCAGATCTGTGGACTGGGTGTGAGTGTTTGATTGGTTCAGATGCTCCATCCATCACCACCCCCTTTTGTACTGCTTTGTTTGCCATAAGTTGGCAGGGTATGCTCAGACGTGATTCCCTTGCTCACTTTGCCACTGGATTCAAGCAAGCCTGGCTGAAGACGGCTGTAGTGCCAGAAACCGGTCCTAGGAAGCTTGAATCCGGTCCAGGGAAGGCATGGCTTGGCAGTTCGGGCTGAACTGTTCCCATGATGCACAGGGTCAGACTGATTTGCATATGGCCATGTCTAAACTGGGGTGGCAGAGTGGACTAAAGAACGGTGGTGGATTAAACCCAGATCTGTTGACTGGGTGTGAGTGTTTAATTGGTTCAGATGCACCGTCCATCACCACCCCCTTTTGTACCGTCCCCCCCAACTAGGGGCAGACAGGGTTGCCCCAATTTGCCTCTTGGGGGCGTAGAAAGCCCAGTGTATGACAGGAATATATATTTTTAATAAAATAATGGCCTGGAACTGGCCCATCCTAACATCAGGCCACACCTTCACCCCTAAAGGCTCAACAGTCTTTCTGCTCCACTGCGGACTGAAGCGGCCCATCCCAATGGCAAGCGGGAGGACATCTGATCCTTTCTGGTGTCGTTTTTTACATATGGGCCAGAAGAGTGTGGCTAACTCCCAATATTATCCAACTTGCAATGGTGAATGGCTGCACTTTTTGGGATGGGTAGGCTGCCGCCTGGAAAAGTCCACGGGAAACCACAAATTTCCAACCACCAAGAGTTCCCACATGTCCCCCGATAAGAACGATACCCCACTTGTCTGGGTGGGTCAAGAAACCATCACACAAAATGCCCTAGAGCGCTACGTTGATGGATAAGCAATAGGGTTAGCGGTGGTATTTGAGGCCCAGCTGTCGTGCCATCCATGAAACCAACATACTAAAGAAATATTTGAAAACTAGACAGCAAGGGAATTCCAGGGCGGTGTATCTTGCATGGATCCTATAAGGTTATCTTACCCAAAATGCCCTGCAAACCTCATACTTTGCCTGAAATTACACATTTTCATTACATTTCTGTGATAGAAGCATCTGGAATCTGGAGGAATCCACAAAATTCCTAGCACCCAGCCTTACCCTACTTGTGCTGATAAAGCAGTGTGTCTCCTGCATGGCTCGGCCTAGTGCCCAAGGCAGAAACGGATCAAACCAAGGTTAATGGGAACCCTTGTGAGGGGACTCTAATTGACCAAGTCACCCCACCCTGGATACCCCTGGGTATCTAGGTTTTCCCTAGGTACATGCTGAGCTAGGCCCCAAAACCTACAGCTACCCACTTTACAGCAAAATGGGTTTGTTTGATTGAAGAAATGTAATGTATTCATGTTCGGTTTTAGGCCATTTCCCGTTGTGGGCACTAGCCCCACCCACACAACCGAGGTACCATTTTTATCAGGAGCCTTGGGGGAATGCTGGGTAGAAGGAGGTGTTTGGCTCCCCACAGACTGCAGAACTTTCCATCACAGAAATGTGAGGATTACATGTTTTGTTAGTTAACATTTGAAGTTGTAAGGGATTCTGGGTAAAACAACCTGGTGAGATCCATGCAAGTCACCCCATCCTGGGTACCCCTGAATGTCTAGTTTTCAAAAAGGTGCTAATTTGCTAAGTTTGCCTGGGTGCTGGCTAAGCTCGGGTTCAAAATCCACAGCTAGGCACATTGAAAAAAAGGGTCAGTTTGAATGAAAAAATGTGATGTATCCATTGTGTTTTGGGAAGACATGTGGGAGAATAGAATAGTCAAACATTTGTTATTAACAATTGAATTTCACTACATTTTGTACCTTCCAAAACTCAGCCAGTGTGTAAGAAAGCAGACATTTTGAAAAATACCTTTAATCATATACTAGTATGGGCACCCTCAAATTCAGAGGTGTACAAATAACACTTTTGTATATTGGCCATTGTGACAGAAATCACAGAAATGTCTAGCATCTTTGGGAAAACCTTGAGGGATTTACACATATGACCCTTTCTGAATTCCGAATTTTGTCTAACTTTCAGAAATCTGCAGCCTTCACCCATAGGTATCACACTGGTTTCCACTAAAAACGGTGGGTTGTGAGAACAAAAAATAGGACATATAGACTGATACTGTGGTAAAAATTAGTTTTTGTCCTTAATAGTTGGGAGGATGGTGACCTTAGCACAGTAAATGTTTGTTGATGACATTTGTAGGAAATAAAATCGAAATTTTTATCCAGAGCATTTTTTTCAAGTTTTTAAAAAAAACTATAAATGTGGCTATATTTTGCCTATTTTCTCGGTCACAGCCAAGGAAATCCACAAATTCTGGGTACTTTTAAAATCCCCAGGGTGTTAGAAAAAAGAAGGCAAAAATTTGCTTTAGTTACCTTTTGTGGAAATAACTTATGGACCCTAAGCACGAGCTACCCCAAAAAGCGAAAAAAGTGCTCAGCACGTGGGGGAGGGGAGAGAGACGGCCATCATTTAAGGGGTCAATGTGAGCAGTCAACAGACATTTCAGGTAGATTTCTTTTCCAGAGCGGACCACTAGTAGAATTTTTCAGCACAAAACTACTAATCCAAACAAATCTGTGGTATTTGCACATTGGATCTTTCGTTAGTTGAAAGGGTTCTTTAAACATGAAGCTCCTGGTTTTGATCGGAGTCAATCACAGGGCAGAAGTTACACGACATTGTGAAGACAGAGGCAACCCTGAGCACAGGGTTGCAGTAACATTTGTTGTACATGCACATGCAGTGTATGCCTTTGAAATGTTTTATTCATGGGTGAACTTGGATCCTATAGATGCTGGTACTACACTTTCCACTCCTACAAAGATGCAGCCGTTCCTACTCAGCCCCACGCATATCACGACCCGGTGGACCCTTTCACCCGTCCAGTTCATAAGATTGGTTTGTTGGTCACTTAGCCCCCACATACCTCGGAATGTCAGACAGGGTTCCCTAAAGTGGGATCACCTGATACCGTACTGGCTCGGTACACACAGTGTCCTGTATAGGTGGCTCAGACAGTATGTATTGCAGAACAAAGCAGGCAGAGCGGGTCGAGTGGTACCTGTACCACAGACTCAGGGTTCCACACAAGCAATCTGTCCACGGACTATAAGCGCCACTACGGGCAAAGTGCCCGTAAAAAGCAACAAAACTGCCTTCTGGATCGCTTGCAACACCAACCAGAGGAGCAGCATTGTGGCGATGAGACGTCCCCTTCATGGGCGGTACTACCCGATGTACTAAGGCAAGAACAATTGAGTACAAGGCTGCACCAGCCCTAGATCTAGGAATGAGATGAAGTATCAACCTTACTACCCATGGCACACCGTCATGGGCGGTACTATCCGATGTACTAAGGCAAGAACAAATGAGTACAAGGCTGCACCCTCCCTAGATCTAGGAATGAGATGAAGTATCAACCGTACTACCCATGGCACGCCGTTATTGGTGGTACACCCGATGTACTTAGGCAAGAACAGATGAGTACAAGGCTGCACCCTCCCTAGATCTAGGAATGAGATGAGGTATCAACCTTACTACCCATGGCACGCCGTCATGGGCGGTACTACCCGATGTACTAAGGCAAGAACAAATGAGTACAAGGCTGCACCCTCCCTAAATCTAGGAATGAGATGAGGTATCAATCGTACTACCCATGGCATGCCGTCATTGGTGGTACACCCGATATAATAAGGCAAGAACAAATGAGTACAAGTCTGCACCCTCCCGAGATGTAGGAATGAGATGAAGTATCAACCGTACTACCCATGGCACGCCGTCATGGGCGGTTCTATATGATGTACTAAGGCAAGAACAGCCCGGATAGAAGAGCCCAGCTCAGACCCGGGGTCCCCGGATAGAAGAGCCCGGCTCAGCCCCAGGACCCCCGGATAGAAGAGCCCAGCTCAGCCCCAGGGGCCCCCGGATAGAAAAGCCTAGCTCAGCCCCACGGGCCCTCCGGATAGAAGAGCCAAGCGCAGCCTCAGGGTCCCCAGATAGAAGGGCCCGGATCAGCCCCAGGGGCCCCCAGATAGAAAAGCCCAGCTCAGCTCAGCACCAGGGCCCCCAGAGAGAATAGTCCAGCTCAGCCCCAGGGGCCTCTGGATAGAAGGGCACAGATCAGTCCCAGGGGCCCCGGATAGAAGAGCCCAGCTCAGTCCTAGAGGCCTCAGGATAGACGAACCCAGCTCAGCCCCAGGGGCCCCCGGATAAAAGAGCCCAGCTCAGCCCCAGGGCCCCCTGGATAGAAGGGTCCAGCTCAGACCCAGGGGCCCCCGGATAGAAGAGCCCAGCTCAGCCCCGGGGCCCCGGATAGAAGAGCCAGGTCAGCACCAGGGGCCCCCCAGATAGAAGAGCCCAGCTCAGCCCCAGGGCCCCCAGATAGAAGAGCCTAGCTCAGCCCCAGGGGCCCCCGGATAGAGGAGTCCAGCTCATCCCCAGGGGCCCCGGGATAGAAGAGCCCAGCTCAGCCGTAGGGGCCCCGGATAAAAGAGCCCAGCTCAGCCCCAAGGCCCCGGATAGAAGAGCCCAGCTCAGCCCCAGGGGCACCCAGATAGAAGAGCCCAGCTCAGCCCAAGGGGCCCCGGAATAGAAGAGCCAAGCTCAGCCCCAGGGGCCTCTGGATAGAAGAGCCCAGCTCAACCCCAGGGGCCCCGGATAGAAGAGACCAGCTCAACCTCAGGGACCTGGATAGAAGAGCCCAGCTCAGCCCCAGGGGCTCCGGATAGAAGAGCCCATCTCAGCCCCAGGGGCCCCCGGATAGAAGAGCCCAGCTCATCCCCAGGGCCCCGGATAGAAGAGCCCAGCTCAGCCCCAGGGCCTCCGGATTGAAGAGCCCAGCTCAGCCCTCCAGGGCCCCTGGATAGAGGAGCACCAGCACAGCCCCAGAGGCCCCCAGATAGGTAAGCCCAGCTCAACCCCAGGGGCCCCAGATAGAAGAGCCCAGCTCAGCCCCAGGGTCCCCAGATATAAGAGCCGAGCTCAGCCCCAGGGCCCCCGGATAGAAGAGCCCAGCTCTGCCCCAGGGGCCCCGGATAGAAGAGCCCAGCTCAGCCCCTGGTACCCCCGGATAGGAGAGCCCAGCTCAGCACAAGGACCCCCAGATAGAAGAGCCGAGCTCAGCCCCAGGGCCCCGGATAGAAGAGCCCAGCTCAGCCCCAGGGGCCCCCTGATAGAAAAGCCAAGCTCAGCCCAAGGGGCCCCCCGGATAGAAGAGCCCAGCTCAGTCCCAGGGCCCCCATATAGAAGAGTCCAGCTCATCTTTAGGGGCCTCTGGATAGAAGGGCCCAGATCAGCCCCAGGGGCCCCCGGATATAAGAGCCCAGCTCATCCCCAGAGGCCCCCGATAGAAGAGCCCAGCTCAGCCCCAGGGGCCCCGCATAGAAGAGCCCAGCTCAGCCCCAATGCCCCCAGATAGAAGAGCCCAGCTCAGCCCCAGGGGCCCCCAGATAGCAGAGCCCAGCTCAGCCCTCCAGGGCCCCCAGATAGAAGAGCCCAGCTCAGCCCCAGGGGCCCCGGATAGAAGAGCCCAGCTCAGCCCCAACGCCCCCTGGATAGAAGAACCCAACTCAGCCCCAGGGCTACGGATAGAAAAGGCCAGGTCAGCCCCAGGACCCCCGGATAGAAGAGCCCAGCTCAGCCCCAGGGGCCCCGGATAGAAGAGCCTAGCTCAGCCCCCCAGGGGTCCCCGGGATAGAAGAGCCCAGCTCAGCCACAGGGCCCCCGGATAGAAGAGCCCAGCTCAGCCACAGGGGCCCCCGGATAGAAGAGCCCAGATCAGCCCCAGGGGCCCCGGATAGAAGAGCCCAGCTCAGCCCCAGGGGCCCCCGGATAGAAGAGCCCAGCTGAGCCCTAGGGGCCCCCGGATAGAAGAGCCCAGCTCATCCCCAGGGCCCCGGATAGAAGAGCCCAGCTCATCCCCAGACGCCCCAGATAGAAAAGCCCAGCTCAGCCCCAAGGCCCCCGGATAGAAGAGCCCAGTCAGCCCCAGGGGCCCCATATAGCAGAGCCCATCTTAGCCCCAGGGGCCCCGGGATAGAAGAGCCCAGCTCAGCCCCAGGGGCCCCGGATAGAAGAGCCTAGCTCAGCCCCCCAGGGGTCCCCTGGATAGAAGAGCCCAGCTCAGCCACAGGGCCCCCGGATAGAAGAGCCCAGCTCAGCCACAGGGGCCCCCGGATAGAAGAGCCCAGCTCAGCCCCAGGGGCACCCAGATAGAAGAGCCCAGCTCAGCCCCAGGGGCCCCGGAATAGAAGAGCCAAGCTCAGCCCCAGGGGCCTCTGGATAGAAGAGCCCAGCTCAACCCCAGGGGCCCCGGATAGAAGAGACCAGCTCAGCCCCAGGGGCTCCGGATAGAAGAGCCCATCTCAGCCCCAGGGGCCCCCGGATAGAAGAGCCCAGCTCATCCCCAGGGCCCCGGATAGAAGAGCCCAGCTCAGCCCCAGGGCCTCCGGATTGAAGAGCCCAGCTCAGCCCTCCAGGGCCCCTGGATAGAGGAGCACCAGCACAGCCCCAGAGGCCCCCAGATAGGTAAGCCCAGCTCAACCCCAGGGGCCCCAGATAGAAGAGCCCAGCTCAGCCCCGGGGTCCCCAGATATAAGAGCCGAGCTCAGCCCCAGGGCCCCCGGATAGAAGAGCCCAGCTCTGCCCCAGGGGCCCCGGATAGAAGAGCCCAGCTCAGCCCCAGGGCCCCGGATAGAAGAGCCCAGCTCAGCCCCAGGGGCCCCCTGATAGAAAAGCCGAGCTCAGCCCAAGGGGCCCCCCGGATAGAAGAGCCCAGCTCAGTCCCAGGGCCCCCATATAGAAGAGTCCAGCTCATCTTTAGGGGCCTCTGGATAGAAGGGCCCAGATCAGCCCCGGGGGCCCCCGGATATAAGAGCCCAGCTCATCCCCAGAGGCCCCCGATAGAAGAGCCCAGCTCAGCCCCAGGGGCCCCGCATAGAAGAGCCCAGCTCAGCCCCAATGCCCCCAGATAGAAGAGCCCAGCTCAGCCCCAGGGGCCCCCAGATAGCAGAGCCCAGCTCAGCCCTCCAGGGCCCCCGGATAGAAGAGCCCAGCTCAGCCCCAGGGTCCCCGGATAGAAGAGCCCAGCTCAGCCCCAACGCCCCCAGGATAGAAGAACCCAACTCAGCCCCAGGGCTACGGATAGAAAAGGCCAGCTCAGCCCCAGGACCCCCGATAGAAGAGCCCAGCCCAGCCCCAGGGGCCCCGGATAGAAGAGCCTAGCTCAGCCCCCCAGGGGTCCCCGGGATAGAAGAGCCCAGCTCAGCCACAGGGCCCCCGGATAGAAGAGCCCAGCTCAGCCACAGGGGCCCCCGGATAGAAGAGCCCAGCTCATCCCCAGGGCCCCGGATAGAAGAGCCCAGCTCAGACCCAGGGCCTCCGGATTGAAGAGCCCAGCTCAGCCCTCCAGGGCCCCTGGATAGAGGAGCACCAGCACAGCCCCAGAGGCCCCCAGATAGGTAAGCCCAGCTCAACCCCAGGGGCCCCAGATAGAAGAGCCCAGCTCAGCCCCGGGGTCCCCAGATATAAGAGCCGAGCTCAGCCCCAGGGCCCCCGGATAGAAGAGCCCAGCTCTGCCCCAGGGGCCCCGGATAGAAGAGCCCAGCTCAGCCCCTGGTACCCCCGGATAAGAGAGCCCAGCTCAGCACAAGGACCCCCAGATAGAAGAGCCGAGCTCAGCCCCAGGGCCCCGGATAGAAGAGCCCAGCTCAGCCCCAGGGGCCCCCTGATAGAAAAGCCGAGCTCAGCCCAAGGGGCCCTCCGGATAGAAGAGCCCAGCTCAGTCCCAGGGCCCCCATATAGAAGAGTCCAGCTCATGTTTAGGGGCCTCTGGATAGAAGGGCCCAGATCAGCCCCAGGGGCCCCCGGATATAAGAGCCCAGCTCATCCCCAGAGGCCCCTGATAGAAGAGCCCAGCTCAGCCCCAGGGGCCCCGCATAGGTGAGCCCAGCTCAGCCCCAATGCCCCCAGATAGAAGAGCCCAGCTCAGCCCCAGGGGCCCCCAGATAGCAGAGCCCAGCTCATCCCCAGGGCCCCGGATAGAAGAGCCCAGCTCAGACCCAGGGCCTCCGGATTGAAGAGCCCAGCTCAGCCCTCCAGGGCCCCTGGATAGAGGAGCACCAGCACAGCCCCAGAGGCCCCCAGATAGGTAAGCCCAGCTCAACCCCAGGGGCCCCAGATAGAAGAGCCCAGCTCAGCCCCAGGGTCCCCAGATATAAGAGCCGAGCTCAGCCCCAGGGCCCCCGGATAGAAGAGCCCAGCTCTGCCCCAGGGGCCCCGGATAGAAGAGCCCAGCTCAGCCCCTGGTACCCCCCGGATAAGAGAGCCCAGCTCAGCACAAGGACCCCGAGATAGAAGAGCCGAGCTCAGCCCCAGGGCCCCGGATAGAAGAGCCCAGCTCAGCCCCAGGGGCCCCCTGATAGAAAAGCCGAGCTCAGCCCAAGGGGCCCCCCGGATAGAAGAGCCCAGCTCAGTTCCAGGGCCCCCATATAGAAGAGTCCAGCTCATCTTTAGGGGCCTCTGGATGGAAGGGCCCAGATCAGCCCCAGGGGCCCCCGGATATAAGAGCCCAGCTCATCCCCAGAGGCCCCCGATAGAAGAGCCCAGCTCAGCCCCAGGGGCCCCGCATAGAAGAGCCCAGCTCAGCCCCAATGCCCCCAGATAGAAGAGCCCAGCTCAGCCCCAGGGGCCCCCAGATAGCAGAGCCCAGCTCAGCCCTCCAGGGCCCCCGGATAGAAGAGCCCAGCTCAGCCCCAGGGGCCCCGGATAGAAGAGCCCAGCTCAGCCCCAGGGGCCCCGGATAGAAGAGCCCAGCTCAGCCCCAACGCCCCCTGGATAGAAGAACCCAACTCAGCCCCAGGGCTACGGATAGAAAAGGCCAGCTCAGCCCCAGGACCCCCGGATAGAAGAGCCCAGCTCAGCCCCAGGGGCCCCGGATAGAAGAGCCTAGCTCAGCCCCCCAGGGGTCCCCGGGATAGAAGAGCCCAGCTCAGCCACAGGGCCCCCGGATAGAAGAGCCCAGCTCAGCCACAGGGGCCCCCGGATAGAAGAGCCCAGATCAGCCCCAGGGGCCCCGGATAGAAGAGCCCAGCTCAGCCCCAGGGGCCCCCGGATAGAAGAGCCCAGCTGAGCCCTAGGGGCCCCCGGATAGAAGAGCCCAGCTCATCCCCAGACGCCCCAGATAGAAAAGCCCAGCTCAGCCCCAAGGCCCCCGGATAGAAGAGCCCAGTCAGCCCCAGGGGCCCCATATAGCAGAGCCCATCTTAGCCCCAGGGGCCCCGGGATAGAAGAGCCCAGCTCAGCCCCAGGACCCCCGGATAGAAGAGCCCAGCTCAGCCCCAGGGGCCCCGGATAGAAGAGCCTAGCTCAGCCCCCCAGGGGTCCCCTGGATAGAAGAGCCCAGCTCAGCCACAGGGCCCCCGGATAGAAGAGCCCAGCTCAGCCACAGGGGCCCCCGGATAGAAGAGCCCAGATCAGCCCCAGGGGCCCCGGATAGATGAGCCCAGCTCAGCCCCAGGGGCCCCCGGATAGAAGAGCCCAGCTGAGCCCTCGGGCCCCCAGATAGAAGAGCCCAGCTCATCCCCAGGGGCCCCGGATAGAAGAGCCCAGCTCAGCCACAGGGCCCCCGGATAGAAGAGCCCAGCTCAGCCCCAAGGCACCCGGATAGAAGAGCCCAGTCAGCCCCAGGGGCCCCATATAGCAGAGCCCATCTTAGCCCCAGGGGCCCCGGGATAGAAGACCCCAGCTCAGCCCCAGGGGCCCCTGGATAGAAGAGTCCAGCTCACCCCCAGGGGCCCCGGATAGAAGAGCCCAGCTCAACCCCAGGGGCCCTGGATAGAAGAGCCCAGCTCAGCCCCAGGGGCCCCTGGATAGAAGAGCCCAGCCCTCCCCAGGGGCCCCGGATTGAAGAGCCAAGCTCAACCACAGGGCCCCCCATATAGAAGAGCCCAGCTCACCCCGGCTCCTGCAGAGATTCCCTCCAGGTTTATTCAGTCTATTGCTACAAACACAGCAGAAAGTGCTGACAATCTCGTACCTGAGCAGAGACCTGTGCAGACGAGTCCAGGCTCTCTCCTCCCCTGGGGGGCCGTGGGGTGGGCAGATCTGGGGTCCCAGGGGGGGCAGGGGCAGATCTGGGGTCTGAGGGGGGTCTGTAGATGAAGGTCGCTGCATAGACAGACAGGGCTCCTTCCTCCTCTGCAGCAGGCTGAACACACAAAGAGAGGCAGGAAGTGATGTCAGTATTTGCTGCTGGTGCTGTCTCTGCCGCCGCTGACCCAGAAGAGGAAACCCTTCTCCCTTTCATCCCATGGGCAGCTCATTGGATTCATCAGCAGACGAGGAGCGCCCTCTGGTGGCAGCTGACGGAACCGCCGCCTCCAGCAGGGAAACAAGCATTGGCGCCTGTAAACACACAGACATGGGAGTTATGGGAAACAATCATTGGCTCCTGCAAAGACACAGACATGGGTGTTATGGGAAACAAGCATTGGCTCCTGTAAAGACACAGACATGGGTGTTATGGGAAACAACATTGGCTCCTGTAAAGACACAGACATGGGTGTTATGGGAAACAAGCATTGGCTCCTGTAAACACACAGACGTGGGTGTTATGGGAAACAAGCATTGGCGCCTGCAAAGACACAGACATGGGTGTTTGAGTCCATGACAGGGTCTCGTATGAGAAACAAGCATTGGTGCTGGCAAAGACACAGACGTGGGTGTTAAGACACTCACAGTCATAACACTTCTACTTCCTGGTTTCTTAAGCAAACTCCAAACAGGGTCCATCTTCGACTACTTTTGAGAAATGTCACTCGGGATTTAATTCAGTGTAATCTCACACATCCTTAGCTCTTTCAAATTGTAGTTTTTTTTCTGTTTTGTTTCTTGTGCAGCGAGGTCTATGCTTTAGACTGGCTTCTCTGAGCCACAACAGGGACCAGAGCTGCACACCTGTGTGTGTGTGCGTGTCTCTGTGTGTGTATGTGTGCGTGTGTGTGCGTGTGCGTGTCTGTGTGTGTGTCTGTGTGTGTGTGTGTGTGTCTGTCTGTGTGTGTGTGTGTGTGTCTGTCTGTGTGTGCGTGTCTGTGTATGTGTGTGTCTGTGTGTGCGTGTGTGTCTGTGTGTGCGTGTGTGTGTGTTTGCGTGTGTCTCTGTTTGCGTGTGTGTGTGTCTGTGTGCATGTGTGTGTCTGTCTGTGCGTGTGTGTCTGTGTGTCTCTGTGTGTCTGTGTGTGCGTGTCTGTCTGTGTATGTGTGTGTCTATCTGTCTGTGTGCGTTTGTGTGTGTCTGTCTGTGTGTGTGTGTGTCTGTCTGTGTGTGTGTGTGTCTGTCTGTGTGTGCGTGTCTGTGTGTGTGTCTGTGTGTGCGTGTGTGTGTGTGCGTGTCTGTGTGTGTGTCTGTGTGCGTCTGTGTGTCTGTCTGTATGTGCGTGTCTATGTGTGTCTGTGTGTGCGTGTGTGTTTGTCTGTGTGCGTGTGTTTGTCTGTCTGGGTTTGCGTGGGTGTGTCTGTGTGTGTGTCTGTGTGCGTGTGTTTGTCTGTGTGTGTGTCTGTGTGTGTGTTTGTCTGTGAGATGTGTGTGGTGCTCTTCTAAGTGTGACCGCCCAGCTCTATGAGTCATAATTTGAAGGGGCCGAGAAAACTGCCTCATCCTAAGACTTGAATCTTCCCTGTCCCCTCTTATCTGTGTTCTTGTTTATCGTCCCCCCAACACATGCCTGGCTTCCCGTCGCTGTTCGGCGATATGCTCTCCCAATTGGTGATCAATAACTCAAAAGTACTGATCATCGGTGATTTTAATTACTGGCCCTCAAATGCTAGGGAGAGCACTTGCTCCTCTGCCTTTACGGATCTCCTAGCAGGCATGAATTGTATTCAACATATCCAGTCGGCAACACATATTAAAGGCCACGTCCTAGACCAGGTCTGGACGACCAATCTGGATATTTCCAAACCGCTTATTTCTCCTTGTCCGTGGTCTGACCACTTTATCATTACGTTTTCCCTGGCCTCTATCCCCCACACTAGCCAAACACTTATGAGGAACCTCCTGGCCAGGAATTGGAACATGGCTGATCTCAATGAATTTTGTTCCTTACTCAGCGCCTCCTCCCCCGCCGAACATGACTCCCTAAACACTCAGGCTACTAGCATGAGGCACTGGCTTGAATCAGCCAGAAACATTATGGCGCCATTTATACGTCTCAAATTAAAGCGCCCCCACGATGCCCAGAGATGGTTTTCGGATCAGTTAAAAATTAAAAAACTTACCCTCAGGCAGGCCGAACGTAGCTGGAGGCGCAATTATGCCCCAGAGAAAAAATTGTTGTTCATGGCCCAGCTTAAAGATTATAAGCAATCCATTCTCCAGGCAAAAACCTTGTACTTCTCTAAGAGGATTACTGACTCTGCCACTAAGGCAAAAGATATTTTTTCTATAGTGGAAGAGCTTTCACACCCCGATAGAGTGACTATTAAACTCCCCCCCTCTCAAGCCCTTTGCGATTCTCTTAATTCCTTTTTTGTGGAAAAAATTGCTAAAATTAAAAATAGTATTCCTCTTCGTACACCATTCTCCACGCTCACGTCTGCCACTGCATCTGCCACCAGAAACCCTCACACAGTGGACCAGATACCCCCGATATCCGATATCAGTGCAAAGTAAAAGAGGAACCCCCAAAAAAGATTTACATCATATGTAAAACTAAAAATGTATTCCCCTAAAAAATATAAACTAGAAGAAAAGCTCACAACACCTGACCCACCCCTCTCCCTAACCCCAACCAATGTCCAACGAAACTCCAAAATGCAAATTGTCCAAACAAATTTCCATAAAAAATTATTCCAAAAACCCCAATCCAATTTCCCCAACTCCCACATTCCCACCCTCTCCCCAACCGGTCCCATCCACCAAACAAACAATTTAAAAAAGGGGCAAGAGACCTAGTGGCGGGCTAGGAGTCGGATTTTCCTCTCCAGCTGGTCAAAACGCTCCACTATCTGGCTTTCCAGGTGCGCAAACCTCAGGAGCATGCGGTGCTGAAAGGCTCGAAGTGTACAGGGTGAACAGCAATGGTTGAAGAATGGCAGGGGGTGGCTGCCGGACCACCGAAGTCACTACTAGGGCCTGGCAGGGGCCTGGGGCATTAGAGGCAGCAGCGGCTGCTGCCTCCTCTTCTGCTTCCTGGGCCACCAGCCATTGATATTGGGCCCTGATGCCTGAAACTCTAATCATATCCACATCTTGGGGGCCGAGAAATCGAGGATACCACACATGTTATGTACTGCTAGTGCTACTGTGCCAATATATAATTTTATGTGTTACTGTTTTTGAGTATTGGTTACAATTTGTCTTTTTCTTTCTTGATATAGCTACTCCTGCCAATTCACCATCTGACAGGCCGGAGAGAGCAACCAGGATCTGGCAAAAGGCAGCTAGAGGCCATCGGGGCCCAATAGCAGCGGCTGATGGAGTAGACAAGCATTCTTCTTCTCTCTCTTGTTTAGCTAAATTAATCTTGTAGGCATGCCAGCTCAGTCTGCGCCATAGACAGACATGCTCGTGTCGCAGACTTGCGATACCTTACTACTGTCTGCAGGTGGGGCAGCTGTACTACACAATGATCTCATTTTCTATTATGGCCACGCTCTGTTAAATGGCAAATTCTCAATTTCACTTTCGCCCAGACTAGTCTACAACAAGGCAGATGAATAGTTACTAATATGAATGATGATAAGCGTCACAACGCTACGTGAGGTACTGGTATTGTAATTGTTGTAACCATACAGCCGATAGGCCACCCATGGCTGACACTGTCGAAAAATGCCATGGGTAAGGAGTGGGCCTCGGAGGGAGGCGACTGATGAAGGGTGGGTTCATAATATATATGTTGTGCTTGGAAACTACTGTGAGTCAAGGGAGTAGTCCTAAATACAACCTCAAACATTTTAACAAAAACCTTGATAAACAAAAACATTCCTTGTTTATTCTTCTTCCCATGGATTTTTCCAATTATCATTGCATTGTTCTTCTAGCATTATTTTATCACCCTTGTCTTTGCTACTCCGGCACGGATTATGTTTTACATTCTCTTCATCCAGTGTTCACCTCTGATTGAATACCACCCATCCATCCATCCAAACGTGGCTATCATTCTCAACAAACCTTTCACCAACATACATTTGTCCTTTACCCACCCATGCGTCCTTGCTTTGAGGTGACCCATCAAACCCCTTGGAGGATTCCTTTCACCACACACTTTCACCCACCCGGGCAGGCATCCTTTCTTTCACCTTTCACCCATCCTTCAACCGCCCATGCATCCTATCAGCCACCTCTATCATCCCTTCACCCACACATCATTCTCTGCCAGTCATATTACATTTCACCCATCCTTCCTCCTTCCATCCTTCTTTTGCTTTTCCGTCAACCCATCAAGGTCTGAGATTTCTTCATAAAACTTTCTTTTCTGAGTTGAAGATAGAAGAGGCTATTAGTTACTCAACTCCCGCTGTATATGCTGATGCTAAGTAAAGGGTGTCTGCGACTATTCACAACTTAGTCTCAACAGTACAGTGTACATCCTTGTAGCGAGTGCATAAATTGTCAATAAGCAAGCAATAAGACTCACAACCGCACACCACTGCTACTGGCTCAACCCCTGCAGCTGCCACATCTGCTCCCTGCTGGCTGGCATCGCTGTCTCCGCTGGCCCTGACACTGGTGGTGAGTACGGCTAGAAAAAACATTACACATTGTTTAGATGCCATATACACCTCGCCCTAATCATATTTTTTCCGTAGCAAGATTGAAAATACATACACCACACACATCACTACAATTCGGGTACAGACAATATGTTCTATCAAAAATAATAAAATATCCGGTTGGGCATTTTGTTGGTGGCAATTTTTGAAATGTCGCTCAAGAAGACAACCTGTAAAGGACTGGACTCAGTGTCTAGGGCTATTGGAGAATCTGGGTTTTTGATAAGAAATAAAACTGGGCGGACAATCGGACTTAAGGTCTTCTTGGTAGGAAAATGTAATGGTGCCGTCATCCTCCTCCTCACACTTCCTTAAATCCGTGGTGCATGGTAATCAGTTTACCATCAACTGCTACTAATATGTATATAATACTAGGCCTAGATGACATGAAGGGATAACAAGAATTTAGAAACAGTAGATTGATCGAAGAGGATTTGGGCAAAAAATTAAATTAGGAAACCAATGAAGGCACGCCCATAATGAAATTTTCCAGGGAGATGCAGCTAAACAGTGAAGTACAGAGAATAGATTCTTAGGCCACTCTCTACTACTCAAGGTCGCTCTGCCTGTGCCCACCACTAGACAAGTGGGAGAAGGCTTCTATCTAGTGGGAAAGTAATGCCCGAATAAGGACAATGTATTCATTAGTGAAGCAAAACGCAGCCTCGAGAAATGAATCTCAGCAGAGGCCTCTTCTCAGAAATGATGAAGGATTAGTTTAGATTTTTAACTCAAAATGGCGAACACATAGAAAATGGCGCCGCAAATGCTAACTTACACAAAAAAATACGCAAACATTAATTTTTCTATTCTAACAGTATCTTACACTATGCTGTACTGCATGTCACAGAATGTTTACTTTTTTTAACTTTTATAATACAAACATTCTAGTTTAATGCTCCACATACATGGTTACGTATATAGAAACAAAGAAACAATGATTCACATGGAAATAAATCTCTTTAGGAGTTTCACCAGAAGGGAAACACATAACACACACCTAGAACAATTCTTTTTGACAATAAATGTAACAGGGTCAGGGGCAAAAGTTTCATAGAAAAATATATACTTTTATTACTTTAAAAATCTTTGCTTATTATCATCAAGACTTAGTTGTCATGCTTTTTCATGAAGGGAAGGTGTAGTGAGGTGTGATGGGTGGAGTTACACACAGTGCATCTCTTATAAAAAAGACAAACAACTCCTATTCCATCAGAGGCCACCAGAGGGCGCTCCTCGCCTGCTGATGAAACCCACTGAGCTGCACATTGGATGAAGGAAGAAGGGTTTCCTCTTCCGGGTCAGCGGCGGCAGAGACAGCACCAGCAGCACCAGTGACATCACCTCCGGCCTCTGCAGAGGAGGGAGGACCCCCTGTGTGTCTGTGCAGCTACCTTCATCTTCAGACCCTCACAGACTGCCCAAGGCCCATGATCTGCCCATGCCCCCCCCCAGCCCCAGGGGGAGGAGAGAGCCTGGACATGTCTGCACAGGTCTCTGCTCAGGTAGGAGATTGTCAGCACCGTCTGCTGTGTTCGTAGAAATAGACTGAATAATCCTGGAGGGAATCTGTGCACTGCATCTTACTGCACTATGAGGAATCTGTGCACTGCATTTTACTGCACTATGAGGAATCTCTGCACTGCATCTTACTGCACTATGAGGAATCTGTGCACTGCATCTTACTGCACTTTAAAGACTCTGTGCACTGCATCGTACTGTACTCTGAGAAATCTCTGCACTGCATTTACTACATTTCGTGGGGCACTACACTGTTCTTTATTATATTATAAGCAGTGTTTACAGATCTGTTAGGTGCACTGATTTTTATACTAAGAGGGGCCTTTAGAGTAGAGGAAATCGGAGTGCTGCTTTTTGCTCACACTACAGGGAACATTTACAGGGAAAACATTAACACACTACATCACTTATTACTGACACTGTGGGTGGTTTTAATTAAACATGGGAATCTGTGCACATGGCACTGCATTTTATTCACACTATAAGGGTTTCACATTCCCTGCCCCCAAAGACACACGGGACTCCAGCTGCGTTGTGACGCATCTTTATTCAACCGTGCACGAGCGCAAACTGCCCTATTCTCCCCCAGGCTCCTCCCCTTCCCTTTCCTGCCATGCCTGACCTTGGGATGCAATAAGGTCAGGCATGGCGACACAACATCTCCCCCTTTTGTATTTTGAATGTTCTATGTCTCTCTCAGAGTTCTTCAATGAGTCGAGTGGGTTTCCGAATGGTTCTTCATTGTCGGAAGATTCATGGTCGGCTGGCGAGGCGCCCTTCTCTCAAGTCGCAGGCTTCAGACAGCTGTCTGGGTTCTTCATGGCAGCTCTCTTCTTGACTCGACACGTTTGTGTCCCCATCAGGTTTTGGAACGTGAGCGTATGCTGTTGGGTCACACTTTTTGAAATGTGACACGTTTCTGGTTGTTCTCTTGAGTTCGGACTCAGCTGTAATCATGGTCTGTTTCCTTCTTGTTACTTGTAACGGATGAGCATAGTAGCGGCTGTCCGCTTTGGTTCTTCTTGCTTGTCTTACCAGCACCCAGTCTCGTTCTCGGATGTCAGGCGTCTTGGCATGTCTGTGGCAGTCTGCATATTCTTTAATTTTTGCTTTCTAGGTCCGATCCAGTTCTACCAGGATCTCGTGGTCTGAGGTTGTGATTCTGGATTGAGTGGCAGCATCTGCGGTTGGTATCCGAGTGCATGGAATTCGCCAGAGCATCAGAGTGGCAGGACATTGATTTGTGGTGCTGTGTGGCGTGGTCCTGTATGCCCGTAGTAATTCATTTAGCGCCGGTTGAATGACACGATGAGCTAATTCAGCTAGTTGCATTGTCTTTTTTTATGGTGGTCATAAATCGTTCCACCATCCCGTGGGCCTGGGGCCAAAGGGGAGTGATCTTTCAGTGCTTGAAATTCAGGCATCTCCCGAATTCTGCGAATTCTTGTCCATTAAAAGGTGGTCCATTATCAGTCTTCACCACCGTGGGGATTCCCCACGCGGCGAATTCTTCGTCGATAACAGGTATGACAGTGGTTGCTTCGGTAGAGGAAATTTGGTGAGCGATGGGGAATCGGGAGTACTCGTCCATGATGACGATGATGTACTTTCCTGACTTCAGCGGGCCAAAGAAATTGACGGCTACGTGTTGCCATACACTATCTGAGAGGTCCGACATCTGCAAGGGGGCATGTGATTCTTCTCGCCCTACCAATTGACAGTGTCGGCAGTCTTGGAGTGTGGTCTCCACCATCTGGTCAAGGGAAGGGAACCAGAGACGCTCTTGCATCGCTTTCTTCGTGGCTACTACTCCTCGTTTTTTTTGGTGAGCCAGGTTGACGGTTCCTTGTCTCAGTTGGTGAGGGATGACAATCCTTCGATCTCTTAGTAGCAACCCATTGGCACTGATGGGGAGTTCATCCTTGACGTGTTTGGATGCAATAAGTTCTTGAGTGTTGATGGTGTCACTCATCTTTGGCTCTTCTAAGTGTCGCCATGAATCTGTGCAGACACGATGCATAATGTTTTGGAGCATGGCATCTTTAGCAGAAGCTTCAATTATGGCTTCTAATGGAACGGCAGGTGGGCAGGTTTGGTCAATGACGAAATGGAGGTATTCTTCAGCTACAGAACCCCGCACTCGTATTAGAGCTTGTAGATGCCGTGATAAAATATGCCGGGTTCTCCGCCTTCCCCGGTTTGTGAATGATGGTGTATGTATAATCTTGCAGACGGATTCCCCAGTGTTCGATCCGCGGAAGCATCTTTGCCCGGGGGTTCCCAAAGATGGTTGCCAGAGCTTGGTGATCAGTGATGAGTGTTAAGTGCTTGCCATATACGAAGAGGTGAAAATGCTCACACGTCCACACAACCGTCAGGCTCTCTTTTTCTCTTTTTCCGGTTGGGAATATGCTTTTTTCCGTGACGGTGAGGCTGCAACTGGCGTACGCAACGATGTGGTGTTGGTCATCTTCGTCATTGTATTGTGCCAGAATCGCACCTAGTCCAAATGGCCTGGCATCTACCACGATTTCTGTCTTCAGTTTGGAGTTGAAGTATGCTAGATAGTCGCCCGCTGTGGATGCACCAGCACTCAGTTGTGGCAGCTGAACAAGCCGCTGGGGCCAGAATGTGCTCAATCGATCATGCCAGAGGATCCGAAGTACAAATGTCCACATTGCCACTTTGTGCTTCTGGCCTCCCCACACCCCTCAGCTGTTGTGGGAACATCTTTTAACCTACTACTGCTTAACTGTAGATCTCTACCGAAACACTCAATAGAGATCTCATTGCTGCTGGCAGAGCTTGAACCAGAAGTTTTGTTCCTGACCGAGACGTGGCTCTCCGCAAGTGCAGAGCCCGATATAGTTAGAGCCTTTCTGCCGGGGTATCTAATGCAAAGGCTGGATAGAACGACAGGCTTGGCCGGTGGCATTACCATTATTTGTAAAAAATAACACAACCTGCCGTCTCCTTAGTAGCTCAATAGCAGATTGTGAGAATGCTCTATTTTCCAATGAATTCCCCCCCTCACTTACACTCTCAGGTCTTATCATATATAGGGCTCCCGGTTTTATGGTATTTATTTTTTTGCCATTTCCGTCTGTATTTATCCATATTTATTTTGTGGGCATTTTTTCTGTATTTATCCACTTTTATTTTTGCCACAAGCCAAAGACGAAGCTACAGCTAGTATTTTTCCACATTTATTATATTAATTGACAATGCACATATGCGCTTGGTTATGTGAGGGCACTGCTTGCAAGTATGAGGGAATCCATTTTGAGGAATTTCAATTGATTGCTTGATTCTGTAGGTAGTTGTCTCCCCTGCATTGTTTCACAAACCAGTCAAAACATCCATGCCAAGCTCTCAAATTAGGTTGGCTAGTTTCCAAGTGATCAGACGTCATAACTTGGATTGTACAGGTTCCTCGGTTGCACAGTGGGGCCATCTCTCCCACCCAGTGGGCGAAACCCATTCCCCCACCCTCCCTCCCCGTCCTGTGTGTCAGCCCGGGCAGGGCCATCTTCCTGGGTACAAACACAGTTTTTGGGCTGCCAGCCGCACCTGACGAGTACTTAACAGGTCTTTAAAAAAGGCCATTCACTAGTTAACGAGTCTTTGTTCGTTTTTTTCACCTCTTCTTATCAGACTGCGGGCAGTGTCTACAGGACTCCCTGTGCTCTGTGGCCTAATCACTGAAACGAAATGAGCTGCCTTTTGTGATACACACTTTAATTGGTGGGACGTCCTGCCGCCCACGGCACTAGCCGAGCGGGCGGCAGTTCAATAAAGTTAGTTTTACTTTTGGCTGCTGGCAGTTGCAACGCAGCTTAGCCCTGCTCGCACCGTGGGTTAGTAATCATTTTAAATGATCCTGTGACCGGACCTGACACATCACCCCACTGTGGGCCAGCAGAGTGCACAGACCGCCAAAGTGGCTCCTCCACACTCAGCAGCCCAGAACACACCGTCGTCCACTCTGCAGCTGAGCCGCCCTCAGAATCACTCCAGGCGTTGCCGCAGGTGATTCAGTCATTGAGGCCACGAGGCAGCCTTACCGAATCGCCACTTGCCTCGCAAAAGAGTAAGTGCCTGGTGGAGTGAGGTATTCACAGCTTTTCAAAGAAATAGCTTTTTCAGTGCCCTCGGGTCATGATGATTATACATCTTCAGCTGCCTGTGCGTGCCCTGTTTAACAGTTGAATACTGCAGTCTCACATTGCAGTCAGAGTCGGTCTGTGCTGACCTCACTGGAGTGTTCAGTGACAAGCGCATTAGTCTGCATCAACTCATTTTGGGTCCAGTCAGATGAGCAGCTGTAGTGCCAGTCCAACTTCTACTTTTAATAATACTTTCAGCGCAGAGCACTCAGCTGCGGCGTCACTAAGTTCGCAGAGCCTGTAGCTCTCTGACAGGCTGGTGTGAGATCTGGTGCGCTGCTGGGCGGCGCTCTGTGAAAGACGGCATTGAAGCATTGGGCTCATTTTCAGTATGGCATCACACGTGATGTACAATGTCTTGTGCACTTCAGCGCGGCAACATTTGCTAGTATTTTGCCGTTTTTAAATGTAAATACAGTCAAAGGAAATATAGTTTTCCGTCTGTATTTACATGTATAAATCCGTAAAAACGGAAAACCGGGAGCCCTAATCATATATCACCCCCCAGGTTCATCAGGCCAATTCTGCAACTCCTTGTTAGAAGCAACCATGGCTTTTGCAAATACTAAGGCAAATGTTACACTCCTAGGAGATCTTAATTTACACTTTGACGACCCTTCCATTGTGATCGCCAGTGAGCTTGTCCAAGACTTTGCCTCCTATCATCTCCAGCAGACGATTTTCCTACTCACCCATATTAAAGGGCATCTCCTCGACCCTATTTGCTCCAGCCTGGAAGATATAGAAGGTAAACCTCAGATCCCCCTCCCTTCGTCTGACCATTTCCTTGTTCTCTTTTCCTGGTCCCCCGTTTTCACAGGATCAGACATTCAGCTGACTCAAACTATTATCCGCCCCTGGTTCCATGCACTTGGACAGTCCCCACCTGCCCCGGACCCCAATCCTACTACAGCGTATAACAGCTTTAATTCATGGATCGATGGTACACTCAATCTAGTACTCCCGAAAAAACGTATACGGAAAAGAGCCGGATCCAACAAAGCAGCATGGTTTACCCCTGAACTACACGTTCCGAAACAGCATTGCATAAAGTCGGAGAGGCTTTGGAGGAAAGACTTCTTCCACACCAAGAAGCTAGGATACAGAGAAATGTTACGAACTTACAAAGGGGAGATTAAGAAAGCCCAAGCTCTGTGCTTTCAGGAAAAGATTGATCTGGCTGCTAACTCTCCAAGGGAAACTTTCCAGATTGCAAATAAACGACTCAAAGTCCCTGACCCACCGACGATTCCTGACCTCTCCGGTCGCCGGTGTAATGATTTTGCACTATTTTTCTCATCTAAAGTGCAAAATATTCTCAAGCTCCTCCCCATGAGAGATAGTGCTATCATCACTAACAGTATAGCCTTCAATCGAGTCGAGAATGCCTCCTTCTTGGAGACTATTACTCCTTTGACCCTGGATTCCTTCCTGCCTGTTTTTGCAAACAATTCCTCCCTAATCCAATTAGTCCATATAAGTAAAAGAAAATACAAGTCTATATCACCCAATTATTATCGTCATTCGCAGCAGTATACGTTACCTATGCACTACCCAAACAAACTTCCTGTGCAGATAGCAATGTCTCGCAACACCCCCTTGATATGTCGATAACTTTTAGTTATATCACCATTCCTGTAAAACAGAGGGGCACGTACCCCCATTTATAAGGAATACATCCCCAAATCCTTTGTAACAAAAATTCCGCATTCATCGTCATACGACTCATCTCACCTTAATTCAATATTCTTCAAGTCTCTAATACCACGATCCGTTCCATTTTTGAAACTATTAGTCCATTCCTTTTCCAAAAGATCTGGTTCCAAATCTTCATAAGTTGAGACTATTTGTGATCTAAGCCCTCTCGGGATCCTATTCAGTGTGAGATATTGCCTAAGGGTAGCAGCGTCCCACCATTTATTAAGTTCCGCTTTATTTAGGCGTTCTGGTTTGACAAATTTAGCTTTTAGGCCCTCATGTTTAGGGTTTTTAGTGATGCCAACTTCTGTACCTGTCGAATACCCAGCACTCAAATTACTGAATGGTTCCTGTGCTTCTTTATCTCTATTCATCTTAGCCCCAGTGGCTGCCCACACCTGTACAATACTAAAGCTAAACAAACACTCCTGGTAACCAGGTTTAGACTTGGGCGCACTACTGTATGTTCGGGCAGAATTAACAGTCGCTATACAGCATGCTTTCAATTATGATGGATTATGTTTCTCTGGAAAATCTTGAATATCGAATACTGGTGGGTGGGCAATCTAATATATATAATAATGCCAGTGTGGGCTATATACTTATAGCAGAAGAATATCCTCGCCCCGCCTTGAGTTGGTGTTGCTTTCACCAAATCCGCCCCAGCAAGTGTGTGATCAATTAATGATGTAAATTTGATTTAGTCATACCTCAATAAATCACACAGCCAGGAGGAAGAGGGTTAGGGGTTCAATGAATGGATGGAAAGTGGGATTTGAGGGAAAGGCTTGACAAAGACAAACATTACCCATGGACAACCCATTCATCTTGCCAGCCGAGCATCATAAATCTGTTATGGGAGGAAAAGGAAATGCATGTATGATGATGAGTACTCGACTAGTACAGATATATCAAATTGTCTATCTGTTATGCAGTAAATAGTGCAGTTAAGCTTACGCAAAAGATCCCTTCATAACAGGCAGATTGGGCTTGAGTCGCATACCACAAACTGATGTCTATCTCGGAAAGTCCCTATTCTCACAGGGATCGGCTCAGTCAAAGGGTTTGTCATTTTCTTGTTTGCTACTCCTACAACTTGGATTGATTGTTCCGGGAGGGGTAGGTTGGGAACTACTGCAGATCTAACAGTAGTACGGGTAGCACCAGTGTCAACCAAAAAGGTGGTAGGATGCCCGTCAATGTCAGCTTCTACAAACGGTCACCTCTGGTCTACCTCCAAGACTGCCCCAAAAGTGCAGTCTTCCTCCCCCCTCAGGCACCGTCATACCAACGAGTCAGGACTGTACTCGTCAAGCCCATCAAAGAGAGACATCTGCTGGTATGTGCGAGTCCCTTGCGGGATTCTCGGTGGCAGGGGAACCTGCGCTTGTGGAACCAATGTCCCCCCTTTCATCGATCTTGGATTAGTCACAGTATTAATCATTTCAGGCACCTGCACTGTCTCTCCCTCCTGCTGCAACTGATTTGCTGGGTTCAATGGACACTCGCATTTCCAATGCCCGATTTGGTGACAAAGATGACATGCAGTGGTCTTCTTCAGTGTCGCCACATCCATTCCCGTTTTGGGGTCTACTTGTTTTTCCTTTCCCTGATCCTGATCATTCTGTGCTCCTCCGTTATTACTTCCCTGTTTTCTCCCTAATGTTACTCCACTTGGCTGCATCTGGAGTCCCTTATCAGAAGCTTGCATCTGGACTAACATCAGCTTATCTTTAAGCTTCCTATGTTCGAGTCCACCTCATCACTGCAATACCTGGCATATCGCAGTATCTCATCCACTGGCTTGTTCTGCCAACAGATCAAATGCTGCTGAATCATAAGTCTAATCTCTTGTCTCAGACCCAAACCAAACTTTGAAATGAATTCTCCCATGTCTTTAGGGTCTAACGTATCTAACCCACTGTACTGTTTGAAGACTTGCAAAAGTCTTTCATAATACTCGTGTACCGTCTCCTTTGGTTCCTGAACCGTTCGATCTATCCTGACCCAATCAATGTCCTGTGGAGCTACCTTGGACTTCAGCCATGTGATCATCTGTTCAAACTTCTTCATGACATAAGGCGAAGGACCATTTGTAACAGAATCCCTAACTGGTTTATAAGTAGGCCAATCAATAGCAACTTTACAAGCTGCCCACAAATCGCTCGGAACTACAATGTCAAACAGCGTATTCATATCAAACCACAACACCTTTGAGATCTTAACAAAGCGATCAACCTGTTTGTACCATTCAACTGGTTTCTTCCTCAGCTTGGGGAAGTCATTTGTGAACACTGCTAAGTCACTTCTACTCCAAGGCACATACCATCTACTAGCTACCTCCCGCAAAGGGTATTTCTGTACTCCCAACACTCCCCCTCCCGGAGGTGGTGTCTCTCCTACGCTCTTTTTAGCACTCTTCTTTTTGGACCATCTTTCTTCCCACTTTTCGAGCATTTATCATGCGCGTATCCCTATAATCAGTTCCCGAATGTTCTTAATCCAATGACCCTCTTCTTTTCCAGTTTCTGCTCACTGTATTGCAACATGTTACCCCCTTATAACATCTTTAATTTGGACAAATCCACCTTGTACCTCTTCGTTAAGGCAGACATTTTTTCATGTACCCACCTTGCCTTTCGAGTCTCATCCTTTGCTACAAACAATAACTCATGTTATGTTATGTTAAAAATACTTATATAGCGCACTTACACCCAACGGTTTCATGGCGCTGTGAGCACAGGGTAAACAAACATTCAGCAGTGTAGGTAATTAAAAATGAAAGTGATTATCCATGGGCTTGGCGGATCAATAAAGTTTTCAGGAGGGATCTAAAGCAAGGGTAAGAAGGAGTAAGTCTCAGCTCCAAGGGTAGTGCATTCCAACGGGAAGGGGCAAGAAAAGAAAATCTAAGACCACCATGTCTTTTGCGGTTGAAAGTAGGAATTGTAGGTAGGGCCAAGTAAGAAGAGCGAATGTTGCGCGAAGGAAAATTGCGGGAAAAAAGAGAAGAAATGAAAACTGGGCCAAGGCCAGCCAGGGCTTTAAAGATGATGCAGCCAAGTTTAAATTTGCTGCGTTTACCCACTGGAAGCCAATGAAGGGCTTTAAGCAAGGGGCGAGCATGAAGGTGTCTGAGCTGATGAAGATTAGTCTCGCGGCCTGATTCTGTACCAGCTGTAGGTGATTTAGCTGGTACACAGGATGCCAAAATAAAGTGAGTTGGGATAATCAATCCTAGAGACTACAAGGGCCAACAGAGCCAGGGTCAGGGCCTCCGTGGTTAGAAATCGGGAGATCTTACGGATTTTCCGAAGATGGAAAAAGCGAGAGGATACCACGGCACTAATCTGGGGCTTCATGGAAAGGTCCTTGCTAATAATGACACCTAAGCTTTTTGCTGAGTTGACAGGGCGGGGAGGGGAGCCAAAGCCGGAAAGGCCAGAAATTAGAATTCCAAGGGTTGGAGGCACCTCCGACCAAGACCAGCTCGGTCTTGTCGGGGTTAAGCTTTAAGTGGTTGTCTTCCATCCAGTTACTAATGAGACCCAGGGTAGACTGAAAATTATAAATTGATTGATCGGAGGAGTCAATGTCAAAGACTAGCTGAATGTCATCAGCGTAGTTAAATGCAATGACATTGCTACTCCGTAAAGACCAGATGAGGGGAGTCAGATATAGGTTAAAAAGAAGGGGAGAGAGGGAGGAACCCAGGGGGGCACCACATGTCAACTTAACTTTATCCTCCGAGAAGTTGGAAAGGCGAACAGCCTGATGACGGTTGCTCAGGAAGGAGCGGATCCACCCAAGGGCCGGCCCCTGGATGCCGGCGTCTCCGACACGGCCCACCAAAATATCATGGTCGACCGTGTCGAAGGAAGCCGACAAATCCAGGAGCACCAAGGCCTGGCTGATCCCAAGGTCCGCTCCTCTCCTCAGCTCCTCCATTACTGAAAGGATGACTGACTCGGTCCAATGGGCCGGCCTAAAACCAGCCTGTTGCGGTTGAAGAACTGGGTGTGTTCAATAAACGAGCTCAAAAAGTTAGTGACATGGGCCTCCAGCACTTTACTAAGGTTGGGGAGCAGGGAAATATGGCGAAAGTTGAAATAAGGGTTTGGGAAATATCCAGATTGGACGTCCAGACCTGGTCTAGGACGTGGCCTTTAATATGCGTTGCCGACTGGATATGTTGAATACAATTCATGCCCGCTAGGAGATCCGTAAAGGCAGAGGAGCAAGTGCTCTCCCTAGCATCTGAGGGCCAGTAATTAAAATCACAGATGATCAGTACTTTTGAGTTACTGATCACCAGTTGGGAGAGCATATCACCGAACAGCGACGGGAAGCCAGGCATGTGTTGGGGGGGGGGACGATAAACAAGAACACAGATAAGAGGGGACAGGGAAGATTCAAGTCTTAGGATGAGTCAGTCGACAGATGGTATGCTAGCAACCTCTAGGGATGAGAACCTGATAGAGTGTCTAACAATGGCTGCGACCCCACCACCAGGCTTACCAGAAGATCTATTAGTCTGGAGGATATAGTAGCCCGGGGGTACCGATGCCAGAATGTCAGGGGTTGACACCTCATTGAGCCAGGTTTCCGTCACTAGGAGTATGTCAGGTTTCTCTGAATCCAATAGTTGGAAGATCTCTAACTGGTGTTTAACCAGCGAGCGGGTGTTTAAATAGCTGACTGTCAAGATAAAGCTGGTTACTTTTTTGGCTGGGGGGGTAGAGAATCACGAGGGCCAAACGGGGCAGGAGGGGACAGGGCAGCTGGTAAGGGAGATGTGAATTCCTGAAAATCGGACCTGGGGCTAAAAATACCCAGTGAGCCGGTTCATCTGGTTCATAATGCTCCACTCTCTCCAGAGGTAAGTTTCCTTCGATTATCTCATCTACCTCTGCTTTCAGTCTCACTACATCCAGCATCTTTGCCCTTATGTCCGCTTTCAGAGTCCCTTGACTAGATGCACCATTCAATTCTTCGCTTGAACTGCTCTGTTCTCTACACCTTTTCCCTTCGGCTGCATCCATAAGGACTGGTTTGTTCCCTTCACTTCCATGATCCCAACTTACTGTCATCCTGTCATTCGGATTCCTCACGGGTGGCTCCCACATTCTTAGGTCTGATCTCGAATCGGCAAGGGATCTCGGCCTCGCCGTCCTTATCTCCATCTGTCCCCTTGATGAGTCTTCAGTGACTGGTGTACTCAATTCCCTGGGTCTCGGCAATTGAGCTATCATGCTCAGTGTGCCATTCCCTTCAGAGCTAGTTCTCTCTCCTATTACTGACTGTGATGAATTTCCATTTCTCGCCTGATCTGGATCGTACACTGACACTATGGGACCAATGGTGGCATTTTGGAGTCCTAGAGTTAGGAGTCCTAACTTTAGGACTCCCAAATGCCTTCTGTGAATACTGAAAGTCTTAAAGTTAGGATTTTTCTCAGTTTAAGAGTCCTAAAGTAAGGACTCCTAACTTTAGGACTCCTAAATGACTTCTGTGTATACGAAATGAGTAAGCGCCTACTGTGAATACCAAAATGGTCGTAAGTTTAGGATTTTGTCTTAAGTTAGTTCTGTGAATCGGGCTTACTGTTCTTGGAAATGGGCCGCTACACCCGCTCTAGTAAAAGTACTGGGCTGGTCCGTTAACTCTGGTATTTCAGGGTGATATATTAGATGAACCTCTCGCATCGGAAACTGAGATACCAAGGTAGCACTCTTCTCATGCAACCTGCCCCTATACACAATTAACATAAAAGCACAAAAAGTATTTCTTTACCAGCATAAACGTCACTTTTACTGCTCACAAAACCTGGCTTTACATCTTTAAAATAATTGTGTATTGTATAAATTTTTATGTGTGAATTAATCTTCTATCGGGATTGCTGTTCCGGGACAAGAGGCCCTGACAGTTTGGACACATACACAAACATAGTTGGTAAAAACAAATTTTTTCTCAGCCCCTTCAAATTATGACTCATAGAGCTGGGCGGTCACACTTAGAAGAGAACCACACACATCTCACAGACAAACACACACACAGACAGACACACACACAGACACAGACAGACACACACACGCAGACACGCACACACACACACACACCGACAGACACACACGCACACAGACACACAGACACACACACACACAGACACACACACACACACCGACAGACACATACACGCACACAGAGACAGACACATACGCACACAGACACACACACACACGCACACACAGAGACACAGACACGCACACACAGACACTCACACACAGACACGCACACACAGAGACACAGACGCACACAGACACACACACAGACACACACACACAGATACACACACGCACACACAGACACACACACACAGACACACACACAGACACGCACACACAGACAGACACACACACACAGACAGACAGACACACACACAGACAGACAGACACACACACAGACACGCACACACAGTCACACACAGACACACATGCACACACAGACACACACACACACAGGTGTGCAGCTCTGGTCCCTGCTTTGGCTCAGAGAAGCCAGTCTCATGTACAGACCTCGATGCACAAGAAACAAAACAGAAACAAAAACTAACATTTTAAAGAGCTAAGGATGCGTGAGATTACACTGAATTAAATCCTCTCGAGTGACATTTCTCAAAAGTAGTCGAAGATGGACCCTGTTTGGTGTTTGCTTAAGAAACCAGGAAGTAGAAGTGTTCCGACTGTGAGTGTCTTAACACCCAAGTCTGTGTGTTTGCCGGTGCCAATGCTTGTTTCTCATACGAGACCCTGTCATGGACTCAAACACCCATATTGTGTCTTTGCAGGTGCCAATGCTTGTTTCCCATAACACCCACGTCTGTGTCTTTACAAGGCTTGTTTCCCATAACACCCACGTCTGTCTGTTTACAGGCGCCAATGCTTGTTTCCCATAATACCCATGTCTGTGTGTTTACAGGAGCCAATGCTTGTTTCCCATAACACCCATGTCTGTGTGTTTACAAGAGCCAATGTTTGTTTCCCATAACATCCATGTCTGTGTGTTTACAGGAGCCAATGTTTGTTTCCCATAACACCCATGTCTGTGTCTTTACAGGCGCCAATGCTTGTTACCCATAACACCCATGTCTGTGTGTTTACAGGCGCCAATGCTTGTTTCCCATATTACCCATGTCTGTGTGTTCACAGGCGCCAATGCTTGTTTCCCATAACACCCATGTCTGAGTGTTTACAGGCGCCAATGCTTGTTTCCCATAACACCGCTGTCTGTGTCTTTGCAGGCGCCAATGCTTGTTTCCCATGACACCCATGTCTGTGTCTTTACCGGAGCCAATGCTTGTTTCCCATAACATCCATGTCTGTGTCTTTACAGGAGCCAATGCTTGTTTCCCATAACACCCATGTCTGTGTCTTTACAGGTACCAATGCTTGTTTCCCATAACATCCATGTCTGTGTCTTTACTGGAGCCATTGCTTGTTTCCCTGCTGGAGGTGGCGGTTCTGTCAGCGGCCACCAGATGGCGATCCTCGCCTGCTGATGAAACCACTGAGCTTCACATAGGATGGAAGGGAGAAGAGTTTCCTCTTCCGGGTCAGCGGCGGCAGAGACAGCACCAGCAGCAAATGCTGACATCACTTCCTGTCTCTCCTTGTGTGTCCAGCCTGCTACAGAGGAGGAAGGAGCCCTGTCTGTCTGTGCAGCGACCTTCATCTACAGACCTCCCTTCAGACACCAGATCTGCCCCCCTCAGACCCCAGATCTGCCCCCTCCCCCTGACCCCCCAGGAGGAGGAGAGAGCCTGGACACGTCTGCACAGGTCTCTGCTCAGGTAGGAGATTGTCGGCACCTTCTGCTGTGTTTGTAGAAATAGACTGAATAATCCTGGAGGGAATCTGCAGGAGCCGGGCTGAGCTGGGCTCTTCTATCCGGGGCCACAGGGGCTGAGCTGGGCTCTTCTATCCGGGGCCCCTGGGTGTGAGCTGGGCTCTTCTATCCGGGGCCACAGGGGCTGAGCTCAGCTCTTCTATCCGGGGGCTCCTGGGGCTGAGCTGTGCTCTTCTATCCGGGGGCCCTGGGGCTGAGCTGGGCTCTTCTATCCGGGGCCCCTGGGGCTGAGCTGGGCTCTTCTATCCGGGGACCCCGGGGCTGAGCTGGGCTCTTCTATCCAGGGGCCTCTGGGGCGCTGAGCTGGGCTCTTCTATCCGGGGGCCCCTGGGGCTGAGCTGGGCTCTTCTATCCAGGGGCCTCTGGGGCGCTGAGCTGGGCTCTTCTATCCGGGGGCCCCTGGGGCTGAGCTGGGCTCTTCTATCCAGGGCCCCTGGGGCTCAGCTAGGCTCTTCTATCAGGGGGCCCCTGGGGCTGAGCTCAGCTCTTCTATCCGGGGCCCCTGGGGCTGAGCTGGGCTCTTCTATCCAGGGCCCCTGGGGTTGAGCTGGGCTCTTCAATCCGGGGCCCCTGGGTGTGAGCTGGGTTCTTCTATCCAGGGGCCCCTGGGGCTGATGGGCTCTTCTATCCGAGGGCCACTGGGGCTGAGCTGGGGTCTTCTATCCAGGGGCCCCTAAGCTGGGCTCCTCTATACGGGGGCCCTGGGGCTGAGCTGGGCTCTTCTATTCGAGGGCCCCTGGGGCTGAGCTGGGCTCTTCTATCCGGAGGCCCCTGGGGCTCAACTGGGCTCTTCTATCCGGGGCCCCAGGGGCTGAGCTGGGCTCTTCTATCCAGGGGCCCCTGGAGGGGCTGAGCTGGGATCTTCCATCCAGGCCCCTGGGGAGGGCTGGGCTCTTCTATCCAGGGGCCACTGGGGCTGAGCTGGGCTCTGCTATCTGGTGGCACCTGGAGCTGAGCTGGGCTCTTTTATCCGGGGCCCCTGGGGCTGAGCTGGGCTCTTCTATCTGGGGGCCCTGGGGCTGAGCTGGGCTCTTCTATCCGGGCTGTTCTTGCCTTAGTACATCAGGTAGAACTGCCCATGACGGCGTGCCATGGGTAGTACGGTTGATACTTCATCTCATTCCTAGATCTAGGGCTGGTGCAGTCTTGTACTCATTTGTTCTTGCCTTAGTACATCGGGTAGTACCGCCCATGACGGCGTGCCATGGGTAGTACGGTTGATACTTCATCTCATTCCTAGATCTCGGGAGGGTGCAGCCTTGTACTCATTTGTTCTTGCCTTAGTACATCGGGTGTGCCACCAATGACGGTGTGCCATGGGTAGTACGATTGATACCTCATCTCATTCCTAGATCTAGGGAAGGTGCAGCCTTGTACTCGTTTGTTCTTGCCTTAGTACATCGGGTAGTACCGCCCATGACGGCGTGCCATGGGTAGTACGGTTGATACTTCATCTCATTCATAGATCTAGGGCTGGTGCAGCCTTGTACTCATTTGTTCTTGCCTTAGTACATCGGGTAGTACCGCCCATGACGGCGTGCCATGGGTAGTATGTTTGATACCTCATCTCATACCTAGATCTAGGGAGGGTGCAGCCTTGTACTCATTTGTACTTTTCTTTGTACATCAGGTAGTACCACCAATGAGGGTGTGCCTTGCGTAGCAGTGTAGATACTTTCCCAGGTGTTGTACGCCTCTGAAGATGGCACCATTCCAAGGGGACGTCTCATCACCACAATGCTGCTCCTCTGGTTGGTGTTGCAAGCGATCCAGAAGGCAGTTTTGTTGCTTTTTACGGGCACTTTGCCCGTAGTGGCGCTTATAGTCCGTGGACCGATTGCTTGTATGGAACCGTGTGTCTGTGGTACAGGTCCCACTCGACCCGCTCTGACTGCTTTGTTCTGCAATACATGTCTGAGTCACCTATATAGGACACTGTGTGTACCGAGCTAGTAAGGTATCAGGTGACCCCTCTTTAGGGAACCCAGTCGGGCATTCTGAGGTATGTGGGGGCTAAGTGACCAACAAACCAATCGTGTGAACTGGAAGGGTGAAAGGGTCCACCGGGTCGTGATATGTTTGGGGCTGAGTAGGAACGGCTGTATCTTTGTAGGAGTGGAAAGCGTAGTACCGGCATCTATAGGATCAAAGTTCACCCATGAATAAAACATTTCAAAGGCATACACTGCATGTGCATGTACAACAAATGTTACTGCCTCCCTGTGCTCAATGTTGCCTCTGTCTTCACAATGTTGTGTAACTTCTGCCCTGTAATTGACTCCGATCAAACCAGGAGATTCATGTTTAAAGAACCCTTTCAACTAACGAAAGATCCAATGTGCAAATACCACAGATTTGTTTAGATTAGTAGTTTTGTGCTGAAAAATTCCCCTAATTGTTCGCTCTGGAAAAAAAATCTACCTGAAATGTTTGTTAACTGCTCACATTGACCCCTTAAATGATGGACCCTCTCTCTCCCCTCCCCCACGTGCTGAGCACTTTCTTTTAACGTATTTTGGGTACTTTGTGATTAGGGTACATAACTTTTTTTCACGAAAGGTACCCATGGCAAATTTGGCACCCTCTTATGTCTAACATCCAGGGGATTGTAAAGGTACCCAGGGTTTTTGGATTCCCCTGGAGGGAACCCAGAAAATAGGCAAAATATAGCAAAATTTGTAATTTTTTGAAAAAATAGGGAAAAAGTGCTCCAGAGAAAACTGTTTTTTCCCTATAAATGACATCATTGTACATTTGCTGTGCTAAGGTCACCATCTTCCCAGCTTGTAGGGACAAAAACAGTTTTTTTACAACAGTTTTCGAGAATTAAACTTCATCATAGCATGACGATTTTTATATCAAAAGACCGAGAATGGCTAGTACACTATGTACAAGCATTTTCGTCATATTCGAGTGACGATTTCACCTCGAAATCGTCATTTTCGTCCTGAACCCTTTGGCTTCCATTTTGCGTATGGCAGCCATTTTGTGAGTTGCCCTCACATAGGCGGACGAATTAAGTCAAATTCGATTCCATAGGACACGTACACCTTAATTGACTTTCCTGTGACCTGGGCAAGTTGGAACCATTGCCCCAGGCCGAACCTGTTTGGTCAGTTCCTCTCCCAGTGGCCGAACGAGATAGCATCAAGGCACAACAGGCCATAAACCCTTTTCATCGCACACACACCCTGCCAAATCTTGCTCACACCTGTCCCTGCTCTTTTCTCTCTCACTTGCTTTATGAGGAGGAGGTGCCTGTTTTTATTGGGGGTACACCGATATCTGATGAGAATGTTGGGCCTTGCCGGGTAAATTGTTGTGGGCTGGACAAACTGAACTATGGGCTTGTCATCATGACTCTGCTTTTTCTTTGTAATGGGAACATGTGAATGGTATACTAAAATTCGAAGAATGTTTGCCTAAAGCACAATATTTCGTATAAAAAGAGAAGCCTGTTTGTAAATTTGAGCAGTCTCCTGAGAATATACATCCAGTGTTGTTGTACTTCTAGGACGCCTGTTACTTGGTTACATCCAATAAAATCGATCCTTGACTTCACCTAGAAGACTCTGAGTTTTTGTGGTCTAAATCAGGAAAGTACTCGAGGTCTTTGGGTGTGTTCCCTGACACCACTGGGTTACCGGTTCGGTACCGGTTCTGAAAAACCCAGTACCTCAGTTGGCGCCCAGCGTGGGGCGATACCAGCGGTACCGGTCCAGCCAGAGGTTCGTGAGTAGCTTCGTGTGAAAATTCCGGAGGAAGGCCAACCACTTCATCGACCCCTGCATGTCGACGTGGTCCGAAAGTCTTTGCTGCGAGGTTCCCCGCTTCCCGACGGCTACAAAGGACTGCTGCCCTGGCTGTCGCCCTGATTTGGACCCTTGAAGTTTGGTAGAGCGAAACGCTAAGACGAGTCTTCTGGTGACGTCATCGATATCTCAGTTAAGTATAAGTGGAGCGTCTCCCAGTCCTTAGTTGGTTCTTAGTTTTGGGTATCCCTTGGGATCTTTGTTTGGAACTTGCAAGTGCCAAAGCCGAAGGACTCGTGTATTCACGAGAAATATCGTAATCGATAATCCTTTGAAGTTTGGAGCTAGACTAGAGAGCGAAGATGCGTGGTCTTAGCAGACTTGGAAATTTGTTTTGTCTTGGTTGCCATAATAGGGACTCCCGATTGGAGGACTCGTGTCCGGTTCCTCCGATTGGAACTCCAACTTATGAATTGTATGTGAAACATGGAGTAGGCCCCATCACATACAATGAAGTGTGGATCAAATACACCAGAAAAGATGGTGTTTTAAAATGGCCCCAATACGGTAGCTTTGACACGGAAATCTTAGATAACCTTGAAGTTAAACTTTTTAAGAAGAAAGCCCGGCCGGCGATGTTTGACTCTTTCCGCCTATGGCGTAAGGAGGCCAAACAGAAGGAAATTAAATTAGCGAAGAAAAATAAGAGAGAAAGGGGTATTTCGAAAATGCAAGCTGCTATGCAGTATAAAGACAATGAAGAAGAACGGATGAGTGAGCAGTTGCACAGGCAACGTAAAATGATGATAGATAAATGTTATCCAGTTTTGCCGCCTCTTCAGCAAGATGCAGCAAAAGAGCTTGAAAAAGATCCGTTAATGGCGCATTTGTTACGTTCGCCACCCCCCTATGCGCAGAATGCTACAGCACCTCCGCAACCTTTAGCTGCGCAACCCGTGGTTGCATTGCCTCCTGCTCCTCCACAGCACCCACCAGCTACTCTTCAGCTGGCTCCTGCTCCTCCGGTGCAGCCTCCTCAAGGGCCACCGGCTTTTACATCTGCTCTTCCTTTACTCCCTACAACTTTGACTACTATATCGACTACCACTCCTGGTACTTCTCCTGACACTGCCTCTACATCTGCCTCGTCTCACTCTGCTTTCCCTCTTGTCTTTTCATCGACTTCTCCTTCTGTTCGTCAGAGAGTGGCTAGTACTGTTACTAGTATTCTATATCCTTTCTTTGGAGCGGCAAGTCCGGCTCCTGTCTCTGAGCATAAACAGTTGCGTAGTCAACAGCCTGATTCTAGGGAGAAAGAAACGTTAAATCATTTGGCACATAGATGGGTGACTGACCCGACAATATATGATCTAGGATCTGTTATGGATGTCTTCCATCAGTGGGAAGCATCAAAGCAGAGATACGTTTTTGAGAAAATGTGTGCTTTTCTGTGTGAAGATTTAGAGGAAAATGATTTGGACTCTAATCCTCCTGAGTTGAGCCATGTACGGTTCGAGTTTTCAAAAGGCGCAATTGTGGGTTCAGATGTTAGGAAAGCAGTTGCGACGTTGTTGTCGTTTAGGACTGAAGGTGTTTCTAAGTCGTTGTTTGAGTCTGGAAGACAATATCCCATGAGAGAAGTTCCCCCACAATAGAGAGAGGGTGACGCAAATGCTAATCCGGTTATTCTGCCACTCTTTCAGCGTGTGTGGGTACATGTTCCTTGGAAGCGAGCTGAAGTTTTGGCCCTTAAACAGACATTGCCTGATCCCCGTAAAAATCCCGCAGGGTATTACAAAGAGTTGTCACAGACTGCTGGGTCATGTATCATGAATTTAGCGGATATAGACATGTTGTTTGGGAACGTTGTTCCTCAGCCTTTATGGGGAAAGATTCGTCGTGCAGATCATGATCAGGAGTTAGGTGACTCATGGGCTAATATTGCTGCTGCAGATGCCCTACAAATTGGTGGTGCTAAACCTGAACCTTTAGTAGCAGATCTCCCTGGTAGGATCATTGATTATATGAAAACGATAATGCCTGCGATGCGTGTAAATTGGGATAAGTTGTCTGCGTGTAAGCAGAAGAAAGATGAAACGGTGTCTGATTTCTTCACCAGGTTTGAAGAAACGTTTGTCGACTACAGTGGTCAAGATATGAGCACAGAAGGTGGTCAGCGATTGTTCGTCGATAAATTTGTGCACAATCTGCTTCCAGAGTTGTGTAAGAAGTTGAAAGATTCAGAAAGTTCATGGGCAGTTTCCTCTTCAGCACAAATATTGGCTACTGCACAGTATTATGAAAATAGAGACAAAGACAAGAAAGATAGAGCAGAAAAGAAAACTAAAGAGTTGAAAACGTAGGTTTTGTTACAGCAAGCGTATCCGCCACATGGTGGCCAGAATAATGGTGGTCAGAATAACTATCAGAATAATTATCAGCAGCCTCAACAGTCTCAGAGGAACTCGCAAAGAGTCGAGTATACTCAACCACGTGTCCCTGTAGGCCCCAATCAGTGTTCATATTGCAAGGAAGAGGGTCATTTCAAGTATAGTTGCCCTGTCTTGTTACAGCGCGCAAATGGTGTTTCTGGCTCAAGAGGTCGAGGTGTTCAACAAGCACCTAGAGGTAGAGGACGTGGAAATTTCCCCCAGAACGCTCGTTCCCTTCCACCTCAAAATTCTATGAATACGTTTGATCAACAGAATAACGCATCTGGTAGGACAGCTCAGTACTATGCTGATGATTACTATGCAGAAGATGAGCATTGGGAAGGTAATGATTGCTAGGACAGCCATAGACAAAGAGAGGGAGTTGTTTCAGTTCCAGTAGATCAGAGTGGACCATACGTTGAGGTGATTACATCAGGTGTGTCAGAGCCTTTTCTGTTGGATACTGGTGCCACAAAGAGTTCTATAATGCACTCCAAACTCCCTGGCGCACCTTTGTCTGGCGAAACGAATGTATCAGTAGGTTTTTCTGGCGCCCCGGTTAGAAATCCGATTTCTGACCCTTTGTCTCTTTCTGTTGGTCCTTGTGAATTAGAAGCACCCCTTATTCTGACAACAGGTTGTGGTGAAAACTTGTTGGGATTGGATCTGTTAAAAAGATTGTATGCGACTTTGTATTGTTCTCCTTCGGGAGTACAACTTACACTGGGTAAGAAAGTGGTTTCTCCAATGTATTTGTCAAGGGATAAACTTCCAACAGAATTGTCGTTTCTTCCTGATATTCTTTGGGCTACTTGTCCTAATGATGTGGGTCTTTTGGAAATATCACCATATGTTGTAACATTGAAAGCCAACGTTAAAATGCCACGCATTCCCCGATATAAAATCTCTAGTGAAGGTGAAAAGCGTTGTTAGTGATGGTTTACAATCTGATTGAAAAAGATGTGATTGAAGAGACAAGAGGCAACGTTTGCAATAGTCCTGTTCTGCCTGTTTTGAAACGAACTGATCCCTCTCAGCCACCTGTGTACAGATTTGTGATTGATCTTAGAGAGGTGAATAAAATAGTTATGCCCCAATTTCCAGTTGTTCCTGACATTACTGCCCTATTGACTATGATTCCAGCTTCTGCAACCTGGTTTTCGGTGATTGACTTGAAGAATGCTTTCTTCAGTATCCCGATTGCTGAGGAGAGCAGGGATATTTTTGGCTTCAGTTTAGGAGGACGAAGCTTCCGCTTTAAACGCGCTCCCCAGGGCTACTGTGAAAGTCCATCAATATATAGTCAAGCTTTAAAAACACAGCTTGATACGATCGTTTTACCTGATGGTGCTACCCTTGTACAGTAAGTTGATGATTTGCTCGTCGCTGCAGATACTAAGGAAATATGTAAGAAAGCCACGTTGTCATTGTTGCGTCATCTGTGTGATTTGCATCACAAGGTGTCACTTTCCAAATTTCAATATTGTCGACAAGAAGTGACCTACTTAGGTCATCTCTTATCGAAGGAGGGAAGGAAACTGACCCCAGAAAGAATTCAGGCAATAGCGAAATTAAGTGTGCCAAGAACACAGAGAGAAGTGCGTGCTTTCTTGGGTATTACATCGTACTGTAGACAGTGGATACCAAATTTTTCGTTACTGGCCAAACCTTTGGTCGCATTAACGTGTAAAGATACACCCAATCCCGTTCCATGGTCTGAAGAGTGTCAGAAAAGTTTTTCTGAATCGCACACAGCAATATGTTCCGCTCCTGTGTTGGGTACCCCCAACTACAGTAAGCCCTTTACATTGTATGTTCATGAGAAAGAGGGTTGTGCATTGTCAGTGTTGACACAGTTGTTTGGAGACAAGCAGCGTCCATGTGCATATTTTTCGTCGACTTTGGATCCGGAAGCTAAAGCATTGCCAAGTTGTTTAAGAGCCACAGCGGCAGCAGCTGTTTCTATTCGACAGTCTGCTGGTCTAGTAATGAATAATATGCTAGTTGTGATGGTCCCACATGCAGTAGACACGTTGTTAAACAGAACCAAGACACAGCACTTAACTAGTGCTCGATTGTCAGGTTACGAATTAACATTGTTAGCAAGTCATGTGCACATAAAACAATGTAACTCTCTCAATCCAGCTACGTTGTTGCCAATTGTAGAGGAATTAGACGATTCAGAACAGCATGATTGTTTTCTTAGAACAGAAGAAGAAACGAAAGGGAGAGTAGACCTCCAGGATACTCCTCTTGCTGAATGTGATGGTACATTGTGGGTGGATGGTTCATGTTTCAAGCTCCAGAATGGTGATACGACTGCAGCATATGCTGTCACGACTTTGCATACAATTGTTGAAGCTGCACATATCCCACATAATTCAGCACAAGCAGCAGAATTGATTGCACTTACAAGAGCATGTGTGTTGTCAAAAGGAATGAAAGTGACCATCTACACCGACAGCCAGTATGCGTCGGGAGTGGCTCACAGTTTTGGACGATTGTGGAAATAACGTGGGTTCCTGACTTCGCATGGAGCTAAGATTCAGCATGGTCAGTTGGTGAATGAGCTTCTTGAATCACTGACCTTGCCTCTGCAAGTGCCGATTGTGAAATGTAGTGCTCACAAGAAGGTGACTGATGATGTTGGTCGTGGAAATGCATTTGCTGACGAAATCGCGAAAGAAACTGCAAGGAATGTGATGAGCCGAATGTATGTTGCAGGTCCTGCAAGATGGGTTGGTGATGTTGGAATGTGTGAAGACACGATAGAGAGTGTGAAGTCTATTCAAGCTGAGGCTACAGAGAAAGAGTTGAACATGTGGAGAGAAAGTACGGGTAGAATGGATGCAATTGGTTGTTGGGTTGAACTGTCAGAGCATCAGAGATGGTTGCTACCCGATGCGTATGTGCTTGCAGTGGTTACAATGGCTCATGGAATGGCTCACATCAGCGTGAAAGGGATTTGCAAGTTGTTGGCTCCAGTATGGCAAAATGCAGGAATTCCTAAGTGTGCAGAGAATGTGGTCAAGAATTGCATGGTGTTTCTGAAACACAATCCTGGTAGGGAAACCCCAACTCCAGCTGGTCATTTTGCGCCTCCTACGTATCCGTTTGAGGTTTTGCAGCTAGATTTCATCCACATGGAGAGGTGCAACAACTTAAAATACGTACTCGTTGTTGTTTGTGCCTTCTCAAGATGGGTGGAAGCATATCCCCTAAAGGACAATACTGCCTTGTCCACAGCGAAAGCCCTTGTGAAAGAATTCTTCCCCAGATTTGGAATGCCTAGAATGGTCTGGAGTGACAATGGGAGTGAATTTGTGGGTCGTGTGATGAAGAAAGTATTTGAAGGGCTAGGCATTCAGCAAAAGTTCCACGCTGCAAATCACCCCCAATCAGCTGGACTAGTAGAATGTTAAAATGGCACGCTTAAGTTAAAATTGGCCAAAATTCAAGCGAGCACTGGTCTTAAATGGCCTGATGCTCTACCCTTAGCACTCCTATCAACCAGAATGACTGTGCATTCGCGAGTGGGACTTAGTCCATATGAAATTGTTTTTGGCCGTCCGGCCAATATATGGGGAGTGCCAAGGCCCACAAAGTTCAGTGAAATCGAACACCCTGTTTTGCTTGATTATCTGTACGAATTGACGGCTAAATTGCGTGTTTTACACCAACAGGTGCATGATACACTGCCTCAAGTCTCTGAAGCTCCAGGACATCAGATCGACCCTGGATCCTGGGTGCTGGTCAAGAACTTTCAGCGAACAAAGAACGACCAGCCCAGGTGGACCGGCCCACACCTCGTCCTTCTTTCCACAAGATCAGCTGTTCGAGTGAAAGGGAAGAAAAACTGGATCCACGGGATCCACTGCAAACGGATCCCTTTGCCTCTGCCATATGACCGGTGGGTCCAGGAGGGTGTCGCTGACTCAGAGACTGAAACCGTGCAACGTTTTCTGCCTTTTAGTGATGCACGTGTAAAAGGAACAGTTACTGAACAAGAGAGTGATAAAATTTTGCAACCAGCTGTATCACCATCAGTTCGATTGGACACTACAGAACCTGAACTCCTTTTCCAAGATAATACAATACCAGGAAAACAACGTTATAATTTGAGGCCGAGACCTATGGACAAATAAATAAAATTTTCCTTTTTGCTATTTTTGAAAGTGCAGCTCTCCCATCTGAGAAACTTGCTTATTTTTGTTTTTCGAACCGCCATCCGGGTTCCGCTGCTAGGGCCGTGATTGCCCAAAGTCTTTGGGGTGCAGCTGACGAAGTTCGGTCGACAGTTCTGGTTGGTCCAAGGGAGTTGCCCTAGACTGACAGAAGCATTCCTTAGCAGAAACAACCTCCCATCGCGGGCAGCACTTTAGAGAGGATGGAGTTTTTCGAGATGGAGAGACCTGCCAAGGAAATGAACTTTAAACACAGAATATGTAAAATGATGACAAAGAAAAGCTTTTTGATATTGTGCATTTTCATGTTATTTAGTGTGATGATATTTTTATTAGGATATGTTTTATTCTCTTTTCAAGTGACATTTGCACCCACTACATCGCCCATACCTCCTCCTTCTACTGTTTCCCCTCATTCTTTTCAACCCCTTCCTGAACATGAATCAGCTAGGAGATTAGAGTTTATTAATAACTCCTTTGTTCAGCTCTTGCACCAACACCAACTTGTAATGAACACAACTAACTGTTGGGTGTGTGGTCTTATGCCTCACACAACGGATAAAGGTATCCCTTATCTGGTCCTGCCTTTCAGCCATAATGGTTCTGTGTGGGCATACAGAACAATGTTCATCTATGCTCGTGAAGTCCATCCCCTACGTTCTGTAAAAGACAATCCTAGGAATAGTGCTCTGGTTAAGGGTATAGTCGACATGATTAAGGAAGATATTTCTTATGAAACTACCCCCGAAGATAAGACACTTGCATATATAGGATGGAATGTGACCGGTTATGGAGCTACTCTGAGTGAGAAACAGCAAGCTAAGAGATCGTCCCCGATTTGGATTGTACCCCATCAGGGTCACCTGTGTCTGCAAGGTACTGGCAAGAATCCCAGAGCTCAGTTAGGGAAAAGTGTCTGTACGGAAACGTATGTTTTTGGGTCTCAGACTTCCCCAGCGTTTTTAGCAGCTAAGGGTACCTATTTGATTTGCCATGATAGAGCCTATACATGGTTGCCCCCTGACTTTTCGGGCTCATGTTTTGATTCGTTCCTGTTGCCTCGCACCTACACAGCAGCGGCAGATTACCACAAGACAAGGATAGTTAGAGGTTTCTTGAGTAAAGAAGACACTGCAGGTCAAGAATTTGGGGACTTCGCAAAGGGTTTTCTGCCGTTCTGGGGACCCATTGTTAACAGCAGGAACATAAGGCAGTTGACAAGGGTGGTTGAGTCCACCGTAATTGAAACTGCTGGTGCCCTTAGTAACTTGACTGCTGAGCTCCAGTCGGATCGTCTTATGACCCTTCAGAACAGGGTCGCTTTAGATGTCATACTTGCAGACCGAGGTGGGGTATGTAAATTGATCCAATCGAGTTGCTGTGTTTTCATTCCAGATAACGCTCCAACAGTGTACCAGGTCATCTCCAAACTGCATAAGATTTCCAAATCTATTCATGTGGATAAAGGAGATTGGTCGTTAATGGGATGGTTCTGGGAACTGATATCCGGCTGGGGATGGAAAATTCTGATGGTCATTGGGATAGTCTTAGCCATTCTTTTCCTGTTCTGTCTGTGCGTGCAGTGTGCTCCTGCAATATGTGGCCTCTGTGCCACATCATGTGTAAGGAAACCTGCATCAAGAGACGAGCTAAGTACTAGGATGATGCTACAGCAGCATCTCAATGACTTTAGGAATATAGACCTGGACTCAGATTAGCATGAGATTAGGTTAAATTGCCTATGTAAGGGCAAAAGGAGGGTTTGTAGTTCTGAAAATTCTGGACTCGAGAATTAAACTTCATCGTAGCATGGCGATTTTTATATCAAAAGACCGAGAATGGCTAGTACACTATGTACAAGCATTTTCATCATATTCGAGTGACGATTTCACCTCGAAATCGTCATTTTCGTCCTGAACCCTTTGGCTTCCATTTTGTGTATGGCAGCCATTTTGTGAGTTGCCCTCACATAGGCAGACGAATTAAGTCAAATTCGATTCCATAGGACACGTACACCTTAATTGACTTTCCTGTGACCTGGGCAAGTTGGAACCATTGCCCCAGGCCGAACCTGTTTGGTCAGTTCCTCTCCCAGTGGCCGAACGAGATAGCATCAAGGCACAACAGGCCATAAACCCTTTTCATCGCACACACACCCTGCCAAATCTTGCTCACACCTGTCCCTCCTCTTTTCTCTCTCACTTGCTTTATGAGGAGGAGGTGCCCGTTTTTATTGGCCTGACTTTGTAAGTTTGAGCAGTCTCCTGAGAATATACATCCTGTGTTGTTGTACTTCTAGGACGCCTGTTACTTGGTTGCATCCAATAAAATCGATCCTTGACTTCACCTAGAAGACTGAGTTTCTGTGGTCTAAATCAGGAAAGTACTCTAGGTCTTTGGGTGTGTTCCCTGACACCACTGGGTTACCGGTTCGGTACCGGTTCTGAAAAACCCAGTACCTCAGGCTCAGCTAGGCTCTTCTATCCGGGGGCCCCTGGGGCTGAGCTCGGATCTTCTATCCGGGGCTCCTGGGGCTGAGCTGGGCTCTTCTATCCAGGGCCCCTGGGATTGAGCTGGGCTCTTCTATCCGGTGCCCCTGGGTGTGAGCTGGGTTTTTCTATCCAGGGGGCCCTGGGGTTGAGCTGGTCTCTTCTATCTGAGGGCCCCTGGGGCTGAGCTGGGCTCTTCTATCCGGGGGCCCCTAAGCTGGGCTCCTCTATACAGGGGCCCTGGGGCTAAGCTGGGCTCTTCTATCCGAGGGCCCCTGGGGCTCAGCTGGGCTCTTCTATCCGGGGCCCCAGGGGCTGAGCTGGGCTCTTCTATCCAGGGGCCCCTGGAGGGGCTGAGCTGGGCTCTTCCATCCGGGCGCCCCTGGGGAGGGCTGGGCTCTTCTATCCAGGGGCCCCTGGGGCTGAGCTGGGCTCTTCTATCCGGTGGCACCTGAAGCTGAGCTGGGCTCTTTTATCCGGGGCCCCTCGGGCTGAGCTGGGCTCTTCTATCTGGGGGCCCTGGTGCTGAGCTGGGCTCTTCTATCCGGGCTATTCTTGCCTTAGTACATCATGTAGAACTGTCCATGACGGCGTGCCATGGGTAGTACGGTTGATACTTCATCTCATTCCTAGATCTAGGGCTGGTGCAGTCTTGTACTCATTTGTTCTTGCCTTAGTACATCGGGTAGTACCGCTCATGACAGCGTGCCATGGGTAGTACGGTTGATACTTCATCTCATTCCTAGATCTCGGGAGGGTGCAGCCTTGTACTCATTTGTTCGTGCCTTAGTACATCGGGTGTACCACAAATGACGGCGTGCCATGGGTAGTACGATTGATACCTCATCTCATTCCTAGATGTAGGGAGGGTGCAGCCTTGTACTCGTTTGTTCTTGCCTTAGTACATCGGGTAGTACCGCCCATGACGGCGTGCCATGGGTAGTACGTTTGATACCTCATCTCATACCTAGATCTAGGGAGGGTGCAGCCTTGTACTCATTTGTACTTTTCTTTGTACATCAGGTAGTACCACCAATGAGGGTGTGCCTTGCGTAGCAGTGTAGATACTTTCCCAGGTGTTGTACGCCTCTGAAGATGGCACCATTCCAAGGGGACGTCTCATCGCCACAATGCTGCTCCTCTGGTTGGTGTTGCAAGCGATCCAGAAGGCAGTTTTGTTGCTTTTTACGGGCACTTTGCCCGTAGTGGCGCTTATAGTCCGTGGACCGATTGCTTGTATGGAACCGTGTTTCTGTGGTACAGGTCCCACTCGACCCGCTCTGACTGCTTTGTTCTGCAATACATACTGTCTGAGTCACCTATATAGGACACTGTGTGTACCGAGCCAGTACGGTATCAGGTGACCCCTCTTTAGGGAACCCAGTCGGGCATTCTGAGGTGTGTGGGGGCTAAGTGACCAACAAACCAATCTTGTGAACTGGAAGGGTGAAAGGGTCCACATTGACCCCTTAAATGATGGACCCTCTCTCTCCCCTCCCCCACGTGCTGAGCACTTTCTTTTAACGTATTTTGGGTAGTTTTTAATTAGGGTACATAACTTTTTTTCACAAAAGGTACCCATGGCAAATTTGGCACCCTCTTATGTCTAACATCCAGGGGATTGTAAAGGTACCCAGGGGTTTTGGATTCCCCTGGAGGGGACCCAGAACATAGGCAAAATATAGCAACATTTTACATTTTTTGAAAAAATAGGGAAAAAGTGCTCCAGAGAAAACAGTTTTTTTCCTATAAATGACATCATCGTACATTTGCTGTGCTAAGGTCACCATCTTCCCAGCTTGTAGGGACAAAAACAGTTTTTTTACAACAGTTTTAGCCCATTTTGCCTATTTTTTGTGCTCTCAACTTTCTTCCAGTTTTTGGTGTAATCCACTGTGAAACCCGGAGGGGATCCAGGAAAGCTGCAGATTTATGAAAGTAGACACAACTCAGAATTCAGAAAGGGGTCATATGTGTACATCCCTCAAGATTTTCCCAAATATGCTGACTGTTGAAATAACGAAATATTGAAAATGAGTAGGACAAAAATGCCATTTGTGACAACATTTTCATCTGTGAATTTCTGTCACAATGGCCAATTTACAAAACTGTTATTTGTACATCTCTAAATGTGAGGGTCCCCATACTAGAATATGATTCAGAGGACGAGTCTGGCTGAGGTGTTCTGGTTTGTCTGGAGTTTGTGTAGCAGGGTTTTGTTGATTCCGGCATCGAGGGTGTTGCCGTAGTCCAGTCTGCTCATTATGAGTGCATGGGTGACGGTCTTTCTGCATTCTGTGAGGATCCACTTTAAGGTCTTGCAGAGGATGTGGAGGGAGTTGAAGCATTTGGAGGCGATTGCGTTGACCGGGCGGGTTAAGGTTTGCTGTCTATGACGATCCTGAGATTCTTGGCTTGGGTGGTGAGGGTAGATGTTCGTCCTATCTTTATTAGCCACCAGGTGGAGTCCCACGCTGACGTTCTTTTCCCAAAGATCACGGTTTAAGTCTATCAGTGTTTTAGACAGTTGATCTTCATCCAGTGGGCAATTCCAATCAAACAGGAATAAAACTTCATCCGGGTTCTGGGCGTCTTGGCCATGAGAGACAGTTGTGTGTCAGGATAGGAGAGGACGTTGATGTTATGAGAGTGAATGATTCTAGCTAAAGGGATCATGAATGCAATGAAGGTGGTCGGGCTCCGGGAAGATCTGCGTGGAACTCAGCAGACAAGGTCACCGGCATGCAACGTGTACGGTGACAGGATGACTGACTTGGTTCTTCCAGTCAGGAAGAAGCAGATCCATCAGAGTGCGTCTCGTTGGATTCTGATCTCCTGGAGGCGTTGGATAAGGATGGGGTGGGAGACTGTCTCAAGCTCTACAGAGAGGACCAGGAGAATGAGATCACCATGTCTCTTGTGTCCAGAGTCATGCGGATGTCATCCATGGCTGGGATGTGGACAGTTTCCAAGCTGTGGTTGGGGCTCAAACCAGACTGAGTGGTTTTGAGGAGCTGGTGGTCCTTGAGGTATTCAACAAAGTGTCTGTTGACCATTTTCTCTAGGATGTAAACCGGGAATGGTAGCAGGGAGATCGGCCTTTGCCTGGCGAGCGTTAAAGGGTTTGAGGGGGTTTCTTCAGCAGTGGGAGGACAGTGGTGTCTTTCTCTCAATCAGTTCTTCCTTGGGGTCTATAGTAACATTGAGAGATCCACCCCCAGGCACCACCAACTCTGAATGCTCTATTAGCGCAGAGTATTGGAGTGGCCAGGCAGGGGAAAGGGGTTTAGGAGATAGGAACTGCGAGGAGCGAGATTTAAAAAAGAAAGCATACATAATATTCACATGGAACCTAAGTTTTGAGTTCCCCGTAAAACTTCCCCCGCTTTTGAAGGATTAGGTTTTTTACCCTGTTTCGTGAACTTACAAGAACTCTCTCTCTATTCTGCTTTTTTGAGGGTTTCTGTTTCTATACTGGCTCACTTAAAATTAGGCTGCAAGATAAAGGGGATCAGGTGAAGCCACTTGATCAACGCTTACCTTTTAACACCTTAGCTACACCCGATTCTAGACACTGCTACAAGGATACATTCCCTAAAGAGTTTCATTAAACATTTCTCTCCCTCTCCTTCAATAGTTCGACGCCCCAGGTTAAGTCATCTGGCTGTGAAAGTAAGTTAGATGAACTGAACAATAATATTGATGAATCATGTTCTTTATTCTTCAGCCAAACTGGTTTGTCTCTATGGAGCTGCCTTTCCTGGAATTGTTTCAACTACTAATGGTCTTGACTGGTAGCGCAAGAAATCAGGTTACATTTAGTCTATTCCTTCGAGTTAGAACCAAAATTATGATGAGACTTGAAACGCTAAAAAGTTCGGCCAACTCAGCCCTTACAAGGGGTTTTACTCTCTTCCAAGTGGAGGCCGGACTCAACCCCTACCAGGGGTTTCACTCTCTCCCGAGTGGATGCCGGACTCAGCCCTTACCAGGGGTTTCACTCTTTCCCGAGTGGAGGCCAGACTCAGCCCTTACCAGGGGTTTCACTCTTTCCCGAGTGGAGGCCGGACTCAGCCCTTACCAGGGGTTTCACTCTTTCCCGAGTGGAGGCCGGACTCAGCCCTTACCAGGGGTTTCACTCTCTCCCAATTGGAGGCCGGACTCAGCCTTTACGCGAGAGTGGGGTTTTGGGTGCTGCTGGTGTGGAGGCGGTGAGTGTTGGGTGTGGGTAGGTGCATGAGAATTTGTAGGAAGCGCAAGAGAACGCTCCCTCGATGTTGTGTGGAGCAGTGAGGCACCAGCATGTGGAAGGGTGGCTGGGATTGAAGGCGCGGAGGGTCGCAGTAGGTAGTAGTGGGAGTGGAGGGACCAGGGTTCCTGTCCCTGGGCATCGTCCATGCATGGATGGGCGCAGACTGGCTTGCCTTTGGCATGCCTTCAGGGCATATGGCCATGTCTGAACTGGGGTGGCGGAGTGAGCTAAAGAATGATGTTGGATTAAACCCAGATCAGTTGACTGGGGGTGAGTGCTTGCACTGTTCAACACTCCCTCCATCATCCCCTTTGGTATCGCTTTGTTGGCCCTAAGTTGGCAGGGTATGCCCAGACGTGAGTCCCGTGCTCACTTTGCCACTGAATTCAAGCTAGCCTGGCTGATGACGGCTGATTAACCACAAACCGGTCCTTGGATGCTTGCTTCCGGTCCAGGGAAGACATGGCTTGTCAGTTCGGGCTGGACTGTTCCCATGAAGCACAGGGTCAGACTGATTTGCGTATGGCCATGTCTGAACTGGGGTGGCTTAGTGAGCTAAAGAATGATGATGGACAATGGGCAGAGGGATAAGATCCCCTCCCCCTTTAACCCCTACCGCGCTACCGCGTTTTCCCGCTGTGCGCTGGAATTAAAAAAATGGCTTGATCGTGACAAAACCAGCTCGTCATCCGCGCAGCACAGGTAACGCTGATGACGAGCTGGCTTTGTCATCAGCGCCGAAGGGGTTAAACTTATATTAAGGAAAGAAACCAGTGGCTGTCTGTGGCATCAGTTGCATGACAGCTACTGCAAGACAGTCCGGCTCAAGCCCATCTTTAGTGTTTTTAAAGCATGGAGTGCTTCACGGAGAGCATGTGGCATTGGTAGATTATCATTCCAGACACCCGTAAATAATAATTTTACACTCCAAGAAGTATTGTATGGGAAATGAAAGAGAGCGGGAGTAAAAAGAATTGGCTGTTTCTTTTCCCCCACTGGTCTTCGATCCTTCGAAGAACTGAAAGAAGATTTTTCTTTGTATTGGTAGGAATTTTAAACATTTCTTCAAATTAGAGCTCTTCTTGAACGGAAAGGAGGGGGACAGGCTAAATTTGGGAAAGTTTAAATTATTGAAAGGATAATCCAAAATAAAGTAAGCAGCCCTCTCAGATGATATGGACAAACTTCCCGAAAATGAAAGGTGAAGGTAGGAGTGTCCGACGAGACATTTTTTATGCTCATGAGTTATTGCATTCGGTTTTGATATCTGCTAGGTTACAGGCACAATTTTATAAAATGTGTTTCTTTTTGTATGATACACCTGACAAAATCTCGAAATGGGGTTGAGGGAAGGGAACATGTTGTCCTCGCTGTGCACTCTGTAATGCAGAGAGTGTTCATATTGTTGCATCATGTCAGGTTTTGCAGAAATTTTATAAAGATATCACAAAGTTTTTATCAGAAGTGTTAAAAACTGAAATAACACATAGGGACTGATTCTGATGCGGGTTGGAAAGCATTCCCACCCAGGGCCTGATTCTGAGGCGGGTTGGAAAGCATTCCCACCCAGGGGCTGATTCTGATGCGGTTAGGAAGGCCTCCTAATGACATTTGCTCCTTCCAAAAAGTATCGGGAGCGACCCAGTGCCCAATTATAACGCGGTTAGGAACATGTGCTCCCATTGAAGTCAATGGGAGTCCAACTAAATCGTATCTGGAGGCATCCGGATGCATCGTACTTGGTCGGTCGGACTTTCCCGATCCGAGTGGGTCGGAAACCATTTCCAACCCGATTTGGTCAGGAAGCATTTCCAACCCGCATCAGAATCAGCCCCTGAGTGTGTAATCCTGCTCGGGACTTTTGAGACTAATCAGCGTAGGGCAGGGCATGAACTGATTTTTATTTCTATGGCGGTTTTACGAATATGTATTGCGGCTGCCTGGGTGGATGCTAATGCAGTGACTTTTCAACAATGACTTGGTAGGTAGTTAGCAATGTCTAGAAACAGCCATATATAGGCGAAAAGGGAGGAATCAGCATAAAAAAGGTATGAAAATATGGGACCCTGTCCGTGTCTGGATTCAAATTCAAAGTGGAGAATGAAGATGGAGTAAGAATTTGCACTTTCTTGAATCTGCACAAATCACATTAGGAGAAATCTTTTTTCCAGGATTATTTTAGTCTTTTGTAGTAAATTGTATTGTAATTCGAAATTTGAGATGGAAGCAGTTTATTGCCTTACATGAAATAATGTAAAGAACTTTGGGAAGTAGGTGATGTATTAACTCTTACTCCTGTCTGCGTAGGCGAAGGGTGGGGTGAAAAATGCAAAATGATTATAGATTATAGATTCACCTGGTCAAGTGACGCTATTCGATACATTAAAGGGGCTGAAAGATGGAAATGGATCAGGACATTCCCTTCATTTCCCTCATTCTGAGGATGAACACCTGCCTCGTGTGTAGCGCCTCGATTCTGGGGAGTGGGATTAAAGCGCCTCGGTCCGAGCCACAGTCCTGCCCCCGGGGGGCGCCTCTGGGCAGGTCCAGGGAAGCAGTGTCTCTCTTCGGGGCCTGTGCATAGCGCCCCGAGGCTCAGGGCGGAGTCAGAGGCTCTGTCCTTAATGAGAATCCTTCACCGAGAGGCCTGTCCAGAGGAGGGACAGAGAAGGAGACGCCTGTCCAGAGGTGCAGAGGAGGAGAGGCCTGTCCAGAGGAGCGGCAGAGGAGGTAAGGCTTGTCTAGGGGTGCAGAGGGGGTAAGGCCTGTCCAGGGGAGGAGAGGAGGAGAGGCCTGTCCAGGGGAGCACAGGAGGTGAGGCCTGTCCAGAGTAGGGGCAGAGGAGGTGAGGCCTGTCTAGGGGTGCAGAGGGGGTGAGGCCTGTCCAGGGGAGCAGTGTCTCTCTTTGGGGCCTGTGCATAGCACCCCGAGGCTCAGGGCGGAGTCAGAGGCGCTGTATGGGGTGGAATGAACTCTGGGCTCCTCTGTCCTTAATGAGAATCCTTCACAAAGAGGCCTGTCAAAAGGAGGGGCAGAGGAGGAGAGGCCTGTCCAGAGGAGGAGAGGAGGAGAGGCCTGTCCAGGGAGGCAGAGAAGTAGAGGCCTGTCCAGGGGTGCAGAGGAGGTGAGGCCTGTCCAGGAGTGCAGAGGAGTAGAGGCCTGTCCAGGAGTGCAGAGGAGTAGAGGCCTGTCCAGGGGTGCAGAAGAGGTGAGGCCTGTCCAGGGGTGCGAAGGAGGCAAGGCCTGTCCAGGGGTACAGAGGTGAGGCCTGTCCAGGGGTGCAGAGGAGGAGAGGATTGTCCAGGGGTGCAGAGGAGGAGAGGCCTGTCCAGGGGTGCAGAGGAGGTGAGGCCTATCCAGGGGTGCAGAGGAGGAGGTGAGGTCTGTCCAGAGGTGCAGAGGAGGAGAGGCCTGTCCAGGGGAGGGGTAGAGGAGGTGAGGCCTGTCCAGAGGAGTGGTAGAGGAGGTGAGGCCTGTCCAGGGGTGCAGAGGAGGAGAGCCCTGTCCAGGGGAGGGGCAGAGGAGGAGATGCCTGTCCAGAGAAGGGGCAGAGGAGGAGGTGAGGCCTGTCCAGGGGTACAGAGGAGGAGAGGCATGTCCAGAGGAGGGGTAGAGGAGGTGTAGCCTGTCTAGAGGTGCAGTGGAGGTGAGGCCTGTGCAGGGGTGTAGAGGAGCTGAGGTCTGTCCAGGGGTGCAGAGGAGGAGAGGCCAGTCCAGGGGTGCAGAGGAGATGAGGCCTGTCCAGGGGTGCAGAGGAGGAGAGGCCTGTCCAGGGGTGCATAGGGGGAGAGGTCTGTCCAGGGTTGCAGAGGAGGAGAGGCCTTTCCAGGGGTGCAGAGGAGGAGAGCCCTGTCCTGGGGTAGAGAGGAGGAGAGGTCTGTCCAGGGGTGCAGAGGAGGAAAGGCCTGTCCAGAGTTGCAGAGGAGCTGAGACCTGTCATGGGGTGCAGAGGAGGAGAGGCCTGTCCAGAGGAGGAGAGGAAGAGAGGCCTGGGTTGCACAGGAGGAGAGGCCTGTCCAGAGGAGGGGCAGAAGAGGAGAGGCCTATCCAGGGGTGCAGAGGAGGTAAGGCCTGTCCAGGGGTGCAGCGAGGTGAGGCCTGTCTAGGGGTGCAGAGGAGGTGAGGGCTGTCCAGGGGTGCAGAGGAGCTGTGGCCTGTCCATGGAGGTGCAGAGGAGGTGAGGGCTGTCGAGGGGTGCAGAGGAGTTGAGGCCTGTCCAGGGGTGCAGAGGAGGTGAGGCCTGTCCAGGAGGTGCAGAGAAGGTGAGGCCTCTCTAGAGATGCAGAGGAGGATAGGCCTGTCCAGGGGTGCAGAGGAGGAGAGGCCTGTCCAAGGGTGCAGAGGGGGTGCAGAGGAGGAGAGGCTGTCCAAGGGTGCAGAGGAGGAGAGGTCTGTCCAGGGGTGCAGAGGAGGAGAGGCCTGTCCAGAGGTTCAGATGAGGTGAGACCTGTCCAGGGGTGCAGAGGAGGTGAGGCCTGTCATGGGATGCAAAAGAGGAGAGGCCTGTCCAGAGGTGCAGAGGAGGTGAGGCCAGTCCAGGGGTGCAGAGGATGAGAGGCCTGTCCAGGGGTGCAGAGGGGGGCCGAGGATGTGAGGCCTGTCCAGGGGTGCAGAGGGGGTACAGAGGAGGAGAGGCCTGTCCTAGGGTGCAGAGGAGGAGAGGCCTGTCCAGGGGTACAGAGGAGGAGAGGTTTGTCCAGGGGGTGCCGAGGAGGATAGGCCTGTCCAGGGGTACAGAGGAGGAGAGGCCTGTCCAGATTTGCAGGGGAGCTGAGACCTGTCCAGGGGTGCAGAGGTGAAGAGGCCTGTCCAGAGGAGGAGAGGAAGAGAGGCCTGGGGTACACAGGAGGAGAGGCCTGTCCAGAGTAGGGGCAGAGGAGGAGAGGCCTATCCAGGGGTGCAGAGGAAGTGAGGCCTGTCCAGGGGTGCAGCGAGGTGAGGCCTGTCTAGGGGTGCAGATGAGGTGTGGCCTGTCCATGGAGGTGCAGAGGAGGTGAGGGCTGTCCAGGGGTGCAGAGGAGGTGAGGCCTGTCCAGGGGTGCAGAGGAGGTGAGGCCTGTCCAGGGGGTGCAGAGAAGAGGAGGCCTCTCAAGAGATGCAGAGGAGGATAGGCCTGTCCAGGGGTGCCTAGGAGGAGAGGCCTGTCCAGGGAGAGCAGAGGAGGAGAGGCCTGTCCAGGGGTGCAGAGGAGGAGAGGCTGTCCAAGGGTGCAGAGGAGGAGAGGTCTGTCCAGGGGTGCAGAGGAGGAGAGGCCTGTTAAGAGGTTCAGATAAGGTGAGACCTGTCCAGGGGTGCAGAGGAGGTGAGGCCTGTCCGGGGATGCAAAAGAGGTGAGGCCTGTCCAGGGGTGCAGAGGGGGTGCAGAGGAGGAGAGGCATGTCCAGGGATGCAGAGTGGGTGCAGAGGAGGTGAGGCCTGTCCAGGGGTGCAAAGGAGGAGAGACCTGTCCAGCGGGTGCAGAGAAGAGGAGGCCTCTCAAGAGATGCAGAGGAGGATAGGCCTGTCCAGGGGTGCATAGGAGGAGAGGCCTGTCCAGGGAGATCAGAGGAGGAGAGGCCTGTCCAGGGAGAGCAGAGGAGGAGAGGCCTGTCCAGGTGTGCAGAGGGGGTGAGGCCTGTCCAGGGATGCAAAAGAGGAGAGGCCTGTCCAGGGGTGCAGAGGAGGTGAGGCCCGTCCAAGGGTGCAGAGGAGGTAAGGCCTGTCCAGGGGGTGTAGAGAAGAGGAGGCCTCTCAAGAGATGCAGAGGATGATAGGCCTGTCCAGGGGTGCGTAGGAGGAGAGGCCTGTCCAGGGAGAGCAGAGGAGGAGAGGCCTGTCCAGAGGTGCAGAGGAGGTGAGGCCTGTCCAGGGGGAGCAGAGGAGGAGAGGCCTTTCAAGGGGTGCAGAGGATTAGAGGCCTGTCCAGGGGTGCAAAGGGGGTGCAGAGGAGGTGAGGCCTGTCCAGGGGTGCAGAGGGGGGCAGAGGAGGAGAGGCCTGTCCAAGGGTGCAGAGGAGGAGAGGCATGCCCAGGGATGCAGAGTGGGTGCAGAGGAGGAGAGACCTGTCCAGGGGTGCAGAAGAGATGAGGCCTGTACAGGGGTGCAGAGGAGGTGAGGCCTGCCCAGGGGTGCAGCGGAGGTGAGGCCTGTCCAGGGGAGCAGTGTCTCTCTTTGGGGCCTGTGCATAGCGCCCGAGTCTCAGGGTAGAGTCAGAGGCGCTGCATGGGGTGGAATGAACTCTAGGCTCCTCTGTCCTTAATGAGAATCCTTCAGCGAAAGCCTGTCCAGGGGTGCAGTGGAGGAGAGGCCTGTCCAGGGGTGCAGAGGAGGTGAGGCTTGTCCAGGGGTGTAAAGGAGGTGATGCCTGTCCAAGGGTGCAAAGGAGGAGAGGCCTGTCCAGGGGTGCAGAGGGGGTGCAGAGGAGGTGTGGCCTGTCCAGGGGTGCAGAGGAGGAGAGGCCTGTCCAGAGGTGCAGAGGAGGTGAGGCCTGTCCAGGGGTGCAGAGGATGGGAGGCCTTTCCAGGGGTGCAGAGGATGGGAGGCCTTTCCAGGGGTGCAGAGGGGGTACAGAGGAGGTGAAGCCTGTCCAGGGGTGTTGAGGGGGTGCAGTGGAGGAGAGGCCTGTCCAAGGGTGCAGAGGAGGAGAGGCATGTCCAGGGATGCAGAGTGGGTGCAGAGGAGGTGAGGCCTGTCCAGGGGTACAAAGGAGGAGAGACCTGTCCAGGGGGTGCAGAGAAGAGGAGGCCTCTCAAGAGATGCAGAGGAGGATAGGCCTGTCCAGGGGTGCATAGGAGGAGAGGCCTGTCCAGGGAGAGCAGAGGAGGAGAGGCCTGTCCAGGTGTGAAGGGGGGTGAGGCCTGTCCAGGGATGCAAAAGAGGAGAGGCCTATCCAGGGGTGCAGAGGAGGTGAGGCCTGTCCAGGGGTGCAGAGGAGGTGAGGCCTGTCCAGGGGAGCAGAGGAGGTGAGGCCTGACAGGTGTTTGGCGTGAGTTGGAGGTGAGGGCTGTCCTGTGCTTGGAGGGTGCAAAGGATATGAGGCCTGTCCATGGGGTGCAGAGGAGCTTAGGCCTGTCCTGTGCTTGGGGGTCTAGAGGAGATAGGGCTGTATAAGAGGTGAGGCCTGTCCATCTGATACAGAGCAGAGGTGAGGCTTGTCCTCTGCTGGGTTGAAACCTGACCTGAAGGGGTAGACGGTGAGGCCTGTCCTGACTCTGCATGATTTACTATATGGTAATACTTCCTTGAAATGTTGCTCATTTTGCCCCTTCTTCAGTCCTTATGAAGCCAGTGAGCGCCCCCACCCACCCTCTTGACCAGAGAGTTCCACAGATCCAGTTATTACATGCTCACCTGTCACGAGAACTGACAGACAGAATAGGACCTCTCCTGCTGGTGGACACTGAACGCTTCCTGTTAGTCTCTCCATCGAGTGCAGGCCCATCAGGGCTGCGGCTGCACAGAAGCAAAGCACTCAGGTACATTCCCTGACCTCACCTGTCAGGAGCGCCCCAATATCTTATCCCACATGATTGCCCTCAAGTGCTCTAATTGGCCCCAAAACAGTGAGATCACCCTCCAAACAAACATCTCTCCATCAAAAATATGTTCCTTCTCAAAAGATTTCACCAGGTTCATCTAAAGGATGAGAGGTGAGCAGTGCACATTCGAACAGCCTCCTCGTATACATCAGGACGCACCAAAGCTGCTCCAATTTATGGAAGAGTTGAAGACGCATCTCGTTAAAGAACCCTACATCACTAGAGCATTAACCGTCCTCAAACCAGATACGTCTCCTATCAAACCTTAACTTTATGCTTGTCTTTGACCATATACAGCGCTCCGTTGCCTTTTGGCTGGGTTTGTGCTATAGTAATACCATATACATGCATACATACATTCGTCCATATTGGCATGACTGGTAAACCCAAGTGCAGCTTCCTTGTCTGCTCATATACATGTGTTACATTTTTTGAGGTTATTAAATATTTTTTACGTAAATTTTGTGTTTAATTCCGTAGCAGGTTGTGGGTTTATAGGGGGAATAGGGTGGGAAGTAATTTAATTATAATAAATGTAATAATCATTTTTAGAAGTTGATAATTTATTTGTAAGTACATTTTTCATTTTTTCCCCATAGCGGGTTGTGGATTATGGTGGGAAGTAATTTAATTATATTTAATTAATAATACTTTTGATCAATTCACATTTCTGTATTTAATATTTTATATTGTTAATTGTGGTGATTAATTCATTATTAATTAGTTATTAATTGGTTCTTAACTATTAATAATTATTTGTCAAATATCTTAATTGTGTTCTTTTTTTAGGAGCCGGTTGTGGTTTATAGGGGAATAGTGTGGGAAGTACTTTAATTAAAATGTATTAATTACATGTTTTAATTAATTAATATCTATGTATTTAATATGTTATATTGTTAATTGTACTAATTACTTTATTATTAATTAGTTATTAATTGGTTGTTAACTCTTAATAATTAATTGGTAAATATCATAATTGTGTTATTTTTTAGGAGCTGGTTGTGGGTTTATTGGGGAGTAGGGTGGGAAGTCATTTAATAAATAATAATTAATTTATATTTTTAATTATTTGATATTTATGTATTTAAAATGTTATACTGTTAACTATGATAAATAATGTAGTGCTAATTATTTATTAATTGGTTCTTAAACATTATTAATTAATTATTCATTATGTTATTTGTGTCACTGTTTTAAGAGTGGGTTGTGGGTTGATAGGGGAGTAGGCTGGGAAGTAATTTAATTTTAATATTGGTTTTATTTTTTATTATAATATTTATTTTAAGTTGTTTTATAGTGTTAATAGTGTGAATTAATTTATTATTGATTGTTTTTAAATTGCTTCTTCATTTTAATGAATTAATTAAGTAATTATACATTCATTATGTTAATAGTGTTATGTTTTACAATATTGCTGGTGTCATTTATAGGGCAATATGGTGGGAGGTAATTTTCGTTTAGTTAATTCATTGTTTTTTAATTAATTTGAAATATTTAGCTTGAGTGGGAATACTAAATTATTCTCCTATGCAATCCAACACTTTCCCTACTATTGCACTTACTGGAGTTGGAATAGTAATTTTACACTTATTCAACACTTTCGCAACTGTTGCACTCGCTGAAGTGTGAATAGTAAATCATTCCCCTACGCTTTCCAAAACTTTCCCTACTGTTGCACTCGCTGGAGCGGAAATAGTAAATTATTCCCCTCCATTATCCAACACTTTCTCTACTGTTGCACTCCCTGGAGTGGGAATAGTAATTTTCACCTCTACACTATCCAACGCTTTCCATACTGTTGCACTCACTGGAGTGGGAATAGTAATTTTTACCCCTACACTATCCAACACTTTCTCTACTGTTGCACTCCTTGGAGTGGGAATAGTAAATGAGTCCCCTCCGCTATCCAACACTTTCCCTACTGTTGTACTTTCTGGAATGGGAATAGTAAATTATTCCACTCCGCTGTCCAACACTTTCCCTTCTGTTGCACTTGCTGGAATGGGAATAGTAATTGTTACCCCTCCGCTATCCAACACTTTCTCTACTGTTGCACTCCCTGGAATAGGATTAGTAAATTATTCCCCTTTGTTATCCAATATTTGCTGGAGTGGGAATAGTAATTTTATCCACTCCGCTATCCAACCCTTTCCCTACAGTTCTACCTTCTGAAGTGGTAATAGTAAATTATTCCCCTCCGCTATCCAACACTTTCCTTACTGGTGTACTTGCTGGAGTGGGAATAGTAAATTATTCCCCTCTGCTATCCAACACGTTCCCTACTGTTGCACTCTCTGGAGTGGGAATAATAATATTTACCCCTCTGCAATCCAACACTTTCCTTAATGTTGCACTCCCTGAAGTGGGAATATTAAATAATTTCCCTACGCTATCCAACACTTTCCCTACTGTTTTCTTGCTGGAGTGGGAATAGTAAATTATTCCCCTACGCTATCCAACACTTTCCCTACTGTTGCTCTCACTGGAGTGGGAATAGTAATTTTATCCCCTTGACTATCCAATATTTTCCCTATTGTTGATTTCAATGTAGTGTCAAATGTAATTGTAAAAGATACTTATTTAAAAGAAACATATTTAATATTTTAAATTATAATATATATATTTAATTTTTATTTTATTGGTATATATGTATATAAATATATGTATTTATTATTTGTAATATGTTTCTAACATGTTATAATTTATTATAATAATTATTTATTAATATTAAGTACATTTGTATATTATATTTTATATGTTTGTATGTTTAATTTTTGTTAACATATTTATTATTTATAATTTTAATTGTTATGTTAGTTATTTTTGTATAGCGCTCGACTCGCCCGGGGGCATCTCTGCGCTGACTAGCAATATTCCTGCAACTGAATGGGAGCAAATGAAACTAGAATAGGAAGGCTTTGAGTTGTTTCCTGAATGTGCTGTAGATGTAGCTGTTAAACAGTCTCTAATAATTCTAACTGTTTTGTTATTATATGTATTATTTACTCTACTTTACATTATTTTTCACACATTTAAAAAAAACGATATTTTTAACAACAATATTTTGTTCTCGCTATTTTTGTACTTACCATTATGTAGATAGGACTCCGATATTCTGGACAATGATATTTTTGTCACAATATCTTAGTACTTCGATATTTTCGTTGTCGATATTCTGTCAGTGATCCATTGTAGTGCAAGGTTTGGATTTGGAGGATGTTGAGTGTTGTGGGTTTTGTCGTAGATACCAGACGAATTAAAAGGTTTAAAAAAAATATATATTATTCATAGGCCAAAGGTGCTTTACAATGGTTTTGTAGAGAACAAGAGTTTGTTTTCCTTTGTAAGTTAAGGACAGTTGTTTTGGAAGATGAGGGCTGGTTGCTAATGAGGAGTAGGCATTATTTGCACTAACGGGGGTTTGCGTCGTATCGGCCAGACTCGCTTTTTTATATATAATCTCTTTTAGTGTGTGGGGGCATTGTGTTTTTAAAATACTGTGTGCAACTTGAAGTCCAGCATTCTGCTCACTCACCGCTTTGTTTCCTTGCTGCTCTTGCTGCGCTAGTCGCTCCGACCCTGGCGGTACCCGGAAGTTGATCGGGACCGCCCTGCACCTGGGTTGGCGTGCTAGTTGTTTGGCAGACAGCATAAAGGGCTCGATGGGGCGACCGCGAAGCGGACGATCGCAGCAGGCGCGGCGGCGGCGCGCTGAAGGCGAGCCAAAAGCAATCCCGTCGGCGCGTGTCTGCGCCAAGGTTGTGCCCAGCGCCAGTTATGCTGCCCGTTTTTATCAGGTTGGGGACCCTGGTCAGACAGTCGGCTCCTCACAATATTATTCTAGAGAGACATTGCTTCATATAGGTGAGTGCTACGCCAACGAAGAAACCCTTGGATTCGCTGAGTCAGCTTACCCACTGGGTGACTATCTTGTCGGGGGCCTCCTTTCATGTGGTCTTCTTAATGTAAGGTCTCTGCCAAAACATAGTGCCGAAATCCATCTGCTGGTGGAATCACACAAGCTTGATATCCTGTTCATGACGGAGACTTGGACTTGCCCTGATAGTCAGGTTGACCATGGTTGTCCTTGCCCGCCTGGTTTTAAAATTCTCCACCTTCCTAGGCCGAATGGTAGAGGTGGAGGGGTAGGGGTTATAAATAGGGCCTCCTGGCAGATAGTGACCATCGATATGGACTCGGTTAAGGGATTGGAGCTACTCTGCTTGTCCATAAAGAATGACTCTGGGCTCATTTTTACTGGGGTTATTTGTTACAGACCCCCCGGAGCCTTTAGCGTCCAGCAGCAACAATCCTTTTTATCCACCCTCACTAACATGGCAGCCACTCATAATAAACTGATATTTTTGGGTGATTTTAGTCTGTGGCCAAATGGCTCCCTTGACTCTGGGTTTTTAACTTACTTCACTCATGTGAAGGTATTGGTCTCTTCCAGCAAGTCGCGGAAGCTACTCACAAGGAAGGCCATCGCCTTGATTTAATTTTTTCGGTCCCCCAGTTACTTCATATGGGGGAAATTTTCTCGATGGACTGGACAGACCACTCCTTAATTCAATTCTATGTTAATACTAATGTGGCCCAGACTCTGGTGCCGCATGGTACTTCTGAATTTTTATGCAGAGATTGGAAGGCTCTTGCCTAGCAGAGGACCTTGGTGTTCAAGGTTGGAGATTGCTTCTCCTTGGACAAGCGAGTCGATGAGCACTATGCTTCGCTGTGCCTTAAGATTACCTCGACTGTGGATTCTTACGCCCCCCTCAAAAAACACAGCTGCAAGGGTAGAGCTTCTGCCCCTTGGTTTAATGACTCCTTGAAAAATCTGAAATGAGCTTGTAAACAGGCTGAGAGAAGATGGAGGTGGGGTTATATTGATTCAGACAGGGTGCTTTGGAAACTCAAAGTCCTGGAGTATAAGACCTTGACCTGGAAATCCAAAGCTGACTATTTTTGCTCCGCGATCTGCAATGCTGCGAATAGCTCTAGGAGCATCTTTAACATACTGAATAGTCTCACCAGTCCTGACTGTTCTAAGAACTCGATACCTCCCTCGCAGGAACTCTGTGAGAACTTGGCTAAGTTCTTCAGAGATAAAATTGAATTGATCATCAAGGATCTGGAGGGTTCCTCTAAGTCCAGCAGCTCCCTGGCTCTGGGGGTTCGGGCCTCGGATGGTGCAGACAATGGTCCCACTTGGCTGCTTGCTGATCAATTGTCTGAGTTTCCACCTCTAATGGAGAAGGATATCAGCACGCTGGCATGGGGCATCTCCTCCGGCTCGCCCATGGACCCGGTCCCACACAAGATTTGGAAGGAGTACGAGAAGGAACTTTTCCCTACTCTTCGCCTGGTCTGTAACCAGTCACTGGCCAGTGGTATAGTCCCCTCTCACTGGAAGCAGGCCCTGGTATCTCCACTGCTGAAAAAACCATCTCTGGATCCCGACTGTTCTAAAAATTACAGGCCGATCTCCTTACTACCTTTTCCTGCAAAAATTGTTGAACGCAGGGTGAGTGTATCTCTCTCTAAACATCTGGAGCAGCATCAGCTGCTGGAGGAGATGCAATTTTGATTTCGGCCTGCTCATGGGACCGAGACGGCCTTGGTGACCGCTATGGATGAGCTTCAAAGGCATGCAGACAGGGGTCAGGCAGTAGCACTGATCCTGCTCGACCTGTCTGCCGCCTTTGATACGGTTAACCACAAGATCCTACTGAGAAGTCTGAGTGAGGCTGGGGTGAGAGGCTGTGCCCTGCACTGGTTTCGATCCTTTTTGCAGGATCGACGGCAGGCGGTGTCCATCCCGCCTTTTAAGTCTGCTTTCTCTCCTGTGCCGCATGGGGTCCCTCAAGGTTCGGCAATTAGCCCTATTTTGTGTAATCTTTACTTAAAACTCTTGATTACAGTCTTCAAATCATATGGGATCAATACCATAAACCAGGGGTCTTCAAACTGTAGGCGCGACCCCCAGGGGGGCTGTGGAGCGATGCAAAGGGGGTCGCGCTCCCAGTCACACTTCTGCTCAGGCCCAAGGGCTTCAGCCTCCCTCTTCCCCTTTGTCTCATCCTGGGCTGCTGCAGTGTAACAGGTCTTTAAAGACTATTTTCATATTTACATGCCTTTGTAAACTGGTTACAGAGGCTTAGTGTTTTTTTCTGGTTCCACTCTGCCTATTTCTTACATTTGTATTTTACATTTACTGCTGTAGTGTGAGAATGCATTTCATGAAAAGGAATATAAAGGAGGGTTGCTAAAAGTAAAATGCCTGTGTGTGTTGTTTAAAGAGCCTGCAGAGACCTCCTCTTGACACTAAATAGATTTATAAATAAAAAAGTATGTATTCATTCATTATGTGACTTTTTTGTGTTTGTTCTTTTTAATTACCAGTCATGGGTCATTGAGGCAGTCCTAGAACACAATTAAAAGTGCTTTCTATTTGTGTTTGCTGTTCGAAGTATGCACATATAAGTGCTTAAAATACAGCTTTAGGTGACTGCTTATTTTTGTACCAACTGGGCCATCAAAATAATTTACTGGCAACCGTATCCATAAGACTGGAAGTTTGTTGCAGGATCAGCACATTATTTATTTCCTCCACCCTGCCATAATAGCAATAGTTTAACTTAGATCTTAAACCCTACGCTGCCGTCAATAACATGCTGGGTTACTTCAAGTGTCTGGGAATTATCCCTGTATTCACACAACACACTCCTCCTTCATGCCCTTCACTTTCCCGCTCACCCTGCCCTCATAGCGATCACAATGCACTCACACTGATCACCATGCACTCACACCATTCACCTGCTCACCCTGCACTCACAGTGATTACTCTGTACTCACAATACACTTGCGCTGTTCACCCTGTACCTCACCCTGCAGTCACACAAGCACACTACTCATCCTGCACTCATGTGACACTTCACTCACATGTCCCCCTCACTGCTGAATATACAACTCACTCAAACAAGCCCAGCAGTAATCATACATTCATTCATCCCATTCTGAACTTGCATCTGCACCCAAATTTGTACGGCCACCTCACTCACCCTGCAGTCAATCCTCTCACCCTACTCTCACACTGTTGCATCGCTCACCGTGCACTCACATGGGCACTCCTGCCACCCACACAGTGCAGAGGGTTAATGTGCCTGCTACAAAGAATATGCACCATGCAGATCACAGAAATGAGTGTGAGTCAACTATGAGTAGCGCTATAAAAAATGAAATGTTTTTCAGAACGGTGTTATAGAGAGATGAGGTGCATTGTTGGTGAGTGGTAGTGAGGGAATTCATGGAGAAGGTGGAAACTGAGGTGGGGCACTAAAAAAGACTGTTGCACCGGGTGCAACCAGTGTTAGGGCCAGCCCTGGCTGGGAGTGTTAGTACCCTTCCCCCAGATGTTCTGGTCTAGTGGCTCCCCTGCTTCTGCCGATTATTATTATTTACATTTGTAGTGCGCTACTGTTACCAAAAGATGTCCTGGGGCTAATAAGAGTAGTGTGGACACGCTAGAAGTGAGTGTGAGCCAAAGGTGAGGGCTTCTGTTAGAACAAAGGTGAGATGTGAGAGATGAACGGGGGGACCAGAGAGGTGTAAGATACAAATAGACAATAAGTTGGATGGAGAGACGGGGTGAATGAGAAGTGCTGAGGGGAACGGGTGGTGAGGGAGCCAGTGACATCATGATATAAATGCGAGAGACAGTTAGAGATGAGGCCAGTAAAAAGACAGAATGGCAAGAGGTGATTAAAGGTGAAGTGAGAGGTTGAATGGTTAGAGTTCAGAAGTTGTAAAAAGGGGTGAAAGAAAATTGCCTGCAAAGTGAGAGAGGGATCCGGGGTTGGGAGAGTAGAGAGGGATGGAAGGGAGGGAGTGAGAGGAAAACTGCATGGGTAAACTGCTTAACTCTGCAGAAAACCTCCAGGGTTTTAAGGAACCCCTGATTCTCCCGGCCAGGGCCAGGTGAGCTTTTAATATGGCAGCATGTATTCCTGCGGTGTGGAGGGTCCTTCACAAAGGTTGACTAGAAATCTTTCTCATGTTAAGTTCTGTATTTTGGTAATTAACAGGTACTGATGGGGTGAAATCTTTCCTCAGTGTTACTGTGTGTAAAAAATTAATTTCAAAATAATAAAGCAATGCTATGCCAAAATACGCTGCATCACGTAACATCATTTACATTTTCTTGCAACGACAAGCCTGTCACGTAATTTGGTCCTCAACTGCCTCAAAATTCCAGTAGCCCTGCCTACAGGTTTAGACATTTTTGTCAGGAGAGGGTCCTTACACCTCAAAATGTTGACAGGGGGGGTCTCGGCATCCAAAAGTTTGAAGACCTCTGCCATAAATTATGCGGACGACACTCAGTTGATCCTCTCCTTTGAGGGTGAGGATTCAACACCACTGGAAGTGTTTCACGAGTGTCTGCGGGAAACGGCCGGCTGGCTACAGAACAATTCCCTTCAATTCAACGCAGCAAAAACAGAGGTGCTCTTCTGTGCAGGGAGTAGGATTCCTCGTCACTTCCCTGATGCTTTTTGGCCCCCTGAAACATTGGTCACAGTTCGACCAGCGGAAACTGTCCGCAACTTGGGCATTATGATGGACAGTAGACTTACCATGGAAGCTCAGGTTGCGAAAACAACAACTTGCTGCTTTGCAATCATTAGGTCCCTTCGGAAGATTCTGCCTCTACTACCCTCTCATGCGCATGCTCTTGTGGCTAGATGTACAATCTTGAGCAGGCTTGATTACTGTAATGCCCTCTTACTTGACTCCCCTAGTTTCCTGCTGGATAGACTACAAAGAATTCAATCAGCTGCAGCTAGATTAGTTTTAGCGCTGCCTAGAAGTTCGTCTGCGTCAGCAGCACTGGCTGAACTCCACTGGCTCCTTCTTAGGCAGAGAGTGCAATTCAAGTCCCTCTGCCTTGTTTTTAAAGCCCTTCATGGCCTAGGACCTCCAGCACTGCAAACAAAATGTGCTTGGTACTCGCCCACTAGACTGCTTCGCTCTTCATCGGCTAGATTGGTGAGAGCACCTAGATTTAGGAAAGTCAGGTCATGGGGTAGATCTTTTGGGGTGCCTGCGGCCAAACTGTGGAATGGCCTCCCTTGGGAGATTAGGCAAATTAGGGAATTTCTCCACTTTTGGAAATGTGTGAAGACCTGGTTGTTTCCTAAGCCATAGTCTCCTGTGCTTGCCCAACTCATATTCTCGCCCTCATGTAGCCACCAGCGCCAGGATGCCTGTATGGTCACAGTGCGCTTTATAAGCTGATTAAGCTGATTAAATAAGATGAAGTGTGATTCATGTTTCATGCAATTAAGCTCTTGGTTGAATAGTCTCTTTACTTCCTTTCAAGGTATTCTGGGACGGGCCAGGTGGTGCGGCTGCCTCCGTCAGAGGAATAAACAAGATAACCACTAGGTAACGTTTCCTAGTGCCTTCGGTTTCCTTTTCTTCTATTTCTTCTCAAGTCTCTCTCTGTGTCTCTCTCTGTGTTCCTGTTTTTTATCTCTCTTCAGCTTCAAGAATTAGACTCCCTCTCCAGACCATTCTCAAACTATATAGCTTATGATCTTATAAAAATAAAATGAAACAAATACGTGGCTTTTACGTAGTCCTCTTCCTTATTTGTTTATATGCTAGCTGTTTTAAGTGTTTTTCCTTACAAATGTTGGTATACTCCAGGGTCAGATTAATTATCTCCAGTTTCATAAATTGTGTGATGTTTTTGTTATGATTAACCTACTTGGTACAACTCTCCTTTCCCCTTTGTCCTGCCACATTTGGAATGATCTATTATCTGTTGGCCTGAAGGTATGGAAGCTCAATCGATGAATCAATCAGGGGCTTGTAAAGCATGCTACTCACCTGTAACGGTCTCAAGGAGCGGGAGGGGTCAGCCCCGGGTCAGCCGAAAAGTAAGGTCTTGAGGCTCTTCCTGAAGGTGTGAAGTGTAGGGGAGCATCTGATTTTGACTGAGAGCTCGTTCCAGGTCTTGGCTGTGATGTAGGAGAAGGCTCTTCCACCTGCTCTGGTCTCTTCTAGGACGAGGTCAGCGGAGAAGAGGTTTCTTTTGGGTACATGGAAAGAAATTCTTTCGGTGAGAAATTTGGGTCCGATGTTCTGGAGGGATTTGTAGGCGTGGGTGTGTAGCTTGAAGGTAACTCTCTTCTCGACCGGGAGCCAGTGGAGGTCTCGCAGGTGCTGGGTGGTGTCGAGGATGAGTCTGGCTGTGGTGCCCTGGATGGTCTGGAGTTTGTGTAGCAGGGATTTGTTGATTCCAGCTTAGAGGACGTTTCCGTAGCCAGTCTGCTCGTTATGAGTGCATGCGGTGTTGCCCTGGTCGAGCAGCCTGCGGATTTCATCAGTGGCGGCGAGGAGGGGGGTCTCGGTGCTGTGGTTGCTGCGGAATCTGGACTGGAGGAGTCTCGGATGGCTTACTCGTTGATGAAGGAGGTCAACTGGACGTTGATGAATTTCTCTGTGACTTTGGTTGTGAAGGGAGTGAGAGAGAAGGGCTGGTAGTTTTTCATGTCAGTCTGGTCCTGCAAGGGTTTCTTGAAAAGGGGATTGACCTCGGCCCGCTTCCAGCCATTGGAGAAGATGCCGAATTCGAAAGTGGTGTTTGATTATGCTGCGTAGTTCGGGTGCAATGGCGGTGGCGACTCTGTTGAAGATGTGCGGTGGGCAGTGGTCCTTGGGGGCTCCTGAGTGGGTGCTCTTCATGCTCTTTGTGGTGTCTCCGATGGTGAACGGTGTCCAGGCGGTGATGGTGGGCTAGATGTCGTTGCTGGAGGGGCGGGTGTTTCTGGAGACTATTCACTGAAGTTGTCGTAGACGTCCTTAATTTTCAGGTGGAAGTAAGACCCGAGCTTGTTTCAGAGGCCCTGGGACAGTGTGATGTCCATGGCTTCATTGGGGGGTTTGGTGAACTGCTGGATGATGTTGAAGAGTTCCTTTGGGTGGCTGGGGTTGGTGAGGATTTTGTTCCGCGTGAAGGTCCTCTTGGTTGCTCTTATGAATTGGTGGTATTCTGTAATGGTTTGCTTGTAGGTGGTCTGGCCTTCGGTGTTTTTGCTATTTGTCCAGGGGCGTCTGGCTTCTAAGAGGTCGTGGTGAACCAGGCAGCCCTCAGGGGGCGTTGTCTGTCAGTGTAGCGGCGGGGTGCGAGTTTGTCTGCGCATCTGGTGATCCAATGGTTTTGTTCCGTGGCTGCAGAGTTGGCATCTGTCGTGGCAGCAGGGGGGGGTTGAGGATGAGGGTGGAGTTGAGGTGCTCCTCTGTGACATTGCTCCAGTTCCTTCGAGCTGGGCGCGGGGCGGGCTTGTGTGCGGTGGTGGTGCTGAAAGAGAAGTGTATGCAGTGGTGATCTGCCCAAAGAGGCTGCAAGGTGTGGCTGAAGTGGGAGTTGGTCCCTCCTGCGAAGATGGTGTAGAGGGTGTGTCCAACCTTGTGGGTGGGGGTGGTGATGAGCTGCTCCAGTCCCAGGTTGGCCAGGTTGGCAAGGAGGGCGGTGGAGTCGTGGTCGCTGCGGTTGTTGAGGTGGAAGTTGAGGTCTCCGATTAGTATGTAGTCCATGGAAGCGATGGCGTGGGGTGCCATGAGGCCGGCAATGGCGGTAGGGAAAGGAGCGTGAGGCCCAGGGGGTCTGTAAGCAAGGGTGCCATGTACCGTGGTACTGGGGCTGGTCAGGATCTGGAAGTGGAGGTGTTTGGTGTTGGAGAGGGAGTCGCTCGTGCTGGAGATGGAGAGTCGGAGGGAGCTCTTATGTGTAAGGGCGAGTCCTCCTCTAGGGAGGTGGGGCGGACCTTCCTCTGGATCTTGTAGCAGTCAGGAATGGCGGTGGCGATGTCGGGGCAGAGGTGGCGTTTGTCCAGGTTTCTGTGAAGAAGACAACATCTGGCGAGAGGGTGTTGCGGAGGTCCCAGATCTCTACGGCGTGTCTGTGCAGGGCGCGCACATTGAGGAGGATGCACTTCAGGGCCTTGGTGGAGCGGACGTCCGGCGAGGGTGCGGAGGCCGTGGGTGTGATGTGGATGGTGAAGGAATGTCAGCAGTGTCAAGAGGAGAATTGGCTGTGGGTGGTGTTCGGCGACGACAGCTAACAGCTGTTGGTCATTCCGGGATTGAGTGCGAGGAGGGCAGCTGGCTCATAGCGGTGAAAGGTGGGAGATTCAGGGTCCCTGGCACTGGTTGCGGTAGGGGCGCAGACGGGTGCAGATGGGCTTGTCTTTGGCGCACCAGCGGCATGCCCGCTGTGTGCAACAGCCATTAAATAGCGGAACGGGGGAGGGAAGTGCAGCTGGGAGGCGGGAGCGGGAAAAGAGGCAGGGGGGCTGCGGGGGCAGCAGTGGGGAAGATCGGGCATGAACAGGAACGGAGGCGGGGAAGATCAGGGGCCAGAAAGTGTAGCGCCGGCAGAAGGCTATGAGCAAGAAATAAGGAATCTAGAAATGAAGCAGAATAAGAAATAAGGCAAAAAAGGGGAGTAGAAGCTAATAAAGAACTGTTGAACTCTGCCAGTGTATTCTCTTCATAACAGTTTTCTTCTTTCTGCCTCTTAGTTTAGGGCTCTTAGGAATACTAAGGTTTATGTGGCAAAGTGTCCCACCACATTTGGTCGTTGTAGCAGTGGCTAGCCACCCCATGTTCCTGCAAACCTCCCTCATCAATTTTTGAGATCCCACTAACCCTGGCACCCACCTGATGTAGCCACATTCCTCAAGGAATATGAATGTGGTGGGATCCTAGCGCAGGTCTAGTCTCTTCTTGGGTTGGGTGGCACTGGGCCATGAGCACGCTTCCGTCCCGTGTTCACCAGCAGTCCCTTGACTGTCTACATAGTTGTTTCCTCTATACCATGTGATTCTATGCTTCCCTCAGTCTGTTCATTCTTCGTCCTTCCTCTTGGATCTGACTTTCACCTCTTTGCTTCCTCCCAGCCTGCCCTGTCCTGTTTGTCACCTCCAGAGCCACACTGGGTCTCTTTAAAGAAGAACGGAAGATAGCCTCTATTTCCTTATTTCTCTGGTTTCTATATTATTTGTCTTGTCTTATTACATTTTAGTTTCCTTTCCCGATATGCTGTTTTTTTTAACCTTTTTCAGGTGTTGCAGTGTCTGGGTCCTGTCAGAGGAGTGTGACAAGTTCCGTGCCACCAGGTAAGTCCTTATCTTTCACAAAATTTGAAATGGTAAATTCCGCTGAGGTAACTTGACACAGCTTCAGTCTACGGTAGGGAGAGGTGTAAAATTTGTGAGCTCAAACATAGGTTACCCACCACATCGTAAACTCATTCCTCAGCATCACAATTCACAATAACACAGAGTTTGGCCCATAGAAACTCTGCAATTCAATCATAATCATAAGGTCCTCCGTATGAGCTAATAGGGACTCAGATAACTAGAGATGGAAATCCACTCCTTCATGAGGACCTGTAATAAAGAAGTGCCTAGCTAGTAATATTCACACAATATTATTAAAATCATCATTAAGTAAAGACAAACACATGGAATAGTTATCAAGTTGTCTTTATCTAAACTTCAAGATTGAATGGCCAAAGTAAAAAAATGCACTAGAATAATTTAATAATGGTTATTCTTTTGTATACAGGTAAATCACAGCACATCACAGCTCAGAACAAATACATCGTCAAATAACACCTATTGAGGAAGGAATAGAGAAACAGAGAGAGAACCCATTGCAAAATAGAATATGCAATTTGGAATCATAGAAACCAAGAATCGGTTGTAGATTCATCATAACCAGGACACGAGTTGGACTCAGTAGAACGCTAGAGCACAGCGTGCAAAAGCCAGAGTAATAAATTCTTCAGCTGACAGGTTTTGCCTGCTCAACTTCACCAGCCGGTAAAGTGCGGATGTAATCAGGAGATTTCTGTTCAGGGAAAAATCAGAGTTCAGACCCACAGCATGTCAGGCCCCGGATACGCAAGGGAAAATAGCAGCATGCCGTCCTTTTCCCAAGGGGAAATGATACCTCCAAACATTTTCAGTTTCTGCCAACAAAATAACTTTTACGCAGTTTGCATGATTTCCATTGGTCAAAATCCATGGTGCAACCGTGGTGTGATCGTTCTCTAATCCAATTCGTCCAGAACCCATACGCAATACCTTTGTTCAGTGTTCACAGTTCTTTAACCCCTTCCGTGCTCAGGACGGCCCCCGGCCAACATGAGTCATGGTGGGGGTGTGCGCGCGATGGCCAGGGGCCTTCGGAGCATGGCCCTCAATTGGAATGCCCAGCACCACGGCGGAATTTGCGCCGCAGCCAAGGATGTGCAATATCACTGCCCTTCGGAAATACGAAATACATTTGCAACTCAATGTGTCCATTCCACACGCTCTCTTCTGAGCTTGCAACAAAGTCAATAGTTTAATTCTAACAGAAAGGACGTCCATTTTTCAAACTGTGGGACAAAAACTTCAGCGATAATACTCGTAGCTACAGTGCAATCAGGACAACATTTTTAGTCTATTCGAAGGAAATGATGAAAGACAAAATAAATTTTAGAAGCCTACATGGAAAACCACTAAATCACTATTTTCTAAAGAAAAAAACGTGCTAATATTGAAAACAGTAAGGAAATTGAGATGCATATGAAATACTATAAAAACACCATTTCATTATACTTGTAAGCATAGCCTAATTACGTTTCATTAAGAGCCGTGCAAGCACTTACTGTCTGATTAACATCTCAAAGAAAACATAAGCAGGACTCATTTTACTTGAGCATTTTCATAATCATATTTTGTGTTAACACTACAGACTGCATTATTACCGCTCACATTATTTTCATAGCACTTTAGTAGGTTTCTCTCTCTGTCAGGAATGACTTAATCTCAAACCAGTTTGTGACCCTTCTGCATGCTTTTTCAATGCAGTTTTAAACTCTCACATGTTTCACGAGGCACATTGCTAGTCATGTTTCTTGAGTATGTATTATGTATTAGTATCACACCCAAGGGTAAGGAATTGATCGAGCAAAGCACTCTTAATAAAATAATCACCCTCCACCAGCGGCATTTGGAGCAGTGATTACAACAATGCAGATTCCTTTGTTCAGTGAAATGTCCTTTCATGGATCCCTGAAATAAGGAATAGCAGAGTCCTTTAAATGGGCAGGGGAGTACACAACATCTGATAATTCATTAAAGGAGGTACAAATAACTTACTGTGATGCCAGACGTCATCACAGAAAGAGTAAATTGTTGGTGTTGGATCCTTCTGAGAATCTATGTCATGATGCTTGTGTTTCTTCCTACAGTATTCACTACTTTAGCTCTCACGACATTGAGTTTCAGTGGTCCCGAGCTCCCTGTCTATGCAGTATCCATGAAGTGTTTTACCCCCTTGGAGTGCAACTCATTTATAATTTGTAACTCTATTTTTACAGGTCACTGAGGCAACAAAAAGAAAAAGAAATGTCGCAATTTCGGAAACATTTTTAAAAAGGGATATTTTGAGGAAAGTAGAAACATTCTAAATCTCTGAAGAAGAAACTAGTTCTATGCACCAGGAATGGTGAGGAACTTGGTGCGGAAGAAACTGCTGAACGTGGAAGTGATTTATCGACTTGCTTACAATCATTATTTGTTGTCAAACCCTTGAAGTACAATGACCAGGAACATTTACCAAGTGTCAGTTATTGGGATTGAATAACCTCTGAAATAATAACTGTACCCGCAAGTAAATTGAAAATCTACTGCAACTACTAATTATAAGAATATTTTCACTTAAAGGAAACATTTCACGATTGGTCAAGCAAAGAACATTGGCAACAACTGATCCTCACACAGAGCAGTGTTGCAAATTCTGTCTGATGGTTTATGAGAAATGCCATGGAGACCTAAGCCTCTCCCAGCAAATCAGTATCCGTAGACGTGACAGAAGTGTCAGGAAGGCTAATAACCTCAGTTTGCACGAGCAAGCTTATGTCTCCGTCTCCTGTGATTCGGAGGAGAGAAAACATTGTAGTTTAAAAAATAACTGAAAATGTTCTTCTCAGATGTCATTACAACAAAGACACTGGTTTAACATCTACAATATAGAAAGATTTGTCCCACCAACTCTGTCTCTTGGGTTGATCTATGTTGTTTCCAAGTGTGCCAGACCTCCAAAGTTAATGGTGTACCTTTATAGGCCTCACCGGAATAGGAAGCTTAAAAAGGGCCAGTGTTACACTACTGATAATTCATAAACTACCCTAACATGTTTAATCCCTGTTCATTACTTGTATAAAAAATGTACCTTACTTGTAAGTACTAATCCCCAAAGACCCAATCAGTGCTTTTAAAACTCCTAAATTAAATGCCATAAACTGCAGTCAGAATGAGCTTAATTCTACTTGAGGGAATCCTTGTGGGCATAACTTGGAGAAAATGAATCCATGAGGGGCATCTTAATAAAAATAAGGGGCCTCTCAGTGAAAGTTTATAAGACAAGTTAGATAGGCTGGCTTCAAAGATAAGAACATTGATCTCCAAATAAAAACTATAATTAGTCAAATGCAAATGTGAAGAAGAGCTTCAGCAGCGTAGTTTAGAAGTTAATGTTGAGTTTTAACACAAACAAGTACAGACTCCGGAATTAGATTCAGACTTAAGATGGCATGTATCCAGGAACAACCCCAACTTGGAGATACAAACAACTTGAATAAGAGCAATGAATGTGAGAACAACTTTAGTTATCAATCCCACCTCACTAAACACAAGAGAACTCATACTGGACAAAAACCGTATCAGTGTCCTGAATGCCGGAAAGGCTTCAGTCGGAAAAGCGATCTCATTCAACATGTGAGAATCCACACTGGGCACAAACCTTATCAGTGCTCTAAGTGCCTGAAGTGCTTTAGTCGGAAAGACCATCTCATTCAACACGAGAGAACTCATACTGGGCTCAAACCGTATCAGTGTTCTGAATGCTGTAAAAGCTTCAATCGGAAATCTACTCTCTCACAACATGCGGTAACTCACACTGAGCAAAAACATTATCAGTGCTCTGAATGCTGTAAAAGCTTCAGTCGGAAATTCAGCCTTACTTTACATGAAAGGACCCACACGGGGCAAAAACCTTTTCAGTGCTCTGAATGCAGGGAAAGCTTCAGTCATAAATCTGGTCTCACTCGTCATGAAAGAACTCACACTGGACTAAAACCGTACCAGTGCTCTGAATGCCAGAAAAGGTTCAGCCATAAATCTGGTCTCACTCAACATGAGAAAACTCACACTGGACTAAAACCGTATCAATGCTCTGAATGCTTGAAAAGCTTCAGTGAGAAATCTGGTCTCGCTCGTCATGAGAGAACTCACACTGGACTAAAACCGCATCAGTGCTCTGAATGCCAACAAAGCTTCAGTTGTAAGGCCAATCTCATTCAGCATGAGCTCATACACACTGGGCAAAAACCTTATCAGTGCCCTGAATGCTGGAAAAGCTTCAGGCACAAATATGGTCTCACTCAACATGAAAGAACTCACACTGGTCTAAAACTGTATCAGTGCTCTGAATGCTGTAAAAGCTTCAATCGAAAATTCAGCCTTACTTTACATGAAAGGACCCACACGGGGCAAAAACCTTTTCAGTGCTCTGAATGCAGGGAAAGCTTCAGTCATAAATCTGGTCTCGCTCGTCATGAGAGAACTCACACTGGACTAAAACCGTACCAGTGCTCTGAATGCCAGAAAAGGTTCAGCCATAAATCTGGTCTCACTCAACATGAGAAAACTCACACTGGACTAAAACCGTATCAATGCTCTAAATGCTTGAAAAGCTTCAGTGAGAAATCTGGTCTCGCTCGTCATGAGAGAACTCACACTGGACTAAAACCGTATCAGTGCTCTGAATGCCAACAAAGCTTCAGTTATAAGGACAATCTCATTCAACATGAGCGCATACACACTGGGCAAAAACCTTATCAGTGCTCTGAATGCTGGAAAAGCTTCAGGCACAAATATGGTCTCACTCAACATGAAAGAACTCACACTGGACTAAAACCGTATCAGTGCTCTGAATGCCAGAAAAGCTTCAGCCAGAAAATAGCTCTCACTCTCCATGAGAGAACCCACACGGGGTACAAACCTTATCAGTGCTCTGAATGCTTGAAAAGCTTCAGTCGTAAATCTGGTCTTGCTCATCATGAGATAACTCACACTGGATTAAAACCGTATCAATGCTCTAAATGCCAGAAAAGGTTCACATTGAAAAACAATCTCACTAGACATGAAAGAACTCACTCTAGGTAAAGATATTATCAGTGCTTTGAATGCTGGAAAAGCTTCAGTCAGAAATCTGGTCTCAGTCGTCATGAGAAAACTCACACTGGGCAAAACCTTGTCATTGGTCTAAATGCCAGGGAATCATCTGCTGGAGACTCAGTTTGATTCAACATGAGAAAATCCACAGCAAGAAAAAACATTATCAGTCCTCTCTGTGTGACAAAAACTTCAGTTATAAAAGCAACCTCTCTACATGACAGACACAATGTGGGAAAGCAAAGGGTGCTCTGAGGAATAGCTTTCAGCATCGCAAAACCTTCACATGAAGCCGCCACAAAGACTTCAATCAATGTATCGTCCAACAAACTGTTTACTGAGAAAAGCGCACAGCGAGGGATAGAAATTTGTGAATTAACCTCATTCCTTAGTGACTATTTGTGGTCTCATTCCATTCCCTGTATTTTGCTTCCTGAGATTTTATAAGCCATGGCTCTGACCCACCAAGTCCATTTGATCCTGAACTTTGAGGCCACGCCTCCAAGGATCTGGAATCCAAGTAACCTCAAACTATTTCCAGCCTTAATGAGCCTCAGCAGGTGCCTGCGGCAGAAGTCCCTTTGTCGTAGGACTCTATGGGACCAACTTCTGTTCATGCCTGTGCAATTTGTGACTGATTATTGAGTGATGGAAAGACTGGTCATTAATCTCATTAACATCCCACCACATCATTCTCCAGTCTCTGTGTCTCCGTGCCACTAAAGACAAGACCAACCATATGCTAACCATTCCTGTCACCACCCTAAATAGTCCTAATGACTTCTGTACCAATGGGACACAGCTTCGTATTAAAAAGATCAACGTTAGTGACCTCTTTCCAGGTCCTTTTTTGTTACAAATGGAACCTACTTCCCATCTGCTGAGGACAGTTTCACGAGCTTTAAAATCACATCAGACATACCCAAGAGAGTCTCACAGATAATCTGAGTTGTACATTTTTAGTACTACTAAAGAACTACAAAATGCTTTTCACAAATTACGTGCGGTTGTTCTGCCTCTCCTATCTTTTTCTGTGTGGAGTTGTCTGCCCCGACTTCACAGTTTCCGCACCCTTTAGTATAGTTTTTAGTAGTAAATGTGGAAGGGACCGAGGGAGTGGCTGTAAAATGGAAAATGCTTATAAATAAAGGGGAGGGATGAAGGCAGAACTAAGGAGGAGTATAGGGAGGGGTTTAGGGAAAAGACAGGCATTTACCCACTAAAGAGTTAGCCCATTGCTGTTTATAAACCACAAATCTAAAGTCACTAAGTCATAATGTACCTAAAATAATTGTAAATGTACTTGTGCTCAGAGCGGGATTAAGTCCAACATCACACATGGCCATCCACTGGAACTGCAGCAAACTCCCATAAATAATAATGGTGGTAGGGACATAAAATAAAACCCCATAGGAAATAATGCTGAATTAAATATTTAAAACTAGTTTAAAAAAATCTAAATAAATATAATTTAATGACAAAAAATATTTAAAGAAAACATTTCATTATTTTTTAATGTTTTAATACATTTTAAAAATGTAAACACTAGTATAACATTAATTATTAGTAAAGTCAAATTACATGTGTTAAAGTTAATTCTCTACAGCACATTTGATAATTATTTATACATAAACAAAATGTTACTTCAGGTGGGAAACCTTTTATTTAATCTTAAGAAGAAATATAATCTTTAATATGTTCAACTAGGGTGGAGATCTCCCTGTGTAAAAATATATGGGATATTTTGATTGTGTTTTAAACTTAAAAAAAGAATTATTTTTAAGTTAATATTATTGTAAATTAATTTGATATACTTTAAATGTAGAACAAAATGCTTGAATACTATTAACTTTTATTTTAATTAAATATGTAATTGATTTTAAATGTCTTAAAAATGTTTTTTAGAGATTTGTTGAAAAAATCCCACTGAAAGTAAAATCCCTGTATTTTCTTACTATATGCTCTAAATTACTAAATTGCCTCTGTTCAAAAGTTTTTTATAGAATTAATTGAAATAATTTTTAGTGAAAAGACAAAATACATTATTTTAATGTACCTTTATTTCTTATGAGGTTCTATTTCTAGGTCTCGGCTAGACACTGCTTGTGCTGTCTCAAAGAGAGATGTTTATCTCCTTTATGGGCTTCAGCCCACCCACAGACTTACCATTTGCTGGCTCCACCATCGATCTAATATGATTTATCCCCATTTGTCCATGGCATACATTTGTCATGTCTCTACCTACCAGAGCATAGTCCAATTACTACTATCCATCCCCAGCTGCCATTTTAGCATTTGTTATCAGTGCTACTTTTTTCTTTAATTTAGAGTACTTGAGACGAGCGCTCATTGTTTATGGAGCACCGCTGTAAACAGGAATTAAATTCTTGTTCTTATCTCATAATATTTGCTGTCCATTCAAACACCAAGATCAAATGTCAAATGCCGTCTCATCTGCTGACTGCTATCATACACAATGGTTCCGCCCTGTGTTTTGCCCCATTCAGGTTACCTGCACCCCCCACCGCCACCGCCATACAGCGCGTTTGTGCCTCACAATGTGCATGAAAACTGAAGACTGAGATCAATTGTCAGACACTATCTCATCTGCTGACTGCTCTCTATACAATGGCTCTGCCCTGTGTTCTGTGTCTGTCTCTCTCATCCCTTACACCGTTTTTCGCCCCCCCACTGCCACGCCTTACAGTGCATTAGCGCCTCTCAATGCGCATGAAAACTGAAGACAGATCAATTGTCAGATGCTGTCTCATCTGCTGACTGCTTTACCCTAAACGAAGCGCAACAGGAGGCTGCTTAAAAAACAAAGGAAAACAAAGGAACAAAACTTGCGCAGGTCTCCCCAGCACAGCGAGAGTGCCCCTGCTACCTTATTTACTGCTTTCTTAGAAAATAGCCCCATAATGCCTTCGGAGCCTTGCTGTTTGAACACTTTTTGGCCCATATCTCTGCTTATGGTGGTTGCAGGATGACGGGACCCCCACCAAAAAGTCAACACAATGCAGTCTTTCTTTTAAAGGTACTGTCAGAGTCCTCACCCTTATTTGGGGGACTGCAAACGATCACTTCCTCTGGATTTCCGTGTCTGTTTTAGCTCTCCTACTGCTGCAGCTTTTACTCCACAGCCGGTAGTGTTTCAACCTCTAGGGGCCACATGCATGGTAATTTAATGGCATTTAATGAGACCTGGAAGGCCTGGAAATCTACAAATGTGATGTTGATCCTATGCCCTCTAGAGGCTGACTATATAGTTGCAATGCAATGCTTTTTCAGTGTGATGGTCTCTACGGGTTGTTTTTACCATTGCAGCTTACATATCAAGCCCATGAAAGAATACACAAACACAAGGTTAATTACTGAAACAATCTTAATGGGGTTATCATAATGAATGCAAATGTTTTATTGATTTTTACAGTAATGTGAATGATTTTTACAAATGGTATGTGTTTATTACAAAACAAATGATTGAACTAACTTGAGATGTTTGGGTGACTCCTCTAAGGGGTCCCCAGTAATTATGCAATGGCATCTATGTATGTTCCATCTGACAATGTACATATTTGTAAACTATTTTGTAGTTTTTAGAAGTGTGTTTTAAATAAATGTACTTCTGCTTTTTCTAAAAAGAAGGTACTGACTGGACAATCAGTTATTGGGTGTTATCATTGCGTGCCAGTGATTGGTGATTACTAGCCCACACCACCTCCCTTGAGTAGGCCTTGGACTGCTCCGCCGGCTAACCTGTGACTGTTAAGCACTACAATGGGGTGTTTGGTTCCCAGTGAAGACAATTGTGGGCAAATCTTTAGATATGCCTGGCTGCTCTGTCCCAAGCTACCAGAGGGTGAACACAGGTTATCTTTTAGTGTGTATCTAGCTTGCCCTGTAGAGAGCGGTGGTTCTTGCCTGGCTTGCTTGCATACCTCAGCCAACCAGGAATCCCATTGCTAACATTCTATCAACCATCGTAAATCAGCTATTTAGGGTCAACGAGACTCCTACAGATCACTTCATATAACCTAAATATCAACATTTCAGAGCAGCTTCAACAATGGAACCCACACCTGCAGCTCTTTCAGCACAGCAACATCATAGGACGTGAACATTACATGGTCTTTGAGTCAGTGACCAAGTGACATCACAGAAAGTGACATCACATGGTGTTTCTTATACATTTCAGTCCCGTATTGCATGTGGTCTGTAATTGGTGAGATATTTATAGCACCAAATAAAATACAACTTTACTTAGTCAGAATGTGTCAAGTGTGATAAATACCACCCAGTGTAAAGATACCATGTTTGTAACACACATCTTCAAGACAGGACCCAGTGAAAAATCCTTAGCTAAAAGATATTCACATTGACAACGTCTGTAGCTCTCAAATTGCTGAGACCTGTTGGATTTGTCAATGCTTGTTAGGTCTCTGTCTCCCTTATTTTCTAAGGGAGGGTGTTGCATTACCAGTGGTTGGCCATGCGTGGTGCTGCACTCTATTGCTCCACTTTGGCTCTAGTAAGTTACATTTGTACATTTTACTCTACCTCTGTTTAAGCATGTACAGACGTGCAAGTCCACATTTTTGAGTAACTTTATACTCATAATGGCGAATAGCTAAAACTAGCAACGTTACTCTATGAGCATTCTTGCATGTATAGATTACTCACAGGTGTAAGGTACCTTTGTGAATAGCCTTCGAGGTGTCCAACTCAACCTGGGTGTTTGATTGTTGTGGTAACGCTAAAGTGGACGCAGCACTTGGGCTGTTATTAGAGCGAATGGGATGTCCCTCCGCGAACTCCAGAACACTCATCCGATGTGTTTGTTTGGCTGGTTCTTTGAGTTGGTTTGGATCATTAACCTTGAACCATATCCATAACCTGGAAGCTTTGAAGACTTCACACCTGTTATAACTGCCTGAACTTTCACACATTTTGATGGCCGTAGATTTTGGTTTGACTTGATAACCCAACTCTACTCTGAGAATTTTGTACTTCAAGCCACTTCTGTGCAGCTCGTCACCTTCTGTGATTGGTTCAGTCCAAACCCTTGCATCAAATTCCAGTGTTAATCATTACCAGAGACTAGACTTACCTTTCTCCCTTGAGCATGGCTAGCAAGGACAACCACTATTTCAAAAGTGGCTTCAACATTGCATCAGTGGATCGGCATTTTAATTTTAATTTTTTTAGCATTTTTTTGGGTTTAGAATACATGACTAATGGTATCCTTTATTTTCTTTGGGACAGTTGTTTTTGCTAATTAATAATCCCTAAATCACAATTATTCTTTTAATTTTGCTTCTGAATAATTATTAAATATTCTTCTTAATCTAAACTTGGTTAGAATCTTGAAGTCATTGTCTCTTATTTCTTTGAAATTTGTGACTTCCACTGTTTTGCTTTACCATCAAACGGGGCCGTACTGCACAAGTCATGTTACTAAAAGCGAGCTAAGGACACTTTAGTAAAAGACACATTTACCTTTGCTGAAAGAAGTATGGGAAGAACAAGGCAGGCTGACTCCGGGAAGCAGACCACCGAGCTGAAAAGCTTACTGTCTTAGGTGGAATCAGCACTGACTGTGGATGCAAAAAGTAAAGACTATGAGGGGAGCTGTTGGTAGCTGTGTCCCCCAGAATTTGAGACTGCCACCCTCTCTCAAACAGTTGAAGTAGTTAAAGATGCTCAGTAACAACAAGAGAGAGAGGAATAGAAAAAGGAGCTTGTCCTATTAGAACAACGAGGACAAGACCTCAAGCAGGTATAGGTCAGGGATATTACCCTGGTGCCTGGTCGATTGGTGTTAACAACAAGCTTTTGTTGTTAAGAAACCCCTCACCCACCTACCTGGTAGGTGGCATGCTTCATCATTGGGACCCAGCTGGATCTCAGAGTGTGATCCAGCGTTGCTGCAACGCCTGTCTACAGTGGAGCGGAAGTGCTATGTGTGGTGAGTTATGTGCTAAAAATGCCTATAGGAAATACCATTATCAAAGTTTTAATGGAAGGGTCCTATGGCATAGGTAAAAACATAGATGGGATATAATTGAGGTAAAAATGTCCCTCTATATCACAGTGAATACAGTATAGGTCTACTAGTTTCAGCCTTCTACGATAGTCGTGAGGCTTTCTTCAGGACCACTGGTGAGCTGAGCCAACCAAGGGCACAGCCGTGTGTATATATATCTCTACGCGCACCCTAAAGCGCGTTGTGTATGTAGTGGATCAATATACTCACAGATCCAGTTCGTAAAGTTTCTGAAAAGGAAGCAAAACAATGTGAGGCATATCTTGTCATAATACTCAGAATGATTAATATTGTGCCTATGGTAAGCGAAAGTTGCCCCGGTGGAAATACCTGCTACATTCATACTTCATGCATATAAGGATCTTGTGCGGCATGCACGGGAACACTAAAAAATAATAAACCTTGCTTGGTTACGATGCGCCAGGTGGGCTTTTATTAACTACTAATGTGAAGTTCTAATTGTGCTTAGAAATATAACTAAGGCACATCCTGTGTAGCTATATCTCTATGTTAAAAATAGCGCGTGGTATGAGGTATTGAGAATCAATTACACATGTGCAGGGACACAACGAGACAATACAACATGTAACATAAAGAAGGAGCACTGCTCACGTTATCTTTACGGGTAAGAGGCTACATAGATCGAGCCTCACGTAGGAGTGCTAGGGGACTATAAGATATAGGCGGTAGACTGTCTGCAGGGAAATCGTACTGTTGGTCGGGGGAGAAAGGATCATTACTCACGTTTGTCACCGCTAGCTTAGCTTCCAAACCTGGTACGTGGAGCTCATCCGGTAACACAGCGGTTCCAGGAGCTCATTGTATACGGAAGTGGGCCGGACCAGGTGATCGCGAGTGCGAATCACGCGGTTGTAAAAGACTAGAATGCTAACTGAAAGTAGCGTGGTGGCTGCTCGAGAGTGTGCAGCGCATTCGTAGAGCACTGCTACTTGATTGAGAATTGTGATGCACAAAAATATTTTGATAGTGATACACAAAAAGAAGGGGAGTAATAAACATATGTCTGATAACGCATGCGAAAGTCGGCAGAACCACGTGATCGCGGGTGCGAGTCACGCGGTTGCAAAAGACTAGAATGCTAACTGGAAGCAGCGTGGTAGCTGCTAGGGAGTACACAGCGCATGCGTAGAGCGTTGCTACTTTATTGAGAATTGTGATGCACAAAAAATTATTTTTGATAGTGATGCACAAAAAGGGGGAAGTAATAGACATATGCCTGATAATGCGTAAGAACTAATTATGTGAGGTATATCATCATGCTCGCCAGTAATGGGTCACCTGGTAGCAGGAAACTGGTATGCTAACTAGGTCTGCTACTGAAAAAAGAAAAAAGAAAGAAAATGATGCCCAAAACATGTTGGGGCATGTGGTCTGAGTAATTAATACACGCCTGGTTACTTGAGGCAAATGGGTGTACGCTTTAATGATGGGACTATGAATGTAACGCAAAAGTAAAGCGTTTCAATATCAGAGACAAAATTAGGATTGTATGGTATGAATGCCTTTAAACACTAGGTATGAAATATTAAATTGCGTGTAGACTGACTAGCGTGCAAAATATGTAGCTCTACACCAGGATAAATAGGCATCCTGCTGCTAAGTGGGTGAGGGAGCACCGCTACTACTGTACTGGGCCCCCTATATGCTAAACGTAGCAATGGGTAATGATGTGCCACACGGGGGTTTGCCATACCGACAGAACAGATGGACCTATGTGTCAACATTTGCAATGAGGGGGAGTATATGATCTAATTTTAGTGGTAGGTCGGTGCCCAGGATTCATGAGTTTAGTATCGAGTTCCAGGGCACATTATCATTGAGGCCAGTAACGGGGGTCTGAAGTCTATACACCCAACGCTGTTCTTTCTCCAAGAGCGCATTCTGCAGGTTGTGTCTGTTACTCTCTAGTAGTTCAATGACTACCCATGTCATGTCGTTCGTGGTGTGGCCTGTAGTCAGGAAATGGTCAGTTAGTTTGGTAGTGTTGCGCTTGGAAGTCATACCGATGTATCTTAGGCTGCACGGACATGTGATCACGTAAACAACGTTAGCTGAATTACAGTTCGTGTGTTTACGGATTTGCCATGTTTTGTCTGGTTCGAGGTTCAGATTTTTTGTAGTCTGAGTCAGATGACACACGCTGCAATTACCACATGCAAAATGTCCGCTGATATTAGGCAGGCCCCAGGAGTTGTGAACTGTTTGCTCTCTGTTGAGATTTTGTCTTGCGCGTGTAGATACCAAGCTATCTCGTAGATTTTGTGATCTTTTATAGGAAAACAACGTTTTTTCACACTGTAATTTCCCCGAAGTCAATATACTCCAATTGCTCTGGATGATTTTAGCACTTTTGGTGGAGAAGTCACCGATGCCATAAGAGAGGTGCTAGATGCGGGTGGTAAGGCTATGCTGATAATGTTGGACCTGTCGGCGGCCTTTGACACCGTTCCCCACGGCGGTCTCCTTGTAAGACTCGGAGAGATCGGGCTACGGGGAGCGGTGTTCAGATGGTTTGAGTCCTTCCTGTCGGGCCGTCGTCAAACGATCTGGGCCCCTCCGTTCTCTGCCGAAGTGCCGCCTTTGGAGGTAGGGGTACCTCAGGGCTCTATTTTGAGCCCTACTCTCTTTAACATCTGTATGGCACCTCTGGCGGCACTGGCGGAGTCTTTTGGCGCCCAGATCGTTTCTTACGCTGATGACACTCAGCTCCTCTTCACCTGCAAGAAGGGCTCTGACTTCGATGGAGTGCAGATCAGAGGCTGTTTGGGGGCTGTGTTCGAGTGGTTTGAACTTAACAGCCTCAAATGCAACTCCGATAAATCGGAGCTGTTGTTTTTCGGCTGTCCACCCGATCCTAGGTGTTGGTCATGGTGGCCCCCAGCCATGTTTCCTCCTGCGGCCGCGTCCTCCAAGGCCAAGAATCTGGGAGTGCAGATCGATGATGGTCTCACCTTGAAGCCACAGATTCTTGGCCTTGTTGGGAAGTGTTTTGGCATCCTGAAAATGCTTAGAAAATTCCTTCCGTTGCTATCTCATGACCACAGGAAAGTTACCGTACAGGCCCTGATAGGCTCCCGTTTGGATTACGCAAACGTGCTCTACCTGGGCCTGCCGGAATATCTCCTATCTCGCCTGCAGGTAGTGCAGAATTCTGCTGCCAGAGCCATTTACGGCCTCCACCGGAGATCCAGTGCCACGGATCTATGAAAAAAATTGCACTGGCTCCCTATTAAAAAACTGATTGCTTTTAAGGCGCTTACGCTTGCTTTTAAAGCACTCCATCACTCAGGTGCGAAATATATCAGGAAACGACTGACTTTCTACTTGCCATCAAGGGCGCTGAGGTCTGCCTCCCTGGCCTTGGCATCTGTTCCGCCAATAAGACGAGCCCGGATTGGAGGTCGCTCCTTTCGTCACCTGGCACCTCAACTTTGGAACTCCTTGCCAGTCCCTCTGAGGAAAAACTTTAACCTGCTAGCTTTCAGGCAGGGGTACAAAAGGGGGTGGTGATGGACGGAGCATCTGAATTAATCAAACACTCACACCCAGTCAAAAGATCTGGGTTTAATCCATCACCGTTCTTTAGCCCACTCTGCACCCCAGTTCAGACATGGCTATATGCAAATCAGTCTGACCCTGTGCCTCATGGGAGCAGTCCAGCCCGAACTGCTAAGCCATGTCTTCCCTGGACCGGAAACAATCTTCCGAGGACCGGTTTCTGGCATTCCAGCCGTCTTCAGCCCGGCTTGCTTGAATCCAGTGGCAAAGTGAGCAAGGGACTCACGTCTGAGCATACCCTGCCACACTTATGGCGGCCAAAAGCGGTACAAAAGGGGGTGGTGATGGAAGGAGCTGAAGTCCTGGCTGTTTGTTCAATAGTTGTTCTGCTCTGTTTCATTTGCTCCTGACTTGTGCATCGTGTTTCTTGAAGCGCCGGGACATCCTCGGAGTAGCTGAGCGCTATATAAAATCGATTTTAACATAACATAACATAACGGATGGAGTTATATGTTGTTACGCAAGTCAGTGGGATGGTAGTTTCAGGTTTTAGTGAGGGTTCAAGTAAAGCATCCCTGTTTTGATTCCTAGCCCGTTTCTGTGCCTTCTGGATGATCCTCGTGGTAAGTTTCTGTGTGAGGGCGTCTGATTGCGTTTTGTAGTCTCTGATCTCACTACAATTTCGCCTCAATCTTAAATACTGTCCATACGGAAGATTTTCACGTAGAGGTCTAGGATAAAAACTCTCCTGAGAAGGGAATTTCTTGCCGTGGGCTTAAAGTTTGTTTTCGTTGTTAGGGTGCCGTCTTGTGCTTGTATATCCAGGTCAAGGAACGTGATACTTTCCCTGCACACGCAGTGTGTGAACCTAAGATTGGGATCCAGTGTATTGATCCAGATCAAGAATTCCATTAGTGTTTGTTCTGTTCCTTGCCAAATGAACAGGACATCGTCGATGTATCTCTTGTAAAATACTAGTTCATCATGGAAGGGGGATGCTATGTTGAGAACATATTGGGATTCTGTCAGAGTCTGACTGCGGAAGGACGGACACCACGACCTGGGGTACTCGAATAATCCTTGTTTTATTGTCATTTAAGCCTATTTCAACATCAAGAGAGCAGAGATGCACACAGTTCGTCACACAGTCCGGTAGGTGCGGTTTCCTTCCTGACTTGGGCTCCTGCTTCTTGAGTCCCCGTCTCGGCTCTCCCTCTGGCTCTTCTCGGGTCTGGTTTGGCTCGGAAAAGAAAGAAACAAACAGCCGTATTACTGGCTGGTCCGGGTCAAGACATGGGAGGGGGCAAGGGAGTGAGGGGTCACCAGGGTTCCACCACCTTCATAGACTTAGGTCGTTTACTTCAAAGTGACGCTGGGAACGTAACACGGCCCGTGACCACCCTCGTCCTACCCCGTCCCACCCCGTGAACTGAATAGCCCTTGGAAACGCCCTCGTACCTTGTGAAGCCACACTTCTCCCCTGGAAGTGTGGCAGGGCGGCTCGTGGGACCGTTGGCCTCCTGGCTTGTCGAGTCTCTGCTCCGGCAACCCCTGCAGTGGCGTGTTGGTCCTTCCATCTTCTTCTTCTTTGGCGATCTCCTCCTCGTGGCTCGGCTGCTCACCTGGAGATTTCGCGCCGGCGGATGAGAACGGGGCTTCCTTAAACGCCCCTAGCGCCCACGATTGGTTCAGGTCCAATGAAGATCTCCTTCCTGATTGGTGGACCGTCAGGGAACTTCCCCCTGACGTCAAGGAAGGCAGGTCCAGTGACGGGGTCAATGAAGGCAGAGTCGAGGACATCCAGGAAACGTCCAATGGATCCTGCGGATGGGGCGGAAATGGACAAACGTTAACAGATACACCGCGTCCGTCCGTGAGAGGGTCCATGTCCTCGTGACAGATTCAAACTTAGACACATACAGCCCTGCCACGCTCGGCGCGAATGTGCTGCCCATAGATGTTCCATACTGTTGAAGGTACAGTGTGCCTTCATATTCGAAAAAATTGTCTTTTAGGGCTAGTTCTGCACATTGAAAGACAAAGCTCCTAGGTGTTCTATAGGGCCAGTCTGCTTGTTCCAGGGCGGTCTGGAGGACATCTAAAGTGTCATCTTGAGGCAGGCTGGTATATAGGCTTTCAATGTCCATACTGGCCAGAATGGATGTAGTTGGATCAAAAGGAATATCTTTTATTTGAGCCAGTAGGTCCTTGGTGTCTTTTAGGTAAGCGGGTGTCGCTTGTACTAATGGCTGTAAGAAAAAATCGCAGAAACGCGATAGTGGCTCAAGTAGTGATCCAATACCGGAAACTATTGGACGGCCAGGTGGAAGGTTTTTGTTTTTATGAATTTTTGGTATTGTGTAGAAGTATGAGGTCCGTTTTTCTCCAGAGGTGAGGAATAGGGCTTCTTGTCTGCTGATGTCACCATTTGCTTCAGCTTCCAAGACCAAGGTGTCAATTTTCTTTTTCAGCACGTTTGTGGGGTCTTCATTCAGCTGTTTATAATGTTTGTCATCATCCAAGAGTTGTAAGCACTCGCGGTGGTATGCTTCTTTGTTCTGTAGGACTATGCCCCCTCCCTTGTCTGTCGGTTTTATGACTATGGTGTAATTCTCTTTCAGGCTGGTTATGGCTGCATATTGGTTGTCACTAGTGTTGCGGAACACTGGTTGTTCAGATAAGTCTTCAATGGCATTGTAAGTAGCTTGTTCGAATGTAAGAAGTTCAACAGGTGTTGTGTGAGGCGGGGGTGTGAAAGTGGATTTTAGTTTCAGGTTTGTGTCCCCCTTATCCAGTATTTGTGTCATAGGTTGCTTCTGATTTTCAAAAAATGCTTTCAGCCTGAGATTGGGGAAGAATTTAGAGAGTTCACAATGTAACTTGAATTTGTCCAATCTGGACGTTGGCGAAAAACCCAGCCCTTTATTTAGTAGATCTTCTTCATTGTGAGTGAGTGTGTGGTCAGTTAAGTTGGTCACTGATCTTTGGATGTGCTCGGGCCTGGTTGTTTGCTCCGTGTGTTGGCACTCGGGTTCTCGTCCTCTTCCCAATGTACTTGGCTCCTTCCTCGTCTTCTGCCTCGTCCTCTTCGGCCCTGATCTAAAAAAGGAAATTGTTGGTTTGGGTTACCAAACTGCATCTGTGGGGGTGCAAAAGCGTGGTTCCATCCATACATCATATGCGGGTTTATTGGAGGTAGCATGGGCGGGTGTGGACCAAAAAAGTTGGTGTGCCCCCCGGAATTTGTTTGGGGTCAGTTTTGTCGCCAGTTCATGTTTTGGCCTCGTCCTCTTTGTTTGTTCTTGTAATTACTGCTGTACGACCCATGGCTACTATTACTTGAGTTGCTACTTATTGAAGAGCCATGATCTGAAGATGTTGGGTTTCCTGTTTTGTTAGGGACTTTGTAATCAGCATCAGAGTACGGGTAGGTTTTCACATATGAGAATTTCTTAAGATCTTTCCGAAATTGTTGGATTTTCGACCGAGTTAGGTCATCTTTATATTCAGTCATTTCTTTATTGACTTCGTCAAGTTTCTTTTTAAATGAAGTCAGGGTTGTTTTATAATGATTTTCAGTATCCTGGATGTCTATCAAGATGGCATCTGACAATCTCTTTGATCCAGTCTCTAGTGCAGTGCCATGTAATCTGGGCCCAGTCACGGCGAAAAGATGCGTCGTCCAAACATATTCGTGGAGCATTGGTCACTATGAGTCCTCTTGGGGCCGTGTTGGAGCGTAAATATTCCGTTAGGATGACTCCATGCAGTATTGTTCTGATTCGGTTCTTCTTTTTTTCGGTTAGGTTCTCCCAGTCAGCACTTTGTGAGATGTATTTTTTTTTTAAACTCTTTATTCATGGCTGTATCAAATATTACATTTTACATTTGAATACATTATCCTCCATCAGTCTTTTCTCGTTTTATACCATTAACTGTCGTCAAATTGACATGTAATCTTTCCCGCTCGTTCCTGTAATCACAGGTGTTCCATTCTATTACATCAGTAATCATTTTGCATTCACATTACATTGTCGCCGTAAGACTAAACCCCATCCCACCCAACTCCCTCCCACCCTTCACGTCTCCCAGCGTCTCCATCATGCACACTCTGTATTCCTTGGCACAATGACCTTATCTTGTCCAGAGATTGTATTGGCATTTGGCTGGCTTAACCTGTATAGTCGGCGTTCATATCCCCGCTCTATAGTACCATTACTCTCCACCCTGTATGCTTGATCATGTGTTATCCCCTTGTGAGGGCTCTAGGTCCACACCCTCTATCTCTGTCAGCATCCGCTCCCAATCTTGCGCGATGGGATGTTTACGGAGCCCTTTCTCCTCCTCCCTACGCAGGACCGCACTTTCCGCTCTGCCCCATTTTAGCAAATCAGATCGCCATACCTCTACACCCGGGGGTCTGGCCGACTTCCACCTCATAGTTATAACTCTGAGTGCCAACAAAAGTGCCAGGTCTAAGAATTTCAGCTGTGCTTTATGGGTCTTGGTTCTCTTCCTGTGCCCTATTAAGCAAGGCAGTGCCCCCCTCGGGAATCTGCAGGGCTGTGATAGTGTGTAGTGTATGGCGGACCTTCCCCCAGTAATTGCGTATTCTCGGGCATGTCCACAGCATATGGAGGATACCGGCCTCATCCTCCTGACACCGGGGACAGCTGTGGGAGGAAGCGGGAAACATCCTATGGAGCCTTTGGGGGGTGAGGTACGCCCTGTGTAGTCACTTTGTGAGATGGTTTGTGACATATTAAAATCAGAGAGCAGTGGGGGAGCTGCCAAGATATTACTGACATCTTCTTCTGTGAAAGTAAGTCCCTGGTTCTCTGCCATGGTAGTAGTCGATTCTCAAGGAGATTGCGCTAAAAAAGATGGCTAACAAAAGTTGGTATATGCCAGTGAAAAAGGGCAAGAAAAGTTTCAAAAACTCTCACAGCTGTGCGCTGTCTTGATACTCAGTAACAACAAGGAGAGAGGAATAGAAAAAGGAGTTTGTCCTTTTCCCCAAGAGTATATATTAGAACGAGGACAAGACCTCAAGCAGGTATAGGTCAGGGATATTACCCTGGTGCCTGGTCAATTGGTGTTAACAACAAGCTTTTGTTGTTAAGAAACCCCTCACCCACCTACCTGGTAGGTGGCATGCTTCATCATCGGGGCCCAGCTGGATCACCAAGTGCGATCCAGCTGTGCTGCAACGCCTGTCTACAGCGGAGCGGGATTTCGTGTACTAGTGAACAAGTGCTATGTGTGGTGAGTTATGTGCTAAAAATGCCTATAGGAAATACCCTTATCAAAGTTTTAATGGAAGGGTCCTGTGGCATAGGTAAAAACATAGATGGGATATAATTGAGGTAAAAATGTCCTTCTATATCGCAGTCAAAAAAGTGTAGGTCTACTAGTTTCAGCCTTCTACGATAGTCGTGAGGCTTTCTTCTGGACCACTGGTGAGCTGAGCCAACCAATGGCACAGCCGTGTGTATATATATCTCAAACGCGCACCCTAAAGCGCGTTGTGTATGTAGTGGATCAATATACTCACAGATCCAGTTCGTAAAGTTTCTGAAAAGGAAGCAAAACAATGCGAGGCATATCTTGTCATAATACTCAGAATGATTAATATTGTGCCTATGGTGAGCGAAAGTTGCCCCGGTGGAAATACCTGCTACATTCATACTTCATGCATATCAGGATCTTGTGCGGCATGCACTGGAACACTAAAAAATAATAAACCTTGCGTGGTTATGATGTGCCAGGTGGGCTTTTATTACCTACTAATGTGAAGTTCTAATTGTGCTTAGAAATATAATTATGGCACATCCTGTATAGCTACATCTCTATGTTAAAAATAGCGCGTGGTATGAGGTATTGAGAATCAATTACACATGTGCAGGGACACAACGAGACAATACGACATGTAACATAAAGAAGGAGCACTGCTCATGTTATCTTTACAGGTAAGAGGCTACATAGATCGAGCCTCACGTAGGAGTGCTAGGGGACTATAAGATATAGGCGGTAGACTGTCTGCAGGGAAATCGTACTGTTGGTCGGGGGAGAAAGGATCATTACTCACATTTGTCACCGCTAGCTTAGCTTCCAAACCTGGTACGTGGAGCTCATCCGGTAACACAGCGGTTCCAGGAGCTCATTGTATACGGAAGTGGGCCGGACCAGGTGATCGCGAGTGCGAATCACGCGGTTGTAAAAGACTAGAATGCTAACTGAAAGTAGCGTGGTGGCTGCTCGAGAGTGTGCAGCGCATTCGTAGAGCACTGCTACTTGATTGAGAATTGTGATGCACAAAAATATTTTGATAGTGATACACAAAAAGAGGGGGAGTAATAAACATATGTCTGATAACGCATGCGAAAGTCGGAAGAACCACGTGATCGCGGGTGCGAGTCACGCGGTTGCAAAAGACTAGAATGCTAACTGGAAGCAGCGTGGTAGCTGCTAGGGAGTATACAGCGCATGCGTAGAGCGTTGCTACTTTATTGAGAATTGTGATGCACAAAAAATTATTTTTGATAGGGATGCACAAAAAGGGGGAAGTAATAGACATATGCCTGATAATGCGTAAGAACTAATTATGTGAGGTATATCATCATGCTCGCCAGTAATGGGTCACCTGGTAGCAGGAAACTGGTATGCTAACTAGGTCTGCTACTGAAAAAAGAAAAAAGAAAGAAAATGATGCCCAAAACATGTTGGGGCATGTGGTCTGAGTAATTAATACACGCCTGGTTACTTGAGGCAAATGGGTGTACGCTTTAATGATGGGACTATGAATGTAACGCAAAAGTAAAGCGTTTCAATATCAGAGACAAAATTAGGATTGTATGGTATGAATGCCTTTAAACACTAGGTATGAAATATTAAATTGCGTGTAGACTGACTAGCGTGCAAAATATGTAGCTCTACACCAGGATAAATAGGCATCCTGCTGCTAAGTGGGTGAGGGAGCACCGCTACTACTGTACTGGGCCCCCTATATGCTAAACGTAGCAATGGGTAATGATGTGCCCCACGGGGGTTTGCCATACCGACAGAACAGATGGACCTATGTGTCAACATTTGCAATGAGGGGGAGTATATGATCTAATTTTAGTGGTAGGTCGGTGCCCAGGATTCATGAGTTTAGTATCGAGTTCCAGGGCACATTATCATTGAGGCCAGTAACGTGGGTCTGAAGTCTATACACCCAACGCTGTTCCTTCTCCAAGAGCGCATTCTGCAGGTTGTGTCTGTTACTCTCTAGTTGTTCAATGACTACCCATGTCATGTCGTTCGTGGTGTGGCCTGTAGTCAGGAAATGGTCAGTTAGTTTGGTAGTGTTGCGCTTGGAAGTCATACCGATGTATCTTAGGCTGCACGGACATGTGATCACGTAAACAACGTTAGCTGAATTACAGTTCGTGTGTTTACGGATTTGCCATGTTTTGTCTGGTTCGAGGTTCAGATTTTTTGTAGTCTGAGTCAGATGACACACGCTGCAATTACCACATGCAAAATGTCTGCTGATATTAGGCAGGCCCCAGGAGTTGTGAACTGTTTACTCTCTGTTGAGATTTTGTCTTGCGCGTGTAGATACCAAGCTATCTTGTAGATTTTTTGATCTTTTATAGGAAAACAACGTTTTTTCACACTGTAATTTCCCCGAAGTCAATATACTCCAATTGCTCTGGATGATTTTAGCACTTTTGGTGGAGAAGTCACCGATGCCATAAGAGAGGTGCTAGATGCGGGTGGTAAGGCTATGCTGATAATGTTGGACCTGTCGGCGGCCTTTGACACCGTTCCCCACGGCGGTCTCCTTGTAAGACTCGGAGAGATCGGGCTACGGGGAGCGGTGTTCAGATGGTTTGAGTCCTTCCTGTCGGGCCATCGTCAAACGATCTGGGCCCCTCCGTTCTCTGCCGAAGTGCCGCCTTTGGAGGTAGGGGTACCTCAGGGCTCTATTTTGAGCCCTACTCTCTTTAACATCTGTATGGCACCTCTGGCGGCACTGGCGGAGTCTTTTGGCGCCCAGATCGTTTCTTACGCTGATGACACTCAGCTCCTCTTCACCTGCAAGAAGGGCTCTGACTTCGATGGAGTGCAGATCAGAGGCTGTTTGGGGGCTGTGTTCGAGTGGTTTGAACTTAACAGCCTCAAATGCAACTCCGATAAATCGGAGCTGTTGTTTTTCGGCTGTCCACCCGATCCTAGGTGTTGGTCATGGTGGCCCCCAGCCATGTTTCCTCCTGCGGCCGCGTCCTCCAAGGCCAAGAATCTGGGAGTGCAGATTGACGATGGTCTCACCTTGAAGCCACAGATTCTTGGCCTTTTTGGGAAGTGTTTTGGCATCCTGAAAATGCTTAGAAAATTCCTTCCGTTGCTATCTCATGACCACAGGAAAGTTACCGTACAGGCCCTGATAGGCTCCCGTTTGGATTACGCAAACGTGCTCTACCTGGGCCTGCCGGAATATCTCCTATCTCGCCTGCAGGTAGTGCAGAATTCTGCTGCCAGAGCCATTTACGGCCTCTTCCGGAGATCCAGTGCCACGGATCTATGAAAAAAATTGCACTGGCTCCCTATTAAAAAACGGATTGCTTTTAAGGCGCTTACGCTTGCTTTTAAAGCACTCCATCACTCAGGTGCGAAATATATCAGGAAACGACTGACTTTCTACTTGCCATCAAGGGCGCTGAGGTCTGCCTCCCTGGCCTTGGCATCTGTTCCGCCAATAAGACGAGCCCGGATTGGAGGTCGCTCCTTTCGTCACCTGGCACCTCAACTTTGGAACTCCTTGCCAGTCCCTCTGAGGAAAAACTTTAACCTGCTAGCTTTCAGGCAGGGGTACAAAAGGGGGTGGTGATGGACGGAGCATCTGAATTAATCAAACACTCACACCCAGTCAAAAGATCTGGGTTTAATCCATCACCGTTCTTTAGCCCACTCTGCACCCCAGTTCAGACATGGCTATATGCAAATCAGTCTGACCCTGTGCCTCATGGGAGCAGTCCAGCCCGAACTGCTAAGCCATGTCTTCCCTGGACCGGAAACAAGCTTCCGAGGACCGGTTTCTGGCATTCCAGCCGTCTTCAGCCCGGCTTGCTTGAATCCAGTGGCAAAGTGAGCAAGGGACTCACGTCTGAGCATACCCTGCCACACTTATGGCGGCCAAAAGCGGTACAAAAGGGGGTGGTGATGGAAGGAGCTGAAGTCCTGGCTGTTTGTTCAATAGTTGTTCTGCTCTGTTTCATTTGCTCCTGACTTGTGCATCGTGTTTCTTGAAGCGCCGGGACATCCTCGGAGTAGCTGAGCGCTATATAAAATCGATTTTAACATAACATAACATAACGGATGGAGTTATATGTTGTTACGCAAGTCAGTGGGATGGTAGTTTCAGGTTTTAGTGAGGGTTCAAGTAAAGCATCCCTGTTTTGATTCCTAGCCCGTTTCTGTGCCTTCTGGATGATCCTCGTGGTAAGTTTCTGTGTGAGGGCGTCTGATTGCGTTTTGTAGTCTCTGATCTCACTACAATTTCGCCTCAATCTTAAATACTGTCCATACGGAAGATTTTCACGTAGAGGTCTAGGATAAAAACTCTCCTGAGAAGGGAATTTCTTGCCGTGGGCTTAAAGTTTGTTTTCGTTGTTAGGGTGCCGTCTTGTGCTTGTATATCCAGGTCAAGGAACGTGATACTTTCCCTGCACACGCAGTGTGTGAACCTAAGATTGGGATCCAGTGTATTGATCCAGATCAAGAATTCCATTAGTGTTTGTTCTGTTCCTTGCTAAATGAACAGGACATCGTCGATGTATCTCTTGTAAAATACTAGTTCATCATGGAAGGGGGATGCTATGTTGAGAACATATTGGGATTCTGTCAGAGTCTGACTGCGGAAGGACGGACACCACGACCTGGGGTACTCGAATAATCCTTGTTTTATTGTCATTTAAGCCTATTTCAACATCAAGAGAGCAGAGATGCACACAGTTCGTCACACAGTCCGGTAGGTGCGGTTTCCTTCCTGACTTGGGCTCCTGCTTCTTGAGTCCCCGTCTCGGCTCTCCCTCTGGCTCTTCTCGGGTCTGGTTTGGCTCGGAAAAGAAAGAAACAAACAGCCGTATTACTGGCTGGTCCGGGTCAAGACATGGGAGGGGGCAAGGGAGTGAGGGGTCACCAGGGTTCCACCACCTTCATAGACTTAGGTCGTTTACTTCAAAGTGACGCTGGGAACGTAACACGGCCCGTGACCACCCTCGTCCTACCCCGTCCCACCCCGTGAACTGAATAGCCCTTGGAAACGCCCTCGTACCTTGTGAAGCCACACTTCTCCCCTGGAAGTGTGGCAGGGCGGCTCGTGGGACCGTTGGCCTCCTGGCTTGTCGAGTCTCTGCTCCGGCAACCCCTGCAGTGGCGTGTTGGTCCTTCCGTCTTCTTCTTCTTTGGCGATCTCCTCCTCGTGGCTCGGCTGCTCACCTGGAGATTTCGCGCCGGCGGATGAGAACGGGGCTTCCTTAAACGCCCCTAGCGCCCACGATTGGTTCAGGTCCAATGAAGATCTCCTTCCTGATTGGTGGACCGTCAGGGAACTTCCCCCTGACGTCAAGGAAGGCAGGTCCAGTGACGGGGTCAATGAAGGCAGAGTCGAGGACATCCAGGAAACGTCCAATGGATCCTGCGGATGGGGCGGAAATGGACAAACGTTAACAGATACACCGCGTCCGTCCGTGAGAGGGTCCATGTCCTCGTGACAGATTCAAACTTAGACACATACAGCCCTGCCACGCTCGGCGCGAATGTGCTGCCCATAGATGTTCCATACTGTTGAAGGTACAGTGTGCCTTCATATTCGAAAAAATTGTCTTTTAGGGCTAGTTCTGCACATTGAAAGACAAAGCTCCTAGGTGTTGTATAGGGCCAGTCTGCTTGTTCTAGGGCGGTCTGGAGGACATCTAAAGTGTCATCTTGAGGCAGGCTGGTATATAGGCTTTCAATGTCCATACTGGCCCGAATGGATGTAGTTGGATCAAAAGGAATATCTTTTATTTGAGCCAGTAGGTCCTTGGTGTCTTTTAGGTAAGCGGGTGTCGCTTGTACTAATGGCTGTAAGAAAAAATCGCAGAAACGCGATAGTGGCTCAAGTAGTGATCCAATACCGGAAACTATTGGACGGCCAGGTGGAAGGTTTTTGTTTTTATGAATTTTTGGTATTGTGTAGAAGTATGAGGTCCGTTTTTCTCCAGAGGTGAGGAATAGGGCTTCTTGTCTGCTGATGTCACCATTTGCTTCAGCTTCCAAGACCAAGGTATCAATTTTCTTTTTCAGCACGTTTGTGGGGTCTTCATTCAGCTGTTTATAATGTTTGTCATCATCCAAGAGTTGTAAGCACTCGCGGTGGTATGCTTCTTTGTTCTGTAGGACTATGCCCCCTCCCTTGTCTGTCGGTTTTATGACTATGGTGTCATTCTCTTTCAGGCTGGTTATGGCTGCATATTAGTTGTCACTAGTGTTGCGGAACACTGGTTGTTCAGATAAGTCTTCAATGGCATTGTAAGTAGCTTGTTCGAATGTAAGAAGTTCAACAGGTGTTGTGTGAGGCGGGGGGGTGAAAGTGGATTTTAGTTTCAGGTTTGTGTCCCCCTTATCCAGTATTTGTGTCATAGGTTGCTTCTGATTTTCAAAAAATGCTTTCAGCCTGAGATTGGGGAAGAATTTAGAGAGTTCACAATGTAACTTGAATTTGTCCAATCTGGACGTTGGCGAAAAACCCAGCCCTTTATTTAGTAGATCTTCTTCATTGTGAGTGAGTGTGTGGTCAGATAAGTTGGTCACTAATCTTTGGATGTGCTCGGGCCTGGTTGTTTGCTCCGTGTGTTGGCACTCGGGTTCTCGTCCTCTTCCCAATGTACTTGGCTCCTTCCTCGTCTTCTGCCTCGTCCTCTTCGGCCCTGATCTAAAAAAGGAAATTGTTGGTTTGGGTTACCAAACTGCATCTGTGGGGGTGCAAAAGCGTGGTTCCATCCATACATCATATGCGGGTTTATTGGAGGTAGCATGGGCGGGTGTGGACCAAAAAAGTTGGTGTGCCCCCCGGAATTTGTTTGGGGTCAGTTTTGTCGCCAGTTCATGTTTTGGCCTCGTCCTCTTTGTTTGTTCTTGTAATTACTGCTGTACGACCCATGGCTACTATTACTTGAGTTGCTACTTATTGAAGAGCCATGATCTGAAGATGTTGGGTTTCCTGTTTTGTTAGGGACTTTGTAATCAGCATCAGAGTACGGGTAGGTTTTCACATATGAGAATTTCTTAAGATCTTTCCGAAATTGTTGGATTTTCGACCGAGTTAGGTCATCTTTATATTCAGTCATTTCTTTATTGACTTCGTCAAGTTTCTTTTTAAATGAAGTCAGGGTTGTTTTATAATGATTTTCAGTATCCTGGATGTCTATCAAGATGGCATCTGACAATCTCTTTGCTGTTTGGATTATTAAAATGATCCAGTCTCTAGTGCAGTGCCATGTAATCTGGGCCCAGTCACGGCGAAAAGATGCGTCGTCCAAACATATTCGTGGAGCATTGGTCACTATGAGTCCTCTTGGGGCCGTGTTGGAGCGTAAATATTCCGTTAGGATGACTCCATGCAGTATTGTTCTGATTCGGTTCTTCTTTTTTTCGGTTAGGTTCTCCCAGTCAGCACTTTGTGAGATGTATTTTTTTTTTTAAACTCTTTATTCATGACTGTATCAAATATTACATTTTACATTTGAATACATTATCCTCCATCAGTCTTTTCTCGTTTTATACCATTAACTGTCGTCAAATTGACATGTAATCTTTCCCGCTCGTTCCTGTAATCACAGGTGTTCCATTCTATTACATCAGTAATCATTTTGCATTCACATTACATTGTCGCCGTAAGACTAAACCCCATCCCACCCAACTCCCTCCCACCCTTCACGTCTCCCAGCGTCTCCATCGTGCACACTCTGTATTCCTTGGCACAATGACCTTATCTTGTCCAGAGATTGTATTGGCATTTGGCTGGCTTAACCTGTATAGTCGGCGTTCATATCCCCGCTCTATAGTACCATTACTCTCCACCCTGTATGCTTGATCATGTGTTATCCCCTTGTGAGGGCTCTAGGTCCACACCCTCTATCTCTGTCAGCATCCGCTCCCAATCTTGCGCGATGGGATGTTTACGGAGCCCTTTCTCCTCCTCCCTACGCAGGACCGCACTTTCCGTTCTGCCCCATTTTAGCAAATCAGATCGCCATACCTCTACACCCGGGGGTCTGGCCGACTTCCACCTCATAGTTATAACTCTGAGTGCCAACAAAAGTGCCAGGTCTAAGAATTTCAGCTGTGCTTTATGGGTCTTGGGTCTCTTCCTGTGCCCTATTAAGCAAGGCAGTGCCCCCCTCGGGAATCTGCAGGGCTGTGATAGTGTGTAGTGTATGGCGGACCTTCCCCCAGTAATTGCGTATTCTCGGGCATGTCCACAGCATATGGAGGATACTGGCCTCATCCTCCTGACACCGGGGACAGTTGTGGGAGGAAGCGGGAAACATCCTATGGAGCCTTTGGGGGGTGAGGTACGCCCTGTGTAGTCACTTTGTGAGATGGTTTGTGACATATTAAAATCAGAGAGCAGTGGGGGAGCTGCCAAGATATTACTGACATCTTCTTCTGTGAAAGTAAGTCCCTGGTTCTCTGCCATGGTAGTAGTCGATTCTCAAGGAGATTGCGCTAAAAAAGATGGCTAACAAAAGTTGGTATATGCCAGTGAAAAAGGGCAAGAAAAGTTTCAAAAACTCTCACAGCTGTGCGCTGTCTTGATACTCAGTAACAACAAGGAGAGAGGAATAGAAAAAGGAGCTTGTCCTTTTCCCCAAGAGTATATATTAGAACGAGGACAAGACCTCAAGCAGGTATAGGTCAGGGATATTACCCTGGTGCCTGGTCAATTGGTGTTAACAACAAGCTTTTGTTGTTAAGAAACCCCTCACCCACTTACCTGGTAGGTGGCATGCTTCATCATCGGGGCCCAGCTGGATCACCAAGTGCGATCCAGCTGTGCTGCAACGCCTGTCTACAGCGGAGCGGGATTTCGTGTACTAGTGAACAAGTGCTATGTGTGGTGAGTTATGTGCTAAAAATGCCTATAGGAAATACCCTTATCAAAGTTTTAATGGAAGGGTCCTGTGGCATAGGTAAAAACATAGATGGGATATAATTGAGGTAAAAATGTCCTTCTATATCGCAGTCAAAAAAAGTGTAGGTCTACTAGTTTCAGCCTTCTACGATAGTCGTGAGGCTTTCTTCTGGACCACTGGTGAGCTGAGCCAACCAATGGCACAGCCGTGTGTATATATATCTCAAACGCGCACCCTAAAGCGCGTTGTGTATGTAGTGGATCAATATACTCACAGATCCAGTTCGTAAAGTTTCTGAAAAGGAAGCAAAACAATGCGAGGCATATCTTGTCATAATACTCAGAATGATTAATATTGTGCCTATGGTGAGCGAAAGTTGCCCAGGTGGAAATACCTGCCACATTCATACTTCATGCATATCAGGATCTTGTGCGGCATGCACGGGAACACTAAAAAATAATAAACCTTGCGTGGTTATGATGTGCCAGGTGGGCTTTTATTAACTACTAATGTGAAGTTCTAATTGTGCTTAGAAATATAATTATGGCACATCCTGTATAGCTATATCTCTATGTTAAAAATAGCGCGAGGTATGAGGTATTGAGAATCAATTACACATGTGCAGGGACACAACGAGACAATACAACATGTAACATAAAAAAGGAGCACTGCTCACGTTATCTTTACGGGTAAGAGGCTACATGGATCGAGCCACACGTAGGAGTGCTAGGGGAACCTGTAAGTAAATGAGGATCAAGATATAGGCGGTAGACTGTCTGCAGGGAAATCGTACTGTTGGTCAGGGGAGAAAGGATTATTACTCACGTTTGTCACCGCTAGCTTAGCTTCCAAACCTGGTACGTGGAGCTCATCCAGTAACACAGCGGTTCCGGGAGCTCGTTGTATACGGAAGTGGGCAGGACCACGTGATCGCGAGTGCGAATCACGCTGTTGTAAAAGACTAGAATGCTAACTGAAAGTAGCGTGGTGGTTGCTCGAGAGTGTGCAGCGCATGCGTAGAGTGCTGCTACTTGATTGAAAATTGTGATGCACAAAAATATTTTGATAGTGATACACAAAAAGAGGGGGAGTAATAAACATATGTCTGATAACGCATGCAGAGTACGATTTCCCTGCAGGCTGAAACTAGTAGACCTACACTTTTTTGACTGCGATATAGAGGGACATTTTTACCTCAATTATATCCCATCTTTGTTTTTACCTATGCCATAGGACCCTTCCATTAAAACTTTGATAAGGGTATTTCCTATAGGCATTTTTAGCACATAACTCACCACACATAGCACTTGTTCACTAGTACACGAAATCCCGCTCCGCTGTAGACAGGCGTTGCAGCACAGCTGGATCGCACTTGGTGATCCAGCTGGGCCCCGATGATGAAGCATGCCACCTACCAGGTAGGTGGGTGAGGGGTTTCTTAACAACAAAAGCTTGTTGTTAACACCAATTGACCAGGCACCAGGGTAATATCCCTGACCTATACCTGCTTAGGTCTTGTCCTCCTTGTTCTAATATGTAGTTAAAGATGCACCTGTCAATCATTCAGGTCTCAACAACTAAGACTGCCCGCTCCTGTCATATAACACTTGCACTGATACCTGAGTCACTTTACCCTGTGCTGTGTATAGGCATTTAAAATAAACAAGTTGTGTTGTGCTTTGTAAACAGTCTGTCACCCCTCTTTGTATGTAAATGAGCTTCTATGAGCAGACACCCCAGGTTCCCATCTCTTCTAATGCTGATGATAATGTGAGCACTGTAAGGAAATCACAAACAAGGGCTGTATTGAGAAATAATCGGCTTCCAAGTCACACAGCTATGAATATGTGTTTTTTTATGAGTTTTGCAGCAATTCTCCAGGGTACTTTTTTCTCAGTTTATCACTTTATATCGCTCTTTGCGCTCCATCGTTTAAACATGTGAGGTTTGATGTAGGATATGTTGTTAGTGTTCCTCAACCTTGTCACAATCCCTTTGTCCTCGATTTGACGGCATGTGTTTTATCCTCATGTTGCTCCAGGATGAGCCTTCTCAAGGCAGAAGGCGCTGTAACAGGGATAATATTTCAGAAATATATGAAATAATCAGAGCTGCAAATTGTGACAGAAAAGAGCTGAAAACGCACCTCTTTAAAGATTATCACATTATGACGCATCAACCCTCCGCCCACTCTTAGAAACCATTTATCCTCCTATCACATGTTGACTGTCTTTGTCTTGGACCATGTGCAGAGCTCTGATGCCTTCCAGTGATAGTCATGGTATATTAATAGGATATATATATATATATAAGGTGAAATGTGTCCACACTTCATTAGCACTCATCCCTCTTACATTGTGATGTGAGGAGCTACGCTCTGTATACTGGTTTCCATTTGTGATTCAATTTTGTGACCTGATATGTCAGACACAGGATCTCTTATAAGGTCTTCCTGTTACTCGGTCTGGAGCTTGTAACCAGCTGGAGCTGGGGCTGAAAGGGTCTATGTTATTTACGGATCGGTACATAGAGCGTAGAAAGAGGACAGAGATGACACCAGACTCCACATGACCTGGTTCGGATGTCAACAGGATTATGGTTGGCAATGGAGCGCCAAGAACAGTCTGTGAAACATAATGTATCATGGAGGTTGGGCTGAATATCCATCACGCTGCAGATTGCCAGACCCTGGCTTTCTTTCATCACCTAGCTCCTCTCCCTGTTTAAAGCTCCTGTGCATCGTCTGTAACCAGGCGCCACCAAGCTCACATCTCCCACATATGTAAAGGAGCACTAGGCTCCTATCCTTCTCCCTGTTTAAAGATGCTAGTGTGCCGTCTCTAACCAGGAACCACCAGTCTTGTATGTAAATGAGTCTGTGTGCCATCTGTAACTCGGTTCGCTTGTGCATATGTACACAAGCACCAGGCTAATGTGACAAGATTGTGTGCCGTCTGCAACCAGAATCTGTATACTTTTAGTAACCAAGCTGAGGTGTGGGGCCCTTTATAATCGAGAACAGCCTTTCCCATTTCTCATCTCTATATAAAGAACATGGTGATACATAAATGCTATGGTGTTAGTGCACCGCGAGAGTTGATGGTCTCCGATAGCACCCAGTGATGAACATCTAAAGCAGACAGGCTACACATGGGGAAAGTACCTTCTGTCATACATTATACGGATATTGCAAGTCACTAAGGAGTTCTGTGCCCATATAGAAGAACGAGACTGATGATAAAGCTCCTTGTTAGGGTCATGGAATTAAGAGATGGTTTAAAATATCCTTTTAATTAAGTCTGGGCAGTGAGTTCCGCTCAGTTCGCGAAGTATGCAGAGTTTTCCACACTCTGCGGAGCAAGCGGAATTTCACAGAGCAGAGTTTTTTTCCTCGCTCGTTCTCGTCAACGTCAAGTTGGCGAGCGCGAGCGAGAAAAATCCACCCCAAAGCGTTTGCCAAGGTCTAGTTGGCGAGCGCGAGTGAGGAAAATCAACCTCCTGTTGAGATTTCTGATTGATTGATTGATTGATTGCTTAATTTCGATATGCATATCATAAAAGCATTGCACAAAGTTATATAAAACAGCACATCGTAAAACATAGACTGTACATTAAGAACAACAAGTAAAAATGGCAATTAGACATAATAAATACATTTAAAAAGGCATTAAATCGATATAGACAGTCTTTTTAAGCGGATCAACCAGGCCCATTTTAAAAATTTAGAAACAGCGCAAACAATGGGAGGAGCTGTATCAGTTAATAAAATACGTAAAGCCACCGAATGAAGACGAGTACCCATCTCTCTACAAAGTGGTTTAAGCCAATGGGATCTGGGGCGCACATAATCCGGGCATTCAAAGAGGAAATGTGCCACAGTTTCGGGTCTGTCAGTACATAGGGCACAGTTGCGTGATACCTGCTTATTCGAATTCCATCTGGAAAGAAGATCGGCTAGGGGTAAAGGCCCTAGTCTAAATTTAATATAAAGGGCCCGATCCATTGGGATGGTAATGATGTCCAGAAAGGGTTCAAAGGCAACAACATCTTTTATTCTCAGGTAAGTTGCGGTGGAATTGCAGTGATGCTGGTTGCTGATGAGCTTTAAGAAAACCCATTCCCAGTATATTTTTTTCAAAGTCTCCTTCGGGGGAGCGGAGTGTGTGGACCAGCAAGAACCCAATCCCAGGTCCCCAAGCAGGTGTTTAATGTCCCTAAGCCATTTAATCTTCTGCCAGCCATCCGAATGCATTACCTCTTTCAGCCCGTCTGCATAAGATTTTAGTTCCGGGACCCTCCACAAGCGAGCCCACAGTAAAAGAGGCCAGAGGCGGGCCAAATCCTTAATTGGTTTACAGCCCGCGTCCATGAGCACCGGAACTGTCGGGGTACTCATCGGGATTGCCAAGAGGTCCTTAATAAATTTATTCTCGGCCTTAGACAGAGGCTCCATGTTACCCAAACCCCATAACTCTGCTCCGTAAAGTGATGCAGATACTGCTCTAGCCTTGTATATATCGATTATCGGAGCTACACAGTGTTTGGATGAGTTGTTGTACTCCTTTAACAAGGCTCCCCCCACCCTTTTGTGGCCCAGAGTCATTTTATTCATGTGGGGAGACCAGTTCATAACATCACTCAAACGGATACCCAAATAATCAAATTCTGATACTCTTTCAAGAGGGATAGAATTCAGAATGGGGGGGGTGGCCAAGTTTCCTGGGGGGGTGCATGATTAGGTACTTCGTTTTGTCCACATTTATGACAAGTAATCTGTTTACACAAAAATCCTGAAACCGGTTCAGGAGCTTCTGGAGGCCTTGGGGGGTTTTCGAGATAAGAAGGGTGTCGTCGGCAAACAACAGGGTTGGAATCTTAACGCCACCCAATGTGGGGGCGTCTGCTGGTTCTTCAAGCAGATGCTCTACCACCCCATTCACATAGAGAGAGAATAGGGTGGGAGCTAAAACGCAGCCCTGCCGGACACCCCTCTCAACTCGGATCTTATCAGTCCTCTCCCCATTCAAACCCCATCTAACCTGGGCATAGTTTGCATTATGCAATTTCATTAAGAGGTTTAAGATATAGGGTGGCATCCCAAGACCGTGCAACACCCTCCAGAGTTCCTCCCTAGGAACTAGGTCAAAGGCAGTCTTCAGGTCTATAAAGGCCAGATAAAGACTGCCTTTGCCCAGCTCCACCACCTTCCAATATAGTAACAGGAGTCTAAAGACTTGTTCAATTGTTCCTGTGCCTGAGCGAAACCCAGCTTGCATCTCGGACAGTATGTGGTTATCATCCACCCATGAGAGAATCCTCCCCAGAATTGCTTTTCCCGCCACCTTCTGGGTAGAGTCTATAAGGCTTATTGGCCTGTAATTTCCTGGTAAGTCCCGACTACCCTTTTTAAAAATTGGGACTACCTCTGCCCCTTTCCATGACTCTGGCACAGATCCTCCCTCAATAATGGCATTTAAAAGTGCAGAGACCAACACCCCCCATTCACCTGGATATGCTCGAAGAAGGTCCCCTGATAACCCATCCGGGCCAGCTGCTTTTAATGGGATGAGAGTTTTAATCAGGTTCGTAACCTCGCGTGCAGAGAAAAGATCCGTATCTTTGTCCAAAGTATAGGGGGGAAGGATAAAGTGATCATTAAGTGTGCCTTCAATAGCACAATAGAGAGCCAGAAAGTGGTCAAACCACGCCTTGGCAGTGATAGTACAAGTCCTCAAGGTGAGATTTCTAAACACGGGTGGTCAGATTTGTCAATGCGAGTGGTCACAGCAGGTCGCGACCACTCACATTGAGGAACCTTCCATTCGCCTTGAGAAAGCTGCCGCTCGAGTATAAAATCTACCTAAGCAGCAGAAAGAAATCTGCACCCTCTTTCACTGCGCATGGTGCTGTTCGCAATGATTTTACAGTACTGATCAAACACCAGGCACTCAAAATCACAGCGAACAAAAGGACCCTAACGCACTCCGCCGCTCGCAGTACTCTGAGTAGCGCAGTGGAGATTTGTTGTCACTTCGCTGAGTTCCCATGAACTCTGCCCAGGCTTACTCTTAATGCCCAGCAGGCGGGATATTCTAACTCATAACTCATCGGCTAGACAGATCATTGCACCTTTTATTGTGGGTGGGAAAGCATAGCGAAGTGATACTTGCAAAGTTCAAACTTTCAAGGATTAAAGTGTCACAATCTTGCCCTGCACCTTATGACCCGCAAGGGTTGGATTTCAAACCCCCTGGTGCCAGGACTCATTTCAGTGCACCAATATGATTAGAAAACCACTTTGAACTGCGACCAATACACCATCCACTGACCAGTACTGTGCAGGAAGTGTTTTCTGGTTGTTTTGAGTCCACTTGGTGAGTTCAGCGACAAAGTGGCACTCCGAACCCTCTTTTATAAGTGAATAACATGCTCAAAATAGCAATAAGCTAAGACAAGCTGCGTAATGCTGTTTTTCTTGTATTTGCAAATTTCCCGGAAATCACGATTAGAAGTATGCATTGACACATTTATCATCAAAATGTATCCGCCGTGCCAATGCCTGGTATATATTGTGCAAACTCAATAAAATAAATTGTTTAAAAAAAAATTGCAATAAGAAACATGGGATATGCTTAGAAATGTTTACTTATAAAACCCAAGCTTAGTGTATTTAATATGAACAGTAACTAAACAGAATGCGAAAATCAATGCAGTAGTGCATGTCATGGTCAGTGAAAACAATATGAACATTTCTAATATGATTTGCAAGTTCTGTCATCCCACCACTCACATCTGTTTCAAAACTCTATGCTAAAACTTAGCTCAAGCAGTAAATAGTAAGCCTATAAATCGAGTTTCTTAATATCAATCGCACAGCGTACTTTCTCTTGGTGTTTAGCTATTCTCTATCACAGCTTTGCCCTGGTATGCTAACAGTTTCCTAAGATGGATCGCGCAGCGTACCTTCTCCCGGTGTTTAGCTTTTCTCTATCACAGCTTTGCCCCAGTATGATAACAGTTTATTAAGATCGATCGCACAGCGTACCTTATCTCAGAGTGTAGCTGTTCTCTATCACAGCTTTGCCCCAGTATGATAATAGTTTCCTAAGATGGATTGCACAGTGTGCCTTCTCACGATGTTTAGCTGTTCTCTATCACAGCTTTGCCCCAGTATGATAACAGTTTCTTAAGCTGGATCGCACAGCGCACCTTCTCACGATGTTTAGCTGTTCTCTATCGCAACTGTGCCCCAGTATAACAGTTTCTTCAGATGGATCACCCAGCATACCTTCTCTCTCTATGTTTAGCTATTCTCTATCAAAGCTTTGCCCCATTATATTAACAGTTTCTTAAGATGGATCACACAGCGTACCTTCTCACGATGTTTAGCTGTTTCCTATCACAGCTTTGACCCACTATGATAACAGTTTCTTAAGATGGATCACACAGCATACCTTCTCACGATGTTTAGCTGTTCTCTATCGCAACTGTGCCCCAGTATAACAGTTTCTTAAGATGGATCGCACAGCGTACCTTCTCTCTCTGTGTTTAGCAATTCTCTATCACTGCTTTGCCCCAGTATGATAACAGTTTATTAAGATGGATTGCACAGCGTATCTTCTCTCTCTGTGTTTGGCTTTACTCAATCACAGCTTTGCCTCAGTATGATAAGATTCTTAAGATGGATTGCACAGCGTACCTTCTCACGATGTTTAGCTGTTCTCTATTACAGCTTTGCCCTGCTATGCTAACAGGTTCTTAAGATGGATCGCGCAGGTTTGTCCTTAACGATGAAGAAGAGGTGAGGCTTGTCCAGATGGGGCAGAGTAGCTGAGGCCTGTCCTGTGCTTAAGGGGTGTAGAAGAGGATAGGCCTGTCAAGTAGGGGTGCATAGGAAGTGAGGCATCTTCAGGGGGCTGCAGAGGAAGTAAGGCCGGTCCACCGGGTGCAGAAGAAGTGAGGCATGTCCAGGGGGTGCAAGGGAGGTGAGTCTAGTCCACGGCGTGTAGATTAGGTGAGGCCTGTCCAGTGTTGGGGGGTGCAGATGAGAAGAGTCCTGTCCAGGGGGTACAGAGGAGTTGGCTTAATGGCTAGGGTGCTCGACCGCGGACCTGAGTCTCGGTAACAACGCCAAAACCTCCGGTGATTCTGGGCAAATCACTTAATCTCCCCATGCCTATAATGAATGTGTGTCCTCATGTAACGTGACTGGTGCTATGTAAAGCGCTCTGATACCCGATTCGGTTCGGGTCTAGTTCGCACTATATAAAACTCTGCAAAACAAAAAAAAAGGCCTGTCCATGGTTGCAGAAGAGGTGAAGCCTGTCGCGTGAGGTGCAGAGGAGGTGAGGCCTGTGTAAGGGGTACAGAGGAGGTGAGGCCTGTCCTGTGGTGCCGTGGAGGCTCACCATACTGGGCCTCAGCTCACCATACTGGACCTTGGCTCACCATTCTGGACCCCGGCTCACCGTACTGGACCCCGGCTCACCGTACTGGACCCCGGCTCACCGTACTGTACCCCGGCTCACCGTACTGGGCCTCGACTCACCATACGGGGCCTCGACTCACCATACTGGGCCACGGCTCACCATACTGAACCCCGGCTCACCATAATGGACCCTGGCTTACCAAACTGGACCCCGGCTCACCTTACTGGGCCTAGACTCACTGTACTAGGCCTCGTCCCACCGTACTGGGCCACGACTCACCATAGTGGGCCTCGACTCACCATACTGGGCCTCGGCTCACCATACTGGACCCTGGCTTACCATATTGGACCCGGGCTCACCATACTGGGCCCCGGCTCACCATACTGGGCCCCAGCTCAAGTCCTGGGCCTCCCTAGGCCCCGCCTGACGCCCCGGTCCCCGTCAGGTCCCAGCTGATGCCCTGTTTCTCTCCAGGGATCGGCTGACGCCCTGTTTCTCCCCAGGGATCGGCTGACGCCCTGTTTCTCCCCAGGGATCGGATGACGCCCTGTTTCTCCCCAGGGCTCTGCTGATGCCCTGGTCCCCGTCAGGGCCCAGGTGATGCCCTGTTTCTTTCCATGGATTGGCTGACGCCCTGTTTCGTCCCAGGGATCGGCTGACGCCCTGTTTCTTCCCAGGGATCGGCTGATGCCCTGTTTCTTCCCAGGGATCGGCTGATGCCCTATTTCTCCCCAGGGAGTGGCTGATGCCCTGCTTCTCTTCAGGGATCGGCTGACGCCCTGTTTCTCCCCAGAGATCGACGGATGCCCTGTTTCTCCCCAGGGATCGTCTGACACCCTGTTTCTCCTCAGGGATCGGCTGATGCCCTGTTTCTCCCCAGGGATCGGCTGAGGCTTTTTCTCCACAGGGATTGGCGGACGCCCTGTTTCTCCCCAGGGATCAGCTGATGCCCTGATCCCTGTCAGGGCCCAGCTAATGCCCTGTTTCTCCCCAGGAATCGGCTGATGCACGGTTTCTCCCAGGGATCAGCTGACACCCTGTTTCTCCCCAGGGCCTGGCTGATGCCCTGGTGCACTTGATGAGGGTACGATGTTCAATACTGGGCCTCGGCTCACCATACTGGACCCTGGCTTACCATATTGGACCCGGGCTCACCATACTGGGCCCCGGCTCACCATACTGGGCCCCGGCTCACCATACTGGGCCCCAGCTCAAGTCCTGGGCCTCCCCGGTCCCCGTCAGGTCCCAGCTGATGCCCTGTTTCTCTCCAGGGATCGGCTGACGCCCTGTTTCTCCCCAGGGATCGGCTGACGCCCTGTTTCTCCCCAGGGATCGGATGACGCCCTGTTTCTCCCCAGGGCTCTGCTGATGCCCTGGTCCCCGTCAGGGCCCAGGTGATGCCCTGTTTCTCTCCATGGATTGGCTGACGCCCTGTTTCGTCCCAGGGATCGGCTGACGCCCTGTTTCTTCCCAGGGATCGGCTGATGCCCTGTTTCTTCCCAGGGATCGGCTGATGCCCTATTTCTCCCCAGGGAGTGGCTGATGCCCTGCTTCTCTTCAGGGATCGGCTGATGCCCTGTTTCTCCCCAGGGATCGGCTGACGCCCTGTTTCTCCCCAGGGATCGGATGACGCCCTGTTTCTCCCCAGGGCTCTGCTGATGCCCTGGTCCCCGTCAGGGCCCAGGTGATGCCCTGTTTCTTTCCATGGATTGGCTGACGCCCTGTTTCGTCCCAGGGATCGGCTGACGCCCTGTTTCTTCCCAGGGATCGGCTGATGCCCTGTTTCTTCCCAGGGATCGGCTGATGCCCTATTTCTCCCCAGGGAGTGGCTGATGCCCTGCTTCTCTTCAGGGATCGGCTGACGCCCTGTTTCTCCCCAGAGATCGACGGATGCCCTGTTTCTCCCCAGGGATCGTCTGACACCCTGTTTCTCCTCAGGGATCGGCTGATGCCCTGTTTCTCCCCAGGGATCGGCTGAGGCTTTTTCTCCACAGGGATTGGCGGACGCCCTGTTTCTCCCCAGGGATCAGCTGATGCCCTGATCCCTGTCAGGGCCCAGCTAATGCCCTGTTTCTCCCCAGGAATCGGCTGATGCACGGTTTCTCCCAGGGATCAGCTGACACCCTGTTTCTCCCCAGGGCCTGGCTGATGCCCTGGTGCACTTGATGAGGGTACGATGTTCAATACTGGGCCTCGGCTCACCATACTGGACCCTGGCTTACCATATTGGACCCGGGCTCACCATACTGGGCCCCGGCTCACCATACTGGGCCCCGGCTCACCATACTGGGCCCCAGCTCAAGTCCTGGGCCTCCCCGGTCCCCGTCAGGTCCCAGCTGATGCCCTGTTTCTCTCCAGGGATCGGCTGACGCCCTGTTTCTCCCCAGGGATCGGCTGACGCCCTGTTTCTCCCCAGGGATCGGATGACGCCCTGTTTCTCCCCAGGGCTCTGCTGATGCCCTGGTCCCCGTCAGGGCCCAGGTGATGCCCTGTTTCTCTCCATGGATTGGCTGACGCCCTGTTTCGTCCCAGGGATCGGCTGACGCCCTGTTTCTTCCCAGGGATCGGCTGATGCCCTGTTTCTTCCCAGGGATCGGCTGATGCCCTATTTCTCCCCAGGGAGTGGCTGATGCCCTGCTTCTCTTCAGGGATCGGCTGATGCCCTGTTTCTCCCCAGAGATCGACGGATGCCCTGTTTCTCCCCAGGGATCGTCTGACACCCTGTTTCTCCTCAGGGATCGGCTGATGCCCTGTTTCTCCCCAGGGATCGGCTGAGGCTTTTTCTCCACAGGGATTGGCCGACGCCCTGTTTCTCCCCAGGGATCAGCTGATGCCCTGATCCCTGTCAGGGCCCAGCTAATGCCCTGTTTCTCCCCAGGAATCGGCTGATGCACGGTTTCTCCCAGGGATCGGCTGACACCCTGTTTCTCCCCAGGGCCTGGCTGATGCCCTGGTGCACTTGATGAGGGTACGATGTTCAATACATTTCCAAGTGGTAATGGGATTCATTGTGAGCAGTCACTGGGAATCTTTAAGCTAGGGAGCATGTTACAGTGTTTGAGAAAGATACATGCTATTCCTGTAGTGTATAACTATCTATAGCTTCGCACAACATTTTATTTCTTGTGAATTGCTTCTTGCATTCTGGGCTTTTAAGTCATTAAAAGTGAAACTATCAGTTCTAGGCGTTATGTGCTGCACGTAAAAAGTCAGATATGCATATCTTAATTGGTACATAAACAAAAGTGCTAATAATAGACCAGATTCAAATTGCCTTTGCTTATATAGGCATTTTTTCTAAAAATCTCACTTTCTTTTTCTAAAATTGTATGCATAAATCATCTCTTGCTGCGTACGTTTAATTATTTGCAGTTGCATTGCTCTTAAACCAAATGTCACATTTCCTTCTTCTTTGTCTAATCTGCAGCCTAACGGCTAAAAACATGCCGCCTTCTTCCTGGGACAGACGAAAAAATTGCAAGTGATTTAAAGACTACATTGGATCTCCCCCTGACACCTTCACATACCAGCCCCGACTCACCCATGTGGCCTGAGCGCCCTGCAAACACACCCAAAAATATTGCTGTGTGGAGTTCATTCAAATCCTTTGAAGAAATGACCACACTAAAAATTCTGTCAAACCACTTCAGAGATACGCTTCCTTCAAATCTCTTCAATGAGATTACAACCCCTCTTCTCCCACTCTGGAACCAAATAGTAAATGATGTATTAATTCAAGGCAGTATAGCAGACTGCCTCAAGTCTGGACAGATAACCGCCATTCTTAAAAAACCCCACAGCAGAACACACTGATCTACATACCTTCCGCCCTATCTCTAGCCTCCCAACTCTTTCAAAGCTCCACCCTCAACTCAGCTGCAAGGCTTATTACTGGATTCAAATGTAATAACCACATCACACCTTATTAGAAATCACTAAACTGGCTCCCTTACGAGGCAAGAAAAACATTTTCAATTGCCTGCATGACACACAAAGCCACACACTCCAACACCCGATGTACATTGCACAAACATGTTGTCTTTACTGTTGAAACTGCAGAAATTCAAGAAGAAAACGTACAATCGAGCCTTCTCTGGCATTGCCCAGAGAGTCTGGAATTCGCTATGAAATCCGAATTAACTCTGAACCTGCATCTTTAAAAAAAATAACAGAAAGTTCTACTGATGAACAAATTCTTGCTTTAGCTCTCTTGATACTGTTGTTGCGATGGTCATTATTGTTTATTATTGCCTGTCTTACCACTGCCTTGTGTACCCAATCCAGCGGTGCCTAACCAACCCTCAATATCCCAACTTACCCCTCGGAGTGGTGGTTGCTCTTGGAAGATCCTCGTCCACGAGCCTGCAGTTTTTCTTTGTCCTGGTGAATCTCCATTGAAATCAACAGGGCACGCGACCTCAAAACAGCCCCCTGCGCCCGGCCGCCCTAGTGCCGCTGAGGGTGCCCCTTTCATCCCTAACTTGCCCTGAGCGAAACCATAGGAGCTTTGCTCCCACAATCCCGTAGCCTGCTTGCCAGCCGCCGCCAACCAGAGCCCCCTCATCCTCCATAGTATAACATTGGGCCTCAACACTCTGCACCCAGTCGTCCTAGTGCCGCTGAGGGTGCAACAACAGTGTATCACTGACCCTGGTGGACCCCTCAAGCTAACCCCAGAACCTTAACTCCCACAGTTGATTAGTTACCTGAGAATTGTTAACCTGTTTTCCCTCCATAGGATAACATGGACACCTTTTCTCCAAAATGTTTCTAAGTGAGGAGTTTTGAAACCTAAAAATATGTTTTTTAAATCGCACAAATAGCCAAAACTTGTTTACTTGCCTGTTTCTAGGGAATGTCCCAATGCTGAATCTAGGTATCCAGCACGGAGTTAGAAAAGTAACGTGAAAAGTAACTTACCTGCAATTTATTGTAGAAGTCCATTCATTTCAATGCACTGCTTCACATCACTGTGCACCACTAGAGAGCAGCAGAGAACTGCGGAGAACCGCAGCAGTGTCACGGAAGTGATCCGAGCGGCAGCAGCTGCAGCGTCGTACCACGGGGGAGTACCGAGATGACAGGAACCCCCGCAGGAACCCCCGCAGCCTCAAACAGACCTCAAGGAGGGGGTGTACTACAGTGCCACATGGGGTTTGGTGTCCCCTAAGCTTGATTTGGTGGTTTTGCGGTTTGCGGTTTACGAGGCGGTCTGCGGCGCGGACGGAGAGCCTGCTGCAAACCTTGCCTCACCCCGCCCCACCCTGCCTGAGCCGGCGAGCTGCAAACTCACTGCAGGACCTGCAGGGCCCGGCTGGTCCTGCTGTCCTTGGGGGTGCCTGCCCAGCCAGCACAGCATCGGCGACCACCACCACCGGACTGGGTGAGCTGTGCTGTGTGCGGTGAACAACGCAGGGGGTATCAAGCGTTGCCATGAGCCATTAAGCCATCAGCTTCAAGCCCTGGGGAGGGCTGGGGGCATTGAGATTTGTGTCCCCCCCCACAGTAGCAGATCCACTACTCTCAGGTCAGAGTGCAGAGTGCAGAGCAGGAAGGAGCGCGGAGCAAGGGAAGGAGCAAGGAGTGAGGAGCGAGGCGGTGAGGGGGAGCAGAGCGGAGCCGAGCCGCTGGGGTAACTGGTGGTCACTGGCAGCTGGGAGACAAGCTCAAACACCCACCCGCACGCAGCTCTAGCACCAACCCACCACCCGCCCTCCTGTTCCTGGACCCGTGAGAGTCGTGATACTGCCTAGTATCAGTGCCGGTACACCCCCTTAACCAGCTCTTACTCGCTGAAAAGAAGGAGAAGGAGAAGGAGAAGGAGAAGGAGAAGGAGGAGACCATTGGTTCTGCACACCCGGTGAGATCTTGTCTATCTATCCCCCGGTATCCCTTCCTGCACCCCCGGTCCTTCACTTGCCGGGCTGCAGGTCTGTGATTTGTCACTCTGTGCCAGGGAGAAAGAAGAATCTCTGTTCCCGGACTTCGTTCTCAGCAACTGTTAGCGAGGCGTAGGAGTTGCGTGAATGTGACCGCGCCAGGAGCTGGAACAGGAAGGTGGGCCAGGGGGTGGTTGCGCCACAGGGCTACAGGGATGCAGGGCGGGAGAGTGTGAGCGCGGATGCCGATAAAGGCAGCTGCTAAGTAAGAACCCGGGGAGGGACAGTAAGACAGCTTGACTAGGTTGAGTTGATCCGCGATCCTCCCCGTGAGCACCGCTTGCCTCTACTGAACCCTCCACTGTACCCTCTCTGCACTCTCTCTGCGCTCACCCCCCAAATCAAATTCAACATCAGCTACCTGCTAGCAATCAGCGCCAACTATTCTCCAGTAGGCACTAATTCGCAATAGTCAGAGCACCATCTGGAAAAAAACGGGAAGCCTAAGCAGGAACCCCGCAGCTGATCCCATTTGACCTGCTTTGCCCTGCTTGTCTAACTCTAACAAAGCGCCAGCAACAAGACACAACAAGGACACAACAAACCAAAAAAAGAAGGGAAGAGGGAAGGGAGAAAGCAGGAAAGAGCAGAAAAATGAGATCAGGAAGAATTAGACAGATACCAAAACCAAAATCCAACCCCAAACCTAAATCTAAACCACGGAAAAGGAAACTGGGGAAATTGGACACAACATCTACACTACATCCAAACAATTCGCAGGAAGACAGCCATTCCGCCTGCAACAAAATAAAAGAGGCTACAACCTTTGCACTAGTGAAAATGCCAATACTAACAGTAAACCAAAATTCAACCTCAATTCAATTAACAAACAAAAACGCTCAAACCAAGTCCTCTGCTGCATCCCCTTGTCTAGTTACAGCCCTTCAGCAATCGCAGAGATCTACACAAACCTCATTACCTTCAGCATCAAAGCCAGCACCAAAGGTTTCAGATAATCCAGTAATCATTGATGGAATGCCAGCTAAGAAAAGGACATGTTCCTGCCAACCAAAGATTTACACTAAGTTCTCGTTCCTAAAAGATCCTGGGACAGCTATTTATTCCAAGATAGGAAACATAAGTGGACTCCACACATCTCTTTTACAAAGCAAATTCGACTGTAGCCGGACTTCTAGTGATCAAATAGTCGACTCCCGACTAGCCGATGTCCCCCACTCACCCAGAATTGACACTCACATAGCAGACCTAGACCCCACTAATGACAATAATTCAGAATGGCGTCCACTAGAAAAATTTCCATCACTGAATGGAGTATATCAAAGAAAGCGGAGCCTTTAGAGACAGTAACTGATGCACACTCAATGGATCAGGGCGAGGCTCATCTTGGGAAGTTCAGCTCGCCCCCCATAGGAAATCAGGATGCATCAGTGAAAGTCAAGGTACTGATCCACAATGAGGACCAAAGAGAAGACATAGCTTCTTCTCAACTACTTAGCAGTTCATTCAATTCAACGAAGGGAACTAGAGACCCACGACCAAAACCATTTACAGTAATTGAAGAGCAAGGAAGTGGCACTCAATCTCTTCCATTCTTAAACAAATCCTTGTCCGAAATCAAGTCACTTCAATTAAACCTGTGTAACACTCCTGAACAAACAGTCTCAAGCAACAAGTTAGCAACGCCAAATTCATCCCAACGCCGTACCTTAATACCATACAATGATTCTCAATCAATCAAGAACTCCATAAATAATGACATGCCTTCCATAGCAGCACTGGAGTGGGAGGAACTAGTTGCTACTTATACCCTCAAACCATCAGAAGGGAAACCATTCATCGACGCATCTCCAACATTAAAGAGGAGTAGTAACCCAGGGAAGCCAGCCCCCGAGTCTATATGGCTAACAATCTTGAACACCCTGCAACACTTGGCCACAGCCTTGGAATTTCAGTCTCATAAAATGGACCTGCAGCTTTCAGTTCTGCAGACAATGGCCGATTCCATCTCAGGAATCGACTGGAAAATTTCGGAACTGAGCGGTCTGATAAGGAGGGATCAAGACGCCGTTTCTGCTGCTCAACTAGCACCATCACAATTACTACCCTGTGATCCAATCTTAGATAAACTATCATTCTTACCATCTATGTGAGGCGATTTGATATCCGACCTAAAATCGACAGTTCAACAAATCAGGATCCCGCAAACCTCGGATCTACTTCTAGAGCTCCCAGTGGCGTCAGCAGCCTTGCGACGGAGCAGCGGGCTGAGCAGAGCTCAGCAACTGCCCTGCCCTCAGTCCAAACACCATCATCCAGACCTACGGAAACAGAGCTAATGACCGCTTCTGAGACTATACTTGAACCATCGCCAGCAGAGAAACACGCCTCTAATAGGATCCGCAGAAAGAAAAAAAGGAAAGGAAGAAATTAATTACTAACGGACGCAAGATTAAACACAATTGAAATACAATCAATCTCCTCTCCTTTACCAGCCACCTACAGCAGGTCACCAAATTACAAAGAACAATTGCCTCCCACGTGCAAGGTCGCTGAAAATACTTCGCCAGAGTCCCCACCACATCGCGTAAAACTGACAGCTAGCGTCACTAAGAAACCCGTACCAAAAAACCCCAAAAAAACTCAAACAGAAACTCTTACAATTCAAACCAACTCAATTAGTACATAACGCTTCTAATGCTGAACCAACTCCAACCGAATGTGTTCCAACAACAGGAAGAGATGAAAACGCCATGGCTAACAATGGGGAGCCAACTCAGCAATCTGTACGCAAGTTAAACACCAAAACCTGGGGATCAAGGATTGACCGCGATCAAAATGAACAACCAAATTATCTGGATATGGTACGCCCAAGTCACTCCCCTCAACCAACTCAACAGGGCTACGAGAGACCTCAAACCAACTCACCAAAACCAGAGCATGTGAATAGCCCAACATCAATTATATTCATCCCTGAATATACATCTCGAGGTAGGGATGACATACTAAATAGGAGCAATATACTAAGACTCCTACGTTCAGTGACCAACCTAGCAACTATCAGCTCAAACGACCTTATGCTAATAACGTTTCAACCAAATACTGAGCTCTATCGCTCAGACATAACAAAAGCAACGTGGCACTCACAAGAAATAGCACACAAAATTATGGAAGAAGGAGCAACATTCCAGCAATGGGGGATTGAACTGAGGCTCGAACAGCGACCACACTATCCGACACCTCTCTTACCATCGGCAAGACCCTTGGTTAAAAAAATCACTAACTCCATACTCAAGAGAGCAAGGAGCAGTTCGCCGAAGTTGCTACCACTAGACACAAAAAGTCCTCGGCCTGGGCAAAAACAAACTCAAGGTACCTATTTTTCGCCAAAAACCATCCATGACTGGAAATCAATACAACGTACATTCATTACAATGACCGTCGACAATTGACAAAAAAGGGAAGAATTCACCACCCATCCAGGCAAGCCCAGGGAACTCAGAATCTGCTCCTGGAATATCAACGGCTTAGCTAGTAAAAGCAACGACCCTGAGTTTTTTCAATACCTGAGTGCATTCGACCTTCTATTGCTCCAAGAAACGTGGGAAGAGAATGCATTCGAGCTCCAAGGGTTTACTACGTGCTGCATTCCGGCAAACAAAAACGCCATCTTTGGGCGAAGGTCAAGAGGCTTAATGTTCTTCGCCTCAATACCTACAATAGGCGAATTTGAGCTAATGGATTTCCACATAACTTCCCCAAGTGCTATACAGGTGGTATAGATCCTGTTCCGGTTAAAAAAGCAGGTCAAGGGAGTAATCGTAATTAACACATACATCCACCCCAAGCAGAAACAAAAAGAGGTTGAAGATTTGAATGCAGCATGCGGCGTACAAACACAAGGCCCAACAAAAAAACTGAAATCAACAAAGCAATCAAAAAACTTACTACAATCTTTGGAGCAACTTAATTTAAGGGCCTTAAACGGTCGTTACGCTGAGGATGATCCACCACTCCAACAAACAATCTAATCTCGATTACATGTTTATATCTTTAAACATGTTTTTCTGGGTAAAAACCTTTAGAATTGGGACGAGCGACCTCAGTGACCACCTGCCTCTAGAAGCCAAATTAAGATCAAACTGTCAACTGGTAACAGCACCATTTATAGGCCCTGACACAGAAGTCACCTCCAACTTAAAGCGGCTATGGTGCAACGCCGGCAATATTGACTCCGTAAGCTGCAAAGCGAAAACCCTCTTCAATGAAATTGCTAGCTCCTCAACCAAGGTGTCGGATGTTTGGCAAAACTTTATTCATGCCATTAGAGAGAAAATGGAAGAAATTATGCCTTATAGCCCACGTCGAAGGAAGGGAAATTCGAATAAACTAACTTCAACAATGAAAATACAAAAACGACTAATAATTCAAAAACTGAGGCAATTGCGGAAGGATCAGATCAACCAGTGCCTACAAAGTAATAGACGGGCAGCAAAAAGCCAACTCAAACGGTTGAAATGGGAAAGGCAGACACTAAGAAATGAAGACCAGTGGGTGAAACTCCTCTACGAAGGGAAACAGAAAAACAGCTCCAAGTTTTGGCAAATGATCAAAAGACTACAGAACCCTGATCACTTAGGTCAAAACTCAAATATCTCAGAGGAGGTATGGACAAATTACCTATCGACGCATTTTAATAATGACGACACCATGGAGGACGTCGCTATATACAATTCTTGTCCAAAAGCCATAAGTTCAAAAACAAAAGGAAATTCGAACCGCACGGGCATAGAAATCAAGGGAAAGTGTGCCCACAGAGCCACTAGCTCAATAATATTTTCTGAACCCAATACGGATGAAGACCCTGCAAAGGCTATCAAGCTTGGCCCATCATACAAAATCCTGCCAGTAGACATCAAACGAAAAATATCGAGGGGGCGACCCTCTGGGGCACCAGGGCCGAATGGCATACCACCGATATTGTATAAAACAGACATGGAGTTCTGGAGTGAATCATTGGCGCCAATATTTAATAATATTGAACACACTCAGACTCTCCTAGAGTCTTGGCACGGGTCATTCATCAGCCCGATTTAAAAACGCGTTAGCAAGAAGCATCCCAGCAGCTACCGGCTCATTGCCCTACTAGACGTGGAGGCTAAATACTTCGCTGGAGTCATCATGGAGGAACTAACTTCATGGGTATCCGAAAACTCAATTATCCCAATTAATCAAACAGGTTTCTCTAAAGGCCAAGGGACCACAACCAACATCATGGCATTGTCCTTGCTGATGGGAGCAGCAAAAGAGATCAAGTCATCTTTATACCTCTCGTTTATCGACTATACCGTGGCATTCGACCATGTGGACCACAACAAACTATGGCAGAAACTGGACCACTGGGGAATACTGAAACGCCTCCTAGAAGCGCTAATAATGCTCAATTCAAAAACCTAGATCAAAATTTAACTTGGGGCAGGCACGCCATCAGGACAACAAAAGGGCTACAACTGGGGTGCGTATTAGCACCACTACTATTTAATCTTTTTCTAGCCGACCTACCTTGGGTCCTCGACAAATGCCCTAACCACACACCCAAATTGGGGAAAATCGTCCTCTCTAACCTCCTGTTTGCGGACAACCTGGTGCTGATAAGTCAGACACCAATGGGCCTCCAGCACCTCTTGAACGTAACCCACACTTTTTCAGTAAAAAACTCCCTCCAAATTAACTTCAGTAAATCAAAGGTCATGGCCATGAATTACAGGAAAAAAAGGAATCTCTGTTGGCATCTGAATGGAGAGCAGCTTGATCGGGTGACCTCTTATAAATATCTGGGAGTTATCCTGGACTCCAAAAACACGTCTAGGGCACAACTTGACTCCTAACGAGGCAAGGCAACGACAATCTACCTGGCATTAAAACCATTAAAGGCCAAACGACCTAATCTCACCTTTAAACCTCTCCTTGAAATCTTGCGTACAAAACCACAGCCTACTCTCACAGACTAATTTGCATATAGCCAGGTTCTGAGCTGGGATGGGGCAGTGAGCTAAATAACGGTGATGGATGAAGCCCTGATCTTTGGACTGGGTAAGAGTGGTCTGCTTAATTCAGACACTCTGTTCATCACCACCCCCTTTTCTGAATCGTACTCTCACATACAGCAGTGAATCGCTCTACGGGATGGATGCCGCATTACTGGACACAGTCATAGCCAACATATACAGGGCTCTTTTCAATATTCCAAAATACGTCTCTCCAGCCCAAATTCGACTAGAGTTTGACATCCTCAAACAAACCCTAGAAAGGCAGAGTGTGTGCATAGCCAGCTGGCACAAGATCCGCATAGCAGAGACGGGCTCCTTAAGCTTCAGCGTATGGGAAGAGCTACTTCGGCACCGCAAATCCTCGCCTTGAGACTACCTATTTGAATCACTTCAAGTTCTTGGCCTGACCGACATCTGGGAAACATCAATAGACCTTTTGTTCTTAAAGAAAATAGCCCAAAAATCGGCGCGTATTGTCTCTGTGATCGAAGACAAGCATGATCTAGCAAACAGGGCGAACGGCTGGATAACGTTGGGTGACTATGGGAAAATATAACCGCAAGCATACCTTAACACTGGTATGAAAAGGGAACTCAAAGAAAAGCTGCTAAAACTTTGCCTAGGGGTGATCCCCATACTCCCCCACCTCCCACCCTGGGAAATAAAATAACTTTCTTTCCCGCCAAGGAGAACATTGTCCATGTAATCTGCATCTGTCCTAGACTAAAGGACCTGAGGCATAACTTTTTACAACTATTCTTTAAACTACATACCGTTCGGTCCTGCAGGCAGGCAGTCAAACTGTGTTTTAACACCAATAACACTAAATTGAACTGCCAGGTCGTGAGGTTCTTTGATTCGACAAAGAAAAGACTAAACAGTGCTTGACGAAAATTACACAGCTCCGAGGATAAGCACAAACTGATCTCAATTAATTCTTCTTTTTTAATCTAATTTAACTTGATATGCCTAAGTACACACGTCTTTTAAAATATATATATTGGTGTTTTTACAATTTTGTAAAGGTTTTAATTAACCATGTACAAATAATAAACTTTACCTTACCTTACCTGCTCCAAAAAGTTTCCAAGTGTGGACTTTTGAAAACTGAAAATATTCTTTACAAATCATGCGAATAACCAAAACGTAATTACTTACCTGTTTCTAGGAAATGTACCAGTGCTGAATCTAGGTATACAGCACTGAGTTAGAAAAGTAACGTAAAAGGTAACTTACCTGCAATTTACTGAAAAAGCCTATTCATTTCAATGTACTGTATTTGCTAAGTGTTGCATACTACTGCTCCCCTGTAAATCAAACAAAGTAAAATGTCTACTGCCTACTTGAACTGTGTTCATACAAGTAAATTATTACTGCTAAGTATTTTTATGCTTACCTGTGCCAGGCTTGCTTAGTTCTAGAAATAAAACAACAATATATGTTTGTATACAAAAACAATTGGCCTAGAGTTCAGTTCTTGAGTGTGTGAATACATTTGCTGACTGAGTGTGTACATCAAATGGTTAACACTGTCCTCTGATACTGCCTTACTGCTCGACCAAGCTACCACTTTAGAGAGTAAGTTTCTATCTAACTTTTAACTCTGCCTACCTCTGGAGACCCTTGGACTCTATACACACTGTACCTCACTTTGGTGCAGTATACAGAGCCAGTTTCTTACACTACCTCACTATATGTCTCTCCCAATTTGCATGTGATGTTGTTGTCCAGTGGAGAGAGCAAGTTACTTCTGGTAAACTTTTGCAACGCTGGAGTTACACACCTGGATGAGGGCTATATAACTCTGCTGGGGTCTGTACTTCAGGATAGCATCTTGAAGGGTCAGAGTTATCACTACATTTTTCTAACAGGGGATTTTAACACTCATGTGTGGGGACATCAGGCAAGGAGGAGTGGAAGCTATGGGCTGTGCACGACAAGCAGGCTTACACATGGAACATACTCCCCAGGGTATTGAGCTTAACTCCATTTTGCTTGCATTTGATCTAACATCTGTAATGAATAAGCTGCCTCCGGGGAAAACAGACATTACTCCCACCTTTATTGGGAGAGGGTGTGAGACCTTTATTGATTTCACCTTTGTATCAACCCCCTTTTACTCTCTGGTTACCGATTTTTCTGTGCAGGCGAGTGAATGCAGTGACTACAACCCCATTTGTGTCTTAACAGGCTGGACCCGAACACTCGGACATACCAAGGTGAGCGGGGGGGCTGGTGTCCCCCTTAAAGCAGTGGAAGCGGGAAGAAGGGTAACATGGGAGTGTATTGTCCCAGAGCTACTCCACAAGTACCTTTTAACTCAGTGTTGCAGCGAGTTTACCACCTGTCTCGACGATGAGGCAAGTGCTCCAGACATCATGGGTGCATTTGGATCCATGTCTACTGTCATAAGGAAGTTACTACGGGACCCGGGTAGTGGCCGTTAGCAACCAGGTCCACGATGGTTTGACTCGGTGTGCTCCCAGGCTTCCATGAACCTGAGACAGGCCTTGGGTGTTAAGCCCCGAGACAAAGGCCAACAAAGAGCATAAAGGGCTGCTCTAGCAACTCGCAAGTCTGCCCTGAAGGGGGAGGCCTAGAACGATTTAGTGAAGGCTTGTAAACCGCGTAATAGCTCAAAGTTCTGGGGCATTATTAACAGCCCATTTCTATCTGGAAATAATGCTAATTTACTGGATGCCCAAATCACAGAGGACGATTGGGTACATTATTTCGGGGGTATCTTCCAGTTGGATACCCCTCCAATTGAGGGGCAGGAAAGGGTGGAAGGCAAGTCGGAACTTATTTTCACCACACAAGAGGTGAGTGCCGGTATTCTGGGTCTATCTAAAAACAAGGCCCCCTCGCCAGATGGGATCCCACCAGATCTCTACATCGCCCACTTAAAAACCTGGGTGCCTGTCCTCACAGCTGTCATCAATACTGCAGTCCAGATTTGCCCCACAGATTCTTGGGCTTTATCGATTATAGTCCCGGCATTTAAAAAGGGATAACGGGACAGTACCTATTGTTATAAGCCCATTGTATCATGGGTTGAGGAAAACAACTTTTTATCCGATATCCAATACGGCTTTCGCCCAGGTCGTTCCACTGTGGAAGAGCGTTTAAACCTGTACATGGTTCTGAACAAATATACTGTGGCTCGTTCCAGCCCCATATACCTAGCCTTCATGGACCTGTCCTCAGCATTCGACTGGGTCAATAGGTCCAAGCTGTGGCAGTTGATGTCCTCCATTGGCATTGACAGTAACATCATTTTATTTCTGAGGGATCTTCACCGTGATAATAATCACTAGGGAAATCATTTACAGGGTAGCATGAAATCCCTCACAATAACTCTAGGAGTTACAGTCCACACAATGTACATGCGTTGTTACCCCTAATTCCAACTTTACATGTACCCCCAATCACCTGCCAAAACCTCTCCCTGCTGATGCCAATGTCGTACTCCGTCAACCCGCAGACCATATTTTTGGCCCTTTGAAACTACCCATACAATAAAAATGCTGCAATTGTAAATACATATCAACTACCATTTGTTGTGTTTGAAACATTTTATTAAATAATAAAACCTAATAAACATAAGCTGATTATTAAAGCAAAACAAAACATCAGTTGCCATACACATAAGAGACAAAAGTTGTACATAAAAAATAAACATACTGTAACACAGCAAAGTTATGTAGTGCACAATTCTTAATTTCGGGCAATCTTTAAAGTTCAATAATAGAAACATTCATAAAGAACAGGAAAGGAAAGAAAGAAGGTGGGATACAGTGGTTTCATTAATGTAATGCTTCCTACATATAGAAAAACAAATACTAATTATTTTCCTTAAGCAATAAAGTCCTCACATTAAAATACTAAGAGAAATATATTGAACAATGAACATTTCATGTGTAATTAGAATTCAATTTGAATATTTTAACCTCCTCAGCATTATTTTTTTTTTCAGAACCAAATTTTTATTGACATTTGAAATACGATTCCGAGACATCCACAGTACTCCGAACACCGGAGGAGCTGTGAGCATGTAATCAAGAAGCAAAATATAGCAATCAGTACAATAAGCAGGATAAGGCATTAACTTTGAACTACCCCCACCCCCCCAACCCACCCTAGCCCTGGTCACGATGGTCACCTGGAACTAAGCTAATCAGTCTATACAATATCGGTATTACACTCTCATCCTCTCAGAACAATCGGTCTTTAGTTGCATCTTGCCGCGGCGGCGGCGCAAGCCACAGCCCCCTGTATTCCGCCCACCGCTTCCAAATTTTATAGTGCTTTCTGGGGCAGCCGCGGGCCTCAAACACTGGACGTTCCAGTCCCATATAATAGTCCAAGCCCCTTTTCCATACCTCAATCGGGGGAGCCCTACTCCTCAGCATTATTTGACTCATGATTACAACCTGAATGATTTCTGGAAAGGAACCGCCTCATGGGGTTAAAAATCACATCTTTTCCAAAAATAGGATTACAATGATAAACTTGAATTTCAATTCAATTTATTGATTTAGGCCTTTTTGGAGATCAACAATTTTAAATAAATTTTAAATCAAGCGCACGATTACCAAAAAGGCATCCTGGCTCTATTGTCATTTGAAAACCTGACAGTACGGGATATAAAATACCTAAACATTTACCTAGCAGTTAGATGAGAGCATTAAACTATGGGCTGAAAAGAAAAGTCTTAAGTTCCTTCCTGAACTCCAATAGTTGAGGCTGACCTCAAGTGATTGGATAGAGTTCCACCATCTGGAGGTGGAGTAGGAGAAACGTCTTCCTCCCCAATGGACACTTTTTATTCTGGGTACACATATCTGCCTAGTAATGGGCAGCCGATGGAGGTCTTAAATGGCTTCAAAGGCTGAGCAGAATCTGGGGAGGTTCTTTAGCACTCTTCCTGCCACATTTTGGACGGTTTGCAACTTATTAAGAAGACAACTGGGAGCCCATATAAAGTTCAATAACATTTTCCCTTTCAGATACGACAACAGCCAGGATAACACTTTTCCTAAGCTCCATGGGAAGGAAGGGCAAGCTTTTCTTTGACTGTTTTAACATAAGGAAACAGGAAGAGGTTACCTGATTGGAGTGATCAATAAAAGTGAGTTTTGAGTCAAAGACGACTAGCCAAATTTCTAGCCTTCTGGACTGGGAGTGGAAGGGGCTCGAGAATGTGTGGCCACCAAAAGGAGCTCCAGATGGAGGAATACTTACCAAATAGCACTAACTCTGTTTTTTCTGTATCCAATTTTAAGAAAGTCTTCTGCATCCAATTAGAAATGCTAGTCATACTTGTTCTAAAATCTTTTGCCACTTTTTCAGGTTCTGCAGTAACCGATACCACTATTTGGGTATCATTGGCATAAAAGAATGCAGAGAACCAACAGGATCGAACTAGTTCAATTAATGGAGTGCTGTAGGCATTAGACTAAGTCAGACTTATTGAAGATCCCCGAGACCCCACAAGGAAGTGAAAATGGGGCAGAGGTAAAATCTTCCAAAGGTACCAATTGCTCTCTGTTTGACAAAAACAACCTGGTCAGTTTGAGAGCAGTTTCTTTGATGCTTATACTTACTAAACGGCTTACCAAATAGAAATGGTTAACTGTATCAAATGTGGCTGAAAGATCCAATAGGATCAAGGCCGTTTAATCTCCTCTATCCATAATGGATCTGATCTCTTCAGTCACTGCCGATAAGGTTGACTCTGTACAGTAGTAGGGTCTAAAACCATGTTGAACAGGATCCATACAGTCCGTATTTTCGAAGAAGGCGGTGATCTCCTGATTCATGGCCTTTTCTAAAATTTCATCGGGAAGAGAAAAGACCGATTTGGATCTGCAGTACTTTACTTCTGAGGGATCAGGGGGGGGGGGGGGGGGGGGGGGGGGGGTCGTCTTTAGAAGCGGCAAAATCGATGCCTTTTTCCAAGGATCTGGAAAAAAGACAGATCCACCCACCCCCACCCAAACTGACCCCTACCCTACCATTGTATGGGCAAATTGGAGAGGCGCCGATCTACCGTCCTGATGAGACTACGGTAATTAACTGGAAGGGTCGAAACATTGACTATACAGGGACTATTTCATATATATTATGTCTTCTAAGAATCGCCTTTGCTTAACTTGTATTGTACAAAAGTATTTACAGCCCTGTTTTTGTGTACAAAATGTGGATCGGACTGTTTTATCATCATATCACTTTCATCTTGAGCACTGTGCAGTCATCACTCAACGATTTATATATACCCTTGCTGCTGAGAATACAATTAGAATTTTGGAAATGAAAAGACTTCATCTGAATTCTAATCATGATAAAAATGGTGAATTAATATCTGCCCAGGGCCTGCATATGTGATACAGACCTGTGAGATAATGAACTCATAGACCTCTGTAGTTGTTCACAGAGCGAATGGAAAGTGCTTATAGGAGTCTCTGCTTGTCACTTCTGGAGCAGAATGATGTCGACACTGAGTTGGATGTTGTCTCCTACTTTGCTTTAAAGTTGGAGGACCCAGTCTGGCGTGTGGGGGATATTCACAAGGTGAGGAATCTGCAGGTAAAGGAGTATCCACCAGAAAGAGCGTTACCGAAGGCAAGTAACTGGTTTGTTATGTTTTCATGGTGTTGTATATTATCTCATTCTGGGTGGTGAACTCTGCTCGCGGAGTTTTCCACGGAGCTCGCATAGTTACTAAAAACTCCGGTCCATGGAGCATAACGAGGTTTTTACTACGCTCGAGCTCTTCAACGTCATGTGCCGGATCGGGGAAAATCCACATCCTGATGAGATTTTAACTTGCTCGCGCCCGCCATGGTCTAGTTGGCGAGCAAAATCAACCTCCTGGGGCTATTTCTCAAGGCGGGTGGTTGGATTTTTCAATGCGAGTGGTCGCGGCAGGTCACAACCACTCGCGTTGAGAAACCTTCCTTCACATTGACAAAGCTGCTGCTCGAGTAGAAGCAGCTGCACCCTCTTGCGCTGCACATGGTGCCATTCGCGATTATTTTTACAGGGCGGGACAAACACCAGGAGATCAAAATCACCACAAACGGCATGACCCTTACCCACTCCGCTGCTCGCTGAACTCCGCCAGAGTTTTTTTATCACTTTGCAGAGTTCCTCATTGAGGAACTCTGCATAGGCTTAATCTTATCGTGAAAATATAGATATCAGTCATATGTTAAGAAACCAGGGTGAGTAGAAACCTTTTGGGTGGAGTAAAATTTAAGACATTATTATTGTGATTTGTTTTGCAATCAGTTGATTTTTGCAACCACTAACACTTCTTTGTCTAAAGTAAAGACCTTGAGAGTTTTGTAACTTTCAGATACTCAAATTGTGAATTCTGTTGCAATTAAAAATATTTCCAGGCCTGAAATTTCTTTGGAGGTTGCATGCGGGCAGCCTAAATTATCCTGCAAGAGTTTCTTGATGAATCCTATTGCAACTACAATATGTGCTCTCTCATGTAAAGTCAGATTGTTAGAAGCTTTTCTGCAACTCAAGATACGCCTTACTTTTTACCTCATGTGGATGTATTTCTCATGTTTAGTGAGATCTCCTTTCTGAGTAAAACGTTTCTGGCTTTCCCCTCCTGTATAAGGCTTTAGTCCAGTGTGAATTCTCTCATGTGAAGTGACATTGTATTGAAGACTAAACCTTATCTGACATTCAGAAAACACATAAGGCTTTTATTCCCCCGTGTGAGTTCGCTCATGTCAAGTGAGAAGTAATTTGTAACCAATACTTTGCTTGCATTTCGAGCACTCATAAGGTTTTACCCCAGAGTGGGATCTCTCATGAAGCATAACTCTGTATTTCAGATTCAAGCTTTTCTGGCATAAGGATTTTCTCCAGTGTCAATTTTCTCATGGTGAGATAGCGTTTTTCTCTGCAGCTTTTCTGGCATTCAGAGCACTCATAAGGGGGCCGATTCTGATCCTGGATTTTTATTTTCCATACAAATAGGATTTGTATTTTTTTCCATACAAATTGTAAAAGTCCCTTCCAACCCGTGTAGTACGATTCGTCCGGGAAAAATACATACAGATCGGCCCGATCCTTACAAATCGGATAGGGAAAAGTTGTACTACACGGACTTGTAAAAAAGACCATACAATTTGTAAAAAGGCTGTCCAACCCGTCAAGTACGATTCATACCGGGTTGTCAGCATACGATTTGTATGGAAAATGGCCTGTATATGGGGAATGACTCCTACCGGGCAACGAAGCCAACCCATATACGCCTCATACCCTGGTATGACTCGTTCTGGGGGTATGACTCATACCGGGGTACGGGTCGTATAGGGGTATGAGGCGTACAGGGGTCCCCCCACATACGAGGCGTGTGTATGGTGCGTACCCGAACATCGTGCATGTACGCACCGTACGTATGCGATTTTGGGGTACAGTGCGTACATATGCGATTTTGGGGTACGGTGCGTACATACGTGATTTTGGGGTACGTTGCGTACATACACGATTTTGGGGTACATGCGCGATTTTGGGGTACGGTGCGTACATACGCGATTTTGGGGTATGGTGCGTATATACGGGATTTTGGGGTAAGGTGCGTACATAAACTATTTTGGGGTATATACGCGATATTGGGGTACGATGCGTACATACGTGATTTTGGGGTACGGTGCGTACATACACGATTTTAGGGTACATACGCGATTTTGGGGTACGGTGCGTACATACGCGATTTTGGGGTATGGTGAATAATTATGCGATTTTGGGGTACGGTGCGTACATACGTGATTTTGGGGTACGGTGCGTACATATACGATTTTGGGGTACATACGCAATTTTGGGGTACGGTACGTACATACGCAATTTTGGGGTACGGTGCGTACTAACGGGATTTTGGGGTACGGTGCGTATATACGCGATTTGGGGGTACATACGTGATTTTGGGGTACGGTGCGTACATGCACGATTTTGGGGTACGGTGCGTACATACGCGATTTTGGGTTACGGTGCTTGTACGGTGCGGTGCGTACACGACCAGTACCCCTTCATCGCGTATGTACGCACCGTACCCCACTTTCTGTGTCATCCGTACGCACCGTACATACACACCGTACCCCTGTATTCATGGGGTGTACGACGCGTACATGAGGGGGTCTGTCTCGTACTGTTTTCGGGGCCTACAAGGTTTTTCCAGCACTTTTTGGCTCTTGTAAAAAAAAGAGCCGTACGGAGTGCCGTTTGTACGAATCGTACTTGTCGGGTTGTAAACTGCTGCCGGGAATACATGGGAACGCCGCGTACAAAGCAATCCGAATCGGAATCGCTTGTATATACGAGTTGTATGTTTTTTTTTACAATTTGTATGTAGTGCGTCTATTTGTACGGATCGTACTTCCTAGGTTGTAGGGGCCTCCTTACAAGTACGAGTTGTATGGGGAAAACGCTCCATACCACGATTTGTACAGCGTTTTTCCAGGATCTGAATCGGCCTCAAGGTTTTCCATCAGAATGGAGTCGCTTATGGTTAGTGAGGCTGTGCCTATCAAATAGGAATTTCTGGCATTCACAGCATTGGTAATGTTTTACCCCTGTGTGCGTCTGCTCATGTAGAGTGAGATTGAGTTTAAAATTGATGCTTTTCTGGCATTCAGAGAACTGAATTATTTTGATGGTGTGTTTTCTTATGGCGCTTGTAACCATCTCTACCCCTGAATCTTTTCTGACATTTAGATCACTGATAATTTTTTTCACCAGTATGGATTCCCACATGTTCAGTGAGATGAGATTTTTGGCTGAAACATTTTTGGCATTCGGAGCACTGATAAGGTTTTTCCCCAGTGTGGATTCTTATATGGTAAGTGAGACTGCGTTTTTCACTGAAACATTTCTGGCATTCAGAGCACTAAAAAGGTTTTTCCCCAGTGTGGGTTCTTATATGATGAGCGAGACTGTTTTTTCCAATGAAACATTTGTGGCATTCAGAGCACTTATAAGGTTTTTCCCCAGTGTGGGTTCTTTTATGCTGAGTGAGACTTCTTTTTTGAATGAAACATATCTGGCATTCAGAGCACTGATAAGGTTTTTCTCCAGTGTGGGTTCTTATATGATGAATGAGACTGTTTTTTTGACTGAAACCTTTGTGGCATTCAGAGCACTGATAAGGTTTTTCCCCAGTGTGGGTTCTTATATGCTGAGTGAGACTGCTTTTTTCACTGAAACATTTGTCGCATTCAGTGCACTGATAACGTTTTACCCAAGTGTGAATCCTTGTATGTTTAGTGAGTCTCATTTTGTCACTGAAACATCTCTGGCATTCAGAGCACTGATAAGGCTTTTCCCCAGTGTGGAATCGCACATGTGCCGTTAGAAGTGATTTAACTTTGAAATCTTTTGGGCATTCAGAGCACTGATAAGGTTTTTCCCCAGTGTGGAATCTCACATGTGCATTTAGAAGTGATTTAAGTTTGAAATCTTTTGGGCATTCAGAGCACCGATAAGGTTTTTCCCCAGTGTGGGTTCTTATATGCTGAGTGAGACTGTGTTTGTTTATGAAACATTTCGGACATTCAGAGCATGGATAAGGTTTTTCCCCAGTGTGGGCTATTGTATGTCGAGAAAGACTTCTTTTGTCACTGAAACATTTCTGGCATTCAGAGCACTGATAAGGTTTTTCCCCAGTGTGGGTTTTTATATGCAGCGTGAGATGTCTTTTTTCATTGAAACATTCCTGGCACTCAGAGCACTGATAAGGTTTTTCCCCAGTGTGGGTTCTTGTATGCCGAGTGAGGCGGTCTTTTTGACTGAAACATTTGTGGCATTCAGTGCACTGATAACGGTTTTCCCCAGTGTGGATTCTTATGTGCCGTGTGAGAGTACTTTTTACACTGAAACCTTTTTGGCATTCAGAGCACTGATAAGGTTGTTCCACAGAATGGGTCATTGCATGTTGAGAAAGACTTTGTTTGTTACAAAACCTTTCTTGGCATTCAGAGCACTGATAAGGTTTTTCCCCAGTGTGGAATCTCAAATGTGCAGTTAGAAGTGATTTAAGTTTGAAATGTTGTGGGCATTCAGAGCACTGATAAGGGTTTTCCCCAGTGTGGATTCTTGTATGTTCAGTGAGTCTGCTTTTGCAACTGAAACATTTCTGGCATTCAGAGCACTGAAAAGGTTTTTCCCCAGTGTGGGTTCTTCTATGCCGAGTGAAACTGTTTTTGTCAATGAAACATTTCTGGCAATCCGTGCACTGATAAGGTTTATCCCCAGTGTGGGTTCTTCTATGCCGAGTGAGAATGTTTTTGTCATTGAAACATTTCTGGCAATCCGTGCACTGATATGGTTTTTCTCCAGTGTGGGTCCTTGTATGTAGAGTGAGTCCTCTTTTGTCACTGAAATATTTCTGGCATTTCGAGCACTGGTAAGGTTTTTCCACAGAGTGGGTTAATACATGTCGAGAAAGATTTTGTTTGGTACAAAACCTTTTCTGGCATTCAGAGCACTGATAAGGTTTTTCCCCAGAGTGGATTCTCATATGGTCAGTGAAATAAGATTTACGGCTGAAACTTTTTTGGCATTCAAAGCACTGGTAAGGGTTTTCTGCAGAGTGGGTTAATGCATGTTGATATAGACTCGGTTTGTTACGAAACCTTTTCTGGCATTCAGAGCACTGATAAGGTTTTTCCCCAGTGTGGATTCTCATATGCTCAGTGAGATAAGATTTACGCCTGAAACTTTTTTGGCATACTTTGCACTGCGAGAGGTTTTTCCCAGTGTGCATTCTCTCAAATTCAGTGAGATGAGATTTATGGCTGAATCTTTCTTGGCACAGGTAACTTTTTTCCCCAACTTGGGTTATTTTGCTTTGATTGAGGTGGGTTTGAACACTGAATTTGTTCTCACAGCCCGTGTTTTTATAAGGTGTATTCCTTGAGTTACATTTAATTTTCTCTTCCTTATATGCCACGGTAAGAGTGAACCCGATTTTAGAGTCGGGCTTGTTTAGATAATGTTCAGTATTTATCTCTAAAAGAAATTGTGTGTTTTACACTTGAATTGAGCAAAATATGTCTGGAAGCAGCCCTGTAACACCTGTCGAAATGTTTCTAGCAGATAATAGTCTTTTGGTTATAGCCTCTCCGGCAGCAACTTATTTTGTGACTGAAGTTTTTCTCAAATCTATTTGTATAGGTTCTTAGCAATACAGTAATAAGGTGTTAGTCTGATATTTAATTATTAAACTGAGAAGTACCTTTTTGCACTGATGTAATGGCAGTAACTGAGAACATTAGAAAATGCACAGTACTATTGTGGATCACGAGTCAAAGAGCATCAGTTCCTTTTACCCTTTTTATGTTTGGTGTAAGGTGTAGTTCTGAAGACGAGGATTTATTTACATTAGATATAGCGCAACGGTGCTCATTTAATCAGTTTTTACACATCACTCCTGCACAACAGATAATGTCGAGGCGATTTACATAGAATTACAGAACAGAATACATTAAAAAGGAAACATTCTGAGATGGTCATGAACACAATAAAGTGGTGGATTTTTAGGTTTTCGCCAGAGTGAGCAGAGTGGGTCGTGGTGTTCTATTCAGAGGCAGATAGTCTCAAACTTGCGTAACTGGTTAAAAACGGTTGTTAAACAAAGGTGATTTTCCAATATTTTGATTGTTTGCTTGTCAGCTTTGGAGTCTTCTTTTAGCGTCTTTTCTTTGATGGTCTGCAGAAGAAACCTTTTGTTATAACTTTCTTTTTTGCAGTGTCTGGAATTAGATGATGCTTTAGATGAACGTTATTCCGTCATGCTGCAGCAATTTGTCTTTCTGATAATATTTCAGATGAGGATGCTGTGATTGGTCTTTCTGGCATTATTCCTGATGCTGTGTGCACAGATATGACTTTGCTCTGGGTTAATGAAATGCAAAATTAGAGACTTCACTTACAGGTATAGTACTTTCCTCAGCTCCCACTTCCTCGCAACACCTAGGTTTTGGAAATTGTTTAAACTTAGAATGCTGGATGTCAATCAGTTTTTCCAAATATTCCTTCTTATGGCACTAACATTCAGTTGCCTGGTGCTAAATCTTGCTTTCTTCATGCGTAATTTCAATCACCTATAGTATTAAAATTAAATAGTTAATACATGTAGATTTCAACAAAAATAATTTACAAGCCAAATCAATGCAGAATTGCAGAATTTTGAAAATGTTGAGCTGTTCTTCAGACAGAGCCGAGTGTAGAATGGTAGCTTGAGAGTACTTGGATGAGTGAGGATTTGTAGAATTTATTAAGCTCAAAAGGATACATGTACCCTATGGTTTTGTAACATAGAATCCCAAAGGCAGACATTAAAGTCATATGGACTGGCACCAAACAGATATTTAAAAAAGAATACTATTAATTAAGTTTTAATGTAGATTTCTGGAATGGGAATTTCTCCTCCACGGACAACAGGCGTTTGCCTCTGCCCTGAGTTACCACCTACTTGTATCTGATATCCTGACTTTTGAGTTCTGTCCTCTGCCGCACGCAAATCTATTGTGTATTGCGAGGACTATGCTTAGACCTATACCTCAACTATGGTCCAGAGTATGAATCAAGGGCAATGAAATGAAATTAAGGCGTACTTTCATGTGTTCATTTTATTCCACCTGATTATCATTTGTTAGGTTTTTCTGTACCTGGATGTACCGGGTGCAAAAAAAATAGGACACACTTTTTTTCCAGACAGAAAATCTTTACTGAAATGACGCAGCCAAGACTTATGCTGTTTTTTTACTAACTGGGGGAAACACACAATTCTTCCCTCTGTTAGAAAATGCTTTCCTCTTCCCTCCCCTGCTTCACCCATCTCCCCCCAACCAACCACATGCATATATATACCACCTGCTTAAAACAAGTGGTAAATAAAAGCAGAAAAACACTATGAAATAGTGAATGGCATGTGGTTTGACAGGCAGAAGAGTCTGTTCCTCGTGGCAACTCCCCAGTCCTTGGCGTCAAACTGGTAACTGCACGTTACTGGGGTAAATGTACCACAAAACAATTACATGAGATTTTTCTGCCACTCCAGTACTGTGCAACTTCTAACAAGGGACTATGAGAGGTCTTGGACAGGTCCTGTGACCTGGAGGGTCACACCAAGTGTGCTCTTATTTAAGGCAGAGGACTGTCATGGGTTTAACAGCCAGAGCGGTGGAGGCAATGCACCCTGTTGTAAGGATCAATAGCCTGATGAGATCTTTGCATCATGGTCAGTGGAGTGGCTTCCTACTGGCACGCCTACTGGCAATGCTCCATTTATATACCTGTGCCCAGACTTTGCGCTAACATCAAGTGCGTGTTTAGGGTGTGGGTGTGCGTAGCATAAATGCAATGTGAGAGTGCGACAGAGTAAACTGCATCTCCTGCCTGCCAGTTGTGTATACAAGTGGGACCATCTATCCCTCTTTTATACCCCAGTTCAAAGTCCTCTGTTACCAAGGAATAATGTGCTCTACAAAGTACTCAGGTGCCTGCTGTGCTACCAGGAATGGTGTCAGCCTGACAGTCTATCTAAGTTGAAGGGACATCACCTGCAGGCTGACTTACTTAATGGAGAGCCTAAAAGTCTGCCTAGAAGCCTGCCTGTCTGGTAAGAAAGGGAAGGGAGTTTGACTGTCCAGCAGGAGGACAAGGCTATCTGTAGGGCGGGCCGGAAAGCCATCCAGCAGGACCAGCTAGTCTGAGGGATGCCCCCCCCCCCGCCCCAAGACTCTCCCAACAGTTCAAGGCAGAAAATAAAACTCTACAACAACATGATTGTTGAGGCCCAGTAGGACGATTGTGTGCTGCCAACAGCCCATTCAAGGTTGCATTTGCCAAATTCCTAACACAACAGAGTCTGACTCTACTGACTTCCTGGTGAGCCTGTGTTGGGCTTTTACCTGCTGAATTTCTGACTACTCTGTGTCAGAGGCCTACGAGGGACTACCACTACTCCAGTGTCGAACACCCTATCTGAGCTTACGCCTGTGGTCCAGCCGGCCACAATGTGGGCTCAATTGCTGACGGTCGGGCCTCCAGAGGGCGCTTCACTTACAGACAGGCCAGGTGTGACTGCTACCTAGGGACTAATGATCTTCAGGCAACTGCAATGAAAAGACAGAGTGGGTGCCCTACTGAATGCAGCACTATATCCAGGACAAAAGCGCTCCACAAAAGCCTGCTGGTGGGTCACTGCTCTCTCGAGTCTTCGAGCGTGCCATTCAAGTGTCGGGAAACAGGAAAGAGACCCAGATAAGACTGACTCATCCTGTGAAAGGGTAAGACACTTACGACTGAGCATACACGCATTGGGGTGACTGGACTGACAGAACTGACCCTATACTATATTCATGATACTCCTAAATGCCCATATAGGGGAAGAGGGTATCAAAACCAGACGCACCTGTCTGCAGCAGATGGTACTCTGGCATCCCTGCACTATCTTTTCACCCAGACTGTCCATAAAGTTGATTTTAGAGCCGCTACACACATAGCAGGGGGAATCTCAGACCGTTCGCTGGTGGAGGTGCAACTCGATGGTCCGGTTATGGACTTCATGCTACCCCCAAGGGTTGGTCCGTGATATTTAAAAGACAAGACGGTCAAAGCTCGTATGAGAGAGGGAGCAGACTTCTATTTTAAGGAGAACGGGCGGCCTGTTGAATCAGCTTGCGTGCTATAGGATGAGTTCAAACCAGTGATCCTTGAGGACACTGACAACAAGGGGACAGAAATAATGGGAGAGACTTCCTGAAAGACCTGACCCTGCCAATGCTAACAAATGAGGACCGAGACGCACTAGACCAAGACTTGACATTAGACTAAATAAATAAGACAATAAGAACCTTGCAAGCAGGGCAAGCGACGGGGCCTAATGAGCTTCCCATAGAATTTAATAAAAGCATGATGGATAAAATCAAGGAGTACCTCCAGAGGAGGTTTCAGACTGCCTGAAAATAAGGGTGTCTCCCAGAGGACCAAAGAATGTCTGAGGTGGTGGTCATCCCAAACAAGCATTGGAAATGCAATAGGTCTCGCATTAGGAAAGTTTGAGCTATTGGTCTTATAAATTAAATTCTTTTTTATTTATGTGTTTGTTAAAATAGCTAAATTAATAGCTCTGTCATTTACAATGCTAATAGTTATAACTTTTGCAAATGTGACACCTATAACATTTGTAATGCAACATGTTTTTTATTTACGTGACTTAGATGTATTAATATTACAAATAACAATGGCTTTTATTTTTTTTGTTAAATTAATTGTTAAATAATTTATTTAATTTGTAATGGCAATATCTTAAACTTTTGTAAATAACTTTTGTGAAGATTATATTCAGTGTTTTTTATTGTGACGAAAATCCAAGAACAGAAGTGAAATATTAACATCTTTTTTGTGATTTGTAATAAAGCTTGAAAGTTTGAAAACAGCTTGAAACAGTGTCGCCTGTCGTGAACTGAGGGCTGTAACTCACTGTGTAATTCACTATGTAAAGGCAACCACAAAATACAGAAACTGTGAATTGAACTTTACAGGAAATGGGAGCCGAACAATGGGGAGAGGGAGGGCGGGGTGATTTATGCTTCCAGATTATGAGGTGGAAGTGCTCTGGCGAATACACCGCCCCCTCCCCACAGTTGCAAGTCAAACTTGAGCGAAGAGAAGAACATGCAGTGTTGCAGATCCTGAGCTAACTTTTGTTTATCTTTGTCAGTGGCAGTGTAATCCCTGTCAAAGATTACATGTTGTTTTTTATTTATTATTTACTTTGTGTTTCAGCCTGCCGCTAGTTGTGCTAGTTGTGTGCGTGTGTGTCTGAGTGGGAGTATTCACTCACTCACTCATCTTACATGAAACCGAGCTGCATAAAGCCTTGGGGAGTCCTCAATACTTAGGAACCTCCGCTGTCACAATACTAAGGAAACAAGCTTGGCAATGAAGCCAGCTGGTTTAAAAGGGGGAAGGCTGTCGTTTCTCTGACATCCAAGATAACATAAAGCACAGAGTGATGTTACTGTAGTGTAGCCCACTTCTTGGTAAAGTTAGTGGCAAGTAACAAGACGGTTGATGCATCATAATCCTGGTCATGGGCAAAAGCTGGATCAAGGTTATCCAGGCAAAGAACTGGTCACGGACCACTAGTGCGTGATCGCTCATTTCAATGAACCAAAAATAGCTCCCCTTAATACACTGCTGCCAGGTGAGGCTTGCTACCTTCTTTTTGTAGCCTTTCCTGCCTGTCTCCTGACTTACGGAGACGTTTGTTTTCAAATTAATTGTGAATCGGCAGCAGCTATTTGGCCATTTGTGTGGTTGCATAGCGGCAAAGAAGAAACACATTTAACTGCTCCTGGAAAAGGCAGAGAATGTCCTTGTCAAAGCTCTAGTGGAACTAAGTATTTAATTACTCTTCTATTCTCTGAGTACTTTAGCATACAAAATTACATAAAAATACATCCTACGCAAGCGTTTGTGATATTTCTCGTATATGTGGCAGAAAATATGCTGCACATGCTTTCCTTGTGATGGGAAAACATAACACTCCTTGGATGCCGCTAGTTGTGCTAGTTGTGTGCGTGTGTGTCTGAGTGGGAGTATTCATGTGAGTGTGAGTGTGAGCGTGTGTGCATGTGTGTGTGTGTGTGTGTGTGTCTGAGAGTGCATGTGGGAGTGCATGCATGCGAGTCTGTTTGCAAGTGCATGCGTGTGTGTCTGTGTGTGAGTGTGTGCGTGTCTGTGTGTGTGAAGAATTCTCTCATGCTGTATTTTGAGAAAGCTTTTGTGTATGCTGTCTATGTTCGTAAGCGCTGCTTTTAAAAAACAAGACGGAGGGAAGGCAGAGAAGGGGTGGGGGGAGGAGAAATGCGACACGGCGGGCAGGGGATGATGCCGCTAGTTGTGTGCGTGTGTGTCTGAGTGGGAGTATTCATGTGAGTGTGAGTGTATGTGCATGTGTGTGTGTCTGAGTGTGCATGTGGGTGTGTGTATGTGAGTGCATGCATGTGAGTCTGTTTGCAAGTGCATGCGTGTGTGTGTCTGTGTGTGAGTGCGTGTGTGTTTCTGTGTGTGTGAAGAATTCTCTCATGCTGTATTTTGAGAAAGCTTTTGTGTATGCTGTCTATGTTTGTAAGCGCTGCGTTTAAAAAACAAGACGGAGTGAAGGCAGAGAAGGGGAGGGGGAGGAGAAATGCAACACGGCGGGCAGGGGAGGGGGCGGAGCGGGTAAAAAAAAACAAGACGGAGGGAAGGCAGAGAAGGGGGGAGGAGAAATGCAATGACAGACTGCTATAGCGCGATCACTTGCTTCAATGAGATCTTATCACTTCAGTTAATTTGCAGGAAATAAAAAGTACAAGAAATCTACTACCACTAATCAAAGTATTCTTACAGGAAAAGGTGAAACAAAAGCATATTTGTTTGAACAAGACGGAGGGAAGGCAGAGAAGGGGAGGGGGGAGGAGAAATGCGACACGGCGGGCAGGGGAGGGGGCAGAGCGGGGAGAGCGGCGATGAGGGTGTGAAGCAGCAGGGGCCTTTGAAGTGAAGCTAAGCTTCACTTCAAAGGTGTGGGAGGAGTGCTGCTGGGGAACAGAAGCCGATTTGATAATGTGCACGCGCATTTTAGGTCAATGCGCTTGCGCATTGACCTAAAATGCATGTGAATGTGATTCATTCATAAGCCTGGCTCTTTCGCCAGGCTTATGAATGAATTACTTAGGGGCAGGATTCCCTTGTCCGCAGCACCCTGAAACCTTGTGGTGTGCGTGCGCTTTATAAGTATTTTTAACATAACGTAACATTTAACATCGTCTAAATGGGACAACCTGGAAAGTCCATCTGCATTGGCAGTCCCAGGTCTCTGTTTCACTTCAAAGTCTATTCCCTGTAGGGAGATGGACTACTTTAGCCATTTGGGATTTTCACCTTTCATTTGTATTAACCATCGGAGAGGCCTGTGGAAGGTTTGAATTTGGAAGTGAGAGCCATACAGGTTTGAATTAAACTTCTCAAGGGACCAAACCACAGCAAAGGCACCCATCTAAATGGCACTTCAACGCTGATCGCTGGGGATTAGCCTTCTACTGATGAAAGCCAGTTGCTGATTTTGACCTCGTGGTACAAAAGGGGGTGGTGATGGACGGAGCATCTGAACCAATCAAACACTCACACCCAGTCAACAGATCTGGGTTTAATCCATCACCGTTCTTTAGCCCACTCTGCCACCCCAGTTCAGACATGGCCATATGCAAATCAGTCTGGCCCTGTGCCTCATGGGAACAGTCCATAGTCTGATAGGAGCTACTACAAGAAGAGCAGAGAAACAGGACCACAGACCGCCACAGAGTGACAACTGCCCAGAAGCTGAAGAAAGAACTCTGGAACAGCAAACCTACTGCACCCTGGAGATTCTCCAGGGTAAGCAAATGATGGTAATGAAATGCAAACTGCAGCATTAAGGTCACACACTACAACATCATTCCCTTTAAACAAAAGGTAACAGCCTACAAGAAAAAACGAAACAAAAAGCCACAAAACTAGAAAATGCATTTCCAAATGCTGCAAAAGAGAAACAGTTAATACAATTGAAAAATATTAAACTTTGTTGGTACCTTAGTAATGTGCTTTCTTCTGGGCTCCACTCCATCTGCAGCAATAACGCTCTGAAAGGAGAAATTACTGCTGTGAGTCTCAAAGTCTTCAGTATTACTGGTCTCAGTCACGAAGACTGCGGTGTCGGAAGATAACTTTCTTTTATTTGGCTTTATAGTTCCACCAGTCACGCCATCGCTTTTAGCAGACACGCTACTGTCGGCAGCATCATAACTTCAGGCAGACCTGCAATGCGGACCTCACCACTCACATTGGGTGAATATTCAACAAGCATGGTCTCAGCTTCCCAAGTAGAACAAAAGAATCGGGTCTCACAACATATACAGAGCCACAGTTAGCTCTGCCACCACTTGAGCACACCCAAACACCTCAGCACTTAAGCACCAGTCCCAGGGGAGACCATCTGTGAAGTCCTTGTGAACTGGCACCACTCCTGGGTCAGCACAAGCAGCATCATGGACAGCGTCTAACACCGCTGCCACAAACATTCATGAACATCCAAATCCTCGTGACCAAACTACCCAAAAGTGGCTTTCTAGATAAGCAGCCAGCCCTGTAGTGTCTGTCTCTGTGTACTAATTTGATGCCAAAGTTGTAATTTTAAAAACAGCCTTAGCAACCTTACAGGGGCCTTACTGACACCATTAAGGGTTCAAACCAAAGGGCTGTGGTCGGTGAACTTTAAAAGATGCATGCCCCCAGACCTCTTCTGGACAACAAAAACTGATGAAACCATTCAGAGGAATTGGTATCATAAATCATGTAAGAGTTCAGTAAGCTTACTCCGTAACCTCAGAAAAACATAGCGCACTCTATGAATGAGAGGTACTGCCTGAGCTTTAAGTTTGATACAATGCTCAACCCATTCACTGCACCCACTCGGGAAACATCAGGAGAATGTAGTAAAGTATTCTTAATGTCAATGGTATCAAAATCTACATTCGATACAGGCATGTCACTCAACACCGCTGGATTATCAGGAACCGGCCTCATAGCTAAACCAACTTAGTCTGATTCTGCCATTCCATCCCTTACCTTCCATTGATAGATATACATTTTTGAGTGAATCTTTTTACCCAATCATTCCAGCAGACTAACAAAGTAATCCAGTATATATCGATATCCTGCTCACCTAAGGTGTGGGGATTTATACTGGAGCTGGCCAGTTGTTTCTCACGGCTCTAGTTTTATCAAAGGCTACATCACACAAAATCTTGATGGGTAGTCCTGAATCCGCCATTCCATTTAACAGCACCGCACCAGCATGAATGATACACAAGGGACACATTACCTGTCGCATGAAGGTGGAACGAACTATGGAATCAATGGCTAAAACTAAGTTATTCCCTCTGGGGACATTCTTCCTCATTAACATCAATTGTGCAGACTTTTACAGTAGTGCATACACTCATACTGCTTGAAAATGCCCCAACACTGCAACACTGTCCTTGATCCGGGCATTTCCCATTACTTCCCACGTGTGCCTTAAACCCACACCTGTAACTGAATTGCTTTTTTCTCCCCTGAGGCGGAAGCCGGGGGCTCTTTATGCTATCCCTGTTGCCCACGGGCATTTAATAAATTGATTAGCTGAAAATATTTTTAAAACATTATAAATATTTTAATCGCTCATTTTTATCAACACTCATCCCTGACCCCTCGGTGGGAGAATTACGTCGTACCGAGGCCCCTCGCAGCCTTTCCTTGACCGGTACAGCCGATTCAGGTGCTGACGCCGGAAGGCTAGGAGGGGGGGACGCCATCTTGGTGGGAGGAATAGGGTAGCGGTCCAGCAGTAGGACGTTTCCGCCCGCCCAGGTTACTTAAGGGCCGTCTTGTCGTGTTGGCTTAAAATTGCTTTTTTTCTCCCCTGAGGCGGAAGCCGGGGGCTCTTCATGCTATCCCTGTTGCCCACTGGCATTTAATAAATTGATTTGCTGAAAATATTTTTAAAACATTATATTTTAATCGCTCATTTTTATCAGCACTCATCCCTGACCCCTCGTGGGAGAATTACGTCGTACCGAGGCCCCTCGCAGCTGTTCCTTGACCGGTACAGCCGATTCAGGTGCTGACGCCGGAAGGCTAGGAGGGGGGACGCCATCTTGGTGGGAGGAATAGGGTAGCGGTCCAGCAGTAGGACGCTTCCTGCCCGCCCAGGTTACTTAAGGGCCGTCTTGTCGTGTTGGCTTAGAATTGCTTTTTTTCTCCCCTGAGGCGGAAGCCGGGGGCTCTTTATGCTATCCCTGTTGCCCACGGGCATTTAATAAATTGATTTGCTGAAAATATTTTTAAAACATTATAAATATTTTAATCGCTCATTTTTATCAGCACTCATCCCTGACCCCTCGGTGGGAGAATTACGTCGTACCCAGGCCCCTCGCAGCCGTTCCTTGACCGGTACAGCCGATTCAGGTGCTGACGCCGGAAGGCTAGGAGGGGGGACGCCATCTTGGTGGGAGGAATAGGGTAGTGGTCCAGCGGTAGGACGCTTCCCGCCCGCCCAGGTTACTTAAGGGCCGTCTTGTCGTGTTGGCTTGGAATTGCTTTTTTTCTCCCCTGAGGCGGAAGCCGGGGGCTCTTTATGCTATCCCTGTTGCCCACGGGCATTTAATAAATTGATTTGCTGAAAATATTTTTAAAACATTATAAATATTTTAATCGCTCATTTTTATCAGCACTCATCCCTGACCCCTCGGTGGGAGAATTACGTCGTACCGAGGCCACTCGCAGACGTTCCTTGACCGGTACAGCCGATTTAGGTGCTGACGCCAGAAGGCTAGGAGGGGGGACGCCATCTTGGTGGGAGGAATAGGGTAGCGGTCCAGCAGTAGGACGCTTCACGCCCTCATCCACTGAGGATAAAAGAATGACGCTTCCCCATCCGCGCAGCGGGCGGGCACAGCGGGCACGCCAGCGGCGCGCCAAAGGCAAGCCCGTCTGCGCCCGTCCGCACCTGAACTGGGCTTAGGGCCAACCCCCTTCATCGCAGCCATCAAAACCCAGGTATTATAGCGCGGAATCCCTTCACAGTATGAGGCCTTTAGGACCAGGTTGCTGTTCGAACCCTTTTTATGCCCCAGAGCTACCAGCGTTTTGTTCAAGGTCTAAAGAGATCCTGAAACCGATGCAGCCTCAGGAAGCGAAGCAGGACTATTGCATGCTATTGTTGAACTGTAGATCCCTTCCGAAACACAAGATAGAACTCGCCCTTCTGTTGGAAGAACGTATGCCAGATGCAGTCTCTCACAGAGACATGGCTTACGACGGACTCTGACCCCGATATAGCGACAGCCCTTCCCCCGGGTTTTCAAATTACGCGGCGGGATCGCCCCGAGGGGAGAGGAGGAGGCCTAGCCATTATATATAAAGAACAATATCACTGTCGAGTCATCCCTGAATAAATTTCAGACTGCGAGAGTCTAGCGTTCAGTCTGGAATTTTCCCCTAACAACTGCTTTTCCGGTACTGTTGTATATCGCCCCCCGGGACCCTCTAAACAGTTCCACAGCCACCTTCCGACCGTCCTTGCAGTACGAGCCAGAATCGCCTCTAACTTTACTTTGCTAGGGGACCTTAATTTTCATTTTGATGTCGCCCTGGACCATACTGCTATGTCACTTATAGATGATCTAGCGGCATTACAGCTAGTCCAACGAGTAAAGGCTCCCACCCATATTAAAGGCCACTTGCTGGACCCTGTGTTTAGTAATTGCACAGAGATCGCGGTGGGACTGCCAATTCCCCTCCCTTGGACCGACCATCTATTGGAGCCTCTCACCTGGACTATACCCAAGGCAGTACCTTCTAGATCTATCGTAAGGAGGGCTAGAAGCTGGGCCAAACTACCAGTCGAATTATGGACCAGTAGACTTGAGATGGGCCAGCCCTCCTACAATGAGGATCCATGTGTAGCCAACCAGGAATTTAAAGACTGGATTGCACAGTCCATCGATGCCACTCTACCCCTTAGCAAAATTACATTGAAACGTTCTCAAAAAACTGCCCCCTGGTACTCAGAGCTCCTTAGGGATAAGAAACGCCAATGTAGGAAAATGGAAAGACGCTGGCGTTTAGGCTACGCACTGGACGATAAAGTCCAATATAGAGAGGCAATTAAAATCTATTAAGCGGAGGTCAAATCTGCGCAATCTATATACTTCGCTGATAAAATTATACAAGCTAAGTCCAAGCCCAAGGAGATCTTCCAAATAGTGAAGAAGTTGACCAAACTTCCCTCCCCTATCATGTACCTCGACAAATCCACAGCCCACTGCAATAACTTGGCAGATTTCTTTTCTCAGAAAGTCACTTAAATCTATTATTTTTTCCCCTCTATAGCACCACGGCCCATAGCCCAGGACCAGACAATCTGGGAGGATATGCCATCCCAATCTCTTATTACGCTAGATCACTTTCCGCCACTAGACCCTGAATCTTTAGCTTCCATAGCCAGCAAAGTAAAATCCGGATCTCCATGTGATCCAGCACCCCCAGAAATCATGATGCTGGCACCTCAGGTTATTTTGCCGACCATCTTGAACCTTCTAAATGCCTCCATTACTTCCTGTATCGTGCCGCCTGCCTGGAAGCGGGCCATGGTGCGTGCTCTGCTAAAAAAACTTAATCTGGACCCCGGTGACTTCAGTAGTTATCGTCCTATCTCTCTGCTCCCTTGGGTAAGCAAAGTTCTCGAGAGGCACATCAACGTCCATCTGGTGCATTTCCTTGAGAACAACCAACTTTTAGATGCTACCCAGACGGGCTTTAGACCCAGACATGGGACAGAGACCGCCCTGCTGGCAGTCACTGAGGCAACCAGAAAGATCTTGGATCAGGGAGGGTCAGTGGCAGTGATCCTCCTTGATCTAAGCGCGGCATTCGACACGGTCAGCCATGACATCTTGCTGGGACGCCTGTCGAGTGTCGGAATAGTTGGCGGAGCATGGCTATGGTTCAAATCCTTTTTGAGTGATAGGTCTTTCAAAATTTTTGATGGGGACTCCGTATCCTCAAGCAGGCCACTGAAGTGTGGAGTCCCGCAGGGTTCCTCTTTAAGCCCTGCGCTTTTTAACATCTACATGAGACCACTGGCTGAGGTGGTTCGTCCGTTTGGCATCAAGATCATCTCCTATGCGGACGACACTCAGCTAGTGGTCTCCTTGGCGCAGGAGCAGTGCTTGCCATCCCCAGGTGGTCTGGCAAAATGCTTAGAGGAGGTAAAGGGACTTCCTCTCTCCTTAAGCTGAATGGGGACAAAACGGAGCTGATGCTCCTGGGTCCCACTAACCTTACTTCTGTCAACCCCTTGTGGCCCTCATGTCTTGGTACCCCCCCCCAATACCCAAGGACAATATAAAAAGCCTTGATGTGAGAAGTTGGCCTGATAGGTGATGTTTCCAATTCTGGAACCACCTGTTATCAGACCAAACAATCCCTTATGGTGTCTGGTTGTAAGTCAACCTTATTAGACAAGCTATCCTAGGGGTAGCATGGACTAAGCAGCCTAAAGGCTTAACTTAAGAGGTCGTGTTAAGCGAGCTGTTTTACCACATACAATCCTGTAATATCAAATGAAAGGACACCACACAAGAATATATTATAAAAATATATGTATTTATTACTAAAAACAATCCCCAGTATTCTTTATGAATAAAGGGGCACAAGCGTTAAATCAAAAGCACAGTTTAAACATACAAAGTTGCACAATTATGGATGAGGGCGGGTGGCCACTCAAACCATATACTAAACAAGTGGTATAAGAGATGCCACTCGAACAGTGGTTAGGCCTAGGGCCTAGGGAATCGCTGGGAGCAGTCGGGACAAGCAATGCTGAAGTCGGGAGAGGCCCACGGGATTCGGGAGCAGTGCGGAAAGCGCACGCATGCACCAATGTTAACCAATGGTGCGTAAAAGTTGTAAAGTTAGAGTTTAAGGATACTTCCGCTGAACCTAGAGGAACAAAACTTAAGACACAGACCCTAGAGAGGTGTACCAGTGTGGGAACACCGGCGGAGCAAAGTTACCTCACCCACAGGAAGCGGGTGCACAGGGTCGAAGTTGAGTCGGGTTTCGTCACGCAGGCTCTTGGTGCTTGAAGCTGAAAGGGCTGCAGGCGGGGTGAAAGAGAAGTGTCCGGTGGAGTCCAAGGGTGGACTCGAGTCGAAAAGTACCTGAAAGCAGAGGGGACAGAGTCTGGGTCACTCAGCAGTGACCAGGGTGGAACCAGGACGGAACCAGGCAATGTCGGGCGCAATCAGGTGGTCGTCGAGGAGCTTCTCTCCGCTGTCACGTGGGCTCTGGGGCATCTGCGACGTCCAGGAGCGGGTCACGATCTGTCCCACGAGGGCTCTCACCGTCGGTGCAGTCGGCTTCAAGTTTGGAGCAAACAACACTTGGCAAGAGCAATCCACGCGGAACCGGGAGATTGCTTCTCACTCGAACCAGGAGGGTCAGAGTGGGGGCTCCTTTTCAGGGGAGCTGGTGCAGATCTGGAGCAACCAGATTTGCAGGTCGAATTTCAAAGTTCGTCGGCACAGGGGCCACTAGCCGGCTGGCAAGTGACCGGGCCAACGCGTTGAGCCAAATGGAGCAGAAGGGCCCCACGCAGCACTCGTCGAGTGTGGAGGGCTGAACTTCGGTGCAAGAGTGGCTCAGGGTTGGGGCTTCTCAAACCCCGGTGTACAGCTTCGAGGGTCACTCGTGGGCTGCACGGTCAGCGTCTCGTGGTCAATTCAAGATGGCGTGCCCCACGCTTCCGGTCGCCTCCACGGGTCTCAGCTCTGCAGGGACTGTGGATCGGGCTGTAGGAAGGCAGGCAAGCTTGATCTCGTCGATCTCTGTCGCTCGAGTTCCGGCGGGAACTGCGACAAAGCAGACGTCGATGGCTGGATGGTGCCTGTTTGCACAGGGTGGTCACTCCTTGACCACAAGGGAGATTCTTCAGTCTTCTACGTTGAGTAGGATGTCGAAGGGTCCAGAGTTTCGTTTCTTATGTTTCATCAGGAAATCTGTAGTGCATTGGCACTGCTCCCACTCTTATTCGAATCTGGGGGGTGGGATTACCTGCTAGGTCCCCTCCTATGGGTGGGACCCAGGAAGTGGGTGGATACACCCCCTTCCTTTGATCCAGGCCGCCCTGGCACGAGGGCTGGAGTGCCCCAGAACCGGTTTGGCCGGATTATGCAAGGGGCAGCCTTGTGCGCCCCAAGCAGTGTCTGGTTTCTTTCAAACCTCCCTGCTACAATCCACTATCTCCTGTCTGGAGGGTGGTAACACCCCCCTGCGACAGGAAACCCTTTGTCCAGGCCCCATTTGGCTGAGTTTCGGTCAGCTGCAGGGGGCCAGACTCTTGTCTGTGGCAGAGGCATCCATTTTGTGGATCTAAGGTCCTTTTAGAAATTAACCGCATTTAAGTAAAGTAACATGTCTTACCCCTCTAGAGGGGTGGAATGCTATCCCCGTCGCCAGAACTGGCGAGGGGATAGTATTCCAAATCGTATGACACCTTACACGACATGTTTTGATAAAGCCAAACCAGAGTTGCTATATAACCGCGAGGATTATAAGGCACTTAAGAGTATATGGTATGGCATTATCCTGAAACAGCTTAGGGAGTTGTTCCCGACAGCTGCAGACAGGCTCAGCTCATGCTAGAGCTCCATCTCACATTAAACCACGCACTCTGCCTCCAGGATTGATGTGGCCTTCCATAGGAGTGGCTCACAGGTTTATATGTGTCCAGATATAGGTTTAGATATAGGTATACTATATCTAAGTAAGGGGTGATTACACCACCTTACCCCAGCTGAGTGATCAGCCAGTTGTGTCAATTTAAGAACCAGCCAGGGGTGGCAAAAGATATGCTGCAGCCCCTGGTAGGCCTTGGTGGCTCCTATGCCCTGGGCACCTATAGTGCATTATACAGGGGCTGACAAGGAGTCCATTTCCAATTGTGGTATGTACCTAGGGTACATGGAATCCATTTTACAGAGAGAGCAGATGGCCTGTGGCCCTGATTAGCAGGGAACCAGGTCAACTAAGTCAAAAAACCAGCTAAACACAGGCAAAAAATCTGGGGTAACCATAGTCAGGTAGCCACCTTCCTACACTTGGGGTTTGGCTAGACAAGACCCTTTCTTTTAACACTCATGCCACAAAACGTGCGGCTACTTGCTTCGGCCTCCTAAGGATGCTGAAGAAAGTTCTTCCTCTTCTGCCAGTGGAGGCAAAGCAGGTAGCCATTCAGGGTTTGATTCAGTCCTGCTTGGATTCTAACAACGTCCTCTATCTTGGCCTTCCGGAATATACACTGCGCAAGCTCAAGATTGTGCAAAATTGTGCGGCTCGCACCGTGCTCCAGCTGCCGCGCAGGCTGTCAGCCAAACCTGGTCTGCACAGCCTGCACTGGCTTCCAGTGCGACAAAGAATCGCCTTTAAGGCGATGTGTATATTCCACCAAGCTTTTTGGGACACGGGACCGGCCATTACTCGGGACCTAGCAACACAGTATCATCCTAGCAGAATCCTTTGTTCTAGCCAGGCATGTAAGGCTATAGTCCCCAGAATAAAAAAGGCAAGAGCTGGCGGCAGGATGTTTATTTACAACGCCGCCAAGCTGTGGAATTCACTCCCGTTTCAACTCAGGTCCAATACAAACCTTTCCACCTTTCGGAAACAGCTGAAGACTTTTCTGTTTAATGCTCCTTTCTAACTCTTTTTTCTGCCTTTTAAGCAATTTTACAGCTGGTCGCTAGCGCTTGGACGCCCCAGGGCAGCAACCGCGCTTTATTAGTTGACATTTCATTTAATTTCATTCATTCGTAACAACTGCCATGATGAGCTTTCTCAGCCCAATTCCTTTTTGTTTGGTTTCTGGAGTTCACAGAACAACCCAGAGCAGTCCCAAGAATGAGACTCACTGGTGATGTGCCCTCATCAGAGGTCAATGTTCTAGATGGAAGCGTGTAGCGCTCTATGCTTTTAGGAATGTTCACCTCTCGGGGACAGTTGGGTTCCTGCAGCTCAGTAATCTCTCCTGCAAATTCTTAGATAAACAGTTAAACACAAACTCGTCTCTGCTACATACATCCAATCTGTTCTCAAATTTGCATGGGGCTGTCAAAATGCAAAGAGCTGCAATATATTTGTTTTAAAAAGTTGTGACGTTCAAGCGTGAAGCTTGGTTTATCTCTAAACTGAATTTTGTAGAGGTTCTGTTCCCACACGATACTCGTCCCATATTCCAAGTGCTTCAACCGTGGTAGGTTATCAACTGCCTATTTGCAGATAATTTCTAAAAACTCTGCTAGTTTCTGCAAGAAATTGAATTATTATTTGTGGTGAAAGAGGAAAAATCACAACCCCTGCCAGAGTGAATTCTCAACGCCATTAAAAGTAACCTGGAGTCAAACCCTGGTACCGAAGACACGGAACAGGCAGGCTTAACATAGGACAATATGTAAAATATGTATGCAGAAACCAAAACAGTAAAAGTCAAAATGCAAAACAATAAATATAAAAAAACGAAATAGAAAAATAATGTAAAATGTAATGAACAAAATAACACTAAAATGACAAAACCCAATAAGCGGAATTTGAGATATGAAATGTAACGCTTCAAATAGCGATAGTGCCAAGAATCACAAGGTGCCAATCATACTCCATTGTTGCGGAAGACCTAGGCATAAATTGATGGTGACCACGATGGAAGTCAGGTCGGATACAGCAACCAGGTTCGTGCTGGTCAAAGATTTTACCTTTTGACTTTAGTCCTTTAAGTCTTCTTCCATAATAGGAGTGCACTTCTATAGTCTCCCAGGACCTCAGGGAAGCACGTAGAGCCTCATATGGGCTCAGTCAAGGACCAACAGCCGGGACCAGTCCAGTCCATGCCACTGGTCAGCTGGACAGTTGCAGCAAAGGCCTTTTTAGTGTTCTGTATCCTTGTAGGTTGAACACTACACAGCACATGGGCACATCTATTGTTAGTGCAGCAGGCACAGTGGCACCCGGGCTGAAGAAGGGGTAAGAGCTCACTGAAGCCTACCCTATGCCCACACAGGAGCAGCAATCATTAGTGAAGCAGGTGCGGGGAAGCTCACCAAGGTGCTATTTCCGTAATCAGATGTAGGATAGATATATAGGCAATCACCCGGCATACCCGACGAGACTACACGCTAGTACTTATCAAAAGCAATAATACTTTCAAGATTTTATCTGACTGGATGCGATGGTGATTACCAGCTTATTGATATTGCATCTCTTAACCCCTTCCATGCTCATGACGAGCTGAGCTCGTCATGAGTTGCGCCTGTTCATTTCGGATTGCCCTCTTGTCAGCGTTGGACCCCCGCCCCGAGACCTTGCTGCTGTCTTCAAACCCACTCCTCGCAGGACCCGCTGCGCGGGTCCCGCTTCGTGGGCGAGGGCAGCTGGGCTCTAAGGAGATCTGCATTGGTGATTGCTGCTGAGGGGAAGAGCTGCAGGGCTGCGAGCGACTGCAGGGACTCCAACTACCAGGAGTCCCTGCCCGGCCAACAGTCTACACCTGGCCCGCTCTCCCTGCAAGCCCCGCCCCCAGCGAACGGACTCATAAAATCTTGCCTGTTCTCTGTGTCGGTGGGACGCCTGTTCATTTCGGATTGCCCTCTTGTCAGCGTGGACTGTGATGTTGGACCCCCGCCCCGAGACCTTGCTGCTGTCTTCAAACCCACTCCTCGCAGGACCCGCTGCGCGGGTCCCGCTTCGTGGGCGAGGGCAGCTGGGCTCTAAGGAGATCTGCATTGGTGATTGCTGCTGAGGGGAAGAGCTGCAGGGCTGCGAGCGACTGCAGGGACTCCAACTACCAGGAGTCCCTGCCCGGCCAACAGTCTACACCTGGCCCGCTCTCCCTGCAAGCCCCGCCCCCAGCGAACAAACTCATAAAATCTTGCCTGTTCTCTGTGTCGGTGGGACGCCTGTTCTATTCGGATTGCCCTCTCGTCAGCGTGGACTGTGACGTTGGACCCCCGCCCGAGACCTTGCTGCTGTCTTCAAACCCACTCCTCGCAGGACCCGCTGCGCGGGTCCCGCTTCGTGGTGAGGGCAGCTGGGCTCTAAGGAGATCTGCATTGGTGATTGCTGCTGAGGGGGAAGAGCTGCAGGGCTGCGAGCGACTGCAGGGACTCCAACTACCAGGAGTCCCTGCCCGGCCAACAGTCTACACCTGGCCCGCTCTCCCTGCAAGCCCCGCCCCCAGCGAACGGACTCATAAAATCTTGCCTGTTCTCTATGTCGGTGGGACGCCTGTTCATTTCGGATTGCCCTCTTGTCAGCGTGGACTGTGACGTTGGACCCCCGCCCCGAGACCTTGATGCTGTCTTCAAACCCACTCCTCGCAGGACCCGCGCAGCGGGTCCCGCTTCGTGGGCGAGGGCAGCTGTGCTCTAAGGAGATCTGCATTGGTGATTGCTGCTGAGGGGAAGAGCTGCAGGGCTGCGAGCGACTGCAGGGACTCCCAACTACCAGGAGTCCCTGCCCGGCCAACAGTCTACACCTGGCCCGCTCTCCCTGCAAGCCCCGCCCCCAGCGAGTCACTTCCTCTATAAACCTCACACCGCTACCGCTGCGCGGGAGCGCCCGGGGCAAAGCCCGGGCAAAGGGCGGGCCCTCTAAGGCCCTCATAGGCCAGATAAGGCCGGGCTGGGCCTACTCTCTTTAGCTATTTGTGGGTACACTGGACTATTATTTTGTATTTTGCTACTTTCTCCGTCCAAGCCTTGCACCTAAAGCTGTTTGTTATGCCTTCCCCGGCCACGGAGGGCACCCCCATGAAGGCGGGGGTGTTAAAAATGGGACTTTGGATAACTATTTCCCTCGGGCTGTGGGAGAAGGGGAGAAGGAAAGCATTCTGACCAAGCTCAGGGCGGAGCGTAGACGTTCCATTGAAAACCTGAAGAATAGGCCCCTTGGAGACAACTGTATACCACTTAGCGGGGAGCCATCTCCATTGGACGATGTCCCTCTTCTTTTGAGGGATTGCACCAATAACCCCACTGAATTGACCACCAATGTTACCCCCCCCCTATTAGCCCAAGCTGTGTGACTGTTGATCTAATTACCCAGCCCCCACCAGCCATTAAAGGTAGGAAAGCTAAACCTAAGCCAAATCTTGTACACGGGGTACATGGCCCCCCACCTAACAAACGTAGGAGAAAGTCGAGGGGTGGCCAGGGAAAAACTAAAACAAAAATTCCTCACACTGAGTTTGGGAGAAATCTAAAACCCCCCCAACTACTGAGAGGCTACTGGAAGATGTACATATAACACCGCCCGAAAAGGCTACTACAACACCAGACTCGGCTGATACCATGGTAAATAATGTCACCAATGTTCCTCTTTCTGTTGTCCCGATAGGGAATCTGGAATTTTTGCTCAGGTCACTGTTATTGCCGATCAGTGAGAGTATTAAAAAGGTTGAGATTAGACTCACTATCCTGGAGGCTACGATAAGTAGTATGAAATCCTCGGTCAGCCACCAGGGTAGTTCTTTTGAGACTAATCCCCCCCCCCCTATTGTCACACCCAATTGCTCTAATACGCTAGGTAGTTTGGTGACCACTGCAGCCCCTCCCCCTCAACTTCTTATGCCTAATTTAGCTCCAGTCCAGCTACGGAAAACTAATATTCCATCCGTGCCAGTAGGTCCAGCCCCTTCTATGCCAATTAATGGCAGTATTGCTCCCCCACCCCCAGTGAAGCCTGCTGCTAGACCCCGAAGACCCAATCTCCCTCCAGAGGCCAATGATTTTATGGTAATTATGGCCGGTGTTCCCCCACTTATGGTGGGCGAAGGCGAGAACTTTTGCTCACTGAAAAGTAAGGTCATCAAGTGGTTAAATTGGAACCGACCGCTTCCGACCTATCTTAACAACGAAATCATTATGGTGAGAAGGGTACCTTGGGTGGGCAATACAAACAAATCTATAATAGGGGATTGCATCCTGGTGAGTTTTCGAGATGCGGGGACTGTTACCCATATTTGTCATGGGAAGAACAGATCTCTCGAATCAACAATCCAGACTCTACAAGTGTCCTTTTTCTTCCCCCCAACCCCTAAGTATCCCGCTCAAGCTTACGACAACTGGACGAGGGTTGCCCGGAGGGGTAGAAACCATGACTTTAAGGCTCGGCCAGTTTTTCAACCCCCGGTGACACCCTTCCATAACTTTAATCGATTTAGCTGTCTGAATGGACTTGAGGGGGTTGATTGACTTATGGTTAGACATTCCAACATAAGGGGAAATGAATGCCCAGACGTTGTAACTATAGGGGACTCAACATTGGGTTCTGGGCAGCAAAATCCGTTGGCACTGCAAATTTTACCTAGTAGGGCTAGGGGGACTGAGGCAAATGAGACTAGGGTTATAGCCACTGAACCCATAATGGGAGAAAATGGGTCTGAACCTGGCCAGGTGGAGACTGTGGAACGAATTGGGCTTAATGGGGGAACAAAGTATGCTCATGATGAAATGAGAGCCTTATCCTGGAATATAGCAGGTTTGGCAGCTACATTTAACAATAAGGAGTGGCGCACCTATATTAGCAAATTTCAAATAATTAGCCTCCAGGAGACATGGGCCCTAGAAAACAATAACTTCCACATCCAGGGGTACAAATGCTTTTTTGTCCCGGCACAAAAAACGAGATCGGGGAGAGCCATGGGAGGACTATCTATATATGTGGATCTAAACCTCCCGGGCAGATGGTCCATCACGGACTAGAATTCACTTGCTATACAAGCAGTACGGTTTAAAGGAAAGGGGCTAAGACTAACTGTTTTCAATATTTATAATAACGGGGCAGGGGGAGGCCTCACTCCATTTATAGGAGAATTAGATGACAGATTGGGTCAGGAAATCGGGGCTAGGAAAGTGGGACAGGTACCTGCCCTACTGGTCATGGGAGACTTTAACTGTCACCTATGCTCGGCATTGGTTCCAATTGATGCAGAGTGGTCTCATTGCCCCGTAGCGAAAGGGCCGCATTTTTCGCACACACCGGATGGTATAGCTTTTAGCAAACTCCTTCTCAACTACGACTTAGTGCACACCATTAATTTGATGGTTGTGCAGAGGGATGGCAGTCTACCACCAACATTTAAGGGCAGAGGATGTTCCTCTTTTATTGACTACATTTTAGTTTCTAGATCTCTTATAAACAGAGTTGTTAGCGTAGGGATAGAATGGAGCACTTTTAGTGATCACAATCCCCTTGTACTGGGGTTGTTGCATTCGGTGGGTTCAAGAAGTAGACCCCAAGGCTTGATCACAGAGAAGGTAACAGACCAGGGAAGAAGATTAAGATGGTCCAAAATAGACGGGGAAACCTTCTATAAATCCTTGTTGGACTCTGGAAAATCCGCCATGGATGACTGTTTAGATATGGGTGTACAGGGCTCGCGGTTGCTCGAAGCATTTGGCCAGATTGCTGACCTTATAGATGGTCTTTTAAAAACTAGCGCGCCCATAAGGAACCAACATAATCCACGCTGGTTTGACAGAGACTGTTCAAAGGCTCTGAGGGAGCTCAAAAGCAGCCTCAAAAATAAACCTAGGGACACCCTGCAAATTGCTGAGTGTAGGAACAAGTATAGGAGCGAGACCAAGAGGAGGAAACTAGCTCTTCAGGGAGAAGCGTGGGCAGACCTAAGAGAAGCAGGGGAGAACAGGGACATGTCCGGGTTTTGGAGAATTATTAGTCAACCAACCTTCCAGGAGAATAATGCCCCGGAGATAGGACTAAACATCCTACCAGAACAGTGGGTCTCTCATTATAAGGGGCTGTATAATCATGAGCCAGGCCCAACTGAAGGGTACGTAGGGACCTCCCACAAAGGTACTACAGTAGAGTTTTCTATTAAGGAGATCACTGCTGGAATAGAGGGCTTAACAAAAAATAAGGCTCCTGGTCCAGACGGGATCCCCCCTGATCTGTTTCTGAGCTGTGTAGAACTGTGGGCCCCCATAATGACTAGGGTCATAAATACTGCCATCATCTGTGGTTTACCGTCGTCCTGGTCAAAGGCTATAATCGTCCCTATTTTCAAGAAGGATAATAGGGACGATCCCCAGTGTTATCGCCCTATTTCTCTGATTGACGTGTCTGCCAAACTCCTGGGAAGGGCGATCCTTAATAGATTGTCCGAGTGGACCGAGGAAAATAACATCTTTTCGGACACCCAGTATGGATTCAGAACGGGGAGGTCCACCAGTGACCAATGCCTGAACCTCTATATGCTGACCGCCAAATACACCATGGCCAGCAACGAAGCCTTCTATATGGGGTTCATGGACTTGGCAGCGGCATTCAACCACGTAAATAGGGAGAAACTCTGGGTTATGATGTCGCTTATGGGGATCGAGGTTGCCCTAATTAACATTCTAAGGGAACTCCATAGTGATACCTCTGCAAAAGTCAGATTTAACAGAGAGGGTGGGTTGACCGACTCATTTCCCTATAAGAGCGGGGTACGGCAAGGCTGTATTCTAGCCCCATTTTTATTCTCACTCTATATAAATAACCTGGAGCAGTTCCTGTTAAATTTAAAAACAGATTGTCCAAGGGTGGGGTTGCGTCATATCCCCGTACTGCTTTATGCAGATGACGCGGTCCTGCTCGCTCGTACGCCTAGGAGCCTACAGACTTTGATTGATGGATTTGTTAAGTTTATGGGCTCTTTAGATCTTTTTGTCAATTTGGGCAAATCTTATGTGCTGTTGGCTGGCAATAAACCATGCACCAAATTTACGTACACGATAGGACACCATAAAATAGAAGAGGTCAAAACATTTTCCTATCTAGGTGTAATCTTTGACGGTTCTTTACAATTTAACTCCCTGGTTGAGGAGCGCTGCTGTAAAATGATTACTACGAATGGTGCTATTGCAGGTTACGGTAGGAGGGTTGGAAGATGGAGCCCTGAACAGGTGATGAACCTGTATAGCTCCATATGCGGCTCCAAAGTGATCTATGGGGCAGAGGTATCGGGCTTCGTTAATACTGTGAAAATACAGCGGGAAGAAACCAAATACCTAAGAACTATTTTGAGAGTACCCCCAAGCACCGCGGGCTCCATAGTACATAGAGAATTGGGGAGGCCATATCTAGAAGACCTGGTAAAACTTAGACCAATAGTGGCCTGGTTAAAAATTTGGATCAACCCAGAGGCGTCTCTGAGCAGGGAAATTCTAAAAGATTGTCTAGAAAGAGATAAATGTATGAGAATCCCATGGCTCAACTACGTAAAGAGTACCCTAGAGTCAGTTGGCTACAGGAACCTCTTCACTGACCCTGCAGCAATTGCACCACAGCACAAAGCGACTGTAAAAAAAGCTTTCCTAGATCAAAAAGCACTCCAGAGAGCTGAGGCTGAAGGGCCCAAAAAGACCGTAAGGGCTCATAACCTGGTTAAGAGCACAGAGGGAATGGAGCCATACTTGTACCTTATGCATAATGCCCAGGACAGATTCCTGATGTGCCGTTTTAGATTAAATCTACTCCCGCACTTATTGGCATCACCAGCAGGGTTTTTAACCACAATTGAGCAGAAGGGAACCTGCGGCTGCGACAACAGGTCTCCGCAGGATTCCCTTCACTTTGTACTCCTGTGCCCTCTTTATTCAATGCCCAGGCGTAGATTTTTAGTGAAAATTCTAAAACAAGCCAAACTGAAACATGCTAGAGAGGCTTTAACCTATTTACAGAAAGCATCAGATCCTTTAACATTGTGCTGCATAATGAATTTTATTAAAGTGGCGGTCTGATTAAGGGTAACCAGAGGAGAGGAATGATTCCTAAAATCTGTTATTATTCTTCCCTTAAAAGTGTTAAATTCCTTCTCTCTATTGTCATATGTAAATAATTATTACTACTAGGATTCTGATAATGGTTTAATGAAATTTTATATATTTTTTACTCATGTATGTATGTATGTGCTTTTATGGTGATTTTTAATCATCGAATAAAGAATCCTTGAATTGAATTGAGTTGCGCCGCTCGCATGCTCATGACGAGCTTTGCTCGTCATGTAACGCGGCTTTTAAAAAAAAGCCGCACAGGGTAAAAATAACCGCCGCACGCATGCGGTTAATAAGAATAAGCGACTTGGTGTTCCTCCTGCTCTGCGCAGAAACGGCTGCTCCCCTCACCTCCCTCTCCTGTTGGTATTGTTGACCTACTGCTTATCAACTCGCCGCACTGTTCATTTCTTGCATCAGCTTTGTGCAGCGCTCTCATTACTGCTAATTAACCTGCCGCACTGTTTAATTTCTTTTATCTGCCTTGTGTAGCGCTCGTGTAACATCATTAGCATTGTCTGTATATGCTCAGCCTTGTGTAGCGCTCGTGTAACATCATTAGCATTGTCTGTATATGCTCAGCCTTGTGTAGCGCTCGTGATCCACGCGCCTGTGTTACATCATTAGCATTGTGTTGTTCTGTTAAGCCTGTGCAGCGCTCGTGTAATAAAACAACTCACTTTGGAAATCTGTAACTCTGGGGGCAGCGCTCGATAACGCTACTTGGCATTCACTTTCACCACTAGCGCTTTCACTGCGGTGCACACCGAGGTTTGCAGCGCTCGAGATAATTGACCTACGCACATTTGTTTACCCTGCAGCCATTTTGCTCTGACCCCTTGGCCCGTCCCAGACCCTCCCTGCACCTAGACCCCGCCTCACTGCTGACCCTCCCACGCTCCGCCCCCTCCACCCTCCATTTATGGCCAATGCCTCCACGCGCAGCGTCCACGCGCTTCGGCCATGCCGAAGGCGCGCCAAAGGTAAGCCCGTCTACGCCTGGACCGCGCCCAGCGCCAGACCCCCTGCCCCTCGCGCTGCCCAGCCCTCCCGCATTACCTACGATGCCGCCACCATCCTAGCCCTTAACCCCGGTCGCGCCCCCAACTGCGTCCAAGCCGCCCCTGGACAAACCCATGGACCTTTCTCCTGCTACACCTGCAAATTCAGCGGCACCGACAACATCGCCACTACGACCACACCACAGACTCCCGACCCCAACCACCTACAATGCATCCTTCTCAACACCCGATCAGTCCACAGGCACGCCATTGACCTATGGAATCTACTAGACACCACTTCTCCGGACATCGCCTTCCTTACGGAAACATGGATGAATGCTTCCTCCGCACCAGACATCACCATTGCCATCCCGGAAGACTATAAGATCACTCGCAAAGACCGTACCAGCCACACAGGAGGAGGAATCGCTATCGTCCATAAGAAATCAATCCGCATCTCAACCAGCTCTGACGCCAACCTCGCCAACTCCGAACACCTTCACTTCCAGATCCACATCGACCCCAAAACCACACTCAGAGGCACCCTCCTCTACAGACCACCAGGACCCCGCGCAAAATTCAGTGAAGACATCACGGACTTCATCACCCCACACGCGCTCCCCTCCAAAGACTACATCCTTCTGGGAGACCTCAACTTTCACCTTGAAAAGATCAACGACCGCAACACCGCCACCCTCGTGGACAACCTCGCCAACCTCGGACTTAAACAACTAGTCACTTCCCCCACCCACATCGCAGGTCACACACTCGACCCCATCTTCACATCCAGCAACCATGTCTCCTTCAGCCACACCACGGACCTCCTCTGGACTGACCACAGCTGCGTTCACTTCACCTACAACAAACCAAAACCCAACATCCACCTCCAACCCACCCTGCAAAGGAACTGGAACAAAATCACCACGGACCAAATCTCCGCATCGCTCCTTCTAAACACCCCAGCCCTCTCTTCTAACGCTAACGAAGCCGCCGCCAACCTCACCCTATGGCTATCCAACACCGCTGACACCTTGGCACCACTGAAAAAACGTCAAAACAAACCTGGCAGCAAGAAGGCCTCATGGTTCAACGATGATCTCAAGAAGTCCAAGAAACTCTGCCGCTCCCTTGAAAAGGCCTGGAAAAAAGACCCAACCACCAGCACCAAGGACGCCTTCAAAAGCGCCACCCGCACTCACCACCAACTGATCCGAAAAGCCAAGAAAACAGCATTCAAGGATCGACTTGACAACAACGCCCACAACAGCAAGGAACTTTTCAACATCGTCAAGGAATTTTCCAATCCCTCGGCCAACTCCAACGACATCACCCCCTCTCAAACCCTCTGCGACTCCCTAGCCTCATTTTTCCACAACAAGATTGCAGACATCCACAACAGCTTTGACAACCAACCCGAAAACCAACCCACCCAACCACTTGCTGATCATCTTCCCCCCGTGAACACCCTTAACGACTGGAACCCAATCTCCACTGAGGACACCATCCGCTTGATGAATTCCATCCACTCAGGATCCCCCACAGACCCTTGTCCTCATCACATCTTCAACAAAGCAGACTCCGTCATAGCACCGCACCTCCGAGACGTCATCAACTGCTCCTTCAACTCCGCCACCTTCCCGGAAGACTGGAAACACGCTGAACTCACCGCCCTTCTGAAAAAACCCACAGCGGACCCCACCGAACTCAAAAATTACCGCCCCATCTCGCTTCTTCCATTCACGGCCAAAGTCATCGAGAAAGCTGTCAACAACCAGCTCGCCACCTTCCTCGAAGCCAACAAATCCCTCGACCCCTCACAATCTGGCTTCCGAGCAAAACACAGCACTGAGACCGCCCTCATCGCAGCAACAGACGACATTCGAACTCTACTAGACAACGGAGACACAGTCGCCCTCATCCTCCTCGACCTCTCTGCAGCATTCGACACAGTCTGCCACAGCACCCTTTTACAGCGCCTCAATAACATCGGAATCCAAGGAAAAGCACTTGAATGGATCACCTCGTTCCTCACCGGAAGAACCCAGAGAGTCCGCCTTCCACCATTCAAGTCCGAGGCCTCTGAAGTCATCTGCGGCGTACCACAAGGATCCTCACTCAGTCCCACCCTCTTCAACGTATACATGAGCCCCCTCGCGGCCATAGCACGTCAACACAACCTCAACATCATCTCGTACGCGGATGACACTCAACTGATCCTTTCCCTCACCAATGACCCCAGCACCGCCAAAACTAACCTACACGAAGGAATGAAAGAAGTTGCCGAATGGATGAAACAAAGCCGTCTGAAACTTAACTCAGACAAAACAGAAGTCCTCATCTTAGGTACATCCCCCTCTGCATGGGACGACTCCTGGTGGCCGGAAGCCCTCGGAAAAGCACCCATCCCGACAGACCACGCACGGAACCTAGGCGTCATCCTGGATTCTTCACTCTCAATGAACAGACAAGTCAGCGCCGTATCCTCCTCCTGCTTCAACATTCTTCGCATGCTCAGAAAAACATTTCGCTGGATCCCCACCGAAACTAGGAAAACAGTCACCCACGCTCTGGTCACGAGCCGACTCGACTACGGAAACACCCTCTACGCGGGTACTACCGCAAAACTCCAGAAGAAACTCCAACGAATCCAAAACGCCTCAGCAAGACTCATATTAGACATCCCACGCAACGAACACATCTCTGGTCACCTTAAAGACCTCCACTGGCTACCCGTCAATAAGAGGATCACTTTCCGACTGCTTACCCACGCACACAAATCACTCTACGACATCGGTCCAGAATGCCTCAACTCACGACTGTCCTTCTACACCCCCTCCCGCCAACTACGTTCTTCCAGCCAAGCCCTCGCCACTGTACCTCGCATCAACAAGACCACCATGGGAGGCAGATCCTTTTCATACCGGGCTGCTAAAACATGGAACTCACTCCCCGCTAACCTTCGCCTTACCCAGAACCACCTAGCATTCAGAAAGCAACTCAAAACGTGGATATTTGACAAGTAATCCTCCTCCCCCTTCCTAAGCGCCTTGAAACCCTCCGGGTATGTAGTGCGCTATATAAATTCTTTGACTTGACTTGACTTGACAATAAGACTATTTCAATATGGATCTAAGGCATTAAATCAATCATGAATGTACCAAACTGATGCTACGTTGATTGCCTATATATGAATACTACATCTGATTACATGCTTAGGTGAAATAACATGGACAGTGGCCCTCTACTTCAGAGGCAATCATCAGTTCTATGCCCCTTTGAACTCAGTTGGATACCTCTATCTACACTCTCTTGAGATACTGAACTGACCCACGGGGAACTCTTCTCATCTGTGCAGCACCTAACCGTAACTTGTTCACAGATACATCCCAGGTGGCAGACAGTACCACCATGGCAAACAAAAGTGATCTGGCTCAGTACACCCCTTGGATCAGACTTTTGTTCCCAACCCATGGTAAACTCTGTGAATTAAGACAGCAACCAACAGAGGCCCCTGACAGCTGTCAGCTGGCAAAAACATCGAAGACAAACTGGTACGTGCTAATACACAGGTGAAGAGACCAAAGGTTTCATACAGACCATTCTAGCACTACCTCACATTAAAGGACACCACCAATGTGGAAATTGCATCTCATGCTTGAGTACCATCGAAGGAGATACATTTGAATACAGAGGCAAAGGTATCATACATGAAGAATTCACAAATTACAATAGTACCAACGTAATATATTGTGTAATATGCCTATGACTGGTTGCATACGTAGGTAAAACAACTCAGGCAGTAAAAAAGAGGATCACTCAACACAGATCAAGAATTAAATGCAAAGTCCAGAATGCACCCATGGTACGACATTGCGAAGAAATAAAGACATGGGACACAAGACATAAAATGGACAGTCCTAAAACACGTAAAAGGATTTTGCATGATTCCATACTATCGCGCTTCGAAGTAAAAACGATCCTACGTCTGGGCACAACCGACTATGGACTCAATGAGAAGAGCGAAATAATAATAATGGGAGAGGGGTTGGCCTAACGGCTAAGGCGCTCGACCTCGGACCTGGGGAACTCGGTTCGAGTCTCGGTAACGACGCCAAAAAACCCCTGTGATTCTGGGCAAATCACTTAATCTCCCCGTGCCTAAAAAAAAAAAAAAAAAAAAAAAATGAAAGTAACTGGTGCTATGTAAAGCGCTCTGATAACTGATTCGGTTCGGTTCTAGTTTGCGCTATATAAAACTCTCCAAAAAAAAAAAAAAAAAAAATAATACATTGCATATGAAGAGCCAACTACATAACACACAGCACAATATGCATGTAACATACGAACTGATAGTTTTTCACTAGGTCCTGATGAATCGCCACTGATCCTCCAGACTATGAGGCAACAAACATGTCGACCCCTCAGGAGTAGAGCGCAGTTATCCCGAACCATTTATTCAGAGTCGCCACTCTTCCTTTTAACCAGGTGGTGAGCCAACCTGAATAAAAGTCAGTCTTTGGACTACCCAACCTGTTTGAATCACTTACCATTACATCTCATCTACACATTATAGGTCACTTACCTCCACTGCACCAAACGGCAAAGAACAAAAGATCTCTGCCAAAGAGCCCCTCTTTGGGTGCCCGTCAGGTATTGCAGCGCCGACCCAACGAGGAGCAGGCCCAAATGATGGAGCATGGCACCTAGCTGGCTGGGGGTGTGAGGGCCCTAGTTCCGAAAGGAGGAATTCCCCTCCCGACGATTATTTTAGGACTGCCATTTCTCCTTGTGACAATACACATTGTTGATCTCTCTTTACTTCTCTTGACCCACCTAAGGAACTGCGTCCCCTCTTCTCTAGTGTTGGCCTGGGCATGTATGCTGGACCTTCCAAAAGCCCTTCTGTCCCCCTCTTGTTGAATAACATAAGGGGATTGCCTCCCTACTGTCAATGTTCGTCTAGAACCTTCCTCTGTGCCCTCTGTCGATGCTGCTCTCCCGCCCGCTCTTAACATTCCTTGCATCGCACCATCGACGCGCGCACCCCCCTCCTTGCACCTCACTTTCCCAGCCCCCACCGCCCCTGTCCTTGCGCCTCACTCTCCCAGCCCCCCTCCTTGCGCCTCACTCTCCCAGCCCCGCGCCGCCGCCCGCCTGCTGCTCCCGCCTCACCGCTCCTCGCACTCTGTCGACGCCCGCCCCCCCTCGACTCCCTCCTCTGTGCCCGACAAGATGTTCAAAGCTCGTATGAGAGGTGGAGCAGACTTCTATTTTAAGGAGAACGGACGGCCTGTTGAATCAGCTTGCGTGCTATAGGATGAATTCAAGCCAGTGATCCTTGAGGACACTGACAACAAGGGGACGGAAATACTGGGAGAGACTTCCTGAAAGACCTGACCCTGCCAATGCTAACGAATGAGGACCGAGACGCACTAGACCAAGACCTGACAGTAGACTAAATAAATAAAACAATAGTAACCTTGCAAACAGGGCACGCGACGGGGCCTAATGAGCTCCCCATAGAATTATATAAAAGCATGATGGATAAAAGCAAGGAGTGCCTCCAGAGGAGGTTTCAGACTGCCTGAAAATAAGGGTGTCTCCCAGAGGACCAAAGAATGTCTGAGGTGGTGTTCATCCGCAAAAAACGATGAAGCAGCAACTGAGTGTGGGTCTTATAGACCTATCTCCCTGCTTAATTTTGAGACTAAGGTCCTTTTGTAGGCTCTGGCGATCTGCCTGCGGACAGTAATTGCAACAGTGGTTCATCCTGATCAATCGGGATTTATGCCACACCAGGGAACGCGCTTATATCTCCGACACATTAATGGCATACCACATGCAACAGGGGATTCCTTTGCTGAACCAGTGGCGCTGCTGTCAAGCTCTTGTATGTGGCCCCTCTAGCGCGCATGCGCGCCAATAAAACAGTCTCCCTAGTCTTTGCCGTCCGACAGGGATGTTCCTTGTCTCCTATGTTCTTCTCATGTGCGTAGGTTCGCCAGGACCTCTCATATGGGGTATTCCAGTTGATCAGGAGTGGGATGAGAGAATATCCCCCTACGCTGACGTTTTGCTGTAGGACACGTAATCAGCCTTCTCGAGTGAATGAATCCTACACATTTTTCACATATTTAGAGATTATTCAGGATATAAGATCAACTGGAAGAAGTCCTTAACATTCCTGCTGGTGGCAGATACCCTGCGGCTGCACTCTAGGTGCACAGTTCGGGTGACACTACATGGCTTTAAATATTTGGGCGTGTTTATTACAAGAGAGCCACAAGCAGGAACATACTTCCGAAATTAGACCAGCTTTGCCCCACACTTGCGGGCACTCCCGCTTTCCTTACTTGGCTGGGTGGTCCTATTTAAAGTGATGACCCTCCAGGGTCTCCTGTACATCGTGAAAAAAACGTCCTTTAAGATCCCACCAAACATTTTCTTTCAATGGGTAGACCGAGAACTTTGGCTCCTGTTGTGGGATGGTGGCACTTCGTGCTGAGTAAGGTGCACAGGGGAATTTATTAAGGTAGACTGGCGGTCTGGAGCATTCACAAGTACTACTGGGCCACGCAACTGATGGCAGTCAACAACTGGGTTTTTGTGGACCGTGAGGATCCAGCTTACCGGGTAGATAGATTGACCATGGGCAAGAGAGGTTACCCCACCCTGGTGCTGTATTGAAGAAAGTATGAGTGCGTCCTACCTACTCATACCTAAACAGTGGTAAGGGTGTGGAGAGAGGCTACCAAGTGTTTAGGCTGAGAAGGTAAGCTGACTGAAATTATTCCACTGTATGGTGGTGATCTCTTAAGTGCAGTGGGAGGATTTCAGGGCTTCACAAAATGGGGATTGATTAGCTTAGAGCAGCCGGGCGATGTGTGGAGGGGACAGGCGCTTGTGCCCTTCACGATCCTACAACAAAAGTATGAATTAGGTGACTAAAAAAGGTTCTGACATTTGCAGGTGGGTCACGCTCTGCAAGGTCACGTCTGGGAAGGGGGGGAAGTTGCCGGATGCATCCCCACTGGAGGACCAGCTGCTAAATAATCCCCTGACCGAAAAACCAATCTCAACCATCTATAGGAAGTTGATCTACAATTCTCTGGATCCCTTGGGGATGTTTCAGGCGGCCATTCACCAACTTTTGTTATTTTCAAGAACAAGTTTCCAAAGCTGGAGTTTGTTTTTGTTTTTGTTTTTAAAAAGCAATAACTAATGACCCTCACACCCCTGGAACTTTCTCCCTGATTAATATACTCCCAGGAAGTGGGATTCATTTAAAAACAAATTCTCATCACCACTGCCAGGTATTCCCTGGTGGTCCTGAATAAGAGAAAAAAACCTCAGACAGCCTGTTACAGGCGACCAGGTGTCTCTTGCCTGTGACTTCTGAGGAAGTAATGGTGCACAGTTAACAGCAGCAACATTGCAAAGTGTCAAGAGTCTGATTTAGAATTCGCTGGCCGGGTTACTCAGACACAAACGTGACGGATATCCTGGCCGCCGTATTACAAGCACCACTGAATATAATATGTGGGAGCCTCATTTCTTTCTTTCGTACTTTCTATGTCCCTTGTTTTTATTATCTTTATTTCACTTTTTTTCTGTCTTATTTCTTTTTCTGTTTCTCTCTATTCCTGGCTTATCTTTCATTCATTTCGTAATTTAAGAAGGCTTAGCTTCCTAAAGCATTTTATTCATTCATTTGCATTTCTTCTTTCCTGTCATGGGGATGACTGCACAGAGATCCTTACAAGAAGGATCTTTTGAATTCTGCATGAACCTATTTACTAATGGTCCTAGTTGGAGGTGTCATTTCTATTTCAATTCTGATGTGAGGTAGGGTGGGTATGTGTGAGAATGTGTGTCAGAGAGCGAGAGTGTGTGTGTGTCTGTGTCTGTCTGTCTGTCTATGTCTGAGTGTGTGTGAGTACTTGAGCGTGGGGAGTCGGCTCTCACTATACTATACCAAAAAGAGGTTTTGGGCCAGATGTAGGTCGCCAATTACCGGTCGGTAACGGCCGATTTCGGCCGTTACCGACCGGTAATTGGTTTTCGAGATGTAGGGGCCATTATTTCACAGAATCGGTAAATTTACCAAAACGGTAAATTTACTGAATCTGTAAAATACCGAATCGGTAATTTTACCGATTCGGTAAAACCCAGATGTAAGTAGCACTGTTTACAGTGCCACAGGCCTTCAGAATTCGGTATTTTACCACCCAATCCAATTGGGTGGTAAAATACCGAATTCAGGTGTGCATGCACATCTGTGCATGCACACCTGTTCCATGTGACACACAGACATGCCCTTAGGGCATGTGTGTGTAAATACCGATTCGGTAATGCCCATTGATTCCTATGGGCTTCAATGCCCATAGGAATCAATGGGCATTACCGAATCGGTATTTACAGAATCGGTAAATACCGATTCTTAACGATTCGGTATTTACCCATTCTGAAATACCTACATCCCCCCCCCCCCCCTCTATTTTACCACTTCTTAACTACCGAATCGGTATGATTCGGTATTTAAGAAATGGTAAAATAAAATTACCTTCATCTGGCCCAAAGTGTGCAGAGAGTCCAGTGGATCCCCAGAGATTTTACAGAGACTAGAGTAGATAATACTAATGCTCTTTTGTGGTAGTGTGGGGGAGCAGTTAGACATATACGAGGGTAGTTTTAAGCATTTGTTGTACACACAGTGGCAATAAATGACACACACTGTTGTACACACAGTGGAAATACATGACACACAATCAATGAATAAATCTGAGACCAATTTATAAAATGACACTTGGTTAGATTTATTTTGCGGAACCACAGAATTTCATCTTGAGTAAATAAGTTTTGCTATAGAAATTCTGGTCAATATAAAAAGTGGACAATTAGTGCAATTTTCAGACTTTGCAATGTTAACCTATGGGGTGAAGAAAATATTCAACAAACGTATAGCCAACATCTACTTACAAGGCCATTCTTCATAAGTTAAGGTCAGTATTGGACAAGGTTCACTTCAGAACCAACAGTGCACCACCAGCGGCACGTGGGCGCCCGAATGCAGGTGCAAGTTCAAGGTTGGAAACCCAATACAAATGAAGGGGGTCTGGGGCAATCGGACAGAGGCTCCTTACAAGTAGGTAACAGCGGCTTAGGGGAACTAGGTGGTCAGGAACTGAAGTTCAGGGACTGGGGATGCCACCTGAAAACTTGATTTAAGGGCGTTACAAGAAAGTGACAAGTAGTGTCCAATGGGCCCTTTGCCTGGGTGTCTAGGTCCTCTAACATGCCCACCTTGTGTGAGAGGAGGACACCGTCCTAGCCATAATTGAACATGTCCCACCATCTTCAAGATGGTGGGCACTGAAAAGTGTACTTGACCTAGCCTCCAGCACCCGAGGGCTGGAGTTGACAGAGGGGGGGGCACATCTCCTATTCTATCAAAGGTTTCCCACCTGTCCTGCCGCCAAAAAGGGTGAGGACGCGACGGAGGCCCGCTCCTTCGAACAGGAGAGGCTGGGGTCGCATTACAAAGGGGGCAAGACCTTTGAAGCTCCCCACCACGGATGGCTCTTCCTGTCCAGGGGAGAAGTGAACACCTCCACTCAGGAAAGGCATTGTTCTCAGCTACAGAGTGCGCAGGCACTCTCCCCTGACTTGGGAACTGGGGATACGGGTTTGAGTCTCTGCTTCAGTGCAACATTCTGTGATTCTGGGCAAATCACTTTATCACCCCGTGACCATAGACAGCATCTAGAAATCATCACGGGTGATGAACCGCAATATATAAATCTGTGAATTTTAACTCACTGCCCGAGATATGTGTAAGACATCCCTAGAGCAGTGTTCATGGGAATGGCACAAAGTGATGTGTGCCAGGTCGGCTCTTCAGTTTTGTCAGTAGATGACGCAGTCTGAATTTAATAATTGTCCCACTCAGTAAGGAGGGATTTATCACCCACTCCCCTTCTTCGCTGTCATCGTCAGTTGTGTGTGCGTCCTCAGGGAGATGAGACATCGATGCCACCGGAGGTGGCGGCCTGATGATCGATGAAGGCAGAGGAAGAGGCATCTGTGGGACAGATGAGGCCGACTCCCAGGGAGGAAATCGGCGGTAGTAGTCATCAAGCACATGTTGCAAATTAGAGATGAGAGACATGGGCATCTGCACAGTTGGATCACAAGTGGTGGTTGAGTATTAGGCTCAGGGAAATAATCATATCCTTGGTCATCATCAATATCTTGTCATTTGATGAGAAGCTCAGAAGGAGTACAAGCAGCACGGAACCGGTCATTCTCTTCCGAAACCTCCTCATTAGCCCCACAGTCAAAAAGCTCCACAGAAAGATTTGGAGATGGTTGAATCGGCAATAGATCCAAAGAAGAGTTCCTACGTTGAAGTAAGGAAACATCCGACATTCCTGAAGGTGGCAAAAGTGTTGCTGAAGATTTCAAGGGGACTAGAGACATCAAAGCTGAAGGTGGAACCAAGGATGCCGCCACCGACTCAGCGGTCGACGACGAAGAGAGGGGTTGAAGTTCCGTAAGGAAAAGCTTCTGTGCTGTCGACGAGGCAACCGTCGACGAGGCAACCGTCGACGAAGCAGGTGGAGCCTTGAGAGCCATCGACCGTCTCGTCGGCGAGAAGGCATCCGTCGACGACTGACCGGAGACAGACCTCTTTTCTGTCGATGACGAAGTGAGGGAGGTGGCAGACGAGCGAGGCTTCACCGACACCATGACAAACGACAACAGAGAGGACGCCGACAACATAATCATTGTACGTTGAGAAGAGAAGGTGGAAGTTGTCGTTGTAGCAGTGGCGACGGAAATCATCGTCGACGAGGAACCCATTTTTTAGGCAAATTTGTCTCAGGAAGAGACTTAGACGCCTGAGACTTAGATCTCGGAGGTGTAGGGGGCATGAGTAGTCCCTTAGAAGGAACAGGAGCCCTTTTTGAGGAAGAAGTCTGGCCTTCATGAGAAGAGGTGTGGTCTTTCTTGAGCAGCTTAGCCTTAGCAGATACCATCTCCGTCTCACAAGCCCTCTTCTTAGAGATGACAGTCCTGAGAGAGGAATCACTCTCAACATCTGATATACTTAGTCTTGAGTTTCTGTAACCACAGAAGTTGACCTCCCTCTCTGTCTCTTAAAGTCTTTTGAGGAAAAGTCCTGCAGATTTTACAACCTCTCACCTGATGTTCAGGGTGGAGGAAGTAGATACACTTTTTGTGGGGGTCTTCGGAATGAAGCCAGAATTTCCCACAAGACTCACAGTGTCTGATGAGTGACCTTTTTGTAGTAGACAAAGCAGTTAAGATATTCTGAAGAGTTTCTGAAGGGAAAAGGTAGAGTTACTGAGCAGAGCTCAGGGAGACTCCCTTCACATGACGTGCAGTAGAAAATCTGAGAGCCTGAGCCTCTGAGGAGAAGGTTCCAGAGGGTGCTGTTGCCTGATTGGCTGGAGTTTGTACCATATCTAGTAACTTGGACAAGTTATTAAAGTGACATGTTTTTTTCTATTAACGTCCATGTTACAATTCTTCCTATTGCTCTTTTAGCTGTGCTTTCGGTATGTTATTGCTATATTGCTCTTCTATGTCCCGTGGGAATCCCACTTCAACGACGGGGAATGATTCAAGCATGTGAATCTATGAAAGATACCCCATCATTGGAGAACAGCAGATTTCTCACTACTGAAGCTCTTACCTAAGTTGCTTTTGCCTTAGTCATCTCTCACATTGACTACACTAACTTCATACTTTGGCATTCCGGCATATCAATATAAAAAACTGCAACTAGTGCCGAACCAGTCTGCTAAATTAATCTATTGCCAGGCAAGAATGCAGTATGTCACCCATCTTATGAAAAAGTTACATTGGTTTCTGGTAGTCGAACGCGGTGCATTCAAGTTGGAATGCCTCTTCTTTAAAGCGCCCCATGGCAACTGCCCAGTCTCTGTATCTACTCAGGTACAGAGACATATCCGCATTGAGGATCTTAGGTCTTCCCTTTTGAATCCCCTAGCTACTCCGTCCTTTAAACGCTAGAAATTGGGGGACTAAGATTTACGGTCCTGGCCACTCAATTTTGGAATTCTCTCCCTCAGGACATTAGATCGATGATATCATATCCTCAATTTTGCAAACTCTTAAAGACCTGGCTCTTTCGCCAGGCTTATGAATGAATCACTTAGCGGCAGGATTCCCTTGTCCGCAGCACCCTGAAACCTTGTGGTGTGCGCGCGCTTTATAAGTATTTTTAACATAACGTAACATTTAACATCGTCTAAATGGGACAACCTGGAAAGTCCATCTGCATTGGCAGTCCCAGGTCTCTGTTTCACTTCAAAGTCTATTCCCTGTAGGGAGATGGACTACTTTACCCATTTGGGATTTTCACCTTTCACTTGTATTAACCATCGGAGAGGCCTGTGGAAGGTTTGTATTTGGAAGTGAGAGCCATACAGGTTTGACCTAAACTTCTCAAGGGACCAAACCACAGCAAAGGCACCCATCTAAATGGCACTTCAACGCTGATCCCTGGGGATTGGCCTTCTACTGATGAAAGCCAGTGGCTGATTTTGACCTTGCGGTACAAAAGGGGATGGTGATGGATGGAGCATCTGAACCAATCAAACACTCACACCCAGTCAACAGATCTGTGTTTAATCCATCACCGTTCTTTAGCCCACTCTGCCACCCCAGTTCAGACATGGCCATATGCAAATCAGTCTGAACCTGTGCCTCATGGGAACAGTCCATAGTCTGATAGGAGCTACTACAAGAAGAGCAGAGAAACAGGACCACAGACCGCCACAGAGTGACAACTGCCCAGAAGCTGAAGAAAGAACTCTGGAACAGCAAACCTACTGCACCCTGGAGATTCTCCAGGGTAAGCAAATGATGGTAATGAAATGCAAACTGCAGCATTAAGGTCACACACTACAACATCATTCCCTTTAAACAAAAGGTAACAGCCTACAAGAAAAAACGAAACAAAAAGCCACAAAACTAGAAAATGCATTTACAGTTAATACAATTGAAAAATATTAAACTTTGTTGGTACCTTAGTAATGTGCTTTCTTCTGGGCTCCACTCCATCTGCAGCAATAACGCTCTGAAAGGAGAAATTACTGCTGTGAGTCTCAAAGTCTTCAGTATTACTGGTCTCAGTCACGAAGACTGCGGTGTTGGAAGATAACTTTCTTTTATTTGGCTTTATAGTTCCACCAGTCACGCCATTGCTTTTAGCAGACACGCTACTGTCGGCAGCATCATAACTTCAGGCAGACCTGCAATGCGGACCTCAACACTCACATTGGGTGCATATTCAACAAGCATGGTCTCAGCTTCCTAAGTAGAACAAAAGAATCGGGTCTCACAACATATACAGAGCCACAGTTAGCTCTGCCACCACTTGAGCACACCCAAACACCTCAGCACTTAAGCACCAGTCCCAGGGGAGACCATCTGTGAAGTCCTTGTGAACTGGCACCACTCCTGGGTCAGCACAAGCAGCATCATGGACAGCGTCTAACACCGCTGCCACAAACATTCATGAACATCCAAATCCTCGTGACCAAACTACCCAAAAGTGGCTTTCTAGATAAGCAGCCAGCCCTGTAGTGTCTGTCTCTGTGTACTAATTTGATGCCAAAGTTGTAATTTTAAAAACAGCCTTAGCAACCTTACAGGGGCCTTACTGACACCATTAAGGGTTCAAACCAAAGGGCTGTGGTCGGTGAACTTTAAAAGATGCATGCCCCCAGACCTCTTCTGGACAATAAAAACTGATGAAACCATTCAGAGGAATTGGTATCATAAATCATGTAAGATCAGTAAGCTTACTCCGTAACCTCAGAAAACAAGCATTTGCAATGCAATAGGTCTCGCATTTGTGTGAGTTTGAGCTATTGGCATTGTAAACGGCAATGACTTTTATTTGTGTTTTGAAAAGTTGCAAGCGGTGCATAAACACGCACTTTGTACTTATAGTCCTTGCTTACAAGAAGCATGGCTGGCAGTAAAAGAGTGCAGTGACTGCCAGCCTTGCTTCTCATAAGCAACGACTACTAGTACAAAGTGTGTGTTTACGCACAGCTTGCCGGTTTGGAAAACAGATAAAAGGCATTGCCATTTACAATGCCAATAGCTTCTCGCCAATGCTAGACCTATTGCATTGCAAATGCTGGTTAGCCCAGTTACTAGATACTTGATGTATTTCCACGTTGTGGTCAGATAACTGCAGCAGGAGACTCTTCGGTTATCCAATATGAGACCAGAGATAATCGGTCTATAAACAACCTAAATACTGAGCTCTTCTTACATTCTAAGAAAACCTCTTGAGGGGAGGCCTTTTCAGTGTGTGGATGCACTTACATCCTGACAAAATCCTGAAGGGAGGCGACGTCAGTGTGTGGATGTACTTACATCCTAGGTCAACCTCTTCACAGAAGGCTTCTTGAATGTGTGGATGTTCTGATCACATGAAAAGTTTGAGTGCTACAGAACGATCAATGTATCTGGCACCTGCCTAGGGATACATTCTTTCTGACGATATCATCTGTCTTGGAATGTCTGCATTACGAGCAACAATTCAAAGCCTCAACTTTTCATAAGTCTAGTAAATATAAGACACTGAGATCCTAAAATATGATATGTGGGTATGTATGACTTCTAGTTAGCCTACTCAGTGCAGTGCCAGCTCATCATCAACAGGTGGAGACCCCTGCAGTGCCATCACTGAGGTAAAGAAGAAATTCCTGCAGTAACAAAATAAATGTTTGATGTGCTTGTAAACGGGTAAAGATCAAATAAATGGCAAAAAATAAAACAATACAGTGCTAGCAAATGGTTAAAGAGGAAATCAAGGCAGAGCTGGCAAAATGCAACATCACAGGCAGAGAGGAAATCAATGAAGTGCTAGCAGATCGGCAAGGAGAAAATGAATGCTACACTAACATGTAGGCAAATGAGAAATCTGGCAAAGGGAAATTCATTGAAGTGAAAGCAAACGGTCAAAAGAGAAATGCTATGCGAGCAGGTATGTAAAGTGAAAATCGTTTCAGAAATCGAAATCGATTTAACAGAAACAGGTAAAAAAGTAAAATTAAAAACACAAAAAAATATATATATAAAACCTTACACACATATAAAAAAAAAAAAGCAGAAGGCAGATAAAACAAATCCCCGCCGGGCCGCCGCGCTGCCTGCGACGACCCGGAAGCGGTTGGGGAGCCGGCCAATCACAGCGCGGCCCCAACCGGAAGTCCCGCCCCATTGCGGCGAGAGGGAGAGAGAGCTGCCCGAGGAGCCACGAAGGCTCCGCATTGAGTCCCGGTCCCGAGATGGGGGACCGGGTGAAGAGCGGGCAGGCGCATGGGGAAGGCGGGGCTCTCATGTGGTGAGAGACCCCCGCAAAGCGCTACCGCCGCCCGAGATGCAGATCCGCTGCCGAGCACCGCCAGAACAGGTGAGTGTGTTGAGTGAGAGGAGGGGTGAGTGGGGGTGGGGTGTACGTGTGTGTGTGTCTCTGTTTGAGTGTGTTTGTGCGTGCTTCTGTCTGTCTGTGTGCGCGTGTGTATGTTTAAGGGGGGGTGCGTGTGTGTATATGCAGTATGTGTATGGCTTTCTTTGTGCGCATGCGTGAGTGACGACGTGCGCGCTCACGAGGTCGAATCTCGGCCTGCAAATGCGCGTGGCACTTTGCTGTCCTCATTCCCCGAAAAGTAACTACTATAGTTGTCTCGCATAGACAGCAAAAGCTTCGCTTTTGCTTACGTCTAGCGAGACCTAAACATAGCGCACTCTATGAATGAGAGGTACTGCCTGAGCTTTAAGTTTGATACAATGCTCAACCCATTCACTGCACCCACTCGGGAAACATCAGGAGAATGTAGTAAAGTATTCTTAATGTCATTGGCATCAAAATCTACATTCGATACAGGCATGTCACTCAACACCGCTGGATTATCAGGAACCGGCCTCATAGCGAAACCAACTTAGTCTGATTCTGCCATCCCATCCCTTACCTTCCACTGATAGATATACATTTTTGAGTGAATCTTTTTACCCAATCATTCCAGCAGACTAACAAAGTAATCCAGTATATATCGATATCCTGCTCACCTAAGGTGTGGGGATTTATACTGGAGCTGGCCAGCTGTTTCTCACAGCTCTAGTTTTATCAAAGGCTACATCACACCAAATCCTGATGGGTAGTCCTGAATCCGCCATTCCATTTAACAGCACCGCACCAGCATGAATGATACACAAGGGACACATTACCTGTCGCATGAAGGTGGAACGAACTATGGAATCAATTGCTAAAACTAAGTTATTCCCTCTGGGGACATTCTTCCTCATTAACATCAATTGTGCAGACTTTTACAGTAGTGCATACACTCATACTGCTTGAAAATGCCCCAACACTGCAACACTGTCCTTGATCCGGGCATTTCCCATTACTTCCCACGTGTGCCTTAAACCCACACCTGTAACAACTGCCATGATAAGCTTTCTCAGCCCAATTCCTTTTTGTTCAGTCTCTGGAGTTCACAGAACAACCCAGAGCAGTCTCAAGAATGAGACTCACTGGTGATGCGCCCTCCTCAGAGGTCAGTGTTCTAGATGGAAGCATGTAGCGCTCTATGCTTTTAGGAATGTTCACCTCTCGGGGAGAGTTGGGTTCCTGCAGCTCAGTAATCTCTCCTGCAAATTCTTAGATAAACAGTTAAACACAAACTCGTCTCTGCTACATATATCCACTCTGTTCTCAAATTTGCTTGGGGCTGTCAAAATGCAAAGAGCTGCAATATATTTGTTTTAAAAAGTTGTGACCTTCAAGCGTGAAGCTTGGTTTATCCCTAAACTGAATTTTGTAGAGGTTCTGTTCCCGCACGATACTCGTCCCATATTCCAAGTGCTTCAACCCTGCTAGGTTATCAACTGCCTATTTACAGATCATTTCTAAAAACTCTGCTAGTTTCTGCAAGAAATTGAATTATTATTTGTGGTGAAAGAGGAAAAATCACAACCCCTGTCAGAGTGAATTCTCAACGCCATTAAAAGTAACCTGGAGTCAACCCCCTGGTACCTAAGGCACGGAACAGGCAGGCTTAACATAGGACAATATGTAAAATATGTATGCAGAAACCAAAACAGTAAAAGTCAAAATGTAAAACAATAAAAAAAAAAAACGAAATAGAAAAATAATGTAAAATGTAATGAACAAAATAACACTAAAATGACAAAACCCAATAAGCGGAATCTGAGATATGAAATGTAATGCTTCAAGTAGCGATAGTGCCAAGAATCACAAGGTGCCAATGATACTCCATTGTTGCGGAAGACCTAGGCATAAATTGATGGTGACCACGATGGAAGTTAGGTCGGATACACCAACCAGGTTCGTGCTGGTCAAAGATTTTACCTTTGGACTTTAGTCCTTTAAGTCTTCTTCCATAATAGGAGTGCACTTCTATAGCCTCCCAGGACCTCAGGGGAAGCACATAGAGCCTCATATGGGCTCAGTCAAGGACCAACAGCCGGGACCAGTCCAGTCCATGCCACTGGTCAGCTGGACAGTTGCAGCAAAGGCCTTTTTAGTGTTCTGTATCCTTGTAGGTTGAACACTACACAGCACATGGGCACATCTATTGTTAGTGCAGCAGGCACAGTGGCACCAGGGCTGAAGAAGGGGTAAGAGCTCACTGAAGCCTACTCTATGCCCACACAGGAGCAGCAATCATTAGTGAAGCAGGTGCAGGGAAGCTCACTAAGGTGCTATTTCCGTAATCAGATGTAGGATAGATATATAGGCAATCACCTGGCATACCTGACGAGACTACACGCTAGTAATTATCAAAAGCAATAATCCTTTCAAGATTTTATCTGACTGGATGCGATGGTGATTACCAGCTTATTGACATTGCATCTCTTAATAAGAATAAGCGACTTGGTGTTCTTCAATAAGACTATTTCAATATGGATCGAAGGCATTAAATCCATCATGAATGTACCAAACTGATGCTACGTTGATTGCCTATATATCAATACTACATCTGATTACATGCTTAGGTGAAAGAACATGGACAGTGGCCCTCTACTTCAGAGGCAATCATCGGTTCTATGCCCCTTTGAACTCAGTTGGATATCTCTAACTACACTCTCCTGAGACACTGAAATGACCCACGGGGAACTCTTCTCCTCATCTGTGCAGCAGCTAACCGTAACTTGTTCACATATACATCCCAGGTGGCAGACAGTACCACCATGGCAAACAAAAGTGATCTGGCTCATTACATCCCTCGGATCAGACTTTTGTTCCCAACCCAAGGTAAACTCTGTGAATTAAGACAGCAACCAACAGAGGACCCTGACAGCTGGCTAAAACATCGAACTGGTACATGCCAATACATAGGTGACAAGACCAAAGGTTTCCATACAGACCATGCTAGCACTACCTCACATTAAAGGACACCATCAATATGGAAATTGCATCTCATGCTCGAGTACCATCGAAGGAGATCAATTTGAATAGAGACAAAAGTATCATACATGAAGAATTCACAAATTACAATAGTACCAACGTAATATATTATGTAATATGCCCATGCCTGCTTGCATATGTAGGTAAAACAACTCAGGCAGTAAAAAAGAGGATCACTCAACACAGATCAAGAATTAAATGCAAAGTCCAGAATGCACCCATGGTACAACATTACGAAGAAAAAAAGACATGGGGCACAAGACATGAAATGGACAGTCCTAAAACACGTAAAAGGAAGTTGCACTGATTACTATTGTGCTTCAAAGCAAAAACTATCGTACGTCTGGGCAAAACAGACAATGGACTCAACGAAAAGAGTGAAATAATGTATTGCATATTAGGAGCCAACTACATAACACACAGCACAATATGCATGTAATATTCGTACTGATAGTTTTTCACTAGGTCCTGATGAATCGCCACTGATCCTCCAGACTATGAGGCATCAAACCTGTAGACCACTTAAGAGTAGAGCGCAGTTATCCCGAACCATTACTTCAGATAGTCGCCACTCTTCCTTTTAACTAGGTGGGGAGCCAACCTGAATAAAAGTCATTCTTTGGACTACCCAACCTGTTTTAATCCCTTTCCATTACATCTCATCTACACTTTATGGGTCCCTTACCTCCACTGCACCAAACGGCATAGATCAAAAGATCACCACCTTAGAGCCCCTCTTTGGGTGCCTGTCAGGTCTTGCAGCGCCAACCCAACGAGGAACAGGCCCAAATGATGGAGCATGGCACCTAGCTGGCTGGGTGTGTGAGGGCCCTAGTTCCGAAAGGAGGAATTCCACTCCCGCCGATTATTTTAGGACTGCCATGCCTCTTAGTGACAATACACATTGTTGATCTCTCTTTACTTCTCCTGACCCACTTAATCATTCACCTAATCAATCGATCATTTGTAAAGCTCACTGCATACATAGCAGAAGGTAAATATCACGCCAATGGAGCTTAGAAGCGGGGCTTGCTGCAGCCAGGCTCACGCGCCGTGCAGCCGATCCTTGTTTTGTGGCACTCACTGGCTGGATGTGGCAGAACGGCCGGAGTGCGCGAGGCCAACACAAACACCAGGAATCAGACACCAGCCATCACCTCGGATCCCACTAACACACACACGGGGAATGGGATTATATGGAATTGTTTGACTATGGCGAAGTCATTGTCTCTCTTTTGTTGTTCATAAATAACAATAAAAAATATATAAAAAACATAAAATCCAATAAAAATATTATTTTAAAAAACCACACACACATGGTTGGGCGCTTTGAGGACACCTCACCTCTGCTTGAGCATCGGTCAGTGGGGGCTGCAGCGCCTGGAAGGGGGGGCACACTGGGTGCCCGGCCGCCTGATGTCCGGCTCTGTGAAGAGTGAGGCCCGGTGCGTTATTCAACCCCCCCCCCCCAGTGACGATGCGCGCACTCACGCCGCCATCGCGCACAAAACATGGCGTCTCACGGCTGCGCACGCGCAGGAGCGCGTGTAAAAGCAGCGCATGTGCGGAGCCAAAACACTACTTCCTACGGCAGAGCAATCACAAAGTTGGGACCTTGCACAGAGCAGAGTGTGAACTGCCCTGGACAGAGGACGCGCAGCCTCACTGCGCCCGCGCAGAGGAGAGACACCCCCCCCAACTGAGGTATCTCATTCTTGTGCCCCCGCGCGGACACCGTCATTCTTGTGCTTCTTTCTGTCCCTGCTCGGACCTCGTCCTACCTGTGCTGTGCTCCGTGCTGTCGGGGCCTGGGCTGTGAATCTTTCTTGCACCGACTTCTGGAGTCCGATTGTCTTAATGGTGTCTGTCCTCTGCGCATGCGCAGTTAATCCAAGGCTGCTTTAACCCGCACTGTGGGAAGCAGTGTCCATAGCTGCCAAGGTTTCAGATTGCCATGTGTGACATTTTAATATTTTCAGTGTCATTGTGAGTGACATTTCAATGAGTATGAGTGGCACTTTCTAGAGAGCAAAATGAGGCAATGAAGACAAGGGAAACATAAAAATATCACAAATTACAACCATTTGTGTAATGAGAATCTCTACTACAACTCAATGCAGAAAACGGTAGAAAGGCACAGGGAACCCACACTAAAATGTAGAGACACCGAAATGGGGCATAAAGGTATGGGTGAATTGGCACTTATAATTATAAACACAGAGCAGAAAGACAGAAACTGAACTTCGAGAAACAGAGACCGAAAAGCGGGTAAAATGCTTCATTTGAAAAAGTTCATTTGACCTGGTGTAATGTAACTTGTGCTCATGTCAAACGCACAAAGGCTCAATTCAAATGCACTGCAGCAATTCAAGGCAGCGTTCACCTGCAGAGACCTACAGCAGTTCGGTGAGGGCTTCGACTTGAGCTCTCACTCCACGCTCGGTATGCAAGACACCCTTCAGTGCAGTACTCACACAACACATTTGACATTTCCTTCTAGTTTGTCACGTGTTCAGCGACACATCAAGGCGCAACAACAAAGAGCGCAGAAGTGAAGGCTTTCAGAGATACTTCGGATATTTATGCAATGAACATGGTGCCTCAAGTGCTCTGCATTACTAGGACTTTTTAAGTGTGCCTAGAGTGTGTTCTACCTATGCAGGCAATACATTACTCCAAAATCGGTGTGTAACCATTCATAAGGATATTGAAACGTGCCTGTCTCAGCCAAGCTCTATCTATTGTGCATTTTTTTCTGAATTCAGCTGTGGGCATTATCTTTTGCCCACGCTGAATAATTACAGTCCTGCCAAGCGTCACGCAACAGGTGTGACGCTCACGCATTTCAGTGAGGTGATCCGCATCACCGCACTGAAATGCAATGTCACGCATTTTGCCACCTGCTGCCAGGCGAGCCACGAGCGACGCCTGTCACTGTGCCCGTGGCTCTCGCTGCTTCTACGAGAGAGGTGCGCCTGCTTCCGAAGTGTCCCTAAACAGTTAAATAGACTGCTGCAGCTCTCAGCTCTGAGAGCGCTACAAATGTATCAACTGCACTGTGACTCTGTCTGCCAGGAGCTGCCTGTTGCCCTGGAAACAGAATGCGTGAATTATGGTGCGGCTGCGGCGCCAGCACGGCTCATGACACAGCAGGGGGCCGGACTGCCTGCCAGTCCGATAGTGCAGCCAATTATCGACCATTGCACCAGGGGGCCGGGATTAAATTCGGATGTGCGGCAGTAGAGTGCCGTCATGTCCAGCCTGGAACAGGAAGTTAGGAAAGCGGCGGGGGAATTTGAGAGTGCTGCTGCTCACAGCCTCTCTCATGCCATGATGGCAGGCCACCCGCCGCGGCCACAGGGGGCCCGGCTGCATGAATCGATTGCGGGCGGCCCGGCCGACTGTGCCCCGCAAACCAGGCTGCAGCAGCAGTTGACCTCCTGGCAGGCAGCTGAGCCGGTGAAAGTCAGCTCTGGGCTGGCCAGCCCACCAGGAGGACGAGCACGGCCGGGGGGGGGGGAAGCGGTCGAGGCGAGGAGTATCAGACTCGTCGAGTGGACAGCAGCAGCTCTGCCTGGATGAAGACAGCAGGGCAGTAGTGGCAGTCTGTGCTGCACATCGTGGCTGGGCAGCAGCAGGTCACTCAACATAAGTAAGTCAGCCCCCACCACGCAGCGCTGCGCACGAGACGCCGGTGTCACTTATTTTTATGTATGTCAGCACATCGTGCTCTGGTGCATCCTGTCCCACTGCTTCAAAGCCAGAGAACACACAGTGACCAATCAGCGCGTGTCTGGCATGAATGGAACTGCACTTCCCAACTTCTTTAGTTTTCACCACAGAGAGCAACTTTAGGCCAAGAGGAACGCTCTCTTCTACACCCCAACAGTCGACTGTTTTCGGATTCTTGTATTCCAATTACGACTTTGGGAGATGACTTACTACTGACCTTGTCGGGAGTAAATGTGTAACACCTTCCAAGATGAGAAAGAGCCCCATCCCCCTGGGATGTGCTCTGAACATAATCCAGATCTCAATGATCATTAAATGTAATTAATATTGTCTCATTTGATTCAAATATACGTACCAGTCAGTCAAATCCTGCTTTTAGTTTAATTCAGGTCAGGTGACGTCCAACTTTCGAACCAATAGTATATTTTATTTAATTGCAGCGTCACTGCTCTGCCCTACTGCCTGTAGCTCGCTGCTTTCAGGACACACTGTCCCAGCCCTCCACGCAGCTGACCCAGTGAGTGCAGTCCATGAATTCATGTTTAATATTTATTAGTACTAAAAGTTTGAAATATTATTACAGCCTGACTAACCCTGTAGCACAGTGACTGCATACATTCATTATAATCAGCATCTGAGATCTTCAGTGGGGCCTCTCAGCCTGCTTGGTCAGGTCTTCATGTGACACCGCCTGGACAGACTATTTGTCAATTGTTATTGCCTTTTAATTTCTGGTGGTTTACAGAAGTTTCAAGATCTTCTGAGAGTTTTTCGTTGCTCAAATGGGTGTCATTTCTTATATTGATATGTTTACTTGACCTCCATTGCTAGATTTGGCATACTAGAGTGTGTCACTCATAGTCATTGAAATGTCACTCATAATTACCCAGACATTATGAAAATGTCACACATAGCAGTCTGAAACCTTGACAGCTATGTAATTACTTCAATGACCTTTGACTTTCTGTGCAATGTGCCGGTGTGTGTGTGTGTGTGTTAGTCTGAAATGAAATCTGTGTGTGGCTGGGGGTAGCAGGTGTGACGGGAGTCGTAATGTGTGCGAGGAATTTGAAGACAGCCAGGCAAGGCAAGCCAAAGCACATTTTGAACTTTATTTCTGATTTTAATTTATGCCCGTGACTTCAGGGCCAGGCGCAGACTTACTTGAATTTAGTTTCAGAGATGTCCCGCCTGCGGCCAGCAAGAGCAGCTCCGTTTCCTCACGTGCCATAGCCTGGATTGCTTCTCTCTGTGCCGGCCGCCCATATCATGCTTGCTCGGGCAGCGGGGTCGCCCTTTAGTCACTATTGCCGGCCATGGAATGGGTGACCACCCATCGTACATAGCATTGCTTCACTCCTTGCCCTTCTGGGGCAGTGGTCACTAATTTCACAATGTCATCCTATCAACGTCCTTTTTACTTGCTCACAGGCCACCTAGTTTCGATCCCAATGGGGTGCCTTCACTTCCTGCCTTTTTGAATGTCCCTCACTGACTTGCTGACCCCGGCATCGCCCACCAGCCATTTGGCTCACATGTTGGTGACGTGTCCCCTGCTGCCTCCACCTGTCTTCAGTGCCCTTTGGGGTGGTTTGCCTCCCTTCCACTCCTGGTTAAACTTAGGAGCAGGGATTGGATGCATTGATGCCTTGTTGCTGCTTTTTGTCAGCATTCGTTTGCACGCTACATCAGCTTGAACTTGAAATGCTGTTGCTCAGAGTGCAAGGTTTCTGTAACTCTGAGAGTGGTTCACTCATTTATGGAGGGTGGGCAGAATTATGTACAAGGACTTTAACATGACATTTGTCAACCAGATTGATTTAATTTGTAAGTTTCATGGTCTCTAAATGGAAAGATGGGGTTATGAAGAAGCAGGCTTAGATGTTCGGACCTGCTCTCTGAGACTGTGTGTATTTCATATGTTATATTGTTAATTGTGGTAATTAATTAATTATGAATTAGTTATTATTTGGTTGTTTATTATTAATAACTATTTTTTAAATATCTTAATTGTGTTATTTGTTTAGGAGCGGGTTGTGGGTTTATAGGGGAATAGGATGGGAAGTACTTTTTATTAATTAATATCTATGTATTTAATATTGTTAATTGTGGTAATTAATTTATTATTAATTAGTTATTAATTGGTTGTTAATTATTAGTAATTAATGGTAAATATCTTAATTGTGTTATTTTTTAGGAGCAGGTTGTGGGTTTATAGGGAATAGGGTGGTAAGTAATTTAATTATAATTAAATAATTATTATTTTGTATTACTTAATAATTAAGTATTTAAGATTTTATATTATTAATGTGGTAAATAGTTTATTATTAAATAGTTATTAATTGATTGTTATTTATTAAATATTAATTGGTACATATCTTAAATGTGTTTTTTTAGGAGCAGGTTGTGGATTTATAGGGGAATAGGGTGGGACGTAATTTAATTATAATTAATTAATTAATATTTTTATTACTTAATAATTAAGTATTTAAGATGTTATGTTGTTAATTGTGGTAAATAATGTATTATTAATTATTTATTAATTGGTAATTACATTTTTTTTATTAATTATTCATGCTGTTTGTGTCATTTTGTTAAGAGTGGGTTGTGGGTTGATAGGGAAGTAGGCTGGGAAGTAATTTAATTTTAATATATCTTTAAAAATGTTTGTGTTATAATATTTACTTTAAGTTGTTTTATAGTGTTAATAGTGTGATTTAATTAATTATTGATTGTTTTTAAATTGTTTGTTAATTTTAATTAATTAATTAATTAATTAATTATAAATTCATTATGTTAATAGTGTTATGTTTCACAATATTGATGGTGTCCTCTATAGGGCAATATGGTGGGAGGTAATTTTTTTTAATGAATTCATTATTAGTAATTCATTTTAAATATTTTGCTTGAGTGGGGATAGTAAATTATTCACCTCTGCCATTCAAAACTTTCAAACTGTTGCACTCGCTGGAGTGTGAATGCTAAAATATTCCCCTTCTCTATCCAAAACGTTCCCAACTGTTGTACTCGCTGGAGTGAAAATAGTAAATTATTCCCCTCCTCTATCCAACACTTTCCATACAGTTCTACATGCTTGAGTGGAAATAGTTTATTATGTATTTATTTATTCAAAGGTTTTATATAGCGCTGGCTAGACCCAGAGGTATCAGAGCGCTTTTCATGAATATCAGATCATAGTTACAAGTTACATCGTTACAAAGGTTTCACAGTTCATAGAGCATTGCAACATAGTTACTTGTAAGGTCAAGATAAACAATAAGCACTAATAAGTAAGGGGAAAAGCAGGCAAGGGGAGAGATTTAGGGGATGGGGTAGGAGTAGGGGAAGTAGACAGATAATGAAGGCGGAAAGAGGAGGGGAGGGTAAGAGACACAGCATGGGAAGAGGAGGGGAAAGGTGATGGGCACACAAACCGGTAGACGAGTCAAAGCAACATCCTAAGTTCAGTAAGCTGTGATCCCAGGGGAAGTGGTATCACTTCCCTCTCTCTGTTGCTAGAGGCTCCCTTTACGCAGTGAACTCTCTCAGAGGGGTCTCTGAGACTCCAGGGCCTACATACTGGATCCTTCCCCAAAAAGGGGAGAGGGAGTGCTTTGGCAAGGGGTGCCATACCATACCTCAAGTGTGAGTGGCTCCTTTGGCGCAGTGGACTCTCTCAGTGGTACAAATATTGGATCTTTACCCAACAAGTTGAGAAGGAGTGCTTAGTCAAAGGGCACAAAGGACAGGGGGCTAGGCAGAGTAGCAGGCAAGGGGACAGATTCATGGGAGAGGGGATGGGAGCTAGAGAAGTAGACAAAGAGAGAAAGAGTACTAAATGGGAACATATTTAATCAAGGAGTTTTGTATAGCGCTGGCTAGACCTGAAGGAATCAGATCACTTTACACGAGTGTTGGACAGGCCTCGTGGCTGGGCCGTCCCCCCTCCGCACAACGGGGCCCGGACCCCGGCTCTCCCTGAATCCCCAGCAAGAGCCACCCCGGCAACCCCCCGAGGCAACCCACAACCCGTCCACAACGGGACGCCAGCTCCTGAACCCTCCCGTACCGGCTGGCCCTGGTCCCCGTCAGCACCATGGCCCCGGCCCAGCCGCCATCTTTGGACACTACAGCACGAGGCCGCGTGGCCTCGACTCGACCCCAACCCTCGGCCTGGCCAGGCCCCGACATCGAGGCACCAACCTCCACACAGGGGGTAAAGAGACCACTTGGCAGGTCAAGGGAAGAAGGAGTCGTCAACGGCTCTCCTCCGCCAGGTGTCGATCACCCCCGGCCTCCCTGGCCGCTGGCTCCACCCCCCTGCTGGGTGTCTGGACTCCCTCATTCCGGACTTCCCGACCTCCAGGCGCGAGGGTCCGGACATCAAAGGGGACCAGACCTATAACTGGGGCAGCTCCAGACCAGGAAGGTAGTTGTATCCTGGAGTCGAGAGACACAGAGAAGAACTCATCCTTGACGGACTGCTGGCGCTGCCGCAGCCCTGCCCTGTGAACCCTTCGTCTTGGCCTGCTGGCGCTGCCGCGGCCTACCCTCGTGAAACCACCGCCTTGGCCTGCTGGCGCTGCCGCGGCCCTCCACCTCGTGCAACCATCATCTTGGCGCTGCCGCGGCCTTCTGCCACGTGAACTATCGCCTTGGCCTGCTGGCGCTGCCGCGGCCCTCTGCAACGGGAACCATCGCCTTGGCCTGCTGGCGCTGCCGCGGCCCCTTCGTTGTAGCCCTCCATCCTAGCCGGCTGGCGCTGCCGCGGCCCGACCTTGCAGACTCCTAAGCTCGAGGATTGTGAGCTTCCCTCTTGCCACCCCCGGTGCCGATCCGGTACCCAGACTGTCCCGCTACCCCCTTTTCCTACAGAGACCAGAATTAAGGGGACCCTCGAGTCCTGAATCTCCTGTATCGCTGATAACCTTGCCGCAAGAACCCTATATAAAGAGTGTTGATCTCATCCTGGTGTGGTGTCTATCTTTGGGGGGAGGAGTGACTTGTCTGTACGATCGCCGGAGACGGCCCTCATCGGAGTGTGGAAAAGTAAATTTTGCCATGTTGTATGTGCCTACGTGTTCCCCACCTTATGTTATATGTGCATGATCGATATGCATGTATTCCCCTATGATCGATTAAAGACGCAATTACAGTTGTGTCCATCTCTAGTATGCCAGTTTCCAGTCTTCGTGAAAACAACGAATATTAGGCCTATGTAAACCTACGTTGCCACATTTTACAGTGTGCACGTTAAATCATTGAATTGTCCCCGTTTCTAGGCCTCAAAAGGGCCCGGACTCAGATTCAGCTCCTGTTTCCTGAACCCTCTCCAAGGAGCGATACAGCCCCCACCTGCATCCCTGACCCTTAGCTTACTTCTTGCCACGCAGTGCCCGGCCCGGCCTGGCTCTGCCTCCCAGTCTGCCAAGAGTATGTTATGTTTCTAGTTATCAGTCCAGCCCTCCTTCTCTGCATTCCTAAGCTACTGCAACGCATCAATAGTCTCCGTCATGGTCTAGCCTTTATGTCTCCATGTAAGAGAAATACTGTATTAATATTCATAGAATATTCCTCACCCACGCACTACATGTAGAATTATGCATGCACCAGTCTTAGTATCAAGTAGTCTTTGCCCTGATAACTTTTGGATTCTATCAACATGTACTCTAAACACCAGATACTAGATATGCCTGGGTACATGTCGCTCTGACACTCCAGACTTTAGTCTCCTCTTCTAGCGCAGAAGTCATAGCCCCCAGTTCTCCCTGGTAACACGTCATTGCCCGTTTGCGCGTACCACTAGGTTAGAGGTCCCAGCTGCTCAGGTAGCCCCCTCCATGTTTCCGCCCCATTTATGACATATTCTGTTACGTTTACATCACATGTCTATGTGTACGCCCTGTACACGCCTTCTTGTTACATCATTTTGCCCTTATCTTTCGCGACTGTTACGAAACCACGCCTACTGTATTGAATGTAATGTATTCTGTTTAACTATATATATTGTGCACTGTTATTAAAAGTTACCCTTGTCCGTTCCCAGATCCTGCCCCCGGCAGCTGCCATCCTATTCCCGTACAGGCTGTCCTGTTCCTGTCCTTTATGCCTGATTAAAGCCTGTAAACTTCAGCTACCTCGAATCTTGACTCTTATTTATTGAGCTACCTGTTTATTGATTATTCTGAAAAATAGATCCGGTAATTAATTATTTATTTACCACATAATGGCGCCCGAACAGGGACTTGCCCTTTCCCCACGCGCCGGAGAAGCCACGCAGGCCCCCTGATCCTCTGCAGCCGTGACGGAACCATACCGTGCACGTGCAGATATTTCTGCTTCAAGTATCCCTCAGGCCCACGGAGGAGACGGAGGTTGCGGTCCAGCGTCCAGATGAGGCGGTGGAGGAACGCGGCGAGTCCCGATCAGAGCCCAAGCCGAGAGTCCAAGGTCCAAGGTATCCGGAGGCCCACCTGTAACTGAAGTCCGAAGTTCGTCCGTCCGTCGTCGTAGCAGTCCAGTCCAGTCCGAGGCCTTCCGTTCTTGCTGCCCGGTGAGTACCGTTGCTGGGGTAGTATCTAGACAGGGTCAATTAATTTTTGGGTTTGGGTACGCAAATCCAACACGAAGTGTTCACTTAGGTGGACGCGGGTCCTGACGTGTCTCTTTATGAGACCGGTAAGTTTCGTACTGTTTTAGCAGTGCATCTAGAAATTCTAGTAAGTTCTGTTCTCGAGAAATTCATGTGTTCTGTTCTCAGTATTCCAGGTAGTATTCTGTTCGAACTGTTATTTTAAATGTTATTTCATGTGTTTTCAATGTCGTGGTATGAGTGATTTGTTTTCAAGTTATTATTGTGTTTATTGGGTATTGTAATTGTGTCCAGACTCCAGTTTAAGTTATGCCTCTGTTCTCGAAGTTACGTCAGTTAAAAACTAGAAAAGGATTGCTAGAGGAAGCAGTTCCTGTCCCGCCTAGGGACAGTCCAGGTCATTTTATGTATCATAAGCATGGCATAAGTGCCATATTATATCTAGACTTATGGGTGGAGTACACCAATGAATTAGAAGAGAAATATAGATGGCCCGTATCAGGTACGTGGGATGCCGAGTGCATCATGCGAGTAGAAGAAGCATTATGGAAAAAGAAAGCCAGACAGTCCCAGAAAGATGCCATCGAGTTATGGCGCAAAGAATCTCATAAAAGAACCGAAAAAGAAATCAGAAAGTCAGAATTAAGTAGAGAATCCTCAGAAAGAGCCCAAGAAAGGGAATTAATCGAAGTAGGTGAACGAGTTAAAGCCGAACAGTCAGACGGACAGAGAAATGCCCTCATTAAGGGTATGTATCCTCTTCTTGCCGAGGGCTTGCCAAAAGCAACCCCGGAAGCACCATGTAATTTTCCGCCGCCATTAGTTCCGATTAAGCTACATCACAAACCGACCGCAGCTGATATTTTTCTCTCGTCCTACTTGGACGACACAGTCCCAGAATATGCAAATCCTGTTCCGCCAGCTCCTGTAAATAATGTAATTCCTGTTCCTCCAGCCACCGGGGCACCTGTTACAGCACCGGTTGCGGTACCCCCGGTCCAGCCCACAGTACAAGTACCCGCTACATCAGTCACTCTGCCAGCCCGTACAGTACCCGTCGACGATTCTAGTTTAGGAGCCGCGGGGGGAGGTCCTCCTCGTACCCCGCCCCAACACAAACGTGTAACGTTAGTCGAGTTACATGAACGTGCGTTACAGCGTACGCCCAAACAGCAGTCCGTTGCAGATATCAAGCGAGCTCTCACTGAATGCCGTTATGATCCAGTCCCAGGGGATAATGATATGGTCATATATTCATTGCGTGTAAGACGGGTGACCGAGTATTTGGACACCCTACCGAATATGAAAGAAGATCTAGACAGAATATATCGTTTCATCCGTACAGGAGTAGATCCAGAAAGTATTGGCGAAGCCATGTCTCAAAGGAAAGCTGAGACCCAGCTCATGCTTTTAAAGTTTCTAATTAATTGTTTAATAAGGGAACAAGATTATCCGACTAAAGATCTGACCGAAATGAGAGTTCTGACAAAGTGGAGTGACCATATAGCCGAGGGAAGACACAAGACACTCAGTAGTATAGAGAGTATGTACAAGAAAATTCGTAAGGAAATAATAAGGTTACACGAGAAACGCAAAGCAGCACAAGTGTCCGAGAAAGAAGACGCCTCTGATACTGAAGAGGTAGAAGACGAAAATACCGCCAGAATAGCGTATGTAGGTAAAACTAGACTTCCCGACCGACATTCACGTCTAGAACACAAGAAAGTTTTTCCTCTTCCAGCACTAGAACAAGGTTCTCTAGAGCAAGTATTTCAAGCTACCGATCACATTCTGAAATCACGTATCGGTTATAGTGAACTTAGTACTATGCATGAACAAGAACTAGCCCGATCAGCAGTTCGGTGGACTACTGATTCTACCACTTTTCCAGACGAAATAGTGGCACAAATGTTTCTGAAACTGCCCCCAGCCGAGCAGCGACTGGTGGGTATGTACATGACCCAGCACCTCATTACACTGTATGAGGGTCAACATTCTGATCCAGGTCCGTTACATGATGTTCTGAACGAGTTACTCCAGTATAGATGGAGAGGTCTAGGTACCGATTTAATTAGCGTCATTCTAGAACAGCGCCACAAATATAGAACGTTTCTTAATCCGCATTTTGTTCACGTCTCACCTCCAGAAAGTAAATCATTTTACATAGATAGACAGCATCCGTTACGAGAAGTACATCCAGTTAGGACAGCGGGTGGTGAAATGCAACAAGTATTTGTTTACACCCCTATCACAAAGATGGAACTCTTAGAGATGAAGAAATTAATTCCCTGTCACGACAAAGACCCAGCAGGGTTCCATCGAGAATTAAAAGACATGCTCCGTATGGGAGAGTACACGTATCCAGATATCATTAAAATGCTAAAGGTCCTGTTGCCCGCAGGGGTATATGAAAAACTCAAGGAAAAAGAATGGGAGGTGGGAGAGAAAAAGATTGATTGGACAGCTCTAGAAGCTGAAGATAAAATACGAGTACCAGGTACCGGTCTTGGGGACAAATGTAAAGAATTGCCCGAGTTATTGATACAAGTTTTGCCAAGGTTACTAGCCACGAAAAAGGAAGATTGGGATGCAATTTCAGCATGCAAACAGAAACCGGATGAAGACACTAGTGATTTTTATTCTAGATTTGAAAAATGTTTTATTATTAACAGTGGTCTGAAGACAAGTAGCGAGTCATACCCTCATCTTTTTGTTACTAAACTAGTCGAGAATTCAAGTCCACAAGTTAAAAATCGAGTTTTGAAAGTTGAAAGTACTTGGCAAGCTAGTACCCCGTCACAAATGCTTCAGATGCTCCAGTATCACCAGAACAGAATCAGGGAAGAGCAAGAACACGAAAGGAGACGTATGAAAGATACGAAAATGAAAGTATTAGTTGCACAATCTGTTCCACAAGACAGTCAGAAGAGGGGTCCGAATCAAGCCAGTCATCCTGCAGCTCCCGTTAAAGGGACTTGCAATTACTGTAAACAGCCAGGTCATTTTATAAACGAGTGTGCAGTTCTGAAACACAACATAGCAACTGGTAAGACTAAAGAAAGACCACGTCCGCCTAGACAAGAACAAGTTTCACAGACTTCTCAGGCACCACAGAATGCACAACAGCCAGTTCCAGCACCGCAGCCTATAGCTGCAACACAGCATGTTACACAACAGATGTACCAGTATGCCCAGACAGAGTATCCGGAGTATCAACAGTATTCATGAAACAGCCTAGAGAGGGAGGTAGGCTTGCCTCTCATCGAGATACCTGTAGATCAAGAGGGTCCCTATGTACACAGTCAAGTATTAGGGAAAGACAGAAAGTTTCTGATTGATACAGGGGCAAGTAGGACTACTATCAGTCATGACGAGGTTCCAGGGGCTCCGCTCTCAGGCTCTAAAAATGTTTCCCTTGGATTTTCAGGAAAGCCTATTGTTAACGAGATTTCAAAACCAGTTTCTCTAGAAGTTGGTCCACTGTCCCGAATTACTGATTTGTTACTTATGAAATCATGTCCAGAAAATTTGTTAGGCATTAAAACACTGAAAGAATTAGGTGCAGTTATTTGCTGCTCCCCAGAAGGAATCCGATTGTTTTTAAGAGACTTTAAAGGTCACTATGTATTACGTGATTTTGATCCAAGATTACTGAATGTCCCGCAGCATTTATGGGCGCAAGGTCCAACTGATGTAGGTTTTATGCGGATCACACCCCATCGTGTGACTCTCAAACAAGGTATAGTTTTGCCACGAATCAGACAGTACAGATTGCCACCTGAGGCTGTAGCAGCTTTATCCAAAATTATTGACGAGCTTATTGCTCAAGGAGTGGTTGTAGAAACTGACTCCAATGTATGTAATTCTCCTATCATTCCAGTCATGAAACGTACTGATCCAAATGCACCTCCAGTATATCGATTAGTGATTGACCTTCGAGAACTTAACAAATGTATCATACCCCAGTATCCAGTAGTCCCAGATATTTCATCCCTATTGACAGCTATTGATTCTGAAGCTACATTTTTCACTGTTATCGACCTCAAGAATGCATTTTTCAGTGTCCCCATTCATCCAGACAGCCAGTACCTTTTCGGTTTTTGTTTAAATGGAAGGAGCTATAAATTCACACGAGCTCCTCAAGGTTTCACAGAAAGTCCTAGTATTTACAGTCAAGCACTTAAGAGACAACTAGACAATATTCACATGCCAACTGACACTGCCCTGCTCCAGTATGTCGATGATCTACTGATCACGGCCCGTTCTGAACGTGATTGCGAGCGAGCGTCACTTACAGTTCTGTATTTTCTAGCCGAGATGGGGCACAAGGTGTCCCCTTCGAAGCTTCAGTTCTGTGTCCAGCAAGTGATCTACTTAGGCCACTTACTGTCCAAGTGGGGTAGGCAGTTGACACCAGACCGTATCCAGTTAATAGCGAGTCTTCCACAGCCCAAGACACAGAAGGAGGTACGTGCTTTTATTGGCCTCACTTCTTACTGCAGACAATGGATTCCTCAGTATGCATTTCTAGCCAAGCCACTGATACAGTTAACGACACAGGAGGCAGCCGCATCGACTGTTCTCCCTTGGACCCAGGAACATACACTTGTTTTTAATGAATTAAAGAAAGCCTTATGTCAAGCACCTGTTCTAGCTACACCGAACTACAGTAAGCCTTTTACACTTTTTGTCACAGAACGTGATGGTACTGCATTATCTGTTCTCACACAAGATCAAGCAGGACAGTACAAGCCCTGTGCTTATTTTTCGAGCACATTAGATCCAGTAGCCCAGGCTCTGCCTGCGTGCCTCAAGTCAGTTGCAGCCACAGCTCTAGCTATCAGACAAAGTGATTCCATAGTGTTAGGACACTCCCTGACAGTACAAGTTCCACACTCCGTGGAAGTTCTTTTAAACCGAACACAGACCCAGCACTTGACAATTGCACGTTTAACAGGTTATGAACTGACACTGTTCCAGCCACACATAGAAATCAGACGCTACAACATTCTAAATCCTGCTACACTGTTACCGTCAGTTACTTCAAATCCTGCCACACATGACTGTGTGGAAGTTGTTAACACTATGACTAAGCCAAGACAAGATCTGACAGACATTGCATTACCTAATCCCGACCTGACACTTTATGTGGACGGTTCATGCATGAGAACTAGTACGGGAGAACTAGTAGCCGCGTATGCAGTGACTACTGAAACCGAGGTTATTGAAACACATCGTATTGACACCCTGTCTGCTCAAGCAGCAGAGCTAGTTGCTCTGACCCAAGCCTGCATACGTGCCAAAAACCTGAAAGTAAACATATATATACAGATTCACGTTATGCATTCGGAGTTGTACACGACTTCGGAGTGCTCTGGCAGGAGAGAGGTTTCATGACTTCTCATGGAACCAAGATTCAGCATGGTCTCCTCATTCAAGCTCTGTTAGATGCAATACATTTACCGACAGCTATCGCTATCATGAAGTGCAAGGCACATACGAAAGTTACTGACATCATTTCCCAGGGTAACGATCTAGCAGATCGAACAGCCAAGCTCACAGCTCAGACTCCAGACATTCCAGTTAACACGACACAGACACTCACTCTAGATCAGACTACTTGTATGACAGTTAAGGACCCTACACAAGATGTCATAGACATACAGTTACATGCCACTCCCGAAGAAATCAAGAAATGGTCCGAACAAGGAGGGGTCCAGACAGATCAGGGATGGGTGACGAAGGGAAAAGCCACATGGTTTCTACCTGACTCTATGGTTCAAGTCCTTATCAATACCGCACATAGTCCAGCACATCTAGGAGAAAAATCTATGTTAGACAGTATTCAGAACCTTTGGTTCAACAAGCATTTACGAGCTGCAGCCAAGCAGAAAGTCCGTACTTGTATGATATGTTGTCAATTCAATCCAGGTAAAAGTGTCCCGGTGGAACAAGGTGGATTCCAACCTCCTGACCACCCTTTTGAAGTCCTCCAGATGGATTATATTCAGATGGAGCGATGTCGAGGTTTCAAGTATGTCCTCGTAGTTGTATGCGCTTTGTCCAGGTGGACAGAAGCATATCCAGTCCCAGATTACACAGCCGCAACCACTGCCAGGCAGTTGGTTCGTGAATTCTTTCCCCGCTATGGACTCCCTAGGGTCGTGTATTCTGATAACGGCCAGCCATTCTCATCCGAGTTAAGGAAACATGTTTCCCTTTTGTTAGGGTACCAGAGGAAGTTCCATTGTGTGCGCCATCCTGAAGCAGCCGGTCTCGTAGAGAGACATAATCAGACATTGAAAGTCCGCATTGCAAAAGTGTGTAAAGAGAAAGGTGTAGACTGGCTAGTTGCCCTGCCAGTTGCTTTATTCTACATGAGAATGGTCGCACATTCCAGATCAGGTCTGTCCCCTTATGAGGTCGTATTCGGCCGCCCCCCAAATATGTGGGGTACACCTAGACCCCGCAGTGTTACAGATGTTTCCAGTAATATGTTGACAGATTACCTAGCTTCCTTGATGTCTGCCCTACACTCTTGTCGTTCACAGGTTGCCGCTGCATTTCCAGACAATACTGAAGTGAAACCGCATGAGGTCATTCCAGGCGACCTTGTCCTCGTCAGGAACTTTGATCGTTCAAGTCCACTGGAGCCCCGTTGGAAGGAGCCACGACTTGTCCTTCTGACCACCCGCACGGCCGTGAAGTTGGAAGGCCGCAAGGGGTGGGTCCATCTGTCCCATATAAAGAAATTCCATGGACTTCGTGTAAAAACATTTGCAAAGAACATTTCTAAAGACTGCCTGAAACCAGACTCTGAACTGAAAGTTCCTCTGTTAGAGAAAACTCCGCAGCAGGAGTATAAAAAGAAACTCCGGTCTAGCAAAATAAGTCAGCCAGTTTAATTGTCTAAGTCCCTCTCGGGTGAAACGGTTAGACAGGTCCCTGACATGTATGAGATAGACCCCCATAGTGAGAGAGTTAGTCAAAACTCTATACGATGTATCGTCATTCTAAGTTTCTTATTGTTTCTAAGTTTAATGGTTACCTGCACAAGTTATGCATTACATTTATGTTTTCCAATTTCTCATGTAAATAAGTTTTCTAATGCTACAGTAGAGCACACATTTATTGATCTGCCTCCTCACGAGTTATCCTATCGTCTTGCTATGAGAAATAATACATTTATAAGAATGTTACATTATTCACACCAGACCAGCAATGCCACTAATTGTTGGGTGTGTGGTCGACTCCCCCCTTTCCAGACACCGAAGGGAGTTCTGCCACTCTTTCCTTATCCGTTTTCACATAATGGTTCGTGTGGAGCATGGTCCACGTTAACGTCATCTTTAAATGATATGTCCCTTCTGAATAGTACATGTTTTCCAGACAAGCAAGGTCTTCCCCATAGAACAGGGTTAGATCTAGAAAATGAAGTATATGATTTAGGTAATTATTCTTCGAATTTTATGGTCCTGAATGTTCAGTCTGATACTACTCCAGATTTACCTGCTATTTCAGTATTACCAGTCAAAGGCGAATTATGTGTCAGAAAGAATGGTTCCGCACATGTAGGACATAGTGATTGTACTACTACTGTCGAGTATAGTGACAGTGGGAAATCTATTTTCAAAGCTTCACGTCATTCTTATTTTGTTTGTGGTCAGACCGCATATGTTCGTCTGCCCCTCGATTGGGATGGAACATGTTACATTGCCTTCCTACTGCCACCAGTTTTTCTAGCCCCATCAGATTATCACAGAAATACACATCTAGTACACGTCAGACATAGAAGGGAGATCGAGTCCCCAATTGTCGATCAAACTGAAACTACTCTAGAACAATATCAAGACTTCAATAAAGGTTTCTTCTTCTTTATAGGACCTGTCCAGAATAGTAAGTTAATACGTAGATTAACCAGAACCCTTGAAGCAGTAGTGAATGAGACTACTTCTGCTCTAGGTAACTTAACCGAAGAGCAATCTGCTATGAGATTTGTCGTGCTCCAAAATCGTCTCGTTCTTGACGTCATACTGGCCGATAGAGGAGGAGCATGTAGAGTCATCGGATCTAGTTGCTGCATTTTCATTCCTAATAACGCGCCGTCTGTTTATTCAGCTATAACCAGACTCCATAAAATTGTCCATCAGTTACACCAGAATCCAGGCACCTGGACATGGTCCGGTTGGCTCTGGAGTATCATATCTGCTTGGGGATGGAAAGTATTGTCATTCCTAGGTATTGCAGTAATGATCATATTCAGTTGCTGCCTCTGTATACAATGTGGCCCTGCGATTTGCGGCATGTGCGCTACCTCTTGTATTCCTAGTCCTAAATCCCGTTCCAAGACAATTCGAGACGAGCAAATGATGCTATATGAAATGATAGATGGTATCATGAATATTGATGTTTCCTGATGGAAACGTAGGGCACAAGGAGGGAATGTGGAAAAGTAAATTTTGCCATGTTGTATGTGCCTACGTGTTCCCCACCTTATGTTATATGTGCATGATCGATATGCATGTATTCCCCTATGATCGATTAAAGACGCAATTACAGTTGTGTCCATCTCTAGTATGCCAGTTTCCAGTCTTCGTGAAAACAACGAATATTAGGCCTATGTAAACCTACGTTGCCACATTTTACAGTGTGCACGTTAAATCATTGAATTGTCCCCGTTTCTAGGCCTCAAAAGGGCCCGGACTCAGATTCAGCTCCTGTTTCCTGAACCCTCTCCAAGGAGCGATACAGCCCCCACCTGCATCCCTGACCCTTAGCTTACTTCTTGCCACGCAGTGCCCGGCCCGGCCTGGCTCTGCCTCCCAGTCTGCCAAGAGTATGTTATGTTTCTAGTTATCAGTCCAGCCCTCCTTCTCTGCATTCCTAAGCTACTGCAACGCATCAATAGTCTCCGTCATGGTCTAGCCTTTATGTCTCCATGTAAGAGAAATACTGTATTAATATTCATAGAATATTCCTCACCCACGCACTACATGTAGAATTATGCATGCACCAGTCTTAGTATCAAGTAGTCTTTGCCCTGATAACTTTTGGATTCTATCAACATGTACTCTAAACACCAGATACTAGATATGCCTGGGTACATGTCACTCTGACACTCCAGACTTTAGTCTCCTCTTCTAGCGCAGAAGTCATAGCCCCCAGTTCTACCTGGTAACACGTCATTGCCCGTTTGCGCGCACCACTAGGTTAGAGGTCCCAGCTGCTCAGGTAGCCCCCTCCATGTTTCCGCCCCATTTATGACATATTCTGTTACGTTTACATCACATGTCTATGTGTACGCCCTGTACACGCCTTCTTGTTACATCATTTTGCCCTTATCTTTCGCGACTGTTACGAAACCACGCCTACTGTATTGAATGTAATGTATTCTGTTTAACTATATATATTGTGCACTGTTATTAAAAGTTACCCTTGTCCGTTCCCAGATCCTGCCCCCGGCAGCTGCCATCCTATTCCCGTACAGGCTGTCCTGTTCCTGTCCTTTATGCCTGATTAAAGCCTGTAAACTTCAGCTACCTCGAATCTTGACTCTTATTTATTGAGCTACCTGTTTATTGATTATTCTGAAAAATAGATCCGGTAATTAATTATTTATTTACCACAGGAGGCCTCTCCCCCAGTACTCGGCCGACCCTCCGGGTCGCCGTCTAACATTGGTGGCCAGCGGCGCGATCCGAACCAACGCATAATCGTACAGAGGGTAACTCGCCCCACGACACACAACCACCATGACAACAAAAGAGAGCGGAACAACGGAAAAATTCCAGATGGAAAAGCTAGAAGAATACAACCACAGAGAACTGAAACAATTCTGCATAGAATTAGGCATTTCAACCACAGGACTGAGCACGAAAGAGGACTTCAAACAACCCCTGGAATCTTGGGCGGAGATGGGTACGACCGTACCCCAAACACGAAGCCACGAGACACCCGAAACAAGCCCCACGCCGACGGAAGAAAGAAGATCGGGTCTCTCCCCAGAGGAGGTCCGAGAACGGGAAAAAAGCAGGCTCCATGAATTAGAACTGGCGCGACTTCGCTTAGATGGAGAGCTCAAATTGGCAGAACAAAAAATAACATTGGAACACTTACGGCTCCGAGAGGAGCGAGAAGAGAAACAAAGGCAGAGAGAGCTAGAAGAGAAGAAGCTAGCCTACGAACATGAGCGCAACCTCAAAGAACTAGAGATTCGGAAGCAGAACAAGGAGCTCGGGACCCCCGAGCGCACGAACACCCCTGCCACTACAGACCCCAAGGTCCACATCCCCAAAGATGTCGTCAGAGAGTACTACAAGAACGATGATATCCAACAATGGTTCAAAGCATACGAGGTAGCCATGACCTCCCACCGGATTCCCCGGAGCGACTGGGGAGCCGGGTTATGGGGGAGGTTTGTCAACGAAGGGCGAGACGCCCTGCTGCAACTCCCGGACGATCTGATGACATCCTACGACCACATGAAAGCCGCCCTCCTCACTCGATACGGACTCACACCCGAGATGTACCGCCAGCGGTTCCGCGACTGCAAACGGATCCCGGGTACAACTTGGGTGGAGTACGTGAACTTCTTTAGCCGGGCCTTCGAGGGGTGGATCAAGGGCAGCAAAGTGACCACCTACGAGCAACTCTTTGACCTTATTGTGTGGGAGCACCTTTCTAACAACTGCTTCATCTAACTCAGGCAGCACCTCCTGGACAGTAAACTAACGGAACCTCTGCAACTCGCCGCCAAAGCTGACCGATGGGAAAGCACCCGAGTTGGCCGAAACGGGCCCAGCGAACCGAACAGAACTGCCCAAGGGCCCCATTGCCCCCGTGGGGGAGGAGGAGGCCAGGGTCGGGGTAGAGACACCGGCCCGGTGACTCCCGGAAGCAACCCCCCGCCCCCGGCCAGCAGGGGAAACCCTCCGATGCGACCAGGCTTCCGAGCCAACATTACTTGCCACCGATGCCAGCGACCCGGCCACTACGCCAATGATCCCAACTGCCCAAAGAACCCGAACACTATACCCCGCCAGGTCGCTGCTGCCGCCCTGGGGGAAGAGCCAACCCTGGAAGACCAAGAAGAGTACGAGACCGACCAGCCGGAATGGGAACCGGCCGCCATGTCCCTGGTTTGCTTAGGGGAACGGGACCTGATCCCTCGGGCCCCCCTTCCCGCCAACACGCAGAAGTACAGCCAGTGGGTCAACATTAATGGCCACCGGCATGAAGCCCTCCGCGACACCGGGGCCAGTGTGACCGCAGTCCGCTGTCATCTGGTGGCCCCGGACCAGATCTTGCCGAACATTCTTTGCCCTGTCCGGTCGGCCGACAACTCAGAAAGTCTATGTCAAATGGCCTACGTCCCCTTCGAATGGGGAGGAGTATCCGGGATGCTGAAAGTGACTGTCCGCGATGATGCCCCTGTGGATTGCCTCCTGGGGAACGATCTCGAAAGTTCTTACGGGCAGCAGTCGAACGGAGAGAGCACCTGGGGATGCTGGGCCTCCCCGAATGGGTCTGTGTCACGACCCGGTCCCTGACCGCCCGTGCCGTCCCCCGTCCAGAGGAACCCGAGTGGCCGGAGCCTCCTCCCGCGATTGCCCCAGAGGAGGCCACCCCAGAAGCAAGTCCTCCGGCCCGAACCAAAGAAGGACTCGGTCGGCTCCAGGACCTCCCCGACCTGGCCCAGTGGCGTCAAGAGGGGGGTCCCACCCAGGAACAGTTCCGACAAGAACAAAGAACCTGTCCCTCCCTCGAGAGACTCCGGCAGCAAGCCCTTACCCAGAGCGCAGGGGACACCTCGGGGGCCCACTGGATCTACTGGGACAATGACCTGCTCTACAGTGAGCAAAGGATTGCAGAACTGGGGGCCAGTCGGGTGCTGGTGGTGCCCCTTCGCTTCAGAGATTTCCTCTTGAACTTAGCCCACGATGTACCACTTGCCGGACACCTGGGACAAGACAAAAGGTACGACCGCCTGGTGACCCACTTTTACTGGCCCCGAATGCGAAAAGATGTCACCAACCACTGCAGGGCCTTCCCCACCTGCCAGGCCAGCGGAAAAAGTGGCCGAAAAACCAAAGCACCCTTACAGCCCTTTCCCGTCGTCACCACCCCGTTCGAACGGGTGGGAATAGACATTGTGGGGCCCCTGGACCCCCGGACAGCCCAAGGACACCGGTTCATCCTGGTCCTGGTGGACCACGCCACCCGCTATCCCGAGGCCATCCCTCTTCGAACCGTGACGGCACCCGTGGTAGGCCGAGCCCTGATGGGGATCTTCTCCCGGGTGGGCTTTCCCCGGGAGGTCGTCAGCGACAGGGGCACGAACTTCATCTCGAAATACATGAAGTCTCTCTGGCAACAGTGCGGGGTCACCTACAAATTCACGTCCCCCAATCACCCGCAGGGAAATGGATTGGTCGAGCGGTTTAACAGCACTCTCAAAGGAATGATCAGGGGCCTAGAAGAACCCCTCCGTCGCCAGTGGGACGTGCTACTCCCATGCCTCCTGTTCGCCTACCGAGAGGTCCCTCAAAAGTCCCTAGGCTTCAGCCCATTTGAACTCCTGTACGGACACCCCGTCCGGGGTCCCCTCAGCCTAGTCAAAGAAGGTTGGGAGAGGCCCCCCAGAAAACTCCCCCTGATATATACAAGTATCTCTTGGCCCTTCGCAACCAGACCCGGCGATTCAGGGAGATCGCCAAAGCCAACCTTGAAGCCAGTCAGGAAGACATGAAGAAATGGTATGATCAACACGCCTCCTCCATCGAGTTCGAGCCGGGACAGCAGGTCTGGGTGATGTCCCCGGTCGAACCCTGTGCCCTACAGGACAAATGGTCCGGACTCTTCAAGGTGATCGAACGCAAGGGGCCCGTCACCTACTTAATCGACATGGAAACCTCCCGGAACCCCCTACGGGTCCTCCATGCCAACAGACTCAAGCCCCATTTTGTACGCTCAGAACTCAGCCTCCTGATGGCTACAGATAATGGGACGGAAGAGGACTCCGAGCCCCTTCCTGACCTGCTGAGGACCCTCGAGCAGGATGGCTCAGTGGAAGGGGTCAGACTCTCCGAGGCCTTGTCCCCGGAGCAACGCCAAGACTGTCAAGCTCTCCTGACACGATTCGCATCCTTGTTCTCTCTCACCCCCGGGGTCACCCCCTGGTGCCTTCACGATGTGGACACCGGGGACAGCCCCCCTATTCGACACAGGGCGTACCGCGTACCAGATCGGGTGCGCGCCTGCATCCAGACCGAGGTATCCAAGATGCTGGCCCTGGGAGTGATCGAACCCTCTGACAGCCCCTGGGCCAGCTCAGTCGTCCTGGTCCCTAAGGCTGCCGCCCCGGGCGTTGCCCCTGAGCTCCGGTTCTGTGTGGACTACCGGGGACTGAATGCCGTTACCAGGACCGACGCTCACCCTATCCCCCGGGCAGATGAGCTAATTGACCGTATGGGGCCGCCCGCTACCTGAGCATCTTCGATTTAACAGCGGGCTACTGGCAAATCGGCCTCACCCCCAGGGCCCAAGAGCGATCCGCCTTCTCTACCCCGTATGGTCACTACCACTTCAAGGTGATGCCATTCGGCATGAAAAACGCTCCGGCAACATTTCAACGACTCGTGAACCAGGTACTGGCGGGCCTCGAAGAATTCAGCGCCGCCTACCTGGACGACATCGCTGTGTACAGTCACCACTGGACCGACCACCTCCGCCACCTGCGGGAAGTTCTACACGCCCTCCGGCAGGCCGGGCTCACCGTCAAGGTCAGCAATTGTCAGGTTGGCCAAGGGTCCGTGACCTACCTAGGACACCAAGTGGGAAGCGGTCTGGTGGCCCCCCTCCAGCTCAAGATCGCTGCCATCCAGGCCTGGCAACCCCCTACGACCCAAACCGAGGTCCGGGCCTTCCTGGGACTCACCGGGTACTACCGGCGGTTTGTGAAGGACTATGGCAGCATCGTGGGGCCCCTCACGGAGCTCACATCCAAGAAGAACCCCAAAACAGTCAACTGGACCCCGGACTGCCAATCGGCCTTCGAGAAGCTGAAGGCCGCCATGTGCACTGCCCCCGTGCTTCAGGCTCCCGACTACGGCCGGGAATTCATTGTACAGACGGACGCCTCCGATCAGGGCGTGGGGGCCGTCCTCTCCCAACTCAACACCGAGGGAGTCGATCAGCCAGTGGCATTCATCAGCCGACGCCTGCTGGCCCGGGAACAGCGCTGGAGCACCATCGAGAGGGAGGCCTTCGCCGTAGTATGGGCCCTCAAGAAGCTCCGGCCCTACCTCTTCGGCACCCCCTTTAGGGTACAGACAGACCACCGACCCCTGCAATGGCTGATGCAGATGCGGGGGGAAAACCCGAAACTGTTGCGCTGGTCCATCTCCCTGCAGGGGATGGACTTCACTGTGGAGCATCGTCCAGGCCAGGACCACGCCAACGCAGACGGCCTGTCACGCTTCTTCCGCCTCGGCGGGGAGAGTCCCCAAGAGGATGGCTGACTCTCCCTGCCTTCCGCTGGGGGGGACGCATGTTGGACAGGCCTCGTGGCTGGGCCGTCCCCCCTCCGCACAACGGGGCCCGGACCCCGGCTCTCCCTGAATCCCCAGCAAGAGCCACCCCGGCAACCCCCCGAGGCAACCCACAACCCGTCCACAACGGGACGCCAGCTCCTGAACCCTCCCGTACCGGCTGGCCCTGGTCCCCATCAGCACCATGGCCCCGGCCCAGCCGCCATCTTTGGACACTACAGCACGAGGCCGCGTGGCCTCGACTCGACCCCAACCCTCGGCCTGGCCAGGCCCCGACATCGAGGCACCAACCTCCACACAGGGGGTAAAGAGACCACTTGGCAGGTCAAGGGAAGAAGGAGTCGTCAACGGCTCTCCTCCGCCAGGTGTCGATCACCCCCGGCCTCCCTGGCCGCTGGCTCCACCCCCCTGCTGGGTGTCTGGACTCCCTCATTCCGGACCTCCCGACCTCCAGGCGCGAGGGTCCGGACATCAAAGGGGACCAGACCTATAACTGGGGCAGCTCCAGACCAGGAAGGTAGTTGTATCCTGGAGTCGAGAGACACCGAGAAGAACTCATCCTTGACGGACTGCTGGTGCTGCCGCAGCCCTGCCCTGTGAACCCTTCGTCTTGGCCTGCTGGCGCTGCCGCGGCCTACCCTCGTGAAACCACCGCCTTGGCCTGCTGGTGCTGCCGCGGCCCTCCACCTCGTGCAACCATCATCTTGGCCTGCCGGCGCTGCCGCGGCCTTCTGCCACGTGAACTATCGCCTTGGCCTGCTGGCGCTGCCGCGGCCCTCTACAACGGGAACCATCGCCTTGGCCTGCTGGCGCTGCCGCGGCCCCTTCGTTGTAGACCTCCATCCTAGCCGGCTGGCGCTGCCGCGGCCCGACCTTGCAGACTCCTAAGCTCGAGGATTGTGAGCTTCCCTCTTGCCACCCCCGGTGCCGATCCGGTACCCAGACTGTCCCGCTACCCCCTTTTCCTACAGAGACCAGAATTAAAGGGACCCTCGAGTCCTGAATCTCCTGTATCGCTGATAACCTTGCCGCAAGAACCCTATATAAAGAGTGTTGATCTCATCCTGGTGTGGTGTCTATCTTTGGGGGGAGGAGTGACTTGTCTGTACGATCGCCGGAGACGGCCCTCATCGGAGGCCTCTCCCCCAGTACTCGGCCGACCCTCCGGGTCGCCGTCTAACAACGAGGAACAATAATATTGCAATTTACATCAGTGAAAAGTTACATAAGTATCAAGAAAAACATTTAAAGAACATAGGGGACAAGGTTTATGAAGCGAGGAAGGGTAAGGGATAGGGTAAAGGGGTAGGAGGAAGAAAGGACTAGAGACCAGGTGAAAATCTGCCCAAGGTCCGGCTGGGTAGGTGACGGCAGGGGGGTAGGGGGAGTCCACAACCAATCTCCTCTATAGTAAATGATTCACCTCTGCTATCCAACACTTTCCCTACTGCTGTACTTGCTGGAGTGGGAATAGTAATTTTACCCACTCTGCTATCCAACACTTTTCTTAATGTTGCACTCCTTGGAGTGGAAATAGTAAATTATTCCCCTCCGATATCCAACACTTTATCTACTGTTGCACTCCCTAGAGTGGGAATAGTAAATTATTCCCCTCCGCTATCCAACACTTTCCCTACAGTTCCACCTGCTGGAGTGGGAATAGTAAATTAATCCCCTACGCTATCCAACACTTTCTCTATTGTTGCACTCCCTTGAGTGGGAAAAGTAAATTATTCCCCTCTGTTATCCAACATTTGCTATAGTGGGAATAGTAATTTTATCGACTCTGCTATTCAACACTTTCCCTCCTGTTGCACTCTTTGGACTGGGAATAGTAAATTATTCCCCTCGCTATCCAACACTTTCCCTACAGTTCTACCTGCTGGAGTGGTAATAGTAAATTATTCCCCTCCGCTATCCAACACTTTCCTTACTGTTGTACTTGTTGGAGTGGGAATAGTAAATGTTACCACTTTGCTATCAAACTTTTTCCTTAATGTTGCACTCCCTGGAGTGGGAATAGTAAATTATTCCCCTCTGCTATAAAACACTTTCCCTACAGTTCTACCTGCTGGAGTGGGAATAGTAAATTATTCCCCTCCGCTATCCAACACTTTCCCTACTGTTGTACTTGCCGGAGTGGGAATAGTACATTATTCCCCTCCACTATCCAACACTTTCCCTACTGTTGCACTCTCTGGAGTGTGAATAGTAATTGTTACCCCTCCACTATCCAACACTTTCTCTACTGTTGCACTCTCTGGAGTGGGAAAAGTAAATTATTCCCCTCCGTTATCCAACATTTGCTGGAGTGGAAAAAGTAATTTTATCGACTCTGCTATCCAAAACTTTCCCTCCTGTTGCACTCTTTGGAATGGGAATAGTAAATTATTCCCCTCCGCTATCCAATACTTTCCCTACTGTTGCACTCTCTGGAGTGGGTATAGTAATATTTACCCCTTTGCTATCCAACACTTTCCCTAATTTTGCACTCCCTGAAGTGGAATAGTAAGTTATTCCCCTACGCTATCCAACAGTTTCCCTAGTGTTTTACTTGCTGGAGTGGGAATAAGAAATTATTCACCTCCACTACCCAACACTTTCCCTACTGTTGCACTCACCGAAGTGGGAATAGTATTTTTATCCCCTCCACTATCCAACATTTTCCCTACTGTTGCTATTAATGTAGTGTCAAATGTAATTGTAAAAATTAAAAATATGTATTATTTGAAATTATTATATATAAATATATATATATATATATATATATATATATATATATATATATTATTTTTTATTTTAATTTTAATTTTACTGGTATATGTATATATATGTATTTATTATTTTTAATGTTTCTAGCATTTTATAATGTATTATTATAATTATTGATTAATATTATTAAGTACATTGTTATATTTCATATATATATGTATAGTTTTTGTTAACATTATATTTATTATTTATAATTTTAAACATTTTCTAATAATTTTAACTATGTTGTTCTATTATATGTATTTTTTACTTTCGTTTACATTATTTTTTACACATTTAAAAAAAAACAATATTTTAAAAAAAAATCCAATATTTTTATACTTACCATTATGTAGATAGGACTTGGATATTCTGGCCAACAATATTTTTGTCACAATATTTTTGTACCTGGATATTTTTGTTGTCGATATTCTGTCAGTGATCCATTGTAGTGCAAGGTTTGAATTTGGAGGATGTTGAGTGTTGTGGGTTTGGTCGTAGATAGCAGACGAATAAAAAGGTTTTAGAAAATATTCTATTATTCGTAGACCAAAGGTGCTTTACAATGGTTTTGTAGAGGACAAGAGTTTGTTTCCTTTGTAAGTTAAGGACAGTTGTTTTGGAAGATGAGATGAAGTGTGATTCATGTTTGATGCAAATAAGCTCTTGGTTGAAGCGTCTCTTTACTTCCTTTCAAGGTATTCTGGGATAGACCAGGTGGTGCGGCTGCCTCCCTCGGAGAATTAAACAAAATTACTGCCAGGTAACGTTTCCTAGTGCCTTCTGTTTCCTTTTCTTCTATTTCTTCTCAAGTCTCTTTCTGTGTCTCTCTGTGTCGCTGTTTTTATCTCTATTCAGCTTCAAGTATTTGACTGCCTCTCCAGACCATTCTCTAGCTATATAGCTTATGATCTTAAAAATAAAATTAAACAAAACAAATACATGACTTTTACGTAGTCCTCTTCCTTATTTGTTTTTATGCTAGCTGTTTTAAGCGTGTTTCCTTACAAATGTTGGTATACTCCAGGGTCAAGTTAATTATCTCCAGTTTCATAAATTGTGTGAGGTTTTTGTTATAATTAACCTACTTGGTACAGCCCTCCATTCCCCCTTTGTCTTGCCACATTTGGAATGATCTATTATCTGTTGGCCTGAAGGTATGGAAGCTCAATCAATCAGTTAGGGGCTTGTAAAGCATGCTACTCACCTGTGACGTCTCAAGGCACGGGGGCAGCCCCGGGTCAGCCGAAAAGCAAGGTCTTGAGGCTCTTCCTGAAGTTGTGATGGGTGGGGGAGCATCTGATGCTGACTGGGAGCTCGTTCTAGGCCTTGGCTGTAATGTAGGAGAAGGCTCTTCCACCTGCTCTGGTTCTGAGGATGCACAGGGTCTCTGCTAGGGCGAGGTCAGCGGAGAGGAGGTTTCTTTTGGGTACATGGAAAGAAATGATTTCGGTGAGGTATTTTGGTCTGATGTTCTGGATGGATTTGTAGGCGTGGGTGTGTAGCTTGAAGGTAACTCTCTTCTCGACCGGGAGCCAGTGGAGGTCTTGCAGGTGTTGGGTGGTGCCGAAGATGAGTCTGGCTGCGGTGTTGTGGATGGTCTGGAGTTTGTGTAGCAGGGTTTTTTTTATTCCAGCCTAGAGGACCTTTCCTTAGTCCAATCTACTCATTATGATTGCGTGGGTGACAGTCTTTCTGGCTTCTGGGGGGAGTCTTGAAGGATGAGGAGGGAGTTGAAATAGGTGGAGGCGACGCCTTTGATCTGGCGAGTCATGGTGAGGGAGGAGTCTAGAATGATGCGGGGTGGGTGGGTTTTCGAGGGCAGAGGGCCATCAGGTGTTGTCCCAATTGGAGGGGGGTGTCCAAGGATGAGGACCTCAGTCTTCTCCGAGTTGAGCTTTAGGCAGCTGTTGCAACGTCTTTCATTCCTTCCTGGAAGCTGAGTCTTGTGTCTTCGGGGTTCTCTGTGAGGGAGAGGATGAGCTGGATGTTGTCAGCGTAGGTTAATATGCTGAGCCTGCGCTGTCTGATGATGGTGGCGAGGGGGTCCATGTAGATGTTGAAGAGCATGGGGCTGAGCGATGATCCTTGGGGTACTCCGCAGTTGATCTCTGTGGGTTCGGCGAGGAAGGATTGGAGTCTGATCCTTTGGGTTCTGCCAGTGAGAAAAGAGCAGATCCTGTTGAGGGCCGTACCCCATATGCAGTCTGGCTGCAAGATTGTGGTGGGAGATGGTGTCAAAGGCTGCTGGGAGGTCTAGCAGGATGAGGGCCGTGGTGTTGCACTGGTCGAGCAGCCTGTGGATGTCGTCGGTGGCTGCGAGGAGGGCGGTCTCTGTGATGTGGTTGCTGCAGAATCTGGACTGGGAGGAGTCTAGGATGGCGTTCTTGTTGATGAAGGCGGTCAGCTGGGCATTGACAAATTTCTGTGTGACTTTGGCTGCGAAGGGAAGGATAGAGATGGACCGGTAGTGTTTCAGGTCAGTCGGATCCACCGAGGGTTTCTTGAGGAGGGGCTTGACCTCAGCCTGTTTCCAGCCGTTGGGGAAGATGCCGGATTCAAAAGTGGTGTTGATTGTGCAGCGTAGTTTGGGTGCAATGGCGGTGGTGACTCTGTGGAAGATGTGCGGTGGGCAGGAGTCCATGCGGGCTCCTGAGTGGGTGCTCTTCATGGTCATGGTGGTGTCTTCGGTGGTGACCAGTGTCCAGGCGGTGATGGTGGGCTAGAAGTTGTTGCTGGAGGGGAGGTGGTTTCTGGAGTCCATTTGCTGAAGTTGTCGTAGAGAGGCTTAATTTTCAGGTGGAAGTAAGAGCCAAGCTTGTTCCAGAGGCTCTAGGGCAGTGTGATGTCCGTGGCATCGTTGGGGGGTTTGGTGAACTGCTGGATGATGTTGAAGAGTTCCTTTGGGTTGCTGGCTTTGGTGAGGATTTTGTTCCAGATGAAGGACCTCGTGGTGGGTCTTATGAGTTGGTGGTATTCTGTCATGGTTTGCTTGTCGGTGGTCTGGTCTTCGGTGGTTTTGCTGTTTCTTCAACGTTTCTCGAAATGTCTGCAGGCGCGTCTTGCTTCTTGGAGGTCGGTGGTGAACCAGACAGCCTTCAGGGGGCATTGTCTGTTGGTGTGGCGGAGGGGTGCGATTTTGTCTGCGTAGCTGGTGATCCAACGGTGTTGTTCTGTGGCTGCAGAGTTGGCGTCAATCGTGGCAGCGGGGGGTTTGAGGATGAGGGTGGAGTTGAGGTGCTCCTCTGTGACCTTGCCCCCGTTCCTTCGAGGCGGCTACGGGCGGGCTTTTGTACGGTGGTGGTGCTGAAAGAGAAGTGTATGCAGTGGTGATCTGTCCAGAGATGCTGAAACGTGTGGCTGAAATGGAAGTTGGTCCCTCCTGCGAAGATGGGGTCGAGGGTGTGTTCAGCCTTTTTCTGTGGGGGTCGTGATGAGCTGCTTCAGTCCGAGGTTGTCGAGGTTGTCGAGGAGGGCGGTGGAGTCGGCGTCGCTGCAGTTATCGAGTTGGAAGTTCAGGTCTCCGATTAGTATGTAGTCCATAGAAGCGATGGTGTGGGGTGCCATGAGGTCGGCAATGGCAGTGGTGAAAGGGGCGCGGTGCCCAGGGGGTCTGTAAGCGAGGGTGCCACATAGCATGGTACTGGGGCTGGTCAGGATGTAGAAGTGGAGGTGTTTGGTGTTGGAGAGGGAGTCGCTCGTGCTGGAGGTAGAGAGTCGGAGAGATCTCTTGTGTGCGAGGGCCAGTCCTCCTCTAGGGCGGTGGGGGCGATCTTTCCTCTGGATCTTGTAGTGGTCAGGAATGGCAGTGGCGATGTTGGGGCAGAGGTGATGTTTGTCCAGGTTTCTGTGAAGAAGGCAAGGTGTTGAGGATGTCCCAGATCTCTACGGCGTGTCTGTGCTGGGCGCGCACGTTGAGAAGGATGCACTTCCCGCTTTGGTGGAGCGGGCGTCCGGCGTGGGTGCGGAGGCCGTGGGTGTGATGTGGATGGTGAAGGAATGTCAGCGGTGTTAGCTGGAGAATTAGCTGTGGGTGGTGTTTGGCGACGACAGCTGGTAGCTGTTGTTCCTTCCGAGATTGAGTGCGAGGAGGGCAGCTGTCTCGTAGCGGTGGAAGGTGGGAGATACAGGGTCCCTGGCGTTGGACGCGGTGGTGGGTGCAGATGGGCTTGCACACCTGCTGCGCACAACATCCATTAAATAGGGGAAGGGGAGGGAAGTGCAGCTGGGCGGCGGGAGCGGTAAAAGAGGGGGGAGGCTTGCAAGAGCAGCAGCGGGGAAGAACGGGCATGAACAGGAACAGAGGCGGGGAAGATCAGGGGCCAGAAAGCATAGAGGCAGCATAAGGCTATGATCAAGAAATAAGGAAACTAGAAATGAAGCAGAATAAGAAATAAGGCACGAAAGGCGAGTAGAAGCTAATAAAGAACTGTTGAACTCTGCCAGTGTATTCTCTTCATAACAGTTTTCTCCTTTGTGCCTCTTACTTTAGGGCTCTTATAAATACTAAGGTTTATCTAGCAAAGCGTGCCGCCACATATGGTTGGTGTAGCAGTGTCCAGCCACCCCATGTTCCCGCAAACCTCCCCCATCAATTTTTGAGATCCCACTAACCCTGGCACCTACTTGATGTAGCCACATTCCTCAAGGAATATGAATGTGGTGGGATCCTAGCGCAGGTCTAGTCCCTTCTCAGGTTGGGAAGCATTGGTCCATGAGCACGCTTCCGTCCCGTGTTCACCAGCAGTCCGTTCACTGCCTACATAGTTGTTTCCTCCATACAATGTGATTCTATCCTCCCCTCAGACTGTTCATTCTTCATCCTTCCATTCTGGATCTGATTTCCACCTCTTTACTTCCTCCCAGCCTGTCCTGTCCTGTTTGTCACATCCAAGGCCACACTGGTCTCTTTAAAGAAGAGTAGAAGATAACCTCTTTTTTCTTATTCCTCTGGTTTCTATATTATTTGTCTTTTCTTATCCCATTTTAGTTTCCTTTCCCGTTATGCTGCTTTTTTTTCCTTTTTCAGGTGTTGCAGTGTCTGCGTCCTGTCAAAGGACTGTGACAAGTTCCAGGCCAACCGGTAAGTACTTATCTTCCACACAATTTGAAATGGTAAATTCCACTGAGCTAACTGGACACAGCCTCAGTCTACGGGGGTGATCCAGGGGAAGAGGTGTAAAATTTGTGAGATCAGACATAGGTTACCCACCACATCGTAAACTCAGTCCTCAGCAACACAATTCACAATAACACAGAGTTTGGCCCATAGAAACTCTACAATTTAATCATAATCATAGGGTCCTCCGTATGAGCTAATAGGGACTCCGGTAACTAGAGATGGAAAGCCACTCCTTCATGAGGTCCTGTAATAAAGAAGTGCCTAGATAATAATATTCACACAATATTAATAAAATCATCAATAAGTAAGGACAAACACATGGACTAGTTATCAAATTATCTTTATCTAAACTTCAAGATTGAATGGTCAAAGTACAAAAATGCACTAGAATAATTTAATAACGGTTATTTTTTGGTATACATGTAAATCACAGCACATCACAGCTCAGACCAAATACATCGTCAAATAACACCTATTGAGGAAGGAAGAAAGAAAAAGAGAAAAAACACATTGCAAAATAGAATATGCAATTTGGAATCATAGAAACCAATAATCGGTTGTAGATTCAGCAGAACCAAGACACGAGATGGACCCAGTAGAACGCTAGAGCACAGCGTGCAATAGCGGGAGTCATAAATTCTTCAGCTGAAAGATTTTACCTGCTCAACTTTACCAGCCAGTAAAGTGCAGAGGTAATCAGGAGATGTCCGTTCAGGGAAAAATTCAGTTCAGACCGACAGCATGTCAGGCCCAGAATTTGCAAGGGAAAATAGCAGCGTGCTGTCCATTTCCCAAGGGGCAATTATACCTTGAAACGTTTTCAGTTCCTGCCAACGAAATAACTTTTACGCAGTTTTCATGATTTCCATTGGTCAAAATCCATGGTGGAACCGTTGTGTGATCATTCTCTAACCCAGTACGTCCAGAACCCATACATAATACCTTTGTTCAGTGTTCACTGTTCTTTAACCCCTTCCGTGAGTCACGGCGGGCGTGTGCGTGCGACGGTCAGGGACGTCCGAGCCACGCCCGCGATTGGAATGTCCAGCACCGTGTCGGAATTCACGCCGCAGCCAAGGTGTTAAGAATGTGCAATATCACTTCCCTTTGGAAATAAGAAATACATTTGCAATTCGACGTGTCCACTCCACACACTCTCTTCTGAACTTGCAACAAAGTCAATACATTTTTATTCTAACAGAAAGGATGTCCATTTTTCAAACTGTAGGACAGAAACTTCAGCGATAATACTCGTAGCTACAGTGCAATCAGGACAACATTTTTAGTCTATTCGAAGGAAATAATGAAAGACAAAATAAATGTTTAAGGCCTACAAGGAAAACCACTAAATCATTATTTTCTAAAGAAAAAAACGTACTGAATATTGAAAACAGTAAAGAAATAGAGATGCATAAGAAATAATATAAAAACACCATTTCATTATACTTGTAAGCATAGCCTAATTACATTTCTTTGAGAAACGGGCAAGCACTTTCTCTCGGAATTACATCTCAAAGAAATCATAAGCAGGACTCATTTTACTTGAGCATTTTCATAATCATATTTTGTGTTAAAACTACAGACTGCATTATTACCTTTCATATTATTTTCATAGCACATTAGTAGGTTTCTCTCTCTGTCATGAATGAATTAATCTCAAACCAGTTTGTGACCCTTCTGCATGCTTTTTTGATGCAGTTTTAAACTCTCACATGTTTCACGAGGCACACCGTTAGTCATGTTTCTTAAGTATGTATTATGTATCAGTATCACACCCAAGGGTAAGGAATTGATCGACCAAAACACTCTTAATAAAATAATCACGCTCCTCCAGTGGCGTTTAAAGCAGTGATTACAACAAGGCAGATTCCTTTGTTCAATGAAATGTCCCTTCATGGATCCCTGAAATAAGGAATAGAAGAGTCCTTTAAATGTGCAGGGGAGTACACAACATCTGATAATTCATTAAAGGAGGTACAAATGCCTTACTATGATGCCAGTCGGCATCACAGAAAGAGTAAACTGTTGATGTTGGATGCTTCTGAGAATCTGTGTCATGATGCATGTGTAACTTGTGTTTCTTTCTACAGTATTCACTACTTTTGTTCTCACGACATTGAGTTTCAGTGGTCCCGAGCTCCCTGTCTATGCAGTATCCATGAAGTGTTTTACCCCCTTGGAGTGCAACTCATTTATAATTTCTAACTCTATTTTTACAGGTCACTGAGGCAACAAAAAGAAAAAGAAATGTCGCAATTTCGGAAACATTTTTAAAAAGGGATATTTTGAGGAAAGTAGAAACATTCTATATCTCTAAAGAAGAAACTAGTTCTATGCACCAGGAATGGTGAGGAACTTGGCGCGGAAGAAACTGCTGAATGTGAAAGTGATTTATCAACTTTCTTACAATCATTATTTGTTGTCAAACCCTTGAAGTACAATGACCAGGAACATTTACCAAGTGTCAGTTATTGGGATTGAATAACCTCTGAAATAATAACTATACCCGCAAGTAAATTGAAAATCTACTGCAACTACTAATTATAAGAATATTTTCACTTAAAGGAAACATTTCACGATTGGTCAAGCAAAGAACATTGGCAACAACTGATCCTCACACAGAGTACAGTGTTGCAAATTCTGTCTGATGGTTTATGAGAAATGCCATGGAAACCTAAGCCTCTCCCATTAAATCAGTATCCATAGACGTGATGTGACAGAAGTGTCAGGAAGGCTAATAACTTCAGTTTGCACGAGCAAGCTTATGTCTCCGTCTCCTGTGATTCGGAGGAGAGAAAACATTGTAGTTTAAAAAATAACTGAAAATGTTCTTCTCAGATGTCATTACAGGAAATATACTGGATTAACGTCTACAATATAGAAAGATTTGTCCCACCAACTCTGTCTCCTGGGTTGATCTATGTTGTTTCCAAGTGTGCCAGACCTCCAAAGTTAATGGTGTACCTTTTTGGGCCTCACCGGAATAGGAAGCTTAAAAAGGGCCAGTGTTACACTATTGATAATTTGTGAACTACTCTAACATGTTTAATCCCCGTTCATTACTTGTATAAAAAATGTACCTCACTTGTAAGTACTTATCCCCAAAGACCCTATCACTGCTTTTAATACTCCTAAATTAAATGCGATAAACTGCAGTCAGAATGAGCTTAATTCTACTTGAGGGAATTCTTGTGGGCATAACTTGGAGAAAATGAATCCTTGAGGGGCATCTTAATAAAAATAAGGGGCCCCTCAGTGAAAGTTTATAAGACTAGTTAGATAGGCTGACTTCAAAGATAAGAACATTGATCTCCAAATAAAAGCTATAATTAGTCAAATGCAAATAAGAGCTTCAGCAGTGTAGTTTAGAAGTTAATGTTGAGTTTTAACACAAACAAGTACAGACTCCGGAATTAGATTCAGACTTAAGATGGCATGTATCCAGGAAGAACCCCAACTTGGAGATACAAACAACTTGAATAAGAGCAATGAATGTGAGAATAGCTTTAGTTATCAATCCCGCCTCACTAAACACAAGAGAACTCATACTGGACAAAAACCGTATCAGTGTCCTGAGTGCCAGAAAGGCTTCAGTCGGAAAAGCGATCTCATTCAACATGTGAGAATCCACACTGGGCACAAACCTTATCAGTGCACTAAGTCCCTGAAGTGCTTTAGTCAGAAAGACCATCTCATTCAACACGAGAGAACTCATACTGGGCTCAAACCGTAGCAGTGTTCTGAATTCTAGAAAAGCTTCAGTCAGAAATCTACTCTCTCACAACGTGCGGTAACTCACACTGAGGAAAAACATTATCAGTGCTCTGAATGCTGTAAAAGCTTCAGTCGGAAATTCAGCCTTACTTTACATGAAAGAACCCACACGGGGCAAAAACCTTTTCAGTGCTCTGAATGCAGGGAAAGCTTCAGTCATAAATTTGGTCTCACTCGTCATGAAAGAACTCACACTGGACTAAAACCATACCAGTGCTCTGAATGCTTGAAAAGCTTCAGTCAGAAATCTGGTCTCACTCAACATGAGAAAACTCACACTGGACTAAAACCATATAAGTGCGCAGAGTGCCAACAAAGCTTCAGTTGTAAGGCCAATCTCACTCAACATGAGCGCATACACACTGGGGAAAAACCTTATCAGTGCTCTGAATGCTGGAAAAGCTTCAGGCACAAATATGGTCTCACTCAACATCAAAGAACTCACACTGGACTAAAACCGTATCAGTGCTCTGAATGCCAGAAAAGCTTCAGACAGAAAATAGCTCTCACTCTCCATGAGAGAACCCACACGGGGCACAAACCTTATCAGTGCTCTGAATGCTTGAAAAGCTACAGTCAGAAATCGGGTCTCACTCAACATGAGCAAACTCACACTGGACTAAAACCGTATAAGTGCTCAGAATGCCGGGGGCGTGGCTTGGCTGCCGAGGACAATGGACGGCTGAGCGCTAAGCTCCGTGGCGGCCTCCCCTAATTATCCTGCCAAACTTATCCTGGTGACCCTGGGGCCCGGTGATTGCCCGCATCTCCTCCCGCGGGCAAGGTGGCCTGAACGGCGGTGGCGGAGTCGATCCGGCGCCGGTGTGGGGCCGCGCCTGGGACATCACAGGCGGCGCCGGCCATTCTCGGCGGCCTGGGTGTTCGGCCGCATCCCCGACCTCGATTTTTCAGGAGGCCGGTCTGCGGTGGGGGCCGGCTGGCCGCCGGCCGACTTGAAGGACGGAGCCCCGCACTTGCAGGCTGTTGCAGCGGCGGAGCCTGGGCGGTCTACTGGTGGTGCCCTGGAGAGGCCGAATCAGCGAGGACTGAAGGTGAGGGGGCTGGAGGCATCCTAAGGCTCCGAGGGCCTACTGGACACTGAACGCAGGACGCGGGATCGGGGAGAGCCGATCCTGCACTACATTCCTGAGGGGTGCTCAGCCGGCGCAGGACCATTGCTGCCTGAGGCCGGGGGGCCCTGTCGCCGCAGAGAGACTTGGAGGGACGGCGCTGCGGACCCCCGAGGCGGCCTGATCTGTTGGGGCCCTGCCGGCTGCATCTGGCGAGGGGTGCTGGGGCTCGCTTTGGGAGCCCACGGACGTGGTGGGGCCCGCACCCCAGGAGCGGCCATCACCGGGTGTGCTGCTCCCCGGCCCCCCTCGTGGCTGGACCTTCGACTACCCGCCCCCGACTCTGAGCGGTGGTGGCCGCGTTACCTGCCGCCTGCTGGGCACGTCGCTGCTGTCCTTGGAGGGGCGGCTCACCCGAGTGGGCTCCCCGTGGCTGCTGACCTGGGCTAAGAAGTGCGTTGGCCTAGCGCTGGTGGAGGGCCGCTGGCCTTGAGGGCCCGTGGAGCCGGTGCGTGTGTGGCGTAAGGAGTATCCCCCTGGACTTGCGGCCTTGTGGGTGCTGGACAACTGGCGTAGCGTGCATCCTGGACAGACCTACCTGGGGGAAAGCAACAATTCCAGTGTCAGGGAGAGGCGAGACCGGACGCCTTCATGGGGAAGCGCCCAAAACCTCCCCCGGGCGCCGCTGGGGGAGCTGCGGGCAACCAGGCCTCCACTCCGGACGCTGGTTCGGCGACGGGCCTACCGCAGGGTCAATTGGAGCAGATCTTGAAGGCCATCACCGACACCAGGGAGGCTTTGCAGCGTGACATCGGTCAGGTATCCACGAATTTGGGCCTTCTACGAGCGGACCACAGCAAATTGGCGGACCGGGTCAAGCAGGCCGAGGTCCGGATGGACGCCCTGGAACCCACGACTAAAGCGACGGAGGCCTTGATGGGGGAGCTGCAGCAAAGGGTCTAACTGCTGGAACAGAGGGCGGAGGATGCCGAAGGACGCAACCGCCGCAATAATGTGCGCGTGGTGGGCCTGCCTGAAAAGATTGAAGGGGCGGACATGCTGGGCTATCTAGAGTCGTGGCTACGCGATGTGTTGGTACCGGAGGGCTTGTCGCCGTTCTACACTCTGGAACGTGCTCACCGAGTGCCGGCTCGGCCTCCAGCCGAGGGCCGGCCACCTCGACCGGTGGTGGCACGCCTGCTGCACTACAGGGATCGCGATCTCATCCTGCAAAAGGCACGAGCACTGGGGCCGTACAAGGTGGACAACGCCCAGGTTTCCATTTATCCGGACTATTCCTTGGAGGTGCAGAGACAGCGGTCCACCTTTCTGGCGGTCAAGAAGGCTCTTCGAGAGGAGGGTATCCGCTACTCTCTCTTATTCCCGGCCCGCATGCGGATCATGTTGGATGGTCAAACTTCCTTCTACGACTCCCCTGAAGCAGTGTGGGACTGGCTGGAGTTGTACAGGACCGGCGCGGATGCACATCGGATGACAGGGGAGCAGTGGAGGGCGACACCGAGACCTAGACGGAACAGGAGGCCCAAGAGACGACCGCCGAACGCTCGGACACCCTCTGTCTCACAGACTGAGCTGGAGCGCAGGGATGCCCTCCGGGCGGTCTCTACCATCTCCAAGACAGTGGGTTCGACATCTGCAGTGGATTCGGGCTCCCGAGGGGGCACTGATGAGGCGGCATCGGAGGAGTCGGGAGCGGGGGACCCCGTGCTGCCCCATGTCACTCCTGGAACTGCTGATGACTTGCTGGACGAATGATCCTAATGTCCCCTGAAGTGGTATTGTATAAGCTGCTGTATCCCTGGTTTGGGTTTGGGGCGAGGACATGTCATCCGAGTAGGCGAGGACCTGGTGTTGGGCGACTACCCTATTCAGTGGCTCCTGCCTTAGATAGGGGGGGGATGCGGGGTGCCCTGGGCACGATGGGGGGAGCTGATTGGGGGATATGTGTTGCTTGCGGTCCATTGGAAATAGCGACAAGCCGCCCCCCCTATCTCACACCTAATGTGAGACTCTGGTAGTTACCAGGGACTGTTCCTTTTGGGATTTAGGCATTTGGATGGGTTTCTGCTGTTTGGGGCCTATTCTGGGGAGGGGTGGGAAGCGGGACTGTTGGGTGGTATTGGGGTTTTGGTTTTGGGGCGTGGTCAGTGTGCGTATGATTCTTTCTGTATTCGGAACTGTACTTGTTGCTGTGAATGGGGACTGTACCTGAGCTGAAGTGTGTGACCTGGAATGTGAGGGGATTGAATTCCATGCTGAAGCGTCATAAAGTCCATGCCTATCTTGTCCGCAGGGGATTCAGGTTGCCTTCTTGCAGGAAACCCACATTGACCAGACTGAGGGGCGGGCTCTGCAGCGCAGATGGCGGGGACAATTGTTTTACACAGTGTTCTCGGCCTTTGCGAGGGGGGTCTTGATTTGGGTACGGGCGGGGGTTCCCTTCCAACCTTTGGGAACAGTGGTCGACCCTGAGGGGAGGTTTGTGGCTGTTCAGGGCCGCTTAGATGGGAGGGACGTGACGCTTTGCAGGGTCTACGCCCCAAATGTGGAACAACCTGCCTTCTTTGCGCGCTTGTCTGGGAAACTGGTGACTGTCCTGGCCGGCACAGTCCTACTAGGGGGGGATTTTAACTCTGTACTGGATGTAGAATTAGATAGATCTCACCCACCGCTGGCGCAGGCAGCAGCTCACAGACTAGTGAAGAGTAGGAGAGAGTGGCAAAGTAGCTGGGGCCTGGTCGATGCATGGCGGACCCAACACCCCACAGAGAGGGATTTCTCCTTTTACTCCCATCCACACGATCTGCATGTTCGCCTTGACAGCATTCTCTGCTCGCCGGATGCCCAAAGCCTGGTTCGCCACAGCGAATACTTGTCCAGGACGATATCCGACCATAACCCTTGCTTAGTGGCGGTCCAATGGATGAGGCGACGTCAAGCTATCCCGACATGGCGGTTAAATCCATTGGCGCTGGAGGACCCAGCGTTTAAGGCTGATGTGCGCGTCGGTGTGGAAGGCTTTTTTGATGCTAACACGGGCACGGCTTCCAGTAGGGTGCTGGAGTGGGACGCCTTTAAGGCGGTTATTCGGGGCGTCTGCATATCGGCTACCGCGGGAGCCCGTAAGACCCCCTTGCAAGACGTTGCGCGAAGCGAGGATCACTTTCGCGACGAGGAGCGGCGTAGGCACGCGACTCCGGAGGCTCTCGGGGCTGTGTCGGCCGCGCGGGAGGAAGTGGCATCGGCAATGGAAAAGCTGCGCTGCTTTGATTATAAGGAGTTCCTTGTTCGAGCTCATGCAGAGCGGGACAAGGTGGGCTCACTGCTGGCGTGGTTGGCCAGTCCTGGGACCCGTGGCACCCCGATTGTGGCGCTGGCCGCCCCGGAGGGACACATGGTCTATACGCAATCGGAGATCAACGATCAATTCCTCACGTACTATGCGCGCTTGTATAGGAGCAGGATGCCGGATACCCCGGTTGAGCTGGAGGAATTCCTGTCAGCGGCACAGCTACCCCGGCTCGACCCGGAACACGCGACCCACCTGGGCGGAGATATCTCTGAAGGAGAGATTAGAGTGGCCATCAAACACATGGCCCGCCGCAAGACCCCTGGCACGGTGGGCTACCGATAGAATTTTATGCGGCCTACGCGGATGTACTGATCCCGCGATTGCAGACGGTTTATCGGGAGGCCTGGGACTCCGGGATCTTGCCGGCGTCTACTCGTGAGGCGTTGGTGATACCCTTACTGAAGCGGGACGGCGATGCGAGTTGCCGCTCGGCCTACCGCCCACTCTCTATGCTCACAACGGACTATAAGGTCCTGAGCAAGATTCTTGCGACGCGGCTTCTGGCCCACATGCGCACCTTGGTTCACTGTGACCAGGCGGGCTTTATTCCTCAGCGCATCACCGCCACCTGTGTGCGCCGGCTGCTTCGGATGATGGGGGGCGATGCCGCTGCTCATCCGGGTGCCGCTGTCCTCTCGATTGACATCGAGAAAGCATTTGACAGTGTTGAGTGGCCATACCTGCTCCGTGTGCTGGAGGCCTTTGGCCTGGGCGAGCGCTTTGTAAAGTGGACCGCCCTGCTATACGCCGCGGCTACCGCCCGAGTCAAGACGGGGGCCACCATCTCTGCCCCTTATGCAGTGGGTCGGGGGACCCGACAGGGATGCTCGCTGTCCCCCCTGTTATTTGCGCTCGCTATCGAGCCACTGGCAGCTCACGCCCGCATGGGTCGAGCGTATGCGGGCCTTTCTCTTAGAGCCGACACCCACTACATCTCCCTCTATGCGGACGACTGTTTGCTGTTTCTGGCGGACACGGGCGGTTCCCTGCGTTCGGCCGAGCGATTGCTGTCGGATTTTGGCCACCTCTCAGGACTGAGCGTCAACTGGAGGAAGTCTTGCCTTTTCCCGCTGACACCGGGGGCGGATGACTCTCAACCGGAGGGTGAACTACGATGGGAATGCCATTGCCTCCCTTATCTGGGTACGCACATCTACCACTCGCCGTTGGCCCTCTTGGAGGGTAACATCAACAGAGCAATTCGGAGCTTGCAGGGATGCATGGGATTCTGGCGGACGCTGCCGCTTTCGGTCGCGGGACAGGTGGCGTTATTGAAGATGGTGGCACTTCCTCGATTGTTATATCTGTTTCGCACTCTGCCGATCTGGATCCCTGCATCGGTGTTTAACAGACTCCGCTCTATAACCTCTGGGTTCATCTGGGGATCGGGCAGACGACGAGTTGCACTGGCGACGCTGATGCGCCCCAGGGCAGACGGGGGACTTGCGTCACCGGACTTCGAGTGGTACTACTTGGCGGCGCAACTGCAGTGGCTCACCCAAGCGGTGGCTTTGGAATTTCGAGGTCCAGAGGAAGTAGCGGGCAGACTATTCCCGAGAAATTTGTCCTCTCTTTTATAATCTTGGGCCAGAAATTGGACCTCGCTCGGCTCACAATGGAGGAACGTACGATGCGTAGCTGCTGGCTTCGTTGCCACAGGCGCTCCGGTGCCGCTCGCCCTTATGCCCCTGAGATCCCGTTAGGGATGTGCACGGCCTTCCCACATGGTGGCGACTGGTCCGCACTGGCGACATGGGAGGAGCTTGGCTTGCAGATGATTGGAGATCTATACAAAGACGGATCACTGCTGACGTTCCAGGAGCTGCGGGACACCTACGATCTCCCGAGGGGTGACTACCTGCTGCACGCTTCGTTAGTGGCCGGTATTCGCCGACACTGGAGGAGTGGGCTTGCTGAGCCGCCGACCTCGGAGAGCTGTCAGTATGTGGTCATGGCTGCTGGCACTTACAAGGCCGTCACCTGCCTTTACAGGAGGTTGTCGACTGCCACCCTGCGGCCCCTGGATGGACTGAGAGCCAAATGGGAGGGGGATATTGGGCGTCCGATTCCTGAGTCGACGTGGCCGCAGCTTTTGCGGCGGGCGTGGAAGGGCTCTAGAAACGCCAGGTTCCAGCTGGTCCAGTTTTTCACCCTGCACCGAGCGTACTTAACGCCGGTTTAGATCTCGCAATATTTCGAGGGTGCATCTTCGCTCTGTCCCAGATGTAGGACAACGGAAGCGGACTTCGCGCACATGTTCTGGACCTGCAGTACGCTGGATGGTTACTGGGACGAGGTGATGTCCTGCCTGAATGCTGTCACGGACCGGCAGATTGAAGCCGAAATGGGCGCCTGCCTATTGTTATGGTTCCCTCACACCCCTCGCACTCGCGTTACCAGTAAATTTTATGATTTGGGCCTGATACTAGCCAAACGGGAGATCACCATGCACTGGAAATCTAGCCAGGGACCCAGCTACTTGCGTTGGAGGACCACTCTAGAGCGATAGACGAAAGCGGAGAGCGTTTTGCGGCTGCGACAGGCCAGGAGCCTAGATAACGACAAGGCATTGGAGGTGGCTAGAGCATGGGAGGCTTTGGTTGTTGCGCTCCAGCAGCCTGAGAGCGAACTGAGCGAAGATGAGGGAGGAATGACATAGTAGGGGCACTGTCTTAGGGAACACCTCACCTCCAGTGAGACACACACTTTTCACGAACAATGTTAGAGGTTCTGAGAAATCGGATTCCCCATTGATATGCGCTACTAAACTTTTGTTATGGCGCTTGCAAAGGGAAGGACCCTGTTGACACTAGGATGACTGACAGGGGGGAATACAGCACACTGACCAGGGGGGAGGGATAAGGGGAGGGCAAGGTTTGGGGGAATGTTCGGTATAAAAGGTGTCTTGTCGGAAATGTACATTTATCCTGATTTAATGGCTAACATCATATTGGCTTTTCTTTTCTGTACTGTTATAATTCTGGAACTCGACTACCAATAAAAATTGTTTTTACAAAAAAAAAAAAAAAAGTGCTCAGAATGCCAACAAAGCTTCAGTTGTAAGGCCAATCTCATTCAACATGAGCGCATACACACTGGGCATAAACCTTATCAGTGCTCTGAATGCTGGAAAAGCTTCAGGCACAAATCTGGTCTCACTCGTCATGAAAGAACTCACACTGGACTAAAACCGTATCAATGCTCTAAATGCCAGAAAAGGTTCACATTGAAAAAAAATCTCACTAGACATGAAAGAACTCACTCTAGGCAAAGACCTTACCTCAGCAACATCCCACCACATCATTCTCCAGTCTCTGTGCCACGAAAGACAAGACCAACCATATGCTAACCATTCCTGTCACCACCCTAAATAGTCCTAATGACTTCTGTTCCAATGGGACACAGCTTCGTATTACAAAGATCAACTTTAGTGACCTCTTTCCAGCTCCTTTTTTGTTACAAATGGAACCTACTTCCCATCTGCTGAGGACAGTTTCAGTTTCACAAGCTTTAGAATCACACCAGATACACCCAAGAGAGTCTCACAGATAATCTGAGTTGTACATTTTCAGTACTACTAAAGAACTACAAAATGCTTTTCACAAACTACGTGCGGTTGTTCTGCCTCTCCTATCTTTTTCTGTGTGTAGTTGTCTGCCCCGACTTCACAGTTTCCGCACACATTAGTACAGTTTTTAGTAGTAAATGTGGAAGGGACAGAGGGAGTGGCTGTAAAATGGAAATGCTTATAAATAAAGGGGAGAGATGAAGGCAGAACTAAGGATGAGTATAGGGAGGGGTTTAGGGAAAAGACAGGCACTCACCCACTAAAGAGTAAGCCCATTGCTGTTTATAAACCACAACTCTAAAGTCATTAAGCCATAATGTACCTAAAACAATCATAAATTTACTTGTGCTCAGAGCGGGATTAAGTCCAACATCACACATGGCCATCCACTGGAACTGCAGAAAACTCCCATAAATAATAATGGTGGTAGGGACATAAAATAAAACCCCATAGGAAATAATGCTGAATTAAATATTTAAAACTAGTTAAAAAAAATCTAAATAAATGTAATTTAATGGCAAACAATATTTAAAGAAAACATTTCATTATTATTTAATGTTTTAATACATTTTAAAAATGTAAACACTAGTACAACATTCATTATTAGTAAAGTCAAGTTACATGTGTTCAGCACATTTATAATTATTAATACATAAACAAAATGTTACTTCAGATGGGAAACCTTTAACTTAATCTTAAGAAAAATTATAATCTTTAATATGTTCAACTAGGGTGGAGATCTCCCTGTGCAAAAATATATGGGATATTTTGAATGTTTTTTAAAATAAAAAAAAGAAATCTTTTTAAGTTAAATATTATTGTAAATTAATTTTATATACTTTAAATGTAGAACAAAATGCTTGAATTCTATTAACTTTTATTTTAATTAAATATGTATTTGATAAATGTGTTAAAAATGTTTTTTTAAAGATTTGTTATAAAATCCCACTGAAAGTATAATCCCTGTATAGTCAATGGTTCCGCCCTGTGTTCCACCCGTCTGTTTCGCTCCATTCAGGTTACCTGCACCCCCCCACTGCCACCACCATACAGCGCGTTTGTGCCTCACAATGTCCATGAAAACTGAAGCCCGAAATCAAATGTCAGATGCTGTCTCATCAGCTGACTGCTCTCTGTACAATGGCTCCGCCCTGTGTTCTGCATCTGTCTCTCTCATCCCTTACACCTTTCTTCACCCCCCACTGCCACGCCTTACAGAGCATTAGTGCCTCTCAATGCGCATGAAAACTGAAGACTGAGATCAATTGGCAGATGCTGTCTCATCTACTGACTTCTTTACCCTAAACGAAGCGCAACACGAGGCTGCTTAAATAACAAAGGAAAACAAAGGAACAAAACGTGCGCAGGTCTCCCCAGCACAGCGAGAGTGCCCCTGCTACCGTATTTACTGCTTTCTCAGAAAATAGCCCCGTAATGCCTTCGGAGCCTTGCTGTTTGAACACCTTTTGGCCCATATCTCTGATTGTGGTGGTACCAGGATGACTGGACCACCACCAAAAAGTCAACACAATGCAGTCTTTCTTTTAAAGGTGCTGTCAGAGTCCACAACCTTCGTTGGGGGGACTGCAAAATGATCACTTCCTCTGGATTTCCGTGTCTTTTTGAGATCTCTCACTGCTGTAGCTTTTACTCCGCAGCCGGTAGTGTTTCAACCTATAGGGGCCACATGCATGGTAATTTAATGGCATTTATTCAGACCTCGAAGGCCTGGAATCCACAAATGTGATGTTGCTCTTATGCCCTCTAGAGGCTGACTATATGGTTGCAGTGCAATGCTTTTTCAGTGTGATGGCCTCTACGGGTTGTTTTTACCATTGCAGCTTACATATCAAACCCATGAAAGAATACACAAACACAAGGTTAATTACTGAAAAAATCTTAATGGGGTTACCATAATGATTTCAAATGTTTTATTGATTATCACAGTAATGTGAATGATTTTTGCAAATGGTATGCGTTTATTACAAAACAAATGATTGGACTAACTTGAGATGTTTGGGTGACTCCTCTAAGGGCTCCCCAGGGATTCATCAATGGCATCTATGTATGTTCCATCTGACAATGTACATATTTGTAAACTATTTTGTAGTTTTTTAGAAGTGTGTTTTAAATAAATGTACTTCTGCTTTTTCTAAAGAGAAGGTACTGACTGGACAATCAGTTATTGGGTGTTATCATTTCGTGCCAGTGATTGGTGATTACTAGCCCACACCACCTCCCTTGAGTAGGACAGCTAACCTGTGACTGTCAAGCACTACAATGGGGTGTTTGGTTCCCAGTGAAGACAATTGTGGACAACTCTTTAGATATGCCAGACTGCTCTTTCCCAAGCTACCAGAGGTTGAACACAGGTTATCTTTTAGTGTGTATCTAGCTTGCCCTGTAGAGAGCAGTGGTTCCTGCCTGGCTTGGTTGCATACCTCAGCCAACCAGGAATCCCATTGCTAACATTCTATCAACCATCGTAAATCAGCTATTTAGGGTCAACGAGCCTCCTACAGATCATTTCATATAACCTGAATATCAACATTTCAGAGCAGCTTGAACGATGGAACCCACACCTGCAGATCTTTGAGCAAAGCAACATCATAGGAAGTGAACATTACATGGTCTTTGAGTCAGTGACCTTACATAACCTTTGACCAAGTGACATCGCAGAAAGTGACATCACATGGTGTTTCTTATACATTTCAGTCCCGTATTGCATGTGGTTTGTAATTGGTGATATATTTATTGCACCAAATAAAATACAACTCTACTGAGTCAGAATGTGTCAAGTGTGATAAATACCACCCAGTGTAAAGATACCATGTTTGTAACACATATCTTCAAAACAGGACCCAGTGAAAAATCCTTAGCTAAAAGATATTCACATCGACAACATCTATAGCTCTCAAATTGCTGAGACCTATTGGATTTGTCAATGCTTGTTAGGTCTCTGTCTCCCTTATTTTCTAACGGAGGGTGTTGTATTCCCAGTGGTTGGCCATGCGTAGTGCTGCACTCTCTATTGCTCCACTTTGGCCCTAGTAAATTACATTTGTACATTTTACTCCACCTCTGTTTAAGCGTATACAGACGTGCAAGTCCACATTTTTGAGTAACTTTATACTCGTAATGGTGAATAGCTAAAACTAGCAACGTTACTCTATGAGCATTTTTGCATGTATAGATTACTCACAGGTGTAAAGTACCTTTGTGAATTGCCTTCGAGGTGTCCAACTCAACCTGGGTGTTTCATTGTTGTGGTAACGCTAAAGTGGACGCAGCACTTGGGCTGTTATTAGAGCGAATGGGATGATCCTGCGCGAACACCAGAACACTCGTCCGATGTGTTTGTTTGGCTGGTTCTTTGAGTTGGTTTGGATCATCAACCTTGGACCATATCCATAACCTGGAAGGTCTGAAGACTTCACACCTGTTATAACTGCCTGACATTTCACACATTTCGATGGCCGTAGATTGTGGTTTGACTTGATGATCCAACTCTACTCTGAGAATTTTGTACTTCAAACCAGTTCTGTGCAGCTCGTCACCTTATGTGATTGGTTCAGTCCAAACCCTTGCATCAAATTCCAGTGTTAATCATTACCAGAGACTAGACTTACCTTTCTCCCTTGAGCATGGCTAGCGAGGACAACTACTATTTCATATGTGGCTTCAACATCGCATCAGTGGATCGGCATTTTAATTTTAATTTTTTTAGCATTTGCTTTTGGTTTAGAATACATGACTAACTGTATCCTTTATTTCCTTTGGGACAGTTGTTTTTGCTAATTAATAATTCCTAAATCACAATTATTCTTCTGATTTTGCTTCTGAATAATTATTAAATATTCTTCTTTATCTAAACTTGGTTAGAATCTTGAAGTCCTTGTCTCTTTTTTCTTTGACATTTGTGACTTCCACTGTTTTGCTTTACCATCAAACGTGGCCGTACTGCACAAGTCATGTTACCAAAAGCGAGCTAAGGACACTTTAGTAGAAGACACATTTACCTTTTCTGAAAGAAGTATGAGAAGAACAAGGCAGGCTGACTCCGGGAAGCCGACCACCGAGCTGAAAAGCTTACTGTCTTAGGTGGAATCAGCACTGACTGTGGATGCAAAAAGTAAAGACTATGAGGGGAGCTGTTGGTAGCTGTGTCTCCAGAATTTGACACTGCCACCCTCTCTCAAACAGTTGAAGTATTTAAAGATGCATCCATCAGACATTCAGGTCTCAACAACTAAGACTGCCCGCTCCTGTCATATAACACTTGCACTGGTACCTGAGTCACTTTACCCTGTGCTGTGTAGGCATTTAACATAAACAAGTTGTGCTGTGCTTTGTAAATAGACAGCACCCCTCTTAGTATGTAAATGAGCTTCTATGAGCAGACAGCACAGGCTCCCATCTCTTCCAGTGCTCATGATAATATGAGCACTGTAAGGTAATCACAAACAAGGGCTGAATTGAGAAATAATTTAGAAAAATTGGGAAATAATCGGCTTCCAAGTCACACAGCTGTGGATATGTGGTTCTGTATGAGTTTTGATTTATCTTAATTTGCAGCAATTCTCCAAGTTACTTTTTTCTCAGTTCATCACTTTATATCGCTCTTTGCTCCATCAGTTAAACGTGAGGTTTGATGTAGGATATGTTGTTAGTGTTCCTCAACCTTGTCACAATCCCTTTGTGCTCGATTTGACGGCATGTGTTTTGTCTTCATAGTGGTCCAGGATGAGCCTTCTCAAGGCAGAAGGCGCTGTAATAGGGATAATATTTCAGAAATATATGAAATCATCAGAGCTGCAAATTGTGACAGAAAAGAGCTGAAACGCACCTCTTTAAAGATTATCACATTATGACACATCAACAGTCCTCTCACTCTTAGAAACCATCTCGCCCTCCAATCACATGTTGACTGTCTTTGTCTTGGACCATGTGCAGAGCTCTGATGCCTTCCAGTGATAGTCTTGGTATATTAATAGGATATATATATATAAGGTGAAATGTGTCCACACTTCATTAGCACTCATCCCTCTTACATTGTGATGTGAGGAGCTATGCTCTGTATACTGGTTTCCATTTGTGATTCAATTCTGTGACCTGATATGTCAGACACATGATCTCTTATAAGGTCTTCCTGTTACTCGGTGTGGAGCTTGTAACCAGCTGGAGCAGGGCCTAAAAGGGTCTATGTTATTTACAGATCGGTACATAGAGCGTAGAAAGAGAACAGAGATGACACCAGACTCCATATGACCTGGTTCGGATGTCAGTAGGATTATGGTTGGCAACGGGGCGCCAAGAACATTCTGTGAAACATAATGTTCGAGGCACGTGGGCTGCTGAATTCATATTTATTGCATAGATCGCCGCCTAGTGTTGGGTCCGGATGATTGCACATTGTTGTCCTGGAAGAGTCTTCGAAGTATCATGAGATAGGTGGCTCCTCCCCTGGACTACAGTGCGCATGGGCATCGACTCCATCCCCATATTGTTTTTTTCCGCCATTGGGTTCGGATGCATATTCGATATCTCCAGTTTGGAATCGATATAGACTTTTCTTAAGGCCCGAAGGCCTTTTCCTATACCGTCGGTATTGTTTGCGTTCGGTGCCCAGCTCTGTTCCGGCTCTCTTCCCAAGTCGGACATCCACAGGAGTCGCGTGGCTCTTCGGTGCTCGAGGCCCAGTGAACGGAACAAGACTTTCGATGACACATCATGGAACGGAGCCCGTTCAAGAAATGTCCCGTGTGTGGATCTAAGTATCCCCACATCGACGTCCACCCGGTGTGCAACAAGTGCCTGTCGCCGGATCACGATGAAGCCAACTGTATGGCTTGTTCCCGTTTTCGATCGAAGAAGACGATTCGACTTCGGCGCGTGGCGCATCTGGAGGCCCAGCAGTCGGCCCCGGCACCGGTGGACATCTTCGAGAGAGAAGAAGCAGACGAACAAGAAGTTCATATGCAGATTTCACCTCCAGCGGAGGAGATCGACTACAACTACCACGCGGATGTCGACGTGCTCGAGGCAGAAGAAGTCGTCGACGAGGTAGGAGACAACAATGAGGCCTATGGGGCCACGGAACATAGCTCAGGCGAAGAGCTATGCCCCGTTCGAACAATCACTAAGCTCAGGTCGAGGGATCGCCACATGGCTTACCCAAGACCTTACACCCAGATCCACGGCCTCGCCTACGGGCCCGGCTACGGACACTTCTGCGGAGACGACGTTGGTCAAAACGAAACCGAAAGTGAAACCTTCGGTGTCGACGACAACGAAAGTGATGGAGACGCCATCGAAACAGAAGACGTCTGTCCCTCTGGCCGCCTCCTCGTCTTCCGATATGTCAGGGCAGCCAAAGCCGAAGAAGGGTGTCGACCCGGTGAAGTCGAGCAAAGAGCCAAAGTCGGTCAAGGGCGTCGAGCCAAAATCGATCAAGGGCGTCGAGCCGAAGACTGGGGCCCCAAAACCAGTAGTCAAGGCCGTCGACCCGAAGACGTCGGCGCCGAAGGCCGTCGACACAGAAGGAGGACACAGCGCACCTATGAGGGCTGATCCTGTACCTCGGCTGGAGGAGACCAAGACATCGCCGCTCGAGTCTACACACGCTGGTGGACCGAGGACGTCTGTCGGGTCGACGAAACTGTCCGCTTCCTTTACGAAGCAGGTGTCGGACTCACTGCAACACTTCCACCCCGAAGCAGGCTGCCAAAACGCCAAAGTCTTCGACGCCACTCCTGTTTACGTTGCCGCCGAAGGTGGCGCCGAAGGCCTTCGCACCAAGGTCGGTCGCCGAAGCGCCCGTGCAAGGGTCTGCAGGGTCGAAGTCTTCTCAGCCGCTTGGGAGCTTGAAGCATCGACAACCCTTGATGGAGGAGCAGTCGGAACACTTTATCGACGCCGACACCGGTAAACATGCCCTCTACAAGAAAAAGATCACGGCGACACAGTCTTTGGAGTCCTACACGATTCCTTTGAAGCGCAAGAAGCCTTCTACGGATTCCCCGGTTCTGGTTGAACCACTTGATCCATGGACTCCAAGACTTGCTACACCCTCACCCACTTATTCAGATGTGGAGGCTGGGGAAGGTGATGATGAAGAGTATACCTTTCCTGCCAACACTGATCCTAAAGATCACCAGGACTCTTGGGCAGATACTGGGGACCCGGGAGATCAGCAAACTGCCCAGGACACTCAGGTGTACAATGTCAAAACCTCTCCTACTGAGGATTCGGCAGCATTTAATGTTCTTATTGAGAGGCCGGCTAAAAACCACGACGTCCAGCTACATGCTGACCCTATTGAAGTGGACTTCCTCTTTGATACCTTTTCCTCAGCAGAAAGACTGTCAAGACTCTCCCGATGCTAAAAGGGGTTCTGAAACATGCTGCAGACATTTTCAAAGAACCCACACGGGCCAGGGTTAGCAACCCTAGGATTGAAAAGAAGTATAAGCTGGCACCTGGCGACCCTATCTACATCAAGGGCCAGTTGCCGTTGGACTCTCTAGTCGTTTCTAATGCCCGGAAGAGGGCAAATTCTCAGACCTCAGAAAAAATAAAGAAGGATACCGAGACTGCAAAGTCCATGGGGGCTCTCCAGTCCCAACAGTTATGGGGCGGTACTTTTCGTCGCTCAAGCAATAGAGGTGTTTCCAGAGACCACATGTCCCAGCAAACTCAATACACTAAAGGTGGGGCGCAGTCCTCTTACACCAACAAGAGTAGAGGCGGCTATCGGGGCAACAGCACCAAGGGCAGAGGCCGGGGAAACAACAACTCCCGCTCCTCCGCCACCAACAAACAGTGACGCCCTGTCACTGCCCCCCGACCATACCACACCTGTCGGGGGGGAGACTCCAGCAGTTCCTGCCAGTTTGGAAATCCATCACCACAGACAGGTGGGTCAGAAAACGTATCCAGTACGGTTATTGTCTGGAGTTAACATCCACTCCACCCAACATGCCACCAAAACACCGTCCTATGTCCACAGAGCATTTGCACTTATTGCAGCAGGGGGTACTTGTCATGCTGCAAAAAGGAGCAATCGAGCTTGTGCCGGTGGAGGAAGAAGGCACAGGAGTGTACTCACTGTACTTCTTATTCCCAAAGAAGGACGGGTCCCTCAGACCCATACTGGACCTCAGACCTCTAAACCAGTATATTCTCTCAGAACACTTTCACATGCTGACGCTGCAGCAGGTTCTTCCGTTGCTCAATCAGGGAGACTTCCTCGCAACCTTGGATCTCAAGGATGCATATTTTCACATTCCACTGCATCCATCACACAGAAAATACCTCAGATTTACCATTCAGAATCGGCATTATCAATTCAAGGTCCTTCCTTTCGGGGTGACCACAGCGCCCAGGGTGTTCACAAAGTGCCTGGCGACAGTGGCTGCGCACCTCAGGAGGCAAAACGTTCACGTTTACCCTTATCTGGACGAATGGCTTATCCAAGCAAAGTCGGCCCAGCAGTGCGCCGCCAACATGTCCCACACCATTCACCTTCTTCACGATCTGGGATTCTCACTGAATTATCCGAAGTCGCACCTTCAGCCCGCCCATGTGCGGCAGTATCTGGGCGCGACAATAGATACTCTGGCAGCCACAGCTCAGCCAAATTCCGTGAGGATCGACAGCATTCAGTTGCTGATCCAGAAGTTCAGACCGCAACACTTGCTTCCAGCAAGAGTGTTCATGCAGTTGATAGGCATGATGGCCTCCTGCATCTTCATAATCCTGCACGCGAGGCTACATATGCGTCCGCTCCAAGAATGCTTGGCTCATCAGTGGACTCAGGCTCAAGGACAGTTGAACGACCTAGTGTTGGTGACCGGTCAGGCATACAGCTCTCTGCATTGGTGGAATCCACACAACCTTTGCAAGGGCCGACTGTTCCAGGAGCCTGTGCCACAGATTATCCTGACGACGGACGCATCTCTCCAGGGATGGGGAGCTCATGTACTCCACTACACGGTGCAAGGACTATGGACAACGCAGCAGAAGAAGATGCACATTAACTACCTAGAACTGATGGCAATCTTCATGGCGATGAAGGCATTCAAAGTACATCTGTGCAACAAGGTCGTGTTGATCCGGACGGACAACATGACTGCCATGTACTACATACAAAAGCAGGGAAGTACACACTCTCCACAGTTGTCTCATCTGGTCAGAGCATGTGGAAGTGGGCCATTCAGAGGAACATCTTCCTCACGGCAAGGTCAATCAGATGGTGGATCTGCTCAGCAGGTAGAGCCACAAAATGCACGAGTGGGAGATACATCCATCAGTACTCCGCCCGTACTTCCAGCAGTGGGGTCATCCAGAGATAGACCTGTTTGCCACAGGGGAAAACGCAAAATGCCAAAGCTTTGCCGCCAGGTTCCCTCACCCATGGTCGCAGGGCAATGCGATATGGATGAACTGGTCAGGCAGATTTGCGTACGCTTTTCCCCCAGCACCTCTCATACCGCTGGTGGCACGAAAGCTAAAGCAACACTCGATAACACTCATCCTGGTTGCTCCAACGTGGGCACCCCAACCATGGTACACCACGTTTCTGGAACTCTCCGTGGTACCGCATCAAAGGCTGCACCTCACACCCATACTTTTGACACAGAGCCATGGCGACATTCAGCACCCAGATCCGCAACAGCTCAACCTGGCGATCTGGCTCCTGAAGTCTTAGAATTTGGCTACCTTAACTTGCCTCCCGACTGCATGGATATCATACGGGAGGCGAGGAAGCCCACCACCAGAGCTTGCTATGCAGCGAAATGGCAGCGGTTTTTTGTTTACTGTGCAGAACACAACTTCAACCCGCTGGATGCATCTACTCACAACATCATTTGTTATTTGTTACATCTTTACAAATGCAATCTAGCATATGCTTCCATTCGGATACACTTATCCGCCATAGCGGCTTATCTCCAAAACAGGCAGCTTCTCTCGGTTTTCAGAGTGCCTGCCATTAAAGCCTTTCTAGAAGGACTGAAACGGGTCATTCCTCCCAGGACCCCGCCTGCTCCTGTATGGAACCTTAATGTGGTCCTCACCAGGCTGATGGGCCCAGCTTTTCAGCCTCTGCATTCATGCGAGGTTCAATTCTTAACATGGAAAGTGGCTTTCCTCATAGCCATTACGTCTCGGAGACGTGTTAGTGAGCTCCAAGCGCTCACCGTACAAGAGCCATTCATACAAATTCACTCGAACAGGGTGGTGCTGCGCACTAACCCTAAATTTCTTCCTAAAGTGGTTTCTCAGTTCCATGTCAATCAGACTATTGAACTGCCCGTGTTCTTTCAAAACCCAGAGACAGTAGCCGAAAGAATGCTCCATACTCTTGAAGTCAAACGAGCTTTGATGTACTACATCGATAGGACCAAAGATTTTAGGAAGACAAAACAACTCTTTGTTGCCTTCTCTGCCCAACACAAAGGCAACCCCATTTCCAAAGCAGGTATAGCTAGGTGGATCGTTAAGTGTATTCAGATTTGCTATCAGAAGGCTAAGCGCACTTTAACGGTCCCCCCCAGAGCCCACTCCACCTGCAAGTTGGTGGCCTCCATGGCTTTCCTTGGTAATATCCCTTTGAAAGACATTTGTAGAGCAGCCACATGGTCTACCCCACACACATTTACTAAACACTACTGTGTAGATGTGCACTCCAAGCAGCAAGCAGCTGTAGGGCAGGCTGTTCTTAAGACTCTTTTTCAAACGTCTGCAGCTGGCACAGGCGTCCGCCGATAATGGAGGGACTGCTATATATTCTATGCTATAGATATGAATTCAGCAGCCCACATGCCTCGAACTGAATATGCTACTTACCAGTATGCATCTGTTCTTGGCATGTAGGGCTGCTGACATTCATATCGCCCGCCCTCCTCCCCGGCGCCTGTAGCGGCTGCAGAATTTACACTTACTCTTAGCATGGCCATCGCTCACACTGTTACACTCCACCTTTGCCACAATGGCTAAACACAATCTGGGGATGGAGTTGATGCCCAACGTGCACTGTAGTCCAGGGTAGGAGCCACCTATCTCGTGATACTTCGAAGACTCTTCCAGGACAACAATGTGCAATCATCCGGACCCAACACTAGGCGGCGATCTATGCTATAGATATGAATGTCAGCAGCCCTACATGCCAAGAACAGATGCATACTGGTAAGTAGCATATTCAGTATCATGGAGGTTGGACTGAATATCCATCACGCTGCAGATTGCCAGACCCTGGCTTTCTTTCATCACCTAGCTCCTCTCCCTGTTTAAAGCTCCAGTGCATCGTCTGTAACCAGGCGCCACCAAGCTCACATCTCCCACATATGTAAAGGAGCACTATGCTCCTATCCTCCCTGTGTAAAGACGCTAGTGTGCCGTCTCTAACCAGGAGCCACCAGTCTTGTATGTAATTAAGTCTGTGTGCCATCTGTAACTCGCTTGTGCATATGTACACAAGCACCAGGCTAATGTGGCTCCTCACCAAGTAAACAAGATTGTGTGCCATCCTCAACCAGAATGTTTATACTTTTAGTAACCAAGCTGAGGTGTGGGGCCCTTTATAATCTAGAACAGCCTCTCCCATTTCTCATCTCTATGTAAAGAACATGGTGGCACTCTGTGAGCAGGAATAACCAGGCTCCTATCCTACTTATGTAAATCGCCCTATTACGTCAGAGGATAAATCTGTGATACATAAATGCTATGGTGTTAGTGCACCGCGAGTGTTGATGGTCTCTGATAGCACCTAGTGATGAACATCTAAAGCAGACAGGCTACACAAGGGGTAAAATACCTTCTGTCATTCATTATACGGATATTGCAAGTCACTAAGGAGTTCTGTGCCCATATAGAAGAATAACAATAAGAACAATAAGAATGATTAGGAAACTTATGCCATATCTCCCCACAAACACAATAAAAACCTTGGTTAGTACCCTGGTAATGTCCCGAGTTGACTATTGCAATGCCCTTTTTATCAATGCTCAAGAAAAGGTCTTAAATAAACTCCAACTAATACAAAACGCTGCTGCCAGACTCATTACAGGAACACCCAAATTCAAGCCAATATCAAAAAACTATCCGAGAACTTCATTGGTTACCAGTGAGACACATAATCAAATGTAAGGCTTTATGCATAGCTTTTAAATCCATCCATGCAAAAGTACCAACTTTCGTAAAACACTCTCTCTGCCCCTACAGACCATCACATCCATTACGATCTTCTTCGGCTAATCTCCTCGAGATTACAAAAAACAGGAAATCTACATGGGGCGATAGATCCTTTGCAATTTCCACTGCCAAACTGTGGAATTCACTACCAAACCAAATAAAAAAAACACTACAACTTTAATACCCTTTCGTAAACAAGTAAAAACATGGCTGTTCAATCAATAACTTCTACCAAGTGACTGCTCTATCCATGCGCTGAGTGCGCTTAACAAGTTCTATCAAATAAAATAAAACGAGACTGACGATAAAGTTCCTTGTTAGGGTCATGGAATTAAGAGATGGTTTAAAATATCCTTTTAATTGTCTGGGCTGTGAGCTCCGGTCAGTTCGCGAAGTATGCAGAATTTTCCACACTCTGCGGAGCAAGTGGAATTTCACAGAGCAGAGTTTTTTTCCTCGTTCGTTCTCGTCAACGTCAAGTTGGCGAGTGCGAGCGAGAAAAATCCACCTCAAAGTGAGATTTGTCCTTGCTCGCGTTTGCCAAGGTCTAGTTGGCGAGAGCGAGTGAGGAAAATCAACCTCCTGTTGAGATTTCTAAACACGGGTGGTCAGATTTGTCAATGCGAGTGGTCACAGCAGGTCGCGGCGACCACTCACATTGAGGAACCTTCCATTCGCCTTGAGAAAGCTGTGGCTCGAGTATAAAATCTACTTGAGCAGTAGAATGAAATCTGCACCCTCTTTCACTGCGCATGGTGCTGTTTACAGTACCGATCAAACACCAGGCACTCAAAATCACCGCGAACGACAAGACCCTAATGCACTCTGCCACTCGCAGTACTCTGAGTAGCGCAGTGGAGATTTGTTGTCACTTCGCTGAGTTCCCACGAACTCTGCCCAGGCTTACTTTTAATGTCCAGCAGGCGGGATATTCTAACTCATACCTCATCGGCTAGACAGATCGTTGCGCCTTTTATTGTGGGTGGGAAAGCATAGCCAAGTGATGCTTGCAAAGTTCAAACTTTCAAGGATTAAAGTGTCACAATCTTGCACCGCACCTTATGACCCGCAAGGGTTGGATTTCAAACCCCCTGGTGCCAGTACTCATTTCAGTGGACCAATATGATTAGGAAACCACTTTGAACTGCGACCCATACACCACCCACTGACCAGTACTGTGCAGGAAGTGTTTTCTGGTTGTTTTGAGTCCCACTAGGTGAGTTCTGTGACAAAGTAGCACTCCGAACCCTCTTTCATAAGTGAATAACACGCTCAAAATAGCAATAAGCTAAGACAAGCTGCGTAAAGGTGTTTTTCTTCTATTTGCAAATTTCCCGGAAATCATGATTAGAAGTATGCATTGACACATTTATCATCAAAATGTATTCTCCGGGCCAATGCCTGGTATATATCGTGCAAACTCAATAAAATAAATTGTTTAAAAAAAAATTGCAATAAGAAACATGGGATATGCTTAAAAATTTTTACTTCTAAAACCCAAGCTTATTGTATTAAATATGAACAGTAACTAAACAGAATGCGAACATAAATGCAGTAGTGCATGACATGGTCAGTGAAATAATTTCTAATATGATTTGAAAGTTCTATCATCCCACCACTCACATCTGTTTCCAAGCTCTATGCTAAAACTTAGCTCACGCAGTAAATAGAAAGCCTATAAATTGAATTTCTTAATATCAATCGCACAGCGTACCTTCTCTTGGTGTTTAGCTATTCTCTATCACAGCTTTGCCCTGGTATGCTAACAGTTTCCAAAGATGGATCGCGCAGCGTACCTTCTCCTGGTGTTTAGCTTTTCTCTATCACAGCTTTGCCCTGGTATGCTAACAGTTTCCTAAGATGGATAACGCAGCATACCTTCTCTCGGGGTTTAGCTGTTCTCTATTACAGCTTTGCCCCAGTATGATAACAGTTTCTTAAGATCGATCGCACAGCGTACCTTCTCTCGGAGTTTAGCTGTTCTCTATCACAGCTTTGCCCCAGTATGATAATAGTTTCTTAAGATGGATTGTACAGCGTACCTTCTCACGATGTTTAGCTGTTCTCTATCACAGCTTTGCCCCAGTATGATAATAGTTTCTTAAGATGGATTGCACAGCGTACCTTCTCACGATGTTTAGCTGTTCTCTATCACAGCTTTGCCCCAGTATGATAATAGTTTCTTAAGATGGATTGCACAGCGTACCTTCTCACGATGTTTAGCTGTTCTCTATCACAGCTTTGCCCCAGTATGATAATAGTTTCTAAGATGGATTGCACAGTGCACCTTCTCACGATGTTTAGCTGTTCACTATCGCAACTGTGCCCCAGTATAACAGTTTCTTCAGATGGATCGCCCAGCGTACCTTCTCGCTCTATGTTTAGCTATTCTCTATCAAAGCTTTGCCCCATTATAATAACAGTTTCTTAAGATGGATCACACAGCGTACCTTCTCACGATGTTTAGCTGTTTCCTATCACAGCTTTGCCCCAGTATGATAACAGTTTCTTAAGATGGATCACACAGCATAGCTTCTCATGATGTTTAGCTGTTCTCTCTCACACCTGTGCCCCAGTATAACAGTTTCTTAAGATAGATCGCACAGCGTACCTTCTCTCTCTGTGTTTAGCTATTCTCTATCACTGCTTTGCCCCAGTATGATAACAGTTTATTAAGATGGATTGCACAGCGTATCTTCTCTCCCTGTGTTTGGCTTTTCTCTATCACAGCTTGGCCCCAGTATGATGGGATTCTTAAGATGAATCGCACAGCGTACCTTCTCACGATGTTTAGCTGTTCTCTATCACAGCTTTGCCCTGGTATGCTAACAGGTTCTTAAGATGGATCGCGCAGGTTTGTCCTTAACGATGAAGAAGAGGGGAGGCTTGTCCAGATGGGGCAGAGTAGCTGAGGCCTGTCCTGTGCTTAAGGGGTGCAGAAGAGGATAGGCCTGTCAAGTAGGGGTGCAGAGGAGGTGAGGCATCTCCAGGGGGGTGCAGAGGAAGTAAGGCCGGTCCACCGGGTGCAGAAGAAGTGAGGCATGTCCAGGGGGTGCAAGGGAGGTGAGGCTAGTCCACAGGGTGTAGATTAGGTGAGGCCTGTCCAGTGTTGGGGGTGCAGATGAGAAGAGTCCTGTCCAGGGGGTAAAGAGGAGTTGGCTTAACGGCTAGGGTGCTCGACCTCGGACCTGAGTCTCGGTAACAACGCCAAAACCTCCTGTGATTCTGGGCAAATCACTTAATCTCCCCGTGCCTAAAATGAATGTGTGTCCTCATGACTAGTGCTATGTAAAGCGCTCTGATACCCGATTCGGTTCGGGTCTAGTTCGCGCTATATAAAACTCTGCAAAACAAAAAAAAGGCCTGTCCATGGTTGCAGAAGAGGTGAAGCCTGTCGCATGGGGTGCAGAGGAGGTGAGGCCTGTGTAAGGGGTACACAGGAGGTGAGGCCTGTCCTGTGGTGTCGTGGAGGCTCACCATACTGGGCCTCGGCTCATCATACTGGACCTTGGCTCACCATTCTGGACCCCGGCTCACCATACTGGGCCTCGACTCACCATACTGGGCCTCGACTCACCATACGGGGCCTCGACTCACCATACTGGGCCTCGGCTCACCATACTGAACCCCGGCTCACCATACTGGACCCTGGCTTACCATACTGGACCCCGGCTCACCTTACTGGGCCTCGACTCACTGTACTGGGCCTCTTCTCACCGTACTGGGCCACGACTCACCATAGTGGGCCTCGACTCACCATACTGGGCCTCGGCTCACCATACCACGACCGAACCCCCGCCCCCCACCACCACCCTCCGCGCCTGGACTCCGATCAACACCGAAGACACCATCCGCACGATGAACTCCATCCACTCCGGATCTCCGACCGACCCCTGCCCTCACCACGTCTTCAACAGGCCGACGCTGTCATCGCACCCCACCTGCGGGACATCATCAACACCTCCTTCGACACCGCTACCTTCCCGGAGAGCTGGAAGCACGCCGAACTCCGCGCCCTACTCAAGAAGCCATCAGCCGACCCCACCGAACTCAAGAATTACCGCCCCATCTCGCTCCTCCCGTTTCCACCCAAAGTCATCGAGAAGACCGTCAACAAGCAGCTGGCCGCCTTCCTCGAGACGAATGGATCCCTCGACCCCTCACAGTCTGGCTTCCGAGCCAACCACAGCACCGAGACCGCCCTCATCGCTGCCACCGATGACATCCGAGCCCTGCTGGACAACGGTGAAACAGCGGCCCTCATCCTCCTAGACCTCTCCGCGGCGTTCGACACTGTTTGCCACCGCACCCTAGTGCAGCGCCTCAGCAACATCGGAATCCAGGAGAAGGCACTAGAGTGGATCATCTCCTTCCTCGCGGGAAGGACACAGAGAGTCCGCCTACCACCATTCAGATCTGCAGCCACGGAAGTCATCTGCGGCGTTCCTCAGGGCTCCTCGCTCAGCCCCACCCTCTTCAACGTCTACATGAGCCCCCTTGCGGCCATCGCACGCCAACACAACCTCAACATCATCTCCTACGCCAACGACACCCAGCTGACCCTCTCCCTGACCAACGACCCCGCCGCCGCCAGAACCAACCTCCACGAAGGGATGAAAGACGTAGCCGAGTGGATGACGACCAGCCGCCTGAAACTGAACTCAGACAAGACGGAAGTCCTAATCCTGGGCTCCTCACCCTCCGCCTGGGACGACTCCTGGTGGCCCCCGCCCTGGGCACCGCACCCAAACCAACAGACCACGCACGCAACCTGGGCTTCATCCTGGACTCCTCCCTCTCCATGACCAGACAAGTCAACGCCGTCTCCGCATCCTGTTTCAACATCCTGCGCATGCTACGGAAGATCTTCCGGTGGATCCCCACCGAGACCAGGAAGACGGTCACCCAGGCCCTCGTCACCAGCCGACTGGACTACGGCAACGCCCTCTACGCCGGAACCACCGCCAAGCTCCAGAAGAGACTCCAGCGGATCCAGAACGCCTCAGCCAGACTCATCCTCGACATCCCCCGACGCAGCCACATCTCCGGACATCTGAGAGACCTGCACTGGTACCCCGTCAACAAGAGAATCACCTTCCGTCTCCTCACCCACGCACACAAAGCCCTACACGACCAAGGCCCGAGCTACCTCAACAACCGCCTCAACTTCTACGCTCCCAAACGGCACCTCCGATCGACCAATCACGCCCTCACCGCCGTCCCCCACATCCGAAGAGCAACAACAGGAGGAAGGTCCTTCTCCTACCTGGCCGCCAAGACCTGGAACACCCTCCCTCCCGACCTTCGCCTGACCCGAGACCACCTCTCCTTCAGGAAGAAGCTCAAGACCTGGCTGTTCGAGCAGTAGCAGCACCCCCCCAGCCCCCCAAGCGCCTTGAGACCCTCCGGGTGAGTAGTGCACTTTATAAATGCCTTGATTGATTGATTGATTGATACTAGACCCTGGCTTACCATACTGGACCCGGGCTCACCATACTGGACCTCGGCTCACCATACTGGGCCCCGGCTCAAGTCCTTGGCCTCCCTAGGCCCTGCCTGACACCCTGGTCCCCGTCAGGGCCCAGCTGATGCCCTGTTTCTCTCCAGGGACTGGCTGACGCCCTGTTTCTCCCCAGGGATCGGCTGACGCCCTGTTTCTCCCCAGGGATAGGCTGACGCCCTGTTTCTCCCCAGGGATCGGCTGACGCCCTGGTCCCCATCAGGGCCCAGGTGATGCCCTGTTTCTCTCCATGGATTGGCTGACGCCCTGTTTCTCCCCAGGGATCGGCTGATGCACTGTTTCTTCCCAGGCGGTACAAAAAGAGGTGGTAATGGACGGAGCATCTGAACCAATCAAACACTCACACCCAGTCAAAAGATCGGGGTTTAATCCATCACCGTTCTTTAGCCCACTCTGCCACCCCAGTTTAGACATGGCTATATGCAAATCAGTCTGACCCTGTGCCTCATCGGAACAGTCCAGCCCGAACTGCCAAGCCATGCCTTCCCAGGGATCGGCTGACGCCCTGTTTCTACCCAGGGATCGGCTGATGCCCTGTTTCTTCCCAGGGATCGGCTGATGCCCTGATTCTCCCCAGGGATTGGTTGATGCCCTGCTTCTCTTCAGGGATCGGCTGACGCCCTGTTTCTCCCCAGAGATCGGCGGATGCCCTGTTTCTCCCCAGGGATTGGCTGACACTCTGTTTCTCCCCAGGGATCGGCTGATGCACTGTTTCTCCCCAGGGATCGGCTGAGGCTGTTTCTCCACAGGGATCGGCTGACGCCCTCTTTCTCCCCAGGTATTTACTGACGCCCTGTTTCTCCCCAGGGATCAGCTGACGCCCTGATCCCCGTCAGTGCCCAGCTGATGCCCTGTTTCTCCCCAGGAATCGGCTGACGCCCTGTTTCTCCCAGGGATCGGCTGACACCCTGTTTCTCCCCAGGGCCCGGCTGATGCCCTGGTGCACTTGATGAGGGTACGATGTTCAATACATTTCCAAGTGGTAATGGGATTCATTTGTGAGCAGTCACTGGGAATCTTTAAGTTAGGGAGCATGTTACAGTGTTTGAGAAAGATACATGCTATTTCTGTAGTATTTAACTATATATAGCTTCGCTCAACATTTTATTTCTTCTGAATTGCTTCTTGCATTCTGGGCTTTTAAGTCATTAAAAGTGAAACTATCAGTTCTAGGCGTTATGTGCTGCACGTAAAATGTCAGATATGCATATCTTAATTGGTACATAAACATAAGTGCTAATAATAGACCAGATTCAGGTGGGAGACTCCTGATTTTTTCAAGGCACAAATAACTATATTTTAGTGTCTCCCACCTCAAATTGCCTTTGCTTATATAGGATTTTTTTTCTAAAAATCTCACTTTCTTTTTCTAAAATTGTATGCATAAATCATCTCTTGCTGCGTACGTTTAATTATTTGCAGTTGCATTGCTCTTAAAACAAATGTCACATTTCCTTCTTCTTGCACATTGCAATCTAGACGTGAGCATACAAGATACTCTTGCAGAGATCGAAAACATCGGGAGAAATACCTTCTCCAATGAACTCCCATTAAGAGCATTTAGTGTAAAGAAAATAAAAATACGGTCAGCTTTGCTGAAAAAATCAGAATTCTAGAAACTAAATCACAGCCCTGGAATTCAATCCTAACTAAGGGGCATATCATCAAGCCCCGGAGATAAAATTATCGCCGCTTTAGCGTTCGTTTTTGGACCGAAATCAGCACGGTCACGCTATCGCGTGAATCCTTGCATTATCGCCCTTTCCCCCAATGCCCATCTTTGCTTCTCTAATGAGATGCAAAGTCGGCGTTACTGCCCTGACATAATTGGAGAAATGTCGCTGATCAATGGGCACGCTAACCTGCATAGCGACAAGCAAAGTCGCGATAACCTCTTCTTAGCGCTGCTTTCCTTACGCCTGCTTCAAAACTGACTTAGCTATGATATCCTATGTAAGGTGGATATCATGGCTAATTATGCCTTGCCCTAATCAGCAGGCTTTCGACAAACCTTGTGCGATTATCGCTGTATTTCCAGCGATAATCGCACAATTGGCAGCTTGCGCTCTGAATTTTATCGCTTTGGAGATACGCGTTGCTGATAGCATGCTATCTCCGTGATAAAATTCAGAGTTGGCCGGCGATAATTATCCTTGCGCTAAGAGCGCTGAGCAATAATTATCGCATGGCCTTGATGATATGACCCTAAAAGTTTTCTGAAACTCTCGATTTCATGCATCTGCAGCGTGCACTTTTACCTCCACCTGCAACAGCTGGAGCAGCAATGTACAAGTGGCCTCTATGACACACGCGTCTCAAGCACGTTCCTAAAGCACTTTGGGGCGGATGTGCCGACATTATTATTAGGACAGAGAGGGTCAGGGCCGGACAATCCAAAAAGTATGGGGATAGGATGACTGCTTGTCTTTGCCCTTCTCAAGTGCGTTTCTCAGCAGCTCTGGGTGTCGCATCCAGCCCCTGTTTGCGAATCGCTTTGCGGCAAAGCAGGGCTTTAAGTGGGCCGGGTCTCACCGGATATGATCTGAGGCAGTTTTTTAAAGGGGCCTCGAAATGGGTCTCTATCCGGCTCTGTTTTGTGCCCTGGCACAGGCGGACTGCAGTGACAGCGGCACATGGACGTCACATCCAGCCCCTGTTTCCGAATTGCTTTTTAGGTAAAGCGAGGTCAGGAGAATAGTGGGGTCGGCCATAGATGCCCCCCTGAGCACACACTTTTCACCCCAGCTCCAGGGAGCGCCAGGAGGTTATTGTGGCCTGGCATCACTACTGAAGTATTATTTAATTCTGCAGCATGGTTTAATTGCGGCCTCACTCTGAGCCTTCTTTTGGAGATAAGCACAGCTAAGTAGTATTTTATCAGAGACCAGGCACCTGCGTGTTGTACATTTAAAATGTGTGCATTCCATTTGTGTGCCCCTAATGCTCGTCCGCAGCAGCTGACTGGTATTTTATCATTCTTGGCTGAGGCTTAAAAAATGCTTCGTGTATCTGTCCCTTTTTGGCCTTTCTGCTCTGTACATTAACTGCGCATTGGGTCAGTTTCTGCTCTTAAAACTGGAAACAACATACTTTTGTCCTCACCCACGCACACAAGTCTCTCCACGACCTGGGCCCCAAGTACCTCAACGACCGCCTGACCTTCTACACGCCCACCCGCCAGCTACGGTCCACCAGCCTCGCCCTCGCAGCCATACCACGCATCGGAAGAGCCACCGCCAGAGGAAGATCCTTCTCTTACCTGGCTGCCAAGACTTGGAACTCCCTCCCCATCCACCTTCGGCTGACCCAGGACCATCTCGTCTTCAGGAAACAACTCAAGACCTGGCTGTTCGAGCAGTAGCATACCCCTCCCCCTGTTGTATAGCTCCTATATATCCTTATATCGTGTTAAGTTAGCATAGGTACATTTGAGATTTAAACGCCATTTTTCCTTTCTTGCAACTTCTGCACACGACCCTTAATTGTTGACTTAGCTTTCAACCTAGTGGTTTGCCGTGGTGTATGTGAGAATAATATGTTATTGCTCTGATATCAGTTTTGTTTGTTAAACCATGTCTGCACGGAGAGTGCTGAAGTTTCAGGAGCAACACGATATGGAATTGTTATGAGGTCTGATCTCCACGCCTTCATAGTCATAACACAAGTGCAGCATTTGCCAACTTGGGCTTGAGGCGGGATTGATATTGCTTTGCACGAGTTTTGTTAACACACTTGATGCGGTGCACATGCAGAGAGAGCTGGTGTATGCTGATGTGATTCCTTCATGCTAGGACACTAAGGTATGGGCCCGCCCTAAAACAACCCAAAGAGACCTTCTTAGCTAATAATATAATATATGTGTTAGGGAGGGTGAGATATAAGTGTTGTTAACTCTTATTCATTACAGCATGTTAACATGCTGTCACCATTCGCTTTTTATGTCTTAGTAACTATGCTGGTAATTTTGATACTGATAATAAGTATACTTGTATTATCTAAGATACTGCGCCTGAGAAGACGGCATTAGTAAATAAACATTTCAAATGCACATGTGTCTTCTTTACTCCATGTTCTGGTTTGTAATGATAATATAACGAAAGAGTGTTCATGAGTCCCACGTACCCTGAGGTACTGTAAGTTCATGTTCTGGTTTGTCTAAACATTGGGAGTTTGATATGTCCAATGAGACACTGTAGCTAGCTCGGTAAGGGGTGAGTTGGTTGCTAAGGTAAGTTTTGGGACACCCTAATTTGTCGAGGTTCCACTCCTCTGTGCACAGTTCTGTGTGAGTACAGAAACCCTGCTACATGGCGCCCAACGGTTTCGGTGGTCTTATATCATGACACTCGAGTAGTTTATCGTTCATGCCTTAACCCCTTCACATCCGTTTCCGGAAAACGGGGTGTCGGTGAAACCTACCTATTTTTTGAAATAGGTCTTTATTCAAGCTTGATTCTTTCTTAAACGGTTTCTTTGAATTACTACCCAGTTGTGCTACAAAGTATTCTTTGTGTTTTCGTGTTTCCAGTACTGTCATGGCGGCGGTGGCTATTGCGCAGCATAGTCGCGTAGCGGTACGCAATCATCTTCAGACGTACCAGGTCCCGGTAGATGGGATGGCTGTGATTTTCGTGGTATGTGCAGATCCGGCGTTTCCTTACGAGTTGTTTTACTCTTGGGTTACGTTTCCGGCTGTGGACGCTAATTCTGGTTTGTTCCACTCCTACACCGCCTCGGATGTCCCGGCTGAATATACGCCGTACAGGGCATTGGAAATACCTATTGATCATTGGCAGCATCGAGTTTGGTTTGATGGCGCCCTCCCCCACTCTTTGTCCGCTGCGAGGTTAGGTCCACTCTCAATTCCAGGTACAAATTGGCCTGCGTTGGGTGGCTTTACCCCGCACCCGAATCACGGGGCTTGTACCCTAGCAGAAATTCGCAGGCTACATGTTGTTTTCATTTCCGTGATTCGTGCTTTAGTGCAATACATCGGTCGACATCTTCCTGGTGGTCCCCAGGGGGGTGCGGCCGCTCCCATGGAACGAGGCGGAATGCGTCTCAATCCAGTGATGGTTAATTCGGTTTTTGGTGCGCGTCCAGTTGACAACGATGACTTCCCATTCTGGCTAGCAGAGAAGTTTGATCAACTGGAGGCGGTTTTTCCGAATTCTACTCCTGCTGATAAACATCGAATGTTAACGATTACTCTACCGAAGGATATAACTCCTGAACTTGTTGACTGTGAAAGCTGGGGAAAAACTTTTGCGGCAGTTTATACGAGGTGCTTCGGCACCCCGTCTATGAATGCCCTGCCTGAAATCATTAGACGTGTTCAGAATGATCACGGTCCGGAGGCAGCGGTTGAATTGGGTATGCGCCTGTGTGGTTCATTTGAGATTGTAAGTGATCTCATTCTCTCCAATGTTAAAGGAGATGCAGTTAACTTTCAGGTGTCGAATGCTTTGGCTGCTCTGCCCGATGCCGACAAACCCCGCCAGTTAGCAAAGATTGTGGTGGCCGCATATAAGACAATTGGCCGCACAAGTAGAGGTCTGAAATATTTTCCAGTGAAGGATAAAAAACAACCTCAGGGACAATCTGCAGTGACAGATGTCCAGCCCAAGTCCAAAAAACAGAATTGGCCTAAAAAACAGACACAGGGGAAGCAGACTAGGCAAACTCAGGATTCTGTTCCTGCTATACAAGCTCCTGCGCCGGCAGACAGAGTTTATGATTTGCGCGATCGCGCGATGATTAAATCACCTGATAGTTTTCAGGGTTCTGATCAACGCTCTCCTCGTTCCTTTCAGGAAACATCGGCCCAGAAGACCGGTGGTGGAGGAGGGGGTGGACGTGGACGTGGTGGCCAGCAAGGACGTGGTCAGTCCCGCCAGACGGACGGCGCAGTGAAGCAGGAGGATTCTACGCCTAAGCGTCCGCAGTTTGCGAAGAAGAAAGTCGCGGCCTTAACAGCGCATAGATATGCCACAGATAGTGAGAACGCGGCTTCGGAATCTGACGTGGGCTCTGACCTTGCTGGACAGCGCGGCGGAGATTACCATAGTCAGAGAGGCGCTCCGTCCACTACTGAGGGTGACAGCGACTGAAGTGTTTGTTGTAATAGAAACAGCTGATACGAGATTAGCTCCCCCTGAAAGACTTTTTGAAATTGTCCTGTTAATTGAAGGTGACATACAGCGTACTGTCAGAGGGGTGTTTTGGGAGAACCTTTCGTCTACGTACGACATTTTGCTTTCCGAGGCTGACTGGCCCCCACCTTTTGTGCTCGCAGCGCCACGAGGGGAGGAGGTAATCCTTCCCAGTTTCGCGCACACTGTCTCGACTGAGCATGCGCAGCATTTTGCAGAAGAGTGGGCTCGGGCTCTTGCACCGGCTCTCTACCGCAACCAATGTGGTTGGGACAAATTGTCCCCATGCCACGAAATTCCTTTGCGGTCTGAGCCGCAGCCTCAGCCTCAATATCCCATACGGCGTGAAGCTAAAGCGGCCGTCGCAGAAATCCTTGAACAATTGGAGGGAATCGATCCGGATGCATGTTCTTATGTGGATGATATTTATCTCACAGACGACGAAATTTGGATGCATCTGTGTCGAGTGAATTCCATAATTTGTACCTTTGCAGACATGGGTTACAAATTTAATTTTGCAAAATCGCACATTGCAGAACACACAGTGTTGTTTTTGGGCTATGAGCTCAACAATGAAGGTAGAGGTTTGGCTCCTCACTTCTTAGAGAAGTGCGCACAATTGCGCGCTCCAACAACTCTTAAAAAATTACAGTCTTTACTGGGCTTTTTGAATTTCGGCAGAACTTACATTCCGGATTATGCCCAGCGTATCAAGCCTCTGTATGCTTTGATACAACCAACTTTCTCAAAATCATGCTGGCTGCCTGAGCATTCAGCCATTTTGCAATCCTTGCAGGCTGATCTGCTCGCTTCTAAATATTTACTGACTCGTGATAACCACACCAACCTGGTAATAAGAATAATTCCTGGGACGGTGGGTTTCACATACCTCACTTTTAATGAAGGTGACACAGTACCTATTGCTTACAAGTCACACTTGTACACTTCGGCTGAGATGCGGTTTCCCACAGTAGAAAAGGTTTTAACTGCTGTACAGATGGCTATTCTAAAGGAATGAGCACTGTCTCAGGGGAAACGCATGCTAGTGGTAACACCCTGTCCTCACTTGGAGGCAGTCACGAAAGCCAGTGTACCGAATTCAAAGGCTTTGCACCCTCGGTGGATTCAGTGGGCAGCGTCATTGTCATCCACGGATGTCATGTTTATTTTTGACGCTTCCTTACGGTCGCAGGAGTACTTGCAGTATGAATTCGTTCATCCTGCTCCTCTGGCTATGCGACCTTTGGAGGACTTCCATTGCATCATTTACACTGATGGGTCGGCGCAGATTGCGCATGGCTCTAAACATGCCTACGTTTCCGCATGCGCCATTGTGGTCGGTGCTATGTTGAATGATGAGTTCGTTTCCAGGGAAGTGCACACGTTGCCCCTGGGCGATTGCACCGCACAATTGGCAGAGCTTCGTGCTCTCTTACTAGCTTTGGAGTACGCAGATCCAAGTGTTACTACTCTAATTGTAAGTGATTCTTACTACTGTGTCCAGTCTTACAATGAAAACTTGTTCTTTTGGATTCAAAATGATTTTCATGATTCCAAGGGTAGCACAATAAAACATAAAATGATCTGGGTTCGAGTGGCAGAGCTTAAGGCTATGTTGCCACTCGTTTATGTGATTCATACTCTCGGTCATCAGCGCGTAGGAGTTCACGCTGTTGGCAACTCGCTTGCTGATGAAGCAGCGAAATCAGCAGTATCTACATACTTAGTTGCAGCAGTTACTAGGTCTAAAACCAAGATTGATAGCGACATCTTGGCAGCGATTGCTGCCTCTGAGAAGGGAAGTAAACATCCTGCGGGATTCCCTTCGAAGTATAAATACCACTTAAGTCCCGAAAAGGTTCCTTTTGTGACAATTCCTGATGTTGGGGAACGGCTGATTCCCAACTCGGATCGCAGAACAGACTTGATTACAGCGGCTCATGAAGGTGTGGCGTCTGCGCATGCGGGCGTCTCAGCCACTGTAACGCAACTACAACAACGTTTCTGGTGGCGGGGACTGTACAAACAGACGCGTGATTATGTCCTTCTTTGTGACATATGCCAGCAGATTAAACCTTCAACTGCTACGCGTCCGCCACAGACTCAGTTGTACATTTCTAATAAACCACTAGGCTGTGTTTATTTAGATCACTGCGGTCCTTTTTCATCTGATACTGCGTATAAGTACATCTTAGTAGCAGTTGACTCATGCACACGCTTTGTGTGGGTATGGCCACATCGCAGCGCTGATTCACGGACTGTCATTAGAGATTTGCGTATCTTTATAGGGATTTTTGCCTGTGGTACCTTCCATTCGGATCAGGGTCCGGCTTTCGCCTCTAAGGCGTATAAGGATGCCATGACTTCGATGGGGGTCCAAGTCAAGTTTTCGTCACCCTACAGACCTGAGGGTAATAGTGTAGTTGAACGAATGAACCGTGATTTAAAGCAATCTTTGACAGCCCGAGTTATAGGCACTGGCAGAAACTGGCTGGCTCACCTCTATGGCATGCAGCGTGCTCTTAATAATCTCCCTAGAAGGTCTCTGGGTGGGCGGACCCCATACGAAATGCTCTTTGGCATCAAGATGTACGTCCCTGACCTTGACGGTCTAGACTCTGTGGTTCGCGCCACTTCCTTTGACGCAGATGAACATTGCAATGTTTTACAGAATCTACAAAAGACCAGAGACACTCTTGCAAAGGAACATTTGCCCTCCACATCGGATGATGCGTTGCAGATCCCGGTAGTTGGCTGGCTACCCCAAGTTGGAGAACTGGTTCGGGAGAAGATCGACAACAAGAAAGAGTTTGGTCCCTCCTATCGAGCTCCAGTCCCAGTGCTTGGAGTGAAGGGCACAAGAACAGTCATTTTACCACCACTTCCAGGTCGTAAGGAAAACAGGTTTATTTCTATTGACAATGTCAAGATACACAGAGTGGCCGATTCTTCTTAGCATGACACCGGCTGTTTCCTGTCCTTCCATTGTGAGAAATTCAATTATGCCCACTGCTTCTAATAATGAACCTGAGGTGGCCATCGAATTACCTGCTGTTTCCAGTCCATTATTGAATAATTTACCAGGAACTAACCTTGATGAGACAGACTATACATACCCCACTGATTTGTCCATGCCTGACCTGCAAGCTCGTTTAGCCACGGAATCCAGATTTTCATTTGACTCTGCTTCCCTTGCCTCGAAAAAACCCTCTCAAATTGCGGTATATGCTAGCCTGTTTAAAAAACATTTTTTGATTCCTCCTTGGATATACATTTGGCTGGTCCTTTTTTCGGTTTACCTTTTTATGTCAATTGGTTTTGTGTTTTATTTTTTTCGGATTATGAATGGACACTATGTCGAGGAGAGAACTTGCATTACTCATTTAAATGGAACATTGGCCCCACTTTCCTCTTCACATTCTACACACAGATTAAAGAGAGACTTGACTTTGGTTAACATCACAGCATGGCCTGTTCTGGATGGAATCGCGTGGGATGCAGTTCGTTTTCAGATTCATGGCCCAACGGAAGTCGTTAATGTTCCTAATGTACTAAGAGTTAATATGGGGGATGTGGTGAAACAAAACATTCGTTCTGATGATTGGGATATTAATGCTGTGGAAAGTTTGTTTTCTGATTTGAAATACTATGCTGCTTTTGATGCTGAGGATTTATATTTAGAATCTGCTAATTATGGTGAATTGTTCTGTTACCAACATTATGGCAATCACTTCTTACACAAAACATCTTCCCGAAGGGATGCTGTTAATTTTACTCAGTGGGAACATTGCCCAGCTCCTACACAAGGGAGTTCAGAAACGTTTCTTAAAAAGTATACTTATTTCACTGACTTTAACCAGTCCAATCCCGAATCCTTTTATTTTAAATTTCACAAACAGCCACTGTCCAAGGTTAGACTTACCGATACAAAATTGTTGTATTCGAAGGCCTTCCTAGGTCAATTAGTTACTGGGGGCTATGAGTTATGGAAGGAAACAATAGACCTTAAATCGGTTTGGGGTTCAAGGGCCTGGCAGGTACGAGGCACTGAGGCTTTGCACCGTGCATGTCTCGTCCCGAATCATATGTTGTTTTTAAATGAAACCATTTCCCAGACCACATGCTTTGGATTGGCTACATCTAAAAGGTTAAACACCCCGTCTTTCCCGGAGTTGGAGGAATATGAGGATTGGAGTAATTTTACTCGATTGTCCATTAAAGATATACAGGCTCTGCTTCTTAATTCCTCCTTTAACATTTCCAGTATGAATCCCAAGGGTTGGCTGCTTTGGCACCGTAGTGCTGATTCTTGCCAAAATAGATTTTTAAATATAACTGACGGTTTTAAGACTGTTAGATCTGATCCCCGGTTTGATTTGAGTCATACTGTCACCTCTTACTCTGTGGGCAAGTTGTGTCAAGCTTGGCTGAAACATTCAACTTTACCTGCGGTTAAGTATCACCTTTCCAAACTGAATGCAGACGTGGATTTGAATGATTTCATTAAGGGCCCAGCTAGTGGCAGGTCGAAACGGTGGTTATATGGGGTTTACAATGAAATTTGGAAACTCTCACAGATTGAGGCAGCTTCACGCCTTAGGGCTATTGATCAGGCGAATCTTGAGAAAGTGCTTGCAGTTGTTGACAATAGCATTAACGTGCTTTCCTCTAGAATTTACACACTGGATAATATTGTGTCGTCTGTTGTTGATATTGTGCATGATGAAGTGTCAGTATTATACCATGGTCAAAATCAATTACGGTCAATCATGCAGTTTGCATGGACACTTCAGACTCTGAAAATGGGTAAAGTTCCCTGGGGATACATGAACGTTTCCTCTTTATTTTCACCGTTTAATTTGACAGATAAACAACGCTTGCTTTCAATGCGTGATGCTTCCTTTTCTATGCTCCATATTGAAAGGTTGGAATCTTTAGCTTTTTCTGTGGCAGAAGCCACTACTGCTACGTGGCTTATCCACGGTTTAATAACACTGCCTTTTGCTTTATATAAGTTTTCAAATTGTATGAAATATGTGCCAATAGGTCGTTTTGAACCCTTAGGTAGCGGTTTTCTTCATGAGGTCTGGTCACTCCCATACACATACAGATGTTTCAAGGATGAACAAGAAGTTTATCTAACAGGGGATGAGTGTACTGAGACGCCAGTTCATTCTTTAATGTGCAGACACATACAGTTACACGGTTCATGTAACAAGGACCGACCGAATATGGCTTGCGTTTTACAGGGCACGCCAGTTCCTGCTATCATCCCCACGTTTAAATTGTTAGAGAATGGTAGTTATTTAATGCTCAATAATGAAAACTGTTGTGGGTTAATTAAAGGTATAGCTTTCATAGTAACAGTAAGTGAGCGAGTTATTTGCTGCAGAAATGTTCTTTATCCTCCCACACGTGAACATAGGGAGTCTTCCATTTGGCCACAGATACCGACCTTGGGAGCAGAATTCAGCGGCATGGGTAGAATAAGAGCTCTATTGTCCCAGAAAGAGGTGGCCTTGAGCTCGGCCCGTGAAACTTTCGTGCTTCACATTGCTAACACCCGTACGGAGGTTCAGGCTCTTTTAAACACTGATTTGCCTTTGCATTTCGGAGCCATGGTCCGTTCTATCTTTAACGCATCCTCCACAACGGGCCTAGCGCATTTTTTTAAAGTTGTTAGCGGTGGTCTCGTGACTTCCTTTGAGAAGATTTTTGGAGTCATCCCTGCCTTCTTCCATTCTATTTTTTCGTCCTTATTTGGAGGGTTCCCGTTTTTACTTGCATTAGCGGCTGGCGCCTTGGTGGTTTTCTGCCTTTTTAAATATGGATGCCCTTCCTGTGCAAGACCACGCTCAGCTGCTACTGACGCGGTTTCGCAACCGCATGCTTGATTATTATGGCACACTGCCGTTGGCGACTCTAAGCACGGCGTTTGGATTATCTTTTCGGTTCTCCTATTTCACCTGTGTCCAGCCTGTATTTCGCTGCCTGACCTGTGATTTCCTTTGGGCCATTGATTTGTGTCTCTGCGGACCAATATCTTCTGACGTCGATTTTGATCAACTGATGAGTCCTATCATTGCTCACGAGTTGGTTTGTTCTGACGAAAGGATTATGGCCTTGGCGGTGGCACATGGACTAATGGGTCCCTGGGATGTGTTGTCGGCAGCGCAAAATTTCTTGGAACGAGGTTTTCTTGAATACCCACCGAGCTGTCCTCTGATGGTTCTAGAGGATCCGGTGCTGGAAGATCACGTATGTTCCTTTCATCTTTTAAATTGGATGGCTGAACTGTTTTCGGATGAGGACAGTGACTTCCTCCTGGAGGCTGTTGCAGCTTACTTTTCATATACAGTCTTATCATAGACACTGCCTCAAATTGACATGCTGATTGATAGCATTTCCTTGATTTTATTGACTTTTAGTCAAGACATTTTTTTTCTTGCCTATTGGCTTGAGCCACATTATATTTGTGGGCTATTTTTTAGCATTAGTTTTTATAATTGAATTTTTATTCATGCTCGTTTATAATTGGATTCTGCTCTCATGTGATGGCACTTCTGTTATCTTATTTAGTCCGTTCTCGGATCATGGGGGGGTGTTGTATAGCTCCTATATATCCTTATATCGTGTTAAGTTAGCATAGGTACATTTGAGATTTAAACGCCATTTTTCCTTTCTTGCAACTTCTGCACACGACCCTTAATTGTTGACTTAGCTTTCAACCTAGTGGTTTGCCGTGGTGTATGTGAGAATAATATGTTATTGCTCTGATATCAGTTTTGTTTGTTAAACCATGTCTGCACGGAGAGTGCTGAAGTTTCAGGAGCAACACGATATGGAATTGTTATGAGGTCTGATCTCCACGCCTTCATAGTCATAACACAAGTGCAGCATTTGCCAACTTGGGCTTGAGGCGGGATTGATATTGCTTTGCACGAGTTTTGTTAACACACTTGATGCGGTGCACATGCAGAGAGAGCTGGTGTATGCTGATGTGATTCCTTCATGCTAGGACACTAAGGTATGGGCCCGCCCTAAAACAACCCAAAGAGACCTTCTTAGCTAATAATATAATATATGTGTTAGGGAGGGTGAGATATAAGTGTTGTTAACTCTTATTCATTACAGCATGTTAACATGCTGTCACCATTCGCTTTTTATGTCTTAGTAACTATGCTGGTAATTTTGATACTGATAATAAGTATACTTGTATTATCTAAGATACTGCGCCTGAGAAGACGGCATTAGTAAATAAACATTTCAAATGCACATGTGTCTTCTTTACTCCATGTTCTGGTTTGTAATGATAATATAACGAAAGAGTGTTCATGAGTCCCACGTACCCTGAGGTACTGTAAGTTCATGTTCTGGTTTGTCTAAACATTGGGAGTTTGATATGTCCAATGAGACACTGTAGCTAGCTCGGTAAGGGGTGAGTTGGTTGCTAAGGTAAGTTTTGGGACACCCTAATTTGTCGAGGTTCCACTCCTCTGTGCACAGTTCTGTGTGAGTACAGAAACCCTGCTACACCCCCAAGCGCCTTGAGACCCTCCCGGGTGAGTAGTGCGCTATACAAATGGCATGATTGATTGATTGATTGAGACTGCTCGTTTCTAATGACAGGAGGGAATGTTTTTTAGACATGGTTTGTTTATTCAGTTCTATGACGCAGACCTCGTCCGAAGGGATGGGAGCACTTTTACATATTACACAGGGTCACATATGTGTTCCTTCAGGCACGGGAAGCTGACGTTATCTGCAGAGAATCACAGGATGCCTGTGTTTGTGGTCAGGAACAAAAGATCCCCACCAAAGAGCCCCGTACAGGGTGCCCATCATCATATTGCAGCACCGATCTGACAAGGGGCAGGCTCATATGATGAAGCATGACACCTAGCTTGCCAGGGGTATGAGAGCCCTAGTTCCGACAAGGGAATCCTCCCTCCCCTTGTCTTCTCCCCAGGTGGTTTGAGCATTACCTTGTATTATATAAATAACTTTATCCTAGGCAACTATAGGGTCCTGACAGGATAACAGGTACTCTGAAACCACAATTATTGTAGCCAAGAAATACATAAATCAACTAATGTAGTGCACATAATAGTATCAACAATAAGCAAAATTATTAATCAAAATACATTTATTCATATAAAAATACATAATCCAATCATAAACATTATTTTTTTTAAAAATCACACAGTTGATAAGTCATCTACGTACAGTTTTACAGAAAACCACAATTTAATTTGGTACATATATTAAAAAACAAATATTAAAAAACCAAACAAGTGGGGTATATAATTTGTCTCTACGCGCGTTTCGGCGTATACACGCCTTCTTCTGGAGAGCCACTTGGTATTTCTACTAGGGAATTGTGTTTGCTGCTCTTTCAGATTTTACAGTCTGTCTTTATGCAGAGATGCTTAAGGTCATATAGTATCTTCTGGTGGAGGATAACTTTAGTTTGGTTTATTAAATCGCAAGATTATGGTATGCCAAAATTTTCAGATTGTTCCTTTTGCTTTTTCTTTTCCAGATAGCGTGGCCTCACATGGGGGTCTACTGCAGTAGACCCCCATGTGAGGCCACGCGTGATAACGCCATCAAATATCAAGATAAAGCTTAGGAGGCTATCCACGCCCCTAACAAACTGTATTGTGACTCAACATTGCAAGGTCCAATCAAATGCGACGCTAAGCGCGACCTTTCAAACTGCCAATGCGGTTTCGTACTAAAGTAAAGCTATACGTGTTAAAATACCAGTCACTCAGCAGACAACGTGAATCAAGTGCACGCTATCTGAAAAAAAAAAGCAAAAGGAACAATCTGAAAATTTTGGCATACCATAATCTTGCGATTTAATAAACCAAACTAAAGTTATCCTCCACCAGAAGATACTATATGACCTTAAGCATCTCTACATAAAGACAGACTGTAAAATCTGAAAGAGCAGCAAACACAATTCCCTAGTAGAAATACCAAGTGGCTCTCCAGAAGAAGGCGTGTATACGCCGAAACGCGCGTAGAGACAAATTATATACCCCACTTGTTTGGTTTTTTAATATTTGTTTTTTAATATATGTACCAAATTAAATTGTGATTTTCTGTAAAACTGTACGTAGATGACTTATCAACTGTGTGATTTAAAAAAAAAAATGTTTATGATTGGATTATGTATTTTTATATGAATAAATGTATTTTGATTAATAATTTTGCTTATTGTTGATACTATTATGTGCACTACATTAGTTGATTTATGTATTTCTTGGCTACAATAATTGTGGTTTCAGAGTACCTGTTATCCTGTCAGGACCCTATAGTTGCCTAGGATAAAGTTATTTATATAATACTTGTGCCCTGACCTAGGAACTAACTAGCAGTATCAGGGGGTCCCTTTGCTATATATTACATTGAGCATTACCTTGTGCCACCACCTGTTCCTTTACGTTCACCCACTTGGATTCTGAGGAACTACATACCCGTCTTTGCTCACTATGCTTCTGCGGGGGTCATTTTCCACCTGTGGCAGTCTGGTCTGGCTCTTTTTTCCAAACATGTGTTCTGTTGGGGACTTCCCTATGGAGCCACATGGTGTGTCTCTGAGCTTTTGATAAAAGGTTTGTCTGAATGATTATTGGGCTGAAGTGACTCCCTTCACAACCTTCTGGACAAGAATCATGAACAGTTCAGTCAGGCCATCGGCTTGCGGCCACACGGGTGTGATCTTTTTACGTTTTATCACAAGATATTCCATAGATCGAGGCACTCGTCTCCTGGGAATGGTGATCCGTTGTCCATTCTTAATATTGCGGAATGCCCCAGGCTCCAAACATCTCATCTAGTACCGGAAGTAGCAGAGCAGAGATGGCTGAAGCTCGACACACTGAAAGGAACTGAAAGTATTTCTGATTCACACAAGGACGGTCTGACCAGAAGCCCATGGGATTCTGCAGCTAGCATCGACCATATCGCCCCTGAGAGTTAGGACATTCAGAGATGCACTGGAGAAGGGCCTTCCCAGTAATTTTACAGAACTGGTGCGTTGTGGTGGTTTTGTCTAGGGTATCCAACCCGAGACACCAGCCCTCTTGAAGTAGCTTTGTGGTGGCCACAATCCTGCGGTGGCTTTCGTGTGCTCGGTCTGCTACTTTCTGTCACAGTCACCTGGAAGTAACTCATCTAGTTCCCTCAGGAGGATCCTTGCTTACTATTTTTTTTAAATTCTTTTTATTTAATATAAACATCAAACAATAATACATGACCATCGATCCAAGGCATCAGCAAAGCATAATCGGAGACCATAGATTCCAACATTACAGAATTATGTAGGAGTACATAAAAAGGGTTCCAGTTCCTCCCAAATTGGATCAACGTCAGGTGGAGTGCATATATCCCCACGATAAGAATTCCAAGCGTCCCAAATTTTCCCCCACTTGCGGGGTCTCCCCCTAGCAACATACACTGATTTCTCCCGGAACATGCACCAGTCAAGGTCCTCCATCCATTTCCGTATCTGAGGAGCTCGACCAGCACCCCACAACTGAGCTATATTTCTCTTGGCAATCATACATGCGAGTGTGACCCAAATCCTACCAAGAGTTGGGAGGTCGGTAGGTTCCCAGACATTGAGCAGGCAACGATGTGCCTCAAGTGCAATCGATACTCTCCACACCTCACTCATTTTTTCGTGTATCTTACTCCAATAATGCTGGACCATCGGGCATTCCCACAGAATATGCAAAAATGTTCCAGTCAAACCACATCCCCTACGACAATCTGCGCTTGAGGCAAGCCCCATCCGACACAGACCGGGTCCCGTGGTATAGGACCGGTGGAGGATCCTAAGCTGTATCAGGCGAAGTCTCATGGAGATCGCCACCTCCCGGGGGGAGGAAACAGCCTCCGCCCAGTCCTCATCCTCCAGGACCAATCCATCTGCAATCCATTGTTCCCGGACCCTGACTAGGGGATCTTCAGTATGGTTAATCAGTTTCTTGTAAACCAGAGAAATCGCCTTGGTGGGGAGGAACCCATCCAAAATTCGATCCTCCACTTGGTACAGCCGCCTCTAGCGCGTGTTTAATCTGTAAATATCGATACCTCTCACTGTCGTTCAGTTGGTGCCTGGCTTGCAATTCCGCAAATGTTAAAATCCCCTCCTTACCCCATATATCTCGGACCTGCAAGATGCCGATCAAGTCCCAGCGATCAAAGCCCTTCGACTTCCACAAGCTACCCAAAGCTTCGGAGCTCCACAATGGCGTGGCCATCGTTATCCTACCGTCCCATTTAAGAGCACGGTTAGCCTCGTGCCACACCCGCGCCGAGACCGACGTCGGACTCAGCAGAGGGTACTTGCCACGTCTAGCATATAAGACTCTCCGGAAGTCCCACCCTACCCCCCGGTAGTTGTCCACGATCCAGGGCAAAACCGGCGTCTGCCGGCGAGCCGTAGTCCGCATGATTAATAGGGGTCAACTGGGAGGCCCAATAATATTTCCTGATGTTAGGAAGCCCGATCCCACCATCATACCAGGGTAACATCAATTTATGGTCCAGAGAAGCTGGCGTTGCAGTGACTCTATTTCATTAAAATACGACTGAGGGACGGGATAAAAAGAGTTCTGCAGGGCGTATAAGAAACGTGGAAGAGCCTTCATCTGGAATAAAACCGCCCGACCAAGCAAGGAAAGCGGCAACTCCCTCCATTTTGCAATATCACTACGGAGTCTAGACAAGGGGGGACACAGATTGGCTTCAAAACGCTCCTTGGGATCTTTGGAGATGTATATACCAAGGTAACGAAAGCTGACTAGTTCGATTTTTACCGGACAATTAGCGGGGACTCTAGGAGGATCACTTGCCAAAATATCCATAAATACTATGAGGGACTGCCGGGGGGAAGTCAGATACAGGAGTATATCATCCGCGTAAAGCGAGATTTTATCTTCCCACTCCAGAGTCCATCGCAGTCCTTTAATTGATCGGTCCCAGCGTACCCAGGCTGCGAGCGGTTCAAGGGTCAGGGCAAACAAGAGGGGTGAAAGGGGACATCCCTGACGGGTGCCCCTCCCCAGTCGAAAATCGTGGGACCTATGGTTATTCACCACCACTCGGGCCAACGGAGCTGAGTATAAGAGCCGGGTCCAGCGTATAAATTCCAGCCCAAACCCGAGCTTCTCCAACACTGCAAACAGGTAGGTCTATTCCACCCTGTCGAACGTCATAGTGGTGTCTAAAGACAACAGTACCGCCGGCTCGTGAATGCGAGAAGCGGACGCCACCACCCCATGGAGTGTACGAAGGTTAAGAGCAGTATTACGGCGAGGCATAAAGCCGGATTGATCCGGGTACACCAATCCAGAGACTACCTTTACCAATCTGTTGGCAAGCAACTTGGCCAATAGCTTGGGCTCCGCATTAAGGAGAGAAATCGGTTGGTAGGAGGAACACTCCAATCTAGGTTTGCCATCTTTATAAATCACTATAATATTAGCTATGCGTTGGTCATAGGGTAGTACGCCACACTCTCTACTCTCAGCCATCGCGACCTCGTCATTGGTGAGCGCGGAATCTAAAAACTCTCTGTTCAACGGACAGTGCGGGCATCGGAATATCTCTAATAACCTCCGCATTCTCTTTCACAGTATAAAGGCCTGTCGAAGTATAGACCTCCTCATAATATCGAGCAAACTCATCCACAATAGTCTGCGGGTCAGACGTGACGCCCAAACCCACTGTTTGCAGCTCCGGCACCAGTCGCGATCCCCAGTCTCCCTTTTCCAGCCACGCAATCAATTTCCCCGCCTTATCACCATGTTCATAGATTCTACTTTGGGTGGCGGCCTGTTGTTCCTTCGCCTTATCACGCGCCAAACGCTTGTACTCATCTTGAAGAAGAGCAAGGCGGTGGACCGCCCCCAAATCTCTGTCCGCTGCATCCTCTTTCTCCAATGCCGCAAGCTCCGCCTCAATCCTATCGATTTCCGCCCTACACTTCTTCTTCTGCCCAGAGATAAGAGAGAGCGCCTCACCCCTAATAACCGTCTTATAGGCCTCCCAGAGGGAGCAGCTAGGATCGACCGTCCCCGAATTCTCACTGAAGTATCTGTCCATTGCACGTACTAACTCCTTTTTTGTGGTAGGGTCTCTCAATCTCCAGGCACTAATTAGAGCTATCTTAGCCACATTGCCCCTGCCCAATTGTAAGCTGAAGCCGAATCGGCGAGTGGTGTGATATTCCTCTAGCGAGGTGAGGCACTTCCCGAACAAACATCGCCTGTGACGCAGGCACCAATACATAGTCTATTCTAGAGAAAGAGCGATGTGCCGCAGAAACATGTGTATACTCCAATGTACCAGGGTGCCGCAGTCTCCACCCATCAACCATGCCAGTAGTAGAGAGAAAGTCTGATAGCCATCTACGAGAGGGCAACAACACACCAGAGGGGTTACTGTCGAGCTCACCATCAGACACCGAATTGAAATCTCCCCCGAGCACGAGGATACCAACGGGCAACGACAAGAACACCCTGCTCAAATCACGAAAGGTGTCTGATTGCAACGCGGGGGGAACATATATAGAGAGGAACGTAACCAACCGCCCCTCCCAAAGCCCTGATATGCCTACGTATCTGCCTCGATTATCAGACTAGGTCGCTTGTATGGTGAACGGAAAGGAGTTTTTTACTAAAATTCTGACCCCCCCCTGGAGCCCAAGGTGAAACCGGCATGAGCCACCAGTTTGTAACCTACCCGGTGTAAAGCCATACATCGCTTACCCAGAAGGTAGGTCTCTTGTAGCAGAACTACATCTGGCAGACCATTCACGTTCCAACTAAAGACGGACACACCCAAACCCGGCCTAGCAGAAGCCATACTCATCCCCGGATAGTCTAAGTGCATTTCGTGACACCCATGGTAAGCAATGGTCATAAACAAAACACATACAAACAATCAAACTACAAAAACTAAAATCCCAACCCCCCACCCTGCACCCCTGCATGCAACATATGCACATCTCAAACCAGCAGTGTGCCTGTCTCCCCGAAACTAACTAGGTAATCTAAAGGTAGAAAACGGAGGAGGACCTTACAACAGGCCACCAGCCTCCACGATCCCAACCCGCAAACGATCCCATCGATAAAATTCGAGAAAAAAAGGAAAAGGATAATTCCAAAAATACTTAGTATGTCGATGGTAAAATAAACGCCCCAATCAAACCAGCACCCCCACCACCCATTTCAAATGACCCTGGCAGAAGGAAAGTCACTGTTACTCATTGTCCGTTCTGGTGTCTCCCTCCGTGGCCGGCCCCTGCACACGATCTAGCCAATCCGCCGCAGCCTCAAAGTGGTCAAAGAACCAAGTTTTTCCATCACGCTAGACCCGAAGGCGGGCCGGGAACAGCATAGAGTACTTAATTTCCGAGGCTCTCAGTCTTCTTTTAATTGTCATAAAGCTTTGTAGCTGCCTCTGGACAGTCTGGGTAAAGTCAGGGAAAAAGAGGAGCGTAGCGTTCACAAAGGCCAGAGGACCGGATGATCTGGCCGTCTGCAGAATGGAGTCCCGATCTCGAAAGTTCAATATTCGTGCAATCAAAGGACGAGGGGCAACCCCGGTCTTAGGGCATCCACCAGGATCTCTGTGGGCCCTCTCCACAGCGAAAAAGTTACTGAGACCCTTGGGTTTTAGGTGTTTCAGGATGAGATCCTCCACAAAAAGGTCCGGGCCTGTCCCTCCGAGTTCTCCTGTACCCCAAGGATAGGCCTCGCATGCCCTTCATATTCATCCAGCTTCCTATCGAATTGAATCCGAGATGCCGTCAGGGCTTTCACCTCCCGCTGAAGTTCCGACACGTCTTCCGTGAGGCTCGTTGTCTTGATCTCAAGCGACTTGACCTTCTCCGATGTTTTGGTCAGGTCGGCACAGATGAGACCCACCTCGATAGACACTGTGTCCAATTTTGAGTCCATCCTGCCAAGGGAGGATTGGACCCCGGTTATCGCCGCCATTAGATCTTTCATCGTCGGGTCCTCACCAGTGGGGACACCCTCCTGGCTACCTGATTGAATACGCCTCTCCTCCACCGGGGAGCCCTTGGAGAAACTATATTTTTCCAGTCTGTTGGACTGGACCACTCTGGAGTTCCTCGTTGTTTTCGGCGGCAGCTTCTCAGTGTCGCCTTTTGCCGCCATTGTCGCTCCGGGCTGGGTAACCCCTCTGCCGTTCAAGCAGAGTCGAGTAGATGCGTCACAAAGACCATCCGATCCCTCCAGCGCGGGCAGGTCCGTCCCAACTGGAGAGCACTACGCAAACCAGTCCGGGAACTAGACCCAGAGGCCCCGCTGGCACAACTCGACTTCCATGCAATCAGTGCCACCGAGAACTTACGGTCGCACACGCCGTTGTTGTTGAACTCCAGAGCGGGTGGTACCACACGCTAGGTCCCAGTAGAGTTAGCAGGAGGCCCAAAAAGTTCAGACAACAGTATAAGAACAGCGGAGCTCCAAATTTGTTCAAGATTTCACCTGGTGGCTCAGGCACTAGTCCCTCACCCGATGGTGGGGACAGGGCTCAGGATAATGTGCCGGGTGGCAAGTCAGGATGTGGCGATCGGCGGAGCCGATGCTCAAGCGGCCATCTTGGTCGCTGGCGCGGCTCCTCCCCATCCCTTGCTTACTCTTTAAAGATCTTCCTGTATGTTTTTGAAGCTAGCAGGTCTCTGTGGCCTCCTTCGTGGTGATGACTCTTGGTGGTAATGTCTTTCCACTTCTGACTCACCACCTGGAGCTGTTGCAGAGCATCTTAGCTCTGTGGGCCAACCCGTGGGTTGACCTATTTAGCTCCATGTGATAACGTCCACTGTCCACAGTTGTGTGCCCTCCAGTTTCCACTGTTGGGAACCTTGGGAGAGACATTTTGGTTGAGGTGAAGTTTTCCGCTTCACTAGACTGGTCCTCCCATATCTTTAATTCCTCCAGTTCTCAGGAAGATTCACCATGACTGGGCTGAAGCCATTCTTACCGCCCATGACTGGTCAAAGGGTATGGTATATGGACATTCACCACCTCTCCTCGTGCTACCCGCTCCATCTGCCTCTCATGGTGGAGATTTCTTCTCCGTTGGAGCAGCAGGGGCTGCGCCTCACCCTCCAGAGCCTCCACCTTCATATCTTGAGATTGAGAGAGGCAAGAACTGCGCCTCACCCTGAAGAGCCTCCACGTTCATGTCTGGTAATCGAGAGGGGCGGGACCCGGGCTCTCCCTGCAGAGCCTCCACCTTCATGTCTGGAGATCGAGAGGACCTGAACTCACACCTCACCCTTCAGAGCCTCCACCTTCATGTCTGTAGATTGAGAGGGGCAGGACCCACTCCTTGTCCTGCAGAGCCTCCACTTCATGTCTGGCAATCGAGAGGGGTGGGACCTGCACCTCACTCTCCAGAGCCCCCACCTTCATGTCTGTAACTTAAGAGGGGCGGGACCAGCACCTCCCCTGCAGAGCTTCCACCGTCATGTCTGTAGATTGAGAGGGGCGGGACCCACTCCTCATCCTGCAGAGCCTCCACCTTCATGTCTGGCGATCAAGAGGGGTGGGACCCACGCTCGCCCTCCAGAGGCTCCACCTTCATGTCTGGATATTGAGGGGGGCGGGACACGCACCTCACACTCCAGAGCCTCCACCTTCATGTTTGATGATCGAGAGGGGTAGGACCCGCGCTCACCCTACAGAACCTCCACCTTCATGTCAGGACATCGAGAGCGGCAGGACCTGCACCTCAGCCTCCAGAGCATCCACCTTCATGTCTGTAAATCGAGAGGGGCGAGACCCGCGCCTCACCCTGCAGAGCCTCCACCTTCATGTCTGAAGATCTAGAGGGGCAGGACCAGCACCTCACCCTGCAGACCCACCACCTTCATGTCTATAGATGGAGAGGGGTGGGACCCGCGCTCGCTCTGCAGAGCCTGCACCTTCATGTCTGGAGATTGAGAGGGTGGGACCCGCACCTCAGCCTGAAGAGCCTCCACCTTCATGTCTGGAGATTGAGAGGGGCGGGATCTGCACCTCACCCTCCAGAGCCTCCACCTTCATGTCTGGTGATCAAGAGGGGCGGGATCCGAGCTCACCCTGCATTGCCTCCACCTTCATGACTGGAGATTGAGAGGGGTGGAACCCGCACCTCACCCTGCAGAGCCTCCACCTTCATGCCAGGAGATCGAGATGGGCAAGACCCATGCTCACCCTGTGGAGCCTCCACCTTCATGCCAGGAGATCGAGATGGGCAGGACCCATGCTCACCCTGCAGAGCCTCCACCTTCATGTCTGGAGATTGACAGGGGTGGAACCCGCACCTCACCCTGCAGAGCCTCCACCTTCATGTCTGGAGATCGAGAGGGGCGGGACCCGCGCGCGCCCTGCAGAGCCTCCACCTTCATGTCTGGTGATTGAGAGGGACAGGACCCGCGCCTCACTCTGCAGAGCCTCCACCTTCATGTCTTGAGATTGAAAGATGAAGGACCTGCACCTCACCCTGCAGAGCCTCCACCTTCATGTCTGGAGACTGAGAGATGCAGGACCTGCTCTCGCCCTCCAGAGCCTTCACCTTCATGTCTGGAGATTGAGAAGGACAGTGCCGCTCGCAGTGAGGTTTTCTTGCCAGATACTGTTTCCTGCAGCTACCGGAGTAGCTCGCTGTTTGTTTCCTGATCCAGCCCCAGGTGAAGAGGAGCATTACCATCTGTGTGGCCGCAGAGGAGGCGCGAGGCGCGGCTCCGGGACTGCGAGGCTCAGCGTTTAGTTTCACCAGCTGTTGCCTCTTCCCGTGTGAGCCGCGCCCCCTCCCAGTGCCCGCCCCCACCGGACTGCTCTTAACCTCTCGCGGCCCCCGCTAAGCGGGGGCCGCTCGCAGTGAGGTTTTCTTGCGAGATACTGTTTCCTGCAGCTACCGGAGTAGCTCGCTGTTTGTTTCCTGATCCAGCCCCAGGTGAAGAGGAGCATTACCATCTGTGTGGCCGCAGAGGAGGCGCGAGGCGCGGCTCCGGGACTGCGAGGCTCAGCGTTTAGTTTCACCAGCTGTTGCCTCTTCCCGTGTGAGCCGCGCCCCCTCCCAGCGCCCGCCCCCTCTCACCTGACAGTCTTTTAACCAGGCCCTGAAACGCACATCGCGGCACGCGCGCGGGTCGGAGCCCGGGGCGAAGCCTGGGCCAAGGGTGGGCCCGTCCTAGCCCGTCACAGACCGGAGGAGCCCAGGCCGGGCGCACCCCCTAACATCTAACGAAAGGTAAAAGTCTGAGTAAAGCTCCCTAAGAGGAACAGAATATAAAAGTATAGTACTCCACCTAACGTCATAATATTAATTCTAGCTCTACATACTTCACCGTACTTGGCCATCTAACACACAATGTCCACAAGAAGTACCAGAAGTAAGACCATGAAAAAAAACATAACAACTACTGTGGGCCCTATCGAGCAATTCTTACACAAAGTAAATGAAACCATCGACCAAACAGTATTGCTGATTGACCGCCGTGTCTCATACGAACTAGACCAAGCACGGCGCTCCTCGATGGGTATGTTGGCACAGGCTCAAACCCCAAATGTGGTACCTTTAAATAAATCAACTATGGATACAAACGCCGAAATACACGCTTTACCAAATACTGTTGACCTATCGGTTACTTCACAAATGTCGAACTCACAATCTTCCGAGGATCTCGAACTGACCCCCAATATCTTCGCAAGCTTACAACCAATAAATATTGATTTAATACAGTCTGAACTCAAAGGTATAAGGGAAGGAGCAATCCCTAAAAAACAGAATCACTTACAATTACCCCCTCATAGTTTAGAACACATAACTGTCACAAACTTGGATACTGTTTTACCCTCTAGCCAACAAACTCAACAGAACACTGACATCATAGAATTCTCAAAGAACACTGTTTCCGACGTCCTCATAGTTGATGACCTTGCGAATAGTCTCAACACCAATCCGAATCGACAAGAAAAATCGGTTCCTCGCATGGAAAAAAGTGCATGTCACTCCAAGGTAGATGCACCTCTGTTAAACAAAATTTCGGAAATAATAAAACACCAACTACTACCCTTACAAAAAAGCCTCGAAATAATAGAAAAACAAGTGGCTATATTAATCGCCTCTGCTAAAACAACTACCAATCTAAGGAAAAACGATCTTCATGTTTCCCTAGGTGCTGCCACCAATCAAGGAGAAAGAAACGCAACTAACTTACCAATACAATCAGTTAGTAAACCAACTCCAATTCACACAATTAATACCACAACGAAAGCGGTGAAAGAAACGGAAAATAAATCAACTAATCAGATCAATACTGCGAAAACAAAGCCTGATCATAACAACGCAAAACACATTTCTAGTACTCTAAACCAACTAACTACAGATTCCATCTCAACTAATGTTAATCAGTTAAAAACTTCTTCCATTCCGTCCACTGCAAACACTCCTAGACTTGATCAAACACAGTCCCACAACAGTAAACCTGGACGATCCAATAAGAAATGGCCAAAGGTAGTAAATCTCCCCCCGGAAGCAGCTCCCTTCGTAGCCATATTAACGGGTGTCCCCGAATTAAGCAGAGACACGGATGAACCCACCTGGTCTCTGCTTAATAAAGCGCGACATTGGTTAAATACCAACAGGCCCAACCACTCTAATAATAACACCAGAATAACCACGGTAAGAAGGGTTCCTTTGATAGGCCACCAGCCAAAAACAACCTCCGGGGACTGCATAATTATAAACTTCGAAAATCCACGTGCAGTCGATTACATTTGTTCCTGGGACTCTCTAGAAAACAATGAAGGAATAAACGTTAAACGCCTATCCTTCTTCTATCCCCGACAAAATCATCGTTTCGAGGACTCCAGTTGGCCATCAAACTGGTCCTGGAGTCAACCCGAGCAAGCCCAAAGAAACTGGCACCAGGTTAATAGGGGACAAGGAAACATCCAAAGGTTTCATCTTCAGGGGGACTGGGGAAACGAACACAGAGATCGAGGTGATTGGAATAATTTTGGCAGAAGATCATATCAACATACGTACAACGAACCATGGTCGGGAATTCCGACCTTTAACCATTACAGCTGCCTAGATATGGTCGACTGACCACCATCACAGCCCCACATGCCAAGTCAAACGCACAAACCTAGCATGCCACCACCCCCATCACCTGGTATCCCTATATCAAATACTCTAGGAAAGGCTCAAAGCCCCTCACAACGTAGAAAAGACACCATCCTAAAATCTATAACTCATAGTAATGGCCTCCAGTTTGAAATTAGACAACATCACATCAACCCGGTCATAGGTCTGCAGAAACCGTCCCAATCTCCCTTCAAAAAGCGACTGCCTAAAATGGCCCAGATTGCAGACGAACCAAATTTAACGGCACATGAGCTATCCCCTTCTCCTGTGATCCATCCTAATGCCAATACAAATAACGTCGAGAGGAACCTATTATTCTGGAACGTGGCGGGTCTCGCAACCAAGTACAAAGAGAAAGCCTTTTTGGACCTGGCCCAGGCAAACGATCTAATATGTCTTCAGGAGACATGGCTGAACGATCCAGTCCACCTGGTGGGATTCAAAACATATTTCTCGCAAGCTACAAAATCACACTCAGGGAGAAGCAAAGGGGGTCTAATAACATACATCTCAAACCTCTGGCCCTGCCAGACAATAACGCCCATAGCTCTTCAACAGAACTACCAAGTAATCAATATCAAAGCAACTAATCAAATCTTCTACACAATAATAAACTTTTATAATAACATGAGCTCGTAGATTTACTTAAAACACTAAGCGAAATCACTGAAATAACAAATACGCAAAAGACTAAATTTGTTAAAGTCACACACTCAACAATTTGGGGTGGAGACTTTAATTTACACATCTGCGACAAAGGCAACGTACCTATTTGTGGGATCGTCGACGAACAGGATAACCCCCTGACTCATTTCCAACATACGGAGGAAGGAACCAATATACAAGCCGTTATGTCTGAGCTGGACTTGGGGTTCGCGAACATGTTAATGTCACCGACAATCCCATTCACGTCAACTTTTCATGGCAGAGGCGCCCAAACGTTAATCGACTACATTTTGGTTTCTACCATCAACGCAGAACGTATAAAGCACTTTGAGGTGATCAATAACGTACTCAGCGACCACTATCCCCTTAATTTAACATACTCAGAACCTGATTGCCATAAAAACCCAGCTAAGGACCATTTCGCTTTATTGCATCAGGAAAAACTCACGCTAAATAGGTTGAACAGCTTCACCCTAAAATGGGGTATTTTAGATCAAGAACTGACCACCATAAGAATAGTTGAAAAATGCATGACACTTATCGATAACTGTCTAAATCCTATGGCCACTGCGAATGAAATCCTGAGCGACTACGACAAAATAGTGAAAACCATAGGAAATGAATTAACCAAACCTAGAAAACAAAACAACATACTAAGAAAAGGATGGTTTAACACCAAGTGTACAAAAGCCTATTCTAATCTAAAGAAAGCCCTAGCAAAGAAAGAACGAAATAGGGAAGAAATAGTCAACTTAAGGAAATCATACGCTTATGCTTTAAAACAACGGAAAAAAGAGATACAAGCCAACCTCTGGACTCAGCTTTTAGACAGCAGCTTGCAAAAAGACCATTTAGCATTCTGGAGAATAGTTAAAACTCCATTCTTAGCTGGGAACAAGGAGGGCCCATCCTTAGACATTGCAATAAACGCGGAGGATTGGGTGCTGCATTTTTCAGGGGTATTCGGAGCGAAAAAAACTGGAGAGCTAACTCCTCGCCCTGTCCTTCCGCCGGTGAAATATCCGTTGGATATTCACTTTACCATCAACGAGATCCAGAAAGCCATTAACCTGGCAAAAAATGGTAAAGCGCCAGGACCAGATTCCGTCCCAATGGACCTATATAAATTTCTCCCTGACCTCTGGTCCCCTTTATTAACAAAAGTACTGAATGCAGCTAAAGAAATCAATCTCCCTAACTCATGGTCAACATCAATCTTGGTCCCTATTTTTAAGAAAGGCAACAGAGACAGTCCTTCCTGCTACCGACCCATCTCGCTCTTGGATTCAGTGGGAAAGATGGCAGGAAGGATACTTCTTGATCGTCTCCAGGAGTGGTCTAAGGAACAAGGGCTCCTCTCAGACCTCCAATACGGGTTCAGGTCAGGCCTGAGCACCGTGGACCAAGTCCTGAACTTAACCCTACTGGTCGCTAAATACACCACTGTAAAAAAAACCAGCCTCCACATGGTCTACGTTGACCTTACGGCAGCGTTTGACTGCGTGGTACATACAAAACTCTGGCTAATAATGCTGGAAATGGGGATTGACCCTGCAATAGTGGACTTTCTACATGAGCTATACTCCGGCGCCACAGGCAAGGTTAGATACGGGCTGGAAGGACAACTTACGGATAGCTTCTCAATACAGAAGGGGGTCAGGCAGGGCTGTGTTCTGGCCCCCTTCCTATTCACGCTGTACACTAACGGCTTAGAGGCAGCAATGCTACAGGGAACAAAAGACTTTCCAACAGCAGGTCGGCAACCAATTCCGGCACTGTTATACGCCGATGATGCGGTGATCCTAGCTCGGACTCAATTCAGCTACAAAGAGCTTTAAACAATTACTGTAATTTTATGACCAACCTTAACTTGAAAGTTAACATAAAGAAAACCTTTGTGATGCATGCCGGCAGTAAGGGGAAAAGGGTGAAAACAATTTTTGTGGGCAACTTGCCGCTTGAAACAACAAAAACTTATCCATATCTTGGCATCACCATTGATGAGGAGTTCAAATGGAAAGATGCAATCAATTCCCGTAAGCTATCGCTCATACGAACAGTGGGCGCTCTAAAAGCCTTTTCTCTGCGCCTAGGAAAAAAAACCCTGGTAGAGATGCTAAAGATCTACAATGCTAAATGCATTAGCACGGCGATTTTTGGAGCAGGAGTCTGGGGAACAGCAAACGTTGAACACATCCAAAAAATTGAAAACACCTTTTTTAAATTTCTACTAGCACTCCCCAAAAGCACGACCACCTTCGGCTGCCACCTAGAACTTGGGGTGGAACACATCTCCGATCTTATCAAGATCCAACCCATAATGCTATGGCGTAGAATATGGGCCACGGACGAATGCACACTCACCAGAGAAATCATTGAGGACTGCATGAAGCTAGAGCATACGGAAAAGATAAAGTGGCTACACTATGTAAAAACCTTCCTTACAGACATTGGCCTCCAGAGGTTTTTTAATGACCCACAGTCAGTAACAGACATAGCAAAAAAAGAGCTAAAAAAGATTTGTCTGTCTCATTTAAACCAACTAAGGCTGATGACAGAAATAGGTAAGCCATCAGTGCAACACTGCCTTATGATACAAACTGTACCAACTATTCAATCATATTTGCAGTATGACCTGACCCAATTTGAAAAGTTACTGCTCACCCGTTTCAGGTTCAACCTTTTCCATATCATGGTTTCATTCCCCATTCAGAACAATTGGACACATAATACAACAGTGTGTCCTTGTGACTCCAACTCTCCTCAGTCTACAATCCATGTTCTTTTCTTCTGCACTTTTTATTCATCATTCCGTAAGAGATGGATTTTACCAATCTTAAAAGTAATGAAGGTCAGAAGATGCCGTCCAGCATTCCTGGCATTGCAGTTCTTGGTGAATCCCCTAGCATCAAAATCTGTGGCACATTATCTCAGAATGTGCCTCAAACACCGTACGAACTTATGAGTAAACCGAGAACCTGTTTTAACACGGCCCCCAGTAAAATGTACTGCACAGTATAAGAGTCCTCACTCACAACAATTTATGAACTTTTAACTTTTTTTTCCTATTTTCCTTGGTGATTTTACTGTGTAAATTTGTACTTTTGTGGCTTTCATTTTGAAAACCGAATAAAGATATTTTGAATTTGAGAAGGACAGGACCCGCATCTCCCCCTTGAGAGCCTCCACCTTCATGTCTGGACAGAGAACGGAGGGGCAGGACCCGCACCTCACCCTCCAGAGTCTCCACCTTCATGTCTGGCAATTGAGAGGGACGGGACCCGCACCTCACTCTGCAGAGCCTCCACCTTCATGTCTGGACATTGAGAGGGGCTGAACCCGCACCTCACCTGCAAAGCCTCCACCTTCATGTCTGTAGACCGCGAGGGGTGGGACCCGCGCTAACCCTGCAGAGCCTCCACCTTCATGTCTGGACATTGAGAGAATAGGCAGGACCTGCACCTCACCCTCTAGAACCTCCACCTTCATGTCTGGAGACTGAGAGGGGCCAGACCCGCACCTCACCCTCCAGAGCCTCCATCTTCATGTCTGGAGATTGAGAAGGGCAGGACCCGCATCTCCCCCTTGAGAGCCTCCACCTTCATGTCTGGACAGTGAAAGGAGGGGCAGGACCCGAACCTCACCCTCCAGAGCCTCCACCTTCATGTCTGGCAATTGAGAGGGACGGGACCCGCACCTCACTCTGCAGAGCCTCCACCTTCATGTCAGGACATTGAGAGGGGCTGAACCCGCACCTCACCTGCAAAGCCTCCACCTTCATGTCTGTAGACCGAGAGGGGTGGGACCCGCGCTAACCCTGCGGAGCCTCCACCTTCATGTCTGGACATTGAGAGAAGAGGCAGGACCTGCACCTCACCTTCTAGAACCTCCACCTTCATGTCTGGAGACTGAGAGGGGCCAGACTCGCACCTCACCCTCCAGAGCCTCCATCTTCATGTCTGGACATTGAGAGAGGCTGAACCCGCACCTCACCTGCAAAGCCTCCACCTTCATGACTGGAGATCGAAAGGGGCAGGACCTGAACCTCACTCTAAATATTCTGCAACTTCAAGTTTGGTGATTGAGAAGGACGGTACCCGTGCCTCCCCCTGCAGAGTTGCCACCTTCATGAGTGGAGATTGAGAGAGGCAGGATCCGCACCTCACCCTGCAGAGCCTCCACCTTCATGCCTGGAGATCGAAAGGGCAGGACATGCACCTCACCCTGAAGAGCCACCACCTGCATGTCAGCTCCATTTGCAATTCTTAAACAAGCTTTATTGCTTTCACAGTTACTTACACTAAATTAACCCACATAGCTCCACCCAATGTGCAGAAGCATAGCTTGGTCAGTAAAACTAGGGAGGGTGTGAGCTTCAGATTGTCAGACCAGAGGAGCAACTAAAGTCAAATTTCAGGGGGGGGGCTAAGAGAACATTTGAGGGCGGGCTGATTCTTCAAGCAAAAGATAGTGGAGCTGCAGGGTCTCTAAGCGCGGGGGACATCAAAGCCTCATTAACAAGCAAAAAGCTCTTTAAAAGACCTGTGTAGTACTCGGGTCCGGTTGTGTGTGTGCCCAGGAAGCTGTCTCAGCCCGGGCTGCCACACACAACGAGGGGGTCTGAAAGCCCTTTGGGTCCAATGGGCGTTGCGCACCTGTGTCAGACAATCATGCTGTCATATCATGTTGATAATTATATGAGCAGCATTGTATGGTATTTTGTAAAATAACCAGTTTTACACCTTGAAAACAGAGACGAGAGTGAGTGTATGCGTTTTTGTCCAAGTTTTTAAAACTTCTAGGTGAAAGCCAACATATGCCTTATCATACTAAACTGAAAGCTCCTGTATGCAACTATTTATTAAATATTACATTTATTAGAGGGGTGTATCACCGCAAACCCTCCCCCAAACCTACGCCCCTGCCAATGTGACAGATGTATGTATAGACTCTAGTTGACGCCGGCAAATTTTTTCAGTCCTCCATATACTACACAACTCAAGTAGGGAAAAGGTTATCAGACCATAACCTGAGAGAAATTAGTATTAACTGTGGTAGAGTGCCAACCCCAACACCAATCTGGGAACTGCAAGCGTGCGCCTTGAGGACTCGATTACTAGGTAAATGCTGAGGGAAGTAATAATTATTTTTGCAGAGATTATAAAACTGCTACCTCACCACTGACAGAATAAGAATAGTTGTAGTGTGAGGTGCCTGTATTTATTCTACCATAGGCGCCCTTAGAGCTTTGAAGTACTGTCTGAAGAAGGCAGAGGACTCACTGTCAGAACTAGAATGGACCACATCCCTCTTCCACTCCAGATCATAATGGCGGTGATCCAGCAGAAGCGGTTTTTCTTTTGTTAAACCAGAGGCCTCCAGCAAACTCTAAGGTCTCTAACCATACTGAGCGCTTCGGTACAATTTAAACATCCCACATCTCCTCGTACCCCAGAGGTGATGGTCCTCGCCTGATGGATCTTTTAATCTCGTAGTGAGGGGTAAGGAAATCAGAGTACCCACAAGCCAGTGAGCTACTCAATAAGGATCAATAAATTGGTAGCCTACTCACAAATTTAAGGTAAGGTTCAAATAAACATGCTTTAAAAGTAGAGAATAGCATTCGGAAGACCAAATCTCCTGAAAAAATCCAATCTAACCAAAATCATACACACTAGAAGATCTGCTGTAGCATCACAAAATAAAAGAAGCAGGACTTGGTATAGTTACATAAACAATCTGTGACTTTCTCTACTGAGCATTAATGTTCCGAATTCAATACAGATAGGAAATGTCTTGAGTAATTCAGACAAACATCTTACAACATGTAAGGTGGATCTACACAGTAGTCAATAGGAATCAATACAGAGGATGGTTCATTCCATATATCTACACCATAGCACAGATGGAATGCTGGTTTTCTACATCACATCTATACCATCAGTAAAGGGAAGTGAATGGTTCTTTAGCAGATTTTCATGATTTTGCAAAGCCAAGAGGATGGTTCGGAATTTTACTAGATCCCATTATCAACATCGGCAGAAGAACTCCTCAAGAAATGCTCAGTAGTATGTCCTCACTGCTTAAAACATTTCAGGTACAAAACAAAAACTGCACGCAGTTCATTCTAAAACACACACAGTTCATTCTAAAACGCACACATTTCACTCTACAATGTACACAGTTCATTCTAAAACACACACCGTTCATTCTAAAACACACACAGTTTATTCTACAATGCACACAGATCATTCTATAACACACAGTTCATTCTAAAACACACACAGCCAATTCAAAAAAACACACCGTTCATTCTAAAACAAACACAGTTCATTCTACAATGCACACACACAGTTCATTCTAAAACACACACAATTCAGTTTAAAACACACACCGTTCATTCTAAATACACACAGTTCATTCTATGATTCATAGTTCATTCTAAATCATACACCGTTTATTCGAAAACACACCCTGTTCATTCTAAAACACACACAGTTCATTCTACAATACACACAGCTCATACTAAAACACACACAGTACATTCTACAATGCACACCGTTCATTCTAAAATGCACACAGTTCATTCTAAAAAAAGCACGCTGTTCATTCTGAAATGCAGAGTCCCTTCTAAAACGCACACAGTTCATTCTAATTCTAAAACGCACACAGTCCATTCTAAAATGCATGCAGTCTATTATAATTCTAAAACGCACACAGTTTCATTCTAAATCACACACAGTTCATTCTACAATGCACACAGTTCATTCTAATTTTAAAAAGCGCACCGTTCATTCTAAAACGCACACAGTTACTCTAAAACACACACAGTTCATTCTAAAACACATGCAGTTCATTCTATATTACACACAGTTCATTCTAATTCTAAAGCATGCACAGTTTAGCCTACAATGCACACAGTTTGTTCTAATTCTAAAACACACACAGTTCATTCTAAAACGCACACATTTCACTCTACAATGTACACAGTTCATTCTAAAACACACACCGTTCATTCTAAAACACACACAGTTTATTCTACAATGCACACAGATCATTCTAAAACACACAGTTCATTCTAAAACACACACAGCTAATTCAAAAACGCACACCGTTCATTATAAAACAAACACAGTTCATTCTACAATGCACACAGTTCATTCTAAGACACACACAGTTCATTCTAAAACACACACAATTCAGTTTAAAACACACACCGTTCATTCTATGATTCATAGTTCATTCTAAATCATACACAGTTTATTCGAAAACACACCCTGTTCATTCTAAAACACACACAGTTCATTCTACAATACACACAGCTCATACTAAAACACACACAGTACATTCTACAATGCACACCGTTCATTCTAAAATGCACACAGTTCATTCTAAAAAAAGCACGCTGTTCATTCTGAAATGCAGAGTCCCTTCTAAAACGCACACAGTTCATTCTAATTCTAAAACGCACACAGTCCATTCTAAAATGCATGCAGTCTATTATAATTCTAAAACGCACACAGTTTCATTCTAAATCACACACAGTTCATTCTACAATACACACAGCTCACGCTAAAACACATACAGTTCATTCTACAATGCACACCGTTCATTCTAAAATGCACACAGTTCATTCTACAATGCACACCGTTCATTCTAAAATGCACACAGTTCATTCTAAAAAGCACGCTGTTCATTCTGAAATGCAGAGTTCCTTCTAAAACGCACACAGTTCATTCTAATTCTAAAACGCACACAGTCCATTCTAAAATGCATGCAGTCTATTATAATTCTAAAACGCACACAGTTTCATTCTAAATCACACACAGTTCATTCTACAATGCACACAGTTCATTCTAATTTTAAAAAGCGCACCGTTCATTCTAAAACGCACACAGTTACTCTAAAACACACACAGTTCATTCTAAAACACATGCAGTTCATTCTATATTACACACAGTTCATTCTAATTCTAAAGCATGCACAGTTTAGCCTACAATGCACACAGTTTGTTCTAATTCTAAAACACACACAGTTCATTCTAAAACGCACACATTTCACTCTACAATGTACACAGTTCATTCTAAAACACACACCGTTCATTCTAAAACACACACAGTTTATTCTACAATGCACACAGATCATTCTAAAACACACAGTTCATTCTAAAACACACACAGCTAATTCAAAAACGCACACCGTTCATTATAAAACAAACACAGTTCATTCTACAATGCACACAGTTCATTCTAAGACACACACAGTTCATTCTAAAACACACACAATTCAGTTTAAAACACACACCGTTCATTCTATGATTCATAGTTCATTCTAAATCATACACAGTTTATTCGAAAACACACCCTGTTCATTCTAAAACACACACAGTTCATTCTACAATACACACAGCTCACGCTAAAACACATACAGTTCATTCTACAATGCACACCGTTCATTCTAAAATGCACACAGTTCATTCTACAATGCACACCGTTCATTCTAAAATGCACACAGTTCATTCTAAAAAGCACGCTGTTCATTCTGAAATGCAGAGTTCCTTCTAAAACGCACACAGTTCATTCTAATTCTAAAACGCACACAGTCCATTCTAAAATGCATGCAGTCTATTATAATTCTAAAACGCACACAGTTTCATTCTAAAAAGCACACAGTTCATTCTAAAACACACACAGTTCATTCTAAAATACACACAGTTCATTCTAAAACACGCACAGTTCATTCTAAAACACACACAGTTCATTCTAAAACGCACATAGTTCATTCTAAAACGTACATGGTTCATTCTATAATGTACACAGATCATTCTAAAACGCACACAGTTCATTCTAAAATGCAGACAGTTCATTCTAATTCTAAAACGCAAACAGTTCATTCTGAAATGCAGTTTATTCTAAAACGCACAGTAAATTCTACAACACACACAGTTCCTTCTAAAATGCACAGTTCATTCTGAAACACACACAGTTCATTCTAAAACGCACACAGTTCATTCCAAAACACACACAGTTCATTCCAAAACGCACACAGTTATTCTAAAACGATAAGAAAGTTGATCTTGCTTCTAAATGCAGTAATGCAAATTGTTGCCGCTCCTCCCAATGAGAGTGCCAATAAGCCGGATTTAAGGCCTGAACTGTGCAGAGTCCTGTAGCCCTCAGTGGGTGCTCCTCCCTAGAAGCTGGGCATCTGCTCACTTGGCTTGTAAACTGTCCTCAAACATGTAAAAAAGCAACTTACAGTTTCTGTCATTTTCTTGAAGTCTTACTTTGCATCTTTTTTTACAAATCATGGGGCATATTACCAAGCTATAGCGATAATTATCGCTAAGCTTGGTTAGCGGCCAAAATAATATCGCCGAGCTTTGCCTGTTTTTATCACTTACGAGCCTTGATATCATCAAGGTTTATCTCCTAAGCGATAAAAATCGGCCGAAATGCATGAATATCGCTGAAAAGTCAGCGATATTCATGCATTACCGAGCAAATGCTCTTAGCCATGTTATCCACCTACCATTGGATAACATGGCTAAGAACTGTTCTGGGCAGGCGTTAGCTTTTGGAGATAATCGCGCTTAGCGCGATTATTTCCAAAAGTTGGTAATAGGGGATAGCGATGTTAGCGACTGTTTCTAGTCGCTAACATCTTGGCACGCCCACTTTGCATGTCATTAGCGATAATTATCGTTGACATGCAAAGTGGGCCCCTAAATGCCCGCTATCGCCTATTAGCTGTCGCTAACTGGTGTTAGCGACTGCTAGGTAATAGGGCGATAAAATTATCGCCGCTTTAGCTGGAAAAATTCCCGCTAAAGCGGCGATAAGGCCCTTGGTAATATGCCCCCATATCTTTCCAGGGGTGGTGGTCACCACCATATACTGTCCACCCATAGAACGTCTCCCTGGGGCAGAGTAACACAACGCATTGATATGCGTTGCAATGCGTTACTTTAAATTTCTCAAGCCATGCAGGGAAACACAAGGTGACCTTTTGTGGCCTGATAAATCCAACATAAGTTTTACGTTGCCCTTACGCCCCTTGTGTGGTGCAAGCGAGACGCACAACCTTCATAAATATGCCCCATAGTTTGCAGACTGTGATTATGGATTCCGCAAGCCTATCTCTGGGACTGATCTCAGACGGTTCATGTATTTATTAGTATTCCTCCCAGATTAGTCAAGCCACATTTAGCGCCTTGAGACCTTGCGGAGAACTGTGCGCTATATAAGAATGTATGACTATGACATTTCTGGTCCACTAGTGTCAACATGAAGTTGGAGTGGGTTGGGAGCTGTTCGAGGGACTTTGCAACCAGGTAGTCAATGATGCTCTTTAAGACTTAGAATCTAGCAGCTGCTGCCTCCTGATCGTTCTCGATCTGAAGGTAGCTTTAGAACAGTAAATCACTGTATACTTCTGGATACACTAGAAAATTGGATAGGCATTGACAGTGTGATCCTAAACTGGTTTGCATCCTTACTCATGGGTAGGTCACAGAGGATCAAAATCGATGACTGTCTCACATCACTGAAGGCAGTCGATCAGTGAGTCCCCCAGGGTTTCTATCTTTGCTCCAATCCTCTTCACCCTCTATATCAAGCCTCTGGGAGCCCAACTAAGAAAGGTGGGGATTCTATATCATTACTATGAAGATGACACTCAACTCTTTCTAAAGGTCTCATCCAATAACATCTCTCACCTTGCCACCATTCTACACTCCGTTCAAGACTGGATGACTTCTCACAACTGAAACTGAACCCTTCCAAAACCAAGATTTCCCCTTCAAATTCACCAAGGCCTGTACAAACCTTGATGCATACACACAACATCCTTCACAGCAAACCGCTCCTCACTGATAATACCAGACTCCTTGGACTCACTCTGTAAAGAGTCTCAGGGGCAGATTTATAACTTCTGGTGCATCTCTGCTAATCAGCAGGGATGCGCCAGAAAAATTGCGATACGCCAAACCACCCATGTGCCACCACTGATGCGCCGCATTTATAATGCGGTGCACGGATTTGCAGATGCGTGTCGCATCCCCTGGCTGAAAGGCGGCACATTGCTGGAGTCCAGTCGCAAGTGCGACGCGGCTCCAGCAAAGCTCAGGGGTGCCCTATGCCTAACAAGGCTGTGTCAATCCTTACGCCTGCTTCAAGCAGGCGCAGGGTTTTGACGCAGCATGGCCGTAAAAGAGACTCAGTGAAATCTTGCGTCACTTTTACGAGGCCTACCTGCGACTCCCTAGATGCATCATGTTGTAAATACGGCGCAACGTGGCACATGGTTTACGCCACCGTTGTGTCTCAGAAGTGACGCAATGGCGGCGTAAATGTGGTGCATGGGGCTTGTAAATCTGCCCCTCAATCTTCAGACCCAAATCTGCATCATGGCCAGGAATGTGTGGTAGCTACATGTAGGGGCTAGCTACTGGTATTAATGGGTGCAAGGGGCTTTGCTTTGTCAGCCTCAGGTGAGAGGCAAGAAAAGGGGAAAAAACACAGAGCACTTGAAAAGTAATTCCTGCTCCGAGGCAGTCTGCTGAATCTCCTTGGTGAACTGTAATGAACTTAGCAGATGTCCTACTGCACAAGTGCCACCTGGGTGAGGTTTTCTTGAGATTCCCCCTGTTCTGAAGTTATAACAAAATAAATATATATGGGGGCAGGGAAGGGATACCCTGACCCCATCGGATCCATGTGGGGACCCAGATGGACCCCCCCAAAATGTGCAAAGAATGTGGTGATCCCGCAAGACTGTTGAGGATCAGAAAAAGAAAATGGCGGCTGGGCCGCATTTCTTAGTTATAAGCCCCGGAATTAGGGAAAACACAGGACTCCTAACTGCGAATAGACTGTTCCCAGTACAGCGTCTGGGACAGAGAGAGAGTGCAGCTGCTCCATCACTCTGCAGTCCACTGAGCAACAACAAGAGACCTTTAAATGACTGAGCCTCCCTGGACCTGCCTTCACCTGCTGAGCCTCCCTGGACCTGCCTTCACCTGCTGAGCCCCCCTGGACCTGGCTTCACCTGCTGAGCCTCCCTGGACCTGCCTTCACCTACTGAGGCTCCCTGGACCTGCCTTCACCTGCTGAGCCTTCCTGGACCTGCCTTCACCTGCTGAGCCTCCCTGCACCTGCCTTCACCTGCTGAGCCTCTCTGGACCTGCCTTCACCTGCTGAGCCTCCCTGGACCTGCCTTCACCTGGTGAGGCTCCCTGCACCTGCCCTCACCTTCTGAGCCTCCCTGGACCTGCCTTCACATGCTGAGCCTCCCTGGACCTGCCTTCACCTGCTGAGCCTCCGTGGACCTGCCTTCACCTGCTGAGGCTCCCTGGACCTGCCTTCACCTGCTGAGGCTCCCTGCACCTGCCATCACCTGCTGAGCCTCCCTGGACCTGCCTTCACCTGCTGAGTCTCCCTGGACCTGCCTTCATCTGCTGAGCCTCCCTGGACCTGCCTTCACCTGCTGAGCCTCCCTGGACCTGCCTTCACCTGCTGAGGCTCCCTTCACCTGCTGAGCCTCCCTGGACCTGCCTTCACCTGCTGAGTCTCCCTGGACCTGCCTTCACCTGCTGAGCCTCCCTGGACCTGCCTTCACCTGCTGAGTCTCCCTGGACCTGCCTTCACCTGCTGAGCCTCCCTGGACCTGCCTTCACCTACTGAGGCTCCCTGGACCTGCCTTCACCTGCTGAGGCTCCCTATACCTGCCTTCACCTACTGAGCCTCCCTGGACCTGCCTTCACCTGCTGAGCCTCCCTGGACCTGCCTTCACCTGCTGAGCCTCCCTGGACCTGCCTTTACCTGGTGAGCCTCCCTGGACCTGCCTTCACCTTCTGAGCCTCCCTGGACCTGCCTTCACACGCTGAGCCTCCCTGGACCTGCCTTCACCTGCTGAGCCTCCGTGGACCTGCCTTCACCTGCTGAGGCTCCCTGGACCTGCCTTCACCTGCTGAGGCTCCCTGCACCTGCCTTCACCTGCTGAGCCTCCCTGGACCTGCCTTCACCTGCTGAGTCTCCCTGGACCTGCCTTCATCTGCTGAGCCTCCCTGGACCTGCCTTCACCTGCTGAGCCTCCCTGGACCTGCCTTCACCTGCTGAGCCTCCCTGGACCTGCCTTCACCTGCTGAGGCTCCCTGCACCTGCCTTCACCTGCTGAGCCTCCCTGGACCTGCCTTCACCCGCTGAGTCTCCCTGGACCTGCCTTCACCTGCTCAGCCATCTGGACCTGCCTTCACCTGCTGAGTCTCCCTGGACCTGCCTTCACCTGCTGAGCCTCCCTGGACCTGCCTTCACCTGCTGAGCCTCCCTGGACCTGCCTTCACCTACTGAGGCTCCCTGGAACTGCCTTCACCTGCTGAGGCTCCCTGCACCTGCCTTCACCTACTGAGCCTCCCTGGACCTGCCTTCACCTGCTGAGCCTCCCTGGACCTGCCTTCACCTGCTGAGCCTCCCTGGACCTGCCTTCACCTGGTGAGCCTCCCTGGACCTGCCTTCACCTTCTGAGCCTCCCTGGAACTGCCTTCACCTGCTGAGCCTCCCTGGACCTGCCTTCACCTACTGAGGCTCCCTGGACCTGCCTTCACCTGCTGAGCCTCCCTGGACCTGCCTTCACCTGCTGAGGCTCCCTGCACCTGCCTTCACCTACTGAGCCTCCCTGGACCTGCCTTCACATGCTGAACCTCCCTGGACCTGCCTTCATCTGCTGAGCCTCCCTGGACCTGCCTTCACCTGCTGATCCTCCCTGGACCTGCCTTCACCTGCTGAGCCTCCCTGGACCTGCCTTCACCTGCTGAGGCTCCCTGGACCTGCCTTCACCTGCTGAGCCTCCTGGACCTGCCTTCACCTGCTGAGCCTCCTTTGACCTGCCTTCACCTGCTGAGCCCCTTCACCTGCTGAGCCTCTCTGAACCTGCCTTCACCTGCTGAGCCTCCCTGGACCTGCCTTCACCTGCTGAGCCTGCACCTTAGAGAGCCTGAGGAGTTGTGGTGAATGGAGGTCGGTGCAGGTTTTGATTATAGATAAGGCTAAAACTCACATTCTTGTCTCACATGTGAAGGGTGTTTACTGCACCTATCTCACCTTCATTCTTTTACATGTTTCTTGCTTAGTATTTTTTTGCTATTGTTTTATATCATGGATACTGACACTGGTTCTATCACCAACATCCTCGTTCTTGTGTATACGATGAATGTAGCCTGTGATTGGTTTGTTTTCTCTTCTACCAAGGTACAGATGACATTCCTAATTGATTTATGCCAGAACAGTATAACATCTATCAAAAGAGCTGCAGCATAGAATTGTGTTTTATTTCATCAACTTTCTAGAGCGCTATCAGCCATGGGTGGTGCCTGTGAGGGTCTTCAATCTGGTGACATGTTGCTTCGTTTACTCTGCTGCTGTTATACTTTAATATAAGATATGCATTGTTATTGCCCTAATATTATTGCTGCACCAGTGGTAGCTGTGCCTCAGCTTGGTAGAAGGAGGCAAAGGAACGTAAAGGCAAAGTAAAGCAGACAGAGAGGAGGGGGCGCTTATGGGCCAGGCCTGAGAAGGTCAGAAAGCAAAAGTGAGCGAATGAGCGAATGAGTGGTGAGCGCCCAAATGAAAAAGTGGGATTTTGCTTGGGCCTATGGAAAGAGCTGTAAAGTAAAACATAGAAAACAAAAAACAAATGAGCGTAATGGAAGTCAGAAGATAGAAGAACAAAGTGGAAAAATTGGGGAGCACTTGTTAGGAAAAAAACTTTGAATAATTAAAAGTAGGGTGCTGTGGCACTTGGAGTCCATGAAAGAGAAAGAAGCATTGCCCTAGGCAACATACCATAAGGGTGTTATTGACTTTCCCACTGCCCATATCCTTACATCCACCCTAGTGCTTTGTCGCCATCTGAACAAGGGAGGAGGGGACCTGATCTGGTTCACCTAGTGCTATCAGTGAGGATGAGTGAGTGGCGATTAAAGGTGCGAGACTGAACTCCCCTGGCTGTGAGTCTGTGCCTCCACTAGAAGGTGTGACTGGCCAACAATGTTAAATCAGGCTTCTGATCCTGGACCAGTGGTTCTTAACCTTTTGACTTCGAATGACCCCTGCGTCAATATTGGGATCTGGGGCTCACACTGAGTCACTAGTGGAAGGCAGGGACAAACACGGATTCATTAGTGGAAGCCGGGGACCCACACGGAGTCAATAGTGGAAGCCGGGAACCCACACTGAGTTAATAGTGGAATGCAGGGACAAACACAGATTCATTAGTGGAAGCCGGGGACCCACACTGAGTCAATAGTGGAAGCCGGGGACCCACACTGAGTCAATAGTGGAAGCAGGGGAACCACACTGAGTCAATAGTGGAAGCCGGGAACCCACACTGAGTCAATAGTGGAAGCCGGGAACCCACACTGAGTCAATAGTGGAAGCAGGGGACCCACACTGTGTCATTAGTGGAAGCCAGGGACCCATACTGAGTTATTAGTGGAAGCTGGGGACCCATACTGAGGCAATAGTGGAAGCCAGGGACCCACACTGAGTCAATAGTGGAAGCCGGGGACCCACACTGAGACATTAGTGGAAGCCAGGGACCGACACTGAGTCAATCGTGGAAGCCAGGGACCCACACTGAGTCAATAGTGGAAGCCAGGGACCCACACTGAGTCAATAGTGGAAGCCGGGAACCCACACTGAGTCAATAGTGGAAGCCGGGAACTCACACTGAGTCAATAGTGGAAGCCGGGAACCCACACTGAGTCAATAGTGGAAGCCGGGAACCCGCACTGAGTCAATAGTGGAATGCAGGGACAAACACGGATTCATTAGTGGAAGCCGGGGACCCACACACGGTCAATAGTGGAATGCAGGGACAAACACAGATTTATTAGTGGAAGCCGGGGACCCACACTGAGTCATTATTTATTTTATTTATTTATAAAGTTTTCTATAGCACTAGCTAGACCCGTGGGTATCAGAGCGCTTTACATACACAAAGGAAAAGAAATGTGCATAACATCTTAGGACATGAAGATGCATAAAGATATAAGCAAACCCTAATTCCTTCCTCTTCTGTTACATTTGCCTTTCTTCTTTTTCTACTACCTTTTTATTAAGTCTTTCTTCCCTGTCTATATATATAATTGTTATTTTAAAGGTCCTGGTCCTAATACTTCCTAATAATCTAGACCCATGTTTCCATCTCATTCAGTTGGTAAGTGTCTAACTGTAACCACCACATGACAGTTCCTCAACAAGATGTTTAGTGGAAGCCAGGGACCCTGACCTTAGCATTTTTGATGATTCGAGCCACGAAGCAATGTATAAAAAACACAGAAACAGGTATTCATCAAATACCACATTTACATTTTAATAGGAAGGTGGGAGCTTTTCTAATTCAATTGAAGCCACTCATCGTCTATACTACAATCTGTTTGATGCACTTGCGCTGCTCCCACAAATCAATCTGAAGATAGCAACTTTATTTTTAGCCTCCAATTTCAAATTCTTTCACAGTCACAGAATGTTTAAAACATTTTCATATTGTACATTTTGCACCTTTGATTACATACACTTTATTAATCTGTTAGTATTTCATTTTCTAAGCAGTTACGACCCCCATGGGCCCTCGCACCACAGGGTAAGAACCTCTGCCCTAGACATACATTTCAGTATTCTCTCTTCATTAATAAGAAAATTACCGAAGAGTTGACAGAACGCGAGTGAATCAATGAATAAAGATTCATTTTAGAGTTAATGTACATTCATGTATATTCCATGAAATCATACATCAATAGTACAGAAGAATACACCAATGACAAACATGTATATTAACATCAGCCAATCAATGAATAAACAACGGTAGGGAAACAAGGAACAGCTGCAGCAAACATATAACATACATCTAAGGACTAAAGATTATTATACGTTTGATGAAATATTCAAAGCTAAACAGACTAATTTAAAGAAAGCCATAGTTTAAAACACCAATGGGTGAATGAAACTTGCAGAAATATGTACCAGCAGCTTCCTCCGACCTATAGGTGGCAAGAATTTTTAGGCTAATGATGACAATTTATGACTTAAAACTCTAAAACATCGTCAAATCCTCTCTATTATCAGTATGTTTCATACTTTTGGCTAATTATTACAGAACCCTTAGGTCATGTGATGTTAAGAGGAAAGTTATTACATATTTACAACTACTCACATTAACGTTTTAAAAAATTATTGTTATTTTCATATAAGGGCAACAATACATTGACAAAAGAAGCATGCAAAATACAATTCTGTTTCTCTGTTATCTGTGTGTCAGAGCAACTCTGGGCACCTCCTTATTCTGCACATTCGCATTGAAAGCCAGGGGCAGATTTCTTATTAATCAACAAACCATTTAAATTGATCAAACATCCACAGTGCCCTCAGCCCAGGTTGGCGAAGACAATTCTTAGTGAAAACCCATCATGTCACTCAGACAGGAAGCGATGGAGACAGGAAGCAAAAAGTTACTTACCCGTGGTAAGGCTCTTTCTGGTGGATACTCTTATCCGATCTTTCTGGTGGATACTCTTATGCGATCTTTCTGGTGGATACTATTATCTGATCTTTCTGGTGGATACTCATATCTGCCTGCAGATTCCTCGCCCAGAGAATAATCCCACGTGCCAGCCTGGATCTGGACACTTCAAAGCGCTCACATTGCCAGTAGGGGCGCTGGCTCGTATTGGGCCTGGAAGCGGCATCTGATGATGGCATCTAAGCCATATAGCGCACAAGGACTTCAGTTTTCATCTATTTTTTCCCAGCGTTTAGACATCGATAGAGGGGTCAGTACCAGAATGAACTTGGAAGTAGTAAGCAGAAGAAAATATACACAATGGGATTGCTTCAGAGAAAGTGCAGAGACGGGGCCGAAGTCTGCATCGGTCAGTATCTTGTGGCAGCTGCGGGTCTCGGCAGAGGTGGAAGCACCGGTTGCCTGGCCCGGCCTGGGTGCAGCTGCATTGGAGCTCCAGGTGCTTGCGACCCAGCTTGCAGACTGTGGAGATCCTGGGCGGTGGCTAGCCCGATTGCAAGTGGAGGAGCTCAAAGAATCTGGCCTCTACTGCCAGGGATGCTATGGCCAGAAACCGCTCTGTAGCTCAATAGAGGTGAGGCTTCCACTAGGGGGGTGCATCCTGTCCACAGAGGTGGCCAAGCTAGGCCTTGGTGCCACCTGTGGCAGGGAGAGGCCCTCCCTGGATTACACCCTCTTGCACATTGTTGCTGAAGAAAAGAAGAGCAGAGGAACTAGCAAGCCCACAGCGGGCTGATCAATGAGAGAGCAGGGAGAGACCTATCACCCAGCAGGGACAGCAGAGATCACAGGGGCTGATCAATGAGAGAGCACGGGGAGACCCACCACCCAGCAGGGACAGCAGAGATCACAGGGGCTGATCAATGAGAGAGCAGGGGGAGACCCACCACCCAGCAGGGACAGCAGAGATCACAGGGACTGCATAGGATAGCCCACATCACCTGCAGCTTGTGCCCAGAGGCACTTTACTAATTATTATTATTATTAAAAAATTTTATAGAGCGCGTAGTCACCCGAGGGTATCCCAGCGCTAAGATCCAAGCACCTGAGCGTCAGAACGGGGGGCGGCGGGGGGGGGGGGCAAAAAGGGGGGAGTCAGAGTTTAGGGAAAACGATGGGTTTTAAGCCGCTTCCTGAAACATAGGTAGTTTGATTCTGTTCTCAGGTTGCGGGGAAGAGCGTTCCAGAGGCGTGCGGTGTGAACCGAGAAGCGCCTTCTGCCCGAACGTGCCTTCTTGACTCTGGGAATGATAATGAGGCACTCATGATCAGATCGGAGGGATCTTGGGGCTTTGTATGGTCTGATAAATTTTCTTAGAATAGGGGGGCCTTTGTTTTGAAGTAGTCTATGGGCCAGACAGAGGGCTTTGAACTTCACTCGCTCCCTCACCGGGAGCCAGTGGAGAAGCTTCAAGGCTGGTTTGGCAGAACTTCTGGTGGGAGTATTGGTGAGGATTCGGGCAGCTGAGTTTTGGATTCTTTGTAGCTTATTCAAAGTTGCTTCAGGGGCGCCTAGGTAGATGGAGTTGCTGTAGTCTAGCCTGGATAGTATTAGGCCTTGGATTAAGAGTTTTTGAGAGGTGGGAGGAAGTAGGGGCAGAATCTTCCTCATTGATTTGAGAAGGCCAAAGCAGGTCCCGGCTACTTTTTTTGCTTGTGTGGTAAAAGTTAAATCGGTTTCGAGCCATACACCCAAGCTTTTTATCTCGGGTTTCGGGTCTGCGGGGGTGCCCAGGCAGGTTGGCCAGATGTCCTGTGGGAGGGAGAGCCCTCTCTGACCAGGGAGGAGAATGTCAGTTTTTGAGCCATTTAGTTTTAAAGCTGAGCTATTCATCCAACCTTGTATCTGCGTCAGACAGTTGTATAAGTCCGCAGGTTGTTGGCTTGGGTGAGATAAGGCCACCACCAATTGGGTGTCATCAGCATAGCTGACGATACTCACTCCGAAAGGTTTAACGACCTCCTCCAATGGGGACATATAGATATTGAATAAAGTAGGGCTCAGAGAGGAGCCCTGAGGTACGCCACATTGGAGGGGTGTTTCGGAGGAGCAGGCATTATTCTCCCAGATCTGGAAGGAGCGTTGGCCCAGGAAAGACGAAAGCCAAGACAGTGCGGTGCCTTCCACACCAACCCTCCTAAGCCGATGGATAAGGATCTGGTGGTTGACGGTGTCGAAGGCCGCACTTAGGTCGAGGAGAATCACTGCCACTGATCCCCCTGCGTCCAAAATTGCTCTGGCCTCCTCCACCGCCGCAAGGAGGGTGATGTCCGTGCCCTGCCCTGGGCGGAAACCTGTCTGTGAACTTTTTAGTCGATCATTGGTTTCTAGAAATTGTGATAGTTTCCTATTCACAAGTTTTTCGGCGATCTTACTAGTTCCAGGGAGGAGAGAGATTGGCCTGTAGTTGGCTAGATCCACGGGATCCAAAGATGGTTTCTTCAATAGGGCCTTAACGACTGCCGCTTTCCAACTGGATGGAATGACTCCCTGCTGAAATGAGGCGTTGATGAGATGGGTAAGGGGGGGAATGATAATTGGTGCTACTTTCTTGAGGATACGTAGCGGGGCAGGGTCCCTGGGCGATCCGCTTTTGATGGTATTTAGCGTGCTTTCGACTTCTTCAATGGTCACTTGCCCCCAGGAGGATAAACAGGGGGAGATGGGAATGTTGAGGATCTCTTTTTCCTCACTCGAGTTTGTGATTGGGATTGAGTCGAGGATTTTCTGGATCTTATCCTTGAAAAAGTTAGCTAGCTGATGGCATTTTTTTCCATCTGCTTTGGGGTCTGGTGGGTTTCTTGGTCCAGGGTTTGGTACCTTAAGGAGTTCCTTTAGGATAACATATGATTCTTTGCTGGAGCAAGCAGAATTTTCTATTCTATCTTGAAAGAAAGAACTTTTTGTGTTGCGTAGGGCAGTCTTATAAGTTTGTAAAGAGGTCAGGTAGACGTCCTTCTTTACCTTAGACTTAGTCGTATCCCTCCTCCATGAGCGTTCTGTTCTCTTGCAGTCTTGTCGCAGAGACTTCAACTCTGGGGTATACCAAGGAGCGGGGGTCACTCTTTTGGGATGTCTGAGAGTGGTGGTTTTAGGGAGGAGTTTGTTTAGGGACGATGTTACCCAGGAGTTGAACTGTTCATCGGCAGTGATAGGATCGGTGGAGAGGGCAGGGATAGAGTCTGAAAGAGTGGTGGCCCATTCATCTGGTACAAGCTTGTGCCAGCGCCTGTCGGTGACCTTAATTTTGGCGGTTTGAGGGGGTACTGTGGGTACATCCCAGGAGATCGGGATTAAAAAGTGATCTGTCCATGGAAGGTGAAGGGGGGGACAGGTGGTGATACCCGTGATGTTAGTAAGGACGGGGTCCAATAGGTGTCCCTTATCGTGGGTGGGCTCCTTGTTGACCAACCGGATGTTGAATGACTTAAGGTCCAGGAGGAGGTCGGATACTGTCGGGTCTGTGGGGTCTGTCAAGTGCAGATTAAGATCGCCCACGATGAGAAAATTAGGGGCGGAGGAGGCTGATTGTGACACCATGTCAGTGAAGGCATTAAGGAATCTTCCTGGTGTGCCAGGAGGGCGGTAGATCAGCAATCCCGATAGGGAATGTACCGGGGAGGTTTGAATGGCAAAATGACAGCTTTCGCAGTCTGCAATGTTGGCATTGCTAATTCTACAGATGAGGTGTTCTTTGTTGATTATTGCCAGACCCCCTCCTCTCCCTCTGGGTCTATTTAGTGTTTGAATAAGATAGCCTGGGGGGAGAGCGGTGACAATGTCAGGATCTGAGCTCGCCAAGAGCCAGGTTTCTGAAAGGAACAGAACGTCTAGCCCCTGATCCTGTATCAGCAGGTTGATTTCATGCGCGTGCCTAGGGAGGGACCGGCAGTTCAGAAGGCCTATCTGAAGTCCAGGCTTGCCCTGGGACTGACTGGCTGGGTTGCAGCGTGTACAGTTGAGAAAGGGTTTACCTTCACCGAGGATGTAGCGGCATTCCGGATTTTTTACCGGGTGAAGAGCCTGAAGCATGTCCCTCGTGTACACCAAACGGTTATGATGTGAAACCGGCAGCGTCCCTGGGCCTGGGTCCGGCCGGGCCCGGCCGGGCCCAGACGGGCTTGCCTTAGGCGCGCAGACGGCGCGCCCGCTGCACCCGTCCGCTGCGCGTACGGTGTAGGCACATATTTTTATGAAGGAGAAGGAGGGGGGGCATGGCCTTCGAGGGGGCGTGGCCTATCGGCACGCCAGCAATGGCGCTATGGTATCTGGGCGTTACCTGATGGCGCGAGGGCGGCTGTGCTAAGGGGTTTGGACCGGGTCCTGTGCAATTAACAAAGTGAGTAGTGCTTTTAAAATCAGCAAGCTATACACAGATTAATACAAACAGTTTTTAAAATCAAAAGTTGCAATGTTATCTCGCTCCCGGCTTTCCGCCTCAGGAGTGCAAAGGTTCTGGTAGGCGGCGCTTCAGAGCAGTGGTTAAGTACCTGTTCTGAGGGGGGGGGCGTGGCCTCCGAGGAGGCGTGGCCTATCGGCACCCCGGCAATGGTGCTATGGTTTCTGGGCGTTACCTGATCGCGCGAGGGCGGCTGTGCTAAGGGTTTTGGACCGGGTCCTGTGCAATTAACAAAGTGAGTAATGCTTTTAAAATCAGCAAGCTATACACAGATTAATACAAACAGTTTTTAAAATCAAAAGTTGCAATGTTATCTCGCTCCCGGCTTTCCGCCTCAGGAGTGCAAAGGTTCTGGTAGGCGGCGCTTCAGAGCAGTGGTTAAGTACCTGTTCTGAGGGGGGGGGCGTGGGCTCCGAGGGGGCGTGGCCTCCGAGGGGGCGTGGCCTATCGGCACGCCGGCAATGGTGCTATGGTTTCTGGGCGTTACCTGATGGCGCGAGGGCGGCTGTGCTAAGGGTTTTGGACCGGGTCCTGTGCAATTAACAAAGTGAGTAATGCTTTTAAAATCAGCAAGCTATACACAGATTAATACAAACAGTTTTTAAAATCAAAAGTTGCAATGTTATCTCGCTCCCGGCTTTCCGCCTCAGGAGTGCAAAGGTTCTGGTAGGCGGCGCTTCAGAGCAGTGGTTAAGTACCTGTTCTGAGGGGGGGCGTGGCCTCTGAGGGGGCGTGGCCTATCGGCACGCCGGCAATGGCGCTATGGTTTCTGGGCGTTACCTGATGGCGCGAGGGCAGCTGTGCTAAGGGTTTTGGACCGGGTCCTGTGCAATTAACAAAGTGAGTAGTGCTTTTAAAATCAGCAAGCTATACACAGATTAATACAAACAGTTTTTAAAATCAAAAGTTGCAATGTTATCTCGCTCCCGGCTTTCCGCCTCAGGAGTGCAAAGGTTCCGCGTTGACATCCCGTAGCACCGGTCCACTCCGCCTTCTATCCTTGTTCTCCGATAGGAGCCAAAGGGAGTGACCAATCCTTCCTAATATACTTTGTTTGACCCCCTCTTCCTGTGCATAGTGTGTAGTGTCATACTGGCCTGACACTATCACTATTGAAGATTATTAAAGATAAGAAAGATACGTCTGTGGTGAATCCCCTGGACTGGTGGACGACGGGGGATCTCCAGAGAAACCTCACAGTCAAATAACCACTAATACATCTAATAACAATTAATATAGTCCAGCTATGGGGAAGAAGACCTGCCAAGGGAGACTAGCGCTACCACCAATACCTCCCAAGATAACTTCCATCAATCAGATGTTACAAAGAGCAGTAGGGGTTGTGGCTACGGAGATAGAACTCACTGAGAGACGGTTGTCGTTGACCACAGACCCTCTTGGTGATTTGTCTGATTTGTATATCTCCTCACCCAGTCTTGACAGGTCCACAGAGGAGGGTCCAAGGAACCGCTTAATAACTATAGGTTCCCAAGGGAAACATCAGTCCCCGCATAATGAGAAGACCCGATAGGGGAGCAGTTAAAAAGAAGCCCACCCAACGGCGAGCACTGAAGTCTAACAGTGCTGTCGGATCTGAGGAGCCACATCATATTATAGCGTTTCGAATAGCACGCTCAAGGTTGCGCATCCCCCTTGGCTGGAGGATTTTACCAGGACTATTCTGTGGAAGATCAAATCATAATAAAGACTCCCATATTTCAATCATATCTGATGTTTACAGATAAATACAGACAGAAAGCAATGTGTTTCTTGTCTGTATTTATTTTTGAAAGCAGAAAAATACAGAAAATTGTGCTTTTCGTGAGTGACATTTGACACTGCCCTGTATGAATTCCAGGCCAATATCTGAACGCAGAAACAGCATGGGGAGTTAAAAAACAGGATAGGATTTCCTTAAATGTAGGCACATGTTAACATATATTTCTATATATTGCTAATATTTACATGTGGACGTAGTGTCCTGCTATATTGACTGCTTAATTTGCTCAAACTCAACAGGCATTAAAGTGTGAGTGCATATTTATCAGTAAACTAAATGTGGAAATACGCCATGCTATGACTCCATTTATTATTAAAAAGTGAAATAAATATGGATAAATACCAATAAGATTACTGAAAGATAAATATGGATAAATACAGATGAAAATTGTGAAAAAATAAATATAAAAAAACCGGGAGCCCTAATCATAATTTGCACAGAACTGAGTCCTCTCTCGATGCAACTTGACTTACTGAAGCAGTTGTACGGGGGGCTACTCTCACACAATGTTGGGGGCAAACTGGTCACTTGGATGCAGGGTGCCAGACTGTTGATTCTGTGGGACTGGTCAACCCCAGTGCAGGGGAAGGGTCTAACAGCAACTCAGTCAACAGACCAAAGGGCTCGGGATCGGAAATGACACCACCGGCCAATAGTTCTGCCAACAAAGCACATGGGAAGTGCGAGCAGGTCTCCGGGGTGCGCAGCTACCTGTTATTAATCTACCTCCAGCTTTATGTCCTTATGTTGTGGTTCTAACCAGAGTCCTGGGACTGAATAGCAACCTGGGAGAATCCCACAAGAACCTCAAAAACAAATCTCTACAATGGCTCTCGAGGCACAGATGTTTTTCCCTCACTGGAGCTGGGGACATTGTTCTAACCCGGAGGGTTTCCAGGATTGGGAAAGGCTGTAAAGACAAAACTGGGGACTGTATTGTCATCAATTTTAGGGATCCAAAACTGGTATCAGATTTGTTTTTAATAGATCTATCGGTGCAGGTGCACAATCCAGCAATGTCTATCCTCCCACTGGGCTATTCTTATAGACATTTCCTAGGTAGGCTCCATCACCCTGCACGACGCCCCCTGCCCTCTATTCCCAGTTGTGCCCAACATCCCCCTCATATGGCTGGCCCCTGCAGATATGCTGTACCTGCAAACAATAGATTTGAGGTCTTAGATGGGATGGATTGACGTCCTGACCCTGCTGTGTGCATGGCCCGAGACCTTCAATTAAGAACTTCACTGGATTAGGTTGTTGGGAGCGCCTGATGCTCAAGGCAGGGAGTGCCCACATAGTGGGCTGATCCAACAATAGCTAAGAACATTGCCCGGCCAGGATGCACCGTGGGTAGAACAGGGCCTGACGGAAGCCGCACCTTAGTCACTGAGCTACACTGTTCCAATAATGAAGGCCTTCCTAATATGAAGAAGGGAGATAGGAGGAGGAGGGTGATTCCAAGGGCTGGAGCAAAACAGGGGCTTACAGATTTGAGCTATGTTACTAGTATTATTAACATGGGGTGAATAAGCAAGAGCCAAAAGCTGGTAGGGATCCGCCAGACACCAGCACCTTGTCTAATACCATCACAGTTGCATCTTGGAATGCGGAGGGCCTTAGGAACAAGCTATATTGCAGTAACAGGGGACATTCATAGACACATATATTTTAGTATTATTCCAGGAAACCCAGGACATGGAGGAGTTCAGGCAAATAGGTTATGTGGCCTTTTCCAAACCTGCTGTGTCTGCAGTGCAAGGTAGAGCCTTGGGGAGAGCTTACAATCTGAATTGCCAACTATTTAGGTTGCTCAGCAAGGGAGATTGAGACGGGGCCCCATGACCATCTGTGGGTATTGCTGAGATTCACCTCTGCTAGAAATCTAGTTTTGGTTAATGTACACTCAAGAACAGTCAGTGGGAGCCATGAATCCCCAGCAGTAGAGCAATTATCAATCATCCTGTCTTCCCTCCGATGGCACGACCTCAAGATCAAAGGGGGTGACTTTAATTGCCAATTTGGCACTGGGCATCAGATTGAGCGAGACCTTAGACAAAGAAGTTAGGCAGAGGGCAATACTTGCTACAGAGATACCTGCTACAGCGATACCCCTCTAATGGCTTTCAACGGGCAAGCAACGTCAGATAAATGTGGCTATGTTTAATCTGGCTGGTCCGGGTCCATAATTGATTACGTTTTTGTGGACGCAAAAATGTGGGACTCAGTTCTCGATTTTTTTATTTTACCACGCCATGATAGCGACCATAATGTCTTGGCATTAAACCTGCTAGCGCGAGATGGGAATATACAGGGGAAACACAAGGACCCATTTGATGCTCGATAGCTTCTGTCAACATCACAGAGATGCTTCCAGTAGGGCCAAAATACAGGATTCCGCTAAATCTACTTCCATCAATTACAACATAATGGGGATTTCCATGGAAGACCTGAGTGCTTGCATGCAGGCAACAAATAAAGGAAAAAGGTTCAAGGAAGTGGCCGCGATCCACTCATATTGTGTAGCTGCACTGAGGAACCTTTTTGATGCTGGAGGAAGGTCCGGAGAGAACAAAAAAATGATTCCATCCTGGTGTAAAGGGTACTGTAGAAAAGCCAAATCTATCCTAATAATAGCAATTTAATCTAAGGACAAAACTCAGATCAGAAGTTTTAGAATAATGTATACAGATGCCACCAAACAGACCTAGACAAGCTCTTAAACATTAAGATCCAAGAGCATTCTGGAATATAGTCACCAGCGGCAATCTGGAAGGGAGAAACAATCTAGAGCCTAACATTGCAGCTGAAGCCTGGAATTATCTCTTTCGTTCACTCTATGATGTCCAGGACCCCCCTGAGGTAGTGGCGGTGAATAATGTAGATCTTCATTGATATGACCCAAACCAGGCTGGTATGAAGGCTAATGAGGACCTCCCCATGGTTTCTCTTGAGGAAGTATGTAGAGCTATCTCAAACATAGCCTATCACAAGGCGCCCGGAATCAATAGGATACCTGGGCATGTACATCTCTCTGAACCTGTTGTCTGGGACCCCTAGTCATCTTTAATGCTGTATTGGGTGGTATGCCTATCACTGAGACCTGGGCTGCTGCTGAAATAATCCATGTGTATAAGATAGGTTCCCCCTTCTATCGGGGAATTACAGGCCATTATCCTCATCGATGTGATACAGAAGGTTGTCTCAGGGGTCACCCAAGAATGGCTAAGGAGTGGATAAAGGACCATGATGCTCTTAGCTCTTTACAAGCAGACTTTAGAAACTGTGCTTTTACTATTGACCAGGTATACTGCCTCCAACTCATCCACTGGAAAACGGTGGTTCTGGAGGGTGGCAGTCTGTGTCTGATCTTCGTACATCTAAAATCTGCTTTCGACCTAGTTCCGAGAATCAAATTCTGGTCTGTTCTATCCCACATGGGGGTTCCCACCTACCTCTGCAATCTCATCATGATACTACATGAGAAGATCTATGCCCAGGTTCGATGTGGGAAATAGGGAAGCTTTGTGAAGCATTTTTAGTAACTAGTTGTGGATAACAGGGCTGTGTGTTGGCCCCTACGCTATTTTGTTTGTACATCAATGGGTTGGTGGATACTTTAAATGAGGTAAATGACAACGACGTTCTCAAGTTTTGCTCTACCAAAATCCCAGCCCTGATGTTCACTGATGATTCCTTCCTCCTATCAAAATCTCCCATGGGGATTTAAAAGGATACTCAATGGGTTTAAATCGTTTTGCATCGAGCGGGGTCATGAGATTATTGTTGCCAAGACGAAATGTATTGTTTTCAATTCCATACATTCCACCAGAACCAACCCCGTGCTGAATGGAATCCTATTGGAGAAGGCTGCCATCTTTGAGGATTTGGGGATCACTCTCAATGAGCACATGGACTGGGCCTTTCACATAGGGAATCAGAGGTTGACACTAGCACAGAGTACAGGTGGCCTGGCTAAGGTCTTTAGGTCTTCATTCTCTAAGCCTCTTAGCCCAATGATGGAAATATACAAAACCCAGTCTCTAGGAGCCATTACTTATGGTGCAGACATTTGCTACACAAATTGTATTGGTAGAAAATTAATTCATGGGGAACTTATTGATGCTTGCCCTTAGCACCCATTGACTCCACTCCAACTAGATTTAGGACTGTGTCCCATTTCAGAGACCATTGCCTTAAGGCTTCTCTTCTGGAGGAGAATTTCGTCGACTCCAGAGTAGACCCCATACAGACAAGCTCTAAAAGAACTGGGAATCCAGGGACAAAAAGCCTACCCTTATTTTCTCATCTTAGGGACACCCTGACTACTATAGGACTCGTTTCTTTATGAGATGACCCTCTAACAACCTTCCTGGTAATTTCCAAGAAGAATCTTGTGGATTTCTACAGGGCTTTCAGACTGTCCTCTCTTATGAAGGGCCAAACAGAGGTCATTCTGATGAGGAATTTCCTACAGATTAAAAACATTTAACCACTTCCATGCTAATGACAAGTTCAGCTTGTCATGCAGTTTACTGGACCTGTGCTTATGACGAGCTGACCTTGTCATGAACAATGGTAAATGTCAAAGCCCAGCACCCAGCGGGAATTGCCTTAGCAGGCAAGGTGTTAAAGATATGAGACTTTCTTAGATGAGATCCAGCCAGTACTAGCCAGGAAGTTGTATGTGCAGTTCAGGCATGGCTCGCCCCCCTGGTCGAGGGAATTCGATTGGAATTGTCGCTTCTGTGGAACAGCAGAAGAAACTAAAGCCCATGTACTTTACTATTGTCCACCATATAAAAGAGTTAGACAAATGTGAATAGTACAGATCTGCAGGAACTTAGGGACCCCTAACCACCTAGAGGCCCCTGAATACTGAAATACAATTTCAACCACGCAATAAAATATCTATATTCCTCTTTTTCAAATGGTGTTTTAGGAAAGGGTTCCTAGAATATGGATGGACAATTTATATTGACTAGAATAGAGGGCTTCTCGGATGAGGAAGACTAGGCTTATGCTGACATGGCATTTGATTTAGATATTACGTCCAGGGGGGCCAAGATAGTAATTAATTCTATCTTAAGACTTATTGTTAATTAATCAGCGTTTTAATTCAATTCAGACCTTAACGTGCATATATTTGACTTATGTGCTTTTAATGTCTGATGATTTGTTTACGGTTTCCAAAACCCGAAACAAAGACTAAATGTATGAATGAATGGAAATAATACAAACAACTTGGGAGACATAGCGGACCCTATAGGAACATTTTTCTAAGGTCTCTTATTGAGGTTTTGGTAACTGGTCTTGGAATTTAGTTGGGGGTAGTGTCTGCCAATTTTTATTTTATGACTGAATCTTTATTTTCTCTTTTTTAATGTACATTGATATCTGGATGTGATCTGTTTTTATGATCTTTTTATGTCTGTATAATGTTGTATAATGTCATTTGCACTGTGCACTTTTATGGTTCATCGAACCAAAATAAAGTTAATATGATGATGAATTTGGGATCTAATTAACTCTCCCTATAACACATCAATCAAACGTGGAGGTGGGAGAGTTAATACAAATTCTGACCAGAGAAAACAGAAAGATTGTTACCAGAGGTAAGTAACCTTTTCTTATGATGACTTAGTAGAGGGTTGACACCCTGACAAGATGATGTCAACTACCACCCGTGGCAGCTGCAAGCAGTTCAGATGTCCCCCCTGAATCTCCAGGCATGAAGGAGAACGCCTCAGAAATTGGGATGCAGCACCATTCTCTCCAACTGGGAGAGAAGGTCTAGTCTGCATGGCAGCTTGAGAAGGGAACATCTGGGGAAACGCTGAAGGTCTTCATACCACACTCCCCTTTGGCCAATCTAGGGCGATGAGAATTACTTAGAACCGGGTCTTGGTGTATCTTCCACAGAACACTAGAAATGAAGAGAAATGTGTAGTGCAGTTGAATGTTTCACCTCAACACCTCATGAAGGGATACTGAAGGGCACAGAACAGCTGGCATTGAGCATTTTACAAAACGGCAACCAAGTCCACATGGGGAGTACCCCACCAGGTGAAGATATCCTAAGCTAATACCTATAGCGGACGCCACTGATAATCGGCAAACCACTTCTGTTGCAGCACTGGGGGAGATTATGTTGGAGTCAGACAGGTCTCCCCCGTACTGTAGCCACTGCCCATAGAGGCACTACTGCAGGGTTCACATGTGCCAAGGAACATGCAGGACTAGGAGAATGCAGAGACCCATCGGACCTGGGAGTCAGAGGACCTTCAGAACTGTGACTCTCGCAATGGGTTGGAGAGAAGGAACCGTTGCAGTCCTTTGAGGTAGCGGAAAGGCCTGGAGAAGAGCGGTGTCCAGTACTGACCATATGAACTGGAATAGTGGGCGTCAGGTGGGATTTTGGCTTCTTCGTCCAGAACCCAGGACAAACAGTAGGGCTACACTTGACTGAAGATGGGGAGATACCGCCTCTGGAGATCCAACTTTGAATAGCCAATCATCCAAGTTTGGGAAAATAGGGGCACCCAACCTTCAGAGATGGATTGTAACCACTGCCATCACCTCTGAAATCTTGAGGTGCCGATGTTAACTCAAATGGTAGCACTACAAACTACTACTGCGTAGAACCCCGAAAAAAACACAGATACCTCTGATGCAAATGCAGGACCAGGATGTAGAAGTACGCATCCTGGAGGTTGATTGACACCGTACAGTCTCCTGGTTCCAACCCCGGTTACATTAGAGCTAGAGTTTGTCTTTGAAATTTTCCATTTTTACCTGTATTGTGGTCAGAAGCGGTGTCAACTGCACTCTTCGGGCCTGATTCACAGAACTAACTTAAGACTAAATCCTAAACTTACTACTTTTGGTATTCACAGAAGTTAGGGTTTTGTCTTAAGTTTGTCTTAAAACAGACTTAAGACAGACTTAAGTTAGGATTTTGTCTTAAGTCTGTCTTAAGTCTGTTTTAAGACAAACTTAAGACAAAATCCTAACTTCTGTGAATACCACAAGTAGTAAGTTTAGGATTTTGTCTTAAGTTAATTCTGTGAATCGGTATCAGAAAATATTCCCCCTTGACCTCTATAATTCTAGCGGTATACCTCCAACACTTTAACTTTTATACTTTAATACTTAAAGCACCCATAAATAAGGTCAGTAACAACGTCGGCAAAACCTGTAAAAAATCTAAAACACCTTTCAATGCCAAGCACTAGTGAGACAGGGTCCTTTTGTTTTGTTTTGGGCTTCTGCAGATAAACATCGGTTTTAAAATAAAGGAATACAACAATCCTTCGCATTTGCAACTATTGAAAGAGTCCCTACCTGATATAATTGGTAAGCGTTTTGTATGCAACTAGGTAAAAACTCCTTTACTAAACTGTAGTATCACAGAAAAGTGACATAAGTTGTTTTTACTCTGATACAGGAAGCCCCATAAATATAATCTCAAAAAGCTCTGAAGTTGTGACTGAAGCTGGGTATGAGTCCATTGATAAATTGAAGGTACACTATTCACTAAAACTTTGTCTGTTTTTGCTTAAGGTGACAATATTCTCAACCTGAAATGTGGAAATAATTTTTTTTTTTATAGGAGATAGTCTCCACCTCAGGAGTCTTCTCTGAGAATGGTTTATCCAAAGAGCACATGTATAGAAATTTTGAAACCACTCATAGTGGTGTAAAGTCTTATCACAATTGATGAAGAGAAAGGTTTTGTGTCTATGATGAGAGCACTAGCGGTGAGGGTGCATTGTTTGGTTCAGGTTTAACTACATGAGAGATAAAATAACTAAAGAATAATATGTGTAAATAAGTAGTTTCGTTCTGTTGTACATAGGGCAACGCAATTGATTGAATTGATGTAAAAGTATCACGAATTAATAGGAATAAGTGAAGCAAATGTATGTCATTTATCGTTACAGATACCCAACCATGCAGGGTTTATAAAATATCGTTTTGAATACATGAGTATTCTGCAAGAAAGGTCCTGAGGAAGGTGGTTCTATACTGCCGAAACGCATCGACCTTGCGTACCAATTCGCACTTCAATCTGCGATCCCTCAGACGCAGAATCAAGAATGAATGCAGCATGTATGATAAGAATGGGGTGTATGTATTTGTAAGAATGTCCAATTTTTTCCTATATTGTTTTCTCTGCATGGAATGGTGTTTTTTATTGATTGCATTGTAGTATTATGTGTTTTATATAATGTGTTTTTGGAAATATATAAATTGATATGACAAACTGATAAATGAGAAATTTTGTACTATGAAATATAACTAAAGTGAAAAAAATAATAAAACTATAAATCCAAAAAAATGTTGATGTTTGCCCATATGTATTAAAGTATAAAAGTTAAAGTGTTGGAGGTATACCGCTAGAATTATAGAGGTCAAGGGGGAATATTTTCTGATAGTGTTTTGCTTTTCCTCTCTTTCCCTGACCATTGTAGTAAATATAGAGGGGGTCCCATTCTTATGTTAATAAATTCTGTGAATCGGGCCCTTCGTCCCTAGCCCAGACTATGAAGCGCCTCGCCTCATGGTACTTGACTGCCTTCAGGTGCTTGCTCTGGCAGGAGTAACAAGACCAGTAGTCGTGGTCTGAATCGAAGCAGTAGAGGTAGACGAAGAGGGGATCTGTTTTAGATATCAGTCCTTCCCAGTCCCTAAAGGGTTTGAACCCTGATCTCTAGGGAGGAGACACAATACTCCACTTGTTGGAAAATGCCTGTGGGAAAAAATAGGACTCTGTGATAGAGTAAAATATGGACCAGCGCCTTAGGACTAGAAAAAAGGGAATTGATGACCTTGTGCTGGGATGCTTTGGTGATGTCATTGGATGCTGCTTTTGCTACTGATGCAATGCTAGCGTCTCCTACCGGCAATGTGATAGCCTTGAAGATTCCTGATCCAGACTGGCACCTGGGATTATGCTATAGGTGAGGAATCATCAGGGAGAAGAATCCATGAGAAGTGGTCTCTCATTAGACAAAGGTGCAGAGATGCTCGACTCTCACATGTTCACAAAACCTTCAATGCAAAACATGCCAGGATGGACAGAACTCTGGCGGCATAGATGTGCTGTGCTCAGTCTGGTATTTAACAGCAACTAATAGTTTCATTTCCAAGTTCTGTAAGTGACCTCATCCCAAACTACCACTACAAGATGGTTGTGATGATGCACAGCAGCAATGACTCAGCACTTTGTGAAAATGAACTCAGTGGAATGCATTTGTTTCTATCATCTTTGGCTACTGAAGATGTTTCCTTTTCTTTCTACTCACATGAATATTTTATCGGTGAACTCCTTCCTCTTTCCAAAGCTGGGTTATGAGAACACTGTATTTGGTAGCTCCAGCAACACAAAAGCAAATTTCAGATGATTCTGAATGCTACGGTCTATCCTATTTCGGGTCTGAGAAAGGCTAAAATGCATCAGAAACTTTCACTCTGCTAATGAGGCAGCATATGCTTTTTAAGTTCTTGTATTTACCAGCAACGTTGATAAAAAGAGGGTTCTTTTTAGCTCGTAAACACAAACCTGAATATCATTTGTGTTCCTTTTCTCCTGAATCTAGATTTCTTTCCAAGTGTCAAGGATGCAGAAATGCATAACAGAGGGTCGATACTTGTGGATTTCAGCTTCTAGGAGCTAGAATTCTTTGGTGCTCAATATTTAATCTTTACTTAACTGTCAAACCTTAAGAAACCTGATTAGAAGTAAACATTTCGACATCTTTTTCTCATATCAATAATTTTGCCATAATGCACTAATTCTATCCATGACACAGTTAGGATTTGGTCAAATGATTCTCTGCAAATAAGAAACTCATAAAATATTTTTACAAGCAATTAATCAAACAATGAATTATTTACATAGTCAGTGGTGAGCGGTCCAATCCCCCAAGGATCCAGCTGTTGAACGTCACTGGGGAAGTGCCACTATGGTGGGTGCATTTACAGATGCATGTGATGATGGAAATGAGCATCGCTTCTCCTGTGTCAGGCCTTGGGAGGTACATGTGCAGTGCAAGCACGAACCCAGAGAGTTTGAGATCACAATGTCCTACTTTCACTTCTCATGTTTTTGGACTCTGTTCTCTGGCTTCAGCAGTGACACCATCAATGTTGCATAAAGCACCTAAAGCCCACAATTAACTATGAATATTCTCCAGTGCCTGCCAGTTAAATCAGTTCGAGTGTGTTGGGTTTATAGGTATTAGCACTAGTCCCTAAAGTGAGCTGAAAATACCCTCGTTAGTCCAAGCCCTGTCCATAGTGTGATTTTAAAAGTAGCATGAACAGGTGTGTGTGGATGTTGTTCTTTATAACTCTACTTTACCAAAGTAAAAAACAACACTATTTCTTTTCTTTTGGTCTGCACTCTGCTAATGTCTTAATGTGATTCCTGCAACTTCATTTCTTTTTCTTATCTGTAGAGAAATGAATTGATCAATCACTGAGTAGACACAATTATTCTACAAATATCTGTGTTGCTTCCATTCTGCTAGTCGGATGCCTATCTTCTACTTAACATCCTCCGGCATTTGAATGCCCCACATAATTGTAACTTTATCATCTTCTGTACTTTGCTGGTGGTTTTGTAGGCTTAGTAACAAACTAAAGCTCTTCTCTTACTAACTGGACTTGAATGGTTTCCCCCGTTGTGTGTTTTCTGATGTCTTTTGAACTCTGAAGATTGACTAAAGCTCTTCACACATTTACTGCAATGGTATGATTTTAACCCTGTGTTAGTTTGCTGATGTCTTAGGAGGTATAATAACCAACTAAAGCTCTCATACATTCACTGCAATTGTATGGTTTTCCCATGTGTGTGTTCTCAGATATCCCTGTAGGGCTGGTCATTGACAAAAGTTCTTCACACATTAACTAGAGTTGTATGTTTTATCCCATGTGTGTGTTTGTTGATGCCTTTGGGGGTGTGATAACCAACTAAAGCCCTTCACGCATACACTGCAGTCATATGGTTTTTTCCCTAGTGTGTGTTCAATGATGTTTTTGTAGCTCATATAATTGTCTTAAGAATTTTGCACATTCCCTTCATTTGAATTGCTTTTCCCATGTATGTTCGGTGATGTCTTGCTGCTCTGATAAGTGACTAAAGCTCTTCACACATCCACTTCCATTGAATGATTCTTACCCTCGGTGTGTTCGTTGATGTCTTTGTAGGTCTGATAACTGACTAAAGCTCTTCAAACATTCACTGCACTTGAATGGTTTTTCCCCTGTGTGTGTTCGTTGATGTCTTTTTAGGTCTGATAATTGATTAAAGCACTTCACACATTCACTGCACTTGAATGGTTTTTCCCCTGTGTGTGTTCGCTGATGTCTGTAGAGGTGTAATAACCAACTAAAGCTTTTTTCACATTTACTGCAATGGTATGGTTTTAACCCTGTGTATGTTAGCTGATGTGCTTGAAGGTGTGATAGCCGACTAAAGCTCTTGACACAGTCGCTGCAATGGTATGGCTTTTCCCCTGTGTGTGTTCGCTGATGTCTTTGGAGCTGTGATAACTGTCTAAAACTCTTCTCACATTCACTGCAGTGGTATGGTTTTAACCCTGTGTGTGTTCGCTGATGTACTTGAAGGATTGATAATTGACTAAAGCTCTTCACACATTCATTGCAGTGGTATGGCTTTTCCCCTGTGTGTGTTCGCTGATGTCTTTGTAAGATTGATAATTGACCAAAACTCTTTTCACATTCACTGCAGTGGTATGGTTTTTCCCCTGTGTGTGTTTGCTGATGTACTTGAAGGGCTGATAACTGGCTAAAGCTTTTCATACATTCACTGCAATGGTATGGTTTTTCCCCAGTGTGTGTTCGCTGATGTACGCGTAGGATTGATAACTGACTAAAGCTCTTCATACATTCACTGCAATGGTATGGTTTTTCCCCAGTGTGTGTTCGCTGATGTCCATGTAGGATTGATAACTGCCTAAAGCTCTTCCCACATTCACTGCAATGGTATGGTTTTTCCTCAGAGTGTGTTCGCTGATGTCTTAGCAGGTCTGGCGATCGACTAAACCTCTTCACACATTTACTGCACCTGAAAGGCTTTTCCCCTGTGTGTGATCTCTGATGTGTTTGGAGTTGTGATAACCAACTAAAGCTCTTCTCACATTCGCTGCTGTTGTATGTCTTTTCCCCTGTGTGTGTTTTCTGATGTCTGTAGAGGTGTGATAACTGACTAAAGCATTTCAAACATTTATTGCACTGGTATGGTTTTTCCCCTGTGTGCATTCGCTGATGTCTTTGGAGATCTGATACCTGACTAAAGCTCTTCACACATTCATTGCACTTGAATGGTTTTTCCTCTGTGTGTGTTCGCTGATGTCTTTTCAGGGTTGATAACAGCCTAAAGCTCTTCACACATTCACTGCATCTGAATGGCCTTTCTTCTGTGTGTTTTTGCTGATGTGCTTGGAGAGGTGATAAACAACTAAAGCCCTTCTCAGATTCACTGCAGTTGTATGTTTCTTTCCCTGTCTGTGTTTTCTGATGTTTGTAGAGGTGTGATAACTGATTAAAGCTTATCACACATTCACAGCAATGGTAAGGCTTTCCCCCTGTGTGCTTTCGCTGATGTCTTTGGAGATCTGATAACAGCCTAAAGCTCTTCACACATTCACTGCACCTGAATGGCTTTTCCCCAGAGTGTGTTCGCAGATGTACTTGGAGGTGTGATAACCAACTAAAACTCTTCTCACATTCACTGCAGTTGTATGTTTTTTCCCCTGCATGTGTTTTCTGATGTCTGTAGAGGTGTGATAACTGACTAAAGCTTTTCAAACATTCACTGCAGTGGTATGGCTTTTCCCCTGTATGCGTTCGCTGATGTCTTTGGAGATCTGATAACTGACTAAAACTCTTCACACATTCATTGCACTTGAATGGTTTTTCCCCGGTATGCATTCGCTGATGTCTTTTTAGGGTTGATAACAGCCTAAAGCTCTTTACACATTCACTGCATCTGAACAGCTCTTCGCCTGTGTGTGTTTGTCGATGGCACTTTAATATGGATGAGAAACTAAAGTTTTCGCTGCCCGTGTATGATTCTTCTTTCTTGATTAGTGTCTCTGGGTCAGGGATATATTTATCTACATCCCATGACTGTGTTTCCTGAAGGGCCAGCATGGTTGATAAAGCACTTGTATTATTCACACATTTCCTTCATTTGTTGGCATTTACAACATTTGATTTCCAATTTAAAAATAAAGTACAATGGCCACTAAACACTTGCCACACTCATAATATTAGACAGGCTTCCTTGCAAGAGATTTTGTCTTTGGATTGGATAACAGGTTTTGACACTTGTGGGTAAAAATAAATCCTTCTCATTGGTGCAATAGGGACAGTGCTCTAAATGTTAGATAGCAGAACTCCTCTTTCTTTTACACTTTAGTTGTTTGTCTCCACTCTGTTGTGCTCTACACTGGTTGCGGTAGTATAGCCAGGAAGAGTTTACAATACACCTAGAGCATTGAATGATGGTCTGTTATCATTTTAGGAATCAAAGCACTGCTGTAACCACATTATACCGATCCCATGATCACAGCTGAAGGTGGTTTGTCAGTGTTGTTGCCTTACTTTTCTGGAGGTCATTTCCTCAGTCCTGTGACGTGGAGGTGCACAGCTCAGACTCTTATGTCCACTGATTATCCTTCACAGCCTCTTCCGGGATCTGTCAGTTTATGTTCAGGTCTGTCCGTCTCTGACTGCGCTGATGTTTTCCTGAATACTGAAGTTCATTATTTCTGACCATTATTTGTAGATTTACAGAACAATAGCTGTTATTCAAAAGCATTTCATGCTTTCAAAGCTTGTTTTCTGTTGGATGTAAAGAGATTTAAAATTACGAAATGCAAATGTAACACAATATGAATACACAATATTTAACAGGCTTTTAACAACATCTCTACTTTACTATCTTTGAAGTTTAGCAATGATTATTTCACCATACACAGATATTTAAGCAAACATTCTGTTGAACATTTCATATCTTATTAACTTCTGCAAAGGAGGTGAATTACCAGTGCTCACAGAGTAACTTAGTATAGAAAGGGCGCTCACGGAGCACCACGTGCGAGAGGTAAAGCTTTAGGTAGATGCACGTGGACAAGATTTCATTTAAACAACAGATTGTGTAAAAAGAGAGATCAGGGTGTACGGTTGTTTATTTAGTTTCAGGAAGTGTACAACAAAGTGGACTCCTCTGGAGGTACATAAGAAAGGTAACTGCATTCACATACTTCAGTGCTTTCCTGTTCACAGTATATCAGCTCAAGTACCAACTCTTGTCTTTACCTTGCTGGTCGTTAAGTAATCGCTGCCACAATTTCAGCTGGGGTTGGTTCAAGCATTTCTGGTTTCTTCTAACCTGAAAGATTGGAACATTATCATGTGTTGAGATAGATATTTTTATTGCTGTAACATCCGTCCATCTCCCTAAAACTAGTTCAACTTGCAGGGCCTGGCTCTGGCCGCACACGTTACATACACAAGAGATTCTTTTGTTCTTCCTAAAGTATCTAAAGTTCAGACCTTGTTGCATTTCAAGCCGCAGCTCCTTCCACAGCTCTTGCTGTAAAACCACGAGTGGTTCATTGTAATGCCCGACCTTTACATTGTCAGCGCAGATAAAGCAAACAAACACTGATCTATAAGTTAATATTCAATCATAACAGGTATTTAGTCCTTATTATTGAGACTTTATGACAACCAATAATTTATCTGACATATCAGTGCAGTCAGCAGATGTCTGCATATTCATCTTTTTTTTTCTTCCTTTCAGGGGTATCTGACTTAGTGTTGTCTCTTTTGTGCCGAGGAGGCTACTCTTTGGCCGGACGGGGGTTTGGCAGCGCGCGAGGAGGTATCCGTCATCCGCAGCTGAATATAGCATTTCTACCTTAAGGCATTTCTTACATCCAGGTTTAACTTGTTCCCTGTTATTGCCCACCCACAATGTCTGTGGACTCATTTAACAGGTTATTTTTTAGCTGAATCAGGGGAACATACTTGATGCATTTACACAGCAGATGCCAGATAATTGCCTGATAATCATGCGCCCGTTGCTGTCTGTGTAGGATTACAAGCTTCATTGCAGAAGCTCACAAGGTACAAACAGATGACGTGCACAGGTAGGTGCTTATGAGCTATAGACGGAGGAAGTGCACAGGTAGGTACTTATGAGGTATAAACTAAGGAGTCGAATAGGTAGGTAATCACGATATATAAGTAAAGGTGGTAAACATGTAGGTGATTATGAGGTATAAACAGAGGCGGAGCACAGGTAAGTGCTTCTCAGGTATAAAGAGAGGAGGCGCACAGGTAGCTGAGGCACAAAGACAGGCAGTGCACAAGTAGGTAGTTATAAGATGTAAATAACGGAGGTGTATAGGTAGGTTCTTATGAGGAGTAAACAGAGGTGCACAGGTAGCTGCTTATGAGGTACAAACAGAAGAGGTGCACACGCAGGTACCTATGAGGTACAAACAGAGGAGAAACACAGGTAGATGCTTATGAGGAATAAACAGGGAATGTGCAGAGGTAGAAGAAGGTAGAAAAAGAGGAGGTGCACAGGCAGGTGCTTATGAGCAACAAACAGAGGAGTGTCGGAAGCTGGATCTTTATATAGTACACCAAAAAGAGGTATACTGTACAAAGAGTCCACATATTCCTTATAAGTGGACAGGGTTTGCTCTAGCAATCCCAAGATGCTCTTCTAGGGGGTAGTGAGGCCGAGCAGCCTTAGGCTTATCAGAGATCAGTGTTAGACATCTATAAAATACACATACAATAAATAAACGATGCACACTACTCAATTCTTTCAATTTTAAAAAGTCAACATTATCTTACGGGAGGAAAAACAAGTATGGGATAAAGTAGAGTAATGATACTTACGAGACCAATCTCTTGGACTTAAGGTAAGTATGGGGCAAGGTCCAAGGCAGCGCCAGCAGGTCACCTCCAGTGGCCCTAGGGCAGCAGGGTGCAGTGGTAAAATACAGCGTCCGGTGCCCAATGTTAGACTATGGGGATCAGTCTGCATGAAAGGAGACTGCAGGTTTGGATTGGGAGGCCAGACGGGCTGAACCAAAAGGGGGGCTCAGGCCACACAATGCTGCGGGACATGGAGAAGCCTTCAGTCCTCGTCTCCTTGGGCCACGGGTAATGGGTGTAGAAGTGTCTTTAGGCATCAGGTTCTGTCACAGGGAGCGTCACGGTAGAGGGGTCCTGCAAGCAGAGGCCGCAAGTGGCATTGAAATGTCCACAGAGGTGAAACTCAGGGTGGGCATCGGGTCTGGTGACTGGGTTGGCACTGTCGGCCTACTTCACCCAGGTGCTAGGTGGCTCAGGTATAGCGATGCTTTCCAATGTCGGGTTTTCACGGTCTTGGAGCCTTACAATTCTTTCTTGGTACCTACAAGGTGCAGGGGAGCAGCTCTGCTGTTCCACAGGAGTTTCTAGTTCTTGGCCGAAGTGCTGGCAGTTCTCCCAGGGTTTGGAGACACCGCAGCTGCAGGACAAGTTGTGTTTCGGTGCAACTGTCTAATAACAGATAGTTCGTCAGGGTCGCCGCTAAGTCAGTTGCTGGATCTTCTGTTCTTGTTTCTTGCGAGTCTTCACGTCCGTCCGTCTTCTTTTAGGTCGGCAGGATCTGATCTCCTGATGCCAGGGTCTCCCATAAATACTAGATTTAGGGGCATTAGCGGAGTCTAGGGTAATAGCCATTCAGCTATTGACCCCTGGGCTCCTACACCCCCAATATCACTACTTTCAGGAGTTCTTCAGTTGGCCATCACAAAGATGGCAGACTCTGAAAGGGTGTGATCATTTCAGTTAGTCCCCCTGAAGGGTGGTACTAGCCTGGAGTTGAACACGCCTATCTGACTACTAATTTTTCTGCCTTGCTCAAGTGCCAAATGGGCCCTGGTCAAAGGCGGTCAGCATCCTCTCCTGTGAGGGAATCCAGATTGGCATACCAAAGGCGGTTGTCTCTTGGACCTGCCTTGGAATGCTAATCTGTAGGTCATCCTGTGGGAGGGGGTGTAAAAAATCCTCTACCCGGGCAGGATTTGTTTCTGACACCTGAGAGCAAAGGCCCTCACCCAATGGGTCAGAAACTCGTCTGTGGCGGCAGGCTGGCTAAAACCAGTCAGTGAGCACACTAGTAGGGTCTGGGTTTGCTCATGCAGGGATTATTGGTACAGTTTAATTACTGAAGTACCGCTATTGGTGGCCAGGTCTACCAAAACAGACCTTAAATGGAACATCTGTCCTTAAATGGAACATCTGCCATCAGAGGAAGGGCTCCACCTTGGCACGTCCAGCACAGACGCTGCGGTGCCTTACAATCAGATGGGGCTTACAAGTACATCTTGGTGGCAGTGAATTCATGATCCAGATTCCTGTGGGTTTGGCCACAGCGCTCAGCTGATGCTCAAACTGTAATAAAGGATTTGTGAGTCTTCATTGGAACATACTCAATAGCACACCACATTACAGACTTGCATACTGCAGCGCGCTTGTTGTTGCTTGCTATATTTTAAAAAAACTTTATACTTATCATTTAATTGCGCCGTTTACCTACGCTATATTTTAATTACATCGCGCTGCTTACTTGCGCTTGTTGCAATTCATAGGACTGTCTGGGGCAACATCAGAGTAATATCTCTTACTTGCACGATAATTGTTGGGCTCACCCTGCACTTTGCAGGACTTAGGGCAGCTAGGCACCGACATTCTTCTCCTCACGGCGTTTTAGGCCTCCATCTTGGGAGAGGGCATCTGAGGCTGCCGAGTTACGGGCGCCATCTTTGTTGGGGGACTAGTTGCTTCCCTTACACTCCTCCAACGTCTTGGAAGAGCTCGCAGGAGCCTATTTAAACATTGGAATCGGCCGCTGACAGGTAGACTTGCATACAGCAGCGCGCTTGTTGTTGCTTGCTATATTTAAAAAAAACGTTATACTTATCATTTAATTGCGCCGTTTACCTACGCTATATTTTAATTAGATCGCGCTGCTTACTTGCGCTTATTGCAATTCATAGGACTGTCTGGGGCAACATCAGAGTAATAGCTCTTACTTGCACGATAATTGTTGGGCTCACCCTGCACTTTGCAGGACTTAGGGCAGCTAGGCACCGACATTCTTTGCCTCGCGGCGTTTTAGGCCGCCATCTTGGGAGAGGGCATCTGAGGCTGCCGAGTTACGGGCGCAATCTTTGTTGGGGGACTAGTTGCTTCCCTTACACTCCTCCCACGTCTAAGGCTATTTAAAATAGACAGGCAGTCAGCGCGCAGCGATGGCGCGCAGCGGGTGCGCGCCGGAGGTGCGCCAGAGGTAAGCCCGTTTGCGCCCGTTCGCGCACAGGACGCGCCAGGCGCCAGCAGGGATGATTCTCTGTGCCGCTCCGCTCCTACTTATTCTCGTGACGATCTTCTAAAACTCAACTCTGGCAACATTCCTAGACACCAGCTTTCTACCATCAGCACACAGAGAGATTCACTGTCCTGGGGTTTACTAAATGTAAGATCTCTTAGTAAACATTCTGAAGAAATCACGCTACTCATTGAGATTCATGAGTTAGATGTACTCTTCATGACCGAGACCTGGACCTAGGACTAATATGCCCGTTGGGCTATATAATTAGACACATGCCTCAGGTAGGGGCCAGAGGTGGAGGAGTAGGGATGATCTTTAGAGAGACAATAGTTCTTTCCCAGCTTGACATTAAGACAATCCCAGGCTGTGAATTAATGACCTTTTCAATTATGGGTCAGGGGGCGCACTCTATTCAGGTCTGTTGTGCTATAGACCCCCGGCGTGCACCCTATCCGCTGTAACAGAGCTCATTGATATTATCTATGATCTTTCTAATTCGCACACGAGACTAATAGTGTTAGGAGATTTTAATTTATGGCCGGATGGCTCGTCCGATTCAGCCTTTAAAGAGTTGATCCAAGCTAACTGTAATATTCAGCTACAGCAGCTAGTACTTGCTCCGACCCACGTAAAGGGTCACGCACTTGATCTTATCTTTGCCTACGTTGGCCAAATGATCGTACGAAACATTCTCCCTCAGTGTTGGACGGACCATGCACTCGTCCATTTTGATCTCTCACTTCCCACCTCACCAACTAAGAAAGGCAGCCTAGGGGTTACTAAGGTAGGCAGACAATGGTCTAAGCTTCTAAAACATTCTCCTCTCCCCACTCTGCTTCCAGACGGTTTCTCTCTGAGAGACAATGTAGACGCGAGTTATGAGACTCTCAGCCAGCGAATCCTAGTGTCACTGGAATAACTAGCCCCTCTGCGGAAAACTAGAGTCAAAACAAAACATGCAATGCCGTGGTTCTAAGAAGAACTCCATCAGCTCAAACTTCGGTGTAAACAGGCTGAGCGGAACTGGAGAAAGCGGTACCTCGAGGCAAACAGAGCCTTTTTTAAACAGGCACTGGCGACGTATAAAGCTCAGATTAAACAGACCAAGGCTAGTTTTTTGGAGGAATCATTGCTGTCAGCGGTGAATAAATCCCAGGTCCTATTTAAGATCGTCAAAGATCTGGCATCTCCCGCCTTTACTGCAAAGAACACTCCGCCCTCTCAAACTTTATGTGACTCATTGGCACAGGCCTTTGAGGATAAGATCACAACGATTTTGAATAACCTTGCTACGCCGCCAGGCTCTGCTTCTCACATTTCGGGCCATTGTACCACTACGTCTGCTTCTGAGAAAGATGTCAGTCTGGCCCAATTGAATAGTTTTCCCCCGCCGTCCTTTGAAGATTTTTGTGTATTGGCAGACGGGATATCTTCGGGCTCGCCATCTTGTAGTATGTTTAGCTAGGTACCTGTATCGATATTCCTATTCCTGGCCCTTGTCCGGTTATAAATCAATAATATCCCTACAACGGCACAGAAACCGTTTCATAAATTAGTCATAGCGCATGCTGTCACATTAAGCAAGCACTATTCCTCCAGCCCCCTAGAAAGCACACCGAGTTCTTAAACAAATCCAAGCCTCGAGCAACCTGGGAAATCCCCGCCTGCTATGTTTTGATTTCGTCCGAGAACTCCTGAGAAGCACTGTAAGAACGACCAGTTCTTAGTGACATCTTTATTGACGTCTTATGTCCATCCTTACTTCAAACCCAGCACCTCTCAGGTATAAATATACCAACGTTGCCCTAAGCAAACACAAGGTGGTGATGAACCTGGAGCAGCGACTACTTGCCGGAGAGCCCAGCTGATGCGAGAGCCCACGGACGCTGCCCCTCCCCCTTTTGACGCGCTGAGAAAGACACTGTCTTTTCTCTTGCTGAGAAATCCAGCCTCCGGCGTTTCCAGCCCACCTTTGCGGGTGACTGGGATACCGAGTCCTGAGAAAGAGATACCAGCCCTCCAGCCTTCTAAATCCCAGGTACTGAACTGACTAAACCCTTACAGAGAATTCTTGAGTCAGATTCTTGGCAAAACAAACTTAACTAAACTGTTACTTACTTACAGATCAGCCGTGGATCCTGGATGCTGGTCAAGAACTTCCAGCGAACCAAAAACGACCAGCCCAGGTGGACCGGCCCATACCTCGTCCCTCTTTCCCCAAGATCAGCGGTTTGAGTGGAGGGGAAGGCAAACTGGATCCACGGGATCCACTGCAAACGGATCCCTCTGCCTCTGCCGTATGACCGGTAGGTCCAGGAGGGTGTCGGCGACTCAGAGACTGAAACCGTGCCACGTTTTCTGCCTTTCAGTGATGCACGTGTAAAAGGAACACTTACTGAGCAGGAGAGCGACAATATTTTGCAACCAACAGTATCACCATCAAAGCGATTGAACACTACAGAGCCTGAACTCCTGTTTCAGGATCAGACAGTACTTGGAAAAAAGCGCTATAATTTGAGGCCGAGACCTATGGACAAATAAATATAATTCTTTTTCCCTCCAAGTACTATTTTTGAAAGTGCAGCTCTCCAATCTGAGAAACTTGCTTATTTTTGTTTTTCGAACCGCCATCCGGGTTCCGCTGCTAGGGCCGCGATTGCCCAAAGTCTTTGGGGTGCAGCTGACGACGTTAGGTCGGCAGTTCTGGTTGGTCCAAGGGAGTTGCCCTAGACTGACAGAAGCATTCTTTAGCAGAATCAACTTCCCATCGCAGGCAGCACTTTAGAGAGGATGGAGTTTTTCGAGATGGAGAGACCTGCCAAGGAAAAGAACTTTGAAGCCAGAATATGTAATATAATGACAAAGAAAAGTTTTTTGATATTGTGCATTTTCATGTTATTCAGTGTGATGATATTTTTAATAAGTTATGTTTTGTTCTCTTTTCAAGTAACGTTTGCACCCACTACATCGCCTATACCTCCTCCTTCCACTGTTTCCTCACATTCTTTTCAACCCCTTCCTGAACACGAATCAGCTAGGAGATTAGAGTTTATTAATAACTCCTTTGTTCAGCTCTTGCACCAACACCAACTTGTAATGAACACGACTAACTGTTGGGTGTGCGGTCTTATGCCTCACACAACGGATAAAGGTATCCCTTATCTGGGCCTGCCATTCAGCCACAATGGTTCTGTGTGGGCATACAGAACAATGTTCATATATGCACGTGAAGTCCACCCCCTACGTTCTGAAAAAGACAATCCTAAGAATAGTGCTCTAGTTAAGGGTATAGTTGACATGATTAAGGATGATATTTCTTATGAAACTACCCCCGAAAATGAGACACTTGCCTATATAGGATGGAACGTGACCGGATATGGAGCTACTCTGAGTGAGAAACAGCAAGCTAAGAGATCTTCCCCGATTTGGATTGTACCCCATCAGGGTCACCTGTGTCTGCAAGGTACTGGCAGGAATCCCAGAGCTCAGTTAGGGAAGAGTGTCTGTACTGAAACGTATGTTTTTGGGTCTCAGACTTCCCCTGCATTTTTAGCAGCTAGAGGGAACCTATTTCATCTGCCATGATAGAGCCTATACATGGTTGCCCCCTGACTTTTCGGGCTCATGTTTTGTTTCGTTCCTGTTGCCCCCCACCTACACAGCAGCGGCAGATTACCACAAGACAAGGATAGTTAGAGGTGTCTTGAGTAAAGAAGACACTGCAGGACAAGAATTTGGGGACTTCGCAAAGGGTTTTCTGCCGTTCTGGGGACCCATGGTTAACAGCAGGAACATAAGGCAATTGACAAGGGTAGTTGAGTCCACAGTAGTTGAAACTGCTGGTGCCCTTAGTAACTTGACTGCTGAGCTCCAGTCGGATCGTCTTATGACCCTTCAGAACAGGGTCGCTTTAGATGTCATACTTGAAGACCGAGGTGGGGTATGTAGATTGATCCAATCGAGTTGCTGTGTTTTCATTCCAGATAACGCTCCAACAGTGTACCAGGCCATCTCTAAACTGCATAAGATTTCCGAATCTATTCATGTGGATAAAGGAGATTGGTCGTTAATGGGATGGTTCTGGGAACTGATATCCGCCTGGGGATGGAAAATTCTGATGGTCATTGGGATGGTCTTAGCCATTCTTTTCCTGTTCTGTCTGTGCGTACAGTGTGCTCCTGCAATATGTGGCCTCTGTGTTACATCATGTGTAAGGAAACCTGTATCAAGAGACGAGCTAAGTACTAGAATGATGTTACAGCAACATCTCAATGACTTTAGGAATTTGGACCTGGACTCAGATTAGCATGAGATTAGGTTAAATTGCCTATGTAAGGGCAAAAGGAGGGTTTGTGGTTCTGAAAATTCTGGACTCGAGAATAAAACTTCGTCGTAACATGACGAATTTAGTATCAAAAGACCGAGAATGACGAGTACACTATGTACAAGCATTTTCGTCATATTCGAGTGACGATTTCACCTCGAAATCGTCATTTTCGTTCTGAACCCTCAGCTTCCATTTTGTGTACGGCAGCCATTTTGTGAGTTGCCCTTTACATAGGCTTATAATCCAGCTAGATTCGATTCCAAAGGACACGTACACCTTAATCGACTTTCCTATGACCTGTGCAAGTTGGAACCATTGCCCCAGGCCAAACCTGTTTGGTCAGTTCCTCTCCCAGTGGTCGAACGAGATAGCATCAAGCACAGCCTACCATAAACCTTTTCATCACACACACACCCTGCCGAATCTTGCTTACACCTGTCCCTGCTCTTTTCTCTCTCACTTGCTTTATGATGGGGAGGTGACCGTTTTTATTGGGGGTCCACTGATATCTGATGAGAATGTTGGGCCTTGCTGGGTAATTTGTTATGGGATGGACAAACTGAAATATGGGCTTGTCATCATGACTCTGCTTTTCCTTAGTAGTGGACACATGAGAACAGAATACTGAAATGTGGAGAATGTTTGCCTGAAGCACATTATTTTGTATAAAAAGAGAAGCCTGCCTTTGTAAATTTGAGCAGTCTCCTGAGAACATACATCCCATGCTGTTGTACTTCTAGGACCTGTTACTTGGTTGCAGCCAATAAAATCGATCCTTGACTTCATCTAGAAGACTCTGAGTTTCTGTGGTCTGAATCAGGAATGTACCCGAGGTCTTTGGGTGTACCCTGACACCGCTGGGTTACCGGTTCGGTACCGGTTCTGAAAAACCCAGTACCTCATCCTCGCAGTCCCTCCGATGGCCTGGATGCGTGAGGAACCCTCGAGTCTCTACACGAGCGGCACCCACGAAGCGGAAGCCGCGAGGAGTGGGCTCGCAATCAGCAAAGGAGGTCCGTGGAGGAAAACAGCAGTCCGTTTGGCCGAATACCCAGCAGGAAACAAAGGGGCTCCGTGGGATGCTTGCTTCCACCAACTTTTCACAGGCAGGAGGCGGGGCGGGAAGAGGACCAGCTGCGGCAGATGGCCAGCCGCACAGCAGGCTGGTCCTCGCAGTCCCGCCGATAGCCTGGATGCGTGAGGGACCCTCGAGTCTCTACACGAGCGGCTCCCAGTCAGCAAAGGAGGTCCGTGGAGGAAAACAGCAGTCCGTTTGGCCGAATACCCAGCAGGAAACAAAGGAGTTGCATGGTGAGCAAAAGAATTATGGATTTATCCCAGATCTCTTAACTGGAGGTGAATGTTTCGATTTGTTCGGCATTCTGTCCATCAATTGCGTGTCTTTTGCTTTCCCACCCTAAGTGTGCCAGGTATGTCCAGACGTGGGTCCTGGGCTCACTGTGCTACTGGAATCAAGCTATCCTGGCTGAAGAGGGGTGAAGCCCTGAAACCGGTCCTAGGATGCTTGTTTCCGGTCCTGGGAGGACCTGGCTTGGTAGTTCAGGCTGGACTGTTCCCATGAGGCACAAGGTCAAGACTGATTTGCATATGGCCAGGTCTAAACCGGAGTTGCATGGTGAGAAAAAGAATGATGGATTTAACCCAGATCTCTTGACTGGGGGTGAATGTTTTGATTTGTTCTGCATTCCGTCCATCAATTGTGTGTCTTTTGCTTTCTCGTCCTAAGTGCGCCAGATATGCCCAGACGTGTGTCCTGGGCTCACTGTGTCACTGGAATCAAGCTATCCTGGCTAAAGAGGGGTTAAACCGGTCCTAGGATGCTTGTTTCCGTCCAGGGAAGACCTGGCTTGGCAGTTCAGGCTGGACTGTTCCCATGAGGCACAGGGTCAAGACTGATTTGCATACGGCCAGGTCTAAACTGAGGTGGCATGGTGAGCAAAAGAATTATGGATTTATCCCAGATTTCTTGACTGGAGGTGAATGTTTTGATTTTTTTCTGCATTCCGTTCAATAAATTGTGTGTCTTTTACTTTCCCGCTATAAGTGCGCCAGGTATGTACAGACGTGAGTCCTGGGCTCACTGTGGGCCCGATTCACAGAATTAACTTAAGACAAAATCCTAAACGTACTACTTTTGGTATTCACAGAATGCACTTACTACTTTTGGTACTCACAGAATGGATTTACGACTACTAACTTTACGTCCGCACTCTGGCTGTAAATTCCGGCCCGGGGGAGGCGCATCCAGCTTGGAGGTGGAGCTTGCAGCCCGGAGGCGGAGTTGCAGCCCGGAGGTAGAGCTTCCGGCTCGGAGGTGGGGATTTAGCCATGGCTGAAATCTCCACCTCTGGGACGCAAGCTCTTCCTCTGGGCTGGAAGCTCCGCCTCCAGGCCACAAGCTCCACCTCCAAGCCGGAAGTTAGTAGTCGTAAATCCATTATTTGAATACCAAAAGTAGTAAGTGCATTCTGTGAATACGAAGCTCCGCCTCCGGGCCACAAGCTCCACCTCCAAGCCGGAAGTTAGTAGTCGTAAATCCATTATTTGAATACCAAAAGTAGTAAGTGCATTCTGTGAATACCAAAAGTAGTAAGTTTAGGATTTAGTCTTAAGTTAGTTCTGTGAATCGGGCCCTGTGTCACTGGAATCAAGCTATCCTGGTTGAAGAGGGGTGAAACCCACAAACCGGTCCTAGGATGCTTGTTTCCAGCCCAGGGAGGACCTGGCTTGGCAGTTCAGGCTGGACTGTTCCCATGAGGCACAGGGTCCAGACTGATTTGCATATGGCCAGCTCTAAACCGGGGTTGCATGATGAGAAAAAGATTGATGGATTTAACCCAGATCTTATGACTGGGGGTGAATGTTTTGAATTGTTCTGCATTCTGTCCATCAATTTTGTATCTTTTGCTTTCTCGCCCTAAGTGGGCCAGGTATGCCCAGATGTGTGTCCTGGGCTCACTGTGCCACTGGAATCAAGCTATTCTGCCTGAAGAGGGGTGAAACCCCGAAACTGGTTCTAGGATGCTTGTTTCCGGTCCAGGGAGGACCTGGCTTGGCAGTTCAGGCTGGACTGTTCCCATGAGGCACAGATCTCTTGACTGGGGGTGAATGTTTTAATTTGTTCTGCATTCCGTCCATCAATTCTGTGTCTATTGAATTACCACCAGCCTGTGCTCCCACACGTTGATAGCTCAAAGTATGGATAATATGTGTGGGTGGAAAGCGCTCCTTAAGATCAGCCAGTTTAACCCAAAGCGTTTTATGCTTAATGGTGCTACCTTTAGAATCACGAAAATCATTTTGTGTCTAGAAGAATAAGTTGTCATTGAAGGATTGTACACAGTAAAACGAATCGCACACTAAAGTGTTGGAACCTCAGGGTCAGCAAACTCAAGAGCTAAAACCCAAGCAGGTAGCTCCACCAATTGAGCCGTGTAATAGCCAAGAGACGGTGTGTGTACCAAGGAGGATTTAAAATCCCCATCATCAATGTTTCCTGCCACAATTGCGCAGGCTGCTGTATAAGCATGTTTAGAACCAACGGCGGACTGTGCTGCTCCATCAGTTTAAATAATGCATTTGTACTGATCAAGAGGGAGTATTGATAAAGAACCTGGATGAACATGTTCATACTGCAAAAACTCCGGCTTCTGTAAAGAAGGATCAAAGATAAAGTTGATATCAGCCGAAGTCAAAGAAGTAGCCCATTGTAGCCAACGAGGATGCAAGTCTTTTGAATTCAGGACACTAGCCTTCGTAACTGCTTCTAAAGCAGGAACCGATGAAACAATGAAAATGCGTTTACCCTGAGCCAGAGAGTGTTCTTTCAGAATCGTCATCTGTACTGCTGTCAAAAGAATTTCTGTAGAAGAGAAACGCATCACAGATGTAGTATACAAATGCGATTTCTAAGCAATGGGGACGGTGTCCCCTTCATTGAACGTCAAGTAAGTAAAGCCCTACGCCCCAGGTACAATTCTTTGGACCAAATTTGTAGAATTGTCTTGTGTTAACAAGAAGTTGGTCGCAAGCAGATCAGACTGCAGAGACCGAAGAATTGTGGGATGTTCCAGAAGCCCAATGGAAGCTGAAAAAGAAGGTTGTATCAATGAGTACACCGGTTTGATACACAGAGCATAATCAGGAATGTATGTCCTCCCGAAATAAAAAAACCCAGCAAAGATTGCAGTTTTTTAAGTGTAGACGGAGGATGCAATTGAGCACATTTCTCCAGAAAGTGGGGGGCCAACCCCCTACCTTCATTGTTGATTTTGTTGCCAAGAAAAAGAACCGCCAAGAAGGCGGTGTGATACTTAGTAAAATTGAATTTGTAACCAGAGTTTGCAAAATGTGCAATAATGTGGTCCACATGCAAGAGATGCAGCTCTAATTCATCATCCGTCAAGTATATGTCATCGACGTATGAGAAGGCATCAGGGTCGATCTCATGCAAAAGGGACACTATGCGTGCCGCAAACACACTAGGGCTATTCTTACATCTCATAGACAATATCGCGTATCATTGCTGATTGCCCAACGCACTGAATGTGGTCAAATCACGGCTCTCAGGAGCCAAAGAGTGGCAGTAAAAACAGTTGGAAATATCCAAAATGTTTTTGTTCTCTTTGAAAACAATTTTATTCCCTAACGCAGAGCTATGTGTGTTCTGGACTGCAAAGGTACGAACGTGACTGTTTAAATGTCCGTAATCTAAAAGTATGCGATATGAACAGTTCGGTGTCAATATCGGAATAAAGAGGATTATACATCGATGAAACACAGGGTTCAATCACACCCTGGTATTCCAATTACGTCAAGATGTCACTTATGGACACTTTAGCATCTCGTTTGATTGGATAGTGTGGTTAGGGCTGAGGTGTGGAACACAATGGAATCACATGAACCCGAGAACTCTAGTCCCAACCTGCCTTATTGCGATATAATGCTGGGGCCAATGACAAAGTCAACTGCGAGGCATAAGCCTTTTTATTCTCATCAGGAACATATTGTAAAAAACTTGGTAGAATAACACCTTCCCCTCTGGAGGAAGCTTGGATAAAAGGGGGAGGCCAATCAACCTTCGCCAACAAAATATCATAGGAAGTAGTGAGATTCTCCCAAAACACTGCTTTAATCGGGTGTTTAATATTACCTTCAATTTGGAGAATCATTTAATAAAGTCTATAAGGAGGGGCAACTCAAGTGTCAGCTGTTTCTAAGGTAATGAAAGTATCAGTTGCTTTCGCCTCCAGATGCTGGTGGAGTGTCTGGCGCACTATGGTAACCTCCGCGGCACTGTCAAGAAGGGATAGTGCCAAACTCCTGTCGAGGAGCAGGGTTCTCAGCATCTGAGGCATACTTTGCAGTCAAAGCAGAAACTTTTTTCCTCTGAAATGGCGCATGATATTTAGGTGGTTCCCCCGGCTTGACTTTCACATAAAACTGGCGCTGCTAGTCGCCTCTTGCTCGCGTACACTTGCCTTCTCAGCTATCCTGTTGTCATCCTTCACCGAATTGTTGATCTGAAGATTCCTGAAAGGAACAAGGAGAACGAGGATCAGAAACCTGGAACCTCTCAGGTGTCTTAATTTTAGAATGGTCATGCAAATCATATCTACGTTCAGAAGCATCAGGTGGAGGCAAACCTCCACGGGAACTAGGCTTCTGTTGATGCTGTCACTGATTTCTGTTCCAAGCCTTTTTAGGAAAGACTGGACAACCCTCCTTATCAGGAGGGGACTTAATTGGTGGTTGACTAAATGGATGAATGCCTAAGCTATTCCAACCTAAAGATGTAACTACATCTGCTATGATAATCGGCCACCGCTGCTAGGCGTTGGTGTACTTGCAAGCAAACTGCCTCATCTTTAATGTTGGTCAGAGTCATATCGGAGACAATAGGGAACATTCCCACTAACTTCATCCCCAAATCCAGGGCTGGATCAGCCCCGTGTTCATCTTGAACCTTTTTCAGAACGCTCATGGAGGGAGTACCAATGCTCAGTATATACACTGAAGCAAACACTGTCCCTCAGGTGGTGCAGTCACCTAAAGCAGGAATCAAACCACTTGGTCAACTCATTGTGAGGATCCTGTGTTTTTCTACAGGAGTAGTATGTGGAAAGACAGCTTCAAGTTGTTCAAATTTTTGTACAAGCCAAAATGGCAAGTCATCACGGTTTTGAGGACGTTTGCCCATCACTGAATCAATCATGACGGACTAATAACAAGACCACCACCATGTCCTGCCGGAGCCACTTGAATCGCATGCGACATTAACTGAATCAGACTTCTGTGTATATGAATCAGCATTGTATGTAACTGACGTAGCTCTGTGAGTGTAATATTAAGATAATTTGGATGCAGTGCAAAACCGGCCAAAATTGGCCAAGTGGCTCCATCGACTGATAAGGGGCCTAAACAGACCACAGAAACAGGGTGAGGAAGGGCACTATTAAACAAGATGGTATTCTCCAAGTCCGTCAATGGAACTTCAAGCAATGCAAAAGGGGAATAAGCCTGCGGTACTGAGGCTGCTGTATATTCATGAAACAAATTATCATTCCCATCCACTGCCGGAAATGTAACCCAAGAGTAAAAGACCTAAAAGTAGTGAGCCGCGCCCGCCTCAACAACAAAAATAATGTTAGCCCTGCATTGGAAACTCCACGTTGATTCAAGAATGCCGTTACCACTGCGTGGTTAGGTGCCGCAATAACGACTGCCATAATAAAAATGGAAAAGGATAAACTGAAAGAATGGAAGCGCAAAACCGGGTTGAGAGAGAGTAAAAAGCTTTTTAAACTTCAAGTTTGACAGACCTAGAAAATACAAATATAGGAGGCTAAGCCCTCACACCACAGACGTCTCCAGAAACCGGTGAGAGGGGATTGTTGGCAAGCACAAGCGACACTCGGGGGTCTCGCGAATAAGTACCAGACCAAACGTTGGTGGTGCCATGTGGCAGGGATTCTGCAGGAATACAAACCTATGCGCAGGAATATGGGACCTTGGTGTGTAGGGACCGGGTCTTCCTACCACCTTAGTACCCACGAGCCCAGGACTGACTAGCTATAGTGTCTCACTTGCCCTCCTACCCACTCACAGAGAAACAAATGATTAGACACCCCAGAACACAACACTCCCATATCTCTCAAGAATCACGGTAACGAGACACAACCTTTCGCACGCACTCTTGTACTTGTCTACAATAAGACCTGACAGAGACACGGAACAGTTTAAAATATTTATTTTAACTAAATTGCCCTAACATGCAGTATACGTGCCACAACAAGCAGAAAAATGCATAGTACAGTCAGCATAGCAACTAGACCATATATCATGAAGGGAGATGTCATCATGAAAAGACAATAGAGAAAAGACTATAGCTCCTAACCTCCCTCCCCTTGCTAAGAAGAAGTATTATCATATAAAAGAAGATCTCTGGGCTTTGTCATCAGACTCCATACCTTAGCCTATAGATGGTAGATCTAAATCATAGGTGCTGTCTCACTCTTTTTCTGGAAAGGTCCCTCTCCAAGTGTCTGTCACCTATTTGTGTATCCTACTAAAAATCCAAGTAAGCTGTCCAAATACCAGCTGCATCTGTACGTTTTGTCAAAGGGCTACGGTCTGGCTAGAACAAAATAACAAGGAGCATTGTTGTTCGCCCTCGCTCATAATGTTCAGTCAAATCCCAGGAACATGCAGAGAGTGAAAAAAGCATTGAGTGCTCATGTGAAAGCAGATATAAAAATATTGCAAAAATACAGACATGTAGTAAAGTGCGCAAAGCAGCAGGTGGGCTGCAACGTGCTCATGCTAAGTTAGAAAAAAACAACAATGTCCTTATGGACCATGTGACAATGGGCGCAAGAAGCATGCAGAGATCGGAGGGGGAGACGTCTTCCATAGGAGGGCAATGGACTGTCTTGCTGCTCTTAGCATCTGCACGATAAGGCGCCAATCGGAATGTGCCATGGCTTTGAGTTGAGTTGAGTTGGTCTTATACCCAGTAAAATCACCAGGGGGGGTTTGGTATATGGAATACCACTGTGTCCTTGATGTGATTTAGGACCTCTTTCCAAAACATCGTTAAGAGCGGATATAACCACCAGATACGGATAAAGTCCCCAGTCGCTGTTTGGCATCTCCAGCAGAGGGGGGAGAGGGTAGGTAGCATTTTCTGTAGTTGTGCAAGGGTATAGTACAAGCTAGTCATTAGTTTGTACACTGCTTCACATCGGGAATGCTCCTGTAGATTCTGGGGATTTCACCTCATAGTTGTTCCCAGTTTTGTGGGGACACCTCTTCCCCAGTGTCAACTACCCATTGATTTGGATAGGTGTTGAGGTGACTGGATTGTGAGTGTTGTAGAACCTTATATGTACGGGATATTAGGCGGTGGGTGCCCTCAAGGCTTCGCAAAAGGGTCTCATAGGGGTGAGGGACTAGTGGCTCCTAAAGCGTATTTGGGATTGGGCAACCAGTGGCGAAGTTGGTAATACTGTAGTCCATTAGCTTCAGTAACATGGAAGGGTTGTTTGCATTGTTCAAAAGTTTTGAAAGTGTCACCCTTGAAGAGGTCCTGGATGATGCGGCATTCTCCTCCCTGGCTCCAGGCTGGAAATGCGTGTGATTGTAAAGCAAGAACATGGGGTTTTGGGTAATAGGTGTGTTGGGGAGGGTAAGGATGTCAAGCTTCTGGGGATCACGATCTTATCTCAGATTTCAAGGACTGTTTTCGAGGGGGTTGATATGTATGCGCTACGGGGTTGCGCCATTCTAGAGAGCCAAGCCAGGTCCCACAGGGGCCTGCATGCAACTGTCCGATCCATGTGGAACCAGTGCTTTTCGCTCTTGCTAACCACCCATTCATATCTACATCGAAGATGAGATGCCCAATAGTATCCCAGAAGGTTAGGGCAAGCGAGGCCGCCACGATCCCGGAGCAGCATAAGCAATTTGTTCGAAAACCGGGGGAGATCTTTGCCCCATAAGAAAGAGGATAAGTCACGTTGGAGGCTTTGAATGTCTACCTGAAGGATGGATGTGGGGAGGGATTGAAAAGAGGTAGAGTATTTTAGGCAGGAGTGTAATTTTGACCGCGTTGAGGCGACCCATCCAGGAGATCGTGAGTTTTTTCCAGTGGTGTAGTTCTTCCCAGACGTCTTGTCTGCAAGTCAGCAAAGTTGGCCTGTGTCCAGGAGGAGAGGGACGGGTCAAGTTAAGGCCTAGGTAATGGATTGAGTTTCCCGACCAATACAAAGGGGTGAGAGATTGAAGTCGTTGTATCTCTGGAGCAGGGAGGGTAAGAATTCGAGCATGGGACTTGGTCATTGTTAGACTTGGCATCATTGGCGTGAGTCTCCCTTCCATTTTTTACTGATTGCCTCCTCTGTTTTTGAAGAGAGAGAGTGAAAAACCTGGTAAGAGATGAGTCTGGCCTCCACTCGGGAGAGAATGAAACCCCTGGTAAGGGCTAAGTCCTGCCTCCACTCGGTGGAGAGTGAAACCCCTGGTATGGGCTGAGTCCGGCTTCCACTCGGGAGAGAGTGAAACCCCTGGTAAGGGTTGAGTCCGGCCTCCACACGGGAGAGAGTGAAACCCCTGGTAAGGGCTGAGTCCGGTCTCCACTCGGGAGAGAGTAAACCCCCTGGTAAGGGCTGAGTCCGGCTTCCACTCGGGAGAGAGTGAAACCCCTGGTAAGGGCTGAGTCCGGCTTCCACTCGGGAGAGAGTGAAACCCCTGGTAAGGGCTGAGTCCGGCCTCCACTCGGGAGAGAGTGAAACCCCTGGTAAGGGCTGAGTCCGGTCTCCACTCAGGAGAGAGTGAAAACCCTGGTAAGGGCTGAGTCGGCCGAACTTTTTAGCGTTTCAAGCCTCATCATAGTTTTGGTTCTAACTCGAAGTAAGAGACTAAATGTAACCTGATTTCTTGCACTACCAGTAAAGACCATTATTAGTAAAAACAATTCCAGGGAAGGCAGCTCCATAGAGACAAAACAGTTTGATTGAAGAGCAAAGAACACGATTCATGAATATTATTGTTCAGTTCATATAACTCTTTCTATCTACCCAGGTGGTTTAACCTGGGGCATTGAACAATTTTAAAAAAGAGAGAGGGAGAGAGAAATGTTTAATGGAAATCTTTCTGGTATGTATGTCTGCAGCAGTGTTAGAATGCAATGGAGCTTAGGCCTTAAAAGGTTAGCGTTGAACAAGTGACTTTCCCTAATCCCTTTTATCTTACAGCCTACTTTTAAAAAATCCTGTATAGACACTGAAACCCTCAAAAAAGTAGAATAGAGAGAGAGAGTTCACCATTCCGGGTAAAAATCTAATCCTTCAAAAGCAGAGGAAGTTTTACGGGGAACTCAAAACTCAAGTTCCAACTGAATATTATGTGTGTTCTCTTTTTCAAATCTCCTTCCCCGCTGTTCCTATCCCCTGAACCCATTTCCCTTGCCTGGAAACTCCAATGCTCTGCGCTAATACAGCATTCAGAGTTGGCGTTGCCTGAAGGTGGATCTGTCGATTTTCATATAGACCCGAGGAAGAACTGGCCTGATAAAAATACATAATGCAGAACCCCCAATGATCGCCAACTACAGGCCGATCTCCCTGCTACCATTCCCGGATAAGGTCTTAGAGAAAAGGATCAACTGACACCTTGTTAAATACTTCAATGACCACTAGCTCCTCACCAGACCTCTCAGTCTGGTTTCATACCCAACCACGGCATGAAAACTGTCCACAACCCCGCCATGAATGACATCCGTATGGACACAAGAGACAAGGTGTCCTCTCTGCAGAGTTTGAGACAGTCTCCCACCCCATCCTCATCGACCGCCTCCGGGAGATCAGAATCCGAGGGATGCACTCTGATGGATCTGCTTCATCCTGACTGGAAGAACCAAGTCAGTCAGCCTGGCACCGTACACCGTGGATGCCCCCGACTTCACCTGCGGAGTTCCACAAGGATCTTCTCTGAGCCCGACCCTCTTAAATGCATCACTGATCCCGCTAGCCAGAATCATCCGCTCTCATAGCATCAACGTCCTCTCCTGCACTGCACACAACTGTCTCTCATGGTCGAGGCGCCCAAGTTCAATTCCTGCATGACGGGAATCGCCCACCGATCAAATAATAACTGCCTAAAACTGAACACTGACAAGACTTAAATTATGATCTTCAGGAAGAGCACTTCACAGTGGGACACCACCTGATGGCCACCAGAAATAAGACAGACATCCCCCCCACCCATGCCAAGAGCCTTGGCATCGTCATAGACAGCAAACGCATCAGGACCGCCCAAGTCAGCACAGTCACCACCTTATGTGTTGTATCCTAGCTGTATTGCAGTTTATGTCATCCATTGCTCCACCAGCGGACCTCTGTAAGAATGATGGAATAAAAAATGATGGTGTCTGGAAAGCACAGTTGAGAAGGGCTGAGCAGCATGCTGGCTGCTCATGGTGGGGCTGAACCTTTGGACATGTAACTTGTACAATAAATACTACTGAAATATCACTATCAGTCTCGACCACTACATCATGCTTCCATTCCCTGATGCTGTGGAAGATTTTCAAATGCCGCCCAATCAGCACCCTGCAAACAACCCCACACACCCTGGCAAAAGGAAGCTGGACTACGGGAACACAACCAATCCTGGGGTCAGCAAAAAAAGTCACCAGAAAGCAGCAAACTATTCAGAACTCCGCAGCAGAATCACTATCAACCTCCCACGCCGCACACATGACACCAAACCTAAAGGAGCTTCACTGAATCACGACACGTAAAGGAGCTCCACTGACTCACCACACCTAAAGGAGCTGCACTTACTCACCACACCTGAAGCAGCTCCACTGACTCACCACACCTAAAGGAGCTCCACTGACTCACCATGTTGTAATCTAACAGCGATTAGGTTAAGCGTTAGCTAAAGACATCTTAGTTCTAGCCGTTATCTTGACATTTAACGGACTCCATTTTGTATTCATGGCAGCCCTTTTGTCTGCCACACGCTACCTCGTGTCGACCATGTGCTTTGTCCTATCTTTCTGCTCATAGCCCTTGAATCTGCCCAGCAACAGGCTATTATTAGCGTCCCCTTGTTTTGCCGCTGACCGTTAGGGTCCACATCTGTTAGTGATTAGCCCTAGATTGGAATGTGTTAGCCGAGACCCCAAGACTGTTAGCTCCTCCCACTGATCAATTGTGTGTCTCGATATTACCTTATATGTACATAAAATGTGCTCTTGTGCTTTGTACCGCCTTCTTTTGAGCCCCTGTGTGGGTATAAATAAACCATGTGCTACTTCTTGCAATGCCGAAGGGTACTGTTTGAATTGTAGCACCACCTCATGAGATATAATAAATGTTACGTTTTCTATTTCCAGTTTCTGTGCCAACTTCTTCCTATTTGGTCTGAGGACTTCGTGCAGAGAAGGGCGAACCCCTTGCACTAGCGGGTCTGGCTGAGGCCAGCACGACAAAATTGGCACCCAACACGTGGGGCTCATCGGCGACTCGGATGCCCGAAAGATTGGTCGTGACGAAGGTTTGGAACCTCGATGAGGATGCGATCGCTGCCAGAGGAGACCCGAATCTTGGCACCCGAGGCGTTTCTTCCCTTCTTTCCGATCTGACCATCCAGGGGGCACCGGTCCTCGACTGAGATCTCTTCTGTTGGTCTGCCGTGCAGTGACCGTTTGGTCGAATTTAGAACTTGGCAGTTGTAATCTGGACAGCCATTGAGTGGTAAGAGCCGTTTTGCGGCACCTATTGTAGGTTTTGGATGCCCTTGTATGGTAAGGTAGTTTTAGGAACACTTACTGTGGCATATTTGTATTTGGAATAGACTAGTCTAATTTGGTATTTTGAATTTTGTATTTGGAATTTGATATTTGGAATTTTGTATGAATATATGTGTTGCAACTCATATAGGCAGGTGTCCCGAGGTCGAGGTCCCTGACTCGGACGGACGGGGTGTACCTGCTAACATTTCTCCGTTTCCACCCCGTCCGCAGGATCCTCTGGACGTTTCCTGGGTTTCCCCGGCTCTTCCCTCGTTGACCCCGTCACTGCACCTGCCTTCCATGACGCTGGGGGTGTGTTCCCCGGAGTTTCCGTCAAGCGGCCAATCAGGAGAGCGGACGACATCCGCGTCAGACCAATCAGAAGGGCCGGGGGCGTTTAAGGAAGCCCCGTCTTTGTGTGTCGGCGCGGAACCTCCAGGAGACCAGCCGATCCACGAGGAAGACGCCAAGGAAGGAGAAGGAGGAAGTGCCGAAGAACCGCTTCTAGGACCCCCGGAGCCGAGAATCGACAACCAGGAGGCCAACGACATCACGAGCCGCCCTGCCACACTTCCAGGGGAGAAGTGTGGCTCCACAAGGTACGAGGGCGTTTACAGGGATTGTTTAAACCAAGGGGTGGGACGGGGTAGTCTGAGGGTGGTTACTAGCGCTGTGCACTGTTTCCTGCCTACACTGTTGTAGATGGTGGTAGTATCCTGGTGATCCCTCACTCCCCTGCCCCCCTCCCGCTCGTTAAACCTCAGTCCCAGCCACTAATGCGGCTGTCTCTTTTCCTTTCTCTCGAGCCTACGTCTGGACCCGTGACCTTCCCCCTGAGAAGTCCCAGACCAGGAATTGAAGACCCCGGAAGTTCACCAGAGGAGGAAATCCCGGACTGTTGTGTTGTGTGCCTTAGTGGATGTTGTGCCACTGAAATCCCCTGAGTCTCAATACTGTAACTGTGAATAAAACGGTTATCGATAGACCTCAAGTCGTGGCGTCCCTCCTTATCCCAACCCCAGTCCTCACAGCAGGTAATGTGAAGATTTTTCTTCAACTATTTGATTTGAACGGCGCAACGTACTAAGAAAGTACTTTAAGCGCTACTTTACGTATAATACTGCATATTTTGCATTATTTCTGGCATGCCTGTTTTTAGCGCACTTCGAAGGTTGTGCTGCTTTTGTAACGGTACCAGTTTACGACTTGAGGAATCGCAGCCGGCTCCCCCTGAAGGGACGCCTAATAGAGATATGTAAGTGAAGTTTGTCTTTCTGCCATAATGTACAGCACGTTGTGGCACAAATATACCAAAAAGGATCCTGAGTTACGGTGGCCAGTGCATGGGTAATTTGATGCGCGAAAGATTGAGTATGTGGAACGATGTATGTTTGAGCGAATGTCTAGACGTGATATGTTTGAAAGTTTGTGAATGTGGGAAAAAGAAGTACGACAGCAAGAGAAGCGTGAGCAAGCGTTGATTGAGAAAGAGCAGCGAAAGAATGTGTATGAGAAAGCGCTGGAGTTGAGAAAGAAAGAAGTGAAAGAGTTAAAGGAGCGAGAGGAGAAGGATGGATGGATGGATGGATGGGTTTTTATATAGCGCAATATCACCGCCAGGTCTCAAAGCGCTTTGCATTGGGGACCCGTCCTGGTTTTTCCCTGTGAGAGAGCCCCTACTGGGTATCCCCAAGGTGAAAACCAGGCATCCCGCCGCGGGGGGCCATAGTGGAGATTAAGCAAGCTATTGCCCAGAGTTGCAGAGTGTGAACCTGTAATTCGAGTAGGCACCGAAGCGAGAATTACCAAGTCCGTGGACATTTTGGGCTCAAGACCCTGCCGCGTCGGGAATTGAACCCTGGTCCCGGGTCTGATCTCAGCGTCCGGGTCTGCCTCCTCTAACCAGTGAGTCAACATAGGTTGCAGGTATCTTGCCAATATCCTGTCTGACAGCCTCTCTATCCGGTCCTTAATAAACCACAAGATGATTTTTTGTTATTAGATCGACCTCCACCTCCGTATGCCGTTCCGTCCGCCCCGGCCAAAGGTGATGAGGATTCTGACACAGATCAACGAAAAGCGCGGGACACTCGATTCATGCTGACTGTTGAGCGTGCATACCAAGTCAGACAAGCTGCTCGTAAAGGATTACGCAGTACTGATTCTTCCTCCAAACTCTTAGCTAGTATACAGGGATGGTCGGAAAAGGAGCAGATGTATTTTACTGAGACATTTGCTACCGAAGTTGTAGAATTGTTTCGGAAATTTTCTCCGACATTAGAACCTAATGACGTAGCAGCTGATTGTAAATCCATGCGTGATGGTCTTTTTCTTCTCTCTCAGGTGCCCGACACGATTAGACGGTTGGTTAAATTACAGACTGATGCTGTTCCCTGAAGGAGCAGAAAAAGATTGCGGACGCTGCTGCACAGTCCACTCTGCCTGGAGAGTCGCAGTCTCCTATCTTCGTGACAGATAAGATAATACCAGTCGAAATGAGACCTATGCGGGAAGCCGCGCCCTTTGATGTTCCTCCTAAAGGAACGGGTGATAGTGACTGTTAGACGGACCGGGAGGGTCGGCCGAGGATACGGGGAGAGGTCTCCGGGGAGAGCCGTCTCCAGTGAATCGTACAGACAAGTAACTTCCCCCCCCACAGACGGACACCACACAATGATAAAGTTCAACGATACTTTATAGATAATTCTTCAAGTACGGTAGAATGGTACAAGGAGGTCTGGACTCAGGGGTCCCCTCTATTCTGGTCTCTGTTTGGGAAAAGGGTAGCGGGACAGTCTTGTTACCAAAAAGATGGAAAATAGCTCTCAATCCTCGAGCTCGGTGGTGTAGATGAACGGGCCGCGGCGGAGCCAGCAGGTCCCGAGATGGATGAAGGAAGACGACGGTCCGCGGCAGAGCCAGCAGGTCCCGATGAAGGTGGTCGTTACAAACGGTCCGCGGCCACGCCAGCAGGTCCCGACGATGATGAAGGATGGGGTGGTTCCCAAAGCCGCGGCAGCGCCAGCAGGCAAGACGAGGGTGCACAAGACAGAGCTACGGCAGCGCCAGTAGTCCGTCAAGGATGAGTTCTTCTTTGCGTCTCTCGACTCCAAGATACAACTCCCGTCCTGCTCTGGAGCTGCCCCAGTTATAGGGCTGGTGTGCTTTGATGTCCGGACCCTCGCACTTGGAGGTCGGGAGGTCCGGGATGAGGGGGTTCAGACACCCAGCAGGGGGGTGGAGCCAGCGCCCGGGGAGGCGATGGGCGAGCGGCACTTGGCGGTGGAGAGCCATCGACACCTCCTGCTCCCATTGACTGACCAAGTAGCCCGCTCACCTCCTGGGTGGATGTTGGTGCCGGAATGTCTGAGGCCTGGCCGGGCCCAGGGTTGAGGTCGATCGGGGGCCAGGCGGCCTCGTGGTGGAGTGTCCAAGATGGCGCCCAGGATGGGCGCGCAGGCCGGTAGTGGGTCGGCCTACGCGGTCAACAGGTTCGAGTGTAGGGGTCCCTGCGGGGACGGTGGACGTGCAATGGTGGTGTGTGGTACTTGCGTGGCTGGTTTGGGCCTGGTTGGGCCGGGGGAGAGCGGCCCTTCATGTGGCCTGTCCAACATGCGTCCCCCCCAGCTGAAGGCGGGGAGAGTTACCCATTCTCTTGGGGACTCTTCTCGTCGAGGCGGAAGAACCGGGACAGGCCATCTGCGTTGGCGTGATCGGGCCCAGGCCGATGTTCAACTGTGAAGTCCATCCCTTGTAGGGAGATGGACCAGCGTAGTAACTTCGGGTTTTCCCCCCGCATCTGCATCAGCCACTGCAGGGGTCGGTGGTCGGTCTGTACCCGAAAGGGTGTGCCAAAAAGGTAGGGCCGGAGCTTCTTGAGGGCCCATACCACCGCGAAGGCCTCCCTCTCTATGGTGCTCCAGCGTTGTTCCCGTGGTAGGAGTCGCCGGCTGATGAAGGCCACCGGCTGGTCATGGCCTTCGGTGTTCACTTGGGACAGGACTGCCCCAATGCCATGGTCGGAGGCATCCGTCTGGACGATGAACTCCCGGCTGTAGTCGGGGGCCTGGAGCACAGGGGCGGAGCACATGGCGGCTTTCAATTGTTCAAATGCAGCTTGACACTCTGGGGTCCAGTTGACTTTCTGGGGCTGATTTTTTGACGTGAGCTCTGTGAGGGGCCTCACGATAGTACCATAGTCTTTCACGAACCTTCGGTAATAGCCCGTGAGGCCCAGGAAGGCTCGCACCTCGGTCTGGGTAGTGGGGGGCTGCCAGGACTGGATGGCGGCAATTTTTAGCTGCAGAGGGGCCACCAGGCCGCTTCCCACCTGGTGCCCGAGGTAGGTTACAGACCCTTGCCCAATTTGACATTTGCTGGCCTTGATCGTGAGGCCAGCTTGCTGAAGGGCGTGCAGTACTGCTCGGAGGTGGTGGAGGTGCTCGGACCACTGGTTGCTGTATACAGCGATGTCGTCTAAGTAGGCGGCGCTGAATCCTTCGAGCCCCGCCAGGACCTGATTGACGAGCCGTTGGAACGTTGCTGGGGCATTCTTCATGCCGAAGGGCATGACGGTGAAATGGTAATGGCCATCGGGCGTGGAAAAGGCAGAACGTTCTTGTGCCCGGGGTGTGAGGCCGATTTGCCAGTAGCCCGCCGTCAGGTCGAAGATACTGAGGTAGCGGGCAGCTCCCATGCGGTCGATTAGTTCATCTGCCCGGGGGATGGGATGTGCGTCTGTCCTGGTGACCGCATTCAAGCCCCGGTAGTCGACACAGAACCGGAGTTCTGGTGTGGTGCCGGGGGCAGCTGCTTTGGGGACCAGTACTACAGGGCTGGCCCAGGGGCTGTCTGAGGGCTCGATGACCCCGAGCGTGAGCATTTTGGCTACTTCCTCCTGGATGCAGGCCCGTACCCGATCTGGCACGCGGTAGGCCCGGTGGCGGATAGGGGGGCTGTCCCCCGTGTCCACATCGTGCGTACACCAGGAAGTGACACCTGGGGTGAGGGAGAACAGGCTGGCGAATTGTGACAGGAGAACTTGGCACTCCTGGTGTTGTTCTCGGGTGAGGGCCTCTGAGAGTCGGACCCCATCTACGGAACCGTCTTTCTCCCGCGTTCGTAGGAGGTCCGGGAGGGGCTCGGAGTCCTCTTCAGCCCCATTGTCTGTGGCCATCAGGAGGCTGAGTTCTGTCTGTACAAAGTGCGGTTTCAGTCTGTTAGCGTGGAGGACCCGGAGGGGGTTCCGGGAGGATTCCAAGTCGATGAGATAGGTAGCCGGACCCTTGCGCTCGACCACTTTGAAGGGCCCTGTCCACTTGTCTTGTAGGGCGCAGGGCTCGGTGGGGGACATCACCCATACCTGTTGCCCAGGTTCAAATTCGATGGAGGAGGCATTCCGGTCATACCACCTTTTCATGTCCTCCTGACTGGCCTCTAGGTTGGCTTTTGCTAGTTCTCGGAATCGCCGGGTCTGGTTGCGGAGTGTTAGGAGGTAGCGGAAAACATCTGGTGGGTTCTTTAGAGGGGGCATCTCCCAGCCTTCCTTAACTAGGCTGAGCGGCCCGCGCACGGGGTGTCCATATAGCAGTTCAAATGGGCTGAAGCCCAGGGACTTCTGGGGAACCTCTCGATATGCGAAGAGAAGGCACGGCAACAGTACATCCCACTGGCGACGGAGGGGCTCTTCCAACCCCCCGATCATCCCTTTGAGCGTGCGGTTGAACCGCTCAACGAGTCCGTTTCCTTGAGGGTGATAGGGGGTCGTGAACCGGTAGGTAACCCCGCACTGTTGCCAGAGAGATTTCATATATTTCGAAATAAAGTTCGTGCCTCTGTCACTGACGACCTCCCGGGGGAAGCCCACCCGGGAGAAGATCCCCATCAGAGCCCGGCCGACTACCGGGGCTGTCACAGTCCGCAGGGGAACAGCCTCCGGGTAGCGGGTGGCGTGGTCCACTAGCACCAGGATGAATCGATGGCCTTGTTTTGTGCGCGGGTCCAGGGGCCCTACGATATCGATTCCGACCCTCTCGAACGGGGTGGTGACCACGGGAAAAGGTTGCAGGGGGGCTTTCAGTTTGCGGCCGCTCTTCCCACTGGCTTGGCACGTGGGGCAAGATCGGCAATGCTGGTGTACATTGTCCCTCATTTTGGGCCAGAAGAAGTGGGTCACCAGGCGGCTATAGGTTTTGTCTTGACCCAAGTGTCCTGCCAGGGGGACATCGTGGGCCAGGTTTAGCAGAAAGTCTCTAAAACGGAGGGGCACCACTAGGACTCGGCTGGCCCCTAGCTCCGCGATTCTTTGCTCACTGTACAGCAGATCATTGTCCCAGTAGACCCAGTGAGTTCCGGAGGTATCCCCTGCGCTTTGGGCTAGCGCTTGCTGGCGGAGTCCCTCGAGGGAGGGACAGGTCTTTTGTTCTTGGCGAAATTGTTCTTGCGTGGGCCCCCCCTCTTGAGGCCACTGGTCGAGGTTAGCGAGGTCTGGAGGTTGAGCTGGTTCGGGGGGGACGTCACGGTCGGTGGTTTCGGCGGGGGCGACCGGAGGCGGTGGCGCCGGCCATTCGAGTTCCTCTGGGCGGGTGTTGGCACGGGCGGTCATGGACCGGGTGGTGACGCACGCCCAGTCCGGGACGCCCAGCATCCCCAGGTGCTCTTTTCGTTCGACTGCTGCCCATGGAGAGCTTTCCAGGTCATTACCCAGGAGGCAGTCTACGGGGGCATCATCTCGGACCGTCACCTTCAACATGCCGGAGACCCCTCCCCATTCGAAGGGGACGCAGGCCATCCGACACAGACTTTCTGAGTTATCGGCTGAACGTACAGGGCAGAGAATGTTTGGTAAGTATTGTTCGGGGGTCACCAGGTGACAGCGGACGGCTGTTACACTGGCCCCAGTGTCACGAAGGGCTTCAGCCCGGCGTCCATTGATGCCCACCCATTGGCTGTACTTCTGGGTATTAGCGGGTAGGGGGACCCGCGGGACCATGTCTCTCCCCCCTAGGCAGGCGAGAGCCATGGCGGCTGGCTCCCATTCTTGGTGTTCCTGTTCATATTCTTCTTGTTCCTCTGAGATCCGTTCCTCCCCCAGAGCAGCAGCGGCTACTTGGCGGGGTCTTGGGCTCTGGTACTGGGGGCAGTTTGGGTCGTTCGCATAGTGTCCGACTCGTTGACATCGATGGCAGGTAACATTGGTTCGATGTCCCGGTCGCGCTGGGGTGCTGCCCCGGTTGGCCGGGGGGGTGGGGCTGGTAGTGGGGGTGACCGGAGCGTTGCTTCTTCCGCGTCCTTGGCCTCCACCTCCTCGGGGACGGTGCTGACCATTGTTGTTCCGGTTCTGTTCGGAGGACCCATTTCGACTCACTCTGGTGATCTCCCACCGGTCTGCTTCGGCTGCGAGCTGCCGGGGATCCGTTAACTTGCTGTCGAGGAGGTGCTGGCGAAGTTCAATGAAGCAATTGTTCGACAGATGCTCCCATACCATAAGATTGAACAGTTGTTCGTAGGTTGTGACCTTGCTTCCTTTGATCCAGCCCTCGAAGGCTCGGCTAAAGTAATTGACATAGTCCACCCAAGTTGTACCTGGGATGCGGGTGCAGTCTCGGAACCTCTGACGGTACATCTCGGGTGTGAGGCCATAGCGAGTGAGGAGTGCAGCTTTCATATGGTCATAGGAGGTCATCTGCTGGTCCGGGAGTTGCAGTAGGGCGTCGCGGCCCTCATTGAGGAATCTCCCCCACAGACCGGCCCCCCAATCGCTTCTATCGATCCGGTGCGCAGTCATAGCGATTTCATAGGCCTTAAACCATTGCTGGATGTCGTCCTCTCGGAAGTATTCTCGAACGACATCCTTGGGGATGTGTACCTTCTTCTCTGTTGCCCCTGGAGTGTGGGGTTGCTCGGGCACCCCTGTTTCTTTATTCTGTTTGCGTAGGTCGATTTCAGCTAATTTCCGCTCATGTTCATATGCCAGTTTCTTTTCCTCGAGCTCCCTTTGTCTCTGTTTCTCCTCTCTTTCTTCTCGGAGACGCAGGTGCTCTAAGTTGATTTTCTGTTCGGCCAACTTTAGTTCAACGTCCATTTTGAGCCGGGCCATTTCCAGCTCGTGTAGTCGGGTTCTTTCTCGTTCCTGGATCTCGTCTGGCGAGAGACCCGTTCTTCGTTCTTCAGGGGCCATGGGGGTTTGTGCTGCGATGTCTGGATCGGGGGTTCCGGCAGCCCCGGTTTCCGCCCAAGATTCCAGGGCCTGCTTAAAGTCATCTTTGGTATTTAGTCCGGTGGTAGCGATACCTAATTCGATACAGAACTGTTTAAGTTCACGATGGCTGTACTCGCCCAATTTCTCCATCTGGAATTTCTCCGTTGATCCGCTGTCTTTAGTTGACATCGTGATTCGCCGTGGGGTGAGCTACTCTCTGTACGGTTTATGCGGTGATTCGGATCCCGTCGCTGGCCACCAATGTTAGACGGACCGGGAGGGTCGGCCGAGGATACGGGGAGAGGTCTCCGGGGAGAGCCGTCTCCAGTGAATCGTACAGACAAGTAACTTCCCCCCCCACAGACGGACACCACACAATGATAAAGTTCAACGATACTTTATAGATAATTCTTCAAGTACGGTAGAATGGTACAAGGAGGTCTGGACTCAGGGGTCCCCTCTATTCTGGTCTCTGTTTGGGAAAAGGGTAGCGGGACAGTCTTGTTACCAAAAAGATGGAAAATAGCTCTCAATCCTCGAGCTCGGTGGTGTAGATGAACGGGCCGCGGCGGAGCCAGCAGGTCCCGAGATGGATGAAGGAAGACGACGGTCCGCGGCAGAGCCAGCAGGTCCCGATGAAGGTGGTCGTTACAAACGGTCCGCGGCCACGCCAGCAGGTCCCGACGATGATGAAGGATGGGGTGGTTCCCAAAGCCGCGGCAGCGCCAGCAGGCAAGACGAGGGTGCACAAGACAGAGCTACGGCAGCGCCAGTAGTCCGTCAAGGATGAGTTCTTCTTTGCGTCTCTCGACTCCAAGATACAACTCCCGTCCTGCTCTGGAGCTGCCCCAGTTATAGGGCTGGTGTGCTTTGATGTCCGGACCCTCGCACTTGGAGGTCGGGAGGTCCGGGATGAGGGGGTTCAGACACCCAGCAGGGGGGTGGAGCCAGCGCCCGGGGAGGCGATGGGCGAGCGGCACTTGGCGGTGGAGAGCCATCGACACCTCCTGCTCCCATTGACTGACCAAGTAGCCCGCTCACCTCCTGGGTGGATGTTGGTGCCGGAATGTCTGAGGCCTGGCCGGGCCCAGGGTTGAGGTCGATCGGGGGCCAGGCGGCCTCGTGGTGGAGTGTCCAAGATGGCGCCCAGGATGGGCGCGCAGGCCGGTAGTGGGTCGGCCTACGCGGTCAACAGGTTCGAGTGTAGGGGTCCCTGCGGGGACGGTGGACGTGCAATGGTGGTGTGTGGTACTTGCGTGGCTGGTTCGGGCCTGGTTGGGCCGGGGGAGAGCGGCCCTTCATGTGGCCTGTCCAACAGTGACGATTAAAATTCTGTTGATTCTAAATATATTTTATTTATAATTGGGTGTACACTCCTTGGAATAGAGCAGATGTAATGACGCTTAAAGCAGCGTTACCTGATCCATGTAAAAATCCAGCCGCCTTTTATGAGGAAGTTGAAGGCGCTATAAATTCTTGTACTATGACCCTATGTGATATAGATTTAATTTTCGGTTGAATTGTACCGCCAGATATGTGGCGGACTGTTCGTAAAATTGATGACCGTGTTATTTTTGGTGCCGAATGGAAAGATTTGGAACGAATAGATGCGGATAGAGAGCCCGCCCAAAAGCCACATCGGTTAATACTAGATCTTCCTGCAGCAATTTTGACTAAACTTAAAACAGTTATCCTCCCTAAAAAGATTGATTGGACTGTTTTAGCATCATGTAAACAAAAGGCAGATGAATCACTTTCTGATTTCTTTACACGCTTTGAGGAAGCTTTTCATGATTTTAGCGGTCAGTCTTTAACGGATGATACTGGCAGACATCTGTTTGTCAATAAACATGTCACAAATCTGTTACTAGGGATAGCCAGCCGCTTAAAAGCTTGTGAAAGTTCTTGGACTACATCCTCTCCAGCATCTGTTTTAACAATGGCTCAATATTATGAGCGTCAAGAATTAGAAGCAAAGGGTAGCGAGGACAAGAAATTTAAAGAGTTAAAAACAAAAGTTATGTTGGCCCAGGTTTACGGTCCGCCCTCTAGAGGCTATGATAGAGGCCACGATAGGAGTTACGATAGAGGCGGACAAGGATCTTTCAATACCCCCTACACTCGGACGAATTTGTCTATTAATCAATGTGCATATTGTAAGCAGTTTGGCCATTGGATGACTGATTGCCCATTGTTGCGCTCCCAGCAGAATTCACGAGGGTGGGGCCAAATGAGAAATCGTTCAGGGTTTTCGGGGCCTAGGGGAAATATGAATGATCGTGCCTGATTTGATACAAATGTACGAACACAGAATAGCCAAAACACTTTTGATAGACGAAATCAATATCAAATGTCTGATTATGTCCAGCCTGATCTTTACAATTCTGCTCATGCATAGGATTGCCTAGGATGGGGTAAGGAATCAGTTGAAGTTCCAGTAGATCAGATGCGTCCCTATGTTACAGCACATGTTTTGGGTTCTACTGATTGGTTTCTGGTTGATACAGGAGCTACTCGTAGCGCTTTGTCTAAACAATTGGTTCCGAGGGCTCCCCTGTCTGGCACGACTATTACTTCGATAGGTTTCGATGGAACACCTTCTCTTAGCCCATTGTCGCAACCACTTGCATTCCATGTTGATAAATTTAGTGCTCCATGTCCATTTTTGCTTTCCCCAAACACACCAGACAATATTGTGGGTCTTGACATGCTAAAGTATTTTAGAGCCACAATACGATGTTCTCCTGAAGGAGTGCGTGTCATTTTGAATGATAATCACTCCGAGTCTGAAAGAATTTGTTTTGTTAAAGAAGATATTGCATTAGCTTCACTTCCTGAATCTTTGTGGGCTACCTCGGACACTGATGTGGGTCAGATGGTTATCCCACCAGTACAGATTAGTGTCAAGGAGGGAGCTGTGTTACCTCGTTTGCCACAATATAGAATTTCACAGGAGGGTGGAGAAGCACTCATACGAATTGTACATGATCTTTTCCAAGTTGGGGTTGTTGAGGAAGTCCCATTTAATGTTTGCAAAAGCCCGAGTCTTCCAATTCTTAAAAGAGACACTGATACACGAGTTTACAGATTCATTATCGATTTGAGGGAAGTGAACAAGATTGTCGTACCACAGTATCCTGTGGTTTTCGACATCACAACACTTCTTACTTTGGTTCCTCCGACTGCTACTACATTTTCTGTGATAGACTTGAAGAACGCTTTCTTTTCGATCCCTATTCACCCTGACAGCCGATATCTGTTCGGTTTCACTTTGAATAATCGATCGTATAGATTTTGTAGAGTTCCTCAAGGCTATACTGAGAGTCCGAGTATTTACAGTCAAGCAATAAAAAGAGAACTTGATTCTTTTGCTTTGCCCGAAGGTGTGACTCTCATACAATATGTCGATGACATCTTGCTGGCAGCCGACACCCCAGAACAGTGTGAAAAATGTACTCTGTCTTTGCTTTCTTTTCTTGCTTCACATCATCATAAAGTGTCTAGAAAGAAGCTACAATATTGTAGACCAAAGGTAACCTACTTAGGTCACCTTTTGTCTAAGGAGGAACGTGCATTGAAATTAGATCATATACAATCAATTTTAGACACGCCAGTTCCTACCACACAGAAAGGAGTACGTGCATTTTTGGGTCTTACTTCCTTTTGTAGATAGTGGATTTTGGGATTTTCACATATTGTTAAGCCTTTGTTAGCGCTTTTGATGAAAGACACTCCAGTACCCCTTCCATGGTCAGATGAATGTGAAAGTGCTCTTCGACAGTTACGACAAGCCCTTTGTTCAGCACCAGTGTTAAGCACACCAGATTACACGAAGCTTTTTACACTTTACGTACATGAGAAAGATGGATGTGCATTGTCAGTTTTAGTCCAGTTACATGGCGATAAGCAACGTCCTTGTGCTTATTTTTCAGCAGTTCTTAATCCTGTTGCTGGAGCATTACCTGGGTGTTTTCACTCAGTTGTAGCAACAGCGGTGTCCATTCGACAGAGTGAGGGAATAGTTTTGTCACATAAGCTGTTAGTGTTAGTACCTCATGCTGTTGATGCCCTTTTGAATCAGACAAAGACGCAGCACTTAACTAGCGCTCGTCTTACAGGATATGAACTGACATTGCTGGCTCCTCACATTACATTGAAGAGATGTGCAGCTTTGAACCCAGCTACTTTGTTGCCGTATCCGGTGACTCAGCCTCAGTCACAAGAAACGCATGATTGTATATTCCTGACTGAGGAACAGACAAAGGGTCGCATTGATCTGCAGGATACGCCCCTTCCAGATGTGGATGGGGAATTGTGGGTTGATGGGTCTTGTTTGAAATTACCAGATGGTACGACCTCAGCCACATATGCAATCACCACGCTTGAAACAATAGTGGAGACAGCTCGCATACCACAGAAATCGGCCTAAGCAGCTGAACTGATAGCTTTGACACGAGCATGTGAGCTTAGTGCTGGTTTGTGTGTGAACATTTACGCAGATAGCCGCTATGCTTTTGGAGTAGCGCATGATTTTGGCCTACTCTGGAAGGAAAGAGGCATTCTTACATCTCACGGAATGCAGATAATGCACGGAGAATTAGTGCATAATCTCTTGATTGCATTAACATGCCCAAAGAAAGTTGCCATAGTGAAGTGTAGTGCGCACAAGAAAGTGACAGACAAGAATGGACAAGGAAATGCCTTTGCAGACCACGTGGCACATGAAACCGCAATGCAGAGAAACACTACTCCCATGTATGTAGTGAAGTCACAAGCTGAGAGAAGCGTGGCTCAGTGGTTAGAGGCGGCAGACCCGGAAGCTGAGATGGGCCGTGGACCAGGGTTCGATTCCCTTCCTCGGCGGGTCTCGGGCTCAAAAATTCCACGGACTTGACAATTCTCGCTCCGGTGCCTACTCGACTCACGGGGTCACACTCTGCGACTCTGGGCAATAGCTTGCTTAATCTCCACTACGGCCCCTCGCGGTGGGATGCCTGGCTTTCACCTTGTGGATACCCTGCCGGGGAATCTCACAGGGGAATACCAGGACGGGTTCCCTAAGCAAGCGCCTTGATACCTTCGGGTGATACGTGCGCTATATAAGTCGCAATACATACATACATACAGAGATGGCATGATGCTAGGCAGGAAGTGCGAGAGATACAGAGGACACCCTCTGACAAAGAACGTGAACAGTGGTCTGAAGAAGGAGAGTTAGATGACGAAAGTTGTTGAAGAAATAAACAGATGGATAGATGGAAGCTGCCTATAGCTTTTGTACAGCCTATGGTTCAGATGGCACATGGGCTAGCACATGTTGGAGCTTCCGCAATAACGAAAATGCTTACGCAAGTTTGGGAGCATCTAGAAATTGCTAGCACAGCTAAAAGAGTAGTACACTGTTGAGGGTTGGGATAGACGGGGCTTTAGTCAGGTTCATGGCTTCCCTTCACCAGGATTTGTTTGCCATGGTCAGGGTCACCAGGGAGGGAAGATGCAGTCCCCAGTTTAAGTCCACGCGTGGGGTACGGCAGGGCTGTATATTAGCCCCCCTACTGTTCACCATATACATTAATGGTCTGGGGAGCCACCTGGAGGAGGCGGGGGGGGGCGTCCCGCGTGTAGGAGAAGCTAAGATTCCTGCTCTCCTAAACGCGGATGACGCAGTCCTCATAGCCCGTACTGGCATTGGCCTCCAGCGTTTGCTGCATGCATTTGGCGCCTTCATGGACGACTTGGACATGAAGGTCAACGCAGGTAAATCCCATACGATGGTGGTCGGAGCCCATAGATGCAAAGGGAAATCTTTAGGTGTAAGGGCGAAGTGGTCTCAAGAACGGAAACTTTCCCCTACCTGGGGGTGCTCTTCGATGAGAGGGGATCGTGGTGTCCACAGGTTAGGGAAAAAAACCTGTCAGTGGCCAGGTCATCGGCGGCCCTTATGGGCTTCTCAAAAAGATTGGGGGCTAGGCCGATGGAGGCCTTATTGAAGGTATATAGCACTAAATGTATCCCAATTGCTACGTATGGTGCCCCAATTTGGGGATACGTACGGCTTGAGCCTATACAGAAGGCAGAAAATAGGTTTCTACGTTCCCTATTGTCAGTCCCATCATCCACCCCAACACACTCTATCCACGCGGAGGTGGGCATGGACTATGTTACAGACAGGCTCAACTTGGCCCCGCTGATCTTTTGGTTAAGGACATGGCTCAATAAGGAGTTAACTCTGAACCATTCATTCATGGAGGATGTCATGTCGTTAGATCACTCCAAAAAGATCCCCTGGCTGGAATATCTGGAACTTTTTGAATCCCCTTCTTGTATCAGGAACGTGGATGTAGTCTCAGTTAAAAGGCAGTTTTTGACTTTGGCAAGATTAGCCCGCGAGGAAAGGGAATTGCAGAAGCCCTCTGTGAGGTCTCATTACATATTAAAAAGCTCCACCTCAATGGAACCCTATCTCAGCATTGTTACTAGACCCTTTCACAGACTCCTCTTGATTAAGTTCAGATTCAACCTGATCCATTATCATTTGGGCAATTATCAGTCTTGGGCCAGACCGGAGTCAGCCCCTCCCTGCTCCTGCGACAACTTCTCAACCCAGGACACTATGCATTTTATCATGTTTTGTTCCTTATTTTCAGTTCCCCGCAAAAAACATTTGCTACCAATTTTGAGGGAGGCTGGTTTTATACAAGCAAGACCAGCACTTCTTTACCTTCAGTCCATGAGTAACACTTGCATTATATTTTGCATGGGAAATTATTTGGTAGCAGCATCACGGATTAAATCCAGCAATGCTACAATAGACAGTATCTAACGACTGCTCACCCCCTGCAGCCCATATTGACATTTGTATGTGGTACTTTGCCTTTTTGCACAAATTCCCTTATTAACAGTTTTTACTGAATGTATTGCTTTGAAATAACCTCTGTAAATGTATTTTTATATTTTAATATGCATGGAATGTATGTCTTTTTATGATTTTACTTAAAATCGAATAAAGTATTTTGACTGACTGACTGACTGAGTAGTACAGTCTTGCTTGATTTGTTTACAATAAATCCTGGAAAGGGAACGCGAGTTCCATCTGGAGGTTTTGCTACACCGACTGCACCTTCTGAAGTCTTGCAAATGGACTATATCCAGCTTGAGCGTTGTAATAACTTAAAGTATGTTCTAGTGGTGGTTTGTGCCTTCAGTAAATGGATTGAAGCGTACCTCACAAAAGACAATACTGCTATTCCTACTGCTAAGGTGCTATTGAAGGAGTTCTTCCCAAGGTTCGGTGTTTGCAGACTTTTATGGAATGATAACGGACCTCATTTTGTTGGGGACGTTATCAAGTATGTCTTGAAGGGATTAGGAATCAAGCAGAAGTTCCATGCTGTGTTCCATCCACAATCAGCAGGATTGGTGGAAAGGTATAATGCTACTCTGAAGCTGAAAATTGCAAACATTCAAGCTTCTACGCATTTGACTTGGCCAGATGCATTGCCATTGGCATTGTTGTCCATCAGATCAGTACCACATTCTAGAAAGGGTCTCACCCCGTACAAGGTGGTATTTGGATGGCCGATGAATATTTGGGGAGTTCCGAAACCGAGTTCTGTGTATGATGTACAATGTGTCTTAATGAATGACTATTTGGCACAGTTAACCAACAGTTTGGTTTCTATTCATCAACAGGTTTGAGAAGCGCTCCCCGGTAAATCCGTGGGTGAAGGCCATGAACTCCGTCCTGGTGACTTCGTGATGATCAAAGCGTTTGAGAGGTCAAGCAGCTTGGAGCTGAGATGGCGTGGACCAGAACAAGTGCTCCTTGCCACAAAAACAGCGGTTCAAGTTACCTACAAAAAGAACTGGGTGCATAGCACTCACTGTCGGAAGGTATTGTCGACCTTGGTGGAACCTGCTGTGCTGACCGATCATCGAGAGATCTTGACTACGGAGAAAGGCCCTGCTGTATCACCTGACGGATCTGCGGAGTTCTTCCTGGACCAGACGACTCCTGGAGCAACGCGATATAACTTGAGACCAAGAAAGTGATCTACAGTTTTTTTTGAGAGAGACAGGTTGAGCAACCGCCCTGGGTAGTGGAAACGGAATGCCAATATGACAAGGGAGGTGGATCAGCCCTGCGTAGTGTAGTGACACCTGTCTTGGTCTCTGGTGAAGAAAACAACGTCTACCCACGGGAGAAGAGCTCATCTGACTATTTTTGTTTTTTCTGTTTTGTTGTATTTTTGAGAGGGTTGACTTTGTTGCTATGATAACCACTAAGAAAAAGATTTTAGGAGTGTTAGGTGTTTTTGCTCTTTTGACAATTATAGCAGTGATCACCTGGTCCATTGAAATGATGATTCCTGCTTGTGAGTTTTTTGTGGTGCCTACTACTCCAGTCCCAGAAGAGCATCAGCATTTCACTCTTCCGTATCATGAGCAAAAGCATTGAGAATCCTATCTCAATAATACGGTTGTTCAGATGCTCCACCATACCCACAATGCAACGAATGCCACAAATTGTTGGATATGTGGTATGCTTCCAGCACATCAAAAGAAAGGTGGAACACCGTTTATTCCACTTCCTTTTTCGCATAATGGTTCTTGTCGAGCCTGGTACACTCTTCTCTTTACGACTAGGAAACCTGCAGTAGGTGGACTTCTTTTCCGTCTGAATAAAGAGTGTTATCAAGATGAACATGGGTATCCTCAAGCAAATGGAACTATATGGGAATGGGAGGAATACCGACCGGACAATGCTTCTACGCCATATGTTTTCACCCATACGAGAGACTCTACCACAAGCAACCAGTCTGAAATCACTGTTACAAGGACTAAAGCAGATCTATGTGTGCAAAGTACTGGACGAATTCCAGTTGGGATTAGTGATTGTGTTACTGTATTAAATATAGATGGATTAAACGATAGTTCGTTCTTGGCTTCACATAACACATATCTAGTATGTGGAAGTCATGGGTATCATAGACTACCAGTAGGGTGGTCAGGTATATGTTATGTTTCTTTCCTATTGCCTCCTGTTTTCCTGGCACCTGCTTCATACCACCGAGATTTTAAATTGTTTAGAAACCTTTCAATGAACCGTTATAAAAGGACAATAAGAATTGATAACATGGATCAAACAGATACTAGTCTACAGCAATATGTTGATTTTAATTTGGGTCTGTTTCCTTTTGTGGGTACTGCATTAAATAGCAGAAAAATACGACGATTGACTAGAGTTGTGGAAGCTGTCACTAATGAAACTGCTATAGCTCTTGGCAATATTACCGAGGAGTTGCAAATTGCTAGAATTGTAACTCTCCAAAATAGGATGGTGCTAGACATTATGTTAGCAGATAGAGGAGGAGCATGTAAAGTTATCGGTAGTAGTTGTTGTGTTTTTATCCCTGATAATTCACCCTCAGTATATGAAGCAATTCTTAAACTGCATAAGATAGCTGTAGATATTCATACTAAAAATGGCACCTGGACTTTTGCTGGTTGGTGTTGGGCTCTAGTTTCTACTTGGGGTTGGAAATTACTGACTGTACTATGTATTGCAATTGCAGTGATTTTCACCTGTTGTATGTGTATCCACTGTGGCCCAATGCTATATTCTATGTGCATAACTGCTTGTATACCATCCAAAAGGAATGCTGTGAAAGCACAACACACGTTGGATAAGGAAGTGATTGACATGATGCGTATAGATATACGAGATGAGTGTATAGATTATCCTAAAAGAGCGTATGTCTTTAGCTAACGCTAAAAGGGTCGTCTGTTGTAATCTAACAGCGATTTGGTTGAGCGTTAGCGAAAGACATCTTAGTTCTAGCCGTTATCTTGACATTTAATGGACTCCATTTTGTATTCATTTCCGCCATTTTGTCTGCCACACACTACCTCGTGTCGACCATGTGCTTTGTCCTATCTTTCTGCTCATGGCCCTTGAATCTGCCCAGCAACAGGCTATTATTAGCATCCCCTTGTTTTGCCGCTGACCGTTAGGGTCCACATCTGTTAGTGATTAGTCCTAGATTGGAATGTGTTAGCCGAGACCCCAAGACTGTTAGCTCCTCCCACTTATCGATTGTGCTTCTCAATATTACCTTATATGTACATAAAATGTGCTCTTGTGCTTTGTACCGCCTTCTTTTGAGCCCCTGTGTGGGTATAAATAAACCACGCATCTCTAGTTCGATGTGCTACTTCTTGCAATGCCGAAGGGTACTGTTTGAATTGTAGCACCACCTCATGAGGTATAATAAATGTTACGTTTTCTATTTCCAGTTTCTGTGCCAACTTCTTCCTATTTGGTCTGAGGACTTCGTGCAGAGAAGGGCGAACCCCTTGCACTAGCGGGTCTGGCTGAGGCCTGCACGACAACCACAACTAAAGGAGCTCCACTGACTCACCACACCTGAAGCAGCTCCACTGACTCACCACACCTGAAGCAGCTCCACTGACTCACTACACCTAAAGGAGCTCCACGGACTCACCACACCTAAAGAAGCTCCACTGACTCACCACACCTAAATGAACTGCACTGACTCACAACACCTGAAGCAGCTCCACTGACTCACCACACCTAAAGGAGCTCCACTGACTCACCACACCTAAAGGAACTCCACTGAGTCACCACACCTGAAGCAGCTCCACTGACTCACCACACCTAAAGGAGCTGCCCTCACTTACCACACCTGTAGCAGCTCCACTGACTCACCGCACCTGAAGGAGATCCACTGACTCACCACACCTGAAGGCGATCCACTGACTCACCACACCTAAAGGAGCTGCACTGACTCACCACACCTGAAGCAGCTCCACTGACTCACCACACCTGAAGGAACTCCACTGACTTACCACACCTAAAAGAGCTCCACTGACTCACCACACCTGAAGGAGCTTCACTGACTCACCACACCTAAAGGAGCTCCACTGACTCACATCTGAAGGAGCTCCACTGACTCACCACATCTGAAGGAGCTCCACTGACTCACCACACCTGAAGCAGCTCCACTGATTCACATCTGAAGGAGCTCCACTGACTCACCATACCTGAAGGAGCTCCACTGACTCACAACTGAAGGAGCTCCACTGACTCACCACATCTGACGGAGCTCCACTGACTCACCAGACCTGAAGGAGTTCCACTGACTCACCAGACCTGAAGGAGCTCTAGTGACTCACCACACCTGAAGGAGCTCCAGTGACTCACATCTGAAGGAGCTCCAGTGACTGACCGCACTTGAAGGAGCTCCAGTGATTCACATCTGAAGGAGCTCCAGTGACTGACCACACCTGAAGGAGCTCCAGTGACTCACCACACCTGAAGGAGCTCCACTGACTCACCACACCTGAAGGAGCTCCACTGACTCACATTTGAAGGAGCTCCACTGACTCACCGTACCTGAACGAGTTCCACTGACTCACCACACCTGAAGCAGCTCCACTGACTCACATCTGACGGAGCTCCACTGACTCACCATACCTGAAGGAGCTTCACTGACTCACCACACCTGAAGCATCTCCACTGACTCACAGCTGAAGGAGCTCCATTGACTCACCACACCCGAAGCAGCTCCACTCACTGACCAAACCAGAATGCACTCCACTGACCCACACCTGAAGCAGCTCCACTGACTCACCAGACCTGAAGGAGCTCCACTGACTCACCACACCTGAAGGAGCTCCACTGACTCACAACTGAAGCAGCTTCACTGACTCACCAGACCTGAAGGAGCTCCACTGACTCATCACACCTGAAGGAGCTCCACTGACTCACATTTGAAGGAGCTCCACTGACTCACCACACCTGTATCAGCTCCACTGACTCACATCTGACGGAGCTCCACTGACTCACCACACCTGAAGGAGCTTCACTGACTCACCACACCTGAAACATCTCCACTGACTCACATCTGAAGGAGCTCCATTGGCTCACAACATCTGAAGGAGCTCCACTGACTCACCACACCCGAAGCAGCTCCACTGACTCACCACACCTGAAGGAGCTCCACTGACTCACACCTGAGGCAGCTCCACTGACTCACCACACCTGAAGGAGCTCCACTGACTCACCACACCTAAAGGAGCTGCACTGACTCACCACACCTGAAGCAGCTCCACTGACTCACCACACCTGAAGGAGCTCCACTGACTCACATTTGAAGGAGCTCCACTGACTCACCACACCTGAAGCAGCTCCACTGACTCACATCTGATGGAGCTCCACTGACTCACCACACCTGAAGGAGCTACACTGACTCACCACACCTGAAGCATCTCCACTGACTCACATCTGAAGGAGCTCCATTGAGTCACCACATCTGAAGGAGCTCCACTGACTCACCACACCCGAAGCAGCTCCACTGACTCACCACACCTGAAGGAGCTCCACTGACTCACACCTGAAGCAGCTCTACTGACTCACCAGACCTGAAGAAGCTCCACTGACTCACCACACCTAAAGGAGCTGCACTGACTCACCACATCTTAAGGAGCTCCACTGACTCACCACACCTGAAGCAGCTCCACTGGCTCACCACAACTGAAGGAGCTCCACTGCTTCACACCTGAAGCAGCTCCACTGACTCACCAGACCTGAAGGAGCTCCACTGACCCACCACACCTGAAGGAGCTCCAGTGACTCACCACACCTGAAGGAGCTCCACTGACTCACCACACCTGAAGGATCTCCACTTACTCCCCACACCTAAAGGAGCTCCACTGACTCACCAGACCTGAAGGAGCTCCACTGACTCACCACACCTGAAGTAGTTCCACTGACTCACACCTGAAGCAGCTCCACTGACTCACCACATGAAGGAGCTCCACTGACTCCCCACACCTAAAGGTCGCTTCACTGACTCACCATACACAAACTATCATGATTCAAACTCCTCACCCACACTTTCAAGGCACTACATAACACTTGCCCAGCAAACCTCAACAATCGAATCTGCTTTCACAAACGTTCCAGAGACCTCAGTCCATCCGCACTCCTACTTGCAGACATCCCACGCATACGAAAGACCAGATCCAGCAGACAAGCCTTCTCGTACATTGCTCCTAAAGCGTGAAACGACCCGTCACTGCACATAAGAGCCTCCTCCTCACTTCTTGAATTCACAAGAGGCTGAAGACCTGGCTTTTGGAGTAGTCCCACGAGGCCCCAGGCTCGGCTAGACTCACCCCTGCCCAGCTCCAGGCTACCTTCCTGGATGTTAGTGCGCTCTATAAATCAGCGAAACATAACATAAAACGCATACGTTTGATACTACAACAAATAGGTCATATAATATATATATTAGTGGTTTGATTTAGATATATATTAAGTTTAAGTAGGTGTGCAACAGAATTCAGATGCTAATTTGTGAATTTTACATCACAATCATGAGGTCTGACGTCATTACAACAAAGTGAAAGTAAAACAAGTTGATGGGCTCACTTTACTTTCACTGCATCAATGCTTTGGGAGGGAGAGAGAAGGTGCATATGAAAATGAAATGAAATACCTCCGAAGTGGTGTCCTGGGGGCTGTCGGGAAGATTAAGCGAGCTACTGCCCAGAGTCACATGGTGCTAGGCTGACCTGCCGCCATGAACCCCGCAGTCCAGAGTCAGGCACCCTGGCCACTGCACCACACCTCTTCCTCCTCCCTGCTGAGCACTGATTGCTTCAGGAGAGGTGTAGTTGGAAAGTAGAGAAGCTCCCCTTTCCACTGATACCTCTGACAAGTGGACCCCTCCTTGGGATCGCCACAGGAGAGCGACACCCTGGCAGGGATACATCGACTAGGCCCCAGGGACATTGGGAGCGGCCCATTAAGCACGACATTGTGCTCCCCTCCGATCCCCAAATATCTTGGTATTTCTGCCCCATGGGGAGCAGATGGGGTGATTACTCCCGATCTTCCCCCTAATGGGGAGGGTCAGATAGCCCACTGGAGACACCAGGAGGAGGGAAAGAAAATTTGGGATGGTGGAAGCTCCCGATGGGCATGACCATGCCCCTAACCTAAACAAGCATTGGCATAGTCAAAAGGTCTCACTTTTGGGACTTTATAAGTATTCAGTTATCCAGCACAATATCGTTGGTGCAACAACATTAACTGTTGCATGGCTAAACACTTATAAGGTCCCAAAGCCGAGAACTTTTGGCTATGCCAATGATTGTAGTCAGTGTGTTGTGCTGCTGATACGTGATGGTGGTGAGACCTATTAGCAAGGTTTTGCAGCCATGCTGTACAGCGGACTGGATGCTTTGCAGTCTGCCTTTTGTTAAAAGTGCATGCTGGATGCATCATGGTCTTATAGGAGCCAGGCTGCACACCAGCCACCCTACTATGCAGCAAAGCTGCATACCATTGCCAAAGTTGTCAATGCCATGCTGTACAGCAGGAACAAAAGTCAATGACAGAGCCGATAGTCTCAAAGGCGAGACCTATTGGCTTTGCTAATAATGCTTATATATAGTTAATTTCCTCAAACATTTTGGAGGAGATTTATAAAAAGTAAAGGATGAAATAGCCATGATTAGAATACAGCGCATTCAGAAGTACATTACATGCTTCACAACAGAGCAGTTAAATATCTTGAGCATTTAACGGCGGGGCAGTGTTCAGGTGGGATCAGGAAAGCAAGATTGTTCTGAACGAAAGAGAATCCAGTCAAGCAGACACTTTAAAAGAAATGATCTTGAAGGCAAACTGAAATCCTCAGGTTCTAGTTCAAGGTATACTAAAAGGTGAAATAGCAGTTTCTATTGTGCCGTTCGATGTAAAGTTACGAATGAGTTCTTTCTACTCTTAAAGTGGTAATAGATGCCGCGACTCAGTTGAATGAGAGTTCGCCCAGCCTCGCGATTTTAACAAGCAATCATGATTGCTTAAGTAACCTCCAAAAGCCATGAGGTAGAGCTACCAATCAGGAAGTGGTGTGTGGCAGTGAGCAGATACCAGAAATCAACACCATGTTGCAACATGACAGGACAATGCTGCAGCCAGAGAAAAAAAACCAAGTAATCACAAATCTATAACCAAAAGAACAAGCCCGTGAGTGGTGCACGTGAGCATCCCACTTCTCTTTCCTTCATCAAGGCTGAAACTATCCCATAAAAGACAATAAACATCACCCCGTATAAAAACATATACAATGAGATTACAAACTTACATGTAAAAGCACAAACCACACTTTGGGGTCTCTATGTATCTCATAGAGATCACATCCTAAATCACAAGTGATTGGCACATAATACACCACACACAAAGTACACTCTAGGTCGTTTACCAATCAGCAACCCGAAGGTTACATGTTTCTTCAAAATTCTATAGAAGGTACTTAGACTGATATAAGGATATTAAAAATATATAACATTACATACAACATCCTAATTCACCATACAATGGTGTACAGTTCACAACTAAATTCAAATGTAGACAATGAGAGTAAAACATGAGGACAACCTGATTGGGAAGAATTCACTTTTTTAGAAAGACAATTACACTCCACTAAATTGTCTGTAGTAAAGAGAGTAAGGGGGAAGTCCAAGGCACTAGGGTAGAATTATAGCACTATAGATCATATATAGATATTGTAGTTAATAGGCAGTTCTCACCTTATCATGTAGTGTAGCGTATTCACAATATTTATATTATGTGATTGGTGGCAGTCATCATATCACAGGGTGTTATTCATTCCGTCCATAGATGGTATAAGTGGCCCAAATCACGTCCCTGCTCAGGACCTATACAAGAAAGAGACTTGTGGTTCAGTCATGTGAAAACACCCCATGTTGCGAGTGTGATGGAGAAAAGGAACTGGCAAACGGACTATCATTCGAATAGTCATACCCCATCTTCTGACTACTTATAAATACCGAATCAATCAATCAATCAATCAGAGTACTTGTAGAGCGCGCTACTTACCCGTGAGGGTCTCAAGGCGCTGAGGGAAGGGGGTGCTGCTACTGCTCGAAGAGCCAGGTCTTGAGGAATCTTCTGAAGCCGAGTAGGTCTTGGGTCTGTCGTATGTGGGTAGGGAGGGTGTTCCAGGTCCTGGCGGCGAGGTAGGAGAAGGATCTGCCGCCGGAGGTCGTTCGTTGGATGCGGGGGACAGTGGCAAGGGAGAGGCTGGCGGAGCGGGTGCTGGCGGGTGGGGGTGTAGAAGCTGTGTCTGCTGTTCAGGTAGGCTGGTCCGGTGTTGTGGAGTGCTTTGTGTGCGTGGGTGAGGAGCTTGAAGGTGATCCTTTTGTCGACGGGGAGCCAGTGTAGGTCTCTCAGGTGGGGGGTGATGTGGATGCGGCAGGGGACATTGACGATCAGTCGGGCGGAGGCGTTTTGGAAACAGGTAAAGTAGGATAAAGAGTCCACAAGACAACAGCCCATATTACCATGGTCTCCTGCATGGCTATGAATTTTACTAAATGATCTGAATATTAAATGAAAGTATTAAGCTGCAACATCATCTCAACCCCGTCATGATGGTACGCGGTTAAGTTCCCCTTAACACCAGTATGCAAAATCAACCTACCGCCCTTACACATAGTAAAGCGGATGGTACCAATTCCTTAAAGCATCAGATCACTATTAAAGATAATAAATTCTGGAATATTTCATTAAGGCCATCGTAACCATCTGTTCAAAAACTCAAAGCTCTCACCAGCTGCCAGTATTCTAAGCTCCTCCCCTTTATACAGTATCATTCAACATCAATCCTGAACGCCCTCACCCAAGTACTGTGGGTAAACGAATATGTCCTGCGGTCTGTGTCTGTAAGGGGTGGGGGCTGCCCACAATGGGAATGGCCATGCCATCACCCAAAAAAATACAGCATGAGTTTTTCTGCACCATCTGGGGGGAGAAATCGGGTGAATACACCCAAACTACCCCTGAGGAGGGGGACAGAAGAGAACAGGAAACGTTTTTAAAAAAAACAAATGTTCAGGGGTGGTGGAAGCGCCCCATGGGCACGGCCATGCCCTGGCCCAAAAAACGCTGCAAGTCATTTTGCGCTGCCTGGGGGGTCTGATGAAGGTGATTACCACCCATTCCATACCATGTGGGCTTTCTGCCACCCCGAGGCTTGAGCCTCTTCTCTCTGCCATCTCACAGCCCAAATTACTTTCTGCTCCCGCATGGTGGGATGATAGGGGTATTCACCCCCAATTATCTGCCCCCAGGGGCAGAAGGTCCACTAAACACCAGGCAATTCAAAACATAGTCAAACAAGGGGCGTGGCTTGCGCGCCGCTGTCTCATGGCGTGTTGCGCTTGAGCTCCTGGGCGCCGAGGTCCGTTGGAGGGTTTACCATCCGTGTCCAGGTGCCCCTGTGCAGCGAAAAAGCTCTCCCTGACTGGTACATATGCTGAGAGCCTTTTGTCCACGTTTCCGTCGCTTCCCAGCCCTGGCTGTGTGATTTCTAACAGACGGCAGTGACGCTCGTTATCTTTGCGAGCGGCCGCCATTTCAGCTGCCTGTGGCGGAGTTTGGAATTTCTCCTCAGGAGTGCCGACGTGGGTTCATTCTTGCCGGCTCAACGAGTTCTCAGGTGCTATTATCTATATTTAGTTACTTTGTGACTATTGATTCAGCTTTTTTTTTTTCCTGAGCTGTTTGGCTCATATTTTTGTGGCTATTTCTGCTTACTGACGTTTTGGATTACCCGGGTGCAACAGTTTGAAGCTGGAGCTGCATTTCATTTATTCTATGTAACTCTGCTTTTGCCTACTAGCTTTTGGAAGTCTCTGATATTTTTTCCTGAGAGTGTATGCCATATAAGTCCGCCTTTTTGGTTTATTCTGCCTGCTTGCTCCCAGTGCGCTCTATTCCTTTACTTTTGGTGGGAATTACTCTTCCCTTAACCATTTTTGCCTGCCTCTATTATACCTCACGTGGCTTTATATATTTTTTTTCTGTGGCTGGTATTCATGGCTACAAATATGGGCCGGACATCAACTACTAAGGATGCTAAGGATTCCGGTGCCTCTCTTAAAAGACTTAAATCACTGTCTCCCACGCCTGAGTCTTCTCAATCGGATACCAATACCACTCTTGATGCAATCTTGACAAGACTCAATGAGGTTCATGATATTGCGCAGTCAACAAAGACTAACACAGATTTACTTCAAGTGGAGGTGTCTGCTATCAGGAATGACTTTAAGGCTCTCTCTATTCGTGTTTCGGCCACGGAAACACGTATTAGTGGTGCAGAGGATAATATGCAGAAGCAATCTAGGGCTCTTTCCCGAATGGAGCGCTCAATGGCGTCATTGCGAAGGGATCTCACGGAGCAGGAAGATCGCAATCGCAGATCTAATCTGCGCATTTTTGGTCTGCCGGAAGATGCAGAGAAATCATCCTCTTCTATGATTGATTTTCTATACCAATGGATTCCTTCTACTCTACAAATCTCCTTCCAGAGAGACTTTGAATTAGAAAGGGCTCATCGTGTCCCTACTTTTCGTTCTAAATCTGCCACTCAGCGAAGAGCGATAATTTTTAAACCACTGTGTCACCAACACACGGAGCAGATTCTTGCCCACATGAGGAAGGTTAAAGCTATTACCTGGGAAGGTCATCGAATTTCAATTTATCAGGACTTTGCCAGGGATACAGTCATAAGGAGGAAGGGTTTTCTTAATCTTCGGAAACGTCTTACTGACATGAACATCCCCTTTTCCTTTTCTGGTCCATCGAAATTTCGTATTACCTTTAAAGGTCGCTCCAGAATTTTTGATGAACCCGCAGACCTAACCTCTTTCTTGGACAATCAGATGGAACTGCAGATGGAAATTCAAATGGCAGCTTCGCTTGATCCTGGTGCTTCTGGCACTTGAAGTGTATACTTATACCTCTGCTGCTTTTTCTTTTGGTTTCAGATCTGTTGACTTAGTTGTCTCTTATGATCTGTATGGTGGTTTTATGCTCCTCAGTTGTTGATATATTCCTGTTGTCTGTTTGTGGTTTTGCCACTTGGTTTGGTTTGTATTGTCTGTGTGGGACTTTGCCACCTAGTTTCGTTTCATATCTGTAATGAGTTGTCTCTTTTTCAGGTCTCTTCAGTTTCTCTCTTTTAGTTCTGTGCAGTGCTCTTATTGCTCACTGTTGTTGGTGCTCTTTTATTTCTGTATGTGTAGTGTTGTCACTTAAAGTATACGATTTGTCTTCTTCTTTCCCTTCTCTGTGCGTCTTCTATTTATATGATGTACTCTACCACTCTGTTCAGTATACCTTTTTTAGATCTCTTCTAACTTTCTTGTGGTATTCCTTCAGCGTTTATTTGTCTTTTTTTCTTTCCCTATGCTTGTTCTCTGCCCGTGTTAGCTTTCGCTCCTTCTATTATCTCACTTTCTAGCTTCTTTTATTTCCTTCTCTTTTATGTATGAGTATTGCGTCTTATGTCCATCTTTTGATCTTCTCTTTCCTTTGATTCTAATTTTTGTCACTTTTATTGTTGGTTCTTTCTATTGTCCTTTCGCCAGATATTTATCTCATATTGTTTGCTCTTCAGTGTTTACATCAATAATGACTGTATGCATTATATTGTGGTTTGGTTATATAAACTATTTCATTGATGCTTATTAAGTACGCATATATAGCTAATGTTCGATGCTTATTATTGTATAAGTTGTTTATATATCTAGCTTATGATAATACCAGGTAAGGAAGCAAGCACTGAAACTTATCTATTGCTTCTCTACCCTAGATCTAAGTTATTCTATTTATTCTTCATGCTCTAGCCTCCTGTTCTCTTACTCTTCATTACTATATAGTTGATATGTTCCTGTATTTTCAATCAAATTATTTCTAACAAGTTATATATCTTTCATGAATTTTAATTAATTTTTCATCTTTAATTTTTGCATATTCACCTTCATGATATCGTGATTTTTTCTATTTCAGATGTTTCTTTCTCCTCATTAAGTTTAGCCAGTTATGTAATGTATTGGGGCTGTTGGTATTGTATGAACTTTCCCCTCCTGACGGTCCCCTTGCTCGCCTTCCCACGTTCCCCCTAGTATGAATTTGGTCTTTTTCAGACCTCCCCTGCTGGTTCCTCTCCTCCTTCTGCTTTCTCCTCTCTTCTCTCTCTTCTTCTTTCGGATTTCCCACATGGACTCTTCCTCTTCGACATTGTTTGTTGTCTGGACGCTTGGATTTGTGCTGGTTGCTTTTTATTTTCCATCTCGAGCCTTTGTTATCTTTCTATCTGTTTGTCAATGTCAGGTTTGAATGTGTTGTCCCATAATGTTAAGGGTTTAAATCATCCAGTGAAAAGATCAAAAATCTTAGAATATTGCAAATCTCTCTCTTCAGATCTAGTCCTTTTTCAGGAAACTAAGGTTTCTGCCAGAGAGGCACTATTCCTGAAGAAGGAATGGGTCTCGGATGTTGTTTGTTCAGATGCTTGTGGTAAAAGAAATGGGGTCATTACTTTAATTAAAAAAAATTCAGGCTTATCCATACTCTCTTCTGATCATGATACTGAGGGTCGTTGGTTATTAACTAAGTTGTCTGATGGCAATACTGATCTTTATTTCATGAATATTTACGCCCCCAACAAAGATGATCCGTCCTTTTGGAACACCGTTACCAAAAAGTTGAATGACACACCTCATTCTGGGAATCTTGTAGTTGGTGGAGATTTTAACTTGCCAATGGATCCCATTCTAGATAGAAATTCAGCTTTTCAATTTCGCCCTCCAAAGTCTCATAATCACCTGCTTAACATGTGTTCCGTAACTCATCTTCAAGATGTATGGCGTCTTCACAACCCCACTGGTAGTGATTTTTCCTTCTTTTCTTCACCTCATTCTACCTTTTCTCGTATTGATTATTTATTAGTTCACTCTTCTCTGGTTTCGGCTTCCTCCTCTCCGCTTATTCATCCTATTCTGATTTCTGATCATGCCGCGGTTACTTTTACTTTGTCGTCCTTTGCTCCTAAATCAAGAGTTTGTTCCTGGAGACTTAGGGGGTCATTAGGATCGCGGTTTTTCCGCATCCTCTGGGCCGGCGGAAGGCACCGCCGGCCCAGAGGATGCGGAAAAACCGCAGCGGACTGACCAAAGACCCACCGCCACATTAGGATGGCTGGTGGGTCCTGGTGTCCGTCCGCAGCTTTTCCGCCGCGGCTGGCTTACAACCGCGGCGGAAAAGCTCTAATATGGTGATGGTGTCTGTCAGACACCGTCCACCATATTAGGATGGCCTGTAAAGTATGCTTTTCCGCGGCGGGTTTTCCGCCGTGGAAAAGCATACGGAACTTCACTGCGGGGGCCCGTTGCGGGCCCCCTAGGTGAAGGGGGGGTGGGGGGTGCACATGGGGGGTACCTATGGTACCCCCCTGCATTTGCATGCAGAAAGCGGCAGGCACCGCGCGGTGCCTGCCTCTTACTGCATGCAAATGCAATGCGTGCATTTTTAACATTGTGGCGGGTGCAGCTTGAAGCTCCACCCGCCGCAATGTTAAAAATAGAGGATGTGACCGCAACCCTGGAGGTCACATCCTAATCAGCACGGAGGGAACGCCGCAGCCCCTGCGGACGTTCCCTCCTCCTCAAGGGTGGCGGACGGACGCAAGTCCGTCCGCCATCCTAATCGGCCCCTTAATACGGAAATTTTATATGATGATGCCCAGATTGATGAGTTTTCTACGGATATCGAAACCTTTTTCCTTGAGAATGAAGGCTCGGTCTCTTCCCCAATTGTCCTTTGGGATTCGTTCAAATGTACCTTCCGTGGCCAGGTTATTAAGTGTATGTCAAAAAGGAATGCTGCTATTAAAAAAGAACTTACTGATCTAGCAGCTGAAATAAAAAGACTGGACACTCTAAGGATAAATCTTGTCTACAGATGATCAAGCAATTAAAGTACAAATATAATACTATAGTTACCAAAAGAGCCCATATTGGGGTTCAGGCTCAAAAATCCAAAAGACTATTGTTAAAAAATCGGGCTGGGAAGATTCTCGCGGCCACATTGAAATTTCAGGATTCCTCCTTTAAATCTTCTCACATCTCTGCTATTAATGATCATCTTGGTTGTAAAAAATTTCAGACTGGGGAAATTCTTGAAGTCTTTCGTGAGTTCTACAATAACTTATACACCCCTTCTAATCAGGCCTCTTTTGAGCAGTGTCAGGACTTCTTGAAATCTGTTCCGGTGAAGTCGGTATCCGTGGAAGATAGCATTTTGTTAAATGGTCCGATTACTCCGGAAGAAATTATTGCCGCAATTAAAGCTACTCGTTCTGGGAAAGCTCCAGGGCCTGACGGCTACCCTATTCTGTTCTATAAAACCTTTCTTCCCGTGATTGATCCTAAGCTTCAATCTGTCTTTGACGCTTTTATTAAGGATGGATCTGTTTCTGGCACGGCGGCTGAGGCTACCATTGTAGTGATTCCAAAAGAAGGAAAAGATCATTCAGAACCCAAAAATTTCCGTCCTATTTCCCTTCTTAACATGGAGGCTAAACTTTTTGCTAAAATTTTAGCCAAGAGATTAGAATCCTTCATTCCTAACTTGGTTCATCCCTCTCAAACGGGGTTTGTTAAGGGCCGTCTTGCGCTAGACAATATACATACATTTTGCCATATTCTCGGAGCAGCTAAACGTTCTCATCTCCCTGCTGCGGCCTTGGCCCTTGATGCTGAAAAGGCCTTTGACAAGGTCTCTTGGCCTTTTCTTCGTGCTGTCTTGTGTGCACATAATCTTGGTGATTCCTTCATTAACATGGTTATGTCCCTATATTCTCAACCTAGAGCTAACATAAGAGTCAATGGTGCTACGTCATCCTTTTTTAATCTTCGCCAGGGCACCAGACAGGGTTGTCCTTTATCTCCACTTTTGTTTTTACTATCCATTGACCCGCTCCTCAGATTGATTGAGTTACACCCTGACATTAAAGGTTTTGCTTTTGGTCCTCATCGTATTAAAACTGCTGCGTACGCGGATGATGTTCTTATTTTCTCAGATGATATTGCATTGGCTATCCCGGCTATTTCGGATACGATTTCCCTTTTTTCAAAGGTTTCAGGTTACACCTTAAATAAGGATAAGACTGAGATGTTCCCCTTGAATGGATACTGTTTTTCTACGCAAATGGGCTCGGCTGGTTTCAAATGGCAGTCTAAGCAGTTAAAATATTTGGGTATCTATTTTTGCTCTACTTTATATGCTACAATTGCTTATAATGAATCCCAAACTCTTCTTAAAGTTCGACGTCTTTTGGATACTTGGTCTCCTAAACACATTGCCTGGTGGGGTCGCCTTCAGACCCTCAAAATGATGATTACACCTATTATTAATTTTGTATCATCTATGCTCCCAGTAAAGTTGTCAGATTCCTTCTTTCATGACATTGATGTTCTGACCTCTAAATTTTTATGGAATGACAAACGTGCTAGGATTGCCTATAAATTTTTACAGAAGCCTTGTGATATGGGAGGATGCAATCTTCCGGATTGGGAAAAATACCAAACTGCCTTTTTGGCGTCTCAAGGTGCTCTTTGGTTCTCTGCTCCCCCTATTCATGTTCCTTCCTGGTTGTTAATAGAGCAGGAATTGGCTTCTCCATTACCGACTGCCTCCTTTTGCACTGCGTCTACCTTGTCTATCTTGTTCTCCCGCTCTATTATTCTGGATACTCTTGCGGCGGTACGGAAGGTAGACAAGAAGGTGGCGATTCCACTTCACAAATCTAGGTGGTCGTCTATTTGGCGTAATTCTAAAATTAAAATTAATATTGCTCCTTCTCTGATGTCTTATTGGGCTACTAAAGGGATCTCGCTTGTTCAACACCTTTATGGTCCTAATGATGAGCCACTTCCTTTCTCGTCCTTAGCTCAACAACATTCTTTAACTAATTTGGATTTCTATACTTTCCTTAAAATCAAAGTAGCTCTTGCTAGGGTGCGTCTTCATCCTAATTCCCCTACGATTACTCTTTTTCAAATATGGTCTAAATCTGGTCATGTTGCCTCTAAAATCTACAAATTTGTATCTTCTGTTTCGTTACCAACTCATACGGTTGCTCAACAAAAGTGGTTGCACCATTTTGATCAGGGTGTTACTGACCATATTTCTTCTGACACCTGGCAGTTGATTGGCAAACTTTCTCTTCGTAATAAGATCGCCCCTTCGTTAATGCAATCTAAATTTTTTTCCGTCAACCTCCTTCATTGGACTCCTGTTTGGTTACATTCGCTCAACCTCAAAGAGGATAACCTATGTTGGAGCTGTGGTTTGTTACCAGGTAACTTTCCGCATATGTTTTTGAATGTTCCCTCCTCCAACCCTTTTGGGACCTCATTCACAAACACCTAATGCTTATATTTGATATTAAGTTCCAACTTTCCTTCCCTTTAATTCTTTTGGGTCCATTAGCTGTCCCAGTCCCTCTCCCCTTAGGTCCCATGGATTTACAGCTGTTGGATCTCCTATTGACTATTGCAGTGAAAGTCATTCTTATGGATTGGAAATCCTTTTCCTCTGTTTCTTATCATACTTGGTGGGCTTGGGTTTCCTTCTTGCGAAGTGCTCATACTTCGGTTGATCATGCTCATCTCTCTCCATCTATTGCTATTGGAGTTTGGAAGGCGCTGGATAACTATATGGATTTGTCAGCAAAGGGGTTGATTGAACAGTATCCTTTCGATTTGTCTGTATGAATGGCGTCTTATTTGTTGGAGTGGTTCGGTGGAAATCCTTCTCTCTTCCTTTCTTCTCCTCCTTCTCTGTCCTCTTTCCTTTTCCCGTCTTTTTCCTCTTTTCTTTCTTTCTTTCTTCTTTCCTTTTTCCTTTTCTATCCTTCCTTGATCATACCAGCTGAGAGTGATACTCTTGATTGTAGACTCTGCCTAGCCACTTAGCTTATTTCACTTCACTCATCTACCAGTTCTTGGCAGGCTACTTTGGTTTATTGATGTCCTTGTTACGAATCATTTTTGAATCCCAGCTTCTGACTACTTTTAGTCTGTTATCAATTGTATCACTTTTTTTTCATGTATTGTGAATATTCATTTGCTTCTTTATAATAATAAAATTCTTTGAAATGAAAAAAAAACATAGTCAAACAAACAAAAGGAAGGGGACGGCCTACCCTTGCATGGAGCCATACCCTGCCCCATATGGGGCAATAGTGTCTTTCTGCTCCCATGGGGCAGGTACGAGGTGTGTACCAATTGAGAAGGTTCCCCCAGATATGTGGATATACAGAGGTAGAAAGTCCATCTGATGCCTGGGATTTTCCCATTAGGATAAAAGAACGTGTTGCAGGTCTTGCACACTGGCATTAGCCACAACCCCACCCCAAATGGCACACACAAGCCTTTCTGCCCCCCCCCAACTAGGGGCAGACAGTTTTGCCCCAATTTGCCTCAGGGGGCGTAGAAAGCCCAGTGTATGACAGGAATATATATTTTTAATAAAATAATGGCCTGGGACTGGCCCATCCTAACATCAGGCCACACCTTAACCCCTAAAGGCTCAACAGTCTTTCTGCTCCACTTCGGACTGAAGCGTCCCATCCCAATGGCAAGCGGGAGGACATCTGATCCTTTCCGGTGTCGTTTTTACACATGGGCCAGAAGAGTGTGGCTAACTCCCAATATTATCCCACTTGCAATGGTGAACGGCTGCACTTTTTGGGATGGGTAGGCAGGCGCCTGGAAAAGTCCACGGGAAACCACAAATTTCCAACCACCATGAGTTCCCACATGTCCCCCGATAATAACGGTATCCCACTTGTCTGGGTGGGTCAAGAAACCATGACACAAAATGCCCTAAAGCGCTACGTTGATAGATAAGCAATAGGGGTAGCTTTGGTATTTGAGGCTCAGCTGTGGTGCCATCCATGAAACCAACATACCAAAGAAATATTTAAAAACTAGACAGCAAGGGAATTCCAGGGCGGTGTATCTTGCATGGATCCTATAAGGTTTTCTTACCCAAAATGCCCTGCAAACCTCATACTTTGCCTGAAATTACGCATTTTCATTACATTTCTGTGATAGAAGCATCTGGAAGCTGGAGGAATCCACAAAATTCCTAGCACCCAGCGTTACCCTACTTGTGCTGATAAAGCGGTGTGTCTCCTGCGTGGCTCGGCCTAGTACCCAAGGCAGAAACGGATCAATCCAAGGTTAATGGGAGCCCTTGTGAGGGGACTCTAATTGACCAAGTCACCCCACCCTGGATACCCCTGGGTATCTAGGTTTTCCCTAGGTAAATGCTGAGCTAGGCCCCAAAACCTACAGCTACCCACTTTACAGCAAAATGGGTCTGTTTTGATTGAAGAAATGTAATGTATTCATGTTAGGTTTTGGGCCATTTCCCGTTGTGGGCACTAGCCCCACCCACACAACCGAGGTACCATTTTTATCAGGAGCTTTGGGGGAATGCTGGGTAGAAGGAGGTGTTTGGCTCCCCACAGACTGAAGAACCTTCCATCTCAAAAATGTGAGGATTACATGTTTTGTTAGTTAACATTTGAAGTTTGTAAGGGATTCTGGGTAAAACAACCTGGTGAGATCCATGCAAGTCACCCCATCCTGGGTACCCCTGAATGTCTAGTTTTCAAAAAGGTGCTAATTTGCTAAGTTTGCCTGGGTGCTGGCTGAGCTGGGGTTCAAAATCCACAGCTAGGCTCATTGCAAAAAAAGGGTCAGTTTGAGTGAAACAATGTGATGTATCCATTGTGTTTTGGGAAGACAAGTGGGAGAATAGAATAGTCAAACATTTGTTATTAACAATTGAATTTAACTACATTTTGTACCTTCCAAAACTTAGCCAGTGTGTAAGAAAGCAGACATTTTGAAAAATACCTTCTAATCATATACTAGTATGGGCACCCTCAAATTCAGAGATGTACAAATAACACTTTTGTAAATTGGCCATTGTGACAGAAATTCACAGATGAAAATGTTGTAAAATTTTTTTACACTCATTTTCAATACTTCTTTATTTCAACTGTTAGCATATTTGGGAAAACCTTGAGGGATTTACACATATGACCCTTTCTGAATTCCGAATTTTGTCTAACTTTCAGAAATCTGCATCCTTCCTGGATCACCCATGGGTATCACACTGGTTTCCACCAAAAACTGTGGGCTGTGAGAACAAGAAAATAGGACATATAGACTGATACTGTGGTAAAAATTAGTTTTTGGCCATAATAGTTGGGAGGATAGTGACCTTAGCACAGTAAATGTTTGTTGATGACATTTTTAGGAAATAAAATAAAAAAATGTATCCAGAGCTTTTTTTTCAAGATTTAAAAAAAAACTATAAATGTGGCCATATTTTGCCTATTTTCTCGGTCACAGGCAAGGGAATCCACAAATTCTGGGTACTTTTAAAATCCCCAGGGTGTTAGAAAAAAGAAGGCACAAATTTGCTTTAGTTACCTTTTGTGGAAATAGCTTATGGACCCTAAGCACGAGCTACCTCAAAAAGCAAAAAAGTGCTCAGCAAGTGGGGGAGGGGAGAGAGAAGGGCCAGCATTTAAGGGGTCAATGTGAGCAGTCAACAGACATTTCAGGTAGATTTCTTTTCCAGAGCGGACCACTAGTAGAATTTTTCAGCACAAAACTACTAATCCAAACAAATCTGTGGTATTTGCACATTGGATCTTTCATTAGTTGAAATGGTTCTTTAACCCCTTGTGTGCTAGTGACGAGCTCAGCTCGTCATGAGGGACGGTTGAGCTACCTTCATGATGAGCTGAGCTCGGGGATAATTTCCCTGCTGTGCTGAACGTTCTAAAAATGGGTGTGGTGTGTCATGAGGGCAACTCCGCTGTGCCTCATGACGAGCTCAGCTCGTCAACAGCACAGCGGCGCCACTCACGGCCCCCCTCGCACCCGCACAGCGGGGTAAAACACCCCGCAGCCAAGGGGTTAAACATGGAGCTCCTGGTTTGATAGGAGTCAATTACAGGGCAGAAGTTACACAACATTGTGAAGACATAGGCAACCCTGAGCACAGGGGGGCAGTAACATTTGTTGTACATGCACATGCAGTGTATGCCTTTGAAATGCTTTATTCATGGGTGAACTTTGATCCTATAGATGCCGGTACTACGCTTTCCACTCCTACAAAGCTGCAGCCGTTCCTACTCAGCCCTACGCATATCACAACTCGGTGGACCCTTTCACCCTTCCAGTTCATAAGATTGGTTTGTTGGTCACTTAGCCCCCACATACCTCAGAATGCCCGACTGAGTTCCCTCAAGCGGGGGGCACCTGATACCGTACTGGCTCGGTACACACAGTATCCTGTATAGGTGTTTCAGACAGTATGTATTGCAGAAAAAAGCAGGCAGAGCGGGTCGAGCGGGACCTGTACCACAGACTCAGGGTTCCATACAAGCAATCCACAGACTATAAGCGCCACTATGAGCAAAGTGCCCGTAAAAAAGCAACAAAACTGCCTTCTGGAATGCTTGCAACACCAACCAGAGGAGCAGCATTGTGGCGATGAGGCGTCCCCTTCATGGACGGTACTACCCGATGTACTAAGGCAAGGACAATTGAGTACAAGGCTGCACCAGCCCTAGATCTAGGAAGAGATGAAGTATCAACCTTACTACCCATGGCACACCATCATGGGCGGTACTACCCGATGTACTAAGGCAAGAACAAATGAGTACAAGGCTGCACCCTCACTCGATCTAGAATGAGATGAAGTATCAACCGTACTGCTCATGGCACGCCGTCATTGGTGGTACACCCGATGTACTAAGGCAAGAACAAATGAGTACAAGGCTGCACCCTCCCTAGATCTAGGAATGAGATGAAGTATCAACCGTACAACCCATGGCACGCCGTCATGGGCGGTACTACCCGATGTACTAAGGCAAGAACAAATGAGTACTAGGCTTCACCCTCCCTAGATTTAGGAATGAGATCAAGTATCAACCGTACTACGCATGGCACGTTGTCACGGGCAGTACTACCCGATGTAATAAGGCAAGAACAAATGAGTAGAAGGCTGCACCCTATAAAAAGACGAAAAAGACTAACAAAAGTAGAAGGACTGAAATTCCATCAACTCAGAAGTCCAGCCAAGGTGGATACAATTTGACGGACCGTATCTTCACTTCAGCTGGGCTGTCCACCAGTGCCATCACCCAAGTCCTGTTCTGCAGAAGTATCCGTAGTTTGCATGGCATTTTCTTTAGTTAATCAAGTTTCTTTCTTTCTTTTTGATATGAGTAATAGAGTTCGAACTTTCTCTTCCTTCTTTACACTAACCTCAGTGTCTTGTTCTGATTCGGTCCGTCCACTCCTTTTGGCCCAAAAAGAATGAGAAGTAATGCTATTAGAATACAAACCCGGGGACCTGAGGGAAAAGAATACCTGTGAGTGAGCTTTAAAGTAGGCTCCAGCGTTGTATGGAATCCAAGAAGGGTGGGATAAAGAATCTATTCTACAGGTCATTGCTGAGCCCCAAACACAGGCTCAATATCCTCCGAAGCCTGAAGCAAACACAACATTAAAGCTATCCATGGTCAGCTGAAGATCACGCCATTATAATGCCTTGTAGTTGTACATTGAATAATCCTCTTTTTCCAGTTTTAAAACCTGATTGAACATACAGAATAGTTTTAGATTAAAGTCACACACACTCTCATAAGCTGTACAATGGACTTTTCAGACAAAATATAGCGCGTGAGAAGGAGTGTCTAAGCTCTTTCTTAGTTCGGTTATACATGATTGCCAGTGGCTTTAAGAATAGTCCTGGTTTATTTGCAGCATCAATTATGGAGCTCTTACAGAAAGATCCAGAGGCGCCATCTTACATTGACAACATTTACACAACAGATGATGACGCGGAACAACATCCTACCAGGGCGGAGTGTACAGTGACAATACCGGCAGCAACAGATGATGACGCAGAACGACACCCAACCAGGGCGGAGTGTATAGTAATAATACTGGCAGCAACACATGATGACGTGGAACGACACCCGACCAGGGCGGAGTGTATAGTGACAATACTGGTCACAACAGAGGATGACGCGGAACAACACCTGGCCAGGGCGGAATGTATAGTGGCAATAGTGGCCACAACAGATGATGATGCGGAACGACACCTGACCAGTGCGGAGTGTATAGTAATAATACTGGCCACAACAGATGATGGCGCGGACGACACCTGACAAGGGCGGAGTGTATAGTGACATTACTGGCCACAACAGATGATGACGCAATGGCCTGCATCTTTAAGAGGAGTTGATGTAACATTTGAGTATGATCTGACTCTCTGCATTTAAGAATTTCTGCACTATACACAAAATATACCACAAACTCCTAATATCCTACCCACGGAGGAATTTAAGAGAGTCTTCTATACAGATGGCTCTGAATGTCCTGTGGTTGTTATGACACAGAAATACTCTGTGACATATGCTGCATGCAGGGAAATTGTGAAAACGCCAAATTCAAACCACTATAGACTCACATTAAAAACTTTGGTGACCGCACTACACAGCTCGCATATATTCACGCCTTGCTGCTCACATGACAGAAGGCTGATCCATCCATTCTCACACTGATAGTGTCAGATTCATCCTTCCGTGCAAGGGTACAATGTCAATTTGGCACAAAGGCATTTGAAAGGTACCAGAGATTCAAAAAGGAAACCCATTAAAAATAAGCAAGCATAAGGTAAGCGGTTTTCTTTTTTTTAATTTTAATTTTCCTTCATCGTCGGCTGTTGACTCCCTCCTCACCCCGCCCCGCCCCACCACCCTTACCTGCACGGGCAGCTCCACTGCATAGATTCCTCATAGTGCACTAAGATGCAGCGCACAGATCCCGAATAGAAGAGCCCAGCTCAGCCCACAGGGGCCCCTGGATAAAAGAACCCAGCTCTGGCCCCAGGGGCCCTGGGATAGAAGAGCCCAGCTCAGCCCCAGGGGCCCCCGGATAGAAGAGCCCAGCTCAGTCCCAGGGCCCCCAGATAGAAGAGCCCAGCTCAGCCCCAGGGGCCCCGGATAGTAGAGCCCAGCTCAGCCCCAGGGGCCCCCAGATAGAAGAGCACAGCTCAGGCCCCAGGGCCCCCAAATAGAAGAGCCCAACTCAGCCCCAAGGGCCCCCCGGATCGAAGAGCCCAACTCAGCCCCAAGGCCCCCCCCCCGGATAGAAGAGCCCAGCTCAGCCCCAGGGGCCCCGGTTAGAAAAGCCAAGCTCAGCACCAGGGACCCCCCGGAGAGAAGAGCCCAGCTCAGCCCCAGGGGCCCCGGATAGAAGAGCCAAGCTCAGCCCCAGGGGCCCCTGGATAGAAGAGCCCAGCACAGCCCCAGAGGCCCCCAGATAGAAGAGCCCAGGTCAACCCCAGGGCCCCAGGATAGAAGAGCCCAGCACAGCCCCAGAGGCCCCCAGATAGAGGAGCCCAGCTCAACCCCAGGGGCGTCAGATAGAAGAGCCCATCTCAGCCCCGGGGTCCCCTGATAGAAAAGCCCAGCTCAGCCCAAGGGCCTCCAGATAGAAAAGCCCATCTCAGCCCCAGGGGGCCCCGGATAGAAGGGCCGGGATCAGCCCCAGGGGCCCCTGGATAGAAGAGCCCAGCTCAGCCCCAGGGGCCCCGGATAGAAGGGCCCAGCTCAGCCCCAGGGGCCCCTGGATAGAAGAGCCCAGCTCAGCCCGGCTCCTGAAGAGATTCCCTCCAGGACTATTCAGTCTATTTCTACCTGTCTATTACTACCAGTATGTCCCCTCCCACATTACTTCAGCCTTACCACTAGCTAACACGCTCCTCGTCCCATCTGCACTATCACGATACTCCAATCTCTTCTCCTCCCCCATACTTCTTCCCATCACCCCCCTCTTTAGTCCACCTTTCCTCCAACACTCTCCCCAATTAACTTTCCCTATGCTCCCCTTAGCCCTCCTTCCATCCCTCCTCTCCAACCCTTCATCCCCTCGTCATACACCCCGTCTTTGCCACATTCCCACTGCATCTCTCTCCTCCCTCCTACTCCTCCAGTACTACCGCACTAACCCCTTTCCCCTCCTAGTAACCCCTTCCAGCTCCCTCTCACGCTATTTTTGATCTCCTATTACCCACAGGTTACTCCATATTTAGGAATGACAGAACTGAAAACACGGGGGGAGGTGTTGCAGTCATCTTCAGAAACGCCCTCCAACTTAAGGCGTCTCCTATCAGCTCCCCCCACACCTTTGAATGCCTTTCTCTTGAACTTCAATTGCAACACCGTTCACCGCTCAGATTCCATATCATTTACCACCCGCCTCGTAGTGGCTCTTCATTTATAGAAGATCTCAAAGACTTCATCAGCGACCAATACTCTCAAAGTGACAATCAGACCATCGTGGGTGACTTCAATCTCCACTGGGGCGCACCGCATGACTCCTCTGCGAACTCACTGGCCACCTTCCTCTCTGCAAATGATCTTATCCAACACTGCACCGAGTCAACCCACTCCAAAGGCGCAATCCTGGACCTTGTTATTTCTAAAGCAGGCATGCTTTCTACTAATACCCCAATTCATGTAGACTGGTCTGACCACCACCTCATCCCATTCTCCCTTCAACTTTCACACTCTATAACTCTTGGCCAACCCAAGAGGGCCATCTCCTGGTTCCGTGATGCCAAAAACATTGATATCGGTCCCCTCTGTGAATCAGCCTTGCTATCCCTTCCAAGACTAGACCCGAACATAGCTGTTGACGTTCTCACCTCCCAATGCCTCACAGTTCTTGCAGCTGAAATTAATAACGTCGCTCCACTCAAAAGCAAAAGGATAAGGCCCACTCCCTCAGCACCTTGGTTCAACAAATCCCTTTATGATGAAAGGAAGCAGCTAAGATTCCTGGAGAAGCAATGGAGACAATTGCCCTCCAATGACAATTTAGCCTTGCTTCGCACAGCAAGATGCAAGTACCACAAACACATCTTCCTTGAGAAAGCGACGCACTTCAAAACCCTCCTTGACTCCGCCAAAAATAGACCCAAAAAACTATTCGATCTCATCAAGACTCCGAGCTGCTCTCCCCCAACCTCCAAGGTGGAGGATTCTTCAAAGAGAGCAGCGGATTTCGCTGTTTTCTTCGATGGAAAAGTGAAAGCACTTGTGGATCAGGTTGCTCATCCTACACCTCCAGAGGAGCGCAAATCCTTAGCCATCTGGCAGAGCTTTGACCCCATATCTGAAGATGCCCTTCTCAAGTGCATACGGGAAACAAAGCCCTCCAACCATTCTCTTGACCCTATCCCCAGTGCCATTGCCTTGGACTTCTATACCCATTCCCTTTCCTATTGGACTACCCTGATCAACCTCTCCCTCTGGCAAGGCTCCCTTCCTGTCTCCTTCAAAACTGGGCAGGTCACCCCTCTGCTTAAAAAGCCCACTGCTGATGCGAATGACCTCAACAACTTCCGCCCCATCACTAACCTTCCCTTTCTTGCGAAGATCACAGAAAGATGTGTAGCAAAACAACTCTCTCGTCATATCAAGGACAATGATCTTCTTGACAATTGTCAGTCCGGCTTCATCCAAAACTGCAGCACTGAAACAGCACTTCTGCAAGTGGTTGATGATGCGCTGAGGATACTCGACTCAGGGGGGTCCTGTCTGCTAATTCTCCTTGACCTTTCCGCAGCCTTCGACACTGTTAATCACAACACCCTCCTCAATATTCTTCAACAGAGAATGGGCATGGAGGGCACTGTGCTTAAGTGGTTTGCATCCTTCCTCTCTGACAGATCTCAAATGATCAAAATAGCGAACAGTCTCTCTTCTCCTGTGGCGGTGGGTCAAGGTGTTCCCCAAGGCTCAATACTAGCACCAACATTGTTCAATCTCTACTTAGAATCACTGGGAAACCTCCTAAGCAAATCTGGGATTCACTATCATCTCTATGCAGACGACACTCAACTCTACCTCAAGGTTGCCTCCACTCATGATCTCTCCATCCTAAGATCTACTCTTGACTCCATTCAAAACTGGATGTCAACTCATCAATTGATTCTGAATCCCTCCAAAACTGAATTCCTCCTCTTCTCCTCCTCACTCTCTCCTCCCCCGGTTCAATCATGGATGGATCAGATGAATCTACTAAACAATAAAACCATGATTGTCGACAGTGCAAAATCCCTTGGTGTCATCCTAGACAAAAAACTCAATCTAACTCCCCACATCAATTCTATTGCAAAATCTGCTCGCTACCAACTGCGCCTTCTTTGGGGAATCCGTCGCTTCTTCCCGGAGCAGGACCTTATAACCCTGGTGCAATCGCTGGTCCTCTCTAGACTAGACTACTGCAATTCTCTACTTACTGGCCTCCCCAAATCTCACCTGTCCCCACTTAAGTCTGTCTTCCATTCAGCAGCTCGTTTCATTTATGGGGCCAAAAGAAGCGATCACATCACGCCGATGTTATCCACCCTCCGCTGGCTTCCCTTCGAGGCTAGAGCTATCTACAAGACTGCCTGCATTACCCACAAAGCCGTGCACTCCTCATCTCCCAGCTACCTGGCGAATAAACTGAAACTCTCTGGTGGCTCTAGACGTTCACGCAATGCGGAGAATCTACTGCTTGAACCTCCCACTTTCAAGAAGGAAAGAACAATGGCCCAATCCTTTTCAGGCAACGCAGTGAGAATCTGGAACTCCTTTCCACCTCAGCTCCGGACCACCGCCTCCTCCCAGGCCTTCAAAAGGGACCTCAAAGTTCTCCTCCTCCAGAGACACCTCCAAAAGTAACTCACGTCCTCTTGCTATTTGTGAGGAAGACTTCCCACTACTGATAATTTCTACTTTCCATGACCATGGAAGTGCCTTCCCAGTGTATGCCTGTGATTGGAGGGTCTGCCTTTTTGCAGTATTTTCCATGTACTGGTGTTCGGTGCCCTTTTGTAACATGCACACACCACTCTGCCCTTGCAACACACGGCTGCTACCTCTCACATGTCTTTACCTTTGATACTTGCACAAGTGCCACCTTGCCCACGTAACGCTTGTTCCTGAGCCTGAGTGTCTAGCACCTATTGCAGGACCTATTGCAGGACTATACCTCTAATTATACTCTGTTTTCTCTTATAACTGCACACTTGTCACTTTCATTTCCACTTTCATTTCCTCTTATGCACTTTTGACTACCTCATGTATTTTGGTTGCTCACAATTTTTACTCAAGTATTTTGTTTGCTTACAATTGTCACTATTACCTTTACTACCTCATGTATTTTGGTTGCTCACAATCTTTACTCAAGTATTTTGTTTGCTCACGATTGTCACTATTACCTTTACTACCTCATGTATTTTTGGTTGCTCACAGTTTTTACTACCTCATGTATTTTGTTTGCTCACAATTGTCACTATTACCTTATGTAAGTAACGTATGTTTTTGCAATCTGTTCTTTTGTAATGTTTCTCATTATGTTTCATTTCTGTTCCTAATGTGAAGCGCTCTGACGCCTTCGGGTAAAGTCCGCGCTATATAAAAATGCATAAATAAATAAATAAATAAATAAAATACAAACACAGCTGAAGGTGCTGACAATCTCCTACCTGAGCAGAGAACTGTGCAGACGTGTCCAGGCTCCCTACCCCACCTGTGGGGCCGTGGGGGGGCCAGGGGAGATCTGGGGTCTGAGGGGGGTCTGCGAGGGTCTGAACATGAAGGTCGCTGCACAGACAGATGAGGTTCCTTCCTCCTCTGCAGCAAGCTGCACACAAGGAGAGGCTGGAAGTGATGTCACCCCCGCTGCTGGTGCTGTCTCTGCCGCTGCTGACCCAGAAGAGGAAACTCTTCTCCTTACATCCAATTTGCAGATCAGTGGGTTTCATCAGCAGGCGAGGCTGGTGGCCGCTGACGGAACCGCCGTAACCAGGCTCCAGCAGAGCATCAAGCATTGGCGCCTGCAAAAACACAGACATGGTTGTTTCGCTCACAGTCCATGACAGGGTCTCATATGGGAAACAAGCATTGGCGCCTGCAAAGACACAGACATGGGTGGACACTTAGAGTCCATGACAGGATCTCGTATGGGAAACAAGCATTGGCGCCTGCAAAGACACACTCAGAGTCCATGACAGGATCCTGATGGGAAACAAGCATTGGCGCCTGCAAAGACACAGACGTGGGTGGACACTCAGAGTCCATGACAGGATCTCATATGGGAAACAAGCATTGGCGCCTGCAAAGACACACTCAGAGTCCATGACAGGATCTTGTAAGGGCAACAAGCATTGGCGCCTGTAAAGACACAGACGTGGGTGGACACTCAGAGTCCATGAAAGGATCGCGTATGGGAAACAAGCATTGGCGCCTGGAAAGATACAGACATGGGTGGGCACTCAGAGTCCATGACAGGATCTCGTATGGGAAACAAGCATTGGCGCCTGTAAAGACACAGACGTGGGCATGACAGGATCTCGTAAGGAAAACAAGCACTGGCGCCTGCAAAGACACAGACGTGGGTGGACACTCAGAGTCCATGACAGGATCTCGTATGGGAAACAAGCATTGGCGCCTGTAAAGACACAGACGTGGGTGGACACTCAGAGTCCATGACAGGATTTCGTATGGGAAACAAGCATTGGTGCCTGCAAAGACACAGACATGGGTGGACACTCAGAGTCCATGACAGGATCTCGTATGGGAAACAAGCATTGGCGCCTGATAAGACACAGACGTGGGTGGACACTCAGAGTCCCTGACAGGATCTCGTATGGGAAACAGGCATTGGCGCCTGTAAAGACACAGACATGGGTGGACACTCAGAGTCCATGACAGGATCTCGTATGGGAAACAAGCATTGGTGCCTGCAAAGACACAGACATGGGTGGACACTCAGAGTCCATGACAGGATCTCGTATGGGAAACAAGCATTGGCGCCTGATAAGACACAGACGTGGGTGGACACTCAGAGTCCCTGACAGGATCTCGTATGGGAAACAGGCATTGGCGCCTGTAAAGACACAGACATGGGTGGACACTCAGAGTCCATGACAGGATCTCGTATGGGAAACAAGCATTGGCACCTGTGAAGACACAGACGTGGGTGGACACTCAGAGTCCATGACAGGATCTCGTATGGGAAACAAGCATTGGCGCCTGTAAAGACACAGACATGGGTGATTTTTATTAAGACACTCGCAGTCCATGGAGACAGGGTCTCATATGGGAAACAAGCATTGGCGCCGGTAAAGACCTGGGGGTTTAGATGTGACAGTCTGCGTGATGTGAAAGTAAACTCGTGGTTGGCTCGCGCTTGTTTTACTTGTACTCCTCAGCTTGTAGCTAGCTGTTGGGCAGTGCGACGCTGCTGTTTATACTCATGCTCTTCAGCGGATTGCTCCGTTCTATGCAATGGCGACCGTTGTCTTTGAGGGTAAGGAGATTACCGAGCTGCGCGTCGTGGCCTGGATATCAGGGGAATCAAAACTGCACTAATTCCTCGCCTTAAATAGCTGAGGCACTGTTACAGTTCTTGTGCCATTTTACAAAGGGTGAGGCCGCGTTTAAATCAAGCCTCTGTCCAGGCTGTGGCTGTCTGTCTGGGCTGTGGTTGTCTGTCTGAGCTGTCGTTTTCAGTCTAGGCTGGAGGAGATGGAAGGAAGTGTGAGAGGCAGCGGATCCTCCAGGAATCCCCAGCAGCCACCCCTGGCCTGTAGGGGCTCAGCACTCAGAGCGCAGAGCTGCGGCTTGGAGGCCGGCGGACAGAGGCAGGGCTAGGGGAGAGAGGAGGAGGTGCGGGCTGTAAGGGCACAACCCAAGGGGCACGGCTCTTGAGTCTCTGGAGGGAGGATGAGTCAGACGGAGCACGGCGGTGACTCGCCCCTCCTGGCCTCTTTACAACCTGGGGGTGTGGGGCTCTTAAGTGTCTGAAGTGAGTAGGACCAGAGAGCCCCCCCTCCTGCGAGATCCCTGCACTCCCCACCCCCGGCGGCAGATGTGACCGGGCCAGGGGGGAGCAGACTGCACATGGGACCACCTTTGAGCACAAGCGCAGCACACTTGCTTTGAGCAAAGATAAACATAAAATACATACACAGGGATTGATTGCATTTCACAACTTTAGTTCAATTAACGAGCCATGCGCACTATTCTTGAAGACTGCCCAGAAGTGTGAGAGTTGTGTGACAGGCACCTGGTTTGACCACTAAGTAATCTGTCTGCTACTTCACCAGTTAACCACGAGCTTCTGTGAAACCGTCTTGGTGTGATCTAAATCAGCCGTTTCAATATTTCCACATCTGTCTGCTGTAACTGTGCTCTCATAAATGGTGCTTCCTACAAAGAACGAAGTCTTTATAGGAAGCATTTTGAGAAAATTTGATTACGTTTAAAAATGTTGTAGCCAGCTTGTTCCGCCACAAAAACCACTTTCTCAGGCCACACAGTACTGCCTTATCTCTATAGCCAATTTAATTATTTAGGAACATAGGTAGCAACCTTTTAAGTAAAAACATGCGTCAGTCTCCATCCAAGTAAACTTAAGTTGAAACTCCAATCTCTGGTGCAGTAGGTTGGCCACCGAAGGCGCCGCAGTATCTAATCAGAAGTTTGAGGCGCTACATTAATGCAGATGCAAAGCTGCTCCAAACTGACCAGCCACCATCATGTTCTCCCATCCACTTCCACCGCTTTTATTTTAAGATTACAATTACCATGAACTCGAGAAAAAATAAATCATTTCTGTTAGAAGTCCCTGTCAGGAGGTGACCGGAAATAGAAAGTGACCGGGCAGCTGGGCACAGTACCAGCTTGTGCTAGAGTGTCGCTGCCAGCGTTGGCATTAAAAGACAATATGCAGGAGCATCACTACAGCTCCTTCTGCACACAATGACCCAAAGTATTTCCCAAAGCGGGCCACTTTGAAAGGTGCTCTGGCCACCTGGCTCCAGTGGGGTTTGGCTTCTCTCTAGCGGTGATACTGCGCTGGGGATGGCCTCCAGTCTGCGGTGATACTGCGCTGGGGATGGGGCCGGGCTGCGGTGATACTGCGCTGGGGATTGCCTCCAGTCTACGGTGAGCATCTCGGGACTCACACCCTGTACAGTCTCAGTAGAAGTGTTGATTAACTCTCGATAAGGCCCAGTCTGGAAAGGTGCGGCCATCAGGCTGTGGAGTGCGACTCCTGTCACGATTGAGGTGCCCTTACTCCACTGCGAGTTTCCAGCACTGATCCATTCAGGCCTTCCACCTCCTGAAAAAGTGCCTATCGTGCCTTCAAGTGGAGGTTCCATATGCTTCATGGCGTTCGCTCTATAAGTCCTTGCTGCACATTTTGACCTTGAACATGAAGATGTGTTTTCCGCAGTAATAGATTTGCTGCATTTGCCATATATTCCACCCCCTGCAAAATTTAACAAAAAAAAGTTTGAGCTGAAATGGTTCAAAAGTTACTATAAACATAACGACTTTATTTTTAATTGATATGACAGGTAAATAATAAGTTGATGAACGTATGGTTCTTTTTAGGTGGATTCCAAATAATGAGTCATAAAATGAAACTGTGCTATGTTAGGAGGATCATATACATCAATATGATTTGTTGAATGTAGGATGTATGTGTGTTGAATGAATGCAGTCAGAATGCTGTTTATTTGTCAGTCTCTGTAGGACCTTTGTTTTCCTATTCTTATAATATATGTTTTTATGCACAAATAAGAATATTAAAAGAAAATTATAAATATAATTTTCTTCTTTTCTAATCATTAGTGTCACTCTTGGTTATTCCATATACATGTTTTGAGATTTGTTGAAGTCGCCCTAGAATAAATACATTAAGGTTTTTTGAAAAAGAGCATTATTTAAACACTCCACAGAGAGCTGGCGCTTTATGTCCTTGTCAAACTGCTGAAATGAATAGTTTGAGAAATGACGGCAATATGATGATTATCTCATTTTTTGACACGATATTATATGAGCACGGCATGCAATAGGGAATTATTTCAGTTAAACATCACTAGAAATATCTTTTAGAAAGTGTGTTTTATGAGTTTTCTGTGACTTGGTTGGACATGGACCGACAACTGAATAATGGCTGATAATAATGACGTGTTCATGCTGGCATCGTTTGTTGCCATGGACTGATAATGATGATGTGTTCACGGTGGCGTTGTTTGTTGCCATGGGTGATAATGATGACGTGTTCACGCTGGCATCGTTTGCTGCCATGGACTGATAATGATGACGTGTTCACGGTGGCGTCGTTTGTTGCCATGGGTGATAATGATGACGTGTTCAAGCTGGCATCGTTTGCTTCCGGTGTTCTAACTATATCACCACCCCCATCGTTTTGTACACCCCCTACGTCAGAGGGGTGCCGATTCATGCAGGTTCTGCCTGTCTGTTCGTGCTCCCCTGTCTGGCTGTGCACACCCTACGCGTGTCACTCACTTTGCGCATGCGAAGGACTCTGTGTGTTAGAAATACTATGTTTTGACAATCCATTGCACAATGAGTCATACCAATACTGCTGTGCAGACTCGCAGCAGATCAGCGTTCGGGCAAAATACACCAGCTACTCTGGGACTCGAGGTGATTCTCGAGATCAGTTCTTGCCACAAAGTCTCATAAAAAAACATATAGTTAGACTGTGTGGGCGACTTGCCTGTAGTGTTGCCGCTCTAGTGGTTCACGCTACGTCACCGCGTAGCGTGAACAGCGGACATTTTGGGTCGCGCCTGTGAGCGCGATCATTTGGGTGCCGGAGCGGAGTGAGACACACGCTCGGCGCTCTGTGTGCGAGTAGCATGTAATAAGAATAAACGACCTCCTGTACCACAGTCCAGTGTCCGCCTCAAATGTACAACGCCGCAGCTCAACAATGGCGACGAGGTGTTTAGAAAACGGCAAGGATCAGTGAGGAACACTTTGGAGAGGTCGCGCGAAACGGTACAGAACCCACCGCAGAGGCAGGCTGGTTGGCGGACGGTCCCTCACACCACCGCACGAGGCAAGGTGCGTGGGAGGAAGCTTACAACTGCAGAGAGGCAAGTGCAGCACACAGAGCGTGGCAGCAGCGCATGGTCGGGAGACCCAGGTCCTATAAGCCCAGAAGGGGCCAGGAAGGGAACCTCAGCCACACCCCGCGCACCCGCAGACGGCCAAAGGCCAGGACATCCCTAGCAGGGAGACCACTGGTGGGTCTGCAGCGCTGGCGGAGCTAGGAGCTGCAGAGACAGTGGAAAAGGGCGACACTGAGTCCCTTCCAGGTGAAGACGAAGAGAACGGAGCACCAGGAAGCCCCAAGGCCCAGAACGTTGCGTCGAAAGGGCGGGAAACCATGTGCGCCCAATCCACCTCCGCGACAGCGCCAGTTCCATTCCTACCAAAACCAGGAGAACCCCTAATGAAGTGGGAGGATTGGAAGGAATACATAACCAACTATATTGAGGTCCTGGAGGATGAAAATGAAGAACGATTCACGAGTGTAAGTAAGAGGAGAATCTTGCTACATAACTTAGGCCCGGTGGGATCCGAGTGTTCAAAAACTTAGTTCCCAAGCAACGGCAGTCGAGTGACGATGACGTCTACGCACATGCCCTAGAAGAGCTAGACGAACATTACCGCCCGGCGGTCTGCGTATCCATAGACCGATACAATTTCCAACAGCGGAAGCAAGAACCGGGTGAGTCAGTTGAGGAGTACGTCGCGGTGTTGAAGAAGTTGGCATCCACATGTCAATTTGGCGGCCTCCACGATGACTTCATCAGAGACCAAATAGTAATGCACACCACGATAAAGTCGGTGCAGGATAAACTGTGGTCGAGCGGAGACACCACGCTGAAAGAAGCAATAGCGATGGTGAAGAAGGCAGAATTGGCGCGCAGGTGCGCGGAGGCGGCGAAAAGGGAAACTGCGACAAGGCCCATGGTCAACAGGATAGAGGACGAAGAACCGAAGGGAGGCCACAGGAACACGAGCTCCAACTATAAAGGACCCAATAGATGGCAAGGGAAGACGGGTCCTCCGGGAAAACAACCAAAGGGGACCAAGTCATCGTGCTACAGATGTGGCAGCTGGAACCACGAAGCAAACGACAGACGGTGCCCGGCCTTCCGGGCCAAGTGCACGTTCTGCGGAGTCATGGGACATTATGAAAAGGTCTGCCGGAAGAAGATGGGTCGCAACACGGTAAAGTTCATTGAGGGCGACCAGGAAGCTGGGGAAGCAGAAGACCAAGAGGAGGACGATGAGATACTGTGCATCGAGGACCAGGTCTTGAGCGTGAGTGGCAGGAGATCGAGCAAACCTGTGTTGGACATGACGATAGGGGGCATAGCAATGAGCATAGTGGCGGACTCAGGCTCCCCAAACACGTTGGTACAGAGGGCAGTATGGACAGAGAAATTCCTGCCTCGCCTTGGCCCACATCTGGAACCACCGGACATTAGACCAGTCACATACCTAGGTAACCGCATCCCCATCGCGGGCTATCGACCGTTGACGTTTGAATTCAGGGGACGCACCGCTGATTGCAAACTGTACGTGATGGAGAAAGGTCCCTCGGTGCTAGGGTGGATGGACCAGGGCGATTTAGGCATAAAACTGGACCCTGGAGGAGCAGTCCAGGTATTGTTAACGGAACCGGAACAGTGGCCAGACCTGGAGAAATGGAGGAGAGACTTCCCCAAGGTGTTTGGAGGAAAAATAGGAAAGCTAGAGAAGTTCTCTCACAAAATCGTCCTCAAGAGTGATGCCACACCAGTATCGCACAAGGTGCGGAACGTCCCGATTGCGGTGAGGGAGGCGGTGCAAAAGGAATTGCGCGGTCTGGAAGAAAACGGCATCATCGAACCCATCACATGCGCAGAGTGGCTGGCCCCCTTGGTGGTGGTGATGAAACCAAACGGAAAGGTCCGGCTATGCGTGGACCTCCGAGAGCTGAACAAAAGCATCGTTGTCGAGAAATTTTCGTTGCCCCGCATAGAGGAAATGCTGGCGAAAACGGAGGGAAAGAGATGGTACTCCACCATCGATCTGACATCGGCCTACCACCAGATAGCACTGCACCCGGAGAGCAGGAAATTGACGTCGTTTATCACCCCATTCGGTTGCTACCAATTCTGCAGGATGCCATTCGGGCTAGCATCAGCAGCTGCTGTTTTCCAGAAGCTGATGCATCGCCTCTTCAAAGACGTCGAGGGAGTCCAATACTTCCAAGATGACATCTTGGTAATGGGAAGTGATCAAAGGGACCACGACGTCAAACTGTCCAAAGTATTGGGAGTGCTGGAAGAAAGGGGGCTGACAGCAGAATGGGAGAAATGCCACCTGGGGATGCCGTCCGTCACCTACCTGGGACACGAAATTGGAGAACGAGGGGTGACTCCGAATAAGGAAAATGTCAAGGCGATAGGTGATGCTCCACCACCAACTAACAAGGAGGAGGTCAGGTCATTCCTTGGCATTGCCGAGTACTATAGCAAATTCATACAGCACTTCGCATCGAAGACACACCACATGCGTATGCTGACAAGGGAAAAGACAGCCTTCATATGGTCAGAAGAGACCCAGAAGATATATTCTGAACACTATGACAAGAGGAGGAATGTGAAGGACACACAGTTAGAAGAAGGAGAATGGGTGAGAGTCAAGTTGGCTACGCTTCAACGCAAGGGAGACAGCAAGAATAGCAAACCCTTCCAAGTCCAAGAAGTGTTGGGCCGAGCTGCCAGATTGAGTGACGGAAACGTGTGGTCCCAAGATCGCATGGCACGATGTAACAAAGTAATGCAATGGGCTTCCGAGGCTCGAGAACCTGAAGCATTGGCACAAGGCACAGAACATGAGAACGCCGACGAACAGGAAGGAGAAGAAGACAATGCAGAGATGGATTTGGGCGCGGAAGATGTAAGCACCCCACGGACAATCAACCCTGGCCTAAGACAGGAAGAATCGAGCGGCCTGGTGAGAGAGTTGACCCACGAAGATAAGAAGGCAGAGGCGATAAGTAAGGGGGAGAAGGAAGCTGCATCCACTCCGGTAAGGTGCACCAGAGGTGGGCGCAGGGTGGTGAGGCCGTCAAGATTCAAAGACTTCGAAATGGGTGAAGGACTATAATGCCCCACAGACTGAATGTTGTCATTGGACAAAAGGGGGGAGATATGTAGTGTTGCCGCTCTAGTGGTTCACGCTACGTCACCGCGTAGCGTGAACAGCGGCCATTTTGGGTCGCGCCTGTGAGCGCGATCATTCGGATGCCGGAGCGGAGTGAGACACACGCTCGGCGCTCTGTGTGCGAGTAGCATGTAATAAGAATAAACGACCTCCTGTACCACAGTCCAGTGTCCGCCTCATATGTACAACGCCGCAACTCTACAGTGCCAAAAGCTTTTTTACTGGTAAAAAGTCTTTGGATTCAAAAAGAGGAAAAAAATCCAACAAATAACTTGCTCGGCTATCAACATTCTAGTATGTGAGCCTGGCCTGGATGCAGTTATTTGGTTAATGTGTGGGCTTCCACATGATCTCTTTAGGCGTAAAGTTGCAGTAGCGTCAAATTTATAATCATGGAATTCCAGACACCGGTTACACATATGTTACCCTCTATAGTAGTGCAGCTGCCTTGCTGTGTCTGCTATTAATAAATACAATTGATGCTTCCATCGTTCTGAGCTGCCAGCGCCCTCTGCCTTTAGTTTACTGTGTCTGAGAGCTGTGCAGCCGCTGCCTGGCTCCCTTCTGCTCTGTTTTCAGTTGCTGCCTTGGCTGGCAGCGATGGGGTTAACGCTGCTCGAGCAGGAGGAGTGTTCGCCCTGGATCTTGAAAGCCCATGCGTGCAATCACACGCATGCGCACTCAACGGCCAGAAGAGTGGGGAGCTTAAAAATACAGGAAGCCAAGACATGGGGTTTCCACGCATGCGCATAATTATGCGCATGCGTGGAAATGCGGGGGGTGTAAAGACAGATGGGGTGGGTCTATTGACAGTACAACGGAGCCTTGTTCAGTGTCACTGGACCCTGTGACCCCTTCCATCGGCAGGGCACTCTTCTCCTCAGCGGCCGAGGAGGTCCCGCGCGGGGCCCAACCGCCCCCGAATATTCACATAACAATTGGTTCATTGGGAGAAAAAAAAATTACTTTTACTGTCTCATACACTGTGTAGACATTTGAAACACAAAACAGAATCCAAAGACCATCAAAGTATTTATGTACTGTTTTATAAATTTCAGTCATTCATAAATACTGATTTCATAAGTAAATCACAAAGAAGGCTGTACAAGAAAGTGATTAGTGCAAAAGGTGACTAAAAGTGCTCAGTGCTTACGGCGCAAAAGTGAGAGAACTGTACAATTATTATATACAAGGAGGAAAAAATTAACATGTGGTCTGTGCGTATCATACAATTATCAATCTGTACACCGTATTAATCAGTACTTGGTACATGATATCTATGCACGTAATCCACTTATTCGTCGACGTTTCGACCCTTAACAAGCAAACATTTGTGGTCAACAACGGGTCTTCATCAGGACTGTGGGGGACAGCAAACAGCCTTCGTTCAACCTAGTCAGGTTGAGGTGGAGGATGAGCTGTATTAATCTGTTCTGTCGGTGGGGCTTAGAGTTCCGCCACGACTAACCATTTACTTTGAGGCTCATCAATATTGAAAGCCCATCTGGGTATGGAAGTGACTATTCTACCCAGTGGGATTCTGGAACTGGACAAGACTGGAGTTCCCAAGTTCGTAATCAAATTAAGCCGTATTAATCCGCTCTGTCGGTGTAGTATGTGATTCCGCCCCGACTGATGTTCTAATTATAAGGCTCACCGAGGTTATAACCCCAAACTGGGTGAGGAAAGGATGTTCTCTCCCCGGCGAACAGCATCGGTTTACTCCATCAAACCTTTCAGATAAGTAAGGATTTATTCACTCCATTGCGGGCCAGTTCATACCAGTTTATAACCACCCACGAACCCCACTGGGAGGAACATCCTTTCCTGGGGTTCTGCTTGTTAAGGGTCGAAACGTCGACAAATAAGTGGATTACGTGCATAGATATCATGTACCAAGTACTGATTAATACGGTGTACAGATTGATAATTGTATGATACGCACAGACCACACGTTAATTTTTTCCTCCTTGTATATAATAATTGTACAGTTCTCTCACTTTTGCGCCGTAAGCACTGAGCACTTTTAGTCACCTTTTGCACTAATCACTTTCTTGTACAGCCTTCTTTGTGATTTACTTATGAAATCAGTATTTATGAATGACTGAAATTCATAAAACAGTACATAAATACTTTGATGGTCTTTGGATTCTGTTTTGTGTTTCAAATGTCTACACAGTGTATGAGACAGTAAAAGTAATTTTTTGTTTCCCAATGAACCAATTGTTGTGTATACAGATTACTTGCCCAGGTTCATAGGGATACGGGGTTTACCCCATTTTGTCGTTTAATTATCCCGAATATTCACAATTCCAACCAATCACGGAGCTTCTTGTGGAGAAACCCTACAAAAATTAGAACAACTTCCGCTTCTCACGGCCACTCGAAGTGCGCGTGAACCACGGACAATTGGAAAATCATCTTAGAATGATAATTGTCCTGTTTGCCAATCACAAAAACAATATAACTTATTACTATTACAGTGACTTTACACCAGTGAGGTGATAGTCATTTTCATGAATGCCTCTGTGTGCACAACTACAGGCGCTCCTTCTCCTAATAAACAAACGCCTGTGTCGCCTGTACTGATGAATCGGGTGTTTGCCGCAGAGGCTTCTGGGTATGCAAATGACTGTGGCTGGCCACGCCCCCTCCAGTGACAGCAAGGCTCCTGCAGCAGCCCCATGGGGACTTGAGCTCTGGATCCAGGCTGAGAAGAGTCTCAAAATCCAGTAATAATCACACAGGCCAACATTTCAGGACAGGAGGGGGAGATTTAAAATAAAAAATCAGGAGAATGAAAATCCCCCAATGACTTCTGTTGTAGAAAAGGCAATTTCAGGCAAGAGAGGGATAAAATAAAGGCATTTTTGGCCTGAAAAATCTGTAGTCTCCCACCTGAATGGGGTCTATTGGCATGTATGAATAATGACCAAAGGCTCCGCGGGGTTAGGGTACTTCCACAATATACTCGTGTGCATACGTGCCAACAGGCCCGATTCAGACAGGACAGTCCCGACTTTTGAAGCCAAAAAGGCTGTCTCCGCCTGACATGGCAGCGTCTTCAATGCAAGTCAATGGGGAAATGCACCTAGCCCTGCCCAGTACCACGCATCAGGAGTGAGACTAACACATTTTACTGCTGGTGTCCGCATCAATAGAATAAAATGCATTAGTCTCGCAATTATAGCGCTCGGGGACACTGCAGGAGCCGTGCTCAAGGAACTCAGCTGCGCAGCCCTGAGCGATTGCACTGGCATGCGCTGTGCTAGTAGAGCATGCTTTCTCACTTGTTGTAATGTTTACACACTGCAGTGCGTCCTAATGAAGGAACTCCGGTGCCCCGTGGAGAATCAATCAATCAATCAATCAATCAATCAATCAATCAATCAATCAGAGGGCAGGTGTCTCTGTCATTAAATATTCCAAACATGGATCCTGGAAGCAGCACCTTGCCTGTTGTTCATTCCCGGCAACCCACCCACCCCACTGTGACCTTGCACGGGCTGATTGACCAGAGTCAGACACCTACAGGCAGCAGCTTTATTTTAAGTTGCCGCAACAGCACATTAAATCCAGAAATCACCGGCCTTCACCCGCGCTCAAATGAAGCCTGCCTGCTGAGGGTTTCAGATTGCTAAGAGTAAAATTTTGATAAATTCAGTGTAGTTATGAGTGACATTTCAACGGCTATGAGTGACACTTACTCAAAAGCAAAATCAAGCAATGAAGACAAGGGAAACATATAAATATCAGAAGTTACACCCATGTGAGCAACGAGAAACTCTAAGAAGACCTTAAAACTGCTGCAAAGTACCAGAAATGGAAGGGCAATAACCAGGGACAGACTGCACTTCTCAGTCACAGAGGGCAGGGGGGCACTACAGCTGCTCAGAAGAAGATCTCATTGGTCTGATCATTCCTGAACACGTACAAGAGTGCGGTGTGTGCAGGCTCGGTGCATACTGTTGTGATAATAAACGGTGCACTGCAGGTTAAGAACAACTCCACCTCTGATAGGTAATATTAACTTCAAAGTGTTTATTTATTGGTTCCTGGTTCCTCATACATAGAGAGCGATGCCAGCGAGCCCCAGCACAACAGCTACTCCTGGCCAACTGCTGCCCCCAATGTTCCTATTCTAATACCCATCATGTCCCTCACCAACCTTCCACTCACAATACTCCAATGTCCCACACACCTTCCCCTCAATACAAATAACAAACACAACAAAACAACAATAGATGAATGACACATGCCCTTTCCCCCCTTAGAACACCAACTACCAGGAAATAAATATGCACACTGTAAATAACTAAAATATAATATTATTCCATCACAAACTCTTTAATATGACCAGGCAATTTACTCTCTCTCGCACTTCGAAGTACTCTCACATCTGGATCCCTCTGACCTCCACCATTTGCCCCCTCACAACTCCCACATATCTCACTCACCCTAGAGTTTGTTTCAACCCTTGACCACACCTCATCACCCATCAAGTATCCACTTACAGTGTCATGCATACCACACTCCTGATCATTATGTCCGCTAACTCTCTTACATTCACTCACATGGCATAAATTCCGCACTCTCCCATCTTCAAGTTTCACTGCACCTTTCAACACCTAAGCAATTTTAAGCTTTTTTAAGCAATTGTACTGAAAGTTTTAACTTCCTCAACGGTCCGATGGATCGGAGATGACAGGGCAGATTTACAAGCCCTTTGCACCACTTTTGCGTCGCTTTTAACATTTAAAAATTGGCGCAAGGGGCTTGTTAACCTGCTCCGAGATGTTTAAAGTAACTCTTAAGTTCATCTAAGCAACGTTATCTACCCCATTGTTATTGAAAGGCATTTTTGCATTAAGCTAAATCCCTTAATTCACTGCATAGAACGTGACAAGGAGAATTGTCACAGGAAACAAAGTCACAGTCGCTTTAGGAACAGCGAGCAAAAGCGTCATAGGCGGTAGAGATACGTGTGGGAGAGACCAGAAAAATGGCTCCCTGGACCGCAGACATCACAGGTATGGGTGTGCCGTTTGTTAGCTTGCACCAGTGAATAGATGGGGCAGCCACTTTATGTTTCAGTGTTTCATACCAATTTATGTGAGATATCAGGTTTTTCTTTTTACACCTGTCAGTAGCAAGATTTTCTCGACGGGCTTTAAACCGCCATCAACTTCGATGTGCAGAAGTCCCGTTGGTGTTCTAGACCGTCTATCCCAGGTGCTGTTTTATTTCTTCTGAAGTAGTCTTTTCCCATTTACTATATACCATGTACGAAACAGTAACAATGATGGCACTGAAGACCCACGGCCCCGGTGCTTTGCCAACAAACATTGGCACCTGAGTAACCTCTGAAGGGAAACATCCTTTACAACGCGGTGTTTACACCGTGGGGCCTTTACGACGCAGCCATCACAACGCAAGTTCTTACTACGACTTGCTCAAAGAATAGTTTAATTTTCTACTCCAACACCTAACCTACAGTTACGTGGGCTGGAGTTGGAATAGAAAATTTAAATAATCCACAATCCAGTGCCCTCCAACGCAAGTCGTTGTAACGACTTGCGTTGTGATAACTGCGTTATAATGGTAGCGTGGTGTAAATACCGCATAGTAATGACATACCTCCCCCTGAGAGCTTCTTGAAGCCCGACCGCTACTTCAGTACAGTTGCAAGCATTAATACGTTTTTTTCCGTCTTGTACTTTCTTAAATGTGATTGGGGGTCAAAAATCGTAAATTATTTCCCTTACTCACCACTTTATGTACTCTGTCACTTCAACCAAAAACGAAACGCATATTATTTGCATAGTGGACGTTGCCCGTTTTGCTTGTGATAAACTGCGCACACTGTAGTTAATTGCAACGTTCCCGCTAACTTCAGCAATAAGAACTGCTTGCCTACAGCTGTCATTTCGAAGCGTCTAAATGAGTCCAGGCAGAGCACTGTATTTCTGAAATCCTGTCTCTTGGTCCAGTTGGTGAGAGAAGGCATTTTTACTTCTGATTCTTCTCAAAGTGCTCTACATATAACAGGTTTAGTTTAAAAGCCTAATCTAGTCCATCTCCAAGGCAATCAGTGAAAATCTAGATTTAGGCATCGTGGGAACTAAGAGGTATTAAAAGAAAATCTCATTAACCCCTTCCCATTATGCCACCTTTTCCGTGAGCTAAAAGGACTATGATAACAAAAAATAAAAACTTTAACTCATGACTGTCATTGGGCCATATTTGGAGTGTGAGACCAACCAGCATTGAGAAAAAGGACAGCCGTAACCAGATTTGTATTGGTTCTCGACGAGGCAGCCATGTCTCTGAGTGCCCAGCTGTAGCGGGACAGTATCTTTTGACACTTTTCCTAGCTGAATGATGGTCTATCAGCCATTGCATTTCCTTCAGGTGTGACTGTTGTAGAGCTAATGGTTTGGATTGTTTGACACAGCATTTGACTGTGAGGAAAGACTGACTTTTGCTTGACCCTGTTTTGTGACTTGCATCATTGGGCTAATTTTTTTTATAAAAATGCAATCAATGCAACACATGGCAATACTGGAAATGTTAAACTAAATGAATGTTTCGTGATTACATTCTGTATTTATGATCCTTTAGACATGATCCAGTTCACCAGGTGCCACACTAACTTGGATGTTGTTTGATTTAGATTGAGGTTTGCCAAGAAAGAGATCATTTCAGTGATCCTCTGCTGACTTAATCTGTTTTCATCCAAAAGGCAATCTGATAATATAGCATCCTGTATATCTTGGCTTTTTTTGTTTCCACCCATGGAGCACCGGCCAAGTACTGTATCCTTATGCTTTAGGTGTTTATATGTTCCTTTGGGGACTCCTTTTTTATTTCTTGCCTGCTCATGTTTAACTGTGGGTGCGTGTTCTCTACTCTGACTTCCAAAAGCACTTCTTATCAGTGTTCTGTTTTGCCTTTTTGTTCTCCTGGTTCATCGCGGCACTCACTTCACGTCTGCCTCGCTTATTTTTTTGTGTGCCTCATGCTCAGCACACTGCACACTGCACACTTCAAATCTGCTGTGCTTTACATTCGTTTTGTGTTTCTAATCCTTTACATGCTCGTGTTACACTGAGGGTGCATGTTAAGCTTTTGTGCCTGTTGCAATTTACTTAATCTCGACTGCGCTGCCCTCCCACCACCACCTCCTCCCGCCCGGATTAGATCTAAATTCATCCCAGCTGCACAATGTTTGTAGCTTATTTGGAGAACAAACCCTACTGTGTGGTTCGCTAATAAACCCGCCATCTTAAAACTGCCAATATTCTCACTTTCAAAAAACACTAAAGCAGGAAAAGTGCATTCATAAAAAAATGAATAGGATTTAGACAATCATAATAAAAACGTTCTTATATTTATTCATCAGAGTTTTGTGATTTATGGCACTTTTTTGTATACAATATACCTGCCACTAAACCAGAAAAAAAGGATTCATATAAATAGTTATAAAAAATATAGACGCATATTTTCTAATTATGCATTGGCAGCAGGCATTAACAACAGCCATAGAGTGAAGGAACAAGGTACACATCTTACTGGCTAGACGTCCAATGTCAGAATTACATTGGTGGGAGTGCACTTTCGAGGCGGGCTAGGAGTGAGGTCCATTCAGCAGTTTCCTTGCACTTTCTTGGTGCTGCAATGCTGCAGAAACTTGCCCTGGAATTGATCTAGCGGTACAATGGGGTATTTGGAGCCTTTCGGCACTGCTCAAAACAAACAAATTCTACAAACTAACAAGTGAGCATCTGGGGCTTGTGTAAGCAGATGACGTGATTTGTAAAAGTGGGGGGAGTTTTAGGGTTTGATTAACTGGTGTGGTTGAAGTGGAATATAGGTAACTTGTTTATAACACTTCTTGCCACTTGGTGCTCCCTCTTTATGCATCTGCAGCATGCTCTCCCCTTCTTTCTCTCTCCCTCACACACTTTCTGCTACTCCATCTAGAGTTCATTCATCACTTCTTGCATAATTTACCTATCCCTCTATATCTTAATTTCTATCTATTCTATACAGCTCTCACCCACGTATTCAACCTGTGACATAATTGCACTACATCAATATTCTGCACACCACACAATTCCACCCCATAAAATTCCACAACTAAGAATTCCAATTCAGCCCAAATACTTCCACTCCAAATCACATACATTCACTCCACTCCAAACCAAAACACATAGATAAAATACATTGTCATTTTCAGTGCCAATAGCTCTCTCACAAATGCAAGACCTATTGCATTGTAAAGGCTTGTTTAAATAGTGAAAGATTTTACTAAACCATTCGCATTATCTAGCATGATTCCCCCTACTCAAGAACTCTGCAATGGATTATCGGACTTCTTTCAAGATGACATTTTAGACATTTACTCTACGTTCGGCCCTACTCTGGATTACCCGATTCAAAACTCAGTGGTAACCAATAGTGAGCCATTCACCACCTTTCACCCGATCTCCACCCTATGTAGCTCTCCAGAAATTGCTTGACTGTAAATCAAGCTCCACAAAGGACCCCTGCCTGGCATTATTATTTAGCTCTTTAGCCCCCTCATTATCTCTCCTTTGAACTTGATTTGGAACACCTCCCTGTACACTGGGGCAGTAGTGGCCCCCTTCTTGAGTTAGCGCTGGGCTGTGGCGGTGATTCCTGTCCACGGCGCTCAAGTGGAGGCGAGGTAGGCTCCCGACCTCCTCTGACGGGACGGCGTGTTCCTCTTCACCTTCCCGCCCGGGACTTCGTGGCTTTCACGCGGGGCTCTCCCCTCCACCAGGGAGCCCAGCCGTTCACTCGCGGTGCTTCTCCAAAGGTCCCCGGGCCTACGGTGAGTTTAGACGGCAATGATGCGGGCTGGGCACCTGCTGGGTTAATTAATCACGCCACACGCGGGGTAGGCACCCGCTTGTATTTAGGGGGGCAGTAGGGCACAAACACGCGGGGTAGGCACCCGCAGCACTTTCCAGGCAGTCAGTTCCTTTTTGGGCCACACAGCACTTCTGCAGCACAGCGCTTTGTGGGCACAGTGATTCCAGGCAACACAGCGCTAGACAGCAGGACTACAAGGGGCACGCAGGTAAGACCTGGGCTGCGGCGGTGAGTCCGATATATATAGCGCTTCACAGGGGGACGTGGTGGGCACAGAAGCAGCCTCTTCCAGCTGCGCAGTGCTTGGGAATGACAGCACTTTGAGGTTAGACAGCCCCAACAGCAAGACCCAGGGTAATGCTCCTCACCTCCGGGGGGGGGGGGGGTCCAGTCCAAGGTGCTCCTTCCTTTCCAGGTGCTTTTAGATATAGCGCTCGTGTAGCGCCAGGTCCCCGCAGCCTCAGGAACCTAGGCTGGCACTCCTTCCTCAGGGGCCAGGGAACAGAGCAACAGGCACTACTGGGCCAGGTCAGCAGTTAGTAGGAACTCATCAAAACAGGGCGGTAGGCTTTCACCATCCTCCACTGCAGTGTGGCCCTCCTCCTACACAGCAGCCTGAACTCCTGCAGTGGGGCTTCCACTAGCCCTGGAGACAGCAGAGGGGTTCTAGTAAGGTGCAGGGTCCAGCACACAGGCCCAAGTGGCGGTATCCCCTGGCAGCAGGTCCCCTCACGTTCCTGTCCCTGCTCTGCCTCAGCACATGGTGGCACAGCCTCCTTATTTATATGCCCCTCACCCCACCTACCAGACAGTGCCAGAAGCTTCTGGAATCCTCTGGGGAACTGGCTCAAACTGGTTCAGGGGGAGCAGCAGAGCACCCTGGGTACCAGGCTTTTCCTCCAAATGCTGGGGTGGCTGAGTACCAAACAACTAGACCGCTAACCCACTGCAGTCAGATTGCACACCACATAGCCTTGGCATCCATTTTAAATGCGACATTTCAGTAAGGTGCATTTTCTTGATGGGGGATTAATAAGTGCTCACACCATTGCATTACATGGTCATAGTAAACCGGGCATTTCATACCACACATGGCCTATACAACTTTATTACCATGGGGGAGACATCCTAACATAGGGGGGTGAAAAGTGAACAATTTTGGGGGGAAATGGGCCAAATCCAACAACCAGAACCCACCCACTGACCACACCAACCCAGACGCCTCAGCCCGCAACCTCAGACAGTGGATAGACGACTGCGCCAACACCCTCGCCCCGCTCAAGTAACCCTCCAACAGCCATGGCAGCAAGAGAGCCACCTGGTTCACCGACGAGCTCCAGATCTCCAAACGTGCATGCCGGAAACTGGAGAAGATATGGCCCCACAAACGCACACCAGACAACCACGCAGCCCACAAGGACACCACCCGCAGACATCACCACCTCATCAGATTAGCCAAGAGAGCCTCCTTCAAAGACCGCCTGGATAACAAAGGACACAACAGCAAAGAGCTCTTCAGCATCGTAAAGGAACTCTCCAACACCAGCGCCAACGCCAATGACATCCCACCCTCACAAGAACTGTGCGACTCACTAGCCATCTTCTTCCACCACAAGATCACTGACATCCACAACAGCTTCAACACCACGACTGCCCTGACTATGCCAGACTCCGCCTCCCCTGTGAACACCACCAGCGCCAACCGCCTGACCTCCTGGTCCAACGTCAACGACGACGAGACACGCTATGTCATGAACTCCATCCACTCAGGATCTCCGTCAGACCCGTGCCCACACCAAGTATTCAACAAAGCAGACACAGCCATTGCACCCCAACTACGGAAGGTCATCAACATCTCCTTCGAAACAGCGACATTCCCGGAAAGCTGGAAGCACGCCAAAATCAATGCCCTCCTCAAGAAGCCCAAGGCGGACCCCAAGGACCTCAAGAACTTCTGGCCCATCTCCCTGCTCCCGTTCCCGGCAAAGGTCATCGAGAAAATAGTCAACATGCAACTGGCCCGCCACCTGGAAGACAACAACGTCTTGGACCCGTCCCTGTCCGCGTTCAGACAAAACCACAGCACCGAGACAGCCCTCATCGCCGCCACGGGCGATATCAGGTGCAACTAGACAACGGCGAAACATCAGCCCTCATCCTCCTGGTCCTGTCAGCAGCCTTCGACGCGGTCTGCCATCGCACTCTACAGACATGCCTCCCAGAAGCCGGAATCCAAGAGAAGGCCCTTGACTGGACCACGTCCTTCCTTCCAGCAGAACCCAGAGGGTCCGCCTCCCGCCCTTCTGATCCGAAGCCACCGACATCATCTGCAGCGTCCCCCAGGGCCCATCCCTCAGCCCGACGCTGTTCAAGCTCTACATGGCCCCCCTCACACAAGTGGCCCGCCATCTTGACCTCAACATCATCTCCTACGCCGATGACACCCAGCTCATCCTCTCCCTTACCAAGGACCCACACACCGCCAAAAGCAACCTCTATGAGGGAATGAAGGCCGTCGCCAAATGGATGAGGAACAGCCGTCTGAAACTGAACTCGGACAAGACAGAGGTCCTCATCCTCTGACCCACCACCTGGGGCCTGGGACGACTCATGGTGGCCGACCACACTGGGAACAGCACCGACACCCAGCGACCATGCACGCAACCTAGGATTCATCCTCGACTCCTCCCTCTCCATGTCTAAACAGGTCACCGCCATCTCCTCCTTCTGCTGCAAAACCCTCTGCATGCTCCGCAGGATCTACAAGTGGATCCTGACCAAAACAAGAAGAACGGTGACACGGGCCCTCGTCAGCAGCAGACTGCACTATGGCAACGCACTCTATGCAGGAATCCCAGTCAAACACCTACGACGACTACAAAGCATCCAAAACACCTCCACCCGACTGATCGTCAACGTCCCCTGCCGCAGCCACATCACCTCCCACCTGAGAGACCTACACTGGCTCCCCGTCAACAAGAGGATCACCTTCAAGGTCCTCACCTATGCACACAAAGCACTGCACAACGCCGGACCAGCCTACCTGAACAGCAGCCTCAGCTTCTACACCCCCACCCGCCAGCTCCGCTCCGCCAGCCAAGCACTCGCCGCTGTCCTCTGCATCCAACAAACGACCTCCGGCAGCAGATCCTTCTCCTACCTTTCCGTCAAGACCTGGAACACCCTCCCTACCCACCTACGGCAGACCCAAGACCTACTCGCCTTCAGAAAACTCCTCAAGACCTGGCTCTTCGAGCAGTAGCAGCACTCCCTCTCCTCAGCGCCCTGAGACCCTCAAGAGTAAAAAGCGCACTTTACAAGTACTCTGATTGATTGCTTAACACGCTAAAGATCAGACTTACTTCTTCCCTCGTACTAGACTCAGGTTAGGTACATTGGGGTAGGCGTATTTTAGAAGCACCAGTTGAGTATTTTAGCCTGTGTTATGTATGTATGTATTTTTATATGTCATAGCACCAGACAATGCTATTACAGTATTATTTTATATTCCTGTTTGCTCTGTACGCATTATACTTTGCATTCTGTCTAACGATTGTAGCATTTCACCTCTCTTGCATGAGAAAGAAGACTGTTCAATAAATCCCTTTTATTGAAACACCTGTCTCTCTATTTTCTCTGCAACTCTGGAGAAACGAAGCATGCACGATTGACTGAGTAAAATAGTTATCTATTGTTTCCATGACTCTGAAGATACGTTTTATTCTTGGAGAAACAAAGTTGCCATGTTTATGCGGTTGTCATAAACTAATCCCTTCTTGTGTATTCGAGAAAGTTTCTAGTGACCTCTGAGCTAGCTGGCACTCACAATTAAGTTTAGTATACTTGATAGAGACATACTGACCTCAGTCCTATGTCAAATCTATAGGGCCTCATTTATGAGCCCTTCCGTCACTTTTACGCCGCCGGTGCGTCACTTTTTGTGACGCACCAGTGGCGTAAACAATGCGCCTTGTTGCGCCATACTAACAAAGTGACGCATCTAGGAAGATGCGTCACTTTGTAAACCCCTGCGCCACATTATACCTAGGCCAGGTATAATGTATGCAAAGGGGGCGTATTGACACAAGAAAGGGTCATAGAAGTGACGCAGTGAAATCTATGAGATTTCACTGAGTCACTTCTAGGACACCGTTGCGTCAAAATATTGCACCTGCCTCACAGCAGGCGTAAGACTGACGCAAGCCCTTTCGCATGGGGCTTGCCCCATGTGAAAGGAAGCATTGCTGGTGTTGCGTCACTTTTGTGACACACTCCAGCAATGCGTCACTTTTGCGCTTACAGATACGTCAGAAATACTGACGTATCTGTAACTCCTTTGCGACATGATGCGTCATAAATTAAATATGACGCATCAGATATGTCGCAAGGAGTGCGCACTGAGAAGTGCCGCATCGCTGCTTTCACCCAGCGATGCGTCATTTCTCATAAATGAGGCCCATACTGTATATTATTTCAATGCACAGAGCCTAGTGTGAAAATAGGAACTACACTGCATGGCGCCCAACGGTTTGGTAAGGTACTAATTTAACACTAGATAGTGGAGTAACTCAGTCGTGCGTTTTTCAGAGACCCCCTTTTCCCTTAACCCCTTCCATGCTCATGACGAGCTCAGCTTGTCATGCAGTACACTGCTTGTGTGCTCATGACGAGCTGAGCTCGTCATGAACAATGGGAGTCCTAAAATATCAGCACAGAAGGGGAATTTCTATAGAATTGATGATGTTAATACTCCAATAGACTTCTGTAGTTGTCACAGGGATAATATACGCCATAGCTGAGTAGGACGAAAATCCTATGTATTAGCTTTTTGGTGTGTTCAATGTTGAAGGATACAGTGTTCCAAAATATTCTGCACCTTATCTTTGTTTCCTTGAAACTTGCTTTGCAAACTTGCAAACAGGGCTCAGCAGGGGGCAGGGGGCAAGCTCTTAGAGCAGCTCTTTCACCACTTCTCACCTGGGGGGACCAGGCTCTTATAGCAGCTCTTTCACCACTTCTCACCTGGGGGGGGGCAGGCTCTCAGAGCAGCTCTTTCACCACTTCTCACCTGGGGGGGGCAGGCTCTTATAGCAGCTCTTTCACCACTGCTCACCAGGGAGGGGGTGACAGGATCTCATAGCAGCTCTTTCACCACTGCTCACCAAGGGGGGGAGCTTGGGGGGGGGAGACAGGCTCCCAGAGCAGCTCTTTCACCACTGCTCACCGGGGAGGGGGTGACTGGATCTCATAGCAGCACTTTCACCACTTCTCACCTGGGGGGGGACAGGCTCTCATAGCAGCTCTTTCACCACTTCTCACCTGGGGGGGACAGGCTCTCATAGCAGCTCTTTCACCACTTCTCACCTGGGGGGGACAGGCTCTCAGAGCAGCTCTTTCACCACTTCTCACCTGGGGGGGGCAGGCTCTTATAGCAGCTCTTTCACCACTGCTCACCAGGGAGGGGGTGACAGGATCTCATAGCAGCTCTTTCACCACTGCTCACCAAGGGGGGGAGCTTGGGGGGGGGAGACAGGCTCCCAGAGCAGCTCTTTCACCACTGCTCACCGGGGAGGGGGTGACTGGATCTCATAGCAGCACTTTCACCACTTCTCACCTGGGGGGGGACAGGCTCTCATAGCAGCTCTTTCACCACTTCTCACCTGGGGGGGACAGGCTCTCATAGCAGCTCTTTCACCACTTCTCACCTGGGGGGGACAGGCTCTCAGAGCAGCTCTTTCACTACTGCTCACCAGGCAGGGGTTAGGGGGGACGTAAACAGGCTCTCAGAGCAGCTTGTCTTGCACCACGGCTCACCCGGATCCTGTCTGGGCCGGGGGTAGTGGAGGTAGTTTAGGAGGAGGGATCAATGCCCCACATCCTGCTACTGCTCACCAGGTGCTATCTCAGAGGTGGGGGAGGATGTTGGGGGTAGGAGGGGTGGGGTAAATGCCCCACGTTCTGCCACTGCTTGCTAGGGCCTATCTGGGGTGGGGGGAGGTTTGGGTAAGAGAAGGGAAGAATGGATGTATGACATTACAACGCATGCTTTTACCACGCATGCCTTTACAACGCTGTTTTTACAACACATGCCTTTACAACGCATAGGGGCATATTATCAAGGGGGTTTATCTCCGCTTTTTTGGCTTTAAAAGCCAAGAAAGCGGAGATAAAATTATCTCCCTATTACCTAACTGTCGCTAACACCAGTTAGCGACAGCTAGTAGGAGATAGCGACCATCTTGGGCCCCACTTTGCATGTCAGTGATATTTATCACTAATGACATGCAAAGTGGGCGTGCCGAGATGTTAGCGACTGGGAACAGTCGCTAACATCCCTATCTCCTATTACCAACTTTTGGAGATATTTGCGATAAGCGCGAATATCTCCAGAAGCTAACACCTGCCCTGAGCAGTTCTTAGCCATGTTATCCAATGGGAGGTGGATAACATGGCTAAGAGCATTAGCTCGGTAATGCATGAATATCGTGGACTTTTCAGCGATATTCATGCATTGCGGACGATTTTTATCGCATTTGCGATAAACCTTGGTAATACCAAGGTTTATCTGCGATAAAAATCGCCGCAGCTCAGCGGTAAAATTTTGTCTCTAACCAAGCAATAGCGATAATTATCGCTATTGCTTGTTAATATGCCCCATAGTGCTTTGGGGCGCTGGATAGTGAATAGTTTAATTTACTATTCCAACTCCAGTCCCCGTGAATAGTAGGGAAGGTGTTGGATAGTAAATTAAACCTATTCCCTATGCTAGAGCGCCCCCCCAACGCAATGCGTTGTAATGGTTTGCGTTGTAAAAGTTGCGTCGTAAAGGCACTGCGTGGTAAAAGTTGCGTTGTAAAGGATGTTTCCCGGGAAGAATGCCCCAAGTCCTGCCACTGCTCAACTGCTGGGGCCCTGGACTCCATGCCTGAGGTGGGGGACGGTGTTGGGGTGGGAGGTGGGAAGAAACTTGACGCATGAACCATCTCGTGACGTAAGGGCGGCACATCGCTGGAGTCGCGTCGCAAGCGACTCCAGCAATGCTCGGGTGTGCCCTATACTTAACGTGCTGCGTCAGTCCTTATGCCTGCCCCAGAAGGCCCACCCTGTGCCGGAACACCCACATATGGCGCAGGGCTTTACAACGTGATGCATCTGAATAGATGCGTCACGTTGTAAATGGGTCGCAGGGATGCACCACGTAAATCTGCCTATAAGTGTCAAAGAGACTGAGGCTGAGACGACAGATCCTACCGGCTTCATGTTTTTATCCCAGAATGAAGACTATGAAAGTTGTCTGCGCCATCCACCCTGTCCTCTTCTCCTTTCTTTCTTTACTTTCCTCCTTCCCTTTTGAGGGCAATATATAACAATGCCAATTGCAAGTACGCCTAGCTCGCGACACTGTTTATCTAACGATCGCGGGACCAAGCAGGACATTGTGACGCCTACTGTAACCTCACTGGCGTACACCGACACCAAAATTGCCGTCACCATATCTGTACTGTACTTATAAAATTCCTCTAGTAAAATATTTTGAAATTAAAAAAAAAAAAGAAAAAGATAAATAAGGAAGTCATTTCCATCAAGAACCTAAACCTAAATTATTTGAGACCATACTGGATTCAGAGCCCTTCCTGGAGGTGCTCTTGAGACAAATTCAGAAAGAACTCCATACTTCCATTTCCCAGTTCCTGGATTGAGTATTCTCATCCTGATGCGTGGCATTTGGCAGGAGTAGATGCATTTCCACATCGACGAAGCTGCAGTGTCAGTGTGGACTGTTCTGTCTCACTCAGGTCTGTTGGTCCATGGTGTAGAGCGCGAGGTCAGGGCCTCACGCGTGGTAATGCACTGCACATAAACGGACACACACACTAGCTGGAGGGTATGCCGGAAAGACCCCGAGCGGTCTACCGCGATTTTATTATATACCTCGGGGCGTGCCCGTCCCGAGGGTGAAGGCGTGCGTGTGTGTGTGTGGATACAATGTTGTCAAGAGGCCGGGTGGCTCTCTACATCCCTCCTTCAATTTAGTTCATGTCTTAGACTGCTCATGCACGTGTCTAAGGGGAGGTACACACAAAGTCTCGGAGTCTTTGGCTGGGCCCAGGATTGGGCCGCAGGTGATATCTGTGGTTGTGCCGGACAGGAGACCCAACAGCCCCGGCCGGGGTTGTTTCGTCGTCTCGGGCGGAAGATGTATGCCCTGGTGTCTCACTTCGGGGCCTGACGAGTTGACGTCCTTCTTCTCTTGGCTTGTCATGGTTTGGGAGGGGCACCGAGTTTTGATTCCTCGTTCTTGAATCGTCCTGACAGCCTGAGTCGGCATCAATTGTCTCATCAGCGTCCCTGGCAACACCATCCGGCTTCCCTATTCTTTTGAAGCAAGACACGTTGCGGGTGACGGTCTGTTGGCCGAGACGGGCAGTCACCATTGTTCCCCAAATCTTCTCAATGATCCATCTTTCCGGTTCAAACGGGGTTCTGAACTTCCACCCGGGGTGTCGATCTTGCACCACCACGGTGTCTCCTTCCTGTAATCCAGACTGTTTTGCATGTCTCCCCTCGCTTGCTTTCTGATTGGTGACAGTTCTCCTTGACTGGATGGCAGCACTGTCTCTCTCTTCCGGGGTCCACGTAGAAGACGTGGGGATGTTACCTCATGGTGCCCTTTTGAACAGGACATGTGCGGGTGCACATTTCGTGGTGCAATGTGGAGTCTGTCGATATGCACTCAGGAATAGGTCCAACGCGGCTTCCGGGTCCTTTCCATCATTGACGGCGATGCGGAGGGCCCTGTTGAGAGTCCGCATGAGCCTCTCCACTTCGCCATTCGCCTGCGGCCACAACGGAGTGATTCTTCGGTGCTTTATCCCTAGTCCTTCCAGATATGCTTGGAACTCTCGCCCTTGGAAAGGGGGCCCATTGTCCGATTTCACTTCTTCTGGGAGTCCCATTGTGGCAAAGATGTGGTCCAGCGCTTTCTTGACTTGTCCGAATGCTGTGGAAGAAAGCAATTCCACGACGGGGAATTTCGAAAAGGAGTCCACGACCACCAGCGTGTGTCGACCGTCCGGGAAGCTCCCGAAGTCTATGCTCAGCTGAGTCCAGGGTGTTGTCGCCGCTTCTTCGGTGATAACTGGGGCCGGATCTGACCCTGTGATGGTGCAGGCGTGGCAGGAGCGCACCATATCGTCCACCATGCGATCCATGGCTGGAAACCATACCTTATTGCGTAAGCGGGCTTTTGTTTTGGCTGTTCCTTGGTGGCCCGCGTGGGCTATCGTGAGTATTTGTTGCTGGAGGCTTGCAGGCACCACAATGAGATGTCCTCACAGTACGACGCCCTCATCTCCGACGCTCAACTCATGGCGGATCTGCCATAGCTGTTGTCGGGCATGGCTTACTTCCGGTCGAAGTCCTTGCGATCCATCCAGAAACCGAGTCCAGCTTCCGTTCTCCAAGGATTTCTTGACTCGGGTCAGAGTCTCATCTTCAGCGGTGGCTTCTCCTATCTCCGGCAAGGTGAGGGTCTCCGGGCAAGCGGCCACGGACACCATGTGGACGAACTCCTCCACTACTTGCCCATCCGCCAGTGGGGTTGCTTTTCTGGTCACATCTGGGTGCCTGGACAGATAGTCTGCTGGATTATGGGCGCCCGGCCGGAAGATCAGGGTGAAATTGTAGCCTTGTAGCTGGACTGCCCATCGTTCAATTCGCGGGGGGGCGAGTCTGGAGGATCCGGTGAACAGTGGTAAGAGTGGCTTGTGGTCGGTTACGATGGTGAAAGGTTGGCCGCAGAGATATAAGTGAAGATGTTGGCAGGCCCACTTGATGGCTAGCGCCTCACGCTCGATTTGAGCATACCGCGTTTCAGTGTCTGTGAGGGCCTTGCTCGCATATGCCACGGGCTTCCACTCATTCGGGTCATATTCCTGCAGTAGAACGGCGCCGAGACCCACCGGGCTGGCGTCCACGACCAATTCGGTCTTCCTGCGCAGTTGGAAGTAAGCCATCGTGGCCTTATCCAGAAGGCTTGCCTTGATTTCCTGGAAGGCCTGGTTCGCCGCGCATGTCCATTCCCATTCCTGATCCTGTCTTGTGAGCGCACGAAGGGGCTCGGCCAGGTCAGCCAGGCTGGGTATGAATCGGCCACAGTACGTGGCCATCCCGAGGAAGCTCCTCACTTCAGTAGGGTTCCTGGGCGTGCTGGCATTCTGAATGGCTTCCGCCTTTTTCGGGTCTACCCGGAGTCCTTCGCGCGTGAATCTGTAGCCGAAGAAGTCTACTGCTTCCTGGTAGAATGAGCACTTTGCTCTGTGGAGGGTTAGTCCGTGCTCCTGTAGTCTTTGTAGGGTGGCCCTAAGATGTGCGTGGTGTTCCTCCAGCGTGTTTGAGTAGATGAGAATGTCATCGCTCAAGTTGATGACCCCACTCAGCCCTGACAGAACTTCCTTAATCGCGTTCTGAAATACCTCGGCCGCTGATGACACTCCGAAGCTTAACCTCTTGTATCGCCGGAGTCCGACATGGGTGGAGAAAGTCGTGATATACCGGCTGCTTTGGTCAAGTTCCAACTGGTGGTAACCCGCATTGAGGTCAAGTTTAGAAAACCACTTCGCCCCGTTGAGGTCGGCGACAATGTCATCCATGGTGGGCGTGATGTGGCGCTCCCTCTTCACGGCAGTGTTTGGCAATCTCATGTCGACGCACAGTCTGATTGCGCCAGGCTGTTTAGGTTTGGGGGCTACCACCAGTGGGGACACCCATGGGGTCGGTCCCGACACCTTCTCGATGACGTCAAGGTCTTCGAGCTTCTTTAGCTCTTCTTCCACCTGAGGGTGAAGGGTAAATGGCACTCTTCTGTGTCGCAGGGCAACAGGACGGATGGAAGTGTCTATATGCAGTTTGACTTTCTTGCCCTTGAGCTTTCCAAGGCCACTGAAAAGCGCAGGGAATTCTTCTAGCAGGTTGTCGGCGTGTGATTGATGGACTTGGTTGGCGAAGAAAACCAATCCTAGATCTTCCGCTGTGTTGCAGCTGAGTAGTGTTCCTTTCTTTCCTTCGGTTATGTGGAACCGGGCCTCTGTCGTGTATTCTCCATTGCTGATGGTGGTGCTAATGACACCGCGTTGCGGCATGGGTTCTGTGCCCCCATAGGTATATATCCGGGCGTTCGACGGGGTAAGTGTGGGTTTTGGCGACATTTGGTCATACTGGTCCGAGTCCATGACGTTCACGGAGGCTCCCGTGTCGATCAGAGCTCTGATTTCGGAGCCTTCCACGGATATCGTGCACATGGGTGGTGGCCTCTTTCGGGTGGCAATCCGGCTGACATAGGATATGACATACACCTCATCGTCCTCCTCATCTTCATAATACGGCCTCCGGCCTTGGGCCTGCGTGTCTGGAGGTGGGTGTTCTTGCTCTAGTGATAGTTGTCTCACCCTGGAGGTCGTCGACCGAGACCCATATCCGCCTCGCGATCTCTGTGCATTGGGCCTGTACCTTCCTCCTTGGCACACAGCGGCAAAATGATTGAGCCTGCCACACTTCGAGCACGTCTTCCCCTTCGCGTTGCACACGGCGGTCGCTGCGTGGTCTCCACCGCAGTATGCACACTGCGCGTCCCGGGGTTGCCACTGTCGTGCTCTTCCGCCCGTCGGTCTTCTTTGTATCGCGTCGACGGTTTCCTCCTTGATGGGCGCCATTTTGGGCACTGCCTGCGGAGCTATGGGGGACCGGAGCGCCAGCTCCATTTCATCTGCTCTGGAGTCCGACAGTTCGTGGGAGCGAGCGAGGACAATAATGGCGTCCAATGTGATTCCCGGTTGCCTGAGGATGAGCTTTCGGAGTAGTTTCGATTTGCATCCCACGATGATTTGGTCCCTGATTTCCTCACGCGGGTCGGCGAATGGGCAGCTGCTGGCCAGCCGGCGCAGCCTCGCGTAGTACATGTCCACGGATTCAGTCTCAGTCTGCCACGCCCGCTTAAATTTGAACTTCTCATAGTCGGTGTTCACCTGTGGGTCAAAGTGGGTATTCAGCGCGGCCACCGCCGCGTCATAGTCATCATCCTCACCGGTGTTTGGGAGAGACTCGAAGAGGTCGTATATTTCTGGGCCTCCATAGAGGATCAAGAGCGATCTCTTTACGGTGTCATCCGTTTCTCGGGTCCCACTAAAGTACAGGTTTAGACGCCCCAGCCACGCCTTCCATCGCGGCGCCGCAGTTGCGGGGTCTGCAGTCTCGCTGAACGGTGGGATGGGGGCCACCCCGGTATGGGAGTGACCGACCACGTGCGTGTCCACATTGCGACGTGGAGGTGGGCCTGCGGGCCCTGGCATTTGTGGCCGGCGCTGTGGGTGCGCCCCCTGTGGCGTCGTCGGGCATGCTGGTGATCTATACGTTGAATCACTCCACCCCTGCGCAGTCTGCACGGCGCGATGCGGGGCGTGGTTGGCGCAAGAGCAGGAAGAGGGACACTCACGGATGTTCTCTGGAGGAGTTGGCGTGGACAGTGGCCGTTCAGCCTCCTTGCACGTAGGCCCAAAGCGAGGCGGCAGTTGGATTAGCTTGTGCTTGTTTATTAACGATTTTTTTTTTCTTGCACTATATTTCCCCTTTTTCCTCTGTCTCCTGCAGGGCCTGGGCAGGCCGCGTCCGTAGTGCAGAGTGGAGCGTGCGAAGGCAGGGAGGCAGGGCAGGCGTTAGAGGCGCCGCGTGGTCGGGCCTCGGGGCTGACGTGCAGCGTCTCCCCACTTCGCCCCTCCCCCGCCGGGGCCGCACGCTCAGGAAGCGCGCTCGCGCTGCGCGCAGAGCGGGGCGAGCCCCCAGACAGCAGCGCACGCAGCGCGGGGGGGGGCCGGGTCAGGCCGCAGGGAGCGGGGCACTCACCAGGCAGCTCCCGCCAGCTGAACACGCTCCGACCTCGGAGGCGCGTGGACGGGGAGCCGACTTTGAGCAGCGGCAGCAGGCCGGCGGACGAGCTCCGCGGCCGGAGATAGCGCCAGGCAGAAGCGGCTGGCAGCAGACAGCAGGTAGGGAGCGAGCAGCTCCGACAGGCGGCCAGGCACGCGCGGGGGCGGAACCGGCCTCGTCGCCAGTGTAGAGCGCGAGGTCAGGGCCTCACGCGTGGTAATGCACTGCACATAAACGGACACACACACTAGCTGGAGGGTATGCCGGAAAGACCCCGAGCGGTCTACCGCGCTTTTATTATATACCTCGGGGCGTGCCCGTCCCGAGGGTGAAGGCGTGCGTGTGTGTGTGTGGATACAATGTTGTCAAGAGGCCGGGTGGCTCTCTACACATGGTATACACACGAGTACACTGTGGAAGTACCCTAACATCACGGAGCCTGGCCGCTCTTTATCGTTTTCAATGCCGCAAAGAGCCCTGCTTTTAATATGAAAGTAAAGCGGCATTATGAGGTGCGCACAGGATTGTGGGTAAGCAGAGTGCTGGTGACGCGCTGAAGGTTCCTCTCGAGCCTCCCGACCTCTAGCGACAACAAGGAGCGTTGCACCTCCCGCTCCTCCACGCAGGCACGCGTTTACGCACGGCGCCTTGTACTGCGTCACGTGAGTCAAGTGACGCCTTCCGGCACCCGACGCCTTCCGGCACCCAGTGACGCACGCGCTGAATGGCACCTTCTTGTAGGAAGCAGCGGGCGCCCCTCTCATCAGCGGCCGAGGAGGCCCGACCGCCCCCGGGAGGCTCACATTTCAACCAATCACGGAGTTTCTTGTTCAGAAACCCTCCAAAAATGACAAAGATAGTCCGCTACTCACGGCCCCTCGGAGTGCGCGTGACCCGCGGAGCAACTATACGTAATGTGCAAATGAAGAGTTGAACTGTCCGATAAGTCACAATAAAAATATAACTTTGTCCTAGTAGGGCGACTTTACACCGGTGACGTGTCAGTCACCCTCATGAATGCCTATGAGTGCACAGCTTTAGGCGCTACTTCTCCTATTAAACAAACGCCTGTGTCGGCTGCAGTGATGAATCGAGTGTTTTCCGCAGAGGCTTCTGGGTATGCAAATGATTTGTGGCCGGCCACGGCCCCTCCAGTGCCAGCAAGGCTCCTGCAGCAGCCCCATGGTGGCGTGCGTGTGTGTGTGTGGATACAATGTTGTCAAGAGGCCGGGTGGCTCTCTACACATGGTATACACACGAGTACACTGTGGAAGTACCCTAACATCACGGAGCCTGGCCGCTCTTTATCGTTTTCAATGCCGCAAAGAGCCCTGCTTTTAATATGAAAGTAAAGCGGCATTATGAGGTGCGCACAGGATTGTGGGTAAGCAGAGTGCTGGTGACGCGCTGAAGGTTCCTCTCGAGCCTCCCGACCTCTAGCGACAACAAGGAGCGTTGCACCTCCCGCTCCTCCACGCAGGCACGCGTTTACGCACGGCGCCTTGTACTGCGTCACGTGAGTCAAGTGACGCCTTCCGGCACCCGACGCCTTCCGGCACCCAGTGACGCACGCGCTGAATGGCACCTTCTTGTAGGAAGCAGCGGGCGCCCCTCTCATCAGCGGCCGAGGAGGCCCGACCGCCCCCGGGAGGCTCACATTTCAACCAATCACGGAGTTTCTTGTTCAGAAACCCTCCAAAAATGACAAAGATAGTCCGCTACTCACGGCCCCTCGGAGTGCGCGTGACCCGCGGAGCAACTATACGTAATGTGCAAATGAAGAGTTGAACTGTCCGATAAGTCACAATAAAAATATAACTTTGTCCTAGTAGGGCGACTTTACACCGGTGACGTGTCAGTCACCCTCATGAATGCCTATGAGTGCACAGCTTTAGGCGCTACTTCTCCTATTAAACAAACGCCTGTGTCGGCTGCAGTGATGAATCGAGTGTTTTCCGCAGAGGCTTCTGGGTATGCAAATGATTTGTGGCCGGCCACGGCCCCTCCAGTGCCAGCAAGGCTCCTGCAGCAGCCCCATGGTGACTTGTGCTCTGGGTCCCAAATGTATAATTTCCGTCTCGAGTCGGTTTCCAGCAATGGGGGGGATACACTGTATTTGTTTCCTTCCTTCTCTGGGCGTCATTTCAGACTCCGACCCATTTGCAACACTTATTAACCATCTCGATTTCCTTGTCGATAACCAACGCGGCCCTCGAGAGGTAAGCGTCCATTGTTATGACAGTGGATTAAGCAGCCGCTATGGGCCCTGTGCAAGATACCTGGGTCTTTCTCTCTTCCCCATAACCACCCCGTAGAAGAAGTCACCTTGCAAATTAGAGGCCAGGCAGTTAAGTTACCACGGGTAATAACAAATCAGATTAAATGTACAGCTAGCAGAGGATACAATAGATAACTGTCAATAGTTAAGTAATAATAACACAAACAGAGATAAAAATAAGACCAAATAACCTGGCCCAGCCCGGCCTCTTACGGCCCCTGACGGGCACAGATGGGCCCGCCCTTGGCCCAAGCTTCACCCCGAGAGCGAGAGTGGAGAGGTCCTTTTATACATGCAACTGGTGCTGGCCAGCGGCCCCCTGGGACAGCGAGTCCAATCAAATCAACAGGTACCGGTTAGAAAACAGCCCTCTAAGCGCTGCGGTTATTAACTAATAAGAGAAGACTGCATCAAGATGACGTCAGATCCCAGAAGAGGGTCCCTGGGGGCCCAGTACTCTCCTCCAGGCCTGTCCTCACCCAGCCAGAATCTGCTCTCCTGGTCAACACTCCTAACAGACTGCAGACACCTCGCCATCTCTAGTTAGAGAATTAAATAAGATATCCTCACATAGACAAGGCACAGAGGCCAGCTGATTCTAGGTCTTCCACAGTGCCCTGAAGCCACAACTCCAGATGTAGCTCCAATCTCTATGGGCACCTGGCATCAATTGCTTCAAAATAATTCACCAAAATAGCTGCAGCTCATAAAAAAGAAGACAAGACATACAAAATCACTGCTCTGACAGACAATCCAGACACCCTAAGAACACCTGCAGCATGCTTCTGGCACCTGTACATTCCAGGAGTTCAAAGTTCAAACACAGAGACAGCCCTCACCATCCTGAATGTAGCTGCTCGAGTCGCAGGGCTCATGAAGGAAGAAGCAGGGACAGAGTACTGAGATCCCAGCTCATCAGCTGTGGTTTCCACTCCCTGCCTTATCTTAACCCCAAAGCTGGAAACAGGAGGCTCTGGAAAGATTAAGGGTGGTATATGTGCATTATTGCCTCGAGGGCTCTGATGTCATCATCACATGGTGTATAAATGTTGCAAGAACCACAAGATGTCAATGCAGGACTATAATACATGTTACGTGTTATGTATTTTTATGCTGCATGCTTATTTTGGGGAAGCTCTATTCTTCACAATGCAGCTAACAAAGGTCCCTGCTTGGAATTAGAATGTGTGGGCTTTGTTTATCTTCTTGTTATATATTTTTATGCTACATGCTTATTTTGGGGAAGCTCTATTCTTCACAATGCAGCTAACAAAGGTCCCTGCTTGGAATTAGAATGTGTGGGCTTTGTTTATCTTCTTGTTATATATTTTTATGCTACATGCTTATTTTGGGGAAGCTCTGTTCTTCATAATGCAGCTAACAAAGGTCCCTGCTTGGAATTAGAATGTGTGGGCTTTGTTTATCTTCTTGTTATATATTTTTATGCTACATGCTTATTTTGGGGAAGCTCTGTTCTTCATAATGCAGCTAACAAAGATCACTGATTGGAATTAGAATGTGTGGGCTTTGTTTATCTTCTTGTTATATATTTTTATGCTGCTTGCTTATTTTGGGGAAGCTCTGTTCTTCATAATGCAGCTAACAAAGGTCTCTGCTTGGAATTAGAATGTGTGGGCTTTGTTTATCTTCTTGTTATATATTTTTATGCTGCATGCTTATTTTGAGGAAGCTCTGTTCTTCATAATGCAGCTAACAAAGGTCCCTGCTTGGAATTAGAATGCCTGGGCTTTGTTTATCTTCTTGTTATATATTTTTATGCTGCATGCTTATTTTGGGGAAGCTCTGTTCTTCATAATGCAGCTAACAAAGGTCACTGCTTGGAATTAGAATGTCTGGGCTTTGTTTACCTTCGTGTTATATATTTTTATACTGCATGCTTATTTTGGGGAAGCTCTGTTCTTCATTATGCAGCTAACAAAGGTCCCTGCTTGGAATTAGAATGTCTGGGCTTTGTTTATCTTCTTGTTATATATTTTTATAATGCATGCTTTTTTTGGGGAAGCTCTGTTCTTCATAATGCAGCTAACAAAGGTCACTGATTGGAATTAGAATGTCTGGGCTTTGTTTATCTTCTTGTTATATATTTTTATGCTGCATGCTTATTTTGGGGAAGCTCTGTTCTTCATAATGCAGCTAACAAAGATCACTGATTGGAATTAGAATGTGTGGGCTTTGTTTATCTTCTTGTTATATATTTTTATGCTGCTTGCTTATTTTGGGGAAGCTCTGTTCTTCATAATGCAGCTAACAAAGGTCCCTGCTTGGAATTAGAATGTGTGGGCTTTGTTTATCTTCTTGTTATATATTTTTATGCTGCATGCTTATTTTGAGGAAGCTCTGTTCTTCATAATGCAGCTAACAAAGGTCCCTGCTTGGAATTAGAATGCCGGGGCTTTGTTTATCTTCTTGTTATATATTTTTATGCTGCATGCTTATTTTGGGGGAAGCTCTGTTCTTCATAATGCAGCTAACAAAGATCACTGATTGGAATTAGAATGTGTGGGCTTTGTTTATCTTCTTGTTATATATTTTTATGCTGCTTGCTTATTTTGGGGAAGCTCTGTTCTTCATAATGCAGCTAACAAAGGTCCCTGCTTGGAATTAGAATGTGTGGGCTTTGTTTATCTTCTTGTTATATATTTTTATGCTGCATGCTTATTTTGAGGAAGCTCTGTTCTTCATAATGCAGCTAACAAAGGTCCCTGCTTGGAATTAGAATGCCGGGGCTTTGTTTATCTTCTTGTTATATATTTTTAGGCTGCATGCTTATTTTGGGGAAGCTCTGTTCTTCATAATGCAGCTAACAAAGGTCACTGCTTGGAATTAGAATGTCTGGGCTTTGTTTACCTTCTTGTTATATATTTTTATACTGCATGCTTATTTTGGGGAAGCTCGGTTCTTCATTATGCAGCTAACAAAGGTCCCTGCTTGGAATTAGAATGTCTGGGCTTTGTTTATCTTCTTGTTATATATTTTTATAATGCATGCTTTTTTTGGGGAAGCTCTGTTCTTCATAATGCAGCTAACAAAGGTCACTGATTGGAATTAGAATGTCTGGTCTTTGTTTATCTTCTTGTTATATATTTTTATGCTGCATGCTTATTTTGGGGAAGCTCTGTTCTTCATAATGCAGCTAACAAAGGTCACTGATTGGAACTTTCATCAATACTCTTTTGATAAAACTATGGTCAACGGTGAGGGCCAGTGCTTTTATGTGTAAGTAAGTAAGTAAGTAAGTAATATTTTATTTGTATATGATTCATTTAAATCTTTACAAAATTGTAAAACGTCCAATATTAGTTGTTACTTAAACATAACAAAATTAGGATGCATAAAATTACAGTATTGTTAACAGTTCTATGATTACCCTCGAGGGATTTAATAAGTTCATCTGGCATGGTTAAGTCTCTTTCTTATTAGGTCAAAGAACTTCACAACTTGACAGTTAAATTTAATGTCGCTAGTAGAGAAGCACAGTTTGACTGCCTGTCTACAGGTCCGAACGGCATGTAGGTTGAAGAAAGGACGTAGGAGATTGTACCTCAAGTCCTTTACGCTAGGGCAAATGCAAATCACGTGAACTATATCCTCCTTGCCGGTTTTGCACATGCAACACTGTTGTGAAGGGTTGTTTCTCTCACAAGGCGGAAGATGTGGAAGTATGGGAATTACCCCGAGGCGTAATTTTAAGAATTTTTCTTTAAAATTTATTTGCATGCCGATGCTGAAGTACGCTTGTGACCGCAGTTTTACATAGTCACCCACCGTTAGCCATCCTTGTGCTCTATTTGCTAGGTCCTTCTTGTCTTCTATCGCTGAAATGATACTAGCTGATTTTTTGGCTACTTTTTTAAAAGACAAGAGATCTATTGATGTTTCCCAGGTGTCAGTCAGGCCTAGAACTTTGAGTGATTCATGTAAGTAGGCTCTCGGCGCGAAGTTGCGGTGCCGAAGTAATACTTCCCATACATTTGCACATAAAGATCCAGCCTCTGCATTGCGAATCTTGTGCCAGTTTGTTGCATACACACTCCGCCTCTCTAGGGTTTGTTTCAGGATACTGAATTCTAGTCGAATCTGAGCCGGGGAGACGTATTTGGGAAGATTAAAGATAGCCCTGTATGAGTTGGCTATGAGTGTGTCCAGCAACGTCGCGTCCTTACCGTGGTGTGATTCACTCCCGTAAGTGAGAGTCAGTTTTAATTTGGCACGCAATATTTCAAGAAGAGGTTTAAGTGTAAGGTCAGGTAGTTTGACCTTCAATGATTTTAGTGCCAAATAGGTCATTGTAGCCTTCCCTCGCAAGGACTTGAACTGCGCCCTAGAGGTATTATTTGAGTCCATGATTACTCCCAGGTACTTATATGTGGTGACCTGGTCGAGCTTTTCGCCATTCAAGTGCCAGCAAGGATTCTTTTTTTTCCTGTGATTCACAGCCATCACCTTTGACTTATTGAAGTTTATTTGTAGTGCATTCTTAACTGAAAAAGCATGGGTTGTGTTCAAAAGGTGTTGGAGGCCCATTGGAGTCCGACTTATCAACAGCAGATCATCTGCATATAACAGTCAGTCAGTCAAGAAGCTTTTATTCGATATGCAAGATATCTTATAAGCGTATACAAAATACAGTAAATACAAAACTAGAAAAGACATTATTTTTAAAAAACAGTATTTAAATGTACCTTAAAAAGGATAAAAAGACATATGATGTCAAGATAAATTAGCTAAAAAATGAATTAAACCACAATTGACAATCTCTTGCATCGGATCAGCCAAGACTGCTTTAAAAATTTTGCTACACCACAAACAATAGGGGGGGAAGTGTCCGTCATTAGGATGCGCAGGGCTACTAGATAACTACTCGTGCCCATATTGCGACAGAGGGGTTTAAGCCAAAAACTCCTAGATTTAGCATAGTCGGGACACTCGAACAGGATATGCGTAATGGATTCTATCCTGGTGGGACAGCATGCACAAAAAGGAGACGTGTGAACACATGATTTCAACTTAGACACCAGTGCACCGACTGGGAGGGAGCCCACTCTAAATTTAAAATACAATGCTCGATCAAATGGAAGGGTAATAAGGTCCAGATAGGGCTCGTAAACCACTGTATCTTTTACTGTTAAAAAGGCAACTGTGGATTTACAATGTCCAGAGTTTGTAACTAGCTGGTCCTTAACCCACTTCCAGTATAATCTTTTCAGGACCTCTTTTGGTGGAGCCGATCTAGATAACCAACAATTCCCCAGTCCCAGTTCCTCCAAAAGTTTTTTGGTTTCTCTTAGCCACTTGATTTTTGCCCAACCGCCCAAGCTCATTATCTCAGCCAACCCTTCAGCATACGATTTTAACTCTTCGCCCCTCCAGATACGTGCCCATAAGAGGAGTGGGCGAAGGCGGGCTTGGTCTTTTATGTTCTTACATCCTGTGTCCAGCAGCACAGGCACTGTTGGAGTACTTGGTGGGATGGCGATTAGGGATTTCAGGAGCTTACTCTCTGCTGATGCCAAGGAGTCCAGACAGCAATGCCCCCACAGTTCGGCCCCATACAAAGCTGATGTTACTACCTTGGCCTTGTAGATGTCGATTACTGGGGCAAGCGACCTCCTTGGTGATGCCCGGAATTCCCTCAGGAGGGCACCTCCTGCTCTCTTATGGTTCAATACCATCTTGGCAATGTGGGGGATCCAGTTCATGCTGTCCGTGATCCGAATTCCAAGATAGTCAAATTCGGATACTTTCTCCAAGGCGACAGAATTGAGAGTGGGGGGGCCGCCCAGTTTCCTTGGGGGATTTAGGACTAGAAACGTAGTTTTGTCCACGTTGATTACTAAGCCTTTTGCACCGCAGAAGTCCTGGAAGCGAGTTAGCAGTTTCTGCAGACCTTGCGGAGTCTTTGATATCAGGAGTGTGTCATCCGCAAAGAGCAGGGTGGGGATCCTCACTCCTCCGAGACAGGGGGCGTCGGCTGGTTCTTGCTGGAGATATTCCACCACCCCATTCACATATAGTGAGAAAAGGGTGGGGGCCAAAACGCAACCCTGTCTCACGCCCCTAGACACTGGGATTTTCTCTGTTAGCTCTCCATTTCTTCCCCAGCGTACCTGAGCAAAGGTATGACCATGAAGGCTTATGAGAAGGGACAGGATGTATGGAGGCAATCCCAGCCCATGTAACACCCTCCATAACTCCTCCCGGGGAACTAGGTCAAAGGCAGTCCTCAGGTCTATAAAAGCCAGGTATAGGCTGCCCTTGCCTAGCTCCACCACCTTCCACCCAAGGAGTGCCAACCTAAACGCCTGCTCAATCGTCCCCATTCCTGCCCGAAAGCCTGCCTGGAAGTCTGATAATATTTTATTTTCCTCCAGCCAGTGAAGGATCCTCCCAAGTATGGCTTTTCCTGCTATCTTTTGGGTGGAGTCTATAAGGCTTATGGGGCGGTAGTTTCCCGGGATTTCTCTGCATCCTTTTTTATAAATCGGGACCACCACCGCCCCCTTCCACGAATCGGGCACTGGCCCTCCCATCATAATGTCATTGAGGAGTGCTGCAATAACCCTTCCCCATACCGCTGGATTTGCCCGCATAAGATCCCCCGGTAGACCATCTGGGCCTGCTGCCTTGAGGGGGGCTACCCACCCTATTACCTTTTCAATCTCTAAAGGTGTAAAGAGGTTATAGGTATGGGGTCCAGATACCACTGGGAAGGTCGCCCTGTCGCTTAATTCCCCATCCGCCGGGAGATATAAAGCCCCAAAATGGTTTACCCAGCTTTGAGGGGTAATACTACAGGGTCTCATAGTTTCCTCGGGCCTGTTCCGGGAGCCTACAAGGTTCCAAAAGCCCCTTGAATCTTTACTTTTGCTAGCAAGGAGTAGGTCCTCCCAAAATTTCTCTTCCCACTCCGTCCTAGCATTTTTAAGGGATCTATTGTAAGCCTTCCTTGCTTCCAGTATAGCACTGTGGGATTTATGTTTCAGTGCCTCTACGAGCATTGTTTTATGTACCCTACATGTTTGCGTGTACCAGCCATTACCCTGCTTTTTTCCTCGTTTGTTTCCTAACTTACAAGAGGGGATAGTAAACACATTGGTCAAAGCCTCTACTAAAGAGACGAAGACCCCACTAGCCATACCCACCACTGTCGGGAGAGACCCCAGGTTTGACTCAGCTTGATTTAAAAGGGTTGAGATTTCTCCAACTCTTTCCTCAGAGAGGACCAATTTAGCCCATTTTAGGCGCCTAACACAGTGAGAGACTACAGACTCGTCAGGGGGAGCTACTGCGACATTAAGGAGACCCTTTTTAGGAGAGCACCACCACTGGGCCATGGTTAAGGAAAGTGGGTTGTGGTCACTATCAATCGTTGGGACCACCACCATATCCCTCGCTTGGCTCCAGAGACACACCTCTAGTAAGATATAGTCTATTCTAGAGGTGTGTCCTGGTCTATTATATGTATGAGCCCCCACCCTGTCGGAAGTTGTCCTTCCGTTCACTGCTCTTAGATTTGATTCAAGGGTCAGGGAGTATAGTTGTAGCGCCACTCTGTCCATCTCCTGATGGGTGGAATCTCTAAAACTGGGATCCCTAGCCTAGCATCCTCCTCGTCCTGGTCTAGGGCAACATCCGAGCCTAAGGGCTCGAACGTGCAGTTCATGTCTCCCGCGACCAGGATACATGACTTGTGTGGGGTTATGTTCAAAAGGGACTCCAGGAGAGATAATACAGAGGACTTCCTCCCGCCCTTGGTTCCTCTAGCGTACACATTGTAGACATTCAGTATAATTCGTCCCCTAGGGTCTCTTAAAATAATATTCTGAATGTCAGGGGAGCCTGTCTGTGGCTCCTCTATTCTGCAGTCTAGAGAAGCTGCTACCCATATGAGCAGTCCACCCGAAGGGCGTCCTCTCCCTGATTCAGAGGATAGGGCAGGCACAGAGTGGGAAGAGAATCCCACCCTATGTACCGGCTCCAAACTCCAGGTCTCTTGGAAAATGCATAAGGAATGCTCATCCACCAAGGCATTCCAATCTGGAAGGGCCAGCTTTCTTGCGATCCCTGCGATATTCCAGCTGAGAACCTTAAAGACCCGGTCCGTCACAGTTGGTGTATCGCTGGTCGCAAGAACACTACTGGCCGGGGACCTCACAGAAGGTACATGCAAATTACAATCAAAAGGGGTTGGCAGAGAGACTACCGACCCACTGTCGCTTACTGATGTGGGAGAAGCTGATCGTGGTAGTGACCCTACCCTAAGACCTATTCTATTAACTGATACCATATCTGTATCTGCAATTTCCCTCGTGTCACCCTCCTGCAGTCAACAGCTTCCTGGGCCCTGCGGGTTCAACCCGTTGGCACCAGGACCCCCAGCCCTTCGTGGGTCCAAATTTTGGCAAAAGCCAAGAGTACTAGGACCCTCCCAAGGCGGCGTGGCAATTTGCCTGGGGTAAAAAAAAGTTACGTCCACTACTTTAACCCCTTCTGAATCCGTACTTTTTATAGGGCCACAGATGGAGCTCACTACTCTGGGATCTTGGAAGTTTATTATTACACAGTCCCCCTCCTGTGTTTTTTTCCCTTTCCCTATCCACCCTACTCTGCGGACACTTAAGATAAGCCCATCCACACCAGTCGAAATAGGCTTGTTTGATTTTAGCCAGTGGATGCACTTATTTTTAAGTGACTGGTGGTTTTCCAGCTGTCCTTCCTTCAGTGGGGGGACATTTACCAGTACTGCAACAAAAGGTTGGCAATCTGGTGGGAGGTTTATGGGGGGGATCTGCCGTCGTGAGTTAGGACGAACCACTGTGGTAACAGCTGGGGTTATAGTTAAAGGAGCAGTTTTGGCAACCATTCCTGACACTGATCCCTTAGTTTTGTCTTGTGTGCCAAGTGTTTGACTATCTTTAGGTTTACCTTTACTTGCCAAGGGCTGCCTTTGTGGGGTTTGCTTAGGTGTAGATTTCGCAACCCCTGTGGGCGTTGTCATTCTCTTAGGGTGAGGCCCCGCTACAGGTGGGGTAGGAATTTTAGGGACTTGGGCTCGCACTCTGCTAGGTTCAGTCTTATTTGACCTGGTAGGGGAATTAGAGTCTACCTGTGGTGACGAGGAAGCCAGAAGAGCCACCTGGGGCGCACTCCCCTCTAGGCCTATATCCTGGCTGTTACTCACTCTTTTTAGGTGTTTGAAGGTAGTTTTAAGTGAGTAAAAACCATCTAGGGTTGATTGCTCCAGTTTGTCTATTCTAGCCCCCAGGCCCTTAACCTGAGTCAGCAAGGGCATCAAGAGACTATTTACCCTCTCCAGAATGGAATCAATAGTCATGGGGACGATAACTGTGGGAGCATTATCAGTACTATTACTAGGGGGCGTGCAGTTATTTAAACCCATTTGTGAGGCTACAGCATCCCCGTCCACCTCAGCCTTATCCTCTGGGACCAGCCCCATTGCATTATTCCCGCCCTGGCCAGAAGGCTTTTTTGTTTGTTTATAGAACGCGGCCTGTCTCACCTGCCTCTTCTTATTAGAATTGGCTGCCTTTTTACTTTTGTCCCTTTTCTTGTGCTTACTTGGATTGTGCATCGATGGCGCCCCATCTAGATTTACAGTGGTAGGGACTGGCGGTATTAGTAATGGTGACTGAGTTGTACCATTATTTGAGGGCATAGGTGTTACAGGTAAAAGTGGTGCAGTTGAGCCGTCCTCCTCCTCAGTGCCGCTAGGGGGAGGCGTGGCCGAATGCTCCAACCTGTCTATATTTTGCCCTACTTCGAGCAGCGAAGGGGGGTCAATAGGGCAACCCTGGGCAACAACATGGGGGGCACAATGGTCTCGCTCACAAGCCGGTGTCAATGCCTGTGCTATGGCCCCCAAGGAGGAGCGTCTAGAAGGAAGATAGACCTCGGAGAGGCGGCGTTCGGAGATAGCAATTTCCTTGTCTATGACTGCCGCCACTCTAGTTATAAAGCGGTCCATAGTTCCGATTACTGGGGTCCCACCGGCAACTCCCCTTTCGCACTCACTCCTGAGTAATTTACCTGAGCGGGTTGACATGGTGAGGGGCTGATAGCCCTAGTGAGCCACACGGGCCCGCCTGAACTCGGGGATGGGTGACAGAGATGTGGCCCAGCCCTGCCTCCTTCTGCCCCGGACGGCCACAGACGGCCCGCCCTCTGCCCGGGCTCAGCCCGGCGCTGCCCGCGCGCGTCCCGCAACGCGGAGGGAGTGTCTGCACTTTGTAGCGCCTCCGGGCGCCAAGACAGCGGGAAACAGGAAGTGGACGCAAAGCCCGCTGGGAGCTGTAGTCTCCTGCCGCGTTGGTGGAGCGATGGCGGCGAGACCTACAGCCTTCCCCACCCAGGGACTGGAGCTGCGTGCTGGCTGCGAGATGCTGGCGAGATGGCAGGTAGGCTCGCTGCTGTGTTTGTCCCCCGCTCCCCGAGGGAGTGTCTGCACTTTGTAGCGCCTCCGGGCGCCAAGACAGCGGGAAACAGGAAGTGGACGCAAAGCCCGCTGGGAGCTGTAGTCTCCTGCCGCGTTGGTGGAGCGATGGCGGCGAGACCTACAGCGCTCCCCACCCAGGGACTGGAGCTGCGTGCTGGCTGCGAGATGCTGGCGAGATGGCAGGTAGGCTTGCTGCTGTGTTTGTCCCCCGCTTCCCGAGGGAGTGTCTGCACTTTGTAGCGCCTCCGGGCGCCAAGACAGCGGGAAACAGGAAGTGGACGCAAAGCCCGCTGGGAGCTGTAGTCTCCTGCCGCGTTGGTGGAGCGATGGCGGCGAGACCTACAGCGTTCCCCACCAAGGGACTGGAGCTGCGTGCTGGCTGCGAGATGCTGGCGAGATGGCAGGTAGGCTCGCTGCTGTGTTTGTCCCCATATAACAGGTTTGAGAGGGTAATTTTCCCTAATTTCGGTGCATGATTGGAACATTTATCTAGTTGCCCAGGTAGATCGGCTAGAAAAAGATTGAATAGGATCGGTGCAAGTAGGCATCCCTGTTTTAATCCTTTTGTTTTCCTTATGGGTTTTGAAAGGTGTGTTCCAGCTCCAAGTTTGATTTTGATCCAGGTGTTTGAGTGGAGCTGTATTAGGACGTCTAATAGGTGCTTTTATGTGATTCTGTGGCTTCGGCATTTATTACCTAATCATGAACTTGCCATATCTGCTGCGTAAATTGCATAATTTGCAGATTTCACAAACAAATGTTGTTTGTATATTTTAAATGACGAAAACCACAATGCCAGAGAATGTACTGCGTCATTTGAATGTTTGTGCCTTCGGGGAGAACAAAGCCAGAGACAGCCACGGCTCCTCTTGTCCCTTGTTAGCTCTGCCACCGGGGAAGTAACAAAGGTGCCAGACAGCCAACGATTTCCTGGCAAGGTATGGGCACTGAAGGGTGATTGGCAGGTCGTAGGGTTAGCGCCAACACATGTAGCGGTAGTGCTAGGACCCTTCATGCCTGGTATATGCTTATCAGGGCAGAAGCTTACACTCTTTTAATATAATAAAAAAAATCATTTTAATAACCTTTTACAAAGAGCTTTATAACGCACATTTGCCATCTCTAGGTGCTACAAATACGGGTGTTTGGATTCATTGGCACTAAGTGGAGTATGTTATCTGTTTTCCTGTCATGGGGTCCCCTTCCTAGCCCCCCCCTCTCCAGTGTATGACCCATGTCAGCCTGTACAGTGACCGCCTGTCCTTTGCATCTGAGCGACTATGCCTGCCTCTGGTGTATTTAAAACCGGAGAGAGGCCGCCGGAGCTTTGCATTGTGTCTATAGATCGAGCTTTACAAGAGCCCAGGTGGATGACGTCAGCAGGGCTGTTCACGCAAATAAGGATATTTGTCCTTGTACTTCCTCCTTCTGGTGGAAAAGTGGCTGAGGGATGAGCCCTGGGGTACGCCGCAGATGAGGTTGGTAGCTTTGGAATGGTGGGGTGGGAGGCAGACCCTTTGGGTTCTGTCGGAGAGGAAGGAGGTGGTCCAGTCTAAGGCTTTTTCCCGGATTCCGGCTTCTTGGAGGCGTGTTCTTAGTGTTCGGTGGCATACCGTGTCGAAGGCGGCTGACAGGTCCAGGAGGATGAGGGCGGAGGTTTTGCAGTTGTCTAGTTGGCGTCGGATGTCGTCTGTGGCGGCAATGAGGGCTGTCTCGGTGCTGTGGTTCCGTCTGAATCCGGATTGCAACGGGTCTAGGATGTTGTTGTCCTCGAGGTGGCGGGTCAGCTGTATGTTGGCGATTTTCTCAATGACCTTCGACGGGAATGGGATCAGGGAGAAGGGGCGGAAGTTCTTGAGGTCGTTGGGGTCCGCCTTGGGCTTCTTGAGGAGGGCGTTGATTTCAGCGTGCTTCCAGCTTTCCGGGAACGTCGCTGAGTCGAAGGAGATGTTGATGACCTTTCGTAGTTGTGGTGCTATGGTGGCGTCTGCTTTGTTGAACACGTGGTGTGGGCAGGGGTCTGCTGGTGATCCTGAGTGGATGGAGTTCATGATCTTTCGCGTCTCGTCGTCGTTGACGTGGGCCCAGGATGTCAGCTGGTTGGTGCTGGTGGTGTTCGGGGTGGGATCAGTCGTGGCTGGGGCTGGCGGTGCGTTGAAGCTGTCGTGGATGTCTATGATCTTGCGGTGGAAGAAAGTGGCCAGAGAGTCGCACAGTTCTTGCGAGGGTGGGATGTCGTAGGTGTTGGCGCTGGGGTTGGAGAGTTCCTTGACGATGCTGAAGAGCTCTTTGCAATCGTGTGCGTTGTTGTCCAGTCGGGCTTTGAAGGAGGATCTCTTGGTTGTTCTGATGAGTTGGTAGTGTCTGCGAATGGCGTCCTTGTTGGCAGCGTGGTTGTCTGACGTGCGGTCTTGGAGCCATTTTTTATCTAGCATCCGGCATTAGTGTTTGGAGATCTGGAGATCTTCGGTGAACCAGACGGCTTTCTTGCTGGAGTGGTTGATGGAGGGCTTCTTTAGCGGGGCGAGAGTGTTGGCGTAGTCTTCGATCCACTGTCTGAAGTTTCGGGCGGCGGTGTCTGGCTCAGTGAGGTTGGTTGGAGGGTCCAGTGCGAGGGCGGAGGTCAGTTGGTTCTCTGTGATTTTGCCCCAGCAGCGGCGAGGTAACTGTTGAGTGTGGTGGTGTGTGTTTGCCTTCTTGAATGTGAAGTGGATGCAGTGGTGGTCGGTCCAGTGGAGTTCGGGGGTGTGGTTGAAGGCGACGTGGGTGCTTGTGGAGAAGATGGGGTTGAGCGTGTGGCTGGCGGCGTGGGTGGGTTCGGGGATGAGTTGTCGGAGACCGAGGTTGGCGAGGTTGACCATCAGGGTGGCGGAATGTCATGATTCCCCTCACCCCTCACATCCCGCTGACTGCAGCACGATCCGTCACGGACTGATCGGCGCCCTCACAGGACCGGGACTACAACAACCAGCCTGCCAAGCGAGAGGCTCACGGACCGGAAACGCCTTCATAAGCGTTTCACAGCGAGGACGCAGCATCGGATATTCTGATCCATTGCCGACGTCGGAATCAACCACAGAACCCAGCTTCATTGGATTCCGTTCTGAGAGGCGAACCGGAGGTGAATTGGAGGTAAGCGTGAGCGGCGTCTCCCTGCCCCCGATTCACGATCTTTGTAGACTAGCTGAGACGCACACCACAGAGGTGTTTGCCGCATCTCAGCTGAAGAGAGCTTTTGGTACAACTCTGTTGATTGTGTAACGGAGGCGAGATTGAACGGCTGCTCTCCGCCCCCGCTTTGACAACCTGTTGTTCTCTAGCTGAGATGCACACCACAGAGGTGTTTGCCGCGTCTCAGCCGTGGAGCCCATAGAAGAGTTTGTGCCATAAGGAGCCGGAGTAGAGAAGAGGAGGCAAGATCGAGCGGCTGCTCTCTGCCCCACTCCTTCCGTAACATTGCTAACAGAGCGCGCACGCCACGGAGGTGTTTGCCGCGTCTCTGTTACACAGCTGTGCCCACTTGATACTAAATGGTTCTTCCATTTTCATAATTATCGTTCTAAATCAAATAAAAATAAAAATTCTTGTCCGGCTGGACAAAAGTCATTTCACCTATCAAGTGTATGAAAATTGTTTTGTCTGTCCTCACAGACTATTTCGTTTCTAAAATAGGGACCACTGTTCTATAAAATATAGCGTCTCTGTTACACGACACCAGAGGCTGAACACAGGACCGCCTTACTACCAAGTGGGTGTGCTCTTTTGGTGGAGTAGTTTGAGCGGCTGTTCCCTGGCTCCAGTCGCGGGCTGCATGGTTGAGTGCCCGGCTGGGCATTCCCAAGTTTGTGACAGCACCAAGAGCACCCACACCACCGACAGTACTCCCTTAGCAGCTGTCGAACGGCATTGTCGGCCGTTGCTTAGCACTGTGCCCTCCGTTGGCGTACACCGGGACCGGTGTACATGCGGAGGACGGTAAGAGCCCCGGGTGCTGCAAAAAGGGTATCGTTGACATTGCTTTGTTTTCATTATCCTGTATTATTTCCTATTCGGCTAATCAAGCCAATTGTCTTCATACTCCATTAAATATATTATTAGCCACTTGCCGTCTGCTTCTCTTGTTGTATCCTGGCCTTCCCCGATCCCGGGAACATAAAGTGTTACACTGAGTTGGTGTCGTTGTTGTTTTCGAGGTGGTAGTTCAGGTCCCCGAGGAGGATGTAGTCCGAGGAGGTGAGTGCGTAGGTGCTGGCGAGGTTGGCGATGGAGTTGCTGAACAGGGCTCGGGGTCCAGGAGGTCTGTAGATGAGTGTTCCTCTGAGAGTGGTGTTGGGGTCGGTGTGGATCTGGAAGTGGAGTCGTCTGCGAGGGTGTGTACCTGGAATGTGGCCTTGTGGACGATGGCTATTCCTCCTCCGATTCCGTTTGCGTGATCCCTGCGGGTGATCTTGTAGCCGTCCGGGATGGCTATGGCGATGTCCGGTGCCCAGGATTCGTTCCACCAGGTCTCGATCAGGAATGCTACGTCTGGGGCCGTTGTGTCGAGTAGGTCCCAAAGCTCGATGGCGTGTTTGCGTGCGGAGCGGGTGTTAAGGAGTATGCAGCGGAGGTGGTTGGGTCCGGTCCTTGGAGTCTTAGTGGTTCTGTCACAGGAGAAGTTGCAGGTGTGGCAGGAGAAGAGTCCGTGGGTGCGTTTCGGGGCGGCCTGGAAGCAGCGGCGGTCCCGGCCGGAGTTGAGAGCGAGGAGGGTGTTGGTGCTGTATTGTAGTCTGGCGTTTCAGGGGGGGGGGGGGGCGCGGGGTCCAGGGGGTCTGGTGCTTGGCGCGGTCCAGGCGCGGACGGGCGCAGACGCGCTTGCCTTTGGCGCCCCAGCGGCACGCCCGCTGCGCGCATCCGCTGCGCTTCCGCACGCCGTCCTCCATAAGAGGCCAAGTGGGAGGGAGGAGCAGCTGGGAGGCGGGAGCGGGGCAGCCAATGGGCATCGGGGGACGGGGACGGGACGAGACACAAAAGGCAGAGGGGGTGGGGCTGCAGGGGAGCAGCGGCAGGAAGCAGGGAGCGGGGGCTACAGAGGGCAAGGGGCCCTAAGGGCGCCTACAGAAACAGCAGTCTATAATACAATACAAATAAAATAAAATACAATGCAATGACAGATGAGAAAAGGCACAAAGCAGTCACCAGGTCACGGGGGTACACAGAACCACGGGAGTACACCGGTGGCGATCTCTCGGCAGTGGCAGCGGCAGCAGGGGGCACCGGTGCACAGGTAGAGCCGTGCGGCGTGGGGGGCGACCTGAGCTGCAAGCAGGGTCAAGGGTCACCTTGTATATTTTTTATGTTCATGAGGCTGATTATGTCACTTTTTTATTGCGTTAGCGTTTTTGAATTTGGAACTTAGTGATTTTGTCAGGTCCAAAACAGACATGAAAGTTTCTGGATATTCATGATCCTGTTAAACAACCATTATCCTTGACTCAGTGCGTTTAACAGTTTACCTCTCTCCATTTAAATATGGCGGGGGATTTTCGTCGGGGAATTCAGTCCCTTTCCTCTTTTTATGCCGATGATGTCAGCGCGTGTTAGTCCATTTTCTATGACACCGACTACACGCTTCGTAACCGGCTGCAAGCAATCTTGGGGATTATATAAAGAGGCGCGCTGAAAGGGCAGTTACCGATCTGCTTTTTTGGTTTCGGCCTAGCGTACACTGCGCAGCAGTGTCGCGCAGCCGAGATTTAATGTTTCCCTAGAGTGGGGCTTGAACCCGCCCCTCTTCTCCATTGGCTGGCTTCCTAAACGGAGGCCAGCCATTGGAGGAGAGGGGCATCACTCTGTTCAAGCCCTGTCTTTTTGGGATTCAGGGGTGTGTTTTTAACTTTCTTTCTCTTTTCTTTCTCTCCTCTTCCCATTGGCTGGAATTTTACCTTCCAGCCAATGGGAAGAGGAGAGAACGAAAACCACGTCCCCGAATACCAAAATAACGATGCTTTCTCCGAGGCATTTCTGCTTCACCTCGGAGAAAGATGGTGGTGTCATGGCATTGTCTGGCCGCGCAACATACAGAGACCACCCCCCCCCCGAGCAGGTAAGTTTTTTGGCATCTGTTCCCTCGTGCTTTCCACCCCCTCCTCATTGTGCGTCTGTTCCCTCGTTCTTTCCGCCCCCCCTCGTTGTGCATCTATTCCCTCGTGTTTTCCGCCCCCCCTCGTTGTGCGTCTGTTCCCTCATGCTTTCCGCCCCCCCTCATTGTTCGTCTGTTCCCTTGTGCTTTCCGCCCCCCCCTCGTTGTGCGTCTGTTCCCTTGTGCTTTCCACCCCCCCTCGTTGTGCGCCTGTTCCCTTGTGCTTTCTGCCCCCCTCATTGTGCGTCTGTTCCCTCGTGCTTTCCATCCCCTCGTTGTGTGTCTGTTCCCTCGTGCCGCCCCCTCGTTGTGCTTGCTTTCCAGCCCCAGACTGCTGCTGAAGGCCGAGGTGCGACTGGAAGCGGCATTGAGGAAAATCAAGAGGCCTGCGGACAGAGCACTACCGGCAGAGGGTGAAAGCTGCTGAGGCGAGGTAAGCACAGACCGCTTTCCCCCTGGAGGCCTCGTGGTGACAGGGACCGCCGGTGAGCCTGGGTGGCTGGCTGGGAACGCCAAGGCGGGCTGGCTGCCAGCGCTGGCTGCTGCACTTCGAGGCCGCAGGCCCTGCCCTTTCGCTTTGCTGGCTGCGCAGGTGGCTTGAGGATCGGGCCTCCATGGCTGTAGGGGTAGGCCGATGTCCCCGGGGGCTATAGAAGCTGGGAGACAACGCGTGCACCAGTAGGGGAGAAGTCCCCCTCCAATATTGGACCTGCGCGGGCTGGCGTGGCCTCCTCCCCTTTCAGGGACTCAGCAACTGCTGTTGGCGTACTCTGCCGGAGCACAAACATTGAGCTGCGGGGGTCGCACACTGCATCGACAACTAGCCCCAGCTGCAAAGCAACTGCTGAGAGCACAGTGGGGTCCAGTTGGGGCAGGAGGGAACTGTGATTGCTTTCCTGCCCCCCCTCATTGTGCTTGCTTTCCTGCCCCCCCTCGTTGTACTTGCTTTCCTGCCCCCCCTCGTTGTGCTTGCTTTCCTGCCCCCCTCGTTGTGCTTGCTTTCCTGCCCCCCGTTGTGCTTGCTTTCCTGCCCCCCTCATTGTGCTTGCCTTCCTGCCCCCCTCGTTGTGCTGGCTCTCCTGCCCCCTCGTTGGTTGTGCTTGCTCTCCTGCCCCCTTGTTGGTTGTGCTTGCTCCCCTGCCCCCTCGTTGGTTGTGCTTGCTCCCCTGCCCCCTCGTTGGTTGTGCATGCTCTCCTGCCCCTGCCCCCTCATTGGTTGTGCTTGCTCTCCTTCCCCCTCATTGTGCTGGCTCTCCTGCCCCCTCGTTGGTTGTGCTTGCTCTCCTGCCCCCTCATTGGTTGTGCTTGCTCTCCTGCCCCCTCGTTGGTTGTGCTTTCTCTCCTGCCCCCTCGTTGGTTGTGCTTGCTCCCCTGCCCCCTCATTGGTTGTGCTTGCTCCCCCGCCCCGTCGTTGGTTGTGCGTGCTGTCCTGCCCCTGCCCCCTCGTTGGTTGTGCTTGCTCTCCTGCCCCCGCCCCCTCGTTGGTTGTGCTTGCTCTCCTGCCCCCGCCCCCTCGTTGGTTGTGCTTGCTCTCCTGCCCCCGCCCCCTTGTTGGTTGAGCTTGCTCTCCTGCCCCGCACCCTCGTTGGTTGTGCTTGCTCTCCTGCCCCGCCCCCCTCGTTGGTTGTGCTTGCTCCCCTGCCCCCTCGTTGATTGTGCTTGCTCCCTTGCCCCCTTGTTAGTTGTGCTTGCTCTCCTGTCCCTGCCCCTCATTGGTTGTGCTTGCTCTCCTGGCCCTGCCCCCTCGTTATTGTGAATGTATTATTTTGCTTTGTGATGATCTTCATGTTGGCTTTGGAAGTGACAGACACACCTATAGAAGGGTTGCTCTCGTCCACATGGTGAGCCATGACGTAGTTACCTTATTTTTGACCTGTCATGCTGTAGCTATTATCATGCTGTGGGATGGGGTTTGACAGGAATTAGTGCTCTCTGTCCTGTCTTGGAATGTTAGTGGAATGGGTGATAAAATAAAGAGGGGTATTGTCCAACAGTACCTGAAGAGACATTCCCCAGACCTTGTGCTGTTACAGGAGACCCACCTGGTGGGAAATGAAAGCAAAGCCCTCAATAGATGGGGATACAAGCTTCTGATCCACGCTGATTATACCACGGGTTCCAGAGGTACATGTATCCTGGTTAAGAAGGGCACGCCTCTTATCGTTCACAAGACATTTGCCATGGCCGAAGCCTAATGGGAGGGGAGAGCTCTCAATATTGTTTCTGTTTACCTGCCACCGGCCTTGGGTAAGGTGGCCTTAGCAGATCTTGGTAAAGTGATGACCAGGCTCCCTGATGGTAGCTTGATAATGGGGGGGGGGACTACAATATGACTATGGATGATACAACAGACAGACACCCACAGAGACTAGGGGCCAGACCGAATGACCTAATTTCAGGGTTCACCATGGCACTGGGGCTTTCAGATGTGGGACGGGAACTATAAACGGAATAATCCCAATATGCATACTTCTCTAGTGTACATGGTAGTCTTTCCCGCATTGATTACTTTCTAACATACACATCCTCGATAGGTAGTTTCAGACACCCCCGGATACTGCCAAGGGGTATATCAGACCATTCCCCCATTGGGATTGAGTTTGCTCACAGGGAGCAGCAAGCACGTACTACTATAGTTATTAGCCCATGGCTGTAGAAAATACCTGACATCAAAGAAGAACTACGTGCCCAAACATTTGACAGAAAATCTGGAATCAGTGGACTTGGCGCAAACTATATGGGAGGCATACAAGGTGGTTCTAAGGGGCCTGCTCTGTCCCTAAAGACGAGATATTTAGCAAAGAGACGCCAAATAGTGGTTCCGTTGGAGGAAGAGCTCCGGGGACTAGAGACAGAACATGCAATGAATCCCTCGAGCGATACACAGCATAGATTGACCTTGAAGCAAGATGAATACAGACTCAAGACACACGAAAACATGATGGCCACACATCAAGCCACCCAACATAGGCTGTGCGAACTGGGAGATAGGGCAGGGAAAACTCTGGCGTGGTTGGAAAGAAGGGAGCAGGGTACTAGATGGGTGGCCCGACTGACACTGCCTAGCGGTGAGGTCCTTCATCATCCTAAAAATATAGAGGAGGCATATGCGAATCACTTCGAAAGAGTGTATTCTCCTTCCACATCGTATACAGCGGAGGATTCTGGCCAGCTTCTGTTGGATAGCGAAGTGCCAGCTCTCTCGGAACTAGATAAAGAAGCGCTAGAGGCGGTCTTGACTAATGAAGAAATTCAGAAAGCTATAGGCCACATTAAGCCTGGGAAAGCGATGGGACCAAATGGAACCCCCATTGAGTTCATCAAGGTCATGGCCTCTCAGGTTGTCCCGCACTTTCGGGCTATGTATGAGGAAAGCTAGGAGAAGGGACATTTACATATAGATCAACGTACAGCAAGTATTGTTGTTATCCACAAGACTGGTAAACCAGTAGATGGCTGTAGCTCCTACATGCCTATTTCACTGATTAATGTGGAGGCAAAGATTTTGACAAAGGTCCTTGCCATGCGGCTTGGAACGGTGATTTCCTCCCTGGTGCACCCTGACCAGTCTGGCTTTATGCAAGGAAGGAATACGGCTCTTAACATTCGCCAACTGCATAATGTAATGGCGCGCAGGGACTTCTTGATGGAAGACAAAGTCATATTGTCCCTGGATGCCTCTATGGAGTTTGATTCCATAGAGTGGCCATATTTATTTGAGGTTCTGGCTAGGGTACGCCTGGGCCCTAAATTTATAGGTTGGGTGAAACTGTTGAATACCAACACACAGGGGCAGGTGAGGGTCAATAACTATACATCTCAGGCGTTCATACTGAGGAGGGGCACCAGACAGGGGTGTCCACTGTCCCCACTGTGGTTCTCCCTTATGCTTGAACCCCTGGCGGCCTGGATCTGTCGCGATGTGATGGTGAGGGGTCTGCGATGAGCATTGGAATGTGAGGATAGAATAACCCTGTATGCCGACGATGTACTGCTTTATCTTGCCTTCCTATAAGTCCATACACACTGTTTTGAACATTTTTACAAATTTTGGGAAGTACTCGGGATATGCAATCAACTGGGGTATCTGTGCTGTTTGTGCTGCAAGGTCCAACTCCCCGTCTCCCTAGGCACTGCCCGTTGGTGGTTGCTGAGGAAGTATTTAAATACCTTGGAGTCTTTATTACATCGGACCAGGCCCTCTTCTACAATCGTAATATAGCAGCCCCATTGACTAGACTGCGAGTGGATATAAAACACTGGAGGTCGTTTCCTCTGTCGTTGGTGGGCCAGGCTGCTCTTTTTAAAATGTTGGCGCTCCCGCAATTTTTGTATATCCTCCAGAACAGCCCGCATCGGATCCCAGAAACGTACTTTATAACGGTTGAAGGGGAGATACGGACACTGTTGTGGGATGGGGGGACCCCTAGAGTGGCATTTAAAAAAACTAACCAAGAGGTGGTATGACGGGGGATAGCGTTGCCAGACCTCAGGCTGTATTACTTGGCCTCTCGGCTGGTGGCAGTGATTCAATGGATGTACGCCCCACCGACCGACCCGGCGTACGCTTTAGATAGATATCAGAAATATCGCTCAGGATACTTAGGCACCCTCTATTCCCGCACTAAGTAGCGAAGATATATTGGTCCCACACTGCACACAATACAAATCTGGCGGCTGGCAAACTCAAGACTGGGGTGGACCAATGTTCTTACCAAGGTAACACCGCTGTGGTACACTCAGAAGCTGGGCATGCTGTGCTATCTGTGGTAAATAAAATATTACCCTGGCAGAATTTCTAGGCATTAACAAAGTATCATGCATCAAGTGAGAAGCAGAGTCCGTGGTATCTGAGTTAAAATGGGCTTTATTCCAATAACTCCAGTCAAAGGGAGAATTAGTTCCATCACCACAGAGGTTCAGGAAGAGTCTTCTAATCTTTTAATAACAAAACATCATATATATACTTTTTACTCCTTGTACATAGGGAGCTCGAGGCAGAGCAAGACAGAAAATGAGATAAGAACATGTGGGTGTACATGAGGGTGTGTACTTTGATGAGTCATAGGTGTGTGATAGGTAGGTGTCATAGGTGGGTGGGTACTTAGAGGAGGAGTTGCCATGTCCAGCTCGAACTGTGCCCTAATTGTGCAACTTTGAGCATGACGTGCAATTGACGTGTAACTGGGAGGAGGCTGACTTACAACCTAGCAGAGAGATCTTTTATGTCAAGGCGACCAGCACATCTAGTACAACTGATATCTAGAGTCAGCAAGCAAAAGAAGCAAAGGTTGTTCATCACTAAAAGACAGAGAGGGCATATTTATTCGTTGCATGAGCTTTCTATGGGTGCAAGCACTGTGATTTACTTAAATGGAGACAGAATGGCTAGGCCTATCTCCCTCGGACGGGTTCTGTGTACTTTTCCTCAGATAACTGTTATTCATAAATAATACTGTCTTGGCAGGCCTCTTGCTGGGCTTCTCTCGGCTGAGCTAGAAGTATGCGAGGTCAGAGGGACGTAACTGCAGCTTCAGTGTGTCAGGAGTCATGAACTGCAAATACATGGGCCTTATGGTACCTTAACGTTTGGGAGACTTTGATGACTGGCATTTCTAATGCAGGACATGATTGCAGAGGCCTAGTGATTCAGGCCACTACGGGAAATATGCATGGGTGACATGCACATGACATGTAACATAGGGTATATGTAGTGGACATATTTGGTCAGGCAAAATATCATTTTCCTCATTCCCTCCTTGTCCCCTACATAACCCTTTAGGATACATCTATATTCATGAGACCGTATAGTTCATCATACAGAATCATTTGTTCATTTTTAACTCTTTGTTTACGTGGATGGGGAATACAGGCAGTAGCACACAGGCCGCAAATCGCCGGACCACACTGCAGACAGAGACAGCAACCAAATACCATAAGTAGGGCCATTCCTAGGAAGGACATAACTTTCCATCCCCATGCAGATATTACACCCCAGAACCAACTGGACCAAGTCCATGTGCCTGGATCTTGATGTATGGCATTAGCAATCTTGTGGAGTCTTGTTATTGCTTCGTACACAGATGGTGCATTATCTGGGATGAAAATGCAACAACTAGATCGGATCACTCTACAAGCTCCGCCTCTATCCGCCAGGATGAGGTCAAGAACGAGGCGGTTTTGAAGAACGACAAGTCTAATAGCAGACTGTTCCTGGGTTAAGTTCGCCAGGGCAGATGCAGTTATATTTACAACTGTTTCAAGAGTCCTTGTTAACCTGCGTATCAGTTTACTGTTTTGGACGGGACCTATGAAGAAAAAGAATCCTCTGTTGAAATCTGTATATTGCTCCCAAGCTGTTTCAGTCTGATCGATCCCTGCAGAATCTGTCTCTCTCTTTTGTCTAACATGTTCTAGTCGTGAATCTCTATGATAATTTTATGGGGCTAGAAAAACGGGTGGCAATAAGAATGCTATATAACAAGTCCCACCCCAGTCTAAGGGCAGATGTACGTAGGCTGTCTGACCGCAAATGAAATAGGTATGGCGTGATGTTTTGAAAGAAGATAGTCCGTTATCATCAAACTCTACTACAGTGTTACACTTGCTGTGTCCCATATGTACTGAGCCTTTCTTACTAACACATAAATCACCTTTTGCTGGCAGGACTGATATAAACGGTGGACCTGTGTTTTGCTTGGGCTGAACATTTAACATTATAAAATTAACAGATGCATTTCCCTGTTCGTACTCTTCATTCTCTAAATCTGTTCCTTTTCTTTGGGGGAATCCGTCTTTGTCTGGAAAGCATGCTTCATTCATTACTTTATTCAGGTTTCCATATATCCAGCCACCTGAATAAGCTATGTACTTTCTATCTATTGAGGTCATTAGAGCAAACCATGCTCCACACGAACCATTGTGTGAGAACGGTAAAGGGTAGAAGGGCAATACTCCCTTCGTCTCTTGATAAGGGGGCAGTTGGCCACATACCCAGCAATTAGTCGCATTGCTGGTCTGGTGAGAATGGTGTAACATTCGAATAAAGGTATTGTTACGTAGTGCAAGTCGATATGACAATTCATGGGGTGGCAGGTCGCTAAATGTATGCTCTATGGTACTGTTACTGGAAGAGTGCATATGTGAGGAAATGGGAAAGAAAACATGTAGCAATAAACTGACACCAATTATAACAATGCACAGAATAAAAAGAACGATTAAGGTAACTATACATTGTCGCAGGGTTTCTGTTCTCACACAGAACTGTGCACAGAGGAGTGGAACCTCGGCGAATTAGGGTGTCCCAAAACTCACCTTAGCAACCACCTCACCCCTTACCGAGCTAGCTACAGTGTCTCATAGGACGTCTCAAACTCCCAATGTTTAGACAAACCAGAACATGAACTTATAGTACCTCAGGGTACGTGGAACTCATGAACACTCTTTCGTTATATTATCATTACAAACCAGAACATGGAGTAAAGAAGACACATGTGCATTTGAAATGTTTATTTACTAATGCCGTCTTCTCAGGCGCAGTATCTTAGATAAGACAAGTATACTTATTATCAGTAGCAAAATTATCAGCATAGTTACTAAGACATAAAAAGCGAATGGTGACAGCATGTTAACATGCTGTAATGAATAAGAGTTAACAACACTTATATCTCACCCTCCCTAACACATATATTACATTATTAGCTAAGAAGGTCTCTTTGGGTTGTTTTAGGGCGGGCCCATACCTTAGTGTCCTAGCATGAAGGAATCACATCAGCATACACCAGCTCTCTCTGCATGTGCACCGCATCAAGTGTGTTAACAATTCTCGTGCAAAGCAATATCAATCCCGCCTCAAGCCCAAGTTGGCAAAGGCTGCACTTGTGTTATGACTATGAAGGCGTGGAGATCAGACCTCATAACAATTCCATATCGTGTTGCTCCTGAAACTTCAGCACTCTCCGTGCAGACATGGTTTATTAAACAAAACTGATATCAGAGCAATAACATATTATTCTCACATACACCACGGCAAACCACTAGGTTGAAAGCTAAGTCAACAATTAAGGGTCGTGTGCAGAAGTTGCAAGAAAGGAAAAATGGCGTTTAAACCTAAAATGTACCTATGCTAACTTAACACGATATAAGGATATATAGAAGCTATATAACACCCCCCAATGATCCGAGAACGGACTAAATAAGATAACAGAAGTGCCATCACATGAGAGCAGAATCCAACAATAAACGAGCATGAATAAAAATTCAATTATAAAAACTAATGCTAAAAAATAGCCCAAAAGTATAATGTGGCTCAAGCCAATAGGCAAGCAAAAATAAAATGTCTTGACCAAAAGTCAATAAAATCAAGGAAATGCTATTAATCAGCATGTCAATTCGAGGCAGCGTTTATGATAAGACTGTATATGAAAAGTAAGCTGCAACAGCCTCCAGGAGGAAGTCACTGTCCTCATCCGAAAACAGTTCAGCCATCCAATTTAAAAGATGAAAGGAACATACGTGATCTCCCAGCACCGGATCCTCTATAACCATCAGAGGACAGCTCGGTGGGTTTTCAAGAAAACTTCGTTCCAAGAAATTTTGCGCTGCCGACAATACATCCCAGGGACCCATTAGTCCATGTGCCACCGCCAAGGCCATAATCCTTTCGTCAGAACAAACCAACTCGTGAGCAATGATAGGACTCATCAGTTGATCAAAATCGACGTCAGAAGAAATCGGTCCGCAGAGACACAAATCAATGGCCCAAAGGAAATCACAGGTCAGGCAGCGAAATACAGGCTGGACACAGGTGAAATAGGAGAACCGAAAAGATAATCCAAACGCCGTGCTTAGAGTCGCCAACGGCAGTGTGCCATAATAATCAAGCATGCGGTTGCGAAACCGCGCCAGTAGCAGTTGAGCGTGGTCTTGCACAGGAAGGGCATCCATATTTAAAAAGGCAGAAAACCACCAAAGCGCCAGCCGCTAATGCAAGAAAAAACGGGAACCCTCCAAATAAGGATGAAAAAATAGAATGGAAGAAGGCAGGGATGACTCCAAAAATCTTCTCAAAGGAAGTCACGAGACCACTGCTAACAACTTTAAAAAAATGTGCTAGGCCCGTTGTGGAGGATGCGTTAAAGATAGAACGAACCATGGCTCCGAAATGCAAAGGCAAATCAGTATTTAAAAGAGCCTGAACCTCCGTACGGGTGTTAGCAATGTGAAGCACGAAAGTTTCACGGGCCGAGCTCAAGGCCACCTCTTTCTGGGACAAAAGAGCTCTTATTCTAGCCATGCCGCTGAATTCTGCTCCCAAGGTCGGTATCTGTGGCCAAATGGAAGACTCCCTACGTTCACGTGTGGGAGGATAAAGAACATTTCTGCAGCAAATAACTCGCTCACTTACTGTTACTATGAAAGCTATACCTTTAATTAACCCACAACAGTTTTCATTATTGAGCATCAAATAACTACCATTTTCTAACAATTTAAACGTGGGGATGATAGCCGGAACTGGCGTGCCCTGTAAAACGCAAGCCATATTCGGTCGGTCCTTGTTACATGAACCGTGTAACTGTATGTGTCTGCACATTAAAGAATGATCTGGCGTCTCAGTACACTCCTCCCCTGTTAGATAAACCTCCTGTTCATCCTTGAAACATCTGTATGTGTATGGGAGCGACCAGACCTCATGAAGAAAACCGCTACCTAAGGGTTCAAAACGACCTATTGGCACATATTTCATACAATTTGAAAACCTATATAAAGCAAAAGGCAGTGTTATTAAACCGTGGATAAGCCACGTAGCAGCAGTGGCTTCTGCCACAGAAAAAGGTAAAGATTCCAACCTTTCAATATGTAACATAGAAAAGGAAGCATCACGCATTGAAAGCAAGCGTTGTTTGTCAGTCAAATTAAATGGTGCAAATAAAGAGGAAACGTTCATGTATCCCCAGGGAACTTTACCCATTTTCAGAGTCTGAAGTGTCCATGCAAACTGCATGATTGACCGTAATTGATTTTGACCATGGTATAATACTGACACTTCATCATGCACAATATCAACAACAGACGACACAATATTATCCAATGTGTAAATTCTAGAGGAAAGCACGTTAATGCTATTGTCAACAACTGCAAGCACTTTCTCAAGATTTGCCTGATCAATAGCCCTAAGGCGTGTAGCAGCCTCAATCTGTGACAGTTTCCAAATTTCATTGTAAACCCCATATAACCACCTTTTCGACCTGCCACTAGCTGGGCCTCTAATGAAATCATTCAAATCCACGTCTGCATTCAGTTTGGAAAGGTGATACTTAACCGCAGGTAAAGTTGAATGTTTCAGCCAAGCTTGACACAACTTGCCCACAGAGTAAGAGGTGACAGTATGACTCAAATCAAACCGGGGATCAGATCTAACAGTCTTAAAACCGTCAGTTATATTCAAAAATCTTTTTTGGCAAGAATCAGCACTACGGTGCCAAAGCAGCCAACCCTTAGGATTCATACTGGAAATATTAAAGGAGGAATTAAGAAGCAGAGCCTGTATATCTTTAATGGATAATTGAGTAAAATTACTCCAATCCTCATATTCCTCCAACTCTGGGAAAGACGGGGTGTTTAACCTTTTAGATGTAGCCAATCCAAAGCATGTCGTCTGGGAAATGGTTTCATTTAAAAACAACATATGATTCGGGATGAGACATGCACGGTGCAAAGCCTCAGTGCCTCGTACCTGCCAGGCCCTTGAACCCCAAACCGATTTAAGGTCTATGGTATCCTTCCATAACTCATACCCCCCAGTAACTAATTGATCTAGGAAGGCCTTCGAATACAACAATTTTGTATTTGTAAGTCTAACCTTGGACAGTGGCTGTTTGTGAAATTTAAAATAAAAGGACTCGGGATTGGACTGATTAAAGTCAGTGAAATAAGTATACTTTTCAAGAAACGTTTCTGAACTCCCTTGTGTAGGTGCTGGGCAATGTTCCCACTGAGTAAAATCAACAGCATCCCTTCGGGAAGATGTCTTGTGTAAGAAGTGATTGCCATAATGTTGGTAACAGAACAATTCACCATAATTAGCAGATTCTAAATATAAATCCTCAGCATCAAAAGCAGCATAGTATTTTAAATCAGAAAACAAACTTTCCACAGCATTAACATCCCAATCATCAGAACGAATATTTTGTTTCACCACATCCCCCATATTCACTCTAAGTACATTAGGAACATTAACGACTTCCGTTGGGCCATGAATTTGAAACCGAACTGCATCCCACGCGATTCCATCCAGAACAGGCCATGCTGTGATGTTAACCAAAGTCAAGTCTCTTTTTAATCTGTGTGTAGAATGTGAAGAGGAAAGTGGGGCCAATAGTTCCATTCAAATGAGTAATGCATGTTCTTTCCTCGACATAATGTCCATTGATGATTCGAAAAAAATAAAACACAAAACCAACTGACATAAAAATGTAAATCGAAGCAAGGACTAGCCAAATGTAAGTCCAAGGTGGTATTAAAAAATGTTTTTTAAACAGGCTTGCATAAACTGCAACTCGAGAGGGTTCCTTTGAGGTAAGAGAAACAGAGTCAAAAGAAAATCTGGAATCTGTGGCTAAACGTGTTTGCAGGTCAGGTATGGACAAATCAGCGGGATAGGCATAGTCTGTGTCATCAATGTTAGTTCCCGGTAAATTATTTATTAAAGGACTGGAAACAGCAGGTAATTCGATGGCCACTTCAGGTTCAATATTAGAAGCAGTGGGCATAATTGAATTTCTCACAATGGAAGGACAGGAAACAGCTGGCGTCATGCTAAGAAGAATCGGCCACTCTGTGTATCTTGACATTGTCAATAGAAATAAACCTGTTTTCTTTACGACCTGGAAGTGGTGGTAATATGACTGTTCTTGTGCCCTTCACTCCAAGCACTGGGACTGGAGCTCGATAGGAGGGACCAAACTCTTTCTTGTTGTCGATCTTCTCTCGAACCAGTTCTCCAACCTGGGGTAGCCAGCCAACTACCGGGATCTGCAACGCATCATCCGATGTGGAGGGCAAATGTTCCTTTGCAAGACTGTCTCTGGTCTTTTGTAGATTCTGTAAAACATTGCAATGTTCATCTGCGTCAAAGGAAGTGGCGCGAACCACTGAGTCTAGACCGTCAAGGTCAGGGACGTACATTTTGATGCCAAAGAGCATTTCGTATGGGGTCCGCCCACCCAGAGACCTTCTAGGGAGATTATTAAGAGCACGCTGCACGCCATAGAGATGAGCCAGCCAGTTTCTGCCAGTGCCTATAACTCGGGCTGTCAAAGATTGCTTTAAATCACGGTTCATTCGTTCTACTACACTATTACCCTCAGGTCTGTAGGGTGACGAAAACTTGACTTGGACCCCCATTGAAGTCATGGCATCCTTATACGCCTTAGAGGCGAAAGCCGGACCCTGATCCGAATGGAAGGTACCACAGGCAAAAATCCCTATAAAGATACGCAAATCTCTAATGACAGTCCGTGAATCAGCGCTGCGATGTGGCCATACCCACACAAAGCGTGTGCATGAGTCAACTGCTACTAAGATGTACTTATACGCAGTATCAGATGAAAAAGGACCGCAGTGATCTAAATAAACACAGCCTAGTGGTTTATTAGAAATGTACAACTGAGTCTGTGGCGGACGCGTAGCAGTTGAAGGTTTAATCTGCTGGCATATGTCACAAAGAAGGACATAATCACGCGTCTGTTTGTACAGTCCCCGCCACCAGAAACGTTGTTGTAGTTGCGTTACAGTGGCTGAGACGCCCGCATGCGCAGACGCCACACCTTCATGAGCCGCTGTAATCAAGTCTGCTCTGCGATCCGAGTTGGGAATCAGCCGTTCCCCAACATCAGGAATTGTCACAAAAGGAACCTTTTCGGGACTTAAGTGGTATTTATACTTCGAAGGGAATCCCACAGGATGTTTACTTCCCTTCTCAGAGGCAGCAATCGCTGCTAAGATGTCGCTATCAATCTTGGTTTTAGACCTAGTAACCGCTGCAACTAAGTACGTAGATACTGCTGATTTCGCTGCTTCATCAGCAAGCGAGTTGCCAACAGCGTGAACTCCTACGCGCTGATGACTGAGAGTATGAATAACAAAAACGAGTGGCAACTTAGCCTTAAGCTCTGCCACTCGAACCCAGATCATTTTATGTTTTATTGTGCTACCCTTCGAATCATGAAAATCATTTTGAATCCAAAAGAACAAGTTTTCATTGTAAGACTGGACACAGTAGTAAGAATCACTTACAATTAGAGTAGTAACACTTGGATCTGCGTACTCTAACGCTAGTAATAGAGCACGAAGCTCTGCCAATTGTGCGGTGCAATCGCCCAGGGGCATCGTGTGCACTTCCCTGGAAATGAACTCATCATTCAACATAGCACCGACCACAATGGCGCATGCGGAAACGTAGGCATGTTTAGAGCCATGCGCAACCTGCGCCGACCCATCAGTGTAAATGATGCAATGGAAGTCCTCCAAAGGTCGCATAGCCAGAGGAGCAGGATGAACGAATTCATACTGCAAGTACTCTTGCGACCGTAAGGAGGCGTCAAAAATAAACATGACATCCGTGGATGACAATGACGCAGCCCACTGAATCCACCGAGGGTGCAAAGCTTTTGAATTTGGTACACTGGCTTTCGTGACTGCCTCCAAGTGAGGACAGGGTGTTACCACTAGCATGCGTTTCCCCTGAGACAGTGCTCGTTCCTTAAGAATTGCCATCTGTACAGCAGTTAAAACCTTTTCCACTGTGGGATACCGCAACTCAGCCGAAGTGTACAAGTGTGACTTGTAAGCAATAGGTACTGTGTCACCTTCATTAAAAGTGAGGTATGTGAAACCCACCGTCCCAGGAATTATTCTTATTACCAGGTTGGTGTGGTTATCACGAGTCAGTAAATATTTAGAAGCGAGCAGATCAGCCTGCAAGGATTGCAAAATGGCTGAATGCTCAGGCAGCCAGCATGATTTTGAGAAAGTTGGTTGTATCAAAGCATACAAAGGCTTGATACGCTGGGCATATTCCGGAATGTAAGTTCTGCCGAAATTCAAAAAGCCCAGCAAAGACTGTAATTTTTTCAGTGTTGTAGGAGCGCGCAATTGTGCGCATTTCTCCAAGAAGTGAGGAGCCAAACCTCTACCTTCATTGTTCAGCTCATAGCCGAGGAACAACACCGTGTGTTCTGCAATGTGCGATTTTGCAAAATTAAATTTGTAACCCATATCTGCAAAGGTACAAATGATGGAATTCACTCGACACAGATGCATCCAAATTTCGTCGTCTGTGAGATAAATGTCATCCACATAAGAACATGCATCGGGATCGATACCCTCCAATAGAGTTACTATTCTGGAGGTGAACACTCCAGGACTATTTTTGTAGCCCATAGGGAGTCGCCGGAAGCATTTTTGCACACCAGCGGACGTAAAACTTGTCCATTGGGAGCTAAAGCCTTCCAGTCTGTGGGCATAAAAACCATTGGAAATGTCAAGCGTTGTCTTGAAACGCTTACGCACTAGACTATCCACTAACGCAGAGCCGTGAGTATTCTGTACTGCACAGTTACGGCAATGCGAGTTCAAATGCCGGTAATCCAATACCAAACGATATGATCCGTCAGGTTTGGTCACAGTAAAAAGGGGATTATTCATTGGTGACACACACGTATCAATAACTCCCTGATATTCCAATTGTTCAAGGATTTCCGCGACGGCTGCTTTAGCTTCACGTCGTATGGGATATTGAGGCTGAGGCTGCGGCTCAGACCGCAAAGGAATTTCGTGGCAAGGGGACAATTTGTCCCAACCACATTGGTTGCGGTAGAGAGCCGGTGCAAGAGCCCGAGCCCACTCTTCTGCAAAATGCTGCGCATGCTCAGTGGAGACAGTGTGCGCGAAACTGGGAAGGATTACCTCCTCCCCTCGCGGCGCTGCGAGCACAAAAGGTGGGGGCCAGTCAGCCTCAGAAAGCAAAATGTCGTACGTAGACGACAGGTTCTCCCAAAATACCCCTCTGACCGTACGCTGTATGTCACCTTCAATTAACAGGACAATTTCAAAAAGTCTTTCAGGGGGAGCTAATCTCGTATCGGCTGTTTCTATGACAACAAACACATCAGTCGCTGTCACCTTCAGTAGTGGACGGAGCGCCTCTCTGACTATGGTAATCTCCGCCGCGCTGTCCAGCAAGGTCAGAGCCCACGTCAGATTCCGAAGCCGCGTTCTCACTATCTGTGGCATATCTATGCGCTGTTAAGGCTGCGACTTTCTTTTTCGCAAACTGCGGACGCTTAGGCGTAGAATCTTCCTGCTTCACTGCGCCGTCCGTCTGGCGGGACTGACCACGTCCTTGTTGGCCACCACGTCCACGTCCACCCCCTCCTCCAGTGGTCTTCGGGACCGATGTTTCCTGAAAGGAACGAGGAGAGCGTTGATCAGAACCCTGAAATCGATCAGGTGATTTAATCATCGCGCGATCGCGCAAATCATAAACTTTTTCTGTTGGCGCAGGTGCTTGTACTGCAGGAAAAGAATCCTGAGTCTGTGTATTCTGCTTCCCCTGTGTCTGTTTCTTAGGCCAATTTTGTTTTTTGGACTTGGGCTGGACATCTGTCACTGCAGATTGTCCCTGAGGTTGTTTTTTCTCCTTTACTGGGAAATATTTCAGACCTCTACTTGTGCGGCCAATTGTCTTATAAGCGGCCACCACAATCTTTGCTAACTGGCGGGGTTTGTCGGCATCGGGCAGAGCAGCCAAAGCATTCGACACCTGAAAGTTAACCGCATCTCCTTTAACATTGGAGAGAATGAGATCACATACAATCTCAAAAGAACCACACAGGCGCATACCCAATCCAACCGCTGCCTCTGGACCGTGATCATTCTGAACACGTCCAATGATGTCAGGCAGGGCAGTCATAGACGGGGTGCCGAAGCACCTTGTATAAACTGCCGCAAATGTTTTTCCCCAGCTTTCACAGTCAACAAGTTCAGGAGTTAAATCCTTCGGTAGAGTAATCGTTAACATTCTATGTTTATCAGCAGGAGTAGAATTCGGAAACACCGCCTCCAGTTGATCAAACTTCTCAGCCAGCCAGAATGGGAAGTCATCGTTGTCAACCGGACGAGCACCAAAAACCGAATTAACCATCACTGGATTGAGACGCATTCCGCCTCGATCCACGGGAACGGCCGCACCCCCCTGGGGACCACCAGGCAGGTGGCGACCGATGTATTGCACTAATGCACGAATCACGGAAATGGAAACAACATGCAGCCTACGAATTTCCTGCAGGGTACAAGCGCCGTGATTCGGGTGCGGGGTAAAGCCACCCAACGCAGGCCAATTTGTACCTGGAATTGAGAGTGGACCTAACCTCGCAGCGGACAAAGAGTGGGGGAGGGCGCCATCAAACCAAACTCGATGCTGCCAATGATCAATAGGTATTTCCAATGCCCTGTACGGTGTATACTCAGCCGGGACAGCCGAGGCGGTGTAGGAGTGGAACAAACCAGAATTGGCGTCCACAGCCGGAAACGTAACCCAAGAGTAAAACAACTCATAAGGGAACGCCGGATCTGCACACACCACGAAAATCACAGCCATCCCATCTACCGGTACTTGGTACGTCTGAAGATGGTTGCGCACCGCCACGCGACTATGCTGCGCAATGGCCACTGCCGCCATGACAACACTGGAAACTAGAAAACACAAAGAATACGTTGTAGCACAACTGGGTAGTAATTCAAAGAAACCGTTTAAGAAAGAATCAAGCTTGAATAACACCTATTTCAAAAAATAGGTAGGTTTCACCGACACCCCGCTTTCCGGAAACGGAGGTGAAGGGGTTAAGGTATGAACGATAAACTACTCGAGTGTCATGATATAAGACCACCGAAACCGTTGGGCGCCATGTCGCAGGGTTTCTGTTCTCACACAGAACTGTGCACAGAGGAGTGGAACCTCGGCGAATTAGGGTGTCCCAAAACTCACCTTAGCAACCACCTCACCCCTTACCGAGCTAGCTACAGTGTCTCATAGGACGTCTCAAACTCCCAATGTTTAGACAAACCAGAACATGAACTTATAGTACCTCAGGGTACGTGGAACTCATGAACACTCTTTCGTTATATTATCATTACAAACCAGAACATGGAGTAAAGAAGACACATGTGCATTTGAAATGTTTATTTACTAATGCCGTCTTCTCAGGCGCAGTATCTTAGATAAGACAAGTATACTTATTATCAGTAGCAAAATTATCAGCATAGTTACTAAGACATAAAAAGCGAATGGTGACAGCATGTTAACATGCTGTAATGAATAAGAGTTAACAACACTTATATCTCACCCTCCCTAACACATATATTACATTATTAGCTAAGAAGGTCTCTTTGGGTTGTTTTAGGGCGGGCCCATACCTTAGTGTCCTAGCATGAAGGAATCACATCAGCATACACCAGCTCTCTCTGCATGTGCACCGCATCAAGTGTGTTAACAATTCTCGTGCAAAGCAATATCAATCCCGCCTCAAGCCCAAGTTGGCAAAGGCTGCACTTGTGTTATGACTATGAAGGCGTGGAGATCAGACCTTATAACAATTCCATATCGTGTTGCTCCTGAAACTTCAGCACTCTCCATGCAGACATGGTTTATTAAACAAAACTGATATCAGAGCAATAACATATTATTCTCACATACACCACGGCAAACCACTAGGTTGAAAGCTAAGTCAACAATTAAGGGTCGTGTGCAGAAGTTGCAAGAAAGGAAAAATGGCGTTTAAACCTAAAATGTACCTATGCTAACTTAACACGATATAAGGATATATAGGAGCTATATAACAACATCTACTGCGTAATCTCTTGCAGTATTCTTCCTTCTTATCTCTCTTCCTACTATTCTCGTTTTTACTATTCTTGTTTGTGATCTTATACATGTCAGAAAACTTAGTCTAACCGATTCACCACCGGGTGGGCTTAAACAATTAAACTACGTCTGACTTACTAGATCTTACTCTAGACCTATACTCTTGCTGAGGGGTATTTTCTAGCAAAGGTCAGTGTTCTTTTTTTTTTTTTTTTAAAGTTTCAAAGTTCCAAAGTGTCTTTTGTAGTGATGAAGGTGAGTTCGGCCTTTACGTCCTTCCACCAACCTCGGCGTCTTCCAACGTGGCTCAAGGGGACTTGAACGATCAAAGATCCTGAGGAGTCCAAATTCTCCTGGTGCTATGGCATGTTCCTCGACCTGGGTGTTTGTCAGGGAAGGCAGCAGCAACCTGTGAACAACAAGAGAGTAGTGTAGACATCAAGGAAGCCAGGTAATCTGTCAGCATGTTACTGTCAACATCAGTTATTTTCTTTCTAGGCATAGGCGTACCCCACATATAGTTCATAAGTTCATAAGGAGATAGGCCTGTTCTGGAATGAGCTACCATACGCATGTAAAAGAGGGCAACCGGCAAGGCAACCATCCAATCCACGCCTATTTCTGTACAGATCTTAGCAATTCCTGTCTTGAGGGTCGGATTATGTCTTTCTACAAGGCCTACTGCTTCTGGGTGTCTGACACAATGGAATTTCCATGTATAACAGAAGTGACACTTGTTTCATTAATTCAGAGGAGAATGGCTGATCGTTATCTGAATAGATCACATGAGGTGATTCATAGCTGGGGAAGTACTGCGCACTAATTGTCTGGCTGTTGGAACAGCAGTATAATCTGGAACTGGATATGCTTCTGTCCATCTAGACAGGGCACATACAACTACTAAGACATATTTGTAACCTCTACATCTGTCCATTTGGATATAATCCATCTGGCGAACTTCAAAAGGGTGGTCAGGAGGATGAAATCCGCCTTGTTCCACCGGAATGCCTTTTCCTGGATTGAACTGGCAATAGATCGTACATGTTCGTACTTTCTGCTCCACTGCTGCACATAGGTGCTTGTTAAACCAAATATACTGTAAACAGTCTAGCATTGCCTTCTCTCCTAAGTGTGCGGGACTATGTGTTGCGTTTATGATTATTTGTATCATAGAATCTGAAAGAAACCATGTGCTTATCCCTTAGTCATCCAACCTTGGTTAGTCTGGATCCCTCCTTGTAAAGTCCATTTCTTTATCTCATCTGTTGTGGCATGTGTCTGTATGTCGAGTACATCTTGAGTGGGATCCCTGACTGTCATGCTTTATGTCAGTAATGGTACCTCTGTCCTTGTCGTGTCTGGTGGTGTCTGTGCTGTCTGAGCTGTTCGGTCTGCCAGGTCATTACCCTGGGTAATGGTGTCTGTAACTTTGGTGTAAGCTTTATATTTCAGGATAGACATGGCTTTAGGTAAATGTATGGCTTCTAACAGGGCCTGAATAAGCTGGCCATGCTGAATCTTGGCACCATGGGAGGTCAAAAGAAATGCAGGCTTGTGTCAGAGCAATAAGCTCTGCTGCTTGAGCAGACAGTGTGTCTATTTTCTGTGTTTCTATGACTTCAGTGGTCACGGCATACGCTGCTACTAAGTCTCCTGTACTTGTTCTCATGCGTGATCCATCTACATAGAGTGTCTGGTCTGGGTCTAGAAGTGCAATATCTGTCATGTCTTGTCTTGGTTTATTCATTACTTCCACATAGTCATGTGGTGATGCATTTACTGTACTTGAGGGCAAAAGCGTTGCAGGATTCAGAATGTTACAACGTCTGATCTCTATGTGTGGTTGAAATAATGTCAGTTCATATCCTGTCAGTCTCGCTACAGTCAAATGTAAAAATAAATAAAAATAAAAAAGCAAAAATGTTTACTGTGACATGGAGTCGCTTAAAACTGGCGCTTGACATAATGTTCTTTTTAATTCCTCAAATGCCAAGATGTGTTCTTGTGTCCTAGGGAGTATTCAAAGAAAAGATTCCTTTCTGTGTATTTATTTCAAAGGGTGACCATGAGGCCTATCCATGCCAATTAGCTATTTTATTCATTTGCAATTGACGAAGACAAGAAGTCAAAATTTAAGCTCCACACTAGGATGATTATACTTTTTACTCAAAGTTTATTTTCATAAAAGCTCATATTTAGGAATTCATTTTAAATACACATTCAATTTTACACTGTGGTGCTCTGGTACAGGTATATATCCACTAACTAACAATTCCGTATTACGGTTTCTATCACAGAGTCGCCACTTTATGATATGCACTCAATATTTAAAATACACCAATACAGTAAATCGATAAAAAACATTTTTTTCACATTATAACTGGTCCCTGGGAAACTCTCTCTTTTTTTGAGACTTGTGTCCTAGGGAGAACAGTCAAAATGGCTGCCTCCTGTGTAGTTAACTGTATGAGTGGTTTGCTAGATATGCATACTGGGGAATCCATTGCCTACAGTAAGAAGTAAGGCCAGTAAAGGCACGTACTTCCTTTTGTATCCTGGGCTGCGAAAGGTTAGTAATGAGCTGTATGATTCTTGTGTTAGCTGTCTACCTGGTGTACCCTCCTTGGAAAGCAAGTGTTGTACACCACTTGCTTTACACAGAAGGTGCAAGACTGTCAGAGAGGCAATGTCACAGTCTGGTTCTGATCTTGCTGCAATTAGAATGTCGTTTGTGTTGGTAGGCATGTAAACACTGCCCAACCGTTCCTTTAGTGTCTGACTGTAAATGCTAGGGCTTTCTGTCATCAATCTAGCAGAAATAATTATATATAAAATAAATAAATAAATAAAAATGAATTCTCAATTCAAAAGCACTATTTTATATTGGGGAACCTCTATTCAAAACCTCTGCAGTTTTACAATAAATCCTACTCTAAATCCTGGTAATAGTATGACCATACTACCTACAATATGTTCTCTAAATGTATCTGAATAAAATCAAAGTATTCTTGTCAGACAGACAGAAGGCCTAGAAGCCTCGATACTCCTTTGAGAAACAGCCCCTCCCTCTAGAATTATGTTCGCGCTCGGAGTTTTGAATCAATTCCAAGGCGGGCTACACTGAGATCTACAATTGAATGACTGCCAGATGCTGAACTCATTGCAAGAGCAAGACTCCTGCCAATTATTCTGTTTACACTACTGGGGGAATAAATATCCATTTGTAAGCGTGACTTTATCTGAAGTCAATGAAGCTGGCTGCAAGGAAGAGCCTGACTCAGCTGGACAGCCAATAATTGTCCGCGGAAAACAATTGGAGGATGGCCAACAAGACAGGCACTGCTCGCTCCAAGAGGGAGTAGCCCTCCCTTTACATAAACATTCACTGGGAGTCAGGCCATCTCGGTCTCGGACGGACTGTCTCAAGGTTAAAAAACACATTCCTTGTACGTCATAACATATCTCTTCCCAGGCCAGAGCTTTTCTAACTTTAACTGAAGCAAACTTTTAAAACGTGTTAAAAAGTAAATTAATAAAGACATATATTTTTCTGTAACTGAGTGACATGCTAGCATTTTAAATTATTCTGTACTGCTACTAGCTGCAAGGGAAAAAATAAACAGAACAAAACAATCATGGCATGGAAACACACCATATTTAACTTTTTTGAAAATAACATGTCGAACTCCTTAATTCTGCATTGCATAACCGACATTTACATAAGTAAGTGTGCAACCTTTTCTATTCTACCTATTAAAAGGGCCAGACTCATACTTTTTCAAAAGGCCATGTTTTCTAATTTTAGTGGGGACCGTTCTCTGCACATATTAATTGAAGCAGCCTGTCAAAGTGTCCCTATAAAGGGAGGTGCGCCTGCTCCTATGTACATGGGTGAGCCTTGAAACTAAATGAATGCAAATCAAACTAATGTAGGGGACTCTTAGCAATGCACTAACATGGTAGTGTATTGTAGCTATCAAAAAGGGCCACGCTCATTAATTTACAAATAGCCACTTTCCTAAGTGAGTGGGATAACTGTCACACGCTAAAGGGCAGCTTGCATTGGGAAAAATAATAATTCATATTTTCTAGAAACATCCCTATTTAAACAAAAAACACTGTTGCATTACACTAATTTAAAGCACATTCTCTAAGATCGGTCTGTTCTATAATTTCTTCTCTACCGTGAAAACATTAAAGCACTCTTCGTGGTGCAAACCCTTATCTCACATTTCAGAAATACGCCCATTGGATAACATGGCAAATCGCACCTCCACACAAAACATGCTTTTTCCACCACTTCCACAGCTCAGATCCTTTTTAAATTTTGCATCACAGTAGTCCAAGCTATTCCCTAAATCCTCACCAAAAAGCAACCAAATCCCTCCACTGGAACGGGTACGAATTTCCGCTCAAAAACCCACCCCCCCCCGCAAACACCAAAATAAACGCCAAAATTCCTCAACACCTCGTTAAACAGAAACAGCATGTTAAAACAAATACTGCCTTCTCAGTACAAGATATTAACTCTTTGGCAGCTGAAGCACAATCATTCCCCAATGACTGCAGTACATGGGAAAGTCATGAACTCATCTCTCCACGTTATCACATAACACATACGCACATCTTCAAAACATTTTCTCTAAGCACTTGAAAGAGATCCAGCTCTCTCCTGCCTAACGTAATGGCTAGGGACCTGATGATAACATGCTCTGCACAAGCCATAACTACATGGCGCTATTTACAAGCCATATTTACAAGACACTCAACAAGTCACAAAAATGACACGCTATTCACAAGGCATATTTACAAGGAGCTATACTTAAGAAAATTCAACAAACTACTCACAAGTCTTAATCTCAAGTCGCTATTCACAAGCAACTACAAGCCATTCACAAGGCGTTACACACAAGGATGTAACAAACTATTCACAAGTCTTAAGCACAAAGCGCAATTCACAAATAAACCAACCAGTTACTCACAAGGCACTTGCGCAGTCCAGAAGGGAATTGTCTAGATACAAGGAAATGAACGCTTCAGATGCTGTCGGCTTTAATTCTACATACTCTAAAGGGTACAGGTGGTGGCGTTCTCTACCTACTGGGTCTTTCTGAGGTGGTCACTTTAGCTAGTTTTTCTGACAGAACGGGATAAATACCAGTTAACAACGGCATTTCTTGGCTTGTTTAGTTCTCTCTGCTTTATTGAATTCTTTCTCTGTTCTCCTATGTCACTCTTTGCGACATAACTCAATGGCATCTTTCTGAGAGGGTCTTGACTTCTTTTTCCAAATGGCGTTTAGCCCATGCTTATTATACATAAAATGACCAGGTGTGTCTCTAGGCCGGGTTTTAACTATCTATTCTAGTATACCTTTTCTGGTCCCTATCTGACGTAATCTTGAAAACAGAAACCAATACAATGGAAACACAATACACAAAAATAGACTGTAACAATCAACAATCATTCACACTAAACAATTTAAACACTGAAACAGATACAGATACAACCTAAACTGATACAGAGAGTTAAACATGTACTTGAAAAACAGTTTGTGCACTGAAAATACAGTACAACCATACCGGTCCCAATAAATTGAGACACGTCTTTACCGGGCCCACCTTTTACCGTGGGCCCGTCTTGACCGTTCTCATTTAAAATGAGCCCGTCTTGAAACTTGATACATTTCCCATAGTGGTACTCACCGGGAAAGTAGAACTTGAAACTTGAAGGCCTCGGAAACTTGACTTGACTACGCTTGCGCCTTGGAACAGGTGGACCTCTGGAGACCTCGGACCTTGCTCTCTCACGGGCTGGGCCTCTGGTTGAGACGATCCGCTTTCCTCACCGCCTCACATGGATGCCTGGTCACAGTCCGTCCTCCTCCGTGGGCCTGAGGGAGTGGCAGGAAGTCCTGCTGGTGCGCTTTGAAGTCCGTCACGGCTGTAGAAGGGGGCAAAGACTAGACCCACAACTCCGGCGAGTGGGGAAAGGGATATGTTCCTGTTCGGGCGCCAAATTATGTGGTAAATAAAATATTACCCTGGCAGAATTTCTAGGCATTAACAAAGTATCATGCATCAAGTGAGAAGCAGAGTCCGTGGTATCTGAGTTAAAATGGGCTTTATTCCAATAACTCGAGTCAAAGGGATAATTAGTTCCATCACCACAGAGGTTCAGGAAGAGTCTTCTAATCCTTTAATAACAAAACATCATATATATACTTTTTGCTCCTTGTACATAGGGAGCTCGAGGCAGAGCAAGACAGAAAATGAGATAAGAACATGTGGGTGTACATGAGGGTGTGTACTTTGATGAGTCATAGGTGTGTGATAGGTAGGTGTCATAGGTGGGTGGGTACTTAGAGGAGGAGTTGGCATGTCCAGCTCGAACTGTGCCCTAATTGTGCAACTTTGAGCATGACGTGCAATTGACGTGTAACTGGGAGGAGGCTGACTTACAACCTAGCAGAGAGATCTTTTATGTCAAGGCGACCAGCACATCTAGTACAACTGATATCTAGAGTCAGCAAGCAAAAGAAGCAAAGGTTGTTCGTCACTAAAAGACAGAGAGGGCATATTTATTCGTTGCATGAGCTTTCTATGGGTGCAAGCACTGTGATTTACTTAAATGGAGACAGAATGGCTAGGCCTATCTCCCTCGGACGGGTTCTGTGTACTTTTCCTCAGATAACTGTTATTCATAAATAATACTGTCTTGGCAGGCCTCTTGCTGGGCTTCTCTCGGCTGAGCTAGAAGTATGCGAGGTCAGAGGGACGTAACTGCAGCTTCAGTGTGTCAGGAGTCATGAACTGCAAATACATGGGCCTTATGCTACCTTAACGTTTGGGAGACTTTGATGACTGGCATTTCTAATGCAGGACATGATTGCAGAGGCCTAGTGATTCAGGCCACTACGGGAAATATGCATGGGTGACATGCACATGACATGTAACATAGGGTATATGTAGTGGACATATTTGGTCAGGCAAAATATAATTTTCCTCATATCAACCAGGGTTTGATAGGTGGGACACGATAGGAATCTTGGTAGTGAGGGACTGTTAAAAAGGGTGCGATACTTAAATTCGAAGACCTCCAGAGGGTCTACCAGATGGCTCCAGGAGAGGTATTTAGGTACCTGCAAATACGGCATGCCTTACAGGCGGCTTTCCCAAGCTGCGAGGACATACCAAACTAGTCGCCTCTGGAGGACCGCCTGCTTGATGGGCCACTACAATCTAAGGCCATATCCTTAACATACAAAAAACTTAGTAATAATCTTCCGGACAGTTTAGGTAAGCTCAAGGAGCAGTGGGAGAGAGACCTGGGACCAATTGCAGAAGAAGATTGGCGATTGGCCCTTATGTCACCCTGAGAGGCAGCCATTACGCTTAGATTTAGACTGAAACAACTCAGAATTTTACACGGGTCTTATATGACGGGGACAACTCTCGCAAAAAAAGGTACGAGACAGGATGACCTCTGTCTCCGGGGTTGCTGGCAGCTAGCTACCTTTTATCATACAATATGGGAGTGCCCCCGGGTCGTTAACATCCGGGAGAGAGCAACACATCATGTGCAGTTTGCACTGGGGAAGACGGTTGACATGACACCACAACTGGGCTTGCTGAACATATGGGCGGGCACTGACCTGACGGACATTGAACAGCAGTTGGTGACATTAGGATACACACTGGTAAAAAGAGAACTCGCAAGTGGATGTGGTGGAGTGACACCGCCTTCCGTATCGATATGGCTGAAGGAACTGGATAGATGTATGATTGCAGAGAAGGAGGTGTTTATAACCAGGGGGTGCCCGAAAGAAATGGGACCAAAAATGGATGAAGTGGAAGGTTATAGAGGGGATGTCTGTGTATTGCCCATAGTGGAGTTAGAACTGCGTAGAAATATGGATAGAGAAGTAGCATTTTTAAATATCTGATTTATCAACCTCTGTGAAATGTACTGTAGCGAATGCAACCGACTAATACTATTTGTCAATACTGCATACAAGTTTGTCACAAAATTTCATGAATAACAATAAATTGTCAAAAAAAATAACTGCGAGAACTACTCTCTTCTAATTTTGGAGGGGGGCTCGTTTGTTAAAGGTTGTTTGCCTAAAGGATACCAAGATGGGTGTTAGGCGTGAGCAATAGGAGCTCTAGCAATAATTTAGACATGGGGTGGTGGTGGGCCTGAAGGTTCCACCGCGTGCATTATGAATGACGCAGTGCGCTACAGGAAGGGGAAAAAGGATGTGTTTGGGTGCCACAAGCGTCACAGGTCACCCATGCACAAGGGGGGAAGAGTGTGAAGGGCCCCATGAAGGTAAGAGGGGGGTCGTTGTGAGTGGGTGAGTGGAGGCAGGCAATGGTGGCTGGTGATGGTTTGAGAGAAGAAAAACACGTGAGAGATTAGGTCATCTGTAACACTGAATTAAGGACCGGACGTATCCGGTAGCGGTGATAGGACTTTTGAGCATTCACTGTGTGGGGAAATGCAATCCATTGACGCATAATAGATCCCCCTTTTTATGCATGGTTGCAGGTATACATGATGGACGCAACCAAATGGTTTGATGTGAACCTACCATTAGATTCTAATTTGGAACCCCAGCAGCCCTGAAGAAGTTGCCAGCAATTTTCCCTTGGCAACGAAACATGACGGCGTAGATTAATTGATTATGGTTTGAAGGAAACCATTTTTAATCTGGGAAGCTACCAGCATCAAATAAAGTTAGTTATAGCTAGGTAGCTTCACCAAGTTTTAGTGGTGAGGATTTTCTGTTTATATCCTCATGGGGTCCATTGGGTATACATGTTATTAGCATGTTATCACACTTAGGTCTTTAGTTTTTCTGGACTTCAGGATTTTGAGTTTCTGTTAAATAATACACACACACGTTTCCTTTTTTCAAACGGAAAGGTGGTAACCAATGATGATAAGTGGACTTGCTGACGAGTACCAGCCAGCAGTCCCCTTGGTGTTACGACTGTGAGCGGCCTCCTTTCCGCTCCACACTTTTTTCTTGCACATTGGGTGGATTATGATGGTATAAATATTTTAGAACTTGGATACACCACAGCTTAGTGACTTAGTTAGCCCGTGAGGGAGTTATAAAGCTGATAGTGACCCCTCTATTGCTGGATACACAGATTTGGGTGTGACGTTTGTTGATCAGGCCCATTGTTGATTTATAATACGTTGAGTGGGGGGCGGCCTGGTCATTTCTTCCCCCTTTAGCTCCTATTGCTTAAATCATCTGTAACAGTGGCCAGGAAATCTATTACTGAAGGAGAGTGGCACAGCTCGAATTCAAGAAGATTACGATTTAGAAATGAGTTAGGGGTGTGGGGGTGTGGGGGTGCCGGGGTGGGGGAGGGTGAGAATAGGAGACGCTATGATGGTGTTTACAGGCCACTGTTTAGGATGGCTGCAATGGAGCGTGGTCTAGGGTGGCTAGAAGAGATGAAATCGTTTCGGACTCGAGCGCGCCCGCGGCCTGGCTGCCGGTGTTCTGACTCGCTAATGTCTCTGGATGTATCGCTCTTTCTCACCCCCGTACTCCCCGAGAGCCGCGCACATTGATCCCGGACCATGGGGTTGCTATGGGTTACTGCGAAACAGCCTCCAATAAACAGGTTGGTGGTGGTGCAGAGCTCAGGGTGTGTTTGTATATTACTTAAGGGTTCAAAAGTCAGCGATTCCCAGCTGCTGGCCCTAGGGTGACCAACTGGCATGAGTGCAAATTCAGGACGGTAAGTGTAAAAATTCAGGACAAGGGGTCAAAATTCAGGACAAAAATTCAGGACAAAGGGTCAAAATTCAGGACAAAACTTTGGGACAAAAGGCAAGCTTTACAGACAGAGGAAGTTGCACGATAGTATAAAAGTGTGTAAATAGACAACCACTTAAGTACAAGTCAAAAAAAGATTATATTAAGTTGAGACAATAGTGCACTTCCAGGTTTTTTGGTATGTGCGCAGTTTTGAGCAACTGTGCAGGTCTAGGGGTATTTCATATGATAATAATCTATTTATATGGTTACTGCACTGGGTTGTCCAGTCTGATATTTTGCTTAAACTCCTGGTCCTACGCAGGCATGTTTGGTGAGAGAAGCGGTCAGGAAGATCTGCTCGGATAGACTTTGTTACTAACATCTCATATCTGCCTGCCATTGTGAGATGTAAAGCGGCACGCATAGGTGAACTAAAGGGAGGATTGCTGTGATGAACCCACTACAGGAAACGCATTACAGGTGTTTCAGCAAGAGGAACTTTAAATATGGAATCTGACTTTGCTTATGGGGGCTTTGCAGAGAGTTGCACTAGCTGACGGAAGTCACAAAAGTGCTTTTCCCTGCAACTTTCTTAAAGAAGGCGCTGTCGATACATTATCACATAGTTTATTTTTGACGCTTTGCTACAAACACAATATACATCTCAAGCACAGCTCATGGTACTATGAGGCTCTCTCTAAAACTTCACACTTCACCTAAAACTTCACACCTAAAACAAAACATGCAAACATTTACAATTACGAGTGAAACATTCAGGTACCAGTTGGGTGTGACTCCAAATGTCATATGCATGGTGTATAGATCCCACACGTAAGCACACAGCAAATACAGAATAGGAACACATAGGAAAGGGAGTAGCCAGAAAATGTAAATACCTCCCACTTTGAAATAAAGCTCTTATGGCACCAAGAAAGCAAAGTAAGTCATCACAACCCTCCCCAGAAGAGATCTCTTGTCCAAGTATCTAGCCATTCATCCTTCCATCAAACCCCTGATATCCACCATTTTAAATGTACATTCTGTCATCTATTAATTCTTTCATCCATCATTCAGTCTTTATTCTGTCCTTCCGTCTTTGTGCCCATCCATATCAAACCTTTTCAACCATTTGCAAACCTATCCATCTTCTATCCTTCCATCCATCATTTCACTCATTCGTCCCTCCATCCACCCTTTCACTCATCCATCCATCCATCCATCCACCCTTTCACCGAATCCATCCTTTCACTCATCCTTCAACTCTTCCACTCATCCATTATTCCCCTCTTCCACCCATCCATCCATTTACTCATCCATCCATCCAGCCATTTACCCTTTCACCCAAGCCATCCTTTCACTCCTCCATCCACTCTTCTACACATCCATCCATTCACTCATCCATCCAACCATTTACCCTTTCACCCATCCAGTCATCCTATCACTTTCTCATCCATCCACCCAGTCACTCATCCGTCCACTCATTAAAACCTTTCACTCATACATTTTTTCTTCAAGCTCTTCACCCTCCCTTTCACTCATGTGTGCATTCTTTCACTCATCCATCTTTACATTCTTCTTTTCACTCATCCATGCAGCTATTCGCCATCCATTCAGGCCAACCATTCACCACTGCATTTACTCATCCATCCATTCTCCCATTCTCTCTCATTCCCCTTTCACTTAGCCACCCATCCTTCCATCCACCCTTCACCCATCCACACACTCATCCATTTATACATACACTCATGAATCCATCCATTGACCCCATCACTCATTTATTCTTTCACTCATCCATCCATCCTTTCTCTCATCCATCCTCCTTTTCAATCATCTATCCATCCTTTTGTCCATCTACCCTCCTTTTTACTCACTCATCCATCCATCCTTATAACCACCCTTCACTCATCCATCCATCCTTTCACTTATCAATTCATCCATCCATCCATCCTTTCACTGATCCATCCACCCTTTAACCATCCATCTACCCATACATCCATCTATATACCCCCATCCATCCTTCCACTCACTCATCCATCCTCTCATTATCCATCCATTCTCCCTTTCACTCATTCATTCATCCTTTCACTAATCCATCCAGCATTTTACCAATTCTTTCACTTACTCATCAACCTTTTCACATTAATTATGAGGAGAGCCTTAGTCTGCAGAGTTGCAGACATGAGAGGCCCATCAAGAACTTCACCCCTGCTGTAGTTCCTAAAGCAAGAGGTGCGGTGGGATGGGGGTTAACAGTTAATTATTAATCCAATATTCATTAAAAACGGCTATTACCTGCAGCTCAAGCCATTCTTATAACTTTGGGGGCCTAAAATATCCAAATTCTCACAGTTGTAGGAGTGTGATGTGTGGTAAATGCATTGTATTATCACCAGCAGCATGGCAGGGGCAATGTGGGGTGTAAGCTGCAGTCGCCTCCTGAAGAGAGCACTGGCACTAATTTTTTTGTTTACAAATTGAGTACTTGTGGGTTTCATTTACTTAAGGGGCAGGAGAGCCTTCAATCCCACTCACGGTACTTTCACAAGTGCAAATGCCTCTGTTTGTTTGTTTCTAAATGCTTCAAATGGGCCAGCAGCCCCACTGTCTGCCTAACTTTCTTTCTTTTTTTTCCCCATTAACTACGCTGCTTTTTTTATTTTAGATTTGCAAAAGGTCTCTTGATAGTTTACACAGAAACGTGTTTTCAGAATGTAGGCGTCACCTTATCACTTAATGTGCCATAAAAATTAACATTATTGCACACAGATTTGTATCAAACACCATCTATGCTTATGGAAAAGAAAACACATTTCGGCTTTGGTAGACTTTGAGATCCTGTGGGCAGCTATCAACTCAGCAGGAATGGCAGGCGATGTTAGCAGCCCAAACTGCCCCATTGTCATTCAGTATGTGGCTATCAGCCCCACACAGAAGACAATGGGCAGGGAGGGGCTGCTCTTGTGCTGGAGCATAGGTGCGAGGCGGCCTCATCAGGGAGACAATGGGCAGGGAGGGGCTGCTCTTGTGCTGGAGCATAGGTGCGAGGCGGCCCCATCAGGGAGACAATGGGCAGGGAGGGGCTGCTCTGGTGCTGGAGCATAGGTGCGAGGCGGCCTCATCAGGGAGACAATGGGCAGGGAGGGGCTGCTCTTGTGCTGGAGCATAGGTGCGAGGCGGCCTCATCAGGGAGACAATGAGCAGGGAGGGGCTGCTCTTGTGCTGGAGCATAGGTGCGAGGCGGCCCCATCAGGGAGACAATGGGCAGGGAGGGGCTGCTCTTGTGCTGGAGCATAGGTGCGAGGCGGCCTCATCAGGGAGACAATGGGCAGGGAGGGGCTGCTCTTGTGCTGGAGCATAGGTGCGAGGCGGCCCCATCAGGGAGACAATGGGCAGGGAGGGGCTGCTCTTGTGCTGGAGCATAGGTGCGAGGCGGCCCCATCAGGGAGACAATGGGCAGGGAGGGGCTGCTCTTGTGCTGGAGCATAGGTGCGAGGCGGCCTCATCAGGGAGACAATGGGCAGGGAGGGGCTGCTCTTGTGCTGGAGCATAGGTGCGAGGCGGCCCCATCAGGGAGACAATGGGCAGGGAGGGGCTGCTCTTGTGCTGGAGCATAGGTGCGAGGCGGCCCCATCAGGGAGACAATGGGCAGGGAGGGGCTGCTCTTGTGCTGGAGCATAGGTGCGAGGCGGCCTCATCAGGGAGACAATGGGCAGGGAGGGGCTGCTCTTGTGCTGGAGCATAGGTGCGAGGCGGCCTCATCAGGGAGACAATGGGCAGGGAGGGGCTGCTCTTGTGCTGGAGCATAGGTGCGAGGCGGCCTCATCAGGGAGACAATGGGCAGGGAGGGGCTGCTCTTGTGCTGGAGCATAGGTGCGAGGCGGCCTCATCAGGGAGACAATGGGCAGGGAGGGGCTGCTCTTGTGCTGGAGCATAGGTGCGAGGCGGCCTCATCAGGGAGACAATGGGCAGGGAGGGGCTGCTCTTGTGCTGGAGCATAGGTGCGAGGCGGCCCCATCAGGGAGACAATGGGCAGGGAGGGGCTGCTCTTGTGCTGGAGCATAGGTGCGAGGCGGCCCCATCAGGGAGACAATGGGCAGGGAGGGGCTGCTCTTGTGCTGGAGCATAGGTGCGAGGCGGCCCCATCAGGGAGACAATGGGCAGGGAGGGGCTGCTCTTGTGCTGGAGCATAGGTGCGAGGCGGCCCCATCAGGGAGACAATGGGCAGGGAGGGGCTGCTCTTGTGCTGGAGCATAGGTGCGAGGCGGCCTCATCAGGGAGACAATGGGCAGGGAGGGGCTGCTCTTGTGCTGGAGCATAGGTGCGAGGCGGCCTCATCAGGGAGACAATGGGCAGGGAGGGGCTGCTCTTGTGCTGGAGCATAGGTGCGAGGCGGCCTCATCAGGGAGCTGAGGCCTCTCACAGGGAACAGCTCTGTTCCCTGCAAGGCCCAAATTACGGACAAAAGGCGTCCGTTAAAGAAACCTTCACGGACAACGGACGGTCCGTGAAATTTACGGACGGTTGGTCACCCTAGCGCCGCTGGCCCAAAGGTGAACACCAGGCAGGGCTCAGGGCTGCCGTCCGCCTGCAGATCGGACAGTCCCGGCTCCTCTTGCCCCGGACTGTTACAGGGAGCAGCAGTCGGCGCTCCAGTCCCACCTCCAGCACGGACTTCATAGCTGCCAAGGTTTCAGATTGCTTACGTGTGACATTTTCATATTTTCAATGTAATTATTTGACATTCAACAACTATGAGTGACACTTTCCCGCCAGCAAAAATCAAGCAATGAAGATGAGTGAAACATATCTATCAGAAATTACAGCCATTTCAGCAAAGAAAGACTCTACAAAGATCTTAAACTATTGCAAAGCACCAGAAATGGAAGGGCACCGTCTGACACGAAACACCGACTGCATAGCTGCCACGTTTTAAGAGTGCTTATGTGTGACATTTTCAAGGTTTCTGGACACCTATGAATGACATTCAACTACCAAATGTATGACACTATGTTTCGAGCAAAATCAACAAATTAAGTCCATGGAAACAGATAAACGTTAAGAAATTAGACTCATTTGAGCAAGGACAAGTTATGAAAAGAACTCAAAACTGCTGCAAAACGCCTGATCCTACTGTAAAACGATGATATACCCACAAACTACTCACATCTTACATGATTTCACACTTGTAATCATGACTGCTTCTTGCAAAGCCACAGACACATTGCATTTGACAGTGTAAAATGGCCAGATCATGTTTGACTATGGAACACCTGATCCCACTTAGTTCAGCCACTCAACTCATTTTCTGATTGCAATCTGAACCTTTTTGCCTGCTCTCTTCCTAAACACAAACATCACTGCACTGATTAGTTTCTAAGATGCAGTGGCGAACTCGCTGCTGACTGCTGCTGTGCTCAGCTGTTGACAGGCAGTGCCATGCTCGAGTCCGTGGGGCAGTCCATACACCTGGGTGCTCTGACCGGGGCAGAAAGTGCCAATGCTCCCAGCAGCAGGACTGCAGTGGGCGCCTTTTAAAAACAGCGCTCACCATAACGTAACAGGAAACAAGTGGAGTACTTTACTTTGCCAAGGCCCTACCAGAATGAATGAATGAATGAATGAATGAATACAGTCTAATAACGCGCAACTTAACCCCGAAGGGCATCAAGGCGCCCAGAGGATGGTATAGTTTGTGTATTAGCCGATGCCATATTACAAATAAGCCTTTGCAAAGAGCCAGGTTTTTAAATATTTCCGGAAGAGCGTGGCAGATGATTGCCCTTTTAATTCCGGAGGAAGAGTGTTCCACAGAATCAGGGCGAGAGAGGAGAAAGCCCTCCCTCCCCACCTGGCTCTGAAAACCCGGGGGACAGCAATGTCTTCCTGGGGGCCCGGCAGGAGTCAGGACTTAGTTGGTCAAGCGCCATTCACTGGCGGAGCCGGCCAGGCTGTGGAGGCATGCATGAGTGCATTGAAAGGAGCCTGCCCTGCAAATAAACGGGAATTATTTATTTATATCTTAACGGTTACCGGCCGGCAGCTGCCTATTTAAATTATGACGTAGAAAACAAAAGTGGAGAATTCCCTGCTCTACTTACTTTTCGCTGCAATTTGAAGCTTGTGAGCGCAGCAATTCGGTAAAGGGCGCTTGTGGCCGCAATCAGAAGTACGACTTTGCGCTTGCATTTCAAACATGTGTGCAGCGCAGCCGCCGCTGCGCTGCCCCCAAAATAGTGCTGCATGGGGCGGACCGCCCCACCGCTCCCCCAGCTACGCCCCTGTTACCACCTACTTCAAGTAGGTGGTAAGCTCCTCGCAAACGGGAAGGGGTCCCCAAGGGACCCCTTCCTCTTTGTGAATGGTTGCGAAAATATTATTTAAGGGCAGGCAGTGGTCCCAGGGACCACTGCCTGCCCTTAAAAAGTTAAATTGAAAAGTTTCATCTTTCTTTTTTTAATGCAGCCCGTTTTCCTTTAAGGAAAACGTGCTGCATTTAAAAAAAAAACATGCCTTATTGAAAAAGCACTCACAGACATGGTGCTCTGCTGACCCCACAGGCCACCGTCCCTGTGAGTGCTAGCCATTCCCAATGGGGTCGCAAATTGCGCTTCACTCATGAATAACGATGAGGCATGCAATTTGAGACCCCATTGGGAATCACAGTGTTCGAGAGACTGTTGTACATTCAGTTCAGCGAGCTACAAATTGCGAGTCGCAATTCTGCACAATTTGCGACTTGCAAACTGAATGGTCATTCATCCGGCCCTTAGAGGTGTATACATTAATTCTGTACGCTAAAAACCCACTGATTGAGAAACATGCACTAGCATGCTCTACATATTGGCATCAGTCAACAGGTCAGTGTTATAGGCTTCATTGTCCGCAGATATTTTCTGAAAGGAAGCGGCTTTCGAAATATAGAAGGAACTCGTTCTTACTCAGCTATCGTGAGCTCTTATAATTGTTTTAAGAGTATGACATCAGAGTACTATATGAATAGGCATTTCAGGAATACGTATATGCCCATCTACCTGTTTACACCCAAACATGCCTGTCCGCTATCGATCATATCATTGGCATTTCTGTCTTTTGGGAATTCTGTTGTATCTGTCTGGATTTGTCTTTTTCCCTCTATATATCTGATTTTCTATCTATTCATCTTTTTGCATTACTTTCTTTTTACGTGGTTTTCCGTTCATTGGTATCTTTGCTGTCAGTCAGTTTTTCTATCTGTCCCTCTATTTGTCTGTCTTTCTGATAAAGTATCTTTCTCTGTGTACCTCCGCCTCTTCTTATCTCCATACTCTAACGGCTCCTGCATCATCATTCCACACAATCACGCACCCATTCAAATTCATTCATCCATCCATGCATTCATCCATATATCCATTCATCAGTCGCTGTCTCTCCATTTTCTGATTCAATCTCTCTCCTTCTCTCTCTTGTTATATGTTTCTATTTCTTTATATCTCTCTAGGCCTAATTCACAAACCGCTTTCTATAAATACTTTTGTCTTGCTTCTTACTCCGAACTTAGGTCAGCCTCTAAAGTCACTTCGACTAACATATTAATTCTAATAACATCACGTGTGTGATTTCAAATGCATCATTGTTTTGTTGTGTGATGTTGCATCTAAAATATCCCACTAACTTTCAGTATGGGTGACTGATTATTCAATTGCTATTCTGAAACATTTACAAGTGAAAGCTGATTTGACCAGGCTAAATGTGAAATAGCAACAACAAGCCTTGTTTAAGGGAATTGGTTTGGCTTCTAAGTGAAAGTGCTTCTTTAAATAAAAATAAGTGTATGAGTATTGCGGATGGATGAATAGGTGATTGCGCCGAAATGAGTCAATGGTTGAATGGATGTATGATGCCACCCACTCAATTAATACTCACCCTTTAACATGGTCACTCATCTTTGCATTCATTTAATCACACATTGACTATTTTTTTCATTTGTCACTCACCAATATACAATACCACAGACACAAATTTGCCAATCGATGCACTTTCAGGTAAATGTCTGACTTATTGGCCTTCCCAGTGCTTTCTCTCACAGACTCCTAAAATATTGCTTGGAAGGGAAGGATTAAAATGTGTCCTAGTTGGGGGGAGTATTACCTGCTGACAAAAGGAGTGACAAGGGCAAAGTCTTCGCTGCCCTTGCAACCAACGCCTCAAGCAATTTTAAAACCCGGAATGTATCTTACTTGTAATTGGGCCCAAAGTGCCTTATTGGGTGACCCATCTACCTTCGATCGAACCATTGAAATGGGGTAGCTTGCTTTGTAAACATGGGCCTGCTTGTGGATTCTATCAATTTGGTGAAATAACGCTAGCGCTGTAGCTGAGTGTAAGTGGATGAGATGCGGAGACTGTGGATTTTGCAGAGATGACGGCAGAACAAGAGGTGCAGGATGAATTTTAACAACAGGAGGCTAAGATAAATTTGCTCAGTTTCCACTAAGACTCATTTTTTTATATAGGCTTACTTTTAAAACCATGAATTTCATAGTGTGCTATAAAGCTTACAAATGTCTGGGGAGGAACAGTTTTTGCTTACTTGTTATTGCAAATATACATTTGGCTTCTCTAATAGCTTATCATTAATTTAAGTAAAGGGATTAGTGGATCACATATTGTAAAAATTTACAAAAATCCAAGTTTCACTTTGCCAGTCATTTAAGCTGGTGAAACACCACTTTTTAAGGAAAACTGCTGTTTGGCAGCATTGTTTGGCAGCCTACAGGGGCTGTGTTTGATGGCAGTATTTTGTAGCTCAGTCTGTGCTGAGGGGGCCCTTTGCTGCTCGGGCCCCCGCAACGCTGGGCTGCAGGGCCCTGTGTTACACCCTGGATCTCAGTGCGTCCGAAACTGTAACATGTATCAATGGGCAGCAACCAGGAACTGGCTGCAGAATGTCCTAAACTTTAATATATATATATAAATAGGCAGCAAACTGTAACAGGTCTCAGTGGGTCCCAGGCTGTTACATGAATCATTAGACACTGAGCTGTAACAGGTCTCAGTTGGCCTCAAGCTGGAATGGGCAGCGAGCTGTAACAGATCTCAGTATGTCCCGAACGGTAACATGCATCAACGGGCAGAGAACAGGTCTCAGTGGGTTCCGAGAGGTCACATGCACCAATGAGAAGCTGTAACAGGTCACAGGGAGTCCCGAGCTGTAACTCGTCTCACTGGGCAGCAGGCTGCTACAGGCCAGAGTGGGTTCCAAGATGAAACACGTATCAATGGGCAGTGAGTTGTGGCAAGCCTCAATGGGTCCGAAGCTGTAATATGAATCAAAAGGGCAGCGAGCTGTAACATACATCAAGGGTCAGTGTGCTGTAACAGGCCGCAATGGGTATGAATCTTTATTAGTTATCAATGGGCAGCGAGCTGTAACAGATCTCAGTATGTCCCAACAGGTAACCTGCATCAACGGGGAGCGAACAGGTCTCAGTGGGTTCCGAGGGGTCACATGCACCAATGAGAAGCTGTAACAGGTCACGGGGGTCCCGAGCTGTAACTTGCCTCACTGGGCAGCAGGCTGCTACAGGTCGAAGTGGGTTCAAAGATGTAACATGTATCAATGGGCAGTGAGTTGTGGCAGGCCTCAGTGGGTCCGAAGCTGTAATATGAATCAAATGGGCAGCGAGCTGTAACAGGCTGCAGTAGGTCTCAAGATGTAATTGCCGTTACTAGTCCCCGAGCCCGTGACACGCTCAAAGGCCTCATAGGCCTCAGGCAGCTCTGGGCATCAATCAGCCTCAAGTAGTAACAGACATTAATGTGATTCCAGCTGTAATCAGCATCAATGGGTCTCATGGTGTAACAGGTAACAATTGCCTTCATTCTATAATATGCATCAATGGTCCACAGGCTCTAACAGGCATTAATGGACCCCAAGCTCTAACAGGCATTAATGGACCCCAAGCTAGAATAGGCATCAGTGGATCTCAAGATGAGCGTCACAGTAGACCATGTGCCTGGGTACGAGTCGCTTGGTAAAATTACTGATTCCAGCTGGTTATGGCACCCCTGCAACATGCAATGATGAGCTTGTGTTTCCAGAATGGAAAAAGATGACGTAGACCCGAAATTACCAGGCACTTTACTGCAAATGGATATCTATAAATTCCAGGGACATTTTTTCTCCCATTTATCACCTTAATTGACCACGTGGATAATTTGATCCGTGGGGGAGGCATTGGGGTTGTGGGTGGGGGTGTAGCTCCACGGTTTACTGACCAGTCCTCTTTTTACGTTTAAGGTACTTGCAGTGCCGAGACGGTCCTCCCAGAGATTGTCACCTCTATGGACAGGTGCGGGGCTTTCAACATTTTTTTGATCTTATGAAAGCGGAACCTTTCTTTCCGTGTCTTTCTGCTTCTCCCCTTTTGAGCACAGGATCTTTCCTAGCTACTTTTGCCCACTTTCTTTTTCCTATTTCCTGAACTCAGAGACACATGAAATGTTTTGCCAGGGTAATAATGCACCTTGACAGCTGGAGCAGGCACTACACATGCCCCACCAGCAGCCCGCGTGTATCCTGCAGGCCTCCAGGCCTTCACTCCAGGGGCAGCAGTCACTGAATGTACCAGGAAAGAGGGAACGTTTCTCGCACCAAAATCACCCACAATGCCCCATTAAACTGTATATCATCATGGACGTCATTTAAGGGTTGAAGCTGCGACCCATGGCTTGCCCTTTGCTACCCCTGGCACTGCCTTTGCGACCCCTGGACTCAGAAGTGGCAAATTCAGTGCCAGGAACACAGGGACAGCTTGGACTCCACTCTTTATTTTCTGTCAATTCTTTATCACACTAATGTGTAAGTATGAGTGTGTGAATGAAAGTGGGTGTCAAGGGGCGTCTAATGTCACTTCCGCTACCCCTGGCATTTTGGTGAATTGACGTCCATGTATATCTGTTGTTGCTTGGTATCAGTTTGTGTTACGCCTGCAAGGTATTTTATGTGTGTAGCTTAAGGTGTGCTTCTGTGGTGAATGACTTGTACAGGGGGAGGGGAAATACAAACCAAAAACATCACTAAAGACAGAATAAAAAATATGTAAAATTGCACTTACCTGCTCCGACGGCTGCCCACGTGCTCCCGATCCTCTTCTTTCTGACGTCAGAAACTGCTGCACAATGGGCAGGTTCCCAGATGCCAATCCCAGGGCTATTCTCTGCTGGGAATACTATTTCCTGGTTCGGCCCCCAGACAGGAACTGGGAGTATGTGTTGGTTCTCCATCTGGCTGTACAACACAGCTAAGGGTTGGAGAAAGGCTACCTGCGCATGACGGTCTGGCCCACCCCTTCCCCCATCCTTCTGGTGCCGCAGCGTCACTATGGATGGCCCAATGCCCTATCACATCATCTTTGTGCATTTTGTAAAAACTAAAATCGAGAACAAATAAAACAACTTGGGAATTGCACCCCAAAAAAAAAATCAATTAAGAAATAAAAGAATGGCAGAGTAAAATGAGAAACAAAACAGCAGTGAATAAACTGAGGAAAAGAAAAGACACGAGGAGCAGGGAAAATAACATGATGAAAGTAAAAATGCAAGATAAAGAAATTAAAAAATGAAATAAAGACATTGTAAAGAATGGCGAAGAAACAAAAGAGAAAGATAAAGTATGGGCGAAGGAATGAGAAAAGCTATTCTGGACAAGAGAAAGTCTGAGAATCAACTTTTGAAACAAGAAAAGCAATAAGGAGCGTGGGAAGTCAATGAGATAAAAGAACAAAATTAAGACTAAAACAATAAGAAACAGAAGAATTAAACAAGGAAGGAATGAAAGACAGTTTGTGGAGAATGAGGTGAGATGTAGATGTTAAAACTGAGAAAAGAAAAAAGCAGGAAGAAAGCAGCTAGGAACAAGATATGTAACAGAAAAAAGAAATCAAAGACAGTGCCAGCTCCTTTCATCCAAAACAGGTCAAATTAGCACAAGTTCATGGGTAAACTTGTGAGCAGTAGCACCACGCCAAGGTTTTGACCTTTGCTACTGAACATTCACACCATTCACACCTTCATTCATACTACCTTGCTTCACATCAGACCCACAGACATTCCGCACCCAGCTCCAGATAGGGGCGGTGCCAGAGTTCCTGGAGCTCAAGGCAAAATTCAATTTGCCTGAGGGAGAACCCCAGAAATTGCTATTAAAAGCTGTTCGGTACAACGACAAGGAAACTCATAAGGCATTACCACACCTTATGGAAGCTCCGCCCCCACCTCAAAGTGCATCTCAGTGGCGGTCTGCGAGGTGCTGCCTGGTTTCTCCCACTGAACGATCAAACAAGCAAATGGCAGAGGCCTCAAGAAGAAGAACTGCCACGGCCATCCTGTGAGTCTGATGTTAGCTCGGTGCCCCCCAAGTCCCTCATTCACACCTCTTTCCCACCATTCATAGCCCCGTCCACAGACTGCACTTACCCTGCAGCCATCCCAGACCACGCCTCTATACACAGCTGAGATGTGAATGATGCCATAAATCCTGCCAGGACCAAGGGTGTGATGAAGTAGATGACATCACAAGGGATTGTTGGGAAATGCTGATAACACTCCAGGAAGCAGGAGAGAAAAGACAGAATGAAAGCAGCTAGGAACAAGGCACAGAACAGGAAGAAAATGAAATCAAAGACAGAGCACAACCCTTTCATCCAAAACAGGTCAAATTAGCACAAGTTCATGGGTAAACTTGTGAGCAGTAGCACCACGCCAAGGTTTTGACCTTTGCTACTGGGCATTCACACCATTCACACCTTCATTCACACTACCTTGCTTCACATTAGACCCACAGACATTCCGCACCCAGCTCCAGATAGGGGCGGTGCCAGAGTTCCTGGAGCTCAAGGCAAAATTCAATTCGCCTGCTAAGAGAACCCCAGGAATTGCTATTAAAAGCTGTTTACTGCAAAGACAAGGAACCTCATAAGGCCTTACCATACCTTATGGAAGGCTCCGCCCCCACCTCAAAGTGCATCTCTCTGGCGGTCTGCGAGGTGCTGCCTGTTTTCTCCCACTGAACAACCAAACAACACATGGCAGAGGCCTTGAGAAGCAGAACTGCCACGGCCATCCTGTGAGTCTGATGTTAGCTCGGTGCCCCCAAGTCCCCCATTCACACCTTCATTCATACTACCGTGCTTCCCATTAGACTCACAGACATTCCGCACCGCGCTCCAGATAGGGGCGGTGCCAGAGTTCCTGGAGCCCAAGGCAAAATTCAATTCGCCTGCAAAGAGAACCCCAGGAATTGCTATTAAAAGTTGTTTACTGCAACTACACGGAACCTCATAAGGCCTTCCCACACCTTATGGAAAGCTCAGTCCCCCCACCTCAAAGTGCATCTCTCTGGCGGTCTGCAAGGTGCTGCCTGTTTTCTCCCACTGAACAACCAAACAACACATGGCAGAGGCCTTGAGAAGCAGAACTGCCACGGCCATCCTGTGAGTCTGATGTTAGCTTGGTGCCCCCAAGTCCCCCATTCACACCTTCATTCATACTACCGTGCTTCCCATTAGACTCACAGACATTCCGCACCCCGCTCCAGATAGGGGCGGTGCCAGAGTTCCTGGAGCCCAAGGCAAAATTCAATTCGCCTGCAAAGAGAACCCCAGGAATTGCTATTAAAAGTTGTTTACTGCAACTACACGGAACCTCATAAGGCCTTCCCACACCTTATGGAAAGCTCCGTCCCCCCACCTCAAAGTGCATCTCTCTGGCGGTCTGCAAGGTGCTGCCTGTTTTCTCCCACTGAACAACCAAACAACACATGGCAGAGGCCTTGAGAAGCAGAACTGCCACGGCCATCCTGTGAGTCTGATGTTAGCTTGGTGCCCCCAAGTCCCCCATTCACACCTTCATTCATACTACCGTGCTTCCCATTAGACTCACAGACATTCCGCACCCAGCTCCAGATAGGGGCGGTGCCAGAGTTCCTGGAGCTCAAGGCAAAATTCTATTCACCTGCAAAGAGAACCCCAGGAATTGCTATTAAAAGCTGTTTACTGCAACGACAAGGAACCTCATAAGGCCTTCCCACACCTTATGGAAAGCTCCGTCCCCCCACCTCAAAGTGCATCTCTCTGGCGGTCTGCGAGGTGCTGCCTGTTTTCTCCCACTGAACAACCAAACAACACATGGCAGAGGCCTTGAGAAGCAGAACTGCCACGGCCATCCTGTGAGTCTGATGTTAGCTCGGTGCCCCCAAGTCCCCCATTCACACCTTCATTCATACTACCGTGCTTCCCATTAGACTCACAGACATTCCGCACCCAGCTCCAGATAGGGGCGGTGCCAGAGTTCCTGGAGCTCAAGGCAAAATTCTATTCATCTGCAAAGAGAACCCCAGGAATTGCTATTAAAAGCTGTTTACTGCAACGACAAGGAACCTCATAAGGCCTTACCACACCTTATGGAAGGCTCCGCCCCCACCTCAAAGTGCATCTCTCTGGCGGTCTGCGAGGTGCTGCCTGTTTTCTCCCACTGAACAACCAAACAACACATGGCAGAGGCCTCGAGAAGCAGAACTGCCACGGCCATCCTGTGAGTCTGATGTTAGCTCAGTGCCCCCCAGTCCCCCATTCACACCTTCATTCATACTACCGTGCTTCCCATTAGACCCACAGACATTTCGCACCCAGATCCAGATAGGGGCGGTGCCAGAGTTCCTGGAGCCCAAGGCAAAATTCAATTCGCCTGCAAAGAGAACCCCAGGAATTGCTATTAAAGGCTGTTTACTGCAACTACACGGAACCTCATAAGGCCTTCCCACACCTTATGGAAAGCTCCGTCCCTCCCACCTCAAAGTGCATCTCTCTGGCGGTCTGCGAGGTGCTGCCTGTTTTCTCCCACTGAACGACCAAACAACACATGGCAGAGGCCTCGAGAAGCAGAACTGCCGCGGCCATCCTGTGAGTCTGATGTTAGCTCGGTGCCCCCAAGTCCCCCATTCACACCTCTTTCACACCATTCATAGCCCAGTCCACAGACTGCACACACACTGCAGGCATCCCCGACTATGCCTCTATATATAGCAAAGAGGTGAATGATGTCATAAAGCCTGCCAGACCCAGGGGTGTGATGTAGTACATGATGTCACAAACCTGCCAGGGTCAGGGGTGTGGTGTAGGAGATGACATCACAACTGATTGATGGGAAATGCTGATAACACTCAAGGCTGCCTTTGGGGACCAGTGATACATTATGTTGGTAGATATAGGTCCATCTGTCACATAACATCACAGAAGCAGAAGATTGAGCGAAGGAAGTCAGTTACAATAATCTTATTATTAAGGTTTCCTGTTTTCTCTTTATTGCATACATGTTAACAGAATCTGTATAGACGCTGGTGAGATGGGCCTAGTGTACTGCACAGGAATGCACAGCTCGTCATTCTGTTTCTTCCTATCTGCTCTGTCCATTTCACAGGTGTGATTCAGGTATTCAAATGGCAGGGTGGGATCTAAGGGTTAGAAGACACCTTACATCAGTCTTCTGCACAGACTAGCAGAGCCTGGCAACGGTCTTATGGCTGGGATCTGAGTCTTCATCTGTGTTAGCCTTTCTGCTGGCCTGGCCTCCCATAGACTCCTTCTTGTGTAACTATACACGGCTTCAAGAGCATTGCACACACACATGCATTCAATAGAAGGTAGTTCTGGATACCCTGGGGGGGTCAAGGTACCCAAGGAATATGTAGTCTTGGGATGTACTGTTTTCTACTCCCAAAATTAAGATATCACACATAGCTGCTGGCTGCTTCAACCTTAAAAAAACATGTATGTTTTGTGCAAGAGGCATTCCAAATGTAGAATTTGCATTCCATACATAGTTCGAACGTTCCAAATTAGAAGCGTTGTTCCAATCTACATTCTAAAGGAATTCTTTCAATTCCAAATTAGAACTCTCATTCCAAACTTAGAACATCCTTTACAAAATAGAACTGTCAATCTTAGAACTCAAATGTTATTTTAGCAAAGCCTGGACATTACATCATGCCTTCATTGTGACACCAAAAACACATTCATTACAAGTTTGTAAATTCGATTTTGCGCCGAAACTGGAGTTTCTGATCTAAGAGGTGTTGCACAAAGAGTAACAGTACTGCACTTTGTGGGTTTCTCATGGACACATTTGGTCAGGTAAAACCTTATGGAACTTGTCCGTGGAAAACAGCTCTGTGCTTGGGAAAAACCCAACAAAATCTGGGCAGAAAGGTGGACATCAGCTATAATTCTCCCGTGCTGAGAGGAAAGTGCCTAGCAGTGCAATATTCTGCATCATCGAATGTTTAAACACTACAGTATCGTCGATTGAAGTTATGAAATTTCTGATGCAGTGTCCGCACAGCACTGGTCATTATGGGATCAGCGACATGGTGCAAGAGCACGGCTGTCACATGAGTGTTCGTGCACATTATAGCATTAGCCAGTCAATGAACCAGCACACATTCACAATGTTCTCCCAGTCAACTTCTCCACCAAAGAAGAGGATGGACAGATCTAGGGCCATTAACTGATCCCAAGGAGGGGGAAGGGAGAATGGGATGCTACCTGGGGGAGAGAATGATATAGGGACTGTGGGTACCATCTCAAATATTAGCGTTCTTTTTCAAATTTTTTCACATGTTTATACCATTTAAAAAAAATATTTTACATGTTTCTTTTTTATGTTAATGCACTTTATTAATCTGGTATTTTAATCTAATTTAATTTTCAAAATAGTCACAATTCCCCTGAGTAGGGGTTGCAAACGACAGGTTAAGAACTGTTGTTTCAGACTGAAGTATTTGAGAAAAGAATGTAAAGGAAATGAAAGTTTGTTAATTATCAGAGTAGAAATTAGAGTTGTAGAAGGCTGGACCAGAAAACCAACACATGATGGAGGCGCAAGTTAGAGTAATCTTCGGGCAGACCCAATTCTCTTATTCGTCACAGCAACCATCGCAGAGTGCTCTTCACTGGAGAAAAATGGAAACATTTCCCACAATTATCAGATTTTTCCCAAAGTGCAAGTAAGTTGGTTCAGGCTTTAGGTTTGGAGAATTGGCATTTATCAAAATGAAATGTCATTTCTAGAGAAGGGGTATAACTGGCAAAGTAATGTGAATGATAAAAGAGAAATCTGTCTCTGTAGAATGACTAGTCATTTCCTGGGGCCTTATTTATGAAGGACTTGCGCCACCGGTGCGTCACTTTTTCCCATGTTAAAAGTGACGCACCGGCGGCGCAAGTCCTTCATAAATAAGGCCCCTAGCATTTTCTATCAACCAGTGGTCTTGTTTTAGATAGTGCTTTCTGATGCTGTACGCCTTTGTGCACAGCGAAATATGGTATTACAGAAGGAGCCAGAGACACTTGGGCAGCCCCTTTAATATGAATTGCGCTGGTGCATGTCTTGCGCTGGTGCAGTCACTAGCAGGTATTCCCTCATTTGTACTGCATGTGACCCATGAAATTGAAGGAACCTATTGCATGTACTCCAAGGGATATTACAAAGGTGGGAGCAAGGACAGATAAGCCATTGGTAGGTGCAGTGATAGGACAACTCACATGAGGTGAGGTACAATCAGTGTGCCCCCCTGAGGCACATCTTTGGAAATAGGTACAGAGTCGCCAAACACCCCAATTACCCTGTGCAGTACGGTGTAATCTGAATCCCTGCTCCTCTATTTGTTGAAACCCTAAGGATTTTTAGAAGAAATCCATATGCTCATGATAGGTTCTAACAGAGGGCAATAATCCTGCTAATAAGAAGATTTGCAGGAGTATAGAATGGAAACTTACATGAAGGAACACAGAAAAACTGTAGAAATCAACAAAAAATGGGGATCTTCCTGGGGGCGAAGACAAAAGCACAAAGACTGAAAAGATGCATAGGGGCAGGCAGGAGCAAAACCAGAGAGAACATGATGAAAAAGGGCAACAATAAAGAAGAACAATCCATACAGTTACCAAATATTTTGAATAGAAACCAAACAATCAATGCAAAGAGAACAGGCCTGGCTTTCAAGTGGTTAATATTTTGATGATTGTAATCGTGGTTGGTAATGGTGTTGTTGGTGGAGATGGTAACAGGAGAAGTAATGCTCGTGGGTGTAGTACAAATGATAGTGGCATTGGTGGTGGTAACAATTCACACCGAGTCCTGAAACAACCACTAAAAGAAGCCTCCCAGGGGCCGTGGCGAAGACGGAAATGGAGTGTGACATGTTTTGTCTCTGCTCCGGATCCCCGTGGGCCTTTCATGCAGTATTGAAGCACCGGGACCTGCTTGTTTGTGCAGTTCCCCATGGGCATCTTCCAGGACACCCCCATAGGCGGGGCAGCTCTGTGGGCCAGACGAGAGGGGATCCCCCGAGGGTGATCGCGGATCCTGGAAGCTGGTGGGTTTATCAAGGTCTGCCATCTTGCGGGAACGACTTGGCTGTGCGAGACACCTCAGGCCCTGATGAGAGTGAATGCCTGATCATCAGGGCTCATCCGACATGGCTACGCCATGTAGGGGCTGGGCGGATACAGACCTTCATGGAATTGGGTGCCCCTGGTCTCTGTTTGATCCCGGGGGCGTGCCTGTGGGTGGCTTGGACCTGCAGCATAAACCCAGTGGAAAGTGTGAGGCATTAATTGCTGATCACCCCAACAGTGAGTAGCTGTGCCGACACAGAGGGTGCTGGTAAATGCCAAAATCAAGGCCCTGACATAGGGTTACGCCTGCCAGCCCTGAGAGGAGAGAAGCAGTTGCTGCCCACCCGCATGTCGCAACAACAGCGCTTGCTGGCCCGTGAAACTGTGACAGGTCTGTGGGCAACCCTGGGACCTGTAAACTTCTGAGGCCCCCCTCTTAATTCTTGTGGGCTGTGTCACGTTTTGCATTGGCCCCCTGTAGCAACTGGAAAGCATCTGACCTAGTGCCAAGAATCAGCATCACCAGCCCCACCTGCACGGGACCACCCACGTTAGGGTCCCTGGAGGTCGCCTCTTCCTGCCTTGAACTGGTCCTCACCTGCCTCCGATGCTGGGAGGACTGCTGGTAACAAGACTCCTTCAGTGTGTGTAGAGTCGCACCTTGAGGTTGAGGAGCCGGCGCAATACCTGGATTGTTGCTTGAACTGCAATTCCCTCCGTCCTTCCACCCAACCCACCTTCAACACCCGCCTGCACCAGGGAGACACCTGGCGTCTGCTCTTGTGACCATTGAGATACACCCTTGAAGGAGCAGGTTGTAGAAAATCACCTGATTTTGCCCTTATAATCAGACATCCCTGACACTTCTAGTGGGATCTGTGCGCTTACACGCCGATCTTTGCTTGAGATCTTGGGGCCTGTTGGACCTCTGTTATTTGTTTTCTCTGTTTGTTTCCTACTTTCTTTGGTCACATGCGCACTGCTGAGGCTATGTTCAGTTCTCTAATGGTCTGAATTATACACAACCACACTTCGGCACGTGATTCACTCCTTGATTCCCTTTCCCGCTCCCTCCGCCCACAGACACAATTCTCACGAGACCAGCAGCATCTTGGTTATTTGACCCCTGGGATATGGCATTCCCTTGCCTGTGCCACCTCGCCCTACCCCTGTCAAGCCATAACAGGGGCCCACCTTCTGTTCTAGTGGCTGTGGGCACTAACCCCTGCCATGGGGACAGTCCCACACAATAAACTGCTCTCCCGAAACATTTGCGCCTTAAAGTCCCCTAACAAATGTAAGCAGGTTTGGAGATACCTCCTGAGACATGATCTGGACATCATCCTTCTCCAAGAGACACATCTCCTGAGGGAAGACCATCACCAAATGTCACACCCAAAATATCTCCTTTGTTACTGGGCACATGCCACTACTAAAACGCTCGGAGTGGTGAGTGGACACACTGTGCAAGGGGTGATCCAGCTCCACAACCTTCAAGGGTGTCACTGATAAGGAAGGACGCCTTTTAAAGTTGAGTATCTTAAGGGGCACATGCCCTCTCACCCTGCCTAACATTTACTCCCCCAATCAAATGTTCGACATTTACATTTGGAGCATCCTTTGGGATCAACAAGCAGATGTGGTGGGTGATGGTATAGTGGAAGGAGACTTATCTTGGTCTGTAGCTGGGTCTGTAGCATGGCTTCATATCATGGCACCATCACAAAGTCTGCTAAGCTGAAGCGTGACATAGCAGATCTGGTGTTAGTAGACGCTTGGCGTTATAGATATCCTGTCTTGCAAGATTATTCATTTTACTCCCATGTACATGACCCCTACTCCCCTATTGATTATGTCTTTCATACATACTCCTTACTCCGGGATCTCGATACCGCAACCATCTCATACATCTCAATCTCAGATTATGGTCAAGTGGAGCTGGTATGGACTAGTGGCTCGAGCTCCCATAGGTGACCGTCATAATGGAGCTTCCCCCGCATCTGCTTACTGACCCGGTAGACACAGAAAAGATCCAAAAAGGGATTATAAAGTCCTTTGATCTCAATGCCCTCCTGGACACACTGCATCAGATGCTTTGGAACATGTACAAGGCTCTCATTAGGAAGGTTATTTTTTCTATTGCGAAAGCCAGAGTGAGGGAGGCCGGACTGGTAGAAATGGACATATCAGCAGACGTTAAGGCCCTTGAGATGCTTGACCAAATCACCCTCACCAGACACATCAAAGGACAACTTGCAATCCTGTGGGGACAGTTGAGAAAGCATAGGACCAACAAGGCTGAACGCTCTCCACTGGCCTTAAAACAGAAGTATTATTAGGGGAATAGCAAGGTTTGCTCATTTCTAGCCCGCAAACTATACCATCAACAAGCCAAGACCCATATTTCTAACATCCAGACAGGGGATGCTCCCTGGGCAACCACTGAGAGAGCTAAGCAACAAGCATTTTATGACGATTCTACTACCAAGCCCTATATAGACGAGATGACACCCCAGGGCACGATGAACGCTTACTTACAGGACTGTGTCTGGGACCAATTAACCTTCTTCACGCTGACCTCCTGCACTCTCCAATTATACTCACGGAGCTTGACTGGGCCCTCCAGGAGCTACCCAGGTGGGAAAGCGCCAGGCCTTGATGGGCTCCCCATTAACTTCTACAGAATATTCCTCCCTAACTTACAGGATTGGCTATTGACACTGTTCAACTCCTTTACCCATGACACACATCTTATGCCTACTAAGGCTGCTGTTGAAAACACCTTCATACTCAAGCCAGGGAAGGAACCCCAGCTGTGTTCCACTTACCACCCAATGGCCCTCCTGAACATAGATGCCAAGATCTTTACAAAGATCCTCGCCAATAGACTAGGGCAATACTTCCCTGCCCTCATAGACCCTAATCAGGTTGGTTTTTGTAGTAATCGGCAGGGAGTGGATATCATTTGACAGGTTGTGGACCTGGTTGAGAAATCCTAGTGTCACAATAGCCTAGCCTGCCTTCTCTCGTCTGAAGGGGAGAAGGCCTTTGCAGGATGAGCTGGGCTTTCCTGCGTGCAGTCTGAGCAAGACTGTTCTGGAGCCAGGCATGAGCACCAACATCATGGCATCATATTTAACCCTGACAGCCTCCATCCTCATTAATGGACACAATACGAACTCCATTCATCTTTTGCAGGGCACCCACCAGGGGTGTCCACTATCATCCATACTCTTCGCTCTGGTAGTCGAGCCCTTAGCTATCACTATCTGGAAGTCGGAGCAGTGGGGGACATACCCATTGGAGGGTAATCCTACAACATAAGTCTCTTCCAGGACGATCTTTTGCTCAAACTCACACAACCTGTACGCTCCTTGCCTGTGGTGGTCCGCTGCCTCTCTGCCTTTGAAGGTGTATCGAGCTTTAAGGTCAACATGACCAACTCATACATCCTTAATCTCACTGTAACTCAGCAGGACCTCCATGTGCTTCACATGCTAGCATTCACACAAAGAGGGACATGGGCCTGGTAGGTCCAGCATACAAGCCCCTAAGCACAGAAGTGGAACGAGAGGTATGCAGTTCCTATGGAGAGTAGACTGGGAGTCCAGTGGGGGAAGGGAGTGGGGCCAATGGTCGTGCTAGAAGGCTCCAGGTAGGGGAAGAAAGGAGGGAATGGGATACCTACTATGAGGAGCAAGGGCCCTCACACACCCCTAGAGGTGTCATGCTTCATCATAGCGAAGCACATCATTTGGCCGGCACTGCCATGCCCAATGGGCCCCGCAGGGGGACTCTTTGCTAGAGGTCTTCTTTGTTGTTAGCCATGTGGCCCTAGAAGATGGGGGGCGGGGGGGAGTGAATGGGCGATGAGTAGAATGGGAGTGAGAGTTTGTCTAAAAATAGCTATGTGTCCAAAAATAATTTTATTCGCTGGATACTGATGCTATGGTTAAAAACAACCGACTGTGGGAGTCGTGGCTGGCGAAGAGGATTAAACCTGCTACAGCTCGAGGTGATTACTGAATGGTGGAAGTGGTCAAATGGCCGACATATTTTGTGCCTGGGTTCTCCAGTAGGATGAGTGGAATTTCATCAGGACATCCTATCGCTCAAGGTGGCCGGAGAGAGCTTCAGTCACCTGTGGGCAATTACAATCTCATAGGCCTTGTTAAGACTGGGCAGGAGGTTGTCCAACATATGAGTTCTCAATGTGCAGAGTTTTGTTATATAGACCCGAACCGAATCAGGTATCAGAGCGCTTTACATATTTTCCAGTTACGTTACATGAGGACACACTTTCATTTTTTTAGGCACAGGGAGATGAAGTGATTTGCCCAGAATCACCGGAAGTTTTTGGCGTCGTTACCGAGACTCGAACCCAGATCCCCAGGTCCGAGGTCGAGCGCCCTAGCCGTTAGGCCAACTCCTCTACCCTTGTGGCAATGCGCATAATCACTATGGGTCTCTTGTACTCGCCTACGGGTTGTTGATCACTGCACATGCTGCCAGGTCAAGTTCAGGTAGATTCAATTCAGTCAGGAATTAGGAAACCTCTACCTTGTGTTCAGACTATGGGAGAATGTAAAGGATTCATGGATGGCTGTCTGACTGTTGTGGATCTGTAGAAGGTGATACCTAATCATCGACATCGGCTAGGTTGTTAAGCAACGGACGAGGCAGGACAGGAGTTGCCCTGACTTATCTCTCTCTCTGTTCATTCCAGCTTGTCCTGTTGCAAAGTAAAAGCAAAGCAGTTGCTCAGTTAGATGGATGTATTGTATTGTGGTATTGTGGTATACTTCTATAGCGCAAACCTGTCACCACCAAGGGCATCCTGGCGCTTCGACCCAAAATCCAGCAGATTCAGCAGCCTAGCCTGTTCTAGGGAAGAGGTGGGTTTTCAACGCCTTTCTAAAGGCTAAAAGATCCTCCAGGCTTCTCAGGGATAAAGGCAGGGAGTTCCAGAGTTTGGCCGCCGCTACTCTAAACGATCGGCCACCCATCCTCACTCTCTGGAAACGTGGAACTACTAGTAGCCTGGATGAAGAGGAGCGTAAAGCTCGGGATGGGAGGTACCAGACAAACATTCTCTGCAAAGGGATTGGGCCCAGGCCATGGATAGCCCTGAACACAATGCACGCTGCTTTATAGCGAACGCGTGACTGGACCGGCAACCAGTGGAGTTCCTGTAGCGCTGCCGTTGCAGAGCTGTAGTAAGGGCGGGAAAGGGCAAGTTTGGCAGCCATATTTTGCACCCTTTGGAGCTTGCCCAGAAGTGTTACCGGGGCCTCCAGAAGTAGTGCGTTACAGTAGTCGAGTCGACTTAGGATGGTACTTCGCACTACTTCGGGTCTGGCTTGCTCAGGGAGGAGGGGTAAGACCTTGCGCAGCATACGGATCAACATCATGCACGTTGAGGTGGTTTTATTTACGTGCAGGTCCAACTGCAGATTGGGCCCAAAAGTAACACCCAGATTACGTGCCGATCGTGCGGCTGACACCGACTCTGAGAATGACGGAGGCCAGAAGTCATCTGGGAGATCTCGGGGAACTCGGTTGTTGGAGCAGTACAGGACCTCTGTCTTAGTTCCATTGAACTGTAATGAGTTCAAACGGAGCCATTCCGCTGTCGCCTGCATGCACCGATGGAAGGTCTCCAATGGGACTGCATCCTGTCCCTCCAGTGAAAAGACCAGCTGGGTATCATCCGCATAATTAAATGCGGAGATCCCAAATGATTTAATGAGCTGGACTAGAGGGCGGAGGTAAATATTAAAGAGTATAGGGCTGATGGCCGAGCCCTGAGGTACTCCTTGTCCTACTCTCCGCTCCTCTGAACTGAAGGGAGGGAGCGAGACCCGTTGCTGACGGTTGTCCAGGTAGGAGATTAACCAGTCCCTGACCTTATCTTTAACCCCGCACTCTTCCAGCCTCGAAATCAAGGTGGGGTGGCTGACCGTGTCGAACGCGGCCGACATGTCGAGCAGCACCAAGAAGGCTGCCCGACCACTGTCGACTCGCGCCCGCAGATTGTCTAACACGGTCACCAACGCGGATTCCGTCCCATGAGCTGGGCGAAAACCGAATTGCGTCTCGTCCAGCCAGGTGTTCCCTTCTAAAAAGCCGGACAGAGTGCGGGTAACCAATTTTTCCATGATTTTGAATGGAAAAGGAAGCAGGGAAATTGGTCGGTAGTTGGAAAGGCAAGCAGGGTCAAGCGTAGGTTTTTTTAGAAGCGGAGATACCACTGCCTTCTTCCAACAGCCCGGTACCGTCCCTGTTTCAAACGACTGGCAGCAGATGGAATGCAAGGGCTGAAAGAGATCCTCCTGAAACACCTTCCAGAGTTTTGAAGGAAGAGGATCAAGAGGCGAGCCGGAAGAGATCGTTAGGGCTAGACTGCCAAACTCCTCCAAGGAGGGAAGAGGAAAGCTTCTCAGCTGGGGTCGACTGGCCACAATCGCCGGAGCTCCCAAGCTGTGGGCCGGATCCAAGGAGGGAGGGGGGAAGCTACTCAGCTGGGGTCGACTGGCCTCGATCGCCGGAGCTCCCAAGCTGGGGGCCGGATCCAAGAAGCGGGGGGAAGAGCTACTCAGCTGGGGTCGACTGGCCTCAGACGCCGGAGCTCCCAGGCTGAGAGCCGGGTCCAAGGAGGGAGGGGGGAAGCCACTCAGCTGGGGTCGACTGGCCACAGTCGCCGGAGCTCCCAGGCTGAGGGCCGGGACCGAGGAGGGAAGGAAAAAGCTACTCAGCTGGGGTCGACTGGCCTCAATCGCCGGAGCTCCCAGACTGAGAGCCGGGTCCAAGGAGGGAGGGGAGAAGCCACTCAGCTGGGGTCGACTGGCCTCAATCACCGGATGTGGTGTGATTGGGCATCTGTCAGTGTGGGTAACATCCCAGTCTGCACCAGGACCGCAGTCTATTGCTGACCTAGTGGTGCCTCTGTCAGGAAAGCCCTGTGAATATTTGCCCTAGCCACCACCCAAGCTCCAAGCACCTGCCACTCAGTACTGCTTTCAGTGCTTCCCACTCCAACAACCTAGAAGTGGTTGTGTCCCAGTTGTCAGTGAAAATATGGAGACTGAATCTCTCAGCAATGAGCAAAATTCATGGGCCAACAGCAACGTAGGACGCAGTCACCATGTGTGGACTAGGGGGTGTTGTACCCTCCACCCAATGTGTATGTGTATTGGCTCATGTTCTGAGAATGTTGTTCACAGCTATTCAGCATCTGGCTCCTCAGGTTGTAGTGTGAGCTGCTAACAAATAATTCCATTTCGAATGTGCATATTGTGTACTGCACAGTAGTAGGAGTACACATGGGCCTAAGGACGTAGGATTCACCAACAGTGTGGGAGGGACCAGTGCGCAGCCCATTGTTTAAGGCACGCTGCAAGCACTGGCGAGGATGCCCGGGGTGAGTTCATCTGTGGCTCTTGGACACAATTGACATTGCCATCCTCAAGCCAGAGGATATGGATACACCTTGTGCGGATTAGGGATAGGTGCAGATTGATTCAGATGCTCCGTCCATCACCACCCCCTTTTGTACCGCTTTTGGCCGCCATAAGTGTGGCAGGGTATGCTCAGACATGAGTCCCTTGCTCACTTTTCCACTGGATTCAAGCAAGCCGGGCTGAAGACGGCTGGAATGCCAGAAACCGGTCCTCGGAAGCTTGTTTCTGGTCCAGGGAAGACATGGCTTGGCAGTTCCGGCTGGACTGTTCCCATGAGGCACAGGGTCAGACTGATTTGCATATAGCCATGTCTGAACTGGGGTGACAGAGTGGGCTAAAGAACGGTGATGGATTAAACCCAGATCTTTTGACTGGGTGTGAGTGTTTGATTTATTCAGATGCTCTGTCCATCACCACCCCCTTTTGTACCGCTTTTGGCCGCCATAAGTGTGGCAGAGTATGCTCAGACGTGAGTCCCTTGCTCACTTTGCCACTGGATTCAAGCAAGCTGGGCTGAAGACGGCTGGAATTCCAGAAACCGGTCCTCGGAAGCTTGTTTCCGGTCCAGGGAAGACATGGCTTTGCAGTTCGGGCTGGACTGTTCCCATGAGGCACAGGGTCAGACTGATTTGCATATAGCCATGTCTGAACTGGGGTGGCAGAGTGGGCTAAAGAACGGTGATGGATTAAACCCAGATCTTTTGACTGGGTGTGAGTGTTTGATTGATTCAGATGCTCCGTCCATCACCACCTCCTTTTGTACCGCCCTCTAATCAGTGGACATACTATTCAATGTTTCTGTCTCATGAAAGTAAACATGAACACACAACATCTCCCTCTCATGGCAGTACCCAAGGGGAATACTGAGCAATCAGTGACAACATCTACCTACAAAGGGTAAATTGACTTTTATGCCCACACACAACTCAGCCAAGGCAAGGCTAGGTGGAGTGAATGTGTCCTGTGACGCCAATGGGTATTGTATTATGCTAGTGTTCTCCTAGTGACCATGTGAACAATCTGTCATGAACAATCAGTGGCAGACAGCAAGCTGCAGCTAATACAAACTACATCCTCAACTTCCATCTGGCAACTGTTTTTGCATAGTTACACCTACCTATCCTATCCATATTCACATTTCAACATTACCTCTTGGCCTGCATAATCTCTACTTGTGCTGGTCTGACCCCTCTCACACCCACCCCAAAGTACATGCTCATCTCTCAAACTAGCCATTATTCACAAGCTCTTCACAATGACCCTCTGCAGCTGCCGTCCCTAAAACCATTTTTGCCCTCCAAGCTCTACCCTTGTACTCTAACTCCTCCCCCAGACTCTCACATTCACATTCTGGTGCTGCACCTCTTACACCCACACCTACATTACCAGCACCACACTTCAGCTCTATGTACACCACACCTCTCCCGTTCATGCTATTCACACAATGTACTGTACTCATCATCCCCTCAACAGACGTTAAACGTAACATGTCAAATATACACCTCTCATTCCCATTTTGACATTCACTAATTGCTTGTACTGCACTTTTTTCACAAGGTGCAGATTCATATACAACTCTGACATTCATACTTAACACCTCACCACATCTCTCACCCAGAGACTTACATTGCTCAATGAATCTGTCCTCATTCATTCGCCTCTCACCGTTCACTCACCCTACTCTGCTTAAAGCCTACTAATAGTCATTTGACAAACTAGTGCATCCACAGAGCTAAACACAACATCCATCTACTGCCCAACACCTCGCATCTCCCCATCCAGCACCCTAATTTACACAAGTGGTGGGGGGTGGGGGGGTTAAACTGTGTATACCCTTGATATACACCCATACACTTTGTTTCAAATAAAAACTTTAACCTTATCTCACTGCGGCTCTGTCATAAATACATCTCAATTCCATGCTCGATACCCCCATTGACTTCTGCACACTAACAACTACCTTCATCAATGAAACAACCCTATCACAGTCATCTCTCACCATAGTCTCAACAACTACAGCTCTCATCTCCTGCCAGCTTATAACCTTGTCTAGCTGATTATACCTCAATCACCTATTCCGAGCAGCATACCTCACCCAGGCTTCAACCAGCTTTACAAGGCTCCCACACACCAGCATTTAAAAAAAAATACATTGTAAGAATGAGTAAACTGCATATCTCCTATCCAAGAACTGCCTTTGACCTTAACTCATCCCTTCCACTCTCTCAAAATTCCTAAGTTGTTCTGTCCCCATTATGTCTGAGTCTCCACTCTATTTCCAGAATGGAAGCAAAAGTCTCTCTCACCTCTACCCTTGTTAAGCTAGCCCATACAACATCAACCTTGCAAAACACATGTGCAGCTAGGCCTCACATCCGTAGATCCAACTCCTCCCCTGTCTTTCAATTTACTGCATGGGTGTTACACAGGCTCCAATAGCACCTGCACAGCAGACGGGCACATAACATTTCTGTGTACTCACAGTCCACTTGGCTTACTACATGTAGCATAGGGAAATCCACTAGACATAACAACACTCCAAGTTCATCTCTGTGTGATATTGGCCAGCATCAAGTATAGCTCAAACGTACTCTATTGTCATCTACACACAAATGAAAACATACACACATATCATATGCTCAGCTACTAATGATGTGTGGGTAAAATTGGCACTGGAGAATACTGAATTGCGGAAAACTAGATTTCCCGAAACCGATGTTCGCACACAGAAGAGGCAAGAACCTCAAAGATCTCTTGGTCCACACAAGACCAAAAAAACTCACTAACGATGAACCCCCTAAACTATCAAGAGTCGGCGGGCACCACCCATGTGGCTCATGTGCGTCCTGCCAATACACGCAGAAAAGTCATAATATCACCTTCTCCAACCAGTCCACTTGGGAACAACGTTCCTTTACCAACTGTAATAGCCGTAACTTGGTTTATCTGATCACTTGCCGGTGCAAAAAAGAATATGTGGGCATGACCACTAGGCCAGTCAAAATACGGATGGGCGAACATCGCAGCAACGTACGTTGTAAGAAAACTACGACTAGAATGGCCACCCATTATGCAACAATGGGACACAGTATCGATGACCTGAAATGGACAGTCATAGAGGCCTACAAGAGTGACAAGGACCTTCTATCCAAGGAACAACGTTGGGTTTACCGCCTTGGCACCCACCTGACAGGGTTGAACGATGATATTCCCTGGTCCCAACTCAGGGTGTAATCCAGTGAGGGTACCATGATTATGATAGTCCCCAGGTCGAAACATTTAAACAAGAGCATTATTTGCAAATCTCAGACTACACCCCCAAGTATCTGCTTGTTTTATTATGTTTGTGTGAATCAAGATTTTAATTAATGCACTGCGTATATCCCCGTTTTCAGTAATGTGAAGTTGCAATTGTAATGAAAAAATATTGCCTTTGTTTAGAGTCAGGAGGGGCATCGATCGAGTTTTTCTCTGAGACGCCTCGTTATACGCTAATGCGTATTCCTGCAAACACTACCTTCCCATCAACAATAGAGGACACGGAGAAAACAATGTTACGGGGCATCTGTGTAAAAGGAATACAATCTCCTAAGCGTGCCTCTTCCAACCTTTGAACACTTAATAATGGCCGCCTCAGTTACATGGTTAAACAACTCGACCGAGCCCACACACCTATCTCGAGTTAATCAATCAACATAGCAATTATCCAATTACTTCCACACTATAAATGACCCGCCCCACTCTGGCTGACCATTACCACGGAAGCCACTGACGAAGGAGGAAGCACCGAGGTGCTGGGGTTTAGTAAGTACGGCATAGCCGATAGAACAGACCTGGAATACTTGGTCCCCATTCCCTAGAATAACTCAGTACCTTTAGCAATACAAGGTCCTAGCAAAACTTTTTTCCTTTTTTTCTCTTTGTTCCCATTTCCTTCCACCTTGCAGTTGGACCCCACTTACCCTTCGCCCAGCTTTGGCTCATGGGGCACTGTCTCCCTATTTCAAAAGTATGTATCTTGATGTATATACATTTCTCTCCCTTGACAGCTAGCATATGGTGTTCTACTGTGTTGTGTGTGTATAAGTGTGTGTCTAAATATCTGTTTCCACGACCTCTATACCTGGCGACATGGCCATCTCCAGGACCCTCTGGCCTGCCATGTATAAAAGCCTACACGTGTGTTTTTCCTTTCGTTTGCTTTTTTTTCCTTACAGGTAACCATTAGTCCAGCGCATTGGGATTTGCGCTTTTCTAAAACCTGTGCTCTTATTCTTTCAGGCTTATTACATCAGAATTTCTGATAGAGCTAGAACATGTATATCTATAAAATATATTTATACACATTGATAATACATTACACCCTCATATTGTGGTAGAACATTAGTGAGTGACAGGGGGATCTGTACCCGGTCCTGACGAAGGGGCATGTCGCCCCGAAACATGTTGACCCACACAGGAGAGCAAGCCCAGTAACCCGCTTTAGCTCTCCGCCTCACCCCTTTTAACAATACCAGCCAGTGCCTATGTGGGACTTCAGCCCGGTTGTCGAACAAATCCAGTGACACAGGGGTTTTTGGAAGAGCGGGTTTTATTACTTTGTACAGTCTCCGTTTTATTGCTGGAACTCTGTAAAAGGGAAGAGGGTTGGCCGCCTCCTCTGCTGCCTCTCGTACTCCGCTCCGCCTCCTCGTCTCCCGGTGCCTGCTGGGAGTCGTAGTCCGTGTTTCCGCTGTGGTCGAGAGGGGTCCAGGGGGTTTCGCCCAGCGGGAACCAAAACAAAAGGAAACCAGTATTACTCGGTTGTCCCAGCCAAAACAGAGTGGGGGAAAGGGGTGGTGGGGGAAACACACGTGCAAATTATCTACCCCTCTATTCGTGCGGGAGTGTGAAGAAACCAAACAAGCAGGAGGGGGATATGCTTAACGGTGTCCCATAGGGATCAAGGGGGTTTTCCCAGAGTACGGCCAGCCCAGCCTAGGAAACGGGACCGTACCTGTCCTAGCCACACTTCCCGGGAAGCGTGGCTGGGCGATGCGCCTTCTCGGTGGCCTCCTGGTGTGTCGCTGCAGTCTCGCTTCTCTGTAGGGCTGCCTCCTCTGCTCTCCGCTCCCAGTCCGTCCTGGTCCCGCCTGGTCCCGTGGGGGTCGGTGTTCTCCCCTTCCTCCGCTCCGTCCTCGGTTCTCCACCGCTCCTCTCCGTCCTGCCTCGTCTTCCGCTCCTATCCGTCCTTGAACCGCCACCACTCCTCCTCGTCCTCGATATTCCTCCGCTCCTCTCCGTCTTCGCTCCTTCGCCGCTCCCCTCCGTCCTCGCACTCCAGTCTCCACTCACCGCCTCCAGGTGTAACACACACCTGTCCAGGGGCAGGTCCGGTCTTTATTGAGCTGTTGAGGATAGGCTCCTGCTCCGTTGCCGCCCACTTAAAGGTACAGGGTCCCTCACTGTCCATCACCGGAAGGCAGCTGACCACGTCCGTGGTTTTCCAGGTGTCTGTGTGCTGTAACAATAGAGGTGACACGTTACTAGGTAGGCCAGGGGGGCCCGTGTCCGGGTCCCCCGCGTCACACACCTCCCCCCTAGGATTCTCCCGATCGGGGAGAGGAAACCTGGACAGATAATCTGCATTGGCATTGTCACACCCCTTCCTGTGGCGGACCAGGAACCTGAAGGGTTGTAGAGCAAGGAACCACCTCATAACCCTTGGGTTGTTGGAGATGTTTCTACTCATCCACAACAGGGGCGCATGGTCAGTATACAGCACGAATTGATGCCCCTCCAGGTAATACCTCAGTTTGTCTATCGCCCATCTTATGGCGAGACACTCTTTCTCAATGGTGGGGTATTTCACCTCTCTAGGGAACAGTTTCCGGCTTATGTACAGTATGGGCCTCTCAACCCCCTCCCCTGAGTCCTGTGACAACACGGCCCCGATACCAAAGTCGGAGGCATCAGTTTGTAGGATGAATGGTTTGGAGAAGTCCGGGGAGGTCAACACAGGGCTTGTCGTGATGGCCCGTTTCAGGGTCTGGAAGGCTTTCCACATGGCGGGTGTTGGATTTTGGAAGTCGTAACCCTTCGGGTTTTTCTGCAAGGTGTCCGTCAAAGGGGCCACGATGTTTGAGAAAGAGGGAATAAATCGTCGGTAGTAGCCCACCAGTCCTAAGAAGGCTCTCATCTCTTTCGTGTTTTTGGGAAACGGCGTTTCGGCGATTGCTCTTATTTTCTCAATCTGGGGTTCTATGACTCCATGACCCAACAGGTATCCGAGGTATTTAACCTTCTGAAAGCCGACCCTGGATTTTCTGGAGTTGACATGAAGTCCTGCGTCTTTCAGCAGTTGGAGGATGATCCTTAGGTGTTGTAGATGTTCCTCCCAGGAGGGGCTAAAGATTATGATATCGTCAAGATATGCCGAGCTGTATTTCTGGTGTCCCCGCAACACCTCGTTCATTAGTCTTTGGAAGGTGGCCGGGGCACCATGTAGGCCGAAGGGCAGGACGTTGAACTCATATAACCCATCAGGGGTCGAAAATGCCGTCTTCTTTCGGTCCCCTTCCCGAAGGGGGACCTGCCAGTACCCCTTGGTCAGGTCTAACGTGCTGATGTAGCGGGAATCACCCAGTTTCTCAATAAGCTCGTCGATTCTGGGGATGGGGTAGGCGTCAAAGGAGGACACCGCGTTGAGAGCCCGAAAGTCCATACAAAAACGGCTACTGCCGTCGGGCTTTGGCACCATCACGATGGGCGAGGACCACTCGCTTCGGGAGGGCCGTATCACCCCCAACCGGATCATTTCCTCGACCTCTCTCCGTATGGCTTCTCTTTTGCTGCGGGAATCCGATACGGGCGTAACTTAACGATGGCTCCTGCAGGGGTCTCTATCCGGTGTTCAGCCAGTCGAGTCAGGCCCGGAAGATCAGAGAACAGGGATTCAAAAGGCTGTAGGACCCCTCGTAGTCCCTCCTTTTCCTTCTCGTATAACTCCTCGTTGACCACCAGGTCCCCCAGCGTGGTTTCCGAAGTGCTACGAACCGAGTCCGCCAGGTGGGAGGACACCGGGGCTGTGCCCAGGCATTTCTTTAAAAGATTTATGTGAAAGATCTGTGTCTTTTTCCCGCGCAGACGTAGACGATAGGTGGTTTTTCCTATAGTCTCGATGACTTCGTATGGTCCTTGCCACTCGTTCTGAAATCTTTTGGAGGTGGATGGTAAGAGCACCAGGGCCCAATCTCCTTTCTGGAGGAGTCTCCATTTATTCCCTCGGTCGTAGTGTGCTTGCTGCTTTCTTTGACTGCCTTCCAGGTGGGCGAACGCCAATTCTCGTATCTTTCCCAGCTTATTCCTTAGATTCTGGCTGTACTCTAACAGCGTTCTGGTCTCCCCTGCTGGCTCGGATTCCCACACTTCTCGAGTCATGTCCAGGAGGCTCTGGGGTTGGCGTCCGTACAACATCTCGAAAGACTCTTCGAGACTCAGACTCATCTCTGCGTCTGGCCACGGATGACGTACAGGGCCAGCGGAAGAAGCAGGTCCCAATCGCTTTCGTTCACTGTTAACATCTTCTTGAGTACCACTTTCAGGGTCCCGTTGTAGCGCTCCACCAGGCCGTCGGTCTGGGGATGATAAACCGATGTTTTTATCTGGTGTAGTCCCAGGAGGTGGCATACTTCTTTCATAACCCTGGACATGAAGGGAGTCCCCTGATCCGTCAGGATCTCTTTAGGGAATCCGACCCGTGAAAACAGTTCCATGAACTTGTCCGCGATGTTCCTGGACGTGGGGCTTTTCAAAGGGAACGCCTCAGGGAAACGAGTGGCGTAATCCACGATCACGAGGGCGTATTTGTATCCTTTGAGTGTCGGGGGTAGGGGGCCGATCAGGTCCATCCCAACCCTTTCGAACGGGGTGCCGATTATGGGAAGGGGTTGGAGGGGCACGGCTGCGGGCCTCTGGGTGTTCTTCCTTTGACACAGGTCGCATGTCTGGCAGTGGGTCTTGATGTCATGGTAAATACCAGGCCAAAAAAAACTCCGTAGTACGTTTTGGGCGGTTTTTTCGCTCCCGATGTGGCCCGCAAGCAAGTGCGTATGGGCATAGAACATTATTTGTTCTCTAAAGCAAGTCGGTACGAGTAGTTGTAGGGGGTCTTCTCTTTTGGCTTGTCTATAGAGGAGTTCCTCCTTAATCAGAAAACGTGGATAGCACGGTTGGGGGTTGTTCTGCTCTCGGTGGGCCTGTTCCCAAGCGTTGAGTAAGCTGGCATCATTGGCTTGAGCGAAACGGAAGCTCCTATCGCCTTCCCAGGGGTCGGTAGAGGTTAGAGCGGGGAGGGCCCTGGCCCCTTTCTCCTGCTTTGGAAGCAGGCAGTCCTTAAAGAGTTCCAGGAAGTGGGGATTATCGGTCCCGAGTATGAGATTCTCCGGAAGGGCGTCCATGACCCCGACCTTAACTACCAGAGTGTCTTTTCCCTTTACCTCAATCGGGATGTATGCTACCGGATATCCCTTCACGTCCCCATGTACACATTTGATAAATACAGACCCCTCTGGCATTACCTGGTGGGGCCTCACGAAACATCCCTGTACCACTGACTGCTTACATCCCGAGTCTAGGAGAGCCTTGACCAGCATCCCGTTGACTGTAACACTCACGTGATATGCGCCACCCAACTCCGCTGAATACATGACCGCCTTGGGTAGGAAGTTGATGTCCATGGGTTCGTCCTGCGAACGTTTCTGGGGGCACAGGCGAGCGATGTGTCCCCACATCCCGCAGTCGAAACACTGCGGGCCCCGAAAGGGGGTCTCCGTTAGTGATGGTCTGGGCGGTGGCAGTCCAGGAGGAGCCCGCATTCGTCGTTCCGGCCTGGGAATGGGCCGGGTCGTTTTCTCGGGTTCTGATGGGTGCAGGCGGGGTTGAGCGCGCGCATAAGTGGTAGCCATTTCCATCGCCTGTATGGTGGATAACCCGGAGTGTTGCCGGAGCCACCTCTGAGTCCCAAAGGGGAGGGCCTCTAGGTACTGCTCCAGGTATATCTTGTCCATAATGGCTTCCTTGGTGCTGGTGGCGGGGACGAGCCACTTGTCCGCTGCTGTTTTGAGGCGAAAGAACAAGGTTTTCGGGTTATCGCCAGGTTGTCCCCTTTCCTTGCGGAAGCGCACCCTGTATGCCTCCGCATCTAAACCCAAATGATCCAGAATGATCACCTTAATTTGACCATATGGGGTCTGTCCGTCGCCATTGGCGACCTGATAGGCCGCCTGGGCCTCACCGGTCAACAGGGGGGCCAGAAAGAGTGGCCATTTCTCCAAGGGCCATCCACATGCCAAGGCCACCCGCTCGAAGTTAGTAAGGAATGCGTCGGGGTCTTCCCCGGCGACGTACTTCTGTAAGGAGATGCCTGCTGGGGTGGCCGGAGGCCGGCTCTCTCTCGCGGGAGTGCCGGTTGGGCCAACTGAGCTGCGCACCCCCTCGAGCTGGCTCACCACAGTCGTTCGGAAGGTCTCTCTATCCAGTTGGGCGGCGGCTAGCTGCTGTTCAACAACCCATCCCAACTGCTCTTGTCCTTTCACTAGGGCTTGTAGCATATCCTCCATCTTCGTGTCCCGGATGGGTTCCTCGGTTATGCCCGCATTCTCCACCACTTGTGGGACTTCAGCCCGGTTGTCGAACAAATCCAGTGACACAGGGGTTTTTGGAAGAGCGGGTTTTATTACTTTGTACAGTCTCCGTTTTATTGCTGGAACTCTGTAAAAGGGAAGAGGGTTGGCCGCCTCCTCTGCTGCCTCTCGTACTCCGCTCCGCCTCCTCGTCTCCCGGTGCCTGCTGGGAGTCGTAGTCCGTGTTTCCGCCGTGGTCGAGAGGGGTCCAGGGGGTTTCGCCCAGCGGGAACCAAAACAAAAGGAAACCAGTATTACTCGGTTGTCCCAGCCAAAACAGAGTGGGGGAAAGGGGTGGTGGGGGAAACACACGTGCAAATTATCTACCCCTCTATTCGTGCGGGAGTGTGAAGAAACCAAACAAGCAGGAGGGGGATATGCTTAACGGTGTCCCGTAGGGATCAAGGGGGTTTTCCCAGAGTACGGCCAGCCCAGCCCAGGAAACGGGACCGTACCTGTCCTAGCCACACTTCCCGGGAAGCGTGGCTGGGCGATGCGCCTTCTCGGTGGCCTCCTGGCGTGTCGCTGCAGTCTCGCTTCTCCGTAGGGCTGCCTCCTCTGCTCTCCGCTCCCAGTCCGTCCTGGTCCCGCCTGGTCCCGTGGGGGTCGGTGTTCTCCCCTTCCTCCGCTCCGTCCTCGGTTCTCCACCGCTCCTCTCCGTCCTGCCTCGTCTTCCGCTCCTCTCCGTCCTTGAACCGCCACCACTCCTCCTTGTCCTCGATATTCCTCCGCTCCTCTCCGTCTTCGCTCCTTCGCCGCTCCCCTCCGTCCTCGCACTCCAGTCTCCACTCACCGCCTCCAGGTGTAACACACACCTGTCCAGGGGCAGGTCCGGTCTTTATTGAGCTGTTGAGGATAGGCTCCTGCTCCGTTGCCGCCCACTTAAAGGTACAGGGTCCCTCACTGTCCATCACCGGAAGGCAGCTGACCACGTCCGTGGTTTTCCAGGTGTCTGTGTGCTGTAACAATAGAGGTGACACGTTACTAGGTAGGCCAGGGGGGCCCGTGTCCGGGTCCCCCGCGTCACAGCCTATTAAACAGTTTTTTCTACCACTAGGCCAGGTATTTTTTAACTTCACTCTAATATCACTCCTGACCCCACTGACACTCACTTCATTTCACTCACATAGTACTCACAATAAAAGGTGCTCCGGCGTAGTCGCTTGTCGCAGCACTGCCCCGTCCCGCAGCCGGGGCGGGAAGACCCTGATGATGAAGCATGACACCAAGGGCCCTTTTGGTGTGTGAGGGGTATTTTAACACACTGAGTATATTCCACCAACACCGGAATATATACTGACTTCATATCAGGTGGTCTCTATTGATTATTGGTAAAATTGGATAGTCAAAGCTTGTACAGACAAAACATTTGTCAGTAAAAAAGTGTGCAAATATCTAAAATCTCATCCATTCTCACTCATCCCATTTGAGCAGCGCCTATTGTGCTGCGATGCCATGATGGCTGTCAGACTTCAGTTGTGGGGGCATACCAGAGGATTCCCCGATGTTCATCCAGGCAGGGGCAGGTTTCGGTCACATCCATAGCACCCTCAAGTGATGTGGCCACATGCCGCAATAATGACTATGTATTGTGTACGGTGAGTGAGGGGGTGAGCAAGTCAAGCGTGGCATGAGAAGAAACTCAGATTAAACAATTATCACTCCAGTCTGTACACTGTAGGGCTGTTTGTGCCAAAAACATTGACATCCCATCCCATTCCATTCCTAAGGGTGTTGTGCGTTGATTGTGCAACACCCTGATGCACTATGGATGAAAACCGACGTGAAGGGTCTTTCTATATGTAGCGTGTAATAGTGACAGGCCACTAAAGGCAGTGCCTTGTTGCTGGGCTCTGTAGTCAATAGCATTTGTGAGGCCCTGGGCAGCTGTCCATGGGTAGCTTCAGCCTGGACTGGCACACATTATCCACCCTAAACTAAGTCCACTCTACACCATTCTTGTTACCAACAACTGCTTGCATGAATGGAGCCAAGAAGAAGATTGTTGCAGTGCAGTGTCATGCTGAATAGGTATACCTTCAGCTGTGTCACATGAGGGGGTAGAAGGGGCAATGGATGACCATGCATGGACAAATGTTGTTTCCTCAGAACGCACTTACAGGACTTGACATAGCCTAGCATTCCCAACCAGAAAATTAGACGTACAAAAAAAATTCCCTTTGACATGAATAGCATTTGCCTAGATGTCTGCAACAAAAATGACACACAAAGACCAAGCAGCACCCTGCACTGACCCTTAACAAGTAGATGAAATATCTTGGACACAACAAGCATAATCCACTCCTGACACTATTGTGACAACTCCTAATCCATATGTAGCTAGGTCACATGTGTGTCATCTAATTGTTATATGTTATGTTATATGGGATTAATAACACGCACAATTACTCTTGAGTATCCTGGCATGATGTGGTCGCATACGTGTGGCTAGAAAATGAATTAACAAGCCTGTTTAAAAATATGAGTTTTGAGAAGCTTCTTGAAACATCGGAAATCCTGGGTGTGACGCAGCACTACAGGGAGGGCATTCCATAGAGTGGCTACTTTAAGTGGGGGGTGGTCATCGGCCGATGGGAAGCAGATCGTAAAGATCTCCTAGGAGTATAGAAGGCCACCCTTTTCCTGATGTAGGAAGGACCTGAGTCGTGCACAGCTCTATGAGCTAGAATGAGAGCCTTGAACTGCACCCGCTGGACCACGGGCAGCCAGTGAAGGTCACACAAGTGTGATCCAATACTTGATCTCTTAGAGATCTTAAATAAGAATCTGGCTGCCGCTTTCTGGATTATTTGCAGTTTATTGACTAGAAATCCAGGGATGACTAGAAAGAGCGCATTGGTGTAATCCAGGCGGGATATGATAAGCGCCCGAGCCACCATTTCCTTGGCCGGCTGAGGGAGTAGAGGGAAAAATCTGCTTAAGGATTTAAGAGTTCCGAAGCAGACACCCGTTAGTCTCCTAATGTGTTCCGAAAACCTGAGATCCTCCCCAAACCAGATTCCCAGGTTCTTACCCGGGCCACCCTCGGAGAGTGAACGGGGGAAATCAGAGGGTCACAAAGCTTCTGTAAAGAAAGGGGGAAATTTGCCGTATAATAAGATTTCTGATTTCCCCTCGTTACATTTGAGTTTTGCCTGTCCAAGTCATGTAAACACAGCAGCTAGGCATCTTTGTGCCATCTCCGTACATAGAACAGGGCCATTCCTGTTAAACAGAAGCTGGGTGTCGTCAGCGTAGGCCATAATTTTGGCGCCCAGCTCTTCGGCCAGGGAGATCAGTGGAGTCAAATAGATGTTAAAAAGCAGCGGGCTCAGGGTCGAGCCCTGAGGGACTCCAGTTAAAACCTCCCTGGCCGAGGATGAGAAGGGAGGTATCCAGACCTGCTAGGAGCGGGTGTTCAAAAAAGATTCCAGTCAGGTCCACACTGCACCAGAGAGGCCGATGGCAGAAAGGCGGGAGAGAAGGAGCTGGTGAGGTACTGTGTCGAAGGCAGCAGAGAGGTCCAATAGAATCAGAGTCGCTCTGCCGCTCCCATCCAGGCATTCCCTAATTGCCCCATCATCTCCACTAGTGCAGTCTCAGTGCTGTAAGATGATCTGAAGCCTGACTGTACCGGGTGCAGAGCCCCGGAGGTTTCCACAAAGGCATCCAGTTGGCGAAAAGCCACTTTCTCACAGACTTTGGCCAATGCTGGAAGTAGGGAAATGGGGCGGTAATTGGCAGGTATCAAAGGGTCCACTGTCGTTTTTTTTAAAAGCGGAAGAAGCTTAGCTTGTTTCCATTGTATTGGCACCCTCGCCGACTCAAGTGACCAGTTAACAATGGGTGTAACTTCTGTGCATTCAGCATCGGCCACCCCGGCCAGAACTCTGGCCAGGCATGGATCCGAGGGAGAGCCCGATTTAAGCGATTTGAGAATAGCGAGAATGTCTGACTTCTCCACCAAGGCAAACTGAGAGCATAGCAGTTTGGGAGGGGTACAAATAGTGGGTGCTAGGAGAGGCTTCCCGAGGAGTCACTGGAGGGGCCAAGCTTTCTTGGATTAATTGGATTTTATTACTGAAGAATGCTGACAGCTCCTCGCACCACCCCAGGGAACCAGGGATGGACTTATGCTCTGCTCGGGGCGACATAAAGCTTGAACAATAGTAAAAATCTCTTTACTGTTGTTATTAGCTTTCATTATTCTAGCCGCATAGTACTCACTTTAGGCTTTTCTGGCAGCTGAATAATAAATTCTCTGTGTCGAGCGCAATTCGGATTTAGCCAATGGGCAGTAGGCAACCCTCCATTGGCGTTCCAACTTCTTACAGCCCAGTTTCAATTCCTTTAACACAAGGGAATACCAGGGCTGAGAGGGCAGCGATCTATGGACCGTTCTAGGCAAAGGTTTGCATGTGGATTCAACTCCCCGGCTAACCCAGGTGTTAAACTGGTCAACCGCGCCCTCCAGATCAACAGCAGGAGCTACCTGCGAGTGGTTAAGGGCCTCTATTAGACCAGGAATATTAATCTTGCGGGCTGCAGGACCCGGTGACAAAGATGGCCGCCGGGAAGAGTTTTCTAAGTCCCACGAAAAAATTATCAAAGCATGATCAGACCAAGTCACCGGCAGAGGTTCTTTGACATGTAATTCAAAATTAGAACACACCAAATCAATCAGGTGGCCCCTTAGATGAGTGGGCCTAGAGACCCACTGAGTCAACTGAGTCAGGCCCAGAAGATCCAGTAGAGCCGTTCAGTCGGGGCCTCCGGGGTATCTAAATGAATATTAAAATCACCTAGAAGGAGGAATATGGGAAAGGGCAAAACCCGCACGGCCATGGACTCGCCCAGGGACTTTAGGAAGGCCCCAAGCTGACCGGGAGGGCGATAAATAAGTGTGCCCCCTAGCGTTAAATGAGGCGATCGACCATGCATTAATGAGGGCTGCCAGCACAGCAGACTCCTTCTCAACTGTAGTGAACACCCTGGCATGGTTAATGTCAAAGTGAAAGCTACAGCCAGGGCGCCACCAGGCAGGGTCAAAGATGGTATCACAGCGTCTCTGACCTGCATGGGTGCCCGGATCCAAAGATAGTAGTACCGCAAGATTGTAAGTGGTTCGTCACTCAACACCCAGATCGGAACGGGCACGGTCGAGGCGCGGACGGGCGCAGACGGGCTTGCCTTAGGCGCGCCCGCTGCGCGTGTCCTGTCCAGCGTGGCTCTAAATAGGCACGCCTGGCCACTAGAACGCTGACCTGGGTGGAAGAAGGCGCCCGGAAGTGAAGTTGAATGAGGTCTTTCCTCCGCAACAATCGGCAAAGCCGTGGCGGACCGGGGAAGCCTCAGAACTAAGCAAGGTAGATGTGCAAAATGGCAAAAGTTAGCAGCAAATAGGAAATAATAGTAAAATATTATTTTAAAAACCCAACATCGTTTTTAAAAGAGCGTCAAAGCATCAAATACATTCAGTGACAGTTTCATGTGCACAATTTGAGCAAAAGATTATAAAACAGCTGTAGGCATGATTCCGTAGTCTAGCCAACAGTAAGAGACCGCCACGCGCCCCGATCAGCACACCTCTAAATAGGCACGCCTGGCCACTAGAACGCTGACCTGGGCGGACGAAGGCGCCCGGAAATGAATTTGAATGAGGTCTTCCCTCCGCAACAATCGGCAAAGCTGTGGCGGACCGGGGAAGCCTCAGAACTAAGCAAGGTAGATGTGCAAAATGGCAAAAGTTAGCAGTAAATAGGAAATAATAGTAAAATATTGTTTTAAAAACCCAACATCGTTTTTAAAAGAGCGTCAAAGCAGCAAATACATTCAGTGACAGTTTCATGTGCACAATTTGAGCAAAAGATTATAAAACAGCTGTAGGCATGATTCAGTAGTCTAGCCAGCAGTAAGAGACCGTTGAAGTGAGCATCACAGCCTTTGACAAATACAAACTGTATGCCATCTTAGGTACAATGTTAGGCGTGTCATATCCCATTTCAGAATCATCATATACCTGAGACGACAACATTTAGAACTAGTGCCCAAATGTGAAATGCACTAACAAGTTGCTGAGTTGGGTGGAAAAGGTAGACACATACTCTTTGTCACACATCCTCTCTGGCCATGTAGACACACTTAATTTCAAATAAATACTCATTGAAAAGTTGGATAATACACTGCAACTAACATTTAAATGCTTGACTGTGGATAGTGGACCAAACAGCAAATACAGCACCCACACCGCTAGTCACCTATGGTTTTTGTAGTGGATAATATTATGTATCCCTGTGTGCACTTCCCCGTATGCACCCCCTCCCCAAGGGTGCCTCCCTTACCAAGGGAATACAATACAACCAAACACAATGGGAGCTGCACCACAAAAAGAGTGCAAACGTGAGTAAAAGAGAGCGTCAACATTTCATAATCAGATACAACTTTTGTTTGTAATTGACAGTCTCTATACAATCCATATATTTTTCTCTTCTTTTATTTATTGTGAACTTCCAAAAACCATCAGCCAAAGCGTTTCGTCCATTAAAACATTGGACTTCTTCAGGGCTGTAAGTTAAAATGAGATACACAAATATTGTAAACCGACCATTCAGTACTAACAATACACACATATAAACAAATATATGAAACTCCTTTGTGACAGGCATGAAAGAAGTGGCAAAATGGATGGCTACCAACTACCTCCAATGCAATGTCACCAAGACGGAGATCATGTTATTTGGGGACGCGAAAATCCTCCGGACTCCCGAATGGTGGCCGTCAGAGCTTGGAGCAGTCCCTGAACCTAAACAGGTTGTGAAGAATCTGGGAGTCAGATTCGATCATGACCTGTCATTTAAACAGCACTCCAATTACATATCGGGGATCTGCTTCCACACCATTGGACTCCTCCGTAAGGTCTTTCCGCTTTTACCCGACGCAGTAAGGAAAACGCTTGTTCAAGCGTTGATCCTCAGCCGGATTGACTACTGTAACGGTTTGCTACTATCAGCCAATGAGGGTGTGTTGGATAAGCTGCAGGTGATCCAGAACACGGCGGCTCGCCTGGTTCTGAATGCCCCTCCAAGAACTGCTTCCAAACCTCTCCTGAACCGCCTACATTGGCTTCCAATACGACAGAGGGTCAAATTTAAAATATGTTGTCTGATCCACAAATGTCTAAACTCACAGGGACCTATCTATCTGGAACGGAAATGTATTCCTTATGCCCCAGTACGGTCTCTTAGATCTAGTAGCAATCTCCTTCTGGTGGTCCCCCACATAAAAAAAGCAAGACATGGAGGCAGAGCCTTGTCTGCTATTGGCCCTAAGCTGTGGAACAAGTTACCTTTGGCCTTAAGACAATGTAAAGAACACCTGACTTTCCGCAAACTTTTAAAAACAGCTCTTTTTAAAAATGAAGTCTAACTCATCCCCTCAATGTTAATATGCTGCTGATTTCTGGTCAAAAGCGCAGAGATACTCCTGTAGGAGTGATTCTAGCGCTATATAAACGTATAAATAAATAAATAAATAAACTAGGTTCGATAACACCTAAAAAGTGATTAACAGATAAAAAGATATACCCAAGACATCCCATTTCCACAGATGAAAGGCCATACTATATAAGGCCATCACAAACATATCAGAATAAAAGACACACATTTAAAAACGAAACATTGTAGAATAAACATAATCAATACATTTTATGGAGGAAAAAACTATGTAAGTGTCACAGAAAAGTGAAAAACTTGATTAAAATCATGAGTTATGTAAAAGAGACCTTATAAAATGCCCCAGTGAGTCAATGGCAAAGAAAGTGACACACGGCACGCACAAGTGTCAATAGATTCCCTTCACCAAATTCCAAGAAACGTGCATTCTCCAAAGCAGTATCATATAACCATAAAAATAAAAAGATCAAATGAGCAAGCCATCAGAGAATAAATAGATGTACATGGTCCTGCTATTGAAATTTCCCAAAATTCTGTCCAAAACCCAGACTAGCAAGAGTCCCTTATCTGGCCTAATATAAAGAGAAAAGATGAAGAAGGCAAGAAGGACCTATGTGCATATAATAAATAAATCCTATAGATGAGTAACGTACCAACAGAGATGTAAATCGTCTATTTAGATCTAATTTAGTGTACTCAATGTCAAAGGGCACTTTTCAATAAGTGTGCCAATGTTCGGCGTCTGTAAGTAAAAAGACACAAGGCTTGTGACAATGCAAATCATTGCGAAAGGTGCATGTTTTCCTACAAAATCTAGACCACGAGTATGGGGCCTACCTGTATGAAACTAGAGTAACAATCTAAACAGTGAAGCCAATCAAAGCAATTGTCCAATATCGGCGATGGTTTGCACAATTAGAAATAGGTGTGCCAATCTCAATCTGAATGGCACCACTTAGTGGAAGTTATCCACCAAACTGTATGTACCTAAAAACAGAAAACACATGCCTAAGACACCATACATAAATAAAACAAAATCAATAGCGTAATAGGTGTGTACATTTCTACAGACTCTCACACTCCAACTGTGGCATTAGGCCAGAATGAGATGTACATTACAATCTGCACTGCACAACTCTACAATTAAAGCATGACCAGTCGAGAGCATTTACACACATGAGAACCAATGTGAATATGTATCTGACATCATCCCTTACAATCAAACCCCTGTTTCTATCAGTGGCCTACTTTGTTAGCCACTAAATGGCACCTGTTGTCACTATTACAGAGCCTGAAACATGGACTCACACTTTAGAATGGAGAGGATGGAATCAGACACCCAATCACGTGAAAGGCCAGTGTGACAGGTGACACGATTTACCAAAGCAGTAATGTGCTCTTGGGATACATTGTTATATCAAAGAACAACGGTTCCTGTGGTATAATACTTTATAATATACACTTGGTATGTAGATTAATAGCAATTTACACTAACACAGAGGGTTGACAGGGATGGCGAAAAGAAATACACAACCAATTATATACATCTCAGGAATGTTTTACTTCAAAACATTAGTAGCATTCAATCATATTTGGTTTGTCACATAGTCATGTGAACACAAAGACACAAACAAGGTGCAAGGTGTCCCAAGTGTACGTGTGAAACCAAAATAACACTACAGACAACATAAACTAAATAAGGGCACAGTGGTTTCTTATTGGATAACTGAAGAAGAGAAGGAAAATGATCAAACAAAGCATAAATAATTGTTATAGTGACTCTACACGATCGTAGGCACTACTTTAGTGGTCCAATTCCTTGTGGCGTTGATGGCGTTTCGACCCTCAGGGATACGGGTCTCATCAGGACAGGGCAATATGGGACATCTACAATTAAAAGGACAAGGTGGAAGTGAGTATGGTGTATGACAGTTATTGACAATTAGGTATATGGACAGGGGACCAAAAGTACCTGAATAATAGCTTGTATTCACCCATGCATGGTGAATAATAAAAACGGACACACAGGTAGCCCAGCCGGGTACTGTTGTAGTAAACGAGAAAAAATTGGGGGATTGAAAAGCAATTAGGCAAGACTGAAGGTTTAGTTCTTATCACACAAACATATTTATTATGTGTGACACTCAAACAGAATAAGGGCAGGTGTAGTACTGACCACATGTAGTGGTCAGGGAAACAAGGATATAGTATGTACATGTAATGGCGTTGTCAATATTTTCCACAGGACGGTGCCTGTTGAAAACAATGTATGCAAAACACGACGTTAGTGATTGCCTTCATTTGCGTATATTATCGGGCCAACACAATATTGCAGTGTTTGATTTTACATTTTTAATTTTTCTTTTTAAAAAAAATATTTTTATTGAATTTTTTTTATACAAAACAGCAAGGCAAAGGGAAACATCACGTAGAGTACTGAATTCAATACGGGGAAGGAAAAACAACACATTGTAGTCACAAGCAATGCAAGTGGGAAAAAGAGGGGAGGGGAGGGGGAAGGGAAATCCAATACAGATCACATGTATAGATGGGATGGTGGAACGTGGGTTCAGGGAGAAAGCGGAACATCTAGGGCATCTAATGAAGGTGATGTACATATATTTCCACGGTACGCATTCCAGGGTCCCCACACTCTACTCCATTTTCGGGGTTTACCCCGAGCGAGGTATACCGTCTTTCCCCGAAACATTCACCAGTCCATGTTTTCCTTCCATACCGTTACCGTGGACGCCCTTGGGGATCCCCACAACTGTGCAATGTCCCTCTTAGCAATCATGGCTCCCAGGGTTACCCACAGCGTCTGAGTTACATTGTGGTCAGTTGGTTCCCATATATTCAGTAAACAGCGCCTGGCCTCCGGTCGAAGGGCAATCCCTGTGACCTCATCCATAACATCGTGTACCTTACTCCAGTAGGCCGAGACCTCACAACATTCCCAAATGATGTGAAGGAACGTCCCCACCTGCCCGCAACCACGCTTACACATACCATCCTCAGAGAAACCCATATGAACCAGGCATGGGCCTGTGACGTAAACCCTATGCAGAATCTTAAGTTGGACCAACCGGAGCCGAGCTGGGATCGCGACCTCCTTTGGGGAGGAGATCGCCGACTGTCAGTCCTCGTCATCCAGTTCAAGGCCGTCACGGGTCCACTGCTCTTGGAGACGTGTGAGGAGGTCTGTTCTGTCATTAATCCGTTTTTTATAAACTAGGGAGATGGTACTATCAGGCACATAACCATCCAACAACCTGTCCTCGAGCGGAGATGACTCCGGAACCTCCTCCATTGACCCGGAAGACCGAGCGCAAGGCATGTCGAACCTGCACATAGCGAAAATATTCGGAGCTGTGCAATTCGAATTCCTCCTGCAGCGACTCGAACGACTTTACCTGCCCCTTAACCCAAAGGTCTCCCACTTTGTTAATACCTATGAGGTCCCATTTATCGAACCCTTTGGTATTCCAGAGTTTACCAAGCTTGTCCGAAGAAAAAAACGGGTCGCCTGAGTCAGGCGATCAGTCCACCCCGTCGCATTGGTCGCGTCTCGCCACAAGCGTACCGCTATTTTTGTGGGGCCGGACAGCGCCCCAATGACGGACCTAGAATATAAAGCCCTATAGTAGTCGCCACCAGGTAGTAGCCATCTGTCCATCGCGAAGGCAGGGTGGGGATCGGGGCCATAGATGCTGTGGTTTATGGCACTCAGATGGGACGCCCAGTAGTAACACTTTATATCCGGGAGGGCAATACCCCCGTTGAACCACGGGAGTGTCAGCTTAGCTAGAGAAATACGCGGTCTACCGTCCCAGATCAGCTTTTGTTGGAGATCCTCGATCGCTCGAAAATAACTAGCGGGGACGATATCATAAGCGTTCTGGAGAGCGTAGAGAAAACGAGGCAAAGACATCATTTTAAAGAGCGCAGCGTGACCCAAAGGTGAAAGTGGGAGTCTTCGCCAACCAGCAAAATCCTGTTTTAAGCGAGACAAGGGCGGAAGAAGATTCTGCTGATACCGAAGCGCCGGGTCCAGGGAGACATAGATACCCAGATATTTGAACCCTGTGTGAGCAATTTGAATTGGACAGTTACGCGGGGGACAGGGAACATCGCCCGATAGAACATATAAATAGGATTTCGCCCAATTAATGACGAGGCCCGAGTTCCTGTCGAACGAGGCCAGGACATCACACAGTACCATAAGAGATTTCCGCGGCGAGGTCAAATACAGTAAGACATCATCAGCATAAAGCGAGATATGATCCTCAAGGCTAGAAGACCACTGAATCCCTTTAATCGAAGGCTCCCATCTAATCCACGCGGCAAGGGGCTCTAGCGCCAAGGCAAACAGGAGCGGGGATAAAGGACAGCCCTGATGAGTCCCCCTCGCAAGAGAAAAAGAAGCCGATACACGGCCGTTGACGACAGTTTGCGCAAGGGGGTCCTCGTAGAGCAGCCGAACCCAACCAATAAAACCGGGTCCGAATCCAAACTTAGCCAAAGCAGCCCACAAGTAAGGCCATTCAACCATATCGGAAGCCATCGTGGTATCCAGCGACGCCAAGTCGGCCAGCTCACGCAGCGTCGAGGCTCTCGCGAGAACACCATGCAAACGCCTAAGATTGAGAGCCGTATTCCTGTGCGGAATAAAACCGGACTGATCCGGATGGATCAAGTCCCCGATGACAGTAATCAATCTATTCGCCAGGATCTTCGCCAGGATCTTAGGTTCAGCATTCAAAAGAGAAATAGGACGGTACGACGCACACTTATCTCTGGGCTTTCCCTCCTTTTGAATCACCACAATGGTCGCTAAACGCTGATCACGAGGGAGAAAGCCACACTCTCGGGACTCCATAAACATATCCCGTAGATAGGGGGTAAATCTACCCGGCCTCAATTTGTAAAGTTCGACAGGCAGACCATTGGGACCCAGCCCTTTCCCCGAACGCAGAGAACGAATCGCGATGGCCACCTCGTCAGCCATTATTGCAGTGTCAATCAGCTCTCTATCCTCGTCTGAAAGACGCGGTAAAGAGATTCCCGCAGTAAGAGGTGCGAATCCTCCTCCGGCCTAACAGACACAGAGGAGTACACCATCTTGAAATGATCCGCAAACTGCCGAACAACCTCCACGGGGTCTAAAACCCGTGTACCATCCGCCGTCTTGATCTCGGGTACCACTCTGCTGGCCCTATCTTTCCTCTCCAGCCACGCGATTAACTTACCGGCCTTATCTCCGACATCGTATAGACGTCCCTGTTGCTCTCTACCCATGGCCCTAGCTGCGTCAGTGACCAATGTCCGATATTCAAGCTGCTTTAACCGTAGTACATGTGTCACAGCACCGGTGACCCCTCGCTCCAGTTCAAGTTCCAAATCAGAAATCTCCGTCTCAATTTTGATCACCTCCTCATCTCTCTGTTTCTTGACACTAGCTATCAATGACAGGGCCTGGCCCCTGAGGACCGTCTTAAAGGCCTCCCAGAGAGATACAGCCGATGAGACAGAACCCTCATTCTCCCAAAAATATTGGTCGATAGATTTCACCAGGGCCGTGAGAGTTTTGGGGTTACAAAAGTACCAGGGGTTAATCGGAGCCACACGACCCTCCGTCTCAGAGCCCAGCTCTACCCTAAGCCACAACGGGGAATGATCAGAGATACCACGGGCCAAATGTTTAACCTCGGTGACAGCGAGGGCCTGCCCCGCCGGTACTAAGAAATAATCAATCCTGGAGAGACTGCCGTGGGCACCGGAAAGGAATGTATACTGGCGTTGTGTGGGGTGCAACAGTCTCCAACAATCAATCAAACACAAAGTGTCTAGGAAATCAGTCAGCCAGTTCTGTGTACCCCCAAGGTCTATGGGTGGGTGCCAATCTACGTGACCAGACACAACCGCATTGAAGTCACCACCTATAAACAAAGGTCCCTCAGGAAGAGCCAGAAGAACCGGGCCCAGATCTGCAAACGTGATCGACTGGAGGCCAGGCGGAACATAGACTGAGACCAGGGAAATAGTCCGGCCCACCCACCTACCCGTGAGGGCCACATAACGCCCTCTGTCATCACTTACAGTGGCGCCAATTTCAAATGGGAGAGAAGTCTTGATTAGGATACCAAACCCCCTGGAGCCAGAGGAGAATCCAGCGTGAGCAACCAGACGGTACTCCCTCCTATTCATAGCACGACAGGTGTTACCAATCAGGTGCGTCTCCTGAAGGAGAACTATATCGGGAGAGAGACGTTTCAACAGCTGCAACACAACACTACGTTTTATGCGATCCCCCAACCCATTCACATTCCAACTCATCAATTTCAGTTCCCTACCCCCCATCCCAGAAAGGAAGGAGCTCCAACCCCTGGTAGAACACAGCACTACATTCAAAAAGGATATACATACGTTGCCTTGAAAAAAGAAACAAACTGTCCCCAACAAAACCCCCCAGCCCCTCCAACAGGAACCCCATTACAACACCCCCCACCCTGCACCCCTGCTTAACACAGAAAAACCACCCAAACTCGCAGTGTACCTGTCGCCCCCCCATCAAACTAAGCTACAAGAAGAAACACAGAGGAGGATAGAGACCCACTATCGACCCTGCAACCCCCGAAAATATAAAAAGCAAGTCAATTGTCAAAGTTATCGAACCACAGTTCGAGGTCAACAAAAGACCCCAGGACACCATTCGCAGGCACCTATTCTTACTTTGCCTGTCCTCCCTCTGCTCCACCAGACTGGCTCTCAGGAGAAAACTGATTCGGTAGAGTGTCAAGCCAGTCAGCCGCGACATCTGGACGATCGAAAAAATAAGTCCGCTCCGCATGCTCAATTCTCAATTTGGCCGGAAACAGCATGGCGTACTTGTGGCCCATGTCCCGCAATCGTTGTTTCACACCCATGAAGCCAAGCCTTTGTCTCTGGACTGATTGCATGAAGTCCGGATAAAAACTGATCGTGTTATTCTCAAACCACGTAGGGCCATTAGTCCTTGAAGCCTGCAGCACAGCGTCTCTGTCTCGAAAGTTGAAGATTCTGGCTATGATGGGGCTTGGAGGAGCTCCCTGCTTGAGACGGCCACCCGGGACCCTGTGGGCACGTTCAATAGTGAAGAATTTACTCAGACCCTTGGGTACAAGGTGGCGAGTGATCAAATCCTCCACGAAAAGGTCCGCAGCCGGATCCTCTGCTTTTTCCGGGACTCCTATAATGCGGACGTTGTTCCGGCGAGCTCTCCCTTCATAGTCCTCGAGACGGCGAACAATGATATTGCTGCTGTTCTTCAAGCGAGCGACGTCAGTCTGCAGTGCCGCAACATCACTAATGAGACTGGACGTCTTAATATCCAAAGATTTAACTTTTTCATTAGTTTTGCCCAAATCCGTACGAATCAAATTCACATCAATTGCCACGGTGTCAAGTTTATGGGCAAGGGCCTCAATTTGGTGTCCCAATGAGGACTTGATGCCATCTATGGCAGCCATGACGTCCTGTAAAGTCGGTTCAGTCAGCAATGGGGGCTGTTTCTTTGTAGCGGCCCCTCTGGGAGAACCCTTCACCTGCGTATAGCGGTCCATATTATTAGATTGCATGGAGCCACCTCGACGAGTAGTCTTGGATTTCAGCTTGTCCCCTTCAGGTTTCCCCGCCATTGATGGACACAGGTCACCATGACTCTGTGTGCAGGAAAACTGCGACACCTGGTCCCGTCGGGCAAGAACAACCCCACACTGTGGCACGGGTCAAAAGTTCTCCGTTTCTGGTGTGAACAGGCAGTGTAGGCGTTACAGGTGGCCCAATCGTTCTCCGCGAACTCAGGGATCAGCTTATGCACGATCGCCAGTCACTTTGAAATCAAAACCGAAAGTGAAACCAATCAGGCCGGTCACACCCGTCTCCCGTAGGCCGCTGTTGTTCAATTACAGAGCGGGCATCGCGGAGGTGCAGGCCGCAATCTTCAAGGCGCCATAACTCTGGATCCCGAAGTCCGATGTAGAATCTGATTGCAGCTTTTACCTCACGCGTGGTTCATCTTAACGTTGACCACAATGAAGAGCAGGATATAAGACAGGATAATTGCGGGAGGTCGCGAGAGTCTCGGGAGCCCTAAACTCACACGCCCATTTTGGTTGCGCGCTAAGCTCCTCCCCATATTTTTAATTTTACCTGAGCACATGGGAGTGGCGCCAGATAGCGTAGATTGTACCCACGTCTTAGAAAAGCGTTATGGAGATGAAATCGATATACTAGACAGGACGATGCCTGTTAGAAAAAATAAATAAAAGGAACGCATCATTAATGAATTCAAAGAGTGTTACTCGCCATACCTCAAGTCGATATAACCATTAAAATATTTGGACTATAAACATTTACCTGCACAATGTGGCGCCCGATAGCATGTCACAGTGAGTCTCAGTCGATGTGTTGAAAGGCGTCTACCCGCCCTTCCGGTTAACAGCTATTATCTGACATGACGGTGAGAGTCACGAGAACTCGATCACAGTCAGGTCTTGTAGCCGAATGCAGAGACAGGGAGTACTGCCTAGTTGCTTATACCCGTATCGCGTAAGGACCATCACGAGTGTGGCAGTAGTTATACCACAGTGGAACACAATGGGAATTCTTTATGTAAGAATTGACAATTCGAGCAAAATGTAGAAATCACAGACTATTGGAATAACAATCTACAATACACAAAGTCACATTTTTCTTATGGAATACATGCCTGCAATGTAATTTTACTAATGATCATCACACTGTTTAGTCAATTACGAGAGAAAAATTTGCAATGCCTAGTTATACACTCATTCGAAAAAAGGAATTCAATTATACAGCTTGGTCATTATGGAAAATGCAAATTCCGATCTTACATCAGCATCTACAGGGATTTATATCAGGGTAATATTGTTTCTCAAGAGAACAGTGATTTTAGAAACATATGCGGTGGCTCATTACTCATTTTTGGACACATATCCACTTATCATGGTATTCGGTACGATATACATAAACGGATAATTGCAATACACAATTATACATTATTGCAAAAAATACAGAATAAAATATAGCTTACTTATTGTGGAAAGTACAATTTGCATAATATAGACACAATCAGATCTTTTGTCAGCGTCTACAGGGAAATTGTAAATATATGTCTATATAGTATTATTTTTTTTATTTTTTTTTAAAAACCTTTATTTTGTAAAATGAGTACAGTTACAGACCTACAACCTCAAAGGCCGGCCAGTAATGCGAAAGAACAAAAATAAATAAGTACACAGCTCATCAGCCGACAACCCGAGGGTCCGGCAGCGTAGAAGCATAATGGGGTTCGGAGCAATTGGCAGATGAGGATAAATAGAAGGTTTTTATATTTTATTACATACAAACAACAAAAGAAACCCACAAGAAAAAGAATCGAGGCAAAATTGTCAATATAAGGGATGCTACGCGCGGTATGGGGGAGACAACGAAAAGCAAGCATCAGGAAATCATGGGGGTGGGGGGCGCGGACCAAGAGCAAGCAACACTTCACAAAGAACAGAAAATCAAAATACTGGAACGTACAGTCAAGGAGAACTCGTAGCGTCAGGGGGTTCTGCAAGAGGAGGGTCACAAATCTCTCCACGATACGAGTTCTACTGACCCCAAATCCTATCCCATTTCTTGGGACTACCTCAGGAGACGTATACAATTTTTTTTCGAAACATGCACCAGTCCATGTTTTCCTCCCAGGTCGAGACCAGCGGTGCCCTATGAGACCCCCAGAGTTGAGCAATGTCTCTCTTTGCAATAGTGGTGCCCAGCGTGACCCATTGAGTGTGAGCAACGGTACAGTCATTCGGTTCCCAAATATTCAGCAAACAGCGTCGGGCCTCAGGAAGAAGCCCGATGCCCGTCACTTCACTCATCACCGCATGCACTCGAGTCCAAAAAACCACCACCGCCGGGCATTCCCATATAATATGGAGGAAGGTAGCAAGCAAACCACATCCACGCCGACATAACCCATCCACAGAATAACCCATATGTATCAATCGTGGACCCGTGACATAGACACGATGAAGAATCTTTAACTGCACCAGTCGGAGACGCGCCGGAATAGCGACTTCCTTCGGAGAGGATATCGCAGCCTGCCAGTCCTCATCATCTAACTCCAGCCCGTCACCAGTCCATGCCTCACGTAGCTGTATGAGAAGGTCCGAACGGGTATTAATACGTTTTTTGTATATGAGGGAGATAGTGCTGTCGGGGACATGTCCATCCAGCACTCTATCCTCCAAGGGAGAAGATTCCGGGATCGAGGCACCAGCAGGGAAGACCGAATTGAGCGCATGGCGGATCTGAAGATATCAAAAATATTCTCTATCACTCAACTTATATTCCCGTTGTAACTCGTCAAAAGTTTTGACTCTATTGGTGGCCCAAAGATCACCCACTTTGCTGATACCAATAAGGTCCCATCTATCGAATCCCTTCGAAGACCACAGACCACCCAATCTCTCGGCTGCATATAGAGGAGTCGCCCTAGTGAGTTTATCAGTCCAGCCCGTGGCCGATGTTGCACTATCCCATACACGTAATGCCACCGCAGTGGGTCCCGTCAAAAACTTCCTATCGATCTTGGAATAAAGCGCTCTATTGTAATCGCCCCCCGGCAGTTACCACCTATCCATATCATAAGCAGGATTAGGAACAGGTCCATACATGGCGTGGTTAATAGCACTCAACTGGGCCGCCCAATAATAATGTTTGACATCCGGTAAAGCTATACCACCGTCATACCAGGGCAAAGTCAATTTCGCCAGCGCTATGCGCGGCCGTCCGCCCCAAACCAATTTCCTCTGGAGGCCCTCGATTTCTCGAAAATAACCAGCTGGAACCAGGTCCAACGTGTTCTGGATAGCGTATAAGAATCTGGGTAGAGACATCATTTTAAACAAGGCCCCCCTCCCCAAAGGGGAAAGAGGCAATCCACACCACGCCGCCACATCCGACCGAAGTCGGGCAAGCGGAGGCAGTAGATTCCGCTCAAATCGGACCTTGGGGTCCATAGAAATGTAAATCCCCAAGTACTTGAAACCAACACTGGAGACAGGTATAGGGCTGAAGCGAGGCAGAGAAGGTTGTCCACCCGTAAGTGGGTAAATACAGGATTTAGACCAGTTGATGACCAAACCAGAGTTCTTCCCGAAAGAGCTCAGGACATCAAACAGGACACCCAATGACTTACGGGGAGAAGTAAGGTACAATAATATGTCATCGGCATAAAGTGACACCCGATCCTCAAAGGTAGGGGACCACCGTATGCCCTTGAGCGATGGCTCCCAGCGGAGCCACGCGGCGAGGGGTTCAAGGGCCAGCGCAAAAAGGGGAGGCGACAGAGGGCAGCCCTGTCTCGTGCCACGCCCGAGGACAAAAGGAGCCGAGGCCCTTCCATTAACCACCACCTGTGCAAGCGGTTGTGCATACAGAAGTTTGACCCACTCAATAAACTTAGGACCAAAGCCAAATTTAGCGAGGGCAGCCCACAGATAGGGCCATTCCACCGTGTCGAAGGCCATCGAGGCGTCAAGAGAAACCAAAATGGCTGGTTCCACAAGAGACCCCGCCCTCGCCAAAACACCGTGGAGACGTCGGAGATTGAGCGCAGTATTACGGTGGGGGATAAACCCGGACTGATCAGGGTGCACCAAATCGCCGATCACCGTGATCACGCGGCTCGCCAAAATTTTAGCAAGAACCTTAGGCTCTACATTCAAAAGCGAGATCGGCCGATATGACGAACAGTGCTCCCGGGGCTTTCCATCCTTGTGGATGACCACAATGGACGCCAGTCTCTGATCCCGGGGAAGAAGCCCGAGATCTCGGGACGCCAAGAATGTCCGACGAAGGTACGGCGCCATCTTGTCGGGACACAACTTATACAGCTCGACTGGCAAACCGTTCGGGCCCGAAGCCTTACCAGATCGAAGTGCACGGATAGCGAGCGCTATTTCATCGATAGAAAAATCCGCCTCCATAAGCTCCATGTCCGAGTCCGACAGGCTAGGCAACGCGATATCGTGGAGCAACAGATGCGAGTCCTCCTCAGGTCTGCCCGAGACCGGCGAGTACACCTTCCGAAAGTGCTGGGCAAAGACCTCAACTATCTCGACCGGGTCCACAACTCGCACACCATCCACTCGCTCAATAACAGGCACCACACGATTCACTCTATCCCGTTTATCAAGCCAAGCAAGCAATTTCCCCGCCTTGTTACCCACATCATACAGGCGTCCCTGCTGTTCACGATTCATCTCCTTAGCCGCATCGGTCACCAAAGCTCTGTATTCAAACTGTTTAAGCGCCAAGGAGTACAGGCTATCAGGCGTAATCACAGATTCCAACCGTTCCTCCAACTCAGAGATATCGCTTTCAAGTCGTACCACTTCTGCATTTCTGCGCCCCCTTTCGCTGGCAATCAAAGAGAGAGTCTGGCCCCGGATCACAGTTTTACACGCCTCCCATAAAGTAACAGGGGAGGATACTGACCCTTCATTCTCAGCAAAGTAATAATCCATACACTTAACCACTTCCTTACTAATGTTGGGGTTACGAAGATGCCACGGGTTAATAGGAGTGACACGACCCCCAGACTCCAGGCGCACATCAATAGTAAGCCAAAGTGGGGAGTGATCTGAGATCCCCCTTGCCAAGTGCCTAATTTCTCTCACGGAGACCATCTGTGCTGCCGGTATAAAAATGTAATCAAGTCTCGAGAGACTACCATGGGCCCCCGAATAAAAGGTGTACTGGAGCTGTCCAGGATGAAGTTGTCTCCAACAATCTGCTAGTCCCAGTGTGTCCATGAAATTACCCAACCATAGCTGCGACGTGGGGAGGGTTCTACGAGGGCTCCGATCCTCTTCTCCACTGACAACCGAATTGAAATCTCCACCCACTACCAGCAAGCCATCGGGGAGTCCCAGGACCACCCCACCCAAGTCAGAAAACGTGGTAGACTGTAGACCAGGGGGAACATACACAGACAAAATGGAGATCGTCTTCCCCTCCCAGTGGCCCACGACAGCGGCATAGCGACCCCTATCATCCAGCACCTCGTCATCCACCTCGAGGGGGAGGGAGTTCCTAACCAAGATACCCACCCCCCTCGACCCAGTGGTGAATCCCGAGTGGGCCACCAAACGGTAGCCTCTTCTATTCAGTGCGCGGCACGTATTCCCCACCAGATGCGTTTCCTGTAGTAGAACAATATCCGGGGAGTGCCGCTTCAAATACTGTAACACTATCCCCCGTTTTATTCTATCCCCGAGACCATTAACGTTCCAGCTCAGCACCCTCAGCCCCCTACCCCCCATCCCAGACAAAAGCCAACAGTCCCCCCCGCCACAAAGCAGACACAAAGGATAAAATAGCGACCAAATCAGAGCCTCGAAACAAACAAACAAGAAAAGACCCCCCACCTCCCCCCAAAGAACCCTCAACACACAACCCCCCACCCTGCACCCCTGCGGTAGACCAGAAAGCCACCCCAACTTGCAGTGTGCCTGTCGCCCCATTAAACTAACCTACAAGAAGAGATAGAAAAATGTCCCCTGAGGAGGAAGAGTCCCGAATCCCCCCACCCCCGGGTATCTACAACGTACAAACATCGCTACCACAGAGCCACTGCAAAGCGTCCAACAATGGCTCATCGGCCCCGACTCACTACTCCTGTTCTTCAAGGCCGCCTTCGGCACCTCTCGAACTCTCCGGGCTGGTACGTTGTGTCGGTAAGCTGTCCAGCCAGTCACTGGCCACCTCAGGGCGAACAAAGAAAAATGTACGTTCATTATGCTCAATGATGGCCATACGTTGCTTCTGCACTGCCTGAGTTAAGTCCGGATAAAAGCTGATCGACACATTCTCAAACTTAGTGAGACCTGTAGTACGGGAGGCCGGCGGGATAGCGTCTCTGTCACGGAAATTAAAAATCCTGGCTATGATAGGCCTCGGAGCTGCCCCAAGCTTGGGCTTCCCACCTGGAATCCTATGAGCACGCTCCACCGCAAAAAGATTACTAAGGCCCTTTGGTGACAAATAGTTCTGGATAAGGTCCTCCACCAAGAGGTCCGTCTGTACATCCGTAGAAGTCTCCGGGACGCCCACAATACGAACATTATTTCGTCTAGCCCGGCTCTCGAAATCGTCCAGCCGACGGGCAAACGAGTCTCTGGCCATGCGAAGATCGCGGACCTCGGTCTGAAGATCCGAAACATCTGTAATTAGGCTTGCTGTCTCAACATCTAGAGATTTGACCCGTTCGTTGGTTTTCCCCAGGTCCGTCCTGATAAGGTTGACCTCAATCGCAACCGTATCCAGCTTAGTAGCAAGAGTTTCATATTGTTGACCCATCGCAGTCTGGATACTGGCAATGGCGCCCATAACATCCGCCAGAGTCGGCTCCTCATTCGCAGGAGTACCGTAACCCGCTTCTCCGGGGTCTTGCTCGGTCCACCCGGGGACCCCTTCGGGCGAGTAAAGCGTTCTATAGTCTGGGTCTGAACGGTACCCCTTCGATTCGGGCCTCTGGCGTTGCGCCTCTCAGCGTCCGCCCTGCCCGCCATGATGGTCGACGAGCGCCGAAGGGCCCTCCGAGATCTGGTCAGAATGATTCCCTCTATGGCAAGCTTATTAAGTCGAAAGGTTGAGGAACGACAGCCAGAGGAGAATTGGCGACCAAACCAGGGCAGCAGTAACAATCAGCAATGAATCGGCATCAACAATGACCGAAATCGAAACCGAAAGTACCACAGGGGCAGCGGAGGCGTCTCTCCAGCCGTTGTTGTTCAATTGCCACCTCGGCACCTCGGGAACTCAAGCCCCTGGATGGCCTCAGCCGTAGTCCTCAGATTACAGGGTGCCGCAAGTCCAGTTCCCGGCGGCCAAATCAAATTCTGGAAAAAGCTTTCAATATCAGCAGGGCATCAGCAAGAAATACCCGTCGTCCAAATCAGGATTTGTTTCAGGATAAATGAGGGTGGCGGAAGGGGTCTCGGGAACCCTCTGCTCATGCGTCCATCTTGGATCCGCGCGTAGCTCCTCCTCCCGTCTATATAGTATTATTTCTCAGGAGAACAGGCTAGTTGCTCATATTTGACACATATCCTCTCCATTCATCAGCAGAGTTTAAACCATGATTAATAGAATCAAGTCTATCGATCCAATGACATTCTCTACGTTGTAGAATCTGTGAGATGTCACCTCCTCTGTCTGGCATCGTTATGTTGTCAACAACCTGCCTTTTGATTTGGTCTGCAGTATGATTATGGTCTCTGTAATGTGCTACAAGTGGTGCTGTCAGGACTAATTTCCTGATCCGGCTCCGATGTTGGCCTATCCTTGCTTTAATGGGCTGTTGTGTCTTCCCAATATAGGGCAGCCCGCAGGGACACCATATACAATATACAACATTGCGTGTGTTGCAGTTTGAAAAAGCTCCCAATGTATGTGTGACTTCGCCATGTTGGAACATAATGGTATTAAATGTGAAGGGACAGGCCACGCAATTCCCACATGGATGGTGACCTACCAGGGGTGGCAGGCCCCATACCGATTCCAAGGTACCTGTAGCATCTCTTATCTTCTCATTCGAGGAATGCACCAGGTGATCTTTCAGATTCTTAGCTCTTTTATAAGCAAACAGTGGAACCTCAAATGATGGATCTTAATAATATGCCAGTTTTGTGTTATTAGACTGCGGATTTTGTTTGCATGCATGCCAAGAGTGGTCACACACAATCTTTTGCATGTCTTTTTTAAGGCGTGTCACCAAAAGCTCCTCACGTGGACAATATCACGCGCGTTTTAGTGACCTCTTCACTAATTTATTAGGGTAGCCTCTACTGAGTAGATTCAATTTTAAAATGTCTGCTTCTTTCATATAGTCATCCCTACGGGCACAGTTGCGACGAATGCGCAAAAGCTGCCCAAAGGGAAGGCCATCTCTTAGAGCTCTTGGATGGTGGCGTTTATATGAAAGTAATGTATTTCTTTCCGTGTCTTTTCTGTGCAGTGAAGTGATCAATTTGTCACCCTCACTCATGATGTTGAGATCCAAAAAGGCAATAGTGTCTTTCTGAATTGTGGACGTAAAGGTAAGATGTTGTTGGATACCATTTAAATGTGTCACAAAGGTATTCAAATTTTCAGTGGTACCGCTCCAAACCAAAAAAATATCATCAATGTATCGGTACCAACATTTGATGTTGGCACGATATGGATTGGAATCATTGAAGGCAAAGGATCCTTCGACCTGGTCCATATAGATATTCGCCAGTTTGGGAGCAAAAATTGCTCCCATGCTTGTCCCACAGCTTGTCCAAAAATGAGCAATGAGCCACCGCATATGTTTCTAAAATCACTGTTCTCTTGAGAAACAATAATACCCTGATATAAATCCCTGTAGATGCTGATGTAAGATCGGAATTTGCATTTTCCATAATGAGCAAGCTGTATAATTGAATTCCATTTTTCGAATGAGTGTATAACTATGCATTGCAAATTTTTCTCTCGTAATTGACTAAACAGTGTGATGATCATTAGTAGAATTACATTGCAGACATGTATTCCATAACAAAAATGTGACTTTGTGTATTGTAGATCGTTATTCCAATAAGCTGTAATTTCTACATTTTGCTCGAATTGTCAATTCTTACATAAAGAATTCCCATTGTGTTCCACTGTGGTATAACTACTGCCACACTCGTGATGGTCCTTATGCGATACTGGTATAAGCAACTAGGCAGTACTCCCTGTCTCCACATTCGGCTACAAGACCTTACTGTGATCGAGTTCTCGTAACTCTCACCGTCATGTCTGATAATAGCTGTTAAACGGAAGGGCGGGTAGACGCCTTTCAACACATCGACTGAGACTCACTGTGACACGCTATCGGGCGCCACATTGTGCAGGTAAATGTTTATAGTCCAAATATTTTAATGGTTATATCGACTTGAGGTATGGCGAGTAACGCGCTTTGAATTCATTAATGAGGCGTTCCCTTTATTTATTTTTTCTAACAGGCAACGTCCTGTCTAGTATATCGATTTCATCTCCATAACGCTTTTCTAAGACGTGGGTACAATCTACGCTATCTGGCGCCACTCCCATGTGCTCAGGTAAAATTAAAAATTAAAAATCAAACACTGCAATTTTGTGTTGGCCCGATAATATACGCAAATGAAGGCAATCACTAACGTCGTGTTTTGCATATATTGTTTTCAACAGGCACTGTCCTGTGGAAAATATTGACAACGCCATTACATGTACATACTATATCCTTGTATCCCTGACCACTACATGTGGTAAGTACTACACCTGCCCTTATTCTGTTTGAGTGTCACACATAATAAATATGTTTGTGTGATAAGAACTAAACCTTCAGTCTTGCCTAATTGCTTTTCAATCCCCCAATGTTTTCTCGTTTACTACAACAGTACCCGGCTGGGCTACCTGTAAGTCAGTTTTTATTCTTCACCATGCATGGGTGAATACAAGCTAATATTCAGGTACTTTTGGTCCCTTGTCCATATACCTAATTGTCAATAACTGTCATACACCATACTCACTTTCACCTTGTCCTTTTAATTGTAGATGTCCCATATTGCCCTGTCCTGACGAGACCCGTATCCCTAAGGGTCGAAACACCGTTGACGCCACAAGGAATTGAACCACTAAAGTAGTGCCTACGATCGTGTAGAGTCACTATAACAATTATTTATGCTTTGTTTGGTCATTTTCCTACTCTTCTTCAGTTATCCAATAAGAAACCACTGTGCCCTTTTTTAGTTTATGTTGTCTGTAGTGTTATTTTGGTTTCACACGTGCACTTGGGACACTGTGCACCTTGTTTGTGTCTTTGTGTTCACATGACTATGAGACAAATCAAATATGATTGAATGCTACTAACGTTTTGAAGTAAAACATTCCTGAGATGTATATAATTGGTTGTGTATTTCTTTTCGCCATCCCTGTCAACCCTCTGTGTTAGTGTAAATTGCTATACCAAGTGAATATTATAAAGTATTATACCACAGGAACCGTTGTTCTTTGATATAACTGTTTGCCCTGGTTCCTATGTGAGTAGGGTTCTCCATGTTTTCCTTTGAGACTTGGGATTCATTGGGCACCAGTGCCGGGACCTGACTTTGGCGCACTGACCTATCAGTACTAACCAAACCCTGAACGAAGACTTTACCTGCTACCTGGATGTTTAGCATGGGATTTCACTGCTGAGTGCTTCACCATCAACATACTTCACAGACTTGGCGTGACCACAGAGAGAACAGTCCAGACATTTCTCAAAGTGCTGACACATGTTGAGCACATGCAATAGTAAAGAAGGTTATCTCCATGCACATGTTGCTGTCATGCGTTCAGATTACAATTGTATGGCACAACAGTCAATAGCCTGACCCTTTTATCCTCACGTGTACCAGGTGAACGGGGCATACCCGTGCATCTACTTATCCTTGTTCATATGCATCTTTTAATATTGAACTGGGGTTTGGTGTGTCTCACACCAGAAAAAGGGCCCACAGGCCAAGATACACATGCCGGGGTCTATATGTTGCACAACAAGGCACATATTCAACCCCTCTCAGCTGCTGTCTGGCTCTCAACTGCAAATCCAGGCCAGGGAAGACCACAGCAAGGATGTGAAGCATTAGGGGGGTCTGGAATAGGCATCAGTGAGTTCAATTCAATTCAATTCAAAAGTACTTTATTCGGTTAAAAAACAAAAAATAACCATGAAAGTAGCATGTAAAATACAATTTACAGTGGGTCAGATGATCATTATTTAAAAACACAGCAGCAATGACATATTAAAAAAGAACATAAATACAGCATAAAAATTAATTCATACGAAGGGTTTTACGACAATTAAAAGCCAATTTAAGAAATTCGGAGAGTGATGCTACCATAAAAACAGTATCCATTTTTTGAAGCTCTAAGAGCGCTAGGCGGCATCTATATACATTTAGATCTTTAAGGATTGGGATGATAAGGTTCCTATGGTAGTGAATATAAAATTTACAAAAAAATAAAATATGAGTATCGGATTGCGGGGACACATCGTCACATGGGCAAGGACACAAATCTTTCAGCCAACAATTCATCTCCGGAAAAACAATGTTAAGTCTAAACCCGGTTAAAAGGAAACGTTCATGATTGGACATGTATAAAGATAAATATGGCTGTAGTTTCACTCCGGTTATGATCGACTGGTGGGCGAGGACAGTCTTTTTTTTCACCTCCTCTAGTCGTCTTTGTTCCTTGAAGTGATCGATACATAAGTTCTTTAATCCACTTCTTGAAATGTGTACCATAGATAATGGATCCTCAAAGTATTGAGTACAGCTTAGTTCTTCAAGGAAATCTCTAACATAACATATCCATTTAAAATTTTTAATATTATCAAGTGCTAGAACGTCCTTTAAAATAGCCCGGTTGACCACACAATCATCACTTGTCCATACCCTATGCCAAAGAAGAATTGGCTGGATCTTAATTGCGTCAGTAATATACACCAAACCTAATTCAGGGTGACATATAAAAGTTGCAGTGCTTTCTGGAATGGACAAAATGTGCCGTAAAAACTTATTTTCCACGGTTTGAATTGAACTGACATTTGAATAACCCCATAATCCAGAACCGTATGTAGCTACCACTATACAGGTGGCATTATAGATGGTTAAGATTTCCCTTATGGGTTTTTTCCCCAACTTTTTTAGGAAACACTGTAAAGCCATAACAGTTTTAGAAAACAACAGTGTTCTGGCATTGATAGCACTAGTCCACGAACCACTGGCATGGAACAAGATGCCCAAATACGGGAAAGTAGAGGTCTGTTCTAGGGGTTTAGAATTTATAAAAATAGGCTTCTAATGCATGCGTGTTCTTTTCCCGCATTACATAGAAAATGTCTTGGAGCAGTTGATTTTCAAGTCCAAGCTAAGCATAAAACTATTAAAAGATTCAACCAAGGTTTGAAGTGCCATTGGGGTGCGTGCCATTAGTACTGCGTCGTCCACGTACAGTAGTGCAGGGACAGGTCTCCTTCCCACCATAGGCATATCCCTGCCCTTCTGCACGAGGCAATGCTCCAGGCCGTTTATGTAAATTAAAAATAAAAAGGGCGCTAAAACGCACTCTTGGCGTACACCGCGGCCTATCCCAAAATGTCTGCTACATTCACCTTCTTTACCGTACCGTACCGTTGCAGTGGCACCAGAATATAAATCTCTCAAAAAACATATAATAGCTTTATCTACCCCCAGTCCAGCCATTATTTCCCACAGTCAAAAGCCGACGATAAGTCAACAAAAGTGAGGTATAGGCTTTGTTTTTTAACCCTTATATACTTCTGTTGCAAAATAAATAGATTTAACCCTTGCTCAACGGTCCCCAAACCCCTTTGAAACCCGTACTGGAAATCACTTATCACCCCATTTGCTTCTGCCCAGCCTTGCAGCTTAGCTAAAACTACTCTCCCAAGAATTTTTATGGAGGAATCTAATAAGGAAATCGGCCTATAACATGTGCAATTCTGCCTGTCTCCTTTTTTAAAAATCGGAACAATAATTGATGTAAACCAAGTAGGGATTAGGCCTTTCGCCAAGGCAACATTAAAAAGCTGGACCAACATTGGCCCCCATAGATCAGTATTAGCCTTATAAAGGTCAGCTGGTATGCCATCGGGCCCAGCCGCCTTACCCCCCTTAGTTGCCTTCAGACTAGCCAGGACTTCCGGGAGGGTCACGACCAATTCTTTTGATGAATTCATATTTTTCAGCATTGGGTCTGGGCCTGTATCGGGCGCCAGTTCAACAGTCATGTAAAGGGTGGAAAAATGGGCCACCCATTCATCTTCTGTAATGGCAATTTCCATGCGTGCTTTATTATCGTAAAGGAGCGGAGTATTTATAACCCTCCAAAAAGCAGCCTGATCCTTCAATTGTGACGCCGAACAGAGTTCATCCCAGGCCTCCCTTTTTATCACAACCTTCCTGTCTTTCAGTACAGTATTGTAGGTCTTCCTTAGCTCTCTGATTAATGCTACATCCCGTGGTGTCTGATGAATCGCATGTTTAAGATTTGTTAAGGCTTTAGTACACTTCTTGTCAAACCATTTCTTATTAGTTTTTAAACAATGTTTACGTGTGATCCACAAAACCTCCTTAATTGTAGTAGCAATAATTTTAAAATGCGCTAAAATGTCATTACTCTCTGCATGTTCATTCAGGCAGATCAAAGAACTATTCATACACTTATTCACCACTTTGGACAAAAAATCGTCCGGGACCACTTTGCTCCATTTGAGAGTATATCCATTTTGGGCACCTAACTGCACATCCTGTGCCATATACTTAGAGCTTAGACAGTACATGTGTTATCTAATGGATATAGCCTCGCACAAAATACTCGATATGCGAGTCAGCACGGCGCAGTGGTAATGAACCGCGCATTGTTTATTCACTGAATTGCGTGAAAGTTGTGAATAGACCAACACAATCACAGCACTTTTGGTACTCAGTGTGCAAGTTGCGGTTAATTTGCACCGTCCCTCATTGTGCACTTTCACATCCCTCCTCCCATTAAAGTATGTTGGAGTTGAGCCCTATACCAGTAACGCTAAAAATTTGAATCTACCATTGAATCACTAGTTTATGGGGATAGACAGCATGCAGGCACTACGTTGAAGCACTGCACTACGTTACAGGCTTGTAAATACGCTTAATATGTGACATTTGTCCGCATTTTCTTTTACAGGCTTTTTGATTTTTGAGAGCTCACCCAGTGTGGTGCGAGCCGATACCACAGGCACATTTTTGCCACCCAGTGGTCCCATTTGGTAGGATTGGGTGCGTCTTTTAGGGGACGCAGACCGTCCACCAATTTGGTTTTAAGGTCCTGACAAAAACCTGGTTCATTATAACCTCTAAGGTTGAAACATGTAGACCCAACACATAGAGAGATACACGGGCTCATCACGGCCCTCATTTTATCTCGCCACGATTTTAACATTGTCCAGTTGCTTGCTAATAAAAAATCTTTATTTTTCTCAAGTTCAAACCAGGACAATTTTTAACACACTTACCCCCCTTTTTTTCTCACGCACCATCACTCACAACCTGCTCCACTGCAATCAGGTGTTGTAGCACACCCTGATGACGCTAGGTCATTAGGGTGGACCCCGATGATGAAGCATGTCATCACTAGGTGATGAGTGAGGGGTTTCTAACAAAAGGAGACTTTCTCCATTTTGGAAAAAACCTTCTACCCCCATAGCAACCTGCGAATCCTTGCTGGTGGTACTCCTTCATTTGTTTTTCTGCAACCTCGGACTCAAACAACTTGTTAACACCCCCACTCACTACGCAGGCCACACACTCGACCCCATCTTCACCTCCAGCAAACATATCTCCTTCAGTCATACCACAGTTCTCCATTGGACGGACCACAGCTGTGTTCACTTTGTCTACAATAAGACCACAACTCACTACCTTCCTCAACCCACCTTGCGAAGAAACTGGAACAAAATCACCATCGACCAGATCTCCTCATCGCTTCTTCAAAACCCCCCGACCCACTCTTCGAACGCCAACCAAGCAGCCGCTAACCTCACTCAATGGCTAACGAATAGCGCCGACAACCTAGCACCTTTGAAAAAACGTCAAATCAAACTAAGCTGCAAAAACGCTCCCTGGTTCAACGATGATCTTAAGACATCCAAGAAACTCTGTCGCTCCCTTGTGAAGGCCTGGAAAAAAGACCCAAACACCAGCACCAAGGACGCCCTCAAAAACGCCACTCGCACACACCACCAACTGATCCGGACTGCCAAGAAAGCTGCACTTAAAGACCGTCTAGACAACAACGCCCACAACAGCAAGGAATTATTCAACATCGTCAAAGAATTTACCAACCCCTCAGCCAACTCCAACGACATCACTCCCTCTCAAACCCTCTGCGACTCCCTTGCCTCGTTCTTCCACAACAAAATCGCAGACATCCACAACAGCTTCGATAACCAACTCGGAGACCAAGCCACCCAACCTTCTGCCGTACCCTCTCCCCCCTTGAACATCCTAACTGATTGGAACCCAATCTCTACTGAGGACACCATCCGCCTGATGAACTCCATCCACTCAGGATCCCCCACAGACCCATGCCCTCACCATATCTTCAACAAAGCTGACTCCATCATAGCACCACACCTCGGAGACATCATCAACTGCTCCCTCAACTCTGCCACCTTTCCGGAAAGCTGGAAACACGCCGAACTCAGCGCCCTTCTGAAAAAACCCACAGCTGACCCCAACAAACTCAAAAACTACCGCCCCATCTCGCTCCTACCATTCCCAGCCAAAGTCATCGAAAAAGCCGTCAACAGCCAGCTCGCCGCCTTCCTCGAAATGAACAAATCCCTCGACTCCTCACAGTCCGGCTTCCGAGCAAAACACAGCACTGAGACCGCACTCATCGCAGCAACAGACGACATTCGAACCGTACTGGACAATGGAGACACAGTCGCCCTCATCCTCCTTGACCTCTCCGCAGCCTTCGACACAGTCTGTCATAACACCCTCCTACATCGCCTCAGAAACATTGGAATACAAGGAAAAGCACTGGATTGGATCAGGTCGTTCCTTACCGGAAGAACTCAGAGAGTCTGCCTGCCACCATTCAAGTCAGAAGCCACTGAAGTCATTTGCGGCGTGCCACAAGGATCTTCACTCAGCCCCACTCTCTTCAACGTATACATGAGCCCCCTCGCGACCATCGCACGCCACACAACCTCAACATCATCTCCCACGCCGATGACACTCAATTGATCCTCTCACTCACCAAAGACCCGAACACCGCCAAAACCAACCTACATGAAGGAATGAAAGAAGTAGCCGAGTGGATAAGACACAGCCGTCTGAAACTGAACTCAGACAAAACAGAAGTCCTTATCTTAGGCACCTCCCCTTCCGCCTGGGATGACTCTTGGTGGCCAGAGGCCCTTGGAAAAGCACCCACCCCGACGGACCACGCACGGAACCTGGGCATCATCCTGGACTCTTCACTCTCGATGAACAGACAAGTCAACGCCGTCTCATCATCGTGCTTCAACATTCTTCGCATGCTCAAAAAAACATTTCGCTGGATCCCCACCGAAACTAGAAAAACGGTCACCCACGCACTGGTCACGAGCCGCCTGGACTACGGTAACACCCTTTACGCCGGAACAACCGCAAAACTTCAGAAAAAACTCCAACGCATCCAGAACGCTTCAGCCAGACTCATACTAGACATCCCGCGTAAAGACCACATTTCTAGTCACCTGAAAAAACTCCACTGGCTCCCCGTTAATAAGAGAATAACATTCCGCCTCTTAACCCACGCACACAAAGCACTTTACGAACTCGGACCCGAATGCCTCAACACACGACTCTCCTTCTACACCCCCTCCCGCCAGCTACGCTCCTCCAACCAAGCCCTTGCTGCCGTACCCCGCATCAACAAAACCACCATGGGAGGGAGATCCTTCTCCTACCTGGGAGCTAAAACCTGGAACTCACTCCCCATTCACCTTCGCCTCACTCAGAACCACCTATCATTCAGAAAGCAACTCAAAACTTGGATATTCGACAAGTAATTCCCCTCCCTTCCTCAAGCGCCTTGAGACCCTCTGGGTATGTAGCGCGCTATATAAATTATCTGACTTGACTTGACTATCATGTCCTTTAATAGGCTTGTTTTTGTTAGCTCTTTTTTTAGGAATTGCCCCTTCCTTTATCCCCTGTAGCACTACATGTTTATCTTTGGGTGAGGCTGCTATATGTATCAAGACACTTGTTGAAGCCTGGGGAGATGGTAAAGTATGCACTCGGGGAGTCTGTGTAAGGATAGGCGGTTGTGAGGCAGCTGTGCTAGTCACATCGATAGATAATGTACTACACTCTTGTGTATTAGGGCTCCGTACATTAGCAAAATGGCCCATAGAGGACCGTTTTGCGGCAGCCAAGTCCTGCGATACCCTTCTTTCCATTAGAGAAATCCCCTCTTCTATCAGTGTATTTGTTCTTACAATAAAGTAATCTAACGTGCCTGTTTGTTTCTTCCCCCCCGCTGCTGCCCTACTTCTTGTTTCACGCATCTCCATACTATTTATAGTGAGTTTTTCGAAATGGACGTCTCTGTAGATGCGGGCACCTTTGTATGACAGAGAAACTCTGCTCAGTGAATACAATGAAGTCAGCAAAAACTCTATGCACACTACCCGCCCACTGACGACTTATGGAAAAGCAAAGTAGCAATTATGAGTACCTCAGCACTTTTAATCCAGGGTTACAGGCCCAGTCCAGTCTCTTCTGGCCGATGAGGGCCGTAGAGGGCCCGCCCTTTGCCCCGGCTTCGCCCCGGGCGCTCCCGCGCGCTCCCGCGACGCGGTGAGTGTTGTCAGTTATCAAGAGCACGCAAGGAGTAGGGGGCGGGGCTGAGCGGCGAATGCGGACCAGGTGTTGCAGGTCACGCAGGGACTCCTGGTAGTTTGAGTCCCTCCGGCGTTCAAAGCAGCCCGCTCGCAGCCCTTCTCACCCTACAAGACACAGCGCCTTTCCCACGACGGTCTGCACCAGTTCTAGATGACGAAGCGGCACCCGCACAGCGGGTGCGGCAAGCCGTATCCTCGTATCCTCAATCCACCGCCACAGGGATTCACGGGCAGCAAGGCTCCTCCTCGGTAGTAACAGGACAGGTTTCCCAAGTAGAAGGGAACACAGGGCAGTTTTCACTGTGCAAGGAGTAGGGGGCGGGGCTGAGCGGCGAACGCGGACCAGGTGTTGTAGGTCGCGCAGGGACTCCTGGTAGTTTGAGTCCCTCCGGCGTTCAAAGCAGCCCGCTCACAGCCCTTCTCACCCTACAAGACACAGCGCCTTTCCCACGACGGTCTGCACCAGTTCTAGGTGACGAAGCTACACCCGCGCAGCGGGTGCGGCAAGCCGTATCCTCGAATCCTCAATCCACCGCCACAGGGATTCACGGGCAGCAAGGCTCCTCCTCGGTATTAACAGGACAGGTTTCCCAAGTAGAAGGGAACACAGGGCAGTTTTCACTGTGCAAGGAGTAGGGGGCGGGGCTGTGCGGCGAACGCGGACCAGGTGTTGTAGGTCGCGCAGGGACTCCTGGTAGTTTGAGTCCCTCCGGCGTTCAAAGCAGCCCGCTCGCAGCCCTTCTCACCCTACAAGACACAGCGCCTTTCCCACGACGGTCTGCACCAGTTCTAGATGACAAAGCGGCACCCGCGCAGCGGGTGCGGCAAGCCGTATCCTCGTATCCTCAATCCACCGCCACAGGGATTCACGTGCAGCAAGGCTCCTCCTCGGTAGTAACAGGACAGTGAGTTTAAAATTGTAAAATGTATTAGTGGAGATGAAGATGAGGTTCACAGTATCGAAGGTCAATAATTCACAATAGTCATCTCCTTTCAAAGTTGCTGCCAAAAAGAATGTCCTTCATACCCATGTTAACAGAATCTGTAAAGACGCTGGTGAGATGGGCCTAGTGTACTGCACAGGAATGCACAGCTTTTCATTCTGTTTCTTCCTATCTGCTCTGCCCACTTCACAGGTGTGATTCAGGTATTCAAATGTCAGGGCGGGATCTAAGCATTAGAAGACACCTTACATCATTCTACTGCACTGACTAGCAGAGCCTGGAGGCGGTCTTATGCCTGGGCTCTGAGTCTTTATGTGTGTGAAGACTGCCATAGACTCCTTCTTGTGTAACTATACACGGCTTCAAGAGCATTGCATACATCCATTCAATAGAAGGTAGTTCTGGATACCCTGGGGGGTCAAGGTGCCCAAGGAGTCTGTAGTCTTGGAATCTACTGTTTCCTACCAAAAATATTAAGATATCACACATACCTGTGGATTCACCCTTAAAAAACATTTATGTTTTGTGCAAGAGACATTCCAAATGTAGTAGAATTTGCAATCCATACATAGTTCTGACGTTCCAAATTAGAAGTGTCGTTCCAATCTACATTCTAAAGGAATTCTTTCAATACCAAATTAGAACTCTCATTCCAAACTTAGAACGTCCTTTACAAAATAGAACTGTCAATCTTAAAACTCAAATTTCATTTGAGCAAGGCCTGGACATTGCATCATACCTTCATTGTGACACCACAAACACCTTCATTTAAAGTTTGTAAATTTGAATTTGTGCAGAAACTGGAGTTTCTGATCTAAGGGTGTAGTATTCATGCGCTATAATTCTTTCTCTATGCTACCATGTCCTAGCTGCTCAGCCTGTGTGTGTCTGTATGTATGCCAATAAGAAGATTTGCAGGAGTATAGAATGGAAACTTACATGAAGGAGCACAGAGAAAAATTGTAGAAAGTGACAAAATATGCATCTCTGTTCTTGGGTCTCAATCGATCCCAAGCTATAATATGTATCGATAGGCAGTGAGCTGGTCAGAAGCAGTTATATGTGCCAATAGATTCACAGACAGAATATCGATGACAAAAACATGAATGTCAAAAATATCAGAAAAAAATATAAAATACACAAATATCGACTCCCATACCTACACAGATAAGTACAAAAATATCAAATCAAAAATATCAATGTAAAAACTTATGTTTAGATTGGGGCGTATTTCTACTGAGTAATGCCAGAGGGGGTGTACCCAGAAAGGAACATTCTTCCATATCCTGTGGGAGTGCCCAGTCATGCAGATATATTGGAAAAAGGTGGTTCGCATCATGTCAGAAGTTTTGGAACAGGAAATCTTTTTAGATCCCAGATGGCATGTACTGTGTGTGTCTGGAGAACTGACATGGCCCAAATATCAAAAACTCTGGCTGTAAGGGCAGCAATGGGTGCTAAAAGAAACGTTGCTGGTGCATGGGGGCGACCCAGCCGCCTAGGGTCTCTCAGAAGAAATGGGGTATGGACTGGTGTTGTGCGGTGGAAGAAACTATTTATGAGGGCAGGGGATGTCCCAGTAAATGGGAAAAGGTTTGGCAACAATGGGAAGATTACAGGGGGATTGGGGTGGGTATTGATCAGCTTCGCTGGACTTGGCTCCGGGATTGGGTGATTCTGACTATTATTATCTGAGTGGGTCTTGAATAATAAAATGTATACTCTAATGATATTGTGCGGAACCCATTGTAAGCACATGATCATGTATGTTAAACTGACTGCTGTTGAGTAAAAAGAAGTTAAAAAAAATCTTGATGTAAAAACAAATTATTTAAAAATATCGATTTACATATATATATATATATATACAGAGAGAGAGAAAATATATATATATTAAATGTTAATATTATTTTAACACAATTAATTACATTAAATATACATTTTAACAAAATATAACAAATAAACTTCCCGATTCAATCAGTGCAACAGTAGGGAAAGAGTTGGATAGCAAAATATTTAAATTTACTATTCCAACTCCAGTGAGTGCAACGGTTGGGAAAGTGTTGGATAGCGGAGGGGTAAAAATACTATTCCCACTCCAGTGAGAGTAATAGTGGGGAAAGTGTTTGGTAACCGAGTATAGAAAATTACTATTCCCACTCCAAAGAGTGCAACAGTAGGGAAAGTGTTGCATAGCTGAGGGGTAAAAATTACTATTCCCACTCCAGTGAGAGCAACAGTAGAGAAAGTGTTGGATAGCGGATGGGAAAAAATGTACTATTCCCACTCCAAAGAATGCAACAGTAGGGAAAGTATTGTATAACAGAGGAGAGAAACTTACTATTCCCACTCCAAAAAGTGCAAAAGTAGTGAAGTGTTGAATAGCGGCGGGCTAAAATTTACCATTCCTACTCCAAAGAGTGCAACAGTAGGAAAAGTGTTAGATAGCAGAGGGGTAAAAATTTGTATTCACACTTCAGTGAGAGCAAAAGAAGGGAAAGTGTTCGATAGTCGTTGGATAGAGGAGGGGTACAAATTACTATTCCCACTCCAAAGAATTCCACAGTAGGGAAAGAATTGAATAGCGGAGGAGTAAAAATGACTATTTCCACTCCAAAGAGTGCAAAAGTAGGGAAAGTGTTGGATAGCGGAGTGGTAAAAATTACTATTCCCATTCCAGTGAGAGCACAGTAGGGAAAATGTTGGATAGCGGAGGGGTAAAAATTACTATTCCCACTCCACTGAATGCAACAGTAGAATAACTGTTGGATAGCGGAGAGGGAAGTTACTATTCCCACTCCAGTGAGTGCAACTGTAGGGAAAGTATTAGATAGCGGTGAGGCAAAAATTACTATTCTCACTCCAGTGAGTTCAACAGTAGGGAAAGTGTTGGCTAGCGGAGGGGTAAAAACTAATATTTCCACTCCAAAGAATGCAACAGTAGGGAAAGTATTGGATAGCAGAGGAGTAAAAATTACTATTCCCTCTCCAAAAAGTGTAACAGTAGGGAAAGTATTGGATAGCGTAAGAGTACAAATTTATATTCCCACTCCAGTGAGTTCAACAGTAGGTAAAGTGTTGGATAGCGTAGGGGTAAAAATGACTATTCCCACTCCAAAAAGTGCAACAGTAGGGAAAGTATTCGATAGCGTAAGAGTAAAAACGTATATTCCCACTCCAGAGAGTGCAAAAGTAGGGAAAGCGTTGGATAGCGGAGGGGTACAAATTACTATTCTCACTCTAGTGGGTGCAACAGTAGGGAAATTGATATTCTTGACCCTGAGAATCTGTATGTCGATATTTCTGACCCACAATATTTGCAACTCGATATTTGTGCAAGTCGATATTTTTGATTTAATATTCTGTCTCTGCACTGTGGCAATGGGCAGCAAGCTGCAGCAACCTGCAGTAGATCCTGAGATGTAGTATGTATCAATGACAGAGAACTGTAACACGCCACAGTTGGTCCGATATGTAATATGTATCAATGGGCAGTGAGCTGTAACAGGTCTCCGTGGATCCTGAATTGTAACATGTATCAATGGGTAGCAAGCTGTAACAGATCTCAGCAGTGGCATAACAAAAGTTGAAGGGGCCCCCCTGCAAGGTACACAGAGGGGCCCCCGCTCCAGATTTAATCCAGAGCTCTCAGGTCTCAGTACTGTGCAACACCCGTCTACTCTAAATGCAATGACTAGTGGGATGTGGGATGATGACACCCCAACGACAAAGCTCAGACTGATAGGAATTGTAGAGCGATCCTCGCTTCTCAGTAAAAGGTAAAAACATGTGGCTCCGCTCATACTTAAATCAGCAGCCAGGGTATCTACCATAAAAGGTTCCAACACTGATTTAAATCACCACTAGACGTGTGAGAAAAAAGTTTTTAAAAAGTATCACCTGTTATCAAAAAAGGAAGAGGAAGTGACATTCAGTGTCAAATCCACCTTCGGTGGCATGGGAATTGTGGGTTCGGACTGAGACAAAAAAATTACCCTGGGGTCCAAAATAAAAATGGTCCCCCTTTAGCAAACCAGATGGCGATAAAAGTGGCCCACATTTGTAAATCAGGCCCGTTTTGAACTTGTAAAAACACTCTCTATGGGAATTTTTCAAGTCATGAGAGACAGTATGTATTTGTGTTTTTGGTGGGAAATCAAAAGTGAAAACAATTCTACCGATCCAAAACCCACAAACTGCAAAAACACAAGCCCACACACTGATCTGTGAGACCTGTGAGATCAGCCTCTCGGGCACTGCCAAACTGCCCTATAGGCAAGCTAGACCCCGGACATTTTTAAACAGCACACCCTACTTACATACAGAAGCCGCCGTCTCACCCTCTGCTAATGTCACAACGGGCTGGATGTATGAAAGCGTTTCCCATTCAGCATTAATGGGAAAACATGTTAGTACATATGGGTCTAGGTCGCACCAGATGAGTACCAGTGGCGGCTACTACCTGGAAGCAGTAGTGGCGCGGGGTGGGGGGATCGAGTTAAAAAAATGATCACTCACCTCCGGGCTGGCTGGCCGCCGCCGCCGCCTCTCTTGTGTCTTCTTCATGGCTTCTTGGGGGAAACAGGAAGCAGGTAGCACCAGGGCTCTAACGCTCCCCGCAGTCAATCACAAGGCTGCAATGCAGTGTTGTGATTAGTCTGAGTACCGTGACACTGCGCTCATCCAGGGTCTGGAGAGGTTGGCATTTTCTCCACGCAGGCTGTAATGCAGCTTGCATGGAGAACATGCTATGTGCGCATGACTGTTTGTAGGGCCCGTGAGGGCCGGCCAAACACTCATGCTCACATAGGGAGTGCAAACCACTCCTCCCCCTGCTCTGAGAGCAGCCCGCCCCACAAAGACGCCGCAACAGAAACAAATACAATGATAATAACCTCAAGTTATTATCATTTTCTCGCCACTCCCCAAGGGCCAGATGTACAACCATTTGAATTAGTGACTCGCAAATTGGAAAAAATTTCGAGTTGGCAATTTGCAAGTCCCTAATGCAAATGTACAACAGAGTCTGAGACACTGTTTGCGATGCCTAATGGGGTCGCAAATTGCATTCCTCAGGCACTCGTAATTTGCGACCCCATTATGAATCGCTGGCCCTCCCTTAAAGGAAAACGGGCTGCATTTTTTTTTTTAAATGATACGTTTCCAGTTCATTTTTCAAGGGCAGGCAGTGTTCCTGGGACCTCTGCCTTCCCTTACAAAATATTTTCCCATGCATTCTCAAAGGGTAACAAATCCCCTGGGGACCCCTTCCCGTTTGCGAATGCTTTACCACCTACTTGAAGTTATGTTAGTATGTATTTGTAGATCGCACGTTCACCCTGGGGTTTCCTGGCGCTGTGTACCGCTGGGGAACCCGTCCTGGCTTTCCCTGTGAGATGGTCCCTATTGGGCATCCCCAAGGTGATGCCAGGCATCCCCGGCAGCGAGGGGGCCGTTGTGGAGATTAAGCAAGCTATTGCCCAGAGTTGCAGCGTGGGACCCATGGTTAGAGAGGCACCGAGGCGAGATTTATCGAGCCCGCTGACATTGGTCCCGTACCCTGCCGCGTCGGGAATTGAACCCTGTTCCCAGGCCGACCTCTGCTTCTGGGTCTGCCGCCTCTAACCGGTGAGCCACACTTCTACACTTAGGTGGAAAATTGCAAAACAGTCATACTCAGACTCAGACTCGCTATTAGGAAGGGATGCCCTTGAAACGCCCCATCCTAATAGCGAGTTACAAATACTAATCAGCGAGCCCTTAGATATTTCTGCATGCGTAAACGGGTCGCAAACCCATTTGTGCATGCAAAAATACTTCGTACATCTGGCTCCAAGAGTACTATGGGATGAAGCACAGGAAGCAAAACACTTATGAGTAGATGTATGACCGCTTTTTGCGGTCGCAAATGGGAATTCGGCCAGTTTGCGACCGCAGAATTGGTCTGCCCCATGCACAAATCATATTTTGCGAGTCGCTAACCTATTAGGCTTGCGACTCCCTATTAGGAAGGGGCAGGCCAAGGGCGTCCCTTCCTAATATCGAGTCTAACACCAATGTATGATTGTTTTGTGATCGCATTTCCGGTGGCAAAACAATTGCAGTTTACCACCTACTTCAAGTAGGTGGTAAGCCACTCGCAAGCAAAAAGGGGTCCCCGCGGGACCCCTTCCCCTTTGTGAATGGTTGTGAAAACATTATTTAAGAGCATGCAGTGGTCCCAGGGACCACTACCTGCCCTAAAAAAAGTAAACTGCAAAGTTTCATTTTTCTTTTTTAAATGCATTGCGTTTTCCTTTAAGGAAAAAAAAACACCTGCTTTATTGAAAAAGCAGTCACAGACATGGTGGTCTGCTGACCCCACAGGCCACCATCCCTGAGAGTGCTAGCCATTCCTATGGGGTCGCAAATTACAATTGCCTCATGAATATTGATGAGGCATGCAATTTGGGACCCCATTGGGAATCACAAACAATGTATGAGAAAATGTTGTACATTCAGCTTAGCAAGTCGCAAATTGCGAGTCGCAATTCTGTGCAATTTGCGACTCGCTAACCTGAATGGTCGTACATCTGACCCTTAAAGGTGTATACATTAATTCTGTACGCTAAAAACCCACTGATTGAGAAACATGCAGAAGCATGCTCTACATATTGGCTCAGGTCAACAGGTCAGTGTTATAGGCTTCATTGCCCGCAGATATTTTCTGAAAGGAAGCGGCTTTCGAAATATAGAAGGAACTCATTCTTACTTAGCTATCGTGAGCTCTTATAATTGTTTGTAAGAGTATAATATTAGAGTACTATATGAATAGGCATTTCAGGAGTACGTATCTACCCGTCTACCTGTTTACACCCAAACATGCCTGTCCGCTATCGATCATATCATTGGAATTTCTGTCTTTTGGGCATTCTGTTGTATCTGTCTGGATTTGTCTTTTTCTCTCTATATATCTGATTTTCTATCTATTCATCTTTTTGAATTACTTCTTTTTACGTGGTTTTCCATTCATTGGTCTGTTTTCTGTCAGTCAGTCTTTCGATCTGTCCCTCTGTTTGTCTGTCTTTCTGATAAAGCATCTTTCTCTATGTACCTCTGCCTGTTCTTCTGTCTATCTCTCAATCTTTTTTTGTCCATTCTTGTGTCTAATACTCTAACGGCCCCTGCATCATCCATCCACACAATCACTCACCCATTCAAATTCATTCATCAATCCATGCATTCATCCATATATCCATTAATCAGTCGCTGTCTATCAATTTTCTGATTCAATCTCTCTCCTTAGCTCTCTTGTTATATGTTTCTATTTCTATATATCTCTCTAGGCCGAATTCACAAACCGCTTTCTATAAATACTTTTGTCTTGCTTCTTACTCTGAACTTAGGTCAGCCTCTAAAGTCACTTCGACTAACATATTAATTCTAATAACATCACGTGTGTGATTTCAGATGCATCATTGTTTTGTTGTGTGATGTTGCATCTAAAATGTCCCACTAACTTTCAGTATATGTGACTCATTATCCAATTGCTATTCTGAAACATTTACAAGTAAACAGCATGCGCGCTAAAGGGTTTTCCCGCTGCGCGCTGAAATTTGAAAAAAACGCGGTTTGTGACAAAGCCAGCTCGTCAAGCGCGTAGTGCAGGTAACGCCCATGACGAGCTGGCTTTGTCATCCGCATCGAAGGGGTTAAAGCTGATTTGACCAGGCTAAATGTGAAATAGCAAGAACAAGCCTTGTTTAAGGGAATTGGTTTGGCTTCTAAGTGAAAGTGCTGCTTTACATAAAAATAAGTGCATGAGTATTGCGGATGGATGAATAGGTGATTGCACGAAATGAGTCAATGGTTGAATGGATGTATGATGCCACCCACTCAATTAATACTCACCCATTAACATGGTCACTCATCTTTGCATTCATTTATTCACACATTGACTATTTTTTTCATTTGTCACTCATCAATTTACAATACCTCAGACACAAATTTGCCAATCGATGCACTTTCAGGAATATGTGACTTATTGGCCGTCCCAATGCTTTCTTTTACAGTCTCCTAAAATATTGCTTGGAAGGGAAGGATTAAAATGTGTCCTAGTTGAGGGGGAGTATTACCTGCTGACAAAAGGAGTGACAAGGGATCAGTCATCGCTGCCCTTGCAAGCAACGCCTCAAGCAATTTTAAATCCCGGAATGTGTCCTACTTGTAATTGGGCCCCAAGTGCCTTATTGGGTGACCCATCTACCTTCGATCGACCCATTTGAAATGGGGTAGCTTGCTTTGTAAACATGGGCTGCTTGCGGATTCTATCAGTTTGGTGAAATAACGCTAGCGCTGTAGCTGAGTGTAAGTGGATGAGATGCGGAGACTGTGCGGATTTTGCAGAGATGACGGCAGAACAAGAGGTGCAGGATGAATTTTAACAACAGATGGCTAAGATAAATTTGCTCAGTTTCCACTAAGACACATTTTTTTTATATAGGCTTACTTTTAAAACCATGAATTTCATAGTGTGCTTTAAAGCTTACTAATGTCTGGGGAGGAACAGTTTTTGCTCACTTGTTATTGCAAATATGCTTTGGCTTCTCTAATAGCTTATCGTTAATTTGAGAAAAGGGATTAGTTGATCACATATTGTAAAAATCTACAAAAATCCAAGTTTCACTTTACCAGTCATTTAAACTGGTGAAACACCACTTTTTAAGGAAAACTGCTGTTTGGCAGCCTACAGGGGCTGTGTTTGATGGCAGAAATTTGTAGCTCAGTCTGTGCTGAGGGGGCCCCCTGCTGCTCGGGCCCCCCCGCAACGCTGGGCTGCAGGGCCCTGTGTTACGCCCCTGGATCTCAGTGCGTCCCAAGCTGTAACATGTATCAATGGGCAGCGACCAGGAACAGGCCGCAGAATGTCCTAAACTGTAATATATATATATCAATGGGCAGCGAGCTGTAACAGGTCTCAGTGCGTCCCAAGCTGTAACATGTATCAATGGGCAGCAACCAGGAACAGGCCGCAGAATGTCCTAAACTGTAATATATATATATCAATGGGCAGTGAGCTGTAACAGGCCGCAGAATGTCCTAAACTGTAATATATATATATCAATGGGCAGCGAGCTGTAACAGGTCTCAGTGGATCCCGAGCTGTAACATGAATCAATAGACACCGAGCTGTAACCGGCCGCAATGGGTCCCGAGCTGTAACAGGTCTCACTGCGTCCCAAGCTGTAACATGTATCAATGGGCAGTGACCTGGAACTGGCCGCAGAATGTCCTAAACTGTAATATATATATATCAATGGGCAGCGAGCTGTAACAGGTCTCAGTGGATCCCGAGCTATAACATGAATCAATAGACACCGAGCTGTAACCGGCCGCAATGGGTCCCGAGCTGTAACAGGTCTCAGTGCGTCCCAAGCTGTAACATGTATCAATGGGCAGTGACCTGGAACTGGCCGCAGAATGTCCTAAACTGTAATATATATATATCAATGGGCAGTGAGCTGTAACAGGTCTCAGTGGATCCCGAGCTGTAACATGAATCAATAGACACCGAGCTGTAACCGGCCGCAATGGGTCCCGAGATGTAACAGGTCTCAGTGCGTCCCAAGCTGTAACATGTATCAATGGGCAGTGACCTGGAACTGGCCGCAGAATGTCCTAAACTGTAATATATATATATCAATGGGCAGTGAGCTGTAACAGGTCTCAGTGGATCCCGAGCTGTAACATGAATCAATAGACACCGAGCTGTAACTGGCCGCAATGGGTCCCGAGCTGTAACAGGTCTCAGTGCGTCCCAAGCTGTAACATGTATCAATGGGCAGTGACCTGGAACTGGCCGCAGAATGTCCTAAACTGTAATATATATATATCAATGGGCAGTGAGCTGTAACAGGTCTCAGTGGATCCCGAGCTGTAACATGAATCAATAGACACCGAGCTGTAACCGGCCGCAATGGGTCCCGAGCTGTAACAGGTCTCAGTGCGTCCCAAGCTGTAACATGTATCAATGGGCAGTGACCTGGAACTGGCCGCAGAATGTCCTAAACTTTAATATATATATATATCAATGGGCAGCGAGCTGTAACAGGTCTCAGTGGATCCCGAGCTATAACATGAATCAATAGACACCGAGCTGTAACCGGCCGCAATGGGTCCCGAGCTGTAACAGGTCTCAGTGCGTCCCAAGCTGTAACATGTATCAATGGGCAGCAACCAGGAACAGGCCGCAGAATGTCCTAAGCTGTAATATATATATATATATATCAATGGGCAGTGAGCTGTAACAGGTCTCAGTGGATCCCGAGCTGTAACATGAATCAATAGACACCGAGCTGTAACCGGCCGCAATGGGTCCCGAGCTGTAACATATATCAAGGGTCAGTGTGCTGTAACAGGCCGCAATGGGTATGAAGCTGTAATATGAATCTAATGGGCAGCGAGCTGTAACAGGCTGCAGTAGGCCTGAAGATGTAATTGCCTTTATTAGGCCCCGAGCTGTGACACGCTCAAAGGCCTCATAGGCCTCATGCAGCTCTGGGCATCAATCAGCCTCAAGTAGTAACAGACATTAACGTGATTCAAGCTGTAATCAGTATTAATGGGTCTCAACTAGTAACAGATAACAATCGCCTTCATTCTATAATAGGCATTAATGGCCCCCAAGCTAGAATAGGCATCAGTGAGTCTAAAATTGTAAAATGCATCAGTGGATTCTCAAGATGAGCTTCATGGTAGACCATGTGCCTGGGTACGAGTTACTTGGTAAAATTACTGATTCAAGTTGGGTATGGCACCCCTGCAACATGCAACGATGAGCTTGTGCCCCCCAGAATGGAGAAAGATGATGTGGATATGAAATGACCAGGCTCTTTACTGCAAATGTATATCTAATTGCAGAGATATTTTTTCTCCCATTTATCACCTTAATTGGCCACGTGGGTAATTTGATCCGGGGTGAGGCATTGGGGTTGTGGGTGGGGGTGTAACTCCACGGTTTACTGCCCAGTCCTCTTTTTATGGTTACACTCCTTGCAGTGCCGAGAAGCTCCACCCAGAGATTGTCACCTCCATGGACAGGTGCGAGACTTTCAATTTTCTTTTGATCTTATGAAAGCAGTACCTTTCTTTCCGTGTCTCTCTGCTTCTCTCCTATTGAACACAAGGTCTTTCGTGGGTACTTTTGCCCAGTTTTTTTCTCCTGTTTCCTGAACTCAGAGACACATGGAATGTGTTGCCAGGGTGATAATGCACCTGGACAGCCAGAGCAGGCACTACACATGTCCCACCAGCAGGGCGCGTGTATCCTGCAGGCCTCCAGGCCTTCACTCCAGGGGCAGCAGTCACCAAACATGCCAGAAAAGAGGGAACGTTTCTTGTACCAAAATCACCCACAATGCACCATTGAGCTGTGTATCATCATGGACAGGGCCGGCTTTAGCACTGGTGGCGCTCAGTGCGACAATGTTTTTTGGTGCCCCCCCATGACCACCTGCGCAACGAATTCCCTCACTACCACCGCTCCGTAACAGTCTCTGTGAGAAGTTGGCCTGATAGGTGATGTTTCCAATTCTGGAACCACCTATTATCAGACAAAACAATCCCTTATGGTGTCAGGTTGTAAGTCAACCTTGTTAGACAAGCTATCCTAGGGGTAGCATGGACTAAGCAGCCTAAAGGCTTAACTTAAGAGGTCGTGTTAAGCGAGCTGTTTTACCACATACAATCCTGTAATATCAAATGAAAGGACACCACACAAGTATATATTATAAAAATATATGTGTTTATTACTAAAAACAATCCCCAGTATTCTTTATGAATAAAGGGGCACAAGCGTTAAATCAAAAGCACAGTTTAAACATACAAGTTGCACAATTATGGATGAGGGCGGGTGGCCACTCAAACCATATACTAAACAAGTGGTATAAGAGATACCAATCGAACAGTGGTTAGGCCTAGGGCCTAGGGAATCGCTGGGAGCAGTCAGGACAAGCAGTGCTGAAGTCGGGAGAGGCCCACGGGATTCGGGAGCAGTGCGGAAAGCGCACGCATGCACCAATGTTAACCAATGGTGCGTAAAAGTTACAAAGTTAAAGTTTAAGGACACTTCCGCTGAACCTAGAGGAACAAAACTTAAGACACAGACCCTAGAGATGTGTACCAGTGTGGGAACACCGGCGGAGAAAAGTTACCTCACCCACAGGAAGCGGGTGCACAGGGTCGAAGTTGAGTCGGGTTTCGTCACGCAGGCTCTTGGTGGTTGAAGCTGAAAGGGCTGCAGGCGGGGTGAAAGAAAAGTGTCTGGTGGAGTCCAAGGGTGGACTCGAGTCGAAAAGTACCTGAAAGCAGAGGGGACAGAGTCTGGGTCACTCAGCAGTGACCAGGGTGGAACCAGGACGGAACCAGGCAATGTCGGGCGCAATCAGGTCGCTGTCGAGGTGCTTCTCTCCACTGTCACGTGGGCTCTGGGGCATCTACGACATCCAGGAGCAGGTCACGATCTGTCCCACGCAGGCTCTCGCCGTCGGCGCTGTCGGCTTCAAGATTGGAGCAAACAACACTTGGCAAAAGCAATCCACGCGGAACCGGGAGATTGCTTCTCACTCAAACCAGGAGGGTCAGAGTGGGGGCTCCTTTTCAGGGGAGCTGGTGCAAATCTGGAGCAACTAGATTCACAAGTCGATTTCAAGTTTTCGTCGGCACTGGGGCCACTAGCCGGCTGGCAAGTGACCGGGCCAACGCATTGAGCCAAAAGTAGCAGAAGGGCCCCACGCAGCACTCTTCGAGTGTGGAGGGCTGAACTTCGGTGCAAGTGTGGCTCAGGGTTGGGGCTTCTCAAACCCCGGTGTACAGCTTCGAGGGTCACTCGTGGGCTGCACGGTCAGCGTCTCGTGGTCAATTCAAGATGGCGTGCCCCACGCTTCCGGTCGCCTCCACGGGTCTCAGCTCTGCAGGGACTGTGGATCGGGCTGTTGGAAAGCAGACAGGCTTGATCTCGTCGATCTCTGTCGCTCGAGTTCCGGCGGGAACTGCAACAAAGTAGACGTCGATAGCTGGATGGTGCCTGTTTGCACAGGGTGGTCACTCCTTGACCACAAGGGAGATTCTTCGGGCTTCTACGTCGAGTAGGATGTCGAAGGGTCCAGAATTTCGTTTCTTATGTTTCTTCAGGATAATCTGAAGTGCATTGGCACTGCTCCCACTCTTATTCGAATCTGGGGGGCGTGATTACCTGCTAGGTCCCCCCCTATGGGTGGGACCCAGGAAGGGGGTGGATACACCCCTTTCCTTTGATCCAGGCCACCCTGGCACGAGGGCTGGAGTGCCCCAGAACCGGTTTGGCCGGATTATGCAAGGGGCAGCCTTGTGCGCCCCAGGCAGTGTCTGGTTTCTTTCAGACCTCCCTGCTACAATCCACTATCTCCTGTCTGGAGGGTGGTGACACCCTCCTGCGACAGGAAACCCTTTGTCCAGGCCCCATTTGGCTGAGTTTCGGTCAGCTGCAGGGGTCCAGACTCTTGTCTGTGGCAGAGGCATCCATGTTGTGGATCTAAGGCCCTTTTAGAAATTAACCGCATTAAAGTAAAGGAACATGTCTTACCCCTCTAGAGGGGTGGAATGCTATCCCCGTCGCCAGAACTGGCGAGGGGATAGTATTCCAAATCGTATGACACCTTACACGACATGTTTTGATAAAGCCAAACCAGAGTTGCTATATAACCGCGAGGATTATAAGGCACTTAAGAGTATATGGTATGGCATTATCCTGAAACAGCTTAGGGAGTTGTTCCCGACAGCTGCAGACAGGCTCAGCTCATGCTAGAGCTCCATCTCACATTAAACCACGCACTCTGCCTCCAGGATTGATGAGGCTTTCCATAGGAGTGGCTCACAGGTTTATATGTGTCCAGATATAGGTTTAGATATAGGTATACTATATCCAAGTAAGGGGTGATTACACCACCTTACCCCAGCTGAGTGATCAGCCAGTTGTGTCAATTTAAGAACCAGCCAGGGGTGGCAAAAGATATGCTGCAGCCCCTGGTAGGCCTTGGTGGCCCCTATGCCCTGGGCACCTATAGTGCATTATACAGGGGCTGACAAGGAGTCCATTTCCAATTGTGGTATGTGCCTATAGCACATGTATCATTAATTTAGTGAGAGAACAGCAGGCTGGGGGTCTGATCAGCAGGCCCACAGCCTCAGTAGTCGAAAACCAGTGAAGCAAAAAGCAAAAATTTGGGGTGACCATAGGATAGCAGACCCTACTCTCCTACACAACCCCCCCCCAAACGCAGGGACATTAAACTAACCTTGACCAGATAAGTCTTCATGTTCTAAGTGGAAGTACCTGGAGAGACCATCTGCATTACCATGGTCAGTCCCTGGGCGGTGCTCCACTGTAAAGTCCATCCCCTGTAGGGAAATGGACCACCTGAGCAGTTTGGGATTTTCACCCTTCATCTGATTGAGCCACAAGAGGGGCTTATGGTCTGTCTGAACTAGGAAGTGAGTTCCAAACAAGTAGGACCTCAACTTCTTCAGGGCCCAAACCACAGCAAAGGCCTCCCTCTCAATGGCTGACCAACGTTTCTCTCTAGTGGTCAGCCTTCTGCTAATGAAAGCAATGGGCTGGTCTTGACCATCTTGATTAAGTTGTGAGAGCACAGCTCCCACCCCCAACTCAGAAGCATCTGTCTGTACAATGAACTGTTTGGAGTAGTCAGGACTCTTCAGGATAGGTGCAGAGCACATGGCCTTCTTCAGGTCATCAAATGCCTTTTGACAGCTAACTGTCCACTGAACCTTTTTTGGCATCTTCTTGGATGTCAAGTCATTTAATGGTGTCACTATAGACCCATAGTTTTTCACAAACTTTCTGTAATACCCAGTCAGGCCCAAGAAGGCTCTGACTTGTGTCTGGGTAACTGGAGGAGCCCAGTCCTGTATGGCCTGGATTTTGCTCTCCAGTGGCTGAACCTGACCTCCACCTACTAGGTGGCCCAGGTATACAACCTTACTCTGCCCTATCTGGCACTTGGTGGCCTTGATAGTCAGGCCTGCCTTTTGCAGGGCCTTCAGAACTTTCTTCAGGTGGATCAGGTGATCCTCCCAGGTGGAGCTAAAGACAGCAATATCATCTAGATATGCTGCACAAAAGTCATCCAACCCAGTAAGGACTTGGTTCACCAACCTTTGGAAAGTGGCAGGTGCATTCTTCAAACCAAAGGGCATTACCACAAACTGATAATGTCCACTAGGGGTAGAGAATGCTGATTTGGCTTTTGACTCCTCAGCTAGTCTGATTTGCCAGTAGCCAGCTGTCAGATCAAATGTGCTCAGAAACTTGGCAGAAGCCAATCTGTCAATGAGCTAATCTGCTCTTGGAATGGGGTGAGCATCTGTCCTAGTGACAGCATTGAGACCCCTGTAGTCCACGCAAAATCTAATTTCTCTCTTTCCATCTTGGGTATGAGGTTTTGGCACAAGGACTACTGGGCTGGCCCATGGGCTCTCTGATTGCTCAATCACTCCAAGCTCTAACATCTTTTGCACCTCAGCCTTGATGCAATCCCTTACATGGTCAGGTTGCCTGTAGATCTTATTCTTCACAGGCAGACTGTCACCAGTGTCCACCACATGGGTACACCAGTCAGTCTGGCTGGGTGTGAGTGAAAACAATTGCCTGTGGGCTTGCAACACTTGTCTGCAGTCCATCTGTTGCTGGTCAGTGAGGCTGCCTGCCAAGGCTACTCCATCAACTGAACCATCATCAGGGTTCTGAGAAAGCAGGTCTGGGAGAGGGTCACTCTCTTCCTCCTGATCCCCATCTGTGGCCATGAGCAAGCTCATGTCCTCCCTGTCCACAAATGCTTTCAAACGATTCACATGGATTACCCTGTGAGGGCTCCTGGGTGTTCCAAAGTCAACCAAGTAAGTGACTTCTCCCTTCTTCTCAATGATAGGATAGGGTCCACTCCATTTGTCCTGGAGTGCTGCTGGGGCCACTGGCTCCAGTACCCACACCTTCTGTCCTGGCTGGAACTCTACCAGTACAGCCTTTTGGTCATGCCAAGCTTTTTGTAATTCTTGGCTGGCCTCCAGGTTTTTGGATGCTCTTTCCATGTATTCAGCCATCCTGGAGCGGAGACCAAGTACATAGTCCACTATGTCTAGCTTAGGCTTTTTGAGAGGTAACTCCCATCCTTCCTTCACCAAACACAATGGACCCCTCACAGGGTGGCCAAACAAAAGTTCAAAAGGGCTGTAGCCAACCCCCTTCTGTGGGACCTCTCTGTAAGCAAAGAGCAGGCAAGGTAAAAGAATGTCCCATTTCCGCCTGAGCTTCTCTGGTAATCCTTTTATCATGCCTTTTAGGGTCTTGTTAAATCTCTCCACAAGCCCATTGCACTGTGGATGGTAGGGGGTGGTAAACTTGTAGTTTACCCCACACTCCTTCCACATTGCTTTCAGATAGCTGGACATAAAATTGGTGCCCCTATCTGATAATACCTCCTTTGGGAAGCCCACTCTTGAGAAAACTGCAATGAGGGCTTTTGCCACCACAGGTGCTGTGGTGGTCCTCAGGGGAATAGCCTCTGGATATCTGGTGGCATGATCCACTACCACCAGTATAAATCTGTTCCCAGATGCTGTTTGGGGGTCCATGGGACCCACAATATCAATTCCAACTCTTTCAAAGGGGACCCCCACCACAGGTAGTGGTATTAGGGGGGCCTTTGTTGTGCCACCTGACTTACCACTGGCTTGGCAAGTGACACAGGAGCGACACAACTCCTTGACATTTTCTGACATATGAGGCCAGTGAAAGTGTGAAACAAGCCTGTCCCACGTCTTGTTCTGGCCTAAGTGTCCTGCAAGGGGAATATCATGGGCCAAGGTAAGGAGGAACCCCCTAAACTGCAGAGGTATAACCAACCTCCTGGTCATGCCAGGCTTGGGGTCTCTAGCCTCTGAGTAAAGGAGTCCATCATCCCAATACACAGTATGGGTACCTTGGGCATCCCCAGCAGCCTCAGCAGCAGCCTGCTGTCCGAGGGGTTCAAGGGAAGGGCAATCTAATTGAGCCTGCCTCAGGTCTGCCCTTGAGGGTCCCCCTGTCCCCAGAAACTCAACCTGGTCAGGTTCAAGTTCCTCAGAGACAGTCTCCTCTTGGACTGCAGAATCAGTTTCCTCTGAAACTTGATCCTCAACCTGGGGCAAGGTGGAAGGCTCAGCCTTTCCTCTCTTGCTCCTTCTCTTGGGTTGTGGTTGGTCTATTGTTCCAAGATCCACCACTGGTTCAGGAAGGCACTTCTTAGCCTGAGCCCTTGTCATGACAAGGACATGCTCTGAAATCCCTAGCATTTCTGCATGAGTCCTGTACTCCACTTCTGACCAAGCTGAGCTTTCAAGATCATTGCCTAACAGACAGTCTACTGGTAGGTCTGCACTCACAACAACTTTCTTTAGGCCATCTACCCCTCCCCAGGAGAAGTTCACAACTGCCACACTATGGGAAGTAGTGGAGTTGCTTGCATTGGTCACTAGGTAACTTTCACCTAGTACAATCTGTCCAGGGTCCACAAAGTCAGGTGTCACCATTGTGACACTGGCACATGTGTCCCTGTAGGCTTGAGCCAGTTTCTCATTAATTAAAGGCGTCTGCCTATATTTGCCCAGGTTACTGGGACTCACTGCAGTGGGCAAATCTATGTCCACATCTTATAGGAGAACTGCCTGAGTAGGGGTTCTGACTAGGCCAGATCCTACTTCAATACCCAGGGTCAACCCAGCTACACCCTTGGACTGTGTTCCACCACTGCTTACTGGACTAGGGGCTGCAGTTGCTTTAGGAGCTGGAGTGGTGGAGACTGGATTTGCCTTAGTGCATTCACTGCCCCAGTGGGAAACTGATTTGCAGGTATTACACCAAGGTGTCTTTGGACCTTTATTCTTCTTTTTCTTGTTTCCATTTTGGGAACCACCCTCCTTACTATTAGTTTGGGGGCCTGAAGACTTCTGGTCTTTTTCTTTATCTTTCTGATTTCCACCCTTCTGGTCTGTTTTCTTCTGGTCACCACCTTGGTTCTGGGGTTTCTGCTTAATCCTTGTTCTGACCCATTTGTCCGCCTTATTTCCCAATTCTTGGGGAGAGGTCAGATCAGAGTCAATAAGGTATTGATGCAACAGCTGGTTTGTACAGTTATTAAGGATCTGTTCTCTCATTATAAGATTGTACAATCCTGTATAGTCTGAAACTTTACTTCCCTGCAACCAACCCTCCAAAGCCTTAGTGGCACAATCCACGAAATCAGTCCAGTCTTGAGTCTGTGCTTTTTGGGTGTCTCTGAACAACAACCTGTATTGCTCAGTGGTTAGGCCAAACCCTTCAATAAGAGCACTCTTCAAAACAGAGTAGTTTTTGGCATCCTCAGGTCTAACTGTGAGGAGCCTATCCCTCCCTTTCTCAGAAAAGGAGTACCATAAAATTGCAGCCCACTGATCCTGAGGAACCTGCTGTACCATGCAGGCTCTCTCAAGAGCAGTCATCCATTTGTGGATGTCATCCCCTTCCTTGTAGGGGGGCACAATTTTTGTCAGGTTTCTATTATCATAGCCCCTGTCTTTTTCTTTAGGAATATTGCTGCCACCAGTGGCATCTAAGCCACTCAATTTCTGCTCTCTAGCCAAGGTAAGTCTAGCTTGAGCCAAGGTAAGTTTAGCTTGAGCCAGGGCTACCTCCTCCCTCTCTATTTGGAGTTTGACAGCCCTCATTCTGGCCCTATGCTCTGTCTTCTGAGAAGCAGTCATGCCTCTCTGAGATTCTCTAGAGGCACTAGAAATATGAGAGTCCCCTGAGGGAGATCTCACTCTTCTGTTGCCTGGGAGAATGACATGGTTGGATCTGGGGAGGTGCTGGCCCTCTCCATTTCCCAGTAGGTCTAAGTTGGCCTGGTTAAGCCTGGCAACTTGGACCTGGCTACCCCTCTGATCCTGATTCTCTGGGTCCTCTACTTCTGAGTCCTCCTCCTCCTCCTCTTCTTCCTCTTCTTCTTCCTCCTCTGAAGTGGTATCAGTTACAGGGGGGTTCACTCCTTCTCCTGATTCTAAGGGGGGTTCATTTCCCTTCTCTAAGTCATCCTGCTCTAGAATGGCTATCAGGATAGGACATGTGGGACTTCTGCCCCTTTTTAACCCTCTTGATATGCACAGGGCAATCAAGTCCTTTCGGGTTAGTTTGTCATAGCTGGAAGTTGCCTTGGTAAGGTCAACTGTCACAGGAGCAGACCCTGAGGCTTTTCCTGTGTCAGACATGACTGCTAGTGAGGTGTAAGTGGTGCACTTACCTACACTAAGTGTTTTCCTACTGTACCTTGCTAGTGAGTTGTAGTCAGGGTGTGCTAATCCCTTTAATCTACAACTACTAAATTCAGTAGAACTTAATATGCTAAGCTTTTGATTTATATGTACCTAGAGGTACTTGATGTGATCTTTCAATTTGATAAAAGATTGCAATGGTAAAACAACAGCAAGCTCAAATCCGCACCGCTGCTCACCAATGTGAGAAGTTGGCCTGATAGGTGATGTTTCCAATTCTGGAACCACCTATTATCAGACCAAACAATCCCTTATGGTGTCAGGTTGTAAGTCAACCTTGTTAGACAAGCTATCCTAGGGGTAGCATGGACTAAGCAGCCTAAAGGCTTAACTTAAGAGGTCGTGTTAAGCGAGCTGTTTTACCACATACAATCCTGTAATATCAAATGAAAGGACACCACACAAGTTTATATTATAAAAATATATGTGTTTATTACTAAAAACAATCCCCAGTATTCTTTATGAATAAAGGGGCACAAGCGTTAAATCAAAAGCACAGTTTAAACATACAAGTTGCACAATTATGGATGAGGGCGGGTGGCCACTCAAACCATATACTAAACAAGTGGTATAAGAGATACCAATCGAACAGTGGTTAGGCCTAGGGCCTAGGGAATCGCTGGGAGCAGTCAGGACAAGCAGTGCTGAAGTCGGGAGAGGCCCACGGGATTCGGGAGCAGTGCGGAAAGCACACGCATGCACCAATGTTAACCAATGGTGCGTAAAAGTTACAAAGTTAAAGTTTAAGGACACTTCCGCTGAACCTAGAGGAACAAAACTTAAGACACAGACCCTAGAGATGTGTACCAGTGTGGGAACACCGGCGGAGCAAAGTTACCTCACCCACAGGAAGCGGGTGCACAGGGTCGAAGTTGAGTCGGGTTTCGTCACGCAGGCTCTTGGTGCTTGAAGCTGAAAGGGCTGCAGGCGGGGTGAAAGAAAAGTGTCCGGTGGAGTCCAAGGGTGGACTCGAGTCGAAAAGTACCTGAAAGCAGAGGGGACAGAGTCTGGGTCACTCAGCAGTGACCAGGGTGGAACCAGGACGGAACCAGGCAATGTCGGGCGCAATCAGGTCACTGTCAAGGTGCTTCTCTCCGCTGTCACGTGGGCTCTGGGGCATCTACGACGTCCAGGAGCAGGTCACGATCTGTCCCTTGCAGGCTCTCGCTGTCGGCGCTGTCGGCTTCAAGATTGGAGCAAACAACACTTGGCAAAAGCAATCCACGCGGAACCGGGAGATTGCTTCTCACTCAAACCAGGAGGGTCAGAGTGGGGGCTCCTTTTCAGGGGAGCTGGTGCCAATCTGGAGCAACCAGATTCACAAGTCGATTTCAAGTTTTCGTCGGCACTGGGGCCACTAGCTGGCTGGCAAGTGACTGGGCCAATGCGTTGAGCCAAAAGTAGCAGAAGGGCCCAACGCAGCACTCGTCGAGTGTGGAGGGCTGAACTTCGGTGCAAGTGTGGCTCAGGGTTGGGGCTTCTCAAACCCCGGTGTACAGCTTCGAGGGTCACTCGTGGGCTGCACGGTCAGCGTCTCGTGGTCAATTCAAGATGGCGTGCCCCACGCTTCCGGTCGCCTCCACGGGTCTCAGCTCTGCAGGGACTGTGGATCGGGCTGTTGGAAAGCAGGCAGGCTTGATCTCGTCGATCTCTGTTGCTCAAGTTCCGGCGGGAACTGCAACAAAGTAGACGTTGATAGCTGGATGGTGCCTGTTTGCACAGGGTGGTCACTCCTTGACCACAAGGGAGATTCTTCGGGCTTCTACGTCGAGTAGGATGTCGAAGGGTCCAGAATTTCGTTTCTTATGTTTCTTCAGGATAATCTGAAGTGCATTGGCACTGCTCCCACTCTTATTCGAATCTGGGGGGCGTGATTACCTGCTAGGTCCCCCCCTATGGGTGGGATCCAGGAAGGGGGTGGATACACCCCTTTCCTTTGATCCAGGCCGCCCTGGCACGAGGGCTGGAGTGCCCCAGAACCGGTTTGGCCGGATTATGCAAGGGGCAGCCTTGTGCGCCCCAGGCAGTGTCTGGTTTCTTTCAGACCTCCCTGCTACAATCCACTATCTCCTGTCTGGAGGGTGGTGACACCCTCCTGCGACAGGAAACCCTTTGTCCAGGCCCCATTTGGCTGAGTTTCGGTCAGCTGCAGGGGTCCAGACTCTTGTCTGTGGCAGAGGCATCCATTTTGTGGATCTAAGGCCCTTTTAGAAATTAACCGCATTAAAGTAAAGGAACATGTCTTACCCCTCTAGAGGGGTGGAATGCTATCCCCGTCGCCAGAACTGGCGAGGGGATAGTATTCCAAATCGTATGACACCTTACACGACATGTTTTGATAAAGCCAAACCAGAGTTGCTATATAACCGCGAGGATTATAAGGCACTTAAGAGTATATGGTATGGCATTATCCTGAAACAGCTTAGGGAGTTGTTCCCGACAGCTGCAGACAGGCTCAGCTCATGCTTGAGCTCCATCTCACATTAAACCACGCACTCTGCCTCCAGGATTGATGAGGCTTTCCATAGGAGTGGCTCACAGGTTTATATGTGTCCAGATATAGGTTTAGATATAGGTATACTATATCCAAGTAAGGGGTGATTACACCACCTTACCCCAGCTGAGTGATCAGCCAGTTGTGTCAATTTAAGAACCAGCCAGGGGTGGCAAAAGATATGCTGCAGCCCCTGGTAGGCCTTGGTGGCCCCTATGCCCTGGGCACCTATAGTGCATTATACAGGGGCTGACAAGGAGTCCATTTCCAATTGTGGTATGTGCCTATAGCACATGTATCATTAATTTAGTGAGAGAACAGCAGGCTGGGGGTCTGATCAGCAGGCCCACAGCCTCAGTAGTCGAAAACCAGTGAAGCAAAAAGCAAAAATTTGGGGTGACCATAGGATAGCAGACCCTACTCTCCTACAGTCTCCATAACCACTCTCACTCAGATGAATTTAATTCGATTGATAGTGTCACTCATAAAAGTGAAGGGTGTCAGAGCACTTTACATTGCACACACATTACTCAATCATATGTGCGTAAATTAATGTATAGGAAACGTTTCATAAGACAGAGTGGTAGGATTTATATGTCATCCATTCTGGTAGGCAGTAAAGTTTAGGTGAGCTTGATCTGGAGAAGCACAAACTCAGAATTTAAAGCGTAAGACCATGATTGGAGATTATCTTTAATAATTGGAATTGATTTCTACCCAAATCAATACTTTATATAATATTGGAATATTGAAAGTCTGGGGAAAAATTAATTCGCTCTAAACTATTCTTGAAGTCTGCATTTCAGTTCTTTGATGACAGTTAATAGCTCACGGATTGGTATTGGTTTTTTAACTAATAAACTACAGGTAACAAAAGAAAGTTTCTGACAAAGCAGTAACCCCCTGACCTGTTTACGTTATGTTCACTTCGGGATTTGCATGATGCACATTCTTTGCAGCAGGCATATTGACCCTCTGCGCTAACTTATGATGAATCAAAACATCCCCAGTCAAAACTCCAACTAGACAAAACTTCTTTCTCTTCAGGAAGAACATCACATCGCTCACCGGAGTAGGCTTGACATTTTTATTGTTGACTGAACATTGCTGGAGGTCAGGAACACTGCCACGGGTGCTTTTAAAAACAATATAGTATAGCAAACAGGCGCCCTCATGCAAAGTCAGCACCCGGTGCGGTGGCACCGGTGGTACCGCCCTAGAGCCGGCCCTGATCATGGACGTCATTTAAGGGTCGAAGCTGCGACCCCTGGCTTGCCCTCTGCTACCCCTGGCACTGCCTTGGCGACCCCTGGCCTCAGAGGTGGCAAATTCAGTGGCAGGAACACAGGGGCAGCTGGGGCATCACACTCTTTATTGTCTGTCAATTCTTTATCCCACTAATGTGTAAGTATGAGTGTGTGAGTGAAAGTGGGTATCAAAGGGTGTGTAATGTCACTGCCACTACCCCTGGTATTATGGTGAATTGACGTCCATGTATATCTGTTGTTGTTTGGTAGCAGTTTGTGTTACTCCAGTAAGGTATTTTATGTGTCTAGCTTAAGGTGTGCTTCTGTGGTGAATGACTTGTAGAGTCAAACCCCTCCAGTTGTAGAAAAATACAAAAAAAAGTCAGAGCAGCAAAGTTTTAGGAAACACCAATGAAGTATTTCAAGCATTACCCTATAGATCTGCTTGTTTCCGGTATCAGCTAAATATACTGCCTCTAGCTTATGTTAAAGGCGCCTGCAACAGAGTTTCTCACCAAACAATCGCTCCCTCACCTACCGTTACATCAGCCCTCCATCTTGATATCAATTTATTGCCTATTGTTGTTGAATGTTTTTACCACTTGGAAGTCTTTAGAAATAAGTTGTAATCCTTATTGTGGACAGGTATTGTGTACTACCACTCCCTCATGCAACCACCATGAGTTCTCGATTTGTGGTAGGTCTGAGAGATGTTGGGTTGTCTGGAATGTGTTTTTTTTTCAAATAAATGTTTATTTAGTACAACTATTGAACTGATGAGACACGCTGAAGGACTTTTAGGCACTCGAATATCGAAGTAGCGGCTGCTCCCATTGCGAAGTGGTGAAGCGGGGGAGGGGGAATACAAACCAAAAACATCACGGAAGACAGAATTAAAAATATATAAAATTGCACTTATCTGCTCCGACGGCTGCCCACGTGCTCCCGATCCTCTTCTTTCCGACGTCAGACACTGCTGCCCACTGTGCAGGATCCCAGATGCCAATCCCAGGGCTTTTCTCATGCTGGGAATACTATTTCCTGGTTCGGCCCCCAGACAGGAGCTGGGAGTCTGTGTTGGTTCTCCACCCGGCTGTACAACACAGCTAAGGGTTGGAGAAAGGCTACCTGCGCATGACGGTCTGGCCCACCCCTTATCCCATCCTCCCGGTGCTGCAGCATCAGTATGGATGGCCCAATGCCCATCCCTATCATATTATCTTTGTAATTTTCTTAAAAACAAAAATCTAGAATAAACAAATTGGTAATTGCACAAAAAATTTTTCAAGTAAGAAATAAAAGAATGGCAGAGTAAGATGAGGAACCAAACATCAGCGAATAAAGTGAGGAAAAGAAAAGACATGAAAAATCGATGTCGGAAAGAAATGACATAAGGAGCAGGGAAAATTACATGATGAAAGTAAAAATGCATGATCAAGAAATGAAACAATAAAATAAAGACAGCATAAAGAATGACGAAGAAACAAAATAGAAAGTATGGACGAAGGAATGAGAAAATATATTCTGGACAAGAGAAAGTCTGAGAATCAACTTTAGAAAGAAGAAAAGAAATGAGGAGCGAGGGAAGGCAATGAGATAAAAGAACAAAATTAAGACTAAAACAATACGAAACACACAGCCCACAGAAGAATTAAACAAGGAAGGAATGAAAGAAAGTGTAAGGAGAATGAAGTGAGATGTAGATGTTAAAACTGAGAAAAGAAAAAAGCCGGAAGAAATTAGCAGGGAAAAAGAAACCGAACAGGAAAAAGAAATCAAAGACAGTGCACTCACCTTTCATGCAAGACAGGTCAAATTAGCACAAGTTCATGGGTAAACTTGTGAGCAGTAGCACCACGCCAAGGTTTTGACCTTTGCTACTGAACATTCACACCATTCACCCCTTCATTCACACTACCTTGCTTCCCATCAGACCCACAGACATTCCGCACCCAACTCCAGATAGGGGCGGTGCCAGAGTTCCTGGAGCTCAAGGCAAAATTGAATTTGCCTGAGTAGAACCCCAGAAATTGCTATTAAAAGCTCTTTGGTACAACGACAAGGAACATCATAAGGCGTTACCACACCTTATGGAAGGCTCCGCCCCCACCTCAAAGTGCATCTCACTGGTAGTTTGCAAGCTGGTGCCCGGTTTGTCCCACTGAACAATCAAAGAAGTAAATGGCAGAGGCCATGAGAAGCAGAGCAGCCGCGGCCATCCTGTGAGTCTGATGTTAGCTCGGTGGCCCCAGGTCCCTCATTCACACCATTCATAGCCCAGTCCACAGACTGCACTCCCACTGTAGGCATCCCCGACTACTCCTCTACACACAGCCGAGTGGTGAAGGATGTCATAAAGCCTGTAAAGGCCAGGGTATGATGTAGTAGATGACATCACAAGGGATTGTTGGGAAATGCTGATAACACTCCAGGAAGCAGGAGAGAAAAGACAGGAAGAAAGCAGCTAGGAACAAGGCACAGAACAGGAAGAAAATGAAATCAAAGACAGAGCACACCCCTTTCATCCAAAACAGGTCAAATTAGCACAAGTTCATGGGAAAACTTGTGAGCAGTAGCACCACGCCAAGGTTTTGACCTTTGCTACTGGGCATTCACACCATTCACACCTTCATTCACACTACCTTGCTTCACATTAGACCCACAGACATTCCGCACCCAGCTCCAGATAGGGGCGGTGCCAGAGTTCGTGGAGCTCAAGGCAAAATTCAATTCACCTGCAAAGAGAACCCCAGGAATTGCTATTAAAAGCTGTTTACTGCAACGACAAGGAACCTCATAAGGCCTTACCACACCTTATGGAAGGCTCTGCCCCCACCTCAAAGTGCATCTCTTTGGCGGTCTGCGAGGTGCTGTCTGTTTTCTCCCACTGAACAACCAAACAACACATGGCAGAGGCCTCGAGAAGCAGAACTGCCACGGCCATCCTGTGAGTCTGATGTTAGCTTGGTGACCCCAAGTCCCCCATTCACACCTTCATTCATACTACCGTGCTCCCCATTAGACTCACAGACATTCCGCACCCCGCTCCAGATAGGGGCGGTGCCAGAGTTCCTGGAGCGAAAGGCAAAATTCAATTAGCCTGCAAAGAGAACCCCAGGAATTACTATTAAAAGTTGTTTACTGCAACTACACGGAACCTCATAAGGCCTTCCCACACCTTATGGAAAGCTCCGTCCCTCCCACCTCAAAGTGCATCTCTCTGGCGGTCTGCGAGGTGCTGCTGGTTTTCTCCCACTGAACAACCAAACAACACATGGCAGAGGCCTTGAGAAGCAGAACTGCCACGGCCATCCTGTGAGTCTGATGTTAGCTCGGTGCCCCCAAGTCCCCCATTCACACCTTCATTCATACTACCGTGCTTCCCATTAGACCCACAGACATTCCGCACCCAGATCCAGATAGGGGCGGTGCAAGAGTTCCTGGAGCTCAAGGCAAAATTCAATTCGCCTGCAAAGAGAACCCCAGGAATTGCTATTAAAAGCTGTTTACTGCAACGACAAGGAACCTCATAAGGCCTTACCACACCTTATGGAGGGCTCCGCCCCCACCTCAAAGTGCATCTCTCTGGCGGTCTGCGAGGTGCTGCCTGTTTTCTCCCACTGAACGACCAAACAACACATGGCAGAGGCCTCGAGAAGCAGAACTGCCACGGCCATCCTGTGAGTCTGATGTTAGCTTCGTGCCCCCAAGTCCCCCATTCACACCTTCATTCATACTACCGTGCTTCCCATTAGACTCACAGACATTCCGCACCCCGCTCCAGATAGGGGCGGTGCCAGAGTTCCTGGAGCAAAAGGCAAAATTCAATTCGCCTGCAAAGAGAACCCCAGGAATTGCTATTAAAAGTTGTTTACTGCAACTACACGGAACCTCATAAGGCCTTCCCACACCTTATGGAAAGCTCCGTCCCTCCCACCTCAAAGTGCATCTCTCTGGTTGTCTGCGAGGTGCTGCCTGTTTTCTCCCACTGAACAACCAAACAACACATGGCAGAGACCTCGAGAAGCAGAACTGCCGCGGCCATCCTGTGAGTCTGATGTTAGCTCGGTGCCCCCAAGTCCCCCATTCACACCTCTTTCACACCATTCATAGCCCAGTCCAGAGACTGCACACACACTGCAGGCATCCCCGACTATGCCTCTATATATAGCAAAGAGGTGAATGATGTCATAAAGCCTGCCAGACCCAGGGGTGTGATGTAGTACATGATGTCACAAATCTGCCAGGGTCAGGGGTGTGTTGTAGGAGATGACATCACCACCGATTGATGGGAAATGCTGATAACACTCAAGGCTGCCTTTGGGGACCAGTGATACATTATGTTGGTAGATATAGGTCCATCTGTCGCATAACATCACAGAAGCAGAAGATTGAGAGAAGGAAGTCAGTTACAATAATCTTAATATTAAGGTTTCCTGTTTTCTCTTTTTTGCATACATGTTAACAGAATCTGTAAAGGCGATGGTGAGATGGGCCTAGTGTACTGCACAGAAATGCACAGCTTGTCATTCTGTTTCTTCCTATCTGCTCTGCCCATTTCACAGGTGTGATTCAGGTATTCAAATGGCAGGGTGGGATCTAAGGGTTAGAAGACACCTTACATCAGTCTTCTGCACAGACTAGCAGAGCCTGGCAACGGTCTTATGGCTGGGCTCTGAGTCTTCGTCTGTGTTAGCCTGTCTGCTGGCCTGGCCTCCCATAGACTCCTTCTTGTGTAACTATGCACGGCTTCAAGAGCATTGCACACACACATGCATTCAATAGAAGGTAGTTCTGGATACCCTGGGGGGTCAAGGTGCACAAGGAATATGTAGTCTTGGGATGTACTGTTTTCTACTCCCAAAATTAAGATATCACACATAGCTGCTGGCTGCTTCAACCTTAAAAAAATGTATGTTTTGGGCAAGAGGCATTCCAAATGTAGAATTTGCATTCCATACATAGTTCGAACGTTCCAAATTAGAAGCGTTGTTCCAACCTACATTCTAAAGGAATTCTTTCAATTCCAAATTAGAACTCTCATTCCAAACTTAGAACATCCTTTACAAAATAGAACTGTCAATCTTAGAACTCAAATGTTATTTGAGCAAAAAGCCTTGACATTACATCATGCCTTCATTGTGACACCAAAAACACCTTCATTACAAGTTTGTAAATTCGATTTTGCGCAGAAACTGGAGTTTCTGATCTAAGGGGTGTTGCAAAAAGAGTAACAGTACTGCACTTTGTGGGTTTCTCATGGACACATTTGGTCAGGTAAAACCTTATGGAACTTGTCCATGGAAAACAGCTCTGTGCTTGGGAAAAACCCAACAAAATCTGGGCAGAAAGGTGGACATCAGCTATAATTCTCCCGTGCTGAGAGGAAAGTGCCTAGCAGTGCAATATTCTGCATCGTAGAATGTTTAAACACTACAGTATCTCGATTGAAGTTATGAAATTTCTGATGCGGTATCGGCACAGCACGGGTCATTATGAGATCAGCGACATGGTGCGAGAGCACGGCTGTCACATGAGTGTTCGTGCACATTATAGCATTAGCCAGTCAATGAACCAGCACACATTCACAATGTTCTCCCAGTCAACTGCTCCACCAAAGAAGAAGATGGACAGATCCAGGGCCATTAACTGATCCCAAGGAGGGGGAAGGGAGAATGGGATGCTACCTGGGGGACAGAATGATATAGGGACTGTGGGTACCATCTCAAATATTAGCCCTCTTTTTCAAATTTCTTGACATGTATATACCATTTAAAAAAAAAAAAGATTTTACATGTTTCTTTTTTATGTTAATGCACTTTATTAATCTGGTATTTTAATCTAATTTAATTTTCAAAATAGCCACAATTCCCCAGAGTAGGGTTTGCAGACGACAGGTTAAGAACTGTTGTTTCAGACTGAAGTATTTGAGAAAAGAATGTAAAGGAAATGAAAGTTTGCTAATTATCAGAGTAGAAATTAGAGTTGTAGAAGGCTGGACCAGAAAACCAACACATGATGGAGGCTGTGGAAAAGTAAATTTTGCCATGTTCTGTGTCCCTACGCCTCATCCATCATATGTTATGTGTGCATGACCAATATGCATATGTTATTCCCCATGTCTGATTAATGACGCAATTACAGTTGTGTCCACCTCTAGTATGTTAGTTTCCAGTCCTCGTGAATACTACGAATATCAGGCCTAGGTAAAGTTATGTTGCCACGTTTCTTAGTGTGCACGTTATTCCATAATAAAGTCCTCGTTTCCAGGCCTCAAAAGGGCCCGGACCACAGATTCAGCTTCTGTTTCCTGAAAGCCTCGCTGAGGAGCGATACAGCCCCCACCTGTATCCTCGACCCTTCACTTACTTCCTGCCTCGCAGTGCCCGGTGCAGCTTGGCTCTGCCTTTGAGTCTGCCAAAAGTATGTTATAGTTCCAGTTATCAGTTCAGTACTCCTCCTCTGCATTCCTAAGCTACTGAACTGCATCAATAGTTTCCGTCATTGTCTAGCCTTCTCGTCCCCATGTTAGAGAAATACTGTATTTAATGGTCATTTAGTATTCCTCATCATGCACTACATGTAGAATAATGCATGGTCCAGTCTTAGAATCAAGTTAGCTTTTCCCCTCATGACTTCTAGTTCATATCAACATGTTCCCTAAACATCAGATACTAGATAGGGTTTAGGTACATGTCGCTCCGACCCTCCAGACTCTAGTCTCTGCTCCTAGCACAGAGTTCGTAGCCCCCAGCTTCTCCTAGTAACACGTCATTGCCAGTTTTCGCGCACCATTAGGTTAGAGGTCCCGGCTCCTTAGGTAGCCCCCTCCTATGTTTCCGCCCATTCATGACATATTCTGTTACGTTTTTCATCACATGTCTATGTATACTCCCAGTTACACCTCTTTTTACTGTTATCTTTCGCGACTGCTACGCGTCACGCCTTCTGCTCCACCCACTGCTACGCCTACTGCAATGTAATGCTATGTGTTCGCGCTATGTATATATGCCTGTGTTTTGTTATTGAATGTTAGCGCGCTCATCCCAGACCCAGCCCCGGCAGCTGCCGGGCCTTATTGTCCTATTCCCATGCAGGTTGTCCTGATCCTGTCCTTATGCTGTAATAAACCTGCAGAAACTCCTACTACCTCGAATCTTGACTCTTATTTATTGAGCTATCTGTTATGCTATAAGTCTAGTCAAAAATAGGGTATTATTTATTTATTTACCACATAATGGCGCCCGAACAGGGACTTGCCCTTTCCCCACGCGTCGGTGAAGCCACGCCGACCCCCTGACCCTCTGCAGCCGTGACGGAACCATACCGGCCAAGTGCAGATATTTCTGCTTCAAGTATCCCTCAGGCCCACGGAGGAGACGGAGGAGGCGGTCCAGCATCCGAACGAGACGGTGGAGGAACGCGGCGAGTCCCGACCAGAGCCCAAGCCGAGAGTCCAAGGTCCGAGGTATCCGGAGGCCCACCCGTAACTGAAGTCCGAAGTCCGAAGTCCGTCGTAGTCCAGTCCCGTCCGAGGCTTTCCGTTCCGTGCTGCCCGGTGAGTACCATTGCTGGGGTAGTATCTAGACAGGGTCAGTCTAAATTGACTCCTGGTCCGTGGGTTGGTGGTACCCAAGCCCACAAACGAAGTGTTCACCTAGGTGGATACGGGTCTTGATGCGTTCCTTTATGGGACCGGTATGTTCCGTACTGTTACAGCAGTGCATCCAGTAACTCTAGTCTGTTCCGTTCTCGAGAATTCTGTTCTGTTTCTGTTTTCAGTATTTTCAGGTAGTATTCTGTTCGAACTGTTATGTTATGATATTGTTTAATGTATTTCCAATGTCGTGGTATGCCTGAATTGTTTTTCCCAATTGTTATTGTTTTTCGTGTATTGTATTGTGTTCCGATTCAAGTTTAGAATGCCGCTCTTTTCCAAGTTACGTCAGTTAAAAACTAGAAAGGGTCTGTTAGAGGAAGCAGTTCCTGTCCCGCCTAGGGACAGTCCAGGTCACTTTATGTATCAGAAACATGGCATAAGCGCCATAATGTATCTAGATTTATGGGTAGAGTATACCAAACAGTTAGAAGAAAAGTATAGATGGCCCGTATCGGGTACATGGGATGCCGAATGTATCATGCGAGTAGAAGAAGCATTATGGAAAAAGAAAGCCAGACAGTCACAGAAAGATGCCATCGAGTTATGGCGTAAGGAAGCTCATAAAAGAACGGAAAAGGAAGTCAGAAAGTCAGAGTTAAGTAGAGAATCCCAAGAACGAGCCCAAGAAAGAGAGTTAATCGAGATAGGTGAACAAGTCAAAGCCGAACAGTCAGACAGACAGAGGCATGCCCTCATTAAGGGTATGTATCCTCTTCTTGCCGAGGGCCTGCCAAAAGCGACCCCAGAGGCATCCAGTAATTTCCCGCCGCCATTAGTTCCGACCAAGCTACGTCACAAACCGACCGCAGCTGATATTTTTATTTCGTCCTATTTGGACGACACAGTTCCCGAATATGCCAATCCTGTTCGCGCTCCGCCAGTCCCTGTAAACCAGGTAATTCATGTTCCTCCAGACACCGGAGTACCTGTTACGGTACCCCCGGTCCAGCCTATAGTTCCACTTCCCACTCTGTCAGGACGTAGAGCCTCAGTAGACGACTCCAGTCTAGGGGCCGCAGGAGGAGCTACTCCTCAAACCCCGCCGCCACACAAGCGTTTATCAGCACTCGAATTACATGCTCAAGCATCACAGCGTACTCCTAAAAGTAATAAGTCTGTCACAGAAATCAGGCAAGCCCTTAACGAATGTGTCTATGATCCAGTTCCAGGCGAATATACTATGGTTTTATATTCCTTACGTGTAAGGAGAGTGACCGAGTATCTAGTCACCTTACCGAATATGAAAGAAGATCTAGACAGAATATATCGTTTCATCCGTACAGGGGATGATCCAGAAAGTATTGGCGAGATTATGTCTCAAAGGAAAGCCGAGATTCAGCTCATGATATTAAAGTTCCTGATCAATTGTCTAATAAGAGAACAAGATTACCCGTCTAAAGATCCCGCCGAAATGAGAATCCTGACAAGGTGGAGTGATAATATAGCCGAGGGTAAGCACAAGACCGTCAGTGCCATGGAGAGTATGTACAAGAAAATTCGTAAAGAAATAGTAAGGTTACACGAACAGCGTAAAGCAGCACAAGTAAGCGAGAAAGAAAGTATCTCTGATCCTGAAGAGGAAGAGAACGAGAATCCCGCCAGAATAGCGTATGTAGGAAAATCCAGATTTCCAGATCGCCATTTACGCCTAGAACCCAAGTCTGTTTTTCATCATCCAGCACCAGAACAAAGTTCTCTAGAACAAGTATTTCAAGCTACCGATCACATTCTGAAATCACGAGTCGGTTATAGTGAGTTAAGTACCATGCATGAACAAGAACTAGCCCGATCAGCAGTCCGATGGATTACTGATTCTACCACTTTTCCAGACGAAATAGTGGCACAAATGTTTCTGAAACTGCCCCCAGCCGAGCAACGACTGGTGGGTATGTATATGATCCAGCACCTCATTACTCTGTATGAGGGTCAACATTCTGATCCAGGCCCGTTACACGATATCCTGAACGAGTTACTCCAGTATGAATGGAGAGGTCTAGGTACCGATTTAATAAGTGTCATTCTAGAACAGCGCCACAAATATAGAACGTTCCTGAACCCGCATTTTGTTCATGTCTCACCCCCAGAAAATAAGCCATTCTACATAGACAGACAGAATCCGTTACGAGAAGTCCACCCAGTCCAAGGGGCGGGTGGCGTAATGCAACGAGTGTTTGTATACACTCCAATATCAAAGATGGAACTTCTTGAAATGAAGAAATTAATTCCCTGTCATGACAAAGATCCAGCAGGGTTCCATAGAGAATTAAAAGACATGCTCCGTATGGGAGAATACACTTACCCAGATATCATTAAAATGTTAAAGGTCCTGTTACCCGCAGGGGTGTATGAAAAGTTAAAAGAAAAAGAATGGGAGGTGGGAGAGAAAAAGATCGATTGGACAGCTCTAGAAGCTGAAGACAAGGCACGAGTACCAGGTACCGGTCTTGGAGATAAATGTAAAGAATTACCAGAATTATTGATTCAAGTTTTACCCAGATTATTGACAACTAGGAAAGAAGACTGGGATGCAATCTCAGCCTGCAAACAGAAACAAGATGAAGATATTAGTGATTTTTATTCTAGGTTTGAAAAATGTTTTAGTATTAACAGTGGTCTCAAGACAAGTAGTGAGTCATACCCTCATCTTTTCGTTACCAAATTAGTCGAGAATTCAAGTCCACAAATTAAAAACCGAGTTTTGAAAGTCGAAAGCACCTGGCAAGCAAATACTCCGTCCCAGATGCTCCAGATGCTCCAGTATCACCAGAATAGAATCAGAGAAGAGCAAGAACACGAGAGAAAACGTATGAAAGACACGAAAATGAAAGTGCTAGTTGCACAATCCATTCCTCAAGACAGTCAGAAGAGGGGTCCGAATCAAGCCAGTCATCCTGCAGCTCCCGTTAAAGGGAACTGCAATTATTGTAAACAGCCAGGTCATTTTATAAACGAGTGTGCAGTTCTGAAACACAACATAGCTACTGGTAAGACTAAAGAAAGACCACGTCCGCCGAGACAAGAACAAGTTTCACAGACTCCTCAGTCACAGAATGCACAACAGACAGTTACAGTACCGCAGCCTATTGCTGCAACACAGCATGTTACATCGCAGATGTACCAGTATGCACAGTCCGAGTATCCAGAGTACCAGTCATATTCATGAAACAGCCTAGAGAGGGAGGTAGGCTTGCCTCTCATCGAGATACCTGTAGATCAAGAAGGTCCTTATGTTCACAGTCAAGTATTAGGGAAAGACAGAAAGTTTTTGATCGATACAGGGGCAAGTAGGACCACAATTAGTCATGCCGAAGTTCCAGGGGCTCCGCTCTCAGGCTCAAGAAATGTTTCCCTTGGATTTTCAGGAAAGCCTATCGTTAACGAGATATCACAGCCAGTCACTCTAGAAGTAGGTCCATTGTCCCGTACTACTGATCTGTTACTTACTAAGTCATGTCCAGAAAACCTATTAGGCATTAAGACACTGAAAGAGTTAGGTGCAGTTATTTGCTGTTCCCCAGAGGGAATACGACTGTTCCTACGTGACTTTAAGGGTCACTATGTATTACGAGATTTTGATTCAAGATTGTCTAAAGTTCCACAGCATTTATGGGCGCAAGGTCCAACTGATGTAGGTTACATGCAAATCACACCCCATCGTGTGACTCTCAAACCAGGTGTAGTGTTACCCCGAATCAGACAGTACAGATTGCCACCTGAGGCTGTAGCAGCCTTATCCAAAATTATTGACGAGCTCATGGCTCAAGGAGTAGTTGTAGAAACTGACTCCAATGTATGCAATTCTCCGATCATTCCAGTCATGAAACGTACTGATCCGAATGCACCCCCAGTATATCGATTAGTGATTGATTTACGAGAGCTTAATAAATGTATTATTCCTCAGTACCCAGTTGTTCCAGACATTTCTTCCCTGTTAACAGCCATTGATTCCGAAGCCATGTTCTTCACTGTTATTGACCTCAAGAATGCATTTTTTAGTGTTCCAATTCATCCAGACAGCCAGTTTCTTTTCGGATTTTGTTTAAATGGAAGGAGCTATATGTTTACACGCGCTCCTCAAGGTTTCACAGAAAGTCCTAGTATTTACAGTCAGGCACTCAAGAGACAACTAGACAACATTCACATGCCAACTGACACTGCCCTACTCCAGTATGTCGATGATCTCCTGATCACAGCCCGTTCTGAACGTGCTTGCGAGCGAGCATCACTTACAGTCCTGTATTTTCTGGCCGAGATGGGGCACAAGGTGTCACCTTCGAAGCTTCAATTCTGTGTCCAGCAAGTGGTATACTTAGGACACTTGCTGTCCAAGAGGGGTAGGCAGTTGACACCCGACCGTATCCAGTTAATAGCGAGTCTTCCCCAGCCCAGAACCCAGAAGGAGGTACGTGCCTTTATCGGCCTTACTTCTTATTGTAGACAATGGATTCCCCAGTATGCATTTCTAGCCAAGCCACTGATACAGTTAACGACACAGGAGGCAGCCGTATCGACTGTCCTCCCCTGGACATCTGACCATACACTTAGTTTCAATGAGTTAAAGAAAGCCCTATGTCAAGCTCCAGTTCTAGCTACACCGAACTACAGTAAGCCTTTTACACTTTTCGTTACTGAACGCGAAGGTACAGCATTATCTGTTCTTACACAAGATCAAGCAGGACAATACAAGCCCTGTGCATATTTTTCGAGCACATTAGATCCAGTCGCCCAGGCGTTGCCTGCGTGCCTCAAGTCAGTTGCAGCCACAGCACTAGCTATCAGACAAAGTGATTCCATAGTTTTAGGACATTCCCTGACAGTACAAGTCCCACATTCAGTAGAAGTTCTTCTAAACCGAACACAAACACAGCACTTGACAATTGCACGTTTAACAGGTTATGAATTGACACTGTTCCAGCCACACATAGAAATTAGACGCTGCAACGTCCTGAATCCTGCTACACTGTTGCCATCAGTTAATTCAAATCCAGACACACATGACTGTGTGGAAGTAGTTAACATTACGACAAAGCCAAGACAAGACCTGACAGACATTCCGTTATCAGATCCCGACCTGACACTTTATGTAGATGGTTCATGTATGAGAACTAGTACAGGAGAACTAGTCGCCGCGTATGCAGTGACTACTGACACTGAAGTTATTGAGACACACCGTATTGACACCCTGTCCGCTCAAGCAGCAGAGCTAGTCGCTCTGACACAAGCCTGTATACACGCCAAGAACCTGAAAGTTAATGTTTACACAGATTCACGTTACGCATTCGGAGTTGTACACGACTTCGGAGTGCTCTGGCAGGAGAGAGGTTTCATGACTTCTCATGGAACCAAGATTCAGCATGGTCTCCTTATTCAAGCCCTGTTAGATGCCATACATTTACCGACATCCATTGCTATCATGAAATGCAAAGCACATACGAAAGTTACTGACATTATTTCTCAAGGTAATGATCTAGCAGACCGCACAGCCAAGCTTACAGCACAGACTCCAGCCATTCCAGTTAACCTGACACATACTCCAGATCCGATTATATGCATGACAGTTAAGGACCCTACTCAAGATGTCATAGATATCCAGTTACATGCTACTCCCGATGAAATCAAGAAATGGTCCGAACAAGGAGGGGTCCAGACAGATCAAGGATGGTTAACGAAGGGTAGAGCCACATGGTTTCTCCCCGATTCTATGGTTCAAGTCATTATCAATACCGCACATAGTCCAGCACATTTAGGAGAAAAAGCTATGTTAGACAGTATCCAGAACATTTGGTTCAACAAGCATTTACGAGCTGCAGCCAAGCAGAAAGTCCGTACCTGTATGATATGTTGTCAGTTTAATCCAGGTAAAAGTGTCCCGGTGGAACAAGGTGGTTTCCAGCCCCCTGACCACCCTTTTGAGGTCCTCCAGATGGATTATATTCAGATGGAGCGATGTCGAGGTTTCAAGTATGTCCTTGTAGTAGTATGCGCTTTGTCCAGGTGGACAGAGGCATATCCAGTCCCAGATTACACAGCCGCGACCACTGCCAAGCAGTTGGTTCGTGAGTTTTTCCCTAGATATGGACTCCCTAGAGTCGTATATTCTGATAACGGCCAGCCATTTTCATCTGAACTCATGAAACACGTTTCCCTGTTGTTAGGGTACCAGTGGAAGTTTCATTGTGTACGCCATCCTGAAGCAGCCGGTCTCGTAGAGAGACATAATCAGACTCTGAAAATCCGCATTGCAAAAGTCTGTAAGGACAAAGGTGTAGACTGGCTAGTAGCTCTGCCAGTCGCTTTGTTTTATATGCGCATGGTCGCACATTCCAGATCAGGTCTGTCCCCGTATGAGGTCGTATTCGGCCGCCCCCCTAACATGTGGGGTACTCCTAGACCCCGAAGTATTACCGATGTTTCATGTAATATGCTGACAGATTACCTAGCTTCCTTGATGTCTGCCCTCAACTCATGTCGTTCACAGGTTGCCGCCGCATTTCCAGACAATACCGAGGTGGCACCGCACGAGATCGTTCCAGGCTCCTTGGTGATGATCAGAAATTTTGACAGATCAAGTCCGCTGGAACCACGTTGGAAGGAGCCACGTCAGGTCCTCTTGACCACCCGTACTGCCGTCAAGCTGGAAGGCAGGAAGGGGTGGGTCCATCTTTCTCATGTAAAACTTTTCAATGGATTGAAATCCGTCTCCAGAAACATTTCCAAGGATTTCCAGGATTCGAAAGATTGCCAGAACATTGTTTTAAAGGACTGTCCCGCACAAGACATTATTACAACCCCTCCCTTGTTAGAGAAAACTCCGCAACAGGAGTATAAGCTCAAATTAAGGTCTAGTAAAATAAGTCAGTCAGTTTGATTGTATAAGTCCTCCCCTAGGTGAAACGGTTAAATTGTTTCTGACATGTATAAAATAGACCCCCATAGTGAGAGAGTCAGTCAAAGTTCAATCAAATGTATCGTTTTTCTGAGTTTCATATTATTTCTCAGCATAATGATTTCCTGCACCAGCTATGCGTTCTATCTGTATTTACCAGTTCCTCATGTAAATATGTCTGCTAATGCTACAGTAGAGCACACGTTTAGTGATCTGCCTCCTCACGAATATTCTTACCGCCTCGCTATGCGCAACAACACATTTATCCGTATGTTACATTATTCACACCAGACCAGCAATGCCACTAATTGTTGGGTGTGTGGTCGACTCCCCCCTTTTCAGACACCGAAGGGAGTTCTGCCACTGTTTCCTTATCCATTCTCACACAATGGTTCGTGTGGAGCATGGTCCACGTTAACGTCATCCTCAACAGATATGTCTTTTCTTAACAGTACATGTTTTCCAGACAAGCAAGGTCTCCCCCACAGAACAGGTTTAGATCTAGAAAATGAAGTATATAATTTAGGTAATTATTCGTCGAATTTCATGGTCCTGAATGTTCAGTCTGATACTACTCCAGACTTACCTGCTATTTCAGTACTACCTGTCAAAGGCGAATTATGTGTCCGGAGTTATGGTTCTGTACATGTAGGTCATAGTGAATGTACTACTGTTATCCAGTATAGTGACAGTGGGAAATCTGTTTTCAAAGCTTCACGTCATTCTTATTTTATTTGTGGTCAAACCGCATATGTTCGTCTGCCCCTCGATTGGGAGGGAACCTGTTACATTGCCTTCCTACTGCCACCTGTTTTTCTAGCCCCACCTGACTACCATAGGAATCCCTTCCTAGTACACACTAGGCACAAGAGAAATCTCCCGATTGTCGATTATACTGAAACTGCCGCAGAGCAATTCATTGATATAGATAAAGGTGTTTTCCCTTATTTAGGTACAATTGTAAATAGTAAGCTAATTCGTAGATTAACAAGAACCCTTGAAGCAGTAGTAGATGAGACTGCCTCTGCTCTAGGTAACCTAACCGAAGAGCAATCCTTTATGAGAATCGTTGTTTTACAGAATCGTCTCGTCCTTGACGTCATACTGGCCGATAGGGGCGGGGCCTGTAGAGTCATCGGATCTAGTTGCTGCATTTTCATTCCAAATAACGCGCCGTCTGTTTATTCAGCTATAACCAGACTCCATAAAATTGCCCATCTGTTACATCAAGATCCAGGCACCTGGACATGGTCAGGTTGGTTCTGGAATATAATTTCCGCATGGGGATGGAAAGTCCTGTCCTTTCTAGGTATTGCAGTAGCGATCATATTTAGCTGCTGCCTCTGTATACAATGTGGCCCTGCGATTTGCAGCATGTGTGCTACCTCTTGTATTCCTAGTCCCAAGCCCCGTTCTAAATCCCGTTCCAAGACAATTCGAGACGAGCAAATGGTACTGTATGAAATGATAGATGGTATCATGAAAATTGATGTTTCCTGATGGAAACGTAGTGACAAGGAGGGAATGTGGAAAAGTAAATTTTGCCATGTTCTGTGTCCCTACGCCTCATCCATCATATGTTATGTGTGCATGACCAATATGCATATGTTATTCCCCATGTCTGATTAATGACGCAATTACAGTTGTGTCCACCTCTAGTATGTTAGTTTCCAGTCCTCGTGAATACTACGAATATCAGGCCTAGGTAAAGTTATGTTGCCACGTTTCTTAGTGTGCACGTTATTCCATAATAAAGTCCTCGTTTCCAGGCCTCAAAAGGGCCCGGACCACAGATTCAGCTTCTGTTTCCTGAAAGCCTCGCTGAGGAGCGATACAGCCCCCACCTGTATCCTCGACCCTTCACTTACTTCCTGCCTCGCAGTGCCCGGTGCAGCTTGGCTCTGCCTCTGAGTCTGCCAAAAGTATGTTATAGTTCCAGTTATCAGTTCAGTACTCCTCCTCTGCATTCCTAAGCTACTGAACTGCATCAATAGTTTCCGTCATTGTCTAGCCTTCTCGTCCCCATGTTAGAGAAATACTGTATTTAATGGTCATTTAGTATTCCTCATCATGCACTACATGTAGAATAATGCATGGTCCAGTCTTAGAATCAAGTTAGCTTTTCCCCTCATGACTTCTAGTTCATATCAACATGTTCCCTAAACATCAGATACTAGATAGGGTTTAGGTACATGTCGCTCCGACCCTCCAGACTCTAGTCTCTGCTCCTAGCACAGAGTTCGTAGCCCCCAGCTTCTCCTAGTAACACGTCATTGCCAGTTTTCGCGCACCATTAGGTTAGAGGTCCCGGCTCCTTAGGTAGCCCCCTCCTATGTTTCCGCCCATTCATGACATATTCTGTTACGTTTTTCATCACATGTCTATGTATACTCCCAGTTACACCTCTTTTTACTGTTATCTTTCGCGACTGCTACGCGTCACGCCTTCTGCTCCACCCACTGCTACGCCTACTGCAATGTAATGCTATGTGTTCGCGCTATGTATATATGCCTGTGTTTTGTTATTGAATGTTAGCGCGCTCATCCCAGACCCAGCCCCGGCAGCTGCCGGGCCTTATTGTCCTATTCCCATGCAGGTTGTCCTGATCCTGTCCTTATGCTGTAATAAACCTGCAGAAACTCCTACTACCTCGAATCTTGACTCTTATTTATTGAGCTATCTGTTATGCTATAAGTCTAGTCAAAAATAGGGTATTATTTATTTATTTACCACAAGGCGCAAGTTAGAGTAATCTTCGGGCAGACCCAATTCTCTTATTCGTCACAGCAACCATCGCAGAGTGCTCTTCACTGGAGAAAAATGGAAACATTTCCCACAATTATCAGATTTTTCCCAAAGTGCAAGTAAGTTGGTTCAGGCTTTAGGTTTGGAGAATTGACATTTATCAAAATGAAATGTCATTTCTAGAGAAGGGGTATAACTGGCAAAGTAATGTGAATGATAAAAGAGAAATCTATTTCTGTAGAATGGCCAGTCCTTTCCTGGCATTTTCTATCAACCAGTGGTCTTGTTGTAGATAGTGCTTTATGATGCTGCACGCCTTTGTGCGCAGCGAAATATTGTATTACAGAAGGAGCCAGAGACACTTGGGCAGCCCCTTTAATATGAATTGCGCTGGTGCATGTCTTGCGCTGGTGCAGTCACTAGCAGGTATTCCCTCATTTGTACTGCATGTGACCCATGAAATTGAAGGAACCTATTGCATGTACTCCAAGGGATATTACAAAGGTGGGAGCAAGGACAGATAGCCATTGGTAGGTGCAGTGATAGGACAACTCACATGAGGTGAGGTACAATCAGTGTGCCCCCCTGAGGCAGAGCTTTGGAAATAGGTACAGAGTCGCCAAACACCCCAATTACCCTGTGCAGTAGGGTGTAATCTGAATCCCTGCTCCTCTATTTGTTGAAACCCTAAGGATTTTTAGAAGAAAATCCATATGCTCATGATAGGTTCTCACAGAGTATAGAATGGAAACTTACATGAAGGAACACAGAGAAAAACTGTAGAAATCAACATAAAATGGTGATCTTGCTGGGGGGCGAAGACGAAAGCACAAAGACTGAAAAGATGCATAGGGGCAGGCAGGAGCAAAACCAGAGAGAACATGTTGAAAAAGGGCCACAATAAAGAAGAACAATCAATACAGTTACCAAATATTTTGAATAGAAACCAAACAATCAATGCAAAGAGAATAGGCCTGGCTTTCAAGTGGTTAATATTTTGATGATTGTAATCGTGGTTGGTAATGGTGTTGTTGGTGGAGATGGTAAAAGGAGAAGTAATGGTTGTGGGTGTAGTACAAATGATAGTGGCATTTGTGGTGGTAACAATTCACACAAGAGTCCTGAGACAACCACTAAAAGAAGCCTCCCAGGGGCCGTGGCGAAGACGGAAATGGAGTGTGACATGTTTTGTCTCTGCTCCGGATCCCCGTGGGCCTTTCATGCAGTATTGAAGCACCGGGACCAGCTTGTTTGTGCAGTTCCCCATGGGCATCTTCCAGGACACCCCCATAGGCGGGGCAGCTCTGTGGACCAGACGAGAGGGGATCCCCCGAGGGTGATCGCGGATCCTGGTGGGTTTACTAAGGTCTGCCATCTTGCGGGAGGGACTTGGCTGTGCGAGACACCTCAGGCCCTGCTGTGAGTGAATGCCTGATCATCAGGGCTCATCCGACATGGCTACGCATGTGGGGGCTGGGCGGACCCAGACCTGCATGGAATTGGGTGCCCCTGGTCTCTGTTTGATCCCGGGGGCATGCCTGTGGGTGGCTTGGACCTGCAGCATAAAACCCAGTGGAAAGTGTGAGGCATCAATTGCTGATCACCCCAACAGTGAGTAGCTGTGCCGACACAGAGGGTGCTGGTAAATGCCAAAATCAAGGCCCTGACATAGGGTTACGCCTGCAAGCCCTGAGAGGAGAGAAGCAGTTGCTGCCCACCTGCATGTCGCAACAACAGCGCTTGCTGGCCCGTGAAACTGTGACAGGCCTGTGGGCAACCCTGGGACCTGTAAACTTCTGAGGCCCCCCTCTTCATTCTTGTGGTCTGAGTCACGTTTTGCATTGGCCCCCTGTTGCAACTGGAAAGCATCTCACCTAGTGCCAAGAAACAGCATCACCAGCCCCACCTGCACGGGACCACCCACGTTAGGGCCCCTGGAGGTCGCCTCTTCCAGCCTTGAACTGGTCCTCACCTGCCTCCGATGCTGGGAGGACTGCTGGTAACAAGACTCCTTCAGTGTGTGTAGAGTCGCACCTTGAGGTTGAGGAGCCGGCGCAATACCTGGATTGTTGCTTGAACTGCAATTCCCTCCGTCCTTTCACCCAACCCACCTTCAACACCCGCCTGCACCAGGGAGACACCTGGCGTCTGCTCTTGTGACCATTGAGAAACACCCTTGTAGGAGCAGGTTGTAGAAAATCACCTGAGTTTGCCCTTATAATCAGACATCCCTGACACCTCTAGTGGGATCTGTGCGCTTACACGCTGATCTTTGCTGGACATGTTAGGGCCTGTTGGACCTCTGTTATTTGTTTTCTCTGTTTGTTTCCTACTTTCTTTGGTCAAGTGCCCACTGCTGAGCCTATGTTCAGTTCTCTAATGGTCTGAATTATACACAACCACACTTCGGCACATGATTCACTCCTTGATTCCCTGTCCCGCTCTCTCCTCCCACAGACACAATGCTCACGAGACCAGCAGCATCTTGGTTATTTGACCCCTGGGATATGGCATTCCCTTGCCTGTGACACCGTGCCCTACCCCTGTCAAGCCATAACAGGGGCCCACCTTCTGTTCTAGTGGCTGTGGGCACTAACCCCTGCCATGGGGACAGTCCCACACAATAAACTGCTTTCTCGAAATATTTGCGCCTTAAAGTCGCCTAACAAATGTAAGCAGGTTTGGCGATACCTCCTGAGACATGATCTGGACATCATCCTTCTCCAAGAGACACATCTCCTGAGGGAAGACAATCACCAAATGTCACACCCAAAATATCTGCTTTGTTACTGGGCACATGCCCCTACTGAAACGCTGGGAGTGGTGAGTGGACACACTGTGTAAGGGGTGATCCAGCTCCACAACCGCCTTTTAAAGTTGAGTATCTTAAGGGGCACATGCCCTCTCACCCTGCCTAACATTTACTCCCCCAATCAAATGTTCGACATTTACATTTGGAGCATCCTTTGGGATCAACAAGCAGATGTGGTGGGTGATGGTATAGTGGAAGGAGACTTATCTTGGTCTGTAGCTTGGTCTGTAGCATGGCTTCATATCATGGCACCGTCACAAAGTCTGCTAAGCTGAAGCGTGACATAGCAGATCTGGTGTTAGTAGACGCTTGGCGTTATAGATATCCTGTCTTGCAAGATTACTCATTTTACTCTCATGTACATGCCCCCTACTCCCCTATTGATTATGTCTTTCATACATACTCCTTACTCCGGGATCTCGATACCGCAACCATCTCATACATCTAAATCTCAGATTATGGTCAAGTGGAGCTGGTATGGACTAGTGGCTCGAGACACAGAAAAGATCCAAAAAGGGATTATAAAGTCTTTTGATCTCAATGCCCTCCTGGACACACTGCATCAGATGCTTTGGAGCATGTACAAGGCTCCCATTAGGAGGGTTATTTCTTCTATTACCAAATGCAGAATGAGGGAGGCCGGACTGGTAGAAATGGACATATCAGCAGACGTTAAGGCCCTTGAGATGCTTGAGCAAATCACCCTCACCAGACACATCAAAGGACAACTTGCAATCCTGTGGGGACAGTTGAGAGTGCATAGGACCAACAAGGCTGAACGCTCTCCACTGGCCTTAAAACAGAAGTATTATTAGGGGAAGAGCATGGTTTGCTCATTTCTAGCCCGCAAAATATACCATCAACAAGCCAAGACCCGTATTTCTAAAATCCAGACAGGGGATGCTCCCTGGGCAACCACTGAGAGAGCTAAGTGTTGGACTTGGCCTTTTCCCCCAAAATTTTTCGCTTTTCCCCCCCTAATTTGAAATGTCTCCCCCATGGGATTAAACCTGTATAGGCCATGAGTGGTGTGAGACCCCTTGTTAAAAATGTAATGTCAAGTAATGGTGTGAGCACTTGTAAATTTCCCCATTTTAGAAATGCACCTGTCTAATGCACTGTATGTAAGATGGATGCCATGGCCATGGGTTGTTTTGCCACTGTACTGCCATAGGTCAGCGGTCTAGTTATTATTACCCAGCTACCCCTAGCTTTTGGAGGGAAAGCCTGGCACCCAGGGTGCTCACCCCCTCCCCTTGAGCCAGTTTAGGCCAGTTTTGCCAACATTCTAGAAGGTTCTGGCACTGTCTGGGAGGAGGGTATAAGTAAGGGGGATGTGCCACCAGAGAGTCAGTCAGAGCTGGGACAAGAAAGAGAGGGGACCTGCTGCGAAGTGCTACCGCCACATGGGCCTGTGAGCTGGGCCCTGTACCCCTAAAACACACCTACTCTGCTGTCCCTTGGGCCCCTGAATTAGGAGGGCCCACCCAGGTCCCTGACACTGTGGGGACCGGGAATTACGCCAGCGCTGTGAGGAAGAAGCGCCCAGGAGGTGAGGAGTGGGACTGTCTACCCCCCTTAGTAAGTTGTGGTCCCTGTGGAAGCGCTGGACTGGGAGGAGCTGCCCGGGGAGAATTGTGCCCCAGAGGAACTGTGTCTTGCTGACCTGCCTCAGAAAAATTGCCCCTGGACTGCCTACTAAGCGCTGGGGCTGGGTGGCCTGAAGGAACTGTGAGGGGAAAGAGCGCTGGAGGAGCCTACCCTCGTTGTGGCGCGCTTGCTGCATTATTAATAATTAATAAAAGGGAGCCTACCCCTTATTGTGGCCGTCCTCACCGCCGCAGCCCGAGGAGTGTTGGCGCTGCCTTGCGCCGGTGGGATATCGCCGAAAATCACCGCCGCGGACCGGCGCTGTAAGGGAAGGACCCCCGCTGTGGTGAGCCTTGTTGCGGCAGCCCCCGGTGCCAGGAGAGGGCCACCGAGGTGAAGAGAGGGCCGCGCTGGGCCCTGAGGCCGTCAGGGCCCGCGTCACGTGACGGGCGCGCCCGGCCGCGTCATCGGCCCGCCCCCCCCCCCCCAACGCCGCGCACTGAATGGCGCGGCCGTGCCCCCGGAAAGGGAGCGCAGGGATTGGCTGTCGGCAGGGCAGCCAGCGAAGGACAGGCCGACCCTAAGCCCCGGGTCCCCGTGAGGAAGGGGGGGACCCGGGTGAAGCACCAGTGTGGGGCCCCCGTGGTCGAGGGGGAGCCCCGCCGAGAGAACGACCGGAGTGGGAGCCGACCCCGCCGGTCTGTGCCCCAAGAGAAGCGCGGCTGGCCATCTGGAGGGAGCCCTCGGTTGTGAGGAGAGCTCCGTGTGGAGAGTGCTGCGTGGTGGGGCGGGGCCTCGAGGCACATTGCCGGTGCCTCCCCCCGCCGCATTGAAGCCCCGGGTCCCCGTGAGGCAGAGGGGCCCGGGAGAAGCAGGAAGAAACCGCTGGGAGGGGCGCGAGTGAAGCGCGGTGCAGCAGGGGCCTCGAGGCACATTGTCGGTGCCTGCCCCTACCGCCAAGGAGCCCCTGGACAGCCCGGTGAGTGCGGGCGACAATATACGGTGTGGAGGGTGGAGAGGGCCACGGGACACAGGGTCGGTGTCCGCCCCATCCCCTCTGTTGACTGAGTGGGGCCCAAGTGCCCAGAAACCGGGTAAAGGCTCCTAGCGACTGCTGCCTCAGAATCCCTGGATACCAATAAGGCCTACTGAACTGCCTACAGAAGCCCCTGCTCATCCTAGAAGTCACAGGGGAACGGTTTGATATGCCAAGTGGGATGCTCATTGACATGCAAATTTTTGCCTGCTGCCTGATTTTCCTGGAAGGACTTAGGCCTGACATCCCAGTTATATGTGTATGCCAGAGGAGGGTTTGCCCTAGGTTGAGGTTCTTAGGCCTGGAAGTTAATGCCCCTGTTAGTGGTGGGCATCCCCAGGCGCTATGCTGATGAGGCTGACTGCCCCCCTCTAAGAAAGTGTTGCTCGCCCGAGGAGATATTCAGGGGTGCTCATGGAAAATGTGATACAGGCCTGGTGCATATGTTATTGATGTCAATGTACTGCCTGATGTTTGTGTTGCCGGTTGGGGGGCTAAGGAGTCATGTTCCCCAGGTTACCTTTGATGCCTAGCGCACATATCTAAGGTTTGATTGAATACCAGGCCCCTACCTGATGTTAATGCAGCGTTTGTTCTCCTAATGAGATGTTACAGGAATGCTAAAGGATTAGGATGGCACGAGGTTATCTGATTTTCACTAAAGTGTTTTGGCCTGCCTAAAGGAAGCTGCTCACTTACGGCCTACAGTTATATGAGGTTACTGTTGCCAATGCATATTAATGCTTCCCGCCTGATGTTTGATATCCCCATGCTGATTTATTGCAGGTGTTCCTGTATGTTGGGATTTACTGTGATGCCCTGAAGTTTCCCTTACAGGGGTCGTGGTGGAATGATAATGCAGGTTATGTGTACTCATACTAATGGTATTTTGCATTACAGTCTATCACTAAGGATGAGAGCCTGAGTTGGCCCCGCCATATTGGCCCCAGGTTCAATGTTAATTGATTCTTCTTTATTTCAGATGGACTTACAGACTCAGCCCCTACTAACCATGTAAATAATCCCCCTTGATACACTTGGCTCTGGTGCCAGTTGGCGCCGTGTTACGATGCCACTGTTATGCATTTTTGCTTTACAGGTTGGAGATACTAAACTTCTTAATTTTCCAACTCAAACTGGTGTCCTGCCTCTTTTGTGGTGTGCCTGGTGTGTTGACTGTGGGTACTGTGTGAGTGCTTCACATGTCCTTCGAAGTTTGGCCGGCCCTCTTGGTTCCATGCTACCCCCTTGGAGATTTGGGTAACGCCATTTCTTACATTGGTGGCAAGCGGTGGGATAGGACTTGTGTTTGCGCAGTACCACAGCAGCCACGGGTTACACCACAAGTAGAGCTTTGAGAGAATTCACAGCCTTGTTGTGGGGATTATTGTTGGCTGAAGATTGTTTGCTATTTTGCTTCCTCCTGAAAGTGTTTTGTGAAATTGTGTTCCCTTTTTTCCACTGTGGGTGTGTCCCGAGAATCCTCACCACGATGGGGTTGGTTTATGAGGAGGTGGAACTGATGGAGTACACCGAACAGGAGGCGATAGACTTCCTCCTGGAGAGAGGGATACCCCCAGTAGGAAACATTAGGAGAAAATTGTTTCTTTATGAGGCCCTCAAGAGGGGAGAGCCCTTAAAAATCAGTGGGGACCTGTCTGATTAACCCCCCGAGTATTTAACCCCTTGCGTGCGGCCGGTATTCCCCCCGGTGCTGAGCCCTAATGAAAACGGGCGTGGTCATGACGGAACGGTTCCGTCATGAGCACAGCTCAACCGTAGCTCATGACGGAACCGTTCCGTCATGAGCACCGAAGGTGTTAAAGGTTGGATTCGGTAGAAGCCAGTGGCAGGGCTCTCAATCTGTAACCCTGGAGGGTAATTACCCCGATGAAGAGGATGAAGAGTTTAACAGGGAAGAGACGCCAGTAGCTGATGAGGAAACCGTAGAGAGGGAGTCCCGCACTGGGTCCTGTCCCAGGGGCACTGCCCCATCCCTTTCCCTGTCCCCAGAAGAGTGGGTGGATAGGAGGGAAGAAAGGGAGCATCAGCTAGTGCTGGAGAAGCTCAGATTTGAGCAGGCCATGGAGTTAGCACAGCTGACGATTCAACAGCAGAGGCTAGAGACAGACATGGTCCTAGCCCAGGAGAGAATGGCAGAGGCAGAGAGGGCCTTTGCCAGGGAGAGAGTTAGCTCAGGTGGATAGATTGTCCCCCGAGAGTGGTTTTAAGAGCCTGGATACACTGGAGAGGGTGGGATCCAGTGGTGGCAGCGAGTGTAGGTCCAGTGCAAGGAGTCCCATTCCTGAAGCCCAGGAGACCGTGCCTGATTCCCAGGAAGAGGGGGAAATGTTAGTGTTCAGGGGCAGGGGAAAACTGTCCCACCAGTCCTGGGGAGAGTTTGAGGAGGAGTGTTGGACTGCATTGGAGGATTGGGGGTGAGGAGAGCCGTGGAGGATTGGGAAGGGCTGAGCCATGCAGTCATTAGAGAGCACATGCTGAGGAGGTTTTTCCCAAGTCTGCGTCACCATCTGTTGCAGCGTGGGTTCTCAGACCACAGGGAACTTGCACGGGAGGCATACCTCTGGGTAAGTGCTAGAGAGTCTGAGAGGGCATTGGGGAGTGATCCAGAAGGGAGTGGTGCAGGAATCTTCCGATCCAGCGTGGCGGGAGAGGTGAGGAAAAGCCCAGCTAGGTCCCAGGATAGTGAGAGGGTTGTAGGGCCTCACATCCCATCTACAGGAGGGAGTGAGACGGGGAGGTGTCCCGAGGTGCCCCAACCGCAGTCACAGTCAATCAATCAATCAATCAGTGACACTTATAGAGCGCGCTACATACCCGTAGGGTCTCAAGGCGCTGGGGGGTGGGGGTGGGGGGTGGGGGTGCCGCTACTGCTCGAACAGCCAGGTCTTCAGCTTCTTCCTGAAGGAGAGGTGGTCTTGGGTCAGGCGCAGGTCGGTCGGGAGGGAGTTCCAGGTCTTGGCGGCCAGGTAGGAGAAGGACCTTCCTCCTGTAGTCGCTCTTCGGATGCGGGGGACGGCGGCGAGGGCGTGGTTGGCTGATCGGAGGTGGCGTTTGGGAGCGTAGAAGTTGATCCGGCTGTTGAGGTAGCTCGGGCCTTGGTCGTGTAGGGCTTTGTGTGCGTGGGTGAGGAGGCGGAAGGTGATTCTTTTGTTGACGGGGAGCCAGTGAAGGTCTCTCAGATGTCCGGTGATGTGGCTGGTTCGTGGGATGTCGAGGATGAGTCTGGCTGAGGCGTTCTGGATCCGCTGGAGTCTCTTCTGGAGCTTGGCGGTGGTACCGGCGTAGAGGGCGTTGCCGTAGTCCAGTCGGCTGGTGACGAGGGCCTGGGTGACGGTCTTCCTGGTCTCGGTGGGGATCCACCGGAAGATCTTCCGTAGCATGCGTAGGATGTTGAAGCACGCCGAGGAGACGTTGTTGACTTGCCTGGTCATGGAGAGGGAGGAGTCCAGGATGAAGCCCAGGTTGCGTGCATGGTCTGTCGGTTTGGGTGCGGTGCCCAGGGCGGGAGGCCACCAGGAGTCGTCCCAGGCGGAGGGGGAAGAGCCCAGGATGAGGACCTCCGTCTTGTCAGAGTTCAGTTTCAGGCGGCTGGTCGTCATCCACTCGGCTACCTCTTTCATCCCTTCGTGCAGGTTGGCTCTGGCGGAGGCGGGGTCGTTGGTCAGGGAGAGGATCAGCTGGGTGTCGTCGGCGTAGGAGATTATGCTGAGGTTGTGTTTGCGTACGATGGCCGCGAGGGGGCTCATGTAGACGTTGAAGAGGGTGGGGCTCAGAGATGATCCTTGAGGGACGCCGCAGATGACTTCGGAGGCCTCTGACTTGTACGGTGGTAGGCGGACTCTCTGTGTTCTCCCGTCGAGGAAGGAGATGATCCATTCCAGCGCCTTGTCCTGGATTCCGATGTTGCTGAGGCGCTGTACTAGGGTGCGGTGGCAGACCGTGTCGAAAGCCGCGGAGAGGTCTAGGAGGATGAGGGCCGCTGTTTCCCCATTGTCCATCAGGGCTCGGATGTCATCGGTGGCGGCGATGAGGGCGGTCTCGGTGCTGTGATTGGCTCGGAAGCCGGACTGTGAGGGGTCGAGGGATCCGTTCGTCTCGAGGAAGGCGGCCATCTGCTTGTTGACGGTCTTCTCGATGACTTTGGCAGGAAACGGGAGGAGCGAGATGGGGCGGTAGTTCTTGAGTTCGGCGCTGAGTTCGGCGTGTTTCCAGCTCTCAGGGAAGGTGGCGGTGTCGAATGATGTGTTGATGATGTCTCGCAGGTGGGGTGCGATGACAGCGTCGGCCTTGTTGAAGACGTGGTGAGGGCAGGGGTCAGTCGGTGATCCGGAGTGGATGGAGTTCATCGTGCGGATGGTGTCTTCGGTGCTGACCGGGGTCCAGGCGTGGAGGGCGGTGGTGGGGGGTGGCTGTTCGGTCATGGTGTGCGTAGGTTGGTTGTTGAAGCTGTTGTGTATGTCCGCGATCTTGTTGTGGAAGTATGAAGCGAGAGAGTTGCAGAGGTCTTGCGATGGGGTGATGTCGTTGTTTCCTGCGCTGGGGTTGGAAAGCTCTTTCACGATGTTGAAGAGTTCCTTGCAGTTGTGTGCGTTGTTGTCCAGCCGTTCCTTGAATGCTGTTTTCTTGGCGGCGCGGATCAGCTGGTGGTTCTTCCGAGTGGCGAGTTTGAAGGAGGTCCTGTTGTCCGGTGTAGGTTCCCTTCTCCAGACTTTCTCGAGGGCTCAGCAGTTCTTCTTGGAGCTCTTGAGTTCGTCGGTGAACCACGGGGCTTTCTTGCTTCCGGGTCTGCTGGGCGGGGTCCTCAGCGGGGCGAGCTCGTCCGCGCAGATGCTGATCCACTTCGTGAGGTTGTCGGCGGCCTGGCTGGGGTTCGCTGAGCTGGCAGGGGGGTGCTGGCTCAGGGAGGTGGCGAGCTGGTCTGCTGTGACCTTGTTCCAGCTTCTGCGGGCGGCCTGTTGCTGGTGGTGGTGGGTCGTCGTTCTCTTGAAGGTGAAGTGGACGCAGCTGTGGTCCGTCCATTGAAGCTCTGTGGCGTGGCTGAAGTCAATGTCTGTGCTGGAAGAGAAGACTGCGTCGAGTGTGTGTCCGGCGAGGTGGGTGGGGGTGGACACCAGTTGCTTGAGTCCCAGGTTGGCGAGGTTGTCCAGCAGGGTGGTGGTGTTGCGGTCGTTGTTGTTCTCCAGGTGGAAGTTGAGGTCCCCCAGGAGGATGTAGTCAGCGGAGGGGAGGGCATGCGGGCTGACGAAGTCGGCGATGTCCTCGCTGAATTGTGTGCGTGGTCCAGGGGGTCGGTAGATCAGGGTGCCTCTGAGGGTGGTGTTCGGGTTGGTGTGGATCTGGAAATGCAGGTGTTCGGCGGTGGTCAGGGTGTTGTCGGTGCTGGTCGTGAGACGGATGGTGTTCTTGTGGATGATGGCGATGCCTCCTCCCATCTGGTTGGCGTTGCGGTCCCTCCGGACGATCTTGTAGCCCTCCGGGATAGCGATGGCGATGTCGGGAGCTGATGTGGCATTCATCCAGGTCTCCGTGAGGAAGGCAACGTCAGGGGCTGTGGCGTCTAGGAGGTTCCAGAGTTCCACGGCGTGTCTGTGGACGGAGCGGGTGTTGAGCAGGATGCACTTGAGGTGGGTGCTGCTGGTGTTCGGCTTGGCGGGTGCTGTTGTGAGGCAGGTCCGGATGCAGGTGAACTTGCAGGCGTGGCAGCTGAAAGGTCCGTGGGTGCGTCGTGGTGTGGCTTGATGGCAATCTGGGAGTCGGCCGGAGTTGAGGGCGATGAGGGTGGCGGCGGAGTACGTCAGGCGGGTCGGTCGGGGTCTTCGTGGGCCAGGGGTCCTGGCGCTGGGCGCGATCCGGTCGCGGACGGGCGCAGACGGGCTTACCTTTGGCGCGCCTTCGGCGCACAATCGGCGCGTCCGCTGTGCGTGACCGCTGCGCGTTCGCGCGGTCGCCATTTAAAGGCGAAGTGCGCGGGTGGGCGGAGCAGCTGGGAGGCGGGAGCGGGGAGGGAACAGAAGGAAAAAAGGGGCGGGGTCTGCGGTGGTGGCGGGAAGCGGGGAGCGGGGAGGGAATACGGAGGGCGGCGAGGTAGGCGGCCAAACAGGAAGGACACAAGCTGAAAAGGGTGAAAAAATAAACAGGCACTAAAGGAAAAGAAACGCTAACACGGGCAAGAAAAGCAGTATAATACAAAACAGTATGACAAGCACAAATGTCGGACAAAACAATTTAAAAACAAACGACAGCAGAGTCAGCCGGCGGCGAGGCAGGCAGCGCAGCAGGGACAGGGCTAAGGGGCACACGCAGCAGCTGGTGGCCGTGCGGCGCGGGGGTGTCCCACAAGTGGGTCACACTTACCTGTGTCGCACGGTCGCCATTTAAAGGCCAAGTGCGTGGGTGGGCGGAGCAGCTGGGAGGCGGGAGCGGGGAGGGAACAGAAGGAAAAAAGGGGCGGGGGGAGTTGGAGAGTTCTTTTAGGGAACGCCAGGTTGGGAGCCTAGGCTGTCCTGATGTGCCTTCTCGTGAAGGGGATCCCCTAGTGTCAGGAGAACCCGGAGCATCAGTAATCAGAGCTCCAGTGGTTCGGGGGTCTGACCAGTCACAGGGTTTCGATCCTGGACTGGGGTTCCAGGTTCAGGGGTTGCCTGACCTGGAGGGTGGGGTACCTGTAATTCAGGTCCCTACCGGTTTGACTCCCAGGGGTACTTCTCCCGGTGGGAGGGTGCGGAACTCTGGGAGGGGGTGCAGAGGGAGGAAGGTCTCTCCTCTGTCACCAGCTCAGCCACAGGGCACAGATCCCGGGTTGGGTGGCCAGGTTGAGGGTTTTCCGGACCTGGCGGGTGGGACATCTGTGTTCAGAGTCCCCCCAAATTTGACTCTCAGGGGTACTACTCCAGTTAGGAGGGTGCAGAACTCTGAGAGGGGGGTGCAGGGGGAGGGAGGACTCGCCCCTGTCACCGGTTCAGCCTGAGGGTTTCGACTCCAGCTTGGGGAGAGAGTGGTTGTGTGAGGGTGTCCCCAGGAGAAGGAGATGGCGGAACCCTAAGAGGAGAGGTAGGGGGAGGAGAGCCTCGCCCCTGAGTGTTGGTCAGCCTGTGGGTGTAGACCCCAGGTGGGTGGACCAGTGGCAATTTGGAAAGAGGAGAGTGGTCCAAGAGCACTACGAGCCTGAGGCTAGAGCCTCCCACTCTAGGAAGGAACAAGGGCCAGAGACTTCTGGATGGCCTAGAGGCCAGTCTTGGCCACATCCCACTAGGGAACACCAGTGGGGTGGTTTTGTTGGTGAAGGGAGGGTTGCGAGAGAGAACCATTGGGTTCCAGAGTGGAGAAGGGACTGCAGGTGCTCCTGTAGTTGCCGGCCTGCGTCTACCTTTTTCTGCCCCAAGCAGGGAAGCCCATCAAGGCATTGATTGATCTGCCCTGGCTTTTGGCTGTGTTGGACTTGGCCTTTTCCCCCAGAATTATTTGCTTTTGCCCCCCTAATCTGAAATGTCTCCCCCATGGGATTAAACCTGTATAGGCCATGAGTTGTGTGAGACACCTGTTAAAAATGTAATGGTGTGAGCACTTGTAAATTTCCCCATTTTAGAAATGCACCTGACTAAAATGTACTGTGTTTAAAATGGATGCCATGGCCATGGGTTTTGCCACTGGACTGGCATAGGTCAGCGGTCTAGTTAATATTACCCAGCTACCCCTAGCTTTTGGAGGGAAAGCCTGGCACCCAGGGTGCTCACCCCCTCCCCTTGAGCCAGTTTAGGCCAGTTTTGCCAACATTCTAGAAGGTTCTGGCACTGCCTGGGAGGAGGGTATAAGTAAGGGGGATGTGCCACCAGAGAGTCAGTCAGAGCTGGGACAAGAAAGAGAGGGGACCTGCTGCGAGGTGCTACCGCCACATGGGCCTGTGAGCTGGGCCCTGTACCCCTAAAACACCCCTACTCTGCTGTCCCTTGCGCCCCTGAATTATGAGGGCCCACCCAGGTCCCTGTCACTATTAAGGGACCGTGAATTACGCCAGCACAGCGCGAAAGGAGCACCCAGGAGGTGAGGAAGGGGCCCCTGAGGATCTGTACTGGGACTGTCCGCCCCCTTAGGAAGTTGTGGCCCCTGTGGGAGCGCTGGACTGGGAGGAGATGCCCGGGGAGAATTGTGCCCCCGAGGAACTGTGTCTTGCTGACCTGCCTTAGAAAAATTGCCCCTGGACTGCCTACTAAGCGCTGGGGCTGGGTGGCCTGAAGGAACTGTGAGGGGAAAGAGCGCTGGAGGAGCCTACCCTCGTTGTGGCGCGCTTGCTGCATTAATAATAATTATTAAAAGGGAGCCTACCCCTTGTTGTGGCCGTCCTTACCACCTCAGCCCGAGGAGTGTTGGCGCTGCCTTGCGCCGGTGGGATATCGCCGAAAATCACCGTGCGACCCGGCGCTGTAAGGGAGGGACCTCCGCTGTGGAGAGCCTCGTTGCAGCGGCCCCCGGTGCCAGGAGAGGGCCGCCGAGGTGAAGAGAGGGCCGCGCTAGGCCCTGAGGCCGTCAGGGCCCGTGTCACGTGACGGGGGCGACCGGCCGCGTCATCGGCCCGCCAACGGCACGCACTGATTTGCCCGCGCGGCCGTGCTCCCGGAAAGGCCGCGCAGGGATTGGCTGCCGGCCGGGCAGCCAGCGAAGGACGGGCCGACCCTAAGCCCCGGGTCCCCGTGAGGAAGGGGGGGACCCGGGTGAAGCACCAGGGCAGAGCCCCCGTGGTCGAGGGGGAGCCCCGCCAAGAGAACAACCGGAGCGGGAGCCGACCCCGCCGGTCTGTGCCCCAAGAGAAGCGCGGCTGGCCATCTGGAGGGAGCCCTCGGTTGTGAGGAGAGCTCCGTGTGGAGAGTGCTGTTCGGCGGGGCCTCGAGGCACATTGCCGGTGCCTGCCCCCGCCGCATTGAAGCCCCGTGTCCCCGTGAGGCAGAGGGGCCCGGGAGAAGCAGGAAGAAACCGCTGGGAGGGGCGCGAGTGAAGCGCAGTGCAGCAGGGGCCTCGAGGCACATTGTCGGTGCCTGCCCCTACCGCCAAGGAGCCCCTGGACAGCCCGGTGAGTGCGGGCGACAATATACGGTATGGAGGGTGGAGAGGGCCACGGGACACAGGGTCGGTGTCCGCCCCATCCCCTCTGTTGACTGAGTGGGGCCCAAGTGCCCAGAAACCGGGTAAAGGCTCCTAGCGACTGCTTCCTCAGAATCCCAGGATACCAGTAAGGCCTACTGAACTGCCTACAGAAGCCCCTGCTCATCCTATAAGTAACAGGGGAACGGTTTGATATGCATAGCCAAGTGGGATGCTCATTGACATGCACATTTTTGCCTGCGGCCTGACATTCCAGTTATATGTGTATGCCAGAGGAGGGTTTGCCCTAGGTTGAGGTTCTTAGGCCTGGAAGTTAATGCCCCTGTTAGTGGTGGGCATCCCCGGGCGCTATGCTGATGAGGCTGACTGCCCCCTTCTAAGGAAGTGTTGCTCGCCCGAGAAGATATTCAGGGGTGCTCATGGAAAATGTGATACAGGCCTGGTGCATATGTTATTGATGTCAATGTACTGCCTGATGTTTGTGTTGCAGGTTGGGGGGCTAAGGAGTCATGTTCCCCAGGTACCCTTTGATGCCTAGCGCGCATATCTAAGGTTTTATTGAATACCAGGCCCCTACCTGATGTTAATGCAGCGTTTGTTCTTCTAATGAGATGTTACAGGAATGCTAAAGGATTAGGATGGCACGAGGTTATCTGATTTTCACTAAAGTGTTTAGGCCTGCCTAAAGGAAGCTGCTGACTTACGGCCTACAGTTATATGAGGTTACTGATGCCAATGCATATTAATGCTTCCCGCCTGATGTTTGATATCCCTATGCTGATTTATTGCAGGTGTTCCTGTATGTTGGGATTTACTGTGATGCCCTGAGGTTTCCCTTACAGGGGTCGTGGTGGAGTGATAATGCAGGTTATGTGTACTCATACTAATGGTATTTTGCATTACAGTCTATCACTAAGGAGGAGAGCCTGAGTTGGCCCTGCCATATTGGCCCCAAGTTCAATGTTAATTGATTCTTCTTTATTTCAGATGGACTTACAGACTCAGCCCCTACTTCCCATGTAAATAATCCCCCTTGATACACTTGGCTCTGGTGCCAGTTGGCGCTGTGTTACGATGCCACTGTTATGCATTTTTGCTTTACAGGTTGGAGATACTAAACTTCTTAATTTTCCAACTCAAACTGGTGTCCTGCCGCTTTTGTGGTGTGCCTGGTGTGTTGATTGTGGGTACTGTGTGAGTGCTTCACATGTCCTTCGAAGTTTGGCCTGCCCGCTTGGTTCCATGCTACCCCCTTGCTTCACCCGGGTCCCCGTGAGGAAGGGGGGGGACCCGGGTGAAGCACCAGTGCGGAGCCCCCGTGGTCGAGGGGGAGCCCCGCCAAGAGAACGACCGGAGCGGGAGCCGACCCCGCCGGTCTGTGCCCCAAGAGAAGCGCGGCTGGCCATCTGGAGGGAGCCCTTGGTTGTGAGGAGAGCTCCGTGTGGAGAGTGCTGCGCGGCGGGGCCTCGAGGCACATTGCCGGTGCCTGCCCCCGCCGCATTGAAGCCCTGGGTCCCCGTGAGGCAGAGGGGCCCGGGAGAAGCAGGAAGAAACCGCTGGGAGGGGCGCGAGTGAAGCGCAGTGCAGCAGGGGCCTCGAGGCACATTGTCGGTGCCTGCCCCTACCGCCAAGGAGCCCCTGGACAGCCCGGTGAGTGCGGGCGACAATATACGGTGTGGAGGGTGGAGAGGGCCACGGGACACAGGGTCAGTGTCCGCCCCAACCCCTCTGTTGACTGAGTGGGGCCCAAGTGCCCAGAAACCGGGTAAAGGCTCCTAGCGACTGCTTCCTCAGAATCCCAGGATACCAGTAAGGCCTACTGAACTGCCTACAGAAGCCCCTGCTCATCCTAGAAGTAACAGGGGAACGGTTTGATATGCATAGCCAAGTGGGATGCTCATTGACATGCAAATTTTTGCCTGCTGCCTGGTTTTCCTGGAAGGACTTAGGCCTGACATCCCAGTTATATGTGTATGCCAGAGGAGGGTTTGCCCTAGGTTGAGGTTCTTAGGCCTGGAAGTTAATGCCCCTGTTAGTGGTGGGCATCCCCAGGCGCTATGCTGATGAGGCTGACTGCCCCCCTCTAAGGAAGTGTTGCTCGCCCGAGGAGATATTCAGGGGTGCTCATGGAAAATGTGATACAGGCCTGGTGCATATGTTATTGATGTCAATGTACTGCCTGATGTTTGTGTTGCAGGTTGGGGGGCTAAGGAGTCATGTTCCCCAGGTACCCTTTGATGCCTAGCGCGCATATCTAAGGTTTTATTGAATACCAGGCCCCTACCTGATGTTAATGCAGCGTTTGTTCTTCTAATGAGATGTTACAGGAATGCTAAAGAATTAGGATGGCACGAGGTTATCTGATTTTCACTAAAGTGTTTAGGCCTGCCTAAAGGAAGCTGCTGACTTACGGCCTACAGTTATATGAGGTTACTGATGCCAATGCATATTAATGCTTCCCGCCTGATGTTTGATATCCCTATGCTGATTTATTGCAGGTGTTCCTGTATGTTGGGATTTACTGTGATGCCCTGAAGTTTCCCTTACAGGGGTCGTGGTGGAGTGATAATGCAGGTTATGTGTACTCATACTAATGGTATTTTGCATTACAGTCTATCACTAAGGAGGAGAGCCTGAGTTGGCCCCGCCATATTGGCCCCAAGTTCAATGTTAATTGATTCTTCTTTATTTCAGATGGACTTACAGACTCAGCCCCTACTTCCCATGTAAATAATCCCCCTTGATACACTTGGCTCTGGTGCCAGTTGGCGCCGTGTTACGATGCCACTGTTATGCATTTTTGCTTTACAGGTTGGAGATACTAAACTTCTTAATTTTCCAACTCAAACTGGTGTCCTGCCTCTTTTGTGGTGTGCCTGGTGTGTTGACTGTGGGTACTGTGTGAGTGCTTCACATGTCCTTCGAAGTTTGGCCTGCCCGCTTGGTTCCATGCTACCCCCTTGGAGATTTGGGTAACCCCATTTCTTACATACTCTACAAGAAGAAACTCTGGACTTCGACGTTCTGCTCCACAGAAGACTGAAGAAAATCTCCCTTGTGGGCAAGGAGTGTCCACCCTGCAACTGCAGGCAGCATCAAGCGTCCAGTGGCTTTACTTTGTCATCTTCCCTCGAGGATCCAGACTTCAGAGCCCGACGAGACCCGGATTCCCAGACCTCTCCGACCTCTACCTACATCTGCAGCACAGCTGAGACCCGTGGGTGTGACGAGACATGTGGGACCGGCCATCTTGAACGAACCTGCACTTCGCTTCCAGCACGACTCCCGAGGTAAACTCGACCAAGTGCTTTGGGGACTGAGAAGCCCCTGCCCCGAGCAGCCCCTGTACCAAAAATCAGCCCTCCAGCATCCGTGAGATCTGCGTGGGGCCCTTCTGCTTGTTTGCTGCTCGACGCGTTGTCTGGTCACTTGCCGGCTGGCTAGTGGCCTCCTAGATGACGAACCTTTGAATCTTTGCTGCTGGTCTGGTTGCTCCAGACTGGCCCTTGCTCCCTTCCAAAAGAGGGGCACCCCGGACTCTCCTAGTCCGCACCAGACGCTTTCTCCACTCAACACGTGCGTTGCATTTGCCAAGGCCTGTTGACGCTGATTCCGGATCCAACACCGCCGACAGCGAGAGCCTGCGTGGGACAGCTCGTGCCTCTATCCTGGTTGTCGAAGACACCTCCTGGTCCACGTGGCTGCAGGGTCAAGCGTCCACTCTTCACCTGATCGCGATGACGACATCTGGTTCCTTCTTGGTTCCACTCCAGTCACTGGCTAGTGACTGTGAACATTGTCCCCTCTGCTTTCAGGTCCTCTTCTTCACCGATTCACCCTTTGATCGCCCCGGACATCTTCCTCCTGGTCGCCTGCAGCATCTTTTCTTTCAGGCTCCATTGACTTCAAGGCGAGAACCCGACACACTTTGGCACCTATGCACCCGCAGTCCGTGGGTGAGGTAACAAGAGCAGTTCGGTGCTCAAGGGTAGTTTAACTGTCCTAGTGTCCAGTTCCACTGTCGTTTTAGTCCTACCTAGTCAGGATTGTCCGTACTCACCTTTAACTTGAACTGTACTGTCCATAGACGTTGTTACGCATCTTGCGTGTGAGTTCACACTCTGCACACGCGTTCCGTGGGCCTCCTATTACTTACCTAGAGTTAGTGTAGCGTGGTCCTATCGATCCTACAGCCTCTGGACAGCTCCATTATTTCTATCGACTTTCACATTCCACTTACTTAGTATATGGTTTGTCGTGCCTCTAGGGCACCATTGTAATTTTGTGCAACTTGTCGTATTTTTCTTAAGAGATTGTCATGTGCTTAGCCCTCTGACCTCATAAAGAGTTCAGAGGTGGTGTTATTAATAAATATACTGTTTATTTTCATAACAACCTGTGTGGTGTCCTTTCATCTGGTATTCAAGGGGTTATATTGTGGTAAAACAGCTGGCTTCACATGCCAAAAGAGTTTAGCCTAAGACTGCTTTGTCCATGCTACCATTAGGATAGCTGGTCTATAAGGTTGATTTACAACCAATCACCATAAGGGTTGTTTGGACTGATACAAGGTGATCACTAGAACTAGTGAGCATCATATATCAGGCCAACTTCTCACATTGGTGTGCAGCGGTTGGGATTTGAGCTTGCTGTTGTTTTTACCACATATAATCTTGAAATATCATTTGAAAGATCAAATAAGGTACTCTAGGTACATATAACAAGCTTAGAAATACTCTGAGTTCTAGCTGGTGTAGTAGAAAGGGCCTAGCACACCCTGACTACAACTCTTAGCAAGGGATCAGTAGGAAAACCCATAGTGTAGGTAGGTGCATCACTTACACCTCACTAGAAAGCATGTCTACCCATTGAGAGACTTCAGAGACTCCCCTAGCGGTTAGTGACCCTCCACAGGTCCTTTCCATTCCAGATATGCAGCTCTCAGTTTCCAGGAGATGAGACAATTGTGTACCTCCAGGAAATTGAAACAGGGTTCTAACCCTACCACTAATTTTCTGTTAGGTCTTTTAGAGACATATGATGCCAGAAGGGCTGCTGATACAGACCCCTCTAATCCAGATAGGAGCATGCCAGCCTTAGAAGGTACTCGTGGTGATCGAGACCTCCCTGAAACAGAGAATGTAGATGAGGAGGAGGAGGATGAGGAACCCTCTGGGGATGAGGCAGACAAAGGTCCTGTAGTAGTCAGCAGACAAACCAGGGCCAACTTAGACATGCATAGGGAAGGAACTGGGGGACCCCCAGTGCTGACCCTAAGCAGGCCTAACTTTGGAGTTAGAAGAGATAGATCTCATTCTAGGGACTCCAACAGATCTGTGCACTCTCATGCATCTGCTCAAAGGAGAATGACTTCCCCTCAGAGGAGAGAGCATGAAGCAAAGATGAGGGAGGCTAATCTGAGGATCCAAAGGGAAGAACTTGCCCTTGCCAAGGAGATGCTTGCCTTTGCTAGAGAGCAACAGTTGAGTGGGGTAGTCCCCACTGGTGGCAGCAATATCTCTAGGGATAGAGAAAGGGGTTTTGATACTAGAAACCTGAGTAAAATAGTGCCCTCCTATAGGACAGGAGATGATATCCACAAGTGGATAACTGCTTTGGAGAGAGCCTGCAAAGTACAGCAGGTACCCGAGAGTCAGTGGGCAGCTATATTGTGGCTCTCCTTTGAAGGTAAAGGAAGAGACACGCTCCTCACTGTTAGACATGAGGATGCTAATGATTACCAAGTCTTGAGAAATGCACTGATTAATGGGTTTGGCTTAACAACTGAACAGTACAGGTTAATGTTCAGAGACACCCAGAAAACTCAGGCTCAAGATTGGACTGACTTTGTTGATTGTGCCACTAAGGCTTTGGAAGGCTGCTTACTGGGAAGTAAAGTTACTGATTACACAGGATTGTATAATCTAATTATGAGAGAGCAAATCTTAAATAATTGTCAGAACCCGTTGTTGCATCAGCACTTGATTGACTCAGATCTGACCTCTCCCCAAGAATTGGGAAAGAAGGCAGACCGATGGGTCAGGACAAGGGTCAAGCAGCAGAACCAGAACCAGGGTGGGGGCCAGAAGAAAGCAGACCAGAAGGGTAATGATAATAAGCAAAATGACCAGAAGTTTTCAAAAGGGCCCCAACAACCTAAGGAGGGTGCTATCACCCGCGCTATTCAATATCTACATGGAGCCACACACCATCATCCTTAAAGAAGCCAACATTCCCTTCCGTCTCTATGCCGACGACACCCAGATATACCTAGAAACCTCCTCCCTAGCAGTCATGCAAAGACTAAACATCACCCTAAGAGAAGTACAAGAGTGGCTATCCCGCAACCATCTGAAACTAAATCAAAACAAAACGGAAATTCTTCTCCTAGCCAGCAAGGAAAAGACCCCGCAGATCACGGAATGGTTAAAGGCTATTGATGCTCTAGACTGCACTCTCATCCCAGCAGACTCAGTGAAGTCATTGAGTATCACTCTGGACCCCAACTTGGATATGATTAAACACATCAAGAGAACCGCTAAAGGTGCCTTCTTAAACCTAAAGCTACTAAGTAAAATCAAACCCTTCATCCCACCAACGGACCTCAAACAAGCCACGCAGTCCCTTGTCCTATCCAGATTAGACTACGGGATCGCCACCCTCACAGGCACAGCTAAACTACACCTGGCTCCACTTAGAACAACACTAAATGCAGCAGCCAGAATGGTGTCGGGGGTGAAGAAATATGAACACATCACTCCCGTGCTAACTGAACTCAAGTGGCTCCCAGTAGAAATGCGTGCTAATTTCAGAACCGCCTGCCTCACACACAAAGCTCTACATACTGGCAAACCCACCTATCTAGCTGCCAAACTCAAGAAAGCGGGACAGACAAGAAACCTCAGAAGCACTAACTCTCTGCTTCTCATCCCTCTGAAAACCTGCAAACAAAAGACTCTATCTAGATCCTTCACCGGAAATGCACCCAAAATCTGGAATGCCATTCCCATACACATTAGGACGAACTCTTCCTACAGAGCCTTCAAGAGCCAGCTCAAAACGCTCTTCCTCAATCAAACCCTCACAAAGTAAAAACGGATCCTCTTTAACTCCCGACCACAGAACAAAAGACTAGAAACTACATCAAAGCGGATTACCGAACCCCTTAGACCGTGGACTCACTATTTACCTGGGCACTCCTGGTGTTACAATCTGTTTATAACAATGGAATCTGTTTACATAAATGTTGTAAAGAGCTCCGATACCTCCGGGTCTGGCTAGCGCTATAGAAAACTCCAAAATAATAATAATAATAATAGGGTGGGTCCCAAACTTCCCAAAAGAAGAAGAATGATGGTCCTAAGAAACCATGGTGCCAATACTGTAAAAGTAAGACTCACTGGTTTAGTGAGTGCACCAAGAAAGGCCAAACTCCTACCACTACTGTCCCTAAGACACCTGCACCCCCTAGTACAGTTACTAGTGGTAGTGTACCTCCCAAGGCTATAGTTGGGTTAACCCTGGGAAATGAGGTGGGTTCTGACTTAGTTAGAATTCCTACTCAGGCAGTTCTTGCTTATACTGGGGACATGGATATGACCCCTACTATAAGTCCTAGTACACTGGGCAAATACAGGCAAACGCCTTTAATTAATGGAAAGATGGCTCAGGCCTACAGGGACACATGTGCCAGTGTCACTATGGTGACACCAACATTTGTGGACCCTGTCCAGATCATGCTAGGTTCAGACTACCTAGTGACCAATGCTAGCAATGTCACTACCAATCACAGTATGGCAGTTGTTAATTTCTCCTGGGGAGGGGTAACTGGCCTCAAAAGGGTTGTAGTTAGTTCAGACCTCCCAGTAGATTGTCTTTTGGGCAATAATTTGGAATCCTCACTGTGGTCAGATGTGGAGTACAGGACTCATGTAGAAATGCTAGGTCCCTCCTCACATGTCCTTGCTGTGACCAGGTCACAGGCCAAGAAATGCCCAGCTGAACAAGTGTTGGATCCTCGAAGAAAGGACCAGACACTACCCAAGAGAAAGAGCAGTAGGGGTAAGGCTGAGCCTTCCCCCCTGCCTCAGGTTGAGGATCAGTTCTCTCAGGAGGCTGACCCCAAGACCCCAGAAGGAACTGTCCTAGAAGAGCTTGAGCCTGATCAGGTTGAGTTTCTGGGGACAGGGGGACCTTCCAGGGCAGACTTGAGGCAGGCACAGTTAGACTGTTCCTCTCTTGAACCCCTCAGACAGCAGGCTGCTGCTGAGGCTGCAGGGAATGCTACAGGTGCCCATAAGGTATATTGGGAAGATGGACTCCTATACTCTGAGGCAAGAGACCCCAAGCCTGGTGCTACCAGGATGCTGGTCATCCCCTTGTCTCTTAGAGGTTTCCTTCACACCTTAGCCCATGAGATTCCCCTTGCAGGTCACTTAGGCCAGAACAAGACTTGGGACAGGCTTGCCCCACACTTTCACTGGCCTCATATGCCTCATATGATTGTCGCTCATGTGTCACCTGCCAAGCCAGTGGCAAATCAGGTGGCACAACAAAGGCCCCACTTATACTGCTACATGTGGTGGGGGTTCCCTTTGAAAGAGTGGGGATTGACATTGTTGGACCAATGGACCCCTCAACAGCATCTGGGCACAGATTTATACTGGTGATAGTGGATCATGCCACCAGGTACCCAGAAGCTATTCCCCTTAGGACCACTACAGCTCCTGTTGTGGCCAGGGCCCTACTTGCAGTTTTTACTAGAGTTGGGTTTCCTAAGGAGGTTGTCTCTGACAGAGGTACAAACTTCATGTCAGGATACTTGACTGCAATGTGGAAGGAATGTGGTGTAAACTACAAGTTTACCACACCCTATCACCCACAGTGCAATGGGCTTGTGCAGAGATTCAACAAGACCCTCAAAGGGATGATAAAAGGGTTACCAGACAAGCTTAGGCGAAGATGGGACATCCTTTTACCCTGCCTTCTGTTTGCTTACAGAGAGGTCTCACAGAAGGGGGTTGGTTACAGCCCTTTTGAGCTTCTGTTTGGGCATCCTGTAAGAGGACCCCTATGTCATATGAAGGAAGGATGGGAGTTACCTCTCAAAAAGCCTAAACTTGACATAGTGGACTATGTACTTGGTCTCCGCTCCAGGATGGCAGAGTACATGGAGAAGGCATCCAAAAACCTTGAGGCCAGCCAAGAACTTCAAAAAGCTTGGCAGGACCAAAAGGCTGTCCTAACTGTTTACCATGCAGGACAGAAGGTGTGGGTGCTGGAGCCAGTGGCCCCAGCAGCCCTCCAAGACAAGTGGTCTGGACCCCATACCATCATTGAGCAAAAGGGAGAAGTCACCTACCTGGTGGACCTTAGAACTCCCAGGAGCCCCCACAGGGTGCTTCATGTGAACAGGCTCAAATCATTTGTTGACAGGGAGGACATGAGCTTGCTTATGGCCACAGATGAGGGGAAGGAGGAAGAGAGTGACCCTCTCCCAGACCTGCTCACTCAGAACCCTGATGATGGGTCAGTAGATGGTGTAGTCTTTTCTGACAGCCTCTCTGAGCATCAACAAGGGGATTGTAGACAGGTTCTTCAATCCTTCAGACAAATGTTTTCTCTGACCCCCAGTCAGACAAACTGGTGCACCCATGAGGTGGACACTGGTGACAGTCTGCCTATAAAGAGTCAAATCTACAGGCAACCTGACCACGTCAGGGACTGCATAAAACAAGAAGTACAAAAGATGTTGGAATTGGGAGTCATTGAACCCTCAGGGAGCCCTTGGGCTAGTCCTGTAGCTCTAGTACCAAAGCCTCACACCCAGGATGGTAAGAGAGAGATGAGGTTTTGTGTAGACTACAGGGGTCTCAATGCTGTCACTAAGACAGATGGCCATCCAATACCATAGGGCAGATGAATTGATAGACAAGTTGGCTTCTGCAACTTTCTTAAGTACATTTGACCTAACAGCTGGCTATTGGCAGATCAGGTTAGCTGAGGATGCCAAGGCCAAAACAGCATTTTCTACCCCAGGAGGTCATTACCAATTTGTGGTGATGCCCTTTGGTTTGAAAAATGCACCTGCCACTTTTAAAAGGAGGGTGAACCAAGTTCTCACTGGGTTGGATGACTTTTGTGCAGCATATCTAGATGATATTGCTGTCTTCAGCTCCACCTGGGAGGATCACCTGATCCACCTGAGGAAAGTTTTGGAGGCCCTGCAAAAGGCAGGCCTCACTATCAAGGCTACTAAGTGCCAGATAGGGCAGAGTCAGGTTGTGTACCTGGGCCACCTTGTGGGTGGAGGCCAGGTTCAACCATTAGAGTGAGGTACTGGGTTTTTAAGGACCGGCACAGAGCTGGTAACCCAGCGGTGTCAGGGTACACCCAGAGACCTCGAGTCCTTCCTGATTTAGACCACAGAAACTCAGAGTCTTCTAGGTGAAGTCAAGGATCGATTTATTGGCTGCAACCAAGGTAACAAGTGTCCTAGAAGTACACCACACGGGGAGTATATTCTCAGGAGACTGCTCGAATTCATCAAACCAGGCTTCTCTTTTTATACAAAATATTCAGCTTCAGGCAAACATTCTTCGAATTTACAGTATACCATTTACATTTCTCTGTTACAAAAGGAAAAGCAGAGTCATGATGACATGTCCATATTTCACTTCGTCAGCCCATAATAAATTACCCGGCAAGGTCCAGTTTCCATCAGATATCAGTGCACCCCCAATAAAAACGGGCACTCCCCCATCATAAAGCAAGTGAAGCAAAAAGAGCAGAGGCAGATGTGAGCAAGATACGGCAGGTGTGTGCGATGGAAAAAGGTTTTATGGCTAGTTGAGCCCTGATGCTATCTTGTTCGGCCACTGGGAGGGGAACTGACCTAACAGGTTCGGCCTGGGGCAATGGTTCCAACTTGCACAGGTCATAGGAAGGTTGATTAAGGTGTACGTGTCCTTTTGGGATCAAATTCAGCGGGATTACAAGCCTATGTAAAGGGCAACTCATAAAATGGCTGCCATACATAAAATGGCGAAATCGTCACTTGAATATGCTGAAAATGCTTGTACATGGTGTACTCGTCATTCTCGGTCTTTTAATACCGAATTCGTCATGTTTCGACGAAGTTTAATTCTCGAGTCCAGAATTATTTATATGAGTCCAGAATTTTCAGAACCACAAACCCTCCTTTTGCCCTTACATAGGCAATTAATCTATCCTCATGTCAATCTGAGTCCAGATCTATATCCCTAAAGTCATTGAGATGTTGCTGTAACATCATTCTAGTACGGAGTTCATCTCTTGATACAGGCTTCCTTACACATGATATAACACAGAGGCCACATATTGCAGGAGCACATTGTATGCACAGACAGAACAGGAAAAGAATGGCTAAGACCATCCCAATGACCATTAGAATCTTCCATCCCCAGGCGGATATCAGTTCCCAGAACCATCCCATTAACGACCAATCCCCTTTATCGACATGAATAGATTCGGAAATCTTATGTAGTTTGGAGATGGCCTGATACACTGTTGGAGCGTTATCTGGGATGAAAACGCAACAACTCGATTGGATCAATCTGCGTACCCCACCTCGGTCTGCAAGTATGACGTCTAATGCGACCCTGTTCTGAAGGGTCATAAGACGATCCGACTGGAGCTCAGCAGTCAAGTTACTAAGGGCACCAGCAGTTTCTATCACGGTGGACTCAACTACCCTTGTCAATTGCCTTATGTTCCTGCTTTTAGCCATGGATCCCCAGAACGGCAGAAAACCCTTTGTGAAATCCCCAAACTGTTGTCCTGCAGTGTCTTCTTTGCTCAAGACACCTCTAACTATCCTTGTCCTGTGGTAGTCTGCCGCTGCTGTGTAGGTAGGAGGCAACAGGAACGAAACAAAACATGAGCCCGAGAAGTCAGGGGGCAACCAGGTATAGGCTTTGTCATGACATATGAAATATGTACCCTTAGCTGCCAAAAACGCAGGGGAAGTCTGAGATCCAAAAGCATATGTTTCAGTACAGACACTCTTCCCCGACAGAGCTCTGGGATTCTTGCCAATACCTTGCAGACACAGGTGGCCCTGATGGGGTACAATCCAAATCGGGGGCGATCCCTTAGCTTGCTGTTTCTCACTAAGAGTGGCTTCATATCCGGTCACGTTCCAATTTACATATGCAAATATCTCATCGCTCGGGGTGTTTTCATAAGAGATTTCTCCCTTAATCATGTCCACTATACCCCTAACCAAAGCACTATTCTTGGGGTTATCTTTTAAAGAACGTAGGGGGTGGACCTCTCGTGCATATATGAATATTGTCCTGTATGCCCACACAGAACCATTATGACTGAAAGGCAGAACCAGATAAGGGATACCTTTATCTGTTGTGTGAGGCACAAGGCCACATACCCAACAGTTAGTCGTGTTCATTACTATTTGGTGTTGGTGTAACAGCTGAACAAAGGAGTTATTAATGAACTCTACCCTTCTATTGGATTCATGGTCAGGAAGAGGGTGGAAAGAATGAGAGGAAACAGTAGCAGGGGATATGGGCGATGCAGTGGGTGCAAATGTTACACGAAAAGAAAATAAGACATAACTTATTAAAAACATCATCACACTGAATAGCATAAATATGCACAATATTTATCCCGTTGGCGCTAAAAACAGAAACTAGCCTTTTTGCTTTCCGTAAAAAATTAAAGACTTTTCTGTTCTAAATTCTTCAGTTCTGTTTTTTCTCTCAGCTACTGCTTGTTTTTCTTCTCTAGTCTGTCCCTGGCGCCGGGAAACCCATTGCGGGTAGCTGTGCGCAATACAAGTTCAATAAAATAAATAAAATAAATAAATATTATAAAACTTTTCTTTGTCATCACTTTACATAATTTGCGTTTAAAGTTCGTATGTTTGGCAGGTCTCTCCCCATCGGGAAACTCCATCCTCTCTAAGGTGCTGCCTGCGGTGGTAGGTTGATTCTGCTAAGGAATGCTTCTGTCGGTCCAGGGCAACTCCCTTGGACCAACCAGAACTACCGACCTAACGTCGTCAGCTGCACCCCAAAGACTTTTTGGGCAACCGCGGCCCTAGCAGCGGAACCCGGATGGCGGTTCGAAAAATAAAAATAAGCAAGTTTCTCAGATGGGAGAGCTGCACTTTCAAAAATAGCACTTGGAAGGAAAAAACAATATTTGTTTATTTGTCCATAGGCCTTGGTCTCAAATTGTAAAGGAAATCACTTTATTAGTTCGTATTTCTCGATCTCAAATTGTATCTTCGTTTCCCTGGTACTGTCTGATCCAAAAACAAGAGTTCAGGCTCTGCAGTGTTGAATCGCTTGGATGGTGGCACAGCCTCTTGCAAAATGTTCTCACTTTCACGTTCAGAGTTAGTTCCTTTCACACGTGCGTCACTGAAAGGTAGGAAGCGGGGCACGGTGTCTGTCTCTGAGTCGCCGACACCTTCCTGGACCCACTGGTCATACGGCAGAGGTAGAGGGATCCTTTTACAGTGGACCCCGTGGATCCAGGCATTCCTCCCCTCCACCCGAACCGCCGATCTGGTAGAGAGAAGGACGAGGTGTGGTCCCGTCCACCTGGACTGGTCGTTCTTAGTCCTCTGGAAGTTTCTTACCAGCACCCAGGATCCAGGTTCTATGGCATGTCCTGGAGTCTCAGAGACCGGAGGCAGGGTGTCGCGTACCTGTTGATGCAAAACACGCAATTTAGCCGTCAATTCGTACAGGTAATCAAGCAAAACAGGGTGCTCTATCTCGCTGTATTTCGTGGGTCTAGGCACTCCCCATATATTGGCCGGGCAGCTTAAAGACTACTTCATAGGGGCTAAGTTTCACTCGCGAATGCACAGTCATTCTGTCGTGCCGGGAAACCCTTTGTTGGGTAGCTGTGCGCCATATAAATTCAAACAAAATAAAATAAAATAAATAGGAGTGCTAAGGGTAGAGCGTCAGGCCATTTAAGGCCTGTGCTCGCTTGGATTTTGGCCAGTTTAAGTTTAAGAGTGCCATTATAACATTCTACTAATCCAGCTGATTGGGGGTGATTTGCAGCATGAAATTTTTGCCGAATGCCCAGCCCTTCACACACATTCTTCATCACACGACCCACAAATTCACTTCCGTTGTCAGACCAGATCATTCTAGGCATTCCAAATCTAGGGAAGAACTCTTTTACAAGGGTTTTTGCTGTGGACAAGGCAATGTTGTCTTTTAGGGGATATGCTTCTACCCATCTTGAGAAAGCACAAACAACAACGAGCACGTATTTTAGATTGTTGCACCTCTCCGTGTGGATGAAATCTAGCTGCAAAACCTCGAACGGGTACGTAGGAGGCGCAAAATGACCAGCTGGAGTTGGGGTTCCCCTACCCGGGTTGTGTTTCAAGCACACCATGCAATTCTTGACCACATTCTCTGCACACTTCGGAATTCCTGAATTTTGCCATACTGGAGCCAACAACTTACAAATCCCTTTCACGCTAATGTGAGCCATTCCATGAGCCATTGTAACTACTGCAAGCACATACGCATTGGGTAACAACCATCTCTGATGCTCTGATAATTCAATCCAGCAACCATTCGCATCCATTCTACCCGTACTTTCTCTCCACATGCTCAACTCTTTCTCTGTGGCCTCGGCTTGAATGGACTTCACGCTCTCTATCGTGTCTTCACACATTCCAATATCACAAACCCATCTTGCTGGACCTGCAACATACATTCGGTTCTTCACATTCCTTGCAGTTTCTTTCGCGATTTCATCAGCGAATGCATTTCCACGACCAACATCATCAGTCACCTTCTTGTGAGCACTACATTTCACGATCGCCACTCGCAGAGGCAAGGTCAGTGATTCGAGAAGCTCAGTCACCAACTGACCATGCTGAATCTTAGCTCCATGCGAAGTCAGGAATCCACGTTCCTTCCACAATCGCCCAAAACTGTGAGCCACCCCAAATGCGTACTGACTGTCGGTATAGACAGTCACTTTCATTCCTTTCGACAACACACATGCTCTCGTGAGTGCAATCAATTCCGCTGCGTGAGCTGAATTATGTGGAATACGTGCGGTTTCAACAACTGTATGCAAAGTCGTGACAGCATATGCTGCAGTCGTATCACCATTCGGGAGCTTGAAACATGAACCATCCACCCACAATGTACCATCACATTCCGCAAGAGGAGTATCTAAAAGGCAACAACGTAGCTGGGTTTAGCACGTTGCATCTTTTTATGTGCACATGACTGGCTAGCAAGGTTAATTCGTAACCTGACAATCGAGCATTAGTTAAGTGCTGTGTCTTGGTTCTATTTAACAACGTGTCTACTGCATGTGGGACCATCACGACTAGCGTGTTATTCATCACTAAACCAGCAGACTGCCGAATAGAATCAGCTGCTGCGGCTGTGGCTCTTAAACAACTTGGCAATGCTCTAGCTAACGGATCCAAAGTCGACAAAAAATACGCGCATGGACGTTGTTTGTCCCCAAATAACTGAGTCAGCACTGACAATGCACAACCTTCCTTCTCATGGACATACAATGTAAAAGGCTTACTGTAGTTGGGGTTACCTAACACAGGAGCCGAACATAATGCCGTGCGTAATTCAGAAAAACTTTTCTGACACTCTTCAGACCAAGGAACTGGATTGGGTGTGTCTTTACACGTTACTGCCACCAAAGGTTTGGCTAATAACGAAAAATTTGGAATCCATTGTCTACAGTACGATGTAATGCCCAAGAAAGCACGCACTTCTCTCTGTGTTCTTGGCGCACTCAATTTCGCTATTGCTTGTATTCTTTCTGGGGTCAGTTTCCTTCCCTCCTTCGATAAGAGGTGACCTAAGTAGGTCACTTCTTGTCGGCAGTATTGTAATTTTGAAAGAGACACCTTGTGATCTAGATCACACAAATGTCGCAACAATGACAACGTGGCTTCTTTACATATTTCCTCAGTGTCTGCGGCAATGAGCAAATCATCAACGTACTGTACAAGAGTAGCATTTTCGGGTAAAGCAATCGTATCAAGCTGTGTTTTTAGAGCTTGACTATATATTGATGGACTTTCACAGTAGCCCTGGGGATCGCGTTTAAAGCGGAAACTGCGTCCTCCTAAACTGAAGGAAAAAATATCCCTACTCTCCTCGGCAATCGGGATGCTGAAGAAGGCATTCTTCAAGTCAATCACCGAGAACCAAGTGGCAGAAGCTGGAATCATAGTTAATAATGTCGTAATGTCGGGGACAACTGGAAATTGTGGCACAACTATTTTATTCACCTCTCTAAGATCAATCACGAATCTGTACACTGGTGGCAGAGAGGGATCAGTTCATTTTAAAACAGGCAGAACGGGACTATTGCAAACGTTGCCTCTTGTCTCTTCAATCACATCTTTTTCAATTAGCTCGTAAACGATCGCTAACAAAGCTTTCTCGCCCTCACTAGAAATTCTATATTGGGGAATTCGTGGCATTTGAACATTGGCTTTCAATGTTACAACATATGGTGGTATTTCTAGAAGACCCACATCATTAGGACCAGTAGCCCGAGGAATATCAGGAAGAAACGACAATTCTGTTGGAAGTTCATCCCTTGACAAATACATTGCAGGAACCACTTTCTTACCTAAAGTAAGTTGTACTCCTGAAGGAGAACAGTACAAAGATCTGTTCCCAACAAGTTTTCACCACAACCCGTTGTCAGAATAAGGGGTGCTTCTAATTCACGAGGACCAACAGAAAGGGGCAAAGGGTCAGAAATCGGGTTCCGAACCGGGGCGCCTGAAAAACCTACAGAAACATTCATTTCACCAGACAAAGGTGCGCCAGGGAGTTTGGAGTGCATAATAGAACTCTTTGTAGCACCAGTATCCAACAGAAAAGGTTCTGACACACCTGATGCAATCACCTCAACATATGGTCCACTCTGATCTACTGGAACTGAAACAACTCCCTCTCTTTGTCTATGGCTGTCCTAGCAATCATTACTTTCCCAATTCTCACTCTCTGTATAGTAATCGTCAGCGTAGTACTGAGCTGTCCTACCAGATGCGTTATTCTGCTGATCGAATTTGTTATAGAATTTTGAGGTGGAAGGGGACGTGCGTCTTGGGGAATGTTTCCGCGTCCTCTACCTCTAGGCGCTTGCTGAGCACCTCTACCTCTTGTGTTTGAACCACCATTCGCGCGCTGTAACAGAATAGGGCAACTATACTTGAAATGACCCTCCTCCTTGCAATATGAACACTGGTTGGGACCTACAGAGACGCGTGGCTGAGTGTACTCGACTCTGTGCGAGTTCCTCTGATACTGTTGAGGCTGCTGAAAATGATTCTGATAGTTACTCTGACCACTATTATTCTGATTACCGCCACCACGTGGCGGATATGCTTGCTGTAACAAAACCTTCGTTTTCAACTCTTTAGTCTTCTTTTCTACTCTATCTTTTTCGTCCCTGTCTCTATTTTCGTAATATTGTGCTGTAGCCAATATCTGTGCTGAAGACGAAACTGCCCAAGAACTTTCCGAATCCTTCAACTTCTTACACAACTCCGGAAGCAGATTGTGCACGAATTTATCGACGAACAATCTCTGACCACCTTCCGTGGTCATATCTAGACCACTGTGGTCGACGAATGTTTCTTCAAACCTGGTGAAGAAGTCTGACACCGTTTCATCTTTCTTCTGCTTACATGCAGACAGCTTATCCCAATTTACACGTATTGCAGGCATTATCGTTTTCATGTAATCAACTATTTTACCAGGGAGTTCGGCTATTAAAGGCTCGGGTTTAGCACCACCAACTTGTCGGGCATCTGTAGCAGTAATATTAGCCCATGAGTCACCTAATTCCTGATCATGATCTGTATGACGAATCTTACTCCATAGAGGCTGCGGAACAACATTTCCAAATAACATATCAATATCCGCTAAATTCATGATGCATGACCCAGCAGTTTGTGACAACTCTTTGTAATACTCTGCGGGATTTTTACGCGGATCGGGTAATGTCTGTATAAGGGCTAAAACTTCAGCTCGCTTCCATGGGACATGTACCCACACACGCTGAAAGTGTGGCGGAATAGGTGGGTCGGTAGTTGTGTCACCCTCTCTCCATTGCGGGGGAACTTCTCTCATGGGGTATTGTCGCGCCTTTTTCCTACTGGATGTACCATGCTCAGATTGTGACCCAGAATTGCTCCCCTTACTCCGATATGATAACAATATCTCAATTGCTCGCTCGACATCGGGACCTACGATCATGCCCTCTCCAAACCTAAACCGTACACGACACAACTCTTGCGGGTTATATTCCAAATCATTGTCTTCCAAATCGTCACAAAGGAAAACACACATTTGTTCAAAAACATATCTCTGCGTCGGTGCTTCCCACTGACGGAAGACTCCCATGACACATTCTACATCATACTTTACAGTATCCATAACCCACTTACGAGCTAAACTATTCAATAAATCTCTCTCTTGATAATCAGGCAGTTGACTCCGCAACTGTCTTCGTCCTGTGTTAGGGGTCGTAGTAGGCGACCCGAAAAGAGGCGAGAAAATATTAGTTACAGTGCTGGCCATACTCTGCCGAACGGAAGGAGAAACTGAAGGGAGAACAGGTGGAAAAACGGGGTGAGATAAGGCTAAAGTAGAGGCAATGGCAGAGGGAGCATTAGGAGAAATAGAAGGTGCACTAGGCAAAGTCGTACAAAGCACAGGTGAAGTAGATGTAGTCGGTGTGCCTTGAGGAGGCTGCACCGAAGGAGCGAGAGCCAGCTGGAGAACAGCTGGTGATTGCTGTAGAGGAGCAGGAGGCAATGCAATCACAGGTTGCGCAACTAAGGGTTGCGGAGGTGCTGTAGGATTCTGCGCATAGGGGGGTGGTGAACTTAATAAATGCGTCATTAATGGATCTTTTTCAACGTTTTTCGCTGCATCCTGCTTTTGACGCGGTAAAACTGGATAGCACTTATCTATCGCCATTTTACGTTGCCTGTGCAACTGCTCACTCATCTGTTCCTCTTCATTGTCTTTAAACTGCATAGCAGCTTGCATTACGGAAATACCCCTTTCTCTCTTATTTTTCTTCTCTAATTTAATTTCCTTTTGTTTGGCTTATTTACGCCATAGGCGGAAAGAGTCAAACATCGCCGGCCGGGCTTTCTTTTTGAAAAGTTTAACTTCGAGGTTATCTAAGATTTCGGTATCAAAGCTACCATGTTGGGGGCATTTTAAAGCACCATCTTTCCTGGTGTATTTGATCCATACTTCGTTGTACGTGATGGGGCCTACTCCGTGTTTCACATATAACTCGTAAGTTGGAGTTCCAACTGGAGGAACCGGACATGAGTCCTCCAATCGGGAGTCCCTATTATTACCACCGAGACAAAACAAATTTCCAAGTCTAAGACCAGGCATCTTCGCTTCTCTAGTCTAGTTCCAAACTTCAAAGGATTATCGATTACGATATTTCTCGTGAATACACGAGTCCTTCGGCTTTGGTGCTTGCAAGTACCAAAATGGTCCCAAAGGATACCCAAGACTAAAACCAACTAAGGACTGGGAGACGCTCCACTTATACTTAACTGAAATATCGATGACGTCACCTGAAGACTCGTCTTAGTGTTTCGCTCTACCAAACTTCAAGGGTCCAAATCAGGGCGATCGCCATGGCAGCAGTCCTTTGTAGCCGTCGGGAAGCGGGGAACCTCGCAGCAAAGACCTTCAGACCACGTCGACATGCAGGGGTCGATGAAGTGGTTGGCCGTCCTCCGGAATTTTCACACAAAGCTCCTCACGAACCTCTGGCTGGGCTGGTACCGCTGGAATCGCCCCAAACGTTGGGCGCCAACTGAGGTACTGGGTTTTTAAGGACCGGCACAGAGCCGGTAACCCAGCGGTGTCAGGGTACACCCAGAGACCTCGAGTCCTTCCTGATTTAGACCACAGAAACTCAGAGTCTTCTAGGTGAAGTCAAGGATCGATTTATTGGCTGCAACCAAGGTAACAAGTGTCCTAGAAGTACACCACACGGGGAGTATATTCTCAGGAGACTGCTCGAATTCATCAAACCAGGCTTCTCTTTTTATACAAAATATTCAGCTTCAGGCAAACATTCTTCGAATTTACAGTATACCATTTACATTTCTCTGTTACAAAAGGAAAAGCAGAGTCATGATGACATGTCCATATTTCACTTCATCCAGCCCATAATAAATTACCCGGCAAGGTCCAGTTTCCATCAGATATCAGTGGACCCCCAATAAAAACGGGCACCTCCCCATCATAAAGCAAGTGAAGCAAAAAGAGCAGAGGCAGATGTGAGCAAGATACGGCAGGTGTGTGCGATGGAAAAGGTTTTATGGCTAGTTGAGCCCTGATGCTATCTTGTTCGGCCACTGGGAGGGGAACTGACCTAACAGGTTCGGCCTGGGGCAATGGTTCCAACTTGCACAGGTCATAGGAAGGTTGATTAAGGTGTACGTGTCCTTTTGGGATCGAATTCAGCGGGATTATAAGCCTATGTAAAGGGCAACTCATAAAATGGCTGCCATACATAAAATGGAAGCCGAGGGTTCTGAACGATAATGACGATTTCGAGGCGAAATCGTCACTTGAATATGCTGAAAATGCTTGTACATGGTGTACTCGTCATTCTCGGTCTTTTAATACCGAATTCGTCATGTTTCGACGAAGTTTAATTCTCGAGTCCAGAATTATTTATATGAGTCCAGAATTTTCAGAACCACAGGAGAGCAAGATACAGGCCATAAAGGACTGGGCTCCTCCAACCACCCAGACACAGGTCAGAGCTTTCTTGGGCCTGTCTGGTTACTATAGGAAGTTTGTCAAGAATTATGGGTCCATTGTGACACCACTTAATGACCTGACAAGCAAGAAAATGCCAAAGAAAGTTCAGTGGATAGTTAGCTGTCAGAAGGCATTTGATGACCTAAAGCAGGCCATGTGTACTGCACCTATTCTCAAGAGTCCTGACTACTCCAAAACCTTCATTGTCCAAACAGATGCATCTGAGTTGGGTGTGGGAGCTGTTCTATCTCAACTGAATATTGATGGTCATGACCAGCCCATTGCTTTTATAAGCAGAAGGCTGACCCCTAGAGAGAAACGTTGGTCAGCTATTGATAGGGAGGCCTTTGCTGTGGTTTGGGCCCTGAAGAAGTTGAGGCCCTACTTGTTTGGAACTCACTTCAAGATTCAGACCGACCATAAGCCCCTCTTATGGCTAAATCAGATGAAGAGTGAAAACCCCAAACTTCTTAGGTGGTCCATTTCCCTACAGGGGATGGACTTTACAGTGGAGCACAGACCACGGACTGACCATGGCAATGCAGATGGTCTCTCCAGGTATTTCCACTTAGAAGAGGAAGACTCACCTGGTCAAGGTTAGTTTAATGTCCCTAAGTTTGGGGTGGGGTTATGTAGGAGAGTGGGGTCTGCAATCCTATGGTCACCCCAGATTTTTGCTTTTTGCTTCACTGGTTTACGACTTTCCCTGTTTGTGGGCCTGCTAATCAGACCCACAGCCTAGCTGTTCTCTCTCTAAATTGACAACCATGTACTTTAGGTGCATTTACTAATTGGTACTGGGCCACCTTATAAGTCCCTGTACAGTACACCTTAGGTATCCAGGGCATAGGTGTACCCAGGGCCTACCAGGGGCTGAAGCATGTATTATGCCACCCCTGGCTGGCCATCTAAAACTGACACAACTGGCTACACGACAGCTGGGGCAAGGTGGTGTAATCACCCTTTGCTGTAGATATAGTATACCTATATCTAACCCTAAAATGGACACATATCCTCCTATCAGTCACTCCTAAGGCAGGCCTTAACAATCCTGAAGGCTGAGTGCTTGGAATTATGTGAGATGGTGCTCTGGCATGAGCTGAGCCCGTCTGCAGCTTGCGGAACCAAGTCCTAATAGCTGTTCCATGATAACGCTATACCATATACTCTTAAGTGCATTATCAACCTCGCGGTTAAATGCTAACTCTGGTATAACATTATCAAAACATGTTGAGTAAGGTGTCATACGAATTGGAATACTACCCCCTCGCCAATTCTAGTGACGGGGGTAGCATTCCACCCTTCTAGAGGGACACGACATGTATGTAACTGTAAACCCTGGTTAAAGTTAACTCGAGCCTTGGCATCACAAAATGGATGCTGCCACCACAGACACAAGTCTGACCTCCTGCTGCTGGGAGTCCTTCCAGCGAGGGCGGCTTGGACAAAGGGTTCCCTGCCTTGGGAGGTGCTAGCACCACCCCAGACAGGATTTTGTGTATTGAGGTAGGGAGGCCTGAAAGGAATGAGACATGCCTGGGGCACACAAGGTACCCTGTGCATACACCGGTTCAAACCAGTTGCTGGGGCACTCCAGCCCCAGCTCTGGAGGGAAACCGGACAAAGGATAGGGGGTGTAGCCACCCCCCTTCTTGGTCCCACCCAGGGGAGGGACCTAGTCAGTAGTGCAGCCCCCATTAGCAGGATAAAGGTAGGAGCTGGTCCCATTCCAAATTAGATTAATCCTGAACTACTCTACAAGAAGAAACTCTGGACTTCGACGTTCTGCTCCACAGAAGACTGAAGAAAATCTCCCTTGTGGGCACGGAGTGTCCACCCTGCAACTGCAGGCACCATCAAGCGTCCAGCGGCTTCACTTTGTCGTCTTCCCTCGAGGATCCAGACTTCAGAGCCCGACGAGACCCGGATTCCCAGACCTCTCCGACCTCTACCTACATAGGCAGCACAGCTGAGACCCGTGGGTGCGACGAGACACGTGGGACCGGCCATCTTGAACGAACCAGCACTTCGCTTCCAGCACGACTCCCGAGGTAAACTCGACCAAGTGCTTTGGGGACTGAGAATCCCCAGCCCCGAGCAGCCCCTGCACCAAAGATCAGCCTTCCAGCATCCACGAGATCTGCGTGGGGCCCTTCTGCTTGTTTGCTGCTCAACGCGTTGTCTGGTCACTTGCCAGCTGGCTAGTGGCCTCCTAAACGACGAACCTTTGAATCTTTGCTGCTGGTCTGGTTGCTCCAGACTGGCCCTTGCTCTCTTCCAAAAGAGGGGCACCCCGGACTATCCTAGTCCGCACCAGACGCTTTCTCCACTCACCGCGTGGGTTGCATTTGCCAAGGCCTGTTGACGCCGATTCTGTATCCAACACCGCCAACAGCGAGAGCCTGTGTGGGACAGCTTGTGCCTCCATCCAGGTTGTCGAAGACACCTCCTGGTCCATGTGGCTGCAGAGTCAAGCGTCCACTCTTCACCTGATCGCGACGACGACATCTGGTTCCTTCCTGGTTCCACTCCTGTCACTGGCTAGTGACTGTGAACATTGTCCCCTCTGCTTTCAGGTCCTCTTCTTCACCGATTCACCCTTGGATCGCCCCGGACATCTTCCTCCTGGTCGCCTGCAGCATCTTTTCTTTCAGGTTCCATTGACTTGAACGCGAGAACCCGACACACTTTGGCACCTATGCACCCGCAGTCCGTGGGTGAGGTAACGAGAGCATTTCGGTGCTCAAGGGTAGTTTAACTGTCTTAGTGTTCAGTTCCACAGTCGTTTTAGTCCTACCTAGTCAGGATTGTCCGTACTCACCTTTAACTTGAACTGTACTGTCCATAGACGTTGTTACGCATCTCACGTGTGAGTTCACACTCTGCACACGCGTTCCGTGGGCCTCCTATTACTTACCTAGAGTTAGTGTAGCGTGGTCCCATTGATCCTACAGCCTCTGGACAGCTCCATTCTTTCTATCGACTTTCACATTCCACTTACTTAGTATATGGTTTGTCGTGCCTCTAGGGCACCATTGTAATTTTGTGCAACTTGTCGTATTTTTCTTAAGAGATTGTCATGTGCTTAGCTCTCTGACCTCATAAAGAGTTCAGAGGTGGTGTTATTAATAAATATACTGTTTATTTTCATAACAACCTGTGTGGTGTCCTTTCATCTGGTATTCAAGGGGTTATATTGTGGTAAAACAGCTGGCTTCACATGCCAAAAGAGTTTAGCCTAAGACTGCTTTGTCCATGCTACCATTAGGATAGCTGGTCTATAAGGTTGACTTACAACCAATCACCATAAGGGTTGTTTGGACTGATACAAGGTGATCACTAGAACTAGTGAGCATCATATATCAGGCCAAATTCTCACACCCTCCGAAACCAGACTCGGACTTTCCGAGAGCTGGCCGAGGCAAACCTCGAGGCCAGTCAGGAAGAGATGAAACGTTGGTATGACCAGAAAGCCACTCTGGTCGAGTCTCAACCCGGGCAGCAGGTCTGGGTGAAGGCCCCAGTGGAACCCTGTGCCCTACAATACAAATGGACCGGGCCTTTCAAGGTGGTGGAACGCAAGAGCCAGATGACATATCTCATCGATGTGCAGTCCCCCAGGAACCCCTTGAGGGTCCTCCATGTGAACCGCCTCAAACCCCACTTCGTGCGGTCCGAGCTGAGTTTGCTCCTCGCCACTGACGACGGAGAGAAAGAGGAAACGGAGCGTCTCCCCGATCTCCTGTGTGCGCAGGAAAAAGATGGCTCCGTAGAGGGAGTGAGTCTCTCCTCCTCCCTCACCCCTGAGCAGCGTGAGGGCTGTCGCCAGTTACTGGGACAGTTCTCTGACCGTTTCTCCCTCATCCCCGGCGTCACCAGCTGGTGCATCCACGATGTGGACACCAGGGACAGCCCTCCGGTACGGCACAGAGCCATCAAGGGTGCTCCAAAACCAGCTGCGACTGGTTCCCCTCACCCTGCACCTACAGACGAAGGGATTTCAAGTATAAGAAGGGGCTGTGTCCCCTTACAATTTGTTCTTTTCGTGATCTTACTGAGGGGGGCTGCTGCTGCTGCTGCTGGCGCCAGGAGGAACCACCACTTGGGACTGCCTTCCTGCCTGGAGGGCCCAGTGAGCTGGCCCCTGGCCCAGACTTGCCCCCCCCTCCTGCCTTACTGCATTCCTGAAGGACCTGGGGCTGACCTTTGTCCTGGACTTTTGCTTTTGCTCCAAGCGCCTGGAAGCGCTTTATTTCTCCCCCTACGTGCTTGATGGCGCTCTATTGGTATTTCTAGCGCTGAGAGCGCTTTATTGCTTATAGCGCTTGGGAGCGCTGTAATTGCCCCTCTAGCGCCGGAAGCGCTTGGTGTTCCTCAAAGCGCATGGAGCGCTTTATTTTTTTACTAGCGCTTTGGGAGCGCTTTATTTATCTTTACCGCCTGTGCCCACCCAGCATTGCCCTTCGAAATTGTCCCCGTTGCCGCCCAGCCGCGACCAGGAAGTCAGGCAGGCCGGGGGTGGGACTACGGGACACCCCGTGACATCATTCCCCGGGCCGCGCTCTGATTGGCTGCCGGCCCGGGACCTGACTGGAGAGAGAGGAGAAGAAGTCTGTAGCCGGCGCCTGCCATGGGGCTCCCAGGAGTGAGGGAGAGCCCCGTGGTGACCGGCATAGAAGAGCAAGGAGACCGCGACTTCAGGAGAGTCCCGAGGAGCGGGAGCTCTCTTTCTCCAGCCGCCATCAAGCCCGGTGAATGCCTGCAAAGGGGAGGGGGCAGTCGGGGCACATTGCCGGTGCCCGCCCCTCCCCTCCAGTGCAAGGGCCGGAGTGGTTGTGAGCCCGTGAGGCTCAAGGCGGCATCTTTATTGTTTAAAGCCCTAAGAGTGCTCCAGGGGCATTTGTTCATTCTGAGTCCCCAGAGGGGGGACTCCGGCGCAGGCGGCATTTGTGCAGAGCCCACAGAGGGCTCCGGGGGCATATTTTGTTGGTTGAGCCCGAGAGGCTCCAAAGTGCCCACAATTGTTTAAGACCCCCGAGAAGCTCAGAAGCGCCTACCTGTCGTGAGAGCCCAGAGAGGCTCAAGGCGCCCCAAGTGTTCCCGGGTCCCCCATGAGGGACCCCACCGCCCAGTGAGGCTGCATCTTTGTTTGTAGAGCCCAGAGAGGCTCTAGGGGGCATATCTTTTGGTTCTTGAGCCCACGAGGCTCCAACAAGTGGCCCCATTATTTGCACCAGTTGCCCAGCACTTTATGGGCAACTGCTACATTTAGGCCCCTGACTTTGGGAAACAGGGCGGCCTAGCCCTAGAGAGGCCAGTTAGCCTAGGGACAGTCACAGGTGGTGACTAATGTGAGTTTGGCGCAACTTGTGATTTACTTGCTAAGGTGATTTCTGCGCAATTGTTATTTCCTACACCTCTGAATGTTTTTAGGCATCATGTGTTTTCCTTCCTTACACCGCTGAATGTATGTTTATGCATCATGTGTTATGTGCTTATACCCCAACAGGTATTGTGATACTTAGGTGGTTGTTCTTGCTAGTACAGCTGGTGCTAGTGAAGTCCTAGTTCCATGCGTGACATTGTCCTAAGGTGTTTAGGGTTGCGTAGGTGGTACTTACCTGGTTACCAGTAGTTACTGGTTGTGTGCTAATTTGTGCTACAGTGATTTTCTATGCTATGTTCTAAGTGCTAAGTTCTAAAAGTACTGATTCCTGACAGTGGTCCAGGTGGCCCTGTCTTGTACATATCCCCTGTAAATTCTGCCCGTGCCTGTTGGCACATTGTAAAGTGTGTGTTTTCATCTAATGTGTTTTGGTGTAATACAAAGGCTATTTTTATATATAACCTTGTGTGGAGTTTCCTTTGTGGTGAGCCTTGAGTGTTGTTGCTGGGGTTGCGTGCGCAAACACTTAACTCACATTGCCTCCGAGTTTAGCCTTATTGCTCGTGCTACGTTACCAAGGGGGTGAGCAGGGGTTATCTTGGCGTGTAACTCCCTTGCCCTGACGTGGAAGTGGTGGTCTCTGACTGACTTTGGCGCAAGCCCTGGCCAGCCAGGGATCCCATTTCTAACACATGTATTCTCCAGTCTGAGGCGCTGTGACCCTTGCCGCACACGCAAGTCTGAGGGCTTGGGTCATTCATGTATTCTCCAGTCTGAGGCGCTGTGACCTTTGCCGCACACGCAAGTATCAGGGCTTGGGTCATTCATGTATTCTCCAGTCTGAGGCGCTGTGATGTTTGCCGCACACGCAAGTCTGAGGGCTTGGGTCATTCATGTATTCTCCAGTCTGAGGCGCTGTGACCCTTGCCGCACACGCAAGTCTGAGGGCTTGGGTCATTCATGTGTTCTACAGTCTGAGGCGCTGTGACTCTTGCCGCACACGCAATTCTGAGGGCTTGGGTCATTCATGTGTTCTCCAGTCTGAGGCGCTGTGACCCTTGCCGCACACGCAAGTCTGAGGGCTTGGGTCATTCATGTGTTCTCCAGTCTGAGGCGCTGTGACCCTTGCCGCACACGCAAGTCTGAGGGCTTGGGTCATTCATGTGTTCTCCAGTCTGAGGCGATGTGACCCTTGCCGCACACGCAAGTCTGAGGGCCTGGGTCATTCATGTGTTCTCCAGTCTGAGGCGCTGTGACCCTAGACGCACACGCAAGTCTGAGGGCTTTGGTCATTCATGTGTTCTCCAGTCTGAGGCGCTGTGACCTTTGCCGCACACGCAAGTCTGAGGGCTTAGGTTATTCATGTGTTCTCCAGTCTGAGGCGCTGTGACCCTTGCCACATACGCAAGTCTGAGGGCTTGGGTCATTCATGTGTTCTCCAGTCTGAGGCGCTGTGACCCTTGCCGAACACGCAAGTCTGAGGGCTTGGGTCATTCATGTGTTCTCCAGTCTGAGGCGCTGTGACCCTTGCCGCACAAGCAAGTCTGAGGGCTTGGGTCATTCATGTATTCTCCAGTCTGAGGCGCTGTGACCTTGCCGCACACGCAAGTCTGAGGGCTGGGTCATTCATGTATTCTCCAGTCTGAGGCGCTGTGACCCTTGCCGCACACGCAAGTCTGAGGGCTGGGTCATTCATGTATTCTCCAGTCTGAGGCGCTGGGACCCTTGCCGCACATGCAAGTCTGAGGGCTGGGTCATTCATGTATTCTCCCGTCTGAGGCGCTGTGAACCTTGCCGCACACGCAAGTCTGAGGGCTGGGTCATTCATGTATTCTCCCGTCTGAGGCGCTGTGACCCTTGCCGCACACACAATTCTGAGGGCTGGGTCATTCATTTATTCTCCCTTCTGAGGCGCTGTGACCCTTGCCGCACACGCAAGTCTGAGGGCTGGGTAATTCATGTATTTTCCCGTCTGAGGCGCTGTGATCCTTGCCGCACACGCAAGTCTGAGGGCTGGGTCATTCATGTATTCTCCCATCTGAGGCGCTGGGACCCTTGCCGCACACGCAAGTCTGAGGGCTGGGTCATTCATGTATTCTCCAGTCTGAGGGGCTGTGACCCTTGCCGCACAGGCAAGTCTGAGGGCTGGGTCTTTCATGTATTCTCCAGTCTGAGGCGCTATGACCCTTGCCACACGGGCAAGTCTGAGGGCTGGGTCATTCATGTATTCTCCAGTCTGAGGCGCTGGGACCCTTGCCGCACACGCAAGTCTGAGGGCTGGGTCATTCATGTATTCTCCAGTCTGAGGCGCTGGGACCCTTGCCGCACACGCAAGTCTGAGGGCTGGGTCATTCATGTATTCTCCAGTCTGAGGCGCTATGACCCTTGCCACACAGGCAAGTCTGAGGGCTGGGTCATTCATGTATTCTCCAGTCTGAGGCGCTGGGACCCTTGCCGCACATGCAAGTCTGAGGGATGGGTCATTCATGTATTCTCCAGTCTGAGGTGCTGTGACCCTTGCCGCACACGCAAGTCTGAGGGCTTGCGTCATTCATGTATGCTCCAGTCCAAGGTTCTGTGACTCTTGCCGCACTCGCAAGTCTGAGGGCTTGGGTCATTCATGTATTCTCCAGTCCGAGGCGCTGTGACCCTTGCCGCACACGCAAGTCTGAGGGCTTGGGTCATTCATGTATTCTCCAGTCTGAGGCGCTGTGACCCTTGCTGTACACGCAAGTCTGAGGGCTTGGGTCATTCATGTATTCTCCAGTCCGAGGCGCTGTGACCCTTGACCCCCACACGCAAGTCTGAGGGCTTGGGTCATTCATGTATTCTCCAGTCCGAGGCACTGTGACCCTTGCAGCACACGCAAGTCTGAGGGCTTGGGTCATTCATGTATTCTCCAGTCCGAGGCGCTGTGACCCTTGCCGCACACGCAAGTCTGAGGGCTTGGGTCATTCATGTGTTCTCCAGTCCGAGGCGCTGTGACCCTTGCCGCACACGCAAATCTGAGGGCTGGGTCATTCATGTATTCTCCAGTCTGAGGCGCTGTGACCCTTGCCACACACGCAAGTCTGAGAGCTGGTTCATTCATGTATTCTCCCGTCTGAGGTGCTGTGACCCTTGCCGCACACGCAAGTCTGAGGGCTTGGGTCATTCATGTGTTCTCCAGTCTGAGGCGCTGTGACCCTTGCCGCACACGCAAGTCTGAGGGCTTGGGTCATTCATGTATTCTCCAGTCTGAGGGGCTGTGACCCTTGCCGCACACGCAAGTCTGAGGACTTGGGTCATTCATGTATTCTCCAGTCTGAGGGGCTTTGACCCTTGCCGCACACGCAAGTCTGAGGGCTTGGGTCATTCATGCATTCTCCAGTCTGAGGGGCTGTGACCCTTGCCGCACACGCAAGTCTGAGGGCTGGGTCGTTCATGCATTCTACAGTCTGAGGCGCTGTGACCCTTGCCGCACACGCAAATCTGAGGGCTGGGTCATTCCTGTATTCTCCAGTCTGAGGCGCTGGGACCCTTGCCGCACACGCAAGTCTGAGGGCTGGGTCATTCCTGTATTCTCCAGTCTGAGGCACTGGGACCCTTGCCGCACATGCAAGTCTGAGGGCTGGGTCATTCATGTATGCTCCAGTCTGAGGCGCTGGGACCGTTGCCACACACGCAAGTCTGAGGGCTGGGTCATTCATGTATTCTCCAGTCTGAGGCGCTGGGAACCTTGCCACACACGCAAGTCTGAGGGCTGGGTCATTCATGTGTTCTCCAGTCTGAGGCGCTGGGGCCCTTGCCGCACACGCAAGTCTGAGGGCTGGGTCATTCATGTATGCTCCAGTCTGAGGCGCTGGGACCCTTGCCACACACGCAAGTCTGAGGGCTGGGTCATTCATGTATTCTCCAGTCTGAGGCGCTGGGACCCTTGCCGCACACGCAAGTCTGAGGGCTGGGTCATTCATGTGTTCTCCAGTCTGAGGGGCTGTGACCCTTGCCGCACACGCAAGTCTGAGGGATTGGGTCATTTATGTATTCTCCAGTCTGAGGGGCTGTGACCCTTGCCGCACACGCAAGTCTGAGGGCTTGGGTCATTCATGTATTCTCCAGTCTGAGGGGCTGGTACCCTTGCCGCACACGCAAGTCTGAGGGCTGGGTCGTTCATGTATTCTCCAGTCTGAGGCGCTGTGACCCTTGCCGCACACGCAAGTCTGAGGGCTGGGTCATTCCTGTATTCTCCAGTCTGAGGCGCTGGGACCCTTGCCGCACACGCAAGTCTGAGGGCTGGGTCATTCCTGTATTCTCCAGTCTGAGGCACTGGGACCCTTGCCGCACACGCAAGTCTGAGGGCTGGGTCATTCATGTATGCTCCAGTCTGAGGCGCTGGGACCCTTGCCACACACGCAAGTCTGAGGGCTGGGTCATTCATGTATTCTCCAGTCAGAGGTGCTGGGACCCTTGCCGCACACGCAAGTCTGAGGGCTGGGTCATTCATGTGTTCTCCAGTCTGAGGCGCTGGGGCCCTTGCCGCACACGCAAGTCTGAGGGCTGGGTCATTCACGTGTTCTCCAGTCTGAGGCGCTGGGGCCCTTGCCGCACACGCAAGTCTGAGTGCTTGGGTCATTCACGTGTTCTCCAGTCTGAGGCGCTGTGACCCTTGCCGCAAACGCAAGTCTGTGGTCTGGGTCATTCATGTATTCTCCCGTCTGAGGCGCTGTGACCCTTGCCGCACACGCAAGTCTGAGGGCTTGGGTCATTCATGTGTTCTCCAGTCTGAGGCGATGTGACCCTTGCCACACACGCAAGTCTGAGGGCTGGGTCATTCATGTATTCTCCAGTCTGAGGCGCTGGGACCCTTGCCGCACACGCAAGTCTGAGGGCTGGGTCATTCATGTGTTCTCCAGTCTGAGGGGCTGTGACCCTTGCCGCACACGCAAGTCTGAGGGCTTGGGTCATTCATGTATGCTCCAGTCTGAGGCGCTGGGACCCTTGCCACACACGCAAGTCTGAGGGCTGGGTCATTCATGTATTCTCCAGTCTGAGGCGCTGGGACCCTTGCCGCACACGCAAGTCTGAGGGCTGGGTCATTCATGTGTTCTCCAGTCTGAGGGGCTGTGACCCTTGCCGCACACGCAAGTCTGAGGGATTGGGTCATTTATGTATTCTCCAGTCTGAGGGGCTGTGACCCTTGCCGCACACGCAAGTCTGAGGGCTTGGGTCATTCATGTATTCTCCAGTCTGAGGGGCTGGTACCCTTGCCGCACACGCAAGTCTGAGGGCTGGGTCGTTCATGTATTCTCCAGTCTGAGGCGCTGTGACCCTTGCCGCACACGCAAGTCTGAGGGCTGGGTCATTCCTGTATTCTCCAGTCTGAGGCGCTGGGACCCTTGCCGCACACGCAAGTCTGAGGGCTGGGTCATTCCTGTATTCTCCAGTCTGAGGCACTGGGACCCTTGCCGCACACGCAAGTCTGAGGGCTGGGTCATTCATGTATGCTCCAGTCTGAGGCGCTGGGACCCTTGCCACACACGCAAGTCTGAGGGCTGGGTCATTCATGTATTCTCCAGTCAGAGGTGCTGGGACCCTTGCCGCACACGCAAGTCTGAGGGCTGGGTCATTCATGTGTTCTCCAGTCTGAGGCGCTGGGGCCCTTGCCGCACACGCAAGTCTGAGGGCTGGGTCATTCACGTGTTCTCCAGTCTGAGGCGCTGGGGCCCTTGCCGCACACGCAAGTCTGAGTGCTTGGGTCATTCACGTGTTCTCCAGTCTGAGGCGCTGTGACCCTTGCCGCAAACGCAAGTCTGTGGTCTGGGTCATTCATGTATTCTCCCGTCTGAGGCGCTGTGACCCTTGCCGCACACGCAAGTCTGAGGGCTGGATCATTCATGTATTCTCCAGTCTGAGGCGCTGGGAACCTTGCCGCACACGCAAGCCTGAGGGCTGGGTCATTCATGTATTCTCCAGTCTGAGGCGCTGGACCCTTGCCGCACACGCAAGTCTGAGGGCTGGGTCATTAGTGTATTCTCCAGTCTGAGGCGCTGGGACCCTTGCCACACACGCAAGCCTGAGGGCTGGGTCATTCATGTATTCTCCAGTCTGAGGTGCTGGACCCTTGCCGCACACGCAAATCTGAGGGCTGGGTCATTAGTGTATTCTCCAGTCTGAGGCGCTGGGACCCTTGCCGCACACGCAAGTCAGAGAGCTGGGTCATTAGTGTATTCTCCAGTCTGAGGCGCTGGGACCCTTGCCACACACGCAAGTCTGAGGGCTGGGTCATGCATGTATTCTCCAGTCTGAGGCGCTGGGGCCCTTGCCGCACACGCAAGTCTGAGGGCTTGGGTCATTCATGTATTCTCCAGTCTGAGGTGCTGGACCCTTGCCGCACACGCAAGTCTGAGGGCTGGGTCATTAGTGTATTCTCCAGTCTGAGGCGCTGGGACCCTTGCCGCACACGCAAGTCAGAGAGCTGGGTCATTAGTGTATTCTCCAGTCTGAGGCGCTGGGACCCTTGCCACACACGCAAGTCTGAGGGCTGGGTCATTCATGTATTCTCCAGTCTGAGGCGCTGGGACCCTTGCCGCACACGCAAGTCTGAGGGCTGGGTCATTCATGTGTTCTCCAGTCTGAGGGGCTGTGACCCTTGCCGCACACGCAAGTCTGAGGGCTTGGGTCATTTATGTATTCTCCAGTCTGAGGGGCTGTGACCCTTGCCGCACACGCAAGTCTGAGGGCTTGGGTCATTCATGTATTCTCCAGTCTGAGGGGCTGGTACCCTTGCCGCACACGCAAGTCTGAGGGCTGGGTCGTTCATGTATTCTCCAGTCTGAGGCGCTGTGACCCTTGCCGCACACGCAAGTCTGAGGGCTGGGTCATTCCTGTATTCTCCAGTCTGAGGCGCTGGGACCCTTGCCGCACACGCAAGTCTGAGGGCTGGGTCATTCCTGTATTCTCCAGTCTGAGGCACTGGGACCCTTGCCGCACACGCAAGTCTGAGGGCTGGGTCATTCATGTATGCTCCAGTCTGAGGCGCTGGGACCCTTGCCACACACGCAAGTCTGAGGGCTGGGTCATTCATGTATTCTCCAGTCAGAGGCGCTGGGACCCTTGCCGCACACGCAAGTCTGAGGGCTGGGTCATTCATGTGTTCTCCAGTCTGAGGCGCTGGGGCCCTTGCCGCACACGCAAGTCTGAGGGCTGGGTCATTCACGTGTTCTCCAGTCTGAGGCGCTGGGGCCCTTGCCGCACACGCAAGTCTGAGTGCTTGGGTCATTCACGTGTTCTCCAGTCTGAGGCGCTGTGACCCTTGCCGCAAACGCAAGTCTGTGGTCTGGGTCATTCATGTATTCTCCCGTCTGAGGCGCTGTGACCCTTGCCGCACACGCAAGTCTGAGGGCTGGATCATTCATGTATTCTCCAGTCTGAGGCGCTGGGAACCTTGCCGCACACGCAAGCCTGAGGGCTGGGTCATTCATGTATTCTCCAGTCTGAGGCGCTGGACCCTTGCCGCACACGCAAGTCTGAGGGCTGGGTCATTAGTGAATTCTCCAGTCTGAGGCGCTGGGACCCTTGCCACACACGCAAGCCTGAGGGCTGGGTCATTCATGTATTCTCCAGTCTGAGGTGATGGACCCTTGCCGCACACGCAAGTCTGAGGGCTGGGTCATTAGTGTATTCTCCAGTCTGAGGCGCTGGGACCCTTGCCGCACACGCAAGTCAGAGAGCTGGGTCATTAGTGTATTCTCCAGTCTGAGGCGCTGGGACCCTTGCCACACACGCAAGTCTGAGGGCTGGGTCATTCATGTATTCTCCAGTCTGAGGCGCTGGGGTCCTTGCCGCACACGCAAGTCTGAGGGCTTGGGTCATTCATGTGTTCTCCAGTCTGAGGCGCTGTGACCCTTGCCACACACGCAGGTCTGAGGTCTTGGGTCATTCATGTGTTATCCAGTGTGAGGCGCTGTGACCCTTGCCACACACGCAAGTCTGAGGGCTTGGGTCATTCACGTGTTCTCCAGTCTGAGGCGCTGGGGCCCTTGCCGCACACGCAAGTCTGAGGGCTGGGTCATTCATGTATTCTCCAGTCTGAGGCGCTGAGACCCTTGCCGCACAGGCAAGTCTGAGGGCTGGGTCATTCATGTATTCTCCCTTCTGAGGCGCTGGGACCCTTGCCGCACACGCAAGTCTGAGGGCTGGGTCATTCATGTATTCTCCAGTCTGAGGCGCTGGGACCCTTGCCGCACACGCAAGTCGGAGGGCTGGGTCATTCATGTATTCTCCAGTCTGAGGCGCTGAGACCCTTGCCGCACACGCAAGTCTGAGGGCTGGGTCATTCATGTATTCTCCAGTCTGAGGCGCTGTGACCCTTGCCGAACACGCAAGTCTGAGGGCTGGGTCATTCATGTGCTCTCCAGTCTGAGGCGCTGGGACCCTTGCCGCACACGCAAGTCTGAGGGCTGGGTCATTCATGTATTCTCCAGTCTGAGGCGCTGTGACCCTTGCCACACACGCAAGTCTGAGGGCTGGGCCATTCATGTATTCTCCCGTCTTAGGTGCTGTGACCCTTGCCGCACACGCAAGTCTGAGGGCTGGGTCATTCATGTATTCTCCAGTCTGAGGTGCTGGGACTCTTGCCGCACACGCAAGTCTGAGTGCAGGGTCATTCATGTATTCTCCCTTCTGAGGCGCTGTGACCCTTGCCGCACACGCAAGTCTGAGGGCTGGGTCATTCATGTGTTCTCCAGTCTGAGGCGCTGTGACCCTTGCCGCACACACAAGTCTGAGGGCTGGGTCATTCATGTATTCTCCAGTTGGAGGCGCTGGGACCCTTGCCGCACACGCAAGTCTGAGGGCTGGGTCATTCATGTATTCTCCAGTCTGAGGCGCTGGGACCCTTGCCGCACACGCAAGTCTGAGGGCTGGGTCATTCATGTATTCTCCAGTCTGAGGCGCTGGGACCCTTGCCGCACACGCAAGTCTGAGGGCTGGGTCATTCATGTATTCTCCCGTCTGAGGCGCTGTGACCCTTGCCGCACACGCAAGTCTGAGGGCTGGGTCATTCATGTATTCTCCAGTCGAAGGCGCTGGGACCCTTGCCGCACACGCAAGTCTGAGGGCTGGGTCATTCATTTATTCTCCAGTCTGAGGCGCTGGGACCCTTGCCGCACACGCAAGTCTGAGGGCTTGGGTCATTCACGTGTTATCCAGTCTGAGACGCTGTGACCCTTGCCGCACATGCAAGTCTGAGGGCTTGGGTCATTCACGTGTTCTCCAGTCTGAGGCGCTGTGACCCTTGCCGCACACGCAAGTCTGAGGGCTTGGGTCATTCATGTGTTCTCCAGTCTGAGGCGCTGTGACCCTTGCCGCACACGCAAGTCTGAGGGCTTGGGTCATTCATGTATTCTCCAGTCTGAGGAGCTGTGACCCTTGCCGCACACGCAAGTCTGAGGGCTTGGGTCATTCATGTATTCTCCAGTCTGAGGGGCTGTGACCCTTGCCGCACACGCAAGTCTGAGGGCTGGGTCGTTCATGTATTCTCCAGTCTGAGGCGCTGTGACCCTTGCCGCACACGCAAGTCTGAGGGCTGGGTCATTCCTGTATTCTCCAGTCTGAGGCGCTGGGACCCTTTCCGCACATGCAAATCTGAGGGCTGGGTCATTCCTGTATTCTCCAGTCTGAGGCACTGGGACCCTTGCCGCACACGCAAGTCTGAGGGCTGGGTCATTCATGTGTTCTCCAGTCTGAGGCGCTGGGGCCCTTGCCGCACACGCAAGTCTGAGGGCTTGGGTCATTCATGTGTTCTCCAGTCTGAGGCGCTGTGACCCTTGCCGCACACGCAAGTCTGAGGGCTTGGGTCATTCATGTGTTCTCCAGTCTGAGGCGCTGTGACCCTTGCCGCACACGCAAGTCTGAGGGCTTGGGTCATTCATGTATTCTCCAGTCTGAGGCGCTAGTGACCCTTGCCGCACACGCAAGTCTGAGGGCTGGGTCATTCATGTATTCTCCAGTCTGAGGCGCTGTGACCCTTGCCGCACACGCAAGTCTGAGGGCTGGGTCAATCATGTATTCTCCAGTCTGAGGCTCTGTGACCCTTGCCGCACACGCAAGTCTGAGGGCTGGGTCATTCATGTATTCTCCCTTCTGAGGCGCTGTGACCCTTGCCGCACACCCAAGTCTGAGGGCTGGGTCATTCATGTATTCTCCCTTCTGAGGCGCTGTGACCCTTGCCGCACACGCAAGTCTGAGGGCTGGGTCATTCATGTATTGTCTGAGGCGCTGGGACTCTTGCCGCTCATGAAAGTCTGAGGCCCGGGTCATTCATGTATTCTCCAGTCTGAGGCGCTGGGACCCTTGCCGCACCCGCAAGTCTGAGGGCTGGGTCATTCATGTGTTCTCCAGTCTGAGGTGCTGGGGCCCTTGCTGCACACGCGAGTCTGAGGGCTGGGTCATTCATGTATTCTCCAGTCTGAGGCGCTGGGACCCTTGCCGCACCCGCAAGTCTGAGGGCTTGGGTCATTCATGTATTCTCCAGTCTGAGACGCTGGGACCCTTGCCGCACCTGCAAGTCTGAGGGCTGGGTCATTCATGTATTCTCCCGTCTGAGGCGCTGTGAACCTTGCCGCACACGCAAGTCTGAGGGCTGGGTCATTCGTGTATTCTCCAGTCTGAGGCGCTGGGACCCTTGCCGCACACGCAAGTCTGAGGGCTGGGTCATTCATGTATTCTCCAGTCTGAGGCACTGTGACCCTTGCCGCACACGTAAGTCTGAGGGCTGGGTCATTCATGTATTCTCCCATCTGAGGCGCTGTGACCCTTGCCGCACACGCAAGTCTGAGGGCTGGGTCATTCATGTATTCTCCAGTCTGAGGCGCTGGGACCCTTGCCGCACATGCAAGTCTGAGGGCTGGGTCATTCATGTATTCTCCAGTCTGAGGCGCTGGACTCTTGCCGCACACGCAAGTCTAAGGGCTGGGTCATTCATGTATTCTCCAGTCTGAGGCGCTGGGACCCTTGCCGCACACGCAGGTCTGAGGGAGGGGTCATTCATGTATTCTCCAGTCTGAGGCGCTGGGACCCTTGCCGCTCACGAAAGTCTGAGGCCCGGGTCATTCATGTATTCTCCAGTCTGAGGCGCTGGGACCCTTGCCGCACACGCAAGTCTGAGGGCTGGGTCATTCATGTATTCTCCAGTCTGAGGCGCTGTGACCCTTGCCGCACACACAAGTCTGAGGGCTGGGTCATTCATGTATTCTCCCGTCTGAGGCGCTGTGACCCTTGCCGCACGCACAAGTCTGAGGGCTGGGAAATTCCTGTATTATCCAGTCTGAGGCACTGGGACCCTTGCCGCACACGCAAGTCTGAGGGATTGAGTCATTCATGTGTTCTCCAGTCCGAGGCGCTGTGACCCTTGCCGCACACGCAAGTCTGAGGGCTGGGTCATTCATGTATTCTCCAGTCTGAGGCGCTGTGACCCTTGCCGCACACGCAAGTCTGAGGGCTGGGTCATTCATGTATTCTCCCGTCTGAGGCACTGTGACCCTTGCCGCACACACAAGTCTGAGGGCTGGGTCATTCATGTATTCTCCAGTCTGAGGCGCTGGGACCCTTGCCGCACACGCAAGTCTGAGGGCTGGGTCATTCATGTATTCTCCCTTCTGAGGCGCTGTGACCCTTGCTGCACACGCAAGTCTGAGGGCTGGGTCATTTATGTATTCTCCAGTCTGAGGCGCTGTGACCCTTGCCGCACACGCAAGTCTGAGGGCTGGGTCATTCATGTATTCTCCAGTCTGAGGCGCTGGGACCCTTGCCGCACACGCAAGTCTGAGGGATGGGTGATTCATGTATTCTCCAGTCTGAGGCGCTGGGACCCTTGCCGCACACGCAAGTCTGAGGGCTGGGTCATTCATGTATTCTCCAGTCTGAGGCGCTGGGACCCTTGCCGTACACGCAAGTCTGAGGGCTGGGTCATTCATGTATTCTCCAGTCTGAGGCGCTGGGACCCTTGCCGCACACGCAAGTCTGAGGGCTGGGTCATTCTGTTGTTCTCCAGTCTGAGGCGCTGGGACCCTTGCTGCACACGCAAGTCTGAGGGCTGGGTCATTCATGTATTCTCCAGTCTGAGGCGCTGGGACCCTTGCTGCACACGCAAGTCTGAGGGCTGAGTCATTCATGTATTCTCCAGTATGAGGCGCTAGGACCCTTGCCGCACACGCAAGTCTGAGGGCTGGGTCATTAATGTTTTCTCCAGTCTGAGGCGCTGGGACCCTTGCGGCACACGCAAGTCTGAGGGCTGGGCCATTCATGTATTCTCCAGTCTGAGGCGCTGGGGCCCTTGCCGCACACGCAAGTCTGAGGGCTGGGTAATTCTGTTGTTCGCCAGTCTGAGGCGCTGGGACCCTTGCCACACACGCAAGTCTGAGGGCTGGGTCATTCATGTGTTCTCCAGTCTGAGGCGCTGTGACCCTTGCCGAACAAGCAAGTCTGAGGGCTTGGGTCATTCATGTGTTCTCCAGTCCGAGGCGCTGTGACCCTTGCCGCACACGCAAGTCTGAGGGCTTGGGTCATTCATGTTTTTTCCAGTCCAAGGCGCTGTGACCCTTGCCGCACACGCAAGTCTGAGGGCTTGGGTCATTCATGATTTCTCCAGTCCGTGGTGCTGTGACCCTTGCCGCACACGCAAGTCTGAGGGCTTGGGTCATTCATGTGTTCTCCAGTCCGAGGCGCTGTGACCCTTGCCGCACACGCAAGTCTGAGGGCTTGGGTCATTCATGATTTCTCCAGTCCGTGGTGCTGTGACCCTTGCCGCACACGCAAGTCTGAGGGCTTGGGTCATTCATGTGTTCTCCAGTCCGAGGCGCTGTGACCCTTGCCGCACACGCAAGTCTGAGGACTTGGGTCATTCATGTGTTCTCCAGTCCGAGGCGCTGTGAGCCTGGCCGCACATGCAAGTCTGAGGGCTGGGTCATTCATGTGTTCTCCAGTCCGAGGCGCTGAGACCCTTGCCGCACACGCAAGTCTGAGGGCTGGGTCATTCATGTGTTCTCCAGTCAGAGGCGCTGTGACCCTTGCCGAACACGCAAGTCTGAGGGCTGGGTCATTCATGTGTTCTCCAGTCTGAGGCGCTGTGACCCTTGCACACACGCAAGTCTGAGGGCTGGGTCATTCATGTGTTCTCCAGTCTGAGGCGCTGTGACCCTTGCCGCACACGCAAGTCTGAGGGCTGGGTCATTCATGTATTCTCCAGTCTGAGGCGCTGGGACCCTTGCCGCACACGCAAGTCTGAGGGCTGGGTCATTCATGTATTCTCCAGTCTGAGGCGCTGTGACCCTTGCCGCACACGCAAGTCTGAGGGCTGGGTCATTCATGTATGCTCCCGTCTGAGGCGCTGTGACCCTTGCCGCATACGCAAGTCTGAGGGCTGGGTCAATCATGTATTCTCCAGTCTGAAGCGCTGGGAACCCTTGCCGCACACGCAAGTCTGAGGACTTGGGTCATTCATTTGTTCTCCAGTCCTAGGCGCTAAGACCCTGGCCGCACACGAAAGTCTGAGGGCTGGGTCATTCATGTATTCTCCAGTCTGAGGCGCTGGGACCCTGGCCGCACACGAAAGTCTGAGGGCTGGGTCATTCATGTATTCTCCCATCTGAGGCGCTGTGACCCTTGCCGCACACGCAAGTCTGAGGGCTGGGTCATTCATGTATTCTCCAGTCTGAGGCGCTGGGACCCTTGCCGCACATGCAAGTCTGAGGGCTGGGTCATTCATGTATTCTCCAGTCTGAGGCGCTGGACTCTTGCCGCACACGCAAGTCTAAGGGCTGGGTCATTCATGTATTCTCCAGTCTGAGGCGCTGGGACCCTTGCCGCACACGCAGGTCTGAGGGAGGGGTCATTCATGTATTCTCCAGTCTGAGGCGCTGGGACCCTTGCCGCTCACGAAAGTCTGAGGCCCGGGTCATTCATGTATTCTCCAGTCTGAGGCGCTGGGACCCTTGCCGCACACGCAAGTCTGAGGGCTGGGTCATTCATGTATTCTCCAGTCTGAGGCGCTGTGACCCTTGCCGCACACACAAGTCTGAGGGCTGGGTCATTCATGTATTCTCCCGTCTGAGGCGCTGTGACCCTTGCCGCACGCACAAGTCTGAGGGCTGGGAAATTCCTGTATTATCCAGTCTGAGGCACTGGGACCCTTGCCGCACACGCAAGTCTGAGGGATTGAGTCATTCATGTGTTCTCCAGTCCGAGGCGCTGTGACCCTTGCCGCACACGCAAGTCTGAGGGCTGGGTCATTCATGTATTCTCCAGTCTGAGGCGCTGTGACCCTTGCCGCACACGCAAGTCTGAGGGCTGGGTCATTCATGTATTCTCCCGTCTGAGGCACTGTGACCCTTGCCGCACACACAAGTCTGAGGGCTGGGTCATTCATGTATTCTCCAGTCTGAGGCGCTGGGACCCTTGCCGCACACGCAAGTCTGAGGGCTGGGTCATTCATGTATTCTCCCTTCTGAGGCGCTGTGACCCTTGCTGCACACGCAAGTCTGAGGGCTGGGTCATTTATGTATTCTCCAGTCTGAGGCGCTGTGACCCTTGCCGCACACGCAAGTCTGAGGGCTGGGTCATTCATGTATTCTCCAGTCTGAGGCGCTGGGACCCTTGCCGCACACGCAAGTCTGAGGGATGGGTGATTCATGTATTCTCCAGTCTGAGGCGCTGGGACCCTTGCCGCACACGCAAGTCTGAGGGCTGGGTCATTCATGTATTCTCCAGTCTGAGGCGCTGGGACCCTTGCCGTACACGCAAGTCTGAGGGCTGGGTCATTCATGTATTCTCCAGTCTGAGGCGCTGGGACCCTTGCCGCACACGCAAGTCTGAGGGCTGGGTCATTCTGTTGTTCTCCAGTCTGAGGCGCTGGGACCCTTGCTGCACACGCAAGTCTGAGGGCTGGGTCATTCATGTATTCTCCAGTCTGAGGCGCTGGGACCCTTGCTGCACACGCAAGTCTGAGGGCTGAGTCATTCATGTATTCTCCAGTATGAGGCGCTAGGACCCTTGCCGCACACGCAAGTCTGAGGGCTGGGTCATTAATGTTTTCTCCAGTCTGAGGCGCTGGGACCCTTGCGGCACACGCAAGTCTGAGGGCTGGGCCATTCATGTATTCTCCAGTCTGAGGCGCTGGGGCCCTTGCCGCACACGCAAGTCTGAGGGCTGGGTAATTCTGTTGTTCGCCAGTCTGAGGCGCTGGGACCCTTGCCACACACGCAAGTCTGAGGGCTGGGTCATTCATGTGTTCTCCAGTCTGAGGCGCTGTGACCCTTGCCGAACAAGCAAGTCTGAGGGCTTGGGTCATTCATGTGTTCTCCAGTCCGAGGCGCTGTGACCCTTGCCGCACACGCAAGTCTGAGGGCTTGGGTCATTCATGTTTTTTCCAGTCCAAGGCGCTGTGACCCTTGCCGCACACGCAAGTCTGAGGGCTTGGGTCATTCATGATTTCTCCAGTCCGTGGTGCTGTGACCCTTGCCGCACACGCAAGTCTGAGGGCTTGGGTCATTCATGTGTTCTCCAGTCCGAGGCGCTGTGACCCTTGCCGCACACGCAAGTCTGAGGGCTTGGGTCATTCATGATTTCTCCAGTCCGTGGTGCTGTGACCCTTGCCGCACACGCAAGTCTGAGGGCTTGGGTCATTCATGTGTTCTCCAGTCCGAGGCGCTGTGACCCTTGCCGCACACGCAAGTCTGAGGACTTGGGTCATTCATGTGTTCTCCAGTCCGAGGCGCTGTGAGCCTGGCCGCACATGCAAGTCTGAGGGCTGGGTCATTCATGTGTTCTCCAGTCCGAGGCGCTGAGACCCTTGCCGCACACGCAAGTCTGAGGGCTGGGTCATTCATGTGTTCTCCAGTCAGAGGCGCTGTGACCCTTGCCGAACACGCAAGTCTGAGGGCTGGGTCATTCATGTGTTCTCCAGTCTGAGGCGCTGTGACCCTTGCACACACGCAAGTCTGAGGGCTGGGTCATTCATGTGTTCTCCAGTCTGAGGCGCTGTGACCCTTGCCGCACACGCAAGTCTGAGGGCTGGGTCATTCATGTATTCTCCAGTCTGAGGCGCTGGGACCCTTGCCGCACACGCAAGTCTGAGGGCTGGGTCATTCATGTATTCTCCAGTCTGAGGCGCTGTGACCCTTGCCGCACACGCAAGTCTGAGGGCTGGGTCATTCATGTATGCTCCCGTCTGAGGCGCTGTGACCCTTGCCGCATACGCAAGTCTGAGGGCTGGGTCAATCATGTATTCTCCAGTCTGAAGCGCTGGGAACCCTTGCCGCACACGCAAGTCTGAGGACTTGGGTCATTCATTTGTTCTCCAGTCCTAGGCGCTAAGACCCTGGCCGCACACGAAAGTCTGAGGGCTGGGTCATTCATGTATTCTCCAGTCTGAGGCGCTGGGACCCTTGCCGCACACGCAAGTCTGAGGGCTGGGTCATTCATGTATTCTCCCTTCTGAGGCGCTGTGACCCTTGCCGCACACGCAAGTCTGAGGGCTGGGTCATTCATGTATTCTCCCGTCTGAGGCGCTGTGACCCTTGCTGCACACGCAAGTCTGAGGGCTGGGTCATTCATGTATTCTCCAGTCTGAGGCGCTGTGACCCTTGCCGCACACGCAAGTCTGAGGGCTGGGTCATTCATGTATTCTCCAGTCTGAGGCGCTGGGACCCTTGCCGCACACACAAGTCTGAGGGCTGGGTCATTCATGTATTCTCCAGTCTGAGGCGCTGGGACCCTTGCCGCACACGCAAGTCTGAGGGCTGGGTCATTCATGTATTCTCCAGTCTGAGGCGCTGGGACCCTTGCCGCACACTCAAGTCTGAGGGCTGGGTCATTCATGTATTCTCCAGTCTGAGGCGCTGGGACCCTTGCCGCACACGCAAGTCTGAGGGCTCGGTCATTCATGTATTCTCCAGTCTGAGGCGCTGGGGCCCTTGCCGCACATGCAAGTCTGAGGGCTGGGTCATTCTGTTGTTCTCTAGTCTGAGGCGCTGGGACCCTTGACGCACACGCAAGTCTGAGGGCTGGGTCATTCATGTATTCTCCAGTCTGACGCGCTGGGACCCTTGCCGCACACGCAAGTCTGAGGGCTGGGTCATTCATGTATTCTCCAGTCTGAGGCGCTGGGACCCTTGCCGCACACGCAAGTCCGAGGACTTGGGTCATTCATGTGTTCTCCAGTCCGAGGCGCTGTGAGCCTGGCCGCACACGCAAGTCTGAGGGCTGGGTCATTCATGTGTTCTCCAGTCCGAGGCGCTGAGACCCTTGCCGCACACGCAAGTCTGAGGGCTGGGTCATTCATGTATTCTCCAGTCTGAAGCGCTGGGAACCCTTGCCGCACACGCAAGTCTGAGGACTTGGGTCATTCATTTGTTCTCCAGTCCTAGGCGCTAAGACCCTGGCCGCACACGAAAGTCTGAGGGCTGGGTCATTCATGTGTTCTCCAGTCCGAGGCGCTGGGACCCTTGCCGCACACGCAAGTCTGAGGGCTGGGTCACTCATGTGTTCTCCAGTCCGAGGCGCTGTGACCCTTGCCGACCACGCAAGTCTGAGGGCTGGGTCATTCATGTATTCGCCAGTCTGAGGTGCTGGGACCCTTGCCGCACACGCAAGTCTGAGTGCTGGGTCATTCATGTATTCTCCAGTCTGAGGTGCTGGGACCCTTGCCGCACACGCAAGTCTGAGGGCTGGGTCATTCATGTATTCTACAGTCTGAGGCGCTGGGACCCTTGCCGCACACGCAAGTCTGAGGGCTGGGTCATTCATGTATTCTCCAGTCTGAGGCGCTGTGACCCTTGCCGCACACGCAAGTCTGAGGGCTGGGTCATTCATGTATTCTCCAGTCTGAGGCGCTGGGACCCTTGCCGCACACGCAAGTCTGAGGGCTGGGTCATTCATGTATTCTCCAGTCTGAGGCGCTGGGACCCTTGACGCACAGTCAAGTCTGAGGGCTTGGGTCATTCATGTATTCTCCAGTCCGAGGCGCTGTGACCCTTGCCGCACACGCAAGTCTGAGGGCTTGGGTCATTCATGTATTCTTCAGTCTGAGGCACTGGGACCCTTGCCGCACACGCAAGTCTAAGGGCTTGGTCATTCGTGTATTCTCCAGTCTGAGGCGCTGGGACCCTTGCCGCACACGCAAGTCTGAGGGCTGGGTCATTCGTGTATTCTCCAGTCTGAGGCGCTGGGCCCCTTGCCGCACATGCAAGTCTGAGGGCTGGGTCATTCCTGTATTCTCCAGTCTGAGGCGCTGGGACCCTTGCCGCACACGCAAGTCTGAGGGCTGGGTCATTCATGTATTCTCCAGTCTGAGGCGCTGGGACCCTTGCCGCACACGCAAGTCTGAGGGCTGGGTCATTCATGTATTCTCCAGTCTGAGGCGCTGGGACCCTTGCTGTACACGCAAGTCTGAGGGCTGGGTCATTCAAGTTCAAGTTCAAGTTCAGGCATTTATATAGCGCACTACTCACCCGGAGGGTTTCAAGGCGCTTGGGGAAGGGGTTCATTATTTGTCGAATAACCAGGTTTTGAGGTCTTTTCTGAAGGAGATATGGTTTTGAGTAAGGCGGAGGTGAGTGGGGAGTGAGTTCCAGGTCTTGGCAGCAAGGAAGGAGAAGGATCTGCCGCCCATGGTGGATTTTCGGATACGCGGGACTGCGGCGAGGGCTTGATTGGACGATCTTAGTTGGCGGGTAGGATTGTAAAAGGACAGTCGAGTGTTGAGGCATTCGCGTCCTAGATTGTAGAGGGCCTTGTGAGCGTGGGTGAGAAGGCGGAAGGTAATTCTTTTGTTGACGGGAAGCCAGTGGAGGTCTTTTAGGTGTCCAGTGATGTGATCTTGGCGAGGGATGTCTAAGATGAGTCTCGCTGATGCGTTTTGGATGCGTTGGAGTTTTTTCTGTAATTTTGCTGTGATTCCGGCGTATAGTGTGTTACCATAATCCAGTCGACTCGTGACCAGTGCGTGGGTGACAGTCTTTCTTGTCTCGAGGGGGATCCAGCGGAAGATCTTTTTGAGAATGTGAAGTATGTTGAAGCAGGAGGATGAGACTGCGTTGACTTGTCTGGACATCGAGAGAGAGGAGTCTAGGATGAAGCCGAGGTTACGTGCATGGTCTGTGGGTGTGGGTGCTGCGGCAAGAGCGGAAGGCCACCAAGAGTTGTCCCAGGCAGAGGGGGGGGATCCTAGGATGAGCACCTCCGTTTTGTCTGAGTTGAGTTTTAGGCGGCTATGTTTCATCCATTCGGCTACTTCTTTCATGCCTTCGTGAAGATTGGTTTTGGCGGTGTTGGGGTCTTTGGTGAGGGAGAGGATTAACTGGGTGTCGTCGGCGTAAGAGATGATGTTGAGGTTGTGTTGACGCGTGATGGAAGCGAGTGGGCTCATGTAAACGTTGAAGAGGGTGGGACTGAGTGAAGATCCTTGTGGTACGCCGCAGGTGACTTCAGTGGCCTCAGAGTTGAATGGGGGAAGTCGGACTCTTTGAGTTCTCCCAGCAAGGAAAGAGATGATCCAGTCCAAGGCTTTTCCTTGAATGCCGGTGTTGCTGAGGCGTTGTATAAGGGTGCTGTGGCTGACTGTTTTGAAAGCGGCGGAGAGGTCGTGTAGAATGAGGGCCACTGTTTCTCCGTTGTCCAGTAGTGTTCGGATGTCGTCAGTCGCTGCTATGAGGGTGGTTTCGGTGCTGTGTTTGGCTCGGAACCCGGATTGAGATGGATCGAGGGAATTGTTGGATTCGAGGAAGGCGGCGAGTTGGCTGTTGACGGCTTTCTCAATGACTTTGGCCAGGAATGGGAGGAGGGATATGGGTCGGTAGTTTTTAAGTTCAGAGGGGTCTGCTGTGGGTTTCTTCAGAAGGGCGCTGAGTTCGGCGTGTTTCCAGCTTTCTGGAAAGGTGGCAGAGTTGAACGAGCAGTTGATGACATCACGGAGATGGGGTGCGATGATGGAGTCAGCTTTGTTGAAGATGTAGTGGGGGCAGGGGTCGGTTGGCGAGCCAGAGTGTATTGAGTTCATTAGGCGGATGGTGTCTTCAGTGATGATTGGGTTCCAGTCTCTGAGGTTGTTAGTTGGGGGTGTAGGACCTGGGGGGGTGGGGAGGGTTGGTCGCTGGGAGTATTCTTGAAGCTGTTGTGGATGTCGGCAATTTTGTTGTAGAAGAAGGAGGATAACGCATTGCAGAGGTCTTGGGAGGGAGTGATGTCGTTAGATGCTGCGGTGGGGTTGGTGAATTCTTTGACAATGTTGAAGAGTTCCTTGCTGTTGTGAGTGTTGTTGTCGAGACGATCCTTGAATGCTGATTTCTTGGCGGATCGAATCAGTTGGTGGTGTTTGCGGGTGGCTGCCTTTAGGGTGGCCATGTTGTCTGTGGTTGGGTTTTTTCTCCATGTTTTCTCCTGGGTGCGGCATAGCTTCTTGGATTTCTTAAGGTCATCATTGAACCAGGGAGTTTTTTTACTGGTTGATTTGATCTGGTGTTTTTTCAGGGGTGCTAATTCGTCAGCACTGTGGGTGATCCATTGCTTGAGATTGGTGGCCGCTTGGTTTGGGTCCAATGAGAGGGTAGGAGGGTTTTGGTTGAGAGATGTGAGGAGTTGGTCGGAGGTGATTTTGTTCCAGTTCCTTCGAGGAATAGGTTGTGGGCGGTTGTGGTTCAGGGTGGTTTTGTAGCTGAAGTGAACACCTGTGGTCCGTCCAATGGAGAGCTGTGGTGCGATCGAAAGAGATGTGCTTGCTGGAGGTGAAGATAGGGTCGAGCGTGTGTCCGGCTGCATGGGTGGGGGTGTCAACAAGTTGTTTGAGTCCGAAATTGGCCAGGTTGTCTAGAAGGGTGGTGGTGTTGCTGTCGTATTTGTTTTCAAGGTGGTAGTTGAGGTCTCCTAGAAGAATGTAGTTCTCGGAGGCGAGGGCATGTGGGCTGATGAAGTCCAAGATGTCATCGCTGAATTGAGTACGGGTACATGGAGGTCTGTAGAATAGGGTGCCTCTGAGTGTGGTCCTAGGATCGGTGTGGATCTGGAAGTGGAGATGTTCGGCGGTTGCAAAATTATCGTCGGAGCTGGTCGTGATTTTGATGGTGTTCCTGTGGATGATGGCGATGCCTCCTCCTGTTTGATTGGTGCGGTCTTTTCGGATGATCTTGTAAGCGTCCGGTATGGCTATGGCGATGTCGGGTGATGATGATGTCCTGTGTTCTCCAGTCTGAGGCGCTGTGACCCTTGCTGCACAAGCAAGTCTGAGGGCTGGGTCATTCATGTGTTCTCCAGTCTGAGGCGCTGTGACCCTTGCCGCACACGTAAGTCTGAGGGCTGGGTCATTCGTGTGTTCTCCAGTCTGAGGCGCTGTGACCCTTGCCGCACACGCAAGTCTGAGGGCTGGGTCATTAATGTATTCTCCAGTTTGAGGCGCTGTGACCCTTGCCTCACACGCAAGTCTGAGGGCTGGGTCATTCATGTATTCTCCAGTCTGAGGCGCTGTGACCCTTGCCGCACACGCAAGTCTGAGGGCTGGGTCATTCATGTATTCTCCAGTCTGAGGTGCTGGGACCCTTGCCGCACACGCAAGTCTGATGGCTGGGTCATTCATGTATTCTACAGTCTGAGCCGCTGGGACCCTTGCCGCACACGCAAGTCTGAGGGCTGGGTCATTCATGTATTCTCCAGTCTGAGGCGCTGTGACAATTGCCGCACATGCAAGTCTGAGGGCTGGGTCATTTGTGTATTTACCAGTCTGAGGCGCTGGGACCCTTGCCGCACACGCAAGTCTGAGGGCTGGGTCATTCATGTATTCTCCAGTCTGAGGCACTGGGACCCTTGATGCACAGGCAAGTCTGAGGGCTGGGTCATTCATGTATTCTCCAGTCTGAGGCGCTGGGACCCTTGCCGCACACGCAAGTCTGAGGGCTTGGGTCATTCATGTATTCTCCAGTCCGAGGCGCTGTGACCCTTGCCGCACAAGCAAGTCTGAGGGCTTGAGTCATTCTTGTATTCTCCAGTCTGAGGCGCTGTGACCCTTGCGGCACATGCAAGTCTGAGGGCTTGGGTCATTCATGTATTCTCCAGTCCGAGGCGCTGTGACCCTTGCCCCACATGCAAGTCTGAGGGCTTGGGTCATTCATGTATTCTCCAGTCCGAGGCGCTGTGACCCTTGCCGCACATGCAAGTCTGAGGGCTTGGGTCATTCATGTATTCTCCAGTCCGAGGCGCTGAGACCCTTGCTGCACACGCAAGTCTGAGGGCTGGGTCATTCATGTGTTCTCCAGTCCGAGGCGCTGAGACCCTTGCCGCACACGCAAGTCTGAGGGCTGGGTCATTCATGTGTTCTCCAGTCCGAGGCGCTGTGACCGTTGCTGCATACGCAAGTCTGAGGGCTGGGTCATTCATGTATTCTCCTGTCTGAGGCGCTGGGACCCTTGCCGTACACGCAAGTCTGAGGGCTGGGTCATTCATGTATTCTCCAGTCTGTGGCGCTGGGACCCTTGCCGCACACGCAAGTCTGAGGGGTGGGTCATTCATGTATTCTCCAGTCTGAGGTGCTGGGACAATTGCCGCACACGCAAGTCTGAGGGCTGGATCATTCATGTATTCTCCAGTCTGAGGCGCTGTGAACCTTGCCGCACACGCAAGTCTGAGGGCTGGGTCATTCATGTATTCTCCAGTCTGAGGCGCTGTGACCCTTGCCTCACACGCAAGTCTGAGGGCTGGGTCCTTCATGTATTCTCCAGTCTGAGGCGCTGTGACCCTTGCCGCACACGCAAGTCTGAGGGCTGGGTCATTCATGTATTCTCCATTCTGAGGCGCTGGGACCCTTGCCGCACACGCAAGTCTGATGGCTGGGTTATTCATGTATTCTACAGTCTGAGGCGCTAGGACCCTTGCCGCACACGCAAGTCTGAGGGCTGGGTCATTCATGTATTCTCCAGTCTGAGGCGCTGTGACCCTTGCCGCACATGCAAGTCTGAGGGCTGGGTCATTTGTGTATTCTCCAGTCTGAGGCGCTGGAACCCTTGCCGCACACGCAAGTCTGAGGGCTGGGTCATTCATGTATTCTCCAGTCTGAGGCGCTGTGACCCTTGCCTCACACGCAAGTCTGAGGGCTGGGTCATTCATGTATTCTCCGGTCTGAGGTGCTGGGACCCTTGCTGCACACGCAAGTCTGAGGGCTGGGTCATTCAAGTTCAAGTTCAAGTTCAGGCATTTATATAGCGCACTACTCACCCGGAGGGTTTCAAGGTGCTTGGGGAAGGGGTTCATTATTTGTCGAATAACCAGGTTTTGAGGTCTTTTCTGAAGGAGATATGGTTTTGAGTAAGGCGGAGGTGAGTGGGGAGTGAGTTCCAGGTCTTGGCAGCAAGGAAGGAGAAGGATCTGCCACCCATGGTGGATTTTCGGATACGCGGGACTGCGGCGAGGGCTTGATTGGATGATCTTAGTTGGCGGGTAGGATTGTAAAAGGACAGTCGAGTGTTGAGGCATTCGGGTCCTAGATTGTAGAAGGCCTTGTGAGCGTGGGTGAGAAGGCGGAAGGTAATTCTTTTGTTGACGGGAAGCCAGTGGAGGTCTTTTAGGTGTCCAGTGATGTGATCTTGGCGAGGGATGTCTAAGATGAGTCTCGCTGATGCGTTTTGGATGTGTTGGAGTTTTTTCTGTAATTTTGCTGTGATTCCGGCGTATAGTGTGTTACCATAATCCAGTCGACTCGTGACCAGTGCGTGGGTGACAGTCTTTCTTGTCTCGAGGGGGATCCAGCGGAAGATCTTTTTGAGAATGCGAAGTATGTTGAAGCAGGAGGATGAGACTGCGTTGACTTGTCTGGACATCGAGAGAGAGGAGTCTAGGATGAAGCCGAGGTTACGTGCATGGTCTGTGGGTGTGGGTGCTGCGCCCAGAGCGGAAGGCCACCAAGAGTTGTCCCAGGCAGAGGGGGAGGATCCTAGGATGAGCACCTCCGTTTTGTCTGAGTTGAGTTTTAGGCGGCTATGTTTCATCCATTCGGCTACTTCTTTCATGCCTTCGTGAAGATTGGTTTTGGCGGTGTTGGGGTCTTTGGTGAGGGAGAGGATTAACTGGGTGTCGTCGGCGTAAGAGATGATGTTGAGGTTGCGTTGACGCGCGATGGAAGCGAGTGGGCTCATGTAAACGTTGAAGAGGGTGGGACTGAGTGAAGATCCTTGTGGTACGCCGCAGGTGACTTCAGTGGCCTCAGAGTTGAATGGGGGAAGTCAGACTCTTTGAGTTCTCCCAGCAAGGAAAGAGATGATCCAGTCCAAGGCTTTTCCTTGAATGCCGGTGTTGCTGAGGCATTGTATAAGGGTGCTATGGCTGACTGTTTTGAAAGCGGCGGAGAGGTCGAGTAGAATGAGGGCCACTGTTTCTCCGTTGTCCAGTAGTGTTCGGATGTCGTCAGTCGCTGCTATGAGGGCGGTTTCGGTGCTGTGTTTGGCTCGGAACCCGGATTGAGATGGATCGAGGGAGTTGTTGGATTCGAGGAAGGCGGCGAGTTGGCTGTTGACGGCTTTCTCAATGACTTTGGCCAGGAATGGGAGGAGGGATATGGGTCGGTAGTTTTTAAGTTCAGAGGGGTCTGTTGTGGGTTTCTTCAGAAGGGCGCTGAGTTCGGCGTGTTTCCAGCTTTCTGGAAAGGTGGCAGAGTTGAACGAGCAGTTGATGACATCACGGAGATGGGGTGCGATGATGGAGTCAGCTTTGTTGAAGATGTAGTGGGGGCAGGGGTCGGTTGGCGAGCCAGAGTGTATTGAGTTCATTAGGCGGATGGTGTCTTCAGTGGTGATTGGGTTCCAGTCTCTGAGGTTGTTAGTTGGGGGAGTAGGACCTGGGGGGGTGGGGAGGATTGGTCGCTGGGAGTATTCTCGAAGCTGTTGTGGATGTCGGCAATTTTGTTGTAGAAGAAGGAGGATAACGCATTGCAGAGGTCTTGGGAGGGAGTGATGTTGTTAGATGCTGCAGTGGGGTTGGTGAATTCTTTGACAATGTTGAAGAGTTCCTTGCTGTTGTGAGTGTTGTTGTCGAGACGATCCTTGAATGCTGATTTCTTGGCGGATCGAATCAGTTGGTGGTGTTTGCGGGTGGCTGCCTTGAGGGTGGCCATGTTGTCTGTGGTTGGGTTTTTTCTCCATGTTTTCTCCCGGGTGCGGCATAGCTTCTTGGATTTCTTAAGGTCATCATTGAACCAGGGAGTTTTTTTACTGATTGATTTGATCTGGTGCTTTTTCAGGGGTGCTAATTCGTCAGCACTGTGGGTGATCCATTGCTTGAGATTGGTGGCCGCTTGGTTTGGGTCCAATGAGAGGGTGGGAGGGTTTTGGTTGAGAGATGTGAGGAGTTGATCGGAGGTGATTTTGTTGCCGTTCCTTCGAGGAATAGGTTGTGGGCGGTTGTGGTTCAGGGTGGTTTTGTAGCTGAAGTGAACACAGCTGTGGTCCGTCCAATGGAGAGCTGTGGTGCGATCGAAAGAGATGTGCTTGCTGGAGGTGAAGATAGGGTCGAGCGTGTGTCCGGCTGCATGGGTGGGGGTGTCAACAAGTTGTTTGAGTCCAAAATTGGCCAGGTTGTCTAGAAGGGTGGTGGTGTTGCTGTCGTGTTTGTTTTCAAGGTGGTAGTTGAGGTCTCCTAGAAGAATGTAGTTTTCGGAGGCGAGGGCATGTGGGCTGATGAAGTCCAAGATGTCATCGCTGAATTGAGTACGGGTACCTGGAGGTGTGTAGATGAGGGTGCCTCTGAGTGTGGTCCTAGGATCGGTGTGGATCTGGAAGTGGAGATGTTCGGCGGTTGCAAAATTATCGTCGGAGCTGGTCGTGATTTTGATGGTGTTCCTGTGGATGATGGCGATGCCTCCTCCTGTTTGATTGGTGCGGTCTTTTCGGATGATCTTGTAAGCGTCCGGTATGGCTATGGCGATGTCGGGTGCTGATGATGTCCTGTGTTCTCCAGTCTGAGGCGCTGTGACCCTTGCTGCACAAGCAAGTCTGAGGGGTGGGTCATTCATGTGTTCTCTAGTCTGAGGCGCTGTGACCCTTGCCGCACACGTAAGTCTGAGGGCTGGGTCATTCGTGTGTTCTCCAGTCTGAGGCGCTGTGACCCTTGCCGCACACGCAAGTCTGAGGGCTGGGTAATTCATGTATTCTCCAGTCTGAGGCGCTGTGACCCTTGCCTCACACGCAAGTCTGAGGGCTGGGTCATTCATGTATTCTCCAGTCTGAGGCGCTGTGACCCTTGCCGCACACGCAAGTCTGAGGGCTGGGTCATTCATGTATTCTCCAGTCTGAGGCGCTGGGACCCTTGCCGCACACGCAAGTCTGATGGCTGGGTCATTCATGTACTCTACAGTCTGAGGCGCTGGGACCCTTGCCGCACACGCAAGTCTGAGGGCTTGGTCATTCATGTATTCTCCAGTCTGAGGCGCTGGGCCCCTTGCCGCACATGCAAGTCTGAGGGCTGGGTCATTTGTGTATTCTCCAGTCTGAGGCGCTGGGACCCTTGACGCACAGGCAAGTCTGAGGGCTGGGTCATTCATGTATTCTCCAGTCTGAGGCGCTGGGACCCTTGCCGCACACGCAAGTCTGAGGGCTTGGGTCATTCATGTATTCTCCAGTCCGAGGCGCTGTGACCCTTGCCGCACACGCACGTCTGAGGGCTTGAGTCATTCTTGTATTCTCCAGTCTGAGGCGCTGGGACCCTTGCCGCACACGCAAGTCTGAGGGCTTGGGTCATTCATGTATTCTCCAGTCCGAGGCGCTGTGACCCTTGCCCCACATGCAAGTCTGAGGGCTTGGGTCATTCATGTATTCTCCAGTCCGAGGCGCTGTGACCCTTGCCGCACACGCAAGTCTGAGGGCTTGGGTCATTCATGTATTCTCCAGTCCGAGGCGCTGAGACCCTTGCTGCACACGCAAGTCTGAGGGCTGGGTCATTCATGTGTTCTCCAGTCTGAGGCGCTGAGACCCTTGCCGCACACGCAAGTCTGAGGGCTGGGTCATTCATGTGTTCTCCAGTCCGAGGCGCTGTGACCGTTACTGCATACGCAAGTCTGAGGGCTGGGTCATTCATGTATTCTCCAGTCTGTGGCGCTGGGACACTTGCCGCACCCGCAAGTCTGAGGGCTGGGTCATTCAAGTCTTCTCCCGTCTGAGGCGCTGTGAACCTTGCCGCACACGCAAGTCTGAGGGCTGGGTCATTCATGTATTCTCCAGTCTGAGGCGCTGGGACCCTTGCCGCACACGCAAGTCTGACGGCTGGGTCATTCATGTTGTTGGACCTGGCCCTCTTGGCAGGGTCATCCCTAAACTTTTTGCCTTCCTCCAATACACTCTCTGACCTGTTTTTGTTGGTTTAATGACTCTGGGCACTTTACCACTGCTGACCAGTGCTAAAGTGCATATGCTCTCACTGTGCAAAATGTATATGTGATTGATATACCTGATTGGTTCATTGGATTTACTGTCAGTCCCCAGTAAAGTGCACCAGGAGTGCCAGGGCTTGTGAATGCAAATACTGCTAGTGGGCCTGCAGCGCTGGTTGCGCCACCCACAGAAGCAGCCTTAAAATGTGTCTAAGGTCTGCCATGTCAGAGCCTGCGTGCAGTCTGGTACTGTCATGCTGGCTGGGCAGGTGCACACACTTGCCAGCCCCTAAACCTTCCCTTAACTTCATATTAGTCACCCCTATGGTAGGCCCAAGGGCAGGGTGCATTGTAAGTGTAAGGTAGGACATGCTCTGGTGTGTGTGGCATGTCCTAATAGAGAATTACTGCCAAATTCGCTTTTCACTATTGTAAGGCTACCTGTTCCCTTTAGGCCAGATGGGCTGCTGGAATTATTACACTCTATAATCCCAGCAGGCTCAGGGAACATGGTAGAAAATAATGTTTAGTATGCCTGAACTCAGAATAATAAAATACTTATTTTAGTAAAGTTTATTTTAATATCCTGTGTTTGCAAATGCTACTTTTAGAAAGTTAGCATTTGCTTGCCTAACCATTTCAGCCCGCCTCTGCTAGTATGAATATCTGGCTGTCTGGGATGTGTGAGTGACAGGGCTGGGGGATGACAGGTGGTGAATGCAAGGATTACACCTTAGTGGGAGGTAGGAGTGGCCCTGGACTTTTAAGCAGGCTGTGCTCTGCCTCCACAATGCTGGCTCCGCCCCCTGGGGGGCGACTGATGACTCAGCCTGCACCTGGCCCAGGAAGGGCGAAGCACTGTCAACAAGGTACTCCTGGCAGCCCCTGTCCCCACAATGCTGGCTTCGCCCCCCTGGGGAGCGTCTGATGTGCCTGCCCTCACACTGAAAGCAACAGCCAGAGTACACCCAACAAGTGCTCAGAGACTGAAAGGAATTATGCAGAGGTCCCCCTGGCCTGGAAAGACAAAGGAAATGGTGTATAAAAGTAGGAGCCCTGCTCCTTGTAAATTAGATCCTGTTTGCGCTACAGAAGAAACTCTGCCCGAAGAGAAGGACCTGGAAAGACTACAAGGAGGAGTGCTGTCTCTGGCCTGTGTTGGGTGCCTTGCTGCAGAAGGAGAGAAAGGAAAGACTGAAATAGACTTTTACTTTATTTTCAACTTGTGCCAAACTCCTACAAAGATCTCTAAGGGCTTGCTGTGGAACTTGCCCCCTGAACTGCGCCCCAGGAACAGTGGGCGCTACCCCCCCCCCGAAGGAAGCGGCTGCTGGCGAGGGCTGTCTGTCCCTGCAGCGCCGAGTGAAGGAGTGCTGAGAGCGTCGTGCTTCTATGCCGCGCTCTCTACCAATTTGAGCATCTGGGTCCCATGAGCACCGTGACTGTGGCCTGATCGTGTGCCAGCTGCAAAGTGAAGACCAGCCCCTCGCTGGTCCGAGCACCGTGACTGCCCCCGTTCTGAGCCGTAGCTCACACCGTGAAGGAGGACCTGTCCGGTCCGAGCATCGCCGCCTGCTGATCCCCGTGTTGCAGGCTGCCCAGCAAAGACGGACTCTGCCTGCAAGTTGTGCCCTCTGTGACCCGTGCGCTGAGACCCGCTCCCCGCAGCTGTGAAGTGAAGTGCTGCGGGGCCGCGCCTGGCTGGTACGTCTTGTTCTGCATCGTACCCCCATCAGCCCCGCCTGCAGCTGCTCCCCCTCCAGGGTCGAAGCGTACGCCGCGGGTACGTCTGTTTGCCCCACAACGCACCGTCCTTTGAGAGCCCTGCGCCTACGCCTGACGAGCCGTAGCCCGCCTTGCCCCCAAGGAGCACCGCAACGTGACCGGACCCGACCCCCGCTGCTGGGCCCTTCGCATCACCCCCAAAAAGGTACTGTGACTGTGTGTAAAGTGCGTGGCGCTCAGGACCTGAAGTCGGTGAGGCACGCACTCCCTCGAGCCCCCTGAGGCCCCTCCGCTGTGTGGCCGTACCTGCGAGACGTCTCCCAGCTTCGGTACGCCTCGCACAGCTCCAGTGCCCAGTACGCCTCGCATCCCCTTCTTCAGCGCCGTACGCTTCTCACGCGAGATGCGTGAGGTTTAGCGGGGCCGCGCTGGATTTACCGAACGAGACGATCTAAAGCTCTGTGAAGCGTACCTAAGGGAGCAAAAGGGGTCCACACGCAGCGCACGGGGCCTGGACCAATGTAAGCCTAAAGTAAGCTGGGAAAAGTCATTTTTCACCCAGTAACATTGATCCAAGAATTAAGAACTATTTTTAAAGCTGAATAAGAACTACCATTGCTTTTGGAACCTGTGACATATTTAGAGAGTAACTGGAACCGCTTCTTGCAATCTGAAAGACTGTATTTACAAGGCACTATGTGAAGAGTATATGTACAACCTGAAAAAGTAACTGGAACCCTTTTGAACTGTACAAAGACCATATTTACAAGCCCGCTTTGAATCTATATAAAATAGATATATTTTTACATAAATACAGTCTGGCGTCATTGTGTGGTGGGTTGATGGTTATTGTGTGTGATACTGCAAATGTTTAACCCTATGTACTCCAGAGTTTAGCCTAGACTGCTTGCGCCACACTATCTAGAGGGTGAGCAGGGGTTATTTCTGGGAGTAATCCTTTGCCCTGACTTAGAGGAGAGGGTCACTGCTTATCGCCAGTGCTGCGCTGCGCCAACCAGAGACCCCCAATTAGGGGTTATTTCTGGGAGTAATCCTTTGCCCTGACTTAGAGGAGAGGGTCCCTGCTTGTCACCAGTGCTGCGCTGCGCCAACCAGAGACCCCCAATTCTAACATTGGCAGCAGCGAGAGGATCACGAATTTACATTTGCAGTGTCCATGCAGTGATTGTTGACTCTGGCACAGTGATTACCGTCCAGTAACTAAGCTACAGACTTTTTTTTGATTTATACTTTGCTAGAAGAGATCTCCATGTGTTTTTGAAGTCATGCCTGTGTCAGTGAAAATGGAAAAGGCAGCACTCATTTCTTCTATTGACTGTGATTGGGAGAAACTAGAAAACTACACCAGGAAACAGCTCAAGAGCTTCTGCAAAAATTTGAACATTTCCATGACCGGACTCTCCAGAAGGGAGCAGTTCCAAAAGGCGCTGAGGGCCTGGGTCAAGGCAAGGAATGCCCCTGGAAAGGATATTAAATTTGAGGATGCAGAACAGCAGCTGGAGGGACCCCTGACTCCAGAGTGGAGGGGTGCAACCTCCCCCTTGGGTAGCAGTGTTTCTGGCCGAGGTCTGTCGCCAGAGGAGCTGGCGGACAGACAGGCAACCCGAGATCATGAATTGAAGTTGGCAGAGCTGGAAATAAATGGGCAACTGGAGCTAGAAACCAAGAAGTTGGCCCTGGAAGAAATGAAAATATAGCTGGCCCGTGACTTAAGAATGAGGAAACTTGACATGGAGCTCGAGGGGCTTGGGGCCAGGAGGGCGTCAGCCCAGCCACAAGAAATGTGTGTAGCTCAGAGATTGAGCTTTGCTGAGTTGGAGGTGGAGTCCAGCTCAGATGGTGACAGCAACATTAAGGTAACCAGTGCTGAGAGCATAGTGCACCCACCTAGAGCTATGGCACCTGACTTGGAGGGGGTTAACTTACACCAGGAGGTTCAAGGGCATGAGGTAGCTCCAGTAGTGCGCAGCATCCCTTAAGGGAATAGGGTGGCTGGTGTAGGAGTTCATGGTCCTAGTGGTGGGAGGGATTCCCCCATGGTTGAGGTCCTGGTGTGTGAGTGTAAGGACCGCCCAGAAGAGTGTGGGTTGTGTGACAGAGACAGTTCGCTACTGTCTGGCCAGTCTCAGAAGAATGATGTGGAGTATGTGTGTGAGGCGCTGGATGGAGAGGTGAAGGATGGTTTGGTTAACCCTGCTAGGGGGCTGTGTAATCCGATTGTGGGAGAGCATACTTTATTTCCCAGTTTTCCAGAGCTATGCCAACACCTGTTTGAGAGTGAGTTCTCTGACCCCAGGGAGCTCACGTTGCAGGCAGACCTTGTGGTGGATTCCAGAGGGTCTGGAGAGGCATTGGGGTGTGATCCTGTGGGGAGTGGCTCAGGTATCTTCCAGCCCAGAGTGGTGGAAGTGGCGCAGAGTAGCCCAGCTAGGTCCTGTAGTAGTGAGAGGGGTGTAGGGCCTCACGTCCTGTCCTTAAGGGGAAGGAGTGAGAATGGGTTTTGTCCCGGTAGTGCCCAACCTCAGTCTCAGAGCCTGGATGGTTCTTTAAGGGAACACCAGGTGGGGTGCCTAGGCTGTCCGGATGAGTCACCCGCTGAGGGGGATCCCCCAGTGGCTAGAGAACGTGGAGGCTCTGTAAACAGACCTCCAGTAGTTCTGGTGTCTGGCAGTACCACTCCAGTCGGGAGGGTGCAGAAGTCCAGAAGGAGGGGCGAGAGGGGGAAAGAGTCCCCAGTGGAAAAACCAGTGGGTCAGGGGCCAGCCAGCAGGGCTGTGTCCCCAGTGAATGACCATGGGGACACCACTTCTGTCCTGGGGGATCTTCCCGCACTTTCAGTTGGACAGGGGTTGGGAGATCTGCGCCAGGCAGACTGTCGCACGACACATGAGCTATGTGCCACCCTCAGAGGGGGCATGCGTGCTCCCCGGGTAGTCCTGGTGCGCCAGGCAATGGTTCAACTGCAGGGTTTGGTCTCTGAGTTGGAGAGCCATGTTCAGGTGTTATCTGACCTGGAGGGTGGGACCACTGTAACCAGTGTCCTGACCCATGACACTTCTAGGGGTACCACTCAAGTTGGGAGTGGGCAGTACTCTGGAAGGGGGTGCAGAGGGAGGGAGTCCTCGCCTCTGACCCCGGTGCGGCTTGAGGGTTTAGACCCTAGGTTTAAGGGCCAGGTGCAGGGTGTCCCCCCTGACCTGGTGCCCCAGTTGCAGGATAGCACCCCTGAACTGGTGGGCGAATTGTGCAGGTCACCTGCCCCAGGTGCCCTGACAATTCTGGAAGGGGGTACCACTCCAGGTGGGAGGGTACAGAGCCCCAAGGAGGAGGACCGGGTGTGGGAGAGGCCACCCTAGTCTTTGGTACAGCCACCAGGTACAGACCTGGGGCTGCTGGGTCAGCGCCACGATGACATACCTGACCTGACAGGAGGGGGAGTGGACAAAGGGTGCCAAGCACCTGGGGCTACTGCCCCCCCACTCTCTAATGCCACAGAGGTTTGAGAGCCCTGAGAGGCATGAGGCCTGGGTCTCATCTCTGACTACTCTCAGTGGCCGCTATGACTTGATGTCTGTCTGTTGGGACACACCTGTGAGCAAGTTAAGGTTAGAGGCTGCACAGGTGGTGTCCACAGAAGAAGAGAAGGGTGCCCCATGGATTAGCTGGGTGGACCCTGAGAGTATGGGCAGAGGATTTGAAATAGGATCAGATTGGCGTAGAACTGGAATGTGCCCCTGCTGTTGCGGGCCAGGTCCATGTTCTATCGCCCTAAGCAGGGAAGCCCATCACAGTCATTGTGTGAGTGACAGGGCTGGGGGATGACAGGTGGTGAATGCAAGGATTACACCTTAGTGGGAGGTAGGAGTGGCCCTGGACTTTTAATCAGGCTGTGCTCTGCCTCCACAATGCTGGCTCCGCCCCCTGGGTGGCGACTGATGACTCAGCCTGCACCTGGCCCAGGAAGGGCGAAGCACTGTCAACAAGGTACTCCTGGCAGCCCCTGTCCCCACAATGCTGGCTTCGCCCCCCTGGGGAGCGTCTGATGTGCCTGCCCTCACACTGAAAGCAACAGCCAGAGTACACCCAACAAGTGCTCAGAGACTGAAAGGAATTATGCAGAGGTCCCCCTGGCCTGGAAAGACAAAGGAAATGGTGTATAAAAGTAGCAGCCCTGCTCCTTATTAATTAGATCCTGTCTGCGCTACAGAAGAAACTCTGCCCGAAGAGAAGGACCTGGAAAGACTACAAGGAGGAGTGCTGTCTCTGGCCTGTGTTGGGTGCCTTGCTGCAGAAGGAGAGAAAGGAAAGACTGAAAGAGACTTTTACTTTATTTTCAACTTGTGCCAAACTCCTACAAAGATCTCCAAGGGCTTGCTGTGGAACTTGCCCCCTGAACTGCGCCCCAGGAACAGTGGGCGCTACCCCCCCCGAAGGAAGCTGCTGCTGGCGAGGGCTGTCTGTCCCTGTAGCGCCGAGTGAAGGAGTGCTGAGAGCGTCGTGCTTCTACGCCGCGCTCTCTACCAATTTGAGCATCTGGGTCCCATGAGCACCGTGACTGTGGCCTGATCGTGTGCCAGCTGCACAGTGAAGACCAGCCCCTCGCTGGTCCGAGCACCGTGACTGCCCCCGTTCTGAGCCGTAGCTCACACCGTGAAGGAGGACCTGTCCGGTCCGAGCATCGCCGCCTGCTGATCCCCGTGTTGCAGGCTGCCCAGCAAAGACGGACTCTGCCTGCAAGTTGTGCCCTCTGTGACCCGTGCGCTGAGACCCGCTCCCCGCAGCTGTGAAGTGAAGTGCTGCGGGGCCGCGCCTGGCTGGTACGTCTTGTTCTGCATCGTACCCCCATCAGCCCCGCCTGCAGCCGCTCCCCCTCCAGGGTCGAAGCGTACGCCGCGGGTACGTCTGTTTGCCCTACAACGCACCGTCCTTTGAGAGCCCTGCGCCTACGCCTGGCGAGCCGTAGCCCGCCTTGCCCCCAAGGAGCACCGCAACGTGACCAGACCTGACTCCCGCTGCTGGGCCCTTCGCATCACCCCCAAGAAGGTACTGTGCCTGTGTGTAAAGTGCGTGGCGCTCAGGACCTGAAGTCGGTGAGGCACGCACTCCCTCGAGCCCCCTGAGGCCCCTCCGCTGTGTGGCCGTACCTGCGAGACGTCTCCCAGCTTCGGTACGCCTCGCACAGCTCCAGTGCCCAGTACGCCTCGCATCCCCTTCTTCAGCGCCGTACGCTTCTCACGCGAGATACGTGAGGTTTAGCGGGGCCGCGCTGGATTTACCGAACGAGACGATCTAAAGCTCTGTGAAGCGTACCTAAGGGAGCAAAAGGGGTCCACACGCAGCGCACGGGGCCTGGACCATTGTAAGCCTAAAGTAAGCTGGGAAAAGTCATTTTTCACCCAGTAACATTGATCCAAGAATTAAGAACTATTTTTAAAGCTGAATAAGAACTACCATTGCTTTTGGAACCTGTGACATATTTAGAGAGTAACTGGAACCGCTTCCTGCAATCTGAAAGACTGTATTTACAAGGCACTACGTGAAGAGTATATGTACAACCTGAACAAGTAACTGGAACCCTTTTGAACTGTACAAAGACCATATTTACAAGCCTGCTTTGAATCTATATAAAATAGATATATTTTTACATAAATACAGTCTGGCGTCATTGTGTGGTGGGTTGATGGTTATTGTGTGTGATACTGCAAATGTTTAACCCTATGTACTCCAGAGTTTAGCCTAGACTGCTTGCGCCACACTACCTAGAGGGTGAGCAGGGGTTATTTCTGGGAGTAATCCTTTGCCCTGTCTTAGAGGAGAGGTTCCCTGCTTATCGCCAGTGCTGCGCTGCGCCAACCAGAGACCCCCAATTAGGGGTTATTTCTGGGAGTAATCCTTTGCCCTGACTTAGAGGAGAGGGTCCCTGCTTGTCACCAGTGCTGCGCTGCGCCAACCAGAGACCCCCAATTCTAACATTGGTAGCAGCGAGAGGATCACGAATTTACATTTGCAGTGTCCATGCAGTGATTGTTGACTCTGGCACAGTGATTACCGTCCAGTAACTAAGCTACAGACTTTTTTTTGATTTATACTTTGCTAGAAGAGATCTCCATGTGTTTTTGAAGTCATGCCTGTGTCAGTGAAAATGGAAAAGGCAGCACTCATTTCTTCTATTGACTGTGATTGGGAGAAACTAGAAAACTACACCAGGAAACAGCTCAAGAGCTTCTGCAAAAATTTGAACATTTCCATGACCGGACTCTCCAGAAGGGAGCAGTTCCAAAAGGCGCTGAGGGCCTGGGTCAAGGCAAGGAATGCCCCTGGAAAGGATATTAAATTTGAGGATGCAGAACAGCAGCTGGAGGGACCCCTGACTCCAGAGTGGAGGGGTGCAACCTCCCCCTTGGGTAGCAGTGTTTCTGGCCGAGGTCTGTCGCCAGAGGAGCTGGCGGACAGACAGGCAACCCGAGATCATGAATTGAAGTTGGCAGAGCTGGAAATAAATGGGCAACTGGAGCTAGAAACCAAGAAGTTGGCCCTGGAAGAAATGAAAATATAGCTGGCCCGTGACTTAAGAATGAGGAAACTTGACATGGAGCTCGAGGGGCTTGGGGCCAGGAGGGCGTCAGCCCAGCCACAAGAAATGTGTGTAGCTCAGAGATTGAGCTTTGCTGAGTTGGAGGTGGAGTCCAGCTCAGATGGTGACAGCAACATTAAGGTAACCAGTGCTGAGAGCATAGTGCACCCACCTAGAGCTATGGCACCTGACTTGGAGGGGGTTAACTTACACCAGGAGGTTCAAGGGCATGAGGTAGCTCCAGTAGTGCGCAGCATCCCTTAAGGGAATAGGGTGGCTGGTGTAGGAGTTCATGGTCCTAGTGGTGGGAGGGATTCCCCCATGGTTGAGGTCCTGGTGGGTGAGTGTAAGGACCGCCCAGAAGAGTGTGGGTTGTGTGACAGAGACAGTTCGCTACTGTCTGGCCAGTCTCAGAAGAATGGTGTGGAGTATGTGTGTGAGGCGCTGGATGGAGAGGTGAAGGATGGTTTGGTTAACCCTGCTAGGGGGCTGTGTAATCCGATTGTGGGAGAGCATACTTTATTTCCCAGTTTTCCAGAGCTATGCCAACACCTGTTTGAGAGTGAGTTCTCTGACCCCAGGGAGCTCACGTTGCAGGCAGACCTTGTGGTGGATTCCAGAGGGTCTGGAGAGGCATTGGGGTGTGATCCTGTGGGGAGTGGCTCAGGTATCTTCCAGCCCAGAGTGGTGGAAGTGGCGCAGAGTAGCCCAGCTAGGTCCTGTAGTAGTGAGAGGGGTGTAGGGCCTCACGTCCTGTCCTTAAGGGGAAGGAGTGAGAATGGGTTTTGTCCCGGTAGTGCCCAACCTCAGTCTCAGAGCCTGGATGGTTCTTTAAGGGAACACCAGGTGGGGTGCCTAGGCTGTCCGGATGAGTCACCCGCTGAGGGGGATCCCCCAGTGGCTAGAGAACGTGGAGGCTCTGTAAACAGACCTCCAGTAGTTCTGGTGTCTGGCAGTACCACTCCAGTCGGGAGGGTGCAGAAGTCCAGAAGGAGGGGCGAGAGGGGGAAAGAGTCCCCAGTGGAAAAACCAGTGGGTCAGGGGCCAGCCAGCAGGGCTGTGTCCCCAGTGAATGACCATGGGGACACCACTTCTGTCCTGGGGGATCTTCCCGCACTTTCAGTTGGACAGGGGTTGGGAGATCTGCGCCAGGCAGACTGTCGCACGACACATGAGCTATGTGCCACCCTCAGAGGGGGCATGCGTGCTCCCCGGGTAGTCCTGGTGCGCCAGGCAATGGTTCAACTGCAGGGTTTGGTCTCTGAGTTGGAGAGCCATGTTCAGGTGTTATCTGACCTGGAGGGTGGGACCACTGTAATCAGTGTCCTGACCCATGACACTTCTAGGGGTACCACTCAAGTTGGGAGTGGGCAGTACTCTGGAAGGGGGTGCAGAGGGAGGGAGTCCTCGCCTCTGACCCCGGTGTGGCTTGAGGGTTTAGACCCTAGGTTTAAGGGCCAGGTGCAGGGTGTCCCCCCTGACCTGGTGCCCCAGTTGCAGGATAGCACCCCTGAACTGGTGGGCGAATTGTGCAGGTCACCTGCCCCAGGTGCCCTGACAATTCTGGAAGGGGGTACCACTCCAGGTGGGAGGGTACAGAGCCCCAAGGAGGAGGACCGGGTGTGGGAGAGGCCACCCTAGTCTTTGGTACAGCCACCAGGTACAGACCTGGGGCTGCTGGGTCAGCGCCACGATGACATACCTGACCTGACAGGAGGGGGAGTGGACAAAGGGTGCCAAGCACCTGGGCTACTGCCCCCCCACTCTCTAATGCCACAGAGGTTTGAGAGCCCTGAGAGGCATGAGGCCTGGGTCTCATCTCTGACTACTCTCAGTGGCCGCTATGACTTGATGTCTGTCTGTTGGGACACACCTGTGAGCAAGTTAAGGTTAGAGGCTGCACAGGTGGTGTCCACAGAGGAAGAGAAGGGTGCCCCATGGATTAGCTGGGTGGACCCTGAGAGTATGGGCAGAGGATTTGAAATAGGATCAGATTGGCGGAGAACTGGAATGTGCCCCTGCTGTTGCGGGCCAGGTCCATGTTCTATCGCCCTAAGCAGGGAAGCCCATCACAGTCATTGTGTGAGTGACAGGGCTGGGGGATGACAGGTGGTGAATGCAAGGATTACACCTTAGTGGGAGGTAGGAGTGGCCCTGGACTTTTAATCAGGCTGTGCTCTGCCTCCACAATGCTGGCTCCGCCCCCTGGGTGGCGACTGATGACTCAGCCTGCACCTGGCCCAGGAAGGGCGAAGCACTGTCAACAAGGTACTCCTGGCAGCCCCTGTCCCCACAATGCTGGCTTCGCCCCCCTGGGGAGCGTCTGATGTGCCTGCCCTCACACTGAAAGCAACAGCCAGAGTACACCCAACAAGTGCTCAGAGACTGAAAGGAATTATGCAGAGGTCCCCCTGGCCTGGAAAGACAAAGGAAATGGTGTATAAAAGTAGGAGCCCTGCTCCTTATTAATTAGATCCTGTCTGCGCTACAGAAGAAACTCTGCCCGAAGAGAAGGACCTGGAAAGACTACAAGGAGGAGTGCTGTCTCTGGCCTGTGTTGGGTGCCTTGCTGCAGAAGGAGAGAAAGGAAAGACTGAAAGAGACTTTTACTTTATTTTCAACTTGTGCCAAACTCCTACAAAGATCTCCAAGGGCTTGCTGTGGAACTTGCCCCCTGAACTGCGCCCCAGGAACAGTGGGCGCTACCCCCCCCCCCCGAAGGAAGCTGCTGCTGGCGAGGGCTGTCTGTCCCTGTAGCGCCGAGTGAAGGAGTGCTGAGAGCGTCGTGCTTCTACGCCGCGCTCTCTACCAATTTGAGCATCTGGGTCCCATGAGCACCGTGACTGTGGCCTGATCGTGTGCCAGCTGCAAAGTGAAGACCAGCCCCTCGCTGGTCCGAGCACCGTGACTGCCCCCGTTCTGAGCCGTAGCTCACACCGTGATCGCCGCCTGCTGATCCCCGTGTTGCAGGCTGCCCAGCAAAGACGGACTCTGCCTGCAAGTTGTGCCCTCTGTGACCCGTGCGCTGAGACCCGCTCCCCGCAGCTGTGAAGTGAAGTGCTGCGGGGCCGCGCCTGGCTGGTACGTCTTGTTCTGCATCGCACCCCCATCAGCCCCGCCTGCAGCCGCTCCCCCTCCAGGGTCGAAGCGTACGCCGCGGGTACGTCTGTTTGCCCTACAACGCACCGTCCTTTGAGAGCCCTGCGCCTACGCCTGACGAGCCGTAGCCCGCCTTGCCCCCAAGGAGCACCGCAACGTGACCAGACCTGACTCCCGCTGCTGGGCCCTTCGCATCACCCCAAAGAAGGTACTGTGCCTGTGTGTAAAGTGCGTGGCGCTCAGGACCCGAAGTCCGTGAGGCACGCACTCCCTCGAGCCCCCTGAGGCCCCTCCGCTGTGTGGCCGTACCTGCGAGACGTCTCCCAGCTTCGGTACGCCTCGCACAGCTCCAGTGCCCAGTACGCCTCGCATCCCCTTCTTCAGCGCCGTACGCTTCTCACGCGAGATGCGTGAGGTTTAGCGGGGCCGCGCTGGATTTACCGAACGAGACGATCTAAAGCTCTGTGAAGCGTACCTAAGGGAGCAAAAGGGGTCCACACGCAGCGCACGGGGCCTGGACCATTGTAAGCCTAAAGTAAGCTGGGAAAAGTCATTTTTCACCCAGTAACATTGATCCAAGAATTAAGAACTATTTTTAAAGCTGAATAAGAACTACCATTGCTTTTGGAACCTGTGACATATTTAGAGAGTAACTGGAACCGCTTCCTGCAATCTGAAAGACTGTATTTACAAGGCACTACGTGAAGAGTATATGTACAACCTGAACAAGTAACTGGAACCCTTTTGAACTGTACAAAGACCATATTTACAAGCCTGCTTTGAATCTATATAAAATAGATATATTTTTACATAAATACAGTCTGGCGTCATTGTGTGGTGGGTTGATAGTTATTGTGTGTGATACTGCAAATGTTTAACCCTATGTACTCCAGAGTTTAGCCTAGACTGCTTGCGCCACACTACCTAGAGGGTGAGCAGGGGTTATTTCTGGGAGTAATCCTTTGCCCTGACTTAGAGGAGAGGGTCCCTGCTTATCGCCAGTGCTGCGCTGCGCCAACCAGAGACCCCCAATTAGGGGTTATTTCTGGGAGTAATCCTTTGCCCTGACTTAGAGGAGAGGGTCCCTGCTTGTCACCAGTGCTGCGCTGCGCCAACCAGAGACCCCCAATTCTAACATTGGCAGCAGCGAGAGGATCACGAATTTACATTTGCAGTGTCCATGCAGTGATTGTTGACTCTGGCACAGTGATTACCGTCCAGTAACTAAGCTACAGATTTTTTTTTGATTTATACTTTGCTAGAAGAGATCTCCATGTGTTTTTGAAGTCATGCCTGTGTCAGTGAAAATGGAAAAGGCAGCACTCATTTCTTCTATTGACTGTGATTGGGAGAAACTAGAAAACTGCACCAGCAAACAGCTCAAGAGCTTCTGCAAAAATTTGAACATTTCCATGACCGGACTCTCCAGAAGGGAGCAGTTCCAAAAGGCGCTGAGGGCCTGGGTCAAGGCAAGGAATGCCCCTGGAAAGGATATTAAATTTGAGGATGCAGAACAGCAGCTGGAGGGACCCCTGACTCCAGAGTGGAGGGGTGCAACCTCCCCCTTGGGTAGCAGTGTTTCTGGCCGAGGTCTGTCGCCAGAGGAGCTGGCGGACAGACAGGCAACCCGAGATCATGAATTGAAGTTGGCAGAGCTGGAAATAAATGGGCAACTGGAGCTAGAAACCAAGAAGTTGGCCCTGGAAGAAATTAAAATACAGCTGGCCCGTGACTTAAGAATGAGGAAACTTGACATGGAGCTCGAGGGGCTTGGGGCCAGGAGGGCGTCAGCCCAGCCACAAGAAATGTGTGTAGCTCAGAGATTGAGCTTTGCTGAGTTGGAGGTGGAGTCCAGCTCAGATGGTGACAGCAACATTAAGGTAACCAGTGCTGAGAGCATAGTGCACCCACCTAGAGCTATGGCACCTGACTTGGAGGGGGTTAACTTACACCAGGAGGTTCAAGAGCATGAGGTAGCTCCAGTAGTGCGCAGCATCCCTTAAGGGAATAGGGTGGCTGGTGTAGGAGTTCATGGTCCTAGTGGTGGGAGGGATTCCCCCATGGTTGAGGTCCTGGTGGGTGAGTGTAAGGACCGCCCAGAAGAGTGTGGGTTGTGTGACAGAGACAGTTTGCTACTGTCTGGCCAGTCTCAGAAGAATGGTGTGGAGTATGTGTGTGAGGCGCTGGATGGAGAGGTGAAGGATGGTTTGGTTAACCCTGCTAGGGGGCTGTGTAATCCAATTGTGGGAGAGCATACTTTATTTCCCAGTTTTCCAGAGCTATGCCAACACCTGTTTGAGAGTGAGTTCTCTGACCCCAGGGAGCTCACGTTGCAGGCAGACCTTGTGGTGGATTCCAGAGGGTCTGGAGAGGCATTGGGGTGTGATCCTGTGGGGAGTGGCTCAGGTATCGTCCAGCCCAGAGTGGTGGAAGTGGCGCAGAGTAGCCCAGCTAGGTCCTGTAGTAGTGAGAGGGGTGTAGGGCCTCACGTCCTGTCCTTAAGGGGAAGGAGTGAGAATGGGTTTTGTCCCGGTAGTGCCCAACCTCAGTCTCAGAGCCTGGATGGTTCTTTAAGGGAACACCAGGTGGGGAGCCTAGGCTGTCCGGATGAGTCACCCGCTGAGGGGGATCCCCCAGTGGCTAGAGAACGTGGAGGCTCTGTAAACAGACCTCCAGTAGTTCTGGTGTCTGGCAGTACCACTCCAGTCGGGAGGGTGCAGAAGTCCAGAAGGAGGGGCGAGAGGGGGAAAGAGTCCCCAGTGGAAAAACCAGTGGGTCAGGGGCCAGCCAGCAGGGCTGTGTCCCCAGTGAATGACCATGGGGACACCACTTCTGTCCTGGGGGATCTTCCCGCACTGTCAGATGGACAGGGGTTTGGAGATCTGCGCCAGGCAGACTGTCGCACGACACATGAGCTATGTGCCACCCTCAGGGGGGGCATGCGTGCTCCCCGGGTAGTCCTGGTGCGCCAGGCAATGGTTCAACTGCAGGGTTCGGTCTCTGAGTTGGAGAGCCATGTTCAGGTGTTATCTGACCTGGAGGGTGGGACCACTGTAATCAGTGTCCTGACCCATGGCACTTCTAGGGGTACCACTCAAGTTGGGAGTGGGCAGTACTCTGGAAGGGGGTGCAGAGGGAGGGAGTCCTCGCCTCTGACCCCGGTGCGGCTTGAGGGTTTAGACCCTAGGTTTAAGGGCCAGGTGCAGGGTGTCCCCCCTGACCTGGTGCCCCAGTTGCAGGATAGCACCCCTGAACTGGTGGGCGAATTGTGCAGGTCACCTGCCCCAGGTGCCCTGACAATTCTGGAAGGGGGTACCACTCCAGGTGGGAGGGTACAGAGCCCCAAGGAGGAGGACCGAGTGTGGGAGAGGCCACCCCAGTCTTTGGTACAGCCACCAGGTACAGACCTGGGGCTGCTGGGTCAGCGCCACGATGACATACCTGACCTGACAGGAGGGGGAGTGGACAAAGGGTGCCAAGCACCTGGGGCTACTGCCCCCCACTCTCTAATGACACAGAGGTTTGAGAGCCCTGAGAGGCATGAGGCCTGGGTTTCATCTCTGACTACTCTCAGTGGCCGCTATGACTTGATGTCTGTCTGTTGGGACACACCTGTGAGCAAGTTAAGTTTAGAGGCTGCACAGGTGGTGTCCACAGAGGAAGAGAAGGGTGCCCCATGGATTAGCTGGGTGGACCCTGAGAGTATGGGCAGATGATTTGAAATAGGATCAGATTGGCGTAGAACTGGAATGTGCCCCTGCTGTTGCGGGCCAGGTCCATGTTCTATCGCCCTAAGCAGGGAAGCCCATCACAGTGGTGATTGGTCTACCCTGCGTTTTGGCTGGAAGGGGGTTGTGTTGGACCTGGCCCTCTTGGCAGGGTCATCCCTAAACTTTTTGCCTTCCTCCAATACACTTTCTGACCTGTTTTTGTTGGTTTAATGACTCTGGGCACTTTACCACTGCTGACCAGTGCTAAAGTGCATATGCTCTCCCTGTGCAAAATGTATATGTGATTGATATACCTGATTGGTTCATTGGATTTACTGTCAGTCCCCAGTAAAGTGCACCAGGAGTGCCAGGGCTTGTGAATGCCAATACTGCTAGTGGGCCTGCAGCGCTGGTTGCGCCACCCACAGAAGCAGCCTTAAAATGTGTCTAAGGTCTGCCATGTCAGAGCCTGCGTGCAGTTTGGTACTGTCATGCTGGCTGGGCAGGTGCACACACTTGCCAGCCCCTAAACCTTCCCTTAACTTCATATTAGTCACCCCTATGGTAGGCCCAAGGGCAGGGTGCATTGTAAGTGTAAGGTAGGACATGCTCTGGTGTGTGTGGCATGTCCTAATCGTGAATTACTGCCAAATTCGTTTTTCACTATTGTAAGGCTACCTGTTCCCTTTAGGCCAGTTGGGCTGCTGGAATTATTACACTCTATAATACAAGCAGGCTCAGGGAACATGGTAGAAAATAATGTTTAGTATGCCTGAACTCAGAATAATAAAATACTTCTTTTAGTAAAGTTTATTTTAATATCCTGTGTTTGCAAATGCTACTTTTAGAAAGTTAGCATTTGCTTGCCTAACCATTTCAGTCTGCCTCTGCTGGTATGTGTATCTGGCTGTCTGGGATGTGTGAGTGACAGGGCTGGGGGATGACAGGTGGTGAATGCAAGGATTACACCTTAGTGGGAGGTAGGAGTGGCCCTGGACTTTTAATCAGGCTGTGCTCTGCCTCCACAATGCTGGCTCCGCCCCCTGGGGGGCGACTGATGACTCAGCCTACACCTGGCCCAGGAAGGGCAAAGCACTGTCAACAAGGTACTCCTGGCAGCCCCTGTCCCCACAATGCTGGCTCCGCCCCCCTGGGGAGCGTCTGATGTGCCTGCCCTCACACTGAAAGCAACAGCCAGAGTACACCCAACAAGTGCTCAGAGACTGAAAGGAATTATGCAGAGGCCCCCCTGGCCTGGAAAGACAAAGGAAATGGTGTATAAAAGAAGGAGCCCTGCTCCTTGTAAATTAGATCCTGTTTGCGCTACAGAAGAAACTCTGCCCGAAAAGAAGGACCTGGAAAGACTACAAGGAGGAGTGCTGTCTCTGGCCTGTGTTGGGTGCCTTGCTGCAGAAGGAAAGAAAAGAAAGACTGAAAGAGACTTTTACTTTATTTTCAACTTGTGCCAAACTCCTACAAAGATCTCCAAGGGCTTGCTGTGGAACTTGCCCCCTGAACTGCGCCCCAGGAACAGTGGGCGCTACCCTCCCCCTGAAGGAAGCTGCTGCTGGCGTGGGCTGTCTGTCCCTGCAGCGCAGAGTGAAGGAGTGCTGAGAGCGTCGTGCTTCTACGCCACGCTCTCTACCAATTTGAGCATCTGGGTCCCATGAGCACCGTGACTGTGGCCTGATCGTGTGCCAGCTGCAAAGTGAAGACCAGCCCCTCACTGGTCCGAGCACCGTGACTGCCCCCGTTCTGAGCCGTAGCTCACACCGTGAAGGAGGACCTGTCCGGTCCGAGCATCGCCGCCTGCTGATCCCCGTGTTGCAGGCTGCCCAGCAATGACGGACTCTGCCTGCAAGTTGTGCCATCGTGACCCGTGCGCTGAGACCCGCTCCCCGCAGCTGTGAAGTGAAGTGCTGCGGGGCCGCGCCTGGCTGGTACGTCTTGTTCTGCATCGTACCCCCATCAGCCCCGCCTGCAGACGCTCCCCCTCCAGGGTCGAAGCGTACGCCGCGGGTACGTCTGTTTGCCCCACAACGCACCGTCCTTTGAGAGCCCTGCGCCTACGCCTGACGAGCCGTAGCCCGCCTTGCCCCCAAGGAGCACCGCGACGTGACCAGACCTGACCCCCGCTGCTGGGCCCTTCGCATCACCCCCAACAAGGTACTGTGACTGTGTGTAAAGTGCGTGGCGCTCAGGACCCGAAGTCCGTGAGGCACGCACTCCCTCGAGCCCCCTGAGGCCCCTCCGCTGTGTGGCCGTACCTGCGAGACGTCTCCCAGCTTCGGTACGCCTCGCACAGCTCCAGTGCCCAGTACGCCTCGCATCCCCTTCTTCAGCGCCGTACGCTTCTCACGCGAGATGCGTAAGGTTTAGCGGGGCCGTGCTGCATTAACCGAACGAGACGATCTAAAGCTCTGTGAAGCGTACCTAAGGGAGCAAAAGGGGTCCACACGCAGCGCACGGGGCCTGGACCATTGTAAGCCTAAAGTAAGCTGGGAAAGGTCATTTTTCACCCAGTGACATTGGTCCAAGAATTAAGAACTATTTTTAAAGCTGAATAAGAACTACCATTGCTTTTGGAACCTGTGACATATTTAGAGAGTAACTGGAACCGCTTCTTGCAATCTGAAAGACTGTATTTACAAGGCACTATGTGAAGAGTATATGTACAACCTGAACAAGTAACTGGAACCATTTTGAACTGTACAAAGACCATATTTACAAGCCTGCTTTGAATCTATATAAAATAGATATATTTTTACATAAATACAGTCTGGCGTCATTGTGTGGTGGGTTGATGGTTATTGTGTGTGATACTGCAAATGTTTAACCCTATGTACTCCAGAGTTTAGCCTAGACTGCTTGTGCCACACTACCTAGAGGGTGAGCAGGGGTTATTTCTGGGAGTAATACTTTGCCCTGACTTAGAGGAGAGGGTCCCTGCTTGTCACCAGTGCTGCACTGCGCCAACCAGAGACCCCCAATTCTAACACATGTATTCTCCAGTCTGAGGCGCTGGGACCCTTGCCGCACACGCAAGTCTGAGGGCTGGGTCATTCGTGTATTCTCCAGTCTGAGGCGCTGGGACCCTTGTCGCACACGCAAGTCTGAGGGCTGGGTAATTCCTGTATTCTCCAGTCTGAGGCGCTGGGACCCTTGCCGCACACGCAAGTCTGAGGGCTGGGTCATTCATGTATTCTCCAGTCTGAGGCGCTGGGACCCTTGCCGCACACGCAAGTCTGAGGGCTTGGGTCATTCATGTGTTCTCCAGTCTGAGGCGCTGTGACCATTGCCGCACACGCAAGTCTGAGGGCTTGGGTCATTCATGTATTCTCCAGTCTGCGGCGCTGTGACCCTTGCCGCACACGCAAGTCTGAGGGCTTGGGTCATTCATGTATTCTCCAGTCTGGGGGGCAGTGACCCTTGCCGCACACGCAAGTCTGAGGGCTGGGTTGTTCATGTATTCTCCAGTCTGAGGCGCTGTGACCCTTGCGGCACACGCAAGTCTGAGGGCTGGGTCGTTCATGTATTCTCCAGTCTGAGGCGCTGTGACCCTTGCCGTACACGCAAGTCTGAGGGCTGGGTCATTCATGGATTCTCCAGTGTGAGGCGCTGTGACCCTTGCCGCACACGCAAGTCAGAGGGCAGGGTCATTCATGTATTCTCCCGTCTGAGGCGCTGTGACCCTTGCCGCACACGCAAGTCTGAGGGCTGGGTCATTCATGTATTCTCCAGTCTGAGGCGCTGGGACCCTTACCGCACACGCAAGTCTGAGGGCTGGGTCATTCATGTATTCTCCAGTCTGAGGCGCTGGGACCCTTGCCGCACATGCAGGTCTGAGGGCTGGGTCATTCATGTATTCTCCAGTCTGAGGCGCTGGGACCCTTGCCGCACACGCAAGTCTGAGGGCTGGGTCATTCATGTATTCTCCAGTCTGAGGCGCTGGGACCCTTGCCGCACACGCAAGTCTGAGGTCTGGGTCATTCATGTATTCTCCAGTCTGAGGCGCTGGTACCCTTGCCACACACGCAAGTCTGAGGGCTGGGTAATTCCTGTGTTCTCCAGTCTGAGGCGCTGGGGCCCTTGCTGCACACGCAAGTCTGAGGGCTCGGGTCATTCATGTGTTCTCCAGTCTGAGGCGCTGTGACCCTTGCCGCACACGCAGGTCTGAGGGCTTGGGTCATTCATGTATACTCCAGTCTGAGGCGCTGGGACCCTTGCCGCACTCGCAAGTCTGAGGGCTGGGTCATTCATGTCTTCTCCCGTCTGAGGCGCTGTGAACCTTGCCGCACACGCAAGTCTGAGGGCTGAGTCAATCATGTATTCTCCCGTCTGAGGCGCTGTGACCCTTGCCGCACACGCAAGTCTGAGGGCTTGGGTCATTCATGTGTTCTCCAGTCTGAGGCACTGTGACCCTTGCCGCACACGCAAGTCTGAGGGCTTGGGTCATTCATGTATTCTCCATTCTGAGGCGCTGTGACCCTTGCCGCACACGCAAGTCTGAGGGCTTGGGTCATTCATGTATTCTCCAGTCTGAGGGGCTGTGACCCTTGCCGCACACGCACGTCTGAGGGCTTGGGTCATTCATGTATTCTCCAGTCCGAGGCGCTGAGACCCTTGCCGCACACGTAAGTCTGAGGGCTGGGTAATTCATGTGTTCTCCAGCCCGAGGCGCTGAGACCCTTGCCGCACACGCAAGTCTGAAGGCTGGGTCATTCATGTATTCTCCCGTCTAAGGCGCTGTGACCCTTGCCGCACACGCAAGTCTGAGGGCTGGGTCATTCATGTATTCTCCAGTCTGAGGCGCTGGGACCCTTGCCGCACACGCAAGTCTGAGGGCTGGGTCATTCATGTATTCTCCAGTCTGAGGCGCTGGGACCCCTAACGCACACGCAAGTCTGAGGGCTGGGTCATTCATGTATTCTCCAGTCTGAGGCGCTGGAACCCTTGCAGCACACGCAAGTCTGAGGGCTGGGTCATTCATGCATTCTCCAGTCTGAGGCGCTGGGACCCTTGCCGCACACGCAAGTCTGAGCTTTGGGTCATTCATGTATTCTCCAGTCTGAGGCGCTGGGACCCTTGCCACACACGCAAGTCTGAGGGCTGGGTCATTCATGTGTTCTCCAGTCTGAGGCGCTGGGGCCCTTGCTGCACACGCAAGTCTGAGGGCTGGGTCGTTCATGTATTCTCCAGTCTGAGGCGCTGGGACCCTTGCCGCACACGCAGGTCTGAGGGCTGGGTCATTCAAGTATTCTCCAGTCTGAGGCGCTGGGACCCCTACCGCACATGCAAGTCTGAGGGCTGGGTCATTCATGTATTCTCCAGTCTGAGGCGCTGGAACCCTTGCCGCACACGCAAGTCTGAGGGCTGGGTCATTCATGTATTCTCCAGTCTGAGGCGCTGGCACCCTTGCCGCACACGCAAGTCTGAGGTCTGGGTCATTCATGTATTCTCCAGTCTGAGGCGCTGGGACCCTTGCCACACACGCAAGTCTGAGGGCTGGGTCATTCATTTGTTCTCCAGTCTGAGGCGCTGGGGCCCTTGCTGCACACGCAAGTCTGAGGGCTTGGGTCATTCATGTATTCTCCAGTCTGAGGCGTTGGGACCCTTGCCGCACACGCAAGTCCGAGGGCTGGGTCATTCATGTATTCTCCAGTCTGAGGCGCTGGGACCCTTGCTGCACACGCAAGTCTGAGGGCTGGGTCATTCATGTGTTCTCCAGTCTGAGGCGCTGGGGCCCTTGCCGCACACGCAAGTCTGAGGGCTGGGTCATTCATGTGTTCTCCAGTCTGAGGCACTGGGGCCCTTCCCGCACATTCAAGTCTGAGGGCTTGGGTCATTTATGTATTCTCCAGTCTGAGGCGCTGGGACCCTTGCTGCACAAGCAAGTCTGAGGGCTGGGTCATTCATGTGTTCTCCAGTCTGAGACGCTGTGACCCTTGCCGCACACGCAGGTCTGAGGGCTTGGGTCATTCATGTATTCTCCAGTCTGAGGCGCTGGACCCTTGCCACACTCGCAAGTCTGGGGGCTGGGTCATTCATGTCTTCTCCCGTCTGAGGCGCTGTGACCCTTGCCGCACACGCAAGTCTGAGGGCTTGGGTCATTCACGTATTCTCCAGCCTGAGGTGCTGTGACCCTTGCCGCATACGCAAGTCTGAGGGCTTGGGTCATTCATGTATTCTCCAGTCTGAGGGGCTGTGACCCTTGCCGCACACGCAAGTCTGAGGGCTGGGTCATTCATGTATTCTCCAGTCTGGGGCACTGTGACCCTTGCCGCACACGCAAGTCTGAGGGCTGGGTCATTCTTGTATTCTCCATTCTGAGGCGCTGTGACCCTTGCCGCAAACGCAAGTCTGATGGCTGGGTCATTCATGTATTCTCCCGTCTGAGGCGCTGTGACCCTTGCCGCACACGCAAGTCTGAGGGCTGGGTCATTCATGTATTCTCCAGTCTGAGGCGCTGGGACCCTTGCCGCACACGCAGGTCTGAGGGCTCGGTCATTCATGTATTCTCCAGTCTGAGGCGCTGGGACCCCTAACGCACACGCAAGTCTGAGGGCTGGGTCATTCATGTATTCTCCAGTCTGAGGCGCTGGAACCCTTGCCGCACACGCAAGTCTGAGGGCTGGGTCATTCATGTATTCTCCAGTCTGAGGCGCTGGGGCCCTTCCCGCACATGCAAGTCTGAGGGCTTGGGTCATTCATGTATTCTCCAGTCTGAGGCGCTGGGACCCTTGCTGCACAAGCAAGTCTGAGGGCTGGGTCATTCATGTGTTCTCCAGTCTGAGACGCTGTGACCCTTGCCGCACACGCAGGTCTGAGGGCTTGGGTCATTCATGTATTCTCCAGTCTGAGGCGCTGGACCCTTGCCACACTCGCAAGTCTGAGGGCTGGCTCATTCATGTATTCTCCAGTCTGAGGCGCTGGGACCCCTACCGCACACGCAAGTCTGAGGGCTGGGTCATTCATGCATTCTCCAGTCTGAGGCGCTGGAACCCTTGCCGCACACGCAAGTCTGAGGGCTGGGTCATTCATGTATTCTCCAGTCTGAGGCGCTGGCACCCTTGCCGCACACGCAAGTCTGAGGTCTGGGTCATTCATGTATTCTCCAGTCTGAGGCGCTGGGACCCTTGCCACACACGCAAGTCTGAGGGCTGGGTCATTCATTTGTTCTCCAGTCTGAGGCGCTGGGGCCCTTGCTGCACACGCAAGTCTGAGGGCTTGGGTCATTCATGTATTCTCCAGTCTGAGGCGCTGGGACCCTTGCCGCACACGCAAGTCTGAGGGCTGGGTCATTCATGTATTCTCCAGTCTGAGGCGCTGGGACCCTTGCTGCACACGCAAGTCTGAGGGCTGGGTCATTAATGTGTTCTCCAGTCTGAGGCGCTGGGGCCCTTGCCGCACACGCAAGTCTGAGGGCTGGGTCATTCATGTGTTCTCCAGTCTGAGGCGCTGGGGCCCTTCCCGCACATGCAAGTCTGAGGGCTTGGGTCATTCATGTATTCTCCAGTCTGAGGCGCTTGGACCCTTGCTGCACAAGCAAGTCTGAGGGCTGGGTCATTCATGTGTTCTCCAGTCTGAGACGCTGTGACCCTTGCCGCACACGCAGGTCTGAGGTCTTGGGTCATTCATGTATTCTCCAGTCTGAGGCGCTGGACCCTTGCCACACTCGCAAGTCTGGGGGCTGGGTCATTCATGTCTTCTCCCGTCTGAGGCGCTGTGACCCTTGCCGCACACGCAAGTCTGAGGGCTTGGGTCATTCACGTATTCTCCAGCCTGAGGCGCTGTGACCCTTGCCGCATACGCAAGTCTGAGGGCTTGGGTCATTCATGTATTCTCCAGTCTGAGGGGCTGTGACCCTTGCCGCACACGCAAGTCTGAGGGCTGGGTCATTCATGTATTCTCCAGTCTGAGGCACTGTGACCCTTGCCGCACAAGCAAGTCTGAGGGCTGGGTCATTCATGTATTCTCCAGTCTGAGGCGCTGTGACCCTTGCCGCACACGCAGGTCTGAGGGCTGGGTCATTCATGTATTCTCCAGTCTGAGGCGCTGGGACCCCTAACGCACACGCAAGTCTGAGGGCTGGGTCATTCATGTATTCTCCTGTCTGAGGCGCTGGAACCCTTGCCGCACACGCAAGTCTGAGGGCTGGGTCATTCATGTATTCTCCGGTCTGAGGCTCTGGGACCCTTGCCGCACACGCAAGTCTGAGGTCTGGGTCATTCATGTATTCTCCAGTCTGAGGCGCTGGGACCCTTGCCACACACGCAAGTCTGAGGGCTGGGTCATTCATGTGTTCTCCAGTCTGAGGCGCTGGGGCCCTTCCTGCACACGCAAGTCTGAGGGCTGGGTCATTCATGTATTCTCCAGTCTGAGGCGCTGGGACCCTTGCCGCACACGCAGGTCTGAGGGCTGGGTCATTCATGTATTCTCCAGTCTGAGGCGCTGGGACCCCTACCGCACACGCAAGTCTGAGGGCTGGGTCATTCATGTATTCTCCAGTCTGAGGCGCTGGAACCCTTGCCGCACATGCAAGTCTGAGGGCTGGGTCATTCATGTATTCTCCAGTCTGAGGCGCTGGCACCCTTGCCGCACACGCAAGTCTGAGGTCTTGGTCATTCATGTATTCTCCAGTCTGAGGCGCTGGGACCCTTGCCACACACGCAAGTCTGAGGGCTGGGTCATTCATGTGTTTCCCAGTCTGAGGCGCTGGGGCCTTTGCTGCACACGCAAGTCTGAGGGCTTGGGTCATTCATGTATTCTCCAGTCTGAGGCGCTGTGACCCTTGCCGCACACGCAAGTCTGAGGGCTGGGTCATTCATGTATTCTCCAGTCTTAGGCACTGGGACCCTTGACGCACAGTCAAGTCTGAGGGCTGGGTGATTCATGTATTCTCCAGTGCGAGGCGCTGGGACCCTTGTCGCACATGCAAGTCTGAGGGTTGGGTCATTCCTGTATTCTCCAGTCTGAGGCGCTGGGACCCTTGCCGCACACGCAAGTCTGAGGGCTGGGTCATTCATGTATTCTCCAGTCTGAGGCGCTGGGACCCTTGCTGCACACGCAAGTCTGAGGGCTGGGTCATTCATGTGTTCTCCAGTCTGAGGCGCTGGGGCCCTTGCCGCACACGCAAGTCTGAGGGCTGGGTCATTCATGTGTTCTCCAGTCTGAGGCGCTGGGGCCCTTGCCGCACATGCAAGTCTGAGGGCTTGGGTCATTCATTTATTCTCCAGTCTGAGGCGCTGGGACCCTTGCTGCACAAGCAAGTCTGAGGGCTGGGTCATTCATGTGTTCTCCAGTCTGAGGCGCTGTGACCCTTGCCGCACACGCAGGTCTGAGGGCTTGGGTCATTCATGTATTCTCCAGTCTGAGGCGCTGGGACCCTTGCCGCACTCGCAAGTCTGAGGGCTTGGGTCATTCATGTATTCTCCAGTCTGAGGCGCTGTGACCCTTGCCGCACACGCAAGTCTGAGGGCTGGGTCATTCATGTATTCTCCAGTCTGAGGCGCTGTGACCCTTGCCGCAAACGCAAGTCTGAGGGCTGGGTCATTCATGTATTCTCCCGTCTGAGGCGCTGTGACCCTTGCCGCACACACAAGTCTGAGGGCTGGGTCATTCATGTATTCTCCAGTCTGAGGCGCTGGGATCCTTGCTGCACACGCAAGTCTGAGGGCTGGGTCATTCATGTATTCTCCAGTCTGAGGCGCTGGACCCTTGCCGCACACGCAAGTCTGAGGGCTGGGTCGTTCATGTATTCTCCAGTCTGAGGCGCTGGGACCCTTGCCGCACACGCAGGTCTGAGGGCTGGGTCATTCATGTATTCTCCAGTCTGAGGCGCTGGGACCCCTACCGCACATGCAAGTCTGAGGGCTGGGTCATTCATGTATTCTCCAGTCTGAGGCGCTGGAACCCTTGCCGCACACGCAAGTCTGAGGGCTGGGTCATTCATGTATTCTCCAGTCTGAGGCGCTGGCACCCTTGCCGCACACGCAAGTCTGAGGTCTGGGTCATTCATGTATTCTCCAGTCTGAGGCGCTGGGACCCTTGCCACACACGCAAGTATGAGGGCTGGGTCATTCATTTGTTCTCCAGTCTGAGGCGCTGGGGCCCTTGCTGCACACGCAAGTCTGAGGGCTTGGGTCATTCATGTATTCTCCAGTCTGAGGCGCTGGGACCCTTGCCGCACACGCAAGTCTGAGGGCTGGGTCATTCATGTATTCTCCAGTCTGAGGCGCTGGGACCCTTGCTGCACACGCAAGTCTGAGGGCTGGGTCATTCATGGATTCTCCAGTCTGAGGCGCTGGGACCCTTGCCACACATGCAAGTCTGAGGGCTGGGTCCTTCATGTGTTCTCCATTCTGAGGCGCTGGGGCCCTTGCCGCACACGCAAGTCTGAGGGCTTGGGTCATTAATGTGTTCTCCAGTCTGAGGCGCTGTGACCCTTGCCACACACGCAGGTCTGAGGGCTTGGGTCATTCATGTGTTCTCCAGTCTGAGCCGCTGTGACCCTTTCCCGCACACGCAAGTCTGAGGGCTTGGGTCATTCATGTATTCTCCAGTCTGAGGCGCTGTGACCCTTGCCGCACACGCAAGTCTGAGGGCTGGGTCAATCATGTATTCTCCAGTCTGAGGCGCTGTGACCCTTGCCGCACACGCAAGTCTGAGGGCTGGGTCATTCATGTATTCTCCAGTCTGAGGCGCTGTGACCCTTGCCACACACGCAAGTCTGAGGGCTGGGTCATTCATGTATTCTGCAGTCTGAGGCGCTGGGGCCCTTGCTGCACACGCAAGTCTGAGGGCTGGGTCGTTCATGTATTCTCCAGTCTGAGGCGCTGGGACCCTTGCCGCACACGCAGGTCTGAGGGCTGGGTCATTCATGTATTCTCCAGTCTGAGGCGCTGGGACCCCTACCGCACATGCAAGTCTGAGGGCTGGGTCATTCATGTATTCTCCAGTCTGAGGCGCTGGAACCCTTGCCGCACACGCAAGTCTGAGGGCTGGGTCATTCATGTATTCTCCAGTCTGAGGCGCTGGCACCCTTGCCGCACACGCAAGTCTGAGGTCTGGGTCATTCATGTATTCTCCAGTCTGAGGCGCTGGGACCCTTGCCACACACGCAAGTCTGAGGGCTGGGTCATTCATTTGTTCTCCAGTCTGAGGCGCTGGGGCCCTTGCTGCACACGCAAGTCTGAGGGCTTGGGTCATTCATGTATTCTCCAGTCTGAGGCGCTGGGACCCTTGCCGCACACGCAAGTCTGAGGGCTGGGTCATTCATGTATTCTCCAGTCTGAGGCGCTGGGACCCTTGCTGCACACGCAAGTCTGAGGGCTGGGTCATTCATGTGTTCTCCAGTCTGAGGCGCTGGGGCCCTTGCCGCACACGCAAGTCTGAGGGCTGGGTCATTCATGTGTTCTCCAGTCTGAGGCACTGGGGCCCTTCCCGCACATTCAAGTCTGAGGGCTTGGGTCATTTATGTATTCTCCAGTCTGAGGCGCTGGGACCCTTGCTGCACAAGCAAGTCTGAGGGCTGGGTCATTCATGTGTTCTCCAGTCTGAGACGCTGTGACCCTTGCCGCACACGCAGGTCTGAGGGCTTGGGTCATTCATGTATTCTCCAGTCTGAGGCGCTGGACCCTTGCCACACTCGCAAGTCTGGGGGCTGGGTCATTCATGTCTTCTCCCGTCTGAGGCGCTGTGACCCTTGCCGCACACGCAAGTCTGAGGGCTTGGGTCATTCACGTATTCTCCAGCCTGAGGTGCTGTGACCCTTGCCGCATACGCAAGTCTGAGGGCTTGGGTCATTCATGTATTCTCCAGTCTGAGGGGCTGTGACCCTTGCCGCACACGCAAGTCTGAGGGCTGGGTCATTCATGTTTTCTCCAGTCTGGGGCACTGTGACCCTTGCCGCACACGCAAGTCTGAGGACTGGGTCATTCATGTATTCTCCAGTCTGAGGCGCTGTGACCCTTGCCGCAAACGCAAGTCTGAGGGCTGGGTCATTCATGTATTCTCCCGTCTGAGGCGCTGTGACCCTTGCCGCACACGCAAGTCTGAGGGCTGGGTCATTCATGTATTCTCCAGTCTGAGGCGCTGGGACCCTTGCCGCACACGCAGGTCTGAGGGCTGGGTCATTCATGTATTCTCCAGTCTGAGGCGCTGGGACCCCTAACGCACACGCAAGTCTGAGGGCTGGGTCATTCATGTATTCTCCAGTCTGAGGCTCTGGAACCCTTGCCGCACACGCAAGTCTGAGGGCTGGGTCATTCATGTATTCTCCAGTCTGAGGCGCTGGGGCCCTTCCCGCACATGCAAGTCTGAGGGCTTGGGTCATTCATGTATTCTCCAGTCTGAGGCGCTGGGACCCTTGCTGCACAAGCAAGTCTGAGGGCTGGGTCATTCATGTGTTCTCCAGTCTGAGACGCTGTGACCCTTGCCGCACACGCAGGTCTGAGGGCTTGGGTCATTCATGTATTCTCCAGTCTGAGGCACTGGACCCTTGCCACACTCGCAAGTCTGAGGGCTGGCTCATTCATGTATTCTCCAGTCTGAGGCGCTGGGACCCCTACCGCACACGCAAGTCTGAGGGCTGGGTCATTCATGTATTCTCCAGTCTGAGGCGCTGGAACCCTTGCCGCACACGCAAGTCTGAGGGCTGGGTCATTCATGTATTCTCCAGTCTGAGGCGCTGGCACCCTTGCCGCACACGCAAGTCTGAGGTCTGGGTCATTCATGTATTCTCCAGTCTGAGGCGCTGGGACCCTTGCCACACACGCAAGTCTGAGGGCTGGGTCATTCATTTGTTCTCCAGTCTGAGGCGCTGGGGCCCTTGCTGCACACGCAAGTCTGAGGGCTTGGGTCATTCATGTATTCTCCAGTCTGAGGCGCTGGGACCCTTGCCGCACACGCAAGTCTGAGGGCTGGGTCATTCATGTATTCTCCAGTCTGAGGCGCTGGGACCCTTGCTGCACACGCAAGTCTGAGGGCTGGGTCATTAATGTGTTCTCCAGTCTGAGGCGCTGGGGCCCTTGCCGCACACGCAAGTCTGAGGGCTGGGTCATTCATGTGTTCTCCAGTCTGAGGCGCTGGGGCCCTTCCCGCACATGCAAGTCTGAGGGCTTGGGTCATTCATGTATTCTCCAGTCTGAGGCGCTGGGACCCTTGCTGCACAAGCAAGTCTGAGGGCTGGGTCATTCATGTGTTCTCCAGTCTGAGACGCTGTGACCCTTGCCGCACATGCAGGTCTGAGGTCTTGGGTCATTCATGTATTCTCCAGTCTGAGGCGCTGGACCCTTGCCACACTCGCAAGTCTGGGGGCTGGGTCATTCATGTCTTCTCCCGTCTGAGGCGCTGTGACCCTTGCCGCACACGCAAGTCTGAGGGCTTGGGTCATTCACGTATTCTCCAGCCTGAGGCGCTGTGACCCTTGCCGCATACGCAAGTCTGAGGGCTTGGGTCATTCATGTATTCTCCAGTCTGAGGGGCTGTGACCCTTGCCGCACACGCAAGTCTGAGGGCTGGGTCATTCATGTATTCTCCAGTCTGAGGCACTGTGACCCTTGCCGCACAAGCAAGTCTGAGGGCTGGGTCATTCATGTATTCTCCAGTCTGAGGCGCTGTGACCCTTGCCGCACACGCAGGTCTGAGGGCTGGGTCATTCATGTATTCTCCAGTCTGAGGCGCTGGGACCCCTAACGCACACGCAAGTCTGAGGGCTGGGTCATTCATGTATTCTCCTGTCTGAGGCGCTGGAACCCTTGCCGCACACGCAAGTCTGAGGGCTGGGTCATTCATGTATTCTCCGGTCTGAGGCGCTGGGACCCTTGCCGCACACGCAAGTCTGAGGTCTGGGTCATTCATGTATTCTCCAGTCTGAGGCGCTGGGACCCTTGCCACACACGCAAGTCTGAGGGCTGGGTCATTCATGTGTTCTCCAGTCTGAGGCGCTGGGGCCCTTCCTGCACACGCAAGTCTGAGGGCTGGGTCATTCATGTATTCTCCAGTCTGAGGCGCTGGGACCCTTGCCGCACACGCAGGTCTGAGGGCTGGGTCATTCATGTATTCTCCAGTCTGAGGCGCTGGGACCCCTACCGCACACGCAAGTCTGAGGGCTGGGTCATTCATGTATTCTCCTGTCTGAGGCGCTGGAACCCTTGCCGCACACGCAAGTCTGAGGGCTGGGTCATTCATGTATTCTCCAGTCTGAGGCGCTGGCACCCTTGCCGCACACGCAAGTCTGAGGTCTTGGTCATTCATGTATTCTCCAGTCTGAGGCGCTGGGACCCTTGCCACACACGCAAGTCTGAGGGCTGGGTCATTCATGTGTTTCCCAGTCTGAGGCGCTGGGGCCTTTGCTGCACACGCAAGTCTGAGGGCTTGGGTCATTCATGTATTCTCCAGTCTGAGGCGCTGTGACCCTTGCCGCACACGCAAGTCTGAGGGCTGGGTCATTCATGTATTCTCCGGTCTGAGGCGCTGGGACCCTTGCCGCACACGCAAGTCTGAGGTCTGGGTCATTCATGTATTCTCCAGTCTGAGGCGCTGGGACCCTTGCCACACACGCAAGTCTGAGGGCTGGGTCATTCATGTGTTCTCCAGTCTGAGGCGCTGGGGCCCTTCCTGCACACGCAAGTCTGAGGGCTGGGTCATTCATGTATTCTCCAGTCTGAGGCGCTGGGACCCTTGCCGCACACGCAGGTCTGAGGGCTGGGTCATTCATGTATTCTCCAGTCTGAGGCGCTGGGACCCCTACCGCACACGCAAGTCTGAGGGCTGGGTCATTCATGTATTCTCCTGTCTGAGGCGCTGGAACCCTTGCCGCACACGCAAGTCTGAGGGCTGGGTCATTCATGTATTCTCCAGTCTGAGGCGCTGGCACCCTTGCCGCACACGCAAGTCTGAGGTCTTGGTCATTCATGTATTCTCCAGTCTGAGGCGCTGGGACCCTTGCTGCACACGCAAGTCTGAGGGCTGGGTCATTCATGTGTTCTCCAGTCTGAGGCGCTGGGGCCCTTGCCGCACACGCAAGTCTGAGGGCTGGGTCATTCATGTGTTCTCCAGTCTGAGGCGCTGGGGCCCTTGCCGCACATGCAAGTCTGAGGGCTTGGGTCATTCATTTATTCTCCAGTCTGAGGCGCTGGGACCCTTGCTGCACAAGCAAGTCTGAGGGCTGGGTCATTCATGTGTTCTCCAGTCTGAGGCGCTGTGACCCTTGCCGCACACGCAGGTCTGAGGGCTTGGGTCATTCATGTATTCTCCAGTCTGAGGCGCTGGGACCCTTGCCGCACTCGCAAGTCTGAGGGCTTGGGTCATTCATGTATTCTCCAGTCTGAGGCGCTGTGACCCTTGCCGCACACGCAAGTCTGAGGGCTGGGTCATTCATGTATTCTCCAGTCTGAGGCGCTGTGACCCTTGCCGCAAACGCAAGTCTGAGGGCTGGGTCATTCATGTATTCTCCCGTCTGAGGCGCTGTGACCCTTGCCGCACACACAAGTCTGAGGGCTGGGTCATTCATGTATTCTCCAGTCTGAGGCGCTGGGATCCTTGCTGCACACGCAAGTCTGAGGGCTGGGTCATTCATGTATTCTCCAGTCTGAGGCGCTGGACCCTTGCCGCACACGCAAGTCTGAGGGCTGGGTCGTTCATGTATTCTCCAGTCTGAGGCGCTGGGACCCTTGCCGCACACGCAGGTCTGAGGGCTGGGTCATTCATGTATTCTCCAGTCTGAGGCGCTGGGACCCCTACCGCACATGCAAGTCTGAGGGCTGGGTCATTCATGTATTCTCCAGTCTGAGGCGCTGGAACCCTTGCCGCACACGCAAGTCTGAGGGCTGGGTCATTCATGTATTCTCCAGTCTGAGGCGCTGGCACCCTTGCCGCACACGCAAGTCTGAGGTCTGGGTCATTCATGTATTCTCCAGTCTGAGGCGCTGGGACCCTTGCCACACACGCAAGTATGAGGGCTGGGTCATTCATTTGTTCTCCAGTCTGAGGCGCTGGGGCCCTTGCTGCACACGCAAGTCTGAGGGCTTGGGTCATTCATGTATTCTCCAGTCTGAGGCGCTGGGACCCTTGCCGCACACGCAAGTCTGAGGGCTGGGTCATTCATGTATTCTCCAGTCTGAGGCGCTGGGACCCTTGCTGCACACGCAAGTCTGAGGGCTGGGTCATTCATGGATTCTCCAGTCTGAGGCGCTGGGACCCTTGCCACACATGCAAGTCTGAGGGCTGGGTCCTTCATGTGTTCTCCATTCTGAGGCGCTGGGGCCCTTGCCGCACACGCAAGTCTGAGGGCTTGGGTCATTAATGTGTTCTCCAGTCTGAGGCGCTGTGACCCTTGCCACACACGCAGGTCTGAGGGCTTGGGTCATTCATGTGTTCTCCAGTCTGAGCCGCTGTGACCCTTTCCCGCACACGCAAGTCTGAGGGCTTGGGTCATTCATGTATTCTCCAGTCTGAGGCGCTGTGACCCTTGCCGCACACGCAAGTCTGAGGGCTGGGTCAATCATGTATTCTCCAGTCTGAGGCGCTGTGACCCTTGCCGCACACGCAAGTCTGAGGGCTGGGTCATTCATGTATTCTCCAGTCTGAGGCGCTGTGACCCTTGCCACACACGCAAGTCTGAGGGCTGGGTCATTCATGTATTCTGCAGTCTGAGGCGCTGGGGCCCTTGCTGCACACGCAAGTCTGAGGGCTGGGTCGTTCATGTATTCTCCAGTCTGAGGCGCTGGGACCCTTGCCGCACACGCAGGTCTGAGGGCTGGGTCATTCATGTATTCTCCAGTCTGAGGCGCTGGGACCCCTACCGCACATGCAAGTCTGAGGGCTGGGTCATTCATGTATTCTCCAGTCTGAGGCGCTGGAACCCTTGCCGCACACGCAAGTCTGAGGGCTGGGTCATTCATGTATTCTCCAGTCTGAGGCGCTGGCACCCTTGCCGCACACGCAAGTCTGAGGTCTGGGTCATTCATGTATTCTCCAGTCTGAGGCGCTGGGACCCTTGCCACACACGCAAGTCTGAGGGCTGGGTCATTCATTTGTTCTCCAGTCTGAGGCGCTGGGGCCCTTGCTGCACACGCAAGTCTGAGGGCTTGGGTCATTCATGTATTCTCCAGTCTGAGGCGCTGGGACCCTTGCCGCACACGCAAGTCTGAGGGCTGGGTCATTCATGTATTCTCCAGTCTGAGGCGCTGGGACCCTTGCTGCACACGCAAGTCTGAGGGCTGGGTCATTCATGTGTTCTCCAGTCTGAGGCGCTGGGGCCCTTGCCGCACACGCAAGTCTGAGGGCTGGGTCATTCATGTGTTCTCCAGTCTGAGGCACTGGGGCCCTTCCCGCACATTCAAGTCTGAGGGCTTGGGTCATTTATGTATTCTCCAGTCTGAGGCGCTGGGACCCTTGCTGCACAAGCAAGTCTGAGGGCTGGGTCATTCATGTGTTCTCCAGTCTGAGACGCTGTGACCCTTGCCGCACACGCAGGTCTGAGGGCTTGGGTCATTCATGTATTCTCCAGTCTGAGGCGCTGGACCCTTGCCACACTCGCAAGTCTGGGGGCTGGGTCATTCATGTCTTCTCCCGTCTGAGGCGCTGTGACCCTTGCCGCACACGCAAGTCTGAGGGCTTGGGTCATTCACGTATTCTCCAGCCTGAGGTGCTGTGACCCTTGCCGCATACGCAAGTCTGAGGGCTTGGGTCATTCATGTATTCTCCAGTCTGAGGGGCTGTGACCCTTGCCGCACACGCAAGTCTGAGGGCTGGGTCATTCATGTTTTCTCCAGTCTGGGGCACTGTGACCCTTGCCGCACACGCAAGTCTGAGGACTGGGTCATTCATGTATTCTCCAGTCTGAGGCGCTGTGACCCTTGCCGCAAACGCAAGTCTGAGGGCTGGGTCATTCATGTATTCTCCCGTCTGAGGCGCTGTGACCCTTGCCGCACACGCAAGTCTGAGGGCTGGGTCATTCATGTATTCTCCAGTCTGAGGCGCTGGGACCCTTGCCGCACACGCAGGTCTGAGGGCTGGGTCATTCATGTATTCTCCAGTCTGAGGCGCTGGGACCCCTAACGCACACGCAAGTCTGAGGGCTGGGTCATTCATGTATTCTCCAGTCTGAGGCGCTGGAACCCTTGCCGCACACGCAAGTCTGAGGGCTGGGTCATTCATGTATTCTCCAGTCTGAGGCGCTGGGGCCCTTCCCGCACATGCAAGTCTGAGGGCTTGGGTCATTCATGTATTCTCCAGTCTGAGGCGCTGGGACCCTTGCTGCACAAGCAAGTCTGAGGGCTGGGTCATTCATGTGTTCTCCAGTCTGAGACGCTGTGACCCTTGCCGCACACGCAGGTCTGAGGGCTTGGGTCATTCATGTATTCTCCAGTCTGAGGCACTGGACCCTTGCCACACTCGCAAGTCTGAGGGCTGGCTCATTCATGTATTCTCCAGTCTGAGGCGCTGGGACCCCTACCGCACACGCAAGTCTGAGGGCTGGGTCATTCATGTATTCTCCAGTCTGAGGCGCTGGAACCCTTGCCGCACACGCAAGTCTGAGGGCTGGGTCATTCATGTATTCTCCAGTCTGAGGCGCTGGCACCCTTGCCGCACACGCAAGTCTGAGGTCTGGGTCATTCATGTATTCTCCAGTCTGAGGCGCTGGGACCCTTGCCACACACGCAAGTCTGAGGGCTGGGTCATTCATTTGTTCTCCAGTCTGAGGCGCTGGGGCCCTTGCTGCACACGCAAGTCTGAGGGCTTGGGTCATTCATGTATTCTCCAGTCTGAGGCGCTGGGACCCTTGCCGCACACGCAAGTCTGAGGGCTGGGTCATTCATGTATTCTCCAGTCTGAGGCGCTGGGACCCTTGCTGCACACGCAAGTCTGAGGGCTGGGTCATTAATGTGTTCTCCAGTCTGAGGCGCTGGGGCCCTTGCCGCACACGCAAGTCTGAGGGCTGGGTCATTCATGTGTTCTCCAGTCTGAGGCGCTGGGGCCCTTCCCGCACATGCAAGTCTGAGGGCTTGGGTCATTCATGTATTCTCCAGTCTGAGGCGCTGGGACCCTTGCTGCACAAGCAAGTCTGAGGGCTGGGTCATTCATGTGTTCTCCAGTCTGAGACGCTGTGACCCTTGCCGCACATGCAGGTCTGAGGTCTTGGGTCATTCATGTATTCTCCAGTCTGAGGCGCTGGACCCTTGCCACACTCGCAAGTCTGGGGGCTGGGTCATTCATGTCTTCTCCCGTCTGAGGCGCTGTGACCCTTGCCGCACACGCAAGTCTGAGGGCTTGGGTCATTCACGTATTCTCCAGCCTGAGGCGCTGTGACCCTTGCCGCATACGCAAGTCTGAGGGCTTGGGTCATTCATGTATTCTCCAGTCTGAGGGGCTGTGACCCTTGCCGCACACGCAAGTCTGAGGGCTGGGTCATTCATGTATTCTCCAGTCTGAGGCACTGTGACCCTTGCCGCACAAGCAAGTCTGAGGGCTGGGTCATTCATGTATTCTCCAGTCTGAGGCGCTGTGACCCTTGCCGCACACGCAGGTCTGAGGGCTGGGTCATTCATGTATTCTCCAGTCTGAGGCGCTGGGACCCCTAACGCACACGCAAGTCTGAGGGCTGGGTCATTCATGTATTCTCCTGTCTGAGGCGCTGGAACCCTTGCCGCACACGCAAGTCTGAGGGCTGGGTCATTCATGTATTCTCCGGTCTGAGGCGCTGGGACCCTTGCCGCACACGCAAGTCTGAGGTCTGGGTCATTCATGTATTCTCCAGTCTGAGGCGCTGGGACCCTTGCCACACACGCAAGTCTGAGGGCTGGGTCATTCATGTGTTCTCCAGTCTGAGGCGCTGGGGCCCTTCCTGCACACGCAAGTCTGAGGGCTGGGTCATTCATGTATTCTCCAGTCTGAGGCGCTGGGACCCTTGCCGCACACGCAGGTCTGAGGGCTGGGTCATTCATGTATTCTCCAGTCTGAGGCGCTGGGACCCCTACCGCACACGCAAGTCTGAGGGCTGGGTCATTCATGTATTCTCCTGTCTGAGGCGCTGGAACCCTTGCCGCACACGCAAGTCTGAGGGCTGGGTCATTCATGTATTCTCCAGTCTGAGGCGCTGGCACCCTTGCCGCACACGCAAGTCTGAGGTCTTGGTCATTCATGTATTCTCCAGTCTGAGGCGCTGGGACCCTTGCCACACACGCAAGTCTGAGGGCTGGGTCATTCATGTGTTTCCCAGTCTGAGGCGCTGGGGCCTTTGCTGCACACGCAAGTCTGAGGGCTTGGGTCATTCATGTATTCTCCAGTCTGAGGCGCTGTGACCCTTGCCGCACACGCAAGTCTGAGGGCTGGGTCATTCATGTATTCTCCAGTCTTAGGCACTGGGACCCTTGACGCACAGTCAAGTCTGAGGGCTGGGTGATTCATGTATTCTCCAGTGCGAGGCGCTGGGACCCTTGTCGCACATGCAAGTCTGAGGGCTGGGTCATTCCTGTATTCTCCAGTCTGAGGCGCTGGGACCCTTGCCGCACACGCAAGTCTGAGGGCTGGGTCATTCATGTATTCTCCAGTCTGAGGCGCTGGGACCCTTGCTGCACACGCAAGTCTGAGGGCTGGGTCATTCATGTGTTCTCCAGTCTGAGGCGCTGGGGCCCTTGCCGCACACGCAAGTCTGAGGGCTGGGTCATTCATGTGTTCTCCAGTCTGAGGCGCTGGGGCCCTTGCCGCACATGCAAGTCTGAGGGCTTGGGTCATTCATTTATTCTCCAGTCTGAGGCGCTGGGACCCTTGCTGCACAAGCAAGTCTGAGGGCTGGGTCATTCATGTGTTCTCCAGTCTGAGGCGCTGTGACCCTTGCCGCACACGCAGGTCTGAGGGCTTGGGTCATTCATGTATTCTCCAGTCTGAGGCGCTGGGACCCTTGCCGCACTCGCAAGTCTGAGGGCTTGGGTCATTCATGTATTCTCCAGTCAGAGGCGCTGTGACCCTTGCCGCACACGCAAGTCTGAGGGCTCAGTCATTCATGTATTCTCCAGTCTGAGGCGCTGTGACCCTTGCCGCAAACGCAAGTCTGAGGGCTGGGTCATTCATGTATTCTCCCGTCTGAGGCGCTGTGACCCTTGCCGCACACACAAGTCTGAGGGCTGGGTCATTCATGTATTCTCCAGTCTGAGGCGCTGGGACCCTTGCTGCACACGCAAGTCTGAGGGCTGGGTCATTCATGTATTCTCCAGTCTGAGGCGCTGGACCCTTGCCGCACACGCAAGTCTGAGGGCTGGGTCATTCATGGATTCTCCAGTCTGAGGCGCTGGGACCCTTGCCACACATGCAAGTCTGAGGGCTGGGTCCTTCATGTGTTCTCCATTCTGAGGCGCTGGGGCCCTTGCCGCACACGCAAGTCTGAGGGCTTGGGTCATTCATGTGTTCTCCAGTCTGAGGCGCTGTGACCCTTGCCACACACGCAGGTCTGAGGGCTTGGGTCATTCATGTGTTCTCCAGTCTGAGCCGCTGTGACCCTTTCCCGCACACGCAAGTCTGAGGGCTTGGGTCATTCATGTATTCTCCAGTCTGAGGCGCTGTGACCCTTGCCGCACACGCAAGTCTGAGGGCTGGGTCAATCATGTATTCTCCAGTCTGAGGCGCTGTGACCCTTGCCGCACACGCAAGTCTGAGGGCTGGGTCATTCATGTATTCTCCAGTCTGAGGCGCTGTGACCCTTGCCACACACGCAAGTCTGAGGGCTGGGTCATTCATGTATTCTGCTGTCTGAGGCGCTGTGACACTTGCCACACACACAAGTCTGAGGGCTGGGTCATTCATGTATTCTCCCGTCTGAGGCGCTGGGACCCTTGCCGCACACGCAAGTCTGAGGGCTGGGTCATTCATGTGTTCTCCAGTCTGAGGCGCTGGGGCCCTTGCCGCACACCCAAGTCTGAGTGCTTGTGCCATTCAAGGGTTCTCCAGTCTGAGGCACTGGGGCCCATGCCGCACACGCAAGTGTGAGGGCTTGGGTCATTCATGTGTTGTCCAGTCTGAGGCGCTGTGACCCTTGCCTCACACGCAAGTCTGAGGGCTGGGTCATTCATGTATTCTCCAGTCTGAGGCGCTGTGACCCTTGCCGCACACGCAAGTCTGAGGGCTGGGTCATTCATGTATTCTCCAGTCTGAGGCGCTGGGACCCTTGCAGCACACGCAAGTCTGATGGCTGGGTCATTCATGTATTCTACAGTCTGAGGCGCTGGGACCCTTGCCGCACACGCAAGTCTCAGGGCTGGGTCATTTGTGTATTCTCCAGTCTGAGGCGCTGGGACCCTTGCCGCACACCCAAATCTGAGGGCTGGGTCATTCATGTATTCTCCAGTCTGAGGCGCTGGGACCCTTGATGCACAGGCAAGTCTGAGGGCTGGGTCATTCATGTACTCTCCAGTCTGAGGCGCTGGGACCCTTGCCGCACACGCAAGTCTGAGGGCTTGGGTCATTCATGTATTCTCCAGTCCGAGGCGCTGTGACCCTTGCCGCACACGCACGTCTGAGGGCTTGAGTAATTCTTGTATTCTCCAGTCTGAGGCGCTGTGACCCTTGACGCACACGCAAGTCTGAGGGCTTGGGTCATTCATGTATTCTCCAGTCCGAGGCGCTGTGACCCTTGCCCCACATGCAAGTCTGAGGGCTTGGGTCATTCATGTATTCTCCAGTCCGAGGCGCTGTGACCCTTGCCGCACACGCAAGTCTGAGGGCTTGGGTCATTCATGTATTCTCCAGTCCGAGGCGCTGAGACCCTTGCTGCACACGCAAGTCTGAGGGCTGGGTCATTCATGTGTTCTCCAGTCCGAGGCGCTGAGACCCTTGCCGCACACGCAAGTCTGAGGGCTGGGTCATTCATGTGTTCTCCAGTCTGTGGCGCTGGGACCCTTGCCGCACACGCAAGTCTGAGGGGTGGGTCATTCATGTATTCTCCAGTCTGAGGCGCTGTGACCCTTGCCTCACACGCAAGACTGAGTGCTGGGTCATTCATGTATTCTCCAGTCTGAGGCGCTGGACCCTTGCCGCACACGCAAGTCTGAGGGCTGGGTCATTCATGGATTCTCCAGTCTGAGGCGCTGGGACCCTTGCCACACACGCAAGTCTGAGGGCTGGGTCCTTCATGTGTTCTCCATTCTGAGGCGCTGGGGCCCTTGCCGCACACGCAAGTCTGAGGGCTTGGGTCATTCATGTGTTCTCCAGTCTGAGGCGCTGTGACCCTTGCCACACACGCAGGTCTGAGGGCTTGGGTCATTCATGTGTTCTCCAGTCTGAGCCGCTGTGACCCTTTCCCGCACACGCAAGTCTGAGGGCTTGGGTCATTCATGTATTCTCCATTCTGAGGCGCTGTGACCCTTGCCGCACACGCAAGTCTGAGGGCTGGGTCAATCATGTATTCTCCAGTCTGAGGCGCTGTGACCCTTGCCGCACACGCAAGTCTGAGGGCTGGGTCATTCATGTATTCTCCAGTCTGAGGCGCTGTGACCCTTGCCACACACGCAAGTCTGAGGGCTGGGTCATTCATGTATTCTGCAGTCTGAGGCGCTGTGACACTTGCCACACACACAAGTCTGAGGGCTGGGTCATTCATGTATTCTCCCGTCTGAGGCGCTGGGACCCTTGCCGCACACGCAAGTCTGAGGGCTGGGTCATTCATGTGTTCTCCAGTCTGAGGCGCTGGGGCCCTTGCCGCACACCCAAGTCTGAGTGCTTGTGCCATTCAAGGGTTCTCCAGTCTGAGGCACTGGGGCCCATGCCGCACACGCAAGTGTGAGGGCTTGGGTCATTCATGTGTTCTCCAGTCTGAGGCGCTGTGACCCTTGCCTCACACGCAAGTCTGAGGGCTGGGTCATTCATGTATTCTCCAGTCTGAGGCGCTGTGACCCTTGCCGCACACGCAAGTCTGAGGGCTGGGTCATTCATGTATTCTCCAGTCTGAGGCGCTGGGACCCTTGCAGGACACGCAAGTCTGATGGCTGGGTCATTCATGTATTCTACAGTCTGAGGCGCTGGGACCCTTGCCGCACACGCAAGTCTCAGGGCTGGGTCATTTGTGTATTCTCCAGTCTGAGGCGCTGGGACCCTTGCCGCACACCCAAATCTGAGGGCTGGGTCATTCATGTATTCTCCAGTCTGAGGCGCTGGGACCCTTGATGCACAGGCAAGTCTGAGGGCTGGGTCATTCATGTATTCTCCAGTCTGAGGCGCTGGGACCCTTGCCGCACACGCAAGTCTGAGGGCTTGGGTCATTCATGTATTCTCCAGTCCGAGGCGCTGTGACCCTTGCCGCACACGCAAGTCTGAGGGCTTGAGTAATTCTTGTATTCTCCAGTCTGAGGCGCTGTGACCCTTGACGCACACGCAAGTCTGAGGGCTTGGGTCATTCATGTATTCTCCAGTCCGAGGCGCTGTGACCCTTGCCCCACATGCAAGTCTGAGGGCTTGGGTCATTCATGTATTCTCCAGTCCGAGGCGCTGTGACCCTTGCCGCACACGCAAGTCTGAGGGCTTGGGTCATTCATGTATTCTCCAGTCCGAGGCGCTGAGACCCTTGCTGCACACGCAAGTCTGAGGGCTGGGTCATTCATGTGTTCTCCAGTCCGAGGCGCTGAGACCCTTGCCGCACACGCAAGTCTGAGGGCTGGGTCATTCATGTGTTCTCCAGTCTGTGGCGCTGGGACCCTTGCAGCACACGCAAGTCTGAGGGGTGGGTCATTCATGTATTCTCCAGTCTGAGGCGCTGTGACCCTTGCCTCACACGCAAGTCTGAGGGCTGGGTCATTCATGTATTCTCCAGTCTGAGGCGCTGTGACCCTTGCCGCACACGCAAGTCTGAGGGCTGGGTCATTCATGTATTCTCCACTCTGAGGCGCTGGGACCCTTGCCGCACACGCAAGTCTGATGGCTGGGTCATTCATGTATTCTACAGTCTGAGGCGCTGGGACCCTTGCCGCACACGCAAGTCTGAGGGCTGGGTCATTCATGTATTCTCCATTCTGAGGCGCTGTGACCCTTGCCGCACATGCAAGTCTGAGGGCTGGGTCATTCATGTATTCTCCAGTCCGAGGCGCTGGGACCCTTGCCGCACACGCAAGTCTGAGGGCTTGGGTCATTCATGTATTCTCCAGTCCGAGGTGCTGTGACCCTTGCCGCACACGCACGTCTGAGGGCTTGAGTCATTCTTGTATTCTCCAGTCTGAGGCGCTGTGACCCTTGCCGCACACGCAAGTCTGAGGGCTTGGGTCATTCATGTATTCTCCAGTCCGAGGCGCTGTGACCCTTGCCGCACACGCAAGTCTGAGGGCTTGGGTCATTCATGTATTCTCCAGTCCGAGGCGCTGAGACCCTTGCTGCATACGCAAGTCTGAGGGCTGGGTCATTCATGTGTTCTCCAGTCCGAGGCGCTGAGACCCTTGCCGCACACGCAAGTCTGAGGGCTGGGTCATTGATGTGTTCTCCAGTCCGAGGCGCTGTGACCGTTGCTGCATACGCAAGTCTGAGGGCTGGGTCATTCATGTATTCTCCAGTCCGAGGCGCTGAGACCCTTGCTGCACACGCAAGTCTGAGGGCTGGGTCATTCATGTGTTCTCCAGTCCGAGGCGCTGAGACCCATGCCACACACGCAAGTCTGAGGGCTGGGTCATTCATATGTTCTCCAGTCCGAGGCGCTGTGACCGTTGCTGCATACGCAAGTCTGAGGGCTGGGTCATTCATGTATTCTCCTGTCTGAGGCGCTGGGACCCTTGCCGTACACGCTAGTCTGAGGGCTGGGTCATTCATGTATTCTCCAGTCTGTGGCGCTGGGACCCTTGCCGCACACGCAAGTCTGAGGGGTGGGTCATTCATGTATTCTCCAGTCTGAGGCGCTGGGACCCTTGCTGCACACGCAAGTCTGAGGGCTGGGTCATTCATGTGTTCTCCAGTCCGAGGCGCTGAGACCCTTGCCGCACACGCAAGTCTGAGGGCTGGGTCATTCATGTGTTCTCCAGTCTGTGGCGCTGGGACCCTTGCCGCACACGCAAGTCTGAGGGGTGGGTCATTCATGTATTCTCCAGTCTGAGGCGCTGTGACCCTTGCCTCACACGCAAGTCTGAGGGCTGGGTCATTCATGTATTCTCCAGTCTGAGGCGCTGTGACCCTTGCCGCACACGCAAGTCTGAGGGCTGGGTCATTCATGTATTCTCCACTCTGCGGCGCTGGGACCCTTGCCGCACACGCAAGTCTGATGGCTGGGTCATTCATGTATTCTACAGTCTGAGGCGCTGGGACCCTTGCCGCACACGCAAGTCTGAGGGCTGGGTCATTCATGTATTCTCCATTCTGAGGCGCTGTGACCCTTGCCGCACATGCAAGTCTGAGGGCTGGGTCATTCATGTATTCTCCAGTCCGAGGCGCTGGGACCCTTGCCGCACACGCAAGTCTGAGGGCTTGGGTCATTCATGTATTCTCCAGTCCGAGGTGCTGTGACCCTTGCCGCACACGCACGTCTGAGGGCTTGAGTCATTCTTGTATTCTCCAGTCTGAGGCGCTGTGACCCTTGCCGCACACGCAAGTCTGAGGGCTTGGGTCATTCATGTATTCTCCAGTCCGAGGCGCTGTGACCCTTGCCGCACACGCAAGTCTGAGGGCTTGGGTCATTCATGTATTCTCCAGTCCGAGGCGCTGAGACCCTTGCTGCATACGCAAGTCTGAGGGCTGGGTCATTCATGTGTTCTCCAGTCCGAGGCGCTGAGACCCTTGCCGCACACGCAAGTCTGAGGGCTGGGTCATTGATGTGTTCTCCAGTCCGAGGCGCTGTGACCGTTGCTGCATACGCAAGTCTGAGGGCTGGGTCATTCATGTATTCTCCAGTCCGAGGCGCTGAGACCCTTGCTGCACACGCAAGTCTGAGGGCTGGGTCATTCATGTGTTCTCCAGTCCGAGGCGCTGAGACCCATGCCACACACGCAAGTCTGAGGGCTGGGTCATTCATATGTTCTCCAGTCCGAGGCGCTGTGACCGTTGCTGCATACGCAAGTCTGAGGGCTGGGTCATTCATGTATTCTCCTGTCTGAGGCGCTGGGACCCTTGCCGTACACGCTAGTCTGAGGGCTGGGTCATTCATGTATTCTCCAGTCTGTGGCGCTGGGACCCTTGCCGCACACGCAAGTCTGAGGGGTGGGTCATTCATGTATTCTCCAGTCTGAGGCGCTGGGACACTTGCCGCACACGCAAGTCTGAGGGCTGGATGATTCATGTATTCTCCAGTCTGAGGCGCTGTGAACCTTGCTGCACACGCAAGTCTGAGGGCTGGATCATTCATGTATTCTCCAGTCTGAGGCGCTGTGAACCTTTGCCGCACCCACAAGTCTGAGGGCTGGGTCATTCATGTATTCTCCCGTCTGAGGCGCTGTGAACCTTGCCGCACACGCAAGTCTGAGGGCTGGGTCATTCATGTATTCTCCAGTCTGAGGCGCTGGGACCCTTGCCGCACACGCAAGTCTGAGGGCTGGGTCATTCATGTTGTTGGACCTGGCCCTCTTGGCAGGGTCATCCCTAAACTTTTTGCCTTCCTCCAATACACTCTCTGACCTGTTTTTGTTGGTTTAATGACTCTGAGCACTTTACCACTGCTGACCAGTGCTAAAGTGCATATGCTCTCCCTGTGCAAAATGTATATGTGATTGATATACCTGATTGGTTTTGGATTTACTGTCAGTCCCCAGTAAAGTGCACCAGGAGTGCCAGGGCTTGTGAATGCCAATACTGCTAGTGGGCCTGCAGCGCTGGTTGCGCCACCCACAGAAGCAGCCTTAAAATGTGTCTAAGGTCTGCCATGTCAGAGCCTGCGTGCAGTCTGGTACTGTCATGCTGGCTGGGCAGGTGCACACACTTGCCAGCCCCTAAACCTTCTCTTAACTTCATATTAGTCACCCCTATGGTAGGACCAAGGGCAGGGTGCATTGTAAGTGTAAGGTAGGATATGCTCTGGTGTGTGTGGCATGTCCTAATAGAGAATTACTGCCAAATTCGCTTTTCACTATTGTAAGGCTACCTGTTCCCTTTAGGCCAGATGGGCTGCTGGAATTATTACACTCTATAATCCCAGCAGGCTCAGGGAACATGGTAGAAAATAATGTTTAGTATGCCTGAACTCAGAATAATAAAATACTTCTTTTAGTAAAGTTTATTTTAATATCCTGTGTTTGCAAATGCTACTTTTAGAAAGTTAGCATTTGCTTGCCTAACCATTTCAGCCCGCCTCTGCTAGTATGTGTATCTGGCTGTCTGGGATGTGTGAGTGACAGGGCTGGGGGATGACAGGTGGTGAATGCAAGGATTACACCTTAGTGGGAGGTAGGAGTGGCCCTGGACTTTAAATCAGGCTGTGCTCTGCCTCCACAATGCTGGCTCCGCCCCCTGGGGGGCGACTGATGACTCAGCCTGCACCTGGCCCAGGAAGGGCGAAGCACTGTCAACAAGGTACTCCTGGCAGCCCCTGTCCCCACAATGCTGGCTTCGCCCCCCTGGGGAGCGTCTGATGTGCCTGCCCTCACACTGAAAGCAACAGCCAGAGTACACCCAACAAGTGCTCAGAGACTGAAAGGAATTATGCAGAGGTCCCCCTGGCCTGGAAAGACAAAGGAAATGGTGTATAAAAGTAGGAGCCCTGCTCCTTGTAAATTAGATCCTGTTTGCGATACAGAAGAAACTCTGCCCGAAGAGAAGGACCTGGAAAGACTACAAGGAGGAGTGCTGTCTCTGGCCCGTGTTGGGTGCCTTGCTGCAGAAGGAGAGAAAGGAAAGACTGAAAGAGACTTTTACTTTATTTTCAACTTGTGCCAAACTCCTACAAAGATCTCCAAGGGCTTGCTGTGGAACTTGCCCCCTGAACTGCGCCCCAGGAACAGTGGGCGCTACCCCTCCCCCCTGAAGGAAGCTGCTGCTGGCGTGGGCTGTCTGTCCCTGCAGCGCCGAGTGAAGGAGTGCTGAGAGCGTCGTGCTTCTACGCCGCGCTCTCTACCAATTTGAGCATCTGGGTCCCATGAGCACCGTGACTGTGGCCTGATCGTGTGCCAGCTGCAAAGTGAAGACCAGCCCCTCGCTGGTCCGAGCACCGTGACTGCCCCCGTTCTGAGCCGTAGCTCACACCTTGAAGAAGGACCTGTCCGGTCCGAGCATCGCCGCCTGCTGATCCCCGTGTTGCAGGCTGCCCAGCAAAGACGGACTCTGCCTGCAAGTTGTGCCCTCTGTGACCCGTGTGCTGAGACCCGCTCCCCGCAGCTGTGAAGTAAAGTGCTGCGGGGCCGCGCCTGGCTGGTACGTCTTGTTCTGCATCGTACCCCCATCAGCCTCGCCTGCAGACACTCCCCCTCCAGGGTCGAAGCGTACGCCGCGGGTACGTCTGTTTGCCCCACAACGCACCGTCCTTTGAGAGCCCTGCGCCTATGCCTGACGAGCCGTAGCCCGCCTTGCCGCCAAGGAGCACCGCAACGTGACCAGACCTGACCCCCGCTGCTGGGCCCTTCGCATCACCCCCAAGAAGGTACTGTGACTGTGTGTAAAGTGAGTGGCGCTCAGGACCTGAAGTCGGTGAGGCACGCACTCCCTCGAGCCCCCTGAGGCCCCTCCGCTGTGTGGCCGTACCTGCGAGACGTCTCCCAGCTTCGGTACGCCTCGCACAGCTCCAGTGCCCAGTACGCCTCGCATCCCCTTCTTCAGCGCCGTACGCTTCTCACGCGAGATGCGTGAGGTTTAGCGGGGCCGCGCTGGATTTACCGAACGAGACGATCTAAAGCTCTGTGAAGCGTACCTAAGGGAGCAACAGGGGTCCACACGCAGCGCACGGGGCCTGGACCATTGTAAGCCTAAAGTAAGCTGGGAAAAGTCATTTTTCACCCAGTAACATTGATTCAAGAATTAAGAACTATTTTTAAAGCTGAATAAAAACTACCATTGCTTTTGGAACCTGTGACATATTTAGAGAGTAACTGGAACCGCTTCTTGCAATCTGAAAGACTGTATTTACAAGGCACTACGTGAAGAGTATATGTACAACCTGAACAAGTAACTGGAACCATTTTGAACTGTACAAAGACCATATTTACAAGCCCGCTTTGAATTTATATAAAATAGATATATTTTTACATAAATACAGTCTGGCGTCATTGTGTGGTGGGTTGATGGTTATTGTGTGTGATACTGCAAATGTTTAACCCTATGTACTCCAGAGTTTAGCCTAGACTGCTTGCGCCACACTACCTAGAGGGTGAGCAGGGGTTATTTCTGGGAGTAATCCTTTGCCCTGACTTAGAGGAGAGGGTCCCTGCTTGTCGCCAGTGCTGCGCTGCGCCAACCAGAGACCCCCAATTAGGGGTTATTTCTGGGAGTAATCCTTTGCCCTGACTTAGAGGAGAGGGTCCCTGCTTGTCACCAGTGGTGCGCTGCGCCAACCAGAGACCCCCAATTCTAACATTGGCAGCAGCGAGAGGATCACGAATTTACATTTGCAGTATCCATGCAGTGATTGTTGACTCTGGCACAGTGATTACCGTCCAGTAACTAAGCCACAGACTTTTTTTGATTTATACTTTGCTAGAAGAGATCTCCATGTGTTTTTGAAGTCATGCCTGTGTCAGTGAAAATGGAAAAGGCAGCACCCATTTCTTCTATTGACTGTGATTGGGAGAAACTAGAAAACTACACCAAGAAACAGCTCAAGAGCTTCTGCAAAAATGTGAACATTTCCATGACCCGACTCTCCAGAAGGGAGCAGTTCCAAAAGGCGCTGAGGGCCTGGGTCAAGGCAAGGAATGCCCCTGGAAAGGATATTAAATTTGAGGATGCAGAACAGCAGCTGGAGGGACCCCTGACTCCAGAGTGGAGGGGTGCAACCTCCCCCTTGGGTAGCAGTGTTTCTGGCCGAGGTCTGTCGCAAGAGGAGCTGGCGGACAGACAGGCAACCCGAGATCATGAATTGAAGTTGGCAGAGCTGGAAATAAATGGGCAACTGGAGCTAGAAACCAAGAAGTTGGCCCTGGAAGAAATGAAAATACAGCTGGCCCGTGACTTAAGAATGAGGAAACTTGACATGGAGCTCGAGGGGCTTGGGGCCAGGAGCGCGTCGGGTCAGGAGGGCGTCAGCCCAGCCACAAGAAATGTGTGTAGCTCAGAGATTGAGCTTTGCTGAGTTGGAGGTGGAGTCCAGCTCAGATGGTGACAGCAACATTAAGGTAACCAGTGCTGAGAGCATAGTGCACCCACCTAGAGCTATGACTTGAAGGGGGTTAACTTACACCAGGAGGTTCAAGGGCATGAGGTAGCTCCAGTAGTGCGCAGCATCCCTGAAGGGAATAGGGTGGCTGGTGTAGGAGTACATGGTCCTAGTGGTGGGAGGGATTCCCCCATGGTTGAGGTCCTGGTGGGTGAGTGTAAGGACCGCCCAGAAGAGTGTGGGTTGTGTGATAGAGACAGTTCGCTACTGTCTGGCCAGTCTCAGAAGAATGGTGTGGAGTATGTGTGTGAGGCGCTGGATGGAGAGGTGAAGGATGGTTTGGTTAACCCTGCTAGGGGGCTGTGTAATCCAATTGTGGGAGAGCATACTTTATTTCCCAGTTTTCCAGAGCTATGCCAACACCTGTTTGCGAGTGAGTTCTCTGACCCCAGGGCGCTCACGTTGGAGGCAGACCTTGTGGTGGATTCCAGAGGGTCTGGAGAGGCATTGGGGTGTGATCCTGTGGGGAGTGGCTCAGGTATCTTCCAGCCCAGAGTGGTGGAAGTGGCGCAGAGTAGCCCAGCTAGGTCCTGTAGTAGTGAGAGGGGTGTAGGGCCTCACGTCCTGTCCTTAAGGGGAAGGAGTGAGAATGGGTTTTGTCCCGGTAGTGCCCAACCTCAGTCTCAGAGCCTGGATGGTTCTTTAAGGGAACACCAGGTGGGGAGCCTAGGCTGTCCGGATGAGTCACCCGCTGAGGGGGATCCCCCAGTGGCTAGAGAACGTGGAGGCTCTGTAAACAGACCTCCAGTAGTTCTGGTGTCTGGCAGTACCACTCCAGTCGGGAGGGTGCAGAAGTCCAGAAGGAGAGGCGAGAGGGGGAAAGAGTCCCAGGTGGAAGAACAAGTGGGTCAGTGGCCAGCCAGCAGGGCTGTGTCCCCAGTGAATGACCATGGGGACACCACTTCTGTCCTGGGGGATCTTCCCGCACTGTCAGATGGACAGGGGTTGGGAGATCTGCGCCAGGCAGACTGTCGCACGACACATGAGCTATGTGCCACCCTCAGGGGGGGAATGCGTGCTCCCCGGGTAGTCCTGGTGCGCCAGGCAATGGTTCAACTGCAGGGTTCGGTCCCTGAGTTGGAGAGCCATGTTCAGGTGTTATCTGACCTGGAGGGTGGGACCACTGTAATCAGTGTCTTGACCCATGACACTTCTAGGGGTACCACTCAAGTTGGGAGTGGGCAGTACTCTGGAAGGGGGTGCAGAGGGAGGGAGTCCTCGCCTCTGACCCCGGTGCGACTTGAGGGTTTAGACCCTAGGTTTAAGGGCCAGGTGCAGGGTGTCCCCCCTGACCTGGTGCCCCAGTTGCAGGATAGCACCCCTGAACTGGTGGGCGAATTGTGCAGGTCACCTGCCCCAGGTGCCCTGACAATTCTGGAAGGGGGTACCACTCCAGGTGGGAGGGTACAGAGCCCCAAGGAGGACCAGGTGTGGGAGAGGCCACCCCAGTCTTTGGTACAGCTGCCAGGTACAGACCTGGGGCTGCTGGGTCAGCGCCACGATGACATACCTGACCTGACAGGAGGGGGAGTGGACAAAGGGTGCCAAGCACCTGGGGCTACTGCCCCCCACTCTCTAATGCCACAGAGGTTTGAGAGCCCTGAGAGGCATGAGGCCTGGGTCTCATCTCTGACTACTTTCAGTGGCCGCTATGACTTGATGTCTGTCTGTTGGGACACACCTGTGAGCAAGTTAAGGTTAGAGGCTGCACAGGTGGTGTCCACAGAGGAAGAGAAGCGTGCCCCATGGATTAGCTGGGTGGACTCTGAGAGTATGGGCAGAGGATTTGAAATAGGATCAGATTGGCGTAGAACTGGAATGTGCCCCTGCTGTTGCGGGCCAGGTCCATGTTCTATCGCCCTAAGCAGGGAAGCCCATCACAGTGGTGATTGGTCTACCCTGCGTTTTGGCTGGAAGGGGGTTGTGTTCTGGCCGTAGCCCGCCTTGCCCCCAAGGAGCACCGCGACGTGACCAGACCTGACCCCCGCTGCTGGGCCCTTCGCATCACCCCCAAGAAGGTACTGTGACTGTGTGTAAAGTGCGTGGTGCTCAGGACCCAAAGTCCGTGAGACACGCACTCCCTCGAGCCCCCTGAGGCCCCTCCGCTGTGTGGCCGTACCTGCGAGACGTCTCCCAGCTTCGGTACGCCTTGCACAGCTCCAGTGCCCAGTACGCCTCGCATCCCCTTCTTCAGCGCCGTACGCTTCTCACGCGAGATGCGTAAGGTTTAGCGGGGCCGTGCTGCATTTACCGAACGAGACGATCTAAAGCTCTGTGAAGCGTACCTAAGGGAGCAAAAGGGGTCCACACGCAGCGCACGGGGCCTGGACCATTGTAAGCCTAAAGTAAGCTGGGAAAGGTCATTTTTCACCCAGTAACATTGGTCCAAGAATTAAGAACTATTTTTAAAGCTGAATAAGAACTACCATTTGTTGGACCTGCGATAGGCAAGCCCAGCACAAAGGGGGGTAGCTTGGCTTGAGTGACAAGGCGGTAGAAGGCTGTTGTGTTAAGCCGGCTATGACCAAATAATAACTCCCTGCACACCACACAAAAAGAAGGACACCACACCACTGTTATAGAAAAATACGTTTCGTTTATGTAAAAGTTCTCGGGGTTTGAAGGAAGTTCACTTAGGTAATCACATTCACATTTCTTACATGGGTTTGATTAGCTGTGTACTGGTTTCTCAGGAATAAATAGTTGGACTCTAATAAATAAATATACTGGATAAATATCAGGATTCAATACATTAGAATAAATATCAGCAATGACTGGAATAAATATCAGCAATGACTGGAATAAATATCAGCAATGACTGGAATAAATATCAGCAATGACTGGAATAAATATCAGCAATGACTGGACAGTTTCCTAGCAGGTTAGATACTGATCGTTTCACATATATATCACAGGGTCATTCTGGTATCGCTGCCACCAATTAATCACTTTCAGGGTAAACACATTACGTTTGTCATTCAATGCGGAATGCGTGCTCTTACAGTTTTTGAAGTGTTCACGGGTCCGGGCTCTCTGGCACAAGATACACGTGATAATCCCTTAGTTGCACTCACAACTCATTGCGCGTATATCTGGAAGATAAAGGCATAAAATGACTACGGCAATTACACTCCGCGGCCAGCCGGTTCAATGCTACTGCTGCCAGAGGAGTCTGTGCGCTTCTGTCAGCGCAGGCGGGATTTCCGAAGGCGGCTCCAGTTCACGAGTCTTGGGACCGTCGAACGGGCTGCCGGAGGGGCCAAAACACCTGCGCGCACAGTTCAAAATGAGACCGCATCACAGTTCCAACACAACGCAGCAACTTCAGGGGTAGAGACAGTCCACCTCACTTCGGCGGCGCCGGTAAGCGCTCCAGTCAGTATGGCACTTCTCCCAAGGGCGAAGGGGGGTTCCAGGGGCTCCGCGATCCTCCCTCCGAGCTCACTCACGGGGGGGTTCCCGCCCACACACCAGCTCCCAAGTCACTCGGGCAGGGCAGAGACAGTAATCTCGCCCAAATGAAGGCCAGCCTTTTCCCGCCCCAGCGCAGCACCTCACCTTCTATCCACAAACAGAGCGTCGACGGCGGTGGGTTCGGAGACGTCCGAACGCCTGCCAGGAGGCACTTAAGTTGAAGGTGGCACTTTTAAGAGTTGCAGTTGCGTTCTCACCACTGGGGGGCGGGGAGGCTCTAACTATGGCCAAAGTCTCTGAGGGGCAATTGGGCACTCGCTGACCAGGCGCTGAAGGCTAGAGGTCACTGCTCACGCTTCTGACTGGAACGCCAGTCAGGGTCCACGCCAGCAACCTCTGCTGCTCTTCTGCCTGCGCTATCAGCTGCCTCAGGGGGTTAACAGGGCAGGTGTCAATCTGGGGTCAAGTCCTCTACTTCTGGTGTTCTTTGATCATTCTCTATCACATCTAAAATAGCCGCCAGGGACTGGGCCTTATATAGCCCGTGCCCTAGGATGCCAGCACGAGCCAGAAGGTTCTAGAACCTTCTCTGGCTATGTCAATGACATGGCCCTTTCAAGGTATGTCATTAGGAGCCACCGTACTGGGCTTCCTAAGGCAGCCATTTTGTGTACTTGTAACTCCTGTGGGGATTCCTGTCAGGTTTGCAGGTTACACAAAGTGCGCCAAAACCTTCAAAGGGTCAGAGGTCAGAGGGGCTCCAATGGGAGTCACTCTCATAGGGGACAATGGTGTCCACCATTTTAGGGTTGACAACCCCAGTTGGTTATGCCACTGGTTCCGTCAGGCGCCTTGTACATAGGTGCCAGGAACTTGGTGAGCAACTGGGCATCAAAGAGCATCTAGCCCCATGGGACAACACACAAAAAGGTCCTGGTAGACAAAGAAAAAGCGACAAATTTTAGGAGGCACGGGGGAACAAAATAAATCATAGTGTGAGGGGACTCGCAGAAGCAGACAGGTCTAACACGTGTCCCCCCAGCTGAAAGTGGGGAGAGCTACCCAACCCCTTGGGAGTTCTCAACACTAAGGCGGAAATACCTGGAGAGACCGTGGCGTGGTCAGCTCCGGGCCGATGTTCCACCCGAAAGTCCATTCCCTGTAGGGAGATAGATCACCTCAACAGTTTTGGGTTTTCCCCCTTCATCTGCATGAGCGAACGAAGGGGTCGGTGGTCTGTCTGAACCAGGAAGTGCGAACCAAACAGGTATGGTTGCAGCTTCTTCAGTGCCCAGACCACCGCAAAGGCTTCCCGCTCAATGGTACTCCATCTCTGTTCCCGGGGAAGTAGTCTCCGTGACAGGAAGACCACGGGTTGATCCAGACCCTCTTCATTGAGTTGCGATAGCACCGCCCCAATGCCAATGTCGAATGCGTCTGTCTGGACAATGAATTCCTTTGAGAAATCTGGAGCCTTCAAAATTGGAGCGTTGCACAATGCTTGTTTCAGGGTGTCGAAGGCTCGTTGGCAAGCCTCGGTCCAGATTACTCTCCTGGGTTGCTTCTTGGCCGTGAGTTCAGTAAGGGGAGCCACGATAGTGCCATACCCCTTCACGAACCGTCTGTAGTAACCTGTGAGGCCCAGGAAGGCTCGGACCTCAGTCTGGGTCTTGGGGGGTTCCCAGGCCACGATTGCCTCAATCTTTGCCTGAAGGGGTTGCACCGTTCCCCGGCCCACCAAGTGACCTAAGTACACCACCGACCCCTGCCCAATCTGACACTTGCTGGCCTTGATCATCAGACCAGCTTGTTCCAGGGCCTGGAGAACGTCTTGCAGGTGCTGCAAGTGATCCTCCCACCTGCTACTGAAGACGGCAATGTCGTCCAGGTAAGCAGCATAGAAGGATTCCTTCCCAGTGAGGATCGTGTTCACCAGTCGCTGGAATGTTGCAGGAGCGTTCTTGAGCCCAAAGGGCATCACACAGAACTGGTAGTGTCCATCAGGTGTGGAGAAGGCTGACCTTTCCTTTGCTCCATCAGTCATGGGAATATGCCAGTACCCTGCTGTGAAGTCAATGGTACTCAGATATTGGGCAGCTCCCAACCGGTCAATTAGTTCATCCGCCCGAGGGATCGGATGAGCATCGGTCTTCGTGACCGAATTGAGTCCTCGATAGTCCACGCAGAATCGCAATTCTGGCGTGGTGCCAGGTGGTGCAGCTTTGGGAACTAAAACCACCGGGCTAGACCAAGGGCTATTCGAAGGTTCAATGACTCCGAGCTCCAGCATCTTAGCTACTTCGCTTCGGATGCTGGCCTTCACCTTGTCCGACAGCCGGTAAGACTTAGACTTCACAGGTGGGCTGTCACCGGTGTCCATGTCATGAACACACAGATGGGTCTTACCCGGGACAAGGGAGAACAGAGGAGAGAATGACCCCAAGACCTGGCGACATTCCTCCTGCTGCTCCAGAGTTAGGGATGGTGAGAGTTTCACCCCCCCCCACTGACCCATCCTTCTCTTGAGACGCAAACAGGTCGGGGAGAGGCTCAGTGTCCTCTTCCTCCGATCCATCAGTCACCATGATTAACATGACTTCGGGCCTCTCATAGTGGGGCTTGAGGTGATTGGCATGCAGCACCCTATGGGGATGCCGTGGGGTCTTGACGTCCACCAGGTAGGTAGACTTGCCCATCTTTTCCAATACCTCATAGGGGCCTGTCCAACGGTCCTGAAGAGCGCTCAGCTCTCCCGGCTCCATCACCCACACCTTCTGTCCAGGCTCCAGCTCCACTGGGTGAGCGTTGTGGTCGTACCACGCTTTCATCACTGCCTGTCTGGCTTCCAAGTTGTCAGAAGCTTGCTTCCACAACTTAGCCATTTGGCTCCGGAAGGCCAGCATGTAGCTCACCACATCCTGGGGAACTTTCCGGGGAGACTTTTCCCAGGAGTCCCTCACCAGGCTGAGAGGTCCTCGTACAGGGTGCCCGTACAAAAGCTCGAAGGGGCTGAAGCCCACTCCCTTCTGCGGCACTTCCCTGTAAGAAAAAAGTAAACAGGGTAGGAGGACGTCCCATTTCCTCCGCAGGCTTTCGGGTAGACTTCTGATCATACCCTTCAACGTCTTGTTGAATCTTTCCACAAGGCCATTGGCCTGTGGGTGATAAGGAGTGGTGAACCGGTAGGTCACTCCACACTCCTTCCACATTGCCCGCATGTATGCTGACATGAAGTTGGTCCCCCTATCAGACACAACTTCCTTGGGGAAACCCACTCGGGTAAAGATCCCCATCAGGGCCTTTGCCACCACCGGTGCAGAGATGGTTCTCAGAGGAATTGCCTCTGGATATCTTGTGGCATGATCCACCAGTACCAGGATAAACCTGTGACCAGAGGTTGTCGGTGGATCTAGGGGCCCAGCAATGTCGATGCCCACCCTTTCAAAGGGGGTGCCAACGACGGGAAGTGGTTCCAGGGGAGCTTTCAGCTTCATCCCTGTTTTCCCACTGGCTTGGCATGACACACACGACCGACAGTATGCGTCGGACGCCACCCTCATTCGAGGCCAATAAAAGTGGGGGACAAGCCTGGCAAAGGTCTTTTCCTGACCCAAGTGTCCTGCCAAGGGAATCTCATGAGCCAACTCTAACAGGAAGGCTCGGTAACACTGTGGGACTACCAGGGCCCGTGACAATCCGTGCACTGGCGCCCTGGGTTCACTGTAGAGAAGGCCATCCTCCCAGTAAACATGATAGTCCCAGACTCGTTACCCGCTGCTTGGGCTTCAGCCTGTTGCCTCAGACCCTCGAGGGAGGGACATTCCCTTTGTCCCTTGCTCAGTTCCTCCCTGGACGGACCTCCCTCCACTCGCCAATCAGCGGGGATAGGTAAGTTCTCCAACGGAACCATGTCCTCCTCCGTGGACTCCAGGTCCACCTCCGCAGGTGGCCTATCCGCCTCACGGGGCACGGACGTCGAGGCAGGCTCCTCCTGTCCTCGACATGCTCCCTCATCAGCAGCTACGGGGCGGGCCATTGTTCCAGACTCCGACCCCTGCGACTTCTCCTCTCGAGCAGTCGCCGACCTGGTACTCACACAGGCCCAATCAGGTGTACCCAGCCTCTCAGAATGAGTCCGGTATTCCACCTCCTTCCAAGCATTGTGCTCCATATCATTGCCCAGCAAACAATCGACTGGCACGGCGGGGCTTACGGCGACTCGAAGTGGACCTGCAACCCCTCCCCACTCAAAGGGAACCTCGGCCACAGGATAGTGACCCATTCTGCCGTCAGCCATTGCGGCTGGATGAAGTACGCCTGGCATCACCTGCTCCGAGGACACCAGATGACTCCTTACCATAGTCATACTGGCTCCTGTATCTCTCAGAGCTTCCCCTCTATGGCCATTGATGGTGATCCACTGCCCATACTTGGTAGTATTCGCGGGCACCTGGATCTTTGGAACCATCTCCCGATCACCCAGGGACACTAAGGTGACTCCCGCCCACTCCCTTCCCTTACTTGAGGACATCTCCTCCCCGAGCGCTACACTAGCGACTCCCGGGGCCTTTCCTCCAGTGGGAGGGGGTGGTCTCTTTGGGCATTTTGGGTCTCCTTTGTAATGTCCAATACGACCGCACTCAAAGCAATGGACAACCCTTGGCTGCTGACTCTGGCCAGGGTTAGGGTTCTTCTGCGGGTTTGCCTTAGAGTTGGAAAAGGTGTTTTTCCCCTTGAAGTTATTTTGGGGACCTTTGTAGAACTCTTTCTTATTATCTCCCCCCTCTTTCCTCTGGGGAGCGCCCTGTCCGGACTTCTGAGAATCTCCTCCGTCGTGGACACTCGGGTACTCGTCCAAATGTCCGCCTCCTCAGCAAGCTCACGGGGGCAAGTAAGTTTGCTGTCTACCAAGTGTTGCCTCAGCTCGGGAAGACATTTCTCGAGTAGATGCTCCTTGAGGATTAAGCCATACAACCCTTGATAGTCCTCCACCTCACTACCTTGGACCCACCCTTCCAGGGCTTTCTTGGCAAAATCCAGGAAGTCAACCCAATTTTGTGAGCTCAGCTTATGGCTGCCCCTAAACCTTTGCCGGTATTTCTCGGGGGTCAACCCAAACTTCCTGATGAGCGCCACCTTCATGGCGGGGTAATTAACCTGTTCCTCCCGGTCTAGGGCCAATAGGGCATCCCTACCTGTCGGAGGCATGTACCGGTATAATCCACCACCCCAATGCTTCTCATGGATCCCATGGGCTCTTAAGGAGACCTCAAAGGCTGCCAGCCACTTGGCTATGTCGTCTCCAGCGGTATAACTGGCGACTACGTCCTTGGGTAAATGGGGCCTGGGCTCCCTGGCAAATTCCTTTGACTCGACACCCTTCGGAGTGATGTTAGAGGCCTAGAACTCGAGTTCTCGTAGCTTGAACTCGTGTTCCATCCTCCTCCCCTCCCTCCGTTCTTCCAACTCCATTTTAGCTATTTCCCACCTTAACAGTCTTTCCTCTCTCCTGTCAGCTAACTCGGTTTCTGACAACCCTCTCGATGACACACTGCTGCCCTCCCGTGAGGTTGCCTTGGGGCTGATTGACATCTCACCCACCCCTGGGGGACATTCCGTAGTCCTATCAATGACAGTACCTCTGTCCGATTCCTCCTCTTCTACCGTTCCCTCCGTGTGTGCTTCCACCCATGCTTGCAGACTAGTACGGAGCTCCTCTCTTTTGGCCCCTCGCCTGACAAACACTCCCCTCTCCTGACAGAAATCCTTGAGCTGGGCCACAGTATAGGTCTCCAGCTCTGACATTTCGAATTCCATCTTGTCAGTGAAAAGTGTGGACCACCACCCCGAAGTAGGTGACCAGGATAAGAACTTTGAGGGTCACTTCCACCCACCTCTAGGAAAGAATTTGGAAAAAGCAAAACGTTGAATTTGAGGGCCGCTAGGAGAAAACTCCGGGTGTGTACCTGTAGTGCACACTGAAATATTATGTGGTTCAAAACAAGCACGGCTCGCAATCCCACCCGCTGAGCACCAATTTTATGTTGGACCTGCGATAGGCAAGCCCAGCACAAAGGGGGGTAGCTTGGCTTGAGTGACAAGGCGGTAGAAGGCTGTTGTGTTAAGCCGGCTATGACCAAATAATAACTCCCTGCACACCACATAAAAAGAAGGACACCACACCACTGTTATAGAAAAATACGTTTTGTTTATGTAAAAGTTCTCTGGGTTTGAAGGAAGTTCACTTAGGTAATCACATTCACATTTCTTACATGGGTTTGATTAGCTGTGTACTGGTTTCTCAGGAATAAATAGTTGGACTCTAATAAATAAATATACTGGATAAATATCAGGATTCAATACATTGGAATAAATATCAGCAATGACTGGAATAAATATCAGCAATGACTGGAATAAATATCAGCAATGACTGGACAGTTTCCTAGCAGGTTAGATACTGATCGTTTCACATAAATATCACAGGGTCATTCTGGTATCGCTGCCACCAATTAATCACTTTCAGGGTAAACACATTACGTTTGTCATTCAATGCGGAATGCGTGCTCTTACAGTTTTTGAAGTGTTCACGGGTTCGGGCTCTCTGGCACAAGATACGCGTGATAATCCCTTAGTTGCACTCACAACTCATTGCGCGTATATCTGGAAGATAAAGGCATAAAATGACTACGGCAATTACACTCCACGGCCAGCCGGTTCAATGTTACTGCTGCCGGAGGAGTCTGTGCGCTTCTGTCAGCGCAGGCGGGGTTTCCGAAGGCGGCTCCAGTTCACGAGTCTTGGGACCGTCGAACGGGCTGCCGGAGGAGCCAAAACACCTGCGCGCACAGTTCAAAATGAGACCGCATCACAGTTCCACAACAACGCGGCAACTTCAGGGGTAGAGACGGTCCACCTCACTTCGGCGGCGCCGGTAAGCGCTCCAGTCAGTATGGCACTTCTCCCAAGGGCAAAGGGGGGGTTCCAGGGGCGCCGCGATCCTCCCTCCGAGCTCACTCACGGGGGGGGGTTCCGCCCACACACCAGCTCCCAAGTCACTCGGGCAGGGCAGAGATAGTAATCTCGCCCAAATGAAGGCCAGCCTTTTCCGCCCCAGCGCAGCACCTCACCTTCTATCCACAAACAGCGCGTCAACGGCGGTGGGTTCAGAGACGTCCGAACGCCCGCCAGGAGGCACTTAAGTTGAAGGTGGCACTTTTAAGAGTTGCAGTTGCGTTCTCACCACTGGGGGGCGGGGAGGCTCTAACTATGGCCAAAGTCTCTGAGGGGCAATTGGGCACTTGCTGACCAGGCGCTGAAGGCTAGAGGTCACTGCTCACGCTTCTGACTGGAACGCCAGTCAGGGTCCACGCCAGCAACCTCTGCTGCTCTTCTGCCTGCGCTATCAGCTGCCTCAGGGGGTTAACAGGGCAGGTGTCAATCTGGGGTCAAGTCCTCTTCTTCTGGTGTTCTTTGATCATTCTCTATCACATCTAAAATGGCCGCCAGGGACTGGGCCTTATATAGCCCATGCCCTAGGATGCCAGCACGAGCCAGAAGGTTCTAGAACCTTCTCTGGCTATGTCAATGACATGGCCCTTTCAAGGTATCTTTTTGGTCATTAGGAGCCACCGTACTGGGCTTCCTAAGGCAGCCATTTTGTGTACTTGTAACTCCTGAGGGGATTCCTGTCAGGTTTGCAGGTTACACAAAGTGCGCCAAAACCTTCAAAGGGTCAGAGGTCAGAGGGGCTCCAATGGAAGTCACTCTCATAGGGGACAATGGTGTCCACCATTTTAGGGTTGACAACCCCAGTTGGTTATGCCACTGGTTCCGTCAGGCGCCTTGTACATAGGTGCCAGGAACTTGGTGAGCAACTGGGCATCAAAGAGCATCTAGCCCCATGGGACAACACACAAAAAGGTCCTGGTAGACAAAGAAAAAGCGACACATTTTAGGAGGTACGGGGGAACAAAATAAATCATAGTGTGAGGGGAAGTTCAGAAGCAGACAGGTCTAACACCATTGCTTTTGGAAGCTGTGACATATTTAGAGAGTAACTGGAACCGCTTCTTGCAATCTGAAAGACTGTATTTACAAGGCACTACGTGAAGAGTATATGTACAACCTGAACAAGTAACTGGAACCATTTTGAACTGTACAAAGACCATATTTACAAGCCTGCTTTGAATCTATATAAAATAGATATATTTTACATAAATACAGTCTGGCATCATTGTGTGGTGGGTTGATGGTTATTGTGTGTGATACTGCAAATGTTTAACCCTATGTACTCCAGAGTTTAGCCTAGACTGCTTGCGCCACACTACCTAGAGGGTGAGCAGGGGTTATTTCTGGGAGTAATACTTTGCCCTGACTTAGAGGAGAGGGTCCCTGCTTGTCGCCAGTGCTGCGCTGCGCCAACCAGAGACCCCCAATTCTAACACATATATTCTCCAGTCTGAGGCGCTGGGACCCTTGCCGCACACGCAAGTCTGAGGGCTGGGTCATTCGTGTATTCTCCAGTCTGAGGCGCTGGGGCCCTTGCCGCACACGCAAGTCTGAGGGCTGGGTAATTCCTGTATTCTCCAGTCTGAGGCGCTGGGACCCTTGCCGCACACGCAAGTCTGAGGGCTGGGTCATTCATGTATTCTCCAGTCTGAGGCGCTGGGACCCTTGCTGCACACGCAAGTCTGAGGGCTGGGTCATTCATGTATTCTCCAGTCTGAGGCGCTGGGACCCTTGCCGCACACGCAGGTCTGAGGGCTGGGTCATTCATGTATTCTCCAGTCTGAGGCGCTGGGACCCTTGCCGCACACGCAAGTCTGAGGGCTGGGTCATTCATGTATTCTCCAGTCTGAGGCGCTGGGACCCTTGCCGCACACGCAAGTCTGAGGTCTGGGTCATTCATGTATTCTCCAGTCTGAGGCGCTGGTACCCTTGCCACACACGCAAGTCTGAGGGCTGGGTAATTCATGTGTTCTCCAGTCTGAGGCGCTGGGGCCCTTGCTGCACACGCAAGTCTGAGGGCTCGGGTCATTCATGTGTTCTCCAGTCTGAGGCGCTGTGACCCTTGCCGCACACGCAAGTCTGAGGGCTTGGGTCATTCATGTATTCTCCAGTCTGAGGGGCAGTGACCCTTGCCGCACACGCAAGTCTGAGGGCTGGGTCGTTCATGTATTCTCCAGTCTGTGGCGCTGTGACCCTTGCCGCACACGCAAGTCTGAGGGCTGGTTCGTTCATGTATTCTCCAGTCTGAGGAGCTGTGACCCTTGCCGCACATGCAAGTCTGAGGGCTGGGTCATTCATGTATTCTCCAGTCTGAGGCGCTGTGACCCTTGCCGCACACGCAAGTCTGAGGGCTGGGTCATTCATGTATTCTCCCGTCTGAGGTGCTGTGACCCTTGCCGCACACGCAAGTCTGAGGGCTGGGTCATTCATGTATTCTCCAGTCTGAGGCGCTGGGACCCTTGCCGCACACGCAAGTCTGAGGGCTGGGTCATTCATGTATTCTCCAGTCTGAGGCGCTGGGACCCTTGCCGCACATGCAGGTCTGAGGGCTGGGTCATTCATGTATTCTCCAGTCTGAGGCGCTGGGACCCTTGCCGCACACGCAAGTCTGAGGGCTGGGTCATTCATGTATTCTCCAGTCTGAGGCGCTGGGACCCTTGCCGCACACGCAAGTCTGAGGTCTGGGTCATTCATGTATTCTCCAGTCTGAGGCGCTGGTACCCTTGCCACACACGCAAGTCTGAGGGCTGGGTAATTCATGTGTTCTCCAGTCTGAGGCGCTGGGGCCCTTGCTGCACACGCAAGTCTGAGGGCTCGGGTCATTCATGTGTTCTCCAGTCTGAGGCGCTGTGACCCTTGCCGCACACGCAGGTCTGAGGGCTTGGGTCATTCATGTATTCTCCAGTCTGAGGCGCTGGGACCCTTGCCGCACTCGCAAGTCTGAGGGCTGGGTCATTCATGTCTTCTCCCGTCTGAGGCGCTGTGACCCTTGCCGCACACGCAAGTCTGAGGGCTTGGGTCATTCATGTATTCTCCAGTCTGAGGGGCTGTGACCCTTGCCGCACACGCACGTCTGAGGGCTTGGGTCATTCATGTATTCTCCAGTCCGAGGCGCTGAGACCCTTGCCGCACACGCAAGTCTGAGGGCTGGGTAATTCATGTGTTCTCCAGCCCGGGGCGCTGAGACCCTTGCCGCACACGCAAGTCTGAGGGCTGGGTCATTCATGTATTCTCCTGTCTAAGGCGCTGTGACCCTTGCCGCACACGCAAGTCTGAGGGCTGGGTCATTCATGTATTCTCCTGTCTAAGGCGCTGTGACCCTTGCCGCACACGCAAGTCTGAGGGCTGGGTCATTCATGTATTCTCCAGTCTGAGGCGCTGGGACCCTTGCCGCACACGCAAGTCTGAGGGCTGGGTCATTCATGTATTCTCCAGTCTGAGGCGCTGGGACCCTTGCCGCACACGCAGGTCTGAGGGCTGGGTCATTCATGTATTCTCCAGTCAGAGGCGCTGGGACCCCTAACGCACACGCAAGTCTGAGGGCTGGGTCATTCATGTATTCTCCAGTCTGAGGCGCTGGAACCCTTGCAGCACGCGCAAGTCTGAGGGCTGGGTCATTCATGCATTCTCCAGTCTGAGGCGCTGGGACCCTTGCCGCACACGCAAGTCTGAGCTCTGGGTCATGCATGTATTCTCCAGTCTGAGGTGCTGGGACCCTTGCCACACACGCAAGTGTGAGGGCTGGGTCATTCATGTGTTCTCCAGTCTGAGGCGCTGGGGCCCTTGCTGCACACGCAAGTCTGAGGGCTGGGTCATTCATGTATTCTCCAGTCTGAGGCGCTGCGACCCTTGCCTCACACACAGGTCTGAGGGCTGAGTCATTCATGTATTCTCCAGTCTGAGGCGCTGGGACCCCTACCGCACACGCAAGTCTGAGGGCTGGGTCATTCATGTATTCTCCAGTCTGAGGCGCTGGAACCCTTGCCGCACACGCAAGTCTGAGGGCTGGGTCATTCATGTATTCTCCAGTCTGAGGCGCTGGCACCCTTGCCGCACACGCAAGTCTGAGGTCTGGGTCATTCATGTATTCTCCAGTCTGACGCGCAGGGACCCTTGCCACACACGCAAGTCTGAGGGCTGGGTCATTCATGTGTTCTCCAGTCTGAGGCGCTGGGGCCCTTGCTGCACACGCAAGTCTGAGGGCTTGGGTCTTTCATGTATTCTCCAGTCTGAGGCGCTGTGACCCTTGCCGCACACGCAAGTCTGAGGGCTGGGTCATTCATGTATTCTCCAGTCTGAGGCGCTGGGACCCTTGACGCACAGTCAAGTCTGAGGGCTGGGTCATTCATGTATTCTCCAGTGTGAGGCGCTGGGACCCTTGTAGCACATGCAAGTCTGAGGGCTGGGTCATTCCTGTATTCTCCAGTCTGAGGCGCTGGGACCCTTGCCGCACACGCAGGTCTGAGGGCTGGGTCATTCATGTATTCTCCAGTCTGAGGCGCTGGGACCCCTAACGCACACGCAAGTCTGAGGGCTGGGTCATTCATGTATTCTCGAGTCTGAGGCGCTGGAACCCTTGCAGCACACGCAAGTCTGAGGGCTGGGTCATTCATGTATTCTCCAGTCTGAGGCGCTGGGACCCTTGCCGCACACGCAAGTCTGAGCTCTGGGTCATGCATGTATTCTCCAGTCTGAGGCACTGGGACCCTTGCCACACACGCAAGTGTGAGGGCTGGGTCATTCATGTGTTCTCCAGTCTGAGGCGCTGGGGCCCTTGCTGCACACGCAAGTCTGAGGGCTGGGTCATTCATGTATTCTCCAGTCTGAGGCGCTGCGACCCTTGCCTCACACGCAGGTCTGAGGGCTGGGTCATTCATGTATTCTCCAGTCTGAGGCGCTGGGACCCCTACCACACACGCAAGTCTGAGGGCTGGGTCATTCATGTATTCTCCAGTCTGAGGCGCTGGAACCCTTGCCGCACACGCAAGTCTGAGGGCTGGGTCATTCATGTATTCTCCAGTCTGAGGCGCTGGCACCCTTGCCGCACACGCAAGTCTGAGGTCTGGGTCATTCATGTATTCTCCAGTCTGAGGCGCAGGGACCCTTGCCACACACGCAAGTCTGAGGGCTGGGTCATTCATGTGTTCTCCAGTCTGAGGCGCTGGGGCCCTTGCTGCACACGCAAGTCTGAGGGCTTGGGTCTTTCATGTATTCTCCAGTCTGAGGCGCTGTGACCCTTGCCGCACACGCAAGTCTGAGGGCTGGGTCATTCATGTATTCTCCAGTCTGAGGCGCTGGGACCCTTGACGCACAGTCAAGTCTGAGGGCTGGGTCATTCATGTATTCTCCAGTGTGAGGCGCTGGGACCCTTGTAGCACATGCAAGTCTGAGGGCTGGGTCATTCCTGTATTCTCCAGTCTGAGGCACTGGGACCCTTGCCGCACACGCAAGTCTGAGGGCTGGGTCATTCATGTATTCTCCAGTCTGAGGCGCTGAGACCCTTGCTGCACACGCAAGTCTGAGGGCTGGGTCATTCATGTGTTCTCCAGTCTGAGGCGCTGGGGCCCTTGCCGCACACGCAAGTCTGAGGGCTGGGTCATTCATGTGTTCTCCAGTCTGAGGCGCTGGGGCCCTTGCCGCACACGCAGGTCTGAGGGCTGGGTCATTCATGTATTCTCCAGTCTGAGGCGCTGGGACCCCTAACGCACACGCAAGTCTGAGGGCTGGGTCATTCATGTATTCTCCAGTCTGAGGTGCTGGAACCCTTGCAGCACACGCAAGTCTGAGGGCTGGGTCATTCATGCATTCTCCAGTCTGAGGCGCTGGGACCCTTGCCGCACACGCAAGTCTGAGCTCTGGGGCATGCATGTATTCTCCAGTCTGAGGCGCTGGGACCCTTGCCACACACGCAAGTGTGAGGGCTGGGTCATTCATGTGTTCTCCAGTCTGAGGCGCTGGGGCCCTTGCTGCACACGCAAGTCTGAGGGCTGGGTCATTCATGTATTCTCCAGTCTGAGGCGCTGCGACCCTTGCCTCACACGCAGGTCTGAGGGCTGAGTCATTCATGTATTCTCCAGTCTGAGGCGCTCGGACCCCTACCGCACACGCAAGTCTGAGGGCTGGGTCATTCATGTATTCTCCAGTCCGAGGCGCTGGAACCCTTGCCGCACACGCAAGTCTGAGGGCTGGGTCATTCATGTATTCTCCAGTCTGAGGCGCTGGCACCCTTGCCGCACACGCAAGTCTGAGGTCTGGGTCATTCATGTATTCTCCAGTCTGAGGCGCAGGGACCCTTGCCACACACGCAAGTCTGAGGGCTGGGTCATTCATGTGTTCTCCAGTCTGAGGCGCTGGGGCCCTTGCTGCACACGAAAGTCTGAGGGCTTGGGTCTTTCATGTATTCTCCAGTCTGAGGCGCTGTGACCCTTGCCGCACACGCAAGTCTGTGGGGTGGGTCATTCATGTATTCTCCAGTCTGAGGCGCTGGGACCCTTGACGCACAGTCAAGTCTGAGGGCTGGGTCATTCATGTATTCTCCAGTGTGAGGCGCTGGGACCCTTGTAGCACATGCAAGTCTGAGGGCTGGGTCATTCCTGTATTCTCCAGTCTGAGGCGCTGGGACCCTTGCCGCACACGCAGGTCTGAGGGCTGGGTCATTCATGTATTCTCCAGTCTGAGGCGCTGGGACCCCTAACGCACACGCAAGTCTGAGGGCTGGGTCATTCATGTATTCTCGAGTCTGAGGCGCTGGAACCCTTGCAGCACACGCAAGTCTGAGGGCTGGGTCATTCATGCATTCTCCAGTCTGAGGCACTGGGACCCTTGCCGCACACGCAAGTCTGAGCTCTGGGTCATGCATGTATTCTCCAGTCTGAGGTGCTGGGACCCTTGCCACACACGCAAGTGTGAGGGCTGGGTCATTCATGTGTTCTCCAGTCTGAGGCGCTGGGGCCCTTGCTGCACACGCAAGTCTGAGGGCTGGGTCATTCATGTATTCTCCAGTCTGAGGCGCTGGGACCCCTACCGCACACGCAAGTCTGAGGGCTGGGTCATTCATGTATTCTCCAGTCTGAGGCGCTGGAACCCTTGCCGCACACGCAAGTCTGAGGGCTGGGTCATTCATGTGTTCTCCAGTCTGAGGCGCTGGGGCCCTTGCTGCACACGCAAGTCTGAGGGCTTGGGTCTTTCATGTATTCTCCAGTCTGAGGCGCTGTGACCCTTGCCGCACACGCAAGTCTGAGGGCTGGGTCATTCATGTATTCTCCAGTCTGAGGCGCTGGGACCCTTGACGCACAGTCAAGTCTGAGGGCTGGGTCATTCATGTATTCTCCAGTGTGAGGCGCTGGGACCCTTGTAGCACATGCAAGTCTGAGGGCTGGGTCATTCCTGTATTCTCCAGTCTGAGGCGCTGGGACCCTTGCCGCACACGCAAGTCTGAGGGCTGGGTCATTCATGTATTCTCCAGTCTGAGGCGCTGGGACCCTTGCTGCACACGCAAGTCTGAGGGCTGGGTCATTCATGTGTTCTCCAGTCTGAGGTGCTGGGGCCCTTGCCGCACACGCAAGTCTGAGGGCTGGGTCATTCATGTGTTCTCCAGTCTGAGGCGCTGGGGCCCTTGCCGCACATGCAAGTCTGAGGGCTGGGTCATTCATGTATTCTCCAGTCTGAGGCGCTGGGACCCTTGACGCACAGTCAAGTCTGAGGGCTGGGTCATTCATGTATTCTCCAGTGTGAGGCGCTGGGACCCTTGTAGCACATGCAAGTCTGAGGGCTGGGTCATTCCTGTATTCTCCAGTCTGAGGCGCTGGGACCCTTGCCGCACACGCAAGTCTGAGGGCTGGGTCATTCATGTATTCTCCAGTCTGACGCGCAGGGACCCTTGCCACACACGCAAGTCTGAGGGCTGGGTCATTCATGTGTTCTCCAGTCTGAGGCGCTGGGGCCCTTGCTGCACACGCAAGTCTGAGGGCTTGGGTCTTTCATGTATTCTCCAGTCTGAGGCGCTGTGACCCTTGCCGCACACGCAAGTCTGAGGGCTGGGTCATTCATGTATTCTCCAGTCTGAGGCGCTGGGACCCTTGACGCACAGTCAAGTCTGAGGGCTGGGTCATTCATGTATTCTCCAGTGTGAGGCGCTGGGACCCTTGTAGCACATGCAAGTCTGAGGGCTGGGTCATTCCTGTATTCTCCAGTCTGAGGCGCTGGGACCCTTGCCGCACACGCAGGTCTGAGGGCTGGGTCATTCATGTATTCTCCAGTCTGAGGCGCTGGGACCCCTAACGCACACGCAAGTCTGAGGGCTGGGTCATTCATGTATTCTCGAGTCTGAGGCGCTGGAACCCTTGCAGCACACGCAAGTCTGAGGGCTGGGTCATTCATGTATTCTCCAGTCTGAGGCGCTGGGACCCTTGCCGCACACGCAAGTCTGAGCTCTGGGTCATGCATGTATTCTCCAGTCTGAGGCACTGGGACCCTTGCCACACACGCAAGTGTGAGGGCTGGGTCATTCATGTGTTCTCCAGTCTGAGGCGCTGGGGCCCTTGCTGCACACGCAAGTCTGAGGGCTGGGTCATTCATGTATTCTCCAGTCTGAGGCGCTGCGACCCTTGCCTCACACGCAGGTCTGAGGGCTGGGTCATTCATGTATTCTCCAGTCTGAGGCGCTGGGACCCCTACCACACACGCAAGTCTGAGGGCTGGGTCATTCATGTATTCTCCAGTCTGAGGCGCTGGAACCCTTGCCGCACACGCAAGTCTGAGGGCTGGGTCATTCATGTATTCTCCAGTCTGAGGCGCTGGCACCCTTGCCGCACACGCAAGTCTGAGGTCTGGGTCATTCATGTATTCTCCAGTCTGAGGCGCAGGGACCCTTGCCACACACGCAAGTCTGAGGGCTGGGTCATTCATGTGTTCTCCAGTCTGAGGCGCTGGGGCCCTTGCTGCACACGCAAGTCTGAGGGCTTGGGTCTTTCATGTATTCTCCAGTCTGAGGCGCTGTGACCCTTGCCGCACACGCAAGTCTGAGGGCTGGGTCATTCATGTATTCTCCAGTCTGAGGCGCTGGGACCCTTGACGCACAGTCAAGTCTGAGGGCTGGGTCATTCATGTATTCTCCAGTGTGAGGCGCTGGGACCCTTGTAGCACATGCAAGTCTGAGGGCTGGGTCATTCCTGTATTCTCCAGTCTGAGGCACTGGGACCCTTGCCGCACACGCAAGTCTGAGGGCTGGGTCATTCATGTATTCTCCAGTCTGAGGCGCTGAGACCCTTGCTGCACACGCAAGTCTGAGGGCTGGGTCATTCATGTGTTCTCCAGTCTGAGGCGCTGGGGCCCTTGCCGCACACGCAAGTCTGAGGGCTGGGTCATTCATGTGTTCTCCAGTCTGAGGCGCTGGGGCCCTTGCCGCACACGCAGGTCTGAGGGCTGGGTCATTCATGTATTCTCCAGTCTGAGGCGCTGGGACCCCTAACGCACACGCAAGTCTGAGGGCTGGGTCATTCATGTATTCTCCAGTCTGAGGTGCTGGAACCCTTGCAGCACACGCAAGTCTGAGGGCTGGGTCATTCATGCATTCTCCAGTCTGAGGCGCTGGGACCCTTGCCGCACACGCAAGTCTGAGCTCTGGGGCATGCATGTATTCTCCAGTCTGAGGCGCTGGGACCCTTGCCACACACGCAAGTGTGAGGGCTGGGTCATTCATGTGTTCTCCAGTCTGAGGCGCTGGGGCCCTTGCTGCACACGCAAGTCTGAGGGCTGGGTCATTCATGTATTCTCCAGTCTGAGGCGCTGCGACCCTTGCCTCACACGCAGGTCTGAGGGCTGAGTCATTCATGTATTCTCCAGTCTGAGGCGCTCGGACCCCTACCGCACACGCAAGTCTGAGGGCTGGGTCATTCATGTATTCTCCAGTCCGAGGCGCTGGAACCCTTGCCGCACACGCAAGTCTGAGGGCTGGGTCATTCATGTATTCTCCAGTCTGAGGCGCTGGCACCCTTGCCGCACACGCAAGTCTGAGGTCTGGGTCATTCATGTATTCTCCAGTCTGAGGCGCAGGGACCCTTGCCACACACGCAAGTCTGAGGGCTGGGTCATTCATGTGTTCTCCAGTCTGAGGCGCTGGGGCCCTTGCTGCACACGCAAGTCTGAGGGCTTGGGTCTTTCATGTATTCTCCAGTCTGAGGCGCTGTGACCCTTGCCGCACACGCAAGTCTGAGGGCTGGGTCATTCATGTATTCTCCAGTCTGAGGCGCTGGGACCCTTGACGCACAGTCAAGTCTGAGGGCTGGGTCATTCATGTATTCTCCAGTGTGAGGCGCTGGGACCCTTGTAGCACATGCAAGTCTGAGGGCTGGGTCATTCCTGTATTCTCCAGTCTGAGGCGCTGGGACCCTTGCCGCACACGCAAGTCTGAGGGCTGGGTCATTCATGTATTCTCCAGTCTGAGGCGCTGGGACCCTTGCTGCACACGCAAGTCTGAGGGCTGGGTCATTCATGTGTTCTCCAGTCTGAGGCGCTGGGGCCCTTGCCGCACACGCAAGTCTGAGGGCTGGGTCATTCATGTGTTCTCCAGTCTGAGGCGCTGGGGCCCTTGCCGCACATGCAAGTCTGAGGGCTTGGGTCATTCATGTATTCTCCAGTCTGAGGCGCTGGGACCCTTGCTGCACAAGCAAGTCTGAGGGCTGGGTCATTCATGTGTTTTCCAGTCTGAGGCGCTGTGACCCTTGCCGCACACGCAGGTCTGAGGGCTTGGGTCATTCGTGTATTCTCCAGTCTGAGGCGCTGGACCCTTGCCACACTCGCAAGTCTGAGGGCTGGGTCATTCATGTCTTCTCCCGTCTGAGGCGCTGTGACCCTTGCCGCACACGCAAGTCTGAGGGCTTGGGTCATTCACGTATTCTCCAGTCTGAGGCGCTGTGACCCTTGCCGCATACGCAAGTCTGAGGGCTTGGGTCATTCATGTATTCTTCAGTCTGAGGGGCTGTGACCCTTGCCGCACACGCAAGTCTGAGGGCTGGGTCATTCATGTATTCTCCAATCTGAGGCGCTGTGACCCTTGCCGCACACGCAAGTCTGAGGGCTGGGTCATTCATGTATTCTCCAGTCTGAGGCGCTGTGACACTTGCCGCAAACGCAAGTCTGAGGGCTGGGTCATTCATGTATTCTCCCGTCTGAGGCGCTGTGACCCTTGCCGCACACGCAAGTCTGAGGGCTGGGTCATTCATGTATTCTCCAGTCTGAGGCGCTGGACCCTTGCCGCACACGCAAGTCTGAGGGCTGGGTCATTCATGGATTCTCCAGTCTGAGGCGCTGGGACCCTTGCCACACACGCAAGTCTGAGGGCTGGGTCCTTCATGTGTTCTCCAGTCTGAGGCACTGTGAACCTTGCCACACACGCAAGTCTGAGGGCTGGGTCATTCATGTATTCTCCCGTCTAAGGCGCTGTGACCCTTGCCGCACACTCAAGTCTGAGGGCTGGGTCATTCATGTATTCTCCAGTCTGAGGCGCTGGGACCCTTGTCGCACACGCAAGTCTGAGGGCTGGGTCATTCATGTATTCTCCAGTCTGAGGCGCTGGGACCCTTGCCGCACGCGCAGGTCTGAGGGCTGGGTCATTCATGTATTCTCCAGTCTGAGGCGCTGGGACCCCTAACGCACACGCAAGTCTGAGGGCTGGGTCATTCATGTATTCTCCAGTCTGAGGCGCTGGAACCCTTGCCGCACACGCAAGTCTGAGGGCTGGGTCATTCATGTGTTCTCCAGTCTGAGGCGCTGGGACCCTTGCCGCACACGCAAGTCTGAGGTCTGGGTCATTCATGTATTCTCCAGTCTGAGGTGCTGGGACCCTTGCCACACACGCAAGTCTGAGGGCTGGGTCATTCATGTATTCTCCAGTCTGAGGCGCTGTGACCCTTGCCGCACACGCAAGTCTGAGGGCTGGGTCATTCATGTATTCTCCAGTCTGAGGCGCTGTGACCCTTGCCGCAAACGCAAGTCTGAGGGCTGGGTCATTCATGTATTCTTCCATCTGAGGCGCTGTGACCCTTGCCGCACACACAAGTCTGAGGGCTGGGTCATTCATGTATTCTCCAGTCTGAGGCGCTGGGACCCTTGCTGCACACGCAAGTCTGAGGGCTGGGTCATTCATGTATTCTCCAGTCTGAGGCGCTGGACCCTTGCCGCACACGCAAGTCTGAGGGCTGGGTCATTCATGGATTCTCCAGTCTGAGGCGCTGGGACCCTTGCCACACACGCAAGTCTGAGGGCTGGGTCCTTCATGTGTTCTCCAGTCTAAGGCGCTGGGGCCCTTGCCGCACACGCAAGTCTGAGGGCTTGGGTCATTCATGTGTTCTCCAGTCTGAGGCGCTGTGACCCTTGCCACACACGCAGGTCTGAGGGCTTGGGTCATTCATGTGTTCTCCAGTCTGAGGCGCTGTGACCCTTTCCCGCACATGCAAGTCTGAGGGCTTGGGTCATTCATGTATTCTCCAGTCTGAGGCGCTGTGACCCTTGCCGCACACGCAAGTCTGAGGGCTGGGTCATTCATGTATTCTGCAGTACGAGGCGCTGTGACACTTGCCACACACACAAGTCTGAGGGCTGGGTCATTCATGTATTCTCCCATCTGAGGCGCTGTGAACCTTGCCGCACACGCAAGTCCGAGGGCTGGGTCATTCATGTATTCTCCCGTCTGAGGCGCTGTGACCCTTGCCGCGCACGCAAGTCTGAGGGCTGGGTCATTCATGCATTCTCCAGTCTGAGGCGCTGTGACCCTTGCCGCATACGCAAGTCTGAGGGCTTGGGTCATTCATGTATTCTCCAGTCTGAGGGGCTGTGACCCTTGCCGCACACGCAAGTCTGAGGGCTGGGTCATTCATGTATTCTCCAGTCTGAGGCGCTGTGACCCTTGCCGCACACGCAAGTCTGAGGGCTGGGTCATTCATGTATTCTCCAGTCTGAGGCGCTGTGACACTTGCCGCAAACGCAAGTCTGAGGGCTGGGTCATTCATGTATTCTCCCGTCTGAGGCGCTGTGACCCTTGCCGCACACGCAAGTCTGAGGGCTGGGTCATTCATGTATTCTCCAGTCTGAGGCGCTGGACCCTTGCCGCACACGCAAGTCTGAGGGCTGGGTCATTCATGGATTCTCCAGTCTGAGGCGCTGGGACCCTTGCCACACACGCAAGTCTGAGGGCTGGGTCCTTCATGTGTTCTCCAGTCTGAGGCGCTGTGAACCTTGCCACACACGCAAGTATGAGGGCTGGGTCATTCATGTATTCTCCCGTCTAAGGCGCTGTGACCCTTGCCGCACACGCAAGTCTGAGGGCTGGGTCATTCATGTATTCTCCAGTCTGAGGCGCTGGGACCCTTGTCGCACACGCAAGTCTGAGGGCTGGGTCATTCATGTATTCTCCAGTCTGAGGCGCTGGGACCCTTGCCGCACACGCAGGTCTGAGGGCTGGGTCATTCATGTATTCTCCAGTCTGAGGCGCTGGGACCCCTAACGCACACGCAAGTCTGAGGGCTGGGTCATTCATGTATTCTCCAGTCTGAGGCGCTGGAACCCTTGCCGCACACGCAAGTCTGAGGGCTGGGTCATTCATGTGTTCTCCAGTCTGAGGCGCTGGGACCCTTGCCGCACACGCAAGTCTGAGGTCTGGGTCATTCATGTATTCTCCAGTCTGAGGTGCTGGGACCCTTGCCACACACGCAAGTCTGAGGGCTGGGTCATTCATGTATTCTCCAGTCTGAGGCGCTGTGACCCTTGCCGCACACGCAAGTCTGAGGGCTGGGTCATTCATGTATTCTCCAGTCTGAGGCGCTGTGACCCTTGCCGCAAACGCAAGTCTGAGGGCTGGGTCATTCATGTATTCTTCCGTCTGAGGCGCTGTGACCCTTGCCGCACACACAAGTCTGAGGGCTGGGTCATTCATGTATTCTCCAGTCTGAGGCGCTGGGACCCTTGCTGCACACGCAAGTCTGAGGGCTGGGTCATTCATGTATTCTCCAGTCTGAGGCGCTGGACCCTTGCCGCACACGCAAGTCTGAGGGCAGGGTCATTCATGGATTCTCCAGTCTGAGGCGCTGGGACCCTTGCCACACACGCAAGTCTGAGGGCTGGGTCCTTCATGTGTTCTCCAGTCTAAGGCGCTGGGGCCCTTGCCGCACACGCAAGTCTGAGGGCTTGGGTCATTCATGTGTTCTCCAGTCTGAGGCGCTGTGACCCTTGCCACACACGCAGGTCTGAGGGCTTGGGTCATTCACGTGTTCTCCAGTCTGAGGCGCTGTGACCCTTTCCCGCACATGCAAGTCTGAGGGCTTGGGTCATTCATGTATTCTCCAGTCTGAGGCGCTGTGACCCTTGCCGCACACGCAAGTCTGAGGGCTGGGTCATTCATGTATTCTGCAGTCTGAGGCGCTGTGACACTTGCCACACACACAAGTCTGAGGGCTGGGTCATTCATGTATTCTCCCGTCTGAGGCGCTGTGACCCTTGCCGCACACGCAAGTCTGAGGGCTGGGTCATTCATGTATTCTCCAGTCTGAGGCGCTGGACCCTTGCCGCACACGCAAGTCTGAGGGCTGGGTCATTCATGGATTCTCCAGTCTGAGGCGCTGGGACCCTTGCTACACACGCAAGTCTGAGGGCTGGGTCCTTCATGTGTTCTCCAGTCTGAGGCGCTGTGAACCTTGCCACACACGCAAGTATGAGGGCTGGGTCATTCATGTATTCTCCCGTCTAAGGCGCTGTGACTCTTGCCGCACACGCAAGTCTGAGGGCTGGGTCATTCATGTATTCTCCAGTCTGAGGCGCTGGGACCCTTGTCGCACACGCAAGTCTGAGGGCTGGGTCATTCATGTATTCTCCAGTCTGAGGCGCTGGGACCCTTGCCGCACACGCAGGTCTGAGGGCTGGGTCATTCATGTATTCTCCAGTCTGAGGCGCTGGGACCCCTAACGCACACGCAAGTCTGAGGGCTGGGTCATTCATGTATTCTCCAGTCTGAGGCGCTGGAACCCTTGCCGCACACGCAAGTCTGAGGGCTGGGTCATTCATGTGTTCTCCAGTCTGAGGCGCTGGGACCCTTGCCGCACACGCAAGTCTGAGGTCTGGGTCATTCATGTATTCTCCAGTCTGAGGTGCTGGGACCCTTGCCACACACGCAAGTCTGAGGGCTGGGTCATTCATGTATTCTCCAGTCTGAGGCGCTATGACCCTTGCCGCACACGCAAGTCTGAGGGCTGGGTCATTCATGTATTCTCCAGTCTGAGGCGCTGTGACCCTTGCCGCAAACGCAAGTCTGAGGGCTGGGTCATTCATGTATTCTTCCGTCTGAGGCGCTGTGACCCTTGCCGCACACACAAGTCTGAGGGCTGGGTCATTCATGTATTCTCCAGTCTGAGGCGCTGGGACCCTTGCTGCACACGCAAGTCTGAGGGCTGGGTCATTCATGTATTCTCCAGTCTGAGGCGCTGGACCCTTGCCGCACACGCAAGTCTGAGGGCAGGGTCATTCATGGATTCTCCAGTCTGAGGCGCTGGGACCCTTGCCACACACGCAAGTCTGAGGGCTGGGTCCTTCATGTGTTCTCCAGTCTAAGGCGCTGGGGCCCTTGCCGCACACGCAAGTCTGAGGGCTTGGGTCATTCATGTGTTCTCCAGTCTGAGGCGCTGTGACCCTTGCCACACACGCAGGTCTGAGGGCTTGGGTCATTCACGTGTTCTCCAGTCTGAGGCGCTGTGACCCTTTCCCGCACATGCAAGTCTGAGGGCTTGGGTCATTCATGTATTCTCCAGTCTGAGGCGCTGTGACCCTTGCCGCACACGCAAGTCTGAGGGCTGGGTCATTCATGTATTCTGCAGTCTGAGGCGCTGTGACACTTGCCACACACACAAGTCTGAGGGCTGGGTCATTCATGTATTCTCCCATCTGAGGCGCTGTGAACCTTGCCGCACACGCAAGTCCGAGGGCTGGGTCATTCATGTATTCTCCCGTCTGAGGCGCTGTGACCCTTGCCGCGCACGCAAGTCTGAGGGCTGTGTCATTCATGTATTCTCCAGTCTGAGGCGCTGGGACCCTTGCCGCACACGCAAGTCTGAGGGATGTGTCATTCATGTATTCTCCAGTTTGAGGCGCTGGGACCCTTGCCGCACACGCAAGTCTGAGGGCTGTGTCATTCATGTATTCTCCAGTCTGAGGCGCTGGGACCCTTGCCGCACCTGCAAGTCTGAGGGCTGGGTCATTCATGTATTCTCCAGTCTGAGGCGCTGGACCCTTGCCGCACACGCAAGTCTGAGGGCAGGGTCATTCATGTATTCTCCAGTCTGAGGCGCTGTGACCCTTGCCGCACACGCAAGTCTGAGGGCTGGGTCATTCATGTATTCTCCAGTCTGAGGCGCTGTGACCCTTGCCGCAAACGCAAGTCTGAGGGCTGGGTCATTCATGTATTCTTCCGTCTGAGGCGCTGTGACCCTTGCCGCACACACAAGTCTGAGGGCTGGGTCATTCATGTATTCTCCAGTCTGAGGCGCTGGGACCCTTGCTGCACACGCAAGTCTGAGGGCTGGGTCATTCATGTATTCTCCAGTCTGAGGCGCTGGACCCTTGCCGCACACGCAAGTCTGAGGGCAGGGTCATTCATGGATTCTCCAGTCTGAGGCGCTGGGACCCTTGCCACACACGCAAGTCTGAGGGCTGGGTCCTTCATGTGTTCTCCAGTCTAAGGCGCTGGGGCCCTTGCCGCACACGCAAGTCTGAGGGCTTGGGTCATTCATGTGTTCTCCAGTCTGAGGCGCTGTGACCCTTGCCACACACGCAGGTCTGAGGGCTTGGGTCATTCACGTGTTCTCCAGTCTGAGGCGCTGTGACCCTTTCCCGCACATGCAAGTCTGAGGGCTTGGGTCATTCATGTATTCTCCAGTCTGAGGCGCTGTGACCCTTGCCGCACACGCAAGTCTGAGGGCTGGGTCATTCATGTATTCTGCAGTCTGAGGCGCTGTGACACTTGCCACACACACAAGTCTGAGGGCTGGGTCATTCATGTATTCTCCCGTCTGAGGCGCTGTGACCCTTGCCGCACACGCAAGTCTGAGGGCTGGGTCATTCATGTATTCTCCAGTCTGAGGCGCTGGACCCTTGCCGCACACGCAAGTCTGAGGGCTGGGTCATTCATGGATTCTCCAGTCTGAGGCGCTGGGACCCTTGCTACACACGCAAGTCTGAGGGCTGGGTCCTTCATGTGTTCTCCAGTCTGAGGCGCTGTGAACCTTGCCACACACGCAAGTATGAGGGCTGGGTCATTCATGTATTCTCCCGTCTAAGGCGCTGTGACTCTTGCCGCACACGCAAGTCTGAGGGCTGGGTCATTCATGTATTCTCCAGTCTGAGGCGCTGGGACCCTTGTCGCACACGCAAGTCTGAGGGCTGGGTCATTCATGTATTCTCCAGTCTGAGGCGCTGGGACCCTTGCCGCACACGCAGGTCTGAGGGCTGGGTCATTCATGTATTCTCCAGTCTGAGGCGCTGGGACCCCTAACGCACACGCAAGTCTGAGGGCTGGGTCATTCATGTATTCTCCAGTCTGAGGCGCTGGAACCCTTGCCGCACACGCAAGTCTGAGGGCTGGGTCATTCATGTGTTCTCCAGTCTGAGGCGCTGGGACCCTTGCCGCACACGCAAGTCTGAGGTCTGGGTCATTCATGTATTCTCCAGTCTGAGGTGCTGGGACCCTTGCCACACACGCAAGTCTGAGGGCTGGGTCATTCATGTATTCTCCAGTCTGAGGCGCTGTGACCCTTGCCGCACACGCAAGTCTGAGGGCTGGGTCATTCATGTATTCTCCAGTCTGAGGCGCTGTGACCCTTGCCGCAAACGCAAGTCTGAGGGCTGGGTCATTCATGTATTCTTCCGTCTGAGGCGCTGTGACCCTTGCCGCACACACAAGTCTGAGGGCTGGGTCATTCATGTATTCTCCAGTCTGAGGCGCTGGGACCCTTGCTGCACACGCAAGTCTGAGGGCTGGGTCATTCATGTATTCTCCAGTCTGAGGCGCTGGACCCTTGCCGCACACGCAAGTCTGAGGGCAGGGTCATTCATGGATTCTCCAGTCTGAGGCGCTGGGACCCTTGCCACACACGCAAGTCTGAGGGCTGGGTCCTTCATGTGTTCTCCAGTCTAAGGCGCTGGGGCCCTTGCCGCACACGCAAGTCTGAGGGCTTGGGTCATTCATGTGTTCTCCAGTCTGAGGCGCTGTGACCCTTGCCACACACGCAGGTCTGAGGGCTTGGGTCATTCACGTGTTCTCCAGTCTGAGGCGCTGTGACCCTTTCCCGCACATGCAAGTCTGAGGGCTTGGGTCATTCATGTATTCTCCAGTCTGAGGCGCTGTGACCCTTGCCGCACACGCAAGTCTGAGGGCTGGGTCATTCATGTATTCTGCAGTCTGAGGCGCTGTGACACTTGCCACACACACAAGTCTGAGGGCTGGGTCATTCATGTATTCTCCCATCTGAGGCGCTGTGAACCTTGCCGCACACGCAAGTCCGAGGGCTGGGTCATTCATGTATTCTCCCGTCTGAGGCGCTGTGACCCTTGCCGCGCACGCAAGTCTGAGGGCTGTGTCATTCATGTATTCTCCAGTCTGAGGCGCTGGGACCCTTGCCGCACACGCAAGTCTGAGGGATGTGTCATTCATGTATTCTCCAGTTTGAGGCGCTGGGACCCTTGCCGCACACGCAAGTCTGAGGGCTGTGTCATTCATGTATTCTCCAGTCTGAGGCGCTGGGACCCTTGCCGCACCTGCAAGTCTGAGGGCTGGGTCATTCATGTATTCTCCAGTCTGAGGCGCTGGGACCCTTGCCGCACACGCAAGTCTGAGGGCTGGGTCATTCATGTATTCTCCAGTCTGAGGCACTGGGACCCTTGCCGCACACGCAAGTCTGAGGGCTGGGTCATTCATGTGTTCTCCAGTCTGAGGCGCTGGGGCCCTTGCCGCACACCCAAGTCTGAGTGCTTGTGCCATTCAAGGGTTCTCCAGTCTGAGGCGCTGGGGCCCATGCCGCACACTCAAGTCTGAGGGCTTGGGTCATTCATGTGTTCTCCAGTCTGAGGCGCTGTGACTCTTGCCGCACACGCAAGTCTGAGGGCTTGGGTCATTCATGTGTTCTCCAGTCTGAGGCGCTGTGACCCTTGCCGCTCACGCAAGTCTGAGGGCTTGGGTCATTCATGTATTCTCCAGTCTGAGACGCTGTGACCATTGCCGCACACGCAAGTCTGAGAGCTTGGGTCATTCATGTATTCTCCAGTCTGAGGCCCTGAGACCCTTGCCGCACACGCAAGTCTGAGGGCTTGGGTCATTCATGCATTCTCCAGTCTGAGGCGCTGTGACCCTTGCCACACACGCAAGTCTGAGGGCTTTGGTCATTCATGTATTCTCCAGTCTGAGGTGCTGTGACCCTTGACGCACATGCAAGTCTGAGGTCTTGGGTCATTCATGTATTCTCCTGTCTGAGGCGCTGTGACCCTTGCCGCACACACAAGTCTGAGGGCTGGGTCATTAATGTATTCTCCCGTCTGAGGCGCTGTGAACCTTGCCGCACACGCAAGCCTGAGGGCTGAGTCATTCATGCATTCTCCAGTCTGAGGCGCTGTGACCCTTGCCGCACACGCAAGTCTGAGGGCTTGGGTCATTCATGTATTCTCCAGTCTGAGGCGCTGTGACCCTTGCCACACACGCAAGTCTGAGGGCTTGGGTCATTCATGTATTCTAAAGTCTGAGGCACTGTGACCCTTGCCGCACACGCAAGTCTGAGGGCTGGGTCATTCATGTATTCTCCTGTCTGAGGTGCTGGGACCCTTGCCGCACATGCAAGTCTGAGGGCTTGGGTCATTCATGTATTCTCCAGTCTGAGGCGCTGGGACCCTTGCCGCACATGCAAGTCTGAGGGCTTGGGTCATTCATGTATTCTCCAGTCTGAGGCGCTGTGACCCTTGCCACACACGCAAGTCTGAGGGCTGAGTCATTCATGTATTATCCAGTCTGAGGCACTGTGACCTTTGCCGCACACGCAAGTCTGAGGGCTTGGGTCATTCATGTATTATCCAGTCTGAGGCGCTGTGACCCTTGCCGCGCAAGCAAGTCTGAGGGCTTGGGTCATTCATGTATTATCCAGTCTGAGACGCTTTGACCCTTGCCGCGCACGCAAGTCTGAGGGCTTGGGTCATTCATGGATGTTTCAGAGACTACTGTTAGTAAATATATGAAAATACACATTATTCCTGCTTTTGAAAGCACTTTACATGCTATAAAATCGCTGACATGTCGTTTCGTCTGTTAATGTTTGTCATGTAATGATCTCAGTCCTATTTTTGGACATATTAGTGGAGAGGTGTGGCTCACTGGTTAGAAGCTGCAGACCTGTAAGCAGAGAACGGCCCCGAACCAGGGTTCAATTCCCGACGCGGCAGGGTCTTGGACCAGGGTCAACGGACTCGATAATTCTCGCCTCAGCGCCTACTCTAACCAGGGAACACACTCGGTAACTCTGGGCATTAAGCTTGCCTCATCTCTACAACGGCCCCCTACAGACGCCGGAGATGGACACGCAAGTCTGAGGGCTTGGGTCATTCATGCATTCTCCAGTCTGAGGTGCTGTGAACCTTGCCACACATGCAAGTCTGAGGGCTTGGGTCATTCATGTATTCTCCAGTCTGAGGTGCTGTGACCCTTGACGCACATGCAAGTCTGAGGGCTTGGGTCATTCATGTATTCTCCTGTCTGAGGCGCTGTGACCCTTGCCGCACACACAAGTCTGAGGGCTGGGTCATTAATGTATTCTCCCGTCTGAGGCGCTGTGAACCTTGCCGCACACGCAAGCCTGAGGGCTGGGTCATTCATGTATTCTCCAGTCTGAGGCACTGGGACCCTTGCCGCACACGCAAGTCTGAGGGCTGGGTCATTCATGTGTTCTCCAGTCTGAGGCGCTGGGGCCCTTGCCGCACACCCAAGTCTGAGTGCTTGTGCCATTCAAGGGTTCTCCAGTCTGAGGCGCTGGGACCCATGCCGCACACGCAAGTCTGAGGGTTTGGGTCATTCATGTGTTCTCCAGTCTGAGGTGCTGTGACTCTTGCCGCACACGCAAGTCTGAGGGCTTGGGTCATTCATGTGTTCTCCAGTCTGAGGCGCTGTGACCCTTGCCGCTCACGCAAGTCTGAGGGCTTGGGTCATTCATGTATTCTCCAGTCTGAGACGCTGTGACCATTGCCGCACACGCAAGTCTGAGAGCTTGGGTCATTCATGTATTCTCCAGTCTGAGGCCCTGTTACCCTTGCCGCACACGCAAGTCTGAGGGCTTGGGTCATTCATGCATTCTCCAGTCTGAGGCGCTGTGACCCTTGCCACACAGGCAAGTCTGAGGGCTTTGGTCATTCATGTATTCTAAAGTCTGAGGCACTGTGACCCTTGCCGCACACGCAAGTCTGAGGGCTGGGTCATTCATGTATTCTCCAGTCTGAGGTGCTGCGACCCTTGCCGCACATGCAAGTCTGAGGGCTTGGGTCATTAATGTATTCTCCAGTCTGAGGCGCTGGGACCCTTGCCGCACATGCAAGTCTGAGGGCTTGGGTCATTCATGTATTCTCCAGTCTGAGGCGCTGTGACCCTTGCCGCACACACAAGTCTGAGGGCTGGGTCATTAATGTATTCTCCCGTCTGAGGCGCTGTGAACCTTGCCGCACACGCAAGCCTGAGGGCTGGGTCATTCATGCATTCTCCAGTCTGAGGCGCTGTGACCCTTGCCGCACACGCAAGTCTGAGGGCTTGGGTCATTCATGTATTCTCCAGTCTGAGGCGCTGTGACCCTTGCCGCACGCGCAAGTCTGAGGGCTTGGGTCATTCATGTATTCTAAAGTCTGAGGCACTGTGACCCTTGCCGCACACGCAAGTCTGAGGGCTGGGTCATTCATGTATTCTCCAGTCTGAGGTGCTGCGACCCTTGCCGCACATGCAAGTCTGAGGGCTTGGGTCATTAATGTATTCTCCAGTCTGAGGCGCTGTGAACCTTGCCGCACACGCAAGCCTGAGGGCTGGGTCATTCATGCATTCTCCAGTCTGAGGCGCTGTGACCCTTGCCACACACGCAAGTCTGAGGGCTTGGGTCATTCATGTATTCTCCAGTCTGAGGCGCTGTGACCCTTGCCGCACGCGCAAGTCTGAGGGCTTGGGTCATTCATGTATTCTAAAGTCTGAGGCACTGTGACCCTTGCCGCACACGCAAGTCTGAGGGCTGGGTCATTCATGTATTCTCCAGTCTGAGGTGTTGCGACCCTTGCCGCACATGCAAGTCTGAGGGCTGGGTCATTCATGTATTCTCCCGTCTGAGGCGCTGTGACCCTTGCCGCACACGCAAGTCTGAGGGCTGGGTCATTCATGTATTCTCCAGTCTGAGGCGCTGGACCCTTGCCGCACACGCAAGTCTGAGGGCTGGGTCATTCATGTATTCTCCAGTCTGAGGCGCTGTGACACTTGCCGCAAACGCAAGTCTGAGGGCTGGGTCATTCATGTATTCTCCCGTCTGAGGCGCTGTGACCCTTGCCGCACACGCAAGTCTGAGGGCTGGGTCATTCATGTATTCTCCAGTCTGAGGCGCTGGACCCTTGCCGCACACGCAAGTCTGAGGGCTGGGTCATTCATGGATTCTCCAGTCTGAGGCGCTGGGACCCTTGCCACACACGCAAGTCTGAGGGCTGGGTCCTTCATGTGTTCTCCAGTCTGAGGCGCTGTGAACCTTGCCACACACGCAAGTATGAGGGCTGGGTCATTCATGTATTCTCCCGTCTAAGGCGCTGTGACCCTTGCCGCACACGCAAGTCTGAGGGCTGGGTCATTCATGTATTCTCCAGTCTGAGGCGCTGGGACCCTTGTCGCACACGCAAGTCTGAGGGCTGGGTCATTCATGTATTCTCCAGTCTGAGGCGCTGGGACCCTTGCCGCACACGCAGGTCTGAGGGCTGGGTCATTCATGTATTCTCCAGTCTGAGGCGCTGGGACCCCTAACGCACACGCAAGTCTGAGGGCTGGGTCATTCATGTATTCTCCAGTCTGAGGCGCTGGAACCCTTGCCGCACACGCAAGTCTGAGGGCTGGGTCATTCATGTGTTCTCCAGTCTGAGGCGCTGGGACCCTTGCCGCACACGCAAGTCTGAGGTCTGGGTCATTCATGTATTCTCCAGTCTGAGGTGCTGGGACCCTTGCCACACACGCAAGTCTGAGGGCTGGGTCATTCATGTATTCTCCAGTCTGAGGCGCTGTGACCCTTGCCGCACACGCAAGTCTGAGGGCTGGGTCATTCATGTATTCTCCAGTCTGAGGCGCTGTGACCCTTGCCGCAAACGCAAGTCTGAGGGCTGGGTCATTCATGTATTCTTCCGTCTGAGGCGCTGTGACCCTTGCCGCACACACAAGTCTGAGGGCTGGGTCATTCATGTATTCTCCAGTCTGAGGCGCTGGGACCCTTGCTGCACACGCAAGTCTGAGGGCTGGGTCATTCATGTATTCTCCAGTCTGAGGCGCTGGACCCTTGCCGCACACGCAAGTCTGAGGGCAGGGTTATTCATGGATTCTCCAGTCTGAGGCGCTGGGACCCTTGCCACACACGCAAGTCTGAGGGCTGGGTCCTTCATGTGTTCTCCAGTCTAAGGCGCTGGGGCCCTTGCCGCACACGCAAGTCTGAGGGCTTGGGTCATTCATGTGTTCTCCAGTCTGAGGCGCTGTGACCCTTGCCACACACGCAGGTCTGAGGGCTTGGGTCATTCACGTGTTCTCCAGTCTGAGGCGCTGTGACCCTTTCCCGCACATGCAAGTCTGAGGGCTTGGGTCATTCATGTATTCTCCAGTCTGAGGCGCTGTGACCCTTGCCGCACACGCAAGTCTGAGGGCTGGGTCATTCATGTATTCTGCAGTCTGAGGCGCTGTGACACTTGCCACACACACAAGTCTGAGGGCTGGGTCATTCATGTATTCTCCCGTCTGAGGCGCTGTGACCCTTGCCGCACACGCAAGTCTGAGGGCTGGGTCATTCATGTATTCTCCAGTCTGAGGCGCTGGACCCTTGCCGCACACGCAAGTCTGAGGGCTGGGTCATTCATGGATTCTCCAGTCTGAGGCGCTGGGACCCTTGCCACACACGCAAGTCTGAGGGCTGGGTCCTTCATGTGTTCTCCAGTCTGAGGCGCTGTGAACCTTGCCACACACGCAAGTATGAGGGCTGGGTCATTCATGTATTCTCCCGTCTAAGGCGCTGTGACCCTTGCCGCACACGCAAGTCTGAGGGCTGGGTCATTCATGTATTCTCCAGTCTGAGGCGCTGGGACCCTTGTCGCACACGCAAGTCTGAGGGCTGGGTCATTCATGTATTCTCCAGTCTGAGGCGCTGGGACCCTTGCCGCACACGCAGGTCTGAGGGCTGGGTCATTCATGTATTCTCCAGTCTGAGGCGCTGGGACCCCTAACGCACACGCAAGTCTGAGGGCTGGGTCATTCATGTATTCTCCAGTCTGAGGCGCTGGAACCCTTGCCGCACACGCAAGTCTGAGGGCTGGGTCATTCATGTGTTCTCCAGTCTGAGGCGCTGGGACCCTTGCCGCACACGCAAGTCTGAGGTCTGGGTCATTCATGTATTCTCCAGTCTGAGGTGCTGGGACCCTTGCCACACACGCAAGTCTGAGGGCTGGGTCATTCATGTATTCTCCAGTCTGAGGCGCTGTGACCCTTGCCGCAAACGCAAGTCTGAGGGCTGGGTCATTCATGTATTCTTCCGTCTGAGGCGCTGTGACCCTTGCCGCACACACAAGTCTGAGGGCTGGGTCATTCATGTATTCTCCAGTCTGAGGCGCTGGGACCCTTGCTGCACACGCAAGTCTGAGGGCTGGGTCATTCATGTATTCTCCAGTCTGAGGCGCTGGACCCTTGCCGCACACGCAAGTCTGAGGGCAGGGTCATTCATGGATTCTCCAGTCTGAGGCGCTGGGACCCTTGCCACACACGCAAGTCTGAGGGCTGGGTCCTTCATGTGTTCTCCAGTCTAAGGCGCTGGGGCCCTTGCCGCACACGCAAGTCTGAGGGCTTGGGTCATTCATGTGTTCTCCAGTCTGAGGCGCTGTGACCCTTGCCACACACGCAGGTCTGAGGGCTTGGGTCATTCACGTGTTCTCCAGTCTGAGGCGCTGTGACCCTTTCCCGCACATGCAAGTCTGAGGGCTTGGGTCATTCATGTATTCTCCAGTCTGAGGCGCTGTGACCCTTGCCGCACACGCAAGTCTGAGGGCTGGGTCATTCATGTATTCTGCAGTCTGAGGCGCTGTGACACTTGCCACACACACAAGTCTGAGGGCTGGGTCATTCATGTATTCTCCCATCTGAGGCGCTGTGAACCTTGCCGCACACGCAAGTCCGAGGGCTGGGTCATTCATGTATTCTCCCGTCTGAGGCGCTGTGACCCTTGCCGCGCACGCAAGTCTGAGGGCTGTGTCATTCATGTATTCTCCAGTCTGAGGCGCTGGGACCCTTGCCGCACACGCAAGTCTGAGGGATGTGTCATTCATGTATTCTCCAGTTTGAGGCGCTGGGACCCTTGCCGCACACGCAAGTCTGAGGGCTGTGTCATTCATGTATTCTCCAGTCTGAGGCGCTGGGACCCTTGCCGCACCTGCAAGTCTGAGGGCTGGGTCATTCATGTATTCTCCAGTCTGAGGCGCTGGGACCCTTGCCGCACACGCAAGTCTGAGGGCTGGGTCATTCATGTATTCTCCAGTCTGAGGCACTGGGACCCTTGCCGCACACGCAAGTCTGAGGGCTGGGTCATTCATGTGTTCTCCAGTCTGAGGCGCTGGGGCCCTTGCCGCACACCCAAGTCTGAGTGCTTGTGCCATTCAAGGGTTCTCCAGTCTGAGGCGCTGGGGCCCATGCCGCACACTCAAGTCTGAGGGCTTGGGTCATTCATGTGTTCTCCAGTCTGAGGCGCTGTGACTCTTGCCGCACACGCAAGTCTGAGGGCTTGGGTCATTCATGTGTTCTCCAGTCTGAGGCGCTGTGACCCTTGCCGCTCACGCAAGTCTGAGGGCTTGGGTCATTCATGTATTCTCCAGTCTGAGACGCTGTGACCATTGCCGCACACGCAAGTCTGAGAGCTTGGGTCATTCATGTATTCTCCAGTCTGAGGCCCTGAGACCCTTGCCGCACACGCAAGTCTGAGGGCTTGGGTCATTCATGCATTCTCCAGTCTGAGGCGCTGTGACCCTTGCCACACACGCAAGTCTGAGGGCTTTGGTCATTCTTGTATTCTCCAGTCTGAGGTGCTGTGACCCTTGACGCACATGCAAGTCTGAGGTCTTGGGTCATTCATGTATTCTCCTGTCTGAGGCGCTGTGACCCTTGCCGCACACACAAGTCTGAGGGCTGGGTCATTAATGTATTCTCCCGTCTGAGGCGCTGTGAACCTTGCCGCACACGCAAGCCTGAGGGCTGAGTCATTCATGCATTCTCCAGTCTGAGGCGCTGTGACCCTTGCCGCACACGCAAGTCTGAGGGCTTGGGTCATTCATGTATTCTCCAGTCTGAGGCGCTGTGACCCTTGCCACACACGCAAGTCTGAGGGCTTGGGTCATTCATGTATTCTAAAGTCTGAGGCACTGTGACCCTTGCCGCACACGCAAGTCTGAGGGCTGGGTCATTCATGTATTCTCCTGTCTGAGGTGCTGGGACCCTTGCCGCACATGCAAGTCTGAGGGCTTGGGTCATTCATGTATTCTCCAGTCTGAGGCGCTGGGACCCTTGCCGCACATGCAAGTCTGAGGGCTTGGGTCATTCATGTATTCTCCAGTCTGAGGCGCTGTGACCCTTGCCACACACGCAAGTCTGAGGGCTGAGTCATTCATGTATTATCCAGTCTGAGGCACTGTGACCTTTGCCGCACACGCAAGTCTGAGGGCTTGGGTCATTCATGTATTATCCAGTCTGAGGCGCTGTGACCCTTGCCGCGCAAGCAAGTCTGAGGGCTTGGGTCATTCATGTATTATCCAGTCTGAGACGCTTTGACCCTTGCCGCGCACGCAAGTCTGAGGGCTTGGGTCATTCATGGATGTTTCAGAGACTACTGTTAGTAAATATATGAAAATACACATTATTCCTGCTTTTGAAAGCACTTTACATGCTATAAAATCGCTGACATGTCGTTTCGTCTGTTAATGTTTGTCATGTAATGATCTCAGTCCTATTTTTGGACATATTAGTGGAGAGGTGTGGCTCACTGGTTAGAAGCTGCAGACCTGTAAGCAGAGAACGGCCCCGAACCAGGGTTCAATTCCCGACTCGGCAGGGTCTTGGACCAGGGTCAACGGACTCGATAATTCTCGCCTCAGCGCCTACTCTAACCAGGGAACACACTCGGTAACTCTGGGCATTAAGCTTGCCTCATCTCTACAACGGCCCCCTACAGACGCCGGAGATGGACACGCAAGTCTGAGGGCTTGGGTCATTCATGCATTCTCCAGTCTGAGGTGCTGTGAACCTTGCCACACATGCAAGTCTGAGGGCTTGGGTCATTCATGTATTCTCCAGTCTGAGGTGCTGTGACCCTTGACGCACATGCAAGTCTGAGGGCTTGGGTCATTCATGTATTCTCCTGTCTGAGGCGCTGTGACCCTTGCCGCACACACAAGTCTGAGGGCTGGGTCATTAATGTATTCTCCCGTCTGAGGCGCTGTGAACCTTGCCGCACACGCAAGCCTGAGGGCTGGGTCATTCATGTATTCTCCAGTCTGAGGCACTGGGACCCTTGCCGCACACGCAAGTCTGAGGGCTGGGTCATTCATGTGTTCTCCAGTCTGAGGCGCTGGGGCCCTTGCCGCACACCCAAGTCTGAGTGCTTGTGCCATTCAAGGGTTCTCCAGTCTGAGGCGCTGGGACCCATGCCGCACACGCAAGTCTGAGGGTTTGGGTCATTCATGTGTTCTCCAGTCTGAGGTGCTGTGACTCTTGCCGCACACGCAAGTCTGAGGGCTTGGGTCATTCATGTGTTCTCCAGTCTGAGGCGCTGTGACCCTTGCCGCTCACGCAAGTCTGAGGGCTTGGGTCATTCATGTATTCTCCAGTCTGAGACGCTGTGACCATTGCCGCACACGCAAGTCTGAGAGCTTGGGTCATTCATGTATTCTCCAGTCTGAGGCCCTGTTACCCTTGCCGCACACGCAAGTCTGAGGGCTTGGGTCATTCATGCATTCTCCAGTCTGAGGCGCTGTGACCCTTGCCACACAGGCAAGTCTGAGGGCTTTGGTCATTCATGTATTCTAAAGTCTGAGGCACTGTGACCCTTGCCGCACACGCAAGTCTGAGGGCTGGGTCATTCATGTATTCTCCAGTCTGAGGTGCTGCGACCCTTGCCGCACATGCAAGTCTGAGGGCTTGGGTCATTAATGTATTCTCCAGTCTGAGGCGCTGGGACCCTTGCCGCACATGCAAGTCTGAGGGCTTGGGTCATTCATGTATTCTCCAGTCTGAGGCGCTGTGACCCTTGCCGCACACACAAGTCTGAGGGCTGGGTCATTAATGTATTCTCCCGTCTGAGGCGCTGTGAACCTTGCCGCACACGCAAGCCTGAGGGCTGGGTCATTCATGCATTCTCCAGTCTGAGGCGCTGTGACCCTTGCCGCACACGCAAGTCTGAGGGCTTGGGTCATTCATGTATTCTCCAGTCTGAGGCGCTGTGACCCTTGCCGCACGCGCAAGTCTGAGGGCTTGGGTCATTCATGTATTCTAAAGTCTGAGGCACTGTGACCCTTGCCGCACACGCAAGTCTGAGGGCTGGGTCATTCATGTATTCTCCAGTCTGAGGTGCTGCGACCCTTGCCGCACATGCAAGTCTGAGGGCTTGGGTCATTAATGTATTCTCCAGTCTGAGGCGCTGTGAACCTTGCCGCACACGCAAGCCTGAGGGCTGGGTCATTCATGCATTCTCCAGTCTGAGGCGCTGTGACCCTTGCCACACACGCAAGTCTGAGGGCTTGGGTCATTCATGTATTCTCCAGTCTGAGGCGCTGTGACCCTTGCCGCACGCGCAAGTCTGAGGGCTTGGGTCATTCATGTATTCTAAAGTCTGAGGCACTGTGACCCTTGCCGCACACGCAAGTCTGAGGGCTGGGTCATTCATGTATTCTCCAGTCTGAGGTGTTGCGACCCTTGCCGCACATGCAAGTCTGAGGGCTTGGGTCATTCATGTATTCTCCAGTCTGAGGCGCTGTGACCCTTGCCACACACGCAAGTCTGAGGGCTGGGTCATTCATGTATTATCCAGTCTGAGGCGCTGTGACCTTTGCAGCACACGCAAGTCTGAGGGCTTGGGTCATTCATGTATTATCCAGTCTGAGGCGCTGTGACCCTTGCCGCCCAAGCAAGTCTGAGGGCTTGGGTCATTCATGTATTATCCAGTCTGAGGCGCTGTGACCCTTGCCGCGCACGCAAGTCTGAGGGCTTGGGTCATTCATGGATGTTTCAGAGACTACTGTTAGTAAATATATGAAAATACACATTATTCCTGCTTTTGAAAGCACTTTACATGCTATAAAATCGCTGACATGTTGTTTCGTCTGTTAATGTTTGTCATATAATGATCTCAGTCCTATTTTTGGACATATTAGTGGAGAGGTGTGGCTCACTGGTTAGAGGCTGCAGACCTGTAAGCAGAGAACGGCCCCGAACCAGGGTTCAATTCCCGACGCGGCAGGGTCTTGGACCAGGGTCAACGGACTCGATAATTCTCGCCTCAGCGCCTAGTCTAACCAGGGAACACACTCGATAACACTGGGCATTAAGCTTGCCTCATCTCTACAACGGCCCCCCACAGATGCCGGAGATGCACACGCAAGTCTGAGGGCTTGGGTCATTCATGCATTCTCCAGTCTGAGGCGCTGTGAACCTTGCCACACACGCAAGTCTGAGGGCTTGGGTCATTCATGTATTCTCCAGTCTGAGGTGCTGGGACCCTTGACGCACATGCAAGTCTGAGGGCTTGGGTCATTCATGTATTCTCCTGTCTGAGGCGCTGTGACCCTTGCCGCACACACAAGTCTGAGGGCTGGGTCATTAATGTATTCTCCCGTCTGAGACGCTGTGAACCTTGCCGCACACGCAAGCCTGAGGGCTGGGTTATTCATGCATTCTCCAGTCTGAGGCGCTGTGACCCTTGCCGCACACGCAAGTCTGAGGGCTTGGGTCATTCATGTATTCTCCAGTCTGAGGCGCTGTGACCCTTGCCGCACACGCAAGTCTGAGGGCTTGGGTCATTCATGTATTCTAAAGTCTGAGGCACTGTGACCCTTGCCGCACACGCAAGTCTGAGGGCTGGGTCATTCATGTATTCTCCAGTCTGAGGCGCTGGGACCCTTGCCGCACATGCAAGTCTGAGGGCTTGGGTCATTCATGTATTCTCCAGTCTGAGGCGCTGGGACCCTTGCCGCACATGCAAGTCTGAGGGCTTGGGTCATTCATGTATTCTCCAGTCTGAGGCGCTGTGACCCTTGCCACACACGCAAGTCTGAGGGCTGGGTCATTCATGTATTATCCAGTCTGAGGCGCTGTGACCCTTGCCGCACACGCAAGTCTGAGGGCTTGGGTCATTCATGTATTATCCAGTCTGAGGCGCTGTGACCCTTGCCGCGCACGCAAGTCTGAGGGCTTGGGTCATTCATGTATTATCCAGTCTGAGGCGCTGTGACCCCTGCCGCGCACGCAAGTCTGAGGGCTTGGGCTTGGGTCATTCATGGATGTTTCAGAGACTACTGTTAGTAAATATATGAAAATACACATTATTCCTGCTTTTGAAAGCACTTTACATGCTATAAAATCGCTGACATGTTGTTTCGTCTGTTAATGTTTGTCATATAATGATCTCAGTCTTATTTTTGGACATATTAGTGGAGAGGTGTGGCTCACTGGTTAGAGGCTGCAGACCTGTAAGCAGAGAACGGCCCCGGACCAGGGTTCAATTACCGACGCGGCAGGGTCTTGGACCAGGGTCAACGGACTCGATAATTCTCGCCTCAGCGCCTACTCTAACCAGGGAAAACACTCGGTAACTCTGGGCATTAAGCTTGCCTCATCTCTACAACGGCCCCCCACAGATGCCGGGGATGCCTGGTTTCACCCTGGAGATACCCAGCAAGGGACCATCTCACAGGTTCCCCAGCGGTCTACAGCTCCAGGACACTCGGGTAGAGTAACAGTGCGCTTTACAAGTATCCCACATTTACATATGTTCAACACCTCAAAATTTATTTTCTGACTTTTATGCACAGTAGTGATGCATATTTTGTTAATAGTTGCCATATGATTTCATGCGTATAAACCCTGAAGGTCACAGTCCTTGACCTTTGACCCTAAATGGAGTGGTGTGGCTCACTGGTTCCCCAGAGGAATTACACATTAGGGATTAAAAAAAAAAAGAAGATTCTAGGCTTTAACACCCCCCTTATGGAGGCGGCTTTGGGGACCCAAGGGATATCCATCTCTAAGTGCTATACACTGCTCTGTGATACCATGGAGGATGACCTCGCTAAACATATGGACCGATGGCAGGATAAAGTTCAGGCGGAAACAGGGGTGTGTGAGAACTCCCTGCTACTAAGTTCAACAGCAGCCATTTCCGCCAACATACAAGTTCAATGCTTCAAAACATGGCTAAACTTATATATTACTCCCTCTCGGATTTTTAAGTGGGGAGGCTCTACAGGTATTTACTGCCCACCATGCGAAGAGCTTGCCGCCGATAGTGTCCACTTGTTTGCCACGTGCCCTCGTCTTACTGAACTGATTGGCAAAATGGCGTTCTACGTCAAACAAATTCTGGGCCATGATTTAATGCTGTCTCCACAAGTTATATTATTAGGGGTGAGTAACCAGGCTCTGGCGGCGCCCAGGAAGACTTTACTCTTTATTATGATGGCTATATTTAGGCTTTCCATAGCAACTGGATGGTTAGACAAAGATCCTCCCTCAGTGCACCGTTGGCTGGAGAAACTATTAGCTACATATCGTTGGGAGAAAGAGATATAAAAAGGCAGAGGCTTGAGAGCAAGGAAAAGAGGGAGGTATATTTGGTGTCCAATCAGTATTTGGATTAACAAACCTATATTTTAAACCTCAATTAAAGAGTATGACCATATGTGCCTGAAACAATACGGATCTGGCGGAAATCAGGGGGGATACAGATTAATTAGTGGTCTGACAAAAGACTTAGATGTGTTAATCGGGGAATGTAGCTGCAGTTGAAGGGCAGTCTTCCCTGCAAATATCTGCTTGCCTTTTTTTTGCTGTGCTTTTCTGTTTTGTAATATGTTCCAAGTTTAGCCTCCCATGGTCCTGGGAAAAGGGAGGGGGTTGGGGGGGGGGGGCGGTAGGACAAAAAAAACTATAATGGGTACATATTTTCTGGTTCTGCTTGTACAACATGTATTATGTATAATTTTTCCTTCCCTTATGTATTTGTAACAAGCATATGATATGGCTGACCAAATAAAGGTTTAAAAAAAACAAAAAACAATAAGGTGTTTTTTCCATTATAGTGAGACCATTGTTTACAAGTGTTGCAGTGTTTGAATTGTACTTACATTTTTGTTCATTAAATTGGTGGGAGGGGTCATGTGGTTTGACCTTTGACCTGTATTTACACTTTTCTAAGTGTTTCATGGTCATTAATCCATTACTGTTAGATCATTTGTTACAAGTGAGGCATTATTGTAATTGTAATTATGAGTACCTACATCCTCCTTAGTTACTGTGTTGGAGGAGGTTATGCTTTTTGATCTTTGACCTCTAATTATACTTGTTTAGGTATCTCAAGGTTGTTATTGCACGTCCCTTGGATCATTTGTTACTAGTGTTGCATTATTGTAATTGTCTTGATAAATACTTGCGTTTTCATTGGTTTCATTGGTGTTGGGGAGATCATGTCTGTAATGTTTCCTCTAGAAGCACTATGCCAAAAGTGCCTAGTGGCTTACCAGTTCATGACGACAAGGAGACAATGTCTTACCCTCACGAGCAGTTGTCAGTCCGAGTCCTGGTTCTGCTCAGCACGTTTCTGGTCTCTTGATGCAATTTCTTTAGAAAGTATTGTGCGGCTTTCGGGGTAAGAAGGATCGTGGAGGGGCCATCATGAGTCACCTTCAGCCGAGCTGGGTAGAGCATAGCGTACTCCACACCCAGCTCTCGCAGTTTCTTTTAGCCGGATTGAACTCCTTACACGCTAGTTGAACTGACATAGTGAAGTCTGGGTAAAACTCCAGTGCGTTACCCTGATATCGTATTTGCTGCTTCTCGCGGGCCATCCTCAAGATCACATCGCGGTCTCTATAATTAAGAAGGCGGGCGAAGATCGGTCGCGAGGTGCGCCTGGTTTTGGTCTCGGGGCCAGGGATTTGTGGGCGCGCTCCACCAGCAACACTGAGGAAAGATGCTCCGTACCAAAGGTGTTGCGGATTAGTTCCTCCTCGTAGGTTTCCGTCTTCCCCGTGTTTGTTGATTCTGGAACACCCACGATCCTGATGTTATTCCGGCGTGACCTCGCCTCAAAATCCTCCGCTTTGTTTTTAATCACATCCAAGAGTTTTTCCATTTCCGCGCACTTCTTAGTGGTAGTATGGGACTCCTCTTCCACCGTAGATATCCGGGTTTCTGGTTCAACGAGTCTTTCACCATGCTTATCTAATTTCGCCACCATGTTGTCAACTCTTTGAGTAATAGTGTCTAATTTTCCGTTGATATCCTGCAAGCTCCGTTGAATGGCTCTTCGCAGTGTCTCCATGCCATTAGGAGCCCCTGTTTTGCCATCAGGTTCAGTATCAGACTGTGCAGTTGCTCCCTTAGTGTGCTTTTTTGCTTTTTGCTGGGTAGTCCCGCCCACTTCCTCTAGCTAAAAGGAGGTGCACCGACGGGACACACAGCTGAACATTTTAAAAAATCCACCAGGTCAGACAGAGCGATTGTCTGCAACGCAATAGCGCTTTTTAACCTCACTTTAAAAAATGGTATCTTGCGCCGCTTACCTGCCTTGTACGTGCTCCCCCTGGTCCGATGCGGCTTGTGCCGTTTGTGCGGAGGGGATCGACATGACCATCTTTGCTCCCTTGCCTCCCCGGAAGTTAGGTCAGCCATCCATGCACTGGTGTAGTCCCGCCCACTTCCTCTAGCTGAAAGGAGGTGTGCCGAGCGGACGCGCCCAGCAGCGCGCCAGCGGCGCGCCAAAGGCAAGCCCATCTGCACCCGTTCGCCCCAGACCAACGCCAAACTCCAGACACCCTGCCCTTTTTCATCCACAACTCCCTCCTAATCCCCACGTACCATTAGCAATGACTCAGATTCAATATACCAGCAAGGAGCTTCTCTCACTTAACAAAGCCTACCCTTTGGTAGCGGGTCCCTTTCCCTCTTATATCACCAGGGCACCCTCTACTCAAAAACATCCTCCTACCAAAGGACAAGCCAAACAAATAAAAAACAAAACTAAACCTCCGCTACTCAGTCCAGAACAACCAGAACATAAACAACTAATTGGTCTATACTGTAACGCACGCTCTCTGGCTAAACACGCACTTGAGATCTGGTCTCTTCTAGACACAGAAAAACCTGACCTCCTCTTTATTATCGAGACATGGCTCCACGAACTCTCGCAACCTGACCTCTCAGTGGCTCTCCCACATGACTACCAAATAATTAGACTGGACAGAAAAAACAAGAAAGGTGGCGGCATAGCTATTGCCTTCAGAACTAATACCAAAATTCATATGGTAGAGGCCGTGCAGGCCACTTGGGATGAAATCTGCATTTTCACAATGGAGAATGCAAAAAGTGGAACCTGGAAAGGAGCCCTTCTCTATAGGTCACCCGAAAATAAAATCCATTTCCCCAGTAACCTTACCGAGACGATAGCACCACATGTTCTAGCTGCCGATAACTTCCTGCTACTAGGCGATTTCAGTTTTCATGCTGAGCTTAATACTGACCCCCATACCCAAGGCCTTATCAACAGTCTTGAAACCCTAGATCTAAAACAGATGATGACCGCCCCCACACACGTCGCAGGCCACACCCTAGACTTATTATTTACCAACTCCCTGAATGTAAATATAGATCAACCCACCCCCATCCTATGGTCCGACCCCCATGTAATAAAGTTCCATTTGAATGGGTTATTAACACAACCTAATCCTACGAAAGAATATAAACTAAGCAGATCCTGGAATAAAATAAGCCTAGATTCCTTCGCTGCCAATCACATTCCACCTGCTCTCTCCGAAACAGCGAATGTCAATCAGGCTGCAAAAAGCTTTGACTCAGCAATCACTGGACATTATTGCCCCCAAGAAAATAACTAAATGTCCGAAGAAACTATCCCCATGGTTCCCCCTGATCTAAAAAGTGAAAAACTTATCGTAAGGAAGGCAGAATGCAAATGGAGACATACGAAAAACATCATGGATAGGCAGCACTATAAAAGTTTACACCACCATTACATGGAAAGCATTGCGATAACCAAAAGAGCATATCTAGGCAATTGAATGAACCAAACTGCAAACTCTCATAAGGAACTATATAAGGTTGGGAAGGAATTCACCAACCCCGCCTTCCAGCCTACTATCTCAAACCGACCGCCTCCCAGGAATGGGTTGACTCCCTCTCAGATTTTTTAATTACCATAATAAATTATATCCATAAAGCATTGCCTCTAACAAACAATACTCCACCACAGCAAAAATCCGCAGTCACCCTCCCCAGCCCTGTCAACTACCTGAAAAATTTCAATGCAATAACAGAGGAAAGCACCTCTGTAACACTTAGGAAGATGCAATCCGGTTCGCCTGCGGATCCAGCATCCCCACAAATGTTAGCTAAAATTGAACAAATTTTCATCCCCAAATTAACCAAAATCCTCAACTTATCACTAGCACAGTCAACAGTTCCTTCTCAATTGAAGGAAGCCGTGGTGAGGCCAATCATGAAAAAAACATCTGCCGACCTCAAACAACTATCGAACTACAGGCCTATCTCACTGCCCCCCCTTTTTTGGAAAGTAATGGAGTCAATGATCAATAAGCAATTATCAAATCACCTAGAAAACAATAAAATCCTTGACCCGTCACAGTCAGGCTTCCGATCCCATCACAGCTCGGAAACGGCTCTGGTCGAGATTGCCGACAACATCAGGCTCTCTCTGGATGCCAGGAAGTCCGCCATCCTAATCCTGCTCGATTTGTCGGCTGCCTTAGACACCATATCTAAAATGGCACCCTATGTAAAATGGCAATAAAGAAATGTTTAAAAAAAAATTCTTGGCAGAGCCAGGAGACACAAGACAATAGCGAGGTTTCCTTGAACCAACTGTACAACGTGGTTCTGTGGCTCTGCTGTCTGCAAACGCACCTCAGTGAGGGCATTAGCTTAAGGCAAGCTGCAAAGCATGTACCTACAAGCTGTCCCTCGTCTAAACATGTGTTGTTGATTGTTGTCGAAGTGCTGGTCTACCTAGAAGGGGAAAAAGAGAGAGAGTGTGCCTACCACCTGTCCCTGTACTGTACATTCATGGCAGAGCAAGGAGATACAAAACGAGAGGCAGGTTGCCTTGAACCAACTGTACAAAGTGGTGCTGTGGCTCTGCTGGCCGCAAATCCACCACAGTGAGGGCATTAGCTCAAGGTAAGCTGCAAAGCATGTACCTACAAACTTTCCCTAGTATAATGATATGTTGTTGATGGTTGTAGAAGTGCCTGGTCCACCTAGAAGGGGAAAAAGAGAGTGTGCCTACAACCTGTCCCTGTTCTAAACATACTTGGCAGAGCCAAGAGACACACAAAACGAGAGGCAGGTTGCCTTGAACGAACTGAACAAAGTGGTGCTGTGGCTCTGCCGGCAGCAAAAACTCCTCAGTGAGGGCATTAGCTCAAGGCAAGCTGCAAAGCATGTACCTAAAAGCTGTCCCTAGTCTAAACATGTGTTGTTGATTGTTGTCGAAGTGCTGGTCTACCTAGAAGGGGAAAAAGAGAGAGAGTGTGCCTACCACCTGTCCCTGTACTGTACATTCATAGCAGAGCAAGCAGATACAAAACGAGAGGCAGGTTGCCTTGAACCAACTGTACAAAGTGGTGCTGTGGCTCTGCCGGCAGCAAAAACACCTCAGTTAGGGCATTAGCTCAAGGCAAGCTGCCATAAACCTACAAGCTGTCCCTAAGCTAAACGTGTAGTTGACTATTGTTGAAGTTCCAGGTCCACCTTGGAGGGAAAAAAGAGTATGTCTATAACCTGACCCTATGCTCCTCTTGTTGAAAGAGTAAAAACTAGATCCGGATTCCTAGAGCGTATACCAAGATGCTTCCCAGGAGGTCCACAGATTTGGTATACCTTCTAGTCACCGACTTACCTGCATGATGTTTCTTAGGGAACAGCCAACAGTCTTTCCAATGTGACGTGATTGTTCATCTTTTTCACCTTCATCACAGACACCATAAAAGTGTTCTCATGAGTACGGTTTACACCTTGTGTACAAAAAACATATTTTAATGATTAAATACTACTAGTCACACGTCCCCAAATTGCACCCATCCATTTATTTGATACTCGCCCCCTTACTGTGCAGAGATGGATTGTAAGTAGCATTTTCAGAGGCAGAGCATCCCTCCAGAAACTCTCATGCAAAACACAGTTGGTGTTAGTGAAACCATGTAGTGCTAAACCAAGGGCAATAAAATCACTTCCAAAAAGACATTGGTCACCATCTCTCACCCCCACATCAAACGTGACTGACTTTCCACTGGTTAATATCCACCCACTTGTCAGTCAACACAGTATGCTTCTCCGTATCCTTTTCTGATAAGTTAGACTGCTATTTATTAAGCAGAGTAGAGCAGTTCCATTTACTCTGCACTGTCCGCAAAGTCATGCAAGGCTAAGCTCGTTGTTTATCCAAGCTGAGATCAAAAGATAGTCACAAAACGGGACCCTTCCTGCTGGACTAACACCCCTCTGACAATCTCCCTTACAGCAAGATACCAAGAGACCAATGCTTGCATCAGGTTCACTAAACAAGTCATGTAGCAAGAGGAACAAAGTCAGATGCCTATGCAGGATATCAGAAATCCATGTTATGTGATGTTATTCCGGAAGGTATCCCGGTGCTGAAGCAGGAAATGTTTTGGCCAGAGTAGGGGCTCGGTGAAGAGTCAGGTTTTCAGTTTCTTATGGAATTCAAGAACTGAAGAGGTGGCTGTGATGTGCAGCGCCAGATCATTCCAGGCTTTAGAAGGGAGTTAGAAGGCATGACTGCCAGATCTGCTTATGTATATGCAGGTGTGTGTGCGAGTAGGAGTGTGGCTGGGTGGAACTTTCTGATAAGTGTGTGGGAGTTTATGTGGTTGTTGAGGTATGTGGGGCTGTACCTTTATTAGGCACCTTCGATTGTAAGAACTAACTGAAATAAAAGAAGACATATGGTGCATTACTTTGGGACACTATCAAAAGATAGTGTGTGGAGGAATCAAAAGATGTGGGGTGGGGCGTTCCTTGGTAATGATGCCTGGCACTGTGCCAGATGTAACGGCCCTCCATTGAATGTCTAATGCTATGGAACCGGTAACTAGTTGGTGCATGCAAAGGCTATACACTTTCACTCAAGTAGCAAGGAAGAACAGTACAATATTTGCCTTGTAGTACAGGAGGCAGGGTGTGCGTGTGACCCGAGCAAAATCCATGATTTGCCGAGGTCAGGTGAAGCACTGTCTCTGGGGCTTACAACACTGTAAGGAGGACTTCAGCAACCAATAGCTGTGTAAAGCTAAAGAGCCTATACTTCCCCATCCCCAACCAGTGCACAGGCACTGTGCTGCTGCCTATGAATGTAAGCTGCCAACAGTTTGAAAAGGCTGAGATGGGCAGGAACATACATGTTTGTGACAGAGCACCCTATCCATGAAACTGTAAATCATACCTGCAGTTTATAAATGGCTAACAGACAAACCAGGGGACAGCACCGTCCCAATGAACAAATGCCAAATGGTCAAATGACAAAACAAAACACTGGGAAACAAGAGGCTATAACAATCTAGAGGGCAAAGGGAACCCAAATCTGATTGTGCAGACAGTCCAGCTAGACACTTTCCTATCAGAACAACTGGCCCTACCCTGTGGTGTCCCTCAAGGCTCATCCCTTAGTCCAACCCTATTTAATATCCGTGTCACTGATTTGGCAGGGGTAATTAAAGATTGGGGGATGACCCTAACATCTTATGCTGATGACACCCAGTTAGTTCTTACCATCAAGGAGAACGGAGAGAAAATAGCAGCCAACTTTCAGCAAGGTATGATGGCCATCAGTAATTAGATTTTGGAAAACTGCCTCAAATTAAACTCCAATAAAACTGAGGTCATGACCTTTGGCAAGCTCACTCCCACTTGGTCTGATACATGATGGCCCACGAACCTAGGCCCCCCCTTCCATCTACCAAGGTTAAAAATCTAGGAGTTCTCTTAGACAACAAACTCACTTTTTCATCCCACGTTAATTACATTGCTTCCTCATAATTTTTTTAACTGAAAGCAATTAAAAAGATCCTTCCTTTCCTCCCTCCCAATTCTGGTAAAACACTGGTCCGCAAATACCGTCGAGACACCATCGATTATAAACTTGGCGAAGTTTATAATTGGGCAGAAGTATACGCGAGAAGAAAACAAAATTGCCAATACACACAACAAACGGACACATCATCCTCGGATACAGATGCCACATTAGAAACAGCTAGGAGGACACCTATGGCACAAAAACCGTCCACAAGTTCAGATAAAGCACCTCAACCTTTTTTAGAGGTAGGCCCAAACGCAGGGGACGAACCAGGAGGTCAAGAAGGAAGCCACGCACAAGAGAAGGAGAAGGACCCCCCACAAACTCGGAATGCAGCCACGAGGAAGGACAGAAAGAAGAATCGTTAGATAATTTGGTCATCAATATCTCTAACATTCAACTACAAACCAAAATCCTTCAAAAAGGGACATCGTTTGTGCCCACAGCACACACTAACAATTTGGAATTAAACATTAGCCTTTTCAAACTCATGAGGAAATTGAGACTACGCCATTTTTTCACTAATGTTGTAGCGGAACACCAAGATCGAAAAGAAGATTCTCTCAAAGGTCTCACTACTACTAGCACATACATTGCTCCCATCAGCCATAAAACATTAGATCTATTCGAACAAATGGTAAAACAGGATTTAAACAACATCAACTACCGGAGAAGAACAAAAATCAAAAATCTCACACAAAAAGAATATGCCATTCTTCAAGCTATAGCTAATAACCAAAGCATCATTTGTCAAAAAGCGGATAAAGGTGGGGCTCTTGTTGTTATGAACAAAGATTACTACAACTCACAAGCCTTATTGCACCTCGAGGATGAAAATACCTACATGGAACTAAATTCTAATCCCACTAAAGAAATTCAAATGACACTCCAAACCATCATACAAGATGCTATGTCAAGAGGATGCATAGATGACAAAATAAATAAATATCTAACAACAGACCATCCTAAGGTACCAGTGTTTTACCGTACCCCAAAAATTCACAAAGACCCAATCAAACCTCCATGCCGTTCGATCGTTTCCGCTTGTGGGAGTATTCACGAACCGGTGGGAAAACTCATCGATAAATATCTTCAACCTTATGTTGTCACAATGGATTCCTATGTTAAAGAGACCACAGATTTCTTGACTAAATTGAATAAAGCAAACCTTGACACAGATGAAGAAATTATCATGTGCACTATAGATGTCCAAGCACTCTATACTTCAATACCGCATAACATGGGAATAGAAGCTACAGAAGAAGCATTGCTTCACATGGATTATGAAGAACCCATGAAAGTGTTTTTATTGGAGCTACTAAACTTTACACTGATGCACAGTTATTTCAGATGGGAAAATCAATGGTATCTCCAAAAATCAGGTACATCGATGGGGAATCCAGCAGCGCCTTCATATGCAAATATTTTCATGCATAAATATGAAAACACCCACATTCTACAGAAAGACCAATGGAAACAAAATCTATGCTTATACCTGAGATTTATCGACGACATTTTTATACTATGGAGCGGTACAAAGGAAAACTTAATCTTCAACATTCAACAACTAAATGAAGTAGACCAACGAATACAATTCACCTATGAGACTCATGACAGCAGAATTAACTATTTGGATGTAACAGTCATCAAAAGATGGTAACAAAATAGGTAACAAAATAGAGACTACACTCTATACAAAATCTACAGATCGGAACAATTTGTTACCATACCAGAGCTTCCATCCATCTCCACTTAAACACCACTTGCCATACTCACAACTCTTGCGTGTAAAGCGAATCGTCTCAGACCCAGAGGAAGCATTGACGCAATCACAAATCATGCTACAAAATTTTTTAAAAAGAGGATATCCAGATACGGTGTTAAACTCAGCCCTGGAGAGAGCTCAACTGAAAGACAGAGAGACTTTACTTTCAACATCCACAACTAAAAAAGAAACCAAAATAACATGTGTCAGCAAATTCTCCACATCGAGTCCAATATTAAAAAAAACTATCAAAAAACATTGGCGAATATTACAGACAGAACCAGACTTCAATAACATTTTTGCTGATGAACCACTATTCGCATACACTAGAGCAAAAAATCTAGGAGAAATTATCAAACATACCACAGTGTACAAACCGAATGTCAAATACAAAGGCACTATTCCATGTAAAAATTGCAGCAACTGCCATAATATAATGGAAGGCAATACCATAACGCATCCGATGAGAGGAAACAAAATCAAATTACACGTTACTGCAACCTGTGACACCAAAAACATTATACATATGATGAAGTGCCCTTGCGGGAAAGCATACATCGGACAGACAGAACGGAAATTCAAGATAAGGCTCACAGAGCATAAAAGTAACATTAGAATGAAAGTTTTTAAATCAGCAGTAGCAACCCATTTTATTGAACACAATCATCAAATCAATCAAATCAAGGCATGCATCCTAGAAGTTGTGGAAAGAAGTGAAGAAAGAGACAATAAAAAAACTCTCCTGAAACGTGAGAACCACTGGATATATTATTTACAAACATTAAGTCCTAATGGGATTAATGAACGGACAGAATTCAGCTGCTACTTATGACCACATGCTACTTTACATCATATATAATACCTGATATTGTGCTGTGAGACCATTGTATATGCACCATTTTAAATGTATCTGTATTCAGTTATGATTAATCCATTATTAATTAGGTTGTTTTTGCAATTGACATGTATTTTGCTTGCCATCATTCACCGTATACTCATTGTTGTTCACACTCGTATGTTTATAAAGCTTTATTCACAACTCGATTGTGAACATTCACATTCTGAGCATCCGGCTCCTTTAAGAGATCACGCGCGTAGCTAACGTTTTAAAACACAACCCCTATACGTCAGACGCGAACTTCTTTCAAACCGAAGGAAAAACACACCTCAGCGCCATAAGACGTTACGAAAATAATATTCGGTAAGCAGCCAAAGCGGAGCGCAGCAACCTTTTGAAACCAGCGCGTAACTTTTCGTATGGTTTAGATAATTCTTGTATCTTTAATACCATAGATATAGATACCAGATAAGGTTGGACATATGACACATTATGGCATACAAAGTGAAGGATAGTATTAGGAGTTGGAAAAACAATGTTGGTGATTGATTTTTTATTTAACTTGTTTTTATTTAACTTGTTGATGTTCATTTAACGCACCGATGTTATACCGCATAGAGTTGACAATTGTAACACGTTAATCATTTAATGTTGCACAAAATAGTGATGGTTACATCATTTGTTTCACAGACTTCCCCGATGAAGGCCAGTCGGCCAAAATGCATTGGAAGACATAATTGTGTTGGATATATGAAAATTCAATCAGTCGAATAGTTTTGATACTCGATGGATAACTCTAAAATACAATTGAGTAATTGCATTGAACTGATGCCATAAGTATGAATAAAATACTTGCAAAATCGAGAAGCGTATTGACAACCTTTGTTTGAAAACTTTATTCTACAAGAATCAGCTGGTGTTTCCAGCAATTACCCACCAGTGCCATAAGAGACACTGACACAGTTTGTGTCAGTGCAGTCTAGAGTTATTGTCATATACTCCCGAGCGGGGAGTATTCCTCATGAGCACGGTATACGCCTTAAAAATCATCAAAAAAACAACGCAGTGCACGGACAGTATCCATAGAAAACACTGGTCACCTCATTCATCATGTCCTCAGTGGACTACTGTAACGTACTCTTGGTCAATGCCCAAGAAAAGGTCATAAAAAAACTGCAGTATATACAGAACGCCGCGGCCAGACTGCTTTCTTACACCCCTAAATTCAAACCTATTGCTGACCCCATAAAAAAATACCATTGGCTCCCAGTCAAAAATAGGATAAAGTTTAAGGGGCTCTGTATCGCCTATAAAGCCACGCACAAACAAGGCCCATGTTTTCTCATCGACCATTTCAAATTCCATGCTCCTAATCGATCACTCCGATCAATGAACAATCTCACCATGACGGTTCCCCGCACCAGAACAGTGGCCTGAGGTGATCGCAGCATTTACGTTTCGACGGCAAAACTCTGGAACTCCCTTGATCCATACATTAGGTCTGCTCCCACTCTGACTGTTTTCAGGAAAAAAATAAAAACATGGCTTTTTAACCAGTAACTTATATTCCCTTTCATTCTGCCCTCATTCACAGCGCCGAGACGCCCTTGGGCAATTGTTCGCGCTCAACAAATCACATAAATAAATAAATAAATAAATTGAATTTATGCTGAAATCTGACCCACTCACTAATCATTTTTCTGAAAGCAAAAATATTAACCGGCATGAAACAAACCAGGGGTTACAAGATGGTACATCTTAAAACCAAAACGGGTTTGGAGCAAAGTGTCTCTCTCCAAAAGTTGAACGCACAGCTCAGTCCTTCAGAAATCAACCACAATTTATTCTATTTAAGCCAATTTTATTCCAACTTATTCCATATAATGATATATTCCTTAATCAATGTGCATAGACATCTGCGGGTGGGCGGGGTACTTACATGAGTTGTTTGAATAGGTTTTTGTAATATCATGCAAGTCAGTGTCATTGTAAAACATAGGCGCTAAATGCAACCGGAGCTTCCGAGGCAGCAAAAGCGGTGTGTTATGGAATTCGTAGGAACGAGGGAGTGGAGGTTCACATAATTGATTCATCAGGTGAGGCGTGGCTACGCCACACGAACTGATAAGCGGGAAGTCAGTTAGAAGTGAGGCTTTGCTTTGCGGAATGGGGGACGAAGTTAAGAAGGCGCTTGCACAATCGGATAATTAAGGTATGGAATAAATTGATGGGGTTCTGCTTAATGGTTACTATTAACTGTCAACAGCGTGGAGAATTAACTGATGGGTAACAGTGATCATGCCTTTTTTAAATAATAAGTGAAGAGGCAGAACAAGGGCGGGTTGTGCTACTTAGTGAAAGCTTATTCGGGCAACTGTTTTGAAATGCATATGTAAACATCAGTGCAGTTTAGAGAGAAAACGTTGACTAAAAGGTGTTTTTAAGAATATCGCATGCACTGTTTAAAGCAATAATTGATAGTATCTATGTACGGAGGTGTGAAGACAAAGTCTAACATTGATGTTTTTAAATTTGTAGTGAAACCCCTGACGAAGGGCTTAAAAAAGCCCGAAATGCATTGGGTGTAAAAGACTAATTACTGAAGATTATGAAGGTACGTCTCGTGCAACAGAAAAAGGCCCGGATGGGCATATCTGCTGCATCAGAAACTTTGAAGTACAGAAGTGCCTCTCATGTGAGAAGATGAAAAAGAACTGTTTAAATTATATGGAATAAGTTGGAATAAAATTGGCTTAAATGGAATAAATTGTGGTTGATTTCTGAAGGACTGAACTGTGCGTTCGACTTTTGGAGAGAGACACTTTGCTCCAAACCCGTTTTGCATTCATATACATGTGGAAATTGGGCGGACAACGGAGCCGAGCTGCACGCTAAATGTTTAAAGAAAGAATAAAACTTCATGAGGAACAGAATTGGACTAACCCGGTGTGCACAGTCACCCTTTCTTGTATACATTTTAAAACCAACCAGCAGACGAATATTAATGCAAAATGTTTTAGTGCTGAATACTAATGCACAATGTTTTAGGACTACAAACACTGCAAACAGAACAGTCACAAAAAATCAGACTACTTCCAAAGCATCACTCAAAAAATAAAGCACAAACACAGAAACATTCTTATATGTTTCCAAATTGTTTTCTGGAACCTCACTAATGTGATTAAAAGAAAAGGAAAAGTGTCCGATACCCAAGAAGAAAACATGACCAACAAACTCTTCAAACAAAACGTTTTACAATTGCAGTTCCCCGCCAAAGAAAACCTAGGACCTCCAGACGTAAAACAGGGCGGACTAGCATCCAGTCATACAAGGGCAAGTGAAAACCATATGTTGAAAGAAAACCACGGCCTTGTTATGGTCTGTGGCTGGTATGCCAAAAAAAGACTATGTAGATTTCATTTCTTGCACTTTGTCAATGCGCTTACCTCTCTGAAAACTTACCCAACACAACCAAACGTCGACAAAACATTGCCAAACATTCAATCTGCGCCAGCTCACAACATTCAAGATACCATTACAAATCCCCACAAACACCTACAATCACCCCCACCAGCCAGGTAAAAACATTTACACCGCACACCCTAAACAGCTAAATAGCACCCCAATGGCTCTGAAGACACTACGATACACCCAGAGACACCAGTATACACCCAAGGGAACAAAGACCAAGATCTCAGACATTACCAACATCATATACGTCCACATGCATATCCACAGAGAGCAACACCCAGTCTAACATGTCACAAACCAGTACATATGAAGCAACACTTATGAATATTCAAATACTCTCACAATTTATATACCGTGCTATTTGTAATGGAAATCACCTTCAACATAAGGGTAGGAAAAGGTTGATGGGGCGAGGCACAAGATCACAAAAACTCACCTGAGTGATAAAACCACCTACCTTTTCACCAGACTCTCCTCACACAACACAGCCTTGTGAATACATAGCTCCTTCCAACCCAACAAGGTCTGCAACTTTTAGTCGGTGAGCATGTTTCATTTTTGAAACAAGGCTGGACTCCCACAATAATACATGTTCGAAACCTGGGGAAAGTGCAGCTCCAATCTGACATTTTTCCTTAAATAAAAACATAATACTGCAAAGTGTACCTTGAAAATATGCAGCACAAGAATCCGGCTGCCCATTTGCTTCATGCAAATTTTAAATATGAATTCAATCAATCAATCAATCAATCAGGGGTTTGTTAAAGCGCAACTACTCACCCGCAAGGGTCTCAAGGCGCTGGGGGTGGGAGGGTGCAGGTTCCAGGCCAACAAGGAGGGGGACCGTCGAAGAGCCAAGTTTGAGGTTTCTTATGAAGATGGGGAGTGATGTTGTCTGTCTGAGGTGGAGCGGAAGGGCGTTCCAGGCTCTGGCCGCGTGGAAGGAGAGGGAGCGGCCTTCTGATCTGTTTTTTCTGGTGCGTGGGACCACGGCGTAGGAGAGCTGGGCTGATCTGGGGTCCTTTGGGGTGCGTGGAATTTGAGTCGGCTGTTTAGGTATGCTGGTCCAGTGTCGTGGACGGCCTTGTGTGCATGAGCATCTTGAAGGTGACTCTTGCCTCGATGGGGGAGACAGTGGAGTGTGCGCAGGTGCCGGGCGATTTGGCAGTGTCTTGGCAGGTTGAGGACCAGCCTGCGGCTGCGTTCTGGATGTTCTGTAACTTGCGAGTGAGGTTTTAGTTTGTTCCAGCATTGAGTGCGTTGCAGTAGTCCAGTCTGCAGGTGATCAGGACGTGAGTGAGGGTCTTTCTGTGTTCGAAGGGTATCCATTTGAAGGTCTTATGTAGGAGGTGGAGGGTATGGAAGCAGGAAGATGAGACAGAGTTGATCTGACGGTCCATTTTGAGCTCGGAGTCCAGGATGATTCCCAGGTTGCGTGTGTGGTCCGTGGGGGTGGGCCGGTTTCCGAGGGTGGGGGGCAACCAGGTGTCATTCCAAGCATTGGGGTTTGGGCCCAGGATGAGTACTTCTGTGTTGTCGGTGTTTAGTTGTAGGCAGCTATGTTTCATCCATTTTGCGACGGCTTCCATGCCTTCTCGAAAGTGGTGTCTGGCAGGGTGAACAACCTTTACAACAAAACTTTTACAACGCACTACCATTACAATGCGGTCATTACAATGCAAACTATTACAACGCATTGCTCTGGGGGGCGCTCTAGGATAGGGAATAGGTTAATTTACTATCCAATAACCTTCCCTAGTGTCCACGGGGACTGGAGTTGGAATAGTAAATTAAACTATTCACTATCCAGCACCCCAAAGCGCTATGCGTTGTAATGGACTGCGATGTAAAAACCGCGTTGTAAAGGCAGGCGTTGTAATAGCCTGCGTTGTAACGTCATACATCCGTCTGGCAGTGTTGGGTTTGTTGAATAGGGAGAGGATGAGTTGGGTATCGTCTGCATATGACACTATGTTGAGTCCGTAGGTTCTGACGATGGGGGCGGGCGGGGCCATGTAGACGTTGAAGAGTATAGGGCTGAGGGAGGACTACTGAGGGACTCCGCAGGTGGTTGGTGTAGGGTCCGAGAGGAAAGGGGGAGTCTGACCTGCTGCGTTCTATCGGAGAGGAAGGAGCTGACCCAGTTGAGGACCTTGTTCTGGATCCCTGTGTCGTGAAGTCTGCATATTAGGGTGCGGTGGGAGACTGTGACCAATGCCGCTGAGAGGTTGAGGAAGATGAGGCCTACTGTTTATCCTTTGTCCAGTAGGATGCTGATTTAATCTGTTGTGGCAAGGATGGCAGTTTCTGTGCTGTGGTTTTTCCTGAAGCCAGATTTGGAGGAGTTGAGGATGTTGTGCTCATCGATAAATGTGGTGAGTTGGCAGTTAATGGCTTTCTCAATAACTTTCACAGGGAATGGGAGCAGGGAGATGGGTCTGTAGTTTTAGAGGTCAGTGATGTCTGCCGAGGGTTTCTTCAAGAGGGGGTTTACTTCAGCGTGTTTCCAGATGTCGGGGAACGTGGCGGCTGCCAGGGAGCAGTTGATGGTGTGGCGGAGCATGGGTGCGATGGTGTCAGCGACTCTGTTGAAGATGTGGTGAGGGCAGGAGTCTGTGGGTGCCCCGGAGTGGATTGCGTTCATCGTCTTAAGTGTGTCTTCAGTGGTGAGGGCTGTCAATCGTTGGTTTCAGGGTGTCGGGGTGGTTGGTGGGGGTTGCGTGTGATGTTTGTCTTTGTTGACGTTGTTGTAGATGTTCTTGACTTTGTGGTGAAAGAAGGTGCTGAGTTTGTCGCAGAGGCCTTGTGATGGAGGGATGTCAGTTGACTTGCTGGTAGGTTAGGCGAACTCCTTGATGATGTTGAAGAGTTCTTTGCTGTTGTGTGCGTGTGTGGAGATTTTGTCTTCAATCGCTTTTTTCCTCGTTTTTCTGATGAGTTAGTGGTGGGCGTTGTTAGTGGATCTGAAGTTGTTGTGAGAATCTGTGGATTTGGTGTTTCTCCAGGACTTTTCGAGGCGGCAGCAGGTGCACCTGGACTCTCGAAGTTCGGTGGTGAACTGTTGGAAATGGGGGTTGCCCAAGTCTCAAAGGGGGTAGCATGGCATCAAGCGGGCAGGCCAAACTTGGAGGACATGTGAAGCACTCACGCAGTACCCTCAGTCAACACACCAGGCACACCACAAAAGAGGCAGGACACCAGTTTGAGTTGGAAAAAGATACGTCATTTAGTAGGGTTTCCAACCTGCAAGGCAAAAGATTGCAAAACAGTAGTGTCACACAGGACGCCAAATGGCGCCAGAGCCAAGTGAATAAAGGGGGGGAATTATTTACATAGGAAGTAGTCCATGCTGAAATAAAGAACAATTGTGATTAAATAACAGTAGTCCTGGGGCCAATCTGGCGGGGCCAACTCAGGCTCTCATCCTTAGGGGGTTGTAAATGCAGAATACCACATTAGCATAGGTATATATATCATGCACAATCACGCCAACCCACCCCTGTAAGGGAAAAACAGAGCATTACAGCACATACTAGTCAGGAGCACCTGTAAGAAATCAGTACGGCAGGCTCATTAACAAGGGCATAAACAGGGACCTGGAATAACTCATCAGGCGGGGCCTACTCAGGCCTTCATCCTTGGGAGGTTGGCTGAAATTGTAAGTTGCATATTAGCATAACTACACCTCATGCGTGGCAACGCCAACCCAACCCCTGTAAGGGAAAAACATCATATAATACCAGTCAGGAACATGAATCCTCAGCCCCCCTTGCAACCTGCAACACAAACATTAAGCAGTGCATTGGTATCACAACATCTAAACCAGGCTTGAATCCCACTGCACCTGGGCATCACTTTAGTGTAGGCATAATATTAGCAAGATAAACAGCCTACAATTCAAACTAGGCACGGAAGCGCACCACACTTTAGTAGATCACATGGAACTGCTGCGTTACCTTAGGGCCACCAGTATCCTAATTAGGATTAAACATGGCAATTAACCATTGCAGGACCCAGGGATAAACAAGCCACTAACAATCAGGCTAAGTTACCCAGCCCTTCACTCTGCAGGGCCCAACACCTAGCTAGGGGTTACCTTGTCCCTGTACCAATCCTGGGGGGCCTCAGTAATGTCCCGGCCCAGTCTAGAAGTCTCAAAGGGGACCAAAAGGGCCAGCGAGGCTCAGAGCAGTTTCCAGGGGCGAGCCCTGGTCCTGGGGTGAGCACCGACCCTGTGCCCCGACTTCCACACGGGATAATCCAAACCCCACTCACCGGGCTCTCCTCGTTGGCTCCTGCGGGATTCAGTAGGTCCTGCGGGGCCTCCTCTGCAGGGGGGGAAAACCAGGCACCGACAATGTGCCTCGAGTTGCAGGATTCCTTTCTAAAGGAGGGGGCAGGCACCGGCAATGTGCCTCGAGGCCCCTCCTCTCTGTGGCAACCCTCGTGCCCCTCCTCCTCTCGAGGGCCTGGGGGGCCGCTATATTCGCCTCACCCGGGCCTCCTTTCCTTACAGGGGCCCGGGGTTTTGATCCACCCTCAGGGAGGCGTCAGGGGACACACGCAGTGTCTCAGCACACGTGGGGGGAAGCCTGCCTGGCTTTCCTCCCACCTCGCACGGCTCCCTTCTCTGGTCGGGAGGCGGGGCTGGCACCGACAGAGTGCCCCGGCCCCGCCTTCTTCACCGGCCCCTCGCGTGGGGCTCAGACCGGCGGGGTGGCCTCCCGCTCCGGTCGCTTCTCTCGGGGCTCCCACCTTGGCACGGGGGCCCCGCAACAAAGCTTCACCCGGGTCCCCCTCCTACCTCACGGGGACCCGGGGCTCCGATTCCGCTTCTTCTGGCCTTCCCGGCCTTCCACCAATCCCTGCGCGGCCTTCTCGGGGGCTCGGCCGCGCAGCCAATCCGTGCGCACCGTTGGCGGGGGCGGGCCGATGACGCGACCGGGCGCCCCCGTCACGTGACGCGAGTCCGCAGCCTCAGGGCCTAGCGCGGCCCACTTCACATCGGCGGCCCTCTCCTGGCAGCGGGGGCCGCCGCGACGATGCACACCACCGCGGGGGGCTCCCTGGCAGCTACCAGGCAGCGCGAGGCAGCGCCAACACTCCCCGGGCCGCGACGGTGATAAGGGGTAGGCTCCCTTTATTTAATTATTTATATGGCGGACAGCGCCAAAACGAGGGTAGGCTCCTCACACTCGATCCTCCTCACAGCGCCCTCAGGCCACAGCGCGATTCTCCTCAGCAGATGTCGCTATTTACAGCGCACTGCTCCTCCCTCTTAGCCCAACAGAATAGAGGCAGTTCAGGGCTTCTAGGGACACGCAGCTCCTCACAGTCCTTCTCTAGCGCTTCCAAATTATAGCGCTTCCCAGGCAGGACAGTTCAGGTCAGGGCAGCAACAGTCTTGGAGTTTACAGCGCTTAGGTAGGCAAACCAGGGCTTCCAAGTAGGCTCCTCACGGAGGGGGCGAACAGTTCCACAGCCAGCCCCAGGGGCACACTCCTCACCTCCTGGGGGGTTCAAGCCCACAGCATTCCTCCTCTTCTGGGTACCTTTTTCCCTCAGCGCTGGCGTAGTCCAAGGTCCCACAGCGTCAGGGACCTATGAAGAGTCCTCCCTTGTCAGGGGCCCATGGGGACAGCAGCGGGGGGGTTTATAGGGGTACAGGGCCCAGCTCACAGGTCCATGTGGCGGTAGCACCTCACAGCAGGTCCCCCTCCCTTCCTTGTCCCAGCGCTGACTGACTCTCTGGTGACACTTCACCCTATTTATACCCTCCTCCCAGGCAGTGCCAGGACCTTCTAGAATGTTGGCACATCTAGCCTAAACTGGTTCTAGGGGAGGGGGTGAGCACCCTGGGTGCCAGGCTTTCCCTCCAAAACTAGGGGTAGCTGGGTAATATTATCTAGACCGCTGACCTATGTCAGTCCAGTGGCAAAACCCATGGCCATGGCATCCATTTTAAAAACAATACATTTCAGTCAGGTACATTTCCAAAATGGGGGTGCAGTTTTAAAATGGGGGATTTTACAAGTGCTCACATTATGTCAGGTAATTACATTTTCACAAGGTGTCTCACACCACTCATGGCCTATACAGGTTTAATCCCATGGGGGAGACATTCAAATTAGGGGGTCAAAAGCGAAAAATTTTGGGGGGAAAAGGCCAAGTCCAACACGACTCCCCCCCAGCCAAAAGCCAGGGTAGACATATCAATGCCTTGATGGGCTTCCCTGCTTGGGGCGGAAAAAGGTGGACGCAGGCCTGCAACTACAGGAGCACCTGCAGTCTCTCCTCCACTCTGGAACCCAATGGTTCTTTTTCGCATCCCTCCTTTCACCAACATCACCACCCCACTGGTGTTCCCTAGTGGGATGTCTCTCCTTCCTAGAGTGGGAGGCTCTAGCCTCAGGCTTGTAATTCCCTTGGACCACTCTCTTCTCTCCAAACTGCCACTGGTCCACCCATCTGGGGTCTACACCCTCAGACTGACCAGCCATTAGGGGCGAGGCTCTCCTCCCCCTACTTCTCCTCCTAGGGTTCCTCCATCTCCTACGCTGGGGGACACCCTCACACAACTCTCTCCCCAACCTGGAGCCGAAACCCACAGGCTGAACCGGTGACAGGGGCGAGTCCTCCCTCTCCCTGCACCCCCTCCCAGAGTCCCGCACCCTCCTAACTGGAGTAGTACCCCTGGGAGTCACCTCCGGGGGGACTCTGGTTACAGAGGTCCCTCCCACCAGGGCAAGCAAACCCTGTCCCTGGCCACCCAACCCAGGATCTGCGCCCTGTGGCTGAGCCGGTGACAGAGAAGAGACCTTCCTCCCTCTGCACCCCCTCCCAGAGTTCCGCACCCTCCCACTGGGAGTAGTACCCCTGGGAGTCAAATTGGTAGGGACCTGAATTACAGGTACCCCACCCTCCAGGTCAGGCAACCCCTTAACCTGGAACCCCAGTCCAGGATCTAAACCCTGTGACTGGTCAAACCCCCGAACCACTGGAGCTCCAATTAATGATGCTCCGGGTCCTCCTGACATGAGGGGATCCTTTCCACGAGAAGGCACACCGGGACAGCCTAGCCTCCCAACCTGGGGTTCCCTAAAAGAACTCTCCAGTCCCTGTGACTGCAGTTGGGGCATCTCGGGACACCTCCCCGTCTCACTCCCTCCTTTAGATGGGATGTGAGGCCCTACAACCCGCCCACTATCCTGGGACCTAGCTGGGCTTCTCACCTCTCCCGCCACGCTGGGTCGGAAGATACCTGCACCTCTCCTTTCTGGATCACTCCCCAATGTCTTCTCAGACGCTCTGGCACTTACCCAGAGGTCTGCCTCCCGTGCAAGTTCCCTGGGGTCTGAGAACCCGCACCGCAACAGATGGTGACGCAGTCTTGGGAAACAACTCCTCAGCATGTGCTCCCGGATAACGGCATGGCACAGCCCTTCCCAATCCTCCACTGCTCTCCTCACCACCCAATCCTCCAGTACAGTCCAACACTCCTCCTCGAACTCTCCCCAGGACTGATGGAACAGCTTACCCCTGCCCCTAAACACTAACCCGTCCTCCTCTTCCGGGGAATCAGGCACAGTCTCTTGGGCTTCGGGAGTGGGACTCCTTGCACTGGACCTACACTCGCTGCCACCACTGGATCCCACCCTCTTCGGTGAATCCAGACTCCTAAAACCACTCTCAGGGGACAACCTACCCACCTGAGCTGATCTCTCTCTGGCGAAGGCCCTCTCCGCCTCTGCCATCCTCTCCAGCGCTAGGACTTTTTCAGTCTCTAGTCGCTGCTCTTCTACCCTCAGCTGCGCTAAGCCCTCGGCATGCCTGAGCTTTGCCAGCGCCAGCTGATACTCCCTTTCCTCCCTCCTATCTACCCACTCTTCTGGGGACAGGGAAAGGGATGGGGCAGTGCCCCCGGGACTGGACCCAGTGCGAGACTCCCTATCTTCGGTGTCCTCCACAGCTACTGGCGTCTCTGCCCTGCTAGACTCTTCCTCCTCCTCATCGGAGCATTTACCTCCCAGGGTTCTGGATGGGGAGCCCTCACTCTGGTCTCTAACCCACTGACCCTTCAACACTTCGGGGGGGTAGTCAGACAAGTCCCCATTAACCTCTAAGGGCTCTCCCCTCTTGAGGGCCTCATAGAGAAACAAATTCCTCCTAATGTTCCCTACTGGGGGTATCCCTCTCTCCAGGAGGAAGTCTATCACCTCCTGTTCGGTGTACTCCATTAGTTCCACTTCCTGGTAAATCAACCCCATCGTGGCGAGGTACACCCGGGACACACCCTCCCAGTGGAACAAGGGGACAATTCAGATTACTCTTCAGGAGGAAGCAATTAAAAACAATGTTCAAACAATAATCCCCACCACAAGGCTCGGATTACATCCAAAGCTCTATTTGCAGTGTAACCCGTGGCCGCTGTGGTACTGCGCAAACACAAGTCCTATCCCACCGCTCTGCCACCAAATGTTGGAAATGGGGGTTGCCCAAGTCTCAAAGGGGGTAGCATGGCATCAAGCGGGCAGGCCAAACTTGGAGGACATGTGAAGCACTCACGCAGTACCCTCAGTCAACACACCAGGCACACCACAAAAGAGGCAGGACACCAGTTTGAGTTGGAAAAAGATACGTCATTTAGTAGGGTTTCCAACCTGCAAGGCAAAAGATTGCAAAACAGTAGTGTCACACAGGACGCCAAATGGCGCCAGAGCCAAGTGAATAAAGGGGGGGAATTATTTACATAGGAAGTAGTCCATGCTGAAATAAAGAACAATTGTGATTAAATAACAGTAGTCCTGGGGCCAATCTGGCGGGGCCAACTCAGGCTCTCATCCTTAGGGGGTTGTAAATGCAGAATACCACATTAGCATAGGTATATATATCATGCACAATCACGCCAACCCACCCCTGTAAGGGAAAAACAGAGCATTACAGCACATACTAGTCAGGAGCACCTGTAAGAAATCAGTATGGCAGGCTCATTAACAAGGGCATAAACAGGGACCTGGAATAACTCATCAGGCGGGGCCTACTCAGGCCTTCATCCTTGGGAGGTTGGCTGAAATTGTAAGTTGCATATTAGCATAACTACACCTCATGCGTGGCAACGCCAACCCAACCCCTGTAAGGGAAAAACATCATATAATACCAGTCAGGAACATGAATCCTCAGCCCCCCTTGCAACCTGCAACACAAACATTAAGCAGTGCATTGGTATCACAACATCTAAACCAGGCTTGAATCCCACTGCACCTGGGCATCACTTTAGTGTAGGCATAATATTAGCAAGATAAACAGCCTACAATTCAAACTAGGCACGGAAGCGCACCACACTTTAGTAGATCACATGGAACTGCTGCGTTACCTTAGGGCCACCAGTATCCTAATTAGGATTAAACATGGCAATTAACCATTGCAGGACCCAGGGATAAACAAGCCACTAACAATCAGGCTAAGTTACCCAGCCCTTCACTCTGCAGGGCCCAACACCTAGCTAGGGGTTACCTTGTCCCTGTACCAATCCTGGGGGGCCTCAGTAATGTCCCGGCCCAGTCTAGAAGTCTCAAAGGGGACCAAAAGGGCCAGCGAGGCTCAGAGCAGTTTCCAGGGGCGAGCCCTAGTCCTGGGGTGAGCACCGACCCTGTGCCCCGACTTCCACACGGGATAATCCAAACCCCACTCACCGGGCTCTCCTCGTTGGCTCCTGCGGGATTCAGTAGGTCCTGCGGGGCCTCCTCTGCAGGGGGGAAAAACCAGGCACCGACAATGTGCCTCGAGTTGCAGGATTCCTTTCTAAAGGAGGGGGCAGGCACCGGCAATGTGCCTCGAGGCCCCTCCTCTCTGTGGCAACCCTCGTGCCCCTCCTCCTCTCGAGGGCCTGGGGGGCCGCTATATTCGCCTCACCCGGGCCTCCTTTCCTTACAGGGGCCCGGGGTTTTGATCCACCCTCAGGGAGGCGTCAGGGGACACACGCAGTGTCTCAGCACACGTGGGGGGAAGCCTGCCTGGCTTTCCTCCCACCTCGCACGGCTCCCTTCTCTGGTCGGGAGGCGGGGCTGGCACCGACAGAGTGCCCCGGCCCCGCCTTCTTCACCGGCCCCTCGCGTGGGGCTCAGACCGGCGGGGTGGCCTCCCGCTCCGGTCGCTTCTCTCGGGGCTCCCACCTTGGCACGGGGGCCCCGCAACAAAGCTTCACCCGGGTCCCCCTCCTACCTCACGGGGACCCGGGGCTCCGATTCCGCTTCTTCTGGCCTTCCCGGCCTTCCACCAATCCCTGCGCGGCCTTCTCGGGGGCTCGGCCGCGCAGCCAATCCGTGCGCAGCGTTGGCGGGGGCGGGCCGATGACGCGACCGGGCGCCCCCGTCACATGACGCGAGTCCGCAGCCTCAGGGCCTAGCGCGGCCCACTTCACATCGGCGGCCCTCTCCTGGCACCGGGGGCTGCCGCGACGATGCACACCACCGCGGGGGGCTCCCTGGCAGCTACCAGGCAGCGCGAGGCAGCGCCAACACTCCCCGGGCCGCGACGGTGATAAGGGGTAGGCTCCCTTTATTTAATTATTTATATGGCGGACAGCGCCAAAACGAGGGTAGGCTCCTCACACTCGATCCTCCTCACAGCGCCCTCAGGCCACAGCGCGATTCTCCTCAGCAGATGTCGCTATTTACAGCGCACTGCTCCTCCCTCTTAGCCCAACAGAATAGAGGCAGTTCAGGGCTTCTAGGGACACGCAGCTCCTCACAGTCCTTCTCTAGCGCTTCCAAATTATAGCGCTTCCCAGGCAGGACAGTTCAGGTCAGGGCAGCAACAGTCTTGGAGTTTACAGCGCTTAGGTAGGCAAACCAGGGCTTCCAAGTAGGCTCCTCACGGAGGGGGGCGAACAGTTCCACAGCCAGCCCCAGGGGCACACTCCTCACCTCCTGGGGGGTTCAAGCCCACAGCATTCCTCCTCTTCTGGGTACCTTTTTCCCTCAGCGCTGGCGTAGTCCAAGGTCCCACAGCGTCAGGGACCTATGAAGAGTCCTCCCTTGTCAGGGGCCCATGGGGACAGCAGCGGGGGGGTTTATAGGGGTGCAGGGCCCAGCTCACAGGTCCATGTGGCGGTAGCACCTCACAGCAGGTCCCCCTCCCTTCCTTGTCCCAGCGCTGACTGACTCTCTGGTGACACTTCACCCTATTTATACCCTCCTCCCAGGCAGTGCCAGGACCTTCTAGAATGTTGGCACATCTAGCCTAAACTGGTTCTAGGGGAGGGGGTGAGCACCCTGGGTGCCAGGCTTTCCCTCCAAAACTAGGGGTAGCTGGGTAATATTATCTAGACCGCTGACCTATGTCAGTCCAGTGGCAAAACCCATGGCCATGGCATCCATTTTAAAAACAATACATTTCAGTCAGGTACATTTCCAAAATGGGGGTGCAGTTTTAAAATGGGGGATTTTACAAGTGCTCACATTATGTCAGGTAATTACATTTTCACAAGGTGTCTCACACCACTCATGGCCTATACAGGTTTAATCCCATGGGGGAGACATTCAAATTAGGGGGTCAAAAGCGAAAAATTTTGGGGGGAAAAGGCCAAGTCCAACATGAACCATCTGGCTTTCTTGGCATGGGTGTTGTTGTTTTTCTTGAGGAGGGCTACGGTGTTGGCGCTGTAGGAGATCCACCTGTATAGGGTTCAGGCTGCTGTGTTGGGGTCGTTGTTTTCTGCGATGGTTGGAGTGGAGTTGCTGAGTGAGGTGGTGAGCTGGTCGCCTGTGCTGATGTCTGTGGATGGTGGGTGTTCTGAAGGTGAAGTGGACGCATAGGTGGTCAGCCCATGTGAGTTCGGTGGTGTGGCTGAAGGTGATGGAATTTTCTGTTGTGAAGAGGGGGTCGATGGTGTGTCCTGCTGAGTGCATGGGTTTGGTCAAGATTTGGCGGAGTCCAATGTTGTAGAGGTTGTCCAGGAGGGACGTGGTGTTGGGTTCCAGTTGGTTGTCGTTGTGGAAGTTGAGGTCTCCCAGCAGGGTGTAGTTGGTGGATGCGATGACATGATGTCCATGATGGAGTTGGTGAACGGTCCACGGGGTCCGAGAAGTCAGTAGATGAGGGTTCCTTGGTTGGTGGTGGTAGGGCTGGTCTGTATTTTGAATTGTTGATGTTCCATCAAGTCTGTGGGCTCGTCAGGGAGTATGCTCAGGCAGAGGGTGGATTTGTGGATGATAACGATTCCTCCTCCCGGGCGGGCGGGGCGGACCTTTCTGGAGATCTTGTATCCTTGGGGAATGGCGATGTTGATATCCAGTTCCGAGGTGGTGTTGGTCCAGGTTTGCCCAGGGTGGTGGTGTTGAGGAGGTCCCAGATTTCAGTGGCATGTTTGTGGAGGAATCGGACATTGAGGAGGATGCATTGCATGGTCTTCGGTTTGGGTGTGTTCTTACGGTCGGGTTGTGCTGGGTTCATGTTCCTGGTGGTGCTGTTGGTTTGTCGGCAGAGGTGACAGCTGAAGGGTCCGTGGGTGTTGGATGGTGAAGCTTGCTTGCAGTTGTTGTTGCGGCATGGGTTGAGTTTGTGGAGTGATGCTGGGTCGTATCATTGGCAGGCGGAGGTCCACGGTCCCTGGCACTGTCGGGTCGCGGACGAGTGCAGACGGGCTTGCCTTTGGCGCGGCCGCATAGCGGCCACCATTAAGTAGGGGTCGGGGAGGGCTGGAGAGCTGGGAGATGGAAATGGGGAGGGGGATTGGTCGCACTGGTCGTGCTGGTGGGAGGGTCCACGGTGGCAGCAGCAGCAGGGGAAAACAGACGAGAAAGGAGGAGAGTGGGAGAAAGGTGAAAAAGAGAAGACAAGCAGAGCACAGGAGAGTGCAGAAAACAGAAACGAAGCAGGAATATAGATTAGGCAAAGATGGTGAACAGCAAGTGAAAAAAAGAGTAAAACAAGTGGAAAAATGGAGCGGAAAGAGGGAGAAAGGTGAAAAAGAGAAGACCGGCAAAGCACAGGAAAGTGCAGAAAACAGAAAGGAAGCAGGAATATAGATTTGGCAAAGATGATGAAAAACTAGTGACCAACGAGTAAAACGAGTGGAAAACGGAGCGGAAAGTGGGAGATAGGGGTCCACTGGACCACCAGGGATGAAGCGCAGGTGAACCTGCAGGTGGAGGAGGGCCTCGAACACTCACACTGTAGAGTGCAGGGGCTCGGGGAGGCCTCACTCAATGGTGGAGCTGCGAGGGTGGGAGAGCAATTTCCTTGACAAGAGTCAGTGATCTTGCTCGCCTGTCCCCGCAGCGGCTGCCATAAAGTAGGGGATTGGTCGCGCTGGTTGTGCTGGGGGGAGGGATCGCGGGGGTAGCAGAAGTGGGGAAAACGGGCAAGAAAGGAGGAGAGTGGGAGAAAGGTGAAAAAGAGAAGACGAGCAAAGCACAGGAGAGTGCAGGAAACAGAAAAGAAGCAGGAATATAGAATAAGCAAAGTGCATTAAAATGTTGCATGTATCTATTTTTGAAGATGGGTAGGAAACCAAGCTTCTCAAGAGTAAACAGAAGCCGGTTGCTTTCGTGGTGTGCAGTTGTGCCTTGGTTTGTAAATACTAGTGTGTCTTTGAATGCATTAGGTGTCTAGTCAGCAAAAAAATAAGTTGTATGATTGTGATATCAAACCATAACATCAAACACATTAAAAAAAAACACACACACACCGATGACCATATTCATTTGATAGGTAGTAGGTAATAGGAGCCAGGTGTCTGTAGCCACACTGGTCTCTGGCTATGTTTTGTACGAGCAGATTCCTTGGAGCTGTTAATTGATAACAGCTTGTGACATCAGGTGCTATATCAAAAACTGGCTGAGCATTCTGTGCCTTTTTCATCCCTCAACTGGTATGACTGGGTACAAGACTCTGACAGTCTGGGGCATATTTCATTGCTCCTGGTAATTACTCAGCCCACCTCCCTCACCCAAACCATGTCCATCTTGTCACTGTGCCTGCTCCTTACATACCACCTGAATTTACCAAAAAAGTGCAGGCCTTTCCTACAAAAGTAGTCTGAATCCTATCAACAAACATGGCCACAGTATTGAAAACACCTGCATTCATCCTCCCATCCATCCTACATAGAATAAATAAACTCGTTGCCTCCGCATGTGTTCAAGTTGCATACAGTTGAAGGTTGTAAAAACATATACATGGCACAACTTGGAAAAGTGTGAAACCACAGCTTTCAACCCAGAGCCTTTAGTTTGTAAAGCTGCTTGATAGGAAATACCCGTGAGGAAGCAGCACATTGTATTTTCATTTCATGAGAGAGATCTTTACTCACATAATTGCACAACCACTAAAATTAAATCATAGCCAAGTATATCTTCAGTTTGAAGAGGTCAGACTGCAAAAGCACGTTCTAGTGAAATTAAAAATGACTTGTGTCACATGCATTCGTCGCGTCATCTTTTTCGCTGCTATTACTTCATCCGTTCATATTTTATAATATATTCACTGCACACGTTGATGCTCGAATTGTATCACAAATATTTTTTAAATACCGGCCTGCATGATTCAAAGTAACGAAAGTATGATGTGCTCTGCTCCATTCATGTTGCAACAGCTGATTACTCTATTTTGTGATGCCCCATGAGCACATTGCTACCTCCACCCCTGCTGCAAATTTTTTACACTTCAATACAACTCTGGCACTTAGCAGCTCGTGCTATTTTCATTGGGGCCATGCTTACAAGGCCTGCTACCACTGCTGGGAGACAAGAGAATGTAATGCTATGAGTGACTCTTTCACACCAGAACATGAAGCCATTTAGACGAGGTAAACATATAAATATCAAAAAGTACATCCATTTGAGCATTGAGAAGCTAAGATGTCACAGAAATAAAGTGGGCCTACGACAGGCAGCTACAATTGGAGCTGAGCAGAGTCAGACTGCATGTCTTCATAGTCGCATTCCAAAGTGTGTGGGTTTTTTTTCACAGCAGGCATTATCGAACGTTTATAAATGTGCGGGTCAACTTTTCAATGAGGATGGAGTGACATCTGTAAATGGACGCTCGTGGCAGCGCCCGACAAGTAGGTAGATAGACATTAATGCATAGTTTACATGAGTACTCACACACGCACGTTTTACATATTTAAATGCTTGACTGCACAGTTCTTAGAGCTATAGGCAGCTCAGAACAATTGAAGCCTTCATGTAATATATTTAGAGCAGTGGTAGCCAGGCTTCACCCACACTGCCCCGTGGATCCTGCTTGCCGCCAGCATTCAGTCCAGTCAAAGGCTGTGAGGCCCTAACATGAAAAACACGGACCTCAGCTGTCACCTGTGCTCGAGTCTTGCTGCCGGTACTTACTGTGCAGGCGTCTCTTGCAATGGTGGCCGGCACGGAGTCACTAACATGGGTTCAGTCCACTGCTTCATCTCTGCAGTTGCCTGTTTCCCAATTGTTTCAAACATCGAGCAGCAGCTTTCAGTGCTGCGTGTTCTCATTAAATAACACTCATAATTCAAATGGAAACCATAGAGCCTTTTTCTGTGTATGGGAGGTTAGACTCAATTCAGCAGGGTGACGGAGGTAGTCATGCTGAAACTGACTGCAAGCTTCGTCTGCCGGCCTGTGCCTTCTGAAAGAACCGTAAAACACAGAGATGGACGGAATGTTGCACAATGGCAAACCATCCACCCCCAGTCACAGATCTGGGTTTAATCCATTGTTATTTTGCTCACCAAGCCAACTGTTGTTTTTGCATTTGTCACCCCGAGTGGGATGGGTATGCTTAGACATGAGTCCCATGCTCTCCACACCACTGAAGTCAAGCTATCCTGGCTGATGACGGCAGATAGCCAGAAACCCTACCTAGGATGTTTTATTCCGGTCCAGGAAAGACATGGCTTGGCAGTTCGAGCTGGACTGTTCCCATGAGGCACAGGGTCAAGGCTGATTTGCATATGGCCTTGTCTGAACTGGGGTGGTGTGGAGTGCAAAGAAACGATGGATTTAGGCCCAGATCTCTGTACTGGGGTGAATGTATGACATTGTTCTGCATTCTGTCCATCAACTGTTGTTTTTGCTTCTGAAAGAACCGTGGCGCAGGGCTACTGGCATATGAAGTCAGCAGGTCAGTCGGAAAAACTTTGCAAAGTTGATTGTAACAGCCCATTCACAGAAAAAGGCTCTATGGTTTTCATTTTATTTACGTAGCTGGAAGGCGGAAACAATTGGGAAACAAGCAGCTGCAGCACACATGGAGTAGCGGACTGACTGATAATAGTAACGGAAAAGGGAATAAAGGTGGGAGTATTTGGAGGATGGGTGTTGGACAGGCCGCATGTTCGAGCTGTACCCCCTCCCCGCAATGGGACCAGGACCCTGGCTCTCCCTGCATCCCCAGCCAGAGTCCACCAACGACCACCCGAAGTACCCTGCAATCCCTCCACTACAAGACACCAGCTCCGGACCCAGCATCCCCGGGTCACCATCTACCCCACGACATCGACCCGGCCGCCATCTTGGGGCACTGCAGCACGAGGCCGCGTGGCCTCAACTCGACCCTCACCCTGGGCCCGGCCGGGCCCGACATCGAGGCACCAACCTCCCCCCAGGAGGCAGAGTGACCACTTGGCGAGTCAATGGGAGAAGGAATCGTCAACGGCTCTCCTCCGCCAGGTGTCGATCACCCCAGGCCGCCTGGGCGCTGGCTCCACCCCCCTGCTGGGTGTCTGGACTCCCTCATCCCGGACCTCCCGGCCCCCAGGCGCGAGGGTCCGGACATCAAAGGGGACCAGACCTATAACTGGGGCAGGACCAGACCAGGAAGGCAGTTGTATCCTGGAGTCGAGAGACCCGAGAAGAACTCATCCGTGACTTGGCCTGCTGGCGCTGCCGCGGCCCTCTGCCTCGTGAAACCATTGTCTTGGCCTGCTGGCACTGCCGCGGCCCCCCTGCCTCGTGAAACCATCGTCTTGGCCTGCTGGCGCTGCCGCGGCCCTCTGCCTCGTGAAACCATCGTCTTGGCCTGCTGGCGCTGCCGCGGCCCTCTGCCTCGTGAAACCATCTTGGCCTGCTGGCGCTGCCGCGGCCCTCTGCCTCGTGAAACCATCGTCTTGGCCTGCTGGCGCTGCCGCGGCCCTCTGCCTCGTGAAACCATCTTGGCCTGCTGGCGCTGCCGCGGCCCTCTGCTTTATGAGACTATCACCTTGGCCTGCTGGCGCTGCCGCGGCCCGATCCACAGACCCTCCAGCTCGAGGATTGTGAGCTCGCCTTTTACCACCACCTGTACCGATCCGGTACTAAGACTGTCCCGCTACCCCCTTTCCCTACAGAGACTAGAAGTGAGAGGACCCCCGGGTCCAAGTTATCCTGTATCGCTGATATCCTTGCCTTAAGAACCTTATATAAAGCCTTGAACTCGACTTGGTGTGGTGCCTGTTTGTGGGGAGGGAGGGTACTTGTCTGTACGATCGCCGGAGACGGTCCCCCTCGGGGATCTCTCCCTCGGTATCCGGCCGACCCTCAGGGTCCCCGTCTAACATTGGTGGCCAGCGACGGGATCCGAACCTACGCATAATCGTACAGAAAGTCACTCGCCCCACCACACACAACAACCATGTCAATAGAGAGCGGAACAACGGAAAAATTTCAGATGGAAAAATTGGAAGACTACAACCACCGGGAACTGAAGCAATATTGCATAGAACTTGGACTTCCAACCACAGGTCTTAGCACAAAGGAAGACTTCAAACGAGCCCTAGAAGCTTGGGCAGAAACGGGTACGGCCGTACCCCGAACACAAACAACCGAAACGAGCCCCGCACCAACTAAAGAAAGAACGGATCTCTCCCTGGAAGAGATCCGAGAAAGAGAAAAAACCAGACTCCACGAATTAGAACTTGCCCGACTTCGCTTGGATGGGGAACTCAAGCTGGCAGAACAAAAAATAACCCTGGAACACTTACGACTCAGGGAAGAGCGGGAAGACAAGCATAGACAGAGGGAGCTAGAGGAAAAGAGACTAGAGTACGAACATGAGCGCAATCTCAAAGCACTGGAGATTCAGAAACAGAATAAAGACCTCGGGCTCCCCGAACGACCGACCCCGTCTGCCTCGACCGAACCCAAGGTTCACATCCCCAAAGATGTCATCCGGGAATACCACAAGAACGATGATATCCAGCAGTGGTTTAAAGCCTATGAGGTGGCAATGACCTCCCACCGGATTCCCCGAAGCGATTGGGGAGCCGGATTATGGGGGAGGTTTGTCAACGAAGGGCGGGACGCCCTGCTGCAACTCCCGGACCAGCTGATGACCTCCTACGACCACATGAAGGCCGCCCTCCTCACTCGATACGGGCTCACACCTGAGATGTACCGCCAACGGTTCCGCGACTGCAAACGGATTCCGGGTACAACTTGGGTGGAGTACGTGAACTTTTTTAGCCGAGCCTTCGAGGGGTGGATCAAGGGCAACAAAGTAACCACCTACGACCAACTCTTTGACCTTATCGTATGGGAACACCTGTCGAACAACTGCTTCGTGGAGCTCCGGCAACACCTCCTGGACAGCAAGCTAACCGACCCTCGACAACTCGCCGCCGAAGCCGACCGGTGGGAAAGCACCCGAGTTGGCCGGAGCGCACCCAGCGAAGTATCCAGATCGTATCGCCCCCGAGGGGGAGGAGGAAGTCAGGGTCGGGGGAGAGACCCCGGCCCCTCGTCACCCCCCAGAAACCCCTCGACCCCGGTTGGCCGGGGAAGCCCTGCCGTCCGGGCCGGTTTCCGGGCCAACATTACGTGCCACAGGTGCCAGCGACCCGGCCACTACGCCAGTGATCCCAACTGCCCAAAGAATCCGAACACTACTCCCCGCCAAGTTGCAGCGGCGGCCCTAGGGGAAGAAATAATCCCGGAAGACCAAGAGGAGTACGAGACCGATCCCTCTGAATGGGCACCCGCCGCCATGGCACTGGTCTGCTTAGGGGAGAGAGACATGATTCCGCGGGCCCCCCTTCCCGCCAACACACAGAAGTACGGTCAATGGGTCAACATCAATGGCCGCCGGGCGGAAGCCCTCCGCGACACCGGGGCCAGTGTAACGGCGGTCCGACGCCACCTCGTCACTCCAGACCAAATCTTGCCGAACATTCTTTGCCCTATTCGATCAGCCGACAACTCCGAAAGCCTATGCCACATGGCCTGCGTCCCCTTCGAGTGGGGAGGAGTAACAGGGATGTTAAAAGTAACTGTCCGCGATGATGCCCCCGTGGACTGCCTCCTAGGAAACGACCTTGAAAGCTCTCCCTGGGCAGCTGTCGAACGGAGGGAGCACCTGGGGATGCTTGGCCTCCCCGAATGGGTCTGCGTCACGACCCGGTCCATGACCGCCCGCGCGGTCCCCAGCCCAGAAGAGCCCGAGTGGCCAGAACCTCCTCCCGCGCTCATCCCAGAGGAGGCCGCCCCAGAAGCCATTCCCTTGACCCAAACCGAAGAAGGACCCGACCAGCTTCGGGACGTCCCTGACCTGGCACAATGGCGGCAGGAGGGAGGCCCCACGCAGGAACAATTCCGGGCCGAGCAACAAACCTGTCCTTCTCTCGAAGGACTCCGGCAGCAAGCCCTGGCCCAGAGCACCGGGGATACCTCGGGGGCCCACTGGATCTACTGGGACCAAGACCTGCTCTACAGCGAGCAGAAAATTGCAGAACTAGGGGCCGGTCGGGTGCTGGTGGTGCCCCTTCGCTTCCGAGACTTCCTCCTGAACTTAGCCCACGATGTCCCCCTTGCCGGACACCTGGGGCAGGATAAAACCTACGACCGCCTGGTGACCCATTTTTTCTGGCCCCACATGCGGAAGGATGTCACCAACCACTGCAAGGCCTGCCCCACCTGCCAGGCCAGCGGAAAAAGTGGCCGAAAAATCAAAGCACCATTACAACCCTTTCCTGTCGTTACCACCCCGTTTGAACGAGTGGGAATAGACATTGTGGGGCCCCTCGACCCTCGAACAGCCCAAGGACACCGGTTCATCCTGGTCCTGGTAGACCACGCCACCCGCTATCCCGAGGCCATCCCTCTTCGGACTGTGACGGCCCCCGTGGTGGGCCGGGCCCTGATGGGGATCTTCTCCCGGGTGGGGTTCCCCCGGGAGGTCGTCAGTGACAGGGGCACGAACTTTATCTCCAGATATATGAAGTCCCTCTGGCAGCAATGCGGGGTCACCTACAAATTCACGACCCCCTATCACCCGCAAGGAAACGGACTGGTCGAGAGATTCAACCGCACCCTCAAGGGGATGATTATGGGTCTAGAAGAACCCCTTCGACGCCAGTGGGACGTACTGCTGCCATGCCTCCTGTTTGCCTATCGGGAGGTCCCGCAGAAGTCCCTCGGCTTCAGCCCCTTTGAACTACTGTACGGACACCCCGTCCGGGGCCCCCTCAGCCTAGTCAAGGAAGGTTGGGAGCAGCCTCCCCAGAAAACTCCCCCGGACATCTACCGGTATCTCCTGGCTCTCCGCAACCAGACCCGGCGGTTCCGAGACACCGCCAAAGCCAACCTCGAGGCCAGTCAGGAGGACATGAAGAGGTGGTACGATCAGCACACGTCCTCCATTGAGTTCGAACCTGGACAACAGGTCTGGGTGATGTCCCCGGTTGAGCCCTGTGCCCTCCAAGACAGATGGTCCGGGCCCTTCAAGGTAATCGAACGCAAGGGGCCCGTCACCTATTTAATCGACATGGAGACTGCCCGGAACCCCCTACGGGTCCTCCATGCCAACAGGCTCAAACCCCATTTTGTGCGATCCGAACTCAGCCTCCTAATGGCTACCGATACTGGGACAGAAGAAGACTCCGAACCCCTTCCGGACTTACTGAGGGCCTTCGAGCAGGATGGCTCAGTGGAAGGGGTCCAGCTCTCCGAGGCCCTGTCCCCGGAGCAACGCCAAGACTGCCAAACGCTCCTGAGGCAGTTCGCCTCCCTGTTCTCCCTCACCCCCGGAGTCACCCCCTGGTGCCTCCACGATGTGGACACCGGGGACAGCCCTCCTATTCGACACCGAGCATACCGCGTACCAGACCGGGTACGAGCCTGCATCCAGACCGAGGTGTCCAAGATGCTGACCCTAGGAGTGATCGAACCCTCAGACAGTCCCTGGGCGAGCCCAGTCGTCCTGGTTCCCAAGGCAGCTGCCCCGGGCGTTGCCCCTGAGCTCCGGTTCTGCGTGGACTATCGAGGGCTGAATGCAGTTACCCGGACCGACGCTCATCCCATCCCCCGGGCAGACGAGCTAATTGACCGGATGGGGGCCGCCCGCTACCTGAGCATCTTCGACTTAACAGCGGGCTACTGGCAGATCGGCCTCACCCCTAGGGCCCAAGAACGATCCGCCTTCTCTACCCCAGACGGGCCCTACCACTTTAAAGTCATGCCCTTCGGCATGAAAAACGCCCCGGCAACGTTCCAACGGCTGGTAAACCAGGTACTGGCGGTCCTGGAAGACTTCAGCGCCGCCTACCTGGACGACATTGCTGTGTACAGCCACCAGTGGACCGACCACCTCCGCCACCTGCGGGAGGTTCTACTCGCCCTCCAGCAAGCCGGGCTCACCATCAAGGCCAGCAAGTGCCAAGTTGGCCAAGGGTCCGTGACCTACCTGGGACACCAAGTGGGAAGCGGGCTGGTGGCCCCTCTCCAACTCAAGATTGCTGCCATCCAGGCCTGGCAACCCCCTACGAGCCAAACGGAGGTCCGGGCCTTCCTGGGGCTCACCGGATACTACCGGCGGTTCGTGAAGGACTATGGCAGCATCGTGGGGCCCCTCACAGAGCTCACCTCCAAAAAGAGCCCCAAAACCGTCAACTGGACCCCGGGCTGCCAATCAGCCTTCGAGAAGCTAAAGACCGCCATGTGCACGGCCCCCGTGCTCCAGGCTCCCGACTACAGCCGGGAATTCATTGTGCAGACGGACGCCTCCGATCATGGTGTGGGGGCCGTCCTCTCCCAACTCAACGCCGAAGGGGTCGACCATCCGGTGGTCTTCATCAGCAGACGCCTCTTGCCCCGAGAACAGCGCTGGAGCACCATTGAGAGGGAGGCCTTCGCCGTAGTCTGGGCACTCAAGAAGCTCCGGCCATACCTCTTCGGCACCCACTTCCGGGTGCAAACAGACCACCGACCCCTGCAATGGCTGATGCAAATGCGGGGGGAGAACCCGAAGCTGTTGCGCTGGTCCATCTCCCTGCAGGGGATGGACTTCACGGTGGAACATCGTCCAGGCCAGGACCACGCCAACGCCGACGGCCTGTCACGCTTTTTCCGCCTCAGCGAGGAGAGTCCCCAGGAAGATGGCTGACTCTCCCCGCCTTCAGCTGGGGGGGACGCATGTTGGACAGGCCGCATGTTCGAGCTGTACCCCCTCCCCGCAATGGGACCAGGACCCTGGCTCTCCCTGCATCCCCAGCCAGAGTCCACCAACGACCACCCGAAGTACCCTGCAATCCCTCCACTACAAGACACCAGCTCCGGACCCAGCTGGCCCGGGTCACCATCTACCCCACGACATCGACCCGGCCGCCATCTTGGGGCACTGCAGCACGAGGCCGCGTGGCCTCAACTCGACCCTCACCCTGGGCCCGGCCGGGCCCGACATCGAGGCACCAACCTCCCCCCAGGAGGCAGAGTGACCACTTGGCGAGTCAATGGGAGAAGGAATCGTCAACGGCTCTCCTCCGCCAGGTGTCGATCACCCCAGGCCGCCTGGGCGCTGGCTCCACCCCCCTGCTGGGTGTCTGGACTCCCTCATCCCGGACCTCCCGGCCCCCAGGCGCGAGGGTCCGGACATCAAAGGGGACCAGACCTATAACTGGGGCAGGACCAGACCAGGAAGGCAGTTGTATCCTGGAGTCGAGAGACCCGAGAAGAACTCATCCGTGACTTGGCCTGCTGGCGCTGCCGCGGCCCTCTGCCTCGTGAAACCATCGTCTTGGCCTGCTGGCGCTGCCGCGGCCCCCCTGCCTCGTGAAACCATCGTCTTGGCCTGCTGGCGCTGCCGCGGCCCTCTGCCTCGTGAAACCATCGTCTTGGCCTGCTGGCGCTGCCGCGGCCCTCTGCCTCGTGAAACCATCTTGGCCTGCTGGCGCTGCCGCGGCCCTCTGCCTCGTGAAACCATCGTCTTGGCCTGCTGGCGCTGCCGCGGCCCTCTGCCTCGTGAAACCATCTTGGCCTGCTGGCGCTGCCGCGGCCCTCTGCTTTATGAGACTATCACCTTGGCCTGCTGGCGCTGCCGCGGCCCGATCCACAGACCCTCCAGCTCGAGGATTGTGAGCTCGCCTTTTACCACCACCTGTACCGATCCGGTACTAAGACTGTCCCGCTACCCCCTTTCCCTACAGAGACTAGAAGTGAGAGGACCCCCGGGTCCAAGTTATCCTGTATCGCTGATATCCTTGCCTTAAGAACCTTATATAAAGCCTTGAACTCGACTTGGTGTGGTGCCTGTTTGTGGGGAGGGAGGGTACTTGTCTGTACGATCGCCGGAGACGGTCCCCCTCGGGGATCTCTCCCTCGGTATCCGGCCGACCCTCAGGGTCCCCGTCTAACAATGGGGCAAAGGAGAGGAATGGAAAAAAGGAGAATAAACGTGTCACACATGATTCAAAAGTAAAATCAATGTATTGTTTGGGAAATAAAACACCCTACCTGCGCTGGTTTCTGTATGTCTGCAGTTCAAACCCAACACTGAAGTGACGATTCAGTCAACTCATGTGCCCACACTGGCTGCACGGTCTCTGGGGCTGACGCAAGTCTGAGGGCTCGGTCATGTTACCAGTCGGAACGCTGTGACCCTTGCCGCACACGCAAGTCTGAGGGCTCGGTCATTCATGTAACCAGTCTGAGCGCTGTCTGTGACCTGTGCTGCACACGCAAGTCTGAGGGCTCTGTCATGTTTCCAGTCTGAGCGCTGTCTGTGACCCTTGCCACACACGCAAGCCTGAGGGCTCGGTCATGTATACCCCCACCTGACAGTCCCGGACAGTGTCCCGTGCCAGGGTTTTCCTCTAGGCGCTCTGTCTTGAGTCCCCCAATCTACAGTCCGTGTGCTGTCCACTGTGCCAGGCCTTGCCTCTGGGCGCTGTGTGATGTACCCCCTCCCCTGTGCCCGGCCTCCCCTCTGTGCGCTGTGTGATGTACCTCCTCCCCTGTGCCAGGCCTCGCCGCTAGGCGCTGTGTGATGTACCCCCTCCCCTGTGCCCGGCCTCGCCTCTGGGCACTGTGTGATGTACCCCCCTCTTCTGTGCCAGGCCTCGCCTCTGGGCGCTGTGTGATGTACCCTCCTCCCCTGTGCCAGGCCTCGCCTCTGGGCGCTGTGTGATGTACCCCCCTCCCCTGTGACAGGCCTCGCCTCTGGGCGCTGTGTGATGTACCCTCCTCCCCTGTGCCAGTCCTTGCCTCTGGGCACTGTGTGATGTACCCCTCTCTCCTGTGCCAGGACTCACCTCTGGGCACTGTGTGATATACCCTCCTCCTCCCCTGTGCCAGGCCTCACCTATGGGCGCTGTGTGATGTACCCCCTCCCCTGTGCCAGGCCTTGCCCCTGGGCGCTGTGTGATGTACCCCCCTCCCCTGTGCCAGGCCTCACCTCTGGGCGCTGTGTGATGTACCCTCCTCCCCTGTGCCAGGCCTTGCCTCTGGGTGCTGTGTGGTGTACTCTCCTCCCCTGTGCCAGGCCTCGCCTCTGGGTGTTGTGTGATGTACCCCCCTGTTCCTGGACTCGCCTCTGGGCGCTGTGTGATGTACCCTCCTCCTCCCCTGAGCCAGGCCTCGGCTCTGGGCGCTGTATGATGTACCCCCCTCCCCTGTGCCAGGCCTCGCCTCTGGGCGCTGTGTGATGTACCCCCTCCCCTGTGCCAGGCCTCACCTCTGGGCGCTGTGTGATGTACCCCCCTCCCCTGTGCCAGGCCTCGCCTCTGGGCGCTGTGTGATGTACCCTCCTCCTCCCCTGTGCCAGGCCTCGCCTCTGTGCGCTGTGTGATATACCCCCCTCTCGTGTGCCAGGACTCGCCTCTGGGCGCTGTGTGATGTACCCCTCTCCCCTGTGCCAGGCCTCGCCTTTGGGCGCTGTGTGATGTACCCTCCTCCTCCCCTGTGCCAGGCCTTGCCCCTGGGCGCTGTGTGATGTACCACCCTCCCCTGTGCCAGGCCTCGCTGCTGGGCCCTGTGTGATGTACCCTCCTCCCCTGTGCCAGGCCTTGCCTCTGGGCGCTGTGTGATGTACCCTCCTCCTCCCCTGTGCCAGGCCTCGCCTCCTGGCGCTGTGTGATGTACCCTCCTCCCCTGTGCCAGGCCTTGCCTCTAGGTGCTGTGTGATGTACCCCCCTCCCCTGTGCCAGGCCTCACCTCTGGGCGCTGTGTGGTTTACCCTCCTCCCCTGTGCCAGGCCTCGCCTCTGGGCGCTGTTTGATGTACCCCCTCCCCTGTGCCAGGCCTCACCTCTGGGCGCTGTGTGATATACCCCCCTGTGCCAGGCCTCGCCTCTGGGCGCTGTGTGATGTACCCCCCTCCCCTGTGCCAGGCCTCGCCTCCGGGCGCTATGTGATATACGGCCCCCCCCCTCCTGTGCAAGGCCTCGCCTCTGGGCGCTGTGTGATGTACCCCCCCTGTGCCAGGCCTCGCCTCTGGGCGCTGTGTGATGTACCCTCCTCCTCCCCTGAGCCAGGCCTCGCCTCTGGGCACTGTGTGATGTACCCTCCTCCTTCCCTGTGCCAGGCCTCGCCTATGGGTGCTGTGTGATGTACCCCCCTCCCCTGTGCCAGCCCTCGCCTCTGGGCGCTGTGTGATGTACCCTCCTCCCCTGTGCCAGGCCTCGCCTCTGTGCGCTGTGTGATGTACCCCCCTCCCCTGTGCCAGCCTCGCCTCTGGGCGCTGTGTGATGTACCCTCCTCCCCTGTGCAGGCCTCGCCTCTGGGTGCTGTGTGATGTACCCCCCCTCCTCCCCTGTGCCAGGCCGCGCCACTGGGCGCTGTGTGGTGTACCCCCTCCCCTGTGCCAGGCTTCGCCTCTGGGCGCTGTGTGATGTACCCTCCTCCCCTGAGCCAGGCCTCGCCTCTGGGCGCTGAATGATGTACCCCCTCCTCTGTGCCAGGCCTTGCCTCTGGGCGCTGTGTGATGTACCCTCCTCCCCTGTGCCAGGCCTCGCCTCTGGGTGCTTTGTGATGTACCCCCCTCCTCCCCTGTTTCTGGCCTCACCTCTAGGTGCTGTGTGATGTACCCCCTCCCCTGTTCCTGGCCTCACCTCTGGGTGCTGTGTGATGTACCCCCTCCCCTGTGCCAGGCCTCACCTCTGGGTGCTGTGCCAGGCCTCACCTCTGGGTGCTGTGCCAGGCCTCGCCTCTGGGCGCTGTTTGATGTACCCTCCTCCCCTGTGCCAGGCCTCGCCTCTAGGCGCTGTGCCCGGCCTCCCCTCTGGGTGCTGTGTAATGTACCCTCCTCCCCTGTGCCAGGCCTCGCCTCTGGGTGCTGTGTGATGTACCCCCCTCCTCCCCTGTGCCAGGCCTCGCCTCTGGGTGCTGTGTGGTGTACCCTCCTCCCCTGTGCCAGGCCTCGCCTCTGGGTGCTGTGTGATGTACCCCCCTGTTCCTGGACTCGCCTCTGGGCGCTGTGTGATGTACCCTTCTCCTCCCCTGAGCCAGGCCTCGGCTCTGGGCGCTGTATGATGTACCCCCCCTCCCCTGTGCCAGGCCTCGCCTCTGGGCGCTGTGTGATGTACCCCCTCCCCTGTGCCAGGCCTCACCTCTGGGCGCTGTGTGATGCACCCCCCTCCCCTGTGCCAGGCCTCGCCTCTGGGCGCTGTGTGATGTACCCTCCTCCTCCCCTGTGCCAGGCCTCGCCTCTGTGCGCTGTGTGATATACCCCCCTCTCGTGTGCCAGGACTCGCCTCTGGGCGCTGTGTGATGTACCCCCCTCCCCTGTGCCAGGCCTCGCCTCTGGGCGCTGTGTGATGTACCCTCCTCCTCCCCTGTGCCAGGCCTCGACTCTGTGCGCTGTGTGATATACCCCCCTCTCGTGTGCCAGGCCTCGCCTCTGGGCGCTGTGTGATGTACCCTCCTCCTCCCCTGTGCCAGGCCTTGCCTCTGTGCGCTGTGTGATATACCCCCTTCTCGTGTGCCAGGACTCGCCTGTGGCGCTGTGTTATGTACCCCCCCTCCTCTGTGTCAGGCCTCGCCTCTGGGCGCTGTGTGATGTACCCTCCTCCTCCCCTGTGCCAGGCCTCGCCTCTGTGCGCTGTGTGATATACCCCCCTCTCGTGTGCCAGGACTCGCCTCTGGCGCTGTGTGATGTACCCCCCTCCCCTGTGCCAGGCCTCGCCTCTGGGCACTGTGTGATGTACCCCCCTCCCCTGTGCCAGGTCTCGCCGCTGGGCGCTGTGTGATGTACCCACCCCCCTCCTCCTCTGTGCCAGGCCTCGCCTCTGGGCGCTGTGTGATGTACCCCCTCCTCTGTGTCAGGCCTCGCCTCTGGGCACTGTGTGATGTACCCCCCTCCCCTGTGCCAGGCCTCGCCTCGGGGCGCTGTGTGATGTGCCCTCCTCCCCTGTGCCGGCCTCGCCTCTGGGCGCTGTGTGATGTACCCTCCTCCTCCCCTGTGCCAGGCCTCACCTCTGGGCGCTGTGTGATGTACCCCCTCCCCTGTGCCAGCCCTCGCCTCTGGGCGCTGTGTGATGTACCCTCCTCCTCTCCTGTGCCAGGCCTCGCCTCTGGGCGCTGTATGATGTACCCCCCTCCTCCTCTGTGCCAGGCCTCGCCTCTGGGCGCTGTGTGATGAACCCTCCTCCTCCCATGTGCCAGGCCTCGCCTCTGGGCGCTGTGTGATGTACCCCCCTCCCCTGTTCCTGACCTCGCCTCTGGGCGCTGTGCCTGGCCTCGCCTCTGGGCGCTGTGTGATGTACCCCCTCCTCTGTGTCAGGCCTCGCCTCTGGGCACTGTGTGATACCCCCCTCCTCCCCTGTTCCTGGCCTCGCCTCGGGGCGCTGTGTGATGTACCCCCCTCCCCTGTGCCAGGCCTGGCCTTTGGGCGCTGTGCCAGGCCTCGCCTCTGGGCGCTGTGTGATGTACCCTCCTCCTCCGTTCCAGGCCTCGCCTCTGGGCGCTGTGTGATGTACCCCCCTCCTCCCCTGTTCCTGGCCTCGCCTCTGGGCGCTGTGCCAGGCCTCGCCTCTGGGCACTGTGTGATGTACCCCCTCCCCTGTGCCAGGCCTCGCCTCTGGGCGCTGTGTGATGTACCTCCCCCTCCTCCCCTGTGCCAGGCCTCGCCTCTGGGCGCTGGGCCATGAGATGGAAGTCCCCATTCCCCATGTACCCTGTGGCACAGCTGGTTCTCTGCTTTCTCCGACAGCTGTTTCTAGGAACAGAGGGCACCCCTCGTCCTCGCCCTGGCGCTGCCTGTTCTTTCTGGCCTCCGTGTCCACGGCTGCGCCCTGAGCTCCTCTCAGGCTCTCTAGGCGCTGTGCCCGGTGCCACCGACGCGGCGTGTGATCCTGCGCGGGTCAGTGCACGTCATACGTCATAAACCCTTCCCCAGGGGGGGCAGTGCACGTCATAAACCCTTCCCCAGGGGGGGAATCAGAAGATGTAACTCGGGCAACAACTGCCAGGAAAACAAAGACTTTAAAAGTAAACACCTTCACGTGTTAGTGTCTGAATGAAGTGAACGATTCTACCTCCGAAAGGAGCGACATTTCTCGAAGGTCAGAGGTTAAACCATGAAACGTCCACCAATCCCTGGCGGCGCTGCCTCGAGGCACCTGAAGCGTCATGTTCCTCCTTTAAAGAGCCGAGATTAGGATGGAATGTGAAACCATGTTATTTTATACATCAGCATGTTGTTCCCAAGGACTTCGAGGCGCTCTCAAACTGCCTGTTTAAGGAAAAAGATGCCCGAAGGCCTCCGATGTGCGGAGGATCACACGGTGCTCAAGGGGGAGCCGTGATTGGAAGTCGAGCAGTGCATGCCGGTCCGTGCAGAGACTGTAGGGTTACAGCGCTTTGAGGGCTTTGTGTTCACTTAGTGTCAGTATACAGAGTTCAATTGTGGCACCTGGAATCAGACTGACACATGCGCACATGCAGGGGCGGCTGGTGACATTTGAAAGTGGTGGGCGTAAAAGTTTGAGTTCCTATGGCGAGCACGTGGAAAGGTTTTTCCCATTACACTGTTCGGAGACTCGAAGTCACTGCATTGACATATAGGTGCTTATTAAAATAATGTGGAAGTAAATCAAAAACATTTCGTAACACTAAATGAAATCATGCTATTTTTTTTGTTTTACAGTTTTATATAGCGCTAATTCGGCCCGGAAGAATGCATTGAAGCGCTTTACATGATCACCAGTTACCTGGCATTATGTAAAAATACCTAGCTGAAGGTCACATAACAACACATAGCAGCATGAAGCGCTCTGTGAACAAACATGCTTGCGGTAGTCATTGGGAGTTGAAAACCCATGATGTATAAAAGCCCTGTACATCAGTCGCGGGTGGGGGGGTTTGATGTCGCGCGTGGGGGGATTAAATATATAATAAAACTTACATCACCGCCGGTCCCGGTCCGCACCTCCTCTGCTCCTCAACCCCTTGGCGCCTTCACGTCCTCGAATGCCACTGGCAGCCCCTTGCAGCCAATCCTGGCACTGCAGGGGCACAGGTTACTCTACGCCCAGAGCACGCCCATTAGGAGACCGAAGGGCTCCTAATGGGCATGCGCAAAAAAGCGGAAACACAAGTGCGCATGCGTGGGCACGGGTAAAAAATTCACCCTCCGTCCCCACTCATGCGCACTTGTGTTGCTGCCTCCCTTTTGCCCTGGTGTCTGGTGACAATCATGTCAATCAACATGACGCCAGACCACCCACCCCCTTCAGTCTCTGAAGGGGGTGGGCGGTCCGCGTCATGCTGACTGGCATGCATTGCCAGTTCTCCCTCGGCGTCTCCTGCGGGCGGCTGCGGGCGGGGGAGCTACGCCCCCACGCCCCTATGGACGCACCGCGCCTGCACACATGTATGTACATGTTTGCTGCCCTAAGATTTCACGGTCTGCTTTTCTGTTTGAAATGTTTCTACGAACCCTGAAGAAAGATCAGTGATAGGACACGCCTGTCTGAAATCAAGAACAAACTCTGGAAGGGGGGGGGGGCTGTTTATTGCTAATGTTGCGCCCTCCATTGAAGGCCATGAGTGGCGCGGGGCTTCTAATGGTTGTTAGAAGCCCGGAGCTCCCACGTGACAGGGTTTGTCTTTCACAGCAACAGCTCTGAACCAAGGCCTCATGGAGCCCGAGGGGATTCCTAATAGCCTGTTCGAATTGGGGGTCTCTGATTGGCGCAGGTATGCACTTGCGACAAGCAGGGACCCTCTCCTCTAACTCAGGGCAAAGGATTACTCTCAGGAAATAACCCCTGCTCACCCTCTAGGTAGTGTGGCGCAAGCAGTCAAGGCTCATCTCTGGAGTACATACGGTTAAGCATTTGAGGCATCCCCCACAATGACCATCAACCCACCACACAGGGACACAAGACTAGGTTTGTAAAAATATATATATCCTTTATATATAACTTTCAAGCAGGCTTCAAAAATACAGTCATTAGGCTTTAGGATGTGTCTCAGTAATGTTTAAAATAGGCCACAGTTCTTTATAGGCAAAATGTAGTTCTTTTAGGCAAGTTCCTGTAAGGTACGGTGCTTACTAGCGCTTCTGTGCGCTTCGTTCTATGCGAGTTGAAAGGCCCTACCGATGCTCACGCATCTCGCGGTACCGAGCGTACTGTACTCCGGGTACGGCCCTCTTCAAAGCAAGGGTGAGCTGCTTATCGGGCTGGTGTCAAATGCGAGGTGCACAGTCTCAATGCCAAAGGCGAGGCGTACAGGCCTTAGCAATGCAGCCGTATGCCGCGCACAGTCGATCTTGGACACGAAGCGCACAATACATTTTCCTTGATGTGCGGGTGCGATGCGGACGATGCTAGGCTGACGTCCCACATTGCGGTGCCGTCCAGAAGAGTGTTGCGGCGCGGGGGCCAAGGGATCACTTTTCCTTTGGTTGGCGGTGCTCGGGGGGACACAGGCTCATAAGCAGAGTCCGCGACCTGAAGAGGGGGCAGTGGCTGGAGATACTCCGAGCGGCGATACGCTGTGAACAGGGCCTCTTCCTTGGAAGGACGAGTCCGGGGGCCACCAGTCTTTACTGTGTGTTTCTGCAGCTCGGGGGCCACGGGTTCAAGTTGCTTGGACCAGGTGGGGGCACAGGCTCTCAGAGTGCCGGACAAGCGGCAGTACAGTCCCCAAGTGCGGGACGTACCCAGCCGCAGTGCAGGTCGCAGCTGTGCACTTCACAGCGCCAGACGCTTCAGGCAGGACGTTGATCAGCGGGAGGTGATGCAGGGCGGAGGTCCGTCTTTGCTTTGTGATCTACGGCGCGGGGCTCAGTAAATCTCGATGCTTGGACCGGACGGGTCCTCCTTCACTTTGTGAGCTAGGGCTCGGTGCGGGTGCAGTCACGGTGCTCGGGCCAGCGGAGGGCTGATCTCTACTTTGTTTTTGCAGCACGCTCAGGCCAAAGTCACAGTGCTCGGGGGACACGGGTACACTGAATCACGGAGAGCGCGGCGAGGGTGCACAACGCTCTCAGTCTCCTCGATCAGCGCTGCAGGGGCAAGCAGCACACACAGCAGTTCCTTCTTCAGGGGGGTAGCGCCCAATGTTCCTGGGGCGCAGTTCAGGGGGCAAGTTCACAAGCAAGCCCTTGGAGATCTTTGTAGAAGAATGCACCAGTTGAGTAAAATAAAGTCTTTCTCAGTCTTTGTCTCCTCTCCTTCTTGCAGCAAGGCACCCACCACAGGCCAGTCTCTCAGGATTAGAGACAGTAGTCCTCCATGCAGCTTTCCCAGGTCCTTCTCTTCGGGCAGAGTTTCTTCTTAGCGCAAACAGGATCTGATTTCTTAGGAGCAGGGCTCCTACTTTTATAGGACATTTCTTTTGTTCTTGCAGGTCAGGGGGCCATTGCCTAATCCAGTCAGTCTCTGAGCACTTGGTTTTGCAGGCTCTGGTTTCTCCTTTCAGTGAGCAGGGCAAGGACATCAGCCGCTCCGCAGGAGGTGGAGCCAGCATTGTGATGACAAGTGCAGCCAGGAGCACTCTGTTGACAGTCTTCCCTCTTCCTGGGCCAGGTGCAGGCAGAGTCATCAGTCGCTCCCCAGGGGGCGGAGCCAGCATTGTGGTGGCAGAGCACAGCCCTATTCAGAGTCAAGGGGCACTCCCCCCACCCATCCTGGTGTAATCCCTCTATTCTCCACCTGTCATCCCTAGCCCGGTCACTCACAGAAACCAGACAGCAGATACACATCTTAGTAGAGGCGGGCTGAAATGGTTAGGCAGGCAAATGCTAACTTTCTAAAAGTAGCATTTGCAAACACAGGATATTAAAATAAACTTTACTAAACTAAGTATTTTAATATTCTGAGTTCAGGCATTCTAAACTTGACCTTCTACCATGTCCCCTGAGCCTGCTGGGATTATAGAGTGTAATAATTCCATCAGCCCATTCTGGCGTATGAGAACAGGTAGCCTTACAATAGTGAAAAACAAAATTGGCTCTAATTCACTATTAGGACATGCCACACGCATCAGGGCATGTCCTACCTTATGCTTACAATGCACCCTGCCCTAGGGCCTACCATAGGGGTGACTAATATGAAGTTAAGGGAAGGTTTAGGGACTGGCAAGTTGGTGTACTTGTGCAGTTAGCATGACATTACCAGACTGCACGCAGGTCTTGCAATGGCAGACCTTAGGCACATTTTACTAGGCCGCTTCTGTGGGTGGCACAACCAGTGCTGCAAGCCCACCAGCAGCATTTGTATTTACAAGCCCTGGCACTCCTGGTGCACTTTACTGGGGACTGAGAGTTAACTGAATTAGCCAATTATGGAAACCAATCACATGTAGCAATTTACAGTAGGGAGAGCATATGCACTTTAGCACTGGTCAGCAGTGGTAAAGTGCCCAGAGTCATTAAACCAACAAAAACAGGTCAGAGAGAATATTGGAGAAGGCAAAAAGTTCAGGGATGACCCTGCCAAGAGGGCAAAGTCCAACATAGCCTTACAACCTGCTGTAGCAGGGCTATACCAGCCATTAAAGACCTGCTCCCTTTTTAAAGGCCTTTACCTTCGGCTTGGGCCTTTAACACTGGAGTAGGCTTTAATGGGCGGAGTAGAGCAATAAGGCTATGATTAAACATTGGAATGTTCAGCGCTCCATTAAATAAAATGGAGTACTGTGTCTGGTAAACAACATTTAGGGCCAGATGTAGGTAATCTCGATTTACCTACTCTTAAATACCGAATCATACTGATTCGGTATTTAAGAGTAGGTAAATGGGATGTAGGTAATTTCTCTTTTTAAATTACCGAATCGGTAAAATTCGGTAATTACCAAATCGGTATTTACCGATTCGGTAATTGCCCTTCATTCCTATGGACCTGGAGGCCCATAGGAATGAATGACGATTACCGAATCGGTAAATACCGATTCGGTAATTGGGGGAAACATTGAAGGGTGGCAGGGTGTCACTTTGACACCCTGTTGCACCCCTCAATCGTTTATGGGTGCACATGTTGCAGACATACATGCCTAAGGGCATGTATGTCTGCAACATGGCAGCGTTTGAAAAGCAAAAAAAATGCTTTTTCAAGGCTTTTCATTATTTACCACCAACTTCTAGTTGGTGGTAAATAACGAATTCTTAAAGCCTACCTACACCTCATGATACAGATTCGGTAATTTTACAGAATCGGTAATTTTACCGAATCTGTAAAATTACCGAATCTGTATTTTAGGTGGCCCTACATCTCATTTTCCAAATACCGGTCGGTAAGAGCCGAAATTACTGAATTTCGGCCGTTACCGACCGGTATTTGCCTATCTACATCTGGCCCTTTGTACGCAGCTCCTAGTGCGCATATCATTACTTCGCAAACGTTACTACACTTGCGATGTTACAACACGTACCATAAGTACGCAAGTTGTTACATTGCAAGCGTTTTTACAATGCATGCGTTGTCATGGTATGCGCTATCCACATAGTTGTTTGGAAGGCGCTTCTGTTTGCAAACAACGAAGTGCAGATCTGACATCGCTGGAAGCCGGAGAAGAGAGGAACCACGGAGGAGAGAGAGAGGTAAGTGTAGTTTTTTTTGAGTCATGCAGGGGTGGTTTTTTAGGTTATTGGGTTGTGTTTGAGTAGTATAGAGTAGTGTATTTGAGTTTAGGGTAGTGTCGGGGGTCGTGAAGTGTTGTGTTGGGGAATAGTAATGTGGTGTTTGTGTAGGGTAGTGTTTTAGGGATTAGGGTGGTGTTGGGGTGTCGTGCAGGGTAGTGTAGTGTAGGGAGCAGACTGGGGTAAAGGTAAGGGTCATGCAAGGAGTATTGTTTTAGGGTTTAGGGTAGTGGTGTGGGGGGTCGTGAAGTGTAGTGTTCGAGTGTTAGGTCCAGGAAGGGTGAAGGTCGTGAAGGGGGTAGTATATTAGGGATTAGGGTAGTGGGGTGGTGTTTGTGTAGTGTAGGGTAGTGTTTTAGGGTTCAGGGTAGTGTTGGGGTGTCGTGCAGGGTAGTGTTGCAGTGTAGGGAGTGAACTGGGGGAAGGGTGAGGGTCGTGCAGGGCGGTAGTGTTTTAGGGTTTAGAGTAGTGGTGTGGTGTTTGTGTAGTGTAGGGTAGTGTTTTAGGGTTCAGGGTAGTGTCGGGGGGGTCGTGAAGTGTAGTGTTCGAGTGTAAGGTCCAGCCAGGGGGAAGATTGTGTTAAATCGCAGTTTACAAACATGAACATCACCGGCGCCATCTTGCCTAACAAGAGCCATTGTCCGCAAGTAAACGGCATCCATTTTAGGTGCCACGGCCATCTCGCACTTTGTAAGTCACCCACGATTCACCCTGACCTCGCAACCATCCCCAGTGCCCTGATTCAGCATGACCAAATGCACTAAGGTCATAAAACCTTGTCCTCGTGACAAGACCCTGGAGCCACTTCCCGCCCTAAACATGTTTGTCCTTTCATCCTCCACACTCGAGCAGGCCCTTCTGATAACCCCCAACTGCACCTGGCCACTCGATCCAGTTCCAGGCTGTAAACCAAGCCCTGCGGACATAGTTTATTGCCCCCACAAGGCAGGACTTGTTGCATGAACAGAAATGCTTGATCTTATCAATAACATAACCCTTAGATGTGACTAATCACACACATTTGCAGATCCTGTTGGAATGTCCAGCTGCGAGATATCAATCACTAATTAGGACCCAGGTGGGGGGACGACAAATTGTTGGGACTCTGTGAGAACCTTCTGGAGGCGGGAATTCCTAGGATGTTTGACCACCAATAATGTTACTGTAAATTGTATAAAAAGGAGAACAGCAGAGAAGTTGTTAGAACACCTCCTGAAGACATCCCTTGTGTCAGACCTGACGTGTTCTCCTCTAGAGCAATAAACGTGTTCATGCTTTCCAGTTTCCTCCTTATGTTGGTAACTATCGATATTGGGAATTAGAGGTGTCTTGCGCCAAGCAGCCTGGGTATTCGTAAGAGATTGGCTGTTTTTTCCACAAATTGGCGTCCCAACGTGGGGCCCATCAGCGACACGGGGTCCAGTGGAGAGGTCCTTACAACGGAGTGAACGACTGCAACGATCGGGAAAGTGCACTTGCCTGAAAGAGACCCTCGTCTGGCAGCCAATCATCCGAACTTCACCGGTTCCGAACGGACCTCTCTTGAGTGACCTACGGTCCTGACTGGGATCCCACAGGAGTGCCGCGGCTAATACGGAGAAAAGAGGACGATCGGGCGCTGGAAGTGGAAGACAAAGAACTGTCCATGCGGTCCGGGTAAGGTCGTGAAAACGACTGCTGTCGAATGATTGATTGTATTGGAATTGGTTGGATTCAATACTAGTATTGCACTTTATTGGTTTGTTAGCTATTTTGGTACGTTGGCCCTTTTTGAGATATTCCCTGTTTGCAAACAACGAAGAATAGGAATAGTCTCTCTCTTTGCAGGCAGCGGAGGATAGGTAGTGCGGACCTTTGACCACAATTGTTTGAGATCTTTATTTGTCCGATTATACGTCATGCCTATCTTCTCCCCACTGACTGGTAATTGGTTCAGCACGGACCGCTTATTAGAGGTCAGTCATCCGGCTCCACCGGAGGGCACCCCTAATAAGGACATGTATCTGAAGTATGGATTAGTCGCTGTAGCTTATAGCAAACTATGGCACAAGCACACTAGGAAGGATCGAGAAAATCAGTGGCCACTGACGGGATCTTTTGATCCTGCTAAAATAGAAACGCTAGAAATAGCCTTACGTGAAAAGAAAACCACGCCGACTATGCTTGACAGCTTCGGCTTATGGCGAAAAGAAACAACACAGCGAAAGAAAAGTGATGAAGCGAGAATAGAAAAAGAACTACGAAAATCAGCTCACCTAGCTGGCAAAAAGTTAGAAGAGGAAGTTGAGAAAAAGCTAGGAAGGAGCGAGAGGCAGAGATCTCAGGTCAACACCCGGTTAGAGCTCCTTCAACTCTTTACCCTGAGCTCCCATCGAAACACAGGGTAGACGTCAATCTACTCCTAGGTCCACCGATTATCTACATGCCACCTCCATATGCCCCTACCCATCCTCTAGTGCAACAACAAGGATCTCAGAATACAACTGAAGGTAGCGACAGGGTCTCGGTATCCACGGCCTCTGCGCCAAGCGAGCCTCTCACAGCCTAATGCCTGGCCAGAGGACACATCAGAAAGAATCGAAGTGAAAGGGCTGGTGAGAATCCCACGATTAAGTAAAAATGAGCGAGCAGGCATCGATAGGATAGTTAAAACCCTAGTAGACAGGAAAGAAACAGAGGAATACATAACAGATATATGTAACTCCTACGCGGACAACCGCAAACGACACTTTGTCGTGCGCTTTTGTTATTACACACTCACAGCGTATGAGGAAAAGTATAGGAATAAAGGACCCGACCGACTCGTGTCTCTGTACAGAAAGGTAGATACAGGAGATGAGAGTGAATCCGATGTAGCAAAACTTTTTTCCTATACATTAGAAGTCTTCCGCCACCTCATGGAGCAAGGGCAGGTAGACAAAAATACAACATCTGCAATGACGGAACCCCCGATAGAGAGAATAGATAACATGATGCCCATTAAGGAAGCTGCCCCCTATTGGGTCCCCCCTAGAGGACAAGGAACTCACAATGACATAAATCACCAAGACGCTAAGGGAAGGGTGATCTATAACAGCCCTGGGATAGGCAGGACATTCTGACTGTGGAAATTTAGTACGGTTTGGTGAACATTATCTGCGCCATCTTGCCCTTTTCCCCTGATGCCACACTTTTTGTCGTGCGCGCCCCGCCATTTTAGGTGCCTTGAACAGAACATCCCCTTCTGCATGCCACTGGCCCCCCAGCATAGCCCTTCGCCCTCACCAAGCCTGCACGCTGACCAACCCCCCCCCCGCTCGCACCTGCCTTGAGTCATAAACCCCTCTTCAGCGCAGCTCTGCCTCGAAGCCCCATCCTGTTCCCAGCGCGACCCCCCTCCCTCCATTCTTTTCATAGTCCCCGGCCCTTTGATGCAAAACCCCCCTTTTTCCTGTGCCCGTTTGCCTTCCTCATTCCCAGGCCGACACCTTGCTCTGCCGATACTGTTTATTGCCCCTCCCCGTACAGTAGGAAGCTTCCCTCATCAAAGGACCCCCGAATTGATCAAAGCCCCCTCCCTATGAGATCCGATCAAACCCCCCACATTCCGTGAATCGGCGGAATATCCAGCTGCGCGATATTCATCACCTGTTGTGACCGGGGTGGGGACTTCAACTGTAAATGTGTGTGGGAACAGGCCCAAAGGGGAAATTCCGAGAATGTCTTTCCGTACATCAAAGCACTGCCATGAATATGTAACCTGCAATAAAACCATAAAACCAGGGTATAAGAGGCCAGGCCTCAGAAATGTAGCTAGAGCACCTCAGAACGATACCTGCTGTCTGTTTTGCTGTGTTCTCCTCCGGAGAAAATAAAACCTTGTTTCCTGCTTTCCAGTCTCCAGCGCCTGCCTCTTCATTGCTTAATAATTCGTGGGTTACAGAGGCAATACCGCCGGACAAATATCGATTGTCCCCAACCCTAGGTTTTACAATTGGCGTCCCAAACGTGGGGCCCATCAGCGACTCGTGGATCCAGTGGGAGAGGTCCCGACGACAGAGTGAACGACTGCAACGATCGGGAGAGCTCTTGCCCAATAGACCCTCGTCTGGCAGCCGATCATCCGAACTTCACTAGTTCCGAACAGACCTCTCTCGAGTGATCTACGGTCCTGACTGGGAACCATTAGGAGTGCCGTGAGAAATACGAGAAAAAGAGGACGAACGGGCGCTGGATTCGGAAGATAAGAAACTGTCCATACGGTCCGGGTAAGGTCGTGTAAACACGACGAATTGCGAAATATTTGCTTGATTGTTAAAAGAAAAATTGCGAAATAATTGTTTGATTGTTAAAAGAAAATACTAGTATTACTCTTTATTTGACCTATTTGGAGATTCACTGTCTGCACACGGAGAAACAGTAGGCTCTTTCCCTTTTGCAATCAGTGAAGGATAGGTAACGTAGCCGTCGTGCCTATTTTTCTCCCCCACTGACTCTATTATTTATTAACGGTTTTTGGGAGATTCCCTCTCCCACACTGATTAACTGGGTTCTTTGACCCCGAACCACTGTTCACAGATTGTCTTCTGGAGATTCCCTGTCTGCAAACCGGAAACAACGGATTCCTCTTTGCGGATAGTGAAAGGGTAGAGGACGCAGACTTTTGCGCCCTACTTACTCTCCCCATTGATTCCATTCTAGTTATATATTATTGATTGTTATTTATTATTGATTGATTCTTTATTATTGGTTGCTCTTCGCTATTTGTTCATGAGGTATTCACTGCCTGCAAACAACGTAGAATAGAAATATTCTGTCTAGTCTTTGCGCACAGTGATAAGATAGGCAGTGCTGACTTTTTGTCCCTCGTTGCGAGCCGTCATGTCTGTCTTCTCCCCATTGATTGATAACTGGTTCAGCCCGGACCGTTTATTAGAGGTGGATCATCTAGCTCCGCTGGAAGGCACCCCTAATAAGGACATGTTCATAAACTATGGATTAGTTACCATAGCCTATAATAAATTGTGGCACAGGTATACCAAAGAAAGTCAAGACAAACAGTGGCCACTGGTAGGATCCTTCGACCTTGATAAAATAGAAACGTTAGAAATAGCCCTTCGTAATAATAAGACAACGCCTATTATGCTCGACAGTCTCGGTATGTGGCGCAGAGAGGCTATGCAACGACAGAGAAAAGACGAGGACAAATCAGGTAGAGAAACATATCGACAGGACAACCCCTGGACACCACGACCCAAAAATTATCCCCCTCCGAGACGACCATTGTGCTTTTTGTAGATATGTCGGACACTGGAAAGCCCAATGCCCGACTCTACTGAGCGTGAGTAGGAGCAGAGGGCCGACAGGAATAGTAGGCCGACAGAAAGGGAAAAGGTGCGAGACAAAGAAGAACCCGACTCACATAGACAGACCAGATAGAACCACCACGTTCGATTATGCCCGCTGGCACAGATTTCGCCAGAACAATTTCAGCGACATGTTCGAGTTTTCCTAGGTCGGACAATATAAAGACGGGAACCCAGCCTAGCTTTAAATTCACAGACGGAAAGAAATAATTATGGCCAATAACTGTTTTATATTTGTCTTGGGTCTTTGTATGTCGTACTTGTACTGCCCCCCGTCTGAGTTTGTGTGTACGTAATGTATGAATCTACGTCATTCCCCTATATGTGTTTCCGTGTTACTTAAACTCTGTTAGTAGAAATTTTAGCATGAAACAACCTGGAAAGAAAGAAATAGGAAACGAAATCAGTAAACCACTGATAAACACGAACTTTTATTTTAACATAACAAACAAGAAACAATAATGCTAAGAACAAGAACGGTAAAAATGTAGAAAAATGAAAGTCAACAGAACATTCGCCCCCCCACATTCTGGAACCTTCCAAAGTAGGGCAGGGTTACGGCTACGCCCAACCAGCGGCAACCCATATAAGGCGGGCCCCGCTGCCAACTCTCGGTCAGGAAATCTTAACATATGGGGAAGCCGGAGGAGAGGCAGGAGCCCGCGGAGTCCGGCCGCAGCGGCCCTGGATAGTTGCAGGCAGTCCCGCCACATGCCTTCCCGGCCTGGCCTTGGTGGCGCATGGGAGTTTCAGGCAGTCCCGCCACATGTCCCCCGGCCCGGCCGCCAAATGGCCAGGGACCGGGGCCAACTGAGTCCGGCTGCAGCCGATAACCTAAGGAGGCCCGGCCCAGAGAAGGACGGGACACCTTTTTCTTTTCCCTTCCGTGACAGCCGCAGCAACTCTGGGCGGCGGAATGTCCTGTTCATACCTCCATGGGATTTAGTCCAAGCGGGGCTGGGAGGGAGAGGCGACGCGGACGAGCCTCTCCCACCTCCACAGATAGGAGGCTTCCCAGCCCCAGCCCAACACCGAACTCCTCCAGCCAGGCGGTGGTGCCCCAGTACTTGCGCAGCACCGAATGTACAATGGTGCCCATATTTTCGGAGCACCGAATATGCAATGGCTGCACCGATACTTGTGCAGCACCGAATGTGCACCGCAGGTGGCCATACTCCCACGGCACTGAGCACGAGACTCGTGGAGCACAGGATGTGGAGAGACTTCCGTGCAGGCCCATGAAAGAGTGCAGCTTGGGATGCACCGGGAGTGGGAGATGGCGCGAACGAGCCTCCCTCGCGCTCCCAGGTGAGGGCGCCACAGCTGCACCCCAGCCGAACGTCCCGCTTTCACAAAACAGAGCCCTTTTCCTTTCACTCCGAAGGGCCTCTTCCACTCTTACAGACTCGGCGAAGGGTGACTGCTGCAGGACCTCAAAATGGCGTCTGGGCCTGCTGGAAGGCGGGTCTCGGCCGCTAGAGTAACTTTGAACAGCAATGTAACTCGGTCGCTCGCCCACCGGAGCACGAGCCCCCATCTCCGACAGCATCTCCACAGCCTTGAAGATTCTACAAAAGTCCCCGGCGGAGCCTTCGGCCCCTGCAGGCTTCCGGTAAGGGACGACTGCCTTGATCACTAACGAAACAGGCATGACATTGCCACTCCTTCTGTTAGCATGAATTCTTGAACTGCCGAAAAGGACTCTGGTCCAACTGCCAGTTGTAGGAAACATTTCCCCCTGATGCTACTTCCGGACTGAACCGGCCCCGCCCAAAATGGCGCCGGTATCAATAGGAACTTACGAACACCTCGTGGTGTTCCTTCGCACTAATACAAACTTGATGTTCTGAGACATATATGATCCTTTGTACACTTGGCTAGAAAAGACAAGGAGAGCTCACTCGACAAACATTGTAAAAGGATCCCGCTAAAATATTGATTACAAATGTACGGTGTATTATATTTTTATATATAGCTGATGTATAACCTCATTTATGACGCACGCATACGGTATGCATATAGGAAATCTGATTGCAACTATTCTGATTATGCTTCTAAATTATGAAATAAATGCCCCCGAACCCCCAGCCAATTAATAGACGTTTTAGTTTCTTACAAATGAATGAATAAAACTTTCTAATGTTTTTATTGCTGCAAAACGACACCCCCCACTGTACGCACTTTAGCCATTGCCGTGTCCGGCCAAAATATGACCGCACCCTCATAATCCACGTGCTGAAATGATTTTGCAAAATAAAGGTTTTCGAAACTATGAACGGGTATTGCATGCCTTATTTTAAAAATGTGGGATCGGCGGGAGAATTCTTTTCTGTGCACCCTACTCTGCTCTCTCTTTAAGGTTGAAAGAAGATGGTTGCCCAGCCCCGGATGAAGGATCGAATCTGAGACACGACACTCCGCCGTCAAAAATGCGACTGACTCCGGGACTCGCGCATGGAGAAAGACCCCGACTTCTGGGGATGGGTAAAAACGAAATGGCGTAATGTAAACGATGGGTAATATGAAACGATGTAAATGTTATGAAGTACAACACTCGAAGGTACTAGGGAACAGAGTTGATCGAAGAACTAATGAACCTTAGAATGTCACAGCGTTGAAGGAGATTTAAGGACCCCGATAGCTAGATACACCTACCAACTAGATACCTCGCACTAGGTATCTTTGGTTTTCTTCTTAACATTTTTCCTACTCACAGCCTATAAGGGCACACTGCCCCTCCCCCCCCGATCCCAGAAACCATACCCCCGGGATTCTATCCCAAGGAGATAAGGCGAGTATGAGGTAAGTAAAAAGCTTTCGTATCTGTGCTTTTAATATGCCCGTATGTTGTCCCCTTCCCCTCTTTTCCCTCCCTCTGCAGGTTACATCAGAGATCACAGCCAAGGCGTGGCGAAGATCTGAAGCCTTGCCACGTCTGATGCACGATGCAGACTAACGCCGCAAGGCGGCACCTAAGCACACCCACGAACTACTGATGTAACAGACAAACCAGCGAATAGTATGACTCGATGAAAAATGATCACCCTTAATCCATGATGCGTGAATGGACACATGTCGCGTGTGAACGAAAACTATGAGAGAACGTTTGTGTGTGACTGAAGCGCTGACTCAACTGGTCAAAGGACCAAGAATGCAAGAAGGGCGACACGATGGTGCCCCCTTTTCCTTTTTGTCAATGCATGCCCCCCCGTACCCGACCTAATGCTCGTCCGTCCCGAACCGCATGTATTCAAAATACTAACACCGACCCGCAATGTCTTGAGCCGAGAAATGCGCTGAATAGCCTATCTTAAATACACGACCGCTCCCTACGTTGCACGTGTACTGCCTAGACTATTGTTGCTCTCTCTCTCTCTCTCTCTCTCTCTCTCTCTCTCTCTCTCTCTCCCCTCCACACTCTCACTCTCCTAAAGGACTAGCACCGAAATTGGCAAATCGCCACCCCTAGCGCACCACCCGATTGGCTTCAAATACCGTCAGTATTTGCACAAAAACTTGTCTTTAATACAATCACCCTGAGACCGTGTCATTACCTCTCCTTTTCTGCTAAAAGTCGATGAAACCGAGGTTGGGCCGTAAGGGAAAGGACAGGTAAGATGACTGAGGTTCCCTAATCTGGCCCGTAATAAGGGAACTACATGTCAACGGCTCCTATGTTATAAAAAGATGCCTCAGATAAACGCGACCTTCCCCGCCCCGAATTGTCGCAATACCCAAACAGTAAAAATTATCGAAACATCCTCATGTTCCATGAACGCCCCTGTCCCCGTATCAGCTGCTCCAGACGGGAGTTATGAAACTGTCCCACGTTCCCGGTTGTGAGAGATGGGTCGATTTGCGCCCTTACCACAAGTTTCTATGTCCCTAGTTGTTTTCCATAAAACCCCTGTCTTTCTAATTAAGTAATCAGGCCGTAGGAGGCTACGTAGGAACCAGAATGATGTTTTACAAAGTTAAAAGACTAGACCAAAGTGAAGAAATCATTGAAATGAACCCTGTTAAAAGTGAAAATGTTTAGTTGAAAAGCAGGACGCATTGATAGGAAAGAAATGTTTAGCCTATGTTCGTCCCTCAGCAAAATACCTGTTTAGTACCATGTCGATAGCACACAGTACCCTTGGTAAATATAAAACCCTAAAGAACGGCATATCTTTGTCAGACTCGTCTTACGAAGGTGGGTCCCCATCAGATGAACTGTCGTAACTGTAATAAATAATTGTGAAGGAAAGTCATAGTAAATCCAACAGGCCCGTCATCGGTCATTCATATGTCAGTCGTGAACACTAAAATAACGGACGTTTTCTTTTTTGCCTGGAGCTGGGAGAGAAATAGACTTTTGTGATTACCTTCCTCTGCAATTCTCTAAAGACTGTCTTTTCAAACTCGTTTAAGGGTACGGCTGTCGGGAGAGAGAAGGACCGGATGTGGGAGCACGAGGCCTGACTGCAGACTATGGAACACCTGCGACATTGGCCAAGGCGAGACCGCGGCAGAAAGAGCTGCAGGACGAGGCACTGTTTTCGACAAAATGAGAAGAAAGGGCCGACCTGATGCCCCTGCTCGATGTCCAGTGTTTGCCGACAAGTCCCCGCTCTCTGAATTCGGTCATGAGCCTGCCTATCTGAAATTCTCCGTCCCCCTAGTCTGTACCCGATCTGGCCCTGCTCCATCCCCCTTTTTCTCCGACCTACCCAAAAGGACTGCTCACACGCACCCTTCTTCCATCTGAACTTTTTGACAATCACCTCAAAGGACACAGGGCGAAAAGGACCTTTCCGACCAGGAATGCGAGGGAAAGGTCGTGCCCTGCAACGCGAGACCTAGAATAGAGCTGGACCTGTAGCTCCACCGCCGGTGCTCCACAGCGCCAACGAAAGACAACAAAGAATACTGAGAACTCGTTAACTTCGAACATTTGACATCCTCAATCACCGTTTCTGCTACGCCTCATTTCTCTCCCAGCCACCATTGTATTGATTATGCTCCAATCCGAATCTGATATATGTAATAACCTATCAGTACATATTATCGTTTTTGTATTGCATTTCTATGATTTTCCTGCAAACAAGTTTTGTCAAAGTTTATCAATAGGCCCGCCTCCCAAAGACTAGAAATCTTAAATGTTTATGACTCCTTCATCTGGGTTCCTACTGCTTTCCTTATGTCCACCATAATAGACCTGAATAGGAAATGAACCAGCAAGATGTCTTGAATATGTTAAAGGGAGGACTGTGGAAATTTAGTACGGTTTGGTGAACATTATCTGCGCCATCTTGCCCTTTTCCCCTGATGCCACACTTTTTGTCGTGCGCGCCCCGCCATTTTAGGTGCCTTGAACAGAACAGCCCCTTCTGCATGCCACTGGCCCCCCAGCATAGCCCTTCGCCCTCACCAAGCCTGCACGCTGACCAACCCCCCACCCCCGCTCGCACCTGCCTTGAGTCATAAACCCCTCTTCAGCGCAGCTCTGCCTCGAAGCCCCATCCTGTTCCCAGCGCGACCCCCCTCCCTCCATTCTTTTCATAGTCCCCGGCCCTTTGATGCAAAACCCCCCTTTTTCCTGTGCCCGTTTGCCTTCCTCGTTCCCAGGCCGACACCTTGCTCTGCCGATACTGTTTATTGCCCCTCCCCGTACAGTAGGAAGCTTCCCTCATCAAAGGACCCCCGAATTGATCAAAGCCCCCTCCCTATGAGATCCGATCAAACCCCCCACATTCCGTGAATCGGCGGAATATCCAGCTGCACGATATTCATCACCTGTTGTGACCGGGGTGGGGACTTCAACTGTAAATGTGTGTGGGAACAGGCCCAAAGGGGAAATTCCGAGAATGTCTTTCCGTACATCAAAGCACTGCCATGAATATGTAACCTGCAATAAAACCATAAAACCAGGGTATAAGAGGCCAGGCCTCAGAAATGTAGCTAGAGCACCTCAGAACGATACCTGCTGTCTGTTTTGCTGTGTTCTCCTCCGGAGAAAATAAAACCTTGTTTCCTGCTTTCCAGTCTCCAGCGCCTGCCTCTTCATTGCTTAATAATTCGTGGGTTACAGAGGCAATACCGCCGGACAAATATCGATTGTCCCCAACCCTAGGTTTTACATGACGTTCCGAAAATCCCTGCCGTACTTATGAAAGAATCCTACCGCATTTTTCATGGAGTTAGGTACAGCCCTAGAGTCGACAATTATGACGCTAGCCGACATCGATTTGTTCTTTGGGCTATGTCGGCCAGCCGATGTGTGGAAACAGATCAGGAAAGTAGACCACACAGACCTATTCGGTCATACCTGGGGACAACTCGATGGGCTGGATAAACAGCGAAACCCTGGTCAGAAACCCTTGAAAGCCATACTAGACCTCCCCGACAAAATAGTGCAGAAGGTAAAGACCCTGATTCCCGAGAAAAAGATAGATTGGTCTATCGTAACAGCTTGCCGCGAGAAACCTCAAGAAGATGTTTCAGAATTCTTCTCCTGGTTTGAGACAGTGTTCTCCGATTATAGTGGACAAGACATGTCCACTGTGACCGGACACCACTTGCTCGTACAGAACTATGTTAAGGGACTGTTGCCAGAAGTCTCACAGAAACTACAGACCAGTGAGAGCAGTTGGGCGGCCTCTAAACCAGCAGCCATCCTCCAGATGGCCCAATACTATGAACACCAGAAAAACGAAAACGAAAGAGCCAATGAAAAGAAAAAGAAAGATTTGAAAGAAAGAGTCATGATAGCGCAGCTACATGGTGTAAATTTAGGAAGGGAACAGGACAAGGGAGGATATCAGCAAAATACTCCTAGAGCGCCACCACCACCTAGAAATAACGTGCCTGCCCCATACAACGGACGCAGAGACTTAGGGGAAGATCAGTGTGCATTTTGTAAAGGGTATGGACACTGGAAATCCCAATGCCCGATCCTGGCAGAAATAAATAAAGAAAAGGGAACAAGAGAATTAGTAAATGGGCCAAGAGGTAGAGACAAGGAAGAGGGTACACTAACAACATTAGTGAGGAGAGGCCAGGTAGGACAAATGCTTTTGACAGCCCCGACAGAACCAGTATCAGCAATCAGACTACGACAACACATACGACTTTGCATAGGACAGCCAAGGGTAAGGGAGGGATCCAGTCGAGCTCTATGTTGATCAACAAGGCCCTTATGTTACCGCAAAGGTTCTGGGCACAGAGTCGCCATTTTTGGTAGACACAGGAGCAACACGTAGTGCACTATCCAAATGACTGATTCCAAGGGCACCCTTGTCTGGCTCACATGTGACCTCAATAGGATTTGATGGTACGCCCTCCATTAACCCTTTGTCCAGACCCCTCCCTTTTAATCTAGAAAATAACATCATCGACACGACATTCCTTCTCTCTTCCAACACCCGAGACGCCATTATGGTTCTCGACTTACTGAAGCACGTCCGTGCAACTATTCGATGTTCCCCGGACGGAGTGCGAGTCATCTTATATGACAATCACCAACACCAGAAAGATAGTCCACTCCAACGCATGTATCCCGTTTCCAAAGCAGACACATCCCTACTGGCCACTTTACCATCGCACTTGTGGGCTAGGGCTGACTCAGACGTAGGACAAATGATGATTGACCCAGTGCATGTAACAATACGACAAGACGTGACTCTGCCAAAGATACCGCAGTACAAAATCTCACCATAGGGAGAGAGAGCACTCACATATATCATTCTCTCACTCACATTCTCTCACCTATTAAAAATGCTGCGGAGGTTTTTGCCTCTTCTGTCAGAGGAGCATAGGAGGCTGACTGTGCAGGCTCTGATAGGCTCCAGGTTGGATTATGCCAACATTCTTTACCTGGGCCTACCAGAGTACCTACTACAGCGGCTTCAAGTTGCGCAGAATGCGGCGGCCAGGGCCATTTTTGGTCTAAATCGACGTACCAGCGTCTCTGGGCTACTGCTGACGCTGCACTGGCTACCCATCCGCAAACGGATTGCCTTCAAGGCTATGACTTTGGCCTACAAGGCGCTCCACGCGGTGGGGGCAAAGTATCTCCAAAAGAGACTGGCCTTTTATCATCCGGCTCGCTCGCTGAGGTCGGAATCTCTACTCTTGGCGGTGGTTCCTCGTGTTAAGAGGGCCCGCCTGGGGGGCCGCTCCTTTAGTCTATTGGCCCCACAGATGTGGAATTCGTTGCCGCTCCCACTGCGGGGGGCTACTACTCTTCTGGAGTTTAGGAAAGGGCTCAAAACCTGGCTGTTCTCTCAGTAGTCTTCCAGGTAGTTTCTCTTTTTTATTGTCTGCGTGTCGTTTACTTTCTTTCAACTGTGTTATGTTATCCTGCATTACTTTCCCTTACCTAAAGCGCCGGGACACTCTTTTTGAGTAACCGTTGCGCTATACAAAAGAATAAATAACATAACATAACATAACATAGAAGCAGGGGTGGTAGAAGAAGTGGTGAGCAACGTTTGTAACAGTCCTATTCTGCCGATCATAAAGAAACAGGGAGAGGGAGATGGAAAAGCCTACCGCTTTATCATTGACCTAAGAGAGGTAAACAAGATCCAATATCCAGTTGTTTCCGACATTACCACCATCCTGACCCTCATCCCATCCACTGCCACCGTTTTCACTTTTATCAATCTCAAAAATGCATTCTTTTCTATACCCATTCATGAGGACAGCCGCTATCTTTTTGGATTTACACTAAGATCCTGCTCATTTAGATTTTGTAGAGCACCGCAGGGGTACACAGAAAGTCCAAGCATCTATAGTCAGGCACTCAAACGACAGCTGGATGCCATACAATTGCCAGACGGAGTAGCACTGATACAATACATAGACGGCATTTTGCTAGCAGCAGACACCACTCCAATAGCAGTCGCTGCCACCACTCAGTTACTACATTTCCTTGCCAAAAATGGTCACAAGGTCTCCCGCAAGAAACTGCAATTCTGCCAACCACAAGTGACGTATTTAGGACACCTTTTGTCAAAGGAAGGGAGAACGCTCACACCAGACAGGATCCAGACCATTCTAGACACTCCTGTCCCCAAAAACCAGAAACAAGTCAACTCACTGATAGGCCTCACTTCATTCTGTCGACAATGGTTACCAAACTTCAGCCTCATTGTCAAACCCCTTCTCTCCCTCCTAGCCAAAGACACACCCTTTCCACTCCCTTGGACACCCAAAAGCCAGTCAGCATTCGAGGAATTACGAGATGCCCTTTGTTCAGCACCTATTCTAGGGACACCAGACTACTCCAAACCATTTTCCCTCTACACACACGAAAGGGAGGGATGTGCATTATCTGTCCTGACACAATCAATTGGCCACAAGCCACGCCCCTGTGCGTATTTTTCTGCCACCCTCGACCCAGTAGCTAGTGCGCTACCCGCGTGCTTGCGCGCTGTAGCAGCTGCAGCAGTCTCCATACGATAGAGCGAGGGAATAGTGCTCTCCAACCCCATCACAGTGCTAGTACCACATGCAGTTGACACATTGCTAAACCAGACTAAGACGCAACATTTGACGAGTGCCCGACTGACTGGATACGAACTGACCCTGTTAGCACCACACATTACGTTGAAACAATGTTCCATCCTCAATCCAGCCACATTGCAGCCTCTTCCAGAAAATTACCCTAATACAATTTCGCTACACTACTGCGTAACCCTCACTGACGAGCAGACTAAAAGTAGAGTTGATCTCCGAGACACTGCCTTCCCAGAACCAGACGGGGAACTATGGGTAGACGGCTCATGCCTCAAGCTCCCTGATGGCACTACCTCAGCAGCGTATGCCGTGACCACAGCTCAAACTATCCTAGAAACTGCCCGCATTGCCCAACGATCTGCCCAAGCAGCTGAGCTCATTGCCCTTACACGAGCATGCATTCTAGCGGCTGGCACGACAGTCAACAAATACACCGATAGCCAGTACGCCTTTGGGGTAGTTCATCATTTCGGACTCCTTTGGAGGGAAAGAGGGTTCCTGACGTCACACGGCACGCCCATCTTACACGGGGAACTAGTCTCCGCATTGACAGAAGCAGTCCTCCTCCTCAAGCAGCTAGCGGTAATTAAGTGTCAGGCTCATAAGAAGGTGACTGATCTCATTGGGCAGGGAAATGCACTAGCAGACATTACTGCCCGAACCACAGCACAAGACAGAACCACGACACGCATGTATGTGACCAGGACACAAGCAGAACACTGGACTGACGCTAGGGCGACTATAAGGGACATACAGACGACAGGCACACAGAGCGAGCTGACTGAATGGGCGCAGGTGGGACTGAAAGATGAGGAAGGCTGCTGTAGGACAAAAGACGGTGACAAAAATCAACTTAGTGCTTAGAGAGTTGACTACAGTATTGAGTACTAAAATTATGGTACTATGGTCAGTGGCGTCCCTAGAGGGGTGCGGGGGGTGCTGACCGCACCGGGTGACACCATCACATAGGGTGACACCGTGGTCCAAGTCGAAAATAATCTTGGCCTGCGGCCGGGTAAGGTTCGACAGACAGTAATATTATTTTGCATTTTGGTGTCACGGTCGAACCTTACCCGGCCGCAGGCCAAGAATATTGTCCAATCAGGCTACGACGCCAGCGTCCCTACGTCGAGGACGTTCGAAAGGTCACTCACGTGACGTGGCTCCCAGACCCGCCGTTTTCATCACTGCGCCAGGTGCACGCTTGTCTTCCGCTTCAGCTGGTAAGTGGCACCCCAATTCTTCCTTTCGCTGTGTTTGAAAGTATGCCCTTTGAACTGGGAGCCGGAAAAACCTGGTACACAGTGCCGCAAACAGCATCTTTCAATATGCAGCTTTCCTAAAGTTACAGCATGTGCCTCTGGCTTCCCCAAAGTTCACAGAGCACATCTCCGTGGCCACTCGAGTACGCTGAAATGTGATCTTTCGCAGCCGGCTCCCTTGGCATCTCACTGGCAGAGGAGCATGGAGGACAGGAAGGAGGCTGCCCTGGGCGCTGCCGGTGATGGGCACCACCTGGGCAGAGCCTGTCCCAGCAGAGGGGGGGCATCGCCAGGGTGCCGGCCCCTGGTGGCAGGGAGGGTGGCAGGGGCCCCGCCGAGCTTATCCAGAGGGCCCTGGAGTTCATAATGGCAGCTACATGCTTGTGAGGACACAGTCTCAGCAGTCTGTTAAACACACAAGACACCAAAACGATTTCACATATGCTGAAATGTATTTACACACTTCCTAAACACTCACATGCAGTAGCTTACGTGCCCTGCCTCTCACTATTTTTCACTTCAGCTTCACACATAGGTGCAGCGGCATCCTGCAAGGATCCTCGCTCAGTCCTACCCTCTTCAACGTCTACATGACCCCCCTCGCAGCCATCGCACGCCAACACAACCTAAACATCATCTCCTACGCAGACGACACCCAGCTGACCCTGTCCCTTACCAAAGACCCCGCCACCGCCAGAGCCAACCTCCAGGAAGGAATGGAAGGAAGTCCTCATCCTGGGAACATCCTCTTCCACCTGGGACAACTCCTGGTGGCCCCCTGCCCTGGGCACCGCCCCCAAGCCAACGGACCATGCACGCAAACTGGGCTTCGTCCTGGACTCCTCCCTCACGATGACCAAGCAAGTCAACGCCGTCTCGTCATCCTGCTTCAACACCCTGCGCATGCTCCGCAAGATCTTCCAGTGGATCCCCACCGATACCAGGAAGACGGTCACCCAGGCCCTCGTCACCAGCCGACTGGACTATGGAAACACCCTCTACGCTGGAACCACAGCCAAACTACAGAAAAGACTCCAACGCATACAGAACTCCTCTGCACGACTCATCTTGGACACCCCCCGCCACAGCCACATCACTCCCCAGCTGAGAAACCTGCACTGGCTCTCCGTCAGCAAGAGGATCACGTTCAGACTCCTCACCCAGGCACACAAGGCTCTCCATGACATGGGGCCCAAATACCTCAACAACGCCTCACATTCTACACACCCACACGCCAGCTCCGATTCACCAGCCTCGCACTCGCCACCATTCCACGCATTCGCAGAACCACCACCGGAGGAAGATCCTTCTCCTACCTGGCGGGGCGCCATCTGATATTCAGTATCTGGTTGTCCGCCTGGCACCTTCGATCCCTAAAACAGTGTCCCTGAACTATAAGATGCTGGTTGAGCAGGTCACCAAGGCTCTCTCAGACTGGTCCTGGCTCAAGCTGGCCTGGTATGGGGGGCTGGCAGCTCTGAAAATGACTGTTCTCCCCGCATATTGTACTTGTTTCAAATGCTGCAGCTGACCCCGCCGCAGGGCATCCTGTGGAAACTGCAGGGGCTCCTTAATAGATTCCTGTGGGACAACAAGCGGCCGCGACAGGCATTGTCTGTGGCGGTTGCTCCGAGGGCGGCTGGGGGACTGGGTTTTCCCTTACTGTCAGCCTACCTTCAAGCGTCCACCCTGCATTACATAGTGGAATGGAACAGGCCCATGTCCAGTAAACACTGGAACTTTATGGACCATACGGTGGCGGGTTGCAATATCTGGCGGGAGCTGTGGCTGCCCCGCAAGCATAGAGCCTGGGGCCTCTACTCTTCCCCAGTGACGGCACCGACTCTTAGGGCATGGAACCAGCTGGCGCAACAAAAGGGGTGGACCACGTTTCCCTCTCCGATGACTCCTAATGTTGACAATCCGGATCCCTGAGATCTGGCACATATTAGCAATGGAAAGGCTCTCGATGGGGATGGATGGGAAAGGCTCGGAGTATGCTAAATTTTGGGGCTCGTTCTTGCATGTCCTGTCCAAGGACCTACGAGAAGTAACTTGCCCGAAATACCTTCAGATCCTACAACTCATTCCCTTAGAATCGGACAGGGCTTACCCAGGGGGTTGAACCTTCCTTTGGAACATTGCTGGATTTTATAGTACTTGTATAGCTAAAGCTGATGCGGAGTGCGGGTGGGATAGGGAGAGGGGCGAGGGTGTGTGTGTGTGTGTTTCTGGGGGGGCAGGGGGGGAGTTGGGAGAGGATGTTTACATTGTCATTAGTTCATTTCCTGAAAAGGCGGTGGCCTCAGCACAGGCGGGGCGGTCACTTCGGTTCATAGCATTTCGCGGGGCCGTCCTCCGGGATGTAGGTCCAGACGCCGTGTTGATGCACTGTGTTTTCGCCCTACCGGCAAGTTGATGTGGGCAGCTGGGCTGTGTACCATATGTCTTTCTGCACAATAAAAATGATTGACTCTAAAGTGCATCCACATATTAAACTTAAATACCACAACAATCAATCATAAATAAATACAGTGAATTGAAAATACATGTAATTAAAACAATACAAAACTTGATTACAGCAAGCAAAATACATTGTAGTGAATACAAATAGGTCAATTTATATTAAGAAAGCACCCAAAAACTTAATTAAATGATAACAAATATTCACAGAGGAAAGGTTTAAAAAAAGTTAAGTGCCTGTTTGTGCGTTACTACAGAATACCTTAATATCACAGGATAGAAAAAAAAATTCTGCAGATAAAAAAGATCAAGACAGAATAAAAAGCACATTATTCAAATGATGTGCAACAACTCCACAATATTGATAGCATGAATGTGGGGAGACCCCATCCCTCTAGATCCACACATTATCACCCCACAGCATGTGGTTACCTGAATATCTTGAGAAATCCACGCCCAAGGGGACAAATGTACATGTATTTATATAGCACAAATCACCGACACGGTATCTAAGCGCTTGCTTAGGGAACCCGTCCTGGTATTCCCCTGTGAGAAACCCCTGGCAGGGTGTCCACAAGGTGAAAGCCAGGCATCCCGCCGCGAGGGGCCGTAGTGGAGATTACGCAAGCTATTGCCCAGAGTCGCAGAGTGTGACCCCGTGAGTCGAGTAGGCACCGGAGCGAGAATTGTCGAGTCCGTGGAATTTTTGAGCCCGAGACCCGCCGAGGCGGGGAATCGAACCCTGGTCCACGGTCGATCTCAGCTTCCGGGTCTGCCGCCTCTAACCACTGAGCTACGCTTCTCCACTGATGGACTTTAAATACAATTGCATCTCACCACTTCGTGCTAACGTACAGCCCAGCTGTAATCTTCTTATTTCTAGACAATGTTCCAAGTCAAGCTGGAAACTTTCACTTCTAGCACGCTTTTTTAAGTGACACTTTAAGGCGCTACTATGTAGACACAATAACACCCCATCATGATTTAAGGCACACTGTGGTATACAATAGGAGTAAACAGACCCAAAAGTTTACATCTTTTTATTATCCCATACAAGTTCCCACCAAGTTACATTTTTCAATGCATTTTTAGGACTACTGAATAATTATTGAAAATATTAAATTATTTGGCAGTGGGCACGGAAGGTAATACCCATCAAGCCCAGCTCAAGACAGATCATGTCAACAGAGCTGGAGAGCTTACACCAAGGTAGCTCTTCCATGAAACTGATTCAATATTGGAGATAAATGAAGAAAGCTTCTATTCCATATAAAGCATCAGGAACCACGCTAGCAATATACACCTTTAACAGTAAAAAAGATGTCCCTCCTTCTTTGTACAATAAAAACACATAAAAGGGCAATTCTCGTAGACTTTGCAGCCTGAGAGGTATTACATGGGACCCAAGAAACATTATTTGAGATGTTTTCATGTAATTATGTGTTTACTTTTACCACCTCCAATTTTTTTCAATACCCAAATCTGATATAATGGAAGAAGAAGATGAGTACAGAGCACAAAAATTAGTACATAAAAGATTTTCATCATTAGGATTTGGAGTTTTGATGGTGAGCTCTACCCAAACTTCTGGTTATTATGAGTCAGAATGTACGCATATCGCGAGAAGAAACCGCAGACTGAAGAACAGATCTTAACTTTGCGTCTTTGGTTGATTTATTAATTTTCCTTTCTAACTTAGAACATTTGGTAGCTCTATATCTCTGAGACATATCCAGATACCTAGGAGTCTTGGTATACATTTTTTGTTTCATTACAAAGTTATCCTGGAGCAAGCACAGGAATGCCTCAAATTTAGTGACATCCAAAGATGTCTGGGGATATTACTCGATCGGCACCTTAACTATAAGACATATTTGGTATCAAGGCAAGTAAAAGCAAACCAGCTGCTATTTGATTCAAAATCTTATAAGAAAAACTCAGAAACTGTTCAACAAATCGTTTGCTGAAGGTCGTAGCAGCTAAATTCTTGCCCTCAATATCGTACGGATCGGAACTGCTTAAAACTCATGATGCATCAGGTTTGAACGCCACTCAATCTAGCTTTTTCAAGAAATAATTTTTGGTCCCACGATGCACATAACAAGCTCACATCAGGCTGGAGTTCGGATTAAAAATCCAGATTCAGGCAAGACAAGATGCCCTCATAAAAATTTACTGGAGAATCAGGGCAGAAGAGGCAAACTCCCTCGCCCATCATTGTTGGCAGGAAATCGAAAAACAATCTACACAAAAGAACTCAGGCCACTTTGTTCTACTGCAATCACTTTCCTCTCTAAAGTTAGAAGAGGCTCGGCACACAGTATGGGCCTACTCCGAGTTCAAACAAACTATTAACAAAGCCATCAGGCTGCAATAACTTCTAAAGCAACTTTGATGAACAAAAACTATGTGTGGGTGGCGATGCCAACATATAAAACTCTAAAACCTCAACTGTACTTCCTGGACCACTTCTCAAGATCAAAAGAAGTGCAACCTGATGTTAATGAGGTCTATCAGCAACCCTATAGCCACTGAATAGAAAAAGAAATGCAGAGAGGCGCTCTGTTCCCACAGCCAACATCAAACCTGAACAAACCTAATGCGCAATTAGAGAACTTGCACAGGGACACAAGCAACCAACACATAGGCACCCCAACGAGTTCTTAGAAAGCAGACCCGTAAGCTCTTGGGAGTTCTCCTAGCTCAGGATTATTGATTTCTCCAAGAACTCATTTATTATGCATGAACCGCTATTCCTTACGGGTTCATTCCTGACGTCTTCCAGTGCACGACTTTACGTCAATGCTAACATTTCAAGGCACCTACCAGGTATAAACATACCTTCCCTTGCCCAAACACGTTGGAGGAAACCTCGACTTTAGAGGAGCCCGTGTCCTGGCTTGACGCACTGACAAAAGGCGCTGTCATCCCTACTCCCAGAGAATCCGGCTTCCAGTGTTCTGCCTCCCTTCGCGGGGTGTTAGAGTTCGAGACCCGGAAAGAGATTCCCACCTCTCTCATTCTAAGGTATGGAGCTGACTAAAACCTAGAGGGGCTCTTGGCATACCATACTATAGCATACCAAACTGTAGCATACCAAACTATAGCATACCAAACTATAGCTTACCATGCTATAGAATACAGCACCTATTTCTTACCTTGTACTACACTTAGGTTAGGTACACCGGGGTAGAACTAGTTAGAGAAGCATCTTATGAGTACTCACATTTTAGCTTGTGTTATTTATGTATATGAATATGTGTCATAGCTAAAAGATAATGCTAGCACAGTATTATTTCTTTCTACTGCTTACGCTGTACATAATATATCTCGCATACTGTCTTACGATTGTAACAGCTCATATCTCTTACACGAGAAACAAGACTGTTCAGTAAATCCTTTTATTGAAACGCCCGTCTATTCTTTCTGTGTAACTCTGAAAAAACTAAGCATGCACGATTAGCTGACTGAAACTGTTATCTGTTGTTTCCACGATTCCGAGAGTATTCCGATTCTAAAGGGAAACAAAGTTCTCATGTTTATGTGGTTGCCAGAAACTACTCCCTTCTTGTTTACAAGGAGTTTCTAGTGGCCTCTGAGTTAGCCGGCACACAAAGTAATTAAGTTTAATATACTCGATAGGGGCATACTGACCTCAGTCCTATGCCAAAACTATAGGGTATATTATTCCAATGCGCAGAGCCTAATAGGGAAATAGGAACTACACCACAACATCAAGGCTCAGCTCTTTGGATTGAAGGACTCAAGAGAACCACGTGACTTCTCCATCTAAGACTACTGCATCATGCACATCGCAAGCAGACTGGGTTTCTATGGTGAAATCAGACAGGTTGCACGGGTGCACTTTTGTTCCGGTGTTCCCCTATCACTTGGATTGCAGTACTGGTGTTGACGTTTTTCACCAAGTCATTCACCATATCATATGTAGAAACCTACATTTTATACTCATTGCTCAGTCCAAACCCCAGAGAACAAATGCACCAGCGCAATCCAAGATCCCAGAGCTCTTTGTGTTAATTTGCATGGTTCGTGATACGATTGCAAAGAATTGGCGCAAAGTTACCCGGGCGCACAACCAGTCTAGTTACACCGACCCCTTTGCACTTTCAGAACACCTTTTTGATATTTCCAAATGTACTGGTACCCAGAAGATGCAAGGCAGAGCTTCCCATGGTGAGAGTCCAATCTGTGAGCTGCACGTGTGTTTACCTCAGCAGCAGGCACTCCAACAATTCGGCTATGTTTACATAAGTATTGATAATGCAAGCTTTCACCCCTTGGACATCTTGGCATTGAATAACAGACTTTTATTGATTCCATACTTAATCTTATTCATTGCATTGACCTTGGAAAGATGAAAATCTGAGTTGACCTTCCAGGACCACAAGGCCAAAGATATCTGGGTGGACGTATTCCTTAATTGAGTAACCGGGTCCGGATGTACCAGGTTTTTGGATGCCGTGCTGCTCAGCACAGGGGTTGTTGATACACGACCAAGCCTAGTTTTCACATTTGCCCATGATGGTCTCACTAGCGAGGGGGTGCCCTGTCTGCCCCGGTCATAATCAAGACAAAGACACCCAAAGGTTGTGTGCCTTGGGCATCTGAACTTGCAACACAGGTAGCACAACAGCAGAGAACTGTCCATGCCTTTCTCTGAACTTTCCTTTCTGCCTGAACTCTGAGACCCTCTGCCCTCCTTGCCCCATCCCAGAGACAAGGGGGACAGGGGTCCCGCAGACGGCGTGAGTGCCCAGCAGAGGGGATCCTCCCTCGTTGGCATCTTGTCTCCTTGTCCCTAAGGGCCGGTTGCAGGAGATGCACAGACAGTATCTGCAGATGTTCGAGCGATGCCCTGACCACGGGCACTGGCATGAACCAGGACGACAGGGCGCTGACTCTGCTTCCTGGCTCTGCTGAAGACAATCTCAGGACATCCTTAGAGATGAAGGTTCTGCACCCGTGCTGCATGTTCAAAGGGCAGAAGGAGTGAAACAGCTCGGGCACTGAGAGTTGTTTCAAAGGGCCCACCCTTCCAATGAGAATGGAAGCCTTGGCAGCCTGCAGAGCCGTGCTGCAGCTCTACACGTGAAACATGGTTCTTTTGTGCAAGAGTTTTGTTCTGAAGCCATACTTTATTTGCTAAACTTGATAACATTTATTTCAACTAATCTTGTCACACATTAGGAAGTTCTCAAAACAACCGCGCATACAGATGGAAGGGAATACTTTAATTAATCTTAGTCACTGTTATTTACTCCAGCTGCCATTCCAATCCATTGTTTTTACAGCTTGTCTGTGCCATTACAGACTGGAGTCACAAAGCGGTACTTATAATGCACAGGACAGTTATAGGAATACAATACATGGTGGAAATCTTGTTTACTATCTTGGACACTACACCTTTCTGTTCCCAACCCCACTAATGGAGTTGGCAGAGTCAGTAATCCCTGGCATCTAATCTTGGCGACTGCACTGATTAGGCACAGGCTCTGTTCACTCAGTCAACCCCAATTCAAATGCACTCCACAGTTCAGTTCCCTTTTCTCTTTGTGGATTTATTCTTAAACTTCGGTCTGCTGTTCAGTCTTTGTTCTCACATAGTTTTCAAGCCCCATGGTTACCTGCATTTGCCAAGTCTTGCTGCTCTGATGCAATTGTATTCCTCTGTGAGAGTCTTAAGGTCAGCAGACTTGAATCTGGCCTTCGTTCACATTCAGACAAGAGCCAGAGTGGCTGAAATTCTTTTCCATCCTGGCTCCAGCCCTATAGAACTCTCTGCTGGCTTCGCTAAGAAAGACTCAAAACCACTTAAGTTTTCAGAAGCAACTAAAGACCTGGTTGTTCTCCTCCTTGGCCTAGCCTGCCTTTCTCTTCTGCTGTCGTCTTACTTGTGACTGGCACCAGGAAGCCCCATTCTGGGGGCAGCGATGAGCTACAGAAATCTTTTTAACATAACATAACATTTGCATGTTGCAGTTTGGGCAGGTGTGTGATGCCTGCGTGCTAGGGTCCTGCTCTTGCAGCTTCTGAGCCTTTGGGACTGAGGTGGTGACCGCGCATGACCATAGCACGTTACACCTCACAGACCGTAGAAAACTCAGCCACCTGCCTCGTCCTCAACATACCAACCTGCACGCATAGCACGTTACGCCTTGCAGACCGCACACAACTCAGCCACCAGTCTCATTCTCAACCTACAAGCCTGCCTGCATAGCACGGTTCACCACATAGACCTTTCAAAATTCAGCCATCAGCCTCATCCTCAACTCATCAGCCTGCATGGATAACATGTTGCACCTCACAGACCTTACAAAACTCAGCCACCAGCCTCGTCCTTAACGTAGCAGCCTGCATGCATAGCATGTTACACCTCAGACCTTATAAAACTCAGCCACCAGCCTCGTCCTCAACCTACCAGCCTGCATGCATAGCATGTTACACCTCAGACCTTATAAAACTCAGCCACCAGCCTCGTCCTCAACCTACCAGCTTGCATGCATAGCACGTTACACCTCACAGACCTTACAAAACTCAGCCACCAGCCTCGTCCTTAATGTAGCAGCCTGCATGCATAGCATGTTACACCTCAGACCTTATAAAACTCAGCCACCAGCCTCGTCCTCAACCTACCAGCTTGCATGCATAGCATGTTACACCTCACAGACCTTAGAAAACTCAGCCATCAGCCTCGTCCTCAATCCATCAGCCTGCATGCATGGCACGTTACACTTTACAGACCTTATAAAACTCAGCCACCAGCCTCGTCCTTAACGTAGCAGCCTGCATGCATAGCACGTTACACCTCACAGACCTTACAAAATTCAGCCACCAGCCTCGTTCTTAACATACCAGCCTGCATGCATAGCATGTTACACCTCTCAGACCGTACAAAACTCAGCCACCAGCCTCGTCCTCAATCCACCAGCCTGCATGCATGGCACGTTACACTTCACAGACCTTACAAAACTCAGCCACTAGCCTCATCCTCAACCCACCAGCCTGCATGCATGGCACGTTACACTTCACAGACCTTATAAAACTCAGCCACCAGCCTCGTCCTTAACGTAGCAGCCTGCATGCATAGCACGTTACACCTCACAGACCTTACAAAATTCAGCCACCAACCTCGTTCTTAACGTACCAGCCTGCATGCATAGCATGTTACACCTCTCAGACCGTACAAAACTCAGCCACCAGCCTCGTCCTCAATCCACCAGCCTGCATGCATGGCACGTTACACTTCACAGACCTTACAAAACTCAGCCACCAGTCTCATCCTCAACCTACCAACCTGCATGCATAGCACGTTACACCTCACAGACTGTACAAAACTCAGCCAACAGTTTCATCATCAACCCAACAGCCTGCATGCATAGTAACCATGGGCGTAGTTCGCGAAGTAGCGCTATGCGTAACTATGCGAAGTGCACTTCGCACTATGCCAGCTACGCATAGCACTACATGAACTGCTTTAAACCCTGTTCGCACTGTGCAATATGCCGTTTTCAATGAATGCACAGTGCGGACAAGCATCCAGCACGGTGCAATCATTGAAAATGGCATCTTGCACAGTGCCAGCTGTAGTATTCTGCCGCTCAAGTAGATTTTTACTCGAGCGGCAGCCTTCTCTACGCGGACTGATAGTTTCTCATCGTGAGCGGTCGCGAGCATACGCTACCGCTCGCAATGAGAAACCTGACCTCCCCGCGTTGAGAATCTCGCTGGGAGGTTTATTTTCCACTCTCGCGATCAGCAACTTGATGTTGCTGATCGCGATCAAGGAAGAAGTCTCACCGGAATGTCATTTTGCTTGCTTGCGGTCGCCAACTTGACGTTAAGGACCGCGAGCAAGCAAACAAATGACAGCTGCACTACGTTACGAGTGTTTGCACTGTGCTACGTGCAGTTCGCATAGTGCGAAGTAGCGGAAACTTCACCAACTACGCGAGAGTAGCGTAGTGCTTCGCCCAGAGTTAATGTATAGCACATTACACCTCACAGACCTTACAAACTCAGCCACCAGTCTCGTCCTCAACCTACCAGCCTGCATGCATAGCACGTTATATCTCGCGGACCATACAAAACTCAGCCACCAGTCTCATCCTCAACCCACCAGCCTGCATGCATAGTACGTTACATCTCACAGACCTTGCAAAACTCAGCCACCAGCCTCATCCCCAACCCACCAGCCTGCATGCATAGCACGTTACACCTCACAGACCTCACAAAACCCAGCCACCAGCCTTATCCTCAACCTACCAGCCTGTATGCATAGCACGTTACACCTCACAGACCTTACAAAACTCAGCGGCATGCCTCGTTCTCCACCTACGAGCCTGCATGCATAGCACAGTACACCTCACAGACCTTAGAAAACTCAGTGGCACGCCTCGTTCTCCACCTACAAGCCTGCATGCATAGCAGATTACACCTCACAGACCTTACAAATCTCAGCCACCAGCCTCATCCTCATAGCATGTAACACCTCACAGACCTTACAAAACTCAGTGGCAGGCCTCGTTCTCAACCTTCCAGCCTGCATGCATAGCACGTTATACCTCACAGACCTTATAAATCTCAGCCACCAGTCTCATCCTCAACCCACCAGCCAGCATGCATAGCATGTTACACCTCACAAACCTCACGAATATCATCCACCAGCCTCGTCCTCAACCTAACAGCCTGTATGCACAGCACGTTACACCTCATAGACTGTACAAAACTCAGCCACCAGCCTCATCCTCAACCTACCAGTCTGCATGCATACACGTTACACCTCACAGACCCTACAAAAACCAACAACCAGTCTCATCCTCAACCCACCAGCCTGCATGCATACCACGTTACACCTCACAGACCTTACAAAGACTAGCCACCAGTCTCATCCTCAACCCACCAGCCTGCATGCAAAGCACGTTACACCTCACATACCTTACAAAACTCAGCCACCAGTCTCATCCTCAACCCATCAGCCTGCATGCATACCACGTTACACCTCACAGACCTTACAAAGACCAGCCACCAGTCTCATCCTCAACCCACCAGCCTGCAGGCAAAGCACGTTACACCTCACATACCTTACAAAACAAAGCCACAAGTCTCATCCTCAAACCACCAGCCTGCATGCATAGCACGGTTCACCTCACAGACCTTACAAAGTCCAGCCACCAGTCTCATCCACAACCTACCAGCCTGCATGCATTGCACGTTACACCTCACAAACCTTACAAAACTCTGCCACCAGTCTCATCCTCAACCCACCAGCCTGCATGCAAAGCACGTTACACCTCACATACCTTACAAAACAAAGCCACAAGTCTCATCCTCAACCTACCAGCCTGCATGCATAGCAGGTTATACCTCACAGACCTTACAAAGACCAGCCACCAGTGCCATCCTCAACCCACTAGCCTGCATGCATAGGACGTTACATATCACTGACCTTACAAAACTCAGCCACCAGCCTCATCCTCAACCTACCAGTCTGCATGCATAGCACGTTACACCTCACAGATCTTACAAAGACCAGCCACCAGCCTCATCCTCAACCTACCAGTCTGCATGCACAGCACGTTACACCTCACAGACCTTACAAAACTCAGCCACCAGCTTCCTCCTCAACCTACCAGCCTGCATACATAGCACGTTACACCTCACAGACCTTTTAAAACTCAGCCACCAGCTTCCTCCTCAACCTACCAGCCTGCATGCATTGCACGTTACACCTCACAAACCTTACAAAACTCTGCCACCAGCCTCATCCTCAACCTATCAGCCTGCATGTATAGCACGTTACACCTCACAGACCTTACAAAACTCAGCCACCAGCCTCATCCTCAACCTACCAGCCTGCATGCATAGCACGTTACACCTCACTGACCTTACAAAACACAGCCACCAGTCTCATCCTCAAACCACCAGCCTGCATGCATTGTACGTTACACCTCACATACCTTACAAAACACAGCCACCAGTCTCATCCTCAAACCACCAGCCTGCATGCATAGCACGTTACACCTCACTGACCTTACAAAACTCAGCCATGAGCCTCATCCTCAACCTACCAGCCTGCATGCATAGCACGTTACACCTCACAGACCTTACAAAACTCAGCCACCAGCCTCATCCTCAACCTACCAGCCTGCATGCATAGCACGTTACACCTCACAGACATTACAAAACCAAAACTCAGCCACCAGCCTCATCCTCAACCTACCAGCCTGCATGCATAGCACATTACACCTCACAGACCTTACAAAGACCAGCCACCAGTCTCATCCTGAACCCACCAGCCTGCATGCATAGCACGTTACACCTCACAGACCTAACAAAACTCAGCCACCAGCCTCATCCTCAACCTACCAGCCTGCATGCATAGCACATTACACCTCACAGACCTTACAAAGACCAGCCACCAGTCTCATCCTCAACCCACCAGCCTGCATGCATAGCACGTTATACCTCACATACCTTACAAAACACAGCCACCAGCCTCATCCTAAACACACCAGCCTGCTTGCATAGAACGTTACACCTCACAGACCTTACAAAGACCAGCCACGAGTCTCATCCTCAACCCACCAGCCTGCATGCATAGCACGTTACACCTCACAGACCTTCTAAAACTCACTCACCAGCCTCATCCTAAACCCACCAGCCAGCATGCATAGCACGTTACACCTCACAGACCTTACAAAACTCAGCCACCAGCTTCCTCCTCAACCTACCAGCCTGCATGCATTGCACGTTACACCTCACAAACCTTACAAAACTCTGCCACCAGTCTCATCCTCAACCTACCAGCCTGCATAGCACGTTACACCTCACATACCTTACAAAACTCAGCCACCAGTCTCATCCTCAAACCACCAGCTTGCATGCATAGCAAGTTACACTCACTGACCTTACAAAACTCAGCCACGAGCCTCATCCTCAACCCACAAGCCTGCATGCATAGCACGTTACACCTCACAGACCTTACAAAACTCAGCCACCAGCTTCCTCCTCAACCTACCAGCCTGCATGCATTGCACGTTACACCTATCAAACCTTACAAAACTCTGCCACCAGCCTCATCCTCAACCTACCAACCTGCATGCATAGCACATTACACCTCACAGACCTTACAAAACTCAGCCACCAGCCTCATCCTCAACCTACCAGCCTGCTTGCATAGCACGTTACACCTCACTGACCTTACAAAACACAGCCACCAGTCTCATCCTCAAACCACCAGCCTGCATGCATAGTACGTTACACCTCACATACCTTACAAAACACAGCCACCAGTCTCATCCTCAAACCACCAGCCTGCATGCATAGCATGTTACACCTCACTGACCTTACAAAACTCAGCCACGAGCCTCATCCTCAACTTACCAGCCTGCATGCATAGCACGTTACACCTCACAGACCTTACAAAACTCAGCCACCAGCCTCATCCTCAACCTACCAGCCTGCATGCATAGCACGTTACACCTCACAGACCTTACAAAACTCAGCCACCAGCCTCATCCTCAACCTACCAGCCTGCATGCATAGCACATTACACCTAACAGACCTTACAAAGACCAGCCACCAGTCTCATCCTGAACCCACCAGCCTGCATGCATAGCACGTTACACCTCACAGACCTTACAAAACTCGGCCACCAGCCTCATCCTCAACCCACCAGCCTGCATGCATAGCACATTACACCTCACAGACCTTACAAAGACCAGCCACCAGTCTCATCCTCAACCCACCAGCCTGCATGCATAGCACGTTATACCTCACAGACCTTACAAAACTCAGCCACCAGCCTCATCCTCAACCTACCAGCCTGCTTGCATAGCACGTTACACCTCACTGACCTTACAAAACACAGCCACCAGTCTCATCCTCAAACCACCAGCCTGCATGCATAGTACGTTACACCTCACATACCTTACAAAACACAGCCACCAGCCTCATCCTAAACCCACCAGCCTGCTTGCATAGAACGTTACACCTCACAGACCTTACAAAGACCAGCCACGAGTCTCATCCTCAACCCACCAGCCTGCATGCATAGCACGTTACACCTCACAGACCTTCTAAAACTCACTCACCAGCCTCATCCTAAACCCACCAGCCAGCATGCATAGCACGTTACACCTCACATACCTTACAAAACTCAGCCACCAGCCTCATCCTAAACCCACCAGCCTGCATACATAGCACGTTACACCTCACTGACCTTACAAATCTCAGCCACCAGCCTCATCCTCATAGCATGTAACACCTCACAGACCTTACAAAACTCAGTGGCAGGCCTCGTTCTCAACCTTCCAGCCTGCATGCATAGCACGTTATACCTCACAGACCTTATAAATCTCAGCCACCAGTCTCATCCTCAACCCACCAGCCAGCATGCATAGCATGTTACACCTCACAAACCTCACGAATATCATCCACCAGCCTCGTCCTCAACCTAACAGCCTGTATGCACAGCACGTTACACCTCATAGACTGTACAAAACTCAGCCACCAGCCTCATCCTCAACCTACCAGTCTGCATGCATACACGTTACACCTCACAGACCCTACAAAAACCAGCAACCAGTCTCATCCTCAACCCACCAGCCTGCATGCATACCACGTTACACCTCACAGACCTTACAAAGACTAGCCACCAGTCTCATCCTCAACCCACCAGCCTGCATGCAAAGCACGTTACACCTCACATACCTTACAAAACTCAGCCACCAGTCTCATCCTCAACCCACCAGCCTGCATGCATACCACGTTACACCTCACAGACCTTACAAAGACCAGCCACCAGTCTCATCCTCAACCCACCAGCCTGCATGCAAAGCATGTTACACCTCACATACCTTACAAAACAAAGCCACAAGTCTCATCCTCAAACCACCAGCCTGCATGCATAGCACGGTTCACCTCACAGACCTTACAAAGTCCAGCCACCAGTCTCATCCTCAACTTACCAGCCTGCATGCATTGCACGTTACACCTCACAAACCTTACAAAACTCTGCCACCAGTCTCATCCTCAACCCACCAGCCTGCATGCAAAGCACGTTACACCTCACATACCTTACAAAGACCAGCCACCAGTGCCATCCTCAACCCACCAGCCTGCATGCATAGGACGTTACATATCACTGACCTTACAAAACTCAGCCACCAGCCTCATCCTCAACCTACCAGTCTGCATGCATAGCACGTTACACCTCACAGATCTTACAAAGACCAGCCACCAGCCTCATCCTCAACCTACCAGTCTGCATGCACAGCACGTTACACCTCACAGACCTTACAAAACTCAGCCACCAGCTTCCTCCTCAACCTACCAGCCTGCATGCAAAGCATGTTACACCTCACAGACCTTTTAAAACTCAGCCACCAGCTTCCTCCTCAACCTACCAGCCTGCATGCATTGCACGTTACACCTCACAAACCTTACAAAACTCTGCCACCAGCCTCATCCTCAACCTATCAGCCTGCATGTATAGCACGTTACACCTCACAGACCGTACAAAACTCAGCCACCAGCCTCATCCTCAACCTACCAGCCTGCATGCATAGCACGTTACACCTCACTGACCTTACAAAACACAGCCACCAGTCTCATCCTCAAACCACCAGCCTGCATGCATTGTACGTTACACCTCACATACCTTACAAAACACAGCCACCAGTCTCATCCTCAAACCACCAGCCTGCATGCATAGCACGTTACACCTCAATGACCTTACAAAACTCAGCCACGAGCCTCATCCTCAACCTACCAGCCTGCATGCATAGCACGTTACACCTCACAGACCTTACAAAACTCAGCCACCAGCCTCATCCTCAACCTACCAGCCTGCATGCATAGCACGTTACACCTCACAGACATTACAAAACTCAGCCACCAGCCTCATCCTCAACCTACCAGCCTGCATGCATAGCACATTACACCTCACAGACCTTACAAAGACCAGCCACCAGTCTCATCCTGAACCCACCAGCCTGCATGCATAGCACGTTACACCTCACAGACCTTACAAAACTCAGCCACCAGCCTCATCCTCAACCTACCAGCCTGCATGAATAGCACATTACACCTCACAGACCTTACAAAGACCAGCCACCAGTCTCATCCTCAACCCACCAGCCTGCATGCATAGCACGTTATACCTCACATACCTTACAAAACGCAGCCACCAGCCTCATCCTAAACACACCAGCCTGCTTGCATAGAACGTTACACCTCACAGACCTTACAAAGACCAGCCACGAGTCTCATCCTCAACCCACCAGCCTGCATGCATAGCACGTTACACCTCACAGACCTTCTAAAACTCACTTACCAGCCTCATCCTAAACCCACCAGCCAGCATGCATAGCACGTTACACCTCACATACCTTACAAAACTCAGCCACCAGCCTCATCCTAAACCCACCAGCCTGCATACATAGCACGTTACACCTCACTGACCTTACAGAACTCAGCCACCAGTCTCATCCTCAACCTACCAGCCTGCATGCATAGCACGTTACACCTCACATACCTTACAAAACTCAGCCACCAGTCTCATCCTCAAACCACCAGCTTGCATGCATAGCAAGTTACACTCACTGACCTTACAAAACTCAGCCACGAGCCTCATCCTCAACCCACAAGCCTGCATGCATAGCACGTTACACCTCACAGACCTTACAAAACTCAGCCACCAGCTTCCTCCTCAACCTACCAGCCTGCATGCATTGCACGTTACACCTCACAAACCTTACAAAACTCTGCCACCAGCCTCATCCTCAACCTACCAACCTGCATGCATAGCACATTACACCTCACAGACCTTACAAAACTCAGCCACCAGCCTCATCCTCAACCTACCAGCCTGCATGCAAAGCACGTTACACCTCACATACCTTACAAAACTCAGCCACCAGTCTCATCCTCAACCCACCAGCCTGCATGCATACCACGTTACACCTCACAGACCTTACAAAGACCAGCCACTAGTCTCATCCTCAACCCACCAGCCTGCATGCAAAGCACGTTACACCTCACATACCTTACAAAACAAAGCCACAAGTCTCATCCTCAAACCACCAGCCTGCATGCATAGCACGGTTCACCTCACAGACCTTACAAAGTCCAGCCACCAGTCTCATCCTCAACCTACCAGCCTGCATGCATTGCACGTTACACCTCACAAACCTTACAAAACTCTGCCACCAGTCTCATCCTCAACCCACCAGCCTGCATGCAAAGCACGTTACACCTCACATACCTTACAAAACAAAGCCACAAGTCTCATCCTCAACCTACCAGCCTGCATGCATAGCAGGTTATACCTCACAGACCTTACAAAGACCAGCCACCAGTGCCATCCTCAACCCACCAGCCTGCATGCATAGGACGTTACATATCACTGACCTTACAAAACTCAGCCACCAGCCTCATCCTCAACCTACCAGTCTGCATGCATAGCACGTTACACCTCACAGATCTTACAAAGACCAGCCACCAGCCTCATCCTCAACCTACCAGTCTGCATGCACAGCACGTTACACCTCACAGACCTTACAAAACTCAGCCACCAGCTTCCTCCTCAACCTACCAGCCTGCATGCAAAGCATGTTACACCTCACAGACCTTTTAAAACTCAGCCACCAGCTTCCTCCTCAACCTACCAGCCTGCATGCATTGCACGTTACACCTCACAAACCTTACAAAACTCTGCCACCAGCCTCATCCTCAACCTATCAGCCTGCATGTATAGCATGTTACACCTCACAGACCGTACAAAACTCAGCCACCAGCCTCATCCTCAACCTACCAGCCTGCATGCATAGCACGTTACACCTCACTGACCTTACAAAACACAGCCACCAGTCTCATCCTCAAACCACCAGCCTGCATGCATTGTACGTTACACCTCACATACCTTACAAAACACAGCCACCAGTCTCATCCTCAAACCACCAGCCTGCATGCATAGCACGTTACACCTCACTGACCTTACAAAACTCAGCCACGAGCCTCATCCTCAACCTACCAGCCTGCATGCATAGCACGTTACACCTCACAGACCTTACAAAACTCAGCCACCAGCCTCATCCTCAACCTACCAGCCTGCATGCATAGCACGTTACACCTCACAGACATTACAAAACTCAGCCACCAGCCTCATCCTCAACCTACCAGCCTGCATGCATAGCACATTACACCTCACAGACCTTACAAAGACCAGCCACCAATCTCATCCTGAACCCACCAGCCTGCATGCATAGCACGTTACACCTCACAGACCTTACAAAACTCAGCCACCAGCCTCATCCTCAACCTACCAGCCTGCATGCATAGCACATTACACCTCACAGACCTTACAAAGACCAACCACCAGTCTCATCCTCAACCCACCAGCCTGCATGCATAGCACGTTATACCTCACATACCTTACAAAACACAGCCACCAGCCTCATCCTAAACACACCAGCCTGCTTGCATAGAACGTTACACCTCACAGACCTTACAAATACCAGCCACGAGTCTCATCCTCAACCCACCAGCCTGCATGCATAGCACGTTACACCTCACAGACCTTCTAAAACTCACTCACCAGCCTCATCCTAAACCCACCAGCCAGCATGCATAGCACGTTACACCTCACATACCTTACAAAACTCAGCCACCAGCCTCATCCTAAACCCACCAGCCTGCATACATAGCACGTTACACTTCACTGACCTTACAGAACTCAGCCACCAGTCTCATCCTCAACCTACCAGCCTGCATGCATAGCACGTTACACCTCACATACCTTACAAAACTCAGCCATCAGTCTCATCCTCAAACCACCAGCTTGCATGCATAGCAAGTTACACTCACTGAACTTACAAAACTCAGCCACGAGCCTCATCCTCAACCCACAAGCCTGCATGCATAGCACGTTACACCTCACAGACCTTACAAAACTCAGCCACCAGCTTCCTCCTCAACCTACCAGCCTGCATGCATTGCACGTTACACCTCACAAACCTTACAAAACTCTGCCACCAGCCTCATCCTCAACCTACCAACCTGCATGCATAGCACATTACACCTCACAGACCTTACAAAACTCAGCCACCAGCCTCATCCTCAACCTACCAGCCTGCTTGCATAGCACGTTACACCTCACTGACCTTACAAAACACAGCCACCAGTCTCATCCTCAAACCACCAGCCTGCATGCATAGTACGTTACACCTCACATACCTTACAAAACTCAGCCACCAGTCTCATCCTCAAACCAACAGCTTGCATGCATAGCAAGTTACACTCACTGACCTTACAAAACTCAGCCATGAGCCACGAGCCTCATCCTCAACCCACAAGCCTGCATGCATACTACGTTACACCTCACAGACCTTACAAAACTCAGCCACCAGCCTCATCCTCAACCTACCAGCCTGCATGCATAGCACGTTACACCTCACAGACCTTACAAAGACCAGCCACCAGTCTCATCCTCAGCCTTCTAGCCTGCATGCATAGCACGTTATACCTCACATACCTTACAAAACACAGCCACCAGTCTCATCCTCAAACCACCAGCCAGCATGCATAGCACTTTACACCTCACAGACCTTACAAAACTCAGCCACCAGCCTCATCCTAAACCCACCAGCCTGCTTGCATAGCACTTTACACCTCACAGACCTTACAAAACTCAGCCACCAGCCTCATCCTAAACCCACCAGCCTGCATGCATAGCACGTTACACCTCATAGACCTTACAAAGACCAGCCACCAGTCTCATCCTCAACCCTCCAGCCTGCCTGCATAGCACGTTACACCTCACAGACCTTACGAAACTCAGCCACCAGCCTCATCCTCAACCTACCAGCCTGTATGCATAGCACGTTAAACCTCACAGACCTTACAAAACTCAGCGGCATGCCTCGTTCTCCACCTACGAGCCTGCATGCATAGCACGGTACACCTCACAGACCTTAGAAAACTCATCGACACACCTCGTTCTCCACCTACGAGCCTGCATGCATAGCAGGTTACACCCCACAGACCTTACAAAACTCAGCCACCAGCCTCATCCTCATATCACGTTACACCTCACAGATCGGACAAATCTCAGCCACCAGCCTTACCCTCAACTTACCAGCCTACATGCATAACATGTTACACCTCACAGACCTTAAAAAGCCCAGCCACCAGTCTTATCCTCAACCTACCAGCCTGCATGCATTGCACGCTATACCTTACAGACCTTACAAAACTCAGCCACCAGCCTCCTTCTCAACCCACCAGCCTGCATGCATAGCATGTTACACTTCACAAATCTCAGCCACCTGCCTCATCCTCAACCTACCAGGCTGCATGCATAGCACGTTACACCTCACAGACCTTTCAAAACTCAGCCACCAGCCTCGTCCTCAACCCACCAGCCTCATGCATAACACATTACTCCTCACAGACCTTACAAAACTCAGACACCAGCCTCATCCTCAACCTACCAGCCTGCATGTATAGCACGTTACACCTCAAAGAGCTGTACTGACTGCCTATCTGCAAATAAGCATCAGCCTTATGTACCTCAACAACATCATCTACTTGCACAAACCTGCCTGACATCTCTGTTCAGCCACACTCCTACTTGTCCTCCTCCTCCTTCAGACACAGGACCAGATCCAGAGTTTGCGCCTCATCCCATCTCGCTAATAAAGCCTGGGACGATCTGCCCTTGTACGTCAGCTCTTGAATTCCCCAAGAAGCGGAAACCCTGCCTCTTCCCTTAGCCCCGAGCCTGGCTCGGCCCATATAACTCCAGCTTTAGTGGCAGAAAACCCTCCATTGTTACTTGTGTGCTGTACACATAACATAACTAACATAACATGGGATACCACAACACAACCTAACACAATACAACACAACACAACATAACATAACAACATGACATTCTTCTGTGCATGGCACAGCATAACATAGCACAACACAATATAATATAACACAGCACAGCATAAGGACATGACATAACACAACTGAACTAACATAACTTTGCACATGCAGGGATATAAATTTGATAATGGCAGTGAGACGAACAGGAGCAGTCCCTGCGGCAGGGAAGTGGTAACTTCCCCTAATTCTAGTCTTATTGACCATGGCAAACCCCAGCAGTCATGTGGAAGCAGGATGGTTACGAGACATTATTTATTCCACTGAGAGGATAATGATGAACACTGTCTGCCGCTCCCAGCCAGCTTCTGGCAAGCCCATGCTCCTGCACCACGGATGAAGCAGGGAGGGTGCCCACACAGAATTTCCAAGGTTTTACCCCCTCTCTGGAAGAGCAGCTAGGGAGCCAGCTTCTAATTTTAATATTTTCCCAGTCTACCACCAAGTATCCTGTATTTGCAGACATTAAGGTCTTCAGCAGTAGTCACAACGGGCCCCGATTCACAGAACTAACTGAAGACAAAATCATAAACTTACTACTTTTGGTATTCACAGAAGACATTTAGTAGTAGTAAAGTTAGGATTTTGTCTTAAGTTTGACTTAAGACAAACTTAAGACAGACTTAAGACAGACTTAAGCTAGGATTTTGTCTTCAGTTTGTCTTAAGTCTGTCTTAAAGTCTGTCTTAAGTTTGTCTTAAGTCTGTCTTAAGTTTGTCTTAAGTCTGTCTTAAGTTTGTCTTAAGTCAAACTTAAGACAAAATCCTAACTTTACTACTACTAAATGCCTTCTGTGAATACCAAAGTAGTAAGTTTAGGATTTTGTCTTAAGTTAGTTCTGTGAATCGGCCCCAACATCTCTGCCCCGGCACACAAGATAGTGGTTCAGCACTCAATTCCAAAGTTGTTAAATGTGTATAGTGAAACTTGAGTCTATTGTACACAATTTGTAACTTCAAGCACTGTCATCATCTAGTCTCAATAAATAGATGTGAAGATAATTTCTTCTTTCAGTAAATCTTTATTCATCTCCATTTTTCTTAAAATCACCTCAATCGAACAGTAGCCAATGTATTTCGTCCGCCAAGAACTTCTTCAGGGCTCAGTACACATGTTGTCATCATTTATACTTCTTAGTTCGATGATTATTGAAGTTGGTTGTTGTATATAAAAGTTTAGAGTGCAATTGCTCCAGCTGTTTGCCAGTGAGGCGTCCGGTTCAAGTAAAAGACCAGGTAAATGAGGCAACCTTCTGGCATTGCATCCACGCTGTATTACAGATGCAGTAAAAGAGGCAAATACATAGTAATTGTGCACTGTGAGACATCAGGGCCTGTTTGCAGTGTCCCCCACTTTTAGCCCCCATTTTGCCTAGTAGGTGCTGGTTTTGTGACTCTGACAGCTCCATGGGCTCTGCTAACCAGACCCAGGGCCTCTGTTTGGATTGAAAGTATATTGTAATTCCGTATAATTAGAATTGGCAATGAGAGACCCTGCAAGTCACTAGGATATAATAAGGTAAGGGGGATTCAAACTACCTATAAGTGCCTAGTCACTAGTATATAATAGAGCAGGGAGTGTAGAGGCCCAGTAGATTTGCTGCACTGGAGTGTGATTTCCTAACTGCGACAAATAGCACCTCGCAATTAGGAAATCTCTATTCAGAATGCACAATAGTAGTTGCATCAACAATTTGAGAATCAGTATTTGTTTGGTGCGCTACTTAGGTAATCGCATTCTTCAACTTCAATAATTGTGAGTTCTGTCAGAATTAGTGGCCGTTGTATTTTGTCATAGCCTGATGACCTCACAACTGAACATTGATGCTCAATTGGAAACAGCAGCGTGTGCATGCTGGAGATTGTGGACAGTATCCAAACAACATCGACCTGTGTGTGTGGCATCCACCGATAAAGACATCGAATGTCAAGAAAGGACACAGAGAAGGAGGCTGTGGCCTGGAAACGCAAAATAAAATATTCAAGACAAGAACTGGAAATATTGACAGAGCAGTGCGCTGGGCACCATGACAAACCTTTTGGGAAATCATCCCTAACAGTGCCTTTATCACAAAAGAATTAAATATGGAAAGCAATACAGAAAAAATCAATTCTGTTGGTGCGATGCAGAGATCCATTGAGGGAAATCAGAAAACAATGGCAAGATCTCAGATCATGGACAAACGAGAAGGTTGCAAACTGTCTAATCGAGGCTAGAGCTACTGGAGGAGGTCCGCCACTTCCCAAAGCAACTGCGATAGACGAACTTGTAAAAACTACTCTGAGATCAGAATCCGTCAATGGATCAGTACACCTGATGCACCTGACATTCCAGGAGCCTCTCTATGGAAGTATAAGATAGCATTGTTGCATATAAACATATATGTGGTTAGGCAGTGTCAAAACACATACATTATACAACCTTTTTAATTCTTGTGTATATATAAATAGGGAATGGAATCCAAATAATAATGTACATTAAAAAAGCAGTGATTGTTTGTAGTGTATCATGGTAGATGTAGTGAAAACACATTAACACATTAGCTTGAGTACAACAAATTTATGAATCATGATTCCATTTTCTAACAGATATTCAGGCTCATGGAAGTGATGTGTCAGAAGCCGAGGGACTTGTGAAATCTCACGGACCAATTAATCTTCATAGCCAGGGCACAGCACTCTAAGCGGAATATATAATTGTCAGAGTCATAGAGCATACACATTTAGTGCAAGAAGTGTGTGGAAGAGACACACAGCTTGTCAAGCAGGAAACTGTAGGGAGGCTAAGACAAGTTCGGTTGATGTGGAGCTCGCACTCGCCATGTTGCCAACACGCAATCCCAACAAATTCTGAGAACTGCTCATAGTGACGAAAATGTGCAACTCTTTGGAGGTTTGAAGGTGTCAATGCTTAAGGTTCAGTACCTGGAATGAAAAGACAAATATGAAGAAAATCATTACATTTGGTTTTCAAAAAATTCAACGTCCTCATTCTTGAACCCAGATTTCCATGAAGGAAAAGCTAGACATTTTATTTGTCATTGGTTATTTTTGGTGCATTTACTGTAACAACACATATGGTATACATTTTATTTTATATTATTATAAGGGATGTATGACATTACAATGCATGCTTTTACCACGCATGCCTTTACAACGCGGTTTTTACAATGCAAACCTTTACAACGCATAGCGCTTTGGGGTGCTGGATAGTGAATAGTTTAATTTACTATTCCAACTCCAGTCCCCGTGGACACTAGGGAAGGTGTTGGATAATAAATTAAACTTATTCCCTATCCTAGAGCACCCCCCAGCGCAATGCGTTGTAATGGTTTGCATTGTAAAAGTTGCGTCGTAAAGGCACTGCGTGGTAAAAGTTGCATTGTAAAGGATGTTTCCCTATTATAATGCACACATATACGTATTGTACCTTATCATTTACATTTTGTGTTATAGAGCAATGTTAAGTTACTTTGCTTTCATCCGTTACCATATCTGAAAGTAAAGCGAGACTATGCTTTATCAACTATGAAGCACTTGTATTATTATGCTAAAATGATTTGGTTCATTTATAACTTACCCTTAGTGAGGCGTCCGCGGCCTTGGGCTGTCCTTGAGTCATCATCTTGTTGAGGTGCTGATGGCTCTTTGCCCTCTTCATCAGACTCTGACTCAGACATCCAAACTTCCAATTCTTTCTGAGCCACTATATTGTGAAGAATTGCACGTGTTGACACCATTTTACGACTGATTTCTGGAGAATATTGCAAGACATCACCACACCAATGGAGACATCAGACTTTGCTTTTTAAAAGTCCAAAGCTCCTCTTGTACTTCTACGTGGTCCTTTTTGAAATACAAGGCTTAAGTTCTTCTTTTAATATATCATTGTGCGTCAGGTTTACTTGATTTTGCGCTGCAGCTATATCCTCATATTCTTGTGTCTGTGTATATTTGCATTTTTTTCGTTGTGTTTGCAGATTCATTTGCCAAAGGCAATAAGTACATTGTTGAGGTGGGTGATGGATCTTCCCCTAAAAGCCAGAGATTTTCATAGAGTTCCGATCATTTTTGGGGTTTTTTGCGATGCACTGTAGGCATATTGTTAGAGTGTGACCAGGCTCCAGGTGTGAAATTAGAATGCCCCACTTGGCAAATGTTGGTTTTTGTATCGTAATGCAGTCAAACACATTCTGGTATTTTTTTCCATTGTTATGGTTTTTCTTCTTTCTCCTTTCAATGCAGAAAGAAATGCAATTTTTTTATTGATTCTTCAGAAAAAAAATTGGGACATTCTGGAGATACGTTAGGAGTTTGAAAATGTTGCCTTGTTCAAGTAATCATGTTCCTTCTAAAGTTGTATTGCGGTTCTAATAGAAGTATAAAAAGACTCTGGGTTACAGCTGGTGGACTTGCTGAAAGGGTGTTGACTTTTCTCCTGTTTCACGTACTGGGTGTTCCTTGGCCTGAGTGCTGGCACAGATACCTTCCCTGTCATGTGCTGTTGGTTTGGGATACTCCCTATCTCAAAGGCTCAGAGACATGTACAAGTCAGGCGCATCCATGTGTGGGGGATGAAGAGAGGGCTCTTCCCCAGGTTTAGCTAGTGTTATTTGATGGGCTGGTGAGGACTGAGGACAGTGCTGGCATAGTTTGTTGAGGTTTTATCATTATGTTAAATGACCCTAAACACGATTTGGACTATCAGTTAGATGTCTGCATCTGCTCCGCTGGGCGAAATGATGGAGGGGCAGATGGTGGCTGCAGGGAATAGGGGGAGCGAGGACATAGCTGAGAAGGTTCCATTAGAGCTTCCAAGGTCAGAGAGGACACAACAGGCGGGTTGGGGAGGCCAAGCAGTTTTAAACCCAGACAGCAAGGTAGGACGGAAGGACAAGGAGATGGGGGGGTTCAGAGGGGAGTTATTCACTTAGCTGCTACCATTGGTCTCAACTGACCGCGTCCACTCCAGAGTCTCAGAGACTCCAGGAGACATGGGAAGCCAGACAACTGGGTAGATCAAGAGGAAAGCAAAGCGTCTCACTATGTATCTACACAAAGCATGCAGCGGAGGGGGGAAAATTAACAGCTTTGACCTGGAATATAAATGGACTTGGGAACAAAACAAAGAGATGCGTAGAGGTTCACAAATGACATGAAGGGGCAATGTTACAAGAAACACACCAGAAGGGAAACAACTGTGAGGCACTGAAAAGGGGGATATAAAGTGCTGGCACATTTGGCACACGCATCTGACTCAAATCTGACTCAAAGGGAGTAGGACTGCTAATTAAGAAGTCAACACTCATCATACGTGTGTCGACGTGCAAGGGTGATAAGTTGAAGATTTGGGCTGCTAGGACAGCATGCAAATCAACCTTTGCTCCCTATACATCCCACCTAAACTCCTTGCATAGACCTTGAAGACGCTGGGCACCCTCCTATTGCGCCTACCTGACTGGGTACTAAATTTAGGCAACTTAAATCTGGTGGTGAGTGATGGAGAGGATAGATACCCACAATGACAGGGACGGGCAAGGGAGATTCCTTTGGTGGAATTACTTTGGGCCAAAGCTCTATCTAACATCTAGACAACCAGCACGCCAGGGCGTGCCAAAAGACTTTCCACTCCAGATCATGCAACAGTTTATCAAATATCGATCATTATTTAAAATCACTACACTAGCCTGATTGCAAACGGGATCTCAAATCACTCACAGATGTGGGCCAAGCTGCAGGACCCATATGTGGATAGAGACATGGCTTGGACTCAATAACTATGGTACCTCAAAGATAGAGGCATCACTCAGGAGTTGAGAAAAGGCACTGTCCACTACTTTGAAGAAAACTTAGGTAAAGGAACCTCAGAGCTCATAGCAAGGGAAGCCTACATCGTGGTCCTGAGGGGCTTCAAAAGTATGTAAATAAGAAAGTAAGCCATTACTGAGGGCCCGAGAGCAAGATTAAGGGGACCCGGCTGATAATAAAGAGAGAACCACCACCTTGACCTTGCAGTACTGAATAAACAAGGTAGGCAATAGACCAGGGAGGTTCTTGTAAGGCTGAGCTAGAAAGGGATAGAAATTTGGCATAGGAAATACGTCGAAAGAAGGAGCCACTCGTCAAGAGGCAAACAGAAATAGTGGCAGAAATCGCAAGTTACTATCAAGACCTATATCGGTCAATCATGAGCAAGTTACAAAGTGACACAGGAGGCTTCCGCAAACATATACGCCTCCTGGTCCCAATGCCAGAGGAAACAAATTAACTAGATGGAGACATAGTATAAAGTGAGACAGTTAGGACCATCAAAGACATTCATCTGGGAAAGCTCCAGGGCTGAACAAATTTCCAATAGAACTCTATAAAAGTATGGCTTAGCGCCGCACAAGAGTCAGATGTTCCCTGAAGCCAATTAAATAAGCCAGATACCCTATGACCAGAAGTTATCTATGGTAGTGGCAGTCCTGAAAGACAGGAAACCAGCAGATAGTTGTGCCTTTCTATAGGACTATATCACTGCTTAATACTAGCAAAAGTACTGGGCACTCGACTAAGGCAGTCCATCCTGAAACTGGTGCACCTGGACCAGTTGGGCTTCATGCCTTACTAGGCTAAACCTCAAACACCTATATGGCAACCTTACTAGAGTTAGAGATCACCGAGAAGATTTAGCCATGCTATACCTTTATACCGCGAAAGTCTTCAACACTCTGTAAAGGACATACCTACCTGAAGTGTTGGAAAGGGTGGGTCAGAGGTCAAGATCTTAAACACTCCGGAGAGGACATACCTACCAGAAAGTGTTGGAAAGAGTGGGTCAGAGGTCAAGGGTTTCAACACTCCGGCGAGGACATACCTACCGGAATAGTTTGAAAGAGTGGGTCAGAGGTCAAGGTCTTCAACATTCCGGCGATGGCATACCTACCGGAATCGTTTGAAAGAGTGGGTCAGAGGTCAAGGTCTTCGACACTCCGGCAAGGACATACCTACCTGACACGTTCGAAAGAGTGGGTCATAGGTCAAGGTCTTCGACACTCCTGCGAGGACATACCTACCGGAAGCTTGGGAAAGAGTGGGTCAGAGGTCAAGGTCTTCAACACTCCGACGAGGACATACCTAGATGACGGGTGGGAAAGAGTGGGTCAAAGGTCAAGGTCTTTGACAATCCTGCGAGGACATACCTACCTGACATGTGGGAAAGAGTGGGTCAAAGGTCAAGGTCTTCAACACTCCGGTGAGGACACACCTACCTGAAGCGTAGAAAGAGTGGGTCAGAGGTCAAGGTCTTCAACACTCCGACGAGGACATACCTAGATGACGGGTGGGAAAGAGTGGGTCAAAGGTCAAGGTCTTTGACGATCCTGCGAGGACATACCTACCTGACATGTGGGAAAGAGTGGGTCAAAGGTCAAGGTCTTCAACACTCCAATGAGGACACACCTACCTGAAGCGTAGAAAGAGTGGGTCAAAGGTCAAGGTCTCCGACACTCCGGGGAGGACATGCCGACCTGACGCGTGGGAAAGAGTAGATCAAAGGTTAAGGTCTTCGACACTCTTGCGAGGACATACCTACCGGAAGCGTGGGAAAGAGTGGGTCAGAGGTCAAGGTCTTCAACACACCGACGAAGACATAACTACCTGACACGTGTGAAAGAGGGGGTCAAAGGTCAAGGTCTTCAACACTCCGAGAGGACATACCTACCTGACGCGTGGGAAAGAGGGGATCCAAGATCAAGGTCTTCAACACTCGGGAGAGGACATACCTACCTGACATGTGGGAAAGAGGGGGTTAAAGGTCAAGGTCTTCGACACTCCGGCAAAGACATACCTACCTGACGTGTGGGAAAAAGTGGGTCAAAGGTCACGGTCTTTGACACTCCTGCGAGGACATACCTACCTTACGTGTGGGAAAAAGTGGGTCAAAGGTCACGGTCTTCGACACTCCTGCGAGGACATACCTACTTAACGCGTGGGAAAGAGGGAGTCAAAGGCTTCGACACTCCGGTGAGGACATACCTACCTCACGCATGGGAAAGAATGGGTCAAAGGCTTCGACACTCCGGTGAGGACATACCTACCTGACGCAGGGGAAAGAGGGGATCAAGGTCTTCGACACTCCTGCGAGGACATACCTACCTGACGCATGGGAAAGAGGGGGTCAAAGGTCAAGGTCTTTGACACTCCGACAAGGACATACCTACCTGACGCATGGGCAAGAGGGGGGGTCAAAGGTCAAGATCTGCAATACTCCGGTGAGGACATACCTACCGGATGTATGGGAATGAGAGGGTCAAAGGTCAAGGTGTTCAACACTCTGGCGAGTGCATACCAACCTGACGCGTGGGAAACAGGGGGTCAAAGGTCAAGGACTTCGACACTCCGACAAGGACGTACCTACCTGACGCGTGGGAAACAGTAGGTCAAAGGTCAAAGTCTTCGACACTCGGGTGAGGATATACCTACCTGACGCGTAGGAAAGTGTGGGTCAAAGGTCAAGGTCTTCAACCCTCTGGGAGGACATACCTACCTGACGAGTGGGAAGGAGAGGGTCAAAGGACAAGGTCTTCGACACTCCTGCATGGACATACCTACCTGACGCATGGGAAAGAGTGGGTCAAAGGCTTCGACACTCCGGTGAGGACATACCTACCTGACGCGTGGGAAAGAGGTGGTCAAAGGTCAAGGTCTTCGACACTCCGGGTAGGACATACCTACCTGACACATGGGAAAGAGAGGGTCATAGGTCAAGGTCTTCGACACTCTGGCAAGGACATAACTACCGGACGCATGGGAAAGAGTAGGTCAAAGGGTTCGACACTCCGGCGAGGACATACCTACCTGACGCGTGGGAAAGAGGTGGTCAAAGGTCAAGGTCTTCGACACTCCGGCGAGGACATACCTACCTGATGCGTGGGAAAGAGGGGGTCAAAGATCAAGGTCTTTAACACTCTGGAGAGGACATACCTACCTGATGTGTGGCAAAGAGTGGGTCAAAGGTCAAGGTCGTCGACACTCCGGCGAGGACATACCTACCTGACGCTTGGGAAAGAGGCGGTAAAATTTCAAGGTCTTCAACATTCCGGCATGAACATACCTACCTGAAGCATTGGCGAGAGGGGGGTCAAAGGTCAAGATCTGCAATACTCCGGCGAGGACATACCTACCGGATGCATGGGAAGGAGGGGGTCAAAGGTCAAGGTGTTCAACACTTCGGCGAGTACATACCTACCTGATGCCTTGGAAAGAGGGGGTCAAAGGTCAAAGTCTTCGACACTCCGACAAGGACATACCTACCTGACGCGTGGGAAAGAGTGGGTCAAAGGTCAAAGTCTTCGACACTCGAGTGAGCATATACCTACCTGACGCTTGGGAAAGTGTGGGTCAAAGGTCAAGGTTTACAACCCTCTGGGGGGACATACCTACCTGACGCGTAGGAAAGGTCAAGGTCCTCGACACTCCTGCAAGGACATAGCTACCTGACGCATGGAAAAGAGTTGGTCAAAGGCTTCGCCACTCTGGCGAGGACATACCAACCTGATGCGTGGGAAAGAAGGGGTCAAAGGTTAAGGTCTTCGACACTTCGGCGAATACATACCTACCTGAAGCGTGGGAAAGAGAGGGTCAAAGGTCAAGGTGTTCGACACTCCTGCAAGGACATACCTACCTGACGCATGGGAAAGAGTGGGTCAAAGTCTTCAACACTCCGGGGAGGACATACCTACCTGACGCGTGGGAAAGAGGGGGTCACAGGTCAAGGTCTTCAACACTCTGGAGAGGACATATCTACCTGACGCTTTGGAAAGGGGCCGTAAAATGTCAAGGTCTTCGACACTCCGGCGAGGACATACCTACTTGACGCATGGGAAAGAGGGACGGTCAAAGTTCAAGGTGTTCAACACTCAGGCGAGGACATACCTACCTGACACCTGGGAAAGAGGGGGTCAAAGATCAAGGTCTTCAACACTCCGGCAGAGACATAGCTACCTAACGCGTGGGAAAGAGGGGGTCAAAGCTCAAGGTCTTCAAAACTCCAGCAATGACATAGCTACCTAACCCGTGGAAACAAAGGGGTCAAAGGTCAAGGTCTTCAACATTCCGTCGAGGGCATACCGACATGACGCGTGGGAAAGAGGGGTCAAAGGTCAAGGTTTTCAACACTCCGGCGAGGACATACCTACCTGAAGCGTGGGAAAGAGGGGGTCAAAGGTCAAGGTCTTTGACACTCAGGCTGAGGACATACCTACCTGACGCATCGGAAAGAGTGGGTCAAAGGTCGAGGTCTTTGACACTCCAGTGAGGAAATACCTACCTGACACGTGGGAAAGAGTGGGTCAAAGGTCAAAGTCTTCGACACTGCGCTGAGGACATACCTACCTCACGCGTGGGACAGAGGGGGTCATAGGTCATGGTCTTCGGCTTTCCGGCGAGGACATACCTCCCTGACGCGTGGGAAAGAGGGTGTCAAAGGTTAAGGTCTTCAACACTTCGGAGAGGACATACCTATTTGAATCGTGGGAAAGAGGGTCAAGGTCTTCGACACTCCGGCGAGGATATACCTACCTGACGAGTGAGAAAGAGGGGGTCAAAGGTCAAGGTGTTCGACACTCCGGCGAGGACATACCTACCTGACGCATGGGAAAGAGCGGGTGAAGGTCTTCAAAGCTCCGGAGAGGACATATCTACCTGGTGCGTGGGAAAGAGGGGGTAAAAGGTCAAGGTCTTAAACACTACGGAGAGACATACCTACCTGATGCATGGGAATGAGGGGTCAAAGGTCAAAGTCTTTAACACTCTGGAGAGGACATACCTACCTGACGCTTGGGAAAGAGGCGGTAAAATTTCAAGGTCTTCAACACTCCGGCATGAACATACCTACCTGAAGCATGGGCAAGAGGGGGGTCAAAGGTCAAGATCTGCAAAACTCCGGCGAGGACATACCTACCGGATGCATGGGAATGAGGGGGTCAAAGGTCAAGGTGTTCAACACTTCGGCGAGTACATACCTACCTGATGCCTTGGAAAGAGGGGGTCAAAGTCTTCGTCACTACGACAAGGACATACCTACCTGACGCGTGGGAAAGAGTGGGTCAAAGGTCAAAGTCTTCGACACTCGGGTGAGCATATACCTACCTGACGCTTGGGAAAGTGTGGGTCAAAGGTCAAGGATTACAACCCTCTGGGGGGACATACCTACCTGACGCGTAGGAAAGAGAGGGTCAAAGGTCAAGGTCTTCGACACTCCTGCAAGGACATAGCTACCTGACGCATGGAAAAGAGTTGGTCAAAGGCTTCGACACTCTGGCGAGGACATACCAACCTGATGCGTTGGAAAGAAGGGGTCAAAGGTTAAGGTCTTTGACACTTCGGCGAATACATACCTACCTGAAGCGTGGGAAAGAGAGGATCAAAGGTCATGGTGTTCGACACTCCTGCAAGGACATACCTACCTGACGCATGGGAACGAGTGGGTCAAAGTCTTCAACACTCCGGGGAGGACATACCTACCTGACGCATGGGAAAGAGTTGGTCAAAGGCTTCGACACTCTGGCGAGGACATACCAACCTGATGCGTGGGAAAGAAGGGGTCAAAGGTTAAGGTCTTTGACACTTCGGCGAATACATACCTACCTGAAGCGTGGGAAAGAGAGGGTCAAAGGTCATGGTGTTCGACACTCCTGCAAGGACATACCTACCTGACGCATGGGAAAGAGAGGGACAAAGATCAAGGTCTTCGACACTCCGGCGAGGACATACCTACCTGACGCGTGGGAAAGAGGGGGTCAAAGGTCAAGGTCTTCAACACTCTGGAGAGGACATATCTACCTGACGCTTTGGAAAGGGGCAGTAAAATGTCAAGGTCTTCGACACTCCGGCGAGGACATACCTACTTGACGCATGGGAAAGAGGGGGTCAAAGTTCAAGGTGTTCAACACTCAGGCGAGGACATACCTACCTGACACCTGGCAAAGAGGGGGTCAAAGATCAAGGTCTTCAACACTCCGGCAGAGACATAGCTACCTAACGCGTGGGAAAGCGGGGGTCAAAGGTCAAGGTCTTCAAAACTCCAGCAATGACATAGCTACCTAACGCGTGAAAAAGAGGGGGTCAAAGGTCAAGGTCTTCAACATTCTTGCGAGGACATACCTACCTGATGCGTGGGAAAGAGGGGGTCAAAGGTCAAGGTCTTCCACACTCCTGCGAGGACATACCTACATGACGCGTGGGAAAGAGGGGTCAAAGGTCAAGGTTTTCAACACTCCGGCGAGGACATACCTACCTGAAGCGTGGGAAAGAGGGGGTCAAAGGTCAAGGTCTTTGACACTCAGGCCGAGGACATACCTACCTGACGCGTGGGAAAGAGTGGGATAAAGGTCAAGGTCTTTGACACTCCAGTGAGGACATACCTACCTGACGCATGGGAAAGAGCGGGTCAAGGTCTTCAAAGCTCCGGAGAGGACATATCTACCTGACGCGTGGGAAAGAGGGGGTAAAAGGTCAAGGTCTTAAACACTACGGAGAGACATACCTACCTGATGCATGGGAATGAGGGGGTCAAGGTCTCGAACACTCCGGCAAGGACATACCTTCCTGATGTGTGGGAAAGAGTGGGTCAAAGGTCAAGATCTTCAACATTCCAGCAAGGAAATACCTACCGGAAATTGTTGGAAAAAGTGGGTCAAAGGTCAAGGTCTTCAACACTCCTGCGAGGACATACCTACCTGACGCGTGGGAAAGAGTGGATCAAAGGTCAAGGTCTTTGAAAGTCCGGCGAGGACATACCTACCTGACGAGTGGGAAAGAGTGCGTCAAAGGCTTGACACTCTGGCGAAGGCATACCTACCTGACGCGTGGGAAAGAGCGAGTCAAAGGTTAAGGTCTTCGACACTCTGGCGAGGACATACCTACCTAACGCATGGGAAAGAGCGGGTCATGGTCTTCATCACTCCGGAGAGCATATACCTACCTGACGCGTGGGAAAGAGAGGGTCAAAGGTCAAGGTCGTCGACACTCCTGCTAGGACATACCTACCTGACGAGTGGGAAAGAGGGGGTCAAAGGTCAAGGTCTTCGACACTCTGGCGAGGACATACCTACCTGACGTGTGGGAAAGAGCGGGTCAAGGTCTTCAATGCTCCGGAGGGGCATATCTACCTGACGCGTGGGAAAGAGGGGGTAAAAGGTCAAGGTCTTAAACACTACGGAGAGGACATACCTACCTGACGCGTGGGAAAGAGAGGACAAAGATCATGGTCTTTAACACTCCGGCGAGGGCATACCTACCTGACGCGTGGGAAAGAGGGGGTCAAAGGTCAGGGTCTTCAACACTCCGGTGAGGACATACTTACCGGAAAGTGTTGGAAAAAGTGGGTCAAAGGACAAGGTCGTCGACACTCCGGCTAGGACATACCTACCTGTTGCAAGGGAAAGAGGTGGTCAAAGGTCAAGGTCTTCGACACTCCGGCAAGGATATATATACGTGTCGCGTGGGAAAGAGGGGGTCAAAGGTCAAGGTCTTCAACACTCCAGTGAGAACATACCTACCTGACGAGTGAGAAAGAGGGGGTCAAAGGTCAAGGTGTTCGACACTCTGGCGAGGACATACCTACCTGACGTGTGGGAAAGAGAGAGTCAAAGGTCAAGGCCTTCAACACTCCGGAAAGGACATACTTACCTGACGCGTAGGAAAGAGGGGGTCAAAGGTCAAGGTCTTGAACACTCCGGCGAGGACATACCTACCTGATGCATGGGAAAGAGAGGTCAAGGTCTTCAACACTCAGACGGGGACATACCTACCCGACGAGAAGGAAAGAGGGGGTCAAAGGTCAAGGTCTTAAACACTCCGGCGAGGACATACCTACCTGATGTGTGGGAAAGAGTGGGTCAAAGGTCAAGGTCTTCAACACTCCTGCAAGGACATACCTACCTGAAATTGTTGGAAAAAGTGAGTCAAAGGTCAAGATCTTCGAGACTCCTGCGAGGACATACCTACCTGACGTGTGGGAAAGAGTGGGTCAAAGGTCAAGGTCTTTGAAAGTCCGGCAAGGACACACCTACCTGATGCGTGGGAAAGAGTGGGTCAAAAGATTCGACACTCTGGTGAAGACATACCTACCTGACGCGTGGGAAAGAGCGGGTCATGGTCTTCAACACTCCGGAGAGCATATACCTACCTGAAGTGTGGGAAAGAGGGGGTCAAAGGTCAAGGTCTTCAACACTCCGGCAAGGAAATACCTACCGGAAATTGTTGGAAAAAGTGGGTCAAAGGTCAAGGTCTTCAACACTCCTGCGAGGACATACCTACCTGACGCGTGGGAAAGAGAGGACAAAGGTCATGGTCTTTAACACTCCAGCGAGGGCATACCTACCTGACGCGTGGGAAAGAGGTGGTCAAAGGTCAGGGTCTTCAACACTCCGGTGAGGACATACTTACCGGAAAGTGTTGGAAATAGTCGGTCAAAGGTCAAGGTCGACACTCCGGCCTGGACATACCTACCTGTTGCAAGGGAAAGAGGTGGTCAATGGTCAAGGTCTTCGACACTCCGGCAAGGATATACATACGTGACGTGTGGGAAAGAGGGGGTCAAAGGTCAAGGTCTTCAACACTCCGGTGAGGACATACCTACCTGACGAGTGAGAAAGAGGGAGTCAAAGGTCAAGGTGTTCAACATTCCGGCGAGGACATACCTACCTGAAGCGTAGGAAAGAGAGGGTCAAAGGTCAAGGCCTTCAAGACTCCGGCCGGACATACCTACCTGACGCGTAGGAAAGAGGGGGTCAAAGGTCAAGGTCTTGAATACTCCGGCGAGGACATACCTACCTGATGCATGGGAAAGAGGGGTCAAAGGTCAAGGTCTTCAACACTTCGGCGAGGACATACCTACCTGACGCGTAGGAAAGAGGGGGTCAAAGGACAAGGTCTTAAACACTCCGGCAAGGACATACCTACCTGAAATTGTTGAAAAAAGTGGGTGAAAGGTCAAGGTCTTCGAGACTCCTGCGAGAACAAACCTACCTGACGTGTGGAAAAGAGTGGGTCAAAGGTCAAGGTCTTCGAAAGTCCTGCGAGGACATACCTACCTGATGCGTGGGAAAGAGTGGGTCAAAAGATTCAACACTCTGGCAAAGACATACCTACATGACGTGTGGGAAAGAGGGGGTCAAATGTCAAGGTCTTCAACACTCCTTCGAGGAAATACCTACCTGACCGTGGGAAAGAGAGGACAAAGGTCATGGTCTTTAACACTCCGGCGAGGGCATACCTACCTGACGCGTGGGAAAGAGGGGTCAAAGGTCAGGGTCTTCAACACTCCGGTGAGGACATACTTACCGGAAAGTGTTGGAAAAAGTTGGTTAAAGGTCATGGTCATCGACACTCCGGCTAGGACATACCTACCTGTTGCAAGGGAAAGAGGTGGTCAAAGGTCAAGGTCTTCGACAGTCCGGCAAGAATATACATACGTGACGCGTGGGAAAGAGGGGGTCAAAGGTCAAGGTCTTCAACACTCCGGTGACGACATACTTACCTGACGAGTGAGAAAGATGGGGTCAAACGTCAAGGTGTTCGATACTCCGGCAAGGATTTAACTACCTGACGCGTGGGAAAGAGAGGGTCAAAGGTCAAGGCCTTCAACACTCCGGCAAGGACATACCTACCTGACGCGTAGGAAAGAGGAGGTCAAAGGTCAAGGTCATGAACAATCCGGCGAGGACATACCTACCTGATGCATGGGAAAGAGGGTTCAAAGGTCAAGGTCTTCAACACTCCGGCGAGGACATACCTACCTGACGCGTAGGAAAGAGGGGGTCAAAGGTCAAGGTCTTGAACATTCCGGCGAGGACATACCTACCTGATGTGTGGCAAAGAGTGGGTCAAAGGTCAAGGTCGTCGACACTCCGGCTAGGGCATACCTACCTGTTGCAAGGGAAAGAGGTGGTCAAAGGTCAAGGTCTTTCACACTCCGGCAAGGATATACATACGTGACGTGTGGGAAAGAGGGAGTCAAAGGTCAAGGTCTTCAACACTCCGGTGAGTACATACCTACCTGACGAGTGAGAAAGAGGGAGTCAAAGGTCAAGGTGTTCAACACTCCGGCGAGGACATACCTACCTGACGCGTAGGAAAGAGAGGGTCAAAGGTCAAGGCCTTCAAGACTCCGGCAGGACATACTTACCTGACGCGTAGGAAAGAGGGGGTCAAAGGTCAAGGTCGTGAATACTCTGGCGAGGACATACCAACCTGACGCATAGGAAAGTGTGTGTCAAAGGCCAAGGTCTTCGAATGTCCGGCGAGGACATACCTACCTGACGCTTGGGAGTTAGCGAGTCAAAGGTCAAGGTCTTCAGCACTCCGGAGAGGACATATCTACCTGACGCATGGGAAGGAGGGGGTAAAAGGTCAAGGTCTTCTATACTCCTGAGAGGACATACCTACCTGTAGCGTGGGAAAGAGTGGGTCAAAGGTCAAGGTCTTTAACACTCCGGCGAGGATAGACATACCTGACGCGTGGGAAAGAGGGGGCCAAAGGTCAAGGTCTGCAACACTCCGGCGAGGACATACCTACTTGACTTGTTGGAAAGAGTGGGTATAAGGTGAAGGTCATGAGTGACTAATGAAATAGAGGCATGGGTGACCTTGTGGCAAACAACGAAGATGACATACTTGCCATGAGCAAAGAGGTCAAGAAAATACTGGGTTCCCTATCTAATAAGGTTGAAGAAATCAAGGCACTCTGGCAAAATTTAAAGATTCGTAAAACGGATCACGGTGAGATAATGTGCTGATCCGGAATGTTTCGGAACAGAGGAATGTGATGACATCATCCTGTACCATAAGTCTCTTTTCCAAATTGTACTCAAAGAGGGCCCACCACATAAGATTCCCTTAATCCAGGCACATCGAGTAAGAGCACCACGGGAAGCACCTGCTGTCTGCCCCAGCAGCATTATACTTAAGCGGGGGTCCTCCCACCTAAAGGACATTGTTAATGTGAGAAGTAAATACATTAGATCTGCTCATTTTTCGAGAATATACTCTTGACCTTTTCTAGGATGTTTCACATGTGGCCATGAACAAATGACGCATGCTATCCTTAGTAACTCCTGTGTTTCACAGCCGAGTGAGTCATATCCATGCAGTTCTCCTGAGTGGGAACGGGAGGGTCGAAGAGTGGGGGAGGGTCAGGGGAGTATGGACAGAAATTGATGTTGGAAGTGTTTTGTATTCACTTTGACTGATGGTCCATACTGTTTTATCCTAATCTATAAAAACAAAGAGAAAAAAGAAAGCTGGAGGCAGAAATCCCAATGCTACTGTGTGATGGAGGGGACGTGCCAACAGCCTTGCCAAACTCACAAGGGGAGTCTATGACAGTGGAATTGCGCTACTGGATAGCTAGGAATAATATTCTGCATTGCAATGAGCCATTCCTAAAAGTAGATATTTATTTATTTATTTATTTATTTGTTTGAATTTATATGGCGCACAGCTACCCAACAAAGGGTTTCCCGGCGCAAAAGATCCCAGTGTCAATGCGGTTACAGGAATTAGATGTTGAATAGCCATGTTTTTAGGGCTTTCCTGAATTTGATGTAACTTGGTTCAGACCGCAATGTGTGTGGCATTGAATTCCAAAGTGTGGGTCCTAGAAAAGAAAAGGACTTGCCACCCATGCGTGACAGCTTGATCTTTGGGATTTCAAAATAATTTGCCGTAGAGGACCGAAGAGATCTGGAGGGACGGTAGGGGCGCATCAGGCTTTGTAGGTATTTTGGGGCGGTATTGGTGGAAATCCTGTGCATGAAACATAGGGATTTGAATTTGACCCGATTTTCAATTTTTAACCAGTGTAGTTTCCTAATGTATTTGGTAGTAGGAGTGGTGATGGGGATTTTCCAGAGTAGTCTGGCTGCTGCGTTCTGTACTGACTGCAACCTGCGGACAGTAGCTTTATTTTCTCCCAGGTACAGAGCATTGCCATAGTCTAATCTGGATGTGATTAGGGCGTTAACAACTGTTTTCTTGGTGTTTTCAGGTAACATCCAGCAGATCTTTTTGAGCCATTTCAATATGGCGAAGCAGGTAGATGAAGTTTTTACTGCTTGCTGGTGTAGACTGAGTGAGTCGTCAATAATGACTCCCAGGTTGCGGGCATGTGTGACAGGGGTTGGGGGGGTACCCATTTCAGATGGCCAGTGTTGGGGTCCCCAAAGATCTTTGTTTTTACCCAGCACGATTAACTCGGTTTTCTCGCCGTTAAGTTTTAGGAAGTTTTTCTGCATCCAACCAGCGATTTTACTAAGTCCGAGTTGTAGGGAGGATGAATTGTCAACATCTGCTGCTGATAGAGAAAAAAGCAGCTGAGAGTCATCAGCGTAAGAAAACATTAGAAGCCCAGTGTCTTCCACAATCTTGGACAGGGGACTCATATAAACATTAAAAAGCAACGGGCTAAGAATGGAGCCCTGAGGTACTCCGTGTTTAAATGTCCTTGTATCAGAACAGGCAGTTTGCGAAAATACCTGAAACGTTCGATTTTCTAATAGTGATCTGATCCAATTAAGGGCTGCCCCGCGGATGCCTAGGGAGTGGAGAGTCTGGGCGAGGACCGCATGCGACACGGTGTCGAATGCCGCACTGAGGTCGAGTAGCACAAGTGCTACTGTTTCGCCCTTATCCACCATGCGACGGATGTTTTCGATCACCCCTAGCAATGTAGACTCAGTGGAAAAACCTGCACGAAATCCCGACTGGTGAGATGGTAACAGATCATGAATAGTGATGAAATCTGTGAGGCAACGATGAACATGCTTTTCTAATAACTTAGCAAAGGTAGGTAGCAATGATATTGGGCGGAAATTAGCTGGCAGGTTGGGGTCTGCGCCAGCTTTCTTTAAGAGTGGATGAATCATCGCATGCTTCCATTCACTGGGTACGGTTTGTTCAAGTAACGACGTATTAAGGAGATCAGTAATTGTGGTTAGGACATTACTGCTGAGTTGTTTTAAGATTGAACATGGCAGTGGGTCTCTAGGAGAGCCCGATTTGATGGTTTTTAGCAGCCCTTGAACCATGTCAGGATTCAGCAGGGGCCAACTATCTAGTGTGGCAAAAGATGTATCAGCCAAGGAAGGACAGTCAGTAATACCTAAGGTATTACCTGACGTATGCGATGAACAAATGGGGTTCGCTTCAAGAGTGGAGTCGTGTTTATTGGCAGCGTCGTCGATGTCTTGGTGGATTTTATCAACTTTATGAATAAAAAAGTTGGCTAACAGGTCACACTGCGTTTTGTTTAGCTCAGGTGGAGGTTGGGATGTATTGGATCCCGCCAGCTCTTTAACTAGTTTGAAAAGTGTTTTAGAGTGGTCTAAAGCATTTGTGATTTTTGTGCAGATGAACTCTGCTTTGACTTTGTTACACTGTTTTTGGTAAGCTGTTAGCTGAATTTTATATTTTTCCTTATCTGCAGGTAAGTAGAACCTCCTCCATTGACGTTCGAGATTCTTACATTTAGTTTTTTCCTTTTGTAAAATATCATCGAACCATGGTGCAGGAGAGCGATGGGTGTTTTGTTTTAACTTAGTTTTAGGCAGAATGGAATCAATGGCTGAAAGAAGCCAGTTTTGTACTGTAGATGAGAGCTGTTGAACAGTAGTCTTAGTGCAAGGGCGCTGTTTTTCCAATAGGGCATTAAGACTGTCAATATCAAGTTGTTTCCATTTCCTTATGAGCTGAATGGGTAAAGGTGTGTTGTCGTTGTTCAATAGGTCGACCTGAAGACTAAATTTAATCAGGAAGTGATCGGACCAAGGCAAGGGCTGGGCACACTGCGTTTCAATGTTGTTGAGGTTGGAAAAGATGGGATCCAACAGATGCCCTGCACGGTGTGTAGGACCGGAGTTCTTTAAAGTTAAATTAATAGCTGCTAAGTCATTTATTAGAACTTTGGCCAAGGAGCAATTATCATCCTCTAAGTGCAGGTTTATATCACCTAGAATAGTAAAGTTGGCAGTTCTCATGGCCAGTGGACCGATGAGTTCAGACATATTTGTGAGCCATTTGGATGCTGCCGCCTCGGGAGGACGATATACAAGGATTCCGGATAGAGTGAAATTAGGGGCTAATGTAAGTTTAAAAAGCGCCGCTTCAGAACCACCGCATAAGAGCGGCTTAAAATCGCAGTGAAATGATTTTTTAAAAATTACAGCAATTCCTCCACCAGGTTTCTTATCCCTGTCTAGTCTGGTAATGGCATAGGAATCAGGAAGTGCCATGACTATATCAGGTCCCGAGCTATCTTTGAGCCATGTTTCTGTAACAAACAGTGCATCCGGTGTTTCATCTAAGAGCAAATTAAAAATTTCTGTTTTATGTTTTGGTAAGGAGCGACAGTTGAGACTAATAAAGGAAAATATTTTTGATTTTGACTGAGTTTTGATGGAATCATTCTGCGTAGATTTGGTCCCTGCTGGGTCAATATGTAGGTGGCATGTTTGACAGGAATCCCTTTCCCCCCCTAAGTGTAACAGTCTGCAGGAAGATTTATTAGCCGGTTGTAGTGCCTTCAAATGGGCTGACGTATATTTAATATGTGGGCTACTAAGGGGTTTATCGCAACTTTAGCTATAGGAGATACCTGTGCTGGGTCAGGGTCCGAGCTAGATGATGATGCCATCGCCCTGAAGCACGTCCAAGGCGCGGACGGGCGCAGACGGGCTGACTCTGGCGTGACTCCGGCGCTGAGAAGGCGCGTCCACAAACGCGACCGCTAGCGCGGAAAACAACCGTTTCCTTAAGTAGAGAACACTGGAGCGCTCTCACCGCTCTCGCCCCCTCACTCAATATGGCCGCCGTACAATATGTTGATACTGCACCTCGATCTCCAGCCCTAAAATCAGTGATTCTGGGAAATAGGGGCTACCCAACAGTTTTGTATGGACCCAAGACAATGGCAGAACTAAAGTGTCATACCAAGTCCATGATTCGATCATGGAAGGAGACCACTACATATGTGTATGGGAGAAGGAAATAGTGAATCAAACCCTGATATGGGACAGTGTGGCACAGGCTGAAGTGCAGAAAACACAGAGATCTGAGGGATGGGACTAGACATGTATCCGAAAATTGGGAGCTTGTGCCAAAATGGGAGGCTGATACACCAGGGTTGTCCTTTGGGAGGACTGCCAGATGGCTGAGATGGAGGTCTTTTTCTAGTTCCAGCCATACCATACTATCTCGACTCACATAGTGGGGGGAGCATAGGTTGCAAAGGTGCCCCCGCTGAAAAACCACCCTGCTGTCAGAACCCCTTACCAAGAAACCATGTCACTTACTTATAGATGCTCAACAATTACTGAAATGCCGTAGAGAAGCTAAAGAGGGCGGTGGGAGTAGGTTCTTATTACCCTCGAGAAATAGTGATCTGGGCTAGCTTTTGCCTGGTCCAGCCGCTCTTTCTACATACATCCTACTAAACAAAATATAGGCTGTGTAAGATGGGGGAAAATAGGGTCAGATCTCTGTGCCAGAGGATGCAGCTGATTGGGAACCTTTCTTCACGCACAATGGGGCTGCCAAAGGCTAACTGGCTACTGAATGCTGCATGGGCGTGCCAGAGCGATGTCACTGGATCTCAGGCAAAATAGTCTCCCAGGCTAGAGGTACTCAACATTTGGAGAGCTTGAACACACCCCACACACACAGAACCCTCCCCACCATGGGGGTGACAACAGCAAAAAGGAATGTGGGCAAGAAATAAGGATCTGATATGACTCAAAATTTGACCTCTGGGTAAACAGACATGGATGGGTGCATGTTGGTGGAACAGCAGGTCTATGAGTGGAGAAAACATATGGGAGCAATGAAGAATGCACTGGGGACAATAGTGGCCTGGCCCTTGTGTGAGGCAAAAAAGGAAACCACTGGCAGGATAGTGGAGAATGGAAATGACAATTTGGAGCTGCCAGAGCAAAAAGGTTTGGTTTGCTAATCTTGCTGGGTGCTTGAGGTGCTCCTTCCCTCAAGAAGCTTGAGGACATGCACAAGCGAGGCCTATCCATGTGCAGGGGATGAGGAGAGGCCTATCCATGTGCGGGGGATGAGGAGAGGGCTCTTCCACAGATTTAGGTAGCGCACTCTGATGGACTGATGGAGCGGGAGTAGAGCTGGGGTGTTTTGATGGAGATGTTTTGCACTGTTTTTGTAGTTTTCTTGTGTCTTATAAAAAGGATGCCTTGCAGTACCTGGCAGATTGGAATGGATTTAGTTACAGGAGGTCCCTGTCACTCTTCTTTCTGTTGCTTTGGCTCTCACTCCCCATTATGGGGTCTTGTTGGTTGTGTTCATGATTAAAGTTAATGCTTTTTCCATTTCAACCAGTAACTCTTGATGGAGGTGGGTGGGGCTTGGGGTGATCCAATCTCACGCTCCTCTGAAGATGTTGGATCACAGCTTTCAACGTGATCAGTGTATGAATGTGATTGTTTCTTTAAATATATAACAAATGTTTTTTTCAATTTATCATTGTGTGGCTAGTGTCCTTGACTTTCTGTCTGTTGCGTGTTGCCATTGTATTTGCAGATTTGTTTGCCAAAGGCAATAGATTCTTTGTTGAGGTGGGCGGTGAATCTACCACTACAAGCGCAGGCTTTTTCACAGGGTTTGATTGTTTTTTTTTGTCTCGTGCTGTAGGCAATATTGGACAGTGAGTCATCGCAGCACTTGTGAACTTTGGTCTGCAGAGGGTTATGTTGGGTGAACCGTAGCTTGGTATCTCTATCCGGTTTGTTGCTGTTGCAAATTGTGTCACACCAATATCTCTCAAATCTTGCCTTTGCGTAAGATGGTAGTGGTCTCAGAGAGACTTCAAATTCCCTCGTTTGCTCTGATTTTGTCAATTTTTTCAATCAGCACAATGCTTCAGTTTTACCAATTTAGAGTCAATTTTTGGTGTTGAATTTGGCTGTCTGATTGGAATATTGATGGAACATTCCCAATGTGTTAAGCATTGGGGGCAGGGACATGCCCATGGCTCTGGTTCGTCTTATCTTGCGGCCAAATTATTAAGGAGTCTAGATTTTGCAGAATGTTCTGCCCTTAATGCGGAGGTTACTTGCCTTTCAAACAATTAGATGTCCTCTGGAAGAACTTTAGAGAACTATAATGACAGGAGAAAGGTAAATACTGTAAGTTAACTTTAGTTAGTCACATTAACAAGAGCAAATTCAACAATTAACAACAGTAAATACAACAGCGGCCCTGATTTAACTGAATACGTTTCTCATGGTCGCTCACAATAATTCAGGCTCTCAGCCAAAGAAGAACACTGGTCCAGTTATGGACCCTGCAATGTGCCGGCCTTTGACTGGCCAATTGTAGCTGCTTCCATCTGAGATATTATATGCCGGAGGAGGCTACTTTTCCCAGGAATGCAAATGCAGTCTCATTCTTTGTGTAGGGCAGGAGCCAGTGTAGGACAGGAATGGTCATGTCGGTTTCATATCAGTCTGTCACATACGATCTTACATTCTTTTCAAGTTAACCTTGTGTATGACAATGAACGTTTAAACAGAAGAGCTGCTTGTGTATCCACTGAGGGCCAGGTGTACAAACCTTTTGTGAGGTCGCAAACTTCCCCAATCACAGAATACGATTGCGTCCTCCAAATAACAATTTTTAATGTACAAAGGCCCAATTTGAAATTTAGTAATCTATCACTGAATTGCAAATTGGGTTTGCGACTTGGTATTAGTAAGGGGCGTGTTAGTGCGTCCATTCCTAATATCGCAGTGGTATGGTGAATGTTTTGCAACCAACGTAAGGTTGCAAAACATCAACATTTTTCCACCTACTTCAAGTTGGTGGTAACCCATTTAACAGTAGTAATAAGCTTTATTCGATAAAATTTATCATAAAAGTATATACATCCAAAATTCATATATATAAAACATATATGCAATGTAATAGATAAGACCGACTATACATCATATATTTACAATTAAAATTAGGTAAAAAAGTTCCATAAAAAAACGTAGAAAACAATATTCAAGGCAAGTACATCAAGTAACGTGCAAGGCCTGCAGGGCAGCTATTTCTCGCTAAGAGCTTTGTTCTTGTTAGCCATGCGCAACCCAACAATTTAGCCACACCACAGACCAGAGTAAGGGAGGAGGTGTCAGTCTTTAAGATGCGCAATGCCACCCAGTAGTTCTTGGAGCCAAGCATTTTACAGATTGGTTTGAGCCACTTGGCTCTAGCCATCCTGTACCCCGGGCACGCAAAGAAGAAATGGGCAATGGACTCATTTGGGGCTGCACAGCCTGGGCAGGGAACAGATGGAGATTTATGCCGGTTCCAGGTTGCTGTCACCTCGTTTAGCGGGAGAGTCCCTAATATAATTTTCAGATAAAGTGCCCTATCTCTGGGTGTTTGAATAAAATCAAGAAAGGATTCTAATTTGCAAATGGGTTTATGCTCAAGGAACATCTCAGTGAGTTTCCCCATTTTGTGATTGCGCATCTCTTCTTCCTGTACCCATTGCCAGTAGGCACTTTTTAGGTCCTGCTTGGATGGTGGAGTCTGACTAGCCCAAGCCGCCCCAAACCCAATATCAATTCAAAGCTGTCTGAGGTTGGGGATCCATTTGATCCTATTTCCTATGTCAGCTATTATCAATTCGCTAAGATCAGCAGCATAATTGGACAGCTCAGGGGTCCTTCTTTTGCGTGCCCAAAAGAGTAGGGGGCGCAGACGTATAGGGCCGAGGGTAGCACTTTACCATCATAGACCACAATGGCGGGGGCAACTGGCCTGTTTACAGACAGATGCTGCTCTCTTATGATAGCCCCGGGCACCCGTTTATGGCTAAGGAGCATCTTGGCCATGTGGGAGCTCCATTTCATCCCTTCTACGTCCCAGATTCCCAGATAGTCAAAAGACTCAATGGTGTCAAGTGGAACGTCATTAAGGGTCATGCCGTTTCTGAAGCGTTTCGGTGGGTTGATTATCATTAACATTGTTTTGCTTGTATTTATTGTCAACCCCCGAGAGTCACAAAAAAGGCTAAACCTGTTTAAAAGTTTCTGAAGGCCGCCCGGTGTTTTGGAAATAAGGAGGGTGGGGGTTTTCTCCCGGGCCAGAATTGGAGCGTCAGCTGGTACCTCTCAAAGATGATCTACCACCCCGTTCATAAATAAAGAGAACAGGGCCGGGGCCAGGACGCAACCCTGGCGCAACCCCCTGTTCACCACGACCCTCTCCGTCAGCTGCCCCTGAGAGCCCCACCTTATTCTGGCAAAGTTATCCTCATGGAGACGTTTGATAAAATTGAGAATCTGAGGGAGATACCCAGTTCATGCAGGACCTGCCAAAGCTTGGCGCGTGGCACGAGATCGAATGCGGTCTTCAGATCTATGAACGCCAAATACAAACTACCTTTCCCAATCACCACTGCTTTCCAGTGGATCATGAAAAATCTGAAGACCTGGTCTATCGTGCCCACCTTCTGTCTAAAGCCTGCTCGATAGTGCGAGAGGATATTCCCATCCTCCATCCAGGAACTCAGCCTCATAAGGAGGACCCTGCCAACCACCTTCTGAATCGCATCGATTAAACTAATCGGCCTGTAGTTGGCAGGGTCTTCCCTATTTCCCCTTTTGTAAATTGGTACAACCTCCGCACCTTTCCATGACTCAGGGACACCAGACCCTCTATCTACCAAATTCATTAGCAGTAAAATAAAATGAGCCCAAGGCTTCGGGTCATCGAGAAGCAAATCACCTCCGGCAGCCTTACCCGGAGAGATGCAGCTTATTGCTAGGTCCACCTCATATAGATCAAAACAGTCAGGTAGCAAGGAGGCATCAGGGATAGTTGTGTGAATCTCAGTCTGGGAGCACAGGGGGCCTTCGTCTCCCGAATAAAGGTTTGTGGTAAATAAATAATTAAATACCGGTACTATTTTTGAATATATTAACAATAACAGATAGCTCAATAAATAAGAGGCAGGATCCGATGTGTCCGAGTTGAACAGGCTTTATTCAGGCAAAAGGGAAGGGACTGGATCGGGACAGCCTGAAATAAAATAGAGAGGCAGCTGCACCATTTCATTAACAGTGCAGTGTATATATAGTAAGACATTTCAATTACATTACATACAGTAGGCGTAACTAGTGACAAGCGTAAGATAAGAACACATGGACGTGAAAGAAGGCGTGCACAGGGCGTGCACGTAGACATGTGATGAGAACGTCACAGAAGTGTCATGAATGGGACGGAAACATGGAGGGGGCTACCTGAGCAGCTGGGACCTTTAACCTAGTGGTGCGCGCAAACGGGCAATGACGTGTTACCGGGGAGAACTGGGGGCTATGACTTCTACACTAGAAGAGGAGACTAAAGTCTGCGGTGTCAGGACGACATGTACCTATAGCATATCTGGTATCTGGTGTTTGGAGTACATGTTGATAGAATCTAAAAGTTATCAGGGCAAAGACTACTTGACACTAAGGCTGGTGCATGCATATATTCTACATGTATTGCGTGTGCTATGAATCTTCATGAATATTAATAAAGTATTTCTCTTTCATGGAGACAGAAAGACTAGACTATAGCTGAAACTGTTTATGCGGTTCAGTAGCTTAGGAATGTGAAGAAGGAAAGCTGGACTGATAACTAGAAGCAAAACATATTCTTGGCAGACAGGCAGGCAGAGCCAGGCCGGGCACCGCGCTGCTTGGCAGGAAGTAAGTGAAGGGTCAGGGATGCAGGTGGGGGCTGCATCGCTCCTCGGAGTGGGTTCAGGAGACTGGAGCTTGAATCTGGTGTCCGGGCCCTTTGAGGCCTAGAAACGGGGACAATGCGGTGAATTAACGTGCACACTGTAAAACGTGGCAACATCGGCCTAATACTCGTTGCTTTCACGAGAACTGGAAACTGGCATACTAGAGTTGGACACAACTGTAATTGCGTCTTTAATCGATCATAGGGGGATATATGCATATCGATCATGCACATATAACATAGGATGGGGAACACGTAGGCACATATAACAAGGCAAAATTCACTTTTCCACATTCCCTCCTTGTGCCCTACGTTTCCATCAGGAAACATCAATATTCATGATACCATCTATCTGTTCATATAGCATCATTTGCTCGTCTCGAATTGTCTTGGAACGGGTCTTAGGACTAGGAATACAAGAGGTAGCACACAAGCCGCAAATCGCAGGGCCACATTGTAAACAGAGGCAGCAACTGAATATGATCATTACTGCTATACCTAGGAATGACAATACTTTCCATCCCCAGGCAGATATTATACTCCAGAGCCAACCGGACCATGTCCAGGTGCCTGGATTCTGGTGTAACTGATGGGCAATTTTATGAAGTCTGGTTATAGCTGAATAAACAGACGCCGCGTTATTAGGAATGAAAATGCAGCAACTAGATCCGATGACTCTACAAGCTCCTCCTCTATCGGCCAGTATGACGTCAAGAACGAGACGATTTTGGAGCACGACAAATCGCATAGCAGATTGCTCTTCAGTTAAGTTACCTAGAGCGGAAGTAGTCTCATTCACTACTGCTTCAAGGGTTCTGGTTAGCCTACGTATTAACTTACTATTCTGGACAGGACCTATAAAGAAAAAGAAACCTTTATTGAAGTCTTGATACTGTTCTAGAGCAGTTTCAGTTTGATCGACAATTGGGGACTCAGTCTCCCTTCTATGTCTAACGTGTACTAGATGTGTGTTTCTGTGATAATCGGATGGGGCTAGAAAAACTGGTGGCAGTAGGAAGGCAATATAACATGTTCCATCCCAATCGAGGGGCAGACGAACATATGCGGTCTGACCACAAACAAAATACGAATGACGTGAGGCTTTGAAAATAGATTTCCCACTGTCACTATACTCGACCATAGTAGTGCAATCACTATGTCCTACATGTGCGGAACCATTCTTTCTGACACATAATTCGCCTTTGACTGGTAGTACTGAAATAGCAGGCAAATCTGGAGTAGTCTCGGACTGAACATTCAAAACCATGAAATTCGAGGAATAATTACCTAGATCATATACTTCATTTTCTAGATCTAATCCTGTTCTATGGGAAAGACCTTCCTTGTCTGGGAAACATGTTCGATTCAGAAGGGACATATCAGTTGAGGATGACGTTAACGTGGACCATGCTCCACACGAACCATTATGTGAAAACGGATAGGGAAAGAGTGGCAGAACTCCCTTCGGTGTCTGGAAAGGGGGGAGTCGACCACACACCCAACAATTAGTGGCATTGCTGGTCTGGTGTGAATAGTGCAGCATTCGGATAAAAGTATTATTACGCATAGCAAGACGATAGGATAACTCGTGAGGAGGCAGGTCACTAAAAGTGTGCTCTACTGTAACATTAGAAAACATATGTACATGTGAAATAGGAAAACATAAATGTAAAGCATAACTAATGCATGTAACCATAAGACTCAGGAATAATAGAAAGAACAGAGTAATGATACATCTCTTAGAGTTTTGACTAACTCTCTCACTGTGTGGGTCTATCTCATACATGTCAGGAACCTGTCTAACCGTTTCACCCGAGAGGGGCTTAGACAATTAAACTGGCTGACTTACTAGACCTTAATTTCTGTTTATACTCCTGCTGCGGAGTTTTTTCTAACAGGGAAAGTTTAGATTCAGTTTCTGGGCAGTCCTTGAGAACGGGGCAGTCCTTGAGAAAAGTCTTTGATTTAAGTCCATGAAACTTCTTGACATGGCTGGAGTGTAGCCAGCCTTTTCGGTTTTCCACTTTCACTGCTGTCCGGGTGGTGAGAAGAACAAGGCGGGGCTCCTTCCAGCGGGGCTCCAGCGGACTTGAACGATCACAATTTCTCACGAGGACGAAGTCACCTGGAACGACTTCATGCGGTTTCACTTCGGTGTTGTCTGGAAAAGCAGCGGCAACCTGTGAACGACAAGATTGTAGTGCAGACATCAAGGAGGCAAGGTAATCTGTCAGCATATTACTGTCAACATCTGTAATTGTACGTGGTCTAGGTGTACCCCACATATTTGGGGGACGACCGAACACTACCTCAAAAGGGGACAGACCTGAACGGGAGTGAGCAACCATTCTCATATAAAAAAGGGCGACTGGCAGTGCTACCATCCAATCTACGCCTTTCTCTGCGCATACTTTGGCGAGGCGGATTTTCAGAGTCTGATTATGTCTCTCTACGAGACCGGCTGCTTCGGGATGTCGTACACAATGGAACTTCCACTGGTACCTTAACAGAAGGGATACTTGTTTCATGAGCTCGGATGAGAATGGCTGGCCGTTATCTGAATACACGACCCTAGGTAATCCATAGCGGGGAAAATACTCACGAACCAACTGCCTAGCAGTGGTCGCGGCGGTGTAATCTGGAACTGGATATGCTTCTGTCCACCTGGACAAAGCGCATACAACTACGAGGACGTACTTGAAACCTCGACATCGCTCCATCTGAATATAGTCCATCTGGAGGACTTCAAAAGGGTGGTCGGGAGGATGGAATCCACCTTGTTCCACCGGGACACCTTTACCTGGATTGAACTGACAACAGATCATGCAGGTACGTACTTTCTGTTTGGCTGCTGCTCGTAAATGCTTGTTGAACCAGATGTTCTGGATACTGTCTAACATGGCTTTTTCTAATGACTTGAACCATAGAGTCGGGGAGAAACCATGTGGCTTTTCCCTTCGTCAACCATCCTTGATCTGTCTGGACCCCTCCTTGTTCGGACCATTTCTTGATTTCATCGGGAGTAGCATGTAACTGTATATTTATTACATCTTGTGTAGGGTCCTTAACTGTCATACTAATAGTCTGATCTGGAGTGTGTGTCGTGTTAACTGGAATGTCTGGAGTCTGAGCTGTGAGCTTGGCTGTTCGATCTGCTAGATCGTTACCCTGGGAAATGATATCAGTGGCTTTCGTATATGCCTTGCACTTCATGATGGCGATAGCTGTCGGTAAATGTATTGCATCTAACAGAGCTTGAATGAGGGGGCCATGCTGAATCTTGGTTCCATGAGAAGTCATGAAACCTCTTTCTTGCCAGAGCACTCCAAACTCGTGTACGACTCCGAATGCATAACGTGAATCTGTGTATATGTTAACTTTCAGGTTCTTGGCACGTATGCAGGCCTGGGTCAGAGCGACAAGCTCTGCTGCTTGAGCAGACAGGGTGTCTATACGATGTGTTTCTATAACTTCGGTTTCAGTAGTCACTGCATACGCGGCTACTAGTTCTCCTGTACTTGTTCTCATACATGAACCATCCACATAAAGTGTCAGGTCGGGATTAGGTAATGCAATGTCTGTCAAGTCTTGTCTTGGCTTTGTCATGGTGTTAACAACTTCCACACAGTCATGTGTGGCAGGATTTGAAGTAACGGATGGTAACAGTGTAGCTGGATTTAAAATGTTGCAGCGTCTGATTTCTATGTGTGGCTGGAACAGTGTCAGTTCATAACCTGTTAAACGTGCAATTGTCAAGTGCTGAGTCTGTGTTCGGTTTAAAAGAACTTCCACGGAGTGTGGAACTTGTACTGTCAGGGAGTGTCCTAACACTATGGAATCACTTTGTCTGATAGCTAGAGCTGTGGCTGCAACTGACTTGAGGCGCGCAGGCAGAGCCTGGGCCACCGGATCTAATGTGCTAGAAAAATAAGCACAGGGCTTGTATTGTCCTGCTTGTTCTTGTGTGAGAACAGATAATGCAGTACCATCACGTTCAGTGACAAAAAGTGTAAAAGGCTTACTGTAGTTCGGTGTTGCTAGAACAGGTGCTTGGCATAAAACTTTCTTTAATTCATTGAAAACAAGTATATGTTCTTGGGTCCAAGGGAGGACAGTCGATACGGCTGCCTCCTGTGTCGTTAACTGTATCAGTGGCTTGGCTAGGTATGCGTACTGAGGAATCCATTGTCTGCAGTAAGAAGTGAGGCCGATAAAAGCTCGTACCTCCTTCTGTGTCTTGGGCTGTGGAAAATGTGCTATTAACTGGATACGGTCTGGTGTCAACTGCCTACCCCTCTTGGACAGTAAGTGTCCTAAGTAGACCACTTGCTGGACACAGAATTGCAATTTGGAAGGGGACACCTTGTGCCCCATCTCGGCCAGGAAATACAAGACTGCAAGTGACGCACGTTCGCAGTCACGTTCAGAACGGGCTGTGATCAATAGATCATCGACATACTGGAGCAGGGCAGTGTCAGTTGGCATGTGAATATTGTCTAGTTGTCTTTTAAGTGCTTGACTGTAAATGCTAGGGCTTTCTGTGAAACCTTGAGGTGCTCGTGTGGATTTATAGCTTCTTCCATTTAAACAGAATCCGAAAAGGAACTGGCTGTCTGGATGAATGGGGACACTAAAGAATGCGTTCTTGAGATCGATAACTGTAAAGAACGTAGCTTCAGAATCAATTGCTGTCAATAGGGAGGAAATATCTGGGACCACTGGGTACTGGGGTATGATACATTTATTAAGTTCTCGAAGGTCAATCACTAATCGATAAACTGGAGGTGCATTTGGATCAGTACGTTTCAGAATCGGAATGATAGGAGAATTACATACATTGGTGTCAGTTTCTACAACCACTCCTTGAACAATAAGCTCGTCAATAATTTTGGATAAGGCTGCTACAGCCTCAGGTGGCAATTTGTACTGTCTGATTCGTGTTAAAACAACACCTTTCTTCAGAGTAACACGATGGGGTGTGATGTGCATACAACCTACATCAGTTGGACCTTGCGCCCATAAATGCTGTGGTACATTCAATAATCTTGGATCAAAATCACGTAATACATAATGACCTTTAAACTCACGCAGGAACAAACGTACCCCCTCTGGGGAGCAGCATATGACTGCTCCTAATTCTTTCAGAGTTTTAATGCCTAATAAATTTTCTGGACAAGATTTCGTGAGTAACAAGTCTGTAGTTCGGGACAATGGACCAACTTCTAGAGTAACTGGTTTCGATATTTCATTAACAATAGGCTTTCCTGAAAATCCAAGGGAAACATTTCTAGAGCCTGAGAGTGGAGCCCCTGGAACCTCGTCATGACTGATGGTAGTCCTACTTGCCCCTGTATCAATCAGAAACTTTCTGTCTTTCCCTAATACTTGACTGTGTACATAGGGACCCTCTTGATCTACAGGAATCTCGATGAGAGGCAAGCCTACCTCCCTCTCTAGGCTGTTTCATGAATACGGCTGATAATCTGGATACTCTGACTGTGCGTACTGGTACATCTGCTGTGTAACGTGTTGTGTTGCAGCTATAGGCTGCGGTACTGTAACTGTCTGTTGTGCATTCTGTGGTGGCTGGGAAGTCTGTGAAACCTGTTCTTGTCTAGGCGGACGTGGTCTCTCTTTTGTTTTACCAGTAGCCATGTTGTGTTTCAGAACTGTCAGAAAAGTTATGAGTAGGGAGCTACCCTTTCTGTCAGGAAAAGGACTGGGTCAACAACTATGAGAAAAAACAGGGTGCCTTTTCCTGATTGTTATACCTTATTCGGTGTGCCTCTCCCCCTGGGGGTGGCCACCTCTATGTGTACAAGAATTGTGCAGTCTTATTTAGGTTACCAAATTTACAACAGTATCAGTTGCATATATTAGTAGATGGGACCTAATGAAATGTATTATGATATATGTCTTTGTAGATGTGACCAATCAGGGAACGAGTCCTGAAGAAGGTGCAAGAATTTAAGAGGCACCGAAACGCCGCGTCGACAGTTTGTTCCTATTATTTGTGTTTTATTACCTTTGTACAAACATGTTTTTTGGAAATAATGCTGCATAAGGAAAAATCCTTTTCTTTTAAAAAATAACTGAAATTGGTTTTAAGAAATGTGTTATTAATATTGTTTGTATAAATTGAACATATATCGTGTAACGGTTTTTAATGCAACAGTTTTGTAGTACTATGACTTTTTTTAACAAAATTTTTTTTGAATAAATGTATGACAATTTTTAAACAAGTCTTTGTTTCATATATGGTCCCCTATGACATTGAAGGGTTGTTAGTTCATGTTGTAAATTTGGTAACCTAAATAAGACTGCACAATTCTTGTACACATAGAGGTGGCCACCCCCAGGGGGAGAGGCACACCGAATAAGGTGTTTCAGAACTGTACATTCGTTTATATAATGACCTGGCTGTTTACAGTAATTGCAGGTCCCTTTAACGGGAGCTGCCGGATGACTGGCTTGATTCGGACCCCTCTTCTGACTGTCTTGCAGAACAGACTGTGCAACTAATACTTTCATTTTCGTGTCTTTCATACGTCTCCTTTCGTGTTCTTGCTCTTCCCTGATTCTATTCTGGTGGTACTGTGGCATCTGGAGCATCTGTGACGGGGTATTAGCTTGCCAGGTACTTTCGACTTTCAGTACTCGATTTTTAACTTGTGGACTTGAATTCTCGACTAGTTTGGTAACAAAAAGATGGGGATACGACTCACTACTTGTTTTCAGACCACTATTAATAATGAAACATTTCTCAAATCTAGAATAGAAATCACTAGTGTCTTCGTCTTGTTTCTGTTTACAGGCTGAGATGGCATCCCAATCTTCCTTTTTCGTGGCTAGTAATCTTGGCAAAACTTGTATTAACAATTCGGGCAAAGCTTTAGCTTTATCCCCAAGACCGGTACCTGGTACTCGTGTATTATCTTCAGTTTCTAATGCTGTCCAATCTATCTTTTTCTCTCCCACCTCCCATTCTTTTTCTTTGAGTTTTTCATATATGCCCGCAGGCAACAGGACCTTTAACATTTTAATGATATCAGGATACGTGTATTCTCCCATACGGAGCATGTCCTTTAATTCACGGTGAAACCCTGCTGGATCTTTATCATGACAGGGAATTAACTTTTTCATTTCTAAGAGTTCTATTTTCGTGGTAGGGGTGTAAACAAACACTCGTTCTAGACTACCATCTTCTCCCTTAACTGGATGCACTTCTCGTAACGGATTCTGTCTGTCTATGTAGAATGATTTTCTTTCTGGGGGTGAGACGGAAACAAAATGTGGATTCAGAAACGTTCGGTATTTGTGGCGCTGTTCTAGAATGACACTAATTAAATCGGTACCTAGACCTTTCCATCTGTTTTGGAGTAACTCGTTCAATACATCATGTAGCGGACCTGGATCAGAATGCTGTTCCTCATACAGTGTAATGAGGTGCTGGATCATATACGTACCCACCAGACGTTGCTCGGCTGGGGGCAGTTTCAGAAACGTTTGAGCCACTATTTCATCTGGAAATGTGGTAGAATCACTAGTCCATCGGACTGCTGATCGGGCTAGTTCTTGTTCATGCATTGTACTAAGCTCACTATACCCTATTCGTGATTTCAGAATGTGATCGGTAGCTTGGAATACTTGCTCAAGAGAACACTGTTCTGGTACTGGAGGAGGAAAAGTTTTCTTGTAATCTAGGCGTGAATGTCGGTCGGAAAGTCTAGTTCTACCTACATACGCTATTCTGGAGGGATTCTCGTTGTCTACCTCTTCAGTAGAAGAGTCATATTCTTTCTCGGTTGCTCTTTTTGCTTCTCGTTTCTCGTGTATACGTATTATTTCCTTACGAATTTTCTTGTACATACTCTCTATACAACCTTGTGTCTTGTGTTTTCCATCGACTATATTGTCACTCCACCTAGTCAGGACTTTCAGTTCTTCTTGATCTTTTTCTGGATAATCTTGCTCTCTTATTAAACTATTAATCAGGAACTTTAAAATCATGAGCTGAGTCTCGACTTTTCTTTGAACCATGGCTTCGTGAATACTTCCTGGATTCTCTCCTGTACGGATGAAACAATATATTCTGTCTAGATGTTCTCCCATATCGGGCAGGGTGACCAGATAGCTGGCAACCCGTCTTAAACGTAATGAATATATGACCATGTGATCCTCGCCTGGAACTGGATCATAACGACAGTCAGTAAGACCTCGCGTGATATCTACGTATGTAGACACTTTTGGCGTACGCTGTAACGCTAGGTCATGTAGCGTCAGACGTCTTGGTTGAGGCGGGGTGCGAGGAGAACCTCCCCCCGCGGCTCCTAAACTAGAATCGTCGGTGAATACTGTACGGGCTGGTAGAGTGACTGGCATAACGGGTGCATGTACTGTGGGCTGGTCCGGGGGTGCTGGAACAAGAACTTGGCCCCCGGGAACAGTAGTTGGCGGGACAGGAACTACATTATTAACGGGAGCAGGCGGAACAGGATTTGCATAGGCTGGGACTGTGTCGTCCAAATAGGACGAAAGAAATATGTCAGCTGCGGTCTGTTTGTGACGTAGCTTAATCGGGACTAATGGCGGCGGAAAATTACAGGGTGCTTCCGGGGTTGCTTTTGGCAAGCCCTCGGCAAGAAGAGGATACATACCTTTAATAAGGGCATTTCTCTGTCTATCTGACTGTTCTGCTCTAACTCGTTCACCTTCTTCGATTAATTCCCTTTCTTGGGCTCTTTCTGAGGATTCCCTACTTAATTCTGTTTTTCTGTATTCTTTTTCGGTTCTTTTATGAGATTCTTTGCGCCATAACTCGATGGCATCTTTCTGGGACTGTCTGGCTTTCTTTTTCCATAATGCTTCTTCTACTCGCATGATGCACTCGGCATCCCATGTACCTGATACGGGCCATCTATAGTTCTCTTCTAGTTCCTTAGTATAGTCCGCCCATAAGTCTAGATATATTATGGCATCTAAGCCATGCTTGTGATACATAAAATGTCCTGGACTGTCCCTAGGAGGGACAGGAACTGCTTCTTCGAGTAACCCTTTTCTGGTCTTTAACTGACATAATTTCAAGAACAGAGGCATTTCGGTAATACACTTGGAACACAATACACAATAATCACAGTAATTAAATGGCAAACAAAACACTCATACCACGACATAAAAATACATTGATAACAGTTCGAACAGAATACTACCTTATACACTGAAAACAGAACACATGAATTTCTCGAGAACGAAACTTACTAGAATTACTGGATGCACTGCTAAAACAGTACAGAACATACCGGTCCCATAAAGAGACACGTCATACCGTACCCACCTAGGTGAATACTTCGGACTGGATCTGTGTACCCAAACCCAACGGACCAGGAACAAACTAATGATCCTGTCTAGATACTTCCCCCGCGACGGTACTCACCGGGAAGCAGAAACTGGAAGGCCTCGGACTGGACTGGACTGCTACGACGTCGGACTACGAACTTCGGACTTCGGAAAAAGGTGGGCCTCCGGATACTTCGGACCTTGCTCTCTCGGCTTGGGCTCTGGTCGGGACGAACCGCATTCCACACCGCTTCGTCTGGATGCCGGACCGCAGTCTCCGTCTCCTCCGTGGGCCTGAGGGAGACTTGAAGCAGAAATATCTGCCGGTGCGCAGTAGAGTTCCGTCACGGCTGCAGAGGGTCAGGGGACCTGCGTAACATCGCCAGCGCGTGAGGAAGGGGCTCGTCCCTATTCGGGCGCCATTATGTGGTAAATAAATAATTAAATACCGGTACTATTTTTGAATATATTAACAATAACAGATAGCTCAATAAATAAGAGGCAGGATCCGATGTGTCCGAGTTGAACAGGCTTTATTCAGGCAAAAGGGAAGGGACTGGATCGGGACAGCCTGAAATAAAATAGAGAGGCAGCTGCACCATTTCATTAACAGTGCAGTGTATATATAGTAAGACATTTCAATTACATTACATACAGTAGGCGTAACTAGTGACAAGCGTAAGATAAGAACACATGGACGTGAAAAAAAGGCGTGCACAGGGCGTGCACGTAGACATGTGATGAGAACGTCACAGAAGTGTCATGAATGGGGCGGAAACATGGAGGGGGCTACCTGAGCAGCTGGGACCTTTAACCTAGTGGTGCGCGCAAACGGGCAATGACGTGTTACCGGGGAGAACTGGGGGCTATGACTTCTACACTAGAAGAGGAGACTAAAGTCTGCGGTGTCAGGACGACATGTACCTATAGCATATCTGGTGTTTGGAGTACATGTTGATAGAATCTAAAAGTTATCAGGGCAAAGGCTACTTGACACTAAGGCTGGTGCATGCATATATTCTACATGTATTGCGTGTGCTATGAATCTTCATGAATATTAATACAGTATTTCTCTTTCATGGAGACAGAAAGACTAGACTATAGCTGAAACTGTTTATGCGGTTCAGTAGCTTAGGAATGTGAAGAAGGAAAGCTGGACTGATAACTAGAAGCAAAACATATTCTTGGCAGACAGGCAGGCAGAGCCAGGCCGGGCACCGCGCTGCTTGGCAGGAAGTAAGTGAAGGGTCAGGGATGCAGGTGGGGGCTGCATCGCTCCTAGGAGTGGGTTCAGGAGACTGGAGCTTGAATCTGGTGTCCGGGCCCTTTGAGGCCTAGAAACGGGGACAATGCGGTGAATTAACGTGCACACTGTAAAACGTGGCAACATCGGCCTAATACTCGTTGCTTTCACGAGAACTGGAAACGGGCATACTAGAGTTGGACACAACTGTAATTGCGTCTTTAATCGATCATAGGGGGATATATGCATATCGATCATGCACATATAACATAGGATGGGGAACACGTAGGCACATATAACAAGGCAAAATTCACTTTTCCACAGGTTGGAGAAGTGATCCTGCCACTGTTGCCCTGTAATGTGGTTCGGGATTGGGTCAGATCCCTTTCTTTTCCCACTATTAATTAGCTCCCAGAATAGGGTAGAGTTCTTTTGTTTGGCGGTGTGTTTAAGCTCCTGCCAGTGTGCCTCATCCCAATATTATTTTGCCTCCTCTAATGTCCTGGAGTATGCCTTTCTTGCTGCCCCAATTGCCAGGGAGTCTTTCTTTCTGACAGCTAACGCTAAGGCCTGCCTCTTCCCCCTACAAGCCGGTGAGTACCATGGGTTTGTGGGCCTTGCTGAACATCTCTTTCGTGCCCTGTTCCCATCTATGATAAAAAAGGACCCAATCTTATCTAGAGTTTCTCGATAAAAAAGAGGAAAAGAAGGTAAGTTCTCTGCTTCTCAGTGGATCGTTTCAAGCTCCTTAATCTTTAAATCAAGAAGTTCCCTAATGTTTTGGAGTTTACATTCTTGCTGAGATAATTTGTGCAATTTAAGGCGTCTATTGCAGTTGGAGGGGGTTACCTCTCTTGTCGACATTAGAGAAGGGGTTGGTGCCTTTTTCGCGGAGGGTGACCAATCGTTATTGATTTGCATACATAAAGGACTATGGTCGCTATCAAGAGAATGTTTGACAACCATATCCAGGATGCCCCCCCATAATCGCACATCTACAAGTAGGTAATCTATTTGGGATGGAGAGCTCATCCTGTTAAAAGTATTTACCCCGCTCTGGTTCGAGCATGTCCTTCCGTTTACCACTCTTAAATTGTATTCCAGGGTCAGGGCATTCATTTGGATAGCCCTCTGTGACCACTTTTTGATAGGAGCAATAGTAAGGGTCGGAATAGCCCATTTAGCATCTTCTTCGTTTGTTCCCAAGAGGTCCTCCCCGCTCAGAGGTTCAAATGTGCAGTTGAAGTCCCTCGGCTACTATGGTGGTTAAATGAGGCAGAGTGCGGGATAACTCCCACTCTAGTGCTGCTATGGTTGCGGATGTTTGGGCGCCAGGAGAACCTCTAGCATATATATTAAATAGCTCAACAGTTGAGCTATTAGCTGGCTCACTAATGGTCAGATAGAATGTCTCGTGACGAGGAGGTGTGTGTGACGATCGACGAATTTAGCGACATATTAATCCAGATGTGCAATCCCCCAGAGGGACGACCCTTGCCTGAACTTATTGCTGGAATAAAATACGTGGTGAAGCCAGGTTTGTATAGAGGCGTTAGGCTCCAAGTTTCCTGGAATAGGCACACATCGAACTTTTCGATGAACTCATTCCACTCAGGGATGAGTAGTTTCTTCTGAAGCCCCGCTATATTCCAGGAAAGAAATTTGAGGACTTTCTAATTGGACCATTCCGCGGGGGCTTTACTGTCTAAGGTACAGACGAGGGCCCGTGCCTGGTCAGCAATAGGTCTCTCGCTCTTTGATCCTTCTATATAGGGGAAGCTAGGGATTGAATTAAACTCCCTGCATCCGGCTCCTACCGGGATGGTAAAGGTATTCTGAATTAAACCCCCATTTAGTCAGTCAATTGCGTTTAGGCCGGACCCACCTCCCAGTCTCCCTGGCACATCATGCTGTGACTGTCTAGATCATGGGTACTCACAAACTTTCTCTCGGGGGCCAAATTTACAGTGTGGTTTGTGTCCGAGGCCCGCACCAGTGGGGGTGGGGGCAGTGGGGGAGGGGGCAGGGCTAGTACAACAAATAAAACTGGTACCATGAGGTTGATCACTGGTCCTTCCAGCGGACGCCTTTGTCCTCTGAGCCACCAGACCCGGCATACACACATCTCTCTCTCTCTCTCATTCTTTTTCAGTCTCTCTCTGTCAGTACCCCAACTCAGATTTTGGCAACAGTCCACTTTGATTTGACTAAAACGAGCGAAGTACTGCCAGAAAAACATTCCTGGATGGTTCTCGTTCGAAATCGGCGTTCCAAGATGGCTGCCGATTTCGATATCCAAGACGCGGTCTAGTCTTTAGACCGCCGCTGCTCGGTGATCGATGTGAAGAGCGAACGTGAGGGAAAGTGCGCACTTCACCAGAGAATCAACCAGGATAAGCAGCCATTTCACTACGTTCCTAGTTTAGTCGGAGTTATCATTTAAGGCCCCCTTGTAGAGAGGTTAAGGTAACGAATAGCAGAGAGTCTTGAATACAGAATTGAGAAAAAAGGATTTAACTAGTTTTTTTTTAAGAATTACCTGACCAGTGTTTCAGCACCACCGGCATTCCTGTGATTTACGGATTCAACACAGCGGCAGATATCAGCGCGAGCTCGTAGTGAGAACCGGAGACCTGAGGAGAGAAACATCGAAAGAAGACAAAAGCTAAGTGATTTGAGAATATGAGTTAATAAGACACATAAATAGTGAATAAGATAATTCGATACTTACTAGCAATCGTAGAGGAGAGGTTTTCCTTCGAATCTTCAGTCAGTCGAATAAGAAGGGTAACCTATGAAACAAAAGGAACAGAAGTTAATATTAAAGAAAGCAGGAAAGAATAGATGCCTAATAGAAGAGAAGGAGTAATAATCAGCAAACACTCTTAAGAGTAAGTGAAAAACTTAAGAATAGAGAAATACATGGTTAAGCTTAGGTGGAAAACTAATGAGCATTTATGTATTCTATAGATAGGAGTGAATAAACACGGACATAGGAAAAAAAATCTAGAACAGAGAAGAAAAGAAGAATAATAAGAGTACGTCAAATTAGTGAAGTAAGTAAAGGAGTCAGAAGATAATAAATAGGAAGTTAGACAAAGCAAGAACTAAAGTTAAAAAACGTCAATCTTGTCATTTCAGGTTCAACTAATTTGACATAAATCTGATAACTAGAATAAACAGAAAAGACAGAAGAGGAGCATAGATCTTGGAAGACCAGGGTAGGTGAAAAATAAGTTAAGATATTATAAGAATAGAGTAGGAGAGGAAAGATTAGAACTGGTAGTTAATTGCCTATTCGTTCCACAGGTTCCATAGACGAAAGAAGTCTGCGGGACAGACCAAGAACTAGAGGAACCAGCCCAGGACCAGTCTCTTCTTTGTTTGTTACTTTATCCATTCCCCCTTCCCCCGAGGGAGTAGTTCTGAGGCTCAGTATAAGTTGACCTCTGGAGTATTCTTGAGAGGGTTTTGAGACCTAGCATCCCTGTTCCCGCGTAAGTCAAAGGTAAGAATTAGAACAGTCGTTTTGACAAGATAGTAAGGTCTGACAGAGTGAAGTGCCCACGTTGCACTTAGCACCCGAACAGAGATGGCGGAGGGAATAAATTTACAGACGTTAGGAACAGTCTTAGATACAATTCAGAAAGAATTGGTCGCGGTCAGAGAAGAGAATCAAAATCTTAGGCAGGAAGTAGTGAACTCTCGAAAAGAAACTGCAAAAATTGCGCAGAGGTTGAGACAACTATTTAGTTCAGGACGAGATACCTTAGACCCTACATTAGAAGGTTCAAATAGGATAACCACACAAGTAATCCATTCCTTGTCCCCAGTGATTCCCTTAGCTCCCCCAGAACGATTTAGTGGAGATCCGCAAAAGGTGCAAATATTCATTACATAATGTTCTTTACATTACATGTGGCGCCCTTCAATTTTCCCTGACGCGCAATCTAGAGTGGTCTTTGTGTTGTCATATTTAAGTGGGGACGCAGCTTCGTGGGCTATGCCTTTGATTTCCAGAGATGATCCTTTGTTGCAAAATTATGAAGAGTTTAAACAAGAATTTCTTCGGATATTTGATCGACGAAGAATCTCCCAAGCAGTTAACAATGAACTGCTCGAATTACGACAAGGAAACGAGATCTAGTGGCCTACTTGGCGCAGTTCAATAAACTAGTGGTGGAGACAGACTGGCCCGAGAGTCAGAGAGCAGCAGTCTTTTACCGTGGATTAAAAGATGAGCTCAAGGATGTGTTAGTTCAGATACCGAACAGACCTACGGAGATTTCTGCGTTGGTGGATCTAGTACTAGAGATTGATTTCCGCCAAGGGGAAAGGAAAGGCGAGAAGAGAAAAGAATTTAGACCAGTGGTACCAAGATTCGATAGAGTTCGACCGGACAGTAGTAGGAACACTGAAGGACAACAAGGTGTAGAGCCCATGCAAATTGGGACAATAAGAGGCCCTTTGTCAAAAGAAGAAAAAGAGAAAAGGAGGACAAGCAATTTGTGCATGTACTGCGGTTCCGGAGGAAATTTTTTTAGGAATTGTCCGAAGAAGCCGAAGACGAATTTCAAGCCGAAGGCAAACTAATTGCACCACCTGTGGAAGGAGTTGAACAGGTGGGTGCGAATCAAAAGACAACTCCAGGAGAGCATCAAATAGCCAACACTTTGCAATCTTCGGCTCCACATCTAATCTTGTCCATGCAAGTTAAGTTCCAACACATAACCCTGACAGAGGTTTCAGTAATGATTGACTCAGGAGCCATAGGAAATATTTGTGATTTGAAATTTGCGGTTAAGGTAGGAATACAAGCAATAAAGAAATTTCGGAGCGAACCGGTCCGAACCACAGATGGGACAAACCTTTCTTCTGGGCCTATTGTGAGTCATACGGAACAAATACAATTGATTTCAAACGATGGGCATGAAGAAAATATTCAATTTAATTTAATTGATGCACCTCAGTTTCAGCTGATACTGGGTCTTCCATGGCTTACAGAACACAATACAACTATCAATTGGAGCACTAGAACGATCGCAATGGATTCCAATTACTGCCTAGAAAACTGCTTAGGAGAAAAAGAAAAGATTCAAGAGGGCAATCCAGCTCATTCCTTGTGTTTGGCTGAAACTACAGTGTGTATCATCAATGCACAAGCAATACCCGAGGATTACAAAGATTTTGAAGATGTATTCAACGAGATGGAAGCTGAACAACTTCTCCCTCATCGGGTATATAATTGTAAGATCGATATAGAACCTGGCTCAAATTTACCGTGCAGTCGTGTATATGCATTGACGGAAAAGGACTACCATCATTTAAAAGAGTATTTGGATAAATAATTGACCAATGGGTTCATTCGACCCTCACAGTCCCCAGTATCCTCGCCTCTGTTTTTTGTGCCAAAGAAAGAAGGAGAATTGAGAACCTGTATCGATTGTCGAGCGATCAACAAAATCACAAAGAAGAATCGATATCCATTACCCCTTATTTCCGTCTAATTGGATCAAGTAAAAGGGGCCCAAATTTATACCAAGTTAGACTTGAGAGGGGCCTATCACCTGGTGCGGATGCGCGAAGGTGATGAGTGGAAAACAGCCTTCAGGACAAGATATGGGTTATTTGAATACCAAGCCATGCCTTACGGTCTATGTAACGCCCCAGATGCCTTCCAGCACTTTATCAATGACATTCTGAAGGAGTTCATAGATCAGTGTGCAATTGTGTACATCAATGACATCTTAATTTATTCCTCAGACAAGAGTAAACATCCAGGACAAGTCAGAGGGGTCTTGCAGAAGTTAAGAGAGAATCGGTTATTTGTGAAACTGGAAAAGTGTGCATTCAACGTTCCACAAGTGGAGTTCCTAGGGTTTGTTCTTTCTCCAACTGGAATACTCATGGATAAGCGGCAAATTGAGGCAGTAATTGATTGGAAATCCCCTACAAGTGTGAAGGAGGTCCAGAGCTTCATTGGATTCGCAAATTTCTATTGAAGATTTATTAGCGAATTCTCCCGGAAAATCCTTCCTCTCACACGACTGTTAAGGAAAGGGATACAATTCGAATGGACAGAAGAATCAGAAGCGGCTTTTAGATCCTTAAAGAAGGACTTCACCACTAGACCAATCCTCCAACATGCTGACCCTTCGGAACCATTTTATGTGGAGACAGATGCTTCCGATCAATCTGTCGGAGGGGTATTATCCCAGCGGCATAAGGTGACTGGCCAGTTACATCCAGTAGCTTACCGATCGAGGAAACTGACTCCAGCCGAAGTTAACTACAGAATCACGGAGAAAGAATTGTTGGCAATTAAGGAAGCATTCAAAGAGTGGCGGCATCATCTAATGGGAGCTCAACACCAAGTAACAGTGTTCACGGACCATCGCAATTTGAAGTTTTTGAAGACAGCTAGAACGCTTACACCAAGACAATTGAGATGGTCATTATACTTTGCAGACTATGATTTTGTGATCACTTATCGGCCGGGAGCACAAAACGGGAAGGCTGATGCGCTATCCAGAATAGGCACAGAAAATCAGAAGACTCACACAGAAAATCAGACTATTATTCCAAGTGCAAGGTTTATTGGTGTTACAACTTCAATCAATCTAGAGGAACATATTTCTGAAGCCATGAGTCCAGAGGCTATGCAAGATTGAGTCAAGGAAGAAGCAGGAAGGAAGATCATCCATCAGCTACCTTACTTTAAAGAAGGCTTATACCTACCTACCAAAGAGTTTCAACAGCAAATAATGCACAAATGCCATGACGGTGTATTGGCAAGACACAAGGGAGAAGCAAAACAGAAGAAATAATCAAGAGACATTATTGGTGGCCACACATGACCAAAGATATAGACAAGTATGTAAAGTCGTGTGCGGTTTGCGCTCAGGGAAAATCAGAACGGCAGGCTCAAAGAGGGTTACTCCAACCTTTACCAACGCCACCCTACCCTTGGCACACCATAACACTGGACCTCATTGTAGATTTACCACTTAGTCAGGGTTTTAACACCATTGTAGTGGTTGTGGACACTTTTTCAAATATGGCGCATTTCACGGCTTTCAAAGGAGTTCCCACTGCTAAGAAACTAGCAACTATTTTCAGCACACATATATTGAAGATACACGGAATCCCTAAGATTGTTATCTCAGACAGAGGACCCCAATTTATATCCCATTTCTGGTAGGCCTTTATGGAAGGGATAGGTACAGAGGTCAGATTCTCTACCAGTTATCATCCAGAAACAGATGGACAGACAGAGAGAGTCAATCAGGAGTTAGAACAGTATTTGAGACTATTCCTCTTGAAGCAAGATGGAGATTGGTCGGATAATCTGTGGGCAGCTGAGTTTGCCCACAATAATGGAAGAAATGTCTCCACTGGTTATTCTCCATTTTACATCAACTATGGTAGACACCCGAATTCGACAATTAAACAAACTGATCTTACGGTTCCAGCAGTCAATGAGGTAGTCTCTCATTTAGAACAAGTTCATCAAAGTGCAATAAAGAATCTAGAACAGGCAATAAGAAAATATAAAGGTTAAATAAGCAGAGCGAGGCAGATAAAAAGAGACGGGAGGGCCAGGGCCCTCCTTTAGACAAAAGGGCGTCATGTTTGGTTAAGCACAAAGAACCTTAGGTTAAAGGGAAATAGGAAATTCCAACCCAGGTTTATTGGACCATATACAATCGAAGATAAGATGTCTCAAGTCACTTATCGATTAAAGCTACCTGCCAAGTTGAGAATTCATCCAGTTTTCCATGTTTCATTGTTAAAGAAGGCATCTGCGGAATTGCGAAGAACCCTGCCCCCAAAGCCAATTCACTTGGAAACTGGAACAGAATTTGAAGCCAAAGAGATTTTAGATTCAAAGAGATCAAAAGGAAAACTATACTACTTAGTAGATTGGAAAGGTTATGGACCAGAAGAACGATCTTGGGAATTAGACACTGATGTTCATGCTCCAAGGTTGGTAAGGTCCTTTCATCAGCGATTCCCTGCAAAACCAAGGGTGACAGGACCTCCTTTGTTGAGGGGTACTGTCAGGACCCCAACTCAGATTTTGGCAACAGTCCACTCCGATTTGAATAAAACGAGCGAAGTACTGCCAGAAAAACATTCCTGGACGGTTCTCGTTCGAAATCGTTGTTCCAAGATGGCCGGCGATTTCGATATCCAAGTCGTGGTCTAGTCTTTAGACAGCAGCTGCTTGGTGATCGATGTGAAGCGCGAACGTGAGGGAAAGTGAGCACTTCACCAGAGAATCAACTGGGTTAAGCAGCCATTTCACTACGATCCTAGTTTAGTCGGAGTTATCATTTAAGGCCCCCTTGTAGTGTGGTTAAGTTAACGAATAGCAGCGAGTCTTGAATACAGAATTGAGAAAAAGCGATTTAACTTGTTTTTTTTAAAGAATTACCTGACCAGTGTTTCAGCACCACCGGCATTCCTGTGAATTACAGATTCAACACATCGGCAGATATCAGCGCAAGCTCGGAGTGAGAACCGGAGACCTGAGGAGAGAAACACTGAAAGAAGACAAAAGCTAAGTGACTTGAGCGAATGAGAATATGAGTTAATAAGACACATAAATAGTGAATAAGATCATTCGATACTTACCAGCAATCGTAGAGGAGAGGTTTTCCTTCGAATCTTCAGTCAGTCAAATAAGAAGGGTAACCTATGAAACAAAAGGACCAGAAGGTTAAAATTTAAAAAAGCAGGAAAGAATAGACACCTAATAGAAGAGAAGGAGTAAGAAGCAGCAAACACTCTTAAGAGTAAGTGAAAAACGTAAGAATAGATAAACACATGGTTAAGCTTAGGTGGAAAACTAATGAGCATTTATGTATTCTATAAATAGGAGTGAATAAACACGGACATAGGAAAAGAATATCTAGAACAGAGAAGAAAAGAAGAATAATAAGAGTACGGCAAATTAGTGAAGTAAGTAAAGGAGTCAGAAGATAATAAATAGGAAGTTAGACAAAGCAAGAACTAAAGTTAAAAAACGTCAATCTTGTCATTTCAGGTTCAACTAATTTGACATAAATCTGATAACTAGAATAAGCAGAAAAGACAGAAGAGAAGCATAGATCTTGGAAGACCAGGGTAGGTTAAAAATAAGATATGACATTATAAGAATAGAGTAGGAGAGGAAAGATTAGAACTGGTAGTTAATTGCCTATTCATTCCATAGGTTCCATAGAAGAAAGAGTCTGCGGGACAGACTAAGAACTAGAGGAACCAGCCCAGGACCAGTCTCTTCTTTGTTTGTTATTTTATCCATTCCCCCTTCCCCCGAGGGAGTAGTTCTGAGGCTCAGTATAAGTTGACCTCTGGAGTATTTCTGAGAGGGTTTTGGGACCTAGCATCTCTGTTCCCGTGCAAGTCAAAGGTAAGAATTAGAACAGTCGTTTTGGCAAGATAGTAAGGTCTGGCACTCTCTCTGTCTCCCTCCCGCTCTCCCTCTATCTTCCTCCCTCTCTCTACCTCTCTCTCCCTCTGTCTCTGTGTCCCTCTGTCTCACTCACTCTGACGGTCTCAATCCCTCTCACTCCCTCTCTCCCTCTGTCGCACTCACTCTGACTGTCTCACTCCCTCTCTCCCTCTGTCTGACTCACTCTGACTGTCTCACTCTCTCTCTGTCTCCCTCTCTCTCTCTCTGTTTCCCTCTCCCTCTCTCTGTTTCCCTCTACTTCACTCTGTTTCTCTCTCCCTCACTCTATTTACCTCACCCTCTCTCTCCTTCCCTCTCTCTTAACTTCCCTCTCTCTCCTTCGCTCTGTCTCTCTCTTTCTCCTTCCCCCTCACACAGTCTGAGGTCTCCCTCACTCTGAGGTCTTCCCCCCTCACTCTGTCTCCCTCCCTCACTCTGTCTCCCTCCCTCCCTCGCCCTGTCTCCCTCTCTCACTCCCTCACTCTGTCTTCCTCTCTCCCTTGCTCTGTCTCTCTCCCTCCCTCGCTCTGTCTCCCTCCCTTTGTCTCTCTATCCCCCTCCCTCGCTCTGTCCCCCTCCTTCGCTCTGTCTCCCTCCCTCACTCTGTCTCCCTCCCTCGCTCTGTCTCCCTCTGTCTCCCTCCCTCTCCCTCGCTCCTGTCTCCCTCCCCTCCCTCTCCCTCGCTCCTCTGTCTCCTTCCCTCTCCCTCGCTCTCCCTCTAGCTCCCTCCCTTGCTCCCCCTTGCTCTCCCTAGGTCTGCCTCTGTCTCTCTCCCTCGCTCTGCCTCTGTCTGCCTCCCTCTCCCTCCCTTACTCTCCCTTACTCTCCCTTGCTCTCCCTCGCTCTCCCTTGCTCTCCCTTGCTCTGCCTCGCTCTGCCTCTGTCTGCCTCCCTCTCTCTCCCTTACTCTCCCTTGCTCTCCCTCGCTCTCCCTTGCTCTCCCTCGCTCTGCCTCGCTCTCCCTTGCTCTGCCTCACTCTCCCTCGCTCTCCCTCGCTCGCCCTCGCTCTCCCTCTATCTGCCTCTGTCTGCCTCACTCTCCCTTACTCTCCCTTGCTCTCCCTTGCTCTCCCTCGCTCTGCCTCGCTCTCCCTTACTTTGCCTTGCTCTCCCTTGCTCTCCCTCCCTCGCTCTCCCTCGCTCTCCCTGGCTCTCCCTTGCTCTTCCTCGCTCTCCCTTGCTCTCCCTCTATCTGCCTTTGTCTTCCTCCCTCGCACTCCCTTGCTCTCCCTCTGTCTGCCTCTGTCTCCCTCGCTCTCCCTGTCTGCCTGTCTCCCTCCCTCGCTCTCCCTCTGTCTGCCTGTCTCCCTGCCTTGCTCTCCCTCTGTCTCCCTCCCTCGCTCTCCCTCTGTCTACCTCTGTCTCCCTCTCTCGGCCTCTGTCTCACTCCTTTGCTCTCCCTCGATTTCCCTCCCTCGCTCTCCCTCGCCCTCCTTCTGTCTGCCTCTGTCTCCTTCCCTCACTCTCGCCGTTCTCCCGTGATCTCAGTCGCTCTCCCTCTCTCTGCCTCTCCCTCGCTCTCCCTCTGTCTCCCTCCCTCGCTCTCCCTCGCTCTCCCTCCCTCGGCCTCTGTCTCCCTCCCTTGCTCTCCCTTGCTCTCCCTCGTTCTCCCACGGTCTCCCTCGCTCTCCCTTGCTCTCCATCTGTCTCCCTCCCTCGCTCTCCCTCTGTCTCCCTCCCTTGCTCTCCCTCTGTCTGCCTCGGTCTCCCTCCCTCGCTCGTGATCTCCCTCGCTCTCCCTCTGTCTGCCTCTCCCTCTGTCTCCCTCCCTCGCTCGCCCTCCCTCACTCGCCCTCTGTCTGCCTCTCCCTCACTCTCCCTCGCTCTCCCTCGCTCTCTCTCTGTCTCCCTCCCTCGCTCTCCCTCGCTCTCCCTCTGTCTGCCTCTTTCTCCCTCCCTCACTGTCCCTCTGTCTGCCTCTGTCTCTATCCCCCTCTACCTCCTCCCTCTCCCTCTGTCACCCTCTTCATCTCACCCTGCCTGTGTGTGCCCTGGCTGAGACAGCTTCCGGGCACACACAAACACAGCCACACCCGAGCACTTCACAGGTCTTTAAAAGACCATTCACATGTTAATGAGGCTTTGTTCACCTCTTAGGCCCCTGCAGCTCCACTCTGACTATGGCGGGAATCACCGGCCTCCACAGAGCAGCAGAGTCTCTTGAGTCGCGCAGGGGTGTTTGCTGACACACTTTAAAAAAAAAAAATGAAAACACGGGTACGATGTTTGGATGGTACGCGGGCCGCCAGGGAAGGCTTGCCGGGCTGCTGTTGGCCCACGGGCCGTACTATGAGTACCCGTGGTCTAGATGGTAACCAAATTGGAGAGCATCTAATCTGTATGGCTGAGTGCTCTGGAGATGAAGTACGAAACTCCAGAGCCAATAAATTCTTGGTAAGTACGGCATGGGTTAGCAACAACTCAATGCAGTCTGTCTGGGAATTGCTTGATGAAATCCTCCTTACTCTAATCATGTCTTCACGAATTATAGACCTGCATCCCCTCACATGGCGCAACCAGTGTATTGCTTTGTTACGCAGGGATTCACTGCTTTCAAAAACTTGCCTAGGAGAGCATTTGGGGACTTTGACCATATAGACTGTTGGCGAACTATTCCCAGGGGGTTTGCGGTTCCCATGAAGGGCAAGTCTATCCTGCACAGCTGTATTAGACGAAGTGCGTGGAACCACCGAGGCTTTTGTGGAATCAACATAAGATCTTACAGTGCTAAGAGGGGGACATTGGAAGAGGGGCCATTGCCTTGATTGTGTAGCGCACTTTGAATCCTATCACCCACCCCAGGGGGAGCATCAGACAATGACATACTTGTTGATGTAACAGGTGCAGGGGGGGAGGCTGAGATGGTGGCTTGGTAGCTAGGGGGAGGAGCTCAACCCTACGATTTAAATGCTCCACCATTTTCTTTAGAAATGCCACCTCTAATTGGAGTGATTCAACTTTATGAGCCAAGCCCTCATTTCTAGATCCACAATTACATCTTGGTGCTGAGTCACTAATACCAGTGGTAGATTGTTTGTTTACTCGGAGTGATGGAGTTCCCTCAGTGATGTGCTCTAGTATTGCAAATCTGTTTAAACAGGGGAGCTGCTCGTCGACTAAACTGTCGCAAGGGTCCCTTGAGTTGATTAAGATTGTTGATGGCGAAGCGGGTGCATCTGAGGCAGATTCCTTCGGGCCGTCAGTCCGTGTACTGTGTACAGTAAGGATGGGGGATTTACGCGATGGTTTCTTAAAAATCGATAGAATCGATGGAATTACTTTTTCCACCTACTCCAAGTAGGTGGTAACCCATTTGCAAATGGAAAGGGGCCCCCTCGGGACCCATTCCTCTGTGAGAATATTTGCAAAAACATTTTTTAAGATCAGGCAGAGGTCCCACGCACCACTGCCTACTCTTAAAAAATGAAAAGAAAGCTTTTTTTTCTTTTTTAAACAAATCCCATCTCCATACCTGTAATAGACACATGTAACTGCAACAACTCCATGAAAAGTTCCCACTAAAATAAAATCCCATATCTCACATACAGTGCAATCTGCCAACAGTCAGATTGCATCATCTCTCTCACATCATTCAACAAATACAGTGGACTCTCACAAGTAAGAAATTACTTTCCAACATCGAATAGCATTACAACTCGCTGCACATTTACTCACAAGTTAACTTTATAACTATTTGATAAAGTTCTAGCAAGTAGTGTAACATTAAAAATTCATCTTATATTAGGGCTAATTAAAATCTCCTATAACATCATATTGTTACGTATGTAAACATAACAGCCTATTAAACTTCTATCTTATCATATGCTGGGACAAAATCCTGATCAATAAAATCAACAAAACATCTACCGATCAAATTAGTAAATTGAATCAGAAGAAATCAGCAACCTGCAATCTTGCGTTATGGAAAGCAGCAAGATACTGGTATCTTGAATCACGTCCACAAATGTTGTTACTGCTTATGCTGAATAGGTCACTGTCACTGTGAGAAATGCATCATTGAAGTGGAGAAGTGTAGCTCAATGGTTAGAGCGGCAGACCCTGATGCAGAGGTCTAGCCCGGGACCAGGGTTCAATTCCCCGCCTCGGCGGATCTTGGGCTCAATTTCCTCGGACCTGATAATTCTCGCCTCTGTGCCTATTCTAATCATGAGTCCCACTCTGCAACTCAGGGCAATAGCTTGCTTAATCTCCACAACGGCCCCAACAGCGCTGGGTGCCTGCCTTCACCTTGGGGGTGCCCAGGAGTGGGCACTTCACAGGGAAAAGCCAGGAAGGGTTCCACAGCGGTATGCGTACAAGTGCCGAGATACCCTCATGGGTCGATTCGTGTGCTATACAAGTACTACTACACACCATTCACACTATGACATCACCAAACATCTCTCAAGCTTCGGACTAGCAGTGCATGTGCGCTAATCTCATGAAAACGAGGGAATACTGGTGCAAGCAAGTGCACCTATTTCTAATCAATAATTAGACAGTTTTTCTCTTCATATCTGGTATCAATTGATAAATTACTGTGCACTACTCAAATGAATTTAGGACAAACCTTTCATACGTGTCTTTACCTGTTAGAGTTGAGGAACCTGCCACCCGCCAGACTTTATATAGCCGTCTGTACCTTCTGCAGCATGATGGGGTGAGTACAATTTTCTGCTAGCCTCCCTCCGCCCATGGTGGGGTCATGTCATCCATAAAGTTGTCTTTGTGGTCCTGGGGTAGTGTTATCATGTGGGTATATAATGTTTGGTTAAAACACTGGAATGCATGTACTATCGAAGCATTCCCCATAATGGGTTCTCTGTTGGCTATACACAGGGATTGAACCACCATTCTTGGTGGCACCCCTTTCAGTATCAGCAAGAGGACACTCCCCCCTCCACATAAGTCCCTGCCCAGGTATGTTTCCCAAGGTAGACCATTTCTCTAAAGTCTGGAAACAGCAAATCCATTGGGCAAGTGCGGAGGCACTGGGAGAGATATTGTTTCATCGTTAAGCTATATTTAACGGTGTCGAAACAGAATATAGAAGACAAAATTTCGAGGTGCAAAAATACAAAGTTCGAAATATCGTTGGTCAGAAATATCGACAGCAAAAATATAGAAGTTAAGAATATCGAATTCAGGTAAATAATATCGATTTTACAAATACCAAAGTCTTCAATATCGTTTGCAAAAATACAGTTGGTAAAAATATTGTTTTTTATAGTTATGTATTTCAGTGTATATTTTATATGCATGTGATGTATGTTGTGTACAAGAATTGTTTGTATTTTGTATATTTTTAGTAGTTATAAAAAAATGATCTACATTTTGCACTTTTAGTTCTGTAGCGAGTTGTGGGTTTATAGGGGCATTTGTATTTTTTATATTTTTAGTAGTTATAAAAAAAGAGCTACATTTTGCACTTTTAGTTCTTTAGCGAGTTGTGGGTTTATAGGGGCATAGGGTGGGAGGTAATTTATTTATAAGAAATTTTTTTTTCTTTTTTTTTTAATATTAATGTTGTGCTTATAATTCCATAGCGGGTTGTGGGTTTATAGCGGAATAGGGTGGGAAGAAATGTAATTATATTAAATGTATTATTTTGTTTAAAATGAATTGTGCGCTTTTAGTTCTGTAGCTGGGTTGTGGGTTTATGGGGGAATAGGGTGGGAAGTAATTTCATTATTTAAAATGTATTGATTAATTTGTATTAATTAATACTTGTTTTTATTGATAGTTTTTAGTGTTAAATGTATATATCCATTTATTATTAATTAATTAATATTTTATTGTCAATACAATTTTTTTACAGCCTGTTCCCTCATCCTACTTCAACCTCCCACCCCTAACTCCTCATTATCCTCTTATTATCTTTATATCACTCCACCCTCCCTCCTTTCCCCCATCTCCTCCAACCTTTAGACCATCATGGTTCACCTTAGTTCCAATCCCACGTCTCACTCCAACCCTGATCTCTCCTCCCTACACCCCTCCCTCACCCAACTCTTGGTCCATTCTCTACCCTCCCAATCTTTCTAAAAATGCTAGGAAAATTTTCAAACATAAATAACTAATCCGGCATCCCAAAACCCTAATTGTAAATAACTACCACAGCCTCACGTCCCCTATAATAACCAACTACATTTTCTATTCTAAGCGCCTCTCCAAATGAAAGAGCACCTTCCTACGCTACCTCCCAGTTACTAAATCTATCAATATTCCTTACGGTTTCAAACTATCTACTACTCCTTCCCCTATTTTCCCCGGTGAAATGGACATCCCCAACTTCAAAACTGGAAATATCCTCATACACGCCTCTGAACACCACCTCAACATCTTTGAGCATCATTTCAGCACTCTGTCCCACCAATTGCCCTTACCTACTCATCCCATCTCTACACCCCATTCCCCGGACACAACCCTGTGCTCCCCTGCCTCCACGACAAATACCCTTCTTCCCATAGACATCTCTAACCTCAAGGATATATCCTTTTCTATGACTTCCTATCCACCACCCAACCCCGAACCCTCCAAAACATCTCAAACTCACTCACCATCCCTCAAACTCCCATGCTCTCCAACAACCATTACCTTCTGACCCCAAGCACCACTGCTAACCCCTCTCCTTCCCCCAAGCTCCCTTCTTAGCTAGCACCACCATACCCCCTCCTGCCCCTACACCCCCTCTCAGAATTTCCTCCACCCCCAACTCTGATGTTGCCTCTTCACTCACTCCTTACACCCTCTCTTCTCCTACTATCCCGTCCCCAAACCACTACAACTATCCCACCCCTCTCCATGCCTGTCCCTCCTGCACACTGCCAGATCACCCTTCTCTCCCCCCCAGACCTCCCCTATTCCCACAGTTTCAGCACCCTGCTTACCACCCCCAGGCCTCTCACCCTCTCCCAACACCAGGCCTCCACCCGACCAACTACAAACACACCTCCTCCACTCCTCCTCCACTCCTCCTGCCCCAACTACCTCTTATAACTATCCCGTCCTTCCCCACGTACCTCCCCCTCTGACTGCCAGAACTCCCCCCACAGACCTCCCCACTCCCACAACGTCAGCACCGTTATCGCCCCCAGACCTCCCACCCTCTCTGAACGCCAAAACACCTCCCCCGACCAACTCAGAAAACACCTCCTGCCTCAACTATGTCCCATCTCACTCTTTTAACTCAGACACTTTGCAACATTGACTGCAATATTGCTTACTTGGTATCTGAAGTCGCTGACTTACAGAGGATTTCAAAGACTTCAAATCCCTTAACCCCCAAAGCCCGCCTCTTCTGGTCCACTTCACCAAATACTAGTCCTCAAAAACCCACTAATCCCAAACCTTGGAAAACCACACCACTACACAACAGTACACATAGACCTCTTCGCACCTTAAGTGACAACTCTACCACTGACCTATCCGACATCTGCAACTCCTACCTGCCAATTACCTCACTTAAGGAAACGGCCATTCCTGACTCCAACATCCCTGTTATTACAGGGACCAGCAGAATCCCCTCCTCTCCCGGCTCCCCAGACTCATTCCTCAACTTTCTGCCATCCACTCGTGCCCCCCCCATGCCCCCCCCCACACACACAAAACCAACCCTAAGCCCTGGCCTGCATGCTCGTGAACTGCCGTTCGGCGGTTCAACATGCGACCAAAATTTCCGTAATTATTCTTAGTGAAGATATAGACGTCGCCTTCCTCACGGAAACCTGGCTCAATGATCATTCAACACCCTCATTTTTGACTTACTCCCCCTCCACCCCCCAGTTACTCTATCATCAGAAAAGACAGACCTAAGAGAATAGGACGTGGATTAGCAATAATCTTTAAAAGCGAACTCCAGCTCTCCCTAGTCAAAAACACAGAGTTTGCAACCTTTGAATTCCGCAGCCCACTCTAAAGGGGAGACTCTTGCCCCCATCATTGCAAACAATGATTTGGCATCCCTATCCAACATTATCCCTGTCGATTGGTCTGACCACCACCTCATATTGTTCATGATCTCCCCCTTAGCCCCGCCCCCCCACCTAAAAACAACAAAACCCACATTTCTACCAAAAACCTTAATCTTATCTCCCCTGGTGTACTGGAGGCCAAACTCCAGGCTCAACTTAGTTGCACCCCTCTCTCTTAATGCAAATGAGCTCACTGAGCACTATAATAAAACTGTCTCCGAGGTTTTAGATCAACTGGCACCATCCAAATGAAAAACTCAAAAAAATATCCCTTCCAAATCATGGTTTAACTCAACCCTCACCAATGAAAGAAGTGATCTCAGACTGGATGAAAGAACTTGGAGACAACACCCTTCCCCCTCCAATCTCTTCCTCCTTAGAACCACTAGATCTACTTTCAAGAAACACATTTTCTTTGAAAAGGCATCCTTCTTTCGTTCACAACTCGCCCATGCCAAAAATAGACCCAGAGAACTGTTCAACATTGTTAAAAACCAAACCTCCCACGCCCCCCTCCACTTGACCGCCTCATCCAACAAATGTGAAGAAATTGCTAACTTTTTCTCCGAAAAAATCACCAAAATTGACCAATCTTTCATTTTAACTCAGATCCCTCCCAACCCCCAATGTACCCATGTTACTACTCCAACACCCTCCCCTCTGATCTTGCCCCCTGCCTCCCCCACACCAACTTTCAATAACCCCTCCTGAAACCTACCCTGACAAAATACAGCTACAAAATAATGCCTCCAGCAGAATTTCCACTCCGTTTCGAACTAGAAGTCTTTAACATCCTGTCCAAATTAAAACCGTCCTCCCACACAAAAGACCCCTCCCGTCTACCCTCGTCCAAGACCTTGATCACATCATTGTACCTTATTGGACCAAAATCATCAACTCCTCCCTTTCCTCGGGGTGGATCCCGGTCTGCCATCAACTCGGACAGGTAAACCCCATTCCTAAAAACCCTAACGCTGACCCTAACAACCCTAATCTCCACCCCATCCAAAACCTCTCCATTCTTTCAAAAGCCCTTGAAATATGTGCCCTTCTTCAATTGTATAAACACATTGACAATTACAACCTACTCGACCCCCTATAATCCAGCTTCCGTAAAGGCTGCAGCACTGAAACTGCATTGCTAAATATAGTTGATGACATCCACCATGCCCTGGATAATGGTGAGACCTGCCTACTCATTCTCCAAGACCTCTCTGCGGCATTCGATACAGTTAACCATTTAACTTTACTCAAAACACTTAAACTTCGTCTCGGTCTTAATGGCACTGTCCTGAACTGTCTCACCTCCTATTTCCAACACAGATCCCAGCAAATCAAAATCCAAAACTGTCTCTCCAGCCCCACTCCTGTCTCCCTTGGTGTCCCCCAAGGATTTATCCTCTCTCCTGCTCTGTTCAACTTATTTATGACTCCCCTTACCCTCATACTTAAAAAAGCTGGTATTAATTATCACCTGTATGCCAACGATACCCAACTGTACTATAAAATAAAATCCCACTTAGATGTCCTACACCTTAACACTGCCCTGGCTAATATACAAACCTTGTTCTACTCAAGTCAAGTCAAAAACTTTTATTCGATTAATCAATTTGATAATCATAAAAAGTACATCATAGACAAAATAAATACATATACATAAAAACACATTATTGTAATATGGTACAAAAATTTGGTTCAAATAAAAAGGATTCAGTTAGACGATATCTCCATAGCGTTACGGACCTTTAAACATGATTTCAAGAACATTGCTACATTTTTTGCCATATATTGGGAATCCAATTGTTGAAGTGCTAGCATGGCTGGGCGACACGTTCTCAACCCCATTTGACGTAGCAGTGGCATAATCCAACGTTTACGCGCTTGTACATAGTAGCGACAGAATAAAATAACGTGGATGGTCGTTTGGGGAGAGACGTGATCGCATGGACAGTTTATTAAATCGTGTGACCAGTTTAACACTGTTGGAAAGGAAACAAGGCGGAAAAACAAATTAAAACGAAACCTGGTTAATAGGAATTTCTCATGGTTCGATGTATAGGAAGTAAGATAAGGCTGAATTCCTAGGGACGTTTGGACCATCAATACATGAGTATTTGTTGGTTTATGTACTTCGGTGGTTAAACGTAGTTCTCTGAGGTGGTTTAAACATAGTTGTTTCAGTGCTTTTCTGCTTATTGGATCCATGGTGGATGGCTCAGTGAAATAATGGAAAAAATTCAAATCCTTCAAAAAGTTGGCAACATATGTTAACCATGGAATTCGTTTCCAGGCCGACATTTTCAAACAGTCAGAGATTAATGCGCGTGTTAGGTGACATTCTGGCTAAGTCCATATACGGTGCCATAAAAGAACTGGTTGACATTTGATGATATCCAATATAAAGTCGATACCCAATTCGATATGGCAACCGTAAGTTGGCGCGCTCTGTGGAAGTGCCAGAAGATATTTTGTGAAGTGGTTTTGAATTTTTTGGAGATCTTCGGTATTTATATGGCCCCAAACACCTGATCCGTAAGTAGCGATACTCTGGCACTTTGATTCATAAATCTTAATCTGTTCAGGTGGAGCCGGTTTGCCCAGTTTACTAGAAAAGGAGACAAGGGCCGAGGTCGCTCTCTGGAAGAGTAGTTTCCTACTTGCCAGCGCCCTTTTCCAAGTTAGCTGATCGTCTATTAAAATACCAAGATATGGATATTCCCTGGTTCGTTCCAATTTAGTGTGATCGATATGTAGATGTTTCGAATTTTTTACCTTTGGGCCCGTATTCATGACAAAGGTCTTGGTTTTGTTCACTTTTAGACCCAATGATAACATGTACTTGCAATATTTATCGAGTTGTTTTTGGAGCTGCACCAGGGTTCTGGCAAGTATAACAGTCGTCGGCGTATAATAATGCCGGGATAGGGCGGCGGTTGATGGTGGGTAGGTCCTGGCACCCCTCTAGCATGGCTGTTTCCAGCCCGTTAGTGTAGAGGTTGAACAAGAAGGGTGCCAGGACACAACCCTGTCTGACTCCCCTTGTAATAGGGGATGAAATGAAGATGACAGTTCACCTCCCAGCCCGTACCTCACGCAAGCGGAAGCATCGGAGTACAGCTCACGCAAGAACTTAATTAGTGGAGGGTCAACGCCCACTTCTTCCAATATAGCCCATAACCTGGCGTGTATCACGCAGTCAAACGCCGCGCTGAGATCGACGTAGACCAAAAATAGGTTGCCCCGTTTAGCTTTCGCGTATTTTCCTATCAAGAGGGTAAGGTTTAAGGCCTGTTCCACAGTCCCCAGTCCCTCCCGGAATCCATACTGGAGGTCGGTGATGATGTTCTTGTCTGTCGCCCAATCCTGGAGGCGTTCCAGGATGAGGCGACCCGCGACTTTCCCCAGTGAATCCAGGAGGGAGATGGGTCTATAGCAGGCTGGGTTATTTCTATCCCCCTTTTTAAAAATTGGGAGAAGGATGGAGGATGACCAAGAATCCAAAAGGCCAGTTTTTAAGATTGCCGCAATCAGCTGGGTGACTATTGGGGACCATAAGTCAATATTGGCGACAAATATATCGAGGGGGACGCCATCCGGGCCAGGGGCCTTTCCAATTTTAGAGGTAGTTAACGCATGCCTAATCTCGCTAAGAGAAAAATGCAGATAAATTGGATATATCTCCACCTTTGGGGTTATCGGCTAATGGATCAGCTTGACTGGGGCAATCCGAGGGGGGATCACTAAAGATCATCGAAAAGTGAGTCACCCACTCATCTGCGGTCACAGCCACATCCAGATGTTGGTGAGAATTTTCGGCGGCCAAAAAAGGGGATTTAATAACCTGCCAAAATTGAGAGCTGTCCTTATTTCTTGAACTCTCATGTAATTGGGCCCACAGTTTTTTCTTGTATTCTTTTTTGCAGTTATTTCGGGCCTGTTTGTACTCAGATCTGAGTTTAGCCACCTCGCTTTTGGTTCTGGCTTGGTTATGGAGAGCTTTTTTTAATGCGTTCAGCGCTTTCCGGCATTCGGAGTTAAACCATCTTGGTGTTAATTGATTATCAGGTTTGTGGTTGCGACGTAATTCGACCTGAATTATTTTTAGAATTTCCCTAAAGCTAAAAATGATTTGCTCGGGGGTGGAGTCTACCGACAAACAGTTGTTAATCCATTCGGATGCTTTCGATATGACCTTAGTGGTGGTTAATATGGGGTCAATTTTTGACCATTTCACGGAAAAACCGTTAGTTCTGTCCATGGTCAAAGATTTCTGAGTTAATTGACTCATCCTTATGGGGTTGGAGTTGGTGGAGGTTAAATTAAAAGTAATGCTGTTTGGGAAGTGATCACCTGAAATTTCTGAACCTGTGATAAAGTGAGAAATTGTACCTTTTAAAAAGTATGAACACAAAATAAAATCTATCGTACTAAAACAGTCCCTACCGTGGAAAGTAGGTTTAAATTCCACGGGGGGATGTACGAGTTCGTTAGCATATAACAGTTCTAAAGTCGCAATGCTATCATTAAAACAATCACCTACGTGAGAATGGGCAAAATGAGTCATTGGGCTATCCTGTTCATCTAGAATGCCGCAAGTGCCATTTTTATGTGTTTGGCATAGTGGGACATTAAAGTCCCCTCCCCATACTATATTACACACAGGTGATAATTTCTTTAAGCGTTGTTCTTTTATAAACAATGAAAGACCTGTAACTATTTTTACACATTCTACAATAGGCAAATTATTATAAAAATTAATAAAACAATATGATGTACCATTATTAAAAGAAACCAAAAGTATTTGGTAGTTTGAAGTGAACTGAAGAATGGAAATATTCCTAGCTTGCAGATTATTTGAAACATATATTGCTAAACCGCCCATGTGTCTGCCATGGGTGGATGGACTCGCTGGGGAGTGAAATGTTTTGTAACCCTGTATATGGAGTGGCATAATTGTCCAAGTCTCTTGCAAACAAATTATCTGGTGAGTGGTAACAAATTTTAACCATGGTTCAAACTTGATCTTGGATCGAAGTCCAGCTACGTTCCAAAATAGTACGGATACCTGCAAAGATGATGCTATTGTGCGTTTGGGAACTGATGTTCTTGTTTGGGGCAGTGTGTGGGCGGGAGAATGGTTGTCTGCAGTATCACATTGTTGCAAAACCTTCACATTTTGTTGTGGATGAATGTCATTTGGGACCTTGAGCTCTACAGAGGGAGGGGGTATCGCCAGTCTAGGGAGTGAATTTAAGGGAGATGGAGGTGTCAATGGTATAGAGGATGGAAGACCTAAAATAGGAGTTTTTTTTTTACCTGGATGTTAACCGATGGTGGTCAGTCCACCATCTCAAGGCAATCGAATCTATTGTACATAGGGATACCTCTCCAATCGTGAGATGGCCTCTTATCTACGCCTCCATAGCCCGCCCATGGAACCCAATCTGGTTTTCTGTTCCAAGTCCCTACCTGTGTCCAGTTCCACTCTGGACCTGAAACATAGCTTTTAGCTGGGGGATAGAAGAAAGCCAATCTTTTGGTATCTATTCCTTCCAGGGATGTTTGAGAACCCCCAATTGAGGAGATATGTTCGACCGTTTGGGGGTCTTCAAAAGTAATTATGACACAGTCCCCGGGAATTGTCTTTGGCTCCTTTCCCACCCAGGGAACCCTGCGGACAGACGTGACTCTGTTGTTGGCGTAGGGGGGAAGGGGCCTGTTGGTTGATAGCCAGTGTAGAACTTTGTTTTTTAAGGACCATCCTGGTTCCTCTGAATTTAGATGCAGCTCAGGAACCCCGGTCATGATGATAACATATGGGGTTGCCTCTGGCGGGAGGTGTGCTGGGCGACGACCGTGTTGTTTGGTATTGTAAGCTGCATTTTTTGTGGCAGGTGTCCTTAGTGAATTCGTTGCATAAGAATGCGGATTTGTTGGCACTGAAGACAATGTTTGTGCTAATGGAGGTGGATTAGCAACGCTCCCTTTTGCAGCTATTGGGGGTTGCGCTTGTTGCGTATTCAAAATCGTAGTTTTTTGTTTCGCCTGCGCTGAGGTAGTTACAGGCTTATGCTGTTGGAGGGAATGAAGGGTTGTAGAGGACCCTGCTTTATTCTCGTTTACGCGCGTTGTTATTGGGATTTGGGCCACTGGAAGGGTAGAAACTGGAATTGGGTTCTTCTTAGAGTTTGAAACAGATAGTAATGATGCTAGTGATTTTTCTATATTGTGTAATGCTAGTTCAATAGGTTTCAAGTGTAGTTTGATTAATGACTCTAGCGAGGCCAGTGAATGCGAGTCATCAGTGCATGTGAGTTGCCCATTACCCATATTACTATTAATGGAGGGATTGTTAATATTGGTTGGGAGATTTATAATATCAGCCGAGGTAGCGATCACCTGATGTTGAAGAGGCGATAAATGGCTAACAACTTGATCGGCTGTGGAAGGTTGAACCATAGATTGAGTAGGGGAGATGACTTGACGTGAAAGATTTTTCCTTTTACATTCCTTTCTATTTTTTGGAATCGCCCCTTCCCTCTGCCCCCTAGTATTGGGTGAGGGAGAATCCTCCTGAGTAGGAATCGTAAAGAGGGGTGGAGTTCTCTCGAGTGATAGGGCTGAACGAGAAGGAGAAGGAAGTGATAATTGTGTGGCGGACAAATCTATAGTCACTGATAGGTCCACCGTTCCCGGGGCCATGTTGGTAACTAATAGAGCGCCGGGATCTAGGTTACGTAGGGGGGTTTTGGCTGCAGCCAGTAATCCCAAGGAGGATCGCTTGGCTGTAGCAAGGTCTTGGGAAACCCTCCTTTCTAACAGTAGTACACCTTGGTTAATGGCGTCATTAGCTTTCGCAATAAACTGGTCGATGGGGCCTGTTTTCTGGGCAGCATGGGATGGTTTGGTGCTTCTGGTGTTCCTGGGTGACATAGTTGCTATATCGTAAACAATAAACAATAGAATACGTTACGACAATATTTTTGCGGAACACAACAGTAAGATGACAGATGAATATCCACTTAATGATAACAACGACAAAGTGTCAATGGAGTGGCCCAGTCCAGTCTTACCCGGTCTTGAACGGGCTTAAACGGGCCCGCCCTTGGCCCGGGCTTCGCCCGGCGTCCCGCGAGACGGTGGTGATGCTGCTTTTGAGCGCCTCCTGGCGCTAACAGGGGACGCGGCAGAGCGCAGGGGCTTCTGGGGACTGTAGTTCGGACCACGCTCGTCTCCTCTCGGCGGCCCTGCTATGATGACAGAAGAACGGAGGGCGGCGGGAGACAAGCGGCAGATGGTTCTCGTGAGGCACGACTCTCCCCAGGCAGTCAGCAAGGACAGGTTAGCAATCCGGCAAGTTTGGCAAATGAAGTGGTTTCCCACCACTCGACCGTGGTGATGCTGCTTTTGAGCGCCTCCTGGCGCTAACAGGGGACGCGGCAAAGCGCAGGGGCTTCTGGGGACTGTAGTTCGGACCACGCTCGTCTCCTCTCGGCGGCCCAGCTCTGATGACAGGAGAGCGGAGGGCGGCGGGAGACAAGCGGCAGATGGTTCTCGTGAGGCACGACTCTCCCCAGGCAGTCAGCAAGGACAGGTTAGCAATCCGGCAAGTTTGGCAAATGAAGTGGTTTCCCCCATCTCAAACTCAAACCAAACCAAACAAACTGAAATCTTTCTTTTCTCTCCTAAAAACAACCCACTCCCCATCCAAACATGGATCTCTGACCTTAATGCCCTAAACTGTTCGCTCTCCTTATCCGAATCAGTAAAATCCCTTAGCATCACCATTGACAGTAAGTTAACGCTCAATTCCCATATAAAAATATCTAGAAACGGAGCACTTTTCACGCTCCACATCTCAAAAAAATCAAACCTTTCATTCCACCGGAAGATTTTAAATCTGTTGTCCAATCTCTAGTCCTCTCGAAAATTGACTATGGCAACGCCCTACTCTCTGGATCTCCCAAAGTCCTCCTTGCCCCCTTCAAATCTGTTCTCAACCTAGCGGCCAAGCTTACAACTGACTGCAAACTCTCTGACCACATCTCGCCTGCTCTTAACACCCTTAAATGGCTTCCTATCGAAGGCAGATCCTCCAATAAAATAGCCTGCATTACATACAAAGCCCTTCATCAAAAGACCCCGCTTTCAAACAAACTCAAACAGTGCCTGATCGATGAGAAGCACCAACTGTCTCTTCCTCGTCCCCTCTCTGTTAAGAAAGAAAACTGTGCAATCTCGCTTCTTCTCCGGTAAGGCTCCCAGCATCTGGACTGCCCTCCCTAAAGAGCTACAACTCAACCCTTTACACGCCAGTTTAAAAAACAGACCTTAAAATGAACCTGCTCAACAAATATTGGGGTCCTTAATCCTTCCATTACCATACCTGTTATACTCTCCCCCCTTCTTGAAACCCCCTCTTCCCCCTCTTTTCACTCCTCCTGTGTTGACCCCACCTATTCACTCCCTTCCATACCCATCTTCACCTTTTTTTCCAACCTACCACCCCTTTCCGAACACTTCCCCTCCCCCTCTTTCTCTCACTTGCACAACCCTTCCTTATTCACAAAAAATGAGTCCACCTCCTTTATACTGTTTAATAATTTGTAATTACTCTATTCACGTGTTGTTTTATAAATTGCTAATTCTTTGCATTTTTTATTAATTCAAGCTATGTTACTCAATGTGGTTCTCAAAGTCCGTCATGTCTGAATGCTTCTTTTGGACACCACTGTTTTGTATTCCATGTACTCTTGTCATTCCATGTAAAGCGCTCTCATACCGCCGGGTGGAGCCAGCGCTATATAAAACCTTTTAAATAAATAAATAAAATAAATAATACATTTCAATTACTTAATTATTAAATAATTATGCTAATTATGTCTTTTATTTTCGGTGTGTTGGGGTGTTTGTAAGTATAAATGGTGGGCAGTCATTTAATTCAAATTTATGAATTAATAATTGGTTGTTAATTAAATTTAAGTATTTGTAAATTAATTATGGTAATTGTCTAATTTTAGGTGTGTGTTGTGGTGTTTGTAGGTGTAAACGGTGGGAAGTAATTTGTGTTTAATTAATATACACTTGTTAATTAATGTTCATAGATTCATATTTTGGGTAATTTTTAAATATCTTTTGATATATTTATTTTTAAAAGGGGTAAAGGGTGGGTATTAAATACATTTTACTAATTTAATTATTAATTGTTTATAATAATTGATTGTTTTTTTAAGATACTTTCTAAATGTGTTTTATTATTTGATAGTTTAGTTTGTGTTGTGCAAATTATAGTGTTAAAGTGTGTAGTAGATTAATGTTTATAATTTTGTTATTAGTAAGAATTTTTTAATTGTTTATTAATTATGTAAAATATGTAAATACATTTAATTAAGAAACATGAAGTGTTATTTTTATTAGTATGATGTTATAGGTTAGGAAATTACATAAATACATTTATTTTGTCATGAATTGATTTTTTGTGAGTATTTTAAAATAAGTGTGTGTTGGTAAATGCATTTGTTATTTTTTTATATATAGTATTTGTAAGATTGTGTTATATGTAATTACTATTGTTATATATGTTCTTTTTATATGTTTTAAACATTAATTTAAAATATTGATTATTAACTTTTATTATATTTTTGATTTTTTAATATATATATATATATATATATATATTTATTTATTTTTTACTACGGTATCCAGCACTTTCCCTATTGTTGCACTCACTAGAGTGGGAATAGTCATTTTTACCCCTTCGCTATCCAACACTTTCCCTGCTGTTGCATTCTTTGGAGTTGGAATAGTAAATTTAACCCCTCCACTATCCAGTACTTTCCCTACTGTTGCACTCTCTGGAGTGGGAATAGTAAAGTTAACCCCTTCGCTATCCAACACTTTCCCTACTGTTGCACACCCTGGAATGGGAATAGTAAATTTTACCCCTCTGCTATCCAACACTTTCCCTGCTACTCCACTGTCCAACACTTTATCTACTGTTGCATTCACTGAAGTTGAACATTTTATTTTAAAGACTTTGATAGAGCAAGCTTCGCATCGCGACTTGCTCGAGTCATGAACCTCGCCCCTGTGTAATCAATTAATAAATTTGTACGTCTTACTAATCTTTTATTTTTATATTCGAACGAAGTAGATGAAGCTTGCATATGTGTTTTCTAATACAACTAATCCATGTCCCTAAAACATGGCCGCCGCTTGGAAAATTGCTTCTGCGCATGCGTCAGTCACACTCACGTGACCTGACGTAGTTATAAGTTTGGTGGGAAAGGGTGCGCATGCGTAATACACAGCTTTCGTGAATAACGTGGTGAATGCTCTTGTGTTCGTGTATATGTTGCTAATGTTTAAACTGCATAGTATATTTTTATAATGATAAGTTTAAAGTACAAAACCAATGATGTGTTTTTCATGCATTCACTTCTATGTTTTAATTTGTTCTCGCTTACTTTTCATGTACTGCGGGAAATGGGGGTCCGAACCGGTTGGGAGCCATATTGAAGGTCCCTTCTGCGCATACTCGTGGTGCACTGAAAGGTGGCAACATTGGACAGTGGAACTCAGCCAGCTGGCAGCCACAGTCAAGATGCTCATGGGAAAGCCACCTCTGGCCTACGAGAATGGAGAAAGTTGCTCCTTATATGATACATTGTGTGTTGCGCTATTGTTTGCTGTACAGCTTCCCATGGGAACCCCAATCTCGCTAGGCGGTACCCAGAGATGCAAAGTAGGCCTCCAAATAGTCTGTTCTGATTGGTGTGTTACCCAAATCCTACCTTAGGACCAATCTAAATTGAGGGATTCTGACACTTTGCAACATTTGGGGTGGTACACCGTCACAAAACCGTATATCTACCCTGGGTTCACCTAGGGAAATTGTCCGACTTGTCTGGTTTAGCTGACCTGTCACTGACCCAATGCACTCAATAGGTGACTGAAGATACAGAGAGCTGCGGAGCACTCTGTCCGAAATTTGACCATAGACTAAGGGTTTACTAAACCTTAAAGTGCTGGCGGAGCACTTTGCTGGGAGTTCGCTGACCCAATCGGGGTCTTGATCGATAGCTGCAGAGAGGGTGGAGCGCAGGCGTTGCTTCCGAACTGCGGGTGCTGGTCCTGTCCTGAGGGTCCTGTCCGAGATGTCCTGTCCTGATTCCTAATCTGAGGGTTTCCTGTACTGTCCTGGGTGTCTATTCTGCACCTGCTGTCCATTGAGGGGTATCCTTCCTTGAGGGTTTCCTGTCCTTAACTGACCCGTGGCCAGGGTTTGGTTTCCACACCAGTCTAGGTAAATATTCCTCTGAAAACTCTGAATCTTGCACCTTTCTAAATTTCCTGTCTTTTGCTTTAATAAAGACATACCTTTGCATATGTTACTTTTCCATGCTTTTCCGCAACCATTTAATCATAAAGTCATTTGCATTTGGTTTCATAACGTGTTCCTATGTTACCCTATTTGTTAGAAATTATATTCTGTATTGCAGTTTGTCACTTTCTCATATGGTCTAGAACCTCCTTACTTAAATTGTCTAAAGAACTTTTGCCTGATGTATAGCGTGTTTCTCTTCATAGACTCTCCTATAGTTATATAGGATCTTTGAATTTACCATAGTATAAACTCTTCCAATAGGGAATCTCTAGTACGTGCATAAGATTGTTTCCTTAAGGAATGTCCATTCTTAAACTTTCTTCTAAAATCCGCATAGCATATTCCCGTTGCATCTCATATCAGAATTTCAATGGTTACCCTGACTTTATTTCTCTCTAGTTATGTACTTTTCATTATTTTGATTATTGATTGTCTTATTCTTGTAAATCTAATGATTTCTGAGAACGAACTTTAGATAAAGACTTTAAAACTTCCAGTTGTCCGTGGTCATTTACAAAGAGAATTTGAATGTTATTTGTTGGGTTTGTATTTTGCTGCCTTTCCTTTTACAGCTAGCTCCCTGATCCATTGTGGTCATAGGTACCCGCATCGGTGGATGGTAAGTCGGGTATTCTGAAGAATAACGAAAGGAACTCACAAATTATTGATAGTAGACCGTGAGGTCATCCGATCAATGTATATGGTGATTTGAAATATATGGGCCCGAAGACCGGAAGTGGCGAAATTATTGGTCGGGTGACCCGCGCGCTCTATCAGTATTTTTCTGGTAGCAGAGTTATGGTTAGGGAATAGTTAAAGGTTAGGTAGGACTAGTTAAGCTAGCCAAGTCGGTAGCTGCTAACATTATTGCTGCTATAAGAGCGGCCATTTCGGGGACTTGATCACTCTCTTGAGATGCGTTGCTTTTGAAATTTATGAATTGTTTGAAAATTGTTATTCTTGTTCTTATATTGTTATATGTATTAATCCATGCGTATGTAAAACGGTTTGTTAAGTGTTGTCGGAAATCCCCGGGGAAATTGAATGGCAAGTGGTGAATAGAATCTACTTGCCTCGAGGTCGCAGGCTCAAGGAAAGTTAGGTGCAGGTTAGGTAGGACCGGAAGCACTAACTAGGGCTTTTTCTGAATACATGTGTGAATAAATGTTAGTAACGAGGTTCATTGGCAAAATTCCCATAGTGGCGTAACCTAATAAGGGTCACATCGGAAGAGTAGCAGGTTCATCGGAGCGTGGGTGAAAGCAAAGGGGTCCGCTGGGAAACCTTAGACTCGGATATATCCCGGAATGAGTGGATGGGTCTAGGGAAGTAACAGGTTCACTGATGCTAGAGTGAAGGGTAGGCGGAAGAGATCTACTCGTAGTGTGTGAAAAGTAAATGGAAGTAGTTTACTTGCAGTAAAACAACTCTTTTTCTGTCTAGACACTTGAGCACTGTGGCGAATGTGTATTCGTCGTAAAATAACCAAGTACTAAGCACTTTAGAAAGAAAGAAAGTTTCCGTTACCTTGCGAAGGGAGAGAGTCAGTCGCGAAGCGTCTCTGACGTCACTCCGTGCCGCGCTGGGATTGGTAGAAACAGCGGGCGGGTAGCGGGCTGGAATTGTGAAGGAGGGGTGAGCGCCGAAGCGTGAGAACTGTCTCGCGAAAAGGCCGCGCACCCATTGGCCGAAAATCATTTGAACTTGTGCACCCCATTGGTCGCACGGAATTACAAGACGCATTCTGATTGGAGGTAAGTTTGTAAACAAAGTTAAGCGTAGGAATCGTATGTGGCACTCGTATACTCCAGAGACTAGACCAGATCCAAGAAACCTAGGGTTTGAAAGGGATCAGTGGAAGGCTAATAGATACGGCATTATGTACGGAAATAAGCGAAAATTGTCCCTTGTAAATAAGGTAAAGAATTACTTCAAAAAGGACAAGCCGATCAAAACTAGAGAGGGCATTGTGATTCCACCACCAAATACTCCCGCCTCTTTCATGATGTTCGACAGAGGGTACAATACATGTGTGTGGTTAGAAAATTGGGCGAAATACACACAAGATGACGGAATAATGGCCTTTCCGTTAGAAGGTACCTTTAATGGTAGGATCCTATTCAATTTAAGAACCCGAATGAATGAATTACATCCCAGACCGAGACTAACGCAGTATGAGGCATTAGAGGAATGGGAGATCGAGGCTTTCCAAAGAGAAAAGCCCCGAATGGACAAAGGGCTGACAAAGTATTACCCAAAACTGAAACAAGAAACCCGAGACAAAAAGATGAAAGAATGGAGACAGAGCATGATTGTTGAGGGACTGTTTCCCATGATGCCAGCAGAAGATCCTCCTGGGGGGGGGGAAAAGGACAGAGAAATCCAAACACTGGGGGGCCCTCGGAGAATCACATGACGAATTGTTAGATGACATATGCATGAGAAGTCCGCCTCCTTATAATGAGGGACACCGACCTTCGAGTGCAGGGGATGTTCCCCGGAGACCTCTACAAAGGGAAGAGGTCAGGTCCGCAAGTGTAGGAGGGGATTATCTAATTCCTCCTTATACTGAAAATCTAGGACCCGTAGAAACCAGAAGTATTTACCCAAGGAGACCAATTGGTGGGGAGATGGGACATTCACGGGAAGGAGATTTTTGCTCTCGTCCCCCTTACGGAGGTGAGGTGAGGTCCTTAAGTTCAGGAATGCCATTATTACAGCCACGGGATGAAGAAGATCCGAGAATTCTAGGCACAGGAAGTTTGTTTCAGAAACCTAATTATGGCGGAGGACCAAGTGAGACACATCCCACTGCCCCGAGTTATGCTCCCATTCTAACACCGCAGGTGTTACATGACAAGTCATTGGACAGGTTATTAGAAGAGAAAGAGCGAGAAGCGCTAGCAAACCAGAGAGCTGAGATAATACAGAAAATGTCACAGCTAAATACAAGTCCTGAAGCCTTGACGATCCCAGTAACTATCGGACCAGTGGTTCCGTTGTACGGGGACCGTCAAGGAACTCCGAAAACTCCAGTAATTACTCCTGTCATTGCACCGACTAGACCAGAACCATTAATTGTAGATGACCAGACAAGTGAGTGTGAGTCGGAGGTCTCGCTGCTAGATCTGCCCGTTAGAAATACAGGAAAAAGGATACAGAAAAGACATAATCCTTTTAACGCAAGGGAAATTCAAATGGAATCGACCTCAGGTACTAAGAGTGTCACCTTGGTGACTCCTGAAGAAATCGAAAGATGGAGTCAAGAATTTGAAAAACAAGCGTCCCCAACGAAACCTTTAGATCTCTACAAGCTGAGAATAGAAATAGAGGAATTGATGGCAGGAAACGTAGGATTAGATAGATTAAATACCTACTCTGAAGACGAAATGCTGTTTATCTGCAAGAGTCTCACCCGAAATACCCGAGTACTTCATGAAAAACTGACAGATACTGCTGCTAGCATGGGAATAGATATTTCAAAATCAAAACCACTGCAGAAACCATATAGGGCAGATTTCTCAGACAAAGGTTTGGAAAACTTGAATGTTTTAGGGAAGAAAGCACAGGTCAAAGAACTATTGACAGTATTACAAAAATGGGGAGATGTGGAAAGGTGGAAAGCCAGATGGGCCAAGAAAAAGGATGGGGCCAAGAAAAAGGATGAGGCCAGGTCTAGGCAGGCAACTCCCGAATTCTTGCTAAAGGAAGCTGACAAACCAGAACAGTTATGCCCTATGCGTGAAGTACCAGGTGGAAAATATGTGCACGTTCCATGGTCCAGACAGGATATTGTGTCCTTTACTAACGATTTCCCGAAATTACGCGAAAAGCCCGTGGATTGGTATAGGCAGGTAGAAAGATTCGTGAAAGTGCAAAAATGCCTGTGGAAGGACCTGGATGGGTTCTTCGACATAGTGGTCCCTGTGGATCTATGGACCGAGTGTAAAATAGCCATAGCTTGGCCTAGTGAGGAATACCCAAGAGATGACAAAACAGGGGAACCATCGAAGGAAGTAATGAGAAAATATGAGCAGGTAATACAGCATCTGAAACTAAAAGTGCCAGCAAAGGAAACTGATTGGACCAAGATAGATAGAACCACGCAGGAAAGAGCCTAGACTGTGCACTCCTTTTACGAAAGGCTGTTGCAGGTGTTCAAAACATACAGCGGTATAGACAACATCGAGATGAAGGATATGACACATTTTATTTACAGGTTTGTAAATGGTTTAAGACCCGAAATTTGTCAATGGATAAAAGATAACAAAATCTGTTGGCATACTAAAAAGATGGATGAGGTCCTACGGTACGCAAAGTACTGTGAGGACGAGATGGCAGAAAAGAAAAAGGCTCTCAAGGAGAAGGTTATGTGGGCTCAAGTGAAGCTCGCAGAACAGCAGGAAAAACAATTGAATAAAATGGCCAAAACTACTCAGAATCCAGGTCCTGGGGGTGGGGGTGGAGGAAAGCCCCGGCCCAAAATGAGCAGGGAGGAGGCTAAGAAGAAATTTCCCTGCCACCAGTGCGGAGAAATTGGACACTGGCGAGATGAGTGTCCCTATTTGCAGGATGATAACTCCCAAACACCTGATTTAACTCCACAGACGCAGAATGAAATACCAAGAAAGACCCAACAACAGGTAAAAACGATTCAGTTGCCCCGAGCACCAAAGCAAGTATTTAAGGGAAAATCGACGCAGGGTGAGGACGTAGAAATCTGGGGGAGCAATGAGAACAGAAATGCAGCAACTTCGCAGTATTTACTAAATGATACCTTCTTTTGTGATGACCAGTACTGACGGGGCCTGAGAGGGGAGGACGAGGACTGCGTGCTTGGCGCCTCCTTGCCGGTAGACCAGTCAGGACCATACATTGAAGGAAAGGTTGACGGAAATGATGTCACCTTTCTGTTGGACACTGGCGCTACCCGTTCTACTGTAAGAACAGTGGACGTTCCAAACCTACCCCTCTCGGGAGAAGCAATCCAAGTAGTGGGGGTATCTAATCAACTGATTAGTACTCCTGTTACCGAGCCCATGGAGATCTCAATTGGAAACTTTAAAGAAATGCATAGATTTGTCGTTTGTGACACCAGTCCAGTGAACTTACTGGGACGTGATTTGCTGTGCAAAATGAACTGTACCATCTTTTGCACACCAAAGGGTGTTGAAATTCAGACCCCAGATGAAGATGGCATTTATAAATTAATGTTAATCAGACCCGACTCAGAAATTAAACGAATGATTATGCAGGATTTGCCCAAAGAACTCCAAGAAACAGTGAAGCCAGAGGTATGGGACTTTACCGGGAAAGATGTAGGATTAATGAAAAACGTAGACCCCATACAGATAGCAATAAAGGACAATGCAGTATACCCTAATACTAAACCCTACAGAATGAATGCAGAAGTGAGAGCAGGTGTTGCCCTGGAAATACAGAAATTGCTAGAAGGAAACATCATACAGGAAGTAATGAGTAGCCCATGCAACTCACCGATTATGGGCATCAAAAAGCCTAGTGGCAAGTACAGAGTAGTTCAGGACCTAAGAAAGGTAAACAAGATAGTGGTTCCTTGCTGCCCTATTGTCCCGAACCCAGCAGTGATTCTGTACCAAATTCCCTGGGATGCTGAGTGGTTCACTGTGATAGACCTATGTCATGCATTCTTTTCCATTCCCTTGCATCCAGACAGCAAATTTCTTTTCTCATTTGCTTTCAACAGTCACGTGTATGTCTGGAACAGGGTCCCCCAGGGGTACACAGAGAGCCCCTCTATTTTTAATCAGATCTTGAAAAAATGCTTGGAAACTTTGGTCTTACCTGGAAATTCTGTTTTGGTGCAATACATTGACGACCTCTTGGTGGCGTCCAAAAGTCATAAAGATTGTGTGATTGACACCATTGCCCTACTGAATCACCTGAGTGAAAAGGGACATAAAGTGGCCCCTGAAAAATTACAGTTCTGTGCAAAATCAGTGAAATATCTGGGGCACCAGATAGAGAAAGGCAGCAGGAAAGTAACGTCAGAAAGAGTGAGAATAATTCAAAAGATGCAGTTACCCCGTACTCAGAAAGAAATCAGAATGTTCCTTGGGGTGATAGGATACTGCAGGCAATGGATTCTGGGATTTGCAGTCCTAGCTAGGCCTTTGATAAAAATGACCAAGAGAGGAACACCGGATATCGTAGAATGGGATGATGAAAGCTTAACAGCCTTCACAAAATTGCGAGATTGTCTGTGTACAGCCCCTGCGTTGGGAATGCCAGACTATTCCAAGGAATTTGCCCTGTTCTGTGACACTCGCGATAATTGCGCGTTGTCAGTCCTAACACAAGAGCATGGCACAACCAGAAGGCCAGTGGCATATTTCTCTGCCACCCTGGATCCAGTGGCTGCTGGATTACCAGGATGTCTGAAAGCAGTAGCTGCTACTTGCACAAGTTTAGAGCAGAGTGAATCCATTGTCATGGGACATCCTGTAACTGTGTATGTTCCACATGGAGTGGTGATTTTACTAACCAGAACGAAAACTCAGTAACTCACCCCTAGTCGGCTGACTAAATACGAGAGGATTCTCGTGGGTGCTGCGAATATAACCATTGTCCGGTGCAACATTCTGAACCCCGCCACTCTGCTTCCCGACTCAATGGATATGGAAGATGGGGAGGAAGATGAGCATAACTGCATTGATTTAACAGAATTTTGCACAAAACCACGCCCAGACATTAAAGAAACACCTTTGCCTAAACATGACAAGGAATTGTTTGTGGATGGTTCATGCCTAAGACATGAACAAGGAGGCCTGAATGCTGCCTATGCTGTAGTCTCCTTAACCAAAATTGAAGAAGCAGGTTATTTATTTGGAGTAAAGTCTGCACAAGTAGCCGAATTGATCGCTATGATAAAAGCTTGCAAATTGGGGAAAAACGAACGCCTAACAGTGTATACTGACAGTCAGTACTGTTATGGAGTTGTGCATGACTTTGGCCAATTATGGCTACAGAGGGAATTCCTGACTTCATCAGGTACCCCTATTCGAAATGGAAAAGTTGTTCAAGACCTTTTAGAGGCAATCCAGTTACCAAAGGAATTGGCAGTGGTCAAGTGTGTTGCTCATAAGAAGGACTTTGACCCTGTATCTTTGGGAAATGATTTCGCTGATCGAGTGGCAAAATTATGCGCCAGGGATCGACTGATCATAAATCCAAAACGGGGGGGGGGGCCGGAAACAGCTGCCAACTTCGAGTGTTTGAAGAAGTGCCTACATGGGATGAAGTGAGAGAATGGCAGCAGGCGACACCCTGGCAAGAGAGAGAGAAGTGGAAGGAAGAAGGGTGTAGACCAAGACGTGAGGATGGTGTCATCTTGGGCCCAAATGGTATGCCTGTGTTACCCAGACACTTGCTTGGCACAATGGCTAGACTGATACATGAGGGATCACACATTGGTAGGGACGCCATGATTCTGGTATTCCAACAGACTTGGTACAGCAAAAAGTTCAGGAAAGTAGCAGAGTCCCTCTGCCAGAGGTGCTTGTCATGTCAACAGTTCAATGCAGGCAAGAGAACAATGGTGGAACTAGGGAAAATTGGGAGGTCAGGGGGTCCCTTTGTGAGAATACAGGTTGATTTCATCACCATGCCACGTTGTGAAGGGAAACGTTATGTCCTTGTCATTGTCTGCCTATTTTCAAAGTGGGTGGAAGCTTACCCTACTCCCCAAAGTGACGCACTGACAGTAGCCAAGTGTTTACTGAAAGAACTGATACCTAGATTCGGGGTTCCAGTCACTATTGAATCAGATAGAGGCCGACATTTTCAGAATGATGTGATCGACCAACTCTGTAAGGCATTTGGGATCTCGCAAAAACTCCACTGTGCATATCATCCAGAGGCTTCTGGAGTGGTGGAACAAATAAACGGGACTATCAAAACAAGACTAGCGAAATTGTGTGATGCATCTGGCATGACCTGGGTAAAGGCCCTGCCTCTGGTTCTGATGGGACTCCGAAGTATTCCAAACCGGAAGACAGGCCTGAGCCCCCATGAAATCCTGATGGGAAGAGTGATGAGACAAGCATGGGTACCAGGAAGCAAACTGTTGAGTATTACTGATGATTTGGTGCTTGAATACTGCAAGAGATTAGGTGACCAAGTGCGTTATATCTCTCGCCAGATCGGAGAAGACGCCGTCGCCAATCCAACAACACCTCTTCACAAACTGGTTCCAGGGGACTGGGTCAAAATCAAGAAGCATACTCGGTCGAGCTGCCTGGCATCAAGGTGGGGACAGAAGCGCCAAGTAATCCTGGTAACAACCACAGCAGTGAAGTGTGCAGGTGTTCCCCATTGGATCCACGCCAGCCACACCCAGAAGGTACTACCAGACAAGGGGCCTGGAGAAGAAGGCCGTCCAGCAGAGGGGCCTGCAGAAGCAAGACCAGAAGTAACTGACGACGTACAGCCCAGTACCAGTCAAGCTGAGGGGTTCCCAGAAGTTGGTCCAGAAGTAGCTGATGACGAGCTGCCAAGCATATGGCCAGATGAGTGGATACCCTTGATTGACCTCAGCGAAGACCCCATCAGAACAAGGGAGCGAATTTGGGAAGGTAGAGAGTGGAATAGAGAGGAAAAGCAAGGCACAGGCGAAGAACCTCAGACTATTGAGATTCACATCAAAACTGAGGAAGGAGAAGGTCAGACAGGGACTGAGCAAATAATTGATACACCTCCACTGACTCCTGATGTCGAAAAGGGACAGACTAGACATAGTGTAATAGTTCGAGCAGAAGAAAATCAAGGGATCGAAGTGCTCGAACAGGATCAGATAGGGTTAGAAGAACGTGTTCAGGACACAGAAACAGAGACATTTGAAAAGCAAACACAAAACTCTCCTGAACAAGGCCAGTTTAGTAACCAGGCAGAAGAAATAGATACGAGCCCTGGAACTAGTCAGATAGGAAGGGAAGAAAAGGAAGCAGAATTGCCACAAGCAAATGAAAATAAAAGAGCAATAAAAGAAAACGAAATCCGAGTGCCAACTAAAAGACTTAAGAAAAGAAAGCACCTTGAGCCTGGATTCATAAAGAAATTGAGGCTAAGGATAAAAACGGTAGAAGAAAAACGTGCAGAAGAAAGGAGGAGTTCTCGCATAGCAGAGCAACCAGAAGATACTTCCAAAAGAAGGAGCGATCGAATAAAAAGACAAAAAAAAAAGTACAAGTCTCCTGAATGGACGCTCGTTTTGGAAGAATTTGAAGATCTTGATATAACTGACGAAAGCGACGGAGAACCAGTCGCTGAGTACTCTGCCGAAGAAGAAAACGAGCCACCGTGAAATTGCTCAAAATAAACTACTCGTGCAGAGACACAAAGAGGGGTCGAGAAACGTCTTCTGAGCCAAAATGTCTGATTCAAACGTGAGTGGTAGACCTAGTCGCAGTTGTTGCAAAACATGCTGCAAGGTATGTGTATGTAGTATAATTATAGTGATATTAGTTTGGATAGGACTAACAGTTTTCATTCCTTTTGCGGTGAGCAAAAATACTAATATTGACCCTACTGAGATTGTAAATACTGACATTGAAGAACTGACAACACAGAGTGTAGCAAGACATGAGAGAGCACTCAAACAAACAAAACGAGACCTAGAAGCATCAGATGAGGGAGGACTACATTATCATGGAGTTAAGAATAAGACACTTTTAAATGTTTTCGCAAACTTGTTAATACACTATGTAGAGACTATGGAAATTGAGGATTGCTATGTCTGCATGAAGCTACCTACCTCTGTGGCCGAAGGCGTGACATACCATCACCTGCCCCTGACATACGGAATATCCTGTAGTATTTTAGGAAGCTTATTTTACAAAAGAGGACCATTACAGTACTATTACTCTAACAATGACGTGATCTTTTCTGAACTTCCTATACGTGGGAACCTGAATCCGGTACATACCAAAAGTGACGTTACTCGCTATATGGGCGAATACTTTCTGACTATAGGTAATATAGACATAGGTGACGCACACAGAGATAACTTGACCTGCTCTTTGCGTGAGCAGGAAAAGATGTTCCTGAACATGGCAGAGAAGAGGAGAATAAAAATACAAGGAAAGGCAGATGACGAAAAACAGAAAACGCCAAAATGGGCTGAGAACATGGAGGGCACCTCAAATGGTGGGGCGGGACCTGCTCTGTTGCTGGATTTTGAAAGGAAAGGAAAGCTATGTCTTCACCGCGAGAAGACTAGCTATTATAATAACATTTTCATTGGTTCCAGTGAATGTGAACATAATTACAAGGTAATTGGAGGATGGGGTTTCAAAAATGGGTCGGAGCCTGTATTTCCTGGAATTTATTATATATGTGGAGACAAGGCTTATTTCAAATTGCCAGATCACTGGTATGGAAGCTGCTATTTTGGCATTGTCTTCCCGAAAAATATACCACGTGAATGAAGTTGCTGGAAGCAGTGAAAATACTAATGGCTTAGTGCGTAGTAAAAGAGAAAGCGTAGGTGAAATAATGGGTAGTATTTTCAGTGCACTGATACCTGGAGTGGGAGTGGTTCTGAACACTCACAGAATTTGCAAATTATCCACAATAGTGGATGTGTTGTCTACTGACACAGCTCATGGATTTCTGCTGGTCAATACCGAAATGGTTGCGATCAGATCAATGGTTTTGCAGAACAGACTTGCTCTTGACACCTTATTAGCAAAAGAGGGCGGAGTCTGCCGGATGTTGAAGGCGCAACATTGTTGCACTTATATTCCGGACAAAAGTGTGCAGCTCAAAAGATATGTGAAAAACATTACTAATTTGGAAAAGGAACTCAAACCACTCGAGGTTGACAGTGCCTGGAAGAGACTGGTAGATGGTCTCTCAAATGTAGGTCATTGGCTTGCTAGCTTAAGTAAAAGCTTATTGTTTAAGGTACTGATGCCAATTGGAATTATAGGTCTTATCCTATTTTTCATATTTGTCTGTTGCAAATGCCGTAAGCACACCAGAAAGCATCAAGTGAATGCCAGAGGAGTGAAACGAAGTGTGGATGAGCTTGAATTAGAGGAAATGAATAATCAGATATACAAAAAGGTGAAAAATTCTCACCCTACCAAAAATGAAAAAGAGAAGCTGAATCGCTTGCTGGAAGAGATAGAGTTGTATAAAGTGTGAGAAGTTGGCATCTGGTTCCATTATTTTTGTGATGATAGTAAATATCATCAAAGAGGGGATTGATAGAGCAAGCTTCGCATCGCGACTTGCTCGAGTCATGAACCTCGCCCCTGTGTAATCAATTAATAAATTTGTACGTCTTACTAATCTTTTATTTTTATATTCGAACGAAGTAGATGAAGCTTGCATATGTGTTTTCTAATACAACTAATCCATGTCCCTAAAACATGGCCGCCGCTTGGAAAATTGCTTCTGCGCATGCGTCAGTCACACTCACGTGACCTGACGTAGTTATAAGTTTGGTGGGAAAGGGTGCGCATGCGTAATACACAGCTTTCGTGAATAACGTGGTGAATGCTCTTGTGTTCGTGTATATGTTGCTAATGTTTAAACTGCATAGTATATTTTTATAATGATAAGTTTAAAGTACAAAACCAATGATGTGTTTTTCATGCATTCACTTCTATGTTTTAATTTGTTCTCGCTTACTTTTCATGTACTGCGGGAAATGGGGGTCCGAACCGGTTGGGAGCCATATTGAAGGTCCCTTCTGCGCATACTCGTGGTGCACTGAAAGGTGGCAACATTGGACAGTGGAACTCAGCCAGCTGGCAGCCACAGTCAAGATGCTCATGGGAAAGCCACCTCTGGCCTACGAGAATGGAGAAAGTTGCTCCTTATATGATACATTGTGTGTTGCGCTATTGTTTGCTGTACAGCTTCCCATGGGAACACCAATCTCGCTAGGCGGTACCCAGAGATGCAAAGTAGGCCTCAAAATAGTCTGTTCTGATTGGTGTGTTACCCAAATCCTACCTTAGGACCAATCTAAATTGAGGGATTCTGACACTTTGCAACATTTGGGGGTGGTACACCGTCCCAAAACCGTATATCTACCCTGGGTTCACCTAGGGAAATTGTCCGACTTGTCTGGTTTAGCTGACCTGTCACTGACCCAACGCACTCAATAGGTGACTGAAGATACAGAGAGCTGCGGAGCACTCTGTCCGAAATTTGACCATAGACTAAGGGTTTACTAAACCTTAAAGTGCTGGCGGAGCACTTTGCTGGGAGTTCGCTGACCCAATCGGGGTCTTGATCGATAGCTGCAGAGAGGGTGGAGCGCAGGCGTTGCTTCCGAACTGCGGGTGCTGGTCCTGTCCTGAGGGTCCTGTCCGAGAGGTCCTGTCCTGATTCCTAATCTGAGGGTTTCCTGTCCTGTCCTGGGTGTCCATTCTGCACCTGCTGTCCATTGAGGGGTATCCTTCCTTGAGGGTTTCCTGTCCTTAACTGACCCGTGGCCAGGGTTTGGTTTCCACACCAGTCTAGGTAAATATTCCTCTGAAAACTCTGAATCTTGCACCTTTCTAAATTTCCTGTCTTTTGCTTTAATAAAGACATACCTTTGCATATGTTACTTTTCCATGCTTTTCCGCAACCATTTAATCATAAAGTCATTTGCATTTGGTTTCATAACGTGTTCCTATGTTACCCTATTTGTTAGAAATTATATTCTGTATTGCAGTTTGTCACTTTCTCATATGGTCCAGAACCTCCTTACTTAAATTGTCTAAAGAACTTTTGCCTGATGTATAGCGTGTTTCTCTTCATAGACTCTCCTATAGTTATATAGGATCTTTGAATTTACCATAGTATAAACTCGTCCAATAGGGAATCTCTAGTACGTGCATAAGATTGTTTCCTTAAGGAATGTCCATTCTTAAACTTTCTTCTAAAATCCGCATAGCATATTCCTGTTGCATCTCATATCAGAATTTCAATGGTTACCCTGACTTTATTTCTCTCTAGTTATGTACTTTTCATTATTTTGATTATTGATTGTCTTATTCTTGTAAATCTAATGATTTCTGAGAACGAACTTTAGATAAAGACTTTAAAACTTCCAGTTGTCCGTGGTCATTTACAAAGAGAATTTGAATGTTATTTGTTGGGTTTGTATTTTGCTGCCTTTCCTTTTACAGCTAGCTCCCTGATCCATTGTGGTCATAGGTACCCGCATCGGTGGATGGTAAGTCGGGTATTCTGAAGAATAACGAAAGGAACTCACAAATTATTGATAGTAGACCGTGAGGTCATCTGATCAATGTATATGGTGATTTGAAATATATGGGCCCGAAGACCGGAAGTGGCGAAATTATTGGTCGGGTGACCCGCGCGCTCTATCAACTTTAAAATAGTTTAATGTTTTAATGTATAATATAATGTTTTTTTATTAGATTTCATGTTATTGGTGTTTTTATATATATATATATCTCTATATATTTTTATTTATTCATTTTTATTAATACTATTATAAAAAATGTCAAATAAATAGTTTACAAATTGTTTTAAAATAAATATATATATATATTACATTTTATGTATGTATGTTTAAATTACATTTGTTCGTTATATTGATTAAAATGTATATTACATCCAATTAATTTTTTCAGTTAATTTAATTTTTGTATATATTTAATATTGTTTTTATATGTATTAAAATCGATATTTTGTACAACTATATTTTTCTCATCTACATTTTTTTTTAAATTATACTTACAATAAACAATATAGTATGTCAATATTTTTTACATCGATATTAAAATCTCGATTTTTGTGTATGGGGATATTTTGGGGGTTGATATTCTGTCAGTGAACCCTATTTAACTCCCTCTTAAGACTCCGAAGCCAGGTCCACATGGATTTAAGGACTTTGTATGCTCTGAGATTGCTGTCCACCTTATGTAAACTTTAAATGCTTCCGAGATTGTTTGATAAGAGGCAACTGACCCTACATTTTGTTCAAAATATCCATCTTAAGGCCCATCCCCTATGCTCTGAATACTGCGTCCCTTAATGCTGATAATGGAAACACCCAAGGTTCATGTCTTTATAGTAAGTCGGGTAACATAATGGCAAGTACAACGGATGAGGGGTCGGAGAATTTGCAGGGTTAGTACTCAAGGGAGTGGACCCAGGGGACCTCCTTGGGGGATTGAAGCAAGAAATCAGTCCTCAAATATGTGTTGTGGGCAGCGGAGCACTATGAGTAGGCCTTTGCTTCCCTAGCAGCTTACACCATACATCTACTAAACCATCATGTTCAAGGATTTATTGCACGGCATAGCTGCACTGGGGGCGCTAGTCATGTCTCTGTGTCTACTATCGAGTTCTGAATTAAGAACTAGGTTAAAGTTTTAAACCCCAAATAACTCTTATGCAATCATGTCTACGATAATGCTGCATAATGTCCTTGATAAACATTAGAAGTCGAAGTTAGGTGTGTAAAAGTTTTTGACTGTGATGACAAATTCACAAAGTAAGCCAGCTAGATAAATGACTCTGCCCAAGGAGTCTCAATGAATATAAGTAAATGAGAAAGGCAATGTTTGATGGATTAAGATTACAACTCTAGCCATGTATGAGCTATAGGAAGCAAAGTAAATTGTGGTTAACCAGTAATGCACAAAGTTAGCCCTGTTCCAAGGTATCTGGGGCATTGCTTGAAGAAAAGTCACTTCTGCCTGTGTCTTTCTAAATATGCGAGTATCAATCTGCATTTTTAGAGTTACCAATTTCTTATACATTACATGTCATACACCTAATTATATCTGCCACCTTTGAAAAGGAAAAACATAGCATACATTAAACAACCTGTTGCAAATATCCATCAACAGTGGTGTAATGAAGGTCAAGTAGTTCCAGACAGCTCGCTCCTCAGTGAATGCCGCCAAACCAAAATTGCAAATGAAACCAAACTCCTTTCCTCCCACCTTCCGTGCTGACAACCCAACCATCAGTGACAACTGAAAAACTCAGCAACTCAGTTCAGATCAGCAAACGTGTGCTTAGCACAGGAGACTAGAATGGTAGAGCCAGCTACCGACACACAGCTCAGTGCTGCACAACTGTGATTTAAGAATAAATACTAGGGGCATATTTACAAGCCTGTTGCGCCACTGAAGTATTGCTTTATTTATGCTCTGGTGGCGCACAGTGCAGGCCAATATCTACAAGTCCCCGTAAAGCCGCTCTACGTGGCTTTTCTTGACTTTGTAGAAAAGGTGAAAGACCATGCAGCAAAGTCGCTGCGTTGCCTCATGTTCCGGAAGGAAGGCGTTCCCATGCAACAACCTTGCATTTTGACACTGCCCCAGATTTACAACATAGCATGAATCTGGGGCAGTGCCAAAAAAATATGCCTCCCAGAGCAGGCATAGCAAGAAGAAATGTTTACATTTCTCCTAGTTTTTTCCTCTTTCCATGTGTGCTGCATTCTGCCGCACCCATAGAAAGAGGATAACACCTCTTGTGATTGTTTTATGCAGAAAGGTGTCCTTTGCTGCACAAATATAATCATGCCAACAACACAGACACCTTGCACCATGGTGCAACGGTGCAACGGTGCCTGCGTTGGCGCACATCTGCAGTTTATGATTTGGCACTGGCTGAAAGAATAAGAATGCACTCTTTCTTGTAAATGCAGTGCATTTCTGTCCTTTCAAATTGGCATAGGGCAGCGCAGCAAAATGAGTTGTGTGCTGCCCAGCGCTAATTCTTTGTAAATATGGATGTTGAATTTTGCAACAAATGACTAAGGCAGGGTGGAACATCAGGTTGCCGTAACTGTTCTTGAGCGGACCACCTACAGGTATGTAGCTGAGACACGCTGCCGTCTATCACTGTCAGCACATCAGAGCTAAGTGTCCACTCCAGGGGACGTCGTTTGTGAAGGAATAGTTAAGGTTAGGCGTGACTCAGGGCCATTCCTGGTAGGAATGCAATCGCTGATCGGACACCAGAAAAAAAACAACCAAAACAAATCACTTCACCCTGCAGTGGATTCTGGTGAAAGCAATCAATCTCAGCAAAGGTGGTCAAACCCGAGAGACAGCATTCCACACATGCAATGCACATACGTAACTACAATAACTATGAAAAGACCCCAGTCTCATAAAATTACATCTTATATCCTATATACAGTGGAATCTGCCAACATAGAAATGTGCCAGACATTGCATCATCTCTCTAAAATCAGACAACAAATACAGTGGACTTTTACAAGTAAGAAATTACTTTCCAGCAATGATTAGCATTAAAACACGCAGCACATGTTCACAAACATAAACTTTCTAGCTATTTAAAAAAGTTCAGGCAAGTAGGGTCACAGTAGAAAGTCATTTTATATCAGCCCTGAATAAATCTTCTAAAACATACAAATTTTCATTTAGGTAAACATAACAGACCACTGAACTTCCATCTCATCTTGTGCTGGGACATATTCCTGATCAATAAAATTGATGTAAAACTTACCAATAAAATTTGTCAAGTGAATCAGTGGAAAGCAGCATCCTGCGACCTCGCTCCATGAAAATCAGCGAGACACTGGGGTCTTGAGTCACAGCCACAGGTCATGTTACTGCTTATGCTGAACAGGTCACAATGCGGAACGCATCATTCACACTATGACATCGCCAAACTTCACAGAGCTTCAGGCTAGCAGGGCAGGGTCCCTAACGCCATGGCAACAAGGGAGCACTGGTACAGGAAAGTTCACCTATTTCTAATGAATTATTAGGCAGATTTAGTTTTCCTATTTGTTGTCAATTTATGAATCACTGTCCACTACTACGTTCAATTTAGAATGTACCTCAAATAAATGTCTCTGGCACTGGTTAATATCAAATTCAAAATTATTTAATAAAAGGAAGACCAGTTGATAAAAACAAAGAGATTCTAAGGGCCTCATTTACAAACTTTTGATGCACGGCAGCGCTGCAGGCCTTTCTGCTGCCATGTTGTGCGTCACAAGAAAATGGCAGGAATGTGCTGTATCTATAAGATACAGCGCATTCCTGTCCCTTTTTCCTGTGGCAGCCCACAAACAGCAGCCGTGCACCAACACAGCCACCCTTGAGTCATGTTGCAAGGGTGCCTGCATTGCGGGTATGATTGTTTCTGTGCATGAACGGACACCTTCCTGAAAAAAAACAATAATTCATGGCATTTGCCTCTTTCTGTGTGCTGCAGAATGCATCAAGCATAGAAAGAGGAAACAACTAGGAGGAGTAAAAGTATTTCTCCTTGTGGCGCCACTCCGACACCTCCCTTGGGGAAGCATAGGGTTATGACGCAATACCAGGTTTGCGATTCCTTGTAAATATGGAAATGCTTCAGATTCCATGGATGTTGCGTGGGAACACCCACAGCAACACACATGGGACTCACCTTTACCGCAGTGTCCTGCATGAAAGGGGCACACATTTACACGGCCATGAAAAGCCACGATCGGTGACTTTGCGTGGCCTGGTAATTATGCTGTGGCACTTTGTACCACCGGAGCGTCAAAAAAGTGCCACTGGGCCCTCGTAAATGAGGCCCAAGTGTCCACCCAACCAATAAAGAAGATGTAATAATCCGTTTTCATAAATAACACTGTACACCGCGGCTGTCATAGAGACATACCTAAGAAGAAGAAATCCTTATATTTTGAAGTGCTTCTTTTCATTCACAATTAAGCACGTGCGGATGCGGATTTTTGCTTCATTCTATGAAGTTCCTGATATATTTTTTGTTAACTATCGTGCAGCTGTCCGGTAGTACCTCAACAGCCTGACTTCTTAATCTGGTGCTCATGTAAAGCACACTAATCCCCTCGGGCCAAGTTTGCACTAAATAAATATTCGAAAAAATAATAATAAAAAAAAGCATATTTGGATTTTATCCTAAACAGTAAAAGCCAACTTCAATGACTCAGTAGAAGCCAATGGTGAGCAGCTGCACTCATTCCCGCTCTGAACAAGCGGAACGGGCATTAGTACCCTAGACATTGGCACATAAGTCTCCCAGGAAAGGCACCTGTGTGTGTCTCTCGTGCCACCTAGTTTCAATCTGTAATCTTGCCAAAGTCCCTGACAGATCGTGGGGGCTTTGTCAGATTACATACTACTAATGGAGCAAGGATTCAAGAAAACAAAACTTGCTCGAAGAAATCCCTCATTAACAGTACTACTTATTTGAAATAATAAAGAATACAAAATATATATATATGCACAACTTTTACATATGGGGAAAATAGCTTTACGCATGCTTGAATAATGGAAATAGAATGCACCGCGACTAAACCCCGCTTTAAACTGGAAAATGCTTTGGCGCATGTGCGAATTAGGACCACGTAGATAGTAACGTGACTAACACGTTTTGAGAGGGAAAACTCTCACACATGCACAGAAATTACTAACATTTGCTCTTAAGGCACTGTGTGTCTGGCATGCTTGCCTGAATCTAAAAAGAGCTGTCGCTGCTAATGAGTTTGCATAACAAAGGAGAAAATAACATGGGATAGATTAGAAGTGGGTGGTGAACAGTAAAAATCCCTTATTTGAAAAATGTAACATCTGTTTATGATTCCTTTAATAATAGTGTATGTTTGGGCCTCATGTGGCATACAAGAGAAAAGATGACAACATAAAATTGAGAGATTCATCCTTTGTTTTGAAGACCCCTCACTCACCAACCTGGTTGGTGACATGCTTCATCATCGGGGTCCCACCCGGATAGCCGAGTGCCATCCAGGTGTGCTGCGACACCTGACTCCACGGAACGCGAGGGTTTGCAAAATAGGCGCAGCAGCTTTAGCGACAGGCTCCCACAAATCGTGGCGGTTTCGAGTCAATGCAAACCCCTCATAAGTTCATGAGGCTTACTAATACGGAGCTTCAAGTACCTTTTTTCCAAACATTTTGAGAAAGAAGTTGCAGCCACCTACTGAATTTTTTTAGGTGGTTATTTTTCACGTAGTCAAGGGCAGGGTGCACCCGGACTACCTTTTTGGTCCTGACGAAAACCCTATATTAGCAACAGCGGTTGAAACATGTAGACCACATTTTAGATTTCATCACTCATTTCCTGTACACCTGAGTCCTTCCTAAATAGGCATTTGGTGTCCAGCTAAATTAAAACGATTTTATCATTGCCCATATCCCTCCAGAATAAAATTTAAGTTAGTGAGTAGTTTATTGGACAATTTTTAATTATCACCACATCACTTGTTTTTAATTCACATATAAAACGAAGAAAACGAAACCCACTCCACTGTAGTCAGGTGTCGCAGCACACCTGGATGGCACTCGGCTATCCGGGTGGGACCCCGATGATGAAGCATGTCACCAACCAGGTTGGTGAGTGAGGGGTCTTCAAAACAAAGGATGAATCTGTCCCTTTAGACACTTTAGTGCACTGCTTTTCTCCACCTGACGAGAAAATAGCACAACCAGGGGGTACTCCTCCATTTGTTTATTTATGATTAGCCAAGGGGTCTAGGAGTATTCCCATTATATTCAGATATATAAAAAATACACTTCCTCTCTGTTTGTTTTCTAACAAAAAATGGAGGCCAGCTAGACATGCGCAGTGTAATAGTGATGTGACCCGCTGACCGAGTCACTGAGAGGCTGCCGAGAGCCAAGGACATCCCCCGCGTGAAACTTCTTCTCGACTGTGGAACAGTATTGAAATGTATTTTAAATTCTAACATTAAATACATGTAAAAGGAAGTGATATACAATATTAAATGTGCTAAAGGGGATGAGTTTGTTAGACAAAAGAGTTTATTAAGAAATTAAACATGTCAGTGTGAGGTGGATGACAACTCCCCTGTCCCTGCCCAAACAGAGTTCGTATTTCATCAAGACTTGTAACTTTTGAGGGTGGGACATGCAGAAATGAAGACTATAACTAGAGTGACTTAAATGCTAAGAGTTGTCATGCATGTAAGCGAGGTGAAGCAAACATGAGTGCAAGAGAGAGAGATGCAAGAAGTACTGCTGCTGAGGAAAGAGAGAACAGACTGGGAAGATTCACCTCTGAAAGACACTTGATTAGATCGAAGATTCTGGAAGAATATCGAGGAGGGAGATAGTGTAACTGAGGGATGCACCCCGGTGCGTCAGATCTGTAGAGAAATTTAGTAAGTATTTACCCTGTCCTGAGTCTGTCCTATAGTCTTTGTGTCCTGAGTCTTAATCAGGAGGCCTCCACCAGCCCTTTTTGGCCAGAGAGTTGGTTTTCCATAATCATCTTTGGGTAATTATCATTCTGTCATAAATTTACATTCCTTCTGCAAACGTATGATTAATTATGACTTCTGTCTCTTCATCTATCCTCTGTTAATGCATCGATTTTGTTGAATGAGTCTGTGAATCAAACTTATATTGCAAAATATTTTTTTTCTCTTTCATTGAAATTTGATGGTGTCTGCACTGTGAATTTGTATTAATGAGTGTTCATTTATGACTGAGATTTAGATCAACTTTATTGAATCTTATCCAGATACTGTGATTATTTCACTAAGATCTGTAAGTTTAGTTAGGTTGTTCATATCACCATCAACTACTCAACTAATGGTCCATTGACTAAAAGAAGATTAGTTAGACATAGAATAAAAATGTATCAGGTACAATACTGTATCTCCTGTGAGTTAACTGATCAAGATCAAAGTCAATTACAAAACTTGACCACTAGCGAAACAGCTAGGAAACTTGAATGTGTATATGAGCCCATTGAATTTTACATTTGTTTTTGATGTGTTCGTCCCTGGCCTTTTGCTGGATCACTACTGTCCACATAGGATCACTTACAATTCTGCCCCTCCACAGCCCATCTCACAGCCGTCGCCAATGGGTTTCATGCCGGCTAGTTACCAACCTCAGGTCATTTGCCTGGTGGGTCTGTAAAACACGACAGCCACACCCTGGCAGAGCGGGGATATCGGGGGCTTTGGTTCTTTGCTTCCTCAAGCAAAGAACCAAATTTGTGCTTGAAAAAGGTGTGAGAAACTAATTCTCATTTAGAAAAATAATGCTTAACATAGGTTTGGTTCAGTTAGCAACAAGCCACATTACTGAATATTGGTTATTTGTTGTGTACGAGGCGTGCGTATGCATGCTTTACATTGCCTTTCAGAAAAACATTTCAATTCAACTGCAACCACAGTGTCCAGCTTTGTGTTTTGAAATGTGAAACTGTAACTTATTTCTATCTTCTATGGCTGAAGCTTTGTGATTTGCCACATTACAAGGCTTTGAGCTAAACGTCCATTGTTTTGTTGGCGTCATAACAGTGCAGAAGCAGTCCACTGTATTCTACAGTTTTGCATTCATAAAATTTACAATTTATTCAGTGCGACAAGTTCGTGCTCGCGAGCTGTGCGAGTGACAAGGTTTTGGCACTAACCGGTCAGCTCGTAGTCCGGAAGAGCCCAAGAACATCAATTCAAGTCCACGGAGGCCACACCAAGGGTCCAGGGCCTGTAAGGCACCACTGGCGGGCAAGGGCTGGCTCCAGCTGGATTTGGGTGCTGGTTCAGGTGATTGGGAGTCTTATGTCCCTGGGGCTCTGAACAGGATGTCAACTGACTAGGTCTTAGAGTCACTATGGGAGTCCTGGGTTCAGATTCAGGTCCAATCAATCTGACTCACACAGGAGGGCAGCTCGGCAATAGGGCAGCAGTCCAACAAGTCAGCAGTCCCGCAAGGTAGTAGTCCAGCAGGGAAGCAGGGGTATGTAGCTCTTTGTGTGGAGCCAGGACACCGCATATTCAATTGGATGTAGGGCTGTGCCCAGCTCGATCCTCCCTTCCTGCCAGTAATGGCCCGTCCAGGCACACCTAAGCTTTTTATTACGTGTGGAGTAATACACAAAGGCCAACTGTCAGCTACACCCAGTCATGTGACCCAGAGACAGGCTGCAAAAATTAAATGGTTAAGGCAGGAAAATGCAAACGTTCTAAAAGTTAAAAGAAAAAAGGTGCGAAAGTAGCGACACCAACTGCTGCACTGCTGAGATTAGGACAATAGTCTGTACTGGGTCAAAGGATAGTTGGCATCACGTGTCTATGTTTAAGTTTGGATAAACAGCATACGGCATCTAAAATGAGGAATAAAGTATTCCAGTTCAACTTATCTGTCTCTGCTGTGATTTCATAAGAATGGAAAATATGGATTATTTTACACGTCAAAAAGATTGAAATACAATGGAATATTTTGTTTGAATGTTTGAAAACGGTTTAAATACGAAGGACTGTTGTCCTAATCTCAGCAGTGCAGCAGTTGGTGTCGCTACTTTCGCACCTTTTTTCTTTCAGCTTTTGATATGCTGTGTTGGGACGATCACAGCACTGTTATGCACGCACCGATTTGGCAGTCAAAGCAAAAATTCACTATTTAAAAGGGAAGGAGTGCATTCGCAATTATTACTTTAACTTTCTAAAAGTGGCATTTACAAAATTGTAATTTAAAATCTGACCTTAACGTAAGAGAGGGTTTTTCATTACAATTCCAAAGACACAAAATATAAACTGGATCCCTGTTTCCATTTGGAAGTTACAGCTAATTAAATGTAATAAGGTAACATCAATGTTTTCCTATGGGAGAGGTAGGCCTTGCAGCGCCAAAAAACAAATGTAAGAGTTTTTTACTACAAGGACAAGCAAAATTTAAAAGTACACGTCCAAATTTGAAATATACTTCACCTTGCCCTCTGAGCTCTCCAGGGCCTACCCTAGTGGTGACTTATATGTATTAAAAAGGAAGGTTTGGGACTGGCAAGCAGTTTATTTTACCAGGTCGCAATGGCAGTTTAAAACTGCTCACACAGGCTGTAATTGCAGGCCTGAGACAGGTTTGAAGGACCACTCAAGTGTACCTGGGTACATGTAATATTATTTTTCTAGGAAATTAGAAGTAAATTAAGTATGCCATTTGGGTATAAGCCAATCTTACCATGTTCTGGGAGAGAGCACAAGCACTTTAGCACTGGTTAACAGTGTAAAGTGTACAGAATCCTGAGGCCAGCAAAACATGATCAATGGCGGAGTCCTCCCACCGGATCCCTGAGAGAGATTGGGGAGCGGGGTTGTGGGGACGGTTCCTTAGTGAGGGGCGAGACACACTGCTAGATTTGCCCTCTGAAGTTTATAATTCCTATCCCCACATGAAGGAAGCTTTGATGACCAGAAATGGGTTAAGATCTGAATTATATAAAGTATAGGCAGAGGTTCAGGGGGTGTACAAAGATTCCTGGGGGTACCTATGTTGAGTATGTAACCTTTTTCTGCAGAGCACTGGATGGTTGGGTGAGGGGTAGCAAAGGGAATGATTTTCATGGGCTTCTTGATTTAATGGCATGGGAGCACTTGTCTAGTAATTGTTTTCCTGAGCTATGCCAGCACCTGATTGATAGCAAGCTGACTAACCCTAGGAAGCTTGCTGAGGAGGCGGACCGCTGGCTCAGCACCAGGGTCCACAAGGGTCAAGTGGGGGATTCCACCAAGGGTGGGCAGGGTCCCTAGCAGAAGAGTGGGGGGACCAGGGTAAACAGAGGGAGTTTCAGAAGAGGCCCCAAAGTAGTCCCCAAGGGAACCAAGGGAAACAGACTGGGGCCCCGACAGGTACCCCTGTTCAAAGAGGGTGCATAAAATGTTACAAATGTGGTGAACTGGGTCATTTTGCCATTGATCTTAAGTGTCGCCTGTTTGGTAAACCAGCACCCACTGGTGCTCCGCCCCGGCAGATGGCTAGTGTGGCTTTTGGGGAGGAGGTAGAAGTCCAAGGTGGGTGGGACCCCGTTCAGATGACCTAGGTCTCTTTAGGAAACAGTGCGATGGTCCCTGAGAACTACCTGCCCTCAAACACTAAGAAATATGGTCAGGTGGTAACCATCAATGGAAAGAAGGTGGAGGCTCTTAGAGACACAGGAGCCAGTGTGACTGCAGTCCGGCAGCACCTGGTGTCTCAAGAGCAGGTTGTACCCCATGCATACTGCCGGGTTGTCAATGCTGACAACTCTGAGAGTCAGTGTCCAATGGCTCAGGTTCCCTTTGAGTGGGGGGTCTCTGGTACTCTGCAGGTTGCTGTGAGAACTTCCATGCCTGTAGACTGTTTGCTAGGGAAGGAATTGGAGAGCTCCCCTTGGGAATAGGTAGAGAAGACAACTCACCTGAAGATCGTGGGTTTACCTGACTGGGCGTGCGTGCCCACCCGGACAATAGCAGCCAGTAGGGGTGCTCAAGAGGTCCTGGAGCCTGAGGGAGAGGCCCAGGAACCGGCCTTTGGGAGAAGGCGTGAGAGGTGCGGGAAACCGGCCCCTAAAGTTCCCACGGCCCAGGATGAAGCAGACCTTGAGAGGGATGCCCTGGAGCCTACCGGGGAAAAGATAGCTGAACTGGGAGACCTGCCTGAGCTGACCCATTGGAAGCAGGAAGGAGGTCCCTCCAGGGAGGAATTCTGCAGGGAGCAGAAAGAATGCCCTTCGCTCATGGGTGTGTGGCAGCAGGCTGCAGACCAGGCCAATGGTGATCAGTCGGGTACACATTTCATTTACTGGGAGAAGGACCTCCTACGTTCAGAGCCTAAGTTTGCTGAACCTGGGTCAGCCTGTGCGCTGGTGGTACCCCAGAAGTTCAGAGCCTTCTTACCTGGGCTGGCTCACGATGTGCCATTAGCAGGGCATTTTGGGCAGGACAAGACCTATGAAAGGCTTGTCACCCACTTCTATTGGTCTCAAATGCACAGGAACTCAGATGCTCACTGTAGGACCTGCCAGACTTGCCAGGCAAGTGGTAAGAGTGGGAGGAAGCAAAAGGCTCCTCTCTAGCCTTTCCCTGTAGTCAGTACCCCATTCCAGCAAGTTGGAATTGACATCGTGGGGCCACTGGACCCCAGGACAGCCATGGGCAATAGGTTTACCCTGGTCCTGGTGGATCATGCCACCCGGTACCCTGAAGCCATCTCTCTGAGGACAGTGACGGCCCGCGTGGTGAGACGGGTACTGATAGGAATTTACTCCAGAGTGGGATTACCTCTAGAGGTGGTGTCTGACAGGGGCACCAATTTCATATCCAAATATATGAAATCCCTTTGGCAAGAGTGTTTTTTAACCTACAAATTCACCACACCTTACCACCCCCAAGGAAATGGGTTGGTTGAGAGATTCAACCGAACCCTAAAAGGCATGATTATGGGTCTTGAGGAACCCATGAGGCGTAAGTGAGACGTCCTCTTACCATGCCTTCTCTTTGCATACCGTAAGGTGCCACAGAAGTCTCTAGGATTCAGCCCTATTGAGCTCATGTATGGTCACCCAGTCAGAGGACCTCTAAGTCTGGTCAAAGAAGGCTGGGAGCAATCTCCCAGTAAACCTCCCCAGAATCTATACAGTTACATGCTGGTCTTTAGGAACCAGACCAGGCGTTTCAGGAAACTTGCTGAGGCAAAACTGGAAGCCAGCCAGGAGGAAATGAAGCGGTGGTATGACCAGAATGCCACTCTGATTGAGCTTCAGCCTGGTCAGAAGGTGTGGGTCCTGGCCACAGTGGAGCCTAGTGCACTTCAGGATAAGTGGACAGGCCCCTTTGAGGTTGTGTAGCGCAAGAGTTCTGTCACCTACTTGGTGGACTTGCAGTCTCCCAGGAACTCCTTGAGGGTCCTACATGTCAACTGCCTTAAGCCCCACTTGGAGAGGTCCGCAGTGGGCATGCTCTTGGCAACAGATGATGGAATGGAGGAGGAGACAGAGCCTCTTCCTGACCTCCTGGTAGCCACAGACCAAGATGGGTCAGTGGATGGAGTTAACCTCTCACCCGCCCTGACCCCTGAACAACAGAATGACTTCCGCCAGTTGCTGGGACAGTTCTCTGACCTGTTTTCCCTGGTCCCTAGTATCACTGATTGGTGCATCCATGATGTGGATACAGGGGATAGTTCACCTGTGAAGCACAAGGCTTACAGGGTGACTGACAGGGTCAGAATATGCATCAAAGAGGAGGTCTCAAAGATACTTGCTCTTGGGTTGATTGAGTCCTCCAGCAGTCCTTGGGCCAGCCCAGTGGTCTTGGTCCCGAAGGCTGCAGCGCCGGGTGCCACACCCGAACTCCGGTTATGTGTGGACTACAGAGGACTCAATTCAGTCACCAAGGCTGACGCGCACCCCATCCCCAGAGCTGATGAGCTCATTGATCGGTTAGGGGCTGCCCGGTACCTCAGCATGTTTGATCTAACGTCTGGGTACTGGCAGATTGCCTTGACTGATGGGGCCAAAGAGAGGTCAGCATTCTCCACACCAGATGGGCATTTCCAGTTCCGGGTTATGCCATTTGGAATGAAGAATGCCCCTGCCACCTTCCAGAGGTTGGTCAACCAGGTGTTGGTTGGGCTGGAGGAATTCAGAGCCGCCTACCTGGATGACATAGCCATGTTCAGTGTCACAAGGGAACAACATCTGCGCCACCTCTGGGAAGTGTTGATGGCACTGCGCAAGGCAGGCCTAACGATCAAGGCGAGGAAGTGCCAGATCGGGGATGGTTCCGTGGTGTACTTGGGACACCAAGTGAGGAGAGGCCAGGTGGCGCCTCTCCAATCCAAGATTGAAACCATCCTGGCTTGGGAGCCCCCAAAGACCCAGACAGAGGTGAGGGCCTTTCTAGGACTCACTGGGTACTACAGGAGGTTTGTCAAGGGGTATGGCAACATTGTTGCACCCTTGACAGAGCTGACTTCTAAGAAGCAGCCCCGGAAAGTGATCTGGACTGACACCTGTCAGAAAGCTTTTGACACCCTGAAGACTGCCATGTGCATGGCGCCCGTGCTCCTGGCTCCTGACTTCTCAAAAAAATTCCTAGTGCAAACAGATGCTTCAGATCATGGTGTAGGGGCTGTTCTCTCACAGATGACTGAGACCAACCTGTAGCCTTCATCAGTAGGAGGTTACTTCCACGGGAACAGAGGTGGAGTGCAATTGAGTGAGAAGCATTTGCTGTGGTCTGGGCACTGAAGAAGCTAAGACCCTACTTGTTTGGCTCTCACTTCCGGGTTCAGACAGACCACAGGCCCCTCAGATGGTTGATGCAAATGAGGGGTGAGAACCCAAAGCTGTTGAGATGGTCTATTTCCCTACCGTGTATGGACTTCACTGTGGAACATCACCCTGGCACTGATCACGCCAATGCTGACGGTCTTTCCAGATTTTTCCGCCTTAGTGATGAGGAACTCCCTGGGGTAGGGTAGTTCTCCCCACATTTCAGCTGGAGGGGACACGTGTTAGACCTGGCACCTTGGCGTGAGTCTCCCTTCCACTTTTTGCTGATGTGCCTCATGTGTTTTGCTGGTGTTAGCTGTTCAGGGCACTGTGCAAGTGCTCCCTATGAAAAGTCTATACATTGATTGGTTTCCATGATTGGCTTATTTGGTTTACTATCAGTCCCCAGTAAAGTGCACCAGGAGTGCCAGGGCTTGTAAATACAAATGCTGCTGGTGGGCTTGCAGCACTGGTTGTGCCACCCACAGAAGGGGCCTGGTAAAATGTGTCTAAGGTCTGCCATTGCAGAACCTGTGTGCAGTCTGGTACTGTCAAGCTGACTGTGCAAGTGCACCTACTTGCCAGTCTCTAAACCTTCCCTTAACTTCATATTAGTCACCCCTATGGTAGGCCCAAGGGCAGGGTGCATTGTAAGCATAAGGTTGGACAAGCCCTAATAGTGAATTACAGCCATTTTCGTTTTTCACTATTGGAAGCCTACCTGCTCTCCATATGACAGAATGGGCTGCTGGAATTATTACACTCTATAATCCTTACAGACTCAGAGCGCATGGTAGAAAGTCAAGTTTAGTATGCCTGAACTCAGAATAATAAAATACATATTTTAGTAAAGTTTATTTTAATATCCTGTGTTTGCAAATACTACTTTTAGAAAGTTAGTATTTACTTGCCTAACCATTTCAGCCCGCCTCTGCTAGGATTTTTATCTGCTGTCTGGTTTCTATGAGTGACAGGACTGGGGCTGACAGGTGGTGAATAGAGGGATTACACCAGGATGGGTATGGGAGTGCCCCTTGACTCTGAATAGGGCTGTGCTCTGCCACCTCAATGCCGGCTCCGCCCCCTGGGGAGCGGCTGATGTCTCTGCCCTGCACCTTGTAAAGAGAGAGGGGAAGACTGTCAACAGAGTACTCCTGGACTGTACTTGTCACTACAATGCTACAATGCTGGCTCCACCTCCTGCGGAGCGTCTGATGTCCCTGCCCTGCTCACTGAAAGAAAAGCCAGAGCTGCCCGAAACAAAAAGCTCAGGGCCTGGACTGGTTTAGGCAAAGGCCCCCCCTGGCCTGCAAGAACAAAGGATTTGTGGTATAAATGTAGGAGCCCTGCTCCTAAGAAATCAGATCCTGCTTTGAACCAAGAAGAACCCTCTGCCTGAGAAGGAACCGGGAAAGCTGAAGGAGGAAAACTGTCCCTCTCCTGGGGACTGGCCTGCAGTGGTTGCCTTGCTGCCAAAGGAGAAGAAACTCTTTTGAAAAGACTTACTACTTTCTACTAAAGACTTGTGCTTCAAAGACAAACGATCTCCAAGGGCTTGGAAACGAGCTTGCCCCCTGTACTGAGCCCCAGGACGATTGGGCTCTTCCTGCCTTCGCTGTCTGCTGCTGGTCTGCTGTGTGCCCCCCTCACCGGAGCCGTGACCTCCAGTGCGCCTCGCCCCTTCCTTGGGCTGTGACATTTGGTGCCTGGCCACCCCTGCCTTGTGAGAGCCCTGCTCGAGTTCGAGCCGCTCTCCCTATGCCTCGCTGGTCCGCCCGCACTCCGTTCACCTTGCCCACTTTGGAGCGCGCTGTGCGCACCTCACCCCTCCTGGACGACCCGTACCTTCGAGACGTACCCGGCCGCCCTGCTCCGCACTCCTGCATCTGAAGGGCCACGGCGCACACTGAAGAGCCTCCAGTACGGTCTGTACTAGGAGCCCCGTGCTGCACCTGCCCGCATCGCACCACAGCCCCCCCCCCCAGCAGACCCGAACGTACCACTCTAACAACAACACGTGTGGAAGAAGTATGCCTCATCTGCCTAACAGAAGCCTTGCCCCACGAACGCTGACATCCCCGGATCGTCCGCACCTCTCCCGGCAGTCCCGCTCACACGCCTCACACCTCGAGGCTGCCTACGAGCCGGACTGCCAGTAGGAAGCCACCTCGTCCCGGGTACGCCTTCGCCTGTGGCTGCATCTGTACGTGACAACCTCTTGCATCCTAAAGGTACTGTGCGACTCGAACTGGGTCTTATAATTCGCATCGGACCACAGGGTCCGCAACGTTTGTTGAGTTCATTTAAAACGTACAAACTGCCACGAACGGGTCGCACAGCCAGCGCAAAGCACACAGGGCCCAAAATTAAGCATTTTGAACAAACTCTTGAATACCAAAGTACTGTGGCCTTATTTTAAAATAGTTATTGTGGTCTTGTATTTTAAGCCTGCCTAAGAAGTATATATTTACATACAGTATACGTATTTTTATATAACTAAGCCTGGTGTCCATTTGTGGTATTGCTGTGTGTGGTCATAAATGCTTAACTAACTAAACTCCCTGAAGATTAGCCTGGTCTGCTCGCGCCACACTACCTAGAGGGTGAGCAGGGGTTATTTTTAGGAGTAATTCCCTTGCACTCCTACTACTCAAAAAGGGATGCAATGCCTCTTCACCCTTATGGTTATTAATGCAGATATATAATCCCACCACATCTAGGGTGACCAATAACATCCCTGTTTCCCATTGGAAGTCCTGAAATGTATTCAAAACGTCCATTGTGTCACGGACATAAGATGGAAGATTCACCACTAGTGGTTTTAAAAAACTGTCAACAAATTCAAACAAATGTTCCGTGGGGCTTCCAATACTAGAAACTATTGGTCTCCCGGGCGGGTCCAGTTTAGATGTATGTATTTTGGGTAACGTGTTAATAAACGGGGAGGTCGGATGAGTCACATTCAGGTATTTATACTCTGCCTCATCTATAAAACCTTCCTCTTTCCAACTAAAGAGTCTCTCTGAAATCCGTCTTGTTACATCCTTAACGGGATTCCCCAGTATTTTCACATAGCAACTACAATCACTTAACTGTCTTTCAATTTCTTGAACATACTTGATCTTATTCATAACAACAATGTTGCCCCCCTTGTCTGCCTCCTGGAATACTAGTGTTTTGTCGTTCCTCAAATCCTGTAAAGTTACCCGTTCCAAACGAGACAAATTGTCCTTCAAATTCATAATTTTTGAGTCTTGATCCTCCAACCTATGGAATTCTTCCATGGTTTTACTGACAAATATATCTATTGCTGCAAACTGGCTACCTTGTGGAATAAATTTAGATTTAGTCCTCAGTCCACTAGTACATGAGTAATCAGTCACAACCCCACATGCATAAGCTACTTCATCCATATTAAGTTCTGCATCTTCTGACAGAGACAATAGTAAATGAACATTCTGTAAATCAGCAACACTCATCTCTGAACTTTTATTCTGCAATTTCTTTTGAACATTTTTATCCAACATGGACAAGATACTTTTCAATTTGAGATTTCTGGAATATTTAAATAAATCAATTTCCAAACTAGTATAATCACACACATTAGTGGGGCAAAATGAAAGACCTTTCTTCAGTACAGATAATTCATGTACATTAAGATTTCTGTCTGAAAGATTAAAAACCTCTAATTCCCCTCTCAAGTGTGGGTCTAGATCTACTTCCTGATCTTGTTCTGGCTTCTGGTGCCCATCCTTGAACATCCGATGTTTTCGCCCCCTTCTGGTTAGTTGGGGATTTTTCTGAGTCCTTTCTTTATTCTCATCAGTTCCTCGCAAAAAGAAGAGCTTTTTGCAGGAACTCCTCCCACTGCTCCTGGGGCGGTTTGATCTTCTATCGATGATATACTAAAACTACTATAATTAGCAGTCAGGTGGAGCAGTTCCCCTGGCGGTGCCGCTCCACCTGACTGTCTCTGTTTGGGAAGTTCATCATAGCCCCTGGCAAAGGTAAAGACCTTTCCCTGATTATAATCACATTCATCACATCGCAGTATGCTGAGTTTTTATCTTTAATTTGCAGTTGGTGTCGGTTAATCACCTCTTTTAAAACCATGTAATTTTTCTCAGTAAGATCTGGCAAGTTCATATCTTTAATTTCTTTTTCCAGATCTAAAATCTGTTGTCTAAGTTTCTCCACCTTTCTGTCAGCGTTTTTAATCAATATATTCATCATCGTGAACGATGACGCATATAAATTCTCTTCCCATTCTTTCAAATGATCTTCCAGATCATCAAAAGTCAGGAAGATAAGGATTCTTAACCCTCTCGGTATTCTTTTTTGATCCAAATAATTCTTAAGGGTCATGCCATCCCACCATTTGGAGAGTTCGGCCTTCCGAAGCCTTTCTAACTTGAGAAATGTATCTCGCAAACTTGTCTTGGAGAGGTCCTTGCTTGCTGTCGAGCTGACTGATTTCCCCAACTGAAATACCACTGCTGCCAATTTATCTCTATCATCATCCATTTCTAAGCTCCTGTGCTACAATAACCCTAAGAAATAAAACAACTCTACGACTTGACGATGTGGGGTCTACTGCTATGTGCACTGAGAGTTATTAAATAAAATCTCGTACTGGATACTTTAAAATGAAAAAGTCATGCTCAACTTCCTAAAGGGGCATCGTCAATGACCCCTGTTGCTACCAAATGAATCACAATCAAGAAGGATCGTGAAAATACAAAACAGATTCATGTAATTCAAATATCACATTAGCATTAATAGAATCAATTCCATAAACAGTTTTCCAAATGGACGTTGTGTGATTTGTTTTCTTTATTCAAATCAAATGCTAAGGACACTTATTTTGCCTTTTTCTTGATTAGCGACAGGTCACAATATTTTCTTAAACAGATGGTCATTTGATGACATAGGAGTAAGGGATACGTTTCAATTAATGTTGTATAAAAGTATGATCTATTGTTTACCTTGAGCTGTCCTTTCAATTGATCTAATTTCTCCACGCTGTAACATGATTATTTGATTTATGATGTATGTGGCATCCTGATATTTTCTGTTAGATTGTTCAATAGGCAGAGTATATATATTTCTTGTTTAAATATCATCAATAGGAATGCAGGCTACTGGTATTAGTTGTAAAAATGTTGAGTTTCTGATTTTGCTGAAATACACTATTATACTTTGATTGTATGTTCTTTTCCTTGTTCACAGTCCTGATGATGTCCCAGATGGGGACGAAACGCGCCGGCTGTTAACTTTGTACTTAAAACCAATATAGAGCTAACAGATAACAGCATATGATTTGAATAAAGAAAACGAATCACACAACGTCCGCCTGGAAGACTGCTTATGGAATTGATTCTATTAATGCTAATGTGATATTTGAATTACATGAATCTGTTTTGTATTTTCACATTCCTTCTTGTTTACTTGGTGTAAGAGTTAGCGTTAGATAGTTAGTGTAAGTTAGTGTTAATCAATCAATCAATCAATCAATCAATCAGGGTTTTGTAAAGTGTGCTACTCACCCGAGAGGGTCTCAAGGCGCAGGGAGGGGGGTGCAGCTCCGGATCAGTCGAAACGTCAGGTCTTGAAGGTGTGCAGAGTAGGGAATCATCTGATGTTGACTGGGAGCTCGTTCCAGGTCTTTGCAGTTGTGTAGGAGAAGGCTCTTCTACCTGCTCGGGTTCTGTCGATGCGTGGGGTCACTGTCAGGGCAAGGTTGGCGGAGTGGAGGTTCTTTTTGGGTATGTGGAAGGTGACTCTCTCGTTGAAGTATTTGGTCCAATGTTGTGGAGGGTAAGTAAGTAAGTAATTTATTTATTTGTACATGATTAATTAAAATCTTTACAAAATAGTAAAAGCATTGCTAAAAATTGTTAAAAGTTAATTGTGCGCTGTTTCCTCAATATTACAAATTTGATTAATATCAGTTCATTGTTGTCCATAAAATATTTCAACGGTCTTCAAGTGCTCTTGTTTCTACTAAATCAAAAAACTTTAGGACCCAACAGTTTAATTTTGTTTTAGTGGGGTTAAAGCACAATTTAACAGCCTGCCTGCATGTCCGGACGCCATGTAATTTGAAGGAGGGTCATAAAAAATTGTACCTCAAATCTTTTAATTTAGGACAAATACACATCACGTGGACAATGTCTTACTTATCAGCTTTACACAGGCAGCACTGCTGCGAGAAGTTTTGTCTTACCCACGGTGGTAAATGCGTGATTACCGGAATTACGCCAAGGCATCATTTAAAAAACTTTTCTTTTGTTTTTAGATTCATTCCAATTTTGAGATATGCTCGCGGCTGCATTCTTCCATAGTCACTGAGCGTGATCCAACCGTGCCCTCTTTTTGTTAATGCCTCCTTTTCCTCAATAGAAGAGATGATTTGTGCTGATTTTTTCCCAACTTTTTTGAAAGACAAGAGGTCAGTTGGGATGCCCCAAAGGTCGGAGAGACCCAGGACTTGGAGTGAATCAAATAGATAATCTCTAGCTGAGGATTTACTATGTCGAAGCAGCTCTTCCCATGTGATGTATTCCTATAGGTTCTGTATCGATCCCCCTATTCCTGACCCTATTCTGGTTAACAAGTTAACTAGCAGCCATCCCATGAGGCAGAAAACCCCCATGATGCAGGAACCGTTATCTGATTAAGCCACACTACGGCACAGGAACGTGTTATCTGATTAGGTCATAACGCTTGCCATCTAATTAGACAAGCGATATTCCTCCAGCCCCTGATAAGGCATACGGAGTTCTCAAAACAAATCAAACCTATGACAGACCTGGGAAAAACCCTGCGGCCATTGTTTTGATTTCACCGAGAACTTCAGCAAAAGAATGTGCTAACAACCAGGTCGTATGACATCCTTATTGACGTATCTATGTCCATCCTTACGTCAATCTCGGCACCTTAAAGGTATAAATATTACCGATATTGCCCTATGCAAACACACGCGGTGGTGACGAGATCGGAGCAGCCAGACTTGCCGAAGCCCAGAGCAGAGCAGACCCCGCTGGCGCAGCCCCGCCTTCCTGACGCGCTGAGAACGAGAAGCTGCCTTTTCTCCTGCCGAGAAATCCAGCTCCGGCGCTTCCGGGTAGCCCTCGCAGGCAGCCTGGAATATCGAGACCAGAGACGAGAGATACCATCCCTCATTCATCCTAGATTCCAGGTACAGAACTGAATAACCCCTAGCAGAGAATTCTTTAGTCAGTCACTTGGCAAAACAAACTTAACTTAAACTGTAACTTTCTATTCCCGCCCACGTATTAGGCTTAGGTCAGGTACACGGGGTAGGCGTAGTTAGAAACACCAGTTGAGTACGATTAGTCAAATGTATATGTGTATGTATCCACTTTATTCATTTTAAACCTTCATATGGCTTAGAAACCATATCAATGTTTTTACAGTATTATTTTATACTTCTGCTTTTAATGTATGCACTTTACTTAACCATAAGTATTGCAATAATATCGATCCATTTCTCTTGTATGAGAAAAGAGACTGATCAATAAATAACATCTTTTATTGAACACGCCCGTCTCTTCCTTTTCTCTACAATCTGGTGAGACTAAGAATGCACGTACTGACTGAGTAAAATAAGTCGTCTTTTGTTTTCACACGACTCTAGAGATACACTCTTGATTAGGGGAGAGCAAAGTTGTCATGTTCTATGGTTGTCAGAAACTAAATCCCTTCTTGTCTATCCAGGGAGGTTCAACTCCTCCTTGCCTATTCGAGAAAGTTTCTAGTGAACTCTGAGCTAGCTGGCAAACCCAAAACTTTAAGTCTAATATCGACAGTAGTAGACCTAGTTAACGTCTGGTCTAGGCCTATACTATTGAAGGTATTATTCCAATGCGCAGAGCCTATTGGGATAATAGGAACTACACTACATGGCGCCCAACGCGTTTGGAAGGGCGATAAAACTAACGTAAGACGTTTAGAGTAACTCAGTCGTGCTTTTTCACTCAGACCCCTTTTTTCCCATAATACTCCAAAGACGTCTGGAGTGGGTGAAAGGTAATATCCGCCAAACCTCGCAGGAGGAAACTCCTATGTATGGTTCTTGGTTTAGTCAACGTTGAAGGATACACTGTTCCAAATATACTGTGCATCTAATCTTTGTTTCCATAAAAAACCTGATCTGCAAACAAAAGGAATAACCTTCCTGTCGGTAAAATGGTAGACAGTGATGATGAAAGAGAGACAGTTAGAATAGCAACTGAACTCGCAGCAGCTGATACTGCTATGCAAGAAACAGACCCGGATATAATACTCATCCCGGTCATCAAAAGAAAATCTATAACATTAAAACTTATAGAAAATGGACTGACACCTAGAGGTGGCACAGTCATATTCGTAATTGAGGCACACGAATATCGGCAGACAGAGGTATACTATTCATGGATACATTTTCCAGCAGCAAATGCTGTAACAAAGTACTTCCACTATTACAAAACAGAGGAACCTCCTAATGAGTACACTCCTTTCGAGGAGGTGGAAGTACCACTTAAATTTCAAGAGCACCTGCTCTTATTTAATGGCGCCCTAAAACATAATAATCACATCACCAGGCTCGGTCCCTTAGGTAGACCAGGAGCAACGTGGCCGGTCCTAGCCGGATACACACCACATCCAGACATCGAAAGAATGCCTGCACCAGAGCTGTTAACACAGCTAAAACAATTTATAAAAGTACATAGACAATTAGTCCAATATGTAATGCGGACTTCAACAATTCAACCAGCAATTAAAATTCCACAGCTGACCCCTCATCAGGGGAACACAAATAAAATTACACCACAGAACATACAGTCCTGCCTAGGTAAAGTACCAGCTAAACGGGAACAAATACCATTCTGGTTAGCACAAAAAATCACCCAAATAGAGGCGGTGTTTCCAGACACCACCCCGTTAGAAAAACACAGGATTCTGACTATCTGTCTTCCAATGGGAATCGCACCACACGTGGAGGACTGTGACACTTGGGGTACAGTCTTTGCTTCCATCTACACAAAAACGCACGGTGTTCCATCCATTTCGGTAATACCAGATGTGCTAAAACAAATTCAAGACGAATACGGTCCAGAACCCGCTTTAACTCTTGGTATGAAATTACTAAAAGACTTCAAGCAGGTCTCGGCTATATTATTAGCCAACATAAAGGGAGAAGCAGCAAACGTGGCGATCCGCCAGATGTTAAAGGAGACAGATATAGCAGACCAACCAGCTGAAATTGCCAGAATTATAGAAAAATCCTATGAGGAACTAGGTAGAGATAGTTTAGGTGGAATACCAGTAAAACCACAACTGATTGAAAGTCCTGAAAAAATATTTTTTAATAATAAATCAACATCACAAAAAAAGAGCTGGGATGGAAACAAACAATCCAATCCTAAAGAAAAGAAATTCCAGTCCAGAGGAAGGTCTCCTCGGCGGAGAGAAAAATCTCCGAACCAAAGACACAGGTCACCCCAAAGTGACCCCTCTGAGAAAAGATATAACCTTAGAAATAGGGATAATATAAAGAAGCCTGATAGATATCAAGACATTGATACACGTCCCTCTCAATCTTTTCAGACTTCCTCGCAGAAATCGGAAAGAAGAGGACGATCAGAACAAAGAGAAGAGCACGCCAAGTCCAAAGACAAGGAACCTGCTCATCTAAAAAAGAAACTGCAATTTCCAAAAAAGAAGGTAGCCAGTATCAAGGTAGTTAACAATGCCGAGAATACTGAGGACACAGCTGAAAAACGGAGAATGGGCTCAGACAATGCTAGACAGCGCAGCAGAAGTGAGCATAGCTCGCAAAGTCCTTATGAATCATCTGGAGACAGTGGACACGAATGAATATCTTCAAGTGTAAACTGCAGACACCAGAGTTAGCAAACCTCACAAAATATATGAAATAACTTTACGTATAGAAGGGGATAAGACTAGAAAAATAAGGGGACTATTTTGGGATAATCTCTCCAAGGGCTATGACATCCTTCTAGCTGAAAAAGACTGGCCACCAGAGTTTGTCAGGGAGTGCCCTCATGGCGAAGAAATAATTATGCCTGCCTTCTCAAATCATATCCCAATTCATAAAAAATACACACTTGCCAGAAAGTGGGCAGTAGCTCTAGCTCCTGCTTTATATAAAAATCATGTAGGATGGGATGAGGACTCTCCTCCTCACAAAATCCAGTTAAAATCACAACCTACTGCACAAAGACAGTACCCAATTAAGCAAGAAGCTAAAAAACAGGTAAAAGAAATCCTAGATCAATTAGAATACCAGGGGGTGATTGAAACTTGCACCTCACAAATGAACAACCCTTTGTTTCCGGTCTCCAAACCAGACAATTCATATCGTCTAGTTTTGGATTACCGACACCTTAACTCATGTTGCAAAACTTTTGCAGTGCAAAACTCGCATAGTGCTGCACTAATGAATAACATAGTGCGCAAAAAATACAAAACAACATTAGACATCTCTAATGGATTCTTTTGTCAAAACATAGCACCAGAGAGCAGATATTTGTCTGCGTTCTCAATAAATGGCACTCAAAAACAATTCTGTCGGTTAGCCCAGGGGTACAAGAATAGCCCAGGGGTATTCTCAGCGAGAGTAACAGAATTACTACAAACATATGACGACGAAGCATTATCTTATGTCGACGACATATACCTAACAGATGATGACTTGGATACTCACTTGAAGAGAGTGAACACCATAATACTTGGGTTCGCAGCAGAGGGTTACAAATTCAACTTTAAAAAATCCAGAATTGCCCATCTGACAGTCCTGTTCTTAGGATATGAATTATCAAGTGAAGGCAAAAGCCTGGCTGACAATTTCCTAGAGAAATGTGCCGTACTCCAAGCACCTAGAACACTAAAAAACCTACAGTCAATTCTAGGCTTCCTAAATTTCGGAAGAACATACATTGCAAATTACGCAGAAAGGGTCAAACCCCTTTATGATCTAATAAAACCAGATTTTAAAAGAACCAATTGGACTCAAAAACACACAGAAATTTTGAGATCGTTACAAACAGACATGTTAATTAAAACAAAATTAGAAACACGTGATAACACACGCAATCTTGTGATTCGAGTCATCCCAGGAAGATGCGGATTCACATACCTGACCTCTAATGAGGGAGAAAAGGTACCAATTGCATTCAAATCACACTTGTACACAGAAGCTGAAAAGAAGTTCAGCATTAAAGAAAAAATTGTTCATGCTGTTCAAACCGCAATAGCTAGAGAAAAAGATCAAGCTGACGGTAGACGTATCACAGTCAGAACAGCAGAATCAGCCTTTGAGGCATTAACAACACCGTGTAATTTACCAACAACAACATTGAATCCGGAATGGATACAATGGGTGAATTCAATTACAACGGACAAAGTATACTACTACTTTGATCCAGAACTAGAGGAACTAAAAAATCTAGAATATGAAAGAACAGTCCCTCTGCCAATCGACATTCTGGCCTTACGACAATACGCTTGTGTAATCTATACAAACGGACATGCTCAACCCTCCGTTTGGGGAGAACAAGCATACAACCCCACATGTGAGATTACAAAAGAAGTGTGGCGCGGAGGTAATCTAAGACCTCTATTAACAAAAACACACTCAGTAGAAACTAATTCAGATCAACAAACTGAAATAATAGCATTGAAAATGGCGCTAGATAATGCGGATCGCGAATTCCCGACACTTATAGTGTCCGATTCATATTACTGCGTCAAATCATATAACAACGATTTGCAGACATGGATTCAAAACGGTTACAAAGATGACACAGATGCAACAATAAAGCATAAACTGCTTTGGGAACAAATAGCTCTTTTACAGAAAGAGCTACCAAAGACTCACGTGACACACTCACTGAGTCATCAGCGTGATGGCGTTCACGTTGCAGGGAATTCATTGGCTGAAACAGCCACAGCGGTAGCAACTAAATCGGCTTCCGTAGCTCGAAAAAAGCGTACAGTGAAGTATATTGACGGTGAAACAGTGCTGGCGGTGAAAACGTCATCAAAAGGCGACTGCTCAGCGCTACCGATCAACTATCCACTCAATTATACATACATAATCGATGCAAACTCCGTCCCTTTTGCTCGAATCCCTGGAGTGGGGGATAGAGTGATTCCAAACATGGACAGGAGAAACTTGTTAATTGCAGACGCACATATGGGTGAGGGTCTCAGACACCTCAAACTAAAAGATTATCTGGAAGAATTACAATCAAGGTACTGGTGGCCAGGCATGAGCCTGCATCATACCATGTTTGTAAAGAACTGCCCAAACTGTAACAGAAATCGCAGTGGTGAGAGAAACGGTGTAATACCGTGTCGTATCACTCCAGAAAAGATCAACAGTAAAAAGCAAAGCGTCCGATTAACATAAACAGGCTAGTTTCCACTTATAATGTAGATCACCAGCACTCGGCTGACGTCTGGACTGTTATACAAAGATTTGCGAGTCTAAATGGCATATACGCTAAGAGCATGCTACGTTTGACCATTGTTTTCACTCTAGCCCTCCAGCCTGAGGGGAAACATGGCCAAATGAGCATAGCACAGCGGGAATCTTCTCACTTCCTTCCTGAGGGATACGGGATGGTGTAAAGAAAAAACCAAGGCATAAAGCTATCTATAACAGAAAGGATATTAGGTTCGGGAGCTGGGTGGGTCAAACATCTAATAAGTGTCCAACGTAGTCTAAATAACCTGCCAAGAAATTCTCTGAAGGGATTCAGTCCGTACGAATTATTATTTGGAACTAGGATGTTGGTCTTAGACCTCGACAGTCAGACTTCAGTGGTGAAGGAAAAAAGCTTTGATATCAAAGATCGTTTGGCTATTTTGCAGGACTTAAACGAAACAAGAAAAGACCTGAGCAACATAAAGTTGAAACAGCAGCCAACAACCACTGAAGAACTGATGAAGCAAAGCTTCGCATATTTTGCGGCTTGCCGAAGTCATGAACCTCGTTTATGTGTAATAAGGTAACATAAGTATGTTCTACTAACGTTTATTTTTGTTTAGGCAAAGTTTATGAAGCTTGCCTACGTGTATTTCTAATACACTTACCCCGTGTACTTTAACATGGCCGCCGCTTGTATTTTAGTTACTGCGCATGGGTCAGCCACACTCACGTGTCCTGACGCGTCTGCAGAAGTGGAGGGAAATTTATGCGCATGCGTAATTCATAGCTGTGCTTATCATGTGGTACTGCTCGTGCCACTGCTCTTGTGCCGTATCAATATAGCTAACATTTAGAACGCATAAGTTTATTTCTTGATGATGAGTTAAAAGTACAAACCCTGTGATGTGTTTTCATGATGACATTATTATGTATTAATTTGTTTTCGCTTACTTTTCATGTACCGCGGGGAATGGGGGTCTGTCTGTACTGAAAGCCATCTTGGAGGTCCCTTCTGCGCAGATGCGACTTTCCGGGGACCTGACAACCTTGGCTGATGGAACTTAGCCAGCTGGCAGTAGTGGGCAAGATGCTCCTGAGAACTGACCGGCAAGCTCGGCTGAACGGAGTCACATGACCCTACTACGTTACAATGTTAAATTGTCATTGTGTTTCTGCACAGTTTCTCCTGGGAACCCCAAACCTGCTAGGCGGTACCCAAGTATGCTAATGAAGGCTTAAAATCTTGTATTGTGATTGGTGTGTTACCCAAATCCTACCTTAGGACCAATCGAAATTGAGGGATTCTGACACTTTGCAACATTGGGGGGTGGTACACTGTCCCCAAACTGTATATCTACCCTGGGTTCACCTAGGGAGCCGTCCGACTTGTCTGGTTTAGCTGACCTGTCACTGACCCATCGTACTCAATAGGTGACTGAAAATACAGAGCGCAGCAGAGCACTCTGTCCGAATTTGACCATAGACTAAGGTTCTACTGAACCTTAAAGTGCTGGCGAAGCACTTTGCTGGGAGTTCGCTGACCCAATCGGGGTCTTGATCGATAACTGCAGAGCGGGTGGAGCGCAGGCGTTGCTTCCAAACTGTGGGTTCCGGTCCTGTCCTGAGCGGTCCTGTCCTGAGGGTTTGCTGTCCTGTCCTGAGGTCTTGTCCTGATTCCTAATCCGAGGGTATCCTGTCCTATCCGGGGGTGTCCATTCTGCACCTGCTGTCCTTTGAGGGGTATCCTTCCTTGAGGGTTTCCTGTCCTTAACTAACCCGTGGCCAGGGTTTGGTTATCACACCTTTCTAGGTAAATATTGCTCCGAACCTCTTAAATCTTGCACCTTCTGAATTTCTAACTTTTGCTTTAATAAAGTTCATCATTGCATATGTTATATTTTTCCATGTCTTTCCGCAACTACTGAAAGTCAATTTCATATTTCCATAAGTTTGTTCCTATGTCTTCGCACATGTTAGAAATTATATTTTGCATTGCAGTTTGTCATTTCCTGATATGGTCTAGAACTTCATTGCCTAGACTGTTTAAAGGCCCCTTTACCTTAAGCGAAGCGTGTTACTCTTTATAGGCCCTCCTATAGTTACACATGCATAAATTGTCCATGCTTAAACATTTCTGAGATTATATAGTATTTTTCCATTTTGCATTCCATATTACATTTGAATGATTACCTTGACTTTATTTCTTTATAGCTATATAATTTACGTTATCTTGGTTATTGATTGCCTTATTTTACTGTACCTCATGCACGAAACAAATGAACTTTAGATAAACATTTTAAAACTTTCAGTTGTCCGTGGTCATTTCAACAGAATTTTGAATGTTATTGGTTGGGTTTGTATTTTGCTGCCTTTCCTTTACAGCTAGCTCCCTGATTCATTGTGGTCATTAGGTACCCGCATCGGTGGATGGTAAGTCGGGTGCACTGAAAATTAATAGTAGGGAACACACACACAAATTGGTAGAGCTCGTGAAGTCACCTGATCGATGTATATGGTGATTTGAAAGTATATGGGCCCTGAAGCCGGAAACGGCGAAAACTATTGGTCGGGTGGCCTCGCGCGCTCTATCAGAACCACCACCTGTCCCAGCAAGATCTGTCTGGATTCCAAAAGTCGGGGATCTAGTCAGAGAAAAGATCGCGGTAAAGAAGGAATTTGGGCCTTCTTACAGAAAAGCAGTTCCTGTCTTGTCCATCAACGGGACAAGATCAGTTGTACTACCGCCGCTTGCTGGTAAAAAGGAGAACCGAGTTGTATCCATCGACCTGGTAAAACCACAATCATGTGGCCGATAACAAATAGTAGGCCCAGTGGACTCCCAACAAGTAGTAGAACACCAAGATTTGCTACAAACACAGAGGTTCAATCTAAGAGGCTAATCACATTCGAAACGCCTACAGAACTACAACAAGGACTATGCAACAATGCAATGGAACTTAAACCTCTGAAAACCCAAATAAAAACATTTAGCTGAGACACACCAACCTACAATGAAGTAACAAACGACTATGCAAGAAACAGTAATCCTGAAGCAATTGGAACTATTGACAGAACTGCATCCGGCTACTTCATAAACTTTGATGATTCCTCTGAAGGCTTCACTGAATCAAAAAGACAGCCATCAACAAAAACCTTTAAAGATAAAGTTAAAGTACTTTTGAAACAACTGAAAGAAACATATCTGATTTCTCCATGGATTGAATTTTGGGTGGGTTTTGGTGCATTTATCCTCATACTTTGGCTCATCATGATACTAACTTTGGGACGCTTCATTGAGGGAAAATATGCTAAAATGGACACAGCAAGTCAGAAAATCAACTTGATCCTCAAACCACACACATCTTCACACGTCGAGAAAAGAGAACTTTCTTCAGTCAACTTCACAGCCAATCCTATACCGGGTGGGGTAGCATGGGACGACACTGACTACGAAATTTATGGTCCGGTTGAAATCCTGAAATATCCACACCAAATCAAGATCTCATTGAGTGACTTTGCAAAACCAAGCTCATTTGCTGATGATTGGGACTTTGAAAGTATAAATAATATGATGTCTGACTTAGTGATGTCTGCTAAATTTACCAAACATGATTATTTGCAGGGTTCGACAAATTATGAAAGTATGTACTGTTATAACCACTATGGTAACCATTTTCTACATAGATCTGCACAACCTAGAAATGTTTTAAATTATAATCAATGGGAACATTGTGCAACCCCTCCAAAAGGAAGCTCGAGAATCTTTTATGACAAATATTCATACTTTTCAGGTTTTAACACAAGTAATGCTGAAACATTTTATTTCAAATTGTCAAATAAGACAGTGACAAAGACCATGATAACAAACACGAAATTGATATATTCAGACTCATTCTTTGAACAAATGAATACTTTTGGTTTTGATTATTGGGTCAAAAATGTTGAAGTAAAGAGTGTTTTGGGGTACAAAAGAATGGCAAGTACAGGGAATAGAATCTTTGTTTCGAGCCTGCATGATCCCAGAACAAATTATATTTTTAAATGACACTGTTCAACAAACTACCTGTCTTGGCTTAGCCAAAATCAAAGACTTAAATAAACCGTCTATTCCGAAACCAACAATGAACAGCAATAGCTCTACAGATGAAGAGATAGACGTAAATTATGTATTAAACCAAAACAGAACACATCCTGATTGGAAAAAGTGGTTGATCTGGCCCACAGATACTAATAACTGTCAAGATAGATTCCTGAACAAAACACAGGGGTTCAAAATGACCAGGCCAGACCCTAGATATTCCCAAAGACAACACCCAGGAATAATAACCACCTACAGTGTGGGCAAATTATGCCTTCAGTGGCTACAAACTTCCACACTGGCGGAAATTAAGCAACACCTAACTTTACTTACTGATGGTGCTGACTTGCGTGATTTCATTATGGGACCGCGCAAACAGCGTCAAAAACGTTTCATAGCAGCCTCTGTATATGCAGCATATAACGAGGCCTGGAAGGTGACTCAAATTGAGACAGCAGAAAGTATACGGGAAATTGACCGTATTAATTTGGAAAAATCACTTTCTGTAGTGGACAATGGGTTAATGACTCTGTCCTCCAGAATTTTTTCTCTGGACAGCATTGTGTCTTCAGCAATCGACATAATATCGCAAGACTTACTGTTATTACAACACGGTCAGTCCCAATTGCGTTCTATTGTACAGCTTGGCTGGACGTTACAAAATCTGCGTTCAGGCTATGTGCCTTGGCGTTTAATCAACACAACGTCACTTTTCAATATCTTTAACCTTACTGATAAACAAATCAGTATGGCACAAAAGGGTGCTGATTATACAATCCTGAGCATTGAGAAACTCGAGAGATTACCAGTGACAATGTCAGAACGACCTGTCAGTGAATGGATAATAGATGGGATAATTAATATTCCAATATCAACCTTCAGGTTTCAATACTGCCAAAAATATATACAGGCTGGCATATACGAAAAATTGGGAAAAGGGTACATTAAAACAACATGGAACTTGCCCTATTCACATGCATGTGTCAGTAATAAAGGACAGAAAGTGTTTCTTAGTGGCAATAATTGTGCGATGTCACTAAGCGGTACACTTCTGTGTAATGGAATTAGTTTGCATGGAGCCTGTGAAGGGAACTCAAACAACCTTTCATGTCACCAGCTAGGCACAGCTGCAACAGAGATAGAACCATTCTTTCAAAGACTCTATAATGGGAGTTACGTTCTAATTGTGGACAGCAGATGTTGTAGTCTTATGCCCGGGACTCCTTATCTCGTAACTACGACTGCGAAGGTCAAGTGCTGTGGACGCTTATTGTTCCCCAGCTCCCTTCCAGACAGGGAGGCAAGGGCATGGCCCAACTTGAAAATTACTTCTATTCGAATAGATACTTTAAGCAGAATGAAAACAGTGCTTCTTCAGACGCCGACAAGGCTCACGTCATCAAAAGAAACGTATGATCTCCTAGTCGCAAGGACGACTGCAGAGATTCACTCCTTATTATCAACTAATTCCCCCATACATTTCGCAGAAATCCTGAATGAAATCTTAAATATTTCTGATACCAGTGGAGTCTCAAAAGTATTTAAGACAGTATTTTCGATGGCATTAACACCATTCAAAGCCATACTGGGTATTTTTCCAGATTTCGTCCATTCGATTTTTGGCGGACTTCCCCTCATTTTGGGACTAATTGCAGGAATCCTATTCTTAGTCCTTATATTTCGTTATGGCAAACCGTGTCACAGACAAAACACCTGCGACAAGGGAAGAAACAATCCAAGCCATTGGATACCGGGACCGGATATCAAAAATCCTGGGACTATCCCGGCTTAGAGACCTGAACATGACTTGGTTTCTTTCATTTCGACCAATGTGGCATCGATGTGTTTTACCTGTATTAAGGTGCTTGCTATGCGGAGAAGAATGCGTGTTAGACACCTGTCTGACGCTACAATCGGATGCGCCAATGGATGCAGAAACATTGTTAAGTCCAATAAAGGCTCATGCTTTGTGCTGCCCTCAACGGCTACCAATCCTGATGACGGCATTCGTGGAAGCTTCACCACTACGATTAAGGGGTAGTGAAGTTCAAGATGAAAGCAGCATTGATCAGGTACGACCTTCTGTCAGCAATACTAATCAGAATGTCAATGGAGACAATCATACGCACGAATGCATGGTTACACCTTTTTCCGAGTTAGTGGAACTCTCCCAGGAAGCTGTTGACAACTTTTTCGAGAGTCTAAATGATATGATGTTCTCACCAGAGCAGAAATAGAGACTTTTGAGAGCAAGCTCGTACACGGCGTTCCCTGAATTTGGCCTTCAACTAGAAAAGCAAAATACCATGAACACTTTTCCCTCCAGTTCACGGACAGCAATTTTTTCAGCAGCCCCAAAATATTTTTGCATATTTTTCGGGACACTATCTTCTGCTTAAAGTAAGAACTATTCTTAGAGAACTAAAATTCCTAATTTTAGATGGTTTATAGACATTAGCTGCCCGCTGGTATGTTCATAAATATTTTATTCTGTGATGGAATGGTCTCAAACCTTTTTTCTGTATTAAGAGCCATTTCATGTGTAAATTCTCATATACAAATTAGTGATAATGTATAGATATGCGTGATTACTTTAGCATTGTTCTACAGCTTGAGTGCATATATTACATATGACTGTTTTTTCCGTATATTTGATCATTTCAAAATGCATTTATGTATTTTGGGGTGGTACGGTATACACAATACTCTACAGTATGTTTTACTATGCATAGATTCGTAAATATGTCCATAGTTAGCGTGGAGTGGGTGTGATGTATTCCTATAGGTTCTGTATCGATCCCCCTATTCCTGACCCTATTCTGGTTAACAAGTTAACTAGCAGCCATCCCATGAGGCAGAAAACCCCCATGATGCAGGAACCGTTATCTGATTAAGCCACACTACGGCACAGGAACGTGTTATCTGATTAGGTCATAACGCTTGCCATCTAATTAGACAAGCGATATTCCTCCAGCCCCTGATAAGGCATACAGAGTTCTCAAAACAAATCAAACCTATGACAGACCTGGGAAAAACCCTGCGGCCATTGTTTTGATTTCACCGAGAACTTCAGCAAAAGAATGTGCTAACGACCAGGTCGTATGACATCCTTATTGACGTATCTATGTCCATCCTTACGTCAATCTCGGCACCTTAAAGGTATAAATATTACCGATATTGCCCTATGCAAACACACGCGGTGGTGACGAGATCGGAGCAGCCAGACTTGCCGAAGCCCAGAGCAGAGCAGACCCCGCTGGCGCAGCCCCGCCTTCCTGACGCGCTGAGAACGAGAAGCTGCCTTTTCTCCTGCCGAGAAATCCAGCTCCGGCGCTTCCGGGTAGCCCTCGCAGGCAGCCTGGAATATCGAGACGAGAGATACCATCCCTCATTCATCCTAGATTCCAGGTACAGAACTGAATAACCCCTCGCAGAGAATTCTTTAGTCAGTCACTTGGCAAAACAAACTTAACTTAAACTGTAACTTTCTATTCCCGCCCACGTATTAGGCTTAGGTCAGGTACACGGGGTAGGCGTAGTTAGAAACACCAGTTGAGTACGATTAGTCAAATGTATATGTGTATGTATCCACCTTATTCATTTTAAACCTTCATATGGCTTAGAAACCATATCAATGTTTTTACAGTATTATTTTATACTTCTGCTTTTAATGTATGCACTTTACTTAACCATAAGTATTGCAATAATATCGATCCATTTCTCTTGTATGAGAAAAGAGAATGATCAATAAATAACATCTTTTATTGAACACGCCCGTCTCTTCCTTTTCTCTACAATCTGGTGAGACTAAGAATGCACGTACTGACTGAGTAAAATAAGTCGTCTTTTGTTTTCACACGACTCTAGAGATACACTCTTGATTAGGGGAGAGCAAAGTTGTCATGTTCTATGGTTGTCAGAAACTAAATCCCTTCTTGTCTATCCAGGGAGGTTCAGCTCCTCCTTGCCTATTCGAGAAAGTTTCTAGTGAACTCTGAGCTAGCTGGCAAACCCAAAACTTTAAGTCTAATATCGACAGTAGTAGACCTAGTTAACATCTGGTCTAGGCCTATACTATTGAAGGTATTATTCCAATGCGCAGAGCCTATTGGGATAATAGGAACTACACTACACCCATATGTTGGAGTTTAGAAAACTAACCTCAGCGCTGCGAATCTTGTGCCAGCTAGTAACATACGCACTTCGCCTTTCTAGTGTTTGTTTAAGAATACCAAATTCAAACTGGATTTGTGCAGGCGAGACGTATCTTGGCAGGTTAAAGATAGCCCTCTATGAGTTAGCTATTACTATGTCCAATACTGCAGTGTCCTTCCTTTGAAGGGATTCACTCCCATATGTGAGAGTCGGCTGTAGCTTTGCATGCAGAACCTGAAGAAGAGGGTTGAGCATTAGGTTTCGGAGTTTGGCCTTTAGAGATTTTATGGTCTGGTAAGTCATAGTTCCCTTTCCTCGTAAGGAGTCCAATTGAGGTTTAAACGAGTTCTTGGAGTCCAGAATTACTCCCAAGTATTTGTAGGTGGTTACATGGTCCAACCCTTCTCCATTTATGTGCCAATTGATTTTCCTTTTTGTTGTAATTCACTGCCATGACCTTAGATGTGTTGAAATTTATTTGCAGGGCATTCCTTTCTGAAAAGGTGTGAGGTACATTTAGAAGGTGCTGGAGGCCTATTGGTGTCCGGCTTATCAGCACCAAATTGTCCGCGTACAGCAGATTGGACAGTGGAATTTTCCCTAGTTTCGGTGCGTGGCAGAGGCATTTATCGAGTTCCCCTGGCAGGTCAGCAAGAAAAAGGTTGAATAAAATTGGTGCTAGCACCAACCCTGTTTTAACCCTTTTGTTGTTGGAATGGGTTCAGAGAGGTGTGTGCCTGCTCCTAGTTTAACTTTAATCCAGGTGTTTGAGTGGAGTAATATCAGCATATCTAGGAGATGTTTAGGTATTCCCCAGTTGTCCAATTTCTGCCAGAGAGTTTGTTGCGATCCACATGGTCGAATGCAGCAGTGTAATCAATAAAGGAGAGGAATAGGGAATTGTTGGTCTCTTTTGCTGCTTCCATCAGCAGGGTCCGTGCCATGATGTTGGTTGTGGTCCCTCGACCCCTGCAGAACCCTGTTTGGTTGATCGTAATTACTGAGTTTTCAGATGCCCATGACGTCAGCTCCTCCAGTATGGTTCCTGCAAAATACTTAGCCTCCACATCTATGATGGCAATAAGCCAATAATTATTTGGATGTTTCTTATTGCCATGTTTGAAGATTGGGCTGATTATTGACCCATGCCAGGATTCAGGAAGAGTCTGGGTGTTCTTTATGTTGTTGAATATCGGTGTTAGCGCTGTGCTCTAGAATTCGGTGTCTGATTTATACAGCATCGGTGGAATGCCGTTTGGCCCAGGGGCTCCTGTCGGTCTGCCCCTGGCTATTTGCCTTTTGACGTCGGCTGGCATGGTGGCCAAATGTCCAGACTCAATGTGGCAGGAAGAACTAGGATCAGGCATGGATTTTTCTGTTCGAGGTGGTAGCATGACTCCATTCGTGTGTATTCCTTGGGTTGTGGCCGTTATATAGTGATTGTCTGTTTTTTTCCCTCTGAGCTTCTTTGCAGAGATTTTTTGTCACCGCTTCTTCAAGGCTGTCCTCATTGTTGAAGTGTTTTGCTTAAGTAGGTATTTTGTCCATACTTCCTCTGTTATGTTTGAGTTTAGGCAGAGATGGCCTGGATTCTTTATTCTTTTAATCATTTGCCAGAACCTTGAGCTGTTATTTCGTTTTACTTCATAGAGAAGTTTTGCCCATAGCTCGTCATTTCTTTGTTTCTGCTTTTCCCATTTCTTCTGTTGTAACAGTTTTTTTGCGTTCCGTAGGATTTTTTGCAAGTCCTGGTTCTTTGAATCCTTTCGCATCTGTCTCAATGTTCAGTTTATTAACCGTTTTTGCGTTTTCATTTCTGGGGTGAATTGCAATTTGGTTGATGTTCCCTGTCCTTGGCTTAACTTGTTTGGCGGCCCTTTTAACAATTTCACCCTGATGTCTAGAATAAAGTTTTGCCATACTTCTGTCAACTTTGTGGAGCTTGCCATTTGAGTGAAAAGAGTTTTTGCTGCAAAGCTTATGGAGTCAATGTTAGAAGGATTGCACCGAAGCCGCCTTAGATTTAAAGTCACTTCAATATCAATGCCTGTGTGTAGTTCAGTATCCAGAAGTGAATTGACTTTTATTGTGGCTTCTTGGGGCAGGTGGTCACTAAGGTTGCTCGTCCCTATTTTGAACGACGTTACCCTGCCAAGCATATTTAGAGATGTAAATGTGTAGTCCAGGTGTGAGGATTGCTTGTCGGAATGAAAAGTTGCGACCAGTGGATCGTCTTCCGCGCAGCACCCATTCAAGGCTCATAAATTAAGATGTTCTAGTTGTCGAAGTAGATTTTTTGAGCAATTAGTAGATTTGTTGATTTTTGCAGGGCGCTGTCTTGGGACTCCCCATGCAGCGCTAAGTTCTTGGTTAAGCTCGTCGTCTGAATCCGAACTGATGAGAAACATGTTAACGTCCCCTGCCAGGATGATTAAATCGGAGTCCTCTTCTTCCATTATTTTTTCCAAAGCTTTTATCAGTTCGTTGGCAGCTTGTCGTTTTTGTTTAGGGTGGATGTAAGTATTTATTATTATTACATCTTGAGGCTGGTTATGTAACCGGAGTGAGATCTTTGCCACCTGTATTGCGCTTGGAGGGGATATGTGAGATTCTATTGTCATGGCCTCACCTTTTGTTGCTATAGAGGCAAAAATCATCAGACCCCCTGATCTGCGACTGAAGGTGGAGCTTTTGTTTGCTGGAAGACAACAAGATGTGAACCCTTGCAGCGCAAATGCCTTTTCCTCCCAAGTTTCTTGGAGCAGTAGCAGGTCGAATGAGCTTAAATATTCTAAAAACTCAGGGTTGTTGCTTTTGCTGGATAGGCCATTGTTATTCCAAGGGCATACGGTAATTAGCCTGGTCTTTTCTAAGGGATGAACAGAGTTCTTACCCCTTTGTCAATTTGTGAGGTTGACTGTGTTGATGGTGCGTTGGATCGACTTCCAGTTCAGAAGGGTGACCGGCGAAGCGTAACCACCGTGCCTTGGTTCTTGTCCAGAGAAGAATGTTTTTGTGTCTTGGGGGTGCGCTCTTGTAGAGGTGCTCGTTGCTCCTTTTAATACTGAGTTGGGATTTTTCCGTGCTGGTGACCTGATAGGGGGTAAGAAGGGTGTCGGATAGGGAGGTTGCTTTTCGAATCTCAGATTAATCCCCCATTGTTTGAACGTTGCTTCTTCCTTAAAAATGTTCTTGGCTGTCGGTGGAGTTCCAGGTTGCTTTAGTTGTTTCTGAGCGTTGTGGATCACTGCTTGACAGAAACTCTATTTGAAGGAGATCGGAGGAGCTTATGTTTCCTAGGCTTGTAATCGAGTGTAAAAGTCTTAGTATGTTTCCCCTGTTCAGTATGTCGTCCCTACCTCGGGACGTGTATTCTGGAGTGAAGAGGATGATGGTCAGAGTGTTCTGGTGGTGCACTGTTGTTGGTTTTGTTGGTAGTCCCTCATGGCCAAGATCACTGGACTGAGGGGGACGCCTTGGGCTGCCTATGACTGGGCAGGTTGTGCACTTTGATCGCTATCTCTCCCGGGTTCTCTTGTGTTGTTAGTTGAACCTCGTGTTGGTTGCTGGGGTGGCTCCGGGTTACTAGTCTAGGCATTGTCCTGGGTTTCTATTGGTAGAATGTGTATAGACTTTGTTGGGTCAGTGCTATGGGCAGGATGGGTAGATTTTGCTTGGGAAAGCCTCTGCTTACTTCTGCGAGGTCAAGGTTTCTGGGTGACGACGCCAGGTGGTTTTATCAGTGCTGCTGGGGGGGGTGACAGTGGGCGATGCTGGAGGACTTTCTAGATCCTCTTGCAAGGGTAGGAGTCAAAGTTGATCAATATCTGTGACTTGACGGCAACGGGTGGTTGTTGCTAAAAATGGATTTAGTTGCATTTCTATACGAGATCTTGTGTCAGTTAGAAGCCTGTTTCTTCCTTTCCTTTTTTTATTTCTGCGAGTCTTGCAGGAGGCCTGGGCGCTAACTAATGCTGATTCAACTGCAATTGCATTGTGGTTCCTAAGTTCAGCTTCCTTGTCCTCTGACGCTGATGGTAGAACTTCTCTACCCCCAGGGGATGGATTGCTGGTTGCAGTCTGTTCGGCTGCTGGCCGAGTATCTAGCGTTGCTGGTATTGCAGGCAGTTCTGTGCTGAAATCTGAAGTTTGTGGAACTGCTGATTTTAGGTCGCATATCAGGTTCCCTAACATGGATGGTAGGGTTGTTAATTTATCTAAGATCGATTCGCAGGGGCATGTTGGTGGTATCGTTTGGACCACGTATGCTGCTTCTTGGCCCCTCTTTATGAGTCTGTTTAGTTCTGATATCTTCCAGTCAATCCTGAAATAGAGTCGGCCATTGTCTGTAGGACTGAGAGCTGCAAGTCCATTTGGTGTGATTGAAATTCAAGGGCTGTGGCTGAGTCTTGCAAGGTATTTAGTATTGTTGTCCATATAGATTCTGGGAACGAATTTCAGGTATTGTTACTTTTCTCCAAATTTGGGCCATTGTTTGCTTCGTTGGGTGAATTTACATGAGCTAGTTTAAAGTTGTAGGAAGCAACTAGTTCTTCCCAATCCTGCGTAGCTATAAAGGTCATGTAGTTGTTCATGGAATGTGAATCATTGTATGGTAGTAAAGTGCGACGCACAGAGGACATATGTGCTGCTGATCTGCTATGTGATGATATTTGATCCCAGGTATCTACTTGAGTTTTTTGGGGTGTCTTAATTTGAGTAGGAAAGCTGGTGGTTGGATGGGAGAATTCATTTAGCATTTTTTCCTCCTTGCATTCCTGTTCTTTAGTCGTTAATTGTTCTGTCTGTATTACTCGGATTGTCTTCGTTGGAATCGGGGACCTGCTATACAGTTGGGGAAGAAGTGAATCTTGTCCTTTTCCGTCATTGTGAATCTGAATCTTGGTTTTGGCTGGTGAATCCAGGTTTTCTAGGTGCGGTATGCTAACTTTGCTTAGGTGTGTCTCAACTCGACTGGCTGAAATCGAGTGGATCGCTATCTCGGCGGACTCAACCGCCTTCGGTGGACTCCATAAGTTGATGTTGGCGATCCTTTTTCTGTAGTGTAGCAGGTCCAAGGTGTCCCTGCTTTGGCTGTTCTGGCTGTTAGCTCCTTTACCTGCTGAGTAGGTGTGTTCAGCAACTTCTCTGGTTCTAGATGATGTTAGTGTTACAGATGTTGCCTCAGCGAAGGAGTAGTTGTGAACCCCGGCGGGCCATGATGAATCGGATGGATTGCTTTGGGAAGGGCTGCAATTGTTTTTGCTTGATAGAAGTGGGGTTTGCAGTCCTTTTATGTTCCCAGTCTTGGAATAAATGGCTGTTCCAGGGTCTTTTGGGAAGGAAATCTTTGTATATATCTTGGGTTGCTGGGTGCATATCTTTTTCCTCACTGGCATTCCTTCAATGGTTATATGGTCGTTTGGGTCCTTTGATGATGGTTTTGGTGTAGAAGATGATAATGGCTGTGGAATTGGCTGTGATGTCTTAGGTGAAGTCAGCGGTCACGGTGACTGCTGATGAGCCATTGTTGGACTTGAGGTGGAGGCATTTGCCATCGGTGGTACGTTGTCCTTTTTATTTTCGTTTTCAATTGATGTTACAGTTGGAATTGAAATTGAATTTGGAGTTGCAGTTGAAGTTGATGTTGCCATTATGGGTCCTTCTTTGTGTATGTTATGAACATTAGGATTTACTTCCTGAGAATTGGCTAAATGTGATGACATTGCTGGCTCAAGTTTCCTTTTCCTCGAGTTGGACTTAGAGTTGGATTTTGGTTTAAGTAGGGGTTGCCTAACTCTGCCAGATCTCATAGCTCCTGTATATTGTTTTTTATGGATGTGCTTTTTTATTTTTTATAATCAAGTTAAGTGTGTTCGATTTGGTGTTTGAGGCTTAAGGAACCTCCCCTCTGCAAGACCCCCCCCTTGACAGGGTCTAGCTCGGGGCTTCTCCCATGACAGAGTCTAGCTTGGGGCTTCTTGCTTAGCCCGACTAGAACCCAAATCTTTGGTCCTTTGATATTGGACCTTGAGTATTAATAATGTAATTGGTGTTGATATTGGCAATGTGGTTGCTGTTGGAACCTCAGTGCTTCATTTGGAGTTTGATAAGGTCTTGATCTCGTCCTGATCTGCCCTCTTGGGGAGGCCACTAAGATGAAACAAAGATTGGAGAAGTTGACAGACTGAGGATATAGGAATTATGACTGGCCTCCCCAGTCTAGCGTGGCAGAAACACAGTCTCAGCCTCAATATCAGGCCGGGGGTCCTGGGAGGTGCTGGGATGCACAAAAAGCTCTGGGAGGCACTGGAAGGCAGTGTGGGGGGGGGGGGTGCTGGGAGGCACGTACGGTGAGCGGTGTGGTAGCTAGGGTGTTTTGAGAGAGCAGGGGCGGGAGGCCTGGCATGCTGCCAAGAGGGTAGCTATTACAGCGTGCTCGGTTGGCTTTAAGCTCTCGCACTCCCCCGCCCTGTTTACCTCTTGCCTCCAATTTCACCGCCTCGGAGTGTGCCTGTCTCCAATGCGGACTCCAGTGCTGGCTCCTTTAGGAGAGTAGGGTCTGCTTCCTATGGTCACCCCCACTTTTTGCTTTTGCTTCACTGGTTTTTGACTTAGATGTGGCTGTGGGCCTGCTAATCAGACCGACAGCCCAGATGCACTCTCTCTAAATTCACACCATGTACTCTTGGTACATCCACAATTGGGAATTGGTTCACCTTATCAGCCCCTGTAGAAGTGTACCCTAGGTACTCATGGCATAGGTGTAACCAAGGCCTACCAGGGGCTGCAGCATGTATTATGCCACCCCTGGCTGGCCACTCAAACTGACACAACTGGCTGATCACTCAGCTGGGGCAAGGTCATGTAATCACTCCTTGCTTAGGTATAGTATTCCTATATCTACCCTTATATATAGAGACACAGTAACCTATAAGTCACTCCTATGGCAGGCCTTAACAATCCTGGAGGCAGAGTGCTTGGTTATGTGTGAGATGGTGCTCTAGCATGAGCTGAGTCTGTCTGCAGCTTTCGGAACCATGTCCTTATAGCTGTTCTATGATATTGCCATACCATATACTCTTAAGTGCATTATGAACCTCGCGGTTAAATGCTAACTTTGGTATGGCTTTATCTAAACATGTCGTGTAAGGTGTCATACGCTTTGGAATACTACCCCCTCGCCAATTCTGGCGACGGGGGTAGCATTCCACCCTTTTAGAGGGAGAAGACATGTTGTTGCTGACTAACCCGGTTAAAGTTAACCAGAGCCCCAGCGTCACAAAACGGACGCTGCTGCCACAGACACAAGTCTGACCTCCTGCTGCTGGGAGTCCTTCCAGTCACGGAGGTTTGGACAATAGGTTTCTGCCTGGAGAGGTGCGAGCACCACCCCAGACAGGACTTTGTGTATTGGGACAGGGAGGGCTGAATAGAATGAGACACTGCCTGGGGCACACTAGGTGCTCCATGCATAGTCCAGTTCAAACCGGTGCTGGGGCACTCCAGCCCCAGCTCTGGCGCGAAACTGGACAAAGGAGAGGGGGTGTAACCACCCCACTTCCTGGTCCCACCCATAGGAGGGACCTAGAAAGTAATCCAGCCCTTTTTAGTTGTATAAAGGTAGAAGCTGAACCCCAGGACTTTAGATTAATCCTGGAATCGACTTGAAACGAAACTCTGGACCCTTCGACATTCACCTGAACTGAAGACTGAAGAATCTCCCTTGTGGCCAAGGAGTGACCACCCTGGGAAACCAGGCACCATCCAGCAACTCAACGGCTTGCTTTGTCCCCATTCCCGGCAGAACCCGAGCACAGAGCCTGACAAGACCTCGACTCCCGGACCTCTCTGAACCCACTGCACGACTCCAGCACAGCTGAGCCCCATGGAAGGCGTCGGAACCCGTGGAACCAGGCAACTTGGAAAGTCTTCAACTTGCTAACAGCGCAGCTCCGGAGGCATCCTCGAAGCTGTGCCCTGGGGACTGAGACACCCTGACACTGAGCTCCACCTGAACCAAAGACCAGCCCTCCACACTCCACGAGATCTGCGTGGGGCCCTTCTGCTTGTGTTCTGCTCGACGCGTTGTCCCGGTTGCTGGCCAGTTGGCTAGTAGCCCTATGACGATGATCCTTTTGAAAATCCATCGCTGGTCTGGTTGCTCCAGACTGGCCCTTGCTTCCATGAAGAGGTGAAGTACCTCAGACCCTCCTGGTTTGCACCAGAAGCCTTTTGTGTATCCTGCGTGGGTTGCCTTTGCTTAGGCTTGTAAGCTCCGATCTTGAAGTCGACCCCTCCATCTGCGAGAACCTTCGTGGGACAGCTCTTCTCCAGCACCTGGTTGTCCTCGACGCCTCTTGGTCCGCATGGCTGCAAAGACAAGCTTCACGACAGCACCAGATTGCTCCTCGACGACGTCCGGTTCCTTCCTGATTCCACCGGGTCACTGGCTAGAGACCTAGACTCTGTCCCCTCTGCTTTCAGGTCTTCTTCAACTCCGATCCACCCTTGGATCCACCCGGACATCTTCCACCTGGTCGCCTGCAGCATCTTCTTCCAAGGCTCCATAGGAATTAACGAGAAAACCGACACACTTTGACACCTATGCACTCGCAGCCCGTGAGGTAACGCGAGTACTTTGGTGCTCCTGTAGGGATTGACTATCCTAGTGTCTAGTTTTGTTAGTTGTATTTTCCTATTTAGACCGGAAGTGTCCTAAATCTTCGTTACTTACCTTTTTAAGTTCCCATTGACTTTCTATTGGCTCTCGCGTGAGTGTACTGACACTGCACGCGCCACCTGTGGGACTCCTACTCCTAACCTAAGGTTCAGATAGTGTAGTCCCAGCGATTCTCTAGGCCCTAGGTCTTTCCTTTTCCCGAGTCGTGGTTCTTATACCACTTACTTAGTATATGGTTTTACGCGCCCCCTAGGGCCTAACTGTAAATTGTGCTATTTAAAGTATTTCTAAGAGTAACTTGTTATGTGCTTTTGCCTCTGATCTCATAAAGAGTTCAGAGTAGTGTGTTAGTGAATAAATACATATATATTTTATATATATCCTGTGTGGTGTCCTTTCATTTGGTATTCAAGGAGTTACATATGGTAAAACAGCTGGCTTTACACGCCCTCAAGAGTCTTCTAGCCTAAGACTGTTCTGTCCACGCTACCACTAGGATAGCTGGTCTATAAGGTTGACTTTACAACCATCACCATAAGGGTTGTTTGGACTGGTGCAAGGTGTTCACTATAATAGTGAACATCATATACCAGGCCAACTTCTCACAGCTCCAATGCTGGATCCAATGCCCTCTGCGGGTCGAGGGCAACCAGCGGCACCTCTGCGCTATCTCTGTTCCTCAGCTACCTGCTACAATGTAGCTTTTGGTGTGAGCTTTTTGGGGGTAGCTCTTGCTCACTTGCATCCTTGTCTTTTGTCTTTCTGTCCTTAGTGTGGATCCGCACTCTGCCCTCTGCCTCTGCTGCGTTTTTCCTGGTAATGTTTTTTTATTCTCTGCGATTCTTGCGATACGTGCAGGCAGGCAGGCGGGTGGACAGGCAGGCAGGCAGCGGGCCAGCAGGCTCCTGTCGCGGACTGAGCCATATGTAGGTAGTCCTCAGGTGGTCAGGTGAAGGAGGGCTGAGTAAAGGATGAGGTGGAGGGCCCAGCCACTTTTCTGTGTCCCCCGGCCCCCTAGCCCCTGAACTTGGATGACCTTGGCAACTGATGACAGCCTCTCCTCTGCTCTACTCTGAACTTGCTTCCCGCTCTCTGCTCTCCGCCCTCCGGCTCCTGCTCAGCTAGAGCGGGACTTCGAGTCGGGCGCGGGACAATGCAGGCGGGAGCTGGGGCTGCGGCAGAAAAGCGTCTTCCTTCTTGTGGGCCAAACGCTGGCGATACCTCAGGCTGCCGGCACCGAGCGAGGTCCTGTGCGTGGAGCTATGGCGTTCTTTCCTCAGCTCAGCTCCTGCTCCTGCAGGGTGCTGGACGCTGGGGAGTGGATGCACCGAAATCACAAACTGAAGTCATTGCCGGGATAGCAGAACCTGTGAAATCAGTAATGTTGTGCAGGGATTTGTAAGCGTGGGTGAGTAGTTTGAAGGTTAGTCTCTTCTCAATGGGGAGCCAGTGAAGGTCTTGTGGGTGCTGGGTCATGTACTTGTGTTGAGGGGTTCAGAGGATGAGTCTGGCTGCGGTGGTTTGGAGCTTGTGTAGTAGGGTTCTGTTTATTGCAGCGTAGAGGGCATTGTCGTAGTTCAGTCTGCTGGTTACAAGTGCATGGGTCACGGTCTTTCTACTTTCGGGGGGATCAACTTGAATGTCTTGTGGAGTATGCAGAGGGAGTTGAAGCAGGTGGAGGTGACGGCATTGATCTGGCGGGTCATGGAGAGGAAGGAGACTCTGATGATGCAGAGGTTACGGGCATTGTCTGATTGAGTGGGTGGGTTTCCGAGGGTGGGAGGCCACCAGGTGTTGTCCCAGGCGGTAGAGGAGGGTCCAAGGACAAGGACCTCTGTCTTCTCCGAGCTGAGCTTCAGGCAGTTGTTGTTCATCCAGGCTGCGACTTTCTTCATTCCTTCCTGGAAGCAGAGTCTGGTTTCTTAGGGGTTCTTCGTGAGGGAGAGGATGAGCTGGGTGTTGTTGGCATAGGATACTATGCTGAGTCCATGCTGTCAGACGATGGCGGCGAGGGGGGCCATGTAGATGTTGAAGAACATAGAGAGGGGTCATGGAGGAGGGTGGTGATGAGGTGTTCCTCTGTGATCTTACTCCAGTTCCTTTGTGGCAGGCATGGGCGGGGTTTGGGTGCAGTGGTGGTGTTGAAGTTTAGGTACACACAGTGGTGGTCTGCCCGGAGGGGCTGTGTGGCGTGGCTGAAGTGGATGTTTGTCCCTTCTGCGAAGATGGGGTCGAGGATGTGTCCAGCTCTGTGGGTGGGGGTGGTGACGACCTGTTTCAGTCCGAGGTTGGCAAGGTTGTTAAGGAGGGTGGTGGAATTAAAGTTGCTGCGGTTGTCGAGGTGGAAGTTCAGGTTTCCGATGAGCATGTAGTCCTTGTAGGCGATGGCGTGGGGTGCAACGAGTTTGGCAATGGTGGTGGCGGAAGAGGCACGAGACCCGGGCGGTCTGTAGACAAGGGTCCCGCGCAGCGTGAGCGCAGTTCTGGGGCTGGTCTGGAAGTGGAGGTGCTCTGTGTTGGAGAGGGGGGGCGCTAGTGCTGGAGATGGAGAGTCAGAGGGAGCTCTTGTGCGCATTGGCGAGTCCTACTCCTGGGCAGTGGGGGAGGTCCTTACTCTGGATTTTGTATCCGTTGGGGATGGCAGTGGCGATGTCAGGGTCAGATGAGGCATTGGTCAATGTTTCCGTGAAGAAGGCGACGTCTGGCGAGAGGGTGTTGAGCAGATCCCAGATCTCTATGGCGTGTCTGTGTATGGAGCGCAGTTAGTGTAAGAGTTAGCGTTAGAGAGTTAGTGTAAGAGTTAGGGTTAGATAATTAGTGCAAGAGGTAGGGTTAGATAGTTAGTGTATGTTAACATTATATAGTGTCGGAGTTAGGGTATATAGTTAGTGTGAGAGTTAGTGTTTGAAATATACAAAAATGATAATTTGGAACCTGAGAGCAATATTGTATGTGAGGCCCGGAGGCTCAGATTATGCTTCTCTCTTTTTTTTTTTTACTGAATTTTCACAGCTGCCAATCATAATTAGGGCTCCCGGGTTTCCATTTAAACTGTTTTTTACATATAAATACAGACGGAAAACAAGTTTTCCTTTTTCTGTATCTATATATAAAAACGGGAAAATACTAGTACATTTTGCGGTGCTGCCGTGCTCCAGCAGACCAGCCGACAGTAACAATGCTTTTGTTGATGCTCCGCTTCGCCCCTCAAGTTAGGTCTTCATTGACGTCAGTAAGATCACCCCCCCCAACCATCTGGTGTCTCCCCCTCCTTAGAGGGTTAAGAGGTGTCAGCCTGGGCTGAGACAGCTTCCCGGGCACACACAGCTGCGCCCAAGCACTTCACAGGTCTTTAAAGGACCAATTACTTGTTAATAAGGCTGTGTTGTTTTTACGCCCCTTCTTAGAGCCCCTGCCTCTTCACTCTGCCGACTGCCTGGGAGCACAATGATTGAAAGGAAATTAAGAGACAGAAAGACACCAAACGATTACCTAAAAAAGAGCAAGACAGACAATAAGTAGGAGACTGAGTGCTGCTTTCATTACTACGACCAGCCAAGCTGCTGTCATATATTTTCGAGTAATTGATTTTTCTTGTCCAGCCACTTCAATTTTCATTTGATTACGAGAACAAAAATGGATAAATATTAAACCAAAAAAAGTGTTTAAATGCATGAGATGAGGTGACAACACTTCGATGGCGTACCTGCACAATTTGATTTATAGCAGACGAGAGACGGGTTCAGAGGTCACCAGATGAAATGAAATTAAATGAAATGGGGTTTTATAGAGCGCACTTCTACCCTAAGGCCTCGTAGCGCTTAGGACGGGTGGGAGGAGACAGCCATCAGACTGTGAAGTTAGTGGAAAAAGAAGGTTTTCAAAAGTTTGCGAAACTTAAGTAGATCTAGTTCGCTACGTAGGGTAAGGGGCAAGGAGTTCCAGCGGGAGGCAGCGTTCCATGAGAAAGAACGTCCACCCCACTAGCTCAATTAATTTTCCGAGTTACTGCCAGGAAGGTGAAACTGGAGCGTAGATTTCTTGGGGGGTGGTAGGTGGTGACTAAGGAGCAAATCAATGCAGGGCCTGCGTGTGACATAGCTTTATGGGCTATGCACATCGCCTTGAATTGGATCCTGGCCTGTATAGGCAGCCAATGGAGTTTTTACAGGGCAGCTGACCCTGAGTGTCTCCGAGGCAGTCCCAGCAATAAGCGTGCTGCAGAATTCTGAGTTACCTGAAGTTTTTTGATGGAGATCATCAGATGAACTGCCTTTTTCTGCTATCCAATAAATGCCTTTCTTTTCCAATCTATTAAAAGACAGTTTAACAAGTCAAGCTGTGCCGTGGCAGGCTCAAGTAGCTCTTTTTTATTTTGCATTTTGGAACTCGTAGTTAGCTTTCTAATTAGCGGCACACGAGAATATATGGGACATCCTCAAATGTTTGGATTGCTTCAGTGATGTAGCCAATTGGTACCACGCTTTTCTGGTATTAGTTATTCATCCAGGGCAGGTACACACCTAATGCAAAACAGAGACTGAGACAGTCGTTATGTATGTCTTAGCAGAGCATTATTGCAAAGCAGGAACACGTGAACCATCTCCGCCAGACACTGGTGGCAAGAAGTCGAAGCAAAGAGATCGGGAACAGGATTAACCATTCAGTTCCAGTGAGAGATTGAATTTCCATAAGGACTGCAAACTTTCAAGAACTTTAAAATACACGTCCTCACAAAACTGTCCTGTGTGCAATAACGAGCATGGTATGCTGAGCGGAACTTAGAGAAAAGTGCCCCGAGCTGACAGGGGAGAAACATGCCAGTTTACTGAAGAATTAGCCCCACCAGAAATTTTTATTAGCCCCCCCCCCTGAAAATACAACCAATAAATACATAACTAATTAAAGCAAGACAGAGTGGTCGCAAAGTGGCCAGATTGGTTTTATTTACACTCAACACCTTACAGAGTTTGCCAGTGAAGCGCTACATTTGTTTTCATGTCGTTTGCTTTTCAAGCAAAAACACTAATTGATTTCTGAATAATTAGTGTAAAAGCGTTAAGTTGTATTTCCTATGAGTGTTTGCATTTTTCCAGTATGTTGTTACTTTTTTTCAGCAGCATATTACTGTAGTCTAGTGCATAATTTGAATTGAATTGCTTCCAGGTGTTTATAGCGGGGCGCAATTGGGCTGTTACTGAAGGCAGTGTAAGTTTCTCTCAGTGGGGCAGTATGGTGTTCAGTGGGTAAGAGGATGTGGCACCCTGCGGATGACAGACACTGCAAGGCTCTGAGACAAATGGCTTGTCATAGCACTTTTAAGCATATTTGGGACATTCTGCAAATGGCAAAGTCTTCAGATGAATGTATAGTGTTGACCAATAACAACCGAGCGCATGTGTGCATTGTCAATTTAAATAAATGTGGAAAATACTAGCCGCAGCGTCATCTTTTGCTTGTGGCAAAAATAAATGTGGATAAATAAAGAAAAAATGCCCCCCCAAAAAATATGGATAAATACAGACAGAAATGGCAAAACAATAAAAACCATAAAACCGGGAGCCGTAATCATAATGCAGTAATCTCAAAAGCCAGATTTATATACTGTATATTAGTAACTACAGCCTACCAATCACTGCCCTTTATTCTCCTCAAATATGGCCAGCACCATCTTGACTGCCTCTTTTTTGCTGCTCAGCAGCCAAAATGAATGCGGAAGTATTTGATTGCAGAAGTAATTGTAGGAATGTGGCTTTTTTCTGTCACCCCGAGTCGGATGGGTATGCTCAGAGTGAGTCCCATGCTCTCCACACCACTGGAGTCAAGCTATCCAGGCTGATGAAGGCTGATAGCCAGAAACCGGTCCTTGGATGCTTGATTCCGGTCCAGGAAAGACATGGCTTGGCAGTTCGGGCTGGACTGTTCCCATGAGGCACAGGGTCAAGACTGATTTGCATATGGCCATGTCTGACCTGGGGTGGTGTGAAGTGCAAGAAAACGATGGATTTAGGCCCAGATCTCTGTACTGGGGTGAATGTATGACATTGTTCTTCATTCTGTCCATCAATTGTTGTTTTTGCATTTGTCACCCCGAGTGGGATGGGTATGCTCAGATGTGAGTCCCATGCTCTCCACACCACTGGAGTCAATCTTTCCAGGCTGATGAAGGCTGATAGCCAGAAACCGGTCCTTGGATGCTTGATTCCGGTCCAGGAAAGACATGGCTTGGCAGTTCGGGCTGGACTGTTCCCATGAGGCACAGGGTCAAGACTGATTTGCATATGGCCATGTCTGACCTGGGGTGGTGTGGAGTGCAGAAAAACAATGGATTTAGGCCCAGATCTCTGTACTGGGGGGAATGTTTGACATTGTTCTGCATTCTGTCCATCAATTGTTGTTTTTGCATTTGTCACCCCGAGTGGGATGGGTATGCTCAGACGTGAGTGCCATGCTCTCCACACCACTGGAGTCAAGCTATCCAGGCTGATGAAGGCTAATAGCCAGAAACCGGTCCTTGGATGCTTGATTCCGGTCCAGGAAAGACATGGCTTGGCAGTTCGGGCTGGACTGTTCCCATGAGGCACAGGGTCAAGACTGATTTGCATATGGCCATGTCTGACCTGGGGTGGTGTGGAGTGCAAAAAAACGATGGATTTAGGCCCAGATCTCTGTACTGGGGTGAATGTATGACATTGTTCTTCATTCTGTCCATCAATTGTTGTTTTTGCATTTGTCACCCCGAGTGGGATGGGTATGCTCAGACGTGAGCCCCATGCTCTCCACACCACTGGAGTCAAGCTATCCAGGCTGATAGCCAGAAACCGGTCCTTGGATGCTTGATTCCGGTCCAGGAAAGACATGGCTTGGCAGTTCGGGCTGGACTGTTCCCATGAGGCACAGGGTCAAGGCTGATTTGCATATGGCCATGTCTGACCTGGGGTGGTGTGGAGTGCAAAAAAAACGATGGATTTAGGCCCAGATCTCTGTACTGGGGTGAATGTATGACATTGTTCTGCATTCTGTCCATCAATTGTTTTTGCATTTGTCACCCCGAGTGGGATGGGTATGCTCAGACGTGAGCCCCATGCTCTCCACACCACTGGAGTCAAGCTATCCAGGCTGATGAAGGCTGATAGCCAGAAACCGGTCCTTGGATGCTTGATTCCGGTCCAGGAAAGACATGGCTTGGCAGTTCGGGGTGGACTGTTCCCATGAGGCACAGGGTCAAGACTGATTTGCATATGGCCATGTCTGACCTGGGGTGGTATGGAGTGCAAAAAAACGATGGATTTAGGCCCAGATCTCTTACTGGGGTGAATGTATGACTTTGTTCTGCATTCTGTCCATCAATTGTTGTTTTTGCTTTTTTTGACATGGTCACCCTTACTTTATCTAGTATTTGATGCGATTTTGACTGAAATCGCATTGGGTTCCTGCTAACCAGGTTTCCATTGCCAGATCTCTTTCCCAAAACTGTTCTATTGTTTCCACAAATAGCAATACCTTTAGCACCCTCTGTAAGTCCTTAGTAAATGGTACCCCTGGTACCTAGGGCAAGGAGACTAAAGAGGGTACCTAAGGGCTGCAGCATATATTGTGCCACCCTAAGGGACCCGATTCAGAAAAGGGGGTGGTGATGAACAGAGTGTCTGAATTAAGCAGACCTCTCTTACCCAGTCCAAAGATCAGGGCTTGATCCATCACCGTTATTTATCTCACTGCCCCATCCCAGCTCAGAACCTGGCTATATGGAAATTAGTCTGTCCCTGGCCCAGTGCATCATGGGAACAGGGCAGACCAAACTACCAAGCCAATTCTTCACCAGAAAGGAGACAAGCTACCGGGGACCGGTTTCTGGCATTTCAGCCTCTTCGGCCCGGCTTGCTTGAATCCTGATGGAGCAGTGAGAAAGGGACTCATGTCTGAGTATACCCTGCCACACCTATAGTAGCCAAAAACGATTCAGAAAAGGGGGTGGTGATGAACAGAGTGTCTGAATTAAGCAGACCTCTCTTACCCAGTCCAAAGATCAGGGCTTGATCCATCACCGTTATTTATCTCACTGCCCCATCCCAGCTCAGAACCTGGCTATATGGAAATTAGTCTGTCCCTGGCCCAGTGCATCATGGGAACAGGGCAGACCAAACTACCAAGCCAATTCTTCACCAGAAAGGAGACAAGCTACCGGGGACCGGTTTCTGGCATTTCAGCCTCTTCGGCCCGGCTTGCTTGAATCCTGATGGAGCAGTGAGAAAGGGACTCATGTCTGAGTATACCCTGCCACACCTATAGTAGCCAAAAACGATTCAGAAAAGGGGGTGGTGATGAACAGAGTGTCTGAATTAAGCAGACCTCTCTTACCCAGTCCAAAGATCAGGGCTTGATCCATCACCGTTATTTATCTCACTGCCCCATCCCAGCTCAGAACCTGGCTATATGGAAATTAGTCTGTCCCTGGCCCAGTGCATCATGGGAACAGGGCAGACCAAACTACCAAGCCAATTCTTCACCAGAAAGGAGACAAGCTACCGGGGACCGGTTTCTGGCATTTCAGCCTCTTCGGCCCGGCTTGCTTGAATCCTGATGGAGCAGTGAGAAAGGGACTCATGTCTGTCCATCACCACCCCTTGTTGTAAATAATTTTGTCCACCCTAAGCGTGGAAGGGTATACTCAGATGTGAGTCCCTTGTGAGTCCCTTGCTCATTGCACCATCAGGATTCAAGCAAGCCGGGCCGAAGACGGCTGAAATGCCAGAAACCGGTCCCCGGAAGCTTGTTTCCTTCCCAGTGTAAGAATTGGCTTTTGTAGTCTGGTCTGCCCTGTTCCCATGATGCACTGGGCCAGGGACAGACTAATTTGCATACAGCCAGGTTCTGAAACTGGGATGGTGCAATGAGCTAAAAAACGGTGTTGGATCTAGCCCTGATCTCTTGACTGGGTGAGAGTACTCTGCTTCATTCAGAGACTCTGTCCATCACCACCCCTTGTTGTAAATAATTTTGTCCACCCTAAGCGTGGAAGGGTATACTCAGATGTGAGTCCCTTGCTCATTGCACCATCAGGATTCAAGCAAGCCGGGCCGAAGACGGCTGAAATGCCAGAAACCGGTCCCCGGAAGCTTGTTTCCTTCCCAGTGTAAGAATTGGCTTTTGTAGTCTGGTCTGCCCTGTTCCCATGATGCACTGGGCCAGGGACAGACTAATTTGCATACAGCCAGGTTCTGAAACTGGGATGGTGCAATGAGCTAAAAAACGGTGTTGGATCTAGCCCTGATCTCTTGACTGGGTGAGAGTACTCTGCTTCATTCAGAGACTCTGTCCATCACCACCCCTTGTTGTAAATAATTTTGTCCACCCTAAGCGTGGAAGGGTATACTCAGATGTGAGTCCCTTGCTCATTGCACCATCAGGATTCAAGCAAGCCGGGCCGAAGACGGCTGAAATGCCAGAAACCGGTCCCCGGAAGCTTGTTTCCTTCCCAGTGTAAGAACTGGCTTTTGTAGTCTGGTCTGCCCTGTTCCCATGATGCACTGGGCCAGGGACAGACTAATTTGCATACAGCCAGGTTCTGAAACTGGGATGGTGCAATGAGCTAAAAAACGGTGTTGGATCTAGCCCTGATCTCTTGACTGGGTGAGAGTACTCTGCTTCATTCAGAGACTCTGTCCATCACCACCCCTTGTTGTAAATAATTTTGTCCACCCTAAGCGTGGAAGGGTATACTCAGATGTGAGTCCCTTGCTCATTGCACCATCAGGATTCAAGCAAGCCGGGCCGAAGACGGCTGAAATGCCAGAAACCGGTCCCCGGAAGCTTGTTTCCTTCCCAGTGTAAGAATTGGCTTTTGTAGTCTGGTCTGCCCTGTTCCCATGATGCACTGGGCCAGGGACAGACTAATTTGCATACAGCCAGGTTCTGAAACTGGGATGGTGCAATGAGCTAAAAAACGGTGTTGGATCTAGCCCTGATCTCTTGACTGGGTGAGAGTACTCTGCTTCATTCAGAGACTCTGTCCATCACCACCCCTTGTTGTAAATAATTTTGTCCACCCTAAGCGTGGAAGGGTATACTCAGATGTGAGTCCCTTGCTCATTGCACCATCAGGATTCAAGCAAGCCGGGCCGAAGACGGCTGAAATGCCAGAAACCGGTCCCCGGAAGCTTGTTTCCTTCCCAGTGTAAGAATTGGCTTTTGTAGTCTGGTCTGCCCTGTTCCCATGATGCACTGGGCCAGGGACAGACTAATTTGCATACAGCCAGGTTCTGAAACTGGGATGGTGCAATGAGCTAAAAAACGGTGTTGGATCTAGCCCTGATCTCTTGACTGGGTGAGAGTACTCTGCTTCATTCAGAGACTCTGTCCATCACCACCCCTTGTTGTAAATAATTTTGTCCACCCTAAGCGTGGAAGGGTATACTCAGATGTGAGTCCCTTGCTCATTGCACCATCAGGATTCAAGCAAGCCGGGCCGAAGACGGCTGAAATGCCAGAAACCGGTCCCCGGAAGCTTGTTTCCTTCCCAGTGTAAGAATTGGCTTTTGTAGTCTGGTCAGCCCTGTTCCCATGATGCACTGGGCCAGGGACAGACTAATTTGCATACAGCCAGGTTCTGAAACTGGGATGGTGCAATGAGCTAAAAAACGGTGTTGGATCTAGCCCTGATCTCTTGACTGGGTGAGAGTACTCTGCTTCATTCAGAGACTCTGTCCATCACCACCCCTTGTTGTAAATAACCCTAAGGGACCCCACAGCAAAAACATACGCACTGCCACAGCAGGCTGCAAGTCTTGGTGCAGACAAAAGTGGAAACACCACATCGCTCACCTCCCTGCCTGCCATGACAGCATACACTGCATGCAGTGTAGGTAAGTCACCCCTACAGCAGGACTTACAGCCCTAAGGCAGGGAGCACTATGCTACATATGTGGAGATATCTGCATGAGCAGATATGGCGCTGTGTTGGTCAGTTCCATTACTGCCTGTAAAAGTGAACAGGGAAGCCGTTTTAAGTGCATGTGCAGAACACTGGTGAAAACGAGTTCCCCAACTACATGATGGAATCAAACAGCTCGTATTAATACGCCCACGCGGACTCCAGGGGTGATTTATTAATACATGCACCCAGAGGGCACCTTAGAAACCTACCAACTACCAGTGTGCTACGCTGACTGGTCCTAGCCAGCCTGTCACCACAGACAAGGTTCTGGCACCCAAGGGTGACGGCCTTTCTCTCAGGAGGTCCGACACAAAGCCCGCTCAGGCAGAGGGTGTTTACAACCCTTCCCACAGGATGACCTCTGAATTAGTATTCCAAGGCAGGGAGCTTCAAAGAGCCCACTACCTTTGGGAACCTGGTTTCGGTCATAGGAGAGGATGCTGATACCTCTTGGCCAGGGTCTGTTCGGCGCCTGGACAAGGAGGGAACATTAGTAGTCAGACAGGTGTGTTCACCTTCAGGATAGTTCGACCCCTAAGATGGGCTACCTGAGTGAACGTGAAATCTCAGAGTCATCTTTGTGATGAAAGAATTAGGAACTCTGGGACAGAGTAATGCCCACTTCCCTCAGGACTCTTTGGCTACTACCCTTCACTCCCCTAAATCCAGTATTTAGGGGAGCTCCTGGCACCATGAAATGAGATCCTGATGACCTGAAACAAGAAGACTTGTAGTGAAGATTCACAAGAAGGAGGGGCGTGGCCATGGCGGCAACCGTAATGGCCGCACCGCTGTGAGGCTCCTCCGGGCGGGCGCCAGAAGCGGACGGAAAGGAATGTGACTCGCATCCCCGCGGACTCCAAATGCTGTGCCCTGCCTGCTGATGGATCGGAGCGACCGGCGAGGGGTTGACGGGCCGCAGGAGCGGCTGGCCGCGTCTAACATGGCGGAGGGGACCTGAGGCCTCCGGACCTCGGCGCCATCTTCCCTGCTGCGCTGGTGAGCTGGGTGAGTGCGGCTCAGCCGACTGCGACCGCGGCGCTGCCCATTAGACTCCCGCCCCTGGCGACCTCGCACATTGGTTCCCCCCTGCCGCTCGGTCCCGTCTTTTCCCTGGTTTTTCAGGGCTCTCGGGTGCGGCTGGGGCATTGGGCCCGACAGAGCACGGGAGCCGGGGACTGGATTTTGGACTCGGACGGTGTTGGGGGACCGGTGGCGGGCGCGAGCGGGGGGAGGGGAGATCCGCGTGCCTGCTGGGCGGCTCGGGGACACCCCTGGAAGCATACAGCGGCCCCGCCGTGCAGCAGAACACCGAGACACCTTCCATCGCTGCAACAAGGTTTCTGCCTGCTACGCCATGATTGGGGTGGCTCCCTCCTGCAACCCGGGCCACCATATTGTGCTACCTGCTACTGACTGGCCGCCCCGACTTTTGCCACTTAAGCCACGGTCTGAACACTTGCCTGTCGCACTACCCACGATATCCGGTCCTTGGTGGTCTATCGATCGGACTGCTTGACCATTGATCCCTGCTCACCGCCACTGTCGCAGCGATTGCGGCCTCGCCACGCGTCCTCCGCAATGGGGAAGAAGGATCCTGCTCAGAGAACCCTTAACTTCGACAAACCTCCTCTCCCTGCTGCCGACCCCCCCCCCGGGTGCTGCATTGGGGGCTCCGATGGCACTGGACAGCGGCGATGCAACGTCTCTGATGGCCGCCATGATGGGGGAGATGCGTGCAGGCTTCAAAGCCCTCGATACCAGATTCGACAGTCTGGAGCAGAAGCTGTCTGCCATCAACTCTACTGTGCAAGCCCACGATCGGCGCCTGGACCTGGAGGAGTCTAGAGTGTCCGATCTGGAGGACGGGTCCTCCAAAGCTTTAAAACGACTGGAAAGGGTGGAGAAGATCCTTAAAGATGTCGTTATCAAGTACGAGGATTTGGAAGCGCGCAGCCGGCGGAATAACATCAGAATCCTTGGCGTGGCGGAGACCGCATCCACTGACCGGTTCGACACCTTCGTGGAGAACCTCCTCATTGAGCTGTTCGGTAAAGACACCTTTACATCTGGGTTTGTGGTAGAAAGAGCGCACAGATCCTTGGGGCCCAAACCACGTTCTGGACAGCTGCCCCGACCCATCATTGCCAGAATAATGAACTTTCTGGACCGTGACGCCGCGCTCCGGGCGGCGCGAGAGTTGGGTGAGGTGAGATGGCAGGGGAGCAAGTTGTCCTTCTTTCCGGACTATACAGTAATGGTGCAGGAGGCTCGGAGAAAGTACACCAGTGTCAAAGCGGCACTTCGTAATCTGGGCCTTAAATACAGCATGCTCTACCCAGCCCGGCTGAAGGTGGAAGTCCATGGCCGGTTCCGCATCTTTGACTCTCCAGTTGAGGTTCAAGAATTCTGCCACTCGTACAAAAAAGGGCCTGGATCGGCCGCTGGCTCCAGACCCACCTCTCCCCTGCTTCCGGACACGCAGGCGAGCGCTGATTTGTTCAATGACGCTGGGCAGGGCTGAATGTCCCTATCGCTCTGGTTCTGGTTCATTCTTCTCCTTGCAGGGATGACTTACAGTTCTTTAATTACCATTTGTTCTTGACATTCCCAACGTTCCGTTGGGTTGCCCGCTCGGGGGTAAGCGTTGCTTCCCCCCCAGGCGCGGGCCGTGATGTTCTGTTTTCTTTTCTTGGGTCTACTAGATTGCATTATGCAGCCAATTTCGTTTGTTTTTCCCATTTTGCACTTGTTGTTCTGTATTGCTGATTTGCAACTGGTGGGGTTCTGCCTCTCGAGGGGAGCTGGGAGGCTGGGTGGTGGGTGGGGGGGGGGGGGGGGTTGTGTTTTTTCCATGTTTTTTTCTTTTTTTGGTATCTGATTGTGAGACACATGGCGCTGGTTTGCTCAATGACCTCTTCTTGCCCACGATTCTCGATTTGACTCTATGGCCCGGATAGGATTGCAGACTGGCCCTTCTAGTCTAACATTAATGACATGGAATGTCCGCGGCTTGAATTCCACCCGGAAGCGGAAACAGGTTCTACAGTACGCAGCGAGACATAATGTTGATGTACTTGTTTTACAGGAGACGCATATGGCTCAATCTGACACACCTTCGTTCGCGCGGGGTTGGGGTGCCCACAGAGTGTTTTCATGCTTTAGTCGATATGCACGGGGTGTGGCAGTCTTAGTACACAAACGGATACCCTTTGTCTTGACTGGTAGCAAGGTCGATGGGGGAGGGCGATATGTGATTCTCCTGGGGATGCTCTTTGGTTATAAGATTGCCATTGTGGGGGTATATGGTCCTAATATCGACTCCCCGGCCCACCTCGAGGAACTGCACCTGTCTCTACTACACGCAGACATTGACCTGCTGGTGATGGGGGGGGGGGGTTTAATTTACTGATGAACCCCGGCAGGGATAGCACGTCTATCTCCCCTGACCGCAAACCGCTATCCCGCGCTGTGATGGCGGATATTTGCTCCCACTTTTCACTTCAGGACATAGAGGCGACGCGTCACACTACCTCCCCTTCCTTTACGCACCATTCCGGCTACCACAACATGAGCACCAGGATTGACTACTGGCTCCTTTCTCCAGGCCTGGCGGGCTGGGTCACTGATCTCCGCACCCTGCCGCGCACAATCTCTGACCATTCTCCTGTGGTCCTGGCGCTTGCGATTCCCAGGTTGGGTGGGTATGAACGGCAATGGCTGTTTCCTGGGCGTGCACTCGCGGATCCAGTTTTCACTGAGGAGATCCGCTCTGCGATCGAAGACTACTTCGACCTCAACACTAGTTCGGTGACCGCATGGGCTACACTATGGGAGGGGTTCAAGGCTACCATAAGGGGGGTCTGCATTACCAAACATGTTGGTGCGCTGCGCGAAATTCAAACCTCCCTGTCCCGCCTAGAAACTGACCTGTTGGCTATTGAATCCCAAATCCTTGTTGATCCCTCCCCGGTTAACGAAGCAAAACGCATTGAGCTCCTTTTAAAGTTCAGGGACGAGGCGGACAGAGAGCTGAAATATCTGGGCAAGTACCACACAGCGCGCCAGTATGGCGAGGGAGATAGACCGGGCAGACTATTGGCCCAATTGCTGCGCCCACCTCGGCAAGCTGCGTACATTACACAAATAATAGCGGACGATGGCACGCCACACTGCAATACTCCTGCCATTTGCAACACATTCTTGACTTACTACAAGCACCTTTACAAATCTGCCCTTTCCGACGAGCACCGTGACCCCGGCCCCTATATTGACGAAATAGCTATGGTCTTCTTGGAGAAGTATATGCAGGATTTCTTGGCGCATCCCATCACGCCCGAGTTGATCGTGGAGGCGATAGACTCGCTGAAGGGATCTTCAGCACCGGGCCTGGATGGCTTTACGGCCGATTTCTATCAGACATACAAAGAGGAGCTGGTGTCCATTCTGGTTGAGGTCTATGCCGAGGCCCTGGAGTCTGGTATTCTCCCTCCTACGCTCCGTGAGGCGGTTATAGTCTTGTTACCCAAGCCAGGCCGTGACCCAACGGTTTGCAGCTCTTACCGCCCGCTGTCAGTCCTGAACCTGGATTATAAAATCCTGGCTAAAGTACTCGCAATGCGTCTTGCGCTGCTGGTGAACTCTATTATTTCGCCAGTGCAGTCTGGCTTCGTTCCTCAGAGATCAACTTCCCTTAACCTTCGCACCATTTTCTCGGTTCTGCACAGAATTGACCCCGACATCCCGGCTGCTGCGGTCTTTCTGGACACCGAGAAGGCTTCTGACACTCTGGAGTGGCCCTTTTTTTGGATGTAATGCGTAGGATGGGCATGCCCGCAATGTTTGTGGCGACTATTGAATTGCTGTACACAGCTCCCACGGCGCGCATTCGCCTTAATGGCACCGTCACAGATAGGTTTACCCTTTCCAGAGGTACGCGACAAGGGTGCCCCCTAACCCCCTTACTTTTTATACTGGCTATGGACCCCCTGGTCCGACATTTTCAAGAGAAACATTTGCACAGGGGGCTCCAGTTCCGCACCGGGCCTCTTCTGGTGTCACTCTACGCAGATGACATGGTTCTGTACGTCCGCACCCCTGAGACCAACCTGCAGCCTTTGCTTTCTGAAATTACGCGCTTTGGTGACTATTCCGGTTTTAGGATTAATTGGCACAAATCGCAACTGTTCCCTCTCACCCTCGCCACTGCGAGATGGCCTTGCTCCCTCCCGTTGGAATGGTGCGAGGACTCCATTAAATACCTAGGGATACATATCCACTTAGATACTGTATCCATTATCCGCCTGAACTATGGACACGCCCTTGACTTTTTGGAAGATAACACTGATCGCTCGCACCGCCTCCCTTTATCGATGGCTGGGCGCATAGCTATAGTGAAAATGGTGGTTCTGCCCCGGTTTTTATATCTTTTCAATAACATCCCCATTACTCTCAAAAAGGTTTTTTTCACCCAATTGCGCACAGCCCTACTCAGACTGGTTTGGGGAGGGAAGCGTCCTCGCCTCGCCTGGAGCACACTGACACTGCCTTACGAGAGGGGCGGATTTGGGGTACCAGACTTCCACCTTTACTACCTGGTGGCCCAATGCTCGTATTCCCACGCCTGGTACCATCCAGATGCCAGGATCCAACATTTAAAACCCGAAGCGGACGCCGCGCTCCCAGTGTCTCTAGATGCCGTGCTTCCCAAAGGCATCCCTCGCGACCCACACAACATACTCCCTCTCACCACAACGACTTGGGACAAACTCAGACGCTTGCTGCGCGTAGACATACTGTACTCTCCAGCCCTCCCGCTTCCCAGCCCACATTGGCTCCCCATTACAGGCGAAACACTGATTAGTCGAACACTTTCTAAGTACCAACTGCACACGATAGGTGACTTATTCCCAGATGGCCACGCTCTTTCTATTACCGAAGACCCCCGCTTCACCGACCGCACTTTTATGGACACGTTTGTGTTTGCAAGACTAAGGGCACTGATGCGGGCTACATTCCCCACTTTCCCGTTGCCGCCTGATGACACTCTGGCCCTCACGTCCATCATCCAGAACTCTTCGGGGGCCCATGTTGCGTCCAAACTCTCCAAACTCTGCCTGTCCTCACTTCCAGTGTCTGACGAGGCGGTGCGAGCCGCATGGGAGTTGGATCTGGGCACCCAGATAACTGACGACCAGTGGGGAGCATGCTGTGCCATGACCAGGGAAGTTTCAATGAACAGCAGGCACAAACTTATACATTTTAAATTCCTTCGTCGGCTGTACCACACCCCCGCGTTGGCCCACAGAATCGACCCGACCCGTCCCCACACTTGTCCTAAATGCAACGCCCCTCAGGCTGACTTTGCTCATCTTTCCTGGACATGCCCGAAGTTGCACTCTTATTGGGTTGAAATACACGACACACTGGGTGCGATGTTGGGCCTGTCGCTATCGGTCCTTCCGGAGATTGCCCTGATGGGATATATGTCCAATTTTCCCCGCACACTTCGCAAATTGGCATCGGTCTGCTTCCTTCTGGCCAAGAGGGAGGTCGCGCTGCTCTGATGCTCGAGACGTGCTCCCTCAGCTGCCGCTTGGCTAAGGAGTGTGGCATTCTGCAATGTAAATAGTGTGGAGTATTCTGACCAACTCCCGGCCACCTCCCGCCCTACAGATATTTGGGGTCCGTACCGCCACTTCATTTCACGGAAAACGCTAGAGGCTCCCTCCCAGTCCCTGCATCCCAACACACCGACCGGGGTGGGCTAGACCTTGGGTCCCACATTCCACACTTCCACACTGGCTATGCCTCTGCGGCTGTTGGCCACTACCCTTTTGGTGTGGAGACGAGGCCTGATGGGCGGGGGCCCCGATGCTGTTCCCGATACTAGGGGTCTTCGGGCCGACGCAGGTGAATGTCCTCTCCACGCTCACGCAGCCCACCTTTCAGCTCTTCCCGACGAATCGGCACTATGCGAACTCATGCTGCTGGCCCAACTCATTCCTGGGTGGAAAGGTTCCTGGTATACGTTTACTGTGATGTGGTCATTGGCAAGGGTGCCGCTTAATGTGATACTGATAGATTTACTGTGCTAGTCTTGCAATCTGATTATCATTATTGTTGTCCTTTTTCTATTCTTTCTTTGTTTTTTGACCTATTGGCACTGTTTAATTTGTATTTAAGTTGCCTTATTAGAAAAAAAATTCTACTGTAACAGTTTTCATGCTGCATGGTGCAACCCGGATGTTTGTCTTGCTGTATTCATCAATCTGCTGATTAAGCTACTTAACCGCTTACGTACAGACTCTGTAACATGGCACTGTTTTCTTCAGATGATACTGTGGTTTGCAACATCTGCCTCAATAAAGTGTTTAAAAAAAAAAAAGATTCACAAGAAGGAACAGGAGACACTAACTGACTTGGTGCCAACCGGATTGCTGTCCTTGACGACTGCGACAATGACCACTTGTCCTGCAGCTGCCGTGTCTCCAGAAGCCTGGGAAAAGTGCCAGCTCTACACCCACGAATCAGGATCACCCATGGAGCAGCAGAGCTGCTTCCCTGCATCCTGCAGGCATCCTTCAGGACTGAGAGAACTCCAGACACCAAAAACCCAACACTTGCATGCATCGCTGGCGAAGAGGACCAAATGTGTCCCGGAGCATCATAAGAGCCGAGTCCACCTGCTGGTTTAGCCTGACTGGCCTCCCAGTCCAAACCTGCAGCCTTTGTTCAACCAGACCGATCCCCGTAGATTAACATTGGCACCAGATGCTGGATTGCACCACTGCACCCGGCCGCCCTAGTGCCCCTGAGGGTGACCTGTGATGCTGCCTTGGACCTTGCCCCATACTCACCTTAAGTCCAAGAGAGTGATCAGGTGAGTCGCTGTAAAGAACTTGTATGCAGTATTTGTTTTTCCTCCATAGGATAGCATTGACGCTTATGTAAATTGCACTGTTACCTGATCGTATTGATTCTGGTGCCTAGATATATATATCAAGGGTTATATATCTCCTTATTGAGTCGTGTGTACCATTTATTGACTCTGTGCGTGTATCGCAGATGTCTGACACTCCTCTCTGATAAGCCTAAAGCTGTTCGACCTCACTACTCCGTAGAAGAGCAACTTGAGATTGCTAAAGCAAACCCCGTCCACTCATGACTCAATGCACAGTATGCCTCTTTTTGGTATACTATATAAAGAGCCAGTTTCCTACAGTTATCATTCATATATCTGGTTGTGGTGATATCTTCTTATATAAGCTATGTACGGTGTATTTGCTTCTTGGTTGATTCTTTTATTTGATTGTTAATGTAATTGAAAGAGAAGCTTCTAAACTTGTCTGCCGAGTGATGCAATCGGTGGGCAATTGCCACAGCGTTTTCATCTGTGGAGTACTTGATTTGGGTCAGACTGCACCCTCTCTAATCGGAGGAGCGCAGTCTTCTACTGCCTGCTTTGATGCACGCGCTCCAGTGTGCCCACTCCGCTTTGCACGAGCGATAAGCCCATGGCTGAGCTGTGATAATTAGACCAACAAGACTTGTTCAATATCACCTCATACACTGATCGAGGAACACTGAGGGCCTCATTTGCCAAGAATTGGCATACAGCAGCATTGAAAGTCTTTTTTGGTGCACTGCTCTGCACCAATCAAAAGGGCAGGAGTGCACCATACAGGACACAGTGCATTACTGGCCTTTCAGGCGCACATTTTGCAGCCGAGCGTCAACACAGACACCCTTGCACCATGGTGCACTGGGGTCTATGTCTGCTGAAGAATGTGACACACATGGAAAGAGGAATAAAAGAGGAGAAATGAAAACATTTCTCCTCATTATGCCGCTTTGGGGAGGTGTAAGGTTTTGGCACTGCCCGAGTGTTGGACTCGGCCCTTTGCCCGGAAATTGTTTGCTTTTCGCTTCCCCGAATCCAGGATGTCCCCCCATTGTAACAAAGTTGTATAGGCCCTGTGAGGTTGAAATGCCCTGGGTAATGTTAAAATCAATGCTAGGTACAGGTGCTCTCTACCTTCAACATGGCTGCTGTAGGTCCCTGTTACTGCAGCGTGGTCTTGTTAAGAAGCATTCTAGTTGCCAGGAGCTGGCTGAGTCCCCATACATTGTTGCCATTCCAGCCTGCCTTGCTTGCCCACAGTTAGAGTAGGGAAGCTCCTGGCACCTTCTAGAATAGAGGGTGGGCACCTGACCTGGCCCTATAAAAGGAAAGGGAGGGAAACTTTCCAGGCAGTTGGGGCATAACTGACCTGGGGGACCCACGCAGGAGATTTAGGCGGTAGGGCCTAGTCAGGGGCCTATGCCACTGGGAGTGACAGGGCTTAGGTGCTGCCTTCCAAGTTGAGTGAGGTACCCTGAGCTAGCCCACTGAACTAGCCCGGCGGGAGGGGAACCCAGGGACATCTACAGTGACCTGCTGAGAAATCCTGTCAGCAGCCCTCAATTCAACCCCCCTCCAAGAAACCAAGCAACTATCTACAAAGGGCGCAAGATCCATCTAGCGCCAAGAAGAAACCTAGAGACCACCAGACTACTTGGGGATCAACCAGGTATTGGCGCTGTGTCACCCCCTGCGCTTCCTGACGCCACCTGGGTCCCCTTTTCTGATCTGCCACTGTCGTGTGGCCTGTCCTGTTTGAACTGTGATCTGCCTCCAACTTAAATATACTACCTGTGAAGCGCTATTAAAGAATCTGCCCAAGCGCTGTAGCCTGTTAACCTGTTGCTTGCCCAGGCGCTATCTCTACGAAGCGCTGGCCTCTCCAGACCTGCGGTGCCTCCCCACAGCGCTGTATTATTCCCCCCTGCTGGGTACTGGGCCGCGTTGTGTCACGCGAACTGCTGTTGCCCCTGAAGCACCGTGTCCTCCAAGCGCTGGTGCCAGGACTGCCGGGAGGGGCTGTGAAGCCTAACGTCCCCAGCGCTGTGGCCCCGAGGCGCTATAGCCTCCCAGGAGGTCTCCGGCCTGAAGCGCTGTGACCCCCGCAAGAGCACAACTCACCGCCGCTGCTCCGTATTGGGCTGTGCTGGGCGCTGAAGTTGTCCTGCCTTGTTCGGGATCTCCCTCGCGCAGCCCCCGGAGTCTAAGGAGGGCCGCTGCGGGATTACCGTGAGGCTGCGCAAGGCCTTTGAGGCCAAAGAATAACCCCATCACGTGACGGGAGATGCCAGTCACGTCACCGGCCGCACCCCCGTCCTTGAGGCCTACTGCTGGAAGGGAGGCGAGGCCGCCCGAGGGCCGCGCTGCCATTGGCGGCCTCAGGCACGCCTCCCTTCAACCTCAGGTGATTGTTTCTTGGGCCCGAGCAGGCCCGAGAGAGAGGCCGGGCCTGTCCTGCTTCTCCTGAGCCCCCCGCCTGACGGGGGGGGCTCAGGAAAGGGTAAGAGCCCTCCCTCGTAACTGACACCACCAGAGGGCTCAAGAAGGAGAATAGGAGCCCTCCCTCTACCGAAAACCTCCGCAAGGGCCCTGGAAAGGCCGAAGAGAGAAGGTAACTACGGGGAGGAGGGCGGGAGGCCCTGAGTTCACCCCTCACCTGGGGGAACACTGTTGTTGGGCCCCGTTGGCCTGGAATGACGCTGAAGTCCCTCTGAACTGGGCAAGAGCCCTGTAAGCCATTTGGGGGCCCGAATTCTAATAAAGTTAACCACACGTTGGGGGACTGGTTGTGCTAACCTGCCCCTAGGCAGGTTCTCAGAGATTACCGCTGTTGTGCTGGTTTATTAGTCCCCTGGCCCAAAGTTTTACATGCTTAATGTGGCTAATGGAATGGTTACCCCCGCTGAATAACCCAGCTTAAGGCCCTGTCTACTCCTGATTAAGGAAATGTGCTTATTCCTGCCTGATTTTCTCTTTTAATGGCCTGTCTATTCTTGGGGGATGGAATGTTGGTTTACCCCTAATGAGATGTTTATCTTTGCATAAGGAAATGGTTTTCAGGTGCACTGGAAGATTTTACTAAGGCTCAATGAAATGTTCTATGCCTGCATAAGAGGTTACATTCCTGCCACAGGAGATGCTAAATGAAAGTCTACGGTTAACTCCTGAGTTGCTCATATAATGAAATGGTCATGAGCGCCTAATGCATGTTTAGTGCTGAGGAATGAGATGGTGGGTCTTACCTGTTGAAGTGGTTATCCCTATTCATTGAAATAGTTATTCCCGACTGATGAAATGTTAACTAACTGCCTACAGATTTATAATGACAGGATTGCTTTACCTAATGTGATGATGCCTAACCTCTAATGTCTTGGGTCTTCCTGAGTGCATATAAAAAGGTTTATTCTTACGTAAGGAAGTGTTCACCTTTACCCGATGATAGGCTTATCCCAGTCTAATAACCTGGTTCTACAACAGGGTTGTTTATCCCTGCCTAATGCCATGATTAGTGTGACCTGATGACATGTTTATTCTAAATGAAATGTTTACTCCTACTTGGTGCCGCATCTCCTGACTGCTTACAGTTACATGAGGCACTGGTTATCACTGAGTGAGGAAACGTTTATTCCCCTGAATGAAATGCTTTCCTAAAAGCCTACAGTTACCTACTGAAATGTTTAGTGCTAAGTTATGAAATGCTAATCCTTCTATGAAATGTTTATTGCGACATGCTATATTGATTATTGAACTGCTCCCTTGACTCCCCTCTGATGGAATGAATTGATACTGTGATATTTGATTACCCTGAACCTTGATCTGAGATAAAAGTTTATCGTTTTAATCCAAACTCACTGGAGTGGCGTCAGTCATTACGTGCATGTTATTGTCTCAGTGGTTGTGTGCTGTGTAGTCACTTAACACCTAAGCTTTCGGGTGCCTACCTGCTCGTGCCAGGCTACCCCCGGGGAACTGGTGACCCCAGTTCCTACACCCAGGTTTACTTGAGTGTCTAAATCTTGGGCGGTGTCAAAGTAAATGGGTGTTTCGTGGGACCACCCACATCAACACCCATGGAATGCCTCCTTGATCCAGAGTAAGCCAACGCAGCGCTTTGCGCTGCCTAGCCTTACTCCATATCCATGAAGCGTTTTCCGTCGCCTTGTAGATATGATTCAGAGGCCTGCACCACACGAGCTTTAAAAGAAAAGTGACGCTCCAGCTGGGCAAGCCTCTTGTAAATGAGGCCAGAGTTTGCACCAGCAAGATCAAAACTATTTGCCTAGAGAAAGTAGCTGACAAGTACCAGGGTACTCGGCCCCTGATGCCCTTACCACTGAGAAGGACTACAATAATTCCATTAAGGGGGACCGCCCAGAGCGAGACATCCCTCCATGCTTATTTTTCAGGGTATAGATCATTCCCTGTCAAGCAATGTTTGGGTGGGGGGAAAAGTGAGATATTTCTTTAACAACTGGGACATGTCTCAAGACACCTGGATACTAGACAAGGTAGCAGGCTTCAAGCTGGAGCTTTACAGCTCTTCAGCTGAGTGACATTTATACAACGAATGCATCGTTCCAGGTTAGACATAGAAGGTAATCCCATCTAGGACCCGGATATTGTGGTTGAACTGTGTGAAACTGAGCATACTCAAAGAGGAGGCAGTAAGATGGTGCTGGTCATACCTGAGCATAATGGGCAGTGATTTGCGGACTGTGGTTACTGACATCATGGGAAATGTCGTTTTTAAGTTTACTGTTGATTGTTTGCTGTGCAAATTCAGTAATAGAAAAATAAACATTATTCCCACCAATATGTGCTAAATAAAATTGTATATTCTTGACGTAATAGCTCCAAAACATTTTCTCTCAACACTTATATACAGAGACATAAACATTAGGTCTGGGCGGTGAACTCGGCTCCGTTGGTAGACTTTGTGGAGTTTTTGCACTCCTCAGACACTCGGAGTTCAGAAAAACTTTTACTTGCTTGTGCTCACCAACGTTAAATTGGCGAGCGTGAGCAAGGAAAATCCAGCACTAGACCATCTCCCAACGAGATTTCTCAACGCGGCTGCCCGGGGATGGGCACTAGCACTCATGTTGAGAAACCTTCCATTCACGTTGAGGAAGCTGCCGCTCTAGTAGAACTTCTATTCAAGCGGCGGAAAGATGCAGTTCCCTCTTGCACTGTGCGTGGTGCTGTTCGCACTGATTTTACTGCGTGGGACAAACATCTGTCGCCAAAAAATAACTGCGTTTTAGTAAATTAATTTTGAGTCTAATATGCTAGTAACTTGTACTTTTAGAGCCTATGTAAGCCGAATAAAGTTTTATGTCTGGCTGATATGCCGTAAATGTGCCAACGCAGCTGTAACAATCTTGTGACCCGCTGGCTTGCTCTTGACAATATTCCAGTATCACAGCTTTAGCTGAGGCCCCCAATTCCTAGTCTCATCATTCACTTAGCACCCAGGGCGTCTCATCATTGCACACACATACATGCCACAATTGCTACTTAGTTCATTGCTAGAGATCCACATGTCACTGCAGATCTAGGGCTTGCTACCAGCCACAGCAAGCTCCAGCACTTGCCCAAATAGGATAGGATAGGATATATGTTTATAGAGCGCTCGATTGCCGTGACGTCTTGGCGCTAGTGTATGTAGAAAGGAAGTATGGCCTGTGTTACCAGGGGACTATGTGGAAGTGAACAGCCATGTTTTCAAGTCCTTCCTAAAGACCTGCTGATTAGATTGAAATTTCATGGCCATAGGCATTTTGTTCCATAACTTTGCTGCTCAACTTGATAAAGTCCTGCCATCCCATCTTGTCCGTCTGATTTTAGCAATCTGGATAAGGCCCAAATTAGCAGATCTAAGGGTACTTGGGGGGGTATAAGGTAGGAATCTTTTTGGGATATCCTCAGCACCTCCACCATAAAGTGCTTTGTGCACCAGGCATAAGGCCTTAAATTCCACCCGCTGCTGGATGGGAAGCCAGTGCAGTGACTTAATTCCTGCCGAGGTTGATTGTCCTTTAGGATAGTTTAGAGATGAAATACTCCTTACAGTGTCTTTATCAGACAATGTGCTTTGTTTTGTAATGTATGTGAACGTTAGTTTTTGTGTATTTCATTCTCACCAAAATAGCGACCAAAACTCCAGCTGACTTCTACCACATGGTTTGCTTTGCCCAGGCCTTTACCCCTTTTGGTCCAAAGTGGAATCTGAGCTCACACAGACCTTGGGTCGGCAGGTTCCACACGATCCCTTGCGTCTTCTCCTGGGTGTATTTGAAGGTTTGGACAGCTGTAGAGCGGACAAACATTTTCTGGGTACGGCGGTCGCTGTGGCTAAATGAGATATTGCAGCGGCCTGGGCCCAGCCCAACCCCCCTACCCTGTGGAATTCGCACCAGGGAGTGGATTGGTGCGTGGTCCAGGAGGAAGATGGTTGTCCCACGAGGTGCCATAGGGTTTGGGGCAAATGGCTGAACCTACTGTTTTAAATTGTCAGTTTTGGCTGTTCCATGTAACGGGGTGCTGCTTTCCAGCTTGGGTGGCTTGCATAAATACTCCTACCCACACAGTGGGGTTTTTTACTGTTTGTTGGAGATGGAATTGGCTTTACTGTGTAAGATGTATGCTGTCTTTTTTCTTTCTTTTCAAAATGATAATAAAATTGATTATAAAAAAAAATAAAATTCTCACCAGAATAAACCATCTCAAAACATTGTGAAATGTGTCACAGTCTCGGCAGTTGAAACTGCAGATTTATATGGTTGGTGCCAACTTTGTATGTTGTTAGAATCTAGACAGCCATGAATCCTCTTTTGTTCTCTCAGCCTGGATGGGTTGTACAGAATATTTACACAGCTGGTCTGAAGATACTGATAGGGAGTAGAAGTTCCTGCTTTAGTGATGAAAGGAGTTTATATTTTTTGTCCTCAAGTGGTTTTTGATTCGTATTTCTTCTCCTAGTTTCTTTTTCCCATGCGCTCAGGTCTTTCAATAATTTTTTGTTGAGTCCCAGAAGTTATGTCTATCAGGATAGTTTATGATCCACACTTGGTAACATGTCCTCAACATTGCACACATTTCATGAGAGTCTGACAGGTTTAATTCGCAGTGAAGCAGCCTCTGTGAAGTTTGTTGCTTGGTGAAGTGACGTTAGTGACGTTGAAGAACCTACATTCTGTTTGGAGACGCTGCAAATGTTAGAGTTTGTCCTTTAACTCAAAGCTCTTCTGACATTCAGAGGAAAGGGAGGATCTCAGCCCAGAAGGATTGTTAGATGTCATAAGAGGTCTAACTTTAGCTGTAGATTCTAAGATGATGTAAAAGATCACATTTCTTTTTTTAAATGAAGGTTTTTTGGCAGTGCTTCGAGAAGGATTCCATCTTGTATGTGTTACTTGAGGTTACTGAGCAACACCTTTTGTTTACAGCAGTTTCCATATCCTGTACGGCGTCATGGCCGTCGCCTGTGTGTTCTTTGATGGCGTACAAGGCTTGCCTTAAGATCAAATCTCTTGCTACACACAATGCAGAGATAAAGCCTCTGGCCTGTGTACGCTTTGATGCCGTACAAGGGTCGCCTTACGAGAAAATCTCTTGGAACACACAGTGCAGTGATAAGGCCCCTCTCGTGTGTGTATGCTTTGATGGCGTACAAGGGCTGCCTTAAGAGTAAAGCCCTTGGAACACACAGTGCAGTGATAAGACCTCTCTCCTGTGTGTACGCTTTGATGTTGTACAAGGGTCGCCTTTCGAGAAAACCTCTTGGAACACACAGTGCAGTGATAAGGCCTCTCTCCGGTGTGTGTTCTTCGATGCAGTACAAGGTGTGCCTTCCGAGAAAAGGGTTTGGAACACACAGTGCAGTGATAAGGCCTCTCTCCTGTGTGAGTTCTTTGATGCCGTACAAGGGTCGCCTTCTGAGAAAAGGGTTTAGAACACACAGTGCAGTGATAAGGCTTCTCTCCTGTGTGTACGCTTTGATGTTGTAGAAGATTTCCCTTCTGAGTAAAACTTTTCTCACAGATATTGCAGTGAAAGGGCCGCTCTCCTTTGTGAGTTTTTTCATGTGTTGCCTTATCAGCAAACCTCATTTCATGCTCAGTGTAGGGATACCGATCTGTGTGCGTTTGTTCGTGCAGTAAAAAATGCGTCTTTGCAGTAAATGTTTTCTTACACTCAGCACAGGCATAAGCTCTTAGACTGGTGCCTATTCTTTTCTGCCATGTAAGTAGTGTTTGATTGTTAAAATTCTCCCTCCTCTGTATTCCTTGGTGTTTTCCTTCATTCATTTTATAAGCAAAATTCATCCTTCCTCCGGAAGCTTTACGTTTTTCTTTCCCATTCATACTTTCTGTCTGCGACTGTTGTGCTGCAGAATAAAATGAACACTGAGAATTATACATGGGAAATATTTCTTGAAAGAAATGCACGGTTATAATATGAGAAAGGTGGACAGTAATATCTAAGAAGGAAGGAAAATGTTACTACCTGTAAACAATCATTTGCTGCTTGTAGTACTACAGTTCACATATGGTGACCTCTCATGGGTTGGGTTCTGACTACTAAAAATAACTAATTTAAGATTGAGTTCTGGAGAACGACTCGTAATCCCATACCAGAAAGGCATAATGCATCAGTGCGCAGACTCCAATTAAAATCATTGTGTTGTTTTCTCCATCGGAGTACAACTGCTTATATGTGTAAAATAAAAAAAATAAACTGCTTAATCTGAGCAACCTGTATACTTTCCTACCATACAGCAAGTGGGTGATGCATGTGAGCCTGCAACATGACAAGCTGACAGTATTTGCAAGAGAGTAACATTTTCCATTTGCAGCAAGCTGTGGCACATCACAGGTTGTGCCATAACTTAAAAGAACCGGTAAGGTCCAGAACGCCACAGCCAGGCTCATTCTAGGGACACCACGCCACAAACATATGACCCAACATCTACGAAGCATCCACTTGCTCCCCGTCGAGAAGAGGATCACCTTCAAACTCCTCACCCACGCCTACAAATCCCTCAACAACATCGGACCCACATACCTCAACGACCGAATATGTTGATGTCACCAGAGAAATATTTTATGAAAGGATGCACAGAACCAAATGTTTCTGCTTTACAAATTATCTACTAGAGGTATGTTGGGTAGAAAAGCCATGGTTGCATCTTTATCACATGTGGACTCACCCTGTGGTATTTCTATGTGGTGTCTCCGCTCGACCTGGGTGGTAAATTCAGTTCCACTTGCAGAATTTGTGGAATTTGGGTAATTTCACATTCCGCGGAGAAAGTGGAATTGCCAAAACCTCCGCGATCCGTGGCTTTGTAGAATTTTTTGCTTGTTCACACTTTCAAAATGTGTGTTCGCAAGATATTTCCCCCCGAGCACGCAAACAGCGTTCGCAAACAGGAAAAAAGCATTGTGAAGGAGCAGAAGAAGCAATTCCGCGTGTTTGCAGAATTCGCGTGCTCACGGAATATTTTTACGCTGAGCTTTGCGTAACACGATTACGCAAATTACGGCCACCCCTAGTCTCTACACGAGTAGAAAACCATATGCCAAATTGTGCCGGTGCAAAAAACGGCCCTATTTTTCATACATTTTCCATTCTGATAATGTAGAGCATGAGTGCATGTTTAACACTGGATGCATATTTAACTTTGTCTTTGTAAACTTGCAGGAACTGTTAAACTACTAATGGGTCATGTAGTTTGCTAACTGTTTGAGGAAGAGACTGCTACTAGGTAGACAACTATCCACATTAAGGCTTGCAGTGATGTAATGGCTTAAAAGGTGGACTTGTTACTCTTGATAAAACAACATTAAAATCTTAACTGGATGCCAGGGGTGCTCTGGTGGGATAACCATTCTCAACTCTCCCATGAACATTTTCACAAGATTTTTTTCAAAAGTATTCAAACGTTAGTGTAGGCTAGGACAGCTTCTTTATGTATGGATCTATATGTTATTTCTATACTGCAAACCTAGCCTGAAGCTAGAGCCAAAGATGAACATAAATTATTTTTAAAGAAGGAAGTCCTAAACTCTTTCCTAAACGGGAGCAATGTCGGGCGGTCCTGATGGATACAGGGATGTTGTTCCAGATCATGAGTTCATAGATGGAGAAGGCCTGCTAACTTGTTTTTTTTGTTACAGTTCTAAGTCTGCAGTCTGATGGAGTTCTCCAACCTCACATGTGTTGCACTTGAAAATAAGTGCTGAACTTAAGTACAACGAGAATGATGAGCAAGTGATAAGAAAGAGGTAATAGCTACAAAAGACGAAATTTTACTACTGTCCTGGAAGAGTCTTAAACTTTGTAAGATGATACGAATAAGTAAGGAGAGCAGTCAAAATTCCATTGACACAAAGACGACAGGAACTTTTGACAGAGGAATCAAGCTCAGAAGGTGACTCAGACGACTCTGCTAGCAACTACCTAGTAAAAAAACCTACTTGCCACTTTTTTCGCTGAGTACGGGTTACTAAGACAAGGACGGACAATAGAATATCATAAAAAAGGAAAAACAAAAGCAAGAGGCACAAACAAAGGAAGAGAAAGACAGGAAAGAGCAAATGGAAGACAAAAAGATTACTCACCCCATAGGAAGAGAAAGGTGATAGAGCAAGGCGAGATATGAATTAATTCTCCATTATTAACTCATCGCAACATTAACTGACAAAGGATTAACCAAATATGCAGAACCTTGACTTATATTTCTGCCCCAGTAGGGATTTAGATTACAGTTCATGTATAATTGACATATTTCAGTTTCTAAGATATCAGCATAAAATCAGACCGAAGCCAATGAACTTGAGAATAGGGGGCCCAATACAGAAAACAGGACTTGTGTTCAAGAGACGCTGATACTTCATGACATTGGCTGGTCTGGATAATGGAAATATATGTGCAACGAAAGAGCGAGAAGCATTGCTGGGAAAGGAGGCACAGATAGATCAGGGAAGCCTAACTCGCTTCAAAAAGCAAGCTACACATAACTCCTCCTTGCCTCATGATAATCTGGATGTCTTTAGTGACTTGGTCGCCAAAGACTTGTTCAAATAAATTGTTCACCAGTCAAGGAAAGAAGGGAAGAATCAGATCCAACTTGAGTAATGGACAAAGGGAGGCCATTAACACATTATGTAATGACAACATAAGTACCAATGTCATACGATAAGGGGCAAGAATGTGGTTTTAATGATTGTTTGCAATTATGAACGAAAGGCTTTTCAATAATTATTAAATACGGATTGTTGGGAAATGGGAATGGCAAAATTTTCATTTGTGTAAAACACTACCCTCTACTGTACCATGCTTTTACCTTCTAACAAATGTATGCAAGCACAAGGGGGGCGTATACTGCCCTCCAACAATAGTTTACTGGAAAACATAGCAATAAACTAAAACCATTTATTGCTGATTCTTGTGGAGAGCCTCCCATCCTTTTGTAAAGATAGAGGGAATTTTCCACGAAAGATAAACACAGGAGACAATCATATTTGACAATTACCTAGGATGTGATCTTGCTAATTATGCGTACAACACACGCAAGGTCTGAGAGCCTACGAACACGCTTTTTGCAATAGACCAATATCTCCATATGACTATACATGGATGCTTGGGACCATGACTTTTGCCTAAATAACAATATTTTCATATTTAAAGATAGATATTACAGACAAATCTCAGGGACAGCAATGGGCACCTGCTCTCCCAGCTCTGCAAATGTATTTGTGGTCTGGTGGAAGGAACAGGTGTGTCGTGTAGTTCCCACTAATCCGTAGGACCTGCACGTTTGTTGGACAACATAAACTTTGGATTAGTGTCTATACTGGCTCCGGGCACCTCCGCAGGATGAGTTGGCCTAGAGACCAGCGAGCTCACAGTGCCAACATAAGACTCCCTAACCTTACCAGGAAGCGAATGGTTTCTGGCAACCCCTGAACATGACAACCCTGACCCCTCAGGGATCGTGGAAACAGAACAGACCTTTCGCTCAGTCACTCAAGCTTACTTGCTCTCAGAGAAATATACAGAGAATACAGAGTGGGACGTTTTCAATATATTTATTGAACCAACGTTATTCTTGAATAGAATACATAAGCTGCAATAATCAGTAGACCGAAGCAGCTGAAAGTGATTACAAGCACGTAAATAGTAGATATAGTTCTACCATGGTGCTAAAACAGTGTATATATGCAGACATATAAGCAAGGCAGCAATATAATATAACCCACATTTGTAAAGCGCACAATCACCCGTAAGAGTCTCTAGGTGCTGGGGGCCGTCGGGAATATTAAGCAAGCTATTGCCCAGAATCACATGGTGCTGGGCTAATCTGCCGCTGGTGCCGGGGATCGAACCATGATCCCCAGATTCCGGAGGCAGTCGCCCTAGCCACGGCGTACTCCTACTATGCACTCCCTACTCTATGTGTACCTAGAGTGTGTGTGGGTGTGAAGCCAAGAATCCCCACTAATGGACATGACAGGAGAGAAGGCAGGCCACGAATTGGTTACAAACTGAACACCCCCCACGGAGATGCCAAACCGCTGCATAGTGAAGTCTCAGCCCGCACGGACCCTGTGTGTCAGCTGTAGTGCCTCTTCCACTAATCTATTGGGATGCTCATTATTTATAATAGAAAGCATCTTGTGATGTACGTACAGGTTAGACAATGTTATAGATATGTAGATAGCCCTGTCACCCTGTGGATGACGATAGAGATGACATTCGTCCAAAGTGTGTCAAGAGGCCTTGTACTTAGTGTTCAAGGCATCGTGACAATGTTGTGCGAAGCTAGATGTGTAAACAAAGTAGTTTCAGAGAAACGAATCCAACATTGTCGTGCATGCAAATATGTGCAAAAGGTCACAGCAGAAATGATCCTGTAAAACATTGGACAATATATGAAACAAGCCACTTCGATACATGGGCCTAACCCGGGCACATAACGGGTGGTCTGGACATCACAAAATGAAAACATGACAAACCATGCGCTGATTTGGATCGGGGATATAGATGACCTTTCCCTGCTGTGGAACGGAAGTAGCGAAATGTCTAAAAGATTAATCCAGAGACAGACAAAAACTGATCCCAACCGAAAATTCACTCATTAGATCAGAAATAAATCTATAAATGACCTGGCTAAGTCATCCTTATGTGGGACTAAGATCAGAATATGAACTGATAATCAACCTTTTTTGAATGGTAAGAATGTGAACACCAGCAGGCTACTGCCAGGTTGGTGAGGTTAAGTTTGAAACTTTTGAAACATCATTTTGAGGTTGAACACACTGCAGGAGAGAGGAACAAAAATACTGATTTCTTGCCTCGACTGCCGTGAGGGCAGGAAGATGTGGAACATGAGAACAAAGAGAATGACTGCTATTTGTTGGCCGGGTAGAGAGAGTGTGAGTGTGAGTGTCTGTGTGTCTGTGTGTCTGTGTGTCTGTGTGTCAAAGTAGAGAAAGACATTGGATGAAGATTCTATTTTATTGAAAGTGATTCATTTCATGAGGAAAGAATAGCCAAAAGAAAAACGACTTGTTGTGTGAACTGCAGACCGATAGCCAAGTTCATTCTGTCAGAGGTGAGCCGTGAAGGACATTTAGGTGTGTTATCTAGCAGTAAACGACTGACAATGCAATACTGGTGGCCTGACATGGAGAGGGATGTGGAAAAACTCATTAGAGAGCGTTACCAGTTGTTTGCAAAATGATAAAAGGATGATATACAGAGTTCTGCTTATGACAGAAGTGGGTTTTCCTGACAGAGTGCGGGGCAATGAATGTAATGATTTTTTAGGTCTGTTTCAGATGCTTCCTGTGCATCAGAAATTTGCCATTGTGCTTGTGTTAAGATGGCGCTGCTATTCACTCCGAGAAAATATGTTCTGTAGGTGGGGCAATACCTTGCTTTCTCGTATTTAAGACGGATGGGGTTGTGTCTCATCTTATATTGTACTTTTGAATATAGATGTCTAAGTGACTCTGCATTTCACTCCTTAGTTTATGCACCGCTTTTGCTTAATATTGGCACTATATGAAGAGGATGGGTCCATGAATAATTATTGTTGGGTTGACAAACTTTTTTATTTTATTAACCAAAATTCTGTGTGTTTGGGCATTTTGACTTTTGTTTTCTTTCTTTGCATAGAAAACATAATATTAGTCCTTTTTTCTCACTTTAAGGCTTACCTTGGCCGATTTGAAATCGTGGTTACACCGCATGACGTCACTTTTGGACTATCAGAAATTCATAGATAAGAAAGGACTCACCTTTGACCTTTTGTGAGTATTGCAATGTTGCATAATAACTGGTTAGACTAGACATCCATAAGATAGACTGTATCATAATGCTCATAGGTCATTCTTGTTATTTTCTCAGATGTTCTTTCTTTGCGAAAACTGTACAGCATTCACAAATTTGACTAGTATACGTCTATTCAGGTACACTTTTTTGCATTTTCCTTGTTATTATATTGATTAAATGTTTTATAATTTTGATGTATAAAATTGTAGTTATTAAAGATATATGTATAGGAAGACCTTATTGGTTTTAAAAAAAAAAAAAAATTCTGTGTGGTTACAGTGGTGAACAGTACGTTAATTATGTATTTAATTATCAAGCAATTGTAAGCATGGATTTCCATGCATTTCGCTTACACAATTCTGTTTGGGTTTATGCACAATTATAGACATGTGCTTTGAGGTTATATGAATTTTTGTATTTCTCCCTTTGTTTTCTCTCTATTATCTAGTATTCAATTCATGAAATATGTTTTCCCAAGTGATTAGGTGTGAAAATTTCTCAGTATTGTTTAAAAAATTCTGGTTCTCGGTTTTTGAACAATGTATGTCTGCATAGGCATTATGCCCTTTTTTAATGGATTGCATTTTGTAATTATGTATTTTTTGTATCTTTTTTTATCATGTATAGCCCTGAAGAAGTCCGGTAATCGACGAAACGCGTTGGCTCTTTGGCTATCAGCGATTGTTTTAAAAGAAAATGAAAAATTGAATAAAAGAAAGAAAACTGAAGATTTAAGTTTAAAGTCTTTTTTTGTGTTCATATTCATTGGGAAAACGAGTATGACAATGTTATATTTATCTTGAACAAATATTGTGACATGGTTTGTCAAACACTGTGTATTTTACTTTGAAGGGTGCTGTTCATTTCTTTAAAAAGTTAAGTTTGTCAAGGAAGAGGGGTTACCCTATCTTCCTTGTTGGGTTTGTATAGGGATTACATTCCTGTTTCTAGCACCTTCACGTTGGATTTAGTTGCGGTATTTAAATAGTGGTGCAAACATCGTTGCCTTAATCCCTATAATCAAAAATCTTTTCTGCTTGTGGAGAACATGTCAAATTGGTTGAAAGTATGATTTGTACATGGAAGTGAGGGTTTTCTGTGTGAATTAGTATCGGATAATCGTGAACAATTTATCTTGAGGGAAATAAAGCAGTATTTGGATGGAACCGAGTTCAAGATAAATGTGCTAGTCGTCATCACCCACAGAGTAATGGCCAAGCAGAGAGGATGAACAGATTGGTCAATCAGGATTTTTCAAAAGTACCAAAGTGGAAGATGCTGCAAGGGCTATGCTTTCAGCTTATTGCAACACACTGCATTGCACCATTTTGTGCAGAGAGGCAGAAATTTGCATGATTTGGTCCTTGTAATGTGCACTGAAATGTCTAAAGAGGGCCTCAGACACAATAGCTATATAAAGAAGGAAGAAAGATGAATTGGGTTCAAAAGATACATATGATATTGTAAAGCTATTGTTCGCACAGACATGATCACAGAGCCAATAATCTTATGTAATCATAGTACATTGGAATTACTGGGGGAATCAGATGCCAAATCTCCACAGTAATTCGACATATCTCAAAGTAATCACCATTTACTTCACACACCCTCCAGCAGAGTTTCTGTAATTGCTGATATTGCTGATATTGCTGACTTCGAGGGAGAAAAAATTGAGGGAAATGTAACAGGAGACATTATGGAGACACAGCTGAGGCCTTATAATGGGGCCCATATTAGATCAAATAAACATAAGAAAATATATCACCCAATCCTGCATACTGTAATACAACTAACCCAGCTTGATATTCAGACCACCTTGTACTGTGCACCTAACCCTACAGACCACACATAATCTTGAACCTCCCTTGACCTTGTACGTTGTTCTACATGATGTAGTATGATATAATAAAGCCGGCCCTCTCTGACCTGCAGGCCCACCTGTTCTATGTACATGTACCTACACACTTCAGAAAAACAACCACCTCTTATCGAAGGCTCTCGGGTGCCGCGGGTCTTACCCTACCCATTCCACCACTACAGACCTGACTTACAGATCACTTGTCCTCTTCACACTGCCTTCCTCCCCTTCTAAGCGGCAGACCCTGACTGACCCAGAAATCCTCTTATATTCTGAACACTCGAACATCACAAAGACCCAGTCCCATCTCTAAAGTGCTTTAGTTTGCACTAGCAACAAAAAAGGGCAATGTTACTCTCTGTGAATAACACCTCACTTTCATCTCACACTTAGGGGATTGGTGAGTATCGCGGTGCTTGCATTGAAATCACAGATTCTGCCACATAATTCCTCAGAGTTCTTGAGCCCGGAATGGGGCGTCTCATGCACAGACCAGAATTCAGGTCATTTTTCATGTGCAGAGTCCCAATTCTTAGCCTACCACCTAACGGGAAGGAGAAACTCTTTTGCGAAAATAAAGGAGATACTAGGTACATAACCGCTTCTGGTGTACTCAAGGCCCCCTCAAAGATACCCGTCCACACAACTCAGATTTGGCCCCCTGCAGGTCTTACTAAAAATCTGGAAACATCAACTTTGGAAATATTTTATGCTACATTCCCTCACAACTGTACAAGTTACTCGACATTCTGGATGTTAATTCAGTACGAAACAAATACCTGGGATGGCTTTGAGCAGCAATCCATCTCCGTCTGTATTTCCTCTATCCAGTGGGTCTCTAGCGATAGATCCATCAGTATCAGGAGCATTCTGTGGCAGGAATGATGAGGCTCCAAATGGGCCCTGCCGATCAGCACATGTGGGTTGTAGGTCAGAGTTCTCATCTCGGTTCTCATGGTGCAGTGGTTCTTGCTTGTAGTTCTGATCGTAGTCCCCAGGATTCAGTGGTTCTAGCTTATAGACGCGATCTGGACTGAGTGTCTCAAGGTGCATTGGTTCGTTCTTGCAGTTCTGATGCAATTCATGTGCATCAGAAAGAACCTGCAGGCATGTGTTGAGCTGCAGACTCTGGTCTTCTTGAAATGCTGGTTGTCTGCAGACGTTTTGCCGTTGACCCTCACCATCAAACCACAACAACTCTTGCTTTAGGAGTTCACTTGTTCCCTCCCCATCTGGGAGCATTGGTTGTGTGCAGTGGATTTGCTGTTGCTCATGTCCCTCGTGAAACAGTGGCTGCAGGCAGACGTTCTGTTGTGGGCCCCAACTATCTGCATACAATGGTTCTTTCTTCATGTGCTCCTGTTGTTCCTGTTCAACTCGGAAAACTAGTTGTATGCACTGGTCCTGCTGTGGTTCCTGTCCATCATCAAACACTGGTGGAAAACGAAGGCTTGGCTCACCTGGGATGACTTGAACATCCAGAGGAGGGCACCTGGAGCCAGTACCGTCCTGCCGTGTTCCAGGGCCAGCTGGAGACAGAGGCTGGGGGCAGGGGCTCTGCTTTGGTTCATGCCGATGAGAAGACAGAGGTTGGGGGCACTGGCTCTGCTTTGGTTCATGCCCATGAGGAGACGTAGGATGAAGACACTGATTCGGCTGTGGATTACAACCAGGTGGAGATGTAGATTGAAGGCATTGGTTCACCTCCTTGGCCCTGACTGAAAGATTGATCGGAGGGGACCTGCTGAGAGGACAATCTCTAACCACCACCGGACTGACCCTCTCCAAAGACACTGCCCCGTTTTCAAGATGATCTAGACCCTTTGCTATCCAGATTTGCTCCATGAGCCCAGCGACTCTTGACGGCACGTCCTCTAGGGTATTCTGCAAGTTATCCAGTTTGGCTTCCAACTGCTCCAACATAGATAAAAGGATCATGTTAGGCAGGTTCCCTGATAGCGCTTCCATCTCACAGTCCCTCTGAGCATCAGTTTGGGATTTTGAAGAAGGCACATTATGGATGGGAGAAGATGGGAGTGTGGATCTTACAGGTTCAGGTGAACACTGAGCTTCTCCTTTTTGTCTTGGAACCTGGCTTTTCTCCATTCTGAAATTCTGATGTTCAAGTCCTCAGGTGTCTGTGAAGCGGAAGAAAATAGAAAAGACAACACATTATCACAGGCCAATTAGGGCAAAATACTCATTCCTGTCTCACCACACATTGTTTAAGCTACAAATAAAAATTATTCAGTCCAGCTAATGGCTCGAAAGAAAGAAATTGTCTCAAGAGCTGGAGAGGATCTACCCTGCTCAAGGTCAGGCTGTCCCCGATGACATCAGGAGTTACCCTGCTACACATCTAAACCCCGCTCAGTGCTGCCCTTATGTGATATGGTGAGATTTCATGCAGGTCCGCTCTGCACTGCCAGAGAGGACTCCCTATCCAGAGCTCATCTGTTAAGCTTCAAAATGTATCAGTATGACCTCATCAAACCTAACCCTATAATCTAACGGACTTATTACGTTTTTGTAATTCTTTATTTGTTTTTTTAATGAAAATTCGCTAAGCATTACCATAATTGATATTTCCTATGAAGTTGAGCATTGAGGAATAATAGATTTTAATAGACAGAAAAAAATAAAATTTGCTGGTAAGGAATTGAGCTACCTAGGTCACGTAATCTCTGCTGATGGGGTCTGCCCCAAAGATGAATCAATTAAAGCCACACAGGAAATACCTAGACCCATAAAGAAAGAAGAGACACACAAGTTGTTGGTGAGAAACATTCTATTTTCAGTTTGTGCCTAATTTACTTGTGCCTTGTGAGACCTGCTGAGGAAGGGTGCAGACTACGCGTGGATTAGGGAATACGAGAAGAATTTGCAGATGTTAAGGAGAGTCTTGTGAATGCTCACAGTCTGCATAGTTGTGCCCCATTGCGTTGTTACAGATGCCAGAGACAAGGACCCAGGAGTGGAACTGAAACAGCGGCATGATCGGAAAGCAAGTCATGATTGTCTTTGCATCTAGGGCTTTGCCGGAAGCTTAATGTAGACATTCCACTACTGAGAAGGAGGCATTGGCCTTGTTTTGGGCTCTCAAAATGAACATTCTTGCGGAGTGTAGGAAACTGTAAGTAGAGGATGTTCTACTAGTCCAAACTGGACCCAATCTATGCACCTGCTACAAGGTTCCTGCTTTCTAGTGTCAAATAAGGGGCAATCTCTTTCTGGCGTTTAATATGATACATGCACAATGACACGACTCACAGACCTTGCCAGACCGAAAAAGAACAGTTGATCTTTACTTTCAAGCTCTACACATTTTGAGCAAAGAGTGGAAGAGTGCCCATCTCTGAAGGCTAGTAGGCATCAAGCCATAAGTCATTATGACAATTAATAAGCAGAACTTCGGTCTTCTCAGCGTTTCACTTCAGTTTATTGCAACCCAGCCACTGCTGTAGACATAGAAGTGTGAAGGTGCCTTCAAGGGAATTTGTTTAGAGAAACTTAAATTATTTAAACCAAATTGGAGGGGTAAATTAATAATCCCTATATGAATTCAATCTCTTGCTGTAAATCAATAACACTTACATAACAACATCAAACAATTAGAAACTATAGTAACGTAAAACACATGCACAAACAAGGTGTATAGAAAAAGAGATTTTATCAGACAATAATTGAATCAATATATACAGTAAAAACAATAGGTCTGCAGGTCTAAAAATGATATGCAAATATACAACACAACAGAACCTAGAAACACCTATCCACAAAGTACAATAAATGCTACAAAAGGAAGAGGTGAAGGTCGACGTTTCGGTCTCTTTAGAAGGTCGACCTTCACCTCTTCCTTTTGTAGCATTTATTGTACTTTGTGGATAGGTGTTTCTAGGTTCTGTTGTGTTGTATATTTGCATATCATTTTTAGACCTGCAGACCTATTGTTTTTACTGTATATATTGATTCAATTATTGTCTGATAAAATCTCTTTTTCTATACACCTTGTTTGTGCATGTGTTTTACGTTACTATAGTTTCTAATTGTTTGATGTTGTTATGTAAGTGTTATTGATTTACAGCAAGAGATTGAATTCATATAGGGATTATTAATTTACCCCTCCAATTTGGTTTAAATAATTTAAGTTTCTCTAAACAAATTCCCTTGAAGGCACCTTCACCCTTCTATTATAATCACCCAAGCCCTCAAGGGTATTCTGGGTTGCTCACTGTTTGCAACTTTACTGCTGTAGACAGGCATTGTTTGGTGGAATGTGAGGTGAGGGGAGAGTTAACTGTCTAAACACAGCAAGATCTGGGTGTCGTCAGAATACATAAATGCTCTAACACCTTTCTCAATTAAAGCTTCAGCAAACGGGATTACATAGCTGGTGAACAAATGGGGTGAGATTGAGTACCCACAAGTCACTCTGAAATTGCATGCAATGTGTTGGCCGAAAATTTGCCCAATCTGGCGATACGTGTTCAGCCTGAAAATAATGATATGAAGCTCTTTAAGGCCTAGCACCCGATGCCCAAAGCCTCAACATGGTTCACCAAGTTGGAGATCTCCACTGTGCGAAGACAGCATAGAGATCTAATGAGAACAAAGCGTTGGCTTCTGCTCCCATTTCAGCTCATCCATAATAGGGAGAAGCACGGTCTCTGTATTGTGTGATGGCCAAAATAATGCCCTAGTGTCCTTGAGAAAGTGGTTTTGCTACAAACCTTTCCACCAGCTAAGAGCAAAAGAAAGTAACGATATTGGTAATAACTTTTTTAAAACCAAGGAATCTGCTCCTGGCTTCCAGAACACGGGATTCACTGTGGTGTCTTTAAGAGCGGCAGGAACCATACCATTAACAACTAAGTGGGGAGTGATGGCAGAGGCACTGGACCAACTTAGAGATTCAGTTGTTTGAAATTTGTTACAGGATTGGCGTTGTGCAGCTAACCAGATCTAGTCACCCCAAAAGGAAGTTGCAGAAGTCTCAGGGTATAAAGTGGAGAACTCCCTGTGTCAAATAATACTAGGTGCTGAAGTGGTCTCTACCAGGGGGAAGGTAGGTATATCAATAACCTCCATTAAGGTTTTAATTTTGTTGTGTCACACAGTTGGTGCAACAGTGTGAGAGTGAATTATAAATTGAAATTTCTGTGAAGCTGACATACAAAGGGACACGGATGAGTTGGATGACAAGATGAAGTCATTGTAGGAGGCGACAAACAAACAGATTCTCTGAGCTAGAGCAATAACCCCGCCACATAACTTAGTTGGGGAAAATAAATATATTTTAGTAATGGAGGAGAACTTAGAGAAGAGATTCTGAAGGAATAACATCAGGATCGAGGAGTGTATATATGCGCGAAGAAGGGGAAGACACATGTACACATGTTAAAGAAATGTTGCAAACAATCCTCGACTAGAGATGAAAAGTCCTGGGAATGACCAGGCTATGACATTATGAACGGCTGGAGACAACTGCTTATCATCATGGGGAAAGGACCTTTTAACGGAACCCTAATAGAAAGAGCTGAGATTTCTTAGCTATTGTGCAGAAAGGTTTCTATCCAATTAAGGACACAGATGTAAGGAGTACGCATTTCTCTCTTCGTATTATCCAATGAGTCCCATGCTCAGAAAAAAACAGCCCTTGCTTTCCACGTAAAACAGGCACAAGGCGATGCACTTCCTCTTTATTTGTGCAAAATGCCCTCGCCTTTGTCATTCCTCCACTGGTAATAATGTTTCTGGTCAGAGATTGAAAGGAAAAGCCCTTGTGAGTCACGTCATTCGTTGATCCTGTGCCTATGCGAGTCAACTTCAATGGCTTTCATACTGGACTGCAGGTCATAACCTCCATGAGATAGGGATGACGCAACAGACACCAGACCAGAGGACCCTCCATACCCTGTTATTGCCTGGAGGAAGGACCCCAATAGCGCCTCTCCCTTTGCTGAAAACAGCCCTCAGGTATTGAAAAAATCCAATACACTAAGAGGTTACTCCCCTACGCCCCTAATGTTCCATTGTTAGGGATCCCCACACAAACAAGAGTAATAAAAACTAGAAGCTTCTCCAGATGGACATGAGAAGGTGTGAACACTGTTGGGATGCTGTTCGCGGACAGTGTCTTATTAGATCATGTCAAGTTGGTTTTCGCTGATTGTCGGAGGTATCTGCCCCGAGCACTGCAGCTGGAAATAAGCAGATCCACGCCGAGGACTGTTTTTTGTCGATACCTGCTGCCTATCGTGCACGGGGGGATTCTTTTGAGCAAACCTCCCATGGGTTTTGACTAATAAAAGAAAGGTCGTAGTTTAGGATTACCCTCCAATCTGTGTCCATATTGTTTGCCGCGTACCGCGCACAGAGAGCTGTGACCCCTGTGAGGGATATTTTAACCTACACCGCAACTGACAAATTTATGGTGGCTAATATCTAACAGTGACATATTATTTTTAACCGTGCAGTCATGGAATACTTCCTGATACATGATAGCAACGGGTGACCAGTATCCAATAACCGTTAGACAGGATATGGAGCTTTTTATCTGCTTGAAGGTACCGATGACTTAGAGCACCCGGTGGTAGTGCTTTCTGGAGACTTTTTGTGTTCCCAGAATTTACAGATTTTTACTGGGATTGGGACTTTTATATGTAAAAAAAATCCTGAAGAAGGCGTTGCCCATAAATAAGCACCCACCGAAACACGTTGATGCTCTTTGAAGGAAACTGTGTTAAATCTGGGGTGACAATTATTTCAAATTTCAGCATTTTCTACAAATCATTTATAGCTGTTACAATTGATGCACGTATGATTTGCCGGCTTCCTTTTGGAAAAAGGAATTCGTTTTTCCTTCTTATGTTCCCAAGTATTTATGTGTATAAATGAGTTTTGTACATGAATGTATATTTTTTTTTAAAACAAAGATTAGATTGTGTTACAGACTACATGGTCTGATTTTTATGATTTAGTACACGTTAGTAATTTTAATGTATCATGATATGTATAGTGTCTTTTTGTATGAATACATTTGTATTTTTTCAGATTTATATTTTGCTAGATTGATCTTTTTAATTGCATCCCCTGTGTCTAGTGACATCCTACTGGTGAAGAGGAGGTTTGTGTATGAATTATGTATGAATGGTGTGCGAAGTGTGTATCAATCTAAAGGGGCCTTCCCTTTTTTTGTAACTTTGTTAGAAAGCAAGGGGTACTAAATTCCCTTTACATTCTACATGTGGCATCAGTAGGTACATTAGACAGAACTGGGCACCAGATAGCATATTGCCCCCCACACACAATTTAGTACATACATTACACCGTCTGGGAAATGGAAGGCATTTAGCCCTATGGCTGTACAAGGGAATTCACTCCCACGCAGAGGTTTCACTGGAGGCGCTTAGAGAAAAGTGGAGCACTGACATAGGTAAAGAAACAATTGACAAAGAATGGGACATCATATTAGAATACCCCAAAAAAGTATCCTGCAATGCTAAATTAAAAATGTATTCAACACATGGTGTTTCATAGGGCCTACCTTACACCGCACCGATAACCGCCATCGATTACAGACAGTCCAAAACGCAGCAGTTCGTCTGGTATGTGGCATCTTCCTCAGAGAGCACATCTCTCCACACCGACGCCTGCTACACTGGCTGCCAATACAGAAGAGGGCCGAATTCAAGGCCCTCACACTGGCCCACAGGGCTATTAAGGGAAAAGGATCTGCCTACCTGTCTTCCTGTCTGCGCCCCTATAGGAATGCCAGATCTCTCCGCTCTAATTCTAAAAATCTTCTCACCATCTCTAGATTTAACAAAACACGCTCTGGGGGGAAAACCTTCCAGGCCTGTGCCGCATCCCTCTGGAACAAACTTCCTCTGGATATCTGGATGATCCAGGACGAGCTCCCTTTTCGTAAGGCATTAAAAACATTCCTTTTCTGCTAAATCCCTCAGGAGCAAGATTTATTTACACTCTCAGAAGCGCCGGGACACCCCGTTGGGGTAGCCGTGCGCTATATATTGGTCCCCTTCTGGGCAAATGTGATGAAGGTCTAAGGAACTGTTACGAACATAATAGGGGAACACACCGCAGAATACTGTATACTAGGACTGCGCCGTAATCGCAAGAAACAAACAGTGCAACCCGTTTTGTGAACTTATCCCTTATATAGGAAAAACCCTCAATTACTTTGGGGTGGAAATCCGCATTGCCCCCTGCAATGCTCACCTGGCATGGATAAGTAGTCAGATGGGGAAGGGCCGAAAGCATTGCAATAAGGAGGGAGGAAACCAGGGGATTAAATTTCACTAGAATCGGACGCAGTTATACTCTTTATATCCTCTGAAGCTTCATTACATTAAGACGCTGTCGTTTAGATACTCACCCACCAATACAAAACGTCGAAAACCAAAATCAGATCCTCCCCCAGACATTAACAAACCAGATACACGCACAGCTGTAAACCAATTAACTGGAAATATACATATGAACAGGGATTAAACCAGTTATTTATCGGCTCATGGGAGGACAGGAGGGAGTCTAGGGAAGGGAGGGGGTGGGAATGTTTATGTTGTAAGTTATAGGAAGGCGGGGGTAGGTTAAGTTGATGTAAAACAAATGAATATACCAGTGACACCAGCACTGCGACTACGATTTATAACACTTTCACTGCATCTTCTACGGTGGTAACACCTCTTTACAGAATAGAAGTAAGTTGTAATGATCGACCTCTGATTACAGTAGGAAACTCCTTTATGTATTTTGTTACATATGATTCGCTGTCACGCTGGATTGTTATGAGACAGTTAAGTAATGTATGCAGTCAGCATTACATGAACAAGAAACAAGGAGGCTCGTATGGTTTAAAAGCTTGTTATTCACCAAATCAGAGGAGGGTGTTTCACATGGAAATACAGTTAAGCAGCACTGTACAGAGAAAATCATGTGACAACCCGAGGGCACTTGGTGAGTGGAGAAATATACAATTAGTGAAAGGTGAAGATGCAAGTGCTGAACGTGAACAGCGTGAGCGGCGCAAAGTGACAAAGAAATAATACAGTGATGGCTCGGCAGGATTAAGTTGAAATCACTTAAATCATGGAACAAACAGTTTTACAGGAGCACAAAACGTAAAATGCGCCATAGAATTGCGCTGCGGCAGATGCGGCGTCTGAAAAGTGAAGATGCACAGCCGAGGATAGGTCCGACCGGGCAGCGCCTGAGTGAAGCAAGGCGACCAGGGGCGATGAGGGCTCTCAACGTTCAGGCGGCTCGCGGTTTCAGACACCGCATCTGCCGCCATTGCCAGGGCGTCCAGTCAATCACGCGATTACTATTACGTGAAAAACACTGCCTGATTGCGACAACCCTGTCCTGATGACGATCCCGACTCACGGGGATCGAAACGCCGTCGACATCACAGCTCAATTCTATGGCGCATTTTACGTTTTGTGCTCCTGTAAAACTGTTTGTTCCATGATTTAAGTGATTTCAACTTAATCCTGCGGAGCCATCACTGTATTATTTCTTTGTCACTTTGCGCCGTTCACGCTGTTCACGTTCAGCACTTGCATCTTCACCTTTTACTAATTGTATATTTCTCCACTCACCAAGTGCCCTCGGGTTGTCACATGATTTTCTCTGTACAGTGCTGCTTACCAGCAAGAAATCTACGAAATTACAGCGCATCCAGTGACTCCTTATTTCTACTGCCTTCCCAAAATACATAAGGCCCAGAGACCGCCTCCTGGACGGCCTATTATTTCGGGTATAGGTTCGTTACTCGAGCCTTTATCTACTTTCGTAGATTTCTTCTTGAAACCCATAGTCAAGGAGACACCCACGTACCTGCAGGACACTGGGGACGTGCTCAGACTATTGGCTGATGCTGAGTTCAACGTAGAGACAGACTTGCTGGTTAGCTTCGACGTCGAATCGTTGTATACCTCAATCCCGCAACAAGAAACACTGGATTGCATCAGAATCCTCCTAGAGGCCAGACAAATGGACACAATAACACCAGTAGCCTTCATAATGGAGTGCGCAAGGATTGCCATGATGGAAAACTTTTTCCAGTATCAAAATGATCTCTATCTTCAGGTCTCAGGGACCTCAATGGGGAGCGTCTTTGCGCCTAGTTTGGCAAACTTGTACATGCACCAATTCGAACTAGATCATGTATTGAACCACAGTAACCTCTTTATCCATCAGGTGGTACTGTGGAAAAGATACATCGACGACATCTTGGTGATTTGGAGAGGGACGTTCACGGAGGTATCGTCCTTTCATACATGGTTAAATTCCAGGAATCAGTTTCTCAAGTTCACCATGGAGAGCAGCAAAGAAAAACTTGCGTACCTTGACCTCCAGATTTTTCCAGCAGAGGGAGGCCTACAAAGTGAACTTTTCAAGAAACCCATGGCACGTAACTCGCTGTTGTCATTCCAGAGCTTTCATCCGCAATCGCTCCGTGAGAATCTGCCTGTAGGCCAATTTCTCAGGGTTAGACGGAATTGTTCCTCTAACAGTTTATACAAGCACCATGCTGAAGAACTGTCACTCAACCTGAGAGATCGGCATTATCCTAACCATCTTGTACGCCGAGCGTGTAAGAGAGCCTTCAACAATAACCGGGAGGCACTCCTGCAACATAAGAGGTCAGAGGCTACAAGAGATCGGATGACTATGGTACAAACTTTCACCACATCTTCCAATCAAGTGAAGAAGACCATACTTAAGCATTGGAAGATTCTAAATACAGCAGCAGGTGTAATACCTCGCCCATTGTTTGCATTTAAGAGAGGACCATCCATTCGGCACAACTTGGTTCATACCAGACCACGCAGCGATATGAAACAAACCACGAACACTCTCTGGAACACCAACCCAGTACAAGGCCATTACCCTTGTGGCAATTGTGCTGCCTGCCCGCAGACACGCAAGACCCTGACGATAGACATTGGCACTAATAGACCGTGGAGGCTAACAAGACATACAAACTGCAATTCAGAAAAATTGATCTACTTGATCACCTGTCCCTGCAAGAAGCAGTATGTGGGCCATACAACGAGGATGATTAAGTCTCGCATCAGCGAGCATAAAAGCACGATCCGGTGCAGGAAGCAATCAACAGGCCTTACAAACCACTTTTTGGAAGCTAATCACAAAGCAGAGGACTTGGTTTGGGTCGTGCTGGAACAGCCATACATCCCGCCACACATCGCTGATGTCTCTCACTTTCTTTTTGTCAAGGAGCAACGATGGATTTTTAGATTGAAGTCTGACGTCAATGGGCTGAATGACAACATTCCGTGGTTGTCGATCTGAGTGCAACATTTGTCATTGGGTGCTCTTTGTCGTCACCATACGGTGTATTAACCTGTACAGACTGAGGCCCCCACATTTTTGTGGCAATTGTAATGTGATTCCACCTACAGGGCGCTTTAAAAATTATCGGCTTAGACCACTGAACACTGCGGGTTTTAAACTCTAACCCCGTGTTCTGATAAGCATTGTACCACAGGTTAGCCAACTTTTTACAGTTATGTATGGGTTTGTAAATCATGATTAGGTCCCATTTCTAGTATCCACTGGTTCTCATCTTCCACCCATTTCTCTACTTATTGAAATAGAGGGTGCTCTCGTTGTGAAGCGATTAATTTGACCGTATTCCATATTTCCAACAAGTTACACTGGGAGATATTTATCTGGGGTCCAGTAAGGCTTGATCATTTTATTTATTCCCCCGTTAAACACTCAGCCACTGCCTTGTCAGGCCATGCTGTATAATCCTTTCAATCTATTTAGTGTTAAAAACTGGCCGGTTTCTTTTAGCCCACATCGCCGAATATTGGTAACCAGATAAGGGATTTATCTCAAATCTCAGGACATAGTGATACATCATTTCGCGCTGAGGCGCTCTGTGCATATACGAGTGATTATACTCTTACTGTGCAGGCGCGGATAACAGCGGTGAGTGTCTTGCTATCGCGCAGGCGCGGGTAACGGCGTTAGTGTCCTGTTATCGCGCATGCGCACCGGCATAATGCGCAGTATTCAGACAAGCACGTTACATGGAGCGTAATGAGTTTTCACCGCACATGCGCGGCATACGATCGTCAGTATTGGCGCAGGCGCAGTTTGTAGTGTCTCCATACGGCGCACATGCAGTAGCACCGCTGAGAGGACCAGCTGAAAGCAATCAGCCACTCAGCTTTAGTATAAATAGACGTCCGACCTGCCCGTCGGTGCCTCCCCTTCGGCTCGAGATTCTGCCGCGAGGTACCGACGGACAGGTAAGAGAGGACCAGTGTGTCTGGATGGAGGGGGGTATTTAGGTAGCAGGCTGGCCCCTTGACATGACTGGAGGAATGGATAATAGCGTGTGGGGTATTTCTCACTTGCTTGAAGCAGCAATATTATACAGCTGTTTTCATGGACAAGAGAAGGTGCCATTTCATCATCATGGAGCGCCTCTCTTGAATTTACTAAAGGGGGTTGCAGATGTAAGTCGTTTGATGCCTCCATCTGGTACACCGTGGGGGGACCAGTTTTAGACAGATTAGAAAATAATTGGGTTTTTGAAACAGTACACAGAGGTCTAATCCTTAAGGCATATATCTACTAAAGGAACTGTCTTTATTCATATGTTTAGAGCGGTGCCTTATTCGTCCGAGCAGTTGCCGGGTGAGGTGAGGCTTACTTCCCACATATTGATGGGTAAGTGTTATACTATTGTTTTCAAATAGACATACAGATCATCTGTTGGTGACGTAACACAGCGCACCGTGAATGTGGCTATCATAAAGTAGTGATGGTCGTGTCTGAGTCTAGTTTAATTATCACTGGTTTTGCACAGTTATAGCACCTTCCACGTAGCACATGTTGAAGATGTAACATTGAGTATTATGTATATGCAATCTCTACATGGTTCTCTCTTTTTTTTATTTTAATACAGGAAAGACCAATTGCATCTATTGAACAATACTAAGAAGATGTGGTAGGATGGTCTTAAATGACCACTCTTATTTTACTTTGACAATGGTCTACCAATTCTATGTTTTCATTATTCTAGCACATATGATAGTGTAATTGCAGTAGCAGATAAGAGCTTGGCCCTGACGAATGCCAGTGATTTTTCACATGAAGGCAGAAACATGTTGGCCCTATATAGATTTTTTTGGATTTCTACCAAGCAAGTTAGACAGTGATTTTTTCACACTGTCACCTCACTATCTTTTAATCTGACGTCCAGGCAAACACTATTAAAGGTCTTTGTTTGCTTTGACAGCCATTTTAGACACTTCACCTGATTTAATTTTTGCACTGCACACATCAGCCTTACCTTTTGTATGAACATTTGCGGTGACCGGACCATGGTCTAGTGATGCGTTGCTAAAATACATCTGGGCGATCGCACACAGACCTAGGTTTGGAGGTCCTACATGATGAGGCTCCGCCATTAGGTGGGCTGATAGGACTCAATCAGCATTTGTTGATAGCCTATTTGACTTTTTGTTACTAAAGTTATCCTTTCTGTGCAATCACACCAGTGTTAGTTCTTGTATCTCAGCGTCACTCGACCTACAGGCTTCGTTGTTATTAACAAGCTTTTAAACCATACGAGCCTCCTTGTTTCTTGTTCATGTAATGCTGACTGCATACATTACTTAACTGTCTCAAATTGATACCTGTTGGGAATTGTTGTTATTTATACTCCACACCCATCCCGACGTGGTCTATGGGTTTACTCCTGTTGTTCTTACACACGCGGGATTGTTAAGCATAAAAATCAATAAAATATATATTTTTTAAAACAGAGAAGCATGGGAACTTTTGATAGTACATTTGCGATGATGGTTGTCTGGCTGAAGAATGTTATTAACTAATCCCTCTTCTGCAGTACATAGCAACACATATGTGGCCTCAGAGAATCCTAGAGATGGAGGGGTATCATACATGTATCTTAAACAGGAAGCTGTTCACAAACACTGGAGTGTATGCCATGATTGAACATTTAAAGGGCTTTCTGTGAGCAGGATACTGTTCATGTGCACTGGAGTGTACAACTTAATAGAAGATTTAGAAGGATAAAAGGTTTAGCGAGTTTTGTGTCAAGAACTATCAATTCTATTAACTATACGAAGGTGAGGATTATGCCCCTCAATCTTTGCTGCAATATTCGCAGCAGCCATTAAGAACAGTCAAACACAAAAAACTATATTTATCATCAATCCAGTGACTAATCAGCACATACATGTCCCTTCATCAATCGGAGGCACCTAAACTACTCCTCTCTCTTTGCTCAAACGACCAAAAGGTCAACAACTTGGAACTTCACTTCCAGAAGAACGAAAAGTCACTGTAATCAAACAGAATTGTAACGATCCGGAATTCACCTATAGAGTCGAACCCTCCAGGAGGTCATGGAAGTGAAACTTTTGTCACTGAAGAGAGAAACTCCAGATGAATCACAGATCCAACCTGTTAATGGAGCAATGCCTATAAGACCCGGCCACTTCTTAAAGAGGCCTTTCCTGCGCTAATGCTCAGTACATCAAACAAGGTAACGTCCAACCCAAAACAGAACATTCAAATAATAGAGATGGGACTTCAAATGAACATATTGAAACCAGACACAATTATGGAATATAAGATTGTGGGCTTGGTTTATTACTGGGAGGATGGCCTGCAGTTTACCCAAGGGAACGGAGTATATTACTCCATACCCATGGTGGAGAGGCCGTACGCCAGTCATTCATCAAAACATGATGGCGGTTCCTGGCAATGTGTATTACTCTCTTCTACGGGCTGTGTCAGCAGGACGCAGCCCTGTAGCATGGAGTAATTGTTTTTTGTTTGCAAAAAGAAAATCCTGAAACTAGATTTTCTTTTTGTAAACAAAAAATATAATGCTCCTTTCGCTATGAGAGTCTTCTCCCATGGTGAGTGAAGCATTATAATGCTTTTATTGTTCCTTCTGGTAGTAAGAAACAGCATAAAATTACTACATGTCCAGGATCTAAACTGGACGGGCATGTAGCCATTTCTCCAATGGCTATTACTCCTGAGGGCTGTTGGAGAAGTTATGCCACGACGGAGACAAATTAGTCTCATTCTGGACACACTGATGGCCCACCTGCATTTAAATCAATCAGATGGACCCTCATGTTGGCGGTATGCATATTCCATTACTGTTGAGATGGAGTATACCCAACACCAACATAATATTCAGGACCTAATTCACATCTAATGCACATGTTGACTAACGCTGGGATAATCCTCACCCTGTGCCCTTAATAGAATCGAAAATTCTTGATGGAGGAGCTAGATCATTTTTTATTCTTTGTCAGGACCGGAGGCTGAGATTATGCTTGTTTAAAGCTTGTCAACGAGCACAGATGGTACATTGGATAATGGTTTATTTAAAAAAATGTCTTGAAAGTAAAATCAGATGACCAATCTATACAATCATTAGATCATCCAGCCTGGCGCATAATAAAAATGTTTTGGGCACCACTGAGCCCCTGACTGAGTGTGCATAAATTTACTCATGTCAACCCCGTCTTCTGCCATACAATGCCCAACCAATCCGACCAGATCAGCTGATCTGACGGGTCCAAATGGTTTTTGGCAATCAACAAATGGCCTTCAGCATCTTGCTTGAATCCCATTGAGCAAAGCTCATACGCTTTCAAACATTGTACAACACAACATTTAGGGTCATTAGGAAAACCTAAATAGGAATCAGTTAGACGAGGTGATATTCTGTCCAGAAATGTGGAAAGACATCCCTTCAGGCGAAAATACCTCTTTGATCTAAAGCTCATATAACCAAAGATCTGCTACATGACATCCAGCATAAAAGCATTGTCAGTCTGAACAACAGTTGTTTCACAATCAGGAGAAAAGGCTTTTCTCAGCCCCTCTGCCTTTTAGTTAATTAAGTCAATTGAGCTCCCCTCTGGACTCACCGCCCCTCTCCTCCCCCTGGACTCACCTCCCCTTTCCACCCTCTGGACTCACCTCCCCTCTCCCCTCTGGACTCACCGCCCCTCTCCTCACCGTGGGCTCACCTCCCCTCTCCACCCTCTGGACTCACCTCCCTTCTCCTCTGGACTTACCTCCCCTCTACACCCCTGGACTCACCTCCCCTCTCCCCCTGCACTCCCCTCCCTTCTCTCCCCTGGACTCACCTCCCCTCTCTGCCCTGGACTCACGTCCCCTCTCCCCCCTGGACTTACCTCCTCTCTACACCCCTGGACTCACCTCCCCTCTACACCCCTGGAGTCACCTCCTCACTACACCCCTGGACTCACCTCCCCTCTACACCCCTGGACTCACCTCCCATCTACACCCCTGGACTCACCTCCCCTCTACACCCCCTGGACTCACCTCCCCTCTACACCCCCTGGACTCACCTCCCCTCCACACCCCCTGGACTCACCTCCCCTCTACACCCCCTGGACTCACCTCCCCTCTACACCCCCTGGACTCACCTCCCCTCTACACCCCCTGGACTCACCTCCCCTCTACACCCCCTGGACTCACCTCCCTCTACACCCCTGGACTCACCTCCCTCTACACCCCTGGACTCACCTCCCATCTACACCCCTGGACTCACCTCCCATCTACACCCCTGAACTCACCTCCTCACTACACCCCTGGACTCACCTCCCCTCTACAGCCCTGGACTCGCCTCCCCTCTACACCCCCTGGACTCACCTCCCCCCTACACCCCCTCTACTGTGGAGAAGCGTGGCTCAGTGGTTAGAGGCGGCAGACCCGGAAGCTGAGATCAGCCGTGGACCAGGGTTCGATTCCCCGCCTCGGCGGGTCTCGGGCACAAAAAATTCCACGGACTTGACAATTCTCGCTCCGGTGCCTACTCGACTCACGGGGTCACACTCTGCGACTCTGGGCAATAGCTTGCTTAATCTCCACTACGGCCCCTCGCGGCGGGATGCCTGGCTTTCACCTTGTGAATACCCTTCTGGGGTATCTCACAGGGGAATACCAGGAAGGGTTCCCTAAGCAAGCGCCTTGAGACCCCTGGGTGATTAGTGCGCTATATAAATCGAAACACATTTACATTTACATTTACTCACCTCCCCTCTACACCCCTGAACTCACCTCCCCTCTACACCCCTGGACTCACCTCACCTCTACACCCCTGGACTCACCTCACCTCTACACCCCTGGACTCACCTCCCCTCTCCCCCTGGACTCTCCTCCCCTCTCCCCTCTGGACTCCCCTCCCCTCTACACCCCTGGACTCACCACTTTTCCTCCCCCCCTGGACTCACCTCTTCTCCTCCCCTTTGGACTCACCTCTTCTCCTCCCCTTTGCACTCACCTCTTCTCCTCCCCTTCAGACTCACCTCTTCTCCCTTTGGACTCACCTCTTCTCCTCCCTTTGCACTCACCTCTTCTCTTCCCCCTGGACTCACCTCTTCTCCTCCCTTTGGACTCACCTCTTCGCATCCCTTTGGACTCACCTCTTCTCCTCCCCTTTGGACTCACCTCTTCTCCTCCCTTTGGACGCACCTCTTCTCCTCCCCTTTGGACGCACCTCTTCTCCTCCCCTTTGCACTCACCTCTACTCCTCCCCTTTGCACTCACCTCTTCTCCTCCCCTTTGCACTCACCTCTTCTCCTCCCTTTGCACTCACCTCTTCTCTTCCCCCTGGACTCACTTCGTCCCCTCCCTTTGCACTCACCTCTTCTCCTCCCCTTTGCACTCACCTCTTCTCCTCCCCTTTGCACTCACCTCTTCTCCTCCCTTTGCACTCACCTCTTCTCTTCCCCCTGGACTCACTTCGTCTCCTCCCTTTGCACTCACCTCTTCGCCTCCCTTTGGACTCACCTCTTCTCCTCCCCTTTGGACTCACCCTTTGCCTTCCTTTGGCTTCACCTCTTCTCCTCCCTTTGCACTCACCTCTTCGCCTCCCTTTGGACTCACCTCTTCTCCTCCCCTTTGGACTCACCCTTTGCCTTCCTTTGGCTTCACCTCTTCTCCTCCCTTTGCACTCACCTCTTCGCCTCCCTTTGGACTCACCTCTTCTCCTCCCCTTTGCACTCACCTCTTCTGCTCCCTTTGGACTCACCTCCCCTCTCCCCTTTGCACTCACCTCTTCTCCTCCCCTTTGGACTCACTCTTCTCCTTCCCTTTGGACTCACCTCTTCTCCTCCCTTTGGACTCACCTCCCTGCTCCCCTTTGCACTCACCTCTTCTCCTCCCCTTTGGACTCACCTCTTCTCCACCCCTTTGCACTCACCTCTTCTCCTCTCCTTTGGACTCACCTCTTCCCCTCCCCTTTGCACTCACCTCTTCTCCTCCCCTTTGGACTCACCTCTTCGCCTCCCCTTTGCACTCACCTCTTCTGCTCCCTTTGGACTCACCTCTTCTCCTCCCTTTGGACTCACCTCCCCTCTCCCCTTTGCACTCACCTCTTCTCCTCCCCTTTGGACTCACCTCTTCTCCTCCCCTTTGGACTCACCTCTTCGCCTCCCCTTTGCACTCACCTCTTCTGCTCCCTTTGGACTCACCTCTTCTCCTCCCCTTTGCACTCACCTCTTCTCCTCCCCTTTGCACTCACCTCTTCTCCTCCCCTTTGGACTCACCTCTTCTCCACCCCTTTGCACTCACCTCTTCTCCTCTCCTTTGGACTCACCTCTTCCCCTCCCCTTTGCACTCACCTCTTCTCCTCCCCTTTGGACTCACCTCTTCGCCTCCCCTTTGCACTCACCTCTTCTGCTCCCTTTGGACTCACCTCTTCTCCTCCCTTTGGACTCACCTCCCCTCTCCCCTTTGCACTCACCTCTTCTCCTCCCCTTTGGACTCACCTCTTCTCCTCCCCTTTGGACTCACCTCTTCTCCTCCCCTTTGCACTCACCTCTTCTCCTCCCCTTTCACTCACCTCTCCTCGCAGCTGCCACTCCTCCTCAGATTGACTTGCGGGTGACCGGAGGTAGCGGCAGCACCCAGCGGAAGTTGTTTAAATCACATTTGTTTTCTAAGAATACCATTGACCCGACACATGTCTGCTTCTGGGTCAATCGCGGCAGAGTCTCCTCTATACCGGACGCTGATTGGCTACTCAGGCCCGCAGGTAGGACAGTGTCCGGGTGCCGGGAGCAGCGTCAGCACCAGCAGCGGAGGCGGAGTGAAGCCTCCTCTTAGGATAACATTACCCCGCCCTCTCATACGTGTCTGCTTCCGGGTTAGTGGGAGAGAGATAGCGTCAGTACCGGATGCTACAGATCTCTCCTCAGGTCCGTGAGTGTGAGAGCGTCCGGGTCAGCGGCGGCAGCGTCAGCAGCAGCAGCGGAGCCGCCTGCTCCTCAGAGTCATGGACACGGGGGGGGGAGGCTCTGAGGCCTCAGGGCAGGGGCTCAGCTCTTGCCCTTAAGCATTGCTGCTGCCTCTTCCGTTCATGCTCTCTGCTTCTGCTAAAGTTGCTTTTGCCTGAATTTTCCATTTTGCATCTGTTTATTGACCTCAGTTTTATAACTGTCCTGATGCGCAGTTTTAACGCTTCACCTGCAGTGGAAGGCCCAGAACCTCCTGTGCTGTAGACACAGCTGCCAAGGAGTCAGATTTCCATGTGTGACATTTTAAAAATGTCAGTGTAATTATGAGTGGCATTTCAAGGACTAGGAGTGACACTTTCACACAAGTAAAATCAAACAATGAGGATGAGGGAAGCATATCATTATCAGAAATGACACCCATTAGAGCAACAAGAAACTCCAAGAACATCCTTAAAGTGCTGCAAAGCACTAGAAATGGTCTCTGTCCCATGGGACCTGGCTCAGCAGGAAGGATCACCACTGACGACCGAATGCGTGACAGAAACACAAAGAACTGGAAGCTTTTATGTGGCAAAGTACACATACATGCACGTTCTAGTCAATTACCATATACATGCAAGTGTGGCAACAGAACCATACACCTGAAGAGGAAACAGGATAGTCTATTTTCAACGACAATTCCCATGCACCCATGACACGCTAACCTGTTAATACCAGTTCCAAAAATCCCCCTAACCCCCATGCAATACAGATACAGATACGTAAACTTTCCATTCAATCAATAATGACCTCGAACGTTCTCCCAACACTGATGTACTTCGCCATATATGTCAATCTCTGCCATATCATGGTCTTGATACTGCTTGAGTCAGGAATGCTTAATAAAACGGTTTATAAAGTCCCTTTTCATAAGATGAGGACTACACACACATCTCGTCATAGCACACGTGTGTGATGGTCTCCCTACCTCATCATCCACTCTTCACCTCAGTATGCAGTGACACACGACAGGAGAGGGCGAGAAACAAGCATCGTTGTCTCTGGGCACCTCCTCCCGCCTCTCTGCTCCGGTTAAAGTGAGCCAAAGCTACCGAGCTAAACTCATTGCGCCTCAGCAGAGGCCCAAGCACTCCAGTGCCCGCCATCCAAGTCTCCACGCGCCCTGCATCTCATAATAGGTGCAAGCAGCAGGCAGTGCTGCGAGCACCAAGATTGCGGCGGCACCCGCACAGCTGCCTCGGGCCTGGGCAGCACAGATTCACAGTCAGACCTGTCCTGGTGCTCCGGCCTGCAAACGTCAACGAACAACCGTGTCCGCCACAGTGTTCTGAGTGACTCCTCCGCCTCCAGTCCAGCCCCACCCGGGCTGTGGTGGGCTCGGCTGGGTCCCTCACGTCGCTGCAGACCGTAGGATGCATCTCCGTGCTGGCAGTAGAGGTAATAAACAGCATGGGCCCATTGCCGGAATTCAGCTACTGCCCGCTCGCACCTCGGAAGGCAGTCTGATGAAAGTGAAAGTATGCCGCACAGCACTGCCAGCCGCGCAGTGATTAAAACAGTGGATACTTTGTTAGAGAGCAAGCAACTCCGAGCCCAGCTCCCAAGAAGTCTGCTGAGCAGGACGGGGTGTCTGCCTGCACGGCTGACGCTAGTGCCAATTATCAATATAACAACTATATAGCCACCGCTCTGACCACAGCGCTTTACAGGCACATCGCATATATGCGTGACTTTGCATTTCAGTGCGGTGATGCGGACCACCTCACTGAAATGCGTTAGTGTCACACGTGATGCGAGATGCTTGGCAGGACTTTGTAAAATCAAAGCTGGGCACACAGTTAAAGAAACATTCCTGCTAAGGTGCCTGCTTGCCTGAAATAAATGCAACTGTAAAGGATGCTAGGGAGCTTTAATGGATCAACTCACTCGAAGCTTTGTGATTCTAAAGATTTTTGTTTTAAGTGGCAGTGCAAAAAGTTAAAATCTGAGCTGTGAAGGGTGGTCTTTCTCCGGTTGCTCCATCCACAGGAGTTTCTCCACCATCAGCAGGAGTTTCTCCTCCATCTGCAGGAGTTTCTCCTCTGTTCATCCGCAGGACTTTCTCCTCTCTTCATCCACAGTAGTTTCTCCTCTGTTCATCAGCAGAAGTTTCTCCTCTGCTCATCCGCAGGACTTTCTCCTCTGTTCATCCACAGGAGTTTCTCCTCTGTTCATCCGCAGGAGTTTGTCCTCTGTTCATCCGCAGGAGTTTCTCCTCTGCTCATCTGCAGGAATTTCTCCTCCTTATGCAGGAGTTTCTCCTCTGTTCATCCGCAGGAGTTTCTCCTCTGCTCATCCGCAGGAGTTTCTCCTCAGTTCATCTGCAGGAGTTTCTCCTCAGTTCATCTGCAGGAGTTTCTCCTTTGTTCATCCGCAGGAGTTTCTCCTCTGTTCATCCACAGGAGTTTCTCCTCTGTTCATCCGCAGGAATTTCTCCTCTGTTCATCCGCAGGAGTTTCTCCTCTGTTCATCCGCAGGAGTTTCTCCTCTGCTCATCCGCAGGAGTTTCTCCTCCTTATGCAGGAGTTTCTCCTCTGTTCATCTGCAGGAGATTCTCCTCTGCTCATCCGCAGGAGTTTCTCCTCCTTACGCAGGAGTTTCTCCTCCATCCACACAAGTTTCTCCTCTATCCGCAGGAGTTTCTCCTCCATCCACAGGAGTTTTTCCTCCTTCAGCAGGAGTTTCTCCTCCATCAGCAGGAGTTTCTCCTCTGTTCATCCGCAGGAGTTTCTCCTCTGCTCATTCGCACGAGTTTCTTCCCTTACGCAGGAGTTTCTCCTCCATCCACACGAGTTTCTCCTCTATCCGCAGGAGTTTCTCCTCCATCCGCAGGAGTTTCTCCTCCTTCAGCAGTGGTGTCAAGAGCACACTCCTGTTAAAAGGGGACCCTTGATCTGCTACAAGGATCCGCTTCTAGTCAAAGAAACGGGGGTTGGCACCCCAATTTTGGTGCTCACCTTACATTTTCCTAAGCTCTCCCATCCTTGCTACACATACAAAGTGAATGGGGTGCCTACTTAGCACACTGACGTTGCCAGGGAGAGCCAGTGGACAGCTCACCTCCCCGGGTTCATTAAAGAGATTATTTTCAGTTTAATTTCTACCAGCTGCCGGAGAATTTGAGGGTTAAGTCTAGGCAGACCAAGCATGAACAGGAGAATGTGAGGGTTGAGGATGGGCAAACCAAGCATGCACAAGAAAATGGGAGGGTTAAGGCTGGGCAGACCACGCATGCCCCCTTCGGAGCAGATTTATTATTATTATTATTCTTTAGTGCCCCGCAGTGCAACAGTTAAAGTGCAGCACCATGATGTGTGAGGGGATAAAGAAGCACTGAGCCAGATTTATGAAATACAGCACTCTGCTGCTCACTACCCCTGCACTAGTACACAGTACCTAGCGCCACACAAAACCTTTACACCATAGGGCAGTGGAGTGTGTGCTGTCAAGCATAGGATTTGTACTGGAAACACACCATTCCAGTATAAAATCCTATACATAGAGTAATCCTTAAACACTCCAGAGGTTGTGTTTGTGCTGTGAAGTGCAGGGCAGGTTGTGTTTGTGCTGTGAAGTGCAGGGCAGGTTGTGTTTGTGCTATAAAATGCAGGGCAGGTTGTGTTTGTGCTGTGAAGTGCAGGGCAGGTTATGTTTGTGCTATGGTGTGCTGCTCACATGCAATGTGTGGAGTGTTTGTAGAAGTGGCAACGTTTCTCCGTGTTATCACCCGCTTCAGTGGCTTTTTTAAACATAAAATTAACAGATCCTCAATACTCTTACAATGCGATATTGAAGCGTTGTACATTTTCCATATTTCCGCACGTCGCTAATATATGAAATATCGCGTGGCCATGGTGGTGATAGAAAAAAGGAGTTTATTTCTTACAGAATGCTCCACCCACAGATCTGCTTTCTCCTCAGATACAGACATCTTCCAACTCCCTCAATAGCAGAGGTCTTCAAACTTTTGTAGGTTGAGCCCCCCCAGCTGAGTGTTTTTAGATGTTGGGCCCCCCCACCACCTGACAGAAATTTCTGGACTCGACCGCCACGTGCACATTCCAGGCATATTCAGCGAATAACATTCAATACAATAAGTTTTTTATGGTTGTTGCATGAAGCAAACATTTCTCTACAAATAGTAATAGACTCCCTCACATCAATTACATTAAAAAGAAATTAAACAAAACGGTATTTACAAGAATTTGTTTAGGAATTATTCCAGTCCATCAGGGAAAAAACAGAACTGTCTCTATCAAGCGGCCCCTGGAAGGCTGAATTGTAGTGCATTTAGATGTCTCCTTTTATAATTTAGGACGAAAACCTTAATGGGGCACGACATGCCCATACTTGTGTACAGGGGTGAGTGAGGCGACCATATGAATTTGGGTGCGCATGTTAGTGCAGAGTGGGACGAATGAATGTATGGTTAGTGGTGGGCTTATTCGAGTGAGATTGCAGATTGAACAGAGAGGGGGACAGGTGAGTGAAGTGTCACGAGTGCAGGTTGAGTAGTGTGCTCGTGTGACTGCAGGGTGAGGTACAGGGTGAACAGCGCAAGTTAATTGTGAGTGCAGAGTGATCACTGTGAGTGGAGGGTAAGGGGTGAACGGTGTGAAAACATGGTGATCAGTGTGAGTGCAAGCTGAGAAGGTGAGTGGGTGAATAGTGTGAGTGCATGGTGATCAGTGTGAGCGCATTGTGATCACTGTGAGTGCAGAGTGATCACTGTGAGTGGAGGGTAAGTGGGTGAATGGTGTGAGTGCATCGGGGTCAGTGTGAGTGCTGGGTGAGAGTGAAAGTGAAGGGCGAGAATGAGGAGTGAGTGGTCTGAATGCAGGGTGCATTCCTAGACACTTAAAGTAACTCAGCATGTTATTGACGGCAGCGTAGGGTTTCAAATGTGTTAAACTATTGCTATTATGGCAGTAACCAGGGATCAGGGTGGAGCAAATAAATAATGTGCTGATCCCTCAACAAACTTCCAGTCTTATGATTAGGGTTGCCAGCTCATTATTTTGATGTCACAGATGGTATAAAAATAATCAGTCACCTAAAGATGTACAAGCTACACTAAGTGGCGTTGTTAGTGCCTGTTTTATTCTCCCTGCAGATTACATCTAGCAATGTCTACTGCCACAACATTAAACACATTTGATCTGCAAATGAGATAAAAGAACTATCTGTAGTTGTAACAGTAGGTTGCTTTGTACTGACCCCATTTGTGCTGCAGAGAAGACAGCACAGCAGGTAGAAAGGAATAGATTTTGACTTTCTTCTCCAGCTTATTTGTGGAGTTTTTTTGAAGGAGCTGCTTATCCGGTCATTTTACCTGAAAACCTAACGTTACCTCACACTCATCAGGATTTCTTTTTTACAGTTTTTAACTTTTATTTAGTAGGAACTTGACCCAAAGGGGTCTTATGGCTTTTTACATGAGCGCCAGTTAAGCATGGGCGGATTTTGCGGATTGGCAATCCGCGAACTTGCGTATTTACGGATTCGCAATCCGCGAAGATCCGCGAACTCTAGCGGACTTGCGGATTTTTCCGTTTTTTGTGTTGGCGCGTGTTCGCGCCGATTTTGGGACAAGTTCGCAATTGCGAACTTACTTTTCGGCTTGCAACGGCCGCGACTATGTTGTTTCTACGTCTGGTTTATCATCACAGGTTCACAGCACCCTCTGTTTCACCACTGCCACCCTCTGGGACACCCATGCCACCCTCTAGTACATCCTCACAGGCACCTATTAGGTTTATTTATTACTGTAGATTATGGTGGTTGAAAAAAGCTAGCACACCTGCCCTTCTTCAACTGCCATCAATTAATTTGTGTTTCATTAATGTGTCAGTAATTTTGAAAGTTCCAGTCTGGCTGGCACCTGCTTCCTTCCTTATCTGTAATTTGCTTTTTGTTGCAGTGAAATTTTTTTTTTACAGGACCTTTATGGTGCTATTCTATGAGCCTGCTGTTTGGGTCATAGCAGGGTCATAGAATTGTTGCAAACTCTGGAGGGGCCCATCAGGAAGCACTACCTTGAATGTTACTAATGTTAAGTTTGAACTTTTGCACCTGCTCATTGCTTTCATTTTAGCTAAAATCGTTTTTTTTGCAATTTCGCGCGTTATTTGGGGCGCGAATCCGTGCGAGATCGATTTCGGAAGCCGCGAATACGTGCGAATACAAAATTGTTTTTGTTGCGACGTGTATGTTCGCGTGATCTTGCGCGTGTTCGCGAGGCGCTTCTAGCTATTCGTTTGCCAAGTTACCCTATCGGTCGTACACGGGCGCGGCCATCTTGTTGGCGTGACGTAATTCCGTTTCCGCCCGCTATGTGTAATCTCGCAAAGTGTGCTGCTCGCGAGTACAAGTTCGCGCGTACTCGCAAGGAAAATCTCGCGCGAACTTACCCACGCGGTCGTGAACGGGCGCGGCCATCTTGTTTCTCATTCATTGCTATGGTTCTGGGCATGCTTTCTCTATCCTCTCTCAATCTCTGCCATCCTTTGCTTGTTTGAAGTTTTTTTGATCTAATTTTACTTATTATCTAACCCTCTATTTTTCTAGCTCTATATTTTTGTGTTTTCTGCAGCTTTTAGTTACTTTTAAACTACTTTTTTAAACTCTTTTATTTTCTTCTTCACTATTCTATTTCTTCTTTATCATTTAAGTTTATTTCTGCCCAGACCATGGTAAAGGGAGCCGGGAAGCACCCTGAGAAGGGGAAGGGTCCCGCACCCCGTGCCCGGCTCCCGTGCGGGCGTTTAAGGGGGGAGCAAGTGGTCCCGAGGGAGATCTTTAGCGCGGAGGAAGTGGCGGCACTGATCTTCCATGTCCAGCGCCGCCTCCCCAAGACGATCCTGGGAGGCGGCAAGATCGCGACCGGCTATGGCATCCGGGAGCGCCGCCAGCGGTGGGAGAAGGTGTGCCGGGCCATGTACAAGATCTCTGGGGTCCGGCGCACATATAACCAGGCCACCCACCGCTGGACCGATGTCATGGACCGGGAGCGGGACTTGCTGGACGCGCTCGGCGTAGAGGTCCCCGGGCTTGGTGAGTAGTAGTAGTAGTACATTTACTACTCTGTTTTATCCTGCTCTGTTATTTGCAAATCTTTGTTCTTTACCAAGAGCAATAATGCTGCCGATTACATTGAGGTAAATTATATTTCAAAATCTTCTATGCATTTCATTTTCAGGTGCACTGCTCTCCTTCTCAGTAGCCTTGCTTGCTACTATGCTTCTTTGTTTTGTATGTTGTGTTCAGAAGCATTTCATTGGCCTGAGAAATTATGTATCAGTGTACTGTAAAGAAAAGAACTGCGTAATGCTAGACAGTAAGGGTCATATTTTCAATTACCGGCGCATCCCTGCAAAGTAGCAGGGATGCGGCAGTAATTGTGTGCCATGCCACCATCACCCATTGGCCCAAAACGTCACAGAAGCCTTACGCATCTGTGCCGTAAAGGCAGCGCATTGCTGGAGTTGCGTGCCAACGATGGCGCAGCTCCAGCAATGCTCTGGGGTACCCTATCTCCCCAATGCTGCATCAAGCCGTACGTCGGCTTCAAGCGCGCAGGGTTTGAGTCATGCATCATTGTCATAAAAATGACTGATTGACATCTTGTAGATTTCCCTCAGCCACTTTTAGGATTCGTTCCTGCGCAGGTACGCCCTCCCTTGCGCCGGAACGCCCCCTGATGGCGCAGGGCTTTACAACGTGATGCATCGCCCATATGCCCATATGTGGTTTTTTTTTTTATATATACGCCGCACCAACACCATGGCGAGTCTTTTGTTCTGCCGCTGCGTCAGAAAAGGCACGCAACAATGGAGGAAAATCAGCCGCAACTTCCGCAAGGGACTTATAAATCAGCCCCAACAGACTGAAGTCCAGTGTCCTTCCTTTAGACAGTCACATGGCTATCAGAAGAAATAGTGGCGGTGGTGGCGGGTGGATTGATAGTTTGAGTATTCACTGATCTGCAAGCAGGATGGACTTTGTCTGTCACGTGTTGTGCACTACTGCCTGCAGTGCCAGGCCTAGGCAAACCTCTTTAGTAGTCTGTTTATTGAGTTACATAGGAACTTTCTAAGTCAACGTTCCGCAAATCAGGCAATACGAATAACGTAGTATACCACATGAGATAGATCCCGTGGAATAGTTGTCTATCTATTTGCTATTTTTCCAAAATATGTTGTTATTGTTCTTTTGAAATGTTTGATTTGGTTGAAAAATCTCATCCATGTTTTATGGTTTTTCTTTCTTTCATGTTGTACATCAGCTCCCCCCAAGGGCAAGAGGACACAGGAGGAGGGTGCTGAGGATGCAGGCCAGGATCGGGCAGGCGAGGGCTCCTTTGCTGGCCCCAGTAAGTTTACATTTTACTAAACAGTACCTATTTTTTCCTAGCGTTCCTCATTCGATTTTTTCTAAATCGTCTTTGATCTTCTTGTAGACTGGATATAAATTCTTATCCTGCCTCGAATATGATGACTCCCTGTGGTATTACTAGACTATTCTTATTAGTCTGTCTGTGTAGCTAACTAAGATTGGACATTTGGCAATTCCATTGGACTCCCATTATATTCAGCAATACCTCTATGCACTGTCTCCTTACTGACTAGATAGTGTGGCAGAGTCATTCAGCTCCCGAAGTCACCGATTATAGATCCCCAATGATCTCTAGATTATCGTACGCAGGACAAGAGAGTAGTACGGAGTCACAGCACAGTCAAGAAGTGTCAGAGGCACTCATGCTTGCAAAAATTCCAAAACCTTTAGCTCATCCACTCTAGTCTAGAGGAACAAAAACCACAGAGTCTATTTAAGTGTAAAAGCTTTATTAAAAGTAAACACATTTATTGAAATCTACTTTGTCATAAAACTATTTAACTGTAAACGGAAAAGTGGTTAGTGCTGACGATTAATTGGACACATTTCTTGTGGTCGAGCCGAACTCTCACCTACTTTGAACTTGATCCTGGTCGTGTTCTTAGGACTCAGGAGTCAAGCTTCTGTCTGTTAGGAGAAAAAGTGGTGCGTGTTAAAAATCAAAAGCAAGCATTCATCAGTTGTGCATAAAAGTGCAGCAAGACAACAGCCTTCCCTGGAAAATGGGACATTTTTACTATGGAGTAGACAGTCACAAATTATTACATTGTATTCTGTTTTTTTAACATTTCTCCTAGACCAAATATTATATAGTAGTGAGTGGTGTATTCTAACTTTCTTAAATGTACTTTGTAGGTGTAACATCTGGTGACGGGGCCAGCGCGGAGGTGGCTGATGTGTTGGACTTGGACTCGGAGGCCTCTGGGGAGGATGCGGCGGTAGAAGAGCTGGTGGCCGTTCCTGTGGGGGATCAAACGGTGGTGGCGGAAACAGGTAAGCTATATATTCCTTACTTATTGAGATTGAAGACTGCATAGTGTGCTTTCTGCACGGGTGTATTACAATTACAAATCAACCAGGTAGTAGCCTCCTCGAAATGTACTTCGACTTAGCTGTGAAATTTTTGGTGAGAAGAATCCCAATAAGTTCTTAGACGAACGTGATGGATGGGATGAACGAAAAGCGAAAGAAGGGTGTAAGTAAGTGGGACGCGAACTTGTATGATGGCTGGCAAAGAAGAACGATATGTGTTTGCTTGGACCCAGAGGTGGCTGGGAAGGAAAGAATATGGTATGGTGCATGGCTGGGTCAATGATGAAGCAAGGATGGGTGGAAGGACAGCAGCCTGGGTGGGTGAAACAGAAACTGTATGTGTGCGTATACTTTGAATGAATGGATGCCTGGAGCATGGTATTCTCTGACTCTTACATAGCAAATGTGTATCTAGAGAGAGTAGATGGTCGCCAGGTGAAGTAAGTGTTACCTTGAAGAGCATGTACCACCGCACCCGCACGTCCGTCCCAGTGCAGGGAAGGCAAGGAAAAGAAATTGTAAATGTGTCCAATACTTCCATGAATAGTAGCAGTACTTTGTATTGCGTTTGCATTCACAGCATATATCTGGTTATTACGGTGGACACTCCGTACCTCTCTTAATAACTTTAGTTTACTTGTAGTACGTCATTCATGTGTGGGTGTATCACTGTGTTCACTCAATATTAAGCAAAGCACCTAAAGTCATCTCATCTGTCATTAAATACGTCCCATGTGAAGTGATAGATAATCAAATTAGTTAGCTTCTTCAGTTTCCTTTTCTAGTACTCATTTGCACTGTAGGGTGAAAGGTAAATTAATTAAGCAGTAGCCCTTGTAACAGAGTATTCTCAGTGCCACCCGTAATAGAAAAGTAATAGCTTCACCACCTGCATGTACTGGACCGGTACAGTAACGCAAGTCTGTCTCCATCATCATGGTGTGCAATTTTTTTTCTCGGGTGCAACTTCACTGTGCTGTGTCCATGTCATTCTGCCGGCTTGCATAAGATAACGTACCCATTTCCCTAAACAAGAGAGAAGAAGAAGAATAAGACTGGTGTACTGTCATAGTCGACTGTAATGGAAGTCCATAGTGGTCGTAGAATTAGTTCATTAAACTACCACTACTGTTAGAGCAAGGATGCAGAAGTGGGAGGGTTACATAGATACTGTCCTCAATAGTTATGTACTGTGCTTTCAATTTGCTACTTGTACTGTGACCCAACTTTCGGCTCAATCACTTTGTGTTATTAATAAGGAGCATTGGTTACAGACTATGTCTTTCTTTCTTCATATAGTTGCTCCTTCTTCCAAATCAACAACAAGGAGGGAGCAGGCTAGATTGGCCCGGCAACGGAGGCTGGAGGCCACAGTCGCCGAGTATCGGCGGCTGGTGGCCCTGGAGGAGGAGGAGGACACGCAGTCGAGCGGGGCAACATCTTCGACTGCATCCTCCTCCGTGACTAAACCAGCGGGACCGAGCCGGGCTAAGAAAGCCGACCGCCACCGCCAAGCACCCGAAACACCAGCTGCCCCCCACAGGAGCTGCAAGGAACGCCAACACCGCCTACGAGTCCGCATGTCCAACCTGGAGCAGGAGGTCCTGAGGTATAAGACCTTGGTTAAGGGCCTCCGCTCCGAGCTTGCCACCCTCCGCAAGGAGTATGATGCCCATGCCGCATCATGCACCAGCACCAGCACCCTCCAGTAGTGGAGTGTCCCTTGCCCTTTTTTTATAGACTTTTGGGGGGTGGGATTTGGGAGTTGGGATCGTTTTGGGACGTTTCAGAGACAATCGTTGGGGTTAGGGTGGGTGAGGGAGATTATTTTGTTAGGGATAAATAAATATATTTTTCAACTACTTTATCTGACCATACCTGTTTTTTACTGCTTTTCAGTCTGGTGGGTGGGGGGCGGGGGTGTAACAGTAACTTTGTTTTCCTGAACAGTCGTAGGACTTTAGTAGTACAACCGTCAAACTCTTGTCTACTCCGAAATAATACTCCATTATACTACCTCCCACCAAACGCTTATCTTACCTGTAATTTGTGTTAGAAATTAGGGCTAGGCCCAGGGCTGGCTCCAGGTGAAATGGGGATTAACGTTGTCATTCCTGGGCGGGTGACATTTCCTCATTGCGGTGTTACTAGTGGTGTGACACAGTGGCAGTTGCATGCCTATGGAAAAAAAGAAAACGAAACCTTGTTTGTACTCCTTACTGTAGCATTACAACGGTTACGGTACGATCGAGAAAATAGCAGGTGACAGTACACTAGAACAGTGCCATAATGTAGCCTAACAAATGGTAAAGTATTGCAAGTATAACTAGTACTTGCGTTGAATTTATTTGACATTGGCTACTACTACTAGAAGATATAGTACTGAAGCTGAGTAAGTCTAGAAGATATCCTCGTATTCCTTCACCAGCCTGTTGCTGCTATCACCTTATCCTCCCCAGCAAGTGTGTGGAATTATTGATGTCATTTTAGTCAGACATCAAGCAAAACAACACAGCCCGGGGGAAGAGGGTTAGGGTTTGTAAAATGGATGGGAATGGGGGTTTCTTTTTGGGTAGGTTTTGTTGAGAGAAGAAAAAAAAAGCAGAGCATGGACAAACAATAATTGAAGATACAGAGTTTACAGACAATCTTTGGTTACAAAGTAAAGGTAAGCACATGCAGTCACACTCATAGAATAAAAGACAACAATGGATACTGTATCTGTATTGCGTATGTTGTTGGAGTTGTCCTGTTGAAATTGGTAAGTAAGTTGCATGCAGCAAACAATTCCTCTTATTGGCGGCACTCCTCCATTCCAGCTGACGCTTCGTCCATCAATGTGGTGGTGACCACTGACAGAAGAGACACCCTGTCCACTGCCTGCCTGGCGGATGTTGACTGAAACCCGGCCTGTAATTATTGAACGGAAAACAGGAAGTGCTATTACAATACCACTGATAAATAAATAAAAGGTATGTACGCTGTGTGGTTCAAAAAGTCACACTTTGATGATGCCTAGCAGAAAAATGGTTACAAAACGTACTTTGAAAGTAACAGTAGACCCAAATACAGACCGTGGATTGTATTCAAACCACTTGCCTGCAAGCAAAAGTATCCATAGCCAGCATCGCTCCAACAGTGCTCTACAACAACAGAACCGCGTTGCAATAGAACCCCCCTAAACACATGCAATCCTGCTGCTAGGGCTAACCCTAACGAACCCTAACTTACAAAGTGCCAAAACTGGTGTTTCCTTATGGATTTTGTCCAACTAACTTCTAGCCGGTATTAGACCTTCCCAGGAATGCCCCAGGCAAGACCCGCCAACCCACCCGCAAAAAAACACCCGACACAACACCACCAAACAGCGAAAAAGCTAAATCTCATACTTACAATGTCTCTCGGCCTTCGGTCCAAACGCGGCGCTGTGCAGCTAGGTCGTCATCATCATCATCAATCATCATAACTCCTGTTTTCCACCACGGATTTCCTGAAAAGCAAATGCAATCAAGATTAGACTGTCGCAGCAGTGCTTCGACAGAGACCCCGGCCGCAACCCACCCACGAACAGCAGGAAGCCCCCCAAAACGCTACATTGAGCAAGATGTCTGAAGAAATGGCAAAAAAAAGGCTGTTCCTTATGGATTTTGTCCAAAACACTTGTATCCGGTATTAGACCTTCCCAGGAAAGCCCCAGGCAAGACCCGCCGGCGCCAACCCACCCGCAAAAAAACACGCGACACAACACCACCAAACAGCGAAAAAGCTAAATCTCATACTTACAATGTCTCTCGGCCTTCGGTCCAAACGCGGCGCTGTGCAGCTAGGTCGTCATCATCATCAATCATCATAACTCCTGTTTTCCACCACGGATTTCCTGAAAAGCAAATGCAATCAAGATTAGACTGTCGCAGCAGTGCTTCGACAGAGACCCCGGCCGCAACCCACCCACGAACAGCAGGAAGCCCCCCAAAAGCTACATTGAGCAAGATGTCTGAAGAAATGGCAAAAAAAAGGCTGTTCCTTATGGATTTTGTCCAAAACACTTGTATCCGGTATTAGACCTTCCCAGGAATGCCCCAGGCAAGACCCGCCGGCGCCAACCCACCCGCAAAAAAACACCCGACAACACCCCCAAACAGCGAAAAAGCTAAATCTCATACTTACAATATCTCTCGGCCTTCGGTCCAAAGTAACGCGCTGTGCAGCTAGGTCATCATCAATCATCATAACTCCTGTTTTCCACCACGGATTTCCTGAAAAGCAAATGCAATCAAGATTAGACTGTCGCAGCAGTGCTTCGACAGAGACCCCGGCCGCAACCCACCCACGAACAGCAGGAAGCCCCCCAAAAGCTACATTGAGCAAGATGTCTGAAGAAATGGCAAAAAAAAGGCTGTTCCTTATGGATTTTGTCCAAAACACTTGTATCCGGTATTAGACCTTCCCAGGAATGCCCCAGGCAAGACCCGCCGGCGCCAACCCACCCGCAAAAAAACACCCGACAACACCCCCAAACAGCGAAAAAGCTAAATCTCATACTTACAATATCTCTCGGCCTTCGGTCCAAAGTAACGCGCTGTGCAGCTAGGTCATCATCAATCATCATAACTCCTGTTTTCCACCACGGATTTCCTGAAAAGCAAATGCAATCAAGATTAGACTGTCGCAGCAGTGCTTCGACAGACACCAAAAATTACACACAAACCCCCGGAACCCCGCCAAAGAGCACCTCAAAGGCAAGCAAGTCAGCAAAAACGGCAAGAAATTTTCACCTCATATTTGGTCCAAAACACTTTTGTCCATTATTAGAGCTTCACAGCAATGGGCCCAAAACCGTCAACTCACCCGCAAAGAAGTACAACACCCCCACAAGTGCTGAGTCTTTCTTCATTGTGCGTAATCCAGCACTCTGCTTGGAGGGAAATCGCAGTCTGGAGGAGGAGGATAGAGGAGCATGTTCTTCAGAACTTGTGAACCTGAGGAATGTAGACTGCGGCACCTTCAAATCAATAAGCAAACAAGTGAAGACAGTTCTGATGATGGTCTTCTTTTTGGGATTAGGTGATTAAAGTTTGAATTAAATTAACTGTGCAAAACAAAGAAAGAGAGACACAAAGCACACAGGAATAAAAGTGAATAAGGACGAAAAAGAAAGTTCTTGATTGATTGTCTCATTTTCAGGGCTCGGTGTCAGGGAATAAGAACAAGATTTCGTCATCATACTCTGCGAATTCAGGCTGGATGAGGTCAGTGGCACCGAACAGAGAAAAAATCCCCTCATCTACGTTGCTGTCCTCATCGTCTTCATGTGGCGTGCTTTCTCGCACTTTGTAATCTGGTGGTATGAGGTGCTGATTCATCTTGATCATTGTCAGCCGCTCCACATTTTTGGGCGATAGGCGGCTCCGTTTGGCAGTTACAATGCCACCAGCAGCACTGAAAACACGTTCAGAAGACACACTTGCGAGTGGGCAAGACAAATAGTTTATAGCCAGGTTGTAGAGCTGTGGCCACAATTGTTTTTTGCCATGCCAATACTGCAATGGCTCCTCATTAAGAAAGACCACTGTTGAGTCATTCAGATAGTCCTGCACCATCGACTCAAGGTCATCAACTGTTCCTCCACTTTGCTTACTTTTTGCTGTGCCTGTGACATTTTTTAGAGAACCATACCCCATCAAACTTAGCCAATCCTCCTCCCCAGCCACTGTTAGTGTTGTCATTGTGTGTGGTGCAGATGATCCAGTTGCCGGTGTCTTTAACGGCTGAGAGGTCACTTGTGCCCCAGCCACAGGTGCAGAAGTGGATTCTTGTGACTGCGGATGGCCTGCTGATGCTGATGCTGATGTACTGGCTTCTCCTTCAATAACCTGCCGTTCTTTTTCAAACCTCTTGGCTGACCAGGCTAACCAATGTTTGTACTTTTGAACATCTGCATCAGCGAAAGGAAAGAATGCGTTGTCTGCCAGCGCCTTTTTGTAGCGTGGATCCAGAATAGTAGCACAAATGTAATGCTGATCTGAGTTGATGTTTTTAAGACGTTCATCACCACGTAGGCGATGTAATAATTTCTCAGACAAAATGAAATGTTTTTTTTTTTTTCATCTTTTTCAAACTCAGAAGAAACCGCCATCAGTTGGTGCTCCAGTATGCACAACAATGGGATAGCTTTTCCCAAATTACAGTCCTCCTGGCTGACTGCACGCGTGAAGAACTCAAAAGGACGAAGCATGTCTGTCAGGCTTTTAACTATGGCCCATTGCGCCTTACTCATCCGCAGGTCCTCCTTCTGAGATGTAGCCTCTGTCAAGAAATAGTGATCGAGTACCGTATACTGCTCATGCAGACGCTCAAGCATGTAGAAGGTTGAGTTCCAACGTGTTGCCACCTCCTGGATGAGTGCTTTCACTGGCATTCCACGTTGAAGTAGCAGTCTCCGCAGATGCTTCCGGGCCTTAAAAGAATGGCTGAAATGGTTGCACATTTTGCGGCAGGTGGCCATTACCTCGAACGCTGGACTCTCTTTATCACTCAAGAATTTTTGAACTACCAGGTTGATACAGTGCGCCAAACACGGCACTCTAACATGGTGACCCTGTGACATGGCCTTAACTACATTGGCGCCATTATCCGTGGAAACATAACCAATCTTGCGTTTTAGGGGGGATAGCATTGACAACACCTTTTTGTCAAACTCTTCCAAAAGGTTTTCTGCTGTGTGACTTTTCTCCAAGGCAAACATGGCTAGTGTTGCATGTTTCCGAGCAGCTTTGAAAACTTGGTCCGGGTCAACACCTGCGTTTAGCTTTGCTATAACACCTGAAAAAGAGACCCAGTGTGCAGTGATGCACATGTAATCATCGCCTGGGCCACTGGTCCACATGTCTGTTGTCAGATGTATTGTGTGAACAGCACTCTTCTGCAAAGCTGCCCCAATCGCCTGCAGCACATCTTCATGTAGTGCTGGAACCGCAACTCTGGCAAAATAGAACCGGCTCGGAACCTTCCATTTAGGGCAGAGCGTTGCAACTAATTCAAGAAAACCTACCGCTTCTACAAAAGAAAAAGGTAGAAGGTCCACAGCTAGCATTTTAGCCAGCTTAGTGTTATACAGACGCGTCAGTGGGTGGTTGCGTTCATATGGCACGTCTGAAGTAAGCATTGTTCTAATGTTGGCCTGGACCAAGCATTTACGGGCTGATAATGACTTCGTTGACCCAATTTTGCTCGCTGGTGAACTTTTGTGCGTTGGTGTCTCACTCGCTCCAACACTCTTAGTGTGCCTCACATTGGGTGTGCTGCTGAGAGGGGTACTGGGTGTAAGGGAAGTGTTTGACACGTCTTCTTCCTGCTCGTCAACATCAGATGAAACATCAACGTTTCCTTGATTTTGGCCTTTCTTGATCGCAGCTAGGTGCGCAAACCATTGGACACCGTGCTTTCTGTCAAGATGACCACTCTGGCCGCCGGTACCATAGTTGCTACCTGGCTTACCACGACTAACTGCAAGCTTACAAAGGGTACAAATGGCAAACCTTGGATTTTTGGGACAAACAGTAAAGAAGTCCCAAACTGGGGACTTGAAGTGTCTGTGGGACCTGGAGGAGGCGGCGATACTGGTGGTGGTGGTGGTCATGAAGCTAATGCCAGATGAAGTGGAGGATCTGGATTGGCCAACTTTTGTACGTTTTCCACTTTCACCGCCACTAATTAAGGTCGAGGTTGACGCAGGTCTCTTCTTGCCAGAAAGAAATATGGAAGCGGGACGAGTTGGTGTACTACTTAACTCCAATGATTGTGGTGTTTCCACTGCCTCCTCATCGACAACATCATCATCATCATCATCACGCGCAGCAGCTCTTCGGGCTAGGGTCAAAATGTCTGTTTGCTGCATGCCCGCTGGGGCTGCAGTGACCTTTATGATGACTGGGTCGTCGTTGGCAGAGTCTTCATCAGCAGCAGTATCCGCCACTTCTTGTTGAGCCTCATCACACTCCATAAGTCTGAGACTTTGGACGAGCTTCCTTTTACGCTTAAGTACCTTTGTTGGATCATGGTGTGCCTCACTCTCAGACGGCTGTGGTGCTGGTTCCCAAGTTTGATCCGTATCATCAGAAGGAGGTGTGCTTGAAGAGGATGTAGACGCCACCCTTGATCTCTTCCTTGCTAGGGTTGTGGAAGACAATGAAGGATCATCAGGAGGAGTGGCTTCCTCAAATGATACCTCGCCTTGATTGTCGATTTCCTGATGTGCCCCTACTTCGGGAGGAACAACTATTGTGGGCACTTGTTGTGACCCTCCATGCACCTCTGCATGCGCATCTCCTTGCGCTGCCTCTCCTTCCACATGTACTTGGGCTTGTACTTGCACATGTGATTGTTGTTGCCGCTGTGGTTGTTCAACACTCGTCAGATGAGCTACAACAACCTGTGTTGATTGAGGGACATTGCTGCTGCTTTCTTGCGATGAGCCAACATCACTGGTCGATGGTGATTGAAGAAGTATACTGGCTGCCTCTGCAGCACTCAAGGGCTTGGACTTAAGTTGGCGTGGTGGTGGTGGTGGCACTGAGCCCAATGGAGCGGGGGTGCTGCTGCCAGCTTGGTCCCCAGCAGATCCCGCTGCAGCTGCTGCAGGCATACTTTTTTTTTTACTCACAAAAAAAGGGGCGGGCGGCACACCAGTGTCCTTGGTAACTTGCTTCTTCTGCTCCTTACTGGCACCTTTCTTGCTAGAGGAGCTACGGGTTACTTTTTTTGGGGCCATCTTCTTCAGAGCAGGTCAGCAGGCAGCAGTTGCACGAGTTGCAGAGGGTTCTGTGTCCAGACGTGACGTCGCGTGACGTTATGCTGCACACACCGCTGCAGGACTTCTTCCTGGCACTGGTGGTTCTATTGAGTCTTCTTGTGCACCTAAAAGCAATGGAAGACAGAGGAACATCAGTTCAGTTATACACCCCAAAAAATCGACAAAACACAGAAAAATGAGCACAATCCCATGCCATCCATGATGTTTACATTGAAGACACCCCACAGAAAGACTAGGGACATGCAAGTATGCAACACTCACTACCCCTGGGCATAAGGGATGAAAAGTAGGCAAAATAAGTGCAGGCCTCAGACACTGCCTCTCCTCAAAATGGCCCCCTTACACCCCAAGCACATGTTGCTGCCTGTACAAGCCAGCACTCAAGATGGCCACCACCACCACCCACATGGCCAGTCCACATCAACAGTACACCCCCAAAAAACAGAAAAACAGCCAGAAATCACCACAATCCAATGCCATCCATGATGTTTACATCAAAGAGAGTGAGACAACACCACAGGCACACTCAGTCCATGCACCACCACCACCCCTGGGCAAGCAAAAGGCCACACCAGCAGCCCCCCAAAAACGACAAAAAACAATAAAATAAGCACAATCCCAGCCCATCCATGGCCTCAATTATGTTTAAATTCAAGAAGACACCCCACAGAAAGACTAGGCCCATGCAACACTCACCACCCCTGGGCAAAGGGCCACACCAGCAGGCCCAAAAAAACGACAAAAAACAATAAAATCTGCACAATCCCAGCCCATCCATGGCCTCAATGGTGTTTAAATTCAAGAAGACACCCCACAGAAAGACTAGGCCCATGCAACACTCACCACCCCTGGGCAAAGGGCCACACCAGCAGGCCCAAAAAAACGACAAAAAACAATAAAATCTGCACAATCCCAGCCCATCCATGGCCTCAATGGTGTTTAAATTCAAGAAGACACCCCACAGAAAGACTAGGCCCATGCAACACTCACCACCCCTGGGCAAAGGGCCACACCAGCAGGCCCAAAAAAACGACAAAAAACAATAAAATCTGCACAATCCCAGCCCATCCATGGCCTCAATGGTGTTTAAATTCAAGAAGACACCCCTCAGAAACACTAGGCCCATGCAACACTCACTACCCCTGGGCATAAGGGATGAAAAGTAGGCAAAATAAGTGCAGGCCTCAGACACTGCCTCTCCTCAAAATGGCCCCCTTACACCCCAAGCACATGTTGCCTGTACCAGCCAGCACTCAAGATGGCCACCACCACCACCCACATGGCCAGACCACATCAACAGTACACCCCCAAAAAACAGAAAAACAGCCAGAAATCACCACAATCCAATGCCATCCATGATGTTTACATCAAAGAGAGTGAGACAACACCACAGGCACACTCAGTCCATGCACCACCACCACCCCTGGGCAAGCAAAAGGCCACACCAGCAGCCCCCCAAAAACGACAAAAAACAATAAAATAAGCACAATCCCAGCCCATCCATGGCCTCAATTATGTTTAAATTCAAGAAGACACCCCACAGAAACACTAGGCCCATGCAACACTCACTACCCCTGGGCATAAGGGATGAAAAGTAGGCAAAATAAGTGCAGGCCTCAGACACTGCCTCTCCTCAAAATGGCCCCCTTACACCCCAAGCACATGTTGCCTGTACCAGCCAGCACTCAAGATGGCCACCACCACCACCCACATGGCCAGACCACATCAACAGTACACCCCCAAAAAACAGAAAAACAGCCAGAAATCACCACAATCCAATGCCATCCATGATGTTTACATCAAAGAGAGTGAGACAACACCACAGGCACACTCAGTCCATGCACCACCACCACCCCTGGGCAAGCAAAAGGCCACACCAGCAGCCCCCCAAAAACGACAAAAAACAATAAAATAAGCACAATCCCAGCCCATCCATGGCCTCAATTATGTTTAAATTCAAGAAGACACCCCACAGAAAGACTAGGCCCATGCAACACTCACCACCCCTGGGCAAAGGGCCACACCAGCAGGCCCAAAAAAACGACAAAAAACAATAAAATCTGCACAATCCCAGCCCATCCATGGCCTCAATGGTGTTTAAATTCAACAAAACAGTTGTATCATGCACCCATAACCAACCCTGGTCCTACTGGATACTGTGGCTACCCACAATATAATTTATTTAATTTTCTGAAAAAGTTCCAAAATTGTACTTGCAGCAACTGTAATGCCCCAAACAAACTTACTTGTGAAAGTTGATTTCTAATCCAAAAGTGATCCAAAGACAGTCAAAAAGGCCTCAAATCCAAATATCCAGCAGCACCCACAAAAAGTAATCCTTCCAGCTCCAGATCCAAATGAAAGTGACCAGGAGATGGACAAAGCACTGGGAGGAGCCTGCTGGACAGGAACAGGAAGTTGGAGACTGTGGGGCACTTCCTTCCTCCCCCCCCCCCCAAAATGGACTCCTTGCAAAAAAAAAGGCCATGCAAATGTCAACCTGAGGAGTGATTCTGATAAAAATCATAATTTTCTGAAGGTTTATCCTGTTTGCTGGTGATTTTCTTGTGCGAAATTGCAAAATCTCTATTTCGCAAGTGCGAGATTGTTCCTTTCCGCCGCAACTACATGTTCGCAATTGCGAACTCTCGCGAGGTGTGCTGTGCAAGGTGGCAAGCCGCGAGTACGTATTCGCGGGCGACAAACTCCCGCGGGAACACGCAGCAAGATCTAAAATGGCGCGTCACTCGCAAAGAAAAACAACTCGGCAAACGCTAAAATGACGGAAAGTGAACGCCGTGCACCACGCCGCGCGCCGCAACCAAGCAAAAAATCCGCCGCGAGCGGATTCACGGATTTTCGACAAATTCGCGAGCGTTCGCGGATTGCGGATTTGCCGAAAATCCGAAAAATCCGCGAGCGGAGCGGATTTTACGCCCATGCTTAGCGCCAGTTATGTTACACAAGCACATTTGTGTTGTTTTTTTTAGGCAGGGTTGACTAAGTGATTAGCCCAGAATCACAGAATGTTAATTAAGCTGACCCCATGACCCTAACTAGGCTCTCCAGTTCCACAGTCTTTTCATCACACCTTTATTAATATTTCCAAAATTTACAGCTTTTTGTGTGGCGCGATATAAAGATGAAAAACGGTTTCAAGCCTGATAAACTTCACTAAACCAAGACGTCCAGAATGCAGGTTTTGACATTTCTCACCTCAGACAAACCTGTTCTACTTAGTGAGGCGCATTCCTACCTGTTTGATAATGTTTCCAGTGCCTTTCCTGCTTCATAAGTGAAACTGAACTCCCCTCAATATGCTGTGATTCTTGCACTGTCTGTCCCGCTGTATGTTCCGTTTCTTTATGTGACGCAGCTCCCACATTTATTTGCCTCCGTTATTTATGGTGTTCAGGCAGCTCGCTGTGCAGTATCGGATGAATTCTCAAATATGCAAGCTGCCACTAAGTATGAAAGAGCCCGTCCTGGGATGGCCGTAAACACAATAACTCAAGCCTAAATTGATGCCACAGACTGACGTAATAGCTTGGTCTGTGGCGCCTTTCGCATGCTTCCTAAACCCACCCTTTCACAGATCGTCACAGGGTGAGGTGTGGTCTGTGAGAAAGTGTCACTCGTATTTATTGATATGTCACTCGAAATAACACTGAAATTATGAAAATGTCACACATAGCATTCTGACGCCTTGGCAGCTATGGATAGATAAGGAGCTACAGTATAACAATTTCTTACCCAGCATTATCTTGCACATTCCCTGTACCCCAGGTTGTAATTATTCCCAGTAAAAGAACGGTGTTCCCAGAAGCACCTCACACGTACCTTGTTCTCCTGGGCACAGTCAGTCAAGCAGTACAGTTTGTAGTGAAAGCTGCGATCCCAGCAGTGCCTCACACATACCTTGTACTCTTGGGCAGCCTCCTCTACAGTTTCGTTTCTGCTGCTTATAAAGTTAAAGTCTTCTGCATCTGGCGCAGCCGCCTCTAAAATTGTGCCGCCCGGGGCAGACCGCCCCCTCCCCCCCCCCCGCACCCCCCTAGCTTCGATTGCCTCCCACTGCAGCTCGAGCATGTCACCTACAAATTAACCCCCTCCTGGGAGACTTAGCAACACAAAAGATGCCATCGAACTCCCCTCCCTTCCCCTTTCAAATACCGGAGTCCTCCAAGAAGACAGGGAACAAAGGTCAGCGTGGAGTGCGTGCCCCCCCATGAGGAAAATTGAATTTTGCCTTGTCATGTGTGCCTACGTGTTCCCCATCCTATGTCACATGTGCATGATCGAAATGCATATATCCCCCTATGATCGATTAAAGACGCAAGTATAGTTGTGTCCAACTCTAGTATGCCAGTTTCCAGTTCCTGTGAAAGCAACGAGTATTAGGCCTATGTTGCCAACGTTTTACATTGTGCACGTTAATTTATCGAATTGTCCCCGTTACTAGGCCTCAAAGGGCCCGGACACCAGAATCAAGTTCCAGTCTCCTGAAACCACTCCGAGGAGCGATGCAGCCCCCACCTGCATCCCTGACCCTTCACTTACTTCCTGCCGCGCAGCGCGGTGCCCGGCCTGGCTCTGCCTGCCTGTCTGCCAAGAATATGTTATGCCTCTAGTTATCAGTTCAGCTCTCCGTCTTCACATTCCTAAGTTAGCGAACCGCATAAACATCTCCAGCCATAGTCTAGTCTTTCTGTCTCCATGCAAGAGAATTACTGTATTAATATTCATGGAAGATTCATAGCACACGCAATACACGAAGAATATATGCATGCACCAGCCTTAGTGTCCAGTAGCCTTTGCTCTGATAACTTTTAGATTCTATCAACATGTACTCCAAACACAAGATACCAGATATGCTATAGGTACATGTCGTCCTGACATCCAGACTTTAGTCTCCTCTTTTAGTGCAGAAGTCAGAGCCCCCAGTTCTCCTAGTTACACGTCATTGTCCGTTTGCGCGCACCACTAGGTTAAAGGTTCCAGCTGCCCAGGTAGCCCCCTCCATGTATCCACCCATTTCATGACACTTCTGTGACGTTCTCATCACATGTCTTCGTGCACGCCCTGTGCACGCCTTCTTTTCACGCCCATGTGTTCTTATCTTACGTTTGTCACTTGTTACGCCTACTGTATTCAATGCAATTATAATGTTTTACTATATATACCATGTACTGTTGATGAAACGTTGCAGCTGCCAGTCCGTTCCATTTCATGCCAGGCTATTCCGATCCTGTCCCTTCCCTTATGCCTGATTAAAGCCTGTTCAACTCAGATACCCCGGATCCTGCCTCTTATTTATTGAGCTATCTGTTTTCATTAATGTATTCAAAAATAGTACCGGTAATTAATTATTTATTTACCACAGAAATGGCGCCCGAATAGGGACGAGCCCCTTCCCCACGCGCCGGCGATGTAACGCAGGCCCCCTGACCCTTCTACAGCTGTGACGGAACTCTACCGTGCACGTGCAGATATTTCTGCTTCATCAAGTCTCCCTCAGGCCCACGGAGGAGACGGAGACTGCGGTCCGGCATCCAGACGAGGCGGTGTGGAATGCGGTTCGTCCCAACCAGAGCCCAAGCCGAGAGAGCAAGGTCCGAGGTATCCGGAGGCCCACCTGTAACCGAAGTTCGAAGCGCATGCGTAGTAACCAAACGTCGTAGCAGTCCAGTCCAGTCCGAGGCCTTCAGTTTCTGCTTCCCGGGAGTACCGTTGCGGGGGAAGTATCTAGACAGGTTCATTAGTTTGTTCCTGGTCCGATGGGTTTGGGTACACAGATCCAGTCCGACGTGTCCACCTAGGTGGATACGGTATGACGTGTCTCTTTACGAGACTGGTATGTTCTGTACTGTTTTAGCAGTGCATCCAGTAATTCTAGTAAGTCCGTTCTCGAGAAATTCAAGTGTTATGTTTCAGTGTATCAGGTAGTATTCTGTTCGAACTGTTATTAATGTATTTTTATGTCGTGGTATGAGTGTTTTGTTTGCCATTTCATTACTGTGATTATTGTGTATTGTGTTCGCAAGTATAACTCAGACATGCCTCTGTTTTCGAAATTACGTCAGATAAAAACCAGAAAAGGGTTACTCGAAGAATCAGTTCCTGTCCCTCCTAGGGACAGTCCAGGACATTTTATGTATCACAAGCATGGCTTAGATGCCATATTATATCTAGACTTATGGGTGGATTACACCAAACATCTTGAAGAGAAATACAGATGGCCTGTATCAGGTACATGGGATGCCGAGTGCATCATGCGAGTAGAAGAAGCATTATGGAAAAAGAAAGCCAGACAATCCCAGAAAGATGCCATCAAGTTATGGCGCAAAGAATCTCATAGAAGAACCGAAAAAGAATTCAGAAAAGCAGAGTTAAGTAGGGAATCCTCAGAAAAAGCCCAAGAAAGGGAAGTAATCGAAGAAGGTGAACGAGTTAGAGCAGAACAGTCAGACAGACAGAGAAACGCCCTTATTAAAGGTATGTATCCTCTTCTTGCCGAGGGCTTGCCGAAGGCAACCCCGGAAGCACCCTGTAATTTACCGCCACCATTGGTCCCGATTAAGCTACGTCATAAACCGACTGCAGCTGAAATTTTTCTTTCGTCCTATTTGGACGACACAGTCCCAGAATATGCAAATCGTATTCCGCCTGTTCACCCTCAGCATCCTGTAAATAATGTAATTCCTGTTCCTCCAGCCACTGGTCCCGGGGGCCAAGTTAATGTGCCAGTACCCCCGGACCAGCCCACATTAGGTATGCCCGTTTTGCCAGTCACTCTACCAGCACGTACAGTATTAACTGACGATTCTAGCTCAGGAGCAGCGGGAGGAGGTGCTCCTATCACCCCGCCTCAAGTAAGACGACTGACGCCGCGAGAAGCAGCGTTACAGCGTACGCCAAAAGTGGCTACATACACAGACCTCAAGCGACTTCTTACTGACTGTATATATGATCCAGTTCCAGGCGAAGATCACATGGTATTATATTCAGTACGTTTAAGACGGGTTGCCAACTTTTTGGTCACCCTGCCCGACATGAAGGAACATCTAGACAGAATATATAATTTTATCCGAACAGGAGAGAATCCAGGAAGTATTCACGAAGCTATGGCACACAGGAAAGCCGAGATTCAAAGTATGATTTTACAGTTCTTGATTAACTGTTTAATAAGAGAACAAGATTACCCTGATAAAGACAAAGACGAGATGAAAGCCCTGACTAGGTGGAGTGACAATATAGCCGAGGGAAAACACAAGACACAAGGTAGTATAGAAAATATGTACAGGAAAATTCGTAAGGAAATTATAAGTATCCACCAGAAGGAGGAAGCAAAAAGAGCAACCGAGAAAGAGAATGACTCTTCAAGTGAAGAGGTAGACAGCGAGAATCCCGCCAGAATAGCGTATGTAGGTAGAACTAGATTTTCTGATAGACACACACGCCTAGAGTACAAGAAAGTTTTTCCTCCTCCCGTACCAGAACAGTGTTCCCTTGAACAAGTATTCCAGGCCACCGATAAAATTCTGAAACTACGAATAGGTTATAGTGAGCTTAGTACCATGCATGAACAAGAACTAGCCCGATCAGCAGTCCGATGGACTAGTGATTCTACCACGTTTCCAGACGAAATAGTGGCCCAAACGTTTCTGAAACTGCCCCCAGCCGAACAGCGTCTGGTGGTTATGTACATGATCCAACACCTCATTACACTGTATGAGGATCAGCATTCTGATCCAGGTCCTTTACATGATGTACTGAACGAGTTACTCCTAAACAGATGGAAAGGTCTAGGTACCGATTTAATTAGTGTCGTTTTAGAACAGCGCCATAAATACAGAACGTTCCTGAATCCACATTTTGTTCCTGTTCCACCCCCAGAAAGAAAATCATTCTACATAGACAGACAGAATCCGTTACGAGAAGTACATCCAGTTAAGGGAGAAGGGGGTGATCTAGAACGAGTATTTGTTTACACCCCTATCACGAAAATAGAACTCTTAGAAATGAAAAAGTTAATACCGTGTCACGATAAAGATCCAGCAAGGTTCCACCGTGAATTAAAGGACATGCTCCGTATGGGAGAATACACATATCCAGATATCATTAAAATGTTAAAGGTCCTGTTGCCTGCGGGCATATATGAAAAACTTAAAGAAAAGGAATGGGAGGTGGGAGAGAAAAAGATAGATTGGACCGCATTAGAAACTGAAGATAACACACGAGTTCCAGGTACCGGTCTTGGGGAAAAAGCTAAAGCATTGCCCGAACTGTTAATACAAGTCTTGCCAAGATTACTAGCCACGAAAAAGGAAGACTGGGATGCCATCTCAGCCTGTAAACAGAAACAAGACGAAGACACTAGTGATTTTTATTCTAGATTTGAGAAATGTTTCATTATAAATAGCGGCCTGAAAACAAGTAGTGAATCGTATCCACATCTTTTTGTTACCAAACTAGTTGAAAATTCTTTACCACAAGTTAAAAATAGAGTATTGAAAGTCGAAAGTACCTGGCAAGCTAATACTCCGTCACAAATGCTCCAGATGCTCCAGTATCACCAGAACAGAATCAGGGAGGAGCAGGAACATGAAAGGAGACGTATGAAAGACACGAAAATGAAAGTACTGGTTGCACAGTCTGTTCCACAAGACAGTCAGAAGAGGGGTACGAATCAAACTAGTCATCCTGCAGCTCCCGTTAAAGGGACATGCAATTACTGTAAACAGCCAGGTCATTATATAAACGAATGTACAGTTCTGAAACACAACATAGCTACAGGTAAGACAAAAGAGAGACCACGTCCGCCTAGACAAGAACAAGTTACACAGACTTCCCAGCCGCAGAATGCACCACAGACAGTTACAGTACCGCAGCCTATAGCTGCAACACAACACGTTACACAGCAGATGTACCAGTATGCACAGTCAGATTATCCAGACTATCAGCAGTATTCATGAAATAGCCTAGAGAGGGAGGTTGGCTTCCTCTCATCGAGATTCCTGTAGATCAAGAGGGTCCCTATGTACACAGTCAAGTATTAGGGAAAGACAGAAAGTTTCTGATTGATACAGGGGCAAGTAGGACTACCATCAGTCATGACGAGGTTCCAGGGGCTCCACTCTCAGGCTCTAGAAATGTTTCCCTTGGATTTTCAGGAAAGCCTATTGTTAATGAAATATCGAAACCAGTTTCCCTAGAAGTTGGTCCATTGTCCCGAACTAGAGACTTGTTACTCATGAAATCATGTCCAGAAAACTTACTAGGTATAAAGACCCTGAAGGAATTAGGAGCAGTCATATGCTGCTCCCCTGAAGGAGTACGATTGTTTTTGCGAGATTTTAAAGGTCACTATGTATTACGTGATTTTGATCCAAGATTATTGAATGTACCTCAGCATTTATGGGCGCAAGGTCCAACTGATGTAGGTTGTATGCACATTACACCCCATCGTGTCACTCTGAAAAAAGGTGTTGTATTACCACGAATCCGACAGTACAAATTGCAACCTGAGGCTGTAGCAGCCTTATCCAAAATTATTGACGAGCTCATTGCTCAAGGAGTAGTTGTAGAAACTGACTCCAATGTATGTAATTCTCCTATCATTCCGATTCTGAAACGTACTGATCCCAATGCACCTCCAGTTTATCGATTAGTGATTGACCTTCGAGAACTTAATAAATGTATCATACCCCAGTACCCAGTGGTCCCAGATATTTCTTCCCTATTGACAGCTATTGATTCCGAAGCTACGTTCTTTACTGTTATAGATCTCAAGAACGCATTCTTTAGTGTCCCCATTCATCCAGACAGCCAGTTCCTTTTCGGATTTTGTTTAAATGGAACGAGCTATAAATTCACACGAGCTCCTCAAGGCTTCACAGAAAGTCCTAGTATTTATAGTCAAGCACTTAAAAGACAGCTAGACAATATTCATATGCCAACTGACACTGCCCTGCTCCAGTATGTCGATGATCTATTGATCACAGCCCGTTCTGAACGTGACTGCGAACGTGCGTCACTTACAGTCTTGTATTTTCTGGCCGAGATGGGGCACAAGGTGTCCCCTTCTAAATTGCAATTCTGTGTCCAGCAAGTGGTCTACCTTGGACACTTACTGTCCAAGAGGGGTAGGCAGTTGACACCAGACCGTATCCAGTTAATAGCACATCTTCCACAGCCCAAGACTCAGAAGGAGGTGCGAGCTTTTATCGGCCTCACTTCTTATTGCAGACAATGGATTCCTCAGTACGCATTTCTAGCCAAGCCACTGATACAGTTAACGACACAGGAGGCAGCCGCATCGACTGTCCTCCCTTGGACCCAAGAACATACACTTGTTTTTAATGAGTTAAAGAAAGCCTTATGCCAAGCACCTGTTCTAGCAACACCAAACTACAGTAAGCCTTTTACACTTTTTGTCACTGAACGTGATGGTACTTCATTATCCGTCCTCACACAAGATCAAGCAGGACAATACAAGCCCTGTGCTTATTTCTCTAGCACGTTAGATCCGGTGGCCCAGGCTCTGCCTGCGTGCCTCAAGTCAGTTGCAGCCACAGCTCTAGCTATCAGACAGAGTGATTCCATGGTGTTAGGACACTCCCTGACAGTACAAGTTCCACACTCCGTGGAAGTTCTTTTAAACCGAACACAGACTCAGCACTTGACAATTGCACGCTTAACAGGTTATGAACTGACATTGTTTCAGCCACACATAGAAATCAGACGCTGCAACATTTTAAATCCAGCTACACTGTTACCCTCAGTTACTTCAAATCCTGCCACACATGACTGTGTGGAAGTCGTTAACACCATGACGAAGCCAAGACAAGACTTGACAGACATTGCATTACCTGATCCCGACCTGACACTTTATGTGGATGGTTCATGTATGAGGACAAGTACAGGAGAACTAGTAGCCGCGTATGCAGTGACTACTGAAACTGAAGTTATAGAAACACATCGTATTGACACCCTGTCTGCTCAAGCAGCAGAGCTCGTCGCTCTGACCCAAGCCTGCATACGAGCTAAGAACCTGAAAGTAAACATATACACAGATTCACGTTATGCATTCGGAGTCGTACACGACTTTGGAGTGCTCTGGCAAGAGAGAGCTTTCATGACTTCACATGGAACCAAGATTCAGCATGGCCCCCTCATTCAAGCTCTGTTAGATGCAATACATTTACCGACAGCTATCGCTATCATGAATAGGTGTGGCGCCGCGGCCAGGGCGACTGACGCTGGAATCTGGGGATCACGGTTCTATCCCCGGCTCCGGCAGCAGGTTAGCCCAGCACCATGTGGCTCTGGGCAATAGCTCGCTTAATCTTCCCGACGGCCCCCAGCGCCTAGAGACCCTTACGGGTGAATGTGCGCTTTACAAATGTGGATTATTATTATGAAGTGCAAGGCACATACGAAAGTTACTGACATCATTTCCCAGGGTAACGACCTGGCAGATCGAACAGCCAAGCTTACAGCTCAGACTCCAGACATTCCAGTTAACACGACACAGACAGACGTTCCAGATCAGACGACTTGTATGACAGTTAAGGACCCTACACAAGACGTACTAGATATACAGTCACATGCTACCCCAGATGAAATCAAGAAATGGTCTGAACAAGGAGGGGTCCAGACAGATCAAGGATGGTTGACGAAGGGAAAAGCCACATGGTTTCTCCCCGACTCTATGGTTCAAGTCATTATTAACACCGCACATAGTCCAGCACACTTAGGAGAAAAAGCCATGTTAGACAGTATTCAGAATCTCTGGTTTAACAAGCAGCCAAGCAGAAAATGCGTACCTGCATGATCTGTTGTCAGTTCAATCCAGGTAAAGGTGTCCCGGTGGAACTAGGTGGATTCCATCCTCCTGACCACCCTTTTGAAGTCCTCCAGATGGATTATATTCAGATGGATCGATGTCGAGGTTTCAAGTATGTCCTCGTAGTTGTATGCGCTTTGTCCAGATGGACAGAAGCATATCCAGTTCCAGATTACACTGCCGCGACCACTGCCAGGCAGTTGGTTCGTGAGTTTTTCCCCCGCTATGGTTTACCTAGGGTCGTGTATTCAGATAACGGCCAGCCATTCTCATCCGAGCTCATGAAACAAGTATCCCTTCTGTTAGGGTACCAGTGGAAGTTCCACTGTGTACGACATCCTGAAGCAGCTGGTCTCGTCGAGAGACATAATCAGACTCTGAAAATCCGCATTGCCAAAGTATGCGCAGAGAAAGGCGTAGATTGGTTGGTTGCACTGCCAGTCGCCCTTTTTTACATGAGAATGGTCGCTCACTCCCGTTCAGGTCTGTCCCCTTACGAGGTAATTTTCGGTCGTCCCCCAAACATGTGGGGTACACCTAGACCACAGTAATATGCTGACGGATTACCTGGCTTCCTTGATGTCTGCACTACTCTCTTGTCGTTCACAGGTCGCCGCTGCTTTTCCCGACAACACTCAAGTGAAACCGCACGAGGTCATACCAGGCGACCTCGTTCTGATTCGTAATTTTGATCGTTCAAGTCCGTTGGAGCCCCGGTGGAAGGAGCCTAAACTCGTCCTACTGACAACAAGGACCGCCGTCAAGATCGAAGGTCGCAAGGGGTGGTTGCACTCCAGTCATGTGAAGCGATTCCATGGACTCCATCCAAAAACTTTTTTCAAGGACTGCCCCGTTCTCAAGGACTGCCCAGATACTGACTCTAAACTTCCCCTGTTAGAGAAAACTCCGCAGCAGGAGTATAAAGAAAAATTAAGGTCTAGTAAGTCAGCCAGTTTAGTTGTCTAAGTCCCTCTCGGGTGAAACGGTTAGACAGGTTCCTGACATGTATGAGATAGACCAACACGGTGAGAGAGTTAGTCAAAACTCCAAGAGAATACGTTATTGTAAGAATCTTCGAAGTCGATGCATTGTTACTCTTTTAATTTTATTATTTCTGAGTTTTACGATTACAGGCGTAAGTTATGTTTTATATGTATATTTTCCTCCTATTAATTCACATGTACATATGTTTTCTAATGTTACAGTAGAGCACACTTTTAGTGAACTGCCTCCTCACGAGTTATCCTATCGTCTTGCCATGCGCAATAATACGTTTATCCGTATGTTACACTATTCACACCAGACAAGCAATGCCACTAATTGTTGGGTGTGTGGTCGACTCCCCCCTTTCCAGACACCGAAGGGAGTTCTGCCACTCTTTCCCTATCCGTTTTCACACAATGGTTCGTGTGGAGCATGGTCCACGTTAACGTCATCCTCAAACGATATGTCCCTTCTGAATAGAACATGTTTCCCAGACAAGGAAGGACTTTCCCATAGAACAGGGTTAGATCTAGAAAATGAAGTATATGATCTAGGTAATTATTCCTCGAATTTCATGGTTTTGAATGTTCAGTCCGAAACTACTCCAGATTTACCTGCTATTACAGTTCTACCACTGAAAGGCGAGTTATGTGTCAGAAAGAATGGTTCAGTACATCTAGGACACAGTGATTGTACTACTGTGGTCGAGTATAGTGACAGTGGGAAATCTACTTTCAAAGCTTCACGTCATTCTTATTTTGTATGTGGTCAGACCGCATATGTACGTCTGCCCCTAGATTGGGATGGAACATGTTACATTGCCTTCCTAATGCCACCAGTTTTTCTAGCCCCATCCGATTATCACAGAGATACACATCTAGTACACGTTAGACATAGAAGGGAGACCGAGTCCCCAATTGTCGATCAAACTGAAACTGCATTAGAACAATATCAAGACTTCAATAAAGGTTTCTTTTTCTTCATAGGTCCTGTCCAGAATAGTAAGCTAATACGTAGGTTAACCAGAACCCTTGAAGCAGTAGTGAATGAGACTACTTCCGCTCTAGGTAACTTAACTGAAGAGCAATCTGCTATGAGATTTGTCGTGCTCCAAAATCGTCTCGTCCTTGACATCATACTGGCCGATAGGGGCGGAGCTTATAGAGTCATCGGATCTAGTTGCTGCATTTTCATTCCTAATAACGCACCGTCTGTTTATTCAGCTATAACCAGACTTCATAAAATTGCCCATCAGTTGCACCAGAATCCAGGCACCTGGACATGGTCCGGTTGGCTCTGGAGTATAATATCTGCCTGGGGATGGAAAGTATTATCATTCCTGGGTATAGCAGTAATGGTCATATTCAGTTGCTGTCTCTGTTTACAATGTGGCCCTGCGATTTGCGGCTTGTGTGCTACCTCTTGTATTCCTAGTCCTAAGTCCCGTTCCCAGACAATTCGAGACGAGCAAATGATGCTCTATGAACAGATAGATGGTATCATGAATATTGATGTTTCCTGATGGAAACGTAGGGCACAAGGAGGGAATGAGGAAAATTGAATTTTGCCTTGTCATGTGTGCCTACGTGTTCCCCATCCTATGTCACATGTGCATGATCGATATGCATATATCCCCCTATGATCGATTAAAGACGCAAGTATAGTTGTGTCCAACTCTAGTATGCCAGTTTCCAGTTCCTGTGAAAGCAACGAGTATTAGGCCTATGTTGCCAACGTTTTACATTGTGCACGTTAATTTATCGAATTGTCCCCGTTACTAGGCCTCAAAGGGCCCGGACACCAGATTCAAGTTCCAGTCTCCTGAAACCACTCCGAGGAGCGATGCAGCCCCCACCTGCATCCCTGACCCTTCACTTACTTCCTGCCGCGCAGCGCGGTGCCCGGCCTGGCTCTGCCTGCCTGTCTGCCAAGAATATGTTATGCCTCTAGTTATCAGTTCAGCTCTCCGTCTTCACATTCCTAAGTTAGCGAACCGCATAAACATCTCCAGCCATAGTCTAGTCTTTCTGTCTCCATGCAAGAGAATTACTGTATTAATATTCATGGAAGATTCATAGCACACGCAATACACGAAGAATATATGCATGCACCAGCCTTAGTGTCCAGTAGCCTTTGCTCTGATAACTTTTAGATTCTATCAACATGTACTCCAAACACAAGATACCAGATATGCTATAGGTACATGTCGTCCTGACATCCAGACTTTAGTCTCCTCTTTTAGTGCAGAAGTCAGAGCCCCCAGTTCTCCTAGTTACACGTCATTGTCCGTTTGCGCGCACCACTAGGTTAAAGGTTCCAGCTGCCCAGGTAGCCCCCTCCATGTATCCACCCATTTCATGACACTTCTGTGACGTTCTCATCACATGTCTTCGTGCACGCCCTGTGCACGCCTTCTTTTCACGCCCATGTGTTCTTATCTTACGTTTGTCACTTGTTACGCCTACTGCAATGCAATTATAATGTTTTACTATATATACCATGTACTGTTGATGAAACGTTGCAGCTGCCAGTCCGTTCCATTTCATGCCAGGCTATTCCGATCCTGTCCCTTCCCTTATGCCTGATTAAAGCCTGTTCAACTCAGATACCCCGGATCCTGCCTCTTATTTATTGAGCTATCTGTTTTCATTAATGTATTCAAAAATAGTACCGGTAATTAATTATTTATTTACCACACCCAGGGAAGGTGTCGCGCCCCCCCAGTGGGGCGCGCCCCACAGATTGAAGAACACTGCTCAAGAGCATTCCACATTGGGTGTTGCCTCAGAGACTCTAGAATGTCACAGCTCTGTTGAAGAGACTGCAAGAACCTTATCTGAGTAGTGAGCCGTGATTATTTGGGGTGTTACATGTGATTGTGCAGATCTGTGCCCATCTTGTGCCCACCCTGTGTCTCTTGGAGTAGTTGATGCTCGTGAATGGCCTGAATGAAGCCTAACCTTTCAATACAAAATGTATGGAAGTGATTTGTGTGTGCGAGACTGTGTGTATGTCCTTGTTTATGAATGGGCCTCTCGGGTGGATAAAATCTCTATGAGTGTGTAAGCGACTGATCCGTCTGATGACTTATTTCCAGTGTGTAGGTCTTTGTGCCTGGGGATGAATTGTGTTTCACGTGTGTGTGTGTGCACTGCAGAGCAGAGCACTGCCTGTGTAATAGTGCAGCATTGAAGATGTGGTTGAAAGATATCTGGTTTGTTACATTAATCCACTTATAATTGAGGTGTGAGGCTGTACAAGTGAGAGTTGGAGTTTGTGTCAGGTCTGTGAGTCTACAAGTGTATGGAGTTTTTAAAGAGCAATGTGTTTTTGTGCGTATGTGCTGCAAAAATTTTGCGTGTGTGTTGCAAGCATTTTGCCAAAGACAAGCCTGTCTGCTGCCAGGTACACCTTGCCGTCTCCGCTGGGACCAGGAGTCAGGTAGTATACTCAGTATTTCTTATATTCTGCATAATATCTATTGTCTTGCTGGTACACTTATTTTAGTGTCCCCCCATGCTTGTATTATCTTTAGAAGTAAATGGCATGTATGCGAGCCACACATATCGAGTAGTCTGGTACTCAACAGCCCTCACTCCGGACCAACAAAAAATAAGACTCTTCTACATCCTCAGATTGAGGAGTCGTTAAAATCGGCTTTGCTAAACCCACCCTCCCTAGGCAAAGATAAGATGGAAATCCTCAAATTATTAGAATCTCCTAAGCCGGATCTCCTGTTGTTAACTGAAACCTGGTTGTCAGAGGAATCTACTCCAGATCTCCAGAAGCCATACCCGAAGATAACCAAAAGAGAACGAGCTCAGAGGAAGAAGGTGAGATAGCAGCAATTATTCAACATGGATCCACACATCTCTTTTACAAATTATTCAAACTGAAGGTGTAGATCTGCTTCCCTTTTTCAATTTTGGAATTGATGACTTCAACTCGGACCCGACAGATAATGAATTTGCTGAGTTAATGATGTTGAATTTACACCAGCAAATTGCATGCTCAGGTCACATGAAATGAAATCCCTAAGATCTGCTCTGGCTGTATAATTCGAATTGACTAAATATAATCATCCCTCCTTGAATGAATGAATGAGTTTTTTTTTGTATAGTGCAACGTTCACTCCAGGGAGCATCTTGGCGCTTTTGAGGACATCAGGAGAAGGTTTGACAGGGGAAAGAGAAGAGAGAGGGAGACATCGAGAGGCTAGTGGAAGGGATCATATTAGCGACAGTACTAGATGGTCTGGAGTACCAAAGATCTGAGTTTTGAGAAGCTTCCTGAAGGTGGGTTCATTGTGGGTGTGCCTTAATTGAGTAGGCAAGGTGTTCCAGGCTTTTGTACCAAGAGCTGCTAGGGTTTTACCTCCCCGGGTTTTCATTTTGAAGTTGGGGATGGTGAGTAAATTTTCTGATGTGGACCGCAGAGTTCATTTAGTGTTGTAGGGCCTGATTTTGCCTCTCAGATATTGTGGACTTGTCTCGTTTATGACTTTATATATGATGGTTAGGACTTTAAACAAAATCCTTTTATGGATTGGCAGCCAATGAAATGAAAATTTATAAAGCGCGGTGGTTACCCTGAGGCGTCCCAGCGCTTCAGACTATGCAAGCTGGATACAGGAAAGTTTAGTCAGGGTAAGACAATAGTACAGTTTTCAACTGTTTGCGGAAACGTAGTAAATTAGATTCTGAACGTAGATTGAGAGGAAGGGACTTCCAAAGTTTAGGGGCATTATAGGAAAAGAGCGGCCTCCACTTCTGGATTTTTTAATCCTAGGGACTGTGGCCAGTGAAGAGAAAGATGACCTGTGGTGTCTTGCTGGTTTGTGAGGGGTAATCAGAGGATGGTTTATGAGAGGACCAATTTTCCAGTAGGCTTGATGGGAAATGCAGAGGGCCTTGAACTCAATTCTGCGCCTAGTTGGCAGCCAGTGTAAAGTACGCAAACCGGCCTTTATTGAGAGACGCCAGGGAATTTGAAGGAGAGTCCGGGCTGCAGCGTTCTGCGCCACCTGGAGAATGTTAAGGGTAAGTTGGGGGGCACCTAGGTACAGGGCGTTCCCAAAATCCAATCTGGATAGGATTAAACCCTGAACCATCATTTTTCTTGCTTCAAAAGGAAGTAAGGGAAGGATCTTCCGGATTAGCCTAAGAAGGTCAAAGCAGGTTGTCGAAAGTATGGTGGCTTGGGCATTAAAGCTCAGGGTTTTATCGAGCCATATGCCCAGACTCGTAATTTTTTCCCTAGGTAGGCGGGGGCGCACCTAAAGAAGGGGGCCAGAATGAGCTGAGAGCCAGTGGGGAAGGATTGCCTAAAAACATTAACTCGGTTTTGTCACCGTTCAATTTCAGGTATGATTGTGTCATCCAGTTTGAGACTTCTTCCAAGCAGGTCCTCAAATTGTCCAAGTTTGTGTCAGGTCGATTAAGGGAGACCACCAGCTGGGTGTCGTCCGCGTATGTTATAATTTTGATGCCAAATGGACGGACTACCTCAGCTAGTGGCCCCATGTAAACATTGAACAATGTGGGGCTCAGAGATGAGCCCTGAGAGACACCGCAAGGAAGAGATTTACTTGGGGAGATGGAGGAACCCTCAAACACCTGAAAGGAGCGGTCAGTGAGAAACAATTCAAGCCAAGAAATGGCCGTGCCCGCAATCCCAATATCAGAAAGCCGTGAAAGAAGTGTGCTGTGGTTGACAGTGTCGAAAGCGGCACTGAGGTCCAGGAGGATTATGGCCGCTGATCCTCCCTGGTCCATGATATTTCGTGCCTCCTCCGTCACTGCCAAAAGCGCAGTTTCTGTTCCGCGCCTGGGACGAAAGTCTGTTTGGGAAACATCGAGTAGATGGTTGGATTCGATGAAATCTACCAAGGTGGCATTGACATGTTTTTCGAATACTTTGCTCATCCAAGGAAGCAACGAGATGGGCCTATAGTTTTTTAGCTCGGACTGGTCGAGATTTGTTTTTTTTAAAAGGGCCCTAACCATCGCTTGTTTCCAGGGTGTTGGAACCACAACTGAGCCTAACGAGGAGTTCAGTAGATTAAGCACTGTGGGAAGAATGATGTCATTGGCCATTTGCAGTGAGCATGGGGTAGCTGGGTCCTTGGGCGAGCCTGATTTAACCTGAGGTACTATGGAGTTTAAGAAGCTAGGGTTGAGTGGCAGGAAGGCTTGTATGGTGACTGAATGATGAGTGACAGAGGTCAAGGGATTTGGGGGTTGAACAGTAGTACCTTTTTTCCGAAAAGAATTCAGCTAGATCATTACAGCGGGTTTGTGCGTTGGCCGGATCTAGTGCTTGCTCTGGGCGCTCTAAAAGGGTTTTTGCTATCCTATAGATTTCTTTAGGTTTCGATGCCGCAGAGTTGATTTTGTCAGCGAAAAAGGATGATTGGGCCGTTTTGCTCTCCTTTTTATACTCTCTAAGCATAAGTCTGTAGTTGCTTTTGCTAACAAGGGAGAAATCTAGTCTCCATTTCCTTTCGAGACGTTTGCACTTGGTTTTTAATACCCGAAGTGCAGGGGAGTACCAGGGAGCCGTCTTGGCACTTCGCTTAGAGTCGACGGTACTCAAGGGAAGTACCATGTCTAGGGAATTGGAGATCCAGCAGTTAAACTGAGGTAGGGTCCGGATTATCAGGAGGTCTGGTACTCACCAAGGTCGACCTCCATTCCTCCAACGGAAGTCTGGGCCAATTCCTACGCTTGGCGGGATGGGCTTGTGCAGGTGGAGGAGATTTAGGGACCGTCCAAATGAAAGGAATTAGGTAATGGTCCGACCATGGGACAGGGGAAGGGGTGTGGACAGCTAATTCCAAGCAGTTGCTAAAAATAGGATCAAGGAGGTGGCCTTTTAGGTGAGTTGGACTAGTCACTAATTGAGTTAACTGTAGCGCTGCAAGACTAGCCAGCAGGTGACCCACCGTAGTGTTAGTAGGGTCATCAAGATGGATGTTAAGATCACCCAACAGGGTGAAATTGGCTGGTGTGGTTGTGAGGCAGGCGAGTATTGACGGGAGAATGGAGGTGAAATCCCTGAAGGGTCCCAGGGGGTGGTATACAAGTACTCCCGAAAACGTATTAATAGGGGAGAAGTCTATAGCAAAAGAGACACTTTCGCAGTCCGGGATAGGATGACAAGAACTGCGACACTGAAAAATGTCCCGGAAAATAATAGCTAAACCCCCTCCCTTCCCAGTTTTACAGTCGGAAGAGATATCTGGTACCCATATGGGATGCCTGAACCAGATCGGGTTCGGAATCATTAGTAAGCCATGTCTCCGTCAGAAAGATAATGTCTTGGTCCTTGTCCTGAATAAAGAGATTAATTTCTAACGAATGCTTTACCAGGGATCTACAGTTTACCAGGTACATCTTAGGATTTATTGACCGAGTTTCATTAGATGGTAGTCCCTGAAAGAAGAAACCACATCCCGGACAGATAGACTGGGGGGAGGCTGGGTCCCAGGAGTGGTCACAGGATTTTTGAATAACGGGTTTAAAATCATTAAGCTTCCTTGTGCTATATAATGTACGGGACTGGGCAAGAGATCCAGGGTTTGTGGCCCCTGGCCCCGGACGGCCGCGGACGGGCGCAGGCGGGCGCAGGGGAGTGGTGATCATTTATAGCTGAAAAGAGAGGGAAGGGCAGGAGGCAGCCAACAGCTAGAGCGCTGCCCATCCGTACCCCCCAAGATGGCGTCCACCCCTCTCTCGCACCAGCCCTAAATCGGCTGTGCAGGGAGTAGAGGTCAGGAGTGGCGTGAATGAGGTAGGGGTTGTTTCAAGTGCAGTTTTAAGTAATCTAAAAATGCACACACAAATTACACACAAAATGTTTAAAAAGTTTGGTTAAAAAACATGAGGCGTCGCGGATTAAAATTCGCACAGAGAAATACTGTATCCTTTCAAGTTTTAACAGCCCCCGGCTTCCGCCTCAGGGGTAAAACAACTCACAAGTCTGTACGCTACGCGTTCAGCGCATCTTAAGTAACCTGCCAGGGCGGGAGGCAGCCAACAGCTAGAGCGCTGCCCGTCCGTACCCCCAAGATGGCGTCCACCCCTCTCTCGCACCAGCCCTAAATCGGCTGTGCAGGGAGTAGGGGTCAGGAATGGCGTGAATGAGGTAGGGGTTATTTCAAGTGCAGTTTTAAGTAATCTAAAAATGCACACACAAATTACACACAAAATGTTTGAAAAGTTCGGTTAAAAAACATGAGGCGCCGCAGATTAAAATTCGCACAGAGAAATACTGTATCCTTTCAAGTTTTAACAGCCTCCGGCTTCCGCCTCAGGGGTAAAACAACTCACTAGTCTTGTTTATGACTTATCTCGTTTATGACTTTATATATGATGGTTAGGACTTTAAACAAAATCCTTTTATGGATTGGCAGCCACTGAAGGTTCTTTAGGGCTTCGGCCGAGGGAGAGCGCTTGGGGAGCCCAAGTACCAACCTTGCGGCGGAGTTTTGGACTACCTGCAATCTTTTTACCACCATCTTTTTTATTCCTGCATACAGACTGTTACAGTACTCCAAACGTGACAGGACATGGGGCACTGCCACAGTCTTCCTGGCATGCAGTGGGAGTAAATCAAAGAATTTTCTCAAGGTTTTTATAGTTTGAAAGTAAGTGCCAGTTTATGAAAGGATAGTGTGGGATCAAATTTTATGCCTAGTTTTTTGCGGTGTCTATGGTAGTGGGCGGGGGGGTCTGAATTGGAGGGCCACCATTGGGTGGGTTTGAAGGCGTTGGATTTTCCAAACAGCATGATTTCTGTTTTTGAGCTATTGCATCTAAGATGATTTGTTTCCATCCACTTCATTACCGCGGTAAGGCAGTGATGGAATTTTTCTTCTGCTGCGGTGGAGTTTTTATCTAGGGTGAGGATCAGTTGTGTATCGTCTGTGTAAGCGATTGCTTCAATATTAAAGGAATCAATCAGCGAGAGAAGGGGAGACATGTACAGGTTAAAGAGGGTCGGGCTCAGGGAGGATCCCTGAGGGACCCCCGCAGAAAGCCATTTTCCCTCAGATCTATAACTGCAGAGTGTTACAATCTGGTTTCTTTTATCCAAGAATGATGTTATCCAGGCAAGAGCCTTGCTGTTTATTCCGACGTGCTTCAATCTGTCTAACAAGATGTAATGAGAGACAGTATCGAAAGCCGCGGAGAGGTCCAACAGAAGTCAACAGAGCGGACTTAAGGGTGTCTGTGGTATGGAGCAGTACTGACTCTGTTGATTGTCCTGGTCTGAAACCAGATTGCTTGGGGTGTAGGATGTTGGTATTTTTCAGAAACTCATTCAGTTGAGCATTTACTATTTTCTCCGCAATTTTACTAAGGCTGGGGAGGAGAGAGATGGGTCTCAGATTGGAAAGTGTGGTGGGGTCCAAGAGTTTCTTTTTTTGGAGGGGTTTTACAGCGGCCGTTTTCCAGAGATCAGGGATTTTTGCAAGTTTGAACGTGGAATTGATGATCTGATTGATGACAGGGTTTACTATGTCCACTAGTGAATGTAGAATTTTTGGCGGGCAAGGGTCAAAAGGCGAGCCTGATTTGCAAGATAGAATAGCTTTCCTAGATAGTTCTAGACTGATTTCTTTGAAATCCTTAAGTTCTTCTTTAGTTTCTATATCTTGGGCTATAGAGTGCTGGGGTGGACTGTCGAGAAAGTCTTATTTTAGATCTTTCATTTTATTTTCGAAGAACACTGGGATGTCATCGCACAGTTCCTGTGAGGGTGGAATTTCACAGTCTAGGCTAGCAGGATTACTAAAGGATTTAACTATGTTAAAGATAGTTTTTGGGTTTCGCCTGCCGAAGGCTGCGCTCTGCGCAGCTTTTCGGCGCAGGTGAAATCCTTTGTTTACAATAAGGACTTCGGGAACGTCCCCCGGCTCTCATTGGCTAGCTCCATAAATGGAGGCTAGCCATTGGGTGCCGGATCTGTCCGTCAAGGCCGGACCAGATTCGGGGGCATTCCCAAGATTTTTTCCCTGGGCGGAGTTACGTTTTTTCCCGTTCCCTCCCCTTTCACTGAAAGTGATTTCAGATGCGCTGTCCATTCCCGCCCCCTCCGTGTGCCTCCCCGCCCCCCCTCGCTGTCCTGTGCACGTTTCCCGCCTCCCATCCCGCCGTCCGTGTCCCCTCCCGCCGTCCGTGTCCTCTCCCGCCGTCCGTGTCCTCTTCCGCCGTTCGTGTCCTCTCCCGCCCCCCTCCCGCCGTCCGTGTCCTCTCCCGCCCCCCTCCCGCCGTCCGTGTCCTCTCCCGCCGTTCGTGTCCTCTCCCGCCCTCCTCCCGCCGTCCGTGTCCTCTCCCGCCCCCCTCCCGCCGTCCGTGTCCTCTCCCGCCCCCTGTGTCCTCGTAGGTGCTTGTTTTTGTGTGTGTACAGCATTTGCCAATCCCTGACAACATGCTTTCACCCAATCCATGACTGCGCTGTTCCCCAGGGGCGGGTTAAAGAACTCCAGCGGCGGTGCCTAGAAGCTGTGGTTGTGCACGCGCAGTCGTCTGTCTCCCCGAGGTTTGCCGTGGACTTGGTGGGCAGCATTCTCGTGCAGGGCAGTACGCGAGAGTAGCGCAGTTATTCCCCTGGTTTGAGCTTCTAGCTGTTTACGGTCAGTTTCACCCCATCTTTTGCTACTATTGTCAGGCTGCCAGATTAGCAAAGCGGCGCTGGGATTTTCCTTCTGTCGTAGAGACCACGTGTTCCACTGCACACTGTGTTCTTTTGTTTTTCAATCTTCGCTAATGCGTGTGAAACCAGAAAATAGTACCAGTGGCATTTCTGTTCTTGGGTATTCGTGCGACGAGCATTTGACAAGATGGGGCTAATGAGGTGGTGGCGTTATGGTGATCCAATATATTTTGTTTGTTGTTTTATTTTGGAGTAGGTTTGCTGGTGAAGGTTGAGCCCGTCACCCCTTCCTCCTGTGCACTCCCTACCACCCCATGCATTATGCTTGCTCACAACCGTCACCTCTACCCCATGTAACGCCACGTCTGCCTCTGCAATCTGCTCTCATCATGCATCACCTCTGTTCCCACTGTGAAGCGCTCCGACGCCACTGGGCAAAGTCCGCGCTACACAAAAATGCATAAACAATTAATAAACAAATAAATATTTAGAAACCAGTGAAGTGTCTTTTCTACCTGGCGTTCCTGCACCTTAATCGGCAGTGACGTGCGGGCCTTATTTATGTCCTCCTCTGTGATAAGGCACTGCACGTCTTATTTGTCACTGAAACATGACTTTCTGGCACTTCTAAGCCAGTGACTGAAATGGCGATCCCTTTGGGATATAAAATATGTAATCCGGTTTGCCTTAATGAGAGGGGTGGTGGCATCGCAACTGTAAACTAACAGGACTACAATTTACTAACCATCATAAAGGCAATATCATGTACAGTCAGATATTACAAAGGGCTCCAGGAGAACGTTGCCATCTATTTATGAGACCCGCTCAGTAAAGGCAGGCGGATGCAGTGTGAGAAGATTCAGTGCAAATAACACCTTTAATCATGGCAGCTGTAACGTGAAGGATGGTTGTATGCAGCCTGTCAGTTGGACTTTCCTCCCAGGAGCTGGAACCAAGCTCCAGCCTGACCACGTATGCTGGAGATAGGGAGCGCACATTCTAAGGCTTGTCAACAAGAAGTCTTTGGTTTGATCAGATGAAGCACCTTCACAAACACCAATGCACTGGAGTTAATTTGAGAAAGAGTAACAGCTCACGCCATAAAAACAGTGGCAACAAAGGCAACTCTGTTCTCAGGAGTGCCCCTCCTGAAACATTGTAGAGCGGCAAAATAGCAAATTAATCTCTACAGATTTTTCTGAAGTAGTAGTATGGGTAATTAACGTCCTAGAAACTCTGTATAAACTCTGAATAATTATTTGTTGACAAAACCACAAAGCAGGTCTCTTCCTCCTTGTTTCGAATAGTCTATGCACCGAAAGGGTTATTGGTGTGCTTTACAGAGCTAAACATCGAAGAAACAAATTTAAAAATAAATAATCATTAATCGGTGTAACAATTTAAAGAACATGATCAAGTGACCTGACATTTTAAATCGAGATCTTCCATCACACCATACTCTCTCATCTAATCTTGGGTTTTCGCCATATGGATGCTCCGAGTGTCAGGTGCATCTGTGAGAGTAGCATACCCCACAAGACTTTATGACTGTATTTCCTCCTGAGCTTGGTTGAACTTCCTATTTTATATTTCCTCATTCACTCTTTTTTACACAATGAAAGTAAACTAAGTGAAAAACAATGTATAATGCGCACAAATACCAGAAGCTATAAAGCTCCCAGCCCAAGCCAGGCAATGAGATGTAGGACTGTAACCTTGGGTGGACTGAACAAAATTAGAAAGTGACGAGCCCGCTGTTTTACTGGAATTCGAACCTGGGAACGGCATATTACACATGCACAGATCTCCGCAGTCCGTGCATCAACCCGCTCAGCTATCTGAATTGGAATTTTTTACCAGTAGTTAGCGGACATAGGTCCGCATCAGGTGCACAACCCACTTGGCTATCTTACCAGGACTGGAATGGTTTTAGACGTGGCATTCAGACCTCTGCGGTGAACAGTTGTGCGGTCTGTATGTAGTGGAAACCTGGGAGCTGATACTGCAAGCTCCAAACCTGCCGAACTACCTTGCTAGCACTGGGCCCGCAAATGGTGCACGCATTTCTGCAGCTCGCACTCTTGATTTGCACCGATGCAGTTGAACCCCCTCAGGGCACTCAAAGCTAAGACCTGCACGTTGCACTCGGATCTCCCAGTGGCAGGGGCCTTAACCCACCAGCCTGTTATACCAGTGTCATCTACCACGACCCCCCTAAGCCCCTTTCACCCATCCCTTCACTCTTGTCTCGGCTCTATACTTGCTAAACCTTCATTCCAAGACGCCATCCAGTTACCCCAATCTCTCAGTCCACCTCCCCTTCATTTCCTCCTCCCTGCCTGTCTCTCCTGAGTCCGTCCTCTCCTCTGGTGCCCCTTCTTCCCACCATCAGTTCACGACCCTTCGCCTCACCTACCCCTACATCACTCCACACAGACCCCCGCTGCATCCCGTCTGTTATTCAGCTCCAGCCCCTGCCGAGCCTCAGCCAGGCTCCCTTCCAACCCTCTCATCCTATCCTTCTCACACCTCCTTCACTTCCTCCCTCCTTCTCTCCACTACCCGGTTTCACTCAGCCATTCTTCCCTCTGCAGCCAGCTTGTCCGGCCCCCTTCCTTCAGCTCTCCTGACGTTTCTTCTCTTCATCTCCTCCCTCGTCTCCCCCCTTCCATTCCGGCCCCTTCCCTTCGTACCCACTTCCTACGACCCTCCCTATCCCTACACCCAATAACTCTATCCCTCCTCGTCCTTGTATACCACGTCCACCATCTGTCCTTGGCGCCCCACCCCCCTCCCTACGACCCCCTCGTCCCTCCTTCACCTCATCTCTTTTTGCCCGCCATCCCCCATTCACAGTATAATCTGAAAAAAGTGTTGGCAGAAGGTGAGGTGGGGAGCAAGAAGGGGGAAGGAAGGGAGAGAATCGGGTGCTAGAAAAGTTTACGCTATATAAAACTGCATTAAGTAAAATAAATACTTGCACCCATTCACAACATTATCTGAAAAGGTGTGGGCAGAAGGTGAGGTGGGGAGCTAGAAGGGGGAAGGAAGGGAGAGAATCGGGTGCTAGAAAAACTCGAGGAAGATTACTTCATATCATTTTTTACACCTCGTTTTATTTTATTCTAATTGTAACAGATCTTTGTGTAGAGTGCAGAGTAGTGAGTGTGCAGAGTAGTGAGTGTGCAGAGTAGTGAGTGTGCAGAGTAGTGAGTGTGCAGAGTAGTGAGTGCTAGAGAGTGCAGAGTAGTGAGTGCTAGAGAGTGCAGAGTAGGGAGTGCTAGAGATTGCAGAGTGACTAGGGAGTGCTAGAGAGTGCAGAGTGACTAGGGAGAGCTAGAGAGTGCAGAGTGACTAGGGAGTGCTAGAGAGTGCAGAGTGACTAGGGAGTGCAGAGTGACTAGGGAGTGCTAGGGAGTGCAGAGTGACTAGGGAGTGCAGAGTGACTAGGGAGTGCAGAGTGACTAGGGAGTGCAGAGTGACTAGGGAGTGCTAGGGAGTGCAGAGTGACTAGCTAGGGAGTGCAGAGGGAGTGCAGAGTGACTAGCTAGGGAGTGCAGAGGAAGTGCAGAGTGACTAGTTGGGGAGTGCAGAGGGAGTGCAGAGTGACTAGGGAGTGCAGAGTGACTAGGGAGTGCAGAGGGAGTGCAGAGTGACTAGGGAGAGCAGAGGGAGTGCAGAGTGACTAGGGAGTGCAGAGTGACTAGGGAGTGCAGAGTGACTAGGGAGTGCAGAGGGAGTGCAGAGTGACTAGGGAGTGCTAGAGAGTGCAGAGTGACTAGGGAGTGCTAGAGAGTGCAGAGTGACTAGGGAGTGCTAGAGAGTGCAGAGTGACTAGGGAGTGCTAGAGGATGCAGAGTGACTAGGGAGTGCAGAGTGACTAGGGAGTGCTAGGGAGTGCAGAGTGACTAGGGAGTGCAGAGTGACTAGGGAGTGCAGAGTGACTAGGGAGTGCTAGGGAGTGCAGAGTGACTAGGGAGTGCAGAGTGACTAGGGAGTGCAGAGGGAGTGCAGAGTGACTAGCTAGGGAGTGCAGAGGGAGTGCAGAGTGACTAGCTAGAGAGTGCAGAGGGAGTGCAGAGTGACTAGGGAGTGCAGAGTGACTAGGGAGTGCAGAGGGAGTGCAGAGTGACTAGGGAGTGCAGAGGGAGTGCAGAGTGACTAGGGAGTGCAGAGTGACTAGGGAGTGCAGAGTGACTAGGGAGTGCAGAGGGAGTGCAGAGTGACTAGCTAGGGAGTGCAGAGTGACTAGCTAGGGAGTGCAGAGGGAGTGCAGAGTGACTAGCTAGGGAGTGCAGAGGGAGTGCAGAGTGACTAGCTAGGGAGTGCAGAGTGACTGCCGAGATTAAGCTAATGGCAATGTAAATGACAATGCCATTTATTTATCTGTTTTCAAAACCAACACATAAATACAAATGTTGTCATTTACAATGCCAATAGCTCTAACTTTTCCAAAGGCGAAACCATTGCATTGTAAATGCTTGTTTGGTTTTCATCTGCTCCACTGATGAGATTTGTGAAATGTTTTTTTTTCTCTGTTTTAATTTGTTGGTGATAGGCGTTAAGTGCTGTTTTAAAGCGTTTCCTTTTCTCGACCTCATAGCGTTTCCTCCATTGTTTTTCTAGTTGTCTGCACTGGCCTTTCATGGCTTTCAATTGGGGGGTAAACCAAGGGGCTGATTTTCGTTTTTTGATAATGGATTTCTTTTCTGGAGCTAAAGTATTAGCTATGGACAGCATCCATTTGTTGAATAGATTTTTGTCAGTGTCCGGGTCACCTGTAAGGGCCGGTTTTGTGGTTTCCGCCAGGGTCTGTAGGTCAGGATTAGCTAGCATGTTCTTCCAATTTCGTGTGGGGGCCTTGAAGGTGGGTTTGTTTGTTGTTTGTCCGTGGTCATAGGTAAAATTAAAGGGAATGCATTTATGGTATGTCCAGGTGAGTGTGCCTGGAGAGGCCGTCATTATGTGCATATGGTCCAATCATTATTTGATCCATTTTTTTATTCCAGTAGATTTTTAAAACTTCATCCACAGGCAGGAAATTAAAACCATATGCAAATGGCGGAAAATAAATACAAAGCCAGTGTTATCAACACTTTCAAACAGCTCCCCCCTCTTCCCATCAATTGAAGACATTCTCTCCAAAGAAAGATAATACACTCTGTGTCTCAGACATGCTAGTGACCCACACCTCTCAAATCCAACAGCGTGTTGAAATGAAATGATGAAATGATTACGTACTTGTATAGCGCACGACTACCCATAGGCATCTCGGCGCTTGTACGAATACCGCCGAGGAACCCTTCTTGGCCTTTCCCTGTGAGGAGCCCACTCCTGGGCACCCCCAAGGTGAAGTCAGGCATCCTCAGCGTTGTTGGGGCCGTTGTAGAGATTAAGCAAGCTATTGCCCAGAGGTGCAGAGTGGGACTCATGATTAGAATAGGCACCGAGGCGAGAATTATCAGGTCCGAGGAAATTGAGCCCGAGACCCGCCGAGGCGGGAATTGATCCCTGGTCCCGGCCAGACTACTGCATCGGAGTATGCTGGTCTAACCATTGAGCCACACTTCTGTGTTATAAACCGCACCAGACCAGTGCCCTGGTATAAGCTAGAGTTAAAGGAGGTGAAACCTGCATTGTGTCGACACTGGCGGGAAAGGGATGATGAAGATAGCAAAATCAAATTTAAAACGCAACTTGCAGAATGTAAAGGCAAAACCAAACATGCAAAGCCCTTTTGCAAGACTAAAAAATCTCAGGAACACATAATAAACAGAGTTTTTTTGATATCCTGAATCATTTTTCGTCCCCAAATATAGTCAGAATTACCCTGTTTCCAAACGAGGAAATCTTTGATAATCTAAATACTTTTTTATTAACAAAAAAGTTAATTAAAGATAGTATAAACAATTACAGGAGCAGTAATTCTGAAGGTGAGTCTGAAAATAACTCTACTCTCCTTATCCTTTTTTGAAGACATAAACAAGCTCCATGAATTTATCATCAAGGTCAAATCTGGGTCACCATCTGACCCTTGCCCTCCAGCAGTCATAGAATCTTTGACCTCAGCAATCCCCTGCAGAATGTTTTCAGCAAATCAGTAGCTCAAGCTATTGTTCCAAGTGCATTTTAAAATGCTGTAGTGCTTCTGTTACTGAAAGATTAGGGAGATGACCCTGATATACTCAAGAATTATAGGCCAATATTTCGACTCCTTTGACCTGCAAAAATCATACAATCTCACGTTGCTTCAGAGGACCATGATCACTTTGGCACAAACTTTCTCCACCCCTCCGAGTCAGTCATCCTATCTGTGGTTGATACCTTAAAATGGGATGATAATCTAGAACTGATCTCTGCTCTGGTGCTTTTAGATTTGGTTGTCACCTTTTTAGAAGGTCGACCATCATATGTTAGTCGTCCGTTTAGAAGAAGCTGGCTCTCGGGGCTCTGCCTTGGAATGGATTAAATATTTCCTACCGATCGTTGTTGGGGTACACCAGAGATTATCATTCTTCCCGCACCTCTATAATTTGAGTTGCGCTATTGGTGAAAGAACTGTCTTCCAGACGTTGCAGGTTTATAACTACACCGACTCTCAGTTGTTAATGTGTGTGGGTAGAATGTCCATCTCACCGCTCCAGTCTCAAAATATGATGCAATTTGATGATTACTTGACGAGGTTTTGACTGAGATTTTAAGTCTAAATGCAGATTTGTGCTGAAACTGCTTTGGAAACTAACCCCACTTCTCTCACTTTAGGCAAGAAAAGCAATAGGGGTGGCCGCAGTCCTAGCTAGATTGCATTATGCCAACCGAGTATATGTAACAATACCCAATATTACCATTCATAGACTCCAAGTAATTCACAACGATGCGTGACCTACTCCTGAAGAAAACTGAGGATCAGCAAGGCACAGGGCAGACTGGGGTAGACGAGGGCCCTGAAGTCATGGTGACCCGAAACTTTTGGAATCTCTGCTTGCCTCCCTTCAGGAGTATTTCCTGAAGGTGAAGACATACTTGCAGTCTCACATGAGAGAAGTCCGCCGTGATGTGGACGCGGTTGGGGGAAGGTGGCCGCACTGGAAGAAAGCTCGATGTCCAAAGAGGAGGAATTTTCGCTGCTTCAACAGGAGGTTATCCGGTTGCAAGGCCAACAACTTGAACTCCAACAACATACAGAAGATTTAGAGAACAGATCGCGGCGAAACAATATTTGTATCCGGGCGGTCCGTACTGGCGCAGAAGCAGGTGACCTAGAATGCTAGGTACAGGCCTTGTTTAGCACTGTGTTGGGCACCACTGGGGAAGAAGTGATCAAAGTGGATCGTTGCCATCGAGTGGGCCCCCGCGTCAAACTAATCGCTCACCTGCAGATATTTTAGTTTGCATGAAGGACTTTAAAGTAAAGGAAGCCATCTTGAAAGCAGCTCGATCCACCCAATTGCAACAATTTAGAGACCACTCCCCATGATTATTTCAGGACCTAGCGGCATTGCATTGCAGCAGAGGACAGATTTTCGACCTGTGACAGGTCACCTGCGATTTGCAGGAATTGCGCACTCTTGGGGTCACCCATTCTGCCTCTTTTTTCGATGTGAGGGCAGGCTTCACCAGCTCTGCTCTCTAGAGGAGACATGCAGACCACCTGACCTCACCCTTGATGGCCAAGCATCTCAGGGCTCCCCTCCTGGAGCCGGGGGCCTACCTGGCCGTCAACACGGCTCCAAGACTGAGGCCAGATTGGACCCTATGCACCCTGATCCGGCGACTATCACCAAAGAAAGGTCAGCTGTGATTCATTCACTCTCTGGTGCTTTGGGTGACGCTGTTAATCCCCCCAGCTAATTACTCTTGGGGCGTTGGTGATCTTGCGGCGACAGGCCTGATGGGGACAACTAAACCATGATATTGGTAAGTGTTTCTTGCCTTCATGGTTGCCCCCTTGTATTTGGACCTTCTGTCATTAATGGACTTTGAACACTCTTTGTTACGTCATTTATTTATTTATTTTTTCACAACGTTTTGTTTGGGGTTCCCCTCCAGCCAGTCAATTCCTCAACACTCTTTCACTCCACCTATTAGTAGTGGGTTGTCCATATTTTACGAAGCTCCTTCTGTCTCCTATGGGTTTTGCATAGCACGACTATGACTTGTCTATATCTGTTCTCCCTTGCATGACTGCTGAGACTAAAATAATTTGCTTAAATGTGTGAGGTCTTAATACACCCACCAAGAGGAAACCAGTTTTATCTCTGCTAGAGCACTCCTTAGGTGGAATTTGTTTGCTTCAAGAGACTCACCTACTCCCAAAATACACACACAGAATGCATGCTAGAGGGTTCCCACAGCAGTTCTGGTCCGCGGGTAAGTACAAGTATGGGGTGAGGGGGCAAATCTTGTTTTCCAAGCATTTTCCTGGCACTGTCCTGGGGCTTGTGGCTGAAGTCAAGGGCCTATTACTGGCCCTTAGGGTACAAATAGATACATTCCATTTTATGGTGGCATCAATGTACTCCCCCAATGAGCACAAAGAGGCCTTATTATTGGACACCCTAGCTAAGGTACTACACTCCCTTGATGCAGCTGTTGTGGTGGGAGGCAATTTAAATGTGGTGATGGATGGTGAACTAGACCGCTCTAGTTGGTGGTACCGGTGCCCTGTCGGTGGGAGGCTGGGAATGGTGGGATGATTGTGGCCAGTGTGATGTGTCGCGAGACTACCCCTACTTTTCTGCGGCTCATAAGATCTATGCCCGGTTTAATCATTTCCTAGCTTCCCCTTCCGCCCGGGAACGTGTCCAATCATCTTCTATTGAGGCTCGATCACTCTCAGATCATGTGCTCATAACATTATCGATACTTGTTTCTTCTTCCTACGATAGGGCTCCTCCGTGGCCCCTCCGGGACACTATGCTGCTGTCCCCGGCAATAGTGACCACACTGAGGAATACTATTCAGGAGTATCTTTCGCCGAATGAGGATGGCACCACAGCCTTGTCTTCGGTGTGGGAGGTATTGAAGCTGGTAGCCCGGAGTGCTCTTATAGCTAAGGCTGCATTTTATAATAAAAATGAGGAGAGATAAGAGGGTAGAGCTTGAGTTGAGGCTAAGGTGAGGGAATTGGAGGCTATCGATAAAAGTTCTGGTGCTCCGCGGATATGGAGACTGCTTGAGAAAGAGCGGCTATACCTCAAAACACTTAGATTTAGATTGGGCTGAACATGCAATACTACGTCTGAAGCATAACTACTACGTGGGGACCAATAGCGGTGGCCAAAGGTTAGCACATTGCTTATGCAGCAAACAGCATGCACAAGCGATTAAAAGGATCCGCAGTATGGCGGGGGTGGAGGCCATTGAAGCTACTGGTATTGCCGATAACTTCAGGGCTTATTACGCGGATCTGTATGCGCATGATGCTTCAGTTTCCTCAGATCCGCTGGCCTACTTAGACGTGGCCTCTGTTACCCCCCCTACCAGCTAGGGACGGCAGCTGCCTTGGATGAGTCTATCCACCTTGAGGAAGTAGTTTCAGCGATAGCGCATTTAAAACCACTTAAGGTGCCTGGCCCAGACGGGTTCAGTGCCACCTTTTATGAGACCTTTTGTCCGGAGCTAGACCCGATACTTACCCGAATGAAACGGACACACTTACTGCAACGATACTCCAAGCCGTGATTACGGTCATACCAAAACCAGGTGAGGACCTCAAACTCTGCAGTTCGTACCGCCCGATATCTCTACTGAATATTTATGCTAAGCTGTTTGGTAGTGTTTTAACCCAGTGCCTCAATTCCCTGATGCCTGGCCTCATAGATCCAGACCAAGTGGGATTCATCCCGGGTCGACAGTGTGGCGATAACACCAAGCACCTCTGCCATCTCATAGATAAAGTTTAACGCTCACGCGAGGGGGCCTTGCTCTTCACGGTGAATGCAGAGAAGGCTTTTGACAGGGTGCACTGGCCCTATTTGTTTGCTACCCTGAGACACTTTGGCATGGGCACACGCTTTCAAAGCTGGATCGTGAGCATCTATAGCCCGCCACGTGCTTCAGAGTTCTGTTCTACTTTAGAGTGAACAGGGTCAGATCTGCTGATTTCCACATTGGCTGGAGCATGAGACAGGGGTGCCCTCTCTCTCCTCTCTTGTTCGCCTTTTGCTCAACAACTTTGTGATAACCCTATGGCTATGGGTATCCCCTTCGGGGCGGAACAACACCTGATCAGCTTGTACGCGGATGATGTCATTTTTTCTATTACCCTCCCGATTACCTCCCTTCCAGCTATTGTAGCAGATCTCCACACATTCAGACAGCTTTCAGGCTTCTGGGTTAACTTACACAAATCTGAAATCCTGAACTTGACCTCCAACATGCGCATGGAGAGGGCTTTACGCTTCCAGTTTGACTTCAACCGGGTTGAGATAGATTTGCCGTACCTCGGTGTTGGACTTGGCCCTTTTTGCAGGGTCATCCCTGAACTTTTTGCCTTCCAACTGTATTTTGTCTGACCTGTTTTTGTTGGTTTTATTCCTCTGGGCACTTTACCACTGCTGATCAGTGCTAAAGTGCATATTCTCTCCCGACTGTAAATTGATGTATGGATTAGTGACTCAATGATTGGCTTATTTGATTTACTGTCAGACTTTAGTACAGTGCACTGCGTGTTCCCATGGCTGGTAAATCAAATGCTACTACTGGACTTGCAGCACTGGTTGTGTTACCAACAGAAGCAGCCTGTAAAATGTGTCTCAGGTCTGACATTGCAGAGCCTGTGTGCAGTCTGGTACTGCCATGTTGACTGGGCAAGTGTGCCCACTTGCCAGTCCATAATCCTTCCCTTTCCTGCATATTAGTCACCCCTATGGTAGGCCCATGGGCAGGGTGCGTTGTAGGTAAAAGGTAGGACATGTCCTGGTGAGTGTGGCTGGGTCTGATAGTGAACTACAGCCATTTTCGTTTTTCACTATTGCAAGGCTACCTGTTCCCCATAGGCCAGAATGGGCAGTTTGATTATTACATCTTATAATCCTAACTGACTCAGGGAACCAGGTAGAAATTCGAATTTAGTATGTCTGAACTCAGAATGACAAAATACTTCTTTTAGTGAAGTTGGTTTTAACATTCTGTGTATGAAAATACCACTTTTAGAAAGTAGGTATTTTCTTGCCGAACCATCCAACATGCCTCTGTTTGGTTTGTGTATTCCATGTCTGGTTTGTGAGTGACAGGGGGCTGGATTGGACTGGGCACATGCACCCTTTGCCTTCAGAGGATAAAGGGTTTGCTAGTATATATATTGGAACCCAGACCCCAGAACTTTAGATCACTTTTGGGAAACAAGAAGAACCTTTGCTGAGGAGAGGAACAAGAGAAACTGGGGAGGAGACTATCCCTAAGCTGAGTGCTGTTTGGGGAATTGGCCTGCAGTGGTGGTTGCCTACCAAAGGAACGAGAAAGGACTTTGTGCTACTTTCAAATGAACTTGTTAAGGATCTCCGAGGGCTTGAGATAGAACGTACCTCTTGCTGAAGTCTCAGGGACAACAGACTTCACCAACCAGCTCCCCTGCCTTCCCTTGCTGGGAAGTACAGTATTGTGGAATTTTGTCGTTTGTGGTCTTGTGTTAAGTCCCTCTGTAGTGTTGTCACTTGATTACTGTATGTGTTCACAAACGCTTTACACATTACCTCTGAGATAATCCTGCCTGCTTGTGCCAAGCTACCATGGAGCTGAGCAGGGGTTATTTTAGGAGTGTACCACCTTACCCTGACTAGACGCAAGGGTCCCTATTTGGACAAAGGTGCCTACCTGTGCCATGAGCTGTCCTCCAGATCCTGCCCTTCACTGCAGACCAGCTCTCGGGATCACTCACCCATGAGAGACCACTCCTTGAAGACTTTGGGCACCGAATCCACAGACTCCGACCTCTCCCGGAGCCCGGCATTTCTCGGCTGACATGCCCCGTGTGGAACTATGACTGGTGCCCTCCAGGCCACGGCGACCTCTTTATACATGGACACAACACACCACGCCAATCAGATAAATCTGGCGATATACAATCTTAATGATGGGGGTCCTCCATGCTACCCTGAAACTAAACATTATAGTTTAGCCTGTTTCTTCTACAGTTATAGGATGACAGATGCTTCTGTTCTCGAAGTATAGGGTGGGGGGTGGCGGGGTTTGGACCGTTGGCTTGGGTTCGCACCTAGTTAAGCAGTTCAAGGGTCACAGCACTTCAGCCTTGCACCAACACGACCTTACACTTCAACTACACACCAACAGGTGAGGCCTCCAGCCACCACTAGTAATCGCCCAAGCATTCCCTTTACAATGGAAGGACCCCGGGATTCCTTGGGCCCCCAACACCGACCATGACACAGACGGCACATAGAGAGGACTCTCTCCGGGGAATGTCATGGAATGTCAACTGCCTGCTGGACAGAATCAAGAGGACCGCTGTTCTGCGACATGCCCAAAGATACACTCCCAACAAACTCCTGCTCCAGGAAACCCATCTCATGGGTAATCTCTGTCCCTTCCTTGCAAGATACAGGTTGACAGATCCTGGCACTCAGGCTTCACACGGGGCTCACGCAGAGTGGCGATCCTCCTGAGGCATAACTTGCCCTTCGTGCCTACTCAAATCACCAGGGATCCCCACAGATGCTTTGTTGCCCTCTCAGGAACAATGGGCAAAAACTCCCTCAACGTCCTCTCTATCTGTGCCACACACACACAGACTCTAGACTACACTGCTGAAGTGATTAGCTCCTTGCTACCAGGAACAACGGTCGTAGGAGGGGAATTCAATGCAGTCATGCAGCACAGTCTCGACACCACAGGGACCCCTTCTGCCTCACGTGTTCTATATTCCAAGCAATTGGCAAGCCGGACCGAAGCCATGAGTATTTGTGATGTATGGAGGACATGGAACCTGCAGGACACCCAATGCACTCAACTTCAGCAGCACACCACACTCAGGCCCGCGTCGACATGATCTTTATGCCGGTTCCCAAATGTCGCAGGGTCAGAGAAATAGTTATCCTCCTTGAGGCATCTCGGATCACTCATCTTTGCCCCTAACCTTAGGTGGCACACCCCTGATACACTTCGCCCCATGTGGAGGATGAACGCTTGGTTTCTCCAAGACGAGAATTTCAAGGAAGCAATCGGAGCGGGAACTTAGGCAGTAATTTCTCACTAATCAAGATTCTGTCTCCTCCCCGGGTACCCTTTGGGAAGCGGGTAAGGCCACCATACGCGGTTTCGCCAAAGGCCACCTTGCAGCCCAAGATAGCAGGCTCGCCTTCCACGAGGCCAAAGCAACCTGACTCGAAGGGAGCTCATCCGGGGCAACGAACGAGTCCCAGTTGGGCCAACTGGCACTGGCGAGAGATGAAATTAAACAAATCTCGCTAGACTCGGCAAAGCTCCTATGAAGGTCCTCCAACGCTCGCATATATGTATGGGGTGATAAAAATGGGAGAATACTACACAGGTTAGTGTCATACCCAGGCATGGTGCGTCTATTGGGGTGTTGGTACGTAGCCCCCCCCGCCCGCAGCTCCCTCGGCGTTTCTGAACTTAAGTAAACTGAATCAGTTTACTTAAGTTCAAGGACACTGAGGGAGAACTGACAATCATGTCAGTCAGCATGACGTCGGACCGCCCACCCCCTTCAGAGACGGAAGGGGGTGGGCGGCCGCAATCATATTGACTGACATGATTATCAGACCAGGGGCAACAGGCAGCAACACAGGTGCGCATGAGTGGGGAAGGTGAGTAAATGTTTTGCCCTTGCCCAGTCATGCGCACTTGTGTTTGCATTGGTTTGCGCATGCCCATTAGGAGCCCCTCGGTCTCCTAATGGGCAGGTGGCAGGCAAAGAAAAACCATGCCCGTAGCCAATCCTGGCACTGCTAACAGTGCCAGGACTGGCTGAGAGGGGCTGCCAGTCCACTCCAGTGCTGTCCGTGAAGGCACCAAGGGGAGCAGAGGTGGCGCGAACCGGCTGTGAGGTAAGTTTCAGTTTTATAATAATATTTAATTCCCGGACCCCCCTCGAGCCGCGACTACTACTACTACTACTAACTGAGTGACTAATAGCTGCTCCGAGCAGGCTCAACTGCGCAGTGCAGCACTGCATATTTACTATATTGCCTTGCATTGGCTGGCTGCTGACTTTAGTTCAATTGGGACTGGAGGTAGCAGGAGGGCAGAGGTTGTCACCATTATGTGAGTGCAGTGAAGAAAGATGAGGGAAGAGATGGGGTGACAGCACAACCAGAAATGAAAGGACTGGGGGGTGAGAAGGATGTCAAAAGATGGATGCGAGATATTGAAAGAAGAGGAGTTTATAGTAAGCCTAAAATGGTATTTGTACGTCACGGGTGCACACTGCATTTGCAAACGCGGCTTTAACTAATCCAGTGGCAGAGTTACATATGATGTCCATGTGGCAGCTTGTCCCCTGTCACAACACGTTCACCTGGATTGCTTCCCTATACCGTAGTTAGATGTAATTCGATATCCCTCATTCAACAGCCAAAAACGCTACACTCTGCAACAGGCGCATTGGCCCACTGTTCTATGCTGCATCTAAACCCACTTTCCTTGGCAAGAGTGCAGTTTTACAAATTCGCTAATTCATTCTGCCACCATTTGGCGCGCATTTCTGTTGAATGCATTTTCAGTGTATTTCCCCGTGAGCCAGGACTTGTTGGTGCGGTTGTGGGTCTGTGCAATGTCTGATGACTTCATGTGTACGAAGGAGAGAGGCGAGCCTCGTGCTGCTAAACTTACGCCCAATGAGTGAAAGTTGAGTTGCTTATGCATTTCCTATTGAATAACAATAATGAAGCTGCAGCGCCTCCAGGCACTACCTGTCAGACTTTAGCGCTTTTGATGTGCCTGCTGCTGTCTGTGTGCCAGTCAGGAGGCATTTAAACTCCTGCACAACATTAGCGCGCAGCATGTTGCATGCAGCAAGAGCTGTGTGCAAGCAGTGGCACAGAAGTGTAGAGGGCATCATTTTGGTATAATGGCGCGTTGTTGATTGGTTTAACGCGTCTGCGGTGCATGTATAATAATCATTCGTGTCTGAGGGGCACTGAGGACAGTGAGCCCTGAAAGCTATCAGAATTGAGTATAAACTCTGAGAGAAACTGGGAGCATCAGGGAACAAATATTAATCGTTCACCACTACAACATAGGTTAACATTTTTAATTATTAAGGAATACGCCGATGGAGCATAGATTGTTGGAAGGGGTGTGATATGCACAGCTTTTAGAAACACGCCTTTTAAACGACATGTCGTTTTGAGCGTTCCCCCGGGTATATTTATATAGATTAATATTGATCTTCTTAAAGCAAATCTAATTTCAGCTGATCGATTTTAAATTTAAAAAATGTCATTCTGTGGATGTTTGTTTTGGTTTTCTTGGCTCTAACAGATGGTGGTTCAATGATATCAGTCCTCGGGGGCGCAGTCACGGCCGGGGGAAATTGCTGAACGTCTTTGCATGCAGTGACTGTGTGAGTTTTGCACTGCAACATGTGTTAAGGTGTCGGTAATCCAAAACTAGACGGTACGAATTGTCTGGTTTGGAGACCGGAAACAAAGGATTGTTCATTTGTGAGGTGCAAGTTTCAATCACCCCTTGGTATTCTAGCTGATCTAGTATTTCATTTACTTGTTTTTTAGCTTCTTGCTTAATTGGGTACTGCCTTTGTGCAGTAGGTTGTGATTTTAACTGGACTTTGTGAGGAGGAGAATCCTCATCCCATCCTACATGATTTTTATATAAAGCAGGTGCTAAGGCCACTGCCCACTTTCTAGCAAGTGTATATTTTTTATGAATCGGTATTTGATTCGAGAAGGCAGGCATAATTACTTCTTCGCCATGAGGGCACTCCCTGACAAACTCTGGTGGCCAGTCTTTTTCAGCTAGAAGGATGTCATAGCCTTTGGATAGGTTATCCCAAAATAGTCCCCTTATTTTCCTAGTCTTATCTCGCTCTATACGTAATGTTATCTCGTATATTTTGTGGGGCTTGCTAACTCTGGTATCTGCAGTTTCCACTTGAAGGTATTCATTCGTGTCCACTGTCTCCAGATGATTCATAAGGACTTTGCGAGCTATGCTCACCTCTGCTGCGCTGTCTAGCATTGTCTGAGCCCATTCTCCGTTTTTCAGTTGTGTCCTCAGTATTCTCGGCATTGTTAACTACCTTGATACTGGCTACCTTCTTTTTTGGAAATTGTGATTTCTTTTTCAGTTGAGCAGGTTCCTTGTCTTTGGACTTGGCGTGCTCTTCTGATCGTCCTCTTCTTTCCGATTTCTGCGAGGAATTCTGAAAAGATTGAGAGGGACGTGTATCAATGTCTTGATATCTATCAGGTTTTTTAATATTATCCCTATTTCTAAGGTTATATCTATTCCCAGAGGGTTCACTCTGAGGTGACCTTTGTCTCGGGTTTGGAGATTTCTCTCTTCGCCTAGGAGACCTTCCTCTGGACTGGAATCTCTTTTCTTTAGGATTGGATTGTTTATTTCCATCCCAGTTCTTTTTTGGTGAATTATTATTAAAAAATATTTTTTCTGGACTTGTAGTCAGTTGCGGTTTTACTGGTATTCCACCTAGACTATCTCTGCCTAGTTCTTCATAGGATTTTTCTATGATTCTGGCAATTTCAGCTGGTTGGTCTGCTATATCTGTCTCTTTTAACCTCTGGCGGATCGCCACGTTTGCTGCTTCACCCTTTATGTTGGCTAGTAATATAGCCGAGACCTGCTTGAAGTCTTTCAGTAATTTCATACCAAGAGTTAAAGCAGGTTCTGGACCGTATTCATCTTGAATTTGTTTTAGCACATCTGGTATCACCGAAATGGATGGGACACCGTGCGTTTTTGTGTAGATGGAAGCAAAGACTGTACCCCAAGTGTCACAGTCCTCAATGTGTGGTGCGATTCCCATTGGGAGACATATAGTCAGAATCCTGTGTTTTTCTAATGGGGTGGTGTCAGGAAACACCGCCTCTATTTGGGTAATTTTCTGTGCCAACCAGAATGGTATTTGTTCCCGTTTAGCTGGAACTTTACCTAGGCAGGATTGGATGTTCTGTGGTGTAATTTTATTTGTGTTCCCCTGGTGAGGGGTCAGCTGTGGAAGTTTAATCGCTGGCTGAATTGTTGAAGTCCGCATTACATACTGAACTAATTGTCTATGAATTTTTAGTAGTTGTTTTAGCTGTATTAATAGCTCTGCTGCAGGCATTCTTTCGATGTCTGGATGTGGTGTGTATCCGGCTAGGACCGGCCACGTTGCTCCTGGTCTTCCTAAAGGACCGAGCCTTGTAATGTGATTGTTATGTATTAGGGCGCCATCAAATAAGAGCAAATGCTCTTGGAATTTGAGTGGTACTTCCACCTCCTCGAAAGGAGTGTACTCATTAGGAGGTTCCTCTACTTTGTAATAGTGGAAGTACTTTGTTACAGCATTTGCTGCTGGAAAATTTATCCATGTATAGTATACCTCTGTCTGTCGATATTCGTGTGCCTCGATTACGAATATGACTGTGCCACCTCTAGGTGTCAGTCCATTTTCTATAAGTTTTAGAGTTATAGCTCTCCTTTTGGCGACCTGGATGAGTATTATATCCGGGTCTGCATCGAGTGCTGTAGTATCAGCTGCTGCTATTTCAGTAGCTAATCTAATTGCCTCTCTTTCTTCATCACTCTCTGTCATTTTACCGACAGGAAGCTTATGTCTTTTGTTTGCAGATCAGGTTTCTTTATGGAACAAAGATTAGATGCACAATATTTTGGAACTGTTTTATCCTTCAACGTTGACTAGACCAAGAACCATACATAGGAGTTCCCTCCTGCGAGGTTTTGGAGGATATAATAACCTTTCACCCACTCCAGACGTCTTTGGAGTATTTGGAAAAAGGGGTCTGAGTGAGAAAGCACGACTGAGTTACTCTAAATGTCTTACGTTAGTTTTATCGCCCTTTCCAAACGCGTTGGGCGCCATGTAGTGTAGCTCCTATTTTCCCAATAGGCTCTGCGCATTGGAATAGTGCCTACAGCAGTAAAGGCCTAGGCCAGACGTTAACTAGGTCTACTACTGTCGATACTAGACTTAATTTTTGGGTTTGCCAGCTAAGCTCAGAGTTCGCTAGAAACTTTCTCGAATGTTCAAGGAAGGATTAACTCCCCTGATTAGACAAGAAGGGATTTAGTTTCTGACAACCATAGAACATGACAACTTTGCTCTCCCCTAATCAAGAGTCAATCTCGAGAGTCGTGTGAGCACAAGGCAATTATTTTACTCAGTCAGTACGTGCATTCTTAGTCTCATCAGAATGTAGAGAAAAGGAAGAGACGGGCGTGTTCAATAAAAGATGTTATTTATTGATCAGTCTCTTTTCTCGTACAAGAGAAATGGATCGATATTATTGCAATACTTATAGTTAAGTAAAGTGCATACATTAGAAGCAATAGTATAAAATAATACTGTAAAAACATTGATATGGTTTCTGAGCCATATGATGTTTAAAATGAATAAAATATATTTACATATACATATACATTTGACTAAACGTACTCAACTGGTGTTTCTAAATACGCCTACCCCGTGTACCTGACCTAAGTCTAATGCGTGGGCGGGAATAGAAAGTTACAGTTTAGTTTAAGTTTGTTTTTGCCAAGTGAATAACTAAAGAATTCTCTAGGAGGGGTTATTCAGTTCTGTACCTGGAATTTAGGATGAATGAGGAATGGTATCTCTTTCTCTGCTCTCGATATTCCAGGCTGCCTGCGAGGGCTGCCCAGAAGCGCCGGTGCTGGGTCTCTCGGCTTGAGATAGCAGCGCGTCTCTCAGCGCGTCAGGAAGGCGGGGCTGCTGCCTGCGGGGTCTGCTTCTGCTCTCGGCTTCGGCAAGTATGGCTGCTCCGTCTTGTCACCACGCGTGTGTTTGCATAGGGCAAGGTCGGCAATATTTATACCTTAAAGGTGCCGGGATTGACGTAAGGATGGACATAGGTACGTCAATAAAGATGTCATACGACTTGCTCGTTAGCACATTCTTTACTAAAGTTCTCTGTGAAATCAAAACAATGGCCGCACGGATTATCCAGGTTGTCATAGGTTTGATTTGTTATGAGAACGTCGTATGCCTTATCAGGGGCTGGAGGAATATCGCTTGTCTAATTAGATCTCAAGCGTTATGACCTAATCAGATAACACGTTCCTGTGCCGTAGTGTGACTGCGTCAGATAACGGTATCTGCATCATGGGGAATTTCTTGCCTCATGGGCTGACTGTTAGTTAACTAGCTAGGTAGCTTAACCAGAATAGGGTCAGGAATAGGGGGATCGATTCAGAACCTATAGAAATACACGACACCCACTCCACGCTAACTATGGTCATATCTACTAATCTATGCATAGTATAACATAGTACAACATACTATAGAGTATAGTGTATACCTTACCACCCCAAAATACATAAATGCATTTCGAAATTTTCAAATATACTGAAAAATTGCAGTCATATATATTGTATGCACTTAAGCTATGAATTAAATGCAAAAGTAAACACGCATTGTTATGCATTATTGCTTGTTGGTATATGAGAAATACACATGAAATGGCTCTTAATATGGCTATACAGAAGAAAGTCGAAACCATTTCATCACATAAAATCTATTGCGAACATACCAGCGGGCAGCTAAAGTCTATAAAGTCTATAAAGTATCTAAAATAGAAATCTTAGTTCTCTAGGAATAGTCTCTTACTTTAAGCAGAAAATCAGTGTCCCGGGAAAAAATATATAGAAAAATATTTTAGGGGCTTGCTGAAAAAAGTTGCTGTCCGTGAACTGGATTGTAATTGTTCATGTGACTTTATTTTTAAAGTTGAAGGCCGAATTCAGGGAACGCCGTGTGCGAGTTTACTCAAAAGTCTCTATTTCTGTTCCGGAGAGAACATCATATCATTCAGGCTTTCGAAAAAACTGTCAACAGCTTCATGGGAAAGTTCCACTAAGTCGGAAATAGGTGTAACCATGCATTCATGCGCATGATTGTCTGCATTGACATTCTGATTTGCATTGCTGACAGAAGGTCGTACCTGTTCGATGCTGCTTTCATCTTGAACTTCACTACTCTTCAATCGCAGTGGTGAAGATTCCAGGAATGCCGTCATCAGAATTGGCAGCCTTTGAGGGCAGCACAGTGCGTGAACCTTGGTAGGAACCAACAGTGTATCTGCATCCACCGGCGCATCCGATTGTAGCGTCAGACAGGTGTCTAACACGCATTCTTCTCCGCATAGCAGACACCTTAGTACAGGTAAAACACACCTTTGCCACATTGGTCGAAATGATAGAAACCAAGTCATGTTTAGGTCTCTAAGCCGGGATAGTCCCAGGATTTTTGATATCCGGTCCCGGTATCCAATGGCTAGGATCGTATCTTCCATTGTCGCGAGAGTTTGATCTGTGACATGGGTTGCCATAACGAAAAATAAGGACTAGGAATAGGATTCCTGCAATTAGTCCTAGGATCAGGGGAAGTCCGCCAAAAATCGAATGGACGAAGTCTGGAAAAATACCCAGTATGGCTTTGAATGGTGTTAATGCCATCGAAAATACTGTCTTAAATACCTTTGAGACCCCTGTGGTATCAGAAATATTTAAGATTTCGCTCAGGATTTCCGCGAAATGTACGGGGGAATTAGTTGATAATAATGTATGTATCTCTGCAGTCGTCCTTGCGACTTGTAGATCATACGTTTCTTTAGATGACGTGAGCCTTGTAGGCGTCTGAAGAAGCACTGTTTTCATTCTGCTTAAAGTGTCTATTCGAATAGAAGTAATTTTCAGACCGGGCCATGCCCTTGCCTCCCTGTCTGGAAAGGAGCTGGGAAACAAAGAACGTCCACAGCACTTGACCTTCGCCGTCGTAGTGACGAGATAAGGAGTCCCGGGCATAAGACTACAGCATCTGCGGTCTACAATAAGAATGTAACTCCCATTATAGAGTCTTTGAAAGAATGGTTCTATTTCAGTTGCAGGTGCGCCTTGCTGGTGACATGAAAGGTTGTATGAATTCCCTTCACAGGCTCCGTGCAAACTAATACCGTTACACAGAAGCGTGCCGCTTAGTGACATAGCACAATTGTTGCCACTAAGAAACACTTTCTGTCCTTTGTTACTGACACATGCATGTGAATAGGGCAGGTTCCATGTTGTTTTAAGGTACCCCTTTCCCAATTTCTCGTACATGCCAGCCTGTATATATTTTTGGCAGTATTGAAACCTGAAGGTTGAGATTGGAATATTTATGATTCCGTGGATTATCCATTCACTGACAGGTCGTTCTGACATTGTCAACGGTAATCTTTCTAGTTTTTCAATGCTCAAGATTGTATAATCAGCACCCTTCTGCGCCATACCGATCTGTCTATCAGTAAGGTTAAAGATTTGGAATAGTGACGTTGTGTTGATTAAACGCCAAGGCACATAGCCTGAACGCAGATTTTGTAACGTCCAGCCAAGCTGTACAATAGAACGCAATTGTGACTGACCATGTTGTAATAACAGTAAGTCTTGCGATAATATATCGATTGCTGAAGACACAATGCTGTCCAATGAAAAAATTCTGGAGGACAGAGTCATTAACCCATTGTCCACTACAGAAAGTGATTTTTCCAAATTAATACGGTCAATTTCCCGTATTCTTTCTGCTGTCTCAATTTGAGTAACCTTCCAGGCCTCATTGTATGCTGCATATACAGAGGCTGCTATGAAACGCTTATGACGCTGTTTGCGTGGTCCCAGTATGAAATCACGCAAGTCAGCACCATCAGTAAGTAAAGTTAGGTGTTGCTTAATTTCAGGCAGTGTGGAAGTTTGTAGCCATTGAAGGCATAATTTGCCCACACTGTAGGTTGTTATTATCCCTGGGTGATGTCTTTGGGGATATCTAGGGTCTGGCCTGTTCATTTTGAAACCCTGTGTTTTATTCAGGAATCTATCTTGACAGTTATTTGTATCTGTGGGCCAGGTCAACCATTGTTTCCAATCAGGATGTGTTCTGTTTTGGTTAAGTATATGGTTCATGTCTATTTCTTCATCTGTTTCAGAGTTATTGCTAAACATTGTTGGCTTTGGAATAGACAGGTTATTTAAATCTTTGATTTTGGCTAAGCCAAGACAGGTGGTTTGTTGAACGGTGTCATTTAAAAATATCATTTGTTCTGGGATCATGCAGGCTCTAAACAAAGCTTCTAAACCCTGTACTTGCCATTCTTTTGTGCCCCAAACACTTTTCAAATCAACATGTTTGTCCCAATAATCAAATCCAAAAGTATTCATTTTTTCAAAGAAAGAATCTGAATATATCAATTTTGTGTTGGTTATCATGGTTTTCATCCCTGTCTTGTTTGACAATTTGTAATAAAATGTTTCAGCATTAGTTATGTTAAAACCTGAAAAATATGAATATTTGCCATACACGGTTCTAGAGCTCCCTTTTAGAGGTGTAGCACAATGTTCCCATTGATTAAAATTTAAAACATTTCTAGGTTGTGCAGATTTATGCAAGAAATGGTTACCATAATGGTTATAGCAGTACATGCTGTCATAATTTGTAGAACCCTGCAAATAATCATGTTTTGTAAATTTAGCAGACATTACTAAGTCAGACATCATATTGTTTATACTTTCAAAGTCCCAATCATCAGCAAATGAGTTTGGTTTTGCAAAGTCACTCAAGGAGATCTTGATTTGGTGTGGATATTTCAGGATCTCGACCGGACCATAAATTTCATAGTCAGTGTTGTCCCAGGCTACCCCACCAGATATTGGAATTGCTGTGAAGTTGGCTGAAGAAAGTTCTGAAGAAAGTTCTCTTTTCTCGACGTGTGAAGATGTGTGTGGTTTGAGGACCAAGTTGATGTTCTGACTTGCTGTGTCCATTTTAGCATATTTTCCCTCAATGAAGCGTCCCAAGGTAAATACCATGATGAGCCAAAGTATGAGGATAAATGCACCAAAACCCACCCAAAATTCAATCCATGGAGAAACCAGATATGTTTCTTTTAGTTGTTTCAAAAGTTCCTTAGCTTTGTCTTTAAAGGATTTTGATGATGGCTGTGTCTTTTGTTCGCTGAAGCCTTCAGAGGAATCATCGAAGTTGATGAAGTAACCGGATGCAGTTCTGTCAATTGTTCCAATTGGTTCAGGATTTTTGTTTCTCGCATTTTCACTTGGTACTTCTGTATAGGTTGGTGTGTCTCTGCTAAATGTCTTTATTTGGGTTTTCAGAGGTCTAAGTTCTATTGCATTGTTGCATAGTCCTTGTTGTTCTTCCGTAGGCGTTTCGAATGTGATGAGCCTCTTTGATAGGACCTCTGTACTGGTAGCAAACCTTGGTGTTCTGCTACTTATTGGGAGTCCACTTGGCCTACTGTTTGTTATCGGCCACATGTTGTGGTTTTACCAGGTCGATGGATACAACTCGGTTCTCCTTTTTTCCAGCAAGTGGCGGTAGTACAACTGATCTTGTCCCGTTGACAGACAATACAGGAACTGCTTTTCTGTAAGAAGGCCCAAATTCCTTCTTTACCGCGATCTTCTCCCTGACTAGATCCCCGACTTTTGGAATCCAGACAGGTCTTGCTGGGACAGGTGGTGATTCTTCAGTGGTCGTTGGCTGTTCTTTCAACTGTATGTTGCTCAGGTCTTTTCTTGTTTTGTTTAAGTCCTGCAAAATAGCCAAACGGTCTTTGACATCAAAGCTTTTTTCTGTTACCACTGAAGTCTGACTATCAAGGTCAGAGATCAACATCCTAGTTCCGAATAATAATTCGTACGGACTGAATCCCTTCAGAGAATTTCTTGGCAAATTATTAAGACTACGTTGGACACTTATTAGATGTTTGACCCACCCAGCTCCCGAACCTAATATCCTTTCTATTATAGATTGCTTTCTGTCTTGGTTTTTTCTTTACACCATCCCATACCCTCAGGAAGGAAGTGAGAAGATTCCCGCTGGGCTGTGCTCATTTGGCCATTCTTTCCCCCCCAGGCTGGATTGCCTGAGTGAAAACAATGGTCGAACGTAGCATGCTCTTAGCGTATATGCCATTTAGACTCGCAAATCTTGTATAACAGTCCGGACGTCAGCCGAGTGCTGTGGATCTACATTATAAGTGGGAACTAGCCTGTATATGTTAATCGCAAGCCATTCTTTTTAGTGGTGATGTTATCTGCCTTGATACGACGAGGTATTAAACTGCTTCTCTCCCCACTGCGATCTCTGTTGCAGTTTGGGCAGTTTTTTACAAACATGGTGTAGTGCAGGCTCATGCCTGGCCACCAGTACCGTGATTGTAATTCTTCCAGAGAATCTTTTAATTTAAGGTGTCTGAGACCCTCGCCCATGTGTGCGTCTGCGATTAACAAGTTTCTCCTGTCCTTGTTTGGAATCACTCTATCCCCCACTCCAGGGATTCGAGCAAAAGGAATGGAGTTTGCATCTATGATGTATGTGTAATTGAGTGGATAGTTGATCGGTAACGCCGAGCAGTCGCCTTTTGATGACGTTTTTACTGCCAGCAATGTTTCGCCGTCAATGTATTTTAATGTACGCTTTTTTCGATCTACGGGAGCCGGTTTACTGGCTGCCGCTGCGGCTGTTTCAGCCAATGAATTCCCTACAACGTGAACGCCATCACGCTGGTGACTCAGTGAGTGTGTCACGTGAGTCTTTGGTAGTTCTTTTTTCAAAAGAGCTACTTGTTCCCAGAGAAGTCTCTGCTTTATTGGTGCATCCGTGTCATCTTTGTAATCGTTCTGAATCCAGGTCTGCAAATCCTTGTTATATGCTTTGACGCAGAAATATGAATCTGACACTATAAGTGTCGGGAATTCGCGATCCGCATTATCTAGCGCCATTTTCAAAGCTAATATTTCAGTTTGTAGTTCTGAATTAGTTTCTACTGAGTGTGATTTTGTTAATAGAGGTCTTAGTTTACCTCCGTGCCACACTTCTTTTGTAATCTCACATGTGGGATTGTATGCATGTTCTCCCCAAACGGAGGGTTGAGCATGTCCGTCTGTATAGATTACACAGGCGTAATGTCGTAGAGGCAGAATGTCGATTGGCAGAGGATACGTTTTTTCATATTTTAGATTTTTTAATTCATCTAGTTCTGGATCAAAGAAGTAGTATACTTTGTCCGTTGTGATTGAATTTACCCATTGTAACCATTCTGGATCCAATGTTGTTGTTGGTAAATTACACGGTGTTGTTAGTGCCTCGAAGGCTGATTCAGCTGTTCTGACTGTGATATGTCTACCGTCAGCTATGTCTTTTTCTCTAGCTTTTGCGGTTTGAACTGCTTGAACAATTTTTCCTTTGTTGTTGAATCTCTGTTCAGCTTTTGTGTACAAGTGTGATCTGAATGCAATTGGTACCTTTTCTCCCTCATTAGAGGTCAGGTATGTGAATCCGCATCTCCCTGGGATGACTCGGATCACAAGGTTGCGTGTATTATCACGGGTTTCTAATTTTGTTTTAATTAGCATGTCTGTTTGTAAGGATCTCAAAATTTCTGTGTGTGCTTGAGTCCAACTGGATCTTTTAAAATCTGGTTTAATTAGATCGTAAAGGGGTTTGACCCTTTCTGCGTAATTTGCAATATATGTTCTTCCGAAATTTAGGAAGCCTAGAATTGACTGTAGGTTTTTTAGTGTTTTAGGAGCTTGGATTACGGCACATTTCTCTAGGAAATTGTCTGCCAGGCTTTTGCCTTCACTTGATAACTCATATCCTAAGAATAGGACCGTCAGATGGGCAATTCTGGACTTTTTGAAGTTGAATTTGTAACCCTCTGCAGCGAAACCAAGTATTATGGTGTTCACTCTTTTCAAGTGAGTTTCCAAGTCATCATCTGTTAAGTAAATGTCATCGACATAAGATAATGCTTCATCATCATATAGTTGTAGTAATTCTGTTACTCTTGCTGAGAATACCCCCGGGCTGTTCTTGTACCCCTGGGCTAACCGACAGAATTGTTTTTGAGTGCCATTTACTGAAAATGCAGTTAAATATCTGCTCTCTGGTGCTATGTTTTGACAAAAGAATCCGTTGGAGATGTCCAAGGTTGTTTTGTATTTTTTGCGCACTATGTTATTCATTAGTGCAGCACTGTGTGAGTTTTGCACTGCAAAAGTTTTGCAACATGTGTTAAGGTGTCGGTAATCCAAAACTAGACGGTACGAATTGTCTGGTTTGGAGACCGGAAACAAAGGATTGTTCATTTGTGAGGTGCAAGTTTCAATCACCCCTTGGTATTCTAGCTGATCTAGTATTTCATTTACTTGTTTTTTAGCTTCTTGCTTAATTGGGTACTGCCTTTGTGCAGTAGGTTGTGATTTTAACTGGACTTTGTGAGGAGGAGAATCCTCATCCCATCCTACATGATTTTTATATAAAGCAGGTGCTAAGGCCACTGCCCACTTTCTAGCAAGTGTATATTTTTTATGAATCGGTATTTGATTCGAGAAGGCAGGCATAATTACTTCTTCGCCATGAGGGCACTCCCTGACAAACTCTGGTGGCCAGTCTTTTTCAGCTAGAAGGATGTCATAGCCTTTGGATAGGTTATCCCAAAATAGTCCCCTTATTTTCCTAGTCTTATCTCGCTCTATACGTAATGTTATCTCGTATATTTTGTGGGGCTTGCTAACTCTGGTATCTGCAGTTTCCACTTGAAGGTATTCATTCGTGTCCACTGTCTCCAGATGATTCATAAGGACTTTGCGAGCTATGCTCACCTCTGCTGCGCTGTCTAGCATTGTCTGAGCCCATTCTCCGTTTTTCAGTTGTGTCCTCAGTATTCTCGGCATTGTTAACTACCTTGATACTGGCTACCTTCTTTTTTGGAAATTGTGATTTCTTTTTCAGTTGAGCAGGTTCCTTGTCTTTGGACTTGGCGTGCTCTTCTGATCGTCCTCTTCTTTCCGATTTCTGCGAGGAATTCTGAAAAGATTGAGAGGGACGTGTATCAATGTCTTGATATCTATCAGGTTTTTTAATATTATCCCTATTTCTAAGGTTATATCTATTCCCAGAGGGTTCACTCTGAGGTGACCTTTGTCTCGGGTTTGGAGATTTCTCTCTTCGCCTAGGAGACCTTCCTCTGGACTGGAATCTCTTTTCTTTAGGATTGGATTGTTTATTTCCATCCCAGTTCTTTTTTGGTGAATTATTATTAAAAAATATTTTTTCTGGACTTGTAGTCAGTTGCGGTTTTACTGGTATTCCACCTAGACTATCTCTGCCTAGTTCTTCATAGGATTTTTCTATGATTCTGGCAATTTCAGCTGGTTGGTCTGCTATATCTGTCTCTTTTAACCTCTGGCGGATCGCCACGTTTGCTGCTTCACCCTTTATGTTGGCTAGTAATATAGCCGAGACCTGCTTGAAGTCTTTCAGTAATTTCATACCAAGAGTTAAAGCAGGTTCTGGACCGTATTCATCTTGAATTTGTTTTAGCACATCTGGTATCACCGAAATGGATGGGACACCGTGCGTTTTTGTGTAGATGGAAGCAAAGACTGTACCCCAAGTGTCACAGTCCTCAATGTGTGGTGCGATTCCCATTGGGAGACATATAGTCAGAATCCTGTGTTTTTCTAATGGGGTGGTGTCAGGAAACACCGCCTCTATTTGGGTAATTTTCTGTGCCAACCAGAATGGTATTTGTTCCCGTTTAGCTGGAACTTTACCTAGGCAGGATTGGATGTTCTGTGGTGTAATTTTATTTGTGTTCCCCTGGTGAGGGGTCAGCTGTGGAAGTTTAATCGCTGGCTGAATTGTTGAAGTCCGCATTACATACTGAACTAATTGTCTATGAATTTTTAGTAGTTGTTTTAGCTGTATTAATAGCTCTGCTGCAGGCATTCTTTCGATGTCTGGATGTGGTGTGTATCCGGCTAGGACCGGCCACGTTGCTCCTGGTCTTCCTAAAGGACCGAGCCTTGTAATGTGATTGTTATGTATTAGGGCGCCATCAAATAAGAGCAAATGCTCTTGGAATTTGAGTGGTACTTCCACCTCCTCGAAAGGAGTGTACTCATTAGGAGGTTCCTCTACTTTGTAATAGTGGAAGTACTTTGTTACAGCATTTGCTGCTGGAAAATTTATCCATGTATAGTATACCTCTGTCTGTCGATATTCGTGTGCCTCGATTACGAATATGACTGTGCCACCTCTAGGTGTCAGTCCATTTTCTATAAGTTTTAGAGTTATAGCTCTCCTTTTGGCGACCTGGATGAGTATTATATCCGGGTCTGCATCGAGTGCTGTAGTATCAGCTGCTGCTATTTCAGTAGCTAATCTAATTGCCTCTCTTTCTTCATCACTCTCTGTCATTTTACCGACAGGAAGCTTATGTCTTTTGTTTGCAGATCAGGTTTCTTTATGGAACAAAGATTAGATGCACAATATTTTGGAACTGTTTTATCCTTCAACGTTGACTAGACCAAGAACCATACATAGGAGTTCCCTCCTGCGAGGTTTTGGAGGATATAATAACCTTTCACCCACTCCAGACGTCTTTGGAGTATTTGGAAAAAGGGGTCTGAGTGAGAAAGCACGACTGAGTTACTCTAAATGTCTTACGTTAGTTTTATCGCCCTTTCCAAACGCGTTGGGCGCCATGTAGTGTAGCTCCTATTTTCCCAATAGGCTCTGCGCATTGGAATAGTGCCTACAGCAGTAAAGGCCTAGGCCAGACGTTAACTAGGTCTACTACTGTCGATACTAGACTTAATTTTTGGGTTTGCCAGCTAAGCTCAGAGTTCGCTAGAAACTTTCTCGAATGTTCAAGGAAGGATTAACTCCCCTGATTAGACAAGAAGGGATTTAGTTTCTGACAACCATAGAACATGACAACTTTGCTCTCCCCTAATCAAGAGTCAATCTCGAGAGTCGTGTGAGCACAAGGCAATTATTTTACTCAGTCAGTACGTGCATTCTTAGTCTCATCAGAATGTAGAGAAAAGGAAGAGACGGGCGTGTTCAATAAAAGATGTTATTTATTGATCAGTCTCTTTTCTCGTACAAGAGAAATGGATCGATATTATTGCAATACTTATAGTTAAGTAAAGTGCATACATTAGAAGCAATAGTATAAAATAATACTGTAAAAACATTGATATGGTTTCTGAGCCATATGATGTTTAAAATGAATAAAATATATTTACATATACATATACATTTGACTAAACGTACTCAACTGGTGTTTCTAAATACGCCTACCCCGTGTACCTGACCTAAGTCTAATGCGTGGGCGGGAATAGAAAGTTACAGTTTAGTTTAAGTTTGTTTTTGCCAAGTGAATAACTAAAGAATTCTCTAGGAGGGGTTATTCAGTTCTGTACCTGGAATTTAGGATGAATGAGGAATGGTATCTCTTTCTCTGCTCTCGATATTCCAGGCTGCCTGCGAGGGCTGCCCAGAAGCGCCGGTGCTGGGTCTCTCGGCTTGAGATAGCAGCGCGTCTCTCAGCGCGTCAGGAAGGCGGGGCTGCTGCCTGCGGGGTCTGCTTCTGCTCTCGGCTTCGGCAAGTATGGCTGCTCCGTCTTGTCACCACGCGTGTGTTTGCATAGGGCAAGGTCGGCAATATTTATACCTTAAAGGTGCCGGGATTGACGTAAGGATGGACATAGGTACGTCAATAAAGATGTCATACGACTTGCTCGTTAGCACATTCTTTACTAAAGTTCTCTGTGAAATCAAAACAATGGCCGCACGGATTATCCAGGTTGTCATAGGTTTGATTTGTTATGAGAACGTCGTATGCCTTATCAGGGGCTGGAGGAATATCGCTTGTCTAATTAGATCTCAAGCGTTATGACCTAATCAGATAACACGTTCCTGTGCCGTAGTGTGACTGCGTCAGATAACGGTATCTGCATCATGGGGAATTTCTTGCCTCATGGGCTGACTGTTAGTTAACTAGCTAGGTAGCTTAACCAGAATAGGGTCAGGAATAGGGGGATCGATTCAGAACCTATAGAAATACACGACACTGTGAGAGTGCAGGTTGAGCAGTGTGCCTGTGTGAGTCCAGGGTGAGTGATGTCTGTGTGAGTATAGGGTGAGCAGTGTGCCTGTGTGAGTCCAGGGTGAGTGATGTCTGTGTGAGTATAGGGTGAGCAGTGTGCCCGTGTGAGTCCAGGGTGAGTGATGTCTGTGAGAGTGCAGGTTGAGCAGTGTGTCTGTGTGAGTCCAGGGTGAGTGATGTCTGTGAGAGTGCAGGTTGAGCAGTGTGCCTGTGTGAGTCCATGGTGAGTGATGTCTGTGAGAGTGCAGGGTGAGCAGTGTGCCTGTGTGAGTCCAGGGTGAGTGATGTCTGTGAGAGTGCAGGTTGAGCAGTGTGCCTGTGTGAGTCCAGGGTGAGTGATGTCTGTGAGAGTGCAGGTTGAGCAGTGTGCCTGTGTGAGTCCAGGGTGAGTGATGTCTGTGAGAGTGCAGGTTGAGCAGTGTGCCTGTGTGAGTCCAGGGTGAGTGATGTCCGTGAGAGTGCAGGGTGAGCAGTGTGCCTGTGTGAGTCCAGGGTGAGTGATGTCTGTGAGAGTGCAGGTTGAGCAGTGTGCCTGTGTGAGTCCAGGGTGAGTGATGTCTGTGTGAGTATAGGGTGAGCAGTGTGCCTGTGTGAGCCCAGGGTGAGTGATGTGGATGGGTGAATGCTGGCTTAGTGATGGGTCAGGGAAGGGTGAGCAATGGGTCTATGAGTGCGAGGTGAGTAGTGTGCCAGTGTGAGTCCAGGGTGAGTGATGTCTGTGAGAGTGCAGGTTGAGCAGTGTGCCAGTGTGAGTCCAGGGCGAGTGATGTCTGTGAGAGTGCAGGGTGAGCAGTGTGCCTGTGTGAGTCCAGGGTGAGTGATGTCTGTGAGAGTGCAGGTTGAGCAGTGTGCCTGTGTGAGTCCAGGGTGAGTGATGTCTGTGTGAGTATAGGGTGAGCAGTGTGCCTGTGTGAGCCCAGGGTGAGTGATGTGGATGGGTGAATGCTGGCTTAGTGATGGGTCAGGGAAGGGTGAGCAATGGGTCTATGAGTGCGAGGTGAGTAGTGTGCCAGTGTGAGTCCAGGGTGAGTGATGTCTGTGAGAGTGCAGGGCCGGGGCAGATGCTCAGAAGCAGTGTCTCCCTTCCCTGCTGTGCTGTTAAACTGAGGCGCCTGGCTGGGAGCAGGTTATGCGGATGGTGGGCCATTATCACCTCAGCTCCCTGGAGCAGCAGCAGCTTTGTACTTTACTTCACCTCTCCCTGCTGTGTCATCGCCCTGAGGCTATACTTGGCTGGGGAGTTTGAAGGGTAAGTGAAGGGCTCCACTGGGGGCCTATTGTTGGCACCTTAGTGCCAGAGTGTTTCAGGTCTTGGTAGGTGTTGGACAGGCCACATGAAGGGCTCGCTCCCTCCCCGCAGGACAGGGCCCGGGCCACCGTCAGCACCATTGCCCGGCCCAGCCGCCATCTTGGACACGGCACCACGCGGCCGTGCGGCCTCAGCCCGACCCCAACCCTGGGCCTGACCAGGCCCCGACATCCCGGCACCACCCTCCACCCAGGAGGTGAACGGCCCACTTGGCAGGTCAATGGGAGTACGAAGTGTCGATGGCTCTCCCCCGCCAGGTGCCGAGCACCCCCAGCCTCCTCGGGCGCTGGCTCCACCCCCCTGCTGGGTGTCTGGGCTCCCTCATCCCCGACCCCCCGACCTCCAAGAGCGAGGGTCCGGACATCAAAGGGCGCCAGGCCTATAACTGAGGCAGCCCCAGGACAGGAAGGAGTGGTATCCTAGAGTCGAGAGACCCAAGAAGAACTCATCCGAAACTGGCCTGCTGGCGCTGCCGCGGCCCTCTGCCTCGTGAAACCTTCGTCTTGGCCTGCTGGCGCTGCCGCGGCCCTCTGCCTCGTGAAACCATCGTCTTGGCCTGCTGGCGCTGCCGCGGCCCTCTGCCTCGTGAAACCTTCGTCTTGGCCTGCTGGCGCTGCCGCGGCCCTCTGCCTCGTGAAACCATCGTCTTGGCCTGCTGGCGCTGCCGCGGCCCTCTGCCTCGTAAATCCATCGACTTGGCCGGCTGGCGCTGCCGCGGCCCTCTGCTTTGTGAGACTATCATCTTGGCCTGCTGGCGCCGCCGCGGCCCGATCCACCGACACTCCAGCTCGAGGATTGTGAGCTCGCCTCTTAACGCCACCTGTACCGATCCGTTACCAAGACTGTCCCGCTACCCCCTTTTCCCTACAGAGACTAGAAGTGAGAGGACCCCCGGGTCCGAGATATCCTGTATCGCTGATATCCTTGCCTTAAGAACCTTACATAAAGCATTGAACTCGACTTGGTGTGGTGCCTGTTTGTGGGGAGGGAGGTAACTTGTCTGTACGATCGCCGGAGACGGTCCCACTCGGGGATCTCTCCCCCAGTATCCGACCGACCCTCAGGGTCCCCATCTAACATTGGTGGCCAGCGACGGGATCCGAACCTACGCATAATCGTACAGAAAGTCACCCGACCCACGACACACGACCACCATGACAACAGAAAGCGGAACAACGGAGAAATTCCAGATGGAAAAATTGGAAGACTACAACCACCGAGAACTGAAGCAATATTGCATGGAACTTGGTCTCCCAACCACGGGTCTGAGTACGAAGGAAGACTTCAAACGAGCCCTAGAAGCCTGGGCGGAAACGGGTACGGCCGTACCCCGAACACAAACAACCAAAACGAGCCCCGCACCAACTAAAGAAAGAGCGGGTCTCTCCCTGGAAGAGATCCGAGAAAGAGAAAAAACCAGACTCCACGAATTAGAACTAGCCCGACTTCGCTTGGATGGAGAACTCAAGCTGGCAGAACAAAAAATAACCCTGGAACACTTACGGCTCAGGGAAGAGCGAGAAGACAAGCAAAGACAGAGGGAGCTAGAGGAAAAGAAACTAGAGTACGAACATGAGCGCAATCTCAAAGCCCTGGAGATCCAGAAACAGGATAAAGACCTCGGGCTCCCCGAACGACCGACCCCGTCTGCCTCGACCGAACCCAAGGTTCACATCCCCAAAGATGTCATCCGGGAATACCACAAGAACGATGATATACAGCAGTGGTTTAAAGCCTATGAGGTGGCAATGACCTCCCACCGGATTCCCCGAAGCGATTGGGGAGCCGGATTATGGGGGAGGTTTGTCAACGAAGGGCGGGACGCCCTGCTGCAACTCCCGGACCAGCTGATGACCTCCTACGACCACATGAAGGCCGCCCTCCTCACTCGATACGGGCTCACACCTGAGATGTACCGCCAACGGTTCCGCGACTGCAAACGGATTCCGGGTACAACTTGGGTGGAGTACGTGAACTTTTTTAGCCGAGCCTTCGAGGGGTGGATCAAGGGCAACAAGGTAACCACCTACGAACAACTCTTTGACCTTATCGTATGGGAACACCTGTCGAACAACTGCTTCGTGGAGCTCCGGCAACACCTCCTGGACAGTAAGCTAACCGACCCTCGACAACTCGCCGTCGAAGCCGACCGGTGGGAAAGCACCCGAGTTGGCCGGAACGCACCCAGCGAATTATCCAGATCGTATCGCCCCCGAGGGGGAGGAGGAAGTCAGGGTCGGGGGAGAGACCCCGGCCCCTCGTCACCCCCCAGAAACCCCTCGACCCCGGTTGGCCGAGGAAGCCCTGCCGTCCGGGCCGGTTTCCGGGCCAACATTACGTGCCACAGGTACCAGCGACCCGGCCACTACGCCAGTGATCCCACCTGCCCAAAGAATCCGAACACTACCCCCCGCCAAGTTGCAGCGGCGGCCCTAGGGGAAGAACTAATCCCGGAGGACCAAGAAGAGTACGAGGCCGATCCCTCTGAATGGGCACCCGCCGCCATGGCACTGGTCTGCTTAGGGGAGAGAGACATGATTCCGCGGGCCCCCCTTCCCGCCAACACACAGAAGTACGGTCAATGGGTCAACATTAATGGCCGCCGGGCGGAAGCCCTCCGCGACACCGGGGCCAGTGTAACGGCGGTCCGACGCCACCTCGTCACTCCAGACCAAATCTTGCCGAACATTCTTTGCCCTGTCCGATCAGCCGACAACTCTGAAAGCCTATGCCACATGGCCTGCGTCCCCTTCGAGTGGGGGGGAGTAACAGGGATGTTAAAAGTAACTGTCCGCGATGATGCCCCCGTGGACTGCCTCCTAGGAAACGATCTTGAAAGCTCTCCCTGGGCAGCTGTCGAGCGGAGGGAGCACCTGGGGATGCTTGGCCTCCCCGAATGGGTCTGCGTCACGACCCGGTCCATGACCGCCCGCGCGGTCCCCAGCCCGGAAGAGCCCGAGTGGCCAGAACCTCCTCCCGCGCTCATCCCAGAGGAGGCCGCCCCAGAAGCCAGTCCATTGACCCAAACCAAAGAAGGATCCGACCAGCTTCGGGACGTCCCTGACCTGGCACACTGGCGGCAGGAGGGAGGCCCCACGCAGGAACAATTCCGGGCCGAACAGAAAACTTGTCCCTCCCTCGAAGGACTCCGGCAGCAAGCCCTGGCCCAGAGCACCGGGGATACCTCGGGGGCCCACTGGATCTACTGGGACCAAGACCTGCTCTACAGCGAGCAGAAAGTTGCAGAACTAGGGGCCGGTCGGGTGCTGGTGGTGCCCCTTCGCTTCCGAGACTTCCTCCTGAACTTAGCCCACGATGTCCCCCTTGCCGGACACCTGGGGCAGGATAAAACCTACGACCGCCTGGTGACCCATTTTTTCTGGCCCCACATGCGGAAGGATGTCACCAACCACTGCAAGGCCTGCCCCACCTGCCAGGCCAGCGGAAAAAGTGGCCGAAAAATCAAAGCACCGTTACAACCCTTTCCTGTCGTCACCACCCCGTTTGAACGAGTGGGAATAGACATTGTGGGGCCCCTCGACCCGCGAACAGCCCAAGGACATCGGTTCATCCTGGTCCTTGTAGACCATGCCACCCGCTATCCCGAGGCCATCCCTCTTCGGACTGTGACGGCCCCCGTGGTGGGCCGGGCCCTGATGGGGATCTTCTCCCGGGTGGGGTTCCCCCGGGAGGTCGTCAGTGACAGGGGCACGAACTTTATCTCCAGATATATGAAGTCCCTCTGGCAGCAATGCGGGGTCACCTACAAGTTCACGACCCCCTATCACCCGCAAGGAAACGGACTGGTCGAGAGATTCAACCGCACCCTCAAGGGGATGATTAGGGGTCTAGAAGAACCCCTTCGACGCCAGTGGGACGTGCTACTTCCATGCCTCCTGTTTGCCTATCGGGAGGTCCCGCAGAAGTCCCTCGGCTTCAGCCCATTTGAACTCCTGTACGGGCACCCCGTCCGGGGCCCCCTCAGCCTAGTCAAGGAAGGTTGGGAGCAGCCTCCCCAGAAAACTCCCCCGGACATCTACAGGTATCTCCTGGCTCTCCGCAACCAGACCCGGCGGTTCCGAGAAACCGCCAAAGCCAATCTCGAGGCCAGTCAGGAGGACATGAAGAGATGGTACGATCAGCACGCATCCTCCATTGAGTTCGAACTTGGACAACAGGTCTGGGTGATGTCCCCGGTTGAGCCCTGTGCACTCCAAGACAGATGGTCCGGGCCCTTCAAGGTAATCGAACGCAAGGGGCCCGTCACCTATTTAATCGACATGGAGACTGCCCGGAACCCCATACGGGTCCTCCATGCCAACAGGCTCAAACCCCATTTTGTGCGATCCGAACTCAGCCGCCTGATGGCTACCGATACTGGGACAGAAGAAGACTCCGAACCCCTTCCGGACTTACTGAGGGCCCTCGAGCAGGATGGCTCAGTGGAAGGGGTCCAGCTCTCCGAGGCCCTGTCCCCGGAGCAACACCAAGACTGCCAAACGCTCCTGAGGCAGTTCGCCTCCCTGTTCTCCCTCACCCCCGGAGTCACCCCCTGGTGCCTCCACGATGTGGACACCGGGGACAGCCCTCCTATTCGACACCGAGCGTACCGCGTACCAGACCGGGTACGAGCCTGCATCCAGACAGAGGTGTCCAAAATGCTGACCCTAGGAGTGATCGAACCCTCAGACAGTCCCTGGGCGAGCCCAGTCGTCCTGGTTCCCAAGGCAGCTGCCCCGGGCGTTGCCCCTGAGCTCCGGTTCTGCGTGGACTATCGGGGGCTGAATGCAGTTACCCGGACCGACGCTCATCCCATCCCCCGGGCAGACGAGCTAATTGACCGGATGGGGGCCGCCCGCTACCTGAGCATCTTCGACCTAACAGCGGGCTACTGGCAGATCGGCCTCACCCCTAGGGCCCAAGAACGATCCGCCTTCTCTACCCCAGACGGGCACTACCACTTTAAAGTCATGCCCTTCGGCATGAAAAACGCCCCGGCAACGTTCCAACGGCTGGTAAACCAGGTACTGGCGGGCCTGGAAGACTTCAGCGCCGCCTACCTGGACGACATTGCTGTGTACAGCCACCAGTGGACCGACCACCTCCGCCACCTGCGGGAGGTTCTACACGCCCTCCAGCAAGCCGGGCTCACCATCAAAGCCAGCAAGTGCCAGGTTGGCCAAGGGTCCGTGACCTACCTAGGACACCAAGTGGGAAGCGGGCTGGTGGCCCCTCTCCAACTCAAGATCGCTGCCATCCAGGCCTGGCAACCCCCTACGATCCAAACGGAGGTCCGAGCCTTCCTGGGGCTCACCGGATACTACCGGCGGTTCGTGAAGGACTATGGCAGCATCGTGGGGCCCCTCACGGAGCTCACCTCCAAAAAGAGCCCCAAAACCGTCAACTGGACCCCGGCCTGCCAATCGGCCTTCGAAAAGCTAAAGACCGCCATGTGCACGGCCCCCGTGCTCCAGGCTCCCGACTACAGCCGGGAGTTCATTGTGCAGACGGACGCCTCCGATCATGGTGTGGGGGCCGTCCTCTCCCAACTCAACGCCGAAGGGGTCGACCATCCGGTGGTCTTCATCAGCCGACGCCTCTTGCCCCGAGAACAGCGCTGGAGCACCATTGAGAGAGAGGCCTTCGCCGTTGTCTGGGCACTCAAGAAGCTCCGGCCCTACCTCTTCGGCACCCACTTCCGGGTGCAAACAGACCACCGACCCCTGCAATGGCTGATGCAAATGCGGGGGGAGAACCCGAAGCTGCTACGTTGGTCCATCTCCCTGCAGGGGATGGACTTCACTGTGGAACATCGACCCGGCCAAGACCACGCCAACGCGGATGGCCTGTCCCGCTTTTTCCGCCTCGACGAGGAAAGTCCCCAAGAAGATGGGTGACTCTCCCCGTCTTCAGCTGGGGGGGACGCATGTTGGACAGGCCACATGAAGGGCTCGCTCCCTCCCCGCAGGACAGGGCCCGGGCCACCGTCAGCACCATTGCCCGGCCCAGCCGCCATCTTGGACACGGCACCACGCGGCCGTGCGGCCTCAGCCCGACCCCAACCCTGGGCCTGACCAGGCCCCGACATCCCGGCACCACCCTCCACCCAGGAGGTGAACGGCCCACTTGGCAGGTCAATGGGAGTACGAAGTGTCGATGGCTCTCCCCCGCCAGGTGCCGAGCACCCCCAGCCTCCTCGGGCGCTGGCTCCACCCCCCTGCTGGGTGTCTGGGCTCCCTCATCCCCGACCCCCCGACCTCCAAGAGCGAGGGTCCGGACATCAAAGGGCGCCAGGCCTATAACTGAGGCAGCCCCAGGACAGGAAGGAGTGGTATCCTAGAGTCGAGAGACCCAAGAAGAACTCATCCGAAACTGGCCTGCTGGCGCTGCCGCGGCCCTCTGCCTCGTGAAACCTTCGTCTTGGCCTGCTGGCGCTGCCGCGGCCCTCTGCCTCGTGAAACCATCGTCTTGGCCTGCTGGCGCTGCCGCGGCCCTCTGCCTCGTGAAACCTTCGTCTTGGCCTGCTGGCGCTGCCGCGGCCCTCTGCCTCGTGAAACCATCGTCTTGGCCTGCTGGCGCTGCCGCGGCCCTCTGCCTCGTAAATCCATCGACTTGGCTGGCTGGCGCTGCCGCGGCCCTCTGCTTTGTGAGACTATCATCTTGGCCTGCTGGCGCCGCCGCGGCCCGATCCACCGACACTCCAGCTCGAGGATTGTGAGCTCGCCTCTTAACGCCACCTGTACCGATCCGGTACCAAGACTGTCCCGCTACCCCCTTTTCCCTACAGAGACTAGAAGTGAGAGGACCCCCGGGTCCGAGATATCCTGTATCGCTGATATCCTTGCCTTAAGAACCTTACATAAAGCATTGAACTCGACTTGGTGTGGTGCCTGTTTGTGGGGAGGGAGGTAACTTGTCTGTACGATCGCCGGAGACGGTCCCACTCGGGGATCTCTCCCCCAGTATCCGACCGACCCTCAGGGTCCCCGTCTAACAGTAGGCGGATGGGTGTATGTTTGGATAGGCCTCACTGTGAGGCATCTTCAGCGAGAAAAATTAAGAGGATGTAATGTTAGGGTCAGTACTGCTGAATTTGGAAATAGGCTCCAGTCCGAGACTCAACGCAACATGCTGTGATTCTGGGCAAATAACCTAATTGCTTAAGGTCTAAAATAAACATTCATTTGATCTTTGTTAATGTGACTGGTGCTCACATAATCACGCCCCTCGTGCTGAGTTTAATCTAAAATTACAATAAGAAGTAATCTTCCATTTGCCAAGTTTTAAGAGTCTGCATCAGGAGTTCTGGCGTTTCTGCCACTTTATTTCACCTCACTCTACCAGCCAAAAGGTAGCGCTTCCAGCTTTCACCAATGTGTCTGGCTATATGAGCTTTAAAATATGAAATTTATCAAACATTTCCTGAAAATGAGCCCAATAAGACTAGCCAAATGCTGTTTTATAAAAGGGTGAAATCCGCGAATGTGGGCCACTTTTTTAAGGGGTGCCCGGGCCGAATTGTGATTCCAATCTGACCCTGGGTGGGAGTATGGCTAACTGGCATGAATGAGTGATGTGGGGAAGGTCACACCGCACGGAAGGAGGTGCAGGAGGAATGGCGATATGGAGGATGCTTGGGAGGAGGATTCAATCCCGACTGAAAGATAGGAGTTAGCCAAGCAAAAAATAAATAAATAAATAACTAAGGAAAGGACTAAATTAAGCTGCTTCGTCATCACAATAATAAGATAGTGACACTCCTAAACTGTCTAGTCATCAAAAGTGAAGTTTGAGTGCCGAATCTGTATTTAGAAACATAAATAAAATATTTGCCCCAGAATTGAACACAGTCTGCTTCTAATCTAATACCAGAATCAGCATTATGATTAAGTACAGACTGCTGCTGGCTAATTATAGCCGTTACACGGCTCTAAAGTATCCTTTTGCTGTGTCACATCATAGGTTTAACTACGCCTCATCCACTCTGGTTAGTTCCTCCTTATTAGCTGACATTGTTTCGACAGCCATCATTAGCCGCCAGAGGCTTAATAACCACTGGAACCAGTCAGCAACACAACAGCGTCTAGATTCCCAGGCTCTGCATCAAGAACTATAAACATTATGGGCCAGATGTAGATAATCAGCATTTACCGATTCTAAAATATCGAATTATACCGATTCGGTATTTTAGAATCGGTAAATGCTATGTAGGTATCCAATCTGTAAATCTTACCGAATCAGTAAAATTCGTTAAATACCGAATCGGTATTTACCGATTCGGTATTCCCCATTCATTCCTATGGGCCTTAAGGTCCATAGGAAGGAATGGGAATTACCGAATCGGTAAATACCGATTCGGTAAAAGGGTGAAACATTGAAGGGTGGCAGGGTGTCACTTTGACACCCTGTTGCACCCCTGATTTGTGTTGGGTGCACATGTGGCACACATGCATGCCCTAAGGGCATGTATGTCTGCCACATGGCACTGTTATTATTTGCACAAATTTGCATTTTTTAGGGTTTTTGAAATTTACCACCAACTTGTAGTTGGTGGTAAATAACGAATCCTAAAATGGGATAATCACTCATTTGAGTGCTCCCTACATATCTGGATTCGGTAATTCACCGAATAGGTATTTAAGAATTCTGAAATTTACTGATTCCTTAAATTACCGATTCTGTAAATTACTGAATCCTTAATTTAGGCCCCTACATATCAAAAGCCTAATTCCGGTCGGTAACGGCCGCAATTCGGTAATTTCGGCCGTTACCGACCGGAATTAGGCTTTCTACATCTGGCCCCATGTGTTTACATCCAAGGGTATATTCCAGGCCCATCCTCAGATACCCTCCTTGTACTGCTACAAGCATCAATGATCGGCTTCAAGATCTTAACCATTTTACAACAACAAAGCCCCCTGATGACAAGTCATCCACATTCAAAGACCTCTTCAACCCAAGCACCAAATCCTACCATAGCATCTCACTGCAAACGATCCCGTATATGGTCCAACATCAGATCTCCTAACGCGCACCGTGGGGATACAGCAGACCCCGTCATTACACGTCACCTTGTTCTCCTCTATATCACTGAACTGTGGTTGAATGAGTTCTTAAATCCCATTATGGATTCCTTAGTGCCACTAAATTGTGAGATGATTTACAAACATAGACTCTTCAAACATGGGGGAAACCTACACAAAAAGCCCTTCGATTGTACTCAGGTGCCAGACCTAACTCATTCACCTTCAAATACTTCAAAGTTGCATCCTCACTCTCTGATTACCTCCACATAATCTACCATCCACCTACTCGTAAAATGGGTTTTCCAGCAAACAGAAGACTATACTGCAGAAGAACAGATACTATCTCTGAACAACACATTCCTTGGAGAGCTCAGTTCAGATAATAAACTTTATTCGGTGAAAAGGAAAGTACAACCATAAAAGTGCATAGTTAAATACACATACAAATATCTAAACACAAACAACAAAAATCCGCTATCCATCATTATTTTTATTATTATTAAATTAGTTTTGTAACGCGCGCAGCTACCCAAAAAGGGTTTCCCGGTGCCTAGCACACAAATTGCTAGAGAAAGTGCAGTCAAGAACCATTTGCCACTAAAAAAGCCAAGTTTTAAGATTTCTTCGAAAGCTGAGATAGGACGGGCCATTCATCAGGGACACCGGAAGAGAATTCCAGATTTTGGGGCCAAGACAAGAAAAGGAACGGCCTCCCATTCTTGCAAGTTTAAATCTGGGAATCACGAAGTCTCCGTGGGCTGTGGAGCGCACGGGACGAGAAGGAATGTAAGGATGGATGAGCTCTTGCAGACACGCTGGTGCCACACCTTGTTTGATTTTAAAGATGTAACACAGGGTTTTAAATGTAATTCTTTTATCAATTCGAAGCCAGTGAAAGTTACGTAAATACGGCGAGATGGAAGCCTGTCTAGGAACTTGACAAAGAAGGCGTACTTCTGTTCTGGACTACCTGTAGCTTTCTCAATACCGTTTGGCAGCTACCGAGATAAAAAACATTGCCGTAATCGAGGCGAGAGGTGATGAGTGCCTGGACTACCGTGCGTTGGGGTGAGGCAGGAAGCATCCAAACGATCTTACGAAGCCACCTCAAGATCGTGAAACAGATGGCAGCAACACTCGCCACCTGTTGTCTCATAGAGAGACTATAATCAATAATGATGGCCAGATTACGGACATGGGTGACAAGTAGGGGAAAGGAACCCATTTCCTGAGGCCATTGGTAAGGGCCCCATAGGTCCTTGTGCTTGCCCAGGATAAGAACCTCAGTCTTATCCCCATTTAACTTAAAAAATGTAAGGCGCATCCACTCTGTCACTTGCCGTAGGCCGTACTGAAGGGCAGATGTCGTAGCGCCTTTAGTGGTGGAAAGCGAAAATACAATCTGCGTATCATCCGCATACGGATATAGGGAAATAGCCGCCTCTTCCACAATCTCTGCCAGAGGTCTGACATAGATGTTGAAGAGCAGGGTAGCTTAAAATGGATCCAGTGGGACTCCATGTGCTGATATGCAGATCTTAAATGATGCCTTAGCAGAAAAGACTTGAAAAGTACCACCATCAAGAAATGAAGCAAACCAGGATAGGGCAGTGCCGTCCATCCAAATCTCCAGATTATTTGAAAAGTATATATACAATTGATCTGAAAATTCTAGGTAACGATCAATAATTTGAATAGATTTAAAAAGTCAGGAAGATCAAAGAGCAATAAGAATGTATAGTACTTAATTCCTTAGCTGTTGCGACATGCTTATGGTTCTGTCCTGGTTTCTAATTGCTTTGAGCAAGTAGCTACAGCTTACTATTAACACATATCCATGATTTGCGAAAGAAAATAATATAACACATACCAAAATTATAATTCAATAGTCTATTCAAAAAAAATATCAAATAATTATGGCTGTTGTAATTTACAATTTCATTTGTAATATGGAATACGTGACTGTGGTGAAAAAGTGACATGTGGTGGTTGGTGATAAAGACAGTACACTATATACAAAAACAAATAAGCGTGCAGTAAAAAGAGGGGAGACATGGCTGGTCTCTTAAATGGTGCCTTCCGATTGGTTGTAGGCTTGTTATTCGCCCCTTATGATGGACATGTCTTCATGTGTGTCCTTCCACAGCTATTGTCCCCTTTATTGCACAGATTACTTTCTTCAGATGCCTCCTCACACCCCCATACTATTGCATTGCCAATGCTTGTTTTATTTGTCTCTCCGCACTCCCACGCCCACTCCCTGCATTGCCAGTGTGGGCGCTGTGTCCGATTGATGAGGTTTTATGTTAAATAGCCAATATGCCGGATCACATCAGTCAAGGGCTCAGGCTGGCCCGCAGCTTGCAATGCCCTGACCTCCATCTCCTTATTAACAGCAGCAGTGGCGGCCCAGATTTATATAGTTCCATGTTTATTGGGATAAAATGTATAGCCAGTTTATTGAGAGCCTTATTTAGGATTGGGTTGGCAGACACGACAGTATACCCTGTCTATCAAACTTCCTAGGTCACCTGCTCTATCTAAAGTCCGGTGAATGGTGATGCTTCCGCCGGCGCAGCTTCCACTGGTCCCACTTGTGGACCTCTTTCATCCACGGCCCGACTGGTATTGAGCCACTGGTTAAAGTAAGTCACGCAATTTGTTCGATTTAGGGGGAACCTTCAGGTGCACCTTTTTCTGTTTTGGACGGCAAGCAAAAGACTGACAGTCTCAAAGAAGAAACTAATAATTGAATCAACACTGGAAAAAACTCTTTTTCAAACAAGCTGTATCCCAGTCAGTTTCTCTCAACTCTCTCACCTGAAAAGGTCTGGTTTAATTGACCCTGGAGGTGGCGGGGCTGCGCACATCCCCCATCTTAGGCCGAGTACTGGTGCATATGATGATGCACGGATGGAAGGGGTCTGGTGCACACATCTCTAGGGGAGCTTTGCACAAGCCACTGTTGTCTTTCACATACCGTGCAGTCTGCAGAAAGGTGCATTCATTGACCGCCTCTCCGGGCACCACTCTCAGAGGTCACTCTGTGGTTTGGCTAACAGCATCAATCTCCATCCAGACACAGAGTCTCTCGCCCTGCTGTGAACTCTTGTGAGAACAGTCTGCCTGCAACAAATGTCTATGAAAACCTCAGCCGGGATCAATCCATGTGACCCGTTGGAAATAAAGGATAAATAAACCAGGGAGCCTCGAGGGCCGCTTCTGAGCGCTTGTGAATGCACTTGTTTGCACTTGTGAATGCACTTCTGAGCGCTTGTGAATGCACTTGTTTGCACTTGTGAATGCACTTCTGAGCGTTTGTGAATGCACTTCTAAGCGCTTGTGAATGCACTTCTGAGCGCTTGTGAATGCACTAGTTTGCGCTAGTGAATGCACTTCTGAGCGCTTGTGAATGCACTTGTTTGCGCTTGTGAATGCACTTCTGAGCGTTTGTGAATGCACTCGTTTGCGCTTGTGAATGCACTTCTGAGCGCTTGTGAATGCACTTCTAAGCGCTTGTGAATGCACTTCTGAGCGCTTGTGAATGCACTTGTTTGCGCTTGTGAATGCACTTCAGAGCACTTGTGAATGCACTTGTTTGCGCTTGTGAATGCACTTCTGAGCGCTTGTGAATGCATTTCTGAGCGCTTGTGAATGCACTTGTTTGCGCTTGTGAAAGCACTTCTCAGCGCATGTGAATGCACTTCTGAGCGCTTGTGAATGCACTTCTGAGCGCATGTGAATGCACTTGTTTGCGCTTGTGAATGCACTTCTCAGCGCATGTGAATGCACTTCTGAGCGCTTGTGAATGTACTTGTTTGCGCTTGTGAATGCACCTCTGAGCGCTTGTGAATGCACTTCTGAGCGCATGTGAATGCACTTGTTTGCGCTTGTGAATGCACTTCTGAGCGCTTGTGAATGCACTTGTTTGCGCTTGTGAATGCACTTCTGAGTGTTTATGAATGCACTTCTGAGCGCTTGTGAATGTACTTGTTTGCGCTTGTGAATGCACCTCTGAGCGCTTGTGAATGCACTTCTAAGCGCTTGTGAATGCACTTGTTTGTGCTTGTGAATGCACTTCTGAGCGCTTGTGAATGCACTTCTGAGCGCATGTGAATGCATTTGTTTGCGCTTGTGAATGCACTTCTGAGCGCTTGTGAATGCACTTGTTTGCGCTTGTGAATGCACTTCTGAGTGTTTGTGAATACACTTTTGAGCGCTTGTGAATACACTTGTTTGCGCTTGTGAATGCACTTCTCAGCGCTTGTGAATGCACTTCTCAGCGCTTGTGAAAGCACTTGTTTGCGCTTGTGAATGCACTTCTGAGCGCTTGTGAATGCACTTCTGAGCGCAAGTGAATGCACTTGTTTGCGCTTGTGAATGCACTTCTGAGCGCTTGTGAATGCACTTGTTTGCGCTTGTGAATGCACTTCTGAGCGCTTGTGAATGCACTTCTGAGCGCTTGTGAATGCACTTGTTTGCGCTTGTGAATGCACTTGTTTGCGCTTGTGAATGCACTGGTTTGCGCTTGTGAATGCACTTCTGAGCGCTTGTGAGTGCACTTGTTTGCGCTTGTGAATGCACTTCTGAGCGCTTGTGAATGCACTTGTTTGCGCTTGTGAATGCACTTCTGAGCACTTGTGAATGCACTTGTTTGCGCTTGTGAATGCACTTCTGAGCGCTTGTGAATGCACTTGTTTGCGCTTGTGAATACACTTCTGAGCGCTTGTGAATGCAATTCTGAGCACTTGTGAATGCACTTCTGAGTGCTTGTGAATGCTCTTCTGAGCGGTTGTGAATGCACTTGTTTGCGCTTGTGAATGCACTTGTTTGCGCTTGTGAATGCACTTCTGAGCGCTTGTGAATGCACTTCTGAGCGCATGTGAATGCACTTGTTGCTGCTTGTGAATGCACTTGTTTGCGCTTGTGAATGCACTTGTTTGCACTTGTGAATGCACTTGTTTGCGCTTGTGAATGCACTTCTGAGCGCTTGTGAATGCACTTCTGAGCGCATGTGAATGCACTTGTTTGCGCTTGTGAATGCACTTCTGAGCGCTTGTGAATGCACTTGTTTGCGCTTGTGAATGCACTTCTGAGCGCTTGTGAATGCATTTCTGAGCGCTTGTGAATGCACTTGTTTGCGCTTGTGAAAGCACTTCTCAGCGCATGTGAATGCACTTCTGAGCGCTTGTGAATGCACTTCTGAGCGCATGTGAATGCACTTGTTTGCGCTTGTGAATGCACTTCTGAGTGTTTATGAATGCACTTCTGAGCGCTTGTGAATGTACTTGTTTGCGCTTGTGAATGCACCTCTGAGCGCTTGTGAATGCACTTCTGAGCGCATGTGAATGCACTTGTTTGCGCTTGTGAATGCACTTCTGAGCGCTTGTGAATGCACTTGTTTGCGCTTGTGAATGCACTTCTGAGTGTTTATGAATGCACTTCTGAGCGCTTGTGAATGTACTTGTTTGCGCTTGTGAATGCACCTCTGAGCGCTTGTGAATGCACTTCTAAGCGCTTGTGAATGCACTTGTTTGTGCTTGTGAATGCACTTCTGAGCGCTTGTGAATGCACTTCTGAGCGCATGTGAATGCATTTGTTTGCGCTTGTGAATGCACTTCTGAGCGCTTGTGAATGCACTTGTTTGCGCTTGTGAATGCACTTCTGAGTGTTTGTGAATACACTTTTGAGCGCTTGTGAATACACTTGTTTGCGCTTGTGAATGCACTTCTCAGCGCTTGTGAATGCACTTCTCAGCGCTTGTGAAAGCACTTGTTTGCGCTTGTGAATGCACTTCTGAGCGCTTGTGAATGCACTTCTGAGCGCAAGTGAATGCACTTGTTTGCGCTTGTGAATGCACTTCTGAGCGCTTGTGAATGCACTTGTTTGCGCTTGTGAATGCACTTCTGAGCGCTTGTGAATGCACTTCTGAGCGCTTGTGAATGCACTTGTTTGCGCTTGTGAATGCACTTGTTTGCGCTTGTGAATGCACTGGTTTGCGCTTGTGAATGCACTTCTGAGCGCTTGTGAGTGCACTTGTTTGCGCTTGTGAATGCACTTCTGAGCGCTTGTGAATGCACTTGTTTGCGCTTGTGAATGCACTTCTGAGCACTTGTGAATGCACTTGTTTGCGCTTGTGAATGCACTTCTGAGCGCTTGTGAATGCACTTGTTTGCGCTTGTGAATACACTTCTGAGCGCTTGTGAATGCAATTCTGAGCACTTGTGAATGCACTTCTGAGTGCTTGTGAATGCTCTTCTGAGCGGTTGTGAATGCACTTGTTTGCGCTTGTGAATGCACTTGTTTGCGCTTGTGAATGCACTTCTGAGCGCATGTGAATGCACTTGTTGCTGCTTGTGAATGCACTTGTTTGCGCTTGTGAATGCACTTGTTTGCACTTGTGAATGCACTTGTTTGCGCTTGTGAATGCACTTCTGAGCGCTTGTGAATGCACTTCTGAGCGCATGTGAATGCACTTGTTTGCGCTTGTGAATGCACTTCTGAGCGCTTGTGAATGCACTTGTTTGCGCTTGTGAATGCACTTATGAGGAATAATGTGGCATATTCCATAGTAGCATCATTTATCTATTTTATCATTGTAATGCACATTATTATTTTCAAAGTAAAGGTTTCACAGCAGTAGAACCACTCTTGCTATAAATATGATGATCAGCTTCGGGAAAAAAAGAGGGTCTAAGTGTTCTCGTTTATTTGGAAACTTTTCATCTGTGCGAGCTAAAATTCCTTTTTGTTGACATTTTCAAGTTAGTAAATGGAGGGTTATGTGTCAATGTGGTAAAAGGGAGAGCTGAGGGGTTGACCAAAGAAGTGCCTGGTAAAAGTGTTCTCGGACGTGGTGATATTTCTAAGAGAACTGTATCCCCAGAGTTCAGCCCGTACATTGCAGCGCCTCTTGTTGTATCGCCAGGGTTCAGCTCCATTCATTGCAGCGCCTCTTGTTTTCACTTTATAGATTTTTTAAAGTGGTCCTATAGGTTTATGGAAGGAGTTCCTGAATATCTACATCAACCCTCCTGTGTTCTGCGCTAGCTTCAGACTTCTTTTATCGATTAGGGCACCCCCAGTCCATTGTTTATGTTAAAGTGACCCCAAGTTACTCAAATACAGAAACCCCATCCAGTGGGATACCGTGCAAGCTGGGATTAGGGCAAGTTGAGCTAGTTGGATTAAAGACCATATATTTGGTCTTTTGGCAGTTAATCACAAGACCTCTTCTGTCACAGAAAGCCTTGAAGTTGTCAAGGAATCTGTGTACCCATCAGTGACTTTGAGAGCAGGAGAGTGGCGTCGGCAAACATCATGGAAGGCACTTTGTAGTTCGCTATCTTGGGTGCATCATTATCCTTCCTCGCATTCAATGGATTTTACAAGTGCATTTATAAATAGACAAAAATGGGCGGGTGCTAGCACACATCCCTGTCTTACCCCTCCATCTATAGCTATGGGAGTGGAAAGTTCACCCTGTTTGCTGAACCTGACTTGGGCATAATTGCCTTCGTGTAAACACCTAAACATATAACAAAGATAGGACGCCACTCACAGATCCCTTAAGACAGCCCACAGTCTTGGTACCAGATAGAATGCGGATTTTAGATCCACAAAGATCAGATAGAGGCCCCTATGGTCACCGTTTTCCAGGACAAGAGTTAGAGCCTGAATATTTGGTCTATAGTGGACGTGTTTTTCCTAAAGCCAGCTTGGAATGGGCTCAATATTTTAAATGCGTTCATCCAGGTCTGGAGACGATCCAACTGTACCCGGGCAAAGATTTCTGGCTAACGTCAATTAAACTTAGGAGTCTGTAGTTGCAGGGGAAAAGTGGTGAGCTCTTCTTGTGAACCGGCAAAATGCCCGCGCCAGTCCCCGTTGCTGGGATTGCCGTTCTCTTCGGTACGGGGTTAAACAAGGTCCACAAATAGGGCCCCCAGATAGTAGGCTCGGTGCGAAAAAGGTCCCCTAGGATCTTGCAAGACCTGGAGATTTGGAAGGGGCAATTTTGCTTTTGGCATTGATATCTTCTGTAAGCGTTTTCGAAGGGGCCTCGGAGCAGATGTCCTGTGGGGGAGAAAAATCTTTACTAGTGCCCTCACCCTCCAACCTAAGATACAGGGCCTCAAAATGTTGTTTCCAGACATCGGCTGCAATACTTGGTTCGATGGCCTGCTTCCCTTTACCTTCTACCTGTATTAACTATACACCTGAAAGCCTACATGTCATGGGTGGATAGGGCCTGTTTCAAAGTATCCCACTTGTCCAGCTCCCACAGTTTTTTTGTTTCGGTGATGCTAGCTCTGTACAGAGCCCTCTTTTCTCTGACTAGGGGTCTATCTCTGGTTTTGATTGCCTCTAACAATGCTAACTTGGCCTTCCGACAACTGTCCTTAAACCAGGGGTGCTTGGTCATTTTACATGCACTTGGGTATGACGGGGGAAAATATATCAGCCAGAGTGGAAATCAACACCTCATGGGTCTCTGCAACTCGAGTGAAGGAGATGAATGTACCGTAACTGGAAATGGACTGTTCCGCGGCCACTAGATACAGAATCAGTAAGACCTATAGGGCAGCCATCCTAACATGGGATTGCTGTATGGTTGACCAACGGACTCTTCTTGTATTGTTGGTCTAGGTTAATCTGTCATCTTTCAGTATGTTTAGACCAGAGACTTCCTCGTTAAATGGCAGTTCCAAGTCCAAGATTAGAGCATTGAGGTCGCTGTTGTGTCTGGGTCAGAACAGCAACATCCACCACCCGGTGCCACATGCTGACAGATATCAGGATGTAGTCTATGATAGAAGAGTGTCCTGGTTGATTAAAAGTGTGCTTCCCTGGTGTGTCTGATTTAGTTTGACATTTACAAACCCTCTGGGAGTGGTTTAGGGTGGGGGATTTAATCTGGAGCACCAGCGGTGTCTAGGCCCTGGTTGAGAAATTGACCAATGTAGTTCTTCACGTTCTTCAAATTGGAGGGGTGCACAATCATTAAGGCACGCTGGGGGGTGCTGAAACACCCCAATGGGGATCAGGGTTTTGGTTGCTATCCAAATTACTGTCCATGTGATAATATCAGGAAAATCTACCGTAAATAAATGTCCCCCCAGTCCATGAAACAGGCCCACAAGTGGCCAACACAAAGGCTCTCATACTGACCTCTGGGACCAGTCCTGGCGCTGCCACACTGTCCTATAGGCCGGTCCATTCCTGGACTGGAGGTGGGAACAGAGCATGTGCTGAGGGTCAGAGACACTTTGATTATTGTTTCCGGACGTGTGCGCCAGAAACAATGCCCATATATTGTAATAAGTTGGGCCCAGAAGACGTTTCCATGACAACCCAGTCACTTCTCTTGGTGCAGCCAAGACTGCAATGAGATTAAACAAATACAGGATGGCTGTACTCAAGTCTCAGTGAAAGCAAAATCCCTCAAGAAATACTAACAAGCATTTGCAATGCAATAGGTCTCGCATTTGTGAGAGTTAGAGCTATTTGCATTTTAAATGACAATGTCTTTTGGTTTGGAGTGGATGTATGTGGTGTGAAATTATGTGGGTTGGATTAGAATCATTAGTCGTGGAATTGTCTGGCGTGGTGCACAGTAGAATTATGTGGATAGCAATTATGTAATATTGAGTGTACTGGAATTATGCGGACTGCGAGTGAGTAACTATTATATGTGGAAATGGGGGAGCACTCCTATTTATTTACTTTTAGATAAATCGTAATCCTTTCAACCCCGCATGCTACTAAGGCATACACACTGTCCTGGTGTGTTATAACTATAAACATAACATTCAGGTGTTGCCACCTGGCCTTTGCGCACTATTGCAGTTCCACCCTAAGGTGAAGAATTTACCATATTTTTAAACAATATATATATTCAAAGAAATCACAATATCAACTCAATTGTGTGCATTTAAACCAAACAGGTTTTGTCATTTACTTTCTTTTTGTTTTTACGAAAATTATTACGATAAACTATAAATCAAACAATGACACATGTCATCAAAAACATTTTCAGGACTGCCCAATGCATTTCGGGCCCATAGCCCTTCTTCCGGGGCTTGATCTGTAAACAAAAATAAATGAAATGTATCTTCAGTTGAAAAGAACCCTTTCATGTCAGAAAGCAGATAAAAAAAAAAAAACAATAAATAACTCGAATTTCTGATACATGATTGCCAACTGTGCTCAATGCTTTAACATGCGATCGCCATAGCGGCTCAAAAATAACAGTAAACAAGTGGTCACTCGCAAAAAACTGATATATCATAAATGAGAGAAAAAAGAAGAGAGAAAAAGAAGGGACAGAGTGGGGAAAATGAGAATTCAAACTTTATTATCCTCCTTCACAAACGCATCTGCCGACTAGCCTCTGTGTTAATCACCATAACATGCCACCCGTGTGAAACGTATACACAGTGAATAGCACTCACGTTTAAACTGAGTTGAGTTACCATCCGTGATATCAGTAGTGGAAATACTGTCAATGATCGTCTCTGTGAAAAAATTATAGAGTAACTCTCTGTCCTGCTAGGTGAGTGCAATCGCTCAAAACTGAAACATCCAAACATCTAAACTTTTCCACTGACTAGGAGTGGTGTGGCTCACTGGTTAGAGGCGGCAGACCCGGAAGCAGAGAACGGCCCGGGACCAGGGTTCAATTCTCGACGCGGCAGGGTCTTGGACCAGGGTCAGCGGACTCGACAATTCTCGCCTCGGTGCCTACTCTAACCAGGGATCACACTCGGCAACTCTGGGCATTAAGCTTGCCTCATCTCTACAACGGCCCCCCACAGACGCCGGGGATGCCTGGTTTCACCTTGGAGATACCCAGAAAGGACCATCTCACAGAGAAAGCCAGGACGGGTTCCCCAGCGGTCTTCAGCGCCGGGACGCTTATGGGCAGCTGTGCGCTTTACAAGTCCCGCACATTTACATTTACATTACCTGAAAATATGAAATAGAAGTTGTCCCTTGGTATGCAGACAGAAATAAACGTATCTCGGCTCTATAAGAAATACAACACGACAGAACGTGAAGATGCCCATTACATATAAGTCAAGATGCCAATCTAAGTATTGTTTTTACAACGGATGTACCTTGTAAAAGAGAGAGTTCTCGCAAAAAGTGGAAAGACGTCTTCTTGCCGATATCGCAGAAAGTTTTTACGAGTTGGTGAACGCGACGCATGCGCATTTAACTTAGAGCATTAGAGCTATCGAACTCAACAAGGGACTCAATGCAAAATCGTCCCGACTCTCAGAGCGCACCATTGCACTCTCCTACTTTCCTAAAGAGACGCCATCTTAGAACAACTTTGAATAGACCTAATGTTATGGGAAAACGTAGAATCGCATTTCCTTACATTTCACGGACATCCGATATTACGCGGCAATTATCCAGAACGCATACAGACAACGATGTTAATCCACAACTAATAACTCCATCATAAACACTCGTGAGGCTTCTCCCACAGCAATGTGAAACACTTTAGATAGAAAGAAAAGTAAATAAATACCAAGAAAAATAAAGTAACAGAAAAAAACCAAGAGCAAATATATATGAACATTATGCTTTACGTGCAAAAAATGTTGAAACAACCATTCCATTGAGCCTCATAATACATTTTGTGTTAGCAACATCAATCTCATGAGTGTACAATTTAATCCAACTGTCTCACGCCTGCCTAGCCTAGTAGTAAAGTGCAGATTAAAGGAAACATCCTAGATCTACTCTATCATTGATCCCTTTGGGATCTTGAGTGTTTAAACGTCTGATCCAATAAATCTCTTTTTGAAGAAGAGTTTTGGTAAGGTCCCTTCCAGGTTTAGATTTCACTACTTCGAGCACCTGAAATTTTAAATGTGCTATTGTATGTCTATTGGCAGTCCAATGGACTGCTAAACTGCTGTTGATGTTGTTGTTTCTGATGGTACTTTTGTGTTCGGATATGCAAATTTTTATCTTGCGTTCTGTTTTGCCTATATATGACAGACCACAGGGACATTTAATGGCATAGATCAAATAGTTTGAATTGCAATCAGCATTGTGCTCAGTCATAATAGTCTCTCCCGTCTGTGGATGTTGAATTCCACTGCTGACAATCACGTTGTTACAATGAACGCAATTCTGGCACCTCCTTGTGCCTTTGTAAGTTTCTGTCTTATAACTGATTTGCATTTTCAGAATCTCTTTTATGTTGAGTGACCTTTTGTGGGCAAAAATAGGTTTGTTGACAAATAAATCCTGAAAATCACTCTCATTAGCTAGGATCTCCCAATGTGCATTGATGCTTTTCTTGATTTGGCTTGAACTGGTGGAGTATCTTGAAACAAACACTTGTCTGTTAGTTTTAAGTTTGGTTTTGGTCTCCATCATAGTGTGCCTCCTTAGTTTTTCAACCTTCGTCTAGGTCTCATCTAGAAGTTTGATTAAGTAACCCTTGGTGCAATATCTTTGCTTAATGATATCTACATTGCTTTGGAAAACATTATCTTCTGAACAGATTCTCTTTGCCCGCAACATCTGTGAGTAAGGAAGGTTGTTGATCAAATTATTGGAATGAAAGCTTGAATACAGTAAAGCTGTGTTCTTGTCTGTTAGTTTATGGTATACTTCTGTTTGAATTTGTCTATTTTCTATCTTTACCAGCACGTCCAGGAAAGGAATCCTATTCATTTCAATGGTCTTGGTGAACTGAATGTTTTCATCATAACTGTTGAGTTGTTCTATTTTAAACGTCAACAAATCCAAACTTTTGTCTCATATCAGAAAGATATCATCGATGTATCGACAATACAACTGTATATTTTCTGACCATTCTTTGTCATTGAATATAAATAATTCCTCAAATCTTGCCATGTAGGTGTTGGCATGCCGGTGCCCCGGCAAAGCCCATAGATGTGCCTTTCAATTGCAAGTAAAACATGCTTTCCTACTCAAAATAACTATGATGAAGGCAAAAATGTAGCATTTCAAGAATAAAAACCTCGTCTCATTGCATCTTGTTTTAATAAAGCCCATTCGACTGCTTCCATACCCCCAAGGTGTGGAATAGAGGTATAAAGGGCCTTTACATCCAACGTGCACAAAATTAAATCTTCGTTCAATGTTCTGATTGCCAGTTTTTGTAAAAAATGAGTGGTGTCTTTCGTGTAAGATGTCCAGGCCTGAACAAAAGGCTGTAAAAAATAATCAATGTAATGCCCAAGGGGCTCGAAGATAGTGCCGCACCCGGTGACAATTGGGCAAAATGGTGGATTGGTCAGGTCTTTGTGGATTTTTGGCAGCAGGTACATCCCTGGTCTTTTTGGGTTATTAACTGTGAGATATCGTCTGGTGTTTTCTGAAATCCATTTCATTCCCATCGCGTGATCTAAAATCTGATTAAGAGTGGATAGCAATTCTTTCGTGGGATCCAACTTTAAATAGGTACCTATGTCCGAAATATGTTCAGTTACTTTGGAATTGTAAAACTCTTGGTCCATAACAACAATGGCTCCACCTTTGTCTGCTCTTTATATACAGATCCGAGTATCTGATGCTAAGGATTTCCATATTTGTTTTTCATATTTTGTTAAGTTGGATGATGTAGATTTTTTAGTGTTGATTCTACTTAGATCCTTGCGTACCAAACTCTCGAAAGCATCTAAAACTTTGTGTGATGTGGGAGCTTGAAATATGGATTTCCGCTTAAATTCAATGAATTCTGTTTCCATTCGTTCTGTGTCATCTGTGGCCATTGTTGAAAAAAAGTGCTTGAGACTTAACACTCTCATGAATTTAAAGAAATCAATCTCAATTTCTAAAGGGTTAGTGTGATAAGTTGGCACAAAACCTAAAACTTTGTTTAATACCTGTAATTGTTGTGTTGTTATTTCTACTGATGAAATGTTAATCACTGCATCTGTTTTTGACTTCTCAAATTTTGCCTTGGTTTTTCTTTGGCTTCTCCTTGTTTTCCTTGACTTTTCCTTGATGTTGGTGTCCTTGGCTAAAAAAGATTTAGATGTAGAGGCTACTTCTGTTCTTCTTACGCTAATGTCTTCCCCTGTTTGTTCACTAGTTTTATCCAACCTTGGTGTCGCTCTGTTGATATTAGTATCTCCTTCTGTGGCCACGCTTTCTTCTGAGGAAGCATTCGAACTTTTCTTAAAGTAAACTCTTCTCTGCGCATAAACCTCCGCCCAGGTGTAAACCTCATTTAACTTATAATCCAAAGTGTCACTCTTGTATTTCCTAAATTTTCCTTCTTGCAACTCCTTTGAGTACACATCCAGTCTTAGGTTCATGTCTTCTAACACTTTGGTCCATTCCTCGGTGTCCATGCGGGTTTCAAGGTGTGTTTGAATGGTGTGAATTTCTTCCATGATCTGCTTGATCATGACTGCTAATTCCTCAATGAGTAACAAAATTAAATCTAACGAACATGTGTTTAGTACAGCGTACCAGCGATCTATTGGCCACTACCCCAACGCCATTACCCCGACCCATTGAGTGGACCGCTGCTGGACCAGTTACCATGAGACACATCTTCAGAGTAACCCGTTTGGCCAGGATGGGAGGCTCCTCTGTGCTGCCCCTGATGTTCCTCTGCATCCTTTTCCCTCACTCAGCATCCAGCTCAGATCAAGCGGCAGCCAGTCCACGCTCAGGGCTCACAGGGAGCCCGGGCTAGGGTTGTGCATTCCTGGGTAGGTGGGGTTTCCTTGGCTGCTGTGTGTGCTCCGTTCAACAATGTTTGTAGAACAGGAAAAAGGCGGCCTGCCCGAGGGCTGAGACAGGCCCTCGAATGAGTCATCTTCCTTCAGCATGAAGTCTGACTGTGCCAAATGTAATTCTTCATTTATTGCATCTTTAAAGATACGAAACACGTTTGATCGTCCACATTGCAAAGATTGTTGACCTTTTCTGCCAGATCTGTGCCAACATTAAATACAACTTAAGTTTGGTAGTGGAGGCATGATACTGCCTTTAGATTGTCTGTTTTAAAAACACACTTTAAATAAGATGGACTCTGATGATTAGCGTCTGTGGTTTTGTACTGTCTAATGTCAAAATTGCAGGGGTGTGCCCGCCTTTACTAAACAAGAAACAACGGGTGCAGGGAGCTGCCTGGCACAGCACCAGGAAGAGAGGGGCGGCCATTCTAAAACAAGCATTTCAATTGGGAAGAAAGGGCTCTTCTTAAATTGTTGTTTGTGTCAGGTGTTTCAAAAGGCCTTTCCGCAACAATCACTCCCTCCTCTCTCTTCCTTGAAGTGTAGCATTTCACTTTGCCTGCATTTCTAGCTAAAAAACAGAAAATATGGGTAATTGTTTTTTTTTTCTTCGAAGAAGAAAATATTAGCTCCTTCCCCCTCACCTGAATATTTCCCCTTTCCTGCTTTTCCCCTTATGTATTTGTGCTTATTGTTTATCTTGACCTTACAAGTAACTATGTTGCCATGTTCTAATAACTGTGTAACCTTTGTAACGATGTAACCTGTAACTGATCTGATGCTCATGTAAAGCGCTCTGATACCTCCGGGTCTAGCCAGCGCTATATAAAACCTTTAAAACAAATAAAGTCCTTTTCTAAGTGAAACCTAAAAAGCATAGGTTTAATGGACATTCTTAATCCCCTAGGGATTCTTTTAGCACAATGATACTGCACTAAAGTGGAGACGTGCAGACGTTGGTTAAGTTGTCTCCTGGTCAAAAACTCCAGTTGCTTTAATTGCTGTTGTAGACTGCTTCCTTGCACATTAAAGGTTCAAACATCTTGAATTAGTGAGTATATCTCTGATGCTTGTTCGTTTGATTACGCTAGCGTACCAGCTCTATTTTCAGTGAGATTCGTGTTGGCGTCAAATGACACCTTTGGGTGCTTCCTCCGTGAGGACAACTGTGTAACTATTATATGTGGAAATGGGGGAGCACTCCTATTTATTTATTTTTAGATAAATCGTAATCATTTCAACCCTGCGTGCTACTAAGGCATACACACTGTCCTGCTGTGTTATAACTATCAACATAACATTCAGGTGTTGCCACCTGGCCTTTGCGCACTATTGCAGTTCCACCCTAAGGTGAAGAATTTACCATATTTTTAAACAATATATATATTCAAAGAAATCAAAATATCAACTCAATTGTGTGCATTTAAACCAAACAGGTTTTGTCTTTTAATTACTTTTTGTTTTTACGAAAATTATTACGTTAAACCTTAAATCAAACAATGACACATGTCATCAAAAACATTTTCAGGACTGCCCAATGCATTACGGGCCCATGGCCCTTCTTCCGGGGCTTGATCTGTAAACAAAAATAAATGAAAGGTATCTTCAGTTGTAAAGAACTCTTTCGTGTCAGGAAGCAGATGGCCAAGTGAGCATTGATAGAGAGGTTCTGTAGGGACGGCCTGGACAGAAAGAGCAGAACGGGACTGGTACAAAGATGTGGCTGGGCAAAGAGGAACATGAAGTGGCTTAGCAAGAGTGTGACAGGAAATGGGTAGAAGTGACAGGAAGAGGTTTACAGGGAATTGACATGAAGAAGCTGGGCAAAGAAAGGACAGGGAGAGATGATGGTCATCAGAAAGGGGAAAACTGCTTAGAGAAGAACACAGGATGGCTGGGAAGAAAGGAACAGGAGTTGGCATGAGGTGGCCTGACAAAGGTAGCCGGCATCTGATTTGGGGGAATCCGTGGCCTAGGAATTAGAGCCGACCAGATTATTTTTGAAGGATAGACTGTGTCAGCAGAGGCAGATGGGCAGTACCTAGGCTGAGCAATGATGGATGGGCAGGACATGAGGAGGTAGTGTGGTAGAACAAATCCAAATGTGTGTTGAAAGAGACAAATGCAGAGGGCTGTGAATTGGCTTAGTATAGAAATGTGACATGACTGGGGATATGTGGCTGACCCGGGATTAGCGGAAGGGTGGGAAGATTGGGCTGGTAGCGAGGGACGGGCACCGGGGACAGAAAGGGCAGTGTCTTAGCATGGAGTTTGTAATCAGAGAGGAACAGGAATTAGCGGAGTAGAGGGTAATATGAATTGAATGGACAGATGTCACATAGGTAGATATATAAAAGTGCCAGTTTGACTCTGGGGGACACAAGGTTGAGGGACAATGTACCTGCAGGAGAGGTAGTAATAGATAGAAGGAGGGTGGGCAGACTAGGGCCGAGGGACACTGGGCGTAGGGACACCAGAGGTAGCTAGGCAGAATACTTCTGGGAGTAAGATGCCGGAAAGGTACAGCAGTCAGCTAAGCAGAGTGGACAGGCAGCTGAAGCAAGAAGAGTGGGCAGGGTGGCAGGAAGAGGGTGAACACAGGGCCAGAGCTGCCAGGGTAGATCAGGGCTGTGCAGAGGGGAGCTGTGTACATGAGGAGGGCAAGCACTGGGAGCCTCAGGCCAACTGTAGAGTGCCACCCTCTGGCAAAGCATTAGTGTTCACTGCAGAGAAACAGCATGGAGATGTAGCTGTGATCTGTGACTGGGGGTGAATGTTTTGCCATTGTGCAACATTCCGTCCATCATCTTGTGTGTTTTGCTGTTCGCCCTATGTGGGAAGGGTATGCCCAGACGTGGGTCCTGTGCTCATTACGCCACTGGAGTCAAGCTATCCTGGCTGATGACGGCTGATAGCCAGAAACCGGTCCTAGGATGCTTGAGTCCAGTCCAGGGAAGACATGGCTTGGCAGTTCAGGCTAGACTGTTCCCATGAGGCACAGGGTCAAGACTGATTTGCATATGGCCATGTCTGAACTGGGGTGGCGTGGTGAGCAAAATATCGATGGATTAAACCCAGAGCTGTGACTGGGTGAATGTTTTGCCATTGTGCAACATTCCGTCCATCATCTTGTGTGTTTTGCTATGAAGAGACAAGCATGGTGTAACATTATGGACACAAGGGTAGTAGCGTGTATGCCGCCCAGTTACGAGGAAACTAAACTGAAATGTGAAACATTCCGTCCACCAACTGTTGTTTTTGCATTTGTCACCCCGAGTGGAACGGGTATGCTCAGACGTGAGTCCCGTGCTCTCCATGCCGTGTTATGTCATACATCCATGCCGGAAAACATCCTTTACAACGCAACTTTTACCACGCAGTGCCTTTATGACGCAACTTTTACAACGCAAACCATTACAACGCATTGCGCTGGGGGGCGCTCTAGGATAGGGAATAGGTTTAATTTACTGTCCAACACCTTCCCTACTATCCACGGGGACTGGAGTTGGAATAGTAAATTAAACTATTCACTATCCAGCGCCCCAAAGCACTATGCGTTGTAATGGTATGAGTTGTAAAAACCGCGTTGTAAAAGCATGCGATGTAAAAGCATGCGTTGTAATGTCATACATCCCTCCATGCCACTGGAATCAAGCTATCCTGCTGATGACAGCTGATACCCAGAAACCGGTCCTAGAATGCTTGATGCCGGTCCAGGGAAGACATTGCTTGGCAGTTCGGGCTGGACTGTTCCTATGAGGCACAGGGTCAAGACTGATTTGCATATGGCCATGTCTCAACTGGGGTGGCTTGGTGAGCAAAATAACGATGGATTAAACCCAGATCTGTGACTGGGTGAATGTTTTGCCATTGTGCAACATTCCGTCCATCAACTTGTGTATTTTGCTATGAAGAGACAAGCATGGTGTAACATTATGGACACAAGGGTAGTAGCGTGTATGCCGCCCAGTTACGAGGAAACTAAACTGAAATGTGAAACATTCCGTCCACCAACTGTTGTTTTTGCATTTGTCACCCCGAGTGGAACGGGTATGCTCAGACGTGAGTCCCGTGCTCTCCATGCCGTGTTATGTCATACATCCATGCCGGGAAACATCCTTTACAACGCAACTTTTACCACGCAGTGCCTTTACGACGCAACTTTTACAAAGCAAACCATTACAACGCATTGCGCTGGGGGCGCTCTAGGATAGGGAATAGGTTTAATTTACTGTCCAACACCTTCCCTACTATCCACGGGGACTGGAGTTGGAATAGTAAATTAAACTATTCACCATCCAGCGCCCCAAAGCACTATGCATTGTAATGGTATGAGTTGTAAAAACCGCGTTGTAAAAGCATGCGATGTAAAAGCATGTGTTGTAATGTCATACATCCCTCCATGCCACTGGAATCAAGCTATCCTGTTGATGACAGCTGATAGCCAGAAACCGGTCCTAGAATGCTTGATGCCGGTCCAGGGAAGACATTGCTTGGCAGTTCGGGCTGGACTGTTCCTATGAGGCACAGGGTCAAGACTGATTTGCATATGGCCATGTCTGAACTGGGGTGGCTTGGTGAGCAAAATAACGATGGATTAAACCCAGATCTGTGACTGGGGTGAATGTTTTGCCATTGTGCAACATTCCATCCATCATCTTGTGTGTTTTGCTATGAAGAGACAAGCATGGTGTAACATTATGGACACAATGGTAGTAGCGTGTATGCCGCCCAGTTATGAGGAAACTAAACTGAAATGTGTCTAAAATGACATATCACACAAAAGTAGGTAGTAGTGTTCCCTCAGAAAGGAAAAGCATCCGCACATAAAGCAATCAATCTTATATACACATGTAGTATAAACAATAACTGTCACAGAAAAGCAAACGGGGTGCTTAGTTGCCCCTTCATACACCAACTACCCAGTCGTGTTGACTGCACACAAAGGGGCTCATTAGGATTGCGGTTTTTCCGCATCCTCTGGGCCGGCGGAATCCACCGCCGGGCCGGAGGATGCAGAAAAACCGCAGCGGACCCACCAAAGACCCACCGCCACATTAGGATGGCTGGTGGGTCCTGGTTTCCATCCGCAGCTTTTCCGCCGCGGTTGGCTAACAACCGCGGCGGAAAAGCTGTAATATGGTGACGGTGTCTCTCAGACACCGTCAGCCATATTACGATGCACAGAAAGAAATGCTTTTACACGGCGGATATTCCGCCGTGTAAAAGCATACGGTGCTTCACTGCGGGGGCCCGTTGCGGGCCCCCTGGGTGAAGGGAGGGTGGGGGGTGCACATGGGGGGTACCTATGGTACCCCCCTGCATATGTATGCAGCAAACGGCAGGCACCGCGCGGTGCCTGCTGCTTGCTGCATACATATGCAATGTATGCTTTTTTAACATTGCGGCGGGTGCAGCTTGAAGCTGCACCCGCCGCAATGTTAAATATCCAGGATGTGACCGCCAGGGTGGCGGTCACATCCTAATTTGCACGGAGGGACCGCCGCAGCCCATGCGGACGGTCCCTCCTACTCTAGGGTGGCGGACGGACGCAAGTCCGTCCGCCATCCTAATGAGCCCCTATGTGTGCACCTAATAAGCACAATAGAAGGTGTTTTGACAGTACACCTCACATTATAATATTAGTATCATATTAAAAAAAACTCAATGTAGTTTCATTTGAACCAGAACACGAAGACAATCACGATATGGTTGTATATGAAGGAATCCCAGGCATGCGATGCTCTTGATATTCTTTTATTCAAAAAAACTTCCTTAAAAGTTCCCAGCACACAGCTTCCCGACACGTGTTTTGTCTACAAAGACTTTTTCAAGGCTGGAAATATTAAAAACGTATACTCATCAATTACATGATACATAAAACATACATAATACAAAACATTCTATACAAGTACATTCCATAAGTCTAATTTAACAGAGTATTTCCAGTCTACCATGTGCATACACGCATCTGGAACTTGATAACAACTCCTTGTTGCACCAGTACATTAGTTATCTTCTCTTTCACTAACAGTGGGAGAACTGTAGTGAAGAAATAAAGAAGATTTGTGTGTAGTCTATAAAGAAAGAGCCATGCTAAAAAATATGGAATAGATACAAAGATGAAGAAAGAGAAGACCACGTGAGTGAGAAGACAGGAAACCAGATGTAACCCTATACACCAATGTACGTGAGGGTAAGATGTCAATTAAATGGTTAACCTACCCACGAAAATAACTGTCATTCGCGTCCAAGACGGACAATTCATTCTGATGGAACCACACGGTCTCAGGTGTTGAGACAATCTACGAGAGAGGTATATGAGGTTAGGATTATAGAATCATAATCATAATCATACTACCCACGAAGGTCCAAATATACGAACATTAATAACAAACACAAATGAGTGTTCCAGATTAGAACGAACACAAAATTATATGCAGAAATCAGCATTCCCAGAGAATGCACCTCCAGTGTTCAAAATAGTTCTAAAGTATAATAACCTACATTAGATTATTGTAGGGTATTAAAACACTATCCTGATAGTGAGAGATGGCCATAAAACTGATATGCACAATGAGATTTGAGGGGCACATACTAACACCCCAGTCCAAAGGCATAGACCATGTAATACTGTGTGTTGTCTCTGTCCTAGATTAAACAAACGTGTGGTTGTTTATACAATGAACTCACACTGTGGATTCTTTCTGTAATATCAAAGTGATGCATATCATTCATGGTATTACAATGCCTGCCCACCCAATAGATAGTACATAGGTTGTAGTTGTAAACACCATAAGTTTCACTGATGGATGTAGGCGGATTAGACATGACTGCTCTAAGTAAATTGGCACCCACGGATTATATATCAGTGTAATAGCGCCTAAGGCCAGATAATACAAAAGAACGGAAAGTGTAACTGAAGTCTCGCTCACCTTGTAATACGTTATAGAGGTCCATAAATTAATATAACCTCCGTTATCAACTGGCACGATTAGTAGACTGTAGAGGCCAGTGTTCGTTCAATTCCTATTGGGTGAAAAAGAGGTATTGATTTAACCTTATGTATAGGCCATATATTCGAACTAAAAAGAGTGACTGATAACAGATAATCACCTATAATATGTCCTCGAATAGGACACCAGATGCACGTGGTCACCCAAGGTAAGTGTTATGCCCCACAGCATATGGAGAGTTGTTGGTGGTACATCATAGACCTGATTATACAATAACGTAAAACCATTACAAAGCTTAATGCAATTATAAGCATTAATATACATAGGCATTTGTTGTAGCCAATGCTTAAAACAAACCTAATATGCCCAGCCAGATAAGTGCTAAATTCCCACATAGGTAATATGATGTATCCCCTGTAAAGTAACTTATAAACGGGTCCCCAAACGTGAGGAGCCACACAGAGTAAAAGAAATGCTCCACACCGCAAGTGAGGTCCTGAACACAGTACGTCTTAACCTATAAGTGCAATGAACCAAAAACGTTACAACCATGAATCTCATATTCAGCGTCGAATTACACGAGGCTTCAGCAAAGTTTACAAACCTTAATTAACATTACGCACTAAGTATAGACAAAGTATGCCATTGCCTAGCCTGTTTCCCAACCAAAGACGACTAATAGATATCCCACAATCCGTGGATGCGTTCAATGCGAGAGGAAGAGTAATATGCTCCACCTGATATAAAGAATTTCAACCGGCACAAGTCAAAGTGCCCGAAGATTAGACGATCCCACAGACAGTTAACTTACCTAGTGAGCTCGCTCGGAGAAGCGTGATAACCCTCCACACAGCATAGGATGCCGAAATAGTCATGCCGCAGACGCCGATTTAAATAATCCTCTCACTCTTCCTGTCAGGTCGAGCCAGTGGTAAAAACAAAAGAGGGCGCATTAGAGAGGAGGCGTTCTCCACACAGTAGCGGCCATCTTAACCTTTCCTGATAGTAATTCACAGAATAATACTCTTCCTCTCGCATTGAACGCATTCATGGTTGTAACCTGTGAGTTCAGGGCCTCCATTTGTACAAACCGTGCCGTCTATCACCGCTGGGCTTGGGAGGGCGCTGGGCTCAGAGCCCTGCACAAGTGCGTGCCGCTCAGGGGCACACATTCACCGGTGATGGCCCCCACAAGCTATATCAGAGGTCTGCACAAAGCTGTCTTTTGTTTTTTTATACACATTTATACCGCTGACAGGCTGGTCAGAGGTTGGCGTGTACACGGCTGTCTTCTGACATCTGTCATACCTGTCTCCGCGGGCGTACGGTGGAGGGTTCCAGAGGGGGCGCTGCACTTGTGAGTGATTTATGAACGCTGCCGGGAAGGTTTGTTTCATGCAGCATGCGCTGTACTTTCCTCCCTGCCCTAAACCGAGTCAACAGCCTCCGGGGAACCGACTTCCCTGGCTTTGTCATATACCAGATTTTCTACATTATGTTATTGTTCTAAATAATGGACCAATGCCTCCCTACACACAGTCAGCCCATTGCCTCCTGGTTTAAAGTACATATTAAAGAGCAGAGACTCATGAAACAAGCGGCAGGGAAAGCGTTTGCTTTCACTTCTGCTTGGAAAACAAAAAAGCCCGCGAGTGGTGTGTGCACGCGCCACTGCGAGACGTGCTTTTAATTATCGTGGGCACGATAATTGAAACCACATGTCCTATTGGTGTCTATTACGCGCACCAAGCGTGTAATAGACACCAATAGGCCATGGGCGGAGTAATGCGCCCGCCTTTGGCCAATTGTGTGCAGTCTTTTATAAAAAGACGTACGCAAAGGTCAATGGGGTAGCACAAAAGGAATCACACACGCACGAGCGTGTACGATTCCTAGGTCAGTTCTAAATCCACGATTTTCACCTACAAAATATCTTGCGCTGCGCAGTGCAACGCTAGTCGCGAGACCTAAAGAGGTATGACAAATATAGTTTAGTGCAGGAATGTGATGAGATGCACTACAATGTGTTACACTAACCCCTGATGTGTGGCACTTGGCACGGCTGATACTTGAAAATGCCTCCTCCCAGGTGGAACATCATGAAAACTCTTGCACCTAAATTTAAAACAAAAGTGAAAAACAGAATCAACAAAGAACATCTTTCACCTAGTTTAAATACAGAAAGGCAGACTCTCTGATCCCTAGAAGATAAGTGGAAGAAGCTATCAGCACCCACTCCCTATAACGTACAACAGCCTAGGAAAAAGAAACATCAGTAACATTAAATACAGAAGCTCTTTCCCTCAAGATTAAATAAAAGCACCTAAAAGTGGTTGAATTCAGCAAATTCCTCTTTTACTCAAGCATGTCCCTAAATTGCAGATTTGTAAAGTGTGACTTATCACCCCTAAGGGTATCCATGCGCTGGGGCCGTCGGGAAGATGAAGTGAGCTGTTGCCCAGAGTCACATGATGCTAAGCTGCGGCCAATGCTGGGGCTTGAGCAGTGAGCCCTGTGCGCCAGGGTCAGCTGCTCTGGCCGCTGCGCCACACCAGTCCCCGGAGCCCTGTGCTCCGGAGTCAGCTGCTCTGGATGCTGCGCCACACCTGTCCCCTGAGCCCTGTGCGCCGGAGTCAGCTGCTCTGGCCGCTGTGCCACACCTGTCCCCGGAGCCCTGTGCGCTGGAGTCGGCTGCTCTGGCCGCTGCGCCACACCTGATACTCAATACTAAGGCTGACTTGGGAAACTGACGGGTTTATTGAGTGGATGTAAAGTTGGATCCTTTCTTACAACTGTGGCTGTCACTCCTCATATTTACATTTATAAATGAACTGACGTTCTTTAGTTTCTCTTTCCTATTTACATTTATAAATGAACTGACGCTCTTTAGTTTCTCTTTCATATTTACATTTATAAATGAACTGATTCTCTTTGGTTGTTTTGCTCTTTTTCTTGTCTGGGGTGAAATGTTTAAACATTTAATTCAAAGATACATTTAAAAACCTCTGCTTTGGAATCAGTGGAGGCTGGGCCTGGCAGGACTCTCTGCTGGTGCTGACTCTGCCACCAATGATCCGGAGACTCCGCTGCTTGTGCTGTCGCTGCCGCCGCTGACCTGGACGTTATTACCCACAAAGGCCAGAGAGAAACTCTGCTAATGGTGCTGACTCTGACACAGATGACCCAGAAGTGAATCTGCAACCTGAGGAGAGCTCGGCAGCCTCGGCTCTGTTCCGGAAGTGAAGCCGGAGAAGCGGGAGCTTTGAAGGAGGAGAGAGGGTGAGACTTAGGGGGGCAGAGGAGGGGGTGAGGAGGGGGTAGAAGAGGGGGCAGAGGAGGGGGGCAGAAGAGGGGGGGCAGAAGAGCGGGCAGAGGAGGGGGGCAGAACCTAAACATCTTGGTGGTGTTAATTTCCCCAATATCTCACGCTTTCATTCTGCTTTTACTCTCAAGCAAATTTGGCCTCTTCTTCTTGAATCCTCGTCTCCTCCTGCTACGGCTTGGAGCTCTCTGGAATTGGCTCAACTTCACCCCTTCTCCTTCCTTATTGCCTCCAATCTCACTCAACCACCTCCCAAGCTACTTTCTCCTATTTTTAAACACTCCAAAGCTTTAACCCTTGCCCTTTTTCGATCATTCTCTGTACCATCTACTCTTCATATGAATACCCCACTATGGTATAATAAATCTCTTAAATTACGCAAACGTGCGCTTTTTTGGAAGGAATGGATTGACAAAGGAATTCTCACTTACCAACATCTTATTTCTGATAATTCCTTATTACCCTTTCCAACACTTCGTGATTCCTTCGGTATCTCTAACAAATACTGCACACACTTTCATGAACTTCTGCCCAAACTATCCACTATTATCCTACACAATACTCCTTCATCCTCTTCACCTCCCCTCCTTGCCTCTCCACCTAACTTTCAGGTTCCCCTTAAGGCCTCTGCTATTTATAAATTACTTTCTCCCTCACTTACTGACAGGCCTAAAACTAATCTTGAACTTACCTGGGAATTGGACCTCAATCACACTTTCCCCTCACTTACCTGGGATTCTATTTGGTCCAAACTTCATTCCACCTCTCGTTCCGCTAGTACCACACAAACCCTTTATTTTTTTTATAATAGATTATTTTACACTCCCTGTGATTTGTTTAAATTTAAATTGGTAGACACTAAGAAGTGTTGGTCCTGTTCATGTACTCCTGGTGACTTTATTCACATGTTTTTTCTTTGTCCTAAGGTCCAACTTATGTGGTCCCACATTTGGTCTACTCTTAATAAGATTTTATCTACTAATGTTCCCTTTGTTATTTCTTCTGTATTCCTGGGTGGTTTGGCCCCAGTTTGGGATGTCCCACTCCATACTCGTAAATTTATTGATCTTTGCATTGCTATCGCTTTTCAAATTATAACAACTAATTGGAAAGACACTACAAACGTGGTTTACAACGCTTGGTGGAATTTGCTCTGCCATCATCATAGACTAGATCGTGCATGTGCTTCTTCTATTCCATTGTTGATAAAACGTGATTTACTTTGGTCCCCTTTAACAGACTTTTTATCTAAAAGTGCCTCTTGATCACATGTTATTGTTATATTTAGTATTACGGTTATTATTATCACTGTGAACTTCTCTGTATTTCATACCTCTTTATTTCTCTTACCATATATTTTTCTATTGCTGTTCCCCTTCCATCCCCCCTTTTTTCCCCTTTCTTCCCTCTTTCTTTCTCTCTTCCTTCCCCACAAAATGAAAAGTTATAAAAGCATTTTCTCTTTGTATAACGTTCTCCCCTTTTGGGGCCTTTCTTGATTATTGGCACACTATTCTCCACAATTATTTTGACTCCTATTGCTCTTTATTTGTGCTATTGTACTGATGTTTTACATTGTTTTCTTCAACATAATAAAGCTTTTCAAACTCAAAAAAAAAAAAACTCTGCTTTGGAATCAGTGGAGGCTGGGCCTGGCAGGACTCTCTGCTGGTGCTGACTCCGCCACCAATGACCCGGAGACTCTTCACACTCACAGGAAGAGAAGAGCTCCGCAGCCTCCGCTGCTTGTGCTGTCGCTGCCGCCGCTGACCCGGACGTTATTACCCCACAAAGGCCAGGGAGAAACTCTGCTATTGGTGCTGACTCTGACACAGATGACCCGGAAGTGAATCTGGAGCCTGAGGAGAGCTCGGCAGCCTCGGCTCTGTTCCGGAAGTGAAGCCGGAGAAGCGGGAGCTTTGAAGGAGGAGAGAGGGTGAGACTTAGGGGGGGGGAGAAGAGGGGGGGCGAGGAGGGGGGGCAGAAGAGGGGGCAGGGGAGGGCGTGAGGAGGGGTTAGAAGAGGGGGGCAGAGGAGGGGGGCAGAGGAGGGGGGCAGAAGAGGGGGGGCAGAAGAGGGGGGGCAGAGGATGGGGCAGAGGAGGGGGCAGAAGAGGGGGGCAGAAGAGGGGGCAGAGGAGGGGGGCAGAAGGGGGGTGAGGAGGGGGGCAGAGGAGGGGGAGAGGAGGGGGGCAGAGGAGGGGGGAGGTGGAGGGGGAGGGCAGAGAAGGGGGGCGGGGGAAGAGGAAGGGGGCAGGGCAGGGGAGGGGTTAGGGGAGGGGGGCAGAGGAGGGGGAGCTGGGGCAGAGCCGATGCATGGCGAGCCCCCGGCCTGGGGGGCAGATTCGAAGTGAGAACGAGAGTGGAGGCAGTCGCCAAGCATGGCAAGAGTGGGTGTGGCTCCATCTCCCGCTCAGGGGAGGGGGGTCCAGTGGGGTCGCGGCAGCAGGGAGGGAGGGCCTCGGGCGCGGGACACAAGGACACAGCAGCCCCTGCGATCTCACCTGTGGCAAGGCCTGCTGGGGGGTGACCCCGACCTCCTCTGCCTCAGGGAGGGGCAAGGCTGAAGAATAAGAACAGATTGTTACCGGAGCCAAAACCCACAGCTAACAGCCTCTGAGTGATAGTCAATAGCAATCTTTAAATCTTTATTTTCAGTTTCATAATCAAGAAAGGCAATTTATACATAAGGCAGTCAGGCATAATCCCCCGTTAATCAACGAATACAGCAACTGTCAACTGACCCACGAGCGCCAATCCGTCCTATCGTTATTGATATAGAATGGGCAAACCTTTACCCCTCCACCCACCCCCTGAGCTTCTGTAGCAGGTGCAATATCTTTCATAATCGATTGATCTTGTTCACAGAGTCCGTCTGAACATGGCAGTCCCCTGTAGAGCATCATCTGCCCCGCTGTAAGAGTTTCTCTCCCCTCCCCTGGGCGTCATTCGCTCACCCCCATTCTCTCCGGCATGCCCCCTCTAGAGAACATGTGTAAGTGAGTAGGCCCTAAGTTGTCTCATCCCAGGCGGCGAGGGCCTCCTGTGCATTGGGGTCTTTTCTCGTCCTTCTCAAGCAAAAATGTGAACCTATGCAAATGCCAGACCCATTCCACTAGATCAACCTCCCAAGCCCCCCTCATCGGAGCCCGGGGACTCATTCAGTGCATTGCAGCTCGCCTCAGCTATAAGGAGCCTCGCATAGTGTACTGGCTACTGAGCTTCCTTTTTGGGTTCTATGGAAGAAGGTCCAGCAGACACGCACATGTAGTCTGAGGAATATCCCAGCCAATGACCTCCTGTAATTGAACTAAAACCTCAGCCCAAAAGCCCTGTATCCTTGAGCAGTGCCAAAAGCCCTGTCTCATTGGGCAGTGCCAAAAGCCCTGTATCCTTGGGCACTGCCAAAAGTCCTGTATCCTTGGGCAGTGCCAAAAGCCCTGTCTCATTGAGCAGTGCCAAAAGCCCTGTATCCTTGGGCAGTGCCAAAAGCCCTGTATCCCCTGGGCAGTGCCAAAAGCCCTGTATCCTTGGGCAGTGCGAAAATGCCCTGTATCCTTGGGAAATGCCAAAAGCCCTGTATCCTTGGGCAGTGCCAAAGCACTGTATCCTTGGGCAGGGACAAAAGCCCCGTATCATTGGGCAGTGCCTAAAGCCCTGTATCATTGGGCACTGCCAGATCACGTGTACAAAGTCCGCGATCTCTGAGTGGTAGTTCTGGTCTCTAGTGAGCGACCCTTGACCTTGTTAGGTTAGTAGATCCCCCTCCGCACAGCACCGCCTGTGCGTCCTGTCCCTGCCCCAGCTGCTGCTGCTGAGGTAAGTTCTGTGCCCCGTTTTCCTCTGTGCCCCGTTTTCCTCTGTGCCCCGTTTTTCCTCTGTGCCACTTGCTCTGTGCCCCGTTTTTCCACTGTGCCACTTGCTCTGTGCCCCGTTTTCCTCTGTGCCACTAGCTCTGTACACATTTTTCCTGTGCCTCGTTTTGTTCCTCCGTGCCACTTCCTCTGTGCCCCGTTTTACTCTGTGCCACTTGCTCTGTACCCCGTTTTTCTGGTGCCCCATTTTTTCCTTTGCCCCATTTCTCCCCTGTGCCCCATTTCTCCCCTGTGCCCCCGTGGTTCTGTGTCCCATCCCCCACGCCGTCCACCGCTCCCGTCGCTGCATCCTCTGCGGTCTGCCCCCCTGACTGCCCTTTCGCTGCCCCTACCTCCCGCCTCCCAGCTGCTCCTCCCTCCCTCCTCCCCATATATGGTGGCCGCTGCACTGTGAGGTGAGCGACCCTTGACCTTGTTAGGTAGGTCGCTCCCTCTCCGCACAGCACCGCCTGTGCGTCCTGTCCCTGCCCCAGCTGCTGCTCTGAGGTAAGTTTTGTGCCACTTGTTCTATGCCCCATTTTTCCTGTGCCCCGTTTTTTCCTCTGTGCCACTTGTTCTGTGCCCCATTTTTTCTGTTCCTCGTTTTTTCCTCTGTGCCACTTGCTCTGTGCCCCGTTTTTTTCCTGTGCCTCCTTTTTTTCATCTATGCCACTTGCTCTGTGCCCTGTTTTTTTCCCTCTGTGCCACTTGCTCTGTGCCCCGTTTTTCCTGTGCCTCATTTTTTCCTCTGTGCCACTTGCTCTGTGCCCTGTTTTCCTCTGTGCCACTTGCTCTGTACCCTGTTTTCCTCTGTGCCACTGGCTCTGTGCCCTGTTTTCCTCTCTGCCACTTGCTCTATGCCCTGTTTTTTTCCTGTGCCTTGTTTTTTCATCTGTGCCACTTGCTCTGTGCCCTGTTTTTTTCCCTCTGTGCCACTTGCTCTGTGCCCCGTTTCTCCTGTGCCTCATTTTTTCCTCTGTGCCACTTGCTCTGTGCCCCGTTTTTTTCCTGTGCCTCGTTTTTTCATCTGTGCCACTTGCTCTGTGCCCTGTTTTCCTCTGTGCCACTTGCTCTGTACCCTGTTTTCCTCTGTGCCACTGGCTCTGTGCCCTGTTTTCCTCTCTGCCACTTGCTCTATGCCCTGTTTTTTTCCTGTGCCTTGTTTTTTCATCTGTGCCACTTGCTCTGTGCCCAGTTTTTTTCCCTCTGTGTCACTTGCTCTGTGCCCCGTTTTTCCTGTGCCTCATTTTTTCCTCTGTGCCACTTGCTCTGTGCCCTCTTTTCCTCTGTGCCACTTGCTCTGTGCCCTGTTTTCCTCTGTGCCACTTGCTCTGTACCCTGTTTTCCTCTGTGCCACTGGCTCTGTGCCCTGTTTTCCTCTGTGCCACTTGCTCTATGCCCTGTTTTTTCCTGTGCCCCGTTTTCTCCCCTGTGCCCCTGCAATTCTGTGTCCTTGCCCCTGCGCCGTCCACCGCTCCCGCCGCTGCAACCCCTCCTGCCCGCCCACCTGACTGCCCATTCGCTGCCCCTACCTCCCGCCTCCCAGCTGCTCCTCCCTCCCTCCTCCCCATACATCGCGGCCACTGTGCGGCTGCGCCGCAAGCCCATCAGCACCCGTCCATGCCTGGACCGCTCCCAGCGCCAGGACCCCTGGCCCCCGCGAAAGCCACAACGCCCGCCTCTGCTACAACTCCAGCACCCTCCAAGCACTCAACGCCGGACGATCACGCACCAGCTGCCTGGCCACCCCAAAGCGCACCCAAGGACCCTTCTCCTGCCGGAACTGCAACTTCACCCGCATCTGGCCCGCCAACCCACCTACCAAAGAACTCAACCACCTCAGATGCATCCTTCTCAACACCCGCTCCGCACTCAAACATGCAGTGGAACTCTGGGACCTACTGGACTCCTACACTCCAGACGTCGCCTTCCTGACGGAGACCTGACTGAAGCCCTCCTCAGCACCCGACATTGCCATAGCCATCCTGGAAGGCTATAAGATCACCCGCAAGGACCGCACCAATAGAGTAGGTGGAGGAATCTCCATTGTCCACAAGAACACCCTCAGGGTCATGACCAGCACCGGCGACACCCTCAGCACTGCCGAACTCCTACACTTTCAGATCCACACCGATCCCAACACCACCCTCAGAGGAACTCTCATCTACAGACCCCCCGGACCACGAGCACAGTTCAGCGACTCCATTACCATCCTCGTCGGCACACACGCCCTCGCCTCCATGGACTACATCCTCCTCGGGGACCTGAACTTCCACCTAGAGAACAACAATTACACTAACTCCTCCACCCTGATCGACAACCTCGCCAACCTCAGACTCAGACAACTCGTCACTACACCCATCCACTCCGCCGGCCACACGATTGACCCCATCTTCTCCACAAGCTCCCACGTCTCCTTCAACCACACCACCGAGCTCCACTGGACCAATCACCGCTGCATCCACTTCACCTTCCTGAAACCCACCACGCACCACCGCACCCAACAAATGATGCACCACTGCTGGAGCAAAATCACCGAAGACCAGCTTTCCTCCTCCCTCCTCCCTCCTCCCTCCTCCCTCGCCCAGAACCCACCCACAGATCCGACCGACCCAAAAACCGCCGCCCGCAACCTCAAACAGTGGATCAACGACTGCGCCAACACCCTCGTCCCCCCAAGAAGCCATCCAACACCCACACTAGCAAGAAAGCCAGCTGGTTCACCAACGACCTCCAGGCCTCCAAACGAACCTGCTGAAAACTCGAAAAAACCTGGATCCGTGAACGAACATCGGAAAGCTACACCACCCACAAGAATGCCACTCGCAGACACCACCACCTCATCAGATACGCCAAAAGGACCTCATTCAAAGACCACCTAGACAACAAAGTACACAACAGAAAGAGCTCTTCAACAGCGTGAAGGAACTCTCCAACCCCAGCACCAACACCAATGACAATCCACCTTCACATGACCTGTGCGACTCACTGGCCACCTTCTTCCATCGCAAGATCACAGACATTCATGACAGCTTCAACACCGCCACCACCCTGGCAATCACTGAGACCCCCGCTCCCACGACCACCACCAGCACCAACCGACTGATCTCCTGGACCAACATCAACGACGACTACACCATCAAGACCATGAACACCGTCCCCTGCCCACACCACATCTTCAACAAAGCCAGCAGCACCATCACACCCCATCGCTGTAAAACCATCAACATCTCCTTCGAGACAGCGACCTTCCCGGAGAGCTGGAAGCACGCAGAGATCAACTCCTTACTCAAGAAACCCAAGGCAGACCCAAGGACCTCAAGAACTTCCGACCCATCTCGCTGCTTCCGTTCCCGGCGAAGATTATCGAAAAGGCTGTCAATAAACAACTGACCAGCTTCCTCGAGGAGAACAGCATCCTGGACCCATCCCAGTCCGGGTTCCACAGCAACCACAGCACCGAAACTGCCCTCCTCGCCGCCACCGATGACATCCAGTCCCTGCTAGACAACGGAGAAACCGCGGCCCTCATCTTCCTGGACCTGTCAGCTGCCTTCGACACGGTCTGCCACCGCACAATACGAATACGCCTCTACGACGCCGGAATCCAAGAGAAGGCCCTGGACTGGACTACCTCCTTCCTCTCCGGCAGAACACAGAGCGTCCGCAAGCCGCCCCCTTCCGCTCCGAAGCCACTGAGAACATCTGCGGCTTACCCCAAGGCTCATCCCTCAGCCCAACGCTGTTCAACATCTACATGGCACCACTCGCCCATGTCGCACGACGGCACGACCTCAACATAATCTCCTACGCCGACAACACCCAGCTGATCCTCTCCCTTACCAAGGACCCCCACACTGCCAAAACCAACATCCACAAAGGAATGAAGGCTGTCGCCGACTGGATGAGGAACAGCCGACTGAAGCTGAACTCGGACTAGACAGAGGTCCTCATCCTCGGATCCACCCCCTCGGCCTGGGACGACTCCTGGTGGCTGACTGCACTAGGAACACCCCCAACACCCACCAACCACGCACGCAACCTAGGGGTCATTCTCGACTCTACCCTCTCCATGGCGAAGCAGGTCAACGCTGTCTCCTCCTCCTGCTTCAACACCCTCGGCATGCTTCGCAGGATCTTCAAGTGGCTCCACACCGAAACAAGGACGGTCACCCAGGCCCTCGTCAGCAGTAGACTGGACTACGGAAACGCACTCTACGCAGGAGCCCCGGCCAAACTCCTGAAACGGCTTGATCCTCGACATCCCTTGCCGCAGCCACATCACACCCCACCTGAGAGACCTACACTGGCTCCCTATCAACAAGAGAATAACCTTCAAACTCCTCACCCACGCACACAAGGCACTTCACAACACCGGACCTATGTAGATCAACAGCCGACTCAGCCTCTACACCCCCACCCTCCAGCTCCGCTCAGCAGACTGTGCCCTCGCCACCGTTAACCCGCATCCGAAGAATGACCGCTGGCGGCAGATCATTCTCTCACCTCGCCGCCAAGACATGGAGCACCCTCCCCACCTCGCCGCCAAGACATGGAACACCCTCCCCATCCGCCTGCTGCAGACGGAAGACCTTTTGACCTTCAGAAGACTTCTCAAGACTTGGCTCTTTGAACAGTAGCAGCTTCCCCCCACACCCCCAGTGCCTTGATACCCTCAGTGGGGTGTAGTGCGCTTTTACAAATGCCATGATTGATTGATTGATTGATTGATAGTGGGATATATACTGTGCAGGCGTTTGGGGGAGAGGTAGGTCATGTGTATAATATTTTATTGTTTTAGCTTAAAACGGGCAGACACCGCCACCCTTTTTACTCGCGAATGTATCCTGAGCCACTCATGCTGAGCCACTGGGTCTTTAATATGCCGCTGCCAAGCCATTTCGATTGGTAGGGGCTTTAGTAATTTATCGGAGCGTAATGCCCAATATTAGTGTGTAATTAGTTTACGACCCCGCCATCGACAACAATGTATAGATTGTTAGTGAGTTCTTGAAACGAGGGCCATAGTTGTCGTGCCATCGCCGCTAGCTTTGCATATTGCAGGAATTGGCCTGTCCCTGGGGCAAACGTTTCCTGGGCTTCTTGCAAAGAGATGATCCTGTCTCCAGGGTAGAGATCAGATAGCAATATACAGCCTCCCTCCTGCCGCCGGCTAACCGCCATAGTGTGTGCAGTTTGTGCAAAGGGAACCAGAAGCCATATATCAGTGTTCGGGGCATAGGGCGCTCTTCTAAGGACACGCCTAACCACTCTCTCCCATATTTTCTCCATGCGGCGGATCACATGGGGGTGTTCCGGGGGTATCCTAGCCCCTTTCATCAAAAGTTCTCCCAGCTGATACCCAGTATGGGAATGCTCCAGCAATCGATAATAATCTTAACAACAAACAGCAGTAGGATCTAAATGTATACTTATACTGAAACTACTTAAGAAAATAACGCCACTGCTCCCACTTTCAGCAAGAAAAGCAATAGTGGTGGCTGTAGTTATATCTAGATCGCATTATGCCAACCAAGTATATGTAAGAATACCAAATATCACATTCATAGATTACGAGTAATTCACAGCGATGCAGCTTGTTTACTATAGCATCTTCTGAGGTGGACACACGTCATACCTATATGAAAATAACAAATCCGCTCTAAGACCCTCTGCCTCAGAGGTCTGGCCCCTCACTTCATTGCAAACCAGGTGGAGACACATACACCCCTACAAAACTTACAATCTCTCTTGAATTTACTTGCTATTGCAAAAATTATAGAAGATCAGATCAGGTGGACGCGGCTTTGTGGTACAAGCTCCTTTCATTCGGAGCTCTTTCCCGGTTAAATCAATTTTGAATCTAACTTCAAGTGTTGTCCCAGAAATCTAACAGCCACAAGCCTATTCATTATATTATTACAAGCTTTCGAGCGGTAATGTTCCCCAGATGGAGAAATGTCCGCACATTCGTTCAATTTCTCTAAGGTATACTAAACACGTAAAATAAGTATATTATGAAATTAATTGACCACAAAACAAGGGTGCTCAAGTAGCCCTATTGACACCCACCACCCCAAGGTGTTGCCTAGCACACAAAGTGTGCAACCAATCAATACAAGAAAAGGGCTCGGCCAACACACCAATAGTGGTCTCAAATATACTAATTCTAGACAGTACTAGATCTCCAGGTGACTCAAGATTTCACCTATTAAGTAAGGAGGTAAAGACCAGCTATTACAATGTCCATTCCAACAGTTGCGCTTTATGTAGATATAAAGATCCAATGCAGAGAGTAGTCTTCAAATTCTTTATTCCAAAAGTTCATAATACATAAAAACTTCTCAGCTCACAACGCCGACACGTGTTTCGTCTCAATCCTTTTTCAAGGCATATAATGTGTTAGGATTCTTCTGTATATAAGTTGTACAAGATTAGGCAACCTATCCATTGACACGAGACTGGACAGGCGTGGCCATGGTAATCCTCCCAAGGTAACGGGCTATCTATGACACCGTAGTCACACAAACTGCCTCTTGAGATAAGACCAGGTATAATCCGTCGATTGTATAGCGATTGCCAAAACCTAAAACTGCAGTAAATTAAGTATCAAGTAGGCCAAATTGTAATAGCTGGTCTTTACCTTATTACTTAATAGGTGAAATCTTGAGTCACCTGGAGTTCTAGTACTGTCTAGAATTAGTATATTTGAGACCACTATTGGTGTGCTGGCCGAGCCCTTTTCTTGTATTCACAAACCTACTCGTACTAGATTCTTCCCTGGTCTGATTGGTTGTCTCCTCTTTTAGGTATTTCTGATTCAGTGCCACGAAACCACAGGTTGAACATGCTCTCTATATATGCAATGACATAACAAGCATTTTGTAGATCCTGTAGAGGTGACCTTGTTAAATTGTGAAATGAGCACTACTGCATTACACAGGACAAAAAAATTAAATGTAAGAGCAATGCAAAAATACGTAAGGCAACAGCAATTGTCAACACATGATTCATAGTAAGACAAATGTAAAAGTAGCTTACCTCAGATCCCGGCGACAACTGAGTCATTTGGCATCGTGGTGCTGTCGAAGCAGCAAAGGTGGAACCTGGATGAAGGGATTAAAGACAGAAACAGTCGTGGAAAACACAAGAAAGTAAGTTTTCATTTCTCATTTCCTTTGATTCCAACTCAAATTAGGAGGGATTCCAGCCATAGTTGGTTCGACGGAAAGCTACAGCGTGATCAGCTCGCCGATCATCTTGGCTGGAGTGCCTCCAACAGCCGCTTCTGCCTCTTACACCGTCAATTCAGTTGAAAATTCCTGGCGGAGTCGGTGGAACTCTGGCATTCTTTTGTGTATGGACCAGCCAACATCTAAATAGAGTGATTGGACCGCCAAGAAGGCACGCAGTTAATCAAGTCGAAAAAGTGATGGCTAAATCATACTGCCAAGTCGAAATCAAGCTTATTGTGCTGAAAAAAACATGTTTCAAATCAGTTTCTTTCATAATACATGTACTAGGTTATGGGCATTGTGACATTTTAATGATTGAATATTTGGGTGGCTTTAGAAATGAGCGATGTTCTCTGATCACACCGGGCTTGGTGAGACAGGAAGGAATACTTTGACCTAACTGCCCTATGATAACGTGTTGTCTTTTCTCTTTTCCTTCTCTCTGCAGACACTTGAGACTTGAAAATCAAAATACCAGAATGGGGAGAAGACGGGCTCCAGGAAAGAAAGTGACAGTGCAGTGTTCATGTGAATCCGTAAGAGCTACAGTCCCATCTTTACCTCTTCATGACGTCTCCGCTTTGGGATCCCAAAATGATGCTCAGAGGGACCAGGACCTGGAACCACTTTCAGAGAACCTGCCGCACATTATCCTTTTATCGATGCTGGAAGAGTTGGAAGCCAAACTGGATAACTTGCTGAATACTGTGGAGGACGTACCTTCTAGAGTCGCTGGGCTGATTAAGAAAATCTGGATAGAAAAGGATCAATGTTACCTAGATAATGGTACGATGTCTTTGGAGATGGTCTGTCCAGCGAGCATTAGAGATTGTACTGTTAGCCGGTCTCCTGCGACACCTCAACTGGACAGGCCAGTGGAACCGAGCTTGTGTCTTCAGACAGTGTTTCCTGATGGGTATGCACCAAAGCAGGAGTGTACGCTCTCCTCGCCAACTGATGTTCAAGGGCGTCCAGAGGAGCCAAACCTTTGTCTACAGCCAATGTTTCCAGATCGACATCACCCACAGCAGGACCAGTGCGTGCAACCTGGGTTTCCAGATCTAAACGAGTTGGAGCAGGAACAGTGCATGCAACCTGGGTTTCCAGATGTACACGAGTCAAAGCAAGACCAGCAGATGCAGCCTGGGTTTCCAGATGTACACGAGTCGCAGCAGGAAGAGTGCATGCAACCTGGGTTTCCAGATGTACATGAGTCGCAGCGAGGCCAGTGCATGCAGCCTGGGTTTCCATATGGAAATGGACTACAGCTGGATTGTCCTCTATCCAGAGGCCCTCAGACAGATCCTCCAGGCAGATCACTGGAGGCAAACCTGTGTCTTCCCTCAGAATTTGTTGTTGGCCAGGCACCAGAGCAAAACCAGAGCGTACAGTCAGCGTTCGCAGAAGAGTGGGAGCCAGATGAGCCCCTGAAGCAAGAACCATCCCCATTGTCTACTAATAGCTGGGACCAGCAACAGAACCTCTGCCCACACCCACTATTTCCTGAAGGACACCATCCACAGCAAAACCACCGTTTACAGCCCGCGCTGCCAGATGGGAACGGACCTGATGATCCCTTGAAGGAAGAATTGATGTGTTTTGATTTCCAAGATCCCCCCGGAGAACCGCAGCCTACAACCCGTGTCACCTGATGGAATGTCATCAGACGAACACTTAGAGTCTGGGCTGTTGTCCTTTCATGAGTTGGGGTCACAACAAACCCAGTGCCTACAGCAACACCTATGCTTGAAGCAGGAACTTCCTTATGCGCAGGATCCAAACGTGAACTACGAGCAAGAATCTATGCGCCCTGAAGCACAGGAACCAGAGCAGAAAGACAAGCTAGAACAGACCTGTTCAGATGCACCCGGTTCAGATCAGAACAACGCGGTGGAACCACTGCGCACTGCTGCACTGGATCGAGAGAGAGAATCGGTGTTTCCTGAAGCACAAAAAACAGATCACACGGTGGAACCACTACACCCAGAGAAGCAGGATTCAAATCTGAAGTACACGCTAGAACCATATTGTACTGATGCAGAGGGCTCAGATCAGAGCTACATACTCGAACCACTGCACCCTGAATCACAGCATCAACATCAGAACTGCAAGGTAGAACTGCTCTGTCCTGAAGAGAGGGGTCAGCCTGTGCCCCCATCATGCGTAGAACTGGACACAAATACTGCAGATGAAGATGCCCCCTCAGACTCAATGGAGACAGGACCAACACAGTCACCTTTATTGCCGTCCAAAGCCACCCCAGGTATGTGTTTCGCTATACATAGACACTCAGAATGCATACTAACACATGTAACCTATTGGGAATGCATATTAGCAGATTTTAGAAAGTCTCCGAGGGGATCATTTGGGTTTGGGTGGAACCCACTGAGCGATACTGACCCCCAGAGTACACTGGGTGCAGATGTGTCCCTGCACTCTTCTCTGTTTCCACACAGGACTGCATCCTTCCTGTGCAGAAACAGGGCTGGTAATGGGACTCTGCATGAGACAAATATGCCAGTAGCTCTCGACCTTCCTTATCGGCCCCTATTCCAGGCTGAGGAACTGGAAATAACGCAATTCATGGGAGGAATTACTGGGCAGAATCACACGTAATAGTCGGATACAAGTGATGTGGTGTTCATTGAGAATAGCAGATATGCGCAGTCTAGAGAGGGAACTGTGTTTCCAGTTACACAGTTACATTGGGTAAGACGCAGTCGTCTCCAGTTCCTGGTATAAAAATCCTAGTCTATATTCGGCCTCAACAGCCGGGACGACCAGGGATGTTCTTGCCACTGCAGGGTTCTCCAGGAGTGCACACGGTCTTGTTGTGAAAGACAGATACACTACGTGATTCGTTGTATGTTACTTTTGAGTTCACCCACCCGAATTCTAGCTCAGTCCCAAGTGTGCTATGAATGGTTTTAAGGGAAGATAAAAGTAGCCATGATCTCCCTACAGCAGCATCCTGCTTTAGTAAACTTTTTAACTGTGTAAAATGTCATCGCATCATCTCACGTAACATGCTGAGTTAGGGTTTGCACACCTGTAGTGCGAGTTACGGATTGTGGTTCTATCTATAACTTGCATGTTGCAGTGGTTTGATCAGTTTTAAGTTTTAACTATAAATGCACTTTACCCTTGTTTTTTAAGATTTTTTGTATTTTTATTTTTTAAAGATCCATTAAGGTGTTATAACAAAACCAACTATAATTTCACTTTAACCTTATAAAGTGAAAATACATTAGGGATAAAGTTCCTCCGGCCACACATTATAAGGATATTGCATGACAGCGAGGAGTTCCATAACTATATAGAGGAACGGGGCCAAAGGCAGAGTTACTTTATAAGGTTATTAGACTCTGAGGTGACTTGCAGTAATCTTATAATGTGCGGCAGGTGGTACTTTATCTCATATAATAGATGTTCACACCATCACCTTTCCCACAAACCACTTAAAACCTTGTTGCGTAGCTGTTGCATAGCTCTTTCATATAAAAGAGCAAACGTTTACAAGAAAGAAGAATAAAAATAAAGCCTCTAGTGCAAAATTAAAGGCATCAAAAACATGGAGGACTATCGTATAGGTTGCCAGTGGAGCATTCTACCATCACAAATAGTGACTGGAGTGACTCCCCCCTGTGCCCCGATTCTCTGGACCTTCCCAAGTAGCAATGATTTTTTCGCCTGCTTGAAAGTGCCTGCAACTCACAGGCGCACTTTCCACCGTTTTTTCCACACACCTTAGCGCGTGTGTAGGACCTTAACACGTGGCCTTTCCTTTTGCCACTCACTCACCCTGGTCCTGAAGAAAGTCCCGCCTAGACTCTACAGGGACTGAAACATGTAGACCATCATTTAGTCAACTTAGTAATCATAATTTTTTTACTACTAGTTGGAACACATAGTTTTATCTTTACACCCTGGGCCGCCACGAATAAATTACTAGGCAAGGATTCCCAGAGGTGCATTTTAACATTCACCTTCATCCACTTCACACTATCGCACGACACCCGCTCCGCTGTAGTCAGGCGTTGAAGCACAACCAGGCGGCACTCGGCTGCCTGGTTGGACCCCGATGATGAAGCATGACACTAACCAGGTTGGTGTGTATGGGGTTTTAAAACAAAAACTGCATGTGCCCAGCTGACACAGCTACGTTTACAGGTGACATGGAATACTAACCAGATTCCATCACTCCAACACAGTGGGCCAGTCCTCGTTGTTTATCTGGATATTTTTTGCACACAAATATTAGAAACAGTTCAATACAAGTCATAAAAAAAGCTACATTACCTCGTAACATCTAGAAACATGCAGAAAGATTCCATGATTCCACCTTTCCTCTATCTAAGGAGTTGAATAAATAAGCATGTTCTCTCTGCTTGTCACAGTCAGCTAGCAAAATAAAGCAGAAGAACGAAAATCAACGTTCCATTTGTTTCTTTAAACAGCTGCTTCAAGTATGTTTTGTTAGACCTGGCATCAATGGCTTGGGTCTCCCTTCTTCTTTTCGCTTCCTATCTTTTATGTTGGCTGGATTTAGATGCTCTGGACGCTGTACCACTTCTAATCAGTGCCACACCGCGAATGCTCCCCTTGTAAAGATTACTGTATGAATTAGGATAACCATAATGCCTACTAGGTCTGTGTAGTATGTTCTAATAGCGAGTTACCCTCCTTTTCACTGTTACTATCGTGAAGCTTTCCGTTCTCATAGGCCAGAATCGGCAGGTTGACGATTACCTTCTATAATCCTATCTGACCCCCATAACCTGATAGGAACTTCAAGTTTGATATGTTTATGCTCAGGACATTGAGATACACCTTTTAGTAAGAACCATTCATATATCCCATGTTCGAAAATGGCTCTTCTTGAAACGAAGTATTTTCTTGCCTGAGCTTTCCTGTAGGCTTTGCTATTATGTGTATTGTCCGTCAGATTTTGTAGCAGCTGGGCCAGCTGGGTCAGACCTGGCTGGAGAGAGAGATCAGTATTCAGAGCATGAGGAGGGGTGACTCTTTCATCTGAGCAAGGCCGTGCCTGGCAAGGCGAATGATGGCTCCACCCCCCCACTGGGCATCTGATAGCAGACACCCGCATTCTGAAAGATCAGGATGTCGCCTCGTAAACCAAGTGTTCCCTGACCCCACCAAACTGGCTCTGACTGGATTTAGTGATTTGTGGCTTTAGAGAACAAAGACTTTTTTGGTATAAAACGCTGCGCTGGAACCTTGTCCAGGTGTGTTCCTTCTGGATGTCACTACAAAACTCTGTCCGAGTGAACAGAGGAAAGGACTTTTGAAAATGTCACCAAGCTTGCTGAAGAAACTACACGAGGGCCTGAATCGAGAGCCCCTCCTGCCGAAGTCTCAGGGACATTAGACTTTACCCCGTCAGCCGTCGGAATTCCTGTGCGAGAAATTCTGCTTGCAGGTGAGGCCTCCGTCGAGCAATCCGGAGCCTCTAGTTCTACTGTGAGGAACGCGGACTGGGAACCTTTGCTGAATCTGTGTAAGAGAGAGCTGCCGCCGCTGAGAGCTTGCCTGAATTTGAACCTCCGGAACCTTCGATGAATCTGTGTGGGCCGCTGCAGCTAAGAGAAAGCTGTAGCCGCTGAGTGCCCACCGTTGTGCCAGCCTGGTCGAAACCATCCTTCATCCTGTGGGCCGCTGCAGCTAAGAGAGAGCTGCTGCCGCTGAGAGCCCGCACCTTCGCCAACTTTGCATCATCGTGATACGTCCTGTGGGCTGGCGCAGCTAAGAGAGAGCTGCTGCCGCTGAGTGCCCACACCTTTGCCAACTTTGCATCATTGTGTTTCGTCCTGTGGTCCGCCGCAGCTGAGAGCGAGCTGCTGCCACTGAGTGCCCCTTTTTTTGCCAACTTTGCATCATTGGCATCTGTCCTGTGGGCCGCCGCAGCTAAGAGAGAGTTGCTGCCGCTGAGAGCCCGCACCTTCGCCAACTTTGCATCATCGTGATTCGTCCTGTGGGCTGCCGCAGCTAAGAAAGAGCTGCTGACGCTGAGTGCCCTCACTTTTGCCAACTTTGCATCATTGGGATCTGCCCTGTGGGCCGCTGCAGCTAAGAGAGACCTGCTGCCGCTGAGCGCCTGCACCTTTGCCAACATTGCCTCATCGTGATTTGTCCTGTGGCTCGTCGCAGCGAAGGGAGAGCTGCCGCCGCTCTGTGCCCGCATCTTGTTCACCATTGTCAAGGATGTCGATATCGTCTCGTGGGCTACCGCAGCTAGGAGAGAGCTGCTGCCGCTGTGAGCCCACCAGAGAGCTGCAAGACGAGAGTCATCGCCACCACCAGCCCGGGCCGCCACAGCCGCGGGCTGCTGCCGCTGAGAACACGCCTATCCCTGAGTGCCCGAATCATTGTGAGTGCACACTGCAGACCCCTGCAGCCAAGACTTGTGGTCGCTGGAAGTCCGCCTGTCACTGTGTCCGCTTGCTGTGTCCCCTTTCGACGGCAGGTATGTGGTGCGCAATGGGTCGTGTAGGCCCCGGCCTTGAACTCAGTCAGTGTCCCGTCTGGTAAATAAGTTCTTGCCTTTTTGAGTTCCTACTGGTTTACGTGCATTGTAGCTTGTTAAAAAGCGTTGAGAGTCTTGAGTTAAACCTTAGATAAAGATATTATTTTTCTATACCTACTTGAGTTGTGTCCTTTTGTGGTGTCCTTACTGCCTTATTGTGCATGGTCATAAATGCTTCACACACTGCCTCTGCGATAGGCCTAACTGCTCGTGCTACGTTACCACAGGGTTGAGCAGGGGTTGTCAAAGGGAGTAGCCCACTTGCCCTGACTTGGGAAGAAGGGTCCCTATTTGGACATTGGTGCCAGCCATTGCCAACTAGAGACCCCCATTTGTAAATGTAAATGTACATGTATTTATATAGCGCAAATCACTGATTTCACACAGTATCTAAGCGCTTGCTTAGGGAACCCGTCCTGGTATTCCCCTGTGAGATACCCCGGCAGGGTATCCACAAGGTGAAAGCCAGGCATCCCGCCGCGAGGGGCCGTAGTGGAGATTAAGCAAGCTATTGCCCAGAGTCGCAGAGTGTGACCCCGTGAGTCGAGTAGGCACCGGAGCGAGAATTGTCGAGTCCGTGGAATTTTTGAGCCCGAGACCCGCCGAGGCGGGGAATCGAACCCTGGTCCACGACCGATCTCAGCTTCTGGGTCTGCCGCCTCTAACCACTGTGCCACGCTTCTCCCATTTCTAACATGTTTCATGACCTGACCTGCTATTCACCCTGGCTGCTGGCTCTTGCAGCAGGCATTGACCTCAGAACTCGATGGTAATAACTTATAATGGTCGAATTCTGATGTCTATTCTTTTTAATCAGCGACTTGCTGCGTCACAAGTTGCTGATTATAAAGATATTAGGGCCAGATGTACGACTATTGGGATTTGCGACTCGCAAATTGTGATTAATTGCGAGTCGCAAATCTCAAACGTACAACATTGTCTCAGACAATGTTTGCGATTCCCAGTGGTGTCGCGAATTGAATGCCTCATGAATATTAATGAGGCTGTCGCAATGTGCGACCCCATTGGGAATGGCTGGTACTCCCAGGGATGGTGGCCTGCTGGGGTCAGCAGACCACGATGTCTTGGACTGCTTTTTCAATAAAACAGTTTTTTAAAAAATGCAGCCCGCTTTCCTTAAAGAAAAACGGGATGCATTTAAAAAAGGAAAATTAAGCTTTTCACTTTAATTTTTATGGGCAGGCAGTAGTCCCTGGGACCACTGACTGCCCTTAAAAAATATTTGTGCATCAATTCACAAAGGGGAAGGAGTCCCTTGGGGACCTCTACCCGTGTGCGAGTGCTTTACCACCCTTCTGAGAAGAGTGGTAAACTGTGAGTATTGCGGTCGCACAACGTTCATACATAGGTTTTAGACTCGCTATTAGGAAGGAACGCCCTTGGCACGGCCCTTCCTAATAGGGAGTCGCTAACCCCATTTTGCGAGCCGCTAATTCATTAGCATCTCGCGAAATAGGGTTAGTACATTGGGCAGACCTATTTTGCGGTCGCAAAATCCACTTTGGGACCACAAATTACAGTCGTACCCCTGGCCCTATGAGACTGCCTTTTATGCAGGGAGATCCCATGGAATATTAATATATTAACATATAATAACTTTGGCACAGTTCATTGACTCTGTACAAAGCTATTTGGGTTTGGCTTGGCTAGTTTTATGCATGTCTGTCAAGTGAGTGGCCAAGTGCCATTTTCCATTTAATTCCCATTGAAAAAGCTATTACTAGATTTACAGAAAAAAGGCTGAATGAAATTACAACAAACGTTACTCATGGAAGCGCCTTTGATTCATTTGCTACAAATCCATCAGTTATGTTTGTGAAGTTGAGCATTTGAAAAGTGTGTTTTTTGTGGGCTTCAAATCAAGTCACTAGTCAATTAAATTAAAGCTAGCTGGATCTTTAGCCTAGAAATGGTCAGTGAATCTGGGCTTGAGGACCAAATGTAAAAATATATTTAATCCGATTGGATTAACCCCTTTGCTGTGGGGTGTTTCCCCCCTGCTGTGCGGGGGAGGGGGGCTTCGCGCAGCGCCGCGGTGCTGGTGATGAGCTCAGCTCGTCATGAGGCACAGCGGAGTTGCCCTCATGACGAGTGTGCGAACGTTCCAACGGCCGTGACGAGCTCAGCTCGTCATGAGTACAGCTCAACTGTGCCTCATGACGAGCTGAGCTCGTCAGCAGCACCCATGAGGTTAAGGAGCTTTTTCTCCTGTCCATTTCGGATACATAAACCCAAAGTTGGGTCCTCTGACCTGAAGCTCCCTGATTGGCTGGCTACAAATCGAACCATTACAGGATAAAGGGACTTGTTCCCCGCATCGTGAAACAATACTAAAGCCTTAAGGAGATGTGGTACCATCCTGTCAAAAGATGGGTTCCATGAGGTCTGCAAACCTTGGACAAATGACTGCGAAACCATTCAATTGGTCTTGGACCCTGGTGGACATTTGTGATTTTCGGAGACCTGGTGCTTGGTCTGAAACCCTATCGATGTCCAATAAGGATACACAAGTTTGCAAGTGTGGGAAAGTGCCTCTTTCGACATGGTTGGCCCCATGTTTTTGCTGATCTCTGATGTAGTTTTGTACTGTAAGTGAACTAGGTTCCTGCTAACCAGGTCCCCGGTGCCAGATCTCGTTCCCTACAACTGTACCACGATTGGCACCACTTCAGTTGCCCCTGTAAGTCCCTAATATTATATGGTACCCCTGGTGCCTAGGGCATGGGTACTGAAGAGGGTCTTCTGGGGCTGCAGCACTGACTGTGCCACCCCAGGGACCCCTCACCAAAGCTAAGCACTCTGCCATTGCGATGCGACATGGCACACAGCCCTGTGTCCATGCCCTCATACACCGCATAAGGTATAGGTAAGTCATCCCTACTGCAGGCCTTGAGCCCTAAGGCAGGGTGCACTATATTCTATATGTGGGCATATCAGCTTGAGCAGATATGCCCCTACAATGGTGGAGGCATTTATAAGGCGGTTGTTCTTGGTTTCTATCTCCATGGCACAACTAACAGTCACGGATCGTCTCTTCAGCATAATACTATACTTGTACCACTGTTTACTGTTTATCGTTTTTTTTTACAATTGCTGTGTACATTTCATGTTTGCCCTCTCTTCCAACCTATTGTAAAGCGCTCTGATACTGATATCCTTCGGGATCTTGTTCTCGCTATATAAAACTTTATAAATAAATAAATGTCCAGCCTACTTGAGGATGTTGTAATTGAACAGGGACGCCATAAAGAGTAGATGTGGTGGATACCTGTCAAAACGAGTTTCCTAGCTCCATGATGTCTCCATTGATTTCTAAGACGGGGAGTTGGCCTAACGGCTAGGGAGGTCCACTTAGAATCTGGGGAACTGGGTTCAAGTCTCGGCAATGACGCTGAACATCCTGTGATTCTGGGCAAATCACTCAATCTCCCCGTGTCTAACAAAAATAAATGTTTCTTCTCATGTAACGTAACTGGTGCTATATAAAGCGCTCTGCTACCCGATTCGGGTCAAGTTCGCGCTATATAAAATTCTTTAAAAAAAAAAGAAGATGTTTGGGACCAATGCCAGTGGTGGATTTAATAATGGATTCAGACAAGAGACCCATTTACAGGAACCCCATAAAACCTACCAAGCAATGGTGTGGTCCCTGACTTGTTTTCGCCAGTCTGCCACCACCACACATGTTTCTGACATCATGGGGTGAGAGCCAGCGCCAGCAGTGGCCAGGAACAAAGCCTGCTCTGTGGGGAGGTGCATCACACCACCTCCAGGACAGGGTGGCCTTCCTGGGCGGGAAGCTCCAAAGGCAATGCCGCCTTTGAAATCCAACCAATGAACCTCCAGATAGTGACTGAGGCCAAACCCTCTTTCCTCCACTTTAGGCAGGAACATTATTTAGATGAGGAGGAGGGTCCCCACTTAGCCTACTCCACCTATAGGGCAGGGCAGGTGAGGTGAACCCCTCTCCTGAAATTCCACCATCTTGAGATGGTGAGAAAACCTCCTATCAGGGCTAGAGTAGCGCCTCTACCGACAGGAAGTGGTCACTAACAAGTGTAGACACTCTAAACGTAAGTAGCCCATTGGCTACCACCTGCCTCCCCTTGTAAATCCCCTCAATTCAGTATTTAGGTGGAACCCCGAGACCTGAACAGCCGATTCAATGGACAAGAGACGACTACAGCAAAGAAGACCTGCCAATCGAGGACTGAAGCCCCGCTGCAGAAGAAAAAGCCGCCAAACCCTGCCTGCTGCCATAAGGACTCTATAATCGCTGCTGCTGTATTGTCCTGAAACCTGAAAGGACTCCAAGAACCCTGGAGCACCTCCAGCCTGCGAGAAATCGCCCTGAAGCTACCTTTGAGTGAAAGTATCGCTCTCCTGCGCACCGCAGGCACTGATCCCATGTCCCCGGTTGGTTGACCTGCTGCTCCCTGACGACCTCAACGCATATCTGCCTCCCTACCAAGTTTGGAAGCTCCAGGACCTATCAGAGTGCGGCGCACCAATACTTGGGGTACTGGACCACCAACGGCAAACAGAACGAAGAGAATTCCACTCTGGACTCCTGAAGTACCAGAAGCAATCACCCATCAAGGGACGTCAAGACACCCGAGACCCACTTCCAGAGTGGCCCAACTGTCCCGAGATCGCTTCTCCAAGTTGTCTGACCCTGACCGCGAGGACCTCAAGATGCACGACACCTGGCTGACATCTTCGCTCTGCGCCCAGACCCAGCAGCGACCAACTAGTCCTGCTCCTGAAGTTCACAGGTCCTTGCGACCTCTTCCTTCGAAGGAGAACCACCAGACTTACCTGTAAGTCCCGCTGTGCAGCGGCTTTTCGAATGGTCTCCTTTATCTTCTGCTCCACTGCTCCTGCACGATCCGGGATGCTATCAAACTTCTCCTGCTCGAACTTTGGTCCTGGTCCCAACCCAAGCTAAAGAACAATGATGGATTCAATCCAGATCTGTGACTGGGGAGTGAGTGTCTGAAAAGTTTCAGCGCTCCGTCCATCATCTCCTTGCATTTGTTTTATTTGCCCTAAGTTGGCAAGCTAGCCTGGCTGATGAGGGGTGTTACCCTGAAACCAGGCCCAACTGCTTGTTTCCAGTCCAGAGAAGACCTGGCTTGGCAGTTCAGGCTGGACTGGTCCCATGAGGCACAGGCTCTCCACTGATTTGCATATGGCTGGGTCCAAACTGGGGTGGCAGAGTGGGCAAAAGAACGATGATGAATTCAACCCAGATCTGCGAATGGGGGTGAGTGCCTGAAAAGTTTCAGCTCTCCGTCCAACATCTCCTCGTGGTTTCTTTAAAGATAGCATAAGCCATTACAGCAGCAGTAATTCTGAAGGTGAGTCTGAAAAGAACCTTATCATTTTTTGAAGAAATAAACAAGCTCCATGAATTTATGATCAAGGTGCAATACGCTCACCAACTGACACTTGCCCTTCAGGAGTCATAAAATCTCTGACCACAGCAATCCCCTGCAGAGTCTTTTCAGCAAATCAGTAGCTCAAGCTATCGTTCCAAGTGCATTTTATTTATTTTAAGAGTTTTCTATAGCACGAATCAGACCCAAGGTAGGGTATCAGAGCGCTTTACATAGTGTGCAAGGTATGAATAGCACATTTAGTAAAAACATGGTATACAAAAACAACGCATACAAAGTAACAGCGTAGCATAACAGAGTCTGGGGGATAAAAGCAGAGTAGAGAATTGTTCTGAGCAATAAGAATCAATTCGAGATTGTTCACGTCTTAGGTTCGAAATATCAGTGAACGGAGAGTATAGGCAAGTTTGAGGTTGTAAGCTGGTGTGGTGTTTGTGCGGACTTTAATGGAGGAATTTGCTCATCAAGAATAATTTTGCTTCCTTTTTGAAGAGAGGTGTTGACGTGATTTTTCTGATGAATGGCGGAAGCGAGTTCCAAATTCTTGGCGCCACTCCAGAAAATGCTCTGTTGGAGGTTTTAGTCTTGTTGCACCGCGAGGGTTTCAGGAGTAGAATATCTGCACTCTTAGAATGTTTGTTTCCTCCAGATAAGGTACGTTTTTGGGCTAGGTACTGGGGGTGTTGTGGTGTAACGCCTTGTGAGTGATGCAAGCCATCTTTAAGTGAATACGAGCTTCATAAGGTAGCCAGTTGAGTGCCTTCAGGTGTGGCGATATGTGGTCAAATTTCCTAGATCTTGTTATGAGACTTGCTGCAGTGTTAAGGCAGGCTCTTAGAGGGGCGGTACAGATTTTGAGTAGCCCTGAGAGAGTAGAACATCTGTACTCCAGCCTCGATATGACTAATGACTGAACTGCAGTTTTGAGGTCCGGGTTCTCGATGAATGGCTTCATTTTTCTGAGATAGCTGAGGTGAAAGCGGGGAATTTTTAGCCATCTAGTTGACGTGAGTTTGCATGTTAAGGTTCTTATCCAGTGTGATTCCAAGTGATATTGTGGAGTCCACCATCGTTGGCGTGCAGTTCAGAGCAGTGATCATTTTGGTCCATTCCTTTGTTTGCCGGGGGTTATTGGGAGGGAGATTAAAAGAAACTCCGTGTTTTGTGAGTTTAGCTTGATGTAGTTGGTCGTTAACCATTGGATCTCTTCAATGGAGGTGATCTTAATGTAAAGTTGAGTGTCGTCTGCATACATGTGGTAGGAGATTTCGCCTGCTGTAGTATATTGGGCTCTTCTCTTTCCTTTGAAGTGTTTCAGCTGTGGCTTAGTTAGCGCTGGGATGCCCCGTCACTGGGGCAGCTAAGCTCTTTATACAAATTTTAAATAAAAATAAAATAAAAATTTTCCAAGACCTTTGCTAGCATGGGAATGTTGGTTATGGGTCGGAAGTTGCTGGGGTCGGAGGTGTTAGCTGTTGGTTTTTTTAGGATAGGGGTGGGATGACTTGGCCAGTTTTTAAGCAGTTCGGGATGTGACCTTGTGTTATCGAGGCATTGATGATTTTGGTCTAGAGAGGGGAGATGATATGGTAGATGTGGGTTAGGCAATTTAATGGGACGGGGTTATTGAAGTGGTTGTTGAGTTTGGTAGTCGCTAGAATTTTGGTAATGTCATTGAGATCGTAAAGTTTGAAAGTAGACCAGTGAGTTAGCTTATGTTGTACCGGGTTAGTGGCTTGAATGATCTTTGGGGTGGCTAAGTTGAATGCCGCCGTACTAACGTCGAGTTGGAAAAAATAAAATTTGCACCGAAGAATGAGGAAAATTCTTCACTACTCAGCTGTGAAGTCGATGTTAAGAGTAAGGATTTGGCCAATTTGTTCGATTGTTGTTTCAGAATTTCAAAGAGTTTTTTTGGTCTTTTTTTGACAGTCTCTAGTTCTGATTTGAAGAATTCTTCTATTTGATTATAGAATACTTTTATTGTATGATTTTCTGGCTTTCCGGAGTAGTTTAAGATGGAGGCGGTAGGGATGTTGCCTCCATTTTGGTTCAGTTGATCTGAGTTTGCGTCTCTCATCATTCAGGGTTCCGCTGAACCATGGGTTTTATCTTTGTCCAGAATTCTTTTGAGTTTTGGGGGAACGGCTTGGTCGAAAACTTTGATCCTCGTGGAGTTATAGTAATCAGTGAGGGCATTGACGTCTGCCATGTTATTGGGGGGTGGTAAGAGCATTCTCACATTGGGAGGCAAGGTTGTTTCAGTTGAAGTTATTTGTGTCTCTTATCCATTATTTCAGCTTCATTTGTTGCGAGAAAGTTTTCTTGTTAGCGGAGGGGATTTGGAAGGTAAAATGCTTCAAAAATGATTTAAAAATGCTGTAGTGCTTCTGTTACTGAAAAAGAAGTGAGACGTCCTGGATATACTCAAGAATTATAGGGTAATATCTCTGCTCCCTTAACCTGCAAAAATATTACAATCTCACATTGCTTAATAGAAATGCAATCACCTTCAGTCCACAAACTTTCTCCACTCCCTCCGAGCAGGTTTTCATCCGATGCAGGGAATCGGTCATCCTATCTTTAGTTGATAATTTAAGAAGGGATGATAATCTAGAAATAATCTCTGCTCTCGTGCTTTTAGATGTGTTGGCCGCCTTTTGCGAAGGTCGACAATCACATGTTGGTCGTCCATTTAGAAGAAGCTGGCTGTCAGGACTCTGCCCTGGAATGGATTAAATCCTTCCTAGCTGATCGCTATTGGGTAGTTAATTTGCCAAACCTTACTGCAGGTGCAACAACCGTAGAGTGTGGGGGTACCCCAGAGATGATTATTCTCGGTAATTTATGAGTGACCTACTGGTGAAAGAACGGCCTTCAAGAGGTTACAGACTTTATAACTTCACTGACTCTCAGTTGTTAATTTAGTTAGGCAGAATGTCCGCATCACCACTCCAGTCTCATAATAGGCAATTTGATGATTACTGAAGTTGAATCGACTAAAACTGAATATGGACAAAACTGAGATTGTAATTCAAAAGAATAAGACCAATCATGGAAACCAACGTTACTCGCCAACAAAAATGAGATTGTTACCGGCGCCTAAACCTACTGCTAAAAGTCTGGGAGTGATAATTGATTACAAAAACCAGCAGTAGGGTCTAAATGCATACTTATAATGAAACATCTCAAGAAAATAACTCCACTGCTCCCACTTTAGGCAAAAAAAGCAATAGCGTTGGCCGTAGCCCTATCTGGATCGTATTATGCCAACAAGGTATATTTAAGATTAACCAATAACACCATTCATCGACTACAAGATATTCACAGCGAGGCAGCATGATTACTATATCACCTTCTGAGACCCTCTGCCTCAGCCCCTCCCCCCCCATTCACCACCGAAAAAGCCTGACCTGCACCAATTTAGAAAGGACCTCAAGACCTGGCTCTTCGAATGACCCCGAGAGATAAACAAGGACCCCCTGGGTATCACAAATACACAGATTCCTAGGGCAGGGTAAAGACCAATGCGAATACAAAATCCTAGGACATCCACAGAATAAGTGACCATACACGCTGGACCAATAGAGAGAAGAAATTGTCAGGAGATAATGTGTGTATATAAAAAAATATATATATTTAATTAAACATAAAGTAAAAATCATATAGAGACTGGGTAGATAAGTCAAACTATATGATACAATAAGACATTAACATGTTAAAATCTTCAACACAATACATCACAATACATCAAATACATTCATTGAAAAGCAAAAACATCATAATAAAAGCATAAATCTTGGCTAATTAAACAATTATATACAAAAGGGAGATATATACTAAAGCAACAAATGCATCTATTACAGATTAATTCAATAGACTCGACGCGCGTTTCGGCAGTAGGGGAACTGCCTTCTTCAGGAGTCGTTGATTGAACTATGGCACAAGAAAACGCTGATATTTTCCTCGGTAAATTAGAAGGAATTGTCAAAAATCACGAATAACAGGGACATTTGTTAAAGATGATACCTATATATTTATAGATGTTTATGTTCCAATCGTGGTTGTCACAGCGAATATAAAAGTGCCCAAGGCATAAAGAAGGCTTTAAAACAATGTAAAGATGCCGGCAGCAAGATGGTGCTGTTCCGTTTAGAGAGCCAAATTAGAATACCGCTTTTTCCAAGGTTTCTTAATCTGAGGCAAGTGTTGCAAGTGTTGCAAGCTGCAAGTTGGTGCAGTTCCAGGCGGTAGAATAGCGGGACTGCTTCGCCGGAATCAGAAGATGTGTGTTCCACTTCTGGCTCGTTAACAAATGAATATCGTGGACTGCAGAGTGGTGCAGTTCCAAACAGCAGGATAGCGGGATTGCTTCGCCGATATAGATATTTGTTCTACTTCTGGCTAATCTTGTTAAGATATAGATATCGCGGGCTGCAGGATGGTGCAGTTCCAGGCGGCAGGATAGCAAGACAGCTTCTTGTTAAGATATAAATATCGCGGGCTGCAGAATGGTGCAGTTCCAGGCGGCAGGATAGCGAGACAGCTTCTCACGGGGTCAGTAGGTCAACTGTTGCTTTAGTATATATCTCCCTTTTGTATATAATTGTTTAATTAGCCAAGATTTATGCTTTTATTATGATGTTTTTGCTTTTCAATGAATGTATTTGATGTATTGTGATGTATTGTGTTGAAGATTTTAACATGTTAATGTCTTATTGTATCATATAGTTTGACTTATCTACCCAGTCTCTATATGATTTTTACTTTATGTTTAATTAAATATATATATTTTTTTATATACACACATTATCTCCTGACAATTTCTTCTCTCTATTGGTCCAGCGTGTATGGTCACTTATTCTGTGGATGTCCTAGGATTTTGTATTCGCATTGGTCTTCGAATGACCCCAACAGAGCACACATCCCCCTCCCCCCTAGCACAATGAGACCCTCACAGGTCTGTAGCATGCTCTATAAAACCTTGATTGAGAGGTCTGGCCCCTCACTTCATTGCAAACCAGGTGGAGATGCGTACAACCGTCAAAACTCATGATCTCACTTGAATTTACTTGCTATTCCGAAATTACAGAAGACCTGATCCAGTGGACGCAGCTTTGCCGTACAAGTACCTTCCATACGGAGCTCTGTCCCAGCTAAATCCAGTAACCTCAACTGTTTTCCCAGAAATCTGACAACTTACAAGTCTACTCATGGTTTGATATTTTGTCTTCTCTTTTATGTTGTCTTCAGTTTCTTTCAGCCTATCGGAGATATTGCCTCTCTTTGTTAAGGTCTTTCTTAAACCAAGATCTGGAAAGGATACTTCTTGATTTCTTGAGTTTCTCGTTGTAATACTTTATTCAATGGAAATACATCATAAAAGTACAAACATACAAACATATAGAAACAAATAATCCATAGTACTACAATTACATCTCATAAAAACAAGTAAAAACAATATTTAAAAGAATGTCTTCCCCTTTCCCGATATTTACACATTGTTCAACAGTCTGGAGCGTAATAGCCAGGCGCCCCCCAAATATTTGGCCACCCCGCAAACAATGTACATAGAAACCGTATTGGTTGTAATAATACGTAGGGCTGACATATGATCTTTTACACCCAACTCCCTACATACAGGTTTCAGCCATTTAGCTCTAACAAATTTATATGTTGAACAGGCAAATAGAAAATGGGGAAGGGTTTCCTCAGGACAATGACAACCTGGACATTTTAATTCAGTTCCCCCCTTAGATTTCCATCTTCCCAAAAAACCATTAAGAGGCAGGGTGCCATACCTTAATTTCAGGAATAAAGTTCTGTGACTGGCTACTTGGATACAATCTAAGAACGGTTCCAACTTCATGGATGGTTTATGAGCAAGGAAATTCATTGTTAAGGTGCCCAAGTTTGAGCTGTTGTTAATCTTGGCCTCAACCCAGTCCCAGTACAATTTCTTTACAATTTCTTTTGGGGGAGGATCTTGTGACACCCAAGACTCCCCGAGACCTAATGACACTACTAGTTTCTTGAGGTTGTTAAGCCATTTTATTTGGTTAGAAACATTAAGAGTTATTAGCTCATCCAACACTCGAGCATACCCCGTGAGTTCCTCGGTTCTTCTAAGGCGCACCCAAAATAACAATGGCCTTAGCCGAACTTTATCCGAGATTGATTTTTTACCCATATCAAAAAATAGGGGTAACAAGGGTGAAGAAGTCGGAAGTGAGACTAAGTCTCTAATAAACTTATTTTCAGCAATTACCAGTGGCCTAGTGTTTTCTGCCCCCCATAATTCGGCGCCATAAACTGCCGAAGATAAAGCCTTCCCCTCATAGACTATTTAAGCAGGGGCTACCGGTCTACTTATGGAGAGTCGCTGGTTCTTTATTATTGCACCGGACACCCTTTTTAAATTTAGTACCATCTTAGAAATATGAGAATCCCAGGTCATACGGTTAGACAGTCTCACCCCGAGGTAGTCAAATTCATTCACAACCTCTAAGGGGGATCCACGCAAGGTAACGTGAACCTTCCTGATCTTTCTGTTGGGGGTTAGGACCATTAGTTTTGTCTTTAGGGTGTTGACAGTTAACCCACGATCATCACAAAATAGGGAAAAACGGTCAAGCAGCGTTTGTAGACCCTTAGGGGTTTTGGACATCAAGAGGGTATCGTCGGCAAAGAGGAGTGTCGGAGTTTTCTCCCCGGCAAGGACGGGGGCATCTGCCGGAACCTCCCTCAAATGGTCCACCACCCCATTTATGAAGAGGGAGAATAGTGTTGGCGCCATCACGCATCCCTGCCGAACCCCCCTGCTGACTGGTACCCTCTCTGTCAGTTGACCCTGCCTGCCCCACCGTATTCTTGCATAGGTGTTCTCGTGCATTTTAATAACTAGTTGGAGTAATGGGCTTGGGAACCCCATGGCTTGCAAAATCTCCCATAGCTTGGCACGAGGGATGACATCGAATGCCGTTTTCAAATCAATGAAAGCCAGATACAAGCAGCCCTTAATAATCGATACTGTCTTCCAATATACGGCACAAAACCGGAAAACTTGGTCCATAGCACCAACATTCAGCCTAAAACCAGCCTGCAAGTGCGTAAGAATGTCATTATCCATTAACCAGGTCTCCACTCGGTTTCTAATGACCCTGCCAACTACCTTTTGGATGGTGTCAATCAGACTGATTGGTCTGTAGTTGGCAGGGTCCTCTCTATCTCCTTTTTTGAAGATTGTAATCACCTCTGCCCCTTTCCAAGATTCGGGGATAGGATGGCCTAGCTGAATAAGAGCAATTAAAGCAGCTATATACTTAGCCCAGATTGGGGGATCATGTAATAAAAGATCTCCAGGCAGGCCATCTGGACCGGCCGCTTTCCCTGGTAGTATCTCGTGGCAAAGGTGCCTTAGAGGACAGGCTGCATAGCGCTGCTAAGGTCTGCGCGCTCGCGCTCTCGCCGTGATTTACTACTGCTGATAGCGCTTTTACCTTTGAATAGAATAATCTGAATTTTACCTTGTTTATAGACTTCGCCGTTCTCTGGCCCCTCACTCACACGTAAAACTGACCAAAGCACCGCTATTTAGCGGGTCCGGTTCTGGGGTGGTGAGGGAGCGCCATATTTGTGCAGGCAGCTGAAGCCACACGCCGCCATATTGCTGCGGGTCTTGGCGCCTGGAATAGGAGGTAAGCCGGCCTACTTAAGGCGGAACCGAACCTGGGATCATCCTGGCAAAGGTGCCTTAGAGGACAGGCTGCATAGCGCTGCTAAGGTCTGCGCGCTCGCGCTCTCACCGTGATTTACTACTGCTGATAGCGCTTTTACCTTTGAATAGAATAATCTGGATTTTACCTTGTTTTTAGACTTCGCCGTTCTCTGGCCCCTCACTCACACGTAAAACTGACCAAAGCACCGCTATTTAGCGGGTCCGGTTCTGGGGTGGTGAGGGAGCGCCATATTTGTGCAGGCAGCTGAAGCCACACGCCGCCATATTGCTGCGGGTCTTGGCGCCTGGAATAGGAGGTAAGCCGGCCTACTTAAGGCGGAACCGAACCTGGGATCATCCTGGCAAAGGTGCCTTAGAGGACAGGCTGCATAGCGCTGCTAAGGTCTGCGCGCTGGCGCTCTCGCCGTGATTTACTACTGCTGATAGCGCTTTTACCTTTGAATAGAATAATCTGAATTTTACCTTGTTTTTAGACTTCGCCGTTCTCTGGCCCCTCACTCACACGTAAAACTGACCAAAGCACCGCTATTTAGCGGGTCCGGTTCTGGGGTGGTGAGGGAGCGCCATATTTGTGCAGGCAGCTGAAGCCACACGCCGCCATATTGCTGTGGGTCTTGGCGCCTGGAATAGGAGGTAAGCCGGCCTACTTAAGGCGGAACCGAACCTGGGATCATCCTGGCAAAGGTGCCTTAGAGGACAGGCTGCATAGCGCTGCTAAGGTCTGCGCGCTCGCGCTCTCGCCGTGATTTACTACTGCTGATAGCGCTTTTACCTTTGAATAGAATAATCTGAATTTTACCTTGTTTATAGACTTCGCCATTCTCTGGCCCCTCACTCACACGTAAAACTGACCAAAGCACCGCTATTTAGCGGGTCCGGTTCTGGGGTGGTGAGGGAGCGCCATATTTGTGCAGGCAGCTGAAGCCACACGCCGCCATATTGCTGCGGGTCTTGGCGCCTGGAATAGGAGGTAAGCCGGCCTACTTAAAGCTCCACCTTTTCAACGCGCAGCGGTGACGCGCAGGGTGGCGCCTTCCCTGCGCCTGAGTCGCGCCAGAGTCCTGCCTGTCTGCGCCCGTCAGCGTACCGGCAGTGGACGGGGCAGGACGGCTGGCTGGGTCTTACTTTTGTTAGGCGCACTATTCTTACCCCCCCTGAGCGTGTCGCTCTTTTACTCTTCAGAGACTCTTTTAAAATTACGCCCTCCTGTTGGTTGCTGTCACTTTGTCTTTCCCGGTAGTCGTGCCTTAAGGAAAGGATGCACAGACTGCGGCTGGCGTCTCCCTAAATTTGAGAAACCGTTATTAGTCAACCTACCGGCCCCAGTCGTTTGCCAACTTCTTAATACACGTTCCCTGAGCTGTCACTCGCTGGACATTTGGAACCTGCTGTACAACTCTAACATATCATGTCTTTTTCTGACAGAAACCTGGCTTAATGACTCCTCGGCCCCTGACTTAGCTAATGCAATTCCTCCCAACTATTCCATCATCAGGAGGGACAGAGCATCTGGGCGAGGGGGCGGTGTGGCTATCATAGTCAATAAACAGCTGCACTGCACCACTTTTCTGGTCGATAACATCCAGGGGACTGAGGCCCTTGGTTTCACACTCCATCTCTCTCCCTCTCAGGCATGTACAGGTATTCTCCTATACAGAGCCCCTGGACCCTTAGGTCCCTTCATGGACGAATTACAGGTTGCACTCTCAGTCCCTTGTCTCAAGTCGGAGCACTGTATACTCCTTGGTGACTTAAATATACATATGGATGAGGCCACGAATCCAGACACCATGAAACTTATGGATATAACTTCTTCATTAGGACTGCTACCGCTTATTCACGAACCTACGCATAACAAGGGTCACACCCTGGACCAGGTTTACTCCACCATTCCCATTGACTTTCAAGCACCACAGCCGGTATTATGGTCTGACCATTATTTAATTACTTTTTTCCTTTCTTGTGTTCCATCTTCTAGATCTAAATTTACTACCCCTCCCAAGCGAACTTCCAGACCTTTCCACCTTCTCTCTAACGAGATGCTACTGCAGGCTATGGAATGTGCACCCTGTACTTTGTCAGGCAACTTGGAAGATGACCTAGTTCACTTTGTCGAATGGCTTACGGCAAGACTGGCGTTTCTTGTTCCCGAGAAAATAGCCAAGTCTGGGAACAAACGGCCCTCTGCCCCTTGGTTCTCCTCTCAGCTCAGGGAAGCTCGCCAAAACTGCAAGAGAGCTGAAAGAGCTTGGAGGAGGGAGTATAATCCCTTGGAGAAACTAAAATTTAAAAATTTGACTAGATCCTACCATAAGTTGTTGTGGAATGAGAAAAAATCCTATCTTGAGCGTCGCATCGATGAATCGGGAAACACATGTAAGGAAATTTTCAGAATCGTTAAAGATTTTACGTCACCGTCCTTAGGCACCCCGGTTCAGTTCCATTCAAAACCCTGGCTGAGTGAATTGGCTCTCTATTTTGTTAATAAGATAAAGTCCATCCAAGCTTCCCTTGCTGTCTATTCCAAACAAAATAAGGTAGATCTACCAGCTGCCCACTCCTCCTCAAAACTTGTTCTGACCCCCACCCTCTGGGAATTTCCCCCGCTGAGTCTGGACTCCTCTTTAGACCATCTGTCCGGGTTGAAGTCCGGCTCACCGCTTGATCCTTGCCCAGCTTCATGTTTCAACAAAATAGCCCCAGCCCTAAATGGTCTCATTAACTCCATCCTCAACTCCTCACTGTCTTCTGGTGTAGTCCCTAGGCCATGGAAGTGTGCTCTCATCCTTCCACTTCTAAAAAAAACCAGCCCTAGATCCTACCGTCCATGCCAACTATAGGCCAATCTCCCTCCTCCCCGCTCTGGCGAAAGTGGCAGAAAGACATGTGCACAGATCAATCTCGAATTTCATCGAGGAGAATCATCTGCTGCACAACACTCAATCTGGTTTTCGTACTAATTATAGTATGGAGACCGCGTTACTGGAAGTCACAGTCGCTATTAGAGAGGTTTGGATGCTGGAGGAAAGGCCATGTTGGTCATGTTGGACCTGTCGGCGGCGTTCGACACCGTTCCCCATGATACCCTCCTAATACGACTCTGGGAGTGTGGTCTTCGGGGGACGGTGTGGAATTGGCTGAAATCATTTCTAGCCGACCGCCGACAAACGATCTGGGCGCCCCCACACTCCGCCGTTATGGCACCTCTGGAGGTAGGGGTCCCTCAGGGGTCTATTCTTAGCCCCCTGCTTTTCAACATCTTTTTGCCCCCCCTAGCAGAGGTGGCGGAGTCTTTCGGCGCTCGGATCGTGTCCTACGCTGACGCCACCCAACTCTTGTTTACATGTGGCAAGAATGAGGTGTTTGACGGGACTCTCATCAGAAGCTGTTTAGAGACAGTCTTTGGCTGGTTCAGAGGGCATGGATTAAAATGCAACTCCGACAAGTCGGAGTTGCTTTTTTTTGGCTGCACTACTGAACCAAATTGGAAAAACTGGTGGCCGCAAGACCTGTTTCCACCTGCAAATGCGAGTATCAAAGCTAAAAACCTAGGAATCATCGTCGATAATGACCTAGCTTTCGGACCCCAAATATCTTGCCTTTCCGGGAAATGTTTCGGCATCCTTCGGATGCTTAGAAAATTTCTCCCACTGATCTCAATCAAGCATAGAAGGGTCATTGTTCAATCACTTATTGGGTCCAGATTAGACTACGCAAATGCCCTTTACCTAGGACTCCCTAAATACCTTATGAGGCGACTTCAAGTAGTCCAAAATTCAGCGGCCCGTGCCATTTACGGGCTCCCCAGACATGCTGGTGCCTCTGATCTTTTAAAAGAACTGCACTGGCTTCCCATAGCCAAGAGAGTCCTTTTTAAAAGTCTGACGTTGACCTTCAAAGCCCTTCATGACATTGGCCCTAGCTACATTAGAAAGCGTCTTGTTTTTTATAAACCTAACAGAGCTTTAAGGTCTGCCTCCTTGTCTAAAATGATGGTTCCGACCATCAAACGCGCAAGACTGGGTGGCCGTTCCTTTCATTACTTGGCTCCCCGTGCCTGGAACGAGCTTCCCCTTTCTCTGAGACAGATCCCTAGCCTTATGTCTTTTAGAAAGGCTTTAAAGACTTGGCTTTTCACCCGTTAGGGCCTCTGCCTTTCCTTACTTCTGTTATGTAGTTGCCCCTGGAGGACCTCTTCACCAAAGCGCCGGGACACTCCGTCCGGAGTAGCTGTTGCGCTATAGAAGAATGTGCTAACATAACATAACATCTTTAAGATTGCTGCCTTAACTTCTAGCTCGGAAAATATTATTCCATCAGCCATCATTTCCGGGCCAGAGACAGTTTTACTAATCTCTATCGAAGGAGGGATGGGTGTTTGAACAACAACATTACAATATCATTTTAAAAAATGGGCATGCCATTGCTGGTCGGTGATATGAATTAAGATAGGGTCAACTCCCCTCCTATGTAGCTTGTTGATCAGTTTCCAAAATATAATGGAATTTTTACCGCTAGCAGCAGTTTTAAGCTGCTGCCAGTGGTCTTCCTCCCAATTTTTTTTTGCCAAAGCAATGGAGCCACGATACTCTTTCCTTGCTAATTTTACTGCCAGTGGATCCTTTAGTTTTATTGCTAGGCCAATGGCTTTTCTCTTGGCTCTACACTCAGCAGTAAACCACGGATTTTCTTTGGGCAATCCATTGGCCACCGCGGATTTTCTTTGGGGGGTTTTAAGGAAGTTTGCTCCTATTTTATCGGTAAAAGACCCAGTAGTTTTTGGCCGATAAGGGTAATCTCTCCTCTTACCGCCTCTGCAAGGCTGGAAATTTCCGTTTTGACTAGTTCCCGAATATTATCAATTTTCCCCTCTTCAAGTTTTACCACGTCCCACCTCAGTTTACGATTACAATTAGATGGTTGGACATCCTTTGTAACCAACTCAGGGCCCCCTTTGTTGGTAAGCCCGTGACCCCAGCTGATTTCCATGCAGAGTGGATTATGGTCACTGTCGAAGGACTGTTTGACTTCCATGTCTATTAGACTAGCCCAGGAGTGTACATCTAAAAAGATATAATCAATACGTGATGGACAACTTATCCTGTTAAAGGTCATAGCTCCTTCACGATCAGAGGTTGTCCGACCGTTTAGTGCCCGTAAATTATGGTCCAGGGCTAATGCATTCAACTGAATTGCTCTTGCAGTCCACTTTTTAATAGGCGCCAACGTTAAAAATGGAATGGCCTGACTCCAGTCTTCAGAATTTAAACCCAGAACATCCTCATCATCTAAAGGTTCAAATGTACAGTTAAAATCACCCCCCAACAAAATTTTAGACCTAGGTGGAAGCTCAGTCAATTTAGCGTCTAAAAGCTCAATCGTTGGAGAGATTGAACCACCCGGGGTCCCTCTTGCATATACACAAAACAAGTGAACACAACTCCCATTAGGGCTTTTCAGGGAAATATGCAGGATATCACTTGACGGTATGTTATGTATGGTAACAGAATAATTCAAGTTCACCTTTACCCAGATGAGCAGGCCGCCAGAGGGGCGCCCTTTTCCTATAGAAACTGCTGGGACAAAGTAAGAGGAGTACCCATTTTTATATTGAGGGGTCATACACCATGTTTCCTGGAACTTATCAACAAAATCATTCCATTCTGGAATTTCAAGGTTTTCCCTTAGTCCCGCTATATTCCAAGAAATAATATTGATGGAAGGAGAGACAGTGGCTATTACGGGAGTTAAGGGCGGGGGGGTGCAGGCTGGTTCTATTGTTCTAGTGGGCATGTTGTTCACAGACTCCTCTATATTTTCTCCACCTATGGGGGATTGTCTGTAATAGCCCAACATTCCCTGTAGGAACCTTGTGACCAGGAATTTGGGTTAGATGTCAATCAACTGCCTCTAGACTACTAAAACGATTGAAACAAGGTAGAGGGGGGGGGTAAAGTTGATGACCGATCCAATCTCCCTGGAACTGGGTAACCCCCTGTGGGTGTCTGCCTACTCTCCTTCGCACTGTACTCCATCCTCTATCTGCCCCCCCATCCCAATGGTTAGCTTTATGATCATAGAAAGACTCTTCTCTCAACCCCCTTCTTGAATTGTTTGGAGCTCTTAACCAACTCCATCTATTACTGCGTTGATCTGGAAGCATATAAAAATGGGAAAGTGATTTGACCTGAATAGGGGAACTGATGTCACATGGGGATCCGGCACAGATGTACTCCACTGTGCACGGGTCCTCAAATGTCACCACAATACAATCACCCTGAATGTTTTTGGGCTTCTCACCCACCCAAGGTGCTCTCTCTAACATAAGCATGTTACTGCGAGTATTTGGCGGTAGTGGATAATTCCTATCAAGCCAGTAACATACTTTATTTTTAAGAGCCCAAAATGGTTCAGAAGATGAAGGAGGGAGCTCTGGAACTCCTGTTAGTACAATTACATAAGGGTGAGCATCAGGGGGTAGATTAATATTCCGGAGTGTTTTAGTACTTGCTGGAGGGGCTGAAGGTGGTTTAAGATTAGTTGTATTGGGAGGTTTAGGGGCAACAATGATGGGACCATTCACTTTTGAAAGTAAACAGTTTGTCATGGGGGGCAGGATGTTACAGCTATTTTTATTAGCCTCGGTAGGGGGAATTTTAGCAGGGCGCCCATTTGGGGCAGGGGTGTTCCCTACAACTTGTGAGTTGGACAAAGATGGTACATCACCAACCGAAGCTTGCCCTCCGTTAGTCTTTTTAGCGATGGGTTTTGGTATGGCTTTTAATTCTATATTTAAGGCTTTCAGATTATCTTCAATGCCTTTTAGTCTAGTTTCCAAAGGGGACAGGAGGGATGTAATCAGTGCGGCTATAGAGCTCATAAAAATACCTTTACTGTCTTCCTCCCCGATGGAATGTTCAACCTGAGTACAATCCTCAAGGAAATTTTCCAGACTTTGAGTTGAGGCTGTATCATCGGGGATGCCCAGAGGTAGGGGGTGAGAAGCACGACGCTCCTCAGCTTTGTCTTCACTGATTGCTAAGGTGACCACTATATCCTTCTCTACCTCTAACCCACGGGACAGACCACTTGGATCTCTAAGAGTTCCCCCCTCGTCCGTTGTGAACATTAAGACAGTGGTATCCTGATTGGTAGTATAGGTGGATTTGGGAATAGCGCCCTCCCTAAGGACTCTAAGTACTATTAGACCATCATGTTCGTTTGAGATATTTGGGGGTACTACTAGGGAAGTCAAAGGGGCAACTTGGGGGGACAGTAAAGGGGTATGATCCTCAAATGTAGTTTGGCTGGTAGACACGAATGGGTTTTCAGAGATGGGTTGGGAAGGGTCTAGGAGGCGAATACATTGGGAACTATTTGGTGAGGGTGCATGGGCTAAAGGGCCTAAGGATGATCTCCTAGCAGCTTCGAGGTCCCTTGACACTCTTCTTTCCATGAGGGCAATTCCCTCATCGATTAAAGTGTTAGTGCGCACAATGAAATTGTCCAGAGTACCCGTCAGTTTGGCGGCGCTGGCTGCAGCCTTACTTCGGGTTTCCCGAGTGCACATCCCTGTAGCCAATGGACAACAATATAGTAAATAGAAATAGTCACACTTGCTGGACCCAAAGTTACAAACAGATAATAATCAGTCAACAAAACCAGGGGCTGTGGCCCAGACCAGACTCTCCAGGCCTCTGAGGGCCACAGAGGGCCCGCCCTTGTCCCGGGCTTCTCCCGGCGCGCTCCCGCGCAGCGGCACCAGAGTGGTAAGTTATAGGTTGTGCGTAAGAGGGGAGGAGCCTGCAGGGAGAGCGTCTCAGCTGGTGGCAATGGAGACGGGCAGGCGCTCCTGAGACTTGTAGTCCTGCGCCTACCCTCGCTCGCAGCCCTGCACCTACACCCGCCCCAAGATGGAGTTCGGGCGTTAGGTAGGTTTCCCCTCAGCAGCGTCAAAGGAATCCCCAGTCACACAAAGTCCAAAACGAAGCGGGACCCGCGAAGCGGGTACCGCGAGAAGTAAAGGGAAGAGCAGTCCGGGGTGATGCAGCTCGCAGTCCCAATCCTTGGCAGGCAACAAAAAGAAGCAATCCAACGAAGCCCCAGGCACAGGGGGTTTTACAGCGCTGAAGCGGGGGAGGAGCCTGCAGGGAGAGCGTCTCAGCTGGTGGCAATGGAGACGGGCAGGCGCTCCTGGGACTTGTAGTCCTGCGCCTACCCTCGCTCGCAGCCCCGCACCTACAACCGCCCCAAGATGGAGTTCGGGCGTTAGGTAGGTTTCCCCTCAGCAGCGTCAAAGGAATCCCCAGTCACACAAAGTCCAAAACGAAGCGGGACCCGCGAAGCGGGTACCGCGAGAAGTAAAGGGAAGAGCAGTCCGGGGTGATGCAGCTCGCAGTCCCAATCCTTGGCAGGCAACAAAAAGAAGCAATCCAACGAAGCCCCAGGCACAGGGGGTTTTACAGTGCTGAAGCGGGGGAGGAGCCTGCAGGGAGAGCGTCTCAGCTGGTGGCAATGGAGACGGGCAGGCGCTCCTGGGACTTGTAGTCCTGCGCCTACCCTCGCTCGCAGCCCTGCACCTACAACCGCCCCAAGATGGAGTTCGGGCGTTAGGTAGGTTTCCCCTCAGCAGCGTCAAAGGAATCCCCAGTCACACAAAGTCCAAAACGAAGCGGGACCCGCGAAGCGGGTACCGCGAGAAGTAAAGGGAAGAGCAGTCCGGGGTGATGCAGCTCGCAGTCCCAATCCTTGGCAGGCAACAAAAAGAAGCAATCCTCTTGAGTTTCAAAGTAGTGACTGTGTCAAGGAGTTCTGCCATTTTTGTGTTGTATTGGGCGGTGAGGTCATCAACTTAGAATTTGGGAACTGACTAATGCTTCTCACTCTGCTTGGAAGATTCAATCTATGTTGCTCGCCCAGTGCTTGTACCGGGTTTTTTGGGGGTGGGCCTTTGGTTGGATGGCATTGAGATTGAAAAGAATTAGGTGGTGGTGAGTCCAGTCGGTGGGTAGGATAGAACGGAGAGATAAGGTGTTCTGCTCAAGGATGATTGCATCAAGGGTAGAGCCCTTGGTATGAGTTTGTTTATTGCAGTGTTGGGTGAGATCGTTCGCTTCCAGGAGGGTGGATAGGGCTTGTACTGTTGGATCATCGGCATTGTTCAAGTGCAGCTTCAGGTCTCCTAGTAGAACGTCTGCGCTGCCTTTAAGGTACTTTTGCGTTAATAGGTTTGTTTAGTCCTCAAAGATTTGTCATTTTTCACCAGGAGTGTGATAGATGACATGAATTTTGATAGAGTTGGGGCCTTTGGACGAGAGTTGAACTCCTACATATTCAAAGGTAGGGTATTTCGTGTTGAGGAATGGAGTTAAGCACAGATAGTTTTTGTGTATGATGGTTAATCCACCGCCAATACGATCCTAGCGTTCGTACGGATGATTGAGAAGCCCTGTGGGTTGAGGACATTGATAAAAGACTATGAGTGGTCATTCAGCCGGGTTTCAGTTGGAAAGCAGAAGACAAATTTTGTGTCCTAGGATGGTTTCAGCTATTTGAGTGGCATGCTTGACTGCTGACTGACAGTTTAGTAGCATGCAGCAGCGCATAGGTAGTGATCTTGGACCAGGCTGACAGGGTTGAATGGTTTCTATTTGGGTAGGCCGCCTGGGAGGGCGAGTGGTGTTCAGGGTTCTACTCGTGCCAAGGATGACCGGGATCTGGCGGCGACAAGGCTTGCTCGGGTTATTGTCATACGTGTTGCTCAGCATTTCAGCGTCCCGTTATGTGATTTCAGTCGTGGTGCATCTAGGATGGAGTTGGTGATGGATATAGGGGATAGTTTGTCTAGGGGTAAAGGACGGGGGATCAGAGTGTATGTTTGTGGCAGGTTCAGTGTTCGCTATAGATGCGTGAAGCTGGGGCAGGAAGTAGGTAATCTTTGCGTTTTTACGTAGTGACGAGATTTCATCCAGAATAGTGTTGATTGTGAGTTCAAGCTGGGCTGTTGTAGGGATCAGTTGAGTGGCGGTTGGGTCAGTGGTAGGAAGTGGAGTGCGATGGAGCTCGGCAGAGTTTGGGGTGGAGGTAATGCAGGAGCGGCCCGTGCAGGTAAGAGCGGTGGGGCCGGGTGGGGGTTCAATAGACGACAATGAGGGAGGAAATGATTTATTTAATTCTCTTGTCGTCATCTGTCGCATTCCCCCGGCCCCCCACTGCTCTTACCTGCACAGGCCGCTCCTGTGGTAATGTAGTATCCAGCCTGCTGTGGTTGGAGGACTGAGAGGATTCCGGTGGGATAGATAAGTCAAGCTGGGCAGTGGAGGTGTGCCATGCAGAGGGGGCAACTAGTTTTGGTATCAAAACAGAAGCTTCAGTGCGTCTGGGGATCAGAGATGCTGTAGGGGAGGTAGAGATGGGGGCAGTGCAAGGGGGTTTGGGAGTAAAAGGTTCAGCTAGTAAATGAGGGTGTGCATGTGAGAGGGTGGAGGGGAAGTGGTGGGAGCGAATGGTATGGCGGCGCAGAGAACCGGAAAGTGGAAAATAGATAATTTTGTTCAGTGGCTTGGATTAGTGTTGGACCTGGCCTCGTGGCGTGGTTCCCCCCGTTCCTCAGCACCCCGTTAGCATAGACATGCACCCCGAGTTCCCTGCGCAGCACCCCGTTAGCGTAGCCTGCACCCAGAGTCCCTGGTCGCCCTGCTCCCTGTACGCCCAGACCCCGTAACCGACGACCAGCCCCGCTTATCCCGTCCCATGCCCGGCTCCGAGCCTGCTTGCCCCACAAGGCCTGGCAGCCATTTTCCCTTCCCGAGATCCCTGACTCCCTGGGCCTAGCGTGACCCCGGCCCTAGCGAAACTCAGACTCCAAGGCACGCCAGTCCCGGCTGGGGGGTAAAGGGCTCCCCGCGTGAAATAAGCCAGGGAGTTTCGATCGCACCTCTGGCCTCCCCGAGTGCTAGCTCCAGACCCTGCTGGGCGTCTGGGAATTCCCGGGCGCATCTTCAAAGGATCAAAGAGCCAACGGCCGGACCTCGCCAACGACCAGCCCCCCAGGCAGGAGACCTCTGCCTGCGAGGGTCCTGACGTCAAGGGGCCACTGGACTATATCAAGACCCGCACCCCAACTAGCGGGCAGTTGTATCCTGGACAAGAGAGCCCTGCTGATCTGATCGCGGCTGACCTGAAGTAGAACTGAACCCTTGAATCGCTGAGCCCTGCTGACGCTATCGCGGCTCCTTTCTCGTAACACGGAACTGAACCATCAGAGCCCTGCTGACGCTGTCGCGGCTCATCCTTGTAAATACCGAACTAAGACCTCGGAGCACTGCTGACGCTGTCGTGGCTCGTCCTCTCAAAGACCTCGGAGCCCTGCTGACACTGTCGCGGCTCGAGCTTGAACTCGAAACCATCTGAGCCCTGCTGACGCTGTCGCGGCTCCTCAAGAACTTCTCCGGATCGAGCCCTGCTGACCTCGTCGCGGCTCGAGGAGTCCGGCTGGACCATCGACGCTACCATCACGACCTGAGCCGACTCGACGCGAGTGAAGCAGCTAGTACGACCCCCACCTTCCGTATCCCCCGGCTCGAGGATTGAGAGCTGCGCGCAGGGTACGCTTCGTACCAGCCTAAAGACTAAAGACTGTCCCGCTTCCCTCTTCCCGAATCCCTAAAGACTTTACGATCCCTCGATCACTTGTACATAAGAGTGCTACTTCCTTTTTACTGATTATAAAGAACTTGTTACAGAAAACCTATGGTGTGGTGTCCGTTCGTAAGTGTGGTGTGAGCTCAGTGTGTACGATCCTTGACTCGAAGTCCTCCCCGGTGGGGACCTCCCGATAAGACTCGGCAATATCTGTGGGAGAGGTGGGTCCTGGGGTGGTCGGGTGAGCACAACCTGGCCCTCTGAGATCGCCCCTTCTAACAATTAGGAGGTTTCCATTTCTGTATATAGTTATGGACAGATCTCAGCTAAATTTCTGGGATAGGGATATAGTTTGTTTAGATCCATAAGGGACATTGGTAGCATTAGTTACATGAAGGTGTTGAATGACGTTTTCTCCTTTTGGCGGGTTTCGGAGTGTAGAAGATGAAGTCCATTTTAAGACTTCCGTGTGCTGGATTGTAGAAGATGTCTGGTATTAGTTTCTCTGGGTGTTCTTTAAGCATTTTGTGTTTGTACTTTTTAGCAGCATGTTTGGAGACGTTTTGCAGAAATGAGTTGGGGGCGTATCTTTCCACGCTCCCAAAGTTGAAGTGATACTCAGAAGTTATTTCTGGGGATAACCAAAGTTAGACTTCAGGAGAAGCATTCAGAGGTGTGCATAGTGGTCAAGAGGCAGCCTCCAACAGCTGAGATGGCTGCCTGATTGTAACATTGGGCCCTTTAGTGGACGGTTTGTGGGCACCTCTTTGGAAGATTGGGATGTGAGTGTCAGAGGCGTGTGAAAAAGGTCACCAAGGCGATCTGGTAGGATCCCTTTGAGGAAAAGGGGGCCTTGAATGCCTAAAAGCCCCGGTGGGCCTGTTGATGTGACTGGGTTCTTAGTGGCCATGGTATCTAGGAGCTGGTGGTTGAGATGGAGTTTATTGGTAAGTCTGCAGAAAAGTCCTTTATATTCGAGGGCATATATACAAGTTATACACCCACATCATAGGTAGTATATCAATATCAGCATAGACTAGTAGACATCGCAAAGGATGGGTCACTGCTATAGGCACATGGTAGGATAGGAAGCAGCATCAACTTGAGATGACAGTATATGCACGAGATAATATTGGAATAAGATGGGCAAAACAATCCCCATGTACGCTTAGAATAACATTGTAGATATAAAGACACAGTATACTCGCAAGAGAACATCTTGCACTTTTGCATTGTGGAACTTGGTTGAGAGTTCATTTTAATGGTGAGATATGTTAGGAGGGGTCACTAGGATTCATTGATGTAAATTGTCTCGGACACTATAATTTTATGGGACTTTGCTGAGAGTTGTTTTTACTGGCATGAAGTATTAAAAGGAACAGTAGGTGGCACTGGCACCTTATTTACTCTTTTGTGGTCTGGAGTCCAATATTTATACCTGGTGTCCACTAGTAGGAGTTTTTAGAGGCTTCCACCGCCATGACGTGTCAGGCATCCCCTTCCTCCTTGCCCTGGGTCCAGTTTGTCTGGAGTCACAAAAGACCAGTGATAACTCCTTTGTGAGAGTGCTCATGCAGAGCCTTTGTGATGTGCAATGTGATAAGTGACAGCTGCTCCCCCTCGTTAAGTCAAAGAGGCCTATCCTGCTAACACCTAGCTTCCAAATGAGCAAAGAAATAGCGAGGCCCGTAAAGAAGTACTGCAAGATCAGAGATGTTTGTTGTGATTTCTTGTTTCCACAATTATTCACTTTTCTTGCATTGGAGACGTAAAATCCATTACAGACAGGCAGCCGTCACGTGTTTCGTCATAGAGACATTTTCAAGGCTGCAATAGGATATAGAAAGTATCTTACACAATTGTAACAATGACATAGGGATAAGAAATGCAGCTGTTAAGTCACCACCACCAGATAGAACAAGAAGAACACCGTTGTGATCCTGAAGGATACCCTGTGAAGAGCCAAGTGCATCGGGTGAAATCCTAAAACAGATTGTGCCTGATAATCTGGCCATGATAAGTTATTGCAACTTGCTGTAAAATCATACTACTCCCGATAAAGTCATTGTGAGCCAAAACAACAGTAATCAAATCTATTAGCATTCCAGAATGCTCAAGTAGAGTGGCGTCTCCGATTTAAAAAAAAATGCTGTATGGCAGCAATCCCCCCAGATTTGGGGATACTAGTATATAATGCACAGAAGTCCAAGGTAACCAGTATGTTGCTGTCAGTCTACTCACATTTTTTTCTGATTGCTTCATCAACCCTACCCCCCTTCTGCTGCATACACCAGAAGCAACACTACAGACAACCCCCTCTCTTTTCGCCGCTTCAGCCATGCTGTTTAAGGTTTATTTGTAACTTTAAAGCTGAGTGCAGAGCTCGCTCTTCCCTAGACTCCACCCACTTTTGATCTGTGTTGGACTTGGCCTTTTTAGCAGGTTCACCCCTGAACTTTTTGCCTTAAGCTCTGACATGGTGTTAGTGATTTTAGACCTCTGTGCACTTTAGCACTGTGGCCCAGTGTAGAGTGCCTGCGCTCTCTGAATGCTGTGGTGAGATTGGCCTGCCCTCCCATAGGAATGCATGGGGGATATGTGTGTCCATGGTAATTCCTGGTATGAGAGGAGTGCAGGGGCGAGTTTAGTATGTATGAACTCGTGAGAATAAATGCTGCGCAATGGTGTGCACAGATTTATGGTGAGTGGTGGGGAAATGCCACTTTTAGAAGTTGGCATTGCTGTGTGTCTGCTTGCCTGATTTGAATTGCATGTCTGGCTTGTGAGTGACATGGGCTGGATGGTGTGGGTGGCTCCAGGAGACAGGGGGAGTCACCCCAGTGATGAATAGAGAGACCTGCATGCAGAGGGGAGGGAGGAGTTGCACCTGGGACCTGAATAGGGCTGTGCCTTCCCTCCACAATGCTGGCTCCGCCTCCTGTGGTACGTCTGATCACTGAGCCCCCACCTAACAATAGGGAAGAGGAGCCTGGTACACAGAGTGCTCCAAAACCAATTGCATCTGGTTTCCCAAGCCTAATGCTGTAAATGTAGGGGCTGCTGTTTCCTGGGGGTCCCTGCGTGCTGGCCTGCCTCGCTGCACTTTGCTGGGGTCTCTCCTGCACCAAGGACTCTCTTATTTCTGCCTTTTTGAGGACTTTTGTGGCCTAGCGCCTCGTGAGTGCTGTATTTGGGTTGCCTAAGGGAAGAGGAGCAGGCCCTGCTGCAGTGCGAGGCTGCGAGGGAATCCCGGCGTGTGGGATTCCTCTCTGAGCTCCTTATTGAAGCAGGAGCCCACCTTGCATTTGTGTGTGCTGCCGGCAGGTGCCCACCCCGCAATCATCTTTATTGAAAGAGTGGGTGCTCACCTTGCACTGCCGCTGTTTACACGGATTAGTACTTTTTTTTAAAACGAAGCGGGAGCCCACGCCGCCGGTTCTGGCCCCCTGCATGAGGCTGCCGCCGAGAACACAGAGGATCTACAAGTGTGGCCGCCGCGCTGCCCGTGGCGACCCGGAAGCCAGGCAGAGCGGCCTGGTTATGGGCGGGGCACTCCGCAAGAAGCCGGAAGCAGGCGGGAGCCTACCCCGCGCTCCTGTGGAAAAAGGAAAAAGGAAGAAGACGGGAGCCTACCCCGCGCTCCTTGGACCAAAAGAAGCGAGAGACCGCCCGACTAGGTGAGTAGGGGGACAGGGGTGGGAGAGAGACGAGGCACGTTGTCAATGCCTGCCCCCACCCACCGGGACCCCTGAGAATTCTGCCAGTGCACCCCTGTGAGTGAGGGGGGCTGAATGCACCGCCGTGTTGGTGCAGCTCGAGGCACATTCTTGGTGCTTGTGGCATTTTCTCCGCTGCACCGCAGAAGCGGGCAGCTGCAACGTTTTGGGCCCTTCTCCAGTCTAATCTCCAACAACATTCCCGTGCTCTTCCCCGTGTTGGCAAGATTTTGTTACAGTTGCCCCGCGTGACAGTGGGCAACTGCAACATTTGAGGCAGAGTTTATTTTCAGAGTCCGAGGGCGGGATTACCATGTGCACAATGCCCATCCTCTTTGCTTGTGGGGCATTGTTTTGGGCGCCAAGGGCACAGTGAGTGCCAGGGCTGCCAGGGCATTCCCACAGCTCCCCAGCGAAGAGCAGGCACCTGCAACGTTTGGGCCCATTTATTTTGTTAGAGTCCCAGTGGGGGACAGAGGGTGCCAGTGCCCATCTTTTTGGATTTCACAGCTGCCCAGCAAGTAGAGGGCAGCTGCCACGTTTAGGCCAGCACTCCTTTGGGGGCATCTCTGAATGAGGTAGGAGTGAGATGTACTCCTCTGCCCAACGCAATTGCACACTGCGAATTACGCTGCATTGGCAGCAGCCGTGACATTTGGAACTTAGGGCATTAGAGCCCCTGAGAAGGCCAGTGGGCCAGGGGGACTAATAGGTTTGTGGGCCGCCAGGCCCTAAGGTGATTTATGAGTATGAGGTCTATCCTAATGTGTTTATGCCTAATGAGATAGTGTAATGTGTGTATGCCCGAAGTGATGCAGACATAATGTGTTTATTACAGGTGATAATGCTGAGGTCATTATGGTACCAGTAGTTACTGGTTGTTTCATTACTTGTGTTTTACTTACCTGTTCTGATGGTTATGACCAGGGCCCGGTTGGCCTGGTCCTGTATATAATCCCCTGTGAATATTGCCTAGTGCCAGTTGGCACAGTGTATAATGTGATTATGTTTCGAATGTGTTTATGACAATACAAAGGCTATTTCTATATAACCTTGTTTGGAGTTCATTTTGTGGTGTGCCTAGGGTGTTGCTGCTTTACAAATTGCCTCCGGGATAAGCCTGACTGCTCGTGCCAAGCTACCAAAGGGGTGAGCAGGGGTTATCTTTGGCGTGTAACTCCCTTGCCCTGACTAGAGTGGTGGTCTCTGCCTGGCTTTGGCGCAAGCCTTAGCCAACCAGAGATCCCATTTCTAACATTGGTGGTCAGCGTGAGGATAGGACTTGCATTTGCACAGTACCACATCGACAACTGGTTGCTCTACAACCCTGCATTTAGATAATCACGTGTTTGGGGATTATTGTTTCCGAGTTTTATTTTATTTTATTCTCCTAAAAGTGCCATTTTTGAATTACGTACCCCTGTTGCAGCTCTTGCACCTAGGTCTCCTGTGTTGCTTGTGTCTCTGAGCGTTCTGCCAAAATGGAGTCTGCCTTTAATTTCTATGGTCTGGTTAGATACAGTATGTGGGAGTTGGTGGGGTTCTGTGAGGAGAGAGACATAGTAGTGAATGGGTCAGACACCACGTCAAAACTGCGGAAAAACCTGATCCAATGGCAGAAGGATGAATGGGAACGTGAGCGCAATGAGGAGATGAGGGCCCTGGCCGCCCGCCAAGAGGGTGGTGGGTCTGAGGGGGGCCCTGTGGAGTCCGAAGGGGAGGAAGAAAATTACAGGACAGGGACGCAAGTAGATTGTGAGGACCCCATAGATAGGGAGTCTCTAGCTGGGTCCAGTGTCGGGGGCAGTGCCCCATCCCTTTCCCTATCCCCAGAGGAGTGGGTAGATAGGAGGGAAGAAAGGGAGCATCAGCTGGCTGTGGAGAAGCTCAGGTTAGAGCATGCCAAGGAGATAGCGCAGCTGAGGGTGGAGGAGGAAAGCTAGAGTCTGAAAGGGTCTTAGCGCAGGAGAAGATGGCGGAGGCTGAGAGGGCCTTCGCCAGGGAGAAATTAGGTCTGGAGGGTAGATTATCCCCTGAGTGCAGTTGTGGTTTTCTGGATTCACCAGTGAGGGTGGGGTCCAGTGATGGCAGCAATATGGAGTCCAGTGCAGGAAGTTCCATTCCCAGTTCCCAAAGTATGGTACCTTGTTCCCAAGAAGAGGAGTACAGGTTGAAGTTCAGGGACAGTAAGAAACTGTCTCACCAGACTTGGGGGGAGTTTGCGGATGAATGTTATGATGCACTGGTTGATTGGGTGACATTTAACCCGGAGCATGATTTTGAGGGACTGATCAATATGATTATCAAAGAGCACATGCTCAGTCGTTGTTGTGCCAACACCTGTTGGAGTGTGAGTCCTTTAATCCTTGGGAACTTGCACAGGAGGCAGACTTCTACATAAGTGCCCGAAGTTCTGCCAAAGCATTGGAGCGTGATTCCAAAATGAGCGGCTTGGGTATCTTCCCGTCCTGTGTGGGGGAAGAGGTTCAGTGTAGCCCAGCTAGGTCCAAGTGTAATGGGAGGGGTGTAGGGTCTCACGTCCTGTCTCAGTGGAGTAGGAGTGAGTGTGGGACTGTGTGTCCCCAGGTGCCCGAAACCCAGTCTCAGGGCCTGGAGGGTTCCTTAACACCTTCAGCGCGGCGCGAATTTTCGCGCTGTGCTGAAGGTTCTATTGAGCCAACGGGCTCATGACGGAACGGTTCCGTCATGAGAACAGCTCAACGGACGCTCATGACGGAACAGTTCCGTCATGAGCATCGAAGGGGTTAAGGGAACACCAGGTTGAGGGCCTAGGCTGTACTAGGAATCCATTTGAGGGGGATCTCCTAGTGTTAGGAGACCCTGGAGCATCTGTAAACGGAGCTACAGTGGTTCTGGTGTCTGGTAGTACCACTCCAGTTGGGAGGGTGCAGAAGTCTGGATTGAGGGGTGAGAGGGGGATGTGTTCCCCAGTGAAAGAACCAGTGGGTCAGGGGCCAGCCAGAAGGACTGAGTCACCATTGAATGGCAATGGTGCCACCACTTCTGTCCTGGGGGATCTTCGTGTGCTGTCAGATGAACAGGGGTCGGAGATCTGTGTCAGGCAGACTTTCACACGGCACATGAGTCATGTGTTACCCTCATGGGGTTGAGGCTGTGTGCGCCCCCAGAAGTGCTGGCGTACCAGGCAAGTGTTCAACCGCAGGGGTTGGCCCCTGGGTTGGGAGGACAGATTCAGGATCTGCCTGACCTGGAGGGAGGGACATCTGTAACCAGTGTCTTGACCAGTTTGGCTTCCAGGGGTACCGCTCCAGTTGGGAGGGTGCAGAACTCTGGAAGGGGGTGCAGAGGGAGGGAGCCCTTGCCTCTGACCCCGGTGCAACCTGAGGGTTTAGACCCTAGGCTTGGAGACCAGTTGCTGGAGAGAGGTCCTGAACTCGTGGGAGAGTTGTGTTCTGGGGGGGGCCTCTCAAAGGAGGAGAGTGCTGAACCCTAGGAGGAGAGGTAGGGGGAGAAATGCCTCGCCCATGACTTCTGGTCAGCCTGAGGGTGCGGACCCTAGGCTGGAGGATCAGTGGCTGTATAGAACTGCCCTTATGAGGGGAAGAGTGGAGAATGGGTACTGTATGCCATGGGTAACTACCCCCACTCTGTGGATGGGCAAAGACCGGTGGCATCTGGATGGCCTAGGGCCAGGTCCTGGCCGCGGGCAGCTAGGAAATACCAGTGGGGTAGCCTAGTTGGTCCTGAGAGCTTTTACAAAGGGTACCACATGGGTTCACGGTGGCGTAGAACAGGAGGGTGTCCTAAGGCCAACAGAGAAACATTCAGCAGTAATAGGAAGGGTGAAGGCACCAGTTTGGGGGTGAACCTGTAGAGAGGGTAATGTCTAACAAATTCAATAGCTGTTTTCTTCAAGTGCAACTAACAAGCTTATTCTTGCAGTAGTACCATCGATCCTTCATGAGTGACTTCCAAGGTATATCATCGGTAAGGACGTAAGCGTTGGAGAGATGAGTTAAAGGGCGGCGTAGAATGTTGAGATCTGAATTACACGCAGTGTAATCAAGATGTGTTCAACTACTCTCCATGTGTGGCTTGGTTATTGGTGAGTACCTGGGCTGTAAGGAAGCTATAACTGGTGACAAGATAGGGGATACGAAGCCCGTACACTAAAAGCGCTCTTCCAGAGAGTTTGCCGTGGTCAAGCACACTGCTCATGGGTGCCACATGTTCCTTAGTTGACGTGCCGAATCGATGCTGGCACTGGTGGAGTCTCAGCGCAGTGCCAACCTGCATAAAATGCTTAAAGATAAAGACAGCGACACTGAAAGTCTACATGTCACTGGACAGGAACTGAACGAAACAGCTTCTAATAGAATATATGGCGCCATTACGCAAATTAATACGATAATGCTATGTGGAGTAAGAAAACTAAAGGTGGAGAAGGAAAGCACACAGAAATAGTGAAGTACATATTACACTGAAATTCACATGCTATGAAGCAGAGATTAACCAGGTGTTTGTGAAGAAACATTTAAGCACAAAATCGACCAGTGTTATCTGCTTTCATGTACTTGTAGTGTATAAATATTTGTCTCCTTCTCTAAACCATCAACAAATCATTGTCTCACAACATGCTGGAGAGCAGTCCCATAAAGTGGGTTGGGTTGGGTTTGCCTAGTTTCCACAGACGAAGCGGCCCACCACCAAAGCTGCTGCCTAAGGGGACCCGAACAACTCCTTAAACAGCCATAACATACAGTGCTCCGATGGAGAGCCAGGGCGAGATCCAAGCTCCAAAAGTCATTAAGGCTGACCTCGAAGCCAGCACATCACGAGGCGCTAGAGAAGCTCTGTCTGACAAAGTTCCACAGGGAGTGCCTGAGAGACCACTACTGTACTCCAATATATATATACGGCTGCTGCATTCTTAAAACCGCCAACTGCGTTTGATATTGCAAAAAAACAGAATATTGTTGATGGATGGATAGAGACTTTTGAAGAGTTCCTAGATGCAATAGATGAAAAAGAATATAAAGTATCTTGAGAAACATGGCCACTGAAGGAGTGAAAGAAACCATGAAAAAGAATTTACAAGAAGGTGAAAAGACATATGATCAAATCGAAAAGGCCTTAATGTCAAGTTTAAGCCAGTGCCAAATGTGAATTATAAAAGATATATCTTCATCCAGAGACCAGGTAAGACCATTGATGAGTTTGTTGAAAGACTGGATGTTTGGTAAAGCACTGTAAATTCAATTAATTTATGATGAGGAGGCTACCCTCCTCAGAGTGATCAATGGATGTCTGTCGTAAGCATTTCAACGACGAATGCTGATGGAAACTGAGCTTGTATCAAGTCCTCAAGGCTGCTTGCGCTGACAAGTGTACTTATCGCCAAGTGACTGACATGGAGGCCGTAGGCCCCCAAAGTGCGTCGGTCATGAGCACGAAAAGTAAGCCAAGGTACAAGGCCGAGGGACACAAGGTCCTATCTCCACAGAAGAACAAAACGTGTTACAGATACGGACTGTCATTTCCACCCGAAGGTAAATGTCCCGCCATTGGACAGATATGCATAGACTGTGGTAAAGCGAATCATTTCGTGACGACTTGCAACGCGAAGATAAAAGTAAGTGTGTTGCAGCGTGAAGACAAAATGGCCGACCAAACGCTACATCAGTGACATTCGACGTACTCCCACAAGGCTAAGCGGTCACACCAATTGAGGCAAATCGACGCAAAATGAAGTTGATAATCGTGTCTAAATCATCAAGAAAGAATTCCTCCGTGTCTGTTTACAATGAAAGAGACCATGACAATTGTGCAATATTGATGTTTACTTCAAAAAGGCATGCACATATGGGGCTAGTCGAATGTGAAAAAAAATCCAAAATGAAGACAATTTAACATGAAGACAGCTGTGCGTCGATAAATATTATGCCGCTGGAGATTTATCGCGAATTATCTCCGGTACAACAACTTATGAATTCAAAGACTAAAGTATACTCATGGGCTGCCTCAACGCCCTTCAAAAGTCAAATAAAAAAATTGTAGCCACGATGAAACTTAAGAAAACTGTGGTGAATACGCCGATTCATGTACTTCAAGGAACAGCTTCAAGTGTTTGCTAGTTTCCATAGTGCTGCTGATATGGGACTGATATCAGTGAACTACACTATGAATGCTCATTGTGAAATTGTAAGTCAATTTCCTTCATTATTTCATGGGTCAGGAAAACTCAAACAATGAAAGTAAGGTTACACATAAATGAGAATTTTCATCAAAAACATAGACGAGTTGCGTTTCACTTACAAGAAGCCGTTGAAAAGGAACTTCATTTTTTACTTATACGTGGCATCATTGAATGCTCCATTGGTCCGACACCATGGCTTTCTCCCATTGTAACAGTGCCTAAAAGAGACAGGGAAGGAGCTGTACGCATAAGTGTTGACATGCGTCAGGCCAACAAGGCAACTAAGCGAGAGAAACCTCCATGTCTGCCCATTGCTGATATAATAACTTAATTGAATGGTGCAGAGTTCTTCTCTCAAATGAACCGAAATAAAGGATCTTACCAATTGGAACTTGAAGAATAATCCTGATACGTTGCAACCTTTTCTACGCATATTGGTTTGTTTTGCTACAAGCGATTGAGTTTTGGTGTATCCTCTGCTGCAGAACTTTTCCAAGTCGTCATTTGACTTATCATATAGCCTGTAGTAAATGCATTTAACTGTAGTGATATATTGGTATTGTGGGGCTGCATAGAAAGAGCATTACAAAACTCTCATGCAAGTATGTTGTTTGCTGAATGATGCAGCCTTAACTCTGAATGCTGACAAATGTGAATTCCACAAGAAAAGCTTGAAATTCTTCAGCCATGTCTTTTGTGATGGGGGTATGAAACCTGATCCAGCTAGCGTGCAAGCATTGTCTACTGAAAATCCCCCACAAGGCATTTATATGATACAGTCATTTCTTGGAACGGTCAATTACTGTTCTAGATACATACAAGACTTTGCTATGGTCATTGCACCAGAACTAACCAAAAAGAATGTGTCTTTTCATTGGTCACATGAGTGTGAGAAGAGCGTCCAAAAAATCAAACAAGCCATTGAGAGCGCCATTAAAATGCCCGATTTTGATCCCAAACTCCACACAGAGGTTGTAGTTGATGCTAGCCCTGTCGGGTTAGGCACAATCTTTGCACAGCCCAAGGGACCGCAAAATGCCTGGAGACATATCGTGGTACATGCCAATAAGAGCCAGTCACAAACTGAACGTGCATACTCGCACCCTGGGAAAGAAAGTGTGGCATTGGTTTGGGCTTGTGAATAATTTCCATGTGTTTGTGTATGGAAAACCCTTCACATTAGTGGCTGATCCCCCAAGCATTGTTGATGGTATTTGGCAATCCCACAGCAAAAATGACTCCTCGAATTGAGCATTGGGGTTTGTGGACACAAGAATTACAACTAAACGATTCTTCATCATCCAGGGAAAGATCAGAAACTGGCCGAATATGCCCTGGTACCCCATGTAAGACAGTGGAGGATTACATCCAATTTATTGTGAAATCAAGTACACCAACTGCCAAGTCTTTAGAGCAAATTGCCACTGCCACAAGCCAAGGTAGTAGATAAAGGAGGGTGGATCTGCACACCTATATCAGTCAATCTTATTCGATACTTTAATCACTTTCGTGTGTTTTTTGTGTGCTCTCTAGTGCTGAGGGTGTGTGCCCTGCTCCCCGATTGGTAACAACTACAGAAGGAGTAGTATATGCAATAAAATGCCCCTGTGGGCTGGTATATGTAGGGCGGACCAGTAGGAAAATAAAGACAAGAATAGTGGAACACAAAAGCCGAATTAGAAACCACAATACTAATTCTTCCTTGGCAAAACACTGGGTAGAAGCAAAGCACTCTATTCCCCAATTAAGATATACTGTTCTAGAATGTGTCCAACCAGTTTCAGGAATGGAATTTAATACCCTTCTAGCTAGAAGAGAAACTTACTGGATAAAGACCCTTGGAACTGTTATTCCAGGGGGTCTAAATGATCATTATGAATTACTGTGCTTTTTATGAAAAAGTAATGTTTTCATCAAGATTGTACGGGAGTACACTGGCACTTTCTTTTGTCACATCCGTTCACGCTTTTATACACTCTTTCTCCCTTTTCGTGCACTTTGTCAACTTGACACTGAATCTCTGACTACAAGTCTGTTTTAGTTTTGTTGCACTATTGAGGGTTCTTATTTTAAGCCTCGGCGCTTTTTTGCACTTATTACTATTTTTCCTCATCTTATAGTAAGAATGTCTGTTGCTTTTTATTCATCATCCGCTCAGCACGCTTAGTATTTAGAGTGGCCACTATCTCTTCGACCGGGTCTATTACCCTGCTCCTTCCTACCTTCTATACCGACAGTCCGTTTTCTATTTTTGTCTCTACATGTTCTGGCGAGTTCCGCACCACGTGACCTGATGGGCGGACTCGCTTCCAACCTTGGAACTTAGGCGACGGCGTTAGTCAATACAGGTACGACTACGGACTGTCCATCCGTTTTATATTAGTTACATGAACCTGGGTCCTCATTGCTGAGGATTGTATTATTTGCATTTCAGATCTTTTTTCTACGGATTAAGAGAGCCACACGTTATATTCGCTCACTGACGGTAAGCTCCTTAGTGACTTATCACATCAGTGTGTTTACGCACCTCCCCTTCTTCTGGTATTAAACCCAGTTCCCTTTGTTGTTTAGGTTCTTTTGATTTACTTCTACGGCCCTTTTAGCAGAGGCAGTGCATCTTTGGAAAAAGCGGCGACGCTGCGTTTTCCCTTTAAGTAAGCTTACTTCAGCATTGCTTTGCAGCTTAGCGTGATCACGAGTGCTCTTCTTATTAGGCACCAGTTGTCTTTCGCATGCAATTATAGTCCTTTGAATCTATCCACACTTGAATGGACGGTATTCTCTCTCACTATTCTGATATTTTTATTAGATTTGGTGTGTTCTGCACGCTCCAGCATCACATGAATCGTTTCACCTTTACACACAGTGCACATCTCGGTCTAGGAAGAGGTTTCCTTTTCTTCTTTTCTTCTTCTTCCAGTGGCACTCTCGAGTTGTTCATTAAGCACGTGCAATTCACACACATGTTGGATATAGTAAAAATCTTTATGTTGCTGTTTTATAGATCCCGTAGACACTTCACAACTGGACGCTGTCACGTCAAGATTGATTTGCATTCTCCTCAATACATCCCCTGACAAAGGGTTTAAAGTAAACCCGAAATGCATTAGGATTTGGGATATGAACTCTAATTGTTTATTTGTTACATTCTTTCACGTGTACCTTTCAAGTGGTTATTACATGTATTTGAGTATGTGAATTTGAACATTCTCAGACAATGCATAGAAACTTGCAAATGTATGTAACAGAAATGTGCGCAATGAATCTAGATGTTATTTTTTGTTTTCTTATGAACTTGCAACACATTGAAAATAAATGTTAGTTGCTTTTGCAGTAAGCGTATAGATTGAATTTGAATTTACTTCACACGAAGCCTACGGCCCATTCGTTGTGCCTCTAGCAGCCCACGGTTTTCCTTGGGCTCTCATTTATTCACAAGCCAAGGTAGTGGCATGTCAAGATTAAAAGTTGTGGAACCAGTATTCTAGACCTCTCACCAATGACAGCGAGTATATGAAGTTCAGAAATGTGAGATGAACTTTCAGTAACGCAGGAAGGCCTCATTCTACAAGGTACACAGATTGTTATTCACCAAAGTCTCTGAGAACAAGTAGTTGAATTTGCCCAAGAAGGAGATCGAGGAATAGTTGCCTCTGAGAGAGCTCTCCGTGATCAAGTCTGGTTTCCGTATCTTGACAAAAGGGTCAAAAAAGAATTGAAGACTTGTCACATATGCAACTGTCTTTCATCTCAAGTTAGTCAGGAACCTTTGATTATGTCAGAATTGCCCCATCATGCTTGGGAGAGAATTGCTATTGATTTTTTATGGCCCTCTGTATAATGGACATTATCTTCTAGTTATTGTTGATCAATACTCCCATTTTCCATTGGTAGAAGACCTTTCATGCACTACACATGAGCAGGGTTATTCAAAACCTAGATGGCATCTTTGAGACATGACTTGTACCTGCAATCTTAAAATCTGACAACGACTCACCTTTTAATAGTCAAGAATTCAAAAACTTTCTAAATCACCTCAATATAAAGAATCAAAAAAAGCACTCCCCTTTGACCCCAGGCCAATGGTCTGGTAGAACGCCTCATGCGTACTCCAAAGAAAGCTGTTCAGCATTCTACATTGGGGAAGTTCAACCTCGAAGATGTTTTGAACACTATTCTTTGAGGTTACTGTTTGACCCCCTCACTCAACCACAGAGGAAACCCCTGTAACTATCATGTTTGGAAGAGTCATGACAACCAAGCTTTCCCAATGGACGGGGCTGGGTGTGACAGGGGATACATCTGCATTCATCTGCATGCTGATAGTCTTCTTGGGCTGGGAGAGAGGTGGTTCACACTTACATTTGAATAGATTCTGTCCTGTCCTCACTCAAAGGGCTGATTTACCCCCTAGTGATTGTCTGGAGCCAGGAATGGGCTGCAAGGGACTGTTGCACACTTCTGAGGGTTCGTTTGAAGTCACCCGTTCATCAAAGACATTTTTGAGTATATGTACTGGAGCTCTGATCCCATGTTTTAAGACGCTTCTTGGGACTGGTAGCCAGACACTGTGGGCCCTACAAACTGCTCATTGCCGTGAGGACTGCTGTGCTGTCAGGAGCAACAACCATTTCAACTAACTGCCTTGTTGTGTTGACCTGCTGCTGCTGGGCTGCAGGAGCGACTACCAATTTGCAACCTAACTGTATGTGCTGTCTGCTGCCTGCCACCTCCTTTTGTGCCCCGAAGTGCTCTCCAAGGGCTTGTTTGCTTGCCCCCTGTTCTCTCGAGATCTCAGGGCCATCAAAGACCTTGTTGCCTCTTTTCTCCAAGACTTCTGCTGGGTGAGCCCATTTTACAAGGGCCAGCATGTCGCCAGTGCTCCCTTCTGCACCAAGGTAAAACTTTGTGCATTACAGGACAGTGCACCATGGGACTACAGTGCAGCGCTCTGACCAGGGAGTGCCTTTGTGCATTCTAGGGAAGTGTTCAATGTTTTACAATTCCTTACTCGTTCCTTTGGATTCATCCGCCGCCATTATACACGTCGTGGTACATCGCTCACAGCAGGGTCTACGACGGGTATCCTTTGCCGTGACCTCATAGATCTTGGACGTCGCTACAATAGACGTTTTCTCGTATCTCGGATGCCTCCCAAATAATGTGGACGCTTACGAAGTAATTCGAGGAGCGCATTTTAAAAAATAATTCCGGTTATCAAACCAAGAAATTCCCGAACATCATCACAAACGATCCTGCTTTTAATTAAGGAATATCTGAATATGTTTTAGAACAAGAAGTTCTCTTACCACGACGGAAGTTAATTAGATGATAAATTAAAAGGTAGCGGAGTAACAGCAGAACAGAATACGACATGCTGTTCCAGTGTGTTTTTTATTCAACGAATTGTAAAGAATGAATATATGAAGGAACACAGAACTATCCCCTAGTGATATATGCTGATATTGTCCTGACGAAGACACCCTGGTGTCGAAACGCGTTGGCAGAGAGACATCAACTTGTATAATCAGCGGGGGAAATCATTTTAACTTATTTTTCCTCACTACCCTATAGAGAATATAACAATCCAATATTGCATTCTCTTTTTATTATCCTGTGTATTTTTCACCATTTTGAGTGTTTAATCGAATGTGATCATCAAACTTTTATCATTATTATAAAATTTTATGATATCATGATTACCTGTTAGTTTTCTTTACTTGTGTTTCATGTGATATATTCAATTTGTGCCAGCTGTCTACTTTGTCAATGCCTGGATATATCTTGTTGCTAGAAATTCAATGTTTTACAAACCAGCATGTGGTGAGCGTTTTTTCTCTAGCGTGAACAGCGTTGTTTCGCCTGGAGGCATTACCAGAGAAACAAACATGTCCTTGAGCCAGCGTGCTCACTGCAACTGAATTGTATTGTGAACCTCACCCCCGGAGCAAGATATCGCCACCATCAGATGCCACCAAGAATAAACTAGTGTGGCCCCTCTGGTCGTGACACTCGAGGAACAGCCCCCTGAATACTTGTACAGCTCTAAGATGGTACAGTGCAGCGTCTAAGGCTGTAGAGCTACAGGAGCTGCACAAAGCCTTCAAGGCAGGCATTTTGACGACACGTTGTTCTGTAACATGTGGTGGGCCAGCATTCTGAGGCTCGTTCCAGCCAGCCTCGCCCTCTGGTTTTAACGCGTATACTGCACGAAGCTCTCCACGTTGGTTGACAACATTGTTAGCAAGTTACAGATGCCCTGAGGACAGTGACCATGCACCCACAAAGGTACTGTGAGGCGGGTTGGCTCTAGAAGAGGGTTGAAACCACCCTGCTCCCCTTCACGGGTGGCTTGGTTTCCCTTGGGCAAAGAGACGCGATTCAAGCGGCCCCAGCGGGCTCCAAATTCGCAAGAGCGTGAGGGGCATTTCTTGTTCAGCATTGTCTCTGTTCTGGAGATGACCTCAAGAATGGCGCAGGGCTGTCCATAGAGGAGAACTTCTGGAAGACTCAAGCTCAATTACTGTTTAGCGTTTAGTAGGTGCTCCTGCGCCGTACGTTTGGTTTCTAAATGCAATCACATCAACCACGTTCAAGACTGTTACCGTATGAAGTGTAATAGGAGCTCAGGTGCGCTGTGACCTATGTTTTCATAGAAATTTGTGTTTTCTCTGTCAAACCTGCATTATTTGCACTAACGGTGTGATTTAAGTCATTTTGGTCTTGTTTGATTTACAATATAGAATTTATTTTTACATAATCCTGCGTGAATTCCCTTTTGTGGTTTACTCACTGTGTTGCTGCGCGAGTGTGTTGCACAAATGCTCTGCCTGCTCTGCGCCAAGCTACCAGAGGGTGAGCGCAGATTATCTCAGGTGTGTATCTGGTTTACCCTGACTAGAGTGGTGGATTCTGCCTGGCTTAGGTGCCTACCCTAGCCAACCAGAAACCCCATGTCGAACAGTGGTTCTTGTGAATCACTTGCTTTCCCAGCATGCTCCTGCTGCAGGACTAGGTCACCGCAATTTGTGTAGGAGGACTAGCCTCCATTTGTGTCTCAAAGGGAAGTGTGACTCTTTTTCTTGGAACATACATTTTTTCCCCTGAATTGTAACTGTTCACTTCTCCATATTAAATCAATGCAGCTTTTTCAAGAAATATTTTCTTCATTTAATTTTCAATGTTTTTTCTATTTTGCAGAACAACAATCACATCTAGAAAATATGAATGGGAAAGAAAGCCATAAAGGTTCCGGAGGCAAGATGAATATAACTCAAAATATCTACTTAAAGAAACGTCGCAGAATGCACATGAATGAGAGACGCTTTGCTTGTAATGTGTGTGACAAAGGATTTATCAATGAGACACTTCTTTTGAGGCACAAAAAAGGACACACCAGCCTCAGGGCATATCCCTGCGGAACGTGTAAAAAGTGTTTCACTATAAAGGGAACTTTTTTACAGCATCAAAGAACACACACTGGAGAGAGGCCTTATCACTGCACAGTGTGTTCCAAGCGCTTTGCCTATAAGAAAGGCCTTGTACGGCATCAACGTGTACACACAGGAGAGAGGCCTCATCAAAGCGTACACACAGGAGAGAGGCCTTATCAAAGCGTACACACAGGAGAGAGGCCTCAACAAAGTGTACACACAGGAGAGAAGCCTCATCAAAGTTTACACACAGTAGAGAGGCCTCATCAAAGTTTACACACAGGAGAGAGGCCTCATCACTGTACTGTATGTGCCAAGAGCTTCACTCAAAAGAAAATTCTTCATGAGCATCAACGCATACACACAGGAGAAAAGCCTTTTCACTGCACCATGTGTGAGAAGAGCTTCAGTCAAAAGGCAAATCTACTACAGCACCAAAGAAAACACACAGGGGAGAAACCTTATCACTGCACTGTGTGTGAGAAGAGCTTCCGTCAAAAGGCGCATCTACTAAAGCACGAACTAATACACACCGGAGAGAGACCTTATCACTGCACTGAGTGTTCAAAGTGCTTTTCTCATAAGGCGACCCTTGTAAAGCATCAAAGCGTACACACAGGAGAGAAGCGTTATCACTGAACTGAGTGTTCAAAGCGCTTTTCTCGTAAGTCGACCCTTGTACAGCATCAAAGCGTACACACAGGAGAGAGGCCTCATCATTGCACTGTGTGTTCAAAAACCTTTTCTCAGAAGAGAAACCTTGTACTGCATCAAAGACCACACACAGGAGAGAAGCCTTATCACTGCACTCTGTGCTCCAAGCGCTTTGCTGATAGGAGCGCCCTTGTACGGCATCAAATTGTACACACGGGAGAGAGGCTTTATCACTACACTGAGTGTTCAAAGCGCTTTTCTCGTAAGTCTTACCTTGTACGGCATCAAAGAACACACACCTGAGAGCAGCCTTATCACTGCAACAGGGTGTTCCAAGTGCTTTGCTGATAAGGGATCCCTCGTACTGCATCAAAGAACACACAGTAGAGAGGGCTAATCTCTGCATTAAGTGTTCCAAGCGCTTCATTTATCAGGGATCCCTTGTACGGGATCAAAGCGTACACACATGAGAGAAGCCTTTTCACTGCACTGTGTGCGAGAAGAGCTTAAATTAAAAGTCAAGTCTCGTAACACCAAACACACTGGAGAGAAACCTTATCACTGCAAAGTGTCTTCCAAGCCCTTTTCTTAGAAAGAAAGGCCATGTATGGCATCAAAGTGCACACACAGGAAAGAGGCCTTATCACTGCACAGTGTGTTGGAAGAGCTTTACTGGTAAGTCACATCTTCTACAGCTCCGAAGTTTACACTCCAGTGAGAGGCCTCATCGCTGCACTGAGTGAGAGAAGAGCTTTATTCGAAAGGCACATATGCAACCGCACCAAATAATACACACTAAACTGAACCCTATCACTGCACAGTTTATGCCAGGAACTTCACTCAAAATGAACGTTTCTACAACACCAATAAATACAAACTAGATCCATTTTCACTGTAACAATCTTATGTCCTGCTTACCCCAAAGTAAGTTTTACTGGAATGTTGCAACTTAGCGAGGGCTTATACTCATAAATTCCTAATGGCCAGGGTTCCCTGTAGGGAGCGTACATTTAGTGTAATAACCCTGAGTGCGCCAACTCCGTTGCGAAGCGCATACACTTCATACATCACTGAGGCACCATTTGCTGCTCTTGCTTTTAAAAAGCGAGCAGCGTGGAAAAAAAGATCTCTTGCATGAAGGAGCACAGAGAGCAGATCTTGGGCCTAGCCACATACCACCGTGGAAGAGTGGAGAACGTTGCAGCGTGCCGCCTAAACGGCAGGTATCAGATTGCCGAGGGTCACAAGTTGTGCAGCATGTTTCTTCTTCGCATGCTGTTTGCTGCACTAGTTTCTGAGAGAGGCTGCAGGGCTTTACAGGCAGCAGTGGCTCTCCGGGCATGATCCGCACCTTGCAGATTAATTTATTTTAAAAATCCATGCACTAATTAGCATTGTTCGGTATTTAAGGGCACGATGTACGGCATACTGATGTTTAAGTCCCAGCTAAAAGTGTTCAAAAGGCAAGCATAATGGTATCCCTGTGCTAAATTTATTTAGAGAAGTCATTTCTGACCCTGCCGCAAGCAAGCTAAAGCATATATGTCCCCAGTGAGGCAGCATCATTCAGATGAGTCATTTTCCCGGCCTAGACCTGGGCTCTGTAATTGCAGCTCTGGTCACCTGTGAAGCGTGATTGCGAGCAGCCGTACAAGAATGTAAGGAGATATGATTGGTAACCAATCACATCCTTGTGTTATTTCTTTATAAATGTTCTGAGTCTTTCTCACTGCTAGTTGATTCTGTTGTACCAACCGAATATAGGATTCATTTACCACCTCGCTCACGCCATTACATGAGGGCACAGCCGCAACACTATCACACCGTCTTACAAAACACACACTAAACTATTACTTACACGCCACAACAACTTTTAGCTCACAGCTAGGGCTCTCAGCACAGCCCCCTATTCAGAGATGCCAAAGTCCCAACAAACCAAAGCCCGTAGCCCCTCTGCAGCGCACAAAGGTACTCGCCTCTCAGAACGGACTGGCTTTCGTCTTCAGCCCTGGTCCTGCTCGCTCTTTGTGGTGCGTGATTACCGTTGGAGCTGCAGAAAGAAACGTGGGCTCTTTTACCTTCCCATCATACCTTTTACCACATTTGTTTAAGAGTTAGTAGTTGAACTGTGGTTATTGCAGATGTATGTAGACATCTTTTCCTCAATAAATCCTGCTGTATCTTGCATTACAATGGGTTCGAGTCCGCATTCTGTGCATTTAAGATCCCCTCCTATAGGACTCATATTTATTTTTGTGTCGCTCTGTAAGCTCTACAGCGCTCAGGCTTTGGTAGTGAAGAGCGCTGCCGCAACCAACTACACAGCAGCGAACCCACTGAGCAGCCCCTTATCTCTGAGTGCCACCAGGTATAACTTGATTTACCTCTTGTAAGGAGTAAGTACTGTGTCCAGACTGATTTTTAAATTTCTTTTTTCATTCCAGTTCTTTTTTGCTTTCCTCATTCGAAGAATGCAAAATACAACAAGACTTAGGGCAGGATGTACTAGCATCAGGAATACCGATTTCCTATTTGCGATTCTCTATGAGTCGCAATTTGGAAATCGGAATTCCTAATGTATGAAAGCAACTCTTTTGAGTTTCATTAGCGATTGCTAGCGAGATTCAAATAGACCTAAGTCATGTATATTAGTGAGGTAGGTCGCAATTTGAGACCCATTAGGAATCACAACCATCACAGAGATGGCAGCCTGCGGAGGTCAGCAGACCACCATGTCTATGATTGGGTTTTAATAAAGCAGTCTGTTTATTTTTTTTTAATGCCGCCCGTTTTCCTTAAAGGATAATAGGATGCATTTAAAAAGAAAAAAAATAAGCTTTTTAGTTTAATTTTTTAAGAGTAGACAGTGGGGTCCTTGGGACAGCTTCCTGCTCTTAAAAATATTTGTTATCCATTCTTCAAAGGACCCCTATCTATTTGCAAATGGGTTACCACCTCCTTCAAGGAGTCAGTAAAATGTGACCTTAATTCGGTCGCAAAACTTTCATACAGCCCATTTGGATTCAGTAATTGGAAGAAATGCTGTAAACACGCTCCTTTTAAATACCAAATCACAAACGTAAATTGCGAGTAGGTAGCGTGTTACCGAATTACAATTTGTATTTGGTACTTTGTAAAAGAATTTTTGCGGTTGGACGTTTCCGACTGCAAAAATGCTTCACACAAGTGTCCCCTAATGATTTACTCCCCCAGCAGCAGAACTAGCCAATAGGGCACTAAACTAATGGTGCAGCGTCAGCTTTGCACGTGTGCAGCAACACCGGTGGCTTGAGCACTGCCACTTAGTTAAAAAAAAATAATAATAATTTGTTGGAAGGGGTGGTCCGTGGGTGGTGCTGACTACACAAGGGCCTCTCCCTCCCAGGAACGTTGCCGAGCGTTTGGGGTCTGACCCTCAGATGTGAGGGTTAGGCATTTATAGTTGCACACAGAGAGATCCCACTATACCACAGAAGAACAACACACCAGTTAATTATAGGTCAAAGAGGTTATTTATATAACAGTTGTCATCGAGATTAAAAGGTCCACAAGTACACTACGTTGTCAGGATAGGGGTGGGGGCATCCCTCAGCACGAAGGATCCAGGGGATAGTCTGAACAGGATATAGCTGCGATAGGTTCTCAGTACTCACGGCCCGAAAGTCTCTCGCCCGGGTCGGTCTCGCAAGACCGTGAAGATCAGCAGTGGTGGGGCCGGCTGGCGGCTGGCTCTCAATCCTTGAACCGCGGGGGTATTGATGGAAGGCTGCTGCGGGCGTATCAGGCATACGGCTCCCAATCCTTGAGCCGCGTGATACGAAGGTGCCCACGTGCGAGGCGTACCCAGTGTACAGCCCGCACTCCTTGGTCGAGGTAATCCTTCAGGCTAACTGGGCAGCCGCGCTGCGTACCGGTGGGTGCGTCCAGGAGTACGAGGCGTACTTGCCGGGTAAAGGTCACGGATGCGCACCAGCGGGTGCGACCAAGAGTACAAACCGTACTCGCAGGATGCGGATCACGGAGGCGCACCAGCGAGTGCGGGCACGAGTACGAACCGTACTTGCAGGATGCGGATCACGGAGGCGCACCAGCGAGTGCGACCAAGAGTATGAACCGTACTCGCCAGCTTAAAATCACAGTTGCGCACCAGCGGGTGCATGCAGGGGTACAGAGCGTACCGGTGGCTGCGAATCGACGAGGTGCACCAGTGGGTGCGGGCACGAGTACGAGACGTACTCACAAGCTGGAAATCACAGTTGCGCACCAGCGGGTGCGTGCAGGAGTACAGAGCGTACCGGCGGCTGAGAATCCACGAGGCGCACCAGCGGGTGCGGGCACGGGTACGAGCCGTACTCACAAGGGAGAGCCGCGACGAAGTCAGCAGGGCTCTGGGGGTCCAAGTTGCAGAGCCGCGACAACGTCAGCAGGGCTCTGGGGGGTTCAAGTGGCAGAGCCGCGACAATGTCAGCAGGGCTATGGGGGTCTGAGTTGCAGAGCCGCGACAACGTCAGCAGGGCTCTGGGGGTCTAAGGCAACTGAGCCGCGACGAGGTCAGCAGGGCTCTCCAGGTTCCGACAAGACAGCTGCAGCCAGTGGGGAAGGGCCTACAGTTATAGGGCCTCCCCCTCTTTGAAGTCCTTTGATCGGGCCAGGCGGTTCCTGGGGGTTCTCGTTCTGATTGTCCGGGCCTCCTGCCAGCTGGCACCTCGCTTTCCTCACGTTGGTGGCAGGGTCATCAGACGACCAGCGGGGAGTGGAGCCGGCCTCGGGGGAGACAGGACGTTTTGCCAAAACTCCTCCACCCACCTCACTTAGCGCCTGCAGGCTAACACCAGGCGGGGAGATCACTTGGCAGGAGGTTTCAGGCTCCCATGGTTTGGTGTTGGGGGTAGGGAGTCAGGGATCCTACAGGACCGGGCTGTCCTACACTGGGGGGCGCTACGGGTCTTTGCTGGTTGTGGGTCTCAGGGTCCCGGGGGATGGGGGCGCTACTCTGGAGTTTCGGTTGCTTCCCCGGGGTCGGGTAAATCTGTGGGGACAGGGGTTAACTTACTAGCATGAGGCCTCACACAGTGTTCTGGGGTGGAGCATGAGGGAGTTTTAGCGGGGAGAATGGGGCCTACATGGGGGTTTAGGGGAGAAGGATGTAAGGGGGCCCACGCCAATGAGGTCAGGTCTAACATAATTCATCACTGCAATCATTCATTTATTTGTGCTCTCATGATTGCAGATGTCTCTTTCAGCCTTGGAGATAATGGGCCTGATTCACAGAACTAACTTCAGACAATATCCTAAACTTACTACTTTTGATATTCACAGAATGGATTTACAACTACTAACTTTATGTACGCACTTGGGTCGGTGATTCCGGCGGGTGGCAGAGACTTAGCCACGGCTGAAATCTCCACAAACGGGCCAGAATCTCCGGCCCGGAATCCCCACCACCGGGCTGGAAGCTCCTGCTGTACTTGGTCCATTCATCACACAATCCTGCTGGTGCTTGCTGACTCTTTATGCTTCTGTGCACTTTACCATTGGTGCAGCAGGTGCAGTGGCACAGGGCCCAGGGCTGTGAGGGGCCCGTAGAACCTTGTAAATTACTGTATATTAGCAGCCCAACAACAGTCAAATTGGTGATTTCCTTCGCTTGCACCTGAGCTCATGGCATCCTGGTCTTTCCAAAAATATGCATAAAGCCGAGCTGGGCGTCACTGCTAGCACTGATGGAGGGCTGTACGTTTTGGAAGGAGAGTCGATCTCTCAGGACCATGCTCAGATAAAATGATCATTATTACGAGTCTCTGCAGTGCCGACGCCTGAACAGCAGGAACCCTTCGTCTACCTCTTCTTGGTTCATGCGGGACTTCATCCTACCTAAAACAAGTTCCTGTATGTTTCATTTAACAACACAGTTTGCTTCCTAAATGCAACGGCAAAGTTAGATTTTAGTGGGATGAACAGCACATAGGATTATACCTGGAAGCGTTTTGGAAATACAAAACAGACACACACACGCATCAACCCTTTTAAGAATATCCACACCTTATGTCCATTATACTCCAATCCACGTGTTGTATAGCATTCCCCATCAGAGGGAGGGGACGTCTTCACAAAAGAAGGGTCGAGGACGTGTTGCATCTTAAAAGCATGCTGCAGATGTCCGCAGTGGATGCGTTAACCATCTGCGCTACCTTACATGCTTACTAAGACACAGGAACAATGCTGTATGTGTGTCAATTGTAACTGAGGATCAACACATGTTTTGGGTTAGAGGGCTTCCTAAACCTTTTGGTAGCTACAAGCACTTTCTTTCTGTAGCACTTTGCATTTCATGTTCACTGTGCTGCGGCTCACCATTACCAGTCCACCGAAAAGAAATTACACTGAATGCGTGACACGTTATTTCATCCTGCTTTACCTTAGAGGATTTGTGTTTCCAAATTTATTTATGAAACTTATTAAGCGCACTATCGCCTTGAGGGCATCCTGGCGCTGGGACTCCATGAGAAGTGGGCGGGGGCAGCAATAGAACATACCAATCAAACCAAAGGGAACAGCCAGGTCTTCACGGATTTTCTGAACGGGAGAAGTTTATCCAGTTGCCTAATCTCCCAAGGTAGACTATTCCAGAGTTTGGCCGCAGCCACCCTGAAAGATCTACCCCCTGCCCTGACTTTTTTAAATCTAGGGACTCTCACCAGTCGTGCTGACAAGGAACACAACGCCCTGGCAGGGGTATACCAGGCAAATTTAGCTTGCAGCGTTCTGGACCAAGCCCATGGAGGGCCCTAAAAACAAGGCAGAGAGACTTGAATCGTATTCTCTGCCTAAGGGGGAACCAAAGGAGTTCGGCCAGAGCCGCAGAGGCTGACCTTCTTCTAGGCCACCCCAAGACCATTATGGCAGCCGCAGATTGAATTCTTTGAAACCTGTCAAACAAAAAACTGGGAGACTCGAGCAGAAGTGCATTGCTGTAATCGAGTCTACTCAGGATAGTGCATCTGGCCACCAAAGCCCGAGCGGAAGTAGGTAGTACTGACATAATCTTGCGAAGGGACCTAATCAAGGCGAAGCAGGGGGATACAGTTTTTGCAACCTGAGCCTCCATAGTCAGCTTGTTATCCAGCATAACACCTAAGTTACATACTGTTTTAACAGGAGAAACCTTAGTGCCTATTTCTGGGGGCCAAAGATTATCAGGAAGAGAGTGTGAAATCTTGCTCCCTGCGTAAAAGAGCAGTTCAGTTTTACCTGCATTAAATTGCAGGGAATTAACCTGTTGCCAGCCAGCAACATCCCACATACACTCATGAAATACCTCCACCGATATTGAATCCTCCCCTTCAAAGGAGAGGATCAATTGAGTGTCATCCGCATAGTTAATCGTATTGATCTTGTATGAATTAATCAAAGACACCAGAGGTTTTAAATAAAGGTTAAACAAAATGGGGCTGATTGCCGAGCCCTGAGGAACCCCATGCGGTACTGGAAAGAACGCAGATTGAAAAGGAGGGAGGGCCACAGCCTGCTGTCTGTCCTCAAGAAAGGATCGAACCCAACGCAGGGCACAACCACTCACCCCGGCCTCCTGCAATCTACGTAGGAGGATCTCACGGTTTACCGTATCAAATGCGGCAGACAGGTCAAGCAAAATCAAAACGGTTGCCTGTCCCCTGTCTGCACGCATTTGAAGCTCATCCATGGCCGTAACCAAGGCCGTTATGTCCTGTGGGCAGGACGAAAGCCAAATTGCAGATCCTCCAACAACTGATGTTGCTCCAGATGTTTAGACAGTAAAAGCTAACCCTGCGTTCAGCAATCTTTGCAGGGAATGGCAGCAGCGAGATTGGTCTATAATTCTTAGAGCACTCTGGATCCAACGAAGGTTTTTTCAACAGCGGGGAGATCAGGGCTTGTTTCCATCGAGCGGGCACGATACCGCTGGCCAAAGACTGGTTGCAGATCAGGCGAAGGGCAGGAAATAATTCCACCTCATACTCTTTCCAGATCTCGTGCGGGACCGGGTCCGTAGGTGAACCGGAGGAAATGCCCCACGTCAGCCTCCTGAAGTCCTCCTCCCAATAGGGAGGAAACTCCGATAGTGGATCCCCAGGCTGCTGACAGAGGCCATTGTCCCTGTCGATCAAGATCCGGTCTCTCAATACCTGGGAACCCCTGGGCACAGTGGGGACTTTGAGATCATTGATAATAACCTCAATTTTTTCCCTGAAGAACTTGGCCAAGTTCTGACAGAGTTCCTGCGAGGGGGATATCGAGTTCTTGGAGCAGTCGGGCTGGTGAGGCTATTCAGGATATTAAAGATGCTCCTAGAGCTATTTGAAGCATTGCAGATCATGGAGCAAAAATACTCTGCTTTAGAGTTATGGATCAAGATTTTATAGTCAGCCAATTTAAGCTTCCAAAGCAGCCTGTCTGAGTCCTTATACCCCCACCTCCATTTCCTCTCTGCCTGTTTACAGGCTAATTTAGTGGATTTCAAAGTATCATTAAACCAAGGGGCTGAGGCTCTGCTTTTGCATCTGACTTTTTTTAACGGGGCATGGGAGTCTAACGTTGTAGTAATCCTGAGGCACAGCGCGGCCAAGTTTTCATCGACCTGTTTGTCCAGGGAGAAACAATCACCGACCTTGAACACCGAGTCTGACAGTCGCAGTCGTGCAAGGGCCTTCCAATCCCTGCACAAAACATCAGTGGTGGTGCGCGCCAGTCGGGTCCAGACAGTATTAACATTAACATAAAATTTGATTAAAAAGTGGTCAGTCCAGACTAAAGGTAAGGTTTTCCCCATGTGCAGCAGATGAGGGCCGGAAAAGAGAAGGTCAAGGCAATGACCATCCTTGTGAGTAGCACCCACCACCTGCTGAAAAAGGCCCAAATCTTCGCACGAGTGGAGAAGATTGCGGAACCCTACATCAAGGGGACCGTTTGGCCAGAGATGTGAAAGTAGTTAGCAGAGATTGTTGTTGCTGAGCCGTAAAGGTCCCAGGGGGTCTGTAGCAGATAACCCCATTGATAATAAGGCCAGAGGCATTCTTTATAGCCAGGCCAAGTAGCTCCACCCCGTTAACTGGATCCATCTCAATGGTCCCAACTAGCCAAGGGGCCCTGTAAATAATCCCCACCCCACCCCCCCCTTCCATCGAGTCTAGTGAGGTGAAGGTTTTTACAATCTGGCGGCAGGCCCAACTGGTCTCAATCTCGCAGTCAGGGCGAGTCCAGGTCTCAGTCATAAATAAAACATCAAGCTGATGTGATTCAATTAGCAATTGGATTTCCACACAATGTTTTGGCATAGACCTCACATTAAGGAGTCCGCAGAGAGAAGGCTTCCACTCAGGAAATCGCGCAAAGGAAGAGCTGAGTCAGTAAAAGCAAGATTACCCCTATTGGCACAGCGTTCCCCTATATTGAGCAAGGTCTCCCTGGAATAATGTTGAGGATCAATTTTTAAAGAGGACACCCTACCTTCATCAAAAAGGACAGCATGGCTGGCGCTGGGCGCTACCTTAGCGCGGACGGGCGCAGACGGGCTTGCCTTTGGCACGCTTGCGGCGCGGTCGCGCCAGCCCGCTTTTTGAAGGTCTGGGGAGGAGAAAAGACTAGAGCGCTCACCTTGGCCCACTCAAAATGGCGGCCGTCCAGGTGAGTGCCTATTCGCGTTTCCCTCCCTTCTGGGGCCTCGAATTCATGCAAAACACTAGCCTGTCTTCCCTGAGTGGCTATATCCACGTAAACTTAAAGCAGCACAATTTATAAAAAAAACTTTAAAAACGGGTAAAAACGAGAGTTAAATTCATTTAATTAGCAGCAAACAAATCCTGTACAAATTATCGCAAAAACAAGGCAGTAAGGTGGAATTTCTCAGCAGCTCCCGGCTCACGCCTCAGGAGCAATAGTTGTGTAGTAGTATAGTATGCAACACATGGCACGTGTGCAGTGTATACTGTAAACTGTGCTGCATCTAGGTGTTCTGTTGAGTAGAAATTGTGGGTGTGTGATTATGATGGGATGTGATTGACCGCTCTGGATTTGCTCAGGGATATTCCTCCGATTCCCAACCTTTACATTGTAAAAAAGATCTCCCATCTTTGTTACCCCTTGCGTTTGCAGGGCAGTTCTCGTATTTGTTTCCAGTACTAATGAGAGCCATGTGCACCGCTCCAGTTTAACATGTGGGAATACAAGAATGTGCCCGTTGTTTATCTCACAAGCTCTACCGTGCATGTGAAGTAGTGTTCAGTAGATCAAAGACTCCAATTTGGCGGGTTGGAGCCTTGAAAGGTTCTGTGGCAGTGTGTGGGGGTGTGCGGTGTCTCACTCCAAGCACTGATTAGGCAGATCATGTGGGCCATGAATCCAGTAGTAGGCGAAGGAGCTTTGCACCACTTTATAGTACAATTCTAGGTCTGGCGCATTAAGACCTCCCATGTCATATGGTAGAGTGAGGACTTCCCACTGAACCTTTGGCTGCTTTCCGCCCATGCTAATTTTGTAGGAAAACTGCATAATGTCGCAAAAATTGCTTTAGGTAGGAGAATAGGTATGTTCAGAAACAGAAATCTAGGGAGGACTACCATTTCCATAAGAGCTATGCGCCCAATGAGAGAGTGTGGTGGTTTGACCCAGCGGATCACATCTTCTTCTAACATTTGTATTGCCTTACCATAGTTCTCAAGTATGACTATTGCTGGGTCTGTATGAATCTGTATCCCCAAATACCGTACTGCTTCTGTCGTCTATCATAAGGGGAATTCCAATACTGGTGGTGTCGTGGATGGGTAAGTGGAAAAATGATGGACTTATCCCAGTTAACCTTTAGCTCTGACAGACCCCCAAATCGTACCACTTCTCTTAACATAAGCGTAAGATTCTTCCCTGGTTCCCGAACATACAGCAACATGTTGTGAGCGTATGCTGATATGACTAGTCTGTAGCTCGGGGATCGCGGCCCTCTGTGACCATGATATTCTCGGAGCGCGCACGCCAGCAGCTCCACTGTGAGAGCGTATAGCAGGGGTAATAGTGGGCAGCCCTAACGGGTGCCTCTTGTAATCGGACTTTGGGACGTGGTTATTGCACCAATATGAATACGTGACACTGGTTTGTTGTGAAGTGTCCTAACCAATTGTTGAAATACTTCTCCCACTCCAATCCGTCTCAAGTTTGCTCTCATGAATACCCACTCGACTGAGTCAAACGCCTTTTTGGCGTCCAAAAAGGCTGCTGCCGCTTCTGTTTCGGGATCCAGGATCTGTACTGCTTCCAGCAGTGTCCTAGGATTAGTATGCAGAATCCGAACCTGGACAAATCACGTCTGCTCTGGCCCCACCACCCTTGGTAATATCAATGCCAGTCTTTTGGCAAGTACTTTACCGTATATTTTTGCGCCAACATTTAATAACGATAAAGGCCCACAGGAGGAGCAGGCATTGGGAGGTTTACCAGGTTTAGGTATTGCAACTATAAGGGCCTGACGCATCAAAGGGGTATTATTCCGGTCTGTACCATTTCTTCATAGAGCGTGACTAAGTGTGGTATCAGGACATCTTGATATGCTTTATAAAAAGCCACAGTTAGGCCATCCACCACCGGCGCTTTCCCAGGTTGCATACCCGCCAGTGCTGCACGGATCTCCTTCGGGTCCAGCGGAGCCATCAGATGCTCCCACGTCATTTTAATGTGCTCTATACAGTCATTCATGGCTGCCTCATCTGGGGTATTCAAGACCTATTTAACTCAGCATAGTATTTGCTAAATCTCTCGGCTATATGGTTCGGCTCATGTAGGGGTTTGCCATCTTCATCTAACACTTCCAAAAGAGTCTCTACCTCTCTCCTAGGGCGCACCAATGCCCCTAGCATTGCCCCTGGGCGTTTCCTTTCTTCTTATGCTCTGGCTACCACGTACTGTCCCATATGCTGAAACTCCTAGGCTGCTATTTCATTGTACTCTTCTAGTACAACCTGGATGTACCTTAACATTTGTTTATCTCCCAACCACTGATGTTCCGTTTCTAGCTCCGATATTTCTTTTTCTAGGAGTGTTCACCTACTCCGGGGGGATTTCAGTACCCCTGAGTGCTTTGATATTACAATACCCCCGATATAAACATTGAATGTTTCCTAGACTGCAGCAAATGTATCCACTGAGCCTACGTTGTCTGAGAAAAACTCACTTATTAGCTGGCTCAATTCCACTTTAAAGGCAGTGTCTAGGAGAGAGTAACGTGGGAATCGCCAAGTAAAGGCCGAGGTCTGGCATTGTCAGAGCTCCATGGTCAATATCACGGGCGAGTGATCCGAATATGTATGGGGGAGAGGTTCATGTTGGGTAACCCTAGGGACTAGGCTCTTAAAGATTGACCAATAATCTATCCTAGTGGGTATGTCATGTATGGTGGAATAGTGCATATACCCGCCCCCCGTATTTGAGCAATGTCTCTATAGATCCACCATTCCCAAACAGTCCATTAAATCTGTTATGGTTTTTGCAGTCGCTGCCGGTCTGCGGGTCGGGTCAATTGATCTATCCTTAGCAGGTTCCAGGAGACAATTAAAGTAGTGTCCCCCCCCCCCCCCCCCCAAATCTGAGGCAGGCCATCGTCCTGGTGCAGGTAAGTGCCGAGTGTGTGGTAAAACTGCGGGTCATCATAGTTGGGACCGTAGAGTACAATCAACGGGACTGCTACGTCTTCTTTATAACAACGGTCCACCACAAATCTACCGCTTAGGCCAATGTGTACATTTTTTATCCTCACACCTGCCTTATTGTCAGTCCAGATAAGGACCCCCCTAGGATGTGAGGTAAATCCAGATGCAATAAATTGACATGTACTCGTTTCGCCCCATTTCTCATTGGCTCAAAGTCTGGTTGAACAAGGGTACCGCCCTAAATAGAGAGATCCTAAGGGATTGTATGGCCCTGGACCATGCCCACTACATTCCTTGGTTAAAATACATCCGGGATGGATATAGGACTCTTGGTAGGGCGGATCTCTATAGTAATCCGAATTCAAAGAAAGAAAAGATCTTCTTTAGGCCAAGGAGACTTTTTTTAGACAGCAGCTGGTAAATAGGGAAGAGCGTGAGTTAATGAAGCCCAGTGTACGTAAATATATTATTCTTAAGACGGACCTACAATTGAACCGCATCTCCTAGGGCTTCCCAAAATGCATAAACGTTTTTTATTAACTGCTGAACCACGGCGGCAATTCTGCCGCGGTGCAGCGGTTTTCCGCAGTGGGCGCAACCGCGGCGGCCAACGGACGTGCGCAGCACCATGAAGGTAGTGCGCTCGACGGCCTTTGGCCAACGCCAGCAGCGAAGAGGTTATCAAGATTACGTTTTGATTTATTTCACCTTCTCCTCGACGACTTGGTGGAGAGTAGAAAAGGCGAGACTCTGTTGCCATGTGGTTGCAATGGCAAATCCCCTCAGGATATGACTCATTTTTTAATGTTTTGTAGTTATTATGAGGTGCCGAGGGAGATGTTTGTAATTCCCGTTTTAAAACAAGCTAACTTTACGCAAGTGTGCCCTCCTTTTACCTTTTTAGCCATGCTTTCGGGGTGCACTTTATGGCACGTTCTTAGCTTTTTAAAGGTAACATTTAGGCTTATATCTAGCTGCGACTACATTTCATATATCTTGTAGTCCTGAAAGTGTTATCATTCTTGATTTTTATATATGCTTGCACACAGCGAGGGGATACCGACGGACAGAGCGGGGCCTCAGCCACCGAGCAGTGCGCCTGGTAAGGTGAGGCTTACTCCCACAAAAAGCTGGGAATGAAGATCTAGCTGATCATCTACATACACATGAAATACATGTCTGGTAGGGTGGTAATATACCACGGATCTACTTTCTACTGATATTTTAATTAGATAATTTTGCACTACTATTTACAATATTCTTTTGCAGTAGCATATTATTTTCACAAGGTCCTGAAGAAAGCCGAGACAGGTAGCTATACGGCTGAAACATGTTGACCCCACTTGTTGCCAAAAGATAGAACCATTTTTCCATTCTATCAGGTGGTTTTTATCATATGACACTAGGACAATCCCTAATAAACATAATTTTTGTCCTTCTAGTCATTTTTAATTCACACACTTTTTTCGATTTGCCCTGCACTTCATCAGTTTCCATATCTCTTGGACAAATTACTATGGCTGAGAATTTCTGAGAGTATATGGCCTAGTACCCATGTATGTAAGCCTTGGAGCTACATTGGCTACATGTGACCTTTCTCTCTGCTTTCCAGATGACGAAGTACCGCCAAATGGGTGGGCTGATGGAAACTTGTCTCAAGCCAGGTATTGGACAGGCTATATATAACTGGTGAACTGGGTGTGTCTTAACATTGGAGATTTTACTGTCACATTAGAACAGACCGATTTCCTCTCTGTAGTTGAACAGATACGTTTTTATGTACTTTTTTTTAATCTACTTTATAATGAATTGTAACCATTGACCAAAGATGTTCATGGACGGGATCCGTACGTTACAATGTAACTTGGACTTTTATGTTTTTTATACAAAAGCTGAATAAAGTACTTTGATTGATTGATTGACCTGGCAATCCACGTTGCGTCAATTCATCACGATTGGGGGCCCGGTGCGTCTCCTGTAATATTGCTTCATCTACACTGTAGCGTTTGAGATATTCTATCACCTTCCGTATTCTCCTGTGGTCATTCAACCCTCTAACATTCCATGTATGGAGTCTAATCTACAGCTTTGTGTGTGCATTAATCATTCCTTTTCTTGTATCTTCCATGATCTCAGTGCTTTGTGTGCTGGGCAGTTACGAGTAGTCAAATTGTCAACATATACACTTCTACCTAACAAAACTAAATAGACAATAACAACCCCGTTATGAATCCCACCCACGCTATACATTCCCAACCTTTTCATAGCATCTCTACGGACCCGCCCCCCTCCCACCAAATGTCCTTCTCGGTAACTTAAAAGTACTTTACACTATACAAAGTGGTGCACACATGAGGGCGGGTGTTGCTCCGTCTCCACTCTTCCCTAATCCCAGCCTTCATGTAGACGCTATCTATCAAGGGTTTTAACTTTGTGTGCACAAACAACATTGCTTGGTTCCACTTGTTAGCTAGGACTTAAGAACATCAAGGGCCAGTTTGGATAATCTAATCCTCTCCCTTCAGAGGAGTTCTATCCCCGCCTCCCCGTCTCCATTGCATCCAAGTATAACCATGGCCAGCATCTACATGGTTCCGTAACATCTTACCAATAATCCATCCGTGTAGCTGCATAAGAAGGCTCAATCTTCTCCTCCCCCACCAGGTGAACACTTTCACAGCCGTCTCTCAGGAAAGGATAAAACCATGGAGTGTTTACATTGTTTGCAGTGCGCTTAGCTCAGTGCCACACGGTGATCTCATATCCCCAACTTAGCAGGGGAGTTGGGGGCAGCTCTGATGTTTCCATCAACTCATTGCTCCTCTAGGTCCGGAGCGTCCTTATCTTCATTCAAATTACCTTTGGTGAGGTCACTTTTGTCTTTAATTTTTCCTTTTTGCTTAAGAAACTGGAGTGCTGTCTTGGGATCCATAAAGAAGAGAGTCTTCCCCTCATTTAAATTTCTGAGCTTAGCGGGATACATCATGCTATAGATATATATATATATATTACCTACTGGCGGTCGCCAGTAGGTATATATAGTTAGGATTTTTTCTCTATGGGATTTTTGAAAATTCTATGTCTAATAACTTTGGCGTTTGTGGACGGAATTGGCTGAAATTTTCAGGAAAATGGCACGTTTTGTTTCTGAGCAGCCCTTAAAAATTTGGGGGGGGTTTGTCAAGGGGGGGCCGAGAAAAAAGGGGGGTCCCAAAACGTGTTTTTAACATTGAGTTTTCCATAGGGCGGTTGGCCTCACTTTTAGCCCGAACTGTTGAAAGTTGGGCTGAAACCGTCAACATTATCGGCGCCCTCTTGCTCTCCTTAAACCTTTTGTGCGCGTAAAACAGCCGCCATTTTGGGCACCATGGCTTCCCTGCTCTCGCCGAGAGCCAGCGCGCCTCTCTCCCTCCTAGCTTCGCTGACAACCCCCCCTGCCTGCACCTGCCGCGAATCATAAAACCCCTCTTCGGCGCTGCTCTGCCCCAGGCCCTCGTCTTGTTCCCAGCGCAACACCTCCCTTCTTCCCATTTATGATCCCCGGCCCTTTGATGCAAACCCCTTTTCCCCGTGTGCCCGTTTGTCTTCCCCGTTCCCAGGCCGACACCCAGCTCTGTCGATACCAATCCCTTGCCCCTCCCCGTACAATAGAAAGCTTCCCTCCTCAAAGGACCCCCGAGATGATCAAAGCCCCCCCATCCCACGAGATCCGATCGAACCCCACACACTCCGTGAATCGGCGGAATATCCAGCTGCGCGATGATCATCACCTGTTGTGAACGGGGCGGGGACTTCCACTGTAACCTTGCGTGGGAACGGGCTGGGAAGGGGGGGGATTCTGAGGATGTCTTTCCGTACATCAAAGTATCAACGAGAATGTGTTACATGCAATAAACAGATAAACGTGTGTATAAGAGGCCAGGCCTCAGGGATGCAGTTAGAGCACCTCAGAACGATACCTTCTGTCCGTTTCGTTGTGTTCTCCTCCGGAGAAAATAAAAACCTTGTTTCCTGCCTTCCAGTCTCCAGCGCCTGCCTCTTCAATAGTTTAACTTCTTTGTGGGTACAAGAGGCGACACCGCCGGGCAATACTCAAGGATCTTATATTCTGGTTGGTAGTGCCCCCCAATTATTTTCCACAATTGGCGTCCCAAGCGTGGGGCCCATCAGCGACCCATGGATCCAGTGGGAGAGGTCCTGACGACAAAGTGAACGACTGCAACGATCGGGAACGCGTCTGTCCGATAGACCCTCGTCTGACAGCCGATCATCCGAACTTCACTGGTTCCGAACAGACCTCTCTCGAGTGATCTACGGTCCTGACTGGGAACCATCAGGAGTGCCGCGAGGATAACGAAGAAGAGAGGACGATCGGGCGCTGGATTCGGAAGACAGGAAACTGTCCATGCGGTCCGGGTAAGGTCGTGTAACCACGACAAGTCGCGAAATAATTGCTTGATTGCTTGTTTGTTTAAAAATACTAGTATTGCTCTTTTTATTTATTTGGAGATTCACTGTCTGCAAACGGAGAAACAACGGGCTCTCTCTTTGCAAGCAGTGGAGGATAGGTAGGGCAGCAGCCGTGCTTATTTTTTCTCCCCCACTCAATAATCACTTGAAACTGAACTGTTGTTCGCAAAACTATTGTTTCCTGGAGATTCCCTGTCTGCAAACAGGGAAGAGACCACCCTTTTTGCAGATAGTGAAAAGGGTAGGTAACGCAGATCTTTGCGGACCTGCTCATTCTCCCCATTGTTATTTATTGGTCTTTTGTTATTTTTGATCCATGAGGTATTCACTGCCTGCAAACAACGTAGAATAGAAATATTCTGTCCAGTCTTTGCACCTAGTGATAATATAGGCAGTGCTGACTTTTTAGTCCCTCGTTACGAGCCGTCATGTCTGTCTTCTCCCCACTGATTAGTAGCCTGTTTAGCCCGGACCGCCTATTAGAGATGGACCATCCAGCCCCACTGGAAGGCACCCCTAATAAGGACATGTTCATGAAGCATGGATTGACCGCTATAGCCTATAGTAAACTATGGCATAAATATACAAAAAAGGGTCAAGAAAGTCAATGGCCCCTGATAGGATCCTTCGATGATGATAAAATACAAACGCTAGAAACTGCCCTGGGTAAAAACAAGACAACACCTACTATGCTTGACAGCTTCGGCATGTGGCGAAAAGAAACTGAACAACGTAAAAAGAAAACTGAGAGTAGGTTGGAAAAAGAGCTGCGAAAAGCAGCCCACCTAGCTGCTCAGAAACTAGAAAAAGAGATAAAGGAAAGAGAGAAAGCTAAACAGAAACTAGAAATGGAAACGCCAATCCAGTGTCCGGTTAGAACCCCCTCCATGCTCTACCCTGATTTACCCTTGAAACGACAAGCCAATGAGGACCTGCTGTTAGGTCCTCCTATCATCTACATGCCCCCTCCATATGCCCCTTCTCAACCCGTGGCGCAGCACGCGCCACCCCCAGGTACAAACGAAGGTACCGCCACAGCGTCGGCCCCAATGGCCTCTGTGCCAGCCGAACCCCTTGTATTAAAACCCGCATCAACAACAACGTTAGACGACCATGAGACTCGAGGGGCTGGCCCTGCAAGAACAAACAGACTAGACAAAGATGAGCGAGCGGGGATCGACAAAATAGCAAGGACACTGGTAGAAAGGAAGGATGATGAAGAGTACATCACAGATATGTTCAGCTCGTATACAGGGAGTCACAGACGACATTTTACCGTACGACTGTGTTATCATGTCTTGAATGCATACGAGGACCGATATCGAGACAAAGGTCCCGAGAGCCTAAGGACTCTGTACCGGAAGGTCGATATCGGGGATGAGGGCGAGTGTGATGTGTCGGACCTCCTTACGCGTACGCTTGAGGTTTTCCGCCACCTCACTGAACGAAAGCCGGGAGCTAAATCCGCAGCCCCCGTAGTGACCGAACCACCAACCGAGCAATCTAACACCATGATGCCGATACGTGAGGCTGCCCCTTACTGGGTTCCTCCTCGGGGTACAGGGACTCACGATGATGCAAACAACCAAGATGCGAAGGGAAGGGTAGTATACAACTGGGTCTACCAGCCATGGGACCGGCAAGAGATACTGACATTCCGGAAATCTCTACCCGACCTACGTAAAAACCCCACTGCCTTCTATACTGAATTGGGTACAGCCCTGGGTTCAACGATCATGACCCTGGCTGACATCGACTTGTTCTTCGGGTTATGTCTACCAGCTGATGTGTGGAAGCAAATCCGGAAAGTCGACCACCTTGAGCTGTTTGGACATACCTGGTCACAACTCGATGACCTGGACAAACAACGGGGACCAGGACAAAAGCCGTTGAAATCCATTCTAGACCTCCCAGATAAAATCGTAGAGAAATTAAAAACCCTAATCCCAGAAAAGAAAGTGGACTGGTCGATAGTAACAGCCTGTCGCCAAAAACCCCAGGAGGATGTATCGGAATACTTCTCCCGGTTTGAAACGGTGTTCTCCGATTACAGCGGCCAGGACATGACCACTGCAACCGGACACCATCTGTTTGTCCAGAATTATGTTAAGGGCCTATCATCGGAAATCTCCCAGAAACTACAGGCCAGCGAGAGTAGTTGGGCAGCCTCCAAACCTACAGCGATTCTCCAAATGGCCCAATATTATGAGCATCAGAAAAATGAAAACGATAGGGCGACAGAGAAAAAGAAGAAGGACTTAAAAGAGAGGGTGATGATTGCCAAACTGCAAGGGGTGACTATAGGACGAGACCAATACCGGGGAAACTACCAGACAAACGTCCCTAAGACTACATTCCCCCAGGACCGCACTCTGACTTCCTACAGTGGACGCACAGACCTTAGAGAAGACCAGTGCGCTTTCTGCAAAGGGACTGGCCATTGGAAATCCCAGTGCCCAGTTCTTCTGGAAATGATCAGAAACAGAGACCCCAGGGATGTAGCAAACGGACCGAGACCTAAGGGACAACAACGAGGGCCCCCAAATGACGCGACTAATGACAGATCAAGCAGACCAAATACGTTCGATCGACCCAGGCAGAACCAATATCAACAATCTGACTATGACGACACTCACACCTTCGCATAGGACAGCCAAGGGCGAGGGAGGGATCCAGTCGAGCTCTATGTTGACCAGCAGGGCCCTTATGTCACTGCTAAGGTCCTGGGTACCAAGTCTCCATTTCTGGTAGACACTGGCGCAACACGTAGTGCGTTATCTAAACGACTGATTCCAAGGGCACCCTTGTCTGGCTCACTCATAACATCGACAGGTTTCGATGGAACGCCCTCCACCAACCCTTTGTCTGCCCCGATTCTCTTTGACGTAGAAAACAACACCACCGACACCACGTTCTTGCTTTCCTCCAATAGCCCTGACGCCATTATGGGACTTGACTTACTGAAACACTTCCGAGCGACGATTAGGTGTTCTCAAGATGGAGTTCGAGTGTTTCTTTACGACAACCCCGTTCTGCTTAGACATTGTTCCCCCCGACACATGTTTTCCATCACCGACGTTGACGCGTCCCTGCTTGACACTCTACCTCCGTATCTGTGGGCCAAAGCGGATTCGGACGTAGGGCGTATGTTAATCGACCCAGTGCACATTACTGTCCGACCAGACGCAACACTCCCAAAACTCCCACAATATCGGATATCGCCAGAGGGCGAGAAGGCATTGGTAATGATTATCCAGTCACTGATAGACGCAGGAGTGGTAGAGGAAGTGGTTAGCAACGTTTGCAACAGCCCTATCTTGCCCATTATCAAGAAGCAGGGAGAGGGAGATGAGAAAGCATACCGTTTCATCATCGACCTCCGAGAGATCAACAAAGTGGTGGTACCCCAGTACCCTGTGGTCTCAGACATCACCACCATCCTGACCTTGATTCCATCCACTGCCACCACCTTTTCCGTCATCGACCTCAAGAACGCATTCTTCTCCATCCCCATCCACCCAGACAGCCGATATCTCTTCGGCTTTACCCTAAAAGCCCGCTCATATAGGTTTTGCCGAGCGCCTCAAGGCTACACGGAAAGCCCTAGCATCTACAGCCAGGCCCTCAAAAGACAACTAGACCAAGTCCAGTTACCCGACGGGGTGGTGTTGGTACAATATGTCGATGACATCCTTTTGGCAGCCGACACCACCCCTCTAGCGGTTACCGCCACCATTCAACTCTTGCACTTCCTTGCGGAAAATGGCCACAAGGTCTCCAAGAAGAAGTTGCAATTCTGCCTACCCCAGGTCACTTACCTAGGCCACCTTTTGTCCAAAGATGGAAGAAAACTCACCCCTGATCGAATCCAAACCATTCTAGATACCCCTGTCCCTAAAACCCAGAAGCAGGTTCGCTCCCTATTAGGCCTCACCTCCTTCTGCCGACAATGGTTACCAAACTTCAGCCTCGTTGTAAAACCACTGCTTTCTCTGCTAAACAAAGACGTCCCTTTCCCACTCCCTTGGACTCCTGAGTGTCAAACTTCCTTCACAGAACTGCGAGATGCCCTTTGCTCAGCCCCTGTCCTGGGTACCCCTGATTACAGAAAGCCCTTCTCCCTTTACACTCACGAAAGGGAGGGGTGCGCTTTATCTGTCCTGACCCAGGCCATCGGCCCTAAGCAACGACCGTGCGCTTACTTCTCTGCCACTCTTGACCCTGTCGCCAGAGCCTTGCCTGCCTGCCTTCGAGCTGTAGCTGCTGCTGCAGTCTCTATCCGACAGAGTGAGGGGATTGTACTCTCGAATTCCCTCACGGTACTGGTACCCCATGCAGTCGACACCCTCCTGAACCAAACCAAGACGCAACATCTGACGAGTGCACGACTGACTGGATACGAACTGACCTTGCTTGCCCCCCATATCACCCTGAAAAGATGCACCACACTGAACCCAGCAACTCTGTTACCCTTGCCAGAGAACGATCCCAATGTGCACCCCGTACATGACTGCGTGACTCTTACGGACGAACAGACCAGGAGTAGGGTCGATCTCAGAGACACAGCTTTCCCTGACCCCGACGGGGAGTTGTGGGTGGACGGTTCTTGCATCAAACTCTCCGATGGTACCACTTCCGCTGCCTATGCGGTCACCACGGCTCGAACTGTAGTAGAAACAGCCCGCATCACCCAGCGATCTGCCCAGGCAGCGGAACTGATTGCTTTGACGCGAGCCTGCATCCTGGCAACAGGAATCACAGCGAACATTTACACCGACAGCCAGTATGCCTTCGGGGTGGTTCACCATTTTGGGCTCCTCTGGAGGGAGAGAGGATACTTGACCTCACACGGCACACCCATTTTGCACGGGGATTTAGTCTCCGCCTTAATCGAAGCTGTCCTCCTCCCCAACAAACTTGCCGTTATCAAATGCCAGGCACACAAGAAAGTGACAGACATTATTGGACAGGGAAATGCACTAGCCGACATCACCGCCCGAACGACAGCTGAAAATAGAACGACAACACATATGTACGTGACCAGGTCACAAGCAGAAAACTGGACTGACGCCAAGGACACAATTAGAGACATACAAACGACTAGCACACAACACGAATTGACTGAATGGACACGGGTGGGATTGAAAGACGATGAAGGCTGCTGGCGGACAAAAGACACGAACAGATGGTTGCTACCTGATTCGTACTTGATTCCCATATTAACCATGGCACACTCCCCTGCCCACATAGGATCAGCCCCCATGATCGAACTTGTCTCCAGGGTTTGGCACAATGACAAGATCCCAGATTCCGCCAAACGCCTGGTCCAACAATGCTTAATATGCCTGCAACACAACCCCGGGAAAGGAACTGTAGTACCCCGGGGGGGATTTGGGGTCCCAAACCACCCATTTGAAGTCCTGCAGATGGACTACATCCAGTTAGACAGATGCCAAGGCCTGAAATATGTACTCGTCGTGGTGTGCGCATTTAGCAAGTGGGTGGAAGCATATCCAACCCGTGACAACACCGCTATGGCCACTGCAAAGGTTCTGTTGAAGGAGTTTTTCCCCCGTTATGGCCTCTGTCGTGTTTTATGGAGTGATAATGGCCCCCACTTTGTAGCCAAAGTTATCCAGCTCATCCTAAATGGGCTGGGTATTAAACAGAAATTCCACGCAGTCTTCCACCCTCAATCTGCTGGGCTTGTCGAACGACACAATGCCACACTAAAGCTTAAACTGGCCAAAATAGTGGCTATGACGGGCCTGAAATGGCCAGACGCCCTCCCATTGGCATTGCTATCGATGCGCTCTACCCCCACCCGACATCACTTAACCCCTTATGAAGTTGTCTTCGGTCGACCCATGAGCGTCTGGTCTGCCCCGAAACCAACTTCCATTCATGACGTTCCGGATGTCCTAATGTCTGATTATCTGTACAAATTGACTGAAACTTTGTCTGTCCTTCATCAGCAGGTGCAGCAGGCCATCCCCGATGCTTCCAGGGGTCCGGGTCACGCCATCCAGCCGGGGGACTTCGTGCTGATCCGAAATTTTCAGCGATCAAAAAGTTTGGAACCCCGGTGGACGGGCCCCTGGCAAGTGCTGATCACCACTCGGACCGCACTTCGAGTGGAGGGGAAGAAACACTGGCTGCACGCTCATCACTGCAAAAAGGTCTCTCCAGCCCTGGCCACGACAGACACCGTCAACACCCAAGAAGAGCTCCTGAACCAGGACCGACCATCGTTGAACTGCTACCCTGATACTGAGACACTTGAACTTTCAAAACATCCTGACCCCACTGTGCCATCTCGAGAAGGGTATTTCCTGCGTCGAAAGGAGGGAGCTTCGGCTAAGTAGGCCACGGACTGGGTTAAAGGATCTCAGAACGGTGACCCAAACTACCAAGGGTTACCTGGAGAGAAGCTAAAACTAAGTCTGTGGTCCTGCCCACTACCGAGCACCTTGAAGACGAAGATGATGGAAGCGCCAGATAAGAAGATGATGGAAGCGCCAAATAAGAAGCCGACGGAGACAGCAGGAAATACTCACTACAGAAATCCGAGAATAGACAGACTCCATAGCTCAAAGACAATTGCACTCTTCATCGTAATCCTCCTCTGTTTTCTCCTCATGACTACGCTCTGGATTATGGAAGAACACGCACCTGCTCACGAAACATTCCTAACCACTGCTCAGCCTACCACCATGAAGGAACATTATCTAATTTCGCTCTCTCCTCAACTAAGAGAGAGGCGAAAGGAGTTTTGGAACAACTCTTTCGTGCAGCTACTTCACCAGCACAATCTTGCCACCAATACCACCAACTGCTGGATCTGTGGGTTGCTACCCCATGCCACTGGACATTCAATACCATTCATCCCTTCACCCTTCTCTGTCCACGGCTCCTGCCTTGCTTGGCTGATCCTCCTGCAAGAAAGCTATACGGGCAATGCCACCTCCAGCAGAACTGCAGCACATTCTTCTCACGGGGCCGGGCGAAACAAGACAAAGACACACTTCTGCCCGCTGACCCCCAGCGACTCGAACCAAATGGACATCCCGGCTAAAGAACGAATCGAAATGCAGGTGTTCAACAATCCAACCAGACCCACCTTCTCCTATCTGCGGAAACGAACGGCTGCCACTCTGACTGTGGCCCTGACGGTCATCAACGTCACAGGCCACATGTGTGTAGAAGGACTTGGGACACAGCTGGTGGGTCGCAGCGCTTGCCGCTTTACCAGAACTTTGGACTCCACGGATCCACCTTCCTTTGTGTCATCCCCAAACATGTATTTCATCTGCGGCACGAAGGCCTACACCTGGCTCCCCAAAGGCTGGGGGGGCACTTGCTACATCTCCTTCGTCCTTCCTCCAACTTATGTGGCCCCAGCGAATCACCACAGGCAGAAACGAGCCAAAGACGTTGAGCAAGCCGACTCAACAGGGGCGCAGTTCCTCGATGCTATGAAAGGACTCGTCCCCCTCTGGGGCCCGATGGCAAACAGCCGTGCCATCCGACATTTGACTCAGGCAGTCGAGACAACCATGAACATCACAGCGGGCATCTTTGCCAACAACACTGCCGAGCTCCAAGCGGTCCGTTTGGTGGCTCTTCAGAACCGCCTCGTTCTAGATGTGGTTCTGGCGGACCGTGGAGGAGCATGCCGCATTATTGGGTCCAGCTGTTGTACATACATACCGGACAACTCACCCTCAGTGTACAAAGCCATCGAACATCTTCACAGACTCTCTTCGGAAGTTCACCAAGAGCAAGAAGAATGGTCGCTTGGTGGTTGGTTCTGGGACACCGTCAAAAGCTGGGGCTGGAGACTGCTCACCCTTATCCTGATTCCCGTAGTTGTAATATGTGGCCTATGCTTAGGAATTCAATGTTTGCCACCTATGTGTTCTTTATGTGCGAGTTGTATTTTTCCCAAAACTGTGGACATTGGAAGCGAACATATGAGAGCATTGTATGATACCGAAGTTAGGAATTTGATGAAAATTGACATTAAGTAAAGCAAGGTGGCTAGATATGTTGAAAAGGGGGGACTGTTGAAAGTTGGGCTGAAACCGTCAACATTATCGGCGCCCTCTTGCTCTCCTTAAACCTTTTGTGCGCGTAAAACAGCCGCCATTTTGGGCACCATGGCTTCCCTGCTCTCGCCGAGAGCCAGCGCGCCTCTCTCCCTCCTAGCTTCGCTGACAACCCCCCTGCCTGCACCTGCCGCGAATCATAAAACCCCTCTTCGGCGCTGCTCTGCCCCAGGCCCTCGTCTTGTTCCCAGCGCAACACCTCCCTTCTTCCCATTTATGATCCCCGGCCCTTTGATGCAAACCCCTTTTCCCCGTGTGCCCGTTTGTCTTCCCCGTTCCCAGGCCGACACCCAGCTCTGTCGATACCAATCCCTTGCCCCTCCCCGTACAATAGAAAGCTTCCCTCCTCAAAGGACCCCCGAGATGATCAAAGCCCCCCCCATCCCACGAGATCCGATCGAACCCCACACACTCCGTGAATCGGCGGAATATCCAGCTGCGCGATGATCATCACCTGTTGTGAACGGGGCGGGGACTTCCACTGTAACCTTGCGTGGGAACGGGCTGGGAAGGGGGGGGATTCTGAGGATGTCTTTCCGTACATCAAAGTATCAACGAGAATGTGTTACATGCAATAAACAGATAAACGTGTGTATAAGAGGCCAGGCCTCAGGGATGCAGTTAGAGCACCTCAGAACGATACCTTCTGTCCGTTTCGTTGTGTTCTCCTCCGGAGAAAATAAAAACCTTGTTTCCTGCCTTCCAGTCTCCAGCGCCTGCCTCTTCAATAGTTTAACTTCTTTGTGGGTACAAGAGGCGACACCGCCGGGCAATACTCAAGGATCTTATATTCTGGTTGGTAGTGCCCCCCAATTATTTTCCACAGAACGGCTGAATGGATTTGCACGAAACTTGGCAAAATTGTAGGGACTGGTAGCCCGATGTGCCTTTTGTAGGTCTCAATATATGTGCTCCAGTGGATTTTGAGAAATTAACGTTTAAAAAAAGATATATATCTGTAACAGCGGACCGGGCAGCGCTCCGGTTCGCGGACTTTTCGCGGTACGGAGCTTTGTGAAGCGAAGCTGATTGGTTCTCCGGCGTCTGTGAACATTCCAAACAGTCCGTAGCGGCCGCCATCTTGTCTCTCGGTAGGATCGAGAGACAAGAGGAGGCCAAAGCGAAGGGGCAAATGACCATAAGGGGGCATAGTAGATCCTCGCTGACCCCCTAGGTTTGATGTGGAGGTTTTAAAAGGGTCCCGCGGGGCAAAAAAAAAAAATAATAATAATAATCGAACGGCTGAATGGATTTGCACGAAACTTGGTAAAATATTAGGGACTGGTAGCCCGATGTGCCTTTGCTAGGTCTCAATATATGTGCTCCAGTGGATTTTGAGAAATTAACGTTCAAAAAAAGATATATATCTGTAACAGCGCTCCGCTTCGCGTAACGGAGGTTTGCGAAGCTGATTGGTTCTCCGGCGTCTGTAAACATTGCAAACAGTCCGTAGCGGCCGCCATCTTGTCTCTCGGTAGGATCGAGAGACAAGGTATATATAGTTAGGATTTTTTCTCTATGGGATTTTTGAAAATTCTATGTCTAATAACTTTGGCGTTTGTGGACGGAATTGGCTGAAATTTTCAGGAAAATGGCACATTTTGTTTCTGAGCAGCCCTTGAAAATTTGGGGGGGGTTCGTCAAGGGGGGGCCGAGAAAAAAGGGGGGTCCCAAAACGTGTTTTTTACATTGAGTTTTCCATAGGGCGGTTGGCCTCACTTTTAACCCGAACGGCTGAATGGATTTGCACGAAACTTGGCAAAATTGTAGGGACTGGTAGCCCGATGTGCCTTTTGTAGGTCTCAATATATGTGCTCCAGTGGATTTTGAGAAATTAACGTTTAAAAAAAGATATATATCTGTACCAGCGGACCGGGCAGCGCTCCGGTTAGCGGACTTTTCGCGGTACGGAGCTTTGTGAAGCGAAGCTGATTGGTTCTCCGGCGTCTGTGAACATTCCAAACAGTCCGTAGCGGCCGCCATCTTGTCTCTCGGTAGGATCGAGAGACAAGAGGAGGCCAAAGCGAAGGGGCAAATGACCATAAGGGGGCATAGTAGATCCTCGCTGACCCCCTATTTTTGATGTGGAGGTTTTAAAAGGGTCCCGCGGGGCAAAAAAAAATAATAATAATAATAATCGAACGGCTAAATGGATTTGCACGAAACTTGGTAAAATATTAGGGACTGGTAGCCCGATGTGCCTTTGCTAGGTCTCAATATATGTGCTCCAGTGGATTTTGAGAAATTAACGTTCAAAAAAAGATATATATCTGTAACAGCGCTCCGCTTCGCGTAACGGAGGTTTGCGAAGCTGATTGGTTCTCCGGCGTCTGTAAACATTGCAAACAGTCCGTAGCGGCCGCCATCTTGTCTCTCGGTAGGATCGAGAGACAAGGTATATATAGTTAGGATTTTTTCTCTATGGGATTTTTGAAAATTCTATGTCTAATAACTTTGGCTTTTGTGGACGGAATTGGCTGAAATTTTCAGGAAAATGGCAAATTTTGTTTCTGAGCAGCCCTTGAAAATTTGGGGGGGGGTTCGTCAAGGGGGGGCCGAGAAAAAAGGGGGGTCCCAAAACATGTTTTTAACATTGAGTTTTCCATAGGGCGGTTGGCCTCACTTTTAGCCCGAACGGCTGAATGGATTTGCACGAAACTTGGCAAAATTGTAGGGACTGGTAGCCCGATGTGCCTTTTGTAGGTCTCAATATATGTGCTCCAGTGGATTTTGAGAAATTAACGTTTAAAAAAAGATATATATCTGTAACAGCGGACCGGGCAGCGCTCCGGTTCGCGGACTTTTCGCGGTACGGAGCTTTGTGAAGCGAAGCTGATTGGTTCTCCGGCGTCTGTGAACATTCCAAACAGTCCGTAGCGGCCGCCATCTTGTCTCTCGGTAGGATCGAGAGACAAGAGGAGGCCAAAGCGAAGGGGCAAATGACCATAAGGGGGCATAGTAGATCCTCGCTGACCCCCTAGGTTTGATGTGGAGGTTTTAAAAGGGTCCCGCGGGGCAAAAAAAAAAAATAATAATAATAATCGAACGGCTGAATGGATTTGCACGAAACTTGGTAAAATATTAGGGACTGGTAGCCCGATGTGCCTTTGCTAGGTCTCAATATATGTGCTCCAGTGGATTTTGAGAAATTAACGTTCAAAAAAAGATATATATCTGTAACAGCGCTCCGCTTCGCGTAACGGAGGTTTGCGAAGCTGATTGGTTCTCCGGCGTCTGTAAACATTGCAAACAGTCCGTAGCGGCCGCCATCTTGTCTCTCGGTAGGATCGATAGACAAGAGGAGGCCAAAGCGAAGGGGCAAATGACCATAAGGGGGCATAGTAGATCCTCCTTGACCTCTTAGGTTTGATGTGGAGGTTTTAAAAGGGCCCCGCGGGGCAAAAACAAAATAATAATAATAATCGAACGGCTGAATGGATTTGCACGAAACTTGGCAAAATTGTAGGGACTGGTAGCTCGATGTGCCTTTGCTAGGTCTCAATATATGTGCTTCAGTGGATTTTGAGAAATTAACGTTCAAAAAAAGATATATATCTGTAACAGCGCTCCGCTTCGCGGAGATAAAATTATATCTGTATTACCTAGCTGTTGCTAACACCAGTTAGCGACGGCTAGTAGGAGATAGCGACCATCTTGGGCCCCACTTTGCATGTGAGTGATATTTATCACTAATGACATGCAAAGTGGGCATGCCAAGATGTTAGCGACTGGAAACAGTCGCTAACATCGCTATCTCCTATTATCAACTTTTGGAAATATTCGAGATAAGCGCGAATATCTCCAAAAGCTAGCACCTGCCCTGAGCAGTTCTTAGCCATGTTATCCAATGGGAGGTGGATAACATGGCTAAGAGCATTAGCTCGGTAATGCATGAATATCGCTGAGTTTTCAGCGATATTAATGCATTGCGGTCGTTTTTTATCGTATTTGCGATAAACCTTGATAATAGCAAGGTTTATCTGCGATAATTTCTGACGATGCTTAGCGGTAAAAAAATCGTTGCTAAGCATCGTTAGGGATAAATATCGCTTAACTTTGGTAATATGCCCCAACGTCTGTTGACGTTCGATTCGAAGGAAATCAGGAAGTGTTGAAAAACATTGTCTGCGCCATCTTGTTTTTTTTCAAATGCCACACTTTTGTCGTGCACGGCAGCCATTTTAGATGCCTTGACCAGACCCACTCTGTGCACGCTGTCGATCCTTAGCATGGCTCCCCACCCTCGCAAGCATCTCCCCCAGGCAGTGGTCACCCCCGCTCTCTGTCTTATGCATGGGTAATAAACCTCCCCCATCTGCGCTGCTCTTCCCTGAGAATCACACCCTGTGCCCGCCCGACACCTCCCTTTCGCCCTATTCACTACCGCACCCTCTGACACTCCTTTTCCTCTGTGTCCGATTGTCCAGGCCGGTCTTAGGGTATCAGCTAGCCCTGCAGATGTAGTTTATGGCCCCAGCTGTAAAGAATTACCCCTCTTCAAAGGAGTTATAGTAGATCAAGGCCCACACTCGATGAGATCCGTCACAGCAGACGCGTTCCTATTATCTGAAAACCATCCTGTATTGTGATTGGGGAGGGGACCGAGCCTGAAGCGGAAGATTCCAGGGATGACTCTTTGTACATCAAAGTTTTTACAATTTAGTGTCACATTAAAAATATATAGCACTCCGACAAAGTAGTAAGATTATAAAACTTTAATAACTTATAAATATATACAAGAAAACAAAAATAGTAATAACATATAAACATTTTTAGGGAAAAACAACGAAGTAGCGGTCGGCTGTGCGAATAGTCCCAACGCAGCACAACGTCCAGATTTCCGGCGTGGGGCGTCGCGGGGGGTGGGTGATCAGTAGCAAACTGTTGTGCGAATAGTTCCAAGGCAGCAGAACGATGGCACCAAGGTGATGTCCAGTAAGTTGCCGCACTGGTTTTGGTATCCTACAATGCTGCTCCGAATAACGGCGTGGGGCGCCCCGGGGGAGGCGGCGTGAACGGGCCTCTCCAGGTGGAGTGTCATCTGTTGTAGTGGGGCGCCCCTTTACCGTTTCAGTTGCCATTCCGTCCGTTTTTGGTCCACTGTGTCAAAAGCCGCAATTCAGCTGAGTTGCGCCCACTCTTGCGGTGCAGCGATAGGCGGCTGTCACAGGACTCTCAAAATGGCGGCAGGCTGTTTCCTTTTTGGGCCTGGTCCACTGAAATGGCCCTGGGACACCTTGGAAATCGGACGCTTGTCTGCTAGGTCTTGGACCCCATTCTCGAAAGCGTCCCCTCCGCCTTGAGGATTCATCAAAAGTTTTGGGGGCCCCCGACTCCTGTAGGCTTCTGGTGGGGAGCGGTTGCCATGATTGCTCGCGGAATGACCACGACGGAGCTACGAGATGGTGGTGCTCTCATGCTGACGCCAGCTTCAGTCTGAAACATCCAGAAACAAGGTGGGGCTTTCATCGTTTGGGAAAAAAAAAAGTTTGCATCCAATGAAAAGTGTTGTTTTTAGGTCATATGATCAAGCCTTCCATCATTAGGAAACCAAAAGTAAAATGAACCAATGAAAAGTTTTATAAACAAGTCACATGACCTGTTATGCGGCATAGGGTATAAAATGCGGAGAAAATACGTTGGCACGTGAGGCGGCGTCAGTAGCGGACCGATGTGCGAATAGGCCGAAGGCAATACAACGCGCCAAGATCCGGATGGCACCGAGGTGGTGTCCAGCAAGTTGCAGCACTGGTGTGGCCATCCTACAATGCTGAAAGTCGGCGTGGGGCGCCCCGTTGGCCTGTGAGTTTGCGTCAGTAGCGGACCGATGTGCGAATAGGCCGAAGGCAGCACAACGCGCCAAGATCCGGATGGCACCGAGGTGGTGTCTAGTAAGTTGCCGCACTGGTGTGGCCATCCTACAATGTTGAAAGTCGGCGTGGGGCGCCCCGTTGGCCTGTGAGATGGCGGCAGTAGCGGACCGATGTGCGAATGGGGCCAAAGGCAGCGCAACAATATTTTCGGAATAGAAGACACCACAAGGCGCTGAGATGCCAAGATCCGGATGGCACCGTGGTGGTGTCTAGCAAGTTGTGGCACTGGTGTGGCCATCCTACAATGGTAAAAGTCGGGGTGGGGCGCCCTGTTGGCCTGTGAGATGGTGTCAGTCGCGGACTGATGTGCGAATGGGGCCAAAGGCAGCGCAACAATATTTTCTGACTGACACCACAAGGCGCTGAGATGCCAAGATCCGGATGGCACCGAGGTGATGTCTAGCAAGTTGCTGTACTGGTGTGGCCATCCTACAATGGTAAAAGTCGGCGTGGGGCGCCCTGTTGGCCTGTGAGATGGTGTCAGTTGCGGACCGATGTGCGAATGGGGCCAAAGGCAGCGCAACAATATTTTCTGTATGGAAGATACCACTAGGCGTTGAGATGCCAAGATCCGGATGGCACCGAGGTGATGTCTAGCAAGTTGCTGTACTGGTGTGGTCATCCTACAATGCTGAAACTCGGCGTGGGACGCCCTATTAGCCTGTGAGATGGCGTCAGTAGCGGACCGATGTGTGAATGGGGCAAAGGTAGCGCAAGAATATTTTCTGAATAGAAGACACCACAAGGCGCTGAGATGCCAAGATCCGGATGGCACCGAGGTGGTGTCTAGCAAGCTATGCAGTTGAGTTGTGTGCGCACTTGCGGCGAATAGGTCGAAGGCAGCATAACAATGTTTTCTGAATAGAAGACACCACAAGGCGTTGAGATTCGGTTACCACCGAGGTGATGTCTAGCAAGTTGCCGCACTGGTGTGGCCATCCTACAATACTGCTCCGAATAACGGCGTGGGGTGCCCGAAGGGGGGGGGGGTGAGGCGGCGTGAACGGGCCTTCCTAGGTGGAGGCTCGTCTGCTGTAGTGGGGCGCCCCTTTACCGTTTCAGTTGCCATTCAGCTGAGTTTCGGCTGCTCTTGATGCTACAGCGACAGGCGGCTGCAACAGGACTCTCAAAATGGCGGCCTGTTCTTTGGATTTGGGCCTGGTCCACTAAAATGGCCCTGGGACACCTTAGAACTCGGACGCTCGATTTTTTTTTCCTTTCCTGTACATGCAAAAAAAGGTAAATGCCCGGTACGTTACACGCTTCATCTGCCACGATGAACTCTCCAGAGGAACCGAAAAAAAATATAGTTATGGTAACTATACCATGCATCGTCATATGGAGAGGTGGCACCAATTAATTATAGTGCTGCATAAAAGAGAGATTTGGAGGAGAACCCCTGACCTGCTAGTACATTCATCAAAGAAGTGGCACTGACAGCATCAGAGGCAAGGGAAACGGTCCCAAATATTTAGAAGAACTTTGGAAAGATTAAAATGACATGTTTAGATTGTGGCAAATTAATTTCATGTGGACAGATGAGTGTTACACTAATAAATACAGCATATGAACATCATCATAGTCGATGGTTGGTAGAGACATTTTGACTATATCCTGGACCTGCCCGTCCTCGCCCAAAATGGCGCCGGAATAAATGGGACTCGTAACTCCTTGTTGTGTACTGGTTGCAGAACCTTGAAATCACGAGATACGTATGCAGTTTTGAAGCACATGGCGGGCGGGGACGAGAATTGATTGAATATTTCGACATCCCTATTGATATTAAGTTCTGATGTGTTATTGATTACTGTACTATTGAAAGTTCGAATTAACGTCACCCATGGTACTTGCCCGCAAATGTATATCTAGATAATTTTATTGTAACTGGCCCTGTCGTATTTTAATTATAAAATGTACGTCCACCGATTCCGTAACTGTTAGACACCTTAGTTCTTGCAACCTAATGGCCCGCCCGTTACGTTCCTCTACAGTGTAAATGTCTACTCATCATATACGATTACAGTTTGCTCCGTGGCCGGCCCACGTGGTTATAGGCTCGTATTTGTATAATGAAATTTTCACAATAAAGGTTTTTAAAAGAAAACATGGTAGTAGTATATACATTGGTAAAGTTTTTAATAATAGTCACTGTTTTAGAATCATTAAAAGGCAAGTGAAATAAAGCAGACCAATTACATGAAGGGTAAAAGGTATAATACGAAGGAACGCAGTAAAGATAAATGGTCAAGGGCTGTTGTGTTTTCTATTCCTGCAACATAAAGTGAACGATAAGAATCTCATATTCAGGCGTATCGGCGACTAAGACAGCAGGTCGACCCTCTTTTGCTCAACGGCTCCGTCATGGGACGAAGAAACGCTCTTTTTCTCGAAAAAAGAATATATTTTACTTGCAGGACAGTTGTAAATTTTCCGGGAAAGTACATTAGCCTGGAACATTATAACAGATATTTAAGAAAAAATAATGTTCGGAAGTAATAAAAAGCGTAATTTTTAGGTCATATGACCAAGCCTTTCATCATTAGAATAAGAAAAGTAAAATGAACCAATGAAAAGTTTTATTAACAAGTCACATGACTTGTTATGCTTACGTTACGCGCTGCGCGCCCCGGATGACTTCCGGATGCGCTAACGCGGCGCGTCATATGACGCATTACGCGACAACGCAGGTCCAGAATATAGTCAAAATGTCTCCACCAACCAGCGGTCGGAACACAACCCCTTTCAGCAGGCTAAATAGTTCTGTTAAATGACAACAGAAGGGACAGGCAACAAGAACCATCAGTCAAAGAGGGGAGGGCTAGTTCTTCTCTACCGGGTTACATTGGGGCGCTACCGGAACTGATCGAATTGGTAGTCTACAGTGTTTCTGGATGTTTCAGACTGAAGCTGGGGTTAGCATGAGAGCAGTACCATTTCGTAGCTCCGTCGTGGCCATTCCGCAACCAATCATGGCAGCCGCTCTTTATCGTTATTTTGGGCGGGGTGGGTGGCGGAGCCGAGCTGTTTTGCAGCCATCATTGTGTGGAGTTCAGTTCATTTCACTAGTTTTGTATTTGTCATGAGGGGTTGTTCCTAATGTTTCTATTTTAGCGAGGTCAAAAAGAGATCCCGTTAGTGGCCTACTGATTTTGCTCGATTCCTTTTCTTTTTTTTTTACACGATTTTTCGTTATCTGCAAAGACTAAACAGAGTATTGCGACTCTGTGTTTGTTTGTAAATAGAGAATGAACCAAAGAGAACCAATTCTAAAACAGTAAATACTTGGATAACAATCAATCAAATGGAGAGAGAAGCAGGCACGACGTATTACAACGGGGGCAAAGGCCTGCGTTAACTACCCTTCACTATGTGCAAAGAGAGAGTACTCCTAATAGAAATGAGGGGGGGGGCACCATTCAAAGCAGATCAGTGTGCATAAACACGAAAATGTTTTCACTTACCACGTACTTGACATTCGACAGCTTATGATATTTGCTATTAAAAAACCATTGAAATTCACTGAAAAAACCATAGGTTATAGATCATATATAGTTAGGAATTAGCATTTACAAAACCTTGAAAATTCACTGAAAAAACCATAGGTTATAGACCATATATAGTTAGGAATTAGCATTTAAAAAACCTTATTTTACTCACACAAAACCATTGAAATTCCATATATAGTTAGTTGCACTAACTATATATCGCGCACCCGCAATCCACTGCTGATGATGTCACATATTACATCATTCATGACATGGTCAGTGACATCACTGATGACATCACTGATGACATCTCAAATGACATCATTGATGACATCACTGATGACATCTCATTTGACATTAATGACCACATCACTGATGATATCATTCATGTGACAATACAATGCATCTCCTCATATTTTAATATAACCTCTGTTTCACCCAGTGTTAAATACAGAGTATAATTTTTGAAACCATTGACACACCAATACTAGTTACTACATATGTACTCACTGATTCCTACGTCTACACACACATTCACTCATTCACCCATACAATCATTCATACATACAATCACTCATCTTTACAACACTATCATATGCACTCATACACCTATACAGACACTCACACTCTGCCACTCATCCATGGAGTTACTCACACACCTAGTCAGTCCTGTAAAGAATCAATCACACTTCCATTTTCTTGTCTATACAGTTAAACATAGAGCACCTTATATTTTCAAACATATACTAACACATACTTACCTTGTTATACAATCATTGATATAAGTACACATTGATCTGCACAGAGTCACACACCTCCCAGCCAGCCACACACACACTCAGTCTCCCATACAAATACTTGGACAATCAATCAATAACCCATATAGTTACTCATATAGCTACTGATCAACACATGCAGCAGTTTACAGAACAACAGACATAATGATGCACAAATTAAGACAGTTTAGTCACTAACCCATGCACTCAGTGAGACACATTTAATCACTCACTCATACAGTCAGTCATGCACCTACTAAATCCTTCGTCCAGACACTTATACATCCACTCATTCTTCAATATGTAAGACATATTTAAACTTTACAGAAACATAAAATCACTGGATGTTGTTATCAGTGATGTCATTTGAGATGTCATCAGTGATGTCATCAGTGATGTCACTGACCATGTCATGAATGATGTAATATGTGACATCATCAGCAGTGGATTGCGGGTGCGCGATATATAGTTAGTGCAACTAACTATATATGGAATTTCAATGGTTTTGTGTGAGTAAAATAAGGTTTTTTAAATGCTAATTCCTAACTATATATGGTCTATAACCTATGGTTTTTTCAGTGAATTTTCAAGGTTTTGTAAATGCTAATTCCTAACTATATATGATCTATAACCTATGGTTTTTTCAGTGAATATATATATATATATAACTCTCGCAGCTTTCTCTTCACTGGCACAAACTGGCGGCAAGGTTCCTGCACTTGCTGCGGGAAGTCGGGATATATGGATTACTTCATGCCCTCATGGCTCAGAGTCCGAATCTCTCTGGCCTTCTGCAGTGCAGCATCCCGGTCCCTATAGTTATTTAAAAAAATATATATTTTTATTGAAACATTACAGCTCCATCAAAATACACATCAGATAGCAGTGGAAGTTCATTGGTAAAGTTACAATACACAGATACAAAAACCATTTGGCGAAATCCATTGTGGCCTACCCCCACAGCGTACCCCTTGCGGAATTCAACATTCTATGCTTAGGCACCCTTACCCTTCCTGTCTAGACCCCCCTCCCCGATCTGTGCCCCTACTCATCCCTCCACCCTCCTCCCTGCTTCGTGACCATTCCCCCTTGCGACCGTGAGTGGGTGGTCCCCCAGAGAGTGGGGTTCATTAAATTCACGCAGAGCGTGTCGACCAGATGGGGAATTCCAATAAGGGCCTCCCTCAACCCAGTGGTGATCCATCTGGGGTATTCAGCCAGTCCCCCCTGTATCGTCCCCATGCCAGCCATATCTTCTCCCATTTCTTGGTGCAGCCCCGGCTATTATAAATAACTTTTTCTGCCCTTTGGCACCATTCCAGGTCCCGCTTCCATTCCTCCACCGTTGATGACAGGTCACTCCCCCTGAGCCGGGCTATGTTCCTCTTGGCCACCATACTTGCAAGAGCTAGCCCTATCTTGCCCCACTTGGGCCAGGTAACGTCACTCGTCACCCCCAGAACGTGCCATCGGGCCTCCAGCGGCACCTCTGCCCCAATCACTTCTTCCATGATTTCTTTCAGTCTAACCCAATACGTGCGGATTTTGGGGCAGTCCCATAGAATATGAAAGAAGGTGCCCTCCTTCCCGCAACCCCTTAAGCAGAATTGTGAAGCCGCAAACCCCATCTTATATTGCACCCTCCATGGGGTATAAGACCTATGGAGGATAGGCAGCTGGACCAGCCAGAATCTAGCCCGGATCGCAACCTCTCTAGGGCACTGCAAGGCCTCGTTCCAGTCATCGTCTTCTAATAGGCCAAGATCTGACTCCCATTTTTCCCTCAATGGTCCCAGTGTGTCTGGAAAGTTATTAATGAGCTTTTTATAGGTAAGGGAGATAGCTTTATCAATCATAGGGTCTAACAGTAGCCTATCCTCATGTGGGGCATACTCAGATGTGTGTGTAAGGCGTGTTTGATTTGTTGGTAGTGCAGGAAGTCACTATCACCCATGTGGAACTCCGTCTGTAGGGACGCAAAATCCACCAATTTTCCCCTCTTCCATAAGTCCCCCAGCGTGTCTATGCCTATTAGACTCCACTGGCGCAGATCTTGTAGCTTCACAACCTCCCGAAGGAAGTCGCCTTTCCACAAAGGCGTATGGTCTGTAAGTTTCGCCTCCCACCCCAGCAACTTCGTTGCCCGTTTCCACACCCCTACCACCACCGCTGTGTGGGGAGGCAAGGTCTGGCTGCGTCTGGTTTTAGAGTATAGAGCCGCCAAGTAGGATTCTTCCCCCAGGGCCATACGGTCCACCAGATATGCGGGTTTGACCAGCTGTGTCGCCCAGTGGTATAGACGAATGTCAGACACCGCCAGCCCTCCCTCATATGGTCCCCGCTGTAGTTTTTTAAGAGCTATTCTCAGGCACCCTACACTCCACAATAAGGAGCGTTGCTCTGACTCCACTGTTTTAAAGATGTGCTCCGGGATCGGGAAGGGCGAGCTCTGCAGTACATAGAGCAACCGAGGCAGGGCCATCATTTTGAATAATACGGCAAGCCCCATTAGAGAGACCGAGAGGGTCCTCCAGTACATCACGTCGCTGTGAAGGCGCTCCAGTTGCGTCTGCACATTTAAACGGAGGAATTCAGTGTCAGATGGTGTGACCCATATTCCCAGGTACCGCAACTCCGTACGCCAGACAAGGCCCTCGCATTCATCCATGATTTGAGGCTGGGGTCCCGCCAGAACATAGCCCAGGGATTTGCTCCAGTTGATGTGATATCCGGAGTATTCCCCAAATGTGCGTAGTATGACCATCAGCCTTTGTATGGACTCAGACGGTCGCTGAGCATACAGCAAAATATTGTCGGCATATAACGATATTCGTTCCTCCCATCCTCCCCCCAGGTCTATGCCCCATACCCCAGGGTCCGTTCGAACCCAATGCGCCAGTGGCTCAAGCGCTAGGTCAAAGAGAGTTGGGGAAAGGGGACAGCCCTGCCTCATGCCGCGCCCCAGTTGGAATTCCCGCGACATAGCCCCATTAACCCAGACTCTCACCAGTGGCTCTGTGTATAGTAGCTTCACCCATGCGCAGAAGTTGTCTCCAAAGCCTAGCTTCTCCAAAACAGCATAGATGTAACACCATTCAATGCTATCCAAGGCCCTATGGGCATCAAGAGATAGCAATGCCGCCGGCACTCCCGGGCGCTTAGTTACTGCTTGCAGGACCCCAAACAGGCTTCGCAGATTGAGTCACGTGCTTCTAAGGGGCATACACCCCGACTGGTCCGGATGGACCAGTGATTGTTACCACCGCACCCAGGCGTGTGGCCAGGATCTTCCCGAGGACCTTCATCTCATAGTTAAGGAGGGAGATAGGTCTGTATGAGCTGCATTCCCCCTGTGGCTTACCGGCCTTATGGATCACTACAATCGTTGCCAGCCGTGAATCCCTCAGAAGCTGTCCAGTCTCCCGCGCTTCGAGGAACATATTGCACATGTTTGGTGCAGTGCGACTTGCCACACACCCAAACGCTTCTGCTGGGAACCCATTGGGTCCCGGGGCCTTTCCCGCCTGCAGGTCCCCCATGGCCTCCTCCACTTCTTTGAAAGTGATATCTGCTTCTAGAATATCCCTGTCAGCAGACTCCAGTATGGGCAGCCGCAAGGGGGCTAGGAAATTGCGACACTCCCGCTCCTCCCTAGCCATTTGAGATCGGTAGACCTCCTCTTAATAGCGCACGAATTCCTCCGCAATCGCCACACTCGTGGTGCCCACCGACCCGTCCGGTCGCTCTATTCCCGGTACCCAACTGCGCTCCCGATCTCTCTTCTCCAGCCAGGCGATCATTTTGTTTGCCTTGTCTCCCAAGTCGTACACCCTCCGCTGGGTGGCAAGTGCATGTGATCGTGCCTGTTCCGTCAGAACGTCCCTTAACTCTTTGCTTAGGAGGCGTGCCTTATGCTGCCTGTCCAGCCCCTGTTCCTGGGTAAGCCCCGTCTTATCCTCCGGAGCACGAAGCTCCAATTCCAGTTTTTCCACCTGTGCATGTTTTTCTTTGCGCCGTCTCCCAACCTCGGCCTGCACGAAATCCCTGGCCACTGTCTTGTACACCTCCCAGACTATCCCGGGGAGCTCACCGAGCTTCCATTGTCCTCGAAATAATGATCTACCCTCTCCCGTAAACTCTCCTGGAACTCCCTGTCCTTAAATAAAAAGGTATCGAGCCAAGGGGGGACACTCCAATCTCGCCTGGGACCCACCATCTAAACCCCCACCGGTGAATGGTCAGATATCCCTCTAGCTTTATGATGTCCGTCCCTTAAGAGGCTCATGCAGTCTGTCCGTGTGAATATGTAATCGATCCTGGAGGACGATCCATGGGCCGCGGAGACATGTGTGTATTGTTTAGCCTGTGAGTTATGTGTCCTCCAGAGATCCACCAAACCCAGCGCTTGTGCAAAGTCCCTAAGGTGGTTTGCCCCTCCCCAACTCAGTTGAGGCGGCAACAGGTCCAGTTCCCTAGCCATCACGTCATTCATATCCCCTCCCAGGATCAGTGTCCCCGTGGGCATTTCCAACAGCAACTTTCCAATATCGGGGAGAGTAGTCGTGTGGAGCTTTGGAGGAATGTAAAGTGAGCATAGGTTCAGAGTTCGGCCCTCCCATTGTGCAGATAACGCCGCAAAGTGACCCAGGGGATCCAACCAACACCGCCCCAGGACCAGTGGCAGGGAGTTTTTGACAAGGATCCCTACCCCCCTGGAGCTCGTAGTAAAGCCAGAGTGGGCACGTCAGGTGTAACCAAATCTGTCTAGGGCCTTGCAGCGATTCCCTAACAGATGCATCTCCTGTAGGAGTGTGACATCAGGGGCGTGCCTGCGAAGGTATTGAAGGACCACAGTGCGTTTGATCTTGTTTTGCAGGCCGTTCACATTCCAGGATACTATATCAATGTGTTGCGTCCGTGTCGTGTGTAACCCAGCCATCGTTCCCGCCAAGTATAAGGGTGAGCAACCAAATCTCCCCTCCACCCCCTCCCACCCGCCAGCTGATTGTGTCAATGGAGTCAGAACAGACATATAGCATGAAAACAAACAGTAAGAACTAGAACAAAAACCCCATTCTCCCCCATCATCAGCCCCCCACCCTGCTACCCTGCTACGCCGGCGAACCGTGCCAGACATCCCCTACAAGCAGAGCACCTGTAGCCCTTAAAACGAAAAACTCAGAGGCGAGAGGTACAACCAAGTCCAGCATCCGGGGCTCCCATCCGACCCCCCCTTACAGTTCATTATGTACTCCACCATTTGCCCTGATCTGGAGCAGCGTCCCATTATGAAAGAGTACTTCCAAGAGACTCAACCGGGGTCTCACTGCCTGTACGGTATAGGAGTAACTCCAAATAATATTCGGGGCCCTCAAATCTGTCCCTCGCAGGACCCCCATACATTCTGAGACCCCCCATCCCTCAGTTTCCCTGTAGGACCAGTATCAATAGCCCCCGTATACATTACGTGTCCATGATTTCCGGCCAGTCCAAACCAACGTGTTCATTCTTGTCACTCCAGGTCCGGAGACGCCGAAAGGCTGCGGGTCCTCCTCCTGTTCGCTTGGTGCTGGCTCTCCTGTCATTGTCGTGCTCCCCCCGCTGATCCCACAGATGAGGCCGGAGACTGGGGCGCCGCGCTTCTCCAACCTTCCCCACGCTCCGGGCCCTTCTGCTGCTGGCCACGCTCTTCAAGCCAGGTATGAACTTCCTCCGGGGGGGGGGTGAAGAAAAAGGATTTCCCTTCCGCCGAGACCATGAGCCGCGCCGGGAAGAACATCATTTCCTTGACTCCACGTTCCCGGATTTCCCTCTTGGCGGCGTCAAACAAACGGCGCTCCTGCTGGACCTTAAGTGTGAAGTCTGGGAAGAAACGTATTGTGGCGTTGTCCATATCAATGTCCCCATGTTGCCGGGCCGCCTGTAGGATTGCATCCCTGTCTCTGTAGTTGAGAATCCGCGCGATGATGGTGCGCGGTGGGGCCCCCGGACGTGGCGGCGGGATCGTGCCCTATGTGCCCGCTCTATGACGAAGAATTTAGACAGTCTTTTGGGTTGCAGGCATTTTAAAATGAGATCTTCCAAAAACAGTTCCATGCTAGCCTCTTCCATTTTCTCCGGCACTCCAACCACCTGCAGGTTGTTTCTTTGAGGCCTCCCTTCCTTGTCCTCCAGCCGTGCTGCCATCTGTCTCTGTTGGTGTGTGAGCTGTTGGACCTGTTGTTGTAAATTCTTTGTAGCACCATGTAGTTCCATAATGGCGGCGGCGTTCTGTGTGGCTTTCTTGGACGTCTTGTTCAAGTCCGCCCGTTGAAGCGTCAGTTCGATAGACATTTTATCTAGTTTGGACTCCAGAGTGGTGCCTAAAGATTGTATGGCCTGCATTATGGAGGACAGGGATGGCTCACGGGGCTCCTCCGAAGTCCCGGGGTGGGGTCCGGCTCCCCCTCCTTGTTTCGCTGTGTAGTTGTCCATAGTGTTGGATTGGGTCACCGTGGACTTCTTGTTTCTCATGGCAGTGCGTGATATAGGGCGCCCGCCACTGGGCCCTCCGTCCTCCGTCCGCACCCCACTTCGCTCGGGAAAGGCAGGGGTGGCCCCTGTCAGTCCAGCACGAGCCCACTGATGCCGGCCGGCCGTCTGCCAATCGTTAGTGCAGCCCGGCGGGAACCCCACACCTCTCCCACCGGTCCGCGGTCTGTTGTCGCCCCCGGCCTCGGCACCGTGGTCACCAAGGGCCTCTGCCGCTGCTACCTCCACTAATTAGTGCGCCCCTGCTGCCTCCATATCCTGGGCCCGCAGGCAAGGATTCTTAGGCCTCTCCGCCGCCTTGTTCCGCCACGTGGTAGGGGCGGCGCCACACTGGCCTGCCCTCTCTGCATCCACTGCCCGGGGCACCAGCCCACTCACCGCAGCACCGGAGAGAGCAGCACACCACACCTGCACACCCCAGGGGAGGTGGGGGTTCCAAACGGTGACCTACTCTGGGGATCGCCGCTACGTCGCGTCCCCTCCCTGTGTCGTGCGCCACTCGGCCACCCTCCTGCGCTCCCGCGGCAGCCCGCTCTCCACTCGAGGCCAGTGCTTCACTGGCAGGCCTCCACCGCTTAGGCCGCAGCAGGCCCACACTCACCGATCCCCGGTACTCGGCTTCCCGGTTTCGGATCCGGATAGAAAACACACTGTTGTGCGTCGGAGTATGTCAACTCTCAGATCCCGGTGTGTAGCGTCGTGGATCCACAGGATCTATTTCGGATTTCAGGGGTCTTCAGGTATGCTGCCGGTGCGCCACGGGATTAAGCGGCCATCCCCAGTCCCTATAGTTTAAAAGTTTGGCAATTATTGGGTGAGGGGCGGCCCCCCTGGACCGGCTTCGGGGCCAAGGCACTGTGAGCCCACTCCATACCAAAGATCTCTGAAAAAGTGTCTCTGCCCATTATGCTCACCAGTGTGCTTTCCACAAATTCCTCTATATTCATTATATTGGCTGTTTCCGCAACACCCACTATACGTATATTGCACCGCCTAGAGTGTGCTTCTAGATCCTCTGTCTTTGCTTGCAGGGTGTGGAGTATTCCATCCATTACCTTGTTCCTAGTCACTCCTTCGCTGATCAGGTCTTCCACGTCCGAGACTCTTCTTTCTACAGTGTCAAGTCTCTCTGCATGTTTGTCTAGTCTTTCCATGATTCTGTCCATACGGTTAGTAAGCGTGCCTATTTTCCCATCTATTTTTGTTGAACTGTGTTGTATGGCTACCAATATTTGTTTGAGATCTGCTTCCGCAGGAGGTCACTAACTTCAGGCCTGGAGCCAGCAGCATCAGGTTCGGTGTCTCTGCTTTTTAGACTTTTGTGGCTCAAATTGCAACTTGGCCTGTGCCTTATCTGCTTTCCCCAGGCTGTTCCTCTGCCACTGGGCGTATGCTTGCTCAATCCACAGATCAGAAATTCCGGGCTGCAATTCTGGTTTCCCCACACACCCATGCAGTGCCCTTTGCAGACGCACTGTACTCTCCAGTTATTTCCCCACCTTGTACCTATCAGCCGCAGCGTGTAGCGTCGCGAGTGGAGGGGCCAACTGCTCAATTCACTAAGCATATGTCTGTTGTGTAGGGCTATGCCTGCGATCCGTGCCCCGCTTATACTCCGATGTTGGTTCCACCGCTGCTCCACCTCATACTCACAGGCCGCACTGCATGGGATTTCCCCTTTGCATCCATATCTCCTGGGTCGCGTGTCTCGTGGGTTACTTTGGAGCCTACAGGATCACTCCAGGCTGCTCCTCACTTCGTGACGATGCCTTACATGAGCTATTTCTCAGATCACACTTCGCCGCCCGCAATGTCTTCCTGGCCGCTGTTTCACGTGGCAGAGTTGCTCTAACTAATCTTTCAACTGCACAGAGTCTTCCTGTCATTGTGCCTCTCCAGCTGCCCGCTCTGACAGCCCTCAGGTCGACTCCCACAGAAACACAGTCGCGAGTTACCATTGACTTATAATGGGAACGTAAAAGTTACAAAGTTAAAGATTTAGGGCACTTCCAGATGGACTACAACAAAACCACTTTAAAGTAGGAGACTTCGAGAGTCAAGATCCACGGGAGCCCCGGAGTACTCGTGTTATCTCACCCAGGGAAGCCGGGTGCATAGGTGCCGTTTGATGTTGGGTTTTGTCGATCGTTTCAATGGAGATCTGCAAAGAAGTGCTGCAGGCGACCAGACGAAAAGTGTCCGGGTGGATAAAAGGGTGGATGGAGGAACTGAAGAACCTGAAAGCAGAGGGGACAGAGTCTGGGTCACTAGCCAGTGACCAGGAAGAAACCAGGCAATGTCGAGTCGATTTCAGGTGAAGAGGTGAAGCTTGTCTCTGCAGCCACGAGGACCGGGAGGCGTCAACGATGACCAGGAGCTGGGTTCGAGCTGCCCCATGAAGGATCTAGTTGACTGCGGCATCAGTATCCGGAGTGGACCCAACAAGCATTGGCAAACGCAACCCACGCAGGAAGTGAAGATTGGCTTCGATTCAGACCAGCAACGTCTGGGGAGCTTCTCCTTTGGTGGGAAGCTGGAGCAAGCCTGGAGCAACTAGGCCCCTGGTGTAAATTCAAAAAGAAGTCTTCAGAGGGCTAACTAGCCAGCGGGCTGGTAACCGGGAAGACGCATCGAGCTGAAATGCAGGAGCAGGCCCCACGTGGCACTCATGGAGTGTGGAGGGCTGAGCTTTGGTGCAAATGGCGCTCGGGTCTGGGGCTTCTTGTACCCCACTGCACAACTGCGAGTTACCTCAGGAGTCGATGCAGTTAGCAAAATGCAGGAAGTCCAGGGTGTCTGGTCCCACGTCTCTCGTGTCTTTCACGGGTCTCAGCTTTGCTGTAGAGGTGGATCGTAGTCAGGGAAGTCTGGAAGTCCAGTTCCTGTGTCACTGAGTCTTCGTGTTCCAGTAGGAACATCGACAAAGCAAACCGGCAAGTTATTGGTGGTGCCTGTTTGCACAGGGTGGTCACTCCTTGACCACAAGGGAGATGTCTTCAGTCTTCTAGTCGAAATAGAACGTCGAAGGTCCAAGAGTTTCATATCAGAGTTTCGTTCCAGGATAATCTAAAGTCCTGGGGACACAACTCCTATCTTTATACTGATTTTAGGGGCTGGATTACCTGCTAGGTCCCTCCTATGGGTGGACATAGGAAGGGGGTGGTTACACCCCTTTCCTTTTGTCCAGTTGCGCGCCAGAGCGGGGCTGGAGTGCCCCAGCAACTGGTTTGAACCGGGCTATGCATGGAGCACCTTGTGTGCCCCAGGCAGTGTCTGGAAAAGCATCTTTCCATTGAACCCACCTTGCTCCAATACACTACAGCCTGTCTGGGGAGCTGCTAGCGACAGGAAACCTATTTCCAGGCCTCCCTTGCTGGAGTTTAGTCCTGCTGCAGGAGGTCAGACTTGTGTCTGTGGCAGCAGCATCCATTTTGTGATGCTGAGGCTCTGTCTAGAAGGGTGGAATGCTACCCCCGCCGCCAGGACTGGCGGGGGGGGGGGGTAGTATTCCAAAGTGTTTGACACCTTACACGACATGTTTTGATAAAGCCAAACCAAAGTTAACATTGACCGCGAGGATTATAATGCACTAAAGAGTATATGGTATGGCTATATCATAGAACAGCTATAAGGAGATGGTTCCGAAAGCTGCAGAGGGGCTCAGCTCATAATAGGGCACCCTCTCATATAAAACCAAGCACTCTGCATCCAGGATTGTTAAGGCCTGCCATAGGAGTGACTTATAGGTTACTATGTGTCTATATATATACTATATCTAAGTAAGGGGTGATTACACCACCTTACCCAAGCTGAGTGATCAGCCTGTGGTGTCAGTTTAGATGGCCAGCCAGGGGTGGCATAATACATGCTGCAGCCCCTGGTAGGCCTTGGATAGACCTATGCCCTGGGTACATATGGTACACTATACAGGGGCTCACAAAGGGGACCCAATACCCAACCTGGTATGTACCTAAAGTACATGGTATCAATTTAGAGAGAGAACAGCTGGGCTGTGGGTCTGATTAGCAGGCTCACAGCCACACTAAAGCCGAAAAACCAGAGAATCACAGCAAAAAGTGGGGGTGACCATAGGAAGCAGACCCTACTCTCCTACACTGAAAACCCCCCTTTTCCCGTGTCAAAGACATAAACCGTCGAGCCCTCCTAGTTTTCCCATGTTCCCAGATGAAATGATTAACTAAACCATCCAAAATAATAAACCACGATTTTTGAAATTCCAAATACAAATACAGAATCTTAGGTAAAAACATCATCTTAATGACATTGCACCATCCCACCAAAGAGAGATGTAGATTATTTAACCTGTCAAAATCAAGCCTTGCTTTCCTGATAACCGGTTCGATATTTTTTGCCACCAACTTTTCTAAATCAGATGTAACCCTTATGCCTAAATATATTGACGATTCTCCGACCCGGGGGTCCTCATAGATGGCAAACTGATTCTTAACTATTTCAGTTTTAGATCTATTAAGTGCATATCCACTATATATGCCAAACTCGAATGCAATAGACCTGGTCTGAGGTGATGATAGCCACATCGTTGGCATAGGCAAGGATTTTAGACTCGACCCCCTGACTTACTTCTGGGCAAATCTCGATATTGGACTCAAATAACCTTATTAGAGGTCCATATAAACAGCAAATAGGAGTGGTGAAGTTGTGTCCCTCTCTGTATATTAAATGGGAGAGTGTAGTTCCCGTTTAACCTTAAGCGAGCAGAAGGTGCCACGTATAGCATTTGAATAGACTTGATAAACCCTTTCCCCAGCCCAAACCATCTCATTGATTCCCAGAGGAAATCCCAGGAGACCCTATTGAATGCCTTCTCAGCATCTAAAAACATACCAGCCATAGAGTCTCCTGAGATCTCCATTGCATCAAAGAGAGTGATCACCATTCGCACATGTTGTGTGGTCCCCCGGCCCATTATAAAGCCGTGTTGAATAGTTCTTTTTAAAATCCCATTTAAACGTGTTGCCAAAACTTTAGAAAAAATGTTCACATCGCTATTCAACAGTTTGATCGGACGATATGAGCCTGGCTCTCTGGCAGGTTTTGAAGTGTGCTACTGGAGTGTAGGCACATCCCTGTATAGGGCACACTGATTCGGTTCTGGGCACCAGAGCGAACTGTGCCGTAGAATTCCAAATGAAAGTTCAAAAAGCAGTGTGTAGCGTTTCAAAATAGTTCAAAGTTTATTCCATAGAGTTCATATTTTGCTCATATGAGTTGAGGAATTATCAATAACTTCATGATACTAAACGGTGCTCCGATGCATTTCGGACACGTAGTCCTTTGTCAAGGAGCTCTACAAAAAGAGATACAACAGGAAAGAAATCAATGGAGAGCCTGAATGATAAGTATACAACCGTTTGTGAGACGGAGTAAGTGAGGCGACCGCATGCAGCCCAAGTGTGGTATAAGGATCATAAGGAACGAGTTCAGTGGTAAATGGAAGGTCGTGGGTAGAAAAGCGAAACAGACCCGCTAACGTGTCTTAACCAAAACAGTAAAAAACGTGCGTTTTTTAACAAAGAGGGAAACGTGCATATTTAAAAAAACGTTTATGAAAGAGAGATGGGCTTATCCGTGCGTGAAATTAAATGTAAATACGCATCTCGAAGAGCTAAACAGGGTGGGGGGCAGTACTTACTTAGTAACCGGGTCGTGCAGCATGCAACGTGCAGGTGTCGGCTATGGTGGCTCCACGGAAGTAGTGTGAAGTTTAACCAGAAAGTGATAGTGAAAATAAAGGAAGGACTATGGGCGGTGAAAAAAAGCTGGAAACATAGTGTGATAAGAGCGGCCATCTTAAGAAGGCAAAAAGGTGTAAACGTATCAATGGAAAATTAAAACAAACAACAGCAGGACTTTAGTGCAATGCAGCAATTAAATGTTCATTACAGATAACAACTGAGTTCAGTGCGGTCATTTAGACCAAACGGTTTATGTGACTGAAGTCTATAAATCCAAGACGTTTCGCGTTGTAAAAGGATTTTGTTATTGTCTCTCCCTTCTGTTTTGGGGACCAATTCAAGGACCAAATATTTGAGTTGAGCCACGTTGTGGTTTGCCTCGTTGAAATGGGTGGCTACATTAGATTTGGAATTTCTCGTACGAATGTTTGACTTGTGTTCATTAAGTCGGATTTTGATCTTCCGACTGGTCTTACCCACGTAAATCTTACCGCAAGGGCACTTCAAAAGATAGATCAAATTGGAAGAATCGCAGGTAGCATCCACGTTCAATTTGATGTTGAAACCTCACATGGGGTGATTGATGTTGTTGCCTTTGATTATATTGTTACAATTGTTACAATGGTAGCAAGGACGTGTGCCTGTGTGTTGGGTGGGTTCCCCTGTCATGGTCGGTCTGGATAAGATTTCCTTAAGATTCCTTGGCCTGGTGTATGCAAAGATAGGCGGTTCTTTAAATAGGTCCTTGAAATCAGGCTCTAAGGTAAGGATTCGCCAATGTTTAAGGATGATGTTTTTATAACATTTGCTTGAGGTAGAATACCTCGAAACAAGGACCCATCTTTGGTCTGCTGATTTCACTGAGCGTTGTAGGGCTTTCTCTCGTGAGATTGCAGAAGTTCGCTGAACAGCATCTTGTAGGATGTCTTCAGGGTATCCTCTATTTTTGAATCTTGCTGTCATGGATTCAATTTGGGTCATCCTTGTTCCAGGGTCAGAAACAATGCGTGTAACTCTAAGCATTTGGCTGTAGGGTAATTTCGAACTCAGTCACATTTACAAGGATGCCAACTGGATGAGTAACTTAAAACTCTACGTACGTTACATTGATGACCTGTTTTTTATTTGGAAAGACTCAAGAGAGAACCTTGAACTGGCCCTTATAGAACTCAATACTAAAGATGATCGCATCGAGTTCACTTGGAACATCAGCCAACAGGAGATAACTTATCTGGACGTTCTCATTAAACTCACCCCCCAAGGCATTGAAACTGACCTTTTTCGTAAGCCAACCGATCGCAACAATTCTCTACTCTTTAGTAGCTTTCACCAGAATTCATTGAAACGACATTTACCCTACAGCCAAATGCTTAGAGTTACACGCATTGTTTCTGACCCTGGAACAAGGATGACCCAAATTGAATCCATGACAGCAAGATTCAAAAATAGAGGATACCCTGAAGACATCCTACAAGATGCTGTTCAGCGAACTTCTGCAATCTCCCGAGAGAAAGCCCTACAACGCTCAGTGAAATCAGCAGACCAAAGATTGGTCCTTGTTTCGAGGTATTCTACCTCAAGCAAATGTTATAAAAACATCATCCTTAAACATTGGCGAATCCTTACCTTAGAGCCTGATTTCAAGGACCTATTTAAAGAACCGCCTATCTTTGCATACACCAGGCCAAGGAATCTTAAGGAAATCTTATCCAGACCGACCATGACAGGGGAACCCACCCAACACACAGGCACACGTCCTTGCTACCATTGTAACAATTGTAACAATATAATCAAAGGCAACAACATCAATCACCCCATGCGAGGTTTCAACATCAAATTGAACGTGGATGCTACCTGCGATTCTTCCAATTTGATCTATCTTTTGAAGTGCCCTTGCGGTAAGATTTACGTGGGTAAGACCAGTCGGAAGATCAAAATCCGACTTAATGAACACAAGTCAAACATTCGTACGAGAAATTCCAAATCTAATGTAGCCACCCATTTCAACGAGGCAAACCACAACGTGGCTCAACTCAAATATTTGGTCCTTGAATTGGTCCCCAAAACAGAAGGGAGAGACAATAACAAAATCCTTTTACAACGCGAAACGTCTTGGATTTATAGACTTCAGTCACATAAACCGTTTGATCTAAATGACCGCACTGAACTCAGTTGTTATCTGTAATGAACATTTAATTGCTGCATTGCACTAAAGTCCTGCTGTTGTTTGTTTTAATTTTCCATTGATACGTTTACACCTTTTTGCCTTCTTAAGATGGCCGCTCTTATCACACTATGTTTCCAGCTTTTTTTCACCGCCCATAGTCCTTCCTTTATTTTCACTATCACTTTCTGGTTAAACTTCACACTACTTCCGTGGAGCCACCATAGCCGACACCTGCACGTTGCATGCTGCACGACCCGGTTACTAAGTAAGTACTGCCCCCCACCCTGTTTAGCTCTTCGAGATGCGTATTTACATTTAATTTCACGCACGGATAAGCCCATCTCTCTTTCATAAACGTTTTTTTAAATATGCACGTTTCCCTCTTTGTTAAAAAACGCACGTTTTTTACTGTTTTGGTTAAGACACGTTAGCGGGTCTGTTTCGCTTTTCTACCCACGACCTTCCATTTACCACTGAACTCGTTCCTTATGATCCTTATACCACACTTGGGCTGCATGCGGTCGCCTCACTTACTCCGTCTCACAAACGGTTGTATACTTATCATTCAGGCTCTCCATTGATTTCTTTCCTGTTGTATCTCTTTTTGTAGAGCTCCTTGACAAAGGACTACGTGTCCGAAATGCATCGGAGCACCGTTTAGTATCATGAAGTTATTGATAATTCCTCAACTCATATGAGCAAAATATGAACTCTATGGAATAAACTTTGAACTATTTTGAAACGCTACACACTGCTTTTTGAACTTTCATTTGGAATTCTACGGCACAGTTCGCTCTGGTGCCCAGAACCGAATCAGTGTGCCCTATAACGCAATTGAACGGATGCGACACCTGTGGAGCACCTGTGAACTACAGTAACCTTCTAAAAGAAACGTTTACCCACCACATAACTGGCTGTGCGCCAAGCCCCAATTCCACATTGTCTCTGGCAGGTTTGCCTTTCTTCAGAAAGACCCCAACGTCTGCTCCCACCCAAGATTCAGGGACCGACCCACCCTTTTGGGCTAGCAGCATAACAGCTGTAATAATATTCCGTCTGTCTCTCCTCCAACACAAATAGTAGTGGCTAGAGCTTCTTCGAGTTTAATTAGCTCTTCCTGAGCTAAAAGTGCCCGGAGTTGTTCCTTCTTTTGACGACGCAAGCTATAGCTTATTGTCTCTCCTCTTACTCCCGCTTTGAAAGCATCCCAAGCTATTCCACTACTGGTGCTTCCACGATTAAAATCCCCAAATTCCTAAATCCACCCTTTCATAAATACAATATAATCTGAGTCGTATAGCAACCTCCGCTCAAAAGTCCATGCCACTTTTTTTTTTCTCTATGCTATTAGAATTAACAGTCAGAATTAGCGGGTTGTGGTCCGATATAACACGAGGATGCCTCTCTATACCAGAGTTAGTTATGATTTGTTTTGAAATAAAAAAAATAATCCAGCCGGGAAACTGCCTTATGCGGGGCTGAAAAAAAGTACTGCCTGGATCAGATGGTTTCAAATGTGCCCATACATCAGTCAGGCCATTGTTACGCACTAGATTAGTAAGGGCATAACCAACCTTTCTTTTTTTCCCCAAGTACGTTCTTCCTGGCATACCCCATCGTATGCCCAAACCATTAATATTAAATTCCCCACAGATAATGATCGTGGCGGGCCATATAGCCAGACTAAGATCTAAGGTTTCATCGCATGTTGAGCCATATAGCGAGCAAAGTGTAAATTTAAAATTACTGAGCAGACATTCAATCACTACCCACCGACCCCATTGGTCTACGGACTTTCTGAGCACCCTAATGTCAGTCCTCCGTATAAGAATTGCTACCCCTCGATTTTGCGAGCCCTGTGTGGTATAGGCCAGCAGTTTAAACCCGAGCTGTTCCATTATACGAGCTCTACTGCCCTCTATGTGTGTCTCCTGGACAGAAAGAAAATCTATCCATAGAGATTTCAGCCAGGTTGCTAATTTCAGCCAGGTTGCTACTTTATTTCTCTTAATATGATCACTAAGCCCACAAATATTCACTGACAAGATCCATAAACTCATGTCTTAAGATTTCTCAGCTCTATACAGTGACTCCTTCTGCCAATTTGTCTCTTGCATCCTGCCTTTCCCTTCCTACTCATTTATCGAGCCTCCTTAAATAGCCTAGCCAATCCATCTTGTATCTTGTTCTGCTGCCCCTTCGTTAACCTCACAAGATGGAATAACTTATACTGTGCTGATCCCACACCAACCCCCTCCAGAAACACCCCAGGCCTCCCAACCCTAACCCCCCGTTACCTCCATTACAGGCAATTAGGTCAGACATGACCTAAATATGACCGAGATGACTCCATCTCAGTCAGCTCCCCCCAGGTGACCCTGAAAAAAAAAATGCTTCACTTACTTCAAAACCCCAATGAAAACATTGTTACATCAGTCTAACAAGTAATTACAGGCCCCAACCCCATCCCCCCAGCTTTAGCTAGGAAGTGACTCCAATGATAATCAAACAAAACATTTCTTATCTTCACTTCTCTTTCTCCCCAAGCCCTATCATCCATACACTTAGATGATTACTAACTACTTGATTACTAACAGAATTCTCCATATATTTATCATTTTTGGGATAGACTTTTTTTATCTAGACAAAAACATCATTCCTTCCCTGTGCCACCCTTTTCACTTTCAACTGCATTCACCAAACCCCTCATCCCTCGAGATTTGGTTCATTCTGTGAGAAACTCTTGCGCTTTAATCTCCGAGAAAAACATTCTAACCTTCCCCTGGTAGATAACCTTAAGTCGTGAAGGAAATAGCAAAAAGGCCTCACAGCCCGCCCCCTGAAATGGGGTGATCAGCTGGCGTAGCCTCCATCTCAGCTCGACCGTTGTGTGGCAAAAGCCTGGCAGAGCGAAGAAGGTATGCGACTCAACTGCTCTTTTTGAGTCAGGTCTGGCTCGATCTATAATTGCCTGCCTAAGCAGGAAGTTGCCAATGAAGATCAGTATCACTCTAGGTCGTTCTCCCTGATGTTTGGTGTGATTCTTACTTAACATCGGGAAGCGATGCGCCCGCTGCACTTCCATCTCCCAGTTCCAGTGGGCCAAATCTGGGAATGCACTCTTCAAGAGTTTCACAACAAATGCCAGAATATTCTCCCCCTCCACATTTTCTTCAAGGCCTAGCAGCCGGACATTATTTCGGAACTGCCTGTTCTCAAAATCCTCGAGTTTCCAGTCCACATCCCGTGCTTGTTTTTCCTGAGCAGCTTTGAATATATGCAATTTCTCTACCTCCTCCTCTACTGCAACAGTTCGTGCTTCTACATGAGTTATCCACTCCGACATGTCAGAGCATAATTTATTCGTTTTGCGAATTGCCCCTTGAAGTTTCTTAGAAGCTAGTTGCGACCTCTTGCTTTACTGCCGTGCCTCGCCCTGCATTTGTTTGAGGGTCGTGTACAGTAGCTCCAGAGTAGGGGATGGAAGTTGAGGTGTGCTGCCATTGTCACTAGTTCCTCCTGTGCCGGCTTCAGGCCCACTACCAGAGCCGGCTGTCAGGATTGATGCGGAATAGTCCCATTCATGTCGACTACTGGCTGAATCCGGGGATCGGCCTTTTGTCCTGGTCCGTCGCCTAGCGGTCTTAAGCTGGTCGTGATGCTTCTTCTGCCCAGCCAGGAACTCTTCCCCTGAGACACTCTCCTGTGATGATTCCTGCACACTGATTTAGATGCGTCAGAGTCGTTATTCAGTGAGAAAAACATCTGTCCATCGGGGGAAAGCAGGGGGGCGCTCAGCCAAGTAGAGCTAGTCCCTTGATCGCCCGGCTCGCCAGAGATGCTCATATTTCCAGCTTCGATGCCCGAAGGTTCCCTCGTGGGGTGAGTTTGCACGTGCAAGTGACCTTGGATTGACCTAAACCCCCAGTCTCAGCCTCGACTTCTATATTCATGCCTCCTATTGGGCCGTTATTGTGAGAGCCACTTGCACCCTTGTTTTACACATCGCCGTTGCCCCCGCTACTGTTGTATGTATTTATCGAGCATGCAATTGTGGATTGGCTCTTCCCCTCCAAACTAGGCATTAAATGCAGTCCATCTGCCTCATTTCCCTCCAGTTGTCTGGCTCTATTTCCCCCCGAAACCAGCACATTGCTATCTCCTGTCTGATGTGGCTGTTCATAGGAGAGACTACCAGACCCAGAATGCAGCTGGGTGGTGATGGAAAGAGCAGTGTTTGACATAGTCTGGACTGGGACTCCCCCAGTGGAGCAACCTGTAGAGCCTGTTGGACAGTCTCAGTTCCCGGTGGCGAAGCCAGAACAGGGGCACTAACCGGTAAACTCATATAGCCCACAGGACCTACTGCTGTAGCGCCTGTAGTGCCTGGCATCCCAAACACCTCCATTACTGATGGCTGGCACAGAGTGCACTCACCCGCATTAGCTGTCCCCAACCTTGTGCTACCGGCCACACCAACATCCAGCATTTTGCTCTCCTCACCTTTCTTTTTGGCTCCTTGTGATATCCTGCTGCTCAGCAAGAATGACTGCCTGATGGAATGTTAGTGTTTGGAATGTGTGAGTGCGTGAATCCTCCGCGCCATGTCTGCCCCTGATTTGTTTCAGTGTCAGAGACCAGTCCGCCCGGGTGCTCTTTCAGGCGTTCATTCTTTTCTTTGGCCCCCCCCCCCCCCCCAGGCTGCTTTTTTCAGGTCTCTCAGGTCTTTCGGATCTTTACCTTCCTTGATGTTCTTCTCTTCTTTCGTGCCTCCCTGCTCCTTCGAGATTTTTGCTGCTTTAGGGGACATTTTTGTTACAATCCAATGCGCAGAGTAATCTGTAGCGCGATCCACGAAGACATCGGGAGCCGAGTGCTGCGAAGCCTCCCGTAAGCGCTGGAGCGATAGAACAGGTAATACAAATGATCTGTTAACACAGTCCAGCTCTTCGGGCTTTCATTAGAGCCAAAGCCAGCAAACATATGAGTCAGTGGGGTCAAAGCACTTTGAGAGCAAAACCAATATTTAGTAATGTGGCTCGTTGCGGCCTAGTTATGCTAACTGAACCAAACTTATGTTAAGCATTATTTTTCCAAATGAGAATAGGTTTTTCCCACCTATTTCAAGCACACAATGTTTTCTTTGCTATTTCGTCAAATGTAAATGTAAATGTCATGGTACTTATAGAGCTCACTGTCACCAGACGGTCACCTTGCGGTGTCGCCTATTCGGCTTCCTGGCGCTGATACTCATACCGCTGTGGAACCCCTCCTGGCTTTCCCTGTGAAGTGCCCACTCCTGGGCACCCCCAGGGTGAAGCCAGGCATCCTTAGCGCTGTTGGGGCTGGTGTGGAGGTTAAGCAAGCTACGGGGACACGCCGTTGTGCGACACCATGCGCTTTATAAGACCCCTTATTATTATTATTATTGCATAGAGTTGCAGCGTGGGGCCCGTGATTAGAATAGGCACCGAGGCGAGAATTAACAGGTCCGAGGAAATTGAGCCCGAAACCCCGCCGAGCCGGGAATCGAACCCTGGTCCTGGCCAGAACTCTGCATCAGGGTCTGCCGCTCTAACCATTGAGCCACACTCCTCCACATTTCGTGCCCATCCTTCTTATCTGATACTAGGGTGCATTGTGGCTCTCACTTTCCTACCTCTTCACTTGGTCAACTGTGTTTGCTGCACTTTCACAAGCTAGGAATGACTGCAGTCTCATGTCTTTAGATGACAGCAGGACACTGGGAGACAGACAGGTGGTATTACTACTATTAGTACCAGGTCCTGCAGATGTACTTCATTGCTTGAAGAAACAAAGAACAGAAGCCCCGATGTCCCCCTCTCCCAGGGTGTGGCTGTCATGTTTCACAAACCCACTAGGCACCTAATGACCTGAGGTTGGTAACTAGCCGGCCTGAGACCTATTGGCGACCGCTGTGAGAAGGGGTGCGGAGGGGCAGAATTGCAAGTGATCCTGTGTGGACAGTAGAATGTAAGCCGACAAAGCCCCACAGTCTGTCAGGGACTTCAGTAAGATCACAGATTGAAACTACGTGGCACGTGAGACACACACAGGTGTCTTTCCTGGGAGTCTAATGTGCCAATGTCCAGGGTACTGATGCCCGTTCCACTTGTTCAGAGTGGGAGTGAGTGCAGCTGCTCACCACTGGCATCTACTGAGTCATTGGAGTTGGCTTTTCCTTCTTGGGATGAAATCCAAATATGCTTCTTTTAATTCTTATTTTTGGGCAGCTTTATATAGTGCGAGCTTGGCCCGAAGGGGAATAGTGTGCTTTACATGAGCACCAGATTAAGAAGTCAAGCTGTTGCGGTACTACCGGGCAGCTGCGCTACAGTTAACAAAAAATATATCAGGAACTTCGTTGAATGAAGTATAAACCTGCATGTGCCTAGTTATGAATGAAAAGAAGCACTTCCAAATGTAAGGATTTCTTCTTCTTGGGTGTGTCTCTATGACAGCCGCGGTGTACAGTGTTATTTATGAAAAGGGATTATTACATCTTCTGTGGGTGTATTGATTGGACACTTGGGGCCTCATTTACGAGCCACCAGTGGCACTTTTGCACTAATGGAGCATCACTTTTTTGACGCTCCGGTGGCACAAAGTGCCACAGCATATTTAAAGGTCACGCAAAGCCACCGTACGGTGCTTTTCATTGCCTTGTAAATGTGTGCCCCTTTCATGCAGGACACTGCGTTAAAGGTGAGTTCCATGTGTGTTGCTGTGGGTTTTCCCACGCTACACGCATGGAATCTGAGGCATTACCATATTTATAAGGAATTGCAAACCTGGGATTGCATCATAATCCTACGCATGGGAGGTGTGGGAGTGGCATGGGAGTGGCCCAGCAAGGAGTAATACTTTTACTCCTCCTATTTTTGTTTTCCACTTTCTATGCTTGATGCATTCTGCAGCACTCATAGAGAGAGGCAAATGCCATGAATTATTGTTTTTTTGCAGGAAGGTGTCCGTTCATGAACAAAAACAATCATACCCGCAATGCAGACACCCTGGCAACATGACGCAAGGGTGTCAGTGTTGGCGCACAGCTGCTGTTTGTGCGCCGGCGCAGGGGAGAAAGACAGGAATGCGCTGTATCTCATAGATACGTCTTTCAAAAAAGAGTTTGGCCCATGTGGACAGAAGTGGGGTAAGGGCCCGAATACTTTATAAAAAAGAGGAAGGAACCCACACTTCATAACATTTCGCACCATACAATTTCGGATGAAAAGGATAAACAAAAATTACTATGTTTATCTTGGCGATTAGTTGCGCCGTTTTATTCATCAATTTTGTTAAAAAAGCAACTTTTAATGAATATTATTTAAGTAAAGTATCTCATAGATACAGCACATTCCTGCTATTTTCTTATGGCGCACGGCAGCGCAGCAGAAAGGCCTGCAGCGCTGCCGTGAATCAAAAGTTTGTAAATGAGGACCTTAGAATCTCTTTGTTTTTATCAACTGGTCTTCCTTTTATTAAATCATTTTGAATTTGATATTAACAAGTGCCAGAGGCATTTATTTGAGGTACATTCTAAATTGAATGGAGTAGTGGACAGTGATTTATAAATTGACAACAAATATGAAAAGAAAATCTGTCTAATAATTCATTAGCAATAGGTGACCTTTCCTGTACCGGTGCTCCCTCGTTGCCATGGCGTTAGGAACCCTACACTGCTACCCTGAAGCTCTGTGACGTTTGGTGATGTCATAGTGTGAATGATGCGTTCCGCATTGTGACCTGTTCAGCATAAGCAGTAACATGACCTGTCGATGTGACTCAAGACCCCAGTGTCTCGCTGATTTTCATGGAGCGAAGTTGCAGTCGGCTGCTTTCTGCGAATTCACTTGACAAATTTTATTGTAAGTTTTACATCAATTTTATTGATCAGGAATATGTCCCAGTACAAGATGAGATGGAAGTCCAGTGGGCTGTTATGTTTACCTAAATGAAAGTTGCATGTTTTAGAAGATTTTAATCAGGGCTGATATAAAATGACTTTCTAATGTGACACTACTTGCCTGAACTTTTTTAAATAGCTAAAAAGTTTATGTTTGTGAAAACATGCTGCACTTTTTAATGCTAATCGATGCTGGAAAGTAATTTCTTACTTGTGAAAGTCCACTGTATTTGTTGTCTGATTTTAGAGAGATAATGCAATGTCTGGCACATTCCTATGTTGGCAGATTCCACTGTATGTGGGATATGAGATGTAATTTTATGAGACTAAGGTCTTTTCATATGTGAATTGCGTGTATGGAATGCCGTCTCTGGGGTTTGACCACCTTTGCTGAGATTGATTGCTTTCACGAGAATCCACTGCAGGGTGAAGTTATTTGTTTTGGTTGTTTTTTTGCTGGTGGCCGATCAGCGATTGCATTCCTACCAGGAATGGCCCTGAGTCACGCCTAACCTTAACTATTCCTTCACAAACGACGTCCCATGGAGTGGACACTTAGCTCTGATGTGCTGACAGTGAGTGATAGACGGCAGCGTGTCTCAGCTACATACCTGTATGTGGTCCGCTCAATAACAGTTACGACAACCTGATGTTTCACCCTGCCTTAGTCATTTGTTGCAAAATTCCACAGGCATATTTACAAAGAATTGATGCGCTGCCCTATGCCAATTTGAAAGGACAGGAATGCACTGCATTTACAAGATACGGTGCATTCCAATTCTTTCAGCCAGTGACAAATCATAAATTGCAGATGTGCGCCAACGCAGGCACCGTTGCACCACGGTGCAAGGTGTCTGTGTTGTTGGCGTGATTATATATGTGCAGGACACCTTTCTGCATAAACACAATCACAAGAGGTGTTATCCTCCTTCTATGTGTGCTGCCGAATGCAGCACACATGGAAAGAGGAAAAAACTAGGAGAAATTTAAACATTTCTTCTCGCTATGTCTGCTCTGGGAGGCATATGTGTTTTGGCGCTGCCGCAGATTCACGCTATGTTGTAAATCTGGGGCTGTGTCAAAATCCAAGGTTTTTGCATGGGAACGCCTTCCTTCCGGAACATGAGGCAACGCAGCGACTTGTGCTGCAGGGTCTTTCACCTTATCTACAAAGCCAAGGAAAGCCACGCAGAGCGGCTTTACGGGGACTTGCAGATATTGGCCTGCACTGTGCGCCACCGGAGCATAAATAAAGCAATACTCCAGTGGCGCAACGGGCTTGTAAATATGCCCCAAGTATTTAATCTCAAATCACAGTTCTGCAGCACTGAGCTGTGTGTCGGTAGCCGGCTCTAACTTTCTAGTCTCCTGTGCTAAGCACAAGTTTGCTGATCTGAACTGAGTTGCTGAGTTTTTCAGTTGTCACTGATGGTTAGGTTGTCAGCATGGGAGATGGGAGGAGTTTGGTTTCATTTGCAATTTTGGTTTGGCGGCATTCACTGAGGAGCGAGCGGTCTGGAACTACTTGACCTTCATTTCACCACCGTTGATGGATATTTGCATCAGGTTGTTTAATGTGTGCTAAGTTTTTTCTTTTCAAGGGTGGCAAATATAATTAGGTGTATGACATATAATGTACAAGAAATTGGTATCCCTAAAAATGCAGATTGATACTCGCATATTTAGAAAGACACGGGCAGAAGTGACTTTTCTTCAAGCAATGCCCCTGATACCTTGGGACGGGGCTAACTTTGTGCATCACGGTGGAACCACAATTTACTTTGCTTCCTATAGCTCATACATGGCCAGAGTTGTAATCTTAATCCATCAAACATTGCCTTTCTCATTTAATTATATTCATTGAGACTCCTTGGGCAGATTCATTTATCTAGCTGGCTTACTTTGTGAATTTGCCATCACAGTCAAAAGTCCTACACACCTAACTTCGACTTTTAACGTTTTTCGAGGACGTTATGCAGCATTATCGTAGCCATGGAGACATAAGTGTTATTTGGGGAGTTAAACTTTAACCTAGTTCTTAATTCAGAACTCGATAGCAGACACAGAGACATGACTAGCACCCCCAGTGCAGCGTACGCCTTGCAATAAACCCTTGAGCATGATGGTTTAGTGGCTGTATGGTGTAAGCTGCTAGGGAAGCAAAGGCCTACTCACAGTGCTCCGCTGCCCACAACACATATTCGAGGACTGATTTCTTGCTTCAATCCCCCGCGGAGGTCCCCTGGGTACACTCCCTTGAGTACAACCCTGCAAAATCTCTGACCACTCATCCGTTGTACTTGCCATGATGTTACCTGACTTACTATAAAGACATGAACCTTGGGTGTTTCCATCATCAGCATGAAAGGAGGCAGTATTCAGAGCAAAGAGGACGGGCCTTAGATGAATATTTTGAACAGAATGTAGGGTGCGTTGCCTCTTATCAAACAATCTCGGAAGCATTTAAAGTTTACATAAGATGGACAGCAATTTCAGAGCATACGAAGTCCTTAAATCCATGTGGACCTGGCTTCAGAGTCTAAAGAGGGAGTTAAATAGGTTTCACTGACAGAATATCAACCCCCAAAATATCCCCATACACAAATATCGAGTTTTTAATATCGATGTAAAAAATATTGACATCCTATATTAATTATTGTAAGTACAAATTAAAAAGAAATATATAGATGAGAAAATAGTTGTACAAAATATCGATTTTAATATATATAAAAATAATATCAAATATATAAAAAATAAAATTAACTTAAAACATTATTTGGATTTAATATACATGTGAATAAATATAACAAATACATTTAATTTAAACATACGTATATAAAATGTAATTATATATATATATGTATTTCAAAACAATTTGTAAACTATTTATTTTATTATTATAAAAATGTATAAATACATAAATATATATGTATATGTATATGTGGTCTGTACCTGGCTGTGTCCGTTTGCTCTCGCTGTTCGGCGCTTCAGGATTGTGGATTCCTATATATATATATATATATATATTTATACAAAAACACCAATAACATAAAATCTAATACATTACATTATATTTTAAATTAAAACATTAAACTATTTTAAAGTCTTTAAAAATAAAATTTTCAACTTCAGTGAATGCAACAGTAGAAAAAGTGCTGGATACCGTAGAGGTAAAAATTACTATTCCCACCCCAGTGTGTGCAACAGTAGGGAAAGTGATGGATAGCGGAGGGTTAAAACAGAAAGGAAAGTGTTTGATAGCGGAGGGGTAACATTTACTATTCCCACTCCAGTGAATGCAACAGTAGAAAAAGTGCTGGATAGTGTAGGGGTAAAAATTACTATTCCCACCCCAGTGTGTGCAACAGTAGGGAAAGTGATGGATAGCGGAGGGGTAAAAATTACTATTCCCACTCCAGTGAGTGCAACAGTAGGGAAAGTGTTTGATAGCGGAGGGGTAACATTTACTATTCCCACTCCAGAGAGTGCAACAGCAGAGAAAGCGCTGGATAGCATAGGGGTAAAAATTACTATTCCCACTCCAGTGAGTGCAACAGTAGGGATTGCGCTAGATAGTGTAGGGGTAAAAATTACTATTCCCACTCCAGAGAGTGCAACAGTAGGGAAAGTGCTGGATAGCGGAGGGGTACAAATTACTATTCTCACTCCAGTGAGTGCAACAGTAGGGAAAGCGCTGGATAGCGGGAGGGTAAAAATTACTATTCCCACTCCAGAGAGTGCAACAGTAGGGAAAGCTTTGGATAGCGTAGGGGTAAAAATTACTGTTCCCACTCCAGAGAGTGCAACAGTATGGAAAGCGTTGGATAGCGTAGGGGTAAAAATTACTATTCCCACTCCAGAGAGTGCAACAGTAGGGAAAGTGTTTGATAGTGGAGGGGTAACATTTACTATTCCCACTCCAGAGAGTGCAACAGTAGAGAAAGCGCTGGATAGCGTAGGGGTAAAAATTACTATTCCTACTCCAGTGAGTGCAACAGTAGGGAACACGTTGGATAGCGTAGGGGTAAAAATTACTATTACCACTCCATAGAGTGCAACAGTAGGGAAAGTACTGGATAGTGTAGGAGTAAAAATTACTATTCCCACTCTAGTGAGTGCAACAGTAGGGTAAGGGTTTGATAGTGGAGGGGTAAAAATTACTATTACCACTCCACTGAGTGCAAGAGTAGGGAAAGTGCTGGATACCGTAGTAAAAAAAAATACTATTCACACTTAAAAATATATATATATTAGAAAATCAAAATTATAATAATAATGAATAATCAATATTCTAAATTAATGTTTAAAACATATAAAAAACACATATAACTATAATATTTACATATAACAAAAGCTTACAAATACTATATACAAAAAATAAATACTTTTACCTACACATATTCATTTTAAAATACTTACAAAAAAATCTACTAATGATAAAATAAATGTATTTATATAATTTCCTAACCTATAACACCATACTAATAATAAAACACTTCATATTTCTTAATTACATTTATTTTCATATTTTACATAATTAATAAACAATAAAAAAATTCTTACTAATAAAAAAATTATAAATATGAATCTACAAGTTTCAAGTTCAAGTTTAAATACTTTATTCGACAACATTGTCATAAAAGCATATCCCTAAGCTATACAAATATAAATACTAGTCTAAAAATAAAAAAGAATTAAATTCTAAGCAGTTTATACTTTGTTGGCGAATAAGACAAAAAATAATCATTTTTAAAATAGAGACACAGCACAAAGTTTAAATCACAGGGTCTAGTAGTTCATTAGTTCATAGGAGTTTTAAAGTGCGCGTGCGTATTATCCATGCCCACCCCATGTATTTAGCCACTGCAATTGCAAGATTAGGGGCACAGTTTGATCTTAAAATCCTTAAGGCATCCAAACATTTCCTAGTGCCCAAATTTCTGCAAGCAGGCTTCAACCATCTATTCCTTGGGGCAGCATATAAGGGGCATACAAATAAAAAATGTGGGATATCTTCTACATGAATTTTACAATAAAAACAAGTATTTACATTATCCGGACACCAATTGGCTGTGAAAGCATTTAAGGGTAAAGAGCCAATTCTAAACTGAAAATACAGTTTCCTATCTAGGGGCTTGGAGATCAAATCCCAAAACTGTTCAAATTTCGGGATTGTTTTAACTTCCAAGAACTGGGATGTCAAGGCAGATAATTGATCAGAAGTCAATGCAGCATTGTTTATCATGTCCCAGTACAATTTTTTCAATATAATCTTAGACGGAAAATCGTCTGGGTCTACTGCAGACCATAAGTGTTCAAGGTGCAACTTTTGAAGTAATGTCCTCACTTCTTTAAGCCAAAGTACTTTGTGAAAGGTATCAGAGTTATCAACATCCAAGAGGGCAGCTGCGTAATGGCTCAACTCAGGAGTAGTTTTTATGCGCCTCCAATACAGAAGGGGACGCAGTCTGGCCATATCCTCGATCCTTTTCCTCCCAAGATCGTAATGGAGTGGGGTCGAGGGAGTACTCTGAGGAGCACCAATTATGCGCCGTAAGAATTTGTTCTCTGCAACTGCTAAGGTGTTCAAGTTGGAAAAACCCCATAATTCTGAACCGTAGAGGCATGCACCCAGAACTTTCATGCCATAAATCTCCAATATGGGCTGAATTGGTTTGGTGAATGAAGATTTATGTTTTTGGGCTATTGCCCCTGCCAGCTGATTGAATTTTAGCACTACAGAGTCCATATGTGATCTCCAGTTCATATTAGCATTTAAAGAGATGCCTAGGTAGATAAAAGCATCCACTTCTTCCAAATAAGCCCCGTTGTAGACCATTTTCCCCTTGAATTTCATGGAGGGATTCAAATTCATGAATCTACTACACACACTTTAACACTATAATTTGCACCACACAAACTAAACTAAACTATCACGTAATAAAACACATGTAGAAATTATCTTAAAATTATAATCAATTACTATGAACAACTAATAATTAAATTATTAAAATGTATTTAATACCCACACTTTACCCCTTTACAAAATAAATATAACAAAAAAAATCAAAAATTACCCAAAATATGAATCTATTAACATTAATTAACAATTATATATTAATTAAACACAAATTACTTCCCATCATTTACGCCTACAAACACCACAACACACACTTAAAATTAATTAGACAATTACCATAATTAATTTACAAATTAATTAAATTTAATTAATAACCAATTATTAATTCATACATTTAAATTAAATTGCTTCCCACCATTTATATCTACAAACACCACAACACACACCTAAAGTAAAAGACATAATTACCATAATTATTTCATAATTAAATCATTGAAATGTAATATTTATTTTATTTATTTATTTAAAAGGTTTTATATAGCGCTGGCTCCACCCGGGGGTATCAGAGCGCTTTACATTGCAATGACAATAGTTCATGGAATACAAAACAATGGTGTCCAAAAGAAGCATTCAGACATGACGAACTTGACTTATAACAAATGCAAACAAGTAGCAAATTACAAAACAACACGTGAAGAGAGTAATCACAAATTATTACACAGAATAAAGGAGGTGGACTAATTTTTTGTGAATAAGGAAGGGTTGTGCAAATGAGAAAAAAGGGGGGAGGGGAAGTTTTCGGAAAGGGGTGGTAGGGTGGAAGAAAAGGTGAAGATGGGAAGAGGGTGAATAGGTGGGGTCGACACAGGAGGAGTGAAGTGAGGGGGAAGACCGGGTTTCAAGAAGGGGGGGAGAGTATAACCGGTATGGTAATGGAAGGATTAAGGACCCCAATATTTGTAGAGAGGTGCACTTTAAGGTCTTTTTTGAAACTGCCGCATGAAGGTGTCGTGTATTTCTATAGGTTCTGAATCGATCCCCCTATTCCTGACCCTATTCTGGTTAAACTACCTAGCTAGTTAACTAACAGTCAGCCCATGAGGCAAGAAATCCCCCATGATGCAGATACCGTTATCTGACGCAGTCACACTACGGCACAGGAACGTGTTATCTGATTAGGTCATAACGCTTGAGATCTAATTAGACAAGCGACATTCCTCCAGCCCCTGATAAGGCATACGACGTTCTCATAACAAATCAAACCTATGACAACCTGGAAAATCCGTGCGGCCATTGTTTTGATTTCACAGAGAACTTTTGCAAAAGAATGTGCTAACGAGCAAGTCGTATGACATCTTTATTGACGTACCTATGTCCATCCTTACGTCAATCTCGGCACCTTTAAGGTATAAATATTGCCGACCTTGCCCTATGCAAACACACGCGTGGTGACAAGACGGAGCAGCCATACTTGCCGAAGCCGAGAGCAGAAGCAGACCCCGCAGGCAGCAGCCCCGCCTTCCTGACGCGCTGAGAGACGCGCTGCTATCTCAAGCCGAGAGACCCAGCACCGGCGCTTCTGGGCAGCCCTCGCAGGCAGCCTGGAATATCGAGAGCAGAGAAAGAGATACCATTCCTCATTCATCCTAAATTCCAGGTACAGAACTGAATAACCCCTCCTAGAGAATTCTTTAGTTATTCACTTGGCAAAAACAAACTTAACTTAAACTGTAACTTTCTATTCCCGCCCACGCATTAGACTTAGGTCAGGTACACGGGGTAGGCGTATTTAGAAACACCAGTTGAGTACGTTTAGTCAAATGTATATGTGTATGTAAATATATTTTAATCATTTTAAACATCATATGGCTCAGAAACCATATCAATGTTTTTACAGTATTATTTCATACTATTGCTTTTAATGTATGCACTTTACTTAACTATAAGTATTGCAATAATATCGATCCATTTCTCTTGTACGAGAAAAGAGACTGATCAATAAATAACATCTTTTATTGAACACGCCCGTCTCTTCCTTTTCTCTACATTCTGATGAGACTAAGAATGCACGTACTGACTGAGTAAAATAATTGCCTTGTGCTCACACGACTCTTGAGATTGACTCTTGATTAGGGGAGAGCAAAGTTGTCATGTTCTATGGTTGTCAGAAACTAAATCCCTTCTTGTCTAATCAGGGGAGTTAATCCTTCCTTGAACATTCGAGAAAGTTTCTAGCGAACTCTGAGCTTAGCTGGCAAACCCAAAAATTAAGTCTAGTTTCGACAGTAGTAGACCTAGTTAACGTCTGGCCTAGGCCTTTACTGCTGTAGGTACTATTCCAATGCGCAGAGCCTATTGGGAAAATAGGAGCTACACTACATGGCGCCCAACGTGTTTGGAAAGGGCGATAAAACTAACGTAAGACATTTAGAGTAACTCAGTCGTGCTTTCTCACTCAGACCCCTTTTCCCAAATACTCCAAAGACGTCTGGAGTGGGTGAAAGGTTATTATATCCTCCAAAACCTCGCAGGAGGGAACTCCTATGTATGGTTCTTGGTCTAGTCAACGTTGAAGGATAAAACAGTTCCAGAATATTGTGCATCTAATCTCTGTTTCCATAAGAAACCTGATCTGCAAACAAACATAATACCATCCTGTCTGTAAAATGGCAGAGAGTGATGATGAAAGAGAGGCAATTAGATTAGCTACTGAAATAGCAGATGCTGATGCTACCATGCAAACAGCAGACCCGGATATAATACTCATCCAGGTCGCCAAAAGGAGATCTATAACCTTAAAACTTATAGAAAATGGACTGACACCTAGAGGTGGCACAGTCATATTCGTAATTGAGGCACACGAATATCGGCAGACAGAGGTATACTATACATGGATACATTTTCCAGCAGCAAATGCTGTAACAAAGTACTTCCACTATTACAAAGTAGAGGAACCTCCTAATGAGTACACTCCTTTCGAGGAGGTGGAAGTACCACTCAAATTCCAAGAGCATTTGCTCTTATTTGATGGCGCCCTAAAACATAGCAATCACATTACAAGGCTCGGTCCTTTAGGAAGACCAGGAGCAACGTGGCCGGTCCTAGCCGGATACACACCACATCCAGACATCGAAAGAATGCCTGCAGCAGAGCTGTTAATACAGCTAAAACAACTACTAAAAATTCACAGACAATTAGTTCAGTATGTAATGCGGACTTCAACAATTCAGCCAGCGATTAAACTTCCACAGCTGACCCCTCACCAGGGGAACACAAATAAAATTACACCACAGAACATCCAATCCTGCCTAGGTAAAGTTCCAGCTAAACGGGAACAAATACCATTCTGGTTGGCACAGAAAATTACCCAAATAGAGGCGGTGTTTCCTGACACCACCCCATTAGAAAAACACAGGATTCTGACTATATGTCTCCCAATGGGAATCGCACCACACATTGAGGAGTGTGACACTTGGGGTACAGTCTTTGCTTCCATCTACACAAAAACGCACGGTGTTCCATCCATTTCGGTAATACCAGATGTGCTAAAACAAATTCAAGATGAATACGGTCCAGAACCTGCTTTAACTCTTGGTATGAAATTACTGAAAGACTTCAAACAGGTCTCGGCTATATTACTAGCCAACATAAAAGGTGAAGCAGCAAACGTGGCGATCCGCCAGAGGTTAAAAGAGACAGATATAGCAGACCAACCAGCTGAAATTGCCAGAATCATAGAAAAATCCTATGAAGAACTAGGCAGAGATAGTCTAGGTGGAATACCAGTAAAACCGCAACTGACTACAAGTCCAGAAAAAATATTTTTTAATAATAATAATTCACCGAAAAAGAACTGGGATGGAAACAAACAATCCAATCCCAAAGAAAAGAAATTCCAGTCCAGAGGAAGGTCTCCTAGGCGAAGAGAGAAATCTCCAAACCCGAGACAAAGGTCACCCCAGAGTGACCCCTCTGGGAATAGATATAACCTTAGAAATAGGGATAATATTAAAAAACCTGATAGATATCAAGACATTGATACACGTCCCTCTCAATCTTTTCAGAATTCCTCGCAGAAATCGGAAAGAAGAGGACGATCAGAAGAGCACGCCAAGTCCAAAGACAAGGAACCTGCTCAACTGAAAAAGAAATTACAATTTCCAAAAAAGAAGGTAGCCAGTATCAAGCTAGTTAACAATGCCGAGAATACTGAGGACACAACTGAAAAACGGAGAGTGGGCTCAGACAATGCTAGACAGCGCAGCAGAGGTGAGCATAGCTCGCAAAGTCCTTATGAATCATCTGGAGACAGTGGACACGAATGAATACCTTCAAGTGGAAACTGCAGATACCAGAGTTAGCAAGCCCCACAAAATATACGAGATAACATTACGTATAGAGGGAGATAAGACTAGGAAAATAAGGGGACTATTTTGGGATAACCTCTCCAAGGGTTATGACATCCTTCTAGCTGAAAAAGACTGGCCACCAGAGTTTGTCAGGGAGTGCCCTCATGGCGAAGAAGTAATTATGCCTGCCTTCTCGAATCAAATCCCGATTCATAAAAAATATACACTTGCTAGAAAGTGGGCAGTGGCCTTAGCACCTGCTTTATATAAAAATCATGTAGGATGGGATGAGGATTCTCCTCCTCACAAAATCCAGTTAAAATCACAACCAACTGCACAAAGGCAGTACCCAATTAAGCAAGAAGCTAAAAAACAAGTAAATGAAATACTAGATCAGCTAGAATACCAGGGGGTGATTGAAACTTGCACCTCACAAATGAACAATCCTTTGTTTCCGGTCTCCAAACCAGACAATTCATATCGCCTAGTTTTGGATTACCGACACCTTAACACATGTTGCAAAACTTTTGCAGTGCAAAACTCACACAGTGCTGCACTAATGAATAACATAGTGCGCAAAAAATACAAAACAACCTTGGACATCTCCAACGGATTCTTTTGTCAAAACATAGCACCAGAGAGCAGATATTTAACAGCTTTCTCAGTAAATGGCACTCAAAAACAATTCTGTCGGTTAGCCCAGGGGTACAAGAACAGCCCGGGGGTATTCTCAGCGAGAGTAACAGAATTACTACAACTATATGATGATGAAGCATTATCTTATGTCGATGACATTTACTTAACAGATGATGACTTGGAGACTCACTTGAAAAGAGTGAACACCATAATACTTGGTTTCGCTGCAGAGGGTTACAAATTCAACTTCAAAAAGTCCAGAATTGCCCATCTGACAGTCCTATTCTTAGGATATGAGCTATCAAGTGAAGGTAAAAGCCTGGCAGACAATTTCCTAGAGAAATGTGCCGTTATCCAAGCTCCTAAAACACTAAAAAACCTACAGTCAATTTTAGGCTTCCTAAACTTTGGAAGAACATACATTGCAAATTACGCAGAAAGGGTGAAACCCCTTTACGATCTAATTAAACCAGACTTTAAAAGATCCAGTTGGACTCAAACACACACAGAAATTTTGAGATCCTTACAAACAGACATGCTAATTAAAACAAAATTAGAAACACGTGATAACACACGCAATCTTGTGATCCGAGTCATCCCAGGGAGATGCGGATTCACATACCTGACCTCTAATGAGGGAGAAAAGGTACCAATTGCATTCAAATCACACTTGTACACTAAGGCTGAAATGAAATTTAGCCCAACGGAAAAAATTCTTACAGCAACACAGACAGCTATAGCAAAAGAACGAGCCCTGGCACAAGGTAAACGAATAATAATCGTGACACCAATACCAGCCTTAGAGGCGGTAACAAAGGCAAGCATTCCAAATGCTAAAGCACTCCATCCAAGATGGATACAATGGGCTAACTCTCTTGCTGCAACAGACGTGATGTACGAATTTGATCCTTATTTAAAAACACAAGAATTTCTCCAATATGAATTTGAATGCCCTCCGCCAACCGAAATTCTGCCTCTAGATGACTACGGCTGTATAATATATACAGACGGATCAGCACAACCCGCAGTAGGGGGTAAACAAGCTTACAGTGCTGCGTGCGCGATTGTTAAAGGTCGTTGGCACGAAGGGAAATTTAAACCAACCCTCACTAAAACACAATCCCTAGGAGATTGTACAGCTCAGCGAGCTGAATTACTAGCATTCAAGATGGCGCTTGAAAATACCGATCGAGAATTCCCCACGCTCATAGTGTGCAATTCGTATTATTGCGTTCAATCTTATAATGAATACTTGCAGATCTGGCTTCAGAATGGTTTCAAGGATGCAAAAGGTGGAACAATCAAGCATAAAATGCTCTGGGAACAAGTAGCTCTTTTACAAAAAGAACTACCAAAGACTCACGTGATACATACACTGAGTCATCAACGTGATGGCGTTCACGTTGCAGGGAATTCATTGGCTGATGAGGCCGCGAAGGCAGCTGTGCAAACGGCTTCCGTAGCTGCCGTCACCCGGTCAAAAACAAAAATAGACAGCGAAATATTACAAGCTGTCAGCGCTTCAGAAAAGGATTCGTTAGAACCACTCCCTAAAGGCTTTCCAGTAAAATACTCATACATAACTGATACAAACAATGTTCCTTTTGCTCGAATCCCTGGAGTGGGGGATAGGGCAATTCCAAACATGGAACATAGGTTAGGACTGATAATAGCGGCACACGAAGGGCTTGCTTCTACCCATGCTGGCGTCTCAGCCACTGTATCATTATTAAAACAGAGATACTGGTGGCCACAAATGAGAAGACAAACAAGGAACTATGTTCTAGCATGTGAAATATGTCAAAAAATGAAAGTATCAACTGTGAGACGTCCAGCACAGACGCCCCTTCTAATCTCGGATAAACCATTAGCCTGTGTTTATCTAGACCACTGCGGTCCCTTACAAAGGGATGGTAACTATAAATATATCTTGGTCGCAGTGGACTCATGCACGAGATTCATATGGATGTGGCCCCAGCGAACGGCTGACGCCAGAACTGTTATAAAAGATTTGCGAGTCTTTATCGGCACATACGCAATTGGCATTCTGCATTCGGACAATGGTCCTGCTTTTAGCTCTCGGGCTTATAAGGAGGCCATGGTCAGCATGGGCGTGCAATTGCGGTACTCTTGTCCATTTCACCCTGAGGGGAACGGAATTGTTGAAAGAAAAAACCGTGACATAAAGCAATCTATAACGGCAAAGGTATTAGGTTCGGGAGCTGGGTGGGTCAAACATCTAATAAGTGTCCAACGTAGTCTAAATAACTTGCCAAGAAATTCTCTGAAGGGATTCAGTCCGTACGAATTATTATTCGGAACTAGGATGTTGATCTCTGACCTTGATAGTCAGACTTCAGTGGTAATAGAAAAAACCTTTGATGTCAAAGACCGTTTGGCTATTTTGCAGGACTTAAACAAAACAAGAAAAGACCTGAGCAACATACAGTTGAAACAACAGCCAACAACCACTGAAGAATCACCACCTGTCCCAGCAAGACCTGTCTGGATTCCAAAAGTCGGGGATCTAGTCAGGGAAAAGATCGCGGTAAAGAAGGAATTTGGGCCTTCTTACAGAAAAGCAGTTCCTGTCTTGTCTGTCAACGGGACAAGATCAGTTGTACTACCGCCACTTGCTGGTAAAAAGGAGAACCGAGTTGTATCCATCGACCTGGTAAAACCACAACATGTGGCCTATAACAAACAGTAGGCCAAGTGGACTCCCAATAAGTAGCAGAACACCAAGGTTTGCTACCAGTACAGAGGTCCTAACAAAGAGGCTCATCACATTCGAAACGCCTAAAGAAGAACAACAAGGACTATGCAACAATGCAATAGAACTCAGACCTCTGAAAACCCAAATAAAGACATTTAGCAGAGACACACCAATCTACAATGAAGTTCCAAGTGAAAATGCAAGAAACAAAAATCCTGAACCAATTGGAACAATTGACAGAACTGCATCTGGTTACTTCATCATCTTCGATGATTCCTCTGAAGGTTTCAGCGAACAAAAGACACAGCCATCATCAAAATCCTTTAAAGACAAAGCTAAGGAACTTTTGAAACAACTGAAAGAAACATATCTGGTTACTCCATGGATTGAATTTTGGGTGGGTTTTGGTGCATTTATCCTCATACTTTGGCTCATCATGGTATTTACCTTGGGACGCTTCATTGAGGGAAAATATGCTAAAATGGACACAGCAAGTCAGAACATCAACTTGGTCCTCAAACCACACACATCTTCACACGTCGAGAAACGAGAACTTTCTTCAGAACTTTCTTCAGCCAACTTCACAGCAATTCCAATACCTGGTGGGGTAGCCTGGGACAACACTGACTATGAAATTTATGGTCCGGTCGAGATCCTGAAATATCCACACCAAATCAAGATCTCCTTGAGTGACTTTGCAAAACCAAACTCATTTGCTGATGATTGGGACTTTGAAAGTATAAACAATATGATGTCTGACTTAGTAATGTCTGCTAAATTTACAAAACATGATTATTTGCAAGGTTCTACAAATTATGATAGTATGTATTGCTATAACCATTATGGTAACCATTTCTTGCATAAATCTGCACAACCTAGAAATGTTTTAAATTATAATCAATGGGAACATTGTGCTACACCTCCAAAAGGGAGCTCTAGAACCGTTTATGACAAATATTCATATTTTTCAGGTTTTAACATAACTAATGCTGAAACATTTTATTACAAATTGTCAAACAAGACAGGGATGAAAACCATGATAACCAACACAAAATTGATATATTCAGATTCATTCTTTGAAAAAATGAATACTTTTGGATTTGATTATTGGGACAAAAATGTTGATTTGAAAAGTGTTTGGGGTACAAAAGAATGGCAAGTACAGGGTTTAGAAGCTTTGTTTAGAGCCTGCATGATCCCAGAACAAATGATATTTTTAAATGACACTGTTCAACAAACCACCTGTCTTGGCTTAGCCAAAATCAAAGATTTAAATAACCTGTCTATTCCAAAGCCAACAATGTTTAGCAATAACTCTGATACAGATGAAGAAATAGACATAAACCATATACTTAACCAAAACAGAACACATCCTGATTGGAAACAATGGTTGATCTGGCCCACAGATACAAATAACTGTCAAGATAGATTCCTGAATAAAACACAGGGTTTCAAAATGACCAGGCCAGACCCTAGATATCCTCAAAGACATCACCCAGGGATAATAACAACCTACAGTGTGGGCAAATTATGCCTTCAATGGCTACAAACTTCCACACTGCCTGAAATTAAGCAACACCTAACTTTACTTACTGATGGTGCTGACTTGCGTGATTTCATACTGGGACCACGCAAACAGCGTCAAAAGCGTTTCATAGCAGCCTCTGTATATGCAGCATACAATGAGGCCTGGAAGGTTACTCAAATTGAAACAGCAGAGAGAATACGTGAAATTGATCGTATTAATTTGGAAAAATCACTTTCTGTAGTGGACAATGGGTTAATGACTCTGTCCTCCAGAATATTTTCATTGGACAGCATTGTGTCTTCAGCAATCGACATATTATCGCAAGACTTACTGTTATTACAACATGGTCAGTCGCAATTGCGTTCTATTGTACAGCTTGGCTGGACGTTACAAAATCTGCGTTCAGGCTATGTGCCTTGGCGTTTAATCAACACAACGTCACTATTTCAAATCTTTAACCTTACTGATAGACAAATCGGTATGGCGCAGAAGGGTGCTGATTATACAATCTTGAGCATTGAAAAACTAGAAAGATTACCAATGACAATGTCAGAACGACCTGTCAGTGAATGGATAATCCACGGAATCATAAATATTCCAATCTCAACCTTCAGGTTTCAATACTGCCAAAAATATATACAGGCTGGCATGTACGAGAAATTGGGAAAGGGGTACCTTAAAACAACTTGGAACCTGCCCTATTCACATGCATGTGTCAGTAACAAAGGACAGAAAGTGTTTCTTAGTGGCAACAATTGTGCTATGTCACTAAGCGGCACGCTTCAGTGCAACGGTATTAGTTTGCACGGAGCATGTGAAGGGAATTCATACAACCTTTCATGTCACCAGCAAGGCGCACCTGCAACTGAAATAGAACCATTCTTTCAAAGACTCTATAATGGGAGTTACATTCTTATTGTAGACCGCAGATGTTGTAGTCTTATGCCCGGGACTCCTTATCTCGTCACCACGACGGCGAAGGTCAAGTGCTGTGGACGTTCTTTGTTCCCCAGCTCCTTACCAGACAGGGAGGCAAGGGCATGGCCCAGTTTGAAAATTACTTCTATTCGAATAGACACTTTAAGCAGAATGAAAACAGTGCTTCTTCAGACGCCTACAAGGCTCACGTCATCTAAAGAAACGTATGATCTACAAGTCGCAAGGACGACTGCAGAGATACATACATTATTATCAACTAATTCCCCCGTACATTTCGCGGAAATCCTGAGCGAAATCTTAAATATTTCTGATACCACTGGGGTCTCAAAGGTATTTAAGACAGTATTTTCGATGGCATTAACACCATTCAAAGCCATACTGGGTATTTTTCCAGATTTCGTCCATTCGATTTTTGGCGGACTTCCCCTGATCCTGGGACTAATTGCAGGAATCCTATTCCTAGTCCTTATTTTTCGTTATGGCAACCCATGTCACAGATCAAACTCTCGCGACAATGGAAGATACGATCCTAGCCATTGGATACCGGGACCGGATATCAAAAATCCTGGGACTCTCCCGGCTTAGAGACCTAAATATGACTTGGTTTCTATCATTTCGACCAATGTGGCAAAGGTGTGTTTTACCTGTACTAAGGTGTCTGCTATGCGGAGAAGAATGCGTGTTAGACACCTGTCTGACGCTACAATCGGATGCGCCGGTGGATGCAGATACACTGTTGGTTCCTACCAAGGTTCACGCACTGTGCTGCCCTCAAAGGCTGCCAATTCTGATGACGGCATTCCTGGAATCTTCACCACTACGATTGAAGAGTAGTGAAGTTCAAGATGAAAGCAGCATCGAACAGGTACGACCTTCTGTCAGCAATGCAAATCAGAATGTCAATGGAGACAATCATGCGCACGAATGCATGGTTACCCCTATTTCCGACTTAGTGGAACTTTCCCATGAAGCTGTTGACAGTTTTTTCGAAAGCCTGAATGATATGATGTTCTCTCCGGAACAGAAATAGAGACTTTTGAGTAAACTCGCACACGGCGTTCCCTGAATTCGGCCTTCAACTTTAAAAATAAAAGTCACATGAACAATTACAATCCAGTTCACGGACAGCAACTTTTTTCAGCAAGCCCTTAAAATATTTTTGTATATATTTTTTCCCCGGGACACTGATCTTCTGCTTAAAGTAAGAAACTATTCCTAGAGAACTAAGATTTCTATTTTTAGATACTTTATATAGACTTTAGCTGCCCGCTGGTATGTTCACAAATATTTTATTATGTGATGAAATGGTCTCGACCTTCCTTTCTGTATAGCTATATTAAGAGCCATTTCATGTGTATTTCTCATATACCAAAAAGCAATAATGCGTTACAATGCGTGTTTACTTTTGCATTTAATTCATGGCTTAAGTGCATACAATATATATGACTGCAATTTTTCAGTATATTTGAAAATTTCAAAATGCATTTATGTATTTTGGGGTGGTAAGGTATACACTATACTCTATAGTATGTTGTACTATGTTATACTATGCATAGATTAGTAGATATGACCATAGTTAGCGTGGAGTGGGTGTCGTGTATTTCTATAGGTTCTGAATCGATCCCCCTATTCCTGACCCTATTCTGGTTAAACTACCTAGCTAGTTAACTAACAGTCAGCCCATGAGGCAAGAAATCCCCCATGATGCAGATACCGTTATCTGACGCAGTCACACTACGGCACAGGAACGTGTTATCTGATTAGGTCATAACGCTTGAGATCTAATTAGACAAGCGACATTCCTCCAGCCCCTGATAAGGCATACGACGTTCTCATAACAAATCAAACCTATGACAACCTGGAAAATCCGTGCGGCCATTGTTTTGATTTCACAGAGAACTTTTGCAAAAGAATGTGCTAACGAGCAAGTCGTATGACATCTTTATTGACGTACCTATGTCCATCCTTACGTCAATCTCGGCACCTTTAAGGTATAAATATTGCCGACCTTGCCCTATGCAAACACACGCGTGGTGACAAGACGGAGCAGCCATACTTGCCGAAGCCGAGAGCAGAAGCAGACCCCGCAGGCAGCAGCCCCGCCTTCCTGACGCGCTGAGAGACGCGCTGCTATCTCAAGCCGAGAGACCCAGCACCGGCGCTTCTGGGCAGCCCTCGCAGGCAGCCTGGAATATCGAGATGCAGAGAAAGAGATACCATTCCTCATTCATCCTAAATTCCAGGTACAGAACTGAATAACCCCTCCTAGAGAATTCTTTAGTTATTCACTTGGCAAAAACAAACTTAACTTAAACTGTAACTTTCTATTCCCGCCCACGCATTAGACTTAGGTCAGGTACACGGGGTAGGCGTATTTAGAAACACCAGTTGAGTACGTTTAGTCAAATGTATATGTGTATGTAAATATATTTTAATCATTTTAAACATCATATGGCTCAGAAACCATATCAATGTTTTTACAGTATTATTTCATACTATTGCTTTTAATGTATGCACTTTACTTAACTATAAGTATTGCAATAATATCGATCCATTTCTCTTGTACGAGAAAAGAGACTGATCAATAAATAACATCTTTTATTGAACACGCCCGTCTCTTCCTTTTCTCTACATTCTGATGAGACTAAGAATGCACGTACTGACTGAGTAAAATAATTGCCTTGTGCTCACACGACTCTTGAGATTGACTCTTGATTAGGGGAGAGCAAAGTTGTCATGTTCTATGGTTGTCAGAAACTAAATCCCTTCTTGTCTAATCAGGGGAGTTAATCCTTCCTTGAACATTCGAGAAAGTTTCTAGCGAACTCTGAGCTTAGCTGGCAAACCCAAAAATTAAGTCTAGTTTCGACAGTAGTAGACCTAGTTAACGTCTGGCCTAGGCCTTTACTGCTGTAGGTACTATTCCAATGCGCAGAGCCTATTGGGAAAATAGGAGCTACACTACAAAGGGTTGAGTCGCAGCTCTTTAGGGAGTGCAGTCCAGATGCTGAGAGCCTTACCAGAGAAGGAGCGAGATTGCACAGCTTTCTGTTTTAACAGAGGGGGGACGAGGAGGAGACGGCTGGTGCTTCTCAGCGGTCGGGCACTGCCTGCTTTATTGAGTTTGCTTGAGAGGTAAAGTGGAGTCTTTTGATGAAGGGCTTTGTACGTAATTCAGGCTATTTTATTGGAGGATCTGCCTTTGATCGGAAGCCATGTAAGGGTCTTAACCACATCAATGCTATGCATTTTCCCGCTGTGTGCTGGAAAATGCAAAAACACATGTACCATGACGAGCTGGGCTCGTCATGAGCGTGCGAGGAGGCTACCTCATGACGAGCCCAGCTCGTCATGAGCGTGGAAGGGGTTAAGCGCAGGCGAGATGTGGTCAGAGTGCTTGCAGTCAGTTGTAAGCTTGGCCGCTAGGTTGAGAACAGATTTGAGTGGGGAAAGGTGGACTTTGGGAGATCAAGAGAGTAGGGCATTGCAATAGTCAATTTTCGAGAGGACTAGAGATTGGACAACAGATTTGAAATCTTCCAGTGGAATGAAAGGGTTGATTTTTTTGAGATGTGGAGCGTGAAAAGTGCTCCGTTTCCAGAATTTTTATATGGGAATTGAGCGTTAACTTACTGTCAATGGTGATGCTATATTAGACTTAAGTTTTGCCAGCTAGCTCAGAGGTCACTAGAAACTTTCTCGAATGAACGAGGAGGAGTTTAACCTCCCTGGATAGACAAGAAGGGATTAGCTTCTGACAACCATATAACAAGACAACTTTGCTCCCTCAGAATAAGAGTGTATCTCTAGAGTCGTGTGAAAACAATAGACAGCTATTTCACTCAGTCAAGTGTGCATACTTAGTTTCACCAGAGTGCAGAGAAAAGAAAGACGGGCGTTTTCAATAAAAGGTTGTTATTTATTGAGCAGTCTTCTTTCTCATACAAGAGAAATGAATTGCCACAATTGCAATACTCATAGTAAAGTAAAGTGCGTACAGTAAAAGGAGGATTAAGAAATAATACTGTAAAAGCATTGATATGGTTTCTTTAGCCATAAGATACTTTAAAATAGATAAAATATATACATACTTATATACATTGACTAACATACTCAACTGGTGCTTCTAAATAAGTCTACCCCGGTGTACCTGACCTAAGCCTGATACGTGGGAAGGAGTAAGTAAGTAGCAGTTTAAGTTAAGTTTGTTTTTGCCAAGAATCTGACTCAAGAATTCTCTTCAAGGGTTTAGTCAGCTCCGTACCTGGGTATTAGAAAGCAGGAGGTCTTGTATCTCTCTCTCAGGACTCGATATCCCAGTAACCCGCAAAGGTATCTGGAAACACTGGAGCTGGATTTCTCGGCAGGAGAAAATACAGCGTCTCTCTCAGTGCGTCAAAAGGGAGGGGCAGCGTCCGTGGGCTCACGCATCAGCTGGGCTCTCGGGCAAGTAGATAGCTGCTCTGCTCCAAAACCACCACCGTGTGTTTGCTTAAGGCAACGTTGGTATATTTATACCTGAGAGGTGCCGGGTTTGACGTAAGGTTGGACATAAGACGTCAATAAAGATGTCACTAAGAACTGGCTGTTCTTACAGTGCCTTACAGGAGTTCTAGGACGAAATCAAAACAAAAGCAAGGGGGATTTCCCAGGTTGCTGGAGGTTTGGTTTGTTTAGAGAACTCATTGTGCTTTCTAGGAGTCTGGGGAAGTAGCCCTGCTTAATGTGACAGCATGTGCTACGACTGAATATGGATATGATTACTATGCCGTTATAGGGATATTATTGATTATAACCGAACAAGGGCATAAAATAGTAATATCAATTTAGGCTCCTGGATAAAAACACAATAACACGGCTGACACAATTTTTTGGGCCTGGAACGTCCGTGGTCTGAAAGATCACCGAAAAGCCAGGCTCATTCACTCTCACTTGCAGCGACACAGGGTAGACATATGTTTCCTAAAGGAGATGCACCTCTTGCCTGAGTCTGCCTCTAGACTCCAGTCGCGTTACTGGGGAGAATCACATTCCTTGTTTTATTCCTCTTACGCAAGGGGGGGTCTCCATTTTGGTACGCAGGGGTCTCCCCCTGGCACACTTCTCAGGCATTTATGGACCCTGATGGTAGATACGTAATTCTGCATGCCTCCTTGTTGATTCAACCCATGACGATCGCTGCTGTGTACAGCCCTAACTCAGACGATACTGATTTCTTTACTCACATTTGGCATCTTATCTCTTCCTTTGGCCTGGCGGCTATACTCTGGGGGAGGGGAGGGGATTTTAATGTTACTCTTTCAGTGGAAATGGACCGTTCCGGTCCCTATTCATCCCATCCGCCTGCTACCACTTTACTTCAGTCCATACTTACTCATACTCGCTTTATGATGCTTGGCGTAACATGTGGCCCGCGAGGGAACTTGCGTCTCGGGGGTTTGGGGCTGCTGGTCACGCATTGATTTTTGGCTCCCCTCCCCGGGTGGTCTTACTTGGCTTAACTCTGCCACTCATATGGCACGTACCTTCTCGGATCATGCACCAGTTCAAATCGGTCTTCGTCTCCCTCACTCCCCACAGCGAGCATTCACATGGCAACTCCCTCGGAATACGCTCCGCGACAGTCTTCTGCGATGAGATCCAAACAGCCATCACCAATTATTTTGATCTAAATGTGGGTTCGGTAGACTCTCCTTCGTACTTTAGGAAGGCTTCAAAACAGTAATACGGGGTGAGTGTATTTCTAAACAGGCCGGTGTTTTCTGTTCTATCCGTACCACTCTGGCAAAGTTGCATACTGAAATTAGGACTCTGGATGCCACTCAGGCTGCACACCCCAGGCCCGAGACCCTCGCACTTCTAAGACAAAAAAACACTGAATTTACGGAAGAGGTAGATAGAGAGCTTTCCTTCGTGGGCAGAGAGGCCTGAGCCCGTCGCTTCGGGGAGGGTGATTGGCCTGAAAACCTCTTACGCCCTTCCCGTGTTGCGCCGTATGTTACAGCTCTTAGTGATGGGGGCCCCACTAGAACACCTCTCCTGAAGAAATTGAGGCCCGTTCCAAGGATTTTTACTCGCAGCTCTATACTGCAGCCCCCCCACCCTATGTGCGGAAGTGGACACGGTTGGGCCTGGCTTGGACTACGCCGACTCTCCAACTTCCCGTTACTATCGGCTAATGCCATGCTGATCGTGCGTCATCCTGCCTTTCCCCCTCTTCAGCCATCCTGCATGTCTAAACATGCATCACGCTTGGACCTGTCGACTTTGGCAGATCTATATCTCGAAGACACAGTCTATTCTCTTCCCGCCGCTTCTGGTCCACTGGACACTCTTTTGTTCTATCATTCGCGCGCTATATGCCGGGAGTTACATCCTACGTTCCCCCAGCCTCCACCCACGATGCATGCCCTTCATTTCATATACACATCTCGACTCCTCACAAAATAGTCACTAAATTATACGCCTTCACGTAGTCGTCCACTTCCATCTCCACAGATCGGGCGCGCGTGGCATGGGGCGAGGACTTGGGCATGAACATCGCCCAGGCTGTCTGGCTCTACTGCTGCAATCAGACGAAGAAACTGTCACCCAACTACTGGCTTTGTCTCATTCATTTCAAGTATTTACAAAGGCTATATGGCACTCCTGCCCAGCTTCACAAATTAGGACTCATACCCAGCAATAGTTGCATGCGCTGTGCTGCCTCAGCTGCAGACTTTGCTCATCTAGCATGGCTGTGCCCCAAGGTGTCGGAGTTCTGGCAGGCGGTATGCACCACTATCTCCAAGATTACCTCGCGGTGCAGCCTTACCCCTCCGTTGTGTCTGCTGGGCTTTGTAAAATCCTGCCCGGATGCTTCTCACCACCTGATTGCAATGCTGCTTGTAAATGTAAATGTATGTGTCTTGTAAAGCGCACTGCTGCCCTGAGGCGTCGTGGCGCTGTAGACCGCTGGGGAACCCGTCCTGGCTACACCTGTGAGATGGTCCCTACTGGGTATCTCCAAGGTGAAACCAGGCATCCCTGGCGAATGTGGGGGGCCGTTGTAGAGATGAGGCAAGCTAATGCCCAGAGTTGCCGAGTGTGATCCCTGGTTAGAGTAGGCACCTACGCGAGAATTATCGAGTCTGCTGACCCTGGTCCACGACCCTGCCGCGTCGGGAATTGAACCCTGGTCCCGGGCCGTTCTCTGCTTCCGGGTCTGCCGCCTCTAACCAGTGTGCCACACCACTCCACTAGGTGTCTTGGCTAGGTGTAGGTGGCCATGAGCCCAGGTTCGCTCACTGGCTCGAGGACGCCTCGAGATGCCAGACCTTGCTATCGGAATTCTGAGACTTACTCCCTTCGAGGTCTCCCCCAATTGACATATGGGGACCTTTAGTGACATACCTTCATTCCCGAATTTCTTTGAGCCGTGCTGCCTCTCCAACGGGCACCCTTGTTTAACACATCGCCGTTGCCCCCACTACTGTTGTATGTATTTATCGAGCATGCAATTGTGGATTGGCTCTTCCCTTCCCAATTAGGCATTAAATGCAGTCCATCTGCCTCATTTCCCTCCAGTTGTCTCGCTCTATTTCCCCCCAAAACCAGCACATTGCTATCTCCTGTCTGATGTGGTTGTTCATAGGAGAGATTACCAGACCCAGAATGCAGCTGGGTGGTGATGGAAAGAGCAGTGTTTGACATAGTCTGGACTTGGACTCCCCCAGTGGAGCAACCTGTAGAGCCTGTTGGACAGTCTCGGTTCCCGGTGACGAAGCCAGAACAGGGGCACTAACCGGTAAACTCGTATTGCTCACAGGACATACTGCTGTAGTGCCTGTAGTGCCTGTAGTGCCTGACAGCCCAAACGCCTCGAGTACTTATGGCTGGCGCAGAGTGCACTCACCAGCATTAGCTGTCCCCAATCTTGTGCTACCGCCCACACCAACATCCAGCATGTTGCTCTCCTCACCTTTCTTTTTGGCTCCTCCGCTCCATGTCTGCCCCTGGTTTGTTTCAGTGTCAGAGACCAGTCCACCCGGGGGCTCTTTCAGGTCAGGCTCTTTTCTTTGCCCCCCCCCCCCCCCCGGCTGCTTTTTTCAGGTCTCTCAGGTCTTTTGGATCTTTACCTTCCTTGATGTTCTTCTCTTCTTTAGTGCCTCCCTTCACCTTCGAGATTTTTGCTGCTTTAGGGGCCATTTTTGTTACAATCCAGCGTCGCAGAGGCAGAGTAATCTTTAGCGCGATCCACGAAGACAGCGGGAGCCGAGCGCTGCGAAGCCTCCCGTAAGCACTGGAGCGATAGAACAGGTAATACAAATGATCTGTTAACACAGTCCAGCTCTTCGGGCTTTCATTAGAGCCAAAGCCAGCAAACATATGAGTCAGTGGGGTCAAAACACTGAGAGCAAAACCAATATTTAGTAATGTGGCTCGTTGCGGCCTAGTTATGCGAACTGAACCAAACCTATGTTAAGCATTATTATTCCAAATGAGAATACGTTTTTCCCTCCTATTTCAAGCACGCAATGTTTTCTTTGCTATTTCGTGCCCATCCTTCTTATTTGATACAAGGGTGCATTGTGGCTCTCACTTTCCGACCTCTTCACTTGGTCAACTTTGTTTGCGGCACTTTCACAAGCTAGGAATGACTGCAGTCTCATGTATTTAGATGACAGCAGGACACTGGGAGACAGACAGGTGGTATTACTACTATTAGTACCAGGTCCTGCAGATGTACTTCATTGCTTGAAGAATCAAAGAACAGAAGCCCGATGTCCCCCTCTCCCAGGGAGTGGCCGTCATGTTTCACAAACCCACTAGGCACCTAATGACCTGAGGTTGGTAACTAGCCGGCCTGAGACCTATTGGTGACCGCTGTGAGAAGGGGTGCGGAGGGGCAGAATTGCAAGTGATCCTATGTGGACAGTTGAATGTAAGCCGACAAAGCCCCACAGTCTATCAGGGGCTTCAGCAAGATCACAGATTGAAACTGCGTGGCACGTGAGACTCACACAGGTGTCTTTCCTGGGAGTCTAATGTGCCAATGTCCAGGGTACTGATGCCCGTTCCACTTGTTCAGAGTGGGAGTGAGTGCAGCTGCTCACCACTGGCATCTACTGAGTCATTGGAGTTGGTAGGGGTGCAACTAAGTTGAGCTTGGAGTTTGTCCTCCAGTACACCAGGGGCGATAAGATTAAGGTTTTTGGTAGAAATGTGGGTTTTGTTGTTTTTAGGTGGGGGCCGGGGGTAAGGAGGAGATCATGACCAGTATGAGGTGGTGGTCAGACCAATCGACAGGGATAATGTTAGATAGGGATGCCAAATCATTGTTCGCAATGATGGCGTCAAGAGTAGCCCCTTTAGAGTGGGTTGGGGAATGGCAGAGTTGTTTGAGGTCATTAATCTGAAGAAGGTTATTGAGAAGTTTAATAGTAGGGTCCTCGTGCACGTTTCAGTGAAGGTTTGAGTCTCCTAGGAAGAGATTTTTAGAGCTAGAAAGTAACAATTGTGTAAGAAAGGTCAGATAATTCCTCAGCAAAGAATGAAATGAAATTAAATGAAATTAGATTTGTAAAGCGCATGACTGCCCGGAGGCGTCCCAGCGCTGTAGAACAAGGAGCAAACTGAGGGGGGCACCGTTAATTAAGAGTCCTGGGGAGAGAGAAATGTTTTTAGGAGCTTTCGAAACTTAAGGTAGCTGGGTTCGGTTCGAATCCTGGCAGGGAGGGCATTCCACAGCATTGCCGCATTCACAGAGAATCGATGGCCCCCAGAACGAGCCCTCCTCACTCTGGGAACCCTGGCCAAGTTTACAAGGTCAGAGCGGAGGGCCCGAGTGGCCTTGTAGGGGCAGACCAGACTCCCAAGAATAGGGGGTCCCTTACCCTGTAGAGACTTGTGGGTGATACATAAAGACTTACATTTTATCCTCTCACGTATTGGCAGCCAGTGAATGGATCTAAGAGCAGGTCTGGCTGAGGATCTTATTGAGCAGCCAGTAAGCATCCTGGCTGCTGAATTCTGAACACGTTGGAGGGTGTTAATGGTTGCTTCAGGTGCCGCCAAAAACAGGGCGTTACTGTAGTCCAGTCTAGACAATATTAACCCCTGGATTAGCAATTTCCTAGAGTGAAATGGCAAAAGGGGGAGAATCTTACGGGCAGAGCGAAGAAGGCCCTAGCAGATGCCGGCTGTTTTTTTCCGCTTGGGTCCTGAAGGACAGGTCCCGGTCAAACCAAACCCCCAAGCTTTTAATTTCGTCCTTTGGGGGGGGAAGATCCCCCAGACAGGCAGGCCAGATGAAATCGGGTAAAGATGTTAACTGGTGGCCCAAGAGCATGAGCTCTGTCTTGGCTCCGTTCAATTTGAGCAAGGATCTAGTCATCCATGAATGTATTCCCGAGAGGCAGGCAAAAAGATTTTCAGAGCACTTCTCCTCTTGGGAGAGCGAGACGACTAGTTTGGTGTCGTCCGCGTAGGTGACTACTTTAATCCCAAAGGGAGTAACCACATCCTCCAGTGGGGCCATATATACGTTGAACAGGGTAGGGCTCAATGAAGAGCCCTGAGGGACTCCACACTGGAGGGGGGTAGGTTTAGACCGTGCACTGCCTTCCCAGACCTGAAAGGTTCGGTCGCTCAAGAAAGATGTGAGCCACAGCAAAGTCGTGCCCGATACGCCCAGCCTGACAAGGCGCTGAATTAAGATCCCATGATCTACCGTATCGAAGGCTGCACTTAGATCCAGGAGGATTACAACAGCCGATCCTCCTGAATCCAAGATGCACCTTGCCTCTTCAGCCACCGCTATCAGGTCGGAGTCAATGTCCTGGCCTGGGCGGAAGCCCGCCTGGGAGTTGTGAAGCAGCTTATTATTTTCTAAAAAGGAAGAAAGCTGCTGGTTGACCATTTTCTCCGCAATCTTGTTGAGACCAGGTAACAGCGATATTGGACGAAAATTGGCCGACTCAGATGGATCCAGCTCCGGTTTCTTTAGGAGGGCTTTTACCATGGCCCGCTTCCAGCTGGGGGGAACAATACCCTGGGTGAAGGAGGCATTTAGTAGATCAGTTGCTAGGGGGGAGATGGTGGCTGAGACACGCTTAAGGATATGCATAGGCGCGGGATCAGAAGGGGATCCACTTTTCATGGAGGTCAAGACTTTACAAAAATCTTCCCTAGATATTAACACAAAGGAGTCCAGATAGGGACCTGCTGTAGGGGCCGAATAATCATCAAGATCCAGGGCTAGGTCACTGTGTGGTAAAGTTTTTAGTATAGTTTGGACTTTAGTATCGAAAAAGACCGCTAATTTGTTGCATCTTGCTCCTGATACCTCGTGCACACTCGGGGGAGAAGGTACCTTAAGGAGCTCTTTCACTATCTGGAAAGTTTCCCTGGTCGAATTGGAGGATGTTTTAATTTTCTCTTCAAAAAAGGCCGCCTGGGCTCTTTTCAGGGATGCTTGATACATCCTAATAGCTGATCGATAGGCAGCTTTATTATGGGAGGCCCAATCTTTCTTCCACGTGCGTTCTAGCTTTTTGCAGGTTTTTCTAAGATCTCTAAGTTCTGTCGTGTACCACGGTGACTTAAAGACACTACTTTTCTTTTTAAGGTTTTTCCTAAGTAGTACCGCATCAAGGGAACAATTCAACCAATTTCGAAAGTTTTTTTCCGCCTCTAGGGGGTTTGGATCCGACAGAGGGGCTGTCTGTTCCAGTGTAAGGGTCCAGCTCTCAAAAGACAGCTTAGACCAAGCTCTCTCTAGAGTGCGTGGTGCCGGAACTCGTGATGAGTAAGTACAAGTTTTCCATGCAAACGTGACTAAAAAGTGGTCAGACCAGGGGAGAGGGAGTGGGGGGCTAGAGTCCAGATGTGCAATATTAGAAAATATCGGGTCCAAAAGATGCCCCTTGACATGAGTGGCACCTTTATTTTTAATATTTAGTTAGAAAGATTTAAGGTCAAGCCTGAGATCCGCTGCCACCTTATCACCGGGGTCATCAAAGTGGAGATTTAGATCTCCTAATAGGATAAAGTTAGATGTTGTAGCGGCAGCGGCTATAGTGGTATCTAAAAGAGATCCCGCAAATTGTCCTGGGCAGCCCGGAGGGCGATAAATAAGAAGGCCTGATAGGGAATTATTCGGAATAATTTGTATGATGAAGTAAATGCTTTCAGAGTCAGAGATGCAGCTATCTCTTATTCTGCAGGGGAACCTGTCTCTATACACTGTGGCTAGCCCGCCCCCCTTCCAATGCGGCCTATGTTGACATTGAATAAGGAATCCCTTAGGAAGAGCACTAACAATATCAGACTCCGAATTGAGAGACAGCCATGTCTCAGTTAAAAACAATATATCCAGATTACCGTCCTGGATCATTAAGTTAATCTCTAAAGAGTGTTTTGGTAGGGACCTACAATTAAGAAGTGTCATGCTAAGGTGGCTCAAGGCCTGTTCCCCTGTTTTTTTACCCTGGGTGAATTCGGGGCACCTAGTACATTGCCTAAATGGGCTCTCCGACCTGTTTAACGAACCGCATGACGGGCCTACCTTATGTCTTAATTGTGAGAGCTCCTCCCTGGAATATATTGTATGGCGTTTAGGGGTAACGGACAGAGTTTCTGGCCCCAGGCCCGGAACGGCTCGGACGGGCACAGACGGGCTTGCCTCTGGCACGCCATCGGCGCGCCCGCAGGGCCCGCCCACAGCGCCCGCCCGCAGCGTGGACGGGAAGTGACATTCATTTTGTAGTACCTGGGCCCCAATCACCCGCAGCACTAGTCCGCTAACCTGTGGCTGTCCTAAGATGGCACCCGAAGTCTGCGCCCGTGGTATTGCTGCCTAAAACACAACAGAGCCCTAAATCGGCCCTTGGTTACAGCAAAAAGCACTGGGGGGTAACCCACAAAGGTAGGAAATGAGCGAGGTAAGTGAATTTAAAATTAAAACAAAGAAAGCACCAAAATGCGTGATTAAAAATACGAACAGCCTAGGAACTGGAAAAAGCAGTATGTGAGTGTGCGTGCCCTGACTCCCGGCTTTTTGCCTCAGGAGCCCTAGTTCTAATGGAGTGCGCCTGGCTTCCTTGTCCAATTTGTAGTGCCTGGGCCCCAATCGCCCGCAGCACTAGTCCGCTAACCTGTGGCTGTCCTAAGCAAAGGGAAGAGGTTCACCCGAAGGGTGATCGATGTTGTGTAGATGTATTGGGGTAGGGTCTTGGATCTTAAGTTCCGCTCCTAGGTATTCAAATGTTGCAAAGTCTGTGTTTTTGACTAGGGAGAGATGGAGTTCGCTTTTAAAGATTATTGCTAATCCACCTCCTATTCTCTTTGGTCTGTCTTTTCTGATGATAGAGTAACTGGGGGGCGGGGAAGAGTAAGTCAAGAATGGGTGTTGAATGATCATTGAGCTAGGATTCCGTGAGGAAGGCGACGTCTATATCTTCACTAAGGATAGTTTCGGAAATTTTGGTCGCATGTTGAACCGCTGAACGGCAGTTCACGAGCATGCAGGCCAGGGGCTCAGGGTTGTTTTTTGGGGGGGTTGGAGGGGGGAACGAGTGGATGGCGGAAAGTTAAGGAGGGGGTTTGGGTGAGCCAGGAGAGGAGGGGATTCTGCTGGTCCCTATAATAAAAGGGATGTTGGAGTGAGGAACTGCCGTTTCCTTAAGTGAGGTTATTGGCGGGTAGGAGTTACAGATGTCAGATAGGTCAGTGGTGGAGTGGTCACTTAAGGTGCGAAGAGGTCTATGTGTACTGTTGTGTAGTGGTGTGGTTTTCCAAGGTTTGGGATTATTGGGTTTTTGAGGACCAGTGTATGGTGAAGTGGACCAGAAGAGGCGGGCTTTGGCGGTTAAGGGATTTGAAGTCTTTGAAATCCTCTGTAAGCCGGCGACTTCAGATACCAAGTAAGCAATATTGCAGTCAATGTTGCAAAGTGTCTGAGTTAAAAGAGTAAGATGGGACATAGTTGAGGCAGGAGGTGTTTTCTGAGTTGGTCGGGGGAGGTGTTCTGGTGTTCAGAGAGGGTGGGAGGTCTGGGGGGCGAGAACGGTGCTGACGTTGTGGGAGTGGGGAGGTCTGTGGGGGAAATTCTGGCAGTCAGGGGGGAGGTATGTAGGGAAGGACAGGATAGTTAAAGAGGTAGTTGGGGCAGGAGGAGTGGAGGAGGAGTGGAGGAGGTGTGTTTGTAGTTGGTAGGGGTGGATGTCTGGTGTTGGGAGAGGGTGAGAGGCCTGGGGGTGGTAAGCGGGGTGCTGAAGCTGTGGGAATAGGGGAGGTCTGGGGGTGAGAGAAGGGTGATCTGGCAGTGTGCGGGAGGGACAGGCATGGAGAGGGATGAGATAGTTGTAGTGGTTTGGGGACGGGATAGTAGGAGAAGAGAGGGTGTAAGGAGTGAGTGGAGAGGCAACATCAGAGTTGGGGGTGGGGGAAATTCAGAGAGGGGGTGTAGGAGCAGGAGGGGGTGTGGTGGTGCTGGCTAGGAGGGGAGTTTGGGGGAAGGAGAGGGGTTAGCAGTGGTGCTCGGGGTCAGAAGGTAACAGTTGTTGGAGAGCATGGGAATTTGGAGGATGGTGAGTGAGTTTGAGATGTTTTGGGGGTTCGGGGTTGGGTGGTGGATAGGAAGTCATAGAATAGGATATATCTTTGATGTTAGAGATGTCTAGGGGAAGAAGGATATTTGTCGTGGAGGCAGGGGAGCACAGGGTTGTGTCCGGGGAATGGGGAGTAGAAATGAGAGGAGTAGGTAAGGACAATTGGTGGGACAGAGTGCTGAAATGATGCTCAAAGATGTTGAGGTGATCAGAGGCTTGTATGAGGATATTTCAATTTTTGAAGATGGAGATGTACATTTCACCGGAGAAAATAGGGGAAGGAGCAGTAGATAATTTGAAACCGTAAGGAATATTGATAGATTTAGTAACTGGGAGGTAGCGTAGGAAGGTGCACTTTCATTTGGATAGGCGCTTTGAATAATCAATCAATCAATCAGAGCATTTATATAGCGCACTACTCCCCCGGAGGGTCTCAAGGCGCTGGGGGGAGGGGGTCCGCTACTACTCGAACAGCCAGGTCTTGAGCTGCTTCCTGAAGGCGAGGTGGTCCTGGGTCAGGCGGAGGTGGGTCGGAAGGGAGTTCCAAGTCTTGGCGGCCAGGTAGGAGAAGGACCTTCCTCCTGTGGTGGCTCTTCGGATGCGGGGGACGGCGGCGAGGGCGTGGCTGGTCGATCGCAGCTGGCGTTTGGGAGCGTAGAAGTTGAGGCGGCTGTTGAGGTATCCTGGTCCTCGGTTGTGTAGGGCTTTGTGTGCGTGGGTGAGGAGCCGGAAGGTGATTCTCTTGTTGACCGGGAGCCAGTGCAGGTCTCTCAGGTGTCCGGAGATGTGGCTGCGGCGGGGGATGTCCAGGATGAGTCGTGCTGAGGTGTTCTGGATCCGCTGGAGTCTTTTCTGGAGTTTGGCGGTGGTTCCAGCGTAGAGGGAGTTGCTGTAGTCCAGACGGCTGGTGACGGGGGCCTGGGTGACCGTCTTCCTGGTCTCGGTGGGGATCCATCGGAAGATCTTTCGAAGCATGCGCAGGATGTTGAAGCATGACGAGGAGACGGCGTTGACTTGTCTGGTCAAGGAGAGGGAGGAGTCCAGGATGAAGCCCAGGTTGCGTGCGTGGTCTGTTGGTTTGGGTGCGCTGCCCAGGGTGGGGGGCCACCAGGAGTCGTCCCAGGCGGAGGGTGAGGATCCCAGGATGAGGACTTCCGTCTTGTCTGAGTTCAGTTTCAGGCGGTTGTTCGACATCCATTTGGCTACGTCTGTCATCCCTTCGTGTAGGTTGGCTCTGGCGGTGGCGGGGTCGTTGGTGAGGGAGAGGATCAGCTGGGTGTCATCGGCGTAGGAGATGATGTTCAGGTTGTGCTGGCGTGCGATGTCTGCGAGGGGGCTCATGTAGACGTTGAAGAGTGTTGGGCTGAGCGAGGAGCCTTGAGGAACGCCGCAGATGACTTCGGTGGCTTCCGATCTGAACGGGGGGAGGCGGACTCTCTGTGTCCTTCCGGCGAGGAAGGAGGTGATCCACTCCAGTGCCTTCTCCTGGATTCCGACGTTGCTGAGGTGCTGTACTAGGGTACGGTGGCAGACAGTGTCGAAGGCCGCGGAGAGGTCCAGGAGGATGAGGGCCGCTGTTTCTCCGTTGTCGAGCAGGGCTCGGATGTCATCGGTGGCTGCGATCAGGGCGGTCTCGGTGCTGTGGTTGGCCCGGAAGCCAGACTGCGAGTGGTCGAGGGAGCCGTTCATCTCGAGGAAGGCGGCCAGTTGCTTGTTGACGGTCTTCTCGATGACTTTGGCCGGAAACGGGAGCAGCGAGATGGGGCGGTAGTTTTTGAGGTCGGTTGGGTCTGCTGATGGTTTCTTGAGTAGAGCGCTGAGTTCGGCGTGCTTCCAGCTCTCCGGGAAGGTGGCGATGTCGAAGGAGGTGTTGATGATGTCCCGCAGGTGGGGTGCGATGACAGCGTCGGCCTTGTTGAAGACGTGGTGAGGGCAGGGGTCTGTCGGAGATCCGGAGTGGATGGAGTTCATCGTGCGGATGGTGTCTTCGGTGCTGATCGGGGTCCAGGCGCGGATGGTGGTGGTGGGGGGCGGTGGTTCGGTCGTGGCGTGCGTAGATTGAGTGCTGAAGCTGTTGTGTATGTCCGCGATCTTGTTGTGGAAGTAGGATGCGAGGGAGTTGCAGAGGTCTTGCGAAGGGGTGATGTCGTTGTTTCCGGCGTTGGGGTTGGAGAGCTCTTTCACGATGTTGAAGAGTTCCTTGCTGTTGTGTGCGTTGTTGTCCAGTCGTTCCTTGAATGCGGTTTTCTTGGTGACGGTGATCAGCTGGTGGTGTTTTCGGGTGGCGAGCTTGAGGGCAGTCATGTTGTCCGGTGTTGGGTCTCTGCGCCAGGTTTTCTCGAGTGCTCTGCAGTTCTTCTTGGAGCTCTTGAGTTCGTCGTTGAACCATGGGGCTTTCTTGCTGCCGGGTCTGCTCGGCGGGGTCTTCAGAGGGGCGAGGTCGTCTGCGCAGTCGCTGATCCACTTCGTGAGGTTGGTGGCTGCTTGGCTGGGGTTGGTTGTGCTGGTGGGGGGGTTCTTGCTCAGGGAAGTTGCGAGCTGGTCTGCGGTGATCCTGTTCCAGCTTCTGCGGGGAGCCTGTTGCTGGTGATGGTGGAGCGTGGTCCTTCTGAAGTTGAAGTGGACGCAGCTATGGTCCGTCCAGTGGAGCCCCGTGGCGTGGCTGAAGGTGATGTCCTTGCTGGAAGAGAAGATCGGGTCGAGAGTGTGTCCAGCGTAGTGTGTGGGGGTGGTCACCAGTTGCTTGAGTCCGAGGTTGGCGAGGTTGTCCAGCAGGGTGGTGGTGTTGCGGTCGTTGTTGTTCTCCAGGTGGAAGTTGAGGTCCCCGAGGAGGATGTAGTCGGCGGAGGGGAGGGCGTGCGGGCTGACGAAGTCGGCGATGTCCTCGCTGAATTGTGTGCGTGGTCCCGGGGGTCTGTAGATGAGGGTGCCTCTGAGGGTGGTCTTGGGGTTGATGTGGATCTGGAAGTGCAGGTGTTCGGCGGGTGCGAGGGTGTCGTCGGTGTTGGTCGAGATGCGGATGGTGTTCCTGTGGATGATGGCGATGCCTCCTCCTGTCTGGTTGGCGCGGTCTCTCCGGGTGATCTTGTAGCCCTCTGGGATGGCAATGGCGATGTCGGGCGCGGAAGAGGCGTTCATCCAGGTTTCCGTGAGGAAGGCGACGTCAGGGTCTATGGTGTCGAGCAGGTTCCAGAGCTCGACGGCGTGTCTGTGGACGGAGCGGGTGTTGAGCAGGATGCACTTCAGGTGGGTGCTGCTGGAGTTAGGCTTGGTGGGAGCTGGTGTGGCGTGGGTCCGGTTGCAGGTGAACTTGCAGGAGTGACAGCTGAAGGGTCCGTGGGTGCGTCTCGGTGTGGCTCGGTAGCAACCCGGGGTTCGGCCGGTGTTGAGTGCGTTGAGTTCGGTGGCGTCGTAGGTCCGTCTGGTCGGCTTCCGGCGGTGGGGGCCAGGGGTCATGGCACTGGGCGCGGTCCAGGCGCAGACGGGCTTACCTTTGGCGCACCTTCGGCGCTCAATCGGTGCTCCCGCTGCGCGCGTCCGCTGCGCGGTCGCTGAGGGGGCATCATAAGAGGGGAGCAGGTAGGGCGGGTCAGCTGGGAGGCGGGAAGGGGTGCCCAATCGTCTGGCGAGGGGGCGGGGCCGCAATCAGGAGGCGCGGGAACGGGACCGGCAGAGCGGGCGGCCCAGCGGCGGCTGGGGCGCTGCTGACGGCGTCGGCGAGGAGAGGTCTCGGCGAGGGGGCTCGGTGTGCAGGTGAGCAGGGGCACAGAGGCAGGCGCGGCAGGGAGCAGGGGGGCGACCAGGCCAGAGGCGCAGTGGTCGCTCCCTAGATGCAGGTGAGGGTCCCCTTAAGAGGGAAGCAGGTAGGGCGGGTCAGCTGGGAGGCGGGAAGGGGTGCCCAATCGTCTGGCGAGGGGGCGGGGCCGCAATCAGGAGGCGCGGGAACGGGACCGGCAGAGCGGGTGGCCCAGCGGCGGCTGGGGCGCTGCTGACGGCGTCGGCGAGGAGAGGTCTCGGCGAGGGGGCTCAGTGTGCAGGTGAGCAGGGGCACAGAGGCAGGCGCGGCAGGGAGCAGGGGGGCGACCAGGCCAGAGGCGCATAGAAAATGTAGTTGGTTATTATAGGGGACGTGAGACTGTGGTAGTTATTTACAATTAGGGTTTCGGGATGGCGGATTAGTTATTTATGTTTGAAATTTTTCTAAGCATTTTTAGAAAGATTGGGAAGGAAGAGAATGGACCAAGAGTTGGAGCCATATTTGGTGAGGGAGGGGTGTCGGGAGGAGGGATCAGGGTTGGAGTGAAATGTGGGATGGGGACTAAGGTGAAGCATGATGGTCTAAAGGTTGGAGGAGATGGGGAAAGGAGTGAGGGTGGAGTGATATAAAGCTAATAAGAGGATAGCGAGGAGTTAGGGGTGGGAGGTTGAAGTAGGATGAGGGAACAGGCTAAAACACTGTAAAAAAATTGTATTGACAATAAAATATTAATTAATTAATAATAAATGGTTATATACATTTAACACTAAAAACTATCAATAAAAACAAATATTAATTAATACAAATTATCAATACATTTTAAATAATAAAATTACTTCCCACCCTATTCCCCCATAAACCCACAACCCAGCTACAAAACTAAAAGCGCAAAATTCATATAAAAAAAATTAATACATTTAATATAATGACATTTCTGTCCACCCTATTCCGCTATAAATCCACAACCCGCTATGGAATTATAAGCACAAAATTCCTATTAAAATTCATATAAAAATAATAATAATACATTTATTATAATTAAATTACCTACCACCCTATGCCCCTATAAACCCACAACTCGCTACAGAACTAAAAGTGCAAAATGTAGATCATTTTTTTATAACTACTAAAATTATAAAAAATAGAAACAATTCTTGTACACAACATACATCACGTGCATATAAAATATACACTGAAATACATAACATAATAAAAAAAGATATTTTAAACAACTGTATTTTTGCAAACGATATTGGAGACTTTGGTATTTGTAAAATCAATATTATTTACCTGAATTCGATATTCTTAACCTCTATATTTTTGCTGTCGATATTTCTGACCCACGATATTTCGAACTTGGTATTTGTGCACCCCGACATTTTGTCCTCGATATTCTGTTTCGACACCGTTAAATATAGCTTAACGATGATACAATATTTCTCCCAGTGCCTCCGCACTTGCCCAATTGATTTCCTGTATCCAGAATTTAGAGAAATGGTCTACCTTGGGAAACATACCTGTGCCGGGACTTATGTGGAGGGGGGAGTGTCCTCTTGCTGATACTGAAAGGGGTGCCACCAAGAATGGTGGTTCAATCCCTGTGTACAGCCAAAGCAGAACCCATGATGGGGAATGCTTCGATAGTACATGCATTCCAGTGTTTTAACCAAACATTATATACCCACATGAAAACACTACCCCAGGACCACAAAGACAACTTTATGGATGACATAACCCCACCATTGGCGGAGGGAGGCAAGCAGAAAATTGTACTCACCCCATCATGCTGCAGAAGGTACTGATGGCTGTATAAAGCCTAGCGGGTGGCAGGTTCCTCAACTCTAACGGGTTAAGACACCTATGAAAGGTTTGCCCTAAATGAATTTTAGTAGTGCGCAGTCATTTATAAATTCATACCAGATATGAAGAGAAAAACTGTCTAATTATTGATTAGAAATAGGTGCACTTTCTTGCACCAGTATTCCCTTGTTTTCATGAGATTAGCGCACATGCACTGCTAGTCCGAAGCTTGAGAGATGTTTGGTGAGGTCATAGTGTGAATGATGTGTAGTGTGAATGATGTGTAGTAGTACTTGTATAGCACACAAATTGACCCATGAGGGTATCTCGGCGCTTGTACGCATACCGCTGTGGAACCCTTCCTGATTTTCCCTGTGAAGTGCCCACTCCTGGGCACCCCCAAGGTGAAGCCAGGCATCCCAGTGCTGTTGGGGCCGTTGTGGAGATTAAGCAAGCTATTGCCCAGAGTTGCAGAGTGGGATCCATGATTAGAATAGGCACCGAGGCGAGAATTATCAGGTCCGAGGAAATTGAGCCCAAGACCCGCCGAAGCGGGAATTGAACCCTGATCCCAGGCTATACCTCTGCATCAGGGTCTGCCGCTCTAACCATTGAGCTACACTTCTCCAGTTCAATGATGCATTTATCACAGTGACAGTGACCTATTCAGCATAAGCAGTAACAACATTTGTGGACGAGATTCAAGATACCAGTATCTTGCTGCTTTCCATAATGCAACATTGCAGGTTACTGATTTCTTCTGATTTACTAATTTGATCGGTAGATGTTTTGTTGATTTTATTGATCAGGATTTTGTCCCAGCATATGATAAGATAGAAGTTTAATAGGCTGTTATATTTACATACGTAACTATATGATGTTATAGGAGATTTTAATTAGCCCTCATATAAGATGAATTTTTAATGTTACACTACTTGCTAGAACTTTATCAAATAGTTATAAAGTTTACTTGTGAGTAAATGTGCAGCGAGTTGTAATGCTATTCGATGTTGGAAAGTAAACTCTTGCTTGTGAGAGTCCACTGTATTTGTTGAATGATGTGAGAGAGATGATGCAATCTGTCTGTTGGCAGATTGCACTGTATGTGAGAAATGGGATTTTATTTTAGTGGGAACTTTTCATGGAGTTGTTGCAGTTACATGTGTCCATTACAGGTATGGAAATGGGATTTGTTTCAAAAAGAAAAAAAAGCTTTCTTTTCATTTTTTAAGAGACGGGCAATGGTGCGTGGGACCTCTGCCTGCTCTTAAAAAATAAATGTTTTTGCAAATATTCTCACAGAGGAATGAGTCCCGAGGGGGCCCCTTTCCATTTGCAAATGGGTTACCACCTACTTGGAGTAGGTGGAAAAAGTAATTCCATCAATTCTATCGATTTTTAAGTAACCATCGCGTAAATCCCCCATCCTTACTGTACACAGTTCACGGACTGACGGCCCGAAGGAATCTGCCTCAGATGCACCCGCTTCACCATTAACAATCTTAATCAACTCAAGGGACCCGTGCGACAGTTTAGTCGACGAGCAGCTCCCCTGTTTAAACAGATTTGCAATACTAGAGCACATCACTGAGGAAACTCCATCACTCGGAGTAAACAAACAATCTACCACTGGTATTAGTGACTCAGCACCAAGATGTAATTGTGGATCTAGAAATGAGGGGTTGGCTCATAAAGTTGAATCACTCCAATTAGAGGTGGCATTTCTAAAGAAAATGGTGGAGCATTTAAATCAAGGGGTTGAGCTCCTCCCCCTAGCTACCAAGCCACCATCTCAGCCTCCCCCCCTGCACCTGTTACATCAACAAGTATGTCATTGTCTGATGCTCCCCCTGGGGTGGGTGATAGGATTCAAAGTGCGCTACACAATCAAGGCAATGGCCCCTCTTCCATGGTCCCCCTCTTAGTACTGTAAGATCTTATGCTGATTCCACAAAAGCCTCAGGGGTCCACGCACTTCTTCTAATACAGCTGTGCAGGATAGACTCGCCCTTCATGGGAACCCCAACCCCCCTGGGGATAGTTTGCCAACAGTTTATATGGTCAAAGTCCCCAAATGCTCTCATAGGCAAGTTTTTGAAAGCAGTGAATCCCTGCACAACAAAGCAATACACTGGTTGCGCCATGTGAGGGGATGCAGGTCTATAATTCGTGAAGACATGATTAGAGTAAGGAGGATTTCATCAACCAATTCCCAGACAGACTGCATCGAGTTGTTGCTAACCCATGCCGTACTTGCCAAGAATTTATTGGCTCTGGAGTTTCGTACTTCCATCTCCAGAGCACTCAGCCATACAGATTAGACGCTCTCCAATTTGGTTACCATCTAGACCACGGGTACTCATAGTACGGCCCGTGGGCCAACAGCGGCCCGGCAAGCCTTCCCTGGCGGACCGCGGACCGTCCAAACATCGTACCTGTGTTTTAATTTTTATTTTTTTTAAAGTGTGTCAGCAAACACCCCTGCGCGACTCAAGAGACTCTGCAGCTCTGTGAAGGCGGGCAATTCCCGCCATAGTCAGAGTGGGGATGCAGGGGCCTAAGAGGTGAACAAAGCCTCATTAACATGTGAATGGTCTTTTAAAGACCTGTGAAGTGCTCGGGTGCGGCTGTGTGTGTGTGTGCCCGGAAGCTGTCTCAGCCAGGGCGTACACAGGCAGGGTGAGATAAAGAGGGGGACAGAGGGAGAGGGAGGAGGTAGAGGGGGAGAGAGACAGAGGCAGACAGAGGGACAGCGAGGGAGGGAGACAGAGGCAGACAGAGGGAGAGTGAGGGAGAGCGAGGGAGAGGCAGACAGAGGGAGAGCGAGGGAGGGCAAGCGAGGGAGGGAGACAGAGGGAGAGGCAGACAGAGGGAGAGCGAGGGAGAGCTCGAGCGAGGGAGGGAGACAGAGGCTGACAGAGGGGGAGCAAGGGAGGGAGACAGAGGGAGAGCGAGGGAGGGAGACAGATGGGAAGCGAGGGAGAGCGAGGGAGAGCGCGGGAGATTGAAGGAGAGCGAGGGAGAGCGGAGGAGGGAGACAGAGGCCAAGGGAGGGAGGGAGAGCGAGGGAGAGGCAGAGAGAGGGAGAGCGAGGGAGATCGTGGGAGAGCGGCGAGAGTGAGTGAGGGAGACAGAGGCAGACAGAAGGAAGGCGAGGGAGAGCGAGGGAGGGAGACAGAGGTAGAGCGAGGGAGAGCGAGGGATGGAGACAGAGGTAGATAGAGGAAGAGCGAGGGAGAGCAAGAGAGAGCGAGGGAGAGCAAGGGAGAGCGAGGGAGAGCAAGGGAGAGCGAGGGAGAGCAAGGGAGAGCAAGGGAGAGCGAGGGAGAGCAAGGGAGAGCGAGGGAGGGAGAGCGAGGGAGAGCGAGGCAGAGCGAGGGAGAGCAAGGGAGAGCAAGGGAGAACAAGGGAGAGCAAGGGAGAGCAAGGGAGACAGAGGGAGAGCAAGGGAGAGAGAGGGAGGAAGACAGAGGTAGATAGAGGAAGAGCGAGGGAGAGCAAGGGAGAGCGAGGGAGAGCAAGGGAGAGCGAGAGTGAGGGAGACGAGGGAGAGCAAGGGAGAGCGAGGGAGGGAGAGCGAGGCAGAGCGAGGGAGAGCAAGGCAGAGCAAGGGAGAGCAAGGGAGAACAAGGGAGAGCAAGGGAGAGCATGGGAGGGAGACAGAGGGAGAGTGAGGGAGCGCGAGGGAGGGAGACAAAGGGAAGAGCGAGGGAAGGAGACAGGCAGACAGAGGAAGAGCGAGGGAGAGCAAAGAGAGGGAGACAGGCAGAAAGGGAGAGCGAGGGAGACAGAGGCAGACAGAGGGAGAGCAAGGGAGAGCGAGGGAGAGCGAGGGAGGGAGAGCGAGGGAAAGTGAGGCAGAGCAAGGGAGAGCGAGGCAGAGCGAGGGAGGGAGAGCAAGGGAGTGTGTGGCAGAGCAAGGGAGAGTGAAGCAGAGCGAGGGAGAGCAAGGGAGAGCAAGGCGGAGTAAGGGAGAGAGAGGGAGGCAGACAGAGGCAGAGCGAGGGAGAGCGAGGCAGAGCGAGGGAGAGAGAGGGAGAGTGAGGGAGAGCAAGGGAGAGCACGGGAGGGAGACAGAGGGAGAGCGAGGGAGAGGGAGGGAGACAGAGGAGCAAGGGAGAGCAAGGGAGGGGGAGGGAGACAGAGGAGTGAGGGAGAGGGAGGGAGACCGAGGGAGAGCGAGGGAGACAGAGCGAGGGAGGGAGACAGAGTGACAAAAGGAGGGAGACTGTTAGAAGAGGCGATCCCAGAGGGCCAGGTTATGCTCACCCGACCACCCCGTGACCCACCTCTCCCACAAGTAATGCCGAGTCTTAACGTAAGGTCCTCACCCACAGTTCTTTATCAACAGTAAAAAAGGATTCAGCATTCGTCTTTACAAGCGATCGAGAGATCGTAAAGTCTCAGGTATTGGGGAAGCGGGACAGTCTCAGTCTTTAGGCCAATACGATGCGTACCCTGCGCACAGCTCTCAATCCTCGAGCTGGGGGATACGGAAGATGATGATCGTACTGGCTGCTTCACTCACTTCAGGGCGAAACAGGTCGTGTTGGTAGCGTCGATGGTCCAGCCGGACCAGAGTACTCCTCGAGCCGCGACGAGGTCAGCAGGGCTCGATCCAGAGGTTAGTTCTTGAGAAGCCGCGATCACGTCAGCAGGGCTCAGGATGTTCCCACGCAGGTCTTTAGAGTTCACGATCGAGCCGCAACAGCGTCAGCAGGGCTCCGATGTTCTAGTTCCGTCTTTACGAGGAGGGAGCCGCAACAGCGTCAGCCGGGCTCCGGTGTTTCAGTTCCGACTTCACGAGGATGAGCCGCGACAATGACAGCAGGTCTCGAAGAGTTCGAAGGTTGAGTTCCCCAAGGGTAAGCCGCGATCAGATCAGCAGGGCTCTCTTGTCCAGGATACAACTGCCCGCTAGTTTTTAGGTGAGCCTTGATATAGTCCAGTGGCCCTTTGATGCCCGGACTCTCGCAGGCGGAGGTCTCATGCCTTGGGGGCTGGTCGTTGGAGAGGTCCGTCGGTTGGCCCTTTGATCCCTTTGAAGATGCGTCCGGGAATTCCCAGACGGCCAGCAGGGTCTGGAGCCAGCTCTCGGGGGGGCCAGAGGTGCGATCGAAACCGGCCCACAGGGGAAGGCCAGAGGTGTGAGAGAAACCAGTCTCTCAGGGGAGGCCAGAGGTGCAATCGAAACTCCCTGTCTTCTCTCACTCTGGGAGCCTTTAACCCCCCAACCGGGACTGGCGCGTCTGGAGCCTAGGTTTCGCTGAGGCCGGGGTGATGCAAGGCCCAAGGAGTCAGGGACCTCGGAAAGGGAAAATGGTTGCCGGGGCCCTGTGGGGTGATGCAGGTTCGGGGTGCCCGGGGCCGGGAAGGAGGACGGGAAATGCGGGGCTAGTCGTCGGCTGGTGGGGTCGTGTAGGGAGTTTGAGTGTACATGGACAGTATGACCAGGGTTTTCTGGGTGCAGCGCTAGGCTAACGGGGTGCTGAGGAACGGGGGGAACCACGCCACGAGGCCAGGTCCAACAGAGACAGAGCGAGGGAGGGAGACAGAATGACAAAGGGCGGGAGACAGAGCGAGGGAGGGAGGAAGACAGAGTGAGGGAGGGAGACAGAGTGAGGGAGGGAGACCTCAGAGTGAGGGAGACCTCAGAGTGAGGGAGGGGGAAGGAGAGAGAGGGAGACAGAGGGAAGGAGGGAGAGGGAAGTAAAGAGAGAGGGAAGGAGAGAGAGGGTGAGGGAAACAGAGAGAGGGAGAGGTAAACAGAGAGAGGGAGAGAGAGTGAGACAGTCAGAGTGAGTGAGACAGAGGGAGAGAGGGAGTGAGACAGTCAGAGTGAGTGAGACAGAGGGAGAGAGGGAGTCAGAGGGATTGAGACAGTCAGAGTGAGTAAGACAGATGGAGACAGAGAGACAGAGGGAGAGAGAGGTAGGGAGAGGGAGAAAGAGGGAGGGAGAGAGGGAAGGAGACAGAGAGAGTATCAGACCTTACTATCTTGTCAAAACGACTGTTCTAATTCTTACCTTTGACTTGCACGGGAACAGAGATGCTAGGTCCCAAAACCCTCTCAGGAATACTCCAGAGGTCAACTTATACTGAGCCTCAGAACTACTCCCTCGGGGGAAAGGGGAATGGATAAAATAACAAACAAAGACGAGACTGGTCCTGGGCTGATTCCTCTAGTTCTTAGTCTGTCCCGCAGACTTCTTTCTTCTATGGAACCTCTGGAACGAATAGGCAATTAACTACCAGTTCTAATCTTTCCTCTCCTACTCTATTCTGGTCTTCCAAGATCTATGCTTCTCTTCTGTCTTTTCTGTTTATTCTAGTTATCAGATTTATGTCAAATTAGTTGATCCTGAAATGACAAGATTGAAGTTTTTTAACTTTAGTTCTTGCTTTGTCTAACTTCCTATTTATTATCTACTGACTCCTTTACTTACTTCACTAATTCGCCGTACTCTTATTATTCTTCTTTTCTTCTCTGTTCTGAATATTCTTTTCCTATGTCCGTGTTTACTCACTCCTATCTATAGAATACATAAATGCTCATTAGTTTTCCACCTAAGCTTAACCATGTATTTATCTATTCTTAAGTTTTTCACTTACTCTTAAGAGAGTTTGCTGCTTATTACTCCTTCTCTTCTATTAGGCGTCTATTCTTTCCTGCTTTCTTTAATATTAACCTTCTGTTCCTTTTGTTTCATAGGTTACCCTTCTTATTTGACTGACTGAAGATTCGAAGGAAAACCTCTCCTCTACGATTGCTGGTAAGTATCGAATTATCTTATTCACTATTTATGTGTCTTATTAACTCATATTCTCATTCTCTCAAGTCACTTAGCTTTTGTCTTTTTTCGGTGTTTCTCTCCTCAGGTCTCCGGTTCTCACTACGAGCTCGCGCTGATATCTGCCGCTGTGTGGAATCCGTAATTCACAGGAATGCCGGTGGTGCTGAAACACTGGTGAGGTATTTAAAAAAAAAAAAACAAGTTAAATCGTTTTTCTCAATTCTGTATTCAAGGCACTCTGCTATTCGTTACCTTAACCTCTCTACAAGGGGGCCTTAAATGATAACTCCGACTAAACTATGAACGCAGTAAAATGGCTTCTTAACCCGGTAGATTCTCTGGTGAAGTGCGCACTTTCCCTCACATTCGCGCTTCACATCGATCACCGAGCAGCTGCGGTCTAAAGACTAGACCGTGACTTGGATATCGAAATCGCCGGCCATCTTGGAACACCGATTTCGCACGAGAACCGTCCAGGAATATTTTTCTGGCAGTACTTCGCTCGTTTCATTCAAATCGGAGTGGACTGTTGCCAAAATCTGAGTTGGGGTCCTGACAGTACCCTTCAACAAAGGAGGTCCTGTCACCCTTGGTTTTGCAGGGAATCGCTGATGAAATCCTTATGAGGCTGAGGTCCTGGATGGAGGATGGGAATATCCTCTCGCACTGTCAAGCAGGGTTGACAGAAGGTGGGCACGATAGACCAGGTCTTCAGATTTTTCATGATCCACTGGAAAGCAGTGGTGATTGGGAAAGGTAGTTTGTATTTGGCGTTCATAGATCTGAAGACCACATTCGATCTCGTGCCACGCGCCAAGCTTTGGCAGGTCCTGCATGAACTGGGTATCTCCCCTCAGATTCTCAATTTTATAAAAACGTTTCCATGAGGACAACTTTGCCAGAATAAGGTGGGGTTCTCAGGGGCAGCTGACGGAGAGGGTCGTGGTGAACAGGGGGTGCACCAGGGTTGCATCCTGGCCCGACCCTGTCCTCTTTATTTATGAACGGGGTGGTAGATCATCTTAGAGCGGTACCAGCTGTCACTCCAATTTTGGCCTGGGAGAAAACCACCACCCTCCTGTTCGCCAACGCTGATTTCCAAAACACCGGGCGGCCTTCAGAAACTTTTAAATAGGTTTAGCCTTTTTTGCGACTCTGATGGGTTGACAATAAATACAAGCAAAACAAAGTTAATGATAATCAACCCACCGAAACGCTTCAGAAACGGCATGACCCTTAATGACGTTCCACTTGACACCATTGAGTCTTTGGACTATCTGGGAATCCGGGTCGTAAAAGGGATGAAATAGAGCTCCCACATGGCCAAGATGCTCCTTAGCCGTAAACGGGTGTCCGGGGCTATCATAAGAGAGCAGCATCTGTCTGTAAACAGGCCAGTTGCCCCCGCCAATGTAGTCTATGATGGTAAAGCGCTACCCTCGGCCTTATACGGGGCTGAGTTATGGGTCTTCGAGAACCCCACTGAACTGGCAAGATCCGAAAATAAGTTCTTTAGGGATCTAGTCTCTCTTCCAAACTCTACCCCACTGAAGCCCCTATACCAGGACTTGGGAAGACGTTCCATCAAGGATATTGTACGTCTGCGCCCCTTACTCTTTTGGGCACGCAAAAGAAGGACCCCTGAGCTATCCAATTATACTGCTGCCCTTAGCGAATTGATAATAGCTGACATAGGAAATAGGATCAAATGGATCCCCAACCTCAGACAGCTTTGAATTGATATTGGGTTTGGGGAGGCTTGGGCTAGTCATACTCCACCATCCAAGCAGGACCTAAAAAGTGCCTACTGGCAATGGGTACAGGAAGAAGAGATGCGCAATCCCAAAATGGGGAAACTCACTGAGATGTTCCTTGAGCATAAACCCATTTGCAAATTAGAATCCTTTCTTGATTTTATTCAAACACCTAGAGATAGGGCACTTTATCTGAAAATGAGATTAGGGACTCTCCCGCTAAACGAGGTGACAGCAACCTGGAACCGGCATAAATCTCCATCTGTTCCCTGCCCAGGCTGTGCAGCCCCAAATGAGTCCATTGCCCATTTCTTCTTTGCGTGCCCGGGGTACAGGATGGCTAGAGCCAAGTGGCTCAAACCAGTCTGTAAAATGCTTGGCTCCAAGAACTACTGGGTGGCATTGCGCATCTTAAAGACTGACACCTCCTCCCTTACTCTGGTCTGTGAGTGGCTACATTTTTGGGTTGCGCATGGCTAAGAACAAAGCTCTTAGCGAGAAATAGCTGCCCGGCAGCCCATGCACATGTCACTTGATGTACTTACCGTGATCATTGTTTTTTACGTTTTTTATGAAACTTTTTAACCTAATTTTAATTGTAAATATATGATGTATAGTCGGTCTTATCTATTACATTGCATATATGTTTTATATATATGAATTTTGGATGTATATGCTTTTATGATAAATTTGATCGAATAAAGCTCATTACTACTGTTAAATGGGTTACCACCTACTTGAAGTAGGTGGAAAAATGTTGATGTTTTGCAACCTTACGTCGGTTGCAAAACATTCACCATACCACTGCGATTCGGTATTAGGAATGGACGCACTAAACACGCCCCTTACTAATATCAAGTCGGAAGCCCAATTTGCAATTCAGTGATAGATTACTAAATTTCAAATTGGGCCTTTGTACATTAAAAATTGTTATTTGGAGGAGGCAATCGTATTCTGTGATTGGGGAAGTTTGCGACCTCACAAAAGGTTTGTACACCTGGCCCTCAGTGGTTACACAAGGAGCTCTTCTGTTTAAAGGTTCATTGTCATACACATGGTTAACTTGAAAAGAATGTAAGATCGTATGTGACAGACTGATATAAAACCGACATGACCATTCCTGTCCTACACTGGCTGCTGCCCTACACAAAGAATGAGACTGCATTTGCATTCCTGGGGAAAGTAGCCACCTCCGGCATATAATATCTCGGATGGAAGCAGCTACTATTGGCCAGTCAAAGGCCGGCACATTGCAGGCTCCATAACTGGACCAGTGTTCTTCTTTGGCTGAGAGCCTGAATTATTGTGAGCGACCATGAGAAACTTATTCAGTTAAATCAGGGCCGCTGTTGTATTTACTGTTGTTAATTGTTGAATTTGCTCTTGTTAATGTGACTAACTAAAGTTAACTTACAGTATTTACCTTTCTCCTGTCATTATAGTTCTCTAGAGTTCTTCCAGAGGACATCTAATTGTTTGAAAGGCAACTAACCTCTGCATTAAGGGCAGAACATTCTGCAAAATCTAGACTCCTTATAATTTGCCGCAAGATAAGACGAACCAGAGCCATGGGCATGTCCCTGCCCCCAATGCTGAACACATTGGGAATGTTCCATCAATATTCCAATCAGTGTTGGGCACATTTAAACCGAATCTCCCACTCAGCCAGCCAAATTCAACACCAAAAATTGACTCTAAATTGGTAAACCTGAAGCATTGCGCTGATTCAAAATTGACAAAATCAGAGCAAACTAGGGAATTTGAAGACTCTCTGAGACTACTACCATCTTACGCAAAGGCAAGATTTGAGAGACATTGGTGTGACACAATTTGCAACGGCAACAAACCGGATAGAGATACAAAGCTACGGTTCCCCTAACATAACCCTCTGCAGACCAATGTTCACAAGTGTTGCGATGACTCACTGTCCAATATTGCCTACAGCATGAGACAAAAAAAACTATCAAACCCACTGAAAAAGCCTGCGCTTGTAGTGGCAGATTCACCGCCCACCTCAACAAAGAATCTATTGCCTTAGGCAAACAAATCTGCAAATACAATGGCAACACGCAACAGACAGAAAGTCAAGGACACTAGCCACACAATGATAAATTGAAAAAAACATTTGTCATATATTTAAAGAAACAATCACATTCATACACTGATCATGTTGAAAGCTGTGATCCAACATCTTCAGAGGAGCGTGAGATTGGATCACCCCAAGCCCCACCCACCTCCATCAAGATCTACTGGTTGAGATGCAAAAAGCCTTAACTTTAATCATGAACACAACCAACAAGACCCCATAATGGGGAGTAAGAGCCAAAGCAACAGAAAGAAGAGTGACAGGGACCTGCTGTAACTAAATCCATTCCAATCTGCCAGGTACTGCAAGGCATCCTTTTTATAAGACACAAGAAAACCACAAAAACAGGGCAAAACATCTCCATCAAAACACCCCAGCTCTACTCCCGCTCAATCAGGCCATCAAATTGCGCTACCTTAATCTGTGGAAGAGCCCTCTCCTCATCTCCTGCACATGGATAGGCCTCGCTTGTGCATGTCCTCAGGCTTCTTGAGAGAAGGATGACCTCAAGCACCCAGCAAGATTAGCTCACCAAACCTTTTTGCTCTGGCAGCTCCAAATTGTTGCTTCCATTCTCCACTATCCTGCCAGTGGTTTCCTTTTTTGCCTCACACAAGGGCCAGGCCACTATTGTCCCCAGTGCATTCTTCATTGCTCCCATATGCTTTCCCTCTTATAGGGGCGGCCTCTCCACTCATAGACCTGCTGTTCCACCAACATGCACCCATCCATGTCTGTTTACCCAGAGGTCAAATTTTGAGGCATATCAGATCCTTACTTCTTGCCCACATTCCTTTTTGCTGTTGTCAGCCCCATGGTGGGGAGAGTTCTGTGTGTGTGTGGTGTGTTCAATCTCTCCAAATGTTGAGTACCTCTAGCCTGGGAGACAGTTTTCCCTGGGATGCAGTGACATCGCTCTGGCACGCCCATGCAGCCTTCAGTAGCCAGTTAGCCTTTGGCAGCCCCATTGTGCGTGAAGAAAGGTTCCCAATCAGCTGCATCCTCTGGCACAGAGATCTGACCCTATTTTCCCCCATCTTACACAGCCTATATTTTGTTTAGTAGGATGTATGTAGAAAGAGCAGCTGGACCAGGCAAAAGCTAGCCCAGATCACTATTTCTCGAGGGTGCTAAGTGCCTACTTCCACCGCCCTCTTTAGCTTCTCTACGGCATTTCAGTAATTGTTGAGCAGCTATAAGTAAGTGAGATGGTTTCTTGGTAAGGGGTTCTGACAGTAGGGTGGTCTTTCAGCGGGGGCACATTTGCAACCTATGCTCCCACCACTATGTGAGTCGAGATAGTATGGTGTGTCTGGAACTAGAAAAAGACCTCCATCTCAGCCATCTGGCAGTCCTCCCAAAGGACAACCCTGGTGTATCAGCCTCCTATTTTGGCAAAAGCTCCCAATTCTCAGAGTCATATCTAGTCCCATCCCTCAGATCTCTGCGTATTCTGCACTTCAGCCTGTGCCACACTGTCCCATATCAGGGTTTGATTAACTAATGCCTTCTCCCATACACTTATCTAGTGGTCTCCTTCCATGATCGAATCATGGACTTGGTATGACACTTTAGTTCTGCCATTGTCTTGGGTCCATACAAAACTGTTGGGTAGCCCCTATTTCCCAGAATCACTGTATCTACTTTTAGGAATGGCTCATTGCAATGCAGAATATTATTCCTAGCTATCCAGTAGCGCAATTCCACTGTCATAGACTCCCCTTGTGAGTTTGGCAAGCTGTTGGCACGTCCCCTCCATCACACAGTAGCATTGGGATTTCTGCCTCCAGCTTTCTTTTTTCTCTTTGTTTTTATAGATTAGGATAAAACAGTGTGGACCATCAGTCAAAGTGAATACAAAACACTTCCAGCATCAATTTCTGTCCACACTCCCCTGACCCTCCCCCACTCTTCGACCCTCCCATTCCCACTCAGGAGAACTGCATGGATATGACTCACTCGGCTGTGAAACTCAGGAGTTACTAAGGATAGCATGCGTCATTTGTTCATGGCCACATGTGAAACATCCTAGAAAAGGTCAAGAGTATATTCTCGAAAAATGAGCAGATCTAATGTATTTACTTCTCACATTAACAATGTCCTTTAGGTGGGAGGACCCCAGCTTAAGTATAATGCTGCTGGGGCAGACAGCAGGTGCTTCCCGTGGTGCTCTTACTCGATGTGCCTGGATTAAGGGAATCTTATGTGGTGGGCCCTCTTTGAGTACAATTTAGAAAAGAGACTTATGGTACAGGATGATGTCATCACATTCCTCTGTTCCAAAACATTCTGGATCAGCACATTATCTCACCGTGATCCGTTTTACGAATCTTTCAATTTTCCCAGAGCGCCTTGATTTCTTCAACCTTATTAGATAGGGAACCCAGTATGTTCTTGACCTCTTTGCTCATGGCAAGTATGTCATCTTCGTTGTTTGCCACAAGGTCACCCATGCCTCTATTTCATTAGTCACTCACGACCTTGACCTATACCCACTCTTTCCAACAAGTCAACTAGGTATGTCCTCGCCGGAGTGTTGCAGACCTTGACCTTTGGCCCCCTCTTTCCCACGCGTCAGGTATGTCTATCCTCGCCGGAGTGTTGAAGATCTTGACCTTTGACCCACACTTTCCCACGCTACAGGTAGGTATGTCCTATCAGGAGTGTAGAAGACCTTGACCTTTTACCCCCTCCTTCCCATGCGTCAGGTAGATATGTCCTCTCCGGAGTGCTGAAGACCTTGACCTTTGACTCGCTAACTCCAAAGCGTCAGGTAGGTATGTCCTCGCTGGACATTCAAAGACCTTGGCCTTTGACACACACTTTCCTATGCGTCAGGTTGGTATGTCCTCGCCGGAGTATCGAAGACCTTGGCCTTTGATCCACTCTTTCCCACGCTTCAGTTAGGTATGTCATCGCTGGAGTGTCGAAGACCTTGACCTTTGACCCCCTCTTTCCAACGTGTCAGGTAGGTATGTCCTCTCTGGAGTGTCGAAAACCTTGACCTCTGACCCCCTCTTTCCCACGCGTGAGGTAAGTATGTCCTCGCCGGAGGGTCGAAGACCTTGACCTTTGACCCACTCCTTCCCACACGTCAGGTAGGTATGTCCTCGCAGGAGTGTCGAAGACCTTGACCTTTGAACCACTCTTTCCAACACTTTCCGATAGGTATGTCCTCGCCGGGGTGTTGACTACCTTGACCTTTGACCCCCTCTTTCCCACGCGTCAGGTAGGTATGTCCTAGCCGGAGTTTCCAAGACCTTGACCTATGACCTTCTCTTTCCTATGCGTGAAGTATGTATGTCCTCGCCGAAGGGTCGAAGACCTTGACCTTTGACCCACTCTTTCCTACACGTCATGTAGGTATGTCCTCTCAGGAGCGTTGACCTTGACTCAGTCTTTCCCAAGCGTCAGGTAGGTATGTCCTCTCTGGAGTGTCCCAGACCTTGACCTATGACCCCCTCTTTCCCACTCGTGAGGTATGTATGTCCTTGCCGGAGAGTCGAAGACCTTGACCTTTGACCCACTCTTTCCCACGCATCAGGTAGGTATGTCCTCGCCTTAGTGTCGAAGACCTTGAACTTTGACCCACTTTTTCCAACACTTCAAATAGGTATGTTCTCGCCGGCGTGTTGTCTACCTGGTACTTTGACCCACTCTTTCCCACGCGTCAGGTAGGTATGTCCTAGCCGGAGTGTCGAAAAACCTTGCCCTTTGAAGCACTCTTTCCAACACTTTCCGGTAGGTATGTCCTCGCCTTACTGTTGAAGACTTTCACCTTCGACCTACTTTTTACAACACTTTCCGGTAGGTATGTCCTCCCCGGAGTGTTGGTGACTTTGACCTTTGACCCCCTATTTTCCACACGTCAGGTAGGTATGTCCTCGCCGGAGTGTTGAAGACCATGACCTTTGACCTCTCTTTCCTACGAGTCAGGTAGGTATGTCCTCTCAGTAGTGTTTAAGACCTTGACCGTTTACCCCCTCTTTCCCAGGCGTCAGGTAGATATGTCCTCTCCAGAACGTTGAAGACCTATGACCCCCTATTTCCCACGTGTGAGGTAAGTATGTCCTCGTCGGAATGTTGAAGACCTTGACCTTTGACCCACCTCTTTTCCACGCGTCACATATGTATATCCTTGCCGGAGTGTCGAAGACCTTGACCTTTGACCACCTCTTTCCCTTGCAACAGGTAGGTATGTCCTAGCCAAAGTGTTCAAGACCTTGACCTTTGACCCTCTCTTTCCCACGCGTCAGGTAGGTATATCCTCGCCGGAGTTTCGAACACCTTGACTTTTGACCCCATCTTTCTCACTCGTCAGGTAGGTATGTCCTCACCGGAGTGTTGAAGACCTTGACCTTTGACCCCCTCTTTCCCACGGGTCACGTATGTATATCCTTGCCGGAGTTTCGAAGATCTTGACCTTTGACCACCTCTTTCCCATGCAACAGGTAGGTATGTCCTAGCCAGAGTGTCGACGACCATGATCTTTAACCCACTTTTTCCAACACTTTCCGATAAGTATGTCCTCACTGGAGTGTTGAAGACCCTGACCTTTCACCCCCTCTTTCCCACGCGTCAGGTAGGTATGCCCTCGCCGGAGTGTTAAAGACCATGACCTTAGTCCTCTCTTTCCCACGCGTCAGGTAGGTATGTCCTCGCAGGAGTGTTGAAGACCTTGACCTTTGACCCACTTTTTCCAACAATTTCCGGTAGGTATTTCCTTGCCGGAGTGTTGAAGACCTTGACATTTGACCCCCTCTTTCCCACACGTCAGGTAGGTATATGCTCTCCGGAGTGTTGAAGACCATGACCCGCTCTTTCCCACGCGTCAGGTAGGTATGTCTTTGCCAGAGTGTCGAATCTTTTGACCCACTCTTTCCCACGCATCAGGTAGGTATGTCCTCTCAGGACTTTCGAAGACCTTGACCCTTGACCCACTCTTTCCCACACGTCAAGAAGGTATGTCCTCGCAGGAGTCTCAAAGACCTTGACCTTTGACCCACTTTTTTCAACAATTTCAGGTAGGTATGTCATCGCCGGAGTGTTTAAGACCATGACCTTTGACCCCCTCTTTCCTACGCGTCAGGTAGGTATGTCCTCGCCGGAGTGTTGAAGACCTTGACCTTTGACCCACTTTTTTGAACAATTTCAGGTAGGTATGTCCTCGCCGGAGTGTTTAAGACCATGACCTTTGACCCCCTCTTTCCTACGTGTCAGGGAGGTATGTCCTCGCCGGAGTGTTCAAGACCTTGCCCTTTGACCCCCTCTTTCCTACGCGTCAGGTAGGTATGTCCTCTCGGAGTGTTGAAGACCTTGACCTTTGAACCCTCTTTCCCATGCATCAGGGAGGTATATCCTCGCCGGAGTGTTCAAGACCTTGACCTTTGACCTCCTCTTTCTTATGCGTCAGGTAGGTATGTCCTTGCCGGAGTGTTGAAGGCCTTGACCTTTGACCCTCTCTTTCCCACGCGTCAGGTAGGTATATCCTCGCCGGAGTGTCGAACACCTTGACTTTTGACCCCATCTTTCTCACTCGTCAGGTAGGTATGTCCTCACCGGAGTGTTGAAGACCTTGACCTTTGACCCCCTCTTTCCCACGCGTCACGTATGTATATCCTTGCCGGACTGTCGAAGACCTTGACCTTTGACCACCTCTTTCCCTTGCAACAGGTAGGTATGTCCTAGCCGGAGTGTCGATGACCTTGACCTTTGACCCACTTTTTCTAACACTTTCCGGTAAGTATGTCCTCGCCGGAGTGTTGAAGACCTTGACCTTTGAACCCTCTTTCCCATGCATCAGGTAGGTATGTCCTCGCCAAAGTGTTCAAGACCTTGACCTTTGACCCTCTCTTTCCCACGCGTCAGGTAGGTATATCCTCGCCGGAGTTTCGAACACCTTGACTTTTGACCCCATCTTTCTCACTCGTCAGGTAGGTATGTCCTCACCGGAGTGTTGAAGACCTTGACCTTTGACCCCCTCTTTCCCACGGGTCACGTATGTATATCCTTGCCGGAGTTTCGAAGATCTTGACCTTTGACCACCTCTTTCCCATGCAACAGGTAGGTATGTCCTAGCCAGAGTGTCGACGACCATGATCTTTAACCCACTTTTTCCAACACTTTCCGATAAGTATGTCCTCACTGGAGTGTTGAAGACCCTGACCTTTCACCCCCTCTTTCCCACGCGTCAGGTAGGTATGCCCTCGCCGGAGTGTTAAAGACCATGACCTTAGTCCTCTCTTTCCCACGCGTCAGGTAGGTATGTCCTCGCAGGAGTGTTGAAGACCTTGACCTTTGACCCACTTTTTCCAACAATTTCCGGTAGGTATTTCCTTGCCGGAGTGTTGAAGACCTTGACATTTGACCCCCTCTTTCCCACACGTCAGGTAGGTATATGCTCTCCGGAGTGTTGAAGACCATGACCCGCTCTTTCCCACGCGTCAGGTAGGTATGTCTTTGCCAGAGTGTCGAATCTTTTGACCCACTCTTTCCCACGCATCAGGTAGGTATGTCCTCGCAGGACTTTCGAAGACCTTGACCCTTGACCCACTCTTTCCCACACGTCAAGAAGGTATGTCCTCGCAGGAGTCTCAAAGACCTTGACCTTTGACCCACTTTTTTCAACAATTTCAGGTAGGTATGTCATCGCCGGAGTGTTTAAGACCATGACCTTTGACCCCCTATTTCCTACGCGTCAGGTAGGTATGTCCTCGCCGGAGTGTTGAAGACCTTGACCTTTGACCCACTTTTTTCAACAATTTCAGGTAGGTATGTCCTCGCCGGAGTGTTTAAGACCATGACCTTTGACCCCCTCTTTCCTACGTGTCAGGGAGGTATGTCCTCGCCGGAGTGTTCAAGACCTTGCCCTTTGACCCCCTCTTTCCTACGCGTCAGGTAGGTATGTCCTCCCGGAGTGTTGAAGACCTTGACCTTTGAACCCTCTTTCCCATGCATCAGGGAGGTATATCCTCGCCGGAGTGTTCAAGACCTTGACCTTTGACCCTCTCTTTCCCACGCGTCAGGTAGGTATATCCTCGCCGGAGTGTCGAACACCTTGACTTTTGACCCCATCTTTCTCACTCGTCAGGTAGGTATGTCCTCACCGGAGTGTTGAAGACCTTGACCTTTGACCCCCTCTTTCCCACGCGTCACGTATGTATATCCTTGCCGGACTGTCGAAGACCTTGACCTTTGACCACCTCTTTCCCTTGCAACAGGTAGGTATGTCCTAGCCGGAGTGTCGATGACCATGACCTTTAACCCACTTTTTCCAACACTTTCCGGTAAGTATGTCCTCACCGGAGTGTTGAAGACCCTGACCTTTGACACCCTCTTTCCCACGCGACAGGTAGGTATGCCATCGCCAGAGTGTTAAAGATCATGACCTTTGTCCTCTCTTTCCCACGGTCAGGTAGGTATTTCTTCGAAGGAGTGTTGAAGACCTTGCCCTTTGACCCACTTTTTCCAACAATTTCCGGTAGGTATTTCCTTGCCGGAGTGTTGAAGACCTTGACATTTGACCCCCTCTTTCCCACACGTCAGGTAGGTATATGCTCTCTGGAGTGTTCAAGACCATGACCCGCTCTTTCCCACGCGTCAGGTAGGTATGTCTTTGCCAGAGTGTCGAATCTTTTGACCCACTCTTTCCCACGCATCAGGTAGGTATGTCCTCGCAGGTCTTTCGAAGACCTTGACCTTTGACCCACTCTTTTCCACACGTCAGGTAGGTTTGTCCTCGCAGGAGTCTCGAAGACCTTGATCTTTGACCCACTTTTTTCAACAATTTCAGGTAGGTATGTCCTCGCCGGAGTGTTTAAGACCTTGACCTTTGACCCCCTCTTTCCTACGCGTCAGGTAGGTATGTCCTCGCCGAAGTGTTGAAGACCTTGACCGTTGACCCCTCTTTCCCATGTATCAGGTAGGTATGTCCTCGCCGGAGTATTCAAGACCTTGACCTTTGACCCCCTCTTTTCTACGCGTCAGGTAGGTATGTCCTGCCGGAGTCTTGAAGGCCTTGAACTTTGACCCTCTCTTTCCTACGCGTCAGGTAGGTATGTCCTCGCCGGAGTGTTGAACACCTTGACCTTTGACTCCCTCTTTCTCACTCGTCAGGTAGGTATGTACTCACCGGAGTGTTGAAGACCTTGCCCTTTGACCCCCTCTTTCCTACGCGTCAGGTAGGTATGTCCTCGCCGGAGTGTTGGAGACCTTGACCTTTGAACCGTCTTTCCCATGCATCAGGTGGGTATGTTCTCGCCAGGGTGTTCAAGACCTTGACCTTTGACCTCCTCTTTCCTACGCGTCAGGTAGGTATGTCTTCACCGGAGTGTTGAAGGCCTTGACCTTTGACCCTCTCTTTCCCACGCGTCAGGTAGATATATCCTCGCCGGAGTGTCGAACACCTTGACCTTTGACCCCCTCTTTCCCACATGTCACGTATGTATATCCTTGCCGGAGTGTCGAAGACCTTGACCTTTGACCACCTCTTTCCCTTGCAACAGGTAGGTATGTCCTAGCCGGAATGTCGACGACCATGACCTTTGACCCACTATTTCCAACACTTTCCGGTAAGCATGTCCTCACCGGAGTGTTGAAGACCCTGACCTTTGACCACCTCTTTCCCACGCGTCAGGTAGGTATGCCCTCGCTGGAGTGTTAAAGACCATGACCTTTGTCCTCTCTTTCCCACGCGTCAGGTAGGTATGTTCTCGCAGGAGTGTTGAAGACCTTGACCTTTGGCCCACTTTTTCCAACAATTTCCGGTAGGTATTTCCTTGCCGGAGTGTTGAAGACCTTGACCTTTGACCCCCTCTTTCCCGCACGTCAGGTAGGTATATGCTCTCCGGAGTGTCGAATCTTTTGACCCACTCTTTCCCACGCATGAGGTAGGTGTGTCCTCGCCGGACTTTCGAAAACCTTGACCTTTGACCCACTCTTTCCCACACGTCAGGTAGGTATGTCCTCGCAGGAGTCTTGAAGATCTTGACCTTTGACCCACTTTTTCCAACAATTTCAGGTAGGTATGTCCTTGCCGGAGTGTTGAAGACCTTGACCTTTGACCCACTCTTTCCCACACATCAGGTAGGTATGTCCTCGCCGGAGTGTTTAAGACCTTGACCTTTGACCCCCTCTTTCCTACTCGTCGGGTAGGTATGTCCTCATCGGATTGTTGAAGACCTTGACCACTCTTTCCCATGCATCAGGTAGGTATGTCCTCGCCGGAGTGTTCAAGACCTTCCCTTTGAACCCCTCTTTCCTACGCGTCAGGTAAGTATGTCCTTTCCGGACTGTTGAAGGCCTTGACCCTCTCTTTCCCACACGTTAGGTAGGTATGTCATCGCCGGAGTGTCGAACACCTTGACCTTTGACCCCCTCTTTCCGACGCGTCACGTATGTATATCCTTGCCGGAATGTCGAAGACCTTGACCTTTGACCACCTCTTTCCCTTGCAACAGGTAGGTATGTCCTAGCCGGAGTGTCGACGACCTTGTCCTTTGACCCACTTTTTCCAACACTTTCCGGTAAGTATGTCCTCACCGGAGTGTTGAAGACCCTGACCTTTGACCCCCTCTTTCCCACGCGTCAGGTAGGTATGCCCTCGCCGGAGTGTTAAAGACCATGACCTTTGTCCTCTCTTTCCCACGCGTCAGGTAGGTATGTCCTCTCCGTAGTGTTTAAGACCTTGACCTTTTACCCCCTCTTTCCCACGCGTCAGGTAGATATGTCCCCTCCGGAGCATTGAAGACCTTGACCCGCTCTTTCCCACACGTCAGGTAGGTATGTCCTCGCCAGAGTGTCGAAGACCTTGACCTTTGACCCCATCTTTCCCACTCGTCAGGTAGGTATGTCCTAGCAGGAGTGTCGACGACCTTGTCCTTTGACCCTCTCTTTCCCACGCGTCAGGTAGGTATATGCTCTCCGGAGTGATGAAGACCATGACCCGCTCTTTCCCATGCGTTAGGTAGGTATGTCCTTGCCAGAGTGTCGAAGACCTTAACCTTTGACTCGCTCTTTCCCACGCGTCAGGTAGGTATGCCTTCGCCGGACTTTCAAAGACCTTGACCTTGATCCACTCTTTCCCACGCGTCAGGTAGGTATGTCCTCGCAGGAGTGTTGAAGACCTTGACCTTTGACCCACTTTTTCCAACAATTTCCGGTAGGTATTTCCTTGCCGGAATGTTGAAGATCTTGACCTTTGACCCACTCTTTCCCACACATCAGGTAGGTATGTCCTTGCCGGAGTGTTCGAGACCTTGACCTTTGACCCCCTCTTTCCTACGCATCAGGTAGGTATGTCCTCGCCGGAGTGTTGGAGACCTTTACCTTTGACCCCTCATTCCCATGCATCAGGTAGGTATGTCTCTCCGTAGTGTTTAAGACCTTGACCTTTTACCCCCTCTTTCCCACACGTCAGGTAGATATGTCCTCTCCGGAGCTTTGAAGAACTTGACCCGCTCTTTCCCATGCGTCAGGTAGGTATGTCCTCGCCGGAGTGGCCAACACCTTGACCTTTGACCCCCTCTTTCTCACTCGTCAGGTAGGTATTTCCTCGCCGGAGTGTCGAAGACCTTGAACCTCTTTCCCACGATTCAAATAGGTATGTCCTCTCCGAAGTGTTGAAGACCTTAACCTTTGACACCCTCTTTCCCACGCGTCAGGGAGGTATGTCCTCGCCGGAGTGCCGAAGACCATGACCTATGACCCCCTCTGTCCCACGCGTGAGGTAGGTATGTCCTCAGCGTAGTGTCGAAGACTTTGACCTTTGACCCACTCTTTCCCATGCGTCAAGTAGGTATGTCCTCGCCGGAGTGTCGAAGACCTTGACATTTTACTGCCCCTTTCCAAAGCGTCAGGTAGGTATGTCCTCCCCGGAGTGTTGAAGACTTTGACCCACTCTTTCCCATGCGTCAGGTAGGTATGTCCTTGCAGGAGTGTCAAACACCTTGACCTTTGACCCTCTCTTTCCCACGCTTCAGGTAGGTATGTATTCGCCGAAGTGTCGAAGACCTTAACCTTTGACTCCTTCTTTCCCACGCATCAGGTTGGTATGTCCTCGCCAGAGTGTCGAAGCCTTTGACCAACTCTTTTCCATGCGTCAGGTAGCTATGTCCTTTCAGCAGTGTCGAAGACCTTGACCTTTGACCCTCTCTTTCCTACGCGTCAGGTAGGTGTGTCCTCCCAGAGGGTTGTAAACCTTGACCTTTGACCCACACTTTCCCAAGCGTCAGGTAGGTCTATGCTCACCCGACTGTCAAAGACTTTGACCTTTGACCCACTCTTTCCCTCGCGTCAGGTAGGTATGTCCCTGTCGGAGTGTCGAAGACTTTGACCTTTGACCCCCTCTTTCCAAGGCATCAGGTAGGTATGTACTCGCCGAAGTGTTGAACACCTTGACCTTTGACCCCCTCATTCCCATGCATCCGGTAGGTATGTCCTCGCCGGAGTATTGCAGAGCTTGACCCTTGACCCCCCTCTTGCCCATGCTTCAGGTAGGTATGTTCATGCCGGAGTGTTCAAGACCTTGAAATTTTACCGCCTCTTTCCCAAGCGTCAGGTAGGTATGTCCTCTCCAGAGTGTTAAAGACCTTGACCTTTGACCTCCTCTTTCCCACGCATCAGGTAGGTATGTCCTCGCCGGAGTGTCGAAGACCTTGACCATTGACCACCTCTTTCCCACGCGTCAGGTAGGTATGTCCTCGCCGGAGTGTCGAACCGTTTGACCTACTCTTTCCCATGCGTCAGGTAGTTATGTCCTTGCCGGAGTGTCGAAGACCTTGACCTATGACCCTCTCTTTCCCATGCGTCAGGTAGGTATGTCCTTGCCGGAGTGTCGAAGACCTTGACCTATGACCCTCTCTTTCCCATGCGTCAGGTAGGTATGTCCTAGCCGGAGTGTCGAAGACCTTAACCTTTGACTCCCTTTTCCCACGCGTCAGGTAGGTATGTCCTCACCAGAGTGTCGAAGCCTTTGACCCACTCTTTCCCATGCGTCAGGTAGGTATGTCCATGCAGGAGTGTCGAAGACCTTGTCCTTTGACCCTCTCTTTCCCACTCGTCAGGTAGGTATGTCCTCCCAGAGGGTTGAAGACCTTGACCTTTGACCCACACTTTCCCACGCGTCAGGTAGGTACATCCTTGTCGGAGTGTCAAAGTCCTTGACCTTTGACCCCCTGTTTCCCACACGTCAGGTTGGTATGCACTCGCCGGAGTGTTGAACACCTTGACCTTTGACCCTCTCATTCCCATGCATCCGGTAGGTATGTCCTCGCCGGAGTATTGCAGATCTTGACCTTTGACCTCCCTCTTGCCCATGCGTCAGGTAGGTATGTCCTCGCAGGAGTGTCGAAGACCTTGACCTTTGACCCCCTCTTTCCCATGCGTCAGGTAGGTATGTCCTCACCGGAGTGTCGAAGCCTTCGACCCATTCTTTCCCATGCGTCAGGTAGGTATGTCCTCACCGGAGTGTCGAAGCCTTTGACCCCCTCTTTCCCACGCGTTCAGTAGGTATGTCCTCGCAGGAGTGTCGAAGACCGTGACCTTTGACCCACTCTTTCCCACACGTAAGGTAGGTATGTCCTCGCAGGAGTGTCAAAGACCTTGACCTTTGACCCACTTTGTCCCACACGTCAGGTAGGTATGTCTTTGCCGGAGTGTCGAAGACCTTGACCTTTAACCCCCTCTTTCCCACATGTCAGGTAGGTATGTCCTCTCCCGAGTGTTGAAGACCTTGATCTTGGATCCCCTCTTTCCCACGCGTCAGGTAGGTATGTCCTCCCGGAGTGTTGAAGACTTTGACCTTTGACCCCCTCTTTCACACGTGTCAGGTAGTTATGTCTTCGTCGGAGTGTTGAAGACCTTGACCTCTGACCCACTCTTTCCCACGCTTCCGGTAGGTATGTCCTCGCAAGAGTGTCGAAGACCTTAACCTTTGACCTACTCTTTCCCACGCGTAAGGTCGGTATGTCCTCCCCGGAGTGTCGAAGACCTTGACCTTTGACCCACTCTTTCCCACGTGTCAGGTAGATATGTCCTCCGCGGAGTGTCGAAGACCTTGACCTTTGACCCACTCTTTCTACGCTTCCGGTAGGTGTGTCCTCACCGGAGTGTCGAAGACCTTGACCTTTGACCCACTCTTTCCCACATGTCAGGTAGGTATGTCCTTGCCAGATTTTCAAAGACCTTGACCTTTGACCCACTCTTTCCCACCCGTCATCTAGGTATGTGTTCGTCGGAGTGTTGAAGACCTTGACCTCTGACCCACTCTTTCCCAAGCTTCCGGTAGGTATGTCCTCGATGGAGTGTGGAAGCCCTTGACCTTTGACCCACTCTTTCCCACGCGTCAGGTAGATATGTCCTCCGCGGAGTGTTGAAGACCTTTACCTTTGACCCAGTCTTTCCCACGCTTGAGGTAGGTGTGTCCTTGCCAGAGTGTCGAAGACCTTGACCTATGACCCACTCTTTCGAACGTGTCAGGTAGGTATGTCCTTGCCGGAGTGTCGAAGAACTTGACCTCTGACCCACTCTTTCAAACAATTCCGGTAGGTATGTCATCGCCGGAGTGTTGAAGACCATGACCTCTCACCCACTCTTTCCAACGCTTCCAGTAGGTATGTCCTCGCCAGAGTGTTGAAAACCTTGACCTCTGACCCACTCTTTCCAACACTTTCCGGTAGGTATGTCCTCTCCGGAGTGTTTAAGATCTTGACCTCTGACCCACCCTTTCCAACACTTCAGGTAGGTATGTCCTTTACAGAGTGTTGAAGACTTTCGCAGTATAAAGGTATAGCATGGCTAAATCTTCTCGGTGATCTCTAAATCTAGTAAGGTTGCCATATAGGTGTTTGAGGTTTAGCCTAGTAAGGCATGAAGCCCAACTGGTCTAGGTGCATCAGTTTCAGGATGGACTGCCTTAGTCGAGTGCCCAGTACTTTTGCTAGTATTAAGCAGTGATATAGTCCTATAGAAAGGCACAACTATCTGCTGGTTTCCTGTCTTTCAGGACTGCCACTACCATAGATAACTGCTGGTCATAGGGTATCTGGCTTATTTAATTGGCTTCAGGGAACATCTGACTCTTGTGCGGCGCTAAGCCATACTTTTATAGAGTTCTATTGGAAATGTGTTCAGCCCTGGAGCTTTCCCAGATGACTGTCTTTGATGGTCCTAACTGTCTCACTTTATACTATGTCTCCATCTAGTTAATTTGTTTCCTCTGGCATCGGGACCAGGAGGCGTATATGTTTGCGGAAGCCTCCTGTGTCACTTTATAACTTGCTCATGATTGACCGATATAGGTCTTGATAGTAACTTGCGATTTCTGCCACTATTTCTGTTTTCCTCTTGACGAGCGGCTCCTTCCGCCGTATTTCCTATACCAAATTTCTATCCCTTTCTTGCTCAGCCATACAGGAACCTCCCTGGTCTATTGCCTACCTTGTTTATTCAGTACTGCGAGGTCAAGGTGGTGGTTCTCTCTTTATTATCAGCCGGGTCCCCTTAATCTTGCTCTCGAACCCTCAGTAATGGCTTACTTTCTTATTTACATACTTTTGAAGCCCCTCAGAGCCACCATGTAGGCTTCCCATGTTATGAGCTCTGAGGTTCCTTTACCCAAGTTTTCTTCAAAGTAGTGGACAGTGCCTTTTCTCAACTCCTGAGTGATGCCTCTATCTATGAGGTACCATAGTTATTGAGTCCAAGCCATGTCTCTATCCACATATGGGTCCTGCAGCATGGCCCACATCTGTGGGTGATTTGAGATCCCGTTTGCAATCAGTCTAGTGTAGTGATTTTCCCAATATAATGATCGATATTTGATAAACTGTTGCATGCTCTGGAGTGGAAAGTCTTTTGTCACGCCCTGGCGTGCTGGTTGTCTAGATGTTAGATAGAGCTTTTGCCCAAAGGAATTCCACCAAAGGAATCTCCCTTGCCCGTCCCTGTCATTGTGGGTATCTATCCTCTCCATCACTCACCACCAGATTTAAGTTGCCTAAATTTAGTACCCAGTCAGGTAGGCGCAATAGGAGGGTGCCTAGCGTCTTCAAGGTCTATGCAAGGAGTTTAGGTGGGACGTATAGGGAGCAAAGGTTGATTTGCATGCTGTCCTAGCAGGCCGAATCTTCAACTTATCACCCTTGCACGTCGACACAAGTATGATGAGTGTTGACTTCTTAATTAGCAGTCCTACTCCCTTTGAGTCAGATGCGTGTGCCAAATGTGCCAGCACTTTATATCCCCCTTTTCAGTGCCTCACAGTTGTTTCCCTTCTGGTGTGTTTCTTGTAACATTGCCCCTTCATGTTACTTGTGAACCTCTATGCATCTCTTTGTTTTGTTCCCAAGTCCATTTATATTCCAGGTCAAAGCTGTTAATTTTCCCCCCTCCGCTGCATGCTTTGTGTAGATACATAGTGAGACGCTTTGCTTTCCTTTTGATCTACCCAGTTGTCTGGATTCCCATGTCTCCTGGAGTCTCTGAGACTCTGGAGTGGACGCAATCAGTTGAGACCAATGGTAGCAGCTAAGTGAATAACTCCCCTCTGAACCCCCCCATCTCCTTGTCCCTCCGTCCTACCTTGCTGTCTGGGTTTAAAACTGCTTGGCCTCCCCAACCCGCCTGTTGTGTCCTCTCCGACCTTGGAAGCTGTACTGGAACCTTCTCAGCTTTGTCCTCGCTCCCCCCATTCCCTGCAGCCACCATCTGCCCCTCCATCATTTCGCCCAGCGGAGCAGATGCAGACATCTAACTGATAGTCCAAATCGTGTTCAGGGTCATTTAACATAATGATAAAATCTCAACAAACCATGAAAGCACTGTCCTCAGTCCTCACTAGCCCATCAAATAACACTAGCTAAACCTGGGGAAGAGCCCTCGCTTCATCCCCCACACATGGATGCGCCTGACTTGTACATGTCTCCGAGCCTTTGAGATAGGGAGTATCCCAAACCAACAGCACATGACAGGGAAGGTATCTGTGCCAGCACTCAGGCCAAGGAACACACAGTAGGTGAAACAGGAGAAAAAGTCAACACCCTTTCAGCAAGTCCACCAGCTGTAACCCAGAGTTTGAGTCTTTTTTTTATTCTATTAGAACCGCAATACAACTTTAGAGGGAACATGATTACTTGAACAAGGCAACATTTTCAAACTCCTAACGTATCTCCAGAATGTCCCAATTTTGTTTTCTGAAGAATCAATAAAAAAATTGCATTTCTTTCTGCATTGAAAGGAGAAAGAAGAAAAACCATAACAATGGAAAAAAAATACCAGAATGTGTTTGACTGCATTACGATACAAAAACAAACATTTGCCAAGTGTGGCATTCTAATTTTACACCTGGAGCCTGGTCACACTCTCACAATATGCCTACAGTGCATCACAAAAATCCCCAAAAATGATCGGAACTTTATGAAAATCTCTGGTTTTTAGGGGAGATCCATCGCCCACCTCAACAATGGACTTATTGCTTTTGGCAAATGAATCTGCAAACACAACGAAAAAAATGCAAATATACACAGACACAAGAATATGAGGATATAGCTGCAGCGCAAAATCAAGGAAACCTGACGCACAATGATATAATAAAAGAAGAACTTAAGCCTTGTATTTAAAAAAGGAACACGTAGAAGTACAAGAGGAGCTTTGGACTTTTAAAAAGCAAAGTCTGATGCCTCCATTGGTGTGGTGATGTCTTGCAATATTCTCCAGAAATCAGTCGTAAAATGGTGTCAACATGTGCAATTCTACACAGTATAGTGACTCAGAAAGAATTGGAAGTTTGGATGTCTGAGTCAGAGTCTGATGAAGAGGGCAGAGAGCCATCAGCACCTCAACAAGATGATGACTCAAGGACAGCCCAAGGCCGCGGACTCCTCACTAAGGGTAAGTTATAAATGAACCAAATCATTTTAGCATAATAATACAAGTGCTTCGTAGTTGGTAAAGCATAGTCTCGCTTTACTTTCAGATATGGTAACGTATGAAAGCAAAGTAACTTAACATTGCTCTATAACACAAAATGTAAATGATAAGGTACAATACGTATATGTGTGCCTTATAATAGGGAAACATCCTTTACAACGCAACTTTTACCACGCAGTGCCTTTACGACGCAACTTTTACAATGCAAACCATTACAACGCATTGCGCTGGGGGGCGCTCTAGGATAGGGAATACGTTTATTTTACTATCCAACACCTTCCCTAGTGTCCACGGTGACTGGAGTTGGAATAGTAAATTAAACTATTCACTATCCAGCACCCCAAAGCGCTATGCGTTGTAAAGGTTTGCGTTGTAAAAACCGCGTTGTAAAGGCATGCGTGGTAAAAGCATGCATTGTAATGTCATACATCCCTTATAATAATATAAAATAAAAGGTATACCATGTGTGTTGTTACACTAAACGCACCAAAAATAACCAATGACAAATAAAATGTCTAGATTTTCCTTCATGGAAATCTGGGTTCAAGCATAAGGACGTTGAATTTTTTGAAAACCAAATGTAATGATTTTCTTCATATTTGTCTTTTCATTCCAGGTACTGAACCTTAAGCATCGACGCCTTCAAACCTCCAAAGAGTTGCACATTTTCGTCACTATGAGCAGTTCTCAGAATTTGTTGGGATTGCGTGTTGGCAACCTGGCGAGTGCGAGCTCCACATCGACCGAACTTGTCTTAGCCTCCCTACAGTTTCCTGGGTGACACGCTGTGTGTCTCTTCCACACACTTCTTGCACTAAATGTGTATGCTCTATGACTCTGACAATGATATATTCCGCTTAGAGTGCTGTGCCCTGGCTATGAAGATTAATTGGTCCGTGAGATTTCACATGTCCCTCGACTTCTGACACATCACTTCCATGAGCCTGAATATCTGTTAGAAAATGGAATCATGATTAATAAACTTGTTGTACTCAAGCTAATGTGTTAATGTGTTTTCACTACATCTACCATGATACACTACGAACAATCACTGCTTTTTTTATGTACACTATTATTTGGATTCCATTCCCTATTTATATAGACACAAGAATTAAAAAGGTTGTATAATGTATGTGTTTTGACACTGCCTAACCACGTATATGTTTGTATGCAACAATGCTATCTTATACTTCCCTAGAGAGGCTCCTGGAATGTCAGGTGCATCAGGTTTACTGATCCATTGACTGATTCTGATTTCAGAGTAGTTTTTACAAGTTCGTCTATCGCAGTTGCTTTGGGAGGTGGCGGACCTCCTCCAGTAGCTCTAGCCTCGATTAAACAGTTTGCAACCTTCTCGTTTGTCCATGATCTGAGACCTTGCCATCGTTTTCTGATTTCCTTCAATGGATTTTCACATCGCACCAACAGAATTGGGTTTTTCTGTATTGCTTTCCATATTTAATTCTTTTGTGATAAAGGCACTGTGAGGGATGATTTCCCAAAAGGTTTGTCATGGTGCCCAGCGCACTGCTCTGTCAATATTTCCAGTTCTTGTCTTGAATATTATTTTTTTTGCATTTCCAGGCCCCAGCCTCCTTCTCTGTGTCCTTTCTTGACATTCGATGTCTTTATCGGTGGATGCCACGCACACAGGTCGATGTTGTTTGGATACTGTCCACAATCCCCAGTATGCACACACTGCTGTTTCCAATTGAGCATCAATGTTCAGTTGTGAGGTCATCAGGCTATGACAAAATACAACGGCCACTAATTCTGACAGAACTCACAATTATTGAAGTTGAAGAATGCGATTACCTTAGTAGCGCACCAAACAAACACTGATTCTTAAATTGTTGATGCAACTACTACTGTGCATTCTGAATAGAGATTTCCTAATTGCGGGGTGCTATTTGTCGCAATTAGGAAATCACACTTCAGTGCAGCAAATCTACTGGGCCTCTACACTCCCTGCTCCATTATATACTAGTGACTAGGCACTTATAGGTAGTTTGAATCCCCCTTACCTTATTATATCCTAGTGACTTGCAGGGTCTCTCATTGCCAATTCTAATTATACGGAATTACAATATACTTTCAATCCAAACAGAGGCCCTGGGTCTGGTTAACAGAGCCCATGGAGCTGTCAAAGTCACAAAACCAGCACCTAGTAGGCAAAATGGGGGCTAAAAGTGGGGGGACGCTGCAAACAGGTCCTGATGTCTCACAGTGCACAATTACTATGTATTTGCCTCTTTTACTGCATCTGTAATACAACGTGGATGCAATGCCAGAAGGTTGCCTCATTTCCCTGGTCCTTTACTTGAACCGGACGCCACACTGGCAAACAGCTGGAGCAATTGCACTCTAAACTTTTATATACAACAACCAACTTCAATAATCATCGAACTAAGAAGTATAAATGATGACAACATGTGTACTGAGCCCTGAAGAAGTTCTTGGCGGACGAAATACATTGGCTACTGTTTGATTGAGGTGATTTTAAGAAAAATGGAGATGAATAAAGATTTACTGAAAGAAGAAATTATCTTCACATCTGTTTATTGAGACTAGATGATGACATTGCTTGAAGTTACAAATTGTGTACAATAGACTCGAGTTTCACTATACGCATTTAACAACTTTAGAATTGAGTGCTGAACCACTATCTTGTGTGCCAGGGCAGAGATGTTGGGGCCGATTCACAGAACTAACTTAAGACAAAATCCTAAACGTACTACTTTGGTATTCACAGAAGGCATTTAGTAGCAGTAAAGTTAGGATTTTGTCTTAAGTTTGACTTAAGACAAACTTAAGACAGACTTAAGACAAACTTAAGACAGACTTTAAGACAGACTTAAGACAGACTTAAGACAAACTGAAGACAAAATCCTAGCTTAAGTCTGTCTTAAGTCTGTCTTAAGTTTGTCTTAAGTCAAACTTAAGACAAAATCCTAACTTTACTACTACTAAATGCCTTCTGTGAATACCAAAAGTAGTAAGTTTATGATTTTGTTTTCAATTAGTTCTGTGAATCAGGCCCGTTGTGACTACTGCTGAAGACCTTAATGTCTGCAAATACAGGATACTTGGTGGTAAACAGGGAAAATATTAAAATTAGAAGCTGGCTCCCTAGCTTCTCTTCCAGAGAGGGGGTAAAACCTTGGAAATTCTGTGTGGGCACCCTCCCTGCTTCACCCGTGGTGCAGGAGCATGGGCTTGCCAGAAGCTGGCTGGGAGCGGCAGACAGTGTTCATCATTATCCTCTCAGTGGAATAAATAATGTCTCGTAACCATCCTGCTTCCACATGACTGCTGGGGTTTGCCATGGTCAATAAGACTAGAATTAGGGGAAGTTACCACTTCCCTGCCGCAGGGACTGCTCCTGTTCGTCTCACTGCCATTATCAAATTCATATCCCTGCATGTGCAAAGTTATGTTAGTTCAGTTGTGTTATGTCATGTCGTTATGCTGTGCTGTGTTATATTATATTGTGTTGTGCTATGTTATGCTGTGCCATGCACAGAAGAATGTCATGTTGTTATGTTATGTTGTGTTGTATTGTGTTAGGTTGTGTTGTGGTATCCCATGTTATGTTAGTTATGTTATGTGTACAGCACACAAGTAACCATGGAGGGTTTTCTGCCACTAAAGCTGGAGTTATATGGGCCGAGCCAGGCTCGGGGCTAAGGGAAGAGACAGGGTTTCCGCTTCTTGGGGAATTCAAGAGCTGACGTACAAGGGCAGATCGTCCCAGGCTTTATTAGCGAGATGGGATGAGGCGGAAACTCTGGATCTGGTCCTGTGTCTGAAGGAGGAGGAGGACAAGTAGGAGTCTGGCTGAACAGAGATGTCTGGCAGGTTTGTGCAAGTAGATGATGTTGTTGAGGTACATAAGGCTGATGCTTATTTGCAGATAGGCAGTCAGTACAGCTCTTTGAGGTGTAACGTGCTATACATGCAGGCTGGTGGGTTGAGGATGAGGCTGGTGTCTGAGTTTTGTAAGGTCTGTGAGGAGTAACATGTTATGCATGAGGCTGGTAGGTTGAGGATGAGGCTGATGGCTGAGTTTTGAAATGTCTGTGAGGTGTAACGTGTTATGCATGAGGCTGGTAGGTTGAGGATGAGGCTGATGGCTGAGTTTTGAAATGTCTGTGAGGTGTAACGTGCTATGCATGCAGCCTGGTGGGTTGAGAATGAGGCTGGTGGCTGAGTTTTGTAAGGTCTGTAAGGTATAACGTGCAATGCATGCAGGCTGGTAGGTTGAGGATAAGACTGGTGGCTGGGCTTTTTAAGGTCTGTGAGGTGTAGCATGTTATGCATGTAGGCTGGTAAGTTGAGGGTAAGGCTTGTGGCTGAGATTTGTCCGGTCTGTGAGGTGTAACGTGATATGAGGATGAGGCTGGTGGCTGAGTTTTGTAAGGTCTGTGGGGTGTAACCTGCTATGCATGCAGGCTCGTAGGTGGAGAACGAGGCATGCCGCTGAGTTTTGTAAGGTCTGTGAGGTTTAACGTGCTATGCATACAGGCTGGTAGGTTGAGGATGAGGCTGGTGGCTGAGTTTCGTAAGGTCTGTGAGGTGTAACGTGCTATGCATGCAGGCTGGAGGGTTGAGGATGAGACTGGTGGCTGGTCTTTGTAAGGTCTATGAGGTGTAACGTGCTATGCATGCAGGCTGGTGGGTTTAGGATGAGGCTGGTGGCTGAGTTTTGTAAGGTCTGTGAGGTGTAAAGTGCTATGCCAGCAGGCTGGTGGGTTTAGGATGAGGCTGGTGGCTGAGTTTTGTAAGGTCTGTGAGGTATAACGTGCTATGCATGCAGGCTAGAAGGCTGAGGATGAGACTGGTGGCTGGTCTTTGTAAGGTCTGTGAGGTGTAACGTGCTATGCATGCAGGCTGGTAGGTTGAGGATGAGGCTGGTGGCTGAGTTTTGTAAGGTTTGTGAGGTGTAACGTGCGATGCATGCAGGCTGGTAGGTTGAGGAGGAAGCTGGTGGCTGAGTTTTGTAAGGTCTGTGAGGTGTAACGTGCTATGCATGCAGGCTTGTGGGTTGAGGATGAGGCTCGTGGCTGAGTTTTGTAAGGTCAGTGAGTGTAACTTGCTATGCATGCAAGCTGTTGGTTTGAGGATGAGACTGGTGGCTGAGTTTTGTAAGGTATGTGAGGTGTAACGTGCTATGCATGCAGGCTGGTAGGTTGAGATTGAGACTGGTGGCTGAGTTCTGTAAGGTCAGTTAGGTGTAACGTGCTATGTATGCAGGCTGGTGGGTTTAGGATGAGGCTGGTGGCTGAGTTTTGTAAGGTATGTGAGGTGTAACGTGCTATGCATGCTGGCTGGTGGGTTTAGGATGAGGCTGGTGAGTGAGTTTTAGAAGGTCTGTGAGGTGTAACGTGCTATGCATGCAGGCTGGTGGGTTGAGGATGAGACTCGTGGCTGGTCTTTGTAAGGTCTGTGAGGTGTAACGTTCTATGCAAGCAGGCTGGTGGGTTTAGGATGAGGCTGGTGGCTGTGTTTTGTGAGGTATAACGTGCTATGCATGCAGGCTGGTGGGTTGAGGATGAGACTGGTGGCTGGTCTTTGTAAGGTCTGTGAGGTGTAATGTGCTATGCATGCAGGCTGGTAGGTTGAGGATGAGGCTGGTGGCTGAGTTTTGTAAGGTCTGTGAGGTGTAACGTGCTATGCATGCAGGCTGGTGGGTTCAGGATGAGATTGGTGGCTGGTCTTTGTAAGGTCTGTGAGGTGTAATGTGCTATGCATGCAGGCTGGTAGGTTGAGGATGAGGCTGGTGGCTGTGTTTTGTAAGGTCTGTGAGGTGTAACGTGCTATGCATGCAGGCTGATAGGTTGAGGATGAGGCTGGTGGCTGAGTTTTGTTAGGTCTGTGAGGTGTAACGTGCTATGCATGCAGGCTGATAGGTTGAGGATGAGGCTGGTGGCTGAGTTTTGTTAGGTCTGTGAGGTGTAACGTGCTATGCATGCAGGCTGGTAGGTTGAGGATGAGGCTCGTGGCTGAGTTTTGTAAGGTCAGTGAGGTGTAACATGCTATGCATGCAGGCTGGTGGTTTGAGGATGAGACTGGTGGCTGTGTTTTGTAAGGTATGTGAGGTGTAACGTACTATGCATGCAGGCTGGTGGTTTGAGGATGAGACTGGTGGCTGTGTTTTGTAAGGTCAGTGAGGTGTAACGTGCTATGCAAGCAGGCTGGTAGGTTGAGGATGAGGCTGGTGGCTGAGTTTTGTAAGGTTTGTGAGGTGTAATGTGCTATGCATGCAGGTTGGTAGGTTGAGGATGAGGCTGGTGACAGAGTTTTGTAAGGTTTGTGAGGTGTAACGTGCAATGCATGCAGGCTGGTAGGTTGAGGAGGAAGCTGGTGGCTGAGTTTTGTAATGTCTGTGAGGTGTAATGTGCTATGCATGCAGGCTTGTGGGTTGAGGATGAGGCTCGTGGCTGAGTTTTGTAAGGTCAGTGAGTGTAACTTGCTATGCATGCAAGCTGGTGTGTTTAGGATGAGGCTGGTGGCTGTGTTTTGTAAGGTATGTGAGGTATAACGTGCTATGCATGCAGGCTGGTGGGTTGAGGATGAGACTGGTGGCTGGTCTTTGTAAGGTCTGTGAGGTGTAATGTGCTATGCATGCAGGCTGGTAGGTTGAGGATGAGGCTGGTGGCTGAGTTTTGTAAGGTCTGTGAGGTGTAACGTGCTATGCATGCAGGCTGGTGGGTTCAGGATGAGACTGGTGGCTGGTCTTTGTAAGGTCTGTGAGGTGTAATGTGCTATGCATGCAGGCTGGTAGGTTGAGGATGAGGCTGGTGGCTGAGTTTTGTAATGTCTGTGAGGTGTAACGTGCTATGCATGCAGGCTGGTAGGTTGAGGATGAGGCTGGTGGCTGAGTTTTGGAAGGTCTGTGAGGTGTAACGTGCTATGCATGCAGGCTGGTAGGTTGAGGATGAGGCTCGTGGCTGAGTTTTGTAAGGTCAGTGAGGTGTAACGTGCTATGCATGCAGGCTGGTGGTTTGAGGATGAGACTGGTGGCTGTGTTTTGTAAGGTATGTGAGGTGTAACGTACAATGCATGCAGGCTGGTGGTTTGAGGATGAGACTGGTGGCTGTGTTTTGTAAGGTCAGTGAGGTGTAACGGGCTTTGCATGCAGGCTGGTAGGTTGAGGATGAGGCTGGTGGCTGAGTTTTGTAAGGTCTGTGAGGTGTAACGTGCTATACATGCAGGCTGATAGGTTGAGGATGAGGCTGGTGGCAGAGTTTTGTAAGGTTTGTGAGGTGTAACGTGCAATGCATGCAGGCTGGTAGGTTGAGGAGGAAGCTGGTGGCTGAGTTTTAAAAGGTCTGTGAGGTGTAACGTGCTATGTATGCAGGCTGGTAGGTTGAGGAGGAAGCTGGTGGCTGAGTTTTGTAAGGTCTGTGAGGTGTAACGTGCTGTGCATGCAGACTGGTAGGTTGAGGATGAGGCTGGTGGCTGGTCTTTGTAAGATCTGTGAGGTGTAACGTGCTATGCATGCAGACTGGTAGGTTGAGGATGAGGCTGGTGGCTGAGTTTTGTAAGGTCAGTGATATGTAACGTCCTATGCATGCAGGCTGGTGGTTTGAGGATGAGACTGGTGGCTGTGTTTTGTAAGGTATGTGAGGTGTAACGTACAATGCATGCAGGCTGGTGGTTTGAGGATGAGACTAGTGGCTGGTCTTTGTAAGGTCTGTGAGGTGTAATGTGCTATGCATGCAGGCTGGTAGGTTGAGGATGAGGCTGGTGGCTGAGTTTTGTAAGGTCTGTGAGGTGTAACGTGCTATGCATGCAGGCTGGTAGGTTGAGGATGAGGCTGGTGGCTGAGTTTTGTAAGGTCTGTGAGGTGTAACGTGCTATGCATGCAGACTGGTAGGTTGAGGATGAGGCTGGTGGCTGAGTTTTGTAAGGTCTGTGAGGTGTAACGTGCTATGCATGCAGGCTGGTAGGTTGAGGATGAGGCTCGTGGCTGAGTTTTGTAAGGTCAGTGAGGTGTAACGTGCTATGCATGCAGGCTGATGGTTTGAGGATGAGACTGGTGGCTGTGTTTTGTAAGGTATGTGAGGTGTAACGTACAATGCATGCAGGCTGGTGGTTTGAGGATGAGACTGGTGGCTGGTCTTTGTAAGGTCTGTGAGGTGTAATGTGCTATGCATGCAAGCTGGTAGGTTGAGGATGAGGCTGGTGGCTGAGTTTTGTAAGGTCTGTGAGGTGTAACGTGCTATGCATGCAGGCTGGTAGGTTGAGGATGAGGCTGGTGGCTGAGTTTTGTAAGGTCTGTGAGGTGTAACGTGCTATGCATGCAGGCTGGTAGGTTGAGGATGAGGCTCGTGGCTGAGTTTTGTAAGGTCAGTGAGGTGTAACATGCTATGCATGCAGGCTGGTGGTTTGAGGATGAGACTGGTGGCTGTGTTTTGTAAGGTATGTGAGGTGTAACGTACTATGCATGCAGGCTGGTGGTTTGAGGATGAGACTGATGGCTGTGTTTTGTAAGGTCAGTGAGGTGTAACGTGCAATGCATGCAGGCTGGTAGGTTGAGGAGGAAGCTGGTGGCTGAGTTTTGTAAGGTCTGTGAGGTGTAACGTGCTATGCATGCAGGCTTGTGGGTTGAGGATGAGGCTCGTGGCTGAGTTTTGTAAGGTCAGTGAGTGTAACTTGCTATGCATGCAAGCTGGTGGTTTGAGGATGAGACTGGTGGCTGAGTTTTGTAAGGTATGTGAGGTGTAACGTGCTATGCATGCAGGCTGGTAGGTTGAGGATGAGACTGGTGGCTGAGTTCTGTAAGGTCAGTGAGGTGTAACGTGCTATGTATGCAGGCTGGTGGGTTTAGGATGAGGCTGGTGGCTGAGTTTTGTAAGGTATGTGAGGTGTAACGTGCTATGCATGCTGGCAGGTGGGTTTAGGATGAGGCTGGTGGCTGAGTTTTGTAAGGTCAGTGAGGTGTAACATGCTATGCATGCAGGCTGGTGGTTTGAGGATGAGACTGGTGGCTGTGTTTTGTAAGGTATGTGAGGTGTAACGTACTATGCATGCAGGCTGGTGGTTTGAGGATGAGACTGGTGGCTGTGTTTTGTAAGGTCAGTGAGGTGTAACGTGCTATGCAAGCAGGCTGGTAGGTTGAGGATGAGGCTGGTGGCTGAGTTTTGTAAGGTTTGTGAGGTGTAATGTGCTATGCATGCAGGTTGGTAGGTTGAGGATGAGGCTGGTGACAGAGTTTTGTAAGGTTTGTGAGGTGTAACGTGCAATGCATGCAGGCTGGTAGGTTGAGGAGGAAGCTGGTGGCTGAGTTTTGTAATGTCTGTGAGGTGTAATGTGCTATGCATGCAGGCTTGTGGGTTGAGGATGAGGCTCGTGGCTGAGTTTTGTAAGGTCAGTGAGTGTAACTTGCTATGCATGCAAGCTGGTGTGTTTAGGATGAGGCTGGTGGCTGTGTTTTGTAAGGTATGTGAGGTATAACGTGCTATGCATGCAGGCTGGTGGGTTGAGGATGAGACTGGTGGCTGGTCTTTGTAAGGTCTGTGAGGTGTAATGTGCTATGCATGCAGGCTGGTAGGTTGAGGATGAGGCTGGTGGCTGAGTTTTGTAAGGTCTGTGAGGTGTAACGTGCTATGCATGCAGGCTGGTGGGTTCAGGATGAGACTGGTGGCTGGTCTTTGTAAGGTCTGTGAGGTGTAATGTGCTATGCATGCAGGCTGGTAGGTTGAGGATGAGGCTGGTGGCTGAGTTTTGTAATGTCTGTGAGGTGTAACGTGCTATGCATGCAGGCTGGTAGGTTGAGGATGAGGCTGGTGGCTGAGTTTTGGAAGGTCTGTGAGGTGTAACGTGCTATGCATGCAGGCTGGTAGGTTGAGGATGAGGCTCGTGGCTGAGTTTTGTAAGGTCAGTGAGGTGTAACGTGCTATGCATGCAGGCTGGTGGTTTGAGGATGAGACTGGTGGCTGTGTTTTGTAAGGTATGTGAGGTGTAACGTACAATGCATGCAGGCTGGTGGTTTGAGGATGAGACTGGTGGCTGTGTTTTGTAAGGTCAGTGAGGTGTAACGGGCTTTGCATGCAGGCTGGTAGGTTGAGGATGAGGCTGGTGGCTGAGTTTTGTAAGGTCTGTGAGGTGTAACGTGCTATACATGCAGGCTGATAGGTTGAGGATGAGGCTGGTGGCAGAGTTTTGTAAGGTTTGTGAGGTGTAACGTGCAATGCATGCAGGCTGGTAGGTTGAGGAGGAAGCTGGTGGCTGAGTTTTAAAAGGTCTGTGAGGTGTAACGTGCTATGTATGCAGGCTGGTAGGTTGAGGAGGAAGCTGGTGGCTGAGTTTTGTAAGGTCTGTGAGGTGTAACGTGCTGTGCATGCAGACTGGTAGGTTGAGGATGAGGCTGGTGGCTGGTCTTTGTAAGATCTGTGAGGTGTAACGTGCTATGCATGCAGACTGGTAGGTTGAGGATGAGGCTGGTGGCTGAGTTTTGTAAGGTCAGTGATATGTAACGTCCTATGCATGCAGGCTGGTGGTTTGAGGATGAGACTGGTGGCTGTGTTTTGTAAGGTATGTGAGGTGTAACGTACAATGCATGCAGGCTGGTGGTTTGAGGATGAGACTAGTGGCTGGTCTTTGTAAGGTCTGTGAGGTGTAATGTGCTATGCATGCAGGCTGGTAGGTTGAGGATGAGGCTGGTGGCTGAGTTTTGTAAGGTCTGTGAGGTGTAACGTGCTATGCATGCAGGCTGGTAGGTTGAGGATGAGGCTGGTGGCTGAGTTTTGTAAGGTCTGTGAGGTGTAACGTGCTATGCATGCAGACTGGTAGGTTGAGGATGAGGCTGGTGGCTGAGTTTTGTAAGGTCTGTGAGGTGTAACGTGCTATGCATGCAGGCTGGTAGGTTGAGGATGAGGCTCGTGGCTGAGTTTTGTAAGGTCAGTGAGGTGTAACGTGCTATGCATGCAGGCTGATGGTTTGAGGATGAGACTGGTGGCTGTGTTTTGTAAGGTATGTGAGGTGTAACGTACAATGCATGCAGGCTGGTGGTTTGAGGATGAGACTGGTGGCTGGTCTTTGTAAGGTCTGTGAGGTGTAATGTGCTATGCATGCAAGCTGGTAGGTTGAGGATGAGGCTGGTGGCTGAGTTTTGTAAGGTCTGTGAGGTGTAACGTGCTATGCATGCAGGCTGGTAGGTTGAGGATGAGGCTGGTGGCTGAGTTTTGTAAGGTCTGTGAGGTGTAACGTGCTATGCATGCAGGCTGGTAGGTTGAGGATGAGGCTCGTGGCTGAGTTTTGTAAGGTCAGTGAGGTGTAACATGCTATGCATGCAGGCTGGTGGTTTGAGGATGAGACTGGTGGCTGTGTTTTGTAAGGTATGTGAGGTGTAACGTACTATGCATGCAGGCTGGTGGTTTGAGGATGAGACTGATGGCTGTGTTTTGTAAGGTCAGTGAGGTGTAACGTGCAATGCATGCAGGCTGGTAGGTTGAGGAGGAAGCTGGTGGCTGAGTTTTGTAAGGTCTGTGAGGTGTAACGTGCTATGCATGCAGGCTTGTGGGTTGAGGATGAGGCTCGTGGCTGAGTTTTGTAAGGTCAGTGAGTGTAACTTGCTATGCATGCAAGCTGGTGGTTTGAGGATGAGACTGGTGGCTGAGTTTTGTAAGGTATGTGAGGTGTAACGTGCTATGCATGCAGGCTGGTAGGTTGAGGATGAGACTGGTGGCTGAGTTCTGTAAGGTCAGTGAGGTGTAACGTGCTATGTATGCAGGCTGGTGGGTTTAGGATGAGGCTGGTGGCTGAGTTTTGTAAGGTATGTGAGGTGTAACGTGCTATGCATGCTGGCAGGTGGGTTTAGGATGAGGCTGGTGAGTGAGTTTTAGAAGGTCTGTGAGGTGTAACGTGCTATGCATGCAGGCTGGTGGGTTGAGGATGAGACTCGTGGCTGGTCTTTGTAAGGTCTGTGAGGTGTAACGTTCTATGCAAGCAGGCTGGTGTGTTTAGGATGAGGCTGGTGGCTGTGTTTTGTAAGGTATGTGAGGTATAACGTGCTATGCATGCAGGCTGGTGGGTTGAGGATGAGACTGGTGGCTGGTCTTTGTAAGGTCTGTGAGGTGTAATGTGCTATGCATGCAGGCTGGTAGGTTGAGGATGAGGCTGGTGGCTGAGTTTTGTAAGGTCTGTGAGGTGTAACGTACTATGCATGCAGGCTGGTGGGTTCAGGATGAGACTGGTGGCTGGTCTTTGTAAGGTCTGTGAGGTGTAATGTGCTATGCATGCAGGCTGGTAGGTTGAGGATGAGGCTGGTGGCTGAGTTTTGTAAGGTCTGTGAGGTGTAACGTGCTATGCATGCAGGCTGGTAGGTTGAGGATGAGGCTCGTGGCTGAGTTTTGTAAGGTCAGTGAGGTGTAACGTGCTATGCATGCAGGCTGGTGGTTTGAGGATGAGACTGGTGGCTGTGTTTTGTAAGGTATGTGAGGTGTAACGTACAATGCATGCAGGCTGGTGGTTTGAGGATTAGACTGGTGGCTGTGTTTTGTAAGGTCAGTGAGGTGTAACGTGCTATGCATGCAGGCTGGTAGGTTGAGGATGAGGCTGGTGGCTGAGTTTTGTAAGGTCTGTGAGGTGTAACGTGCTATACATGCAGGCTGATAGGTTGAGGATGAGTCTGGTGGCAGAGTTTTGTAAGGTTTGTGAGGTGTAACGTGCAATGCATGCAGGCTGGTAGGTTGAGGAGGAAGCTGGTGGCTGAGTTTTAAAAGGTCTGTGAGGTGTAACGTGCTATGTATGCAGGCTGGTAGGTTGAGGAGGAAGCTGGTGGCTGAGTTTTGTAAGGTCTGTGAGGTGTAACGTGCTGTGCATGCAGACTGGTAGGTTGAGGATGAGGCTGGTGGCTGGTCTTTGTAAGATCTGTGAGGTGTAACGTGCTATGCATGCAGACTGGTAGGTTGAGGATGAGGCTGGTGGCTGAGTTTTGTAAGGTCAGTGATATGTAACGTCCTATGCATGCAGGCTGGTGGGTTGAGGATGGCACTGGTGGCTGGTCTTTGTAAGGTCTGGGAGGTATAACCTGCTATGCATGCAGGCTGGTAGGCTGAGGATGAGACTTGTGGCTTTGTTTTGTAAGGTATGTGAGGTGTAACGTGCTTTGCATGCAGGCTGGTGGGTTGAGGATGAGACTGTTGGCAGAGTTTTGTAAGGTTTGTGAGGTGTAACGTGCAATGCATGCAGGCTGGTAGGTTGAGGATGAGACTGGTGGCTGGACTTTGTAAGGTCTGTGAGGTGTAACGTGGTATGCATGCAGGCTGGTGGGTTGAGGATGAGACTGGTGGCTGAGTTTTGTAAGGTATGTGAGGTGTAACGTGCTTTGCATGCAGGCTGGTGGGTTGAGGATGAGACTGGTGGCTGGTCTTTGTAAGGTCTGTGAGGTGTAACGTGGTATGCATGCAGGCTGGTGGGTTGAGGATGAGACTGGTTGCTGGTTTTTGTAGGGTCTGTGAGGTGTAACGTGTATGCATGTAGGCTGGTAGGTTGAGGATGAGGCTGGTGGCTGAGTTTTGTACAGTCTATGAGGTGTAACGTGCTGTGCATACAGGCTGTTAGGTTGAGGACGAGGCTGGTGGATGATATTCGTGAGGTTTGTGAGGTGTAACATGCTATGCATGCTGGCTGGTGGGTTGAGGATGAGACTGGTGGCTGAGATTTATAAGGTCTGTGAGGTATAACGTGCTATGCATGCAGGCTGGAAGGTTGAGAACGAGGCCTGCCACTGAGTTTTGTAAGGTCTGTGAGGTGTACTGTGCTATGCATGCAGGCTCGTAGGTGGAGAACGAGGCATGCCGCTGAGTTTTGTAAGGTCTGTGAGGTGTAACGTGCTATGAATACAGGCTGGTAGGTTGAGGATAAGGCTGGTGGCTGGGTTTTGTGAGGTCTGTGAGGTGTACCGTGATATGCATGCAGGCTGGTGGGTTGGGGATGAGGCTGGTGGCTGAGTTTTACAAGGTCTGTGAGATGTAACGTACTATGCATGCAGGCTGGTGGGTTGAGCATGATGCTGGTGGCTGAGTTTTGCAAGGTCTGTGAGGTGTACCGTGCTGTGCAGGCAGGCTTGTAGGTTGAGGATGAGACTGGTGGCTGAGTTTTGTATGGTCCGCGAGATATAACGTGCTATGCATGCAGGCTGGTAGGTTGAGGACGAGACTGGTGGCTGAGTTTGTAAGGTCTGTGAGGTGTAATGTGCTATACATTAACTCTGGGCGAAGCACTACGCTACTCTCGCGTAGTTGGTGAAGTTTCCGCTACTTCGCACTATGCGAACTGCACGTAGCACAGTGCAAACACTCGTAACGTAGTGCAGCTGTCATTTGTTTGCTTGCTCGCGGTCCTTAACGTCAAGTTGGCGACCGCAAGCAAGCAAAATGACATTCCGGGGAGACTTCTTCCTTGATCGCGATCAGCAACATCAAGTTGCTGATCGCGAGAGTGGAAAATAAACCTCCCAGCGAGATTCTCAACGCGGGGAGGTCAGGTTTCTCATTGCGAGCGGTAGCGTATGCTCGCGACCGCTCACGATGAGAAACTATCAGTCCGTGTAGTGAAGGCTGCCGCTCGAGTAAAAATCTACTTGAGCGGCAGAAAACTACAGCTGGCACCTTGCAAGATGCCATTTTCAATGATTGCACCGTGCTGGATGCTTGTCCGCACTGTGCATTCATTGAAAACGGCATATTGCACAGTGCGAACAGGGTTTAAAGCAGTTCATGCAGTGCTATGCGTAGCTGGCATAGTGCGAAGTGCACTTCGCATAGTTACGCATAGCGCTACTTCGCGAACTACGCCCATGGTTACTATGCATGCAGGCTGTTGGGTTGAGGATGAGGCTGGTGGCTGAGTTTCGTAAGGTTTAACGTGCTATGCATGCAGGCTTATGTGTTGAGGATGAGACTGGTGGCTGTGTTTTGTAAGGTCAGTGAGGTGTACGTCCTATGCCTGTAGGCTGGAGGGTTGAGGATGAGACTGATGGCTGAGTTTTGTAAGGTCTGTGAGGTGTAACATGCTATGCATTCAGGCTGGAAGGTTGAGAACGACGTGTGTCGCTGAGTTTTGTACGGTCTGTGAGGTGTAATCTGCTATGCAGGCAGGCTGGTGGGTTGAGGATGAGGCTGGTGGCTTAGTTTTGTAAAGTCTGTGAAGTGTAACGTGCCATGCATGCAGGCTGGTGGGTTGAGGATGAGGCTAGTGGCTGAGTTTTGTAAGGTCTGTGAAGTGTAACGTGCCATGCATGCAGGCTGGTGGATTGAGGACGAGGCTGGTGGCTGAGTTTTGTACGGTCTGAGAGGTGTAACATGCTATGCATGCAGGCTGGTACGTTAAGAACGAGGATGGTGGCTGAATTTTGTAAGGTCTGTGAGGTGTAACGTGCTATGCATGCAGGCTGCTACGTTAAGGACGAGGCTGGTGGCTGAGTTTTATAAGGTCTGTGAAGTGTAACGTGCCATGCATGCAGGCTGATGGATTGAGGACGAGGCTGATGGCTGAGTTTTCTAAGGTCTGTGAGGTGTAACATGCTATGCATGCAAGCTGGTAGGTTGAGGACGAGGCTGGTGGCTGAGTTTTATAAGGTCTGAGGTGTAACATGCTATGCATGCAGGCTGCTACGTTAAGGACGAGGCTTGTGGCTGAGTTTTGTAAGGTCTGTGAGGTGTAACGTGCTATGCATGCAGGCTGGTAGGTTGAGGACGAGGCTGGTGGCTGAGTTTTATAAGGTCTGAGGTGTAACATGCTATGCATGCAGGCTGCTACGTTAAGGACGAGGCTGGTGGCTGAGTTTTGTAAGGTCTGTGAGGTGTAACATGTTATCCATGCAGGCTGATGAGTTGAGGATGAGGCTGATGGCTGAATTTTGAAAGGTCTATGTGGTGAACCGTGCTATGCAGGCAGGCTTGTAGGTTGAGAATGAGACTGGTGGCTGAGTTGTGTGCGGTCTGCAAGGCGTAACGTGCTATGCATGCAGGTTGGTATGTTGAGGACGAGGCAGGTGGCTGAGTTTTCTACGGTCTGTGAGGTGTAACGTGCTATGGTCATGCGCGGTCACCACCTCAGTTCCAAAGGCTCAGAAGCTGCAAGAGCAGGACCCTAGCACGCAGGCATCACACACCTGCCCAAACTGCAACATGCAAATGTTATGTTATGTTAAAAAGATTTCTGTAGCTCATCGCTGCCCCCAGAATGGGGCTTCCTGGTGCCAGTCACAAGTAAGACGACAGCAGAAGAGAAAGGCAGGCTAGGCCAAGGAGGAGAACAACCAGGTTTTTAGTTGCTTCTGAAAACTTAAGTGGTTTTGAGTCTTTCTTAGCGAAGCCAGCAGAGAGTTCTATAGGGCTGGAGCCAGGATGGAAAAGAATTTCAGCCACTCTGGCTCTTGTCTGAATGTGAACGAAGGCCAGATTCAAGTCTGCTGACCTTAAGACTCTCACAGAGGAATACAATTGCATCAGAGCAGCAAGACTTGGCAAATGCAGGTAACCATGGGGCTTGAAAACTATGTGAGAACAAAGACTGAACAGCAGACCGAAGTTTAAGAATAAATCCACAAAGAGAAAAGGGAACTGAACTGTGGAGTGCATTTGAATTGGGGTTGACTGAGTGAACAGAGCCTGTGCCTAATCAGTGCAGTCGCCAAGATTAGATGCCAGGGATTACTGACTCTGCCAACTCCATTAGTGGGGTTGGGAACAGAAAGGTGTAGTGTCCAAGATAGTAAACAAGATTTCCACCATGTATTGTATTCCTATAACTGTCCTGTGCATTATAAGTACCGCTTTGTGACTCCAGTCTGTAATGGCACAGACAAGCTGTAAAACAATGGATTGGAATGGCAGCTAGAGTAAATAACAGTGACTAAGATTAATTAAAGTATTCCCTTCCATCTGTATGCGCGGTTGTTTTGAGAACTTCCTAATGTGTGACAAGATTAGTTGAAATAAATGTTATCAAGTTTAGCAAATAAAATATGGCTTCAGAACAAAACTCTTGCACAAAAGAACCATGTTTCACGTGTAGAGCTGCAGCACGGCTCTGCAGGCTGCCAAGGCTTCCATTCTCATTGGAAGGGTGGGCCCTTTGAAACAACTCTCAGTGCCCGAGCAGTTTCACTCCTTCTGCCCTTTAAACATGCAGCACGGGTGCAGAACCTTCATCTCTAAGGATGTCCTGAGGTTGTCTTCAGTAGAGCCAGGAAGCAGAGTCAGCGCCCTGTCATCATGGTTCATGCCAGTGCCTGAGGTCAAGGCATCGCTCGAACATCTGCAGATACTGTCTGTGCATCTGGTGCAACCGGCCCTTAGGGACAAGGAGACAAGATGCCAACGAGGGAGGGTGCCCTCTGCTGGGAACTCAAGCCTTCTGCGGGACCCCTGTCCTCCTTGACTCTGGGATTGGGGCAAGGAGGGCAGAGGGTCTACGAGTTCAGGAAGAAAGGAAAGTTCAGAGAAAGGCATGGGCAGTCCTCTGCTGTTGTGCTACCTGTGTTGCAAGTTCAGATGCCCAAGGCACACAACCTTTGGGTGTCTTTGTCTGGATTATGACCGGGGCGGGCAGGGCACCCCCTCGCTAGTGAGACCATCATGGGCAAATGTGAAAACTAGGCTTGGTCGTGTATCAACAACCCCTGTGCTGAGCAGCACGGCATCCAAAAACCTGGTACATCCGGGCTCGGTTACTCAATTAAGGAATACGTCCACCCAGATATCTTTGGCCTTGTGGTCCTGGAAGGTCAACTCAGATTTTCATCTTTCCAAGGTCAATGCAATGAATAAGATTAAGTATGGAATCAATAAAAGTCTGTTATTCAATGCCAAGATGTCCAAGGGGTGAAAGCTTGCATTATCAATACTTATGTAAACATAGCCGAATTGTTGGAATGCCTGCTGCTGAGGTAAACACACGAGCAGCTCACAGATTGGACTCTCACCATGGGAAGCTCTGCCTTGCATCTTCTGGGTACCAGTACATTTGGAAATATCAAAAAGGTGTTCTGAAAGTGCAAAGGGGTCGGTGTAACTAGACTGGTTGTGCGCCCGGGTAACTTTGCGCCAATTCTTTGCAATCGTATCACGAACCATGCAAATTAACACAAAGAGCTCTGGGATCTTGGATTGCGCTGGTGCATTTGTTCTCTGGGGTTTGGACTGAGCAATGAGTATAAAATGTTGGTTTCTACATATGATAAGGTGAATGACTTGGTGAAAAACATCAACACCAGTACTGCAATCCAAGTGATAGGGGAACACCGGAACAAAAGTGCACCCGTGCAACCTGTCTGATTTCACCATAGAAACCCAGTCTGCTTGCGATGTGCATGATGCAGTAGTCTTAGATGGAGAAGTCACGTGGTTCTCTTGAGTCCTTCAATCCAAAGAGCTGAGCCTTGATGTTGTAGTGTAGTTCCTATTTCCCTAATAGGCTCTGCGCATTGGAATAATATACCCTATAGTTTTGGCATAGGACTGAGGCCAGTATGCCCCTATCGAGTATATTAAACTTAATTACTTTGTGTGCCAGCTGGCTCAGAGGCCACTAGAAACTCCTTGTAAACAAGAAGGGAGTAGTTTCTGGCAACCGCATAAACATGAGAACTTTGTTTCCCTTTAGAATCGGAATACTCTCGGAATCGTGGAAACAACAGATAACAGTTTCACTCAGCTTTTCCTTTTCTTTTCCCTCTCCGGGGTCAACGTGGTATGCGTTGATTGCGGTGATATTTAATTAGGGTGCTGGCGTGTAGTTGTTGATTAGTTTGTCTTTTTGAGAGGTATAGTAACTGTCTTATGTTTTGCTCTTTTGACCGGCTTGTAGGTTCCTGTGTGAGTTCCTCCCTGATTAAAGAGTAGATTTGTTCCACATCTTTTGCTTCAAATGCGAAGGTTGAGGCTTTGGCCTCGGTGCTTTTAGATATTTCATCATAGTTCAACCTACCATAACAAAATGAGCAACTATGATGAAATATCTAAAAGCACCGAGGCCAAAGCCTCAACCTTCGCATTTGAAGCATTTGAAGCAAAAGATGTTTAATCAGGGAGGAACTCAGACAGGAAACTACAAGCCGGTCAAAAGAGCAATCAACGCATACCACGTGACCTCAGAATTGCACTCAAACCATCCCTCTGCAAACACTCAAAAAAATGTCAAGAACGTTGGTATGAAATTTTAAATAAATGCTCATTAGATCTTATTCTTCTCATAATCCAAGAACTATCAACAATTCTAGAAGACTTGAGTAGAGAAATACAAGAAACATCAACAGCACTATCTAAAATGATGACAGAAGATGAATTAAAAACAACGTTGGAGGACATGAAAATTCAAATAGATAGACACGCAAGAGAAATCAATGAACGCAAAATTCGTAAATTCAAGAGGGATACCCTGGATTATCGTCTCGGAGAAGTTTATACTTGGGCAGACATTTATGCCCAAAAAAGGAGGAACCGCCCATATCAATCCAATACGGACACTTCGTCCACTGGTAGCGATAACAGCCAAAAATCACGCACGGCACAACCTCCTCAACCAATACCTGATAAAAACCTAGCTGAACAACCCACCACTAGTGCAACCATTGACACTAATCCTTTTTTAGAACAGGGCCAAGCCCAAAAAGGAGACCCCGGAGAGGGAAAAGAAAAGGAAAAGGACAGAGACCCACCGAACACACGAAGCACGACAGGAACTCTCAAAGAGAAAGAGAAGGAGAAAGAAAAGCGACCCAAAAAGAATCAGACATAGACCAACTGGTCATTAACATAAGTGATTATCATCTTAACACCTATGAATTAGGATTGCTCCAAAAGGGTACATCCTTTGTACCAACAACAACCACGGATAACTTAGAGCTAGAGGTGAGCTTTTTCAAATTAATGCGCAAGTTAAGATTAAGACATTTTTTTGACAATATATTGCCGGATCGACCTCAACAGGAGAAGGACCAACTACTAGGGTTAAGACCAACCAGCTCCTTCCAAGCTCCCATAAGCCATAAAACTTTGGACTTATTTGAGAACATGATGAAACGTGAATTGAACAAGTTTAAACATCCCAAACCAAAATCCAAAAGCAGAAACATCACGCAAAAAGACTTTGATACATTACATAAACTTGCAGCCAATGATAACATTACTTTCACCAAAGCAGACAAAGGAGGGGCAATTGTCATTATGAACAAAACCATGTATGACACCAAAGTGATGGAACACATCAATGACACCAACACATACTGCAAGTTGGACAACAACCCTACATTAGAATATTCAAAAACACTGAGGACATCATCGACAAAGCTCATGAACAAGGAATTATCACAGACAAAACAAAAAGCTTTCTTGCACCCGATAATCCTAAAAGCCCCACCCTACTGATGGTACCTAAGATCCACAAAAACACGATGGACCCCCCAATGAGACCCATAGTTTCTACACGCGGCAGCCTACACGAACCAATAGGTCAGCTAATCGACAAATACTTTCAACCTACCGTACAAACAATGCAAACGTACGTCAAGGACACCTCCCAATTTCTATTGAAATTAGATAGTATAACTCTTGGCGAACCACCAGCATCACCCTTACCTCGGAGGCGACTGGATCAGCTTTGGAAGCAGCCTGGTCTCTGTTTGATTAACCCAGCATTTCCACCACAGCTAGCGGTACCCGCTGCGCGGGTCCCGCTTCGCGAGGGAGGCGACAGGGAAACTTTTTGTTGAACCTTTGGGCGTGGAGCGATCTGAAGCTCCAAGACACTGCAGGGCTGCGAGCAGGCGGGGAGGCGCAGGACTACCTGTCCCAGGAGCGCCCGCCCGCCCTAACTCACACCACCTGGCCAGCTCTCCCTGCAGGTTCCTCCCCCCTTACGTCAGTCATCCAATAACATCCAGGACAAACCCGCTGCGCGGGAGCGCGCGGGAGGGCGCCGGGAGAAGCCCGGGACAAGGGCGGGACCGTCTGTGGCTGTCCGGGGCCGCTGGAGGCCGGGCAGGGCTACCCCCTTTTTATCTGTGGAAACAGGCTTATGGTATTGACATTCCCTGGTAACTATCGTTGGATTACTGATTATAATCTTTCCAGCCAAACATATTCAGGTATTAACGTAGAGTGTTGTGTTTAAGTTTTAGTTTTGTTTGTACACCGCTATTTAAATTCTGATGCAAGTTAATATGTCAGCACCCGAAGTGACTACACGGCCAACTATGGCTGGATCTCTTATTTTGGGTCCCTTAGACAAATTTTTTGCTAAAATAAAGAGTGATACTGACAAGGAACTCACTCTCGCTGAGAAGCGTGCAGGACGACGTCTATCAATTGAGTTGCTAAAGCTAAGACCACTCCTTGCTGAGAATGTTTATCCAACTAGCCTTAAAGATTATACTAAATGTAATGACTCAGATAGTGAGTCTCTTAGTACTGAGGGCATCCCACTCATTTTTCAGACAAATGACCCCGTCCAAAATGACATTATAGTCATCCCTGATCCTACCAACTTAGAGTCTATTGATAATCTGTTAATTGACCTAAGTACTCCGCCATCGAATGGTCTAGCCCCTCTCCATGATATAACTGTACCTTCCCCCATATTTACACCCCTGGGTTCAGATGAGCTACCTCATTCATCTAGCAACCTTGGAAAATCAAAGAAACCAAAGAAATTTCCTATTAAGAAAAGTAATAAGGGTTTGAATAGAGTCTCGGGCTCACCCCCGAGAAAGAGAAGAAGGAAGGGTGCCCCTTTAAAGGGAAATAGCTCTTTTACGTTTCCTATGCATACGAAGTTGAAAGATGTGGAAAAAAGGGATTTAGGAGGGAATGCGTCTGTTAAACCAATATCTGTCCCAAGCTATGCAGGCCTACTTAACGATATTGATGGTCTTATCAAGGCTCTGATACTCCCACTTACTGAAAGGGTCAAAACACTAGTGGAAAAAATGGATCCTTGATAAACAAAAGGCAACCGTCGAGAGTGATCTTGATAAACAAACAAATAAGAACCAAGCTGCCAAACCACCTCCCACTGAATTGTTAAAGAAACACATTGGGCCTCCGACAGTTATTAATAAGCCTGCTGTGGGGAGATCTAATTCAGTGGCATGTACGAAACCATCTGATAAATTGTCGACGACATCAGACAAAATAAGTAAGGACACTTCTCACCTTAATACAGGGACACAAAAAAGAAGTCACCATACAGCAGATATTTCTAATGGTACGATCCCTGTGACAACTATGAGAACAAGAGATGTAGTTGACCTGCCCCCGGATTCCCTAAACTTTGTTATCATCCTCACAGGAGTCCCACCAATATCAAATGATAGCCATGAACATAATTCAAGTTTAAAAAATAAGGTCATTCATTGGCTAAGGAAAAACAGACCCCTACCTTCACATTTAAATGGTGATATAGTGTCGGTCAGGCGATGTCAGTGGGTAGGATTGAGACCAAAGGATATCGAAGGAGATATCATTATTGTCAATTTTAAAGATCATAGATTGGTCACGCATATTAGTGATTGGTACCCTGGGGACGGGGAGGGGGGAATTACTACCCACAACCTGAGCTATTTCTATCCAGAAGCTCTTATGAAGCCTCCACCCATTTGTAATCCATCAAGGAAGAATAGAAATCATAGTACCTCAACCAACTGGAGACTAGAAGGCTTGCCTAGATCGACCTTATCGTCAAACCAAGCTCAGAGGTATTATAATGGAAATGGTCCCCCCCAGCCCCAACCCATGTTAACTCCCTACCATCCTAAGAGCAATAGACCCAAAGTACCACATAGGTTAGATACTCCTATGAACTCGGTGGCCAACAATCCTTATAATGGGAATATTGATCCTTGTAGTCCACTGTTATACCCAAATTACCTACAGGTTTATAATCATATTTTATATGCCAACAAACCGAGGGACTCTTATCAGATCTATGACCCCAAGGACACTTGGCATATACCTCTCTCTAATCTATTCCATCCTCTCTCTCGAATAGATGAGAATGATTGACTTAATATGTCACACAAAACGGAAGAGACCTATGATGGGCACCCGAGGAGGGGCTGTATTGTGGACCAAAATGATTCATGAAGTGTCCCCAGGAACAAACAGGTCCAAAAAATATGTGGGGAAGATCAACTAATACTCACTGAGGAACATATTTCAGCCCCACATTATCCTCGGTTACCCTCTAATGATTGTAGCAAAGAAAAGGAAGAACATGTTACCATCTATAAATTGGGTAAACCGAGGATTCAAGAGCCGGGGTGCTATACTAGCATTCGGGATGCTAGGTCAAAGAGTGGCAGGGAAAATTTAAGGGTGCAAAATAAGGAATTTAAGATTATAAGCTGGAATGTCGCAGGACTCAAGCATAGGGTCACTGATTCAGAATGGTTAAAGGTTATCTCAGATAAAGATATAATATTATTGCAGGAAACCTGGGCGCTGTCAGCAGTACACATAGAAGGATTCCACTGTTATTGTATTAAGGCCAAAATGCCTATTTTTGGCCGCCCGATGGGAGGATTATTAATAGGGTTCAAGATAAATATAGGGGGGACCATAAAATTGATCCCCTCTAAAAACCCAAATATTCAGATAATCGAGTATACCAATAGTCTTCCATACTATATAATTAATTTCTATAACAATGATTTTAGCTCAACTCCGAATAAGAATTATATAGATCTTTTCGGGGAATTATCAAAAATAGCGGAAAAATCTAATAACCAGGTGAGCACTAGGACAATTTTAGCAGGAGATTTTAATGCAAAGTTTAAAACATCCGAAAGGGATAATGCACAAACAGATAGGGCTTATAAACGGGGTAAAGAATTAGAACACTTTCTTAATGAACACATCTTAACAGACATAATGGATGTGAATAAAAATGAGCCGTTTACCTATATTCCAACCTTCAGAGGACAAGAATTCTCTAGTACAGTGGACTATATCTTTATGTCATCCGACCTAATAGATAGAATCAAGAAGGCTGGCGTCCTTGAAACTGCCTTTGGGGACCACAATGCCCTAGAGGTTAATATTGGCTTGGGTCCCCCCAGTGCCTTTGTTCGCTTCCTGGGAGCAAGGGACATTGTGGCCTCAACTAATAATTTAAGATTAAAATGGCGAGGAATAGATAGTGGCCAAGTAACAAATACAATTATAAACACCCATGGTCTGTTAATTGAATCTTGCTCCCTGAATGATGAGAACCATCAAAGAATAGCAAAAGATTTCACTAAATTATGTAATATTATAAAATTTCTCTTAAGTGTGCCTATTAAATTGACTACCACTGAGCCACGGTGGTTTGACCGCCATTGCTCAGCAGCTAATAAAGCTCTTCGCAGAGCTTTAAATTGCATACCCAGAAGTATAAGGGATGTGAGGGCCGCTAGACAAAACTATAAAATAGCCATAGGTTCAAGGAAGGCTGGTCTGTTAGTTGAGCAATGGGAGGCATTAACAACTGCTGCTGCACTAGGGAGCAGCACGACCTTTTGGCCTGCTGTTATAAAGATGCGTGAAATGGGCAAGCAATTAATACCAACTAGCTGTGTTATAGCGAGTGAACAATGGGAATTGCATTTTTCCAAAATATATGCTAGTCCTGGAGCCGACACAGAAGAGTATGCCCAAGGAACGTTAGAACCCCTAGAAATCACCGTGGGGGAAGTCACTATGGCCATTAATCAGAGCCTTGGTAGCAAGGCACCCGGGCCTGATGGCCTCCCAATAGATATAATTAAGTATAAACCAGAACTTTGGGGGATATTCTTGTGAACCTTTTTAATAGTTTACCTTATGTCCCAATACCCGCATCTTGGTCCACAAGTATAATAGTGCCGATTCACAAAAAGGGAGAACGATCTGATCCTGTAAATTATAGGCCTATTTCACTCCTAGACAATACACTGAAGATCATGGGCAGGGTACTGTATAATAGAGTCAATGACTGGGCTGAGGAAATGGGGGTACTAGACCGCTGTCAAATGGGTTTTAGATGCAGGGTTGGGACCCTTGAACAATGCCTAAATTTAAATCTTTTAATTAGTAAATATAACATAGCTAAGGCATCTCCCATTTACCTCGCATTGATGGACTTATCGTCCGCATTTGACCTAGTAAATAGGTCAAAATTGTGGTCGATCCTCTTGTCGTACGGCCTGGACCCCCCTCTGGTACCAGTGGCGGTTGGTGACATTTGAAAGTGGTGAGGCGTAACTATATTGTCCTAATGCACCGCAGCGAGCGAGCGTAGCGAGCAAGCCGGAACAACTTACGGAGGGTTCGGGGGAGAAAATTTTGAAAAAAGAGTGGACAAATGGTGCATTTTCAAGCAAATTTGAGAAAGCAGGAAGGGTAATTAAGCAATTGTGAAAGTTCAGTTATTACATTAATAAAGAGATGTCATATAACATAGGTAGCTGCTCATTCAGTATGTGTGTCTTTGCTCTCCCTGTGCCCTTACATATCACTCCTCTGTGTCTTTGCTCTCCCAGTGCCCTTACATATCACTCATCTGTATCTTTGCTCCCCCTGTGCCCTTACATATCACTCATCTGTATCTTTGCTCCCCCTGTGCCCTTACATATCACTCCTCTGTGTCTTTGCTCTCCCAGTGCCCTTACATATCACTCATCTGTATCTTTGCTCCCCCTGTGCCCTTACATATCACTCATCTGTATCTTTGCTCCCCCTGTGCCCTTACATATCACTCCTGTGTGTATTTCCTTTGTCCGTGTCCTAACATATCTCTCATCTGTGCATTTGCCTCTCCATGTGCCCTTACATATCACTACTGTTTGTTTTTGCTCTCCCCGTGTCATTACATATCACTACTGTTTGTTTTCCTATTCTTGTGCCCTTACATATCACTCCTGCCTGTCTCTGCTCTCATAGACCCCACTAGCTGGACACAGCAAGAACAATTGTCACAGTTAAAATACAATTTACACCAGGGAGTCTAAAATCGGAGCAGTAAATTTCATATGTAAATGGTATTATTGCTGGTATTAATCTTTTATATCACTCATAAAAACAAATAGCATTGTATCTCGATGCTTCATCATCATACCTGATATACACCGCCACTAAACAGCAGAAGTGCGAGAATCCCTAACCGTGTCCCCAACAATGATCGTACATGTAGCAGCAGCATATTGCTTCGATTTGAAAAACGAGCTGCCCCATTGAAGGAAGGAGATGTCTCACAGAACAGTAAATCTGCCCTCGCGCTGCGTATACCCAAAGCTGCAGGAACGCCAGAGCGCTTCCTCGCAAACAACCGCAGCATCCATTAGTCTTCACAAATTTGTTTTCTGGCAGCAAGTAATATATATGTGATTACAATTACATGATGCCTTGAAAAAACATGTCAGGCAGCCATGCCAAAGCCGTAATTGCACAACAACAGGCATTTAAAGATCCTGCGCACAAACCGATCGAGGGGAGAGCAGAAGAGATGATCGTGGCAAGGCTCAGCACTGTGGAGTGTTGTTTGACATGGCACAGTCACCTAATAAGGGGTGTGTGATGATGTAAACACTTTCTCATGCAAACACCCCTTCAAAGGCAGTTGCTTCAGGAACCTTGCTGTTGTTGGCCCATCTCTAACTATGGTAATTCTGGCTGTGAGTGTGAAGCCCTGACCACCGCAACTGGTTTTAGCCGGGCCAGCAGAAGACGCTGGTAGCGGCATACCGGCTGCTGAGAAAGAAATATTTCTACTTCTTCATTAACCAGTATCAGATAACAAAGCAAAAATCTCACATTAAAAAAACTGTGCCTGTTCGCGCAAGAGATAAGAAGGAGGGGGGTGCGTGCAGTTATTTCTTGAGCATTGTATGATTAACAACCACAGAAGCCGTCAGTGCATTGTTTATTTTAGAAAGCACTATTTCGTGATAAACCAGTTCAAATGTCACTTGTGCTGCTTCTCCTTATTTATTACACATGTGCGTCTGTTTGCTATTAATTAGAGAGTGGCAGAATTCTCTACAAAAGAACAATCTGTGGCTTAGGCCCTCATTACAGAGATGCAGTTTCACTCGGAGCGCTAACTCTGTGTTATATTACTCCACCCATAATCACAGTGTCTCCAAGTGTCCCCCCCAGCGCCCCCCCCCCCGCTCATTTTACTGCGGCAGGACTGTAGACTCTGGGCAGCAGCACAGTCTGCCACCCACAAACAGTCTGCCACCCACAAACAGTCCCCCCCCCCCCCCACCAGGAGACTAGTACCGACAGAAACCCAGGACTCCCACCCAAGCCACCCGCCTGACTGCAGCTCTCCAACTAAAACTTTCTGCCTGCTCGGAATTAGTAGCAGAAAAAGTCCGTAGTTTTCTCCCTGGAATGGGGGGAAATTCATGGCAACAAATCGTGTCTTTCACCCGGTATATTAGGTTTTGAGCCTACCGCAAATTTGCTCCTCGCTAGTCGCTACCCCCCCTCCCCACCCCCGATATTCCAGCCAACTTCTAATGAGTATTTTAGTTCATTCACTCTGTCATCTTCTGGCTGGAGGTTACTTTGAAATCATACCGGCGTCTGCCTGGTCGGAACGGACGAAAGATTCAGCATATTGAAACTCGCTTCTGCTCATAATTCCTCTCTGGAATCATATCTTTCTATAAACATTGGGGTTAATTCAAACCATTATATTATAGTTTATTATCTCCTAACTTACCTATACCTTCCCAAGTTCCCGCCTTCAAGTTCCGACTCCCGCCGTCCTGTTTAACTCCCATGGTGCTCGATGTCGTCATGCAGGAAGGCTGCAGGCAGCCTCCCTCCACCACAGCACAGCGCTGTGATTGGTTCGGCCGGCTGCCCCAACACCACGTGATTTCTCTGTTTGCTGAGGCATACAGGAGCAGGGAGAGTGGGAGGGGTTACTCGAGGGCAGGGGGGAGCGGCTTGCCCGCTGTTATTAATGCAATTAATACTGTCTGTTTGGACAGCCTCAGAGGCTGTTCAAACAGACAGTATTTACAACAGTGGGAAAGCCGCTCCCCCCTGCCCTCGAGTAACCCCTCCCACTGTCTCGAGCAGGAACTTCATCTTTCTCGACGTGCGAAAAGGCAGAAACAAATGGTAGTTCTCTACTATTTGTTTCTGCCTTCTCGCACGGCGAGAAAGCAGTGGGGCGGCGCCCTAACGCCCCCATGGAGGATCCGCCACTGTCTGGTACATTTCCTTGCACACCTGCATAAAGATACAAAGGCACAGGTTCGGATTGATATGGAGGGCACAGTTTCTGGGCCAATTAGTGTACAAAGAGGTGTGAGACAGGGGTGCGTTTTAGCACCCCTGTTATTCATTATCTATATAAATGGCCTGAGCCATTCTCTTAAGATGGTTACCTCAGATGTCCCCAAAATCAAAGGAGGCCTATTACCCTGTCTTCTGTATGCGGACGACGCTGTGCTCATGGGATTGACACCAAATGCCCTACGTGCACTAGTCAGGGACTTTTCATTTTATATGGGGAATTTGGATCTTAAAGTAAATTTAAAAAAATCATTCATCATGTCCTGTGGGCCGGGTGCTAGGCAACTAAACTCAATTACGATAGGAGCTGATAAGCTGCTCTCAACTAAAAAATGTCCTTACTTAGGTATAGTCTTTGCTGCGAGCGGCCTGTGGGGTGGGCATATTGCCCACGCCACAGGCAAGTTCTCAAAGGCTATAAATTCAATTTTATCCCTCCCCAGACCAAGGAAGATTGGAGCAACTAAAGCCATTTTAAAGATATATAGGCTCCAATGTATACCAGTGGCAACCTACGGCGCCGAAATATGGGGTTCTTTAAAAAACCCCGCCATACAAAAAGAAGAGAATCGGCTATGTAGGAAATTATTGGGGGTTCCCATTTCATCATCAGGATATATTTGCCACTCAGAGCTGAACATTCCTTATATTAGTGATTTTATTGCTGCCAGGCCCGCACTATTTTGGCTGGCTATCTGGGCAAATGATTATGCTAGCCTAACACAGGACATTTTAAGTGAGTGTTTAGCTTGCGACAAATGGAATAAGATCCCATGGCTCCGAGGTATACAAGAAAGTTTGTCCAGCATAGATAGAGGAGACCTCTTTGATAATCCATCCCATATTAAGAGGTCCGATAAAAAGGAAGTTCAACTCGAACTATATGCCATTTATAATAGAAATAGACTGTCAGAAGAGATGCGAAAACAAACTGTTGTGTCCTATATTAATAATGACTTACCAACCCATCAACTACCATTGTATTTGATATTACCTATGTGCAATTGGGAAAGATCGCTACTTTTTAGAATGAGAGCAGGAACGATAAAGTTTGCCCTCTGCTTTCCTTTGGGACACAGCTCACATGGATATATTCCGTGTCCCTGTGATGGAATAAGTAAACAAAGTGATTTACATTTCTTTTTTATGTGTAAGTTTTATATGAAATATATTAAATGGTTTTTAACCCCATATTTTAAAAAATATAGACCTCTCTCACTGAATCAGTCCTATCTTATGCTCCTAAAATTAGAAAATGATGAATTTATATTCCGCACAAGTACTTTCTTAAAAGTTATTTTCAATGTTCGTAGAAGTATGGAATGCCCCTAATTTATTTTTGTACTCTTTATGATTATTGATCTCCTTTTATTCAAGAGTTGGAAATATATGAAATATATGATTTGTTACTTGTACTCATATGCACTGTATAAACATCTATTGCACTTAAGGTACTGTAATTTTGAATATGCTGAACTGTATTTTATGATTGTACTTTTATGGATTTTTGTGTAATCCGAATAAAGATTTTGAATCGAAATCGATAGTATAACATGGGATTCACAAGAAAAAATCATTCTGTGTACAGCAGATGTTCGCAGCCTCTATACCAGCATACCCCATGACATGGGGATAGAAGCCATGGAAGCAGCATTGATGAATACAGAACTAGACCACGACTTTCAGATCTTTCTCATGGAACTTATGTATTTCACTTTATACCAAAGTTATTTTAAAGTCAACGATTCATGGTATCAACAACTGACCGGAATGGCAATGGGCAATTCTGCAGCTCCCGTGTATGCAAACATCTTCATGCAGTGGTATGAAAATCAACACATCTTGACTAAGAAAGAATGGACGGAGAATCTAAAAATGATCATCAGGTACATCGATGATTTCTTCATAATCTGGACAGACTCGGAAGAGAAACTTCTCATTCAACTGCATAAATTCAACGAAATAGACCAACGAATTCAACTGACTTGGGATACATCAGACACATCGGTGAACTTTTTGGATGTCAAAGTAACCATAACCCCACAAGGATTTACCACGGACTTATATGTAAAACCTACAGACAGAAACAACATGCTACTATACTCAAGTTTTCATGAGCCGAACTTAATAAGGAATCTACCTTTTTCACAAATGGCTAGAGTTAAAAGAATTTCTTCAGAACAACACACTCTTAATACCAGACTCAAGGAAACTACAAGCAAATTCATAAACCGAGGTTATCCGAAAATACTAATGGATGAAACTAAAAAGAAGATCGACAAAATCGACAGAACAAAACTCCTAACCCAAAAGAAAAAACGTGAACAGACAAGAACTGTAGTAGTCTCTAAATATTCCACTGCAAGTAAGAAATACAAAAGATTGATCCTGAAACACTGGCCAATACTTAACATGGAACCTGATTTCAAACAATCTTTTATTGCACCACCAATATTCGCTTTTACTAGAGCCAAGAACCTTGGAGAAATCCTACAAAACAGACCCCCTGAACCTACAACTTATTCAGGTACCAAACTGTAGGAGAGTAGGGTCTGCTATCCTATGGTCACCCCAAATTTTTGCTTTTTGCTTCACTGGTTTTCGACTACTGAGGCTGTGGGCCTGCTGATCAGACCCCCAGCCTGCTGTTCTCTCACTAAATTACTGACACATGTGCTATAGGCACATACCAATTGGAAATGGACTCCTTGTCAGCCCCTGTATAATGCACTATAGGTGCCCAGGGCATAGGGGCCACCAAGGCCTACCAGGGGCTGCAGCATATCTTTTGCCACCCCTGGCTGGTTCTTAAATTGACACAACTGGCTGATCACTCAGCTGGGGTAAGGTGGTGTAAGCACCCCTTGCTTAGATATAGTATACCTATATCTAAACCTATATCTGGACACATGTAAACCTGTGAGCCACTCCTATGGAAGGCCTCATCAATCCTGGAGGCAGAGTGCGTGGTTTTATGTGAGATGGAGCTCTAGCATGAGCTGAGCCTGTCTGCAGCTGTCGGGAACAACTCCCTAAGCTGTTTCAGGATAATGCCATACCATATACTCTTAAGTGCCTTATAATCCTCGCGGTTAAATAGCAACTTTGGTTTGGCTTTATCAAAACATGTCGTGTAAGGTGTCATACGATTTGGAATACTATCCCCTCGCCAGTTCTGGCGACGGGGATAGCATTCCACCCCTCTAGAGGGGTAAGACATGTTCCTTTACTGTAATGCGGTTAATTTCTCCAAAGACCTTAGATCCACAAAATGGATGCCTCTGCCACAGACAAATGTCTGGACCCCTGCAGCTGACCGAAACTCGGCCAAATGGGTCCTGGACAAAGGGTTTCCTGTCACAGGAGGGTGTCACCGCCCTCCAGACAGGAGATAGTGGATTGTAGCAGGGAGGTCTGAAAGAAACCAGACACTGCCTGGGGCGCACAAGGCTGCCCCTTGCATAATCCGGCCAAACCGGTTCTGGGGCACTCCAGCCCTCGTGCCAGGGCGGCCTGGATCAAAGGAAAGGGGTGTATCCACCCCCTTCCTGGGTCCCACCCATAGGGGGGGACCTAGCAGGTAATCACGCCCCCCAGATTGGAATAAGAGTGGGAGCAGTGCCAATGCACATCAGATTTCCTGGAAGAAACATTAGAAACGAAACTCTGGACCCTTGGACCTCCATCTCAACGTGGAAGCCCGAAGAATCTCCCTTGTGGTCAAGGAGTGGCCACCCTGCAGCAGCAGGCACCATCCAGCCCTCGACATCTACTTGGTTGCAGTTCCCGCCGGAACTCGAGCGACTGAGATCGACGAGATCAAGCTTGCCTGCCTTCCAACAGCCCGATCCACAGTCCCTGCAGAGCTGAGACCCGTGGAGGCGACCGGAAGCGTGGGGCACGCCATCTTGAATTGACCACGAGACGCTGACCGTGCAGCCCACGAGTGACCCTCGAAGCTGTGCACCGGGGTTTGAGAAGCCCCCACCCTGAGCTACTCCTGAGCCGAAGTTCAGCCCTCCACACTCGACGAGTGCTGCGTGGGGCCCTTCTGCTCCATTTGGCTCAACGCGTTGGCCCGGTCACTTGCCCGCTGGCTAGTGGCCCCTGTGCCGACGAAACTACAAAGAAGACTCGTGAATCTGGTTGCTCCAGATCCACACCAGCTCCCCTGAAAAGGAGCCCCGACTCTGACCTTCCTGGTCCGAGTGAGAAGCAATCTTCTGATCCCGCGTGGATTGCTCTTGCCAAGTGTTGGTTGCTCCAAACTTGAAGCCGACTGCACCGACGGTGAGAGCCTGCGTGGGACAGATCGTGACCTGCTCCTGGACGTCGCAGATGCCCCAGAGCCCACGTGACAGCGGAGAGAAGCTCCTCGACGACCACCTGATTGCGCCCGACATTGCCTGGTTCCGTCCTGGTTCCACCCTGGTCACTGCTGAGTGACCCAGACTCTGTCCCCTCTGCTTTCAGGTACCCTTCGCCTTGAGTCCACCCTTGGACTCCACCGGACACTTCATCTTCAACCCGCCTGCAGCCCTTTCAGCTTCAAGCACCAAGAGCCTGCGTGTCAAAACCCGATGCCACTTCGACCCTGTGCACCCACTTCCTGTGGGTGAGGTAACTTTGCTCCGCCGGTGTTCCCACACTGGTGCACATCTCTAGGGTCTGTGTGTTAAGTTTTGTTCCTCTAGGTCCAGCGGAAGTGTCCTTAAACTTTAACTTTATGACTTTTACGCACCATTGGTTAACATTGGTGCATGCGTGCGCTTTCCGCACATCTCCCGAATCCCGAGGGCCATTCCCGACTTCAGCATTGCTTGTCCTGACTGCTCCCAGCGATTCCCTAGGCCCTAGGCCTAACCACTGCTCGAGTGGCATCTCTTATACCACTTGTTTAGTATATGGTTTGAGTGGCCACCCGCCCTCATCCATAATTGTGCAACTTGTATGTTTAAACAGTGCTTTTGATTTAACGCTTGTGCCCCTTTATTCATAAAGAATACTGGGGATTGTTTTTAGTAATAAACACATATATTTTTATAATATATACTTGTGTGGTGTCCTTTCATTTGATATTACAGGATTGTATGTGGTAAAACAGCTCGCTTAACACAACCTCTTAAGTTAAGCCTTTAGGCTGCTTAGTCCATGCTACCCCTAGGATAGCTTGTCTAATAAGGTTGACTTACAACCAGACACCATAAGGGATTGTTTGGTCTGATAATAGGTGGTTCCAGAATTGGAAACATCACCTATCAGGCCAACTTCTCACATTGGTGAGCAGCGGTGCGGATTTGAGCTTGCTGTTGTTTTACCATTGCAATCTTTGTATCAAATTGAAAGATCACATCAAGTACCTCTAGGTACATATAAATCAAAAGCTTAGCATATTAAGTTCTACTGAACTTAGTAGTTGTAGATTAAAGGGATTAGCACACCCTGACTACAACTCACTAGCAAGGTACAGTAGGAAAACACTTAGTGTAGGTAAGTGCACCACTTACACCTCACTAGCAACCATGTCTGACACAGGAAAAGCCTCAGGGTCTACTCCTGTGACAGTTGACCTTACCCAGGCAACTTTTGGATATGACAAACTAACCCGAAGAGACTTGATTGCCTTGTGCAAAGCAAGAGGGTTAAAAAGGGGCAGAAGCCCCACCTGCCAAATCCTGGTAGAAATCCTAGAGCAGGATGACTTAGAAAGGGCGAAGGTAGCTTCCCTAGAAACAGGAAATGGAGGGAACCCCCCTGTAACTGACCCCCCTCAGGAGGAAGATGATGAAGAAGAAGAGGAGGAGGAGGAGGACTCAGAAGTTGAGGACTTAGAAGATCAGGATCAGAGGGGTAGCCAGGTCCCAGTTGCCAGGCTTAGCCAGGCCAACTTAGACCTACTGGGGAATGGAGAGGGCCAGCACCTCCCCAGATCCCACAATGTTATTCTCCCAGGCAACAGAAGAGTGAGATCTCCCTCAGGGGACTCTCATATTTCTAGTGCCTCCAGAGAATCACAGAGAGGCATGACTGCTTCTCAAAAGCTAGAGCATAGGGCCAGAATGAGGGCTGTCAAACTCCAGATAGAGAGGGAGGAGGTAGCCTTGGCTCAAGCTAGACTTGCCTTGGCAAGAGAGCAGAAATTAAGTGGCTTAGATGCCACTGGTGGCAGCAAATTTCCAAGAGAAAAAGACAGGGGCTATGACAATAGAAACCTGACAAAAATTGTGCCCCCCTTCAAGGAAGGGGATGACATCCACAAATGGATGACTGCTCTTGAGAGAGCCTGCATGGTACAGCAGGTTCCTGAGGATCAGTGGGCTGCAATTTTATGGTACTCCTTTTCTGAGAAAGGGAGGGACAGGCTCCTCACAGTTAGACCTGAGGATGCCAAAAACTACACTGTCTTGAAGAGTGCTCTTATTGAAGGGTTTGGCCTAACCACTGAGCAATACAGGTTGTTGTTCAGAGACACCCAAAAAGCACAGACTCAAGACTGGACTGATTTCGTTGAGTGTGCCACTAAGGCTTTGGAGGGTTGGTTGCAGGGAAGTAAAGTTTCAGACTATACAGGATTGTACAATCTTATGATGAGAGAACAGATCCTTAATAACTGTACAAACCAGCTGTTGCATCAATACCTTATTGACTCTGATCTGACCTCTCCCCAAGAATTGGGAAAGAAGGCAGACAAATGGGTCAGAACAAGGATTAAGCAGAAACCCCAGAACCGAGGTGGTGACCAGAAGAAAACAGACCAGAAGGGTGGTAATCAGAATCAGAAAGATAAAGAAAAAGACCAGAAGTCTTCAGGCCCCCAAACTAATAGTAAGGAGGGTGGTTCCCAAAATGGAAACAAGAAGAAGAAGAACAAAGGTCCAAAGACACCTTGGTGTAATACCTGCAAATCAGTTTCACACTGGGGCAGTGAGTGCACCAAGGCAAATCCAGTTCCCACCACTACAGCTCCTAAAGCAACTGCAACCCCAAGTACAGTAAGCAGTGGTGGAACACAGTCCAAGGGTGTAGCTGGGTTGACCCTGGGTATTGAAGTAGGATCTGGCCTAGTCAGAATCCCTACACAGGCAGTTCTCCTGTATGATGTGGACATTGAGTTGCCCACTGCAGTAAGCCCCAGTAACCTGGGCAAATACAGGCAGACTCCCTTAATTAATGAGAAACTGGCTCAAGCCTACAGGGACACATGTGCCAGTGTCACAATGGTGACACCTGACTTTGTGGACCCTGGACAGATTGTACTAGGTGAGAGCTACCTAGTGACCAATGCAAGCAACTCCACTACTTCCCATAGTGTGGCAGTTGTGAACTTCTCCTGGGGAGGAGTTGATGGCCTAAAGAAAGTTGTGGTGAGTGCAGACCTACCAGTAGACTGTCTGTTAGGCAATGATCTGGAAAGCTCAGCATGGTCAGAAGTGGAGTACAGGACTCATGCAGAAATGCTAGGGATTTCAGAGCATGTCCTTGCCATGACAAGGGCTCAGGCTAAGAAGTGCCTTCCTGAACCAGTGGTGGATCTTGGAACAATAGACCAACCACAACCCAAGAGAAGGAGCAAGAGAGGAAAGGCTGAGCCTTCCACCTTGCCCCAGGTTGAGGATCAAGTTTCAGAGGAAACTGATTCTGCAGTCCAAGAGGAGACTGTCTCTGAGGAACTTGAACCTGACCAGGTTGAGTTTCTGGGGACAGGGGGACCCTCCAGGGCAGACCTGAGGCAGGCTCAATTAGATTGCCCTTCCCTTGAACCCCTCAGACAGCAGGCTGCTGCTGAGGCTGCTGGGGATGCCCAAGGTACCCATACTGTGTATTGGGATGATGGACTCCTTTACTCAGAGGCTAGAGACCCCAAGCCTGGCATGACCAGGAGGTTGGTTATACCTCTGCAGTTTAGGGGGTTCCTCCTTACCTTGGCCCATGATATTCCCCTTGCAGGACACTTAGGCCAGAACAAGACGTGGGACAGGCTTGTTTCACACTTTCACTGGCCTCACATGTCAGAGGATGTCAAGGAGTTTTGTCGCTCCTGTGTCACTTGCCAAGCCAGTGGTAAGTCAGGTGGCACAACAAAGGCCCCCCTAATACCACTACCTGTGGTGGGGGTTCCCTTTGAAAGAGTTGGAATTGATATTGTGGGTCCAATGGACCCCCAAACAGCATCTGGGAACAGGTTTATACTGGTGGTAGTGGATCATGCCACCAGGTATCCAGAGGCTATTCCCCTGAGGACCACCACAGCACCTGTGGTGGCAAAAGCCCTCATTGCAGTTTTCTCAAGAGTGGGCTTCCCAAAGGAGGTGTTATCAGATAGGGGCACCAATTTTATGTCCAGCTATCTGAAAGCAATGTGGAAGGAATGTGGAGTAAACTATAAGTTTACCACCCCATATCATCCACAATGCAATGGGCTTGTGGAGAGATTTAACAAGACCCTTAAAGGCATGATAAAAGGATTACCAGAGAAGCTCAGGCGGAAATGGGACATTCTTTTACCCTGCCTGCTCTTTGCTTACAGAGAGGTCCCACAGAAGGGGGTTGGCTACAGCCCTTTTGAACTTTTGTTTGGCCACCCTGTGAGAGGTCCATTGTGTTTGGTGAAGGAAGGATGGGAGTTACCTCTCAAAAAGCCCAAACTAGACATAGTGGACTATGTACTTGGTCTCCGCTCCAGGATGGCTGAATACATGGAAAGAGCATCCAAAAACCTGGAGGCCAGCCAAGAATTGCAGAAAGCTTGGCATGACCAAAAGGCTGTACTGGTAGAGTTCCAACCAGGACAGAAGGTGTGGGTACTGGAGCCAGTGGCTCCAGCAGCACTCCAGGACAAATGGAGTGGACCCTATCCTATCATTGAAAAGAAGGGAGAAGTCACCTACTTGGTGGACTTTGGAACACCCAGGAGCCCTCACAGGGTAATCCATGTGAATCGCTTGAAAGCATTTGTGGACAGGGAGGACATGAGCTTGCTCATGGCCACAGATGGGGATCAGGAGGAAGAGAGTGACCCTCTCCCAGACCTGCTTTCTCAGAACCCTGATGATGGTTCAGTTGATGGAGTAGCCTTGGCAGGCAGCCTCACTGACCAGCAACAGATGGACTGCAGACAAGTTTTGCAGGCCCACAGGCATTTGTTTTCACTCACACCCAGCCAGACTGACTGGTGTACCCATGTAGTGGACACTGGTGACAGTCTGCCTGTGAAGAATAAGATCTACAGGCAACCTGACCATGTCAGGGATTGCATCAAGGCTGAGGTGCAAAAGATGTTAGAGCTTGGAGTGATTGAGCCATCAGAGAGCCCATGGGCCAGCCCAGTAGTCCTTGTGCCAAAACCTCATACCCAAGATGGAAAGAGAGAAATGAGATTTTGCGTGGACTACAGGGGTCTCAATGCTGTCACTAGGACAGATGCTCACCCCATTCCAAGAGCAGATGAGCTCATTGACAGATTGGCTTCTGCCAAGTTTCTGAGCACATTTGATCTGACAGCTGGCTACTGGCAAATCAGATTAGCTGAGGAGTCAAAAGCCAAAACAGCATTCTCTACCCCTAGTGGACATTATCAATTTGTGGTAATGCCCTTTGGTTTGAAGAATGCACCTGCCACTTTCCAAAGGTTGGTGAACCAAGTCCTTACTGGGTTGGATGACTTTTGTGCAGCATATCTAGATGATATTGCTGTCTTTAGCTCCACCTGGGAGGATCACCTGATCCACCTGAAGAAAGTTTTGGAGGCCCTGCAAAAGGCAGGCCTAACTATCAAGGCCACTAAGTGCCAGATAGGGCAGAGTAAGGTTGTATACCTGGGCCACCTAGTAGGTGGAGGCCAGGTTCAGCCACTGGAAAGCAAAATCCAGGCCATACAGGACTGGGCTCCTCCAGTTACCCAGACACAAGTCAGAGACTTCTTGGGCCTGACTGGGTATTACAGAAAGTTTGTGAAAAACTATGGGTCTATAGTGACACCATTAAATGACTTGACATCCAAGAAGATGCCAAAAAAGGTTCAGTGGACAGTTAGCTGTCAAAAGGCATTTGATGACCTGAAGAAGGCCATGTGCTCTGCACCTATCCTGAAGAGTCCTGACTACTCCAAACAGTTCATTGTACAGACAGATGCTTCTGAGTTGGGGGTGGGAGCTGTGCTCTCACAACTTAATCAAGATGGTCAAGACCAGCCTATTGCTTTCATTAGCAGGAGGCTGACTCCCAGAGAGAAACGTTGGTCAGCCATTGAGAGGGAGGCCTTTGCTGTGGTTTGGGCATTAAAGAAGTTGAGGTCCTACTTGTTTGGAACTCACTTCCTGGTGCAGACAGACCATAAGCCCCTCTTATGGCTTAATCAGATGAAGGGTGAAAATCCCAAACTGCTCAGGTGGTCCATTTCCCTACAGGGGATGGACTTTACAGTGGAGCACCGCCCAGGGACTGACCATGGTAAAGCAGATGGTCTCTCCAGGTACTTCCACTTAGAACATGAAGACTTATATGGTCAAGGTTAGTTTAATGTCCCTGCGTTTGGGGGGGGGTTGTGTAGGAGAGTAGGGTCTGCTATCCTATGGTCACCCCAAATTTTTGCTTTTTGCTTCACTGGTTTTCGACTACTGAGGCTGTGGGCCTGCTGATCAGACCCCCAGCCTGCTGTTCTCTCACTAAATTACTGACACATGTGCTATAGGCACATACCAATTGGAAATGGACTCCTTGTCAGCCCCTGTATAATGCACTATAGGTGCCCAGGGCATAGGGGCCACCAAGGCCTACCAGGGGCTGCAGCATATCTTTTGCCACCCCTGGCTGGTTCTTAAATTGACACAACTGGCTGATCACTCAGCTGGGGTAAGGTGGTGTAAGCACCCCTTGCTTAGATATAGTATACCTATATCTAAACCTATATCTGGACACATGTAAACCTGTGAGCCACTCCTATGGAAGGCCTCATCAATCCTGGAGGCAGAGTGCGTGGTTTTATGTGAGATGGAGCTCTAGCATGAGCTGAGCCTGTCTGCAGCTGTCGGGAACAACTCCCTAAGCTGTTTCAGGATAATGCCATACCATATACTCTTAAGTGCCTTATAATCCTCGCGGTTAAATAGCAACTTTGGTTTGGCTTTATCAAAACATGTCGTGTAAGGTGTCATACGATTTGGAATACTATCCCCTCGCCAGTTCTGGCGACGGGGATAGCATTCCACCCCTCTAGAGGGGTAAGACATGTTCCTTTACTGTAATGCGGTTAATTTCTCCAAAGACCTTAGATCCACAAAATGGATGCCTCTGCCACAGACAAATGTCTGGACCCCTGCAGCTGACCGAAACTCGGCCAAATGGGTCCTGGACAAAGGGTTTCCTGTCACAGGAGGGTGTCACCGCCCTCCAGACAGGAGATAGTGGATTGTAGCAGGGAGGTCTGAAAGAAACCAGACACTGCCTGGGGCGCACAAGGCTGCCCCTTGCATAATCCGGCCAAACCGGTTCTGGGGCACTCCAGCCCTCGTGCCAGGGCGGCCTGGATCAAAGGAAAGGGGTGTAGCCACCCCCTTCCTGGGTCCCACCCATAGGGGGGGACCTAGCAGGTAATCACGTCCCCCGGATTGGAATAAGAGTGGGAGCAGTGCCAATGCACATCACATTTCCTGGAAGAAACATTAGAAACAAAACTCTGGACCCTTGGACCTCCATCTCAACGTGGAAGCCCGAAGAATCTCCCTTGTGGTCAAGGAGTGGCCACCCTGCAGCAGCAGGCACCATCCAGCCCTCGACGTCTACTTGGTTGCAGTTCCCGCCGGAACTCGAGCGACTGAGATCGACGAGATCAAGCTTGCCTGCCTTCCAACAGCCCGATCCACAGTCCCTGCAGAGCTGAGACCCGTGGAGGCAACCGGAAGCGTGGGGCACGCCATCTTGAATTGACCATGAGACGCTGACCGTGCAGCCCACGAGTGACCCTCGAAGCTGTGCACCGGGGTTTGAGAAGCCCCCACCCTGAGCTACTCCTGAGCCGAAGTTCAGCCCTCCACACTCGACGAGTGCTGCGTGGGGCCCTTCTGCTCCATTTGGCTCAATGCGTTGGCACGGTCACTTGCCCGCTGGCTAGTGGCCCCTGTGCCGACGAAACTACAAAGAAGACTCGTGAATCTGGTTGCTCCAGATCCACACCAGCTCCCCTGAAAAGGAGCCCCGACTCTGACCTTCCTGGTCCGAGTGAGAAGCAATCTTCCGATCCCGCGTGGATTGCTCTTGCCAAGTGTTGGTTGCTCCAAACTTGAAGCCGACTGCACCGACGGTGAGAGCCTGCGTGGGACAGATCGTGACCTGCTCCTGGACGTCGCAGATGCCCCAGAGCCCACGTGACAGCGGAGAGAAGCTCCTCGACGACCACCTGATTGCGCCCGACATTGCCTGGTTCCGTCCTGGTTCCACCCTGGTCACTGCTGAGTGACCCAGACTCTGTCCCCTCTGCTTTCAGGTACCCTTCGCCTTGAGTCCACCCTTGGACTCCACCGGACACTTCATCTTCAACCCGCCTGCAGCCCTTTAAGCTTCAAGCACCAAGAGCCTGCGTGTCAAAACCCGACGCCACTTCAACCCTGTGCACCCACTTCCTGTGGGTGAGGTAACTTTGCTCCGCCGGTGTTCCCACACTGGTGCACATCTCTAGGGTCTGTGTGTTAAATTTTGTTCCTCTAGGTCCAGCGGAAGTGTCCTTAAACTTTAACTTTATGACTTTTACGCACCATTGGTTAACATTGGTGCATGCGTGCGCTTTCCGCACATTTCCCGAATCCCGAGGGCCATTCCCGACTTCAGCATTGCTTGTCCTGACTGCTCCCAGCGATTCCCTAGGCCCTAGGCCTAACCACTGCTCGAGTGGCATCTCTTATACCATTTGTTTAGTATATGGTTTGAGTGGCCACCCGCCCTCATCCATAATTGTGCAACTTGTATGTTTAAACAGTGCTTTTGATTTAACGCTTGTGCCCCTTTATTCATAAAGAATACTGGGGATTGTTTTTAGTAATAAACACATATTTTTATAATATATACTTGTGTGGTGTCCTTTCATTTGATATTACAGGATTGTATGTGATAAAACAGCTCGCTTAACACGACCTCTTAAGTTAAGCCTTTAGGCTGCTTAGTCCATGCTACCCCTAGGATAGCTTGTCTAATAAGGTTGACTTACAACCAGACACCATAAGGGATTGTTTGGTCTGATAATAGGTGGTTCCAGAATTGGAAACATCACCTATCAGGCCAACTTCTCACACAAACCTTGCCTCAACTGTGGCAATTGTAACAGCATAATCAGGGGAAACACGATTAACCACCCAACGCAAGGACATCCTATCAAACTCAAAGTAAATGCCACATGCGACTCCAGCAATTTGATCTATGGAATAAGATGTCCCTGCGGAAAAATGTACGTGGGCAAAACAGAACGCCGCATCAAAGTGCGTTTAACAGAACACAAATCAAACATCCGATTGAAGAACACCAAGTCAGCTTTATCAGCACACTTTGTAGAACAATATCACAATATTTCTCAAATGAAATTCACCATACTAGAGACAGTTCAGAAAATGGAGGGGAGAGACAATTCTAAACATCTCCTAAAAAGAGAAAACTTTTGGATTCAAAAACTTTCCACACAAATGCCGATGGGGTTAAATGATAGAATTGAACTGGCATGTTACCTGTAACTACTGCTCTAATGACTGTATCTTGTACATAATGTGTGAAACCCACATAGACACTAACAATATACATACCACATTCACCTCTCAACACCATTGCACTTTAGATAGCACCACGCACTAAGCATTCCATCACCACATAAACCCACTCAGGGTTCGCCACCCTCACGGAATTTTTTTGCGTGTACATTTACCGCTAACATTTTACAGCATTATTTTTATCTTTTTTCCTTTTTTCATCATTGCTCAACCTGAACGCATTGCACCCAGCGAGAAACATTAAACATCACAGAGAACCACACGTCTCGAACAGACACTACCGATAGTCTGTTTACCCTGTTGACGGTCACATGACCGGAACATTTCCCAAAACACCACAGAGCGCAGCCGGAGCTTGTTCCGAGCTGCCGTCTTACAAGCCCGCTCGCGGATTTGAACACGCAATCTCAGTATCTCAGGTCAGTACACAGCAACTCATAAGCTGCAAGCCCTGTTTCATTTCAATCACCCAGTGCGCCATTAACCGTCATCTTTTTACCGTTCCCACAGATGTAACCAAACCACATAAAGACAGGCTTTTGAGTAACATTTTCCAGCTACCATTGTTTTCACTGCATGCAGAATCTCAAGTGACAGCATTACTCACACTATGTTTTCATGTTATTTAAACGATCATGTTGCATGTTACATGACAGTGAATAAGATAACATTATAATTAGCACTATATTATGTTCACAGTGTCGATTCCCTGACGAAGGGCATGATTGTAATGCCCGAAATGCATTGGATTCTACTTTAAGACATTGCCTGAAATGCATAAGATCACATCGTATATGAAAACTTAAGAATGTATCAAAGTTGACTTAACATGAAGATAAATTGGATTCATTAAAAAGTCTAACAAGGATCAAAGGAACTGAATGTGAAGTCTTTTTTCTATAGAAAAGACAATCAAAATGTGTGCCTCAAAGGGATGAAACTAGATATCATCTATTTTCACTTCTCACTTAATGTCCCTGTTAACCCACAACCCCTCCAGCAGAGACCTGACTTAGTGACATCCCAAGCTCTGACGCGCGCTGGAGTGTAGTACCAGTGAGACGCTACCTTATACGCTGATTCGGCACTCGCGGTATTGGAGGCCGTGTGCTGCGCGCGGTAAAACACATGCTCCCATTCTTTTTTCAATAGTGAGCGTCCCAGCTCCGTCTCCCAGCGGACCTGCGCAGGGGTGCGGTGTCTCTTGGGATGGCTCAGAATCATAGCATACAACTCCGAGATGAGCCTCCGGTCATCTTTCTTACAGACCAACCATTTTTCAAAGTTTGTCAGTGGCCGAGACATGTCAGCTACATTAGTGGGTTGGGTAACCCAATGCGCCACTTGCGAGTAAGAAAAAGCGACCGCCAGCGGCAACTGGAAGAACTCCGTTCACAGCCGGGGAAAGAGAACCAATCCATCCAAGTCGAAAAGGGAACCCACCCTCTTACAGCCCTCCTCTCGCCAGCGATGGAAGACTGGGGACGCGCGGCCCGGCGGGAAGGCCGGATTGTCAACATTAGGAGTCATCGAAGAGGGAAACGTGGTCCACCCCTTTTGTTGCGCCAGCTGGTTCCATGCCCTAAGAGTCGGTGCCGTCACTGGGGAAGAGTAGAGGCCCCAGGCTCTATGCTTGCGGGGCAGCCACAGCTCCCACCAGATATTGCAACCCGCCACCGTATGGTCCATAAAGTTCCAGTGTTTACTGGACATGGGCCTGTTCCATTCCACTATGTAATGCAGGGTGGACGCTTGAAGGTAGGCTGACAGTAAGGGAAAACCCAGTCCCCCAGCCGCCCTCGGAGCAACCGCCACGGACAATGCCTGTCGCGGCCGCTTGTTGTCCCACAGGAATCTATTAAGGAGCCCCTGCAGTTTCCGCAGGATGCCCTGCGGCGGGGTCAGCGGCAGCATTTGAAACAAGTACAATATGCGGGGAGAACAGTTATTTTCAGAGCTGCCAGCCTCCCATACCAGGCCAGCTTGAGCCAGGACCAGTCTGAGAGAGCCTTGGTGACCTGCTCAACCAGCATCTTATAGTTCGGGGACACTGTTTTAGGGATCGAAGGTGCCAGGCGGACAACCAGATACTGAATATCAGATGGCGCCAGGTAGGAGAAGGATCTTCCTCCGGTGGTGGTTCTGCGAATGCGTGGAATGGTGGCGAGTGCGAGGCTGGTGGATCGGAGCTGGCGTGTGGGTGTGTAGAATGTGAGGCGTTGTTGAGGTATTTAGGCCCCATGTCATGGAGAGCCTTGTGTGCGTGGGTGAGGAGTCTGAACGTGATCCTTTTGCTGACGGGGAGCCAGTGCAGGTTTCTCAGCTGGGGAATGATGTGGCTGTGGCGGGGGTGTCCAAGATGAGTCGTGCAGAGGAGTTCTGTATGCGTTGGAGTCTTTCCTGTAGTTTGACTGTGGTTCCAGCGTAGAGGGTGTTTCCATAGTCCAGTCGGCTGGTGACGAGGGCCTGGGTGACCGTCTTCCTAGTGTCGGTGGGGATCCACTGGAAGATCTTGCGGAGCATGCGCAGGGTGTTGAAGCAGGATGACGAGACGGCGTTGACTTGCTTGGTCATCGTGAGGGAGGAGTCCAGGACGAAGCCCAGGTTGCGTGCATGGTCCGTTGGCTTGGGGGCGGGGCCCAGGGCAGGGGGCCACCAGGAGTTGTCCCAGGCAGAAGGGGATGTTCCCAGGATGAGGACTTCCTTTCATTCCTTCCTGGAGGTTGGCTCTGGCGGTGGCGGGGTCTTTGGTAAGGGACAGGGTCAGCTGGGTGTCGTCTGCGTAGGAGATGATGTTTAGGTTGTAATGGCGTGCGATGGCTGCGAGGGGGGTCATGTAGACGTTGAAGAGGGTAGGGCTGAGCGAGGATCCTTGCAGGATGCCGCTGCACATGTGTGAAGCTAAAGTGAAAAATAGTGAGAGGCAGGGCACGTAAGCTACTGTATGTTAGTGCTTAGGAAGTGTGTAAATACATTTCAGCATATGTGAAAGCGTTTTGGTGTCTTGTGTGTTTAACATACTGCTGAGACTGTGTCCTCACAAGCATGTAGCTGCCATTATGAACTCCAGGGCCCTCTGGATAAGCTCGGCGGGGACCCTGCCACCCTCCATGCCACCAGGGGCCGGCACCCTGGCGGTGCCCCCTCTGCTGGGACAGGCTCTGCCCAGGTGGTGCCCGTCACCGGCAGGGCCCAGGGCAGCCTCCTTCCTGTCCTACATGCTCCTCTGCCAGTCAGATGCCAAGGGAGGCGGCTGCGAAAGATCACATTTCAGCGTACTCGAGTGGCCACGGAGATGTGCTCTGTGAAATTTGGGGAAGGCAGAGGCGCATGCTGTAACTTTAGGAAAGCTGCATATTGAAAGATGCTGTTTGCGGCACTGTGTACCAGGTTTTTCCGGCTCCCAGTTCAAAGGGCATACTTTCAAACACAGCAAAAGGAAGAATTGGGGTGCCACTTACCAGCTGGAGAGGAAGACAAGCGTGCACCTGGCGCAGTGATGAAAACGGCGGGTCCGGGAGCCACGTCACGTGAGTGACCTTTTGAACGTCCTCGACGTAGGGACGCCGGCGTCGTAGCCTGATTGGACAATAATCTTGGCCTGCGGCCGGGTAAGGTTCGACCGTGACACCAAAATGCAAAATAATATTACTGTCTGTCAAACCTTACCCGGCCGCAGGCCAAGATTATTTTCGACATGGACCACGGTGTCACCCCATGTGATGGTGTCACCCGGTGCGGTCAGCACCCCCCGCACCCATCTAGTGACGCCACTGACCATAGTACCATAATTTTAGTACTCAATACTGTAGTCAACTCTCTAAGCACTAAGTTGATTTTTGTCACCGTCTTTTGTCCTACAGCAGCCTTCCTCATCTTTCAGTCCCACCTGCGCCCATTCAGTCAGCTCGCTCTGTGTGCCTGTCGTCTGTATGTCCCTTATAATCGCCCTAGCGTCAGTCCAGTGTTCTGCTTGTGTCCTGGTCACATACATGCGTGTCGTGGTTCTGTCTTGTGCTGTGATTCGGGCAGTAATGTCTGCTAGTGCATTTCCCTGCCCAATGAGATCGGTCACCTTCTTATGAGCCTGACACTTAATTACCGCTAGCTGCTTGGGGAGGAGGACTGCTTCTGTCAATGCGGAGACTAGGTCCCCGTGTAAGATGGGCGTGTCGTGTGACGTCAGGAACCCTCTTTCCCTCCAAAGGAGTCCGAAATGATGAACTACCACAAAGGCGTACTGGCTATCGGTGTATTTGTTGACTGTTGTGCCAGCCGCTAGAATGCATGCTCGTGTAAGGGCAATGAGCTCAGCTGCTTGGGCAGATCGTTGGGCAATGCGGCAGTTTCTAGGATAGTTTGAGCTGTGGTCATGGCATATGCTGCTGAGGTAGTGCCATCAGGGAGCTTGAGGCATGAGCCGTCTACCCATAGTTCCCCGTCTGGTTCTGGGAAGGCAGTGTCTCGGAGATCAACTCTACTTTTAGTCTGCTCATCAGTGAGGGTTACGCAGTCGTGTAGCAAAATTGTATTAGGGTCATTTTCTGGAAGAGGCTGCAATGTGGCTGGATTGAGGATGGAACATCGTTTCAGCGTAATGTGTGGTGCTAACAGAGTCAGTTCGTATCCAGTCAGTCGGGCACTCGTCAAATGTTGCGTCTTAGTCTGGTTTAGCAATGTGTCAACTGCATGTGGTACTAGCACTGTGATGGGGTTGGAGAGCACTATTCCCTCGCTCTATCGTATGGAGACTGCTGCAGCTGCTACAGCGCGCCAGCACGCGGGTAGCGCACTAGCTACTGGGTCGAGGGTGGCAGAAAAATACGCACAGGGGCGTGGCTTGTGGCCAATTGATTGTGTCAGGACAGATAATGCACATCCCTCCCTTTCGTGTGTGTAGAGGGAAAATGGTTTGGAGTAGTCTGGTGTCCCTAGAACAGGTGCTGAACAAAGGGCATCTCGTAATTCCTTGATTGCTGACTGGCTTTTGGGTGTCCAAGGGAGTGGAAAGGGTGTGTATTTGGCTAGGAGGGAGAGAAGGGGTTTGACAATGAGGCTGAAGTTTGCTAACCATTGTCGACAGAATGAAGTGAGGCCTATCAGTGAGTCAACTTGTTTCTGGTTTTTGGGGACAGGAGTGTCTAGAATGGTCTGGATCCTGATCCTGTCTGGTGTGAGCGTTCTCCCTTCCTTTGACAAAAGGTGTCCTAAATACGTCACTTGTGGTTGGCAGAATTGCAGTTTCTTGCGGGAGACCTTGTGACCATTTTCGGCAAGGAAATGTAGTAACTGAATGGTGGCAGCGACTGCTATTGGAGTGGTGTCTGCTGCTAGCAAAATGCCGTCTACGTATTGTATCAGTGCTACTCCATCTGGCAATTGTATGGCATCCAGCTGTCGTTTGAGTGCCTGATTATAGATGCTTGGACTTTCTGTGTACCCCTGAGGTGCTCTACAAAATCTAAATGAGCAGGATCTTAGTGTAAATCCAAAAAGATAGCGGCTGGGTGGTGGCGCTCTAGGGGTATTTTGCTGCTATCCTCCCTTGTCCTGTTCCCTTCCTAAATTTACACCCTGTAGCTGCGCTATCATGACTCTTTCTTTCAAATCTTTCTTTTTCTTTTCATTGGCTCATTCGTTTTCGTTTTTCTGGTGTTCATAGTATTGGGCCATCTGGAGGATGGCTGCTGGTTTAGAGGCCGCCCAACTGCTCTCACTGGTCTGTAGTTTCTGTGAGACTTCTGGCAACAGTCCCTTAACATAGTTCTGTACGAACAAGTGGTGTCCGGGCGCAGTGGACATGTCTTGTCCACTATAATCGGAGAACACTGTCTCAAACCGGGAGAAGAATTCCGAAACATCTTCTTGAGGTTTCTGGCGGCAAGCTGTTACGATAGACCAATCTATCTTTTTCTCGGGAATCAGGGTCTTTACCTTATGCACTATTTTGTCAGGGAGGTCTAGTATGGCTTTCAAGGGTTTCTGACCAGGGTTTCGCTGTTTATCCAGCCCATCGAGTTGTCCCCAGGTATGACCGAATAGGTCTGTGTGGTCTACTTTCCTGATCTGTTTCCACACATCGGCTGGCCGACATAGCCCAAAGAACAAATCGATGTCGGCTAGCGTCATAATTGTCGACCCTAGGGCTGTACCTAACTCCATGAAAAATGCGGTAGGATTCTTTCATAAGTCCGGCAGGGATTTTCAGAACGTCAGAATGTCCTGCCTATGCCAGGGCTGTTATAGATCACCCTTCCCTTAGCGTCTTTGTGATTTATGTCATCGTGAGTTCCTTGTCCTCTAGGGGGGACCCAATAGGGGGCAGCTTCCTTAATGGGCATCATGTTATCTATTCTCTCTATCGAGGGTTCCGTCATTGCAGATGTTGTATTTTTGTCTACCTGCCCTTGCTCCATGAGGTGGTGGAAGACTGCTAATGTATAGGAAAAAAGTTTCGCTACATCGGATTCACTCTCATCTCCTGTATCTACCTTTCTGTACAGAGTCACGAGTCGGTCGGGCCCTTTATTCCTATACTTTTCCTCATACGCTGTGAGTGTGTAATAACAAAAGCGCACGACAAAGTGTCGTTTGCGGTTGTCGGCGTAGGAGTTACATATATCTGTTATGTATTCCTCTGTTTCTTTCTTGTCTACTAGGGTTTTAACTATCCTATCGATGCCTGCTCGCTCATTTTTACTTAATCGTGGGATTCTCACCAGCCCTTTCACTTCGATTCTTTCTGATGTGTCCTCTGGCAAGGCATTAGGCGTGAGAGGCTTGGTTGGCGCAGAGGCCGTGGATACCGAGGCCCTGTCGCTACCTTCAGTTGTATTCTGAGAGCCTTGTTGTTGCACTAGAGGATGGGTAGGGGCATATGGAGGTGGCATGTAGATAATCGGTGGACCTAGGAGTAGATTGTTGTCTACCCTTTGTTTCGATGGGAGCTCAGGGTAAAGAGTTGAGGGAGCTCTAACCGGGTGTTGACCTGGGATCTCTGCCTCTCGCTCCTTCCTAGCTTTTTCTCAAATTCCTCTTCTAACTTTTTGCCAGCTAGGTGATCTGATTTTCGTAGTTCTTTTTCTATTCTCGCTTCATCTCTTTTCTTTCGCTGTGTTGTTTCTTTTCGCCATAAGCCGAAGCTGTCAAGCATAGTCGGCGTGGTTTTCTTTTCGCGTAAGGCTATTTCTAGCGTTTCTATTTTAGCAGGATCAAAAGATCCCGTCAGTGGCCACTGATTTTCTCGATCCTTCCTAGTGTGCTAGTGCCATAGTTTGCTATAAGCTACAGCGACTAATCCATACTTCAGATACATGTCCTTATTAGGGGTGCCCTCCGGTGGAGCCGGATGACTGACCTCTAATAAGCGGTCTGTGCTGAACCAATTACCAGTCAGTGGGGAGAAGATAGGCATGACGTATAATCGGACAAATAAAGATCTCAAACAATTGTGGTCAAAGGTCCGCACTACCTATCCTTCGCTGCCTGCAAAGAGAGAGACTATTCCTATTCTTCGTTGTTTGCAAACAGGGAATATCTCAAAAAGAGCCAACGTACCAAAATAGCTAACGCGCTAACAAACCAATAAAGTGCAATACTAGTATTGAATCCAAACAATTCCAATACAATCAATCATTCGACAGCAGTCGTTTTCACGACCTTACCCGGACCGCATGGACAGTTTTTTGTCTTCCACTTCCAGCGCCCGATCGTCCTCTTTTCTCCGTATTAGCCGCGTCACTCCTGTGGGATCCCAGTCAGGACCGTAGGTCACTCAAGAGAGGTCCGTTCGGAACCGGTGAAGTTCGGATAATTGGCTGCCAGACGAGGGTCTCTTTCAGGCAAGTGCACTTTCCCGATCATTGCAGTCGTTCACTCCGTCGTAAGGACCTCTCCACCGGACCCCGTGTTGCTGATGGGCTACGCGTTGGGATGCCAATTTGTGGAAAAAACAGCCAATCTCTTACGAATACCCAGGCTGCTTGGCGCAAGACACCTCTAATTCCCAATATCGATAGTTACCAACATAAAGAGGCAGGCGCTGGATATGGGAAGCATGAACAAGTTTATTGCTCTAGAGGAGAACACTTCAGGTCTGACACAAGGGATTTCTTCAGGAGGTGTTCTAACAACTTCTCTGCTGCTCTCCTTTTTATACAATTTACAGTAACATTATTGGTGGTCAAACATCCTAGGAATTCCCGCCTCCAGCAGGTTCTCACAGAGTCCCAACAATTTGTCGTCCCCCCACCTGGGTCCTAATTAGTGATTGATATCTCGCAGCTGGACATTCCGACAGGATCTGTAAATGTGTGTGATTAGTCACATCTAAGGATTATGTAAGTGATAAGATCAAGCATTTCTGTTCGTGCAGCAAGTCCTGCCTTGTGGGGGCAATAAACTACGTCCGCAGGGCTTGGTTTACAGCCTGGGACTGGATCGAGTGGCCAGGTGCAGTTGGGGGTTATCAGAAGGGCCTTCTCGAATGTGGAGGATGAAAAGACAAACGTGTTTAGGGCGGGAAGTGGCTCCAGGGTCTTGTCACGAGGACAAGGTTTTATGACCTTAGTGCATTTGGTCATGCTGAATCAGGGCACTGGGGATGGTTGCGAGGTCAGGGTGAATCGTGGGTGACTTACAAAGTGCGAGATGGCCGTGGCACCTAAAATGGATGCCGTTTACTTGCAGAAAATGGCTCTTGTTAGGCAAGATGGCGTCGGTGATGTTCATGTTTGTAAACTGCGATTTAACACAACCTTCCCCCTGGCTGGACCTTACACTCGAACACTACACTTCACGACCCCCCAAACACTACCCTGAACCCTAAAACACTACCCTACACTACACAAACACCACACCACTACTCTAAACCCTAAAACACTACCGCCCTGCACGACCCTCACCCTTCCCCCAGTTCACTCCCTACACTGCAGCACTACCCTGCACGACACCCCAACACTACCCTGAACCCTAAAACACTACCCTACACTACACACCACTACCCTAATCCCTAATATACTTCACGACCCTCACCCTTCCTAGACCTTACACTCGAACACTACACTTCACGAACCCCCACACCACTACCCTAAACCCTAAAACAATACTCCTTGCATGACCCTTACCTTTACCCCAGTCTGCTCCCTACACTACACTACCCTGTACGACACCCCAACACCACCCTAATCCCTAAAACACTACCCTACACAAACACCACATCACTATTCCCCAACACAACACTTCACGACCCCCGACAATACCCTAAACTCAAATACACTACTCTATACTACTCAAACACAACCCAATAACCTATAAAACCACCCCTGCATGACTCAAAAAAACTACACTTACCTCTCTCTCTCCTCCGTGGTTCCTCTCTTCTCCGGCTTCCAGCGACGTCAGATCTGCACTTCGTTGTTTGCAAACAGAAGCGCCTTCCAAACAACGATGTGGATAGCGCATACCATGACAACGCATGCATTGTAAAAACGCTTGCAATGTAACAACTTGCGTACTTATGGTACGTGTTGTAACATCACAAGTGTAGTAACGTTTGCGAAGTAATGATATGCGCACTAGGAGCTGGGTACAAAGGGCCAGATGTAGATAGGCAAATACCGGTCGGTAACGGCCGAAATTCGGTAATTTCGGCTGTTACCGACCGGTATTTGGAAAATGAGATGTAGGGCCACCTAAAATACAGATTCGGTAATTTTACAGATTCGGTAAAATTACCGATTCTGTAAAATTACCGAATCTGTATCATGAGATGTAGGTAGGCTTTAAGAATTCGTTATTTACCACGAACTAGAAGTTGGTGGTAAATAATGAAAAGCCTTGAAAAAGCATTTTTTTTGCTTTTCAAACGCTGCCATGTTGCAGACATACATGCCCTTAGGCATGTATGTCTGCAACATGTGCACCCATAAACGATTGAGGGGTGCAACAGGGTGTCAAAGTGACACCCTGCCACCCTTCAATGTTTCCCCCAATTACCGAATCGCTATTTACCGATTCGGTAATCGTCATTCATTCCTATGGGCCTCCAGGTCCATAGGAATGAAGGGCAATTACCGAATCGGTAAATACCGATTTGGTAATTACCGAATCTTACCGATTCGGTAATTTAAAAAGAGAAATTACCTACATCCCATTTACCTACTCTTAAATACCGAATCAGTATGATTCGGTATTTAAGAGTAGGTAAATCGAGATTACCTACATCTGGCCCTAAATGTTGTTTACCAGACAGAGCACTATATTTTATTTAATGGAGCGCTGAACATTCCAATGTTTAATCATAGCCTTATTGCTCTACTCCGCCCATTAAAGCCTACTCCAGTGTTAAAGGCCCAAGCCGAAGGTAAAGGCCTTTAAAAAGGGAGCAGGTCTTTAATGGCTGGTATAGCCCTGCTACAGCAGGTTGTAGGGCTATGTTGGACTTGGCCCTCTTGGCAGGGTCATCCCTGAACTTTTTGCCTTCTCCAATATTCTCTCTGACCTGTTTTTGTTGGTTTAGTGACTCTGGGCACTTTACCACTGCTGACCAGTGCTAAAGTGCATATGCTCTCCCTACTGTAAATTGCTACATGTGATTGGTTTCCATAATTGGCTAATTCGGTTAACTCTCAGTCCCCAGTAAAGTGCACCAGGAGTGCCAGGGCTTGTAAATACAAATGCTGCTGGTGGGCTTGCAGCACTGGTTGTGCCACCCACAGAAGCGGCCTAGTAAAATGTGCCTAAGGTCTGCCATTGCAAGACCTGCGTGCAGTCTGGTAATGTCATGCTAACTGCACAAGTACACCAACTTGCCAGTCCCTAAACCTTCCCTTAACTTCATATTAGTCACCCCTATGGTAGGCCCTAGGGCAGGGTGCATTGTAAGCATAAGGTAGGACATGCCCTGATGTGTGTGGCATGTCCTAATAGTGAATTAGAGCCAATTTTGTTTTTCACTATTGTAAGGCTACCTGTTCTCATACGCCAGAATGGGCTGATGGAATTATTACACTCTATAATCCCAGCAGGCTCAGGGGACATGGTAGAAGGTCAAGTTTAGAATGCCTGAACTCAGAATAATAAAATACTTACAGCCTGATTCATCATTCTCCCTTTTTGCGAGCCCCTAATAGCGATTCATAAGGAATCGCTATTAAGGACTTGCAAAACGGGATTCATGTAGGAATTGCAAAAAATATTGCGATTCCTACATGTTCCTTATTTGTGAGTAGCAAATTGCTAATCGCAAATAAGGAATCACTCCCCATGCATTCCTATGGGCCTACAGGCCTATGGGCCTACAGGAATTCCTATGGGCCTACAGGCCCATAGGAATGCATGGGGAGTGATTCCTTATTTGCGATTAGCAATTAGCTAATCGCAAATAAGGATGCGATTTCGAGGGTGCAGGGGTGTCCAAAGGACACCCTGTAGCACCCCTGAAATGTAATCTACATTGGTGTTGCGCACACACATGTCCCAAGGACATGTGTGTGTGTAACATGCAATTTAGAAAAATGCATTTAAATGCATTTTTCTAAGTTTTTGCTATTTACCGAGAGGTCTGACCTCTCGGTAAATAGCGGCCCAAAATTGCAATTTCGCAATTTTAAAATGCTTCATGAATTGCATTTAAGGAATCTCAAATAGAGATTCCTTAAATTCAATTCTTCGCAAATGTGAGAATTCTTAAATAGCGAATTTTGCATTTGGGATGATGAATCCCAAATGCAAAAATTGCACTCGCAAAAGGCAAGATTCTGAGAATCTTGCCCTTTGCGAGTGCAATTTAGCTTGATGAATCAGGCGGTTAGTTTAGTAAAGTTTATTTGCAAAAAGTTTGTTTGCAAATGCTACTTTTAGAAAGTTAGCATTTGCCTGCCTAACCATTTCAGCCCGCCTCTACTAAGATGTGTATCTGCTGTCTGGTTTCTGTGAGTGACCGGGCTAGGGATGACAGGTGGAGAATAGAGGGATTACACCAGGATGGGTGGGGGGAGTGCCCCTTGACTCTGAATAGGGCTGTGCTCTGCCACCACAATGCTGGCTCCGCCCCCTGGGGAGCGACTGATGACTCTGCCCTGCACCTGGCCCAGGAAGAGGGAAGACTGTCAACAGAGTGCTCCTGGCTGCACTTGTCATCACAATGCTGGCTCCACCTCCTGCGGAGCGGCTGATGTCCCTGCCCTGCTCACTGAAAGGAGAAACCAGAGCCTGCAAAACCAAGTGCTCAGAGACTGACTGGATTAGGCAATGGCCCCCTGACCTGCAAGAACAAAAGAAATGTCCTATAAAAGTAGGAGCCCTGCTCCTAAGAAATCAGATCCTGTTTGCGCTAAGAAGAAACTCTGCCCGAAGAGAAGGACCTGGGAAAGCTGCATGGAGGACTACTGTCTCTAATCCTGAGAGACTGGCCTGTGGTGGGTGCCTTGCTGCAAGAAGGAGAGGAGACAAAGACTGAGAAAGACTTTATTTTACTCAACTGGTGCATTCTTCTACAAAGATCTCCAAGGGCTTGCTTGTGAACTTGCCCCCTGAACTGCGCCCCAGGAACATTGGGCGCTACCCCCCTGAAGAAGGAACTGCTGTGTGTGCTGCTTGCCCCTGCAGCGCTGATCGAGGAGACTGAGAGCGTTGTGCACCCTCGCCGCGCTCTCCGTGATTCAGTGTACCCGTGTCCCCCGAGCACCGTGACTTTGGCCTGAACGTGCTGCAAAAACAAAGTAGAGACCAGCCCTCCGCTGGCCCGAGCACCGTGACTGCACCCGCACCGAGCCCTAGCTCACAAAGTGAAGGAGGACCCGTCCGGTCCAAGCATCGAGATTTACTGAGCCCCGCGCCGTAGATCACAAAGCAAAGACGGACCTCCGCCCTGCATCACCTCCCGCTGATCAACGTCCTGCCTGAAGCGTCTGCCGCTGTGAAGTGCACAGCTGCGACCTGCACTGCGGCTGGGTACGTCCCGCACTTGGGGACTGTACTGCTGCTTGTCCGGCACTCTGAGAGCCTGTGCCCCCACCTGGTCCAAGCAACTTGAACCCGTGGCCCCCGAGCTGCAGAAACACACAGTAAAGACTGGTGGCCCCCGGACTCGTCCTTCCAAGGAAGAGGCCCTGTTCACAGCGTATCGCCGCTCGGAGTATCTCCAGCCACTGCCCCCTCTTCAGGTCGCGGACTCTGCTTATGAGCCTGTGTCCCCCCGAGCACCGCCAACCAAAGGAAAAGTGATCCCTTGGCCCCCGCGCCGCAACATTCTTCTGGACGGCACCGCAACGTGGGACGTCAGCCTAGCATCGTCCGCATCGCACCCGCACATCAAGGAAAATGTATTGTGCGCTTTGTGTCCAAGATCGACTGTGCGCGGCGTACGGCTGCATTGCTAAGGCCTGTACGCCTCGCCTTTGGCATTGAGACTGTGCACCTCGCATTTGACACCAGCCCGATACGCAGCTCACCCTTGCTTTGAAGAGGGCCGTACCCGGAGTACAGTACGCTCGGTACCGCGAGATGCGTGAGCATCGGTAGGGCCTTTCAACTCGCATAGAACGAAGCGCACAGAAGCGCTAGTAAGCACCGTACCTTACAGGAACTTGCCTAAAAGAACTACATTTTGCCTATAAAGAACTGTGGCCTATTTTAAACGGTACTGAGACACATCCTAAAGCCTAATGACTGTATTTTTGAAGCCTGCTTTAAAGTTATATATAAAGGATATATATATTTTTACAAACCTACAGTCTTGTGTCCCTGTGTGATGGGTTGATGGTCATTGTGGGGGATGCCTCAAATGCTTAACCGTATGTACTCCAGAGATCAGCCTTGACTGCTTGCGCCACACTACCTAGAGGGTGAGCAGGGGTTATTTCCTGAGAGTAATCCTTTGCCCTGAGTTAGAGGAGAGGGTCCCTGCTTGTCGCAAGTGCATACCTGCGCCAACCAGAGACCCCCAATTCTAACAGGCTATTAGGAATCCCCTCGGGCTCCATGAGGCCTTGGTTCAGAGCTGTTGCTGTGAAAGACAAACCCTGTCACGTGGGAGCTCCGGGCTTCTAACAACCATTAGAAGCCCCAGCGCCTCTCATGGCCTTCAATGGAGGGCGCAACATTCCAATGTCTAATTAGCAATAAACAGCCCCCCCCTCCCCCCCCCCTTCCAGAGTTTGTTCTTGATTTCAGACAGGCGTGTCCTATCACTGATCTTTCTTCAGGGTTCGTAGAAACATTACAAACAGAAAAGCAGACCGTGAAATCTTAGGGCAGCAAACATGTACATACATGTGTGCAGGTGCGGTGCGTCCATAGGGGCGTGGGGGCGTAGCTCACCCGCCCGCATCCGCCCGTAGGAGACGCCGAGGGAGATCTGACAATGCATGCCAGTCAGCATGACGTCGGACCGCCCACCCCCTTCAGACACTTAAGGGGGTGGGTGGTCTGGCGTCATGTTGATTGACATGATTGTCACCGGACACCAGGGCAAAAGGGAGGCAGCAACACAAGTGCGCATGAGTGGGGACGGAGGGTGACTTTTTTACCCGTGCCCACGCATGCGCACTTGTGTTTCTGCTTTTTTGCGCATGCCCATTAGGAGCCCTTCGGTCTCCTAATGGGCGTGCTGCGGGCGCAGAGTAACCTGTGCCCCTGCAGTGCCAGGACTGGCTGCAAGGGGCTGCCAGTGGCATTCGAGGACCTGAAGGCGCCAAGGGGTTGAGGAGCAGAGGAGGTGCGGACCGGGACCGGCGGTGATGTAAGTTTTATTATATATTTAATCCCCCCCCCCCCCGCGCAACATCAACGCCCCCTCCCAGCGACTGATGTACAGGGCTTTTATACATCATGGGTTTTCAACTCCAAATGACTACCGCAAGCATGTTTGTTCACAGAGCGCCTCATGCTGCTATGTGTTGTTATGTGACCTTCAGCTAGGTATTTTTACATAAGGCCAGGTAACTGGTAATCATGTAAAGCGCTTCAATGCTTTCTTCGGGCCGAATTAGCGCTATATAAAACTGTAAAAAAAAAAAATAGCATGATTTCATTTAGTGTTACAAAATGTTTTTGATTTACTTCCACATTATTTTAATAAGCACCTATATGTCAATGCAGTGACTTCGAGTCTCTGAACAGTGTAATGGGAAAAACCTTTCTACGTGCTCGCCATAGGAACTCAAACTTTTACGCCCACCACTTTCAAATGTCACCAGCCGCCCCTGCATGTGTGCATGTGTCAGTCTGATTCCAGGTGCCACAATTGAACTCTGTATACTGACACTAAGTGAACACAAAGCCCTCAAAGCGCTGTAACCCTACAGTCTCTGCACGGACCGGCATGCACTGCTCGACTTCCAATCACGGCTCCCCCTTGAGCACCGTGTGATCCTCCGCACATCGCAGGCCTTCGTGCATCTTTTTCCTTAAACAAGCAGTTTGAGAGCGCCTCGAAGTCCTTGGGAACAACATGCTGGTGTATAAAATAACATGGTTTCACATTCCATCCTAATCTCGGCTCTTTAAAGGAGGAACATGAGGCTTCAGGTGCCTCGAGGCAGCGCCGCCAGGGATTGGTGGACGTTTTATGGTTTAACCTCTGACCTTCGAGAAATGTCGCTCCTTTCGGAGGTAGAATCGATCACTTCATTCAGACACTAACACGTGAAGGTGTTTATTTTTAAAGTCTTTGTTTTCCTGGCAGTTGTTGCCCGAGTTACATCTTCTGATCCCCCCCAGGGGAAGGGTTTATGACGTGCACTGCCCCCCCTGGGGCAGTGTCTATGACGTATGACGGGCAGTGTCTATGACGTGCACTGACCCGCGCAGGATCACACGCCGCGTCGGTGGCACCGGGCACAGCGCCCAGAGAGCCTGAGAGGAGCTCAGGGCGCAGCCGTGGACACGGAGGGCAGAAAGAACAGGCAGCGCCAGGGCGAGGACGGGCGGTGCCCTCTGTTCCTGGAAACAGCTCTCGGAGAAAGCAGAGAACCAGCTGTGCCACAGGGTACATGGGGAATGGGGACTTCCATCTCATGGCACAGCGCCCAGAGGCGAGGCCAGGAACAGGGGAGGAGGTACATCACACAGCGCCCAGAGGCGAGGCCTGGCACATGGGAGGAGGAGGGTACATCACACAGCGCCCAGAGGCGAGGCCTGGCACATGGGAGGAGGGTAAATCACACAGCGCCCAGAGGCGAGGCCTGGCACCTGGGAGGAGGAGGGTACATCACATAGCGCCCAGAGGCGAGGCCTGGCACAGAGGAGGAGGGGGGGTACATCACACAGCGCCCAGAGGCGAGGCCTGGCACAGGAGAGGAGGAGGGTACATCACACAGCGCCCAGAGGCAAGGCCTGGAACAGAGGAGGGGGTACATCACACAGCGCCTAGAGGCAAGGCCTGGCACAGGAGAGGAGGAGGGTACATCACACAGCGCTCAGAGGCGAGGCCTGGCACGTGGGAGGAGGAGGGTACATCACACAGCGCCCAGAGGCGAGGCCTGTCACAGCGCCCAGAGGCGAGGCCAGGAACAGGGGAGGGGGGTACATCACATAACACCCAGAGGCAAGGCCTGGCACAGGGGAGGGGGTACATCACACAGCGCCCAGAGGCGAGGCCTGGCACAGGAGAGGAGGAGGGTACATCACACAGCGCCCAGAGGCGAGGCCTGGCACAGAGGAGGGGGTACATCACACAGTGCCCAGAGGCGAGGCCTGGCACAGGGGAGGAGGGTACATCACCCAGCGCCAAGAGGCAGGGCCTGGCACAGGGGAGGAGGAGGGTACATCACACAGCGCCCAGAGGCGAGGCCTGGCACAGGGGAGGTAGGGTACATCACACAGCACCCAGAGGCGAGGCCTGGCACAGGAGAGGAGGAGGGTACATCACACAGCGCCCAGAGGCGAGGCCTGGCACAGAGGAGGGGGTACATCACACAGTGCCCAGAGGCGAGGCCTGGCACAGGGGAGGAGGGTACATCACCCAGCGCCAAGAGGCAGGGCCTGGCACAGGGGAGGAGGAGGGTACATCACACAGCGCCCAGAGGCGAGGCCTGGCACAGGGGAGGTAGGGTACATCACACAGCACCCAGAGGCGAAGTGAAGTAGTGTGGCTCACTGGTTAGAGGCGGCAGACCCGAGAGCAGAGGACGGCCCGGGACCAGGGTTCGATTCCCGGCGCGGCAGGTTTCTGGACCAGGGTCAGCGGACTCGATAATTCTCTCGCCTCGGTGCCCACTCTGATCAGCGTTCACACTCGGCAACTCTGGGCATTAGCTTGCCTCAACTTCACTAACGGCCCCACCAGACCGCCGGGGATGCCTGGTCTCACCCTGGAGATACCCATTAAGGGACCATCTCTCAGGGAAGCCAGGAAGGGTTTCGCAGCGGTCGAAGCGCCTTGGGACCCTACGGGTAAGTAGTGCGCTATATAAATGCCTATACATACAGAGGCGAGGCCTGGCACAGGGGAGGGGGTACATCACACAGCGCCTAGAGGCGGGGCATGGCACAGGGGAGGGGGTACATCACACAGCGCCCAGAGGCGAGGCCTGGCACATGGGAAGGGGGTACATCACACAGCGCCCAGAGGCGAGGCCTGGCATAGGGGAGGAGGCGGGTACATCACACAGCGCCCAGAGGCAAGGCCTGACACAGCGCCCAGAGGCAGGGCCTGGCACAGGCGAAGAGGGGGGTACATCACACAGCGCCCAGAGGCGAGGCCTGGCACAGCGCCCAGAGGCGAGGCCTGGCACAGGGGAGGGGGGTACATCACATAGCACCTAGAGGCGAGGCCTGGCACAGGGGGGAGGGGGGTACATCACACAGCACCCAGAGGCGAGGCCTGGCACAGGGGAGGGGGGTACATCTCACAGCGCCCAGAGCCGAGGCCTGGCACAGGAGAGGAGGAGGGTACATCACACAGCGCCCAGAGGCAGGGCCTGGAACAGGAGAGGAGGAGGGTACATCACGCAGCGCCCAGAGGCGAGTCCTGGCACACGAGAGGGGGGTATATCACACAGCGCACAGAGGCGAGGCCTGGCACAGAGGAGGGGGTACATCACACAGCGCCCAGAGGCGAGGCCTGGCACAGGGGAGGAGGGTACATCACACAGCGCCCAGAGGCGAGGCCTGGCACAGGGGAGGAGGGGGATCCATCACACAGTGCCCAGAGGCGAGGCCTGGCACAGGGGAGGGGGTACATCACACAGCGCCCAGAGGCGAGGCCTAGCACAGGGGCGGGGGTACATCACACAGCGCCCAGAGGCGAGGCCTGGCACAGGGGAGGGGGTACATCACACAGCGCCCAGAGGCGAGGCCTGGCATAGGAGAGGAGGGTACACCACACAAAGACCCAGAGGCGAGGCCTGGCATGAGGGGGAGGGGGGTACATCACACAGCGCCTAGAGGCGAGGCCTGGTATAGGGGAGGGGGGTGCATTGCACAGCGCCCAGAACCGAGGCCTGGCTCAGGGGAGGGGGGTGCATCACACAGCGCCCAGAGGCGAGGCCTGGCACAGGGGAGGAGGGGGGTACATCATACAGCACCCAGAGGCGAGGCCTGGCACAGGGGAGGAGGGTACATCACACAGTGCCCAGAGGCGAGGCCTGGCACAGTGGAGGAGGGTACATCACACAGCACCCAGAGGCTAGGCCTGGCACAGGGGAGGGGTTACATCACACAGCGCCCAGAGGCGAGGCCTGGCACAGGGGAGGAGGGTACATCACACAGCGCCCAGAGGCGAGGCCTGGCACAGGGGAGGGGGGTACATCACACAGCGCCCAGAGGCGAGGCTTGGCTCAGGGGAGGAGGAGGGTACATCACACAGCGCCCAGAGGCGAGGCCTCGCACGGGGGGGTACATCACACAGCGCACAGAGGCGAGGCCAGGCACAGGAGAGGGGGGGGCGGTATATCACACAGCGCCCAGAGGCGAGGCCTGGCACAGGGGAGGGGGGTACATCACATAGCGCCCAGAGGCGAGGCCTGGCACAGGGGGTACATCACACAGCGCCCAGAGGTGAGGCCTGGCACAGGGGAGGGGGTACATCACACAGCGCCCAGAGGCGAGGCCTGGCACAGGGGAGGAGGGTACACCACACAGCGCCCAGAGGCGAGGCCTGGCTCAGGGTAGGGTGGTACATCACACACCGCCCAGAGGCAAGGCCTGGCACAGGGGAGGAGGGTACATCACACAGCGCCAAGAGTCGAGGCCTGCCACAGGGGAGGAGGAGGGTACATCACACAGCACCCAGAGGCAAGGCCTGGCACAGGGGAGGAGGGTACATAACACAGCGCCCAGAGGGGAAGCCTGGCACAGGGGAGGGGGGTACATCATACAGCGCCCAGAGGCAAGGCCTGGCACAGGGGAGGAGGTACATCACACAGCGCCCAGAGGTGAGGCCTTGCACCGGGGAGGAGTAGGGTACATCACACAGCGCCCAGAGGTGAGGCCTGGCACAGGGGAGGGGGGTTCATCACACAGTGCCCAGAGGCGAGGCCTGGCACAGGGGAGGAGGAGGGTACATCACACAGCACCCAGAGGCAAGGCCTGGCACAGAAGAGGGGGGTACATCACACAGCGCCCAGAGGTGAGGCCGGGAACAGGGGAGGGGGTACATCTCACAGCGCCTAGAGGCGAGGCCTGGCACAGGGGAGGAGGTACATCACACAGCGCACAGAGGCGAGGCCGGGCACAGGGGAGGGGGTACATCACACAGCGCCCAGAGGCAAGGCCTGGCACAGGGGACAGCCCACGAACTGTAGAGTGGGGGACTCAAGACACAGCGCCTAGAGGCAAAGCCTGGCACGGGACACTGTCCGGGACTGTCAGGTGGGGGTATACATGACCGAGCCCTCAGACTTGCGTGTGTGGCAAGGGACACAGACATCGCTCAGACTGGAAAGAAGACCGAGCCCTCAGACTTGCGTGTGTGGCAAGGGTCACAGACAGCGCTCAGACTGGTTACATGAATGACCGAGCCCTCAGACTTGCGTGTGCGGCACGGGTCACAGACAGCGCTCAGACTGGTTACATGAATGACCGAGCCCTCAGACTTGCGTGTGCGGCAAGGGTCACAGCGTTCCGACTGGTAACATGACCGAGCCCTCAGACTTGCGTCAGCCCCAGAGACAGTGCAGCCAATGTGGGCACATGACTTTACTGAATCGTGTCTTCAGTGTTGGGTTTGAACTGCAGACATACAGAAACCAGCGCAGGTAGGGCCTTTTATTTCCCAAACAATACATTGCTTTTACTTTTGAATCGTGTGTGACACGTTTATTCTCCTTTTTTTCCATTCCTCTCCTTTGCCCCATCCTCCAAATACTCCCACCTTTATTCCCATTTCCGTTACTATTATGGGTCAGTCCGCTGCTCCATGTGTGCTGCAGCTGCCTGTTTCCCAATTGTTTCCGCCTTCCAGCTACGTAAATAAAATGAAAACCATAGAGCCTTTTTCTGTGAATGTGCTGTTACAATCAACTTTGCAAAGTTTTTCCGACTGACCTGCTGACTTCATATGCCAGTAGCCCTGCGCCACGGTTCTTTCAGAAGCAAAAACAGCAGATCAATGTCATACATTCACCCCAGTACAGAGATCTGGGCCTAAATCCATCCTTTTTTTGCCCTCCACACCACCCCAGTTCAGGCATGGCCATATGCAAATCAGCCTTGACACTGTGCCTCATGGGAACAGTCCAGCTCGAACTGCCAAGCCATGTCTTTCCTGGACCGGAATCAAGCATCCTAGGAAGGGTTTCTGGCTATCAGCCGTCATCAGCCAGGATAGCTTGACTCCAGTGGTGTGGAGAGCATGGGACTCACGTCTGAGCATACCCATCTGTGAGAAGTTGGCCTGGTATATGATGATCACTATTCTAGTGAACACCTTGCACCCGTCCAAACAACCCTTATGGTGATGGTTGTAAGTCAACCTTACAGACCAGCGATCCACGTGGTAGCGTAGACAGAACAGTCTTAGGCTAAAAGACTCTTGAGGGCGCGTAAAGCCAGCTGTTTTACCATATGTAACCCCTTGAATACCAAATGAAAGGACACCACACAGGATATATATAAAATATATATGTATTTATTCACTAACACACTCCTCTGAACTCTTTATGAGGTCAGAGGCAAAAGCACATAACAAGTTACTCTTAGAAATACTTTAAATAGCACAATTTACAGTTAGGCCCTAGGGGCGCATAAAACCATATACTAAGCAAGTGGTATAAGAACCATGACTTTGTGAAAGGAGAAGGCCTACGGCCTAGGGAATTGCTGGGGCTGCACTATTTGATATAGTATGAACAAAGGAGAGAGTGTAGGGATTTTATCCACCGTAGTGGACGGAGAGATACTCCTGGTCCCCTGGGTTAGGTATCTAAATTAACAAAAAGAAGGAGTACCACCTGAAAAAATGCTCAGCAGAGCGATTTCGGCGGGATGATTCGGTTTCAAAAAGAAGAAAGTCCTTCTTTGTTTTTTAGTAACCCCTCACTCACCGACCTGGTCGGTGACATGCTTCATCATCGGGGCCACCTAGATGGCCGAGTGCCATCAAGGTGTGCTACAACACCTGAAATACAGTGGAGCTGGTATGTGAGTGATGAATGTAGAGAAAAGAGTGGGTGTGTTAAAAATTGTCCTGGTATGACTTATTTTGGAAAAAACTTTATTCTTTAAGACTACTGGACAATATTAAAATCTATGTGTAGATACAGTAATAGGTTTAATTATGACCAAGTGTATCTGGATTATATGTGGTGGGTCTACATGTTTCAAACCGTAATGGGAGTTACCGGTTTTTCTTCAGGACCAAAGCAAAGAAATGGGTGGTCAGGGTACACTAACACCCTGCCGTGCCGTCATTCCTTTGTGCCTAGGTAACCAAATCGTGATACCAGGCAGAAAAAACAACAAAGGTATAACCCGGTGGTGGTTATCCTAACAATAAAAAGACCTGTGGAGAAAAGGGATATTGATCACAAGAAAACTCGTTACAAGCCTGCAACGTAGTGAAGTGAAGAAATCTCCTGTCTTTGTGCTTCATCATTCATCCCACACCGATTAAATGCGCACTATTGTTGTGCAGTAAATCTAGGGTGCATGGTGCAGCTCAAAATTATCGGAATCGATTATTGGCGCAGATGTTGTCGACTGGACTACCTGGCACACCTATCAATTGTAGAGTGCATGGTGAAAGATCTGCGATTAATTACTCATTCATACGCTTCCAAAATCTATAGGTGCGTGACTATGCTGCAATCACGTCATTCTAGGTGATAGGCATATCGTGGTGTGTCTAATGTCTCTTGATTCCATACAGGACAATACAAACAAACACAACATAAAACACATAGTAGAAGTGCTTACTCCTAGTGAAGAGTCATAGGGCAGCACGGGATTAGGAGCGAGGAGAGGCCTGTGGTTGAAAACATATTCTGTAATAAAAAACGAGTAAGGGTGGTGCTAAGTAGCTAACCGATAGGGTTAATCTACTCAGAGAAAGTAGAGCCGAAAATGCGTGGGACTTCGCGTTTTCGTGCGGTGCCGGGGGTCTCTACTTACAGTTCTCGCAGGTCTGGCATGGCATTATACCTATGGAGTCCCTCGTGTGCCCGTAATCTGGTCGGCCGTGTTGCCGGCATTAAGGCGGCCGCCATCGGTAATGAGGGGCGTGGCTGGCAAAGCGTCCTGACGTCACGCAACAGCCCTAGCTTTCGCTACGGAAGCCTCGGGTGTACACACAAAGTCAGTTACCATAGTAACCGCGTCGTCCTTAGGCAGTAAACACTGCGGGAATGGTTTGCATGTTCCGTATGTTAATCGGAACACCGAGGTCTCATCTTTCTCGATGACTGGGGAGAGTAGAGCCCCGTGTAATTAGTAAGGAAAGGAAAAGGGGGAGGGAATTTCTGCAGAGAGATACAAAAACTATAGTATGTCCTAAGGCTTACATGGACCTTCAGGAACAATGCGTTGGGATGTCTTTTAAGTTTGCATGAGCAATGCGTTCAGTATTAGTGTAGACTGTCATAATTAACAAGGATGGGTTGTTAAAAAACTACTAGAAGAGGGAATTAATACAACCCTAAGTATATAGGCACTATGTATACAGACGGATGGGGGAGGACATTTTATAGAACGTTCGCCCATTGAATGTTATCGTTGAGACCATTGATATGTGTGGACAGTCTATAAACCCATCTTTGTTCTTTTTCGTACAAACGTTTCTGTAGGTTTGGCCCGGCTGGTAGTTGCTCAATGATAGTCCATATCATATCGTTGGGTGTGTGGTTCTTCTCTAAAAAGTGGTCCGTCAGTTTGGTCGCACTTTTTCTGCAGCGGATAGTGCTGCGGTGTTCGCTGATTCGCTGCTTGATCTTACGGGTGGTCATCCCTATATACAGTTTTTTACAAATGCATTCAATCAAATAGACAACATTGTTGCTATTGCAGTTCGTATGTGCAATTTGTCTTCATACTTTTCCTTCTTCAAGATCCAGTGTCTTAGTGTTTCTTGTCAGATGGCAAACACAGCAGTTGCCACAGCGATAGTGTCCAGTCACATTAGGGAGCCCCCAGATTGCAGTGATGGATTGGTTAGTCGGAACAGCTTTTACTGTGGGCCTGGTTTTAACCAGGGTGTCCTTTAGACTATGCTGTTTTTTGAAGGAGAAAAGGGGTTTCTCCCAGTGTAGGTTTCCAGAATTTACAATCGCCCAGTGTTTATTTATGCTCCTCGTCACCTGATTAGATACTGCGTTGTATGTAGTTACGCAGGTTAGAGGTATGGAGTTGTTGGCATTCGTTCTTTTTTCAAGTAGTACTTCCCTCGGTTGATTTCTGGCCCTTTTCTGGCATTTATTTACAATCTTGTTTGGATAGCCACACATTTGCAACTTATTGGATAGATCGTTTGCTTGTTCCTTGTAGTCGGATAATTTACTGCAGTTCCTTCTAAGTCTGAGGAATTGTCCGTACGGTAAGTTTTCCCTGAGTGGGCGAGGGTGGAAACTCTCAAACCTGCACTATTTTACCCTTAGGGTAGGAGTAGGAGGCCCACAGGCGGCGCGTGCAGTGTCAGTACACTCACGCGAGAGTCAATAGAAAGTCAATATGAACTTAAAAGGTAAGTAAATGGAGTTTTAGGACACTTCCGGTCTAACTAGGAAGATACAACTAACAAAACCAGACACTAGGATAGTCAATCCCTACAGGAGCACTGAAGTACTCGCGTTACCTCACCCACGGGCTGCGGGTGCATAGGTGTCAAAGTGTGTCGGGTTTTTCTCGTTGATTCCTATGGAGCCTTGGAAGAAGATGCAGCAGGCAACCAGGAGGAAGATGTCCGGGTGGATCCAAGGGTGGATCGGAGTTGAAGAAGACCTGAAAGCAGAGGGGACAGAGTCTAGGTCACTACCCAGTGACCAGGTGGAACCAGGGAGGAACCAGATGACGTCGAGGAGCAATCAGGTGCTGTCGTGAAGCTTGTCTTTGCAGCCACGCGGACCAGGAGGCATAGAGGACGACCAGGTGCTGGAGAGGAGCTGTCCCACGAAGGTTCTCGCAGATGGAGGGGTCGACTTCAAGATCGGAGCCAACAAGCCTAAGCAAAGGCAGCCCACACAGGATAAACAAGGAGCTTCTGGTGCAGACCAGGAGGGTCCGAGGTACTTCACCTTTTCAGGGAAGTAAGCGCCAGTGTGGAGCAACCAGACCAGTGATGGATTTTCAAAAGGATGGTCCTCACAGGGCTACTAGCCAACTGGCCAGCAACCGGGACAACGCGTCGAGCAGAACACAAGCAGAAGGGCCCCACACAGATCTCGCGGAGCGTGGAGGGCTGGTCTTCGGTGCAGGTGGAGCTCGGTGTCAGGGTGTCTCAGTCCCCAGTGCACAGCTTCGAGGATGCCTCAGGAGCTGCGCTGTTAGCAAGTTGAAGACTTTTCAAGTTGCTTGGTTCCACGAATTACGAGGCCTTCCAAGGGGCTCAGCTGTGCAGGAGTCGTGCAGTGGGGTCAGAGAGGTCTGGGAGTCGAGGTCTTGTCAGGCTCTGTGCTCGGGTTCCGGCGGGAACGGGGACAAAGCAAGCCACCAAGTAGCTGGATGGTGCCTGGTTGCCCAGGGTGGCCACTCCTTGGCCACAAGGGAGATTCTTCAGTCTTCAGCTCAGGTGAATGTCAAAGGGTCCAGAGTTTCGTTTCAAGTCAATTCCAGGATTAATCTAAAGTCCTGGGGGTCAGCTCCTACCTTTATACAACTAAAGGGGGGTGGATTACTGACTAGGCCCCTCCTATGGGTGGACCTGGGAAGGGGGTGGTTACACCCCTTTTCCTTTGTCCAGTTTCGTGCCAGAGCTGGGGCTGGAGTGCCCCAGCACCGGTTTGAACTGGACTATGCATGGAGCACCTAGTGTGCCCCAGGCCGTGTCTCATTCTATTCAGCCCTCCCTGTCCCAGTACACAAAGTCTTGTCTGGGGTGGTGCTCGCACCTCTCCAGGCAGGAAACCTATTGTCCAAACCTCCGTGACTGGAAGGACTCCCAGCAGCAGGAGGTCAGACTTGTGTCTGTGGCAGCAGCGTCCATTTTGTGACGCTGGGGCTCTGGGTAACTTTAACCGGGATAGTCAGCACTAACATGCCTTTTCCCTCTAGAAGAGCGGAATGCTACCCCTGTTGCCAGAATTGGCGACGGGGTAGTATTCCAAAGCGTATGACACCTTACACAACATGTTTAGATAAAGCCAAACCAAAGTTAGCATTCAACCGCGAGGATTGTAATGCACTTAAGAGTATATTAGGACTTGGTTCCGCAAGCTGCAGACAGGCTCAGCTCATGCTAGAGCACCATCTCACACATAACCAAGCCATTCCATTCCAAAAATCTTTATTTCGATCACAGATCATAAAAGATACATAACATTTATACACAATTAAAAACGAATTAAACACAATGTGATCCAATATAAAACATTTTAAAACAAGGGGTGCTGCGAAAACAGTATGTAACTTTCAAGGAGTCTTTTTATACAAGTCTTTTGACCCATCGGCTTCGAGTGAACCACATGATGGTTAAAAATTTCGAGAGGGCAAAGACTACAGTGGGGGAGAGGTCTGTCTTTAAAACTCTGTAAGCAGGTTGAAAAGATCTAAAACCCAAGTTCCTAAGTAGTGGGACTAACCAGTATTTCCTACTCCTCTCATAGCCCTTGCAGAAGAAGACAACGTGAGCGTCATCCTCCTTCGGATGAGCACACACTGGGCATGTTTCGGTGGTGGAGCGGCATGACCAGGACGCTGTAAATGAAGCTAAAGGGAGGCTTCCGTATCTCCATTGTAAAAATAATTTCCTCGTTAATACAGGAGACATAGCGTCTAGAGTACTTTCGAGGCAGTAGGAGTCTTTCACTTTTAGGAACAAATGTGTCAGGGATCCCCCACGAGTGGCGTCGATAGCTTTTATGAGCATCAGTTCTTGGTATGCTCTCACAAGTGCCTTTTTTGGAGTCTTTAAACAGGTGTTTGAAGGATCCGTCCAAAGTTCCGGGTAGCCCATCTCCTCTAGCATTCTCTTGACATAAATCAACCACGGGATCCTCTTGGCATTCCGTAGCTCCAAAAATTCCTGCAGCTCCTCTCTATAGTTTATAAGATCTGGGCTACACCACAGACGCCTCCAAAATGTTAGGGGTTTAAGTCCTAGCTCCTCTGTTATTGGTCGAATTCCCAAGTCTAATCTAAGGGGAAGCAATGGAGTACTCTGAGGGAGGGCAACGACCTGTCGCAGAAATTTATTTTCAGTGGACTGTAGTTTAGGGAGTTGAGAGTGTCCCCACAGCTCACCCCCATATGTGACGCCTGCACGGGCTTGAGTTTTGTAAATATGAATGATTGGGGTTAGTGGGCGATAGGAGGATTTATTCGCCAGACGCATAGTGCCACCCGCCAACTGAGCCAGTTTGATGGTCACTTTAGTCTGGTGAGTCGTCCACGTTAGATGTTCATTTAAAGTAATCCCCAAGTATTCAATATTGTGCACACGTTCTAGTTGGACTGTGCCTAGCCTAGGGGGGGCTCGATTATGGGGGTTAGGATTCAAAATCATAAATTTAGTTTTCTGTGGGTTGATTTCCAATCCTCGTTCAGAGCAGAACTCTAAAAAACCGTCCAAGATGCGTTGGATCCCCATAGGGGATTTAGACAGCAGCAGGGTGTCATCTGCAAACATAATTGCTGGCACCCTGCTGCCTGTCAACTTTGGGGCATCAGTGTTGGCAATCCTGTTTAGGTGGACAACAACCCCGTTCACAAAGAGGCAAAACAGGGTCGGTGCGAGCACACAACCCTGTCTAACCCCTCTGCGAACGGGGAACCTTTCGGTTAACTTGCCACCTTTGCCACACCTTACGCGGGCGTAGTTGTTATAGTGTAGTCTCATCAGAATTGCCAGAATATCACCAGGGACGTTCAGCTCTTCCATGACTCTCCACAGTCTCGCTCTGGGTACCAAATCGAAGGCGGCACGTAAGTCTACAAAAATAGTATACAGAGTGCCGCCCTCGATTACCGCTGTTTTCCAATAAAGGAGATTCGCCTGAAAATTTGGTCTATAGTCGATACACCCTGCCTAAATCCTGCCTGATAGGGGGACAGGATGTCCATCTCTTCAATCCAGGCCTGGAGCCGATTCAGAATCAGTCTTCCGAAAAGTTTTTGGGATATGTCGATAAGACTGATGGGACGATAGTTGGCAGGAAGCAGAGGGGATCCCTTTTTGTAAATTGGGACCACCTCTGCTCCCAACCAAGTATCGGGTACCTCCATTCCCCCCAGAATGGCATTGAATATAAATGTAAAATAAGGTGCCCATATCCCTGGTTCTTGCTTGAACAAGTCCCCGGGGACCCCATCAAGTCCCGGGGCTTTTCCAGCAGCTAGGCCTTTAATGGCCTCCCTCACCTCTTTTTCAGTAAAAGGAACCCCTGTGGGGCTAGATGTCTTTGTGATACCAGCTCTATTTTGGCCCCCCCTCCCTCCGCATACAACGCCTCAAAGTGGCTTTGCCATACCGTAGGGGCTATGTTAGGCTCTATTGCGGAGGATAAGTCCTCCGTGCCATTAGCGACTACGCGCCAAAATTTGTGGGAATCTCTGTTTGTTAGTGCTCCAACTAGATTTTCCCAATAATCGTGGTCCCATTCCGCCCGCGCATTCTCCAGGAGGTTTTTATACAATCTTCTCCTGGCACGGATTTCTTCCTTGCTAAGGCGTCCCTTTATAGCAAGTAATAAATGGGCCTTGGCTTCCCTGCAAGCGGCGTTATACCAAGACGTCTTGGACGGGGGGCCTTTCCTTTTCCCTGAGGATGTGAACAGATCCTGCTCTAAAGTTTTGATGATGTCTGCGTGTATTTGTGCAAGCATTCCTCTGCTGGCATCATCTTGCACCTCATTTCCTAACTGAAAGGCGCTCTCCAGAAATGGGATGATCCTTTCATATAACTGCGGTATTCTATCTAGACTATTTGCCAGTTTCTCCCACTTGACTTTCCTCCGATTATTTTCAAGTAGGAGCCCCTCCTTGTCTTTGTCCGTTCCGTGAGATGTAACCTCACCCCCAGGCGGGAAATAAGTCAATTCTAAGGCATTATGGTCACTGTCCATTCTTTCAGTGACTTTGAAATCGACTAATGATGGCCACATGAACAGTTTAACCATAATGTAATCCAGTCTAGATTCACTACCTGTTTTGTTATAGGTATGGATACTGGGTATGTCTGAATTGCAACGGCCATTGCATGCCCTTAGACCTTGGTTGAGAGTGAGGGCAGTTATCTGCAAAGCCAAAGGAGTCCAGGCCCTTGGAGGTGGTGCCACCGTCTCAGGGACGAACCAACATGAATCTTCCTCATAGGAAGGGCTGTCGCGTAGTCCAGGCAGTGGTTCGTAATGAGAGTTAAAATCACCTCCCACCAGGCAGGCGAGTTCACATGGAATGCCATCCAAGAGCCGAGCTAATTCGTCTATGGTGCCAGATTCTTTGTGCATTGGTACCGGCCTTGAATAAATGTTAATTACTAACAACTTCATGGAGTCTGGCCACTCAAGTAGAACAGCCAATATGTCATCTGAGGCGGTCTCTATACAGGTAGCTTGACACCCTAGGTCCGTTGCTACCCAGGTCGTGAGTCCCCCTGACGGCCTACCCCTTCCCCCCCATTTTGCGGCTTTAGAAAAAGAGGCGAAGCCCGGAAATAATATTTCCTCGCGCGCCCAAGTCTCTTGAAAAAGGAGTATATTTTTGGAGCTGATGTAGGAACCCCACTCTATGCAGTCTATTTTATTGGCTAGGCCTGCCACATTCCAAGAGATCACTGTTATATGTGACCGTTGGGTAGTGGCTAGGCCTATAGAAACAGGGTTGTTGGGGATGAGCTCTATGGGCGCTGATTGGCTTGTGGGCGAGTAATTCATGTCCGAAGGCATATTAGTAGGGGATAAACTAGGGTCCGTCATACTTGGAACCTGACTAAGTTCAACAATATTGGATGGCTTAGTATATGTGTCCGGGGCTGGGAGTGTATTGATCTCGATCGTGGGAGATACATGTAGAACACTCCCCTCTTCAGCCGCCTGTCAGTCTACCATTTCTAAACTACTATATCTATTGTGGGTAGATAGATAGGCTGGGTAGTGTGTTCTGTGTGGCCCAGGAATTCCTCTCCTGTAACCAATCCCCCCCCCTCCTCCTTATAACTGTTTCCCAGCCAGCCTCATCCCCATACGAAGGGAACTGCTCTATTAGTCTTCCCCTGTGTTGTGGGTGGACATTATTCTCCCTAGGGCAATTTTCCCAGCCGTCCAGTAGCTCTTGGTGGTGCCCCCATCTGTGGTCCTCTAAGTTATAAAGGCTTGAGGGGTAAAAAAATGAAAGAGGAAGTGGTTGAATGTTACTACCAAAATCCTCATCAGTGGCCCAGGTGCAAATATATGCGGCTGTATTCGGGTCTCTAAAAGTGACCAGGATACAGTCTCCCTTAATGGATTTCCTAGTGTGACCCACCCACGTTGCCCTCCTAGCCATGGAGATATCACTGGTTGTTCCTCTCGGGAGTGGTCTATTTACAGAGAGCCAGTTAATGACTTTGTTCCTAAGTGAGGTAGTGGATTCAAATGTAGGAGATTTTAATTCCGGAACCCCCGCCAGAACTAAGGTGTAAGGTGCTGCTTCTGGGGGGAGGTTTATAGGCTTATGTCTGCGGTTAGTGTTTGGTTTCTCTCCAGTAAATGGTGGGTCACCCTTGGCATTAGTCGAGGGCAAAGCATTGTCTTTCGGTGGGGGGATTATTTTAGGAGTGGCAGTTACTATTTGTTGTGTTGGCATAGGGGCCTTGTTTGCATTTTGAATTACGAGGCCTTCCAAGGGGCTCAGCTGTGCAGGAGTCGTGCAGTGGGGTCAGAGAGGTCTGGGAGTCGAGGTCTTGTCAGGCTCTGTGCTCGGGTTCCGGCGGGAATGGGGACAAAGCAAGCCGCCAAGTAGCTGGATGGTGCCTGGTTGCCCAGGGTGGCCACTCCTTGGCCACAAGGGAGATTCTTCAGTCTTCAGCTCAGGTGAATGTCAAAGGGTCCAGAGTTTCGTTTCAAGTCAATTCCAGGATTAATCTAAAGTCCTGGGGGTCAGCTCCTACCTTTATACAACTAAAGGGGGGTGGATTACTGACTAGGTCCCTCCTATGGGTGGACCTGGGAAGGGGGTGGTTACACCCCTTTTCCTTTGTCCAGTTTCGTGCCAGAGCTGGGGCTGGAGTGCCCCAGCACCGGTTTGAACTGGACTATGCATGGAGCACCTAGTGTGCCCCAGGCAGTGTCTCATTCTATTCAGCCCTCCCTGTCCCAGTACACAAAGTCCTGTCTGGGGTGGTGCTCGCACCTCTCCAGGCAGGAAACCTATTGTCCAAACCTCCGTGACTGGAAGGACTCCCAGCAGCAGGAGGTCAGACTTGTGTCTGTGGCAGCAGCGTCCATTTTGTGACGCTGGGGCTCTGGGTAACTTTAACCGGGATAGTCAGCACTAACATGCCTTTTCCCTCTAGAAGAGCGGAATGCTACCCCTGTTGCCAGAATTGGCGACGGGGTAGTATTCCAAAGCGTATGACACCTTACACAACATGTTTAGATAAAGCCAAACCAAAGTTAGCATTCAACCGCGAGGATTGTAATGCACTTAAGAGTATATTAGGACTTGGTTCCGCAAGCTGCAGACAGGCTCAGCTCATGCTAGAGCACCATCTCACACATAACCAAGCACTCTGCCTCCAGGATTGTTAAGGCCTGCCATAGGAGTGACTTATAGGTTACTGTGTGTCTATATATAAGGGTAGATATAGGAATACTATACCTAAGCAAAGGGTGATTACACAACCTTGCCCGAGCTGAGTGATCAGCCAGTTGTGTCAGTTTGAGTGGCCAGCCAGGAGTGGCATAATATATGCTGCAGCCCCTGGTACGCCTTGGATGCAACTATGCCCTGGGAACCTATAGTACACTGTACAGGGGCTCATAAGGTGACCCATTTCTCAATTGGAGATGTACCTAAGGTACATGGAGTCCATTTTAGTATTAAATCTTTTTATTGCAGGAATAAAGGCTCTTACATTAAGCAGAAAAATATCACGGATGGAGTCCATTTTACAGAGAGAGCAGATAGCCTGGGGTCCTGATTAGCAGGATCCCAGGCCAACCAAGTCGAAAACCAGCTAAACCACAAGGCAAAAAATCTGGGGTAACCATAGTCAGGTATCCACCTTCCTACACCATCCCACTCGGGGTGACAAATGCAAAAACAACAGTTGATGGACAGAATGCAGAACAATGTCATACATTCACCCCAGTACAGAGATCTGGGCCTAAATCCATCGTTTTTTGTACACCACACCACCCCAGTTCAGACATGTCCATATGCAAATCAGCCTTGACCCTGTGCCTCATGGGAACAGTCCAGCCCGAACTGCCAAGCCATGTCTTTCCTGGACCGGAATCAAGCATCCTAGGACCGGTTTCTGGCTATCAGCCGTCTTCAGCCAGGATAGCTTGACTCCAGTGGAGTGGAGAGCATGGGACTCACGTCTGAGCATACCCGTCCCACTCGGGGTGACAAATGCAAAAACAACAGTTGGCTTGGTGAGCAAAATAACGATGGAATAAACCCAGATTTGTGACTGGGGGTGGATGGTTTGCCATTGTGCAACATTCCGTCCATCTTGCGTGTTTTACGGTTCTTTCAGAAGGCACAGGCCGGCTGACGAAGCTTGCAGTCAGTTTCAGCATGACTGCCTCCGTCACCCTGCTGAATTGAGTCTAACCTCCCATACACAGAAAAAGGCTCTATGGTTTCAATTTGAATTATGAGTTTTTTTTATGCGAACAAGCAGCACTGAAAGCTGCTGCTCGATGTTTGAAACAATTGGGAAACAGGCACCTGCAGAGATGGAGCAGTGGACTGAACCCATGTTAGTGACTCTGTACCTGCCACCATTGCAAGAGACACCTGCACAGTAAGTACAGGCAGCAAGACTCGAGCACAGGTGACAGCTGAGGTCAGTGTTTTTCATGTTAGGGCCTCACAGCCTTTGACTGGACTGAATGCTGGCGGCAAGCAGGATCCACGGGGCAGTGTGGGTGAAGCCTGGCTACCATTGCTCTAAATACATTACATGAAGGCTTCAATTGTTCTGAGCTGCGTATAGCTCTAAGAACTGTGCAGTCAAGCATTGAAATATGTAAAACGTGTGTGAGTACTCATGTAAACTATGCATTAATGTCTATCTACCTACTTGTCGGGCGCTGCCATGAGCGTCCATTTACAGATGTCACTTCATCCTCATTGAAAAGTTAGCACGCACATTTATAAACGTTCGATAATACCTGCTGTGAAAAAAAAACCACACACTTTGGAATGCGAATATGAAGACTTGCAGTCTGACTGCTCAGCTCAATTTTTAGCTGCCTGTCGTAGGCCCACTTTATTTCTGTGACATCTTAGCTTCTCTTTTTTTTGTAAAACAATTTTTATTGCAGAGTTATACACTTGACACATCAACATTTTGCACAGAGTATTTCCAATCTCGTTCCCCATCATAATTTGTACACAGCCATTTAGCCCTCAACCCGGAGGTCGGGCGGCGGTACTCGTAGTCCTGTCATACCCCTAGGTGTGCCGAATTGTGTAGGGGGAGCATGGTTCAACTGCCCTCTGCTTTATATCTTTTTATTCTCCTCTTCCCTCTCCACTCTTAGTATTGGTCGTTTAACTATGTCAGTACTCATACTGTTACTCTGCGCCCCCCCTGTGTGTCTACGCCTATGTCTGGTGCGAGTGCATGTAGTCATGGTATTGGTCGAAGGAGTTTTATGTGCTTCTCTGTGTGTGCGTGTCTGGTGCCTGTGCTGGGCGAACAGTGGGTGTCAATGGAGTTGACGGGCCCTCAGTCTCCTCCCCCTCCAGTTCCTCTAATGTGTTGTCTCTTAGAGTCTGGACTAACGCTTCCCACGCCCTCGCCGCATCCTGCGCTTTCTCGTCTGAGCTTCGGCGGGCTAGTTGGTATCTGATTGTGCTCTCGGCTGTTGCCCACTTCAAGAATTCGTTCAGCCATCTCTTGTGTGTTGGCCCTGACTTCGATTTCCACCCCTTGGTCAGTTCCCGTTTAGCTAGGAGCAGGCCCATGTCTATGAATTTGCTTGTAAGCTTGTTTTTGCGTGTGTGTGGGAACCAATGTAGAATTGTGACCTCATTGTCGTATTGCAGTTCCCTGTCTGTCACTGTGTTCAGTGTGTCTCCTATCTCACTCCAATACTCCTGTATGTGAGGGCAACCCCGGAGCATATGGAGTAGATCCGCCTCTATTAGGTTGCATCTGAGGCAAGCTGAGTCCGTCACTCCAAAATATGTTGCTATTTTGCTCGGGGTTAAGTTGAAGACTTTTCAAGTTGCTTGGTTCCACGAATTACGAGGCCTTCCAAGGGGCTCAGCTGTGCAGGAGTCGTGCAGTGGGGTCAGAGAGGTCTGGGAGTCGAGGTCTTGTCAGGCTCTGTGCTCGGGTTCCGGCGGGAACGGGGACAAAGCAAGCCACCAAGTAGCTGGATGGTGCCTGGTTGCCCAGGGTGGCCACTCCTTGGCCACAAGGGAGATTCTTCAGTCTTCAGCTCAGGTGAATGTCAAAGGGTCCAGAGTTTCGTTTCAAGTCAATTCCAGGATTAATCTAAAGTCCTGGGGGTCAGCTCCTACCTTTATACAACTAAAGGGGGGTGGATTACTGACTAGGTCCCTCCTATGGGTGGACCTGGGAAGGGGGTGGTTACACCCATTTTCCTTTGTCCAGTTTCGTGCCAGAGCTGGGGCTGGAGTGCCCCAGCACCGGTTTGAACTGGACTATGCATGGAGCACCTAGTGTGCCCCAGGCCGTGTCTCATTCTATTCAGCCCTCCCTGTCCCAGTACACAAAGTCCTGTCTGGGGTGGTGCTCGCACCTCTCCAGGCAGGAAACCTATTGTCCAAACCTCCGTGACTGGAAGGACTCCCAGCAGCAGGAGGTCAGACTTGTGTCTGTGGCAGCAGCGTCCATTTTGTGACGCTGGGGCTCTGGGTAACTTTAACCGGGATAGTCAGCACTAACATGCCTTTTCCCTCTAGAAGAGCGGAATGCTACCCCTGTTGCCAGAATTGGCGACGGGGTAGTATTCCAAAGCATATGACACCTTACACAACATGTTTAGATAAAGCCAATCCAAAGTTAGCATTCAACCGCGAGGATTGTAATGCACTTAAGAGTATATTAGGACTTGGTTCCGCAAGCTGCAGACAGGCTCAGCTCATGCTAGAGCACCATCTCACACATAACCAAGCCATTCCATTCCAAAAATCTTTATTTCGATCACAGATCATAAAAGATACATAACATTTATATACAATTAAAAACGAATTAAACACAATGTGATCCAATATAAAACATTTTAAAACAAGGGGTGCTGCGAAAACAGTATGTAACTTTCAAGGAGTCTTTTTATACAAGTCTTTTGACCCATCGGCTTCGAGTGAACCACATGAAGGTTAAAAATTTCGAGAGGGCAAAGACTACAGTGGGGGAGAGGTCTGTCTTTAAAACTCTGTAAGCAGGTTGAAAAGATCTAAAACCCAAGTTCCTAAGTAGTGGGACTAACCAGTATTTCCTACTCCTCTCATAGCCCTTGCAGAAGAAGACAACGTGAGCGTCATCCTCCTTCGGATGAGCACACACTGGGCATGTTTCTGTGGTGGAGCGGCATGACCAGGACGCTGTAAATAAAGCTAAAGGGAGGCTTCCGTATCTCCATTGTAAAAATAATTTCCTCGTTAATACAGGAGACATAGCGTCTAGAGTACTTTCGAGGCAGTAGGAGTCTTTCACTTTTAGGAACAAATGTGTCAGGGATCCCCCACGAGTGGCGTCGATAGCTTTTATGAGCATCAGTTCTTGGTATGCTCTCACAAGTGCCTTTTTTGGAGTCTTTAAACAGGTGTTTGAAGGATCCGTCCAAAGTTCCGGGTAGCCCATCTCCTCTAGCATTCTCTTGACATAAATCAACCACGGGATCCTCTTGGCATTCCGTAGCTCCAAAAATTCCTGCAGCTCCTCTCTATAGTTTATAAGATCTGGGCTACACCACAGACGCCTCCAAAATGTTAGGGGTTTAAGTCCTAGCTCCTCTGTTATTGGTCGAATTCCCAAGTCTAATCTAAGGGGAAGCAATGGAGTACTCTGAGGGAGGGCAACGACCTGTCGCAGAAATTTATTTTCAGTGGACTGTAGTTTAGGGAGTTGAGAGTGTCCCCACAGCTCACCCCCATATGTGACGCCTGCACGGGCTTGAGTTTTGTAAATATGAATGATTGGGGTTAGTGGGCGATAGGAGGATTTATTCGCCAGACGCATAGTGCCACCCGCCAACTGAGCCAGTTTGATGGTCACTTTAGTCTGGTGAGTCGTCCACGTTAGATGTTCATTTAAAGTAATCCCCAAGTATTCAATATTGTGCACACGTTCTAGTTGGACTGTGCCTAGCCTAGGGGGGGCTCGATTATGGGGGTTAGGATTCAAAATCATAAATTTAGTTTTCTGTGGGTTGATTTCCAATCCTCGTTCAGAGCAGAACTCTAAAAAACCGTCCAAGATGCGTTGGATCCCCATAGGGGATTTAGACAGCAGCAGGGTGTCATCTGCAAACATAATTGCTGGCACCCTGCTGCCTGTCAACTTTGGGGCATCAGTGTTGGCAATCCTGTTTAGGTGGACAACAACCCCGTTCACAAAGAGGCAAAACAGGGTCGGTGCGAGCACACAACCCTGTCTAACCCCTCTGCGAACGGGGAACCTTTCGGTTAACTTGCCACCTTTGCCACACCTTACGCGGGCGTAGTTGTTATAGTGTAGTCTCATCAGAATTGCCAGAATATCACCAGGGACGTTCAGCTCTTCCATGACTCTCCACAGTCTCGCTCTGGGTACCAAATCGAAGGCGGCACGTAAGTCTACAAAAATAGTATACAGAGTGCCGCCCTCGATTACCGCTGTTTTCCAATAAAGGAGATTCAGCCTGAAAATTTGGTCTATAGTCGATACACCCTGCCTAAATCCTGCCTGATAGAGGGACAGGATGTCCATCTCTTCAATCCAGGCCTGGAGCCGATTCAGAATCAGTCTTCCGAAAAGTTTTTGGGATATGTCGATAAGACTGATGGGACGATAGTTGGCAGGAAGCAGAGGGGATCCCTTTTTGTAAATTGGGACCACCTCTGCTCCCAACCAAGTATCGGGTACCTCCATTCCCCCCAGAATGGCATTGAATATCAATGTAAAATAAGGTGCCCATATCCCTGGTTCTTGCTTGAACAAGTCCCCGGGGACCCCATCAAGTCCCGGGGCTTTTCCAGCAGCTAGGCCTTTAATGGCCTCCCTCACCTCTTTTTCAGTAAAAGGAACCCCTGTGGGGCTAGATGTCTTTGTGATACCAGCTCTATTTTGGCCCCCCCCTCCCTCCGCATACAACGCCTCAAAGTGGCTTTGCCATACCGAAGGGGCTATGTTAGGCTCTATTGCGGAGGATAAGTCCTCCGTGCCATTAGCGACTACGCGCCAAAATTTGCGGGAATCTCTGTTTGTTAGTGCTCCAACTAGATTTTCCCAATAATCGTGGTCCCATTCCGCCCGCGCATTCTCCAGGAGGTTTTTATACAATCTTCTCCTGGCACGGATTTCTTCCTTGCTAAGGCGTCCCTTTATAGCAAGTAATAAATGGGCCTTGGCTTCCCTGCAAGCGGCGTTATACCAAGACGTCTTGGACGGGGGGCCTTTCCTTTTCCCTGAGGATGTGAACAGATCCTGCTCTAAAGTTTTGATGATGTCTGCGTGTATTTGTGCAAGCATTCCTCTGCTGGCATCATCTTGCACCTCATTTCCTAACTGAAAGGCGCTCTCCAGAAATGGGATGATCCTTTCATATAACTGCGGTATTCTATCTAGACTATTTGCCAGTTTCTCCCACTTGACTTTCCTCCGATTATTTTCAAGTAGGAGCCCCTCCTTGTCTTTGTCCGTTCCGTGAGATGTAACCTCACCCCCAGGCGGGAAATAAGTCAATTCTAAGGCATTATGGTCACTGTCCATTCTTTCAGTGACTTTGAAATCGACTAATGATGGCCACATGAACAGTTTAAGCATAATGTAATCCAGTCTAGATTCACTACCTGTTTTGTTATAGGTATGGATACTGGGTATGTCTGAATTGCAACGGCCATTGCATGCCCTTAGACCTTGGTTGAGAGTGAGGGCAGTTATCTGCAAAGCCAAAGGAGTCCAGGCCCTTGGAGGTGGTGCCACCGTCTCAGGGACGAACCAACATGAATCTTCCTCATAGGAAGGGCTGTCGCGTAGTCCAGGCAGTGGTTCGTAATGAGAGTTAAAATCACCTCCCACCAGGCAGGCGAGTTCACATGGAATGCCATCCAAGAGCCGAGCTAATTCGTCTATGGTGCCAGATTCTTTGTGCATTGGTACCGGCCTTGAATAAATGTTAATTACTAACAACTTCATGGAGTCTGGCCACTCAAGTAGAACAGCCAATATGTCATCTGAGGCGGTCTCTATACAGGTAGCTTGACACCCTAGGTCCGTTGCTACCCAGGTCGTGAGTCCCCCTGACGGCCTACCCCTTCCCCCCCATTTTGCGGCTTTAGAAAAAGAGGCGAAGCCCGGAAATAATATTTCCTCGCGCGCCCAAGTCTCTTGAAAAAGGAGTATATTTTTGGAGCTGATGTAGGAACCCCACTCTATGCAGTCTATTTTATTGGCTAGGCCTGCCACATTCCAAGAGATCACTGTTATATGTGACCGTTGGGTAGTGGCTAGGCCTATAGAAACAGGGTTGTTGGGGATGAGCTCTATGGGCGCTGATTGGCTTGTGGGCGAGTAATTCATGTCCGAAGGCATATTAGTAGGGGATAAACTAGGGTCCGTCATACTTGGAACCTGACTAAGTTCAACTATATTGGATGGCTTAGTATATGTGTCCGGGGCTGGGAGTGTATTGATCTCGATCGTGGGAGATACATGTAGAACACTCCCCTCTTCAGCCGCCTGTCAGTCTACCATTTCTAAACTACTATATCTATTGTGGGTAGATAGATAGGCTGGGTAGTGTGTTCTGTGTGGCCCAGGAATTCCTCTCCTGTAACCAATCCCCCCCCCCTCCTCCTTATAACTGTTTCCCAGCCAGCCTCATCCCCATACGAAGGGAACTGCTCTATTAGTCTTCCCCTGTGTTGTGGGTGGACATTATTCTCCCTAGGGCAATTTTCCCAGCCGTCCAGTAGCTCTTGGTGGTGCCCCCATCTGTGGTCCTCTAAGTTATAAAGGCTTGAGGGGTAAAAAAATGAAAGAGGAAGTGGTTGAATGTTACTACCAAAATCCTCATCAGTGGCCCAGGTGCAAATATATGCGGCTGTATTCGGGTCTCTAAAAGTGACCAGGATACAGTCTCCCTTAATGGATTTCCTAGTGTGACCCACCCACGTTGCCCTCCTAGCCATGGAGATATCACTGGTTGTTCCTCTCGGGAGTGGTCTATTTACAGAGAGCCAGTTAATGACTTTGTTCCTAAGTGAGGTAGTGGATTCAAATGTAGGAGATTTTAATTCCGGAACCCCCGCCAGAACTAAGGTGTAAGGTGCTGCTTCTGGGGGGAGGTTTATAGGCTTATGTCTGCGGTTAGTGTTTGGTTTCTCTCCAGTAAATGGTGGGTCACCCTTGGCATTAGTCGAGGGCAAAGCATTGTCTTTCGGTGGGGGGATTATTTTAGGAGTGGCAGTTACTATTTGTTGTGTTGGCATAGGGGCCTTGTTTGCTTTTTGAATTACGAGGCCTTCCAAGGGGCTCAGCTGTGCAGGAGTCGTGCAGTGGGGTCAGAGAGGTCTGGGAGTCGAGGTCTTGTCAGGCTCTGTGCTCGGGTTCCGGCGGGAATGGGGACAAAGCAAGCCGCCAAGTAGCTGGATGGTGCCTGGTTGCCCAGGGTGGCCACTCCTTGGCCACAAGGGAGATTCTTCAGTCTTCAGCTCAGGTGAATGTCAAAGGGGCCAGAGTTTCGTTTCAAGTCAATTCCAGGATTAATCTAAAGTCCTGGGGGTCAGCTCCTACCTTTATACAACTAAAGGGGGGTGGATTACTGACTAGGTCCCTCCTATGGGTGGACCTGGGAAGGGGGTGGTTACACCCCTTTTCCTTTGTCCAGTTTCGTGCCAGAGCTGGGGCTGGAGTGCCCCAGCACCGGTTTGAACTGGACTATGCATGGAGCACCTAGTGTGCCCCAGGCAGTGTCTCATTCTATTCAGCCCTCCCTGTCCCAGTACACAAAGTCCTGTCTGGGGTGGTGCTCGCACCTCTCCAGGCAGGAAACCTATTGTCCAAACCTCCGTGACTGGAAGGACTCCCAGCAGCAGGAGGTCAGACTTGTGTCTGTGGCAGCAGCGTCCATTTTGTGACGCTGGGGCTCTGGGTAACTTTAACCGGGATAGTCAGCACTAACATGCCTTTTCCCTCTAGAAGAGCGGAATGCTACCCCTGTTGCCAGAATTGGCGACGGGGTAGTATTCCAAAGCGTATGACACCTTACACAACATGTTTAGATAAAGCCAAACCAAAGTTAGCATTCAACCGCGAGGATTGTAATGCACTTAAGAGTATATTAGGACTTGGTTCCGCATGCTGCAGACAGGCTCAGCTCATGCTAGAGCACCATCTCACACATAACCAAGCACTCTGCCTCCAGGATTGTTAAGGCCTGCCATAGGAGTGACTTATAGGTTACTGTGTGTCTATATATAAGGGTAGATATAGGAATACTATACCTAAGCAAAGGGTGATTACACAACCTTGCCCGAGCTGAGTGATCAGCCAGTTGTGTCAGTTTGAGTGGCCAGCCAGGGGTGGCATAATATATGCTGCAGCCCCTGGTACGCCTTGGATGCAACTATGCCCTGGGAACCTATAGTACACTGTACAGGGGCTCATAAGGTGACCCATTTCTCAATTGGAGATGTACCTAAGGTACATGGAGTCCATTTTAGTATTAAATCTTTTTATTGCAGGAATAAAGGCTCTTACATTAAGCAGAAAAATATCACGGATGGAGTCCATTTTACAGAGAGAGCAGATAGCCTGGGGTCCTGATTAGCAGGATCCCAGGCCAACCAAGTCGAAAACCAGCTAAACCACAAGGCAAAAAATCTGGGGTAACCATAGTCAGGTATCCACCTTCCTACACCATCCCACTCGGGGTGACAAATGCAAAAACAACAGTTGATGGACAGAATGCAGAACAATGTCATACATTCACCCCAGTACAGAGATCTGGGCCTAAATCCATCGTTTTTTGTACACCACACCACCCCAGTTCAGACATGTCCATATGCAAATCAGCCTTGACCCTGTGCCTCATGGGAACAGTCCAGCCCGAACTGCCAAGCCATGTCTTTCCTGGACCGGAATCAAGCATCCTAGGACCGGTTTCTGGCTATCAGCCGTCTTCAGCCAGGATAGCTTGACTCCAGTGGAGTGGAGAGCATGGGACTCACGTCTGAGCATACCCGTCCCACTCGGGGTGACAAATGCAAAAACAACAGTTGGCTTGGTGAGCAAAATAACGATGGAATAAACCCAGATTTGTGACTGGGGGTGGATGGTTTGCCATTGTGCAACATTCCGTCCATCTTGCGTGTTTTACGGTTCTTTCAGAAGGCACAGGCCGGCTGACGAAGCTTGCAGTCAGTTTCAGCATGACTGCCTCCGTCACCCTGCTGAATTGAGTCTAACCTCCCATACACAGAAAAAGGCTCTATGGTTTCAATTTGAATTATGAGTTTTTTTTATGCGAACAAGCAGCACTGAAAGCTGCTGCTCGATGTTTGAAACAATTGGGAAACAGGCACCTGCAGAGATGGAGCAGTGGACTGAACCCATGTTAGTGACTCTGTACCTGCCACCATTGCAAGAGACGCCTGCACAGTAAGTACAGGCAGCAAGACTCGAGCACAGGTGACAGCTGAGGTCAGTGTTTTTCATGTTAGGGCCTCACAGCCTTTGACTGGACTGAATGCTGGCGGCAAGCAGGATCCACGGGGCAGTGTGGGTGAAGCCTGGCTACCATTGCTCTAAATACATTACATGAAGGCTTCAATTGTTCTGAGCTGCGTATAGCTCTAAGAACTGTGCAGTCAAGCATTGAAATATGTAAAACGTGTGTGAGTACTCATGTAAACTATGCATTAATGTCTATCTACCTACTTGTCGGGCGCTGCCATGAGCGTCCATTTACAGATGTCACTTCATCCTCATTGAAAAGTTAGCGCGCACATTTATAAACGTTCGATAATACCTGCTGTGAAAAAAAAACCACACACTTTGGAATGCGAATATGAAGACTTGCAGTCTGACTGCTCAGCTCAATTTTTAGCTGCCTGTCGTAGGCCCACTTTATTTCTGTGACATCTTAGCTTCTCTTTTTTTTGTAAAACAATTTTTATTGCAGAGTTATACACTTGACACATCAACATTTTGCACAGAGTATTTCCAATCTCGTTCCCCATCATAATTTGTACACAGCCATTTAGCCCTCAACCCGGAGGTCGGGCGGCGGTACTCGTGGTCCTGTCATACCCCTAGGTGTGCCGAATTGTGTAGGGGGAGCAGGGTTCAACTGCCCTCTGCTTTATATCTTTTTATTCTCCTCTTCCCTCTCCACTCTTAGTATTGGTCGTTTAACTATGTCAGTACTCATACTGTTACTCTGCGCCCCCCCTGTGTGTCTACGCCTATGTCTGGTGCGAGTGCATGTAGTCATGGTATTGGTCGAAGGAGTTTTATGTGCTTCTCTGTGTGTGCGTGTCTGGTGCCTGTGCTGGGCGAACAGTGGGTGTCAATGGAGTTGACGGGCCCTCAGTCTCCTCCCCCTCCAGTTCCTCTAATGTGTTGTCTCTTAGAGTCTGGACTAACGCTTCCCACGCCCTCGCTGCATCCTGCGTTCTCTCGTCTGAGCTTCGGCGGGCTAGTTGGTATCTGATTGTGCTCTCGGCTGTTGCCCACTTCAAGAATTCGTTCAGCCATCTCTTGTGTGTTGGCCCTGACTTCGATTTCCACCCCTTGGTCAGTTCCCGTTTAGCTAGGAGCAGGCCCATGTCTATGAATTTGCTTGTAAGCTTGTTTTTGCGTGTGTGTGGGAACCAATGTAGAATTGTGACCTCATTGTCGTATTGCAGTTCCCTGTCTGTCACTGTGTTCAGTGTGTCTCCTATCTCACTCCAATACTCCTGTATGTGAGGGCAACCCCGGAGCATATGGAGTAGATCCGCCTCTATTAGGTTGCATCTGGGGCAAGCTGCGTCCGTCACTCCAAAATATGTTGCTATTTTGCTCGGGGTTAAGTAGGCTCTGTGGAGGATGTACAGGTGGATGAGTTGGAAGCGCGCATTCCTGGTGCTCTTCCTAGCCCTTCGCACTAGTTGGGACCACGTTGCGTCAGGGATTTCTTTCTGTAGGTCTGCTTCCCACTTCGTTTTAAGTGGTGTGAGGGGTTGAATATTTTCGGATGACAGTCGGGAGTAGAGGCAGGTGACAGCTTTGAACGTCCCTGCCACCATCATCATGTATTGACACGTCAGGGTCGTCTTTGGCTCGATCAGCCCCTCTCCCCAGTGCGCTTGTATGGCTCTCACTACCGCCGCGTGTATTAAATAATCGCCCCTTGGAAGGTCGTAGCGCTCCTGAAGAGTCTGGTATGGTACTAGCGCTCCGTCGTCATAAAGGTCCCCTATCATTTGTAAGCCTGCTTCTTCCCAGTCCTGTAGTCCCGACCAGTCCCCCCCATGCGGCAGCGCCGTCACCATACCCAGTGGGATTTCGGGCACATACGGGTGCGCAGGCCCAGCCCGCTTTTGTGATCGGTTCCAGCACAAGCGGAGCGTCCGTTCTTCCAGAGATAGTCCTCTAAGTACTAATTTTTGTTGCAGAGTAATGTATGCCAGGACATGGCGAGGTATACCAATCTCCCTATCTTGTTCTGGACCTCGGTAGGCTCTCGCAACCTCCTGTGTAAAGTATTGTAGTTGGGCCGCCAGGTAGTATAATTCAAAGTCCGGGACCGCCAGGCCCCCCTCGTCTTTCGAGCGGGTTAGCGTCGCTAGTGCAATTCTACGCCTGCCCGTTCCCCACAAGAAGGATACTACTAATGACTTTAATCGTTTAAAGGTTGCTCCTGGTATCCATACCGGGAGGGTCCGGAAAAAATATAACAGCCTTGGTAGGGCTATCATCTTTAGTAGTGATACTCGGCCCGTCATGGACAGGGGCAGGGTTGCCCAAAAGGCCACACTGCTCTGCAGGGCTCGGATGCAGCGTCCGACGTTGCCATCTAGCAGGTCAGCGGGCTCATGGTATATGTGCACCCCTAGGTAAGTTAGGCAGTCGGGCTCCCATCTCAACACAGAGTGAGTTGGGGGACACGCCTCGCTTCTCCGCAGGGGGAAGAGGCAGGTTTTCGTCCAGTTCACCCGTAATCCAGAGATGTCGCCAAAGCGTGCTAGCAGTCTCTCGGCTCCTTCTACCGCCTCCTCGGCATCCTCTAAGAAGAGGAGCAGGTCGTCTGCGTACAAGGAGATAAAATGGCGGGTTCCCCCGGAGTCCAATCCGCTGTAGTGGTCGCCCCGTCTGGCAGTTGCCACCAGGGGTTCCACCGCAAGCGCAAATAGTAGGGGGAAAAGTGCACATCCCTGTCTGGTTCCCCGGCTCACATCGTATCTGTCTGATACCAAGGATCCGACCCTCACTCTGGCCGTCGCCGACGCGTACAGCACTTTCGTCCACTCGATGTATCCCTCCCCTAAGCCAAAGTCCCTCATTACTCTATAAAGATAATCCCACTCTAGGCTGTCGAATGCTTTCTCTATGTCGACCGCTAGCACCAGGGGGGTTCGTGCCTCGGGCGGAGGACTATCTATCAGTCTGAGTAGTCTGCGTATGTTGTGCGTCGTGTTTCTTGTGGGTATGAATCCTGACTGATCTTTATGGACCAATTCTTTCATATGGGTCAGCAATCTGGTGGCCAATATCGTACTCAGGATTTTATAATCCGTCGTCAACATAGACAGTGGCCGGTAGGACGCTGGGTCTGTGCTGTCTCTCCGTGGCTTTAAGAGGGGAATCATTATGGCTTCGCGCATTGAGCAAGGAAGTCTGCCCGTTTCTTTGGCCTCATTGTAAATTATACGAAGGCGTGGGGCCAGTTGATCAAGGTATTTGACATAGAATTCAATGGGCAGCCCGTCCAGTCCCGGCGTTTTGTTATGCGCCATATGTTTTATCGCTCCCTTTATTTCCGTCAGGTCTATCGGGCTGCCCAGGGATTCAGCGTCTTCTCGATCCAGTTGGGGCAAATGCAGGTCGGCCAGGAAGGCGTCCGTTGCTGCGCCCTGATCCACCAGCCTGCTCTGACATAGCCTTTCGTAATAGGAGCGGAAGCAGTCCAGTATTTCTGGCTGCGTTTGATGAGTGTCGCCCCCACTCCCCTTAAGGGACATAATGGGCTTAGTGTTACGGCTGGGGTTTGCTAGCCAGGCCAGGAGTGTGCCGGTCTTATCCCCCTCCGCGAGAGTTCTTGTCAGGTACGTTTTGTAGTCAAAGCAGCGGAGGCGCTCCACTTCTACCGCCACTGCCTCCCGCGCCTCACTGACTGTGCTCTGAAGTTCAGGGTGGTTGGGGCGCTCTCGCTCAGCGTGTCTCAGTTTCTGTTCAGCTTTATCCAAATCATCTATCAGCGTCCTGCGCGCCCCCGCAATTTTTCCTATACAGTGTCCCCTCACCACTATCTTAAACGCATCCCATTCAATGGCCCTAGATGAGGCTGTGTCTTCGTTCTCCACGAAGTACTGTGCAATCCTTTCTCCCAACGCCTCGCGAAATGGTGGGTCATCTAGCGTGTCCGGCCTTAGCCGCCACGTCGGGATACGTGTGGTTTCATTCATCCAGTCCAGCGCCAGGAGTAGGGGGTTGTGATCGGAGATCGTTCGCGCTAGATATTCTGTTCGGGCCACTGTCGGGAGCACTGTTGGCGAGCACAGGAAGGCGTCGAGGCGGACATGGAGGTCATGAATGCTGGAGTAAAAGGAGTAGTCTCGTTCCCCCGGGTGTTGTACCCGCCAGGCATCCGATAAATCCCATTTTCCCTGCCAGTCTGCTCTGTGCTTCGCTAGTCTATGCACTGGGGATGCCTGCAGTGGTGGGTGTGATCTGTCCAGAAGGGTGTCTACAATCGAGTTGAAATCCCCCCCTATCAGCAAGGGACTAGTGAGGTAGCTGGTCAGTGTTCTAGAGAGTTTTGTGAAGTACGTCGCCTGATCCACATTTGGAGCATATATACTAGCAAGTGCTATGTGTCGGCCTCTGAGCAGGCCCTCAACCGCTACATATCTCCCATCCGGGTCCACAGTGTGCCCAGTGACCTGGAAGGGGATTCCCGCTCTTATCCAGATCAGCACCCCTCTAGCGAAGGCAGAGTATGTAGTGTAATAAAGGTGGCCCCTCCATCTACGCTGCAGTGCCACTCCCTCCTTCCGCGTTAAGTGAGTTTCTTGTAGGAATGCTATGTGCACTCCCCTGCGGACTAAATAGGAGTGAATCTTGTGCCTCCTAGTCATCGTATTCAGCCCCCGCACATTCCAGGACACACATTTCAATGATCCCATATTAGCCATAGTCCCACTGCGTGCGATTCAGTTCAATTATCGTTGGCAACCAGACAGTAGGTTCGACATCACTTCCATCCCCCCCAACAATCCCCACATTCCCCCCCTTTGAACTGTGCCCCGAGTTCCCCCAACTACTCCAGGCTCCCTCCCTCCCCCAGAACAGGACCTAACTGCAACATAGTAGTTCCCATCCAAACAGGTGAGCAATCGTGCCCTGAACCTCTACGTATCCGTGATTAGTATCACGGAAGCCTTATGGGCTCTGGGGAGCGTGAGCTAGTTACTGGTAGGTTCAATGCCGTCTCCACAGTCCCCTCCCGCCATATACAGCGCAACTTACGATACTTCAGTCTAACAGCGTCCCGCTCAGGTGTTCTTAGAGGCCGTCCGGCAAGCCAACGCCAGAAGACAAGCAGTCATGTCCGAAAGGTTAGCTTCCAATTATCACTTCCGATGTCTGTGGCGTGATTCTCGGACCTCCAGTTTTCCCCATTTCCGATAATTCAGTGTCCGAGCCCGATCCCCGTTCCTCCGGGCCCGATTCTTTCTCCGATCGGAGCAGAGTTGATCCCGAAACTTCTTTCACTGCTTGGAGTGCTGCTTTTCGCTCGCCTTCCGTTTGAGATTGCGTTGGTTTCCTGGATCTCTGTCTCAGCCTCCGGAGTCTCCTCGATTTCCTCACTGGTTGATTTTGGCGCTCCTCCTCAGCTCTAAAACGTGCTCCATCTGTGCCAGCCTTGTAGGTGTCCCACCAGGCCCATGCCTCCTCCGCTGTTGTGAAGAACTGAGCTTTTCCATCCATCACTATTCGGAGCCTGGCTGGGAACAGCAGAGAGTATTGAATGCCTTCCGTGCGTAGTTCTTTTTTGATGGAGAGGAAGGAGGCGCGCATTTTTTGCGTTTCAAAGGTTTAATCCGGAAATAGGGTTACTTTGCTGTTGTCTACTTGGAAGGGTCCTGCTTCCCTGGCCCGTTGCAATAGCCAATCTCTGTCTTTGTAGTGCAACAGCCTGACGAGCACTGGGCGAGGAGGCAGCCCCGGTTTCGGGGGTCTGGATGGGACACGATGTGCTCTTTCCAGAGTGAAGAAGGGGGAGAGGCCCTCTGGGGCTACCACAGTTCTTAGCCAGTCATCTAGGTAGCCCACCATGTCCGTACCTTCTTTTTTCTCCGGAAGGCCCACTAGGCGCACGTTGTTTCTGCGGCTGCGGTTTTCAGCATCCTCTGCCCGCCTCTCTAGAGCCTGAATGCGGTCCAGTGCTTCAGTGAGTCGTCCCTCCATTGATTTGTGCGCCGGCGCCAATACTGTTATGGCGTCCTCCGTCTCCTTGACTCTGTCCGCTAGTTTTGCATGGTCTGCTCGGAGGAGTCCAAGACCCGTTGAGACTTGTGCAATATCGTGGTGAAGGGCAGCCTTCGTGGCTGCAATCGCCTGAAGAACCCTATCCTGCATTTGCTGCAGGTCTGTTGTTGGTGGGGGAGCATCTTCCGGAGTCTCCGTAGTGGGGCTGGTGTCTCCTCTAACTCCTTTTGTTTTCCCCATTGCGGTGTGACGATGGGAGACCAGGAGAGTGGCGAGTTAAAGGGGGGTCTGGCGGTCCTGGTGTGGTGGGTCAGTGGGGGTCCCCTGCGAGAGCTCTCAGAGGGTCGGGTCGTGTCTTCCGCCATCTCAGGGTCAGCCGGCTCGCAGGATTCATTGCAGGAGCCAGGCCTGCTCCGGTCTGCCCCACGGCTGTGCTGTTGTGCGCTGGGCAGGGCTACCCGCGGTTCTCTGCAGGGACTTCCCCCGCTTCGCTGTTGGGTGTCGGATGCCCGCGGAGGCCCCCGGTTCTATTCGGAGGTGTCTCCCATTTCGTTTGTGGCCACAGGGGTGTCGTAATCCTCAGCTCTGTTGGTGCATTTCAGGCCCGGTCTGGGGCCCTCCCGCTGGGTCCCACTAAGTTGGGGCTCGCATGGGCCGGCTGCCCCGTGGGTAGTACCCACTTCAGGAAGATCGAGGGTGCAGGGCCCTGCGCGGGCCTCCAGGTCCTCTGATGGTTATGCCACTCCGCTCCCCAGGGCATCTGATCTCCAGCCGTGGTTCTCACGCGTTCAGGGCGAGGGTCTGCTGGGTCGGTGCGTGCTCTCTCAAGGCCCGGGGGGCCGGTCGCGATGCAACCCTCAGTCGCTCCGTTTCTTCAGACCAGCGGAGGTGTTGTAGGCCTTCCTCACCGCCCGGGCCGCAGCTGGAGGCCGCAGCGGAGTCGGAGCTCGAATTTCTGTCCCCCGGTCAGCTCGGGGCCGCTTCTCAATGTCAGGGCTCGGCGCGCCTTTCCCGGCGGCGTCCCCACGGGTCACACCCGGATCGGGCGATCGCCTCCTGGGCACTCCCACTATCAAGCGCCCCCACTGCCTTCTTACGTAGGGCAGAACGCCTCAGGTCGGTCCCAGGGACGGAGGTAGAGCCGCTCTCGTTTCACGGGTAGCAAAGGTACCACCGGCTCGCCTCCCTTGTCGTTAGGGGTCTATCCCTCGGCTTCACCCCGCGGCCGTCGTCTGTGTGGTGCTGGGGGTCAAGGTTTGGGGTACTCACACTGTAGGCCGGGCTCTCCGGGGGTGCCAGGTGGGTCGGCGCAGTAGTCGTGGTCGTCTGGGCTCGAACGGGCGCTCCCGTCCACTCCGGGGGTAGTAGGCCCGTTGGCGCCGGGGCCTCGATTGTCGGCTCCCGGGCAGGGAGGAGTCGCACTGGGGTCGGCGGGGCGCTGGGCTCGGTCCTCCAACGGGTCCCCTCAACTGTCGCAGGATTCCGTCGACGGGCAGCCGCTCCTGAATGTACCCGGGCTGCACTCCGGGCGTCTCAGACGGGCTCCGGGGTTCGCGCTGTTGTCCCAGTGTCCCAGCAGTTATGGGGACGCCGCCATCTTGCGCCTCGGGTCTGTAGGGATGTTTTGGACCCGCACGCCTCTCTCGGTGCAGGAACCAGCACTCTCGTGGCACCGGAGCAGGTAGTGGTGTGTTGCTCAGGTTCACCCGGTTTTCACGGGGGGTTCCCGAGCCGTAGGAAGGATGTTTTGACGGATTACAGGCGGTGGGTTCGGGAGCCTCGTTAGGCTGCTACCATCTTCGTTGGCTGCTAGCCACGCCCCCTCTTGACATCTTAGCTTCTCAATGCTCAAATGGATGTACTTTTTGATATTTATATGTTTACTTTGGCTAAATGGCTTCATGTTCTGGTGTGAAAGAGTCACTCATAGCATTACATTCTCTTGTCTCCCAGCAGTGGTAGCAGGCCTTGTAAGCATGGCCCCAATGAAAATAGCATGAGCTGCTAAGTGCCAGAGTTGTATTGGAGTGTAATAAATTTGCAGCAGGGGTGGAGGTAGCAATGTGCTCATGGGGCATCACAAAATAGAGTAATCAGGTGTTGCAACATGAATGGAGCAGAGCACATCATACTTTCCTTACTTTGAATCATGCAGGCCGGTATTTAAAAAATATTTGTGATAAAATTCTAGCATCAACGTGTGCAGTGAATATATTATAAAATATGAAGGGATGAAGTAATAGCAGCGAAAAAGATGACGCGACGAATGCATGTGACACAAGTAATTTTTAATTTCACTAGAACGTGCTTTTGCAGTCTGACCTCTTCAAACTGAAGATATACTTGGCTATGATTTAATTTTAGTGGTTGTGCAATTATGTGAGTAAAGATCTCTCTCATGAAATGAAAATACAATGTGCTGCTTCCTCACGGGTATTTCCTATCAAGCAGCTTTGCAAACTAAAGGCTCTGGGTTGAAAGCTGTGGTTTCACACTTTTCCAAGTTGTGCCATGTATATGTTTTTACAACCTTCTACTGTATGCAACTTGAACACATGCGGAGGCAACTAGTTTAATTATTTTATGTAGGATGGATGGGAGGATGAATGCAGGTGTTTTCAATTCTGTGGCCATGTTTGTTGATAGGATTCAGACTACTTTTGTAGGAAAGGCCTGCACTTGTTTGGTAAATTCAGGTGGTATGTAAGGAGCAGACATGGTTTGGGTGAGGGAGGTGGGCTGAGTAATTACCAGGAGCAATGAAATATGCCCCAGACTGTCAGAGTCTTGTACCCAGTCATACCAGTTGAGGGACGAAAAAGGCACAGAATGCTCAGCCAGTTTTTGATATAGCACCTGATGTCACAAGCTGTTATCAATTAACAGCTCCAAGGAATCTGCTCGTACAAAACATAACCAGAGACCAGTGTGGCTACAGACACCTGGCTCCTATTACCTACTACCTATCAAATGAATATGGTCATAGGTGTGTGTGTGTTTTTTTCATGTGTTTGATGTTATGGTTTGATATCACAATCATACAACTTATTTTTTTGCTGACTAGACACCTAATGCATTCAAAGACACACTAGTATTTACAAACCAAGGCACAACTGCAGACCACGAAAGCAACCGGCCTCTGTTTACTCTTGAGAAGCTTGGTTTCCTACCCATCTTCAAAAATAGATACATGCAACATTTTAATGCACTTTGCTTAATCTATATTCCTGCTTCTTTTCTGTTTCCTGCACTCTCCTGTGCTCTGCTCGTCTTCTCTTTTTCACCTTTCTCCCACTCTCCTCCTTTCTTGCCCGTTTTCCCCACTTCTGCTACCCCCGCGATCCCTCCCCCCAGCACGACCAGCGCGACCAATCCCCTACTTTATGGCAGCCGCTGCGGGGACAGGCGAGCAAGATCACTGACTCTTGTCAAGGAAATTGCTCTCCCACCCTCGCAGCTCCACCATTGAGTGAGGCCTCCCCCAGCCCCTGCACTCTACAGTGTGAGTGTTCGAGGCCCTCCTCCACCTGCAGGTTCACCTGCGCTTCATCCCTGGTGGTCCAGTGGACCCCTGTCTCCCACTTTCCGCTCCGTTTTCCACTCGTTTTACTCGTTGGTCACTAGTTTTTCATTATCTTTGCCAAATCTATATTCCTGCTTCCTTTCTATATTCCTGCTTCCTTTCCTGTGCTTTGCCGGTCTTCTCTTTTTCACCTTTCTCCCTCTTTCCGCTCCATTTTTAGGTTTTGCCTGGCGAAAAGATGCGCTCTGCGCATCTTTTTCGCGCAGGCGAAAACCTGATGAGAACTGTAGTGGGGTTTGGGTCGGCCCTCGTCATTTATTGGCTGGCTCCATAAATGGAGCCTAGCCATTGGACGAGGGGCCTGTCCGTCAATGCCGGACCAGATTCGGGGGCGTTCCCGCGATTCTTTGGCTTTTGCCGACGTCACGCGACGTCAGCCGAAAGCCGGGAACGCCCCCGAATCTGGTCCGGCATTGAGCCGGCACCCGCCTGTCTGACCTTCTCAGTTTCTTCCCTCAGGCTCGGACGGGAATAATTATCCCTCCCCTCCACTCCTCTTCACACCCACTCACTCCCCTCCTCCGAATTCCCCTGCCGCCCCCTCCTCCACGCAGCCGATTCTACCCCTTACCGCCCCCTCCCGCCCCTGCCGATTCTACCCCTTCCCGCCCCGTGGGTGGCGCGGCTGGGGGTGGCTCTGTCGGGGGTGCCCGCCTTCCACTCCTCCTACGGCTCCTCCCCACTCCTTCCCCGCCCCCGGAGCCCGGACACAGACACAGCGCGGCGGCCGCACTCCACCCGGACCCGCCTCCGGCTCCGGCTCCTGGCCCCCTCACCCTACCGAAACGGCTCCAGCAGGTTTCCGGGGCCCAACACCCCCGTCCAGCAGGTAAGAACGGCACCCCGGGAGGGAGGCGGGGAAGCGGCAGAGTGGCCTACTCGAGGCCCCGGCTGCGGCCTGTTCCGGCCTTTGTGCCCCCCACCAGCACTATTCTTTTCAATGATTAGGAATGAGCGGGGGTCTTTGCACTGAGCCAGGAACAGGTCTCTCCGTTCATACAGAAGTGGGTTAATAACGTAATGAAGGAACTCGCCTGTACCTTAAACTATAACGTCATGCAACAATCAGCAAAGCGGGTCGTAAAATGTCTAGTTTACCTGACGCCATAGACTTCCTCGGCCTTGTAAGTTGCGTTTTGTTCAGAACGTCGCTTCCCGAAAATGCAGGCTGAAGTATTGAGGGGATGTTTTGGGTTTTGATTTAGTGTAGTGACGTATTCCAGATGGTCCACATTAAGTGCAAAGATCTTTTTGTTTTGTTCAGGCTACTTCAAACATTCCAGGAAAGATATTTGGAGAATTTCATTTTGTCCCGTGATCGTGCAGTTTTCGTACAATATGCTATGCCTATTTTTCTTTCAGCTGAGTTTGGGTGGCCTGGTGCTGCACTACTCGTACCCTGTGCTTACAGATGGGGCCCACCAGCACTATTCTTTTCAATGATTTTTGCAGAAAGCACGTCCCAGAGTTCAGCAATTTTAACAGAAAGAAATACCACCTAAATATTTTTTTTCTGATGTGATCCTAGTGAAACCCTGTAGTCTAGGGGGAGACCCCTACAGCTCTGCTGGGGCCTACCTGCTCTGCTGGCCGTGGGCTGCGTTGCTATCTTGCTCCTAGGCGGCCTTCTCAGACAAAGCGGGCACTGGCTATTTCCGACTGCCCTTCCTGGTGCCTGCTCTGCGCCTTGTTGCCTACCTACACAGTGGAGACTGTCCGGTCGCTGGATCCCTGGGAGCTGTGCTCAATGGCCCATGACCAGAAATGTACTGCCACTGGACTCTGGCCACGCTGAAAAGCCCCTCCCCACCATCCTTACTTGCCGCACCGCCTGGCCTTCTCCAGTCATTCCTGTGTGGGGGGGGGGCTCGCAGTGTGCGGGGGGGGGGCTCGCAGTGTGCGGGGGGGGGCTCGCAGTGTGCGGGGGGGGCTCGCAGTGTGCGGGGGGGGCTCGCAGTGTGTGGGGGGGGCTCGCAGTGTGTGGGGGGGGCTTGCAGTGTGTCTGGGGGGGCTCTGTGTGGCTGTGTGTGTGGGGGGCTCTGTGGGTGTGTGTGTGGAGGGCGCTGTGTGGGTGTTTGTGTGTGGCATTTGCGAGAGATTAAGCTATTGGCATTGTAAATGACAATGCCATTTATTTATGTTAAAAAAACATAAATAAAAATAATGTCAAGAGCAATGCCAATAGCTCTAACTTTAACAAAGGCAAAACCATTGCATTGTAAATGCTTGTTCCACTTGTTTTACTCTTTTTTTCACTTGCTGTTCACCATCTTTGCCTAATCTATATTCCTGCTTCGTTTCTGTTTTCTGCACTCTCCTGTGCTCTGCTTGTCTTCTCTTTTTCACCTTTCTCCCACTCTCCTCCTTTCTCGTCTGTTTTCCCCTGCTGCTGCTGCCACCGTGGACCCTCCCCCCAGCACGACCAGTGCGACCAATCCCCCTCCCCATTTCCATCTCCCAGCTGTCCAGCCCTCGCCGACCCCTACTTAATGGTGGCCGCTATGCGGCCGCGCCAAAGGCAAGCCCATCTGCACTCGTCCGCGACCCGACAGTGCCAGGGACCCTGGACCTCCGCCCGCCAATGATACGACCCAGCAGCACTCCACAAACTCAACCCATGCCGCAACAACAACTGCAAGCAAGCTTCACCATCAAACACCCATGGACCCTTCAGCTGTCACCTCTGCCGACAAACCTACAGCACCACCAGGAACGTGAACCCAACACAACCCGACCGTAAGAACACACCCAAACCGAAGACCATGCAATGCATCCTCCTCAATGTCCGATTCCTCCACAAACATGCCACTGAAATCTGGGACCTCCTCAACAGCACCACCCCGGACATAGCGTTCTTCACCGAAACCTGGACCAACACCACCTCGGAACTGGATATCAACATCGCCATTCCCCAAGGATACAAGATCTCCAGAAAGGACCGCCCCGCCCGCCCGGGAGGAGGAATCGTTATCATCCACAAATCCACCCTCTGCCTGAGCATACTCCCCGACGAGCCTACAGACTTGATGGAACATCTACAATTCAAAATACAGACCAGCCCTACCACCACCAACCAAGGAACCCTCATCTACTGACTTCCCGGACCCCATGGACCGTTCACCAACTCCATCACGGACATCATGTCATCGCATCCACCAACTACACCCTGCTGGGAGACCTCAACTTCCACAACGACAACCAACTGGAACCCAACACCACGTCCCTCCTGGACAACCTCCACAACATTGGACTCCGCCAAATCTTGACCACACCCATGCACTCAGCAGGACACACCATCGACCCCCTCTTCACAACAGAAAATTCCATCACCTTCAGCCACACCACCGAACTCACATGGGCTGACCACCTATGCGTCCACTTCACCTTCAGAACACCCACCATCCACAGACATCAGCACAGGCGACCAGCTCACCACCTCACTCAGCAACTCCACTTCAACCATCGCAGAAAACAACGACCCCAACACAGCAGCCCGAACCCTATACAGGTGGATCTCCTACAGCGCCAACACCGTAGCCCTCCTCAAGAAAAACAACAACACCCATGCCAAGAAAGCCAGATGGTTCACCACCGAACTTCGAGAGTCCAGGTGCACCTGCTGCCACCTCGAAAAGTCCTGGAGGAACACCAAATCCACAGATTCTCACAACAACTTCAGATCCACTAACAACGCCCACCACTAACTCATCAGAAAAACGAGGAAAAAGCGATTGAAGACAAAATCTCCACACACGCACACAACAACAAAGAACTCTTCAACATCATCAAGGAGTTCGCCTATCCTACCAGCAAGTCGACTGACATCCCTCCATCACAAGGCCTCTGCGACAAACTCAGCACCTTCTTTCACCACAAAGTCAAGAACATCTACAACAACGTCAACAAAGACAAACATCACACGCAACCCCCACCAACCACCCGACACCCTGAAGCCAACGATTGACAGCCCTCACCACTGAAGACACACTTAAGACGATGAACGCAATACACTCCGGGGCACCCACAGACTCCTGCCCTCACCACATCTTCAACAGAGTCGCTGACACCATCGCACCCATGCTCCGCCACACCATCAACTGCTCCCTGGTAACCGCCACGTTCCCCGACATCTGGAAACACGCTGAAGTAAACCCCCTCTTGAAGAAACCCTCGGCAGACATCACGACCTCTAAAACTACAGACCCATCTCCCTGCTCCCATTCCCTGTGAAAGTTATTGAGAAAGCCATCAACTGCCAACTCGCCACATTTATCGATGAGCACAACATCCTCAACTCCTCCAAATCTGGCTTCAGGAAAAACCACAGCACAGAAACTGCCATCCTTGCCACAACAGATTAAATCAGCATCCTACTGGACAAAGGATAAACAGTAGGCCTCATCTTCCTCAATCTCTCAGCGGCATTGGTCACAGTCTCCCACCGCACCCTAATACGCAGACTTCACGACGCAGGGATCCAAAACAAGGTCCTCAACTGGGTCAGCTCCTTCCTCTCCGATAGAACGCAGCAGGTCAGACTCCCCCCTTTCCTCTCGGACCCTACACCAACCACCTGCGGAGTCCCTCAGTAGTCCTCCCTCAGCCCTATACTCTTCAACGTCTACATGGCCCCGCCCGCCCCCATCGTCAGAACCTACGGACTCAACATAGTGTCATATGCAGATGATACCCAACTCATCCTCTCCCTATTCAACAAACCCAACACTGCCAGACGGATGTATGACGTTACAACGCAGGCTATTACAACGCCTGCCTTTACAACGTGGTTTTTACATCGCAGTCCATTACAACGCATAGCGCTTTGGGGTGCTGGATAGTGAATAGTTTAATTTACTATTCCAACTCCAGTCCCCGTGGACACTAGCGAAGGTTATTGGATAGTAAATTAACCTATTCCCTATCCTAGAGCGCCCCCCAGAGCAATGCGTTGTAATAGTTTGCATTGTAATGACCGCGTTGTAATGGTAGTGCATTGTAAAAGTTTCGTTGTAAAGGTTGTTCACCCTGCCAGACACCACTTTCGAGAAGGCATGGAAGCCGTCTCAAAATGGATGAAACACAGTTGCCTACAACTAAACACCGACAACACAGAAGTACTCTTCCTGGGCCCAAACCCCAAATGCTTGGAATGACACCTGGTTGCCCCCCACCCTCGGAAACCGGCCCACCCCCACGGACCACGCACGCAACCTGGGAATCATCCTGGATTCCGAGCTCAAAATGGACCGCCAGATCAACTCTGTCTCATCTTCCTGCTTCCATACCCTCCACCTCCTACATAAGACCTTCAAATGGATACCCTTCAAACACAGAAAGACCCTCACTCATGTCCTGATCACCTGCAGACTCGACTACGGCAACGCACTCAACGCTGGAACAAACAAAAACCTCACTCGCAAGTTACAGAACATCCAGAACGCAGACGCAGGCTGGTCCTCAACCTGCCAAGACACTGCCACATCGCCCGGCACCTGCGCACACTCCACTGTCTCCCCCATCGAGGCAAGAGTCACCTTCAAGATGCTCATGCACACAAGGCCGTCCATGACACTGGACCAGCATACCTAAACAGCCGACTCAAATTCCACGCACCCCAAAGGACCACAGATCAGCCCAGCTCTCCTACGCCGTGGTCCCACGCACCAGAAAAAACAGACCAGAAGGCAGCTCCCTCTCCTTCCGCGCGGCCAGAGCCTGGAACGCCCTTCCGCTCCACCTCAGACAGACAACATCACTCCCCATCTTCATAAGAAACCTCAAACTTGGCTCTTCGACGGTCCCCCTCCTTGTTGGCCTGGATCCTGCACCCTCCCACCCCCAGCACCTTGAGACCCTTGCGGGTGAGTAGTTGCGCTTTAACAAACCCCTGATTGATTGATTGATTGATTGAATTTATATTTAAAATTTGCATGAAGCAAATGGGCAGCCGGATTCTTGTGCTGCATATTTTCAAGGTACACTTTGCAGTATTATGTTTTTATTTAAGGAAAAATGTCAGACTGGAGCTGCACTTTCCCCAGGTTTCGAACATGTATTATTGTGGGAGTCCAGCCTTTTTTCAAAAATGAAACATGCTCACCGACTAAAAGTTGCAGACCTTGTTGGTTTGGAAGGAGCTATGTATTCACAAGGCTGTGTTGTGTGAGGAGAGTCTGGTGAAAAGGTAGGTGGTTTTATCACTCAGGTGAGTTTTTGTGATCTTGTGCCTCGCCCCATCAACCTCTTCCTACCCTTATGTTGAAGGTGATTTCCATTACAAATAGCACGGTATATAAATTGTGAGAGTATTTGAATATTCATAAGTGTTGCTTCATATGTACTGGTTTGTGACATGTTAGACTGGGTGTTGCTCTCTGTGGATATGCATGTGGACGTATATGATGTTGGTAATGTCTGAGATCTTGGTCTTTGTTCCCTTGGGTGTATACAGGTGTCTCTGGGTGTATCATAGTGTCTTCAGAGCCATTGGGGTGCTATTTAGCTGTTTAGGGTGTGCGGTGTAAATGTTTTTACCTAGCTGGTGGGGGTGATTGTAGGTGTTTGTGGGGATTTGTAATGGTATCTTGAATGTTGTGAGCTGGCGCAGATTGAATGTTTGGCAATGTTTTGTCGACGTTTGGTTGTGTTGGGTAAGTTTTCAGAGAGGTAAGCGCATTGACAAAGTGCAAGAAATGAAATCTACATAGTCTTTTTTTGGCATACCAGCCACAGACCATAACAAGGCCGTGGTTTTCTTTCAACATATGGTTTTCACTTGCCCTTGTATGACTGGATGCTAGTCCGCCCTGTTTTACGTCTGGAGGTCCTAGATTTTCTTTGGCGGGGAACTGCAATTGTAAAACGTTTTGTTTGAAGAGTTTGTTGGTCCTGTTTTCTTCTTGGGTATCGGACACTTTTCCTTTTCTTTTAATCACATTAGTGAGGTTCCAGAAAACAATTTGGAAACATATAAGAATGTTTCTGTGTTTGTGCTTTATTTTTTGAGTGATGCTTTGGAAGTAGTCTGATTTTTTGTGACTGTTCTGTTTGCAGTGTTTGTAGGCCTAAACATTGTGCATTAGTATTCAGCACTAAAACATTTTGCATTAATATTCGTCTGCTGGTTGGTTTTAAAATGTATACAAGAAAGTGTGACTGTGCACACCGGGTTAGTCCAATTCTGTTCCTCATGAAGTTTTATTCTTTCTTTAAACATTTAGCGTGCAGCCCGGCTCCGTGGTCCACCCAATTTCCACATGTATAGGAATGCAAAACGGGTTTGGAGCAAAGTGTCTCTCTCCAAAAGTCGAACGCACAGTTCAGTCCTTCAGAAATCAACCACAATTTATTCCATTTAAGCCAATTTTATTCCAACTTATTCCATATAATTTAAACAGTTCTTTTTCATCTTCTCACATGAGAGGCACTTCTGTACTTCAAAGTTTCTGATGCAGCAGATATGCCCATCCGGGCCTTTTTCTGTTGCATGAGACGTACATTCATAATCTTCAGTAATTAGTCTTTTACACCCAATGCATTTTGGGCTTTTATAAGCCCTTCGTCAGGGGTTTCACTACAAATTTAAAATCATCAATGTTAGACTTTATCTTCACACCTCCGTACATAGATACTATCAATTATTGCTTTAAACAGTGCGTGCGATATTCTTAAAAACACCTTTTAGTCAACGTTTTCTCTCTAAACTGCACTGATGTTTACATATGCATTTCAAAACAGTTGCCCGAATAAGCTTTCACTAAGTAGCACAACCCGCCCTCGTTCTGCCTCTTCACTTATTATTTAAAAAAGGCATGATGACTGTTACCCATCAGTTAATTCTCCACGCTGTTGACAGTTAATAGTAACCATTAAGCAGAACCCCATCGATTTATTCCATACCTTAATTATCCGATTGTGCAAGCACCTTCTTAACTTCGTCCCCCATTCCGCAAAGCAAAGCCTCACTTCTAACTGACTTCCCGCTTATCAGTTCGTGTGGCGTAGCCATGCCTCACCTGATGAATCAATTATGTGAACCTCCACTCCCTCGTTCCTACGAATTCCATAACACACCGCTTTTGCTGCCTCGGAAGCTCCGGTTGCATTTAGCGCCTATGTTTTACAATGACACTGACTTGCATGATATTACAAAAACCTATTCAAACAACTCATGTAAGTACCCCGCCCACCCGCAGATGTCTATGCACATTGATTAAGGAATATATCATTATATGGAATAAGGTGGAATAAAATTGGCTTAAATAGAATAAATTGTGGTTGATTTCTGAAGGACTGAGCTGTGCGTTCAACTTTTGGAGAGAGACACTTTGCTCCAAACCCGTTTTGGTTTTAAGATGTACCATCTTGTAACCCCTGGTTTGTTTCATGCCGGTTAATATTTTTGCTTTCAGAAAAATGATTAGTGAGTGGGTCAGATTTCAGCATAAATTCAATTTATTTATTTATGTGATTTGTTGAGCGCGAACAATTGCCCAAGGGCGTCTCGGCGCTGTGAATGAGGGCAGAATGAAAGGGAATATAAGTTACTGGTTAAAAAGCCATGTTTTTATTTTTTTCCTGAAAACAGTCAGAGTGGGAGCAGACCTAATGACTGGATCAAGGGAGTTCCAGAGTTTTGCTGTCGAAACGTAAAAGCTGCGATCACCCCAGGCCACTGTTCTGGTGCGGGGAACCGTCATGGTGAGATTTTTCATTGATCGGAGTGATCGATTAGGAGCATGGAATTTGAAATGGTCGATGAGAAAACGTGGGCCTAGTTTGTGAGTGTCTTTGTAGGCGATACAGAGCGCCTTAAACTTTATCCTATTTTTGACTGAGAGCCAATGGTATTTTTTTATGGTGTCAGCAATAGGTTTGAATTTAGGGGTGTTCGAAAGCAGTCTGGCCGCGGCGTTCTGTATATACTGCAGTTTTTTTATGACCTTTTCTTGGGCATTGACCAAGAGTCCGTTACAGTAGTCCACTGAGGACATGATGAATGAGGTGACCAGTGTTTTCTATGGATACTGTCCGTGCACTGCGTTGGTTTTTTGATGATTTTTAAGGCGTATACCGTGCTCATGAGGAATACTCCCCGCTAGGGAGTATATGACAATAACTCTAGACCGCACTGACACAAACTGTGTCAGTGTCTCCTATGGCACTGGTGGGTAATTGCTGGAAACACCAGCTGATTCTTGTAGAATAAAGTTTTCAAACAAAGGTTGTCAATACGCTTCTCGATTTTGCAAGTATTTTATTCATACTTAAGGCATCAGTTCAATGCAATTACTCAATTGTATTTTATAGTTATCCATCGAGTATCAAAACTATTCGACTGATTGAATTTTCATATATCCAACACAATTATGTCTTCCAATGCATTTCGGCCGACTGGCCTTCATCGGGGAAGTCTGTGAAACAAATGATGTAACCATCACTATTTTGTGCAACATTAAATGATTAACGTGTTACAATTGTCAACTCTATGCGGTATAACATCGGTGCGTTAAATGAACATCAACAAGTTAAATAAAAAAAAAGACAAAAGGACCAAGGGCAGCAGACCAGGTCAAGCACTACGGATCATTTAGTTCTTGAATCAGGGTGGTGCAATCTCTTTCAACATCCGCTGCCATGGGATGTAGAAATTATTGAAATACAAAAAACAGAATGGAAGGTGCACTCGAATGAAGTCAGTAGCAGTAGTTATTTTGAAATAAATTCTTCTTTATTCAGAAAAGTATTGGTGAAGCATAGGCACAGCCAACGCGTTTCGTTCCTCTTTTTGCCTCTTTTAGGAACTTCATCAGGGCTGTAAAGATTACAAACATATATATACATAAATATACATTCAACATAGCACATCAAGACATAGGTGTTAACAAAAAATAACTAGGAGTGAATAACCCAACAGACAACAACTAACACTAGACAAAATCTAAGATCAAACAGTAAAAGAGTGTAGTGACACATCCTGGAATACAACAATTACCGTACAGTACACTCAACAATTAAAAAGACTATCATGATACATACTGATATACATATTATTTACAAAAACGTTTGACCTAAGAGGACTAATCTCCATATTTACATATACCACATGAAGTATCATATGCAGCGAGAAGGAAGGGGTGACTGTAGGAGAGATTTTGTTACTCTAAGGAAGCCTTTAACAGATATTTTGCAATTCTCGAATGGGTTTCCCAAAGAAAAAGGGATATTTAGATAAATACTGCAATCCCAATGGGTACAGAATTTTTTACAAATATAAAAACCATGCACAAAAAGGAGTTAAAGAATAATTACAAAGAAAATTGGACAGAAAGAACAGTGAAACTGAATATGCTTACCGAGTACTTATAGCGTTAAGGAGCTGGACTCGATAATCAAATAAGATAACGTCCGGAGAGGTGGTCTGTTCAATAAATCAGAAGTAATATCCTGAGGTAAGACGAAAAAGTTATAAAAGTAAGGTGAGATGAAATAATGTGAAAAAAAAGGGGTGGGGGGGGAAAGAAACACACCGCACAATAGATCCAACATCAGGATCACAACCGATAAGGAAAAATTAAGTATGAAAAATTAATAATAGTGATCTAGAATAAAAGAAATACCCATCTATGGTGGGATTGTGGGAATTGGAATAAGGGAGTCAACATTGAGTAGTCCAAGGCAGATAATTGGGTTCGGGAATTGAAGTATTGTATTAACAGGAGACCGAAAGGGGGTTTGTTTAGTGGTTAGATCGGGTATTGTTGCAAAGAACGGGGAAAGAGAGAACTGCAACACCTATAGCATTCCACTGAGGTATAAATTGGATACCAATTATATAGATATACCTTAATATTAGGATGAAGTACGCCTTACTGGGCGTCGTCTCGAATAGTTCTTTGTTGGTGTAATACAATCCAAAACCAGAAGCTGTAATGGGATTAAGACCGAGTGGTCAGGGAGGAGAAAAATAGAAAAAAGTGGTCTGAAAAGAATTAATCATTGGCGCAGACACCGTCACTCCCGGATGGAATATGCATGGTGTGTGGTAACCCCTGGCACATTACACTACCAAGCAGCGATGTTAAAATACCACCTTATGTTATGTATCCATACAATAGAATTAATTTTAGTCCTCTTTAAATACACTTGAGCAATTGGATATAACTAATCCCCAATCAATGCATTGAGCAATGAGATTCAGCTCCATTACCATTAGTATTTTCCTACAATTAGTAAGGAATGATCTATGAGTCACATCCTTACCTAATAAAAGCCCCAGAGCCGGATTGACATTGAGTTTATCCTGGTCGTGTTAAGTTTATCCGGTTCAAAAAATCTTCAAAAACGGTTCTATAAAGTTAATTGAAATAGATTAAGGGCCAAGCCGAGGTCACAAGGAAAAGGCCACTTGAGACCTGAGCATAGATTTTTTAAAAGTTAAGTACAAAAAGAGCACAAATCACGTTCATGAAAAATTCACGAAAAACATATATCAAGGGTCATACGTATGATACAGATGCATATATGCGTATATGGAATATCTTAACTAACGGATTCTTTTTCAAAATAACATACGACAAAGAAATAGTTACATCATGAAATATTAAATCAATGGGTAATACCAAGCGTAGGTCCAGAGACACCTATATTGTTGCTCCCACATTCAGGACCTCAAAGGTAACGAAATCGGTAGTATCATCCGACCGCCACTGGTCCAGTAATAACCCGAGTTTAAAGCCACATACGCGGGAAACCGCACCTGAGGTGTAAAGAGAAACCTGATTCAAACTCCGGGATTTGCAAGCCGAAAGAAGGCCATTTACGTGCACATAGCCCCCCATCCCCATGTCCGCCAGTCATACCTGTGATAGGGTAGCGGATCCTGAAACCTCGGCATACGCGGTGTCTCGCAAACGAACCGCGGGCGCCATGCTGTTTTTATTCCAAAGTAAGAATTGTGTACACCTGTTAGCACCGAGTAAGCCCCACCCATTAGACACCCGTCATGTGATGAGTCCGAGCATGGCTTCGAACTCTAGTTGGGCGCCATCTTGTAGTGTGGTTTCAATGAAAAAGGCGAGATATTGCAAGCCGGATTCAAAAAGGTGTAAGGAGATTGAAAATAAAATCGAGATGGAGCATTGATAACCTACGATTACGTTCATAAGAAATATTACCCCGTCCGGCAGAAAATTATTATTAAATTTCGCCCCAAAACGAAAAACTGAGAAAAAGTAATTATGATCACATAAATCATAATAAACAAATGCTAGAACATGACAATAAAGTACCGTGCGTCATGAAGATATGTATAAAAAGCTTATTTCGATATAATTATTTATAAGGGAGATGGTAACCCTAGAATAACCAGTCACAGAGTCAAATAAGCACAATGCAAAACCCCTTCATATTTGATTGAATGATTGTACCATATCTGAATCCCACCTTAAACGAACTGACAAATTAGAATCACATGTATGAACAGGAGAAAACATTTTTGATACCACAAAAAGGGGAGTAAACATATATACACAAGTATTAAAAGCTAAGTGAAAATCAAATACATCTATCTTGGCCTACTGAAAAAACATCATTATAAAGGCATAGTTCAGGTATTGATTATCATAATAGGACCACATCCGGGCACATCTCAGGGATTAGTTGTTGGAAAGTCAAGTTGTCAGTTTAAGAAGTAATGAAGTTCCCTATCAGTGTTATGCCCCATTTGGGTGGCCTTCAAGCGGCAAATCCATTTTGCTTCCCTTTGTCGGAGTGCCAGTTCTCAGTCTCCCCCCCGACTATCCTGCGGAATATGATCAATTCCGTAGAACCAAAAGGTTAGCTCATTGGGATGATTGTCGTTGTAGTGTATACTAACTGGATACCGAATATCCTTGTTAATTATCGCCCTACGATGTTCTTTATTTCTGGACTTTAATGGGCGGACAGTGCTACCAACATATATGATATTGTAATTTCAGCCCAATATATATACCACATATGGCGAGTTGCAATTGATGAATTCATTGATCTTATATATTTTAGAGGAGTTATAAGCAAATTCATGAGTCTTGTTGCGACCAAAAGGGCATACATTGCATGTTCCACAATTGAAAAAACCACTAGGTTTTGGTGGGAACCATATCTTCCTAACATTAGTCACATAACTCTTACACAGAGTCTCTCGCAGCGATCTTCCTCTGCGGTAAGTTATTTGTGGTCGGTCAGTAGTTACATTTGATAATCCAGCAATACCTTTAAGAGTGGCCCAATTCTTTTTGAGGATGTTGTACACCTTATTACTGTTAGTATTGTACTGGGTTACAAATCTCACCCCGCAGTCATTTTTCCGAGATAATTTGGAATTTTTTTGTTTTGTACACAGGGTTTCATCCCTATTTAGTTTGGTCGCCCTTTCAACTGCTGTGTGTACAATATTCTTTTTGTATCCCCTCTTCAGAAATCCGTTATTTGCTTCATGGATGTTATTGGCAAAGGTATCCTCCTGGCTACAATTTCTCCGTATCATCTCCCCATAGGGGATATTATTGATCACAGACTGTGGATGAGCACTCTCGGCACGTAATACTGCATTGCAGGCTGTTTCCTTCCTAAAGAGTGTACTTTGGACAACATTGTCCTTGATGTAAAATTGGATGTCCAAAAAATCAATGCTCGCTCTTCCCTGTTTCATAGTCAATTTGACATTACAGTTGTTGTCATTGAGATAGGAATGGTAGGACTCTAATTGCTCCTTCGTTCCAGACCATAGGACTATGATGTCATCAATGTACCTCCCCAGAACACAATGTGTTCTGTCCAGGGGGAGGCACGATTGCACCATGCATGTTCCCGCTCGTACCAGCCCATGAAGAGGCAGGCATACGAAGGCGCAAATTTCGAACCCATGGCGGTCCCACAGATTTGATGGTACCAAGTGCCATCATGTAGGAAATAGTTGTTGTCAAGAATGATATTAATCATTTCCCAGAGCATTTCATTGAAATCATGCAATTCGGCTCTCTCTTTGTCTAGGAAGGATCGCACAGCAGTTATACCAAAATTACTCTGAATTCATGTATATAAACTCTCCACATCGAAAGTTACAAAGGAGAGTTCTTCAGACCATTGTAAACCATTGAATTTGAGTAGAATGTCTTTGCTGTCACGAATGTAAGACGGAAGGTTGGTAACATATTTCTGTAACTTAAGGTCAACAAATTCCGAAATTTTCTCCTTCATTGAACCAATTCCAGAAATTATGGGGCGTCCAGGTGGAAAGACGCCCCCCTTGTGAATTTTTGGTAGAGTGTATATACACGGGTATCTTGGTTTATCAACCCTCAAGTATCTGAATTCATCCTCACTTACGAGGCAGATCTCTCGCCACTCAGTGAGTTTTGCTGTTATCATACTGTTAATTTTGTTTACAGGGTTGGCAGGGATACATTGGTAGCAATTGATATTGTTCAGTTGTCTTTGAATTTCAGACATGTAGTCATGATGATTCATCACGACCACGTTTCCGCCCTTATCGGCTTCCTTGATGACAATGGTGTTATCTGTTCTCAAATTCTCCAGGGCAAGTCTCTCCCTAGCAGTGATATTATGTATAGTAGAGGTGTTGCGTCTCTCAAGTGTTTCTAATTTGTATAGGTCATTGGTTACTTGGTCATAGAAAGTATCAATACTGGGATGGTAGTTATAAGAGGGAATAAACTTAGATCTTGGTTACGGTTGCTATCAGTCCCAAGATCTTGTTGGATCCCCAATTCATCCAATATGGATGCCATATCGTATGTGTCTTCGTCATCGAGATTGAGTAGCAACTGTATATTTCTGACATCAGATACCGTATGTGACCCCACTACCTCTCCTTTGGTGATATCATTTGCCTTAGGTGTCTGGCGAGAGAAAAAATCCCTCAGTTTTAAATTTCTTATGAATTTGTACAGATCTACATGTACATCAACAAGGTCCCCACCCTGGGTGGGACAGAAATTTAAGCCTTTACTTAAAACAGAGATTTCATCATTGTTCAAGACTTTATTTGATAAGTTGATAATCTTCAGGTCAAAATTACAATCGGTATCGCAAGTGTTAATGTCAGAACAAATAACATTCATTGTTTCGGTCTTGTCCCAGTATTGGGTTTGCTTGTAGGGTTGTTCACCTGGTTCTTTCCTGTACCTGCCCTTAGCCCTCTTGCCACCCCTCCTTGTTTTGTTTGATCTCCCTGGGGGTGTGTTAGTTCCCTTTTTTGTTGTAGCCTGTTGCTGATACGTAACTTGGCCAACTCCTTTTGAAAAGGAGTGGCCCCTTCGGCTAAAGGGATCTCTCGTATTGTGTTAGAGGCTGTACTGCATGAGGATGCAGAAGTTATGCTACTCCCTGATCTCGCATCATCATTGTCATCCCTTTCTTCTCGTTGTCTCTTTTTATCCTCACTACCCCGGATGTTATCAAATTTCTTGGCGAATGTATATATTCGGCTATCCTGATAGTCTCTATCGTCCCTTCTTATTTTTCTCAGCTTCTTCTCCTTAAGATAGACCTGATGTTCATTGATTACCTTTTTGAGAATTTCAAAATTCTTATCAATTAGATCCTTCTGCTCCATCCCATTGATTTCCAATATGAGGGCCTCAATTTCCTCGCATAGCTTATCTCCTTTCTCTCGTGCGTGTTTAATCAATATTTGCATCATAATTTTAGATGCATGTTCAAGATTCCCCTCCCATTCAGTGAGCAGAGTATCACTTAGATCTTCGAATGTTGGAAAAATCAAGATTCTTAGTCCTCTCTGTACCTTCTTATTGTTTAGATACTGTTCTAGGGTGACCCCGTCCCACCATCGGGACAGCTCTAATTTCTTTAAACGTTCTAATTTCGAAAAAAGTGTTTTTAAGCTTGGTTTACTAGGATTCCCTTGCGGCGTTATGTCTTTGGTTTTGTTAGTGCCAAATAGGTTGAGGGCTAACTCCTCCCTCCCATCATCAAATCTAGCCATATTCCTGGTATAAGTTCAAGTAAAAGAAAGAACCGGTGCGAGACAGTCAAATTTGAACAAAAAGACAAAAGGACCAAGGGCAGCAGACCAGGTCAAGCACTACGGATCATTTAGTTCTTGAATTAGGGTGGTGCAATCTCTTCCAACATCCGCTGCCATGGGATGTAGAAATTATTGAAATACAAAAAACAGAATGGAAGGTGCACTCGAATGAAGTCAGTAGCAGTAGTTATTTTTAAATAAATTCTTCTTTATTCAGAAAAGTATTGGTGAAGCATAGGCACAGCCAACGCGTTTCGTTCCTCTTTTTGCCTCTTTTAGGAACTTCGTCTGGGCTGTACAGATTACAAACATATATATACATAAATATACATTCAACATAGCACATCAAGAAATAGGTGTTAACAAAAAAAACTAGGAGTGAATAACACAACAGACAACAACTAACACTAGACAAAATCTAAGATCAAACAGTAAAAGAGTGTAGTGACACATCCTGGAATATGCTCAATGCATTGATTGGGGATTAGTTATATCCAATTGCTCAAGTGTATTTAATGAGGACTAAAATTAATTCTATTGTATGGATACATAACATAAGGTGGTATTTTAACATCGCTGCTTGGTAGTGTAATGTGCCAGGGGTTACCACACACCATGCATATTCCATCCGGGAGTTACGGTGTCTGCGCCAATGATTAATTCTTTTCAGGCCACTTTTTTCTATTTTTCTCCTCACTGACCACTCGGTCTTAATGCCATTACAGCTTCTGGTTTTGGATTGTATTACACCAACAAAGAACTATTCGCCCAGTAAGGCGTACTTCATCCTAATATTAAGGTATATCTATATAATTGGTATCCAATTTATACCTCAGTGGAATGCTATAGGTGTTGCAGTTCTCTCTTTCCCCGTTCTTTGCAACAATACCCGATCTAACCACTAAACAAACCCCCTTTCGGTCTCCTGTTAATACAATACTTCAATTCCCGAACCCAATTATCTGCCTTGGACTACTCAATGTTGACTCCCTTATTCCAATTTCCACAATTCCAGCATAGATGGGTATTTCTTTTATTCTAGATCACTATTATTAATTTTTCATACTTAATTTTTCCTTATCGGTTGTGATCCTGATGTTGGATCTATTGTGCGGCGTGTTTCTTTCCCCCCCCCCCCGCTTTTTTCACTTTATTTCATCTCACCTTTTATTTATAACTTTTTTGTCTTACCTCAGGATATTACTTCTGATTTATTGAACAGACCACCTCTCCGGACGTTATCTTATTTGATTATCGAGTCCAGCTCCTTAATGCTATAAGTACTCGGTAAGCATATTCAGTTTCACTGTTCTTTCTGTCCAATTTTCTTTGTAATTATTCTTTAACTCCTTTTTGTGCATGGTTTTTATATTTGTAAAAAATTCTGTACCCATTGGGATTGCAGCATTTATCTAAATATCCCTTTTGCTTTGGGAAACCCATTCGAGAATTGCAAAATATCTGTTAAAGGCTTCCTTAGAGTAACAAAATCTCACCTACAGTCACCCCTTCCTTCTCGCTGCAGATCATACTTCATGTGGTATATGTAAATATGGAGATTAGTCCTCTTAGGTCAAAAGTTTTTGTAAATAATATGTATATCAGTATGTATCATGATAGTCTTTTTAATTGTTGAGTGTACTGTACGGTAATTGTTGTATTCCAGGATGTGTCACTACACTCTTTTACTGCTTGATCTTATATTTTGTCTAGTGTTAGTTGTTGTCTGTTGGGTTATTCACTTCGAGTTTTTTTTGTTAACACCTATGTCTTGATGTGCTATGTTGAATGTATATTTATGTATATATATGTTTGTAATCTTTACAGCCCTGACAAAGTTCCTAAAAGAGGCAAAAAGAGGAACGAAACGCGTTGGCTGTTCCTATGCTTCACCAATACTTTTCTGAATAAAGAAGAATTTATTTAAAAATAACTACTGCTACTGACTTCATTCGAGTGCACCTTCCATTCTGTTTTTTGTATTTCAAGTTAAATAAAAACAAGTTAAATAAAAAATCACTTGTGCAATCACCAACATTGTTTTTCCAACTCCTAATACTATCCTTCACTTTGTATGCCATAATGTGTCATATGTCCAACCTTATCTGGTATCTATAGCTATGGTATTAAAGATACAAGAATTATCTAAACCATACGAAAAGTTACGCGCTGGTTTCAAAAGGTTGCTGCGCTCCGCTTTGGCTGCTTACCGAATATTATTTTCGTAACGTCTTATGGCGCTGAGGTGTGTTTCTCCTTCGGTTCGAAAGAAGTTCGCGTCTGACGTATGGGGGGTGTGTTTTAAAACGTTAGCTACGCGCGTGATCTCTTAAAGGAGCCGGATGCTCAGAATGTGAATATTCACAATCGAGTTGTGAATAAAGCTTTATAAACATACGAGTGTGACCAACAATGAGTATACGGTGAATGATGGCAAGCAAAATACATGTCAATTGCAAAAACAACCGAATTAATAATGGATAAATCATAACTGAATACAGATACATTTAAAATGGTGCATATACAATGGTCTCACAGCACAATATCAGGTATTATATATGATGTAAAGTAGCATGTGGTCATACGTAGCAGCTGAATTCTGTCCGTTCATTAATCCCATTAGGACTTAATGTTTGTAAATAATATATCCAGTGGTTCTCACGTTTCAGGAGAGTTTTTTTATTGTCTTTCTTCACTTCTTTCCACAACTTCTAGGATGCATGCCTTGATTTGATTGATTTGATGATTTTGTTCAATAAAATGGGTTGCTACTGCTGATTTCAAAACTTTCATTCTAATGTTACTTTTATGCTCTGTGAGCCTTATCTTGAATTTCCATTCTGTCTGTCCGATGTATGCTTTCCCGCAAGGGCACTTCATCATATATATAATGTTTTTGGTGTCACAGGTTGCAGTAACGTGTAATTTGATTTTGTTTCCTCTCATCGGATGCGTTATGGTATTGCCTTCCATTATATTATGGCAGTTGCTGCAATTTTTACATGGAATAGTGCCTTTGTATTTGACATTCGGTTTGTACACTGTGGTATGTTTGATAATTTCTCCTAGATTTTTTGCTCTAGTGTATGCGAATAGTGGTTCATCAGCAAAAATGTTATTGAAGTCTGGTTCTGTCTGTAATATTCGCCAATGTTTTTTGATAGTTTTTTTTAATATTGGACTCGCTGTCGAGAATTTGCTGACACATGTTATTTTGGTTTCTTTTTTAGTTGTGGATGTTGAAAGTAAAGTCTCTCTGTCTTTCAGTTGAGCTCTCTCCAGGGCTGAGTTTAACACCGTATCTGGATATCCTCTTTTAAAAAAATGTTGTAGCATGATTTGTGATTGCGTCAATGCTTCCTCTGGGTCTGAGACGATTCGCTTTACACGCAAGAGTTGTGAGTATGGCAAGTGTTGTTTAAGTGGAGATGGATGGAAGCTCTGGTATGTTAACAAATTGTTCCGATCTGTTGATTTTGTATAGAGTGTAGTCTCTATTTTGTTACCTGTTCTTTTGATGACTGTTACATCCACATAGTTAATTCTGCTGTCATGAGTCTCATAGGTGAATTGTATTCGTTGGTCTACTTCATTTAGTTGTTGAATGTTGAAGATTAAGTTTTCCTTTGTACCGCCCCATAGTATAAAAATGTCGTCGATAAATCTCAGGTATAAGCATAGATTTTGTTTCCATTGGTCTTTCTGTAGAATGTGGGTGTTTTCATATTTATGCATGAAAATATTTGCATATGAAGGCGCTGCTGGATTCCCCATCGATGTACCTGATGTTTGGAGATACCATTGATTTTCCCATCTGAAATAACTGTGCATCAGTGTAAAGTTTAGTTGCTCCAATAAAAAGACTTTCATGGGTTCTTCATAGTCCATGTGAAGCAATGCTTCTTCTGTAGCTTCTATTCCCATGGTATGCGGTATTGAAGTATAGAGTGCTTGGACATCTATAGTGCACATGATAATTTCTTCATCTGTGTCAACGTTTGCTTTATTCAATTTAGTCAAGAAATCTGTGGTATCTTTAACAAAGGAATCCATTGTGACAACATAAGGTTGAAGATATTTATCGATGAGTTTTCCCACCGGTTCGTGAATACTCCCACAAGTGGAAACGCTCGGACGGCATGGAGGTTTGATTGGGTCTTTGTGAATTTTTGGGGTAAGGTAAAACACTGGTACCTTAGGATGGTCTGTTGTTAGATATTTCTTTATTTTGTCATCTATGCATCCTCTTGACATAGCATCTTGTATGATGGTTTGGAGTGTCATTTGAATTTCTTTAGTGGGATTAGAATTTAGTTCCATGTAGGTATTTTCATCCTCGAGGTGCAATAAGGCTTGTGAGTTGTAGTAATCTTTGTTCATAACAACAAGAGCTCCACCTTTATCAGCTTTTTGACAAATGATGCTTTGGTTATTAGCTATAGCTTGAAGAATGGCATATTCTTTTTGTGTGAGATTTTTGATTTTTGTTCTTCTCCGGTAGTTGATTTTGTTTAAATCCTGTTTTACCATTTGTTCGAATAGATCTAATGTTTTATGGCTGATGGGAGCAATGTATGTGCTAGTAGTAGTGAGACCTTTGAGAGAATCTTCTTTTCGATCTTGGTGTTCCGCTACAACATTAGTGAAAAAATGCGTAGTCTCAATTTCCTCATGAGTTTGAAAAGGCTAATGTTTAATTCCAAATTGTTAGTGTGTGCTGTGGGCACAAACGATGTCCCTTTTTGAAGGATTTTGGTTTGTAGTTTGGTGAGTTTGATGTTAGAGATATTGATGACCAAATTATCTAACGATTCTTCTTTCTGTCCTTCCTCGTGGCTGCATTCCGAGTTTGTGGGGGGTCCTTCTCCTTCTCTTGTGCATGGCTTCCTTCTTGACCTCCTGGGTCGTCCCCTGCATTTGGGCCTACCTCTAAAAAAGGTTGAGGTGCTTTATCTGAACTTGTGGACGGTTTTTGTGCCATAGGTGTCCTCCTAGATGTTTCTAATGTATCCGAGGATGATGTGTCCGTTTGTTGTGTGTATTGGCGATTTTGTTTTCTTCTCGCGTATACTTCTGCCCAATTATAAACTTCGCCAAGTTTATAATCGATGGTGTCTCGACGGTATTTGAGGACCAGTGTTTTACCAGAATTGGGAGGGAGGAAAGGAAGGATCTTTTTAATTGCTTTCAGTTTAAAAAATGATGAGGAAGCAATGGAATTAACGTGGGATGAAAAAGTGAGTTTGTTGTCTAAGAGAACTCCTAGATTTTTAACCTTGGTAGATGGGAGGGGGGGGGCCTAAGTTCGTGGGCCACCATGTATCAGACCAAGTGGGAGTGAGCTTGCCAAAGGTCATGACCTCAGTTTTATTGGAGTTTAATTTGAGGCAGTTTTCCAACATCCAATTACTGATGGCCATCATACCTTGCTGAAAGTTGGCCGCTATTTTCTCTCCGTTCTCCTTGATGGTAAGAACTAACTGGGTGTCATCAGCATAAGATGTTAGGGTCATCCCCCAATCTTTAATTACCCTTGCCAAATCAGTGACACAGATATTAAATAGGGTTGGACTGAGGGATGAGCCCTGAGGGACACCACAGGGTAGGGCCAGTTGTTCTGATAGGAAGTGTCTACCTGGACTGTCTGGACAATCAGATTTTGGTTCCCTTTGCCCTCTAGATTGTTATTGCCTCTTGTTTCCCAGTGCTTTGTTTTGTCATTTGACCATTTGGCATTTGTTCATTGGGACGGTGCTGTCCCCTGGTTTGTCTGTTAGCCATTTATAAACTGCAGGTATGATTTACAGTTTCATGGATAGGGTGCTCTGTCACAAACATGTATGTTCCTGCCCATCTCAGCCTTTTCAAACTGTTGGCAGCTTACATTCATAGGCAGCAGCACAGTGCCTGTGCACTGGTTGGGGATGGGGAAGTATAGGCTCTTTAGCTTTACACAGCCATTGGTTGCTGAAGTCCTCCTTACAGTGGTGTAAGCCCCAGAGACAGTGCTTCACGTGACCTCGGCAAATCATGGATTTTGCTCGGGTCACACGCACACCCTGCCTCCTGTACTACAAGGCAAATATTGTACTGTTCTTCCTTGCTACTTGGGTGAAAGTGTATAGCCTTTGCAGGCACCAACTAGTTACCGGTTCCATAGCATCAGACATTCAATGGAGGGCCGTTACGTCTGGCGCAGTGCCAGGCATCATTACCAAGGAACGCCCCACCCCACATCTTTTGATTCCTCCACACACTATCTTTTGATAGTGTCCCAAAGTAATGCACCATATGTCTTCTTTTATTTCAGTTAGTTCTTACAATCGAAGGTGCCTAATAAAGGTACAGCCCCACATACCTCAACAACCACATAAACTCCCACACACTTATCAGAAAGTTCCACCCAGCCACACTCCTACTCGCACACACACCTGCATATACATAAGCAGATCTGGCAGTCATGCCTTCTAACTCCCTTCTAAAGCGTGGAATGATCTGGCGCTGCACATCACAGCCACCTCTTCAGTTCTTGAATTCCATAAGAAACTGAAAACCTGACTCTTCACCGAGCCCCTACTCTGGCCAAAACATTTCCTGCTTCAGCACCGGGATACCTTCCGGAATAACATCACATAACATGGATTTCTGATATCCTGCATAGGCATCTGACTTTGTGCCTCTTGCTACATGACTTGTTTAGTGAACCTGACGCAAGCATTGGTCTCTTGGTATCTTGCTGTAAGGGAGATTGTCAGAGGGGTGTTTGTCCAGCAGGAAGGGTCCTGTTTTGTGACTATCTTTTGATCTCAGCTTGGATAAACAACGAGCTTAGCCTTGCATGACTTTGCGGACAGTGCAGAGTAAATGGAACTGCTCTACTCTGCTTAATAAATAGCAGTCTAACTTATCAGAAAAGGATACGGAGAAGCATACTGTGTTGACTGACAAGTGGGTGGATATTAACCAGTGGAAAGTCAGTCACGTTTGATGTGGGGGTGAGAGATGGTGACCAATGTCTTTTTGGAAGTGATTTTATTGCCCTTGGTTTAGCACTACATGGTTTCACTAACACCAACTGTGTTTTGCATGAGAGTTTCTGGAGGGATGCTCTGCCTCTGCAAATGCTACTTACAATCCAACTCTGCATAGTAAGGGGGCGAGTATCAAATAAATGGATGGGTGCGATTTGGGGATGTGTGACTAGTAGTATTTAATCATTAAAATATGTTTTTTGTACACAAGGTGTAAACCGTACTCATGAGAACACTTTTATGGTGTCTGTGATGAAGGTGAAAAAGATGAACAATCACGTCACGTTGGAAAGACTGTTGGCTGTTCCCTAAGAAACATCATGCAGGTAAGTCGGTGACTAGAAGGTATACCAAATCTGTGGACCTCCTGGGAAGCATCTTGGTATACGCTCTAGGAATCCGGATCTAGTTTTTACTCTTTCAACAAGAGGAGCATAGGGTCAGGTTATAGACATACTCTTTTTTCCCTCCAAGGTGGACCTGGAACTTCAACAATAGTCAACACTACACGTTTAGCTTAGGGACAGCTTGTAGGTTTATGGCAGCTTGCCTTGAGCTAATGCCCTAACTGAGGTGTTTTTGCTGACGACAGAGCCACAGCACCACTTTGTACAGTTGGTTCAAGGCAACCTGCCTCTCGTTTTGTATCTCCTTGCTCTGCTATGAATGTACAGTACAGGGACAGGTGGTAGGCACACTCTCTCTCTTTTTCCCCTTCTAGGTAGACCAGCACTTCGACAACAATCAACAACACATGTTTAGACTAGGGACAGCTTGTAGGTACATGCTTTGCAGCTTGCCTTGAGCTAATGCCCTCACTGAGGAGTTTTTGCTGCCGGCAGAGCCACCGCACCACTTTGTACAGTTGGTTCAAGGCAACCTGCCTCTCGTTTTGTGTGTCTCTTGGCTCTGCCAAGTATGTTTAGAACAGGGACAGGTTGCAGGCACACTCTCTTTTTCCCCTTCTAAGTGGACCAGTCACTTCTACACCCATCAACAACATATCATTAGACTAGGGAAAGTTTGTAGGTACATGCTTTGCAGCTTACCTTAAGCTAATGCCCTCACTGAGGTGGGTTTGCGGCCAGCAGAGCCACAGCACCACTTTGTACAGTTGGTTCAAGGTAACCTGCCTCTCGTTTTGTGTGTCTCTTGGCTCTGCCAAGTATGTTTAGAACAGGGACAGGTTGTAGGCACACTCTCTTTTTCCCCTTCTAGGTGGACCAGAATTTCAAATACTGTCAACTACACAGGTTATGCCTAGGGACAGCTTGTAGGTACATGCTTTGCAGCTTTCCTTGAGCTTATGCCCTCACAGAGGTGGGTTTGCAGCCAGCAGAGCCACAGCACCACTTTGTACAGTTGGTTCAAGGTAACCTCGCTCCTGGTTTGTGTCTCCTGGCTCTGTCATGAATGTTTAGAACAGGGACAGGTTGTAGGCACACTCTCTCTTTTTCCTCTTCTAGGTAGACCAGCACTTCTAATACTGTCAACTACACAGGTTTAGCCTAGGGACAGCTTGTAGGTACATACCTCGCAGCTTGCCTTGAGCTAATACCCTCACTGAGGTGCGTTTGCAGACAGCAGAGCCACAGAACCACGTTGTACAGTTGGTTCAAGGAAACCTCGCTATTGTCTTGTGTCTCCTGGCTCTGCCAAGAATTTTTTTTGTAACATTTATTTATTGCCATTTTACATAGGGTGCCATTTTAGATATGGTGTCTAAGGCAGCTGACAAATCGAGCAGGATTAGGATGGCGGACTTCCTGGCATCCAGAGAGAGCCTGATGTTGTCGGCAATCTCGCCTAGAGCCGTTTCCGAGCTGTGATGGGATCGGAAGCCTGACTGTGACGGGTCAAGGATTTTATTGTTTTCTAGATGATTTGATAATTGCTTATTGATCATTGACTCCATTACTTTCCAAAAAAGGGAGGGCAGTGAGATAGGCCTGTAGTTCGATAGTTGTTTGAGGTCGGCAGATGTTTTTTTCATGATTGGCCTCACCACGGCTTCCTTCAATTGAAAAGGAACTGTTGACTGTGCTAGTGATAAGTTGAGGATTTTGGTTAATTTGGGGATGAGAATTTGTTCAATTTTAGCTAACATTTGTTGGGATGCTGGATCCGCAGGCGAACCGGATTGCATCTTCCTAAGTGTTACAGCGGTGCTTTCCTCTGTTATTGCATTGAAATTTTTCAGGTAGTTGACAGGGCTGGGGAGGGTTACTGGGGATTTTTGCTGTGGTGGAGTATTGTTTGTTAGAGGGAATGCTTTTTGGATATAATTTATTTTGGTAATGAAAAAATCTGAGAGGGAGTCAACCCATTCCTGGGAGGCGGTCGGTTTGAGATAGTTGGCTGGAAGGCGGGGTTGGTGAATTCCTTCACAACCTTATATAGTTCCTTATGAGAGTTTGCAGCTTGGTTCATTCAATTGCCTAGATATGCTCTTTTGGTTATCGCAATGCTTTCCATGTAATGGTGGTGTAAAGTTTTATAGTGCTGCCTATCCATGATGTTTTTCGTATGTCTCCATTTTCATTCTGCCTTCCTTACGATAAGTTTTTCACTTTTTAGATCAGGGGGAACCATGGGGATAGTTTCTTCGGACATTTAGTTATTTTCTTGGGGGCAATAATGTCCAGTGATTGCTGAGTCAAAGCTTTTTGGAGCCTGGTTGACATTCGCTGTTTCGGAGAGAGCAGGCGGAATGTTATGTTATGTTATGTTATACTTTTATTTATATAGCGCACGGCTACTCTAAAAGAGTGTCCCGGCGCTTTATGTAGGCAGCTCAGCAATTAAAAAAACATAACAGCAATAAAACAGAGACAGGGGGAAAAAAAAGGAACACCCTAGAGGTTGAAGAGCCAGGTCTTAAGGCTCTTCCTAAACAGGAACAGACTGGGAATACTGCGTAGGGCGAGAGGCAAGGAGTTCCACAGCTGAGGGGCCCTGAGACTGAAGGAGCGACCCCCAGTGCGAGCCTTCCTCACTCGAGGGACCACGGCCATGAACAAAGATTCCGACCGAAGTGAGCGGGCCGGGCGATAAAAGGCAAGCCTACGCTGCAGATACCTTGCTCCCGAGCCAGAAAGTGCTTTATGCACCAGGGTCAAAGTTTTAAACATGATCCACTTTCGGATGGGCAGCCAGTAAAGCGACTGCACCAACCCGGATGTTATCGCTCGCCTATGAAGGCCAAAGATGACGCGAGCCGCGGAGTTCTGCACCACTTGCAGCTGCTGGACAAGATAGTCCGGGAGCCCTAAATATAGGGCATTGGCATAATCCAATCTAGAGCCTATTAAGGCTTGAACAGTGATCTTTCTATGCTCCTCTGCAAGTAGGAATGTGATTGGCAGCGAAGAAATCTAGGCTTATTTTATTCCAGGATCTGCTTAGTTTATATTCTTTCGTAGGATGAGGTTGTGTTAATAACCCATTCAAATGGAACTTTATTACATGGGGGTCGGACCATAGGATGGGGGTAGGTTGATCTATATTTACATTCAGGGAGTTGGTAAATAATAAGTCTAGGGTGTGGCCTGCGACATGTGTGGGGGCGGTCATCATCTGTTTTAGACCTAGGGTTTCAAGACTGTTGATAATGTCTTGGGTATGAGGGTCAGTATTAAGCTCAGCATGAAAACTGAAATCGCCTAGTAGCAGGAAGTTATCGGCAGCTAGAACATGTGGTGCTATCATCTCGGTAAGGTTACTGGGGAAATGGATTTTATTTTTAGGGTGACCTATAGAGAAGGGCACCTTTCCAGGTTCCACTTTTTGCATTCTCCATTGAGAAAATGCAGATTTCATCCCAAGTGGCCTGCACGGCCTCTACCATATGAATTTTGGTATTAGTTCTGAAGGCAATAGCTATGCCGCCACCTTTCTTGTTTTTTCTGTCCAGTCTAATTATTTGGTAGTCATGTGGGAGAGCCACTGAGAGGTCGGGTTGCGAGAGTTCATGGAGCCATGTCTCGGTAATAAAGAGGAGGTCAGGTTTTTCTGTGTCTAGAAGAGACCAGATCTCAAGTGCGTGTTTATCCAGAGAGCGTGCGTTACAGTATAGACCAATTAGTTATTTATGTTCTGGTTGTTCTGGACTGAGTAGCGGAGGTTTTGTTTTGTTTTTTATTTGTTTGGCTTGTCCTTTGGTAGGAGGATGTTTTTGAGTAGAGGGTGCCCTGGTGATATAAGAGGGAAAGGGACCCGCTACCAAAGGGTAGGCTTTGTTAAGTGAGAGAAGCTCCTTGCTGGTATATTGAATCTGAGTCATTGCTAATGGTACGTGGGGCTTAGGAGGGAGTTGTGGATGAAAAAGGGCAGGGTGTCTGGAGTTTGGCGTTGGTCTGGGGCGGACGGGTGCAGATGGGCTTGCCTTTGGCCCGCCGCTGGCGCGCTGCTGCGCGCTTCCGCTCGGCACACCTCCTTTCAGCTAGAGGAAGTGGGCGGGACTACACCAGCGCATGGATGGCTGACCTAGCTTCCGGGGAGGCAAGGGAGCAAAGAGGGTCATGTCGATCCCCTCCGCACAAATGGCACAAACCGCATCGGACCAGGGGAAGCATGTACAAGGCAGGTAAGCGGCGCAAGATACAATTTTTTAAAGTGAGGTTTAAAAGCGCTATTGCGTTGCAGACAATCCCTCTGTCTGACCTGGTGGATTTTTTGAAATGTTCAGCCGTGTGTCCCGTCGGCGCACCTCCTTTTAGCTAGAGGAAGTGGGCGGGACTACCCAGCAAAAAGCAAAAAAGCACACTAAGGGAGCTACTGCACAGTCTGATACTGAACCTGATGGCAAAACAGGGGCTCCTAATGGCATGGAGACACTGCTAAGCGCCATTCAACAGAGCTTGCAGGATATCAACGGAAAATTAGACACTATTACTCAAAGAGTCGACAACATGGTGGCGAAATTAGATAAGCATGGTGAAAGACTCGTTGAAGCAGAAACCCGGATATCTACGGTGGAAGAGGAGTCCCATACTACCACTAAGAGGTGCGCGGAAATGGAAAATCTCTTGGATGTGATTAAAAACAAAGCGGAGGATTTTGAGGCGAGGTCATGCCGGAATAACATCAGGATCGTGGGTGTTCCAGAATCAACAAACACGGGGAAGATGGAAACCTACGAGGAGGAACTAATCCGCAACACCTTTGGTACAGAGCATCTTTCCTCAGTGTTGCTGGTGGAGCGCGCCCACAAATCCCTGGCCCCGAGACCAAAACCAGGCGCACCTCCGCGACCGATCTTCGCCCGCCTTCTTAATTATAGAGACCGCGATGTGATCTTGAGGATGGCCCGCGAGAAGCAGCAAATAAGATTTCTGATAGATACATCTGCCGTGTGGATTCCTCACCTCGTGAATATCCCCTTGCGTCAGCAACATTCGGAAATTCTTTTTTCGTAGCTTCGCGCCAACGTGGACTCCTGACGTCATAGAGACACGACCTCGCTCGCGACTCCGCTGACGTCACCGACGCCTATAATAGGCCCACGCCGGCGTGATGACATCAGTTCCCTTTTTTCCGCGTCGTCGACGCTAACGGTTATCGGGAATCTCTGTAGCCAACGGATACTTTGTTGTCTATATTGTTGCCATTTTCTGCTTCTCTGTATCCTGTCTCTTCGACAATGTCTTCGAAAAAGACCGGCTTCAAGCCCTGCAGAGAATGCGGCAAAATGATGTCCATTACCGACCCACACAGCGACTGCATCTGGTGCTTGAGCTCGGACCATGATGTGGATGACTGTTCTTCGTGTAAGAAGATGAACCCGAAGGCCCTGAGGGAGAGAGAGGCGAAGCTCCTGGTGGCTAAGATGAAAGCTGGAAAGGAGAAATCGTCGAGGTCTCGTTCTCGAAGGGCGAGGTCGAGGTCAAGATCGAGGTCGAGGTCTGGATCTCGAGGGAGGTCATCCTCGAAGTCGGCTTCGGATCATGTTTCGAAGAAGAGGAAACATAAGAAGAGGAGACATGAGTCCCGACGTCGTACTGGTAAGGAGTCGGGATCGAGGTCGAGGTCACCGAAGAAGGTACGTTCGAAGGTGGTGACCCTTGATGTTTCGGATCCAGAACCTGAAGGTGAGGCCTCTCCATCTGAGTCGCGGGCGCCGTCTCCGGCTCCGACTCCGACTCCGGCTCCGAATCCGTCTCCGAATCCATCTCCGGCGCCGTCCCCGGCCCGAGATGAGGAAGAGCTTCGAGAGGATGGGGATTCCGCGCCTATAGATGAGCCGAATCCGAGCACTCCTCAAGACAGGCCTGAGGGTTTTCAACCGCCCTTTCCGGCCCCAGGCCAGGACCCATCTGCGTTTCTCAACGCAATGTATGGAGTCTTTTCAAGGGCGTGGTACCCCTCTGGTCTGGTCCCATGGGTCCTCTGGCTTTTAGTTTAGGAGTCCCTCACTCCTATCCTCCGGCTCCATTTATGCCTTACATGCCGGCTCTGACGCCGCCGTGGCATTTTCCACCTCCACCGAAGCCATCGACGCCGGTCCCGGCGTCGCCTGCTCCGAGTCGGCCTCGAGCACACCTCCGAGCCATCGAGTTCGATTCCGACGTCGATCCCGAATCCGTCGGAGCCGGTGGTGGATCCGGTGGCAAAGCGTGTCAAGGTGAGATCCAGAAGAGAGGCTCAACGCCTGTTGGAAGAAAGGAGGTACTTAGATTCACATTCTGACATTGAAGAAGGTGAATTGGATGAGGATTGTTTTGAGGAGTTGGCAGACGCAGGAAGCCTGGATTTCTCTCCAGAGTGGGAGTTGCCCTCAGGCTCTAGTACACCTTCTAAGGATGTTCAACCCTACCATTTGATTATGAGGAAGGCTGCTGATCTCCTTAAATTGACTTTGCCGACTGCAGAATTTAAATCTAATATTCTGACTGAAGTCTTGCATTCTCCAAGTTCAGTGGTGGAACCTCTTCTTCCTTTTAATGATGCTCTGACAGAGCCCATTTTAGAGGTATGGAAAAAACCTTTGTCGGCTCCTGCTGTTTCTAAAAGTGTAGCCAGGAGGTACAGGGTCGCCCCTGAGGACCCTGCCTTTTTAACCTCTCACCCTTCACCGGAGAGTTTAGTCATTCGGCTGCATGTTCCAAGAAGAACGTTAGTGCTTTTCCTCAGGTTCCTTGTGAAAAGGAGGCAAAGAAGCAGGATCAGGTGGCAAAGAAGACCTTCTCCTCTGCCAGTATGGCATTAAAGTCATCAAATGCCACTTGTTTGATGGGGAGGTATTTGCACGCACTTATGGACTCTTTGCGTGTTCTTGTTCCAAAAGTTCCTGATGACAGCAGGAAGGACTTTGAGGAAGTCATCTCTGACGCTCAGGCGGCGGCTCGCCAGGTCATTCAGAGTGGTCTGGATACTGTAGACTCTGTGGCGCGCATTATGGGCACTGCTGTCGCTACTAGGAGGTCCGCCCGGTTGAAATCCTCGGACTTTTCGGAGGATGTTCAGGCAACATTGTTAGATCTTCCTTTCGATGGTTCTGGCCTCTTTGGGAAGAAGGCTGATGCGGCCCTTGAGAGGTTTAAGGATAGTAGAGCGACTGCCAAGTCTTTAGGTCTTCAAATGAGAGGTTCTTCGACTGGCAGAAGATTCAGGGGTTTTGGTCGCTCTTCCTTTCGGAATTTCCGGCAAGGCCAGCAGCAGCAGCAACAACAACAGCAGCAGCAAAATTCCTTATATAGGACATATAGGGGAAAGCAGAGAGCACGTCCTCGTGGACGTCAGGCCTCTTCCTCCTCCACTTCCTCCAACCCCCCTGCCCCTGAGAAGCAGCCCTAGATCCGACATTCAGGATCATGTGGGTCTGGTTGGGGGCCGGCTTACCCATTTTCTACAGGATTGGGAATCGGTTACATCAGATATTTGGGTTCTCAATCTTGTAGAAAATGGGTATGCCCTTCCCTTTCGGGAATTCCCTCCCAATTTCCCTCCTTGCCAGGGGTATTGCTCCGAGGAACATCTGTCACTTCTGCAGGAGGAAGTGTTGACTCTGATAAGAAAAGGTGCGATAGAGGTGGTCCCAGAGCAGGAAAAGGGTCAGGGATGCTACTCCCGGTATTTCCTGATTCCGAAGAAGGATGGCAGACTTCGTCCAATCCTGGATCTCAGGATCTTGAATCTCTATCTGAGACAGGAGAAATTCAAGATGTTCACCCTTGCTCAGGTTCTTCAGGCGCTGCAAGAAGAAGACTGGATGGTGTCACTCGACTTGCAGGATGCTTACTTTCATATCCCAATCCTGAAGTCGCACAGGAGGTATCTCCGTTTTACGGTGGGATCGCAGCACTACCAGTTTGCGGTCCTTCCGTTTGGACTTACTACTGCGCCTCGAGTCTTCACCAAGGTGATGGCAGTGGTGGCGGCGCATCTCAGGAGATCAGGGATTCCAGTATTCCCTTATTTGGACGACTGGCTGATCAAGGCAGAGTCGTCAGAGAGAGTGCTCCATCATCTGCGAGAGACAACCCAGTTGTTGTACAGGTTGGGTTTTTCGATAAATGTGCCCAAGTCTCACCTGGTGCCCTCCCAGCGCAACCTGTTCATAGGTGCCGTACTGGACACAACTGTATGTCGTGCATTCCCTCCCCCTCAAAGGATTCGCGACATACGGGAAATGATTCCTTTATTTTACAATGGAGCGGTCGTTCCAGTCCTGAAGGTCCTTCGCCTGCTCGGTCTGTTGGCTTCATGCATTCTGTTGGTCAACCATGCAAGCTGGCACATGAGGGCGCTCCAGTGGTGCCTCCGCAGGCAGTGGTATCAGCACAACGGAGATCTCAGGGAGTCAGTGAGGATCTCCAGAGAAGCTGCGGCGGATCTGTCTTGGTGGGGCGTGGAATGCAACCTGTCTCAAGGAAAACCTTTTCAACTGCCTCCATCGGTGGCCACAGTGATAACGGATGCATCCACTCTCGGGTGGGGTGCTCATCTGGGGGATCTGGAGGTCAAAGGTCTTTGGTCTCCAGAGGAAAGGTTGCTTCATATCAACCTTCTAGAGTTACGGGCGATACGTTTGGCGCTCAAGGCCTTCCTCCCTTCCCTTCGCGGTCAGTCGGTTCAAGTCCTGACGGACAACACGACCGCGATGTGGTATATCAACAAGCAGGGAGGAGTCGGGTCACAGTGTCTCTGCAGAGAGGCTCTGCGTCTCTGGTCCTGGGTTCAGGACCATCAGATTTGTCTGATGGCAAATCATTTGGCCGGAGTGTTGAACGTTCGTGCAGACAGTCTCAGTCGACAGTTCTCTGCCGACCACGAGTGGAGGCTTCACCCGGAGGTGGTTCACGACATCTTTCAGATGTGGGGAACTCCTCGGGTGGACCTGTTCGCCACTTACGAGAATGCGCACTGCCTGTCATTCTGCAGTCTCCAGTATCCGATGCATGGAGCCTTGGGGGATGCGTTTCAGTTGAGTTGGGGAGGTCAACTCCTTTACGCGTTTCCTCCCATACCTTTGATTCCTCGGGTTCTGAGGAAGATTCGCCAAGACCGGGCCCAAGTCATATTGGTCGCCCCGGACTGGCCAAGAAGGGTGTGGTATACAGATCTTCTCCACCTCTCCTCTCACCCGCCGCTCCGTCTCCCTCTCAGGGCAGACCTCCTCTCTCAGATGGAGGGGCAGGTTCTACACCCCCACCTCCAGACATTACACTTTCATGCCTGGAGATTGAACGGGGCAACCTGAATTCCTTTTCCCTCCCGCCTGATGTTGTGGATGTCATCTTGTCAGCCAGGCGTGACTCCACTAAGTCCATCTATTCTTATAGATGGTCGAAATTTGTCACGTGGTGTGGGGAAAGGTCTGTTGATCCTTTGAAGGCCCATTTGTCTAATGTTCTCCAGTTTGCCCTTTCTCTGGCGCAGCAGGGGCTTGCGGTTGCCACGGTGAAGGGTTACCTTTTGGCGCTGTCGGCATTTCTCTGCTTGCCTGACCAGCCTTCTCTTTTTAAGTCTCCTGTGGTCTTAAGGTTTTTGAAGGGTCTTACTAATAAGTTCCCTCCTTCACCTTTTATTGTGCCTCAGTGGGATTTGAATCTTGTATTTTGATGGGTGCTCCCTTTGAGCCTCTCCATAAATGTCCCATGAGGCTTCTTACCCTTAAGACAGTCTTCCTGGTTGCAATAACCTCGGCAAGGAGGGTTAGTGAGCTTCAAGCTCTTAGTTCCAAGCCCCCATTCCTGACCATTCATGCTGATCGAATGGTTCTTAGGACCAGGGCTGCTTTCCTGCCTAAGGTGGTAACTCCCTTCCATCTAGGTCAGTCCATTACCCTTCCTACCTTCTATCCTCCCCCTCACCCTTCCAAGGAGGAAGAGAGACTGCACCGTCTGGACCCTAAGAGGGCGGTGTCCTTTTACTTGGACATATCCAAGGACTTTCGTTTGGAAGACCAGCTCTTCGTTGGATTTGCTGGCTGCAAGAAAGGAAGAGCGGTCCATAAGAGAACTTTATCGAGATGGATCGTCCTCTGCATAAAGATCTGCTACTCTTTGGCCGGAAAGGAACCACCAGAGGGTATAAGGGCTCATTCTACAAGAGCTAAGTCTTCATCCTCAGCATTGGCTAGAGGTGTACCTGTTGAGGATATTTGTAGGGCGGCAACTTGGTCTTCCCTCCACACTTTCGCGAAGCATTACTGCTTGGATTCCGAAGTGAGGAGGGACGGTCACTTTGCTCGCTCTGTCCTTCAGGATTTCCTGGTTTAGAAGAGTGGACACCCTCCTCCGGGAGTGGGGACTGCTGTGGGACTCTATTCACAAGGTGAGGAATCCACACGGCAGATGTATCTATCAGAAGAACAAGTTACTTACCTTCGGTAACGCTTTTTCTGGTAGATACAATATCTGCCTGTGGATTCCTCACTGACCCACCCGCCTCCCCGTTGTCCACTCTTCTATGCCAGAGTTACTGTAATGTAATGTATATATATTTTGTTGTCAAGGAAATGTTTCAATTGCTTTCCTGCTTTTGCTTAACACTGTGTGTTTTGCCTTGAGTATTGTGTACTATGTATACTTGTATATTTCTACTGTCATTGGTCCGTCCGTGTGCCTCGATGGCACGGAAAAAAGGGCGGAACTGATGTCATCACGCTGGCGTGGGCCTATTATAGTCGTCGGTGACGTCAGCGGAGTCGCGAGCGAGGTCGTGTCTCTATGACGTCAGGAGTCCACGTCGGCGCGAGGCTACGAAAAAGAATTTCCGAATGTTGCTGACGCAAGGAGATATTCACAAGGTGAGGAATCCACAGGCAGATATTGTATCTACCAGAAAAAGCGTTACCGAAGGTAAGTAACTTGTTCATCAGGGTAACGCACTGGAGTTTTACCCGGAACTTCACTATGTCAGTTCAACTAGCGTGTAAGGAGTTCAATCCGGCTTAAAGAAACTGCGAGAGCTGGGTGTGGAGTACGCTATGCTCTACCCAGCTCGGCTGAAGGTGACTCATGATGGCCACTCCACGATCCTTCTTACCCCGAAAGCCGCACAATACTTTCTAAAGAAATTGCATCAAGAGACCAGAAACGTGCTGAGCAGAACCAGGCTCGGACTGACAACTGCTCGTGAGGGTAAGACATTGTCTCCTTGTCGTCATGAACTGGTAAGCCACTAGGCACTTTTGGCATAGTGCTTCTAGAGGAAACATTACAGACATGATCTCCCCAACACCAATTAAACCAATGAAAACGCAAGTATTTATCAAGACAATGACAATAATGCTACTAGTAACAAATGATCCAAGGGACGTGCAATACACCCATGAGATACCTAAACAAGTATAATTAGAGGTCAAAGATCAAAAAGCATAACCTCTTCCAACACAGTAACTAAGGAGGATGTAGGTACTCATAATTACAATTACAATAATGCCTCACTTGTAACAAATGGTCTAACAGTAATGGATTAATGGGTTTACAACGTTTAGAACGCAACTTTTACAACGCACTACCATTACAACGAAACTTTTACAACGCAAATACCATTACAACGCATGTATTTACAACGCATGTTTTTTCAACGCAGGTACTTTTACAACGCATACCATTACAACGTAAGTATTGGTAAGTATATAATTATATTTAAAATGTTATAGGTTTGGGTTTTTGGGTAAAGGGGTATTTTTAGGGTTCAGGGTCAGTTTTGGGTTTTTGGGTAAAGGGGTATTTTTAGGGTTCAGGGTCAGTTTTGGATTTTTGGGTAAAAGGGTATTTTTAGGGTTCAGGGTCAGTTTTGGGTTTTTGGGTAAAGGGGTATTTTTAGGGTTCAGGGTCAGTTTTGGGTTTTTGGGTAAAGGGGTATTTTTAGGGTTCAGGGTCAGTTTTGGGTTTTTGGGTAAAAGGGTGTTTTTAGGGTTCAGGGTCAGTTTTGGGTTTTTTGGTAAAGGGGTATTTTTAGGGTTCAGGGTCAGTTTTGGGTTTTTGGGTAAAGGGGTATTTTTAGGGTTCAGGGTCAGTTTGGGGTTTTTGGGTAAAGGGGTATTTTTAGGGTTCAGGGTCAGTTTTGGGTTTTTGGGTAAAGGGGTATTTTTAGGGTTCAGGGTCAGTTTTGGTTTTTTGGGTAAAGGGGTATTTGTAGGGTTCAGGGTCAAGTTTGGGTTTTTGGGTAAAGGGGTATTTTTAGGGTTCAGGGTCAGTTTTGGGTTTTTGGGTAAAGGGGTATTTTTAGGGTTCAGGGTCAGTTTTGGGTTTTTGGGATACAGGGGTACAGGGTATAAATAAAGTAAAATTAATTTTAAATTAAATTAATTAAATTAATTAAATACAATTAAATTAATTTTAATTATAATAATTTCAATTAAATGACATTAAAAAAATTATTATATACTTACCAATACTTACGTTGTAATGGTATGCGTTGTAAAAGTACCTGCGTTGTAAAAACCTGCGTTGTAAATACATGCGTTGTAATGGTATTTGCGTTGTAAAAGTTTCGTTGTAAAGGTAGGCGTTGTAAAAGTATGCGTTGTAACGTCATACATCCGATTAATGACCATGAAACACTTAGATAAGTCTAAATAGAGGTCAAAGGTCAAACCACATGACCCCTCCCACCAATTTAATGAACAAAAATGTAAGTACAATTCAAACACTGCAACACTTGTAAACAATGGTCTCACTATAATGGAATAAACGCCTTATTTTTTTTTTATTTTTATTTAAACCTTTATTTGGTCAGCCATATCATATGCTTGTTACAAATACATAAGGGAAGGAAAAATTATACATAATACATGTTGTACAAGCAGAACCAGAAAATATGTACCCATTTTCGTTTTTTTTGTCCAACCCGACCTCCCCCCCCAACCCCCCTCCCTTTTCCCAGATCCATGGGAGGTTAAACTTGGAACATATTACAAAACAGAAAAGCACAGCAAAAAAAAGGCAAGCAGATATTTGCAGGGAAGACTGCCCTTCAACTGCAGCTACATTCCCAGATTAACACATCTAAGTCTTTTGTCAGACCACTAATTAATCTGTATCCCCCCCCGATTTCCGCCAGATCCGTATTGTTTCAGGCACATATGGTCATACTCTTTAATTGAGGTTTAAAATATAGGTTTGTTAATCCAAATACTGATTGGAGACCACATATCCCTCCCTCTTTTCCTTGCTCTCAAGCCTCTGCATTTTTATATCTCTTTCTCCCAACGATATGTAGCTAATAGTTTCTCCAGCCAACAGTGCACTGATGGAGGATCTTTGTCTAACCATCCATTTGCTATGGAAAGCCTAAATATAGCCATCATAATGAAGAGTAAAGTCTTCCTGGGCGCCGCCAGAGCCTGGTTACTCACCCCTAATAATATAACTTGTGGAGACAGCATTATATCATGGTCCAGAATTTGTTTGACGTAGAACGCCATTTTGCCAATCAGTTCAGTAAGACGAGGGCAAATGGCAAACAAGTGGACACTATCGGCAGCAAGCTCTCCGCATCGTGGGCAGTAAATACCTGTAGAGCCTCCCCACTTAAAAATCCGAGAGGGAGTAATATATAAGTTTAGCCATGTTTTGAAGCATTGAACTTGTATGTTGGCGGAAATGGCTGCTGTTGAACTTAGTAGCAGGGAGTCCTCACACACCCCTGTTTCCGCCTGAACTTTATCCTGCCATCGGTCCATATGTTTAGCGAGGTCATCCTCCATGGTATCACAGAGCAGTGTATAGCACTTAGAGATGGATATTCCTTGGGTTCCGAAAGCCGCCTCCATAAGGGGGGTGTTAAAGCCTTGAATCTTCTTTTTTTTTTTAAATCCCTAATTTGTAAAAATTTAAAGAAGTGATTGTTTCCCACTCCAAATTTCCCCTATATGACATCAAATGATAGAACTGTGTTATCCCGTATTAAGTCCCCAATATATCTAATTCCTTTCTCCCTCCCGAGTTCCATATAGCCATCGTTAAAAATTTCCAGTAAAAGTGGATTTTTGACAAGGGTGTATATCTATGAATCCTATTCAGCTTGAGTTTTTTCCTAATCGCGGTCCAGATTTTGAAAGCGCCCAGTAAGACCTTGAATTTTACTCTTTTAAAATAGGCACAAAAAAAAGAAATAAACACTTTAATACACCTACAATGAGGGCAAATAGAGGTCAAAGGTCAAATATTATGATCTCTACAATAATTTGAACAAGGAAAAAAATAGTACTTTGCATGTCGAGTCCAATAATGTCACACTTGTTGAAATTGATCCACGGGTAACAGAATAAACAGAAAAAAGGTTAAAAAAATTTGTATTTAGGGGTCAAAGGTTACATTTTTTTCACCTCTTATAAAATTTGACTAGTTGACCTGTGAGATCACATAATGACCTTTCCAAAGATACCTCACTTTGCAAAAACAATTTCAATGTTACAAAGACATATCCTTTGCACACTTAAAGGAGCTATCATTAATTAATTGTGGGTTTCTAGTTAATTGTGGGTTTCTAACGCGCTAGAATCGACTCCCAAAGGAGTATCTCTGCGCTATAGACCGCTGGGGAACCAGTGAGCCACACCACTCCATTTAGGGTCAAGGGTCAAGGACTGTGACCTTCAGGGTTTATACACATGAAATCATATGGCAACTATTAACAAAATATGCATCACTACTGTGCATAAAAGTCAGAAAATAAATTTTGAGGTGTTGAACATATGTAAATGTGGGATACTTGTAAAGTGCACTGTTACTCTACCCGAGTGTCCTGGCGCTGTAGACCGCTGGGGAACCCGTCCTGGTTTTCCCTATGAGATGGTCCCTTGCTGGGTATCTCCAGGGTGAAACCAGGCATCCCCGGCGTCTGTGGGGGTCCGTTGTAGAGATGAGGCAAGCTTAATGCCCAGAGTTACCGAGAGTGTTCCCTGGTTAGAGTAGGCGCTGAGGCGAGAATTATCGAGTCCGTTGAACCTGGTCCAAGACCCTGCCACGTCGGGAATTGAACCCTGGTCCGGGGCCATTCTCTGCTTACAGGTCTGCAGCCTCTAACCAGTGAGCCACACCCCTCCACTAATATGTCCAAAAATAAGACTGAGATCATTATATGACAAACATTAACAGCCGAAACAACATGTCGGCGATTTTATAGCATGTAAAGTGCTTTCAAAAGCAGGAATAATGTGTATTTTCATATATTTACTAACAGTAGTCTCTGAAACATCCATGAATGACCCAAAGGCGCAAATCATTTACCTGCTGCTGCACACGGCCGGGCTTGGCTCCGCTGAGCGTTGTCGGCCGGGCTTGGCTCCGCCATTCCTGTTCCCTTGCTGTGGGTGCTCCTGGCCGGGTTTGGCTCCGCCGGGAGACGCTTTGAACTTCAACCCCCAGCAGCCCCATCGCGGCAAGGACGCCGCCGCCCTCGCCACCCTCGCAACCAGGAAGCGCCGGAAGGCGCATAAAGGGAAACACGCCGCTGAGTCCTGCGGAGGGCGCAAATCATTTACCTGCTGCTGCACACGGCCGGGCTTGGGTCGGCTGAGCCTTGTCGGCCGGGCTTGGCTCCGCCATTCCTGTTCCCTTGCTGTGGGTGCTCCTGGCCGGGCTTGGCTCCGCCGGGAGACGCTTTGAACTTCAATCCCCAGCAGCCCCATCGCGGCAAGGACGCTGCCGCCCTCGCCGCCCTCGCAACCAGGAAGCGCCGGAAGGCGCATAAAGGGGAACATGCCGCTGAGTCCTGCGGGGGGCGCAAATCATTTACCTGCTGCTGCACACGGCCGGGCTTGGCTCCGCTGAGCGTTATCGGCCGGGCTTGGCTCCGCCATTCCTGTTCCCTTGCTGTGGGTGCTCCTGGCCGGGCTTGGCTCCGCCGGGAGATGCTTTGAACTTCAACCCCCAGCAGCCCCATCGCGGCAAGGACGCCGCCGCCCTCACCTCCCTCACAACCAGGAAGCGCCGGAAGGCGCATAAAGGGGAACACGCCGCTGAGTCCTGCGGGGGGCTCAAATCATTTACCTGCTGCTTCACACGGCCGGGCTTGGCTCCGCTGAGCGTTGTCGGCCGGGCTTGGCTCCGCCATTCCTGTTCCCTTGCTGTGGGTGCTCCTGGCCGGGCTTGGCTCCGCCGGGAGACGCTTTGAACTTCAACCCCCAGCAGCCCCATCGCGGCAAGGACGCCGCCGCCCTCGCCGCCCTCGCAACCAGGAAGCGCCGGAAGGCGCATAAAGGGAACACGCCGCTGAGTCCTGCGGGGGGCGCAAATCATTTACCTGCTGCTGCACACGTCCGGGCTTGGCTCCGCTGAGCGTTGTCGGCCGGGCTTGGCTCTGCCATTCCTGTTCCCTTGCTGTGGGTGCTCCTGGCCGGGCTTGGCTCCGCAGGGAGACGCTTTGAACTTCAACCCCCAGCAGCCCCATCGCGGCAAGGACGCCGCCGCCCTCGCCGCCCTCGCAACCAGGAAGCGCCGGAAGGCGCATAAAGGGGGACACGCCCCCTCGTCCCGCGGGATGCGCGCGGGCGCGCCCGGGAGAAGCCCGGGACAAGGGCGGGGCCGTCTGTGGCCGTCCGGGGACGACCAGGGACGGGACGGGCCATCCCCCTTGGCTGTAACTGTGAGTATCAGTTCATTCTTGTAGGGCTGATAAACTGTTCATCAAGCATCTGGCAAGTCTTGTGCGGGTCGTGCACTTTTGATCCCCTGAGTACTGTTTTGTAACTGCTTGCTGCTTTGACCCGTTAGCAACCATGTCAATCCAAACTACCCTAACGGACAACTATCTGCTGAAAGTTGTCAATAGAATTAACTGCGATAGAAGGAAATCGCTAGCGAAAGGCACCATTCCCGACCTTCCATCGGATCTACCAGGGGACTCTACTAATGAGGGCAGTAACAATACGATTTTGGTAGCTGAGACCGATAGCATCAGTACAAATGTTGATTCCATTTCTGTAGAGGCCCTAGATGATCTCACTGTAGCGGAAGACTTGTCTGAACAATCTGAGACTCTCAATGGCACCCCACAACAATCCACCAGGGCTACCCGTTTTATGAGAGCATGTAGGAAACCTTCTCTTAAACGGGGGAATTACTCGGTCAGGAAGAAAAAGGACACCGCCCCCAAGGAGATTGCTGGTGATCAAGGGACTTCTACTAATGACAATTGTGTTACCATTAATACTAACCAATTTGACTTGTTAGTGAGTTGTATTGATGACAAACTGAAGTTGGTTGTGGAGCCTTTATTAGTTAAAATCGATGCACTGTCGGCTGAAGTATCCAGACTAGGGGCTATGGTGGATCAACATGTAGCCAAATTGGATAATCCCATATTACCTACTAGAGTTGATGCATGTTCCCAACCTTCACCTAAACCAGATGAGGGAAGGCCTCACTATGTTAATACTGCCCCCTCTGGCCCAAATGCAGGAAGACCACTACCTCAGGCGAAACCTGTTTCAACTTGCCCGAAACCATTTCCAGCACACAATGCGGGTCGTTCTGTGCAGGCACCGGTGGTTATACCGGCGGCCTCAGGGCTTGCAGGTTTAAACTCCAGTGCACGTACATTACCAGCACCAAACAGAACCAGGCCCATGCAACCACCTGTTACACCAACTGCTGTAGCCAGGCCTGGAGGGGTGAATGTAGTTATGAATGGCCGCCCAGTAGATCTCCCACCAGAGTGTGTACCCTATGTTGTGGTTTTAACTAATGTTCCGCCTTTAATCCAGGCTTCGCATCTTCAGGAATCCGGGGATTCTTTAAAAAATAAAGCGGTCTCATGGTTAAACCGTCAATGTGGCTATCCAGTCAACTACTCTGACAATATTATATCTGTCAGAAGGGTTAACTGGATTGGTAATACTAGGAAGACCTGTGGGGGCGACTGTGTGATAATCAATTTTAAACACCCCCAACACGTTGCAACGGTCTTACTCAGAGCAGCTGCTTTAACACAGTCTGAGACTGATGTAGCCGCAAGACCTTTGGGCTACTTCTACAATCATCTTAACAGGTCGACTTTTGCTAATTGTAGAGACGGGGTTTCCAATTCTAACGTCATATCCAATGGCAATAGGCCTTTGATACCTACTTTCAACCCTGGTTTTCTTGATGGCAGCTCTGTCTTGCCCTCGCCCTTGCTGAATTCTGTCCCCAGTGGTAATAGATTTGTAACATATACTACCAATCATGCACTTAACTGTGATAATATTTTCTCGCCGGTTAATGGGATGGTTTATCAAGTCCCAGTCCTGAATAGGTACCAGTCCTTGAGTATTCTGGACCAAAATGATTGACATCAGATTGGGCCTGGGACTGGGAGGGACGTTACCCTGAGTACCAACATGAACAATGTAAGTGAGGCAAGAGAGGATCTATGTTCTGCCATTATGAGCAATCTTGAAAGTGGGACTGTAGTTCACTGTGCAAATGAGATTGTTGAGGATACAGTGATTGCTACAGGGACTGCTATAGGCAGTTGTACAGATGCACCGGGATCAGACCTAAGTAATAGAGGTATTTGTTTTAATAATACTGCCGATATCGCCAATGATCGTCATCCTGTGGGGGTTGCTATGGCAAGTTGGAACATTGCCGGGTGGGCATCTACGGCATCTAAAGTAGAATGGGAGGAAATTGTAAGATCTTACGATATTTTATGCCTGCAAGAGACGTGGTGTGCTAATAAACCCTGCCTTGAGGGGTATACATGCTACAGTTTGGATGCCTCTGAATCTAGTCATGGTAGGGCAAAGGGAGGCCTCCTTATTCTTATCTCAGTAGACGTTAAGCTGACTATCATTAAACAATTGCTAGTCGAACCACACTCACAAATCTTTTGGGTACGTCTACCGGATAGCACTAATGTGCTTTTAATTAATTTTTACAATAACATTTTTACTTATCGTCGGCACCAAGTGATAGATGAGCTGTCCTGTGCCCTAATGAAGCTGGTAAGCGAAGCAACATGCACTTTTACTTTTGTTTGGGTGGGGGATTTTAATTTACAAATGTGTAGTTTATCCTCCTCTAGGGTCTGCGGGATCCTAACTAATAGTGGGAAGAATATGGCCCACTTCCCACATAATGCCTATGGAGAAGCAATTAATAGCACTATGGTCTCGCATGATCTAGAGCTATTGAGTACTGTATAAGCATGGGCGGATTTTGCGGATCCACGATTCGCGGATTTAGCGGATCCACGGATCGTGGATCCGCAAAATCCGCGGATTTAGCGGATTTGCGGATTTGGGGGCGGGGCTTCATCGAGTGTGTGGGCGGGGCCAAACGGACGGGGCTTCCACGCGAGCGCACATGCCTCTTGTGTGTCTAAAAGGTCAGAGACCGATCAGAGCAGCATCACAGCGGATTTTCGATGATATATTTGGGAAGAAGGCACATCTGCCCAGCCTCCCAACGCTCACGATTTTTTTTGGGCTGATTAATGAGTCACTGCATTTGCGCTTCAACTAGTTCCAGCGACCAAGTGTGTGTTACTATGCAATCGCGCCGAAGTGCGCAGGGGTCCCTTGAGTGAAATGTCCATCATAGTGGGTAAATGGCGGGAAGACGGTGCACACCTCGAGTGTGTGGGCGGGGCCAAACGGACGGGGCGTCCATGCGAGCATGCCTCTTGTGTGTATAAAAGGGCAGAGACCGATCAGAGCAGCAGATTAATTTTTGGGCTGATGAATGAGTCACTGAATTTAAGCTTCAACTAGGGCACATGCTTTATTGATATCTGCAAGTGTTTCCTGTTGAGGTTTATTTTTTTGTGCCAGGACCGTCGTGCCCGAATGAACCCTGCCCTTCATATTTATTCAAGAAGACACCACCGTTGAAATAATTTACGATGGCGCCGGCAAGCTGCCAGCGCCATCCTGCAATGTTACTTAATTAGCTTCAATTTACAACAAGGGGTGGTGATGGACAGAGTCTCTGAATTAGGCAGAATACTCTCACCCAGTCAAGAGATCAGGGCTAGATCCAACACCGTTTTTTTTTTTTTTTTTTTTTTTTTTTTTTTTTTTTTTTTTTAGCTCATTGCACCATCCCAGTTTCAGAACCTGGCTGTATGCAAATTAGTCTGTCCCTGGCCCAGTGCATCATGGGAACAGGGCAGACCAGACTACAAAAGCCAATTCTTACACTGGGAAGGAAACAAGCTTCCGGGGACCGGTTTCTGGCATTTCAGCCGTCTTCGGCCCGGCTTGCTTGAATCCTGATGGTGCAATGAGCAAGGGACTCACATCTGAGTATACCCTTCCACGCTTAGGGTGGACAAAATAATTTACAACAAGGGGTGGTGATGGACAGAGTCTCTGAATTAGGCAGAATACTCTCACCCAGTCAAGAGATCAGGGCTAGATCCAACACCGTTTTTTTTTTTTTTTTTTTTTTTTTGTAAATATTTTTGTCCACCCTAAGCGTGGAAGGGCATACTCAGACATGAGTCCCTTGCTCATTGCACCATCAGGATTCAAGCAAGCCGGGCCGAAGACGGCTGTAATGCCAGAAACCGGTCCCCGGAAGCTTGTTTCCTTCCCAGTGTAGGAATTGGCTTTTGTAGTCTGGTCTGCCCTGTTCCCATGATGCACTGGGCCAGGGACAGACTAATTTGCATACAGCCAGGTTCTGAAACTGGGATGGTGCAATGAGCTAAAAAACGGTGTTGGATCTAGCCCTGATCTCTTGACTGGGTGAGAGTATTCTGCTTAATTCAGAGACTCTGTCCCTCACCACCCCTTGTTGTAAATATTTTTGTCCACCCTAAGCGTGGAAGGGCATACTCAGACATGAGTCCCTTGCTCATTGCACCATCAGGATTCAAGCAAGCCGGGCCGAAGACGGCTGTAATGCCAGAAACCGGTCCCCGGAAGCTTGTTTCCTTCCCAGTGTAGGAATTGGCTTTTGTAGTCTGGTCTGCCCTGTTCCCATGATGCACTGGGCCAGGGACAGACTAATTTGCATACAGCCAGGTTCTGAAACTGGGATGGTGCAATGAGCTAAAAAACGGTGTTGGATCTAGCCCTGATCTCTTGACTGGGTGAGAGTATTCTGCTTAATTCAGAGACTCTGTCCCTCACCACCCCTTGTTGTAAATATTTTTGTCCACCCTAAGCGTGGAAGGGCATACTCAGACATGAGTCCCTTGCTCATTGCACCATCAGGATTCAAGCAAGCCGGGCCGAAGACGGCTGTAATGCCAGAAACCGGTCCCCGGAAGCTTGTTTCCTTCCCAGTGTAGGAATTGGCTTTTGTAGTCTGGTCTGCCCTGTTCCCATGATGCACTGGGCCAGGGACAGACTAATTTGCATACAGCCAGGTTCTGAAACTGGGATGGTGCAATGAGCTAAAAAACGGTGTTGGATCTAGCCCTGATCTCTTGACTGGGTGAGAGTATTCTGCTTAATTCAGAGACTCTGTCCCTCACCACCCCTTGTTGTAAATATTTTTGTCCACCCTAAGCGTGGAAGGGCATACTCAGACATGAGTCCCTTGCTCATTGCACCATCAGGATTCAAGCAAGCCGGGCCGAAGACGGCTGTAATGCCAGAAACCGGTCCCCGGAAGCTTGTTTCCTTCCCAGTGTAGGAATTGGCTTTTGTAGTCTGGTCTGCCCTGTTCCCATGATGCACTGGGCCAGGGACAGACTAATTTGCATACAGCCAGGTTCTGAAACTGGGATGGTGCAATGAGCTAAAAAACGGTGTTGGATCTAGCCCTGATCTCTTGACTGGGTGAGAGTATTCTGCTTAATTCAGAGACTCTGTCCCTCACCACCCCTTGTTGTAAATACTTAATTAGCTTCAACAGGAAGCTCCAACTGTTAAAATAAAGCAGGCGCTCGAGCCCCTGCTGTATCTTATCTATTAGAGCTTCCTGTTGAAGCTAATTAAGTAACTATTGCAGGATGGCGCTGGCAGCTTGCCGGCGCCATCGTTAATTAGGCTCGCTTGAACTTTTGACCGCAAAATCCGCTCCGATCGCGGATTGCGGATTTTCGGTAAATCCGCGAGAGTTCGCGGATCGCGGATTCACCGAAAATCCGCAAAATCCGCGATCGGAGCGGATTTTGCGCTCATGCTTAGTACTGTACAGGAGGGAAGTGAGTGCTCAATCCCCACCTTTACTGGAAGGAACGTGAGCTCCATCATCGATCACATTATGGTCTCATCTAATTTGGTATCCCATTATATAATCAAAGTAAAGGATACATCCTCCCTGAGTGACCATAACTGTGTCAGCTTGCAAATAACTACATGGATGATTAGAAATGAACAATCAACTAGATTACTGGATAATATAGAGCCGCATAGACCCAATGGGGTTAGGCTGAGATGGAAAGGTGAAAATTCTGCTACAGTGGAACCTTTAATCATAAATAAATGCATGATGGACATTGACATTATCCTATCTTTAGGATGCCCGTCTGCTCAGGTTATGACTCGTTTTCTTAATATCAATATTGTCATTAATAACATCTTCACGGGGAAAAAAGTAGCCAGAGGAGGGAAAGGGATTGGATGGTTTGACCATGCCTGTACGTCCCTGCTCTCACAACTCAAACAAGCTTCGGCCAATACCCCAAGGGACAAGGATAGAGTCAAACTTTTAAGATTTGACTATAAACAGGCGCTATCCAGAAGAAAGAGGGAATTACAGCAGGAAGCCTGGGAGCATCTTACCCAGGCAGCAGAAACTGCCGATAGTCGCCTGTTTTGGTCCACTGTTAACTCCCCTTTCCTCCAAGATGACAAAATCCCGCATCTTTCATCTAATGTAGGCAGCGAGGACTGGGTTAACCATTTTTCCGCGATTTTTTAAGACAACACCACGACGCCCAACGAAAACATGACCTGGCCGGTAGTACCTTTAGATATTACGTTGGGAGAGGTGGAAAATGGCATTAAAAATAGCAAGGGGGGCAAGGCCCAGGGGCCAGATGGAGTCCCAATAGATGTCTACAGGTCTCAACTGCAGCTTTGGGGACCAATACTCACATTGGTACTGAACGCTGCAGTAACCACCATGATCCCACCAACATGGGGCGACTCCATTATAGTCCCAATTTATAAAAAGGGAGATAAAGCCCTGGCAAGTAATTACCGGCCCATCAGCCTGCTCGACTCGTCTGTAAAAATCATGAGCAGAGTTCTGCTTTTCAGACTAGAGGAATGGGCTGATGAGAATGGAATACTTGCAAATTCACAATATGGATTCAGGAAGGGAAGAGGGACCCTAGACCAGTGCCTGAATCTGGAGTTGCTGATAGGCAAGTATACCAGAGCTAAACCCGGCAATATCTATCTTTGCTTTGCTGACCTTAGCAGTGCTTTTGATTTAGTTAATCATTCACTCCTTTGGACAGTGTGAGAAGTTGGCCTGATGTGCAGTGTTCACTATTCTAGTGATCACTATATATCAGTCCAAACAACCCTTATTGATGATTGGTTGTAAGTCAACCTTATAGACCAGCTATCCTAGTAGCATGGATACGAGCAGTCTAAGGCTAAGACTCTAGAGGGCGTGTTAAGCCAGCTGTTTTACCATCACATTACCCCTTGAACACCCAGTGAAAGGACACCACACAAGTGTTATGAAAATAAACAATGTATTTATTAGAATCACAACAACCCTGTACTCTTTATGAGGACAGGGTGCTAGGCACACAACAAAACTCTTACGAAAATACTTAAGTTAGCACGGTATACACAAATGCCCGAGGGGCACGAAAAACCATATACTCTGAAAGTGGAATGCGAAATTACTAGCAGGTAAGTACAGTACTAATAGGCTTTGGAATCGCTAGGACTTGACTAGGGAATCGTTAGATTACTTCTAGGAGGCCTAGGGGACTCGGGTGCAGAGTGTGCACTCTCACGCGGGATGCGGGACAAAGTCTATGGTAGCTAGTAACGTTAAAGTTAGTGTTCACGGGCGAACCCGACCTGGTAGGGAGAAAACGACAGTGGATCCTGACCCTTGGATAGTGAGGCTATGCTGGGGCACCGAAATGCCGAAGTTACCTAGCCCAGGGGCTGCAGCTGCATATGTCTCAAAAGACGTCGGGAATCCTCGTTGCCGGACCAGGAGCCTGGAAGAAAGATGCTGGCAGGCGACCATTGAAGATAGTTCGAAGTGATCCAAGCCTGGATCTGGAAGATGGATGACACCTGAAAGCAGAGGGGACCAAGTTCGTGACTACTAGCCAGTAGTCAGTGGGCACCAGGAGGGCACCGGATGGTAGTCACCTCGACTAGGTGGGTGGGCAACGCTGTGCTCTGCAGATCTCACGGACCAGGAGGTGTTGTCGGCGACCAGGATGGAGAGGCGAGCTGTCCCACGATGGATGAAGCTGTCGGCGTCGAAGAACCCAGGATTGGGCAACAAAGCCTTGGCTAATTCAAGCCCACGCGGTGGACTCAAAATGGCGTCTTGAGTGGACCAGGAGGGTCCGGGGTGCTCCTCTTCTGGAAGGGAGCAAGAGCCAGTCTGGAGCAACCAGACCAGCAGCAGTGATGTCGTCGGGCGTCGTTCAGAAGGCCACAAGCCAGCGGGCTAGTAGCCAAACAACGCGGTGAGCAGCAAGAAGCAGAAGGGCCCCACGCCGATCGTGGAGATGCTGGGGGGCTGCTCTTCGGTGCTGGAGCTGCTCAGGGTCGGGGCTTCTCGGACCCCAAAGCGCTCGCCAGGAAATTACTCGGCGGGCTTGCTGTGCAGAAGTCGTGCAGTCTTGGCAATAGTCGGTCCCTTGAGGTCTCGTCGCACTCACGGTTCTCAGCTTGGCTGTAGAGGTGAGTAGAGGTCGGAGGTGCCAGGGTAGCCGTGTCTTGTCGAGCTGGGCAGTCGGATTCCGGAGGAAGGACTTACAGCAGACCGCAGTGTTCTTGCGATGGTGCCTGCGGATGCAGGGTGACTACTCCTTAGTCACAAGGGAGAATCTTGAAGAAGGAAATCTTGAAGTCCTTTCGCAGAAAGTCGTGTCTTGATTCCAAAGATGATCTAATTTGGAAGGGGGCCTGCTCCTACCTTTATCTGGGAAAAGGGGGCTGGCACGCAACTAGGTCCTGCCCTATGGGTGGGACCAGGAGGGGGGTGGTTACACCCACTTCCTTGGCGGGCTTTTCCCCAGCTCAGGGTCTGGAGTGTCCCTGGAACTGGTTCAAGCCGGCCTATGCATAGTGAGCACCGGGGTGCCACTTGCAGTCACCTTCCTCTGAAGCCCTGCCTACCTAGGATACACAAAATCCTGTCTGGGACGGTGCTGGTACCGCCCCTGGCAGGAAACCCTTTGTCCTTATCTCCTGCTCTGGGAGGACTCCCAGCAGCAGGAGGGCAGACTTGTGTCTCGGTGGCAGCATCCATTTTGTGGAGCTGAGGCTCTGTTGGACTTTAACCGGGGTTAGGGGTTACATACATGTCGTGTCCCTCTAGAAGGGTGGAATGCTAACCCCGTCGCCAGAATTGGCGAGGGGTTAGTATTCCAATTCGTATGACACCTTACTCGACATGTTTTGATAAAGCGATACCAGAGTTGGCATATAACCGCGAGGATTATAATGCACTTAAGAGTATATGGTATGCGATATCATGGAAACGGTTAAGGGATAGATCCCGAAAGCCGCAGACAGGCTCAGCTCATGCCAGAGCACCATCTCACACGATTCCAAGCACTCTGCCTTCAGGATTGTTAAGGCCTGCCATAGGAGTGACTGATAGGAGATCTGTGTGTCCATTTTAGTGTTAGATATAGGTATACTATATCTAAAGCAAAGGGTGAGTACACCACCTTGCCCCAGCTGTCGTGCAGCCAGTTGTGTCAGTTTAGTTAGTCAGTCCAGGGGTGGCACAATACATGCTTCAGCCCCTGGGAGACTTCTGGGTGCACCTCAGCCCTGGGTACAGGGACTTGGAGAGGGCCCAGTGCCAATTCAGTACCTGAGTACAATTTGGATAGAGAGAACAGCTAGGCTGTGGGTCTGATTAGCAGGCCCACAGCCAGGGAAAGTCGTAAACCAGTGCAGCAAAAAGCAAAAATCTGGGTGATCATAGGATTGCAGACCCTACTCTCCTACATGACCCCCCCCCAAACTTTGGGACAATAAACTAACCATGACCAGGTGAGTCTTCTTGCTCTAAGTGGAAATACCTGGAGAACCCATCAGCATTGCTGTGATCAGTACCAGGTCTATGCTCCACTGTAAAATCCATCCCCTGTAGGGAAATGGACCACCTAAGCAGTTTGGGGTTTTCACCCTTCATCTGATTTAGCCACAAGAGGGGCTTATGGTCGGTCTGAATGGTGAAGTGAGTGCCAAACAAGTAGGCCCTCAGCTTCTTCAGGGCCCAAACCACAGCAAAGGCCTCCCTCTCAATAGCTGACCAATTTTTCTCTCTGGGTGTCAACCTCCTACTAATGAAAGCAATAGGCTGATCATTACCATCAAAATTCAGTTGAGACAGAACAGCTCCCACACCCAACTCAGAAGCATCTGTTTGGACAATGAATGGCTTGGAGTAATCTGGACTCTTTAGGATAGGTGCTGTGCACATGGCCTGCTTTAGGTCATTGCATGCTTTCTGACAGCTTGCTGTCCACTGAACTTTCTTTGGCATCTTTTTGCTTGTCAGGTCATTAAGAGGGGTCACTATGGACCCATAATTTCTGACAAACTTCCTATAGTACCCAGGCAGGCCCAAGAAAGCTCGAACTTGAGTCTGGGTGATTGGAGGAGTCCAGTCCTTGATGGCCTGTATCTTACTCTCCAGTGGCTGAACCTGGCCTCCACCTACAAGGTGGCCCAGGTATACAACCTGTGTCTGCCCTATCTGGCACTTTGTGGCCTTGATAGTGAGGCCTGCCTTTTGCAGAGCCTCTAACACTTTCCTCCGGTGGACCAGGTGATCCTCCCAGGTGGAGCTAAAGACAGCAATATCGTCAAGATATGCTGCACAGAAGTCATCCAGCCCAGTGAGGACTTGATTCACCAACCTTTGGAAGGTGGCAGGTGCATTTTTCAAACCAAAGGGCATTACCACAAACTGATAATGCCCACCAGGGGTAGAAAATGCTGTCTTGGGTTTGGCCTCCTCAGCTAACCTGATTTGCCAATACCCAGCTGTCAAATCAAATGTACTTAAGAAGTTGGCAGAAGCCAATTTATCTATAAGTTCATCTGCTCTTGGTATTGGGTGGGCATCAGTCTTAGTGACTGCATTGAGGCCTCTGTTGTCTACGCAAAACCTCATCTCTTTCTTACCACCCTGGGTGTGAGGCTTTGGCACTAGAACTACTGGGCTAGCCCAAGGGCTATCTGAGGGCTCAATGACTCCCAGCTCCAACATTTTCTGCACTTCAGTTTTGATGCAGTTTCTAACATGATCAGGCTGTCTGTAGATTTTACTCTTGACAGGCAGACTGTCTCCAGTGTCAACATCATGGGTACACCAATCAGTTTGGCTGGGTGTCAGAGAGAACATATGTCTGAAGGATTGCAGAACTTGCCTGCAATCCTGTTGCTGATGTTCAGTGAGGCTGCCACAAAAGACAACACCATCAACTGATCCATCATCAGGATTCTGAGTGAGCAGGTCTGGGAGAGGGTCACTCTCTTCCTCCTGTCCCTCATCTGTGGCCATGAGCAAGCTCATGTCCTTCCTGTCAACATATGCCTTGAGCCTGTTAACATGGAGCACTCTGAGAGGGCTCCTGGGAGTTCCAAGGTCCACCAAGTAGGTAACCTCTCCCTTTTGCTCAATGATGGTGTGGGGCCCAGACCATTTGTCTTTCAGAGCTGCTGGGGCCACTGGCTCCAGCACCCACACCTTCTGTCCTGGCTGGTACACAGTCAGAACAGCCTTTTGGTCATGCCAAGCTTTTTGAAGTTCTTGGCTGGCCTCAAGGTTTTTAGATGCCTTTTCCATATACTCAGCCATCCTGGAGCGGAGACCAAGTACATAGTCCACTATGTTGGTTGCAGGCTTTTTGAGAGGTCTCTCCCATCCTTCCTTCACCAAACACAGGGGTCCTCTTACAGGATGCCCATACAGAAGCTCAAAAGGGCTGTAGCCAACCCCCTTCTGTGGGACCTCTCTGTAAGCAAACAAGAGGCAGGGGATCAGGACATCCCATCTTCTCCTAAGAGTTTCAGGTAGTCCATGAATCATCCCTTTCAGGGTCCTGTTGAATCTCTCAACAAGCCCATTGCATTGTGGATGATAGGGTGTGGTGAACTTGTAGTTCACACCACACTCCTTCCACATTGCAGTCAGATATCCTGACATGAAGTTTGTACCTCTGTCAGAAACGACCTCCTTAGGGAAACCCACTCTGGAGAACACTCCAACTAGGGCTCTTGCCACTACAGGTGCTGTAGTGGTCCTAAGTGGTATAGCTTCAGGATACCTGGTGGCATGATCCACCACCACCAGTATAAACTTGTGCCCTGATGCTGTCTGGGGTTCCATTGGACCAACAATGTCAATCCCCACTCTTTCAAAGGGAACCCCCACCACAGGTAGTGGTATGAGGGGGGCCTTTGTTGTGCCACCTGACTTACCACTGGCTTGGCAAGTGACACAGGAGCGACAAAACTCCTTGGTATTCTCATTCATGTGGGGCCAGTGAAAGTGTGAGACAAGCCTGTCCCAAGTCTTTGTCTGGCATAAGTGACCTGCAAGGGGAATCTCATGGGCCAAGGTGAGAAGGAAACCTCTCAGAGACAAGGGGATGACCAGCCTCCTGGTTGCACCAGGCTTGGGGTCTCTTGACTCAGAGTACAGGAGTCCATCTTCCCAGTATACCCTGTGGGCACCTGTGGCATTCCCTGCAGCCTCAGCAGCAGCCTGCTGTCTGAGGGGTTCAAGGGAAGGGCAGTCTAACTGTGCCTTCCCCAGGTCTGCTCTGGAGGGTCCCCCTGAGCCCAGAAACTCAACTTGATCAAGTTCAAGCTCTTTAGGCTCAGTTTCCCTCAGTTCTCTCAGATCAGCCTCCTCAGAGACCTGATCCTCAACCTGGGGCAAGGGGGAAGGCAAAGCCTTAACCCTACTGCTCTTCTTCTTGGAAGGTGTCTGGTCCATAATTTCAGGATCCAGCACCTGTTCAGTGGGGCATTTTCTGGCCTGTGACCTAGTCACAGCAAGCACATGTGCTGGCAAGCCTAACATTTCCATGTGAGTCCTCTGCTCCACTTCTGACCATTGTGATGACTCCAAATCATTGCCCAACAAACAATCAACTGGGAGGTCTGAACTTACTACAACTTTCTTTTGTCCCTTCACTCCACCCCAGGAGAAAGCCACAATCGCCAAACTATGACTAGTAGTGACATTACTGGCATTGGTCACCAGGAAATCTGTACCTGGCATGATCTGCCCAGGGTCCACAAAGTTAGGTGTCACCATGGTGACACTGGCACAAGTGTCCCTATAGGCCTGAGCCATTTTGCCATTAATCAAAGGTGTCTGCCTGTATTTGCCCAAAGTATTGGGACTTATCTCAGGGGACATATCTATATCCCCTGTACAGACAAGGACAGCCTGAGTGAGTGTGCCAACTAAGTTGTCAGACCCCTCAGTACCCAAGGTTAACCCAACTAATGCCTTGGGAGGTACACTACCACTACTGACTGTACTAGGGGGTGCAGTTGCCTTAGGGGCTGTAGTGGCAGGAGTTTGTCCTCCTCTTTTGGTGCACTCACTAAACCAGTGAGACTTACTTTTGCAGTACTGGCACCACCTTTTTAACTGGCCTTCTTGAGTCTTCTTCTTCTGGGAAGCCTGACCCCCACCCTCTTTGGTTTGTTGGGGACCTGGTGAAGACTTCTGGTCATTTTGTTCACTCTTTGCATTACCCTTCTGGTCTGCTTTCTTCTGACCACCCTGGTTCTGGTTCTGGGTCTGCTTGATCCTTGTCCTGACCCATTTGTCTGCCTTCTTTCCCAATTCTTGGGGAGAGGTCAGATCTGAATCAACAAGGTGCTGGTGCAACAACTGGTTCTGACAATTGTTTAAAATTTGTTCTCTCATCATAAGATTATACAATCCTGTGTAATCTGTAACCTTGCTACCCAGCAACCAGCCCTCCAAAGCCTTAGTGGCACAATCCACAAAGTCAGACCAGTCCTGAGACTGAGTTTTCTGGGTGTCTCTGAACAGCAACCTCTACTGCTCAGTGGTTAAACCAAACCCATCAACCAGTGCATTTTTCAGGACCTGGTAATCATTAGCATCCTCCACTTTTGTAGTGAGGAGCTTATCTCTACCTTTACCATCAAAGGAGAGCCACAGTATAGCTGCCCACTGACTTCGGGGAATGCACTGCACAGTGCAGGCCCTCTCCAAAGCAGCCAACCATTTCTGGATATCATCCCCTTGCTTAAAGGGGGGCACTATTTTAGTCAGGTGTTTAGTATCTAAACCCTTCTCTCTATCTCTTGGGAGATTGCTGCCACCAGTGGGAGCTAGCCCACTCATCTGCTGCTCTCTAGCAAAGGCAAGCTTTTCTTTGGCCAGGGCAAGTTCTTCCCTTTCAATCCTCAGAGCAGCCTGTCTCATTCTAGCTTCATGCTCTATTCTCTGAGGGGAAGTCACTCTCCTCTGTGGAGAGTTCCTCCTACTCTGGGAAGAGGCATTAGAGTGCAGAGATCTATTGGAGTCCCTAGAAAGAGATCTATCTCTCCTAACTCCAAGGTTAGGCCTTATTAGGGTCAGTACTGGGGGTCCCCCAGATCCTTCCCCAAGTAGGTCTAAGTTGGCCCTGGTTAGCCTTCTGACTACCTCAAGACCTTTGTCTACCTCATCCCCAGAGAGTTCCTCCTGATCCTCCTCCTCCTCAACTGCAGTAGCAGTGTTGGGGAGGTCTGGATCCCCAGAGGTTCCCTCTAAGGCTGGCATGTTCTCATGTAACTGAGAAATCTTTCTGGCATCATATGTCTCTAAGAGACCTATCAGAAAGGGAATGGTGGGGTTAGACCCCTGCTTCAGTTTCCTGGAGGTACAGGCTTGTCTCATCTCCTGGAAACTGAGAGCTGCATATCTGGAAGTGACCTGTGGAGGGTCAACACTTACCAGGGGAGTCTCAGTGGACTCTCCATGGTTAGACATGCTTTTCTAGTGAGGTGTAAGTGGTGCACTTACCTACACTATATGTTTGCCTACTGATCCCTTGCTAGAGTTGTAGTTTAGGGTGTGCTAGGCCCTAGGAGCTACAACAGCTGGTTCAGTAGAACTCAGAGTATTCTAAGCTAAGTTATATGTACCTTTAGTACTTATGTGATCTTTCACAAGATATTCTTAGGATATGTGTGGTAAAACAACAGCAAGCTCAAATCCCAACCGCTGCTCACCAATGTGAGAAGTTGGCCTGATGTGCAGTGTTCACTATTCTAGTGATCACTATATATCAGTCCAAACAACCCTTATTGATGATTGGTTGTAAGTCAACCTTATAGACCAGCTATCCTAGTAGCATGGATACGAGCAGTCTAAGGCTAAGACTCTAGAGGGCGTGTTAAGCCAAGCCAGCTGTTTTACCATCACATTACCCCTTGAACACCCAGTGAAAGGACACCACACAAGTGTTATGAAAATAAACAATGTATTTATTAGAATCACAACAACCCTGTACTCTTTATGAGGACAGGGTGCTAGGCACACAACAAAACTCTTACGAAAATACTTAAGTTAGCACGGTATACACAAATGCCCGAGGGGCACGAAAAACCATATACTCTGAAAGTGGAATGCGAAATTACTAGCAGGTAAGTACAGTACTAATAGGCTTTGGAATCGCTAGGACTTGACTAGGGAATCGTTAGATTACTTCTAGGAGGCCTAGGGGACTCGGGTGCAGAGTGTGCACTCTCACGCGGGATGCGGGACAAAGTCTATGGTAGCTAGTAACGTTAAAGTTAGTGTTCCCGGGCGAACCCGACCTGGTAGGGAGAAAACGACAGTGGATCCTGACCCTTGGATAGTGAGGCTATGCTGGGGCACCGAAATGCCGAAGTTACCTAGCCCAGGGGCTGCAGCTGCATATGTCTCAAAAGACGTCGGGAATCCTCGTTGCCGGACCAGGAGCCTGGAAGAAAGATGCTGGCAGGCGACCAGTGAAGATAGTTCGAAGTGATCCAAGCCTGGATCTGGAAGATGGATGACACCTGAAAGCAGAGGGGACCAAGTTCGTGACTACTAGCCAGTAGTCAGTGGGCACCAGGAGGGCACCGGATGGTAGTCACCTCGACTAGGTGGGTGGGCGACGCTGTGCTCTGCAGATCTCACGGACCAGGAGGCGTTGTCGGCGACCAGGATGGAGAGGCGAGCTGTCCCACGATGGATGAAGCTGTCGGCGTCGAAGAACCCAGGATTGGGCAACAAAGCCTTGGCTAATTCAAGCCCACGCGGTGGACTCAAAATGGCGTCTTGAGTGGACCAGGAGGGTCCGGGGTGCTCCTCTTCTGGAAGGGAGCAAGAGCCAGTCTGGAGCAACCAGACCAGCAGCAGTGATGTCGTCGGGCGTCGTTCAGAAGGCCACAAGCCAGCGGTCTAGTAGCCAAACAACGCGGTGAGCAGCAAGAAGCAGAAGGGCCCCACGCCGATCGTGGAGATGCTGGGGGGCTGCTCTTCGGTGCTGGAGCTGCTCAGGGTCGGGGCTTCTCGGACCCCAAAGCGCTCGCCAGGAAATTACTCGGCGGGCTTGCTGTGCAGAAGTCGTGCAGTCTTGGCAATAGTCGGTCCCTTGAGGTCTCGTCGCACTCACGGTTCTCAGCTTGGCTGTAGAGGTGAGTAGAGGTCGGAGGTGCCAGGGAAGCCGTGTCTTGTCGAGCTGGGCAGTCGGATTCCGGAGGAAGGACTTACAGCAGACCGCAGTGTTCTTGCGATGGTGCCTGCGGATGCAGGGTGACTACTCCTTAGTCACAAGGGAGAATCTTGAAGAAGGAAATCTTGAAGTCCTTTCGCAGAAAGTCGTGTCTTGATTCCAAAGATGATCTAATTTGGAAGGGGGCCTGCTCCTACCTTTATCTGGGAAAAGGGGGCTGGCACGCGACTAGGTCCTGCCCTATGGGTGGGACCAGGAGGGGGGTGGTTCCACCCACTTCCTTGGCGGGCTTTTCCCCAGCTCAGGGTCTGGAGTGTCCCTGGAACTGGTTCAAGCCGGCCTATGCATAGTGAGCATCGGGGTGCCACTTGCAGTCACCTTCCTCTGAAGCCCTGCCTACCTAGGATACACAAAATCCTGTCTGGGACGGTGCTGGCACCGCCCCTGGCAGGAAACCCTTTGTCCTTATCTCCTGCTCTGGGAGGACTCCCAGCAGCAGGAGGGCAGACTTGTGTCTCGGTGGCAGCATCCATTTTGTGGAGCTGAGGCTCTGTTGGACTTTAACCGGGGTTAGGGGTTACATACATGTCGTGTCCCTCTAGAAGGGTGGAATGCTAACCCCGTCGCCAGAATTGGCGAGGGGTTAGTATTCCAATTCGTATGACACCTTACTCGACATGTTTTGATAAAGCGATACCAGAGTTGGCATATAACCGCGAGGATTATAATGCACTTAAGAGTATATGGTATGCGATATCATGGAAACGGTTAAGGGATAGATCCCGAAAGCCGCAGACAGGCTCAGCTCATGCCAGAGCACCATCTCACACGATTCCAAGCACTCTGCCTTCAGGATTGTTAAGGCCTGCCATAGGAGTGACTGATAGGAGATCTGTGTGTCCATTTTAGGGTTAGATATAGGTATACTATATCTAAAGCAAAGGGTGAGTACACCACCTTGCCCCAGCTGTCGTGCAGCCAGTTGTGTCAGTTTAGTTAGTCAGTCCAGGGGTGGCACAATACATGCTTCAGCCCCTGGGAGACTTCTGGGTGCACCTCAGCCCTGGGTACAGGGACTTGGAGAGGGCCCAGTGCCAATTCAGTACCTGAGTACAATTTGGATAGAGAGAACAGCTAGGCTGTGGGTCTGATTAGCAGGCCCACAGCCAGGGAAAGTCGTAAACCAGTGCAGCAAAAAGCAAAAATCTGGGTGATCATAGGATTGCAGACCCTACTCTCCTACAGACAGTTTTGCTTGATATGGGTGCCCCGAAAGAAATTATCTTTTTTCTCGCCAGACTATACAGTAAGCTGAAAACATGCGTCCGGTATGGTGTCAGCGGGGAATGTACTAGTAATTTTAAAGTTCAACGGGGAATTAGGCAGGGTTGTGTCCTTGTGCCCCTTTTATTTACCCTCTTTGTTAATGGGGTTGAAGCCGCCTTGAAAACTATCAAGGCTGATGCGCCACAGGTTGCAGGGGATAGTGTCCCAGTTCTGCTATATGCAGACGATGCGGTGCTCTTATCCCGGACACCCCTTGGTCTGCAGCGCTTGATGGACAAGTTCACTGAATTTATTGGGAGCAGGAGACTGCTGATCAATAAGAACTCATACTATGATCTGTGGGACTAAAGTGGGCAGAAATTACCCCTTTTTTATAGAAGGGGTCAAAGTGCAGAATGTGAATAGTTTTTGCTACCTGGGGGTTACTTTTACCAGTGATGGTAGGTGGGGGCACGAAGTAACGAATGTTCGAACTAAAATGAGCAAAAGCTCTTATGGCATTTTTAAATTTGCGTCAAAACTGGGGGATAGGCGAATCAAGGATATGCTGGAAATCTACAAGGCACGCAGTGTATCCATTGCCCTTTACGGGGCGGGGCTTTGGGGCTACTGCAAAACTGATTGTCTACAGATAGAAGAAAACAACTTTCTCAAGAAATTACTGTGCCTCCTTAAATCTGCTCCAACAGAGTTGATTCATAGAGAGGCAGGGGTTTTTCACCTAACAGAGCTCGCCTCACTTAGGCCTTTATTGCTTTATCGAGCCATTTGGCTTAAGGAAAAGACCGAGTTCAATCAACTCATAATTAGGGATTGCCTTGGATTAGACAACTGTATGCAGATACCGTGGCTTAAATATGTTGTAGATTGTTATAAAAGCATCTTTGATATTAATTTGTTGTTAGAAAACTTTATGTCACATAAAGCTCTTAAACGTTCAGTAATAACTAATTCCCTCGCTACTGTTAAATCTTACAATAAATATATTGCTGTTGAGGGATTTCAACGTTATCTGAACGTAGTAACCTGGCCAATGCATAGGTTTGTATTGACCAGATTAAGGGTTGGCATTGCTCATGTACTAGTGGCTTTCCCACATCCTAAAAGGCCCCTAGTGGGTCCGTGTCCCTGTGACGGACATTCCAAGCAAAGCACAATGCACTTTATGCTCATTTCCCCCTATTTCAGAATGTAGGATCTCTTTTTTAAAACCATTATTTCTTAAGTATGGAGTCTTAAATGTGGAGGATGCTATGTGTTTGTTGTATAATTTGGACCACCCCGATATATGTTTTTATACTGCCAGTTTTATATGTAAATCTATGGCTTTTAGAAAAAGTATGAGTTTTTAATTATGTTTGTACTTTTAACTGTTGCCTGTTTGCATTGCTTTTAAGGTAATTTTTTGAACCGAATAAAGCTTCATGAACTGGACTGACCCAAGCCCTCAGACTTGCATGCGCGGCAAGGGTCACAGCGCCTCAGACTGGATAATACATGAATGACCCAAGCCCTCAGACTTGCGTGCACGGCAAGGGTCACAGCGCCTCAGACTGGATAATACATGAATGACCGAAGCCCTCAGACTTGCGTGTGCGGCAAGGGTCACAGCGCCTCAGACTGGATAATACATGAATGACCCAGCCCTCAGACTTGCGTGTGTGGCAAGGGTCACAGCGCCTCAGACTGGAGAATACATGAATGACCCAAGCCCTCAGACTTGCATGTGCGGCAAGGGTCCCAGCGCCTCAGACTGGAGAATACATGAATGACCCAGCCCTCAGACTTGCGTGTGCGGCAAGGGTCACAGTGCCTCAGACTTTAGAATACATGAATGACCCAAGCCCTCAGACTTGCGTGTGCGGCAAGGGTCACAGCGCCTCAGACTGGAGAATGCATGAATGACCCAGCCCTCAGGCTTGCGTGTGCGGCAAGGTTCACAGCGCCTCAGACGGGAGAATACATTAATGACCCAGCCCTCAGACTTGTGTGTGCGGCAAGGGTCACAGCGCCTCAGACGGGAGAATACATGAATGACCCAAGCCCTCAGACTTGCATGTGCGTCAAGGGTCACAGCACCTCAGACTGGAGAATACATGAATGACCCAAGCCCTGAGACTTGCATGTGTGGCAAAGGGTCACAGCGCCTCGGACTGGAGAATGCATGAATGACCCAAGCTCTCAGACTTGCATGTGTGGCAAGGGTCACAGCGCCTCGGACTGGAGAATACATGAATGACCCAAGCTCTCAGACCTGCGTGTGCAACAATGGTCACAGCGTCTCAGACTGGAGAATACATGAATGACCCAAGCCCTCAGACTTGCGTGAGCGGCAAGGGTCTCAGTGCCTCAGACTGGAGAACACATGAATGACCCAAGCCCTCAGACTTGCGTGTGCGGCAAGAGTCACAGCGCCTCAGACTGGAGAACACATGAATGACCCAAGCCCTCAGACTTGCGTGTGTGGCAAGGGCCCCAGCGCCTCTGACTGGAGAACCCTTGAATGACACAAGCACTCAGACTTGGGTGTGCGGCAAGGGCCCCAGCGCCTCAGACTGGAGAACACATGAATGACCCAGCCCTTAGACTTGCGTGTGCCGCAAGGGTCCCAGTGCCTCAGACTGGAGAATACATGAATGACCCAGCCCTCAGACTTGCGTGTGCGGCAAGGGTCCCAGCACCTCAGACTGGAGAATACATGAATGACCCAGCCCTCAGACTTGCGTGTGCGGCAAGGGTCCCAGCGCCTCAGACTGGAGAATACATGAATGACACAGCCCTCAGACTTGCGTGTGCGGCAAGGGTCCCAGCGCCTCAAACTGGAGAATACATGAATGACACAGCCATCAGACTTGCGTGTGCGGCAAGGGTCCCAGCGCCTCACACTGGAGAATACATGAATGACACAGCCCTCAGACTTGCGTGTGCGGCAAGGGTCACAGCGCCTCAGACTGGAGAATACATGAATGACCCAGCCCTCAGACTTGCGTGTGCGGCAAGGGTCACAGCGCCTCAGACGGGAGAATGCATGAGTGACCCAGCCCTCAGACTTGCGTGTGCGGCAAGGGTCACAGCGCCTCAGATGGGAGAATACATGAATGACCCAGCCCTCTGACTTGCGTGTGCGGCAAGGTTCACAACGCCTCAGACGAGAGAATACATGAATGACCCAGCCCTCAGACTTGTGTGTGTGTGGCAAGGGTCACAGCGCCTCAGACTGGAGAATACATGAGTGACCCAGCCCTCAGACTTGCGTGTGCGGCAAGGGTCACAGCGCCTCCGACTGGAAAATACATGAATGACCCAGCCCTCAGACTTGCGTGTGCGGCAAGGGTCACAGCGCCTCAGACTGGAGAATACATGAATGACCCAGCCCTCAGACTTGCGTGTGCGGCAATGGTCACAGCGCCTCAGACTGGAGAATACACTAATGACCCAAGCCCTCAGACTTGCGTGTGCGGCAAGGGTCACAGCGCCTCAGACTGGAGAACACATGAATGACCCAAGCCCTCAGATCTGCGTGTGTGGCAAGGGTCACAGCGCCTCAGACTGGAGAACACATGAATGACCTAAGCCCTCAGACTTGCGTGTGCGGCAAGGGCCCCAGCGCTTCAGACTGGAGAACAAATGAATGACCCAGCCCTCAGACTTGCGTGTGTGGCAAGGGTCCCAGCGCCTCAGACTGGAGAATCCATGAGTGACCCAGCCCTCAGACTTGCGTGTGCGGCAAGGGTCCCAGCGCCTCAGACTGGAGAATACATGAATGACCCAGCCCTCAGACTTGCGTGTGCGGCAAGGGTCCAAGCGCTTCAGACTGGAGAATACATGAATGACACAGCCCTCAGACTTGCGTGTGCGGCAAGGGTCCCAGCGCCTCAGACTGAAGAATACATTAATGACCCAGCCCTCAGACTTGTGTGTGCGGCAAGGGTCACAGCGCCTCAGACGGGAGAATACATGAATGACCCAAGCCCTCAGACTTGCATGTGCGTCAAGGGTCACAGCACCTCAGACTGGAGAATACATGAATGACCCAAGCCCTCAGACTTGCAAGTGTGGCAAGGGTCACAGCGCCTCGGACTGGAGAATGCATGAATGACCCAAGCTCTCAGACCTGCGTGTGCAACAATGGTCACAGCGTCTCAGACTGGAGAATACATGAATGACCGAAGCCCTCAGACTTGCGTGTGCGGCAAGGGTCACAGCGCCTCAGACTGGATAATACATGAATGACACAGCCCTCAGACTTGCGTGTGTGGCAAGGGTCACAGCGCCTCAGACTGGAGAATACATGAATGACCCAAGCCCTCAGACTTGCATGTGCGGCAAGGGTCCCAGCGCCTCAGACTGGAGAATACATGAATGACCCAAGCCCTCAGACTTGCATGTGCGGCAAGGGTCCCAGCGCCTCAGACTGGAGAATACATGAATGACCCAGCCCTCAGACTTGCATGTGCGGCAAGGGTCACAGTGCCTCAGACTTTAGAATACATGAATGACCCAAGCCCTCAGACTTGCGTGTGCGGCAAGGGTCACAGCGCCTCAGACTGGAGAATGCATGAATGACCCAGCCCTCAGGCTTGCATGTGCGGCAAGGTTCACAGCGCCTCAGACGGGAGAATACATTAATGACCCAGCCCTCAGACTTGTGTGTGCGGCAAGGGTCACAGCGCCTCAGACGGGAGAATACATGAATGACCCAAGCCCTCAGACTTGCATGTGAGTCAAGGGTCACAGCACCTCAGACTGGAGAATACATGAATGACCCAAGCCCTCACACTTGCATGTGTGGCAAGGGTCACAGCGCCTCGGACTGGAGAATGCATGAATGACCCAAGCCCTCAGACTTGCATGTGTGGCAAGGGTCACAGCGCCTCGGACTGGAGAATACATGAATGACCCAAGCTCTCAGACCTGCGTGTGCAACAATGGTCACAGCGTCTCAGACTTGAGAATACATGAATGACCCAAGCCCTCAGACTTGCGTGAGCGGCAAGGGTCTCAGTGCCTCAGACTGGAGAACACATGAATGACCCAAGCCCTCAGACCTGCGTGTGCGGCAAGGGCCCCAGCGCCTCAGACTGGAGAACACATGAATGACCCAGCCCTCAGACTTGCGTGTGCGACAAGGGTCCCAGTGCCTCAGACTGGAGAATACATGAATGACCCAGCCCTCAGACTTGCGTGTGCGGCAAGGGTCCCAGCGCCTCAGACTGGAGAATACATGAATGACCCAGCCCTCAGACTTGCGTGTGCGGCATGGGTCCCAGCGCCTCAGACTGGAGAATACATGAATGACACAGCCCTCAGACTTGCGTGTACGGCAAGGGTCCCAGCGCCTCAAACTGGAGAATACATGAATGACACAGCCCTCAGACTTGCGTGTGCGGCAAGGGTCCCAGCGCCTCAGACTGGAGAATACATGAATGACACAGCCCTCAGACTTGCGTGTGCGGCAAGGGTTACAGCGCCTCAGACTGGAGAATACATGAATGACCCAGCCCTCAGACTTGCGTGTGCGGCAAGGGTCACAGCGCCTCAGACGGGAGAATACATGAGTGACCCAGCCCTCAGACTTGCGTGTGCGGCAAGGGTCACAGCGCCTCAGACAGGAGAATACATGAATGACCCAGCCCTCGGACTTGCGTGTGCGGCAAGGTTCACAGCGCCTCAGACGAGAGAATACATGAATGACCCAGCCCTCAGACTTGTGTGTGTGGCAAGGGTCACAGCGCCTCAGACTGGAGAATACATGAGTGACCCAGCCCTCAGACTTGCGTGTGCGGCAAGGGTCACAGCGCCTCCGACTGGAGAATACATGAATGACCCAGCCCTCAGACTTGCGTGTGCGGCAAGGGTCACAGCGCCTCAGACTGGAGAATACATGAATGATCCAGCCCTCAGACTTGCGTGTGCGGCAATGGTCACAGCGCCTCAGACTGGAGAATACATGAATGACCCAAGCCCTCAGACTTGCGTGTGCGGCAAGGGTCACAGCGCCTCAGACTGGAGAACACATGAATGACCCAAGCCCTCAGATCTGCGTGTGTGGCAAGGGTCACAGCGCCTCAGACTGGAGAACACATGAATGACCTAAGCCCTCAGACTTGCGTGTGCGGCAAGGGCCCCAGCGCTTCAGACTGGAGAACACATGAATGACCCAGCCCTCAGACTTGCGTGTGTGGCAAGGGTCCCAGCGCCTCAGACTGGAGAATCCATGAGTGATCCAGCCCTCAGACTTGCGTGTGCGGCAAGGGTCCCAGCGCCTCAGACTGGAGAATACATGAATGACCCAGCCCTCAGACTTGCGTGTGCGGCAAGGGTCCAAGCGCCTCAGACTGGAGAATACATGAATGACACAGCCCTCAGACTTGCGTGTGCGGCAAGGGTCCCAGCGCCTCAAACTGGAGAATACATGAATGACACAGCCCTCAGACTTGCGTGTGCGGCAAGGGTCCCAGCGCCTCAGACTGAAGAATACATTAATGACCCAGCCCTCAGACTTGTGTGTGCGGCAAGGGTCACAGCGCCTCAGACGGGAGAATACATGAATGACCCAAGCCCTCAGACTTGCATGTGCGTCAAGGGTCACAGCACCTCAGACTGGAGAATACATGAATGACCCAAGCCCTCAGACTTGCATGTGTGGCAAGGGTCACAGCGCCTCGGACTGGAGAATGCATGAATGACCCAAGCCCTCAGACTTGCATGTGTGGCAAGGGTCACAGCGCCTCGGACTGGAGAATACATGAATGACCCAAGCTCTCAGACCTGCGTGTGCAACAATGGTCACAGCGTCTCAGACTGGAGAATACATGAATGACCCAAGCCCTCAGACTTGTGTGTGTGGCAAGGGTCACAGTGCCTCAGACTGGAGAACACATGAATGACCCAAGCCCTCAGACTTGCGTGTGCGGCAAGGGTCACAGCGCCTCCGACTGGAGAATACATGAATGACCCAGCCCTCAGACTTGCGTGTGCGGCAAGGGTCACAGCGCCTCAGACTGGAGAATACATGAATGACCCAGCCCTCAGACTTGCGTGTGCGGCAATGGTCACAGCGCCTCAGACTGGAGAATACATGAATGACCCAAGCCCTCAGACTTGCGTGTGCGGCAAGGGTCACAGCGCCTCAGACTGGAGAACACATGAATGACCCAAGCCCTCAGATCTGCGTGTGTGGCAAGGGTCACAGCGCCTCAGACTGGAGAACACATGAATGACCCAAGCCCTCAGACTTGCGTGTGCGGCAAGGGCCCCAGTGCTTCAGACTGGAGAACACATGAATGACCCAGCCCTCAGACTTGCGTGTGTGGCAAGGGTCCCAGCGCCTCAGACTGGAGAATCCATGAGTGACCCAGCCCTCTGACTTGCGTGTGCGGCAAGGGTCCCAGCGCCTCAGACTGGAGAATCCATGAGTGATCCAGCCCTCAGACTTGCGTGTGCGGCAAGGGTCCCAGCGCCTCAGACTGGAGAATACATGAATGACCCAGCCCTCAGACTTGCGTGTGCGGCAAGGGTCCAAGCGCCTCAGACTGGAGAATACATGAATGACACAGCCCTCAGACTTGCGTGTGCGGCAAGGGTCCCAGCGCCTCAAACTGGAGAATACATGAATGACACAGCCCTCAGACTTGCGTGTGCGGCAAGGGTCCCAGCGCCTCAGACTGAAGAATACATTAATGACCCAGCCCTCAGACTTGTGTGTGCGGCAAGGGTCACAGCGCCTCAGACGGGAGAATACATGAATGACCCAAGCCCTCAGACTTGCATGTGCGTCAAGGGTCACAGCACCTCAGACTGGAGAATACATGAATGACCCAGCCCTCAGACTTGCGTGTGTGGCAAGGGTCCCAGCGCCTCAGACTGGAGAATCCATGAGTGATCCAGCCCTCAGACTTGCGTGTGCGGCAAGGGTCCCAGCGCCTCAGACTGGAGAATACATGAATGACCCAGCCCTCAGACTTGCGTGTGCGGCAAGGGTCCAAGCGCCTCAGACTGGAGAATACATGAATGACACAGCCCTCAGACTTGCGTGTGCGGCAAGGGTCCCAGCGCCTCAAACTGGAGAATACATGAATGACACAGCCCTCAGACTTGCGTGTGCGGCAAGGGTCCCAGCGCCTCAGACTGAAGAATACATTAATGACCCAGCCCTCAGACTTGTGTGTGCGGCAAGGGTCACAGCGCCTCAGACGGGAGAATACATGAATGACCCAAGCCCTCAGACTTGCATGTGCGTCAAGGGTCACAGCACCTCAGACTGGAGAATACATGAATGACCCAAGCCCTCAGACTTGCATGTGTGGCAAGGGTCACAGCGCCTCGGACTGGAGAATGCATGAATGACCCAAGCCCTCCGACTTGCATGTGTGGCAAGGGTCACAGCGCCTCAGACTGGAGAACACATGAATGACCCAAGCTCTCAGACCTGCGTGTGCAACAATGGTCACAGCGTCTCAGACTGGAGAATACATGAATGACCCAAGCCCTCAGACTTGTGTGTGTGGCAAGGGTCACAGTGCCTCAGACTGGAGAACACATGAATGACCCAAGCCCTCAGACTTGCGTGTGCGGCAAGGGTCACAGCGCCTCCGACTGGAGAATACATGAATGACCCAGCCCTCAGACTTGCGTGTGCGGCAAGGGTCACAGCGCCTCAGACTGGAGAATACATGAATGACCCAGCCCTCAGACTTGCGTGTGCGGCAATGGTCACAGCGCCTCAGACTGGGGAATACATGAATGACCCAAGCCCTCAGACTTGCGTGTGCGGCAAGGGTCACAGCGCCTCAGACTGGAGAACACATGAATGACCCAAGCCCTCAGATCTGCGTGTGTGGCAAGGGTCACAGCGCCTCAGACTGGAGAACACATGAATGACCCAAGCCCTCAGACTTGCGTGTGCGGCAAGGGCCCCAGTGCTTCAGACTGGAGAACACATGAATGACCCAGCCCTCAGACTTGCGTGTGTGGCAAGGGTCCCAGCGCCTCAGACTGGAGAATCCATGAGTGACCCAGCCCTCAGACTTGCGTGTGCGGCAAGGGTCCCAGCGCCTCAGACTGGAGAATACATGAATGACCCAGCCCTCAGACTTGCGTGTGCGGCAAGGGTCCAAGCGCCTCAGACTGGAGAATACATGAATGACACAGCCCTCAGACTTGCGTGTGCGGCAAGGGTCCCAGCGCCTCAAACTGGAGAATACATGAATGACACAGCCCTCAGACTTGCGTGTGCGGCAAGGGTCCCAGCGCCTCAGACTGAAGAATACATGAATGACACAGCCCTCAGACTTTTTTTTTTTTTGAAAACCTTTATTGGTCATTAACACGTTGTACACTGCTCAATGCCTACAACCCACGTCTGTAGGCCGGCAGCTATAATACTCCTTACGAAGGTTTACACGTATTTCCGGTGGGGGTATATAGCTAACACAGCATGCCGCCTACAACCCAATCGGGCCGGCCGCGATGTATCTAGACGTGGGCCATAAAGGAGACTTTATAGTACCTACATGATCACAATGCAGTTCATGAGCAACAAAGCATTGAGGTTACTTTTAACATTTCAATCAACTTTACTACACATTATACACTCTTTCTTCCCCACTGTAAGCCATCTTGCTGAACAAGTGGCGTGATGGAGCTTGTAGTGTGGCGGGCATGTTTGGTGTCCTATACCAGTGTGTAGTGCCGGGCAGTTCCGGCAGTGCAGTCACCCAACCTTCAAACATAACTCAATTTCGGGGAAGGTATAACTTTTCGTGCCATGCGGAGGGGATGATGTTGTGCCATGCCATGGGTGTGTTGCAGTAAATGTTTCTCTTAGTAAGACAAGCCATACTGAAAGAAAACCTAAAGGGGGTGCTATCAGCCTCGCAGTTCGTTCCCTCCGTGCAGGTGGCGGACATACTTAGGGGTGTCCCGGTCGGTGTAATGTGTGTCCATTCTTGCAGGTCCTAGGGTATGCAGTTTCCAGAAGAGGGAGGATAGTTAGAGGGTGTGTGCGGGACTTATATCATTCCGTTGTGAAGTGGAGTGGGGCCCAGGTGTGGGGACGGTGGTGTGGTTACTGCCATTCATACCTCCGTTATCTTCCTCAGCGGATTCCTCATCAGTTTGTGACCGAAGCAGGTATGTGGTGAGGGGGCCCCATAGGTCCTTGGGGCGTGATTTAAGTGGTAAGAGGTCAGCATATTTGTGTAGGTGTTCCTGCCAAGTAGACATGTTACTAAGCCAGTCCTTGAATTTAGGCGCCCGCCCCCTGCCCCATCTGCACGCCACCAACCTTTTAGCCAACAGGAGGCTTAGTGCAAAAAATTTGCAGTGTGTCTTTATTGCCGGGTTAGTGAGTCCGAGTAAGGCTATTTTAGGACAAGGGTCCGTGGGCATACCGATCATTTCCGACACAGCCTCAAACACCTCTATCCAATACGAGGCAACTGCTCGGCATTTCCATGCCAGGTGTATGAAGTCTGCGCCCGAACTGCCACATCGGAGACATCGATCGTCGTTTCTGAGACCTAGACGGTGTAATTTAGCAGGTGTGAAGTAGAGCCGGTGCAGGAATTTATAGTGTATTAACCTAAGGTGAGCGTTGCCGGTTACGGCGTGTGTGTGAGAACAGCTCATCTCCCATTGCTCGTCCGTCATAGTATCATTTAGGTCAGTGTCCCAATCTTGCCTGGCTCTGAGGGGGGGTGGAGATGGAGCTATTTGAACATGTTTATACAACATGGAGACCACATGTCTCGGGGCGTCTGCTTGTAGCAGGGAATGAAGAGGTGCCATAAGTTCCGGCTCATCCGGGAAGTTGGGTGTGACGGATTTAATGCTTTGCCGAAGACGAACATAAAGGAAAGTATCCATCATCGTGGGGGAACTATCTCCAAAAAGTTGCGCTATCGTGCGGAAAGTACCCTGAAGGTAAAGATCTCCCCAGGTGTAAATAGCGAGTTTGGCAAGAAATTTACGTCCTATTTCTTCACGGGCGACGCTCACTCTGGGATCGTTTGCCAGCACCATCAGAGGTGAATAAAAAAAACGCACTTCCATATGCTCTGCAATACGTTTCCAGGCCCTGACAGTACAGTCTACTGTAGTCGGGTCCCTGTCCATCATATGGACTGGAGTGTAGAGATACCCCGAAGGTTTTTCTGGTCTCATGTATCCGTCTTCAACTGCCAGATGGGCCATGAATGGAGGGGGATGGAACCAGTACGAGGCGAAATGTCCTTGGGCACAATCATAGTATTTTCGGAAGTCTGGGACTTCAAACCCACCCTGGTGGTAAGGTAGCATTAGGGTCTTCAAACTGAGTCTGGCCTGTTTGCCTCCCCAGATAAGGCGCGACGTCTGAGAGTCGAGGGCGCGAAAGAAACATGAACCGGGGCTATAAGGTATATTAGTAAAAAGATATAACAGTTTGGGGAGGACCACCATTTTCACAAGAGAAATGCGGCCTGCCATAGACAATGGAAGGTGTATCCACCTGGTTACGTTGTCTGTCAATTTGTCTAGTGCCGTCCCATAGTTGGCTCTGATAAGGGCCTCCCGATTTCTGGTGATTATGATTCCTAAATATTTTAGTTCATCAGATACCCACTCTAGGGGGTAATCTAGAGGAAACTCCTTGGTCCTGTCAGTCAAGGGGAACATAGCCGATTTCGTCCAGTTTATCTGTATCCCCGCTATTGTCCCGAACTTGGTAATCTCGCGTAGCAAGGGATTTAGATTTTCTTGTGGTTTGTCCACGTAGAGGGTCATGTCATCTGCATATAATGCGATCAGTAGTTGCCGTTCTGGGTAAATGAGGGAGCGATGTTTGTGGTGTTGTCGGAGTTTGGCGGCTAGGGGTTCAATGGCGATCGCGAATAGTATCGGGGACAATGGGCAGCCCTGCCGGGTGCCCCTTTGAATCTCAAATGGAGCAGAGCGGGCACCGTTGAGCAGCACCGTGGCCTGGGGTTTGTAATATAATAACCGAATCCAGTCTAAAAAGTTAAAGGGGACTCCCATCCTTTCGAGCAGTGTAAGGAGGTAATCCCACTCCAGGGAGTCGAACGCCTTTGTGTCGTCCAGGAACACAGCAGCCGCGTCACAGTTGGGGTTAATATCTTGCAGCACGGCTTGTAAAGTACGCAAGTTGTGAGATGTGGCGCGGTTCGGGACGAACCCTGCCTGATCAGGAAGAACGAGCCGCTCCATAAGGAGGTTGAGACGCGTAGCGAGAACTTTGGCTAAGATCTTGCTGTCTGTATTTAACAAGGAGAGAGGCCGAAATGAGTCGCAATGTTCTGGTGGCTTACCCGGTTTCAGAAGTGATGTTATTAGTGCCTCTCGCATTGTGAGCGGGAGTGAGCCTTCCTCTAGCGCGGCGTAAAAGACCTGCTTCAGTATGGGTGCTAGCACATGTATAAAGGATTTATAAAAGTCGATCGGTAGGCCATCCGATCCCGGCGCATTTCCAGACTTCATGGACATGATTGCATCTTTGATCTCGTCAAGTTCGAGCTCATGGTGAAGGAATTTTTGCTGAGACGGTCCCAGCCAGGCAATAGCGGTGTCATCCAGGTATTCCTGCAAGTTAAGTGTGTCAGTTCTATGTGAGGTGTAAAGCGAGGTGTAGTGTTCAGTTAACACTTGGAGCTGTTTTGTGAGATCTCGTTGTGGTGTGCCGTGTCTGTCCAGTAAAGTAGGGACATAATTTTGGTATCTAGGGGCTCTGACTGCGGTGACAAGCGCTTTACCCAGTCTGTCTCCCTCCCCGTATATTCGAGCCGTGAAGGACTTACCCAGAAATTTGCATTCTTTATCCGCCAATTCAGAGTATTCGTTCAGTTTTTCCCTAATCTGAGCTTGAGCCGCGCGGTCCCTGCCTCCCCGAGCTATCTCTCGCTCTAGCTGGCGGAGCTCTAATTCTAGCTTGCGTATGTCTGCTCGCAATGCCTTGAAAACTCCCCCTCCCTTGGCTATACAACTTCCTCTCATCGTCACTTTGAAGGCCTCCCAAACCGTAGTGAGACTAGAAACTGAGTTAACATTCCTTTCAAAAAACTCTGTGATCTCTTGTTCTAGTTCAGCCGCAAAGGCAGTATCAGTAAGATGTGCGGGATTCAGGCGCCAGTTCAGGAAAGGGGCCATGTTAAGGGGAATCTGTAGGGAAAGGAGGACCGGTGAGTGATCAGAAAACGTCCGCGCCAGGTGACTTGCCTTGGATAACCATGGGGACAGTCCTGCTGACACAAATATATAGTCTAGGCGGGCTCAGGTTGAGTGAAATGCTGAGTGATGGGTGTCTTGCTTGGTAGTGGGGTGTAGGTGTCGCCACGTATCTACCAGGTGGTGTTCTTTCACTATTCCCAATAGTGCGCGTTGAGTATTCGTGTAGTGAGAAGCTTGCGGGCATGATCTGTCTTGCACTGGTATTAGAGCCGTGTTAAAGTCTCCCCCTAGTATCACGTGAGTTATTCCTAGGGCATGTATCTTTCCCCACATCGTGAGAAGGATATTCGGATCATCTGTGTTAGGGCCATAGTAACATGGAAACAGTATTGTGTGTGCGTGTAGCTTCCCCCAGAGCAAACAATAACGCCCCTCAGAATCTACTTCAGTTCCAGCCGGAGTGAAATGTGTCCCTCGTCTCACAAGACTTGCCACCCCTCTAGCGTAATTAGAGTAGGATGAGAACGCCTTGCACGTTGCCCATTTGGAAGCAAATGAGGGGGATCCACTTGGCATCAAATGTGTCTCCTGCAACATAGCAATGGATATCCTATGTCTGTCCAGATATCCCAAAATCTGTCTCTTCTTCCTAGGGTCATTTAACCCGCGTATATTCCAGGAGGCCACCTGGAACAGCGAGGCTGACTGCGGTTCATCTACGTCCCCCATATCTCTTTCAGAAAAACTGTGTAACAAAGGTTTGCAACATCCATGTGTCTATAGCTTTTGGCATCATATATGTAACGTGACCCCCATCTATCCTCTTGGCATGCCCAACATATGGAGTAAATGATAAACAGTTCTGTCATACAAGCATCAAGTTGTAACATTTCCCCTCCCACACCGGCTTCCTCAACTTGCCGGGCATTTGGAACCCACCCATTCCCAACTATTCCACCTCCTCCCCAACTTAAAAACAAAAGTAACGTCACAGATCCCTCCATTCTACGACAGAAGGGAGGCTATGGGGTTCGCCCATCGGGGGTCCGTTCTAGGGGCACCCAACCTGCCCTCCACCTCCCTATTTGCACCCACTTGGAGCCAGGCATGTACCTGGACACACTACGTGGGACGGAGGTGGGCGATCGAGCCTATCAAATATATATACCAGGTTAATCAACAGCGTTAAATTGTACCTCACCAGATTATTGGAGTCACGTTCGTCCCCACCCATCTTAAGTGTAGCAACCGTAGTGATTGCGTTCTATTCTTGCAGGTTCATAGGCGAAGGGGATCTGGAGCGACGGCTTTCAGCTTCTTCTCTGGCTTTGTCTTTTTTGTGTTGTTTGAGGAAGTCCTCCACCTGTTGAGGATTTTGAAAGAAGTGTTGCTTGCCTCTGTAGGAGACTTTCAATTTTGCCGGATACAGCATGGCGTACGTCATCTCTTGATCTTGAAGCTTCTTTTTCACTCCTGAGAATTTCCTCCTGGCTTCCTGTACCGCAGGGGTGAAGTCTGGGAAAAAGGAGAGTGTAGTATTGCAGTATCCCACGGTGCCAATCTCTCTTGCTCGACGCAGCACCGCGTCTCGATCTCTATAATTAAGGAACCTCGCAATGATGGGGCGAGGTTGGGCACCTGGCGGTGGGCGTGCGGCCAGGGATCTGTGGGCTCGTTCTACTATTAAGTGCGAGGAGAATGATTCTTTACCAAAGAGTTCGACGACCAAATTCTCGATAAACACCTCCATTTTCCCTGTGTTGGTGGACTCCGCCAGGCCCAGGACGCGAATGTTGTTGCGTCTGGACCTCGCTTCTAAATCCTCGTTTTTCTCCGCAATGATTTTTAGGAGCCTGTCCATTTGGGTCACCTGTCTGCTATTAGAAGTGGCGCCATCTTCCAATTCAGAAATCCTGTCCTCCGCGTCCTTAATTCTGGTGTCGTGTTGTTCCAGCTTAGTGACCACACTGTTCATGCGGGTGTTTATCGTGTCAATCTTGGAATCGATGTTTGTCAAGCTCTGTTGCATGCTTATCAGCAAGGCTTTCCAGTCTTCGTCAGGGGGTCCTCGGGCGGTAGGGCTACCTTCAGAATCCTGTACACCTCTGGGGTTTTTCTTAGCTTCAAACGGTATTTTAGTTTGTTTGTCGTCATTTCGGCCCATGTCGCGTCTTGGCGTACGCGAAGCTAATGTGACAGTAGCAGCCAGAGTGCGGTGAAGTGATGCCTTGTTCAGTCGTCCGGGAGAAGACGGGGCAAAGTGGGACTGCGGACAGCACACCTTCTGGAAGTGGCACTCAGGGCACAGTTCAGATCAGCAGCGTCTTCTGTGGCGTGAGTTATTCCGTTGACCCACGGTATATATATGAGCACAATGGGTCTGACTGTTTGTCCTCCCCAGCCTCAGGTTGAGCAGGAGATGATTGCGGGACAGATTACACCCTGTGGCTTCGCTGTTGACGAGGCGTTCCTGCTGAAGCCACCACAAGGCTCCCCCACACCCAGACAGCAACAGGTGAGTACCACAAGTGGATGGAGCCACCTCAACTGAGGGTGGTGTTATGCTGCAGGTTGCTGGAGCCGCCGGCAGCTGTCCGACCTGTAACTAGTATGTCCCTCGTGGTTCCAGGCGGCTCGAGTATGTAGTACTAGCAATTTCCGGGTGTCTCCCGGTATTTCGTGGTGATGCAGCAGCGTATTTATCTGATGAGGCACATCCCGCCAGGTAGTCCACCCCCTCAATGCAAATGGGTGAGTCTTTAGCCGTCCGTCTCGTCCCCCAGGCAGTGAGATCAGGCACAGGAGACAATATTAGGCCAGAGCCGTTCCGATCTACAGGCAGTCACCGGCAGGTAAGGGGCAGCGGGGAGGTCGCTGCAGGGTAGCGGGAGGTTCCTGCTATCTTATGTGGAAATGTTCTCCCGGCCTCACTAGCACCGCGTCCGGACCTCCAGGCCTCGGGGGCGGCAGACGGCAGCTTCCGGCAGTGTGCAGGCAGCGGGGAGGCCGCGGTTGATGAGCGGACATGTACAGCCGCTGTGCGCTGTTTTGCAAACTGACTCCCAGCGTCTGTCGAAAACTGTGCCCCGGGCTCCACACTCAACGACACAGCCGATAAATTAGTGTGTAGCGGAGTGACGGCCGTTATTCTATGCAGCTATCGGGCCAGTGAAGCTTGCCAGCAGTTCCTAACTTTCGCGCTCTTTTTTCCCCCGTATCGGTGTTCCTCATTTGTAATTAATTCCCGTCTCATTCAAGGAGGGCTCACCTGCAGTATAGGAAGTTTCTCCCTCAGCAAAACACTGGCGCAGGTTTATTGGTGGCTTCGATATTTTCCGTCAGTAGATGCTGCCACAGCTCCGGTGAGGCCGCGAAGCCCCGGTGTGTCCCAGCAGGCTGGCCCCGGATCGGCAGACCTCGGACCGACGCCTCAGTCCGCCTACCGGCAAATCGATGGTTAACTCCGCCCACTGCCGGACAATTTCGACGTTCTTGGCACCGCTGTGATCGGTGAAGCGTCGCAGAGACAATGGCGATGTGATCGGGTAGATTTTCCCGGTCAGGATGGACAAGAGGATGGTACAAAGGCTCGATCTGGCGAGAGCCTCACAACAGTGCGGCCATCTTGGTTTGGCGCCACCTAGCGCCCCCCCGACACAGCCCTCAGACTTGCGTGTGCGGCAAGGGTCACAGCGCCTCAGACTGGAGAATACATGAATGACGCAGCCCTCAGACTTGCGTGTGCGGCAAGGGTCCAGCGCCTCAGACTGGAGAATACATGAATGACCCAGCCCTCAGACTTGCGTGTGCAGCAAGGGTTCCAGCGCCTCAGACTGGAGAATACATGAATGACCCAGCCCTCAGACTGGTGTGTGCGGCAAGGGTCACAGCGCCTCAGACGGGAGAATACATGAATGACCCAGCCCTCAGACTTGCGTGTGCGGCAAGGGTCACAGTGCCTCAGACTGGAGAATACATGAATGACCCAGCCCTCAGACTTCGTGTGCGGCAAGGGTCACAGCGCCTCAGACTGGAGAATACGTGAATGACCCAAGCCCTCAGACTTGCGTGTGCGGCAAGGGTCTCAGCGCCTCAGACTGGAGATCACGTGAATGACCCAAGCCCTCAGACTTGCGTGTGTGGCAAGTGTCACAGCGCCTCAGACTGGAGAACACGTGAATGACCCAAGCCCTCAGACTTGCGTGTGCGGCAAGGGCCACAGCGCCTCAGACTGGAGAACACATGAATGACACAAGCCCTCAGACTTGCGTGTGCGGCAAGGGCCCCAGCGCCTCAGACTGGAGAACACATGAATGACCCAGCCCTAAGACTTGCGTGTGCGGCAAGGGCCCCAGCGCCTCAGACTGGAGAACAAATGAATGACCCAGCCCTCAGACTTGCGTGTGCGGCAAAGGTCCCAGCGCCTCAGACTGGAGAATACATGAATGACCCAGCCCTCAGACTTGCGTGTGTGGCAAGGGTCCCAGCGCCTCAGACTGGAGAATACATGAATGACCCAGCCCAAAGACTTGCGTGTGCGGCAAGGGTCCCAGCGCCTCAGACTGGAGAATACAAGAATGACCCAGCCCTCAGACTTGCATGTGCGGCAATGGTCCCAGCGCCTCAGACTGGAGAATACACGAATGACCCAGCCCTCAGACTTGCGTGTGCGGCAAGGGTCCCAGCACCTCAGACTGGAGAATACATGAATTACCCAGCCCAAAGACTTGCGTGTGCGGCAAGGGTCCCAGCGCCTCAGACTGGAGAATACAGGAATGACCCAGCCCTCAGACTTGCGTGTGCGGCAATGGTCCCAGCACCCCAGACTGGAGAATACACGAATGACCCAGCCCTCAGACTTGCGTGTGCGGCAAGGGTCCCAGCACCTCAGACTGGAGAATACATGAATGACCCAGCCCTCAGACTTGCGTGTGCGGCAAGAGTCCCAGTGCCTCGGACTGGAGAATACATTAATGACCCAGCCCTCAGACTTGCGTGTGCGGCAAGGTTTACAGTGCCTCAGACGGGAGAATACATGAATGACCCAGCCCTCGGACTTGCGGGTGCGGCAACGGTCCCAGCGCCTCAGACTGGAGAATACATGAATGACCCGAGCCCTCAGACCTGCGTGTGCGACAAGGGTCCCAGTGCCTCAGACTGGAGAATACATGAATGACCCAGCCCTCAGACTTGCGTGTGCGGCAAGGGTCCAGCGCCTCAGACTGGAGAATACATGAATGACCCAGCCCTCAGACTTGCGTGTGCGGCAAGGGTCCCAGCGCCTCAGACTGGAGAATACATGAATGACCCAGCCCTCAGACTTGCGTGTGCGGCAAGGGTCACAGCGCCTCAGACGGGAGAATACATGAATGACCCAGCCCTCAGACTTGCGTGTGCGGCAAGGGTCACAGCCCCTCAGACTGGAGAATACATGAATGACCCAAGCCCTCAGACTTGCGTGTGCGGCAAGGGTTACAGCGCCTCAGACTGGAGAATACATAAATGACCCAAGCCCTCTGACTTGCGTGTGCGGCAAGGGTCACAGCGCCTCAGACTGGATGAATACATGAATTACCCAAGCCCTCAGACTTGCGTGTGCGGCAAGGGTCACAGCGCCTCAGACTGGAGAACACATGAATGACCCAAGCCCTCAGATCTGCGTGTGCGGCAAGGGCCACAGCGCCTCAGACTGGAGAACACATGAATGACCCAAGCCCTCAGACTTGCGTGTGCGGCAAGGGCCCCAGCGCCTCAGACTGGAGAACACATGAATGACCCAGCCCTCAGACTTGCGTGTGCGGCAATGGCCCCAGCGCCTCAGACTGGAGAACACATGAATGACCCAAGCCCTCAGACTTGCGTGTGCGGCAAGGGTCCCAGCGCCTCAGACTGGAGAATACATGAATGACCCAGCCCTCAGACTTGCGTGTGTGGCAAGGGTCCCAGCGCCTCAGACTGGAGAATACATGAATGACCCAGCCCAAAGACTTGCGTGTGCGGCAAGGGTCCCAGCGCCTCAGACTGGAGAATGTAGGAATGACCCAGCCCTCAGACTTGCGGGTGCGGCAAGGGTCCCAGCGCCTCAGACTGGAGAATACATGAATGACCCGAGCCCTCAGACCTGCGTGTGCGGCAAGGGTCCCAGCGCCTCAGACTGGAGAATACATGAATGACCCAGCCCTCAGACTTGCGTGTGCGGCAAGGGTCCAGCGCCTCAGACTGGAGAATACATGAATGACCCAGCCCTCAGACTTGCGTGTGCGGCAAGGGTCCCAGCTCCTCAGACTGGAGAATACATGAATGACCCAGCCCTCAGACTTGCGTGTGCGGCAAGGGTCACAGCGCCTCAGACGGGAGAATACATGAATGACCCAGCCCTCAGACTTGCGTGTGCCGCAAGGGTCACAGCCCCTCAGACTGGAGAATACATGAATGACCCAAGCCCTCAGACTTGCGTGTGCGGCAAGGGTTACAGCGCCTCAGACTGGAGAATACATAAATGACCCAAGCCCTCTGACTTGCGTGTGCGGCAAGGGTCACAGCGCCTCAGACTGTAGAATACATGAATGACCCAAGCCCTCAGACTTGCGTGTGCGGCAATGGTCACAGCGCCTCAGACTGGAGAATACATAAATGACCCAAGCCCTCAGACTTGCGTGTGCGGCAAGGGTCACAGCGCCTCAGACTGGAGAACACATGAATGACCCAAGCCCTCAGACTTGCGTGTGCGGCAAGAGTCACAGCGGCTAAGACTGGAGAACACATGAATGACCCAGCCCTCAGACTTGCGTATGCGGAAATGGCCCCAGCGCCTCAGACTGGAGAATACATGAATGACCCAGCCCTCAGACTTGCGTGTGCGGCAAGGGTCCCAGCGCCTCAGACTGGAGAATACATGAATGACCCAGCCCTCAGACTTGCGTGTGCGGCAAGTGTCCCAGCGTCTCAGACTGGAGAATACATGAATGACCCAGCCCTCAGACTTGCGTTTGCGGCAAGGGTCCCAGTGCCTCAGACTGGAGAACACATGAATGATCCAGCCCTCAGACTTGCGTGTGCGGCAAGGGTCCCAGCACCTCAGACTGGAGAATACATGAATGACCCAGCCCTCAGACTTGCGTGTGCGGCAAGGGCCCCAGCGCCTCAGACTGGAGAATACATGAATGACCCAGCCCTCAGATTTGCCTGTGCGGCAAGGGTCCCAGCGCCTCAGACTGGAGAATACATGAACAACCCAGCCCTCAGACTTGCGTGTGCGGCAAGGGTCCCAGCGCCTCAGACTAGAGAATTCATGAATGACCAAGCCCTCAGACTTACATGTGCGGCAAGGGTCCCAGCGCCTCAGACTGGAGAATACATGCATGACCCAGCCCTCAGACTTGCGTGTGCCGCAATGGTCCCAGCGCCTCAGACTGGAGAATACATGAATGACACAGCCCTCAGACTTGCGTGTGCCGCAAGGGTCACAGCGCCTCAGACTGGAGAAGACATGAATGACCCAGCCCTCAGACTTGCGTGTGCGGCAAGGGTCCCAGCACCTCAGACTGGAGAATACATGAATGACCCAGCCCTCAGACTTGCGTGTGCGGCAAGAGTCCCAGTGCCTCGGACTGGAGAATACATTAATGACCCAGCCCTCAGACTTGCGTGTGCGGCAAGGTTTACAGTGCCTCAGACGGGAGAATACATGAATGACCCAGCCCTCGGACTTGCGGGTGCGGCAACGGTCCCAGCGCCTCAGACTGGAGAATACATGAATGACCCGAGCCCTCAGACCTGCGTGTGCGACAAGGGTCCCAGTGCCTCAGACTGGAGAATACATGAATGACCCAGCCCTCAGACTTGCGTGTGCGGCAAGGGTCCAGCGCCTCAGACTGGAGAATACATGAATGACCCAGCCCTCAGACTTGCGTGTGCGGCAAGGGTCCCAGCGCCTCAGACTGGAGAATACATGAATGACCCAGCCCTCAGACTTGCGTGTGCGGCAAGGGTCACAGCGCCTCAGACGGGAGAATACATGAATGACCCAGCCCTCAGACTTGCGTGTGCGGCAAGGGTCACAGCCCCTCAGACTGGAGAATACATGAATGACCCAAGCCCTCAGACTTGCGTGTGCGGCAAGGGTTACAGCGCCTCAGACTGGAGAATACATAAATGACCCAAGCCCTCTGACTTGCGTGTGCGGCAAGGGTCACAGCGCCTCAGACTGGATGAATACATGAATTACCCAAGCCCTCAGACTTGCGTGTGCGGCAAGGGTCACAGCGCCTCAGACTGGAGAACACATGAATGACCCAAGCCCTCAGATCTGCGTGTGCGGCAAGGGCCACAGCGCCTCAGACTGGAGAACACATGAATGACCCAAGCCCTCAGACTTGCGTGTGCGGCAAGGGCCCCAGCGCCTCAGACTGGAGAACACATGAATGACCCAGCCCTCAGACTTGCGTGTGCGGCAAGGGTCCCAGCGCCTCAGACTGGAGAATACATGAATGACCCGAGCCCTCAGACCTGCGTGTGCGGCAAGGGTCCCAGCGCCTCAGACTGGAGAATACATGAATGACCCGAGCCCTCAGACCTGCGTGTGCGGCAAGGGTCCCAGCGCCTCAGACTGGAGAATACATGAATGACCCAGCCCTCAGACTTGCGTGTGCGGCAAGGGTCCAGCGCCTCAGACTGGAGAATACATGAATGACCCAGCCCTCAGACTTGCGTGTGCGGCAAGGGTCCCAGCTCCTCAGACTGGAGAATACATGAATGACCCAGCCCTCAGACTTGCGTGTGCGGCAAGGGTCACAGCGCCTCAGACGGGAGAATACATGAATGACCCAGCCCTCAGACTTGCGTGTGCCGCAAGGGTCACAGCCCCTCAGACTGGAGAATACATGAATGACCCAAGCCCTCAGACTTGCGTGTGCGGCAAGGGTTACAGCGCCTCAGACTGGAGAATACATAAATGACCCAAGCCCTCTGACTTGCGTGTGCGGCAAGGGTCACAGCGCCTCAGACTGGAGAATACATGAATGACCCAAGCCCTCAGACTTGCGTGTGCGGCAATGGTCACAGCGCCTCAGACTGGAGAATACATAAATGACCCAAGCCCTCAGACTTGCGTGTGCGGCAAGGGTCACAGCGCCTCAGACTGGAGAACACATGAATGACCCAAGCCCTCAGACTTGCGTGTGCGGCAAGAGTCACAGCGGCTAAGACTGGAGAACACATGAATGACCCAGCCCTCAGACTTGCGTATGCGGAAATGGCCCCAGCGCCTCAGACTGGAGAATACATGAATGACCCAGCCCTCAGACTTGCGTGTGCGGCAAGGGTCCCAGCGCCTCAGACTGGAGAATACATGAATGACCCAGCCCTCAGACTTGCGTGTGCGGCAAGTGTCCCAGCGTCTCAGACTGGAGAATACATGAATGACCCAGCCCTCAGACTTGCGTTTGCGGCAAGGGTCCCAGTGCCTCAGACTGGAGAACACATGAATGATCCAGCCCTCAGACTTGCGTGTGCGGCAAGGGTCCCAGCACCTCAGACTGGAGAATACATGAATGACCCAGCCCTCAGACTTGCGTGTGCGGCAAGGGCCCCAGCGCCTCAGACTGGAGAATACATGAATGACCCAGCCCTCAGATTTGCCTGTGCGGCAAGGGTCCCAGCGCCTCAGACTGGAGAATACATGAACAACCCAGCCCTCAGACTTGCGTGTGCGGCAAGGGTCCCAGCGCCTCAGACTAGAGAATTCATGAATGACCAAGCCCTCAGACTTACATGTGCGGCAAGGGTCCCAGCGCCTCAGACTGGAGAATACATGAATGACACAGCCCTCAGACTTGCGTGTGCCGCAAGGGTCACAGCGCCTCAGACTGGAGAAGACATGAATGACCCAGCCCTCAGACTTGCATGTGCGGCAAGGGTCACAGTGCCTCAGACGGGAGAATACATGAATGACCCAGCCCTCAGACTTGCGTGTGCGGCAAGGGTCACAGCGCCTCTGAAGGGAGAATACATGAATGACCCAGCCCTCAGACTTGCGTGTGCGGCAAGGGTCACAGCGCCTCTGAAGGGAGAATACATGAATGACCCAGCCCTCAGACTTGCATGTGCGGCAAGGGTCACAGCGCCTCAGACGGGAGAATACATGAATGACCCAGCCCTCAGACTTGCATGTGCGGCAAGGGTCACAGCGCCTCAGACGGGAGAATACAGGAATGACCCATCCCTCAGACTTGCGTGTGCGGCAAGGGTCACAGCGCCTCAGACTGGAGAATACATGAATGACCCAGCCCTCAGACTTGCGTGTGCGGCAAGGGTCACAGCGCCTCAGACTGGAGAATACATGAATGACCCAAGCCCTCAGACTTGCGTGTGCAGCAAGGGCCCCAGCGCCTCAGACTGGAGAACGCATGAATGACCCAGCCCTCAGACTTGCGTGTGAGGCAAGGGTCCCAGCGCCTCAGACTGGAGAATACATGAATGTCCAAGACCTCAGACTTGCGTGTGCGGCAAGGGTCCCAGCGCCTCAGACTGGAGAATACATGAATGACCAAACCCTCAGACTTGCGTGTGCGGCAAGGGTCCCAGCGCCTCAGACTGGAGAATACATGAATGACCCAGCCCTCAGACTTGTGAGTGCGGCAAGGGTCCCGGGGCCATAGACTGGAGAATACATGAATGACCCAGCCCTCAGACTTGCGTGTGCGGCAAGGGTCCCAGCGCCTCAGACTGGAGAATACATGAATGACCCAGCCCTCAGACTTGAGTGTGCGGCAAGAGTCCCAGCGCCTCAGACTGGAGAATACATGAATGACCCAGCCCTCAGACTTGCGTGTGCGGCAAGGTTCACAGTGCCTCAGACGGGAGAATACATGAATGACCCAGCCCTCAGACTTGCGGGTGCGGCAAGGGTCCCAGCGCCTCAGACTGGAGAATACATGAATGACCTGAGCCCTCAGACCTGCGTGTGCGGCAAGGGTCCCAGCGCCTCAGACTGGAGAATACATGAATGACCCAGCCCTCAGACTTGCATGTGCGGCAAGGGTCCAGCGCCTCAGACTGGAGAATACATGAATGACCCAGCCCTCAGACTTGCGTGTGCGGCAAGGGTCCCAGCGCCTCAGACTGGAGAATACATGAATGACCCAGCCCTCAGACTTGCGTGTGCGGCAAGGGTCACAGCGCATCAGACGGGAGAATACATGAATGACCCAGCCCTCAGACTTGCGTGTGCGGCAAGGGTCACAGCCCCTCAGACTGGAGAATACATGAATGACCCAAGCCCTCAGACTTGCGTGTGCATCAAGGGTTACAGCGCCTCAGACTGGAGAATACATTAATTACCCAAGCCCTCTGACTTGCGTGTGCGGCAAGGGTCACAGCACCTCAGACTGGAGAATACATGAATGACCCAAGCGCTCAGACTTGCGTGTGCGGCAATGGTCACAGCGCCTCAGACTGGAGAATACATAAATGACCCAAGCCCTCAGACTTGCGTGTGCGGCAAGGGTCACAGCGCCTCAGACTGGAGAACACATGAATGACCCAAGCCCTCAGACTTGCGTGTGCGGCAAGAGTCACAGCGGCTCAGACTGGAGAACACATGAATGACCCAAGCCCTCAGACTTGCGTGTGCGGCAAGGGCCCCAGCGCCTCAGACTGGAGAACCCTTGAATGACACAAGCACTCAGAATTGGGTGTGCGGCAAGGGCCATAGCGCCTCAGCCTGGAGAACACATGAATGACCCAGCCCTCAGACTTGCGTATGCGGAAAGGGCCCCAGCGCCTCAGACTGGAGGATACATGAATGACCCAGCCCTCAGACTTGCGTGTGCGGCAAGGGTCCCAGCGCCTCAGACTGGAGAATACATGAATGACCCAGCCCTCAGACTTGCGTGTGCGGCAAGTGTCCCAGCGCCTCAGACTGGAGAATACATGAATGACCCAGCCCTCAGACTTGCGTTTGCGGCAAGGGTCCCAGCGCCTCAGACTGGAGAACACATGAATGACCCAGCCCTCAGACTTGCGTGTGCGGCAAGGGTCCCAGCACCTCAGACTGGAGAATACATGAATGACCCAGCCCTCAGACTTGCGTGTGCGGCAAGGGCCCCAGCGCCTCAGACTGGAGAATACATGAATGACCCAGCCCTCAGATTTGCCTGTGCGGCAAGGGTCCCAGCGCCTCAGACTGGAGAATACATGAACGACGCAGCCCTCAGACTTGCGTGTGCGGCAAGGGTCCCAGCGCCTCAGACTAGAGAATTCATGAATGACCCAGCCCTCAGACTTACATGTGCGGCAAGGGTCCCAGCGCCTCAGACTGGAGAATACATGAATGACCCAGCCCTCAGACTTGCGTGTGCGGCAAGGGTCCCAGCGCCTCAGACTGGAGAATACATGAATGACACAGCCCTCAGACTTGCATGTGCCGCAAGGGTCACAGCGCCTCAGACTGGAGAAGACATGAATGACCCAGCCCTCAGACTTGCATGTGCGGCAAGGGTCACAGTGCCTCAGATGGGAGAATACATGAATGACCCAGCCCTCATACTTGCGTGTGCGGCAAGGGTCACAGCGCCTCAGAAGGGAGAATACATGAATGACCCAGCCCTCAGACTTGCGTGTGCGGCAAGGTTCACAGCGCCTCAGACGGGAGAATACATGAATGACCCAGCCCTCAGACTTGCGTGTGCGGCAAGGGTCACAGCACCTCAGACAGGAGAATACATGAATGACCCATCCCTCAGACTTGCGTGTGCGGCAAGGGTCACAGCGCCTCAGACTGGAGAATACATGAATGACCCAGCCCTCAGACTTGCGTGTGCGGCAAGGGTCACAGCGCCTCAGACTGGAGAATACATGAATGACCCAAGCCCTCAGACTTGCGTGTGCAGCAAGGGCCCCAGCGCCTCAGACTGGAGAACACATGAATGACCCAGCCCTCAGACTTGCATGTGAGGCAAGGGTCCCAGCGCCTCAGACTGGAGAATACATGAATGACCAAGACCTCAGACTTGCGTGTGCGGCATGGGTCCCAGCGCCTCAGACTGGAGAATACATGAATGACCCAACCCCCAGACTTGCGTGTGCGGCAAGGGTCCCAGCGCCTCAGACTGGAGAATACATGAATGACCCAGCCCTCAGACTTGTGAGTGCGGCAAGGGTCCCGGCGCCATAGACTGGAGAATACATGAATGACCCAGCCCTCAGACTTGCGTGTGCGGCAAGGGTCCCAGCGCCTCAGACTGGAGAATACATGAATGACCCAGCCCTCAGACTTGCGTGTGCGGCAAGGGCCCCAGCGCCTCAGACTGGAGAATACATGAATGACACAGCCCTCAGACTTGTGAGTGCGGCAAGGGTCACAGAGCCTTAGACTAGAGAATACATTAATGACCCAGCCCTCAGACTTGCGTGTGCGGCAAGGGTCACAGCCCCTCAGACTCGAGAATACATGAATGACCCAAGCCCTCAGACTTGCGTGTGCGGCAAGGGACACAGCGCCTCAGACTGGAGAATACATGAATGACCTAAGCCCTCAGACTTGCGTGTGCGGCAAGGGTCACAGCGCCTCAGACTGGAGAATACATGAATGACCCAGCCCTCAGACTTGTGAGTGCGGCAAGGGTCCCGGCGCCATAGACTGGAGAATACATGAATGACCCAGCCCTCAGACTTGCGTGTGCGGCAAGGGTCCCAGCGCCTCAGACTGGAGAATACATGAATGACCTAGCCCTCAGACTTGCGTGTGCGGCAAGGGCCCCAGTGCCTCAGACTGGAGAATACATGAATGACACAGCCCTCAGACTTGTGAGTGCGGCAAGGGTCACAGAGCCTCAGACTGGAGAATACATTAATGACCCAGCCCTCAGACTCGTGTGTGCGGCAAGGGTCACAGCCCCTCAGACTCGAGAATACATGAATGACCCAAGCCCTCAGACTTGCGTGTGCGGCAAGGGACACAGCGCCTCAGACTGGAGAATACATGAATGACCTAAGCCCTCAGACTTGCGTGTGTGGCAAGGGTCACAGCGCCTCAGACTGGAGAACACATGAATGACCCAAGCCCTCAGACTTGCGTGTGCGGCAAGGGTCCCAAAGCCTCAGACTGGAGAATACATGAATGACCCAGCCCTCAAACTTGCGTGTGCGGCAAGGGTCACATCGCCTCAGACTGGAGAATACATGAATGACCCAGCCCTCAGACTTGCGTGTGCGGCAAGGGTCCCAGCGCCTCAGACTGGAGAATACATGAATGACCCAGCCCTCAGACTTGCGTGTGCGGCAAGGGTCACAGCGCCTCAGACTGGAGAACACATGAATGACCCAAGCCCTCAGACTTGCGTGTGCGGCAAGGGTCACATCGCCTCAGACTGGAGAATACATGAATGACCCAGCCCTCAGACTTGCGTGTGCGGCAAGGGTCCCAGCGCCTCAGACTGGAGAATACATGAATGACACAGCCCTCAGACTTGCGTGTGCGGCAAGGGTCACAGCGCCTCAGACTGGAGAATACATGAATGACCCAGCCCTCAGACTTGCGTGTGCGGCAAGGGGTCACAGCACCTCAGACGGGAGAATACATGACTGACCCAGCCCTCAGACTTGTGTGTGCGGCAAGCGTCACAGCGCCTCAGAAGGGAGAATACATAAATGACCCAAGCCCTCAGACTTGCGTGTGCGGCAAGGGTCACAGCGCCTCAGACTGGAGAATACATGAATGACCTAAGCCCTCAGACTTGCGTGTGCGGCAAGGGTCACAGCGCCTCAGACTGGAGAACACATGAATGACCCAAGCCCTCAGACTTGCGTGTGCGGCAAGGGTCACATCGCCTCAGACTGGAGAATACATGAATGACCCAGCCCTCAGACTTGCGTGTGCGGCAAGGGTCCCAGCGCCTCAGACTGGAGAATACATGAATGACACAGCCCTCAGACTTGCGTTGTAGTGTAGTTCCTATAGTCCCAATTGGCTCTGCGCATTGGAATAATATCTTCAGTAGTGTAGACGTAGGACTGAGGTTAACTAGGTCTCTACTGACTATATTAGACTTAAGTTTTTTGCCAGCTTGTTCACTAGAAACTTTCTCGAATAAGCGAGGAGGAGTTTAACCTCCCTGGATAAACAAGAAGGGATTTAGTTTCTGACAACCATAAAACATGACAACTTTGCTCTCCCTGAATAAGAGTGTATCTCTAGAGTCGTGTGAAAACAAAAGGCAGCTATTTCACTCAGTCAATAAGTGCGTACTTAGTTTCACCAGATTGCAGAGAAAAGAGAGACGGGCGTTTTCAATAAAAGGTGTTATTTATTGAGCAGTCTCCTTCCTCATACAAGAGAAATCAATTGCTACAATTGCAATACTTATAGTTAAGTAAAGTGCATATATTAAAAGCAGGATTACAAAATAATACGGTAAAAGCATTGATATGGTTTCTTAGCCATATGATACTTTAAAATGGATAAAAGATATACATACATATATACATTGACTAATCGTACTCATCTGGTGCTTCTAACTACGCCTACCCCCGTGTACCTGACCTAAGCCTAATACGTGGGAGGGAGTAAGTAAGTAGCAGTTTAAGTTAAGTTTGTTTTGCCAAGAATCTGACTCAAGAATTCTCTGTAAGGGTTTAGTCAGTTCAGTACCTGGGTATTAGAAGGCAGGAGGGCTGGTATCTCTCTCTAAGGACTCGGTATCCCAGTCCCCCGCAAGGGTGGGCTGGAAACGCCGGAGGCTGGATTTCTCGGCAGGAGAAAAGACAGAGTCTTTCTCAGCGCATCAAAAGGGAGGGGCAGCGACCGTGGGCTCTCGCATCAGCTGGGCTCTCGGCAAGTAGATAGCTGCTCCAGATTCACCACCACCGTGTCTTTGCTTAAGGCAACGTTGGTATATTTATACCTGAAAGGTGCCGGGTTTGACGTAAGGCTGGACATAAGACGTCAATAAAGATGTCACTAAGAACTGTTCGTTCTTACAGTGTTTTACATGAGTTCTTGGACAAAATCAAAACAAAGGCAGCGGGGATTTCCCAGGTTGCTGGAGGCTTGGATTTGTTTAAGAACTCGGTGTGCTTTCTAGGGAGCTGGAGGAATAGGCTTGCTTAATGTGACAGCATGCGCTATGACTGAATTATGAAAAGGGTTTCTATGCCGTTGTAGGGATATTATTGATTTATAACCGGACAAGGGCAAAGAATAGGAATATCGATTCAGGTACCTAGATAAACACACTACACCCACTCCACGAATTCATGTCCATAATTACTAAAACTAAGCAATAGTAAACATATCTAACGGTGCATGTGTATACCGATCCACCCCAAAATACATTTTTGCATTTGAAATGGCATATGCGAAATACACGAAAAATGAGTATAGGTACAGTATTTCAAGCAGAGTAATCATTCATTAAATAGGATGCGTATATCAGCGGAATGATTTTGCGAAATTACACATGAAATGGCTCTTAATACAGAAAAAAATGTGCGAGACCACTTCATCACATATAAATACAGTTATTTGTAAATATGCTAGAGGCTGAGGTAATATATAGTCTCTAGAGTTCCTAAAAATAGAAGCTCTGTTCTCTAAGAATAGTTCTACTTTAAGCAGAGGATGAGTGCCAAAAAAGTAAATATTTTGGAATCGGGGAAAAAAAGAATTTCGTTTTTCAGGGGAAGAAGAAAAAAAACAGTTCCAAATATTTCCAGTAGCTTTTGTTTTTCAAAGCTGAAGGCCAAATTCAGAGTTCAGGGAACGCTGTGTGCTCGTTTGCTTAAAAGTTATTCTTTTTGTTCGGGGGAGAACATCATTTCAGACAGACTTTCAAAAAAGCAGTTTACCGCTTCAGGTGAAAGTTCGACCAAGTTGGAAAATGTCGCTACCATGCAGTCGTGAGCATGATTGCTTTCAATGATGACAGGATCAGCACTGCTCACAGAAGGTCGTACCTGGTTGATGCTGCTCTCATCTCGTACTTCACTAGCCTTTAATCGCAGTGGTGTCGTTTCCACGAATGCCGTCATCAGGATAGGTAACCGCTGGGAACAACACGATGCATGAGCCTTCACGGGACTTAGCAAAGTATCTGTATCCAATGGTACTTCTGATTGTAGTGTGAGACAGATGTCCAGCACGCATTCTTCTCCGCACAGCATACATCTTAACACAGGTAAGATACAATTCTTCCAGATGGGTCTGAATGAAAGAAACCAGGTCATATTTAGATCTCTTAGCCAGGCTAATCCAAGGACTTTAGTTATGCGGTCCCGATAGCGTATAGCTAGGATCGTTTCTTCCATTGTTGCTGGAGTCTTGTCTGTGACATGGCTTGCCATAATGAAGCAGGAGTATCAAAAATAAAATGCCTGCTACGAGTCCCAACAGGAGTGGAAGGCCGCCAAAGATCGAATGGACAAAATTAGGAAAGATGCCCAGGACTGCTTTGAAGGGTGTCAACAGTCCCGAAAAAATCGTCTTAAATACATGTGGGATCCCATTCGTATCTGACATGTTAAAGATTTGGCTTAGCATTTCCGAGAAAATTAAAGGGCAATTTGTTGATAATAATGCATGTATCTCTGTCGTTGTCCTTGCAACTTGGAGATCATACGTTTCTTTCGATGACGTCAAGGGCACAGGCGTCTGTAGAAGAACAGACTTCATTCTGCTTAAAGTATCAATTTGAATAGAAGAGATTTTTAAACTGGGCCAAATTTTTCCCTCGCTGTCTGGAGTGTCGTTCGGATACAATACTTGCATACAACAAGTGACCATCTGCATATATAGAGGCTGCTTTGAAACGTTTTTGACGCTGTTTGCATGGTCCCATTATGAAATCACGCAAGTCAGCACCTTCTTTAAGTAAAGTCAAGTGTTGCTTAATTTCTGCCAGTGTGGATGTCTGTAGCCATTCGAGGCAGAGTTTTCCTATACTGTATGTTGTTACTATCCCTGGATGTTGTCTCTGGGAGTATCTAGGCTCTGGCCTGGTCAATTTGAACCCCTGTATTTTGTTCAGGAATCTATCTTGCCAGTTGTTTGTGTCTGTGGGCCAGATCAACCATTTTTTTCCAATCAGGATGTCTTCTGTTTTGGTTAAAAATATAGGATACGTCTATCTCGACATCTGTAGTGCTATTACTGTCAGGTATTGGCTTTGGAATAGACGGTTTGTTTAAGTCTTTGATTTTGGCTATGCCAAGACAGGTTGTCTGTTGAATTGTGTCATTCAAGAATATAATTTGTTCTGGGATCATGCAGGCTCTAAATAATGATTCTATACCTTGGACCTGCCAATCTCTTGTACCCCAGATGGTTTTCGTTTCAATATTATTTTTCCAAAAATCAAAACCAAATGTATTCATTTTTTCAAAAAATGTTTCTGAATAGATTAATTTTGTGTTTGTCAGCATGGTTTTCATTCCTGTCTTATTTAACAGTTTGAAATAAAACGTTTCTGCATCACTTGTGTTAAATCCTGAGAAGTATGGGAATTTATCATAGAATGTTTTTGAACTGCCTTTTGGTGGAGTTGCACAATGTTCCCATTGATTACAATTAAAAACATTTCTAGGTTGAGCAGATTTATGCAAATAATGGTTAGCATAGTGATTGTAGCAGTACATCTGTTCATAATTTGATGAACCTTGTAAATATTCATGTTCTGTAAATTTTGCTGACATAACTAAGTCTGACATCATATCATTAATACTTTCAAAGTCCCAACCATTAGAGAATGTGCTCAGTTTTACAAAGTCACTCAATAAAACCTTAAATTGATGTGGATACTTCAAGAGCTCGACCGGGCCATATATTTCATAATCAGTTTTGTCCCACCGGGTATCAGATTGGCTGTGAAATTTACTGAAGAAAGTTCTCTTTTCTCAATGTGTGAAGACTTGTGTGACTTTAGGACCAAGTTGATGTTCTGACTTGCTGTGTCCATTGTAATATATTTTCCCTCAATGAAGTGTCCCAAGCATAATACCATGATGAGCCAAAGCAGGAGGAAAAGTACACCTAGCACCATCCAAAATTCAATCCATGGAGAAATCAGATAGGTTTCTTGGAGTTGATAAAAGAGTTCTTTTGCTTTGTCTTTAAAAGTCTTTGTTGTTGTTGGATGTTCCTCAGGTTCGCTTGGATCCTCAGAAAAGTCATCGAAATTGATGAAGTAGCCTGATGCAGTTCTGTCAATTGTTGGAATCGCTTCCGGATTTTCATTTGCTTTTGGAATTTTCTTTGTTTCATTAGCATAGTCTTTGGCTACATCGTTGTAGACAGGTGTTTCTTGACGAATTGTTGCAATTTGGGTTTTAAGAGGCATAAGTTCCATGACTTTGTTGCATAGTCCTTGTTGATTCACTGTAGGTTTATCAAATGTGATTAGTCTCTCAGTTTGAACCTCTTGTATTGTAGTAAACTTTGGTGTTCTGCTATTTCTTGGGAGTCCACTTGGCCTACTACTTATTATTGGCCGCATGATTGTGGTTTAACCAGATCAATGGATACAACTCGGTTCTCCTTTTTACCAGCAAGGGGCGATAGTACAACTGATCTTGTTCCGTTGACAGCTAAGACAGGTACTGCTTTTCTGTAAGAAGGCCTAAATTCCTTCTTCACCGCGATTTTCTCTCTGACCAGATCCCCAATCTTTGGAATCCAGACAGGCCTTGCTGGGACAGGTGGTTTCTCTTCAGTGGCTGTTGGCTGTTGTTTCAACTTTATGTTGCTCAGGTCTTTTCTTGTTTCATTTAACCCCTTACATGCTCATGACGGAACGGTTCCGTCATCAGCGTCGGTGCTCCGGTGCTGATGACGGAACATTTCCGTCATGAGCCAATTGCGTTTTAAACTCTTCAGCACTGCAGCGAAATTTGCGCAGCACTGAAGAGGTTAAGTCCTGTAAAATAGCCAAACGATCTTTGATATCAAAGCATTTTCCTTCTACCACTGAAGTCTGACTATCGAGGTCCTGGATATGCATTCTAGTCCCGAACAATAGTTCATACGGACTGAAACCTTTAGAGAATTTCTTGGCAGATGGTTAAGACTACGTTGGACACTTATTAAATGTTTGACCCACCCAACACCCGAACCTTATACCTTTGCCGTTATAGATTGCTATATGTCTCGTTTTTTTCTTTCCACCATCCCGTTTCCCTCAGGAAGGAAGTGATAAGATTACCGCAATGCAATGCCCATGCTGGTCTTGGCCTCCTTATAAGCTCGAGAGCTAAAAGCAGGACCCTGGTCAGAATGTTGCGTCTATGCCGCTATAGACTCGCGAATCTTTAATAACAGTTCAGACGTCAGCCGAGATCTACATTTGAAGTGAAACTAGTCTCTATATGTTAATATGACGCATTATTCCTACTGGGTTTTTCGTATTGATATTCTTGTGATATCTAAAAGAAGGGCAATGGTAATACTCCGGGTAGTTCGCCACTGCGATCTCTGTTGCAGTTTTGACAGTAAAATGCAAATTTGTAGTTTTGCAGGCTCATTCCCGGCCACCAGTATATTGATTGTAATTCTTTCAGAGATTCCTTAATCTTAAGGTGTCTAAGACCCTCACCCATGTGTGCGTCTGCTATTAACAATACTCTCCTGTTCGTGTTTGGAATTACCTTATCCCCCACTCCAGGGATTTGAGCAAAAGGAACGGAGTTTGCATCGATTATGTATGTCTAATTGAGTGGATAGTTGACGGGTAGCGCTGCACAGTCGCCTTTTGATGACGTTTTTACCGCCAGCATGGTTTCCCCGTCTATGTATTTTCCTGACGCTTTTTCGTAGCTACGGAGGCCGGTTTAGTTGCTTCCGCTGTGGCTGTCTCAGCCAATGAATTCCCTGTAACGTGAACGCCATCACGTTCATGACTCAGTAAATGTATCACGTGAGTCTTTGGTAGTTCTTTCTGTAAAAGAACTACTTGTTCCCAAAGCGATTTTTGCTTGATTGTGGCACCTTTGTCATCTTTGTAACCATTTTGAACCCATTTCTGCAAGTCGTTATTGTATGATTTGACGCAGTAATGCGAATCGCACACTATTAGTGTCGGGAATTCATGATCGGCATTATCTAGTGCCATTTTCAAAGCTATTACTTCGGTTTGTTGATCTGAATTGTTTTCTACAGAGTGTGATATTGTTACCAGAGGTCTCAATTTACCTGCGCGCCACACGTTTTTAAAACAATCTCGCATGTGGCGTTATAGGCTTGTTTTCCCCAAACTGAGGGTTGTGCATAACCGTCTGTATATATTACACAGGCGTACTGTTGTATGGGCAGAATGTCGATTGGCAGAGGATATTCTCTTTCATATTCTAGATTTTTTAATCTTTTCATGTTCGGGCCAAAATAGTATTTCAATTTGTCTGTAGCAAGAGAATTTTCCCATTGTATCCATTTTGGATTTAATGCCACGGTAGTTAAATTACATGGGCTTGTTAATGCCTCAAAGGCTGATTCTGCTGTTATGACAGTAATCTGTCTGCCTTGGGCTTGGTCTCTTTCTTTTGCTACAGCTGTTTGAACCGCATGTACAATGTTTTCCTTAATACTGAATGTTTTTTCAGCTTCCGTGTACAAATGTGATTTGTATGCTATTGGTACCGTTTCTCCCTCATTAGAGGATAGGTATGTGAATCCGCATCTTCCTGGGATGACTCGAATCACAAGGTTGCGTGTGTTATCGCGTGTTTGCAATTTTGTTTTAGCTAACATGTCTGTTTGCAATGATCTCAAAATTTCTGTGTGTTTTTGAGTCCAATGATTGTTTTAAAATCTGGTTTTATTAGTTCATAGAGAGGTTTAACCCTCTCTGCATAATTTAGAATGTAAGTTCTTCCGAAATTAAGGAAACCTAGAATTGATTGTAAGTTTTTCAGCGTTCTTGGTGCTTGGATTACAGCACATTTCTCTAAGAAATTGTCTGCCAGGCTTTTGCCCTCACTTGATCATTCATATCCTAAAAACAGGACAGTTGGATGGGCAATTCGTGACTTTTTAAAGTTGAATTTGTAACCCTCTGCTGCGAACCCAAGTATTATGGTGTTCACTCTTTTCAAGTGAGTATCCAAGTCATCATCTGTTAGATAGATGTCATCGACATAAGATAATGCCTCATCATCATACATCTGTAGTAACTCTGTTACTCTTGCGGAGAATAATCCTGGGCTGTTCTTGAAACCCCTGTGGGAGTCGACAGAATTTTCCTGCGAGCCCATTATTGAGAAAGCGGTCAAATATCTGCTTTCAGGTGCTATGTTTTGACAAAAGAATCCATTAGAGATGTCTAATGTTGTTTTGTATTTTTTGCGCACAATGTTATTCATTAGTGCTGCACTGTGTGAGTTTTGTACTGCAAAAGTTTTGCAACATGAGTTTAGATGTCTGTAGTCCAAAACTAGACGATATGAATCGTCTGGCTTGGAGACAGGAAACAAAGGATTGTTCATTTGTGAGGTGCAAGTTTCAATCACCCCCTGGTATTCAAGTTGATCTAATATCACCCTGACCTGTTTTTTAGCTTCTTGCTTAGTTGGGTACTGCCTCTGTGCAGTTGGTTGACATTTTATCTGGATTTTGTGAGGAGGAGAGTCCTCATCCCATCCAACATGGTTTTTATATAATGCAGGAGCTTGGGCTACTGCCCACTTTCTTGCATATAAAGCTTTTTTATGAATTGAAATGTGATATGAGAAGGCAGGCATAATCATTTCTTCGCCATGAGGGCACTCCCTGACACACTCTGGTGGCCAGTATTTTTCAGCTAAAAGGATGTCATAGCCTTTGGAGAGGTTATCCCAAAATAGACCCTTTATTTTCCTAGTCTTATCTCCCTCTATACGTAATGTTATTTTGTATATTTTATGAGGTTTGCTAACTCTGGTATCTGCAGTTTCCACCTGAATGTATTCATTCGTGTCCACTGTCTCCAGATGATTCATCAGGATCTTGCGAGCTATGCTCACTTCTGCTGCGCTGTCTAGCATTGTCTGAGCCCACTCTCCATTTTTCAGCTGTGTCCTCAGGATCCTCGGCATGTTTGATTACTTTAATACTGGCTACCTTCTTTTTTTGAAATTGTAATTTTTTACTTTGATGAGCAGGTTCCTTGTCTTTGGACTTGACGTGCTCTTCCCTTTGTTCTGACCGTCCTCTTCTTTCCGATTTCTGCGAGGAAGTCTGAACAAATCGAGAGGGACGTGTATCAATATCTTGATATCTATCAGGTTTTTTCAAATTATCCCTATTTCTAAGGTTGTATCTTTTCTCAGAGGGCTCCCTCTGGGGAGACTTGTGTCCTTGGTCCGGAGATCTTTCTCTCCGCCGAGGAGACCTTCCTCTGGACTGGAATCTTTTTTCTTTGGGAGTGGATTGTTTATTTCCATCCCAGCTCTTTTTTGGAGTGTTTAGATTATTTGTAATACATATCTTTTCAGGATTTTCATTTAGTTGGGGTTTTACTGGTTTCCCACCCAAACTATCTCTTCCTAGTTCTTCATAGGATTTTTCTATGATTCTGGCAAGTTCAAATGGTTGTTCTGCTATATCTGTTTCTTTCAACTTCTGGCGGATCGCCACAGATGCTGCTTCTCCTTTTATGTTGGCTAATAATATAGCCGAGACCTGCTTGAAGTCTTTCAGTAATTTCATACCCAGAGTTAAAGCAGGTTCTGGACCGTATTCATTTTGAATCTGTTTTAGCACATCGGGTATTACCGCCATGGACGGAACACCATGTGTTTTTGTGTAAATAGAAGAAAAGACTGTGCCCCAAGTGTCACAGTCCTCCACATGTGGTGCGATCCCCATTGGAAGACAGATAGTCAGAATTCTGTGTTCCTCAGTAGGGGTAGTATCCGGAAATACTGCCTCTTTGAGTTATTTTTGTGCTAACCAGAATGGAATTTGTTCCCGTTTTATGGGTACTTTACCCAGACATGATTGTATGTTCTGTGGTGTAATTTTGTTTGTGTTCCCCTGATGAGGGGTCAGCAGTGGAATGTTAATAGCTGGTTGGACTGTTGAAGTCCGCATTACATATTGGACTAATTGTCTATGTATTTTAATTAGTACTTTTAGTTGGACTAGAAGTTCTGGTACCGAACTTTTTTCGATGTCTGGATGTGGTGTGTAGCTGGCTAGAACCGGCCATGTTGCTCCTGGTCTACCTAGTGGACCGAGCCTGGTGATGTGATTATTATGTTTTAGGGCGCCTTTAAACCAGAGCAGGTGCTCTTGGTAATTTAATGGGATTTCCACCTCCTCGAAAGGAGTGTACTCATCCGGAGGTTCCTCTATTTTGTAATAGTGGAACTCACGTGTGACAGCGTTTGCTGCTGGAAAGTTCATCCATGAATAGAATACCTCTGTCTGCCGATATTCATGTGCCTCAATTACGAATATGACTGTACAACCTCTCGATGTTAGTCCATTTTCTATAAGTTTAAGAGTTATAGTTTTTCTTATGTTGACCGGGATGAGTATTGCATCCGGGTCAGTCTGCAGGAGACTTGTGTCATCCGCTAGGAGTTGAGCTGCCATTCTAGCTGCCTCCCTTTCTTCTTCACTGTCTGACATTTTACTGACAGGAAGGTTTTTGTTGCAGATCAAGTTTCAAGTAAACAAAGATTAGGTGCACAATATTTTGGAACACTGTATCCTTCAACGTTGAATAAACCAAAAACTATACATAGGAATTTCTTCCTACTAAGTTCCGGCGGATTTTAACCTTTGACCCAATCCAGACATCTTTGGAGTATTTACGGGAGAAAGGATCTGTGCGAAAAAGCACGACTGAGTTACTCTAATGTCTTGCGTTAGATTTATCGCCTTACCAAACGTTTGGGCGCCATGTAGTGTAGTTCCTATAGTCCCAATAGGCTCTGCGCATTGGAATAATATCTTCAGTAGTGTAGACGTAGGACTGAGGTTCACTAGGTCTCTACTGACTATATTAGAGTTAAGTTTTTTGCCAGCTAGCTCAGAGTTCACTAGAAACTTTCTCGAATAAGCGAGGAGGAGTTTAACCTCCCTGGATAGACAAGAAGGGATTTAGTTTCTGGCAACCATAAAACATGACAACTTTGCTCTCCCTGAATAAGAGTGTATCTCTAGAGTCGTGTGAAAACAAAAGGCAGCTATTTCACTCAGTCAATAAGTCAATAAGTGCGTACTTAGTTTCACCAGATTGCAGAGAAAAGAGAGACGGGCGTTTTCAATAAAAGCTGTTATTTATTGAGCAGTCTCCTTCCTCATACAAGAGAAATGAATTGCTACAATTGCAATACTTATAGTTAAGTAAAGTGCATATAGTAAAAGCAGGATTATAAAATAATACTGTAAAAGCATTGATATGGTTTCTTAGTCATATGATACTTTAAAATGGATAAAAGATATGCATACATATATACATTGACTAATCATACTCAACTGGTGCTTCTAACTACGCCTACCCCGGTGTACCTGACCTAAGCCTAATACGTGGGAGGGAGAAAGTAAGTAGCAGTTTAAGTTAAGTTTGTTTTGCCAAGAATCTGACTCAAGAATTCTCTGTAAGGGTTTAGTCAGTTCAATACCTGGGTATTAGAAGGCAGGAGGGCTGGTATCTCTCTCTCAGGACTCGGTATCCCAGTCACCCGCAAGGGTGGGCTGGAAACGCTGGAGGCTGGATTTCTTGGCAGGAGAAAAGACAGCGTCTTTCTCAGCGCGTCAAAAGGGAGGGGCAGCGTCCGTGGGCTCTCGCATCAGCTGGGCTCTCGGCAAGTAGATAGCTGCTCCAGATTCACCACCACCGTGTCTTTGCTTAAGGCAACGTTGGTATATTTATACCTGAAAGGTGCCGAGTTTGACGTAAGGCTGGACATAGGACCTCAATAAAGATGTCACTAAGAACTGGTCGTTCTTACAGTGTTTTACATGAGTTCTTGGACGAAATCAAAACAAAGGCAGCGGGGATTTACCAGGCTGCTGGAGGCTTGGATTTGTTTAAGAACTCGGTGTGCTTTCTAGGGGGCTGGAGGAATAGGCTTGCTTAATGTGACAGCATGCGCTATGACTGAATTATGAAAAGGGTTTTTTATGCCGTTGTAGGGATATTATTGATTTATAACCGGACAAGGGCAAAGAATAGGAATATCGATTCAGGTACCTAGATAAAGACACAACAGCGTGTGCGGCAAGGGTCACAGCGCCTCAGACGGGAGAATACATGAATGACCCAGCCCTCAGACTTGCGTGTGCGGCAAGATTCACAGCGCCTCAGACGGGAGAATACATAAATGACCCAGCCCTCAGACTTGTGTGTGTGGCAAGGGTCACAGCGCATCAGACTGGAGAATACATGAATGACCCAGCACTCAGACTTGCGTGTGCAGCAAGGGTCACAGCGCCTCAGACTGTAGAATACATGAATGACCCAAGCCCTCAGACTTGCGTGTGCGGCAAGGGTCACAGCGCCTCAGACTGGAGAACACATGAATGACCCAGCCCTCAGACTTGTGTGTGCGTTAAGGGCCCCAGCGCCTCAGACTGGAGAACACATGAATGACCCAGCCCTCAGACTTGCGTGTGTGGCAAGGGTCCCAGCGCCTCAGACTGGAGAATACATGAATGACCCAGCCCTCAGACTTGCGTGTGCGGCAAGGGTCCCAGCGCCTCAGACTGGAGAATACATGAATGACCCAGCCCTCAGACTTGCGTGTGCGGCAAGGGTCACAGCGCCTCAGACTGGAGAATACATGAATGACCCGGCCCTCAGACTTGCATTTGCGGCAAGGGTCACAGCGCCTCAGATTGGAGAATACATGAATGACCCAGCCCTCAGACGTGCGTGTGCGGCAAGGGTCACAGCGCCTCAGACTGGAGAATACATGAATGACCCAGCCCTCAGGCTTGCGTGTGCGGCAAGGTTCACAGCGCCTCAGACGGGAGAATACATGAATGACCCAGCCCTCAGACTTGTGTGTGCGGCAAGGGTCTCAACGCCTCAGACGGGAGAATACATGAATGACCCAAGCCCTCAGACTTGCGTGTGCGGCAAGGGTCACAGCACCTCAGACTGGAGAATACATGAATGACCCAAGCCCTCAGACTTGCGTGTGTGGCAAAGGGTCACAGCGCCTCAGACTGGAGAATGCATGAATGACCCAAGCCCTCAGACTTGCGTGTGCGGCAAGGGTCACAGCGCCTCAGACTGGAGAATACATGAATGACCCAAGCCCTCAGACTTGCGTGTGCGGCAATGGTCACAGCGCCTCAGACTGGAGAATACATGAATGACCCAAGCCCTCAGACTTGTGTGAGCAGCAAGGGTCACAGCGCCTCAGACTGGAGAACACATGAATGACCCAAGCCCTCAGACTTGCGTGTGCGGCAAGAGTCACAGCGCCACAGACTGGAGAACACATGAATGACCCAAGCCCTCAGACTTGCGTGTGCGGCAAGATCCCCAGCGCCTCAGACTGGAGAACCCTTGAATGACACAAGCACTCAGACTTGGGTGTGCGGCAAGGGCCCCTGCGCCTCAGACTGGAGAACAAATGAATGACCCAGCCCTCAGACTTGCGTGTGCGGAAAGGGCCCCAGCGCCTCAGACAGGAGAATACATGAATGACCCAGCCCTCAGACTTGCGTGTGCGGCAAGGGTTCCAGCGCCTCAGACTGGAGAATACATGAATGACCCAGCCCTCAGACTTGCATGTGCGGCAAGGGTCCCAGCGCCTCAGACTGGAGAACACATGAATGACCCAGCCCTCAGACTTGTGTGTGCGGCAAGGGTCCCAGCGCCTCAGACTGGAGAATACATGAATGACCCAGCCCTCAGACTTGCGTGTGCGGCAAGATCCCCAGCACCTCAGACTGGAGAATACATGAATGACCCAGCCCTCAGTCTTGCGTGTGCGGCAAGGGTCCCAGCGCCTCAGACTGGAGAATACATGAATGACCCAGCCCTCAGACTTGCGTGTGCGTTAAGGGTCCCAGCGCCTCAGACTGGAGAATACATGAATGACACAGCCCTCAGACTTGCGTGTGCGGCAAGGGTCCCAGCGCCTCAGACTGGAGAATACATGAATGACACAGCCCTCAGACTTGCGTGTGCGGCAAGGGTCATAGCTCCTCTGAAATCGATCAGGTGATTTAATCATCGCGCGGTCGCGCAAATCATAAACTCTCTCTGTTGGCGCAGGAACTTGTGGCGCAGGATAAGAATCCGGAGTCTGCTGTTGTTGCTTTCCCTGTTTCTGTTTTTGAGGCCAATTTTGTTTTTTGGACTTGGGTTGTACATCTGCCGCAGCAGACTGCACTTGTGGTTGTTTTTTCTCCTTGACTGCAAAATATTTCAGACCCTTACTAGTGCGGCCAATCGTTTTATAAGCGGCCACCACTATTTTCGCTAACTGTCGGGGTTTATCGGCATCGGGCAGAGCAGCTAAAGCATTCAACACCTGAAAGTTCACAGCATCTCCTTTTATATTGGAGAGTATGAGATCGCTAACAATCTCAAAAGAACCACACAGGCGCATACCCAATTCAACCGCTGCTTCCGGTCCGTGATCATCCTGAACACGCTTAACGATTGTAGGCAGTACGGACATAGACGGGGTGCCCAAACACCTCGTATAAACGGCCGCAAAAGTCTTTCCCCAGCTTTCACAGTCAACAAGTTCAGGAGTTAAATCCTTAGGCAAAGTAATCGTCAACATTCTATGTTTATCAGCAGGAGTAGAATTCGGAAACACAGCTTCCAGTTGGTCAAATTTCTCGGCAAGCCAGAAAGGAAAATCATCTTTATCATCGGGGCGTTTACCAAAAACCGAATTGACCATAACCGGATTAAGCCTTAAACCGCCATGTTCCGTTTGAACAGCCGGACCCCCCGGGGGACCTCCCGGGAGTTGACGACCTATGTATTGCACTAATGCTCGAATCACAGCAATCGAGACAACGTGTAGTCTGCGAATATCCGCAAGGGGACAAGCGCCGTGATTCGGGTGCGGGGTGAATCCACCCAATGCAGGCCAATTTGTGCCTGGAATGGATAGAGGACCTAACCTCGCAGCGGACAAAGAGTGGGGTAGGGCGCCATCAAACTAAACGCGATGCTGCCAATGATCAATAGGTATTTCCAGTGCCCTGTATGGTGTATACTCAACCGGTACAGGAGAGGGTGTGTAGGTGTGGAACACACCAGAATTTGCGTCCACTTCCGGAAACGTTACCCACGAGTAAAACAGTTCGAAGGGGTACGCCGGATCTGCACACACCACCAAAATCACAGCCAAGCCTTCCAAAGGGACTTGGTAAGTCTGTAAATGGTTGCGCACCGCAATGCGACTATGCTGCGCAATGGCCACAGCCATGATATCCCCGGGAACTACTGAAAAACAAAGAAAACTTTGTAGCACAACTGGGTAGTAAGTCAAAGAAACCGTTTCAGATAGATTCAAGCTTGAAAAAGACCTATTTCAAAAAATAGGTAGGTTTCACCGACACCACCATTTTCCGGAAACGATAGTGAAGGGGTTAAGGTTTGAACGATATACTACTCGAGTGCCATGATATAAGACCACCAACGTATGGGCGCCATGTAGCAGGGTTTCTGTTCTCCCACAAAACTGTGCACAGAGGATTGGAACCTCGGCGAATTAGGGTGACCCAAAACTCACCTCAGTACCCAACAAACCCCTTACCGAGCTAGCTACAGTGTCTCATTGGTCATAACAAACACCCAATGTTTAGACAAACCAGAACATGAACTTACAGTACCTCAGGTTACGTGGAACACATGAGCACTCTTTCGTTATACAATCATTTCAAACCAGAACGTGGAGTAAACGAGGACACGTGCACATTTGAAATATTTATTTACTAATGCCGTTTTCTCAGTATCTTAGATAATACAAGGAAACATATTATCAGAAGCAAAGTTATCAGCATAGTCACTAGTCCATAGAAAGCAAATGGTGACAGCATGTTAACATGCTGTAAATGAATAAGGGTTAACAACCCTTATTTCTCACCCTCCCTAACTCACATATTTTATTAATAGCTAAGAAGGTCTCTTTGGGTTGAATTAGGGCGGGCCCATACCTCTGGATCCTAGAATAAAGAGATCACATCAGCATACACCAGCTCTCTCTACATGCGAACAGCATCAAGTATGTTTTTGTGCTCTGAACATTGCAATATAAAACCCGCCTACAGCCAGAATTTGGCAGGAGCTGCACTTATGTTATGTCTATGTAGGTGCGGAGATCAGTTCTCACAAAAATCTGTGTCTTGTTATCTTTGCAGCTTCAGCACTCACTGTACAGACATTATTTATTAAGCAACGTTGATTTGAAGGCAATAACATATTATTCTCAAGCAAACTACTAGGGTGAAAGCTAAATCAACAATTATGTAACGTGTGCAGAAGCAGCAAAAAGGAAAATGGCGTTTAAACATTAAATGAGCCTACGCTAACTTAACACAGTATTCAGAATATCAGTAGCAATATGACACCCTCAGACTTGCGTGTGCGGCAAGGGTCCCAGCGCCTCAGACTGGAGAACACATGAATGAACCAGCCCTCAGGCTTGCGTGTGCGGCAAGGGTCACAGCGCCTCAGACTGGAGAATACATGAATGACCCAGCCCTCAGACTTGCGTGTGCGGAAAGGGTCACAGCGCCTCAGACTGGAGAACACGTGAATGACCCAGCCCTCAGACATGCGTGTGCGGCAAGGGTCACAGCGCCTCAGACTGGAGAACACATGAATGACCCAGCCCTCAGACTTGCATGTGCGGCAAGGGTCACAGCGCCTCAGACTGGAGAACACATGAATGACCCAGCCCTCAGACTTGCGTGTGCGGCAAGGGTCACAGCGCCTCAGACTGGAGAACACATGAATGACCCAGCCCTCAGACTTGCGTGTGCGGCAAGGGTCACAGCGCCTCAGACTGGAGAATACATGAATGACCCAGCCCTCAGACTTGCGTGTTTGGCAAGGGTCACAGCGCCTCGGCCTGGAGAACACATGAATGACCCAGCCCTCAGACTTGCGTGTGCAGCAAGGGTCTCAGCGCCTCGGACTGGAGAACACATGAATGACCCAGCCCTCGGACTTGCGTGTGCGGCAAGGGTCTCAGCGCCTCGGACTGGAGAACACATGAATGACCCAGTCCTCAGACTTGCGTGTGCGGCAAGAGTCACATCGCATCGGACTGGAGAATACATGAATGACCCAAGCCCTCAGACTTGTGTGTGCGGCAAGGGTCACAGCGCCTCGGACTGGAGAATACATGAATGACCAAAGCACTCAGACTTGCGTGTGCGGCAAGGGTAACAGCACCTCGGACTGGAGAACACATGAATGACCCAGCCCTCAGACTTGCGTGTGCGGCAAGGGTCTCAGCGCCTCGGACTGGAGAACACATAAATGACCCAGCCCTCAGACTTGCGTGTGCGGCAAGGGTCACAGCGCCTCAGACTGGAGAACACATGAATGACCCAAGCCCTCAGACTTGCGTGTGTGGCAAGGGTCACAGCGCCTCGGACTGGAGAATACATGAATGACCCAAGCCCTCAGACTTGCGAGTGCGGCAAGGGTCAAAGCGCCTCAGACTGGAGAATATATGAATGACCCAGCCCTCAGACCTACGTGTGCGGCAAGGGTCACAGCGCCTCAGACTGGAGAATACATGAATGACCCAGCCCTCAGACTTGCCTGTGCGGCAAGGGTCACAGCACCTAGACAGGAGCATACGTGAATGACCCAGCCCTCAGACTTGCGTGTGCGGCAATGGTCACAGCGCCTCAGACGGGAGAATACATGAATGACCCAGCCCTCAGACTTGCGTGTGCGGCAAGGGTCACTGCGCCTCAGACTGGATAATACATGAATGACCTAGCCCTCAGACTTGCGTGTGCGGCAAGTGTCACAGCGCCTCAGACTGGAGAACACGTGAATGACCCAGCCCTCAGACTTGCGTATGCGGCAAGGGTCGCAGCGCCTCAGACTGGAGAACACATGAATGACCCAGCCCTCAGACTTGCGTGTGCGGAAAGGGTCACAGTGCCTCAGACTGGAGAATACATGAATTACCCAGCCCTCAGACTTGCGTGTGCGGCAAAGGTCAGAGCGCCTCAGACTGGAGAATACATGAATGACCCAGCCCTCAGATTTGCGTGTGCGGCAAGGGTCTCAGCGCCTCGGACTGGAGAACACATGAATGACCCAGCCCTCAGACTTGCATGTGCGGCAAGGGTCTCAGCGCCTCGGACTGGAGAATACATGAATGACCCAGCCCTCAGATTTGCGTGTGCGGCAAGGGTCACAGCAACTCAGACGGGAGAATACGCTAATGACCGAGCCCTCAGACTTGCTTGTGCGGCAAGGATCAAAGCGCCTCGGACTGGAGAACACATGAATGACCCAGCCCTCAGACTTGCATGTGCGGCAAGGGTCTCAGCGCCTCAGACTGGAGAATACATGAATGACCCAAGCCCTCAGACTTGCGAGTGCGGCAAGGGTCACAGCGCCTCAGACTGGAGAACACATGAATGACCCAGCCCTCAGACTTGCATGTGCGGCAAGGGTCTCAGCGCCTCGGACTGGAGAACACATGAATGACCCAGCCCTCAGACTTGCGTGTGCGGCAAGGGTCCCAGCGCCTCAGACTGGAGAATACATGAATGACCCAAGCCCTCAGACTTGCGAGTGCGGCAAGGGTCACAGCGCCTCAGACTGGAGAACACTTGAATGACCCAGCCCTCAGACTTGCGTGTGCGGCAAGGGTCACAGCGCCTCAGACTGGAGAATACATGAATGACCCAGCCCTCAGACTTGCGTGTGCGGCAAGGGTCCCAGCGCCTCAGACTGGAGAATACATGAATGACCCAGCCCTCAGACTTGCGTGTGCGGAAAGGGTCACAGCGCCTCAGACTGGAGAATACATGAATGACCCAGCCCTCAGACTTGCATGTGAGGCAAGGGTCACAGTGCCTCAGACTGGAGAATACATGAATGACCCAGCCCTCAGATTTGCGTGTGCGGCAAGGGTCACAGCACCTCAGACGGGAGAATACGCTAATGACCGAGCCCTCAGACTTGCGTGTGCGGCAAGGGTCACAGCGCCTCAGACTGGAGAACACATAAATGACCCAGCCCTCAGACTTCCATGTGTGGCAAGGGTCACAGCGCCTCAGACTGGAGAATACATGAATGACCCAGCCCTCAGACTTGCGTGTGCGGCAAGGGTCACAGCGCCTCAGACAGGAGAACACGTGAATGACCCAGCCCTCAGACTTGCGTGTGCGGAAAGGGTCACAGCGCCTCAGACTGGAGAACACGTGAATGACCCAGCCCTCAGACTTGCGTGTGCGGCAAGGGTCACAGCGCCTCAGACTGGAGAACACATGAATGACCCAGCCCTCAGACTTGCATGTGCGGCAAGGGTCACAGCGCCTCAGACTGGAGAACACATGAATGACCCAGCCCTCAGACTTGCGTGTGCGGCAAGGGTCACAGCGCCTCAGACTGGAGAACACATGAGTGACCCAGCCCTCAGACTTGCGTGTGCGGCAAGGGTCTCAGCGCCTCGGACTGGAGAACACATGAATGACCCAGCCCTCAGACTTGCGTGTGCGGCAAGAGTCACATCGCCTCGGACTGGAGAATACATGAATGACCCAAGCCCTCAGACTTGTGTGTGCGGCAAGGGTCACAGCGCCTCGGACTGGAGAATACATGAATGACCAAAGCACTCAGACTTGCGTGTGCGGCAAGGGTCACAGCGCCTCAGACGGGAGAATACATGAATGACCCAGCCCTCAGACTTGCGTGTGCGGCAAGGATCACAGCGCCTCGGACTGGAGAACACATGAATGACCCAGCCCTCAGACTTGCGTGTGCGGCAAGGGTCTCAGCGCCTCGGACTGGAGAAAACATGAATGACCAAGCCCTCAGACTTGCATGTGCGGCAAGGGTCTCAGCGCATGGACTGGAGAACACAGAAATGACCCATCCCTCAGACTTGCGTGTGCGGCAAGGGTCACAGCGCCTCAGACTGGAGAACACATGAATGACCCAAGCCCCCAGACTTGCGTGTGCGGCAAGAGTCACATCGCCTCGGACTGGAGAATACATGAATGACCCAAGCCCTCAGACTTGTGTGTGCGGCAAGGGTCACAGCGCCTCGGACTGGAGAATACATGAATGACCAAAGCACTCAGACTTGCGTGTGCGGCAAGGGTCACAGCGCCTCAGACGGGAGAATACATGAATGACCCAGCCCTCAGACTTGTGTGTGCGGCAAGGATCACAGCGCCTCGGACTGGAGAACACATGAATGACCCAGCCCTCAGACTTGCGTGTGCGGCAAGGGTCTCAGCGCCTCGGACTGGAGAAAACATGAATGACCAAGCCCTCAGACTTGCATGTGCGGCAAGGGTCTCAGCGCATGGACTGGAGAACACAGAAATGACCCATCCCTCAGACTTGCGTGTGCGGCAAGGGTCACAGCGCCTCAGACTGGAGAACACATGAATGACCCAAGCCCCCAGACTTGCGTGTGCGGCAAGGGTCACAGAGCCTTGGACTGGAGAATACATGAATGACCCAAGCCCTCAGACTTGCGTGTGTAGCAAGGGTCACAGCGCCTCGGACTGGAGAATACATGCATGACCCAAGCCCTCAGACTTGCGAGTGGGGCAAGGGTCACAGCGCCTCAGACTGGAGAATACATGAATGACCCAGCCCTCAGACTTGCGTGTGCGGCAAGGGTCACAGCGCCTCAGACTGGAGAATACATGAATGACCCAGCCCTCAGACTTGCCTGCGCGGCAAGGGTCACAGCGCCTAGACGGGAGAATACGTGAATGACCCAGCCCTCAGACTTGCGTGTGCGGCAATGGTCACAGCGCCTCAGACGGGAGAATACATGAATGACCCAGCCCTCAGACTTGCGTGTGCGGCAAGGGTCACTGCGCCTCAGACTGGAGAATACATGAATGACCCAGCCCTCAGACTTGCGTGTGCGGCAAGGGTCCCAGCGCCTCAGACTGGAGAACACGTGAATGACCGAGCCCTCAGACTTGCGTATGCGGCAAGGGTCACAGCGCCTCATACTGGAGAACACATGAATGACCCAGCCCTCAGACTTGCGGGTGCGGCAAGGGTCACAGCGCCTCAGACTGGAGAACACTTGAATGACCCAGCCCTCAGACTTGCGTGTGCGGCAAGGGTCACAGCGCCTCAGACTGGAGAATACATGAATGACCCAGCCCTCAGACTTGCGTGTGCGGCAAAGGTCAGAGCGCCACAGACTGGAGAATACATGAATGTGTCAGCCCTCAGACTTGCGTGTGCGGCAAGGGTCACAGCGCCTCAGACTGGAGAATACATGAATGACCCAGCCCTCAGACTTGCGTGTGCGGAAAGGGTCACAGCGCCTCAGACTGGAGAACACGTGAATGACCCAGCCTCAGACTTGCGTATGCGGCAAGGGTCACAGCGCCTCAGACTGGAGAACACATGAATGACCCAACCCTCAGACTTGCGTGTGCGGCAAGGGTCACATCGCCTCTGACTGGAGAATACATGAATGACCCAGCCCTCAGACTTGCATGTGTGGCAAGGATCACAGCGCCTCGGACTGGAGAACACATGAATGACCCAGCCCTCAGATTTGCGTGTGCGGCAAGGGTCTCAGCGCCTCGGACTGGAGGACACATGAATGACCCAGCCCTCAGACTTGCATGTGCGGCAAGGGTCTCAGCGCCTCGGACTGGAGAATACATGAATGACCCAAGCCCTCAGTCTTGCGTGTGCGCCAAGGGTCACAGTGCCTCGGACTGTAGAACACATGAATGACCCAGCCCTCAGACTTGCGTGTGCGGCAAGGGTCTCAGCGCCTCAGACTGGAGAATACATGAATGACCCAAGCCCTCAGACTTGCGAGTGCGGCAAGGGTCACAGCGCCTCAGACTGGAGAACACATGAATGACCCAGCCCTCAGACTTGCGTGTGCGGCAAGGGTCTCAGCGCCTCGGACTGGAGAACACATGAATGACCCAGCCCTCAGACTTGCGTGTGCGGCAAGGGTCCCAGCGCCTCAGACTGGAGAATACATGAATGACCCAAACCCTCAGACTTGCGAGTGCGGCAAGGGTCACAGCGCCTCAGACTGGAGAACACTTGAATGACCCAGCCCTCAGACTTGCGGGTGCGGCAAGGGTCACAGCGCCTCAGACTGGAGAACACTTGAATGACCCAGCCCTCAGACTTGCGTGTGCGGCAAGGGTCACAGCGCCTCAGACTGGAGAATACATGAATGACCCAGCCCTCAGACTTGCGTGTGCGGCAAAGGTCAGAGCGCCACAGACTGGAGAATACATGAATGTGTCAGCCCTCAGACTTGCGTGTGCGGCAAGGGTCACAGCGCCTCAGACTGGAGAATACATGAATGACCCAGCCCTCAGACTTGCGTGTGCGGCAAGGGTCACTGCGCCTCAGACTGGAGAATACATGAATGACCCAGCCCTCAGACTTGCGTGTGCGGCAAGGGTCCCAGCGCCTCAGACTGGAGAACACGTGAATGACCGAGCCCTCAGACTTGCGTATGCGGCAAGGGTCACAGCGCCTCATACTGGAGAACACATGAATGACCCAGCCCTCAGACTTGCGGGTGCGGCAAGGGTCACAGCGCCTCAGACTGGAGAACACTTGAATGACCCAGCCCTCAGACTTGCGTGTGCGGCAAGGGTCACAGCGCCTCAGACTGGAGAATACATGAATGACCCAGCCCTCAGACTTGCGTGTGCGGCAAAGGTCAGAGCGCCACAGACTGGAGAATACATGAATGTGTCAGCCCTCAGACTTGCGTGTGCGGCAAGGGTCACAGCGCCTCAGACTGGAGAATACATGAATGACCCAGCCCTCAGACTTGCGTGTGCGGAAAGGGTCACAGCGCCTCAGACTGGAGAACACGTGAATGACCCAGCCTCAGACTTGCGTATGCGGCAAGGGTCACAGCGCCTCAGACTGGAGAACACATGAATGACCCAACCCTCAGACTTGCGTGTGCGGCAAGGGTCACATCGCCTCTGACTGGAGAATACATGAATGACCCAGCCCTCAGACTTGCATGTGTGGCAAGGATCACAGCGCCTCGGACTGGAGAACACATGAATGACCCAGCCCTCAGATTTGCGTGTGCGGAAAGGGTCTCAGCGCCTCGGACTGGAGGACACATGAATGACCCAGCCCTCAGACTTGCATGTGCGGCAAGGGTCTCAGCGCCTCGGACTGGAGAATACATGAATGACCCAAGCCCTCAGTCTTGCGTGTGCGCCAAGGGTCACAGTGCCTCGGACTGTAGAACACATGAATGACCCAGCCCTCAGACTTGCGTGTGCGGCAAGGGTCTCAGCGCCTCAGACTGGAGAATACATGAATGACCCAAGCCCTCAGACTTGCGAGTGCGGCAAGGGTCACAGTGCCTCAGACTGGAGAACACATGAATGACCCAGCCCTCAGACTTGCGTGTGCGGCAAGGGTCTCAGCGCCTCGGACTGGAGAACACATGAATGACCCAGCCCTCAGACTTGCGTGTGCGGCAAGGGTCCCAGCGCCTCAGACTGGAGAATACATGAATGACCCAAACCCTCAGACTTGCGAGTGCGGCAAGGGTCACAGCGCCTCAGACTGGAGAACACTTGAATGACCCAGCCCTCAGACTTGCGTGTGGGGCAAGGGTCACAGCGCCTCAGACTGGAGAATACATGAATGACCCAGCCCTCAGACTTGCGTGTGCGGCAAGGGTCCCAGCGCCTCAGACTGGAGAATACATGAATGACCCAGCCCTCAGACTTGCGTGTGCGGAAAGGGTCACAGCGCCTCAGACTGGAGAATACATGAATGACCCAGCCCTCAGACTTGCATGTGAGGCAAGGGTCACAGTGCCTCAGACTGGAGAATACATGAATGACCCAGCCCTCAGATTTGCGTGTGCGGCAAGGGTCACAGCACCTCAGACGGGAGAATACGTTAATGACCGAGCCCTCAGACTTGCGTGTGCGGCAAGGGTCACATCGCCTCAGACTGGAGAACACATAAATGACCCAGCCCTCAGACTTCCATGTGCGGCAAGGGTCACAGCGCCTCAGACTGGAGAATACATGAATGACCCAGCCCTCAGACTTGCGTGTGCGGCAAGGGTCACAGCGCCTCAGACAGGAGAACACGTGAATGACCCAGCCCTCAGACTTGCGTGTGCGGAAAGGGTCACAGCGCCTCAGACTGGAGAACACGTGAATGACCCAGCCCTCAGACTTGCGTGTGCGGCAATGGTCACAGCGCCTCAGACTGGAGAACACATGAATGACCCAGCCCTCAGACTTGCGTGTGCGGCAAGGGTCACAGCGCCTCAGACTGGAGAACACATGAATGACCCAGCCCTCAGACTTGCGTGTGCGGCAAGGGTCACAGCGCCTCAGACTGGAGAACACATGAATGACCCAGACCTCAGACTTGCGTGTGCGGCAAGGGTCCCAGCGCCTCAGACTGGGAGAATACATGAATGACCCAAACCCTCAGACTTGCGAGTGCGGCAAGGGTCACAGCGCCTCAGACTGGAGAACACTTGAATGACCCAGCCCTCAGACTTGCGTGTGGGGCAAGGGTCACAGCGCCTCAGACTGGAGAATACATGAATGACCCAGCCCTCAGACTTGCGTGTGCGGCAAGGGTCCCAGCGCCTCAGACTGGAGAATACATGAATGACCCAGCCCTCAGACTTGCGTGTGCGGAAAGGGTCACAGCGCCTCAGACTGGAGAATACATGAATGACCCAGCCCTCAGACTTGCATGTGAGGCAAGGGTCACAGTGCCTCAGACTGGAGAATACATGAATGACCCAGCCCTCAGATTTGCGTGTGCGGCAAGGGTCACAGCACCTCAGACGGGAGAATACGTTAATGACCGAGCCCTCAGACTTGCGTGTGCGGCAAGGGTCACATCGCCTCAGACTGGAGAACACATAAATGACCCAGCCCTCAGACTTCCATGTGCGGCAAGGGTCACAGCGCCTCAGACTGGAGAATACATGAATGACCCAGCCCTCAGACTTGCGTGTGCGGCAAGGGTCACAGCGCCTCAGACAGGAGAACACGTGAATGACCCAGCCCTCAGACTTGCGTGTGCGGAAAGGGTCACAGCGCCTCAGACTGGAGAACACGTGAATGACCCAGCCCTCAGACTTGCGTGTGCGGCAATGGTCACAGCGCCTCAGACTGGAGAACACATGAATGACCCAGCCCTCAGACTTGCGTGTGCGGCAAGGGTCACAGCGCCTCAGACTGGAGAACACATGAATGACCCAGCCCTCAGACTTGCGTGTGCGGCAAGGGTCACAGCGCCTCAGACTGGAGAACACATGAATGACCCAGACCTCAGACTTGCGTGTGCGGCAAGGGTCACAGCGCCTCAGACTGGAGAATACATGAATGACCCAGCCCTCAGACTTGCGTGTGCGGCAAGGGTCACAGCGCCTCAGACTGGAGAACACATGAATGACCCAGACCTCAGACTTGCGTGTGCGGCAAGGGTCACAGCGCCTCAGACTGGAGAATACATGAATGACCCAGCCCTCAGACTTGCGTGTGCGGCAAGGGTCACAGCGCCTCGGACTGGAGAATACATGAATGATCCAGCCGTCAGACTTGCGTGTGCGGCAAGGATCACAGCGCCTCGGACTGGAGAACACATGAATGACCCAGCCCTCAGACTTGCGTGTGCGGCAAGGGTCTCAGCGCCTCGGACTGGAGAACACATGAATGACCCAGCCCTCAGACTTGCGTGTGCGGCAAGAGTCACATCGCCTCAGACTGGAGAATACATGAATGACCCAAGCCCTCAGACTTGTGTGTGCGGCAAGGGTCACAGCGCCTCGGACTGGAGAATACATGAATGACCAAAGCACTCAGACTTGCATGTGCGGCAAGGGTCACAGCGCCTCAGACGGGAGAATACATGAATGACCCAGCCCTCAGACTTGCGTGTGCGGCAAGGATCACAGCGCCTCGGACTGGAGAACACATGAATGACCCAGCCCTCAGACTTGCGTGTGCGGCAAGGGTCTCAGCGCCTCGGACTTGAGAACACATGAATGACCAAGCCCTCAGACTTGCGTGTGCGGCAAGGGTCTCAGCGCATGGACTGGGGAACACATAAATGACCCAGCCCTCAGACTTGCGTGTGCGGCAAGGGTCACAGCGCCTCAGACTGGAGAACACATGAATGACCCAAGGCCCCAGACTTGCGTGTGTGGCAAGGGTCACAGAGCCTTGGACTGGAGAATACATGAATGACCCAAGCTGTAGGAAGGTGGCTACCTGACTATGGTTACCCCAGATTTTTTGCCTGTGTTTAGCTGGTTTTTTTACTTAGTTGACCTGGTTCCCTGCTAATCAGGGCCCCAGGCCCTCTGCTCTCTCTGTAAAATGGATTCCATGTACCCTAGGTACATACCATAATTGGAAATGGACTCCTTGTCAGCCCCTGTATAAGGCACTATAGGTGCCCAGGGCATAGGGGCCACCAAGGCCTACCAGGGGCTGCCGCATATCTTTTGCCACCCCTGGCTGGTTCTTAAATTGATACAACTGGCTGATCACTCAGCTGGGGTAAGGTGGTGTAATCACCCCTTACTTAGATATAGTATACCTATATCTAAACCTATATCTGGACACATATTAACCTGTGAGCCACTCCTATGGAAGGCCTCATCAATCCTGGAGGCAGAGCGCGTGGTTTAATGTGAGATGGAGCTCTAGCATGAGCTGAGCCTGTCTGCAGCTGTCGAGAACAACTCCCTAAGCTGTTTCAGGATAATGCCATACCATATACTCTTAAGTGCCTTATAATCCTCGCGGTTATATAGCAACTCTGGTTTGGCTTTATCAAAACATGTCGTGTAAGGTGTCATACGATTTGGAATACTATCCCCTCGCCAGTTCTGGCGACGGGGATAGCATTCCACCCCTCTAGAGGGGTAAGACATGTTACTTTACTTAAATGCGGGTAATTTCTAAAAGGACCTTAGATCCACAAAATGGATGCCTCTGCCACAGACAAGAGTCTGGCCCCCTGCAGCTGACCGAAACTCAGCCAAATGGGGCCTGGACAAAGGGTTTCCTGTCGCAGGGGGGTGTTACCACCCTCCAGACAGGAGATAGTGGATTGTAGCAGGGAGGTTTGAAAGAAACCAGACACTGCTTGGGGCGCACAAGGCTGCCCCTTGCATAATCCGGCCAAACCGGTTCTGGGGCACTCCAGCCCTCGTGCCAGGGCGGCCTGGATCAAAGGAAGGGGGTGTATCCACCCACTTCCTGGGTCCCACCCATAGGAGGGGACCTAGCAGGAAATCCAGCCCCCAAAATTAGTATAAGACTGGGAGCAGTGCCAATGCACTTCAGATTTCCTGATGAAACATAAGAAACAAAACTCTGGACCCTTCGACATCCTACTCAACGTAGAAGACTGAAGAATCTCCCTCGTGGTCAAGGAGTGACCACCCTGTGCAAATAGGCACCATCCAGCCATCGACGTCTGCTTTGTCGCAGTTCCCGCCGGAACTCGAGCGACAGAGATCGACGAGATCAAACTTGCCTGCCTTCCAACAGCCCGATCCACAGTCCCTGCAGAGCTGAGACCTGTGGAGGCGACCGGAAGCGTGGGGCACGCCATATTGAATTGACCATGAGACACTGACCGTGCAGCCCACGAGTGACCCTCGAAGCTGTACACCGGGGTTTGAGAAGCCCCAACCCTGAGCCACTCTTGCACTGAAGTTCAGCCCTCCACACTCGACGAGTGCTGCGTGGGGCCCTTCTGCTCCATTTGGCTCAACGCGTTGGCCCGGTCACTTGCCAGCCGGCTAGTGGCCCCTGTGCCGACGAACTTTGAAATTCGACCTACAAATCTGGTTGCTCCAGATCTGCACCAGCTCCCCTGAAAAGGAGCCCCCACTCTGACCCTCCTGGTTCGAGTGAGAAGCAATCTCCCGGTTCCGCGTGGATTGCTCTTGCCAAGTGTTGTTTGCTCCAAACTTGAAGCCGACTGCACCGACGGTGAGAGCCCTCATGGGACAGATCGTGACCCGCTCCTGGACATCGCAGATGCCCCAGAGCCCACGTGACAGCGGAGAGAAGCTCCTCGACGACCACCTGATTGCGCCCAACATTGCCTGGTCCCGTCCTGGTTCCACCCTGGTTACTGCTGAGTGACCCAGACTCTGTCCCCTCTGCTTTCAGGTACTCTTCGACTTGAGTCCCCCCTTGGACTCCACCGGACACTTCTCTTTCACCCCGCCTGCAGCCCTTTCAGCTTCAAGCACCAAGAGCCTGCGTGACGAAACCCGACTCAACTTCGACCCTGTGCACCCGCTTCCTGTGGGTGAGGTAACTTTGCTCCGCCGGTGTTCCCACACTGGTACACATCTCTAGGGTCTGTGTCTTAAGTTTTGTTCCTCTAGGTTCAGCGGAAGTGTCCTTAAACTCTAACTTTACAACTTTTACGCACCATTGGTTAACATTGGTGCATGCGTGCGCTTTCCGCACTGCTCCCGAATCCCGTGGGCCTCTCCCGACTTCAGCATTGCTTGTCCCGACTGCTCCCAGCGATTCCCTAGGCCCTAGGCCTAACCACTGTTCGAGTGGCATCTCTTATACCACTTGTTTAGTATATGGTTTGAGTGGCCACCCGCCCTCATCCATAATTGTGCAACTTTGTATGTTTAAACTGTGCTTTTGATTTAACGCTTGTGCCCCTTTATTCATAAAGAATACTGGGGATTGTTTTTAGTAATAAACACATATATTTTTATAATATATACTTGTGTGGTGTCCTTTCATTTGATATTACAGGATTGTATGTGGTAAAACAGCTCGCTTAACACGACCTCTTAAGTTAAGCCTTTAGGCTGCTTAGTCCATGCTACCCCTAGGATAGCTTGTCTAATAAGGTTGACTTACAACCAGACACCATAAGGGATTGTTTGGTCTGATAACCGGTGGTTCCAGAATTGGAAACATCACCTATCAGGCCAACTTCTCACATTGGTGAGCAGCGGTGCGGATTTGAGCTTGCTGTTGTTTTACCATTGCAATCTTTTATCAAATTGAAAGATCACATCAAGTACCTCTAGGTACATATAAATCAAAAGCTTAGCATATTAAGTTCTACTGAACTTAGTAGTTGTAGATTAAAGGGATTAGCACACCCTGACTACAACTCACTAGCAAGGTACAGTAGGAAAACACTTAGTGTAGGTAAGTGCACCACTTACACCTCACTAGTAGTCATGTCTGACACAGGAAAAGCCTCAGGGTCTGCTCCTGTGACAGTTGACCTTACCAAGGCAACTTCCAGCTATGACAAGTTAACCCGAAAGGACTTAATTGCCTTGTGCATATCAAGAGGGTTAAAAAGGGGCAGAAGTCCCACCTGTCCTATCCTGATAGCCATTCTAGAACAGGATGACTTAGAGAAGGTGAATGAAGTTACCTTAGAGTCAGGAGATGGAGTAAACCCACCTGTAACTGATACCACTCCAGAGGAGGAAGAAGGAGAGGAGGGGGATGAGGACTCAGATGTTGAGGACCCAGAAGATCAGGATCAGAGGGGTAGCCAGGTCCTAGTTGCCAGGCTTAACCAGGCCAACTTAGACCTACTGGGGAATGGAGAGGGCCAGCACCTCCCCAGACCCTATAACATTCTCCCAGGCAACAGAAGAGTGAGATCTCCCTCAGGGGACTCTCATATTTCTAGTGCCTCAAGAGAATCTCAGAGAGGCATGACTGCTTCTCAAAAGCTAGAGCATAGGGCCAGAATGAGGGCTGTCAAACTCCAAATAGAGAGGGAGGAGGTAGCCTTGGCTCAAGCTAGACTTGCCTTGGCAAGAGAGCCGAAATTGAGTGGCTTAGATGCCACTGGTGGCAGCAATATTCCTAAAGAGAAACCCAGGTCCTATGATAGTAGAAACCTGACAAAGATTGTGCCCCCCTACAAGGAAGGGGATGACATCCACAAGTGGATAACTGCTCTTGAGAGAGCCTGCATGGTACAGCAGGTTCCTGAGGAACAGTGGGCAGCAATCTTATGGTACTCCTTTTCAGAGAAAGGGAGAGATAGGCTCCTCACTGTTAGACATGAGGATGTAAACAATTACAAAGTCCTGAAGAGTGTCCTAATAGATGGGTTTGGCTTAACCACTGAACAGTACAGGTTGAAGTTCAGAGACACCCAGAAGACACAGACTCAGGACTGGACTGATTTTGTTGATTGTGCAACTAAGGCTCTGGAGGGTTGGCTACATGGCAGCAAAGTACATGACTTTATAGGATTGTATAATTTGATTATGAGGGAGCAGATCCTAAGTAATTGTCAGAACCAGCTCTTACACCAGCACCTGGTGGACTCTGATCTGACCTCTCCCCAAGAATTGGGAAAGAAGGCAGACAAATGGGTCAGAACCAGGATTAGGCCTAAGAATCAGGACAGTAACCAGAAGAAGGAGTCTACCAAGCCTCAAGATAAGGGTGGGGATAAAAATAAAGAAAAGACTTCCCCAGGGCCCCAAAACTCCAAGAATGGGGGTGGGTCCCAAGACACTTCTTCAACAGAGAAAAAGCCTTATTGTTATGCCTGTAAACAGGTTGGGCATTACAAAACAGACAACTGTTGTCCCAAGAATAACAATAAAGAGAATATACCTCCAAAGCCAGCTCCAACACCTCCTGTTACTGTCAGCAGTAATCCCCCAGGAAGTCGGAGCACACCCAGGAATCTGGGTGGGTTTACTTTTGGAGCCCAGGAGAACCCTGGCCTATCCAGGTCCCCCTCCCCAAATAATCTTGTTTATGAGACTGGCATGGGGTTTGCCAACTTCTCTGATTGCCCAAATACTTTGAGCAAATATAGACAAGAACCCATCATCAATGGTTTGAAAGTTGAAGCTTTTAGAGACACAGGGGCTAGCATCACCATGGTGGCTGATGGCATAGTCCCCTCTAAGCAACTCTTACCTGGTGCCACATACCAGGTTACAAACATTGATGGAATCCAAACAAATCATCCCATGGCAGTAGTAAGTCTCAGCTGGGGAGGTGTCATTGGCCCAAAGAGAGTGGCAGTGTCATCAAACTTGCCTGTGGACTGTCTACTTGGTAATGATTTGGAAATCTCAGCCGCCTGGGCTGAGGTTGAACAGGAAACCCATTCTAGAATGGTAAATTCCAATGGAAAGGTTAGTGGGGCTGTAATGGCTACAGCTCCAATCCAAGATGTCCTTCCTGAAAAGGTTGGTAGGGCTGAGAAACTCTCTGCCCCATCTTTAGCAAAAGCTCTTCCTGAACAGAACAGCAAAGCTGTTATGATAACAGCAGAAACCCAAACTGAGTCTCCTCCTGAAAAGGTTGGTGGGGCTGTGATGGCCACAGCCCAAACTCAAACTGATATGTGTGTTGTGAAGCCTGAAATGATGGATAACTCCACACAAACTGAGAGCATGGAGGAGGAAGAGAAATCTCCCCCTCACCAAACTTTAGGACGGGATCAGCCTCCTCAGGGAACTGATCTTACCCCTAATGAAGGAACTGCCCCAGAGGTTGTTAGGCCTGGCCTGACAGAGCCTCTGATGGCGGTGGACCCTTCTCAGGTGGGACCCAGTCTGGAGCAGGTAACCTGCCCCTCTCTACCTTGCCTTAGCCAGCCCAGGGCTGCAGAGGACAAGAAGGACAGTGAGACCCAGAGGGCCCCCTGTTAAATAAAGCACCCCCATCAACAGATTAGGGGCACCAAAACTAGTAGCCCTAGTGAGGTGAAAACTTTAAAAACTCCAGAGGGAGCCCCCTTAAAAACAGTTAGGGACCTCCCACAGATGGATTCTGTTGGGCACAGCCAGACCTGGGACCCAAAGGGCCCAAACCTGAACTGTCCCTCCGGCAAGCCAAACAGAGGGACCCAGCCTCCAGCTTTAGGTAGCCAGAGGTTGACCCTGAGAGCACAGTGCAACTCAGTTAAAGAAAGAAAGGCACACATGGTGGAAGATAATTGGAGGAAGCTAAGCCCTAAATTAGTAGAGCCTCACTTCAATACTCCATATCCAAACCAGCCTTTAACTTTGCATAAACACACCCAAGGTAGTGATTCCCTATGGTGGAGACCCTCTAATACCCCAAGGGTGAGGGACTGCTTAGTGGACCATGAGACAGGGGGTACCCATGCTAGTGCAGGTACTTCCTTATATGGCCACTCAGGCAATATAGGCTTACCTGGCCAAGGATAGCCTTATCTCCTTTCGTTTGGGGGGGGGTTGTGTAGGAAGGTGGCTACCTGACTATGGTTACCCCAGATTTTTTGCCTGTGTTTAGCTGTTTTTTTGACTTAGTTGACCTGGTTCCCTGCTAATCAGGGCCCCAGGCCATCTGCTCTCTCTGTAAAATGGATTCCATGTACCCTAGGAACATACCATAATTGGAAATGGACTCCTTGTCAGCCCCTGTATAAGGCACTGTAGGTGCCCAGGGCATAGGGGCCACCATGGCCTACCAGGGGCTGCAGCATATCTTTTGCCACCCCTGGCTGGTTCTTAAATTGACACAACTGGCTGATCACTCAGCTGGGGTAAGGTGGTGTAATCACCCCTTACTTAGATATAGTATACCTATATCTAAACCTATATCTGGACACATATTAACCTGTGAGCCACTCCTATGGAAGGCCTCATCAATCCTGGAGGCAGAGTGCGTGGTTTAATGTGAGATGGAGCTCTAGCATGAGCTGAGCCTGTCTGCAGCTGTCGGGAACAACTCCCTAAGCTGTTTCAGGATAATGCCATACCATATACTCTTAAGTGCCTTATAATCCTCGCGGTTATATAGCAACTCTGGTTTGGCTTTATCAAAACATGTCGTGTAAGGTGTCATACGATTTGGAATACTATCCCCTCGCCAGTTTTGGCGACGGGGATAGCATTCCACCCCTCTAGAGGGGTAAGACATGTTACTTTACTTAAATGCGGTTAATTTCTAAAAGGACCTTAGATCCACAAAATGGATGCCTCTGCCACAGACAAGAGTCTGGCCCCCTGCAGCTGACCGAAACTCAGCCAAATGGGGCCTGGACAAAGGGTTTCCTGTCGCAGGGGGGTGTTACCACCCTCCAGACAGGAGATAGTGGATTGTAGCGGGGAGGTTTGAAAGAAACCAGACACTGCTTGGGGCGCACAAGGCTGCCCCTTGCATAATCCGGCCAAACCGGTTCTGGGGCACTCCAGCCCTCGTGCCAGGGCGGCCTGGATCAAAGGAAGGGGGTGTATCCACCCACTTCCTGGGTCCCACCCATAGGAGGGGACCTAGCAGGAAATCCAGCCGCCAAAATTAGTATAAGACTGGGAGCAGTGCCAATGCACTTCAGATTTCCTGATGAAACATAAGAAACGAAACTCTGGACCCTTCGACATCCTACTCAACGTAGAAGACTGAAGAATCTCCCTTGTGGTCAAGGAGTGACCACCCTGTACAAACAGGCACCATCCAGCCATCGACGTCTGCTTTGTCGCAGTTCCCGCCGGAACTCGAGCGACAGAGATCAAGCTTGCCTGCCTTCCAACAGCCCGATCCACAGTCCCTGCAGAGCTGAGACCCGAGGAGGCGACCGGAAGCGTGGGGCACGCCATCTTGAATTGACCACGAGACGCTGACCGTGCAGCCCACGAGTGACCCTCGAAGCTGTACACCGGGGTTTGAGAAGCCCCAACCCTGAGCCACTCTTGCACCGAAGTTCAGCCCTCCACACTCGACGAGTGCTGCGTGGGGCCCTTCTGCTCCATTTGGCTCAACGCGTTGGCCCGGTCACTTGCCAGCCGGCTAGTGGCCCCTGTGCCGACGAACTTTGAAATTCGACCTGCAAATCTGGTTGCTCCAGATCTGCACCAGCTCCCCTGAAAAGGAACCCCCACTCTGACCCTCCTGGTTTGAGTGAGAAGCAATCTCCCGGTTCCGCGTGGATTGCTCTTGCCAATTGTTGTTTGCTCCAAACTTGAAGCCGACTGCACCGACGGTGAGAGCCCTCGTGGGACAGATCGTGACCCGCTCCTGGACGTCGCATATGCCCCAGAGCCCACGTGACAGCGGAGAGAAGCTCCTCGACGACCACCTGATTGCGCCCGACATTGCCTGGTTCCGTCCTGGTTCCACCCTGGTTACTGCTGAGTGACCCAGACTCTGCCCCTCTGCTTTCAGGTACTCTTCGACTTGAGTCCCCCCTTGGACTCCACCGGACACTTCTCTTTCACCCCGCCTGCAGCCCTTTCAGCTTCAAGCACCAAGAGCCTGCGTGACGAAACCCGACTCAACTTCGACCCTGTGCACCCGCTTCCTGTGGGTGAGGTAACTTTGCTCCGCCGGTGTTCCCACACTGGTACACATCTCTAGGGTCTGTGTCTTGAGTTTTGTTCCTCTAGGTTCAGCGGAAGTGTCCTTAAACTCTAACTTTACAACTTTTACGCACCATTGGTTAACATTGGTGCATGCGTGCGCTTTCCGCACTGCTCCCGAATCCCGTGGGCCTCTCCCGACTTCAGCATTGCTTGTCCCGACTGCTCCCAGCGATTCCCTAGGCCCTAGGCCTAACCACTGTTCGAGTGGCATCTCTTATACCACTTGTTTAGTATATGGTTTGAGTGGCCACCCGCCCTCATCCATAATTGTGCAACTTTGTATGTTTAAACTGTGCTTTTGATTTAACGCTTGTGCCCCTTTATTCATAAAGAATACTGGGGATTGTTTTTAGTAATAAACACATATATTTTTATAATATATACTTGTGTGGTGTCCTTTCATTTGATATTACAGGATTGTATGTGGTAAAACAGCTTGCTTAACACGACCTCTTAAGTTAAGCCTTTAGGCTGCTTAGTCCATGCTACCCCTAGGATAGCTTGTCTAATAAGGTTGACTTACAACCAGACACCATAAGGGATTGTTTGGTCTGATAACCGGTGGTTCCAGAATTGGAAACATCACCTATCAGGCCAACTTCTCACACAAGCCCTCAGACTTGCGAGTGTAGCAAGGGTCACAGCGCCTCGGACTGGAGAATACATGAATGACCCAAGCCCTCAGACTTGCGAGTGGGGCAAGGGTCACAGCGTCTCAGACTGGAGAATACATGAATGACCCAGCCCTCAGACTTGCGTGTGCGGCAAGGGTCACAGCGCCTCAGACTGGAGAATACATGAATGACCCAGCCCTCAGACTTGCCTGCGCGGCAAGGGTCACAGCGCCTAGACGGGAGAATACGTGAATGACCCAGCCCTCAGACTTGCGTGTGCGGCAATGGTCACAGTGCCTCAGACGGGAGAATACATGAATGACCCAGCCCTCAGACTTGCGTGTGCGGCAAGGGTCACTGCGCCTCAGACTGGAGAATACATGAATGACCCAGCTCTCAGACTTGCGTGTGCGTCAAGGGTCACAGCGCCTCAGACTGGAGAACACGTGAATGACCGAGCCCTCAGACTTGCGTATGCGGCAAGGGTCACAGCGCCTCATACTGGAGAACACATGAATGACCCAGCCCTCAGACTTGCGTGTGCGGCAAGGGTCACAGCGCCTCAGACTGGAGAACACATGAATTACCCAGCCCTCAGACTTGCATGTGCGGCAAGGGTCAGAGCGCTACAGACTGGAGAATACATGAATGTGTCAGCCCTCAGACTTGCGTGTGTGGCAAGGGTCACAGTGCCTCAGACTGGAGAATACATGAATGACCCAGCCCTCAGACTTGCATGTGTGGCAAGGGTCACAGCGCCTCGGACTGGAGAATACATGAATGACCCAGCCCTCAGACTTGCGTGTGTGGCAAGGATCACAGCGCCTCGGACTGGAGAACACATGAATGACCCAGCCCTTAGACTTGCATGTGCGGCAAGGGTCTCAGTGCCTCGGACTGGAGAACAGATGAATGACCCAGCCCTCAGACGTGCGTGTGCAGCAAGAGTCATATCACCTCGGACTGGAGAATACATGAATGACCCAAACCCTCGGACTTGCATGTGCGGCAAGGGTCACAGCACCTCGGACTGGAGAACACATGAATGACCCAGCCCTCAGACTTGCGTGTGCGGCAAGGGTCACAGCGCCTCGGACTGGAGAATACATGAATGACCCAAGCCCTCAGACTTGCGTGTGCGGCAAGGGTCACAGCGCCTCGGACTGGAGAACACATGAATGACCCAGCCCTCAGACTTGCGTGTGCGGCAAGGGTCCCAGCGCCTCAGACTGGAGAATACATGAATGACCCAAGCCCTCAGACTTGCGAGTGTGGCAAGGGTCACAGCGCCTCAGACTGGAGAACACATGAATGACCCAGCCCTCAGACTTGCGTGTGCAGCAAGGGTCTCAGCGCCTCGGACTGGAGAATACATGAATGACCCAAGTCCTCAGACTTGCGTGTGTGGCAAGGGTCACAGCGCCTCGGACTGGAGAATACATGAATGACCCAAGCCCTCAGACTTGCGTGTGCGGCAAGGGTCCCAGCGCCTCAGACTGGAGAACACATGAATAAACCAGCCCTCAGACTTGCATGTGCGGCAAGGGTCCCAGCGCCTCAGACTGGAGAATACATGAATGACCCAAGCCCTCAGACTTGTGAGTGTGGCAAGGGTCACAGCGCCTCAGACTGCAGAACACATGAATGACCCAGCCCTCAGACTTGCGTGTGCGGCAAGGGTCCCGGCGCCTCGGACTGGAGAATACATGAATGACCCAAGTCGTCAGACTTGCGTGTGCGGCAAGGGTCCCAGCGCCTCAGACTGGAGAATACATGAATGACCGAGCCCTCAGACTTGCCTGTGCGGCAAGGGTCACGGCGCCTCAGACTGGAGAACACATGAATGACCCAGCCCTCAGACTTGCATGTGCGGCAAGGGTCACGGCGCCTCGGACTGGAGAACACATGAATGACCCAGCCCTCAGACTTGCGTGTGCGGCAAGGGTCTCAGCGCCTCGGACTATAGAACCCATGAACGACCCAGCCCTCAGACTTGCGTGTGCGGCAAGGGTCTCAGCACCTCGGACTGGAGAATACATGAATGACCCAAGCCCTCAGACTTGCGTGTGCGGCAAGGGTCACAGCACCTCGGACTGGAGAATACATTAATGACCCAAGCCCTCAGATATTTGGGGTTGAGGTTGGTAATAGTTCAATAGGCAGGAATCAGTTACATTAATCAGCCCTTATATTTATAGCTATGTCGCAGCTCCGCCTATGTATAACATCTCAGTGGCTTTCTTCAGAAGCTCCAACCTTCATGCAGTGGCGAGCAAGATTGTTAGCCTTTCATAGGCTTGAATTTTCTGCTTTCTCGTGTAAAGGGGAGAGAAGGCGACAACTGGCAACCAGGATTTGGGCGCCGGTGATTAAATGGGTCAGTTAATGGAATTCCAATATTTTTTCCGTACTACTGTCTTCTTTATCTCTTTTTGTTGTTTTGTTTATTTTCTTGTGTACCGCTTTCCTTAGTCTCAATTTCTAGGAATGCTTTGCTGTACCGAAGGCTTATATTCTAAAATAATGTTGTTCTTTAATCTGTATTAATAACCAACTCTGCTGTGTAAGAGTGAATCTGTAATGTCAAATGTTTTGTCTCAATAACATTTTTTTTTTTTTTAAAGAATGACTCAGCCCTCAGACTTGCGTGTGCAGCAAGGGTCAAAGCGCCTCGGACTGGAGAACACATGAATGGCCCAAGCCCTCAGACTTGCGTGTGCGGCAAGGGTCACAGCGCCTCGGACTGGAGAATACATGAATGACCCAAGCCCTCAGACTTGCGTGTGCGGCAAGGGTCACAGCGCCTCGGACTGGAGAATACATGAATGACCCAAGCCCTCAGACTTGCGCGTGGGGCAAGGTCACAGCACCTCGGACTGGAGAATACATGAATGACCCAAGCCCTCAGACTTGCGTGTGCAGCAAGGGTCACAGCGCCTCAGACTGGAGAATACATGAATGACCCAAGCCCTCAGACTTGCGTGTGCGGCAAGGGTCACAGCGCCTCAGACTGGAGAATACATGAATGACCCAAGCCCTCAGACTTGTGAGTGCGGCAAGAGTCACAGAGCCTCAGACTGGAGAATACTTTAATGATGCAAGCCCTCAGACTTGCGTGTGCGGCAAGGGTCACAGCGCCTCAGACTGGAGAATACATGAATGACCCATCCCTCAGACCTGCGTGTACGGCAAGGGTCCCAGCGCCTCAGACTGGAGAATACATGAATGACCCAGCCCTCAGACTTGCGTGTGCGGCAAGGGTCCCAGCGCCTCAGACTGGAGAATACATGAATGACCCAGCCCTCAGATTTGTGTGTGCGGCAAGGGTCTCAGCGCCTCAGACTGGAGAATACGTTAATGACCGAGCCCTCAGACTTGCGTGTGCGGAAAGGATCTCAGCGCCTCAGACTGGAGAACACATAAATGACCCAGCCCTCAGACTTGCGTGTGCGGCAAGGGTCACAGCGCGTCAGACTGGAGAATACAGGAATGACCCAGCCCTCAGACTTGCGTGTGCGGCAAGGGTCTCAGCACCTCGGACTGGAGAATACATGAATGACCCAAGCCCTCAGACTTGCGTGTGCGGCAAGGGTCACAGCACCTCGGACTGGAGAATACATTAATGACCCAAGCCCTCAGATATTTGGGGTTGAGGTTGGTAATAGTTCAATAGGCAGGAATCAGTTACATTAATCAGCCCTTATATTTATAGCTATGTCGCAGCTCCGCCTATGTATAACATCTCAGTGGCTTTCTTCAGAAGCTCCAACCTTCATGCAGTGGCGAGCAAGATTGTTAGCCTTTCATAGGCTTGAATTTTCTGCTTTCTCGTGTAAAGGGGAGAGAAGGCGACAACTGGCAACCAGGATTTGGGCGCCGGTGATTGAATGGGTCAGTTAATGGAATTCCAATATTTTTTCCGTACTACTGTCTTCTTTATCTCTTTTTGTTGTTTTGTTTATTTTCTTGTGTACCGCTTTCCTTAGTCTCAATTTCTAGGAATGCTTTGCTGTACCGAAGGCTTATATTCTAAAATAATGTTGTTCTTTAATCTGTATTAATAACCAACTCTGCTGTGTAAGAGTGAATCTGTAATGTCAAATGTTTTGTCTCAATAACATTTTTTTTTTTTTTAAAGAATGACTCAGCCCTCAGACTTGCGTGTGCAGCAAGGGTCAAAGCGCCTCGGACTGGAGAACACATGAATGGCCCAAGCCCTCAGACTTGCGTGTGCGGCAGGGGTCACAGCGCCTCGGACTGGAGAATACATGAATGACCCAAGCCCTCAGACTTGCGTGTGCGGCAAGGGTCACAGCGCCTCGGACTGGAGAATACATGAATGACCCAAGCCCTCAGACTTGCGCGTGGGGCAAGGTCACAGCACCTCGGACTGGAGAATACATGAATGACCCAAGCCCTCAGACTTGCGTGTGCAGCAAGGGTCACAGCGCCTCAGACTGGAGAATACATGAATGACCCAAGCCCTCAGACTTGCGTGTGCGGCAAGGGTCACAGCGCCTCATACTGGAGAATACATGAATGACCCAAGCCCTCAGACTTGTGAGTGCGGCAAGAGTCACAGAGCCTCAGACTGGAGAATACTTTAATGATGCAAGCCCTCAGACTTGCGTGTGCGGAAAGGGTCACAGCGCCTCAGACTGGAGAATACATGAATGACCCATCCCTCAGACCTGCGTGTACGGCAAGGGTCCCAGCGCCTCAGACTGGAGAATACATGAATGATCCAGCCCTCAGACTTGCGTGTGCGGCAAGGGTCCCAGCGCCTCAGACTGAAGAATACATGAATGACCCAGCCCTCAGATTTGTGTGTGCGGCAAGGGTCTCAGCGCTTCAGACTGGAGAATACGTTAATGACCGAGCCCTCAGACTTGCGTGTGCGGAAAGGGTCTCAGCGCCTCAGACTGGAGAACACATAAATGACCCAGCCCTCAGACTTGCGTGTGCGGAAAGGGTCACAGCGAGTCAGACTGGAGAATACATGAATGACCCAGCCCTCAGACTTGCGTGTGCGGCAAGGGTCATAGCGCCTCAGACGGGAGAACACATGAATGACCCAGCCCTCAAACTTGCGTGTGCGGAAAGGGTCACAGCGCCTCAGACTGGAGAACACGTGAATGACCCAGCCCTCAGACTTGCGTGTGCGGCAAGGGTCACAGCGCCTTAGACTGGAGAACACATGAATGACCCAGCCCTCAGACTTGCATGTGCGGCAAGGGTCACAGCGCCTCAGACTGGAGAACACATGAATGACCCAGCCCTCAGACTTGCCTGTGCAGCAAGGGTCACAGCGCCTCAGACTGGAGAACACATGAATGACCCAGCCCTCAGACTTGTGTGTGCGGCAAGGGTCACAGCGCCTCAGACTGGAGAATACATGAATGACCCAGCCCTAAGACTTGCGTGTTTGGCAAGGGTCACAGTGCCTCAGACTGGAGAATACATGAATGACCCAGCCCTCAGACTTGCGTGTGCGGCAAGGGTCTCAGCGCCTCGGACTGGAGAACGCATGAATGACCCAGCCCTCAGACTTGCGTGTGCGGCAAGAGTCACATCGCCTCGGACTGGAGAATACATGAATGACCCAAGCCCTCAGACTTGTGTATGCGGCAAGGGTCACAGCGCCTCGGACTGGAGAATACATGAATGACCAAAGCACTCAGACTTGCGTGTGCGGCAAGGGTCACAGCGCCTCAGACGGGAGAATACATGAATGACCCAGCCCTCAGACTTGCGTGTGCGGCAAGGATCACTGCGCCTCGGACTGGAGAACACATGAATGACCCAGCCCTCGGACTTGCGTGTGCGGCAAGGGTCTCAGCGCCTCGGACTGGAGAACACATAAATGACCCAGCCCTCAGACTTGCGTGTGCGGCAAGGGTCACAGCGCCTTAGACTGGAGAACACATGAATGACCCAAGCCCTCAGACTTGCGTGTGCGGCAAGGGTCACAGAGCCTTGGACTGGAGAATACATGAATGACCCAAGCCCTCAGACTTGCGTGTGTGGCAAGGGTCACAGCGCCTCGGACTGGAGAATACATGAATGACCCAAGCCCTCAGACTTGCGAGTGGGGCAAGGGTCACAGCGCCTCAGACTAGAGAATACATGAATGACCAAGCCCTCAGACTTGAGTGTGCGGCAAGGGTCACAGCGCCTCAGACTGGAGAATATATGAATGACCCAGCCCTCAGACTTGCCTGCGCGGCAAGGGTCACAGCGCCTAGACGGGAGAATACGTGAATGACCCAGCCATCAGACTTGTGTGTGCGGCAATGGTCACAGCGCCTCAGACGGGAGAATACATGAATGACCCAGCCCTCAGACTTGCGTGTGCGGCAAGGGTCACTGCGCCTCAGACTGGAGAATACATGAATGACCCAGCCCTCAGACTTGCGTGTGAGGCAAGGGTCACAGCGCCTCAGACTGGAGAAGACGTGAATGACCGAGCCCTCAGACTTGCGTATGCGGCAAGGGTCAAAGCGCCTCAGACTGGAGAACACATGAATGACCCAGCCCTCAGACTTGCGTGTGCGGCAAGGGTCACAGCGCCTCAGACTGGAGAACACATGAATTACCCAGCCCTCAGACTTGCGTGTGCGGCAAGGGTCAGAGCGCTACAGACTGGAGAATACATGAATGTGTCGGCCCTCAGACTTGCGTGTGCAGAAAGGGTCACAGCGCCTCGGACTGGAGAATACATGAATGACCCAGCCCTCAGACTTGCGTGTGTGGCAAGGATCACAGCGCCCCCGACTGGAGAACACATGAATGACCCAGCCCTCAGACTTGCATGTGCGGCAAGGGTCTCAGTGCCTTGGACTGGAGAACAGATGAATGACCCAGCCCTCAGACGTGCGTGTGCAGCAAGAGTCATATCGCCTCGGACTGGAGAATACATGAATGACCCAAACCCTCAGACTTGCGTGTGCGGCAAGGGTCACAGTGCCTCGGACTGGAGAACACATGAATGACCCAGCCCTCAGACTTGCGTGTGCGGCAATGGTCTTAGCGCCTCAGACTGGAGAATACATGAATTACCCAAGTCCTCAGACTTGCGTGTGCGGCAAGGGTCACAGCGCCTTGGACTGGAGAATACATGAATGACCCAAGCCCTCAGACTTGCGTGTGCGGCAAGGGTCACAGCGCCTCGGACTGGAGAACACATGATTGACCCAGCCCTCAGACTTGCGTGTGCGGCAAGGGTCCCAGCGCCTCAGACTGGAGTATACATGAATGACCCAAACCCTCAGACTTGCGAGTGTGGCAATGGTCACAGCGCCTCAGACTGGAGAACACATGAATGACCCAGCCCTTAGACTTGCGTGTGCGGCAAGGGTCTCAGCACCTCGGACTGGAGAATACATGAATGACCCAAGTCCTCAGACTTGCGTGTGCGGCAAGGGTCACAGCGCCTCGGACTGGAGAATACATGAATGACCCAAGCCCGCAGACTTGCGTGTGCGGCAAGGGTCCCAGCGCCTTAGACTGGAGAACACATGAATGACCCAGCCCTCAGACTTGCCTGTGCGGCAAGGGTCCCAGCGCCTCAGACTGGAGAATACATAAATGACCCAGCCCTCAGACTTGCGTGTGCGGCAAGGGTCACAGTGCCTCAGACTGGAGAATACATGAATGACCCAGCCCTCAGACTTGCATGTGCGGCAAGGGTCACAGCGCATCGGACTGGAGAATACATGAATGACCCAGCCCTCAGACTTGCGTGTGCGGCAAGGATCACAGCGCCTCGGACTGGAAAACACATGAATGACCCAGCCCACAGACTTGCGTGTGCGGCAAGGGTCTCAGCGCCTCGGACTATAGAACCCATGAATGACCCAGCCCTCAGACTTGCGTGTGCGGCAAGGGTCTCAGCGCCTCGGACTGGAGAATACATGAATGACCCAAGCCCTCAGACTTGCGTGTGCGGCAAGGGTCACAGCGCCTCAGACTGGAGAACACATGAATGACCCAAGCCCTCAGACTTGCGTGTGCGGCAAGGGTCACAGAGCCTTCGACTGGAGAATACATGAATGACCCAAGCCCTCAGACTTGCGTGTGTGGCAAGGGTCACAGCGCCTCGGACTGGAGAATACATGAATGACCCAAGCCCTCAGACTTGCGAGTGGGGCAAGGGTCACAGCGCCTCAGACTAGAGAATACATGAATGACCCAGCCCTCAGACTTGAGTGTGCGGCAAGGGTCCCAGCGCCTCAGACTGGAGAATACATGAATGACCAAACCCTCAGACTTGCGTGTGCGGCAAGGGTCCCAGCCCCTCAGACTGGAGAATACATGAATGACCCAGCCCTCAGACTTGTGAGTGCGGCAAGGGTCCCGGGGCCATAGACTGGAGAATACATGAATGACCCAGCCCTCAGACTTGCGTGTGCGGCAAGGGTCCCAGCGCCTCAGACTGGAGAATACATGAATGACCCAGCCCTCAGACTTGCGTGTGCGGCAAGAGTCCCAGCGCCTCAGACTGGAGAATACATGAATGACCCAGCCCTCAGACTTGCGTGTGCGGCAAGGGTCACAGCGCCTCAGACTGGAGAACACATGAATTACCCAGCCCTCAGACTTGCGTGTGCGGCAAGGGTCAGAGCGCTACAGACTGGAGAATACATGAATGTGTCGGCCCTCAGACTTGCGTGTGCAGAAAGGGTCACAGCGCCTCGGACTGTAGAATACATGAATGACCCAGCCCTCAGACTTGCGTGTGTGGCAAGGATCACAGCGCCCCGGACTGGAGAACACATGAATGACCCAGCCCTCAGACTTGCATGTGCGGCAAGGGTCTCAGTGCCTTGGACTGGAGAACAGATGAATGACCCAGCCCTCAGACGTGCGTGTGCAGCAAGAGTCATATCGCCTCGGACTGGAGAATACATGAATGACCCAAACCCTCAGACTTGCGTGTGCGGCAAGGGTCACAGCGCCTCGGACTGGAGAACACATGAATGACCCAGCCCTCAGACTTGCGTGTGCGGCAATGGTCTCAGCGCCTCGGACTGGAGAATACATGAATAACCCAAGTCCTCAGACTTGCGTGTGCGGCAAGGGTCACAGCGCCTTGGACTGGAGAATACATGAATGACCCAAGCCCTCAGACTTGCGTGTGCGGCAAGGGTCACAGCGCCTCGGACTGGAGAACACATGAATGACCCAGCCCTCAGACTTGCGTGTGCGGCAAGGGTCCCAGTGCCTCAGACTGGAGAATACATGAATGACCCAAGCCCTCAGACTTGCGAGTGTGGCAATGGTCACAGCGCCTCAGACTGGAGAACACATGAATGACCCAGCCCTCAGACTTGCGTGTGCGGCAAGGGTCTCAGCAACTCGGACTGGAGAATACATGAATGACCCAAGTCCTCAGACTTGTGTGTGCGGCAAGGGTCACAGCGCCTCGGACTGGAGAATACATGAATGACCCAAGCCCGCAGACTTGCGTGTGCGGCAAGGGTCCCAGCGCCTTAGACTGGAGAACACATGAATGACCCAGCCCTCAGACTTGCCTGTGCGGCAAGGGTCCCAGCGCCTCAGACTGGAGAATACATAAATGACCCAGCCCTCAGACTTGCGTGTGCGGCAAGGGTCACAGTGCCTCAGACTGGAGAATACATGAATGACCCAGCCCTCAGACTTGCATGTGCGGCAAGGGTCACAGCGCATCGGACTGGAGAATACATGAATGACCCAGCCCTCAGACTTGCGTGTGCGGCAAGGATCACAGCGCCTCGGACTGGAGAACACATGAATGACCCAGCCTGTGGTAAATAAATATTTAAATACCGGTACTATTTTTGAATACATTAACAATAACAGATAGCTCAATAAATAAGAGGCAGGATCCGAGGAATCTGAGTCGAACAGGCTTTATTCAGGCAAAGGGGAAGGGTCTGGAACGGGACAGCCTGAAATAAAATAGGATAGAAGGCAGCTGCAACGTTTCATCAACAGTACAAGGTATATATAGTAAAACATTAGAATTACATTGCATACAGTAGGCGTAACTAGTGACAAACGTAAGATAAGAACACATGGGCATGAAAAGAAGGCGTGCACAGGGCGTGCACGTAGACATGTGATGAAAACGTCACAGAAGTGTCATAAAGTGGGTGGATACATAGAGGGGGCCACCTGAGCAGCTGGAACCTTTAACCTAGTAGTGCGCGCAAACGGGCAATGACGTGTTACCGGGGAGAACTGGGGCTATGACTTCTGCACTAGAAGAGGAGACTAAAGTCTGCGGTGTCAGGACGACATGTACCTATAGCATATCTGGTATCTGGTGTTTGGAGTACATGTTGATAGAATCTAAAAGTTATCAGGGCAAAGGCTACTGGACACTAAGACTGGTGCATGCATATATTCTTCATGTATTGCGTGTACTATGAATCTTCTATGAATATTAATACAGTAATTCTCTTGCATGGAGACAGAAAAACTAGACTATAGCTAAAGCTGTTTATGCGGTTCGTTAGCTTAGGAATGTGAAGACGGAGAGCTGAACTGATAACTAGAGGCATAACATATTCTTGGCAGACAGGCAGGCAGAGCCAGGCCGGGCACCGCGCTGCGCGGCAGGAAGTAAGTGAAGGGTCAGGGATGCAGGTGGGGGCTGCATCGCTCCTCGGAGTGGGTTCAGGAGACTGGAGCTTGAATCTTGTGTCCGGGCCCTTTTGAGGCCTAGAAACGGGGACAATTCAATGCATTAACGTGCACACTGTAAAACGTGGGCAACATAGGCCTAATACTCGTTGCTTTCACGAGAGCTGGAGACTGGCATACTAACGTTGGACACAACTATAATTGCGTCTTTAATCGATCATAGGGGAACATATGCATATCGATCATGCACATATAACATAGGATGGGGAACACGTAGGCACATATGACAAGGCAAAATTCAATTTTCCTCATTCCCTCCTTGTGCCCTACGTTTCCATCAGGAAACATCAATATTCATGATACCATCTATCTGTTCATATAGCATCATTTGCTCGTCTCGAATTGTCTTGGAACGGGACTTAGGACTAGGAATACAAGAGGTAGCACACAAGCCGCAAATCGCAGGGCCACATTGTAAACAGAGGCAGCAACTGAATATGATCATTACTGCTATACCCAGGAATGACAATACTTTCCATCCCCAGGCAGATATTATACTCCAGAGCCAACCGGACCATGTCCAGGTGCCTGGATTCTGGTGTAACTGATGGGCAATTTTATGAAGTCTGGTTATAGCTGAATAAACAGACGGCGCGTTATTAGGAATGAAAATGCAGCAACTAGATCCGATGACTCTACAAGCTCCTCCCCTATCGGCCAGTATGACGTCAAGGACGAGACGATTTTGGAGCACGACAAATCTCATAGCAGATTGTTCTTCAGTTAAGTTACCTAGAGCGGAAGTAGTCTCATTCACTACTGCTTCAAGGGTTCTGGTTAGCCTACGTATTAATTTACTATTCTGGACAGGGCCTATGAAGAAAAAGAAACCTTTATTGAAGTCTTGATATGTTCTAAGGCAGTTTCAGTTTGATCGACAATTGGGGACTCGATCTCCCTTCTATGTCTAACGTGTACTAGATGTGTGTTTCTGTGATAATCGGATGGGGCTAGGAAAACTGGTGGCAGTAGGAAGTCAATATAACATGTTCCATCCCAATCTAGGGGCAGACGTACATATGCGGTCTGACCGCACACAAAATAAGAATGACGTGAGGCTTTGAAAATAGATTTCCCACTGTCACTATACTTGACCATAGTAGTACAATCACTATGTCCTACATGTGCAGAACCATTCTTTCTGACACATAATTCGCCTTTAACTGGTAGAACTGAAATAGCAGGCAAATCTGGAGTAGTTTCGGACTGAACATTCAGAACCATGAAATTCGAGGAATAATTACCTAAATCATATACTTCATTTTCTAGATCTAACCCTGTTCTATGGGAAAGACCTTGCTTGTCTGGGAAACATGTTCGATTCAGAAGGGACATATCATTTGAGGATGACGTTAACGTGGACCATGCTCCACATGATCCATTGTGTGAAAACGGATAGGGAAAGAGTGGCAGAACTCCCTTCGATGTCTGGAAAGGGGGGAGTCGACCACACACCCAACAATTAGTGGCATTGCTGGTCTGGTGTGAATAGTGCAGCATTCGGACAAAAGTATTATTACGCATAGCAAGACGATATGATAACTCGTGAGGAGGCAGGTCACTAAATGTGTGCTCTACTGTAACATTAGAAAACATATGTACATGTGAAATAGGAAAACATAAATGTACAGCATAACTTATGCAAGTAACCATAAGACTCAGAAATAATAGAAAAAACAGAGTAATGATACATCTCTTAGAGTTTTGACTAACTCTCTCACTGTGTGGGTCTATCTCATACATGTCAGGAACCTGTCTAACCGTTTCACCCGAGAGGGACTTAGACAATGAAACTGGCTGACTTACTAGACCTCAACTTTGTTTTATACTCCTGCTGCGGAGTTTTCTCTAACAAGGGAAGTTTAGATTCAGTGTCTGGGCAGTCCTTGAGAACGGGGCAGTCTTTGAGAAAAGTTTTTGTTTTAAGTCCATGGAATTTCTTGACGTGGCTCACGTGTAGCCACCCTTTTCTGTTTTTGACTTTCACTGCTGTCCGGGTGGTGAGAAGAACAAGGCGGGGCTCCTTCCAGCGGGGCTCCAGCGGACTTGAACGATCAAAATTTCTCACAAGGACGAAGTCACCTGGAACGACCTCGTGCGGTTTCACTTCGGTGTTGTCTGGAAAAGCAGCGGCAACCTGTGAACGACAAGATTGTAGTGCAGACATCAAGGCGGCCAAATAATCTGTCAGCATATTACTGTCAACATCGGTAATTGTACGTGGTCTAGGTGTACCCCACATATTTGGGGGACGACCAAACACTATCTCATATGGAGATAGACCTGAACGGGAATGAGCGACCATTCTCATATAAAAAAGGACGACTGGCAGGGCTACCATCCAATCTACGCCTTTTTCTGCGCATACTTTGGCGATGCGGATTTTCAGAGTCTGGTTATGTCTCTCTACGAGACCGGCTGCTTCAGGATGGCGTACACAATGGAACTTCCACTGGTACCCTAACAGAAGGGAAACTTGTTTCATGAGCTCGGATGAGAATGGCTGGCCGTTATCTGAATACACGACCCTAGGTAATCCATAGCGGGGGAAATACTCACGAACCAACTGCCTGGCAGTGGTCGCGGCTGTTTAATCTGGAACTGGATATGCTTCTGTCCACCTGGACAAAGCGCATACAACTACGAGAACATACTTGAAACCTCGACATCGCTCCATCTGAATATAATCCATCTGGAGGACTTCAAAAGGGTGGTCAGGAGGATGGAATCCACCTTGTTCCACCGGAATACCTTTACCTGGATTGAACTGACAACAGATCATGCAGGTACGCACTTTCTGTTTGGCTGCTGCTCGCAAATGCTTGTTGAACCAGAGGTTCTGAATACTGTCTAACATGGCTTTTTCTCCTAAATGTGCTGGACTATGTGCGGTGTTAATAATGACTTGAACCATAGAGTCGGGGAGAAACCATGTGGCTTTTCCCTTTGTCAACCATCCTTGATCTGTCTGGACCCCTCCTTGTTCAGACCATTTCTTGATTTCTTCTGGAGTGGCATGTAACTGTATATCTATTACGTCTTGTGTAGGGTCCTTAACGGTCATACAAGTAGTCTGATCTGGAATGTGTGTCGGTGTCGTGTTAACTGGAATGTCTGGAGTCTGGGCTGTGAGCTTGGCTGTTCGATCTGCCAGGTCGTTACCCTGGGAAATGATGTCAGTGACTTTCGTATGTGCCTTGCACTTCATGATAGCGATAGCTGTCGGTAAATGTATTGCATCTAACAGAGCTTGAATGAGGGGGCCATGCTGAATCTTGGTTCCATGAGAAGTCATAAAACCTCTTTCTTGCCAGAGTACTCCAAAGTCGTGTACGACTCCGAATGCATAACGTGAATCTGTGTATATGTTAACTTTCAGGTTCTTGGCTCGTATGCAGGCTTGGGTCAGAGCGACGAGCTCTGCTGCTTGAGCAGACAGGGTGTCTATACGATGTGTTTCTATAACTTCGGTTTCAGTAGTCACTGCATACGCGGCTACTAGTTCTCCTGTACTCGTTCTCATACATGAACCATCCACATAAAGTGTCAGGTCGGGTTCAGGTAATGCAATGTCTGTCAAGTCTTGTCTTGGCTTTGTCATGGTGTTAACAACTTCCACACAGTCATGTGTGGCAGAATTCGATGTACTCGAGGGTAACAGTGTAGCGGGATTTAAAATGTTGCAGCGTCTGATTTCTATGTGTGGCTGGAACAGCGTCAGTTCAAATCCTGTTAAACGTGCAATAGTCAAGTGCTGGGTCTGTGTTCGGTTTAAAAGAACTTCCACGGAGTGTGGAACTTGTACTGTCAGGGAGTGTCCTAACACTATGGAATCACTTTGTCTGATAGCTAGAGCTGTGGCTGCAACTGACTTGAGGCACGCAGGCAGAGCCTGGGCCACTGGATCTAATGTGCTAGAAAAATAAGCACAGGGCTTGTATTGTCCTGCTTGATCTTGTGTGAGAACAGATAATGCAGTACCATCACGTTCAGTGACAAAAAGTGTAAAAGGCTTACTGTAGTTTGGTGTTGCTAGAACAGGTGCATTACATAAAGCTTTCTTTAACTCATTGAAATCAAGTGTGTGTTCCAGGGTCCAAGGGAGGACAGTCGATACGGCTGCCTCCTGTGTCGTTAACTGTATCAGTGGTTTGGCTAGAAATGCATACTGAGGAATCCATTGTCTACAGTAAGAAGTGAGGCCGATAAAAGCTCGTACCTCCTTCTGTGTCTTGGGCTGTGGAAGACGTGCTATTAACTGGATACGGTCAGGTGTCAACTGCCTACCCCTCTTGGACAGTAAGTGTCCTAAGTAGACCACTTGCTGGACACAGAATTGCAATTTGGAAGGGGACACCTTGTGCCCCATCTCGGCCAGAAAATACAAGACCGTAAGTGACGCACGTTCGCAGTCACGTTCAGAACGGGCTGTGATCAATAGATCATCGACATACTGGAGAAGAGCAGTGTCAGTTGGCATGTGAATATTGTCTAGTTGTCTTTTAAGTGCTTGACTGTAAATACTAGGACTTTCTGTGAAACCTTGAGGAGCTCGTGTAAATTTATAGCTCCTTCCATTTAAACAGAATCCGAAAAGGAACTGACTGTCTGGATGAATGGGGACACTAAAGAATGCGTTCTTGAGATCAATAACGGTAAAGAATGTGGCTTCAGAATCAATGGCTGTCAATAGGGAAGAAATGTCTGGAACCACTGGGTACTGGGGTATGATACATTTATTAAGTTCTCGAAGGTCAATCACTAATCGATAAACTGGAGGTGCATTTGGATCAGTACGTTTCAGAATCGGAATGATAGGAGAATTACATACATTGGAGTCAGTTTCTACAACTACTCCTTGAGCAATAAGCTCGTCAATAATTTTGGATAAGGCTGCTACAGCCTCAGAGGGCAATTTGTACTGTCGGATTCGTGGTAATACATCACCTTTCTTCAGAGTAACACGATAGGGTGTGATATGCATACAACCTACATCAGTTGGACCTTGCGCCCATAAATGCTGAGGTACATTCAATAATCTTGGATCAAAATCACGTAATACATAATGACCTTTAAAATCTCGCAGAAACAGTCGCACCCCTTCTGGGGAGCAGCATATGACTGCTCCTAATTCTTTCAGAGTTCTAATGCCTAATACATTTTCTGGACATGATTTCGTGAGTAACAAGTCTGTAGTTCGGGACAATGGACCGACTTCTAGAGTAACTGGTTTCGATATTTCATTAACAATAGGCTTTCCTGAAAATCCAAGGGAAACATTTCTAGAGCCTGAGAGTGGAGCCCCTGGAACCTCGTCATGACTGATGGTAGTCCTACTTGCCCCTGTATCAATCAGAAACTTTCTGTCTTTCCCTAATACTTGACTATGTACATAGGGACCCTCTTGATCTACAGGAATCTCGATGAGAGGCAAGCCTACCTCCCTCTCTAGGCTGTTTCATAAATACGGCTGATAATCTGGATACTCTGACTGTGCATACTGGTACATCTGCTGTGTAACGTGCTGTGTGGCAGCTATAGGCTGCGGTACTGTAACTGTCTGTTGTGCATTCTGCGGTGGCTGGGAAGTCTGTGAAACTTGTTCTTGTCTATGCGGACGTGGTCTTTCTTTCGTCCTACCTGTAGCTATGTTGTGTTTCAGAACTGCACATTCGTTTATATAATGACCTGGCTGTTTACAGTAATTGCATGTCCCTTTAACGGGAGATGCAGGATGACTAGCTTGATTCGGACCCCTCTTCTGACTGTCTTGTGGAACAGATTGTGCAACTAATACTTTCATTTTCGTGTCTTTCATACGTCTCTTTTCGTGTTCCTGCTCTTCCCTGATTCTGTTCTGGTGGTACTGTAGCATCTGGAGCATTTGTGACGGAGTATTAGCTTGCCAGGTACTTTCGACTTTCAGTACTCGATTTTTAACTTGTGGACTTGAATTCTCGACTAGTTTGGTAACAAAAAGATGTGGATAAGATTCACTACTTGTTTTCAGACCACTATTAATAATGAAACATTTCTCAAATTTAGAATAAAAATCACTGGTGTCTTTGTCTTGTTTCTGTTTACAGGCTGAGATGGCATCCCAATCTTCCTTTTTCGTGGCTAGTAATCTTGGCAAGACTTGTATTAACAATTCGGGCAAAGCTTTAGCTTTATCCCCAAGACCGGTACCTGGAACTCGTGTGTTATCTTCAGTCTCTAATGCGGTCCAATCTATCTTTTTCTCTCCCACCTCCCATTCTTTTTCTTTAAGTTTTTCATATATGCCCGCAGGCAACAGGACCTTTAACATTTTAATGATATCAGGATACGTGTATTCTCCCATACGGAGCATGTCCTTTAATTCACGGTGAAACCCTGCTGGATCTTTATCGTGACAAGGTATTAACTTTTTCATTTCCAGAAGTTCTATTTTCGTGATAGGGGTGTAAACAAATACTCGTTCTAGACCACCCCCCTCTCCCTTAACTGGATGTACTTCTCGTAACGGATTCTGTCTGTCTATGTAGAATGATTTTCTTACTGGAGGTGGGACAGGAACAAAATGTGGATTCAAGAACGTTCTGTATTTGTGGCGCTGTTCTAGTATGACACTAATTAAATCGGTACCTAGACCTTTCCATCTGTTTAGGAGTAACTCGTTCAGTACATCATGTAAAGGACCTGGATCAGAATGCTGATCCTCATACAGTGTAATGAGGTGCTGGATCATATACGTACCCACCAGACGTTGCTCGGCTGGGGGCAGTTTCAGAAACATTTGGGCCACTATTTCATCTGGAAACGTGGTAGAATCACTAGTCCATCGGACTGCTGATCGGGCTAGTTCTTGTTCATGCATTGTACTAAGCTCACTATAACCTATTCGTGATTTCAGAATTTTATCGGTAGCCTGGAATACTTGTTCAAGAGAACACTGTTCTGGTACTGGAGGAGGAAAAACTTTCTTGTAATCTAGGCGTGAATGTCGGTCGGAAAGTCTAGTTCTACCTACATACGCTATTCTGGAGGGATTCTCGCTGTCTACCTCTTCACTGGAAGAGTCATTCTCTTTCTCGGTTGCTCGTTTTGCTTCCTCTTTCTGGTGTATACTTATAATTTCCTTACGAATTTTCTTGTACATACTTTCTACACTACCTTGTGTTCTGTGCTTTCCCTCGGCTATATTGTCACTCCACTTAGTCAGACCTTTCATCTCGTCTTTATCTTTATCAGGATAATCTTGCTCTCTTATTAAACAGTTAATCAAGAACTGTAAAATCATATGTTGAGTCTCGACTTTTCTGTGTGCCATAGCTTCGTGAATACTTCCTGGATTCTCTCCTGTACGGATAAAACGATATATTCTGTTTAGATGTTCCTTCATATCAGGCAGGGTGATCAAAAAGCTGGCCACCCGTCTTAAACGTACTGAATATAAGATCATGTGATCTTCGCCTGGAACTGGATCATATATACAGTCAGTAAGAAGTCGCTTGAGATCTGTGTATGTCGCCACTTTTGGCGTACGCTGTAACGCTACGTCATGCAGCGTCAGTCGTCTAACTTGAGGCAGGATGATAGGAGCACCTCCTTCAGCCCCTCCTGAGCTGGAATCGTCAGTTAATACTGTACGGGCTGGCAGAGTGACTGGTAAAACGGGTACATTTATATGTACACAATACTGTGGGCTGGTCCGGGGGTGCTGGCACATTAACTTGACCCCCGGGACCAGTGGCTGGAGGAACAGGAATTACATTATTTACAGGATGCGGAGGGTGAACAGGCGGAATACGATTTGCATATTCTGGGACTGTGTCGTCCAAATAGGACGAAAGAAAAATTTCAGCTGCGGTCGGTTTATGACGTAGCTTAATCGGGACCAAAGGTGGCGGTAAATTACAGGGTGCTTCTGGGGTTGCCTTCGGCAAGCCCTCGGCAAGAAGAGGATACATACCTTTAATAAGGGCATTCCTCTGTCTGTCTGACTGTTCTGCTCTAACTCGTTCACCTTCTCCAATTAATTCCCTTTCTTGGGCTTTTTCTGAGGATTCCCTACTTAATTCTGCTTTTCTGAATTCTTTTTCGGTTCTTTTATGAGATTCTTTGCGCCATAACTCGATGGCATCTTTCTGGGACTGTCTGGCTTTCTTTTTCCATAATGCTTCTTCTACTCGCATGATGCACTCGGCATCCCATGTACCTGATACAGGCCATCTATATTTCTCTTCAAGATCTTTCGTATAATCAACCCATAAGTCTAGATATAATATGGCATTTAAACCATGCTTGTGATACATAAAATGTCCAGGACTGTCCCTAGGAGGGACAGGAACTGATTCTTCGAGTAACCCCTTTCTGGTTCCGATCTGACGTAATTTCGAGAACAGAGGCATGGCTGAATTATACTTGCGAACACAATACACAATAATCACAGTAATGAAATGGCAAACAAATCACTCATACCACGACATAGAAATACATTAATAACAGTTCGAACAGAATTCTACCTGATACACTGAAAACATAATACTTGAATTTCTCGAGAACGGACTTACTAGAATTACTGGATGCACTGCTAAAACAGTACAGAACATACCGGTCTCATAAAGAGACACGTCATACCGTATCCACCTAGATGGACACGTCGGACTGGATCTGTGTACCCAAACCCATCTGACCAGGAACAAACTAATGAACCTGTCTAGATACTTCCCCCGCAACGGTACTCACCGGGAAGCAGAAACTGGAAGGCCTCGGACTGGACTGGACTGCTACGACGTCGGACTACGAACTTCGGATTTCGGACTTCAGAAACAGGTGGGCCTCCGGATACCTCGGACCTTGCTCTCTCGGCTTGGGCTCTGGTCGGGACGAACCGCATTCCACACCGCCTCGTCTGGATGCCGGACCGCAGTTTCCATCTCCTCCGTGGGCCTGAGGGAGACTTGAAGCAGAAATATCTGCACGTGCACGGTAGAGTTCCGTCACGGCTGTAGAAGGGTCAGGGGGCCTGCGTTACATCGCCGGCGCGTGGGGAAAGGGCACGTCCCTGTTCGGGCGCCATTATGTGGTAAATAAATATTAAATACCGGTACTATTTTTGAATACATTAACAATAACAGATAGCTCAATAAATAAGAGGCAGGATCCGAGGAATCTGAGTCGAACAGGCTTTATTCAGGCAAAGGGGAAGGGTCTGGAACGGGACAGCCTGAAATAAAATAGGATAGAAGGCAGCTGCAACGTTTCATCAACAGTACAAGGTATATATAGTAAAACATTAGAATTACATTGCATACAGTAGGCGTAACTAGTGACAAACGTAAGATAAGAACACATGGGCGTGAAAAGAAGGCGTGCACAGGGCGTGCACGTAGACATGTGATGAAAACGTCACAGAAGTGTCATAAAGTGGGTGGATACATAGAGGGGGCCACCTGAGCAGCTGGAACCTTTAACCTAGTAGTGCGCGCAAACAGGCAATGACGTGTTACCGGGGAGAACTGGGGCTATGACTTCTGCACTAGAAGAGGAGACTAAAGTCTGCGGTGTCAGGACGACATGTACCTATAGCATATCTGGTATCTGGTGTTTGGAGTACATGTTGATAGAATCTAAAAGTTATCAGGGCAAAGGCTACTGGACACTAAGACTGGTGCATGCATATATTCTTCATGTATTGCGTGTACTATGAATCTTCTATGAATATTAATACAGTAATTCTCTTGCATGGAGACAGAAAAACTAGACTATAGCTGAAGCTGTTTATGCGGTTCGTTAGCTTAGGAATGTGAAGACGGAGAGCTGAACTGATAACTAGAGGCATAACATATTCTTGGCAGACAGGCAGGCAGAGCCAGGCCGGGCACCGCGCTGCGCGGCAGGAAGTAAGTGAAGGGTCAGGGATGCAGGTGGGGGCTGCATCGCTCCTCGGAGTGGGTTCAGGAGACTGGAGCTTGAATCTTGTGCCGGGCCCTTTTGAGGCCTAGAAACGGGGACAATTCAATGCATTAACGTGCACACTGTAAAACGTGGGCAACATAGGCCTAATACTCGTTGCTTTCACAAGAGCTGGAGACTGGCATACTAACGTTGGACACAACTATAATTGCGTCTTTAATCGATCATAGGGGAACATATGCATATCGATCATGCACATATAACATAGGATGGGGAACACGTAGGCACATATGACAAGGCAAAATTCAATTTTCCTCAAGCCCTCAGACTTGCGTGTGCGGCAAGGGTCTCAGCGCCTCGGACTATAGAACCCATGAATGACCCAGCCCTCTGACTTGCGTGTGCGGCAAGGGTCTCAGCGCCTCGGACTGGAGAATACATGAATGACCCAAGCCCTCAGACTTGCGTGTGCGGCAAGGGTCACAGCACCTCGGACTGGAGAATACATGAATGACCCAAGCCCTCAGATATTTGGGGTTGGGGTTGGTAATAGTTCAATAGGCAGGAATCAGTTACATCAATCAGCCCATATATTTATAGCTATGTCGCAGCTCCGCCTATGTATAACATCTCAGTGGCTTTCTTCAGAAGCTCCAACCTTCATGCAGTGTCGAGCAAGATTGTTAGCCATTCATAGGCTTGAATTTTCTGCTTTCTCGTGTAAAGGGGGGAGAAGGCGACAACTGGCAACCAGGATTTGGGCGCCGGTGATTGAATGGGTCAGTTAATGGAATTCCAATATTTTTTCCGTACTACTGTCTTCTTTATCTCTTTTTGTTGTTTTGTTTATTTTCTTGTGTACCGCTTTCCTTAGTCTCAATTTCTAGGAATGCTTTGCTGTACCGAAGGCGTATATTCTAAAATATTGTTGTTCTTTAATCTGTATTAATAACCAACTCTGCTGTGTAAGAGTGAATCTGTAATGTCAAATGTTTTGTCTCAATAATTTTTTTTATTTTTTATTAAAAGAATGACTCAGCCCTCAGACTTGCGTGTGCGGCAAGGGTCACAGCGCCTCGGACTGGAGAACACATGAATGACCCAAGCCCTCAGACTTGCGTGTGCGGCAAGGGTCACAGCGCCTCGGACTGGAGAATACATGAATGACCCAAGCCCTCAGACTTGCGTGTGCGGCAAGGGTCACAGCGCCTCGGACTCGAGAATACATTAATGACCCAAGCCCTCAGACTTGCGTGTGGGGCAAGGGTCACAGCGCCTCGGACTGGAGAATACATGAATGACCCAAGCCCTCAGACTTGCGTGTGTGGCAAGGGTCACAGCGCCTCGGACTGGAGAATACATGAATGACCCAAGCCCTCAGACTTGCGTGTGCGGCAAGGGTCACAGCGCCTCAGACTGGAGAATACATGAATGACCCAAGCCCTCAGACTTGCGTGTGCAGCAAGGGTCACAGCGCCTCGGCCTGGAGAATACATGAATGACCCAAGCCCTCAGACCTGTGAGTGGGGCAAGAGTCACAGAGTCTCAGACTGGAGAATACATGAATGACGCAAGCTCTCAGACTTGCGTGTGCGGCAAGGGTCACAGCGCCTCAGACTGGAGAATACATGAATGACCCATCCCTCAGACTTGCGTGCACGGCAAGGGTCCCAGCGCCTCAGACTGGAGAACACATGAATGACCCAGCCCTCAGACTTGCGTGTGCGGCAAGGGTCCCAGCGCCTCAGACTGGAGAATACATGAATGACCAAGCCCTCAGACTTGCGTGTGCGGCAAGGGTCCCAGCGCCTCAGACTGGAGAATTCATGAATGACCCAGCCCTCAGACTTGCCTGTGTGGCAAGGGTCATAGCGCCTCAGACTGGAGAATACATGAAAGACCCAGCCCTCAGACTTGCCTGTGGGGCAAGGGTCACAGCGCCTCAGACTGGAGAATACATGAATGACCCAGCCCTCAGACTTGCATGTGCGGCAAGGGTCCCAGCGCCTCAGACGGGAGAATACATGAATGACCCAGCCCTCAGACTTGTGTGTGCGGCAAGGATCACAGCGCCTCAGACGGGAAAATACATGAATGACCCAGCCCTCAGACTTGCGTGTGCGGCAAGGGTCTCAGCGCCTCAGAAGGGAGAATACATGAATGACCCAGCCCTCAGAATTGTGTGTGCGGCAAGGGTCACAGCGCCTTAGACGGGAGAATGCATGAATGACCCAGCCCTCAGACTTGCGTGTGCGGCAAGGTTCACAGCGCCTCAGACGGGAGAATACATGAATTACCCAGCCCTCAGACTTGCGTGTGCGGCAAGGGTCACAGCACCTCAGACGGGAGAATACATGAATGAACCAGCCCTCAGACGTGCGTGTGCGGCAAGGGTCACAGCTCCTCAGACTGGAGAATACATCAATGACCCAGCCCTCAGACTTGCGTGTGCGGCAAGGTCACAGCGCCGCAGACTGGAGAATACATGAATGACCCAAGCCCTCAGACATGCGTGTGCGGCAAGGGTCACAGTGCCTCAGACAGGAGAACACATGAATGACCCAAGCCCTCAGACTTGCGTGTGCGGCAAGGGTCACAGCGCCTCAGACTGGAGAACACATGAATGACCCAAGCCCTCAGACTTGCGTGTGTGGCAAGGGTCACAGCGCCTCAGACTGGAGAACACATGAATGACCCAAGCCCTCAGACTTGCGTGTGCGGCAAGGGTCCCAGCGCCTCAGACTGGAGAATACATGAATGACGCAAGCCCTCAGACTTGCGTGTGCGGCAAGGGTCCCAGCGCCTCGGACTGGAGAATACATGAATGACCCAGCCCTCAGACTTGCGTGTGCGGCAAGGGTCACAGTGCCTCAGACAGGAGAACACATGAATGACGCAAGCCCTCAGACTTGCGTGTGCGGCAAGGGTCCCAGCGCCTCGGACTGGAGAATACATGAATGACCCAGCCCTCAGACTTGCGTGTGCGGCAAGGGTCCCAGCGCCTCAGACTAGAGAATACATGAATGACCAAGCCCTCAGACTTGCGTGTGCGGCAAGGGTCCCAGCGCCTCAGACTGGAGAATTCATGAATGACCCAGCCCTCAGACTTGCCTGTGTGGCAAGGGTCATAGCGCCTCAGACTGGAGAATACATGAAAGACCCAGCCCTCAGACTTGCCTGTGCGGCAAGGATCACAGCGCCTCAGACGGGAAAATACATGAATGACCCAGCCCTCAGACTTGCGTGTGCGGCAAGGGTCACAGCGCCTCAGAAGGGAGAATACATGAATGACCCAGCCCTCAGAATTGTGTGTGCGGCAAGGGTCACAGCGCCTCAGACGGGAGAATACATGAATGACCCAGCCCTCAGACTTGCGTGTACGGCAAGGTCACAGCGCCTCAGACAGGAAAATACATGAATGACCCAGCCCTCAGACTTGCGCGTGCGGCAAGGGTCACAGCGCCTCAGACGGGAGAATACATGAATGACCCAGCCCTAAGACTTGCGTGTGGGGCAAGGTTCACAGCGCGCCGACGGGAGAATACATGAATGACCCAGCCCTCAGACTTGCGTGTGGGGCAAGGTTCACAGCGCCTCAGACGGGAGAATACATGAATGACCCAGCCCTCAGACTTGCGTGTGCGGCAAGGGTCACAGCGCCTCCGACTGGAGAATACATGAATGACCCAGCCCTCAGACTTGCGTGTGCGGCAAGGGTCCCAGCGCCTCAGACTGGAGAATACATGAATGACCCAGCCCTCAGACTTGTGTGTGCGGCAAGGGTCCCAGCGCCTCAGACTGGAGAATTCATGAATGACCCAGCCCTCAGACTTGCCTGTGTGACAAGGGTCATAGCGCCTCAGACTGGAGAATACATGAAAGACCCAGCCCTCAGACTTGCCTGTGCGGCAAGTGTCACAGCGCCTCAGACTGGAGAATACATGAATGACCCAGCCCTCAGATTTGCATGTGCGGCAAGGGTCCCAGCGCCTCAGACGGGAGAAAACATGAATGACCCAGCCCTCAGACTTGCGTGTGCGGCAATGGTCACAGCGCCTCAGACGGGAGAATACATGAATGACCCAGCCCTCAGACTTGCGTGTGGGGCAAGGTTCACAGCGCCTCAGACGGGAGAATACATGAATGACCCAGCCCTCAGACTTGCGTGTGGGGCAAGGTTCACAGCGCCTCAGACGGGAGAATACATGAATGACCCAGCCCTCAGACTTGCGTGTGCGGCAAGGGTCACAGCACCTCAGACGGGAGAATACATGAATGACCCAAGCCCTCAGACTTGCGTGTGCGTCAAGGGTCACAGCGCCTCAGACTGGAGAATACATGAATAACGCAAGCCCTCAGACTTGCGTGTGCAGCAAGGGTCACAGCGCCTCAGACTGGAGAATACATGAATGATGCAAGCCCTCAGACTTGCGTGTGCGGCAAGGGTCCCAGCGCCTCAGACTGGAGAATTCATGAATGACCCAGCCCTCAGACTTCCCTGTGTGGCAATGGTCATAGCGACTCAGACTGGAAAATACATGAAAGACCCAGCCCTCAGACTTGCCTGTGCGGCAAGGGTCACAGCGCCTCAGACTGGAGAATACATGAATGACCCAGCCCTCAGACTTGCATGTGCGGCAAGGGTCCCAATGCCTCAGACGGGAGAATACATGAATGACACAGCACTCAGACTTGCGTGTGCGGCAAGGATCACAGCGCCTCAGACGGGAAAATACATGAATGACCCAGCCCTCAGACTTGCGTGTGCGGCAAGGGTCACAGCGCCTCAGAAGGGAGAATACATGAATGACCCAGCCCTCAGACTTGCGTGTGCGGCAAGGGTCACAGCGCCTCAGACTGGAGAACACATGAATGACCCAAGCCCTCACACTTGTGTGTGCGGCAAGGGTCACAGCGCCTCAGACTGGAGAATACATGAATTACCCAGCCCTCATACGTGCGTGTGCGGCAAGGGTCACAGCGCCTCAGACTGGAGAATACATGAATGACCCAGCCCTCAGACTTGCGTGTGCGGCAAGGTCACAGCGCCTCAGACTGGAGAATACATGAATGACCCAAGCCCTCAGACTTGCGTGTGCGGCAAGGGTCACAGCGCCTCGGACTGGAGAATACATGAATGACCCAAGCCCTCAGACTTGCGTGTGCGGCAAGGGTCACAGCGCCTCGGACTCGAGAATACATTAATGACCCAAGCCCTCAGACTTGCGTGTGGGGCAAGGGTCACAGCGCCTCGGACTGGAGAATACATGAATGACCCAAGCCCTCAGACTTGCGTGTGTGGCAAGGGTCACAGCGCCTCGGACTGGAGAATACATGAATGACCCAAGCCCTCAGACTTGCGTGTGCGGCAAGGGTCACAGCGCCTCAGACTGGAGAATACATGAATGACCCAAGCCCTCAGACTTGCGTGTGCAGCAAGGGTCACAGCGCCTCGGCCTGGAGAATACATGAATGACCCAAGCCCTCAGACCTGTGAGTGGGGCAAGAGTCACAGAGTCTCAGACTGGAGAATACATGAATGACGCAAGCTCTCAGACTTGCGTGTGCGGCAAGGGTCACAGCGCCTCAGACTGGAGAATACATGAATGACCCATCCCTCAGACTTGCGTGCACGGCAAGGGTCCCAGCGCCTCAGACTGGAGAACACATGAATGACCCAGCCCTCAGACTTGCGTGTGCGGCAAGGGTCCCAGCGCCTCAGACTGGAGAATACATGAATGACCAAGCCCTCAGACTTGCGTGTGCGGCAAGGGTCCCAGCGCCTCAGACTGGAGAATTCATGAATGACCCAGCCCTCAGACTTGCCTGTGTGGCAAGGGTCATAGCGCCTCAGACTGGAGAATACATGAAAGACCCAGCCCTCAGACTTGCCTGTGGGGCAAGGGTCACAGCGCCTCAGACTGGAGAATACATGAATGACCCAGCCCTCAGACTTGCATGTGCGGCAAGGGTCCCAGCGCCTCAGACGGGAGAATACATGAATGACCCAGCCCTCAGACTTGTGTGTGCGGCAAGGATCACAGCGCCTCAGACGGGAAAATACATGAATGACCCAGCCCTCAGACTTGCGTGTGCGGCAAGGGTCTCAGCGCCTCAGAAGGGAGAATACATGAATGACCCAGCCCTCAGAATTGTGTGTGCGGCAAGGGTCACAGCGCCTTAGACGGGAGAATGCATGAATGACCCAGCCCTCAGACTTGCGTGTGCGGCAAGGTTCACAGCGCCTCAGACGGGAGAATACATGAATTACCCAGCCCTCAGACTTGCGTGTGCGGCAAGGGTCACAGCACCTCAGACGGGAGAATACATGAATGAACCAGCCCTCAGACGTGCGTGTGCGGCAAGGGTCACAGCTCCTCAGACTGGAGAATACATCAATGACCCAGCCCTCAGACTTGCGTGTGCGGCAAGGTCACAGCGCCGCAGACTGGAGAATACATGAATGACCCAAGCCCTCAGACATGCGTGTGCGGCAAGGGTCACAGTGCCTCAGACAGGAGAACACATGAATGACCCAAGCCCTCAGACTTGCGTGTGCGGCAAGGGTCACAGCGCCTCAGACTGGAGAACACATGAATGACCCAAGCCCTCAGACTTGCGTGTGTGGCAAGGGTCACAGCGCCTCAGACTGGAGAACACATGAATGACCCAAGCCCTCAGACTTGCGTGTGCGGCAAGGGTCCCAGCGCCTCAGACTGGAGAATACATGAATGATGCAAGCCCTCAGACTTGCGTGTGCGGCAAGGGTCCCAGCGCCTCGGACTGGAGAATACATGAATGACCCAGCCCTCAGACTTGCGTGTGCGGCAAGGGTCACAGTGCCTCAGACAGGAGAACACATGAATGACGCAAGCCCTCAGACTTGCGTGTGCGGCAAGGGTCCCAGCGCCTCGGACTGGAGAATACATGAATGACCCAGCCCTCAGACTTGCGTGTGCGGCAAGGGTCCCAGCGCCTCAGACTAGAGAATACATGAATGACCAAGCCCTCAGACTTGCGTGTGCGGCAAGGGTCCCAGCGCCTCAGACTGGAGAATTCATGAATGACCCAGCCCTCAGACTTGCCTGTGTGGCAAGGGTCATAGCGCCTCAGACTGGAGAATACATGAAAGACCCAGCCCTCAGACTTGCCTGTGCGGCAAGGATCACAGCGCCTCAGACGGGAAAATACATGAATGACCCAGCCCTCAGACTTGCGTGTGCGGCAAGGGTCACAGCGCCTCAGAAGGGAGAATACATGAATGACCCAGCCCTCAGAATTGTGTGTGCGGCAAGGGTCACAGCGCCTCAGACGGGAGAATACATGAATGACCCAGCCCTCAGACTTGCGTGTACGGCAAGGTCACAGCGCCTCAGACAGGAAAATACATGAATGACCCAGCCCTCAGACTTGCGCGTGCGGCAAGGGTCACAGCGCCTCAGACGGGAGAATACATGAATGACCCAGCCCTAAGACTTGCGTGTGGGGCAAGGTTCACAGCGCGCCGACGGGAGAATACATGAATGACCCAGCCCTCAGACTTGCGTGTGGGGCAAGGTTCACAGCGCCTCAGACGGGAGAATACATGAATGACCCAGCCCTCAGACTTGCGTGTGCGGCAAGGGTCACAGCGCCTCCGACTGGAGAATACATGAATGACCCAGCCCTCAGACTTGCGTGTGCGGCAAGGGTCCCAGCGCCTCAGACTGGAGAATACATGAATGACCCAGCCCTCAGACTTGTGTGTGCGGCAAGGGTCCCAGCGCCTCAGACTGGAGAATTCATGAATGACCCAGCCCTCAGACTTGCCTGTGTGACAAGGGTCATAGCGCCTCAGACTGGAGAATACATGAAAGACCCAGCCCTCAGACTTGCCTGTGCGGCAAGTGTCACAGCGCCTCAGACTGGAGAATACATGAATGACCCAGCCCTCAGATTTGCATGTGCGGCAAGGGTCCCAGCGCCTCAGACGGGAGAAAACATGAATGACCCAGCCCTCAGACTTGCGTGTGCGGCAATGGTCACAGCGCCTCAGACGGGAGAATACATGAATGACCCAGCCCTCAGACTTGCGTGTGGGGCAAGGTTCACAGCGCCTCAGACGGGAGAATACATGAATGACCCAGCCCTCAGACTTGCGTGTGGGGCAAGGTTCACAGCGCCTCAGACGGGAGAATACATGAATGACCCAGCCCTCAGACTTGCGTGTGCGGCAAGGGTCACAGCACCTCAGACGGGAGAATACATGAATGACCCAAGCCCTCAGACTTGCGTGTGCGTCAAGGGTCACAGCGCCTCAGACTGGAGAATACATGAATAACGCAAGCCCTCAGACTTGCGTGTGCAGCAAGGGTCACAGCGCCTCAGACTGGAGAATACATGAATGATGCAAGCCCTCAGACTTGCGTGTGCGGCAAGGGTCCCAGCGCCTCAGACTGGAGAATTCATGAATGACCCAGCCCTCAGACTTCCCTGTGTGGCAATGGTCATAGCGACTCAGACTGGAAAATACATGAAAGACCCAGCCCTCAGACTTGCCTGTGCGGCAAGGGTCACAGCGCCTCAGACTGGAGAATACATGAATGACCCAGCCCTCAGACTTGCATGTGCGGCAAGGGTCCCAATGCCTCAGACGGGAGAATACATGAATGACACAGCACTCAGACTTGCGTGTGCGGCAAGGATCACAGCGCCTCAGACGGGAAAATACATGAATGACCCAGCCCTCAGACTTGCGTGTGCGGCAAGGGTCACAGCGCCTCAGAAGGGAGAATACATGAATGACCCAGCCCTCAGACTTGCGTGTGCGGCAAGGGTCACAGCGCCTCAGACTGGAGAACACATGAATGACCCAAGCCCTCACACTTGTGTGTGCGGCAAGGGTCACAGCGCCTCAGACTGGAGAATACATGAATTACCCAGCCCTCATACGTGCGTGTGCGGCAAGGGTCACAGCGCCTCAGACTGGAGAATACATGAATGACCCAGCCCTCAGACTTGCGTGTGCGGCAAGGTCACAGCGCCTCAGACTGGAGAATACATGAATGACCCAAGCCCTCAGACTTGCGTGTGCGGCAAGGGTCACAGCGCCTCAGACTGGAGAACACATGAATGACCCAAGCCCTCAGACTTGTGTGTGCGGCAAGGGTCACAGCGCCTCAGACTGGAGAACACATGCATGACCCAAGCCCTCAGACTTGCGGGTGTGGCAAGGGTCACAGCGCCTCAGACTGGAGAGCACATGAATAACCCAAGCCCTCAGACTTGCGTGTGCGGCAAAGGTCACAGCGCCTCAGACTGGAGAACACATGAATGACCCAAGCCCTCAGACTTGCGTGTGCGTCAAGGGTCACAGCGCCTCAGACTGGAGAACACATGAATGACCCAGGCCCTCAGACTTGCGTGTGCGTCAAGGGTCACAGCGCCTCAGACTGGAGAACACATGAATGACCCAAGCCCTCAGACTTGCATGTGCGGCAAGGGTCACAGCGCCTCAGACTGGAGAACACATGAATGACCCAAGCCCTCAGACTTGTGTGTGCGGCAAGGGTCACAGTGCCTCAGACTGGAGAACACATGAATGACCCAAGCCCTCAGACTTGCGTGTGCGGCAAGGGTCTCAGCGCCTCGGACTGGAGAATACATGAATGACACAAGTCCTCAGACTTGCGTGTGCGGCAAGGGTCACAGCGCCTCGGACTGGAGAATACATGAATGACCCAAGCCCTCAGACTTGCGTGTGCGGCAAGGGTCACAGCGCCTCGGACTGGAGAATACATGAATGACCCAAGCCCCCAGACTTATGAGTGCGGCAAGAGTCACAGAGCCTCAGACTGGAGAATACATGAATGACGCAAGCCCTCAGACTTGCGTGTGCGGCAAGGGTCACAGCGCCTCAGACTGGAGAATACATGAATGACCTATCCCTCAGACTTGGGTGTGCGGCAAGGGTCCCAGCGCCTCAGACTGGAGAATACATGAATGACCCAGCCCTCAGACTTGCGTGTGCGGCAAGGGTCGCAGCGCCTCAGACTGGAGAATACATGAATGACCAAGCCCTCAGACTTGCGTGTGCGGCAAGGGTCCCAGCGCCTCAGACTGGAGAATTCATGAATGACCCAGCCCTCAGACTTGCCTGTGTGGCAAGGGTCATAGCGCCTCAGACTGGAGAATACATGAAAGACCCATCCCTCAGACTTGCCTGTGCGGCAAGGGTCACAGCGCCTCAGACTGAAGAATACATGAATGACCCAGCCCTCAGACTTGCGTGTGCAGCAAGGATCACAGCGCCTCAGACCGGAGAATACATGAATGACCCAAGCCCTCAGACTTGCGTGTGCGGCAAGGGTCACAGCACCTCAGACTGGAGAACACATGAATGACCCAAGCCCTCAGACTTGCGTGTGCGGCAAGGGTCACAGCGCCTCAGACTGGAGAACACATGAATGACCCAAGCCCTCAGACTTGCGTGTGTGGCAAGGGTCACAGCACCTCAGACTGGAGAACACATGAATAACTCAAGCCCTCAGACTTGCGTGTGCGGCAAAGGTCACAGCGCCTCAGACTGGAGAACACATGAATGACCCAAGCCCTCAGACTTGCATGTGCGTCAAGGGTCACAGCGCCTCAGACTGGAGAATACATGAATGACACAATCCCTCAGACTTGCGTGTGCGGCAAGGGTCACAGCGCCTCAGACTGGAGAATACATGAATGACCAAGCCCTCAGACTTGCGTGTGCGGCAAGGGTCACCGCGCCTCGGACTGGAGAACACATGAATGACCCAAGCCCTCAGACTTGCGTGTGTGGCAAGGGTCACAGCGCCTCAGAATGGAGAGCACATGAATAACCCAAGCCCTCAGACGTGCGTGTGCGGCAAAGGTCACAGCGCCTCAGACTGGAGAACACATGAATGACCCAAGCCCTCAGACTTGCGTGTGCGTCAAGGGTCACAGCGCCTCAGACTGGAGAACACATGAATGACCCAGGCCCTCAGACTTGCGTGTGCGTCAAGGGTCACAGCGCCTCAGACGGGAGAACACATGAATGACCCAAGCCCTCAGAATTGCGTGTGAGGCAAGGGTCACAGCGCCTCAGACTGGAGAACACATGAATGACCCACGCCCTCAGACTTGCGTGTGCGGCAAGGGTCACAGCGCCTCAGACTGGAGAACACATGAATGACCCAAGCCCTCAGACTTGAGTGTGCGGCAAGGGTCACAGCGCCTCAGACTGGAGAACACATGAATGACCCAAGCCCTCAGACTTGCGTGTGCGGCAAGGGTCACAGCGCCTCAGACTGGAGAATACATGAATGACCCAAGCCCTCAGACTTGCGTGTGCGGCAAGGGTCACAGCGCCTCAGACTGGAGAATACATGAATGACCCAGCCCTCAGACTTGTGTGTGTGGCAAGGGTCACAGCGCCTCAGACTGGAGAACACATGAATGACCCAAGCCCTCAGACTTGCGTGTGCGGCAAGGGTCACAGCGCCTCAGACTGGAGAACACATGAATGACCCAAGCCCTCAGACTTGCATGTGCGGCAAGGGTCACAGCGCCTCAGACTGGAGAATACATGAATGACCCAAGCCCTCAGACTTTCGTGTGCGGCAAGAGTCACAGCGCCTCAGACTGGAGAATACATGAATGACCCAAGCCCTCAGACTTGCGTGTGCGGCAAGGGTCACAGCGCCTCCGACTGGAGAATACATGAATGACCCAAGCCCTCAGACTTGCGTGTGCGGCAAGGGTCACAGCGCCTCAGACTGGAGAATACATGTGTTAGAAATGGGATCCCTGGCTGGCCAGGGCTTGCGCCAAAGTCAGTCAGAGACCACCACTTCCACGCCAGGGCAAGGGATTTACATGCCAAGATAACCCCTGCTCACCCCCTTGGTAACGTAGCACGAGCAATAAGGCTAAACTCGGAGGCAATGTGAGTTAAGTGTTTGCGCACGCAACCCCAGCAACAACACCCAAGGCTCACCACAATGGAAACTCCACACAAGGTTATATATAAAAATAGCCTTTGTATTACACCAAAACACATTAGATGAAAACACACACTTTTCAATGTGCCAACAGGCACGGGCAGAATTTACAGGGGATATGTACAAGACAGGGCCACCTGGACCACTGTCAGGAATCAGCACTTTTAGAACTTAGCACTTAGAACATAGCATAGAAAATCACTGTACCACCTACGCAACCCTAAACACCTTAGGACAATGTCAAGCATGGAACTAGGACTTCACTAGCACCACCTGTACTAGCAAGAACAACCACCTAAGTATCACAATACCTGTAGGGGTATAAGCACATAACACATGATGCATAAACATACATTCAGCGGTGTAAGGAAGGAAAACACATGATGCCTAAAAACATTCAGAGGTGTAGGAAATAACAATTGCGCAGAAATCACCTTAGCAAGTAAATCACAAGTTGCGCCAAACTCACATTAGTCACCACCTGTGACTGTCCCTAGGCCAACTGGCCTCTCTAGGGCTAGGCCGCCCTGTGTCCCAAAGTCAGGGGCCTAAACGTAGCAGTTGCCCATAAAGTGCTGGGCAACTGGTGCAAACAATGGGGCCACTTGTTGGAGCCTCGTGGGCTCAAGAACCAAAAGAAATGCCCCCTAGAGCCTCTCTGGGCTCTACACACAAAGATGCAGCCTCACTGGGCGGTGGGGTCCCTCATGGGGGACCCGGGAACACTTGGGGCGCCTTGAGCCTCTCTGGGCTCTCACGACAGGTAGGCGCTTCTGAGCTTCTCGGGGCTCTTAAACAATTGGGGGCACTTTGGAGCCTCGGGCTCAACCAACAAAATATGCCCCCGGAGCCCTCTGTGGGCTCTACACAAATGCCGCCTGCGCTGGAGTCCCCCCTCTGGGGACTCAGAATGAACAAAGGCCCCCGGAGCCCTCTTAGGGCTTTAAACAATAAAGATGCCGCCTTGAGCCTCACGGGCTCACAACCACTCCGGCCCTCGCACTGGAGGGGAGGGGCGGGCACCAGCAATGTGCCCCGACTGCCCCCTCCCCTTTGCAGGCATTCACCGGGCTGGATGGCGGCTGGAGAAAGAGAGCTCCCGCTCCTCGGGACTCTCCTGAAGTCGCGGTCTCCTTGCTCTCCTATGCCGGTCACCACGGGGCTCTCCCTCACTCCTGGGAGCCCCGTGGCAGGCGCCGGCTGCAGACTTCTTCTTCTCTCTCTCCAGTCAGGTCCCGGGCCGGCAGCCAATCAGAGCGCGGCCCGGGGAATGATGTCGCGGGGTGTCCCGGCCTGCTTGACTTCCTGGTCGCGGCTGGGCGGCAACGGGGACAATTTCGAAGGGCAATGCTGGGTGGGCACCGGCGGTAAAGATAAATAAAGCGCTCCCAAAGCGCTAGTAAAAAAATAAAGCGCTCCCTGCGCTTTGAGGAACACCAAGCGCTTCCGGCGCTAGAGGGGCAATTACAGCGCTCCCAAGCACTATAAGCAATAAAGCGCTCTCAGCGCTAGAAATACCAATAGAGCGCCATCAAGCACGTAGGGGAGAAATAAAGCGCTTCCAGGCGCTTGGAGCAAAAGCAAAAGTCCAGGTCAAAGGTCAGCCCCAGGTCCTTCAGGAATGCAGTAAGGCAGGAGGGGGGGTCAAGGCTGGGTCAGGGGCCAGCTCACTGTGCCCTCCAGGCAGGAAGGCAGTCCCAAGTGGTGGTTCCTCCTGGCGCAAGCAGCAGCAGCCCCCCTCAGTAAGATCAGGAAAAGAACAAATTGTAAGGGGACACAGCCCCTTCTTATACTTGAAATCCCTTCGTCTGTAGGTGCAGGGTGGGGGGAACCAGTCGCAGCTGGTTTTGGAGCACCCTTGATGGCTCCACGACCCCTTTCATTCACTAGGGAGGCTAGGGTCGTTAGACGCACCACAGGGGGCGGAGCCAGCATTGTGTGGGGAAAGCCAAGCCCTATTCAGGACCCAGGTGCAGCCCCTCCCTCACATCAGCATGCTAATCCCCACACTCACCACCGGGGCAGACCCACACAGACATCCTGGAGCCAGGCTCCAGCCAATCACGTGTCAGCACACTCACTACACACGCACACCCATGTCTAGAAGTGGCACTTCCACACTAGACACATTCATGCTGCATACATCATTTCTCAGCATTCAATCACACAAGTCCGCACATACCAGACTCGAGCCTGTACAACGCATGCATCAGGAACTACCAGGGACACATACATTCTGTTGGACTGGGCGATCTCAGAGGGCCAGGTTATGCTCACCCGACCACCCCGGGACCCACCTCCCCCACAGATATTTCCGAGTCTTATCGTGAGGTCCCCACCGGGGGGGGGACTTCGAGTCTAGGATCGTACCCACTGAGCTCACACCACACTTACGAACGGACACCACACCGTTGGTTTTCAGTAATAAGTTCTTTATCAAACAGTAAGAAGAAATTAGCACTCTTATTTACAAGCGATCGAGGGATCGTAAAGTCTTTGGGGATTTGGGAAGAGGGAAGCGGGACAGTCTGTTTTTAGGCCAGCATGAAATGTACCCTGCGCACAGCTCTCAATCCTCGAGCCGGGGGGTACGGAAGATGATGGTCGCACTGGCTGCTTCACTCGCTTCGAGTCGACTCAGGTCGCCTTGGTAGCGTCGATGGTCCAGCCGGACCAGAGTACTCCTCGAGCCGCAACGAGGTCAGCAGGGCTCGATCCGGAGTTGTTCTTGAGGAGCCGCGACAGCGTCAGCAGGGCTCGATGGTCTTAGTTCGGTCCTTGCAAGGATGAGCCGCAACAGCGTCAGCAGGGCTCGGAGGTCTTAGTTCGGTCTTGGCAAGGGTGAGCTGCGACAGCGTCAGCAGGGCTCGGAGGTCTTAGTTAGATCTTTTCAAGGATGAGCCGCGCCAGCAGGGCTCCGATGTTCCCGTTCCGTGTTACGAGGAGGAGCCGCGACAGCGTCAGCAGGGCTCGAAGGGTTCAGAGGTTCAGTTCTCCCCAAGGGTCAGCCGCGATCAGATCAGCAGGGCTTTCTTGTCCAGGATACAACTGCCCGCTAGTTGTGGGGCGGGCCTTGATATAGTGCAGGGGCCCTTTGATGTCCGGACCCTCGCAGGCGGAGGTCTCAGGCCTTGGGGGCTGGTCGTTGGAGAGGTCCGGCGGTTGGCTCTTTGATCCTTTGATGATGCGTCCGGGAATTCCGAGACGCCCAGCAGGGTCTGGAGCCAGCACTCGGGAGGCCAGAAGGGCAATCGAAACTGGCCCACAGGGGAGGCCCAAAGGTGTGACAGAAACCAGTCTCTCAGGGGAGGCCGGAGGTGCCATCGAAACTCCCTCGCTTATCTCACTCGGGGAGCCCTTTACCCCCCACCCCCCAACCGGGACTGGCGCGCCTTGGAGCCTAAGTTTCGCTGGTGCCGGGGTCATGCTTGGCCCAGGGATTCAGGGGCCTCGGGAAAGGAAAATGGCTGCCGGGCTTTGTGGGGCATGCAGGTTCTGGGTGCTCGGAGCCGGGAGCGGGACAGGACATGCGGGGCTGGTCGTTGATTACGGGGTTTGGGCGTACAGGGAGCAGGGCGACCAGGGGACTCTGGGTGTAGGGCTACGCTAAGGGGATGCTGAGGAACGGGGGGACCACGCCACGAGGCCAGGTCCAACACGCGTCCCCCCAGCTGAAAGGCGGAGAGAACTACCCATCCTCTTGGGGGTTCTCTTCACTGAGGCGGAAGAATCGGGACAGGCCATCTGCGTTGGCTTGGTCAGCACCAGGCCGGTGCTCAACAGTGAAATCCATCCCCTGGAGGGAGATGGACCAGCACAACAGTTTGGGGTTCTCCCCTCTCATTTGCATTAGCCACCGGAGGGGTCGGTATTCGGTCTGGACCCGGAAGTGAGTACCGAACAGGTAGGGCCTCAGCTTCTTCAGGGCCCAAACCACCGCGAAGGCCTCACGCTCGATGGTGCTCCACCTTTGTTCTCGAGGGAGTAGCCTCTGGCTAATGAATGCCACTGGCTGGTCTAGGCCTTTGTCGTTCACCTGGGAAAGGACGGCTCCGATGCCATGTTCGGACGCGTCCGTTTGGACCACGAACTCTCGGGAGTAGTCGGGGGCCTGGAGTACTGGGGCAGTGCACATGGCTTCTTTCAATGTTTCGAACGCCTCTTGGCAGGCGGGGGTCCAGCTGACTTTCTTCGGCTGGTTTTTGGAGGTTAACTCCGTGAGGGGGACTGCGATGCTGCCGTACCCCTTTATGAACCTTCGGTAGTACCCCGTGAGCCCTAGGAATGCCCACACTTCCGTCTGGGTCGTGGGGGCCTCCCAGGCCACGATTGCATCAATCTTGGGCTGGAGGGGGGCTACGAGGCCGCTTCCGACCTGGTGCCCCAGGTAGACTACGGACCCTTGTCCGATCTGGCACTTGCTTGCCTTAATGGTGAGTCCGGCCCTCTGCAGGGCTGTCAGTACCTCCCAGAGGTGTTGGAGGTGCTCGGACCAGTGGGAGCTGAACACCGCGATATCGTCTAGATACGCGGCGCTGAATTCCTCTAACCCAGCCAGTACCTAATTAACCAGCCTCTGGAAGGTGGTGGGGGCGTTTTTCATCCCGAAGGGCATCACCCGGAATTGGTAGTGACCATCCGGGGTGGAGAAGGCATATCTCTCTCTGGCCCCTTCTGTGAGGGCGATCTGCCAGTATCCACTGGTCAGGTCGAACGTGCTGAGATAGCGAGCAGCCCCTAGGCGGTCAATAAGCTCGTCTGCTCGGGGAATGGGATGGGCGTCGGTTCTGGTTACTGCGTTGAGCCCGCGGTAGTCTTCGCAGAACCTCAGCTCGGGAACAGCACCGGGGGCGGCCGCCTTCGGAACCAGGACCACGGGGCTGGCCCATGGGCTGTCAGAGGCTTCGACCACTCCTAGAGCTAGCATCTTAGAGACTTCGTCCTTGATGCAGGCCCGGACTCTGTCAGGGACGCGGTAGGCTCTGTGCCGTACCGGAGGGCTGTCCCTGGTGTCCACGTCGTGGACGCACCAGCTGGTGACACCGGGGATGAGGGAGAAAAGGTCAGAGAACTGTCCCAGTAACTGGCGACAGCCCTCACGCTGCTCAGGGGTGAGGGAGGAGGAGAGACTCACTCCCTCTACGGAGCCATCTTTTTCCTGCGCACACAGGCGATCGGGGAGAGGCTCCGTTTCCTCTTCCTCTCCGTCATCAGTGGCGAGGAGAGAACTCAGCTCGGACCGCACAAAGTGGGGTTTGAGGCGGTTCACATGGAGGACCCTCAAGGGGTTCCTGGGGGACTGCACATCGATGAGATATGTCATCTGGCTCTTGCGTTCCACCACCTTGAAAGGCCCGGTCCATTTGTATTGTAGGGCACAGGGTTCCACTGGGGCCTTCACCCAGACCTGCTGCCCGGGTTGAAACTCGACCAGAGTGGCATTCTGGTCATACCAACGTTTCATCTCTTCCTGACTGGCCTCGAGGTTTGCCTCGGCCAGCTCTCGGAACTTCCGAGTCTGGTTTCGGAGGGTGTGAAAAGTTGGCCTGATATATGATGCTCACTAGTTCTAGTGATCACCTTGTATCAGTCCAAACAACCCTTATGGTGATTGGTTGTAAGTCAACCTTATAGACCAGCTATCCTAATGGTAGCATGGACAAAGCAGTCTTAGGCTAAACTCTTTTGGCATGTGAAGCCAGCTGTTTTACCACAATATAACCCCTCGAATACCAGATGAAAGGACACCACACAGGTTGTTATGAAAATAAACAGTATATTTATTAATAACACCACCTCTGAACTCTTTATGAGGTCAGAGGGCTAAGCACATGACAATCTCTTAAGAAAAATATGACAAGTTGCCCAAAATTACAATGGTGCCCTAGAGGCACGACAAACCATATACTAAGTAAGTGGAATGTGAAAGTTGATAGAAATAATGGAGCTGTCCAGAGGCTGTAGGATTGATGGGACCACAATACACTAACTCTAGGTAAGTAATAGGAGGCCCACGGAACGCGTGTGCAGAGAGTGAACTCACACGCGAGATGCGTAACAACGTCTATGGACAGTACAGTTCAAGTTAAAGGTGAGTACGGACAATCCTGACTAGGTAGGACTAAAACGACTGTGGAACTGAACACTAGGACAGTTAAACTACCCTTGAGCACCGAAATGCTCTCGTTACCTCACCCACGGACTGCGGGTGTATAGGTGCCAAAGTGTGTCGGGTTCTCGCGTTCAAGTCAATGGAGCCTGAAAGAAAAGATGCTGCAGGCGACCAGGAGGAAGATGTCCGGGGCGATCCAAGGGTGAATCGGTGAAGAAGAGGACCTGAAAGCAGAGGGGACAATGTTCACAGTCACTAGCCAGTGACTGGGGTGGAACCAGAAAGGAACCAGATGTCGTCGTCACGATCAGGTGAAGAGTGGACGCTTGACTCTGCAGCCACATGGACCAGGAGGTGTCTTCGATGACCAGGATGGAGGCACAAGCTGTCCCACACAGGCTCTCGCCTTTGGCGGTGTTGGATCCGGAATCGGCGTCAACAGGCCTTGGCAAATGCAACCCACGCGGTGAGTGGAGAAAGCGTCTGTTGCGGACTAGGAGAGTCCGGGGTGCCCCTCTTTTGGAAGGGAGCAAGGGCCAGTCTGGAGCAACCAGACCAGCAGCAAAGATTCAAAGGTTCGTCGTCTAGGAGGCCACTAGCCAGCCGGCAAGTGACCAGACAACGCGTCGAGCAGCAAACAAGCAGAAGGGCCCCACGCAGATCTCGTGGATGCTGGAGGGCTGATCTTTGGTGCAGGGGCTGCTCTGGGCTGGGGCTTCTCAGTCCCCAAAGCACTTGGTCGAGTTTACCTCGGGAGTTGTGCTGGAAGCGAAGTGCTGGTTCATTCCAGATGGCCGGTCCCACGTGTCTCGTCGCACCCACGGGTCTCAGCTGTGCTGCAGATGTAGGTAGAGGTCGGAGAGGTCTGGGAATCCGTGTCTCGTCGGGCTCTGAAGTCTAGATCCTCGAGGGAAGACGACAAAGTGAAGCCGCTGGACGCTTGATGGTGCCTGCAGTTGCAGGGTGGACACTCCTTGCCCACAAGGGAGATTTTCTTCAGTCTTCTGTGGAGCAGAACATCGAAGTCCAGAGTTTCTTCTTGTAGAGTAGTTCAGGATTAATCTAATTTGGAATGGGACCCGCTCCTACCTTTATCCTGCTAATGGGGGCTGCACTACTGACTAGGTCTCTCCCCTGGGTGGGACCAGGAAGGGGGGTGGCTACACCCCCTATCCTTTGTCCGGTTTCCCTCCAGGGCTGGGGCTGGAGTGCCCCAGCAACTGGTTTGAACCGGTGTATGCACAGGGCACCTTGTGTGCCCCAGGCATGTCTCATTCCTTTCAGGCCTCCCTACCTCAATACACAAAATCCTGTCTGGGGTGGTGCTAGCACCTCCCAAGGCAGGGAACCCTTTGTCCAAGCCGCCCTCGCTGGAAGGACTCCCAGCAGCAGGAGGTCAGACTTGTGTCTATGGTGGCAGCATCCATTTTGTGATGCCAAGGCTCGAGTTAACTTTAACCGGGGTTTACAGTTACATACATGTCGTGTCCCTCTAGAAGGGTGGAATGCTACCCCCGTCTCTAGAATTGGCGAGGGGGTAGTATTCCAATTCGTATGACACCTTACTCGACATGTTTTGATAATGTTATACCAGAGTTAGCATTTAACCGCGAGGTTGATAATGCACTTAAGAGTATATGGTATAGCGTTATCATGGAACAGCTATTAGGACTTGGTTCCGCAAGCTGCAGATGGGCTCAGCTCATGCCAGAGCACCATCTCACATAATTCCAAGCACTCTGCCTTCAGGATTGTTAAGGCCTGCCATAGGAGTGACTGATAGGAGAATATGTGTCCATTTTAGGGTTAGATATAGGTATACTATATCTACAGCAAAGGGTGATTACACCACCTTGCCCCAGCTGTCGTGCAGCCAGTTGTGTCAGTTTTAGATGGCCAGCCAGGGGTGGCATAATACATGCTTCAGCCCCTGGTAGGCCCTGGGTACACCTATGCCCTGGGTACATAAGGTATACTGTACAGGGACTGATAAGGTGGCCCAGTACCAATTGGTAAATGCACCTAAAGTACATGGTTGTCAATTTAGAGAGAGAACAGCTAGGCTGTGGGTCTGATTAGCAGGCCCACAGACAGGGAAAGTCGTAAACCAGTGAAGCAAAAAGCAAAAATCTGGGGTGACCATAGGATTGCAGACCCCACTCTCCTACATAACCCCACCCCAAACTTAGGGACATTAAACTAACCTTGACCAGGTGATTCTTCCTGTTCTAAGTGGAAATACCTGGAGAGACCATCTGCATTGCCATGGTCAGTCCCTGGTCTGTGCTCCACTGTAAAGTCCATCCCCTGTAGGGAAATGGACCACCTAAGAAGTTTGGGGTTTTCACTCTTCATCTGATTTAGCCATAAGAGGGGCTTATGGTCGGTCTGAATCTTGAAGTGAGTTCCAAACAAGTAGGGCCTCAACTTCTTCAGGGCCCAAACCACAGCAAAGGCCTCCCTCTCAATAGCTGACCAACGTTTCTCTCTAGGGGTCAGCCTCCTGCTTATAAAAGCAATGGGCTGGTCATGACCATAAATATTCAGTTGAGATAGAACAGCTCCCACACCCAACTCAGATGCATCTGTTTGGACAATGAAGGTTTTGGAGTAGTCAGGACTCTTGAGAATAGGTGCAGTACACATGGCCTGCTTTAGGTCATCAAATGCCTTCTGACAGCTAACTGTGCACTGAACTTTCTTTGGCATTTTCTTGCTTGTCAGGTCATTAAGTGGTGTCACAATGGATCCATAATTCTTGACAAACTTCCTATAGTAACCAGACAGGCCCAAGAAAGCTCTGACCTGTGTCTGGGTGGTTGGAGCAGCCCAGTCCTTTATGGCCTGTATCTTGCTCTCCAATGGTTGAACCTGGCCTCCACCCACAAGGTGGCCCAGGTACACAACCTGACTCTGCCCTATCTGGCACTTAGTAGCCTTGATAGTGAGGCCTGCCTTTTGCAGGGCCTCCAAAACTTTCCTCATGTGGGTCAGGTGATCCTCCCAGGTGGAGCTGAAGACAGCAATATTATCTAGATATGCTGCACAAATGTCATCCAACCCAGTGAGAACTTGGTTCACCAACCTTTTAAAAGTGGCAGGTGCATTTTTCAAACCAAAGGGCATCACCACAAATTGGTAATGACCTCCTGGGGTAGAAAATGCTGTTTTGGCCTTGGCATCCTCAGCTAACCTGATCTGCCAATAGCCAGCTGTTAGGTCAAATGTACTTAAGAAAGTTGCAGAAGCCAACTTGTCTATCAGTTCATGGTATACAACCTTTACCACGCAACTTTTACAACGACCTACCATTACCACGCATTTTTGACAACGCAGGATCCATTACAACGCATACCATTACCACGCATGTATTTACAACGCAGGTACCTTTACAACGCATACCATTACAACGTAAGTATTGGTAAGTATATCATTTTATTAAAAATATTATAAGTTTGCGTTTTTGGGTAAAGGGGTATTTTTAGGGTTCAGGGTCAGTTTTGGGTTTTTGGGTAAAGAGGTATTTTTAGGGTTCAGGGTCAGTTTTGGGTTTTTGGATAAAGGGGTATTTTTAGGGTTCAGGGTCAGTTTTGGGTTTTTGGGTAAAGGGGTATTTTTAGGGTTCAGGCTCAGTTTGGGGTTTTTGGGTAAAGGGGTATTTTTAGGGTTCAGGGTCAGTTTGGGGTTTTTGGGTAAAGGGGTATTTTTATGGTTAAGGGTCAGTTTTCAGTTTTTGGGTAAAGGGGTATTTTCAGGGTTCAGGGTCAGTTTTCAGTTTTTGGGTAAAGGGGTATTTTCAGGGTTTAGGGTCAGTTTTCAGTTTTTGGGTAAAGGGGTATTTTTAGGGTTCAGGGTCAGTTTTCAGTTTTTGGGTAAAGGGGTATTTTTAGGGTTCAGGGTCAGTTTTCAGTTTTTGGGTAAAGGGGTATTTTTAGGGTTCAGGGTCAGTTTTCAGTTTTTGGGTAAGGGGTATTTTTAGGGTTCAGTGTCAGTTTTCAATTTTTGGGTAAAGGGGTATTTTTAGGGTTCAGGGTCAGTTTTCAGTTTTTGGGTAAAGGGGTATTTTTAGGGTTCAGGGTCAGTTTTGGGTTTTTGGGTAAAGAGGTATTTTTAGGGTTCAGGGTCAATTTTGGGTTTTTGGGTAAAGGGGTATTTTTAGGGTTTAGGGTCAATTTTGAGTTTTTGGGTAAAGGGGTATTTTTAGGGTTCAGGGTCAGTTTTGGGTTTTTGGGTAAAGGGGTATTTTTAGGGTTCAGGGTCAGTTTTGGGTTTTTGGGTAAAAGGGTACAGGGTAAAAATTAAATATAATTAAATTTAAATTACATTAAATTAAATTGATTACATTAAATTAAATTAAATTAAATTAATTAAATTAAATTACATTATATTAATTTTAATTAAATTAAAATTTAAAAAATATTATAGACTTACCAATACTTACGTTGTAATTGTATGCGTTGTAAAGGTATATGCGTTGTAAATACATGCGTGGTAATGGTACTTCGTTGTAATGGATCCTGCGTTGTAAAAATTGCGTGGTAATGGTAGGCGTGGTAAAAGTATGCGTTGTAACGTCATACATCCTCAGTTCATCTGCCCTAGGTATTGGATGGGCATCTGTCTTAGTGACAGCATTGAGACCCCTGTAGTCTACACAAAACCTCATCTCTCTCTTACCATCCTGGGTGTGAGGCTTTGGTACTAGAGCTACAGGACTAGCCCAAGGGCTCTCTGAGGGTTCAATGACTCCCAATTCCAACATCTTTTGTACTTCTTGTTTTATGCAGTCCCTGACGTGGTCAGGTTGCCTGTAGATTTTACTCTTTATAGGCAGACTGTCACCAGTGTCCACCTCATGGGTGCACCAGTTTGTCTGACTGGGGGTCAGAGAAAACATTTGTCTGAAGGATTGAAGAACCTGTCTACAATCCCCTTGTTGATGCTCAGAGAGGCTGTCAGAAAAGACTACACCATCTACTGACCCATCATCAGGGTTCTGAGTGAGCAGGTCTGGGAGAGGGTCACTCTCTTCCTCCTGACCCTCACCTGTGGCCATAAGCAAGCTCATGTCCTCCCTGTCAACAAATGCTTTGAGCCTGTTCACATGAAGCACCCTGTGGGGGCTCCTGGGAGTTCCAAGGTCCACCAGGTAGGTGACTTCTCCCTTTTGCTCAATGATGGTATGGGGTCCAGCCCACTTGTCTTGGAGGGCTGCTGGGGCCACTGGCTCCAGCACCCACACCTTCTGTCCTGCATGGTAAACAGTTAGGACAGCCTTTTGGTCATGCCAAGCTTTTTGAAGTTCTTGGCTGGCCTCAAGGTTTTTGGATGCCTTCTCCATGTACTCTGCCATCCTGGAGCGGAGACCAAGTACATAGTCCACTATGTCAAGTTTAGGCTTTTTGAGAGGTAACTCCCATCCTTCCTTCACAAGACATAGGGGTCCTCTTACAGGATGCCCAAACAGAAGCTCAAAAGGGCTGTAACCAACCCCCTTCAGTGAGATCTCTCTGTAAGCAAACAGAAGGCAGGGTAAAAGGATGTCCCATCTTCGCCTAAGCTTGTCTGGTAACCCTTTTATCATCCCTTTGAGGGTCTTGTTGAATCTCGCCACAAGCCCATTGCACTGTGGGTGATAGGGTGTGGTAAACGTGTAGTTTACACCACATTCCTTCCACATTGCGGTCAAGTATCCTGACATGAAGTTTGTACCTCTGTCAGAGACAACCTCCTTAGGAAACCCAACTCTAGTAAAAACTGCAAGTAGGGCCCTGGCCACAACAGGAGCTGTAGTGGTCCTAAGGGGAATAGCTTCTGGGTACCTGGTGGCATGATCCACTATCACCAGTATAAATCTGTGCCCAGATGCTGTTGGGTGGTCCATTGGTCCAACAACCTCAATCCCCACTCTTTCAAAGGGAACCCCCACCACAGGTAGTGGTATAAGGGGGGCCTTTGTTGTGCCACCTGATTTGCCACTGGCTTGGCAGGTGACACATGAGCGACAATCATATGAGGCATATGAGGCCAGTGAAAGTGTGGGGCAAGCCTGTCCCAAGTCTTGTTCTGGCCTAAGTGACCTGCAAGGGGAATCTCATGGGCTAAGGTGAGAAGGAAACCTCTAAGAGACAAGGGGATGACCAGCCTCCTGGTAGTACCAGGCATGGGGTCTCTTGCCTCAGAGTATAGGAGTCCATCTTCCCAATATACCTTATGGGCACCTGTAGCATTCCCTGCAGCCTCAGCAGCAGCCTGCTGTCTGAGGGGTTCAAGAGAGGAACAGTCTAACTGTGCCTGCCTCAAGTCTGCCCTGGAAGGTCCCCCTGTTCCAAGAAACTCAACCTGTTCAGGCTCAAGCTCTTCTAGGACAGTTCCTTCTGGGGTCTTGGGGTCAGCCTCCTGAGAGGACTGATCCTCAACCTGAGGCAGGGGGGAAGGCTCAGCCTTACCCCTACTGCTCTTTCTCTTGGGTAGTGTCTGGTCCATTCTTCCAGGATCCAGCACTTGTTCAGCTGGGCATTTCTTGGCCTGTGACCTGGTCACAGCAAGGACATGTGAGGAGAGACCTAGCATTTCTACATGAGTCCTGTACTCCACATCTGACCACAGTGAGGATTCCAAATCATTGCCCAAAAGACAATCTACTGGGAGGTCTGAACTAACTACAACCCTTTTGAGGCCAGTTACCCCTCCCCAGGAGAAATTAACAACTGCCATACTGTGATTGGTAGTGACATTGCTAGCATTGGTCACTAGGTAGTCTGAACCTAGCATGATCTGGACAGGGTCCACAAATGTTGGTGTCACCATAGTGACACTGGCACATGTGTCCCTGTAGGCCTGAGCCATCTTTCCATTAATTAAAGGTGTTTGCCTGTATTTGCCCAGTGTACTAGGACTTATAGTAGGGGTCATATCCATGTCCCCAGTACAAACAAGAACTGCCTGAGTAGGAATTCTAACTAAGTCAGAACCCACCTCATTTCCCAGGGTTAACCCAACTATAGCCTTGGGAGGTACACTACCACTACTAACTGTACTAGGGGGTGCAGGTGTCTTAGGGACAGTAGTGGTAGGAGTTTGGCCTTTCTTGGTGCACTCACTAAACCAGTGAGTCTTACTTTTACAGTATTGGCACCATGGTTTCTTAGGACCATCATTCTTCTTCTTTTGGGAAGTTTGGGACCCACCCTATTATTATTATTATTATTATTTTGGAGTTTTCTATAGCGCTAGCCAGACCCGGAGGTATCGGAGCGCTTTACAACATTTATGTAAACAGATTCCATTGTTATAAACAGATTGTAACACCAGGAGTGCTCAGGTAAATAGTGAGTCCACGGTCTAAGGGATTCGGTAATCCGCTTTGATGTAGTTTCTAGTCTTTTGTTCTGTGGTCGGGAGTTAAAGAGGATCCGTTTTTACTTTGTGAGGGTTTGATTGAGGAAGAGCGTTTTGAGCTGGCTCTTGGAGGCTCTGTAGGAAGAGTTCGTCCTAATGTGTATGGGAATGGCACTCCAGATTTTGGGTGCATTTCCGGTGAAGGATCTAGATAGAGTCTTTTGTTTGCAGGTTTTCGGAGGGATGAGAAGCAGAGAGTTAGTGCTTCTGAGGTTTCTTGTCTGTCCCGCTTTCTTGAGTTTGGCAGCTAGATAGGTGGGTTTGCCAGTATGTAGAGCTTTGTGTGTGAGGCAGGCAGTTCTGAAATTAGCACGCATTTCTACTGGGAGCCACTTGAGTTCAGTTAGCGCGGGAGTGATGTGTTCATATTTCTTCACCCCGACACCATTCTGGCTGCTGCATTTAGTGTTGTTCTAAGTGGAGTCAGGTGTAGTTTAGCTGTGCCTGTGAGGGTGGCAATCCCGTAGTCTAATCAGGATAGGACAATGGACTGCGTGGCTTGTTTGAGGTCCGTTGATGGGATGAAGGATTTGATTTAACTTAGTAGCTTTAGGTTGAAGAAGGCACCTTTAGCGGTGCTCTTGATGTGTTTAATCATATCCAAGTTGGGGTCCAGAGTGATACCCAATGACTTCACTGAGGCTGCTGGGATGAGAGTGCAGTCTAGAGCATCAATAGCCTTTAACCATTCCGTGATCTGCGGGGTCTTTTCCTTGCTGGCTAGGAGAAGAATTTCCGTTTTGTTTTGATTTAGTTTCAGATGGTTGCGGGATAGCCACTCTTGTACTTCTCTTAGGGTGATGTTTAGTCTTTGCATGACTGCTAGGGAGGAGGTTTCTAGGTATATCTGGGTGTCGTCGGCATAGAGACGGAAGGGAATGTTGGCTTGTTTAAGGATGATGGTGAGTGGCTCCATGTAGATGTTGAATAGTGCGGGTGATAGCACCCTCCTTAGGTTGTTGGGGCCCTGTTGAAGACTTTTGGTCATTTTGCTTATTATCATTACCCTTTTGGTCTGCTTTCTTCTGGCCCCCACCCTGGTTCTGGTTCTGCTGCTTGACCCTTGTCCTGACCCATCTGTCTGCCTTCTTTCCCAATTCTTGGGGAGAGGTCAGATCTGAGTCAATCAAGTGCTGATGCAACAACTGGTTCTGACAATTATTTAAGATTTGCTCTCTCATAATTAGATTATACAATCCTGTGTAATCAGTAAGCATGGGCGGATTTTGCGGATCCACGATTCACGAATTTGCGGATTCACGGATCGTGGATCCGCAAAATCCGCGGATTTTGCGGATCGGCGGATTTGGGGGCGGGGCTACCTCGAGTGTGTGGGCGGGGCCAAACGGACGGGGCTTCCATGCGAGCGCACATGCCTCTTGTGTATACAAAAGGTCAGAGACCGATCAGAGCAGCAGATTAAGAGACAGAAGCCCCTGGTCACAGGAAAGGCACGGGGATTGCGCTCGTGAAAGTCAAAGATGCAAATGCCTCTGGCCAGCATCACGATTTTTTTGGGCCTGATGAATGAGTCACTGCATTTGCGCTTCAACTAGTTCCAGCGACCAAGTGTGTGTTGCTATGCAATCGCGCCGAAGTGCGCAGGGGTCCCTTGATTGAAATGTCCATCATAGTGGGTAAATGGCGGGAAGACGGTGCACACCTCGAGTGTGTGGGCGGGGCCAAACGGACGGGGCTTCCATGCGAGCGCACAAGGCACACCTGCCCAGCCTCCACAACGCTCACGATTATTTTTTGGCTGATGATTGAGTCACTGAATTTAAGCTGCAACTAGGGCACATGCGTCGTGCCAGAATGAACCCTGCCCTTCAGACACCATGTAAATAATTTACGATGGCGCCGGCAAGCTGACAGCGCCATCCTGCAAAAGTTACTTAATTAGCTTCAACAGGAAGCTCCAACTGATAAAATAAAGCAGGCGCTCGAGCCCCTGCTTTATCTTATCTGTTAGAGCTTCCTGTCGAAGCTAATTAAGTAACCATTTGAGGATGGCGCTGGCAGCTTGCCGGCGCCATCGTAAATTATGCAGGCTTGAACTTTTGACCGCAAAATCCGCTCTGATCGCGGATTGCGGATTCTCGGTAAATCCGCGAGAGTTCGCGGATCGCGGATTTACCGAAAATCCGCAAAATCCGCGATCGGAGCGGATTTTGCGCTCATGCTTAGTAATCAGTAACTTTACTTCCCAGTAAACAGCCTCCCAAAGCCTTAGTGGCACAATCAACAAAGTCAGTCCAATCTTGAGCCTGAGTTTTTTGGGTGTCTCTGAACATTAACCTGTACTGTTCAGTTGTTAACCCAAACCCATCAATCAGTGCATTTTTCAAGACTTGGTAATCATTAGCATCCTCATCTCTAACAGTGAGGAGCTTATCTCTTCCGTTACCTTCAAAGGAGAGCCACAATATAGCTGCCCACTGACTCTGGGGTACCTGCAGTACTTTGCAGGCTCTCTCCAAAGCAGTTATCCACTTGTGGATATCATCTCCTGTCTTATAGGAGGGCACTATTTTACTCAGGTTTCTAGTATCAAAACCCCTTTCTCTATCCCTAGGGATATTGCTGCCACCAGTGGGGACTACCCCACTCAACTGTTGCTCTCTAGCAAAGGCAAGCTTCTCCTTGGCAAGGGCAAGTTCTTCCCTTTGGATCCTCAGATTAGCCACCCTCATCTTTGCTTCATGCTCTCTCCTCTGAGGGGAAGTCATTCTCCTCTGAGCAGATGCATGAGAGTGTACAGATCTGTTGGAGTCCCTAGAATGAGATCTATCTGTTCTAACTCCAAAGTTAGGTCTGCTTAGGGTCAGCACTGGGGGTCCCCCAGTTCCTTCCCTATGCATGTCTAAGTTGGCCCTGGTTAGTCTGCTGACTACTACATGACCTTTGTCTGCCTCATCCCCAGAGGGTTCCTCATCCTCCTCCTCATCTACATTCTCTGTTTCAGGGAGGTCTGGATCACCATGAGTACCTTCTAAGGCTGGCATGCTCCTATCTGGATTAGAGGGTCTATATCAGCAGCCCTTCTGGCATCATATGTCTCTAAAAGACCTAACAGAAAAGGAGTGGTAGGGTTAGAACCCTGTTTCAATTTCCTGGAGGTACACAATTGTCTCATCTCCTGGAAACTGAGAGCTGCATATCTGGAATGGAAAGAACCGGTGGAGGGTCACTAACCACTAGGGGAGTCTCTGAAGTCTCTCAATGGGTAGACATGCTTTCTAGTGAGGTGTAAGTGATGCACCTACCTACACTATGGGTTTTCCTACTGATCCCTTGCTAACAGTTGTAGTCAGGGTGTGCTAGGCCCTTTCTACCACAACAGCTAGAACTCAGAGTATTTCTAAGCTTGTTATATGTACCTAGAGTACCTTATGTGATCTTTCAAATGATATTTCAAGATTATATGTGGTAAAAACAACAGCAAGCTCAAATCCCAACCGCTGCACACCAATGTGAGAAGTTGGCCTGATAAATGATGCTCACTAGTTCTAGTGATCACCTTGTATCAGTCCAAACAACCCTTATGGTGATTGGTTGTAAATCAACCTTATAGACCAGCTATCCTAATGGTAGCATGGACAAAGCAGTCTTAGGCTAAACTCTTTTGGCATGTGAAGCCAGTTGTTTTACCACAATATAACCCCTTGAATACCAGATGAAAGGACACCACACAGGTTGTTATGAAAATAAACAGTATATTTATTAATAACACCACCTCTGAACTCTTTATGAGGTCAGAGGGCTAAGCACATGACAATCTCTTAAGAAAAATACGACAAGTTGCACAAAATTACAATGGTGCCCTAGAGGCACGACAAACTATATACTAAGTAAGTGGAATGTGAAAGTCGATAGAAATAATGGAGCTGTCCAGAGGCTGTAGGATCGATGGGACCACGCTACACTAACTCTAGGTAAGTAATAGGAGGCCCACGGAACGCATGTGCAGAGTGTGAACTCACACGCGAGATGCATAACAACGTCTATGGACAGTACAGTTCAAGTTAAAGGTGAGTACGGACAATCCTGACTAGGTAGGACTAAAACGACTGTGGAACTGGACACTAGGACAGTTAAACTACCCTTGAGCACCGAAATGCTCTCGTTACCTCACCCACGAACTGCGGGTGCATAGGTGCCAAAGTGTGTCGGGTTCTCGCGTTGAAGTCAATGGAGCCTGAAAGAAAAGATGCTGCAGGCGACCAGGAGGAAGATGTCCGGGGCGATCAAAGGGTGAATCGGTGAAGAAGAGGACCTGAAAGCAGAGGAGACAATGTTCACAGTCACTAGCCAGTAACTGGAGTGGAACCAGGAAGGAACCAGATGTCGTCGTCGCGATCAGGTGAAGAGTGGACGCTTGACCCTGCAGCCACGTGGACCAGGAGGTGTCTTCGACGACCAGGATGGAGGCACGAGCTGTCCCACGCAGGCTCTCGCTGTCGGCGGTGTTGGATCCGGAATCGGCGTCAACAGGCCTTGGCAAATGCATCACGTGTTGAGTGGAGAAAGCGTCTGGTGCGGACTAGGAGAGTCCGGGGTGCCCCTCTTTTGGAAGGGAGCAAGGGCCAGTCTGGAGCAACCAGACCAGCAGCAAAGATTCAAAGGTTCGTCACCTAGGAGGCCACTAGCCAGCCGGCAAGGGACCAGACAACGCGTCGAGCAGCAAACAAGCAGAAGGGCCCCACGCAGATCTCGTGGATGCTGGAGGGCTGATCTTTGGTGCAGGGGCTGCTCGGGGCTGGGGCTTCTCAGTCCCTAAAGCACTTGGTCGAGTTTACCTCGGGAGTCGTGCTGGAAGCGAAGTGCAGGTTCGTTCAAGATGGCCGGTCCCACGTGTCTCGTCGCACCCACGGGTCTCAGCTGTGCTGCAGATGTAGGTAGAGGTCGGAGAGGTCTGGGAATCCGGGTCTCGTCGGGCTCTGAAGTCTGGATCCTCGAGGGAAGACGACAAAGTGAAGCCGCTGGACGCTTGATGGTGCCTGCAGTTGCAGGGTGGACACTCCTTGCCCACAAGGGAGATTTTCTTCAGTCTTCTGTGGAGCAGAACGTCGAAGTCCAGAGTTTCTTCTTGTAGAGTATGTAAGAAATGGGGTTACCCAAATCTCCAAGGGGGTAGCATGGAACCAAGCGGGCAGGCCAAACTTCGAAGGACATGTGAAGCACTCACACAGTACCCACAGTCAACACACCAGGCACACCACAAAAGAGGCAGGACACCAGTTTGAGTTGGAAAATTAAGAAGTTTAGTTTCTCCAACCTGTAAAGCAAAAATGCATAACAGTGGCAGCATCGTAACACGGCGCCAACTGGCACCAGAGCCAAGTGTATCAAGGGGGATTATTTACGGGCGTGTCGCGACCTCCTTCGCTCTCGGTAGGGGAATGCGCCAGGGCTGCCCTTTGTCCCCTCTCTTGTTTGCCCTTGCTTTGGAGCCGCTGGCGGCCTGGCTGAGATGGGAGCCATCTCTGAAGGGCATTAGATGGACTCCGGAGTTTGAAGATCGTATATCCCTATACGCAGACGATCTTGTACCTTACGTCGCCTCGGAAGTCCTTGATCGTCCTTTTCGACGTTTTGACTTCTTTCCGTAAAAACTCCGGTCTTGTCATCAACTGGTCGAAGTCTTGCGTCTATGTCTTCTCCGGCGAGGCTCCTCTCCTGCCTCGTGACTGTCCTATCTCGGTGGAGCTGGAGGGATTCAAGTACCTGGGAATCTTTATCACATTGGACCCTGTGCTTCGTTATGAACGCAATTTGCTGCCCCCGCTTCAGCGCCTCCGTGCTGATGTGACTGCGTGGGGTAGGCTCCCTCTCTCGCCTCTGGGAAGAGCGGCGCTAATTAAGATGATGTCGCTCCCACGGTTTCTTTATGCGCTTCAAAACACACTTGACATTGTACCAGCCATTGACATTGGATACTGGATGGGCACGTCCCTGATAGCACGATCTCGCTCATATATAAAAAGTTAATTAATACCAGACTTGACCTATTGGATAACCTTCGAGAGTTATGGACTAGTGATGGTCTGGAACTCGATGACAAAGACTGGCAGGCTGCGATCTCTTCCCCGAAGGAGGTGGCTATCCCGGCACGCCTCCGGTTTGTCCAGCTCAAAATTCTTCATAGGGTATACGTGACTGGTCCTCGTCTGGAACGCATGGGATTCTCAGCGGATGGATTGTGCAGGCGTGGCTGTGGTATGGTGGGCACGTTTCTCCATATTATTTGGGAATGTCCTGCTGTGCTACGCTATTGGACTCGCGTGCATGAAGTTATGAGTGAGGTCACGGGTGTGCAATCAATGCCTGAGGCGCGGAGGTGTCTGATGAATGTCTGGGAGCCGAATGATTATGACCAGGCGCAGCTTCGATGGGTGACATTGCCCAGTTATGGGGCGCCCAGAGGCCTCTGACAATTCTGGTGTGGCAACAAAACATGGACTGGTACATGTTTAGAGAAAAGACTGTTTATGTTTCCCGTGGCACGCCCCGCAAATGGGGGAAAACTTGGACTCAATGGAACACATATCGTGGTAATATATGTACTCCCCCCCTTCCGGACCTGAATACTGACCTGTCATCCTCCCAACCTGATGTTTCCTCGGCAGGTGTTTCGATATTTTGTTTGCTTCTGGTCTCCTCCCCTCCCCCAAATCTCATCGTATACTTCTGACATTTGATTTGTGTATGTACCCCCCCACCAGCAACGAAGTGACACATTTGTATTGTACTGCCTTGCTTTCGTTTTATTTCTATGTTTCTTGTTATTTGAATTCAATAAAAAGATTTTTTTTTTTTTAAAAGGGGGATTATTTACATGGGAAGTAGGGGCTGAGTCTGTAAGTCCATCTGAAATAAAGAAGAATCAATTAACATTGAACCTGGGGCCAATATGACGGGGCCAACTCAGGCTCTCATCCTTAGTGATAGACTGTAATGCAAAATACCATTAGTATGAGTACACATAACCTGCATTATCACTCCACCACGACCCCTGTAAGGGAAAGTTCAGGGCATCACAGTAAATCCCAACATACAGGAACACCTGCAATAAATCATCATGGGGATATCAAACATCAGGCGGGAAGCATTAATATGCATTGGCATCAGTAACCTCATATAACTGTAGGCCGTAAGTCAGCAGCTTCCTTTAGGCAGGCCTAAACACTTTAGTGAAAATCAGATAACCTCGTGCCATCCTAATTCTTTAGCATTCCTGTAACATCTCATCAGGAGAACAAACGCTGCATTAACATCAGGTAGGGGCCTGGTATTCAATCAAACCTTAGATATGCGCGCTAGGCATCAAAGGTAACCTGGGGAACATGACTCCTTAGCCCCCCAACCGGCAACACAAACATCAGGCAGTACATTGACATCAATACATATGCACCAGGCCTGTATCACATTTTCCATGAGCACCCCTGAATATCTCCTCGGGCGAGCAATACTTCCTTAGAGGGGGGCAGTCAGCCTCATCCGCATAGCGCCTGGGGATGCCCACCACTAACAGGGGCATTAACTTCCAGGCCTAAGAACCTCAACCTAGGGCAAACCCTCCTCGGGCATACACATATAACTGGGATGTCAGGCCTAAGTCCTTCCAGGAAAATCAGGCAGCAGGCAAAAATGTGCATGTCAATGAGCATCCCACTTGGCTATGCACATCAAACCGTTCCCCTGTGACTTCTAGGATGAGCAGGGGCTTCTGTAGGCAGTTCAGTAGGCCTTACTGGTATCCTGGTATTCTGAGGCAGCAGTCGCTAGCAGCTTTTACCCGGTTTCTGGGCACTTGGGCCCCACTCAGTCAACAGAGGGGGTGGGGCGGACACCGACCCTGTGTCCCGTGGCCCTCTCCACCCTCCACACCGTATAATGTCGCCCGCAATCACCGGGCTGTCCAGGGGCTCCTTGGCGGTAGGGGCAGGCACCAACAATGTGCCTCGAGGCCCCTTCTGCACCGCGCTTCACTCGCGCCCCTCCCAGCGGGTTCTTCCTGCTTCTCCCGGGCCCCTCTGCCTCACGGGGACCCGGGGCTTCAATGCGGTGGGGGGAGGCACCGGCAATGTGCCTCGAGGTCCCGCCCCGCCACGCAGCACTCTCCACACGGAGCTCTCCTCACAACCGAGGGCTCCCTCCAGATGGCCAGCCGCGCTTCTCTTGGGGCACAGACCGGCGGGGTCGGCTCCCACTCCGGTCGTTCTCTCGGCGGGGCTCCCCCTCGACCACGGGGGCCCCACACTGGTGCTTCACCCGGGTCCCCCCTTCCTCACGGGGACCCGGGGCTTAGGGTCAGCCTGTCCTTCGCTGGCTGCCCGGCCAGCAGCCAATCCCTGCGCTCCCTTTCCGGGGGCATGGCCGCGCGGGCCAATCAGTGCGCGGCGTTGGCGGGGGGGCGGGCCGATGACGCGGCCAGTCGCCCCCGTCACGTGACGCGGGCCCTGACGGCCTCAGGGCCTAGCGTGGCCCTCTCTTCACCTCGGTGGCCCCCTCCTGGCACCGGGGGCCGCCGCAACAAGGCTCACCACAGCGGGGGTCCTTCCCTTACAGCGCCGGTCCGCGGCGGTGATTTTCGGCGATATCCCACCGGCGCAAGGCAGCGTCAACACTCCTCGGGCTGCGGCGGTGAGGACGGCCACAATAAGGGGTAGGCTCCCTTTTATTAATTATTAATAATGCAGCAAGCGCGCCACAACGAGGGTAGGCTCCTCCAGCGCTCTTTCCCCTCACAGTTCCTTCAGGCCACCCAGCCCCAGCACTTAGTAGGCAGTCCAGGGGCAATTTTTCTGAGGCAGGTCAGCAAGACACAGTTCCTCGGGGGCACAATTCTCCCCGGGCAGCTCCTCCCAGTCCAGCGCTTCCACAGGGACCACAACTTACTAAGGGGGGTAGACAGTCCCACTCCTCACCTCCTGGGCGCTTCTTCCTCGCAGCGCTGGCGTAATTCCCGGTCCCCACAGTGTCAGGGACCTGGGTGGGCCCTCCTAATTCAGGGGCCCAAGGGACAGCATAGTAGGGGTGTTTTAGGGGTACAGGGCCCAGCTCACAGGCCCATGTGGCGGTAGCACCTTGCAGCAGGTCCCCTCTCTTTCTTGTCCCAGCTCTGACTGACTCTCTGGTGGCACATCCCCCTTACTTATACCCTCCTCCCAGACAGTGCCAGAACCTTCTAGAATGTTGGCAAAACTGGCCTAAACTGGCTCAAGGGGAGGGGGTGAGCACCCTGGGTGCCAGGCTTTCCCTCCAAAAGCTAGGGGTAGCTGGGTAATAATAACTAGACCGCTGACCTATGGCAGTACAGTGGCAAAACAACCCATGGCCATGGCATCCATCTTACATACAGTGCATTTAGTCAGGTGCATTTCTAAAATGGGGAAATTTACAAGTGCTCACACCATTACTTGACATTAAATTTTTAACAAGGGGACTCACACCACTCATGGCCTATACAGGTTTAATCCCATGGGGGAGACATTTCAAATTAGGGGGGGGAAAAGCGAAAAATTTTGGGGGAAAAGGCCAAGTCCAACACTTAGCTCTCTCAGTGGTTGCCCAGGGAGCATCCCCTGTCTGGATTTTAGAAATACGGGTCTTGGCTTGTTGATGGTATAGTTTGCGGGCTAGAAATGAGCAAACCTTGCTCTTCCCCTAATAATACTTCTGTTTTAAGGCCAGTGGAGAGCGTTCAGCCTTGTTGGTCCTATGCACTCTCAACTGTCCCCACAGGATTGCAAGTTGTCCTTTGATGTGTCTGGTGAGGGTGATTTGCTCAAGCATCTCAAGGGCCTTAACGTCTGCTGATATGTCCATTTCTACCAGTCCGGCCTCCCTCACTCTGGCTTTGGTAATAGAAGAAATAACCCTCCTAATGTGAGCCTTGTACGTGCTCCAAAGCATCTGATGCAGTGTGTCCAGGAGGGCATTGAGATCAAAAGACTTTATAATCCCTTTTTGGATCTTTTCTGTGTCTACCGGGTCAGTAAGTAGATGCGGGGGAAGCTCCATTATGACGGTCACCTATGGGAGCTCGAGCCACTAGTCCATACCAGCTCCACTTGACCATAATCTGAGATTTAGATGTATGAGATGGTTGGGGTATCGAGATCCCGGAGTAAGGAGTATGTATGAAAGACATAATCAATAGGGGAGTAGGGGGCATGTACATGAGAGTAAAATGAGTAATCTTGCAAGACAGGATATCTATAACGCCAAGCGTCTACTAACACCAGATCTGCTATGCCATGCTTCAGCTTAGCAGACTTTCTGGTGGTGCCATGATATGAAGCCATGCTACAGACAAAGCTACAGAGCAAGATAAGTCTCCATCCACTATACCATCACCCACCACATCTGCTTGTTGATCCCAAAGGATGCTCCAAATGTAAATGTCGAACATTTGATTGGGGGAGTAAATGTTAGGCAGGGTGAGAGGACGTGTGCCCCTTAAGATACTCAACTTTAAAAGGCGTCCTTCCTTATCCTTGACACCCTTGAAGGTTGTGGAGCTGGATCACCCCTTGCACAGTGTGTCCACTCACCACTCCCAGCGTTTCAGTAGGGGCATGTGCCCAGTAACAAAGGAGATATTTTGGGTGTGACATTTGGTGATTGCACTCCCTCAGGAGATGTGTCTCTTGGAGAAGGATGATGTCCAGATCATGTCTTAGGAGGTATCGCCAAACCTGCTTACATTTGTTAGGTGACTTTAAGGCGCAAATGTTTCGGGAGAGCAGTTTATTGTGTGGGACTGTCCCCATGGCAGGGGTTAGTGCCAACAGCCACTAGAACAGAAGGTGGGCCCCTGTTATGGCTTGGCAGGGGTAGGGCAAGGTGGCACAGGCAAGGGAATGCCATATCCCAGGGGTCAAATAACCAAGATGCTGCTGGTCTCGTGAGCATTGTGTCTGTGGGAGGAGGGAGCGGGAAAGGGAATCAAGGAGTGAATCAGGTGCCGAAGTGTGGTTGTGTATAATTCAGACCATTAGAGAACTGAACATAGCCTCAGCAGTGGTCACTTGACCAAAGAAAGCAGGAAACAAACACAGAAAACAAATAACAGAGGTCCAACAGGCCCCAACATCTCCAGCAAAGATCGGCGTGTAAGCGCACAGATCCCACTAGAGGTGTCAGGGATGTCTTATTATAAGGGCACACTCAGGTGATTTTCTACAACCTGCTCCTTCAAGGGTGTTTTCTGGCACTGAATTTGGCACCTCTGAGGCCAGGGGTCGCAAAGGCAGTGCCAGGGGTAGCAAAGGGCAAGCCATGGGTCGCAGCTTCGCCCCTTAAATGACGTCCATGATAATATACAGTTTAATGGTGCATTGTGGGTGATTTTGGTGTGAGGAACGTTCCCTCTTTTCTGGTACATTCAGTGACTGTTGCCCCTGGAGTGAAGGCCTGGAGGCCTGCAGGATACACGCGTCCTGCTGCTGGGGCATGTGTAGTGCCTGCTCCAGCTGTCAAGGTGCATTATTACGCTGGCAACACATTTCATGTGTCTCTGAGTTCAGGAAAAAAGAAAAAGAAAGTGGGCAAAAGTAGCTAGGAAATATCCTGTGCTCAAAAGGGGAGAAGCAGAAAGACACGGAAAGAAAGGTTCCGCTTTCATAAGATCAAAAAAAAATTAAAAGCCCCACACCTGTCCATAGATGTGGCAATCTCTGGGAGGAGCTTCTCGGCACTGCAAGTACCTTAAACGTAAAAAGAGGCCTGGGCAGTAAACCGTGGAGCTACACCCCCACCCACAACCCCAATTAAGGTCATAAATGGGAGAATAAATGTCCCTGGAACTATAGATATCCATTTGCAGTAAAGTGCCTGGTAATTTCGTGTCTACATCATCTTTCTCCATTCTGGAAACACAAGCTCATCATTGCATGCTGCAGGGGTGCCATAACCAGCTGGAATCAGTAATTTTACCAAGCAACTCGTACCCAGGCACATGGTCTATTGTGACGCTCATCTTGAGATCCATTAATGCCTATTCTAGCTTGGGGTCCATTAATGCCTGTTAGAGCTTGTGGACCTTTGATGCATAGTATAGAATGAAGGCAATTGTTACCTGTTACACCTTGAGACCCATTGATGCTGATTACAGCTGGAATCACATTAATGTCTGCTACTACTTGGGGCTGATTGATGCCCAGAGCTGCTTGAGGCCAATGAGGCCTTTGAGCGTGTCACGGGCTTGGGGCCTAATAACGGCAATTACAGCTTGGGACCTACTGTAACCTGTTACAGATCGCTGTCCATTTGATTCATATTAAAGCTTCGGACCCACGGAGGCCTGCCACAACTCACTGCCCATCGATAGATACATGTTACATCTTGGGACCCACTCAGGCCCGTTACAGATCGTGGCCCTCAGATACATATTAAATGTTGGGACCCACTTCGGCCTGCTACAGCTCGCTGCCCATTGATACATGTTACAGCGTGGGACCCCATGTGACCTGTTACAGCCTCCTTCTCATTGATTCATGTTACCAGAAAGCTGGGTCTGGTGGCTCAGTGGACTAATGCGTCCACTTCAGGGTCCTGTGTTCGACCTCATGATCACAGGTTCAAATCCTGGCGGGTCCACTCAGCCTTTCATCCATCTGAGGTCGATAAAATGAGTACCGTTGAGTTGGGTAACAATAAACATCTGTTATTCAGTGCCAAGATACCTCTGGGTGAACATGCGCTTTACAAATACTCATGTTATGTTATGTTACCTCTTGGAACCCACTGAGACCTGTTACAGCTCACTGCCCATTTATACATACTACAACTTGGGCCCACTGCAGCCTGTTACGCCACACTGCCCATTTACACATACTACAACTCTGGCCCACTGCAGCATGTTACAGCTCACTGCCCATTTATACATACAACAACTTGGGCCCACTGCAGCCTGTTACGACACGCTGCCCATTGATACATAATAAAGTTTGGGACACACTGAGAACAGTTACAGATCGCTGCCTATTGTGTTACAGCTTCGGACCCACAGTGAATCGCAGAAGCCAAAAGGTTAAGAACCACTGCTCTAAAATATCTGTTCAGAAATCTTGAATGTGTTCCTTCTACATATTAGAACAACTTAGAAGCTACATTTTCAATGAACTCAGTGTACTTTCTCCTACACCGTCCGTTCTTGATGGCTAATCCTCACTTCTTCTTTCCATTCATTTTCTTTTTTCAAATGTCGCATTTGGTCGTAAATCTCCACCTTGCCTATCTTTCAGGGGGGCTCATTACCCTTTTTCTACCCTAGTTTTCTTGTATTACTGTCAAATGTGTCCACAGTCATCCCCCTGAGCATATGGTCTCTCCTAATACCCTCCATACTCTTCTGCTGCATAAGTTCTCCTATATGATATAAATGAATATTATATTTCCTATGAGCCGCATTCATAGCCTCTTTGTAACAAAAGCGATTCATGAATTAAATTAAAATGTGATTATTATAATCAAGGGAACACATGTGTAATTAAATATGAATACACTGGTCTTTTCTCTGTATATACTTACATACTGGAGCTGAAAAGAGCTCATTAATATTAATGAGGTGGCTTTGTGTGTTCCATGTAGCGGTAACATACAGTCCCTATATCATTCCATCCCCCAGGCACCATCCAGTTCTCCCATCCCCTTCATGTGATCAGTTGAAGGGTCCGGACCTGTCCATCCTCTTCTTGGGTGGAGCAGTTGACTGGGAGAACCTTGTGAATGTGTGATGGTTCATTGACTGGCTAATGCTATAATGTGCATGGACAAGTGACAGCCGTGCTCTTGCACCTTGACGCTGATCCCATGATGATCTGTGCTGGCACCGCATCAGAAATTCCATAACTTCAATCAACGATACTGTAGGCTTTGAACATTCTATGATGCTGAATATTGCACTGCGAGGCATTTTTCTCTAAACACTGGCGAATTATAGCTGATGTCCACCTTTCTGCCCTGATTTTGTCAGGCTTTTCCCAAGTACAGAGCTGTTTTCCATGGACAAGTTCCACAAGGTTTTACCTGACCAAAGGTGTCCATGAGAAACCCAGTGAGTGAAGTACTGTTACTTTTTTTGCAACGTCCCTTAGATCAGAAACTCCAGTTCTTCTGCACAAAATCGAATGTACAAACTTGTAACAAAGGTGTTTGTAGTGTCACAATGAAGGCATGATGTAATTGTTGTAATCTCTCTCCTTTTTCCCCTGGCTCCTTCCTCGCTGTTGTTTCTTTCCTTCCTGCCCCTTTTGGTATCTTCCCCCTCTCCTCGCCTCCTCCTACTTTTTGGAACGTTCCCCTAGAGTTCTCTTTGGAATGTTGGACATGTGGTCAGTTACGGAGAGTGGATGACAGAATAAAGGTGCTTGAACTTACCTTGATTCAGTCTCATCTTTAATTTCAACACTGCCGACGAATTGGCGAACGGGGCCATTCCTGTCATCTCCCCTTTCTTTACTCTCTCCTTCCTGCTGGTTTAACTTGGTGATTCTTCAATGATTCTTCAGTTCTGATGTATTGCTTCCCGAGAAGCGTTCTCTAAAGCTATGAAGAATTTTCTCCCTTTCTGATGGAGCGGAGGTCTCACTGAAGGTATACCAGAGACTTGCTGATTCCTCAGTTCTATTTGCTTGAATTCAGAGAAGGTTCTCTCAAGCTGTGAAGAACTTCCTGTCGCGACACGCAGCGTAGCCTCATGGGGGGAGGGCTGCGTTGCATTGTGCGGAGTGTCTTTTACAACCAGTTAAACATTCTGAATTCTCATTCCATTATGTTTCCATTTAGTAATTTTAAATATCTTTACATCCAACAGAAAACAAGCCTTGAATGTGTGAAATGACCATCAATAATGAAGCAAAGGCTGTAACTCTGTATGTTCCTCACACAGCATGGTGGGCAGCGCCTAAACCCTGTCACCCCCAGTGGTATAGGTTCCTGACTAGGCCCTACCGCCTAAGTCTCCTGCATAGGGTCCCCCAGGTCAGTGATGCCCCAACTGACTGAAAACTTTCCCTCCTTTTCTTAAATATGCCCAAGTCAGGTGACTACTCTCTGAGGCGGCAAAAGCAGATCCCGCCCCTATTCTAGAAGGTTCCAGGAGCTTCCCTACTCTAACTATGGGCAGGCAAGGCAGGCTGGAATGGCAACAATGTTTGGGGCTTTCATCCAGCTCCTGGCAACTAGGGTGCTACACAAAAAGACCACGCTGCAGTATCAGGGGCCTATGGCAGCCATGTTTGAAGTAGAGAGCACCTGCACCTTAACATTGATTAGCAATGGGAAGTTGCGCGGAGACCTAAGGCCAACGAAAAAGAGGGTGAGAAAAATGAGGCAAGGGTGAAAAAAAATAGGGAAAGACCACCCTAGGGCTGACAGGTCCAACATGCGTCCCCCCCAGCCGAAAGTGGGGAGAGCTACCCAACCTCTAGGGAGTTCTCGTCACTAAGGTGGAAAAACCAGGAGAGAACGTCAGCATTGGCGTGTACAACTCCGGGCCGATGTTCCACCCGAAAGTCCATCCCCTGTAGGGAAATGGACCACCTTAGCAACTTGGGATTCTCGCCTCTCATCTGCATGAGCCAGCGAAGGGGTCGGTGGTCGGTTTGAATCAGGAAGTGAGAGCCAAAAAGGTATGGCCTCAACTTCTTCAAGGCCCAGACCACAGCAAAGGCTTCTCGCTCGATGGCACTCCATCGTTGTTCCCGAGGGAGGAGTCTTCTGGAGATAAAGGCCACTGGTTGGTCTTGGCCGTCATTGTTGAGTTGCGAGAGCACAGCGCCTACGCCGTGCTCAGAGGCGTCCGTCTGCACGATGACATTTTTCGTGAAGTCAGGTGTTGCAAGCATCGGAGCGGTGCACATCGCGTGCTTTAGTGTCTCGAACGCCTCTTGGCAAGCAGCCGTCCAGATCACTTTTCGTGGCTGCTTCTTGGACGTTAACTCCGTCAAGGGGGCTATGATGGTACCATACCGCTTGACAAACCGGCGGTAGTATCCAGTGAGGCCGAGGAAAGCTCGGACCTCAGTTTGGGTTTTGGGGGGCTCCAGGTTATGATGGTCGCAATTTTTCTCCTGGGGGGGTTGCACCTTACCCCACCCACCAGATGTCCCAGGTAGATGACAGATCCCTGTCCAATCTGGCACTTGCTAGCCTTGATGGTCAGTCCAGCACGTTGCAGAGCCTGCAGCACCTCCTGGAGATGCTGCAGGTGGTCCTCCCAGGTGCTACTGAAGACAGCTATGTCATCCAGGTACGCCGCTGAGAAGGACTCCAGGCCAGACAGCACCTGGTTCACCAACCGCTGGAAAGTGGCCGGAGCATTCTTGAGCCCGAAGGGCATCACCCTAAATTGAAAGTGGCCCTCGGGGGTGGAGAACGCTGTCTTCTCCTTCGCTCCATCGGCCATGGAAATCTGCCAGTACCCTGATGTTAAGTCGATGGTGCTGAGGTACCGGGCTGCTCCCAGCCGGTCGATCAGCTCATCTGCCCGTGGTATCAGGTGAGCATCTGTCTTGGTGACAGAGTTCAATCCCCGATAGTCCACCCAGAACCGAAGTTCTGGTGTGGTGCCCAGTGGGGCCGCTTTTGGCACCAACACGACCGGACTAGCCCAAGGGCTGCTGGAAGGTTTGATCACCCCCAGCTCCAGCATTTTGGCCACCTCACCCTGGATGCTGTTCTTAACTTTATCGGACAGCCGGTAAGACTTGGTTTTTACAGGCGGACTGTCCCCTGTGTCCTCATCATGGGTACACAAATGTGTAATTCCAGGCCTGAGGGAGAACAACGAGGCGTACTGCTCCAACACCTGGCGGCAGTCCCTCTGTTGCTCTGGGGTCAAGGATGAGGAGTGGACCACTCCCTCCACCGATCCATCCTTCTCCTGGGCCACCAGAAGGTCAGGAAGAGGCTCACTCTCCTCCTCCTCACTCCCATCCGTCACCATGAGGAGAGCAAGCTCAGATGGCTCATGGTGCGGCTTCAGGCGGTTGACGTGGAGCACCCGATGGGGTTGTCGGGGGGGTCTTCAAATCCACGACATAGGTGGTCTAGCCTCGACGCTCCACAATTTCGTACGGACCAGTCCACCAGTCCTGGAGGGCACTCAGCTCCCCAGGCTCCATGACCCACACCTTCTGTCCAGCGTCCAACTCCACTGTCTGAGCGTTGTGGTCATAACACTCCTTCATGACGGCTTGGCTAGCCTCCAGGTTGTCTGAGGCTTCCTTCCACAGCAGGGCCATCTGGCTGCGGAATGCCAACAGGTAGCTGACGACATCACGGGGAAGCTTCTTCGAAGTCTTCTCCCACCCCTCCTTGACAAGGCTGAGGGGCCCCCTAACGGGGTGGCCATAGAGCCAACTCAAAAGGGCTGAAACCGACTCCCTTCTGTGGTACCTCGCGGTATGAAAACAGCAGGCAAAGGAGGAGGACGTCCCACTTCCACCTCAAATCCTCTGGCAGGCTCCGGATCATCCCCTTCAGAGTCTTATTAAAGCGCTCTACGAGCCCGTTAGTCTGGGGGTGGTAAGGAGTGGAGAACCAGTAGGTCACCCGCACTCCTTCCACATGGCCTGCATGTAGGCCGACATGAAGCTGTGCCCATATCTGACACCACGATCTTGGGGAATCCCACTCGGGTAAAAATTCCCATCAGGGCCTGCGCCACCACAGGTGCAGTGATGGTCCTCAGAGGGATAGCCTCTGGGTACCGGGTGGCGTGGTCCACTAACACCAAAATGAACCGGTGTCCCGAAGAAGTCGGGTGGTCCAACGGCCCAACAATGTCAATTCCGACCCGCTCAAAAGGGGTCCCGACAACCGGGAGCAGTTCCAAAGGGACCTTCACCTTAGTCCCAGTCTAGCTACTCACCTGGCAAGTCTTGCAGGTCTTGCAATAGGTGTATGAGGCAACTCTCATCCTGGGCCAATAAAAATGCGGGACCAACCGCGCAAAGGTCTTGTCCTGGCCCACGTGTGCAGCTAAGGGTATTTCATGCGCCAATTCCAATAGGAAGGCCCGGTAGCATTGGGGGACCACTAAGGCCTTCGAGGACCCATGCACCGGAACCTTAGGCTCACTGTAGAGGAAGCCATCCTCCCAGCACACGAGATAACTGCCGGTCTCCTGGTTGGTCGCTTGGGCTTCGGCCTGCCGCCGCATACCGGGGGGCACTCTTTCTGCACCCGACAGAATTCCTCCCAGGTAGGCCCTCCTTCCACATGCCACTCGGCAAGGGTCGGCAAGTCCCCCACGGGAACAACATCCACCTCTGCGGACTCCGGGGTTACCTCCGCGGGCTCCCCATCCATCACACGGGGTGTGTCCTCCACAACTTTCTCTTCTTCACGACCAGCATTGGGTTGGGCCGTTGTCTCAGGCTCCAACCCGGGTTGAGTTCTTTGCCGGGCAGCCATGGACCTCGTGACCACGCAAGTCCATCCTGGTAACCCCAGCATCTCAGTGTGGGCCTTAAACTCCACTACCTTCCAGGCGGTATGTTCCAGGTCGTTTCCTAGCAGACAGTCCACAGGCAAGGCAGGGCTTATAGCAACTCTCAACGGGCCTTTAACTCCTCCCCACTCAATGGGAAACTGAGCCATGGGATAGTAACTCAGACTGCCGTCAGCCAACACGGCTGGATGGAATACGGCAGGGATCACTTGCTCAGGGGACACCAGCCACCTCACTACGGTGGTCATGCTGGCACCTGTGTCCCTCATAGCCTCCACCTCCTCCCCGTTAACCTTCACCCTCTACTGGTACTTAGCAGTGTTCGATGATAAGGGCGTCACTGGGACCATCTCTCTGTCCCCGAGTGAAACCAGGGTCAGGCCTGTCCACTCCCCTTCCCTATCTAGGGGCAGCTCCATCCCAAGCGCTACACTAGCCACCCAGGGACTCTTGCCTCCTGTGGGGACTGGGGGTCTCTTGTGACACTGGGGATCCCCCTTGTAGTGTCCAACCTCCACGCATTCGTAGCAACGGACAATTCTTGGCTGCTGACTCTTGTCAGGGTAAGTGGGTTTTGGGGAACTGGACTGAGGTGGGGTACCTACTCCTCTCCCAAACTGTCTGTTTTGTAGGCCTCGTGAGAACTCCTTCTTTTTATCTCCCTCCTCTTTTTCTGGGGAAAACCCTGTCCGCCTTTTGGGCCATCTCCCCCGGGGCCCTTGTGAGACATTCGGGTGCTAACCCAAGTATCCGCCTCCTCCGCAAGCTCACAGGGATCAGTCAGCTTGCGGTCCACCAGATGTTGGCGCAGCTCCAGAAAACATTTATCCAAACATTTATCCAAACATTTATCCAAGAGGTGCTCTCTCAGAAATAAGTTGTACAAGCCCTCATAATCATGCACCTCGCTGCCACGCACCCAACCATCCATAGCCTTACGGGCATAAAAAAGGTCTACCCAATTCTGTGTGGACAGCTTATGGCTGCCATGGAACTTCTGGCGTTACCTTTCGGGGTTGAGGCCAAACTTTTTAAGTAGCGCCTCCTTCATGGGGGGATACCTGAACTGGTCTGCCTTCTCTAGGTACAGGAGGGTGTCCCTGACATTGGGGGTATGTATCGGTACAGGCCACCTCCCCAGTAGCTCTCAGGCACCCCATGGGCTGTCAAGCCCACCTCATATGCCTCCAACCACTTGGCGATGTCATCCCCCTGAGTGTAACTCGCTATCACCTCTTTGGGTAACCAAAACTTAGGCTCGTGTTGAGCCCCTGGTATGCTGCCACCATTAGGACTTCCTGGCGCACTTAATTGCAAGGCTCGCAGCTCCAACTCCTTAAGCTGAAGCTCGTGCACCAGCTTCTTTGCTTCCATTGCGAACTTTTTATCTTCCCTTTCTCTCTCCCGCTCGTGTTCTAGCTTAGCAAGCTCCCATTTCAATTGCCTCTCCTCCCTCCTGTCCTCATATTCATGTGACGACGTACTCCTTCTAGACCCACTACTGCCTGCCCTGGAACGTCTTCCTGGCAACACATTTTCAGTAACATAAATATTGAGCAGGTCTAGTTCTCCTGGAGCACCCGCCTCCCCTTGTGTATCCTGCCCCTCCTGTACCCCATCCCCTCTCCCCTCTGGGTGGGCCCTTACCCATGCCCTCAAGGCTGTACGGAGCTCCTCCTTTGCGGCTCTCCGCCCAACAGGCACCCCCATCTCCAGACAAAATTCCCTTAGCTGGAATTACTCTTCCAGGTCAGCTAGCTGGAACTCCATTGTGACAGGTGGGGACCCAGATACTCAAAGGGAAAGACACTAGGACGTAGGTAACAGTATTGGGTCAAAACAGGACTGTACACACTCAGGTTAGACAGTGGGGGGTCAATTGATTAGGCTTGCTTACACAATCGGTGTCTTAGTCCAATTGCGGCGCACTCTGTCTCACTGGAGGGTGCTGTATAGCCACAGGTCCTGATCCCACCGCTCGCCACCAATGTAGGAACTGGGGTCACCAGTTCCCCGGGGGGTAGCTTGGCTCGAGCAGGTAGGCACCCGGAAGCTTAGGAGTAAAGTGACCATACAGCACACACATCCACTGAGGCTGGGAAACGCACACAATGACTGACGCCACACCAGTGAGTTTGAGTAAAAACCAAATAGCTTTTATCTAGAGCAGAGTCAGGGTAGTCAAAAATCACAGTGTCTCTATTTCATCAAAGCGTTTCCTCAAAGCATTTCATCAGAGCATTTCATCAAAGCATTTCATCAGAGATAAACATGTTATTAGGTCATTGGAGGCAATTAGTCAACATTTTCCTATGCAAGAATAACCAGCTCCTTCTGCAGGTCTAAACACTTAAGTGAAAAACAGGCAACATCTCATTATGCAAGTGACATTTCATTTAGAACTACTGAACCATGAGGCAAAGGGTCAGACTGATTTGCATATGGCCATGTCTGAACTGGGGTGGCAGAGTAGGCTAAAGAACGGTGATGGATTAAACCCAGATCTGTTGACTGGGTGTGAGTGTTTGATTGGTTCAGATGCTCTGTCCATCACCACCCCCTTTTGTACCGCTTTGTTCGCCATAAGTTGGCAGGGTATGCTCAGACGTTGAGTCCCTTGCTCAATTTGCAACTGGATTCAAGCAAGCCTGGATGAAGACGCTGGAATGCCAGAAACCGGTCCTAGGAATCTTGATTCCGGTCCAGGGAAGGCATGGTTTGGCAGTTCGGGCTGGACTGTTCCCATGAGGCACAGGGTCAGACTGATTTGCATATGGCCATGTCTGAACTGGGGTGGAAGAGTGGGCTAAAGAACGGTGATGGATTAAACACAGATCTGTTGACTGGGTGTGAGTGTTTGATTGGTTCAGATGCTCTGTCCATCCCCACCCCCTTTTGTACCGCTGAGGGGCACGGTAGGCAGTTCACGCAGTTTAAACAGGGCAGGCCACACGACAGTGGCAGAGCAGCAAAGAGGACCCAGGTGGAGTCAGGGGGCGCAGGGGATGACACAGCACCAATACCTGTTGATCCCCAGCAGTCCTGGGGGCAGTTAGAGGGTCCTCTTGGCGCTAGATGGTTCTTGCGCCCTTAGTAGGTAGTTGCTTGAAGAGGGGGGGTTGAGTTGAAGGCTGCTGACAGGATTCCTCAGCAGGTCACTGTAGGTGGTCCCTGGGTTCCCCTCCCGCCAGGCCAGATCAGGGGGCTAGTTCAGTGTTCCTCACACAGCTTGGTGGGCAGCGCCTAAACCCTGTCTCCCCCAGTGGCATAGGTTCCTGACTAGGCCCTACCGCCTAAGTCTCCTGCGTAGGGTCCCCCAGGTCAGTGATGCCCCAACTGACTAAAAACGTTCCCTCCTTTTCTTATATATGCCCAGGTCAGGTGACCACTCTCTAAGGCGGCAAAAGCAGACCCCGCCCCTATTCTAGAAGGTTCCAGGAGCTACCCTACTCTAACTATGGGCAGGCAAGGCAGGCTGGTATTGCAACAATGTTTTAGGGTTCTAGCCAGCTCCTGGCAACTAGGGTGCTACACAAAAAGACCACACTGCAGTAGCAGGGGCCTATGGCAGCCATGTTTGAAGTAGAGAGCACCTGCACCTTAGCATTGGTTAGCAATGGGAAGGTGCTCGGAGACCTAAGGCCAACAAAAAAGAAGGTGGGAAAAATGAGGCAAGGCCGAAAAAAATAGGCAAAGACCACCCTAGGGCTGACAGGTCTAACAGGACTTTACTCTAGACATTTCAGCTACCAACACTTCCAACTCATCTGTGAACTTTGGATTGTACAGCACCTACCACCCAGTGCACTATCCTCACACATGTTTGTAAATAAACTCACTATTACACTATACTTGCCTCTGTTGTGATTCCAACTTAGTGTGTGTCATAGAGATGATGAGCTGCTAAAGAACACAGTGCATGCTAACTACTACAGCAATGTGATCACTGTTATGTGAGTCATGGTGATGTGACACATAAGAGGGAGACACACCACTAGGGCCCCAAAACACATACTCACCATGGCCAAGTAACTCATCGCCTCCAATGATGTTGAAATACAGTAGAATGCACAGACACCACACCTATCCACAGTCAGTGGTAAGAAGCCCACAGGTGAGGTAAGCAAATGTCAGTCAGATGTGTAAAGACAGACAACGCACATAACAAAGTGAAGCACTGGTATATTACACATCAGCGACATGTTTATTCCACAACAGTTGCAAGGTAATTCCACGTGACAGTGGGCACACGTTCACCAAGTGTCGAAGAATTGAAGTCCAGGGGTGTGTGGTACATCACTTGATGGGAATCGACAACTTCCACCCTGGAAATGGATGCTGGGTGTTGGGGGTCAGAGTTGACCAAACAACAGGCATAGTACTCTGGGAAGGACAGACTTAAGACACAGTCAAAAGCACAGCAGACACACTCAAACAGCAACAGAGCAGCACCAATACATTTCAGGCTATCTCAATACATTGACATAACAACCCTATAAACTCACATTCAGGTGAAGAAGTTGTTGATGAGCTGTGTGCGGACGTCACCCTCATCATCCTCTTCACTGGCATCGTGGCCGAGGGCAGGATCCTGCACAGGTGGTGGATGTTGGTCAGCGTCATCCTGGAAGAGAGGCAATTCCTTCTGCACTGCCATGGTGTGTAGCAATAAGCATACAATGAAAACTTTGCACACCTGTGCAGGGTCATATGGGAGGACCCCTCTGGTCTTGTCCAGGCAGTGGAAGCTGCTTTTGAGGAGACCAAATATCTGCTTGCTCACACTCCTGGTCCGACCATGTGCCTCATTGTAGCGCATCTCAGCAGCTGTCACAGGGTTCCTGAGGGGTGTCAGCAACCACTACATGTTGGGGTATCCAGAGTCACCTACATACAAACAATTGCACATTAGGTGAATTTTGAAAGAGGGTGGAATAAAACGTTGCCAAACATACACAATGGTAAACAGTCAGTACACACCGACAAGCCAGGCACGCTGGTTTGGCATCTGTGACATAATCGTCGCACTACAACTACTCCTCATGATGTAGGCATTGTGCGCAGAACCGGGGAAATGTCCACACACAACTGTGATACACATGTCCGCTAGACATAACACTAGAGCATTGATGGAGTGGAAATATTTCCTGTTCCGTTACGTCTGCTGCTCATGTGCCCGTGGCGGTACCAGGGCCACATGTGTAATATCAATAGCTCCAATGACGTTTGGCATCCTCCCCAGTGTATAAAAAGGAGCCTTTATATCGGTGAGTTGACCTGGGCTAGGAAATGTGATGCACAGGTCAAGGAAATGCAACATTCCCTCCAAGACATTGCGAAGCACACTACTGAACATTGTTTGCAACATCCCTCCAGCAGGAGCCACAGTGTACAGGAAGGTACCAGTAGCAAAGAAGTACAGGGCTGCCATCACCTTCACCTTTGGGGTCAGTCCTGTAGGGTATGTCCGGCCAGGTAGCAGATGTGGCGCCAACTGCTCCACCAACTCCTTAATCAGTGGCCTGGCAATGCGGTACCGTCGGATGCAGTCGCGTTCCACCATGGGTTCAAGGTCTGGGAACGGTCTATGGACAGCTTGTGCCCTGCAGTACAGAGAGGGCAAAGGAGGTTTGTCAATTCAACCACCCATGTGGATACGACCAAGCAAAATATCACATGATACATCATGACAATACACAATGAACTGAGGTGTGTGCTGTTGGGTATGGCCACATATGTCACCTACATGCCCATCATCTCACGTCTCAACTCAACATGTGTACATAAGTTCCATGTAGTGCAATGGCAAATCATTAGGCTGTGTCACAGTACATATGTACTGCTGTCACGTTCTAAACACACACCTCAGTGACAAGTGAGGGCTGATATCTCACAGGCGTCACAGTTCTTTGACAGGCAGATACCCAGGGTCCCTGTATTGCCACATGGATACTGGCATGACATGGCGTATCATGTACACGCCACAAAACAACCATGAGTCCCACAGGTAGTGGCCCCTGTTGTCTTCGCAGGCCATACATGGACGTATCTGAGACACACATACAACATCAATGTTGATGCACAAACCACATGGATGTGGAAACTGTCTCCCATGGGGCACATGAAATCAGAGACATCTGAGACACAACATGCACACAGACTGTGGGTGTACATCAGAATTGTGGCTATGGGTCTCACTGTGACGTACATACCATCCCACCCAAGACTCAGGGTGTATGTGACATGTCATACACATATCCGACCTGCAACTGTGTCCATGACTCATAACTGAACAGTTGCACATCATAATGGTAATGTGCGCAACACACAAAGGATTCTGTCCCCATCAACCCGTGCACAGCCTGGGAAGGGCTGCACCAAAGTGCCACACAACAAACCAAATGCTGCCCCCTTACACACACAGGTAATGCAGCATTACATGCCTCGGGATACAATGAGGCAAAGGCTGTGGTGTTATAGGTGTGCACCGGAGTTCCCTGGCAAGTAATTGTGTGTGGAATCCATAAACAAGTTACAGCAATGTTAACCGACGCGGATGACTTCTACAGAGACACATCACACAGTTGTGGACCGAGCCGGGTGACTTTTATGCAGACGCATCGCACAGTTGTGGACCGAGTCGTGCACACGCTTTGGCCATTGACTGCAATGTTAACCAACACGGGTGACTTTTATGCAGACGCGTCGTACAGGCATGGACCGAGCCGTGCGCACACCTTGACCATTGACTGCAATGTTAGCCGACTCGGGTGACTTTTATGCAGAATCGTCGTGCAGGCATAGACCGAGCTGTGCGCACGCCTTAACCATTGACTGCAATGTTAAACGACGTGGGTGACTTTTATGCAGACGCGTCGTGCGGCATGGACCGAGCCGTGCGCACGCATAGCCCATTGAAACGTATGGAGATGGGTGCGTGTGGATTTTCAAACTACGCGTCGTACAGTTAGTTGACCGAGCCGTGCGCACTCCTTGGCTATGGACTGTCATGGAGATGGACGCAGATTCAAAACTTGTATGAGTTGTGCGCTGGAAATTCAGTTGGCTACCTACAACAATGTTTCAAATCCTAGGGTGTCATGAAGGTGAAATTTTGAACAATGCGGAAGACGTGTACGAGTCGTGCAATTCCATGGATTGGCCAGATTCATAGGATTCAACTGTGTTGGACCTATCACTTAGGACACATGGCACAGATTCTGCCTCTGCAGCACAGATATAAGGCTGGCTGACCCCAGAGAGCTCACTTGCCTGCACCACCTGCTACAGGACCACACCTCTGCTACCTCTGCTGCTGTCTCTGCATCCTCTGGCTACTGCAATGGCACGTACTCTGGAGAGAGCCCCAGCCTTTACAGAGGAGAACCAGGCCCTGCTGGATGGCCTCCTTCCACAGTACTGCAAGCTGTATGGGAAACCAGAGGAGCAGGTGATTGTGCAGTCCACTGCCTTCCTAATTGTGCATGTTGTCTGACTAGCAGTACTAGCAGTGAGTACACCAGCGGCAAGCATACTCACAGAGTAGTTTCAACCCCCGAAGTGTGTATGTACATGTGCTGAACAGGGTTTCTGCTGCAAAAGTGAATTTGTGCAAGCTTTTACTTCCCAGGCACTGTTACCATGTCAGACATGCAGGACAATTGTCCATTTACATGGGTGCACTACTTGTGTACCTCATTTACCTTTGTGATGACTACATGTATATCCAACTGTGTGCAGCACAAATATGTGGCATGTGTAGAAATTGCCTTTTCTCTTTGTCATCCTCAGAGGTTGATGCCCACCAGAAGCAGGAGATCTGGCTGACCATCGCCCGGGCAGTAAGATCAGTGGGGGTCTACAAGCGCCGGATCCGCAACTGCCAGAAGAGGTGTCAGGACCTTCAGGCCTGGACACGGAGGATCGCAAGTGTCCAGCTGAAGCTGTTGCCTCCTCACAGGAGGGGCGGACACCGGACCTTGACCCCCCCCATGCTCAGGATTCTGGCGGGGATCTTCCCGGACCTGGATGGGCAGCCGAAGGCCAGACAGCAGCAAGTTGGGGGTAAATCCATGACTAACCTGTGAACTATGTCTGAAATGCTATTTGCAGTCTTTTGGCCTGGTTACACTTCCACATTTCGTCTTGTAGTACAGGATTCATGTCCCTCAATTGTGTATTGCAACCTCCTTATCTGATCCACAGGTGTGGCCCTTACAGTCTGTGACTTGTCTCATTTGGGCACTGTGTCATTGCAGTCAGCTATCCTTAAGGTTCTGGACAGCATCTATTACCGGGACTCTGTTGTGTGCTTTTTGGGTGAGTCAATTGTTTACACAATGCCTGAAATCTGACATGTGATCTGTGTGCGCCTTTGATATGTGTTCCAATTGCTGATCTGACTCGCCACATGTGCCTGGGGTATTTAAAACACAGAAAAAGCAGCAGCAGGTGAGACCAATTTTGGGGCCTCAAGAGTATGTATATCAAGTGTGTCATACTTGCTTAGCCACCTGCCTACTGCCCAGGGCTATACACTGTTTCACGTTGACCTGGGCAGTCATGCCTACTCCAAGGCATTAAAACACTTTGTATTCCCACTCTAGTGTATAAACTTGCAGATTGTGCTTAGTGAAATGTGCGCTCCAGAGTCTGCCTCTGTGTCATTGTGGTGTGGCTTCCTTTTTAGGACAACTGGGGTGTTCATAAGATTGAGGGTCATCAGGCCATCTGAGATGTGACTATAGGAGACGAGACCTGTGTGACATATAGGTGTGTGATCACTTGACTGTGCACAATGGTGTATGCAACTGTGAAGTTCAGGCAGCTGTGTTTCATTCACAGCAGACTGGGAGGTGCTCATGTTCAGGGACTTGTGTTCGCAGTCACTCATATGTCTGATTTGTATGATGTGGGGTCATCAGAGTCCGGAATATGTTGTTTGCAGGGGATGGACATGTGCACTTGTCAGCTACAGAGTTTGTATTCCCCATGACCTATGATTGAGTGACAGTGCAGACTGCTGTTTTCTGGTTGCCCTACCCCTGTGACATGTGACAGTGAAGAATGACTTTCCAGGCATGCCTGTGCCATGGCATTGAACTTGCTAGGAGGGATCCTGCAGTGGAGTCAAATGTGCTCGATGCACCCCATTGTGGCACTGACTATCAGGACATGAGGACATCATGGTGTCTGGTGCTGGTATGCATCACAAGCATGTCAAATGAGACTCTGGCCATCCCTTCATCCTGACACCTGTAGTGAGTCAGTGGCAAGAGATGTGATGTGTGTATAGTAACAAACTTCTACATGTTCACTTGCATATCCGACAACTGTGTAGGTGGTGCATGTGTTCACATTGGGGTATTAGCATCCAACATGCAACAGACATATGGGTGCAAGGCCAGGAGGGGTATGAGTGCCCTGCCCCTGTGTCCCCTGCTGCCCTGAGTGTGGAGTCTGTGGACTTGCTTTGACAGATTTATATAGGGCAGACATCAATGCTAAGTGTCCTCCATGCACTCACCAGTTTGTTGACACTACTGGTGTTGTTCATGGAGGGCATGTCATCGGGCATGCCTGCCCTACTGAGGACCAATCAGTCCATGGCTTCCTCCCTGACGGCAGCAGTGTTCCTCCTCCCACAGTCCCTCACCCCTCCTACCTCTGCCCAATCCACAATTCCTAGCATCCTACCTGTCCCAAGCACACACACACACCAGCACAGTCACACAAACCCACAGACACGAGCAGCACACAAACACCCAAACCAATGTGCACGCAAGCAACCCCAGGGGACTGATACCACACTCACAGGGGATGATTTTCAAACACACACACAGGCATCCACAATCACTCCACAGTCCTCCGATCCTTCTCCCTCCAAGTGCTCTTCCCTTGCCTCACCTGCAACCCCATCGTCCAAGCAGCTCTTCCTCTGTGACCATGGCCTCTTCCCCACCGATCCAGCTGATCCAGCGTACAAGGATAAGAGGAAGTCCCCGCACACAGAAGGGAGTGCCCCTCACACCCGAATACCTTCCCCAGGCACAGGCAGACTGAGGCCCCAACCACAAGAGACCCAGAAGAGCAAGACCCCACCCCCGCCCCGCAGCTCCACAACACAGTCTTTGTCCTCCATCCCCCAGGCCACCACTCCTCAGGTTCCCCCGCCACACCCTGCCCCAGGTTCCCCCACCAACAGATACACCATCCCAAAAATGTTCAGGCCCCTACCACTTTCTCTTCCACCCCCGGTCAACCTGTTTGTGCCACTGGTGTAGGGACCGTGGCTCCCCCCTCTGTCCTGCCGACCTCACCTGAGCTCCCATGGTGTTAGGCACTGCGGTGGAGTCCACGACCACCCCTCTGACTTGGACACTGCAGTGGGGAACCAGTCCACTCTATCTGACCTGCCCACTGCAGTTGTGCCGGCACCCATCCCATCAGACTTGCGCCCCACAGTTGTGATGGCACCCACTATGTCAGACACCTCCACTGTAGTTGCCAGTGACTCTCCTGCACCCACCACCCCTTCACTGCCTCCGCCTGCTGAGCCCTGATCCTGTCCCTGCGGTGCCTGGCCTGCCCCCATGTATGCCCCTACGAGTGGATGTCCCCTGTCCTTAGCAGTGCAGGCAAGCAACCGGTGACAGTTGTCACTCACACCCTATTTGGACTATTGCTATGGACTGGCCATTGGCCTTTATTTTTTCTGGACTTTTTCCCATTTGCTGAATAAAGCATTTGTTGTTATCCTTGTGAATTTGATTTAGCTGTACATTATGTTGATGATGTTTACCATGACCTTACTGTTATAATGATGGATTTTGAATGTTGAAAACTGAGGTGTTGATGTGATGTACTCCATGTGGTCCATGAGATATGTATCCTATTCTGGTCGGTATCGTTGTCATCCTTAGCAGCAAACTGGGTGTGTCATGATTAACACATTTTGCACAGGGGTGTTAACATTTCATTTGCATGGTCACATCTGTGGCTTGCACCCATGCACATATGATGTGCTTCCCATTGTCCAATTCGTCTATTTCCCTGACTGTGGGCCCCGCTCCACTGGACATGCAGGTGTGGGCATCATTGGTGTAAGAGTCAACTGTGTCCTCTGTGCAACTTGCTAGACATATGTATTGAGTATGTGCAGATGACTTAAGGGACACTCCCGTACCAAGGCTGAAGTGACATTGCCTGGGCGCATGGTGTGTGTTGTGTGGGTATGTCTGTGTGTGTTCCCATCCCTTTTTCTACACAGACTGTGTCCCCTTAATATGTTTGTGTTGGTGATGCTTGCTGAGTTGTCCTGTGTTCACCCCACATCTTTGTCCTGGGCTTTCAGAAATGTGGGTGCATGACACACTACTGTTCTTTGGTGTGTCATCATTAGGATTTGTCAGTTCTGAGTGGTGATTATGTGATCAGACGCAGATGGGACACAGTCTGGGGTCCCCATGGCACTTGTTTGTTCCCAATATCATGTAGTTGTCCCTAGGTGGTACCTTTCAGTGCTTAAGACACGTGTATGTGTGTGTGACTGCTCCCACTCGTCAGGTTCAGAGGTGCAATGTTGGCAGGTGTCAGCATGTGTGCATTGTGGTTCTCCTTGGCTTCTGCATTGTCCTGGGACTGTGGCAGGTATCCCGAAGATTACGGGAGCTTTGACGTCATGGCCATGTACCGCATACTGTGCAGTATGTCTGTCATTCAGCGGGGTTGTAGACTGTCCTTGTGTGATGAGTCTGTGCACCTTAGATCCTCCCAACATCACTGTGTTTGTCATGGGTGCATGTGCGATGTCACCAGTCCATGTGGGCTTAACTGGTGCACATTGGTGCAGTTCAGGGTGTCTGGTTTTGAGGGTGGACAAATGTGAATGTTTGCATGGCTCGGCCCCTACCTCCCTTTTGTCCCTGGATGATGGGCCATGCTGAGTGATTTGTCTTTGTGGAGGTGTGATGTACGTTTGTGGCACATGACACATGTCTGAGTTTCACAGTTTGAACGACATATACCTTTGTCATCACAGTGGACGTATCATACAGGCTTGTGACACCCCAATCCATGGTCCCTGGGGGTAGTGATGTTGTGGGTCTGTCTCTTGCTGCTTTAGTTGCTGCTCATGTGTCTCTTGGGATCCCTCTCATCTTACAATGGCTGATTGCCCACCAAGGGGTGTCCTATTCAAGGGTTACTTTTGTATGGCACTGTGTCCACATCTGTGTCATTGTAGTTCATCCCCCCTCATGTGTTGTGTAGTTGCCTGGGGATACTGAGACACACACATACACATGTTGTATGAGATGTGCAGTATGAGGTTGCCTGTTTGAGTTTGTGCATCTGCACCGGTGCATTGGTATTGCTGTTGTGGGCCATTGGCTAGATGTTGTTTGTGTGTTTTTCCCTGCTTTCACTGTGAGTCATATCTCATCATTCTGCACATTCATGCTGGTTGTTATGTCCAATTGCTGCCATGGAATGGGGAGTTTGTGACCTGACACCTACAGTCTACACAGGATGTATAGATTTGTGTGTCTATATTTGAGATGTGTGTATGCATATGATGGTCACTTCTGCTTTTGTGTCATTGTACACTGAATGCAATGTCAGCCCCCATGGGTGGTGCTTGTCTGCACATGGCCGTGAGTATGTTTTATTTTCACTGCACTGTTAGCCTCACCACATCTCTGTGGGTATGTGACACAACCACTCCTTTGCCACTAAAGTGTTTCATGTGTTGGGACCAGGAATCACACATGCTGTTTGGCATTTGCAGCTTTTACCATGATGACACTTACCTTTTGGTCACTGTGATGATGGGGGTTTAGACCCCATTACCACGATGCTCAACATTTTCTGCAGTTTAGAACCCCACTTTTAACTTTTATCCCACACAGTGAAGGGGGGTAAGTGCAAATTTTCAGTGCTCATGTGATGCTTGACTTGGTAGTCTACACTCAGTGTTTGGTCACACCTGTGATGAGAGTTACATTGTATGTTCAAAGTCATATTCACTGTTGTGGGCATTTGTCACAGACTACACACTGTTGTCATGATGTTAGAGGGGATGTCTTTTGCTGACATACCTAACGTTGGTGTATGATGGATGTGTGGCGCATCACCCATCCTACGGGTGTGGGTGTTGATAGTGATAATCACACAGCACCCTATGAGTGTGGGTGGCAGTAGTGATAAGCAACAAGTCCCCTATGAGTGGGGGTGGCAGTAGTGATAGGCAACATACCCTCTATGTGTGGGGGTGGTAGTAGTGATAAGCAACAAGTCCCCTATGAGTGGGGGTGGCAGTAGTGATAGGCAACAAGTCCCCTGCGAGTGGGAGTGGTAGTAGTGATAAGCAACATACCCCCTATGAGTGGGGGTGGTAGTAGTGATAAGCAACAAGTCCCCTGAGAGTGGGGGTGGCAGTAGTGATAAGCAACAAGTCGCCCTATGAGTGGGGCTGGTAGTAGTGATGAGCAACAAGTCCCCTATGAGTGGGGTGGTAGTAGTGATAAGCAACATACCCCATATGAGTGGGGATGATAGTAGTGATAGGCAACAAACCCCCTATGAGTAGGGGTGGTAGTAGTGATAAGCAACAAGTCCCCTATGAGTGGGGGTGGCAGTAGTGATAGGCAACAAGTCCCCTGAGAGTGGGAGTGGTAGTAGTGATAAGCAACATACCCCCTATGAGTGGGGGTGGTAGTAGTGATAAGCAACAAGTCCCCTGAGAGTGGGAGTGGTAGTAGTGAAAAGCAACATACCCCCTATGAGTGGGGGTGGTAGTAGTTATAGGCAACAAGTCCCCTGAGAGTGGGAGTGGTAGTAGTGATAAGGAACATACCCCCTATGAGTGGGGGTGGCAGTAGTGATAAGCAACAAGTCCCCCTATGAGTGGGGTTGGTAGTAGTGATAAGCAACAAGTCTCCTATGAGTGGGGGTGGTAGTAGTGATAAGCAACATACCCCATATGAGTGGGGGTGATAGTTGTGATAGGCAACATACCCCCACGAGTGGGGGTGGTAGTAGTGATAAGCAACAAGTCCCCTATGAGTGGGGGTGGTAGTAGTGATAAGCAACATACCCCCTATGAGTGGGGGTGGTAGTAGTGATAAGCAACAAGTCCCCTGAGAGTGGGGGTGGCAGTAGTGATAAGCAACGGGGGTGGTAGTAGTGATAAGCAACATACCCTCTATGAGTGGGGGTGGTAGTAGTGATAAGCAATAAGTCCCCAGAGAGTGGGGGTGGCAGTAGTGATAAGCAACTAGTCCCCTATGAGTGGGGGTGGTAGTAGTGATAGGCAACAAACCCCATATGAGTGAAGGTGGTAGTAGTGCTAAGCAACAAGTCCCCTTTGAGTGGGGGTAGTAGTAGTGATGGGCAACAAGTCCCCTATGAGTGGGGGTGGTAGTAGTGATAGGTAACATACCCCCACGAGTGGGGGTGGTAGTAGTGATAAGCAACAAGTCCCCTATGAGTGGGGGTAGTAGTAGTGATGGGCAACAAGTCCCCTATGAGTGGGGGTGGCAGTAGGTATAGGCAACATACCCCCTATGAGTGGGGGTGGTAGTAGTGATAAGCAACAAGTCCCTTATGAGTGGGGGTGGTAGTCGTGATAAGCAACATACCCCCTATGAGTGGGGGTGGTAGTAGTGATAGGTAACATACCCCATGAGTGGATGTGGTAGTAGTGATAAGCAACAAGTCCCCTATAAGTGGGGGTAGTAGTAGTGATCGGCAACAAGTCCCTTATGAGTGGGGGTGGTAGTATTGATAGGCAACATACCCCATATGAGTGGGGTGGTAGTAGTGTTAAGCAACAAGTCCCCTATGAGTGGGGGTGGTAGTAGTGATGGGCAACAAGTCTCTTATGAGTGGGGGTGGTAGTAGTGATAAGCAACATACCCCATAGGAGTGGGGGTGATAGTAGTGATAAGAAACAAGTCCCCTATGAGTGGGGGTGGTAGTAGTGATAAGTAACATACCCCCTTTGAGTGGGGGTGGTAGTAGTGATAGGCAACATACCCCATATGAGTGGGGGTGGTAGAAGTTATAAGCAACAAGTCCCCTATGAGTGGGGGTATTGATGGTGATAGTCACACAGCACCCTATGAGTGGGGGTGGTAGTAGTGATAAGCAGCAAGTCCCCTATGAGTGGGGGTGGTAGTAGTGATAGACAACATACTCCATATGAATGGGGGTGGTGGTAGTGATAAGAAACAAGTCCCCTATGTATGGGTGTGGTCGTAGTGATAAGCAACATATCACCTATGAGTGGGGATGGCAGTAGTGATAGGCAACATACCCCATATGAGTGGGGGTGGTAGTAGTGATTAGCAACAAGTCCCCTGTCAGTGGGGCTGGTAGTAGTGATAGCCATGCAATTCCTACAGTGGCCTGTTGCTAGTGTACAGGATATGGACCCCCTGGATGTGTGTGACATTTGGCGGGTAAGTTTCGTTTGTTTGTGTGGTGGGTGTCTGACTTACCATCTGCGCCGTCCGCGTCTGTTCCTGATCCAGTCATAGATGTACAGTACTGGTATAACCTGCACAATGGGATTCATGATGTGTTTGTCTCGTACACGCTGCTTGTTGCTCCGTCTCGTACCCATTGCTAGCTGATCCGTCTCGTAGCTGTGGATTGTATTCTGGCGCAAATGGTACCTGATATGCAGCTTTCCCGGATGCTGACGTGCTGGACGTGGTGACCCGTTCGGCACGTAGGAAGTACGCATCGTACTTGTACGCACGGAAAATAGTGAAAATGGTTGCGTGCGACTTGATTGTTCGTTTATGGATCCGTCGTGTATGGAAATTGTAGATGGAGTCGGAGCGTACGCGTCAGTCGGGAATTTGCCACATTTCCGTATCGTACTTCTTCGCCCGAAGAGTCCGGCTCCTGGAACGATTCGGTCATAAGATAAGGCTACGGACAACTCTTGGTGAGCTTTCCGACCGAGATCGGAATCGACCCCTTAGTTGTAAATATTATGAAGTATATATATTATATTTTATATGTTTAATTTTTTTTACATTATATGTATTACTCATAATTGTAAACATATTTTTAACTATGTTTATTTTAAATATATCTATTATTTACTTATTTTACATTCTTTTTTAACTTTAAAAAAACCCAATATTTTTAACAACGATATTTTTTATAACAATATTTTAGGGGGGATATTTTTGTACTTACCATAATGTAGATAGGTCTTCGATATTCTTGACACCAATATTTCGGATCCGATATTTTTGACATTGATATTCTGTCAGTGATTCGAACTGAACACCATTGTCTGACAAGAGTGTTAACTGGAAACCCTCATGTTCAAATAACTCTTCTAGAAACTCAATCACTACACCAGACTCAAGGGAATCAACCACCTTGATATCAGGCCAACAGGAAAACATATCAATACACACAATCAAATAGTGATCCCGAGTCTTCAGCTTCACAGGTCCCAAAATATCTATAGAAATGTCCGTCCACGGACTAGTAGCCTGTTCCCTAATAACCATGGGTTGCATCCTGCACATCAATATCGTGTTACAACACGCACATTCAGCAAATTCACGCACTAACCTCTCTACATGTACATCTATGACAGGCCACCAAGATGCTTCCCTCATTATTTTCTTTGTCTTGACAATGCCCATGTACGAGGCGTGAGCACTCTTTACTAGCTTATCCCTTAGTGTAGTGGTTCCCAAACTTTTTTGACCCGTGGCTCCCTTGACCTAATTGGCAGTTGGCCGTGGCTCCCCACCATTTTTTAACCGGCGCACCGGGGTGCCGCGGTAAACACTTTGGGAACCACCTCAGTAGACCTTTGTACTCTCTACCATTCCTATGTGACTCTTAGAGCTTATCCATGTGTATCTCTTCCTTGAGTGACTTTACAACCTGTACATTTCTAATTTTTTATATTTGTCTCTTCCCTGTGTGACTTTACTACTTGTACATTTGCAATTTATTTCTGTTATATCTCTTCCCTGTGTGACTTTATAACTTGTACATTTGCCATTGTTTTCTGCTTGTATCTTTTACGTAACGCATGTAATCCTAAGTCCTTATGTATCGCAACTGGTTCTTATGTAAAGCGCTCTGACACCTTCCAGTAATGTTTGCGCTATATAAAATCGCATTAAATAAAAATAAAACCAAAGCATGTACGTTCTGATATGTATCTTAATGTAGTGATTTTTCTGCTTGGTTTTAATTGCAATTACGTTTCACTGTCTCATGAAGCACACTTAAACCCTAGGAACCATGTGATATATGCAAAGCGATACTCCTTTGCGTCTTGTCCCGTTTTGTAAAATTGCACACAAAAAAACACAATGGTCATGTCTTACGAATTCATGTAACTTTTCATTTCAGAGACAAACACGTGTTCCCAAGGAAAACCTATTTGTTCGCGCCGAGTCAGATGTGCAATCTTGGGAACGCACGCGTTCAATTAATCGTGCTTCTGAAGTCGAGGAGACAAAGTCTGCACATTTTATGGGATACAGCATTTTATCTATCTCTTCCTTTAGGCAGCTGCAGTTTTAGCCATTTCGACGCTGCTACAGTTTTTTTTATTTTATTTTATTTATTTGAAAAGTTATATATAGTGCTGGCTAGACCCGGAGGTATCAGAGCGCTTTACATGAGGACGAACATTGTTTCAGAGCATAGTTACAAGTTGCATGAGTTACTGGAGCTAAGTTACATGTGTTAAATGTTATTCCACCTCCAAATACCAACACGGGGCGACAGGGACAATGTCTGATGCTTTCTCACATGCATTGGTTTTTCAAGTTAAGATTAAAAATCGTTACTAGGCCAGAAATAAGAAAGATATTAAATGACTCCTAATTCCTGCAAAACTACGATATTAACGCACACAGAGAAGTGTAGTTTTGCTGCCTCAGTGATCCCAGGCAATGCAATATCCAAAACCATTTTATAGGTAACTGGCACACAAGAAGTCTCATACATAGGTGACACTGATTATTTTAAATGCGCATGCATGTTTAAGAGCATGAGCACAATGCGCCACAACTGTTATCAATACAAACTGCTTTTAGACTGCATTCTGTCAGATATTTTACAAAATGTAAGCAAAGTTACATTATCAAAACGCTAAATAAAGTTATTACGGAACTGTTAAAAAAAAGGATTACAACCACTTGCAACACGGGATAGATAAAGATTAACATTTATGCTCTCCTAACAAAAGAAATATACTCGGCAACGTGCACCCAATATCTAATTAAATTACTGTGTAAATGGAAAAGAGAGAGCTTTACCTGTCTCGCTTTGGCTTTCGTTTCTGTACGATCTTCCCTTTTGGCCCTCGCTCGCTTCCTGAGCAAGGCTTGCCACTGGGGCCCGTTACCCATATTTATTCAAGGCCTTTGGAAGATTTCTTGAAGGTAAATTCAACTGGTTCGCCTTCTTTTAGGCTTCTAAACCCTTCCATGTAAAGCTTGGTTTATTACTCGGGTGCACTGTCAAGATGTCCACAGCATTCTCCGTAACCTCACAGAGCTCTTAATTGAGCCATTTAAATGCAGAGGTCGAGGGCTGGGATCACGTTCAGCACAAAGGAGCCACATCATAGGCGGCGCCGCGGCGCCCCTGGCTTCTTATCACGCGCACCGGGGTGCTGCGGCGCACACTTTGGGAACCCCCGCCTTAGTGCAAGGGGTGCAACCAACTTACTACCACACATGAGGAGACCATCCTCCAGTGCCAGATCTTCCCTAACTTGCCAAAAGCCTTCGAGGACCTCTTCACAGTCCTTCTTCTCACACCAGTCACCTGTGACCATGGTGAGGAATTTCTGCAAGTCTAAATCGTTCATGTGAGGTTCCCTCCACTCACTCTCAGAAATCAACCCTTCACTAATCACACACACATTAATGCCTTCCTCCAGTTCTTCACCTCCAAACCACTCAACATCATCTGTCATTTCACACTCCTCACCCCCGAGCCTTGACAGACAGTCTGCCAGGATATTATTGGAACCAGGTAAGTATGAGATGTCAAAGTCAAATTCCTGTAGAGCCAAAACCATCTTCCGTATCCTACCGGAGACAAAGTCAATGCCTTTCTTGGGGAAGACCTCCCTAAGAGGTTTGTGGTCAGTAAGATTTCTGAACCTTTTCCCCCACAAAATCTTTCTCAGCTTGCGCTCCGCCCAGAAAACACCCAGAGCTTCTTTCTCCACAACAGAATAGTAGCATTCAACACCCTTCAAGGGCCTAGAGACTAAAAGAATGGCTTTATTCTCCCTATCAGCCTTCTGCAAAAGAACTGCTCCTAACCTCTATTCATGAGATAAGATACCTTTGTGGGGTCAAAAATTCCTAGACAAGGTGCTTCATTCAGATTCACTCAAACTCTTCCTTATAGCCCTTGTACCAAACAAATGTGCTTCCCTTCTGGAGGAGAGACCTCAAACAAGAGGTTTTCCTTGCAAAGTTCAGAATGAACTTGTGATAAAATTCAGCCAAGCCCAGAAACTTTACAAACTCATCTTTGTTCAAAGGGGTGCACAAATTACAAAGGGTGTTTACCAATGAGTGTTTAGGTTTGATGACTGCAGCGGACACAAAATGCCCTAGGTACTCTAATTCTTTGACATCAAATTTGCACTTGTCAGCAATAAGGGTGAGGTAAGCATCACGTAACTTCTTCAATACTGACCTCAGCCTCCCATTATGCTCCTTAAGATCCACACCAAAGATGAGCACATCATCTTGGTACACCTTGATACCCTGAAGGCTTCCAAGAATGCCCTCCATCGCCCTCCGTAAAACTGAGGCTGCAGAAATCAGTCCGAAAGGCATTCTTAGAAATCTAAAGGGTGTTACAAAGGAGGTAAGGTCCTGGGAAGAGGAGTGAATGTTCTGAAGAGGAGTGTAGCCTGGCCTGGTGATAGGCGGAGGTCCAGTCCAAGGATGAAAAATGCCTTGCCCCCTCAAGAGAACACAGCATTTTAGTTATGTTGTGTAAAGGGTAAGGATCAACAATAACTGCTTTGTTGAGCTCCCTCGAGCCGACACAAAGCCTGGCCTCCCCATTGGCTTTGCGGGCCATAAAAACAGGAGAGACCCACTCCATTGCTTCAACTTCTTGAATGATACACTTGGCTAAGAGATCGTCTAATTCAACTCTCATGCTCTCCCTTACTAACAGAGATGCATTCCTAACCTTAGCTGTCTTTGGAACAGCGCTAGATTTGGCCTTTATCCGATGTATATAGTTTTGAGACACACCCAGCTCACCAGCAAAGACCTCAGGGAATTCCTTGATCCAATCTCGATTAGCATTACTAACAACCCTAAATGGTGGTAAGTCCTTTACGCAGACAGAGGGATTCTCATTAGGATCAAGGCAGATATGTAGATCACATTGATGGGACCAACTTATGAGCGAGTCCCGCTTCATCAAGACATAGATTTTGATATGTAGATCACATTGATGGGACCAACTTATGAGCGAGTCCCGCTTCATCAAGACATAGATTTTACCAGGGATGACTCTCCCTTTGAAGTCAAGTGTGCCCCAGAAATAACCCAGCAAATCAATAGTCACTCCACCTTAACCTTTTGGTCTAATGTCTGGCTTCAACAGGGTGACTTTGCACAGCAGATAACGCTCATGAAATGTTTTGGGGACTAGAGGTATCTTAGCCCCAGAGTCGAAGAGCATGCTCACGGGAGTATCATTGATCAAAACTACCTCCTGAGGGCCCTGTGACTGGGAGAATATTGATTCCTTCCAATTCTTCTTCATAAACTTCAACTTCCCTGATTTTTTCATGCTTGTTGCCGGTTCTGCAGCTCTTTGAGACGTGACCTTTTCTCTCACAAGTTTTTCTCATGGCCTTCCAGCCTGGGCGGTCTTTAAAGTTGGCCATATGGCCAGGGTTTCCTCACCTGAAGCACTTCACCTGAACATTCTTTGTGTTAAAGGGCTTTGAAGTGGTGCTCGGTTTGGGTTTAATGAATCTATCCACCACCACCTTGACATCAATGTTCTCATTTTTATCACCTAAAGTGTCTTTGGGTATAATATCAACACACGCTTTTGAATGCTAGTGACTTTTGGCTATGGTCAGCACTTCTTGAAGCGATGGCTCTTGTTTTTGCCACAGGGAGTCTCTCGTTTTGTCGAGGGCGCATCCCAACATGAACTGATCTCTTAAGCGCTCCTCTAAAGCTGCACCAAAATTGCACGTGGAAGCCAATTTGCACAAGGTAGTTATGTACTGTTCGACCGACTCATCCTGCCTTTGCATCCTTCTCCCGAAGTGATATCATTCAAGGACAGTACTCACTTTGGGAAGGTGGTGCAAGTCCAACTTTTTGAAGCAGATCTCATATTCATTAAGAGTGGCAGAGTCACTATCAGAGAGTTCAGGAAGGTGTTTAAAGAATTCTTGTCCCTCAGAGCCCAAACAATGCATTAACAATGAGGCTTTCCTCTCTGCGCTTAAGGAAGTGCCACAGACACGAGCATAATGTGTGAAAACCTTCTTTCACTTCAGCCATGACGGAGGAGATTTCTGGAGATGTGAACAAGAAGGGAGGGTCATTGACATTTTGCGTTATGTACGTACTATGTTTTGACCTAGTTACAACTTGATTAGATTATAACTGATAACAATAACACCCACTCCAACAACATTTTCCTGGGCGACTTCAACTTGCACTGGGAAGACAAGAAAGATAAACAGATCATCGCGCTAAAAGACTTCCTGGATGAACTAAATCTTTCCCAAGTCTGCACACAGCCAACGCACGCGAAAGGAGCCACACTGGACTGGATATTATCTAGGAAAAAGAACATAAGTGTCCAATCAGTTACGCCATGCGATTGGTCGGATCACCATGCCATCATCTTCCTGATTCCAACACAGGAAAGGAAAAAGAAATCACAGCCCGTCAAACGCAAAAAGTGGACTCGGAACACGAAAGAACAGAACATGGAGCAGCTAGTAGAATATTGTGAGAAAGATTTGAAGCCACCAAACAACCTGAGGAATGTGAATGAACTAACGGAGGACTACACTACAACTGTAGCAAACATAGTTAACACCACCATGCCACTAAAACTGAAAAGAGTCTCGGAAAAAGACAAGAACCCATGGTTCAACGAATCACTGAACGATGATAGAAGGAAACTAAGAATGGCCGAAAGAAAATGGAGAGACCACCCATCAACGCATGAACTGAAATCACTCAGAAAAATCAGAAACGAATACAACAAAAAGATCCTTAGGTCCAAAAAAGAATATATTAGTTCGGAACTGGACAACGCCAAAAATAGACCAAGGAAACTATTTGAAATTCTTAGGCAGCAATCCAACAAATTAGCAAAATCGGCTCAAGAAACCACCATAACCCAGATAAGCTGTGAAGAATTCTCAAAGTTCTTCACAGAGAAGGCCACCAAGCTGGAAATAGAGCTCAAGGCGGCAGCAGACCAATTGCACAGACAACCACAAGATCTGACCATTGCCACAACCACACTCAAACACAATGAAGCGAAAAATAAAGCACATTGGGATACCTTCGAGACCTACGATCAGACCGTCATCGCCAAAACACTTGCGGATATCAAACCGAATAACCACTACAATGACCCTCTCCCCGCCAAATGTCTACAAAAAATAAACCACGTCATCATCCCAATTTGGACTAAAATAATAAACGCCTCCCTATCGCAAGGGATCCTTCCAGACTGCTTGAAAACGGGCCAAGTTGTCCCGATCATCAAGAAACCTACAATGGACCCAGCAGATCCTAACAACTTCCGCCCTGTTACCAATATTCCAATATTGGCCAAACTAATTGAGAAATGCGTACAGAACCAACTGAGCCAACACATCTCAAAGTTTAGGTTGCTGGACGACTGTCAATCAGGATTCAGAACAGGACACAGCACGGAAACAGTGATCCTGCACATTGTTGACGACGCAGTACAGGCCCTTGACTGCAATAAGACGTGTCTACTAGTCCTCCTTGACCTGTCAGCGGCTTTCGACACCGTAAATCATGAAAAACTGCTGGAAAGACTTCACAATAGGATGGGAATGACAGGAACGGTGTTGAAATGGTTTGAATCATTCCTGCATAACAGATCACAAAGATTCTGGGTCAACCAGATGCTATCCACATCATGCCCGAATTCAATCGGAGTCCCCCAAGGATCGACACTTTCTCCCTCACTTTTTAACTTGTACGTCGAACCCCTGACAGAAATCCTCCGAAACGCTAACATATCCTATCACATGTACGCGGACGACACACAAGTATACTTAAGGATAGAATCCCTGGAAGACATCAAGTTAATGAATGGAGCCTTGAAAATGACATTAAGCTGGCTGACAAGTAACCACCTGAAGCTCAATGCACAAAAAACGGAATTCCTTTTAATCGCATCCGCAAAGAAGTATCTAGAGACAAAAGAATGGACCAATCTGATCACAGCTCTAAACTGTACCCCTACGTTAGTGGATTCAGCGAAATCATTAGGAATCACATTAGACAAGAACCTAGACATGAAAGCTCACATCAACTCAATGGCAAAGAACGCTCGCTTTCACTTGAATTACCTAAGAAAAGTGAAACCATTCATCGCATCGGCAGACCTCAAACTAGCAATACAATCGTTAGTAATCTCAAGGATTGAATATGGCTGTACATCCTTAGCAGGCCTGCCAAAAATCTCCACAGCCCCGCTGAAAGCATGCCTCAATGTGGCAGCAAGACTCCTTACCGGATCGAGGAAATTTGACCACATCTCCCCGCATCTAAAAGCATTAAACTGGCTACCATACGAAGCCAGAATCCATTTCAAAATGGCATGTGTCACCCACAAAGCTCTTCACTACAAAACACCCAAATACCTGGCCCAGAAGATTGAGCTGTCTGGTGGAGACAGACCAGTAAGAAGCGCGAATCTGCTGATGCTGAAACCACCTATCTTCAGGAAAAAGAAAACTTATGACAGAGCGTTCACAGGGGCAGCCCCCAGATTATGGAACTCGCTTCCCCCAAGTATCAGAAAAATTACAGACACGACAAGGTTCACAAGGGAAACTAAGATCTTCCTAATGAGCAAGTTCCTGACATAAAAACAATGTGATCTAGTCGTCACCAAGAAACTGGAGGAGACTCAATCCTGGAGGAGACTCAGTCCCCTTAGCCGGGAAGAAGATCTCACTAATAAAGAGCGATGATGAGCACGTTGTACAGGAACACTGACTTTCCCATACAAATCCTTGGTCATATGCCAGGAGTTTCTATTGACTTATATCGATACTACCCCATCTCAACGAGAAATGTTTAATAGTTAGCTCGACACGTATTTACAGTATTTATATGGTAATCTCAGGTTATACGACACTTATATACCTCAATCAATATATTATTGAGAATGTTTATGTTATTCGAGTATAAGACACCCTAGACTTATCTACCTCACTCATTCTATTAGTTGTAATTGCTTTATGTGTGAAGTACAGCTCTACATAATGTATAACTTTATGTGAACCGCTCTGATACCCACGGGTCAAGTTCGTGCTATATAAAACTCTCTAAATAAAATAAATAACTTAAGGGTGAACTTCAGTGATCTGCTTACAATGCGCAATATTCACAAACCTTATAAGCTGTGCGCATCAGCGAAACTGTGTGAAACTTCAGCAATTAAAATTTAGGCCAATGAGCGCAATCCCAGAAACTGTATTTAATGTGAGCCTCAGCAGAACCATCAGCCCGATTACTGATGGCACATATTTATACAGGGAGGAGTCACTTTAGTCTGGTGCTCAATTACATGTGTAGATGTGAGTCTGGTGATGCCTGATAACTGAAAGGCACATATTTGTTTACATACAATTTCATATCTGTCTGATTCATTATTCCTATTACAGGGCCTTCTACCTTGAGAAGGCCCATCCTAGAAAAGTGTGCGGACACAACACATGCCAACAAATCAAGGACAAAGGGATTGGGACATGGTCTAGGAACACCTGCAACAAATCCTACATCAAACCTCACGTTTAACTGATGGAGCGCGAAGAGCGATCTACAACAATATACTGAGAAAAAGTAACCTGGAGAATTGCTGCAAATTAAAGTAAATTAAAAAAACTAATAAAGAACTACATAACAACAGCTGTGTGACTTAGAAGCTGATTATTTCTCAATGTAGCCCTTGTCTGTGATTACCTTACAGTGCTCACATTTATCATCCGCGTGAGAAGGGATGGTTGACTGGGGTTTCTGATTACAGAAGCTCATTTACATACAAAGGGGGGTGACAGCATGTTCAAAACGCACAGCACAACTTGTTTACGTAAAATGCTTCTACACAAACAGGGTAAAGTCTTGAGTGTCTTTTTTTTTCATTTTCTTTAATACATCCTGCACCTCGCTCTCTTCTTCTCTTCCTCTCATTTCAATTCATCGTAAAGTACTCAAATTCACTTTTGCTTTATCAGCACGGCACTTGTCGGGGGTTGACACAGTTTGATGGGCCCCCCCTATTATCTAGAAAAGGGACTCAGTTCCACCTAGCTCCTTAGCCTGCGACTGGGAAATGTTACTTTGCTTCTTGCATCTGCAAACACAGGCCTCAGAACAGGATTTGCATATTCTGGGACTGTGTCGTCCAAATAGGACGAGATAAAAATATCAGCTGCGGTCGGTTTGTGACGTAGCTTGGTCGGAACTAAGGGTGGCGGAAAATTACTGGATGCCTCCGGGGTAGCTTTTGGCAAGCCCTCGGCAAGAAGAGGATACATACCCTTAATGAGGGCGTTCCTCTGTCTGTCTGACTGTTCGGTTTTAACTCGTTCACCTATCTCGATTAATTCCCTTTCTTGGGCTCGTTCTAAGGATTCTCTACTTAGTTCTGACTTTCTGATTTCTTTTTCGGTTCTCTTATGAGATTCTTTGCGCCATAACTCGATGGCATCTTTCTGTGACTGTCTGGCTTTCTTTTTCCATAATGCCTCTTCTACTCTCATGATGCACTCGGCATCCCACGTACCTGATACGGGCCATCTATACTTTTCCTCTAACTCTTTGGTGTACTCTACCCATAAATCTAGATACAATATGGCGCTTATGCCATGCTTCTGATACATAAAATGACCTGGACTGTCCCTAGGCGGGACAGGAACTGCTGCTTCTAGCAGACCTTTTCTGGTTTTTAGCTGACGTAATTTAGAAAATAACGGCATGACTGAACTGTAACTTAGACACAATACGTAATTACAATACACAATGAACACGATAATTACTCCACATTCATACCACGACATTAAAATACATGAAGAACATTTAAAATAACAGTTCGAACAGAATACTACCTGGAATACTGAAAACAGAATACATGAATTTTCTCGAGAGCAGAACTGACTAGAACAGAAACTAGATGCACTGCTGGAACAGTACGAAACTCACCGGTCTCATCAAGAGACACGTCAGGACCCGCATCCACCGAAGTGGACACTTCGTTTCGGGATATGTGTACCACCAAACCCCACGGACCAGAGACAATTAGATTGTCCCTGTCTAGATACTACCCCAGCAACGGTACTCACCGGGCAGCAAGAACGGAAGGCCTCGGACTGGACTGGACTGCTTCGACGCCGGACAGACGAACTTCGGACTTCTGTTACGGGTGGGCCTCCGGATACCTCGGACCTTGGACTCTCGGCTTGGGCTCTGGTCGGGACTCGTCTGGATGCTGGACCGCCACCTCCGTCTCCTCCGTGGGCCTGAGGGATACTTGAAGCAGAAATATCTGCACGTGGCCGGTATGGTTCCGTCACGGCTGCAGAGGGTCAGGGGGCACGCGTGGCTTCACCGGCGCGTGGGGAAAGGGCAAGTCCCTGTTCGGGCGCCATTATGTGGTATATAAATAAATAATACCGGATCTAGGTTTTACTGGACATAGTAATAACAGATAGTTCAATAAATAAGAGTCAAGATTCGAGGTAGTAGGAGTTTGCAGGTTTAATACAGCATAAAGGACAGGAACAGGACAACCTGCACAGGAATAGGAGGACAGGGCCCGGCAGCTGCCGGGGCTGGATCTGGGATGAGCGCGCTGGCTTTTAATAACAATGTACAACATATATATACTAAAACAGTTGCATTACAGTGAATTACAGTAGGCGAAGCAGTGGGTGTGGTCAATAGCGGTCGCGATAGATAAGGGTGAAAGTAGGTGTAACAGGAGGCGTATACATAGACATGTGATGTAAACGTAACAGAATATGTCATAAATGGGGCGGAAACATGGAGGGGGCTACCTAAGGAGCCGGGACCTCTAACCTAATGGTGCGCGCAAACTGGCAGTGACGTGTTACTAGGAGAAGCTGGGGGCTATGAACTATGTGCTAGGAGCAGAGACTGAAGTCTGGAGAGTCAGGGCGACATGTACCTAAACAGTATCTAGTATCTGATGTTTAGAGAACATGCTGATAGAATCCAAAAGTTATCGGGGTAAAGGCTAACAGACTCTAAGACTGGAGCATGCATTATTCTACATGTAGTGCGTGATGAAGAATATTAAATGACCATTAAACACAGTATTTCTCTTGCATGGAGACGTAAAGGCTAGACAATGACGGAAACTATTGATGCGATTCAGTAGCTTAGGAATGCAGAGAAGGAGGACTGGACTGATAACTAGAATCATAACATACTCTTGGCAGACTCAGAGGCAGAGCCAGGCTGAACCGGGCACTGTGAGGCAGGAAGTAAGTGAAGGGTCAGGAATACAGGTGGGGGCTGTATCGCTCCTCAGCGAGGGCTCAGGAGACAGAAGCTGAATCTGGTGTCCAGGCCCTTTTGAGGCCTAGAAACGGGGACTTTACAATGAGATAACGTGCACACTGAGAAACGTGGCAACGTAGCTTTACATAGGCCTGATATTCGTAGTATTCACGAGGACTGGGAACTGGCATACTAGAGGTGGACACAACTATAATTGCGTCTTTAATCGGACATGGGGAATACATATGCATATTAAGCATGCACACATAACATAAGATGGAGGACACGTAGGGACACAGAACATGGCAAAATTTACTTTTCCACACGAGAGGAACAGAGAACTAGACAAAATTAGCCCTTCTATTGCTTAAAACACTGTAAATGTGAAACACTTTGGGGCTTAGGGGCTGGATAAAGAACGTCAGGAAACAAAAGCAAATTAAAGCACATTTTATTCATTTGCCGAACTGTTTAAAAATGTAATTCCCAAGTTCCACATATCTGTTTAAAAATATTTACACTTTCAGTCAATTCCGAGTTTAGTTACAAACCGATAGTGGGAAAAACACATGATGTATAAAAACTGAAACCAAAAACTTCTTTTTACATTATTTTATGTTTCTTGTTTTTTGTTTTTAAAACAGGCCGTCAACCTTTTCCGTGAAAATTATTATGAGGCCCGACATCACTTCTTGTGACATCACTACATGTGACGTCATTGCGATTTGCATATGATAATGGGTTCCATCACTATTTTCCTTACTTGTTCCCTGTTTATTTGCATGACATGGGTCTATAAGTATTAAAAATAAATATATAAATTCACAGGTATTCAGCTCGTTTCTCTGGTGATGTCACACATTGACATGTATTTGGCTGCTTCTTCTATTTTAAGGTGAATACAAATCACTTGCCATTCCCCCTCCTTCCATTTCTCTCTTTCTTTTTCTCCCCCTTTCTTTGTCTCTCTCGCTCTCTTTATATCTCCTCCTCTCCATCTCCCACAAACTCCTGTTAGCTTTAGCTTCATGAATGTCACTGCCACTTCTGGCATTCATACAACAAATCCTTCAGAACATTTGAGAACAAGGGACAATCAGTGTGGAAGACGAGTTGCTGTGAGTGCAACTGATTGTCCTGGCACATATATGCTTTTGATGTGGGTTTTCGCTATTTCAATCATCATTTCCAACGGCTGCGGGACGCCAACAGATATTTGAAACGTGGCTCCCGCAGGTTGATGTCACGGTCCGGTTTCTATCATAATCGTATCGAAGATACTCTTCCAGCGGCTGCGGGACGCCAACAGTCATCCTGAACGTGGCTCCCGTATGTTGATGCTATCGTTCATCCTTGATTTTAATTGTACTGGAGATACCTTTCCAACGGCTGCGGTACGCCAACAGTTATCCAGCCCGTGGCTCCCGTAGGCTGAGGTTAATGCCCGTCGCCTAGTATATTCGTACCGATTTTAGAGTTGATGAACGAGAGCAGATTTTCGGAGCGTGGCCCTCTCTTGTTTATGTTACCACTAACCATATTCGCCTGCCGTATTTCCAACCTTGAGTGCTGAAGAAATTGGTGTGGGACGCTAACAGATATCCTGAGTTCAGCTCCTCTCGGTTTATGCCACTGGTTAGCTTTAAGCATATTCGCACAGAAGACCGACAGTTGGCTTCTTCTTATACCTTGACGAAATTACTCGTCTTTTTAAAAAAAAACGAAATTATTGTGGCTCCTGAAGAAGGCGTTCCCGTGATAACACCGAAACGCGCGTCGATAACTAATATTGTTTGCCACTGTTTTAATATATGTTTTTGTGCAATTGTGTTATGAATACATTATTTGTATATGATTGATTGTTTAGATGAATTTCTGGTTTTTATGTTCTCGCATCAAATGTTTTTAATATGAATATGTACAACTAGCAATAAATGCAAGTTTGTTTTTTCCATTTGGGTTTGTGCTTCCTACATTGTTTCTCCCGTATGTATTATCAATTGTGTATATTTTTCTCACACGGTTTTCGCTATTTCACCACATTCTTCCGAGTATGCTGCTTACAGTGGTTCAATTCTGGTAAAAAGTAGAGTTTGGCAAGACACTGAATTAACAGAGAGAGCCAAGTCGGAGAGGAGCCACGGGTCACACTTAGCTATAAGGCCCAAGGCACAAGCTGATTCATCAACCGATATCAGTCTGTAAAAGATGCAGCAAACGTTACTTAAAAACAAGGTATATGCTCTTTTATATCTAAAAATAGGTTATTTCTTGAACACCGTTGCTTCGCTTTAGTTCATTACATGTACTGCAGTGGCATGTGTTAACAGTAATACATACATTTTTTCAATGAAGCTTCCCATCTCCAGAGCCCTGACAACATGTCCACTCTGGGTGTTTTGAGTTCATAGGTTTTATTACTAATCCGACAAGATAGCTGAAAATACCGTTGTTAGTCCTAGTATTGCTCAGTGTTGCTTTTACAGGTAGTGTGGTCAGGTGTGATTTAATGTTTTACTTTGTATCTCTTCTTCACCAAATAAAAATCAACAATGTTTCTTTTCTTTTGGTCCACATTGTGCTCAGCTTCCACTGTGTATCCTGGTGCATCATGTCGCTTTGCTATGTGTACAAAAGTGAACAATCACTGGAAACAAACACTTTTATAATTCTGCAAATACTGTTATCTGTTTTTCTTCTTTACTGCTAGTCGGGTCTTCTATCATCTGGTATTTCAATGTTCCACATAATTAGAATTTTATCTTTTTCTGTAATTCATTCCTCTCACAATAACTGCACTGTTCAGCTCTTGTCTATGTCCTCAGATGGGTCAATATTATTTTTGATGTTCTTAAGTTCTTTCCGGAATCTCTGCATCTCTAGCTTTATTTCCATGTGAGTTAAATTAAGGAGTGTATTCACTGAGGGCTGTGCGGGATCGAAAATTGACAAAAGCCCTTCTCACTTTCAGTGCCCTTATATGTTTTCCCCCTGTGTGTTTGCTGATGACTTTGTAGCTCTAATAGTAGACTAAAGCTCTTCCCACATTCATTGCACTTGAGTGGCTTTCCCCCTGTGTGTGTTTGTTGATGTTTTCGTAGGGTTGATAACCGACTAAAGCTCTTCAAACATTCACAGCAATCATATGGTTTTTCCCCTGTGTGTATTCGCTGATGTCTTTGTAGGTCTGATAATTGACTAAAGCTCTTCCCATATTCATTGCACTTGATTGGTTTTTCCCCTTTGTGTATTCGCTGATGTCTTTGTAGGTCTGATAATTGACTAAAGCTCTTCCCACATTCATTGCACTTGAATGGTTTTTCTCCTGTGTGAGTTTGCTGATGATACCTTAATGCTGAAGAGTAACTAAAACTACTCTCACATTCACTACAATGATAGGGTTTGTTACCCGTATGTGTTCGCTGATGACTTTTTAGCACTGATAATTGACTAAAGCGCTTCCCACATTCACTGCAGTTGAATGGCTTTTCCCCTGTGTGTGTTTGATTATGTCTCTGAAGGCTTGATAAGTGTCTAAAGTACATCGCACATTCACTGCACTTGAATGTTTTTTCCCCTGTGTGTATTCGCTGATGAATCCTTAATGGTGAAGAGTCAATAAATGCACTGTCACATTCACTGCAATGGTATGGCTTTTCCCCTGTATGTGTTCGCTGGTGTATTTGTAGTTCTGATAACTGACTAAAGCTCTTTACACATTCACTGCACTTGAAGGGTTTTTCTCCTGTGTGAGTTTGCTGATGTGTTTGGAGGTTTGATAATCGATTAAAGCACTTTGCACATTCACTGCACTTGAATGGTTTTTCCCCTGTGTGTATTCGCTGATGTGTTTGGAGGTTTGATAAGTGACTAAAGCTCTTTACACATTTATTGCACTTGAATGGTTTTTCTCCGGTGTGAGTTCCCTGATGATACCTTAATGCTGAAGAGCTGTGAAAACTACTGTCACATTCACTACAATGAAAGGGTTTTTCCCCCGTGTGTGTCCGCTGGTGACTTTTTAGGTCTGATAACTGACCACAGCTCTTCCCACATTCATTGCACTTGAATGGCTTTTCTCCTGTGTGAGTTCGCTGATGAGACCTTAATGCTGAAGAGTAACTAAAACTACTGTCACATTCACTACAATGATAGGGTTTTTCCCCCGTGTGTGTTCGCTGATGAATGTGTAGGCCTGATAATCGACTAAAGCTCTTCCCACATTCACTGCACTTGAATGGCTTTTCCCCTGTGTGCATTCGCTGATGTGTTTGGAGGGTTGATAAGTGTCTAAAGCACTTTGCACATTCACTGCACTTGAATGGCTTTTCCCCTGTATGTGTTCGCTGGTGTATTTGTAGTTCTGATAACGTACTAAAGCTCTTTACACATTCACTGCACTTGAATGGTTTTTGTCCTGTGTACGTCTGCTGATGAAGCTGGAGTTGTGATGACAAACTAAAGCTCTCGCTGCATGTGTATGATTCTTCTTTCTTGGTTACTGTCTGTGGGTCGGGTATATATTTGTCTACATCCCATGACTGCATTTCCTGATGGGCCAATATGGCTGATAAAGTACTTGTGTTTTTCTCACACACTTTAAATGTGTGCGGTATTTTGCACGTTTGATTTCTGTTTTAACAATAAAATGCAATAGCCACCAAATATTTGCCACACTCCTTATACGTAGAAGGTGTCTTTGTAGCCGATTGTGCCTTTAGATTGGATTATGGCTATGCACGCTTGCGGGTAAAGTTGTATCTTCCTTCCGGCCGGTGCAAATTGGAACAGCCTTTTGTTTTGTAGATATAAGAACTTATCTTTCCTTTACCCGTCAGCTGTCTGGCTTCACTCTGTTGTGCTTTTCTCCGGTTGCTGTGGTTTGGCCAGAAAGAGTTTACAATCCATCCAGAGCACTGAATTGTGGTTGTAATCACATCATACCGATACCATAATCAAAGTTGGTATTGGACATTTGTTTATACAGCAGGCGGTTTGTTATTGTTGTTGCCTTAATTTTCCTAAGGTTATTTGTTCGTCTTGTGTCATGGAGGTGCTCAGCTCAGTCTCTTACATCCACCGAACTGCCCTTCACTGCTTCATCCAGTTACTGTCAGTTTGTGTGCAGGTTTCTCTGTCGCCGACTGCGCTGATGTTTTCCTGAATACTGTAGCTCATTATTTCTGCTATTATTGAAGATTTACAGCATTAGCTTCTTCATACATTCAAGGCTTGCTTTCTGTTGGATGTAAAGATATTTAAAATTACTAAATTGAAACATAATGGAATGAGAATTCACAATGTTTAACTGGTTGTAAAAGACATTCTCCACGCAATGCAGCGCAACCCCCCCTCCCAACCCCCATGAGGCTGCGCTGCTTTGCACGACAGGGAGGGAGCAGGAAAGCACCATATTTTCAAAGATATGGCTCTCTCCTTCCTTTTCCCTTGCTCTGGCACCGATTACAGTGGCCCTGCGCCATGCACACACCTTAGCTCCAGAGCGCGATAGTGTGTGTGTGAGTCCAGCATAGGTTTTGTACAGGAAGGACAGCCTTCCTGTACAAAATACTATGCCAGACACGAGGAAAAGCTTTTCCCACTTTGTATGCGTGTTGAATAGTGCAGCACATATGCAAAGTCAGAAAAGGAAGGAGAAATGAAAGCATTTCTCCTTCCTTGCACCTAGTTTAAAAGTGTGCAGTTTACTCTCACTAAACCCTATCTACTGTATTTGGTAAATTGGGTTTAGCGTGAGATACCTTGGGTGGTTGCACGGGAACCCCCATGCACCCCCCTTGGCAGGCCCCCATGGCACAAAGTGTCACATTACTTTTACGTTATTTACAGCGCAAAACAAGTTTAGCGCTGGAAAGTAAACTAGGAAAAAAGATTTTGCGCCATTTTGTGCCACTTTTGTGACGCAAACACAGTGCAGAATTATTAGTAAATCTCCCCCCTCTTCTTTACCGCCTTTGAAACTTAGCAAGGAATATTTCTTCATATACAGATATTTAACTAAAAGATATGTTGATCAGGTGACATCTTATTAATGTCTGAAAAGGAGGGGATTTACCAGGGTTTACAGAGTAAGGGCGCTCCCGGGGCACCCAACTGCTAGAGGTATAGCTTAAGTTAGACGCATATGGTCAAGATTTTATTGAAACAACAATAGATTTTAGAAAAAGAGATGGATCAGGTTGGGCTGTAAAATTTCCAGTAACTCTTCACGAAGTATACAACAAAAGTAACTCCATTCATACACTTCTTCTCGTTCCTTTCCTATGCACTTAAGATCATCTCAAATGCCAACTCCTGTCTTTACCCGCTATTCATAAGCCACCTTTGACACTTTCAACAGCTCCCTTGGTACAAGCATTTCTAGTTTCTTCTAACCTGGAAGACTGGAACATTATTGTGAGTTGAGGGGGGTTTCCTATCGCCATAACATCTGTCTATCTCCCTGAAACTAGTGAAGCTTACAGCACCCAGCCGGTTCTGGCCCTGAAAGACAACTTTAAAAAGCAAGTCTTTAGTTCTTCCTAAAGTAGATAAAGTTCTGTAAGATACAGCTCCTTCCGGGGCTTTTGTGTCAAACAGAACGATGGGTCACTGTAAGGACTGTCCTATACATTATAAGCGCAGATAAGGCAAACAAACGTTGATTCATATAATTTAATATTCAACAATATTAGTCATTTAGTACTTATAGAGAATCCATCACAACCAATAATTTACCTGACATATCCCCGCATCAGCTGTGTGCATATTACTCTTTTCCCCCCTTTTCCACCAATACATGGCATCTGGCATGATCTTGTCCGTTTGGGGCCCAGGATGCCACTTTGTGACTGGATGGGCCTTTGGAAGATCGGAAGGAGTTGCCAGTTATCCACAGGTGATGCAGCATTTCTACCTTTCCATATTTGCCATGTTCTAGTTTATCTCATTTCCTGTCCTTCGGTCTCTCTACTGCCCTCTGGCTGCGCACTCACTCTGTGGGGTTCATCAGAAGTCTGATAATGGCCTGACAGTCACAAGGCCATGGATCTCACTTCTTCTACAACACTTATTGCAGACATAGGGCCTAGTTAGGAGTTTGTCCAACAGATTATTGCCTCAAAACTAGGGGTGGTGGAAGAATTCCGATCTGCCAGGGGAGCGTACGAAGTTTTGCCCACAGGTGCGGAGTTCCAAAAAACTCCACAAAGTGATGCAGAGTTTTTTTTCACAAGCGGTTCGCCAATGGTAAGGTGGCGAGCACTTGTGAGAATATATAATGCGCAAGACCTCCTCCTGGTGAGGTTTCTAATTTAGGGAGGTCGCGACCACTTGAGTGTAGAAATCTGCCGTTCTCGTTGATGAAGCTGCCACTCAATTAGAATGTCAATTCGAGCGGCAGAAAGCAGCAGCGCCCTCTGGCGTGACGCGTAGTGCCGCTCATGCTGATTTTACAATGCGGGACAAACTCCTGGCACTAAAGATCAGTGAGAGCAGCGCAATTTAACAAACTCTGCCACTTGCGGAATTCCTGTAGAGTGTGGAGTTTCGTGGAGTTCCGCAAGAGTAAAACTCTGCGAACTACACCAAGGCCGAATCAAAACGTGACAGATATCCTGTCTGCCTTATTTTAATTGCCACAGGATGTAATGCATTTTTAGTGGGGCGGGCAGGATACCCGTCACATTTGTGATGGAATAAACCATCCGCTAAAATCTAAATCAGGCCTTTGATGTACATTGTGTCCAGTGTGACTAGCTGGGCTTGAAGGGTCTTGTGGTTTGTGGATCTCTCACTACTTTGAGGTCACCACCAGGCAGACCTTCTCTCAGCTGTGCCCTGTGCAGATCTTCCTTCCAGGCAGGACTTCTGTCAGCTGCGCCTTGTGCAGATCTTCATTCCTGGCAGGACGTCAGTCAGCTGTGCCATGTGCAAATCTTTCTTCCAGACAGGGGCTTCTGTCAGCTGTGCGTTGTGCAGATCTTCCTTCCATGGTGGACTTCTGTCAGCTGTGCCTTGTGCAGATCTTCCTTCCAGGCAGGGCTTTGTTCCTCAATGATCAATTCAAAGGTCAGTAGAGGTAGAACTGGTTTGAGAAATTGTAAGTGTGGTCTCCACATAGAAATAATTCAGTTAGCCAGGATTAATATCCGTTTTTTCCAGCTCGTAGTATGGAGGACAGAGACATTTCTGTTTGCAGAAAAAGTTTCTTTATTTTGATTCACACAGCAAAGACAGCCGACACGTGTTTCGCCCCCTCTTGGCGATTTGCGCCGGGGCTTTCTCAAGGCTGTTGAAGAGGAATGAGAAAGAATGTTTTTAATATAATGTGGTTTAAGAGCAATTGACCCCAAAAAAGAACCTTAAGAACACCAGGTGTGCGGAAGTGCTTAGAAATGATTCTGTGATGCTTTATCACCTTAACAGTCTGGTATCCGTGCTTAGAGAAACTGATAGTGCCTAGTTAAAGTGCAGTGATTTGGGAGGAATCCAAAAAGCCACGAAAGATTAGGATTCAGAAAGAGCAGTGTAGATATATTGTAATCTAAAAGGAGTGCAGCAGGGTTAGGTAAGCGTAGGAGCAAATTGAGAGAAAAAAGAATGTCACCCTGTTAAGTTAAACAAAAGAAGGGGGAATCCCAGAGTATTGAAGAAATAAGGATGAGGAAATAGAGCAGGGAGTAGTCTAGTCAGTGAAATATAGTCATAATACCTCAATAGGATAAGTCTCATAAAAATTTCGATTCAAGGTAAGTACAGTGTCCGATATATAAAAATATAAATCTTCAGTAGTAAAATATTTCCTGTTAAGTAAAACAGAACAGTTCATAAATGCAATTGTACCGACATCCAAGCTTGTACACAGCATATTGAGTGAGGCATTATGTCAAACAGGCTTTCAATAAAGAAAGGACAATCTATTCAAAAAGGCAGGTTACCAACAAAAATGCCCGAATTCATGCTATCAATTCATGGTGTTATGCCCTCTATATTGCAAAAACTTTTTAACCTCATTTCATCAATATCTGCTTAGTTCTATTCAAAAAGGGACACAAGTCAGAGTTTGTATAGCTAGTCTATATAGGTCCATTTTGCATAATGTTGTCACACAGTTTTTGTTGTTGTTCATTTATGCCACATTATTTCATTGTAGTATCATAGTAAATAGCGGTGTATACTGATGGTGTGTGAGCAGCTAGCTTTATTGTGTATAGGAAATAACAAGTTGCAAACATTTCTATTCTGAAAAAAACGGGGATAGAAATCACCCGTGTTTGACAACAAGCTGCAAGGGCAGATAAGTATAATTTTAAAACAGAACCTGCTATTTAGGCTAGTGTCCTCGTTATTTGGCTTCAGTTGGATTTACGAGTGGGTAAAAATAGTAACTTGCGAGCATTTCTTTTTTATGCAAGCGGGGATGGAAGTTACCCTGTGTTGCAGGCGGATTTGCGCGTTGTTAGAGAAGAACAGCTTACGAGTGTGTCTTTTTTAATCAAGCGGGGATACGGCGTTTACCACTAGACCGCAGAGAGCAAATCAGCACAGTTTAAGGGACGAAACTTACTTTATGGGATGATGCCCTCGTTCCTATAGTCCTCCCGGCATGGTCGTTCCTAGGTCAATACCTCCCGTATCTAGCAGTCGCGGGAGCCGGTAGTTAAAGTGGATGACCCGGAAGTAGAGGTCTTCAAAAACGGGTCGGTCTTTTTGGTCGTTTTTAATTTTTAATTTTGAGTCTTTATTCATTTTTATTGTCATGATGAGGGTTCTCCGTATTTGTTTTAAGGACAGTGAAAACATATCGTCACAGCGGAAGTATTGTTTGACAGTGAAAACATATCGTCACAGCGGAAGTATTTTAAACTGAGGAAATCCTTTTTAAAGGTATCCTGATCAGTTTAGTGAGGCGGACGCCATTTGTAAGTGGTGCAAATACCCAGTAAGTCGTGTGGTTATACAGATTAGCCAGACTAAAATATTCACACGACTTATTTTGAACACAATTTATGTTATTTTTCATGATGAGAGTTCTCCGTGTTTATTTTAAGGACAGTTTGACAGTGAAAATATATCGTCACAGCGGAAGTATTTTAAACTGAGGAAATCCTTTTTAAAGGTATCCTGATCAGTTTAGTGGGGCGGACGCCATTTGTAAGTGGTGCGAATACCCAGTAAATCGTGTGGTTATACAGATTAGCCAGACTAAAATATTCACACGACTTATTTTGAACACAGTTTATGTTATTTTTCATGATGAGAGTTCTCCGTGTTTATTTTAAGGACAGTTTGACAGTGAGAAACATATCGTCACAGTGGAAGTATTTTAAACCGAGGAAATCCTATTTAAAAGTATCCTGATCGGTTTAGTTAGGCGGACGCCATTTATAAGTGGTGCAAGTACCCAGTAAATCGTGTGGTTATACAGATTAGCCAGAGTAGGATATTCACACGACTTATACACGTATACACTTATACACATACACGTAGATTATCTTCTGCCAAGAAAGATATGATCTATTTACATTTCTAGACCACCCTTGGCCATACGCGGAGATTATATTATGCCATTGTGTCTCCCCATTTTTCTAACGGGAATAGCAATAAAGAAAACGTAATCCAACATGGTGGCTTCTCTCTGGAAAGTCAACACAGGTCATGAACCCATATCTATTCAGGCATCTCATCTATTATGTGAGTGTGTTTGTCTGTCACACTAAACTGATCAGGATACCTTTAAAAAGGATTTCCTCAGTTTAAAATACTTCCGCTGTGACGATATATTTTCACTGTCAAACTGTCCTTAAAATAAACACGGAGAACTCTCATCATGAAAAATAACATAAATTGTGTTCAAATAAGTCGTGTGAATATTTTAGTCTGGCTAATCTGTATAACCACACGACTTACTGGGTATTTGCACCACTTACAAATGGCGTCCGCCTCACTAAACTGATCAGGATACCTTTAAAAAGGATTTCCTCAGTTTAAAATACTTCCGCTGTGACGATATGTTTTCACTGTCAAACAATACTTCCGCTGTGACGATATGTTTTCACTGTCCTTAAAACAAATACGGAGAACCCTCATCATGACAATAAAAATGAATAAAGACTCAAAATTAAAAATTAAAAACGACCAAAAAGACCGACCCGTTTTTGAAGACCTCTACTTCCGGGTCATCCACTTTAACTACCGGCTCCCGCGACTGCTAGATACGGGAGGTATTGACCTAGGAACGACCATGCCGGGAGGACTATAGGAACGAGGGCATCATCCCATAAAGTAAGTTTCGTCCCTTAAACTGTGCTGATTTGCTCTCTGCGGTCTAGTGGTAAACGCCGTATCCCCGCTTGATTAAAAAAGACACACTCGTAAGCTGTTCTTCTCTAACAACGCACAAATCCGCCTGCAACACAGGGTAACTTCCATCCCCGCTTGCATAAAAAAGAAATGCTCGCAAGTTACTATTTTTACCCACTCGTAAATCCAACTGAAGCCAAATAACGAGGACACTAGCCTAAATAGCAGGTTCTGTTTTAAAATTATACTTATCTGCCCTTGCAGCTTGTTGTCAAACACGGGTGATTTCTATCCCCGTTTTTTTCAGAATAGAAATGTTTGCAACTTGTTATTTCCTATACACAATAAAGCTAGCTGCTCACACACCATCAGTATACACCGCTATTTACTATGATACTACAATGAAATAATGTGGCATAAATGAACAACAACAAAAAAAAAACTGTGTGACAACATTATGCAAAATGGACCTATATAGACTAGCTATACAAACTCTGACTTGTGTCCCTTTTTGAATAGAACTAAGCAGATATTGATGAAATGAGGTTAAAAAGTTTTTGCAATATAGAGGGCATAACACCATGAATTGATAGCATGAATTCGGGCATTTTTGTTGGTAACCTGCCTTTTTGAATAGATTGTCCTTTCTTTATTGAAAGCCTGTTTGACATAATGCCTCACTCAATATGCTGTGTACAAGCTTGGATGTCGGTACAATTGCATTTATGAACTGTTCTGTTTTACTTAACAGGAAATATTTTACTACTGAAGATTTATATTTTTATATATCGGACACTGTACTTACCTTGAATCGAAATTTTTATGAGACTTATCCTATTGAGGTATTATGACTATATTTCACTGACTAGACTACTCCCTGCTCTATTTCCTCATCCTTATTTCTTCAATACTCTGGGATTCCCCCTTCTTTTGTTTAACTTAACAGGGTGACATTCTTTTTTCTCTCAATTTGCTCCTACGCTTACCTAACCCTGCTGCACTCCTTTTAGATTACAATATATCTACACTGCTCTTTCTGAATCCTAATCTTTCGTGGCTTTTTGGATTCCTCCCAAATCACTGCACTTTAACTAGGCACTATCAGTTTCTCTAAGCACGGATACCAGACTGTTAAGGTGATAAAGCATCACAGAATCATTTCTAAGCACTTCCGCACACCTGGTGTTCTTAAGGTTCTTTTTTGGGGTCAATTGCTCTTAAACCACATTATATTAAAAACATTCTTTCTCATTCCTCTTCAACAGCCTTGAGAAAGCCCCGGCGCAAATCGCCAAGAGGGGGCGAAACACGTGTCGGCTGTCTTTGCTGTGTGAATCAAAATAAAGAAACTTTTTCTGCAAACAGAAATGTCTCTGTCCTCCATACTACGAGCTGGAAAAAACGGATATTAATCCTGGCTAACTGAATTATTTCTATGTGGAGACCACACTTACAATTTCTCAAACCTGTCTTTCTAACTTGAAGCCCAAGAGGTCCAGAGCTTCGAGTGTGTCTCCATCCACCAACTAATCGTACTTATTTAAGTGTTGTCCAAAGCCTTGAAACCCTTGGACCTTCTGCTACCTTTCCACAGAGGTAGAACTGGTCCAGGTCATCTTCTTTATTGCAGTTCAACTGGTCAAGCCACAGACCTCGTGCTCTGAGAGGACAGAGAGTCTGGATTTTCTGAGCTCCGTAGAGCATTGAGACAGTTCTACCGCATCCAGCACACACTACAAGACTCCAAGAGTCAACGCTACAAGTGCTGCTCCAAGGTTTGATTCAACCACTGTATCTGAACATCCCCTGGCAAATTCCAACTAGAGAATAAACATCCTGCCTGCACCAGCAGAGTGCAGAAAGCTTTTCAAGCACCTAGAGGTAAATGGACTTTCTCTATCTGCCGTAACTGAAGATGTTAAACCTTGGTAACATCAATCCCCTTCGGACAAGGTCCTCCATTTTACTATCAGAATGTAACTCATCCTGCGCAGACACAAACCCTCTAGTCCGTATTGCATGAAGCTGGGTGGTTCTCACCCAAAAGAAGGCCCTCCACAAATTGCTGACATTTTCTTACACCCCCTGGACAGCCGTGGCAACACACAGACCAACTACACCCCCTCAGGGATCACCCGTCCATCTGCCAGGATCAAGACTCAGATCTTTCAATCTTCTCTGTTACCGTCTTTGGAACGGCCCGTCTCTGGGTTCGTGGAAGCTCCACACTCAGTGAGCTCAGAGTTGCCTGCCTTGTAAAACCATCTCATGAGAGTGGAAGAAAAGAACATTAAGTGACACGCACTGCATAGACGTGTAAATAAATCTACTATTAGCGTTCCATGTACCATTGTCCTACTGCTGATGTTTTGACAGGGATGTTTTGCCGTCTATCACAGCAGCTTCTTCCTTTAAAATCTTACTCATCAGTTTGTTTTGCATCATACCTATTTACCTATGCACTGTTTCTGACCCTACGACATCTCTGGCAGGCATGCTGTGCTGTCTGTTGCTTCATAAATGGGAAGTAAATTGCTACTGCTGTAGCGTAGTTCCTATATTCCCAATAGGCTCTACGCATTGGAATAATATATCCTATAGATTAGACGTAGGACTGAGGTCGACAAGGTCTCTATTGAATATACTAAACTTAATAGTGAGTGTCAGCTAGCTCAGTGGTCACTAGAAACTTTCTCGAATTCACAAGCAGGGATTAGTTTCTGACAACCGCATAAACATGAGAACTTTGTTTCCCAAGAATGAGAAACATATCTCTAGAGTGGAGGAAACAATAGATACGTATTTTACTCAGTCAATCGTGCATGCTTAGTTTCTACAGAGTTGCAGAGAAATAGTAATACAGGCATTTTCAATAAAAAGGTTTATTGAACAGTCTTCTTTCTCATACAAGAGAAGTGAACTGCTACAATCGTTAAGCAGACTGCAAAGTATAATGCGTACAGCGAGAATAGTATTATAAAATAATACTGTAAGAGCATTGTATAGGTTCTAGGCCATATAAAAATACATACATAAATACACAGGCTAAAATACTCAACTGGTGCTTCTAAAATACGCCTACCCCGATGTACCTAACCTAAATCTAGTTCAAGGGAAGAAGTAAGTATTGTGTAGAATAGGTTTAGATTTCTTTGCCAAGAATCTATCCAAGATTTCTCCAGGTTCTAATAAGCTCCATACCTTCGTTAGAAAGAAGGAGGTCTGGTATCTCTGTCTTGGGACTCGACTTCCCAACTCCCCGCAAGGGGAGCTTGGAAACACTGGAGCTGGATTCTCGGCAGGAGAAGAGACAGCTTCCTGATCAGTGCGTCAGCTGGAGGGTCGGCTTCCTTCAGCACTTGCTTTAGCGAGCTCCGTCGGGCAAGTGTATAGTCAAACTGCTCCGAACCACTGTGTCTTTCTAGAGCAAGTGGAGGTATATTTATACCTTGAAGGTGTCTAGGAATGCCACATTTTGACATAAAGTCGGGCATAATAACATCAGGAAAGAACCCCTTGGGAACAGTTGTTCTTTGCAAAGTACATGAGTTCTTGGACAAATCAATATTCGAGCAAGGGGAAGTTCCCTAACTGCTTAAGCTGATTTTCCAAGTAATCGTTATGACGTTTGGTACGGGTGGAAGTAGCCATGCCTATATTTGGTCTGCATGGGATATGTCTAAGTAAGGACTTGATTTCTATGCCTATATAAGGGCAATGTGAATCGTACCTATATAAGTACATGAATCGGGAAAATTCACTCGGAGCCTAAAATGCCACACAACACTGCAGGAAGAGGGCAGTGTCCTTGCAGTCAGATGCACTTGATTGGGATAAAAGGTACCATGTTTGTTAGAAAAGCTGCAACTATTAGAATAATACCATACCAAAAGCAGCACATATAATGCAATAACAGACCATGTACTAGAAAAACGTGACGCAAACAATGCAATAACACAGGCCAGGTGTTGTGACAACCTGACGCAAACAATGCAATAACACAGAGCAGGCACTAGAAGAATCTAATGAAAACAATGCAATAACACAGGCCGTGCACTAGATGCAAACAATGCAATAACACAGGCCGGGCACTAGATGCAAACAATGCAATAACACGGGCCAGGCAGTAGGATTGAAGCAAATAATGCAATAACACAGGCCAGGCACCAGAAGAATCTAATGTAAGCAATGCAATAACACGTGCCAGGCACGAGGAGAATCTGATGCAAACAATGCAATAACACGGGCCAGGCCCCAAGAGAATCTGATGCAAACAATGCAATAACACGGGCAAGGCACCAAGAGAATCTAATGCAAACATTACAATAACACGGGCCAGGCACTAGGGTTGAAGCAAATTATGCACTAACACGGGCCAAGCAGTAGAAGAATCTGACACAAACACTGCAATAACATGGGCCAGGCATGAGGAGAATCTGATGCAAACAATGCAATAACACAAGCCAGGCACGAGAAGAATCTGATGCAAACAATGCAATAACACAGGCCAGGCACGAGGAGAATCTGATGCAAACAATGCAATAACACAGGCCAGGCACTTGGAGAATCTGATGCAAACAATGCAATAACACGGGTCAGGCACTAGAAAAATCTGATGCAAACAATGCAATAACATAGGCCAAGCATCAGGAGAATCTGATGCAAACAATGCAATAACACGGGTCTGGCACTAGAAAAATCTGATGCAAACAATGCAATAACACAGGCCAGGCACGAGGAGAATCTGATGTCAACAATGCAATAACACAGACCAGGGGTTGGGAGAATCTGACGCAAACAATGCAATAACATGCGTCAGGCCCTAGAAAAATCTGATGCACACAATGCAATAACACAGGCCAGGCACGAGGAGAATCTGATATAAACAATGCAATAACACAGATCAGGTACTAGGGGAATCGGATGCAAACAATGCAATAACACGGACCAGGCTCTTGGATTGAAGCAAATAATGCAATAACATGGGCCAAGCAGTAGGAGAATCTGACACAAACAATGCAATAACACAGGCCAGGCACTTGGATTGAAGCAAATAATGCAATAACACGGGCCAGTCACTAGGATTGATGCAAATAATGCAATAACACGGGCCAAGCAGTAGGAGAATCTGACACAAACACTGCAATAACACTGACGAGGCACCAGAAGAATCTGATGCAAACAATGCTATAACACAGGCCAGGCAACAAGAGAATCTGATGCAAACAATGCAATAACACAGCCAGGCACTAGGAGAATCTAACGCAAACACTGCAATAACACAGGCCAGGCACTAGGAGAATCTGATGCAATAACACGGGCCAGACACTAGAAGAATCTGATGCAAACAATGCAATAACATGGGCCAAGCACTATGAGAATCTGATGCAAACAGTGCAATAACACAGATCAGGTACTAGGAAAATCTGATGCAAACAATGCTATCACACGGACTAGGCTCTTGGATTGAAGCAAATAATGCAATAACACTGGCCAAGCAGTAGGAGAATCTGACACAAACAATGCAATAACACAGGCCAGGCACTTGGATTGAAGCAAATAATGCAATAAAACGGGCCAGGCACTAGGATTGATGAAAATAATGCAATAACACGGGCCAAGCAGTAGAAGAATCGGATGCAAACAATGCAATAACACAGGTCAGGCACTAGTAATTAAAGCTCTTCTTTGTCTCGCAGTATCTGCCATTGAACCGGCATTGCAAAGATCACCCACTCGGAAAAGGTCGCGGGCGATTATAGTGCGGAACCGGGCATTCTCCCCTATACTACCAACAGGGAGGACCGCGGTGGAATTTGCTGGTCTAGTCCTGAGTTCCTGGACACGGGCGCGAGGTCTAGACCAGCTGTGAAGTGTGCCGGTTGATTTTAGAACCGAGGCACCAATGGATTTTCAGAGATTAGTTATGTTCTTTCTGTAGTCTAGTTAGATAGAAAGAGCACAATTTTGTGCCAGGCTTAGGCGCATGTTCGAGCGCTTCAGTGCGCCGGTTAGTTAGTTCGGTAATTTAGAACTGGAGAGAAATACCAATTTAAAGTGAATAGGAAAAAAGAAATATAAAGAGAAGAATTAACCCTTACCCATTGAATACTTCAGTTCCTGATTTCTTTGTTGCTTGGTTGATGACGGAGGCTCCAGAAGGTTTCTAAGGGAGAAGTAAGAAGAATTCAGAAGATAAGAAAGTAAGGCAGTGAGTGAATGAACGAATGAGTGAAAAAGAATAAATTAACTCACAGAGTCAAAGGGTGCGAAAATGTTGTTTATAATGCAGGTTACCAAAGAATAAAAGTTATATTGAAGAATAGATTAGGAGCAAAAGCCATGAGCTCTCTGGGTAAGGAAATATATATATATATATATATATATATATATATATATATATATATATATATATATATATATATATATATATATATATATATATTCAGGTCCACATCCTTCGCGGCGCCGGGACACCCAGACAGCGGTGCAGCTCAGGGGCAAAGGCAACCCTGTTACAAATATTCAGGTCCACAAGCGTAGCAGCGCTACGGTCCTGCACTCCCCTTGAGAAACTCCAAAAATGATTCAGTATCAAGTGCGCTCTTCTAAATTAATTTGTTTATTTCAAAGCAGCAACGTGATGAAACAATGAAAACAGCCCAACGCGTTTCGGCGAGACAACTCGCCTTGGTCACGGGTAGTTTCAAAACAGTGAACGAACATTAAATAAAGTTTCACGTGATTAAGTGTAATGAAAATCAAAAAGGGACTCAAAACATTGCAACACATAGCGTGGCCATCTTGGAACGGAGTGTGTTTCTCATAAATCAGATAGTCCACAGAAAAATAAATCTCTGCCTTATGCCTTCCAAATAATCATCTTAAAGCATCAGTTTGAAATTACTCAACTTAATGCAAGTAAGTGCGTTTCTAATACTCAATCATTTCATTGTTGCTAGAAACCAGTATTGTCAAATAATATAAACACAATATAGACATAATACCCCCAGTTATTCAACAAAGTCATTCTGACATTCGAAAGCAATTCATTACAAATTAAATCCAGGGTAAGTATTACATTTTAAACTTATACATTATTGAATTGTAAATTTTAAATTTTAAATTTTAAATTAAGCATTTCTAGGTTTTGCAATACAGCCCATGTGGGCTTATTTTACTTGCAAACATACTGGTCGCAGTTGTAAACAGTTGTCAATCGGAACAACTCATAGTAGTGATGATCATAATTCCACAAGCGAGTTTCACTTGCCCTCTCAAACCGCACTAGATAAATGTCTACATGATTTCAAAAAGTCTCAAGTGAGTGGTATATACAGTGCATAAACTCAGACCGCTCCAGGTATAAATATCTCAGTAGAATTTCTTCCTGTGCACCATTAACCTTTCAATACCTACAAGTGAGACATAAAAGACAGAAAAAGTGGACTAATCAAAATACTGATGAATTAAAGCATACCAAGCTGCCACCATCATTGTAATGAGTCACAAACTAAGTGAATTGAACAGTGAAACATACAATAAAAAATTATTGGTTAAAATCACAGACTGCGCTATGAAGACTAAGGGTCCTATTACATATCTCAGTGGGTAAGGCCACGATCAGCTACTGAGGAACTCAGCATATACAGGTTGCCTGTACCCTAATCCCCCAGGTGCCATTTCATCTCTTCTTCAGAGTTCAGGCCTCTGGGTATTAGGGTATCGAGCTCCAGAATGTACCTGTTCTCCATTTGTCTTAACTTGCGAATTTTATCGCCACCTCTTTTCATGTCAGGCAGTTTGTCGATTACAAAGAATTTCAACAGATTCCTGTTGCTTTTGTGAAATTCTTCGAAATGACGTGCAAGTAGAAACATTAATTGCCATGAGAGACTTAGAGTTTGGTACTCCAGATAACACTCCCAATGACGCAGCATCGCTGGGTTATAGAACGGATCTGAATTGTCCGAATCATTTCAAATCCAAATCTACATTCAATCCGACATTACCTGCTTGCAGCATTGATACCTTTGAGACATTGGTCATAAATGATTTTAAGGATCTTGCTAAAAGAAAGTGTTGGTCTAATGATAACTTAACTAAAGCAGAAAGATCAGCTATTAAGTCCCTGGAAAACGACCCCTCTATTGTTATTCGACAATCGGGCAAAGGGGGGAACGTGGTATTAATGGATGCTGGTAATTATATCAATGAGGGCATGAAGCAATTAAATGTAAAGGAATGTTATGAAGTTTCCTCCTTACAGGCGATTGAACAAAGTAATATTGCCTATTATGAAATGCTGAAAAATTGGCGTGAAAGTGGCATCATTGAATGGGATGAGTACTCCTTCTTACTAAATCGGAACCCAAGAGTAGCTGTCCTATACCTACTACCTAAGTTACACAAAGACCCAGTAACTCCTCCTGGGAGGCCAATAGTATCCTCGATTGGGTCTCTTTTGGAGAATACATCGAGATATATCGATTTCTTTTTGAGATCCTTTGTTGAGAATGTTCCCTCATATCTCAGGGACAGTAGAGACTTTATTAATAAAGTCTCCAATTTCGAGTGGAAGGAAGGTTACCTACTAATTACGTTAGACGTGTGCAGTCTGTACACGTCCATTAAGCATGAGGACGGCATAAAAGCTTGTCGGAAATTTTTGAGTTCCAGATCAATCTCTTATCTAAAGCATTCTGATATGATTGTTCAGATGATGAGATTTTGTTTGGAAAATAACTTCTTTGTCTTCGATGATGTTTATTACAAACAACGACAAGGGACGGCGATGGGAACTTGTTTTGCTCCCAGCTTTGCGAATTTGTTCATGGCAAGCTGGGAGCAGCAAGTGGAGAAGACTCACGAGATGTACCGTAGCCATGTGAAACTATGGCTACGATACATCGATGATCTGTTCATTATATGGGAGGGCACACAAAGCGAAGCAGAAAGTTTCGTTGTGGGCCTTAACAATAATGACCAGAACATCAAATTGGAAGGCCACATGGATACTCAGAGTATGGTGTTTTTGGATCTGCATGTGAAGGTGTCAGAAAAGAAGTTAGTCACCAGTCTATACCGCAAAGAAACTGCGGGGAACACCTTACTACACGCGGAAAGTGGACACCTGAGAGCCCTGATCAAAAGTATTCCCTTTGGTGAATTTCTCCGGGCTCGGAGAAATTGTAGCACTGAAGAGGACTTTGTGGTTGAGAGTGTATGCATGGGAAAACGCTTTATTGACAGAGGGTATCAACCTTCAATCATAGAAGCTGCACGGAAAAAGGCCAGTGAAATTAGTCACCAATCTCTGTTAGTTTCCAGTGAAGTCTTAAAACCTGGGAATACCAAAGAGGTAGTTAGATTCATCTCTACTTACCATTCCAAATCATGGCAAGTGTTAAACATTTTCAAATGTCATTGGAATGTGTTGAAAACTGAACCTACCTTGAATGAGGTGTTGCCTGAAAATCCTAAGGTAACTTACAGGAAAGCTCATTCTCTGAAGGACAGGCTAAGTAAGAATGAAGTAAGTCTGACTGTAACGAAAACGAGTGACATCAAAGGTTTTTACACCTGCATGAAATGCAAAGCCTGTAGGCATAGTCACAACATTAAGAGAGTCTTCTTCCCTGTCGAAGCAACTGAAAAGATCATTAATAAACATCTTACATGTCTTTCAGAGTACTGTGTGTACGTCTTGACGTGCCCATGTGCTAAAAAATATGTGGGGAGCACAATGTTCCCTGCAAAAAAACGTGTTTTAGAACACATGAGATCTGTTGAGAATAAAGACCAAACCTCACCAATTGCACGTCATTTCGAAGAATTTCACAAAAGCAACAGGAATCTGTTGAAATTCTTTGTAATCGACAAACTGCCTGACATGAAAAGAGGTGGCGATAAAATTCGCAAGTTAAGACAAATGGAGAACAGGTACATTCTGGAGCTCGATACCCTAATACCCAGAGGCCTGAACTCTGAAGAAGAGATGAAATGGCACCTGGGGGATTAGGGTACAGGCAACCTGTATATGCTGAGTTCCTCAGTAGCTGATCGTGGCCTTACCCACTGAGATATGTAATAGGACCCTTAGTCTTCATAGCGCAGTCTGTGATTTTAACCAATAATTTTTTATTGTATGTTTCACTGTTCAATTCACTTAGTTTGTGACTCATTACAATGATGGTGGCAGCTTGGTATGCTTTAATTCATCAGTATTTTGATTAGTCCACTTTTTCTGTCTTTTATGTCTCACTTGTAGGTATTGAAAGGTTAATGGTGCACAGGAAGAAATTCTACTGAGATATTTATACCTGGAGCGGTCTGAGTTTATGCACTGTATATACCACTCACTTGAGACTTTTTGAAATCATGTAGACATTTATCTAGTGCGGTTTGAGAGGGCAAGTGAAACTCGCTTGTGGAATTATGATCATCACTACTATGAGTTGTTCCGATTGACAACTGTTTACAACTGCGACCAGTATGTTTGCAAGTAAAATAAGCCCACATGGGCTGTATTGCAAAACCTAGAAATGCTTAATTTAAAATTTAAAATTAAAAATTTACAATTCAATGATGTATAAGTTTAAAATGTAATACTTACCCAGGATTTAATTTGTAATGAATTGCTTTCGAATGTCAGAATGACTTTGTTGAATAACTGGGGGTATTATGTCTATATTGTGTTTATATTATTTGACAATACTGGTTTCTAGCAACAATGAAATGATTGAGTATTAGAAACGCACTTACTTGCATTAAGTTGAGTAATTTCAAACTGATGCTTTCAGATGATTATTTGGAAGGCATAAGGCAGAGATTTATTTTTCTGTGGACTATCTGATTTATGAGAAACACACTCCGTTCCAAGATGGCCACGCTATGTGTTGCAATGTTTTGAGTCCCTTTTTGATTTTCATTACACTTAATCACGTGAAACTTTATTTAATGTTCGTTCACTGTTTTGAAACTACCCGTGACCAAGGCGAGTTGTCTCGCCGAAACGCGTTGGGCTGTTTTCATTGTTTCATCACGTTGCTGCTTTGAAATAAACAAATGAATTTGGAAGAGCGCACTTGATACTGAATCATTTTTGGAGTTTCTCAAGGGGAGTGCAGGACCGTAGCGCTGCTACGCTTGTGGACCTGAATTGATATATATATATATATATATTTGAACAAGATGCCTGTGGCATGAGAGGCACACTATTGAAGCATCATGCACCCAAGATTATCAACGTGTACTTTTCACCACGGACTACAAATCCCATAATTCCAACTACAAGGCTACATGGTTGCCTATGGATTTGCCTGATAGAAAATGTCCATAAATCACGTGAAGTACATTGAGATTTGACTGGAAGCAGCCCCTGATGACGGGGGTGGAGTCCCCCAGAAACGCGTCGGCACATTACTCTTTGCAACGTGCAGAAGCACGCTGAGACATTTCAACCCGGAGGGGAGAGCCCTGCAGTGTGCCTCTCATGCCACAGGCATCTTGTTCAAATATTTTCACGCGGCAGCCTGGCCGTGGAGAGGGCACCATCGCCTGCTGTTCTGAAAGGAGGAGCGGCGGGATGAAGCTTGAAGCATCCAAACTTCTTGGCTGTGAAGGAGCGCAGGACTCGTCATGCTAATAATCAGCGTGCTGAAACACAAAAAGCAAGCCTACTCAAGGTATCAAATTGAAGCATCATGCACCCAAGATTATCAACGTGTACTTTTCACCACGGACTACAAATCCCATAATTCCAACTACAAGGCTACATGGTTGCCTATGGATTTGCCTGATAGAAAATGTCCATAAATCACGTGAAGTACATTGAGATTTGACTGGAAGCAGCCCCTGATGACGGGGGTGGAGCCCCCCAGAAACGCGTCGGGCACATTACTCTTTGCAACGTGCAGAAGCACGCTGAGACATTTCAACCCGGAGGGGAGAGCCCTGCAGTGTGCCTCTCATGCCACAGGCATCTTGTTCAAATATTTTCACGCGGCAGCCTGGCCGTGGAGAGGGCACCATCGCCTGCTGTTCTGAAAGGAGGAGCGGCGGGATGAAGCTTGAAGCATCCAAACTTCTTGGCGGTGAAGGAGCGCAGGACTCGTCATGCTAATAATCAGCGTGCTGAAACACAAAAAGCAAGCCTACTCAAGGTATCAAATTGAAGCATCATGCACCCAAGATTATCAACGTGTACTTTTCACCACGGACTACAAATCCCATAATTCCAACTACAAGGCTACATGGTTGCCTATGGATTTGCCTGATAGAAAATGTCCATAAATCACGTGAAGTACATTGAGATTTGACTGGAAGCAGCCCCTGATGACCGGGGTGGAGTCCCCCAGAAACGCGTCGGGCACATTACTCTTTGCAACGTGCAGAAGCACGCTGAGACATTTCAACCCGGAGGGGAGAGCCCTGCAGTGTGCCTCTCATGCCACAGGCATCTTGTTCAAATATATATATATATATATATATATATATATATATATATATATATATATATATATATATATAGAGAGAGAGAGAGAGAGAGAGAGAGAGAGAGAGAGAGAGAGAGAGAGAGAGAAAGTGAGAGAGTAAGAAAGTGGAGGAGGAATTGAAGGAAATTAGTAATGGTGTGCTTTTCTGTTACATCGATTTCCACTCATGCTTGAAGAGAGAGAGGGAGTAAGAAAGGCAAAAAACGGAGTACGGCAGAAAGTAAGAAGTAGAGTGGAAGAGCCAGAAGGTCAGGCAGTCTCTTCTCTGTCCCATTCCCCTTTTTCCCGGCTGTGTTCACACGGCTACTAGTACACTCTTCAGTTGGTGGCTGTGGGAAAACCAGTGGTGGACTTTGGAAAATCTCATAGTTCTGCTCCGAATTTGGAAAATCTCATAGTTCTGCTCCTGGGAGTGTTGGCACTGTGAGTATCCACGACCCTTAACAGAGTGAAGTGCTCACGCCAATACTCACCTGAGCACAATGGCTAAAGGGTTCAATTAAAAAAAAATTGGAAATATTCTTAAGGAGATTCAACAAGAGTTGATAGGAGTCAGGGAGAAAAATATGGTAATCAAATTTTAAATGAAGGCCCACATTTCTTAACTCAGTGCTCATTGTACTTCATGTGTCGACCCACTGTCTTCCCAGATGCACAATCTTGTAGAGCTTCCATCTAGTCGTATCTCAATGGAGACGCAGCTTCATGGTCAATGCCCCTGGTCACCCAAGACTCCCCAATTTTATATAACTTCGAGGAATTCAAGAAAGTGTTTTTGTGAATTTTTGATAGTCGGATAATGAATTACTGGAGTAGAGGCAAGGGAATCGAGAGCGTGTCACTTACCTGGCCCAATTTAACCAACTTGTTGTAGAAACTGAATGGCCGGAGGCCAAAAGGGCAGCCTTGTTCTACTGGGGTATGAAAGATGACTTAAAGGATACGGTGTCACAGATCCCAAATCGCCCTACAGAAGTTTCAGCTTTGATTGATTTCATTTTTGAGATAGACTATCGACAAACGGAAAGAAGGGGTGAAAGACAATGCAAATTTCGGCCCAGTATACCACGCTTTGACCGGGTCAGCACAGAGGTTGTTAAATCTGGTGATAAAGAACATGCAGTCAAACCTATGCAAATTGGAACTATTAGAGGCCCCCTTTCCAAAGAAGAGAAAGCAAAGCGTTGACAGAATAATCTATGGCTTTATTGTGGTATCAGTGAACATTTTGTAAAGAAATGTCCCAAGAAGCCAAAAACCTTCAAGAGGGAAAACTCTTTGCACCACTAGTAGAAGGAGTTGGGCTGGAGGTTGCTAACAAGGATACAACTCCAATTTCTCATCAGGTGGCCAATATTCTACAATCTTCCGCTCCACACCTTATTCTGACGAGGACCCTAAGATTTCAAGACCGAGTTCTTTCAGGAGTGGCCGTGATGCTGGACTCCGGTGCTACGGGGAACTTTTGTGACCTCAAATATGCCTCGAAAATTGGTCTGAGGCATTACCTAAAGAGAGAAGTGAGGCAGTTAGGGCTGTTGAGGGTACAAATGTATCTTCCGGCCCAATAACCAGTCATTGGATTTTCTTATGGTTTCAATATGACTAAGTCATATGGCAAGGTCCTGACTTTGTCATATTGAAACCATAAGAAAATCCAATAATATTGTTATCATAGTGATTTATGTTTTCTAATGTGATTCTATGGTTTAATTGCATAAACTGTATATAAATTGTAAAAAATACAGCTTTTTGGTATTAGTGTGTTAGGAGGATGAATGTGTGTAGTATGTATGAAAAAGATCTTTAGGGATAGTGTCTATGAATGAGTCTGAAAGGGAGGAGCAATAATAATCAGTAAATGTTTGTGTTCTCGTTATGTTTTTTTAAATGCTTTGTTGAAATATTTAAATGTAAAAAACTAAATGAAAAATGAAGTTTTGAAATGAAAATGCTAATCTAAAAGATTTATTCTAAAGATCAAACACTTCTCACATAGTGTTCTATTCGTGTGTGAGTCAGACAAATAATCTACGAATTAGGATTAGCAGCGCTGGCAACATTTTTGTGATATATATAAGGCAGGGTTTGGCCTTGCTGCTTGGGATCCCATACCCTGTGGTGATTAGTAACAGTCAAGAGTGAAGCTGCAGGGGCACTAAGAGGTGAACAAAGCCTCATTAACAAACAAATGGTCGTTTAAAGACGTGTGAAGTACTGGCGTGCCCGGGAGGCTGTGTCAGCCAGGCTGACACACAGGGGAGAGGGGGTGGGAGGGGGGAGGACAGCAGGGCAGAGCAGAGAGTGAGAGCCCGGGTGAGGGAGGTGGAGGGCAGAGCAGGGAGTGAGAGTCCGGGTGAGGGAGGTGGAGGGCAGAGCAGGGAGTGAGAGCCCGGGTGAGGCAGGTGGAGGGCAGCAGGGAGTGAGAGCCCGGGTGAGGGAGGTGGAGGGCAGAACAGGGAGTGAGAGCCCTGTGAGGTGGGAGGACAGAGCAGGGAGTGAGAGCCCAGGTGAGGGAGGTGGAGGGCAGAGCAGGGAGTGAGAGTCCGGGTGAGGGAGGTGGAGGGCAGAGCAGGGAGTGAGAGCCCGGGTGAGGGAGGTGGAGGGCAGAGCAGGGAGTGAGAGACCGTGTGAGGGAGGTGGAGGGCAGCAGGGAGTGAGAGCCCAGGTGAGGGAGGTGGAGGGCAGAACAGGGAGTGAGAGCCCTGTGAGGTGGGAGGACAGAGCAGGGAGTGAGAGCCCGGGTGAGGGAGGTGGAGGGCAGAGCAGGGAGTGAGAGTCCGGGTGAGGGAGGTGGAGGGCAGAGCAGGGAGTGAGAGCCCGGGTGAGGGAGGTGGAGGGCAGAGCAGGGAGTGAGAGACCGGGTGAGGGAGGTGGAGGGCAGAGCAGGGAGTGAGAGCCGGGTGAGGTGGGAGGGCAGCAGGGAGTGAGAGCCGGGTGAGGTGAGACAGATAGAGATAGAGACAGATAAAGACATATAGAGACAGATAGAGGCAGAGACAGAGAGAGACTGGGACAGATAGAGACAGGGACAGACAGAGCTAGATAGGGTCAGATTCAGGGACAGACAGAGGCAGAGACAGATAGAGGTAGAGACAGACAGCGATTGAGACAGACAGCGATAGAGACAGAGAGAGAGACAGACAGAGAGAGACAGAGGGAGACAGAGAGACAGACAGAGGGAGACAGACACAGACAGATAGACAGATGGAGGGAGACAGACAGAGGGATGGAGACAGAAAGACAGAGTGAGACAGACAGAGGGAGGGAGAAAGAGAGAGGGATGGAGACAGACAGAGGGAGGGAGACAGAAAGACAGAGTGAGACAGACTGAGGGAGGGAGACAGAGAGAGGGATGGAGACAGACAGAGGGTAGACGGAGGGAGGGAGACAGAGGGAGATGGACAGTGGGACACAGATAGAGGGAGACAGATGAAGGGAGACGGAGAGAGGGAAGGAAACAGAGGGAGGCAGACAGAGAGAGAAAGAGAGGTAAGACAGAGAGAGAGGGAAGGAGGGAGCGAGAGATATAGAAAGAGGGAGACAGAGAGAGGGAGGGAGAGATAGGGAGAGAGAGAGAGAGAAAGAGAGCTGTGTGTGTATGCTGGTCTGTTGGCTCAGTGGATGAACGCGTCAGCTGCAGGGGCCTGTGTTCAACTTCATGGTCACAGTTCCACAGTTTTTTTCGTTCTAGCCCCTTCCCCCTCCCCCACTGACTCCGCCCCCACTGCTGCGGCCCTCGGCCACAAACCACAATGTAAATTTGGTCCCCGAGAGAAAGTTTGTGAGTACCCATGTTCTAGATCAACTAAAAGATGAAAAAATCTTCATGAAGTTAGATTTACATGGGGAGTGCCATTTAATTTGAGTGAGAAGTGGAGAGGAATGGAAAACAGCATTCAGAACAAAGTATGGATTATATGAGTACCAAGTGATGCCCTACAGTTTGAGCAACGCTCCTGCAGCCTTCCAGTACTTCATTAATGATGTCCTGAAGGAGTTCATTGATCAATGTACGATTGTTTACATCGACAACATTTTGATTTATTCCTCATCAGAGGAAGATCAGCAACAGGTCAAAAGAGTTTTGCATTGCCTGAAGGAAAGCAAGCTTTACATAAAACTTGAAAAATGCGCTTTTGGAGTGAAACCTGTGGATTTCTTGGGATTTGTAATTGCTCCAGAAGGTCTTACCATGGATGTTAAAAACATTGAGGCGGTCTTAAATTGGCCTTCTCCAACCTCTGTGAAAGAAATACAGAGCTTCATTGGGTTTGCAAATTTTGATCGCGGATTCATTCAAGAATTTTCCCTGAAGGTACCTCCAGTTACTAAATTGCTACGGAAAGGAGTACCTTTTTAATGGTCGGCCGAGGCAGAAGATGCTTTTCAGTTCCTGAAGAAGAGTTTTTCCACTGCGCCAATTCTGCTGCATGCGGATCCTACGCAACCGTTTTACCTGGAGACTGATGCTTCTGAACAGGTCGTCGGAGGGGTACTTTCACAGAGACACTAAGAGACCGAACAGTTGCATCCGGTGGCATATTACTCTAGAAAATTGCAACCAGTGGAAATAACTGATACTATTTTAGATAAAGAACTCCTTGCTTTCATAGATGCCTTCCAAGCATGGCGACATTACCTTCTCAGAGCAAAACATGTGGTGACGGTATTTACCGATCACCGGAATCTTCAGTTTCTGAAGTCTGCCACAACGCTCACACCATGCCAACTTAGGGGGTCCCTCCCTGTATGTCGCTAATTATGACTTTGTAATAATTATCGGCCGGGAAGAAATAATGGAAAGGTAGATGCCGTGTCTCGCATTGACACTGATGGAAGAAAGAGTTCCATTAGAGATTGTTGGACTTAGCCCTTTTTTCAGGGTCATTCCTGAACTTTTTGCCTTCCTTCTGTATTTTATCTGACCTCTTTTATTGGTTTAATGACTCTGGGCACTTTACCGCTGCTGATCAGTGCTAAAGTGCATATGCTCTCCCTATTATAAATTAATGTATTAATCAGTGGTTCCATGTTTGGCTATTTGGTGTACTTATCAGACCCTAGTCTAGTGTACTAAGTGTGCCCAGGGCGTGTAATTCCAAATGCTGCTGTTGGGCTTGAGGCACTGGTTGTGCTACTTACAGAAGCGGCCTTGAAGATGTGTCTAAGGTCTGCCATTGCAGAGCCTGTGTGCAGTCTGGTACTGTCATGCTGACTGGGCAAGTGCACCCACTTGCCAGACCCTAAACCTTCCCCTTTCTTCATATCAGACACCCCTATGGTAGGCAGGGTGCATTGTAAGTATAAGGTAGGACAAGCCCTGATGTGTGTGGCATGTCCTAATAGTGAATTACAGCCATTTTTGTTGTATCACTATTGCAAGGCTACCTGTTCTCCATAGGCCAGAATGGGCTATTAGAATTGTTACATTTTATAATCCTAACTGACTCAGAGAACATGGTAGAAATTCGAGTTTAGTATGCCTGACCTCAGAATAATAAAAATACAACTTTTAGTGAAGTTGGTTTTAATATTCTGTGTTTGCAAATACCACTTTTTAGAAAGTAGGTATTTGCTTGCCTAACCTTTCAAGCCTGTCTCTCCTAGGTTGTGTATTCCTTTGTCTAGTTTTGTGAGTGACAGGGCTGGGGGATTCCAAGAGACAGGATCAGTCACCGAGTGGTGAATAGAGAGATCTGCATTTAGATGGGAGGGAGGAACTGCACCTGAACTCTGAATAGGGCTGTGCCTGCCTTCCATAATGCTTGCTCCACCTCCTGGGGAGCGGCTGATGTCTCTGCCCTGCACTCTGAAAGAAGAGAAGGAGTCCTGTAAACAAAGTGCTCCAGGACTATACTTGCCTTCCACAATGTTGGCTTCCCTTCCTGTGGGGCGTCTGATGTGCATGCCCTGTACTGTGAAAGGAAAGGAGTTGTCTGGTAAACAGAGTGCCTCAGAACTGGTTTGGACTGGGCAGAGGCCCCTCTCCCCTCAGAGAACAAAGGATTTTGTGGTATAAATATTCGGACCCTGATCCCATGAAATTAGATCACTTTGGACTATAAGAAAAAACCTTTACTGAGGAGAGGAACCTGAAGACACTGAAGAGAAACTATTCCCAAGCTGAAGTGCTGCTTGGGGGATTGGTCTGCAGTGGTGGCCTTACTGCCAAAGAAAGGAGAAAGGAACTTTGTGTACCTTGCTTTCAACTTGTGAAGGATCTCCAAGGGCTTGAAAAAGAGCTAGCCTCCAGCTGAAGTCTCAGGGACAACAGACTTCACCCCAAGCTCCCCAGAGTTCTTGTGGACGTGCCTGCTGCTGTTTTGGGCCTTCTGAGGAACTGCATGTCGCAAGGAGCTGGAAGCGCGACTCAACAAGAAGAGGCTTGTCGCCGTCGCTTTGCCTGCCGTCGCAACTCCGAAGGAGGGTGTCGCCGCTGGAACTGTCGCACTGCACCGCATTGGAGAGAAGCATGTCGCAACAAAGAGGAAGCGTGTCGCCGTCGCTGCTGCTGCCGTCGCAACTCCGAAGGAGGGTGTCGCCGCTGTAGTTGTCGCTTTGCACCGCATCAGGAGAAGATTCTTGCAACAAGGTCGGAGCATGTCGCTGTCGCTGTGCCTGCCGTCGCAACTCCGAAGGAGGGTGTCGCCGCTGGAACTGTCGCATTGCACCGCAACGACCAAGAGCACCTCGCATCCCCCGAGAAGCGCGCCACGGTCGGAGCTGCTGCCTTCGCATCTTGGATGTTGCCGCTGCAGTTGTCGCATCGTGTGGAAGCTCCACGCATCGTGGGTGAAGAGCGTCACCGCTGGAGCAGCTGCCGTCGCTTCTTGGATGTTGCCGCTATAGTCCACGCATCGAACCGAGATCTTCTCGCATCCCCGAGAAGCATGCCACATCTGGAAGATCTTCACGTCTTTATTTGTTTGCAGCTGTACTTTGCCGCATTTCCCATTGCTGCGACATTGCTTGTCGTGGAAGCGCAACGCGACCTAAGGTACATTGACGCAGAGTATCGCATCTAAGAACTGCACTGAACTAAGCTAAAATCTACCATCTTAAAGTAATCATAGTGTGTATTTTTGTAGTTTATGGTCTACTTTTTTTATATAAACCCTGTGTGGTGTCCATTTGTAGTGTTGTCACTGGGTTACTGTATGTGGTCACAACTGCTTAACTTACAATGCCTCTGAAATAAGCCTTGACTGCTCATACCAAGCTACCTAGAGGATAAGCAGGGGTTATTTTAGGAGTGTAATCCCCTTGTCCTGACTAGAGGAGAGGGTCCCTGCTTGTCACAAGAACCTACCTGTGCCAACCAGAGACCCCCAGATCTAACGGAGATCAAAAGATAATTCCTGAAACTTAGATCGTTGGAGCCACTAGTGAGAAAACTCTTGTAGACAAGGTCAATGAAGCCTTAACTTCTGAAGAAATGCGGACCTGGGCAGAGAAGGAGTCAACTCAAGAAATTGTCAATGGATTACCGTTTCATTCCAAGGCCTTGTACTTACCAATCAAAGAACTTCAACAACAAGCGTTGATCGACTGTCATGACAGTCCATTGGCTGGTCACCCTTGAATCCATTGAACGGAGGAGTTGTTAAGGAGACAGTTTTGGTGGCCAGGGTTGTCCAAAGATGTTTGAGTTTATGTGGAAGGCTGTGAGATTTGTACAATGGGGAAGACAAATAAGCTGGCTCCTCTGGGTTTATTGAGACCTTTGCCTACCCCTCCATTTTCCTGGCACACTGTGACTATGGATTTGATTGTTAAATTGCCTTCTAGTCAGGGATTCAGTTCAGTATTACTCATGGAAGACTCCTTCTCAAAAATGGCGCATTTTGTTGCCCTGAAAGGGAAGTCATTTACAAAACATATTGCCACACAATTCAATTAACGTGTTGTAAGATACATGGTATTCCAAAGGTTTTGATCAAATCGAGGATCTCAATTTCTATCCCATTGTTGGAAGGTTGACACAAGGGGTTTGGGAATTGAGACACGTTACCCAACGAGTTTTCTTCCACAAACAGATGGTCAAACTGAAAGAGCCAATTAAGAGCTAGAAAAGTATCTCAGACTGTTTCTTTTGGATCAAGAGGGAGAGTGGCGTGATCTTCTTTGGACTGCAGAGTTTGAACATAATAATGCTAAGAATGCCTCTACTGGTTTTTCCCTTTTCTACTTGAATTATGCAAGACATCCAAATTCTGTGGATTCCTCTAAAGAAGTGTCGGTGCCTGCAGCACAAAACTTTGTACAGCATCTTAGCAAGGTACACAAGTCTGCCACCAAGAACTTAATGAAAGCTAAGGAATGCTACAAGCAAAGTGCTGATAAAAAAATAAGACCTGAACTAGATGTGAGTACAGCGGACAGGGTTTGGTTAAGCACAAGAAACCTAAAGCTTAAAGGAAATAGAAAATGTCAAACCCGATTTATAGGTCCATTTCTTGTGGAGCTAGTAGTGAATCCAATGACTTTCAACCTAAAACTACCACCACAGCTAAAAATACACCCAGTGTTTCATGTTTCTCATCTTAAAAAGGTTCCACCTCATCTGAAAGAATTGAGAAACTGAGAACCTATTTTAGTGGAAGGTTGAGAAGAATTTGAAGTTAAAACAATCCTAGTTTCAAAATCCATTCAAGGGAAAATCTTCTATCTTTGTAGACTCAAAGGGTTTTGGCCCAGAGGATAGGTCGTGGGTGGAACAATCAGATGTTCATGCTCCCCGATTAACTAAGATTTTTCACTCGTAAACTCCTCACAAACCTCAGCCTGGAGGCTTAACCATGCGAGGGGGTACAGTCAGGGTGCAGGAAAAAGGAATCAAAGCTCTTCTTTGTCCCGCAGTATCTGCCATTGAACCGGCATTGCAAAGATCACCCGCTGGCAAAAGGTCGCGGGTGATTATACTGCGGAACTGGGCATTCTCCCCAATACTACCAACAGGGAGGACCGCGGTGGAAGTTGCCGGTCTAGTCTTGCGCTCCTGGACACGGGTGTGAGGTCTAGACAAGCTGTGAAGTGCGCCGGTTGATTTTAGAACTAGTTAGATAGAAATAGTGCAGTTTTGTAGCTGTCTTAGGCGCAGGTTAGAGCGCTTCGGTGCGTCGGTTAGTTAGGTAATTTAGAACTAGAGAGAAATACCAATTTAAAGTAATTAGGAAAAAATATATATAAAGAGAAGAATTAATACTTACCCATTGAATACTTCAGTTCCTGATTTCTTTGTCGCTTGGTTGACTGCGGAAGCTCCAGAAGGTTTCTAAGGGAGAAGTAAGAAGAATTCAGAAGATAAGAAAGTAAGGCAGAGAGTGAATGAACGAAGGAGTGAAAAAGAATAAATGAACTCACAGAGTTAAAGGGTGCTAAAATGTTGTTTATAATGCAGGTTACCAAAGAATAAAATACTTATATTGTAGAATAGAAGAGGATCAAAAGCCATAGGCACTCTGGGTAGGGAAATAGAGAGAAAAAGAGTAAGAAAGTGGAGAAGGAATTAAGGAAATTAGTAATGGTGTTCTTTTCTTTTACAGCGATTTCCACTCATGCTTAAAGACAGAGAGGGAGTAAGAAAGGAATAAAACGGAGTAAGGCAGAAAGGAAGAAGTAGAGTGGAAGAGCCAGAAGGTCAGGCAGTCTCTTCTCTGTCCCATTACCCTTTCCCCCAGCTGGGTTCCCACGGCCACTAGTTAACTCTTCAATTGGTGGCTGTGGGAAAACCAGGGGTGGAATTTGAAAAATCTCATCGTTCTGCTCCTAGGAGTGTCTGCACTGTCAGTAAACACAACCCTTGACAACAGGCCTCACCTCCTCTGCACCCCCTGGACAGGCCTCACCTCCTCTGCAACCCCTGGACAGGCCTCACCTCCTCTGCACCCCTGGACAGCACTCACCGCCCATGCAGCCCTGGACAGGCCTCTCCTCCTCTGCACCCCTGGACAGGCCTCACCTCCTCTGCACCCCTTTGGACAGGGCTCATCTCCTCTGCACCCCCTTGGACCGGACTCACCTCCCCTGCAACACCTTGGACAGGCTCACCTCCTCTACACCCGTAGACAGGCCTCACCTGCTCTGCACCCCTGGACAAGCCTCTCCTGCTCTGCACCCCTGGAAAGGCCTCGCTTCCTCTGAACCCCTGGACAGGCCTCCCCTCCTCTAGCCCCTGGACAGGCCTCATCTCCTCTGCACCCCATGACAGGCCTCTCCTCCTCTGCACCCCTGGACAGGCCTTGCCTCCTCTGCCCCCTGGACAGGCCTCACCTCTTCTGCACCCCTGGACAGGCCTCACCTTCTCTGCACCCCTGGACAGGCCTCACCTCCACTGTACCCCTGGACAGGCCTCTCGGTGAAGGATTCTCAATAAGGACAGAGGAGCCCAGAGTTCATTCCACCCCATCCAGTGCCTCTGACTCCGCCCCGAGTACAGGCCTCGAAGAAAGACACTGCTCCCCTGGACAGGCCTCTCCTCCTCTGCACCCCTGGACAGGCCTCACCTCCTCTGCACCCCTGGACAGGCCTCACCTCCCATGCAGACCTGGACAGGCCTCTCCTCCTCAGCACGCCTGGACAGGCCTCAGCTCCTCTGGACAGGCCTCTCCTCATCTGACCACCCACTGGACAGGCCTCTCCTCCTCTGCACCCCTGGACATGCCTCTCCTCCTCTGAACCCCTGGACAGGCCTCTCATCCTCTGCGCCCTGGACAGGCCTCTCCTCCTCTGCACCCCTGGACAGGCCTCACCTCCTCTGCCCCCTGGACAGGCCTCACTTCCTCTGCACCCCTGGACAGGAATTCCTCCTCTGCCCCCTGGACAGGCCTCTCCTCCTCTGGACAGGCCTCTCATTCTCTGCACCCCTGGACAGGCCTCTCCTCCTCTGCACCCCTGGACAGGCCTCACCTCCTCTGCCCCCTGGACAGGCCTCTCCTCCTCTGCCCCCCTGGACAGGCCTCACCTCCTCTGACCCCTGGACAGGCCTCACCTCCTCTGTACACCTGGACAGGACTCACCTCCTCTGCACCCCTGGACAGGTCTCTCCTCCTCTACTCCCCTGGACAGGCCTCCTATCCTCTGCGCCCTGCACAGGCCTCTCCTCCTCTGCACCCCTGGACAGGCCTCACCTCCTCTGCACCCCTGGACAGGCCTAACCTCCCATGCAGACCTGGACAGGCCTCTCCTCCTCAGCACCCCTGGACAGGCCTCAGCTCCTCTGGACAGGCCTCTCCTCATCTGACCCACTGGACAGGACTCACTTCCTCTGCACCCCTGGACAGGTCTCTCCTCCTCTACTCCCCTGGACAGGCCTCCCATCCTCTGCGCCCTGGACAGGCCTCTCCTCCTCTGCACCCCTGGACAGGCCTCACCTCCTCTGCCCCCTGGACAGGCCTCACCTCCTCTGCACCCCTGGACAGGAATTCCTCCTCTGCCCCCTGGACAGGCCTCTCCTACTCTCCTTCTCTGGACAATCCTCTCCTCCTCTGCACCCCTGGACAGGCCTCTCCTCCTCTGCACCCCTGGACAGGCCTCACCTCCTCTGCCCCCTGGATAGGCCTCTCCTCCTCTGCCCCCCCTGGACAGGCCTCACCTCCTCTTATCCCTGGGCAGGTCTCTTCTCCTCTGCACCTCTGGACAGGCCTCACCTCCTCTGCACCCCTGGACAGGCCTCTCTTTCTCTCCCCCCTGGACAGGCCTCTCCTCCTATGCCCCCCTGGACAGACCTCTCCTCCTCTGCCCCCTGGACAGGCCTCTCCTCCTCTCCTCCTCTGGACAGGCCTCTCCTCCTCTGCACCCTGGACAGGCCTCACCTCCTGTGCACACGTGGATAGGCCTCCCTTCCTCTGCACCACTGAACAGGCCACACCTCCTCTGCACCCCTGGACAGGCCTCTCGGTGAAGGATTCGCATTCAGGACAGAGGAGCCCAGAGTTCATTCCACCCCATCAAGCACCTCTGACTCTGCCCTGGGCCTCCGGGCGCTATGCACCGGCCCCGAAGAGAGACACTGCTCCCCTGGACAGGCCTCTCTTCCCCTGAACCCCTGGACAGGCCTCGCCTCCTCGGCACTCCTGGACAGGCCTCTCCTCCTCTCCACCCCTGGACAGGCCTCTCCTCCTCTGCACCCCTGGACAGGCCTCACCTCCTCTGCACCCCTGGACAGGTCTCTCCTCCTCTACCCCTCCTCTGGACAGGCCTCTTTTCCTCTCCACCTCTGGACAGGCCTCTCCTCCTCTGCACCCCTCCTCTGGACAGGCCTCTCCTTCTCTGCCCCTCCTCTGGACAGGCCTCTTTTCCTCTCCACCTCTGGACAGGCCTCTCCTCCTCTGCACCCCTCCTCTGGACAGACCTCTCCTCCTCTGCCCCTCCTCTGGACAGGCCTCTTGTTGAAGGATTCTCATTAAGGACAGAGGAGCCCAGGCTTCATTCCACCCCATCCAGCGCCTCTGACTCCGCCCTGATCCTCAGGGTGCTATGCACAGGCCCCGAAGAGAGACACTGCTCCTCTGGGCAGGCCTCACCCCCTCTGCACCCCTAGACAGGCCTCTCCTCCTCTGTCCCTCCTCTGGACAGGCCTCTCCTCCTCTGACCCCTGGACAGGCCTCTCCTCCTCTGCCCCTCCTCTGGACTGCAAAACACACAAGATGATGGACGGAATGTTGCACAATGGCAAAACTTTCGCCCCCAGTCACAGATCTGGGTTTAATCCATCATTATTTTGCTCACCAAGACACACCTGTTCAGACATGGCCGTATGCAAATCAGTTTTGACCCTGTGCCTCATGGGAACAGTCCAGACCGAACTGCCAAGCCAGGTCCTCCCTGGACCGGAATTAGGTATCCTAGGACCGGTTTCTGGCTATCAGCCGTCTTCAGCCAGGATAGCTTGACTCCAGAGGCTTGGGGCCCGATTCACAGAATGAACTTAAGACTCAATCTTAAACTTACTACTATTTTGGTATTCACAGAATGCACTTACTACTTTTGGCATTCACAGAATTAATTTACTACTTTTGGTATTCACAGAAGTTAGGATTTTGTCTTAAGTTTGTCTTAAGACAAATTTAAGACAAAATCCTAACTTCTGTGAATACCAAAAGTAGTAAATGCATTCTGTGAATACCAAAATAGTAGTAAGTTTAGGATTGAGTCTTAAGTGAATTCTGTGAATCGGGCCCTTAGTGAGCAAGGGACCCTAGTCTTGGCATACCCTTCCCTCATAGGGTGAACAGCAAAACACACAAGATGATGGACGGAATGTTGCACAATGGCAAAACATTCACCCCCAGTCACAGATCTGGGTTTAATCCATCGTTATTTTGGTCACCAAGCCAACCCAGTTCAGACGTGGCCATATGCAAATCAGTCTTGACCCTGTGCCTCATGGGAACAGTCCAGCCCGAACTGCCAAGCCATGTCTTCCCTGGACCGGAATCAAGCATCCTAGGACTGGTTTCTGGCTATCAGCCGTCCTCAGCCAGGATAGCTTGACTCCAGTGGCCTCTCCTTCTCTGCCCCTCCTCTGGACAGGCCTCAGTTCCTCTGCTCCTTCTCTGGACAGGCCTCACCTCCTCTCCTCCTCTGGACAGGCCTCTCCTCCTCTGCCCCTCCTCTGGACAGGCCTCTTGGTGAAGGATTCTCATTAAGGACAGAGGAGCCCAGACTTCATTCCACACCATCCAGCGCCTCTGACTGCGCCCTGATCCTCAGGGCGCTATGCACAGGCCCCGAAGAGAGACACTGCTCCTCTGGACAGGCCTCACCCCCTCTGACCCCTGGACAGGCCTCTCCTCCTCTGCCCCTCCTCTGGACCGGTCTCTCCTCCTCTACCCCTCCTCTGTACTGGCCTCTCCTCCTCTGCCCCTCCTCTGGACCGGCCTCTCGGTGAAGGATTCTCATTAAGGACAGAGCCTCTGACTCCGCCCTGAGCCTCGGGGCGCTATGCACAGGCCCGGAAGAGGGACACTGCTCCCCTGGACCTGCCCAGAGGCGCCCCCCGGGGGCAGGACTGTGGCTTGGACCGAGGCGCTTTAATCCCACACCCCAGACTCGAGGCGCTACACACGATGCACGCTTTCATCCAACCTCAGAATGAGAGAAATTAGGGAAATGTCCTGATCCATTTTGCATCTTTCAGCCCCTTTAATGTATCGAATAGCGTCACTTGACAAGGTGAATCTATAATCATTTTGCATTTTTCACCCCACCCCTCCCCCACGCAGACAGGAGTAAGAGTTAATACATCACCTACTTCCCAAAGTTCTTTACATTATTTCATGTAAGGCAATAAACTGCTTCCATCTCAAATTTCGAATTACAATAGAATTTACTAAAAAAGACTAAAAAAATCCCGGAAAAGAAGATTTATCCTAATGTGATTTGTGCAGATTCAATAAAGTGCAAATTCTTACTCATCTTCAATCTCTACTTTGAGTTTGAATCCAGACACGGAGAGGGTCCCAGATTTTCATACCTTTATTACACGGATTCCTCCCTTTTCGCCTATATATGGCTGTTTCTAGACATTGCTAACTACTTACCAAGCCATTGTTGAAATGTCGGTGCATTAGCACACACCCAGGCAGTCGCGATACACATTCGTAAAACCGCCATAGAAATAAAAATCAGTTCATGCCCTGCCCTACGCCGATTAGTCTCAAAAGTCCTGAGCAGGATTACACACTCAGGGCCTGATTCTGATGCGGGTTGGAAATGCTTCCCGACCGAATCGGGTTGGAAATGGTTTCCGACCCACTCGTATCGGGAGAGTTCGACCGACCAAGTACGATGCATCCGGATGCTTCCAGATACGATTTGGTTGAGCACATGTTCCTAACCGCATCAGAATCAGGCCCTGGGTGGGAATGCTTTCCAACCCGCATCAGAATCAGGCCCTGGGTGGGAATGCTTTCCAACCCGCATCAGAATCAGGCCCTGGGTGGGAAAGCTTTCCTAACCGCATCAGAATCAGGCCCTGGGTGGGAATGCTTTCCAACCCGCATCAGAATCCGGCCCTGGGTGGGAATGCTTTCCAACCCGCATCAGAATCAGGCCCTGGGTGGGAAAGCTTTCCAACCCGCATCAGAATCAGGCCCTGGGTGGGAATGCTTTCCAAACCGCATCAGAATCAGGCCCTGGGTGGGAATGCTTTCCAACCCGCATCAGAATCAGGCCCGGGGTGGGAATGCTTTCCAACCCGCATCAGAATCAGCCCCTATGTGTTATTTCAGTTTTTAACACTTCTGATAAAAACGTTATGATATCTTTATTACATTTCTGCAAAACCTGACATGATGCAAAAATATGAACCCTCTCTGCATTACAGAGTGCACAGCGAGGACAACATGTTCCCTTCCCTTAACCCCTTTTCAAGATTTTGTCAGGTGTATAATACAAAAAGAAACACGTTTTATTAAACTGTGCCTGTGACCTAGCAGACATAAAAAATGTCTCGTCGGACAGCCCTACCTTCACCTTTCATTTTTTGGAGGTTTGTCCATAGCTGCTTACTCTACTTTGGGTTATCCTTTCAATAATTTAAACTTTCCCAAATTTAGCCTGTTCCCGTCCTTTCCGTTCAAGAAGATCTCTCATTTGAATTTTAAAAAATCCAGCAAATTCAAAGTAAAATCTTCTTTCAGTTCTTCGAAGGATCGAAGACCAGTGGGGGAAAAGAAACAGCCAATTCTAATTACACCCGCTCACTTGCATTTTCCCATACAAGTGTCTCTAAATACTTCTGGGAGTGTAAAATTAGTATTTACGGGTGTGTGGAATGATAATCTACCAATGCCACATGCTCTCAGCATGGCACTGCATTCTTTAAAAACACTCAAGATGGTCTTGAGCCGGACTTTCTTGCAGTAGCTGTCATGCAACTGATGCCACCGACAGCCACTGGTTTCTTTCCCTAATGTAAGTCCAAAGGGGGAGGGGATCTTATCCTTCTGCCCATTGTCCATCATCATTCTTTAGCTCACTCCGCCACCCCAGTGCAGACATGGCCATATGCAAATCAGTCTGACCCTGTGCCTCATGGGAACAGTCCAGCCCGAACTGCCAAGCCATGTCTTCCCTGGACTGGAAACAAGCATCCTGTGACCGGTTTCTGGCTAATCAGCCGTCATCAGCCAGGCTAGCTTGAATTCAGTGGCAAAGTGAGCACGGGAGCCACGTCTGGGCATACCATGCCAACTTACTGCCAAAAAAGCAATACCAAAAGGGATGATGGAAGGAGTGTTGAACATTGCAAGCACTCACCCCCAGTCAACTGATCTGGGTTTAATCCAACATCATTCTTTAGCTCACTCCGCCACCCCAGTTTAGACATGGCCATATGCCCTGAAGGCATGCCAAAGGCAAGCCAGTCTGCGCCCATCCATGCAAGGACGATGCCCAGTGACAGGAACCCTGGTCTTGTCCATTCCCACTACTACCTACTGCGACCCTCCGTGCCCTCAACCCCAGCCACCCTTCCACAAGCTGGTGCCTCACTGCCCCACACAACATCGAGGGAGCCTTATCTTGCGCTTCCTGCAAATTCTCATGCACCTACCCACACCCAACACTCACCGCATCCACACCAGCAGCACCCAAAACCCCACTCTCTCGTAAAGGCTGAGTCCGGCCTACACTTGGGAGAGAGTGAAACCCCTGGTAAGGGCTGAGTCCGGCCTCCACTTGGGTGATAGTGAAACCCCTGGTAAGGGCTGAGTCCGGCCCCCACTCGGGAGAGAGTGAAACCCTTGGTAAGGGCTGAGTCCGGCCTCCACTTGGGAGAGAGTGAAACCCCTGGTAAGGGCTGAGTCCGGCCTCCACTCGGGAGAGAGTGAAACCCCTGGTAAGGGCTGAGTCCGGCCTCCACTCGGGAGAGAGTGAAACCCCTGGTAAGGGCTGAGTCCGGCCTCCACTCGGGAGAGAGTAAAACCCCTGGTAAGGGCTGAGTTGGTTGAACTTTTTAGCGTTTCAAGTCTCATCATAATTTTGGTTCTAACTCGAAGGAATAGACTAAATGTAACCTGATTTCTTGCGCTACCAGTCAAGACAATTAGTAGTTGAAACAATTCCAGGGAAGGCAGCTCCACAGAGACAAACCCGTTTGGCTGAAGAATAAAGAACATGATTCATGAATATTATTGTTCAGTTCATATAACTTTCTATCACAGCCAGATGACTTAACCAGGGGTGTTGAACTATTGAAGGAGAGGGAGAGAAATGTTTAATGAAACTCTTTAGGGAATGTATCCTTGTAGCAGTGTCTAGGATAGCTCGCAGCCCGGTGGCAGAGGGCTCGCGCGCATCTGCTGGAGCGCTGATATTTTATTTTAAAACCCTGGTCTCTTAGGCTGAATACGAGCAATTTTACCCCTATTTCTTGCCTCATTCGTCCTGCTGACTACAAGCAGCGACAACGCTTTTAACCTTCCCTCAGTGGCCCTGCTGACGACTAGCCGCCACACTCACCTTCACAGTCCGCCTGAAGCCAGTAATCCGCCGTGGGCTGACCGCTTAACGGCGACCCCGGCGACTGCGGGCGCCATCTTGGGTTGGGTTGTCGGCCTGATCCATCCTAGCCACACCCCCCTAGTCACACTGCTACTTAGGACCCTCCTCCCCTCCTCACCAGCGATAGCTCGCAACCCGGTGGCAAAGGGCTCGCGCGCATCTGCTGGAGCGCTGATATTTTATTTTAAAACCCTGGTCTCTTAGGCTGAATACGAGCAATTTTACCCCTATTTCTTGCCTCATTCGTCCTGCTGACTACAAGCAGCGACAACGCTTTTAACCTTCCCTCAGTGGCCCTGCTGACGACTAGCCGCCACACTCACCTTCACAGTCCGCCTGAAGCCAGTAACCCGCCGTGGGCTGACCGCTTAACGGCGACCCCGGCGACTGCGGGCGCCATCTTGGGTTGGGTTGTCGGCCTGATCCATCCTAGCCACACCCCCCTAGTCACACTGCTACTTAGGACCCTCCTCCCCTCCTCACCAGCGATAGCTCGCAGCCCGGTGGCAGAGGGCTCGCGCGCATCTGCTGGAGCGCCGATATTTTATTTTAAAACCCTGGTCTCTTAGGCTGAATACGAGCAATTTTACCCCTATTTCTTGCCTCATTCGTCCTGCTGACTACAAGCAGCGACAACGCTTTTAACCTTCCCTCAGTGGCCCTGCTGACGACTAGCCGCCACACTCACCTTCACAGTTCGCCTGAAGCCAGTAACACGCCGTGGGCTGACCGCTTAACGGCGACCCCGGCGACTGCGGGCGCCATCTTGGGTTGGGTTGTCGGCCTGATCCATCCTAGCCACACCCCCCTAGTCACACTGCTACTTAGGACCCTCCTCCCCTCCTCACCAGCGATAGCTCGCAGCCCGGTGGCAGAGGGCTCGCGCGCATCTGCTGGAGCGCTGATATTTTATTTTAAAACCCTGGTCTCTTAGGCTGAATACGAGCAATTTTACCCCTATTTCTTGCCTCATTCGTCCTGCTGACTACAAGCAGCGACAACGCTTTTAACCTTCCCTCAGTGGCCCTGCTGACAACTAGCCGCCACACTCACCTTCAAAGTCCGCCTGAAGCCAGTAACCCGCCGTGGGCTGACCACTTAACGGCGACCCCGGCGACTGCGGGCGCCATCTTGGGTTGGGTTGTCGGCCTGATCCATCCTAGCCACACCCCCCTAGTCACACTGCTACTTAGGACCCTCCTCCCCTCCTCACCAGCGATAGCTCGCAGCCCGGTGGCAGAGGGCTCGCGCGCATCTGCTGGAGCGCTGATATTTTATTTTAAAACCCTGGTCTCTTAGGCTGAATACGAGCAAGTTTACCCCTATTTCTTGCCTCATTCGTCCTGCTGACTACAAGCAGCGACAACGCTTTTAACCTTCCCTCAGTGGCCCTGCTGACAACTAGCCGCCACACTCACCTTCACAGTCCGCCTGAAGCCAGTAACCCGCCGTGGGCTGACTGCTTAACGGCGACCCCGGCGACTGCGGGCGCCATCTTGGGTTGGGTTGTCGGCCTGATCCATCCTAGCCACACCCCCCTAGTCACACTGCTACTTAGGACCCTCCTCCCCTCCTCACCAGCGATAGCTCGCAGCCCGGTGGCAGAGGGCTCGCGCGCATCTGCTGGAGCGCTGATATTTTATTTTAAAACCCTGGTCTCTTAGGCTGAATACGAGCAATTTTACCCCTATTTCTTGCCTCATTCGTCCTGCTGACTACAAGCAGCGACAACGCTTTTAACCTTCCCTCAGTGGCCCTGCTGACAACTAGCCGCCACACTCACCTTCACAGTCCGCCTGAAGCCAGTAACCCGCCGTGGGCTGACCGCTTAACGGCGACCCCGGCGACTGCGGGCGCCATCTTGGGTTGGGTTGTCGGCCTGATCCATCCTAGCCACACCCCCCTAGTCACACTGCTACTTAGGACCCTCCTCCCCTCCTCACCAGCGATAGCTCGCAGCCCGGTGGCAGAGGGCTCGCGCGCATCTGCTGGAGCGCTGATATTTTATTTTAAAACCCTGGTCTCTTAGGCTGAATACGAGCAATTTTACCCCTATTTCTTGCCTCATTCGTCCTGCTGACTACAAGCAGCGACAACGCTTTTAACCTTCCCTCAGTGGCCCTGCTGACGACTAGCCGCCACACTCACCTTCACAGTCCGCCTGAAGCCAGTAACCCGCCGTGGGCTGACCGCTTAACGGCGACCCCGGCGACTGCGGGCGCCATCTTGGGTTGGGTTGTCGGCCTGATCCATCCTAGCCACACCCCCCTAGTCACACTGCTACTTAGGACCCTCCTCCCCTCCTCACCAGCGATAGCTCGCAGCCCGGTGGCAGAGGGTTCGCGCGCATCTGCTGGAGCGCTGATATTTTATTTTAAAACCCTGGTCTCTTAGGCTGAATACGAGCAAGTTTACCCCTATTTCTTGCCTCATTCGTCCTGCTGACTACAAGCAGCGACAACGCTTTTAACCTTCCCTCAGTGGCCCTGCTGACGACTAGCCGCCACACTCACCTTCACAGTCCGCCTGAAGCCAGTAACCCGCCGTGGGCTGACTGCTTAACGGCGACCCCGGCGACTGCGGGCGCCATCTTGGGTTGGGTTGTCGGCCTGATCCATCCTAGCCACACCCCCCTAGTCACACTGCTACTTAGGACCCTCCTCACCAGCGATAGCTCGCAGCCCGGTGGCAGAGGGCTCGCGCGCATCTGCTGGAGCGCTGATATTTTATTTTAAAACCCTGGTCTCTTAGGCTGAATACGAGCAATTTTACCCCTATTTCTTGCCTCATTCGTCCTGCTGACTACAAGCAGCGACAACGCTTTTAACCTTCCCTCAGTGGCCCTGCTGACAACTAGCCGCCACACTCACCTTCACAGTCCGCCTGAAGCCAGTAACCCGCCGTGGGCTGACCGCTTAACGGCGACCCCGGCGACTGCGGGCGCCATCTTGGGTTGGGTTGTCGGCCTGATCCATCCTAGCCACACCCCCCTAGTCACACTGCTACTTAAACGACCACTATGCGTCAGAGCAGCGGACGAGCGCAGCGGGCGCGTCGTAGGCGCGCCGGAGTCACGCCAGAGTTAAGCCCGTCTGCGCCCGTTTGCGGCTGGCCGGGGCCCGGGACCGGCCATTATGCCCATCCACCCATCATGTACTCTTCCACGACCATTCTCTCCCTCTGGCACCCACGCCCCCCCCCCTCTTACAGTGCGAGAGCGTATTGCCTCTCTTGACCTACGTAATTCCTCTGCCGTACTCTTACGGCCTAGCGAGCTATTGCAACAGCCGTCCGATGTTTCCTCATTCCCCACCCGTCTGCTACCTAAGCACGGTCCCGTGTCCCCTCGCACTCTGGGTACCCCCCTGCCTACCACCACAGCGATCCTCCTCAACACTAGGTCTGCCGCTGGGCACCATCTCGAGTTATTCCATCTGCTTGACTCCCGCCAGCCAGACCTACTATTCCTTACGGAAACATGGTTCAGGGACGACTCCCTTCCGAGCCTCTTGTCCATGCTGCCCTCCACTTACTCTGCCATCAGAATGGATCGCCCTGGGGGAAAAACTGGGGGAGGCGTTGCTCTGATCACCCGTACAGATTTCCACTTCCAGACACTACCTTCCCTTCCTATTCCCGCCGTGGACTGTCTAGTAGTCCGTTCCTCCTCTTTTGGGGTTCCTCTGACTTGTGTGCTCATCTACCGGCCGCCCCAACCCACCCCCGATTTTCTTTCCTCTATTGAGGACCTTTTGGCCACTCTAGTAGTGAACAACTCCGCAATTCTGGTGCTTGGGGACCTGAACTACTGGCCGAACGACCCAGCTGAAGATCTAAGATCCAAGGAGTTCACGGCCCTGCTCACCAGTCTCAACTTTCTTCCCCAACTCAGTATGCCTACCCATACCAAAGGCCATCAATTAGATCAAATCTGGACCCTTAATATCCCCATCAACTCCCCCACCATCTCGCCCTGTTCCTGGTCAGACCACTCTCTTATTTCTTTTGCAGTAGCCCTTGGACGGCCGCCTAAACCCCCCCCGCCTAGAAACATCTGGGCCAGAAAGTGGGATAAGGCTGACCTCCCCGCGATCTGCTCTTCCCTTGCAGCTTCCAGCCCCGAGCTCGGCGGCCTACCCCTCTCCACTCAGCTCACAGCCATTAACACCTGGCTGTCAAACGCGTGCAACACTACTCTCCCCCTTAAGAGAGTGGCCATCAAACGTGCCCATGCGGCCAACAGATGGTTTACCCCTTCCCTTAGAGCTAAAAAACTTGCGACACGCAGAGCCGAACGAGCGTGGCGGCGTTCCTACTGCCCCTCTCTTAAAATAAGCTACTGCTCGGTACTCAACGAATATAAAAGGGATATACTAAAAGCTAAAGCTGAGTACTTTTCCGGCAGAATCCTGGCAGCAGAAAACCAATCTAAAGAAATATTCGCCACAGTCCATGAGCTCGCTGCCCCTGACAGGGCGACTCCTAAAATTCCCCCATCCCAAACCCTCTGTAACTCCCTTAATTCCTTCTTTATTGAGAAGGTAGCCCTCATTAAGGCCAACATCCCTTCATCACTCCCGGTACCACTTGCTGCTCACTCCCCCTCCTCTGTCTTACCCCTTACCCAGTTCCCCCCTTTGACACGAGATACTCTCCTCCCCTTACTGGCCCAGGTAAAATCGGGCTCCCCCCAGGACATTGGTCCTGCTTTTGCCCTGAAAGAGTTTTTTTCCAACTGTTGCTCCCCTCCACTTACTTTAATTAATCACTCCCTTACAACTGGCACTGTCCCCCATGCTTACAAACCGGCAGTCATCATTCCGATCCTGAAAAAGGCAGGCACTGATCCCTCCCTGCCTGCTAACTACCGTCCCATCTCCCTCCTTCCCTATCTGGCCAAGGTCTCAGAGGCCCATGTCACCAGGACCCTGAGTTCCTTCGTGGAATCGACTGGCCGCCTCTCTCCCCGCCAGGCGGGCTTTCGCCCACTGCACTCTACCGAGAAGGTAGTTGTGTCGGTGATGGACAAACTGAGGGAAGGCATTGACACCGGCCGCCCCCAGGCCCTGGTCCTGTTAGATCTGTCCGCCGCATTCGACACGGTGGACCATGGCATTCTGTTGACCCGTGTCGAAGCGGCGGGCATCGAGGGCATGGCCCTGACCTGGCTCCGATCTTTTCTAACAGACAGAGAGCAGGCCGTCCATCTAGCCAACTTCGCTGCTCCACCCCGGAGAGTGACCTGTGGTGTTCCCCAGGGTTCCTCCTTGTCTCCTTTGTTGTTTAATTTATACATCTCACCCCTCATTTTTTCTTTACAGCAGATGGAGGTCTCGGTGTTCAACTACGCCGATGACCTCCAACTTATCTTTAACCTTTCCTGCTCCCCCACCTCTGCCCTGAACTTCCAAAGGGTCATGCTTTTCATTCAAGGATGGATGAACTGCAACCACCTTAAATTAAACCCCGACAAGACCGAATTGGTCTTGACGGGTGGTGGCTGCAGTCCCTGGTCCCCCGCTTTTTGGCCCCTTTCCCTTGGCCCCCCTCCCCTCCCAGTTCCCAAAGTTAAAACCCTGGGCATCTTCATCAATCCCCAGCTCACTCTTCACGCACAGATAAACTCAGTGGTGTCGGCTTGTTTTTTTTCCCTCCGCACCATCCGTAAGGTCGCCCGATTCTTTTCTGTCACCGCACTCAAGCTCATCCTCATGGCCATGGTGCAATCGCGCCTTGACTATGGGAATGTGATCTACAATGGCGCCCCGGCCTACCTGATCCGCCGGCTCCAATTGATACAAAATCAGGCGGCCCGCCTGATTTATGGTCTCTCTAAATCCAACCATGTGACCCCTCTGTTGCAGTCTTTGCATTGGCTACCGGTGAGGGAGAGGGCCCTATTTAAACTGGGCTGCATCACGTATCAGGCTAGGGCCGGGACCGCCCCCGCTTTCCTCTGTGAAGCCATCTTACCCTACCTCCCGACCAGAGAGCTCCGCTCCACTCACCACGCTCTCCTGTCAGTCCCCCGTTTTAGGAAGCAGAAGTCCGGAGGGGCCAGATTCGCGGTGCTGGCTCCATCGTTTTGGAACTCGCTTCCTCTTGCACTTAGGACCTCATCGTCCTATCTGGAATTCCGTAAACTACTCAAGACGTTTTTGTTTTCCAGATCTGTAGCACCTTAGTTCCTTGTCTTGCCTCCACCGATACACTGCTATCCAGCGCCATGAAACCGTCCCGGTAAAAGTGCGCTTAAGAAATATTTTAAAATTCAAATTCAAATTCAAATCAGGTGTAGCTAAGGTGTTAAAAGGTTAGCGTTGAACAAGTGGCTTCACCTGATCCCCTTTATCTTGCAGCCTAATTTTAAGAGAGCCAGTATAGAAACAGAAAACCTCAAAAAAGCAGAATAGAGAGAGAGTTCTAAGTTCACCAAACAGGGTAAAAATAACTAATCCTTCAAAAGCGGGGGAAGTTTTACGGGGAACTCAAAACTTAGGTTCCATCTGAATATTATGTATGCTTTCTTTTTGAAATCTCGCTCCTCGCAGTTCCTATCCCCTAAGCCCCTTTCCCTTGCCTGGCCACTCCAATACTCTGTGCTAATACAGCATTCAGAGTTGGTGGTGCCTGGGGGTGGATCTCTCAATCTTACTACAAACCCCGAGGAAGAACTGTTTGAGAGAAAGACACCACTGTCCTCCGACTGCTGAAGAAACCCCCTTAAACCCTTTAACGCTCGCCAAGCACAGGCCGATCTCCCTGCTACCATTCCCAGTTTACATCCTAGAGAAAATGGTCAACAGACACTTTGTTGAATACCTCAAGGACCAACAGCTCCTCAAAACTACTCAGTCTGGTTTGAGAACCAAACACAGCTTGGAAACTGTCCACATCCCCGCCATGGATGACATCCGCATGACTCTGGACAGAAGAGACATGGTGATCTCATTCTCCTGGTCCTCTCTGTAGAGTTTGAGACAGTCTCCCTCCCCATCCTTATCCAACGCCTCCAGGAGATCAGAATCCAACGAGACGCACTCCGATGGATCTGCTTCTTCCTGACTGGAAGAACCAAGTCAGTCAACCTGTCACCGTACACGTTGCATGCCGGTGACCTTGTCTGCTGAGTTCCACGCAGATCTTCCCAGAGCCCAACCCTCTTCAACGCATACATGATCCCTTTAGCTAGAATCCCCACTCTCATAACATCAACGTCCTCTCCTATACTGACACACAACTGTCTCTCATGGCCAAGACGCCCAGTACCCGGGTGAAGTTTCATTCCTGTTCGACTGGAATTGCCCACTGGATGAAGATCAACTGTCTAACGCACTTGTGGTTCTGAAAAATATGGATCCGTAACAGTACCGGACTCGAGAATAAAAACTTCGTCGAAATAGGACGAATTTGGTATCAAAAGACCGGAAATGACGAGTACATCAAGGACATGTATTTTCAGTATATTCGAGTGACAATTTCACCTCGAAATCGTCATTTACCTTCTGAACCCTTAGTTGCATGTTGCCCTTTTCATAGGCCTTAATCCAGTCGAATTTGATTCCACAAGGACACGTACTCCTTAATCGACTTCTTCCTGACCTCAGTACAAGTTAGAACCATTGCCCCAGGCCGAGCTCGTTAGGTCAGTTCCCTCCCAGTGGCCAAGCAAGATAGTATCTAGGCCCAAACGGCCATAAAGCCATTTCAGCACGCACACCTGCCATATCTCGCTCACATCTTTCTTCTTTCCTTTGCCTCACTTATTTTATGGTGGGGAGGTGACCATTTTTATTAGGGGTCCAGCGATATCTGATGAAATGTTGGGCCTTGCCGGATGATTTGTTATGGGCATCACAACGTGAAATATGTACATGTCATCATGACTCTGCTTTCTTTTTGTAATCAGTAACCATAAATGAAATACCGCGCACCCAAGGAATGTTTCGCCAAAGGGCAAATGTTATGTATAAGAAGAGAAGCCTAACTTTGTGAAAGGGTGCAGTCTCCTGAATATACTGGCATTGTACTTCTAGGACCCTGTCACCTTGGTTGCAGCCAATAAACTAATCTTTGACTTCACCTAGAAGACTCTGAAGTTTCTGTGGGTCTGACTCAGGAGAACCCGAGGTCTTTGGTGTGTTGATCCCCTGGCACCGCTGAGTTACCGGTTCGGTACCGGTCCCTAAAAACCCAGTACCTCATTTGGCGCCCAACGTGGGGCCATTCCAGTGGTACCAATCAGCCTGAAGATCGTGAGGAGCTTCGTGTGAAAATTCCGGAGGAGGGCCCACCACCTCATCGACCCCTGCATGTCGACGTGGTCCGAAGGTCTTTACTGCGAGGTTCCCCGCTTCCCGACGGCTACAAGGACTGCTGCCCTGGCTATCGCACTGATGTTGGACCCTTGACATTTTCGGTAGAGCGAAACGCTGAGACGAGTCTTCTGGTGAAGCCATCGATAATTTTCAGTTAAGTATAAGTGGAGCGTCTCCTAGTCCTTAGTTGGACTTACTTTGTATATCTTAGAGATACATAAAGGTTTTTTATTGGTTCTTGCAAGTACCATAACCGAAGGACTCGTGTTTTCACGAGCAATATCGTAATCGATAACTCCTTTGAAGTTTTGGAACTAGACTAGAGAGAAAGGATGCCTAGTCTTAGACTCGGGAATTTGTTTTGTCTTGGTAATAATAATAGGGACTCCCGATTGGAGGACTCATGTCCGGTTCCTCCAGTTGGAACTCCGACTTACGAGCTATACGCTAAACATGGGGTAGGCCCCATCGTTTACAACGAGGTATGGATTAAATACACTAGGAAAGATGGTGTTTTAAAATGGCCCCAATATGGTAGCTTTGATTCTGAAATCTTAGACAACCTTGAAGTTAAACTCTTCAAAAAGAAAGCCCGGCCGGCGATGTTTGACTCTTTCCGCATATGGCGCAAAGAAGCCAAACAAAAAGAGATTAAATTAGCTAAGAAAAATAAGAGAGAAGAGGGACTTTCAGTAATGCAAGCTGCCGTGCAGTTTAAAGATAATGAGGAAGAGCAGATAAATGAACAATTGCACAGGCAACGTAAAATGGCAATAGATAAGTGTTATCCAGTTTTGCCGTCTCTTCAGCAAGGGAAAGCAAAAGAGCGTGAAAAAGACCAATTAATGTCGCAATTGTTAACCTCGCCACCGCCCTATGCGCAGAATGCTACCGCACCCCCGCAACCTTTAGTTGCACAAGCTGCGCCTCTGGCTTTTCCACAGCACCCACCAGCTGTTCTTCAACTGGCTCCTACTTCTTCGGTGCAGCCTCCTCTAGGCCCACCGACCAATTCTGTTGCTCCTGTGTTTTCTACGATCTTGCCTACTGTACTTTCTACAAATGCCCCTTCTATGATTTTGCCTAGTACCACATCTATTATTCCTCATACCTCTTCTGTCATCTCTGCATCCGCTTTACCTCACCCCGTTCTTTCATCTGTTTGTTCTTCCGTTTCACCTTCCCTTCGGCAGAAAATGGCCAGTACTGTTACTAATCTTCTTTTACCACTTTTCGGGTCGCCTGCTACGACCCCTAACATAGGAAAAAGACAGTTGCGAAGTCAACTGCCCGATTATCAAGAGAGAGATTCCCTGAATAATTTAGCTCGGAAATGGGTCATGGACACTGCAAAATATGATTTACAGTCTGTCATGGAAGTTTTCCATCAATGGGAAACAGCGACACAGAGATATGTGTTCGAACAGATGTGTGTTTTTCTTTGCGAAGATTTAGAAGACAATGATCAGGATTGCCTCCCACAAGAGATGTGTCGTATAAGGTTTCATTTTAGTCTGGGTATGATTGTAGGTCCCGATGTGGAAGAAGCAGTTGAAATGCTATTATCACATCGAAGTAAGGGAAGTAGTTCTGGGTCACCATCAGAATCTAGTGCATCTAGTAGGAAAAAGGCACGACAATACCCTATGAGAGAAGTTCCCCCACAGTGGAGAGAGGGTGACGCGACAGCTGTCCCACCTGTCCTGCCCCACTTTCACCGAGTATGGGTACATGTTCCATGGAAGCGAGCTGAAGTTTTAGCACTCAAACAAACACTACCAGATCCGCGTAAAAATCCTGCAGGGTACTATAAAGAATTGTCGCAAACTGCTGGATCATGTATTATGAATTTAGCCGATATCGATATGTTATTCGGGAACGTCGTTCCACAGCCTTTATGGGGAAAAATTCGTCATGAAGATCATGACCAGGAATTAGGTGACACGTGGGCTAATATTACTGTTGCAGATGCACGACAAGTTGGTGGTGCAAAACCTGAGCCCCTGATAGCGGAACTACCTGGTAGGATAATAGATTACATGAAGACAATAATGCCTGCGATACGTGTAAATTGGGATAAGTTATCTGCATGCAAGCAAAAGAAAGAAGAAACTGTGTCAGATTTCTTCACCAGATTTGAAGAAACATTCATTGACCACAGCGGTCAAGATATGACCACAGAAGGTGGTCAGAGATTGTTCGTCGATAAATTTGTGCACAATCTGCTTCCAGACTTGTGTAGAAAATTGAAAGATTCAGAAAGCTCTTGGGCAGTCTCATCTTCAGCCCAGATATTAGCTACCGCACAATACTATGAGAATAGAGACAAGGATGAGAAAGATAAAGTAGAGAAGAAAACTAGAGAACTCAAAACGAAGGTTTTGCTACAGCAAGCATATCCTCCACGTGGTGGTGGTAACATAAATAATAATGGTCCGAATCACTACCGGAACACTTTTCAGCAACCGCAGAGAAACTTGCAGAGATTCGATTACAATCAAAACCGCGTAGGTCCCAATCAGTGTTTATACTGCAAACAAGAAGGTCATTACAAATATGACTGTCCTGCCCTGCCGCAACGTACGAACGAGTTTTCTGGTGTACGAGGCCGTGGTAGTCAGCAAGCGCCTAGAGGTAGAGGGCGTGGAAACACCCCTCAGGACGCACGTCCCCCTCCACCACAAAACTCTATGAACAGGTTTGACCAGCAAAATAACGTATCTGACAGGACAGCTCAATACTACGTCGATGAGTATTACACAGAAAATGAGCAGTGGGAGAATAACGATTGCTAGGACAGCCTTAGACGAAGAGAGGGAGTTGTTTCAGTTCCAGTAGATCAGAGTGGACCTTACGTTGAGGTGATTACATCGGGTGTGTCAGAACCTTTTCTGTTGGATACTGGTGCTACAAAGAGTTCTATTATGCACTCCAAACTCCCTGTCGCACCTTTGTCTGGCGAAATGAACGTTTCCGTAGGTTTTTCTGGCGCCCCGGTTAGAAATCCGATTTCTGACCCTTTATCTCTTTCTGTTGGTCCTTGTGAATTCGAAGCACCCCTTATTTTGACAACAGGTTGTGGTGAAAATTTGCTAGGATTAGATTTGCTAAAAAGATTGTATGCGACTTTGTACTGTTCTCCCTCAGGAGTACAACTGACTTTAGGTAAGAAAGTGGTCTCTCCCATGTATTTGTCGAGAAATACGCTTCCAACAGAATTGACACTTCTTCCGGATATTCTTTGGGCTACTGGTCCGAATGATGTAGGTCTTTTAGAAATTCCGCCATATGTTGTAACATTGAAGTCGAATGTCAAAATGCCACGAATTCCCCAATACCGAATATCGAATGAGGGCGAAAAAACTTTGCTAGCGATTGTTTACGAGTTGATTGAGAAAGACGTAATAGAGGAAACACGAGGAAATGTTTGCAATAGTCCTGTTCTGCCTGTTTTAAAACGAACTGACCCTTCTCAGCCACCTGTGTATAGATTTGTGATTGATCTTAGGGAAGTAAATAAGATAGTGGTGCCACAATTCCCAGTCGTCCCCGACATTACAACATTATTGACTATGATTCCAGCATCCGCATCATGGTTTTTGGTGATTGACCTGAAGAATGCTTTCTTCAGTATCCCGATCGCGGAGGAGAGCAGGGATATTTTTTCCTTTAGTTTAGGTGGTCGCAGTTTCCGCTTTAAACGCGCTCCTCAAGGCTACTGTGAGAGCCCCTCAATATACAGTCAAGCTCTGAAAAGTCAGCTTGACGCAATGGTTTTGCCCAAAGGTTCCACTCTCGTACAGTATGTGGACGATTTGCTCATAGCCGCGGATACTGAGAAAATATGTAAAATGGCCACATTGGCACTACTGCGTCATCTATGTGATCTACATCACAAGGTGTCACTTTCCAAGCTCCAATATTGCCGACAAGAAGTGACCTACTTAGGTCATCTCTTATCGAAGGAGGGAAGGAAACTGACCCCAGAAAGAATTCAGGCAATAGCTAAATTGAATGTGCCAAGAACACAGAGAGAAGTACGCGCTTTCTTGGGCATTACATCGTACTGTAGACAGTGGATTCCAAATTTTTCGTTATTAGCCAAACCCTTATTGGCACTAACATGTACAAATACACCCAATCCCATTCCTTGGTCTGATGAGTGTCAGAAAAGTTTTCTCGAATTACGCACAGCATTATGTTCGGCCCCTGTGTTAGGTAACCCCAACTACAGTAAGCCTTTCACATTATATGTCCACGAGAAAGAGGGCTGTGCATTGTCTGTGCTGACTCAGTTATACGGAGATAGACAACGGCCATGCGCCTATTTTTCGTCAACTTTGGATCCGGTAGCACGAGCATTGCCAAGTTGTCTAAGGGCCACAGCAGCAGCAGCTGTTTCTATTCGACAGTCTGCAGGTCTAGTAATGAATAATACACTAATCGTGATGGTCCCGCATGCAGTAGACACATTGTTAAATAGGACCAAGACACAGCACTTAACTAGTGCTCGACTGTCCAGTTACGAATTGACGCTACTAGCAAGCCATGTGCACATCAAAAGATGCAGCACCCTGAACATCGCCACATTGTTACCAATTGCTGAGGAATCGGATGCTTCAGAAAAGCACGATTGTTTCCTCAGGACGGAGGAGGAGACCAAAGGGAGAGTTGATCTATCCGATACTCCTCTCGCCGAATGTGATGGTACATTATGGGTGGATGGTTCATGCTTTAAACTCCCAAACGGTAACGTGACTACAGCGTATGCTGTCACAACTCTGCACACAATCGTTGAAACTGCGCGAATACCACATGGTTCGGCTCAAGCCGCCGAACTCGTGGCACTTACGAGAGCATGTGTGTTATCAAAAGGAATGAAAGTGACTGTCTATACCGACAGTCAGTATGCTTTTGGAGTGGCTCACAGTTTTGGACGATTGTGGAGAGAACGTGGGTTCCTGACTTCGCATGGAGCTAAGATTCAGCACGGTCAGTTGGTGAATGAGCTTCTTGAATCACTGACGTTGCCCCTGAAAGTAGCAGTTGTGAAATGTAGTGCACACAAGAAAGTGATCGATGATGTTGGTCGTGGAAATGCATTTGCTGATGAAACTGCTAAAGAAACGGCAAAGAATGTGATGAGCCGAATGTATGTTGCGAGCCCAGAAAGATGGACTGGTGATGTTGGAATATGTGAAGACACAATAGAGAGTGTGAAGTCCATCCAAGCTGAGGCCACGGAGAAAGAGTTAAGCATGTGGAAAGAAAGTACAGGGAGAATGGATGTAAATGGTTGTTGGATTGAATCGACAGAGCAACAAAGATGGTTGTTACCCGATGCGTATGTGCCTGCAGTGGTTACAATGGCTCATGGGATGGCCCATATCAGCGCGAAAGGGATTTGCGAGTTATTGGCCCCAGTGTGGAAGAATTCAGGGATTCCCAAGTGTGCAGAGAATGTTGTCAAGAATTGCATGGTATGTCTGAAACACAATCCTGGTAGGGGAACCCCAACTCCAGCTGGTCATTTCGCACCTCCTACGTATCCGTTCGAGGTTTTGCAGCTAGATTTCATACACATGGAGAGGTGCAACAACTTAAAATATGTGCTCGTGGTTGTTTGCGCCTTCTCAAGATGGGTAGAAGCCTATCCCCTAAGGGACAATACTGCCTTGTCCACAGCGAAAGCCCTTGTGAAAGAGTTCTTCCCCAGGTTCGGAATGCCTAGAATGGTCTGGTCGGACAACGGAAGTGAATTTGTGGGTTGTGTGATAAAACGAGTGTGTGAAGGGCTAGGCATTAGTCAGAAGTTCCACGCTGCAAATCACCCCCAATCAGCTGGATTAGTGGAATGTTACAATGGCACGCTTAAACTTAAATTGGCCAAAATCCAAGCGAGCACGGGTCTTAAATGGCCCGACGCTCTACCCTTAGCACTCCTATCCACCAGAATGACTGTGCATTCGCGAATGAAACTCAGCCCCTATGAAATAGTCTTTGGTCGGCCAGCCAACATATGGGGAGTGCCTAGGCCCACGAAGTTTAGCGAGCTGCAACACCCAATTTTGCTTGACTATTTGTATGAATTGACGGCTAAATTGCGTGTTTTATATCAACAGGTCCACAACACCTTGCCTCCGGTTTCCGAGACACCGGGTCACTCCATTGACCCTGGCACCTGGGTTCTGGTCAAGAATTTCCAGAGAACAAGAAACGACCAGCCCAGATGGACCGGACCTCACCTCGTCCTCCTGTCTACAAGGACAACTGTTAAGGTGGAGGGGAAGGCCAATTGGGTCCACGGGATCCATTGTAAGAAAATACCTTTCCCTCTGCCACATGACCAATGGGTCCGGACAGGAGGCACTGACTCAAAGCGCACAATTGATGAACGCGTAAAAGAAGACAGTAAGAACATTTTTCAAGAAACTACGCCGCCATCAGAACAATTGAACTCTGTGGAACCTGAGCTACTATTTCCGGACCAGACAGCACCCGGGAAAAGACGCTATAATTTCCGACCGAGAAAAACAGACTAAAGTAAAAGTGATTTATTTTTGATCCGAGAGAAAAACCCGTGGACTAATAAAATAACGAGTTTTTTCCTTCCAAAATGCTATTTTGAAAATGCAGATTCTCCCATCTAGGTAACTTGCTTATTTTTGTTTTTTTGAACCGCCATCCGGGTTCCGCTGCTAGGGTCGCGGTTGACTAAAGACTTTTGGGTGCAGCTGACAACAATAGGTTGCTGGTTCCAGTTGGTCGAAGGGAGCCACCCTAGACTGACGGAAGCATCCTTTAGCAGAAACAACCTACCGCCGCGGGCAGCACCTTAGAGAGGATGGAGTTTCCTGATGTGGAGAGAACTGCCAGACAAATGAGCTTTAAGCAGAGACTTTTGAAAACAATGAGAAAGAAAATTTTTATAATGATGTGTATTTTTATGATATTTAGCGTAATGGTGTTTTTGATAAGCTATGTTTTATTCTCTTCTCATATGACATTCACGCCTACTACATCACCCATACCTCCCCCTACTGTTTCCTCTCATTCTTTCCACTCTTTGCCTGACCACGAATCAAATAGGAGATTAGAGTTCATTAATAACTCCTTCGTTCAGCTATTACACCAACACCAACTTGTAATGAACACAACCAACTGTTGGGTGTGTGGTCTCATGCCCCACACCACGGATAGAGGTATCCCCTATTTGGTCCTGCCATTTAGTCACAATGGGTCAGTATGGGCATATAGGACAATGTTCATATATGCACGAGAAATCCAACCCCTACGTTCTGTAAAAGACAACCTCAAGACTAGCGCCCTAGTGAAGGGTATAGTTGACATGATCAAGGAAGTGACTTCTTACGAAGATACCCCAGACGATGAGATACTTGCATATGTAGGTTGGAATGTGACCGGATATGGCACTACACTAAGTGAGAAACAGCAAGCTAAGAGATCGTCCCCTATCTGGATCGTGCCCCATCAAGGTCACCTGTGTCTGCAAGGTATTGGTAGGAATTCCAGAGCTCAGCTAGGGAAGAGTGTCTGCACAGAAACGTATGTTTTTGGATCTCAGACTTAACCTGACTGCTGAGCTCCAGTCGGATCGACTGATGACCCTTCAGAACCGGGTCGCTTTGGATGTAATACTTGCGGACCGGGGTGGAGTATGCAAATTGATCCAGTCCAGTTGTTGCATTTTCATTCCAGATAATGCTCCAACAGTGTACGGGGCCATCTCCAAACTACATAAGATTTCCGAATCTATTCATGTGGATAAAGGAGATTGGTCATTAATGGGATGGTTCTGGGAACTGATATCTGCCTGGGGATGGAAAATTCTGATGGTCATTGGGATGGTCTTAGCCATTCTTTTCCTGTTCTGTCTATGCATACAGTGTGCTCCTGCAATATGTGGCCTCTGTGCTACATCATGTGTAAGGAAGCCTGTGTCAAGACACGAACTCAGCACTAGAATGATGTTGCAGCAACACCTCAATGACTTTAGGAATATAGATCTGGACTCAGATTAACATGAGGATAGATTAATTGCCTATGTAAGGGCAAAAGGAGGGTCTGTGGTTCTGAAAAATATGGATCCGTAACAGTACCGGACTCGAGAATAAAAACTTCGTCGAAATAGGACGAATTTGGTATCAAAAGACCGGAAATGACGAGTACATCAAGTACATGTATTTTCAGTATATTCGAGTGACAATTTCACCTCGAAATCGTCATTTACCTTCTGAACCCTTAGTTGCATGTTGCCCTTTTCATAGGCCTTAATCCAGTCGAATTTGATTCCACAAGGACACGTACTCCTTAATCGACTTCTTCCTGACCTCAGTACAAGTTAGAACCATTGCCCCAGGCCGAGCTCGTTAGGTCAGTTCCCTCCCAGTGGCCAAGCAAGATAGTATCTAGGCCCAAACGGCCATAAAGCCATTTCAGCACGCACACCTGCCATATCTCGCTCACATCTTTCTTCTTTCCTTTGCCTCACTTATTTTATGGTGGGGAGGTGACCATTTTTATTAGGGGTCCAGCGATATCTGATGAAATGTTGGGCCTTGCCGGATGATTTGTTATGGGCATCACAACGTGAAATATGTACATGTCATCATGACTCTGCTTTCTTTTTGTAATCAGTAACCATAAATGAAATACCGCGCACCCAAGGAATGTTTCGCCAAAGGGCAAATGTTATGTATAAGAAGAGAAGCCTAACTTTGTGAAAGGGTGCAGTCTCCTGAATATACTGGCATTGTACTTCTAGGACCCTGTCACCTTGGTTGCAGCCAATAAACTAATCTTTGACTTCACCTAGAAGACTCTGAAGTTTCTGTGGGTCTGACTCAGGAGAACCCGAGGTCTTTGGTGTGTTGATCCCCTGGCACCGCTGGGTTACCGGTTCGGTACCGGTCCCTAAAAACCCAGTACCTCACACTGACAGACTTAAACCGTGATCTTCGGGAAAAGAACGTCAGCGTGGGACTCTACCTGGTGGCTAATAAAGATAGGACGAACATCTACCCTCACCACCCATGCCAAGAATCTCAGGATCGTCATAGACAGCAAACCTTGACCCGCCCGGTCAACGCAATCGCCTCCAAATGCTTCAACTCCCTCCACATCCTCTGCAAGACCTTAAAGTGGATCCTCACAGAATGCAGAAAGACCGTCACCCATAACGAGCAGACTGGACTACGGAAACGCCCTCGATGCCGGAATCAACAAAACCCTGCTACACAAACTCCAGACCAACCAGAACACCACAGCCAGACTCGTCCTCTGAACCGTATTCTAGTGTGGGCACCGTCAAATTTAGAGATGTACAAATAACAGTTTTGTAAATTCGCCATTGTGACAGAAATGCACAGATGAAAACATTGTCACAAACGGCATTTTTGTCCTACTCATTTTCAATATTTCGTTATTTCAACAGTCAGCATATTTGGGGAAAATCTTGAGGGATGTACACATATGACCCCTTTCTGAATTCTGAGTTGTGTCTACTTTCATAAATCTGCAGCTTTCCTGGATCCCCCCGGGTTTCACAGTAGATTACACCAAAAACTGGAAGAAAGTTGAGAGCACAAAAAAAGGCAAAATTGGCTAAAACTGTTGTAAAAATAACTGTTTTTGTCCCTACAAGCTGGGAAGATGGTAACCTTAGCACAGGAAATGTACAACGATGTCATTTATAGGAAAAAAACAGTTTTCTCTGGAGCACTTTTTCCCTATTTTTTCAAAAAATGTAAACATTTTGCTATATTTTGCCTATTTTCTGGGTCCCCTCCAGGGGAATCCAAAAACCCTGGGTACCTTTACAATCCCCTGGATGTTAGACATAAGAGGGTGCCAAATTTGCCATGGGTTCCTTTTGTGAAAAAAAGTTATGTACCCTAAGCACAAACTACCCAAAATACGTTAAAAGAAAGTGCTCAGCACGTGGGGGAGGGGAGAGAGAAGGGTCAGCATTTAAGGGGTCAATGTGAGCAGTTAACAAACATTTCAGGTACATTTTTTTTCCAGAGCGAACAATTAGGGGAATTTTTCAGAAGAAAACTACTAATCCAAACAAATCTGTGGTATTTGCACATTGGATCTTTCGTTAGTTGAAAGGGTTCTTTAAACATGAAGCTCCTGGTTTGATCGGAGTCAATTACAGGGCAGAAGTTACACAACATTGTGGAAAACAGAGGCAACATTGAGCACAGGGGTGCAGTAACATTTGTTGTACATGCACATGCAGTGTATACCTTTGAAATGTTTTATTCATGGGTGAACTTTGGTCCTATAGATGCAGGTACTACGCTTTCCACTCCTACAAAGATGCAGCCGTTACGACTCAGCCCCAAGCATATCACGACTCGGTGGACCCTTTCACCCTTCCAGTTCATAAGATTGGTTTGTTGGTCACTTAGCCCCCACATACCTCAGAATGTCAGACAGGGTTCCCTATCACCTGATACCGTACTGGCTCGGTACACACCGTGTCCTATATAGGTGGCTCAGACAGTATGTATTGCAGAACAAAGCAGGCAGAGCGGGTCGAGTGGGACCTGTACCACAGACACAGGGTTCCATACAAGCAATCTGTCCACGGACTATAAGCGCCACTACGGGCAAAGTGCCCGTAAAAAGCAACAACACTGCCTTCTGGATCGCTTGCAACACCAACCAGAGGAGCAGCATTGTGGCGATGAGACGTCCCCTTGGAATGGAGCCACCTTCAGAGGCGTACAACACCTGGGAAAGTATCTACACTGCTACGCAAGGCACACCCTCATTGGTGTTACTACCTGATGTACTAAGGAAAGTACAAATGAGTACAAGGCTGCACCCTCCCTAGATCTAGGAATGAGATGAGGTATCAACCGTACTACCCATGGCACGCCGTCATTGGTGGTACACCCGATGTACTAAGGCAAGAACAAATGAGTACAAGGCTGCACCCTCCCTAGATCTAGGAATGAGATGAAGTATCAACCGTACTACCCATGGCACGCCGTCATGGGCGGTACTATCCGATGAACTAAGGAAAGTAAAAATGAGTACAAGGCTGCACCCTCCCTTGATCTAGAATGAGATGAAGTATCAACCGTAGTACCCATGGCAGGCCGTCATGAGCGGTACTACCTGATGTACTAAGGCAAGACCAAATGAGTACAAGGCTGCACCCTTCCTTGATCTAGATGAGATGAAGTATCAACCGTACTACCCATGGCACGCCGTCATTGGTGGTACACCCGATGTACTAAGGCAAGAACAAATGAGTACAAGGCTGCACCCTCCCTAGATCTAGGAATGAGATGAAGTATCAACCGTACTACCCATGGCATGCCGTCATGGGCGGTACTACCCGATGTACTGAGGCAAGAACAAATGAGTACAAGGCTGCACCAGCCCTAGATCTAGGAATGAGATGAAGTATCAACCGTACTACCCATGGCACGCCGTCATGGGCTGTACTATCCGATGAACTAAGGAAAGTAAAAATGAGTACAAGGCTGCACCCTCCCTTGATCTAGAATGAGATGAAGTATCAACCGTAGTACCCATGGCAGGCCGTCATGAGCGGTACTACCTGATGTACTAAGGCAAGACCAAATGAGTACAAGGCTGCACCCTTCCTTGATCTAGATGAGATGAAGTATCAACCGTACTACCCATGGCACGCCGTCATTGGTGGTACTACCTGATGTACTAAGGTAAGAACAAATGAGTACAAGGCTGCACCCTCCCTAGATCTAGGAATGAGATCAAGTATCAACCGTACTACCCATGGCACGCTGTCATGGGCGGTACTACCCGATGTACTAAGGCAAGAACAAATGAGTACAAGGCTGCACCCTCCCTAGATCTAGGAATGAGATCAAGTATCAACCGTACTACCCATGGCACGCTGTCATGGGCGGTACTACCTGATGTACTAAGGCAAGAACAAATGAGTAGAAGGCTGCACCCTCCCTAGATCTAGGAGTTAAATAAATGGGAAATCTTAAAACAGTTTTCCTCAATAATGCTGAGCCGAGAAGCAGCGGCTTTGGCTATGCGCCAGAGGCTGCACCAATCCCTGTTCAAGAGTGTGAACAGGAGCCAACTAAAATGATTTTGAAACATATACTTCTGTGAGCGTCACAGCTTGGGGTCACGAGCCATCAAACCGCAGCTCACAACATAAAATTGAACTGAGGGTTCTGGTGAGGAAAAAACTACACCAGAGATTAGAAAGGATATAAAAAGACTAAAAAGACAGTAACACAAAAAGAAAAGGACTGGATTTCCATCAACTCAGAAGTCCAGCCAAGGTGGATACAATTTGACGGACCGTACAAAAATATAACAGCCAGACTGGCATCTGTATTCTAATTGTTAGAAGGGGCGATCTCAGGGGGGACAGAGTACGCTCTCCTGACCACCCCGTGACCCACCTCTCCCAGGAATGCTGCCGAGCACTGGCGTGAGGCCCTCACAGGGGAGGGCTTGGTATTTAGGATCGTACACACTGAGCTTCCACCCCGCTTATAAACGGACTCCACACATCTGAGTTCAGAATACAAGGTTCTTTATCAAACAGTAGATATGAGGTCAACGAGTACGTATTTACAAGTCGATCTAGGGATCGTACAGTCTTGGTTGCGGGGAGCATGGAAGCGGGACAGTCACAGTACTGGGAACAGTACGAAGCGTACCCTGCGCACAGCTCTCAATCCTCGAGCCGGGGGTACGGTAGATGGGGGTCGTACTGGCTACTCCACTCACTTCCTCTCGAGCCAGGTCGTATGGGTAGCGTCGAAGGACCAGCTGGGCCAGAATACTCCTCGAGCCGCGGCTAGACCAACAGGGCTCGAGCCGGAGTGAACGGAGTGTCTGTACGTTCTTGGGGAGCCGCGACCATGTCAGCAGGGCTCAAGATGTTCCAAAAAATGTCCTTCTTTGCAAGGATGAGCCGCGACGAGGTCAGCAGGGCTCCGAGGTTCCAACGAATGTCCTTCTTTGCAAAGATGAGCCGCGACGAAGTCAGCAGGGCTCGCACAGGTTTCCAAGTTCAGATGGCGTTCTTCTCCTAAGATGGCTGAGCCGCGACCACGTCAGCAGGGCTCTCTTCTCCAGGATTCCACTGTCCGCTAGTTCTCGAGCGGGCCTTGTTATAGCCCAGTTTCCCTTTGAAGTCCGGGCCCTCGCAGGCGGCTATCTCGTGCCCGAGGGCTGATTGTCGGGGTTTCCTGCCATCCGGCTCTTTGATCCTTTGAAGATGAGGCCAGGTCCAACACTAATAGCATTACTTCTCATTCTTTTTGGGCCAAGAGGAGTTGACGGACCGAATCAGGACAAGACGCTGAGGTTAGTGTAAAGAAGGAAGAGAAAGGTTGAACTCTATTACTCACTTCAAAAAGAAAGAAAGGAACTTGATTAACTAAAGAAAATGCCCTGCAAACTACGGATACTTCTGCAGAACAGGACTTGGGTGATGGCGCTGGTGGACAGCCCAGCTGAAGTGAAAATAGTGCGCCAGATTCTTCGAGAACTTCTGTTGGTGAGTCAGACTGAAGAATACATACAGTCTGAAACTCTGATGGACATCTAAATCCTCCAGATAGTGTTCTGATTGTAAAAATACTAATTGAGAGATATACATACACAAATTTAAAGCTATATTCTGCCCACATGTATCAGCTGCCGACAACATCCTGCTTGCAGAGGGTCAAAGTCCCAAGCCTTCATAAGGGATGAGCCCTCAGGAGAGGAGGTAAAATTGTTAGCATTTTCCTCCTACAAACCCGGGGACCTGAGGGAAAAGAATGCGTGTGAGTAAGTTTAAAGTAGGCTCCAGCGCAGTATGGAATCCAAGAAGGGTGGGATAAAGAATCTATTCTACAGGTCATTGCTGAGCCCCAAACACAGGCTCAATATCCTCCGAAGCCAGAAGCAAACACAACATTAAAGCTATCCGCGGTCAGCTGAAGATCACAGCATTATAATGCCTTTCAGTTGTACATTGAATAATCCTCTTTTTCCACTTTTAAAACCTGATTGAACATACAGAATAGTTTTAGATTAAAGTCACACACACTCTCATAAGCTGTACAATGGACTTTTCAGACAAAATATAATGCCTGAGAGGGAGTGTCTAAGCTCTTTCTCAGTTCTGTTATATATGATTGCCAGTGGTTTTAAGAAAAGTCCTGGTTTATTTGCAGCATCAATTATGGAGCTCTTACAGAAAGATCCATAGGCGCCATCTTACATTGACAACATTTACAAAACAGATGATGACGCGGAACAACACCTTACCAGGGCGGAGTGTACAGTGACAATACTGGCAGCAACAGATGCTGACGCGGAACGACACCCGACCTGGGCGGAGTGTGTAGTAATAATGCTGGCAGCAACACATGATGACGCGGAACGACTCCCGACCAGGGCGGAGTGTACAGTGACAATACTGGCCACAACAGAGGATGGCGCAAAACAGCACCCGACCAGGGCGGAGTGTATAGTGACACTACTGGCAGCAACATATGATTACTCAGAACGACACCTGACTAGGTCGGAGTGTATAGTGACAATACTGGCCACAACAGATGACACAGAACAACACCCAACCAGGGCGGAGTGTATAGTGACAATACTGGCCACAACAGATGATGACGCAGAACATCACCCTACCAGGGAGGAGCAGACAGTGACAATACTGGCCATAACAGATGATGACGCCGAACACCACCTGACCAGGGCGGAGTGTATAGAGACAATACTGGCCACAACAGATGATGACGCGGAACGACACCTGACCAGGGCGGAGTGTATCGTGACAATACTGGCCACAACAGATGATGACGCGGAACGACACCTGACCAGGGGACAGTGTATAGTAATAATACTGGCAGCAACAGATGATGACGCAATGGCTTGCATCTTTAAGTGGAGTTGATGTAACATTTGAGTATGATCTGACTCTCAGCATTCAAGAATGTATGCACTATACACAAAATATACCACAAAGTCCTAATATCCTACCCACTGAGGACTAAGAGAGTCTTCTATACAGATGGCTCTGCACGTCCTGCGGTTGTTATTACACAGAAATACTCCGTGACATGTGCTACATGCAGGGAAATTGTGAAAACGCCAACGTACCACTATAGACTCACATTAAAATCTTTGGTGACCGTCCTGATCCCTTCAGAGGCGGTTGCTCCTCACGCTGCTCCCTGCTCTGCTTGGCGCTTGTGGTATCCTAGCGCTTTAATTCCAGATTACTCTCTGCTAGCTCGCATTGCTCCCACAATCATTAGTGCCTGATTGCTTATTATATTTGTATCGTAGCGCTATATTGCGAAAGTGCGCTTTCACGATCTTTCAATTGTGCTGTGCTGCCTTTGCCTTAATATTTCATTTGTGCCTGATTGAGCCGGTGCCACTGCCATTTCCATCACGTTAATTAAGAGTGTGCCCCAATCCTGTTTCGCTTTTGGCTTGCTGCCATTTTGTTGTTTGTTGTTGTGCCTCCCTGCCCGGCTCTCCACCCCGCTCCCGCCTCCCAGCTGCTCCCCCCTCACCCCTCCCCCCTCCACCATTCACATATGACAGATGCCTTTGCGTGCAGCGGTCGCGCCCAATGCGCGCCGAAAGTGCGCCAAAGGTAAGCCCGTCTACGCCCGTCCGCGCCTGGACTGCGCCCAGGGCCAGACCCCCTGGCCCCCGCAAAATCCACTCCGCCCGCTTAACGTACGACGCCGCTACCCTCTCAGCCCTTAACCCCGGCCGCACACCACAATGCTACCATTCCGCCCCAGGACACAGCCATGGACCCTTCACCTGCCACTCCTGCAAGTTCGACTGCATCAAGACCCACAGCAAACCCACATACTCCAAACAGGGCTCCGACACTAACCACCTAAAGTGCATCTTGCTCAACACCCACTCGGTCCACAGACACTCCATTGAACTCTGGAACCTACTCGACACTACATCGCCGGACGTCGCCTTCCTTACAGAAACCTGGATGAACGCCTCATCAGCGCCCGACATCGCCATAGCAATCCCGGACGCCTACAAGATCATCCGAAAGGATCGCACCAACCAAACAGGAGGAGGCATCGCCATCGTCCATAAGAACACCATCCGCATCACGACCAGTTCCGATGACAACCTCACAACGAACACCTTCACTTCCAGATCCACACCGACCCCAAGACCACACTCAGAGGCACCCTCATCTACAGGCCACCAGGACCCCGCACACATTTCTGCGAAGACATCACTGATTTCATCAGCCCACACGCCCTCCCCTCCGAGGACTACATTCTACTGGGGGATCTCAACTTCCACCTGGAAAAGGAAAACGACAACAACACCACCACTCTTCTGGACAACCTGGCCAATCTCGGACTCAAACAACTTGTTGACACCCCCACCCACTCTGCCGGGCACACGCTCGACCCAATCTTCACCTCCAGCAAGCACATCTCCTTCGATCACACCACAGCTCTCCATTGGACGGACCACAGCTGCGTTCACTTCAACTACAAAAAGACCACGACCCACAACCCCCCACAACCTATTCCCCGAAGAAATTGGAACAAAATTACCACCGACCAGCTCTTCACATCGCTTCACCAAAACCCTCCTGCCAAATCATCGGACCCAAACCTAGCAGCCACCAACCTCACACAATGGATCACCCACAGCGCCGACGAACTAGCACCCTTGAAAAACCATCAAATCAAGCAAGGTAGCACAAAAGCCTCCTGGTTCAACGATGACCTTAAGAAATCCAAGAAGTCCTGTCGTACCCTCGAGAAAGCCTGGAGAAAAAACCCAACCACTGACAACCTGGCCACCTTCAAGAACGCCACCCGCAAACACCGCCAACTGATCCAATCCACCAAGAAATCAGCATTCAAGGATCGACTAGACAACAACGCCCATAACAGCAAGGAACTATTCAACATTGTCAAAGAATTTACCAACCCCACCGCCGGCACCAACGACATCACTCCCTCCCAAGACCTCTGCGACTCTCTATCCTCTTTCTTCCACAACAAAATCGGCGACATACATAACAGCTTTGAAAACCAGTCCGAAGACCAGTCCACTCCACCCACCTCCGAACCAAAACCACACCCTAACAACCTTTGGGCGTGGAACCCAATCACTAATGAAGAAACCATCCGCCTGATGAACTCCATCCACTCAGGATCGCCAACCGACCCATGTCCCCACCACATTTTCAACAAAGCAGACTCCATCATCGCACCCCACCTCCGCGAGGTCATCAACTGCTCCTTCAACTCCGCCACCTTCCCGGAAAGCTGGAAACATGCCGAACTCAGCGCCCTTCTGAAGAAACCCACAGCAGACCCCACTGAACTACCGCCCCATCTCGCTCCTCCCATTCCCTGCCAAAGTCATTGAGAAAGCCGTCAATAGTCAGCTCGCCGCCTTCCTTGAATCCAACAAATCCCTCGACCCCTCACAGTCCGGCTTCTGAGCCAAACACAGCACCGAAACCGCCCTCATCACAGCAACAGACGACATTCGCACTCTACTGGACAATGGAGAAACAGCCGCCCTCATCCTACTTGACCTCTCCGCAGCCTTCGACACAGTTTGTCATAGCACCCTTGTACAACGTCTCAGCAACATCGGAATACAAGGAAAAGCATTGGACTGGATCATCTCGTTCCTCGCCGGAAGAACCCAAAGAGTCCGCCTCCCCCCTTTTAGATCAGAGGCCACCGAAGTCATCTGCGGCGTACCACAAGGATCATCACTCAGTCCCACCCTCTTCAACGTATACATGAGTCCCCTCGCATCCATCGCGCGCCAACACAATCTCAACATCATCTCCTCTTACACAGAACCACCTCTCCTTCAGAAAGCTACTAAAAACTTGGATATTCGATAAGTAAAGCACCCCCCCTCTCTCAAGCGCCTTGAGACCCTCTGGGTGAGTAGTGCGCTATACAAATCTTTGAACTTGAACTTGAACTTGAACTGGTGACCACACTGCACAGCTGGCAGATATTCACGCCTTGCTGCTCACATGACAGAAGGCTGATCCATCCATTCCCACACTGATAGTGTCAGATTCATCCTTCAGTGCAAGGATACAATGTTGTTGTAGCACAAAGGCATTTGAAAGGTACCAGAGGTTCAAAATGGAAACCCATTAAAAATAAGCAAGCGCTAGGTAAGTGGTTTTCTTTTTAATTTTAATTTTCCCTCATCGTCGGCTGTTGACTCCCTCCTCACCTCACCACCTTTACTTCACGGGCAGCTCCAGTGCATAGATTCCTCATAGTGAAGTTAGATGAGTTGCAGCGCACAGATCCCGAATAGGCCCCCGGATAGAAGAACCCAGCTTAGCCCCAGGGACCCCGGATAGAAGAGCCCAGCTCAGCCCCAGGGGCCCCCGGATAGAAGAACCCAGCTCAGCCCCAGGGCCCCCAGATAGAAGAACCCAGCTCAGCCCCCGGATAGAAGAGCCCAGCTCAGCCCCCCAGAGGCTCCTGGAAAGAAGAGTCCAGGTCAGGCGCAGGGGCCCCCGGATTGAAGAACTCAAATCAGCCCCAGCGGCCCCAGATAGAAGAGCCCAGCTCAGCCCGGGGGCCCCCAGATATAAGAGCCCAGCTCAGCCCCAGAGTCCCCCAGAAAGAAGAGTCCAGCTCAGGCCCAGGGGCCCCCAGGATAGAACTCAAATCAGCCCCAGTTGAAGAGCTCAGCTCAGCCCCAGGGGCCCCAGGATAGACGAGCCCAGCTCAGTCCCAGGGGCCCCCAGATAGAAGAGCCCAACTCAGTCCCCAGCCCCCCAGATAGAAGAGCCCAGATCAACTCCAGGGCCCCGGATAGAAGAGCCCAGCTCATCCCCAGGGGCCCCCGGATAGAAGAGCCCAGCGCAGCCCCAGAGGTCCCCAGATAGAAGAGCCCAGCTCAGCTCCAGGGGTCCCAGATAGAAGAGCCCAGCTCAGCCCCATGGGTCGCCTCCAGCAGGGAAACAAGCATTGGCGCCTGCAAAGACACAGACATGGGTGTTATGGGAAACAAGCATTGGCTTCTGCAAAGACCCAGACATGGGTGTTATGGGAAACAAGCATTGGCTCCTGCAAAGACCCAGACATGGGTCTTGTATGGGAAACAAGCATTGGCGCTTGCAAAGACACAGACATGGGTGTTATGGGAAACAAGCATTGGCTCCTGCAAAGACTCAGCCATGGGTGTTATGGGAAACAAGCATTGGCTCCTGTAAAGACACAGACATGGGTGTTATGGGAAACAAGCATTGCTTCCTGTAAAGACACAGACATGGGTGGTATGGTAAACAAGCATTGGCGCCTGTAAACACACAGACATGGGTGTTATGGGAAACAAGCATTGGCGCCTGCAAAGACCCAGACATGGATGTTTCTACACTCGCAGTCCATGACAGGGTCTCGTATGAGAAACAAGCATTGGCACCAGCAAAGACACAGACATGGGTGAAGACACTCACAGTCCAGGGCAGGCCTCACCCTTTCATAGTGTGCTCTTGAGGAGCCTCAGATTCAGCCCCTCATGCCAGCTCTGCTCCCTCCCTCAGTGAAATACCAGCAATTTGTTAATTTTTTAAACTTCTGCAAAGGAACAGACATGATATTCAGGAGTGAATTGAAATGAGGAATTGTATTTCATTCAATGTGTGCAATGTAGACACAGCTGCTGCAATGAGGCTGAGCAGCGTTTCGAATGTTCCTGTTCCTGGGGGTGATTCTGTATATTTGACAAGGCTGTGAATCCCCAAACCATAGCTGTCAATGTTTCAGATTGCATGTGTGACATTTTCATCATTTCAGTGAAAGTATGAGTGACATTCCAATGACTATGAGTGACACTGACTTGCGGCCGGCAAAATCAAGTAATGAAGATTAGGGAATCAGATAAATATCAGAAAATACCCTCATTTGAGAAACAAGAAACTCTAACAAGGTCTTAAAAGTGCAGCAAAGCAGCAGAAATGGAAAGAAGGGCACTAACCGGAGACAGCAGCATGACTGAAGCTCTCAGTGACAGAGACATTTTCCCCCTGAAATAAAACCAAACAGGTAAGTACATGGAAAAAGCTAAATAACAGAAATACGCCCTTTAAAACAGTAATAAGCTTTGGAAAGACGTTGAAGCTTCTACATAGCCCCTGAATTGCAAACTTACTAACCTGCAGCCCCTTTCTAAAATGAATGTTACAGGAAGGGGGCCTGCTAGCAAAAAGCATGTGTTTTAAAACTTCATTGGATATAAATTGCACACAGATGATCAATCAGGGTAATTAAGAAATCATTTTTAGAACCATTAAATGTGAACTGTAATTCGTACAAGCATGTATTTTTAAGGGACCATTTCTCCCTTTTCCGTCTTAATACTGCTTTTCACAAAAGGTTTTTGTTTTGGCATTTATAAAAACAGAAGAGTTCAGGTCTTACAAGCAATATTCTGCTTAGGCCGCATGTGGAGAGCAGGGCACTTGCACACTCCAGTACGGATGACAGCGCTAGGTCAGGTGTAACATGAAAAGGAAATACAGAACTCCCATGATTGCTTTTAGGTGACCTCGAGATGCCACAATGTACTAAAGAAACAGCCCATGGAAAAAAAAATGCAATCGTTTTGACAAAAATGCAGTCATGTAGCTAATAACCGGAGTATGTTCAAAACAAGAGAGGTTCGGTATTAAATACACTCGTATCACTGCTAAACAATTCCCAAGCAGGCCTCTGCAACAGGTTATGAAATAATTGCATAACATTATGATGTGAATGCAGAGCCCGCACACTGCCCAGATGAACAGAAGGGCACTGCACACATTTGTTTTCAGAAGTTGCTGTCATGGAGAGCTACAACATAGATACTGAGCACGTGAGCTGTGCTGAATTAAGTTTGCTAGAAGAAACCAAGAGAACCTGTTTACTAAATAGATGAATTCAGTCTAAAAACAACGCTACATTGGCACAACTTAGCTGAATAGCTTAGACAATTGTGACAAATGAGGCCTCTGTCTTTACAACAATGGAATAAGACACCTACAATGTATTCGCATGTCTTGTAAAAAAAAAAAGCTCTGCCACACACGCTAGTTACATGATGAAAGAGCGCGCACAACGGGAACGTCGTACCACACATAAATCAAGGACAATTTGCAATTAAAGACATTTTTACTTTTAAGGAACGCTACAAATTGAAGATATTTTCCATTCTTATTGAACGATGCCACTCCAGGAAGCAAAAACATAGCCGGGACTGCATAGAAGAGGGTTTCGCTGAGAATAAGCAGCACAACCTTTTACTATTTAGTACAAACAACTCAGGTCACAAACTGGCACTGAAAGTATTAGGAACGGCAGCACTGGCAGCACGCTAGCGCTATTAATAAAATGTAAAGTACACGGTGAAGAAAACCGATACCTCTCGAGGAGCAGCAATTGTACGGGCCGGTCCTCGCCGCAATGACTACCTCCGACAATCAACTCTCTCCCATTGCTTTGCACCACATCAGGGTTTGCATTTCTCTGCTGCTTTCTTGTTCACCTCCCCCTTCAGAGGCTCACTCATAAAACAAGGAAAGAAGCAGGTTGTAGTCACAATAAAGTCATGAGACAGAACCATCAGGTGTGACCCACACAGGGGGTCGCTCACTTAGTGGATGGGTCTGAGGACGGAGGGGGTATTTCACCCACACAGGGGTCCCTCACTCAGTGGATGGGGTCTGAGGATGGAGGGGGTATTTCACCCACACAGGGGTCTCTTACTCAGTGGATGGGGTCTGATGGAGGGGGTATTTCACCCACACGGGGGTCTCTCACTCAGTGGATGGGGTCTGATGGAGGGAGTATTTCACCCACACAGGGTCTCTCACTCAGTGGATGGGGTCTGATGGAGGGGGTATATCACCCCCACAGGGGTATCTGACTCAGTGGATGGGGTCTGAGGATAGAGGGGTATTTCACCCACACAGGGGCCTCTCACTCAGTGGATGGGGTCTGAGGACGGAGGGGGTATTTCACCCACACAGGGGTCTCTCCCTCAGTGAAGGGGGTCTGAGGATGGAGGGGTATTTCATCCACACAGGGATCTCTCACTCAGTGGAGGTGGTCTGATAAAGGGGTATTTCGCCCACACAGGGATCTCTCACTCAGTGGATGGGGTCTGAGGATGGAGGGGGTATTTCACCCACACAGGGGTCTCTCACTCAGTGGATGGGGTGTGAAGACGGAGGGGGTATTTCACCCACACAGGGACGGTGGCGAGGGCGAGGGCAAGGTCAGCGGAGCGAAGCTGGCGGTTCGGGGTGTAAAAGCTGAGTCGTCTGCAGAGGTACGCTGGTCCGGTGTTGTGGAGTGCCTTGTATGCGTGGGTGAGGAGCTTGAAGGTGATCCTCTTGTTAACGGGGAGCCAGTAAAGGTCTCTCAAGTGGGATGTGATGTGGCTGTGGCGGGGGATGTCGAGGCTGAGGCGTGCAGAGGCATTCTGTATGCGTTGTAGTTGTTTCTGGAGTTTGGCCGAGGTTCCTGCGTAGAGGGCGTTGGCGTAGTCCTGCCTGCTGGCGACGAGGGCCTGGGTGACTGTCCTTCTGGTTCCGGTGGGGATCCATCTGTAGATCTTGCGGAGCATGCGGAGGGTGTTGAAGCAGGAGGAGGATATGGCGTTGACTTGCTAGGTCATTGACAGCGATGAGTCCAGGATTGACCCCAGATTGCTCGCGTGGTCAATGGGAGTCGATGAAGCTCCAAGAGTGGCCGGCCATCAGGCGTCGTCCCGGGCGGACAGGGTGCAGTCGTCTTGTCCGAGTTCAGTTTCAGGCGGCTGTTCTTCATTCATTCGATGACGGCCTTCATTCCTTCGTGGAGGTTGGTTTGGGCGGTGGTGGGGGCCTTGGTGAGGGAGATGATCAGCTGGGTGTTGTCGGCATATGAGATGATGTTGAGGTCATGCGATCGGGCTATGTGGGTGAGAGGTGCCATGTAGATGTTGAAGAGTGTCGGGCTGAGGGATGATCCTTGGGGTACGCCGCAGATGATATTGGTGGCTTTAGATCGGAACGGAGGGAGGCGGACACTCTGGGTTCTGCCAGTGAGGGAGGGGATGGTCCAGTCCAGGGCTTTGTCGTAGATCCCTGCGTTGTGGAGGCGTGTGCGTAGGGTGTGGTGGCAGACGGTGTTGAAGTCGGCCAAAATGTCCAGGAGGATGAGGGCCGCGGTTTCTCCGTTGTCCAGCAGGTACCTGATGTCATCGGTGGCGGCGATGAAGGCAGTTTCGATGCTGTGGTTGCTGCAGAATGCGGATTGGGATGGGTCCAGGATGTTGTTCTCCTCGAGGAAGAGGGTCAGTTGCCTGTTGACAATCTTCACGATGACTTTCGCCGGGAATGGGAGTAGGGAGATGGGCCGGAAATATTTGAGGTCCTTAGGGTTCGCGTTGGATTTCTTGAGTAGGGCGTTGATCTCGGCCTGCTTCCAGCTCTCCGGGAAAGTGGCGGTCTCAAAGGAATTGTTTATGATCTTACGGAGATGGAGTGCGATGGTGGAGCTTGCTTTGTTGAAGATGTGGTGCAGGCAGGGGTCTGATGGTAAGCCGGAGCGGATGGTGTTCATGATTTTGATGGTGTTGTCGTCGTTGACATGGGTACAGGAGAGCAGTTGGTTGGTGTGGCTGGGGGGCGGGAGTCTGAGGTGTCGGTGGCTGTTGGGGGGCCTGGTTGATGAAGCTGTTGTGGATGTCTGCGATCTTACAGTGGAAGAAGGTGGCTAGGGAGTCGCATAGGTCTTGCGGGTTCAGGGTCAGTTTTGGGTTTTTGGGGTACAGGTGTATTTTTAGGGTTCAGGGACAGTTTTGGGTTTTTGGGGTACAGGGGTATTTTTAGGGTTCAGGGTCCTTTTTGGGGTTTTGGGGTACAGGGGTACAGGGTAAAAAAAAAAAAATTATCTGAACCCTAAAAAAAACCCTTTACCCAAAAACTGAAAACTGACCCTGAACCCTAAAAATACCCCTTTACCCAAAAACTGAAAACTGACCCTGAACCCTAAAACTACCCCTTTACCCAAAAACTGAAAACTGACCCTGAACCCTAAAACTACCCCTTTACCCAAAAACTGAAAACTGACCCTGAACCCTAAAAATACCCCTTTACCCAAAAACTGAAAACTGACCCTGTACCCTAAAAATACCCCTTTACCCAAAAACCCAAACATATAAAATTTTAAATATAATTATATACTTACCAATACTTACATTGTAATGGTATGCGTTGTAAAGGTACTTGCGTTGTAAAAACATGCGTTGTAATGGTATGCGTTGTAAAAGTTTTTGCGTTGTAAAAGTTTCGTTGTAATGGTAGTTCGTTGTAAAAGTTGCGTTGTAAAGGTTGTTTCCCGTCTTGGAGGCTGGTGAAGCTGCAGTTCAGGCGGGAGAAGGATCCTTGGGTGCGCTTTGGGGTGGCCAGGAAGGAGGTGTATAATCGGTCGGTGTTGAGTGCGTGGAGGGTGCTGGCGTTGTAGTGGCGCTCGGGGTGGCCAGGTGGTCTGGCGCTGGGTGTGGTCCAGGGGCGGACGAGCGCAGGCAGGTTTGCATTTGGCGTGCTTTCGGTACGGCCGCCATTAGAAGGGGAGGTGGGAGGGAGAAGCAGGGGACGCATCGGCGGGAAGGGGAGAGGAAGGCCGGAATGCTTGAGAGCTACAGAGCGAAAAACTGGGGCAGAAGCAAAGAATACAAAGAAAAGGAATACAACAGTGGACACAAAATAATACAGCAGCAGAATATAAAAAAGTAATACAACAGTGGGTAACAGATACCGCAAAAAGTAATACAACAGCAGACAAAAAACAGGCAAAAAGGAACAGAGTGAGCACACAGATACTTACGGCTCACCACTGGGCCACCAGGGATGAGGCGCAGGAGGGAGCCTGTGGGTGGAGGAGGACCTTGAACCTGCGGCAGCAGAGAGATCAGGGAGCAGGGACATGGGCACAGACAGGTAGAGCTGTGCGGCGTGGGGAGCGACCTGCCTGGATCAGGGTCAAGGTTCGCACTCTTTTCACAGCGCAGAGGCCGCCATAAGAAGGGGAGGTGGGAGGGAGGAGGAGCTGGGAGGAGAGAGCAGGAAGAATGGGCGAGCGGGGCCCCAAGGGACACAGTGGCAGGAATGGGAGAGGAAGGCTGGCGTGCTGGAGGGCTACAGAGAAGGAAAAACAGGCAGAAGCACAGAATACAAAGAAAAGGAATACAACAGTGGAAACAATATAATACAGCAGCAGAATACTAAAAAGTAATACTACAGTGAGTAACAGATACCGCAAAAAGTAATACAACAGCAGACAAATAACAGGCAAAAAGGAACAAAGCGAGCAGAGCACACAGATACTTACGGCTCACCACTGGGCTAACAGGGATGAGGCGCAGGAGGGAGCCTGCGGGTGGAGGAGGACCTTGAACTCGCGGAAGCAGCGAGATCAGGGAGCAGGGACATGGGCACAGACAGGTAGAGCTGGGCGGCGTAGGGAGCGACCTGCCTGGATCAGGGTCAAGGGTCGCTCCTTTATCTCACTCTTGATTCATGGCTATTTAATCCACCACCAGCCACTATCGGCTCCTTTATCTGACTCTTGATTCGACCGCGTGGCTCTTTAATCCACCCCAGACACTCTCGGCTCCTTTATCTCACTCTTGATTCCACCTCATGGATCTTTATTCCACCCCAGACACTCCCAGCTCCTTTATCTCATCTTGATTCCACCTCATGACTCTTTAATCCACCACCAGACTCTCTTTAATCCACCCCCAGACACTCTTGGCTCCTTTATCTGACTCTTGTTTCTACCTCATGGCTCTTTAATCCACCCCCAGACACTCTCGGCTCCTTTTTCTCACTTTTTTTTTTTAAATATGTTTATTGATTTTCAACAAGAGAGAACATCCATATGCATGTCTAATAGCACATTCTGATCCATACAAAGATACCCCCCCTCCCTGACCCAAGGCTGAGATTGACATAGTACCAACTTGGTCTAAACGTACATTTGGCTGAATACCATTGTATATGTAAAAAGAAAACTGATATCACGCAGGCCCTGACATAGACATGTCGCAAAATTGAAAATGAGCCATCATCATAAGCAGTATAACGTACAAATGTTCCCACCATGGAGCGTTTCTGAGGGCGATAAGTGAGCTCGAGCCGGAGGCCAGCCCAAGCATATACATATACTTTCACACTGAATCTGGACCGGTGAGCAAATATGACTCTCGGCTCTTTTATCTGTTACATGCTCAGTTGTGCGCAACACGTGGCCGACAGCACCCTCGTTCACGAAGAAATCGGCTTCTTCCCATTGCCTGAAACTACAATTCCCATGACTACTTGCACCAGTTTGGTGCGACGGCGTCCCATAAAGACGGACTCTCTACAGAAAACGCTGTCGTATTTTCCATCGCGTTCTGAGTGCTGGGATCTTCGTCCTGCTGGTGCTCGGGCGGCATTGTCGGCCGCCTCCTTGTTCTGCCCTCTGTTGGTGGGCTCCTGGCCAGGATCCTTGCAGAGGACGGCTTTGTGATTCTTCTGATCGGCATTTTCGGACGATTCTGAGTCCCACCCTTCTCCCTTTGGTGAGTCCTACTTGGTGCTCGTGCGGGAGAAGGAGTCTCCTTGTTATACTTTTCCGATCGGCATTGTCGGCCAAATCGGATTCTGCCCCCCCCGTTGGTGAGTGCTCAGTGTGTACTCGTGTGAGGGACGGTTCTTACTTTTCCAATTGGCATTGTCGGCCAATTTACTCTTTTGTATTTCACCCCGTTGGTGAGTGCCTGCATCGCGCTCGTGTGGGGGACGATTATTCTTGGGGCATTTAGCTCATAACGTGGAGGTGTCTTTGCCAGTTCTTCTTCCTGCTTTCCTTCAATGAAGGCTCTTATCTCAAACAGAAGGGAACTACGAGAACTAGCTCATGGTAACCCTGCTTATGATTTTACTTCACGAGTGTTATACATAGGTGACTTTTATTCCGGAGTACTCTTACCTTAATTCTGTACAAACTTACCTTTACTTAGTATTGATCACGGAGCAAAAACACCCATTATTTACTGCTGGGGCCATGGCGCTATGCCTACATAATAGTGTCCAATATGATTCAGCGAGTACAGACAAAGGGTATGTTAGGCGGGTTTCTTACATCTATGGGGGTATAGGAGTACCACCATATAGATATTGCTATACTTATGTATACCTGTGGTTGTGTTTATGTTTTCCCTCTACAGTCAGAGTTTACTTCGGATCATAGGATTGATTGCAACAGGGCTCAAGCACAGTTGTCTGCTTTTTGGTTTATTTACAGGTACTGCAATAGTATTTGATTTATTATTGTGGAAATAGTCTTGATAGAGTACTTGGTACTTATTAGTTGTTCTTTGTTGTTTCAGGTCTCCCTCCTTGCTGTCCCCTTCCCTTCCTTCCCTCACTTGATCCTGCCTCTGACATGTGCCATTACGACTAGTAGGCTTGGCTAGATCAAGAGGTGGACATTTCTGGCATCACACTGATCCTGAGGACTGACGACGTAACATTATCTCACTCTTGATTCCACCTCATGGCTCTTTAATCCACCCCAGACACTCTCGGCTCCTCTATCTCACTCTTGATTCCACCTCATGGCTCTTTAATCCACCCCCAGACACTCTTTAATCCACCCCTAGATAATCTTGGCTCCTTTATCTCACTCTTATCTCACTCTTGATTCCACCTCTTGGCTCTTTAGTCCACCCCAGACACTCTCTGCATCTTTATCTCACTCTTGATTCCACCTCGTGGCTCTTTAATCCACCGCAAGACACTCTCGGCTCCTTTATCTAACTCTTGATTCCACCTCATGGCTCTTTAATCCACCCCAGACACTCTTTAATCCACCCCCAGATAATCTTGGTTCCATTATCTCACTCTTGATTCCACCTCTTTGCTCTTTAGTCCACCCCAGACACTCTCTGCATCTTTATCTCACTCTTGATTCCACCTCGTGGCACTTTAATCCACCCTCCGACACTCTCGGCTCCTATATCTCACTCCTGGAGGTCCCTGCGTTCTCCCTTTGGCACTTTTTTTTATCTTTCTCTTCCTCTTTCTTCCCGCTCGTGTGTTTTTCACTCCCTCGTTATGGGTCAAAGTCGGATGAGGGAAAATAAGTGCCGGCCTCCTAAAACGAGAGTGCAGATGGGCCCCACCTGCAACCACCGGCTCAAATTAAGCTTTAATCAACATCTTACCCCTTGGTTGATAAATGAAAGAATTTAGGGCAATCGGGCGGGGTGAGGGGAAGAAGAAAAACAGGCAGAAAGGAGAAGAATGGAAGGAAAGAAAACACAAAAAAGAGAATGCTAGAGGAAGAGAATACGCACGAGTCACTCCATGACCGCATCTCCTCGACCCATCACTGTGGACTTCTGATACAGCGAATATCTGCGTCTTAGCTGTTGCTTCTTGCTCAAACGCTATGCTAGTCTCATGATCCTATGGTTAGGGGGGTAATCTGGCCTGGCTCATGGTGGTCTCATGATCCTACAGGTGGGGTAATCTGGTCTGGCTCATGGTGGCCTCATGATCCTACGGGAGGGGGTCATCTGGTCTGGCTCATTGTGGTCTCATGATCCTATGAGTGGGGGGTAATCTGGTCTGGCTCATGGTGGTCTCGGGATCCTATGGGTGGGGGGTAATCTGGTCTGGCTCAGGGTGGTCTCATGATCCTACGGGTGGGGGGTAATCTGGTCTGGCTCTTGGTGGTCTCATGATCCTATGGGTGGGGGGTAATCTGGTCTGCTCATGATCCTACGGGTGGGGGGGGGTAATCTGGTCTGGCTCTTGGTGGTCTCATGATCCTACGGGTGGGGAGGGTAATCTGGTCTGGCTCATGCTGGTCTCATGATCCTACGGGTGGGGTAATCTAGTCTGGCTCATGCTGGTCTCATGATCCTACGGGTGGGATAATCTGGCCTGGCTCATGGTGGCCTCATGATCCTATGGGGGTAGTCTGGTCTGGCTCATGGTGGTCTCATGATCCTACAGGTGGGGGGTAATCTGGTCTGGCTCATGGTGGTCTCATGATCCTACAGGTGGGGGGTAATCTGGTCTGGCTCATGGTGGTCTGATGATCCTACGGGTGGGGGTAATCTTGTCTGGCTCATGGTGGTCTGATGATCCTATGAGTGGGGGTAATCTGGTCTGGCTCATGGTGGTCTGATGATCCTATGGGTGGGGGTAATCTGGTCTGGCTCATGGTGGTCTGATGATCCTATGAGTGGGGGGTAATCTGGTCTGGTTTATGGTGGTCTGATGATCCTACGGGTGGGGTAATCTGGTCTGGCTCATGGTGGTCTCATGATCCTACGGTGGGGGTAATCTGGTCTGTCTCATGGTGGTCTCATGATCCTATGAGTGGGGGGTAATCTGGTCTGGCTCATGCTGGTCTCATGATCCTACGGGTGGGGGGGTAATCTGGTCTGGCTCACGGTGGTCTCATGATCCTATGGGTGGGGGGTAATCTGGTCTGGCTCATGGTGGTCTCATGATCCTATGAGTGGGGTAATCTGGTCTGGCTCACGGTGGTCTCATGATCCTATGGGAGGGGGGTAATCTGGTCTGGCTCATGGTGGTCTCATGATCCTACGGTAGGGGGTAATCTGGTCTGTCTCATGGTGGTGTCATGATCCTATGAGTGGGGGGTAATCTGGTCTGGCTCATGGTGGTCTCATGATCCTACGGGTGATCAGGCTCATGCTGGTCTCATGATCCTACGGGTGGGGGGGTAATCTGGTCTGGCTCATGCTGGTCTCATGATTCTACGGGTGGGGTAATTGCTCTGGCTCATGGTGGTCTCATGATCCTATGGGTGGGATAATCTGGTCTGGCTCATGGTGGTCTCATGATCCTACGATAGGGGGGTAATCTGGTCTGGCTCATGGTGGTCTCAGGATCCTATGGGTGGGGGGTAATCTGGTCTGGCTCAGGGTGGTCTCATGATCCTACGGGTGGGGGGGGTAATCTGGTCTGGCTCTTGGTGGTCTCATGATCCTATGGGTGGGGGGTAATCTGGTCTGCTCATGATCCTACGGGTGGGGGGGGTAATCTGGTCTGGCTCTTGGTGGTCTCATGATCCTACGGGTGGGGAGGGTAATCTGGTCTGGCTCATGGTGGTCTCATGATCCTACGGGTGATCAGGATCATGCTGGTCTCATGATCCTACGGGTGGGATAATCTGGTCTGGCTCATGGTGGTCTCATGATGCTACGATGGGGGGGTAGTCTGGTCTGGCTCATGGTGGTCTGATGATCCTACGGGTGGGGGTAATCTGGTCTGGCTCATGGTGGTCTGATGATCCTATGAGTGGGGGTAATCTGGTCTGGCTCATGGTGGTCTGATGATCCTATGGGTGGGGGTAATCTGGTCTGGCTCATGGTGGTCTCATGATCCTATGGGTGGGGGGTAATCTGGTCTGCTCATGATCCTACGGGTGGGGGGGTAATCTGGTCTGGCTCTTGGTGGTCTCATGATCCTACGGGTGGGGAGGGTAATCTGGTCTGGCTCATGGTGGTCTCATGATCCTACGAGTGATCAGGATCATGCTGGTCTCATGATCCTACGGGTGGGATCATCTGGTCTGGCTCATGGTGGTCTCATGATCCTACGATGGGGGGGTAATCTGGTCTGGCTCATGGTGGTCTGATGATCCTACGGGTGGGGGTAATCTGGTCTGGCTCATGGTGGTCTCATGATCCTACGGGTGGGGGGTAATCTGGTCTGGTTTATGGTGGTCTGATGATCCTACGGGTGGGGTAATCTTGTCTGGCTCATGGTGGTCTCATGATCCTACGGTGGGGGTAATCTGGTCAGGCTCATGGTGGTCTCATGATCCTACGGGTGATCAGGCTCATGCTGGTCTCATGATCCTACGGGTGGGGGGGGTAATCTGGTCTGGCTCACGGTGGTCTCATGATCCTATGGGTGGGGGGTAATCTGGTCTGGCACATGGCGGTCTGATGATGCTACGGGTGGGGTAATCTGGTATTGGCTCATGGTGGTCTCATGATCCTACAGGTGGGGGTAATCTGGTCTGGCTCATGGTGGTCTCATGATCCTACGGTGGAGGGTAATCTGGTCTGTCTCATGGTGGTCTCATGATCCTATGAGTGGGGGGTAATCTGGTCTGGCTCATGGTGGTCTCATGATCCTACGGGTGATCAGGCTCATGCTGGTCTCATGATCCTACGGGTGGTGGGTAATCTGGTCTGGCTCACGGTGGTCTCATGATCCTATGGGTGGAGGGTAATCTGGTCTGGCTCATGATCCTATGGGTGGCCTGGCTCATGCTGGTCTCATGATCCTACGGGTGGGGGGGTAATCTGGTCTGGCTCATGCTGGTCTCATGATTCTACGGGTGGGGTAATTGCTCTGGCTCATGGTGGTCTCATGATCCTATGGGTGGGATAATCTGGTCTGGCTCATGGTGGTCCCATGATCCTACGATAGGGGGGTAATCTGGTCTTACTCATGGTGGCCACTATGGGTGGTCTGGCTCATGGTTGTCTCATGATCCTACAGGTGGATTCTTCTGGTCTTGCTCATGGTGGTCTCATGATCCTACAGGTGGGGGGTAATCTGGTCTGGCTCATGGTGGTCTCATGATCCTACAGGTGGTGGTAATCTGGTCTGGCTCATGGTGGTCGGATGATCCTATGAGTGGGGGGTAATCTGGTCTGACTCTAGGTGGTCTCATGATCCTACGGTGGGGTGTAATCTGGTCTGTCTCATCGTGGTCTCATGGTCCTACGGTAGGGGGTTAATCTGGTCTGTCTCATGGTGGTCTCATGATCCTATGGGTGGGTGGGATAATCTGCTAAATTCTGTGAATAGATTGAATCAAGTGTGATTGTTCGATCTTTGCTTTTTAACTGTATTTTCCAAATTGTCGAAGTCGTGTCAGCAAATGTCAAAACTGTACATTTCTGGTTAATGAACCGTTCGTGGAGAGCGGTGGCATCCACACAGTCATCGAGTTGGTATTTTTCAGAAATCAGTCTACAGCGAAGCATTGTTACTGGTTACCTGCTGTTCCTCCAGGTTCCTGGTCTACTAATTTGGGCATAACTTTGTTCTCTTTATAGCATCACTTTGTTTACTGTGCGGTAACATGGGCTTCTCTCCTCCACACTTCCACTAAGCGTTATTGCATGGATTCAGAGGAAAGGAGGGATGGCCAGTTCAGACGTTCAGTGCTTCAGGGTCTTTAACAGCTTTATTTAGCACCGTAATGACTCTTGGTTTGGTTCCAGAATCATGCAAGTCTTCCATATCTATGGTGATTCACAAGAAAGGGGGGGCGAGATGACCCCTCCAACTATCAGCTAATTTCCTTCCTAGACAACATCAGGAAAACCTTTGGGAAACTCTTACAGTCACGACTCAAGACCTGGACAGAGGAGAACTATATTCTCTCTAACCTTCAGGCCGGATCCTGAAAAGGCCAAAGTAGAATTGCCCCGGCTCTGAGCTTGTACATGATCTGTATGAAGTACGTGTCCCTGGAAACTCCCCGCTCTTCGTGGTCTTTGGAGACCTAAAAATAGGATTCTATTCTGTTGCCGCTCCGTCCTTCGGAGTCTTCTGGAGGAAGGAAGTTCCCAAGCAACTATTTGAGTATCCGAAAGGATCTGCCCCGCGGCAATCATTCCAGAGTAAGATTCAGTGTAAAAGGAGAATGCACAGAGAAGTTTGAAATAAACATTGGCGTTGGGCAGGGTTGCGTACTTGCCCCAGCTTTATTCAACATTCACATCACTGGAACTGATTCTCTCAGGAATCTTGGTCTCCATGTTCCGATATTGGAGAAGGAGAATATTCCGATCCCGCTGGTTGCAGATGATACAGTAATATTAGCGCATACTGAAAAAATCAATGCATCAACTTTTGGAAGGCTTCGAGCTATTCTCTAAAGTACAGAAGTTAATAATCAATAAAGAGAAAAATATATGATCATTAATCCTAAATCAAAGTTATTGTTCACATTCAGGATTGATAGTAAACCAACTAAGCTAATTAAAACATGGCTACCTCGGCATACGAATGGATGACCATTTATATTGGAAAGCTCATCTGGCGAAGTCGGAAACAAACTTGTCACCACGATTCTACATTTTGCTAACTCAAGCAGCAAGAGACCAATAAAACTAGCACTGACACATTCAAGACAAATGCACGGGTGGCCTGCTCTTATGGTGCTAACTGTGGGATTTTACCAAGGTTCACGCTGTTCAAAAACTGGGAAAATGTTCTTGTAATGTGTACTGATCCTGGGTCCTGGCACCCAATGACAGTATTAAGAGCTGAGTATTGAAAACCCTGGATTTGTTATTTACGTTAGGACTAAGTGTCTTTTAGGTGAGGCCTTATGTTGTTTATAAAGTGCACCGACAGACCATTCTCTAAACCGTCCCTTTTCTACATGTTAGCCACCCATAAGGTAGGCCCTAGGGCAGGGTGCATTGTATGTGAAATGTAGGACATGCACTGAATGTGTGTAGCATGTCCTGGTAGTGAATTACAGCCAATTTTGTTTTTCACTACTGCAAGGCTACCTGTTCCCACAGGCCAGAATGACAGTTTGGTTATAACACCTTATAATCTTAATTATCCCAGGGAACATGGTAGAAACACGAATTTAATATGCCTGAACTCAGAATGATAAAATACATCTTTTAGTGAAGTTGGTTTTAAACATTCTGTGTTTGAAACTACCACTTTTAGAAATAGGTATTTTCTTGCCTAACCATCCAAGCCTGCTTCTGCAAGGCTGTGTATTCCATGTCTGGCTTGTGAGTGACAGGGGTTGAGGGGGCTCCAGGAGACAGGGTGAGTCAGCACTGGGCTGAATAAACCTATCTGCATGTGGTGGGGGGAGTAGCACCTGGGCCTGAATAGGGCTGTGTCTGCCTTCCACAATGCTGGCGCCACCTCCTGTGGTGTGTCTGTTGACCCTGGCCCACCCTGACAAAGGAAGAAGTTGTGCACTGGCAGGATGCACCCAGAACTGGTTTAGACTAGGTACAGACACTCTCTGCCTTCAGAGACAAAGGATTTGTGTGTATAAAAAGGGGGAACTAGACCCCAGAACTTTAGATCACTTCTGGGAATCAAGGAGAAGAACAAGAGAATCAGCAGGAGTTTTTGACTACCCCTATACGAGTGTGTTGTTTGCTGGGGATGGCCTGCAGTGGTTTCTTTATTGCCAAGGAAAGGAGAAAAGACTTTTATTGAAACTTTCATCATCTTACAGAAAATCTCCAAGGTCTAGAATTTGAGCTTGCCTCCTGTCTGAAGTCTCAGGGATACAAAGACTTCACCCCATCTGCTTGCCTGCATCTGGAACTTGCTTTTCTGGCTGCTACAGAAGGAAATTGCAAAACCGACGCCGGAGAGCAAAGCCATAATCTGCATCGAAGCCGTGAGCGCTGCTCTGACTTACAACGTAGACCCGACGCCGGCCGCCGTGCCATATCGACGCCAACAAGCGACATCGTAACCTGCCACAAGCCCTGAGCGCTGCACCGACTTTGTGACGTAGGCCCGATGCCAGCTGCTATGCTGCATCGTCTCCAAAGTCGACATCATTGTGGAGCCGATCCTCGACGTGGGTGGTCAAGAATCCATCGACATCGTGACATTGTATGGAACCGTGGTTTCGGCGCTATCGTAAGGAAACAACACCTCCCCTGCTTTGTGCAAGCATCGAGGACCTGACGCGTAGCCTCCCCTGAAGCAAGGAACCGACGCAGCACAGCGCCAACTACGCTGCGAGCTGTCTTTGTTTTCACTTTTCCAAGGTACTGTTCTTTGTGGGTCTGTTTTGACTACGCGCTCGAAGCCGCGCACCTCACGGTCGGCGCCATACTTTGGGATTTCTTTGACCTCGACGTCGTGATAAGTCCAGTTGGGGTTATCTGTTGTGAATAACCTATTTTGAGCTACTTCTACCATCTTATTTCTGCTTACAGTATTGTGGATTTTTGTCGTTTTGGTCTTGTGTTAAGTCTATATTAAGAATACTTATTTTTATAAAACCTGTGTGGTGTACATCTGTAGTGTATTCCCTGTATTACTCTAAGTGTTCACAAATGCTTCACACACTGCCTCTGAGATAAACCTTCCTGCTCGTGCCAAGCTACCACAGGGTTGAGCAGGGGTTATTTTAGGAGTGTCACCCCCTTACAGAGTCTCTTTAACAACCTTGACAAACCTTTCCACCACACCATTGCTTTGTGGATGGTACAGGGACGCCTTCTTATGCTTGATCCCCCTGGAACTCCGAAACTGTTCCATGACTAAGGTTGTGAACTGAACACCATTGTCTGACAAGAGTGTTAACTGGAAACCCTCACGTTCAAATAACCCTTCTAGAAACTCAATCACTTCACCAGACTCAACGGAATAAACCACCTTTGATATCAGGACAATGGGAAAACATATCAATACACACGATCAAATAGAGATCCTGAGTCTTCAACTTCACAGGTCCCAAAATATCTATAGAAGTGTACACCACGGACCAGTAGCCTGTTCCCTAATAACCATGGGTTGAGTCCTGCACTTCAATATCCTGTCATACACGCACATTCAGCACATTCACGCACCAACCTCTACATGTACATCCATGGCAGGCCGCCAATATTCTTACCTGATACTTTATTTTGTCTTGGCAATGCCTATGTGCGAGGTGTGAGCACTCTTTACTAGCTTATCCCTTAGTGCAAGGGGTGCAACCAATTTACTACCACACACGAGGAGACCATCCTCGCCCGCCAGATCTTCCCTAACTTGCCAAAAGCCTTCGAGGACCTCCTCACAGTCCTTCTTCTCACACTAACTACCTGTGACCATGGTGAGGACTTTCTGCAAGTCTAAATTGATCATGTGATGTTCCCTCCACTCTCTCTCTGAAATCAACCCTTCGCTAATCACACACAAATTAATTCCTTCTTCCAATTATTCACCTCCAAACCTCTCAACATCATCTGTCGTTTCGCACTCCATACCACGAGTCTTGACAGACAGTGTGCCAGAACTGTAGAGCCACAACCCACTTCCGTATCCTATGGGAGACAGAGTCAATGCCTTTCTTGGAGAATACCTCCCTAAGAGGTTTGTGGCCAGTACGAATTCTGAACCTTTTCCCCCACAAATCCTTTCTCAGCTTGCGCACTGCCCAGGAAAAACCCAGAGCTTCTTTCTCCACAACAGAACAGTTGCATTCAGCACCCCTCAAGGGCCAAGAGAGGAAAATAATTGTTTTAACCTCCACATCAACCTTTTGCAAAATAACTGCTCCTAACCCCTTTGAGCTGGCATCAGTGATGAGATAAGATACCTTTGTGGGGTCAAAACCTCCTAGACAAGGTGTTTCAATCAGATGTTTCTTAATGCACTCAAACTCTTCCTCACAGCCCTTGGACCAAACAAATGTGCCTCCCTTCTTGAGGAGAGACCTCAAACAAGAGGTTTTCCCTGCAAAGTTCGGAACAAACTTGTGATAAAATTCAGCCATGCTTAGAAACTTTACAAACTCTTCTTTGTTCAAAGGGTTGTGCAAATTACAAATGGTGATTACCAATGAGTGTTTAGGTTTGATGCCTGCAGCGGACACAAAATGCCCAAGGTACTCTAATCCTTTGACATCAAATTTGCACTGGTCAGCAAGAAGGGTGAGGTCAGCATCACATAACTTCTTCAATACTGACCTCAGCCTCCCATTATGTTCCTCAAGATCCACACCAAAGATGAGCACATCATCTTGGTACACCTTGACACCCTGAAGGTTTCCAAGAATGCCCTCCATCGCCCTCTGAAAAACTGAGGCCACAGAAATCAGTCGAAAGGCATTCTTAGAAACCTAAAGGTACCAAAGGGTGTTACCCAGGAGGTAAGGTCCTGGGAAGAGGAGTGAATGCTCTGAATGTTCTGAAGAGGAGTGAAGGCTGGCCTGGTGATAGGCGGAGGTCAAGTCCAAGGAAGAAAAATACCTTGCCCACTCAAGAGAACACAGCATTTTAGTTATGTGGGTGAAAGCATAATGATCAACAATAACTGCTTTGTTGAGCTCCCTCAAGCTGACACAGAGCCTAGCCTCCCCATTGGCTTTGCGGGCCATCACAACAGGAGAGACCCACTCCGTTGCTTCAACTTCTTGAATGATAAACTTGGCTAAGAGATTGCCTAATTCAACTTTCATGCTCTCCCTTACTTACAGAGGTGCATTTTTGACCTTAGCTGCTTTTGGAACAGAGTTAGATTTGACCTTTATCCAATGTACATAGTTTTTTAAACAAACACAGTCCACCAGCAAAGACCTCAAGGAATTCCTTGATCCAGTCTCCATTAGCATTACTAACAAACCTAACTGGTGGTAATTAGTTTAGGCAGACATATCTCATTGGGATAAAGGCAGATATGTAGATCACGTTGATGGAAGCAACTTATGAGCGAGTCCCGCTTCATCGACACATAGATTTTACCAGGGATAACTCTCCCTTTGAAGTCAATTGTGCCCCAAAAATAACCCAGCAACTCAATAGTCACCATACCTTAACCTTTTGGTCTAATGTCTGGCTTCAACAGGGTGGCTTTGCTCAGCAGATTACACTCATACAATGTTTTGGGGACTAGCGGTATCTTGGCCCCAAAGTCAAAGAGCATGCTCACTGGAGCATCAGTGATCAAAACTAGCTCCTGAGGGCCATCTCTAGCATTCCCTGTGACAGGAAGAACATTGATTCCTTCCAAATCTTCTTCATAAAGATCAACTTCCCTGACTTTTTTATGCCCGTGGCCCGTTCTGCAGCTCTTTGAGACGTGACCTTTTCTCTCACAAGTTTTGCACATGGCCTTCCAGCCAGGGCAGTCTTTAACCCGTTGACTGTGGGGCGAATTTCACCGCTGTGCGGGCATATTAATGAGTGGGTGCAGTTCGGACAGCCCCTAGTCGTCCTCCGCACATGCCCACTGTGACGTTAGGGGGCCGTCCGACGCACGCAACGGGTTAAAGTTGGCGATATGGCCAGAGTTGCTACACCTGAAGCACTTCCTCTGAAAATTCTTTGTGTTAAACGGCTTTGAAGTGGTGTTCAATTTGGGTTTAACAAATCTATCCACCACCACCTTGACATTAATGTTCTCCTTTTTATCACCTGTACTGTCTTTGCGTATAATATCAACACACAGTTTTGAATGCCCATGACTTTTGGCTATGGTCAGCACTTCTTGAAGCGATGGTGTGTCTTTTTGCCACAGGGCATGTCTCGTTTTGTCGAGGGCGCATCCTAACATGAACTAATCTCTTAAGCGATCCTCTAAAGCGGCGGCAAAATTGCACGTGGAAACCAATTTGCGCAAGGATGGTATGTACTGTTCGACCGACTCATCCTGCCTTTGCATCCTTCTCCCGAAGTGATATCGTTCAAGGACAGTACTCACTTTGGGGAGGTGGTGCAAGTCCAACTTTTTGAAGCAGATCTCGTATTCATTAAGAGTGTCAGAGTCACTATCAGAGAGTTCAGGAAGGTGTTCAAAGAATTCTTGTCCCTAAGAGCACAAACAATGCATTAACCATGAGGCTTTCCTCTGCACTTAAGGAAGTGCCACAGACACGAGCATAATGTGTGAAAACCTTCTTCCACTTCAGCCACGAGAGAGGAGGAACTCCTGGAGATGCCAACAAGAAGGGAGGGGCAGTGACATTATGTATGATGTACGTACTATGTTTTGACTTAGTTACTACTTAAGGGTGAACTTCAGTGATCTGCTTACAGTGAGCAATATCCACAAGCCTTATAAACTGTGCGCATCAGCGAAACTGCGTGCAACTTCAGCAATTAAAATTTAGGCCAATGAGCGCAATCCCAGAAACTTAATTTGCTGTACGCATCAGCGGAACAATCAGCCCGATTACTGATGGCACATATTTATATAGTGAGGAGTCACTTCAGTCTGGTGCTCAATTACATGTGTAGATGTGAGTCTGGTGATGCCTGATAACTGAAAGGCACATATTTGTTTACCTACAATTTCATATATGTCTGATTTATTATTCCTATTACAGTGCCTTCTACCTTGAGAAGGCCCGTCGTAGACCAGTGTGTGGACAAAACCCATGCAGACAAATCAAGGACAAAGGGATTGGGACATGGTCTAGGGACATTGACAACAAATCCTACATCAAACCTCACGTTTAACTGATGGAGCGCTATGAGCGACCTGAAGCTTAATACTGAGAAAAAGTAACCTGGAGAATTGCTGCAAGTTCAAGTAAATTAAAAAAAACTAATAAAGAACTACATAATCACAACTGTGTGACCCGGAAGGCGATTATTTCTCAACATAGCCCTTCTTTGCGATCACCTTACAGTGCTCAAATTATCATCCGCGCTAGAAGAAATGGGAGTCTGGGGTGTCTGGTCACAGAAGCTCATTTACATACAAAAGGGGGTGACAGCCTGTTCACAACGCACAGCACAACTTGTTTACGTAAAATGCTTGTACACAGAACAGGATAAAGTCTTGTGTTTTTTTCTCATTTTCTTTAATATATCCTGCACCTCGCTCTCTTCTTCTCTTTCTCTCATTTCATCATAAATTACCCAATTTCACTATTGCTTTATCAGCACGGCACAAGCCGGGGGATGGGGGGGGGGGTAGCCACAGTTTAAGGGGTTCCCCCACTATTATCTAGAAACGGGACTCAGTTCCACCTAGATCCTTAGTCTGCAACTGGTAATTGTTACTTTGTGCCCCAGCACTGGAGACACAGGCCTCTGAGTGTTTGTTTGTGCGAGTGGTGCAAGAGAGGAACAGAGAACTTGACAAAATTAGCCCTTCTATTGGTTAATACATTGTAAATGTGAAACAGTTTGGGGCTTAAGGGCTGGATAAAGAATAACGTCAGGAAACAAACGCAAATTAAAAGCACATTTTATTTATTCACTGAAAACGGTTTAAAAATGTAATTTCCAAGTTCCACATCTCCGTTTAAAAATATTTACACTTTCAGTCAATTCCGAGTTTAGTTACAAACTGATAGTGGGAAACACATATGATGTATAAAAACTATAACCGAAACATTATTTTTACATTATTTTATATTTCTTGTTTTGAAACTGAGTCTGCTGCGTACAGTGGCTCAATTCTGGTAAAAAGTTTGGTGAGTCACAAAATGAATAGGGAGAGCCAAGTCGGAGAGGAGCCAAGGGTCGCACTTAGTAATAAGGCCTGAGTCACGAGCTGATCCATCAACCGATAACAGTGTGTAAAAGATGCAGCAAACGTTACTTAAAACAAGGTATATGCTCTTTTATATCTGAAAATAGGTTATTTCTTGAACACCTGTGCTTCGCTTTAGTTCATTACAGATACTGCAGTGGCATTTGTTAATAGTAATACATACATTTTACCAATGAAGCTTCCATCTCCAGAGCTCTGACAACATGTCCACTCTGGGTGTGTTGGGTTTATACGTTTTATCACTAATCCGACAAGTTAGCTGAAAATACACCTGTTAGTCCCAGTATTGTTCTGTGTTGCTTTTACAGGTAGTGTGGTCAGGTGCGATTGAGTGTTTTTTTTTGTATCTCTTCTTCACCAAATAAAAATCTTTTAATCCACATTGTGCTGTCTCCCACTGTGTATCCTGGTACATCATGTCACTTTTCTATGTGTACGGAAGTGAACAATCACTGGAAACAAACACTTTTATAATTCTGCAAATACTGTTATCTGTTTTTCTTCTTTACTGCTAGACAGGTCTTCTATCATTGGTATTTTTAAGTCCCACATAATTTGAATTTTATATTTTTCCGTAATTCATTCCTCTCACAATAACTGCACTGTTCTGCTCTTGTCTATGTCCTCAGATGGGTCAATATTATTTTTGATGTTCTTAAATTCTTCCCGGAATCTCTGCATCTCTAGCATTATTTCCATGTGAGTTAAATGAAGGAGTGTATTCACTGAGGGCTGTGTGGGATCTAAAATTGACAAAAGCCCTTCTCACTTTCATTGCCCTTCTATGTTTTCCCCCTGTGTGTGTGTTCGCTGATGACTTTGAAGGTGTGATAACCGACTAAAGCAGTGTTTCCCAAACTGTGGTCCGCGGACCCCCAGGGGTCCGTGACACATTCCCAGGGGGTCCGTAGGCAAGAGTTTTAAAAGCAAAGACACTTTGTTGTATATTTAGCAGCCTTCCAGCAACAATAAAAGTGTCAAGAGAATGCCAGTGATTAATGTACCAGCTGGAGCTGAGGAGAGTTTTGTTCAGTGGTAACTTTGATTGAACTAATGTAGCACAGAGGGTTAATGTGCCTACTGCAAAGAACATGTATCATACATCTTAAAAAGCAGTATTTTTTGTGCATAGGTTCGTGGTTACTGCTTTTGTCACAGAAATTATTTTGTTACTGTGCACTTCATAAGTGACAATCATAATCTAGCATAGGGACCTATAAACTGTCATCAAAGAGCTGCTTTCCCAGTTATTCATTATCCTGATGCTGCTAAAAAGATTTATTTGGGTGGAAATGCATTTTTAATGTTAAAGTCAGTGCTAGCCACTCTGTTATGTTCTGAATCCTGAGTTTGTGCTTTTCCAGACTAAGCACTCTTTAAGCATTTTATATACACACTGATTTACATGTATGATTCAATGTCTCTATATGTGTGTGATGTAAAGTGCTCTGACATCCTACAATGGTATGAGAGATGCTATAAAACAAATGAAATACATGTGACAGAGGGGCTATTACTTCAATATAAAATACTGATGCCAGATGTACGATCTGTTTTTATATGCGTGAACGGGTTCGCGAACCCGTTTATGCATGCAAAAACCTATTGAGCCATGCACATAGGCTATTTCGCGAGTCGCAATTTGTTTGCTACTCGCTAAATAGGTTTTGCAACTTGCTGTTTGGAAGGGGTATTCCCAACCAAATAGGGAGTCTCAAAACCATGTACAAATGTTTTGCGGTCGCAAAACAGTCACAATTACCACCTACTTCAAGTAGATGGTAATGCATTCGCAAATGGGAATGGGTCCCTAGGGGACCCCTTCCCCTTTGCAAATGGATGCAAAATTATTTTTTAAGGGCAGGCAGTGGTCACAGGGACCTCTGCCTGCCCTTAGAAAATGAAACAAACACGTTTAATTTTCTTTTTTATTTTAAATGCATTGTAAACAGTCTGCATTTTTGTTTTAAAACTGCTTTATTTAAAAGCAGTCCGAGACATGGTGGCCTGCAGAGCCCAGCAGACTACCATCCCTGGGAGGGCTGGCATTCCCAATGGGCTCGCAAATTGCGAGAGGCTCATTAATATTAATGAACCTCACAATTTGCGACCCCATTGAGAATCCCAAACAGTGTTAAACACACTGTTGTACATTTCATTTAGCGACTCGCAATTTGCCACTCGCAATGTGTCGCCAATTGCGAGGCGCTAAATGAAATGGTCGTACATCTGGCCCCAAAATCCTTAGTACCTTGATTATTTGTTGTGTGTGCACACGTGTATTTTTTTCGAATTACTGTTTTCATTTTGAAATTTAACTCATACAAATTGCTTGGGGGTCCCCGGCTTCCAGTGGTGACTCAATGGGGGTCCTCAGGAGTCAAAAGTTTGGGAACCACTGGACTAAAGCACTTTGCTCATTCACTGCACTTGAATGGTTTTTCCCCTGTGTGTGTTCGCTGATGTCTTTGAAGGTGTGATAATTGACTAAAGCTCTTCACACATTCACTGCACTTGAATGGTTTTTCCCCTGTGTTTGTTCGATTATGACGTTGAAGGTGTGATAACAGACTAAAGCACTTTGCACATTCACTGCACTTGAATGGTTTTTCCCCTGTGTGTGTTCGCTGATGTATATGAAGGTGTGATAACCGACTAAAGCACTTTGCTCATTCACTGCACTTGAATGGTTTTTCCCCCGTGTGTATTCGCTGATGACTTTTTAGCTTTGATAATCGACTAAAGCTCTTCCCACATTCATTGCACTTGAATGGTTTTTCCCCTGTGTGTGTTCGCTGATGTCTTTGAAGGTGTGATAATTGACTAAAGCTCTTCACACATTCACTGCACTTGAATGGTTTTCCCCTGTGTGTGTTCGATTATGACGTTGAAGGTGTGATAACAGACTAAAGCACTTTGCACATTCACTGCACTTGAGTGGTTTTTCCCCTGTGTGTGTTCGCTGATGTATTTGAAGGTGTGATAACCGACTAAAGCACTTTGCACATTCACTGCACTTGAATGGTTTTTCTCCTGTGTGTATTCGCTGATGACTTTTTAGCTTTGATAATTGACTAAAGCTCTTCCCACATTCATTGCACTTGAATGGTGTTTCCCCTGTGTGTGTTCGCTGATGATGCCTTAATGCTGAAGAGCTGCAAAGACTACGGTCACATTCACTGCACTTGAATGGTTTTTCCCCCGTGTGTGTTCGATTATGACTTTTTAGGTCTGATAACTGGCTAAAGCACTTTGCACATTCACTGCACTTGAATGGTTTTTCCCCTGTGTGTGTTCGCTGATGTATTTGAAGGTGTGATAACCGACTAAAGCACTTTGCACATTCACTGCACTTGAATGGTTTTTCTCCTGTGTGTATTCGCTGATGACTTTTTAGCTTTGATAATTGACTAAAGCTCTTCCCACATTCATTGCACTTGAATGGTGTTTCCCCTGTGTGTGTTCGCTGATGATGCCTTAATGCTGAAGAGCTGCAAAGACTACGGTCACATTCACTGCACTTGAATGGTTTTTCCCCCGTGTGTGTTCGATTATGACTTTTTAGGTCTGATAACTGGCTAAAGCACTTTGCACATTCATTGCACTTGAATGGTTTTTCTCCTGTGTGAGTTCGCTGATGATCCCTTAATGCTGAAGAGTCGCAAAAACTACTGTCACATTCACTACAATGATACGGTTTTTCCCCCGTGTGTGTTCGCTGATGTGTTTGAAGGCTTGATAATTGACTAAAGATCTTCACACATTCACTGCACTTGAATGGCTTTTCTCCTGTGTGTGTTCGCTGATGCATTTGAAGGCTTGATAACTCACTAAAGCACTTTGTACATTCACTGCACTTGAATGGTTTTTCTCCCGTGTGTGTTCTCTGATGTCTTTGAAGGTGTGATACCCGACTAAAGCACTTTGTACATTCACAGCACTTGAATGGTTTTTCTCCTGTGTGAGTTCGCTGATGATACCTTAATGAAAACGAGACGCGAAAACTACTGTCACATTCATTACAATGATACGTTTTCCCCCGTGTGTGTTCGCTGATGTCTTTGAAGGTGTGATAACAGACTAAAGCTCTTCACACATTCACTGCATTTAAAAGGCTTTTCCCCTATGTGTGTTTGCTGATGACTTTGAAGGTATGATAACTGACTAAAGCACTTTTCGCGTTCATTGCACTTGAATGGCTTTTCTCCTGTGTGTGTTCGCTGATGTTTTCGAAGGCTTGCTAACTCACTAAAGCACTTTGCACATTCATTGCACTTGAATGGTTTTCCCCTGTGTGTATTCGCTGATGTCTTTGTAGCTCTGATAATCGACTAAAGCACTTTGCACATTCACTGCACTTGAATGGTTTTTGTCCTGTGTACGTGTGCTGATGAAGCTTGAGTAGTGATGACAAACTAAAGCTCGTGCTGCATGTGTATGATTCTTCTTTCTTGGTTAGTGTCTCTGGGTCGGGTATATATTTGTCTACATCCCATGACTGCATTTCCTGATGGGCGAACATGGCTGATAAAGCACTTGTGTTTTTCTCACACATTTAATATGTGTGCGGTATTTTACACGTTTGATTTCTGTTTTAACAATAAAATGCAATAGCCACCAAATATTTGCCACACTCCTAATACGTAAAATGTGTCTTTGTAGGCGATTGTGCCTTTAGATTGGATTATGGCTATGCACGCTTGTAGGTAAAGATGTATCTTCCTTCTGGACGGTGCAAATTGGGACAGTCTGTTGTATTATAGATAGACAAACTCCTCTTTCCTTTACCCGTCAATTGTCAGGCTCCACTCTGTTGTGCTCTTCTCTAGTTACTGTGGTTTAGCCAGAAAGAGTTTACAATTCTCCTAGAGCACGGAATGATGGCTTGTCATCAATTTAGAAAACAGAGCACTGTGGTAATCACATCATACCGATCCCATGATCAAAGCTGGTGTTAGGCACTTTTATAAAGGAGGCGGTTTGTTATTATTGTTGCCTTAATTTTCCTAAGGTCATTTCTTCGTCTTGTGGCGTGGAGGTGCACAGCTCAGACTCTTACAATCACTGAACTGCCCTTGATACTTCATCCAGGATCTGTCAGTTTGTGTGCAGGTTCCCCTGTCGCCGACTGCGCTGATGTTTTCCTGAATACTGTAGCTCATTATTTCTGCTATGATTGAAGATTTACAGCATTCGCTTCATTATTGATGGTCATTTCATACATTCAAGGCTTGTTTTCTGTTGGATGTAAAGATATTTCAAATTACTGAATTGAAATGGAATGAGATTTCACAATGTTTAACTAGTTGTAAGAGACATTTCGGGGGAGATTTACCAAATCTCCACACAATGCAGCGCAGCCCTCCCCCGCGAGGCTGCGCTGCGTGGCGCGACAGGAAGGGAACAGGAGAGCACCATATTTTCAAAGATATGGCTCTCTCCTTCCCTTTCCCTTGCGTCGGCACTGATTACAGCGGCCCTGCATCAAGCACACACCTTAGCACCAGAGCGCTAGGGTGTGTGTGTGTGAGTCCAGCATCGGTTTTGTACAGGAAGGACACCGTTCCTGTACAAAATACTATGTCAGACACGAGGGAAGGCTTTTCCCACTTTGTATGCATGTTGCGCAGTGCAGCACGCATGCAAAGTCAGAAAAGGAAACAGAAATTAATTCATTTCTCCTTCCTTGTGTCTTGTTTAAAAGGGTGCAGTTTTCTCACGCTAAACCCAATCTACTGAATTTGGTAAAATGGGTTTAGCATGAGAAATCTTGGGTGGTTGCACGGGAATGCCCATGCACCCCCCTTGGCAGGCCCCCATGGTGCAAAGTAACGTGAAGCAGTGCTATGCGCTGCTTCACATTACTTTTACATTATTTCCAGCGCTAAAAAAGTTTAGCGCTGGAAAGTAAATTAGGAAAAAAAGATTTTGCGCTTTTTTGTGCCACTTTTGTGATGCAAATACGGCGCAACATATTAGTATATCTCCCTCTTCTTCTTTACCGCCTTTAAAAATTAGCAAGAAATATTTCATCATACACAGATATTTAACTAAAGGTTCTGTTGATCAGGTGACATCTTATTAATGTCTGAAAAAGAGGTGATTTACCAGTGTTTACAGAGTAACTTAGCAAAGTAAAGGTGCTCACGGAGCACCCAAGTGCTTGAGGTTTTGCTTAAGATAGACGCATATGGTCAAGATTTCATTTAAACAACAATAGAGTTTAGAAAAAGAGCTGGATCAGGCTGGGCTGCAGAATTTCCAGTAACTCTTTACGAAGTATACATCAAAAGCAACTCCATTTACACACTTCTTCTCATTCTTTCCGATTCACTTAAGATCATCTCAAATGCCAACTCCTGTCTTTACTCGCTGTTCATAAGTCACCTTTGACACTTTCAACAGCTCCCTTGGTTCAAGCATTTCTGGTTCCTTCTAACCTGGAAGATTGGAACATTATTGTGGGTTGAGGGGGGTTGCCTATCGCCATAACATCTGTCCATCTCCCTGAAACTAGTGCCGCTTACAGAGCCTGGTTCTGGCCCTGGAAGACAACTTTAAAAAGCAAGTCTTTAGTTCTTCCTAAAGTAGATAAAGTTCTGTAAGATGCAGCTCCGTCCGGGGCTTTTGTGTAAAACAGAACGAGGGGTTCAATGTAAGGCCCATCCTTTACATTATAAGCGCAGATCAGGCAAACAAAAGTTGATTCATATCATTTAATATTCAATGAGATCAGTCATTTAGTACTTATAGAGAATCCATCACAACCAATAATTTACCTGACATATCCCCGCAGCAGATGTGCGCCTATTACTCGTTTTCCCCCCTTTTCCAACATTACATGGCATCTGGCATGACGTTGTCCTTTTGGGGCCCAGGATGCCATTTGTGACCGGATGGGCATTTGGAAGAGCAGGAGGAGGTGTCAGTTATCCACAGGTGATGCGGCATTTCTACCTTTCCAGATTTCTCATATTCAAGTTGACCTATCGAAGCAAAAGGAGGGGCAGAGCCCTATGATCCTCTAGAGCCTTGGCCGCTCACTAGAAAACGACGACAAAGGACAGGACTCTAACAGGCTAAACTGATTCAACACAAATATGAGGTCAATGTATTATTTATCGCCTTAATGGTCCAAAAGTCACTCTGGAATTAAATCAATACTATTCGAATAATCAATGTTCGATTCATAATAGAGGCATTGCTGTGCTGCAATAAAAGAAATCAGCGGCAACAATAGCTATTCTCACAACAAAGTGTACTTATTTCAAGTTTGGTTTGCATATTTTACAAGAAGGGGATAAAGCGACAACTGATAGACAACATTATAAAGCTTACCAACTTGCCTTATAAAGGTTACGGGTACTTTTAGAACAACACAAAGGTTAAGGAAAAGCCGAAGTATCAAGGTAGACAGTGTATCTGCAATGACGGACAATAACCCCTTATTAATAGTGACCACATACCAACCGTCTCCAGGTAGGAGCGCCTAATTACAAAAGACCTGCTAATACGGCGAACGACTACAGTGCATCAAACTGTGACTATGACATTGTTCTATCAAAACATTTGAATTCTGCGTTTGTTCTTCTCGTTAGGTCTTGATCCTGAAAGATATAGGCTGATGGGGTTCGGGCTTGTGCTTTTGAACGCTTCAGGACTTCGCGGAACGAATGTCACCCAAACATCGCACCATTTGAGGAGGCCATTGGGGTGAGAGTTGGTCGCGTAAAATGGAGAGCCACGATAAAAGAACTGTTCGAAGAAGCACTGGGTCACCAGCTTCTCAAAAGGGCATGATAGCTGTCCAGAGGGCCAGAGAGCTGGGTGGGGCCATCAATGTAAGCAATGGCCAGTAGCCGCCACGGCTAACTTGTAACTCCTGGGTCAGTTTGCCTGTGTGGTGGCAGCACAGTAAAAATATACAAGTCACTATTCATAGTGCACCAACCAGGATTCAAATTTGCGACCCTCCAGTTTGAGACAAAGACATCAGAAATTATAACACTAAGCCCAGTGCCCCAGGCGATCTGAACGGCATCGGAGTTGAGCCCATTTACGCACATGCAGGCCACAGGCTGTGTGTCCAGCAGCTTCATACGAGATCTCAAACTCCCTGACATACCAAGCCGCCTAAACGTTTCGATCATAAAAGGCTACTCCAGGGAGTCAAGTGCCTTATCGGCATCAGCCTACTTCATGTCCCGCCCTCCCGCAGTATTTAAATCGTGTCATTCCTAACAGCGCGCTGATTGCTACCGTGCTGTTTTTTCTCTCCCCTGAGGCGGAAGCCGGGGGTTCTCTCAGCTACCTTGCTACTTTTATTTTCCACATTACTGTCATCACGATATTTTAAATCGCCGCATGTTCTCAAGTAGAGTACTTACTTGTTAGAACTTTTAGATCACTTGTTAGCCAGAAAATCGCCTTTACCGATTCCTGCGCAGCCGAGTAGGAGCTGGCGCAGAGAGATAGAAATAGGGCTTACCGCCACTGAAAGCCGCCATATTGAGAGGGGTAAGGGATTTACACTCTAGCAGCAGGACGCCTCCCACCCTCCTAAACACCCTATAAATTCCCTATGTCATCTCGTCCACGCAGCGGGCGGGCGCAGCGGGCGCGCCGGCGGCACCCCAAAGGCAAGCCCGTCTGCGCCCGTCCGTGCCCGACCGGGACCAGAGGCCACCCCCCCTGGTTGCCCCCAACCACAAAGGCTAGCTTATAATAAGGACTTTCTACTTCGATCCTGTCCTCCCATTCCCGATGGCTGCCTTCATCACTTCCCCCCTCTAGAAACCCCCCATGTATGTCCTCACTGTAAACTTGAGCTAATTGACCACCTCACCCAATTGGATTTTAAGGACTACCAAATGTTTCTCCTTAACTGTCGATCTCTGGCCAAGCATAGTCTGGAGATGTCGCTGTTGTTAGAGGAACATATGCCGGATGTGGTATTTTTAACTGACACCTGGCTTACCCAATATTCCCAGCCTGATATAGTGCAAGCCCTCATTCCCGGCTATCAGATAGCCCGGTTAGATCGACCACAAGGCAAAGGTGGAGGGCTGGCTATCATTTATAAAGACATTTACACATGTCGCTGCCTAACGGAATCCATTGCGGACTGTGAAAGTTTCCCTTTTGTCATTGAATTTACACCTAACAATAGCTTCGCTGGCATTCTTATTTACCGTCCTCCTGGTCTCATAAAAACCAGGAGGTTTTGACTGAATTAGTCACCTCCCCTCTCTAATTTTACCTTACTGGGAGATTTTAACATTCATTTTGATAACTTGCTAGACACCACTGCCATGGGAGTCACAACCAGTTTAGCTGCTATGCAACTAGATCAATTGGTGCCAGGACCTACACACAACAAGGGTCATCTTTTAGACCCAGTATTTAGCAATAGCAAAACTCTAAAGGTTGGCAATATGAGCCATCTTCCTTGGACTGATCATTTTTTAATTTCCTTAACTTGGTCCATTCCCAAAATTTTACCTTCTATCCCCCCTTCTCGTACCACCCGAAATTGGTCAAAGATCAAAACAGACGAATGGATGAGCAATCTTACTGCCACTAATCCGTCACTCTCTCTTGATCCTTACGCTAACAATGAGCTGTTTAACAACTGGATAACAAGCTCCTTGGACTCTGTACTTCCCTATCGAACCTCCGGTGCTAGAAGGAAACAAAAAACCGCCCCTTGGTACTCAGAAGATCTAAGGGGAAAAAAACGCCTCTGTAAAAGACTAGAGAGGAAGTGGCGCCTATCCTATGAGCCTACGGATAAAGCGACCTACAGAGAAGCAATTAGGAACTACAAAAACAAAATCAGAGATAAACAATCCATACATTATACGGAAAAGATTAAACTGGCAAAATCTAAGCCTAAAGAAATTTATCAGATTGTGAAAACACTGACCAGGTTGCTATCACCGTTATCAGATGATGACAACTCATCCTCTCGATGCGAGGAACTGGCCAATGCCTTTTTTCTAAAAGTAAACACAATCTATCTCTCCTTCTCTGACCCAGAAACTGATTTGTCTTTGCAAAAACCTAATCCATCGATTACATCAGCGGTCTCCCTCCATAAATACTCTCTGGACCACTTCCCAATGCTGCACCTTGACACCCTTGAGACCTTGATTAACCAAATCAAATCAGGCTCACCTTGTGACCCTGCCCCCCCCTGAGATGTTGACCCAAGTTAACGAAGTCATTCTTCCCAATCTAATGGTGCTGTTGAGTTCTTCCATTACGAGTAGGATAGTTCCACAGTCCTGGAAACAAGCCATGGTCCGAGCATTGTTAAAAAAAAACACCCTTGACCCAACTAATTTTAATAACTATCGCCCGATATCATTGCTTCCTTGGGCTACCAAGATCTTAGAGAAACACATCAACATCAGTGTAACCCAGTTCTTCGAGCATAACCATCTGCTCGACACCTCCCAGATTGGCTTTCGCCCAAAACACGGCACGGAGACAGCCCTGTTGGCAGTGACAGAAGAGACTAGGCGGATACTCGATCAGGGAGGGTCAGTGGCAGTGATCCTCCTTGACCTGAGTGCCGCCTTCGATACGGTCAACCATAAAATACTTCTGGACCGCCTCCTCGATATGGGAATCTCGGGAGAAGCCCTGGAGTGGTTCAGGTCTTTTCCATCAGACCGAACCTTCCAGGTCTTTGAAGGCACATCGGTCTCCTCGAAGAAGCCTCTGGGATGTGGGGTTCCGCAGGGCTCTTCATTGAGCCCTACGCTCTTTAACGCCTATGTGAGACCGCTGGCTGGAATAGTACGTCCGCATGGTATTAACATCATCACCTATGCGGACGATACCCAGCTAGTGGTCTCTCTTGCACAAAGGAGTACCCCACTACCGCAGTCCAACCTAACAACCTGTCTCGAGCATGTCAAGAGCTGGATGACTAAATCATGTCTGAAGCTCAACGATGATAAAACTGAGCTGATGCTTCTAGGCCCTCCAACTCTTTCCACCTTGGAGATGTCATGGCCTCTGAGCATGGGCACAGCTCCCACCCCTAGAGACAACATCAAAAGCCTGGGGGTGTGGATAGACAAATCGTTGACCTTCAACATGCAGGCAACTAAAGTCTCTGTGACCTGTTTTGGCCTCCTAAGGATGGTAAAGAAAATCCTACCACTTCTCCCCTTTGAGGCAAGACAGATAGTCATTCAGGGCTTAATTCAATCCCGTCTAGACTTTAACAATGCTCTGTACCCTGGGGCGCCGGAATACACCCTACAAAAATTACAACGCACTCAGAATTGTGCTGCTCGCACCTTACTTGGCACCCCCCGGAGAACTTCAATAAAAACTGGTCTAAGATCATTACACTGGCTCCCCATCAGGGAGAGAGTCAAGTTTAAATCTCTGTGCATTGCACATCAGGCGTACTGGAAATCAGGTCCAGAGATCAATCACCCGCTGGTATTGCCATATGAACCCTCAAAGTTCTACGATCTTCACATGCTTTTCTAGCCCAAATCCCAAGAATTCATAGAGCGAGGGCCGGAGGTCGTTCCTTCGCATATAAAGCCCCAAAAATATGGAATACTCTACCACTTCATCTTAGAGCAGATTCTAACCTTCTGAGTTTCCGTAAGAAAGTTAAAACTCTTCTGTTCAATCAATAGTGTTGACTCACTCCTTTTTTTCTTGAGCACTGATGGTAATTTTTAGCGCCTGGACGCCTCATGGCAGCTGCTAGCGCTCTATAAATATGTTTTTCATTTCATTTCAGTTCATTTCACCTAATGCAGCACTGCGAATACCGTCTGTGTGAGAAAGTGGCTCTATATACGCTGGACCAAAGTAAGGTACAGGGTGGTGTATAGAATCCACAATCCCCAGAGGTATAACAGAGGTTAAAGTCAGGGCTGACCTTACTCTCTAAAGTGCTAGCTTGGTCAAGCAGTAAGGCAGTACCAGAGGACAGTGTAAAGCATATGTTGTACACACTCAGTCAGCAAAAGGTTTCACACACTCAAGGACTGATCTCCAGGCCAATTGTTTTGTATCAAAAGATATAGTTGTTTTATTTTTAGAACCAACAGGTGTCAAAATATACTTTTCTCAATATGAGTGATCTCAGGTAATTACTTTACAAAGAGGCAATAAACTTTGTAAACACAATAGGTACAGGGATTGCAGTAGGCAACACAATTCTAAACACAATTTAACATTGACCTCAATGTGTTCTTCTACATAAATGCAGCTGATTACTTTATTGATTACTTTTGTAACTTCAGGTCTGGATCCTAGATTCAGTCCTGAGGTCTAAGCTGAAAACAGTTTAGAAAAAACGTTTTAGTTATTGCAATGATTTTTAAAGAATATAACGGTATTTTAAAAGTTGACAGAAACTTTTCAGTGAAAAACTAGCAATGTTATCCAATGGAAGGAAATTCAAGTCACAGGTGAAGTAGGTTCTTGTTACTTTTGTAATCCAGGACTGTACTCCTAAGTTCAGTATTCGGGTCTCTACCTAAGACAGGTAAGTAATTACGTTTCAGTATTTGGTACGATTTTTAAGGAATATTTGTAATTTTCAAAAGTAGACAGAAGAAATTTCAGAGAAAAACAGTCAATGGTTTCCTATGGAAGAAAATTCAGGTTACTAGTAAACACGGTTAGGATTACTTTTGCGGTTCAGTACTGGGCTAAAAGGTACAGTACTGGCTTCTCTCCTGATCACAGGTGAGTACTTCAGAATTCGTTATTCGGCTGATTTTAGATGAATATTTTAAAGTTTCAAAACTTCACACTTAGAAAATCTTTCGAGTCAAACCAGTCAATGTTATCCAATAGAAGGAAAGTGAGTTATCGGTTTTCAGGTGAGTACTCGACTGGTGAAGTTAAGATTCTGGGCATAGACTCAGGGGTCCCCCAGGGTCAGGTAGGTACAGTTGGTACACCCTCAGCGGCACAGGGGCAGCCGGGTGCAGAGGTAGTTAGACTCAATCTTATCCCATGAGAGGCAGGGGGCCTTCGGTTGGTGGCTGCTGGCTAGCAGGCCACGCGGTTGTGGAAGCGAGCTCTGGGTTACTTGCTCAGGACAAATGGGGAAGTAGATAGGGACAAAGGTTGCACTGCCAGGGGCACTCAGGCGGCTGGTTGCAGGGTGCTTTTGGGCCGTCGGGCGCTCAATGTTATTCAATGGAGATCTTGAAAAGGGAGCAAAGGCTGCAGGCTCAGGGACAGAGGATCCCCTGGAGCGACCATCACTTGGAGGAGTAAGTTGGGATCTTGGAGGATAGGTAAGCACCCAGAAATTGGGCACAGGGGGCCGTGGGGCGCCGGGTGCAGGGGTGTCTTTTGAGGTCTGGGAATCTTACCACCTGCTGGTTTCGGTCGGCGGGGTCCTTTGTCCTGAGGCTGCAGGCGTCGTCTGGGTCGTCGAGGAGGGTCCTTGGGCACTGGATTCCAAGTCAGAATCGCCGGGGGGACGTCCTCGGGGTCTTAGTTCACTCCAGCACAGGCCAGGCTTGGCGGGTGCAGAGTATGCAGGGTTCGCGGTTCCGGATGCCAGGGCTTGTTACTTGCTTTGAGCAGTACCACGGCTCGTGGGAGACCCAGGTAGTCAGAGTCACAAGGCAGTCAGGTCCTCTGGGGTTTTTGAGGTTCCTGACCACTGGAGACGCCGAGGTTTAGCAGGAGCAGGTTCGAGGGTCGACAGGCCGGTAAGGCTGGGTCAAATCAGTTGGTGTCTTCCTCTTTTTAGCAGCTGCATGGCAGGTCTTCTTGTTTCTTGTTCTTCTTTCTTGTTTCATAATCTGGATCTGGGGAAGAAAGGCTCAGGGTGCCCCTAAATACTAAATTTAAGGGCATTACAGGTAGGGCAAGGGCAGGGACCAATGGGTCGCTGTCCTGGGGTGGGTACACCCCCTAGCCTGCTCCTCTCCTGTGGGAGGGGGGCAGGAGCCTAGCTGTGATTGGGCAGGTCTCCCCATCTTCAAGATGGCCGGAGCCCGGGGTCGTGCATCACCTCTCCTCTCCCACCTGAGGGGTGGAGTTGGCACAGGCTGGCACACCCCCGTTCCTGACGTAGGGTTTCCCACCAGTCTTCCCGCCAGAGTGTGGGTTAGAACTGGTGGGGGCCAGTTGCTCAGTACATCAAGTGGTCTGAAGAAGCACACAAAGGCGAAATGCCTTTGAAGCTTCCCCTGCCCATCCTGGGGGAGGAGGCTTGGTACCTCGTCCCAGGATGTGCACTGTTGCAGGCCCAGGAGAGCGGGGGCTCTCCACCCAGGGGTCCAGCAACATGTCTGCTGTGTGGCAGCCTAGGCAGCCTGTCAGACAAGACGTGGATTGTAGGTTAGGTTTCAGGCGGCATCTCTAAGATGCCCTCTGTAGTGCATTTTAGGTTTAAATTTCTTTTATTGGTCTCAGAGAAAAACAAATACAGTGCAATGCATTGTTGAGTCCATGTAAACATGCAAATGACAGACTGAAGTAACCACTGGGCATGAAGTTGCGCATACCCTGCAAGGGCTGTCAGGCCCCACAGATTTGACATTAAATCCCACACTGGCATCAGTTTTGGTTTAATGTGCTGAGAAGTTTGATATCAAACTTGTCAGTCCTCAGTGTAGCCATTATGGTGCTGTGGAGTTCGTAATGACAACCTCCCAGCACCATATACTCTTAATAGCATCACTACACTTACAGTGCCCAGGAATGGCTCTGGGTAATGTAGGGGCACAGGGCTCATGTACCTGTGCCCACACCATTCGCATAGGGCCCCCAGTAGAGGGGTGGCTGATGTATGCCAGGGCAGTGGGTGTGTGGGCATGGCACACAGGGATGTGTGCCATGTTGACTCTTTGTTTAGTTTTGCACCAGGACACTCAGCCTGCAAAGGCAGTGTGTGTGTGTGTGTGTGTGTGTGTGTGTGTCAGGGTACATGGCCCCTAAGGGTGGCACAATAAGTGCTGCAGCCCTTAGGGATCTTCTCTGGTCACAATGCCCTGGGTACCTAGGGCACCATTTACTAGGGGCTGACATGTGGCCAGAGATGCCAATTGGGTTTAGGCTTTAGTACAGTTTGTAGGGAAGGAACACAGGCCATGGGCACCTGATTGGCAGGGACCCAGAGCACACCAAGGAAAAGTGCATCAGGTATCAGGTAAAAAGTGTGTGTGGGGGGGGGGGGTACTGCAACAGAAACTCACTTTCTCACAGTCCGTAGATGAACCGCTGTGGATTTATGTGGGACAAATCCCGACTGTACAGTGGAGACTATTTTCTCTAGTGGGAGGGATAGCCGAGTCGCATCACCTCAGACAGGAATTTATTATCACTGTTACTCAGTGGCAGAGGGCGATAAGAGGTACACTTACAGGGTCTTTCCAGGCTTAGGGGGCACCGATATGATTGCATCACTTATAGACGCAAGCGACACACCGCCCTTCAATGCCTCAACATACACCTCCAGCAGGTATGCATCTGGTATTTGTTTGTAAAACTCAACACCAGACCTTCAGATCCCGGTGCCTTTCCTCCTCCTAGGGCGTCTATAGCGGCAACAATCTGTGGCCCAGAGAGCGATGGCTTATGACGGAATATGAGAGCCAATTTATATAGCGCTGCACAGCTAGTTCAGGAAAGAAGTGTCCTGGCGCTAATATGAGCACATAAGTATCAAAATCCCACAGCCCCTGAACACAAGCAGAAAGGTTTTGATGTATTTCCTGAAAGAACCTATGTTTTCTTGGGTGCACAGGGCAGGTGGGACGGCACTCCATTCCAGGTACCTGCAGTCACCACAGGCAGAGAGCAGCCATCTATTCTGATTTTCCTAAACTTAGAGACTTTACGCAGCAAAGCACGGTGGGATCTCACCCCTCAGGCAGCTGATACCAGGCAAAGAGCGAGGACATATATGAATGAACCCCCTGATTGTAGAGCGTTTATGACATAAAGTGCTTTAAATTGACATCTCTTCAGGACAGGAAGCCGGTGCAATTTGACCCGTTTGTTGGAGATCAACGTTGAATTTTTTATCCTCAGAACCAACCCAGCTGCTGTTTTTGTAGCAGCAGCAATCTACGAAGGCGATACGTATAAAGAGATGCAGAAATTCCTTCTCGATAGAATCAGAACCAGAACCAGGTCCTTCCTAGATGAAGCCGGGATGAACGGAAGTATTTTTCTGATAACTTTCAGCAGTCAGAAGCCTGTACAGCAGGTGATTGTAAAGTATCCTTTTAAGGACGGATGTGAATCCACCCTAACTCCCAGGTTAATGACCAGATGGAATGTGGTGGACAGAGATCCCAACGACACTGGCCCCACCCTTGTGCCGTGAGGCTCCGGACCCAAATATCACTATTTCCGTTTTTTTACTGTTCAGCGTCAGGGATTTGAGCTCATCCAATCATCAACTTCCTGGCGACAGCTTTTGAAATTACTGGGCATTTTATCTGTATTTAATTCTAATCTAATGCTTTGTGTATATTCGAGTAGAGGTGATATCGAATGACTCGTTCAGGCTGGCCAAGTTGGCCATGTAAAGACTGAAAAGACTGTGGCTCAAAACAAGTCCCAGGGGGGCTCCTGTGGTGATCGTCTGAGGGGCTGAAGTTAGCTGATGCCACCCCTTGGGTCAGATCTTTCAAAGAGGATAATAACCAAGCAGGCACTTTCCCCTAAGACCAACCATCCCAAATCTCTGTAGTAAAGTGGAGTGGGGGGTGGTGTCAAAGGCTGCAGCCAGATCTAATCAATCAGAACCCCCACCTCTCTACCCCTTTACATAATGCCTCTAATATCCCACGTGGCTTTAGCCAACACAGTCTCTGCAGAGAGCTCTGTTGGAGCCCTGGATGGACTTTGTGCAGAGTGGGTGGGACTCAATGTATTTGGTGAGCTGCTTGTTGACCCTGGCCTCAGTTACTTTGGTGAACATCAAGGAACAGAGAGACAGGCCAATCCTTAGAGTTAGAACTGCTGTGACTACTGAAGCAGACATCTGGAAGTAATGTTGGGTGAAACACTATGAATGGCTGCACGTTGAGGTGCGACGGACAGCAAGAACAAGAAGGTTGGGCAGGGATGTGTCCCAGCGTAGTTACGAGAGCCTGCGATGAACCCAAACATTCCATCCATCATTTATCTTATTCCTAAATACGACAGGTGTGCATAGATGCGGGTCCCTTGCTCGCTGCACCGCTGGAATCAAGCCACACCCAACAGTCAGGGCTCAGACGTGGTCCCGTGCTTGCTGCACCGCTGGAATCAAGCTGCAGCCTACAGACAGGGCCCAGATGTGGGTCCCGTGCTCGCTGCACCACTGGAATCAACCTGCACCCTACAGTCAGGGCCCAGATGTGGGTCCCGTGCTTGCTGCACCGCTGGAATCAAGCTGCACCCCACAGTCAGGGCCCAGATGTGGGTCCCGTGCTCGCTGCACCTCTGGAATAAAGTCGCACCCTACAGTGGAGGCCCAGATAGGCTGAAACCAGTCTTGGGTTGCTTCTGTTCCGGTTCAGAAAGGATCTGGACTGGCTCTTCAGCTGGAATGCTCCTATTGGAAGGAGTCTAAAGGTGGCATTGTGGCCAAAAAACAGTTGATCTCCCACTCTGACTTGGCCTGGTTGGGACCAGGAGGTGAGCCGGAGTCTAGTGAGCACTAGCATGTGGGCAGGGCTTGTTATAGACCAGGATGTGAGCCGGAGTCTAGTGAGGACAAGGACGTGAGCCAGGGCCTGGTGGACCAGGACGTGAGCCAGCGCCTTGTGAGGACCAGGCCATGAGCCAGGGACTTGTGAGGACCAGGATGTGAGCCGGCGCCTGGTGGACCAGGAGGTGACCCGGAGACTGGTGAGGACCAGGACATTAGCCTATCACATTAGTGTGGAATCGGGCATCCATCCGCCCACTACTTAAGAAACCATCGCTGGATGTCACCGACCCTAATAGTTATAGGCCAATTGCTAGATTGCCTCTGCCGGCAAAACTGATAAAAAAAATTATGAACTCCCAACACTGTTCCTTTCTGCGTAACTCGAAGGGTCTAGATCCGGCCCAACATGGGTTTAGGGAAGGTCACAGCACCGTGACCGCCCTGATTAAGTCCACAGAGGAGGTCCGGAAGGTGCTTGACGATGGGGGCCAAGCAGTGCTGATCCTACTGGATCTGTCAGCGGCCTTCGATACGGTTCACCATGCTATCCTCCCTTAGCCCCACTTTATTTAATATTTGTGTATATTGCCCCAGTGATTCGTTCCTTCAGGTTCGAGTTAACATCCTACGCAGATGATACCCAGATTGTGGTCTCGGTGCTTCCAGGGAAAGAATTGGGGGTGGCAGCTAGGTCTCAGGACTGCATGTCTGCAGTCAGTTCCTGGATGGCAAAAAGCTGCTTAAAATTAAATTCCTCCAAGACCGAGGTGCTCATTTTCGGGTCGAACACAAATCTTTGGAGCTCCAAATGGTGGCCTACAGATATGGGCCCTCCGCCACCTCCAGCTCAAAAGGTGAAGAATCTTGGAGTCATTAAAGACAACCAACTGACCTTCAAACCCCATGTCAAGGCGCTGACCACTTCCATACATTGGATTCTGAAAACCATCAGGAAGGTTCTTCCATTTCACAAACTTCAGGTCCTACAAAATGCATCTGCCCGCCTGATCGGGGGCCTGTCCAAGTTTTCATCAGTCACTAAGGAATTGGAGAGGTTGCATTGGCTCCCGATGCCGAAAAGGATTTTATTCAAAACCCTCTGCATTGTCTTCAAGGCACTGCATGGCTTGGGCCCGGTGTTTCTTCAGGATCATTTCCAGTGGTACAGACCTGGGAGACAACTGAGGTCTGCCACTATGGGACTGATTAAAACAACTCGGATCAAGAAGGCACGCTGGGGGGGCAGGAGCTTTGTGGGGGGAGCAGCAAAGGCATGGAACTCCCTCGTCTTGACCCTCAAACTAAATACAAACTTGTTAGCCTTCAGGAAAAACCTTAAAACATGGCTCTTTACCCTCTAGCCCGGGATTCTGAGCCTCAGGGAGTTACCACTTTCAGCGCCAGGACACCGATCGGTATTTGTGCGCTCTATAAGTGTTATAAATAAATAAATAAATAAATTAGCCGAAGTATGTTGAGGACCAGGATGCTGAGCCGGGGGTCTGGTGGACCAGGATACTGAGCCAGCTCTCGCTCCCTTTGTGAGGCCAGACTAAACACCCGGTTCGTCCTCTCTTGCAGGACCAGGCACGGGCCAGCACAGTGATCCAAGGACACCAGAGCCTGGGGCGCTGGACTTGCACCCCCAGTTTTTCATTGTATTTCTCCCTGAAACAGATAAAACTTTGTGTACTCTCCTCGAGAGAGATCCACGTTATCTCTGATCTCACTGGACTCACAATCTGCTGAAAGAGGTTGAGAATGAGAGTCCTTGCACATTAACTGTTCTACTCTTCTCTGCCACGTTGCCCAGCGAGGTACCAAATATTTCTGTAGAGTGATGCCCCAAATATTCATGCCTGTACTTTCATATAATTGTTTTTTATTTTATTTTTTTTTTTTTTAAAACAAGGGGGACCCAATTGGTAGCTGTGGACCATGGGTATTAGTTATTACAAAGAACAAAAGGTCCAAAGCTTAAAAAGAGAGCATAATTCTATTGTATAGACCACAATAGGCTACTATACGTTTTCCTTGCCCTGCCGGGCAGGGAGTTTTATTATAGGTTAATTCAAATCTTTTTGGTTTTTAAATACATTTTTACAACAAACAATTTTCGCTGTGAGGCATAGTCTTGCGCTATTCATAAAAGGTTGAAAATAGAAGGAAAGAAATAAAGGAAATAAGAGAGAAATACTTCAGGCAACAGAGAAGTGAGCGGTCTGGGCACTGTAAGGATCAAAAGATATAACAATGTTTCCCAGAGCAGAACATACATACAATAATACCAATGGTCAACAGTACGTCTGCTAAGAAAGGTCGACGTTTCGATCCCGCGCTCTAATTAAATGGGATCATCATCAGGACTTTAACAAAATAATTGCCTGGATAGAACACTAAATGCGCCTTGGTGAGGGCTGTGTAAGAACAACAGGAGTAAACCCATAGACCACGTCGGGATGGGTGTGAAGTATGAACAATAACAATTCCCAACAGGTTTCAATTTGAGACAGTTAAGTAATGTATGCAGTCTGCATTACATAAGCAAGAAACAAAACAAGGAGGCTCATATGGTTTGAAAGCTTGTTATTCACCATATTAAAGGAGGGTGTTACACATGGAAATACAGTTAAGCAGCACTGTACAGAGAGAATCATGTGACAACCCTAGGGCACTTGGTGAGTGAAGAATATATAATTAGTGAGAAGTGAAGACGCAAGTGCTAAAGGTGAACAGCGTGAACGGCGCAATGTGACAAGAAAGTAATACAATGATGGCTCCGCAGGGTTAAGTTAAATTCACTTAAATCGTTGAACAAACAGTTTTACAGGAGCACAAAACGTAAAGATGCGCTCTAAAATTGCGCTGTGATGTCGACGGCGTTTCGATCCCTGTGAGTCGGGATCATCATCAGGACAGGGTTGTCGATGTCAGGCAGTGTAGATCACGTCGTGTAGATCCCGTGAGTCACTGGACGCCCAGGCAGGGTCCGAAATTGCGGCGTCTGGATGCGAAGTGTGAAGTCGAGGGCTGGTCCGATTGGGCAGCGCCTGAATCAAGCAAGGCGGCCAAGGGCGTAGAGGGCTCTCGATATCTGGGCGGCTCGCGATTAGTGCTGTTGGTTCCTCGCCGATTAGGTCTCAGGCGCCCCAATCCTCGAGGAACCAACAGCCAGCTCAGCTTGCATCGGGACACTGTTCCCAAATTCGCGGAACGATTAATTGGTATCAACCGTCAACCCCTGACACCTAACTCCTGAGGGACCACGAGCACGACCATTGAGCAATCTGCAATTTGCGGATCGACTTCACCATATTGACCGCTATTTGATTGAAACCCCTTTTCCCGCTCACCAGAGAAACAGGAGATACGAGTGCCAGAACTACACGTACCGCACTCCGGTGCCCGTGGCAGCCCCCTATGCCCCAGTCGGGAGCCACACATATCGCTCGCAGAACACAACGTGTTCTTGACGACCAGCCCTCACCAAGGCGCATTTAGTGTTCTATCCAGGCAATTATTTTGTTAAAGTCCTGATGATGATCCCATTTCGCCGTATCGAAATGTCGACCTTTCTTAGCAGACGTACTGTTGACCATTGGTATTATTGTATGTATTTTCTGCTCTGGGAAACAGTGTTATATCTTTTGATCCTTACAACGCCCAGACAGCTCACTTCTCTGTTGTCTGAAGTATTTCTCTCTTATTTCCTTTATTTCTTTCCTTCTATTTTCAACCTTTTATGAATGGCGCAGGACTGTGCTTCACAGTGAAAATTGTTTGTTGTAAAAATGTATTTAAAAACCAAAAAGATTTGAATTAACCTATAATAAAACTCCCTGCCCGGCTGGGCAAGGAAAACGTATAGTAGCCTATTGTGGTCTATACAATAGAATTACGCTATCTTTTTAAGCAATGTACTTTCATATAATACATAAGTGCATTCTGGGGGTTGTAGTATCCATTACTTCACTAAAGACAGTGGTTTAAAAAAGAAACTCCATGCTTGGAGGAGATGTGTGCCTTTGTCATGAGCCATCTGGGGCTCAATAATAACTCCGGATACTTTTCAAAAACTCAGATTATGAGCGCTTAAAATAAAATTATATGTCTGAAAAGAGTATCTCTGGGCGGTGAGAGCAGCGGCTGAGGCATTCCACACTCCTCCTACCCAGAGGACAAGTCTCTCCTCCTACCCCAACATAGCAGGTTTCATAACAACACAGGACAGACCTCACCTCCTTTGCATCACCCCACTAGGACAAGACAGGCCTCTCCTCCTAGCCGCGTAGGACAGGCTTCACCTCCTCTGCATTCCCCTGGACAGGCCTCAGCTCCTCTGCACCCCTGGACAGGATTCGTCTCCTCTGCATCCCCTGGACAGGCCTCACCTCCTCTGCGCCCCCTTGGACAGGCCTCACCTCCACTGTAACCCCTGGACAGGCCTCGCCTCATTTGCAACCCTGGACAGGCTTCATCTCCTCTGCACCCCCTTGACAGGCATCATTTTCCCTGTACCCCCTGGACAGGCATCACTTCATCTTCACCCCCTGGACAAGCCTCACCTCCTCTGAACTCCCCTGGACAGGCCTCACCTGCTCTGCATCCCTTCGACAGGCCTCATCTCAACTGCGCCCCCTGTGCACACCTCACCTCCTCTGCACCCCCCTGGACAGGCCTCAACTCCTCTGCACACCCTGGACAGACATCGCCTCCTCTGCACCCCTTGGACAGGCCTCACCTCCTCTGCACCCCCTGCACACACCTCACCTCCTCTGCACCCCCATGGACAGGCCTCACTTCCTCTGCACACCCTGGACAGGCCTCAACTACTCTGCACACCCTGGACAGGCCTCGCCTCCTCTGCACCCGCTTGGACAGGCCTCACCTCCACTGCACCCCCAGCCCAGGACAGGCCTCAACTCCTTTGTACTCCCCTGGACAGGCCTCACCTCCTCTGCACCCCTTTGGACAGGATTCACCTCCTCTGCACCCCCTTGGGCAGGCCTCACCTCCTCTGCACCCCCTTGACAGGCCTCACCTCGTCTGCACCCCTCCTGGATAGGCTGCACCCCCAGCCCAGGACAGGCCTCAACTCCTCTGCACCCCCTGAACAGGTCTCACCCCTCTCAGCACAGTACAGGTCTCACCTCTTCTGTACCCCCTGGACAGGTGTCAGGGTGCAGGAAAAAGGAATCAAAGCTCTTCTTTGTTCCGCAGTATCTTCCATTGAACCAGCATTGCAAAGATTACCCGCTCGCAAACGGTCGCGGGTGATTATAGTGTGGAAACGGGCATTCTCCCCTGTACTACCAACAGGGAGGACCGTGGTGCAAGTTGCTGGTCTAGTCCTGAGCTCGTGTACACAGGCGCGAGGTCTAGACTAGCTGGGAAGTGCGCCGGTTGATTTTAGAACCGAGGCACTTCACCAACTGATTTTCAGAGATTAGTCATGTTCTTTCTGTAGTCTAGTTAGATAGAAATAGTGCAGTTTTGTGCCAGGCTTAGGCGCAGGTTAGAGCGCTTCAGTGCGTCGGTTAGTTAGTAATTTAGAACTAGAGAGAAATACAAATTTAAAATAAATAAGAAAAAAGAAATATAAAGAGAAGAATTAATACTTACCCATTGAATACTTCAGTTCCTGATTTCTTCGTTGCTTGATTGACGGCGGAGGCTCCAGAAGGTTCCTAAGTGAGAAGTAAGAAAAATTCAGAAGATAAGAAAGTAAGGCACAGAGTGAATGAACGAATGAGTGAAAAAGAATAAATTAACTCACAGAGTTAAAGAGTGCTAAAATGTTGTTTATAATGCAGGTTACCAAATAATAAAATACTTATATTAAAGAATAGAAGAGGAGCAAATGCCATAGGCACTCTGGGTGAGGAAATATATATATATATATTATAGAGAGACAGAGAGCAAGAAAGTGGAGAAGGAACTGAAGGAAATTAGCAATGGTGTGCTTTTCTGTTACAGCGATTTCCACTCATGCTTGAAGATAGAGAGGGAGTAAGAAAGGCATAAAATGGAGTACGGCAGAAAGGAAGAAGAAGAGTGGAAGAGCCAGAAGGTCAGGAAGTCTCTTCTCTGTCCCATTCCCCTTTCTCCCGGCTGGGTTCACACAGAAACTAGTTAACTCTTCAGTTGGTGGCTGTGGGAAAACTAGGGGTGGAATTTGGAAAATCTCATCGTTCTGCTCCTGGGAGTGTCGGCACTGTGAGTAACCACGACCCTTGACAGAGCGAAGTGCCCACGTCAATACTCGCCCGAGCAGAATGGCTGAAGAGTTTGATTTAAAACATTTAGGAAATATTCTTAAGGAGATTCAAGAAGAGTTAATAGCAGTCAGAGAGGAAAATAAGGTAATCAAATTTGAAATGAAGGCCCACATTTTCTTAACTCAGTGCTCGTTGTACTTCATGTGTCGGCCCACTGTCTTCCCAGTACACAATCTCGTATAGCATTCATCTTGTCGTATCTCAATGGGGACGCAGCCTGTGGTCAATGCCCCTGGTCACCCAAGACTCACCAATTTTATATTACTTTGAGGAGTTCAAGAAAGAGTTTTTGCGACTTTTTGATCGTCGGAAGGTGGCACAGGCTACGAATAATGAATTACTGGAGTTGAGGCAAGGGAATCGAGAGCTTGTCTTCACCTGGCCCAATTTAACAAACTTGTTGTAGAAACTGAATGGCCGGAGGCCAAAAGGGCAGCCTTGTTCTATCGGGGTTTGAAAGATGACTTAAAGGATGCTTTGTCACTGATCCCAAATCGCCCTACAGAAGTTTCAGCTTTGATTGATCTCATTTTAGAGATAGACTATCGACTAATGGAAAGAAGGGGTGAAAGATGACGTGAATTTCGGCCCAGTGTACCACGCTTTGACCGGGTCAGAGCAGAGGTTGTTAAATCTTGTGATAGAGAACATGGAGTCGAACCTATGCAAATTGGAACTATTAGAGGCCCCCTTTCCAAAGAAGAGAAAGAAAAGCGTCGACAGAATAATCTATGGCTTTATTGTGGTATTAGTGGACATTTTGTAAAGGAATGTCCCAAGAAGCCAAAAACATTCAAGAAGGAAAACTCTCTGCACCACCAGTAGAAGGAGTTGGGCTGGTGGTTGCTAACAAGGATATAATTCGAATTTCTCATCAAGTGGCCAATACTCTACAATCTTCCACTCCACACCTCATTCTGACGATGACCCTAAGGTTTCGAGACAGAGTTCTTTCAGGAGTGGCCATGATGCTGGACTCCGGTGCTACGGGGAACTTTTGTGACCTCAATATGCCTCGAAAATTGGTCTGACGGCATTACCTAAAAAGAGAAGTGAGGCAGTTAGGGCTGTTGGCGGTAAAAATTCATCTTCCAGCCCAATAACCAGTCACACGGAAGTTGTGGAACTTGTTTCTGTCGAAGTTCAAAAGGAGGAGATTCAATTTAACTTGATTGATGCTCCTCAGTTTGGAATCATCCTGGGTTTGTCTTGGTTAACTGAACACAACCCAACAATTAACTGGAGTGATCGAACCGTGAAGTTTAACTCAAGTTATTGTTTGGAAAAATGCTTCGGAGAAAAGCGGAAAGAGCAAGATGGAAATCCAGCAGCTTTATTAAGCAAGCAAAAGATGAGGGTGTGTGCGGTTCAAACTGTGAGTCTTACGGTAGAACATCAAGTGTTTGCTGAAGTTTTCAGTGAATCGGAATCAAAGAAGTTGCCCCCACATCGGTCGTATGACTGCAAAATCGATTTGGATCCTGGATCTAATCTTCCTTGTAGCCGAATGTATGCGCTTACTGAAGCTGAAAACCGTCATCTTAAATTTTACATTCAGAAATACAGAGAAAACAGGTTCATACGACCATCATAGTCCCCGGTTTCTTCACCATTATTTTTCTTTCCGAAACGTGACAGAGATCTGAGAATGTGTATAGATTATCGTACCTTGAACAAGATTACAATAAAGAATCGTTATCCTCTTCCCTTGATTTCAGTTCTTCTAGATCATGGGTACTCACAAACTTTCTCTCGGGGGGCAAATTTATAGTGTGGTTTGTGGCCAAGGGCCGCTCCTGAGGGGGCGGGGGCAGTGGGGGAGGGGGGCGTGTCTAAAGAAAAAAAAACTGAGACCATGAGGTTGAACACAGGTCCCGGCAGCGGACGCTTTCGTCCACTGAGTCACCAGACCCAGCACACACACACACGCACACCTCTCTCTCTCTCGCCCCCTTACTCTGACTGTCTATCTCCCTCTCTCTCTCCCTCCCTTTGTCCCCCTCTGTCTCCCTCCCTCTGTCTCTCTCTCTCTCTCTCCCTCTCTCTGCCTCCCTCCCTCCCTCTGTCTCCCTCCCTCTGTCTCCCTCCCTCTGTCTCTGTCTGTCTCCCTCCCTCCCTCTGTCTAACTCCCTCTCTCTGTCTCCCTCTGCCTGTCACCCTCTTTCAACCTCACTCTGTCTATCATCCTCTGTCTCCCTCCCTGTCCCCTTCTCTCAGTTTCCTTCCCTCTGTCTCCTTCCCTCTGTCTCACTCCCTCTGTCTCACTCCCTCTGTCTCCCTCTCCCTGTCTCCCTCTCCCTGTCTCCCTCTCCCTGTCTACCTCCTTCCTCTGTCTCCCTCCCTCTGTCTCCCTTCTCCCTCTGTCTTAAAGTCCTTGCACATTAACTGTTCTACTCTTCTCTGCCACGATGCCCCAGGAGGTACCAAATATTTCCGTAGAGTGATTCCCAGAATATTCATGCCTGTCCTTTCATATAATACATAAGTGCATTCTTGGGGTTGTAGTATCCGTTACATTACTAAAGACAGTGGTTTAAAAAATAAACTCCATACTTGATGGAGATGTGTGCTTTTGTCATGAGCCATCTGGGGCTCAATAATAACTCGGGGTACTTTTCAAAAACTCGGATTATGAGCTCTTAAAATCAAATTATACGTCTGGAAAGGAGTATCTCTGGGCGGTGAGAGCAGCGGCTGAGGCATTCCATACTCCTCCTACCCAGAGGACAAGCCAGGGCAGGCTTCTCCTCCTACCCCAACATGGCAGGTTTCATAACAGCACAGGACAGGCCTCACCTCCTTTGAATCACCCCACTAGGACAAGACAGGTCTCTCCTCCTACCCGCGCAGGACAGGCTTCACCTCCTCTGCATTCCCCTGGACAGACCTCAGCTCCTCTGCACCCCTGGACAGGATTCGCCTCCGCTGCACCCCCTGGACAGGCCTCATCTCCTCTTCACCCCCTTGGACAGGCCTCACCTCCACTGTAACCCCAGGACAGGCCTCACCTCATTTGCAACCTGTTGTAGTCTCTATGCTTCTCCTGCCTCTCACCATGGAATGTGGAATCTGGAATCATGCATTGCATGCAGTGGGTTCCAGATTCCCTTCATTCCGACCTGGCGGTTGCTGAGGCAGGAGGCTCAATACTTATCCCAAACTGAATAAACTCTACCTTTATTACTTACCTGTTTCCTGGAGTACTCTTCATCTACAATATTTTGGCGACGATCCTGCGAACCCTGTGAGCTGCCACCTCTGTCATCGCGTCTTCTCCACGGACGATGTTCTTGAAGCTGGCATTGCGACTTGGCACTCTCCCTTGAACCTGCCACCCATCTTCGAACTTCCTGATGATGACAATTGTACCGTGAGTTTTTTTTTGCTGTTTTTCCTGCTTGGAAGAACTAAATAGCGCTTTGCCCGTCAACGGTCACTCGCGGCCTGCCCGAGTTCTAGTTGCCAAGCGACATAAACATTGCACGCATTCTTGCTCGCGCTCGGACTTCTCTGTTGTGCACGCACGACATCATTCAGCGCGCATGACGTAATCACGCATCAATGAGCAATCAGCACGCACGGCGGCCATTTTAAAATTTTGCCAACCACGGAAGATTACAATTGCCAACCACGTCGCAAAGCCATAACTCAACTGCTACAATCTGAACCGGAAGCGGTACAAAATACGCCCTATACTCGAAAACGACAGAATTTTGATCAAATCTACGAAAACTGAGAATATGGTATACAATTAAGACGGTTATATATAAATAAAAAAAAATTTTTTTTTTTTTTTTTTTTTCATTGGTTCCACCAGTTCCCAAACTTACAATTTTTATATTGCACTCCTACAGGAACTGTTTCATCAGATTCAGCAGTCATATATTAAACTTACCTATCTGACTGAACATACACAAAATTTTTATCCTGCCTCAGCCTAATTCCGCATTACTCTATACTTCTTACTACAATGGCCACCACAGCGAATTCCACAATTGCACCTCCTCCATTTTTGGCCGAAGGAGATACACCGATCTTAGAATGGGAAGAATGGATTGGTGTCTTCGAGAATTATCTAGAGGCCATAGATGGCCTTAGATTCCCATTATCACGGAAAAAAGCAATATTATTAAATTCATTAGGCAAAAGTGGTCAACATGCATTTAAGTTTTTGCCTGAATTACGTGGTGCTGATGGTGAGCTAGTCGATAATCCATATATGGAAGCGAAAATGAGACTTGAGAAATACTTCGGAAAGAAAGTGAACATTGTTATGCAGAGACACAAGTTTTACACGATGCACCAAAAAGATAAAGAATCCGTTGATCAAATGGTTACACGACTTAGGGAACTATCTCTTAAATGTGATTTTGGACCCATGACTGATCAGATGATCAGAGACCAGTTAATCGTCCAATGCAAGAACAAAAGGATGCAGCAAAAACTTTGGGCTGCAAAGAATCCTAGTTTGACGGAAGCCATAGCCATTGCGAAAGTAGTGGAAGAAGCCGACAAATGCATGGATGAAATGCACAACTTAGATATGAACAAGGATGATTCCATATGTGTTGTGAACAGAATGGATAAGAATTTCACTTCCACGGATGTTAAGCCTAAGAACTTAGTTTCAACTGATGCTAAACCCAAATTCACTAATTTTAAACAGAGAAACAGAAATACTAGTTCAGTTGGAAGAAGCAAATTTATGGGTTGTTTTCGATGCGGCAGCATGACACATGCAGCCGATTTTGCAGGATGTTTTGCCAGAGACAAAACCTGCATGAAATGTGGAAGGAAAGGCCATATTAGCAAGGCCTGCAGGTCGCCTTCTGTGAACAAGGTTGCCTTTGTAGATGATGAATATGTTCCCAATGAAATGTCTTTATGCATTGAAGGTTGTGATGATATGGGAACGTGTTTATGTATTGGTCTCCAGAGACCTAAAGCCAATTTCATAGTAAATGGGGCTACCATAACGCTACTTGTGGACCCGGGATCTATGCATTCTATATTTCCCATGTCTTTATTCAAAAAACACTGGCCTGATATGACACTCCAAGTAAGTGACATAATTCCCAAAGGGTATAGTGGACAAATTATTAACATCAAGGGTGTTATGGATGCCTCATTCACATTTAAGGGCAGAAATTCTTATGGTAAAGTGTACATTTCGGATGACGGTCCAGCAATTTTAGGCTGGATACAACAGTACGATTTACACATTATTTTAGACCCGCGTTCTACTGAAAGTGTTTTAGTAATTGATGAATGTCATAGTATTGACTTTATTTTAGATAAATTTGCTGATGTCTTTCGCACAGATTTGGGCAAGTTGAGTGGTTACATGCATGTCATTAAACTAAAAAAAGATGCCTCTCCTGTTAGACACGCTCTCAGGAGAATACCCATTGCTATTCGCAAGGAAGTGAAAGACATGTTAGATGACATAAAAAAACAGGACATTATAGAACCTGTAGAAGTCTCAGAATGGCTTTCGCCTGTCGTCATTCCTTGTTTGGAAGCATGAAGCAAGTTCATTATTTTCAAGATGATGTTTTAGTGACAGGGATTAACGAATCTGAACACAACGATAACTTAACCAAGGTGTTGCATATCTTTTCTGATGCGGGTCTCACCCTTAGGAAAGATAAATGCCAGTTTATGTTAACGGAAATAGATTACCTAGGTTACACTATATCACATGCTGGTGTCAAACCCAAGGAAGATTTATTGAAAGCCATCAGATGTGCTCCCATTCCCTTGAACAAAGAACAGTTGAAATCATTTCTGGGGCTAGTGGAATATTATTCTAAGTTTGTCCACAATTTTTCTCACAAGACTGAAGCGTTGAGATTACTCCTCAAGAAAGGTGTTCAATTTGACTGGGGTCCTCTACAATCTGATTCCTTTGAAACGATCAAGTTGGAGATCGTCAATGCAGGTATTCTCTCCACATATGAACCAGGCAGAGATACGTTTGTAACCGTAGATGCAAGTGCTTATGGCATTGGTGCTGTACTTTCTCAAAAGAAGGGTGACACAGAGAAAACAGTAGCTTTCGCTTCACGCACCTTAACAATTTCAGAACGCAATTATGCGGTCATAGAACGTGAAGCGTTGGCTGCTGTTTGGGGTGTGTCGCACTTTCGTACTTATGTATGGGGCTCACACTTTTCACTGAGAACAGACCACAAGCCCCTTCTCAAAATACTTTCACCTGGGGGAGCGAGTAAAGGTTCTCCTCGGCTCATGAGGTTTGCTGCAAGGTTACAGGAGTATGATTTTTCTCTGCAGCACATCTCTGGTTGGAAGAACGTTCAAGCAGATTGCTTGTCCCGACTCCCTGTAGATTGTGGGGAATCATATGACTTTGATGATGAGACTGTGTGCTTGGTTGATGATTTCTGTGATGTTTGCTCAAATGGTTTTGATTCTATTTCTAGAGAAGAGTGGCATCATGCTGTTTTAGCTGATTCTGATTTTGCTGAATTGGTTAGTGCCATCCGGTTGGGGTGGAAACGTGAGGGTGACATTAAATCTTCTTTACGCAGTTTCATACAGGTACAGGAGGAACTTAGCGTAGGTAGCTCCGATGACTTTGTTTTACGAGGTGAAAGATTTGTACCTCCTACTCCACTAAAGAAGAGATTATTTACTTTGGCACATGAAGGTCACCTCGGTCAGAGTATGACTAGTAAACGTCTCAAGACCAACTTTTGGTGGCCAGGTCTAGATGATGATGTAAGGCGTTGGGTGGAGAACTGTATGATGTGTAAGGAGAGTGAAAAAAGATTAAAAGTACATTCACGTCCTTTAGGGTCTATCTCTAGCTGCGAAGATTTACCTTGGAGCAAAGTTTGTTTGGACTTTATCGGTCCTATGGACTACTTATCTGCTGAGTGTCGGTTTGCAACAGTCCTAGTGGATGCATGTTCTCGTTGGTTGAGTGTTGAGTTCATGAAGAATATAACCACGGAAAGTGTGATTGGGTATCTCAGGTCGGTTTTTATGAAAGAAAGTTTTCCGTGCGTATTGTTAACAGACAACGGTACACAATTGACGTCCTCTTCCATGCAAACTTTTCTTTCCAACCATGGTATTAGACACATGCATACGTCCTTATATAACCCACAGGGGAACGGCATTGTGGAGCGCATGAACAGACTTATTAAGGGCGTTATTCAACTGGCTTTGCAAGGTAAACGGAATGTTCGTACCGCTGTGGAGGAAGCTGTATGGTCCTACAATACCACAGTTCATAGTGTGACTAATAAAGTTCCCTTTGTGACCATGCGAGGTAGAATTCCCAAGACTAAGATGATTCCTCAGTGGTTGTTAGAACTTAAGTCTCAGGGGTTTGAGTGCCCCCCTAATGCTAATTCCATACAGGACAAATGTTCCTTCAAAGGGAAGTTTGGTAAAGTTGATGTTGGTGATTATGTTAAAATTAAGTTAGGCAGAAAGGAGTCTGGAGCAAACAAGTTTTCTGATCCATTCAAAGTCAGAGAGGTACACAAGTGGCATGTTGTACTTGAGAATGGCCAGAGTTGGAATTTTAGAAGGATTGCTCTGTTTGCGAAAGAGAGTGGTGGTGTTGCTAAGAATGACTCAGGTGATTCTGAGAATTCTTCCTGTTCAAATGGTCCTGGTGTCACGACTATTCCCAAATCCGTCCCTAGTGGATCAGGGCGAGTTAACGAGCAGGTCAGTCTGCCTGCACAAGCAGATCCTCGTTCCCTAAGACAACGTAATACTCCCAGGAAGTTTGATAACTTTGTGTTGTATTAATTCTTAAGCTATCTTTATTCCTTACTTCCATTTGCTCTTCTTGTTTGATTATTACATGATACACTGTAAAGTAGGATTGAGCAATGTATATTCATGTAGTACAAGTTTTATTCTTTTATGTATAATGATTTTGTTTCATTCTTTATTAATATTAATAATCCCATTACTTGGTTAATTTCATTGCTTAGTTGCGTGAATTTCACATGATCGTTTTATGTTTTTGATTTGTAATTATATGACTCATACTTTGTTCATTAAGAAGAGAAGATATGTTGTAGTCTCTATGCTTCTCCTGCCTCTCACCATGGAATGTGGAATCTGGAATCATGCATTGCATGCAGTGGGTTCCAGATTCCCTTCATTCCGACCTGGCGGTTGCTGAGGCAGGAGGCTCAATACTTATCCCAAACTGAATAAACTCTACCTTTATTACTTACCTGTTTCCTGGAGTACTCTTCATCTACAATACACCCCTGGACAGGCCTCACCTCCTCTGCACCCCTGGACAGGCCTCACCTCATCTACACCCCCTAGACAGGACTCACCTCCTCTGTACCCCCTGGACAGGCCTCACCTCCTCTGCACCCCTGGATAGGCCACACCTCCTCTGAATCCCTTGGACAGGACTCACCTCCACTGTATCCCCTGGACAGGCCTCACCTCCAATGTAACCCCTGGATAGGCCTCACCTCCTTTGCATCGCCCTCACCAGGACAAGACGGGCCTCGCCTCTTCTGCACCCCCCTGGACAGGCTTTACCTACTCTGTACCCCCTGGACATGCCTCACCTCCTCTGCACCCACTGGAAGGCCCCACTTCCACTGCACCTCTCAGGACAGGCATCACTTCCTCTGCACACCCTCTGGACAGGCTTCACCTCCTCTGCACCCCCTGGACAGGCATCACTTCATCTTCACCCCTGGACAGGCCTCACCTGCTCTGCACTCCCCTGGACAGGCCTCACCTGCTCTGCATCCCTTGGACAGGCCTCATCTCAACTGCGCCGCCTGTACACACCTCACCTCCTCTGCAGCCCCCTGGACAGGCCTCAACTCCTCTGCACACCCTGGACAGGCCTTACCTCATCTGCACCCCTTGGACAGGCCTCCCCTCCTCTGCGCCCCCTTCACACACCTCATCTCCTCTGCACCCCCATGGACAGGCCTCACTTCCTCTGCACCCCTTGGACAGGCCTCAACTCCTCTGCACACCCTGGACAGGCCTCACCTTCTCTGCACCCGCTTGGAGAGGCCTCACGCCTCCGCACCCCTGGAGAGGCCTCACCTCCACTGCACCCCCAGCCCAGGACAGGCCTCAACTCCTTTGTACTCGCCTGGACAGGCCTCACCTCCTCTGTACCCGCTTGGACAGGACTCACCTCCTCTGCACCCCCTTGGGCAGGCCTCACCTCCTCTGCACCCCCTTGACAGGCCTCACCTCGTCTGCACCCCTCCTGGATAGGCTGCACCACCACTGCACCCCCAGCCCAGGACAGGCCTCAACTCCTCTGCACCCCCTGAACAGGTCTCACCTCCTCAGCACAGTACAGGCCTCACCTCTTCTGCACCCCCTGGACAGGTGTCAGGGTGCAGGAAAAGGAATCAAAGCTCTTCTTCGTCTCGCGGTATCTGTCTTTGAACCGGCATTGCAAAAATCACCCGCTCGCAAAAGGTCGCGGGTGATTCTAGCACGGACCCGGGCATTCTCCCCTGTACTACCAACAGGGAAGACAGCGGTGCAAGTTGCCGGCCTAGTCATGCGCTCCTGGACACAGGTGCGAGGTCTAGACAAGCTGTGAAGTGCGCCGGTTGATTTTAGAACCAAGGCACTTCACCAACTGATTTTCAGAGATTAGTCACGTTCTTTCGGTAGTCTAGTTTGATAGAAATAGTGCAGTTTTGTGCCAGGCTTAGGCGCAGGTTAGAGTGCTTCGGTGCGTCGGTTAGTTAGTTTGGTAATTTAGAACTAGAGAGAAATACCAATTTAAAGTAAATAGGAAAAAAGAAATATAAAGAGAAGAATTAATACTTACCCATTGAATACTTCGGATCCTGATTTCTTCATTGCTCGGTTGACAGCGGAGGCTCCAGAAGGTTCCTAAGGGAGAAGTAAGAAGAATTCAGATAAGAAAGTAAGGCAGAGATTGAATGAACGAATGAATGAAAAAGAATAAATTAACTCACAGAGTTAAAGGGTGCTAAAATGTTGTTTATAATGAAGGTTACCAAAGAATAAAGTACTTATATTAAAGAATAGAAGAGGAGCAAATGCCACAGGCACTCTGGGTAAGGACACATATATATATATTTATTTATTTAATGCGATTTAAATAGCGCGAACATTACCTGAAGGTGTCAGAGCGCTTTACATAAGAACCAGTAGCGATACATAAGGACTTGGAATTACATGAGTTACATAAAAGATACACCCAGAAAAAAATTGCAAATGTACAAGATGTAGAGTCACACACGGAAGAGATAAACACAGAAAAAACTGCAAACGTAGAAGTTGCAAGTCACTCAAGGAAGAGATACAAATGGATATACTCTAAGAGTCACATAGGAATGGTAGAGACTACAAAGGTCTACTGCACATACTAGTGATTAGAGTTATCTCTATATACATAGGGAAGGGATACAAATGGATAAACTTTAAGAGTCACATAGGAATGGTAGAGAGTGCAAAGGTCTACTGCACATGCTAGTGATTAGAGTTATCTCTATATACATAGGGAAGGGATACGAATGGATATACTCTAAGAGTCACATAGGAATGGTAGAGAGTACAGGTCTACTACATATACTAGTGGTTAGAGTTATCTCTATATACATAAATATACAAATAGTAGATTTTCTCAGGTCAAGACCCAAAAAACCAGGAGAGCAGAGTTCCATTAAGGAGGGGGGACGTAGTCTCAGCACCAAGAGAGGGTGGGAGGGATGCAAGGGAATGGAGAAAAGGCAAATCATAGGATCGTCAAAGGGGAAACGAGGGACAAAGGGTTAAAGGACGAGGGAATGGACAAGATGGCGGGTCAGGGTCCAGAGAAAAGCGGCCGAGAACAGCAGCAAAATGGCGGGCAGGACAAGAGTAAAGAAGTCCATGAGAGTGACCCAGTTAGTATGAATCAAAGTGCCAGAAGAAGTCCAGGGGGGTACACAGTCCAAAAATCAAATTAGTAATGGTGTGTTTTTCTGTTACAGCGATTTCCATCAATCAATCAATCAATCAATCAATCATAGGCATTTATACCGCGCACTACTCACCCGGAGGGTCTCAAGGCGCTAGGGGGGGGGGGGGGTCCGCTACTGCTCGAACAGCCAGGTCTTGAAGATAGAGAGGGAGTAAGAACGGCATAAAATGGAGTACAGCAGAAAGGAAGAAGTAGAGTGGAAGAGCCAGAAGGTCAGGCAGTCTCTTCTCTGTCCCATGCCCCTTTCTCCCGGCTGGGTTCGCACGGCCACTAGTTAACTCTTCAGTTGGTGGCTGTGGGAAAACCAGTGGTGGAATTTGAAAAATCTCATGTTCTGCTCCTGGGAGTGTTGGCACTGTGAGTAAACACAACCCTTGACAACAGGCCTCCCCTGCATCCCCTGGACAGGCCTCACCTCATCTGCACCTCCTTGGACAGGATTCACCTCCTCTGCACCCCATTGGACAGGCTCACCTCCTCTTCTCCCCCTGGACATGCTCACCTCCTCTTCTCCCCAGGACAGGCTTCACCTCCTCTGCACCCCTGGACAGGCCTCAACAACTCTGGACCCCTTGGACAGGCCTAACCTCCTCTGCACCCCATGGATATGCCTTATGTTGGACCCGGCCCCACGGCGAGGTCCTAACCCTCCCGCATGGCGGGCCCAGGACGACAACGGCCCTTCATCAGACCCCGGGCGCCCATTGGCCCGACCTTACACGAACTACCAACAAGAGCAACCCCCCGGACACACCATCGCTCTCCTCCCCTGGAACATGGCGGACCCAGCATATCCCCAACCCTACCGGCCCGACTCCATCCTGGGCCCATCACGTTACGAGCACGAGGCCTCGTCCGACTCCATCTTGGACCACCACGTCCCGAGCACGTGGCCTCGGCCCCGGCCAAGGCCCCAGCGAAGCCCCGACATCGAGGCACCAAGATCCCCCCGGGTGGTAGAGTGGCCACTCAACAGATCCTAGAGGAGGGAAGTTTCGATGGCCCTCCAGTCGTCCCCGGACGCCTGGTATCAATCGCCCTCCGGCCTCCCTGGGCGCTGGCTCCACCCCCCTGCTGGGTGTCTGGACACCATCATCCCGGCCCCTCTGACCCCAGGCGAGAGGGTCCGGACATCAAAGGACTCCAGTCCTATATCTGGGCCAGCCCCGGAGTAGGACGGCAGTTGTATCCTGGAGTCGAGAGCCCTGCTGACGCTGTCGCGGCAGACCCCGAGACGAACTCCTTTTCCCCTGAAACCTGCAACCATCTTTGGAGCCTGCTGGCGCTACCGCGGTCCATCTTGAGCTGACCCATCTTTGGAGCCTGCTGGCGCTGCCGCGGCCCATCCTAACTGAACCATCCTTGGAGCCTGCTGGCGCTGCCGCGGTCCATCTTAGCTGAACCATCCTTGGAGCCTGATGGCGCTGCCGCGGTCCATCTAAGCTGAACCATCTTTGGACCCTGCTGGCGCTGCCGCGGCCCAGATTCGCTGAACCATCTTTAGGGCCTGCTGGCGCTGCCGCGGCCCATCCTCTTGGAACCCCCCGGCTCGAGGATTGAGAGCTGTGCGCAGGGTATACCTTCCGTCCTCAGGACCAAGACTATCCCGCTACCCTGTCCCCCATTTACGAGACTTTTCAGATCCCTCGATCTGCCTGTCCCTATCGCTGAAGACAAACAACCTTTTATTCTTGATAAAAGCCTAAATAACTTATCCTCCTGTGTGGTGTCCATTTGTAGTGGTGTGATTGCTCTGCTGTACGAACCTAGGAGAGGACCCTCACCCAGGAGGCCTCTCGCTAACGCTCGGCTACTTCTCGATGGAGGGGTGGACCTAGGGGTGGTCAGTCAGACATCTTCTGCCTCCCCCGGGGCCGCCTTTCTAACAGTGGTGTCAGGCGGTGCGATCCGAGCCAAAGCAATTCGTACAGAGAGTGAGTCAACCGCTACCGAGAAAAACACACCGCGAGCATGACTACTCAAGAAACCAGACCGACTGCAGAATTCCGGAAAGAGAAAATGGAAGAGTTCAGTCATAAGGAGTTGAAACAATTCTGCAAAGATCTGGGCATCGCTACCACTGGCCTAAGCACCAAGGAAGACTTTAAACTGGCCCTACAATCATGGGTGGAAGCCGGAGACTCGCCACCCCAGAATGAAGATAACCCGGGCCCGAACAGAAGTCCGGAGACCAACACATCCCCAGCGGGGGAAAGACCTGCAAACCTAGACACGGGCCTCTCCCACGAAGACGCCCGAGAACGAGAGAGGAACAGGCTGCACGAACTAGACCTAGCCCGACTCCGGCTAGACGGAGAACTACAGCTGGCCGAGAAAAAAATAGCCCTCGAGCAACTACGACTAGAAGGAGATCTGGAGGAGAAACGAAGACAAAGAGAACTCGAAGAAAAGAAACTCACGTACGAGCATGAGCGTGGCTTAAAGGAACTAGAGATCACGGCCAAGACAAATGAGGCCAACGCCTCCGGGGGCAAGACCTCGCTCCCTCCGGTGGACACGAAGGTGCACATACCCAAGGATGTCATCAAAGAATACTATAAGAACGACGACATCCAACAGTGGTTCAAAGCCTATGAGGTAGCCATGACCGCCCATCGAGTACCCCTCAAGGACTGGGGCGCCGGCTTGTGGGGGAAGTTCGTCAACGAAGGGAGGGACGCTCTGCTAGAGCTTCCCGATGCCGAGATGACCTCGTACGAACACATGAAAGCCGCCCTCCTCACTCGCTACGGACTCACCCCCGAAATGTACCGGCAGCGATTCCGAGACTGTAAAAAAATCCCCGGTACCACATGGGTGGAATACCTGAACTTTTTTAGCAGAGCCTTCGAGGGGTGGATCAAAGGCAGTCAGGTCACCACCTTCCAGCAGTTGGCCGACCTCATTATATGGGAACATCTTTCCAACAACTGCTTCATCGAACTCCACCAGCATCTCCTCGACAGCAAACTGACAGAGCCACGAAAACTCGCTGTCGAGGCTGATAGATGGGTGAGCACCCGAGTCCCCTGGAGTCCGATGTGGTAGACTACGGCCGGCGATCCCCGGGGAACCACCGACCACGAGGCGGCGGAGGAGGCCAGAGCAGGGGCCGAGACGCCCCCACGGGGTCCTCCCCTACCTCCACTTCGCCATCCCTGGGCCGAAGGGGGGCCCCTCCAGCACGACCGGGGCCCCGCCCAAACGTTACTTGCCACAGAGGCCAGCGGCTGGGTCGCTATGCTAATGACCCTCTCTGCCCGATGAACCAGCGACCCGGCACCACCGGTCCTCCAAACCGCCAGATCATGGCCGCCGCCCTGGGTGAAGACGGAGGCGAGGAAGAGGACGAAGTCCCCGAACAGACCGAGTGGGAGCCCGCAGCCATGTCCCTGGTGTGTCTGGGCGAAGGAGACATGATCCCCCGAGCCCCGATCCCAGGCAACACCCAGAAGTACCGCCAGTGGGTCACCATTAATGGACACAGGGCCCAAGCCCTCCGTGACACTGGAGCCAGCGTGACGGCGGTCCGCTGCCATTTGGTGACCCCTGAACAAATCCTGCCCAACATCCTGTGCCCGGTACGGTCGGCAGACAACTCCGAGAGCTTGTGCCAGATGGCACGCATTCCCTTCGAGTGGGGAGGGGTGTCGGGCATGCTGAAAGTGACTGTCCGGGACGATGCCCCCGTGGACTGCCTCCTCGGGAACGACCTGGAAAGTTCCCCCTGGGCCCACGTTGAGCGGAGAGAGCATCTGGGGATGCTCGGCCTGCCCGAGTGGGTCTGTGCGACCACTCAATCCATGGCCGCCCGGGCCTCCGCCCCGAACGAAGACACCCCGCCTGAAGAACCGGAGTGGCCGGCACCTCCGCCGCCCGCCGTCTCCGAGGACGCCAACACTGAAAACGGGCCCCAGGGATCCGACGCTAAAGATCTCACCGAGCTCGGCCACCTTCCAGAACTAGCTCAATGGCGCCAAGAAGGTGGCCCCACCCGCGAACAGTTCTGACAGGAACAGAAAACCTGTCCCTCCCTCGAGGGAATCCGTCAACAAGCCGCCACTCAAGCCGCCGGAGACCCCTCGGGGTCCCACTGGGTCTATTGGGACCACGAACTCCTCTATAGCGAACAGAAGATTGCCGAACTGGGAGCCAGCCGAGTGCTGGTCGTCCCCCTCCGATTCCAAGACTTTCTCCTGAACCTGGCACATGACGTGCCCCTCGCCGGGCACCTGGGGCAGGACAAGACCTACAGCCGCCTGGTGACCCATTTTTACTGGCCGAAAATGCGCAACGATGTGAATAACCACTGCCAAACATGTACGACCTGCCAAGCCAGCGGGAAGAGCGGGGGGAGAATCAAAGCCCCGCTCCAGCCTTTTCCCGTGGTCACCACCCCCTTCGAGCGAGTGGGGATCGACATCGTGGGGCCCCTGGACCCCCGCACCTCTCAGGGGCATCGCTTCATCCTCGTCCTGGTGGACCATGCCACCCGCTATCCGGAAGCCATCCCCCTCGGACCATCACGGCCCCCGTGGTGGGTCGAGCGCTAATGGGGATTTTCTCCCGAGTCGGCTTCCCCCGAGAGGTCGTGAGTGATCGGGGCACCAACTTTATATCTAAATATATGCAGTCCCTGTGGCAACAGTGTGGGGTCACATATAAGTTCACCACCCCGTATCACCCCCAAGGAATTGGACTTGTGGAACGGTTTAACCGAACCTTGAAAGGGATGATCAAGGGCCTAGAAGAGCCGCTGCGACGCAAATGGGATGTCCTATTGCCCTGCCTCCTGTTCGCCTATCGAGGTGCCCCAGAAGTCCCTGGGGTTCAGCCCTTTCAAACTGCTGTATGGGCATCCTGTCCGAGGCCCCCTCAGCTTGGTCAAAGAAGGCTGGGAGACGGCTGCCCAAGATGCACCCCCCGGACGTCTACCGGTACCTCCTGACCCTCCGCAACCAGACTCGGAAGTTCCAGGAACTTGCTGAGGCCAACCTTGAGTCCAGTCAGGAGGAAATGAAATGCTGGTATGACCAGAATGCCTCGTCCATCGAGTTCGAGCCGGGCCAGCAGGTCTGGGTCATGTCCCCGGTCGAACCTTGTGCCCTCCAGGACAAATGGACGGGGCCCTTCAAAGTGGTGGAGCGCAAGAGCCCCGTCACTTACTTGGTGGACATGGAGTCCCCCCGGAACCCTCTCCGGGTTCTGCACGCCAACAGGCTCAAGCCTCACTTTGCCCGCACCTCTCCTCTACCCTGACCCCAGAACAGCACCAGGACTGCCGGAAGCTGCTGGGACAATTTGCAGACCTCTTCTCCCTCACCCCCGGAGTCACCCGGTGGTGTGTACACGATGTAGAGACTGGGGACAGCCCGCCTGTACGACACCGGGCTTTCCGAGTTCCCGACCGAGTGCGGGCCTGCATTCAGTCTGAAGTAATGTAATGTAATGTATTTGAGCTTGTAAAGCGCACTGCTACCCGTCCATAGGTTTCCTGGTGCTGTATAACTCTGGGGAACCCGTCCTGGCTTTCCCTGTGGGATGGTCCCTGCTGGGAGTCCCCAAGGTGGAGCCACGCATCCCCGGAATTGATGGGGCCGTTGTGGAGATTAGGCAAGCTAATGCCCAGAGTTGCAGAGTGGAACCCCTGATTAGAGTAAGCACCGAAGCGAGAATTATCGAGTCCGCTGACCCAGGTCCACGACCCTGCCGCGTCGGGAATTGAACCCTGGTCCCGGGCCGACTTCTGCTCTCTGGTCTGCCGCCTCTAACCAGTGAGCCACACTACTCCAAGATGCTGGCTCTGAGGGTAGTCGAACCCTCCAAAAGTCCCTGGGCCAGTCCCGTGGTCCTGGTCCCTAAAGCCGCCGCCCCCGGCGCACCCCCGGAGCTCAGGTTCTGTGTCGACTACCGGGGGCTGATTGCCGTCACCAGGACCGACGCCCATTCCATCCCCCGGGCGGATGAGCTGATCGATCGCCTGGGGGCCGCCAGGTATCTCAGCACCTTCGACCTCACGGCCGGGTATTGGCAGATCGGCCTCACCCCTGGTGCCCAAGAGCGATCTGCTTTCTCGACCCCTGATGGCCACTACCATTTCACCGTGATGCCCTTTGGCATGAAAAATGCCCCGGCCACCTTCCAGAGACTCGTGAATAGAGTGCTGGCGGGGCTAGAAGAGTTCAGTGCCGCGTATCTGGACGATATTGCAGTATACAGCCTCGACTGGGGCGAACACCAGACACACCTCTGGGAGGTCCTGACGGCCCTCTGACGGGCCGGATTGACAATAAAAGCCAGCAAGTGCCAGATAGGCCAAGGGTCTGTGACCTATCTGGGGCACCAAGTAGGGAGCGGCCAGGTGGCTCCCCTCCAGCCGAAGATTGACGCCATCCGGGCCTGGGAGCCCCCGGTCACCCAGACCGCAGTCCGAGCCTTCCTGGGGCTCACAGGATATTATCGGCGTTTCATAAAAAACTATGGGAGCATTGTGGGGCCCCTCACAGCACTAACCTCCAAGAGACTATCCCACAAGGTACACTGGACCTCAGAGTGCCAAGCAGCCTTCGAAACACTAAAGACTGCCATGTGCACCGCCCCTGTGCTTCAGGCTCCTGACTACAGCCGAGAGTTTGTGGTCCAAACAGACGCCTCCAAGCACGGCATTGGGGCGGTCCTCTCACAAGTGAACCCTGACGGAATCGACCTTCCCGTGGCCTTCATCAGTCGGCGCCTGCTGGCTAGGGAACAACGATGGAGCACCATTGAGAGGGAAGCCTTCGCCGTCGTGTGGGCCTTAAAGAAGCTCCGGCCCTACCTCTTCGGCACCCACTTCCGGGTGCAGACCGACCACCGGCCTCTGCGGTGGCTGATGCAGATGCGGGGCGAGAACCCGAAGCTACTGCGATGGTCCATCTCCCTCCAAGGGATGGACTTCACTGTGGAGCATCGCCCTGGCAACGACCACGCCAATGCTGATGGCCTGTCCCGGTTTTTCCGCCTCGGCGAGGAGACCCCCCAAGAAGATGGGTGACTCTCCCCTGCCTTCAGCTGGGGGGGACGCGTGTTGGACCCGGCCCCACGGCGTGGTCCTAACCCTCCCCGCATGGCGGGCCCAGGACGACAACGGCCCTCCATCAGACCCCGGGCGCCCCTTGGCCCGACCTTACACGAACTACCAACAAGAGCAACCCCCCGGACACACCATCGCTCTCCTCCCCTGGAACATGGCGGACCCAGCATATCCCCAACCCTACCGGCCCGACTCCATCCTGGGCCCATCACGTTACGAGCACGAGCACGAGGCCTCGTCCGACTCCATCTTGGACCACCACGTCCCGAGCACGTGGCCTCGGCCCCGGCCCCAGCGAAGCCCCGACATCGAGGCACCAAGATCCCCCTGGGTGGTAGAGTGGCCACTCAACAGATCCTAGAGGAGGGAAGTTTCGATGGCCCTCCAGTCGTCCCCGGACGCCTGGTATTAATCGCCCTCCGGCCTCCCTGGGCGCTGGCTCCACCCACCTGCTGGGTGTCTGGACACCATCATCCCGCCCCCTCTGACCCCCAGGTGAGAGGGTCCGGACATCAAAGGACTTATTGTCCCTTGGACAACTAGATTTGCAAAATATTTCCACATCCCAGATAGGGTCACACTCTATCTACGTTGTGCATTATGGTTCTTTAATTTTCCAGGCCACATATTGATCTGCATACATTTTTGACATATTCTAGAACCAACTTTTCACGCAAAGCAATTGCAACACCCAACTGAACACATTGTAGGGAATGCAAGATTAAGTAAAGCATGTGTAATATAAACTGGAACAACATGGTTACCTCAATACGTTTACACTCACTATTTAGAAATCAAAGCGTGTTTTTTGCCTGAAAAGTAAACACATGGAAGGGACCCGTTTCAATGTCCACTGCTTATATGCTTACATCCTTACAAAACGTAAATAGTATGATTTAAAAAGACCACATCTCTGAACACAGAGCTGTGGTACACATTTTATAAACTAAACAGTCGTTAAGGATTGCATTAAACGTTTTCCACTCCACACACTAATAGAAAGACGAGAAAACGAAAGTACTGTTTCACTGGCAAACTCCGTGAAGTGGCGCTGTAAGTGTTTCTCTCCCTGGTGCTTAATTAACCCTTTCAAACAGTCATTGACAGTAGCAATATCAGCATTTTATTTCAGCGTTTAACAAGATAAATCTCCCCGCATGGCGGGCCCAGGACGACAACGGCCCTCCATCAGACCCCGGGCGCCCCTTGGCCCGACCTTACATGAACTACCAACAAGAGCAACCCCCCGGACACACCATCGCTCTCCTCTCCTGGAACATGGCGGACCCAGCATATCCCCAACCCTACCGGCCCGACTCCATCCTGGGCCCATCACGTTACGAGCACGAGGCCTCGTCCGACTCCATCTTGGACCACCACGTCCTGTCGCGGCTGGCCCCGAGACAAACTCCTTTTCCCCTGAAACCTGCAACCATCTTAGGAGCCTGCTGGCGCTACCGCGGTCCATCTTGAGCTGACCCATCTTTGGAGCCTGCTGGCGCTGCCGCGGCCCATTCTAACTGAACCATCCTTGGAGCCTGCTGGCGCTGCCGCGGTCCATCTTAGCTGAACCATCCTTGGAGCCTGCTGGTGCTGCCCCGGTCCATCTTAGCTGAACCATCTTTGGAGCCTGCTGGCGCTGCCGCGGCCCAGATTCGCTGAACCATCTTTAGGGCCTGCTGGCGCTGCCGCGGCCCATCCTCTCGGAACCCCCCGGCTCGAGGATTGAGAGCTGTGCGCAGGGTATACCTTCCGTCCTCAGGACCAAGACTATCCCGCTACCCTGTCCCCCATTTACGAGACTTTTCAGATCCCTCGATCTGCCTGTCCCTATCGCTGAAGACAAACAACCTTTTATTCTTGATAAAAGCCTAAATAACTTATCCTCCTGTGTGGTGTCCATTTGTAGTGGTGTGATTGCTCTGCTGTACGAACCTAGGAGAGGAACCTCACCCAGGAGGCCTCTCGCTAACGCTCGGCTACTTCTCGACGGAGGGGTGGACCTAGGGGTGGTCAGTCAGATATCTTCTGCCTCCCCCGGGGCCGCCTTTCTAACACCTTACCTCCTCTGCACCCCAGGACAGGCCTCACCTCCTCTGCTCCCGCTGGAGAGGCATCTCCTCTGCACCCCTCAGGACAGACCTCACATCCTCTGCACCCCTGGACAGGCCTCTCCTCCTCTGCACCCCAGGACAGGCCTCACCTCCTTTGCACCCCCTAGACAGGGTCACCTCCTCTGCCCTCAGGACAGGCCTCACCTCCTCTTCTACCCATGGACAGACCTCACCTCCTCTGCTCCCCCTGAACAGGCTTCACCTCCACTGCTTGCCCTGGACAGGCCTCTCCACCTCTGCACCCCAGGACAGGCCTCACCTCCTCTGCACCCCTGGACAGGCCTCACCTCCTCTGCACCCCTGGACAGGCCTCACCTCCTCTGCACCCCGGCACGGGCCTCACCTCCTCTGCACATCCTGGACAGGCCTCAGCTCCTCTGCACCCCTGGACAGGCCTCACCTCCTCTGCACACCTCTCCTTCTCTGCCCCTCCTCTGGACAGGCCTCACCTCCTCTGCCCCTCCTCTGGACAGTCCTCTCCTCCTCTGCACCCCTGGACAGGCCTCACCTCCTCTGCACCCCTGGACAGGCCTCTCCTCCTCTGCCCCTCCTCTGGACAGGCCTCTCCTCTTTGCCCCTCCTCTGGACAGGCCTCTCCTCCTCTGCACCCCTGGACAGGCCTCTTCTCCTCTGCACCATAAGTGAGCAGTAATTGGGCCAAACCATACTCTAAACCGTAATAGGTAAACATTTGATCATCTGATGGCGAGGAATCTTTGGTTTTGGTCTGACATGTATGGTTCAGGACACACTCTTACAAAGCAGACGGCCCTCACTGAAGTACGACTATTATGACAAATACTGGCCACTCAAGATGGAATCATTAGATGCATCAAAGGGTTTTGCCCATTCTGTGTCTATGGCAAAATGTGTTCGTCCATATGGCCCATTGTGGTAAAGCTGCTGCCGAAGTCTAATTCTATCACAGCTCTGTGGTAAGTATTAGCGGTGAAACCTCGCGGCTCCAAACACAGCCGTTTTGATGGCACTGCCTTCTTTTTTGATACCATGTTCATACTGATAACGCAGGATTCATCCAGCGGTGTATCATAAGCATAAAAACTAATTTCCATAGACAGAATTCCTTACAGTTAATTCCAAGGAACATCAAAAGCCTGCTTGGAACAGACAAGATTGATAAGAGTTTCCCTTCCTTAGCCCTGATACCGGCTAATCACGAGTTTAGCCATTTCATATTTGAGCATTGCTACACAACTTGTTCTCGTATCAGTTGTGCCTCGCTAGCACAGGCAATGGAAATGGCTCTGGGATTTAATCAAGCCCTTCAAGACTCTCACGTAGCACTCTCCTTTGGGAAGTTTTAATGCTCTTCTTGACCCACTGTAAAAAAATGAGGTCTTGTTCGTTGACGATCCTATAAACTCATCACCAAGTATCACTGTAAGTTCTGTTTGGGACCGTTGGTAAGACTGCGATACCTCAGTCATAAACCTGTCTAGCCCGCCGCTTGCCCCACAAGTGAGGTCAGGCTGGGGTACACCAATGAGTTTTCTATATGGCCATTATGTATTGCAATGTCACAGTCATTCAAATGAGAACCCTGAACACACTGTGAGATAATACTTTGCTGTAAGTTGAAATGAAATCTTCAGAACTGTCTCATAAGAAAGGATTCCTCACACCCCTGATGTATTAGAAAAGCTAACCTTCACATTGCCGGAGAAAACAGAGCTGTACTTGAGATACACTCAAACATGTATGTCCATTTCTGACTTACGGCTGGATCACAGATGTTTTGTAAATACCAGCTTGGGTCTGAAATGCTTGTTATTGTATTTTATTTTTTTGCAATACCTTATGCTAAATGTATACTATGTAAATATATGATATTGATTTTCCAGTACAGCGGACACTGAAATTTTATACAACTTTTTTTCCTCAAGCAAAAGCTTCACTGTGTAAAGTCAATATCGTCATAGTCCGCACTACACATAAGGGGTACATTTTTTTGGAAGCCCGTATAATTGATTTATGAAGTAGGCCAGGCATTTTGATTTATTTGCAGTGCTAGTAGATTTCTGTAGCTTATTGTCCCTTGGACAACTAGATTTGCAAAATATTTCCACATCCCAGATAGGGTCACACTCTATCTACGTTGTGCATTATGGTTCTTTAATTTTCCAGGCACCATATTGATCTGCATACATTTTGTATATATTCTAGAACCAACTTTTCACGCAAAGCAATTGCAACACCCAACTGAACACATTGTAGGGAATGCAAGATTAAGTAAAGCATGTGTAATATAAACTGGAACAACATGGTTACCTCAATACGTTTACACTCACTATTTAGAAATCAAAGCGTGTTTTTTGCCTGAAAAGTAAACACATGGAAGGGACCCGTTTCAATGTCCATTGCTTATATGCTTACATCCTTACAAAACGTAAATAGTATGATTTAAAAAGACCACATCTCTGAACACAGAGGAGCTGTGGTACACATTTTATAAACTAAACAGTCGTTAAGGATTGCATTAAACGTTTTCCACTCCACACACCAACAGAAAGACGAGAAAACGAAAGTACTGTTTCACTGGCAAACTCCGTGAAGTGGCGCTGTAAGCGTTTCTCTCCATGGTGCTTAATTAACCCTTTCAAACAGTCATTGACAGTAGCAATATCAGCTTTTTATTTCAGCGTTTAACAAGATAAATCTCTCATAGAAACTCAGTAGCAGTTCAACAAAACATATCGGGTATGGTCGCTGGAGTTCAGGGAAGCAGTTCTCGGATTCTCTTGTCTCGGGCTTACTCTTCCTTGCAAGTCACTCGTATCGACGTTCCCAAAAGGCAAACAGAAAGACACTACCGTCACGAACTGTATAGGTTCTTAAGGCTCTATGCATGCACCCGTCACCAAGATTCTGGGACACCGAGGTTAGGGACTTCCTAACTTGGATGAAAGGTCGGGGAACCAGGGCTACCGGGGAGTGAAGAAAAGAGTGTTCGCATGCAGCGTGCACAACTTTATTTATGCCACAAGCCCAACTGTCCTGTGCCCTCCAACCTCCTCCTCCACCTTTCTCCCCACGTCACTTGCCTGGGGCTACGGTCCCTGGTGACCGTAGCATTGGGTATCGCGGTGTTCTGTTGCTCGGTGGGACAGCCGTATACGAGCGCGGTGTGTGTTGGGGAAACCTCCCGTGGGACAGCTCCGCCGCTCCGTCGAGTCGTCGACTCCGTGCTTTCTCCGTCTCTGGTCTTTACTCCGATGTCACGAACTTCCTTGTCCGGTCTTTGGTCCTGCGTAGTTCCAGCCTCTCCTCTGCCGTCGTCCGTCGCAGCTGTGTCTCCTCCGGGTCTCCAATCACCAGACGGCCCCCACCTGAACCAACGGTTCCCTTTTAACTCCTGTTCGGGCTTCTTTTCCTCTTGTGCGCCGTAGGCTAGACCGCTGGATGTCTCTCGTTGAAGTGGGCCACTGGACACCATCTTGAAGTGTTCATTAACCTGGGTGATAGGGTACTCTCTATCACATTGCCTCTCTTCTGGAGATGGACGATCGGGCCATTCAGCTGTCGGAAATCTGGAGAGATAATCTACATTCCCTTGGAACTTCCCTGGCATGTGCAGAGTCTGAAATGAAAAAGGCTGTAAGGCTAAAAACCATCTTAACACTTTAGCATTAGTTTCCTTGTGGGTTGCTAACCAAGTTAGAGGAGCATGGTCGGTAACTAGAAAGAAAGTTCTGCCCAGCAAATAGTATTGCAAAGATTCCATTGCCCATTTGATGGCCAAGCATTCCTTCTCCATGGTGGCATAGCGTGTCTCCCTCGGGAATAGTTTGCGACTCAAAAACAGTACTGGCTTAAGCAACCCCTGATTATCGGGTTGAGATAATACAGCTCCCAGTCCTTTATCTGAGGCGTCTGTTTGCAGAACAAAGGTCTTTTTGTAATCAGGACAAGTCAAAAGCGGAGCTTGACACAATACCGCCTTTAGGGTTTCGAAACTCTTCTCTTGCGTTGGGCCCAACCCGATTTTTGCTCTTGAAGGTTTTCCTCTCAATAAGTCTGTGAGAGGGCTGGCCACGTCAGATAACTGGGGAATGAATCTTCGATAATATCCAACCAACCCTAAGAAAGCTCGTACTTCTTTTCTGGTGGTTGGTCGGGGAATGTTTTTGATAGCTTCCAATTTGTCTACTTGGGGTTTTAAGGTTCCCTCACTTATGGTGTAGCCTAAATAATTTATCTGATGAGTACCCAGAGTGGTTTTCTTTGGATTTATGGTCAATCCTGCCTGAGCCAGGGTTCCAAATACATTTTCCAAATGTTTGAGATGAGTTTTCCAATCGGGGCTATACACAACAATGTCATCCAGATATGCCACGGCATAATTGTGATGGGTTTTTAGTAATATGTCCATAAGTCTCTGAAAGGTAGCCGGGGCTCCATGTAGCCCAAATGGCATCACTTTGAATTGATATAACCCTGAGGGTGTGGAAAAAGCTGTCTTCTCTTGAGCTGTCTCTGTTAGGGGTATTTGCCATTATCCCTTGGTTAAATCAATGGTGGACATCACTCTAGCCTCCCCCAGTTTCTCAATTAGCTCGTCTACCCGAGGCATGGGATAATTGTCAAATTTCAAGTGAGCATTCACTTGGCGAAAGTCAATGCAAAAACGGATGCTGCCATCCGGTTTTGGTACCAAAACTATGGGGGATCGCCAATTGTTTTGTCCTGAAAGCCGGGACTTTTGCTCCAGATCATTTTTAAAAAAACTGTATTTTGTGTGTGAAACTTACCTGCTTTTAACTCTCACTCACTTTCACCTGCTCACTTTCACCTGGGCACTTTGAGCAGCGCTAGGCTCGGGCAGTAGCCCCCCGCGCGTCCACGCTGTCTCGACCCCCCTCTAAGCCCACAACAACCTCGGCACCGCGTCGACGGTCGCCACGCCCCCTTAGGCCACGCCCCCTTCGCGCCATATATAACGCTGATTACAAGCGTCAGGCGCCCAGAATTGTTTTGTCCTGAGGCGGAAAGCCGGGACTTTTGCTCCTGATCATTTTAAAAATCACCACGCCCCCTTAGGCCACGCCCCTTTAAAACATCACAATAAAATGTGCCTGGCCAGGAAGCGCAGCGGACGAGCGCAGCGGGAGCGCCTAAGGCAAGCCCGTCTGCGCCCGTCCGCGCACGAACGGGCACAGGGCCAGAATCTATGCCGGGGCCAGCTTCCAACAGGGTAAGCTATTCTCGCCGGGACCTTTTAAGCCTCAGATCCCTCAAGAATACTAAGTGCCACTATCTCCATGATTCAGACGGACCCTTTACCAGATGTGCACTCTGCCTTCCAGCCCAGCTACATCTTGCTGATCCCCCCCCTACACTTACCGGCATCAAACTAGCCGTACTGAATTGTAGATCGCTCCCCATGCACGCCCTGCTCATCAATCTCTTACTTGTTGACCACGACCTCGGCATACTATTCCTTACGGAAACGTGGCTCACTACTCATTCTGACTCGGATGTGGTCTTAGCCTTACCCCCAGGCTTCCTTATCCAGTCTCAACCACGTCCCTCCGGCAGAGGAGGTGGACTCGCTATTCTCCACCGGGATCACTTCTCCTGTAGAATTAATGAAGCCCACATCTCGGACTCTGAAAGCTGCCACTTCTCCATCCAAATGGCCCCGACAAGCTCACTGTCAGGCCTCCTAGTATATCGCCCCCCTGGTCACTCTGGCCCCTTTGCTAGTGCTCTCCTGGAATTAATATCCTCACTGGCCCATTCCACCTCCAACTTTACCATACTAGGAGACCTCAATATTCATTTCGACGACCCACTAGACACAGGGGCCGTCGATTTGATTCAAGACCTGGCAGCCTACGGTCTTCAACTGACCAATTCTGGAGCCACCTACATCAAGGGCCACCTCCTTGACCCAGTCTTCACCAACGTCCCCTCCCTCCAAACCAATGTGTCCCTTCCCCTCCCTTGGACGGACCATTTTCTGGTCCCGTTCTCTCTACCAGGAGTCTTCAGGAAACCCCACAAGCCCGCCACTTTCACCAGGGACAGGGCATGGTCCAGACTCTTCACGGAGGACTGGTCCAGAGTGCTGAACTCTGGGGCCCCCACTCCCGCAGAAGACCCTGTTAGTGCGGACAGAAACTTCAGGGACTGGATTACCACCTCCCTCGACTCCATCCTCCCCATAAAATCTCGTGAGGATAAAAACGGTAAGACAGGATCAGCCCCCTGGTTCAGCACGAAACTTAGAACTCTCCGCAAAGAGTGCAAAAAAGCGGAACGATTGTGGAGGAAAAACTGGCTCCACTCCAGTAAGGAGGCCTATCGAAGTTCGGTGAGAACCTATAAAGCCACCCTTAAAACTACTAAAGCATCACACTACGATGACAGAATAAAAAAGGCTACTAACTCGGCAAGAGAGTCTTACCTCATAGCCAAAGAGCTCCTGAAAATACCAGCCCCCCCTTCCTCCAATGAGATCTCTTCAGGCAGAAGCGAGGAACTGGCTACTTACTTCGACTCAAAAATCTCTGGCATCCTGGCCTCACTCCCCCCTCCCAACGAGTCAATCTACTGCAACATGGATGCTCCCGTGACCCACTCAGGAATTATCCCCCCTCCACAGCTGACGGCATTCACAGCCGTAACCATGGAGGAAGTAGGTAAGACTCTGGCCAGTATGAAAAGCGGTTCCCCCGGTGACCCCGCCCCCATGAGATTCTTGAAAACAGTGGCCCCCGCTATTTTGGCCCCCATCACAGAGCTGATCAACATCTCCCTGTCCAAAGGCTCTGTCCGCCCGAGCTGGAAGGGTGCAGTAGTCAAAGCACTTCTTAAAAAACCTCAACTGGACGCCTCCGACCTGGCAAACTACAGGCCAATCTCGCTCCTTCCGGGCATTAGCAAAATGGCCGAAAAACTGGTCAATGTCCAACTGTCCAAGTTTCTTGAATCTAATAAACTTCTGCGTAGCTCCCAGACTGGGTTCCGTCCTGGCCACGGAACGGACACCGCTTTCCTCGCAGTCATCGAGGAGGCAAGGTGCATTTTAGATTCAGGAGGATCAGTGGCAGTGATCCTCCTGGACCTCAGTGCAGCCTTTGATACGGTGAACCACCGTGTTTTGATCCACCGGTTGGCCAGGGCAGGACTCGGGGGCACCGCACTTGCCTGGTTAGAATCTTTTCTATCAGGCCGCTCGTTTCAGGTTTGGGACGGCAACTCCAGCTCAACCTCACTCCCTCTTTCTAGCGGAGTCCCCCAGGGGTCTTCGCTAAGTCCCACCCTGTTTAACGCCTACATGGCCCCGCTGGAAGATATAGTTGCCCCATTCGGAATCAAGATAGTGAGCTACGCGGACGACACGCAATTGGTCGTCTCACTCTCACATCTTGACCACCGCCCAGACAATCTGTTGAACTGTCTCCAGGAAATCCACCACTGGATGAGTGATTCGTCGCTCAAGCTCAACGGTTCCAAAACCGAAGTCATGCTCATGGGCAAAAAATGGTCGACTATTCCTCCCTCGGTCTGGCCTGATGTTTTTGGCGAGATCCCCACCCCGAAGAAGGAAATTAAGACTCTAGGAGTCTGGCTCGAACCCGAACTAACCATGAAGACCCAGGCAACCAAAACAGCAGGGATCTGCTTCGGTCTCATGCGCCCCATTAGGAAGATTCTTCCGCTACTCCCCCCCCATCAAGGAAGCTTCTGATACAAGGCTTGATCCTCTCGTGTCTGGACTACAGTAACGCTGTCTATCTAGGAGCCCCCGAATCTACCATGGCAAAACTCCAGCGCACTCAAAACGCTGCTGCCCGGCTACTAATGAACCTCCCCAATAGAACCTCTGCTAGACCAGCTCTCAAGGCTCTACACTGGCTTCCAATGCGACAGAGGATAGAATTTAAGGCCATGTGCATTGCCCACAAACTTCTCAATGGCCGAGGCCCCTCGATCCTGAGCGACATGGTTACTCCCTACAAAGCCCCTAGACTCCTGCGCTCAGACAATGAGCGTTTGGCCAACGTTCCTAAATTCAAGAAGGCCCGCACTGGCGGTCGACGCTTCACAGTGAAAGCCTCCTCAGGCTGGAACTCGCTCCCACGGAGCCTGCGGCTGGAACCCTGCCACCTTCTTTTCCGCAAAAAATTAAAAACCCTCCTGTTCCCCAATTAGACCCTCCTTCCCCCTCCTGGTCATTACAAGTCCTTACAGCGCGGGGATGCCTTCGGGTCACCAGGCGCTCTATAAATCACTAAAATAAAAATAAAAATAAATAAAATTACTTTGAGAAGGTTCAATGATACCTGCCTGTAGCATCTTTTCTATTTCTTGCTCTACTGCCTCTCTCCTAGCCTCAGGTATTCGGTAGGGTCTCACATTCACCAGTCTTCCTGGAGCGGTAACAATATCATGGGCTACTAGGGACGTCCTCCCCAGTTTTCCTGAAGTAAGTTCAGGATACTGGTCAAGTAACTGTTCTAACTGTCGTTTTTCGTTTGTAGTCAATTGGGGACCCATGGCTGGTCGTTCATCCTGTTCATCCCTCCCCATTTCCTGAGGTAACTCTAGGCGAGTGATGGTCACATGATTTATGGATTGGACTACTTCGGTCTCTGGAGATCCTGTACTTGGTTCCTCCCATTTCTTCAGTAGGTTAATGTGATAGGTCTGCCCCACCTTATTAGTGTGTGGTACTGCTACTCTGTAAGAAACAGGGGTAACTCTCTGGGTAACTGTATAATGGCCTTGCCAAGTAGCCAATAATTTCTTATCGGAAGAAGGGAGTAAAATCAGGACCTTGTCTCCTACCCTCAATTCCCTTGGCTGACTTGTTTTATCATACTGCTCTTTCTGTCTACTTTGTGCTTTGTCCATGTTTTGGTGCACAGTATCCCATAGGGTAGCTAAGGTTTCTTTGAGGGTCTGCATATATCCTAATAGTGGTTTCCCCTCATCCTCCTCCTCAGTCCACTGCTCAGCTGCCATGTCAAGTAAAGTACGGGGTTTTCTTCCAAATAACAGCTCGAATGGAGAGAATCCCGTGGATTTCTGTTCGTGTGTCCTAATGGCAAAGCGTACCAGAGGTAACTTTCTGTCCCAATCCTTCCCTGTCTCACTTATTAACTTCTTCAGGATGGTCTTAATCGTTCGGTTGTATCTTTCCACCAAACCGTCGGTTTGTGGGTGATAGACTGCGTCCTAATCTGTTGAACTCCCAAAAGGGAACATACTTCCTTCATGAGTTTTGCCATAAAAGGGGTTCCCTGATCGGTCAACAACTCCAAAGGAAATCCTACTCGGGAGAAGAACGATATCATAGCCTGAGCCACCGTCAGCGTAGTCATGCTTGTCAGAGGTATAGCCTCCGGATATCTTGTTGCATAGTCCACTAGCACTAAGATATATTGATGCCCTCTGGCGGAAGGAATTAACGGACCTACTAGGTCCATTCCCACACGCTGAAAGGGTACATCGATAATGGGTAGAGGACAAAGGGGTACTTTCTTGTCTCTGGAAGGATTTACCAACTGACATTTTGGACATGTAGCACAAAACCTAGCAGTTTCCCTATACACCCCGGGCCAGTAAAATCGATCCAGCAGATACTTCAAAGTTAACTCCTGTCCGTAGTGACCCCCACCCGTCTGGTTGTGGGCTAATTGCAAAGCTTGTTCCCGAAAGGCTACAGGTACCAATAACTGTTCTACTTTTCCAGTTGCTCCCTCACTCACTCGATACAGTAACCCTTGTTTTATACAAAAATAGGGTCCTACCTTCTCTGAGTCACTCTCTTGTACTTCATTCCAGGCATTCGTGAGGGTGCTGTCATCTTTCTGAGCTGTGCGGAAGCTTCGTGCAGGAGTGTCTCCATGCTCTGGGGAAGAAAGCAAACATGAAGCTAAGGACTGACAAGCACTGTTATATCTCTCTTTGTCTCTTCTCTTTTCATTTTTTGATTTCTGCTCTCGGTCTCTGGGTTGAACTAGGTTTTCATTAACAAACGGAGCCTCCTGTAGCCATTCCGCTCTGGCTTCCTGTTCTGAGGCTTCCATTAGATAGTCATGAAATTTGGGCAGGTCTGTTCCTAACAAAATAGTTTCCGGAAGTCGGGGAACCACTCTCACTCTCCAGACTTGTGGATAACCGTCTATTTCCAACAAGACCTCGGCTAAAGGATATTCTTTAACGTCTCCATGTACACAGGACACTAGAACAGTCTCTCCCTCACATAGAGAATTCAGGGGTATCAAATCTTGTACTACTACCATGTGGTGGCATCCGGTGTCTAACAGAGCCTCTAAAGGTTTCCCATTCAGTCTGATATTTTTCTTGTATGTTTTCCTACCTTGCCCTGTGACCAATACTCGCCCTCGGGACCAACCCACTTCCATTGGTTCGGATCCATCATTGTTTAAGGGACAGTTTCGGGATATATGTCCCCACTCGGCACATCTAAAGCATTGTGGCCCTACTTGAACAGGAGAGTTCGGTTTTGGGAAAGGCTTTGGCGGGGTTCTAATAGTAGGAAAGGAGCGTTTCTCTACACTGTCATTGGAAACTCATGGGACAGGTTTGGGAATTATAATGGGGGTTCTCCCAGTAGAAGCTTTGAAGTCTGGGGACCTGTGATATGCACACGCTAGTTCGATAGCAGATTGGGAAGTTAATCCAGGATGTTGCTTTAACCAGGCTCTAGTATTCACAGGTAACGCCTCTAGATATTGTTCTAGAAAAACTTGTTCTGTAACCTCTTCCATGGTGGCAGTACTAGGTTGTAGCCACCGGCTTCCCAAATCTCTGACTCTGTAAAATAATGCTCGGGGATTGTCACCTGTAACCCACTTCTCCTTACGAAAACGAGCTCTATAATATTCTTGTTCACACCCTAGTCTTTCGAGGATTGCTTTCTTTATCTCTGGGTAGGGAGTTACTCCAGCTGGATTAGCTGCTTGGTACGCAGCCTGTAGTTCCCCGGATAATAATGGGGCTATATATTGTCCCCACCTTTCTGCTGGCCACGTAGCGGTGGTAGCAACCCTTTCAAAATTGGTAAAGAAGAAGTCCGGATCTTCTCCTTCTTGGAACTTTTGTAACACACTACCGGGAATATTGGGGTGGACCCGGGCATTAGAAATTACATCTGTAAGACGGAGGATAGCCGTGTCTTGCACTTTCTGGTTACTGGTTAACAATGTTGCTTGTTCTTTCAAAGCCGTCTGAAAAGCCTCTCTTTCTTTTCGTGCATTCTCATTCTGTTGCTCAAACACTAATTGCAAATGTCTCTGACCTTCTGCCAGCTGCGTTATCATATCTTGCACAGTCACTGGTTGCGTCATTTTGTATCAAATGGCAGTATCCCACTTCTGACACCAATGTAAGCGTTTCTCTCCCTGGTGCTTAATTAACCCTTTCAAACAGTCATTGACAGTAGCAATATCAGCTTTTTATTTCAGCGTTTAACAAGATAAATCGCTCATAGAAACTCAGTAGCAGTTCAACAAAACATATCGGGTATGGTCGCTGGAGTTCAGGGAAGCAGTTCTCGGATTCTCTTATCTCGGGCTTACTCTTCCTTGCAAGTCACTCGTATCGACGTTCCCAAAAGGCAAACAGAAAGACACTACCGTCATGAACTGTATAGGTTCTTAAGGCTCTATGCATGCACCCGTCACCAAGATTCTGGGACACCGAGGTTAGGGACTTCCTAACTTGGATGAAAGGTCGGGGAACCAGGGCTACCGGGGAGTGAAGAAAAGAGTGTTTGCATGCAGCGTGCACAACTTTATTTATGCCACAAGCCCAACAGTCCTGTGCCCTCCAACCTCCTCCTCCACCTTTCTCCCCACGTCACTTGCCTGGGGCTACGGTCCCTGGTGACCGTAGCATTGGGTATCGCGGTGTCCTGTTGCTCGGTGGGACAGCCGTATACGAGCGCGGTGTGTGTTGGGGAAACCTCCTGTGAGACAGCTCCCCCGCTCCGTCGAGTCGTCGACTCCATGCTTTCTCCGTCTCTGGTCTTTACTCTGATGTCATGAACTTCCTTGTCCGGTCTTTGGTCCTGCGTAGTTCCAGCCTCTCCTCTGCCGTCGTCCGTCGCAGCTGTGTCTCCTCCGGGTCTCCAATCACCAGACGGCCCCCACCTGAACCAACGGTTCCCTTTTAACTCCTGTTCGGGCTTCTTTTCCTCTCGTGCGCCGTAGGCTAGACCGCTGGATGTCTCTCGTTGAAGTGGGCCACTGGACACCATCTTGAAGTGTTCATTAACCTGGGTGATAGGGTACTCTCTATCACAGGCGCTAATGTGTTTAGGTGTGAATAAAAGCAATCTGGCCACTTTGCGACACCTCTGTTTTGCTTTACTTTGTTATTTTTCTTATTTTGAACCTTTTTTTCTTTCCATCCCGAGGCTGCACTTTGGAATAGAAAAATTTGAGAACTAGACGACATTTCCAGCAAAAGTGTTTCTTTCTCTTTTGGATCCCTTTCACAGGGGAACAAATGAAGGAAAAGAGAGGAAAGAGAGGGTAAGCGTTGTTTCTTTAAGTCACGCTTTCATTCAGCAAGTGAGGAAGAGCGAGACAGAGACAGAAAGAGAGGGAAGAAGAGGAAGAAAGTAGGGGGCTGCTGACCGCGGCAGAGCAGGAGAAGTGGACACTCTCCTTGTCAGAGTACAAGGCGGAAGGGCCACTTTCTGGCCAGACACAGCCAGGCGCGGCCTGTACGTCGATGGGTGCGTGAGTCCAATCTCAGCAACAATGAGAATGTAAATTTCCCTCAAATGTGCAGGTCAAGAAGTGTGGTGGCAAAGATTCCTCACAGTGCAGTATAAAGCAGTGCAGCGATAAGCATCTCTCCTAGTGTAGTGAACATCAGTGCAGTGTACACATTTTCCTTGTGAATGCCCCCCTGTAGTGCAGTACAAAGCAGTCCATTGTGAACATAATCCTCATAGTGTAGTAAAAGTAGTAGTGTCCTAAGATTTCTCATAGTGTGGTAAAAAGCAGTACATTGCGCAAAGATTTCTCAGTGTGGTAAAAAGCAGTGCCCTGTGCACAGATTACCTCTTTAAGCTGTAAATATCCTTTACAGTGCCCTGAAAAGCAATGCAATGTGCACATATTTCTTATAGTTAAGTAATAAACACGTACAATGTGCACAGATTTCACATAGTATTGTAAAAAGCAGCACAGTTCATATTGATTTCTCATACAGTATTGAAAGTCATGCAGTGTGCACAAATGTAAAGATTACGCTGTAAATACCTCCGTGTGCAGTGAAATGCACAGTAACATGCAGGATTCCCCAGAGAGCAGTAAAAAGCAGCACAGGTTTGGAGTCTGAGGGGGTGGGGGCAGATCTGGGGGGGTCGGTGAGGGTCTAAAGCTGAAGCGAGACACTGGGGGGAGGGTCCTTCCGCTGAACACAGAAAGAAGCCGGAAGTTATGATGCTCGGGTTCAAGGAAGGGTTCGTTCGACCCAAAGTGGTTGAATTGGTTTCCAGTCCGAGCTGGCCGGACCCTGCGTCTGCTCGTGCCTGCTCACATACATTGGTGCTGTGGTGCCTCGCAGCCCCTGTGTATCAAAGCTCATTCGGTGACATTGTTTTCCTTGAGGGAAGTCAGGCGAGGGCATCTCTTTATCATGGCTCTCGAGCTCCTGACCTCCCCCGCCCCCAAACAACATAATGACCACGTCTCGTCTCTGCGCATGTGCGGAGTGAAAACACCACTTCCTATCGTTCTCGTGCTCCTGATCTCCCCTGCCCCCCAACAGCATAATGACGAGTCTCATAACTGCGCATGTGCGGAGTGAAGACACTCTTTTCTAACGCTCTCGTGCTCCTTATCCCCCCGCCCCCCAAACAACATCATGGCGGCGTCTCTGAGGCCCAAACCAGAGCCCTGCAGCAGCCCCGGCGGGGACATCTGCCATCCTGGGACCAGGAGCTTAAAAATGATCCTGTCCAGAGAGCAGCAGTGGGCATCTCTTTATCATGGCTCTCGCGCTCCTGATCTCCCCCGCCCCAAAACAACATCGCCCTCTCATGACTATGCATGCGCAGGACCGCGCGTCATCACTGCGCATGTGCGGAGCGAAGACACCATTTCATATCAATCTCGTGCTCCTGGTCTCCCGCCCCCCAAACAACATTTGACCACGTCTCATACCTGCGCATGCGCAGGACCGCGCGTCATCTCTGTGCATGTGCGGAGTGAAGACACTACTGCCTGTCGCTCTCGTGCTCCCGACCTCCCCACGTCCCCCAAACAACATCATGGCGGCGTCTCTGAGGCCAAGGAGCTGAGAGGCCCAAACAGAGCCCTGCAGCAGCCCCGGCGGGGACAGCTGCCATCCTGGGGCCAGGAGCTGAGAGGCCTCTGGAGCTGAGAGGCCCTCTGGAGCTGAGGGGCCTCTTCAGCTGAGAGGCCCAGACCAGACCCTGCTGCAGCCCCGGCGGGGACAGCTGCCATCCTGGGGCCAGGAGGTTAAAAATGATCCTGTCCAGAGAGCAGCCGTGTGCATCTGTTACAGGTATATTCTTCGTTCTTTGTCTAATGACATTATTACCAGAATTGAGTTATATTTTGACTTCATAAGTGGCCCTGCTTTAAAAGAGTAACTGCTGCTGCAGCCATCAAGAATGTGAACACATTTTGGGTCAGTATAGGAAATGAACATTGGTGAAAGCTTCTGTCAAAAGCGTCCTTACTTTGCACTGGAGGGCAATGGGTTCTGACCAGGGCGATTACAAGAAGAAGGTTATGAAAACGGAAAATGCAAGAAAAATACGACTGAGCTTTCTTTAATGATTTAGAACGTGTCAAACATAAACCACTGAAATTTTACTCATAAATACCCTGAAAGCCTATAAATGTCACACATGGGCCAACTGAAAACCTGTCCACTCTGCCCAAACCATCCAGAAACCAGAGCACCCACCCCTGACTTAAACAACTTACTGAAACTACAGGAAATGAGTTAATTGGCTGCTGAGATCCAGGTTCCCTGTGCAGGGAGAGACACACAGCAGATTAATCACAGGGCTCTCCCTCACGCACTTAAATCACATCCTGTTACTTGCTCAAGTGGCAACTGCTCCCACCAACTGCCATCACCTGTCAACCTGCTGTAGTCAAATCCAAAGTATCCACCAAGCACTCAAAGTATTAAATGAAGTCCACAATATTAAAGTCAGTTTCTTCCAAATTTTTCTTTTCTTTACATTATTCCATCATCCAACGTATTTCTCAAAACACAGCCAACACGTGTTTCGTCTTGTCAGTCTCTGACAAACAGACTTCTTCAGGGCTGTAAACAATACAATAACCATTGTTCAAATCACAATTCTATACTTAACAGTATTTACAATAAAATCAAGGTTCACCGAATATTGTGTCTAGAAAAGGTAAACAAGAAGATACCTGTCACCAAGAAAAAAGCCAGAAGCACCCAATTTGTAACGGAAAGATGCCAGGTAGGCAGTACCTAAGTTAGAATCCCATAAACACAAGAGAAGTCAGGTATAGCTGGAGTGCATACCCCTCAAACTTCAAATTCTTCTATGTAACCTCAGTAAGCTATTCTTAAGTTTTCCTAAAATAACAGAAAAACCCGGTCACAAACAATCCTTCAATATCGAAGTAAATATTAAAATCCAAACAGGATTTAAGTAACTCACCAACAAACAATAACATGAGTCTTGTAGCACGTATATACAAACTCCTTGTCTTTATTTCAACAAATCCTGAAACAAGTAACTATCTGCAAGTGATCATTCCACTCTGTAAATAAAAGTACATATTGTTTAAAGCCTGTAAGTAACCTCTACCTTTATAATACCACAAATTCTTTACATTATCCGTAAGGAACGCGATATTCCACAACAAACAATTCTCAGTCACCGTCTTACCTGTAAATGGCGAAAAGTACATTCATCCATGTACAAAAAATCAATCAGTCATCTTATCCGTATACTAGAAAAGAAAGCAATCACCGCTCAGTATTCGACCGTGTATTAGACATTAAAACGATACTCATTTACGAACTGCACTCCACACTACGGAGAAACTTACCGCATATCAGCTTGAACTAAGTCAGGAAAACTTCCCGTGCTACACGAGCGCCATCTTTCAGTAACTATCGTAAAAAACTAGGCGCGCCATCTTGGAGTGGCTAATGTATAACCTTCACTCTTTATAATATTAATGCTAATGCCACAGTTCAAAATAAGAAATGCGGTGTAAGTAGGTAATATCAAACTCTAAATTACAAAAGCTGAGTACGCTTTCGTAATGATACCGACACTTCGAGGATAACTACTAACAATTTCAGCGTACTCCAGTAACTATTGGTGGTACGAACTGTGCGCACCATCTTGGAAGGGCTAGTGTATAACCATCACTCGCTATAGCAATATAAATAGTACCATAGTTCAAAGATAAGAAATGCGGTGAGAGTAAAAAAAGTATCAACTCTCAATTATAATAGGTAAGTGGGCTAATGTATAACCAACAAACCTTGTAACGATAATAATAGTACCATGATAAAGAAATAGGAAATACGGGGAAAGTGAATATTATATCAACTATCAATTGTAAAAGATGAGTACACCCTCATAATAACGCCAACACTGCAGAGGTGAATGCTTATGAGCTTAACGTGCTACAATCTCTTAATAAGTGTACAAACTAAGCACGCCATCATGGAATGGCTAAAAAGTAACCACTCAACAACGGGTGAGTACACCCTCGTAATATCTCCAATATCTCCAACATTCTGAAGATATATGTTTGCATCGGGGTCAGAGTAATCATATAGTCAATACAAGCAGTATTGAACAATCAGACCAGCACAACCAGGAATGGGAAGGATAGGTAACAGGACAAAGGGAAAGGCACAGATCACAGTATAATACAAAGAGTAATATCCAACCTCACAGCTAAGTAATCTATAAAGACATTCAGTTTTTCGCAGATTACATCAGAGCAAATACTTAAACAATATTACACGTTTACAGTTTATTCATTCCCTAAGTAAAACTCAAATTTGTGGTCAATGTTTAAACCACGTTCAACTGCTTTGAGTTTCATCAACCACAACACTTCTCTGCGTCGCAGTTGTAACTGTCTGTTCCCACCGCTGGGATCGCGTTTAATGTGATCAATCCCATGATAACTGAACACATGTTTCTCTTTTTCATGATAGTTTCTAACAATGTGGGAAGCAATAGGATAACGGGTATCCCCTGTCTTTAAAGCTCTAAAGTGCTCCACCATTCTTTCTTTTAATTTCCTGATAGTGCTTCCAACATCGTTTACAAGAGCAAACTATAACATAAACCACAAAGGTAGTATCACAGTTAATAAACATATTTATAGAGTGGTCTCCAGTATCGTTATAGTTGAAAGTCTTTACTTTACTTTTCTGCAAGAACTACATTTGCCACATTTGTAAAAACCTATTGATCTTTCAGTGAGCCAATCAGGCTCTGTTTTCTTCACCGGGTAACTTGGACTGATAAAATTAGATAGGGTGCGACCCTTTCTAAAAGTCAGTCCTGGTCTGTTTCCAATATGAGACACTAGGTCCTTGTCCATACTCAATAGGTGCCAGTGTCTATTCAGTATACTGTACAATTTCGCACTATCAGTACTAAAATTAGTAATCAAACGTATCTTCATATCCCTGTTCTCACATAGTTTTTTGTCTAAAGTTTTAGACCTCTTAAGTTTCTTAGCCCTTACCACAGCATTATCAACCACTTTGCTCTGATAGCCACGCTTCAGAAACATATGTGATAGGTCTGTAAGGTTGAATTCAAAGTCTTTATCAGTTGAACAATTACGTCTTGCCCTCACCATCTCACCATAAGGGATCGCATTTATTTGACTCGCAGGGTGACAACTTCGGGCATGTAGAACAGCATTACAGCTGGTTGGTATATAGACGATTGCCTTTTAATTTGGATTGGTTCAGTGGATGAACTTAAAGGTTTTTTTGACTACTTGAACGATAATAGACTGAACCTTGAATTTACTACTCACTATGATACCAATAGGATCACTTTTTTAGATATTGAATTGTTTATTGAAGATGGCAAAATCTGCAGTCGTATGTATCGTAAACCAACCAGCTGTAATGCTGTTCTACATGCCCGAAGTTGTCACCCTGCGAGTCAAATAAATGCGATCCCTTATGGTGAGATGGTGAGGGCAAGACGTAATTGTGAGTGGGGCCTGTGAGTGGGAATGCGCCTCCTCTGCCGGGGTGGGGCCTGTGATTGTGGGGCAGGGTCTGTGGTGCGTGATCAGTGAATGTGGAGGCGGGGCCTGTGGGTGGGGCGGGGCCTGTGGTGTGAATGCTCCTCCTCTGCCGGGGGCGGGTCCGACGGTGGCATCGCAGCGGCATCGCAGCGGCATTCTTACCACCCACAACAGAACTTAGCTTGGGAACTGCAAAGGGGCGGAGCCTGTAGGTTTGGGGTCTGGGTTTGGGGGGGGGGGTCTGTTAATGAGAGGGCGGGGTCAAAACAATAAACCTGCCCAGACTAGAGGCCCTGTACGACCAGAATTTGGAACTCTGAAAGGACCTTAAAACTCTTCTCTTTCAAAGACACGGCTACCAATAACTCTGATTGTTTCGTGTTCCTCACTGGAGAACTAGTTTGTCCTTACGCTTACATTGTGGAATGTGTTTTTTTGGAACCATAATCGCGCCAACTTTAGTTTGCATTGTGTAATTTTTAGCGGATTTATACTCTGTAAATATGTTACCATAATATCTAATCTTATATACTTCGCTCTATTGTAAAGCGCTCTGACACCTCTGGGTAAAGCATGCGCTATCGAAAAATGCCTAAATAAATCCAATGCGCTGCGACCAGGCTGTTGGAGACTCGTCGTGGCCTTGGGGCTCCCAGTCACACGTCCTCAGGTCTGTAGAGTAAAGACTGTCTGCTGCTTGCAACTCAGAACTGTCGATTCCTCAGGCTCCAGCAGGCTGCTTTTGGAGGCTTAAAGCATGATTATGAATGCCGCCATAGTCGCCGAATCTCAATTTGCACATTCTTACCTTTCTCCTAGGCCACTGCAACCACGGACTTTACCCATTTACTGACCACATCTATAAATGATGTTTTTGACACAAAGGTGTCCACATGAGCATCTTTTAATTTGGCTGATCTGGGACTTGCCATGTAATAGCAATTCCCCTATATTATATCCCTAGGCACTTTTAACATATGCTTTTCACAATAAATACATCCGACCCTATGTTTTTGCATAGCAGATCAGGCATATTGCCTACAATAAAATTGATTTAAATTATTTTAGGAAGCTAGCAGCTAAGCTGAAGCCTTTTTAAAAAAATTACATCCTGTTTGCCTCAGCTTCTCACTCTCCTGCGGTTTGCTCAGTGCTGCGGCAGGCTGGGCAGCGCTCCAAGTTAGCAGACTGTAGTTACTTTAAGTAGTTATGATAATTTATTAACAGGCAGCTGAGATTATCCGTGTTGGGACCTCTCACATCCTGTTTGGTACAGTCGGGTCCAACACAGGCCTCGAAAAAATGTTAGAATACTTGCAGGACTAGTGACTCAAATAATCTACACAACCTAATTATAATGCTCTGACCCCTAAATTGATTTCAAAAGATGTGATCCTGGGCAAGTATTTTAATTTCCGCAGGATAAGACTTGAAACTTTTTTTCAAGAATAAACATTAGCTCATACTTTAGTCAAGGGTACACAGATTTGAAATTGGAATTATCTTTTAATTCCCAACCACGTTGTATCCCCCCTGAGGTTTTGACCTGAAGATGCTGAAGAGGGGCTCTTTGGCATAGATCTTTTGTTCCTTGCCGTTTGGTGCAGTGGAGGTAACGGACCTAAAAAGTGTAGATGTGGTGTAATGGAAAGTGATTAAAACAGGTTGGGTAGTCCAAAGAATTACTTGTATTCAGGTTGGCTCCACCCCTAGTAAAAAGGAAGAGTGGCGACTATCCGAAGTAATGGTTCAGGATAACTGCGCTCTACTCTTAAGGGGTCGACATGTTTGATGCCTCATAGTCTGGAGGATCAGTAGCAATTCATCAGGACCTAGTAAAAAAAACATCAGTTCGAATGTTACATGCATATTGTGCTGTGTGTTATGTACAGACCCCCCAGGATATAGCGGCATGGATTAGTAAATTTAGCGGCACAAATATGGAAATATGGAAATTTAGCGGCATAAATATGGCAATTTAGCGGCATTTTTGAGGCACTTTATTTTACACATAATCATTCATTTTCAGCCTTATATCAATAGAAACTGTTTTAGCAGAGTATTCCGCTTTGAAATAGGCAACCTGGGATATGGAACAGAGGAAGCAGCCCACAGGTGAAGGCTGTTTTTCCTTGGAAATGCAATCCTCCATTTGTTTTAGTATAGGTTCTGAGAAGCCCATCAAAGATGGCCTGGTAGCAGAGCATCCCATAGGGAATGGCATTCCAGAACCTACCTTAGTAAAATTAAATATTTGCCTAAAATCACACAATTTCAGCATGAAAGCCACGATTTTATCCACATTTTCTGGTTTCAGTCTGTACAAAATAGCAAGTAAGTAGGTATCAATTTGTCTTTCCTTATGTTAAGACGTTGTTTTTAGTTTTAACCTCCTTGTGCATTCTTCTGTAGTTTTTTAAATTATAGCTCCAACTTGACCCGAAGCTATTGAAGCTCTTCATATGTGCACCAGTCACACTACACAATTACAATACACATTGAGAACTCAATTAGCAAAAACCACCAAGTAATCACTCAAAAACAATCACTGAAGTTACATAAATAATTAAAGATTGTATGACTTTCGGTAATATGTGCTAAGTGACATCCTAAACCATGAAAGAACCATCAATTCATGATATCACAACAGATAAACGTATATTATAATTGAGTAGATAGGACAGTGATGTGCACCTGCGGGAGCTTCATTGGGAATCATACACGGCTGAGCTCGGTCAGTCGGGAAGCGCTGGAAGGGAGGCAGATGGTGTCTGCGCGCGTGCACGCTAGCGTGAATGCAAGTGCTAGGCCACCTAAAGCATGCTGTGGCAGTACTTTGAAAACCCTGATACTAAATGTCTCGGAGTAGCGCATGCGCTGGCTCAGCGAGACCTAAAAATGAGTATTGATGGATGACGCTTTTACATACAAACTCTCTGAAGCAGAAGTCACCATACAGTTATCTGATCTACCCCCTATAGAGAGCTGGCCTCGCGGAGCACAGGTGACACCAGTACAATAAGGGTTTAAAATTGGTTACATCAGCGATTGCCATAAGACCCAGATCTAATCGAAGCAAAATTTTTCGGGGTGCTCCGTGGGAGCTTTAACAGCTGTCTCAGGAAGTTTTTCTCTACCTGCGTTAAGTTCTCGGGTCTTGTATAGCCCCGGAGTTCTGCACCATATAACGCCCCTCCCCGGGCTTGGGCCTTATATATTTCTTGTTGTGGATTGAATGATAACCCCAGGTAATCGGCCCCTTTCTCCGTAGTGGAACACACGAGCCCTCGTTCTCCACTCCATACTAAATTCCTTATCCCTGTCTTAGACTAAGGAACACCGCTCCCTGGACGCCCTCCTAGTCCACGTGTCTTCTACCCTTAGACAATTGCCCCCAAGCCATCATTAGGTGAGAGCCCTTGAAATAGATCTACCAACTGCCTAGGCGCCTTCCCATGCCGCACTTCCTTACCCCTTACCTATCACCGCATTTCTTGCACTTTCTCCTTACTGTGGCAACATCCATAAGCATGTCACAGTTTCACCAAGTCTAACCATGTTTTTAGAATGCGTGACACCTGATACATCATTCACGCATGTATGGAAGGTTTCACAATAAGTATGGCATGGTCTATCAGTAATGCAACGCTACGCAGGCTACAGGGTAAACCATGTCCCCTTTTCCTTTACTTCCTTCTCAACAGGCTTGCACATTCAGGCAATTCATTGTTAGTCCTGATGATGATCCCTTATTTTATGTAGGATCGAAACGCCGTCGACAGTTAATGTAGTGACACAACAATTCCCATTTTGTTACCTTAATTGTGTATACTACATGAGGTCAGCTAGACAAACTTTAAACTGGTACTAGCGCCTCCCTTCCTTCCTAATTGCCTGCAAATTCCTACCCTTTGTTTTGTTGCTTATGTGTTATGTGTACTGGATACAGGACTGTATCTCACTGTATAATTGTTCACCTTATCTTATGTATGCTTCTACATTGATTAAATTAGTGTCCGGCTGGCCACATGCTTCCTTATAGTATAGATCGTTGTCTATAATTCAATTTTGGTTATAAGTATTGTAATGTATTAAGGACTGTTGTTGCTTGTTTAAATTATGTATTTCAATGGATGGACTCACTGGTTTCTGGCTAGACATACAGAAGACCTTCATAATGCCACCCGATGATTGTGATCATTTTAGTGACGATTTTTTAATTTGTGCCCCCAATCCATAGTTTCTGTGATTGTGATGCCAAGATAGTCAAACGAGGAAACTCTTTCGAGGCGTTTACCATTTAATGAGGAGTTTTCTTGTGCACTTTTGGGCTATTAAACACCATACATTCGGATTTCTGTAGATTAATTTCTAATCCTCTTTCACTACAGAATACTTCAAATTTATTGGGATCCCCATAGGTGATTTGGATTGCTGGGATTTTTCGGGAGGCTAACTTAGGTGCATCAAGGTCTTTCTCGACTAATAAATGATCTATCAAGTCATTGATGGAAAGACTGAAGAGAGTGGGGGCGGGCACACAGCCCTGAAGAACACCGCGTTTGATCGGGATGGGTGCAGTTAACTTTCCATTCTTGCCAAAACCTGATTTGGGCAAAGTTATCCTCGTGCAGCCACTTGATGAGATGGGTCAGATATGTTGGAATCCCCATCTCATGGAGGACTGTCCAAAGTTTTTCCCTTGGGACCAAATCAAAGGCTCACCTCTGGTCTACAAATACTAAATAGAGGTTGCCACCCTCTAGACACATGGTCTTCCAGTATAACAGTTGAAGCCTCAGTATTTGGCCCAAAGTGGACAGTTTTTCCCTAAACCCCGCCTGTAAAGGAGATACTATCTCCTGTTCCTCCATCCAAGTTTGTAACCTAAACAGCAATACACGTGCAAAGATTTTTTGCGTGATGTCTATCAGGCTAATTGGCCTATAGTTCATTGGTAGGAGCACGGGTTTTTTCCCCACTCCAGCCCAACTGTGGGGAATCGCCATGCCCTGAAGTATGGCATTAAATAGCACCCAAAGATATGGAGCCCAGACAGTTGGTTCACTGCGGAAAAGGTCCCCAGGGATTTTGTCTAGGCCGGGTGCTTTGACTGGGGCAATTTTTACTAAAGCGCACTTGATTTCATTTAGACTTATACTTATACTAAAGCTATCGTCATAGGGTTCTTTAGTTTCCCTCAATTTGGGGGGAATGGTCAAGCCCCATAGGGCATCCCTCAAATATCTCATTAGTCAATGTTTCTTCCTTGAAATAGAGAGATTCGAAATGTTCCCGCCAGACTTCTTCATCCAGATTTGGGTCTACCAGTGATTTAACACCAGAACTACCAGTGTTGACAACTTTCCAAAAGGTCCTCATGTCCCTGGCCCCCAAGGCGCTTCTCAAAGCATCCCACTTATCCTTTTCCCACCCTTTTTTTGGCTTCAAAGATGGCCGCTTTAAATACCGTCCTGGCAGATTTAATTTGCAGGCGATCATTAGCCTGGACGGACGATACCAACAATCTTTTGGCTTTGCGGCATTGATCGTTATACCAAGGGTGGGGGGGCATACTGCTTGGCTGGTTTGTTTTTTTGGGATAGAAGAAGTCCAATGTGACTTCTCCTAATCTAGCATGGTTTATTGTGGCCAACTCAGGATCTGTACCTGCTCCATTGTGAGTTGTTAAGTTGGATGCCGTCAGGAGCACTGGGACCAGGGCTTCATATAAAGTGCTCAATTTATCTTGCGATTGACTGAAATCGGTCCATCGCACTCGTCGCCTACAATTGGAAAGTGTCAATCTGACATCAATAGGGTTATCTGAATTAGGGACGCTACCAGGATTACACTCCTTTAGTTCAAGCAATAGCGCATGATGGTCACTATCTAGCCGTGGAACAACCCTAAAATCGATTAACCTATCCCAGGATTTGGAGTCAATTAGGATGTAGTCTAATAGAGAGCCACAGTTATTTCTATGGAAGGTATAACTACTTCATGTTTCAGACATAGTTCTACCATTGCAAGCTCTTAGGGAGTGATTCAAGACAAGGCAGTTCGTCTGAATCACCAGAGGGGACCATTTTTTAATTGGTAGACATCTAGTCTCCGGGATTGCCCAAAAATTATCCTCGTCATATAGGCTGTCCAGGAGCATTCCCTCTAGTGGCTCGAACTGGCAATTGAAATCCCCTCCTAAGATCACTATATGATTTTAAGCAATGGTACCTAAGAACATAGTTAGTTCTTCCAATGTAATTGACTCCTTTCCCAGAACCTTAGGTCTAGAATATACTTTTAAAAGAACAACAGAAATCTTTAAGGGAAACTGGAGTATAACACATAGTATATCATTCGATCCTGTGTCGATCTGCTTGGCCGCGCATCCTAGATGAACTCCCACCCATGTGCTAAGGACTCCTGATGGTCTCCCTTTACCCCGGATGTTGCGGGGATACTAAAGGTGGCAAAAACCAACTTGGGGACCTCTCCTCTAGCCCATGTTTCCTGAAACATGCACATCTCGAATTGACTAATAAAAGAGCCCCAGTTAGGATCATCTATCTTATTATTCAGACCCGCGATGTTCCATGATAGGACCCTTGTTTTTTAACAATTAGGGGCATTCGGTGTATCAGGCGCTACGGGGGGTGCTTGCCATACGGACTCTATCTTTCCACTTTCATCCTTGTAATTTGACCCCACAGGTACACAAAATGTAGGATTATCCCTCCGGACCGAGCCACCACCTTCGTGGGTGCAACCAGGGGAGCCACTCATGCTCCCAGAGGTTGGGCCCTCCCTGCGCGGGATACATGGTCCTATATCACTAACCTGGAGCTGGGTTTTTGTTTGGGGTGGATACATTTGTACCTTAATGATAGAGGGGTTTTCCTTTAGCCAGTCTACTCCATCCAAGCAGCTAAATCTATTTACAGTGGGAATATTAAAAATAGGTTGCTTTTGCCAGTGCTGATGAGTCAACTCACGGTTATTGGGGTCATTTCTCCAGCCCCGCTCTGAATGCCTGATGTCATTGTAGGGCCTGTTGGGGGGGTAGAGATAACCCAAAGGGAGTTCTTGAATACCACCCATTTTTCTCCCATCCTCTCTAGCTAAAATATTTTGGGTCATTAACGGATTTCTAAAATTAATTATTATGCAATCTCCATGGACATCCTTATATCGTCTGCCTTTCCATCCCACCCTGCGTGTGGTTAGGATCTCTTCCACATCCTCATAAATGAAATATCTGTGGTTTACAAGCCGTGAACAGATTTGTTCTTTGATTCTTGGTGAGATTCAGATTGAACCCTTCTAAGTTCAGGGATTCCTGCAAGAATGAGGACATGCGCAGTTGATGCGGGTGATGGATTTATAACTGGAGGGGATAAAAAGTGGTTGGTGGCTTCTATGTCTGTAGAGGCGCCTCCCCCAGCCTGCCTATTGTTTGATTGTTGTAGACCTGTGGATTTATACAGTGGAGGTGGGCAATTTGCTTGGTTAGAGGAACCGGTGTGGGCCTTGCAGGGCTATCTCTAATGGCCTCCGACGTGTGAATCTCCCCATTTGGTTTTAGAGGCAGCGCATGTTCCTTAGGTTTGAGGCTAGGATTAACCAACGCATTGCTTATAGTGGTCTGCACTCGTGACCCGCAATCAGGTCCAGCAATTCCATGGGCACCCCCCCTTGTACTTATGCAATCATTAAAAAGTACAGACAGCCCGTCAACCCTCTCTTGTAACGATCTAAGTTCATCCTTAACTATATCCCTCATTTGGATCTGCAGATCCACCACCAACTTTGTAACCCACACTGGCTGATTACTTATGGTTTCCATGCTCTCTTCTGGGTTCCCCATCCCAAGTTTCCCATTATCAGAAGTAACACCCTGGGGCTTCTTCCTTCTTGCAGGTGCTTTCGCCTTAGGTTTAGGTTTTCCTTTTCTATACGGTTGGTTTGGAGTAATAACTCTGGGTGGCTCGGGGATAACTACTTCTATTATTGGTGTTTGTTCACTGGAGTGGTCAGTTATAGAAGACCCTGAGATTTGTAAGATACTCGGGTCAGTCGGGACAATTTCTAGATTTGGGGTCAGGGACAGTCGTCTCTCGGTCCGCTCTGTTTCAGTTGCCATGGCTCCTAGAGCTTTTTCTAGCATCCTGTCAATAGAGGTAGGTTTACTATTTGGTTTGGACAAGACCGGGGCCTGTTTCTTCTCAGCACATGCTCTTCTCCCCATTCTGAATATTTTTAAGATTAGACTCTCGCGTTAGTAATTAGGTTTAAATTTTAGGTGGACGCAAGAGGTTCCTCTTGAAAGCACCACTACGGTGCTGTATACGCAACTACAGGAATACTTAGTAAGTGAACCAGTGCTAGAAAGTACTATCTAAGACCAGCAGGGTAAGCTGAGAAATTTACACATACAAAGTTGCTTCAGTGTTCCCAGTCCAGAGTCAATTTTGATACACACTGTGCCAACTGGGTGCCAATAAAAGAAAGGACAATTTCAAAGGTCTAGCAATCTGGAGGACATAGCCACAGTACCTTAAATACGGGTCCCAGGGATTAGGGGTTAGAGAGCAGGCCCAGCCCAGCCTCCTCTGGCCTTTGACGGCCTCGGATGGCCCCGCCCTTGGCCCAAGCTTCGCCAGGCGCATGCCCGCGTGCGTCCCGCAGTGCGAGAGTCCTACTCTGAATTCCAAGCACCTCCTGACGCTTGCTGATGGCGTCACAGACCGGTGCCACAGGGGGAATGCTGGTGCTAGTGGTCCCCCGAACTTCGCTGAGTGTTGGCGTGCAGCAGGAAAGACAGCCGGGGCAGGGGAACAAAGGTAAACATTGCGGTCTGCCTAGACGTTTAGTGGAAGTATTGCCGTGTCCTCGGAATAGCGTTGGCAGGGCCAATGCAGGGCTTTCAAGGCAGGGGAGATGTCGTTATTTGGTCTTGTGCTAAGCCTTATATAAAAATCCTTATTTTTATAATACTACTGTGTTGTGTCCATTTGTAGTGTATTCACTTTATTACTGTATGTGGTCATAAATGCTTAACGCACTGCCTCTGAGATAAGCCTGTCTGCTTTGCCAAGCTACCAAGGGGGTGAGCAGGGGTTATCTAAGTGTGTGATCCCCTTGCCCTGACTAGAAAAGGTGTGTCCCTATTTGTCAGAAGTGTATACCTCTGCCAACTAGAGACAGCCGCTTCTAACATTGGTGGGTCAGCGGTGAGGATTTGAACTTTGCATTTATGACCCATGTGCAGTGATTAGTGTGCGCTACATAGTGAAAGCAGACCATAGCGCATCCACAATCTACTTGGTTGGATATTCTATTTTTGTTCTCCAAATTTCCTCAAGCTTGATTTTTGAAACTGCCAGTTTTGACCATGAGTGATGCCGGAGTCACTACCCCTGTTGTTGTGGAGGAGTTTGATAGGAGTAAGATAAAGGATTACAAAGTACAGCAGCTGAAATCCTTTTGCAAGCAATTTAAAGTTCCTACAACAGGCCTCAAAGTTAAGGAAGATTTTCTTAAAGCATTGCAGGCCTGGTTAGAGGCCAGAGATTCCTCTGATCCGGTGGTGGTACCGACAGGGGAAGGGGAAGAGGAGGTGCCAGTGAATGGACCCCCCTCCCCTCCTGGCAGCAGTGTTTCCTCCAAAGGTCTTTCTCCTGAAGAAAGAGAAGAAAGGGCGAAGGAGCGAGCATACAACATGGAAATGGCAAAACTTAAGATAGATGGGCAGTTGGAGTTAGAGAATGCAAGAGGCAGGAGAGAAGCTGATCTGGAGATCAAAAGGTTAGAGTTTGAAAGAGAGAAGTTAGCTTTGGAGCGTGATACCAGGTTGAGGGAGTTGGAGCTCAAAGCTAAAGAGTTAGAATTGAATCCCTCTGGTGGCAGCATCCCATCTGTGCCTGCAGAAAGTAGGTTTTATTTTCTCAAAGATGTGATCAAAGATTTTCAGAAGAATGAGGATATTGGTCAATGGTTTAAAGCATATGAGTTAGCATTGTTGGCCCACCGGGTCCCTGAGAAGGATTGGGGAGCGGGGTTGTGGGGTCGCTTTGTGAATGAGGGAAGAGATACCCTGCTAGACATGCCTGTTGAGGATAGGATGTCTTATACTCATATGAAGAATGCTTTAATGTTAAGGTATGGCCTAACCCCAGAAAAGTACAGACAGGCCTTTAGAGAATGTAAGAAGTTGCCTGGTACTACGTGGGTGGAATATGTGTCATATTTTTGCAGAGCCATGGATGGTTGGGTAAAGGGCAGCAAAGTGGAAAGTTATGATGCTCTTTATGATTTGTTTGCTTGGGAGCACTTGTCTAATAACTGTTTTCCAGAGCTGCGCCAGCACCTTATTGATAGCAAGATATCTAACCCTAGAAAACTTGCTGAAGAGGCAGACTGCTGGGTCAGTACCAGGGTCCACAAGGGTCCAGTGGGAGACTCAGCCAAAGGTGGGCAGGGTCCCCAGCAGAAGAGTGGGGGGGACAAGGGTAAACAGAAGGAGTTCCAGAAAGGGCCCCAAAGTAATCCCCAAGGGAACCAAGGGAAGGGTTCCCAGCCTCCCCCAGAGAAGAAGTCAGAGGCCCCGACAGGTAAACCTGTTCGTAGGGGCCCAATGACCTGCTTCACTTGTAAGCAGGTGGGACACCGGTTTTATGATCCCCAGTGTCCCTTGAAGAACTCTACTGCACCACCACGTGCAGCTCCCTGTCAGTTGGCGAGTGTAGCCCTGGGAGGGGAGGAGATGGTTGCCCATGGTGGGGAGGGTCCCGCAGAGATGTCCCTGGTCTCTTTAGGAGACATGGAAATGGTCCCTCCACCCCCTCTGCCTAGTAACACTAAGAAATATAGGCAGTGGGTGACCATTAATGGCCATAGAGTGGAAGCTCTCAGAGACACCGGAACGAGTGTGACAGCTGTCAAGTGTCACTTGGTGTCCAGAGAGCAGGTGGTTCCCCACGCATTCTACCCTGTGATAGCTGCTGACAACTCCCAGAGAGCTTGTGAGGTAGCTCAGGTTCCCTTTGAATGGGGGGAGTTTCAGGTACTCTTCAGGTTGCTGTGAGGCCCGCCATGCCTGTTGATTGTCTCCTGGGCAACGATTTGGAAGACTCCCCTTGGGCTAAGGTGGAGAGGGAGACACATTTGAAAATGTTGGGTGTGCCAGAGTGGGTGTGTGCAACCACTCGATCAATGACAGCAAGTAACGGTGTTGATGGGGTTCTGGAGCCTGAAAGTATGGCCCAGGACCCAGCTGTGAAGAGAAGAGGCAGGGGGCGTGGGAAACCGTCCCCCATAGTTCCCGTGGTCCAGGAGGAGGCAGACCTTGAGGGGTATGCCCTGGAACCCACCCGTGAACAAGTTGCTGAACTGGGAGACCTGCCCGAGCTGACCCACTGGCAGCAGGATGGTGGTCCCTCCAGGGGGGAATTCTGTGCAGAACAGAAAGTGTGCCCTTCTCTTGTGGGTATGAGGCAGCAGGCCTCAGCCCAAACCTCAGGTGATCAGTCAGGGTCACATTTTGTTTACTGGGAGAACGATCTCCTGTATAGCGAGCCTAAGGCTGCTGAGCCTGGGTCAGCCCGTGTGCTGGTGGTACCCCAGCGCTTCAGAGCCTTCCTACTGGGTTTGGCTCATGACGTTCCTTTAGCTGGACATCTGGGGCAGGACAAGACCTATGACAGGCTTGTCACCCATTTTTATTGGCCTCAGATGCGAAGGGATACAGATGTCCATTGCAAGACCTGTCAAACTTGCCAGGCAAGTGGGAAAAGCGGGCGGAAGCAGAAGGCTCCCCTCCAACCTTTTCCCGTGGTCAGTACCCCCTTTGACCGGGTGGGGATTGACATTGTTGGGCCCCTGGACCCCAAGACAGCCCTGGACAACAGGTTCATCCTGGTCTTGGTGGACGATGCCACACGGTACCCGGAAGCCATCCCTCTCCGAACAGTGACGGCCCCCGTGGTGGGACGGGTACTGATGGGTGTTTTCTCCCGAATGGGGTTCCCCAGAGAGGTGGTGTCAGACCGGGGCACCAACTTCATTTCCAACTATATGAAGTCTCTGTGGAAGGAGTGTGGGGTAACCTACAAGTTCACCACTCCTTACCACCCTCAAGGTAATGGGTTGGTTGAGAGATTCAACCGTACCCTTAAAGGCATGATTATGGGTCTTGAAGAACCAATGAGGCGTAAATGGGACGTCCTCTTGCCATGCCTGCTGTTTGCTTACCGTGAGGTGCCACAGAAGTCTCTAGGGTTCAGCCCCTTTGAGCTTTTGTATGGACACCCGGTAAGAGGACCTTTGAGTCTGGTCAAAGAAGGCTGGGAGCAAGCTCCCAGGAAACCTCCCCAGGATGTATACAGTTACATGCTGGCCTTCAGGAACCAGACTAGGCGCTTCAGAGATCTTGCTCAGGCAAATCTGGAGGCCAGCCAGGAGGAGATGAAGCGGTGGTACGACCAGAAGGCCACTCTGGTAGAGCTTCAGCCTGGTCAGAAAGTTTGGGTCATGTCCCCTGTGGAACCTTGTGCGCTCAAGGACAGGTGGACTGGACCATTTAAGGTTGTGGAGAAAAAGAGCGATGTCACCTACATGGTGGACTTGGAGTCTCCCAGGAACCCCTTGCGGGTCCTGCATGTCAACCGTTTAAAGCCCCACTTAGAAAGGTCCGAAGTGGGCATGCTCCTAGCTACAGATGCTGGAATGGAGGAGGAGAGTGAGCCTCTTCCTGACCTCCTGTATGCCAAAGAGCAAGATGGGTGTCCTCTCTGACACACTGACCCCTGAACAGCAGCAGGATTGTCGCCAACTGTTGGGACAATTCCCTGATCTGTTTTCCTTGATTCCTGGTGTCACTCAGTGGTGTGTCCATGATTTGGACACCGGGGACAGCACTCCTGTCAAGCACAAGGCTTACAGAGTGACTGACAAGGTCAGAGCATACATCAAGGAGGAGGTCTCCAAAATGTTTGCCTTAGGGGTGGTTGAGTCCTCTAGCAGTCCTTGGGCCAGCCCAGTGGTCTTGGTCCCAAAGGCTGCAGCGCCTGGTGCTTCACCGGAACTTCGGTTCTGTGTGGATTACCGAGGACTCAATTCAGTCACCAAGACCGACGCGCACCCCATCCCCAGAGCTGATGAGCTCATAGATCGGTTGGGGGCTGCCCGGTACCTCAGTACGTTTAATCTAACGTCTGGGTATTGGCAGATCGCCTTGACTGATGGGGCAAAAGAGAGGTCAGCATTCTCAACACCAGATGGGCACTACCAGTTCCGGGTTATGCCCTTTGGGATGAAGAATGCCCCAGCCACCTTCCAGAGGTTGGTCAACCAGGTCTTGGCTGGGCTGGAGGATTTCAGTGCCGCCTACCTGGACGACATCGCAGTGTTCAGCGCCAGCTGGGAGGAACACTTGCGCCACCTCCAGGAAGTGTTGTTGGCCCTGCGCAGAGCAGGCCTCACAATCAAAGCCAGTAAGTGCCAGATTGGGCAGGGTTCAGTGGTGTACTTGGGGCACCAAGTGGGGAGCGGCAAGGTGGCCCCCCTGCAACCCAAGATTGATACCATCCTGGCATGGGCACCGCCCAAAACCCAGACTCAGGTGAGAGCCTTCTTGGGTCTCACGGGTTACTACAGGAGGTTCATCAAGGATTATGGTAACATTGTCCACCCCTTGACTTCGTTGACTTCCAGGAAGCAGCCACGACTTGTGATCTGGCCTGACGCCTGTCAGACGGCCTTTGACACCCTGAAAACTGCAATGTGCACAGCACCCATACTCCAGGCACCCGACTTTTCTAAAGAATTTGTTGTCCAGACGGACGCTTCAGAGCATGGCGTGGGGGCTGTTCTAGCCCAGGTGAATGAAGAAGGCCGAGACTTACCTGTAGCCTTCATCAGTAGGAGGTTACTTCCCAGGGAACAGAGGTGGAGTGCGATAGAGAGAGAAGCATTTGCTGTGGTCTGGGCGCTGAAGAAGCTAAGACCCTACCTGTTTGGGACTCACTTCCGGGTTCAGACAGACCACAGGCCCCTCAGATGGTTGATGCAGATGAGGGGTGAGAATCCAAAGCTGTTGAGGTGGTCCGTTTCCCTACAGGGGATGGACTTCACGGTGGAACACCGCCCTGGCACAGATCACGCCAATGCTGATGGTCTGTCCAGATTTTTCCGCCTTAGTGATGAGGACTCCCTAGGGTAAGGGTAGTTCTCCCCACATTTCAGCTGGAGGGGACACGTGTTAGACCTGGCATCATTGGCATGAGTCTCTCCTCCATTTTTTCTGTTTGCCTCCTCTGTTTACGATGTTTTGCTGGTATATTGCTTTGGGCACTGTGCCACTGCTGATCAGTGCCACAGTGCAAGTGCTCCCTATGTGAAATTGCTGTATTGATTGACGTCCATGTTTGGCTTATTTGGTTTACTATCAGTCCCTAGTAGCGTGCACCAAGAGTGCCAGGGCTTGTAAATACAAATGCTGCTCGTGGGCTTGCAGCACGTGTTGTGCCACCCACAAGAGCGGCCTCGTAAAAGTATGTCTGAAGGTCTACCATTGCTAGACCGCGTGCAGTCTGACTGTCACGAGGACTGCGCAAGTACACCTACTTGCCAGTCCCTAAACCTTCCCTTAACTTCATGTTAGTCACCCCTATGGTAGGCCCACGGGTAGGGTGCATTGTAAGCATAAGGTAGGACAAGCCTGACAAGGTTGGCATGTCCTAATAGTGAATTGCAGCCATATTCGTTTTTCACTATTGTAAGGTTACCTGCTCTCCATCAGTTAGAATGGGCTGCCAGGATTATTAATGCTATAATCCTAGCGGGCTCGGGGAGCATGGTGCAATGTCGAGTTTGGTATCCCTGAACTCAGGGTTTAATAACGCATCCGTTTGGGTGGATGGTTTTTGGACTCTGTGTTTGAAAATAGCACTTTTAGAAAGTAGCTATTTTCTTGTCTAACTATCTACCGGTCTCTGCTGGTTCTGGTGTGCGTGTGACAGGAGCTGGGTGGCTCCAGAGGTCTGAATGAGTCAGTGTGGGATGAGTGGGGCATTTGCATTGAGAGTAGGGGAAGAGTAGCTCCTGATAGCCTGCCCTGCCTGATACAATGCTGGCTCTGCTCCCCTGCCAGGCGGCTGATGACTCTGTGCCTGCCTGGGACTTTCCTGGCCCACCTCCTGCCGGGCAACTGATGGCCCTGCCCCTGCCAGTGACAATGCTGGCTCCGCTCCTGCTGGGCGGCTGAGGACTCTGCCCTGTCCAGTGAATAGGCCAGGTGCTTCGGCCTGGCAACACCCGCAACAAACCCAAGATGGGGGGAAATTCCCCTGCATGGACAAAGGGATCAAAGCCAAAAAGGGGTATAAGAGAAGGACCCCTGAACCAAGAATTTAGATCACTTCTGACAAGGAAACCTGAACCAAGGACAAGAAGCCTGCTGATCCAAGGACTGCCTACCCCTTCTGCCAGAGTGCTGTTTGTTGGGGGAATCCTGCAGTTGCTTCTTTTTTTTTGCCAAGGAACCAGGAGAGAGGAACTGAGTGTGTACTCTCAAACTTTGCTCAAGAAAATCTCCAAGGGCTGGAAGAAGTGCCAGTCTCCTGTTGAAGTCACAGGGTTAAAGGACTTCATTGATTTGCTGAAAGTGCTTGTTGCTGGAACCTGAAATCCAGCACCTCTGAAGAATCCAGCTATCTCGACGCCGACGGACGTCGCCGAATCCAGCTCGACATCGTGAGTAACGGCTCCAGTGTCCCGCACCTTCGACGCCGGTCGGCGGGCCCGATCGACGCCAGTAGCGACGCCAGTGAGTAGCGAGTTCGGCTCCAGCTCCAAGTGACCCTGTGTCGACGCCGCTGCTGATCGCATCAACATCGAGCCCTCTCGACGCCGTGAGCGCTGCTCACTCTTGCAACATCGACATCGACGACGCCGTATCCTGCTTCACCTCGTGAGCGCTGCTCCTGCCTGACTTCGGTCGACGCCGCTGCAGATCGCCCCGACTCCGAGGCCCGATCGACGCCGAAGACGCGACGCCGGACATCTCGACGCCGCTGATCATCGAGTGCTTCACTTTTCCAAGGTACTGTGTTGTTGGGGTCTGTGCGACTCCGGGCTCGACGTAGCGCTCCTCGCGGTCGACGCCGAACCTTTGGATTAACTTTGCCTCGACGTCGTGTGACTCCCGTGTGGGTTACATTGTTGCCAAGAACTGTGTTTTTAAAGAAGAAGAGTTGCTTTTGATACTAAAGACTTTGTGCTAAGAAGAAACCGTGCTTGAACTATTATTTTTCCTTCCAAGAGTATTTATTAAGACTGTGGTATATTTTTGTCGTTATTTGGTCTTGTGCTAAGCCTTATATAAAAATCCTTATTTTTATAATACTACTGTGTTGTGTCCATTTGTAGTGTATTCACTTTATTACTGTATGTGGTCATAAATGCTTAACGCACTGCCTCTGAGATAAGCCTGTCTGCTTTGCCAAGCTACCAAGGGGGTGAGCAGGGGTTATCTAAGTGTGTGATCCCCTTGCCCTGACTAGAAAAGGTGTGTCCCTATTTGTCAGAAGTGTATACCTCTGCCAACTAGAGACAGCCGCTTCTAACATTGGTGGGTCAGCGGTGAGGATTTGAACTTTGCATTTATGACCCATGTGCAGTGATTAGTGTGTGCTACATAGTGAAAGCAGACCATAGCGCATCCACAATCTACTTGGTTGGATATTCTATTTTTGTTCTCCAAATTTCCTGAAGCTTGATTTTTGAAACTGCCAGTTTTGACCATGAGTGATGCCGGAGTCACTACCCCTGTTGTTGTGGAGGAGTTTGATAGGAGTAAGATAAAGGATTACAAAGTACAGCAGCTGAAATCCTTTTGCAAGCAATTTAAAGTTCCTACAACAGGCCTCAAAGTTAAGGAAGATTTTCTTAAAGCATTGCAGGCCTGGTTAGAGGCCAGAGATTCCTCTGATCCGGTGGTGGTACCGACAGGGGAAGGGGAAGAGGAGGTGCCAGTGAATGGACCCCCCTCCCCTCCTGGCAGCAGTGTTTCCTCCAAAGGTCTTTCTCCTGAAGAAAGAGAAGAAAGGGCGAAGGAGCGAGCATACAACATGGAAATGGCAAAACTTAAGATAGATGGGCAGTTGGAGTTAGAGAATGCAAGAGGCAGGAGAGAAGCTGATCTGGAGATCAAAAGGTTAGAGTTTGAAAGAGAGAAGTTAGCTTTGGAGCGTGATACCAGGTTGAGGGAGTTGGAGCTCAAAGCTAAAGAGTTAGAATTGAATCCCTCTGGTGGCAGCATCCCATCTGTGCCTGCAGAAAGTAGGTTTTATTTTCTCAAAGATGTGATCAAAGATTTTCAGAAGAATGAGGATATTGGTCAATGGTTTAAAGCATATGAGTTAGCATTGTTGGCCCACCGGGTCCCTGCGAAGGATTGGGGAGCGGGGTTGTGGGGTCGCTTTGTGAATGAGGGAAGAGATACCCTGCTAGACATGCCTGTTGAGGATAGGATGTCTTATACTCATATGAAGAATGCTTTAATGTTAAGGTATGGCCTAACCCCAGAAAAGTACAGACAGGCCTTTAGAGAATGTAAGAAGTTGCCTGGTACTACGTGGGTGGAATATGTGTCATATTTTTGCAGAGCCATGGATGGTTGGGTAAAGGGCAGCAAAGTGGAAAGTTATGATGCTCTTTATGATTTGTTTGCTTGGGAGCACTTGTCTAATAACTGTTTTCCAGAGCTGCGCCAGCACCTTATTGATAGCAAGATATCTAACCCTAGAAAACTTGCTGAAGAGGCGGACTGCTGGGTCAGTACCAGGGTCCACAAGGGTCCAGTGGGAGACTCAGCCAAAGGTGGGCAGGGTCCCCAGCAGAAGAGTGGGGGGGACAAGGGTAAACAGAAGGAGTTCCAGAAAGGGCCCCAAAGTAATCCCCAAGGGAACCAAGGGAAGGGTTCCCAGCCTCCCCCAGAGAAGAAGTCAGAGGCCCCGACAGGTAAACCTGTTCGTAGGGGCCCAATGACCTGCTTCACTTGTAAGCAGGTGGGACACCGGTTTTATGATCCCCAGTGTCCCTTGAAGAACTCTACTGCACCACCACGTGCAGCTCCCTGTCAGTTGGCGAGTGTAGCCCTGGGAGGGGAGGAGATGGTTGCCCATGGTGGGGAGGGTCCCGCAGAGATGTCCCTGGTCTCTTTAGGAGACATGGAAATGGTCCCTCCACCCCCTCTGCCTAGTAACACTAAGAAATATAGGCAGTGGGTGACCATTAATGGCCATAGAGTGGAAGCTCTCAGAGACACCGGAACGAGTGTGACAGCTGTCAAGTGTCACTTGGTGTCCAGAGAGCAGGTGGTTCCCCACGCATTCTACCCTGTGATAGCTGCTGACAACTCCCAGAGAGCTTGTGAGGTAGCTCAGGTTCCCTTTGAATGGGGGGAGTTTCAGGTACTCTTCAGGTTGCTGTGAGGCCCGCCATGCCTGTTGATTGTCTCCTGGGCAACGATTTGGAAGACTCCCCTTGGGCTAAGGTGGAGAGGGAGACACATTTGAAAATGTTGGGTGTGCCAGAGTGGGTGTGTGCAACCACTCGATCAATGACAGCAAGTAACGGTGTTGATGGGGTTCTGGAGCCTGAAAGTATGGCCCAGGACCCAGCTGTGAAGAGAAGAGGCAGGGGGCGCGGGAAACCGTCCCCCATAGTTCCCGTGGTCCAGGAGGAGGCAGACCTTGAGGGGTATGCCCTGGAACCCACCCGTGAACAAGTTGCTGAACTGGGAGACCTGCCCGAGCTGACCCACTGGCAGCAGGATGGTGGTCCCTCCAGGGGGGAATTCTGTGCAGAACAGAAAGTGTGCCCTTCTCTTGTGGGTATGAGGCAGCAGGCCTCAGCCCAAACCTCAGGTGATCAGTCAGGGTCACATTTTGTTTACTGGGAGAACGATCTCCTGTATAGCGAGCCTAAGGCTGCTGAGCCTGGGTCAGCCCGTGTGCTGGTGGTACCCCAGCGCTTCAGAGCCTTCCTACTGGGTTTGGCTCATGACGTTCCTTTAGCTGGACATCTGGGGCAGGACAAGACCTATGACAGGCTTGTCACCCATTTTTATTGGCCTCAGATGCGAAGGGATACAGATGTCCATTGCAAGACCTGTCAAACTTGCCAGGCAAGTGGGAAAAGCGGGCGGAAGCAGAAGGCTCCCCTCCAACCTTTTCCCGTGGTCAGTACCCCCTTTGACCGGGTGGGGATTGACATTGTTGGGCCCCTGGACCCCAAGACAGCCCTGGACAACAGGTTCATCCTGGTCTTGGTGGACGATGCCACACGGTACCCGGAAGCCATCCCTCTCCGAACAGTGACGGCCCCCGTGGTGGGACGGGTACTGATGGGTGTTTTCTCCCGAATGGGGTTCCCCAGAGAGGTGGTGTCAGACCGGGGCACCAACTTCATTTCCAACTATATGAAGTCTCTGTGGAAGGAGTGTGGGGTAACCTACAAGTTCACCACTCCTTACCACCCTCAAGGTAATGGGTTGGTTGAGAGATTCAACCGTACCCTTAAAGGCATGATTATGGGTCTTGAAGAACCAATGAGGCGTAAATGGGACGTCCTCTTGCCATGCCTGCTGTTTGCTTACCGTGAGGTGCCACAGAAGTCTCTAGGGTTCAGCCCCTTTGAGCTTTTGTATGGACACCCGGTAAGAGGACCTTTGAGTCTGGTCAAAGAAGGCTGGGAGCAAGCTCCCAGGAAACCTCCCCAGGATGTATACAGTTACATGCTGGCCTTCAGGAACCAGACTAGGCGCTTCAGAGATCTTGCTCAGGCAAATCTGGAGGCCAGCCAGGAGGAGATGAAGCGGTGGTACGACCAGAAGGCCACTCTGGTAGAGCTTCAGCCTGGTCAGAAAGTTTGGGTCATGTCCCCTGTGGAACCTTGTGCGCTCAAGGACAGGTGGACTGGACCATTTAAGGTTGTGGAGAAAAAGAGCGATGTCACCTACATGGTGGACTTGGAGTCTCCCAGGAACCCCTTGCGGGTCCTGCATGTCAACCGTTTAAAGCCCCACTTAGAAAGGTCCGAAGTGGGCATGCTCCTAGCTACAGATGCTGGAATGGAGGAGGAGAGTGAGCCTCTTCCTGACCTCCTGTATGCCAAAGAGCAAGATGGGTCAGTGGATGGTGTTGTCCTCTCTGACACACTGACCCCTGAACAGCAGCAGGATTGTCGCCAACTGTTGGGACAATTCCCTGATCTGTTTTCCTTGATTCCTGGTGTCACTCAGTGGTGTGTCCATGATGTGGACACCGGGGACAGCACTCCTGTCAAGCGCAAGGCTTACAGAGTGACTGACAAGGTCAGAGCATACATCAAGGAGGAGGTCTCCAAAATGTTTGCCTTAGGGGTGGTTGAGTCCTCTAGCAGTCCTTGGGCCAGCCCAGTGGTCTTGGTCCCAAAGGCTGCAGCGCCTGGTGCTTCACCGGAACTTCGGTTCTGTGTGGATTACCGAGGACTCAATTCAGTCACCAAGACCGACGCGCACCCCATCCCCAGAGCTGATGAGCTCATAGATCGGTTGGGGGCTGCCCGGTACCTCAGTACGTTTAATCTAACGTCTGGGTATTGGCAGATCGCCTTGACTGATGGGGCAAAAGAGAGGTCAGCATTCTCAACACCAGATGGGCACTACCAGTTCCGGGTTATGCCCTTTGGGATGAAGAATGCCCCTGCCACCTTCCAGAGGTTGGTCAACCAGGTCTTGGCTGGGCTGGAGGATTTCAGTGCCGCCTACCTGGACGACATCGCAGTGTTCAGCGCCAGCTGGGAGGAACACTTGCGCCACCTCCAGGAAGTGTTGTTGGCCCTGCGCAGAGCAGGCCTCACAATCAAAGCCAGTAAGTGCCAGATTGGGCAGGGTTCAGTGGTGTACTTGGGGCACCAAGTGGGGAGAGGCAAGGTGGCCCCCCTGCAACCCAAGATTGATACCATCCTGGCATGGGCACCGCCCAAAACCCAGACTCAGGTGAGAGCCTTCTTGGGTCTCACGGGTTACTACAGGAGGTTCGTCAAAGATTATGGTAACATTGTCCACCCCTTGACTTCGTTGACTTCCAGGAAGCAGCCACGACTTGTGATCTGGACTGACGCCTGTCAGACGGCCTTTGACACCCTGAAAACTGCAATGTGCACAGCACCCATACTCCAGGCACCCGACTTTTCTAAAGAATTTGTTGTCCAGACGGACGCTTCAGAGCATGGCGTGGGGGCTGTTCTAGCCCAGGTGAATGAAGAAGGCCGAGACTTACCTGTAGCCTTCATCAGTAGGAGGTTACTTCCCAGGGAACAGAGGTGGAGTGCGATAGAGAGAGAAGCATTTGCTGTGGTCTGGGCGCTGAAGAAGCTAAGACCCTACCTGTTTGGGACTCACTTCCGGGTTCAGACAGACCACAGGCCCCTCAGATGGTTGATGCAGATGAGGGGTGAGAATCCAAAGCTGTTGAGGTGGTCCGTTTCCCTACAGGGGATGGACTTCACGGTGGAACACCGCCCTGGCACAGATCACGCCAATGCTGATGGTCTGTCCAGATTTTTCCGCCTTAGTGATGAGGACTCCCTAGGGTAAGGGTAGTTCTCCCCACATTTCAGCTGGAGGGGACACGTGTTAGACCTGGCATCATTGGCATGAGTCTCTCCTCCATTTTTTCTGTTTGCCTCCTCTGTTTACGATGTTTTGCTGGTATATTGCTTTGGGCACTGTGCCACTGCTGATCAGTGCCACAGTGCAAGTGCTCCCTATGTGAAATTGCTGTATTGATTGACGTCCATGTTTGGCTTATTTGGTTTACTATCAGTCCCTAGTAGCGTGCACCAAGAGTGCCAGGGCTTGTAAATACAAATGCTGCTCGTGGGCTTGCAGCACGTGTTGTGCCACCCACAAGAGCGGCCTCGTAAAAGTATGTCTGAAGGTCTACCATTGCTAGACCGCGTGCAGTCTGACTGTCACGAGGACTGCGCAAGTACACCTACTTGCCAGTCCCTAAACCTTCCCTTAACTTCATGTTAGTCACCCCTATGGTAGGCCCACGGGTAGGGTGCATTGTAAGCATAAGGTAGGACAAGCCTGACAAGGTTGGCATGTCCTAATAGTGAATTGCAGCCATATTCGTTTTTCACTATTGTAAGGTTACCTGCTCTCCATCAGTTAGAATGGGCTGCCAGGATTATTAATGCTATAATCCTAGCGGGCTCGGGGAGCATGGTGCAATGTCGAGTTTGGTATCCCTGAACTCAGGGTTTAATAACGCATCCGTTTGGGTGGATGGTTTTTGGACTCTGTGTTTGAAAATAGCACTTTTAGAAAGTAGCTATTTTCTTGTCTAACTATCTACCGGTCTCTGCTGGTTCTGGTGTGCGTGTGACAGGAGCTGGGTGGCTCCAGAGGTCTGAATGAGTCAGTGTGGGATGAGTGGGGCATTTGCATTGAGAGTAGGGGAAGAGTAGCTCCTGATAGCCTGCCCTGCCTGATACAATGCTGGCTCTGCTCCCCTGCCAGGCGGCTGATGACTCTGTGCCTGCCTGGGACTTTCCTGGCCCACCTCCTGCCGGGCAACTGATGGCCCTGCCCCTGCCAGTGACAATGCTGGCTCCGCTCCTGCTGGGCGGCTGAGGACTCTGCCCTGTCCAGTGAATAGGCCAGGTGCTTCGGCCTGGCAACACCCACAACAAACCCAAGATGGGGGAAATTCCCCTGCATGGACAAAGGGATCAAAGCCAAAAAGGGGTATAAGAGAAGGACCCCTGAACCAAGAATTTAGATCACTTCTGACAAGGAAACCTGAACCAAGGACAAGAAGCCTGCTGATCCAAGGACTGCCTACCCCTTCTGCCAGAGTGCTGTTTGTTGGGGGAATCCTGCAGTTGCTTCTTTATTTTTGCCAAGGAACCAGGAGAGAGGAACTGAGTGTGTACTCTCAAACTTTGCTCAAGAAAATCTCCAAGGGCTGGAAGAAGTGCCAGTCTCCTGTTGAAGTCACAGGGTTAAAGGACTTCATTGATTTGCTGAAAGTGCTTGTTGCTGGAACCTGAAATCCAGCACCTCTGAAGAATCCAGCTATCTCGACGCCGACGGACGTCGCCGAATCCAGCTCGACATCGTGAGTAACGGCTCCAGTGTCCCGCACCTTCGACGCCGGCCGCCGGGCCCGATCGACGCCAGTAGCGACGCCGGTGAGTAGCGAGTTCGGCTCCAGCTCCAAGTGACCCTGTGTCGACGCCGCTGCTGATCGCATCAACATCGAGCCCTCTCGACGCCGTGAGCGCTGCTCACTCTTGCAACATCGACATCGACGACGCCGTATCCTGCTTCACCTCGTGAGCGCTGCTCCTGCCTGACTTCGGTCGACGCCGCTGCAGATCGCCCCGACTCCGAGGCCCGATCGACGCCGAAGACGCGACGCCGGACATCTCGACGCCGCTGATCGAGTGCTTCACTTTTCCAAGGTACTGTGTTGTTGGGGTCTGTGCGACTCCGGGCTCGACGTAGCGCTCCTCGCGGTCGACGCCGAACCTTTGGATTAACTTTGCCTCGACGTCGTGTGACTCCCGTGTGGGTTACATTGTTGCCAAGAACTGTGTTTTAAAGAAGAAGAGTTGCTTTTGATACTAAAGACTTTGTGCTAAGAAGAAACCGTGCTTGAACTATTATTTTTCCTTCCAAGAGTATTTATTAAGACTGTGGTATATTTTTGTCGTTATTTGGTCTTGTGCTAAGCCTTATATAAAAATCCTTATTTTTATAATACTACTGTGTTGTGTCCATTTGTAGTGTATTCACTTTATTACTGTATGTGGTCATAAATGCTTAACGCACTGCCTCTGAGATAAGCCTGTCTGCTTTGCCAAGATACCAAGGGGGTGAGCAGGGGTTATCTAAGTGTGTGATCCCCTTGCCCTGACTAGAAAAGGTGTGTCCCTATTTGTCAGAAGTGTATACCTCTGCCAACTAGAGACAGCCGCTTCTAACACCCCTGTATTGGAGTTTCGAGGATAAAAGGTCTGCCTCTGCTGTAAAATCTGCCCGTTCTGTACAATTGTGGCGTATACGGAAGAATTGACCCACTGGCAAGTTGTCCCTAAGGGACTTAGGATGGAAACTGTCAAATGCCAAATAGTGCATTCTTGTCGGTGGGTTTGTGGAACACCTTGGTCTGTAGCGTCCCTCCTTTTGGTTCTATCAATAAATCCAAAAAGGGTAAGCTTGTTTTGGTGACAGTCGAGGTAAAGTGGCGGAGGGGATTTCTTAGATTGAGCCACTCCAAGAAGAGGGCAACAGATGACTCATCACCCTCCCACACCACCAAAACGTCATCAATATAACGACGCCACAACTTCAAGTTTGATCCCCAAGGGCAGGTGGTATCAAAAATCACTGTATGCTCAAAGGCCCCCACATACAACCCCGCCAAACTTGGCGCAAAGACACTACCCATCGATGTACCATGGGTTTGCAAGTACAGTTTTCCATCAAATTCAAAAAAGTTTTTAGTTATATTCCGCAGAGGGAAACTCTAAGGGTACTGGAAGATATCCTATATGCGGAAGAGTGGTCAGACGCCCAGATCCTTTGTTTAACATCTGGCGGAGATCGCCCTAACTAAAAACTTTTTGGGATTTGATGGAAAACTGTGCGCAACTAAGTCAGGCCACGCTGCTTGTAATAACCAAACTCAATTAGCCACTAGAGTTGAAAGCTCTAGTTAGTTGTTGCACCCCATTCAAGATTTTGGTTTCAAATAAGAAAATAACAGGTGTGCACCCCCATTTACAAAATGTATATAAAATTTCAACTGTAGTACGGCAGGTAGGGTGAGAAGTGGATCTAAAATTGTCACAGAGAAGTGCTGCGTATTATTGCAGCTGCAGATATCTTATATACTCTTTGGGGATAGTATTGAGATATTATATGAATGCCATGGCACAAGACATGGAAGCTTACTATTATTGGTCGTGCTTTATTGTAGAATTTTTTTTCCCTCGATGGTGGGACTCTCCTCCATACGTGTTTGATCGATTCCCGATCCAGCATATTCTTTCTACCAGCCGGACTTCGGCGAGGTGGACGCTAGGACTGGGATGGATAGACGTCCTGAAGAAGACCGGGGTGACCAGTGTATTTTTTGGCACAGTAAGTCCGTCGAAACATGTTGGCACAAGTAGTCTAGGGAGGGGTGTTTTGGGATCCTGAATTCTCTTTAAAACACTGCCCATCCTTCTATATTTTAATCCTGGTCGTGGAACCCATAAATAAAGTTTCATGAGGGTATCCATGAGCCAGTTTTAAGCAATTCCCATTCTGCACTTTGTTCTATCACGATACCCAGTCACAGGGTGACATTCACCGTGTTATAAGTTTTCTGGCACATTTGTGTTGTTTTGTATACGTTTCTGTTTATTTGTACTGTTTTTTTGTTTTCCCCTCCCTTATGCTCCGTCCTGAGCGTGGCTACGCCAAGGCGTATTGCAAGCAGACCCGACGATTAAGCATGTCACCCACATTTGTGTGTGAGTGAGGGCAGTTTTCTAAACAGATTTATTTTTGCCTTATTCGAGTCTGTTTTGTCTTGTTTGGTTCTCCCTATCCCTTTATGTGTGTACAGATTACTCTAGGGGGTTCAGGATAGTGGAGACTTATGTTTGACCCTCTCCCCTTACAAGTGAGTTAGGAATCATACCTCCCACACAGTAAACAGTGTGGGAGGTAGGATTCCAGGCAATGTAAAGGTCCTTCAGTAGGCTCTCAGTGCTCCTGGTACCTTCCGTCCAGAACCGTACAGCAAGCTTTGACTGCTGCTGCCCTGAGAAACGATTCTGACCTCCTACTGCTGAGCCAAGCTGGAGCACGGGAAGGCAGACAATAGGTATCCTGTCACAGGGTGGTGTGACCACCTCCCAGACAGGGTTTAGTGTATTGGGACAGGGTGGGGGTGCTTGCCAGCGACACTCCGACTGCTTGAAGGGCACATTTGGTGCCCTCCTTGTATACGCCAGCTCAAACCAGTTCAGGGAGCCATTGGGTCCCCTCTCTGGTGCAAATCTGGCCAAAGGACATGAGAGTAACCTCCCCACTGCCCAGCCCGTCCATTCGTCTGTTTCGCTAAACAAAGTGATAGATTTTCAATCGTACGAGTATTCTGTATTTCCAGTAGACATCGCTTACCTCTTCTCTATCACAGAATTTTACAGTCGCCGATAAAGTAGCACCACTTCCTCTACCTTACCCTTCACTCAAGCTCGGGTTAAGCTCTATTACTCTCCCAGCGCTAAATTTTAAACCAGGATACACATTAATCCCTATGCTTGAAAGCCAAGACTTCATAGACTGTCCTCGCTATGCATTTATCCTTTCACACGTAGAGTCCCTAAACAGTGATATACGACGATACCACCGCAGTATACGACAATACTACTTTTTTTTAAACAGACTCTGCGATGTGTGACTTCACTTGCCACACTTCCTCTGCCTGCAGACAGAGTGACCAGCTTCACGCAATCCTCTAAAGCCTTTTCAGGGCTACATATAACGTAATACGAATTCAACAGATGTTAGTCGTAATTCTATACATTAACTTCTGTATATTTCTTTCTGTACATTATCCTGGCTAATTCCATAGCAACCACTACTCTGCTACCAAGTTATGTAACTGATGCAGCGCTACTCCAAAAATAATTTCTAAAACCTCATCATCTTTCCCTGAAGTCACACATTACACATATATTCACCAGTGGGGCCCATAACACTGATTTCACTTACACACTTTCTCTCTCTTCATTGATTGATGAGATTCAAAGGAGAGCTACTGGATCATAGCGGAGTGCCTAAATCAATCCTATCTATTTACAATATGTACGTCTGCAGTTTAAATTCACTTACCATGGTATTCATTTTCTACGATAATTTTATTAGACACGCCACCATTTTATCTCATGCGATAGATCTACTAGTGGAAAATTAGACCAAGGATGAACAAGACCAGCTTAATTCTTCATTTAATCTAACTTTATTTCTAGGAGATTCTCTCGTCATGACTTTAAATTTTATTCACGTAGTCTAACTGATTAAGTTCAAAAAAGGTATTTCACACATTAAAAGATTAACATTTAAATCTCAGAATGGAGTTAAGAAAAATATGACATTTAATAAGATTCAAAGGACATAGGTATTAACAAAAGACATAATAGTTCCCCGGACTCTGTTCTACCTTCCTAACTACCTTCCTTGCCTAAAAGTGCCATTTCTACTCGCTCTAAGTCCCAATCCTAAAATATAACTGGCAGAGTTATTACGTGTCAGAGTCCGATCAGCAGTTTGACAGCATGTCAGGGTACAAAGATGAAATCAGAAAAGAGAGTTTTTTCTATCATCCAGATGCAGTCTTTTAGACCCTTTTTCACTAACTAAACTATCTACATTTTATATCATCTAGGGTCCAGCAAAGTTCTGATTGGCTCTCCCAAGGGGTGGAAAGCGAAATGTTCAATATGTCACCCCATGACTTCCTGTAGAGTCAGCAAAAACTGAATCGTCCATTGTTTTTAAAGTTTTCTTCGTCTATGTTCGTTAAGTCGATAGTTTCACAAAAACTCTCACGATCCCAACACGGACTTCCATTTTGTTGGCAGACATTCAGGGTTCCAGGGCTAATCGTCCTTGAACTACAGAGCGTAGGCACAGGCCATTCTTTTCCGACTGCAGCATCTTACAAACCCATCGCCTGCGCATTTTGCTTCAGTTACCAGGCCTCAAACTGCTGCCATTTTCAAGAAGGCCTCAGAGGCCCACTCGGGAACTATTATCAAAACAAACACAAATAACTATTAATTATTGAATTAAAACCCATTCTGTTAACCTCCTCTTTTACTGAAGTATCCCTGTTAGTTGTTACCTAGCAATAGAATGCACATTTATGCGTGATATACTCACTTATGTCCAGGTTTTGGCCACAAACAGACGTAAACAAAAGCACATTTATGCCGGATTCGATTAATTTAATAGCTGCTTATTAATTAGGAACATGACAATATCACAAAATTAGTTAATTACGATTGCAACATAGGCAAGATTAGTTTCCCACGTGTACATGTGTTGGTGCAACTTTAATCTAGATTGGTTAGTTTTGCAAACCACACGATTAGTTCATATTATTGTTATGAGAAAGTGACTTCACAAGGGGCATACAAAATTTTGTTTCTACCCTCGCTTCATCACATGTAGCAAGTCCTCTTCTCTGATAATGCACATTGAAAATAAGATGCATAGGCTTTTCTGTTTTCAGTTTCTATGGGTTCTAAATTATGTTTTTTTCCCAGTGTTTTGCAAACTTTTAAAACATTTTTTATTTTTTTGCTCTGTAAAAAATCACATGGCTAGTGAGTTTATTTCATTCTCTTGCTCGTCCCTATTGTCATTTCTAATATCCTTCTATCTTCTCCTTACTATTTTTTTAATTTGTTCTTTCAGGTAATGTTTCAGTGTTTTGCTCACCTCCAAACCATTCTCATTTCCCATCGATCTCTTTCCAGCAGTCTAGTCCCAGGATGTGCAGGATGGAGGTATGTTTGCATCTCACTATCTCATAAATATTTGATTGCATTTTATATTCTTGTATAACATCAACAAGTGGAAACTCTTTGAGTGATACAGGTTGCAGGGAACATCAATTACATAATATATATGGCATATGTAGAGCCCATTATGGATGGGAAGCATTGCCAGTTACATTATGTCAGAGCAAGATCTACTAACCCCTTCCATGCCTTGGACGTAACGGTTACGTCCAAGGTTGTTGCGCTCCGGTGCCAAGGAAGTAACTGTTACGTCCAAGGCCCACTATTTTGAAATCCCTCTGCTGCAAACAGCCTTGAGAGCTGGTGAAGAGCTTTCCCAGCTGCCGAAGGCACTTTTTTTCAGTGTACTGACAATCAGCACGCATGGCGTGCTGAAGTCACAACAGTGAAAGTGAAAATTGCTGATCGGCTCATTTCACTTTCACTGCCTACATGCTCCTGGAGCTATCTCACCCGGAGCACGTAGGCAGACAAGAGAGGTATTTTTTTTTTTTTTTGTTTTTTTTTGAGTAAGACATTTATTGCACATTGTCATAGGAATATTACAAACATATCGCCTACATCCTGTGAAGGCCGGCTGTACATGTTTCATACAAGTAAAGCAGAGGTTCATCCATACACAGCCCATCAGCCGACAACACTAGGTCCGGCGGCGCGTTATTAGTGTCAGTGTAGGCTTGGTGTTCGACAATGCATCAGCGCGGTGTTTATGCCTGATCAGTCTCACATTTTCAGTATTTCCAGCCACAACCCCTGTAACCTCAGGGGAGTGACCCAACAACAAAACAGTAACCCCCTTTAAAACTCTAAAGCACTGTGTCACAACATTCTCCCTCCCTCATTGCCACACCATGTATTGCACAGAGTAGCTAATGACCTGTAACAGTTAAGCGCTCAGCATGTTTCATCGTCAGCAGCCACCGACACTAGATATTGCCTGAGAGGTTCCCAAAAGTCTCTGGGGCGGGACCCCATAGGTAACTCCTCCTCGTATGTGACTAAAGTGTCTCTGCAATAGGTCAGATCCTCTAGCCAGTTTTTCACCTTTGGTTTCCGCGTACTGTTCCAATGTATGGATATTCTCCTCTTAGCCATTAGTAGTGCAATTACACATAGTTTACGCCGACTCGCTCTCAGTTGTGGTACCAACCCCAGGAGGCAGACTTTGGCAGTACAGGGCAGTGCGGCCCCCAAGATAGTGTTGAGTGTCTGCACCACCTGATCCCAATATTGCGCCACCGCCTCACAGTGCCATGCTAAGTGTATGAAATCTGCGTGTTCCTGTCCGCACCTAGTACAGTTGGAGTTGTCCCGCAGTCCGTATCTATGTAGTCTCTCAGGCGTGTGATACATGTGATGTAAATACTTATAATGAATCAGCCTAAGATTTCCGTTAGGTGTCAGCATCCCCGTTAGCATGCAGGAAGCCTCCCATTCCTCTTCCGTGAGGTCGTCGCCCAGTGCTGCGGTCCATTTCTCCCTGGCTTTTGTGGTGTTGCCCCCTTTGCTAGATTGCGCGCTGCGGTACAGTCGAGACACCAAGTGTGATGCTGTGGGGTGGTGAGCACTAGTGTCAGCGGTGCGAGAGCCTGTGGTTCTGCGGGGAATGTCGTATAGTGTTCTTTCACCGCCCTCTGTAATCTGTAGTAATTAAAACTAAACAACAGTGTTGGATTTTGTATGTATGTCAGTTGATCCAGCGTTACAAAGTGCCCGTCTCTATATAAATCACCTAGGGTGTCAATTCCAGCACGTCTTAGAAGGTCCATCCCCACCTGCTCCTGTGTGACAGACAGTGCTGGATGGTGAGCCAGAGGGAGTGTTGGTGCATAGAGTGGTGTGCATCGTGCCATCCTACTCAGTGTCGTCCATGCTTCCACCGTGGTGTTCACTGGGTTAATGTCGTGTCCGTGTAATCTGGGACGTTTGTGCGTTAATATACTCTTCAGTGGGATGGGATCAGCCTCTCCTTGTTCTACCGCAACGTGCGTCAGAAATGGGATCTCATGAAACCAATAATGCGCGAATTGCGCCTGCGCGCACTGATAGTATAAATAAATGTCCGGCACCTTGAAACCCCCTTTATCATATGGCAGCGTCATAGTCTGCAGGTCCAATCTAGCCTGTTTCCCCGCCCAGATTAAGGAGAGCATGAGAGATTTTATGTTGCGAAACACCTCCGCCGGAGGCTTGATAGGGATATTATTAAAAAGATATAAAAATTTAGGCAGGAGTACCATTTTTACTATGGCGAGTCGATCTGCAAGCGAGAGCGGTAGCCCAGTCCATCTCTTGACCTTATCTGTCAGCGTTGAGACGGTTCTCCCGTAGTTGGTGCGAATGACCAGTTCTGGGTCCCGATGGAACCAAATGCCTAGGTATTTTGTCGGTTCCTCTTGCCATTCCAGGGGGTAATCCAGTGCTATGGGCTGGGTACCGTCCGTCAGCGGGAGTATGAGGGATTTGCTCCAGTTGATGCGGAGACCCGAGTATTGGCCGAATTTAATGTATTCCCGCAGCAGCGGGTTCAGGTTCGTCTCCGGGTTTTTTACGTAGAGGACCATGTCATCTGCGTACAAGGCTATGTGTATGGGTCTTGTTGGCAACTGAATAGCTGAATAGTGGTGGTGCTGCCGTATTTTACACGCCAAGGGCTCCAGTATGAGAGCAAATAGCATTGGCGATAGAGGGCACCCCTGTCGAGTGCCTCTCCTGATGTCTATCGGGGTCGAGAGATGTTTGTTCACCCGTATGCGGGCTGATAAGCCCGAATACAGCATTGTGATCCAGCCGATGAACAATGGGGGGAACCCCATTCGGATTAGAACTGCGTGTAGGAAGGGCCAGTCAATCGTATCGAATGCCTTGGCCGCATCCAACAAGACAGCAACCGCTTTGGTAGTCGGGGCCAAGTAATGTGCCAGAGCAAAAAGTGTGCGAGTGTTGTGGGTGGTAGACCTATCCGGGATGAAACCTGCCTGGTCCGGTCTTATTAACATCGGCATGAGCGGCTTCAGTCGGTCCGCTAGTATGCTTGCCAGTATCTTAGTGTCAACGTTGATCAATGAGAGGGGGCGATAGGAATCGCAGTGCTCTACGTCTTTGCCCGGTTTCAAAAGAGCGATAATCAACGCCTCTCTCATGGATGGTGGAAGTGTTTGGGCTTCGTGCGCGGCTTCATACAGATGTACCAGGTGTGGCGCTAGCTTGTCCGCATATGCTTTATAAAATTCTATGACGAAACCATCCGGACCCGGTGCTTTGCCATTTGGGAGTCTTTTGATAGTATCTATGACTTCTTGTGTCGTGAGAGGCCTCGCTAAATATTCCCTGTGACTGTCTGCCAGCCAGGCGAGCTCTATGTCGGCCATGTATTCCAATATTTCCTCCCGTGGTATTTGAGCCCTAGCCTCGTACAGTGCCCCATATGTTTCTCTGAATTCACCCATAATTGTCGGTATGTCGTGTGCACGTGTGCCATGTTTAGTTTGTATAGTCGCTATATGTTGTGGCGCCCTACCAGAGCAAATCTTTTCCGCCAGAGCTCTGCCCGGCCTGCCCCCTTCCCCATATCTCCTAGCCGTTGTCCTCTTGAAGATGTACTTAAGCTCATCTTCAGCAAATGCGTTGTATTCCAACAGTAGTATCTGAATGTCACTCAGTAATGCCTTGTCCCCAGGTTTTGTGTATCGCTGTTCCAGTTCCCGAAGCATCTCCTCCCTCCTCTGAAGCTGGTGACGGATATCTTTTAATATACCTGCTGATGTGCAAATGCACACGCCCCGAATTGTTGCTTTAAAAGCTTCCCATAGAAGGCACGGGTCCTCCGTAGTGGGGGCATTCAGCTCAAAATAGTCAGTAATTGCTTTCAGGATTATATCAACGTATAGGGGATCTCGCAAAGCCTGCGCATTAAATCGCCAGGTGTAGGGCGGCGGGACATAGTGTGGGATTCGTAACCTTAGGAGGACCGGGCCGTGATCAGACAGTGTTCTCGGGAGATGTGTTATCTGCTCTACCCATGTATGGACGTCCTGTGTGGCTAGCCAGTAGTCCAGTCTGGACCAGCTCCTATTCGCCGCATTGATGTGTGTAGCCACCTGTTCGCCTGGGTGCAGTACCCGCCACACATCGCTTATGTGCAAATCAGATATGGCGTCCAGCAGCATTTCCCTTGCCTTGGTATGTTGCTCAAGTGCGTGCGGTGCCCTGTCAAGCCCTTCGCTAAGTGTGACGTTGAAGTCCCCCCCCCAGATTACATTGTCTGCTTGTATATCTGCTATTATGTGCCATAACCTTTCAAAAAAACCTGCATCATCCACATTCGGGCCATACACATTCACTAGTGCCATTTTTTGCTGTCTCACCTCGCCCACCACTATGACATAACGTCCCCCTGCGTCAGTGTACGTGTCTTTGATATTGAAGTGAGTCCCTTTCTTGATCAAAATGCTGACGCCCCGGGAGTATGTCGAGTAATATGAGCCAGTGGCGGATTACGCCCATTTGTTCCCCAGCCTGGATGTGGAAGTGGGTGCCATGTGTGTTTCTTGCAGAAATGCCACATCCACCTTAAGCCTGTCAAGGTATGCGAACATCTGCCTTTTCTTTCTTGGGTTCCCCAGCCCCCTGACATTCCATGTGAGGAAGTTGAGTGTGTCAACGCGTGCCATTAACATGTGAACAGGTTTATCCGTGTGCCGCGTGTGCTGTGTACCCACCTGAGGAAAAGCGCGCTTTTAACATTAATAGTACAGGCAACAAAAGAGGTCGCAATGCTTCTCAGACACAGTGCAAACATATGGAACATATTCAGCTTCCCTACCCCCCCACCACCCACTTCAGCGCCCAAACTTTGCCAAAGCCATTCCCCCCCGAACTTTAGAACTGGGAATAAACTTGTTGTGGGGTACACCCTCCTGGGGGTGTCGCCCGAAGCACACATCTCCATCCACAAAGTGGATGTGGACGGGCGCGATTTTGCATATTGTTATCATCAAAATGTTCCTCCTCTCCATCTCCCCTTCCCATCCCCCCGCATGTATTTATGACAGTCTTTTCCTCCCCCATCCCCCTTCGAGGCCGCAAAGGGAATACAGGCAGTGCCTTTCGCCCTCATAGTCAGTGTCTCGGGGCTGCACATAGACAGCGCATTTAGGACAGCCTGCCGGCCGCATGTTCTTAGTCAGGTGACACACCAAGCACGGGTGTGGGTATTACAACTACGCTCCCCAATTGTACTCACTGCGTAACTGCCATGCATGTCCCCCTTCCAATGTTCTCCAGCAGCAATGACCTCAGCCTCGTGAAGCGCAAAGTACAGTCTCGCTCCAAATTCAACGTCCGCCGCCTGGAGCCATCCTCGAAGAAGCAATCCAGCGTTACGCATAGGCCAGCCATCCCGTCGTTAGTCGTTGTCGCTCATTCTGGCCGCATTCTCCCGATCTTTCCGACGCTTGGTGAGGGTCTTGACGTACTCCTGCGCAGCTTGCACCGTCGTGAGAAACACCGGCTTGCCATCCGTCAGGATTTTAAGTTTTGCTGGGTATAGCATCGCATATCCAATTTCCATCTCGCGAAGCTTCTTTTTCACTGGAGCAAACTCCTTTCTTGCCTGCTGCACCGCCATGGTGTGGTCTGGATAAAACTCTAGTGAGTTGCCGTGATGAGTAATGGCGCCTTTTTCCCTCGCTAGTCTTAGTACAGTATCTCTGTCCCTATAGTTGAGCACTCGGGCAATGATTATTCGAGGCGCAGCCCCTGGTTTTGGGATGGGGGCCAGGGAACGATGTGCGCGTTCGACCAGGAAGACGTCGGAGAAACTTGCAGCTCCGAATATATCCTTCAGCATGTTTTCCACGTACGTCTCCATCCTGCCGGTGTTGGTGGATTCCGGCAGGCCCGAGATGCGTACGTTGTTGCGGCGGGACCTCGCTTCCTGGTCCTCCACCTTTGCCTTCAGGGTCTCCAGGGTCTTTTCGATGGCGCTGTGTGTTGTCGTGAGGTCTCTGGATTGGTCTTCCACCGAGGAGATCCGTTGTTCTGCCTCCACCAGTCTCTCTTCGTGATTTTCCAGCCTGGTGGACAGGGAGTCCACCCTTGCCACGACATTGTCCATTTTGTTATTCATATCCTGCAGACTCTGCTGGATAGCCCGTAGTACTTCCTCCATGCCGGCGCCGTCCCCCAGTATCTGGCCACTGTCCGCCTCTTGATTAGCTCCTGATTTTACCGTTTGTTTTCTTGCCTCGAAGGGCAGCTTCGACTGCTGCTTGTCTGGCTTGCCCATCTCACCCGGAGATGCAGATGGGCTAGCAACTTGCGAGCTTGTGGGAGTCACTGGCTTGGTCGTCGTCCGTGTGCGCCGTACCTGAGCACTAGCCGCCCCCTGCGCTGTAGATCTATACATCAGACGTTCCACTCAGTCATATACACGCATATTGTAGCTCCGCGCTCGATGCAGGTGTGCCCCGTGGCGTCGCATTAACTGTGGGATCTTGCCATCGCCTGGGTACTCCCCTGCCTGCCAGTTACGGACCCGTGGTGGACGGCGGTTCAGGTTCGCGCCTTTTTTTTTGTTTTTTTGTTTGTGGCAGTACGTAGCAGCGTTGTGAAGCCCCGCACCTCGCTACTTTCCCCAGTGCACCCCCAGCCGCCGCACTCTCTTTCCCGCCTTTGCTGTTATGTAGTGCGGCGCTTCCCCACCCGGTCTCACGCTGGGTTATTGCTGCGGGGGGCTGGCGGTGCCCGGAGCAGGGTCGCCGATCATGCGTTCCACCGCCGCCGCCATGTTGGTTTTCCTGGAACGCACAGTGTCCGCTGCAATAAGCCCTTGCAGCACAGGCATATCGTACCTGGTTTTCGCCTGCTCCTGAACCACGCTGCTAGCGCTGCGGGTTGGGGTCAGCCCTGTGAGTGTCTGTGGGCGACATCGCTCGTTTTCAGACGTGGTCGTCACGGTCGTGCGCCGCCATTTTGTCCAGTCTCGCAGTGTCGCTCGGTTATCTGCTGAGTACTCCGGCGCTCCGTTAATCTTCTGGCTGATATCTCCACATCTTGGAGCCGGGGCCGTCAGACTCACATTCAGCTAATTTGCGCAGGATTCGGGGATCGAGGGGATCAAGGGGACCAAGCAGACGCGCCCGTCCGGCGGAGCCGACTCAGCAGCCAGCCATTCCGCAGTGCGCCCTCTAGCGCCCCGCAGACAAGAGAGGTATCATTGAAAAGGGTAGAATCGAGTGGATCTCAGCTTGGGGATCGCCGCAAAAAAATTAAATTTTTCTCACAGTTCTGTGTGGGTACACCATGCTGGCACAATTTGCCTACCACCTGACGTTCCCCTCGGTCTCCTGAAAAAAAATGATGCCTCACTTGTTTGGGTAAAAACAACAAGTGATGGACTGAATGGTGATCAATGTCACACACTCCCCCAGTCAAAAGATCTGGGCCCAAATCCATCGTTTTTTTGCACTCCACACCACCCTGGGTTAGACAATGGCGATATGCAAATCAGCTCTGACCCTGTTGCCCCATGGGAACAGTCCAGTCCAAACTACAGAAGCCATGTCCTTCCCAGAACGGAATCAAGTATCCGAGGACCGGACCGGTTTCGAGGTAACACCTCTCTTCAGCCCGGCTAGCTTGACTCCAAGTGGTGTGGAGTGCCTGGGACCCACGTCTGGGCATCCCCAGCGCACTTAGGGCGGCAATTGCAAAAACAACAAGTGATGGACTGAATGTGGATCAATGTCACACACTCCCCCAGTCAAAAGATCTGGGCCCAAATCCATCGTTTTTTTGCACTCCACACCACCCTGGGTTAGACAATGGCGATATGCAAATCAGCTCTGACCCTGTTGCCCCATGGGAACAGTCCAGTCCGAACTACAAAAGCCATGTCCTTCCCAGAACGGAATCAAGCATCCGAGGACCGGACCGGTTTCGAGGTAACACCTCTCTTCAGCCCGGCTAGCTTGACTCCAAGTGGTGTGGAGTGCCTGGGACCCACGTCTGGGCATCCCCAGCGCACTTAGGGCGGCAATTGCAAAAACAACAAGTGATGGACTGAATGTGGATCAATGTCACACACTCCCCCAGTCAAAAGATCTGGGCCCAAATCCATCGTTTTTTGGACTCCACACCACCCTGGGTTAGACAATGGCGATATGCAAATCAGCTCTGACCCTGTTGCCCCATGGGAACAGTCCAGTCCGAACTACAAAAGCCATGTCCTTCCCAGAACGGAATCAAGCATCCGAGGACCGGACCGGTTTCGAGGTAACACCTCTCTTCAGCCCGGCTAGCTTGACTCCAAGTGGTGTGGAGTGCCTGGGACCCACGTCTGGGCATCCCCAGCGCACTTAGGGCGGCAATTGCAAAAACAACAAGTGATGGACTGAATGTGGATCAATGTCACACACTCCCCCAGTCAAAAGATCTGGGCCCAAATCCATCGTTTTTTTGCACTCCACACCACCCTGGGTTAGACAATGACGATATGCAAATCAGCTCTGACCCTGTTGCCCCATGGGAACAGTCCAGTCCGAACTACAAAAGCCATGTCCTTCCCAGAACGGAATCAAGCATCCGAGGACCGGACCGGTTTCGAGGTAACACCTCTCTTCAGCCCGGCTAGCTTGACTCCAAGTGGTGTGGAGTGCCTGGGACCCACGTCTGGGCATCCCCAGCGCACTTAGGGCGGCAATTGCAAAAACAACAAGTGATGGACTGAATGTGGATCAATGTCACACACTCCCCCAGTCAAAAGATCTGGGCCCAAATCCATCGTTTTTGTGCACTCCACACCACCCTGGGTTAGACAATGGCGATATGCAAATCAGCTCTGACCCTGTTGCCCCATGGGAACAGTCCAGTCCGAACTACAAAAGCCATGTCCTTCCCAGAACGGAATCAAGCATCCGAGGACCGGACCGGTTTCGAGGTAACACCTCTCTTCAGCCCGGCTAGCTTGACTCCAAGTGGTGTGGAGTGCCTGGGACCCACGTCTGGGCATCCCCAGCGCACTTAGGGCGGCAATTGCAAAAACAACAAGGGAAGGACATGGCTTTTGTAGTTCGGACTGGACTGTTCCCATGGGGCAACAGGGTCAGAGCTGATTTGCATATCGCCATTGTCTAACCCAGGGTGGTGTGGAGTGCAAAAAAACGATGGATTTGGGCCCAGATCTTTTGACTGGGGGAGTGTGTGACATTGATCCACATTCAGTCCATCACTTGTTGTTTTTTCACTTGTTTGGGTGGCCAAGGGTCTGCGAATGGGAAAGGCCAAAAACGTAGATATTGAGGAAATAGCACTGTGAGCTCTAAGTACCATATATATTTTAACATTTATTTAGGCGATTCTGCATTGGACACCCAAACAAGTGAGGTGTCATTTTTATTTTTTAAAGGGAATGCTGGGTGGTAGGAAATTTGTGCCGGCATGGTGCTCTCAAACGGAAATGTGAAGATAATATAATTTTATTAGCAAAATTTGAGATTTCTAGGGGATTCTTGGTGAGAAAACATTGGGAAATCCACTCAAGTCACCCCTCCCTGGACTCTCCCGGGTGTCTAGTTTTTAAGAAATGTCTGGGTTTGGTAGGTTTCCCTAGATGGCCGCCAAGCCCGTGATCAAAAGCGCAGGTGAGTCCCTCGCAAAACCTTGCCTTTTTGTGATCGATAATTTTGAAGTCTCCACAGTATGTTTTGGGCAATTTCCTGTTGCTATGTTTCCCTAAGTGCCGGGTCCAAAATGCACAGGTAGGCACATTGCGAAAAAAGGGGAGAGGAGTTGGCCTAACGGCTAGGGCTGTCGCCCTCCAACCTTGGGAACTGGGTTAGAGTCTCGGCAATGACAGCTGAACATCCTGTGATTCTGGGCAAATCACTTAATCTACCCGTGACTAACAAAACTGAATGTGTCCTCATGTAATGCAACTGTAGCGTTCTAAGGCGCTCTGATACCCAATTCGGGTCAAGTTTGCGATATATAAAACTCTGTAAAAAAAAAAAGTGTCAGTTTTCCTTTAAAAAAATATGTGACCACTTTGATTTTGTTTTTGGGCTGTTTCCTGTTGCGGGCACTAAACCTACCCACAGGTACCAATTTTATCGAGAGACTTGGCGGAATGCTGGGTGGTTGCAATTTTGTGGGTCCCCACAGATTCCAGAACTTTCCATCACAGAAATGTGAGGAAAATCTTTTCTGTTTTATAAAGTTTGAGGTTTGCAAGGGATTCTGGGTAACAGAACCTGGTGAGAGCCACACAAGTGCCCCCATCCTGGATTCCCCAGGGTGTCTAGTTTTCAAAAAATGCCCATGTTGCATTTTAACCCATTATCTGTCACCGGCACTAGGCCTACTCACACAAGTGAGGTGCCGTTTGTATTGGTAGACTTAGGGGAACCCAGAATAGTAGAACAAGTGTTATTTCCAGTTGTTTTTCTACACCTTTCTGCCTTCCAAATGTAACACAGTGTGTAAAAAAGAAGACATTTTGAAAAATGCCCCCTAATTCACATGCTGGCATTGCTACGCACAAATTCCGAGATGTGCAAATAACCGCTGCTTCTAAACTCCAAATCTTGTTCCCAATATGAGAAATACATAGGTTTCCTTGATACCTATTATTCACTCTTTATATTTTACCAAATGAATTGCTTTTTCCCCGGTACACAATGAATGACCATTGCAAGGTGCAGCTCAGTTATTGGCTCTGGGTATCTCGGGTTCCTCGTGGACCTACACGCCCGATATATCCCCACAACCAGAAGGATCCTGCGAATATAACGGTATACTGCTTTAAAAAATCTAGCATAGTTAGAAGAAGTTACAGGTGAAAATGTAGGCACAATTGGCTGTAGTTTTGAACTAATTTTCAAAATTTTGTTATTTCAACTGTTAATTTCTATAGGAAAACCTTGAAGGATCTACACAATTGACCCCTTGCTAAATTCAGAATTATGTCTTTTTAGGGCTCGGCCTACGCCCACGAAGTGGGTGGAACTTCGAGCTCCTAATGTTAAAGAGAAAAAAAAGTATCTCTAGGGCTTTGGCCAGACACATTCCTTAGTGTGTTATGTCATCTGGCCAGTGATTCGTCTTCGCTGTGGTGTCTTTTGAATAGCCTTGACGTGATAGGCTAAATGTAGTTTTCGTCCGCCATGTTTGGCATTTTTTGTGCGTGTGCGCGCACAGAAGTACATTAATTATAATTAGGAGCTGTCAGGGTGCCTCCGTAAGTGAATCCAGATGGCCGGGCGCGTTCACCATTCAGCAGCGCTCAGCGCGCAGCTGCTGCATGCCAGGCCGGGAAAGGGCTTCATTAGCCTCATTCATCCGGCGCTGAGACAGCAAGACACGGGGGCCCACGGCCCCCTCCCTCATCTGTATCGGCGAAGCTCGGAACGTCCTGCCCCGGCACTTGGTAGAATACACAGATTCCAGCACCAGTTGCACACAGACACAACCAATATAGAAACCATGGGCAGAAGTAGACACTGGCTGAAGAACCATTAACTCACTAATGTACTCGACCAGCGTTCAACCCTGTTGCCTCGTGAATATACAAAGATTGCAGCAACATTAACCAACTGAGCTATCTTACCCGGATACGAGGGTGTGATCTGCAAATTAAACACAGAGCTTAGAGAATGTACAGTCGCTCACCTAGGTTTGTCCGTTGGATTCTTCCCTGAGACCTGCAGGCTACACCCATACCTCAGCAGCAGGAGCATTAACCCTCAGGACTGTTTTACCAGCTAGTGCGCTTCCATTTGTTTTCGGGCTTCCATAGCCGCCTGCGTGTGATGGGACTACGGGCAGTGCAGAGTGCAGAATCAGAGTGCAGAATCAGAGTGCAGTTTGAGAGTGCAGTTTGAGAGTGCAGTTTGAGAGTGCAGTTTGAGAATGCAGTTTGAGAGTTCAGATGAGAGTGCAGTTTGAGAGTGCACTTTGAGAGTGCAGAGTGCAGTTTGAGAGTGCAGAATCAGAGTGCAGAATCAGAGTGCAGTTTGAGAGTGCAGAGTGCAGTTTGAGAGTTGAGACTGCAGTTTGAGAGTGCAGTTTGAGATTTGAGAGTGCAGTTTGAGAGTGCAGAGTGCAGTTTGAGAGTGCAGTTTGAGAGTGCAGTTTGAGAGTGCAGTTTGAGAGTGCAGTTTGAGAGTGCAGTTTGAGAGTGCAGTTTGAGAGTGCAGTTTAAGAGCAGTTTGAGAGTGCAGATTGAGTGCAGTTTGAGAGTGCAGAGTGCAGTTTGAGAGTGCAGTTTGAGAGTGCAGAGTGCAGTTTGAGAGTGCAGTTTGAGAGTGCAGATTGAGAGTGCAGAGTGCAGATTGAGAGTTGAGAGTGCACGTTGAGAGTGCACATTGAGAGTTGAGAGTGCAGTTTGAGAGTTGAGAGTGCAGTTTGAGAGTTGAGAGTGCAGTTTGAGAGTTGAGAGTGCAGTTTGAGAGTTGAGAGTGCAGTTTGAGAGTTGAGAGTGCAGTTTCAGAGTGCAGCATGAGAGTTGTGAGTGCAGTTTGAGAGTTGAGAGTGCAGTTTGAGAGTGCAGTTTGAGAGTGCAGTTTGAGAGTGCACTTTGAGAGTGCAGATTGAGAGTGCAGATTGAGAGTGCAGTTTGAGAGTGCAGAGTGCAGATTGAGAGTGCAGAGTGCAGTTTGAGAGTGCAGAGTGCAGAGTGCAGTTTGAGAGTTGAGAGTGCAGTTTGAGAGTTGAGAGTGCAGTTTGAGAGTTGAGAGTGCAGTTTGAGAGTGCAGATTGAGAGTGCAGATTGAGAGTGCAGTTTGAGAGTGCAGTTTGAGAGTGCAGTTTGAGAGTGCAGTTTGAGAGTGCTGTTATAGAGTGCAGTTTGAGAGTGCAGTTTGAGAGTTGAGAGTGCAGATTGAGAGTTGAGAGTGCAGTTTGAGAGTGCAGTTTGAGAGTGCAGTTTGAGAGTGCAGTTTGAGAGTGCAGTTTGGAGGTGCAGTTTGAGAGTGCAGTTTGAGAGTGCAGATTGACAGTGCATTTTGAGAGTGCAGTTTGAGAGTGCAGTTTGAGAGTGCAGTTTGAGAGTTGAGAGTGCAGATTGAGAGTGATGATTGAGAGTGCAGAATCAGAGTGCAGAGTGCAGATTGCAGTTTGAGAGTGCAGATTGAGAGTGCAGATTGAGAGTGGAGAGTGCAGATTGAGAGTGCAGATTGAGAGTGCAGATTGAGAGTGCAGATTGAGAGTGCAGATTGAGAGTGCAGTTTGAGAGTGCAGATTGAGAGTGCAGTTTGAGAGTGCAGAGTGGCAGTGAGTGCAGACTGAGTGCAGAGTGACAGTGAGTGCAGACTGAGTGCAGAGTGACAGTGAGTGCAGAGTGACAGTGAGTGCAGAGTGACAGTGAGTGCAGAGTGGCAGTGAGTGCAGAGTGACAGTGAGTGCAGAGTGACAGTGAGTGCAGAGTGAGTGCAGAGTGAGTGCAGAGTGACAGTGAGTGCAGAGTGACAGTGAGTGCAGAGTGAGTGCAGAGTGACAGTGAGTGCAGAGTGACAGTGAGTGCAGAGTGACAGTGAGTGCAGAGTGACAGTGAGTGCAGAGTGACAGTGAGTGCAGAGTGACAGTAGAGTGCAGAGTGACAGTAGAGTGCAGAGTGACAGTGAGTGCAGAGTGACAGTGAGTGCAGAGTGACAGTGAGTGCAGAGTGACAGTGAGTGCAGAGTGACAGTGAGTGCAGAGTGACAGTGAGTGCAGAGTGACTGTAGAGTGAGTGCAGAGTGACAGTGAGTGACAGTGAGTGCAGAGTGACAGTGAGTGCAGAGTGACAGTGAGTGCAGAGTGACAGTGAGTGCAGAGTGAGTGCAGAGTGAGTGCAGAGTGAGTGCAGAGTGACAGTGAGTGCAGAGTGACAGTGAGTGCAGAGTGACAGTGAGTGCAGAGTGACAGTGAGTGCAGAGTGACTGTAGAGTGAGTGCAGAGTGTGTGCAGAGTGACAGTGAGTGCAGAGTGAGTGTAGAGTGAGTGCAGAGTGAGTGTAGAGTGAGTGCAGAGTGACAGTGAGTGCAGAGTGCGTGCAGAGTGACAGTGAGTGCAGAGTGACAGTGAGTGCAGAGTGACAGCAGAGTGACAGTGAGTGCAGATCGACAGTGAGTGCAGAGTGACAGCAGAGTGACAGTGAGTGCAGATCGACAGTGAGTGCAGATCGACAGCAGAGTGACAGTGAGTGCAGAGTGACAGTGAGTGCAGAGTGACAGTGAGTGCAGAGTGACAGTGAGTGCAGAGTGACAGTGAGTGCAGAGTGACAGTGAGTGCAGAGTGACAGTGAGTGCAGAGTGACAGTGAGTGCAGAGTGACTGCAGAGACAGTGTGTCAGGGTGCACATTGTGTGAGTGTGCAGAATGAGTGTGTAGGGTAAACAGTGTGTGACTATGCAGGGTGACATTGGGAGTGTGCGGGTGAGCAGTATGTGAATGTGTAGGGGCAGTGTGTGAGTGTGCAGAAAACACCACACACACATACACCACACACACATAACGCACACACAAACCACACACCTCAGTCTCTCAACACCACACACTTGTCACCACTCAACACAACACACTCACCACCACACTCACTCCCCAGGCTCACCCCCACAGACTCACCACCACACACTCACCAGCACACAGAAAACAACACACACAACAACACACCCCCAGCCGTCAATGAATGCTTTCACCATGCACAAACACCAACAACCATCATCCATCTGTGCACGCTTTTACCAAGCACACACCCACCAGCCGTCAGTGCACCCTTCCACCAGGCACACACACCTCCAGCCGGCAGTGCACTTTTCCACCAAGCAATCGCAGTATGGTACACTTTACTTTTAAACATATTCATATAAAGCACAGCATGCCACCATTGGTAAAATTACAATTCAACCAACATACTTCCACTACACACCACATGCACACACTCCATAACACATGGCAAAAAGACATTGGCATTTACAATGCCATTAGCGCAAACTCAAATAAATCCGAGCCCGATTGCATTTCTAATGCTTGTTTCATAAATCTATTGCTTTCTGGGATCCATTATTGGTTTTACACCCATTTCTACCACTAACTTGAAGGAGGTTGAAAGCACAAAAAATAGGAAAATAGCTTATTTCCTAATAAAATGCCAAAACCTTGTAGAACATTTGGTTTTCTGACAAATATCTGCCTGTTCGTGAAATCTGGGAAGATGGTGATTTTAACCAAAAAAGGGAGTGGCACAGGGGGGAAAAAAACCTGGCAGCGAGGGGGCTAAGGTAAAGGGTGATCGCAGGGCATGGAGGATGGTGAGGACTATAAAACATGCCAATCCTAATGGCAGACAGCGCGTCAATAAAACAATACATTAGAAGGAAGTAGGATGTAAGGGGGAGGCTGCCGGGAACACTTAAGTGTAGATCAACATAATGTATAATCCAGGCAATCTGCCAGCACGGCTCCAAGCCCCACTGTCCACAGGGGAACAGAGATCACATGAACAGGAGGATAAACACCATACTTGGGTACAATTGTACATGCATCAACTCACACAGGCTGCAATGGCAGGCCTGTAGTCAGAGTTAGGAGGGACCCTTATGGGTGGCATAACACATGGTGCAGCCTATGGGGGTCCCCTGGAATACCTAGGCCCTAGGTACCTAGTACCATATACTAGGGACTTACAAGGGTACACTAGCAGCCAATTAGGAATGTACCAAGGTACTCACCATAGCCAATTTAGGAAGGAAGCACAGTGACTGGGGCCCTGATTAGCAGGATCTCAGTCAGACTCGTCAGAAAAACAGTATGACACCAGCACAAAGTGGGGGTAGCCATGAAAGCAGATCCTACTTTCCCAACCCATCTCCCCACTCCTCTAGAGAGTAGCATGTGTAGTGTATTGTCCTCTGCTCGTGCACAGTGCAGGGGAGTATGCAGCCACCTCTTAGTGTCCGGCACAGGCCGCTTTCCAAGACATTGCTATTTGTCACTTGAAAAGTACGTATGCAAGGTCTATGAACCCGTGTACGTGTTTGCCCCCTCTTTGCTTTAGGGTGAAGGCCTAGCAGGCAGGATTCAGGGGTAGTTGACAGTGTATGATCTGCAAGTTCTGCTATGGTGGCTGTAACCTTGAGCCATGACACCTGTAGTGGTGGGCACTCCCACACCATATGTTAGAAACCAGCATCAGCCAGTTTACAGCACGGACACTCTGGTGTCGAATCAGGAAACGCGCTCTTGATGCGGTGGGGGGAGAGTTAACTGTAATGTGTGTAGTTAAATTGAGTGAATTGGAATCGAGGGTTCCAGGACACTTGGCTAACATGTTGTAGCACCTGTATGCATGACTTGAGCGGTTGCGGGAGCACAGCGTTCATCTAGCCAATGCCGTCCCCTGTGTGCAGCTGGTGAAAGGTTGATTGTCGGCATTTAAAACACCTTCTCGTTGCTCTGTTCTCCAAACAATCGTTAAAGATTGGCTGAGGTGGAGTGCTCAGTGCTGTGTTATTGGAAGCCAACATCCTACTTTCCGCTTCTATATCTCAGAATATTACTGAGCTATAAATGTTTTATTTCTGAGAGATCTTGGCCTGCACACGCTCTACATGTCATAGAGGAAAAGCTTCTGAGGAATTATCACACACGCTGCTAGTTTCAGGCTCTTCGATCAAAATGCTGTAACAATCTACTATCTCGCCGCCTCACCTATCACTCGTTGACTCTGTCCCTGCCTTGGACCGGTAGGGAGCTCAGCTTCTTTTAGGTTAGGTTTGTGCTGTACAAATACCACATGCATAGCACCTTTTTCAAAGGAAGAACACTTTGGTGACAACAAACGTTGCTGCAGTAGAACGCAGTTGAGATAGTAAAGAACCTTGGTGGCATGCTGCACACGTTGGATCATTTGGCGGTGCATTTCACACTGTGCCTATGGCATTTTGTGTGTATTTGAAAAGCAGTGCTAAGCTTGTGGCCCTTTGTGAAAGCTGTGTAGGGACTGTGTCATTGTCAGGCATGTGTGAGAGTCGCAGAAGGCACTTTATCTTTATCTTATGTGCAGCATGCGCTGTTCTGGCGCATTCTCCATCTTGTGTAAACAATGAGCGCACCTCAGTATTGTTCCATTAAATGTGGCCACAGTGCTTTGTACAGGTGATATTGAATTGCATGAGTAGGAGGAGAGACCCATGAAAAGTCATGGGAATTACATGGTTAGAAAATGTTGTTTGCAGGTTTTGTGCTGGAAAAGGAATGTTGAAAGCAGGTCTATGCATGTGAGGTGCAGGTGAATACATTTGAGAACAGGCCCTTCCTTGTATGGAGGGCAGCAGAGATGTAGGAGATATGGACAGAGCAGTTTGACTTAAGAGATGTTTTTAAGATTATTTCGGGTGCTGAGCAAGATCCAGAGGTGAAAGGGTGCTAACAGGCTTTGGCTTTGGAGCTCCATCTGTGCTCTTGCTATGCTTATACACCACAGCTCTCAACTAGTGTGCCACCAGGCTGGTGTGCTATCTCAAGCTCTAAAGTTAGAGGTGGAACAACTAAACCACAGAGCAGCCCAGCTCAATCTCCTCGTCCAGCTGGGAATTCCCACCCCAGTGGATAATACTGACAAACTTAAAAATATTTGAGAGAAGTAAAACCACAAAGTAAGTTACAATCATTAAACTACTGCTCTGCTGCATATTGTGGGTGTAGTGGATGAAGCCAGGCATCTCTGCGAGCAGTAATATTTGATTTATGGCGCAACATCCTGATGTCCACCCTTCTGTCTCGAGTCTTCCTGATCCATCTCCCATCTCTTACTCAAAGAGCTGTTCTTGTTTTACAAAACCTTGACCATACGCATCTACCTAAAGCTGTAACTAGTGTATGAGTGCTATGTGAGCGCCCCTTTTTTTTACTTACTTACTCATGAACACCTTTGCTGAAATAAGTAAGATGTTACTTATTCAAAGCAACTTTTATGTAAATTCCTGTGTATGGTTAAATATGCCATCATAAGTTTCAGAAATGGTAATCAAGAGATATTTATACAATCAATTAAAAATTGTATATGCACATTCCGTTATGTTTCCCTTTAAGTAATTTTAAATCTTTTTACATCCGACAGAAAACAATCTTTGATCGTACGAAATGTTTCAAAATAATGAAGATAACACTGTAAATCTACAAAGACGAAGTCCGAAATATTGAGTTCCAGTATTCAGAAAAACATAAGTGCCGTCAGAGCCAGCCGGACCGAACATAAACTGAGACATCCTGAAAGAAGGGACAAGAGAAATTCAGTGATTCCACGAGTCTCAGCTGTGCACCTCCGTGCCTCAAAATGAAGAAATAACCTCTAGAAAATTAAGACAACACTGATAAACCTCCTCTTGTGTAAACATGTCCAATAACAGCTTTGATCATGAGGTCGGTATGAGGTGGTTACAGCAGAGCTGTGCTTCCTTAAATAATACCAGGAGAACATTAAGTGCTAGAGGTGTATTGCAAACTGTTTCAGACCAATCCACAGCAACCATTGAAAAGCGCAACGGAGTGGAGTCAGACAACTGAAGGTTAAAAGAAATAGGGGTTCTGCTGTCTAAAATACAGAGCACTGTCCCAGTGTGCACCGACCAGAAGGACGTTGGATCTTTACCCGCATGCGTGCCGAACCATTATTCAGTCTAAAGACACAATCGCCCACGAAGAAGCCTTACACACGTTTTGAGATTGGAAAGTAGTTGGTGACCATTGCACTTTATTCTTTAATTGGAAAACAAACGTGCAAAATACGACTCACACAGGGAATGCAAGAATAACACAAGTGCTTTATCAGTCATGTTGGCCCTTCAGGAAGTACAGTCAAGGGATGTAAACAATTATATACCAGACCCAGAGACACTAACCAAGAGAGAAGTCTCTGACACATGCAGTGAGGGCTTTAGTTTGTCATCAATATTGAAACCCCATCAGCAAACACACACAGGAAAAACACTATTCAAATGCACTGAATGTGTAAAGAGCTTTATTCAGTTATCACGCCTACAAAGACATCAACGAACACACACAGGGGAAAAACCATATAATTGCACTGAATGTGTGAAGAGGTTTAATCAATTATCACACCTAAAACAGCATCAGCGAATACACACAGGGGAAAAACCATTCCAGTGCAGTGAATGTGGAAGATGTTTTAGTGATTCATCAGCATTAAGGAAACATCTGCGAACACACACAGGGGAAAAACCATTCCAGTGCAGTGAATGTGGAAGACGTTTTAGTGATTCATCAGCATTAAGAAAACATCTGCGAACACACACAGGGGGAAAACCACTCCAGTGCAGTGAATGTGGAAGAAGTTTTAGTGATTCATCAGCATTAAGGAAACATCTGCGAAGACACACAGGCGGAAAACCATTCCAGTGCAGTGAATGTGAGAAGAGGTTTATTCAATTATCAGACCTAAAACAGCATCAGAGAACGCACACTGGGGAAAAACCATTCCAGTGCAGTGAGTGTGGAAGACGTTTTAGTAAATCTTCAACATTAAGGAATCATCAGCGAACACACACAGGGGAAAAACCATTCAAGTGCAGTGAATGTTTGAAGAGCTTTAGTCGATTATCAGACCTAAAATACCATCTGAGAACACACACAGGAGAAAAACCATATAATTGCACTGAATGTGTGAAGAGGTTTTATCAATTATCAAACCTAAAACAGCATCAGCGAACACACACTGGGGAAAAACCATTCCAGTGCAGTGAATGTGGAAGAAGTTTTAGTGCTTCATCAGCATTAAGGAAACATCTGCAAAGACACACAGGGGGAAAACCATTCCAGTGCAGTGAATGTGAGAAGAGGTTTATTCAATTATCAGACCTAAAACAGCATCAGAGAACACACACTGGGGAAAAACCATTCCAGTGCAGTGAGTGTGGAAGAAGTTTTACTAAATCTTCAACATTAAGGATTCATCAGCGAACACACACAGGGGAAAAACCATATAATTGCACTGAATGTGGGAAGACCTTTATACATTTATCAGGACTAAAACGGCATCAGAGAACACACACAGGGGGAAAACCATTCCAGTGCAGTGAATGTGAAAGTAGTTTTAGTGAATCTTCAACATTAAGGATTCATCAGCGAACACACACAGCGGAAAAATCATTCAAGTGCAGAGAATGTCTGAAGAGGTTTAGTCGTTTATCACAACTAAAACAGCATCAGAGAAAACACACTAGGGAAAAACCATATCATTGCCATGAATGTAGAAGTAGTTTTAGTGAATCATCAACATTAAGAAAATATCAGCGGGGCGTGGCTAGCAACCAGGTAATATGGCCGCAGAGTAACTGAGCTCTGTGATAGACGGGGCCTTCCCGCATCAATCCAACCATTTATCCTGAATGAAATTCAGTGCTGCAGCAAGATAATTGCATAAGGAACTTCTATCACCGACTGTACCGCTCCAGACCTCCGGAGCTCAAGGGACTGCGAAGATTTGCGGCAGAGGTGATCGCGGCCTCGGTCCACGTTGCAGCCGGGACCTCAATTAGGCACCCACCCCGGAAATGAGGTAGGCGACGCTGACGGGGGTGACATCGGGCGCGGAAGTTTTGGAGGCACGCAGCTCCTGCCGCGCAGTGCCGAAATACCTTTCAGCAATATACCCGCGGCTAGGAACACAAACAATGAAGGGCTAACCATGCGGGAAAGGTCCGGCAGTGCTCGCTGAGGGCCCTTGCGGCAGGACTTGCTGATACACCTAGAACGGCCCCAGCGCCAACGAACAGAACCGGGGGCAGCAGGGATTGTGGTGAATACGGCGCTGCACGGCCTGAACCCCCAGAGTTAAAGATTATCAAAGGGCACCGCCAAGGGGGCCGCGGCCTAGACCGCATTGAAGCTGGGGTCTTGAGTAAGGGCCGATCCCGAACTCGGCAGGACTAGTGCAGGACGGTGGAGGACGGCGCTTGCTGGGGCGTCGCTGAACATAGGACTTGTGAGGTGCAATCCCGCCACGCAACAACAGGACGTGGTCTGCCGCTGACCCCGCAGCCGGAGGAAGTAGACAACGTGGTGCACATCAGAAAGGGAAACAACAAGAGATTAACCGGACCCTGTGCAGCGGGGACTTATTCTACCAGTGGGACTAACCCGGCACCCATCCGGTAAGAAGAGCAAGACGCGGGGAAGACTGACAGTGCAGAAGAGGGAGCACAACTTTTAAAGCGCAGCAATAGGAGTACCGACATTGCTCAAGGGTTCTCAACTCCAGTCCGAAAGCAGGAGCCTGGGAAAACAGACAGTGGGGTCCACTGGGCCCACCATCACAGCACAGTGCCGGGGAAGGCGAGATAGCGCGTGACCGCAGACAGCAGACCCATAACCCTCGGCTGGAATATACCTAGAGGCACTGGGCGGTAGACCTACAAAAGACGCAAATTGGCTGCAAATATGAGTGGAAGAGGGCCGAAAGTACAGCAGACCCACTAGGCTAGATAAATACGCCTACACGAAGGACTCCTCCGGAACGCAGGCCAGTGCCTGACCTCCAGACACGCCAGAGGTCACAGAGGAGGTGACCCTCCAGGATGTGACGCGGCTCTACGAACAATGCAGTCCTCGATGGGCACGATCTCCACAGATGTTGCCCTAATACGGGCGGACTTTGCTAAAATGTCGGACAGACTGGTGGAGGTGGAGAAGACAACTGCGGGGCTCTCGACGGATACTGTAACACTGCAACAACAAGTGCAGAGACTAGAAGAGGACAACAAAATGATGAAAGCAAAACTGGATGACCAAGAAGGCCGCTCGCGGCAAAATAATGTGCGCCTTGTAGGCGTGCCGGAAACTGCAGGGGCGCCAGCCTTAGATCTTTTTGTAGAAGACCTGATTCAGAACCAACTACAGCCGCGGGGGCTCTCCAAATTCTTTTCAGTAGAAAGAGCGCACCGTGTACCAGGAGGTAAACCGCGTCCAGGAGCACCATCACGGCCGATATTGGCACGAATCTTCAACTTTAGAGATAGCGACGCAATCCTGCAGGCCGCACGCATCGCACCGGCGATAAATGTAGATAACTCGGAAGTCACCTTCTATCCTGACTATACAACGGCCGTCACACAACAAAGACGTAGTTACATGGAGGTTAAGAAAGAATTACGTGCCAGGGAACTAAAGTACTCTATGCTTTTCCCGGCGAAGCTCCGGGTTGAGTCTGAGGGAAAAACATTGTTCTTTGAAATGCCGGGAGAGGCACGAGACTGGCTAGAGGGATGGAGACCGGCCCATGAGACCAACACCAGGGAGAACGTGCACGCGGGCCGCTAAGAAACTTACAGAAAGACCCCAAAGAAGAGGTATACCACCGAGAGGTTGGGACCATGGAACCCTACAAGACGAACACGACGCAGACAGCACCAGCTAAAGCACTACGGTGGGACACCTATTTCTCGGAAGAGAACCCTTTGTTGAACACTGCTACACGAGATGAGACATCGCTAATGAATGAACTGGGGCATGGACATTCGATTCACGGACCCTGAACAAGGAGTAGGGCCCCACAGGTAGGATCTAACAGATGGGGGGCAACACTGAGTAGACAGTTCGTAAAGGGAGGACTTTGTTCTGAGCACCGAAGACTCACCCCCACGAATGTTGTGGTTTGTTTGGGACTCAAAGCGCTCTGCTCAGTTTGGGGGGCGGGCTGTTTTAGAACCGCCGGGCAGGGAGGCAGGGTGGGGGGTTCGGGTTAAGGGAGTTAGGGGACTTGATTGGGTCTGTTATGTTTTTCTGGTTAACAGAGCTCTCTGGAAGAAACTGTTGATAACTGTACGATGTGCTCACATACATGACATGCACCCTTGCTTTGACACTACTAAGAGAAACACTAGCTCTGTATCCCCATATCACACATACTATGCCACGGCGTGAAGATCTGGATGCTGGCTCACAGCCGCCACAATCACTAGGCCCTCCCCTGTCTGTTATATCGTGGAATGTGAATGGACTAGGGCACAAGATTAAAAGGGGGTTGGTTCTTCAATATCTAAAGCGGAAGTTCCCTACGGTAGCATTACTCAAAGAGACACATTTAGTGGGTACGGCCTGTAAAGCGGTCAACCGTTGGGGATTCAAAATGGTAGCCCATGCAGAGTTCACGTCTGGGTCCCGGGGAGTGGGTATCCTGGTACATAGGAGCTCGCCCTTAGTGGTAAAGAAGACCCGGACTGATGACCAGGGTCGATTCGCTGCATTGTCCTGTCAATGGGAAGGCCGCATGTACAAAATGGTGTCGGTATATGTCCCCCCGGCACTTCATCAGACAGCATTCCAGGATCTTGGAATGTTCCTACTGGACCTTCTTGAAGGGGAACTGATCATAGGCGGGGATTTTAATGCAGTAATAGACACCACTAAGGACAGAAGACCGCCCAGAGACACAAATAGTTCCAATCAGGCCCTGAGAGAATTTATAGATGCAATGGGGTTGACGGATATCTGGAGAATTAAACACCCTACAGAACACCAGTCCACGCCCCTGGGGTAGCCAATCAGAGCGGGTGAGGAGTGGAGCTGACATCCACACCGGATACTTATGCCGGCAAGATCGCGGGAGCGCAGCGGACACGCGCAGCGGGCGCATAGCAGGCACGCCGAAGGCGAGCCCGTCTGCACCCGTCAGCGCACGTAATGCGCACAGTGCCAGCAATGCTGCCCGTCCGACTAAGGTATTGTATTACTCCAGCCAGGCACTGCGGGCGCTAGGTGAGAATGGTGGTGCTGGGGTGGGCATGCCCCTTTTTGAGACCTCGGCCAGCCCGAAGTCCTATTTTATCAGGATGAAATCACTGGTCTGTGGCCTACTTAATGTAAGATCTCTCCCCAAACACGCGGTAGAGATCCAATTACATACTGAAGCACACCATCTTGACCTATTACTTATGACTGAGACCTGGTCCAGTACGAACTCCTCGTTCGAACCAGGACTGGCGTGCCCGTCAGGGTACAAAATCTTTCATAAGCCGAGAGCTACAGGTAGGGGCGGTGGAGTTAGTCTGATGTTTAAAGAAGGGTGGGACTTTGCCCCTTTTGAGATTGATGCAGTGGAGGGATTTGAGCTCATGGGCTTCTCTTTAAGAGGTACCAGGGGCCATTTATTGGACGGTATAGTGTGCTACAGACCCCCGGGTGCAATGAATTCATCCCAATTACAGGCGCTGGTAGATGTGTTCAACAATATGGCTGTTACTCATTCAAGAATGCTTATTTTAGGAGATTTTAACCTCTGGCAAAATGGGACCCTTGATACGGGTCAACATATGCTCCTCCAATCATGCGAAAATCTGGGCCTCTATCAGGGAGTGACCAGCTCTAAGCACATAGGGGGACACATGCTTGAACTAGTTTTTACTGAGGAAAGGATTATTGATCACATGCAGATTCTCCCTGTAGACTGGACTGATCATTATTTGGTCAAATTCCTAATTGCCATCCCTAACCGTGGTGCTTCTGCCTTGAGGGTGGTCGGGAACTTCCTCGGTAGGGATTGGAAGAGACTTCTGGAAAAAACGACACAGTCACTAATGATCCCCTCTGAAGAGGATTTTGGTGCACATAGCTCAGTGGAGGAGAACTATGTGCTCTTCTGTAATCATATAAGTGCTATTGTTAATCAAATTGCCCCCCAAAAAGTATGTAAAAACAAAGGTAGACCCTCCGCTAGGTGGTTCAACGAAAAACTTAAGGACCTTAAACTGAAATGCAAACAGGCAGAGAGAAAATGGAGAAAGCACTATGCAGACGAGGATAAACTAGCCTGGAAAGTGGATATCTCCCTTTATAAAAAAGAAATTGCTGCCGCCAAACAGGAGTACTTCGCTGGAGTTATTCTGAATTCGTCAAATAAGGCTAAATGCATTTTCAAACTAGTCGAGGATCTTGCTAATCCTCAATGTTTACACAATCAGATTCTGACCTCCCAAGATCTCTGTGATAATTTAGCATTTTTTTTCCAGGATAAAATCACCACCATTATCGCTGGGCTAATAGATGACATGTCTGGGAGGGGAGAAGGTACGACCCCTAAGGCAGCAATCCTAACGGCTAGCGTCGGTACAATGCCCCATGAAGACCTTTCGAGTGATGATGGGCCCGTTATAATGAGCCCTCTTGATCACTTTGAGCCCCTCTCGGAAGAGGAATTTGATAGGCTGGTCATGGGTGTGTCCTCAGGCTCCCCACTGGACCCCCTTCCACATAGAATTTGGAAGGAATTGGCATCAGAGCTTTTCCCTAGGCTCCGAAAGATTTGCAACCAATTACTTTCCAGTGGATTAGTACCATCTGGTTGGAAACGGGCGATAGTCACTCCACTCTTGAAAAAGGCCACTCTTGACCCCAACTGTCCGGGGAATTATAGGCCCATCTCGCTCCTCCCCTATCCAGTGAAGGTTCTGGAACGTGGGGTTAGCAAATCTTTGTCAGCTTTCTTAGAGCGCTCTGGTTGCCTGGCAGATGTACAGTTCGGATTCCGTCCAGAACATGGAACTGAATCAGCCTTGGTGACCGTGATGGACGATCCGCGTCAGATGGCAGACAGGGGACAATCAGCAATACTTGTATTGCTCGGCCTGTCTGCCGCGTTCGATACGGTCAGTCACAACATTCTGCTGGCGCGTCTAGAGGAAGTGGGAGTAGTGGGCACAGCCCTGGCCTGGTTTCAATCCTATTTATCTGACAGGTTTCAAGCAGTGGCCCTTCCCCCATTTCAGTCAGCCTTCACAAACATCTGTCACGGGGTTCCGCAAGGGTCGGCTATTAGCCCAATTCTATTCAACATTTATCTGAGCCCTCTGATTAATACCATCCGTTCCCATAATGTGAAGGTAGTAAACTATGCTGATGATACTCAGATCATCCTTTCTCTTGATGGAATCCATTCTAACATCCTAGAGGATTTTCATGCATGTATGCAGAACACTGCGCAGTGGTTACATGACAACTCCCCTACAATTCAATTCGGGCAAGACCAAAATGTTATACTGCGCAGTTGGGAAGATTGCCCGGCCTCTTCCTTGTAACTTCTGGCCTTTGGATACTTGCACCCCTCTGACGCCATCCACGGCGGTTCGTAACTTGGGTGTCATGTTTAACACCAACTTGTCACTGGAGACTCAAGTGAACAAGACAGTGGGGTGCTGTTTCGACCTCATGAGGGCCCTAAGGAAGATTCTTCCATTGCCCCCAGTGATGGCTAGTGCCTTGATTATTCAAGGCGTTATTTTGAGTAGACTTGACTACTGTAACGCCTTACTATTAGAATCTCCTAAATATTTAATCCAGAGACTGCAGCGTGTTCAGAACACAGCAGCGAAATTGGACTTGGACTTGTCCAGACCACTGGCTTCCGGTGCAGCAAAGAATACTCTTCAATTCACTGTGTATTGGATTCAGGGCACTGCATGGATTTGGCCCTAGGCCACTGCAGAAGAAAATGGTCCTGTACATACCCACCCGGAGTCTTCGCTCCTCTTCTGCCTACCTGGCAAGTGTCCCCAGGTTTCACAGGGCCAGACTGGGTGGGAGATCCTTCAGTTCAGTTTCGCTGCTGCGAAACTTTGGAATGAGCTTCCGCTGGAAATTCGACAATGCAGTACTCTGTCCCAGTTTAGGAAAAAGATTAAAACATGGCTGTTCCCTAGAAATGAATTCTGTTGGGCCGTAACAATGCTCATGTTGGCTGTATTCCTTCTTCAGCCATTTCTCTTGCTCCTGCTGGTCTGCATCTCACGTTTCCTCTAGCGCCAGGGTACCCGTAGGGTGTTTGTTGCGCTTTATAAATGCCATATACAATACAATACAATACCTTTCACTCCGGAGAACACAACAGTCTTTCCTGATTAGACTATATCCTGACCCTAGCAATAACCCTGGAGAGTGTGAGCGAAGTGGTACACTTACCAAGGGGCATTTCATATCACTCGCCTATACAATTCATATACACCGCACAGATTTCTGGACGGAAAATAATTTTTCCGCTCTACCGGGATACTTGAAGGATCCTAAAATGTCCAAAACCCTCGTGAAATCCACTGATCTGTACTTTACAGAGAACGCACGGACAGTGGAATCGCCGAGTATTTTATGGGAGGCGTACAAGTCAGTGATAAGGGGTCAAGCCATCTCGGTCATTGCCAGAAACAAACGAGACCACAGGCAGAACTTAGACACTCTAGAAGAGGCAGTGAAGAGGGTGGAGGAAGCTCATGCCACAAATCCCACTGACTCCACAGCGCAAACCCTGACATTAGCGACTCAAGAATTTAGGGCTTACACGTGGGAAACTGCGAAAGCCAGACACTCCGATACCCTACATAGGATATACGAACTAGGTGATAAGACTGGGAGAATGCTTGCATGGCTGGAAAGGAGGGAAAGGTGAATAGATGGATTGCCCAAGTGACGTTAGGTGACTGTAACACAACGTTAGATCCCCAACTCATAGTGGAGGTGCTGGCAACATACTATGAAAAGGTTTATACACCGCGTGCTGAAACCACAATGGAAGAAAACATACAGTTCCTCCGAGTTATAGAAATGCCTACATTGTCACTGGAGGCCATGCAGGAACTGGAAACAGACTTTACAGCAGAGGAATTAGGGGTGGCACTGACAGCGCTACAAAAAGGTGACAGGCAAGATCACGCCCCATCTACTCAAGATGTACAATAAATGCCTAGAACAGGGGATGTTACCCAGAGACCAAAGATTAGCCACGATGTGGCAATACACAAACCAGGTAAACCCGCAACATCAGCCTCTTCCTACCGCCCAATATCCCTAATAAACGCAGAAGCCAAGATACTGGCCAAAGCATTAGCAATCCTGCATCCTGGGACCGGTTTCGGATTCATAATCCTCATCAGCCAGGCTATCTTGAATCCAGTGGCCAAGTGAACAAGGGACTCACGTCTGAGCATACCCTGCCACACTTAGGGCGAACAAAGCGATACAAAAGGGGATGATGGACGGAGCGTTTGAACAAATCAAACACTCACCCCCAGTCAACTGATCTGGGTTTAATCCATCACCATTCTTTAGTTCACTCAGCCATCCCAGTTCAGACATGGCTATATGCAAATCAGTCTGACCCTGTGCCTCATGGGAACAGTGCAGCACGAACTGCCAAGCCATGTCTTCCCTGGACCGGAAACAAGCATCCTGGGACTGGTTTCGGATTCATAATCCTCATCAGCCAGGCTATCTTGAATCCTGTGGCCAAGTGAACAAGGGACTCACGTCTGAGCATACCCTGCCACACTTAGGGCGAACAAAGCGATACAAAAGGGGATGATGGATGGAGCGTTTGAACAAATCAAACACTCACCCCCAGTCAACTGATCTGGGTTTAATCCATCACCATTCTTTAGTTCACTCAGCCACACCAGTTCAGACATGGCTATATGCAAATCAGTCTGACCCTGTGCCTCATGGGAACAGTGCAGCCCGAACTGCCAAGCCATGTCTTCCCTGGACCGGAAACAAGCATCCTGGGACCTGTTTCGGATTCATAATCCTCATCAGCCAGGCTATCTTGAATCCAGTGGCCAAGTGAACAAGGGACTCACGTCTGAGCATACACTGCCACACTTAGGGCGAACAAAGCGATACAAAAGGGGATGATGGACGGAGCGTTTGAACAAATCAAACACTCACCCCCAGTCAACTGATCTGGGTTTAATCCATCACCATTCTTTAGTTTACTCAGCCACCCAAGTTCAGACATGGCTATATGCAAATCAGTCTGACCCTGTGCCTCATGGGAACAGTGCAGCCCGAACTGCCAAGCCATGTCTTCCCTGGACCGGAAACAAGCATCCTGGGACCGGTTTCGGATTCATAATCCTCATCAGCCAGGCTATCTTGAATCCAGTGGCCAAGTGAACAAGGGACTCACGTCTGAGCATACCCTGCCACACTTAGGGCGAACAAAGCGATACAAAAGGGGATGATGGACGAAGCGTTTGAACAAATCAAACACTCACCCCCAGTCAACTGATCTGGGTTTAATCCATCACCATTCTTTAGTTCACTCAGCCACCCCAGTTCAGACATGGCTATATGCAAATCAGTCTGACCCTGTGCCTCATGGGAACAGTGCAGCCCGAACTGCCAAGCCATGTCTTCCCTGGACCGGAAACAAGCATCCTGGGACCGGTTTCGGATTCATAATCCTCATCAGCCAGGCTATCTTGAATCCAGTGGCCAAGTGAACAAGGGACTCACGTCTGAGCATACCCTGCCACACTTAGGGCGAACAAAGCGATACAAAAGGGGATGATGGACGGAGCGTTTGAACAAATCAAACACTCACCCCCAGTCAACTGATCTGGGTTTAATCCATCACCATTCTTTAGTTCACTCAGCCACCCCAGTTCAGACATGGCTATATGCAAATCAGTCTGACCTTGTGCCTCATGGGAACAGTGCAGCCCGAACTGCCAAGCCATGTCTTCCCTGGACCAGAAACAAGCATCCTGGGACCGGTTTCGGATTCATAATACTCATCAGCCAGGCTATCTTGAATCCAGTGGCCAAGTGAACAAAGGACTCACGTCTGAGCATACCCTGCCACACTTAGGGCGAACAAAGCGATACAAAAGGGGATGATGGACGAATCGTTTGAACAAATCAAACACTCACCCCCAGTCAACTTATCTGGGTTTAATCCATCACCATTCTTTAGTTCACTCAGCCACCCCAGTTCAGACATGGCTATATGCAAATCAGTCTGACCCTGTGCCTCATGGGAACAGTGCAGCCCGAACTGCCAAGCCATGTCTTCCCTGGACCGGAAACAAGCATCCTGGGACCGGTTTCGGATTCATAATCCTCATCAGCCAGGCTATCTTGAATCCAGTGGCCAAGTGAACAAGGGACTCACGTCTGAGCATACCCTGCCACACTTAGGGCGAACAAAGCGATACAAAAGGGGATGATGGACGGAGCGTTTGAACAAATCAAACACTCACCCTCGGTCAACTGATCTGGGTTTAATCCATCACCATTCTTTAGTTTACTCAGCCACCCCAGTTCAGACATGGCTATATGCAAATCAGTCTGACCTTGTGCCTCATGGGAACAGTGCAGCCCGAACTGCCAAGCCATGTCTTCCCTGGATCGGAAACAAGCATCCTGGGACCGGTTTTGGATTCATAATCCTCATCAGCCAGGCTATCTTGAATCCAGTGGCCAAGTGAACAAGGGACTCACGTCTGAGCATACCCTGCCACACTTAGGGCGAACAAAGCGATACAAAAGGGGATGATGGACGGAGCGTTTGAACAAATCAAACACTCACCCCCAGTCAACTGATCTGGGTTTAATCCATCACCATTCTTTAGTTCACTCAGCCACCCAAGTTCAGACATGGCTATATGATGCATGGTCCTACTCCCACACTCCCTCGAGGCTGTGAGTTGCAAATTGTTACCAGAGGATTTAAATATTTAGGAATATATGTTACCATGCAGGAAACTATTTTTTTGGGAGGAAAACTTGCTGAAGCCACTGGCAAGACTCTGGGCGGACGTCAAACACTCGAGGTCCCTTCAACTGACATTACTGGGAAGGGCGGCTCTCTTCAAAATGCTGGCGTTGCCAAGGTTCCTCTACACCCTCCAGAATACCACATTCCCAGTCCCCCCTCTTATTTGAAAGCAATTGAAGCAGAAGTATCCGCACTGCTGTGGGACGGGAAACCGGCCCGCATAGCACAACACAAACTAGTACGTAGCTGGTACGATGGGTGAATCGCATTACCAAATGTTAAATTATACTATTGGGCCTCCCAAATAATGGTGATAAACCCATGGCTGCACGTCCCAAAGGATGAACCGGCGTTCCGAATAGATAGATTCCTACTACCCACAGAACGTCTGATGAAAGCCCCATACAACAATAGGCGAAACGCACTCACAGGACCGACAGCACACACGATTAGAATATGGCACACTGCACAAAGGGCGCTGGGTCGGGAAAGAGTGCTTAAACTCGCCTCTGGGTGACCAGGCGTTTGGGCACCTTAGCTAACACTAAGGGATTTCGGCAATGGGATCTTATCAGTATTACTAAAATCAGTGATCTCTGGGTGAAAGGCAAAATTATACCCTTCACCACACTGCGGGAAAAGTATTGGATGGCAGAGACAGAACTCTACCGATATATCCAAATTAGACATCGCTCCAGAGCGCTTTTCCCCCGGATACCCAACTAGCTGAATCATTGCCCCTAGAAGACAGAATTCTCACAGACTATATGGACAAAAAAGCCATCTCACAGACATATCGTAAGCTAGTTAATAACCAACCAGATCCCATGATGACTCTGAAGGACAGGTGGCAGGCAGACTTGGGAGACATGGAGGAGTCAGACTGGATGGACGCATTGGCATCGGCCCGGGAGGCAGCGATCCCCTCTAGGCTAAAACTCATACAACTCAAAGTGCTACACTGTGTTTATTATCCACGCACTACACTACATAAGTTTGGGCACACCCCTGACCCACTCTGCCTCAGAGGTTGTGGGCATACTGGAACATTTTACCATATAATATGGGACTGTCCGAATATACAATCCTACTGGGAACAGGTGATGACTGAGATCTCGGAGGTAGGGGGAGCAGAAGTCCAGCGTGATCCCAGATGCTGCCTCCTAAATGTTTGGCAACCTACTGATCTAAATTTGGCATTGCAGAATTGGGCCACGCTCGGAAAAACAATTGCAAAGCGGAATATAGCCAAGAATTGGGGCTCTGGACTGGTACCTACGCATCAACAGTGGGAAAGGGACATGGATGTCGCAATGGTGGCTGAAAGAGCGGTTTACACCCACAGGGGATGCCCCAAAAAATGGTCCAGAATATGGGGCAAATGGAACGAATTCCGGGGGAATATATGTGAGCCCCCACAGCCGGCCTCAACCCCTGAAGCTAGCCCGTGAATACAAGAGGGGCTGAATGGGCTGATCTATTGATATGACTGATTGATGTTGGGTGTGGGTGGGATGGGTTGAGAGTAGTGTCACCTGTTGCAATGTAAGTTAATACGATGTGAATTATTTGTCATGTACGCCATGGAATGTATGATGTACAGCTTAACTACAGATGGAGATGTTTACTGTTTTAATGATCATATAGATGTGTATGGAACAAAATAACAATAAAATGTTAAAAAATAAAAAATAAAAATAAAATATCAGCGAATACACACTGTAAAAACCATTCAAGTGCAAGGAATGTGACAATGGATATATATATTTATATATATATATCAGGTCTAAAACTGCATCAGAAAACACACACAGGAATCATTCAAGTGCAGCGAATATTGAAGTAGATTTAGTGAATTGATCAGGGAACACACACGGGAAAAGCCATGTCATTGCAGTAAATGTGTGAAGATCTTTCGTCAACTTTCAAAGCTACAAAGACGTCAGCCTCTCTTCAGAAGAGTGCAGGATAAATAATGAAGGTCACAGAGCTGCAGCTGTGTGATAGCCAGGCCGAGTACTTCACTTCAGAAGAGTGCAGGATCAATAATGAAGGTCACAGAGCTGCACCTGTGTGATACCCAGGCAGAGCACGCTTCAGAAGAGTGCAGGATCAATAATGAAGGTTGCAGAGCTGCAGCTGTGTGATTGCCAGGCCGAGCACACGTCAGAAGAGTGCAGGATCAATAATGAAGGTCACAGAGCTGCAGCTGTGTGATAGCCAGGCCAAGCACACTTCAGAAGAGTGCAGGATCAATAATGAAGGTCGCAGAGCTGCAGCTGTGTGATAGCCAGGCCGAGCACACTTCAGAAGAGTGCAGGATCAATAATCAAGGTCACAGAGCTGCAGCTGTGTGATAGCCAGGCAGAGCACACTTCAGAAGAGTGCAGGATCAATAATGAAGGTCACAGAGCTGCAGCCGTGTGTTGGACCCGGCCTCGTGGCGTGGTCCTACCCCTCCCGCATGGCGGGCCTCAAACGACATCGGCCCTCCATCCAGCCCGGGTCGGCCCTGGGCACCCCTCTGCACGACCTACAGCCCACCAGATCCGCTACCCAGCGGCCCCACAACCCCAGACACGGCACACTCGGGCCGCCCCAGCATTGCCGGTCCGGTGCCATCACGGACCCACATTCCAGGTCCGACGCCATCTTGGGCCCATCACGTCACAGACACGTGGTCCCGGCCCAGCCGCGGCCATGGCCCCCGCGAGGCCGCCATCGAGGCACCAAGAACCTCCGGGTGGTAGAGTGGCCACTCAACCAGAGACAAGGAGAGGGGAGTTTCGATGGCTCTCCAACCGTCCCCGGACGCCTGGTATCGATCGCCGTCCGGCCTCCCTGGGTGCTGGCTCCACCCCCCTGCTGGGTGTCTGGACACGATCATCCCGGCCCCTCTGACCCCCAGGCGAGAGGGTCCGGACATCAAAGGACTCCAGACCTATATCTGGGCCAGCCCCGGAGTAGGACTGCAGTTGTATCCCGGAGTCAAGAAGCCCTGCTGACGCTGACGGCTGACCCTGAGACGAACTCACCTTGCTGTTCTACCTGGAACCTGCTGGCGCTGCCCCGGTCCATCTTCGCTGTAACCACCTTGGAGCCTGCTGGCGCTGCCGCGGTCCATCTTCGCTGTAACCACCTTGGAGCCTGCTGGCGCTGCCGCGGTCCATCTTCGCTGTAAACCACCTTGGAGCCTGCTGGCGCTGCCGCGGTCCACACTCGCTGAACCACCTTGGAGCCTGCTGGCGCTGCCGCGGCCCATCTTCGCTGTAACCACCTTGGAGCCTGCTGGCGCTGCCGCGGTCCACACTCGCTGAACCATCTTGGAACCTGCTGGCGCTGCCGCGGCTCATCTTCGCTGTAACCACCTTGGAGCCTGCTGGCGCTGCCGCGGTCCACACTCGCTGAACCATCTTGGAACCTGCTGGCGCTGCCGCGGTCCACACTCACTGAACCATCTGAGAGCCTGCTGGCGCTGCCGCGGCCCCACCTTCCGGAACCCCCCAGCTCGAGGATTGAGAGCTGTGCGTAGGGTCCCCTTGCAAACGACCATCTATAAGACTGTCCCGCTACCTCACCCCTGGTCACGAGACTTTCCAGATCCCTGGATCTGCTGTATATATTGAACCGATACGTATTGCCAGATAAAGCTTGAAAACTCTACCTACGTGTGGTGTACTTTTGTAGTGGTGTGGTTACTCTGCTGTACGATTCTAGGAGAGGGCCCTCACGTCGGAGGCCCCTGGACATCGCTCGGTCTCTTCTCTGAAGGAAGGGTAGACCTAGGGGTGGTCAGTCAGACACCTTCTGCCGCCCCCGGGTTCGCCTTTCTAACATTGGTGGCAGCGATGGGATCCGAGCCCACGCAAAATCGTACAGAGAGGGATCTACCCGCTACAGCGAAAAAACACACGGAGACCATGACGACCCAAGGAACAAATCCACCTGCCGAATTCCAGAAAGAAAAGATGGAAGAATACAGCCACAAAGAACTAAAACAATTCTGTAAAGAGATGGGTATCGCTACCACTGGCCTGAACACAAAAGAGGACTTCAGATCGGCCCTACAAGCCTGGGTGGAAACTCGAGACGGGCCACCCCAAGAGGAGAATAGCCCGAATGGACAACCAGAAACCAGCGCACCCCCGACGGGGGAAAGAACCGCAACCCTAAACGCGACCTCATCTATGACGACGCTCGAGAGCGAGAGCGCAACCGGCTACACGAACTAGAGCTTGCACGACTCCGGTTAGACGGAGAACTCCAGCTAGCGGAGAAAAAGATAGCCCTCGAGCAACTACGGCTGGAGGGGGATCTAAAGGAAAAACGGAGACAACGTGACCTCGAAGAAAAACGACTAGCCTATGAACACGAACGAGGCCTGAAGGAACTCGAAATCAAAGCCAAGCTAAACGAAGAGAGCGCAGCCGGGGCCAAGACCTCGGCCCTCCCGTGGTCGCCAAGGTTCACCTACCGAAAGATGTAGTCAAGGAATACTACAAGAACGACGACATCCAGCAGTGGTTCAAAGCCTACGAGGTGGCCATGACCGCCCATCGGGTGCCCCTGAAGGACTGGGGCGCCGGCCTATGGGGAAAGTTCGTCAACGAAGGGAGGGACGCCCTGCTGGAACTCCCTGATACCGAAATGACTTCCTATAAACACATGAAAACGGCCCTACTCACACGCTACGGACTCACACCCGAAATGTACCGGCAGAGGTTCAGAGACTGCAAAAAAATCCCCGGTACAACTTGGGTGGAATATGTGAACTTTTTTAGCAGAGCCTTCGAGGGGTGGGTCAAAGGCAGTCAGGTCACTACCTACCAGCAGTTGGTCGACCTTATATTATGGGAGCACCTCTCCAACAACTGCTTCATTGAACTACGACAGCACCTCCTCTACAGCAAGTTGACCGAGCCGCGAAAACTAGCGGTCGAAGCAGATCGGTGGGCGAGCACCCGTGTCCACCGGAACCCCACAGGAGAATACAGACAAGGGTCCCCGGGGAACCACCGGCCGCGAGGCGGCGGGACTGGCATCAGCCGAGGCCGAGACCTTCCGTCGGGGTCTTCGCCCGCCTCCGCTACCCCAGCCTCCGGCCCGAGGGGGGCCCATCCAGCCCGACCGGGGCCACGCCCCAACGTTACGTGCCACAAATGCCAGCGGCTGGGTCACTATGCCAATGATCCTCTCTGCCCCATGAACCAACGGGCCGGCACCCCCGGTCGACAAATCACTGCAGCCGCTCTGAGCGAAGAAAGAGATGAAGAAGAAGAGGTCCCTATGGAACCAGAAGAATGGGAGTCCGCGGCCATGTGCCTCGCCTCCCTGTGCAACAAAGACATGATCCCCCGGGACCAGATTCCGATCAACACCCAGAAGTACCACCAGTGGGTCACCATCAACGGACGCCGGGCCGAGGCTCTCCGTGACACGGGGGCCAGCATAACCGCCGTCCGCTGCCATCTGGTGACCCCAGAACAAATCTTGCCACACGTTCTGTGCCCTGTCCGGTCAGCAGACAATTCCGAGAGCCTGTGCCAGATGGCCCGCATCCCCTTCGAGTGGGGAGGAGTGTCCGGCATGCTGAAAGTCACCGTCCGAGACGATGCCCCAGTAGACTGCCTCCTAGGGAACGACCTGGAAAGTTCCCCCTGGGCACAGATCGAACGAAGAGAGCATCTGGGGATGCTAGGCCTTCCTGAATGGGTTTGCGTAACGACCCGATCCATGTCCACCCGGGACGCCGTCCCCACCGAAGACAATCTGCCCGAAGAACCGGAATGGCCGGCACCTCCGCCACCCGCCACTGCCACAACCGAACCCGAACTGGGGCCGCGGGGCCCCAGCCAGGAAGAACTTTCCGAGCTCGGGCCCCTTCCCGAACTAGCCCAGTGGCGCCAAGAAGGGGGCCCCACCCGTGAGCAGCTCCGTCAGGAACAAAGGACCTGTCCTTCCCTTGAGGGACTCCGACAACAAGCCGCCACACAAGCCACAGGAGCCCCCTCGGGGTCCCACTGGATCTATTGGGACCAGGACCTCCTGTACAGCGAACAGAAAATCGCCGAGCTGGGGGCCGGCCGAGTGCTAGTCGTCCCCCTCCCCTTCAGGGACTTTCTCTTAAACCTGGCACATGATGTGCCCCTCGTTGGGCACCTGGGGCAGGACAAAATCTACAGCCGCCTCGTGACCCACTTTTATTGGCCGAAGCTGCGCAGCGATGTGTACAACCACTGCCGAACCTGTCCGACCTGCCAAGCCAGTGGAAAGAGTGTGGGGGAAAATCAAAGCCCCACTCCAACCGTTTCCCGCGGTGACCACTCCCTTCGAGCGAGTAGGGATCGACATCGTGGGGCCCCTGGATCCTCCAACCTCTCAGGGGCACCGCTTCATCCTCGTCCTGGTGGACCATGCCACCCGCTACCCCGAAGCTATCCCTCTCCGGACTATCACAGCCCCCGTAGTGGGGCGAGCGCTCATGGGGATCTTCTCTAGAGTCGGCTTCCCCCGAGAGGTCGTAAGTGATCGGGGCACAAACTTTATATCCAAATATATGCGGTCCCTATAGCAACAGTGCGGGGTCGCATATAAGTTCACCACCCCGTATCACCCTCAAGGGAATGGACTGGTGGAGCGGTTCAATAGGACCCTGAAAGGAATGATCAAAGGCCTGGAAGAACCCCTCCGGCGCAAATGGGACGTTCTGCTACCGTGCCTCCTGTTCGCCTACCGGGAGGTACCCCAGAAGTCCCTGGGGTTCAGCCCCTTTGAACTATTATATGGACACCCTGTGCGAGGCCCCCTCAGCCTGGTCAAAGAAGGCTGGGAGCTGGCCGCCTCCGATGCTCCGCCTGATGTTTTCCGATACCTCTTGACTCTCCGCAACCAGACTCGGAAGTTCCGGGAACTGGCCGAGACAAACCTAAAAGCCAGTCAAGAGGAGATGAAGCGCTGGTATGATGAAAACGCCTCGTCCATTGAATTCGAGCCGGGCCAGCAGGTCTGGGTCATGACCCCAGTCGACCCCGGCGCCCTCCAGGACAAACGGACAGGGCCCTTCCGTGTGGTGGAGCGCAAGAGCCCCGTCACCTACCTAGTGGACATGGAGTCCCCCCGGAACCCCCTCCGGGTCCTACACGCCAACCGGCTCAAGCCCCACTTTGTCCGCCCGAACTGAGCCTGTTGTTGGCTACTGATGACAGGGCAGAGGACGACTCCGAGCCGCTACCAGACCTCCGGAGCACCTCCGAGAAAGATGGTTCGGTCGAGGGGGTCTCCCTCTCTCCCACGCTGACCCCCAAACAGCGCCAGGACTGCCAGAAACTGCTGGGTCAATTTGCGAACTTATTTTCCCTCACCCCCGGGGTCACACAGTGGTGTGTTCACGACGTTGACACCGGGGACAGTCCGCCCGTGCGGCACCGAGCCTACCGAGTCCCCGACCGAGTCCGGGGATGCATCCAAGCCAAAGTTTCCAAAATGCTAGCCCTAGGGGTAGTCGAACCCTCAGACAGTCCATGGGCCAGTCCCGTCGTCCTGGTCCCTAAGGCCGCCGCCCCCGGGGTGCCCCCGGAGCTGCGGTTCTGTGTCGACTACCGGGGACTGAATGCCGTCACCAGGACCGACGCCCATCCCATTCCCCGAGCGGATGAACTGATCGATCGCCTGGGAGCCGCCAGGTACCTCAGCACCTTCGACCTCATGGCCGGGTACTGGCAAATCGGCCTCACGCCAGGAGCACAAGAACGGTCCGCTTTCTCGACCCCGGATGGCCACTACCAGTTCAAAGTGATGCCCTTCGGCATGAAAAACGCCCCGGCCACCTTCCAGAGACTTGTGAATAGGGTGCTGGCGGGGCTAGAAGAGTTCAGTGCCGCCTATCTGGACGACATTGCAGTATACAGCCTTCAGTGGGATGAGCACCTGTCCCACCTCTGGAAGGTCCTGACGGCCCTCCAACGGGCCGGACTAACAATAAAAGCCAGCAAGTGCCAGATCGGTCAAGGGTCCGTGACCTATCTGGGACACCAAGTGGGGAGCGGCCAAGTGGCTCCCCTTCAACCCAAGATCAACGCCATCCAGGCCTGGGAGCCCCCCGTCACCCAGACCGCCGTCCGAGCCTTCCTGGGGCTCACTGGATACTATCGGCGGTTCATAAAGGACTATGGGAGCATTGTGGGGCCCCTCACAGAACTAACCTCCAAGAGACTACCCCCGAAGGTGCACTGGACCCCCGAGTGCCAAATAGCCTTTGAGACACTAAAAACTGCCATGTGCACCGCCCCTGTGCTCCAGGCCACCGACTACAGCCGAGAGTTCATCGTCCAAACTGACGCCTCGGAACACGGCATTGGGGCCGTCCTCTCCCAAATGAACTCTGACGGAGTCGACCTTCCGGTGGCCTTCATCAGCCGGCGCCTGCTGGCCAGAGAACAACGATGGAGCACCATCGAGAGGGAAGCATTCGCCGTCGTATGGGCCCTAAAGAAGCTCCGGCCCTACCTCTTCGGCACCCACTTCCGAGTACAGACCGACCACCGGCCCCTGCGGTGGTTGATGCAGATGCGGGGCGAGAACCCCGAAGTTGCTACGTTGGTCCATCTCCCTACAAGGGATGAACTTCACCGTGGAGCATCGCCCTGGCAACGACCACGCCAACGCTGACGGCCTCTCCAGATTCTTCCGCCTTGGCGAGGAGAATCCCCAAGAAGATGGGTGACTCTCCCCTGCCTGCAGCTGGAGGGGACGTGTGTTGGACCCGGCCTCGTGGCGTGGTCCTACCCCTCCCGCATGGCGGGCCTCAAACGACATCGGCCCTCCATCCAGCCCGGGTCGGCCCTGGGCACCCCTCTGCACGACCTACAGCCCACCAGATCCGCCACCCGGCAGCCCCACAACCCCGACACGGCACACTCGGGCCGCCCCAGCATTGCTGGTCCGGTGCCATCACGGACCCACATTCCAGGCCCGACGCCATCTTGGGCCCATCACGTCACAGACACGTGGTCCCGGCCCAGCCGCGGCCTCGGCCCCCGTGAGCCCGCCATCGAGGCACCAAGAACCTCCGGGTGGTAGAGTGGCCACTCAACCAGAGACAAGGAGAGGGGAGTTTTGATGGCTCTCCAACCGTCCCCGGACGCCTGGTATCGATCGCCCTCCGGCCTCCCTGGGTGCTGGCTCCACCCCCCTGCTGGGTATCTGGACACGATCATCCCGGCCCCTCTGACCCCCAGGCGAGAGGGTCCTGACATCAAAGGACTCCAGACCTATATCTGGGCCAGCCCCGGAGTAGGACGGCAGTTGTATCCCGGAGTCAAGAAGCCCTGCTGACGCTGACGGCTGACCCTGAGACGAACTCACCTTGTTGTTCTACCTGGAACCTGCTGGCGCTGCCGCGGTCCATCTTCGCTGTAACCACCTTGGAGCCTGCTGGCGCTGCCGCGGTCCATCTTCGCTGCAACCACCTTGGAGCCTGCTGGCGCTGCCGCGGTCCATCTTCGCTGTAAACCACCTTGGAGCCTGCTGGCGCTGCCGCGGTCCACACTCGCTGAACCACCTTGGAGCCTGCTGGCGCTGCCGCGGCCCATCTTCGCTGTAACCACCTTGGAGCCTGCTGGCGCTGCCGCGGTCCACATTTGCTGAACCATCTTGGAACCTGCTGGCGCTGCCGCGGCCCATCTTCGCTGTAACCACCTTGGAGCCTGCTGGCGCTGCCGCGGTCCACACTCGCTGAACCATCTTGGAACCTGCTGGCGCTGCCGCGGTCCACACTCACTGAACCATCTGAGAGCCTGCTGGCGCTGCCGCGGCCCCACCTTCCGGAAACCCCCCAGCTCGAGGATTGAGAGCTGTGAGTAGGGTCCCCTTGCAAACGACCATCTATAAGACTGTCCCGCTACCTCACCCCTTGTCACGAGACTTTCCAGATCCCTGGATCTGCTGTATATATTGAACCGATACTTATTGCCAGATAAAGCTTGAAAACTCTATCTACGTGTGGTGTACTTTTGTAGTGGTGTGGTTACTCTGCTGTACGATTCTAGGAGAGGGCCCTCACGTCGGAGGCCCCTCGACATTGCTCGGTCTCTTCTCTGAAGGAAGGGTAGACCTAGGGGTGGTCAGTCAGACACCTTCTGCCGCCCCCGTGTTCGCCTTTCTAACACCGTGTGATAGCCAGGCCGAGCACGATGCTTCACTTCAGAAGAGTGCAGGTTCAATAATGAAGGTCACAGAGCTGCAGCCGTGTGATAGCCAGGCCGAGTACTTCACTTCAGAAGAGTGCAGGATCAATAATGAAGATCACAGAGCTGCAGCCGTGTGATAGCCAGGCCGAGCACACTTCAGAAGAGTGCAGGATCAATAATGAAGGTCACAGAGCTGCAGCTGTGTGATAGCCAGGCCGAGCACACTTCAGAAGAGTGCAGGATCAATAATGAAGGTCACAGAGCTGCAGCTGTGTGATAGCCAGGCCGAGCACGATGCTTCACTTCAGAAGAGTGCAGGATCAATAATGAAGGTCACAGAGCTGCAGCTTTGTGATAGCCAGGCCGAGCACACTTCAGAAGAGTGCAGGATCAATAATGAAGGTCACAGAGCTGCAGCTGTGTGATAGCCAGGCCTAGCACGATGCTTCACTTCAGAAGAGTGCAGGATCAATAATGAAGGTCGGGAGCTGCAGCTGCGTGACAGACAGGCCGAGTACTTCACTTCAGAAGAGTGCAGGATCAATAATGAAGGTCACAGAGCTGCAGCTGTGTGATAGCCCAGCCGAGCACACTTCAGAAGAGAGCAGGATCAATAATGAAGGTCACAGAGCTGCAGCTGTGTGATAGCCATGCCGAGCACACAGCTTCACTTCAGAAGAGTGCAGGATCAATAATGAAGGTCACGCAGCTGTGTGATAGCCAGGCCGAGCACACTTCAGAAGAGTGCAGGATCAATAATGAAGGTCACAGAGCTGCAGCTGTGTGATAGCCAGGCCAAGCACACTTCAGGAGAGTGCAGAATCAATAATAAAGGTAATAGAGCTGCAGCTGTGTGATAGCCAGGCCGAGCACACTTCAGAAGAGTGCAGGATCAATAATGAAGGCCCCCGAGCTGCAGCTGTGTGATAGCCAGGCCGAATACTTCACTTCAAAAGAGTGCAGGATCAATAATGAAGGTCACAGAGCTGCAGCTGTGTGATAGCCAGGCCAAGCACACTTCAGGAGAGTGCAGAATCAATAATAAAGGTAATAGAGCTGCAGCTGTGTGATAGCCAGGCCGAGCACACTTCAGAAGAGTGCAGGATCAATAATGAAGGACACAGAGCTGCAGCTGTGAGATAGCCGGGCTGAGCACACAGTGTCTGTTCACCAGATACGGATTATTAATGAAAGTCTCCAACATGCATGCGGTGTGATAGACAGGGTGAGCACGCGGCTTCTCTTCAGGAGAGTGAGGAATCATTTATAAAAGTCACTGAGCCGCATGTTGTGTGATAGACCAATCACTATTTTACATTCTCGGACGACGATTTTTTGATAGCTGATAGAGCCGAATTGTGACTTGATTGTTCCACAAAAGAAATGAAAAAAAGATTGATTGCACAAAAATAATATAAAGGTAGAACCAATCACGATGCTATAAAATGTACACAATAATGACTACGTTTTACATATTAAAAAGAAAGGCATGGTTGTAGATATGTAACAGAATAAAAAAATATTTGGATTTTGGCATTTGACTGCTGATTGTAAAGAATTGAGATTGTTCCCCTAAACTCAAGATAATTTGTGGTCAGCAGGGAGTCTAATAGAGGAGGCATTAGAAGGAGGTCCTGTCTCGACAGCGTGACTGCTGTCAGCAGGGAGTCTAGCAGATTTGGCATTAGAAGGGAGTCCTGTCTCGACAGTGTGACTGCTGTGAGCAGGTGTCTGGCAGAGGTGGCATTAGAAGGGGGTCCTGTCTCGACAGCGAGACTGCTGTGAGCAGGTGGTCTGGCAGAGGTGGCATTAGAAGGGGTCCTGTCTTGACAGTGTGACTGCTGTCAGCAGGGAGTCTGGCAGAGGTGGCATTAGAAGGGGGTCCTGTCTCGACAGTGTGACTGCTGTCAGCAGGGAGTCTGGCAGAGTTGGCATTAGAAGGGGGTCCTGTCTCGACAGTGAGACTGCTGTCAGCAGGTGTCTGGCACAGGTGGCATTAGAAGGAGGTCCTGTCTCAACAGTGTGACTGCTGTCAGCAGGTAGTCTGGCACAGGTGGCATTAGAAGGGGGTCCTGTCTCAACAGTGTGACTGCTGTCAGCAGGTAGTCTGGCAGAGGTGGCATTAGAAGGGGGTCCTGTCTCGACAGCGAGACTGCTGTGAGCAGGTGGTCTGGCAGAGGTGGCATTAGCAGGGGTCCTGTCTTGACAGTGTGACTGCTGTCAGCAGGGAGTCTGGCAGAGGTGGCATTAGAAGGGGGTCCTGCCTCGACAGTGTGACTGCTGTCAGCAGGTAGTCTGGCACAGGTGGCATTAGAAGGGGGTCCTGTCTCAACAGTGTGACTGCTGTCAGCAGGTAGTCTGGCAGAGGTGGCATTAGAAGGGGGTCCTGTCTCGACAGCGAGACTGCTGTGAGCAGGTGGTCTGGCAGAGGTGGCATTAGCAGGGGTCCTGTCTTGACAGTGTGACTGCTGTCAGCAGGGAGTCTGGCAGAGGTGGCATTAGAAGGGGGTCCTGCCTCGACAGTGTGACTGCTGTCAGCAGGTAGTCTGGCAGAGGTAGCATTAGAAGGGGGTCCTGTCTCAACAGCGTGACTGCTGTCAGCAGGGAGTCCGGCAGAGATGGCGTTAGAAGGGGGTCCTGCCTCGACAGTGTGACTGCCCTCAGCAGGGAGTCTGACACAGGTGGCATTAGAAGGGGGTCCTGTCGCAACAGTGTGACTGCTGTCAGCAGGGAGTCTGGCAGAGGTGACATTAGAAGGGGGTCCTGTCTCGACAGTGTGACTGCTGTCAGCAGGGAGTCTGGCATAGGTGGCATTAGAGGGGGGTCTTGTCTCGACAGTGTGACTGCTGTCAGTAGGTAGTCTGGTAGAGGTGGCATTAGAGGGGGTCCTGTCTCAACAGTGTGACTGCTCTCAGAATGGCTCTGCTTTCGGCGTTCACATGACTGACAAGGTTTCTTTGAGATGGGACTAGCTCTCTTGTGTTGATGGAAAGAGAAGTGCTACTTGTGATACAAAGATCTGGGCTTCACGTCTTTTAATTCAGTCATTTTTGTCCAACCAATGTATCATTTCTTAGGTAAGTTAAAAATATGTCTGTGGCTTGGCACTCCTCTTTTTAACAATTCATAAAAATGACATAAAATGTTCAGTACTTGTACGTATTCTGCTACAAGAGAGATGTAGACATAGATTTGTCATATTCCAAAGAGACTTTTTTTAAGGGTCTTATTTAGTGCAACTTTATATACTGGGTGTTAGATTGTGTTATATCTAGAACAACCGTGTCTGTGATGGACGTGGAATAAAGGAGTCGAGTACAAAGAGTTTCTCAGAAAGCTGTGAGCACCTCGAAAGAGTGAACAGTTATAAAGCTAAGGTTATTTAAGGGTTGGCTTTTTTGTCGACATTTTTATGCCATAATCATATCCAGAATGTCGGTCTTCCTGTATCCAGGTCTAACCAAGTGTTTTAAGCTTTTTCTTAGTATGGAAGGAAGGCTGTTCCTTAAAGCCCCTCAAAGAACATACAGTGCTAAAGTCTGAGCAAAAGCAATCTATGGAGCCCTCCGCTGGTGTTACTGAGCAGCACCTGCTTGAGCTGTTGTCGTATGTAACTTGTGAAAGAGAATTCTGTGGGTTCCTCTGGGGAATAATCATTCCATAGTCCTACAGAAGCTTAACTTTAAATGTATAATTGACTATAATGGAACTGAAAGCCCTCCTGGACTGAGCCTAGATAGGGATAAGTAAGTAGTCTGTACTGATGATTGTCTTTGTTACCTAACGAGCTCGAGTGTGGATGATTGGCACAAGGATCGCTGTCATCACACAGTTTATCCAGCTCAAATCTGTGTATGGAATTGTGTTAAAATGTCCTCATTTTGTGCACATATTCACTCCAGTACTTCTAAAGCCAGGGCACCATATCTAAATATTCATACAATTGAATATAAATACTAGTGAGGCTGAGTCATTTGGAAATTTTAGAGAACCATTTGACACAAAAAATAGTGATATGAAATTAATTGCATTTGGTTCTTTTGATTGCGTAAAACTTTTCTGCCCCTGGTTCTCTTTAAAACAGGTGCTAGCCGAAAAGCTAGTTTGAGATACAGCCTAGCACACTAGTTCTATGACCGTAAAATGCCAGAAAGAGCATAGCACATCTACAGCGCCAGAGTTCCATCCACCTTGGCACTTTTGGTATGGAAGTCTTTGTGAACCAATGATATTCAAGTAAAGAAAGATGGCTCCCTATCGACTTGGCTACCTGTCCTGTATGACATGGTGGGTGTTCACCGAGAAATGGTTTCTCAAGCTAGGTGGCGGGCACGCGGATGCTCAAACTAATTTAAAAGGTAGTTTGATTGATGAACAAGACAGCTGTCCCTAGCTTTCACTGCAGTGTACAGAATAAAAAGGTCAAACATTTCTGAAACACCTAGTTGCTGACTCCGGAGGGGAGGATCAAATGATAAGAAAGTGGCAATTTGCCAACAGTTATGTATTGAGATACATTTTCACTGTATTAAAGCCCTTAAATGGCTTGTAATTGCTGGTAAAAGTCCGGAGCTCCAACATTCCAATGTTTGTCTTCATGTTTTTCTCTTTTTAATTTAGAACATTCTACCCTTAGTGGGTGGAATCTTCTAATTGCCTTATAGCCCTTCTGCCTCTGGATATACGGTCGTTAAAGGTCCTGAATCCGCTACGGGCACGAGACGCAGACCCTCGTCAGTGCGCCATATTAAAGCCTGCCTGATCAGAATAGTGTGTTTGCCAATCATGTATTTGATTGCATTCTTAAAACAGTAATTAACTGCAATGTTTAAATGAATCTAGACATATTTAAACATTGTCAATTGAATAGAATAATTATGAAAAATTCTGAGGGTAGCCCGACGATGGCTGTGGGGTTGGGGGCATGGCATTAAAAGGTTTTAAGACCACTGGTCTAGGGTGTTCCTCATCGGAGAGGTGGGAGGGGCCTGATGTAACACTGTTGAGTAGTCAACTCTTAAAGGGAAGGGTTCAGAGACTCAAAGCCGATGGATTTCAATGTCAAACCTGTTTATCACCACCTAATCATCCTTACAATCGCAATAAGTGACAGGATGAGGCCCCCTCCTCCCATGTCCAGATGGGCTGCTGGCTGAGTATATCCAGCACAGGTTTGGAAATCAAGGTTTGAGATGTAAAACATGAAAGTAATAGAAACATGTACGCTTTACAAAGGAACGATGATTGTGATGCCAAGCCCTGTGTGGCACTGTTAGTACTGCTAGCAAGAGTGTGTACATTTATCTACTAACAGCGCCGCTCCATGGGAAAGGTCAGCCGTCCCTCATCATACCTGCAAACCCACCCTATTCTAGACCCTCTCCAGCAGCACCTGTAGGCGGCTTGCCAGTGACCAGTAAACTCTCTCTCATAAACCCACCCTATTCTAGACCCTCTCCAGCAGCACCTGTAGGCGGCTGGTGAGTGAACACTAAACTCTCTCGCATAAACCCACCCTATTCTAGACCCTCTCCAGCAGCACCTGTAGCAGACATGGGGTGAACAATTCAGGATAACGCAACAAAACTAGTGATGCTGATCGACCCTGATCACAGGCACAGAGCTGCTGGTCCTAGAGATCTACGAGGACTAGTTTGATCCCGTGTGGGGGCAGAAACTTCACTGGTTCCTGTCCAGAAATGCTGAGTGCTCACAAGGGACAGACAGACCTTCTTCTGGAAGATCATGGGCGTTGAATGCGTATGACCGATGGCCCTCTCAAAATAATTTACTGACAGTACATATGCCACTAGTACAGCGGCTGGTGTCAAATTCTTGAAGGGGGGAAGAGTCATTTTCCCTAAACCGCTGCAGTTTGAGCTGACCCTAGAAAACCACTCAAACTTCAAGCAACTTGGATTCCACTGGTACTTTTGGTCGGGCACCGCCAGAACCTCCTTTAGGCTTACTTCAGGAAGTAGTGGGTTTGAAACTCTGACTTGGATTACAGTCCCGCTTTGTGTAAGTATTTATTTATTTTGTTTTTATTTTGAAGGTGTTATATAGCACGAAGCAGACTTGCGAGTATCAGAGAGCTTTACAGGTCATCAATAGAAGGCAAGATATAGTATACAAAGACACAACCAATAAAAGATACAGTCATATATACAGGCAAAAATACAGTAAGTAGTCATAGAGTTCACATGAATTTAGCCATGAGGATAGCTTTCACTTCTCTTTTGAAGGAGGCAGTGGAAGGGTTCATTCTTGTTTCACTGGGTAAAGCGTTCCATATCCTCGGAGCCATACCAGAAAAGGACCTGTAATAAGTTTTTTTTCTGGGCAAATCGTTGAGGTTGTAGGAGAAGAGTATTGGCACTCCTGGAGGCTCTGCTGCCCGCAGAGACCACCAGTTTCTGAGCTAGGTATTGTGGGGCGTTGTGGCAGAGGGCCTTGTACGTCATGCAAGCGATTTTTAGATGAATTCTGGCTTCAAACGGTAGCCAGTTGAGGGCTCTCAGGTCTGGGGGGCTGGGGGTCAGCGGGGCTGTTGATGACCTTGGGAGGCCGCATAAGGTTACTGCTCCATATTCCACGCGGGGGATTACTAGGGCTTGAACTGCTTGTTTGAAGTTGTATGCGGGCAGAAAGGGTTTCAGTTTTTGAAGGGTCTTTAGATGGAAGTTGCCTTTTGTTGAGGCACTAATGTGTTTCTGCATCTTTAAGTTATTGTCCAGCGTTACCCCCTAGAAATTTCGCTGAGTCAACTATGAGCGGTTGTCCATTTAGAGCTGTTAGGTGCTTCATCCAATCCATGATAGTGTGAGTTTTGTTAGGGGGAGCGATTAAAATGAATTCCGTTTTGAGGTATTTAAGTTGCAGATAGTTTTCGGCCAGCCAAGTTTTAATTTTTTTTGTAGTGTGCGGTTTGATGTCCTCCAGTGAGTATATCTTGATGTATATTTGGGTATCGTCTGCATACATGTGGAAGTATATCTTGGTGAGGCTGAGAAGATCAGTAAGAGGTTCCATGAACAGGTTGAACAGGTTGGGAGAGAGGGAGGAGCCTTGTGGAACTCCCAGTGTGATGGGCATGGGGATGGACAGGGGTTGGTTGACCTTGAATCTTTGGGATCTATTTTGGAGGAAGGAGGCGAACCAGTTAAATACATTTCCAAACATTCCCATTCTGTGTTTCAGGAGATCAAGCAGGTTGTCGTATTTGACGGTGTCAAGAGCTGATGACAGGTTGAGTAGGATTAGTAGACAGTCTTCATTTTGGTCGAGGATTTTTAGAGCGTCGTCTAATATATGTGTCATGGCCGATTCCGTGCTGTGATCTGCTCTGAAGCCTGATTGAAATTGGTTCAACAAGTTGAATCGATCAATGTGCTCAGATGTATATTAATGCATTTTTCCAGGAGTTTGGCTTACATAGGGATATTAGAGATCAGACAATATTTATTAGGGTCCGAGGGGTCCGCTGTAGTTTTCTTAAGGATAGACGAGACCTGCCCAGTTTTCAGGATTTCTGGAATGGATCCTTGAAGAAGGGATGTGTTAATGATCTTGGCCCAGAGGGGTAGTAAGAGAGGAATTACGTTTTTTAGGTAGTTCGCAGGGAGCGGGTCAGTGAAGTGATTGGAGGGTTTCAGCGCGTTTAGTGTCTTTAATATGGTGTCTTCACAGTAAGTGTTGAAGTGGGACCAAGTTGCTTTGTTTTTTAGTTTAAATAATGGGAGGTTATTCGCAAGAGCATCAGCCAGGGGCAGTGATGGGCTCTTTTTCAAGTCTGAGATGGATATTAGGTCCTTGAGTAGATCTGATTTAATGGATTCCGTCTTAGAGGCGAAGAAGGAGGCAAATTCATCACAGTTGGGTAGAGAGAGTGGGCTGGCGTTGAGGACATTAGGTAGGCTCTTAGTTTGGGATTTGATAAGATCCAATAGCTTTTTGGGGTGGTTCTTGGCTGGGTCTAGTTGACATCTGAAGAAATCGGTTTTGGATTTTCTGATCTTTCTAAAATAAGCATTCCTGGAAGTTCTTAGAAGTGTGAGGAGGTCGGCTGAGGGTGTAGCTCTCCAGCGTCGTTCAATTACTCTAAGCGAGCATCTGTCAACGTTCAGTCTCCCATCATACCATGGTTTTGAGTCTTTTGCGGATGTTCTTTTCAGTTGCAAAGGGGCCATTTTGTCTAGCAGGTTGTTCATGGAGTGAATAGCCATAAAGTTGTAGGGTGCTTCATAGGGTTAGCATTAGAGTTGGAATAGGAATGTCCCTTGCATTTATTTCGGAGTTTCATGAAGCTCGCACTCGACCCAGAGGTATCGGGGATCAGAGTGCTTTATATGAGCACCAATTGCATTTCAGATCAACACATTCATTTTTGTTAGGCACGTGGATATTGAATGATTTTGCCCAGAATCACAGGATGTCTCATGTGATGGATCGGAGTACTGTGCCTGAATGTAGCTAAACCAGAAGCCTTAAATGTACGAGATCAGCTTTGCTCAGTTTGACTTCTAATTATTATAGCAGCGCTCCAGCATTTGACAGCTCAGAAAGCTATAAAAATGTGTGACTGCATTTCATTACAGTGATGCGGACCACCACATTGAAATGTGTTAGTCTAACCCCTGATGCGTGGTGCTTGTCAGGCCTGTTCCCCTCAACGCAGGAATCCTTGCACTATGGGACAAGGCTGCCTGCATTGACGCTACGCAGCTAAATGTAGCATCTATGATTTGGCTGCCTATAAGTGCCACTGAGAGGCATAACAGTGTTGGTTGACTGACCACCCGCTTCACCTGACTCAGACGTATAACGCATTGCTGACACCTGCTCTTCTTAAGGAGCTGCTTGGAACAAAGTATGATCTGAACTCTGATTACACAGTGGAAGACCAGAGGGATACGCTCTGTTGACAATATAGTAGGGGACGGTGAGTTGGCCCCCTTTGCTACTCTCATGCATGATTATGGGCTGCCACAATCGCATCACTGACAGTACCAACAGCTCCTGCATAGCCTGCGACACATGCTGGGTGCTCCCCCTTATGATCTTGAGACTACCCCAAAGTTGCATTATATCCTGATGTGGAAAGGATATAAGGACACCATGGTGGGATTGTATGTTACAGCTGTGGACAGCCTTTTTTCGAGCACCACCACCCACAATTGATGCTGTTTGTTGGAGCAGAGTCTGTGCCTCCTTCTGTCTGAGCAGGACTGGCACGACCTTTGGAAAGACCATGGCAGTTTCCTCGAGGAGGTCAGGTTGAAATTCAGTTATGTCAAGGTCCTACACCACTGGCACTGGACGCCGGAGTAGATCTATAAAGCACTTTTCCGACGATTCCAATCCTGGAGGTGCTGAAGGTGTGGTGCACGGCTAATGACAATTTGCATTTCCTCCGGACTGTACAGTACTTTGTGCTACTGGGGCACCATTTTGTATAGCTTAATCACCAACCTAGGGGTGGCACCGCAATTCATGGCCCGTCTGACCTTGCTTCACAAAATGTAAATATTCCAGTATTTAACCGACCATTGGAAGAGTTAGCTGTCTATGGCCTTCGTAGTGGGAGTTGTCTTTTTGGGGGGCGACCATGGGGCCCGGCACCCTGACATTTTATTTTCCTGTTCCCATGTGCATTCCCTTGTGTTCCCCCTCGTCCTCCTTCCCTGATCATCTGCGGGATTTTCTGAGCCACATCACCTCTATCTAGAGGGGTTATTTCATTTATTGTTTTTCCTGTTATCAATGTTGTATCACAAGTTCTAGTTTACACAGTATCTTGAACTCTGCTGAATCAATAAACTTTCATACCTGTTATATGCTCATTGTATATGAAAAATCAATAAAGAATTGAGGTATATAAAATATACACAGGGAGTGGTGTCACTTAACATTTGACTTTGACAATTCAAAAGGAAGAGACATTACTGAATTTATAGACATGATCAGAACACATGCAATGTGATAAGATTGACAACCAAGTCTCACTAAAATAGACATTCAATGTAACATTCAACGGAACTGTGTGCAGTACTTATGGTGAAATATGAGAAACGTTTTGCCAACAAAATGTGGGACAGAGGGTCTGCTCTGTGCTGCGTAGTTACGTGTGAAGTTCTAGTTAATCCCCATAGTTTTGAAGAATGGGCCAGGTTTGAGTGAGACTTAAGACCAACCTCCAAATGTGTTAATGTAACTCGTGATGTGTGATTCTTGAGGGCTCTGATGTATGCACCTCCGAACTAATGTCACTGTCGAGGCACTCAAGGCTGCTTGCATGACAATGCTACAAAGAGATGACAAATTCAATGTTCAAAGGTGAATTGATGGCAAGTGCTGTATGATATAGGAGCCTCTGTGAAGGAGTAGAATATTGTAGAGTATTGAAATGCCCCTCCCCTGTTCTTCATACCAGTAATACCCACTCATTTTTATGATACAATGCAAAGTGTGTGAGAAATTTGTGGTCTGGTTCATATTTGATATCTCTATCTTAGGAATTAATTCTTTCAAAGATAAATAGCTTTATTGTTTGTCAGTGAATCTTTGTTGAGAGAGGGAGGTGGTTACTGTAAACAAAATAACAAAGCCTGGAAGAGGCCGCTATCTTGATAATTTAGGAGACAGTTGTACTCTTAAATCAGAAACTCGAAACCTAATTAGTGCCTACATTTCAGTCTTGTGCGAGGATATAAAACCGTATCAAATTTAAGAAATAAGCCACATTCAGAGAAAATTAGAAATAAGCTGTTCCTTTCATTCCTGCCAAGTACCATGCATCAGGCGCTAGACTAACGCATTTCAGTGTGGTGGTCCGCATCACCGCACTGAAATGTGAAGTCACGCATAAAGCGCCTGTGCCAGTCAAGCGCCGTGGATTGAGTGGGGGCTGGTCTTAAAATAATACTAGTGTTAGTGGGCCAGGCAGGCAGCCCGCGCTATTCAGAAGACTGCTTGGGAGCTGGGCTCTGAGCTGCCTGCTTGCTACAATGTACAGACTGGTTCGAATCACTGCGCAGTAACGCGGCTTACTTTCACTTGTCATGGGCTGCCTCCCGTGACACGTGGTCTCTGCTGCTGGTGCGGTAATGAAACTCGGCGGCTCGCTGCATTGCGATTGACCAACTTTCAGCCGTCTCACCACATCCCCGGGCGGCGGCGGAGTCACTTAGAACATTCGGACTGACTGCAGTTGATGGAGTGGTTAGTTCGAGCTCCCAGATCACTGGGACCCATGACTGTGAAGTTGAGTCCACTACGCGAGAGAGGGAAGCCAGGCGGCAGGCATCAAGTGAAATGCAGCTGCTCTTGAGCTGGCCACCACTGAATTAATTTCAAGTAAGTGTTTGCTTAACCCTGCTAGGAGTCAGTGAGGGCCATAAAATAACAATTGTTGCAAGTAACCAATTTTCAAATCTGTGCTTGACTTGCCTTCTGACCTCCATGTGCCACACACACACAAGTCACACCCACACTTGCAGTCAAACACAAACTTGCACCTAGCGGCCAGTCAGTGACACACACACACAAAATGTACGGCACAACACCTTTCTCAGGCCGGCTGATTTAACATGATTTCTCTGGCCTGAACGCTCACTTGACACTGTTTACTAATGCCACTACACCTGATCTATCATCTTCCACATAATTGCCCAGTGGCTCCACGAGCCTGTGACTAAGGGGGTTATTAGGATGGCGTGCTGACCTGGGTCTGCCAGCCATCCCTGCGGTTTTGGGACCGGCAGCCAGACCTGCGGCGGTCCCGCACCGCAAATTAGTTTGCGACCGCCACCATGGCGGTTGCATTCCTCAATTTAACATTGCGGCGGGTGCTGCTTACAGCAGTACCAACCGCGATGTTAAAATCGCATTTCTAACATTTCCCTGCACCACATTGCAGGCACCACACGGTGCCTGGCACCAGGTGCAGCGAAATGTAGGGGGGTACTATAGATACCCCCAAGTGCACCCCACCTCCCCCAGATACACGGGGGGCCCTCAACGGGCCCCTAGACCCAATCCCTGATGCCGCCATGGGAAGGCCTTTAATTTCCCACATCCTAATATGGTGGACGGTGCCTGATAGGCACTGCCACCATATTAGTGCCCCTGCTCCGTCTGCCAGACAATTGTGATGACTGCTACCGGCAGAAATGCAGCGGACGGACTTTCCGTCCACTACGGTACCCACCGCCATCCTAATTTGGCGGTGGGTAAATCAACATTTGAAGGCGGAAGGATCGCCACCGCCGTCCCGGAGGTGGCGATCCTCCCGCCAGCATAATGAGCCTCTAAGTGTGTGCTTCAAAGAGCCTGAGGCTGCCTCGACCAAAATGCCTGGGGTGCATGCTACTGATCCAGTCTGCCCCCCCCCCCCTTAGTTTTCACTTGACTTTATCCTGGTGAGCCAACAGCAAAATTGTGCTTTACTTGGGTGAGGATAGGAAATTAAATTCAGCGCTCTCAAGAGGCTGGTAGGTGTCTCTCGAAGGTAGTGCCCATGTTTGTGAGGCAGCTCATACCCGGATGTATACGTGTGGTACATGAATGCTAGCTAAACTAAAGTGCAGCAAAAATACACCAATTATTGGAGCATGTGGATGGAAAATAGAACAGGTAGTTTATTTTGTATATTTACTAATTCGTGCTGAGCTGCCTCGAGTTGAACTAGCCATTCCTTGAAATACTTCGAAACAACTGTGTAATTGTTGAGGAAGACTCATTTATAAAATTATAAACACTACAGCGCACTAGCTGTTGGCTATGCCTGAGACTTCTCTGTGCCTCAGCCTGAGGCTTAATGCGTTTCAAGTGCTTTGCAGCAGTTTGAAAGATTTTTTTTTTGCTCAAATTTAATTTAATTAAATATGTTTCCCTCGTCTTCATTGCTTGATTTTTTCTCTCGAAAAAAGTGTCACTCATTTGTCATTGAAATGGACTCATAATCACACTGAAATTATGAAAATGTCACACATAGCAATATGAAACCTTGGCAGCTATGTTCTTTAATTGTCGCTTTGACACATGACCTATGCTGCATTGTCACTGATCTGGTGTTTAAAACTCCATGGTATTTTCCTCTGTTTACTTTCCTACGTATCACGCTGTGGATTTGAAAAAAACTGCAAATAAAGAAGTAAAAAAAATTAATACGCTGTCCAGTTTCATTACAAAACGAACCAAAATACTTATATATTCATTGAAATACTGATATATTCATTGAAGTTCAGATATATTCATTGAAATACGGACTGTCGCTTCCAGTTGTCACCTTTCTGTAAATATTCTTAAGTCCTTTACTTCAGTGTTTGGAAGATGCTCATCTGAAGTAAAGCTACAAATACTTTTTTACAGCAGCAACCAAGTGTGAGGTCCTGTACATCAACTGTCTGACCCTTAAAAACATTCACGTCTGTGACATCTGAAATCCCAGGTCTTTACAGGTATAAGTGCTTGTTTGTGTGAAATGTATGTTCGAGGCATGTGGGCTGCTGAATTCATATCTATAGCATAGATCGCCGCCTAGTGTTGGGTCCAGATGATTGCACATTGTTGTCCTTGAAGAGTCTTCGAAGTATCACGAGATAGGTGGCTCCTCCCCTGGACTACAGTGCGCATGGGCATCGACTCCATCCTCAGATTGTTTTTTTCCGCCATTGGGTTCGGATGTAATTTCGTCTCGGAATCGACACAAACTTTTTTAGAGGCCAAAAGGCCTTTTTCGAACCGTCGGTATTGTTTGCGTTCGGTCCCCGGTTCGCTTCCAACTTAGTTCGAGTCAGATATCCAGGGAGTCGTTTGACTCTTCGGTGATCGAGGCCCAGTCGACGCAGCAAGACTTTCGACGGCATGGAACGGAGTCCGTTCAAGAAATGTCCCGTGTGTGGATCGAAGTATCCACACATTGACGTCCATCCAGTGTGCAATAAGTGCCTGTCGCCGGACCACGACGAAGCCAGCTGTATGGCCTGTTCCAGGTTTCGTTCGAAAAAGACGATTCGGCGCGTGGTGCGCCTCGAGGCCCGGCGCTCGGCCCCAGCACCGGTGGACATCTTCGACGACGAAGAAGCAGATGGACAACAGGTTCAGATACAGATTTCGCCTCCAACGGTGGACATCGAATGCGACTACGAAGCGGATGTCGGAGGCCAAGACGTAGAAGTCGTCGACGAGGTAGGAGACGACGACGAGGCCTATGGGGCCATGGAAGATAGCTCAGAGGAAGAGCTATGCCCCGTTCGAACAATTACAAAGGCTCAGGTCGAGGGATCGCCACATGGCCTTACCCAAGACCCCATACCTGCCTCCACAGCCTCGCCTTCTGGCCCGGCTACGGACACTTCGGCGGAGCCGCCATTGTCGAAAACGAAACTGAAACTGAAACCATCGGTATCGACAAAAACAAAGATGGTCGAAGCGCCATCGAAACTGAAGACATCTGCTCCCACGTCGACGCCATCGTCTTCCGAGGTGCCGGGGCACTCGAAGTCGAAGACAGCCATCGACCCGGTCAAGGTGCCGAAGTTGGTCAAGGTCGTCGAGCCGAAAACGAAGAAGGCCGTAGACTCGGAGTCCAGCAAGGTCGTCGAGCCGAAAACTAAGAAGGCCGCCGACTCAGAGTCAAGCAAGGTCGTCGAGCCGAGGTCCAAAAAGGCCGTCGAGCCGAAGTCAGGCAAGGGCGTCGAGCCGAAGACTAGGACCCCGACGCCAGTGGTCAAGGCCGCCGATCTAAAACCGTCGGCGTCGACGTGTTCTGCCATGGACAGCGATCGTAGCGCCCCGAAGCAGGATGCTCCTACGCCTCGAGCTGAAAAGCCAAAGTCATCGACACTCGGGTCCTCCCCTGGGGGTGGACTGAGGTCAACTGCCGGGTCGACGAAACCATCCGCTTCCTTCACGAAGCAGGTCTCGGACTCCCTCAAGCGTCTTAGGGACAAGGCTTCAGCGTCGGAACCAAAGACACCTTCCACCCCGAAGCAAGCTGTCACAACGCCAAAGACTTCGGCGCCGCTACTCTTCACGTTGCCGCCAAAGGTGGCGCCGAAGGCCTTCGCACCACGGTCGGTGCCCAAGGACTCTGTGGTATCGAAGCCAACTCCCCCGGCTGGGGGTTTGAAGCATCGACCACCCTTACTGGAGGAGCAGTCGGAGCACTTCATCGATGCCGACACCGGGAAGCTTATGCTTTACAAGAGGAAAATCACGGCATCGCAGCCTTTGGAGTCATATACTATTCCTATGAAGCGCAAAAGGCCTGCTCCTTAATCCCAGGTCTTGGTCGAACCAATCCTTCCTCAGACCACAAGAATTGCAACACCCTCACCCACTTACTCTGATGGAGAGGATGCAGGGGAGCAGGATGAAGAATACAATTTTCCTGCCAACACGGAGCCTGATGAACAACAGGACTCGTGGGTGGAGGCAGGTGACCAAGGGGATCAGCACACCGTCCATGACCCTCAGGTGTACGCCTTCAAGACCTCTCCCACTGAGGATTCTGCGGCATTTAATGCCTTGATTGAGAGGGCAGCTAAAAACCACGACGTGGAAATGCATGCTGACCCTGTGGACGTTGAATTCCTCTTTAACACTTTCTCATCTGCTGAGAAGACTGTAAAGACTCTTCCAATGCTGAAGGGGGTCCTTAAGCATGCTGCGGACATTTTCAAGGAACCCACACGGTCAAGGGTAGTCAACCCTAGAATCGAGAAAAAATACAGACCGGCACCTGGCGATCCTACCTACATCAAGGGCCAGTTGCCATTGGACTCTTTGGTGGTTTCTAATGCACGCAAGAGGGCGAATTTGCAGACCACCGGTGAAGCTCCTCCCCCAGACAAAGAATCTAAAGTGCTGGAGGCATCAGGGAAAAGAGTAGCACCTCAGGCGGCCAATATCTGGCGTATCTCTAACACGAAGGCACTCTTGGCTAGATACGACAGGGCACACTACGACACACTAGAGACCCTGTTGCAGCATCTACCTGATCAATACAAGGAAGCAGGGGAGATGCTTATCCAGGAAGGGAAGCTCATCTCGAACGCTTCCATCAAATGTGCACTAGATGTTGCGGACACTGCTGCCATGGCAATTAACACCAGTGTGATGCTGATACGTCAAGCATGGCTTAGGATCTCCGGGTTTAAGCCGGAGATACAAACTACCATCCTTAACCAGCCGGTTAACCCTGACAGATTATTTGATCCTGAGGTGGATACCACCCTGGAAAAAATAAAAAAGGATACAGAGACTGCAAAGTCCATGGGGGCACTCCAGTCCCAGCAGTTTCGGAGAAGCACTTTTCGTCGCTCAGGCAATAGAGGTGTTACCAGAGGCCAGATGTCCCAGCAAACACAGTTCAATAAAGGTGGGGCGCAAACATCTTACACCAAGCAGAGTAGAGGAGGTTACCGGGGCAACAGCACCAAGGGCAGAGGCAGGGGCAACAACAACTCCCGTTCCTCCGCCTCCAACAAACAGTGACGCCCTGTCACTGCCCCCCGACCATTCCACACCTGTCGGGGGGAGACTCCAGCAGTTCCTGCCAGTCTGGAAATCCATCACCACAGACAGGTGGGTCAGGAAACCTATCCAGTTCGGCTATTGTTTGGAGCGAACATCCACTCCACCCAACATACCACCAAAACACTGTCCTATGTCAGCAGAGCATTTGCACTTATTGCAGCAGGAGGTTCTTGTCATGCTGCAAAAAGGCGCAATAGAGCTCGTGCCAGTGGAGGAAGAAGGCACAGGAGTGTATTCCCTGTACTTCTTAATCCCAAAGAAGGACGGGTCCCTCAGACCTATTCTGGACCTCAGGCCTCTGAACCAGTACATTCTCTCAGAACACTTCCACATGCTAACACTGCAGCAGGTTCTCCCATTGCTCAATCAGGGAGACTTCCTGCAACCTTGGATCTCAGGGATGCTTACTTTCACATCCCACTCCATCCATCCCACAGGAAATACCTCAGGTTCACCATTCAGAATCGGCATTACCAATTCAAGGTGCTTCCTTTCGGGGTGACCACAGCCCCCAGGGTGTTCACGAAATGTCTGGCGACAGTGGCGGCTCACCTCAGGAGACAAAACGTCCATGTTTATCCTTATCTGGACGACTGGCTGGTTCAGGCAAAGTCAGCCCAGCAGTGCGCCGCCGATATGTCCCACACCATTCACCTTCTTCACGGTCTGGGCTTCTCACTAAACTATCCGAAATCGCACCTTCAGCCAGCCTATGTGCGGCAGTATCTGGGCGCGACGATAGATACTTTGGCAGCCACGGCTCAGCCAAATTCAGCGACGATCGACAGCATCCAGTCGCTAATCCAAAAGTTCAGACCGCAACACTCTCTTCCAGCGAGAGTGTTCATGCAGTTGATAGGCATGATGGCCTCCTGCATCTTCATATTCCCGCACGCGAGGTTGCATATGCGTCCGCTCAAAGAATGCTTGGCACATCAGTGGACTCAGGCTCAAGGACAGTTGAACGACCTAGTGTTGGTGACCGGTCGGGCATACAACTCTCTGCATTGGTGGAATCCACACAACCTTTGCAAGGGCCGACCGTTCCAAGAGCCTGTGCCACAGATTATCCTGACGACGGACGCATCTTTCCAGGGATGGGGAGCTCATATGCTCCATTACACGGTGCAGGGACTATGGACGACGCAGCAAAAGAAGATGCACATCAACTACCTGGAACTGATGGCAATCTTCATGGCACTCAAGTCCTTCAAAGTACATCTGTGCAACAAAGTCGTGTTGATCCGGACGGACAACATGACAGCCTTGTACTACATTCAGAAGCAGGGAGGGACGCACTCTCCACAGTTGTCTCATCTGGCTCAGAGCATGTGGAAGTGGGCCATTCAGAGGAACATCTTCCTCATGGCGGAACACCTCCCGGGCAAGGACAATCAGATGGCGGATCTGCTCAGCAGGTACAGCCACCAAATGCACGAGTGGGAGTTACATCCATCAGTACTCCGCCCGTACTTCCAGCAGTGGGGTCATCCAGAGATAGACCTGTTTGCCACAAGGGAAAACGCAAAATGCCAAAGCTTTGCCGCCAGGTTCCCTCACCCACAGTCGCAGGGCAATGCGATACGGATGAACTGGTCAGGCAAATTTGCATACGCTTTTCCCCCAGCACCTCTCATTCCGCTGGTGGCAAGAAAGCTAAAGCAGCACTCGATGACACTCATCCTGGTTGCTCTAATGTGGGCACGCCAACCATGGTACACCACGTTTCTCGAACTCTCCGTGGTACCGCATCAAAGGCTGCACCTCGCACCTAGGCTCTTGACGCAGAACCATGGCGACATTCAGCATCCAGATCTGCAACAGCTCAATCTGGCGATCTGGCTCCTGAGGTCTTAGAATTTGGCTACCATGATTTGCCTCCTGAATGCATGGACATCATCCGGGAGGCAAGAAAGCCCACTACCAGAGCTTGCTATGCAGCGAAATGGAAGCGGTTTGTCATTTACTGTACAGAACACAACATCAACCCGCTACATGCATCCATTCCTAATATCATCTGCTATTTGTTACATCTTTACAAATGCAATCTAGCATATGCTTCCATTCGGATACACTTATCCGCCATAGCGGCTTATCTCCAAAACAGGCAGCATCTCTCTGTTTTCAGGGTGCCTGCCATTAAAGCCTTCCTAGAACGGCTGAAGCGGGTCATCCCTCCCAGGACCCCGCCAGCTCCTGTGTGGAACCTCAACGTGGTCCTCACAAGGTTGATGGGCCCACCTTTTGAGCCTCTACATTCCTGTGAGAATCAGTTCTTAACATGGAAAGTGGCCTTTCTCATTGCCATTACATCTCTACGGCGTGTTAGCGAGCTACAGGCACTCACTGTACAAGAGCCATTTATTCAAATTCATTCCAACAGGGTGGTGCTGCGCACTAACCCTAAATTCCTTCCTAAGGTGGTTTCGCAGTTTCATGTCAACCAAACCATCGAACTGCCCGCATTCTTTCAGAACCCTGAGACAGTAGCAGAAAGAATGCTCCACACTCTTGATGTCAAAAGAGCGTTGATGTACTAGATTGATAGAACCAAGGACTTTAGAAAGACACAACAGCTCTTTGTTGCCTTCTCAGCCCAGCACAAAGGCAACCCCTTTTCCAAAGCAGGTATAGCCAGGTGGTTCGTTAAGTGTATTCAGATTTGCTATCACAAGGCTAAGCGCACTTTAACGGTCCCCCCCAGAGCCCACTCCACCCGCAAGTTGGGGGCCTCCATGGCGTTCCTGGGTAATATTCCTTTGGAAGATATTTGTAGAGCAGCCACATGGTCTACACCACATACATTTACTAAACATTACTGTGTAGATGTGCACTCCAAACAGCAGGCAGCTGTAGGACAGGCTGTTCTTAAAACACTTTTTCAGACTTCTGCAGCTGGCACAGGCGGCCGCCGTTAATGGAGGGACTGCTATGTATTCTATGCTATAGATATGAATTCAGCAGCCTACATGCCTCGAACTGAATATGCTACTTACCAGTATGCATCTGTTCTTGGCATGTAGGGCTGCTGACATTCATATCACCCGCCCTCCTCCCCGGCGCCTGTAGCGGCTGCAGACTTTCTTGCATTTACTCTTAGGCATGGCCATTGTTTACACTATTACACTCCATCTTTGCCACAATGGCTAAAAACAATCTGAGGATGGAGTCGATGCCCATGCGCACTGTAGTCCAGGGGAGGAGCCACCTATCTCGTGATACTTCGAAGACTCTTCCAGGACAACAATGTGCAATCATCCGGACCCAACACTAGTCGGCGATCTATGCTATAGATATGAATGTCAGCAGCCCTACATGCCAAGAACAGATGCATACTGGTAAGTAGCATATTCATTACTGCTGGAGCTTGGAGGTAGCGGTTCCATCTGCGGCCACCAGAGGGCGCTCCTCGCCTGCTGATGAAACCACTGAGCACACATTGGATGAAAGGGAGAAGGGTTTCCTCTTCCAGGTCAGCGGCGGCAGAGACATCACCAGCAGCGGTGCTGACATCACTTCCTCCATGTGCTCTGTATCCAGCCTGCTGCAGAGGAGGAAGGAGCCCTGAATGTCTGGTCGGCAGTTACCTTCATCTTCAGACCCCCCCATCAGACCCCTGATCTGCCCCTGCCCCCCCTCAGACCCCCAAATCTGCACGTGCTCCCCCTCACCATCCCCCAGATCTGACCCCTCCTTCCCCCAGCCCCCAGCCCCAGGAGGAGGAGAGAGCCTGGACATGTCTACACAGGTCTCTGCTCAGGTAGGAGATTGTCAGCACCTTCTGCTGCGTTTGTAGAAATAGACTGAATAATCCTGGAGTGAATCTCTGCAGGAGCCGGGCTGAGCTGTGCTCTTCTATCCGGGGCCCCTGGGGCTGAGCTGGGCTTTTCTATCCGGGGGCCCCTGGGGCTGAGCTGGGCTCTTCTATCCGGGGGTCCTGGGGCTGAGCTGGGCTCTTCTATCCGAGGGCCCTGGGGCTGAGCTGGGCTCTTCTATCCGGGGGCCCTGGGGCTGAGCTGGGCTCTTCTATCCTGGGCCCCTGGGGCAGAGCTGGGCTCTTCTATCCTGGGCCCCTGGGGCTGAGCTGGGCTCTTCTATCGGGGCCCTGGGGCTGAGCTGGGCTCTTCTCTCCGGGGGCCCTGGGGCTGAGCTGGGCTCTTCTATCCTGGGGCCCCTGGAGCAGGGCTGGGCTCTTCTATCCGGGGGCCCCTGGGGCTTCAGCTGGGATCTTCTATCTGGGGCCCCTGGAGCTGAGCTGGGCTCTTCTATCCAGGGGCTGAGCTGGGCTCTTCTATCCAGGGACCCCTAGGGATGAGCTGGGCTCTTCTATCCGGCGGGCCCTGGGGCTGAGCTGGGCTCTTTTATCCGGGGGCCCCTGGGGCTGAGCTGGGCTCTTCTATCTGGAGGGCCCTGGGGCTGAGCTGGGCTCTTCTATCCGGGGGCCCCTGGGCGGCTGAGCTGGGCTCTTCTATCCGGGGGCCCCTGGGCGGCTGAGCTGGGCTCTTCTATCCGGGGGCCTCTGGGGCTGAGCTGGGCTCTTTTATCCGGGACCCTGAGGCTGAGCTGGGCTCTTCTATCCGGGGGCCCTGGGGCGGAGCTGGGCTCTTCTATCCGGGGGCCCCTGGGGCTGAGCTGGGCTAGTCAATCCAGGGGCGCTGGGGCTGAGCTGGGCTCTTCTATCCGGGGCCCCTGGTGCTGAGCTGGGCTCTTCTATCCGGGGCCCCTGGGCTGAGCTGGGCTCTTCTATCCGGGGCCCCAGTGGCTAAGCCGGACTCTTCTATCCGGGGGCCCCTGGGGCTGAGCTGGGCTCTTCTATCCAGGGGCACCTGGGGCTGAGCTGGGCTCTTCTATCCAGGGGCCAGTGGGGCTGAGCTGGGCTCTTCTATCCGGGCCCCTGGGGCTGAGTTGGGCTCTTCTATCCGAGGGACCTGGGGGCCTTCCTTCCGGCCCTGGGGGTGTTTGTGGGCATCATTTGTGTTAAAGAGGGGATCCTTGCACTGTTGCACTGCATCTTACTGCACTGTGAGGAAACTGTACACACTACTCTCCATTTTACTGCACTGTGAGGAAACTGTGCACACTACTCTCCATTTTACTGCACTGTGAGGAAACTGTGCACACTACTCTCCATCTTACTGCACTGTGAGGGATCCGAGCATGCTGCTCTACATACTACTGCACTGTGAGGAATCAGTGCCACTGCACTGATCTGTACTGCACTCTCCATGCATTCTACACCACATCCCACTGCACTGTGAGACACCTGTGCATGCTGCACTGCTTTTTACTGCATTGAGGAATCTGTGCACACTGCTTTTATTACACTTTAAGAAATATGTGCCTGCTGCACTGCATCTTACTAGATTTTAAGAAATATGTGCACGCTGCACTGCATCATACTGCAATGTGAGAGATCTGTGCACACTGTTCTGCATCTTACTGCACTATAAGAAATCTGTGCATGCTGCACTGCATCACACTGCAATGTGAGGAATCTGTGCATGCTGCACTGCATCTAACTGCACAATAAGAAATCTGAGCACGCTGCACTGCATCATACTACAATATGAGGCATCTGTGCACACTGTTCTGCGTCTTACTGCACTATAAGAAATCTGTGCACGCTGCACTGCATCATACTACAATATGAGGGATCTGTGCACACTGCACTGCATCTTACTGCACTATAAGAAATTGTGCATGCTGAACCGCATCATACTGCAATGTGAGGGATCTGTGCACACTGTTCTGCATCTTACTACTCTTTAAGAAATCTGTGCACGCTGCACTGCATCATACTACAATATGAGGGATCTGTGCACACTGTACTTCATTTACTACACTGAGTAATATGTTCACACCACACTGTTTTTTCTGTGTGATGGCTATATATGGACTGCACTGCTTTTTGTTGTACTGATGAATCTGTGCACACTGCACTGCTTTTTACTATGCTCTGTGTACACACTTCATTACTTGTAAGTGACTATGATAAAGCATTGCATGCTGCTATTTACTGCACTATGAGCAATATGTGCACACTGCGCTACTGTTTGCTACACCTTGAGAAATAATGGGACGCCGCACGGCTTTTTACTACTCAAGGAGAAATCTGTGTACACTTCAGTGATGTTTACTGTACTCGGGAATCTGTACACACAACGCTGCTGTATGAAAAATATGTGCACAATGGATTGTGCATTCTGAACTGCTGTTTAAAACACTTTGAAAAATCTTTTACCACTACTGTGCCCCTGAACTAAGTGCCAAGATTCTCACAAACATTTTTAATACTACAAGGGATCTCATCTTTCCTACTAGTTGGGCCAAGTGCACGATAGTACCGATCTTTAAAAAAGGACAGAGGACAGACCCGGCCTGTTATAGGCCAATCTCTCTCATTGATTCCAGTGTTAAAATCTTGGGAAGAGTCCTTTTAGGAAGACTGACTCAGCTTTTAGAAGGGAAGGGTGTCCTATCAAACGCACAATACGGTTTTAGAGCCAAAAGAGGAACCTTAGACCAGTGCCTAAACCTAGAATTGATCATAAATAAATACGCAATCGCCAAGGGGGGTTCTCTGTACATGGCCTTTATGGACCTCTCCTCAGCCTTTGACCTGGTCAACAGGGCTAAGCTGTGGAGGGTCCTTTTGACCATGGGCATTGACCCCCCTTTGGTTGGATACCTGGCTGAGTTACATAGGGACCTCATGACCTCGGTCAGAGTGACTGGGGAAGGGAGATGCACTTGCCACTTTAAGTCAGAGAGGGGGGTTAGGCAAGGGTGTATCCTTGCCCCCCTCCTCTTTTCTCTTTACATAAACGATCTCGAGGTAGTCTTGGCAGCATCCCACACCGATATCCCGCGTGCAGGTGAGACAAAGATACCTGTCCTCCTGTACGCGGACGACGCAGTCCTTTTGGCACGCTCCGGAGTGGCACTTAATAAACTCCTTTCATCTTTTGGGGACTTCATGTCCTTGTTGGACATGAAAACCAACACAGAGAAATCTCACGTAATGATTGCAGGAGCTGCAGGCAGGAAAAGAAAGTCGAAAACATTTTTTTGTGCTGGGAAAGAGGTCAGGAGAGTTCCATCTTTTCCATATTTAGGGGTGACCTTCAATGAAAAGGGCACTTGGGGCCCCCAGCATTCCGTCAAAAGCAACGCTGTTGCGAGAGCGGCAGCAGGGTTGCTTGGCTTTGCAAAAAAACTGGGAGCCCGCCCCATGGAAAGCATTATAAAGGTCTATAAAGCAAAATGTTTGTCTGTTGCCCAGTACGGTTCTGTTATTTGGGGGTACACTAATCATGACCAAATCCAGAAAGTAGAAAACAAATTTTTGAGAACCCTGCTTTCTGTCCCCCAATCGACTCCACCTATGCAATACATACAGAGCTAGGATTGGGCTATATAACTGACATTCTAAAACTAGCCCCAGTTATTGGATGGATGAAAACTTGGCTTAACCAGGAGCTTACATTAAATCACATCATCTTAAAAGATTGTTTAGCCCTGGACAGAGCCCAAAACATCCCGTGGGTAAAATATGTACAAACGCAGCTAATTTTAGCCGGCCGACCGGAGCTTTTCTCATCTCCAGATTTGATAAAGCAGGAAGATCTTAAAATTGTAAAAAATACCCTGTCAAATGTATATGTTATGGAGAGGGAAGCCATAGAGCTAAAAAAAAACATGGTTAGGAAACACTGTTTGTTGACATCTGTCCCAGGAATGGAACCATACCTTTCCCTGGTAACTAAACCATATCATCGCTTCCTTCTAACGAGATTCCGTTTTGATTTGATCCACTTCATTCTGGGCAATTTTAAAATATGGAATAGACCCGATAATGCTGAACCATGTGATTGTGATCACTTTTCCACCCAAGACGCGACTCACTTTACCATGTTCTGCGGCCATTATACTGAGATTAGAAAAAGATATTTGCTTCCAATTTTGCGCAATCTAGGTTTTACTCAGGTAAAACCAGCCTTGATGTTCCTGCAACTCCTTCCTAATGTAGGAGTAGCTTTTCATGTTGCTAGTTTTTTAGTTGCAGGAGCACGCATAAATAAGCACCGCACAAGAACTAGGCACCTTATTCCTGAATATTGATTTCCCTTTTTTATTTTCACTGATTTTAAATGCTTATATTCTTAACATTTTCGTATAACTCATTTTGTACATTGTGATTTTAGAGTCTCTAAATATTGATTGTCTGTTAAAATTATGTATTAATTCGTGTTCTGATGAAATGTTGCTATGTAATAATGCTCGTTCTTTTATGATTTTTAATAATCGAATAAAGATAATTGACTGACTGACTGACACTACTGAGATTTGTTCTGATCAATTAGTAATGTGTGCGTACCTCACTGCTTTTCTGCTACACTGTTGGAGCACTATTAGAACTATGAGAAATCTGTTATCCCCTTTGGTTTAAAAAATGCCCTTGTCACCTTCCAGACGTTGGAGAATCAAGTCCTGACTGGGTTGGAGTCCTTTAGTGCAGCTTATCTTGATGATATTGCTGTCTTTAGTTCCACCTGGCAGGATCACCTGATCCACCTTGGGAAGGTTTTAAAATCCCTGCAAACTGCAGGCCTAACCATCAAGGCATCCGAATGCCAGCTAGGGCAGGGCACTGTGGTGTAGTTGGGCCACCTTGTTGGTGGAGGCCAGCTACAACCCTTACAGCCCATGAGCAAGGTAATCCTGGACTGGGCATCTCCAACAACCCAGGCCCAAGTCAGGGCATTCCTTGGCTTGACTGGGTACTGCAGGAGGGTTGTGAAGGGATATGGGTCCGTTGTGACTCCCCTCATAGAACTCACCTCCAAGAAAATGCCCATAAAGGTAAACTGGACAGTTAGTTGCCAAAAGGCTTTTGGCACCCTGAAAGAAGCAATGTGCTCAGCACCAATTCTGAATGCTCCAGATTATGCCAAGCAGTTCATAGTGCAGACTGATGCCTCTGAGCCAGGGATAGGAGCGGTCCTATCCCAGACCAATAATGAAGGCCAAGACCAAACTGTTGCTTTTATAAGTAGAAGGCGTCTCCCCACGGATCAGCGTTGGAGTGCCTTTGAGAGGGAGGCCTTTGCTGTTGTTTGGTCCCTGAGACCATTCTTGTTTGGTACTCACTTCCTAGTTCAAACTCATCACAGACCTCTCAGATGGCTAATGCAAATAAAAGGAGAAAATCCTAAAATGTTGTGGTGGTCCATCTCCCTACAGGCAGTGAAAATTACTGAAAAAGCATATTCATTTCAATGTACTGTATTTGCTAACTGTTGCATCCTTCTGCATACCCTGTAAAATCAAACAAAGTACAATTTCTATTGCATTTTCAAACTGTTCTATATCCAGTAACTTATTACTGAAAAGTATTTAATGCATACCTGTGCCAGGTTTATTTGTCATTTGCTGACTGAGTGTGTACATCAAATGCTTAACACTGTCCTCTGATACTGCCTTACTGCTCGACCAAGCTACCACTTTAGAGAGTAAGGTTCTATCTAACTTTAACCTCTGCCTACCTCTGGGTTCACTTGGTCTCTATACACACTATACCTCATTTTTGTGTAGTATATATATAGCCAGTTTCCTACAATATGGCATTGAGTTTTTTTGCTACAAGTAATGGATGGGATGGAAGTCTCTGTAGGGTTTGCTTCCAGAAGCATGAAAGATTTGGAAACACAATATTCTGTAATAGAAAGTGATATGTTGTAATGCGTTTGGGATGTCGGCAAGTGTAAGCCATATCTCTTGAAAAGAAAATTTAGCTTGAGGACCGATCACAGACCACTCGTTGCTATTTTGTCTAGAATCCAAATTAAGATCCTCAGCCAGATTATCTATCAAATGATTGGAGTTTTAGTTTGATTAAAATTGCAGGATGAAAGAACATTAGAGTGGACTTTCTGTCTTGGTTACCATTAGATTTGTGTTCAGTAGATTTACAGGAAGAAATTGAGGCATGTATCATTGCATAAGTTGAAAATTTGGTAATTTGTTCCAATTTAATGGAATTGTGTGATCGGTTGAGGGAGGATACTGTATTGACCAAGGTCATGAATTTTGGGAAATTTGGGGGGCTGAGGGAAAAAACTTTGGAGAATTCTTTGCAATCTTATTGCAAGGTGGCGGATGAGTTATCTTCGAAAGGTGGATTGTTGGTAAGAGGTGATAAGTTAATTCCCCCAGGATGTTTCCACCAAAAGATTTTGGAGACAGCTCATGTAGGCCATCTGGGTATGAGCGCCACTAATCGCAGGATAAGAAATGATTTCTGGTGCCCTGGAGTGGATGTGGAGGTAGAAGGATTAGTGAGAAATTGTGCACCATGCTGTTTGAGTGATAAACATTTAGTGACCTCTGTGCCTACTGCTGTGCCTGTATCATGCCCTGGTAAGGTGTAGCAGAGAGTTGTGGTTGATTTTTTTTTTCCGACCCTTTTCATGTATTACCTTCCAATATGAGACACTTTATTGTCATGATGGATCATCTTTCCAGGCGGGTGGAAGTACGTGGTATAGCCGAACCCAACACAAACTCTGTGATTCCTTTTGGTTGTGAAGTGTTTGCTAAAGAACGGACTCTCGAGGAGCTGCTCACTGACAATGGAGTTCAATTTACTTCTTCCACCATGACAGAGATTTTAGGCAAATGTGGAGTGAAACATTTCCGCACGCCATTTTACCACCCTCAGGCCAAATAAAAGTGGAGAGATTCAAAAGGTTTCTAGTGGAGTGTATCCAGAGCATGGTGACATCCAGAGTTGACTGTGAAGTAACTACCAGATATTTAGTGTGGGTTTATAGATCTACACCTCATTCGATCTGTGGTAAAGCACCTTTTAAACTCATGACGGGGAGAAAAGAGGTGTCCTCGTTGTATCCCTTATTCGATCACTGGTAAAGCACAATTTAAACTCATGACAGGGAGAAAAGAGGTGTCCTCTTTGTGTCCCTCTTTCGATCTCTGGTAAAGCACCTTTTACACTCATGAGAGGTAGAAAAGTGGTGTCCTCGTTGTGTCCCTCATTCGATCACCGGTAAAGCACCTTTTAAACTCATGACGAGGAGAAAAGAGGTGTCCTCGTTGTGTCCCTCATTCGATCACTGGTAAAGCACCTTTTAAACTCATGAGAGGTAGAAAAGTGGTGTCCTCGTTGTGTCCCTCATTCGATCTCTGATAAAGCACCTTTTAAACTCATGAGAGGGAGAAAACAAATTAGAGAATTTGTTGGATAGTGACAGGGAAAAATTACTATCCCCACTCCAGTGAGTGCAACAGTAGGGAAAGCGTTGGATAGCGTAGGGGTAATAATTACTATTCCCACTCCAGTCAGTGCAACAGTAGGGAAAACATTGGATAGCGCAGGTGTAAACATTACTATTCCCACTCCAAAGAGTGCAACAGTAGGGAAAGCGTTGGATAGTGGGGGGGGGGGGATAGAAATTATTATTCCCACTCCAGTGAGTGCAACAGTAGGGAAAGCGTTGGATAGCGTAGGGGTAAAAATTACTATTCCCAGTCCAAAGAGTGCAACAGTAGGGAAAGCGTTGGATAGCGGGGGGTTACACATTACTATTCCCACTCCAGAGAGTGCAACAGTAGGGAAAGCATTGGATAGCGGAAGGGTAAAAATTACTATTCCCACTCCAGTGAGTGCAACAGTAGGGAAAGCATTTGATAGTGTAGGGGTAAAAATTACTATTCCCACTCCAGAGAGTGCAACAGTAGGAAAAGCGTTGGATAGCGTAGGGGTAAAAATTACTATTTCCAATCCAGAGAGTGCAACAGTAGGGAAAGCGTTGGATAGCGGGGGGTAAAAATTACTATTCCCATTCCAAAGAGTGCAACAGTAGGTAAAGCATTGGATAGCGGGGGGGGTACAAATTACTATTCCCACTCCAGAGAGTGCAACAGTAGGGAAAGCATTGGATAGCGGAAGGGTAAAAATTACTATTCCCACTCCAGTCAGTGCAACAGTAGGGAAAACATTGGATAGAGTAGGTGTAAAAATTACTATTCCCACTCCAAAGAGAATTTGTTGGATAGTGAGAGGGAAAAATTACTATCCCCACTCCAGTGAGTGCAACAATAGGGAAAGCGTTGGATAGCGTAGGGGTAAAAATTACTATTCCCCCTCCAGAGAGTGCAACAGTAGGGAAAGCGTTGGATAGCGTAGGGGTAAAAATTACTATTTCCACTCCAGAGAGTGCAACAGTAGGGAAAGCCTTGGATATTGGGGGGTAAAAATGACTATTCCCATTCCAAAGAGTGCAACAGTAGAGAAAGCGTTGGATAGCGGGGGGGGGGGGGGTACACATTACTATTCCCACTGCAGAGAGTGCAACAGTAGGGAAAGCATTGGATAGCGGAAGGGTAAAAATGACTATTCCCACTCCAGTGAGTGCAACAGTAGGGAAAGCGTTGAATAATGTAGGGGTATACATTACTGTTCCCACTCCAGAGAGTGCAACAGTAGGGAAAGCGTTGGATAGCGTAGGGGTAAAAATGACTATTTCCACTCCAGAGAGTGCAACAATAGGGAAAGCGTTGGATAGCGGGGGGTAAAAATTACTATTCCCACTCCAGAGAGTGCAACAGTAGGGAAAGCGTTGGATAGCGGGAGGGTAAAAATTATTATTCCCACTCTAGTGAGTGCAAAAGTAGGGAAAGTGTTGGATAGCGTAGGGGTTAAAATTACTATTCCCACTCCAGAGAGGGCAACAGTAGGGAAAGTAATGATTCCATATTAAAATGAAATTAAATTAATTATCAATACCAATAAAAAATGTATTAAAAATAATTACCAATTAATAATTAATTATCAATTAAGTATCAATACATATAAATACAAATAAATATTTACTTTATTACAATTAAATGGCTTCCCACCCTATTCCCCTATAAACCCACAACCCGCTCCCAAAAAAGAAAAAGAGGTGTGCTCGTTGTGTCCCTCATTCGATCTCTGATAAAGAACCTTTTAAACTCATGAGAGGGAGAAAACAAATTAGAGAATTTGTTGGATAGTGAGAGGGAAAAATTACTATTCCCACTCCGGTGAGTGCAACAGTAGGGAAAGCGTTGGATAGTGTAGGGGTAAAAATTACTATTTCCACTACAGAGAGCGCAACAGTAGGGAAAGCGTTTGATAGCGGGGGGTAAAAATTGCTATTCCCACTCCAAAGAGTGCAACAGTAGGGAAAGCGTTGGATAGCGGGGGGTACAAATAACTTTACCCACTCCAGAGAGTGCAACAGTAGGGAAAGCGTTGGATAGCGGAAGGATAAACGTTACTATTCCCACTCCAGCGAGTGCAACAGTAGGGAAAGCGTTGGATAGTGTAGGGGTAACAATTACTATTCCCACTCCAGAGAGTGCAACAGTAGGGAAAGTGTTGGATAGCAGGGGATAAACATTACTATTCCCACTCCAGAGAGTGCAAAAGTAGGGAAAGTAATGATTCCATATTAAAATAAATTCAAATTAATTATCAATACCAATAAAAAATGTATTAGAAATAATTACCGATTAATAAAAATGTATTACCAATTACAAACATTATTTACAAATTATTAAAAATTAATTACCAATTAATAATTAATTATCAATTAAGTATCAATACATATAAATACAAATAAATATTTGTTTTATTACAATTAAATGGCTTCCCACCCTATTCCCCTATAAACCCACAACCCGCTCCCAAAAAATTCTAAAATTATCATAATTATCAATTAATCAATTAATAAAAGATATTTACCAATAAATAAAAATGACTTACCAATTAAAAAAATATTATGAATTAATAAAAATTAATTACGAATTAAAAAAATAATTACCAATTCATAAAAAATCTTTACCAATTATTAATTAATTATCAATTAATTATGAATACATATAAATAAAAATTTATATTTCATTTACTACATTTACATCACTTCCCAACCTATTCCCCTATAAACCCACAACCCGCTACGGAATTAAATTAAGCAAAAATTAACTATAACAAAATTAAACATACATTACAAAATTAATACATAATTGTAATACATATACTACCATACATAACACTAAAAAAATTAGATATTATGGAAATCGATGTTTTAAATTCGATATTATGGAATTCGATATTTCATACCCCAAATTCGATATTCTGACTTACTATATTGTGGTAATTTGATATTCTAGGCAGTCTATATTTTTGATTCGATATTTTGGGCAGTCTATATTTTGGAATCTATATTTAGGATGTTCACCGTGCGTGTGTGTGTGTGTGGTGTTAAAAAAGGGAGAAGATGTGTAGCCGCTGCAGATAGGATGCCTTTACTGTTTATTGTTATTTGATGTAATATAGCAGTGTACAGACATTGGTCATGTTGTGTTCTGTTATGGAATTTCTTATGTGAGGGTTTGAATAGTGTTATAGATCCAAGGATCCGCTGGCCCTTCTACAGCTGTGTAACTGGCTCTTCAGGACCTTCTCAGAACTTTATCCCCCCCCACCTTGTGGATTGGCGATACTTCCACATGGTTTTTCCCCTCTTTTTCGGGGGTGCTTACCTGTCCTCCGCCATGCCCTCCACATGTTTGCTGCCACTGCCCCATACAGTAAATACTTGTGGGAGGGTAGAGTATATTTGTTTGCGAGTTCCACAAAGTTCCTTAGTTCTCCACCTGTTACTAGTTCCATAGCATTTTCCTACCCTTTCTCTCCAGCAACCCAGACCAATATCCCTCATGCGAGAGTTGTAGTAATGTCGACAGTGTGAGGTACTTTGCATACAGATCCCTCATTTGTGTTCGCTGCGAGACCCAGGCCCATTGAAATTGCAGGGTATTCAGCAAGAGACCAGAATATTTAACGCCTGTTTGAGCATTATGACTAATCAATCTGGCCTATAAAATGGTACTGGTGGAGAGAAAGTGTACGACAGTCACTATCACGCCCCCTCCTCCCCCATCAACAATGTCTTCAGTAAGCTGCCCACTTCAGGTGCACCGCCAGGCAATAAAGCTCCAAGTCAGACACCGCTAACCCACCTCCATCAGTGGAGAGACGGATTTTGGTTAATGCCAGTCTACGATGTCCTGTGTCTTATATGAGGTATATCAATAGGCTGTTAATCTCCCAAAAGATGGATTTTGTGAGCCAAATTGGGCGAGCTGCAAAGTAATGCGAGAGACTGGGAAGGAAAACCATCTTCGCAGTATCACCCTGTCTGCGACTGATAGAGGAAGTGGTAGCCAGAAATGTATGGATATCTGTAAAAATCAGTGCCAGTTGAAGATTGGCCAAGATCAGCCAAGTTGTAATAAATATGAATGCTCAGGAAGCATAATGTGACTGGTTCCGAGCAGAGATCCTGCCCCATTTCTGGCAGAATAGCGGCTGGTGCCAGAGCGTGTATCAGGAATGCATTTGACTTATCCCAATTCACCTGGACTCCAACATCTGGCTAAAATCATCCAAAGTGCTAAATGCGTGATCCACATTTGCGTGTTCCCCACGCTGGTACACTTATAGATCATCGCCAGTATAGGGAGATATAGATGGCGTGGTCGTCAATCACTATTCCTCAATAATGATGGATGGTGCAGAGTGTCAGGGCCAGAGGCTCAACAGCCAAGGCAAATGGCACTGGCGACAGCGGGCAACACTGTGTGGCATCAGCCTCTACGCTACAGGGTGCTTATATCACACCCCATTTCGGACCGGAGGCATCAGGGGCAAATATAGCAGACGTGTCCAGGTGAGGAAGCCATTCCCCAGTCCCATGCTGGCCAGAGTAGCATCAAGAAAGTCTCAGCGCCGATAGTCACATGCTGTCTCTGTGTCAGTGCCGATCACTAGTGCTCTAGGATAGTCCACTAATGGGGTATGGAGCATTAGGCGAATGTTAGGGATCAAACTGGGTTCAGGTATGAAACCCATTTGATCAGTGTGAATAAGATCACCTAGAGGGGGCCCAGGCACCAACATTTCACTAAGCAGTTTATAATCTACATTTAATATAGAGAGCAGTCTTTAGGATGTTACCTTGTCACTCTACCCTTTTTGTGGAGTGGAACAAACAGGAACTCGCCTATGGTTGGTGGGAGACCCCTGCTGCTCTTGCTGCATTATACAATGTAGTCAAGATTGGGGCAAGCGAGTCTGCACAAGATGCATAAAATTCCAGGGTCAAGCCATCTGAGCCTGGTACCTTGCCCAGGGCTTTACTCGCCCCCTCACCTTCTGGATTGTGATGTCACCTCCTAGGGATGCAAAAAACACAGTTGATGGACAGAATGTAGAACAATGTCATACATTCACCCCAGTACAATGATCTGGGCCTAAATCCATCGTTTTTTGCACTCCACACCACCCTGGGTTAGACACTGGCTATATGCAAATCAGCTCTGACCCTGTGCCTCATGGGAACAGTCCAGTCCGAACTACCAAGCCATGTCTTTCCCAGACCGGAATCAAGCATCCAAGGACCGGTTTCTGGCTATCAGCCTTCTTCAGCCTGGATAGCTTGACTCCAGTGGTGTGGAGAGCCTGGGACTCACGTCTGAGCATACCCAGCCCACTCGGGGTGAAAATTGCAAAAAACACAGTTGATGGACAGAATGTAGAACAATGTCATACATTCATCCCAGTACAATGATCTGGGCCTAAATCCATCGTTTTTTTGCACTCCACACCACCCTGGGTTAGACACTGGCTGTATGCAAATCAGCTCTGACCCTGTGCCTCATGGGAACAGTCCAGTCCGAACTACCAAGCCATGTCTTTCCCAGACCGGAATCAAGCATCCAAGGACCGGCTTCTGGCTATCGGCCATCTTCAGCCTGGATAGTTTGACTCCAGTGGTGTGGAGAGCCTGGGACTCACGTCTGAGCATACCCAGCCCACTCGGGGTGAAAATTGCAAAAAACACAGTTGATGGACAGAATGTAGAACAATGTCATACATTCACCCCAGTACAATGATCTGGGCCTAAATCCATCGTTTTTTTGCACTCCACACCACCCTGGGTTAGACACTGGCTATATGCAAATCAGCTCTTACCCTGTGCCTCATGGGAACAGTCCAGTCCGAACTACCAAGCCATGTCTTTCCCAGACCGGAATCAAGCATCCAAGGACCGGTTTCTGGCTATCAGCCTTCTTCAGCCTGGATAGCTTGACTCCAGTGGTGTGGAGAGCCGGGGACTCACGTCTGAGCATACCCAGCCCACTCGGGGTGAAAATTGCAAAAAACACAGTTGATGGACAGAATGTAGAACAATATCATACATTCACCCCAGTACAATGATCTGGGCCTAAATCCATCGTTTTTTTTGCACTCCACACCACCCTGGGTTAGACACTGGCTATATGCAAATCAGCTCTGACCCTGTGCCTCATGGGAACAGTCAAGTCCGAACTACCAAGCCATGTCTTTCCCAGACCGGAATCAAGCTTTCAAGGACCGGTTTCTGGCTATCAGCCTTCTTCAGCCTGGATAGCTTGACTCCAGTGGTGTGGAGAGCCTGGGACTCACGTCTGAGCATACCCAGCCCACTCGGGGTGAAAATTGCAAAAAACACAGTTGATGGACAGAATGTAGAACAATGTCATACATTCACCCCAGTACATTGATCTGGGCCTAAATCCATCGTTTTCTTGCACTCCACACCACCCTGGGTTAGACACTGGCTGTATGCAAATCAGCTCTGACCCTGTGCCTCATGGGAACAGTCCAGTCCGAACTACCAAGCCATGTCTTTCCCAGACCGGAATCAAGCATCCAAGGACCGGTTTCTGGCTATCAGCCTTCTTCAGCCTGGATAGCTTGACTCCAGTGGTGTGGAGAGCCTGGGACTCACGTCTGAGCATACCCAGCCCACTCGGGGTGAAAATTGCAAAAAACACAGTTGATGGACAGATTGTAGAACAATGTCATACATTCACCCCAGTACAATGATCTGGGCCTAAATCCATCGTTTTTTTGCACTCCACACCACCCTGGGTTAGACACTGGCTATATGCAAATCAGCTCTGACCCTGTGCCTCATGGGAACAGTCCAGTCCGAACTACCAAGCCATGTCTTTCCCAGACCGGAATCAAGCATCCAAGGACCGGTTTCTGGCTATCAGCCTTCTTCAGCCTGGATAGCTTGACTCCAGTGGTGTGGAGAGCCTGGGACTCACGTCTGAGCATACCCAGCCCACTGGGGGTGATAATTGCAAAAAACACAGTTGATGGACAGAATGTAGAACAATGTCATACATTCACCCCAGTACAATGATCTGGGCCTAAATCCATCGTTTTTTTGCACTCCACACCACCCTGGGTTAGACACTGGCTATATGCAAATCAGCTCTGACCCTGTGCCTCATGGGAACAGTCCAGTCCGAACTACCAAGCCATGTCTTTCCCAGACCGGAATCAAGCATCCAAGGACCGGTTTCTGGCTATCAGCCTTCTTCAGCCTGGATAGCTTGACTCCAGTGGTGTGGAGAGCCTGGGACTCACGTCTGAGCATACCCAGCCCACTCGGGGTGAAAATTGCAAAGAACACAGTTGATGGACAGAATGTAGAACAATGTCATACATTCACCCCAGTACAATGATCTGGGCCTAAATCCATCGTTTTTTTGCACTCCACACCACCATGGGTTAGACACTGGCTATTTGCAAATCAGCTCTGACCCTGTGCCTCATGGGAACAGTCCAGTCCGAACTACCAAGCCATGTCTTTCCCAGACCGGAATCAAGCATCCAAGGACCGGTTTCTGGCTATCAGCCTTCTTCAGCCTGGATAGCTTGACTCCAGTGGTGTGGAGAGCCTGGGACTCACGTCTGAGCATACCCAGCCCACTCGGGGTGAAAATTGCAAAAAACACAGTTGATGGACAGAATGTAGAACAATGTCATACATTCACCCCAGTACAATGATCTGGGCCTAAATCCATCGTTTTTTTGCACTCCACACCACCCTGGGTTAGACACTGGCTATATGCAAATCAGCTCTGACCCTGTGCCTCATGGGAACAGTCCAGTCCGAACTACCGAGCCATGTCTTTCCCAGACCGGAATCAAGCATCCAAGGACCGGTTTCTGGCTATCAGCCTTCTTCAGCCTGGATAGCTTGACTCCAGTGGTGTGGAGAGCCTGGGACTCACGTCTGAGCATACCCAGCCCACTCGGGGTGAAAATTGCAAAAAACACAGTTGATGGACAGAATGTAGAACAATGTCATACATTCACCCCAGTACAATGATCTGGGCCTAAATCCATCGTTTTTTTGCACTCCACACCACCCTGGGTTAGACACTGGCTATATGCCATTCTGTCCATCAACTGTGTTTTTTGTAATTTTCACCCCGAGTGGGCTGGGTATGCTCAGACGTGAGTCCCAGGCTCTCCACACCACTGGAGTCAAGCTATCCAGGCTGAATGAAGGCTGATAGCCAGAAACCGGTCCTTGGATGCTTGATTCCGTTCTGGGAAAGACATGGCTTGGTAGTTCGGACTGGACTTTTCCCATGAGGCAAAGGGTCAGAGCTGATTTGCATATAGCCAGTGTCTAACCCAGGGTGTTGTGGAGTGCAAAAAAATGATGGATTTAGGCCCAGATCCTTGTACTGGGGTGAATGTATGACATTGTTCTACATTCTGTCCATCAACTGTGTTTTTTGTAATTTTCACCCCGAGTGGGCTGGGTATGCTCAGACGTGAGTCCCAGGCTCTCCACACCACTGGAGTCAAGCTATCCAGGCTGAATGAAGGCTGATAGCCAGAAACCGGTCCTTGGATGCTTGATTCCGTTCTGGGAAAGACATGGCTTGGTAGTTCGGACTGGACTTTTCACATGAGGCAAAGGGTCAGAGCTGATTTGCATATAGCCAGTGTCTAACCCAGGGTGTTGTGGAGTGCAAAAAAACGATGGATTTAGGCCCAGATCCTTGTACTGGGGTGAATGTATGACATTGTTCTACATTCTGTCCATCAACTGTGTTTTTTGTAATTTTCACCCCGAGTGGGCTGGGTATGCTCAGACGTGAGTCCCAGGCTTTCCACACCACTGGAGTCAAGCTATCCAGGCTGAATGAAGGCTGATAGCCAGAAACCGGTCCTTGGATGCATGATTCCGTTCTGGGAAAGACATGGCTTGGTAGTTCGGACTGGACTTTTCCCATGAGGCAAAGGGTCAGAGCTGATTTGCACATAGCCAGTGTCTAACCCAGGGTGTTGTGGAGTGCAAAAAAACGATGGATTTAGGCCCAGATCCTTGTACTGGGGTGAATGTATGACATTGTTCTACATTCTGTCCATCAACTGTGTTTTTTTGTACTTTCACCCCGAGTGGGCTGGGTATGCTCAGACGTGGGTCCCAGGCTCTCCACACCACTGGAGTCAAGCTATCCAGGCTGAATGAAGGCTGATAGCCAGAAACCGGTCCTTGGATGCTTGATTCAGTTCTGGGAAAGACATGGCTTGGTAGTTCGGACTGGACTTTTCCCATGAGGCAAAGGGTCAGAGCTGATTTGCATATAGGCAGTGTCTAACCCAGGGTGTTGTGGAGTGCAAAAAAACGATGGATTTAGGCCCAGATCCTTGTACTGGGGTGAATGTATGACATTGTTCTACATTCTGTCCATCAACTGTGTTTTTTGTAATTTTCACCCCGAGTGGGCTGGGTATGCTCAGACGTGAGTCCCAGGCTCTCCACACCACTGGAGTCAAGCTATCCAGGCTGAATGAAGGCTGATAGCCAGAAACCGGTCCTTGGATGCTTGATTCCGTTCTGGGAAAGACATGGCTTGGTAGTTCGGACTGGACTTTTCCCATGAGGCAAAGGGTCAGAGCTGATTTGCATATAGCCAGTGTCTAACCCAGGGTGTTGTGGAGTGCAAAAAAATGATGGATTTAGGCCCAGATCCTTGTACTGGGGTGAATGTATGACATTGTTCTACATTCTGTCCATCAACTGTGTTTTTTGTAATTTTCACCCCGAGTGGGCTGGGTATGCTCAGACGTGAGTCCCAGGCTCTCCACACCACTGGAGTCAAGCTATCCAGGCTGAATGAAGGCTGATAGCCAGAAACCGGTCCTTGGATGCTTGATTCCGTTCTGGGAAAGACATGGCTTGGTAGTTCGGACTGGACTTTTCACATGAGGCAAAGGGTCAGAGCTGATTTGCATATAGCCAGTGTCTAACCCAGGGTGTTGTGGAGTGCAAAAAAACGATGGATTTAGGCCCAGATCCTTGTACTGGGGTGAATGTATGACATTGTTCTACATTCTGTCCATCAACTGTGTTTTTTGTAATTTTCACCCCGAGTGGGCTGGGTATGCTCAGACGTGAGTCCCAGGCTTTCCACACCACTGGAGTCAAGCTATCCAGGCTGAATGAAGGCTGATAGCCAGAAACCGGTCCTTGGATGCATGATTCCGTTCTGGGAAAGACATGGCTTGGTAGTTCGGACTGGACTTTTCCCATGAGGCAAAGGGTCAGAGCTGATTTGCACATAGCCAGTGTCTAACCCAGGGTGTTGTGGAGTGCAAAAAAACGATGGATTTAGGCCCAGATCCTTGTACTGGGGTGAATGTATGACATTGTTCTACATTCTGTCCATCAACTGTGTTTTTTTGTACTTTCACCCCGAGTGGGCTGGGTATGCTCAGACGTGGGTCCCAGGCTCTCCACACCACTGGAGTCAAGCTATCCAGGCTGAATGAAGGCTGATAGCCAGAAACCGGTCCTTGGATGCTTGATTCAGTTCTGGGAAAGACATGGCTTGGTAGTTCGGACTGGACTTTTCCCATGAGGCAAAGGGTCAGAGCTGATTTGCATATAGGCAGTGTCTAACCCAGGGTGTTGTGGAGTGCAAAAAAACGATGGATTTAGGCCCAGATCCTTGTACTGGGGTGAATGTATGACATTGTTCTACATTCTGTCCATCAACTGTGTTTTTTGTAATTTTCACCCCGAGTGGCCTGGGTATGCTCAGACGTGAGTCCCAGGCTCTCCACACCACTGGAGTCAAGCTATCCAGGCTGAATGAAGGCTGATAGCCAGAAACCTGTCCTTGGATGCTTGATTCCGTTCTGGGAAAGACATGGCTTGGTAGTTCGGACTGGACTTTTCCCATGAGGCAAAGGGTCAGAGCTGATTTTCATATAGCCAGTGTCTAACCCAGGGTGTTGTGGAGTGCAAAAAAACGATGGATTTAGGCCCAGATCCTTGTACTGGGGTGAATGTATGACATTGTTCTACATTCTGTCCATCAACTGTGTTTTTTGTAATTTTCACCCCGAGTGGGCTGGGTATGCTCAGACGTGAGTCCCAGGCTCTCCACACCACTGGAGTCAAGCTATCCAGGCTGAATGAAGGCTGATAGCCAGAAACCGGTCCTTGGATGCTTGATTCCGTTCTGGGAAAGACATGGCTTGGTAGTTCGGACTGGACTTTTCCCATGAGGCAAAGGGTCAGAGCTGATTTGCATATAGCCAGTGTCTAACCCAGGCTGTTGTGGAGTGCAAAAAAACGATGGATTTAGGCCCAGATCCTTGTACTGGGGTGAATGTATTTCATTGTTCTACATTCTGTCCATCAACTGTGTTTTTTGTAATTTTCACCCCGAGTGGGCTGGGTATGCTCAGACGTGAGTCCCAGGCTCTCCACACCACTGGAGTCAAGCTATCCAGGCTGAATGAAGGCTGATAGCCAGAAACCGGTCCTTGGATGCTTGATTCCGTTCTGGGAAAGACATGGCTTGGTAGTTCAGACTGGACTTTTCCCATGAGGCAAAGGGTCAGAGCTGATTTGCATATAGCCAGTGTCTAACCCAGGGTGTTGTGGAGTGCAAAAAAACGATGGATTTAGGCCCAGATCCTTGTACTGGGGTGAATGTATGACATTGTTCTACATTCTGTCCATCAACTGTGTTTTTTGTAATTTTCACCCCGAGTGGGCTGGGTATGCTCAGACGTGAGTCCCAGGCTCTCCACACCACTGGAGTCAAGCTATCCAGGCTGAATGAAGGCTGATAGCCAGAAACCGGTACTTGGATGCTTGATTCCGTTCTGGGAAAGACATGGCTTGGTAGTTCGGACTGGACTTTTCCCATGAGGCAAAGAGTCAGAGCTGATTTGCATATAGCCAGTGTCTAACCCAGGGTGTTGTGGAGTGCAAAAAAAACGATGGATTTAGGCCCAGATCCTTGTACTGGGGTGAATGTATGAAATTGTTCTACATTCTGTCCATCAACTGTGTTTTTTGTAATTTTCACCCCGAGTGGGCTGGGTATGCTCAGACGTGAGTCCCAGGCTCTCCACACCACTGGAGTCAAGCTATCCAGGCTGAAGAAGGCTGATAGCCAGAAACCGGTCCTTGGATGCTTGATTCCGTTCTGGGAAAGACATGGCTTGGTAGTTCGGACTGGACTTTTCCCATGAGGCAAAGGGTCAGAGCTGATTTGCATATAGCCAGTGTCTAACACAGGGTGTTGTGGAGTGCAAAAAAACGATGGATTTAGGCCCAGATCCTTGTACTGGGGTGAATGTATGACATTTTTCTACATTCTGTCCATCAACTGTGTTTTTTGTAATTTTCACCCCGAGTGGGCTGGGTATGCTCAGACGTGAGTCCCAGGCTCTCCACACCACTGGAGTCAAGCTATCCAGGCTGAATGAAGGCTGATAGCCAGAAACCGGTCCTTGGATGCTTGATTCCGTTCTGGGAAAGACATGGCTTGGTAGTTCGGACTGGACTTTTCCCATGAGGCAAAGGGTCAGAGCTGATTTGCATATAGCCAGTGTCTAACCCAGGGTGTTGTGGAGTGCAAAAAAACGATGGATTTAGGCCCAGATCCTTGTACTGGGGTGAATGTATGACATTGTTCTACATTCTGTCCATCAACTGTGTTTTTTGTAATTCTCACCCCGAGTGGGCTGGGTATGCTCAGACGTGAGTCCCAGGCTCTCCACACCACTGGAGTCAAGCTATCCAGGCTGAATGAAGGCTGATAGCCAGAAACCGGTCCTTGGATGCTTGATTCCGTTCTGGGAAAGACATGGCTTGGTAGTTCGGACTGGACTTTTCCCATGAGGCAAAGGGTCAGAGCTGATTTGCATATAGCCAGTGTCTAACCCAGGGTGTTGTGGAGTGCAAAAAAACGATGGATTTAGGCCCAGATCCTTGTACTGGGGTGAATGTATGACATTGTTCTACATTCTGTCCATCAACTGTGTTTTTTGTAATTTTCACCCCGAGTGGGCTGGGTATGCTCAGACGTGAGTCCCAGGCTCTCCACACCACTGGAGTCAAGCTATCCAGGCTGAATGAAGGCTGATAGCCAGAAACCGGTCCTTGGATGCTTGATTCCGTTCTGGGAAAGATATGGCTTGGTAGTTCGGACTGGACTTTTCCCATGAGGCAAAGGGTCAGAGCTGATTTGCATATATAAAATGGCGAACCCTATGCACACACTTGACAAGTAAAAAGCGGATACAATGTCCTCATGTAAGAAATTCAAACCGCAGAGAAACAACAGTAATATGCAACTTAATATGTAAAGAATTCGATGTCAATCCAAAATTCTTGGTCTCCTTGTTTATTCCAACACAGCATGTGAACAACCAGCCGACACGTGTTTCATCGCATCTTGCGAATCTTCAGGGCTGGAAATAATACAGAAAACAAGGAGCTATACTTGGGGATATATACATTTATATGTGTGATCCTGAATACCACTTCAGGTCAGCCCGTGAGACAAGCGTCATTTGAATTTTCTCATGCATAAGTTTATGCCCCTGAGATGGTTGTTGGAAAGCATCCATAAGTGCGCTTTTGTGCTCCTAATATGCTCATGCATACCGTGCAATTGGGGTAAAACATTGTGCTCTGCGGCACCTTGATCGATGGAGTGAATTCACACATATATATCATCTATTATGGTAACCAGAGTTGTGCATGGTGCCGTGCTTTACTACTGTCTGTATCGGGTGTAAGGGATCATGCGTGTATTATGTGCTCGGTGACATAAAAAAATAAAATTGCAACACATACCTCCATTGGTTGTGAATTAGACCAAAAGGTCTATCGTGATCGATAAATATGAGTGGATTTTAAGAAACAAGAGAGGGAAGACAATGGGAAAGAGGGGAATAGAAAGAAAGAGAGGTCGAAAAGTTAGATCTATGGAGATATCTATTATTAAAGACTACTCACTCAAATAAGCACTTATTGGGAATAATTCTAGTAGCCCACTTAGTCATTACGTTATGTCCGCGTTTATCCAATTTCAGGATGTGCATTTAGTAACGACAACATAAAATTTTTTTTTTATTAAACTAAGAAAACGGAAAGCTCACCGCTCTTCCGGTGATATTTCCGACCCGGAAGGGCCCAAGACCATCCAAACGCGGTTGCAGAATGTGGTATGGTTACTGCAATAAAGTTAGAGAATATGGGGTTAAATATGTCCTCTTATTTAGAGAGGGGAATTATAGGAGATGTGTATTATTCTCGTTACGCTTAGTGACTTATTGGTTACTATATTTGTCTGGCTGCCCTCTAAAAAGAGGAACTAAATCATACCAATATTATTTATGCTAAACAACATTGTGACTTCTCCTAACGTGTTAATATGTCAGTACCCTGATCATCGTAAGTTGATGCTGTTGGCAAACATAAAAACTTCTACTGTGGCTTCACGTAGTATATTTTAACCTGCTAAGGGTTCTGTGTCTGTCAACTCCTGCTAATATTCTGAAGACGATCAAATAACATACGGCATATTTAAATTACCTCATAAGCGAAGTGCGCTCGTTCTGGGTTGCCCGGGAAAAGATATGTTGACTCAATCGACTTGGGTCTGAAAAGTGATACGCATACAGGGTATTAAACTGACTTAAAGGTGATTCTGCACCAAGCCTGTTACTCGACCATCAATTCGAATTTAGATTCAGACGGCATACCTGAAAAGACGGGGTGTCTTGGTTATTGCTTTTAAAGCCTGTTCCGGACTTGGTGTCTGTAAGACAAACAATCCGGACAGGCAGGTTAGGAAACCTCCGAGTTATCATACTTGGCAAGATGTACTCGGTAAGGCATAACATCTCGCCGGCTAGAAGCCATAAAGTGGCATTACCTGTAAGCGTCTTGCCGCTTCTCTCTTCTCTCCCGGGTCTCCTTGTTCGAAGTGCGAACACGTGACCCGGAAGTGTACTCGGATTAAATACCGTCCCGCCCACTGATGGCGAAACGTCATCCGTGTTTGTTTCATTTAAAGTGATAGACGTCGCGAGAGGGAAACTGCTAAGAATTAGACTCTCGCATTCGCTGGGTAATTAAATAACATTTTCCATGTAGAGAAAAGAAAAAGAAAGAGAATTGGGTGTCAATCCGCAATTTGCCGTAGGTGATATTTATCCGATATACAGTGATGGTGAATTACATGCTCAGTGCACTACTCAATAGCGGTTGCTCCAAATTTTGTGAACACGCTTGTGAAGATGTTACAACTACATCGCATATACTCGCAGCGGTGGTAGAGAAACGTGTGGTGATCTCCTCCCAACCTCTCTTACAATCTACAAGTGTCACTAGTATTTATGATTGCAGGTGTTGTCTCATCCAAATGCATCTTATGAGATATACAGTAGTTATGCCTATTGTTTACATATTTGTATAATACATAGAAAACCCGCGTTGAACTAGAAACCTAGTAGATACTACTATGACAAACAGCAAATTATGTTGATACCGTAGAATAATCCATCTGTTATTGTCTGCAATATTACGCATTGATACGTGGTAAGCTCACTATGACAATTACACCTTCAGTATAAGTCCAATAACTTCATATGCTTAATTCATTCCGTCATAGTTATTGTATCACGTAAATCCACAATTCCTCTATTTTACCTTGTTTCACGTCAAGAATTCAATCCCCTAAGAAGAATTGAAGCTCTGAATCGTAGTTTAGGCCTAAGCCGACTGCGTACATTTTCACTCAGGCTGATCACAGAATTTAATTCTCTCCATCACACTTTGAGAAAAAGCATGACGAAACACTGGGGTATACTTAAGAATGAGAACTCCTTAATCCCATTTATCACAGATAGGCCCCAGATTTGCTACAGGAGAGGGAACACCCTCAGAAACAGATTGAGTCCCACTGTACCCCATGGTCTACAGGCAACAGATTGGCTCTCCTCCAAAAACAAGGGTTTCTACAAATGTGGATTCTGTGCCATGTGTAGGTGGGCTAAACATAAGACAACACAATTCTCTAATCCCAAAGGGGAATGTTTCTCCATAAACTCTAATATCAACTGTCTAACTAAATATGTGGTGTACATAATACAATGTAAATGTGGTAAACAGTACGTTGGAAGCACCATACGTGCCCTCAAAGACAGGATCTCGGAACATATGAGGGCCATAATGAAACAAGATCCCAGATACCCTGTAGCATTGCATGTGGCCAGTTGCCAGAACTCTGAGAATGAGAAGTGTGTGTCCTTCTTTGGTATTGATGTAGTAAACCAAGGGATCAGAGGAGGCAACAGGGAACTAAAACTACGACGTACAGAGGCCATGTGGATCATGAAAATGTACGCAGTCGGCTTAGGCCTAAACTACGATTCAGAGCTTCAATTCTTCTTAGGGGATTGAATTCTTGACGTGAAACAAGGTAAAATAGAGGAATTGTGGATTTACGTGATACAATAACTATGACGGAATGAATTAAGCATATGAAGTTATTGGACTTATACTGAAGGTGTAATTGTCATAGTGAGCTTACCACGTATCAATGCGTAATATTGCAGACAATAACAGATGGATTATTCTACGGTATCAACATAATTTGCTGTTTGTCATAGTAGTATCTACTAGGTTTCTAGTTCAACGCGGGTTTTCTATGTATTATACAAATATGTAAACAATAGGCATAACTACTGTATATCTCATAAGATGCATTTGGATGAGACAACACCTGCAATCATAAATACTAGTGACACTTGTAGATTGTAAGAGAGGTTGGGAGGAGATCACCACACGTTTCTCTACCACCGCTGCGAGTATATGCGATGTAGTTGTAACATCTTCACAAGCGTGTTCACAAAATTTGGAGCAACCGCTATTGAGTAGTGCACTGAGCATGTAATTCACCATCACTGTATATCGGATAAATATCACCTACGGCAAATTGCGGATTGACACCCAATTCTCTTTCTTTTTCTTTTCTCTACATGGAAAATGTTATTTAATCACCCAGCGAATGCGAGAGTCTAATTCTTAGCAGTTTCCCTCTCGCGACGTCTATCACTTTAAATGAAACAAACACGGATGACGTTTCGCCATCAGTGGGCGGGACGGTATTTAATCCGAGTACACTTCCGGGTCACGTGTTCGCACTTCGAACAAGGAGACCCGGGAGAGAAGAGAGAAGCGGCAAGACGCTTACAGGTAATGCCACTTTATGGCTTCTAGCCGGCGAGATGTTATGCCTTACCGAGTACATCTTGCCAAGTATGATAACTCGGAGGTTTCCTAACCTGCCTGTCCGGATTGTTTGTCTTACAGACACCAAGTCCGGAACAGGCTTTAAAAGCAATAACCAAGACACCCCGTCTTTTCAGGTATGCCGTCTGAATCTAAATTCGAATTGATGGTCGAGTAACAGGCTTGGTGCAGAATCACCTTTAAGTCAGTTTAATACCCTGTATGCGTATCACTTTTCAGACCCAAGTCGATTGAGTCAACATATCTTTTCCCGGGCAACCCAGAACGAGCGCACTTCGCTTATGAGGTAATTTAAATATGCCGTATGTTATTTGATCGTCTTCAGAATATTAGCAGGAGTTGACAGACACAGAACCCTTAGCAGGTTAAAATATACTACGTGAAGCCACAGTAGAAGTTTTTATGTTTGCCAACAGCATCAACTTACGATGATCAGGGTACTGACATATTAACACGTTAGGAGAAGTCACAATGTTGTTTAGCATAAATAATATTGGTATGATTTAGTTCCTCTTTTTAGAGGGCAGCCAGACAAATATAGTAACCAATAAGTCACTAAGCGTAACGAGAATAATACACATCTCCTATAATTCCCCTCTCTAAATAAGAGGACATATTTAACCCCATATTCTCTAACTTTATTGCAGTAACCATACCACATTCTGCAACCGCGTTTGGATGGTCTTGGGCCCTTCCGGGTCGGAAATATCACCGGAAGAGCGGTGAGCTTTCCGTTTTCTTAGTTTAATAAAAAAAAATTTTATGTTGTCGTTACTAAATGCACATCCTGAAATTGGATAAACGCGGACATAACGTAATGACTAAGTGGGCTACTAGAATTATTCCCAATAAGTGCTTATTTGAGTGAGTAGTCTTTAATAATAGATATCTCCATAGATCTAACTTTTCGACCTCTCTTTCTTTCTATTCCCCTCTTTCCCATTGTCTTCCCTCTCTTGTTTCTTAAAATCCACTCATATTTATCGATCACGATAGACCTTTTGGTCTAATTCTCAACCAATGGAGGTATGTGTTGCAATTTTATTTTTTTATGTCACCGAGCACATAATACACGCATGATCCCTTACACCCGATACAGACAGTAGTAAAGCACGGCACCATGCACAACTCTGGTTACCATAATAGATGATATATATGTGTGAATTCACTCCATCGATCAAGGTGCCGCAGAGCACAATGTTTTACCCCAATTGCACGGTATGCATGAGCATATTAGGAGCACAAAAGCGCACTTATGGATGCTTTCCAACAACCATCTCAGGGGCATAAACTTATGCATGAGAAAATTCAAATGACGCTTGTCTCACGGGCTGACCTGAAGTGGTATTCAGGATCACACATATAAATGTATATATCCCCAAGTATAGCTCCTTGTTTTCTGTATTATTTCCAGCCCTGAAGATTCGCAAGATGCGATGAAACACGTGTCGGCTGGTTGTTCACATGCTGTGTTGGAATAAACAAGGAGACCAAGAATTTTGGATTGACATCGAATTCTTTACATATTAAGTTGCATATTACTGTTGTTTCTCTGCGGTTTGAATTTCTTACATGAGGACATTGTATCCGCTTTTTACTTGTCAAGTGTGTGCATAGGGTTCGCCATTTTATGTTATTGTGGATTAGTGAGCTTGCTCGCTTCTCCTTGGGTGGTTATATGGTTATCCACTCACCCAGTTGCACCACACCACATTGATTCTATAGTGCCTTTACCCCGGCTGAGCGCCCACTCTCTGACAACCTAAAAACCATCCTTTCTTTAAAGTCATTAGTCAGTTTAGGGTTGCCGCCTAGCACTCTCAAACAACAATACCAGAGTTGTCTACCTGTAGTAGATCCACAATTGATTCAACTCACATGGATCGCAGCAAAGCTGCAGAGGAACTTTTCGATAATCTAGCCAAGGGCATGTCCACCACGACTGCCACCACCAGTACGAACCCTCCGCGGAAGGAAGGCCTTAGAGACAAGTTTATAAAACTTGAACGTCTTAAGAAGCAGGAGAATGCGAAGTGGTGGGACGGCACCACTCTCAAACAATACGTGAGATTATAAAGAATACCCAGGGGCCTCAGAGGTCAGATCTTTCCCACTTATGACAACTTAGATGCAGACCTGATGTCCAAGTGGGAAGATTCACTCACAGCAAACTCTATGACCCTTATAGATATCTTAATAGAGAGTTCGGACCGCAAGGTCACCAAGTTACAAGCAGATATTGCTGTGGTCGAACAAGAAATCAAAGACTTAAATATCCCTGAAGCAACAATAAAGAACTATGTTATCCTGGATGATATTCTTCTCAAACAGCAAAATGACATCAAAAATAGGAAAGCTAGACAGATTAAACGAGATGAGAATGACTACCAACAGGGCAGGGTATTCACCTACGCCAGTAAATATGATCCACTTATTCCCAATAATCAGACCAGAAATGTGAATATTCCATCCACAACTGGAGCCAGTTCAGTCTCATCCAGCAATGCTTCTATCAGCAGTGCGGGACTTAGCAGTGAGGAACCAGAAACCGCAGCCGCAGGCAATGTGGCGACTTTTTCCCAGGAGGTCCAGAGAATCAGGAGAGGCAACCGGTTCCCAGTCCAGAGAGATCCACCCGATCCAAAACCCGTAGGGGCAGGAGATCAAAGGACAGGGTACAGAGACAAGCTAAGATCAGGCACGAACAGGAACTAAACACAAATAGCCATACAGAAGTACAAGTAATCAACCTCTCCTCACTAGAACTGACACCAAACATGATATCACTGTTAAGCAAAGGTTTGAGTTTTAATCCTTTTGCTACTGGCGATCTTTGTAAACTTAAAATAGATTTATTTAAGTTTATCAGAAACCTTAAGTTAAAGAAACATTTTTCTGACAAAACCAATACTGACGTGGGTAAAAAGAATATTCCTGTCCTTGCCAACACAGAAGAATTCTTGTCAATAAAGGATGTACAAGCTACACACTTACTCTTGTCTATTACTGATATGGAGGATTCACCATACGACATGGATAGACTTTTAATGGAGCTCGACATAGACCCAGATTATAGTGTATCGAGTGGTTTGAAAAGCAAATCCAGATGGGTACCTACACTTTCAGGGGGCAATGTAATAGATCAGTTTCACAAAAGAGTACTAGAAGACATTGAACGAATCAACACCTGCAATGCAGTAAAATCATTCAAGTATTTAGACAACCTGACAATCGGAGAACGAGCCGCCTTAACTTCTCTTAGTAGCAATGCACATATTGTTATCAGAGAGGCCGATAAAGGCGGTAACGTTGTAATAATGGACAAAGCAGATTACGAGGGAGAAATTCATAGTCAATTAGCGGACGCTACTTGCTATGAATCTATATCATCTAATCCTATAGGTCCCTTGACAATCAAGATTAATGAGAAACTATTGCTATGGAAACAATCAGGTCTACTAAATGACCAGGAATACCTTTATCTCAAAATTTTCCGACCTACATACCCATGGCTTTACACACTCCCCAAGGTACATAAGAACCAGCCCTTCCCTCCGGGTAGACCAATAGTCTCGGGCATAGGGGGTCCTACCGAGAGGATGGCAGAATATATCGATCTCTTTCTAGGACCCCTAGTACACAATCTTCCTTCATATATACAAGATTCCAGACACATTCTGAGCATTCTATCAGATATCCAGTGGCAACCGGACACATTTCTTGTGACTATGGATGTTGTGTCCCTTTACACTAGCATTAATATTGATTTGGGGCTACTGGCTTTGAATAGATGTTTGGGGAACAGACCAGCTTCACTGTATCAACATACTGCGATGCTATCAGAAATGATGGAACTTGTGCTAAACAATAACTTTTTCATGTTTGATAAGAAATGGTATCGCCAAAAGAAGGGAGTAGCGATGGGATCGAAATTCTCCCCATCGTTTGCTAACCTTTTCATGGGCAACCTGGAATCGGATCTTATCTGGGGTGACAAGGGCTCCCAATACATTGACTTCATAATTTTCTGGGGAAGGTACATAGATGACTGCATTCTCCTATGGTCAGGCACAGAGGTACTACTTATGGAATTTTTCAATTACTTGAATAACAACACTTGGGAAATCAAATTCACCATGTCACATAGTCAAACTAGAATTGAATTTTTGGATATAGAACTATATGTGATAGACAACACCCTACACAGCAAGCTCTTTAGAAAATCCACCTCATGTAACTCTATATTACATGCTGACAGTTCTCACCCTCCGCACCAGGTAAAGTCTATACCGTATGGTGAATTCCTCAGAGCCAGAAGGCTCTGCAGTGAGGAATCCCAATTCAAAGACTGCGTAGACGACATGAAAAACAGGTTCTCCAAAAGAGGTTACACTAATAATGTGATCCGACAAGCAGAAAAGAGAATCAATAAAACCGTAAGAACAGACTTGCTACAACCTAGAACACAACCTCAGCTCACAAACAACTCACTCAGGCTGATCACAGAATTTAATTCTCTCCATCACACTTTGAGAAAAAGCATGACGAAACACTGGGGTATACTTAAGAATGAGAACTCCTTAATCCCATTTATCACAGATAGGCCCCAGATTTGCTACAGGAGAGGGAACACCCTCAGAAACAGATTGAGTCCCACTGTACCCCATGGTCTACAGGCAACAGATTGGCTCTCCTCCAAAAACAAGGGTTTCTACAAATGTGGATTCTGTGCCATGTGTAGGTGGGCTAAACATAAGACAACACAATTCTCTAATCCCAAAGGGGAATGTTTCTCCATAAACTCTAATATCAACTGTCTAACTAAATATGTGGTGTACATAATACAATGTAAATGTGGTAAACAGTACGTTGGAAGCACCATACGTGCCCTCAAAGACAGGATCTCGGAACATATGAGGGCCATAATGAAACAAGATCCCAGATACCCTGTAGCATTGCATGTGGCCAGTTGCCAGAACTCTGAGAATGAGAAGTGTGTGTCCTTCTTTGGTATTGATGTAGTAAACCAAGGGATCAGAGGAGGCAACAGGGAACTAAAACTACGACGTACAGAGGCCATGTGGATCATGAAAATGTACGCAGTCGGCTTAGGCCTAAACTACGATTCAGAGCTTCAATTCTTCTTAGGGGATTGAATTCTTGACGTGAAACAAGGTAAAATAGAGGAATTGTGGATTTACGTGATACAATAACTATGACGGAATGAATTAAGCATATGAAGTTATTGGACTTATACTGAAGGTGTAATTGTCATAGTGAGCTTACCACGTATCAATGCGTAATATTGCAGACAATAACAGATGGATTATTCTACGGTATCAACATAATTTGCTGTTTGTCATAGTAGTATCTACTAGGTTTCTAGTTCAACGCGGGTTTTCTATGTATTATACAAATATGTAAACAATAGGCATAACTACTGTATATCTCATAAGATGCATTTGGATGAGACAACACCTGCAATCATAAATACTAGTGACACTTGTAGATTGTAAGAGAGGTTGGGAGGAGATCACCACACGTTTCTCTACCACCGCTGCGAGTATATGCGATGTAGTTGTAACATCTTCACAAGCGTGTTCACAAAATTTGGAGCAACCGCTATTGAGTAGTGCACTGAGCATGTAATTCACCATCACTGTATATCGGATAAATATCACCTACGGCAAATTGCGGATTGACACCCAATTCTCTTTCTTTTTCTTTTCTCTACATGGAAAATGTTATTTAATTACCCAGCGAATGCGAGAGTCTAATTCTTAGCAGTTTCCCTCTCGCGACGTCTATCACTTTAAATGAAACAAACACGGATGACGTTTCGCCATCAGTGGGCGGGACGGTATTTAATCCGAGTACACTTCCGGGTCACGTGTTCGCACTTCGAACAAGGAGACCCGGGAGAGAAGAGAGAAGCGGCAAGACGCTTACAGGTAATGCCACTTTATGGCTTCTAGCCGGCGAGATGTTATGCCTTACCGAGTACATCTTGCCAAGTATGATAACTCGGAGGTTTCCTAACCTGCCTGTCCGGATTGTTTGTCTTACAGACACCAAGTCCGGAACAGGCTTTAAAAGCAATAACCAAGACACCCCGTCTTTTCAGGTATGCCGTCTGAATCTAAATTCGAATTGATGGTCGAGTAACAGGCTTGGTGCAGAATCACCTTTAAGTCAGTTTAATACCCTGTATGCGTATCACTTTTCAGACCCAAGTCGATTGAGTCAACATATCTTTTCCCGGGCAACCCAGAACGAGCGCACTTCGCTTATGAGGTAATTTAAATATGCCGTATGTTATTTGATCGTCTTCAGAATATTAGCAGGAGTTGACAGACACAGAACCCTTAGCAGGTTAAAATATACTACGTGAAGCCACAGTAGAAGTTTTTATGTTTGCCAACAGCATCAACTTACGATGATCAGGGTACTGACATATTAACACGTTAGGAGAAGTCACAATGTTGTTTAGCATAAATAATATTGGTATGATTTAGTTCCTCTTTTTAGAGGGCAGCCAGACAAATATAGTAACCAATAAGTCACTAAGCGTAACGAGAATAATACACATCTCCTATAATTCCCCTCTCTAAATAAGAGGACATATTTAACCCCATATTCTCTAACTTTATTGCAGTAACCATACCACATTCTGCAACCGCGTTTGGATGGTCTTGGGCCCTTCCGGGTCGGAAATATCACCGGAAGAGCGGTGAGCTTTCCGTTTTCTTAGTTTAATAAAAAAAAATTTTATGTTGTCGTTACTAAATGCACATCCTGAAATTGGATAAACGCGGACATAACGTAATGACTAAGTGGGCTACTAGAATTATTCCCAATAAGTGCTTATTTGAGTGAGTAGTCTTTAATAATAGATATCTCCATAGATCTAACTTTTCGACCTCTCTTTCTTTCTATTCCCCTCTTTCCCATTGTCTTCCCTCTCTTGTTTCTTAAAATCCACTCATATTTATCGATCACGATAGACCTTTTGGTCTAATTCACAACCAATGGAGGTATGTGTTGCAATTTTATTTTTTTATGTCACCGAGCACATAATACACGCATGATCCCTTACACCCGATACAGACAGTAGTAAAGCACGGCACCATGCACAACTCTGGTTACCATAATAGATGATATATATGTGTGAATTCACTCCATCGATCAAGGTGCCGCAGAGCACAATGTTTTACCCCAATTGCACGGTATGCATGAGCATATTAGGAGCACAAAAGCGCACTTATGGATGCTTTCCAACAACCATCTCAGGGGCATAAACTTATGCATGAGAAAATTCAAATGACGCTTGTCTCACGGGCTGACCTGAAGTGGTATTCAGGATCACACATATAAATGTATATATCCCCAAGTATAGCTCCTTGTTTTCTGTATTATTTCCAGCCCTGAAGATTCGCAAGATGCGATGAAACACGTGTCGGCTGGTTGTTCACATGCTGTGTTGGAATAAACAAGGAGACCAAGAATTTTGGATTGACATCGAATTCTTTACATATTAAGTTGCATATTACTGTTGTTTCTCTGCGGTTTGAATTTCTTACATGAGGACATTGTATCCGCTTTTTACTTGTCAAGTGTGTGCATAGGGTTCGCCATTTTATGTTATTGTGGATTAGTGAGCTTGCTCGCTTCTCCTTGGGTGGTTATATGGTTATCCACTCACCCAGTTGCACCACACCACATTGATTCTATAGTGCCTTTACCCCGGCTGAGCGCCCACTCTCTGACAACCTAAAAACCATCCTTTCTTTAAACTGATTTGCATATAGCCAGTGTCTAACCCAGGGTGTTGTGGAGTGCAAAAAAGCGATGGATTTAGGCCCAGATCCTTGTACTGGGGTGAATGTATGACATTGTTCTACATTCTGTCCATCAACTGTGTTTTTTGTAATTTTCACCCCGAGTGGGCTGGGTATGCTCAGACGTGAGTCCCAGTCTTTCCACACCACTGGAGTCAAGCTATCCAGGCTGAATGAAGGCTGATAGCCAGAAACCGGTCCTTGGATGCTTGATTCCGTTCTGGGAAAGACATGGCTTGGTAGTTCGGACTGGACTTTTGCCATGAGGCAAAGGGTCAGAGCTGATTTGCAAATAGCCAGTGTCTAACCCAGGGTGTTGTGGAGTGCAAAAAAACGATGGATTTAGGCCCAGATCCTTGTACTGGGGTGAATGTATGACATTGTTCTACATTCTGTCCATCAACTGTGTTTTTTTGTACTTTCACCCAGAGTGGGCTGGGTATGCTCAGACGTGGGTCCCAGGCTCTCCACACCACTGGAGTCACGCTATCCAGGCTGAATGAAGGCTGATAGCCAGAAACCGGTCCTTGGATGCTTGATTCCGTTCTGGGAAAGACATGGCTCGGTAGTTCGGACTGGACTTTTCCCATGAGGCAAAGGGTCAGAGCTGATTTGCATATAGCCAGTGTCTAACCCAGGGTGTTGTGGAGTGCAAAAAAACGATGGATTTAGGCCCAGATCCTTGTACTGGGGTGAATGTATGACATTGTTCTACATTCTGTCCATCAACTGTGTTTTTTGTAATTTTCACCCCGAGTGGGCTGGGTATGCTCAGACGTGAGTCCCAGGCTCTCCACACCACTGGAGTCAAGCTATCCAGGCTGAATTAAGGCTGATAGCCAGAAACCTGTCCTTGGATGCTTGATTCCGTTCTGGGAAAGGCATGGCTTGGTAGTTCGGACTGGACTTTTCCCATGAGGCAAAGGGTCAGAGCTGATTTGCATATAGCCAGTGTCTAACCCAGGGTGTTGTGGAGTGCAAAAAAACGATGGATTTAGGCCCAGATCCTTGTACTGGGGTGAATGTATGACATTGTTCTACATTCTGTCCATCAACTGTGTTTTTTGTAATTTTCACCCCGAGTGGGCTGGGTATGCTCAGACGTGAGTCCCAGGCTCTCCACACCACTGGAGTCAAGCTATCCAGGCTGAATGAAGGCTGATAGCCAGAAACCGGTCCTTGGATGCTTGATTCCGTTCTGGGAAAGACATGGCTTGGTAGTTCGGACTGGACTTTTCCCATGAGGCAAAGGGTCAGAGCTGATTTGCATATAGCCAGTGTCTAACCCAGGGTGTTGTGGAGTGCAAAAAAACGATGGATTTAGGCCCAGATCCTTGTACTGGGGTAAATGTATGACATTGTTCTACATTCTGTCCATCAACTGTGTTTTTTGTAATTTTCACCCCGAGTGGGCTGGGTATGCTCAGACGTGAGTCCCAGGCTCTCCACACCACTGGAGTCAAGCTATCCAGGCTGAATGAAGGCTGATAGCCAGAAACCGGTCCTTGGATGCTTGATTCCGTTCTGGGAAAGACATGGCTTGGTAGTTCGGACTGGACTTTTCCCATGAGGCAAAGGGTCAGAGCTGATTTGCATATAGCCAGTGTCTAACCCAGGCTGTTGTGGAGTGCAAAAAAACGATGGATTTAGGCCCAGATCCTTGTACTGGGGTGAATGTATTTCATTGTTCTACATTCTGTCCATCAACTGTGTTTTTTGTAATTTTCACCCCGAGTGGGCTGGGTATGCTCAGACGTGAGTCCCAGGCTCTCCACACCACTGGAGTCAAGCTATCCAGGCTGAATGAAGGCTGATAGCCAGAAACCGGTCCTTGGATGCTTGATTCCGTTCTGGGAAAGACATGGCTTGGTAGTTCGGACTGGACTTTTCCCATGAGGCAAAGGGTCAGAGCTGATTTGCATATAGCCAGTGTCTAACCCAGGGTGTTGTGGAGTGCAAAAAAACGATGGATTTAGGCCCAGATCCTTGTACTGGGGTGAATGTATGACATTGTTCTACATTCTGTCCATCAACTGTGTTTTTTGTAATTTTCACCCCGAGTGGGCTGGGTATGCTCAGACGTGAGTCCCAGGCTCTCCACACCACTGGAGTCAAGCTATGCAGGCTGAATGAAGGCTGATAGCCAGAAACCGGTACTTGGATGCTTGATTCCGTTCTGGGAAAGACATGGCTTGGTAGTTCGGACTGGACTTTTCCCATGAGGCAAAGGGTCAGAGCTGATTTGCATATAGCCAGTGTCTAACCCAGGGTGTTGTGGAGTGCAAAAAAAACAATGGATTTAGGCCCAGATCCTTGTACTGGGGTGAATGTATGAAATTGTTCTACATTCTGTCCATCAACTGTGTTTTTTGTAATTTTCACCCCGAGTGGGCTGGGTATGCTCAGACGTGAGTCCCAGGCTCTCCACACCACTGGAGTCAAGCTATCCAGGCTGAAGAAGGCTGATAGCCAGAAACCGGTCCTTGGATGCTTGATTCCGTTCTGGGAAAGACATGGCTTGGTAGTTCGGACTGGACTTTTCCCATGAGGCAAAGGGTCAGAGCTGATTTGCATATAGCCAGTGTCTAACCCAGGGTGTTGTGGAGTGCAAAAAAACGATGGATTTAGGCCCAGATCCTTGTACTGTGATGAATGTATGACATTTTTCTACATTCTGTCCATCAACTGTGTTTTTTGTAATTTTCACCCCGAGTGGGCTGGGTATGCTCAGACGTGAGTCCCAGGCTTCCCACACCACTGGAGTCAAGCTATCCAGGCTGAATGAAGGCTGATAGCCAGAAACCGGTCCTTGGATGCTTGATTCCGTTCTGGGAAAGACATGGCTTGGTAGTTCGGACTGGACTTTTCCCATGAGGCAAAGGGTCAGAGCTGATTTGCATATAGCCAGTATCTAACCCAGGGTGTTGTGGAGTGCAAAAAAACGATGGATTTAGGCCCAGATCCTTGTACTGGGGTGAATGTATGACATTGTTCTACATTCTGTCCATCAACTGTGTTTTTTGTAATTTTCACCCCGAGTGGGCTGGGTATGCTCAGACGTGAGTCCCAGGCTCTCCACACCACTGGAGTCAAGCTATCCAGGCTGAATGAAGGCTGATAGCCAGAAACCGGTCCTTGGATGCTTGATTCCGTTCTGGGAAAGACATGGCTTGGTAGTTCGGACTGGACTTTTCCCATGAGGCAAAGGGTCAGAGCTGATTTGCATATAGCCAGTGTCTAACCCAGGGTGTTGTGGAGTGCAAAAAAAACGATGGATTTAGGCCCAGATCCTTGTACTGGGGTGAATGTATGACATTGTTCTACATTCTGTCCATCAACTGTGTTTTTTGTAATTTTCACCCCGAGTGGGCTGGGTATGCTCAGACGTGAGTCCCAGGCTCTCCACACCACTGGAGTCAAGCTATCCAGGCTGAATGAAGGCTGATAACCAGAAACCGGTCCTTGGATGCTTGATTCCGTTCTGGGAAAGACATGGCTTGGTAGTTCGGACTGGACTTTTCCCATGAGGCAAAGGGTCAGAGCTGATTTGCATATAGCCAGTGTCTAACCCAGGGTGTTGTGGAGTGCAAAAAAACGATGGATTTAGGCCCAGATCCTTGTACTGGGGTGAATGTATGACATTGTTCTACATTCTGTCCATCAACTGTGTTTTTTGTAATTTTCACCCCGAGTGGGCTGGGTATGCTCAGACGTGAGTCCCAGGCTCTCCACACCACTGGAGTCAAGCTATCCAGGCTGAATGAAGGCTGATAGCCAGAAACCGGTCCTTGGATGCTTGATTCCGTTCTGGGAAAGACATGGCTTGGTAGTTCGGACTGGACTTTTCCCATGAGGCAAAGGGTCAGAGCTGATTTGCATATAGCCAGTGTCTAACCCAGGGTGTTGTGGAGTGCAAAAAAAACGATGGATTTAGGCCCAGATCCTTGTACTGGGGTGAATGTATGACATTGTTCTACATTCTGTCCATCAACTGTGTTTTTTGTAATTTTCACCCCGAGTGGGCTGGGTATGCTCAGACGTGAGTCCCAGGCTCTCCACACCACTGGAGTCAAGCTATCCAGGCTGAATGAAGGCTGATAGCCAGAAACCGGTCCTTGGATGCTTGATTCCGTTCTGGGAAAGACATGGCTTGGTAGTTCGGACTGGACTTTTCCCATGAGGCAAAGGGTCAGAGCTGATTTGCATATAGCCAGTGTCTAACCCAAGGTGTTGTGGAGTGCAAAAAAACGATGGATTTAGGCCCAGATCCTTGTACTGGGGTGAATGTATGACATTGTTCTACATTCTGTCCATCAACTGTGTTTTTTGTAATTTTCACCCCGAGTGGGCTGGGTATGCTCAGATGTGAGTCCCAGGCTCTCCACACCACTGGAGTCAAGCTATCCAGGCTGAATGAAGGCTGATAGCCAGAAACCGGTCCTTGGATGCTTGATTCCGTTCTGGGAAAGACATGGCTTGGTAGTTCGGACTGGACTTTTCCCATGAGGCAAAGGGTCAGAGCTGATTTGCATATAGCCAGTGTCTAACCCAAGGTGTTGTGGAGTGCAAAAAAACGATGGATTTAGGCCCAGATCCTTGTACTGGGGTGAATGTATGACATTGTTCTACATTCTGTCCATCAACTGTGTTTTTTGTAATTTTCACCCCGAGTGGGCTGGGTATGCTCAGACGTGAGTCCCAGGCTCTCCACACCACTGGAGTCAAGCTATCCAGGCTGAATTAAGGCTGATAGCCAGAAACCTGTCCTAGGATGCTTGATTCCGTTCTGGGAAAGACATGGCTTGGTAGTTCGGACTGGACTTTTCCCATGAGGCAAAGGGTCAGAGCTGATTTGCATATAGCCAGTGTCTAACCCAGGGTGTTGTGGAGTGCAAAAAAACGATGGATTTAGGCCCAGATCCTTGTACTGGGGTGAATGTATGACATTGTTCTACATTCTGTCCATCAACTGTGTTTTTTGTAATTTTCACCCCGAGTGGGCTGGGTATGCTCAGACGTGAGTCCCAGGCTCTCCACACCACTGGAGTCAAGCTATCCAGGCTGAATGAAGGCTGATAGCCAGAAACCGGTCCTTGGATGCTTGATTCCGTTCTGGGAAAGACATGGCTTGGTAGTTCGGACTGGACTTTTCCCATGAGGCAAAGGGTCAGAGCTGATTTGCATATAGCCAGTGTCTAACCCAGGCTGTTGTGGAGTGCAAAAAAACGATGGATTTAGGCCCAGATCCTTGTACTGGGGTGAATGTATTTCATTGTTCTACATTCTGTCCATCAACTGTGTTTTTTGTAATTTTCACCCCGAGTGGGCTGGGTATGCTCAGACGTGAGTCCCAGGCTCTCCACACCACTGGAGTCAAGCTATCCAAGCTGAATGAAGGCTGATAGCCAGAAACCGGTCCTTGGATGCTTGATTCCGTTCTGGGAAAGACATGGCTTGGTAGTTCGGACTGGACTTTTCCCATGAGGCAAAGGGTCAGAGCTGATTTGCATATAGCCAGTGTCTAACCCAGGGTGTTGTGGAGTGCAAAAAAACGATGGATTTAGGCCCAGATCCTTGTACTGGGGTGAATGTATGACATTGTTCTACATTCTGTCCATCAACTGTGTTTTTTGTAATTTTCACCCCGATTGGGCTGGGTATGCTCAGACGTGAGTCCCAGGCTCTCCACACCACTGGAGTCAAGCTATCCAGGCTGAATGAAGGCTGATAGCCAGAAACCGGTACTTGGATGCTTGATTCCGTTCTGGGAAAGACATGGCTTGGTAGTTCGGACTGGACTTTTCCCATGAGGCAAAGGGTCAGAGCTGATTTGCATATAGCCAGTATCTAACCCAGGGTGTTGTGGAGTGCAAAAAAACGATGGATTTAGGCCCAGATCCTTGTACTGGGGTGAATGTATGACATTGTTCTACATTCTGTCCATCAACTGTGTTTTTTGTAATTTTCACCCCGAGTGGGCTGGGTATGCTCAGACGTGAGTCCCAGGCTCTCCACACCACTGGAGTCAAGCTATCCAGGCTGAATGAAGGCTGATAGCCAGAAACCGGTCCTTGGATGCTTGATTCCGTTCTGGGAAAGACATGGCTTGGTAGTTCGGACTGGACTTTTCCCATGAGGCAAAGGGTCAGAGCTGATTTGCATATAGCCAGTGTCTAACCCAGGGTGTTGTGGAGTGCAAAAAAAACGATGGATTTAGGCCCAGATCCTTGTACTGGGGTGAATGTATGACATTGTTCTACATTCTGTCCATCAACTGTGTTTTTTGTAATTTTCACCCCGAGTGGGCTGGGTATGCTCAGACGTGAGTCCCAGGCTCTCCACACCACTGGAGTCAAGCTATCCAGGCTGAATGAAGGCTGATAACCAGAAACCGGTCCTTGGATGCTTGATTCCGTTCTGGGAAAGACATGGCTTGGTAGTTCGGACTGGACTTTTCCCATGAGGCAAAGGGTCAGAGCTGATTTGCATATAGCCAGTGTCTAACCCAGGGTGTTGTGGAGTGCAAAAAAACGATGGATTTAGGCCCAGATCCTTGTACTGGGGTGAATGTATGACATTGTTCTACATTCTGTCCATCAACTGTGTTTTTTGTAATTTTCACCCCGAGTGGGCTGGGTATGCTCAGACGTGAGTCCCAGGCTCTCCACACCACTGGAGTCAAGCTATCCAGGCTGAATGAAGGCTGATAGCCAGAAACCGGTCCTTGGATGCTTGATTCCGTTCTGGGAAAGACATGGCTTGGTAGTTCGGACTGGACTTTTCCCATGAGGCAAAGGGTCAGAGCTGATTTGCATATAGCCAGTGTCTAACCCAGGGTGTTGTGGAGTGCAAAAAAAACGATGGATTTAGGCCCAGATCCTTGTACTGGGGTGAATGTATGACATTGTTCTACATTCTGTCCATCAACTGTGTTTTTTGTAATTTTCACCCCGAGTGGGCTGGGTATGCTCAGACGTGAGTCCCAGGCTCTCCACACCACTGGAGTCAAGCTATCCAGGCTGAATGAAGGCTGATAGCCAGAAACCGGTCCTTGGATGCTTGATTCCGTTCTGGGAAAGACATGGCTTGGTAGTTCGGACTGGACTTTTCCCATGAGGCAAAGGGTCAGAGCTGATTTGCATATAGCCAGTGTCTAACCCAAGGTGTTGTGGAGTGCAAAAAAACGATGGATTTAGGCCCAGATCCTTGTACTGGGGTGAATGTATGACATTGTTCTACATTCTGTCCATCAACTGTGTTTTTTGTAATTTTCACCCCGAGTGGGCTGGGTATGCTCAGATGTGAGTCCCAGGCTCTCCACACCACTGGAGTCAAGCTATCCAGGCTGAATGAAGGCTGATAGCCAGAAACCGGTCCTTGGATGCTTGATTCCGTTCTGGGAAAGACATGGCTTGGTAGTTCGGACTGGACTTTTCCCATGAGGCAAAGGGTCAGAGCTGATTTGCATATAGCCAGTGTCTAACCCAAGGTGTTGTGGAGTGCAAAAAAACGATGGATTTAGGCCCAGATCCTTGTACTGGGGTGAATGTATGACATTGTTCTACATTCTGTCCATCAACTGTGTTTTTTGTAATTTTCACCCCGAGTGGGCTGGGTATGCTCAGACGTGAGTCCCAGGCTCTCCACACCACTGGAGTCAAGCTATCCAGGCTGAATTAAGGCTGATAGCCAGAAACCTGTCCTAGGATGCTTGATTCCGTTCTGGGAAAGACATGGCTTGGTAGTTCGGACTGGACATTTCCCATGAGGCAAAGGGTCAGAGCTGATTTGCATATAGCCAGTGTCTAACCCAGGGTGTTGTGGAGTGCAAAAAAACGATGGATTTAGGCCCAGATCCTTGTACTGGGGTGAATGTATGACATTGTTCTACATTCTGTCCATCAACTGTGTTTTTTGTAATTTTCACCCCGAGTGGGCTGGGTATGCTCAGACGTGAGTCCCAGGCTCTCCACACCACTGGAGTCAAGCTATCCAGGCTGAATGAAGGCTGATAGCCAGAAACCGGTCCTTGGATGCTTGATTCCGTTCTGGGAAAGACATGGCTTGGTAGTTCGGACTGGACTTTTCCCATGAGGCAAAGGGTCAGAGCTGATTTGCATATAGCCAGTGTCTAACCCAGGCTGTTGTGGAGTGCAAAAAAACGATGGATTTAGGCCCAGATCCTTGTACTGGGGTGAATGTATTTCATTGTTCTACATTCTGTCCATCAACTGTGTTTTTTGTAATTTTCACCCCGAGTGGGCTGGGTATGCTCAGACGTGAGTCCCAGGCTCTCCACACCACTGGAGTCAAGCTATCCAAGCTGAATGAAGGCTGATAGCCAGAAACCGGTCCTTGGATGCTTGATTCCGTTCTGGGAAAGACATGGCTTGGTAGTTCGGACTGGACTTTTCCCATGAGGCAAAGGGTCAGAGCTGATTTGCATATAGCCAGTGTCTAACCCAGGGTGTTGTGGAGTGCAAAAAAACGATGGATTTAGGCCCAGATCCTTGTACTGGGGTGAATGTATGACATTGTTCTACATTCTGTCCATAAACTGTGTTTTTTGTAATTTTCACCCCGATTGGGCTGGGTATGCTCAGACGTGAGTCCCAGGCTCTCCACACCACTGGAGTCAAGCTATCCAGGCTGAATGAAGGCTGATAGCCAGAAACCGGTACTTGGATGCTTGATTCCGTTCTGGGAAAGACATGGCTTGGTAGTTCGGACTGGACTTTTCCCATGAGGCAAAGGGTCAGAGCTGATTTGCATATAGCCAGTATCTAACCCAGGGTGTTGTGGAGTGCAAAAAAACGATGGATTTAGGCCCAGATCCTTGTACTGGGGTGAATGTATGACATTGTTCTACATTCTGTCCATCAACTGTGTTTTTTGTAATTTTCACCCCGAGTGGGCTGGGTATGCTCAGACGTGAGTCCCAGGCTCTCCACACCACTGGAGTCAAGCTATCCAGGCTGAATGAAGGCTGATAGCCAGAAACCGGTCCTTGGATGCTTGATTCCGTTCTGGGAAAGACATGGCTTGGTAGTTCGGACTGGACTTTTCCCATGAGGCAAAGGGTCAGAGCTGATTTGCATATAGCCAGTGTCTAACCCAGGGTGTTGTGGAGTGCAAAAAAAACGATGGATTTAGGCCCAGATCCTTGTACTGGGGTGAATGTATGACATTGTTCTACATTCTGTCCATCAACTGTGTTTTTTGTAATTTTCACCCCGAGTGGGCTGGGTATGCTCAGACGTGAGTCCCAGGCTCTCCACACCACTGGAGTCAAGCTATCCAGGCTGAATGAAGGCTGATAACCAGAAACCGGTCCTTGGATGCTTGATTCCGTTCTGGGAAAGACATGGCTTGGTAGTTCGGACTGGACTTTTCCCATGAGGCAAAGGGTCAGAGCTGATTTGCATATAGCCAGTGTCTAACCCAGGGTGTTGTGGAGTGCAAAAAAACGATGGATTTAGGCCCAGATCCTTGTACTGGGGTGAATGTATGACATTGTTCTACATTCTGTCCATCAACTGTGTTTTTTGTAATTTTCACCCCGAGTGGGCTGGGTATGCTCAGACGTGAGTCCCAGGCTCTCCACACCACTGGAGTCAAGCTATCCAGGCTGAATGAAGGCTGATAGCCAGAAACCGGTCCTTGGATGCTTGATTCCGTTCTGGGAAAGACATGGCTTGGTAGTTCGGACTGGACTTTTCCCATGAGGCAAAGGGTCAGAGCTGATTTGCATATAGCCAGTGTCTAACCCAGGGTGTTGTGGAGTGCAAAAAAAACGATGGATTTAGGCCCAGATCCTTGTACTGGGGTGAATGTATGACATTGTTCTACATTCTGTCCATCAACTGTGTTTTTTGTAATTTTCACCCCGAGTGGGCTGGGTATGCTCAGACGTGAGTCCCAGGCTCTCCACACCACTGGAGTCAAGCTATCCAGGCTGAATGAAGGCTGATAGCCAGAAACCGGTCCTTGGATGCTTGATTCCGTTCTGGGAAAGACATGGCTTGGTAGTTCGGACTGGACTTTTCCCATGAGGCAAAGGGTCAGAGCTGATTTGCATATAGCCAGTGTCTAACCCAAGGTGTTGTGGAGTGCAAAAAAACGATGGATTTAGGCCCAGATCCTTGTACTGGGGTGAATGTATGACATTGTTCTACATTCTGTCCAACTGTGTTTTTTGTAATTTTCACCCCGAGTGGGCTGGGTATGCTCAGATGTGAGTCCCAGGCTCTCCACACCACTGGAGTCAAGCTATCCAGGCTGAATGAAGGCTGATAGCCAGAAACCGGTCCTTGGATGCTTGATTCCGTTCTGGGAAAGACATGGCTTGGTAGTTCGGACTGGACTTTTCCCATGAGGCAAAGGGTCAGAGCTGATTTGCATATAGCCAGTGTCTAACCCAAGGTGTTGTGGAGTGCAAAAAAACGATGGATTTAGGCCCAGATCCTTGTACTGGGGTGAATGTATGACATTGTTCTACATTCTGTCCATCAACTGTGTTTTTTGTAATTTTCACCCCGAGTGGGCTGGGTATGCTCAGACGTGAGTCCCAGGCTCTCCACACCACTGGAGTCAAGCTATCCAGGCTGAATTAAGGCTGATAGCCAGAAACCTGTCCTAGGATGCTTGATTCCGTTCTGGGAAAGACATGGCTTGGTAGTTCGGACTGGACTTTTCCCATGAGGCAAAGGGTCAGAGCTGATTTGCATATAGCCAGTGTCTAACCCAGGGTGTTGTGGAGTGCAAAAAAACGATGGATTTAGGCCCAGATCCTTGTACTGGGGTGAATGTATGACATTGTTCTACATTCTGTCCATCAACTGTGTTTTTTGTAATTTTCACCCCGAGTGGGCTGGGTATGCTCAGACGTGAGTCCCAGGCTCTCCACACCACTGGAGTCAAGCTATCCAGGCTGAATGAAGGCTGATAGCCAGAAACCGGTCCTTGGATGCTTGATTCCGTTCTGGGAAAGACATGGCTTGGTAGTTCGGACTGGACTTTTCCCATGAGGCAAAGGGTCAGAGCTGATTTGCATATAGCCAGTGTCTAACCCAGGCTGTTGTGGAGTGCAAAAAAACGATGGATTTAGGCCCAGATCCTTGTACTGGGGTGAATGTATTTCATTGTTCTACATTCTGTCCATCAACTGTGTTTTTTGTAATTTTCACCCCGAGTGGGCTGGGTATGCTCAGACGTGAGTCCCAGGCTCTCCACACCACTGGAGTCAAGCTATCCAAGCTGAATGAAGGCTGATAGCCAGAAACCGGTCCTTGGATGCTTGATTCCGTTCTGGGAAAGACATGGCTTGGTAGTTCGGACTGGACTTTTCCCATGAGGCAAAGGGTCAGAGCTGATTTGCATATAGCCAGTGTCTAACCCAGGGTGTTGTGGAGTGCAAAAAAACGATGGATTTAGGCCCAGATCCTTGTACTGGGGTGAATGTATGACATTGTTCTACATTCTGTCCATCAACTGTGTTTTTTGTAATTTTCACCCCGATTGGGCTGGGTATGCTCAGACGTGAGTCCCAGGCTCTCCACACCACTGGAGTCAAGCTATCCAGGCTGAATGAAGGCTGATAGCCAGAAACCGGTACTTGGATGCTTGATTCCGTTCTGGGAAAGACATGGCTTGGTAGTTCGGACTGGACTTTTCCCATGAGGCAAAGGGTCAGAGCTGATTTGCATATAGCCAGTATCTAACCCAGGGTGTTGTGGAGTGCAAAAAAACGATGGATTTAGGCCCAGATCCTTGTACTGGGGTGAATGTATGACATTGTTCTACATTCTGTCCATCAACTGTGTTTTTTGTAATTTTCACCCCGAGTGGGCTGGGTATGCTCAGACGTGAGTCCCAGGCTCTCCACACCACTGGAGTCAAGCTATCCAGGCTGAATGAAGGCTGATAGCCAGAAACCGGTCCTTGGATGCTTGATTCCGTTCTGGGAAAGACATGGCTTGGTAGTTCGGACTGGACTTTTCCCATGAGGCAAAGGGTCAGAGCTGATTTGCATATAGCCAGTATCTAACCCAGGGTGTTGTGGAGTGCAAAAAAAACGATGGATTTAGGCCCAGATCCTTGTACTGGGGTGAATGTATGACATTGTTCTACATTCTGTCCAACAACTGTGTTTTTTGTAATTTTCACCCCGAGTGGGCTGGGTATGCTCAGACGTGAGTCCCAGGCTCTCCACACCACTGGAGTCAAGCTATCCAGGCTGAATGAAGGCTGATAGCCAGAAACCGGTCCTTGGATGCTTGATTCCGTTCTGGGAAAGACATGGCTTGGTAGTTCGGACTGGACTTTTCCCATGAGGCAAAGGGTCAGAGCTGATTTGCATATAGCCAGTGTCTAACCCAAGGTGTTGTGGAGTGCAAAAAAACGATGGATTTAGGCCCAGATCCTTGTACTGGGGTGAATGTATGACATTGTTCTACATTCTGTCCATCAACTGTGTTTTTTGTAATTTTCACCCCGAGTGGGCTGGGTATGCTCAGATGTGAGTCCCAGGCTCTCCACACCACTGGAGTCAAGCTATCCAGGCTGAATGAAGGCTGATAGCCAGAAACCGGTCCTTGGATGCTTGATTCCGTTCTGGGAAAGACATGGCTTGGTAGTTCGGACTGGACTTTTCCCATGAGGCAAAGGGTCAGAGCTGATTTGCATATAGCCAGTGTCTAACCCAAGGTGTTGTGGAGTGCAAAAAAACGATGGATTTAGGCCCAGATCCTTGTACTGGGGTGAATGTATGACATTGTTCTACATTCTGTCCATCAACTGTGTTTTTTGTAATTTTCACCCCGAGTGGGCTGGGTATGCTCAGACGTGAGTCCCAGGCTCTCCACACCACTGGAGTCAAGCTATCCAGGCTGAATTAAGGCTGATAGCCAGAAACCTGTCCTAGGATGCTTGATTCCGTTCTGGGAAAGACATGGCTTGGTAGTTCGGACTGGACTTTTCCCATGAGGCAAAGGGTCAGAGCTGATTTGCATATAGCCAGTGTCTAACCCAGGGTGTTGTGGAGTGCAAAAAAACGATGGATTTAGGCCCAGATCCTTGTACTGGGGTGAATGTATGACATTGTTCTACATTCTGTCCATCAACTGTGTTTTTTGTAATTTTCACCCCGAGTGGGCTGGGTATGCTCAGACGTGAGTCCCAGGCTCTCCACACCACTGGAGTCAAGCTATCCAGGCTGAATGAAGGCTGATAGCCAGAAACCGGTCCTTGGATGCTTGATTCCGTTCTGGGAAAGACATGGCTTGGTAGTTCGGACTGGACTTTTCCCATGAGGCAAAGGGTCAGAGCTGATTTGCATATAGCCAGTGTCTAACCCAGGCTGTTGTGGAGTGCAAAAAAACGATGGATTTAGGCCCAGATCCTTGTACTGGGGTGAATGTATTTCATTGTTCTACATTCTGTCCATCAACTGTGTTTTTTGTAATTTTCACCCCGAGTGGGCTGGGTATGCTCAGACGTGAGTCCCAGGCTCTCCACACCACTGGAGTCAAGCTATCCAAGCTGAATGAAGGCTGATAGCCAGAAACCGGTCCTTGGATGCTTGATTCCGTTCTGGGAAAGACATGGCTTGGTAGTTCGGACTGGACTTTTCCCATGAGGCAAAGGGTCAGAGCTGATTTGCATATAGCCAGTGTCTAACCCAGGGTGTTGTGGAGTGCAAAAAAACGATGGATTTAGGCCCAGATCCTTGTACTGGGGTGAATGTATGACATTGTTCTACATTCTGTCCATCAACTGTGTTTTTTGTAATTTTCACCCCGATTGGGCTGGGTATGCTCAGACGTGAGTCCCAGGCTCTCCACACCACTGGAGTCAAGCTATCCAGGCTGAATGAAGGCTGATAGCCAGAAACCGGTACTTGGATGCTTGATTCCGTTCTGGGAAAGACATGGCTTGGTAGTTCGGACTGGACTTTTCCCATGAGGCAAAGGGTCAGAGCTGATTTGCATATAGCCAGTATCTAACCCAGGGTGTTGTGGAGTGCAAAAAAACGATGGATTTAGGCCCAGATCCTTGTACTGGGGTGAATGTATGACATTGTTCTACATTCTGTCCATCAACTGTGTTTTTTGTAATTTTCACCCCGAGTGGGCTGGGTATGCTCAGACGTGAGTCCCAGGCTCTCCACACCACTGGAGTCAAGCTATCCAGGCTGAATGAAGGCTGATAACCAGAAACCGGTCCTTGGATGCTTGATTCCGTTCTGGGAAAGACATGGCTTGGTAGTTCGGACTGGACTTTTCCCATGAGGCAAAGGGTCAGAGCTGATTTGCATATAGCCAGTGTCTAACCCAGGGTGTTGTGGAGTGCAAAAAAACGATGGATTTAGGCCCAGATCCTTGTACTGGGGTGAATGTATGACATTGTTCTACATTCTGTCCATCAACTGTGTTTTTTGTAATTTTCACCCCGAGTGGGCTGGGTATGCTCAGACGTGAGTCCCAGGCTCTCCACACCACTGGAGTCAAGCTATCCAGGCTGAATGAAGGCTGATAGCCAGAAACCGGTCCTTGGATGCTTGATTCCGTTCTGGGAAAGACATGGCTTGGTAGTTCGGACTGGACTTTTCCCATGAGGCAAAGGGTCAGAGCTGATTTGCATATAGCCAGTGTCTAACCCAGGGTGTTGTGGAGTGCAAAAAAAACGATGGATTTAGGCCCAGATCCTTGTACTGGGGTGAATGTATGACATTGTTCTACATTCTGTCCATCAACTGTGTTTTTTGTAATTTTCACCCCGAGTGGGCTGGGTATGCTCAGACGTGAGTCCCAGGCTCTCCACACCACTGGAGTCAAGCTATCCAGGCTGAATGAAGGCTGATAGCCAGAAACCGGTCCTTGGATGCTTGATTCCGTTCTGGGAAAGACATGGCTTGGTAGTTCGGACTGGACTTTTCCCATGAGGCAAAGGGTCAGAGCTGATTTGCATATAGCCAGTGTCTAACCCAAGGTGTTGTGGAGTGCAAAAAAACGATGGATTTAGGCCCAGATCCTTGTACTGGGGTGAATGTATGACATTGTTCTACATTCTGTCCATCAACTGTGTTTTTTGTAATTTTCACCCCGAGTGGGCTGGGTATGCTCAGATGTGAGTCCCAGGCTCTCCACACCACTGGAGTCAAGCTATCCAGGCTGAATGAAGGCTGATAGCCAGAAACCGGTCCTTGGATGCTTGATTCCGTTCTGGGAAAGACATGGCTTGGTAGTTCGGACTGGACTTTTCCCATGAGGCAAAGGGTCAGAGCTGATTTGCATATAGCCAGTGTCTAACCCAAGGTGTTGTGGAGTGCAAAAAAACGATGGATTTAGGCCCAGATCCTTGTACTGGGGTGAATGTATGACATTGTTCTACATTCTGTCCATCAACTGTGTTTTTTGTAATTTTCACCCCGAGTGGGCTGGGTATGCTCAGACGTGAGTCCCAGGCTCTCCACACCACTGGAGTCAAGCTATCCAGGCTGAATTAAGGCTGATAGCCAGAAACCTGTCCTAGGATGCTTGATTCCGTTCTGGGAAAGACATGGCTTGGTAGTTCGGACTGGACTTTTCCCATGAGGCAAAGGGTCAGAGCTGATTTGCATATAGCCAGTGTCTAACCCAGGGTGTTGTGGAGTGCAAAAAAACGATGGATTTAGGCCCAGATCCTTGTACTGGGGTGAATGTATGACATTGTTCTACATTCTGTCCATCAACTGTGTTTTTTGTAATTTTCACCCCGAGTGGGCTGGGTATGCTCAGACGTGAGTCCCAGGCTCTCCACACCACTGGAGTCAAGCTATCCAGGCTGAATGAAGGCTGATAGCCAGAAACCGGTCCTTGGATGCTTGATTCCGTTCTGGGAAAGACATGGCTTGGTAGTTCGGACTGGACTTTTCCCATGAGGCAAAGGGTCAGAGCTGATTTGCATATAGCCAGTGTCTAACCCAGGCTGTTGTGGAGTGCAAAAAAACGATGGATTTAGGCCCAGATCCTTGTACTGGGGTGAATGTATTTCATTGTTCTACATTCTGTCCATCAACTGTGTTTTTTGTAATTTTCACCCCGAGTGGGCTGGGTATGCTCAGACGTGAGTCCCAGGCTCTCCACACCACTGGAGTCAAGCTATCCAAGCTGAATGAAGGCTGATAGCCAGAAACCGGTCCTTGGATGCTTGATTCCGTTCTGGGAAAGACATGGCTTGGTAGTTCGGACTGGACTTTTCCCATGAGGCAAAGGGTCAGAGCTGATTTGCATATAGCCAGTGTCTAACCCAGGGTGTTGTGGAGTGCAAAAAAACGATGGATTTAGGCCCAGATCCTTGTACTGGGGTGAATGTATGACATTGTTCTACATTCTGTCCATCAACTGTGTTTTTTGTAATTTTCACCCCGATTGGGCTGGGTATGCTCAGACGTGAGTCCCAGGCTCTCCACACCACTGGAGTCAAGCTATCCAGGCTGAATGAAGGCTGATAGCCAGAAACCGGTACTTGGATGCTTGATTCCGTTCTGGGAAAGACATGGCTTGGTAGTTCGGACTGGACTTTTCCCATGAGGCAAAGGGTCAGAGCTGATTTGCATATAGCCAGTGTCTAACCCAGGGTGTTGTGGAGTGCAAAAAAAACAATGGATTTAGGCCCAGATCCTTGTACTGGGGTGAATGTATGAAATTGTTCTACATTCTGTCCATCAACTGTGTTTTTTGTAATTTTCACCCCGAGTGGGCTGGGTATGCTCAGACGTGAGTCCCAGGCTCTCCACACCACTGGAGTCAAGCTATCCAGGCTGAAGAAGGCTGATAGCCAGAAACCGGTCCTTGGATGCTTGATTCCGTTCTGGGAAAGACATGGCTTGGTAGTTCGGACTGGACTTTTCCCATGAGGCAAAGGGTCAGAGCTGATTTGCATATAGCCAGTGTCTAACCCAGGGTGTTGTGGAGTGCAAAAAAACGATGGATTTAGGCCCAGATCCTTGTACTGTGGTGAATGTATGACATTTTTCTACATTCTGTCCATCAACTGTGTTTTTTGTAATTTTCACCCCGAGTGGGCTGGGTATGCTCAGACGTGAGTCCCAGGCTCTCCACACCACTGGAGTCAAGCTATCCAGGCTGAATGAAGGCTGATAGCCAGAAACCGGTCCTTGGATGCTTGATTCCGTTCTGGGAAAGACATGGCTTGGTAGTTCGGACTGGACTTTTCCCATGAGGCAAAGGGTCAGAGCTGATTTGCATATAGCCAGTGTCTAACCCAGGGTGTTGTGGAGTGCAAAAAAACGATGGATTTAGGCCCAGATCCTTGTACTGGGGTGAATGTATGACATTGTTCTACATTCTGTCCATCAACTGTGTTTTTTGTAATTTTCACCCCGAGTGGGCTGGGTATGCTCAGACGTGAGTCCCAGGCTCTCCACACCACTGGAGTCAAGCTATCCAGGCTGAATGAAGGCTGATAGCCAGAAACCGGTCCTTGGATGCTTGATTCCGTTCTGGGAAAGACATGGCTTGGTAGTTCGGACTGGACTTTTCCCATGAGGCAAAGGGTCAGAGCTGATTTGCATATAGCCAGTGTCTAACCCAGGGTGTTGTGGAGTGCAAAAAAAACGATGGATTTAGGCCCAGATCCTTGTACTGGGGTGAATGTATGACATTGTTCTACATTCTGTCCATCAACTGTGTTTTTTGTAATTTTCACCCCGAGTGGGCTGGGTATGCTCAGACGTGAGTCCCAGGCTCTCCACACCACTGGAGTCAAGCTATCCAGGCTGAATGAAGGCTGATAGCCAGAAACCGGTCCTTGGATGCTTGATTCCGTTCTGGGAAAGACATGGCTTGGTAGTTCGGACTGGACTTTTCCCATGAGGCAAAGGGTCAGAGCTGATTTGCATATAGCCAGTGTCTAACCCAGGGTGTTGTGGAGTGCAAAAAAACGATGGATTTAGGCCCAGCTCCTTGTACTGGGGTGAATGTATGACATTGTTCTACATTCTGTCCATCAACTGTGTTTTTTGTAATTTTCACCCCGAGTGGGCTGGGTATGCTCAGACGTGAGTCCCAGGCTCTCCACACCACTGGAGTCAAGCTATCCAGGCTGAATGAAGGCTGATAGCCAGAAACCGGTCCTTGGATGCTTGATTCCGTTCTGGGAAAGACATGGCTTGGTAGTTCGGACTGGACTTTTCCCATGAGGCAAAGGGTCAGAGCTGATTTGCATATAGCCAGTGTCTAACCCAGGGTGTTGTGGAGTGCAAAAAAACGATGGATTTAGGCCCAGATCCTTGTACTGGGGTGAATGTATGACATTGTTCTACATTCTGTCCATCAACTGTGTTTTTTGTAATTTTCACCCGAGTGGGCTGGGTATGCTCAGACGTGAGTCCCAGGCTCTCCACACCACTGGAGTCAAGCTATCCAGGCTGAATGAAGGCTGATAGCAAGAAACCGGTCCTTGGATGCTTGATTCCGTTCTGGGAAAGACATGGCTTGGTAGTTCGGACTGGACTTTTCCCATGAGGCAAAGGGTCAGAGCTGATTTGCATATAGCCAGTGTCTAACCCAGGGTGTTGTGGAGTGCAAAAAAACGATGGATTTAGGCCCAGATCCTTGTACTGGGTGAATGTATGACATTGTTCTACATTCTGTCCATCAACTGTGTTTTTTGTAATTTTCACCCCGAGTGGGCTGGGTATGCTCAGATGTGAGTCCCAGGCTCTCCACACCACTGGAGTCAAGCTATCCAGGCTGAATGAAGGCTGATAGCCAGAAACCGGTCCTTGGATGCTTGATTCCGTTCTGGGAAAGACATGGCTTGGTAGTTCGGACTGGACTTTTCCCATGAGGCAAAGGGTCAGAGCTGATTTGCATATAGCCAGTGTCTAACCCAAGGTGTTGTGGAGTGCAAAAAAACGATGGATTTAGGCCCAGATCCTTGTACTGGGGTGAATGTATGACATTGTTCTACATTCTGTCCATCAACTGTGTTTTTTGTAACCTCCTAGGGATGCAGCCACTACCTGTGTCATTTGCTTCGTACTTGCCGATGGAACATAATCCTGCATGGGCTGGGTGGGGCCACATCAGAGCACCCATAGATGTTAGAATAATAGACAGCAAAGACCGTATTAATCGCGGCTTACCTATAACGCTGGTCACCCTCCCCTTGTTTTGCATCTGCAATATTTGGGAACCCTGTCTATCAGGATTGGCCAACCACACTAGTAATCTGCCGGATTTATAACATTCTATGTGTGCCCTAGTTTTTTATATGCTCGATAATCGTATGCCGGGAGTCGCTCCACTAGTTTGAGGAGTTTTTCCTTTTCTGCTCTCAGTGTGTCATGCAGCTCATGTGCTCCCTCCGTCGGTAGATCCGGTTTTATTAAGAGGTGCTCCAAGTGATTGATCTCAGTATGAAGTTGGGACCGAGTCCCTACTACTGCTGAGATGCCTTGACCACGTACCACTGGTTTGAATGCCTCCCACTCCGCTAGTGGGGAGGCAGTCGTACTAGTATTTTCCATAAAGTAATTACTGAGCACGTTCCCTAGGGTAGGTCTGAAGACTGGGTCATCAGCTTTGCAGTATTGAGCTTCCATGTCGCAGTGCGGGGTCTGGACAGCGCCCAGGCCAGAATCTGTAATAACGGGTGGTTGTCGCAGTATTTTTCACCCGATATTCGACCCTTCTAGCTCCCGCATGTACGCTGGCCGAGCATAAGAAAGTATGTAGGTGCACCGATAGCTTGTGCGTACCCGAGTAATAAGAGTCTAAGCCGCCCTCCGGTGTTGAGGTTCTCCAGATATCAACAAATCCTCAATCGTTAATCCATCATCGAAATGCGTGGGCAGTTTTATGTAGTGGGGATGTGGGCAGTGGGGATGTAATCTATCTAAAGTGACATCAGACATGCAATTGCAATCTCCTCCGAGTAACATAGGGTAATGATGTATTCGGGTGACGAGAAAATTAGGGAGAATAGGATGATAGTTTGGCCCACCTTGGGGGCATGAGTGTTCACACAGGCTATATCTTTACCATCTAGTTTGCCTGTTAATATCACATTGCGACCTTCTGGGTCTATGATCTCGATCTGTGAGAGAAACAGGGAAGGAAGTATAGAAACTAGCACCCCTCACCAATGGCAGAGTAGATGGAGGTGAATATTTGCCCCTTCACCGCTTCTGCAGCTCGCGGCCCCCAAAGCAGTTCTATTTGAGGTATCTGTGAGGGATTATGCAGCTATATCACCTGCGGTCCCTGTGCCCACCCACAGTTGTTGTTTCAGGAGTACCCAATTGGTGCGTACCAGATACGTGGCAGAGTGATATGCTTCCTGTGAGAGCTGATGGGCCATATGGTATATTTCCATCTTTGGAAGTCTCAGTCCGCCTGTAGTAGCGGCTTGGAGTTTCAACATGGCCAGTCTGCGTGTCTCACTTTGCCACAAGTATGTTTTAATGACTGCGTCTATTAGGAATAGTTCTGATGCCAGGACCAATATAAGCATGGGCTGAAAATTCGTTCCGCTCGCGGAATATGCGGATTGCGAATCTCGCGAAATTGCGGTAAAATCCACAATTCAGCCGGGAGGAATTTTCAGCCAAGCACTTACAGGGTTACAGCAGCAGGTGGAAAAGTTTAATTTTTTGTAACCTTTTACAAAAGGGTTACAAAGAAATTAACTTCAACTTGGGCACCTGCTGCTGTAAGCCTGTAAGTGCTTCCTGGCGCCTCGTTGCCTACTTGCAACTATTCTCTGACCCTGCTCTGACCCTTGAAGCAGGGTCAGAGAATAGGTACAAGTAGGCAATGAGGCACCTGTCACGAAAATTAAACCTTAACAGGAAGCACTGACAGATATAAAAACAAGCATTTGCAATGCAATATGCCTCGCATTAGGAAAGTTTGAGCTATTGGTCTTGTAAATGACAATTTTATTTATTTATGTGTTGGTTTTGAAAATAGCTAAATTAATAGCTTTGTCATTTACAATGCCAATAGTTATAACTTTCGCAAATGTGAAACCTATAGCATTTGTAATGCAACATGTTTTGTATTTACGTGACTTAGATGTATTGATATTACAAATTACAATGGCTTTTAATTTTTTTAAAATAATTAATACTTAAATAAAAGTGATTTTAATTTATAATGGCAATAGCTTAAACTTTTGTAAATAACTTTTGTGAAGATTATGTTCAGTGTATTTTATTGTGACAAAAATCCAAAAACAGAAGTGAAATATTAACATCTTTTTCTGACATTTGTAATAAAGCTTGAAAATTTGAGAGAACATATTTGAACCAGTTGTTGTTGAATGGTTGCGCCGATTGATGCTGGAGTGGCGCTGAGTGGTGCAGTGGTGGTGCTGAGTGCTGCTGTGGTGATGCTGAGTGGTGGTGTGGTGATGCTGAGTGATACTGGGATGGTGCTGAGTGATGCTGGGGTGGTGCTGAGTGGTACTGTGGTGGTGCTGAGTGATGCTGTGGTGGTGATGAGTGATGCTGTGGTGGTGCTGAGTGGTGCTGTGGTGGTGCTGAGTGATGCTGTGGTGGTGCTGAGTGATGCAGTGGTGGTGCTGAGTGATGCTGTGGTGGCGCTGAGTGGTGCTGTGGTGGAGCTGATTGATGCTGTGGTAGTGCTGAGTGGTGCTGTGGTGGTGCTGAGTGATAATGTGGTGGCGCTGAGTGATGCTGTGGTGGCGCTGAGTGGTGCTGTGGTGGTGCTGAGTGGTGCTGTGGTGGTGCTGAGTGGTGCTGTGGTGGTGCTGAGTGATGCTGTGGTGGTGCTGAGTGGTGCTGTGGTGGTGCTGAGTGATAAGGTGGTGGTGCTGAGTGATAAGGTGGTGGTGCTGAGTGATGCTGGGGTAGCGCTGAGTGATGATGTGGTGATGCAGAGGGCAGAAAGGCACAAAAAGCAGTCTAACAAAGGGCAGAAGGGCAGAAAAACAAGGGAAAAACGAGTCTAACAGAGGTCAGAAGGGCACAAAAAAATAGTCTAACAGAGGACAGAAGGGCAGAAAAACAAGGGAAAAACGAGTCTAACAGAGGGCAGACGGGCACAAAAAACGAGTCTAACAGGGGGCAGAAAGACACAAAAACGAGTCTAACAGAGGGCAGAAGGGCACAAAAAACGAATCTAACCGAGGGCAGAAGGGCAGAAAAACAAGGGAAAAATGAGTCTAACAGAGGGCAGAAGGGCACAAAAAACGAGTCTAACAGGGGGCAGAAGGTCAGAAAAACAAGGGAAAAATGAGTCTAACAGAGGGCAGAAGGGTAGAAAAACAAGGGAAAAACTAGTCTAACAGAGGGCATAATCTACAGTGGTGAACCAGAGGGTGCTGTAATGAACCAGAGGGTGGCATTGCTGAACCAGAGGGTGACAGTGATGAACCAGAGGGTGGCAGTGGTGAACCAGAGGGTGCTGTGATGAACCAGAGGGTGGCAGTGCTGAACCAGAGGGTGGCAGTGATTAACCAGAGAGTGGCAGGGGTGAACCAGAGGGTGGCAGTGGTGAACCAGAGGGTGCTGTGATGAACCAGAGGGTGGCAGTGCTGAACCAGAGAGTGGCAGTGGTGAACCAGAGGGTGGCAGTGGTGAACCAGAGGGTGAGAGTGCTGAACCAGAGGGTGGCAGGGGTGAACCAGAGGGTGCTGTGATGAACCTGAGGGTGACCGTGATAAACCAGAGGGTGGCAGTGGTGAACCAGAGGGTGACAGTGATGAACCAGAGGGTGGCAGTGGTGAACCAGTGGGTGGCAGTGGTGAACCAGAGGGTGGCAGTGGTGAACCAGAGGGTGGCAGTGGTGAACCAGAGTGTGCTGTGATGAACCAGAGGGTGCTGTGATGAACCAGAGGGTGCTGTGATGAACCAGAGGGTGGCAGTGGTGAACCAGAGGGTGCTGTGACCAGAGGGTGTTGTGATGAACCAGAGGGTGGCAGTGGTGAAGCAGAGAGTGGCAGTGATAAACCAGAGGGTGGCAGTGGTAAACCAGAGGGTGACAGTGATGAACCAGAGGGTGACAGTGATGAACCAGAGGGTGGCAGTGGTGAACCAGAGGGTGACAGTGGTAAACCAGAGGGTGACAGTGATGAACCAGAGGGTGGCAGTGGTGAACCAGAGGGTGACAGTGGTGAACCAGAGGGTGCTGTGATGAACCAGAGGGTGGCAGTGGTGAACCAGAGGGTGCTGTGATGAACCAGAGGGTGGCAGTGGAGAACCAGAGAGTGGCAGTGATGAACCAGAGGGTGGCAGTGGTGAACCAGTGGGTGACAGTGATGAACCAGAGGGTGGCAGTGGTGAACCAGAGGGTGCTGTGATGAACCAGAGGGTCCTGTAATGAACCAGAGGGTGGCAGTGATGAACCAGGGGGTGGCAGTGATGAACCAGAGGGTGGCAGTGATGAACCAGAGGGTGACAGTGATGAACCAGAGGGTGGCAGTGGTGAACCAGAGGGTGACAGTGATGAACCAGAGGGTGGCAGTGGTGAACCAGAGGGTGACAGTGGTGAACCAGAGGGTGGCAGTGGTGAATCAGAGGGTGGTGGTGGTGAACCAGAGGGTCGCAGTGGTAAACCAAAGGGTGCTGTGATGAACCAGAGGGTGCTGTGATGAACCAGAGGGTGGCAGTGGTAAACCAGAGGGTGCTGTGACCAGAGGGTGCTGTGATGAACCAGAGGGTGGCAGTGGTGAACCAGAGAGTGGCAGTGATGAACCAGAGGGTGGCAGTGGTAAACCAGAGGGTGACAATGATGAACCAGAGTGTGACAGTGATGAACGAGAGGGTGGCAGTGGTGAACCAGAGGGTGCTGTGATTAACCAGAGGGTGCTGTGATTAACCAGAGTTGTGCTGTGATGAACCAGAGGGTGGCATAGATTAACCAGGGGGTGGCAGTGATGAACCAGAGGGTGGCAGTGGTGAACCAGAGGGTGGCAGTGGTGAACCAGAGGGTGGCAGTGGTGAAACACAGGGTGCTGTGATGAACCAGAGGGTGCTGTGATGAACCAGAGGGTGGCAGTGGTGAACCAGAGGGTGGCAGTGGTAAACCAGAGGGTGACAGTGATGAACCAGCGGGTGACAGTGATGAACCAGAGGGTGGCAGTGGTGAACCAGAAGGTGGCAGTGATGAACCAGAGGGTGACAGTGATGAACCAGAGGGTGCTGTGATGAACCAGAGGGTGGCAGTGGTGAACCAGAGTGTGGCAAAGGTGAACCAGAGGCTGGCAGTGGTGAACCAGAGGGTGACAGTGATGAACCAGAGGGTGGCAGTGATGAACCAGAGGGTGACAGTGATGAACCAGAGGGTGGCAGTGGTGAACCAGAGGGTGCTGTGATGAATCAGAGGGTGGCAGGGATGAACCAGAGGGTGACAGTGATGAACCAGAGAGTGACAGGGATGAACCAGAGGGTGCTGTGATGAACCAGAGGGTGGCAGTGGTGAACCAGAGCGTGGCAAAGGTGAACCAGAGGGTGGCAGTGGTGAAGCAGTGGTGAACCAGAGGGTGACAGTGATGAACCAGAGGGTGCTGTGATGAACCAGAGGGCGGCAGTGATGAACCATAGGGTGGCAGTGGTGAACCAGAGGGTGCTGTGATGAACCAGAGGGTGGCAGTGATGAACCAGAGGGTGACAGTGATGAACCAGAGGGTGGCAGTGGTGAACCAGAGGGTGCTGTGATGAATCAGAGGGTGGCAGGGATGAACCAGAGGGTGACAGTGATGAACCAGAGGGTGGCAGTGGTGAACCAGAGGGTGACAGTGGTGAACCAGAGGGTGGCAGTGGTGAACCAGAGGGTGGCAGTGGTGAAACACAGGGTGCTGTGATGAACCAGAGGGTGCTGTGATGAACCAGAGGGTGGCAGTGGTGAACCAGAGGGTGCTGTGATGAACCAGAGGGTGGCACAGATGAACCAGGGGGTGGCAGTGATGAACCAGAGGGTGGCAGTGGTGAACCAGAGGGTGGCAGTGGTGAACCAGAGGGTGGCAGTGGTGAAACACAGGGTGCTGTGATGAACCAGAGGGTGCTGTGATGAACCAGAGGGTGGCAGTGGTGAACCAGAGGGTGCTGTTATGAACCAGATGGGGCTGTGATGAACCAGAGGGTGGCAGTGGTGAACCAGAGAGTGGCAGTGATGAGCCAGAGGGTGGCTGTGGTGAACCAGAAGGTGACAGTGATGAACCAGAGGGTGACAGTGATGAACCAGAGTGTGGCAGTGGTGAACCAGAGGGTGGCAGTGGTGAACCAGAGAGTGGCAGTGATGAACCAGAGGGTGGCAGTGGTAAACCAGAGGGTGACAATGATGAACCAGAGGGTGCTGTGATTAACCAGAGGGTGGCAGTGGTGAACCAGAGGGTGCTGTGATGAACCAGAGGGTGCTGTGATTAACCAGAGGGTGCTGTGATTAACCAGAGGGTGCTGTGATGAACCAGAGGGTGGCAGAGATGAACCAGGGGGTGGCTGTGATGAACCAGAGGGTGGCAGTGGTCAACCAGAGGGTGGCAGTGGTGAACCAGCGGGTGGCAGTGGTGAAACAGAGGGTGCTGTGATGAACCAGAGGGTGCTGTGATGAACCAGAGGGTGGGAGTGGTGAACCAGAGGGTGCTGTGATGAACCAGAGGGTGCTGTGATGAACCAGAGGGTGGCAGTGGTGAAGCAGAGAGTGACAGTGATGAACCAGAGGGTGACAGTGATGAACCAGAGGGTGGCAGTGGTGAACCAGAGGGTGGCAGTGGTGAACCAGAGGGTGACAGTGCTGAACCAGAGGGTGGCAGGGGTGAACCAGGGGGTGGCAGTGATGAACCAGAGGGTGGCAGTGGTGAACCATAGGGTGACAGTGGTGAACCAGAGTGTGACAGTGATGAACCAGAGGGGGGCAGTGGTGAAGCAGAGGGTGGCAGTGGTGAAGCAGAGGGTGGCAGTGGTGAACCAGAGGGTGCTGTGATGAACCAGAGGGTGGCAGTGGTGAACCAGAGGGTGCTGTGATGAACCAGAGGGTGCTGTGATGAACCAGAGGGTGGCAGTGGTGAACCAGAGGGTGCTGTGATGAACCAGAGGGTGCTGTGATGAACCAGAGGGTGGCAGTGGTGAACCAGAGAGTGGCAGTGATGAACCAGAGGGTGCTGTGATGAACCAGAGGGTGGCAGTGCTGAACCAGAGGGTGGCAGTGGTGAAGCAGTGGTGAACCAGAGGATGGTGTGATGAACCAGAGGGTGACAGTGATGAACCAGAGGGTGAGAGTGATGAACCAGAGGGTGGCAGTGGTGAACCAGAAGGTGGCAGTGATGAACCAGAGGGTGACAGTGATGAACCAGAGGGTGCTGTGATGAACCAGAGGGTGGCAGTGGTGAACCAGAGTGTGGCAAAAGTGAACCAGAGGCTGGCAGTGGTGAACCAGAGGGTGACAGTGATGAACCAGAGGGTGGCAGTGATGAACCAGAGGGTGACAGTGATGAACCAGAGGGTGGCAGTGGTGAACCAGAGGGTGCTGTGATGAATCAGAGGGTGGCAGGGATAAACCAGAGGGTGACAGTGATGAACCAGAGGGTGACAGTGGTGAACCAGAGGGTGGCAGTGGTGAACCAGAGGGTGGCAGTGGTGAACCAGAGGGTGGCAGTGATGAACCAGAGGGTGGCAGTGGTGAACCATAGTCTGGCAGTGATGACCCAGAGGGTGGCAGTAATGAATCAGAGGGTGGCGCTGCTAAACTGCCCGGGAGCCCTGTGGGTGTGAGCCCCCGCGCTGCTGAGCTGCACAGGGGTTGTGAGCCCCCGCGCTACTGAACTGCCCCGGGCCCAGTGGGTGTGAGCCCCCGTGCTGCTGAACTGCCCCGGAGCCCTCTCAATGTGAAAATCATTTGTGCTCAATTACCTGGAAGCCTACTGGGTGGGAGCACACATTGTGCTAAGTGCCCCGCTGCCCCCAGTACATATATACCCGTACTGCACAGCACCATTATGCTCTTGCACCATGAAGTCTGGTGCCTGGATGCTCCTGATCCGTGTAGGTGGTACCACCGTCTGGTGCAGTCAAAATGTAAAGTCATAACTTGCTACACAGCACCAATAAACACGTGTCCCCCCTGGCACCGGTATGCGTATGTACCAGGCATGCAGCACCCGCATGCCACTGCACCCTACTGCCCAGCGCCAGCATATACCTGTACGGGGCAGTTTAGTATGAGATGGTACATTGTCCAGCAGCAGCAGGTCCATGCGCCTGAACCCATTGAGCAGGATCAGAATGACTTTGTACCAACACGCGCAGCAGAGCTATCTTGGACATCTGAAGGATTCTGGGGTCTTGTGCCAAACGTATTTTTGCATCCATGAGTTTCCCGAGTTATTAGGCTGACTCTGCTTTGGGCACCCACACAAGTGAGGTATAATTTTTATCAGGAGACTGAGGAGAATTCTGGGTGGTGGGAAATGTGTGCCGCACAGTGATCTCACAAACTTGGCACACAGAAATGTGAGGAAAACGTGACCTTTTTAGTTGAATTTGAGCTGTGCGGCGGATTCTGGATAAGAAAACTATGGGGGATCCTTGCAAGCCACACATCCCTGGATTCCTCCAGGTGTCTAGTTTTTAGAAATATCTATGTTTAGTAGGTTTCCATTGATGGCATGCAAGTCAGGGGCAAACAACTCAGGTTCTCCCAATCTATCACAAAACAACCTATTTGTGATAGATTTATAACCTATTTATAACCTTAATTGTAAGATCTCCAATTGTGGCCTTGACCTATTTAGAAATAAACTTAGGGAAGAATCTCTATAAATCCCCCAAGCTCAGTTCCCAATGAATGTTAAAAACCAACAAAAGAGGAAAAATAATTTTGGAAGGTCTTTCTAAGGTGGACTGTCTAATAATATTCCTGCAGCTTTTACGCATAAATCAAAAAATGGAGAGTCAATAATCGATTATGTAGTGTCAGACTGTTCCTTCTTTCCTTTTATGAAGGATGTCTTGGTCGTTGACTCTGATTTAATTTACCATAAGATATTGATTATTACAGCTGCTCTTAGGCCTCCTTTGGCTGACCCCTGGCACCTAGACTCTGATTCGGTGAATTTTAGCGCCAGTTCTGGGAGATGCTACTGGAACTCCTGGGCTTGTGATGGGTTGTTGAGTATCTTAACATCTACCAGTGAGAATCTGTCCCAATGGGAGGGGAGGGAGTTCCTAAGTTTTGTAGATTTTCTATATTTGGTAACCACAATAGCAAGGAAAATCCCTACCAGTAAAAAATCAAGAATATTTCCCAAATCTCTTCGGAAATTAAATACTGAAATAAATAAATTAATAAGGGGTCAATATTTATCCTTTAACCCCTTCCATGCTCATGACGGAACGGTTCCGTCATCAGCGTCGGTGCTCCGGTGCTGATGACGGAACATTTCCGTCATGAGTCAATGTGATTTATGACCCTTCAGCATTGCAGCGAAATTTGCGCAGCACTGAAGGGGTTAATCAGGAAAGGCATCATTTACTAACTTTGTTAAAAAGAAGGAGATCAAGGTTGAAGGCTAGATTGAAAAGAGACCAGGCGGACTCCTTATGGATTAAACTCCGGGAGTCATCGTTTAAGGGCCAAGCTAGATTATTCTGGTCCCTGATAGGCAAAGGTTGTGGCACTAGATCTTGTTCCAAGCCAATTGCTATTGACGAGCAGATCTGGGTCCACTATATTGAGCTTTTATACAGCAGTAATGACTTGCAACGGATTATTATCTCTTATTTTGCGTCCTCTATCCCATTTGACCCCCCGTCTGAAAAAGACATTGAATTAGCCATTAAGGGTATGCGCTCTTCTGGCGCGATGGGGCCGGATGAGGTTCCCATCTCTGTTTTAAAACAGCAGAGTAAATTATGGAGCAAAATTCTTTTTCCAGTGTTTCGGTCCTGCTTTTCTAGCAGTTCTGTCCCTTTATCTTGGAAAGGGAGCATTTTGATTCCGTTATTTAAAAAAGGGAACAGAGCTCTTCCTCAAAATTACTGACAAATCGCTTTACTAGATGCCATAGGCAAGGTCTTTTCAAAGTGTCTCCTTAAACTTATCAACTATTGGGTGGCAAGGGCTTCAATTTTGCCCTTTGAACAAACAGGCTTTAGACAAAAGCATGGTACCCTGGATAATTTGACTGCACTCCAGGTTATATCGGAGAAATATGTTAAAGTCCGTGGAGGTCGAGTTTATGGAGCATTTATCGACTTCTCCACGGCTTGTGACAAAGTAGACAGAACATTACTTTGGAGAAAGCTATTTGATTTAGGGATGCCTCCTTTTCTTATTAAATTAGTTCATGCCCTGCACTCTGATACTTGGTGCAGAGTGCTGATGGGTGGGGAAAGAGGACTATCCAGAATTATTCCCAAAGCGAACAGGTTAAAGCAGGGTTGCCTATTGGCTCCTCTGCTATTTTCCCTTTATATAGCGGACTTACCCAAGGCTCTCTCTGATAGTACAGGTATTGCCCCATCCCTGGGGGGCTCCCCAAATGTGTGTCTGATGTATGCCGACGACATTTTGGTACTTGACCTAACACCTAATGGGCTGAATAATCGTTTGCAAGCCTTATTTAAGTTTGCTGAAAAACACCATCTACTGATAAATATTGCTAAGAGTAAAGTGATGTGTATGTCTGGTAGGAAGAGACTTAAATTTGTGAATTTCTCATGGACAGTGGGGGGTCAAAAATTGGAAGTTGTGAAATCCTATACTTTCCTCGGTAAAATTGTCATGAGCAATTTAAGTGAAAAAGCCCATATAGCCAATAACATCCGGAAAGCTATTGTTCAGGGCAAGAGTTTGATATCCCTATATAAGGCCACAGGCAGAAGACATTTCTCGATATTGCTGGATGTATATCGAGCTAAAATCCCGGCCTCTTTACTCTATGGTATAGAGTTAACTGACAAAAAGTTGGAGTTTTTTAAACTCCACGGAAGGGAACATTTTACATAGCCTTTTATCTGTCAATACAGCTAGCTCTACAGCTGCTTTTAGACAGGAATTCGGCTTACACAGTAGCTGGGTTCAAGGTCTAGCGGGGATAGTGCGCTGGGTATTTAGCTTAGCAAAGAGTGAGCCAGGCACGATAAGACATTTAATAAAAAATGAGTTGCTGGGTCACCTCAATGACCATTCTTTAATTATAAAATTTTTTAGATATGCGGTGAGTCAATTACAATTGGATGAAGCTACTTTATTCTCTTTATCGCCATATCAGTTAAAAACCCTGTTGAAATATACTTCGTGGGAACTAGGGTTTAGACTGGATAGAGAGCTTCGAATTTTGAAAAAGGGCACTAATCCAGCCATTGACTCTTGTCTGGTGAGGAAAGCACAACCCTATGTTCACTGGAATATACCTCATGGTGTAAGGCGTCTTATATTTTTAGTAAGACAGGATTTACTACCTCTGAAATCGCTCCTATCCAGATGGCACGGCTCTTCTGCGGCTTGTGACTTATGTCACGTAAAAACTAAAGACTTAATGCATGTAGTATTTGTTTGCCCAGCCCTAATGTCATTTAGGCGTAAATGGCTAAGACCCATCTGCCTGCAATTGAATATCTTATCTGCCTCTGATTTTATTTTTGCCATGATTAATCCCCCTAACGAAGTGTTTTGTTTCAAATCATATAATTTTTTAAAATGTTTTTTGAATTTGTATTAAGGTGGTATCATTAGAGATTTCGTGTAATTTTGCTCATTTGATGTTTTCTATATCATATTTTGCATTTCTCCTATGTATTTTATTCAGGATTTGTTTGAATGTATGCCTTGTGTATCTTTTATGTGGACCTCGTAAGAGTTCCGTAATCATAAATAAATAAATGAAATGAACCTATTTTTGCGAAGGGAGTTTTTTACTAAGCCCTCGCACATTTCCTACCACCCAAAGTTCTCCCAGCTCTCCTGATGAAAATGCTGCCTCACGTATGTGGGCAGGCTAAGGGCCTGCGGCAGGGAGGGTCCCAAAACACATTGTGAAGACATCAAAATTATTTATCACAAAATTACCTTGTTTTGTAAAGTGGGTAAGTGCATTTTTGGTCCCTGGCTCGGTGGCCATCTAGGGAAACCTACCAAACTCAGACATTTCTAAAAACTAGACACCCGGGGAGTCCAAGGATGTGTGGTTTGCATGGGTTCCACAATGTTGTCTTACCCAGAATCCCCTGCAAATCTCAAATGTAGCTAAACAATTACATTTTTCTCACAGTTCTGTGTGGGTACACCATGCTGGCACAAATTTCCTACCACCCGGCATTCCTCTCGGTCTCCCAATAAAAATTATGCTTCACTTGTTTGGGTGGCCAAGGGTCTGCGACTGGGAAAGGCCAAAAACGTAGAGACTGAGGAAATAGCACAGCAAGCTCTAAGCACCCTATTTTTTTTACATTTTTTAAACATTTTTTTAGGCGATTCTGCATTGGGCACCCAAACAAGCGAGGTATCATTTTTATTTTTTAAGGGGCACTCTTGGTGGAGGAAATTTGTTCCGGCATGGTGATCTCGTAACAGAAATGTGAAGATAATATAATTTTGATTAGCAAAATTTGAGGTTTATAGGGTATTCTTGGTAAGAAAACATTGAGAAATCCACGCAAGCCACACCTCCCTGGACTCTCCCAGGTGTCAATTTTTTAGAAATGTCTGGGTTTGGTAGGTTTCCCTAGATGGCTGCCAAGCCTGTGACCAAAAGCACAGGTGACTCCCTCGCAAAACCATGTCTTTTTGTGATCAATAATTTTGAAGTCTCCACAGTACGTTTTGGGCAATTTCCTGTTGCTATGTTTCCCTACGTGCCGGCTGAACTAGGGTCTAAAATCCACAGGTAGGCACGTTGCGAAAAAAGGGTCAGTTTTCCTTGCAAAAAATTATGTGACCACATTTCTTTTATTTTGGACCGTTTCCTGTTGCGGGCTCTAAACCTACCCACATAAGTGGGGTAACAATTTTATCGAGACACTTGGTGGAATGCTGGGAGGTTGGAAGTTTGTGGCTCCCCACAGATTCCAGAACTTTCCATCACAGAAATGTGAGGGAAATGTTTTTTGTTTTACAAAGTTTGAGGTTTGCAAGGGATTCTGGGTAACAGAACCTGGTGATAGCCACACAAGTCACCCCATCCTGAATTTCCCTGGGTGTCTAGTTTTCAAAAAATATCCATGTTCGTTTTGACCCATTTCCTGTCACAGGCTTTAGGCCTACTCACACAAGTGAGGTACCATTTTTATCGGTAGACTTAGGGGAACCCAGAATAGTAGAGCAAGTGTTTTTAGCAGCTGTTTTTCTAGGCATTTCTGCCTTCGAAAAAATAACACAGTGGGTAAAAAAGACATTTTGAAAAATGCCCCCTAATTCACATGCTGGCATTGCTACCCACAAATTCAGAGATGTGCAAATAACCACTGCTTCAAAAATCCTTATCTTGTTCCCAATATGAGAAATACCTACGCTTCTTTGATACCTGTTTTTCTCTCTTTATATTTTACCAAATGATTTGCTGTATACCCGATACACAATGAATAACCATTGCAAGGTGCAGCTCAGTTATTGGTTCTTTGTATCTCGGGTTCTTGGTGGACCTACAATCCCGATATATCCCCGCAACCAGAAGGGTCCTGCAAACATAACGGTATATTGCTTTAAAAAATCTAAGATAGTTAGAAGAAGTTACAGGTGAAAATGTAGGCACAAATGACTGTTGTTTTGAACTCATTTTCAATATATTTTATTTTAACTGTTGCTTTCTATAGGAAAACCTTGAAGGATCTACACAATTGACCCCATGCTAAATTCAGAATTATGTATTTTTTCGTAAATCTATTGCTTTCCGGAATCCATTATTGGTTTTACACCCATTTCTACCACTGACTGGAAGGTGGTTGAAAGCACAAAAAATAGGAAAATAGCTTATTTCCTAGTAAAATGCCAAAACCTTGTAGAAAATGTTGGTTTTCTGACAAATGTCTGCCTGTTCGCGAAAGCTGGGAAGATCGTGATTTTAACCAAAAAAGGCAGTGGCACAGGGGGGACAAAAGGCCTGGCAGCGAGGGGGCTAAGGTAAAGGATGATCACAGGGCAAGGATGATGGTGAGGACTATAAAACAGGCCAATCCTAAATAGCAGACAGTGCGTCAATAAAACAATACATTATAAGGAGGTAGGATGTAAGGAGGAGGCTGCCGGGAACACTTAAGGGTAGATCAACATAATGTCTAATCCAGGAAATCTGCCAGCGTGGCTCCTGGCCCCACTGTCCACAGGGGAACAGAGATAGCATGAACAGGAGGATATACATCATACTTGGGTACAATTGTACATGCACCAACTCACACAGACTGCAGTGGCAGGCCTGTAGTCAGAGTTCGGAGGGACCTTTATTTGTGGCATAACACATGGTGCAGCCTATGGGGGTCCCCTGGAGTACCTAGGCCCTAGGTACCTAGTACCATATACTAGGGATGTACAAGGGTACCCCAGCAGCCAATTAGGAATGTACCAAGGTACTCACCATAGCCAATTTAGGAAGGAAGCACAGTGACTGGGGCCCTGATTAGCAGGATCTCAGTCAGACTCGTCAGAAAAACAGTATGACACCAGCAAAAAGTGGGGGTAACCATGAAAGCAGATCCTACTTTTACACCCCCCCACCCCTTCTCCCCACTCCTCCAGAGAGTAGCATGTGTAGTGTGTTGTCCTCTGCTCGTGCACAGTGCAGGGGAGTATGCAGCCACCTCTTAGTGTCCGGCACAGAGGCCGCTTTCCAAGACATTGCTATTTGTCACTTGAAAAGTATGTATGCAAGTTCTATGAACCTGTGTAAGTGTTTGCACCAGAAACAATGCACAATATTGTAATAAGCTGGACCCAGAAGACGTTTCCATAACAACCCAGTCACCTCTCTTGGTGCAGCCAAGACTGCAATAAGATTAAACAAATACACGCTGGCTGCACTCAAGCCTCAATAAAAGCAAAATGCCTCAAGAAAAACTAAAAAGGTGTGATAAATGTACTTTAGTGCAGGAATGTGGTGAGATGCACTACAATGTGTTACACTAAATACAAGGACACACAGTAAACTATAAGTCACTCCTATGGCAGGCCTTATCGATCCTGGAGGCAGAGTGCTTGGTTATGTGTGAGATGGTGCTCTAGCACGAGCTGAGCCTGTCTGCAGCTTTCGGAACCATGTCCTTTAGCTATTTCCTGATAGCGTCATACCATATACTCTTAAGTGCATTATGAACCTCGCGGTTAAATGCTAACTCTGGTTTGACATTATCAAAACATGTCGAGTAAGGTGTCATACGAATTGGAATACTACCCCGTCGCCAATTCTGGCAACGGGGTAGCATTCCACCCTTCTAGAGGGACACGACATGTACAGAACCTGAACCCCGGTTAAAGTTAAACGGAGCCTCAGCATCCCACAATGGATGCTGCCACCACAGACACAAGTCTGACCTCCTGCTGCTGGGAGTCCTTCCGTCGAGGGAAGCTTGGACAAAGGGTTTCCTGCCTTGGGAGGTGCTAGCACCACCCCAGACAGGATTTTGTGTATCTGGTTAGGTAGGGCTGAATAGAATCAGACATGCCCGGGGCACACAAGGTGTCCCCGTGCATAGGCCAGTTCAAACCGGTGCTGGGGCCCTTCAGCCCCAGCTCTGGCGCGAAACTGGACAAAGGAAAGGGGGTGTAACCACCCCCCTTCCTGGTCCCACCCATAGGAGGGACCTAGTAGGTAGTTCAGCCCTTAGAATTGGTTTAAAAGTAGGAGCTGAGTCCCAAGACTTTAGATTACCCTGAAATTCGACTACACAAGAAGAAACTCTGGACCTTCAACGTTCTGCTGCTCAGAAGACTGAAGAATCTCCTTTGTGGCCAAGGAGTGGCCACCCTGTGAACACAGGCACCATCCAGTGATCCACGACTGCTTTGCCGTCGCCTCCCGCCGGAGCCCGAGTCCAGAGCCTGACAAGAGCCAGACTCCCAGACATCTAACAACCCGATCCACAGTCCCTGCAAAGCTGAGACGAGTGGAGGTGACCTGAGACGTGGGACCGGACCTCTTGAAATGTCCACAAGAAGCTGACTGCGCAGCACCTGAGGCACCCTCACTGCTGCACTTGGGGTCTTGAGAAGCCCCACTACCGAGCTACATTTGAACCAAGGACCAGCCCTCCAGCTCTCACGAGATCTGCGTGGGGCCCTTTTGCTTTGTTCCACTTGACGCGCCTATCCGGTTACTAGTCTGTTTGCTCGTGGCCATCTTGGCGACCAAACGCCAACTTCACACCACTGGTCTGGTTGCTCCAGACTGGCCCTTGCTGCTCCCAAAAGAAGCAACCCCTCTGACCTTGCTGGTTAGAGTGACAAGCCTTCTTTGTTTCCTGCGTGGCTTGCATTAGCCAAGGCCTGTTTGCTCCGATCAAGAAGCCGACTCTGCCATCAACTAGAGCCTATGTGGGCCAGCTTGTGAGTGACTCCTGGTCATCGTCATCATCGCCTAGTCCACGCTGCTGAAGAGACAAGCTTCACGACTTCACCTGTTGGCACCCGACAACGCCTGGTTCCTTCCTGGTTCCACGCCGGTCACTGGCTAGTGCCTTTGAACATTGTCCCCTCTGCTTTCAGGTTTTCATCACTTCAGATACACCCTTGGATCCACCGGAACTCTTCACATCAGGTCGCCTGCAGCATCAACACTCCAAGGTTCTCCTGAAGGACCTTCACTGGCTCCCCGTCAACAAGAGAATAATGTTCCGTCTCCTCACCCACGCACGCAAAGCCCTATACGAACTTGGACCTGATTGCCTCAACACGCGCCTTTCCTTTTACACCCCCACCCGCCAGCTGCGTTCGTCCAACCAAGCCCTCGCCGCTGTTCCACGCATCCACAAAGCCACCATGGGGGGAAGATCCTTCTCCTACCTAGCGGCCAAAACCTGGAATTCCCTTCCCACCCACCTCCGACTTACTCAAAACCACCTAGCCTTCAGAAAACAGCTTAAAACCTGGATATTCGATAAGTAAACCTCCCCCCCCCCCTTCCTCAAGCGCCTTGAGACCCTCTGGGTATGTAGTGCGCTATATAAATTATGACTTGACTTGACTTGACTTGAAGGCTCCATCTGAACTCCTGCAGAATCCTGACATACTTTGGCACCACTGCACCCGCTTCCTGTGGGTGAGGTAACGCTGGCACTCCGGTGCCCCCGAGTAGTTTAACACTCCTAGTGTCCAGATTCCAAAGGGTTAAGTTCTAGACTGACCGGAAGACTTCCTACCTTTACCTTTTTAACTTTTACGCATCCATTGACTTCAATGTAAATTGCTTCTAACTTTGCGCACTGCAAACCAGATCCCGTGGGCCTCCTAGTTCCTAACTTGCGTTAGTACAGCATAGCCCCAGCGATTCCCAAGGCCCTAGGCCTTACTTCCTTTGGAATCGTGGTACTTATACTACTTCTTTAGTATATGGTTTAGGGGCCACCAAGGGCCTATCCATATTTGTGCAACTTTTGTATACTTATCAATTGAATTGTTTTAACGTGTTTGCTCTTGTGCTCATAAAGAGTTCAGGGGACTATTTGTAGTAATAAATACATATATATTTTGAATATATATCCTGTGTGGTGTCCTTTCACTTGGTGTTCAAGGGGTTACATATGGTAATACAGCCGGCTTCACATGCCAAAAGAGTTTAGCCCAAGACTGCTTTGTCCATGCTACCATTAGGATAGCTGGTCTATAAGGTTGACTTACAACCAATCACCATTAGGGTTGTTTTGGACTGATACAAGGTGGTCACTAGAACTAGTGAACATCATATATCAGGCCAACTTCTCACACTGAGTTGGGACAAAACATTTACAGATTAATATGATTAGCTCACGGCAGAGGTGTACGCTCTGCAGAGCTATGAAAGAGACCGTTTTACATCCTAACAGGATCATATTCTAATTGGCGCATTGTGAGATACTATTATTTCCTATATCCTTTGCTCGGATGCTCTAACAATGTTAAGTAATAGTAAATTGTTATATTGTGGGGTAAGTTTCTATTTAGGATGGAGTGAGAGGTTTTCCCTAATTTTGAATTCTAAACTAGTGCCCCATCTGTTGTGCACCTAGTGTGTGCCATTTGTTTACTGAATGGACAAAATAAGATATGACACCAGTAAATATAGTGTCATAATGCCTACTATGGAGATATAGTTTTTGTTTCCAATGTCCCCAATATTTGATGCAAAGTTGAATGACTTGCTTATAACTCCCTTTGCAGATCCTGAAATCTACCAACTCACAATTTCTCCCACTCAGACCTTTTGTAGCGGGAATTCCGTTCTCCTACAGAACTGTGCGTAGAGATTTGGAACCTCAGTGAATTAGGGTGGCTCAAAACTCACCTCAGTACCCAAAATCCCCTTACCAAGCTAGCTACAGTATCTCATTGGTCAGTATAACTTCCCAACATTTAGACAGACCAGAACATGTACTTAGAATACCTCAGGTATCGTGGTACACATGAACACTCTTTCGTTATGCAATCATTTCAAACCAGAACGTGGAGTAAAAGAGGACACGTGCACATTTGAAATATTTATTTAAAAATGCAGGGTTCCCAAACGCAGTATCTTAGACAATACAAGCAAACATATTATCAGAAGTAAAGTTATCAGCATAGTTAATAATCCATAGAAAGCGAATGGGGATAGCATACTAAAATGCTGAAATGAAAAGGAATCAACAACACCTATTTCTCACCCTCCCTAACTAGCATAGTATATTATATCTATGAAGGTATGTTTGGGTTTTAGCAGGGCGGGCCCATACCTCAAAATCTCAGTGGCAGAGGATCACATCATCTTCCAGCAGCTCTCTGCATGCGAAGCACCATCAAGTGTGTAACGTGTGCTCTAAGCAAAGCAATATAAAACGCGCGTAAAGCCAGATTTTGGCAGCAGCTGCATTTATGTTATGTCTAGGAAGGTGCGAAGATCAGACCTCACAACAACACTGTGTCGAGTTATTCTTGGAGGTTTCAGCACTCACTGTGGTGCAGACAGTTTACAAAGCAAAGCTGATATCAGAGCAATAAGATATTATTCTCATGTAAATCTCAACGCTCTTCTAGGTTGAAAGCTAAAACAACAATTATGTGTCGTGTGCAAAAAGCAGCAAAAGGAAAAATGGCGTTTAAACATTTAATAAGCTCATGCTAACTTAACACGGTATATAGGTAAGTAGTAACTATATGACACCCCCCCCCCCCCACCAATGATCCGAGCACGGACAAAATAAGGTAAGATAAGACCAGAATAGGGGCCTATCATGAAAGCAGATTTCAATATTAATGAGCTAAAATCTGGTGAAATGGCATTATAGAGGTCAATATAGAGGCCTCACTCTCACTCAAGTCAATAGGTCTGGGTTTGTAGAAAAAATTGTACGGAAAAGGTCCCAAAAATTCGTAATCAATAACTGGCTAGTAGCAAAAAGTCTCGAAGGCTTCTAGGACAGGACTGAATATGCAAAATATGCAGCAACAGCCTCCAGCATGAAATCACTGTCATCATCCGAAAACAGTTCAGCCATCCAATTCATTAGTGGGAAAGAACATACGTGCTCCTCCAGCACCGGAGCCTCTAGCATCATCAGAGGACAACTCGGCGGGTTCTCAATATAGCTCTGTGCCAAGAAATCTTGCGCTGCTGCGAGTATGTTCCAATGACCCATTAGTCCATGCATGGCTGCCAAGGCCATAATCCTTTCGCCAGAAGAAACCAACTCGTGAGTAACTACGGGACTCATCAGATGATTAAAATCGACGTCAGGAGACATCGTCTTGCAGAGACACAAATCAAGGGCACAGTCAAAATCGCAGCTCAGGCAATGAAACACAGGCTGGACACATGTGAAATAGGAAACTCGAAACGATAATCCATGTGCCGTGCTTAAAGTCGCAAGCGGCAGTGCGCCATAGTATTCAAGCATCCGGTTGCGAAACAGAGAAAGGGGGGGCTGTGCGGCTTCTAACACAGGACGGGAATCCATTTTTAATAAAACAAAATTTCCCCAGAACGGCTGCAGCCAGCGCCAGCAAAACCGGAAAGCCACCAAACAGGCTTGAAAATATAGAATGAAAGAAAGCAGGGATGACTCCAAATATTTTCTTTGAAGGAAGTCACGAGACCACCGCTAACTATTTTAAAAAAGTGTGCGAGGCCAGAAGTGGAGGAGGCATTAAAGATTTGATGAATCAGCTCGCTGAAAAGCAATGGCAAGTCAGTATTCAATAGCGCCTGCACCTCTGTGCGCGTGTTAGCTATGTGAAGGACTTATGTTTCACGAGCCAAACTCAGGGCCACTTCTTTTTGAGACAAAAGGGCTCTTATTCTACTCATACCATTGAACTCTGCCGGATTCGCGGCCAGATGGAAACATCTTAATTCCCATGTGTAGGAGGATACAGAACGTTTTTGCAACACACCACACGTTCTGATACTGTCACAACATAAGCGATACCTCTAATTAACCCACAACAGTCTTCGTTATTCAAAAGTAAATAACTGCCGTTTGCCAGTATTGTGAAAGTAGGAACGATTGCGGGAACTGGAGTACCTTTCAAAACACAGGCTAAATTTGGTCGGTCCTGGTTACAAGAACCGTGTAATTGGATGTGTCTGCATATTAATGAATGATCAGGGGTCTCTGTGCACTCCTCCCCTTTAAGATAAACTTCCTTCTCATCTTTCAGACATCGATAAGTGAATGGAAGCGACCATGCCTCATGGAGAAATGAACTACCTAGTGGTTCATATCTGCCTATTGCGATATATCGCATACAATTTGTAAATTTGTACAAAGCAAATGGTAATGTAATTAACCCGTGGATAAGCCACGTTGCAGCAGTGGCTTCTGCCTCAGAGAACGGTAAAGACTCTAACTTTTCAATGTGTAGCATGGAAAAAGAAGCATCCCGCATTGACAGCATGCGCTGCTTGTCAGTCAAATTAAATGGGGAAAAGAGGGAGGACACGTTCATGTAAGACCAAGGAACCTTACCAGACTTAAGCGTCTGTAGGGTCCACGCAAATTGCATAATGGAACGCAATTGATTTTGACCATGGTACAACACAGACACTTCATCATGTACAATATCAACAACAGAAGACACAATATTATTTAACGTGTAAATGCGTGAAGAAAGCATGTTAATACTGTTATCTACAACTGCAAGTACTTTTTCTAAATTAGCTTGATCAATAGCTCTAAGGCGTGTCGCAGCCTCAATTTGCGAAGTTTTCCAGATTTCATTGTAAATCGCATAAATCCATCTTTTAGATCTACCACTAGCCGGGCCTTTAATGAAATCATTCAAATCCACATCATCTGTCAGCTTGGATAGATGTAGTTTAACTGCAGCCCACGTAGAATGTTTTAGCCAATTCTGACATAATTTGCCTACTGAGTAAGTGGCGACAGAATGGTCAGTATCAAAACGGGGATCAGGCCTGATTTGTGTAAATCCATCAGCTAAAGCCAGAAAACGACGTTGGCACGAATCAGAGCTTCTGTGCCACATCAGCCAACCTTTTGGATCCAAACTGGATATATTAAAGGACGAATAGAGTTTGAAATTCCCTAATGGAAAACTGTGTAATATTACTCCACCCAGAATATTCCTCCAAATCAGGGACGGTAGGTGTATTTAATTTTTTAGAAGTAGCCAATCCAAAGCATGTAGTTTGTGAAATGCTAGAATTCAAAACCAACATATGATTTGGGATGAGACATGCACGGTGCAAAGCCTCAGTGCCTTGTACCTGCCAACTTTTTGAACCCCAAACCGATTTAAGGTCAATGGTTTCCTTCCATAGCTCGTAGCCTTCTACAGCCAATTTGTCTAGAAAGGACTTTGAATACAACAATTTGGTATCGGTAAGTCTAACCTTGGACATGGACTTCTGTGTCATTTTAAAATAAAAAGACTCGGGATTGGACTGATTAGAGTCAGTAAAATAAGTGTACTTTTTCAAAAAAGTACTCGAACTGCCTTGTAAAGGGGCTGGGCAATGTTCCCACTGTGTGTAATTTACAGCATCCCTTCTGGAACTCGTTTTATGCAGATAATGGTTGCCAAAATGTTGGAAGCAAAATAATTCACCATAATTAGCAGCATCTAAGTATAAGTCTTCAGCATCAAAGGCAGCATAATATTTTAAATCAGAAAACAATGCTTCTACGGCCTGAATATCCCAATCATCAGAACGTATGTTTTGTTTCACCACATCCCCCATGTTTACCCTGAGCACATTAGGGACATTAACAACCTCAGTAGGGCCATGGATTTTTAATTTAACCGCATCCCACACAATCCCATCAAGAACAGGCCAAGCAGTGATGTTAACAAAATTCAAGTCTCTCTTCAGTCTGTGTGCTCAATGTGACGAGGAAAGAGGGGCCAAAGTTCCATTAAGATGTCGAATGTATGTTCTCTCCTCGACATAGTGTCCATCGACAAGACGGAAAAAATAAAACACAAAACCAATGGACATAAAAAGGTAAATTGAAAAAAGCACCAGCCAAATATATGTCCAAGGGGGAATCAAAAAATGTTTTTTAAATAATGTGACATAAATAGCAAAACGTGCAGGTTTTTTCGAATTTTGTGAAACAGTGTCAAAAGAGAACCTGGATTCTGTGGCCAAACGTGTTTGCAAATCAGGCATAGATAAGTCAGTTCGGTAAGTGTAATCAAGTTCATCGACGTTATCAACAGGTAAAGTACTCAATAAAGGACTGGAAACTGCAGGCATCTCTAGGGCCACCTCAGGAATCGTATTAGAAGTAGTGGCCAATACAGAATTTCTCACAATCGAAGGACATGAGACTGCCGGAGTCATACTATGAAGAATCGACCACTCTGTGTATCTTGACATTGTCAATAGAGATAAACCTGTTATCCTTACGACCTGGAAGTGGTAGTAATATGATTGTTCTTGTGCCCTTCACTCCAAGCACAGGAACCGGAGCTCGATATGAAGGACCAAATTCTTTCTTGTTATCGATCTTCTCTCGAACCAGTTCTCCAACTTGGGGTAGCCAGCCAACTACCGGGATCTGCAACGCATCATCCGATGTGGAGGGCAAATGTTCCTTTGCAAGACTGTCTCTGGTCTTTTGTAGATCCGGTAAAACATAGAAATGTTCATCTACGTCAAAGGTTGTGGCGCGGGCCACGCCGTCTAGACCGTCAAGGTCCGGGACAAACATCTTGATACCAAAGAGCATTTCGTATGGGGTCCGCCCACCCAGAGACCTTCTAGGGAGATTATTAAGAGCACGCTGCACGCCATTGAGATGGGCCAGCCAGTTTCTGCCAGTGCCTATAACTCGTGCTTTCAAAGATTGCTTTAAGTCACGGTTCATTCGTTCCACTACACTGTTACCCTCAGGTCTGTAGGGAGACGAAAACTTGACTTGGACCCCCATCGAAATCATGGCATCCTTATACGCCTATAGAGGCGAAAGCCGACCCTGATCCGAATAGAAGGTGCCACAGGCAAAAATCCCTACAAAGACACGCAAATCTCTTATGACAGTCCGTGAATCAGCGCTGCGATGGGGCCATACCCACACAAAGCGTGTGCATGAATCAACTGCTACTAAGATGTACTTATACGCAGTATCAGAAGAAAAAGGACAGCAGTGATCTAAATAAATACAACCTAGCGGTTTATTAGATATGTACAACTGTGTCTGTGGCGGACGCGCAGCAATCGAGGGTTTAATCTGCTGGCAAATGTCACATTGAAGGACATAGTCGTGCGTCTGTTTGTACAGTCCCCGCCACCAGAAACGTAGTTGTAATTGAGCTACAGTGGCCGAGACGCCCGCATACGCAGACGCCACGCCTTCATGCGCCGCTGTAATCAAGCTAGCCCTGCGGTCCAAGTTGGGAATCATACGTTCTCCAACTTCAGGAATTTTCACAAAAGGAACCTTATCGGGACTTAAGTGGTATGTGTACTTCGAAGGGAACCCCGCAGGATGTTTACTTCCCTTCTCAGTGGCAGCTACTGCCGCCAAGATGTCATTATCAATCTTTCTTTTGGACCGTGTAACTGCTGGAACTAAATATATAGATACTGCTGATTTCGCTGCTTCATCAGCAAGCGAGTTACCTACAGCGTGAACTCCTACACGCTGATGGCCGAGAGTATGAATCACAAACACGAGTGGCAACTGCTCTTTGAGCTCAGCCACTCGAACCCAGATCATTTTATGTTTTATTGTGCTACCTTTGGAATCACGAAAGTCATTTTGAATACAAAAGAACAAGTTTTCATTGTTAGACTGGACACAGTAATAGGAATCACTCACAATAAGAGTCGTCACACTAGGATCTGCGTACTCCAACGCGAGTAAGAGAGCACGAAGCTCTGCCAATAGTGTGGTGCAGTCCCCTAGAGTCTGCGTGTGCACAACTCTGGACTTGAACTCATCGTTCACCATGGCACCGACCACAATGGCGCATGCGGAGACGTAGGCGTGTTTAGAGCCATGCGGAACCTGCGCCGAACCATCAGTGTAAATGATGCAATGGAAATCCTCCAAAGGTCGCATTGCTAAAGGAGCCGGATGAACGAATTCATACTGCAAATACTCCTGCGACCGTAACGTGGCGTAAAAAATAAACGTGACATTTTGCGATGACAAGGATGCAGCCCATTGAATCCACCAAGGGTGCAAAGCTTTAGAGTTTGGTACACTGGCTTTCGTAACTGCCTCCACTCCAAGGCAGGACACGGGGTAACAACCAACATGCGCTTTCCCTGTGACAGGGCACGTTCTTTAAGAATTGCCATCTGCACAGCCGTTAGAAATTTCTCCACAGTGGAAAATCGCATTTCAGCCGAAGTGTTCAAGTGTGACTTGTAAGCAATAGGTACTGTGTCTCCTTCATTAAAAGTAAGGTACGTGAAACCCACCGTCCCAGGGATGAGTCTTATCACCAGGTTGGTGTGGTTATCACGAGTCAGTAAGAATGTAGAAGCGAGCAGATTAGCCTGCAAGGATTGCAAAATGGCTGAGTGCTCAGGCAGCCAGCATGATTTGGAAAAAGTTAGTTGTATCAAAGCATACAAAGGCTTGATACGCTGGGCATATTCCGGAATATATGTCCTTCCGAAATTTAAGAAACCCAGCAAAGTCTGTAATTTTTTCAGCGTTGTCGGAGCGCGCAGTTGTGCGCATTTCTCCAGGAAGTGAGGAGCCAAACCTCTACCTTCATTGTTGAGCTCATAGCCCAAGAACAACACTGTGTACTCCGCAATGTGCAATTTTGCAAAGTTAAATTTGTAACCCATGTCTGCAAAGTTACAAATTATGCTGTCTACTCAACACAAATGCTCCCAAAGTTCATCGTCTGTGAGATATATGTCATCCACATACGAGCATGCATCTGGGTCGATTCTCTCCAAAAGAGAGACTATGCGGGCAGTAAAAATCCCAGGACTATTCTTTATAGCCCATTGGTAAACGCCGAAATTGTTTTTGAACACCACCGCAAGTAAAGGAGGTCCATTGGGAACTTAGACCATCCAATCGATGGGCATAAAAACCGTTGGAAATGTCAAGCGTGGTCTTAAAACGCTTACGCACAAGACTATTCACTAGAGCAGAGCCGTGAGTATTCTGTACTGCACAGTTACGGCAATGCGAGTTTAAATGCCGGTAATCCAACACCAAACGATACGATCCGTCAGGCTTGGTCACAGTAAAAAGAGGGTTATTCATTGGTGACACACATGTTTCAATTACACCCTGATATTCCAATTGTTCAAGGATTGCCATGACGGAAGCCTTCGCTTCACGCCGTATGGGATATTGAGGTTGAGGTTGTGGCTGAGACCGTAAAGGAATTTCGTGGTTTGGGGACAATTTATCCCAACCACATTTGTTGCGGTACAGAGCCTGCGCCAGAGTCTTAGCCCACTCTTCTGCAAAATGCAGCGCATGCTCTTTCGAGACTGTGTTTGCGAAACTGGGGAGGATTACCTCCTCCCCTCGCGGTGCTGCGAGAACAAAAGGTGGGCGACAGTCAGTCTCTGAAAGCAAAATGTCATACGTAGACGAACGATTTCCCCAAAATACCCCTTTTATGGTACGTTGTATGTCACCTTCGATTAACAGGACAATTTCATAAAGTCTATCAGGGGGAGCAACTCTTGTATCTGCTGTTTCTATCACAACATAAATATCAGTCGCTGTCACCTTCAGTAGTGGACGCAGGGCCTCTCTCACAATGGTAATCTCCGCCGCGCTGTCCAGCAAGGCCAGAGCCCATGTCAGATTCCGAAGCCGCGTTCTCACTATCTGTGGCATATCGATGCACTGTTAAAGCTGCGACTTTCTTCTTGGCAAACTGCGGTCTCTTCGGCGTTGAGCTGTCCTGCTTTCCTGCACCGTCTTTCGGACGGGGCTGGTCACGTCCTTGTTGACCACCCCAACCCCTTCCGCCTCCTCCACCACCGGTCGCCGAGGCCGATGATTCCTGAAAGGAACGAGGAGAATGTTGATCAGAACCCTGAAATCTATCAGGTGATTCAATCTTTACGCAAGTCATAAATACGTACTGTTTGCGCAGGTAACGGGGATGCAGGATGAGATTCCTGTGTCTGCTGTTGTTGCTGTTGCTTACCCTGTTTTTGTTTTTTAGGCCAATTTTGTTTCTTGGGCTTGGGCTGAACTTCTGTTTCCGAATTCTGCCCTTGGGGTTGCTTTTTCTCTTTGACAGTAAAAGGCTTTAGACCCTTGCAATTGCGACCCACGGTTTTATAAGCAGCCACAATAATCCTCGCCAACTGTTGGGGTTTCTCGGCATCGGGAATCGCCGCCAAAGCATTGGCTACCTGAAAGTTCACTGCATCTCCCTTGACATTAGCAAGAATGAGATCGCAAACTATATCAAAGGAGCCACATAGGCGCATTCCCAATTCAACCACAGCCTCGGGTCCGTGATCATCTTGAACACGTTTAATGATCGTAGGCAGGACAGCCATAGACGGAGTGCCATAACACCTCGCATAGACCGCCGCAAATGTTTTACCCCAGGTCTCACAGTCGCCGAGTTCAGGGGCCAAATCCTTTGGTAAACTAATTGTCAAAATCCTGTGTTTGTCACCAGGATTTGTATTAGGAAATACTGCTTCCAGCTGATCAAATTTCTCGGCAAACCAGAAAGGAAAATCATCCTGCTCCTGGGGACGCTTGCCCATAACAGCATTGACCATCACGGGACAGAGCTTCAATCCGCCCTGTCCGCTGGAAGTGCCACACCACCCGGGGGCCCACCTGGAAGATTACGGGCTATGTATTGTTCCAAAGATCGAATCACGGCAATCGAGACAACATGTAGTCTACGAACTTCCGCCAGGGTACAATTGCCGTGTTGAGGATGAGGAGTAAATCCAGCCAAAACAGGCCAATTTGCGCCTGGAATGGACAAAGGACCTAACCTCGGAGCGGTTAAAGAATGGGTTAGGGCGCCACCAAACCAAACACGATACTGCCAATTATCAATAGGAACTTCCTGTGCCCTGTACGGAGTATATTCATTCGGCACAGGTGAGGGACTGTAAGTATGGAACACACCAGAAGTAGCGTCCACAGCCAGAAACGTCACCCACGAATAAAACAGTTTGTATGGGTAAGCTGCATCCGCACTCACCACCAATATCAAAGCCAAGCCGTCCAAGGGCACTTGGTAAGCCTGCAAATGATTGCGCCCCGCAATGCGACTATGTTGCGGAATGTCCACAGCGATTGGCCATGACTGCACAGTAAGTTAGAGAAACAAAGTAAACTTTGTAGCACAACTGGGTAGTAATTCAAGGAAACCGTTTGCGACAGATTCAAGTTTGAAAAAACTTATTTCAAAAATAGGTAGTTTTTTTCCGACACTGCCGTTTTCCGGAAACGACAGTGAAGGGGTTAAGGAATGAATGATATACTACTCAAGTGTCATGATATAAGACCACCAACGTATGGGCGCTATGTAGCGGGAATTCCGTTCTCCTACAGAACTGTACATAGAGATTTGAAACCTCAGTGAATTAGGGTGGCCCAAAACTCAACTCAGTACCCAAAATCCCCTTACCGAGCTAGCTACAGTGTCTCATTAGTCAGTATAACTTCCCAACGTTTAGACAGACCAGAACATGAACTTAGAATACCTCAGGTATCGTGGAACACATGAACACTCTTTCGTTATGCAATCATTTCACACCAGAACGTGGAGTTAAAGAGGACACGTGCACATTTGAAATATTTATTTACTAATGCAGGGTTCTCAAACGCTGTATCTTAGACAATACAAGCAAACATATTATCAGAAGTAACGTTATCAGCATAGTTACTAATCCATAGAAAGCAAATGGTGATAGCATACTAAAATGCTGAAATGAATAGGAATCAACAACACCTATTTCTCACCCTCCCTAACTAGCATAGTATATTATATCTATGAAGGTCTGTTTGGGTTTTAGCAGGGCGGGCCCATACCTCAAAATCTCAGTGGCAGAGGATCACATCATCTTCCAGCAGCTCTCTGCATGCGAAGCACCATCAAGTGTGTAACGTGTGCTCTAAGCAAAGCAATATAAAACGCGCGTAAAGCCAGATTTTGGCAGCAGCTGCATTTATGTTATGTCTAGGAAGGTGCGAAGATCAGACCTCACAACAACACTGTGTCGAGTTATCCTTGGAGGCTTCAGCACTCACTGTGCAGACAGTTTACAAAGCAAAGCTGATATCAGAGCAATAACATATTATTCTCATATAAATCTCAACGCTCTTCTAGGTTGAAAGCTAAAACAAGTATGTGTTGTGTGCAAAAAGCAACAAAAGGAAAAATGGCGTTTAAACATTTAATAAGCTCATGCTAACTTACCACGGTATAAAGGTAAGCAGTAACTATATGACACTTTCACTTTCAGCATCATTGCTAAAAATCTGAAGGAAGCATGCACTGATTAACTGCAAATCCTACCCATACTAAGCATTTACAAATTCAACTTCATACTTACTCACAATCACTCAATAGGTCAGGATAGTTCCTTGCCCAATAGAGAAGTGACTTGGTCGTTTGTAATTCCTCTCAACTTATCTCCTTCCAGCCCGATCCCTCTTTTGACACCAGCCATGTATTCATGCTTTCCTTCCAAAGCAATACTATTTCTCAGGAACTTTAAGTCATACATCTGTCAAAAGGTGTGAGGTTATGAGAGTTATGCTAACAACATGCTGCTTCCAAATTGCACATTTTAGGATCTGATAAACAATTATCTCCTAAAATAGGTGCAATGCATGGAACTAAATGTTTAGCAGGCTCAACCCCATTCTTGTAGCAAGTTGTAGAATTTGCAACTACTACAAATGAGTACACGTAGCCCTTTATCTCCTGGCTACTGGCTCCTGATGAACTCAAGCTTTGTGTGGTTGATTGCCGCAGAGAGCATCAAACTAATAAATAACATGTATCCAGCCTTCATCATTGAGCATTTATCCCGGTCTTGATTATCTGGAGGATGCATTCTTAGAGATATTAGGAGATTTCAGTAGATGGGATTTTAGGCCACTTTCTAGAAAGGGAATACGTATACAAAACAGTGATGGATGGAATGCTTGAATAAATCTCGCCTACTGGTAATCACTCGGGCAGCATCCCAATCCATTGTTATTCTGTACACCATGCCACCTCAGTTTGGACCCAGTCATAAGCAAATCAGTCTTGACCCTCCTCCAATAGAAACAGTCCAGCCTGAATTGCCAAGTCAGGTCCTCCATGAACCGGAACACACCCAACCGAGTTCCGGTTTAACCCTAGTTATGGGCTTATAAGCTGGGTGCAGTTTGGTTCCAGTGACTCTAAGAGGCCCATTAGGATGGCGGGCGGATTGCCCCCGCAAGCTGGCGGTAGCCAACGCCGCCTGGCAGGGGCAATCCACCCACCATCCTAACCAGAATGACCCCCCACCATATTAGCATAGCTGGGGGGTCTGCGGTGGACGGAAAGACCATCCGCCGCTTTTCCACCCCGGTCGCCATGGTGGCGGTGTCTATCAGACACCGCCAGCCATATTACAATGGGAGTCTGTCAATGCCTTTCCAAAGGCAGGCAGTCTTCACTTCGGAGGCCCCCTGCGGGCCCCCGGAGTGAAGGCGACGTGGGGGGTGCACATGGGGGGTACCTGTGGTACCCCCAGCATTTGCATACACAAAGCGGCAGGCACCGCGTGGTGCCTGCCGCTTTGTGTATGCAAATGAATACATGCATTTTCAGCATTGTGGCGGGCCGTGCTGAGAGCACCGCCTGCCACAATGTAAAAAATGCAGGATGCCACTGTGGCAGGCGCATACTTATACCCCCCAAGGGACCACCGCCCTTATGGCAGGCGGTCCCAAGTACCATGAGGATGGCGGGCGGGCAAAGTCCGCCCGCCATCCTAATGGCCCCCTTAATTATTGATCAGGCAAGTAAAATACCAGTTTGATGTTATTCCTAACTGTCATTTTTGTCCCTAGTGGATAAAGCGTTCTTTACTGTTTAAATAAATATTTATAACATGCCTTTGGAGACAAAGTGGGCACTCAACTGTACCGAAGCAGTAAGTAACAAAAAAAGTTATGATTTTTTTAGAATGCTATGTAGTTCAAACATTTAGAAGAGTTAAGCCCTCTTTTTGACTGACAACAAGTTAACCATTTGTTTCTTTTTTTATGTGCATGGTCCTGCATTGCTGTGCAAATCTCGAGTAAAACAAGGCAGTACAAATCATTGCCTTGTGTTACTGTGCCATGGGAAGGCATTCCATAGATGGTGTAGAGTGGGGTTCCTGTGCAACCACCAATGGATTTCAACACATTCTCAGATTTACAAAGACTGGCATTTAATCAATTAATAAAATGTAATTACCAATTAAAAATTAATTAATTACCAATTCAAAATTAATTCAAAATGAATACCAATACATAAATTAACATATTTAATTAATTACAATTAAATTACTTCCCACCATATTCCCCTATAAACCCACAACCCGCTACGGTAAATAAATTAATAACATTTAAATAATTATCTATTAATCAATTAATAAAAATTAATTACCAATTAAAAATTTATTAATTACCAATTAAAAATTAATTAACAATGAAATCAAAAGGAATACCAATAAATAAATAAACATATTTAATTAATTACAAATAAATTACTTCCCACTCTATTCTCCTATAAACCCAAAACCCGCTACATAACTAAAATGCAAAATTAAATAAAAAATAATTAGTAATTTCTAAAAATTTATATTTAATTTAATATAATTAAATTACTTCCCACCCTATTCCGCTATAAACCCACAACCTAGTACCGAATTAAACTACGCACCAATTAAATAACATAAAATTCATCACTTAAAATAAATTACAAAAAACCATACACTTTTCACAAATATACTAACATACAAAACACTTAAAAAATATTGATATTATTAAAAATTCAATATATTTTAATACCTATATTATATACTTCGATATTTTGACTTTCTATATTTTAAAAAAATCGATATTATATTACTTACCTTCAATTCGATATTTTTCACCACTATATTCTGTTCATTCGATATTTTGTCCATTCTATATTTTGACTTCGATATATAATGGCTATTCTATATTTTGAATTCGATATTTTGTCTGTTTACCTTCCACTGTATGCTATTTTGTTGTATGTTAATCCACCGTACCACATTCCACTCTACTCCACTTCACTCCTCTTTAGGACACCATACTCTACAAGTGTACACAATATGACACTCCTCCCTGCTGTACAATACCACACTCCAATTAATAACACTCCACACTGTACGATTAGAAAATAGTAATATATTGAAAATTAAAACAAACTGTTGAATTTCAACAAAATAACTAAATGTAAACCTATGTTACAGTTAAAAAAAACTTTATTTATTCTTTCTATATAAACCATACTCCGAATACACACACATTAGAAATTATTCAGTTATAGTTATACCTTAAATGTACACTCTAATGGAGCCAAACCCCCCCATTTTGACTCTGACTGGGCTCAAAGCTGCCCAGGAAATGCTGCCAATGAGGTGGAGGTTCCCTGGGCTTTGTCCCTGATGCGCTGTGCCACTACACGTCAGTCATCTTATAACCTCACACTTGCCTCTTTCCCTTCCTTAAGGGATCAACACAACCAAAGCTATGAGCTGCACCTGAAGGGGCTATAGAGGCCTCGTAGAGTGAGTAACTGCCTATACGGCTGGTGTGCGGCTTCTGAGACCACCTTTAAATGTATATAACTTTATTTATTCTTTAGCTACAAATAAAAATTAAAGTTCAGAAAAAATGTTACGTTTCTAAACTTATACCTTTAAATTATAATTCAGGCAACACCTTTAATTTATTACAAAGTGTGCATCTCCATACACAGTATATTCACCACGGTAGCCATACTTCAGTAGCCATGAATTTGGCATTCTCATGCACTGCTTTCATGCTTTTATAACATTTAAATTATACCATCTAAAATATTATACAATAATAGGTATGATTTAACACATCATATCTTTTGTGAGAACACAGTGCATGGTACGGTGGCAATTTATAGTTAGTTTTTGTTTTTCTGGGAACTGAATGTCCCAATTATGTTTTCAAGCCATTGTAGCGTAAGGGGTTGGATGTCAAAGTGAACAATATAATGTTTATTCATAAAATGCAATTGGTATTTTTCCAAGTTAGCTTGGCCTTATGGCCTCAATACCGAGGAGAGACTACATAGCCACTCACGAGGTAACAAGTGATTCCAAAGGAAAATGTGTTGTTATTGAAAGAATATATGAGACAATAATAAGATAAAAAGACTGTGTGAATAGCCCAAGCATTCAAGTATGGTAACTAATTGAGATAAGTATAGATAATCAGCAAGCAATACAATATATCCCATAGATTATTAATTATGACACTTAGGGGGTCATTAGGATGACGGGCGGACTTAGTCCGCCCGCCATCCTATCGTTATTCGGGGACCGCCCGCCATAATGACGCAGGGGGCCCCCAGAGTGAAGACCCCATACCTTTCCGTGGCAGCATTGCTGCCACGGAAAGGCATGTCTGAAAGGCCATGCTAAGGTGGCTGGCGGTGTCTAATAGACAACGCCACCATATTGAACATTTTTCGCCATGGCCGCAAGGCGACCGGGGCGGAAAAGCAGAGGATAGTCTTTCCGTCCACCGCGGTCCCCCGCCCCCGCCATTCTAATATGGCGGGGGGAATTCTGGAGAGGATGTCGGGCGGATTGCCCCCACTAGGCCGACGGTGGCTACCGCCAGCCTGGCGGGGCAATCCGCCCGACATCATAATGGGCCCCTGAGTTGAAATAAAAAACTGCAATGGAATATAACTATGTTGCAATGAAACACATGAAGAGCACAAAGGGTTAAATAAACACAGAAGCTTTGAAATCTGGATTCATCATCAAACCACTCCAGAAAACCAAACAAATGAAAACACCACATTTAAAAAAAAAATAATACATACAGAACATAAAAGTAACTTGCTAATTTGAAAGTACCAATGGCATATGATTAAGAAACAGTAATGCGTTAACATTGACATTTAGCCACTTTGGACAATGTATATTTATGGCAAAACATGGTCTGATACAACCTGTATAAGTGGAAAAAACTGAAATCTTCCATTCACGGTGTGTATGTACGGTGGGTTGCCTCTAGTGCTAGAGGATGCAGCACTTTTCCATGAAAAGAGAGATTTCTATCAACCGGTGATTCAGAGTCATCAACATGATATATTTTATTCTTAGTCCATGCCACCTAGGGTATGAAGGTGATACAGGCCGAGAGCTCAGAGTACGATACTCTGAACACAAATCAGCCAGAAGAACCAGGAAGACAACATCACCTATGGTTCAACATTGCATAGAATCCAAACATAAAGAAAGTGATTTGACAAGGCTCATACTTGAGAAGGTCAGAGTGTACCCTGGACAAGATGCAATACATGGATGGAAACGTAGAGAAGCCTTTTGGATTTCTAAGCTTGATTCTGTCAAGGAAGGATTAAATGAGGAAATTGTATGGCAGGTCACATGATTTGTCAGTACCTATAACATACATAAAATAAATCTTACCATCGGGCCAACAATCTGAACCATCTAGCTCTTTTTTCTGTAATAAGTGAGAACATTGTTACATAACAATATGAGTTGAGATCAATAATAACCTATATGGAACTCCTCATCCTTCCTTCCCCCCTTGGACAGGCTTGGCATACCCCTACACAAATGTAGTGATCTGCTATCATCATTTATTAAAAGTATGGATCACCTTATTTGTATATAAATACAAACATCTATTTTTTCAAATATGGGATTGTTAGAAATGTAACTATATCCCCATTATTGGAGAGCATTTTTTTGAGAACATAAGAATGGGGACACCACTAAAATATATACAAATGGGATAACATCTAGTTTTTTTGGGTGAAATTTACAATGTAATCAGTTCAAGATGTGTGACATTGACGAGAATAGCATAGAAACTCAAACAAGCAGATCTCGCTTGAGCTGCGTCTTATTGCGATAATACGATAACTATCACGTAAGGATGTCCCGGGATCATGACGGCACTGCCCGCGTAAACTGATTATATTTAAGGGAAGGGAGGTTAAAGCAAAAAATACTGGGAGCCGCAGAGAACGCCATTCTGTATGAGCACAGTTCTAGGTAAGTGAACAGAGGGGACCACTGCACTAGAAGGAGGTACTCTTTCCGCAATAAGCATATAGGGCTGGGAGACTCCGGTATCTCATTTTTGCTATACGCGTTGTTTATGAGATAGCGACCTAGTACATTTGTTTACAAGCCAGAATGGTGGCATATGTTTAGGCACAGTAGGAAATCATATTGATTGAGTTTTCCTCGTAGTAAATAAAGATATCGGTTTGAATTACACCCCCAGATATGAAGCAGCCTCTTAGGCCCATATTTTCACCTTTCAGCGCATCTAATGAAGAGAACATACGCTGCAAGTGAGTCTTGGGGTTGAGAATACCCATCCAAATAATCGGCAAAGCCGCCTAATTAAAATAAAAAGTAGGTAAATATCACTACATAGAGTCCTTACCGAGATGACCTACACGGTGCTTATAGAGTAGAACATCTCTTTATAATCGTGCTTTCATTTTACTTTTCCAGAAAAAGGAAACTTGGGGGCATATCAGCAAAAAACGTTGATGAATAACACAAAGCGAGCTTAGCGCTTTGTTATTCATCGCCGTCTATCTCTGGAATTTATCGCCCTGGAAGCGCATTATCAACAACACGTTGCTCCAGGGCGATAAAAATTCCAGAGATAGTGGAGGAAATGGCAGTTTTGCAGGGAACATCAATGGTTTTCCAGTGATGTTCCCTGCAAAAGGGCGATAACCTTGCTGATACGACCCCGTGATCGAAGCAGTATAATCCACCCCTATGTTAGGGATGGTTAAGTCAGGATTTTAGCAGACGTTAGTTTTTGGAGAAAACATCAGATTTCTCCAAAAACTAACGTCTGCTAAAATGCTAGGGCAGCCTTGTAAATATTGCGATTTGCACATCAACGATATATGCAAGGCTGTGCTGCCCAGTGATGCCCACTTTGTATCTCATTACAGATGCAAAGGGAGGCGTTGGGAATAAGGGTGCTAACATGCGATTACACATGTTAGCACTCTCTTCTTAATAGGGCGATAGTTTTATCTCTGCTTCTTTGGCTTTTAAAGCCAAAAAAGCAGAGATAAAGCCCTTGTTAATATGCTCCATAATACATAGTGAACGGCACTAGCCCCTGTATTGGAATGATCAGAGTTGACCCCATGTGGTATTAATATCGGAGCTTCTCAAAATGGGAAATGAGAAGGATGCACTCAGAATTTTTAACTAGGTAAACTACATTACAGATAGGTCTTATTTATTGAGAGCGTATAGTAATTCAGATCAGTAATTACAGTTTTGTTCTTTCCCTCTGGTTTAACCATTGACAAAATTAGTTCTTGTTAGCAGACTCACCGAATGTCCTCTTAGGGCTCAGGGGTCACTTTCACTCTGGCTGGAGTGTATTGACGTTACAGCTAGAAGTATCAGGTAATTGCATGTACAGTATCATGGATGAAAAGGAAAAAGGCACTATTACTATTTTCTCTTCTTTTTTCCTTCTTTTGTGATTAGTGTTTGTTTTTAGATTGGGCACTATTGGTCTTTTTTCTTTCTTTTGGTAAGCAGTAGACAAAATGTGAATCTAATATCTCTATTTTATCCCACGTTTGTCTTTCAGAAAATATCACTGGTGAAGGTCTCTATGGTGCGAATGGGTGAGAAGTATTCTCATTTTTAACACAGGATATTATAAGGGGAAAAATAATGATGCTCCAAGGTTTAAACTCATGACACAATCTTTGTTTCTCCTGTTCAACATTGTGTTTTTAGATTTCCCATGGTTTACCTCTAAAAGAAAAAAAGCGATAACAAAAGAACTGGTAGGACCTGATGAAGATGAAGATAATGTTTTAAATCCATTGAAACTTACGTCGACCTGAGAGTATGATGTCCCACCTATCAGCAAAGCATTCAAGGGTTATTGGTTTTACCCCAAACACAAATGTTGTCCATCTGGGCTTGAGATGCTGTACTGGGTAGGATAAGTCTGTGTAGTATGAGTCAGTGACACAAGTGTGGATTATGTGAAGGAGGTGTAAATGTGGGGTTAGAATTTTTGGATACTCATTATTGATATTTATTTCTTGAGAGAAAAGATCTAAATAACTTGTCTATTAATCATGAGTGTTCTCTCTTTGCACAGATTGAGATCATAGTAATTATTTAAAAAATTTACTATTGAAATGTGTTGATACATGGCCAGGAAACAACATTGTTGAAAGAAAATATGACAATGCAAATTAAAATTGTTACCTAATTGTCTTTTTTTACAAGTGTATAATGAAATAAAAACCAAATCACAGTATTTTTATAAAAATTAGATTCATGTGTGGAGAAATCATGAGTTAATGACCCGCTTCTATGCTGTATATTAGCAAGCATCACAGCAATTTAGGTCACGTGGGAGGTAGTTTGTTAATTTTGATTTATTTCTCCCTTACTCCCAGACCGCATGAGTTTAGCTCTTTAGGGGAGATTTTCTCAAATAGAACACATTGCGTTTTGGTCTGTTTCGTGTCGTGGGCACTAGGCCTACCAATACAAGTGAGGTACCATTTTTCTCGTAAGACTTTTGAGAATGTGGGGTGGGTGGAATGTTGTGGATCCACGCAGATTCCAGAACTTTCCACCACTGAAATTTGAGGAAAAGTGTTTTTGTGACACATTTTGAGGTGTGCGAGGAATTCTGGGTATCAGAACCTAGTGAGAGCCAGACAAGTCACCCCAGCCAGGATTTTTCTGGGTGCCTAGTTTTCAGAAATGTATAGGTTTGCTAGGTTTCCCAAGGTGCCTGCAGAGCTGGGCTTCAAAATCTACAACTAGGCAAAACAAAGGGTAAGTTTTCGCTGTGAAAATATGGTGTCCTTGTTGTGTTTGGAGCAGTTTCCTGCCGCTGGCACTAGGTCTACCCACACAAGTGAGGTACCATTCTTATTGGGAGACTTTGGAGAATGCAGGGTGGGTGGAAGTTTGTGATCTCATGCAGATTCCAGAACTTTCCCTCACATAAATAAGAGAAAAATGTGCTTTTTCTTTTACAAAGCTTGAGGTTTGCAAGGGATTCTGGGTAACAAAATCTGGTGGGAATATATATGTTTTCTAGGTTTCCCAAGGTGCAGAGCCAGGGTTCAAAATCTACAGCTAGGCACTCTGCATATAAACGGTCCGTTTTCACTTGAAAGTGTGGTGTGTCCACATTGCGTTTTGGGCCGTTTCCTCTCGCGGGCACTAGGCCTACCCACACAAGTAAGGTACCATTTATCTAGGAAGACTTTGGGGAATGGCGGGTGGGTGGAAATTTGTGGATCCATGCAGATCCCACAACTTTCCATGAGCCTCTTGGCTCATTTCAGTTTCAGTTTCTACTGAAATTACGTCACCACGACATGCACGGTGATCGTCATTTCAGGGAAACCGTGCATGCAGCCTTGGGAGCTGGGGAAGCTCTTTCTAAGCTCCAGAGGCTGTTGTGGGGTTAAGGGAATCCCTCCGGTGCCCTAACCAGAGGGATTTTCTGTTCCATGTGTGAGGACAGCCGGGAGCTGTCCGACGCACATGAGCACTGGTGCGTCGGATGACCCCCGGCCGTCCAATGCACCGAAGGGGTTAAGATCTCCTATCCTCAGCCAATTATTTATAAATAGATGCTTTTAAAGTGCATACTCTTGATGCACCCCAACATAGTGCCCATTATTTAGCCTTTAACGAGACCTTGTTTGAGAGTTAGAGTAGAGAGTGTAGTTACAAAGACAGTCTGTGTAATCTGTGAATGAAAAACTCATGCTCTGATACTGCCTTGTGTACAATGTATCATGATCTATCAAACTGGCTGAGTAGGGTGCAAGGGAAGTCCACACTACATGCTGTTGGGACAGTAATGTGCTCTGTGCCCTACATACTAACAACGATCCTCTCGCTCTTGGATAAGAAACCCAAAACTAAACACAAAATCACCGCATACATGTAGGAAGTTGCTAACTGGATGAAAGCCAACTGTCTGTAGCTCAACATCGATAATACAGAAGTAGAAATTTCTGTTAAGAGCACCTCACTATAGAACTCATACTGGTAGCCATATAAGCTCGGTTACACACCCAGAACCCACTCCAGGAATCTCATTATAATTATCTGCACCAAATGGATATGACAGCAAATTTCAACACCCTCACAGTTTCCTGCTTTCACACCGTGAAAATGCTGAGGAAGATCTTCCTCACAAGGAATAGAAGAAAAATATGTCACTCATGCACTAGTAACCATCGGATTTTTCAATGGGAACACTGGCTCTGACAGGATTATCACCCAACTCACTAGAAGACTACAACCCATCCAGCACTCAGCAATCAGACTCATCTTTAATTTCCCACCCAGTGCTCACATCCCTCCACTCTTCAGGGTACTACACTGGCTTCCGATGCATAAACTCACTCATTTCCTCTCATTCACATTCAATGCACTTCACTCCTCAACTCAACTCAAGTCCCACATTGCTGAACATTCAGCGAGAAGCTGAGGACCCGGCTTTTCAATTGACCAACCAATGATAAGCTGGCATATGTACACACACCTACTCAGCACCAGGATAATATTGCAGGGTATAGTGCTTTTTACAGATTCACATAACATAAGATAGCAAAGCATCACAGTATGCAATAATATTCCAGCACTGTGGCTCCAGACACACATAGAATGCTGCTCTACCTTTCTTTTCATCATGTGCAAGGTGTGCTTGAGGAGATGAGAGTAACAGAGGTGTGGTGTCTGGAGGTGAGCATCTTACCATTGAACCTAAACTGAGTGTCAAGTGTTCCCATTCGGACTTGAGCTCGAGGCTAGCACAGTCAAGCAGTTCAAGGGTTATTTATGGAGGGTGTTTGGGTTAGAAACTCCGCAACAGCACAATAAAACTTAATAAATTAAAGCCCAGCCTGTGCAGTCACTTTTCAAAAGGAATTGTACTTTCATTTACACACAACTAAATTGTAAACACAAATTAAAAGGTTATGCTCTAAAAACTAGATTTCTCTAGTGCTTCCAAAACTAGAAATGTTTGTGAGAACGATGTAAAGCCCCTACCTTTTGTATTTGGCACCCTATGCAGAGTCTCTTCCTATCGTTTTGCCATACCGCCTAAAGATCATTTTTAACACTATCTCCATAAGTCATGACCAGAGTCTGACTTTCAAATAATTGAAAAGAAAATCAACAAAGGGGTGGAGCCAACACTCTTGCTGATATACTGCTTGTTTTGGTCTCAGCTACAGGGCACTCCACAGCCTTGGTATTGGTTACCTCAAAGGCACGTTCAGATGGGACCATCTGTAAAGGTCCCTCCTTTCTAGTTCCACTAAGGACTCTGCAATACCCACTCACAGATTGGCCACTTGGACTGGCTGGAGCATTGTCCTCTGTATGACTCAAAACTGGAATTGCATGCCCTGCAGTTAAAAACAGACACCAAGTTCAGGAAAGTGTTAAAAAACCAGTGCTAGTTATTGCTTCAATTTCTAGTTCTAGTTACTTGTCATGAGCAGCGTGAAGATGTCCCCTTGGTAAACATATGTGCTCTATAAATATTAAATCAAATCAATCACCGCCAGATATCTTTACGAGGTCAGTTGGAAAGGTGTAACCTGCATTTACAACGTGCTTCATTACCTGTGCTTCAGTAGGCGCGCAGCGCTTTTGACATTTTAATATTTACCGCTTTTTTCTATTTCTGTTTAAATTCATTTCTTAGCCCCTGTTTTTAACATTGTTACCGTGCCCACAGACTTGCACTTTAATTGTGCCCCCCACCGCTTGTAGAGCGGAGTTCTTCGTGTTGCTATTGCCTACTTGTGGCGCCTGGCCGCCATATTGGGGGTGCTGTTCTCTCAGTGCGCCACCTGACTCAGCGCTCTAGTGCTCCGTTTGGAGACCAGGTGAGGCTGTACTTAAGGCGAGCATTGTGAACAGCTCGACCTTTGGAAAGGTGTAACCTGCATTTACAACGCGCTTCATTACCTGTGCTTCAGTAGGCGCGCAGCGCTTTTGACATTTTAATATTTACCGCTTTTTTCTATTTCTGTTTAAATTCATTTCTTAGCCCCTGTTTTTAACATTGTTACCGCGCCCACAGACTTGCACTTTAATTGTGCCCCCCACCGCTTGTAGAGCGGAGTTCTTCGTGTTGCTATTGCCTACTTGTGGCGCCTGGCCGCCATATTGGGGGTGCTGTTCTCTCAGTGCGCCACCTGACTCAGCGCTCTAGTGCTCCGTTTGGAGACCAGGTGAGGCTGTACTTAAAGCTCACTCCACTCACGCAGCGGTGACGCGCCTGAGTCAAGCCAGAGTCTGCTCGTCTGCGCTCGTCCGCGCAAGGGAGACGCAGGACGCGGCAGGACACTATCGTGCCGCAAGTATGATCTATCAGTATTCCAGTCAGGCTCTTCATTCGATCAGACGATGTCTGCCCTTTTGTTCGCACTCGGCTCAGCATCCCCTGTGCGGCCCTCATACTTGCCCATGTGGATGGTGGGAACTATCGGCACCGACGATGGCCCCCAGCCAGTTACTGCCGCATTGTAAGAAGGAACTTTCACCCCCTAGTGCCGTTAAACTTTGGCACCACAATGTCAGATCCCTGTCGAAACATCATCGAGATATCTATGAACTTATCTCTTTAGAAGGCCCTGATGTCTTCTTCATGACGGAGACCTGGCAAGGTGATGAGGATACGGCCATTATTAATCTAGCCCTCCCTTCGGGCTACGCAATCCATACACTAAATCGCAAGGGGAGAGGCGGAGGCTTAGCCGTGGCTTTTAAAACTTGCTTAGCCGTGGCTTGTAAAACTTGCTTCACTTGCACCTGGAAGCCTATGGACTTGGCTGGCGCAGAGTGTGCCCATTTTTCCATCAGCATTGGTCAGCATCAAACATTGTCAGGTCTTTTGATCTACCGTCCTCCAGGGAGTGACAGTGCTTTCAGGAAAGCCCTTCCTGAGCTGGTAAGTTCTCTCTCTCTGTTCTCTTCCAACATTACCATCATCGGCGATCTTAATATACACTTTGATGCCATGGAGATACCAGGGGTTAGAGGTCTGCTGGACGACCTTGAAGCAGTACAGCTACTCCAACTGGTCCATCATCCGACCCATGAGGGAGGTCATATCCTCGATCCGGTCTTTACAAACCTTCAACTGGTCGAGGTCTCACCCCCTAGACCCATGGGATGGAGTGATCATTACCTCATTGAGCTTTCTGTCTCAATGGTGACACAATCTATTGGGAAGCCTGATAAAACATCTTTCAGGCGGCCCTGGAAAAAGCTCAAATTGGAGGATTTTCATTGTCTCCTGATCACTACACCTCTGGCTCACACGGATGACGTTGCAACCGGGTATACCATCTTTTGCGCTTGGATTGTTAAAGTCCTTGACGTATTAATCCCAGCCGGCTGGAGTAGGAATCGACATTCTCAGCCTAATCCCTTGTACACGGAGGCACTCAGGTGTATTAAAGCTACCTGCCGACAAGCCGAAAGAGCATGGAGAAAGAATTATGATAAAGACCTGAAAGTATGCTACCTGGCCAAGGTAAAGACATACCACAGAGCTGTCTGCCGGGCCCGAGCTGACTACTACGCACGGGAGTTCCAGGCGAGTTCTAACCCGTCCAAACTGGTTTTCAAAGTCTTGAAGGAGCTCACAGTGAACAGACTTCCTAGTATGGAGATCTGTTCCCTTGCCCACTGTGAGTCGTTAGCCAGCTTCTTTGTGGAAAAAGTAAATGCCATCTACTGCTCTTTTCCCAAAGCTGACCCTGACAGTACGACTTTGACATTGCGTACCTCTCAGTGCTTGGCCTCTCTCTCTATACCATCGGAGCAGGAGTTTAATCTCCTAGCGGCCAAGGTCAAGTCTGGCTCACCGGATGACCCTTTGAGACCTGCCCAGCTTATGGACTCGGCGTCCTTTTGCCTTCCTCCTATTCGCCATCTGGTGGAGCAATTCCTCACCATCGGTTCAGTTCCACCTAGTTGGAAGGCTGCCTGTGTCATGCCCATCATAAAGAAGACTGGATTGGATCCGTTGAAGCCGGAGAATTATCGACCCATCTCCCTCCTTCCCTGGGTTGCAAAGATTACAGAGGCCCATGTGAATAACATCCTAACAAACCACCTGGCATCTGCACATCTACTAGATCCTACACAGAATGGTTTTAGACATGGACATAGTACAGAGACAGCACTTTTATTCATGGTCGAACATCTCCGCTCTGTACTAGATGCAGGTCAAACGGCGCACTGGTCCTCTTGGACCTTAGTCCCGCCTTTGACACTGTATCTCACACCATTCTCATTCGAAGGCTTGGTGAGGCAGGTATTTCAGGCAGGGCGTTGGATTGGTTTCAATCGTTCCTTTCGGAACGATCCTTTCAGGTTGTAGTGCCACCGTTTAGATCTAAGCCCCATGCCATCACTCAAGGAGTCCCGCAGGGCTCGGCGTTGAGCCCCACTCTCTTCAACCTCTACGTTCAACCTTTGGCGGAGGTGGCGAAGAGTTGGGGTCTCACTATGGTATCATACGCCGATGACACCCAGTTGGCGGTGGCCCTTAACGGGGACTCTGAACAACTGGCATCGAACTTTGCGGATGGTTTGAGGGCCGTTGCTAGCTGGCTTACGGCCAACTGTTTACAACTCAACGCCCTCAAAACTGAGGTGATGGTGCTGGGGAAACATCCCGATCTGTGGGGTGCTAGATGGTGGCCTAAGGAGCTGGGACCTTCCCCAAAACCTGTCTCCGAACTCAAAAACCTTGGTGTCTGGTTGGATTCCAAACTAACCTTCTCGCTCCACACTAAGAAGGTGGCATCCATGTGCTTCGGCATTTTGCGTGGCTTGAGGCCTATCCTCAAATTTTTTGATGCCCCTACCCGCCAGATGGTGATCCAAGCTAGCGTACTATCGAGGCTCGATTACGCGAGCTCACTGTTCTTGGGCGCCAACCAGGCGGAAGTCCTGCGACTTCAACTGGTGCAGAATGCGGCAGCTAGGGCCCTGGTGGGCCTACCGCGCTTCTGCTCAGCCCGTAGCACAATCTTCAATCTGCACTGGCTGCCAGTAATTAGGGGCATAGAGTTCAAGGCCCTCTGCTATGCGTTCAAAATTCTTAAATCTGAGACCCCTATCATTCTTCAGCACCTTCTGCTTTCGTACATCCCCTCGCGCAGCCTTCGTTCTGCTGGCCAAAATTTGGCACTTGTCCCCCGATTTCAAAAATGTAGATTGGGGGGCCGATCGTTTTCGGTCTTGGCCTCTAAACTATGGAACGCACTTCCTGCCCACATTCGCTCTTTGGATGACCTTTTTGCTTTCAGGAAAGCTGTCAAAACTTATTTCTTTCCTTGTTCTTATTAATCACTTCTCACTTTTTCTGTGTTGTTAGTTATGTTACCTTTTCAGATATAGCGCCGGGACGCCCCTTAGCTGGGGCAGCTGTGCGCTTAAAAAATTCAAATAACATAACATAACATAACATAACAGTTGTTGAAGATAAACTGTGTAAAACAGCAATGCTTAGTGTTGGCTTTTGGTCAGTCCATTGCCTTTTGTTTATTTATTTTTATTAGCATTTTTACAACACCATCCAAAAAAAGAGTATAAAAAGATAGGGAAAGTGGAGGAGAAACACTGGGTTGAGTATGCCCAGTGAGTCATGTAATCACATGCTACTGCAGAAAGGATGAGCAAAGAGTCAAGTTAAAGGTGACAGTGTGCATCATAAGTAACATTTCCAATTTCAGATATTTGGCCAGGGCCCGTATAAGGTGTAAGATGGAGGGGAGGGCGGGTCTCAGCACTGAGCCCCAGCTCAGGTCTCCTCAATAAGGAGGTGGTGTCCAGGACTGTCATGTCCTGCTGGTCATTCAGAGCCCCACCTGCTCTTTGCTGTCCCATATGTAGGACCAAACACCCCGAGATATCCCTGGGCCTGGATTGCAACAGCATGATTTGCCAGTAGTGTGTAAGCTGTTCCTGACAGTACACAGTATATTGTAGCCAACCATAGATGTTTGCCATTTGTCGCCTACCCCAGTGGATGGCGACTCTCCTCTTGGCCAGCAGAAGGAGCATGGCAATGTGGTTCCAAAGTTTCCGAGGTCATCGCCTTTATATACCCCAGCAGGTTCACCAATGGTGTGCACTCCAGGAGATGACTAGTGATATGGGCCACCTCACTGAAGATGCCAGCCCAAAATCTTGCCACCTGAATGGCACAACACAGACAATGGGTATCTTCTCCAAGTCGCATTCTGTACAATTGAGCTGATGTGAGGTACAGTCTAATAGGAACTTAAAATGAATAAGTCTAAGTCAATAGTTTGGAGAGGGGGCGATAGATTGGGTGCAGCAGTATGTCTATTGCTCTTTGGAAATAGTGGGTGTTATGTCCATATACCCAGGAAGTTTGCATACCAGGGATGCACCTATATGCCTTTACCTGCCTCACATTAGGCAGGTGGGTTATAAGCCTCTGAGGAACGGAGGTTGTGAGTAAGTTTTAGGGTGTGAAGTGTGGGGGCACTGGGACTGTAGCATGCAGCATGCAGCAGGTCGCGTGGAGTTGGTGATACAGACTGGCATCAAGCTCAGTGGACAGGTGGCAACTCTCCACACCATGAGTCATAATGAAATGCTCATTGAGGTACAGATAACCGAACAAGAGAAGCCCCGTTTGCGTTCATGCTGACAGGACGCCCCTTCCTCCAACAGAAGAAGCTGATGGCTCTGAGTAAGTGGCATTGTGGTTGAATAGAGGCAGTGGAGCTGGGCTCATCTTCACAGGCTATCCCAGGCCCAGCGAAAACAAGTCACTGTGTCTATTACAGTGAGCAAGGGTTTATAGAGACTGAATAGCACAATGGCCAGGGGGCATGGAGCCATTGAACCAAGTCCCGCTGCTGTGTGCGGCTGGAAGAGAGTGTTGTAGACCAAGAAGTACACAAATTGAACCTGAGCACAGTAAGCATAGAGGCACATATTAAGGGTGCTGAGGCTGCCTTGCTGGAATAGCAAATGTATTGTTTCCCTTGGCACCCTCAGCTGCTGGCCTGCACAAACAAAGGACTCCAGCTTGGAGCGAAGGCACTTCAAGAAGTGTTCTGTAAGTGGGATTGGCATATTCATGAATACACCTAGAAACTTGGGGAGGATAATCATTTTGATTATGGCAGCTTGGATCAGATTGGTCAATGCTATTCTTGACTAGTCATGTCCCAATCACAATTAGCCTTCCAAAACTCATCAAACTCTCTGTGTTGAGCCATATTTCAAAAAATCTGCTTTGCTCTGTTGCCATTGTAGTGGGTGCTAAGATTCAATCAGTCTCATAACTGCAGTGAGAGGGAACAGCGTATACCTTGACCGGTTGATGAGTTTGCCGGAATTTCTACTGATGCGGCTCAAGTGTTGAATGATAGGGAATAGGTTTGTCTGGGGGTTATGGACATACAGTGTGACATCATTGGCATACATAGACACCAGTATCAGCAGAGCAGTGAAATTGAGGCCCCAGCTGGCATGGTATTGGTGCATCTGGGTGGCCAGAGTCTAAAGGATTTGGAGCTAGAGGGCAGCCACGTCAGGTGCACTTAGTTACAGGGAACCGGGCCAAGCTGGAGCCTCTTAGGAAGAGGCGAGCCATACGAGAGGCATACAGGCGGCTAATTAATCTTAGGACTCATGGGCTGATACCAAGACAAGGGAGGAGATGAAAAAGAAATGGCCATTCTAGAAAATCAAAGGCTTTTGTGGTGTGTAGTAGCAACGGTCTGCCTCCATTTGGGGCTCTATGGTGTACATGAGGGCGACCTGTGCGGAGATTATGGGCAGACAAGCACCCTGAAACAAAACCAGACTGGTCTGGTGGGAGAATATTCAGTAAGATGGGTAAAAGAGGGTTGGCTATGAGTTTGGCAAATATCTTGTTGTCAACATTTGTAAGTGACTGTGGTATGTAAGAGTCAAAGCTATTCGCAGGCATGTCAGTCTGCACTATGGTGACAATGACTGCTTCCCATTGGGAAGGTGGGCGGTGGCCCTGGGATAGTCAATCCTTATACATTGCCAGTAGATGAGGAGCGAGGCCTACTCCTTGTAAAAGGAAGTGGTGTGTGTATAAAGGTATTCCTTTTTGCATGGTTGTCCCTCACTTTTTGCCTTATGTTGGTTGATGAACTTTGGCTGAGTGTCCCCTGGGTTCCTGACAACCATGTACCCAGGGCCTTTGTTCTTTGGCTAAATTGTACTGTTGGAAAACCCAACTGGCAACTCTTTGGCCACATGTAAGTCCCTTATAAAAGGTATCATAGGTACCAAGGGCACCGTGACCTGAGAAGGTCTCTAAGGTCAGGAGCAGTCATTGTGCCTCCCTCAGAGGCCCTGTACCTTCACACATACACACTGCCATTGCAGGCTGCTGGTTTTGGTACAGAGGAAAGTGAAGAGTTGACATGGTCAGGGTAGATTACAAACGTAGAACGAGGAGATGTAGTGAAGACAGAGACATGCTTGCACACATATCTATGTTATCATAAGCTTATTAGAAGTTTAAACGCCATTTTGCCACTTTGCAGCTTTTGCACACAACACTTCATGTAACTGTTGTTGTAAGTTAAACTGCTTGAATTTCTTCACATGAGAACGGCATGTTTTTCACACCCCTAGACTTACATCGCGACCTTAGTCCATACACTGCGTGCAGAAGCCTTCAAGGTCACCATAACAAAGTATGCTATTATTCAGGTTGATCGGCCCCGCTCTATACACAACACGAACAAAGCGGCAACCAACTGAAATTCTAGTGCCTTTAATATTGCACTGCATGCATGATTCGGGCACTTGGAAGAAGACAGAGAGCTTTGCTAGATCCTGAGATGTGATTCACCTCTGCTGATCTTGGAGGTATGGGGTTCCCCAATTAATCTTAAGAGACCTTCTATTATTATAAAACCTAGTTCCTGGCAAGGGGAGAGTGGTTCACAAGGCGCTATGGGACCTGTTTCCACTATCATTGTAACATGACATCTCCCTTTGTGTTTTATGGAATTATAACAATGCTGATTGTTTTATTTCTAATAATATGCCTGCTTATGTTAGCCAAAATACTGCATCTTAGAGCACGTAGTTAAAATAAACATTTTACACGTTTCCGAGTCAGTGATTACTCACATTGTGGACTGGTATGAGAATAAAAATGAAAGAGTGTTCTTGATTCCCACCATTCCGGAGAGTGCCCTAAGTCGCATGTTCTGGGTTGTCTAATTATTGGTAGCTTCGCTCTAGGACGGAGAGCTAATGAGACACTGGTGCTAGTCGGATAGGGGTTCTGGGTTCTGAGGTGAGTTTTTTGGTACACCACAGTTCACTGCAGTCCTGTTTTTCTCTGCATAGTTCTGTGCATGAGCAGAATCCCTGCAACATGGCGCCCAATGTTTGGTCTTATATTCGTGACACTCGTGTAGTGCTTAAATTAGTACACAACACCCTCACTCCTATTTCCAGTTGACAGCAGTGACAGATGCACCTACCTATATGGATAGATTATAGATTCATTCAAGCTTGAGATTTAAAAAGGTTTGTACTTTTGAGTTACTACCCAGTTGTGCTACAACACACTTAGATAGTTTTTTCTGTACTGTGTCCTTATGGCTGCTCTTGATATTTCTCCCCATAGTCGTGTCCCAGTCCGGCATAATTTGATGACGTTTGGGGTACCCGCTGAAGGTATGGCAGTTCTTTTTGTGGTGAGTCCTGATGCCACATACCCATTTGAGCTTTTCTACTCTTGCGCTACTTTTCCAGCTGTGAATGCGGATGATGATTCATTCCATGCTCACACTCCCACTGCAATACCTTCGAATTATACTCCATATAGGACTCAGGCGATTCCAATTTCAGCTTGGCAACATCAAGTTTGGTTTAATGGCACCCTTCCCCACGCAGTGGGTGCGTTTCAGTTAGGTACCTTGGCCGGGTTCACGCCACATCCACGTTATATGACAGTCCCTATTGCTGAGTTGTGACCACTCTATACCTCCGTTGTTGGGATGCATGGGGCTTTAGTGCAATACATCTCCCGCAACATCCAGGTGGGTGCACCTTGTGCTGCGGCGCAACGTTGGACCAGCTCGGATTTAATTTAGTCCCATCATGATGAATTTGGTTATGGGTAAGCGCCCCCAATATAAGGACAAGATGCCTTTTTGTCTTGCTGAGAAATTTGACCAATAGGAAGCAGTATTTCCTAAAACGACTCCTGTTGAGAAACACAGGATTCTAACCATTAGTTTGCAGAAAGACTTGGTACCAGAGGTAACATATTGTGAGACCTCGGGTAAAGTATTAGCAGCAGTCTATGCAAAGTGCTTCGGCACACCATCTATGACTGTCCTGCCCTCCGTGATCAAACGTGTTCATGATCAACATGGTCTGGAGGCAGCAGTTGAGTTGGGAATGAGATTTGTCGGAGTAGTTGACGTAGTTTCCAATCTCATCCTTGCTATTGTGAAGGGAGATGCGGTAAACTTTCAAGTGTCCAATGCATTACGCAATGTCCCTGATGCTGATAATCCCCGGCAGTTGCTGAAGTTATTGAGGAGACTTATAAGACCATTGGCCCCAATAGATTGGGTGTTAAGCCTTTTGCTAGACCAGCAGCTCAACCGAAAACACAGACTGCGAAGTCTACTAAAGACGACCATCCAGTATTTCCTGAACTAAAATGGAAAAGTAAAAAACAGGGTAAAAAGCAACAAAAACAAGGGTTGCGTCCTGCGTCAACAATACCAGTGTCTATTGAGGGCACATATGATTGGTGCAACCGTGCAAGCATTAGGTCCCCTGCAAGATTTCAGGTTCCTGATCAACGTTCTCCTCATTCTTCATTGGAAACATTGGTCTTACGAGCCGGTGGAGGATAACACGGCAGAGAACAGGGTACCCCACAAGGACGTGAGCAGCCCCACCCGGCTGATGGTAAATGCAAGCTGGACGATTTTCAACATCAATGACCTCAGTTTCAGTAAAAGAAAGTAGCTGCTTTAACAGCGAGATATGCCACAGACAGTGGGAACACAGCTTGGGAACCAGACATGAGCACTAACCCTGCTAGACAGCACAGCTGAGGTTACAATAGTGCAGCAAGCACTGCGTCCGTATCTGCAGGCGACAGCAACTGACACGTTCATCACCGTAGAGACAGCTGACACTAAAGTTGCTCCCCCTGACAGACTATATGAATTAGTCCTTTTAATTGAGGGTGACATACAACTTAAATTAAAGGGATTATTTTGGAAAATCTGACTTCCACGTATGCCATTTTTTTAGCAGGGGCAGACTGGCCCCCACCTTTCGTTTTAGCCGCTCCAAGAGTGGAGGAGGTACTCCTTCCTAGTTTTGCACACACTGTGCCCAAGGAGCAGGAGCAGAACTTGGCAGAAGAGTGGGCTCTGGCGCTTGCACCGGCTTTGTACCGTACTCAAGTTGGGTGGTGTAGGAACTGGGGTCACCAGTTCCCCGGGGGTAGCCTGGCTAGAGCAGGTGGGCACCCGAAAGCTTATGTGTAAAGTGACTACACAGCACACGCATCCACTGAGACAATAAATGCACGAACAGACTGAGACCACACCAGTTTCATTGATTAGAATAAGCAAGTTTTATCTAAAATCAATATCAGGGCAATCCAAAAATCACTGTAGTAATAACTTATTATCGTCCTTTAAAAGCACAGGTGTTTCATCACTCGTCCATAAATACTTAAATTAATAAATATGAAATATTAAATAACCGTAGGCCTGGCAACAGCCTTGCCCCTAGTCAGCACCTACAAGGAATTTTTTATAAATACATTTAAATCACATTGCATTAAGCATCCATAACCATTTCCTTATGTAAGCAACCATTTCACTTAGTGACTAAAGGCATCCAGGAAACTTGGTGTTAGACAACAGTAAACCGACCATTAAGTAGGAGTAAAACATTTCATGAGGATTGTAAAGGGTCGTTCAGCAGAGGTAACCACTTCCTCTAGGTAGGGCAAACAGTTCATTAGGCCACATTAACCAAGGCGTTAGGCAAAGATACACATTTTGTATATACCGGCTACATTAGCCATTACCATACTCATAGCAGGGGTGTTCTCCTCTGGCTTAAAAGTTACTAGGGCCTCCGCAATGCTAGGGTAAGTTTAGGGGCCTGGCAATCCTGCAGTGACCCTTAACAACAATGGGGGGCTGACTGGGCCCAACACAGTCTCCTGTGGGGAGGGGCGATCTCGGGGCCTCCCTGGGGGGGTTTTACCTCTTTCCTTCAGCCCCCCTTGGGCCCTTTTGGAGGTTTGGTTGCTGGAGGGGGGGGCTCCTGCCCTCCTCGAAGCCCTCCGGAGTGTCTCGAAGCGCCCCCAATATAAGGACAAGATGCCTTTTTGTCTTGCTGAGAAATTTGACCAATAGGAAGCAGTATTTCCTAAAACGACTCCTGTTGAGAAACACAGGATTCTAACTATCCTGGGGGGCCAACTACGGGGCACCGCAGGACTGCACGGGGCCCCGCGCCGATGCTAGGGCCGGCCCCAAGGGTGTAGATGGGCGGAGCGGGCTCCTTTGCTCCTCGGAGCCCTCTGCAGGGTCGGGTCCTGTTCTCGGGCCCACGAGCACTTCAGAGGCCCGGGAACCAATTGCCTGAAGGCGCACTGGAGGCAGGGCCTGGGATCCAATGAGGGCGGAGGTTCTCCCGCAGCCGCCTATGGCAGCGCGGCCTGCGGGGACACAACGCTGGTGGCCAATCCAGGCGCGGCGGAGGCGGAGTCACTTCCAACGCCCCGTCACGCGAGGAGAGTTTCAGGCTTCGGGCCTAGCGAGGCCGACTGCGGCCTGTCAGGAATTCACAGCGGCCCTCTCCTCACTCCGGGGGCTGCCGAGGGGGGGTGAGAAAGGCGGTGCCAGCGTACCTGGGATCGCGTTGGGCTGCGACAACGAAGGCAAGGCTCACAGAGCTCCAGGACTGGGGTGGTGAGTTGTGCGGCTCCCTCAGTGATAACGCACGTCAGGGGCCCAGCAGGGAGGCACCTAGCAGTGGAGGCGCTTAGTCCTCGCAACACTTTGGGGACAATCACCACAGCGCCTTGGCCAGCAACAGGATGCAGGAATCTAGCGCTCCTCAGGGGCCCAGCGCTTGAGCAGGATAAGCAGTCCCAGTTCAGGCAGGTCAGCGTTCTAGCGCCAAAGGGGGGAAAAGAGCGCTTCACAGGTAGTCCATTTCACCTCAGGTTCAGGCTGGCTAACAGCTCAGGCATAGTAGGACAGCAGAAGGGATAAGGCAGGACAGCGCAGGGGGCCCAGGTTACGGCAAAAGGGCACAGAGGTGACACAGCCCAATACCTGGTTGATCCCCAGTAGTCCTGGATAGAGCAGGGGGCCTTCTTCCTGGCACTTGTTGGTTCTGGCACCCTTCTTTGGTATTAGAATCTTGGTTTCTTGAGGAGGGGGTGGGTGGTGAGTTGAATGCTTTCCTCAGCAGGTCACTTCAGATGGTTCCTGGGTTCCCCTCCCGCCGGGACAGATCAGTGGGCTAGTTCAGTGTTCCTCACACAGCTTAGTGGGCAGCGCCTAAACCCTGTCACCCCCAGTGGTATAGGTTCCAGACTAGGCCCTCTCGCCTAAGTCTCCTGTGTAGGGTCACCCAGGTAAGTGATGCCCCAACTGACTAGAAAGTTTCCCTCCCTTTTCTTTTATAGTGGCGGTTGGCAGTTGGCAGTGGGCAGTTGGTGGCCACTCCCCTATTCTGGAAGGTTCCAGGAGCTTCCTCACTCTAGCTATGGGCAGGCAGGCAAGCTGGTATTGCAACAATGTTTAAGGGTTCCAGCCAGCTCCTGGCTACTAGAGTGCGTCTAAACAGACCACGCTGCAGTAGCAGGGGTCTGTGGCAGCCATGTTGGGGGAAGAGAGCACCTGTACCTTAGCATTGATTAGCAATGGGAAGGTGCCTAGAGACCTACGGCCAACCAAAAAGAAGGTGGGAAAAATGAGACAAAAGCGAAAAAAAGGGGAAGACCACCCTAAGGCTGACAGGTCTAACAGGTGGGATAAACTTTCACTCTGACATGAGATTCCATTGCTGTGGATGCCACAGGCACAAACCCAATATCCCATGCAGCGGGAAGCAAAAGCTCTCATTGTGTGTCTCTGATGAATAATCCTGTTTTCACTGTGACCAAAACTGATGGGTCGTACCTCCGAGTTTTGGATTATCGATATTTGAACTTTCCTTGTTGGACGTGCGCATTACAGAATACCCACAGTTCTGACCTGGTCGATAGTCTTGTGAGAAAAAGGTTTAAAACCACTCTTGACATTTCCAATTGCTTTTTTAGCCATAACCTGTCCTCGATTAGTAGTCAATAGACAGCCTTTACCTCGGGCAGCAAACAGCCCAGGCGTCTTTGCCGCTCGAATGGTCTCTCTGTTAGAGACTCGACCCTGATGCGTACTTGTATGTTGATGATATTTATCTCACAGACGACTAATTATGGCCACACCTGTGTCTCGTTGACCGCTTCATAGTTATATGTGCAGACATGGGTTACAAATTTAACTTTGCAAAATCACACATTGCAGAGTACACTGTGTTGTTTTCGGACTATGAGCTCAACAATGAAGGTTGAGGTTTAGCTCCTCACTTTCTGGTGAAATGTGCATGTTTGCATGCTCCATCAACTCTGAAAAAGCTACAATTTGCTGGGTTTTCTGAATTTCAAGTGCACTTATATTCCGGATTATGCCCAGTGTAACAATCCCCTATATGCCTTGATACAACGTAATATTACCAAATCTTGCTGTCTACCTGAGCATTCAGCTATACTGCAATCGTTGCAGTACGATTTTCTTGAATTTAAATTCTTGCTGACGCGTGGCAACCACACAAACCTGGTGATAAGAATTGTACCAGGCGCAGTGGGTTTCATGTACTTGACGTTTAATGAAAGAGACACAGTCCTTATTGCTTACAAGTCACACTTGTACACTTTGGCTGAAATGTGATTTTCTGAGGTCGAGAAAGTTTTGACAGCAGTGCAGATGGCATTTCTAAAGGAACGAGCACTGTCACAGAGAAAACACATGTTGGTTGTGAAGAACATAAAAACCTTCTCAGGGGTCTCACTGATACTTGGTCTCTTTTCAAACCAACAAAGAAGAAATTGGCACAGAAGTTCAAATATAAAAAGAATGCATTTATTCTCCTCAGATGAGGGGGTCTACATCACACAGAAGCCTTAGCAACTGAATGAGGCGGTCTAAGGAGTACAGAAAACGGGCCTTATATATGCTTAGGGTTACATAGTCAGCATAAGACCAATGGGCAGTCCTGGTTCATGTAGGCATGCAAAATGACTAATATGGGCATACAAGATCTACTGCTCAACAAAGCGGGAGGAGCTAACAGTTGCTAATTCTGGTGAACAAATCCTGACATTTACAGACTAGGAACAGTTGCAAGGACAGCTGCAAGCTCAACTGAGCATGTGCGAAGGTGGAAGATGCGAAGTATAGTTTGTTTCTATGCAGATTACAAGAGCAGTCAACACTGAGGGAGGGCAGAGCACATGGCGAGCACGTGGCAGCCCATGGCAAACAAGATGGCTGCCAGAAATACAAAATGGCTTTCAGCTCATGCTAACAAATCCCTGCAATATTTAACAGATGGTCCTTTTAGCGTGAGCTAAAGACATTCCTATGATCCAGTAGGAACATAGAAAATATTTGCACATCAATTTTCATAATTTTATCAATATCCTAATTCATTGCTAGGTGGGCATTTTCCATTCTAAACATTTCATTAAGCGGGTATATATGAGGTATAAGCAGGAATACAAAGGGAACAAAGCATCGGGTCATAATTAACATTCAGATTGCAGGAGAGAGTAATGACCACTATTACAAACAGATTTATCATTTTTCTTGTCCTAAACAAAAGCAAATCATAGAATCATCTAGTAAACATTTTCAGTGCTCCTATGCATTTAAGTGACCATTCATTTAAGTTTCAGAATAGCTGAAAGCACATATCTAATAAAAACATTTTTAGTAAACTTTTATAGTATTCCCTTTATGACGGCTAGAACATCAATTATTTGGGACCAGGAGGACGACACAGGGCCATAGGAATTAGAACGAAGAGCTGCAAAGGGCTGCTCCTCCTAAAAAATGGGACGACTAAAGGGATACATTATTGAGAAAAAAAAAGAAGTCCTTGGAGAAATTGAAGCCGCTGTACAACCAAGCCAGAGGGGTGTCTTCTCCCAGTGTCCGTTTGAGCCTCACAGGCAGGCTCTTGTTGTTTCCCCGGTGGAGCTGCACAACTCGCAACTCAAGAATCACAGCCCTGTTTAAAGGAAAAAGTCTCTTCTTTCAGGATAGGGCAGTCACCCACCAGGGCAAATGCTCTTAGCGATCCTGTCCAGTGTCTCAGGCAGTGCACCAGTTTCCTTCACTTCAATCTAACAGGCACCAGAGACACAGCACCTGTACCCTAAACTCAAGTCCTTCCCTAACTCCTGTATTGCTCTGCTGGCGCACTGCTCATTCGTTGGGGCCACACATTGCATCCAGTGTGCTCAGGTATCTCTTGACCAAAAAAAAAAGAAAGATCAAACTTGCATTCACTTCGGGACCAGGATTCAGAGGCCTGATGCTAGGATCTCTGAAGCAACCCTTGTTTCAAAAGCAGTCACTTCAAGCAAAGCCTCCTCTCCATTCTGGTCAGTCTGTGAATCTCAGCTGGGCATCAAACTTGATTCACAATTTCTCCTTTCTGGTGTGTGAACCTGTCTTTCGCCCAAGACAGTGGCATGGGTACACAATTCATTCCAGGGCTTTCGCCTTCACTGAGGTCCTAGTTGCCAGCAATGCCTGTGCTGGTTACCTTCACTTTGGATTCAAGCTGGACTGGTGCTGACGCTGACTCCCCAGGGTGAATCTGATGTCCGGGCCCCTCTGGCAATGGTTGTAAGGCAGCAAATATCTATTGGTGGACAGAACAAAAGGTCTTTAGACAAGGCACAGAAACAGTCTATCAACAGAGAGGATAGTTAAAAAATACTTCCTAGTCTTGGGACGCCCCATATATTAGCAAGGCACCCAAGAACCACTTTCATCAATCTATGAGAGAGTAAAAAAAAACAACATCCTGTACCTATTGGCAAGTATAAAAGGAACTCTTTGGTGAACTGACAAGAGTAATACATCACCCAATCCCAAGCAGCCAAGGAAGTCTGTTCATTTACTAAATTGTGAGGAAAAGAGAAAAACAACACAGACATACCCTAAATCCTTACATTGGTGTATTCCTGTGTATTAATCTGAAAACCCTAAAGAAAAAAAGGAAATGTTCTACACTTTTGCTCATAAACTTTACATTACTTGTATAGGACTGCAGACACTTCTAAAATGATTTCTTCTTAATAAAAGCACCTACATTGTATGCTTAGGACCATGCTCTCATGTTATAGGAGCAGCAGGAAAATCTAAAACTGCGAATTTAACGGGGTTTCTTATCTATAAAACAACATTTCCTTCAAAACATTTTTTTGCTAAGGATCACATGGGCATCTTCCCTGCCTTCTACTTTTCATGATCCAAACTATGCATCATCAGCTCTAATAAGGACTGTCAGTTTATTTACACAGACTAGCTAATAAAAACAAGCAATACCCTTGCAAAACTATGTAGCATGAGAATAACATACAATAATGGTGTTATCACCTAAGACTTGTAGAACAAAAACTACCCACATCTAGTTCCACTTAAAGATCAAAATAAGGGAATAACAATCTAGACTACTGGTCCTGTCATAATTTCATCAAACAGGATGGGCAGTAACATAACATATATACTTATTCATTTTATTAATGCTAACAATGTTTAAAACAGTATTACTGAATAGCCAATTAAATGTCTCATTGCTATTTCACAGACAACTTATACAGGCTAAAAAGAATTGAGAAAAAGAGAGAGCAACATACATTTTACCTCCTGACAAGATCACTTCCATAGATAGCCACTTCTCTGATGAGGTCCACGTTGAAGCGCCATTTGAAGGACATAAAAACCTTCTCAGAGGTCTCACTGATACTTGGTCCTTTCAAACCAACAAAGAAGAAATTGTCACAGAAGCTGAAATATAAAAAGAATGCATTTATTCACCTCAGATGAGGGAGACTACGTCACACAGAAGTCTTAGCAACTGAATGAGGCAGTCTAAGGAGTACAGAAAACGGGGGCCTTATTTGTGCTTAGGGTTACATAGTCAGCATAAGACCAAGGGGCAGTCCTGGTTCATTTAAGCATGCAAATTGACTAATGTGGGCATGTAAGATCTGCTTGCTCAACAAAGTGGGAGGAGCTAACAGTTGCTAATTCTGGTGAACACATTGTGACATTTACAGACTAAGAACAGTTGCAAGGACAGCTGAAATCTCAACTGAGCATGTGCGAAGGTGGAAGATGCTAAATATAGTTTGTATCTAGGAAGATTACAAGAGCAGTCAACACTGAGGGAGGACAGAGCACATGGCGATCACGTAGCAGCACATGGCAAACAAGATGGCTACCAGAAATACAAAATAGCTTTCAGCTCATGCTAACAAACTGCAATATTTAACAGTTGTTACACCGTATTCTGCCCTTGAGGCAGTGATGAAAGCCAGTGTACCAAATTCAAAAGCTTTGCATCCGCATTGGATACAATGGGCCACTTCACTAACGTCTCCGAATGTTACTTTTATTTTTGATCTCTCATTGCGACACAGGAGTTCTTACAGTATGAATTTGTTCACCCTGCTCCTCTGTCCTTGTGCCTGCTTGAGGATTACCATTGTATCATTTATACCGACGGTTCGGCACAACCGGCAAAAGAATCTAAGCTTGCATATTCAGCAGCCTGCACAATAGTGGTTGGTACCGTAGTGAATGGAGAATTCAAGTCTGATGTCTTGCACACTAAGTCATTAGGGGACTGTACCGCCGGGTGGCAGAGTCTCGAGCTCTAGTGCTGGCTTGTGACTACTCTTATTGTAAGTAACTCTTACTACTGTGTTCAATCTTTAATGACAATTTATTCTTTTGGACTCAAAATGACTATCTTGGATTCCAAAGGTAGCACAATCAAACACAAAATGCGTTGGCTTAGAGTTGCAGAACTTAAAGAGCGTCTGCTTCTTGTAAATGTAATTCATACTCTTGGTCACCAGTACATAGGAATACACGCTGTTGGTAACAGTCTTGCTTGATGAAGCTGCAAAGACAGCGGTGGTGACATATTTAGTAGCAGCAGTTAAAAGATACAAAAGTAAGATTGATGATGACATCTTGGCAGCTATTGCTGCAACAGAGAAGGGAAGTGATTACCCTAGGGGATTCCCTTCTGTATACTCTTAACATTTAAGTCCTGATAAAGTTCCCAATGTGAGAATTAATGTCGTTGGTGACAGACTGATTCCCAACAGGGACCGCAGGCTTTCCTTGGTAACAGCCACTCACGAGGGCATGGTCTCGGCTCATGGCGGCGTTTCAGCGACTGTCTCTATCTTGCAGAAACGTTACTGGGGGCACGGATTGTATAAACAGACTGGAGATTATGTCCTCACTCTTGACATTTGCCAGCAGATTAAATGTTCGACTGCTGCGCGTCCACCTCAAACACAGTTGTATATATCTAATAAACCACTTGGGTGTGTTTATTTACATCACTGCGGTTCTTTCTCTTCTGATACTTCGTATAAGTTCATCTTAGTTGCAGTGGATTTGTGCATATGCTTTTTATGGGTCTGGCCACAACGCAGCGCTGATGCTCGAACTGTCATCAGAGATTTTCATGTATTTGTGGGACTTTTTGCATATGGCACCCTCCATTTAAACCAAGGACTGACGTTCGCCTCTAAGGCGTACAAAGAAGCCATGAGGTCTTTGAGGGTGCCGGTCAAATTTTCCTCTCCATGCCGACCTGAGGGCAATTCAGTTCTGGAGCGAATTAACCGTGACTTGAAGCAATCTTTGACAGCTAGGGTTGTAGGTACTGGCAGGAACTGGTTCACCCATTTGTATAGCATACAATGTGCACTTAATAATCTTCCTAGAATGTCTCTGGGTGGGCAGACCCCCATACGAAATTCTCTTTGGCATAAAGATGTTTGTCCTGGACCTTGAGGGTCTAGACATGGCGGCGCAGCTGCACCTTTTGACGTAGGTGATCATTGTGCTGTATTATAGAACCAACAACAGACTCAAGACAGTCTTGCAAAGAAACACTTGCCCGCCACAACTGATGCTACACTGCAGATTCTGGTAGTTGGCTGGCTACCTCGAGTCGGTGACCTGGTCCATGAAAAGGTGGAGAACAAGAAGGAGTTCGGCCCCTTTTTTTGTGCACCTGTTCCAGTGCTTGGTGTGCAGGGTACAAGAACAGTGATTTTACAGTCATTTTTCCTCCACTCCCGGGTCGCAAGGATAACAGGTACATCTCTATTGACAATGTCAAATTACAACGAGTGGCTGATTCTTCTTAGTATGACTCCAGCGGTCTCTTTTCACAGCAATGCTGAGAAATTCTGTTTTGACCTGGCTAGCTCCAACAGGCCTGACATTGCCATTGAGATATTATCAGTTACTAATCCATTATTGCATCCACAGGCTGGTGATCCCAATGAAGATACTGAATATACCTGTCCCACAGATGTGTCATTACCTGGTGTGCAGATAACTGCACTTGATCAGTCACGTTTTTCATTTGACTCAGACTCTACAACATCAAGAGCCCCATCAAAAATTTCTATTTTTTTCTGTTTGGTTTAAAAAACATTTTTTAATTGCCCCTTGGACTTACATTTGTCTAGTGCTTTTCTCAATTTTTGTATTCATGTTGATTGGATTTGTGGTTATATTTTTTTCGTCTTGTAAATGGACCTGACTTTTGTTAATATCATAGCCTCACCTCTATTAGATTGGACTGCTTGGGATGCTGTGAGATTTCAGATACATGGCCCAACAGAGGTGATAAATGTCCCCAATGTACTTCGTGATTCAATGGGGGAGGTAGTTAAACAAAATATACGCTCTGATGATTGGGATGTCCAGGCCGTTGAGGTCCTTTTTTATGATTTGAAATATTATGCTGCATTTGCTGCTGAAGACCTTTATTTAGATTCTGCTAATTATGCAGACCTATTCTTCTATCAGCACTATGGCAATAATTTCCTGCATCAAGGAAATACATTTAGAAATGTGGTTAAATTCACACAATGGGAATATTGTCCAGCGCCCATTGAAGGTAGTTCTAAAACTCTATTGAGCGAATTTACATATATTACTGATTTTAGTCAAACTGATCCTGAAGCATTTTATTTCAAAATGACTGCAAAGTCCTCTTCCAAGGTAGACACACCTACACTAAATTACTATATTCCAAGTCCTTTATTGATTAATTAGCTATAGGGGGCTATGAGCTGAGGAAAGATACTATTGATCTTAAATCTGTTTGGGGTGGCAACAGCTGGCATGTGCAAGGAACAGAAGTTTTGCATTGTGCATGTCTCATCCCTCACCACAAGTTGTTTTTGAACTTGACCATTTCTCAAATGACTTTCTTAGCATTGGCTACATCTAAAAAATGAATGTTCCTACCATTCCTAAGCTTGGTGCTTATCCCAGATGCCAAAATCACACAGATATGTCTATTGATGAATTGCAGTCCTTAATTACTAATGTCTCCTTCAATATTTCCAGCTTGAATCGCAAAGGTTGGTTATTCCTGCCAACATCGTTCTCTTGTTCTAGCTCCAGGCTACACGCAGGTTAGGGTGGACCCCGTTTTGAAAGCTCCCATTCTGTTACTACCTATTCTGTTGGTAAATTGTGTCAAAATTGGCTTACACATTCCACCTTAGCGTCAGTTAGACATAATTTATCACAATTGACTAACGATGTTGATTTTAATGACTTTGTTAAAGGCCCTGTAGGAGGCAGGTCCAAAAGATGGATATATGCTATTTACAACGAAGTTTGGACATTGTCTCAAGGTGAAGCCATTTCTAGACAGAGGGCTATAAATTAAGCTAATTTAGAAAAAGTTCTTGCTGTCATTGATAATAGCATTAATACTCTTTCTTCCCAAATTTCCACATTAGATAACATTGTGTCATCTGTTGTTGATATTGTACAGGATGAAGTTTCTGTTTTATACCATGGTCAAAATTGATTGAGTTCTGTAATACAGTTTGCGTGGACTTTACAAACTTTAAAATCTTGTAAAGTTCCTTGGGATTACATGAATACCTCTTCTCTATTTTTACAGTTTAATTTGACTGAAAAACAGCAGTTTATGTCCATGAAGGATGCAAGATATTGAAAAATTGGAACTTTTACCATTTTCTGTGGCTGAATCGAATTCTGCTGTTTGGCTCATCCATGGGTTGATAACACTACCGTTTCCCTTGTTTAAATTCAGTTATTGTATGAAACACTATGCATAGTTAGATATGAACCATTGGGTAGCGCATATCACCATGAAGTTTGGTCATTTGCATTCACATATAGGTACCTGAGAGAGGGTAAAGAGGTTTATTTAAATGGCAAAAGATGCACTTCTACACCTGATCACTCATTGCTTTGCAGGAACATACAGCTTGGTTCCAGTGACACTAAATGTTGGTCAGGCGAGTAAAATACCGGTTAGATCTTAATCCTAACTATGATGTTTGCACCTGGTGGACAAAGTGTTCTTTACTGTTTAAATAAATATTTATGACATGCCTTTGAGGACAAAGTGGGCATTCAACTGTACTGAAGCAGTAAGTTACCAAAAAAGTTATGATTTTTTTTAGAATGCTATGTAGTTCAAAAATTTTGAATGGTTAAGCACTCTTTTTGACTGACAACAAGTTAACCATTTGTTTTTTTATGTGCTGAGGGGTATGCCAAATTACAGTCACACTAATGGTGCCCAATGAACAAAGAATGGGTTTCTGAAAATTGGGGGCAGTTCTATCATTGGATTGTGTTGCCCTTGCATCATGCAGGTGTCACAAGGGTAACACAATCGTTGCGTCAGCATGACCAAGCAATGCAAGGCCACTTTGCATGCTCCTGCATTGCTGTGTAAATCTCGAGTAAAACAAGGCAGTACAAATCATTGCCTTGTGTTACTGTGCCACGGGAAGGCGTTCCATAGGTGGTGTAGAGTGGGGTTTCTGTGCACCCACCAATGGATTTCAACACATTCTCAGATTTCCAAAGACTGGTAATCCTGGAAATGCATCAAAATGCAACACCTTATTGATAGGGGCACAATAAGGAAAAATATATAAAGCAAACATAGAAGGAGGAATCACCTCTAAGGATTGTTTTTGAGAAGGAAGGTGTTCTTTCCTGCACAAAAACAATTCAGCCTGCAAATGAGGAACCCTGGCACCATGACACAAGGAAATCATCATGGGCTAAAGCCTGCCTTGAGTGTTCAAGTGCAAAAACAACAATTGATGGACGGAATGTTGCACGATGGCAAAACATTCACCCCCAGTCAATGATCTGGGTTTAATCCATAGTTATTTTGCTGAACACACCACCACAGTTTAGACATGGCCATATGCAAATCAGTCTTGACCCTGTGCCTCATGTGAACAGTCCAGCCGGAACTGCAAAGCCATGTCTTCCCTGGACCGGAATCGAACATCCTAGGACCGGTTATTGGCTATCAGCCGTCATCAGCCGGGATAGCTTGATTCCAGTGGCATGGATAGCATAGTACTCACGTCTGAGCATACCCGTCCCACTTGAGTTGACAAATCAAAAAACAACAATTGATGGACGGAATGTTGTACGATGGCAAAACATTCACCCCAAGTAACAGATCTGGGTTTAATCCATCGTTATTTTGCTCACCACACCATCCAGTTTAGACATGGCCATATGCAAATCAGTCTTGACCCTGTGCCTCATTGGAACAGTCCAGCCGGAACTGCCAAGCCATGTCTTCCCTGGACCGGAATCAAGCATCCTAGGACCGGTTACTGGCTATCAGCCGTCATCAGCCGGGATAGCTTGATTCCAGTGGCATGGATAGCATAGTACTCACGTCTGAGCATACCCGTCCCACTTGAGTTGACAAATCAAAAAAACAACAATTGATGGACGGAATGTCGCACAATGGCAAAACATTCACCCCCAGTAACAGATCTGGGTTTAATCCATCGTTATTTTGCTCACCACACCATCCCAGTTTAGACATGGCCATATGCAAATCAATCTTGACCCTGTGCCTCATTGGAACAGTCCAGCCTGAACTGCCAAGCCATGTCTTCCCTGGACCGGAATCAAGCAACCTAGGACCAGTTTTCTGGCTATCAGCCATCATCTGCCAGGATAGTTTGATTCCACTCGGGGTGACAAATGCAAAAACAACAATTGATGGACGGAATGTTGCTCAATGGCAAAACATTCACCCCCAGGCACAGATCTGGCAATAATCCATCGTTATTTTGTTCAAGGGCATGGAGAAAGCAGTAGTGCACCATATTTTGAGAGATATGGCACATTCCTGCCCTCTTTTTTTGACATAAAGCAACAAGTTGTTTTGCAGTGCACTGCATCCACATTTAATAAATCTGGGACCGGGTATATGCGAATGCAAGGCATATAGCTGCAAAGTGGGCTGAAAAGTTTGAAAGACTGGCATTGCCCACTGTACAGTTTTTCCCAGGGATCAAATAAAAAGGATCTAGGAATCCTGGGAACTTTCTCATGCTATAAACAGGCTGTTAGGTTTCCATCCATAAGGCCAGTTTGTTGTTAATAGCAATTCATGCTCAAATCCTTTTTATTTGGGAGATCTTGTATTACTTAGAGTACCTACTTGAAAGTTGACACCTGACGTGATGTGCGTCATAGACCAGTTATGGTTGGTAAAATGACCTGTACATGCTTGTGAGAAATTGGGTTGCTAGTTGATTGGTGTGTGAGCCCTGGTCAAGCAACAGCCACCATACCTAGCAAGGTGAACTTCAAAAAGGCATAAAATAAACCTGGGCTTAACCTTGGTAGCTTGGCACAAAAAAACTGTGACCTAAAAGAGCAAAGCACCATTCGCAGACAAGTAGTCACACAAAAAAAATATGGCAACTGTGATGGTTTGGATGCGTGGAGTGCACTGAGCCCAGTCAGAGCTTTTACCTTTTAACTTCTGATAATAAGTGTCTGAAAAGGTATAGTTCAGCAGGGAAAGGCACAATATTCCATTGCAAGTAGGGATGTGCACTGCTCTGCCGTCCTATCCTGCCAGTAGATGGCTCATTGAGGCTCATCTAATCCCTCTATTGTGTGACTGTCTGGGAAGAATCCACAAAGTCTACCAGTTACCTACAGCCAGCCATGTGACCCAGTACTAAAAGAATTTAGAGCAGGAAATGCCAACTGTAATCAAAAACCTAATGTTACCATTACATTGGATTTGTAATTACAATTACAGCCATACCAAATATATAATTAGCTATCTGCTTCTAAATAGAAATGACAGCATATTAAAAACAATAGGGAATCCCCATTGTCATCCAATGGGACTGGTAGGTCTCACAGCAGTGAAAAACATATTAAGAAGTTTGTCACTACCAGGGCATGTCAAAAATAAAACTACATGTTTAACCATTCAATTAAGGAAAACTAAAGGGTATGATGGACGGAGTGTTGAACTTTGCAAGCACTCACCCCCAGTCAACTGATCTGGGTTTAATCCATCATCAATGAGGACAACATTTAAAGAACGTCTAGACAACAACACCCACAACAGCAAGGAACTCTTCAGCATCGTTAAAGAGCTCTCCAACCCCAGCGCTTGCAACAACAACATCACACCCTCGCAAGACCTCTGCGACTCACTCACCTCGTTCTTTCACGGCAAGAACGCCGACATACACAACAGCTTCGGAGCACAGACCACGTACCCAACTACCGAACCAGCGCCCCCCACCACCACCCTCTGCAACTGGACCCCAGTCAGCACCGAAGACACCACCCGCACGATGAACACCATCCACTTCGGCCCCCCAACCGACCCCTGTTCACACCACATCTTCAACAAAGCCGACTCCATCATCGCACCCCAACTCCGCGACATCATTAACAGCTCCTTCACATCCACCACCTTCCCGGAGAGCTGGAAACATGCCGAGCTCAGCGCCCTCCTGAAGAAACCCACCGCGGACCCCACAGACCGTCAAAAAACAACTCTCCGCCTTCCTCGAGACAAACGGATCCCTTGACCCCTCGCAGTCCGGTTTCCGAGCAAACCACAGCACCGAGACCGCCCTCATCGCAGCTACTGACGACATCAAGTCCCTGCTCGACAATGGGGAAACAGCTCCTCCTGGACCTCTCAGCAGTCTTCGACACAGTATGCCACTGCAACCTGATACAGCACCTCAGCAACACCGGAATCCAAGGAACGGCCTTGGAGTGGACCATCTCGTTTCTTGCTGAAAGAACCCAGAGAGTCCGCCTCCCCCGTTCCGATCCGCGGCCACCGAAGTCATCTGCGGCGTTCCGCAAGGATCCTCGCTCACCCCCACCCTCTTCAATGTCTACATGAGCCCCCTTGCAGCCATCGCACGCCAACACAACCTAAACATCATCTCCTATGCCGACGACACCCAGCTGATCCTCTCTCTCTCCAACGACCCCGCCACCACCAGAGCCAGCCTCCAGGAATGAATGAAAGACGTCGCGGAATGGATGAAGCTCAGCCGTCTGAAACTGAACTCAGATATGACGGAAGTCCTCATCCTGGGACCATCCCCATCTGCCTGGGATGACTCCTGGTGGCCCCCTGCCCTGGGCACCACCCCCAAGCCAACGGATCATGCATGCAACCTGGGCTTCATCCTGGACTCCTCCCTCATGATGACGAAGCAAGTCAATGCCGTCTCGTCATCCTGTTTCAACACCCTGCGCATGCTCCAAAAGATCTTCCGGTGGATCCCCACCGAAACCAGGAAGACGGTCACTCAGGCCCTCGTCACCAGCCGACTGGACTACGGGAACACCCTCTATGCTGGAACCACAGCCAAACTCCAGAAAAGACTCCAGCGCATACAGAACGCTTCTGCACGACTCATCCTGGACATCCCCCTTCATGGCCATATCTCTGCCCATCTGAGAGACCTGCACTGGCTCCCCGTCAGCAAGAGGATCACGTTCAGACTCCACACCCATGCACACAAGGCTCTCCACGATATGGGCCCCAAATACCTCAACAGCCACCTCGCATTCTACACACCCACCCGCCAGCTCTGATCCGCCAGCCTCGCCCTCACCACCCTCCCACAAATTCGCAGAACCACCGCCGGAGGAAGATCCTTCTCCTACCTGGCAGCCAAGATATGGAACTCCCTCCCCACCCACCTACGGCTGACCCAGGACCATATCTCCTTCAGGAAACAACTCAAGACCTGGCTGTTTGAGCAGTAACGACCCCCCCCCCCAGATCCTTGAGACCGTAGCGCAGGGGTCTCCAAACCGGTCCTGGAGGGCCAGATCCATGCCAGATTTTGTGCATAGCCCCATTTAGATACATGTAGGTATTTTAAAAATCTGGCATGGATCCGGCCCTCCAGGACCAGTTTGGAGAACCCTGCCCTAGCGGGTGAGTAGCGCGCTATACAAATTTGCTGATTGAGATTGATTGATTGATTGAGGTGCGACAGTATTTAGGTAGGGTAAAGAGAGTGCGGGCATCTGCATCTTGAGCACTTTGAAGTCTTTTAATGTCTGTTTTATTGGTGCCAAGTAATAGTCCATTACAATAGTCCAGATGGGATAGGACCATGGATTGGATAATTACTTGGCGGGTAGGGGGCTCACAGAATCCCAGGATGGGTTTGAGGCTGCGCAGGCGGCCAAAACAGGTACCAGCAACCTTTTTTGCATGAAGCTCAAATGAGAGGGAGTTGTCAATTAAGACCCCCAAATTCTTAACTACCTCTTTAGGCATGAGGGGGGACCCATTGTCGGAGGCCACCACTGATAGTCCCACTTATACGAGTCACGGCCAATCAGGAGCACCTCCGTCTTGGAGGAGTTAAGTTGAAGATAATTCTCCGTCATCCAGTTCGAGATGGTCAGAACATCTTCCTGGAATTTTAACTGATCTGACACAGTGTTCTTAGAGAAGGTGAAAATCAACTGAGTGTCGTCCGCATATGAGATCATTTTGATCTTCTTCTCTTTGGCCAGGAGGGCAAGAGGGCGGACGTACACTTTAAACAGCGTAGGGCTGAAGGCGGAGCCCTGAGGGCCGCCGCATTTGAGGGGGAACCTGTCCAACAGATATGGTGGAGCATGAATCCGGAAGGAGCGGTCAGATAGAAAAGACGCGAACCAGACTAGGGCCCCACCGCTGACCCCGATCTCCCCAAGACAATGGAGCAGGATCTCGTGGGAGACCGTGTCACTGTACACTGTACAACACTCAACTCTAAGCAACTCTACACAACTCCACTGTAGGCTATTTTGTTGTATGGTAATCCACTGTACCACATTCCACTCTACTCCACTCCAGTCCTCTTTAGGACACCATACTCTACAAGAGTACACTCTTCCCTACTGTACAATACCACACTCCAATTAATAACACTCCACACTGTACGATTAGAAAATAGTAATATATTGAAAATTAAAACAAACTGTTGAATTTCAACAAAATAACTAAATGTAAACCTATGTTACAGTTAAAACAAAACGTTATTTATTCTTTCTATATAAACCATACTCTGAATACACACACATTAGAAATTATTCAGTTATATTTATACCTTAAATGTACTCTCTAATGGAGCCAAACCTCGCCATTGTTGCCTCTGACTGGGCTCTAAGCTGCTCAGAAAATGCTGCCAATGAGGTGGAGGTTCCCTGGGCTTTGTCCCTGATGCGCTGTGCCACTACACGTCAGTCATCTTATAACCTCACACTTGCCTCTTTCCCTTCCTTAAGGGATCAACACAACCAAAGCTATGAGCTGCACCTGAAGGGGCTATAGAGACCTCGTAGAGAGAGTAACTGCCTGTACGGCTGGTGTGCTGCTTCTGAGACCAGCTTTAAATGTATATAACTTTATTTATTCTTTAGCTACAAATAAAAATTAAAGTTCAGAAAAAAGGTTACGTTTCTAAACGTATACCTTCAAATTATAATTTAGTCAACATCTTTAACTTATTACAATGTGTGCATCTACATACACAGTATATTCACCACGGTAGCCATACTTCATTAGTCATGAATTTGGCATTCTCTTGCACTGCTTTCAGGCTTTTATAACATTTAAATTATACCATCTAAAATAATATACAATAATAGGTATGATTTAACACATCATATCTTTTGTGAGAACACAGTGCATGGTACGGTGGCAATTTATAGTTAGTTTTTATTTTTCTGGGAACTGAATGTCCCAATTATGTTTTCAAGCCTTTGTAGCGTAAGGGGTTGGATGTCAATGTGAACAATATAATGTTTCTTCATAAAATGCAATTTGTATTTTTCCAAGTTAGCTTGGCCTTATGGCCTCAATACCGAGGAGAGACTACATAGCCACTCACGAGGTAACAAGTGATTCCAAAGGAAAATGTGTTGTTATTGAAAGAATACATGAGACAATAATAAGATCAAAGACTGTGAATAGCCTAAACATTCAAGTATGGTAACTAATCGAGATAAGTATAGATAATCACAATCATCAAGCAATACATTATATCCCATAGATTATTTATTATGACACTAAGTTGAAATTGAAAACTTCAATGGAATATAACTATGTTGCGCTGACACACATGAAGAACACAAAGGGTTAAATAAACACAGAAGCTTCTAAATCTGGATTCATCATCAAACCACTCCAGAAAACCGAACAAATGAAAACACCACATTTAAAAAAAAAACAATACATACAGAACATAGCAGTAACTTGCACAGTGTGCCCACCTAAGGCATAATACAATTTGATAAGTATCAACTAATTTGAAAGTACCAATGGCATATGATTAAGAAACAGTAATGCATTAACATTGACATTTAGCCACTTTGGACAATGTATATTTATGGCAAAACATGGTCTGATACAACTTGTATAAGCGGAAAGAACTGAAATCTTCCATTCACGGTGTGTATGTACGGTAGGTTTCCTCTAGTGCTAGAGGATGCTGCACTTTTCCATGAAAAGAGAGATTTCTGTCGACCGGTGATTCAGAGTCATCAAGTTGAGAAGGTCAGAGGAATAGAGCGGTGAGCTGCAGGGTGTGAGAACTGGGTAAGGGCTGTGGCAACAAAGCAGGGACCATATATCCATCCAACAGCTATAAAGCAGCAAACATAACCAAAGGGGAGTTCCAGCAGCGGTCAGGTGTAAGGAGCTTAGCCCTCTTGAGCTTTAAGGGCAGCCAATACTAGTCATAGAGAATTCTGAAGTATAAAAAATTACATCTGTACATCCACAATCCTGTGTACCTTCTTCCAGGCTGACAGCATTGCCTCCAGGATGGGACTGAAGGACATTAATTCATCGGAAGAGGGTAGGTATGGAGGCAGAAAAGGGAGTGGGCCTCGGAGTAAATGGTGTTCCAGTCAGGCCCATAGTTGGACATCAGTCCAGAGAGCTGGCTGGAACACAAGTTAATAGACGTTCACATGGGATAATCACTGGCCTCCATGTATCATATCTGCCCACGGGTGAGCTCCCCTGACGTGGAGTATATTCCTGCCCCAGAACTAGGCTCAGACATCCACATCTTCACTCGCTAGAAGGGTATGCAGGACCCAACATGTAGATAAACTGGGGAGCCATTGTCATCTTAATGGTCTGGACTCATCACCATAATGAGAGGTTGCGGAAAGACTCTAGCAGAGGGAGAATGTTATCTTCTACCATGTTGATTTTGATGCCCAGGTAGCTGAGCCCCGACGAGACCCACCACATGAGGAAGTCTTGGATACACACTTTGTGGTGGAGCATGATATGGGGAGGGCTTTGCTCTGGGACAAATTAATGTTGTTGCCCGTGAGCCAAGAAAAGTCATCATTGAAGGACACAGCGGCCACTTTGAGTACGAGTACTTGTATGAGGAATGGTAATAAAGGAGCAGTGTGGTTCTCAAAAATCCGGTCCCTGTTGTTTTCCCGATATCGAGGTCCGATACCCGTGTCACAAAATCTCAACGTACCAAGACGATTTTGGTGTCTATGAACCGATAATGATTAGGACATCATTTCTGTGTATTTGCGTTACAATCGAGGGTTGCCAACACCCCTAAATCACAGTTTCCGTCCCATCCCTTAAACTCCATTTTGTGACCGGCATCCATCTTGCATCTTGCCCTCATGATAAGTCAATTAAAGGTCGAGCTTGATCCAAATAGACACGTCCACCTTTCGTGACTTTCCCCTGACCTGTCCCAACTGACTCCACTGTCTTCGGCCAAACTTGTTTAGGCAGCTCCTCGCCCAGTGGCCGAATACGATAGCATCAATACATAACATTCCACAAACCACTCACTACATACAGACCATGCTTTCTGCAAACATGCACCTGTCCACGTTCTTTGTTTATGGCCAGTTTTATGACTGGGTTGTACCTTTCTTTATTGAGTTTCATCGATATCTGATGGGAGTTCCAGGCCTAACTGGGTAATCTATCAACAAACTGGACATCTAAAGTATGGGCTTGCTTACATGACTTCGCTCTTTGTATTATTGTAGAAATATGTGTGTAGCCATATCATAAACTTAGGAATTCTTGCTTGCAGCTATATATTTTGTATATAAGGAGACGGCTGGTTCTGTAAAAACGAACAGTCTCCCTAGAACCTACTCTCCGTGTGGTGTACTTCTGGGACACGTGTTACTTGGTAGCTACCAATAAAACTTGATCTTTGACTGCGACTAGAAGACTCCGTGTTTCTGTGGTCCGGAACAAGGGAGAACTCAGAGGTCTTCGGGTGTTATCCCCTGACACCAGCGGGTTCCTAAAAACCCGTTACCTCAGTTGGCGCCCAACTCGGGGCGATATCAAGCAGTGACGGTCCAAGCCAGATGTTCGTGAGGAGCTTCGTGTGAAAATTCCGGAGGACGGCCAGCCACTTCAGCGACCCCTGTATGTCGACGTGGTTCCGAAGGTCTTTGCTGCGAGGTTCCCCGCGTCCCGACGGCTACGAAGGACTGCTGCCCTGACTATCACCTTGTTTTGGACCCAGTGATCCTTGGTAGAGCGAAACGATAGACGAGTCTTCTAGCGACGTCACAGATCTTCAAATACTTCAGTTAAGTATAAGTGGAGCGTCTCCAAGTCCTTAGTTTGTCCTTAGTTTTTGGTATCCTTGAGATACGACTTGATTTGGTACTTGCAAGCCCCAAAGCCGAAGGACTCGTGTATTCACGAGAAATATCGTAATAGATAATCCTTTGAAGTTTGAAGCTAGACTAGTGAGCGAAGATGCCTGGTTTTAGCAGACTTGGAAACTTGTTTTGTCTTGGTTGTAGTAAGGACTCCCGATTAGAGGATTCCTGTCCGGTTCCTCCAATTGGAACTCCAACGTATGAGCTCTATGTAAGGCACGGCGTAGGTCCTATAACATATAACGAAGTATGGATAAAATACACCCGCAAGGATGGTGTTTTAAAATGGCCCCAATATGGTAGTTTCGACTCAGAAGTTTTAGATAACCTAGAGGTCAAACTGTTCAAGAAGAAAGCCCGACCGGCGATGTTTGACTCTTTCCGCCCATGGCGCAAAGAAGCCAAACAGAAAGAAATAAAATTAGCAAAAAGAAATAAAAGAAGTATGTCGATGGTACAAGCTGCCGTTGCATACAGAGATAACGAGGAAGAGCAGGAAAGCGAAAAAAATGCTTAGGAGCAAGAAACTAGCAGTAGATAAATGTTACCCGATGTTACCAAATAAGGGACAGGGTCAAGAGAAAGGATCCGAGAAAGATCCATTAATGTCCCACTTATTAAATTCGCCACCACCCTATGCACAAAAGGCCACAGCACCTCCGCAACCTTTAGTTGCACCTCTGGTAGCTGTTATACAGGCTCCTTTACAGCACCCACCAGCTGTTCTTCAGCTGGCTCCTGTTTCTCTGGTACAGCCTCCTCAAGGCTCACCGATCACATCTATTTCTCCTACTGTTCCTTCTAAAATTTCGCCTAGCGCACCTTCTAGTCTCTCTGATACTCGTTCTACGAACATTTCTGTTTCTACTTTGCGTGACTCTGTTCTACCACCAGTTATTCCTCCACTTTCACCTTCCGTCTGGCATAAAATGGCCAGCATTGTTACTAACTTTCCTTCACCACTTTTTCGGTCGCCTAAAACGACCCCTAACACGGAACGAAGACAATTACGAAGCCAAATGCCCGATTATCAGGAAAGAGAATCATTGAATAAGCTAGCACGGAATTGGGCTATTGACACAGCAAGATATGATGTAGAGTCTGTCTTGAACGTTTTCCGTCAATGGGATGAACCAACGCAAAGATACGTCTTTGAGCAGATGTGTGTTTTTCTGTGTGAGGATTTGGAAGATAATGGTCAGAAGAGCAACCAGCAAGAGTTGTGTAGTGTGCGATTTAAATTTGGGGAGGGTATGATAGTTGGTCCCGACGTTGAAAAAGCAGTTGAGATATTATTATCACATCGAAGTACGGGTGGTAATTCTGGGTCATCCTCTGACAGTGGTACATCTAGCAGGAAAAGGGCGAGACAGTACCAGATGAGAGAGGTTCCTCCGGTCTGGAGGGAAGGTGACGCAACTGCAGTTCCACCGGTTCTGCCTCATTTCCAGCGTGTATGGGTACATGTCCCCTGGAAAAGATCCGAAGTTTTAGCACTCAAACAGACACTACCCGATCCCCGTAAAAACCCGACTGGGTATTATAAGGAGTTGTCCCAAACTGCAAGCTCATGTATAATGAATTTAGCGGATATAGACATGTTGTTTGGGAACGTTGTTCCACATCCTTTATGGAGTAAGATACGTCATACAGATCATGACCAAGAATTAGGTGACTCGTGGGCGAACATTGCGACTACAGATGCTAGACAAGTCGGTGGTTTCAAGCCTGAGCCGTTAATAGCTGAACTTCCTGGTAGAATTATTGCGTACATGAAGACCATTATGCCTGAAGTACGCGTGAACTGGGACAAGCTATCCGCGTGCAAGCAAAAGAAAGACGAGAATGTGTCTGACTTTTTCACAAGATTTGAGGAAACTTTCACTGACCATAGTGGTCAGGATATGGCTACCGAGGGTGGCCAAAGATTGTTTGTAGACAAATTTGTACATAATTTGCTTCCTGAACTGTGTGCTAAACTAAAAGATTCAGAGAGTGCTTGGGCTGTCTCTACATCAGCACAGATTTTAGCAACAGCTCAGTACTACGAAAACAGGCGCAAAGACGAGCTAGACAAAGCAGACAAAAAGACGAAAGATTTAAAAACTAAAGTTCTTCTCCAACAGGCCTATCCGCCCCGTATGGCTAACCAGCCCAATTATCAACAGAATAAGCAGTACTCTAGAGACGCGCAAGGGAACGAGTCTTCCCATCAGTGTGTTCCGTATGGCCCGAATCAATGTGCGTATTGCAAAGAAGAAGGTCATTTTAAGGGTAATTGTCCGGCTCTTGCGCGACGTTTAAACGGTGCTCAAGGTGTAAGGGGAAGAGGTGTTCAGCATGCCCCTAGAGGTAGAGGCCGTGGAAATTTCACTCAGAATATAACTTCTTTTCCGCCTCAGAATTCCATGAATAGCTTTGACCAACAGAATAACGCATCGTCTAGGTCAGCTCAGTACTATGCTGACGACTACTACACCGAACACAACAATGAGGGTAATGATTGCTAGGACAGCCATGGACAAAGAAAGGGAGTTGTTTCAGTTCCAGTAGATCAGGATGGACCTTATGTCGAGGTAATTACCTCAGGAGTGTCAGAGCCATTTCTGCTGGATACTGGTGCTACAAAAGGTTCTATTATGCACTCAAAACTTCCTGGCGCACCTTTGTCTGGCGAAATAAATGTTTCAGTAGGCTTCTCTGGCGCCCCTGTTAGAAACCCGATCTCTAGTCCTATGTCCCTTTCTGTTGGTCCCTGTGAATTAGAAGCACCCCTCATTCTTACAACAGGTTGCGGTGAAAATTTGTTAGGATTGGATTTGCTAAAGAGGTTGTATGCGACCTTGTACTGTTCTCCCTCGGGAGTACAACTTACCTTAGGGAAAGAAGTCATTTCTCCAATGTACTTGTCAAAAGAAGGTATTCCAACCGAATTGTCATCACTTCCCGATATACTGTGGGCTAATGGTTCCAATGACGTAGGTCGTTTGGAGATAGCACCGTATGTCATAACTTTGAAAGCCAACGTAGGATTGCCACGTATTCCCCAATACAAAATATCTAACGAATGCGAGAAGGCATTATTAACGATCATTTATGATTTGATCGATAAAGATGTTATCGAAGAAACGACAGGGAACGTTTGTAACAGTCCAGTTTTACCGGTCTTAAAACGTACTGATCCTTCACAGCCCCCTGTGTATAGGTTTGTTATTGACCTAGGAGAAGTAAATAAGGTAGTTATCCCGCAGTTTCCAGTGGTCCCCGACATTACCGCTTTATTGACAATGGTTCCAGCTTCAGCAGACTGGTTCTCGGTGATTGACCTGAAGAACGCTTTCTTCAGCATCCCGATCGCCGAAGAGAGTAGAGACCTTTTCGGCTTCAATTTAGGAGGACGAAGCTTCCGCTTCAAATGCGCTCCTCAAGGCTACTGCGAAAGCCCATCGATATTCAGTCAGGCTCTGAAAACACAACTAGACACAATTGTGCTGCCAGATGGGTCAACTTTAATCCAGTACGTAGACGATCTACTGATCACTGCAGATACTAAAGAGATTTGCAAGGAAGCTACGTTGTCGCTATTGCGTCACTTATGTGACATGAAGCACAAAGTCTCCCTTTCAAAACTGCAATTTTGTCGACAAGAAGTAACCTACCTAGGTCACATCTTATCGAAGGAGGGAAGGAGACTGACACCAGAAAGAATACAGGCAATAACAGAACTAAGTGCCCCAAGGACACAGAGAGAGATTCGAGCCTTCTTGGGCATTACATCGTACTGTAGACAATGGATACCGAATTTCTCACTACTAGCCAAGCCCTTGCTGGCCCTACTCCGCAAAGACACGCCTAATCCTATGCCTTGGTCTGAAGATTGTCAGACGAGTTTCCACGAGTTGCGTGATGCATTGTGTTCGGCTCCTGTGTTGGGAAACCCCAACTACAGTAAGCCTTTTACATTGTATGTCCACGAAAAAGAAGGTTGTGCATTATCAGTCTTAACGCAACTCTTTGGGGACAAACAGCGCCCATGCGCGTATTTTTCGGCAACTCTGGATCCTGTGGCTAAGGCACTGCCAAGTTGTCTGAGAGCAACCGCCGCAGCAGCTGTCTGCATTCGACAGTCTGCTGGATTAGTCATGAATAACACTCTGATCGTTATGGTTCCGCATGCAGTAGACATTTTGCTAAATAGGACAAAGACACAACATCTTACTAGCGCTCGACTATCCAGTTACGAACTTACCCTGTTAGCAAGTCACATCCACATAAAGAGGTGTGATACACTCAACCCTGCTACGTTATTACCCATCCCGACAGAGATAGACAAGATTGACAAACATGACTGCTGTTTCAGGACAGAAGAAGAGACAAAAGGGAGAGTAGACTTACAGGACACTCCCCTTCCCGAATGCAATGATACTTTATGGGTTGATGGTTCATGTTTCAAGTTGCCAAATGGTGATACGACTACAGCATATGCCGTAACGACATTACACACCATTGTAGAGACTGCACGCATTTCCCACAATTCTGCGCAAGCTGCAGAGTTGATTGCACTTACTAGAGCATGTGTGTTGGCGAAAGGAAAGCGAGTGAATGTGTACACTGACAGCCAATATGCCTTTGGTGTGGCTCACAGTTTTGGGAGATTGTGGCGTGAACGTGGGTTCCTTACGTCCCATGGTGCAAAGATACAACATGGCCAGCTAGTCAATGAGCTCCTTGAGTCACTCACCTTACCCCTACAAGTCGCCATTATAAAATGTAGTGCACACAAAAAGATTCAGGATGATGTTGGCCGTGGGAATGCATTTGCAGATGAGGTTGCGAAAGAAACTGCAAGGAACACAATGAGTCGGATGTATGTTATGGGTCCCGCCAGATGGATTGCTGATGTAGGAATGTGTGAGGACACCATTGAAAGCGTAAAATCGATACAAGCCGAGGCCACTGAGAATGAGATGAATGAATCGAGAGAAAGCACATGTAGATTGGATGCGAATGGTTGTTGGGCCGAACTATCGGAACACCAGCGATGGCTATTACCTAATGCATACGTACTTGCAGTAGTAACGATGGCTCACGGAATGGCACACATCAGTTCGAGAGGAATATGTAAACTATTGGCCCCAGTATGGCAGAATAGCAATATCCCAAAATGTGCAAAGAATGTGGTCGAAAAGTGTATGGTGTGCTTGAAGTACAATCCCGGTAGGGGAACCCCAACTCCAGCTGGTCATTTTGCGCCTCCAACGTATCCGTTCGAGGTTTTGCAGCTCGACTTCATCCACATGGAGAGGTGCAACAATCTAAAGTACGTGCTCGTTGTTGTTTGCGCCTTTTCAAGGTGGGTGGAAGCGTACCCCCTTAAGGACAATATTGCTTTATCAACTGCTAAAGCACTTGTGAAAGAGTTCTTCCCGAGGTTCGGTATGCCTAGAATTGTCTGGAGTGATAACGGAAGTGAATTTGTAGGATGCGTGATGAAGAGAGTGTGTGAGTGTTTAGGCATCCACCAGAAATTCCACGCTGCAAACCACCCCCAATCAGCTGGATTAGTAGAGTGCTACAATGGCACTCTAAAACTCAAACTAGCCAAGATCCAAGCCAGTACAGGTCTTAAATGGCCTGACGCTTTACCTCTAGCACTCTTGTCAACCAGGACGACTGTCCACTCCAGAATAGGACTTAGCCCCCATGAGATCGTGTTTGGCCGCCCAGCCAACGTCTGGGGCGTGCCAAGACCCAAGAAACTAAGCGATATAGAACACCCCGTACTGCTTGACTATTTGTGCGAATTGACAACTAAATTACGTGTTTTACACCAACAGGTTCACAGTACCTCTCCACCAGCCTCTGACGATCCAGGTCACCTCATCGAACCCGGCTCGTGGGTTTTGGTGCGGAATTTCCAGCGCACCAACAACGGACAGCCGAGGTGGACCGGACCGCACCTAGTGTTGCTTTCGACGAGATCTGCTGTTCGGGTGGAAGGCAAGAAGAACTGGGTACATGGGACCCACTGTAAACGGGTCCCTCTACCCCTTCCATACGACTGGTGGGTCAACAAAGGACTTGCCGACTCTGAGACAGAATCCGTACCTCGCTTCATCCCTTTCAGCGATGCCCGTTTGAAAGAAACTAGTACCGAAAAGGAGAGTGATCACATTTTGCAAGGACTTGTGTCACCGTCTATGCAATTGGACATTACTGAACCTGAGACGTTGTTTGAAGATCACACCGCACCTGGGAAACGACGATACAACCTACGGTCTAAAGAGAAAAAAGAGGACTAATAAAACCTTGATCTAATGTAATTTCCCTTTTTCCCCTAAGAACTATTTTTTGGATTTTCAGCTCTCTCGTCCCAAGGGAACTAGCTCATTTTTGATTTTTCGAACCGCCATCCGGTTCTGCTGCTAGGGTCGCGGTTGAAGTCTGGGGAGTGCAACTGGGAAGTTCTAGGTCCACGGTTCTGATTGGTCCACGGGAGTTACCCCGGACTGAGCAGAGCGCGCTCCCTGGGAGAATCAATCAACCACCGCGGGCAGCAACTAGAGGATGGAGTTTCCAAGGGTAGAGAGACCTATCAGACTTACGAACTTTGGAAAACAGTTATGCACGATACTGTCCAAAAGAAGGTTCCTGATACTATGTGTTTTGATGTTATGTAGCATACTTGTGTTTTTTACCGGTTATACTCTATTCGTATTTAAAGTTACCTTCTCGAATGACACCCAGACACCACCTCCTCCCACTATTTCTCCACACTACTTTCACCCTCTACCTGAACACGAGTCTGCCCGAAGACTCGAATTTGCAAACAACTCTTTCATTCAGCTTCTACACCAACACCAGTCCATAATGAACACGTCAAACTGTTGGATATGCGGACTTATGCCACACACAACCGATAAGGGGATCCCATACTTCATTTTGCCATTCAGTTACTATGGTTCTCTGTGGGCTTTCCAGACCATGTTCTTATTCGCCCTAGAACCATACCCGACCAGTTCCGCTGCGAGCGATTCCAGTAACAAGGCACTGATTGCAGGGATAAGAAATATGAGTAGGGATATCGACACATATCTGACAATCTCCAAAGATGAACTCAGTCCCTACACCCGTTGGAATGTGACTAAACATGGGGTTTACCTGATCAAGAGCCAGGCAGCAAAGAAATCTCGCCCAGTTTGGATAGTGCCCCACCGAGGTCACTTATGCTTACAGGGTATTGGTAGGAACCCCACAGCACTATTAGGAAAGAGCGTTTGCACGGAAACATATGTATTTGCTTCCCGAACTTCCCCTATACTCTTGGCCGCCAAAGGCACGTATTTCGTTTGCCACGACCAAGCCTACACGTGGTTACCCCCTGATTTCTCAGGTACATGTTTTATTTCATTGCTGCTGCCTCCCACCTATACGGCCTGAGCAGATTACCATCGGACAAGGACAGCTAGAGGTGTCGTGAGTAAAGACGACACCGCGGGTCAGGAATTCGCTGACTTCGCAAAGGGTTTTCTGCCATTTTGGGGGCCTATGGTGAACAGCAGGAATATTCGCCAGTTATCGAGGATAGTTGAATCCGCCGTGACTACGACGGCTGGAGCCCTTGGCAATTTGACAACAGAGCTTCAGTCGGATCGACTTATGACCCTTCAGAACCGAATTGCCTTAGACATCATACTCGCCGATCGTGGTGGTGTGTGTAGTCATCCAATCCAGTTGTTGCATTTTCATCCCTGATAACGCACCGACAGTATACCAGGCCATCTCCAAACTACACGAAATATCTGGTTCCCTTCACGTTGAGAAAGGGGATTGGTCCCTGCTGGGGTGGTTCTGGGAGCTGATCACTGCCTGGGGATGGAAAACCTTGATCTTCATTGGGATGATCTTGGCACTTCTGTTCATGTTTTGCTTGTGTATACAGTGTGCTCCTGCACTATGTGGCCTCTGTGCTACCTCGTGTGTACGGAAGCCTGTGTCCCAGTACGAGCTGAGTAACAGAATGATGCTACAGCAACATCTCCACGAATTTCTTCATACCGATTTGGACTCAGATTAGCATGAGTTATTGCCTTATATGAGGGCAAAAGGAGGGTCTGTGGTTCTCAAAAATCCGGACCCTGTTGTTTTCCCGATATCGAGGTCCGATACCCGTGTCACAAAATCTCAACGTACCAAGACGATTTTGGTGTCTATGAACCGATAATGATTAGGACATCATTTCTGTGTATTTGCGTTACAATCGAGGGTTGCCAACACCCCTAAATCACAGTTTCCGTCCCATCCCTTAAACTCCATTTTGTGAACGGCATCCATCTTGCATCTTGCCCTCATGATAAGTCAATTAAAGGTCGAGCTTGATCCAAATAGACACGTCCACCTTTCGTGACTTTCCCCTGACCTGTCCCAACTGACTCCACTGTCTTCGGCCAAACCTGTTTAGGCAGGTCCTCGCCCAGTGGCCGAATACGATAGCATCAATACATAACATTCCACAAACCACTCACTACATACAGACCATGCTTTCTGCAAACATGCACCTGTCCACGTTCTTTGTTTATGGCCAGTTTTATGACTGGGTTGTACCTTTCTTTATTGAGTTTCATCGATATCTGATGGGAGTTCCAGGCCTAACTGGGTAATCTATCAACAAACTGGACATCTAAAGTATGGGCTTGCTTATATGACTTCGCTCTTTGTATTATTGTAGAAATATGTGTATAGCCATATCATAAACTTAGGAATTCTTGCTTGCAGCTATATATTTTGTATATAAGGAGACGGCTGGTTCTGTAAAAACGAACAGTCTCCCTAGAACCTACTCTCCGTGTGGTGTACTTCTGGGACACGTGTTACTTGGTAGCTACCAATAAAACTTGATCTTTGACTGCGACTAGAAGACTCCGTGTTTCTGTGGTCCGGAACAAGGGAGAACTCAGAGGTCTTCGGGTGTTATCCCCTGGCACCAGCGGGTTCCTAAAAACCCGTTACCTCAGCAGGATGTCATCTGCATAGAGTAAGGCCTTAACCTTCACAAACACAGTTGTGATACTCTCTGGCTGTTGCCAGAGTGCTGAGGTGAAGTTCTCTGGGGTGAGGGGAAACTAAAGAAGGACAATAGGGCAAACCTGACTGATGCCCCTGTCAACTGAAAATGGGTCTGATAGAAACCAATTGCAGGAGACATCCACAATCAGAGATTTGAACTAAAGACTTAACATGCAAATACATTTGTCTCCCAAGCCCATGTGGGACATAAAGTGAAAACGGTAATACCAATCCACCCAATCAAATGCCTTCTCAGCATTTAGAGAAAGCAAGAGGAGTTTGAGCGGGAAGTTTTTCAACTGCTACTGTAGGTGCATCAACACCCAAAGAGGAAGTTGAAAGCTGTGGACCAAGACAAAACCTACTTGGAATTTCCAGATTAGAAACGGTATCACTTTACTTAGGTGCGGTACCATCACCTTTCCCATGATCCTAAATCCACATTAAGCAAGGATTTTGGACAGTAACTGCACACTCAAGAGAGTCTTGGCCCATTTTTGGAAGGAGAAAGAAAGTGGCCTTGTTAGAAATATCCCTCAGGGAGCCCGTCACTTCAAACTCCTGTAGTGCCCATGTCAGGTGGGAGACCAGGAGACTCCTGCGGGATTACATGTCAGGAGGGCTCCTCAGTAAACTCCCCGGCAATAGTGCCAGCCTCTGCTCTAACTTGACTGGTAAGTTCAAAGGGGCCAGGTACAAATTCAACAGTTTGGGTTTGACCCCCTGTTGTGCGGCATTGAGGGAGGCTTAGTAGGAGGGAAATCTTGAGCAGGACACCACGTCATCTTGTATTGCCAGTATGGCCAAATGGATTCCCTTTAGTTTAATTAGTCTGCTAGGATGTTTTCCAGCCTCTTTCTCATGATTGCATCATCATCATGATAGCTTGGCCAGATAAAGCAGGCCCAAAGGTGAATGCCCAGACTATCCCCTATCCTGGGCATGTTGGTGTAGGAACTTAAGTCCCTTGATCAACTCTGGCTGTAAGTTATCCAGGGGAGGGGCCTGAATGCACTGCCTCTCCAATATTTGGGGATAGGGATGTGTCAAACTACGGAGGACTGGCTGTGAGGGTCTGTGAGTGTGTGTGGGAGTGGTTGTGTGGATGTTTGTGAGTGGATGTGTGGGTGTTTGAGTGGTTTTAAAAGGGGGTGAGTGGGTGTGTGAGTGGCTGTATGGCTGTGTGAGTGGTTGTGTGGGTGCTTAAGAAGAAGACTGCAGATCCAGATGAAGACTTAGAGTAATGGAGAGTAAAGTAGGGAGAGATACAAAAGCAGCAAAATGCTGTACAATACAAAGAATACAAGTAGGCCTCTCCCCTTTGGTTGTGCTTTGTTTGCACTAAGTTGGCAGGGTATGTCCAGACGTGGGTCCCTTGCTCACTTTGCCACTGAATTCAAGCAAGCCTGGCTGAAGACGGCTGATTAGACAGAAACCGGTCCCAGGGTGCTTGTTTCTGGTCCAGGGAAGGCATGGCTTGGCAGTTTGGACTGCACTGTTCCCATGAGGCACAGGGTCTGACTGATTTGCATATGGCCATGTCTGAACTGAGGTGGTGGAGTGAGCTGAAGAATGATGATGTATTAAACCCAGATCAGTTGACTGTGGGTGAGTGTTTGATTTGCTCAGGCGGTCAGTCCATCATCCCCTTTAGTATCGCTTTGTTCACCCTAATTTGGCTTGGTATGCCCAGACGTGGGTCCCTTGCTCACTTTGCCACTGGATCCAAGCTAGCCAGGCTGATGACAGCTGATTAGCCAGAAACCGGTCCCACAATGCTTGTTTCCGGTCCAGGGAAGACATGGCTTGGCAGTTCAGGCTGGACTGCTCCCATGAGGCACAGGGTCAGACTGATTTGCATATGGCCGTGTCTGAATTGGGGTGGCGGAGTGCCCTAAAGAATGATGATGTATTAAACCTAGATCAGTTGACTTCTGATGAGTGTTTGATTTGCTCAGGCGCTCAGTCCATCATCCCCTTTAATATCGCTTTGTTCGCCATAATTTGGCTGGGTATGCCCAGACGAGGGTCCCTTGCGCACTTTGCCACTGGATCCAAGCTAGCCTGGCTGATGACGGCTGATTAGCAAGAGACAGGTCCCAGGGTGCTTGTTTCTGGTATACGGAAGACATGGCTTGGCAGTTCGGGCTGGACTGCTCCCATGAGGCACAGGGTCAGACTGATTTGCATATGGCCGTGTCTGAACTGAGGTGGCGGAGTGAGCTGAAGAATGATGATGGATTAAACCCAGATCAGTTGACTGTGGGTGAGTGTTTAATTTGCTCAGGCGCTCAGTCCATCATCCAGCTTTGTTCGCTTTAATTTGGCTGGGTATGCCCAGACGTGGGTCCCTTGCTCACTTTGCCTCTGGATCCAAGCTAGCCTGGCTGATTAGCCAGAGACAGTTCCCAGGGTGCTTGTTTCTGGTATAGGGAAGACATGGCTTGGCAGTTCGGGCTGGACTGCTCCCATGAAGCACAGGGTCAGACTGATTTGCATATGGCAATTTTCAATTTATTTTCTTCATTGAAAAGTTCATTTCTACTATTCCATAACGTTTTGACGCAGCCAACTTTAATGACTACTTGCACTATATCCAAATAGATGTTTACACTACTTTGGGTGTCTTGAGTGAGAATTTGGTTCGAGATTTTACTTTTGCTATGGACACTTTATGGCATGAGGGTGTATCATTTCAAGATTTATGATGAACCTGCGAGTATTAATGTAATTGGATGAATCTCCATATGTGGAGCTAATTTTGAATATGTATATCTTTTATCATTTGGGTTGCAGCCCTGAAGAAGTCAAAGGTCGACACAGACCAGATGAAACACGTGTTGGCTGCGTCAAAACGTTATGGAATAGTAGAAATGAACTTTTCAATGAAGAAAATAAATTGAAAATTTCGATAATTGGAAGACTGTTATTTATGGACATTGAGTGCTCGGAAGAAATTTGTATAGTTTAGAATCACTTCTGTGGTTTGTTTGTGTTGTCGTGGTAACCGACTTCTTTCAACCTGAGCACCTATCTTATATATTTTGAATATCTACAATTACCTTTACATGCAGTGCGCTCAGATATAACTGTTACCATTTCCTTCTGTGATTTGCATATGGCCGTGTCTGAATTGGGGTGGCGGAGTGCCCTAAAGAATGATGATGGATTAAACCCAGATCAGTTGACTGGGGGTGAGTGCTTGCAGTGTTCAACACACCGTCCATCATCCCCTTTGGTTTTGCTTTGTTCGCCCTAAGTTGGCAGGGTATGCCCAGATGTGTGTGCCTAGCTCACTTTGCCACTGTATTCAAGCTAGCCTGGCTGATGATGTCTGATTAGCCAGAGACCGGACCTCGGAAGATTGTTTCTGATCCAGGGAAGACATGGCTTGCCAGTTTGGGCTGGACTACTCCCATGAGGCACAGGGTCAGACTGATTTGCATATGGCCATGTCTGAACTGGGGTGGCAGAGTGGGCTAAAGAATGATGACTGAGAGTAATGGAAAGTAATAGAGGGAGGGATACCAAAGAAGCAAAAGCTGTGCAATTCAAGGAATACAAGTAGGTCTCTCCTCTGGCAGTGTCTGCCTCCTGTTTCAGTGGTGATTTTAATTTTTCCCCGTCTCTGTCTTTGCATCAGGATCTTGTTAAAGGAATGACTGGGTTGGTATCTAGGGGGGCCGTGAGCCTCCTAGCGAATGGGCACTGAAGTACTGTTTGCTGTTGTATCCATAGTAGTGTCTACAAAAATATCAAAACAGTTCAAGGTCCTTCACGTCTGTGAAGTCTCTTGTGGACTCATTGTGTGGGTTCCATGAGGCCATATTGAATGTCTTTGTGCTTCAGTGCCAAATGGAGGAGCAAGGGCAACTAGTCTTTTTCATTAGTAGCTGCAGAGTACTCAGCAGAGAAGGTAATGCGTTTACTGTCAGTGAATATGGGTTCAGTGAGGCATGTGGCAGCCAACGGGATGCCTAACTGTGCTCTGGCACAGGGTCAAACAGGTCTAATTGCTTCTGATCTGTTTATTCTTCATGAGGCAGCTGACACATGTTTCTTCCATGGGACTTTTTTAAGGCTAAAATAATGAAGTACGTTTGATGCCACACTAGAACAGCATCAAGGAACAGACATGACAGCCGAGAAGTCCTCATCAAAAAATTAGTACATAAGCCAGTTCTGGAGATATGACTATTAAGCTTGGGTGCCTCCAAATCCAATAAATAGAGTGCCCGGGCCCTTCCACACACGTCACTCAAGATTCAACAAAGTATCTGAAGATCTGTAATGGTCCCCAAGTATATATCTGTAATGGAACGTAAGTTCCAGTTCCAGTTATAACCAAATGCCTACTTGGCGTTTGGTTATTACCAGAACAGGACTTCTCAAGGTACACACAGACCTGTATCTCCAGCCAGGGATTTGTGTCTAACCCCACTACGCTGCCCAAACTGCTTTGTATCTTGGTGGGCAGCCCCTTTTTGAGGATTTTTATAAATAAATGCATCGTGCAAGCCTGTATCAGTCCATGGCTGCCCTATCTCTTGTCCCCATCATTCTATATAGACATTATCTCCCCAGCTTTCATAGTTTTTGCAATTAACCTTCCTACATCTGTGCAGTCAGGGACATTTCTCTCAGGACTGTCCATTATTTGGTGCCGGTATGAAGTGAATACAGTCCCCTCATGCTCGGTGTTTATTAGCGTGACTGCTGGGATGCGAGCTCGAGTGAACACCTTATAAGTCTCCTCTCCAAAGAGGATACCTAGCAGACTTTTGACATTGCCTAGTGCTAGATTGACTGCCATGCTGCTCTTCTCCAACATGAGAACCATTTCCCAATACTACCCAGCAAGGTTTGCAATTTGGTCCTTAGTCCTTCTTTTTCCGTCCGTGCCCATGGCATAGAGATGGTTCTGATGTGTTGCTCTGTATTAACAGGTACATTTTGGCTTGGGAATACTCCACTGAGCTCTCCCTGACAGCGTTCACATCGTCTTAGGCAATGCTTCATGTAGGGGAAGTTCCACTTGGGATCTCCTCCTCTGTGCCAGATGCAGTCTCCTACTACGGCCTAGACCTCTGATTCGAAGTATCCTTCCTCTTGCCGGGGTCTATTATTATGGTCCTTTTCCAGTGGGCTAGTAGATGGCAAAATGGCAGTGCAAAGATCTCATTTTCGTCTTGGGCCACTATCTCCCTGGGGGTCAGTTTGTCTGTCCAGAGCACTTGTGAGTAGCAGCAGACACCTTCAACACAACTCACCTTGTGTGCTCCCAAAGATGGCATCTTGCTTCTCCTGCATTTTAAGGGCAGATTTTTCCCATGGGATCCTGTGTTCATGTACAGAACACAGGCTCCAGTTGAAGTCATTGGGGGTGCTATTGAACGGTGTTAGGAAGCATCGTAATCAGTAGTTCGGATCAACTGATCCCGATTCGGTTGGAAAAGATTCCAAAACCGAGTCGTTTGAAAGAGTTTCTATCTGACATCGTAATTTGCCCCTTACTTGCGTTTGTACCAGGACACAGAGGTCTCCTGGTTTCTGGTCAATGTTGACAATTGTTGGCGGGGGAGGTGCTGACGCCTTGTTTGCTAAACATGGGTAAGGATTATTGGTCTGGGCCTCCTCAAAGAGAGTTCATAGTTCTAACAGTGCCTTTTCCCTGTCCTTCTTCTGTGTGATGTATTTGGTCTGTGTATGTGGCCTCATGTGTTCGATTATATTAATATCAAAGGTTCACTCCTTTGGCCAGGAAAACATGTGTGACTTGGTGTATGCACACCACTGGTTGCAAAAGTTGTTACGCTTTTAAAACAGTGTGGCCAACCTGGTTTGCATGTGTTTTAGTGGTGACTCCATGATAAGTTGTGCACCTTTTAAGGGACAGATTCTCCCTAGTTTTTTGTTGGGGGGGAGGATTCAGAGAATCCCAAGTCCTACTCTGGTCATGGGGAAATGCATACATGGATTACTTGTTGTAACAACTGATGGAGCGAGATAGAAAACAAAATTTTGTTTAAACTCGTGAAGTCACATTTCCATAACATGAATAATAATATTAATGATTTGTGATATGTCGTGCTAATACAACTTAGATTAAACTTTACACATGGGGGGACTAACATGTGTGCTCATAAACGTGCATAATTGTTGCATCTTTTTTTGTTCGTGCAAAATAATAAAATAATTTATTGTTTTCGTTTTTGTCATTACTAACTGCTGCAAACTTAAAAGAAGCATGTGCTTGTTTTGCTTTTCCTTGTCTGTGTGATGTCATTTCTACTATTCTAGGTGCATATAAGTCTCATGGAGTAACGGAGACTGGTAGATATAAACGCTGCTTTATTTGTTTGCAATGGCTAGGTAACATTTTGATTAATCGGGTGGGTTAATTAATTAGTAAATCTTGGGGTGAATACAGAATCTACATTATTTCTTACATTAATACTTTTCTTGTGTTTGTTTTATATTAGAAAACATAAGTTGTCTGGTTTTGGGCCTTGTCTGCCCGAGCTACAATATGATGAATTTTACTCCTGCAAAAGTGCTGAGACGCCCATTCTGAAATAAATTGTTCGTCAAAAGCTGCGTTCACAAAGCAAAAACTGACGTGCTATCATCGTTCTGTCGGACATGGCCAAGGTCGAAAAAGAACATTTTGTCAGTCCTTAACTTGGCATCCGCGGAAGTCAATTGGAAGTCAATGGACGCTGCGAGAATGACTTTATACAAATGTTGCAATCCTAGGAAGCTCCTGGTTACACTCGGAAGGGACAATAGTCTCTAAGAAAAGTGACTTAATGGAAGTTTTGAAAAGTGGGTGACATGTCACTTGTCACTCTCAACCAATGGGACGTCGAAGATTTCTGAAAACTTTCCTTTGCGTAGTTTAGTTAGCGTAGAAAGGTATAAAAAGTCATGCCCCTAGGGATGGGCTGGCTGCTGCTTTCTGACTTTCCGATGAGGGTGAAGTGCTGTCGGACTTTGCGTGGAGCACGTAAGAATCCTCAAAGAGCTTTACTTTAATTTCTATCTATTTAGCTCAGTTAGGGAATTAGGTTTTAGAAATGCTAAACTTTATATATTTACTTTAATTTTGATTCATTTGCTTAAATTGTATTTTACTCACGTTTCTTTACAATCATGCTTGCTTTATTACTAATAAAATTCATTTATAAAACTATCAACTTATATACTATAATTTAGAAAATAAAATCTTACTTTTGACAAACAAGCTGGTCTTGGTTATTCAGGAGTGTAGGTTACTATTAGCTAGATCACGTCGCCAATGGTGGTCGTTTAAATGATTAAGTTTTATTCTAATGACAATATTCTTTCCGCAGATGTATAAAATGTATATAGTTTGTAGATAATGTGTATATAGATTTAATCTGACCACCTGATTCAGTAGGCCCAAATTATGTCAGGTTTATAAATGGGTCCAAATTTTAGTATAGAATTTTGTTTATAGGTTATGGAATTGGGTAGCGTTGTTTATGATATATTTTCTATAGGCCGCTGGATCAATTCTCTGGTAGCAGAAATTGATGGTTGCTAAGAGTAACCAAGGTAATATAGTGGTTGCTAAGGGTTACTAAAGTATTATGGTATGGAAATAGGATCGATGTTTTGAGTTCGTTTTTCGTGCTATCTGTAAGCTATACCGGTATAGATTGTGTGGCGAGAAATTAGTCACGCAAGCCATCTGTTCTGTTTGTAGTGATATCGCCGAGTATCACAAGAGGTATCGCCGTGTACCATAGTGTTGTCGCCGAGCAGCACAGTTTTAGGGCTAGGTCTGAATCTTGTAAAGTGAGGATTTTCTAAGAAATTAAAGCAGCATGAGAATAGGGACAAAGCGCCTTCCATAAAACTCACTGTGATAATAGTATTAGTTATATCCGAGCTTGAGTGAAGGGTAAATTAGCGTCGGTACATGATTATCTATAAACAGGTTAGAGTCCTGTACGGGTACATGTTTCATATCTATAAACAGGTGAGAGCCCTGTATGGATAACGTCGTTATTTTGCTAACGGTGCATGATCTCTATAAACAGGTGAGAGTCCTGTACGGATTTCATGTGTGTTTGAAGTTAGGGAAATTTCAGTGTGAAAGTGCGAGTTTGAATTGTATTTTATGTTCAAGTGGAACTCTTAGAACTTTCACTTCGCGGTGGGTTCAGAGCAAAGCGAGTTCATAATTATACGTGTTAGAAGGGTGGGGTAAGGTTACTCTACTAACAATTGAATATTATCCTTAGTGTGAATAGCGCCGTCTATTCCGAAGTGTGGATACTTGAATGTATGTAAACTATCCTAAATAGTGAAACGAACAGATGTTGTCCTTATAGTCATTGTTAAGAATTAATTTACACTGAAAAGTGTCCTTAAAATGGCGCTGTGAAAAGATTTTGTGAAGGAGGGGTAAAAGCCAGTAGTGAGAAACGAGAAACCGCAGCTGCTGTGTACGTCACAGAGCCGCGCTGGGATTGGGTGACCTACGTCACAAGTTACATTCTGATTGGCTCTTGAGTCTCTGACGACCTGTGAGCTGATTGGTCCTTCAGAAAAACTCCAAATTTATTGGTTGAGCAGAAAAGTGACGTAGCTCAACTGTCATTGGCTTGTTGGTGTGTTTCGCGCACGGATTGGTTGTTTTACAGAACATCCCGGAAATATTTTACGAACGAATTTGTGAATTAGATTTAACTCTTAAAAATGAGTTATCATTTTAAACATGTTGAGAAAAAGCAAACATTATTCCAGAAGTTTAAGAATTTATTTTCACCTGATAAGAAAATCGAAACGCGAGGTGGTAAACTACTTCATAAGTATAAAACACCTGCAGCGTATATGGAAGGTGAATATGGATATCATACTGTCTTATGGTTCGATAGTTGGAAGCGCTATACTAAGAACGACGGTGTTTTAACTTGGCCTGATGATGGTTCATTTAATGTAAAAGTTTTAAGAAATTTACGAGAGAAAATGAATGCTCTTGTTCCGAAACCGAGACCAACTCAATTTGAAGCTTTAGTTGAGTGGGAAGATGAAATGTATCAGTTACAAAGAGAAGCTAGTGGAATTAAAAGACCTTCTAAAAATCCACCTTCTAAAAATCCACCTTGGAAAAGAGAAACTCATGAAGATAGATTGCGAATGTGGAGACAAGGAAACATGAGTGAAGGATTGTATTTAATTCATGAAATGGTAATGGGTACTCCTACAGGGAAATCTATGGAAAGTGAATCTGTGGATGCAGTTATGGAAGAGCTAGACAATTCCTTCTCCGATGTACTTTCGTTCTGACCCAATCGCCAGGTCTCAGATCATGTGTCAAAACCTTTTCATCTGATTGAGCTTCAGTTCCCACCTGATTAGACACAGAAGTTACCATATCAGATAACCTTTTACAGTAATCCAAAATAGCACTGTCATTTATGCTCAACAGTTTACCTACAGGTACAAAAGCTTGCCTCATAACTCTTCCCATTAAAATTTCATGAGGACTCAAACCTGTCTTTTTATCTGGTGTACTTCTTAATGACATCAAAACAAGTGGAAGAGCATCAGTCCACTTTACACCTGTTTCAAGACACATTTTTCCAATTCTGTTTTTAATTGTTCCATTTATTTGTTCAACCACTCCTGATGCCTCTGGTCTGTATGCACAGTGTATTTTCTGCTCAATGCTCAAAGCTTCGCAAATTAACTTCATCAGTTTGTTATCAAAATGGCTTCCTCCATCACTCTCAATAGTGACTGGAAAACCGCACCTTGGGATGATTTCTCTGAGCATTAGTTTTGCCACTGTAATTGAATCACAATGTCGTGTAGGGAAAGCCTCTACCCATCTTGAAAATAAGCACACAATTACAAGCACATATTTCAATTGGTTGAGCAGAAAAGTGACGTAGCTCAACTGTCATTGGCTTGTTGGTGTGTTTCGCGCACGGATTGGTTGTTTTACAGAACATCCCGGAAATATTTTACGAACGAATTTGTGAATTAGATTTAACTCTTAAAAATGAGTTATCATTTTAAACATGTTGAGAAAAAGCAAACATTATTCCAGAAGTTTAAGAATTTATTTTCACCTGATAAGAAAATCGAAACGCGAGGTGGTAAACTACTTCATAAGTATAAAACACCTGCAGCGTATATGGAAGGTGAATATGGATATCATACTGTCTTATGGTTCGATAGTTGGAAACGCTATACTAAGAACGACGGTGTTTTAACTTGGCCTGATGATGGTTCATTTAATGTAAAAGTTTTAAGAAATTTACGAGAGAAAATGAATGCTCTTGTTCCGAAACCGAGACCAACTCAATTTGAAGCTTTAGTTGAGTGGGAAGATGAAATGTATCAGTTACAAAGAGAAGCTAGTGGAATTAAAAGACCTTCTAAAAATCCACCTTGGAAAAGAGAAACTCATGAAGATAGATTGCGAATGTGGAGACAAGGAAACATGAGTGAAGGATTGTATTTAATTCATGAAATGGTAATGGGTACTCCTACAGGGAAATCTATGGAAAGTGAATCTGAGGATGCAGTTATGGAAGAAATATATACAACTGCTAGAAAGAATCAGCCTTTGAGACCTCCTAGATCATGGTCTACTCCGGTGGTTTCTACTGAAACTTCACCGAGTGCACCTCCAATTAATGAAGCTCCTAAACGTTATCCAAATAATTGTGAAATTATTGAAACTCCTAGAAGACCAGAATTCGAGAATGCTCGAAATGAAGGTAGACATTTTACAATGGCTCCAAGAGCAAGAGAAGCTCCAAAAGATTATACAAGAGAGACAAGAAATGTTGAAGATGTTGATTATAATGAATATTTAAGATCTAAAGAAGAATTAATAAAAAGAATGACAAAAGGCATGGAAGCTGTGACAGTTCCAGTAACAATTGGTCCTGTTCAGCCCGTATTTGACCAAAAAGAAACAAACAAAACTGGATTAACTATTCCTTTAAATACAGAAATTCAAAAGGCTGCTGAAAAATTTTATTCAGATTTATCTGAAATAAACTCTTCTAAATCGAGAATGCCTGATTTAACCTTTAATGAGGATTTATCTCCAAAAACACCAATGGGTGCTATATCAGATATAGGGAGTCCTGAAGTCAGGGTAACCACACCAAAACTTGATGTGGCCAAATTAAAAGCGAATATTGAAGAATTAATAATTGGAACAATTGGTCCAGATAGTTTAAATTACTATCGAGATGATGAACTACTGTTCATTTGCAAAAGCATACAATGGAAAACAAAAAATAAATATGATCAACTAGAGGATCTAGCAGCAGAACTTGAAATCGATGTGAGTAAACAAAAGAATTTTGCGAAACATTACAGATTAGACTTTTCAGAAAGTGACATTGAGAGTTTGAACTCAATGGGAAGAATAGTTCATATTAAAGATTTGATTGTCCATATCAAAAAGCTAGGAGAACTGAATAAATGGAGAGAAAAATGGACGAAAAAGAAGGAAGATGAAAGATTGGAAAAATTGTCAAAACAATTTCCAATGAGAGAAATTGCAGGTGGAGGATATGTTCATGTCCCTTGGTCGAGACAGGACATTCTGTTATTTACAAATGACTTTCCGAAATTGAGGGAGAAACCAGTTGAGTGGTACAGGCAAGTCGATAGATTTATCAAAGTGTCAAAAGTTCTGTGGATTGATTTAGATGGATTTTTTGATATTGTCGTTCCATCTGATCTTTGGACAGAATGTAAAATATCGATTAGTTGGCCAAAAACAGAACCTGAGCGAATTAAAGAAACAGGTGCTCCAAATCCACTTGTAATGGATTTTTATGAAAAAGTAATTGTTTGGATGAAAAACAAAATTCCTCCCAAAGAAGTCGATTGGGTTAAAATAGAAAGAACAGAACAGGAAACAAAAGAATCAGTTCATTCTTTTTATGAAAGACTACTGTTAATCTTTAAACAATACAGTGGTTATGAAAAATTAGATGAAAAAGACATGAGCCATTTTGTCTATAGATTTGTTTATGGACTAAAACCTGAAATTGGAGAAATGATCAGAAATAGTATTGTCGGATGGCAATCACTATCTGTAGATGATATTCTAAGAAAAGCTAAGTATTGCAGTGATGAAATAGAAGTAAAACAGAAGAAGCTTAAGGAGAAAGCCATGTGGGCTCAGGTAAAAGTAGCTGAGCAACAGATTGCCAGCATGGGTAATAAGAACACTAATTTTGTTCAAACTGGAAATACAAACCAGATACAAGGAAAGTTTAAAAATAATAATTTCCCAAAGAAATTTAGCCCAAAGATTGAGGAGTTGAAACAAAGATTACCTTGTTTTAATTGTGGCGAAATTGGACATTGGAGAGACGAGTGTCCTCATCCTCCTAAAAACTTAAAGAATCCCTTATTGAATCCACAGATGCAGAATGGTGTTGACCTGCAGCGACAGCTACAGATGCAACAGGGGTTAAACGAATTTAATATTCAGCGACAGTTACAGCAACAGCAACAACAACAGGTGAATAATCGTCAAGACCAATTACCACAACCACCTTTTCCGAATTGTGGGGGAGTTCAAAAATATAATCCAAACGTGGGATTTCAGGGAAGTGAACAGGTAATAAAACCACAAAAACAGCAAAAGCAGCAAAAAGTTCAAATGCAAAATGCTTCACAACAATTTTTATTAGCAGAAAGTCAAGACAGCGATTCTGATGATTATTGCTGACGGTGCCCGAGAGAGGAGGAAGAGTGTGTTGTTGGAGCCACTCTTGAGGTTGACCAGTCAGGTCCTTTTGTAAACGGGAAAGTTAATGATGTAGACATCACTTTTCTAGTGGACACTGGTGCTACCCGTTCTACTGTTAGATCAGTGGAAATTGAAAACCTACCTCTCTCTGGGGATACCATCCAAGTTGTCGGAGTAAGTAATCAACAAATTAAAACTGACTTAACTGATCCAGTACCAGTTGAAATTGGAAATTATAGAGACAAACACAGATTTGTGGTTTGTAATAGTAGTCCAGTGAATCTATTGGGCAGAGATATCCTATGTAAAATGAATTGTAGAATATATTGTTCTCCTGATGGAGTTGAGTTACAAACAATGGAGGAAGATGGTTTATACAGAATGACAATGATGATGATGGAAGCAGAAGAAACAAAATTGTTTCCTGCATTTGAAGAAAAAGATTTACCTGAAGAACTTAAAGAAACAGTGAAATCTGAAATATGGGATTTTACTGGAAATGAGATGGGTCTGATGAAAAACGTAGATCCAGAAAAAATTACATTGAAACAGGGAATAGAATTTCCAAACACTCCACAATATAAAATGAAAACAGAAACAATTGAAGGTATTACACCTATAATTGAAAAATTAATCAAGCAAGGTGTATTAAAAGAAATGGAGAGTAGTTCTTGTAATTCACCAATTATGGGAGTTAAAAAGTCTAACGGAACATTTAGAATCGTACAAGATTTGAGAAAGGTTAATCAAATTGTCGTTCCATGTTGTCCTGTGGTTCCAAATCCAGCAGTAATTCTATTCCAGATTCCACATGATGCTGAATGGTATACAGTCATTGACCTTTGCAATGCATTCTTTACTGTTCCCTTACATCCAGACAGTTATGAAATCTTTGCTTTCAGATTCCAAGGTAAGACCCTCGGATGGTCAAGAATCCCTCAGGGCTATACAGAAAGTCCTTCAATCTTTAACGAACTGTTGAAAAGATCATTAGAAGACCTAGACTTACCTGGTAGGTCTACGCTAGTGCAGTATATTGATGATTTATTAATAGCTGCAAAGACAAGAGAAAATTGTGTAACAGACACAATAATTCTGTTAAATCGCCTTGCAGAAGAAGGACATAAAGTGTCCCCAGCAAAACTACAGTTTTGCAAACAAGAAGTAAAATATCTTGGTCACAGAATTGCAAAGGGAAAAAGACAAGTAACAATAGAGAGAATAAAAATGATTCAAGCAATGTTACACCAAGAACACAAAGACAGGTCAGAATGTTCTTGGGAATGGTTGGTTACTGTCGACAATGGATAAGTGGATTTTCAGTAATTGCAAAACCACTACAAAGACTGACAAAGTCAGATGTAAAAGATCCAATTATTCTCAATGATGCTGAGATGGATTCTTTTGAGAACCTGAAAAAGAGCTTATGCCAAGCTCCTGCTTTAGGTATGCCAAATTATGAGAAAGATTTCGAACTATATTGCAGTGAGAGAGAAGGATGTGCATTGTCTGTGTTAATACAGAGACATGGAAATTTAAAGAAACCTATTGCATACTTCTCTGCAGTTCTTGATCCAATTGCAAAAGCATTACCAGGTTGTTTAAAAGCAGTTGCAGCTAGTATTAGCCTCGAACAAAGTGAGGGGATCATTATGGGATTTCCTGTGAAAGTTTTTGTGCCTCATTCAGTTGAAATATTACTGACAAGAGGTAAGACTCAACATTTAACAAGTAGCAGATTGACAAAGTATGAGAAAATCATACTAGGAGCAGATAATGTTTCGATTTCAAGATGTTTGAATCTGAATCCTTCTACATTACTGCCTGATTCTGAAATTGTTGATGACATTGAAACAGAACATGAATGTTTAGATGTCATGGAATTCTGCACAAAACCAAGAAAAGACATCAAAGACAGACCTTTGTCTGAATCGGATTTTGTCTACTTTGTAGATGGGTCATGCTTAAGATCCGAAGGAGGTGTCTTAAAAGCTTCATATTCAGTTTGTACAGTCGTAGATGTTGAAGAAGCATCATGTCTTGAAGGAGTTCGTTCAGCACAAGTGGCTGAATTAATTGCTTTAATTCGTGCATGTGAAATATCCAAAGATATAAGAGTTACCATCATTACGGATAGTCAGTATGGGTACGGAGTTGTGCATGATTATGGACAACTCTGGTCACAGAGAGGATACATGACATCAACAGGATCACCAATTAAAAATGCAGTTTTCATTAGGAGATTAATTGAAGCAATACAATTGCCAAAAGAAATCGCCATTGTTAAGTGTGCAGCGCACACTAGAGGAACTGATTATATTTCCAAGGGAAATGCCTTCGCAGATGAAACAGCTAAATACTGCGCAAGGAAAAATTATTCATACAATCGGGAGAGGAGTAAAGAAACTGATTCAAATTCATTAATGCTAACAACTGTTGTAGAAACATGGCATGAGATTAGAGATTTACAAAATGAAGCAGAAGATGAAGAAAAAGATTTGTGGTTAAGATCAGATTGTAGACCACGTGAAGAAGATGGAGTGTGGGTTTACAAAGATGGCAGAGTAGTCTTACCAAAATTGTTTGATTGCTGACATGGCCAGATTATATCATGGTCCAGCACATCTAGGAAGAGATTCTATGGTTAGACTTTTCAGAGAAACATGGTTCAATACCAAGTTTAGAACTATTGCAGAATCTTTTTGTCAAAGGTGTTTGTCATGCCAACAAATGAACCCAAACAGAAAATCAGTGGTGGGGACAGGAATAATTGGTCGAGAGGGTGGTCCCTTTACCAGGTTACAAATGGATTTCATTGAAATGCCCTTACACAATTGTTTGAAATATGTGCTTGTAATTGTGTGCTTATTTTCAAGATGGGTAGAGGCTTTCCCTACACGACATTGTGATTCAATTACAGTGGCAAAACTAATGCTCAGAGAAATCATCCCAAGGTACGGTTTTCCAGTCACTATTGAGAGTGATGGAGGAAGCCATTTTGATAACAAACTGATGAAGTTAATTTGCGAAGCTTTGAGCATTGAGCAGAAAATACACTGTGCATACAGACCAGAGGCATCAGGAGTGGTTGAACAAATAAATGGAACAATTAAAAACAGAATTGGAAAAATGTGTCTTGAAACAGGTGTAAAGTGGACTGATGCTCTTCCACTTGTTTTGATGTCATTAAGAAGTACACCAGATAAAAAGACAGGTTTGAGTCCTCATGAAATTTTAATGGGAAGAGTTATGAGGCAAGCTTTTGTACCTGTAGGTAAACTGTTGAGCATAAATGACAGTGCTATTTTGGATTACTGTAAAAGGTTATCTGATATGGTAACTTCTGTGTCTAATCAGGTGGGAACTGAAGCTCAATCAGATGAAAAGGTTTTGACACATGATCTGAGACCTGGCGATTGGGTCAGAACGAAAGTACATCGGAGAAGGAATTGTCTAGCTCCTAGATGGCAGAAACCTAGGCAGATAATTTTGATCACTACTAATGCTGTAAAGTGCAGAGGATTGAAACGTTGGATTCATCCTAGTCATACTATTCCAGTACCAACTCCTGAGAGTTCTGACGTTGAAAGTGATACCACAGATGATTCTGATTCTGAAGCAGAAGGCGAAACAGAAAGTGAAATAATTCCAGATTCTGAAGATCGACAAGAAAGTCGACATCTGGAAACTGTGCCAGTGAATGGAAATTTGACAAGAAAAGACTTGGAAATAATTGAAATAGATTCTGAAGGTGAAGAGAATCTGTTAAAAGGAAAGATAACTGAGGATTCGGTTGTCTCCATTGAAGACAAAGAAGCAGAACAAAAAGAAGTTTCAGACCAGGAGAGTATCGAAAGGCAGAGAACAAACTCTGAAGTAAGGAACAGAAATCCGAAATCTGGGAAATTGGGGGTAATTGAGGAAGAGGAGGAAAACGAATTACCGAGTACCAGTGACGGAAGACAAAGTGAAGTTCCTGAAGGAGTGAAATTGCTGAATAGAGAAGTTCCTGAGTCAATTGAAATTTCAGACTACGAAACTAAAGAAAGTGACGTGGAAGGTGAAAGTGAAAACAGAAAGAAAAGGACTTGGAAGTCAGAATCAAATAATTCTGAACCAAAGAAGAAGTACGTGAGAAAAGCAGACTACTGGCCAGGTGGAAGATTGAGAGTCAGATTGATCAAGAAGCCAAAAGAACAAGTTGAAGAAATCAGTAGTCAAAAGAGTCCTGGAAAAGAAGTTGGAGTTGGAAGAAAAATTGAAGTGATATCGAGAAAAGGGAAGAGAATAATAAGACCAAACCAAAAATACAAGTCTCCTGAGTGGACTTACTTAGTAATTCCACCTGTTATTGACATATATGATAGTAGTGAAGAAGAAAACGAAATCCAAGAAATTAGTGACAATGATTGAAGTATAGAAATATTAAATTGGCAAAAGGCTGAAGAAAATTTGTTAGTTGACACAAGGTCGAAGAAAAACTGTTTAGTTGAAGAAAACTTATGTATGACATAAGGTCGAAGAAATCTTGTCTAGGGTTTTAAAAAAAAAAAAAAAAAAAAAAAAATTTTAAAAGGGGGGTGTAAATATAAATTTAGAATTTTAAATTTTATTTTTATTTTTGAGGCTAAAATTAACCAAGAATGCCTTATGTTAAGGAGAGCACTTCAAAGTGTTCTGTTTTTAAAAGATGCTGTAAGATGACTCTGGTGTGTCTGCTCATTTTAATTCTGCTCTGGTTGGTTCTAGCTGTGATTATCCCTTTGGAGATGAATAGAGAATTACACAAAGTTAACATAACAAGCAAAGCTCTGGTTAGCCAAACTAAACATAGTGCGTCTGCAAAAGTTATTGATCATCAGCCTAACATTCATCAAGATAAATCAATTGGTGATTTCTCAAGTAATACATTCACAAAGCTATTGAGTGAATATGTTAAGGTAATGGATGCAAAAGACTGCTATGTCTGCGTTAAGTTACCTGCTTCTGTTTCTGAGGGAGTAACATATAATATGCTTCCTCTCACTTATGCTGTAACATGTAGTGTGTTAACTAGTTTATTTTATCAAACTGGACGTTTAGAATATTACTATTCAAATTATGATGAAATTTTTGCAAATATTAAGATTGATAATGCTTTAAATAAGCATAAGAAAGCAAAACAAATGAGAGAATTTTTCCTTGTTACTAACGAACTCACTTACGAGTATGCTTACAAGAATAATTTAACATGCAAATTAAGTGCTGAAGGAAAGAAATTTTTGAACATGGTTGAAGAGAGAAGAGCAATTTATAAGAGGAATGAATTAGTCAAGCAGACTAAGTCAAGTTTCTGGCAAAAAGAGGATGAGAAGTTAAATGGCAAAATGCTTGAAAATATTGCAATTCACATAGACAAACCAGTTAGTGGAAAACTTTGCATTAGAAGAGATAATACACTTTTTGATAATTATTTTATAGGTGCAAGTAACTGTGAAGATACTTATCAAATTTTGGGAGGTTGGGGATTTAAAGGTGGAAAAGATCCTATCTTTCCTGGGATTTATTTTGTTTGTGGTGACAAAGCCTACTACAACCTTCCAGACCACTGGTATGGAACTTGTTATGTGGGAATTGTTTTTCCTAAAGTGTTTCATGTTGACAGAGATTCAGAAGGATTGTTTAAAATTCATAATTATGTAAATAGAGTTAAAAGAGAAACTTTTACTGAAGTTCTGGGAGATATTTTTCAAGCTGTAATACCTTTTGTTGGTATAACCCTAAATGCAGGGAGAATCAGAAAATTGTCCACTATAGTTGATAGATTATCAACTGACACAGCTGATGGGTTTCAATTAGTGAATGTTGAAGTTATTGCAATTAGATCCATGGTAATTCAAGACCGTCTTGCTTTAGACATACTCCTAGCAAAAGAGGGAGGAGTCTGTGGCATTTTACATGTACAACATTGTTGTACATATATTCCTGATGAAAGTAAGAATATTGAAATGTATATTAAGAATATTACACAAATGCATTCAGAGATAATTCCTTTAGAAGATGATGATTTTACAGGGAAACTTTCAAAAAGGTTTCAAGCAATTAAAAACTGGTTTCATGATATTGGAAGTTCAATTCTTGGTAAGATTCTAGCACCTTTGATTATAATAGTATTCATTTTTATTTTGACCAAAATAGGTTGTTTGTTACATAAAAGAAAGAAACAGTTGAAAGAAAAGAAAAGAATCTATAAACTCAGAAAAGAAGAAGAAAGAGAGATCGAATTACAGGAGTTACATAGAGAGCGTTATGCTAATTCCAAAGATTATGCAGAAACAGATTTTTAGGTTTACTGATACAAATGAATTTGAATCGATTTCTTAAGAAATTTAAATTATCAAAATTTTGAGTGCTGGTGTGGTGATTTGTTAATCACCAGATGAGGGAGTTGATGGAGCGAGATAGAAAACAAAATTTTGTTTAAACTCGTGAAGTCACATTTCCATAACATGAATAATAATATTAATGATTTGTGATATGTCGTGCTAATACAACTTAGATTAAACTTTACACATGGGGGGACTAACATGTGTGCTCATAAACGTGCATAATTGTTGCATCTTTTTTTGTTCGTGCAAAATAATAAAATAATTTATTGTTTTCGTTTTTGTCATTACTAACTGCTGCAAACTTAAAAGAAGCATGTGCTTGTTTTGCTTTTCCTTGTCTGTGTGATGTCATTTCTACTATTCTAGGTGCATATAAGTCTCATGGAGTAACGGAGACTGGTAGATATAAACGCTGCTTTATTTGTTTGCAATGGCTAGGTAACATTTTGATTAATCGGGTGGGTTAATTAATTAGTAAATCTTGGGGTGAATACAGAATCTACATTATTTCTTACATTAATACTTTTCTTGTGTTTGTTTTATATTAGAAAACATAAGTTGTCTGGTTTTGGGCCTTGTCTGCCCGAGCTACAATATGATGAATTTTACTCCTGCAAAAGTGCTGAGACGCCCATTCTGAAATAAATTGTTCGTCAAAAGCTGCGTTCACAAAGCAAAAACTGACGTGCTATCATCGTTCTGTCGGACATGGCCAAGGTCGAAAAAGAACATTTTGTCAGTCCTTAACTTGGCATCCGCGGAAGTCAATTGGAAGTCAATGGACGCTGCGAGAATGACTTTATACAAATGTTGCAATCCTAGGAAGCTCCTGGTTACACTCGGAAGGGACAATAGTCTCTAAGAAAAGTGACTTAATGGAAGTTTTGAAAAGTGGGTGACATGTCACTTGTCACTCTCAACCAATGGGACGTCGAAGATTTCTGAAAACTTTCCTTTGCGTAGTTTAGTTAGCGTAGAAAGGTATAAAAAGTCATGCCCCTAGGGATGGGCTGGCTGCTGCTTTCTGACTTTCCGATGAGGGTGAAGTGCTGTCGGACTTTGCGTGGAGCACGTAAGAATCCTCAAAGAGCTTTACTTTAATTTCTATCTATTTAGCTCAGTTAGGGAATTAGGTTTTAGAAATGCTAAACTTTATATATTTACTTTAATTTTGATTCATTTGCTTAAATTGTATTTTACTCACGTTTCTTTACAATCATGCTTGCTTTATTACTAATAAAATTCATTTATAAAACTATCAACTTATATACTATAATTTAGAAAATAAAATCTTACTTTTGACAAACAAGCTGGTCTTGGTTATTCAGGAGTGTAGGTTACTATTAGCTAGATCACGTCGCCAATGGTGGTCGTTTAAATGATTAAGTTTTATTCTAATGACAATATTCTTTCCGCAGATGTATAAAATGTATATAGTTTGTAGATAATGTGTATATAGATTTAATCTGACCACCTGATTCAGTAGGCCCAAAATATGTCAGGTTTATAAATGGGTCCAAATTTTAGTATAGAATTTTGTTTATAGGTTATGGAATTGGGTAGCGTTGTTTATGATATATTTTCTATAGGCCGCTGGATCACAACTTATTATGAGTTCAAAGCTATTAACCGAGGTATCATCCTGAACATTTCACAGACACAAATGCCAATTTCAGCTTTGGGTGAAGAAAATGAATAACTCAAAAACCACAGGCCCCTCTTGACCAAACACAAGCTACAACTGATATCACAGATCCACTTCTTTTTTTCACTAAATTCCAAATTGCACCCTGTTTCACATCCAGCAGTGTTTAAGAACTTTAACGGATACCTGGTGTCCGAAATAAATCACTAGGTTGGGTATACTACTATGTGTCTAAGTGGTAAAATGATGCTATCTCTCCAATTAACTTTGGGACTGACATGTGTTCATTGCAAACATTACCCAACTTTAAAGAAAACAAGAGGTTCAACGGTATTGGTCCTTATATGGCAAAGTAAAAGAATGAGAAAGCAATTTAAAAATGGGAACACATAGAAAAACATCTCTTAAAACCAATTGCCCTAGGTGTAGCCTTGAGAAGTTGAGCACTTCTACAACATTCTAAACGACTCAATGGAATTCATCAGATTCCTTGACAGACTCAACCTCAGTTTCACTCCGGGGCAATTAAAAATTTTGCATAATTAAGTAAACAATTAATAACTAACTGAGAAAGTAATGATATCTAATTATCTTCCCACCCTTTATCCGACAAACGCAACAACCAACACCTAATATATCATTCACACATTATCTTATGTAATCATGTACGCTATTAAACAATTAATAGCAATGAATTAATAATATATGCATTATATTAAATTAACTTCCAACCCTTTACCCACACAAAGTCAACAACCCGCACCTGATATATAACTTACAAAGTTCCTAAATATACAGTGTACATATTTATTTATCAATTAAATCATTTTTAATAATTAACATTTATCATTATAATTAATTTCCTGCACACCATTTACCCCTACGAAAAACACATGAACCCACACCAAAAATATAAATAAAAACAACATACAATTAGACATTTACATAACCAATTATCAATTACTTTCCACCCTTTACCACTGTAAGCCCCACAACCTGCAACAAAAACTTCCCATAATTAAAAAAATATCAATACAAATAAAAATTAAATAAAAAAAAATAATTTACTTCCCACCCTGTGCTTCTGTAAACCCCACAAATCACGATGGCATTAAAAATAAGAATGAACTATTACTTTAAATTTAAAACAACTGCAAATTTACAAAGTATATAAAAAAACATTGACAATTATTATACCAACAATTTATAACATATACAATTAAAATATATACTAAAATATATAACACAATAAAAAACGATATCATGAAAGGTGATATTTTGGGAAATTATATTATCAACGTACATATTTTTTACATTGATATTAATAATATAGATATTTTTAACATCACTATTACTTACCTTAAAATCGATATTATTGTCAACAATAGTTTTTGCACCCAATATTTTTGCATTATAATATTTCCAACTCAATATCTTTGCCTCTCGATATTTGATTTTCAATATTTTGTCTGAATACCCTCTCATGGTCGATACATTTTATACATAGGCGGGAGATCCATTCCATTGACTGCTCAATGATAATGAGTAGTACAACTGAGCATCAATTTGCTCCTTCATTCTGTCCAGGATGAGTATGTTGAATTCTTCGCCTGGGGTCAATAGAAGAGTGAGCCCTTTGTTGTCTGCACAGTCAGGTCACTTAATGAGATATCCATTCTATCAACTCTGATGGCACCTTTTCCTCCACCCAGATCCTTCCAAACATGGAGTGAAGAATATCTGCTGATGTTTCAAAGTCTGCTTTCGGTGTCTCCACAGCAATGTTGTCAGGTCCTGCTGCCTTCCCATTTCTCAGATGCTTGATTCCTTAGTAAGTCTGCTGAATTGGATTGGCAGCTGGCTGGTTAAGGCTATGGCAAGAGCTGGTTCAGCAGTTATTCAAAATGCACCATCCATCTTCGTTGTCGGCCTCTGTTACCCATGATTGTCTTCTCAGGTTTGTCTTCAACAGGTCTTTCTGGAGAGTTTTCTCAGTATGTGGTACAGTTCTTTCATGTTTCTATTACTTGTTGCGCCCTGGACTTGAGTGATAAGACAATCAAATCTTTGCTTGTCTGCTCCTAAGGTTCTCTTAGCTACCTTGTTGGTTTTGGTGTATTTGCTCTGAGCTTTTGCTTTTTCTACTCTTGATTGGCTAGTGTTGATCGAAGCTTTCCTCTCCATTCTCACTTAGATTTTACAGAGAATCATTGAGTTCTGTTTCTTAGGACCCAGTATGTCCTGGCATGTTGATTTCACTTTTTCTTTTACCTTCTCACACTGACTTTCTACAGGCTCTCTGTTATTCTATATTTCGTGCAGGACCGGATTCACTCCATTTCTGTGTATTTTTGAGCAGGGAGGTGTTATATCGTGCTCATATGGTTATTTCCTTGCCCTGAGGGGAACGGCCACTGATACTCTCGCTCCGCACCACCCTGCGCCTTGAAATAGGAGACTTCATCACCCAGGGGCACCACAGCTGCTGCGCTGGCCGTGCCATCATCTCCCGCTCCTGGAGGTGCGATAAGAGCGCTGCTGCACTTTCACACTGCGGGACGCGTGCGGGAATGCGCTGGGCGAAGCCCGGGCCAAGGGCCGACCCGTCTGCGCCCATCAGTGGCAGGAGGAGGCAGGGCAGGGCCACCCCCACACCGCAGGGTAGAGCACGGCACTGGCGAAACAGTTGTGACCGATATCCTACACAGGTACTGTTGTAGCTAATCTCAATTCCACAAACATATCTGTAAAGAGTTGGAGTAACTTTTTCATGAAATGTCCCTGTTACAATGATGTCACAAGGAGTATACCCTTAGATAATAAGTGATACAATATAGCAAATTGAGAGTAGGCGATAAATATTATACCCGGTCTGATTGCCTAAGACATATTGTTAGTCAGTTATTACCACCAATGGGCAAAAGGAAGCTGTTGGGTGGAGGCGAGGATTGGGGAGAGGTTGGAGGCACTAATTCAAATCGCAGTAGAAGGGGAAAAGGGCAAGGAACCTCCAAACTCATGCAAGTAGTAATTGTGTCCTAGACCGGATTGATACCCTGATAGAAGAGTGTGAGGGTATCCTAGAGCTAGAGCCTAGGACGTAAGTAACTAGTGACCCACCTCCAAATAGGCCGGCCCATGAAGATAAAACCCATACTACTACCATCCCAGCAATGTTTCATAAAACAAGTGCAAGAAAAGCTGATAAAAGCTCTAAGGAGGGAGAAATATCCAAAGAAGGTGTAGCCAACATATATCATACTGTTACCATGGTGCAGTGCACAAATAGATTTCTCCTGTTATTTGATATTGTTAATAATGAAACAAGAGAGGAAGGTGGGGGACTAGCAACCCAGTTTTTCCCGGCCACTCTTGACCTGGGTAGGGACAGGGGTCCAAACTCATCTAAGGAACATCAAGGCTTATTTCAGCAAGTTATTTCGATGAGGCAAGAAATGGGCATAATGAGAGGCCAGATTGTGGATCTAATAGCGCTGGTAAAATCATCGACAGCTGACAGATGGCAGTCAAGGGCCACAAGGGAAGACAAAGATCTAGGACACTTATACACAGCATCTAGGGCCACACCACTGATCACCCCACATCCCAACCAAAAGAAGGCTCCTGGGGCTTCACTTAGTTCGGGTAGGCCCAGGGATGAGAGTAGAATGACACCTTTAATGAATTCACCTATCTTGAATCCTACTAAAACAAATGCAATCAATAGCCATAGAAAAAATCATTATCCAACAGATTATACAAGGGCACGGGTACATCAGAATGGTATCACCGTAGCACATCTTATCCAGCTAAGGGCATTGGAGCAAAATAGGCACTTGGCTTGTTGCTCTATGGAAATGTAAAGTACATTAAAAATTGTCATGGTGAATGTCCCAAAACTAGCTGCGAATAATAGACCAGAGGGTGAGGATTCCCTAATAAATAAATCAGTCCACCGGATACGGCACGTGAGAGGATGCCGGTTGGTGATTAGGGAAGGCATAGTTAGAGCCCGTAGAGTGGTAGCAACAATAAAGTCCTTGGACAGCATTGAGCTCACGATGGCTAGGGCACATACAGCGGAAAGTCTTTGTGCCCTAGAATTCCGTACAAGCGCACCAGGGCAATCAGCCATCCAGTTTAGACGCCCACCTAGGAGAGGCGATAATGTCCACCAACACGAGCATAATCTTTCCAGGCACTAGGGGGTATCCAGCTGGAAAACACTGATTGACATGAGAGAGATCTGGATAAGCGGCAGCAGGTCCAATCGTCATCAGAGGTGGTCCTCAGAGGTAGTCCTCTTGGGTATGATTGTCCACCATCAGAGCTAGAACGAGGTATAAGAGAGGACTCCTTGCTAAATAACCAAAAAGTAGGGATAGGACAAGAAAGCAACCAAAGGCCAAGCTTACCCGCAGTAAATATTCAATCGGCGGGCAATAGGGAATTAGCAATGAACACACTAGTGATATGGAACATTGCAGGATTAGGGTCCAAGCTGGGATCTCCAGAGTTGCATACTTTTATCAAGAGGTTTGAAGTTTGTCTGACCAAGAGACTTGGTCAGAGGCCTTCTTCTTTTGCGTTGGTTATTTAAAAAAAATGTATCCCAGCCTTTAAAGGACCAAGAGGGAGACCTTCAGGGAGACTGTCAATGTGGGTGAAGCAAGATATGGGGTTGACTATCCAAACTATCCCAACCCACAGTCAAGACATTCAGGCTGTTAGACTGTCCAGGTGCTCCTACAGGATCGCAGTAATATATAATATGCATGTGCGTGGCTAAAGAGGCAAAAAGTCGGGTGTATTAGCGACACTTGTCAATCTTCTCGAGAGTAACCAGTCATGCTTACCCTTGATCATCGCAAGGGATTTCAAAACGACGTTCGAGCCACTCTTGAACGAGAAGGGCAACTCATTTGATGAGGAAGATTTGAAGTGGGGTGTCCCAAAGCTGGAGTTAGAGCCAACAAAAAGATGGTCTGATGTGGAGATTCCTATTAATTCAATATGTATGGAAAATGGTCTACAGGCACTTAATGGCCATACAAAGTCTGACAAAATAGGGGCTGTCACATTCAATAATGGTCACAGTACCAGTAGGATAGATTATTTTCTGCTCAGCCTAGCACTCTGGCTTACAGTGAAGGATAGGAAAATCCAAGATAGACTTGAAAGTGATCATAATCCTCTATGCGGGACTTCGACCTTTTTTGTTCTTAGACCCGTAACAAAATATTAGCCAGCCATATTTCTAACAATGTAGTCCCGTCAAATGACCTAAGGTGATAAAAGTGGATCACACTAAAAGAACTACCGTTAGTACTCGCTAGTATTGAAAAGGAGCTGGACCGGGCCACCAGTGATCTAGAGGCTAGTGTAATTACTCTGCTCAATCTAAAAATACCAATTAGCATACATAATGAATTCTTTGGACAATTGCGTATGCACTTTTTAAAAAAGAGCAAACCTAAAAAGCTATCCATACCCAAAGCACAGGAATGGTATAGTATTGATTCCAAAAGGTCGCGTGTAGTATTAGGAGACTCTATAAAACAAGGGGATCCCATATTGGTATAATTAGCAAGGGCCACATATCGGGGGCAAAATTAAAGACGAAAAAGGAATGGGACAGTAAAAGGTGGGACGATCTGAAGAAGGCCTGTGTTAACAGGAACTCAAAACAATTTTGAAATGTCCATAGATGGAACAGAGGAGAGCAGGCTTCCCAGCCCCATAATCATGTCTCACAACTGGAGAGGGTAAACCAATTCAAACCTCAATATGCTGCAAGTGAGCATGAAAATGAAGACAGCATTGACAAACAGTTTTATAAGGAGGCAGCATTTAGAAAGGCAGATGTTGAGGTGGCCCTTAAATCCATTATGGCAGATAAAGGCCCAGGTTTAGATGGAATACCGGGGGATATATTCCTCGCCAACAAAGCAAGATGGAGCTCACATATCCTCTTATTATCAAATGCTATAGCCCAGGGTGCGCCGATTTCAGATTCTTGGAAAAGAGCAGAGATTATCCCTGTCTTTAAAACCAGAGACAAAGCGTGCCCAGGGAATGACAGGCCCGTTAGCCTTATTGACTCGCTTCAAAATATAATGGGTTGGATGATGCTTAGTAGAGTGCAAGATTGGATCGATGCATTCTGTATTTTATCGCCATTTCAAGCAGGATTTTGTGCTTTTACAAGCACAATAGATCAAGTATTCAGGTTTACCCTTTTACATAAAAAAATAGTAACCCTGGGTAAGGGCAGTTTATATGCCATTTTTGTTGTCCTTAGGTCAGCATTTGATCTTGTACCACGTGGAAAACTCTGTCAGACACTACAAGACATGGGGCTACCACTTGACCTTCTGACACCTATCATCCGAATGCACGAGAACAATAAGGCTAGGATTTGTTGGGGTAAACAGGGCGAAGTCACAGAATTTTTCCCATTGGAGAAAGGAGTATGTCAAGGATGTGTCCCGGCCCGACCCTATTTTCGCTGTATATTAAAGGGATAGTGAACTGTATGAGATTAACTAACACTAACGCACCGTCACTGGCAGGTGAAAAAGTCCCCATACTGAGGTTTGCGGACGACACATCGATTGTTTCTAAAACACCTATTGGGCTTCAGAAAGCCCTTTCAATCTTCGAAGAGATTTGTGCGCGACGGGGACTGGAGGTCAATGTGTCCAAAACTGATGGCCTTTAATCCATACATGGCTTTTAAGGGGGGTATTACGCTGAATAACATCATGCTCGACCAGTTAAGGAGTTCCCTTACCTGGGGGTTAACATTCAGGAGGGGCTAAAATGGTCACACCAAGTTGATCCAGCATCACTGAAACACCGACAATTGGCAGAGGTACTACAAAAAGAATACAATACTTCTTTTACTAAGATAATCAGCCCCACCATGGAGATATATAACATGAAGGTAATTTGCTCTGCCTTATATGGTGCAGAACTCTGGGGTGATGAGAACTTAGCCAAATTGACTATCTCGGAAAACAAGATTCTCAGAAATATCGATAGACTGCCCCAGAATACTCCGAAACGTCCACTACTGATCGACCTTGCGAGGAAGCCAATCGCAGAAACTGAAAAATTACCCCCCTTGTTGTACTGGCGAAGACTATGGTCGACCCCAGAGCTTGTAGGGTATGTGGCTGGCTACTTAGATGTAATAAGGGTGGACACATTACACAATATAAGATGGCTAAAGCAGCTTAGAGCCACCTTATTAAATATGGGTATGAGCTCGCTATGGGAGGATCCCAAAAATTCTATTTTTCCTTCAAAACAGATCCTGGAGGTTAAATATTGGGAAATGGCTCAAACGGACTTTAGTGAGGAATTGTGAGTCATCTTCCCTCACAGGGCATTTCCTGTGCTGTAAATCTACACCCAAGCTAGTACAATATTGGGACATTTTTACAAAGCCCTTTGAGCGGAAATTATATTTCCAGTTCAGGGTTGGCACTCTGCCTTTAAAAGCTTTTAGTAGCAAATGGTGCACATTCTGTGATGATTTGTGTTCGGTGTGCCAGAACGGTAACGAATCTTTGGCCCATGTACTGTTTGAATGAAATAGTTATAAAGCCCCTCGGAGCACCTGGCTGTCTCCAATATGCAACGTTTGGCAACAAGAAGAGCACAGGAGGCAGACAGAATTCTCAGAAGAGACACAATTGAATTGCTAGTTGTAGCCATTGCAAAATTCCTGGGGTGGGTGTGGGCAATCAGAGCAAAGTCCCTCAAAGAGATACAGACCACTAAACATATATGCTTTGCTGTAATGTATGTTTGTGTAATCAATTGCTTTATTGAAATAACATGATAGTGTGTACAAAAAGTAAATAAATGAATATTTTTAGTTAATTAACTATTGCTATATTTTTAAATTGTTTAAAGTGTTTTTAAGATATTTGCATACATCCATCCTAGAGCGTGTACATTGATTCTGCAAAGATTTTCCATGAATTACTTTTAGAAGTCGTGTGTATTTGTTTTGTATGTACGTTTTGTGCTTTTATGACCTAATAAGTCAAATAAAGCTTTTTGGATTGGATTGGATTGGATATCACTGGTGTTGGTTTGTCAAATCTATCCATGCTTTCTTCAACTTCAACTTTAGCTTCAGCCTCGCTATGAGAATGTGATGATCTGATATCACTCTCACATCCTGCGGGAACCTCTGGACTTCTTGGCAATGCAGTATGCTCGATCTGATTCTCTGTTGAATTTTCTGACAGCCAAGTTGTCTTGTGTATTCTTTTGCATGAGAATACACTGTCCCCTATCACTGGACTGTTCAGGGCATAGAGATCTCTTAACCTTTATCCATTCTCGCTCATGTCGCCAAGACCATGATTGTCCATAACTTCTTCATACCCAGAGTTGTTTCTTCCAATCTTGGCATTGAGGTCCCCCATAAGTATGATGATGTTTCACTCAAGGCATTTCTCCAGGTCTGGAGTCTGTTGTAAAACTGTTCTTTTTCTTCTTCTTTGCTGTCATTTGTATTTGGATAACATTCACGTTCATCCACATTCTTTGTCTGGAAAGTCGCTGTGGTGATTCTTGGACAGTGGGAATCACATTCAATCAGAGGTCTGTCTGTTGCTAGCATTAGCATCGCTGCTACTTACTTAGTGTGTGGGGCATTATCTTAATCATTTACAGAACACAGCAGTAATCCTCCTGATGATTGTGTTTTCCAACTGGACTGTGTCTACCTGGTCTCACTGAAGGAGATTTGTCTCTCTCCAAGACCAGGATGTTCTCTGCTCTTTTGTTTTCCGTATCTGTAGCAAGGAATGTTTTTTTTACAAGTTGGTGTAGCTATACCACACATAATATTAATTTAGCAGGAGGGCTTGGGACTGACCAGTGGTGGGGACCCATAAAGCAGGGGTTGGGGGATAAAGAGGGAGGAAGCCAGGAGCTGGGAAGGAACATGAGGGAGGTGTAAACAAGTGACAGTATTAGCAAAGGAGAATGCAGAGGACACAGGAAGGGTCCCTGGATGCAAAACAATTAAATGCCATAAAAAGAAGTTGAAGGACATGTTCTACATGATATCAGCATGGCAGATAAAGATTTAAATCTCTGCTTTTTTCTAAAATGATATATTTAATATATTACAGTAGTGAAAGCCGCACACAACACAAGCTCAAACATCCTATCCAGGCCTAGAGGCTGCAAATATTTGCATTGTGAAAAAAAGCATTGCATCATACAATATTAACATTACTAGGTCATTTGAGCAATAAAGATTTAAAAAAAAAAAAAAAAAAGGCCCAGTGTGTGCCAATTAATTGGACGTACAAATACAACTTTAGATGATAAAATCAGCATTCAGCTAATCACAGTTTTTTACCCCAAAGTCTATTGCATTGAGGGGACAGGAGTGGGGGTGAGTTGACAGACAACGATGATGGAAAATTAATTATTCATTTAATTTTCCCTTGTTGTCATCTTTCGAGTCACCCCCCACCCTGCCCCTCTACTCTTATCTGTATGAGCAGCTCATGTGCACTGAGTGCCTTGTAGATTTGCTTTTCATCATTGCAGGTGTTGGTTGTGTGTTTTAAAGCCAGGGCTGATTGAAGGTATAAAAATTACAACTCACAGAAAATTAGGTTAATTAGTTTTATTAATAATGTTAAGGCTAAGCTACCTGGGGTGGTTGTAGCAAATATTACTGTGCCTCATAAATATATGCCAAGGTAAACTAGCCAACATATTTCATCCACATGGAGATGGACTTCTTCAGGGCATAAAATATTTGAGAATATGTTTGTCATTCAAGGTAATGGTCTTAGGTTTATCCAATATTAGTTTGGCGTTAATATTAGAGCTCCCGAATCTGTCCATCCAATAAGAAGATCATGTAAAGAAAATACAGTTAAAGAATATCCAATCTGTTATCCATGTTACACGTCTTCAGAAGCTGGTCTTTGATTGAGGTAGTCAGAGATACACACGAGTGCCCCTCTGGGAAATCTTCAGACCTAATGGGATCCCAATAGATTGATGCTGACAATACGTAGACATGTTGGCTTCCATTGTGTCCTGAATCACATAGCAACTTCACCAGCCCAAATCTTGGTTGGAATCTATTATTGCACCAGTTTAAAAACAGGGGAAGGGATCTAAAAATGGCATGCACTGACATCCCTCATTGATTAAGGGGTGAGAGTGGTGGGAAATTCAGAGAAATTCCTGACTGGGGTCAAGGTTAATACTGGCTCTTATTATGATGCTGGTCCCAATCTGCCCGATTAGGATAGGACCACCATGCTTTTATCTACTGCAGCTTGTGCTTAGGCCCAGGATCAGGGCTGCAGCTCAATCCACAGTAGAAAAGGGCACATTGTGCATAGCCAAGTGATGCCTGGCACACGGAGCATGGGTGTGTGTGTGGGGGGGGGGCATATGGATCGTAACCACCTTCACTGAGTTTTAGTTTTTTCGTAACTGAGAATATACATGTAATTTCTATAAAATAATCATTCACAGTTCTGAAACACCCCAGGTCTGAATGCCAGAAAGAGGTAAAACATGTGTTAGCTGTGCACTCCCCAGTGTGTTTCTGAAGTTAATACAGTGAGCAAGAAGCCAGAAAATAAGGAAGAAGATGAAATATAAAAAAGATAAGCTCTACCATATAAATGTGATACAAGACTGTGTTTTGCATGTTATCTGCATCTTGATGTTAAATGATTTAGTGATCCTCAGGTTACAGTTTGTAGAATTCCAATTTGCACATTTACTCAAAACATATGAATTTATGAATGAGATAATAAACAAAAAGAGGAATCTGGAGCATATCTAGCAGAAAGCTCAACATATACTATAATGGAATGGGACGAGGTATTTACTGCACAAAAAAAGAACAGGACAAAGATAACCAGCGTACAGTACTTTCTGGGTGTGGTAAATACCTCTTTATCCTAGTTTTAGTCCTTGTAGTGTAGCCACACACGTAGATACAGTATTTATGAGCCCAAATTCTTCATGTTCGCTTGTTCTTGGGACTTTTTTTCTTGAAAATTTTACAGAGGTGCGATAATTACCGTTTACAACTATAACTACCACAGCCCTGATTGTAGCCAGACATCCGGGCCCTCCTGGACTGTGGTTAAATGGCAGCCTTCATCCTCCTGGACCTGTTAGCCACTTTTGACACCATCTCCCATCACATCCTGACCAACAAAATACACCACATTGGATCGCCTCATACCTCATCGGAACAACCCATATGATCCATCTTGCAGCGTTCACATGGGTGCCCAAGAAAGTCATCTGCAGAGTCCCCCAAGAATCATCTCTCACTCCGACCCTATTCAACAACTACATAACCCCCTGACCTACACCATCAGATTGCTCTGATTCAACATCATCTGCTACACTGACCACAACTAGCTCATCCTCTCCCTGTCCAAAGACCTGTTTACCACCAGAGCCAGCTTCCACAGATGCATGATGAACGGTGCTGACTAGAGGAAGGACGACTGTTTCAAACTCAACACAGACAAGACGGAAGTCCTCATTCCAAGAAACAACAACTCACCATGGAACAATGCATGGTGGCCCACGGATTTCGGTCCTCCTCTGCCCTGACAGACCATGCCAGCATTTCTCTGCATCATACTGGACAGAACGATATCTATCATGAAGCTGGTCTACGGAGTCTGATCCGCCTGCTTCCACACCCTTCTCATGCTCCGCAAGATCTGCATGTGGCTCCCATTCAACACCAGAAGGACATTCACGCAGGTCTTCATCACTAGCAACCTGGACTTTGAAAATACACTCTACGGAGGAATCACTGCACGTCTCCTAAAGATACTTCAGACAAAGCAAAACTCAGTGGCAAGAATCAGCCCCAGATGACCCACATCACACTCCACCTCAAGAATTTACACTGGCTCATGATCAAGAAGAGATACCAGTTCAAGATGCGGACCCAAGCATACAAAGCCCTGCACATCAAAGGACCAGCATACATTAAAAAAACGAATGACTGTCAACAAGCAACACAGATACCCTATATCTGCTTTCTTGTTCTTTGTAGACAGCCTCCAGTTCTGCCAAAGCAACAATGAATGATGCTCCTTATCACACTGGGTGGTAAAGGCATGGAACATCCTTCCCCTGCACCTGAGGACCACTCCGTCATTCTATTAACTCAAAAAAGATCACAAGACCTGGATGCTCCAATGAGCAACCACCAGGCAGCAGTCAATATCTCCAACACCTCAAGGCCCTTACAAGTTATTCGCTGTGCTTTATAAATGTCTGATTGATTGATTGATTGAGGCAGAAAATACTTCAGCCTGTGGTAAATACCCCTAAGTAGATCATTCATAATAATGACTCCTGCAAAAAATATATGTTTGTTTGAAATTGAGCTCAGCACTTATAATCATGGCCTCGGTACAGTTTGAAATTCACTCAATAAATCTGCAGTACATCATTTGATACAGTTTATTTCAATATATTTCTATGGGATGATGCCAGCAACCGGAGACGTGCTCCTAGTTACACACAAAGGGTTCAGTTACATCCTGTGATAATAACTCAGGTATCCTGTGCCCCACACCTTCTGTGAGAGTATAAAAGGCATGCTCTGAGCATGAGATGTGCAGAAGACCCAGGCAAGTGATCCAGGTCAGAGACTCCAACCCCTACTCCTTACTCTGCTGGCGCCATGAGGTCCATCCTTGCAGCTGTGGCCATGCTCCAGGCACTGATAACTGGAGGTAAGATGGTCATTCCCTTGTACAGTCATAATTGTTGTGAGTATACACAAAGGCGCAAATAGATATTAAGAGAGTAATGATCAGGACAGAGCTAAATTCACTTCAGAAATCTGCTGTAAGTTTAAATGTTCCTGGCTGTCTTTATCTACTATCATATCATTGCCATTTTTCCTTGTTTCTGTCTTTCCCTCTATTGTTCATTATTTATCTTATTTTTACACAACCTGTAAATGTCTGGGACCCCCTCCCTAACCATAAACTCTAGGAGGGGATAGAGGTAAACATTTTTGGAAATATTTGTATTTTTAGGGGAGATATTGAAATGTCCCTTAGGTTCTGCTTGCGGTTCGGCCAGGCTGGACCTTGCTAAGGTTTTGAGTTCTATTGTGTTTTGAATATTGATCGTACACAACTTAAAAGGTGAATTGGAACAATGATCATAATAATCTTCAAGGGAACCTGTTGTCATGGTGACCATTAAATGATCACCAACATATTTTTGCATGGAGGATGGCTGCAGTCAACAGAGAAATAACAGAACCAGCAATGTCACCATACTCTCTTACTACAGAGCTCTTTTTTGTCCTCAGTGTCTCAGAAGAAAATGCACAAACACGTATACTGCATTCTTGGCACCATGCTTCACCCTGCAGCTTCTCAGTAGTAGACAAATCTTCTGGAAGTGACTTATTGCACTTCTGCATTAGTGGGAGGGAGCGTAACTGATTAGCAAGTGGTCAGAACAAGAGAGATGATAACTTTCAAAACAACATTTTGGAATAGTCAGCGTTTTTTATTTATTTCTTGTTTCCATATTTACTTCATATCTTTCATTTCATTTTAAAACTGGGAGTCCTTAAAAACTAGAAATCCATTCCAGTATGTTTACTAGCTGCATAAAAGCAGATTTCAGAGTTTTAAGAATTGAAAAAATAAATCCAAGAATACTGCTTTAATCCTGTGAGGGTGATACAGTTCCAAGAAATCAGATTGTGAGCTGAGCTGATGTGAGTGAGTTGAGCTACACTCTCATCTATGTTCACGAGAAAACACATTTCATGTTTCATTTTTGTTTCTTTACATGAAGAGCACAACATAATGTTAAGATCCAACTTCTCTCAGTCTTCTCAAAAGCAGTAAATGCTACCTTTGTTCAATTGACATAGCAGAGAAGTTTCAAATTTATCAAACTGCTGTAAAATCCGGTTCCAATCTGGTAGCCACAACTTACAATCAATCAAGGACCTTTTATTATCTCCTTTCGAAATGTCTGGGGTGTCAGCAGGCTTCACCGGCTGGACCTGGACTTATGTATGTTTCAATGGTAGCAAGTGGCTAGTGTGAATAGCCATAGGATAGGCCACATGTCCAAAGTGTCAATAGACAGCTGGAAACAACTGCTTCCACAGTCATCTATCCCAGGTAGCTCTATGCTGGTAGTGGGTGTAACCTGACAGCCATTGCTGATAATCTTGAACGACGAAGAAATATACTGGTTTAGACATTAAACCAATGCTTACTGCATGTCCCTGTCACCATGTAGGTCGCCCCCCAGCTGCCACACGGCCCCCCTGTGCCGCTTTCCTGCTGTGATTGTTGCAGTCCTTCCTGTGCATCAGACTGGTTTTCCTGTTTTTCCTTTGTGCCATTATTATTTCTGACAAAACTACTACTATGTCAGTTGGTGCTACAGTCACCATATAATAACTACTAAAAGTCAAACAAAGGAGAACAGAGGATACATGTGTGGTAAATGGAAAAGGTAATCTCTAGAAAAAATCTCTAGAACAATGATAACAGACTGGTCAGCCAAATCCAGAACATAAACTTTGTGGATAACCATCAAACAAACCAAGTGATCCGTCCGATCATTTGGCCGTCCACACCGTGGCCTGGCAGGTCCCTAGATCATCTAGACCCCACGCCACACAGTAGATCGTGAATACTGGATACGGTCCACAGTGAAATGAACTTCCAATTGTTGGCCAGTTTATGATGGTTGGTGAAATGAACCAGTAGTAGGTCTTTAATCTTTTCCCTTTGACCCTCCCCTCCCTGTATGTTTTTGTAGCTTAGAGCAGCTGCCGCCTGCGGGTCATTCTCCTTTCAAGAGATTCATAATCTTCTGTTTTAGTTCTCATAGTTACGGCGTACCGAACTTGAGACGAAGATAGTTTCAGTGTTCTTAGAGTGGTGCCCCTCACTCTTGGTTGTACCCCTATATATTGCAAAGCGCATACTACTGCATCATTACATCATGGCAGAAATTAGTGGTTTAGCTTATGACGACTCAATTTACCACATCACTGAGCCAGAACCCACCAATCACCACCACTGACACCAACGACGCAGTCCGCAACCTCACACAGTGGATCATCAACTGCTCGACGCCCTTGCACCACTGAAGAACCCTCCAGGCAAGCCCAGCAACAGGAAAACAACATGGTTCACCGACCTCAAAGAATCAAAGAAATCCTGCCGAACCCTTGAGAAAACCTGGCGCCGCAAACAGACGACAGAAAACATGACAGCCCTCAAGAACGCCACACCACCAGCTGATCCGCACCACTAAAAAGACACCGTTCAAAGAACGGCTGGACAACAACACACACAACAGCAAGGAAATCTTCAGTATCGTAAAAGAACTCTCCAATCCCAACGCCAACAGCAACGACATCGCAAGACCTCTGCAACTCCCTCGCCACGTTCTTTCATCGCAAGATCGCCGATATCCACAACAGCTTTGGCGCCCAGACTCCACCCCCAGCCACCGAACCAACGCCCCATACAACCACCCTCAGCGCCTGGACTCCCATCAGCACCGAAGACACCGCCCACGCTATGAACACCATCCACTCCGGCTCTCCTTCTGACCTATGCCCTCACCTATGGAACGTCATAAACAACTCCCTTGCGTCCGCCACCTTCCCAGAGAGCTAGAAGCACGCAGAGATCAATGCCCTACTGAAGAAACCCACAGTGGACCCTAAAGACCTCAAGAACTTCCGCCCCATCTCTCTTCTTCCCTTCCAGGCAAAAGTGATCGAGAAAATCGTCAATAAACAGCTGACCGCATTCCTCGAGGCCAATGGTTCCCTCGACCCATCCCAGTCCAGATTTCGAGCCAACCACAGCACCGAGACCGACGACATCAAGACCCTACTTGACAACGGGGAAACTACTGACCTCATCCTCCTAGACTTCTCAGCTGCCTTTGATACAGTCTGCCACCGCACCCTAATAACCCGCCTCCACAACGCCGGGATCCAAGGTAAAGCCCTGGACTGGATCTCCTCGTTCCTCTCCGACAGAACCCAGAGAGTTCGCCTCCGTCCCTTCCGCTCCACGGCCACCGAGATCATCTGCGGCATCCCCCAAGGCACATCGCTCAGCCCAACCCTCTTCAACATCTACATGAGCCCCCTCACCACATTTACACGCAAACACAACCTCAGCAACATCTCATACGCCGACAACACTCAGCTGATACTCTCCCTCACCAAAGACCCAGCCACCGCCAAACTCAACCTCCAGGAAGGAGTGAAACACCACGTCGCTGAATGGATGAAACTCAGCCGTCTGAAACTGAACTCAGACAAAACGGAGGTCCTCATCCTCGGACCATCCCCATCCGCCTGGGACGACTCCTGGTGGGCCACAGAACTGGGCACCGCACCGACACCCACTAACCACACACGCAACCTGGGATTCATCTTGGACTCCTCTCTCATGATGACCAAGCAAGTCAACGCCATCTCATCTTCATGCTTCAACACCCTGCGCATGCTCCGTAAGAGCTTCCGGTGGATCCCTAACGGAACCAGAAAGACGGTCACCCAGGCCCTCATCACCAGCCGACTAGACTACGGGAACGCCCTATATGCAGGAACCACAGTCAAACTTCAGAAAAGACTCCAACGCATACAGAACGCATCCGCACGACTCATCATCGACATCCCATGCCACAGCCACATTTCAGCCCACCTGAGAGACCTGCACTGGCTCCCCGTCAACGAAAGGATCACGTTCAGGCTCCTCACCCATGCACACAAAGTGCTCCACGACATAGGTCCCGAATACCTCAACAACCGCCTCACGTTCTACACTCCAACACGCAAACTCGGCTCCGCCAGCCTCACCCTCGCCACCGCCCCATGGATCTGCAGAACCACCGCCGGAGGAAGATCATTCTCCTACCTGGCGGCCAAGACATGGAACTCGGATGTATGACGTTATAACGCATACTTTTACTCCGCAGACCATTACAACGCGACTTTTACTCCGCATACCGTTACAACGCATAGCGCCTTGGGGCGCTGGATAGTGGTAAGTATAATTTACTATTCTAACTCCAGTCCCCGTGGACCCTAGGGAAGGTGTTGGATAGTAAATTATACTTATTCCCTATCCTAGAGCGCCCCCCAGCACAATGCGTTGTAATGGTATGCGGAGTAATGGTCGCGTTGTAATGGGTCTGCGGAGTAAAAGATCCGTTGTAACGGGTGTATACCATGGAACTCCCTCCCCACCCACCTACGACTTACCCAGGATCACCTCACTTTGAGGAAACACCTCAAGACCTGGCTCTTCGAGCAGTAGCGGCACTCCCTCCCCCCCGCCCCAGCGCCTTGAGACCCTCACGGGTGAGTAGCGCGCTCTACAAATGTACTGATTTATTGATTGATGGCCAATACTGTGAGCTGACAAACAAATCACAAAAAGTACCTGATTATAATGTGTATGTTCCAGCGTGTTTGGAACTGAGTGCATGGCATATGAGAGCTATGCCTATATATTCCATCACAAACAGCCACCAAAAAACCCAAATGATGTCCCACTTATTTTATTCACTTCAGATAATCACACAGAGTGAGAGAGGAAATTGTACGTTACAAACCCTTATAGCAGTACTGAATGTGATAGCATGAATATGTTCACTAGTGATAGGGACATCTCAGTCCTGAAGAAAGCCATACTGTGGGCACTTTAGATGGCTGAAACTTGTAAACTGAGGATGTGGGATTTCATCACCATCTCATATCATACCCATCTATGGGGCATATTAGTAAGAACCTCATTAAAATTATCGCTGTTTTAGTGGCAGGAAACTGCCACTAAAACGGCGATAATGGGCTTGCTAATATGCATTATAGAATTCCAATAGCAGCCCAGGTTAGATGTCCTGCACATCTAACCTGGGCCTCTATTGGAAATCTATAACGCATATTAGCAAGCCCATTATCGCCTTTTTAGCTGCAGTTTCCTGCCGCTGAAACAGCGATAATTTTAATGAAGTTCTTGCTAATATGCCCCAATGTTTTTTATCTTACCCAAAGTTTCCATCAATACAATTGTCTTGAGTGGTGGGTAAACTTGAGGTCATTCTAATCCTCTGATCCCTCCAAACTCTGGAAAAAAACATTTGTGCTGAATTCAGGTTTCCACAACTATGACCTAGACCAAGTGGGCACCTATAAGGTAATTATTTCAATAGTGTATCTTACGTTGCAAAACCATTACAACTGACTCCCCTCTTTTAATTGATGGGGTAGGAGATACATCCACGTTGTGCCACATTTAAAAATTGTGCAATCCCTTTTGTAAAACAACCGTTGTTAGACAGATTACACACACCCATGTGTCAGACTCAGACAAAGAAAAAAGTGTGTGTGAGCGAGATGGCACCTCACGGGCGCACCACCAACGGGAACCTGGCAGGTACTCACCAGGATTGCCCTGATCTCATCTTTGGCACCATCAAGCTCAAAAGAAAAGATTTGTCCAAAAGCAAACAAACAATGTGTTTGTGAAAATATGCAGTGTAGAAGAACCACGAACAACACATATAGTGTCAAACTAAACATATAAACCACAAACAACACGGATCTTTAACTTTATTCTGTTTCTTTCGTGTTGGTTGTGGAGTCTTCACAACTATAAAAAACATATAAAAACACATAATTGTCAACCTGCCTTATAAAAACACCTGTTTAGGTGTAGGTAGACCAAAATGCACATAACTACACAATAGTTACCCTCAATCGGCCAACTTGACTCATACAGGCCGAGAGGACGGGACCCTTGTGGGTTTTTTTTGAGACTCCAGATGTAAGTCACTTCTCCTCCCCTTCGGTTATTTTCACTGCAAGGGATAGAGCATCACCAATTTACACACTTATTTTCTCTCTCTTCTATGATACATTCTAGGTTTTCACCTGCTTTTACTGCCGATTGTTAGATATACTCTATCTCTCCTTTCTTACTGCGACATTTGCATTTATATAAAGAAGGCCTTTCTCTATTTCGCTCATGGCCGGACCCACATATTCCACGAGTGTTCGTTAAGTGAAACAAAACCCCTCCATGTTGCGTAAGAGTTCCTATATGCCTGAAAGTTCTTCTTCCTATACCAAATCTTGGCCTCCATACTCCTTACCGATAGGTTGTCGGATATTCAGCGTTTCATCCGCCTGTATGCCTCCCCGGCCAAGACACCTTTCTTTATTTACACCCGACTTGGGTGCGTTCAAATGTCATGTAATTGACGTCTGACGTGCGTAATCACCTGGGGGCTGTGGACGTCATCGCCATCTTGGAACAGGAACAAACTCAGTCTATTCATTGGAAATACCGCTATCTTTGCAGTATCGCGAGATCTCGCGATCTCTTCAAGTTTTCCAATCAAAACTTTATTTATGTTTTACAGAGCGATCTTTCTCAATGGAAAACACGTTCAATCAATCAATCAATCATGGCATTTGTAGAGCGCGCTACTCACCCGGGAGGGTCTCAAGGCGCTGGGGGAGAGGGGTAAGTTACTGCTCGAACAGCCAGGTCTTGAGCTGCTTCCTGAAGGAGAGATGGTCTTGGGTTTGCCGTAGGTGGGTGGGGAGGGAGTTCCAAGTCTTGGCCGCCAGGTAGGAGAAGGATCTTCCTCCGGCGGTGGCTCTGCGGATGCGCGGTACGGTGGCGAGGGCGTGGCTGGTCGATCGCAGCTAACGGGTGGGCGTGTAGAAGGTCAAGCGGTCGTTGAGGTACTTGGGCCCCAGGTCGTGGAGAGCCTTGTGTGCGTGGGTGAGGAGTCTGAACTTGATTCTCTTGCTGACGGGGAGCCAGTGCAGGTCTCTCAGGTGTCCGGTGATGTGGCTGTGTCGAGGGATGTCCAGGATGAGTCGTGCGGAGGCGTTCTGGATGCGTTGGAGTCTTTTTTGAAGTTTGGCTGTGGTTCCGGCGTAGAGGGTGTTCCCGTAATCCAATCGGCTGGTGACGAGTGCCTGGGTGACGGTCTTCCTGGTTTCGGTGGGGATCCATCTGAAGATCTTGCGGAGCATGCGCAGGGTGTTGAAGCATGAAGATGAGACGGCGTTAACTTGTCTGGTCATCGACAGGGAGGAGTCCAGGATGAAGCCCAGGTTGCGTGCGTGGTCCGTTGGTTTGGGAGCGGTGCCCAGGGCCAGGGGCCACCAGGAGTCGTCCCAGGCGGAGGGTGATGATCCCAGGATGACTTCCGTCTTGTCTGAGTTCAGTTTAAGGCGGCTGTTTTTCATCCAGTCGGCGAGGTCTTTCATCCCTTCGTGTAGGTTGGCTCTGGCGGTGGTGGGGTCGTTGGTGAGGGAGAGGATCAGCTGGTTGTCGTCGGCGTAGGAGATGATGTTGAGGTTGTGTTGGCGTGCGATGGCTGCGAGGGGGCTCATGTAGATGTTGAAGAGGGTTGGACTGAGTGAAGATCCTTGTGTATGCCGCAGATGACTTTGGTGGCCTCAGATCTGAACGGAGGGAGGCGGACTCGCTGTGTTCTTCCGGCGAGGAACGAGATGATCCACTCCAGTGCTTTCTCTCTGATTCCGATGTTGCTGAGGCGTTGAACTAGGGTGCGGTGGCAGACAGTGTCGAACGCCGCAGAGAGGTCCAGGAGGATGAGGGCCGCTGTTTCCCCCGTTGTCGATCAGGGTTCTGATGTCGTCGGTGGCTGCGATTAGGGCGGTCTCGGTGCTGTGGTTGGCCCAGTACCCGGACTGCGAGGGGTCGAGGGATCCGTTCGTCTCGAGGAAGGCGGCAAGCTGTCTGTTGACGGTCTTCTCGATGACTTTGGCCGGAAAAGGAAGGAGCGAGATGGGACGATAGTTCTTGAGGTCGGTGGGGTCCGCTGTTGGTTTCTTCAGGAGGGCGGTCAGCTCTGCGTGCTTCCAGCTCTATCCGGGAAGGTGGCGGTGTGGAAGGAGGAGGTGATGATGTCTCGGAGATGGGGTGCGATGATGGCGTCGGCTTTGTTGAAGAGGTGGTGTGGGCATGGGTCGGTTGGTGATCCAGAGTGGATGGAGTTCATCGTGCGGGTGGTGTCTTCGGTGCTGATCGGGGTCCAGTTGCAGAGGGTGGTGGTGGTGGGCGTTGGTTCGGCGGTAGGGTGCGTGGTCTGTGCGTCGAAGCTGTTGTGTATGTCGACGATCTTGCGGTGGAAGAACGACGCGAGTGAGTTGCAGAGGTCTTGCGAGGGAGTGATGTAGTTGTTTCCGGCGCTGGGGTTGGAGAACTCTTTGACGATGCTGAAGAGTTCCTTGCTGTCGTGGGCGTTGTTGTCCAGTCGTTCTTTGAATGCCGTCTTCTTGGTTGTGCGGATCAGCTGGTGGTATTTGCGGGTGGCGTGCTTGAGGGCAGTCCTGTTGTCTGTGGTGTGGTCGAGCCGCCAGGCTTTCTCGAGGGTGCGGCAGTTCTTCTTGGAGTTCATTGGTGAACCAGGGGGTTTTCTTGCTGCCGGGTCTGCTGATAGGGTTCTTTAGTGGTGCGAGGTCATCGGCGCAGGCGGTCAGCCACTTGGTGAGGTTGCTGGCAGCTTCGTTGGGGTCCATTGTGCTGGTGGGGGTGTTCTGGTTGAGGGAGGCGGTGAGCTGTTCGGCGGTGATCTTGCTCCAGCTTCGGCGGGGAACCTGTTGCGGGTGGTGGTGGGCCGTAGTTCTTCTGAAGCTGAAGTGGACGCAGCTGTGGTCGGTCCAGTGGAGTCCGGTGGCATGGCTGACGGAGATGTGCTTGCTGGATGAGAAGACGGGGTCAAGCGTGTGGCCGGCGTAGTGGGTGGGGGTGTTCACCAGTTGCTTGAGTCCGAGGTTGGCGAGGTTGTCCAGCAGGGCGGTGGTGTTTCGGTCGTTGTTGTTCTCCAGGTGGAAGTTGAGGTCCCCTAGGAGGATGTAGTCGGCGGAGGGAAGGGCGTGCGGGCTGATGAAGTCTGCGATGTCTTCGCTGAATTGCGTGCGTGGTCCCGGTGGTCGGTAGATGAGGGTGCCTCGGAGGGTGGTCTTGGGGTCGGTGTGTATCTGGAAGTGCAGGTGTTCGGCGGCGGTGAAGGTTTCGTCGGAGTTAGTCGAGATGCGGATGGTGTTCTTGTGTACGATGGCGATGCCTCCTCCCGTCTGGTTGACGTGGTCCTCACGGGTGATCTTGTATCCGTCCGGGATGGCTATGGCGATGTCGGGCGCTGAGGAGGCGTTCATCCAGGTTTCGGTGAGGAAGGCGACGTCCGGTGCTGTCGCATCGAGCAGGTCCCAGAGTTCCACGGCGTGCCTGTGGACGGAGCGGGTGTTGAGCAGGATGCACTTCAGGTGGTTGCTGCTGGTGTTCGACTTGGCGGGGGTGGTGCAGGTCCTGTAGCAGGTGAAACGGCAGGCTTGGCAGGTGAAGGGTCCGTGGGTGCGTCTCGGGGTAGCTCGGTAGCAGGCAGGGTTCAGGCCGGTATTCAGTGCGTAGAGAGTGGCGGCGTCGTAGGTCTGTCAGGTATTCTTGCTTCGGCGGCTGGGGCCAGGGGTTATGGCGCTGGGTGCGGTCCAGGCGCGGACGGGCGCAGACGGGCTTGCCTTTGGCGCGCCTTCGGCGCACAATCGTCGCGCCCGCTGCCCGTGAACGCTGCGCGTGCGCGGGGGTGACATAAGAGGGCAGCCGGGAGGAGGGTCGGCGGCGGGTCGGCCAATGGGCTCTCGGGGGGGCGGGGCCGTAGGGAGGCAGCGGCGGGAAACTCTGGAGCTCTGGCGCGGGCGGGCGGCTCAGCGGCGGCTGGGTTGCCCGGGCGAAGGCAGGCAAGTGAAGGCAGCAGGAGGAGCGTGGGGGCGACCAGGCCACAGGAGTGGCACAGTGGACGCTCCCGAGGGGTGGACGCGGCTCCCTTAAGAGGGCAGCCGGGAGGAGGGTCGGCGGCGGGTCGGTCAATGGGCTGTCGGGGGCGGGGCAGGGCGGGGCGGGGCAAAGACAACTCCCTCAGGCTAGACAGATTGTATAGTTAAAATTTTTAAAATTTTGCCTAGTCACCGGTTCACAATGTCAATACAGGTTATATGCAGATTATAAATCTTATGATATATATTTTTGGAAGACTTGCAAAGACTGCACATAACCAAAGGCTATCTTTGTGAGTGGAACCGATCTTTATGAGTGGAACAAAACACTGCACCGCAAAGACAACTCACTCGGGCTAGACCGATTGCATAATTATAATTTAGGCCTAGCCACCGGCTCATATTGCCAACGCAAATAATTTCAAAAAATATGTTTTTTTAAAAGAATTTCAAAGATTGCACATAACCAAAGTCTCTCTTATTCAGTATTTTGTTACTTACTGGATAAAGATTATTAGGTATAGTAAGTGTCCACTCACATATAACCCCAATCCATATAGACCATATTTTTTGCATCCACCGCACACCTGTATTTTCTTCTTATTAGGTTCAATATCTATGCCTAATTTAAACAGGGCATCTGAGGGTTGTCTATTGCACAAAGTGTAGAGTGTATTATCTGGGAAACTTTTTCGCTTGAACATCTTCACTGATACACAGGAACTCCTAACCCTTTATCATGGTACACAATAGAGATTCCCTTAGTGTACTTTATTCCACTCCAGAAGTTCGTTAAGCCCCATTCTTTCACTTTTCTCCTGGAAAATCCATCTCAGCGTCCACGCGCAGCGGCCGCGCCGAAGGTGCGCCAAAGGTAAGCCCGTCTGCGCCCGTCCGCGCCTGGACCGTGCCCAGCGCCAGACCCCCTGACCCTCGCCGCTCCCAACCCTCTAGAGTCACATATGATGCGATACTCTCCTCGCCCTCAACCCCGGACGCACCCCACTATGCTGCGAAGCTACCCCAGGACGTACCCACGGCCCATTCGCCTGCCTCTCCTGCAAGTTCAACTGCTTCAGGACCCTCACCAAACCCACTTCCTCCACACACAGCTCCGAACCCAACCGCCTGAAATGCATCCTACTGAACACCCGCTCGGTCCACAGACATGCAACAGAACTCTGGGACCTAATCGACACTGCGTCACCTGACATCGCCTTCCTTACTGAAACATGGATGAACGCATCTTCTGCCCCCGACATCGCCATAGCCATACCGGACACTTACAAGATCATTCTAAAAGACCGCACCAATCAAACTGGAGGAGGCATCGCCATCGTCCATAGAAACACCATCAAAATCACAACAAGCTCTGACGACAATCTTGCAACCGCCGAACATCTCCACTTTCAGATCCACACCGACCCCAGGACCACCCTTAGAGGCACCCTCATTTACAGGCCTCCAGGCACACGATCTCAATTCAGCCCGCACGCCCTCGCCTCCGAGAACTACATTCTTCTAGGAGACCTCAACTACCACCTTGAAAACATACTCGACAACAACACCACCACCCTTCTGGACAACCTGTCCAATCTTGGACTCAAACAACTTGTTGACACCCCCACTCACACAGCCGGACACACGCTCGACCCTATCTTCACCTCCAGCAAGCACATCTCCTTCGATCGCACTACAGCTCTCCACTGGACGGATCACAGCTGTGTTCACTTCAGCTACAAAACCACCCTGTCCCACAACCATCCACAACCCATTCCCCGGAGAAAATGGAACAAAATCACCACCGACCAACTCCTCACATCACTCAACCAAAACCCTCCCACCCTAGCAATGGACCCAGACCAAGCGGCCACCAACCTCAGGCAATGGATTACCCACAGTGCGGACGAACTAGCACCCCTGAAAAAGCACCAGTTGAAATCATCCAGCAAAAAGGCTCCCTGGTTCAATGATGACCTTAAAAAATCCAAGAAGACATGCTGCACCCTGGAGAAGAATTGGAGATAAGACCCAACCTCAGACAACATGGCCTCCCTCAAGACAGCCACCCGCAAACACCACCAACTGATTCGATCCGCCAAGAAATCAGCATTCAAGGGCCGTCTCGACAACAATTCTCATAACAGCAAGGAACTCTTCAATATCGTCAAAGAATTCACCAACCCTACCGCAGCATCCAACGACATCCCTCGCTCCCAAGACCTCTGCGATGCGCTATCCTCCTTCTTCTACAACAAAATTGCCGACATCCACAACAGCCTCAAGAATACTCCCAGTGATCAACCCGCCCCACCCCCTTCAGATCCCACCCCTCCAACTAACAACCTCAGCGCCTGGAACCCAATCACCACTGAAGACACCATTCGCCTCATGAACTCAATCCACTCTGGCTCGCCTTCTGACCCCTGTCCCCACCACATCTTCAACAAAGCTGACTCCATCATCGCACCCCAACTCCGCGATGTCATCAACTGCTCTTTCAACTCTGCCACCTTTCCAGAAATCTGGAAACACGCCGAACTCAGCGCCCTTCTGAAAAAACCCACAGCAGACCCCTCAGAACTGAAAAACTACCGACCCATATCCCTCCTCCCTTTCCCGGCCAAAGTCATCGAGAAAGCCGTCAACAGCCAACTCGCCGCCTTCCTTGAATCCAAAAACTCCCTGGATCCCTCACAGAACGGCTTTCGAGCCAAACACAGCACCGAAACCGCCCTCATTGCGGCGACCGACGACATCCGAGCACTCCTGGACAACGGAGAAACAGTGGCCCTCATTCTACTCGACCTCTCCGCCGCCTTTGACACTGTCTGTCACAGCACCTTCATACAACGCCTCAACAACATCGGCATACAAGGAAAAGCCTTGGACTGGATCATCTTGTTCCTAGCTGGGAGAACCCAGAGAGTCCGACTCCCCCCATTCTACTCAGAGGCCACCGAAGTCATCTGCGGCGTACCTCAAGGTTCCTCACTCAGTCCCACCCTCTTCAACGTGTACATGAGTGCTCTCGCCTCCATCGCACGTCAACACAACCTCAACATCATCTCTTACGCCGACGACACCCAGCTAATCCTTTCCCTCACCAAAGACCCCAACACCGCCAAAACCAATCTTCACGAAGATATGAAAGAAGTAGCCGAATGGATGAAACAGACCGCCTAAAACTCAACTCAGACAAAACGGAGGTGCTCATCCTAGGATCCTCCCCCTCAGCTTGGGACGACTCTTGGTGGCCTTCCGCTTTGGGCTCAGCACCCACACCCACAGACCATGCACGTAACCTTGGCTTCATTCTAGACTCCTCTCTCTCAATGTCCAGACAAGTCAACGCCGTCTCGTCCTCCTGCTTCAACGTCCTTCGCATTCTCAAAAAGATCTTCCGCTGGATCCCCCTCGAGACAAGAAAGACTGTCACCCATGCACTGGTCACGAGTCGACTGGATTATGGCAACACACTTTACGCCGGAATTACAACAAGATTACAGAAAAAGCTCCAGCGCATCCAAAACGCGTCAGCGAGACTCATATTAGACATCCCGCGCCAAGAGCACATCACCGGACACCTAAAAAACCTCCACTGGCTTCCCATCAACAAAAGAATTACTTTCCGCCTTCTTACCCATGCACACAAGGCCCTTTATAATCTAGGACCCGAATGCCTCAACACCCGACTGTCCTTCTACAATCCCACCCGCCAACTAAGATCATCCAATCAAGCCCTCGCCGCAGTCCCGCGCATCCGAAAATCCACCATGGGTGGCAGATCCTTCTCCTTCCTGGCTGCCAAGACCTGGAACTCACTCCCCACCCACCTCCGCCTTACTCAGAACCACATCTCCTTCAGAAAAGAACTGAAAACCTGGCTATTCGACAAACAGTGAACCCCTCCCTCTAGCGCCTTGAGACCCTCTGGGTGAGTAGTGGGCTATATAAATGCCCGAACTTGAACTTGAACTTGGTGGTAAGCAGCCGTCCTACTGATCTGGAATCTCCTGTCACTTTTTCTAACACCAACCACTTGAATGTGTGTTTATTACTGTGACAATGTTGAACTAACTTTGTGGTCAATTTTCCTACCCGGATAGTGCTTACATGTTCCTGAATCCGCGTTTTTATTTTGCGTGTGGTTAGTCCAATGTATTGTAAACCACATTCGCAGTCTAGCCTATATACCACATTAGTGGTATTACAGTTACTAAACTGCCTCAAAAACCATTCATTGCCAGATTGTAGCTTTACACTTGTCACCTTAGATGTTAAAGGGCAAACGGAACATGTATCACAAGGGTAATGTCCAGGAAGGACCGTACTGTTGCTTGCTGCATTACAAAGTTGTGTACGTGTATGCACCAATTTGTCTTTAAGATTGCATGAACGCTTGAAAGAAAACCTGGGTGGCGGCATTTTAAAGTCTTTATTGGACAGCAGCGACCAGTGCTTCCGTATTGACTGCCTTATTTTTGTAGCTAATGGATCAAATGTCATTACTACTGGAAGACATTCCTCCTTTTCCTTGTGTTTAACTTCCAAAAGTACACTTCTGGGTGTATTTAGTGCTCTCTTCTTGGCTTGTTTTATGATTTTTGCAGGGTAATTTCTTTTCTCCAATTTATCACACAGAACCTGTGCTTGCTCATTATAAACCTCCGTTGTAGAGCAGTTTCTCAAATACCGAAGGAACTGCCCCACCGGCAAGTTGTCTCTAATTGCCCTCGGATGGTATGAATCATAGGACAGCAAAGAGTTCCTGTCGGTGGGTTTCTGATGGACACTCATCCTCAGGCCACCCTCAATGGCTTTAATATCTAGATCCAGATATACCGCTGAGTTGTGGCTATAGGACCAAGTGAAGCGAAGGCTATGATCTTGCACATTAAGCCAATTTAAGAATTCCAGTAATCTGGATTCCTCTCCAGTCCAAATACAGAGCACGTCGTCTATATATCTCCTCCAAAGACGCACATGGTCTTTGAAGGGATTGGTGGAAGGATGGACGACGTGCTCTTCAAATTGGCCCACATATATGCAGGCCAGACTGGGCGCCATTGTAGCCCCCATAGAGGTCCCTGTGGTCTGCAGGAACAACTTGTCCTTGTAACTGAAAAAATGTATTGTTAAGGCCAGTTGGATGCATTGCAATACAAACATTAACGGTGCATCATAATACCATTCCTGCATCCTCAAGACACGCGCTGCTGCCACCAGTGCTGCGTCCTGCGGGATGCAGGAATACAGCGACTCAATATCAATGGTCACCAAAATTTCTTCAGATGGATCAAATGTCATTTCTTCGATTATATTTAGGATGTCCATAGTGTCCTTCACATAGGATCTCTGAGTGACAACGGAGTCCCGCAGAAAGTGGTTCGAGAACCGATTGTATCCCAGACACAATCGGCCTGGGCAGTCTTATGTATTTTGGGCAAAATATAAAATGCAGGAGTCCTGGGGTTCGTATTCACCAGGAACTCCGCTTCCTTAGAAGAGATCCACTTCTTCTCCCTCGCCTCTCCTACCATCTCTTTTATGGTCTTTAATAATTCAGGGGTAGGATCTTTAATGAGTGGCTGGTAGTTTGCACGGACGTTGAGTAGGCGGTAGACTTCTGTCTCATAATCGCAGGTGTTAAGCACAACCACCGCTCCACCTTTATCGTCATTTTTTATCGTCAAGTCAGGATTATTCTGCAAACTTTTCACAGCTTCCCAGTCAAGTTTGGACATGTTTTTATAGTTTGTATTTCTCTCTTTTGTTTCTAGTAATTCTATGTCTTGCAGGACTTTAGCCTCGAACACTGCAATTTCAGGGCCCAGCGTCCCACTGGGTGGAATAAAGGTTGATGGTTTCCTTAAGTTGGTATTAAAACTACCCCGATCGTCCTGTTGTTGATTTGCAAAAAACGTTTTCAGTTTGATCTTTCGGTCCGTCTCAAAGAACTCCACTCTACACTTAAAAGAGCCATGGGTAGGTGTGGGGACAAACCCCAACCCTTTGTTTAATACTCGATCCTCACTTTCTGACAAGGTGTAATCTGACAGATTTACCACAATGTTATTCATAACTGTTGTCTGCCTCTGCTCCGTGTTTGTCGTGGGGAGTAGGTCTGCCATTGAGGTGGAGGACGATTGCCCTGTCCCCTCCTCTTCCTGCTTGCCCTGTCCCCCTGTTGGCCCATTGACCCTGTACTAAAAAAGAGCGCAGCAGTACTCCAAGATCAGCGTTGTTTTGTTCCTGTGGAGTAAACCTTACTCTGTTAGCTTGAGGCCTATCCTGCACGTCCTCGCTGGATGTGTTATCGAATGTCCAGTTTGCTGGGGTACGTTTCTGTTGCTGTCTACCACCCCAATTATGTGTTTTTATATGTTTTTTATAGTTGTGAAGACTACATTTGTCCAATGCAGTGGCTTAAATTGTGACGCCCTGAAGAAATTGCCTAAAACTTTGAGATGGCAATGAAACATGTCGGCTGCAAGTAGAGTATGGTTGGATAAGTAGGAGCCATACTTACTTTTTTAGGGTCCACAACCAACACGAAAGAAACAGAATGAAGTTAAAGATCCGTGTTGTTTGTGGTTTATATGTTTGTTTTGACACTATATGTGTTGTTTGTGGTTCTTCTACACTGCATATTTTCACAAACACATTGTTTGTTTGCTTTTGGACACATCTTTTCTTTTGAGCTTGATGGTGCCAAAGATGAGATCAGGGCAATCCTTGTGAGTACCTGCCAGGTTCCCGTTGGTGGTGCGCCCGTGAGGTGCCATCTCGCTCACACACACTTTTTTCTTTGTCTGAGTCTGACACATGGGTGTGTGTAATCTGTCTCACAACGATTGTTTTACAAAAGGGATTGGGCAATTTTTAAATGTGACACAACGTGGATGTATCTCCTGCCCCATCAATTAAAAGAGGGGAGTCAGTTGTAATGGTTTTGCAACGTAAGATACACTATTGAAATAATTACCTTATAGGTGCCCACTTGGTCTAGGTCATAGTTGTGGAAAGTATATGTTGAGTGGAGGGCGACCTATGACCTTATTTTCCCTCTAAGCTCCTTGTTGTTAGTTACTGAAATCAGGTTTCCCAGCACACCCAGGAATAGGAACTCTATGACAGAGCAGGCCTCTAACTTGAGTTAGTTGGTGAGGGTTCTTTTAAACACCTAAAGGCAGCCGCGGTCTGTGCAGGTAAGAGCGGTGGGGCAGTGAGTCCGGATAAAGGAGGATGCCAAGGGACAACATAGAGGGAAAATTAATTATGTATTAAAAGTCCCCTCTGCATTGGTCCTCAAAATCCCCCCTTACCCGGTCCCATTGCCCCACCACTGTTACCCTGAACAACCGCGGCTGCCTAAAGGGTTTCTCAACGCACTTGTGCGCAGGGCATCTCAGGATGTTTTGAACTTTGTTAGAGAGTTACTTTTCATTAGTTTGTTTTATTCAATTAGGGAAGAAAGGTGAGCCTTTACTCTTTGTCTCTTTTTTATTCTCTGCACTCTCAAAATAACCATGCTGGAGTTTAGATGGTGAATGAGCAATAAAGATGTCTTTAAATGTTGTTTTTATCTGGTAATAGTTGCTGGGCTTTCAAAGCCAGAGGTCCAATCTCAGGCAATACACTCTGAAGAATGATTGTTCATTCTTTTAACATGGAGATTGGTGTTTGCTATCTCTAACTGCAAAGCAAGATCATTTTGTAATATGGACAATGTCACAATCTTTCAGGGGTACAGTAGATGTCATATTTTCTTACTCATATATAACTAACTGTAAATTAACTGCACAAATGGTAAAGACTATGTGCGAGATGTAGGTGGCCCAATACCAGTCGGTAACGGCCGAAATTACCGAATTTCAGCCATTACCGACCGGTATTGGGCATTATGGATGTAGGGGGCCCTAAATTGCAAATTCGGTAATTTACCGATTACCGATTCCTTAAAATACTGAATCGGTAAATTACCGAAATTGCAATGTAGGGACCACTCAAATGAGTGCTTTCCCCTTTTTGGGATTCGTTATTTACCACCAACTAAAAGTTGGTGGTAAATACAAGAAAAAAAAAAACAAAAAGCAATTTCATGCAAATTGGTTCAGTGCCATGTATGTCTGCAACATGTGCACCCATACACAATTGAGGGGTGCAACAGGGTGTCAAAGTGACACCCTGCTACCCTTCAATGTATTCCCCCTTTTCGGTAATTTACATTCATTCCTATGGGCCTAATAACGATTCGTTAATTATTACCGAATTATTAGCTACATCCCATTTACCTATTCTTAAATACCGAATCGGTATGATTCGGTATTTAAGAATAGGTAAATTGAGATTACCTACATCTGGCCCTAAATCAGCAGTTTGTAAAGTGCAAAAGAAGCACATTATTTTGCACTTCTGAAGTGTGCTGGAAATAAGATGTTATTAGGATCATTTGTGTGGAAAATGGGCACCACCAGACACATACTACACCCTTATTTCTGTCCCGATTTGCTCTGGGTTTCGCTTGGAGTTTTCACGATCCCTATGTGTTATGTTATGTTATCAAACTTTTGTATAGCGCCTGACTCACCCAGGGGCATCTCAGCGCTACTAAGGCAAAGAGAACGAGGAAAGAGAGGAGTATCACCAGCCGAAAGGTTAGAATAGGAAGTCTTTAAGTTGTTTCCTGAAGATCAAATAGGAGGAACATTTATGTAGGGGCTCTGGTAATGAGTTCCATTATTTAGGAGCAACATAAGAGAAAGCTCTGCCCCACGATCGAATACGTCGAATACGAGGGATCTTTAACAAAGCCATAGCATTTGATCTCAGGTTGCGGCAGGAGGACTGCATAAAGAGTTTCTTTTGCCAATAGACAGGACCTGCACCATTAATGGATTTGAAGGTGAAACAGCAGATCTTAAAGAATGATCTCTTTTTCACTGAAAGCCAGTGAAGTTCTCTGAGCAGTGGGAGGGATGGGGATCCTGGAGGATGGTTTAAGACCATCTTAGCCGCAGTGTTTTGATTAACCTGAAGTTTTGCTCTCAGAGTGTCACCCACTTCTGCCAATAAGGCATTGCCGTAGTCCAAGTGACTCACCACAATCGCCTGGACCACTGCTCTACGGTGGTTCACCGGCAGATATGGGATAATTCTGCGAAGGAGACGAAGGCTGTAGTAGCAGGAAACAATTATGTTTTTAACATTATCCTTCATAGTTAGCTTGTCATCCACTTGTAGTCCCAAACTCCTCACTGAAAGTGAGGGTTTCGGGGCCTTCCTTTGCTGAGCAGGCCACCAATCGGCCATATTGAGATTATTAATTCTTCCCAGAATCATAAACTCAGTTTTTCCTGGGTTAAGCTGGAGAAAACTTTCTGTCATCCAGCTTGAGATAGCCATCATACCAGCCGAAAAATGTACTCTCTCCTCGTTCAAATTTGAACCCATGGGGAAGATCAGCTGGGTGTCGTCAGCATATGATATAATCTCAAACCCAAAAGGTTGAACAATTTTGGCCAAAGGCGTTGTATATACGTTAAAAAGGGTAGGGCTCAGACCTATGGCTTCAGTGATGTGACATTGGTGGCAGCAGCTCCACTCTGATAATTGTTATCGCACTACTGCATGCAGTGTCTCCGACCCATGTGCTTTACACACTCAAGGTCATGCAGCATGAGCTTGGAATACAGCCAGGTTTATCAACTTTAAAGTCAGACACACAGAGGAGGTGACAACCAGGAACTGACTTTTTTCTCTGCGTATTGTTCTAAGAGACAAATGCTCTCTCTGCTTTACTTATAAGCACTGAAAGAATATGCTTTTCTCATTACTGGGTCAGAGTCCAAATAAGTGACCATCCATAGAGTGGTAATACCTGCATCAGTACATATAGATTTTTTTTAATTCTAATATATAATATTTATATTAAAAGAAGATTTAGGGACAGATTTACTAAACTTTCATGCAACACAAGGCAGCAAGGAAAGCTGCACTGAGTGAGAGAGCAAAGAAGCTCCTTATCTACAAAATAATTGAACATTTCTGCTCCTTACTCTGGCATTGTGTGCCTCCTAGATCTATACAGGCTATGTAGGCACCATTTCACCATAATGAAAGGATGCCTATGCTACAGGCAGTATTGTGTTTGTGCAGGAAGGATCACATTCCTGCACAATAACAATCTTTAGGGGCGTTTTCCTCTTTCTGTGCGTGCTGCAGAATGAAACACATCTGAAAAGAGGAAATAACAAAGGGAAATAAAGATAGTTTTCCTCAATCCACCTTGCTTGGCAAGTCATAGCATCTCGGCACATTCCCTGGTCCACACTCTTTCAAAATCGTGGAATGCAGCAAAATCCATTGCAGAATGCATGAGAACGCCCATGATCCACTCATGTAATGATTCCCAAGTGGAAATGTAACATAATGCAGCACAAGCGGCTGCTTTGCTTTACATTTCTATACAAATCCATGCAAGGGCATGGAAATCAGGGTGTGGTCAGATTTGTAAATAATACTAAAACCTTTGCATTGTATTTGTCATCACTCTAAATATTTTCTTTTCTCCAAGCATTTCTTACTTTCCATGTGTGCTCTAATTAACAATATTTTTAAATTATGTGTAATCACAGAATTTTGTAGTGGAAGGGTACACTTCGAGTCCAAAACCCATGCGGTACATTACAGAGACGGCTTTGCACTATAGTGCGTAGCACAAGGCAGACAAAAGTTCTGCAGCTCAATGTTAGACCTGGCACCTTGGCGTGGGTCTCCCTTCCACTTTTTGATACTGTGCCTCATGTGTCTTGCTGGTGTTAGCTGCTCAGAGCACTGTGCACTGCCAATCAGTGCCACAGTGCAAGTGCTCTCTGTATAAAATGTATATGTTGATTGGATTCCATGATTGGCTTTTTTGTTTACTGTCAGACCCCAGTAAAGTGCACCAGGATTGCCCAGGGCTTGTAAATCCAAATGCTGCTAGTGGGCTTGCAGCACTGGCTGTGCCACCCACAGAAGCAGCCTTGAAAAATGTGTCTAAGGTCTGCCATTGCAGAGCCTGCATGTAGTCTGGTACTGTCATGCTGACTGGGCAAGTGCACACACTTGCCAGCCCCTAAACCTTCCCTTTACTTCATATGAGTCACCCCTATGGTAGGCCCATGGGCAGGGTGTATTGTAAGCATAAGGTAGGACAAGCCCTGATGTGTGTGGCATGTCCTAATAGTGAATTACAGCCATTTTCGTTTTTCACTATTGCAAGGCTACTTGTTCTCATAGGCCAGAATTGGCTGTGGAATTGTTACATCCTATGATCCTAAAGTTTATTTTAATGTTCTGTGTTTGCAAATACCACTTTTAGAAAGTTGGTGTTTGCTTGCCTAACCATTTCAGCCCGCCTCTGATATGATGTGTATCTGGTGTCTGGTTTCTGTGAGTGACAGGGCTGGGGAATTCCAGGAGACAGGCTGGACAGCCAGGTGGTGAATAGGAAGATTACATCAGGATGGGTGGGAGGAGTGCCCCCTGACTCTGAATAGGGCTGTGCTCTGACACCACAATGCTGGCTCCACCTCCTGTGGAGCATCTGATGTCTCTGCCCTGCACCCTGAAATGTCAACAAAATGCTCAAGAACTGGACTGAACTAGGCAAAGGCCCCCTGGCCTCAAAGAACAAAAGATTTGTGGTATAAATATGGGAGCCCTGGTCCTAAGAAATTAGATCCTGCTTGAACGAAGAAGAACCTCTGCCCGACATGAAGGAACTGGGAAAGCTGCAAGGAGGAGTACTGTCCCTGAACTGGGGGATTGGGCTGCAGTGGTTGCCTTGCTGCGAGAGGAGAGGAAAAGGCTAAAGAGACTTTATTCAACTTGTGCTTCTGAAGATCTCCAAGGGCGTGTGGGTAAGCTTGCCCCCTGAACGGAGTCCCAGGACTATTGGACTCCTCCTGCCTTCAAGAGCTGCTGAAAACTGCCCCCTCACTGTGCCACTTGAACCGCAAATTCAGTGCGCCTCGCAAAACCTCTAAACCCACTGTGAAGCCGTGACCCATGGCCACCCTGCACCGTGCGCCTCCGCTCTGTTTACGTGCCGTAGCTAGCACCGTCCGCAGAAGGGCCGCCCGCACACCGCTTCACCTCCCCCCCTGCGAACTGCATTTCTCGCCATACTGCTGCCGCTGGCAGTCGAGTGACCGAGCGCCCAGCAAGGGTGAGGACGATCCGTACGCTCGCCGCGTGCCGGTCGCCCTGCACTGCACGGCTCGAATTGACAGGCAGTCTAGCTCTTCAAGGTACGGCTCGAACGCCGCTGCGTCCAGTGAACTCCTCAACGCCGGGACCGTCCGCCTCGATCCCTATAGCCCCCGCTCAACGCCTGGCCTAGAACGCCTGCCCCGAGCCGGGCCCGCATCAAAGAGAGGCCGACCCCGCACCCGACTCACCTTCACCCCCGACAACACACCCTCCGAGCGGGACTCAATCGAAGGTACGAATCGCACTGTGACTGTGTGCGCACCGGACTAGAGAGTCGGTAGCATGTATTTTTAACTCTTTCCAAGTACGATCTTTCCTGAGAGAGCCGCACAGATGGCGCGAAGCGCACAGAACAAGAAACTACGCTTTTTAAACACGAACTGAATTGCTAATAGTATTGTGGTCCATTTCAAACGTTATTTGGTCTTGTGGTAAGCCTTACATAAAGTATAATTATTTTTGATAAACCTAGTATGGTATTCTTTTGTGGTGTGTCCCTGAGTACTGTATTTGATCACAAATGCTTAACAAGTAAACGCTTCTGAGATAAGCCTTGTCTGCTTGCGCCACACTACCTAGTGGGTGAGCAGGGGTTATTTTAGAGGGTGATCCCCTTAACCTGACTAGAGGAGAGGGTCTCTGCTTGTCACAAGTACTTACCTGTGCCAACCAGAGACCCCCAATTCTAACACTCAAACAGAGAGCAAAACAGAATATCTTCAAAATGGTGCTGTTCTGTTCTCTCTCTCTCTCTCTCCGATACAACACAGCTCATAAAATGTAGTTGTGTCAATTCTTTAGTTATCTCTAGGTCTTTCTATTTGTTCATATCCATTTCTCTTTGTCTCTGTCTGTCTCTATGTGCCTGGGTCTAGCTATTTTTATGTTTTTATTGGTCTCTTTCTGTCTCAGTCTGTTACACTCTTCATTGTGCCTCAGTTTTCTCTGGTCCATCCCTAAGTACCCTTTTGGGTTTACATTACTTAATTTTTGTACTCTCCAAACAACTGGAACTGTCTCTGATACATTACCTATTTTCTGTTATATTTGTACCACTGTATACCAGAACTTTCTTCTCTTCTCCTTAATCCTACAAAAATTCCATGTGAAGTGTGAATGTGCCCTGCTCTAAGGCTGAAGCATAATACTTATTTTTTACATTAATTTCTCTATGTTTAAATGAAAAGCACAATTTTGCTCAGATCTCTGAATTGCATTTCTTTTTCAAGCAGATTGCCTACTTTGTGAGCAGTGTTTTGCTGCTGGCACCACGCAATGCTCAGGTATCTTCAAGCAATGCTCTCCTGATGTCACTCACTGCATCAAAGGGCTGGAGAACAACACATTTGGTGAGTGTCACATGCCACATATCTGTAACATTACTCTATCCTCAACATTCTGGCCAGTGCTTAATTTGTCAAATAATTAGGCCTGGGTGGTGAACCCTGCTCCGTTTGCGGAGGTTGCGGAGTTTTATGCACTCCACGCTCTGTGGAGTTTGTGAGTGCAGAACACACCACTTTGCATAGTGCAGCAGAGTTGTTTTCCCAGTTGCTTTCGCAAATGGTAAGTTCGCAAGCGCGAGCTGCTGCTCGTGTAGAATTTGTGCACTCTGCAACTTGCAGAACTTCGCAGAGTTTTTGTCACTTCGCAGGGTTCTGCATAGAAAAACTCCACGAACTACGCCCAGGCCTTACAATAATAAGTACCAGGCCCCAAGATATTTCTTAGGAGGCCACTGCAGCTCGCACCACCTGTGGTCCTTGTCAGCCCTGCCAGATACCTGTACCAATGGCACACTTACATGAATGAATGAATGAATATATGAATGAATTAATGAATGCATGAATGACTGAATAGTGAGATTTCTTGAGCTCACGGCTACTCCGAGGAGTGTTCTGGCACTGACTGGAATGTAAGAGGTCAAAGTAAGAGGGGATTATAGAGTGAAGAGCCTACATACCATTACAGTCCTAAAAGTATGACAGTTGGGACTACACTAGGTGAACCAAAGCTGTAATTCACTAAAGAGGCCTAATAATGGTGTAATAGGATTGTGGTGCTTGTGTTCCCTTCTGGAGAGTGCCATACCTGGTAGCTTGAGATGGATTGTTCTCATGGTTAATAGCTCAGTACTGATTTGCACAAGACAGGTGTTTGTATGGAGTGGCACAGTGGGCATACAATGATGGGTTGGAAACCGACCTGAAGCTATTGAAAGTGGTTTAGAATTGTGGAAAAAGGTATGGGAGGTGCAAAGTGTGACACCACATTTAAAAACAATTCAGAATTCTACTTACAAATGGCATTTGGAGGATAAACACTAACATATATCTATTTTCACACATTACACACTTGTGTTTTCTTGGTTTGACTGTTTCATCCAGAATCCTTCAAGGTTCCCATGTCTGCTCAGGAACTAATACTGATATCTGTTTTATGTTTAATCAAAACATGCATTTGTGCCAACAGGAGGTAATGCAATTGTAACTGCGTTCAAGGACTGTCTGAATCCCTCCCATCAATTAGCCTGTGGAAGAGAGTTCTACTTACAAAACTCTGTGTTCTCTTTCCGGATCAGTAGAACATGCTGTGACTCTGAGTTCTGCAACAGAGAGGATGTGGAAGGTATGTATGAGAGTGTGCACAGACTTTAACATTTGTTACACAGGTAGGGTGCAGGGTAGATGAAGTCTCTGTGACTCTAACACCGGTAACAGAGAGTATGTGCATGGTATATGCAGGCTGTGACTTCCACATCTGTACCGAAGGGATTGTACAGGGTAGAGGCAAGACGGTGGCCACGCTGCCGGCCGTGTAAGCTGGCTTACTGACACTCCTCAGGTCAACCTCTCCCACCCCTACCTGGTCTTTATAAAACTGGACTTTTACTGGGCATGATTTGGCGGCTTTGGTTGTGGTGTTGTAATATGGGAACACCCTCAAGACTGTATCACGCCAGTCCCCTCTTCCTTTCGGAAGTAGACAGCTTCTGAAACATGCCTACTGCCTCCGAAGTCAACAACGAGAGGCGCAAAGAGCCACGGGCCACCCACAGCAGCGCATCCCGCAAAGTCCACAAATCCCGCAAAGGCAACCGGCGATGGTATTGGAAGCGGTACTGGAGTACGGAGTGTGGCTGGTGGTGTGCCCTAGACTCAGGCGAACAGACAAGAAGCAGAGGAGCCCCCACTCATGGTAGGCAAATGGTGCGCACGCTCTTCAAGGCACAGGCTGTGAGAACTAAACAGGCTACAGAGATTGTGGCCAATGGTGGTACTAGAATGATGGGGGACCCCTCGCAACCCCAGTAAGCACTCACCCAGGTTATCTTTTCTACTTCTCCCTGTAATGGTAATGAGGTGAGTGCTGGAAGCAGGGCTGCAGGGGATGAGTGTAGGGAGATCATAGAGACCACAGAGTCTTGGGAAAACTCGGACATCGTGGTGGGGCCACATGTTGGGGGTGCAACACCAGTAACTAACAAAATAAAAAAGACTCCTAAGGAGGTTAGAATCTTCCAAAATGCCCAGGTAGAAAAGGGGGCGATTGACAGAAACCATGGAGGAAGATCCAGGGGGAATGATGAAACAGGGAGCTTGAATCCCCGGTTGGGGGAGCAAGGAGAAGGCCGGTACAATTCTGGACCTAAAAAGGAGGGAGACTCTGGAGACAAGTTTTATTCAATGTCAGATCCCTCCAGCTCCCCTGGGGATGAGAGCATGGGAATTGGTTCAGAAGAAGAAGAATTAAGCCATGCCGATGAGAGTGACACAAGCAGCCTGCAATTGGAGGATGACACAGGTAGAAATTCTGCAGGTGGTCCATCTACGGTTCGTATACATAGAGAGTACGGGAAGATCTCTGCAAATAAATCTAAACACCCGGCTGGGTCATTAGTATGGGACTATTCTTTCTCCCCTAATTTAGACAGTAGTGAGGCGGCTGATGGAGGGGCGCCTCGGGGGCCGCGACATTGGAAAACCCAAAAGAAGTCTTGCTCTCCATTATTTATCATAGTATCATGGCCCACAGGGAGGAGACTCGGACAGAGAGCCTGAGGACCCATGGCGTATGACGTAAACTTCAAAACTCTATACGTAGTCCTGCTCAGAGTTTGCAGTAAGAATTGGAGAGGCAGAAGCCTGGATCTCAACACTGGAGGATGAGCTTGCTATACTGAGAACGCTCACTGATTCCCTAAATGCACAAAAGGAAGACACAACCTGGATATTAACTGACCTTGAAAATCATGCAGGAAGGAACAATTTGTGGGTTCTGGGTGTTCCAGATGGCATGGAGGGAACTGATATCCACAATTTCATGGCAGAACTTTGTACGGAGGCATTCCCTGAACTCACACAGTGGGACTGGAAAGTTGAGATGCAGAGGGCCCATCGACTTCCCTTCAATCAACATAAAAGAATGGGACAATCCAGAAACCCAGAGCTATTACGATCTGTTTGAGTAACTTTTTTGCCCGGGAAGCAGTATATGATTTGGCTAGATCAGACCGGAAAAGGGAAGGAAAGGGATGCACATTTTTTGTAAGGCCCGACTTCTGTCATGGGACAGTAGAGAAAAGATGACAGTTGCAGCAACTGATCGCATTGCTTCAGTCAAAGGGAGAGCAGGTTTTTTTGCTCACTCCAGCCAAACCAAAAGTTATTTGTAAGGGCCAAGCACAGTTTTCTACTTCCGAAGTACAAGCAAAAGAATTTTTGCAATTGATTAAGGGAGCTATGTAAATATTATCTTGTTTTCGCATATGATCTGATTAGCTGATGTTTATTTCGGAAGCTAAGCAGCTTTGGGGGAGAAGGGGTCCCAGAGGGCTGGGGGTTGCCAGCTTCTCATCATTGGGGACCCTTGGTCCTTATGCCTCAGCAAGTGGGAGGTAGGGGGTTTGGGGGCGGAAAGCGGGGTAGGGTAGCGGTGGTCGGGAGGGGTCTGGGAGGAAGGGGGCAAAAATCCGAAAAAAAGAAATATTGTGGAAGAAGGAGGAGCATCACATAATTAGAGTGTGCAGAGCGGGGAATTTTGAGGAAAGGGGCAGCATGGTGAAGGGAAATATATAGACGGAGAAGGGCCTGTGAGAACCTGGGGGGTGACCTGTGCTTTGGGAATGGGTAAGGTTAATATATGTACTATTAATGTAGGGGGTCTAAATGACAGGAGTAAATGAGCCTGGGTTGCTGCGGTTTTGAAAATGGAAGGGCTTGACATAATTAGTCAGCAAGAAATACATGTCCCATGAGGAAAACAGGAAATCCTGATGATTAGTGGCTACACTGGCTGCATGCTTTACCCAAACTTCTAATACAAGAGGGGTTGCTGTACATGTTAAAAATGGTGTGGGGCCTGTCATTTGGGTAAAGGAGGATAAATGGGGCAGATGGGCGATTGTGGTATTACCGATGGGCCTGACAATCTGTACTACCTAGGGGTCACACCAGGATGAACCGAACATTTTTAATGATCTGGACACTGAACTGGCAACCTGGCCAGAACCATTACTTATTTCTGGGTATCCGAACATTAATCTTGATGTGTGCTGGGATCCTAGATCAAAATATTAAGGTAGGAAGCCATTGGTATAAAGCTTTGGTGGAATTAAAGACGAACTTTGATTTAGTGGACGTATGGGGTGTAAATCACCCTTCAGATTCAGGCTACACATATTTTTCATATCCTCTCAGTAAATATGTTAGGCTAGATACTTTTTTTTATCGTCATTAAGCGGAAATGAGGGGGGGGGGGATCAAGAAATTACCTGAACTACTATCTGACCACAATCCATTAATTTTGGAATGTGTAACACAGCAGGCCGTACAAGCTGAGTCCAAGTGGACATTTGATAGAAAACTGCTCTGAACATGATTTGAGATAGTTTTAAGGCAGGTATGCAGCGGGAAGTCATCTGCTTTGTTGGGAAATACAGGCGACTGGAGAAAGCAGAAATAGAGGGTCTTATCGGTAAAGTAACGATTCTAGAAAAGGATCATTCTTTAGCGATTAGTCAAAAGCAACATGAGATTTTGACGTCACTACAGCAAGAAATTGCTATGACTAAAGGTGAAATTAGTAACTAGTATAATAAGAGATGTGCAGCAGCGTATGAGGCACATTAAGAAGATAGCTATGATTACGGAGAATATGTGAATAAACATCTGGTACTCCGAGCAAAGCAGAAGTCAACGAGCAATAACATCTTGGGAATTAAAGGGCAGGATGGGCAGTATAGCACGGGACTGAAAGATATTATTAAAGTATTTGAATGTTTCCATCAGGATTTATAACAGTAAGGGGATATATATCCCTCCTCCACCTAATCAGATAGAGAGTATGAGGAATCTCCTTAGGATTGATGATGAGAGGCGACAAGAGCTGGAGGCAGAGATTACACTGCAGGAGGTGATAAATGCCTTACAATCTATGGCCTCTGGAAAGGCGGTGGGTCTGGATCGTATACCCTTAGACGTTTATAAATTATTCCAGGTGGAACTGGCACCATTACTTTTCAATCTGTTTATTGGGGTACAATATAGTGGCACGCCACCGGCCTCATGGCAGGGGATGGTTATAGTTATCTTTTTAACCTCATGGCTGCTGGAGCGATTCCCCTGCAGTGCTGGGCCGTAATAAAAATGGGTGTGGTCATGACGAGCTCGGCTCGTCATGAGCACCTGAGAGGTATATGCCATGACGAGCTGAGCTCGTCATGAGCACCGAAGGGGTTAAAAAAAGATCAATGCAGATGGTAAGATTTACTCTAAAATGTACAGGTCACTGCTAAGAAGGATTGTAGCGCAGGTTGTCTCAACTTGGCAACACAGCTTTATTCCGGGGAGGGAAACTACTGACCATATTAGGCAAACCATTGCCTTATTCGATGCAACAAAAGTACTAAGGGAGTAGATGGCCTTGATTCTCCTAGATGCTGAAAAGGCCTTTGACTGTGTGGCCTGGCAGTATCTATGGGGTATATTGGAAAGGAAGGGGTTAGGTCTGGATCTCATTACAGCAATACGTGCAATTTAGTTTAGGCCCTATGCTAGGCTACAGATCATGTGCCAAGAGTCAGGTTGTATTGAGGTGGCCAGGGGAACAAGGCAGGGTTGTCTCTGCTCCCCAATTTTGTTCGCCTTACACATAGGTCCATTTATTCAGAAACTACTCCAAAACCGGTGTGAAAAGCCAGTATCCATCAATGGATTTGACACCAAAGTAATGGCATATGTGGATGATATCAATATTGCGACCTCAGATCCTGAGACGGCGGTGATAGAAATTGAGAATTGGATCCCCACCGAGACCAGGAAGACCGTCACCCAGGCCCTCGTCACCAGCCGTCTGGACTACGGCAACTCCCTCTACGCCGGAACCACCGCCAAACTCCAGAAGAGACTCCAGCGGATCCAGAACACCTCAGCACGACTCATCCTGGACATCCCCCGCCGCAGCCACATCTCCGGGCACCTGAGAGACCTGCACTGGCTCCCGGTCAACAAGAGAATCACCTTCCGGCTCCTCACCCACGCACACAAAGCCCTACACAACCAAGGCCCAGAATACCTCAACAGCCGCCTCAACTTCTACGTTCCCAAACGCCAGCTTCGATCGACCAACCACGCCCTCGCCGCCGTCCCCCGCATCCGAAGAGCCACCACAGGAGGAAGGTCCTTCTCCCACCTAGCCGCCAAGACGTGGAACTCCCTTCCGACCCACCTCTGCCTGACCCAGGACCACCTCGCCTTCAGGAAGCAGCTCAAGACCTGGCTGTTCGAGCAGTAGCAGACCCCCCCCCCCAGCGCCTTGAGACCCTCCGGGTGAGTAGTGCGCTATATAAATGCTGTGATTGATTGATTGATTGAGAAGCTGGCCGAGGAATAGGGTAAGACCTCTGGATATCTCTTAAACGCAGGAAAAACGCAGATTGTGTGCAATTCTAATACTCTGTGTATGGATAATCGTAGATTGGATGTAGCAGTGTATCTTGGGATAAGACTCTCCAGCAGGTTTAGTGAAGTGTGGTAAATAACATTAGGTCCAATGATTAATAGGATCAGTACAGACTTTAAACATCTGGATAGGCTTCATCTTTGGGAGAAGGACCGATGGCAACCTAGTAAGACAATTAAATCAGGATCCCTGATCAAGGGTCACTGTATCGATCCGAAATGCATTGGGTTGTAGACCATAACATGAATTAATGTTGATGGAACAGATATTGCTTCATTTCCCATGAACAAGGAAAGAAGAACAAGAGTAAAAATCCTTTAAGATCTTTGAATATTATTTATCACACAAGTGTCGATTATCTGTAGGAAAGCAATTGACTGTTGCTTTTTAGAGCGGTGCTCCCACCAGTCAGAAGGTGCTCCTCCCACAGTCTTGCATAAGGTTCTGGAAGCCCATGTGACCAGCTGCCTTTGCTCGTTTATCGAAAGCACTCACTATCTCAACCTTCACCAGGCTGGCTTCCAACCAGCTACCTCCATCCAGACCGTTAATCTCACAGTCGCGGACGAACTTAGGAGGTGTGCCAACATGAGCATTACCCAGGCCCTGGTTCTCCTTAATCTGTCGGCAGCTTTCAACATGGTCAACCATAATCTTCTGGCCGATCGTGTCAGCAATGCCGGGATCCGGGGCCTGGCTCTCGAGTGGCTCCAATCTTTTCTCAGTAGCCACACTCCGGCTGTCCGTCTCGCTCATATCTCCTCCCCAAAAGGAAACGGGCTTGAGAAGTGCCACAGGGCTCCTCTCTCTCGCCTCTTCTTTTTAATCTGTACCTACTGCCCCTGATCCACTCCCTCGGAGAAAAGAAGGTGGGCACCTTTAACTATGCCGACGACCTCCAATTGATATTTGAATTCAATCAATCAGCTTCTTCTGTTCTCAATTTCCAACTCACCATGAGATTTATAAGGGCGTCGATGGACAGTAACCATCTGAAGTTGAATCCCAATAAAACGGAGCTGATCCTTAGCAGTGGACCAGCCAACCCTTGGAATGCCAATATATGGTCACTTGAATTGAGAACCCCCCCCACTCCTAACATGCTCAGTTAAAAGTCTGGGTATCACCATCAGCAGTGATCTGTCGGTAAAGACCCAAGTTGTCCTGACCCTATTCATCTCCCGCATTGATTATGCCAATTCACTCTAGGTGGGCATGCTAGCATATCAGTTCATATGTCTGCAACTAGTACAAAACCAGGTGGCCAGATTGATTTACCATCAGCCCAAATGGCACCATGTTACTCCATTAATGGTTAGACTTCAATGGCTTCCAGTAGCCAAACATTGCACATTTAAGCTGGGGGGTTTCACCTTCAAGGGTCTTTATGGCAACAGCCTGGCATTTATATCCTCTGTGCTATGTCCCTCTTCGGGACCTTAGGTCTTCCCATCTGAATCTGCTGGCCATCCCGTCTTCTAAACTGAAGAAACACGGAGGACTAAGATTTGCGGTCTTGGACCCTCAATTCTGGAAACTCTCTCACTGGAGATTAGATCACTGATCTCCTACCCACAGATTAGGGAACAGTTGAAGACCTGGCTATTCCGAAAATGTTATGACTAAATTTCCCATGTGGCAGCTCCCTCTGGACACTAGCGCAATGAAACTGCTTGAGGTATGCACACTCTACAGGACTTTTTAATGTAACATAACATAAAATGTGACTTGCAAGAGGGGCAAGAAGGGTTATGCTACCATGTTTGTCAGCATCAACTTCTCTCCATACCCAGTCACAGCATGATCTACTGCTCTCAATGTCATACAGGGTTGGTTCTTGACAGAAGGCTACATCCAGACATAGTGAGCGGAGTTAGGTGTTACTTACTTTATCGTGAGATAACATGTATGTACATTTACATTCATTGAAACTATCGACAGACAGTTCAGCAGAGCCTCTCCTTCTTTGGAGGGCATGAGGGAGGAGAGACCCACTCACTCTAGGTAGCAAAGGATGGTGTGTGCATCTTTGTAGTAGTACCTTACATGTATAGCTGTGGTGGTTTAGGCGATATACTGTTGTCTAAACGTACTGGGTTTGCTGTTATGATAATGTTCTGAACTGAGGACTTGGTACCCACTGGATGTCAATGGGTAAATCCGAGGGAAGTGATCCTGTCCTCACTTGTTCTCACCCATAGGCAACTGTGACAAATGTACAACTGTAACTGAGCTGGGAACATGCAGCCCGGGGATCTAACTACTCTATTCAGCTGGCTTGAGATTTTATTGTGATCTAGATACCATTGCCATGATGCTATGGAGAACCCAATGATGACATAGGTAGGCAGACTGGACAGCCAGGAATAAAGAAAGTGGCCTAAACTATAAACCGCCTGTGTGGGTGGCCTGTCTTATGCATATATAACTGATGGTAAGAGTTGGTTAATAGTCAGTGAGTTGCACCCACACATTATCGACTCTGACAAATCCCTAGGTATTACTTTAGACAATGACCTCTCCATACTAAAAGACATCAGTGCCAACACTAGGGGAGCTAACCATCAGCTGCATATCCCTGGGAAATTTAAACCTTTCCTTTGCCAGACTGACTTCACAACTGTGACTCATGCATTTGTGCTTTCGAAACTAAACTATGATAGCACTACTCGAGTGGACCTCCTAAAAACCTCACTTGCTCCTTTTAAGGTGACACTTAATGTGGCAGCTCAGCTCTTCACAGGTTCTGAAGAGAATGATCACATCAACCCTGTCCTTTAAGCTCTAAATTGACTTCCTTTTGAGGCCAGGATGTATTTCAAAATTGCTTGCATGACTCATAAAGCGCCGCACCTCAACACCCCTTCCTACCTATCCAAAAAATTGACCCATTCGGCTAGAAACAGATCCTCCAGAAAAACGAGCACATTACTTTTCAAGCCACAAAACTTTAAGAAGAAGGAAACCTGCAACCAATTCTTTTGTTGAAATCCCCAAATATAAAAAAAACTCCCTCCCTACCGAGATCAGATGTGAACCATCCATATCCTTCTTCAGAGAAAAAGTAAACATTTGTCTCTCCAGCAAATTCCTCTCTCGCTGAGGTTTGAATCTGTGTTGGACTACACCCTCAAAGCTATGTCTCTCCAGCTCAGGAAAAACTCATACCATTGCAACAACCTTACACAACTTTCTCAGAACTGTTATATTCACTATCTTTTGAACTCTTCTTTGATTTATCACCGATGTGTATTTTTATATACACTTTTTGCTACCTGGGTTCTGGCTGCTATTTTGTTTTACAAATCCCTCCACATTTCTTTTACTCATGTTTACCCTTATTACATTTTTGTATTCACCTTCTATGTGCCCCTTGTTATTTCTGATTTGCTCTCTCTTTAAAGTTCTAAGTTGCCATGAACATTAGTACAATGTTGCCATTTTTGTTCGCTAGCTCGGGGACACTGTACATCTACTCTCTCCACTCAGGCAACTCTTCACCTTAAATGCCTCATAACCTTATGTCCACACCTCCTACTATCTATTAAATTCTTCTTTATATAATACTGCATTGCATTTTTATGTACAATTCATGTAACTTGTGCACTTGCTGTTATCTATTAGACTCTTCTTACATATAATGATAGTATGTATCTTTCTTTACACTTTATGTAACTCATCCACTTGCTCCTTTTTGCTTACATATCCCACTGTATACCATTTACTCTTTTTACGGTTGCCATATATTTTATGTATTCTCTATGTAACTCATGTTACTACTGTTGTGCTTACTCTGTAAAGTGCTCTAATACCACCGGGTCAAGTGTGCACTATAGAAAACTCATGAATAAATAAATGAATTCATAAATAAATCCTGACCAAGCAAGGTACTCAGGGTCAGTAGGGTGCAGATTCTTGCCAGTCCATATTGTGCCTTGTTAAATGAGCCAAGAGAACGATAGCAGTGTCTAAAGGAAAAGGACGAGAATAATAATAAGACGAGGAGCATATGGCGCTATAAGATGCAAAAATACAAAAACAACAAACAAAACACTTTGGGCCATATTTATGAAGCCTAGTTGTGCTCGCAAATGTGGGAATTCGCTAAATTTCAGCATTACAATCGCAATTAGGGCAGTGTGCTATATAGCACACAAACCCCCAAATGCAAAATAAGGAATCGCAAAATTTGTGATTCCTTATTTTACAATTGCATTTAAGGAATCGCAAATTGCGATTCCTTAAATGCAATGTAGGAAGCACCCAAGTTGTGCGAATTTTGGCTTAAGGAATCGCAAAATACCACCAACTTCAGGTTGGTGGTAATTTGCGATTTCTTTGAAAAATTCACTTTTTGGCAATTTTTTAAAGTGTCATTTGGGTCACATACATGCACTTAGGGCATGTATGTGGGCCACATGTGCACACATGTTAATTTCAGGGGTGTAAAAGGGTGTTCTATTGACACCCTTGCAACCCTGAAATTGCATTCTCAATTTGCGATTCTCTAATTGAGAATCGCAAATTGAGAATGTTATCCCATTCATTCCTATGGGCCTTCTAGCCCATAGGAATGAATGAGAAGGTATTCTTTATTTGCAAATCTCAATTTACGATTCGCAAATAAGGAATAAGTGGGATTCGCAAACATTTTTGCTAATTTTACCTACATTGCGTTTTGCGATTCTCCAATTGCAATTCCCTAGAAATCGCAATTTGAGAATCGCAAAACAGAATTTACCTACATATGGCCCTTTATCTGCTGGAGGTCCAATCTTTACGCCATCAGATGGGTTTCAGTGGTGATTCTGATTTGTCTATGGGAAGGTGCGACTTATGGGGTTGAGTTGATTTTGACCTCACAGCCCATTGCTTGGTCATGTCCTCCAATCTCTTTTCCTCCCAGTTATTTTTGTTTAACCAGCCCTTGAATTGACAAGAGTCTTCAAAGTCTGTTGTTTGGTCTTCGTTCATGATGAGCATGATAGCCGGATCCAATAAATGGTATCTAAATCCCACTTTTATGACCAATTGATCGCTCATGGAGTGGTTATAATGTATGTAGCATGTTGATGCCTAATAAAAGAGGCCATAATCTGTCAGGGGTTCTTCATATGTTGAGTGTTGCATGGGAATCCTCACTGAGCTGACCTGCAGTGAATGCCGCTTTGTTCGCCCTCTCACCTTCCTGCTTGCTGAGCCTACGCCTCGCGGCCCCCGCTTCGCGGGTGCCGCTCGCAGGCCAAGGGTTTTGCCAAAACTTCTGTTCCTGGACCCCCTGAGTGCATTGGAGCACCAACGCGACCTCGTGGAGCAAGCGACTGCATCTCAAGGCTGAGGCGGGACTGCGAGGACCAGCGTGCAGCGCGGCGCTGATCGGCCGCAGCTGGTCCTCTTCCCGCCCCTCCACCTGACCTTCCTATTTAATCTGTGGTAGCAACGCGCACGCGAGACGCGCACGGGGCAAAGGCCGGGGCGAAGACCGGGCAAAGAGCGGGCCGTTTAAGGCCGTTCAAGGACGACAGAGGACGGCCCTGGCCCTGAACCCCTGCCTTTTTGCCCTTATTCATCATCTAACGTCTAAGGTAGGCGGAACTGTGTTCTGTATTTTCGTATTACAACATCAGCGGCCGCTCTCCAGCCATTTTACCATTCTCTATTGACTCTGTGCTACAGATGTCGGCCATGCGTAATAGAACCAGAAGTTGTGCGAAAAAAGCTACGGTGGTAGCACAGGTGACTGGACCCATAGATCTTTTTATTTCACGTGTAAATGAGACTATTGATCAAAGCATTGTTTTACTGGAAAAAAGAGTCTCCATGGATCTTGCGAATGCTAAGCGCTCATCCTTGGGTTCTCTTGCTAATGCCAAATCACCCGTTTTGCAGTCTTCGAATAATTGTTCCCTACCCTTAACTATGCCTACTAATAGTGCTCTGTCTGTACCAAATGCCGTTGATTTATCGGTTGCCCCATCAGACTCAGACCCGTCTTTTGTTGATCTGGAGGTTACACCAGATCTAGAAGCCTGTCAGTCATTTGGTAAAGCGGCGCCGAGTCTGAGTGGGTTTAATGATGTGGAAACAGCCCCTGTACCTACAGTTTCTGGGGGAAGGGTTACCAATGTCCCAAAGGCTATATCAAAGAGTAAAAACAAAGTAAAAGTAACAGTTAGGAATCATAATCTGATTTCCCCTACTCCGCAAGTGACATCAGGTATTCCTTGCTGGGTGCAAAACATGGTAACAGATTTAAAAATGGACCTTGAAGCCTCAATAGCGGCACAAATTAAGCCTTTAATTTCCAAACTGGACAGGCTTACGTCTTTAATACATTCGAAATGGCTACACAAAACGAATGGGCAAGGGCCTGATCAGCCACAAGGGATTACAGAAGCAGCCCCTAAATGTCCATCCTGTATCCAACCTCCTAAAGATGTATTAAACAACGCTCAAGTAACCATAGCCCCCGGCAATCCAGTTATATCTCATCTGTCGCAAACAGGGAATAATTCTGTTCAATCCACTCCGATGGTGGTGGGTTCTATTTTGACTCACCAACACTCTGTTGTTGGTAATAACACCACCACTCCTCAAATAAAAGATGTTGTAGGGAATTCTAATACCCCTTTAGCACCTCTTCTTACAAACAAACCTGTAGGTCCTAAGCCAAAGCAGGCACGTTTTAGGTCAATTAATCTGCCACCAGAAGTCTCCCCTTTTGTGGTCGTGTTGACAGCAGTTCCCCCGCTGAAGGAGGGAGCAAAAGAAACTTTCGTTGAGCTAAGAAACAAATGTGCTCAATGGCTCCACTTACATAAACCTCTACCTAACAATATGAACGGTGAAATTCTTACTGTGCGTAGAGGGGATTGGGTGGGCAGAAGCAAGAAAACAATAGTAGGGGATGTAATTACAGTTAATTTTAGGGATATAGGGGCAGCCAGTTATATATGTAATGCACCCAACAGTGGTCCTGCGACTCAAATTAATCCACTCCCTTTGTCTTATTTTTTACCGATGCCTTCAAGACCAAATCCTCCTTGTTCCACTTTCCAAAGCAATAGAGGATCTGTGTATCCCCCGCAGCATGCTACTAAACCCTGGCAGCAACCACTATACCCTTCTTCCTTTTTTCCACATTATGATAATTTTCAGCAGCAGCCATTGCATGCTTTATCTTTTCCCCCACATCATGTTAATCCTCAATGGCAACATCCTCCCCATTTTCCACCACCCCTATTTCAACCTGCCCATCAATGGCAGCAACCCTTTCAGCCCCTACAACAAGTTAAATCCCAGTGGCAACAAACATGGCAGGACTTGCCCCCTCCCCAGGATTCCTTGTACTCACAACTTGCCCACCCTAACAGATATGCTGTGTTAGACGAGGTAGATTGACTCAGCCCTACTGAAGCTTTGGATTCAAACATCTTTACGTCCTATTTAGATATGGCGAGTGCTCCCCCAGTCACACCTTTAGCCGCACTTCCTGAACCGCCAATGGTGTCATCGCTAATACCCCTCCCGCGTATAGAAAATAGGGATAGCCTTGATGCATGTACACCTATTGTTATCCCTAGATTAAGCCCAGACATCATCCCTCGGGAAGATGGTCCTATCCTATTACGTGCAATTCAGCCAGAGTCGACTGTTGTTGACGATTCTGGCAAACCAGCAGGACTCTCTCTTGTTTCCTGGAACATTGCTGGCCTTGCCAGCAAATTGGGTACACCCTTCTGGACCAGCTTTATGGGGGAGGGATTGGACCTAATTTTGTTGCAGGAAACTTGGTGTCTGGACCCCATTTACATCGAAGGGTACGCATCCTACTGTCTTAGAGCCACTAAATCTAGCTCAGGCAGGGCTAAGGGGGGCCTTTTGTTGCTTTTATCCACCAAGCTGTGTGATTGTAAGGTCAAATATAGCACGACAGTTGGGACCCATAGTCAAGTTATAAGGGTGGAGTGCAGGAAGAGTATTGATTTAGTTGTAGTAAATTTCTACAACAATATCTTTGATGCCACCAGAGGGGATATTCTACCGCCTCTTGAAAGGGAAATTGCCAAGGCCCTTGGTATTTCGAAAAGAAAGGCCGAGGTTGTCTGGGCAGGGGATTTTAACCTGCAGCCCTGCCATTTGTCCAACGGGAACATCTGTGGCTTTGGTGCAGCAATGAGTAGTCATTGGGGGGGTTTGGGAGTGAGGGAGGATTCTCCTCACTTCCAACATTGCAGTTATGGTTCTACACTAAATAATATGCTAGTCACACTAGACATGACCCTGTTAAACTGTAACACAAACAACCAGGCAATAATATGCCCTACATTTACAGGCAGAGATGCAGGATCATTTATAGATCATATTCTTCTGTCTAGCAGCGGAGACTTCACTGATTTGTATGTAAATGAAGAAAGTCTCAGTGACCATAACAGCCTTCGTGTTACCCTCCTGGGGCATGGTACCTCGACAGTTTCAGGTGAAAAATGCTCAACTGACCTAGTTCCTATTAGACCGAAGGGTCTAAGGATTAAATGGACTGGTCTAAATTCTAAGGTTAAGCAGAAGGAGGTTCTTACTAGCTGTAAGAACCAAATTAGTTTCTGTTTAGATAATGACTGTGACTTAGGCTGCCTATTATCTCACTTTGTCTCCATGAACAGTACTATCGATGGTATTTTTACTAAGGCCCCGTTATCCAATAGTGGCCCGAAGCAGGGGTGGTTCGACAAGACTTGTATAGTCGCCCTCCGAGAACTAAAGAATGCTTTAGGCACCAAACCACGCGATAAGAAGGATATACAATATTTTAGGGCTAGATATAAAATAGCAATTAATACCAGGAAAAGGGTATTACAGATTGAGGCATGGGATAAGTTGAAGGAAGCAGCCGAGACCAAAAACTGCAAACTTTATTGGGAAACAATTAACAGCCCGTTCCTCAATAAAGAAGATGTTCCAGAACTAACATCTTATGTGGCATGCAGCGATTGGGTCAGTCACTTTTCCAAAATTTTCAATCCAGAAGGGTTATCCCCTGAGTCATTGTCACCTGAGTCTACCCCTTGGCTACCCCTCCCGTTGGGAATAACACTAGAAGAAAGCCATGAAGCAATTTCTTTTAGCAAGGGAGGTAAGGCCCCTGGCCCCGATGGGGTCCCGCTGGATTTATACAAAGATGAACCAGCTTTGTGGGCTCCCATCCTGGCGAGGATATTTAACTGCGCGGCAGAAATCAATTTCCCGTCTACTTGGGGTCAATCGGTCATTATTCCTCTACATAAGAAAGGCGACAAATCAGAGGCCTCTAACTACCGGCCAATTTCATTATTGGACGCCTCTGTAAAGGTGATGAGTAGGATTTTGCTCAAGAGGCTGGAAGATTGGGCAACTGATTTTAACATCTTAACTAGAGTCCAATACGGCTTTCGGAAAGGCCTGGGCACATTGGACCAATGTGTAAATTTGGACCTTTTAATTAACAAATATACTGTGGTTAAAATGGCAACCTCCTTTTATGTTTTGCTGATTTGAGCAGCGCTTTTGATTTGGTTGACCACACCATTCTTTGGGAGGTTTTGCTTGATGCAGGGGCTCCAAGGGAAATAGTTCATTTTTTAGCTAGACTTTACGAAAAACTCTCCTGTAAGGTCCGCTATGGCACCCTTGGCGAATGTACCCCGTTTTTCAAAGTGTCTCGGGGCATACGCCAGGGATGTGTCTTGGCCCCCCTTTTATTTTCCCTTTTTATCAATGACGTCGACCGTTCCCTGGTTGACATCCCAGCAGATGCCCCCCTGATTGGTGGTAAACCTGTCCCGCTGTTACTTTACGCGGATGACGCTGTTCTTTTATCCCGAACACAGATGGGCCTACAGCGCCTAATTGATAATTTCATGCAGTTTATTCAAGTTAGGCGGCTTCGTGTGAACAAAACCAAGACACATGTTATGTCATGCGGTCGGGCAGCTAAGCAGTCAAAGTATACGTTTTTCGTGGATAAGGAAAAGTTGACTCCGGTTAAGTCCTTTTGTTATCTAGGAATTACATATAACAATAGCGGGTCTTGGACCTCGGAATTTGATTCTATTAGACTAAAAATGCTGCGGTCTACTAGCAGTATTTTTCGGTTTGCCTCTAAACTTGGCTCACGAAGCATTTTAGACATGATGAACATATACAATGTTTGTTGTGTCTCCTCTGCACTGTATGGGGCAGGTGTATGGGGCCATAGTGAGGGTACATCCCTGCAGAAGGAGGAAAATAAGTTTCTAAGGAGGTTGTTATGTGTTCCCCCTTCTGCCTCCATTCAACTGATCCATGAAGAAGTTGGGATCGAGTTCATTTCTGACTTAGCAGCAGTCCGGCCACTCTTATTGTGGCGTTCTATTTGGGCTAAGCCAGAGACTCGATTTACTCAGGATATTATTCTTGATTGTATAGGCTTGGATCACTCTTCACGCATACAGTGGTTGAGATACATCCACCGTTGGTATCTCCTTCTTTTTAATATTGATGTGTTCCGTGAGCCTGAAGAGGTTGTTTCTATCTCAAAAAAAGAAATTAAGACAACGTTTCTAAACTTCCGAAAGGCAGAGCGAGATAAAATTTCTGGTAACCTCATTACCGTGAAATTTTATAAAGATTTAAATTTAACTTCGGGGTTCCAATCCTATCTTGTGTATGTGACCCATCCTTCTCATCAGTATGTTTTAACACGTGTCAGATTGGGCATTGTTCATCATCTGGTTGCATTTCCAAACACAAGAACCAGTTCAGATATACCCTGCCCGTGCGACAGTATTTCTCGGCAGAGTAGTTGCCACTTTTTACTTTTTTGTAAATTTTTTCATTTTCTTAGGTTAAAATACCTTAAACCAATTTTTATTAAGTATAATACTCGTACTACAGAAACTGCACTGATACTTTTATCCTCATTAGAGAATGAGGAGATCTGCTTTTTTCTGGCTACTTTTATTTTGAAGTGTACAGCTGCCAGGAAAAGTATTGTACTATAACATTTTTATACTTACCTGTCTGTACCTATGTTATACAGCTGCCAGGAATTGTATTATGCTGCTATCACTTTTTACATTCCTGTCTGTATATATATGCCTTCAAGTTTTATACCAATTTTTGTAATTAAGGTACTATTCATATTTGTTGATGTCCACAGTATATTATGATTATTTAAAATTGTTATGTACAGCCGCCAGGAAAGGTTTATCGCGTAATCCTTATTGATTTCCTGTCTGTTCAGTTATGAATGTCTTGCTTTTTTTTTACGTTGACTTAAAATGGCAAGATTACTTTTTAATTGTTGCACTCCAGCCTTTGCACATCTTTTTACCACCTTTCTTATAAGTGTTCATATGGTGATTCTAAACATTTTTATCATGTATTTTTGCTTGTATGATTTGTATGTACAAATCGAATAAAAGCTTTTTGAATTGAATTGAATTGAGTGTTGCATGATCTTAGTCTGTGTGCTCTTTGGATTTCCAATGGGAGGTAATCATCATGTTCAGAAGCTCCGGGAGACGTTTTGTCAGGAATGCGATCATGTAATCTCCCTCCATTTTGTCAGGTATGCCAACTAAACGATGACTATCTTGATGACTTCTGTCCTCCAGATCTGTGATCTTACTTTTTAGGAACCAGTGATCCTGTTCCCAGACTCCCAGTCTATACATGTATCAATGTTCTGTTCTGCTAAGGGTAATCTCTGTCCTGTATGTTGAGTGTATTTGAGCAGCTGCCAGTAGAGACGCTGAGGCCTTTAGCTGCAGTTTTAAAAGAGAGACAAGACAAGCAGAGGAAGTGGCAAACTGATGTGTCCCTTCTCCACACAGCATATAGATATTAAATAGAAGAGGGCTGAGAGAAGAGCCCTGTGGAATTGGCCTAGGGTCACTGTGTATCTACGGTTGGTAAGAACAGTTTTATCCAAGCCAAGGTGGTGGAGAAAATGCTTTGTTTTATTTAGGATAGAAGAATGTCATGCAAAATTATATCAAACGAAGAAGAGAAGTCCGATAGGATCAGTACAACATGTTTTCTTTGGCTAGAGTTATTTTCAGTGTATCTACTACTTCTAGTAGTGCAGACTCAGTGAGTGTTTAGGACAGAAGCCAGATTGGTTGGGGTTTAATATCCCGGCTTACTCAAGGAAGTCTGTGAACTGTCTGTTAAAAAGTTTTTCTGTGATTTTGCCAACAATGGGTAGTAGTGATATAGGACGAATATTGGCGTGTGTGATAGAGTATATGTTATATTTTTTTATTAAGAGGTTTCCATTCGGTAAGAATTACTGCTGTAGTTAGCGATTAAAATTATGTTGTTAATATCTGGTCACATGACATCTGTGATGGAGGAATGTTGTTAACTATTATTTGTGGGTTGATAAATGATTTTACCACTGTGAAAATCATTTTCTGATGAATTCGAGCATCTAATATTTTGTTTGAGAAATGCTCTTTTTAAGGTAGCTTAATTTGTAGATGATATTGTTCTGCTTCATCTGAAGAGGTTCAGTTCATCTACACTGCCTGCTCTTCTCCATCTCTGTTCCAGTTATTTGCACTGGAGGTGGAGTTCTGCTAGTATAGGCGTATACCACAGTGCTGACATTTTTGTTTTTTGTTTATTTGTAGCTTGCTCTATAGGGGTTAGTTCATCGCTAATCACTGTTACCCATGTGTCACAGCGTCGGGTGTCATCTAAGGTGTTACCCGATACAGTGGGTAGGGTAGCTCTTGCCAAATTTGGCAATGCTGGGTTAGCTAGCATCTTAACCATTTACAGCTTGCTATAGGAATGTTTTTTTATTAGAAGGGTAGTTTAAACGTGTATAGTTAATGTTGGATGGAATGAATCAGCATATAGTCCGACTAGACTTGTGTCACTGGGGTGATGACTGTTAGAGAAATGAAATGTAAACATACTTCATCGATGGTGTGCCCGGCCTGCTGTGTAGGGACTGAGACCGATGGGTGAAATCCAAGAGTTTCAAATGTTTCAATGAAGTTATTTATTTCAGAATTGTTGCAGCATTTAAATGAAGAGTGAAATGTATAACCGAAGCATAAGGTGGTCTTACGCATCACCTCAAATTTCCAGGAATTCAATACTGGGGCCAGATAGTCGGTGAATCAGGGCTCCAGTAAAAAAGAAGGATCCTTTCATTTTGAAACAAAAACACAGGCTTTCTGGTCCTTTCAGGGAGGAGAGGTGAAGGTTTATACATTACAAAGCCTCACAATGAATGATTGTCATCCCTCCTCCCCTTGTTTAGCTTCTGTCTCGTCTACAGATGGTATAATTTGGAGAAAGTACTAATGCAAAGTCAGGGTTACACCATTCCTTAAGCAATGTCTCAGTGATGAATTGAAAATCAAGTTGCAAGTCAGTGATCATCTCGTTGATGTTTTGAGCATGTTTACAAAGAGAGCGAGCATTAATGAGTCCGCCTTTTAACAGTGTATCAGCTAATATAATATTGGGTATTGAAGGGCATGTCTCAAAAAATCTTCAGTTCAGTTCTACCTTTAAGACTCATAAGTTGGCCTTTGATTTTATGGGGTATCACATCGCAATTACACATCCGCAGCGACAGGTCCATCAAATACTAGCACCTGCCAACCACTAGAGCCCTGCAACACTAAGATGGCCGCTCAGAGTGGGCCATAAACCTCCTGAAAGGGAGGAGAAAAAATGCAAAATGCGAGATGAATGAAGTAAAATGGATCATCTGCAACATGAGAACTCTGTGTGATGTTTGGGCAAAAACTAGCTCAGATTCAAATTGAAGGTAAGCAGCACATCTACATAGTCATTTCCCCCAAACAATGTTAAAATAGTAAAAGTATGTTTTAAAAGAAGTAAGTCAATGTTGAAAATAAAAAATCATGCAGTAGAGTTTAGACCCAGCATACACGCTGAGGCATGCATGCAGCCTACTCTTAGCTTCCGTTGCGAAGGGTACCATTAAACCCCATGCGTACATTGCACGCTGCTGCCCGGCTGATATGCAGGTGTATTGTTGCCCCAAGTCTCCCAGACAGGGAGAATACAGGACCTAATTTACAAAGAATTGGCATAGGACAGCGGCACAAGTCATTCTGATGCTCTGGCTTATGCCACTTTGAAAGGGAAGGAATCCACCGTACTTACACATTCTGGTGCATTCCTCTCCTTTCAGCTAGCGTCCGTGCACATTTAGCAATTGAGCGTCAACACAGGCACCCTTGCACCATGGTACAAGCGTGTCTGTGTTGTTGGCATGATTGTTTTCATGAAGGAAGAGGTACATTGCAGCCCAAAAACCATCATGAGAGGCCTTTTACTCATTCTATGTGTGCTGCAGAAGGCGAAATGTAAGCCTTTCTCCTCATTACACCTGCTCTGGGGAGACATTTTTGGTGCAGCCCCAGGTTTAAGTTATTTTGTAAATCTGGAGCAGCGTCAAATCCCATGGGTGCTTAGTGGGAACACCCCCAGCAACACCCATGGAACGGCTCATTGATGTAAAGTAAGGCAAAGCAGCGCTTTAAGCATGCAAAGCCAGGCCTCATAGATATGATTGAGAGCCCTCTGCCACCAGAGAGTCATGAAAAGATACGCTGCGACAGTGTTGCCTCTTGTAAATGAGGGACACAATGTACATGCCTAGTGAGTTACTCAAAACACACACTATTCTACAGCAGTCAATAGAAATTAATTTCTATTCTGGGCAAAAAAGAAGTCATAAAATTTGTGCCTCATGAGTTGAACATAATATTTATTTTATTTTTATACAAAGTGTGGTGTTTAATGCTACTGTTGTTGGGGTGGAAGACTTTAGCCATGACTTAGCACCCCATTTCTGATCACATTAGGCTTCTCAATTGCTGTTCTGTGTTATTTCAGTGCCTGCCTTGGATGAGACCCCGAATGGTTATAAATGTGACGAGTGTTTCACTGAGAAGTCCTCGGGCTCCTGCATACCGGCTGGAGAAGTTCAGTGCACCGGGAAGCAGAACACCTGCCACATGTTCTCTGGAAAAGTAGCCAGACCTGGTGAGATAAACTGATTTTCATGATTATGCGTTATATTTCCCACTGCACCAATCTTCTTGGTTTCTGGTCCTTTCTTTCAAACTAAATGCTGTTCACGATAATTAATTCTCATTTTTGTCATAGAAACCGCCTGAATGTCTTCAGTGAACTTATTTCCATAAATACGAAGTAGAAATCATGTCCCTTTCACCAAATATACCCTGCTAATGTATTTGTAGAACACAAACCTAGACAAGAAAGCAATGGAGTTCCAGAAGTTGAATACTACATTTAGTGGTTAACCTGTCTTTTTATAGCATTCAAAGACTATTTTATGCCTATTTTAGTATTCAATAGTGTTCTTTTGGAGAAGGCTAGTGCAAGAAGTCTACTGATATGTGAGTGATACTTCTTGAATACTAACAGAATACTAAGCACAAACTGCACATACTTATTTGTAATCGCCCAGTCTTCATTTACAATGCAGAACATTTAGTGAATACAAACAATTTGAATACTAATGGACTTTAAACAGATTACTATTAACAATCTATTCAAGCTGCATGCTGGATGGTAGATCGGAGCCTTATTTATTACACTATTTTCATGCCTTATTTATTATACTATTGTGGTGTTTGTGTAGTGTAGGGTAGTGTTTTAGGGTTTAGGGTAGTGCTAGGGGATCGTGCAGGGTATTTATTGAGTGTAGGGACTGGACTGGTGATTGGGAGAGGGTCGTGCTGGGGTAGTGTTTTAGGGTAGTGTTGTGGTGTTTAGGGTAGTATAAGGTAGTGTTTCAGGTTATAGTGCTCGGGGGTCATACAGGGTAATGTTGGAGTGTGGGGACCGGACTGGAGGTTTGGGGAGGGTCGTGCTGGTGGTAGTGTTTTAGGGCTTAGGGTAGTGTTGTGGTGTTTGTGTAGTGTAGGGTAGTGTTTTAGGGTAGTGCTGGGGGTCGTGCAGGGTAGTGTTTGAGTGTAGGGACCGGACTGGAGGTTGGGGGTTGTGCTGGGGGTAGTGTTTTAGGGTTTAGGGTAGTGTTGTGGTGCTAGTGTAGTGTAGGGTAGTGTTTTAGGGTTTCGGGTAGTGTCCGGGGTTGTGCAGGGTAGTGCTACAGTGTAGTGTCACCTCTCCTGCCCCGTCACCTCTCCTGCCCGTCACTTCTCCTGCCCTGTCACCTCTCCTGTCCCATCACCTCTCCTGCCCCTTCACCTCTCCTGCCCCGTCACCTCTCCATCCCTGTTGCCTCTCCTTCCCTGTCACTTTTACCTGCCCCTTCACTGCTCCTGCCCTGTCACTTCTCCTGCCCTGTCACTTCTCCTGCCCATTATTTCTCCTGCCCGGTCACCTCTCCCACCCCATCACCTCTCCTTTCCTGTCTCCTCTTCTGTCCCTTCATTGCTCCTGCCCAGTTCACTCTGTGTATAACATTGACAAATTTCACATGGTGGCAAGTTCCCCACAGTACTCTGTCTGGGGAAAGCTCCTCTGTAATCACTAACTCAGCATGATGTGCTAAAGGCAGAAGGCGGCGCATTGTCATTCGAAAGGGGATAATCAGCCTCAATCGGAATGACAATGGGCCTGCCCTCAGTCTATGAGAGCTCAGGGAGGGACTGCTGCAGGGCCTGCCCTCAGTGTGTGGAGCGCAGGGAGGGGCTGCTGCAGCCTTTGGAGTTCAACAGAGAACTGCGAGCCGCCCCTGGAAGCTGAAAGAAAAAGTTATAATTTTTAAGTGGGACTATTCTTGCCGTTCCGGGATGCTTTTTTGAAAGAAAGAAGTAGGGGAACGGAGTGAAATAATTTTTTTTAGTATAGGGGCACGCTGTGCCGTTCCGATCCCGCCCACTTCTACCACTGCAAACATCATCAATTTACAACCAATAATCCTTTATAGTGCACAACACAAAGTAATAACACATTTTCAAATTCAACAGTATCATTCAAAATTCAGCCCTAAGATTGTTTGGTCAACAGCACGCAAGGTTGACGCATTTCGAGCCCACTCCATAGGGCAGTGCTTCCCAAACTGTGCGCCGCGGCACCCCGGTGCGCCGTGATGAGAAGCCCGGGGCGCCACGCCGCACCGCCACGCACCATGTGGGAAATAGGTTGCAGCGGGCTATGAATCACTGAGGCACAGACCCGTAGGTTGTGACCTGCCCTCAGTACAGAAGTTGTAAAGAGGAAGCCGAGGGCCTTCGGAGAGTAGCTAGGAATGTGCAGGGCCGTCAAACATTCCTGTCTCGGAAGGAAAGCACAACAGATTTTTTAAGTAAATAATTCTCATTTCCTAACGGCGAAATTTTTTTTTGAGGGCAGGGGATTGGTTTGTACAAGTCTTCGTTCTGGGAACGCGCCATGTCCGTTAAACAAACAGCACTCGGGACATCAAGTTACTAAACTAAATATTTCTGTAATTCATACAAATTAGGAATGCGCCCAAAGGCTGCTGCAGGAGATGGTTACCAGTCGGACATAGGTGGGGGGGAGGGGGCGGCAGGGGCCAGGGACTTAATCTATAAACAGACACATTTTATTTAAGTGATTTGTGCTTTGAGAACAAATTGTTCTGCTGCAACATGCTACTGTGGAATCCTAGTACTGTAAGGTAAAATGGACCTGCTGTGTCATCCCATCCAAACCCCCGATGTGGAGCCATGCCCTGATGTTGGAAATCTGCTGAGTCATTGATACACCAATGCACTGGGGACATCTGGATCACCCTGCACAGCAACCGGATGTGCCACAGGCATCCTAAAAGTGCTAAAGCATTGGAACCTCCTTTATCTCTGATTTGGGGGGATGATTTCCAGTCTAATGCACTAGGACTGCCTGGGTCGTCGTTCATAAACTCACTTGGGCGTAAAGAAGTATTGCAAGTATGCAAGGGACACCGAGTTCATCTTGTTCAAGAACTTGCAATGGTTCAAGAATTGTCGCTGTACTAAAAAGCATAAGCCTCCTTTATCCCTGTGCTGTAGGGAAGTTGTGATTTCAAAAATAGTGCACTAGGACTGCCTAGAATAGATCACCGGGTCCAAAATCAGAGCCAGTGCTCTAACCATGTACTAGGAACACTAGATCTTTGAGCCTTAGGGCCTGATTAAGATCTTGGCGGGTGGGATACTCACGGCTGTCCCATCTGCCAAATTACAAGCTCCATAGTACATAATGGAATTGTAATTTGGCGGATGGGATACCCGTCACGTTTGTGATAGAGCAACCCTGTCCTTTTGGTCTATTTGCGAACCTCTTAAGACCCAAGGCATTAATTCACAGGCATGATACAGTGCCCCGGCCGCCCGCGGTATTGCTAATCCTCACTTTGGAACCTGTCAGGTGATTTCCCTAAACTTCAATGAGCTCTGCCGATGTGACGCCCTTCTTCAGTGCCGCTTTGGTGCGTGTCTCACAGCAGGTCTTTACTGGCTGGTGAAGCAGGGTTATAGAGCACCTGCTGGTGATTGGCCTGGTATGGATCAGAGTCTAGTCGGACTGATGCAGCCCTTCCTGGGATATAAGTGTAGAAGTCCCAGCCGGGATCCGGCCCAGGGAAGTTAAAGCTAGGTGTGCAGCAGGTTCTACTGTGCATGTTCCTAAAAATACAGCAACCAGTGCGTGCAGCATAAGCAAGTTTACCCACTTGGATTCCCTTATAAATTGAAAACACTACTACAGCGTTCAAAACTATCCCAATGTGCAAATCTAGGCCACTCTTAACTGTCTCATTTCCTAATGTGGGGCACTTTGACTTTTGTGCTCAAGCTTGTTTTCAATCCCAAACTATTCTGACTGCTCAAGCCTAGACTGTCAGCAGCTCTTTGCCTTACATTAATTAGCACTACCTTCTCCTGCAGCCTGGTGGCCCCTGCCTATTCCCAGCTGAAGAACTTGGAAAACGCTCAAGGCAAGTGCTCATCCTGGCAGACACATTTCCTTGGTACTTCTAGTGGCACAGTCTACTCAGGTGTGTCATGCACTCTCTCTGCAGTGACGTACACTCATCACTGCAGCATATACATTAACCTACTAGCCCACCCTTCAAGTTTTAGTTATATTGTTGTACTGACAACCGGAGGCATGTTTGTATTAATTTCATGATATTATTAGATACACTGGTCTCTAAAACGTGCTCAGTGCCTAATACATAGCATCGATCCACAATTGATGTCTTGTCAAGTTGAGCATATGGCTCCACAGGCCTCCCGCTAACTTCCTCAAGGTGTGATGGAAGATGGTGCTGCAATTGTTTTACAGAAAGGTCATCTTAGAAAAAGATTTTTGGTTAGTGATCTTCTTATTTGGAGATGTTTGTACACTGTGCTGGAAATGGAAATTCTTTTACTCTGGCCATCTGCAAATTCCAAGTGTGAGCTGGCAGCAGAAAGGGGCCAAAGTCACGAGGGTCGTTATCATGCAACATTATGAAGCTTTCTCACACCCATCTGCTTCCTACAAAACCCCTAAATCAGGGGCATGAATCTGTTGTGACGTCATTCCGCTCCACGCGCTGCCGTGGAATGTTGGTATGCCGAGGGTTCTATGCCGAGCGCCGGACGCCAGCTGTCAGTTGTCACCGGCTGACTGCAGGCGGCGGGCGCGCTGATGTCCTGCTGTTTACTCAAATAAAGCTTGCTGTTCAAACCTACACCCTGTCTCATGTTGTGGTCACAACATGTTCTTGGCGACGAGGTCAGCCTGTAATCAGCGAGCAGCAGGACATACAGCGAATATTGAGGCGTGAGAGGCAAGGCAACAAAACCTTCACTAGCGGATGGGAGTGTGCCTTCACGCAAAAGAGGGAAAGTCAAGCGCAACAGGAAAACAGTAAGAGATTGCGTCTGCGTTGGTAGTTGTGTAGAAGTACAAAGAGACCGTGTGAGATCACGTCTCTGACAATCGGAGTGACAGCTGATAAGCGGAGTGCTGTGGAGAAGTTTGCGCTTCGTCTCAAGCTGTGTGAAAGTGACTGCGAGCAGCTGAGCGCTTAGAAGCAAATGTAATCGTCTTCTCATCATCGTAACAAAGAACGCTACAGCTCCATAATTGATGTGATGAGCAGTATAAGGCTTAGCTTAATATGACGAAAATGAACAAGCCTGTGGAAGCGCTCATTTCTTTATGAGAAGGCATTGCTTCGCACTGGTGATTATTGAAAATAAACAGAGCAACCAAGCGTGAGTGAACTTGCCGCGCATTGAGTAAATTAATTACAAAGAGCTCGACTGGTAAGGCGAGCAGGAGGCTGTTGTGGATTGCCATGCTCAAAGCCTTTTGTCATCGCGCACATAAATAATTAAAAATAAACAGAAATAGCTTGTCCTGTGCAGTATAAAGGAGGCTTCTATCGCACACTTGGAATTAAATGTTTATTGAGCCTGTTCAGACACAGGAACGGCCTGAGCTGTTATGTGAGGAGAAATTCGTGATTTGTGTCAAGACAGCGCGAGGAAGCAATACGCTAGTCGAATATAAGTGGTATGAGGGAAAGCCACAAATTCTAAATATCGGACACAAAGAAGAGAGAAATTGTGAGGTGGAAAAGTCACGCTCTGTCTGGAATTTACATTCACGTGTGGTTGGCACACTTCAACAGAGTAGTACAGTATGTATTAGGAAATGGCGCCACCTCATGGTACATGGTGGTATATACTGGTCATACGATTTTGTGGATACACATCTACCTAAAGGAAGAACCTTGTATATCACAGTGCTTAGTATTAAGACAATTGAATTGGCTGGTAGTATACAAGGATATAAATGCCCTTGATGTGTCTGCTGCGTCTGCGCCTCCTCACTTTCTCAATCAGCCAGGGAATCCAAGCATAGAGTGGGATGAGTGGATTGAGGTGTTCGACAACTATTTGGAAGCCTTGGATGCACAGGACTACACTAGCAATAGGAAAAAGGCAATCCTGCTTACCAACTTAGGGAAAGAAGGACAACATATATTTAAATAGTTGCCTATTGCTAATAATGAACGTGGTCAACCCATTCAGGATGTCTTTGAGGAGGCACGGAAAAGATTAGAATTGAGATTTGCCAAGGAAACAAACGTAGCGCTAAGAAGGTACAAATTTTATACTCAGCCGCAGAGAGTTGGAGAGTCCATTGATGACTTTGTCACAAGACTTCACGAACTTTCTTTGAAGTGCAAATTCGGCCCTATGACTGAAGAAATGATCAGAGACCAACTTATCGTTCAGAGTAGAAGCAGGAATACTCAGGAACGCTTATGGGCCGCAAAGGACCCCTCGCTTAAGGATGCAATTGACATTGCAAAAATAATAGAGGAGTCAGACTCTTGCATGAAAGAAATGGATCGTAGGGACAACAAGGTTAACATGTCTTGTGAAGGTGAAACATCTGTTGTAGAGGGTTGTGAAGAGGAAGTAGCTGCCTCTACCAAGTTTAAAAGTGTGAAGAATGCTTACAGGGGTAGAGCATATCCATGTAGAGTCGGGAACAAGGTTTGTGGAAAGTGTGGCAGTGCTTATCACACATCCGACTCGAAGCAGTGTTAGGCCATTGGGAAAGAATGCAGAAGGTGTGGCCGCAGGGGTCACTTTGAAAGAATGTGCAGGGATACCAACAAGGGAAAGGTGGCAATGTTCACAGATGAGTCTTCTACATATAAATGCTCTTACAAGCCTGATAGGATTTTGTGTGTTGAACCTTCGTCATGCAGCGATGGGGAGGATGGAGAAGTTCTTCTCACTGAACCTCATAGCTTAGATGATAGGAGGAAAAACAGGCCTAAGGCAGGGTTTGTCATTGGTGATAAAAAAGTTGACTTGATGGTTGACTCGGGGTCACTATATACTATCATACCTAAAAGGATCTTCAAACAAGAGTGGCCTAATAAAAAGCTGATGCCCAAAGATATAAATCCTGGGGGGTATCAGGGTGAACAGATAGACATACTTGGTTACATGGCAACTGTGATTGTTTTTAAAGGAAGATCTGTGAGGGGTAAGGTATACGTAGCAGAATCAGGACCCAAAAATCTTAGGATGGTATCACCAGTTTGACCTCCATATCAAAATTGACCCACATGCTGTTGGACAGGTCATGGTGGTAGATGATCTCTCAGTGGCAGATATCCTGGAAGGAGGTAAGGGTGTTTTTAGAGATCAGCTGGGCAATCTGGAGGGATATGTACACAAGATAAAGATGAAAAATAATGCGATCCCAGTGCAACACAAACTAAGAAAGGTTCCCATCATGGTAAGGGGGGAGGTGAAGAAAATATTGAAAGAGATGCTAGCCAATGGGGTGATAGAACCTATTGACTGCTCATGATGGATTTCCCCGGTTGTTATTTCACAACGAGCTGATGGTAAATTACGTTTTTGTGTTGACCTCAGAAGTTTGAACCAGAATGTTATCCGTGACACCTTTCCCCTGCCCAACATAAATGAACTGATGGTGATGCTTAACGGGGCAAAATACTTTTCTAAACTTGACCTTCGTCATGCTTACCATCAGATACGCTTGCACGAGTCATCAAAACACCTCACAGCTTTCATCACCAATGAGGGGATATTTCAATTCACGAGGATGCCCTTTGGGTTACGTTCGGCTGCGAGCGTGTTCCAGAGAATGGTCACGGAGATTTTCAAAGGTGTAAAAAATTTAATTTACTTCTAGGATGACATTTTGGTATTTGGTGAGAGTGTGAGTGACCACAACTCTGCATTGAAAGATGCCCTTGCAAAAATCCTTGAATCTGGCCTGACACTGCGCAGGGAAAAATGTACATTTTTGGTAAACGAGGTGGAATATCTGGGCCATTCCATCTCGTCAGATGGCGTTAAACCAAAGAGAGACTTACTAGCATCCATAAAAATGGCTCCAGTCCCCACCAACAGAGACCAGCTACGCTCATTTATTGGGCTAATCGAGTACTATTCTAAGTTCTTGAAGAACTTTGCTAGTAAGACAGAACCCCTGAAAGTGCTCATGAGAAAAGGGATCAAGTTTTGTTGGGGGGATGACCAGGAGAAGTGCTTTGGTGATAGTAAGGAAGAAATATGCAACGCAGGCATTTTGGTTCCATTTGATATAGGTGGGAAAACTGTTATTACTGTGGATGCAAGCGATACCGGTGTTTGAGCTGTGTTGTCGCAGCATGATGGCACCAATGAGAAAACAGTGGCGTTTGCATCTCGCACTCTAACTACCACTGAGGGCTGTTACGTAGTGATAGAAAAGGAAACTCTAGCAGCCGCTTGGGGTGTGGAGTACTTCAGGATGTATGTGTGGGGCATAGATTCAAACTCCGCACTGACCATAAGCCATTGTTGAAGATACTTTCGCCAGGTGGGACTGGAAAGGGGTCTGCCAGACTAGCAAGATTGGCCTCTAGGCTACAGGAGTACAATTTTGATGTAGAGTTTATTTCGGGTTGGTGCAATGTACAGGCCGACTGCATGTCACGACTGTCCTTGAATTGGGAGGATGTAGACAGGACAGGTGTATCAAAGAAAGAAAGTGAAGGGGCCATCTCTAGTGTTGAGAATGTAATCCAGTGGAGTAGTGGCGCAGTCAGTGAAAAAGAGTGGGTGGAAGCTATGTCTAAGGACGAAATTCTTAAGAATGTTATGAATCTCGTGTCTAAGGGTCGACGTAGGGAAAGCACCTTGCCCATCAGCATTAGACCTTTTAATGCAGTAATTGACGAATTGTCTGTTGTTGCTGATCAGGTTATCATGCGTGGAGACAACATAATTCCCCCATTTGACATCCGCAAAAGACTTTTTGAGGGCATCTGGGGCAAACCATTACAAGGAAACAGTTGAGAAATGAATTTTGGTGGCCAGGTATAGATGGTGAGGTGGTCGATTGGGTGGAGAGGTGCAGTGAGTGCTGCGAAAGTGAGAAGCGACTCAAGGTGGGACCCCAATCCATCCCTAATTCCATCCATGACCCAGGTGTAGTGTGGCACAGCATAGACCTAGATTTTATCTGGCCAATGGCGGGTGTCCATCCCAGCAAAAGGTTTGGGTTAGTGGTAATGGATGTTCATACTCGGTGGCTCATTGTCTTCCTACTCCCTGAAATAACCACTCGAGCTACCATTAAGGTTTTGCGCATGCTTTTCAAAGAGGAGGGTCATCCCACTGTCCTTATTACGGACAACGGGACTCAGCTGACTTCTGGTGAGATGAGAGAATTTCTGAGTGAGTGTGGTATTAAACATACGTTCACAACTTTGTACAACACACAATCCAATGGGATTGTTGAGAGAGCCAATCGTATGATCAAGGGCGCGATAAGTTTGGCAATAACCAATAATCTTGACATTGAGGAGACTCTGAGCGAGTTGGTATGGGCCTATCGCACGACGGAAAATGCAACCACAGGAGTTATTCCCTTTGTCGCCATGCGAGGTAGGAAACCAGCTTCCAAACTGGTGCCTCCGTGGATCAGAGAATTGGTTGAAGGAAAAAAAGAGGATGGATGTGATGTGAGCATTCCTGAGCATGCTTCCTGTAGAGTGCACGACAAGGGGAAAATTGTGTCCAGCATAAATGCTGGTGACTGGGTCAAAGTCCGTTCCGGACGTTGGGTAAGAGGTTTATGCAAATTTCGAGGACCCTTCAGGTAAAGGAAGCACACCCATTCTATGTTGTGTTAAAAAATGGTGAATAGTGGAACCTACGTAGGGTGGCAAAGTACTGCTCACGAGACCACGTTCCTAAAACCCTGGTTAGTAAAGGGGTTACCAAGAATTCATGTTCTGGGTACATGTTGGCTCATGACCGCCAATTGCTCAATGGTGCTCGCACAAGTGTAGGAGTGAGGGGGCACCAGGCCCCGGTGGGGATAACCTGAGCAATGGTCAAAGGCCAATTTACACAAATGATGACTCACCCGATCTTCATAGAGCTCAACCCTATCAGAGACCCTTACGGGCTAGGAGACCCCCTCAGCATTAACAGGACTTCATTGTCGGATGATTTGTTGTTACGTTCTATGCTTCTGACATTTACATGCTTTCCCTTCCCATTGTTTTCATTTTTATTCCCTACCTGCGTTTAGAGGAAAGGGGGGTATGTTGTGACGTCATTCCGCTCCACGCGCTGCCGTGGAATGTTGGTATGCCGACGGTTCTATGCCGAGCGCCAGACGCCAGCTGTCAGTTGTCACCGGCTGACTGCAGGCGGCGGGCGTGCTGATGTCCTGCTGTTTACTCAAATAAAGCTTGCTGTTCAAACCTACACCCTGTCTCATGTTGTGGTCACAAGAGAATACAGCGACACAAACCCTTCAGGTGGTACCCCTTCATGTATGTAGCCTTCTCACTCTTCCCCCTACACTCAAAACCCCTAAACCTGGGGCCTAGCTGCAGCGATGCACAGCTTCCAAGCAGCACCACTATATAAGGACACTAGGTTAGTGGCCTGCCATTCCTGGTATTTTTGCAGCAGTTGTAAGACATTCTTAGAGTTTTTCGTTGCTCAAATGGGTGTAATTTCGGATATTTTTAAGTTTCTCTAGTCCTCATTGCTTGATTTTGTTCAAGAGAATAGTGTCACTCATAGTCCCTCAATGTCACTCATAATTACACTGAAATTATGAAAATGTCACACATAAGCAATCTGAAACCTTGGCAGCTAAGCGGGCCCCCGCGTAGTGATAGAAGCTCTAATGTATTGGCTTCAGACAAGAGAAAAAGTCCCTTTTTGAATAATCGGCAGTCACGTGATGGTGTCACGTGACTGCAACACTGTATCCTTGAATAGTCCTGGCGGTGTACTATCGATAGACCCACCCCATCTGTCTTTACACCCCCCGCTTTTCCACGCATGCGCATAATTATGCGCATGCGTGGAAACCCCATGTCTTGGCTGCATGTATTTTGAAGCACCCCACTCGACTGCCAGTGTACTGCGCATGCGTGTGATTACACGCATGCGCTTTCCAGATCCAGCGGCGAACACTCCTCCTGCTCGAGCAGCGTTAACCCCATAGCTGCCAGCCAAGGCTGCAACTGAGAACAGAGCAGAAGGGAGTCAGGCAGCGGCTGCACAGCTCTCAGACACAGTAAACTAAAGGCAGCTCAGAACGAATGAAGCATCAATTGTATTTATTAATGGCAGCCACAGCAGGTCAGCTGCACCTATACACCGGCGCCGCGGGCTCAGGGACTGCTGACTTTCAAAGGCTCTGCTCCATTAGGACCGGAGTATCACGGGTCAACTGGTGGCAATGTGATATTTATATAGCTTATATAGCTGCCACCCGAGCACTCAGCATGGTTTGCAGTGACTGCTAGGAGTCAGTGAGCTTACAGAGAGCCCCCTTTTCGGTCACAGGCTGCTCTGAAGACAGGCAGTATCACTAAAACACTCTACTGTGTGTGCTACTACACTGTCCGAACACCGTTATCTTACTGGGACATGAGGTATGGTAACAGTTATATATTACACTGGTGGCCCAAGGAGCTAATGTGTCTACTCCAAGGATCAGTGTTTGCTCTCCTATACTCACATGTTCACTTGTTTCATTCCACATGAGTTTACATAGCTTTTCATCCTTCTAGGGTCGATAAAATGAGTACCATTGAACAGAGGATCTTTGACCATTCAATAGTACAGCTAAACTCTGGGGGTTGTACTTGCAGTCTACTAAAATGCGTGCTATGTTTGTAGGTAATAGAAATGAAAACTCTCAGAAATGTCCATCTACAAACAGTGGTGCTGTGTTCTGCTAAACAGGCAGAGCACAGCAAAAGACAGGACCACAGGGACAGCACGGCTATACAAATATCCAATCCACCACTGGCCTGAAACTCCCATCGCATGGCCATGCAGTCCATAATAACTGCTGACTGGCACCACTGGCGGACTCAGCAGCTATCACCTGCCTGCTGGAAGCAGGCATGGCGACCAGCTGACAACCTGCACCCCTGCATTTAATTTGGCCTCATAAATGACACTGTGGAGTGGGTCAGGTATAAAAACAAATTGCATCCACTTAAAAGATCCCCTCTCCCAGAAACCTCTGAAGGCAACATTGGAGATGATAGATCATTGCAGGATTCCTGTATCCTGGCACCTTTGGAAAAGGCATGTAAAGTGGCAGGGCTGTACTTTTAGAAGACCAGGTGGTGGAGTACAGAATGAGATAGATAGAGTGAGGGCGATAGAGAGATAGATAGAGTGAGGGCGATAGAGTGAGGGCGATAGATAGATAGATAGATAGATAGATAGATAGATAGATAGATAGATAGATAGATAGATAGATAGATAGATAGATAGATAGATAGATAGATAGATAGATAGAGTGAGGGCGATAGATAAATAGATAGATAGATAGATAGATAGATAGATAGATAGAGTGGGGCGATAGATAGATAGAGTGAGGGCGATAGATAGATAGATAGAGTGAGGGCGATAGATAGATAAAGTTAGGGCGATAGCTAGATAGATAGATACATAGACAGATAGATAGAGTGAGGGCGATAGATAGATAGATAGAGTGAGGGCGATAGATAGATAGATAGAGTGAGGGCGATATGACCGATAGATAGAGTGAGGGCGATAGATAGATAGAATGAGGGTGATAGAGTGAGGGCGATAGATAGACAGATAGATAGATAGAGTGAGGCAGATAGATAGATAGATAGATAGATAGATATATAGATAGATAGATAGATAGATAGATAGATAGATAGATAGATAGATAGATAGATAGATAGATAGATAGATAGATAGATAGATAGATAGATAGATAGATAGATAGATAGATAGATAGATAGATAGATAGATAGATAGATAGATAGATAGATAGATAGATAGAATGAGGGCGATAGATAGATAGATAGAGTGAGGGCGATATGACCGATAGACAGAGTGAGGGCGATAGATAGATAGAATGAGGGTGATAGATAGAGTGAGGGCGATAGATAGACAGATAGATAGATAGAGTGAGGCAGATAGATAGATAGATAGAATGAGTGCGATAGATAGATAGATAGAATGAGGGCGATAGATAGATAGATAGAGTGAGGGCGATATGACCGATAGACAGAGTGAGGGCGATAGATAGATAGAATGAGGGTGATAGATAGAGTGAGGGCGATAGATAGACAGATAGATAGATAGAGTGAGGCAGATAGATAGATAGATAGAATGAGTGCGATAGATAGATAGATAGAGTGAGGGCGATAGATAGATAGAGTGAGGGCGATATGACCGATAGATAGAGTGAGGGCGATAGATAGATAGATAGAATGAGGGTGATAGATAGAGTGAGGGCGATAGATAGACAGATAGATGGATAGAGTGAGGCAGATAGATAGATTGATAGATAGAGAGTGAGGGCCATCGATAGATAGAGTGAGGGCGATAGATAGAGTGAGGGCGACAGATAGATAGAGTGAGGGCGATAGATAGATAGAGTGAGGGCGACAGATAGAGTGAGGGCGACAGACAGAGTGAGTGCGACAGATAGATAGAGTGAGGGTGACAGATAGAGTGAGGGCGACAGATAGATAGAGTTAGGGCGATAGATAGAGTGAGGGCGATATATAGATGTGTGTGGTTGTGTGTGTGTGTGTGGTTGTGCGTGTGGTTGAATGTGTGTGTAGTTGTATGTGTGTGTAGTTGTATGTGTGGTTGTGTGTGTCGTGTGTGGTTGTGTGTGGTTGTGTGTGCGATTGTGTGTGTGGTGTGGTTGTGTGTGTTCGTGCGGTTGTGTGTGTGTAGTTGTATGTATGTGCGCGCGCGTTGTTGTATGTGTGTGCGCGCGCGTGGTTGTATGTATGTGTGTGCGCGGTTAGAGAAGGATGCATGTGGAAGAGAGCAGCAGATCAGCACAGCAGAAGAGAACAGGTAGTTAAAGAAGGAGGTGGGGTGGAAGAGAGCAGCAGATCAGCACAGGAGAAGAGAACAGGGAGTTAGAGAAAGAGGTGGGTGAAAGAGAGCAGCAGATCAACACGGGAAAAGAAAACAGGGAGTTAGAGAAGGAGGCGGTGGAAAGGAACAGCAGATCAGCACGGGAGAAGAGACCAGGGAGGTGGAGAAGGAGGTGGGGTGGAAGAGAACAGCAGATCAGCAAGAGAGAAGAGAACAGGTAGATAAAGAAGGAGGTGGGTGGATGAGAGCAGCAGATCAGCACATGAGAAGAGAACAGGGAGTTGAAGAAGGAGGTGGGGTGGAAGAGAGCAGCAGATTAGCAAAGGAGAAGAGAACAGGGAGTTAAAGAAGGAGGTGGGGTGGAAGAAAGCAGCAGAATAGCATGGGAGAAGAGAACAGGGAGGTAGAGAAGGAGGCGGGTTGAAGAGAGCAGCAGATCAGCTCTGGAGAAGAGAAGTGAACAGGGAGTTAGAGAAGGAGGTGGGTGGAAGAGAGGAACAGATTAGCACAGCATAAGAGAACAGGGAGTTAAAGAAGGAGGTGGGGTGGAAAAGAGCACCAGATCAGCAGAAGGTAACAGGGAGTTAAAGAAGGAGGCGGGGTGGAAGAGAGCAACAAATCAGCACAGGAGAAGAGAAGAGAACAGGGAGTTAGAGAAGGAGGTGAGGTGGAAGAGAGCAGCAGATTAGCACAGCAGAAGAGAACAGGGAGTTAAAGAAGGAGGTGGGGTGGAAGAGAGCAGCAGAACAGCACGGGAGAAGAGAACAGGGAGGTAGAGATGGAGGTGGGGTGGAAGAGAACAGCAGATCAGCACGAGAGAAGAGAACAGGTAGTTAAAGAAGGAGGTGGGTGGATGAGAGCAGCAGAATAGCATGGGAGAAGAGAACAGGGATGTAGAGAAGGAGGCGGTTGAAGAGAGTAGCAGATCAGCTCTGGAGAAGAGAAGTGAACAGGGAGTTAGAGAAGGAGGTGGGTGGAAGAGAGGAACAGATCAGCACAGCATAAGAGAACAGGGAGTTAAAGAAGGAGGTGGGGTGGAAGAGAGCAGCAGATCAGCAGAAGTTAACAGGGAGTTAAAGAAGGAGGCGGGGTGGAAGAGAGCAACAGATCAGCACAGGAGAAGAGAAGAGAACAGGGAGTTAGAGCAGGAGGTGAGGTGGAAGAGAGCAGCAGAACAGGGAGTTAAAGAAGGAGGTGGGGTGGAAGAGAGCAGCAGATCAGCAGAAGTTAACAGGGAGTTAAAGAAGGAGGCGGGGTGGAAGAGAGCAACAGATCAGCACAGGAGAAGAGAAGAGAACAGGGAGTTAGAGAAGGAGGTGAGGTGGAAGAGAGCAGCAGATTAGCACAGCAGAAGAGAACAGGGAGTTAAAGAAGGAGGCAGGTTGAAGAGAGTAGCAGATCAGCTCTGGAGAAGAGAAGTGAACAGGGAGTTAGAGAAGGAGGCGGGTGGAAGAGAGGAACAGATCAGCACAGCATAAGAGAACAGGGAGTTAAAGAAGGAGGTGGGGTGGAAGAGAGCAGCAGATCAACAGAAGTTAACAGGGAGTTAAAGAAGGAGGCGGGGTGGAAGAGAGCAACAGATCAGCACAGGAGAAGAGAAGAGAACAGGGAGTTAAAGAAGGAGGTGGGGTGGAAGAGAGCAGCAGAACAGCACGGGAGAAGAGAACAGGGAGGTAGAGAAGGAGGTGGGGTGGAAGAGAACAGCAGATCAGCATGAAAGAAGAGAACAGGAAGTTAAAGAAGGAGGTGGGTGGATGAGAGCTGCAGATCAGCACATGAGAAGAGAACAGGGAGTTAAAGATATAGGCGGGTGGATGAGAACAGCAGATCGTCACAAGAGAAGAGAACCGGGAGTCACTTTTCATCTCTTATCTTTATCACCCCCCCTTCCCCATTTATACCCCCATGAAGCCTGATCCACAGATAGTCCACACTCACGTGCGTGCGTTTCCAGGAGCGCCCATAACCGGCGCATTTATCGGATATGATGTCGAAGTCCTTAATTTCTGTCTAACGGTAACCGGTCGCAGCGTCGCACGCCCCGCATAACAATGGCTTCTTGGGTGGTAGACGAGCGGCCGCGCTCCCCATGCTAAGATGGCGGCCGGGGAGGCAGGCGTCACACAAAAAGATGGCCGCTGAAAGGTTGGTCTTCTCACCGAAATAACAGGCCGCATCCCTCACAAAGATGGATGCCAAAGTAGTCTCTGCTCTTGCACAACGCGTAAGGGCTAGAGTATCGCGTCCTTCACAACAAGGCTAAAACGGTTATTGGGATCCACGTGACAGTAGCCACGCATACGTTTGTCTCACAAACGTGCCGGTTTCCCGTGGTTCCCTGCTCCCCGTCTGTATGCGCTCCCCCCTCGTGTGTGCGCATGGGCACTATCCTACGCAACTGCACAATGTACTTTTGGCTTCATACAGGTATTTTTAAGCTCCCCGGTGTTCTGCCGTTTTAGTGCGCATGTGTGTCCTTGCACGCATGTGCACTATATAATATGTTCTTTGATTTGAAACTCCCCACGGCAGCGGTTGAAGTCCCAGGAACAGCTGGGGGCCACCCCCTCCCCATCCACAGCCTGACCTCCCAAAACACAAGCCACGTGCACACGGCACGTGCTGGTCGTGCACTAAACACAACCACACGCTGTGCAACGCCCAAGTGCTTCAGCCCCTTCCCCCACGAGTAACTTCTACAACCAAATGTCTGACACTTGGAGCTTTTCTCTCGTTTAAGGACGCCTGGGAAGGGGATGTGATACCTGGGCAGGTGGGCGGGGAGCTGAATAGGTGGATGTATGTGATTCTATGCGTGGTGGATGGAAAGGTGGTTGTGTGGATGAAAGGATGAGTGAAATGGTGGTGGATGTCTATCTGGCTTGATAACTAGGAGGATCTGAATGGAGAGGCAGGCGGAGAAAGGGCGGGTTGCAGGGATCTGGCGTTCAGGGTTTTAAAATATCATTGACATCACTAATCTATAGCGTGAAATCACATCCGGTGGAGAAGAGGATAACTACACTTTCAGGGGAGAGACTGGCCCTCACCTGTGGGACTCCCACTCATACATCTCTATGGTGCCCAGGGAGGTGACCTTATATTCCTAAGTCACAGGGAAACGAGGATTTAATTTGTAAGCATTCACTTCAACAATAAATACATTCTGAGGCAAGAGTCTTGGTTTACTTCCAATAAACCGACTAAATGCCAAATACAGAAAAACAGCACCTTCAGTGGCAATGGGTCACCTTGTTGCAAATACACAGAGGCCACAAGCCAGCGTGAATGGCGAATACGCCGCACTTCAGGCCTTGGGGGCCGTTAGGCCTCTGGCCTCACAGTTTCTTCAGTTACCCATCCAGCGGTGCACAAACACGCCTCCCCACGAATTCATCCATCAATTTATGCTCCAAGCACCCACAGTCAACCATCCATCCATGCATTCATCCATCCACCCCTCGCACATCTATCCATCTCCAACCCAGCATCCATCCACCCACCAATCACACATCCATCCACCCCTCACACATCCATCCATCTCCAACCCTGCATCCATCCATCCATCCCCACCCCAGCATTCATCCATCCCCAACCCAGCATCCACCTCTCAAACATCCATCCACCCCACACCATTCATCTCCAACTCAGCATCCACCCAACTCCAAACCAGCATCCAACCAACTCCAACCCAGCATCCATCCATCTCCAACCCAGCATCTATCCATCACTAACCAAGCATCAATCCATGCCCAATCCATCATCCATCCATCCCTAACCCAGCATCCATCTATCCACCACCCAGCATCCATCCATCCACAACCCAGCATCCATCCAGGCCCAACCCAGCATCCATCCATGCCCAACCCAGCATCCATCCATCTCCAAACCAGCATCCATCCATCCCCAACCCAGCATCCATCCATCTCCAACCCAGCATCTATCCATCTCTAACCCTGCATCCATCCATCCCCAGCCCAGCATCCATCCATCCCCAACCCAGCATCCATCCATCCCCAACCCAGCATCCATCCATCCCCAACCCAGCATCCATCCATCCCCAACCCAGCATCCACCCATCTCCAACCCAGCATCCAATTAACTCCAACCCAGCACTCTGAAATAAAAAAGCGACAAAGACTCCCATCTATCCAGTGGCTATTGCAGCATGATAACAATCAGCGCAACTGCCTGCCTGTAGCGGTCAATACATAGCCCCTGCAGGGTGCACCAGTAGGAGACCTCTGATGTTGGTGGTTGGGGTCTCCCACGGATGCTGAGGGCCCCCCTGACATTGAGAGTGTGTGCCTCGGAATATACACTGACTCTGGGGTATTCAGCACGGGCCGACCTGAACCCAGCTGCCTGACCCTAAGATGGCGGCTATTGTGCCCAGGGTTCATTGCGCCCAGGTACCTGGGACTTGCCTGACTCTAAAATGGCGCCCAGACTTAAATTTATGACTATGAGACCCCATCTAAGCTTGGAGACCGTTTACTCTACCGTCTTGGGCCCCCACGAGGTTTTTTCACTCCCACTACTGATCTGCCAGATCTGACCCGCTTCCCAGCTCCCTGCCCCCCCCCCCCTCCTTCCCTCTTTCCTCTTTCCTCTCCTGGGGACTGGTTTCTTCTGTCTTGGACTTTTGCAACTCTAACTATTGTAACCATGTGCCCTTTACCAAAGCACTCCTTCTCCCCTTGTTGAGAAGGGATCTAGCATTTATACCCTGGAGTATGTAGGTAAAGACACTCGGGATCCAGACTCTTCTCCTGCTACACCTCGGCGACGGGAACTTATACTCGGCTGGGTTATTGTCTCATTTATTTTATTTTATTTATTTATTTATTCATATTCTTATAGCGCGCATGAATCAGCCCCGAAGGGGTATCTCCGCGCGTAGCTTCTGAGTGAGTCGAGAGAACTTATTGAGTGGATGGCAATAGGAAGCAGATACCTACGGGTGACTACGCGCTCTATAAAAAATTTTAATAATAATAATAATAAAATTAATCTTGGGTGAATAGGTGTGTTTTTAGTTTTTTCCTAAAAGAAAGAAGATTAGATACTTGTCTCAACTGTGGAGGGAGGGAGTTCCAAAGCAAAGGGCCTTTGAGAGAGGGTGCTCGGCCACCCTGTCTCGCTCTGGTGACTTTGGGTACATGCATCAGCATGGTGTTGCTGGAGCGCAAGGCACGTCCAGGAGAGTAGGGGACAAAAATGTCTTTTAAATATTTGGGACCGGACCCATAAATGCACTTATGCATTATGCAGCAAAGTTTAAAATTGACCCGTTGTGACACTGGGAGCCAGTGAAGGTGGGAAAGGAGAGGGCGTGACGGGGTACGGGGGGGGGCATTCAAGATGAGTCTTGCTGCGGTGTTCTGCACCACCTGCAGTCTGCGTAGTTGTTCATGATTGGCAGAAATGAGTAGACCATTGCAATAGTCTACCCGCCCGAGAACTAGTGCCTGTACCAGCGTTTTCCTGTGGATGTCTGGCAGGAAGGGAAAATGCGCCGTAGAAGACCAATTATTCGGAAGCACGTCCCCGTGACTTGACTGACATGATCTTTTAGAATCAGTGTTTGGTCCAGGCGTACTCCCAGGTTTTTGATGGTCTGTTTGGGCGCAGGAACAGGTCCTAGCTCAAGTGGCCACCAATCCGGAGACCAGAGCAGGGAGGCCCCTCCAAACAACATGACTTCGGTTTTGGTCACATTGCATTGGAGGAAGTTCTGGGCCATCCATCCTGCCACAGCTCTCATACCATTTTGGAAGGATTGCATGACTGCAGGTGTGATAGTTTGGAAGGGAAACAACAGCTGGGTGTCATCAGCGTAGGAGATTGGGGAGAACCCGTAAGATCTTATAATCTCCGCCAAGGGGGCCACATATACGTTGAATAACGTGGAGTTCAGGCATGAGCCCTGTGGTACACCCGTGGTGAGCTTCCTACAGATAGATTTATGGGAGCCTAGTTTGACACCTTGTTGTCTGTCTGCAAGAAAGCTTTCGAGCCACGCAAGGGCGGTCCCTTTTACTCCCACTCCCTTCAAGCGGTCGAGAAGGATTTTGTGCGACACCGTGTCGAAGGCAGCGGACAAATCCAATAGCACCAGAATCACTGAGCTCCCTATAGCTGGCACGGCAGGTTAGGGAGGTTTCCTATCTGGCGTGGTATGTATCTGACCACTCCCCACTTCTGGTGTGCCTGGCGAGGGGCCGCTGTGGAGATTATACAGGCAGTTTATTTGCTGGCGGTGTCCGTCATGGCAATGAAAGTGACCATGCCCCAGCATATTTTTAATAAAGCAATAAAAAGAATATATAATCACACTCTCATAATTTATTTTTCAAATGTTGTCAAAATAAATTTCACTGAAGTACAATATTGTGTTCTGGATATCAAAAAATAGAATTTAGAATAATCACCACAAACTCTGATATTACAGTAAACAAGTTGTAAAAATTGTTTGAATGTATCAAAAAATAATAAATGTGAGCACCACAAACACCGATATTACAGTAAAGAAGTCACCGAGAGACGTGGGACCGGACCTCTTGAAAGACCCCTGAGAAGCTGACTGCGCAGCACCCGAGGCACCCTTGATGCTGTGCTCTAGGGTTTGAGAAGCCCCAACCTCAAGCAGCCCTTGCACCGAAGATCAGCCCCCCAGCATCTCCACGATCTGCGTGGGGCCCTTTTGCACTGTGCCACTCGACGCGCCATCCCGGCCACTTGCCACGTGGCTAGCGGCCATCTTGGCAACAACAACGACGAACTACACTGCTGGTCTGGTTGCTCCAGACTGGCCCTTGCTCCCCTGAAAAGGAGCACCCGCTCTGACCTTGCTGGTCCAAGTGAGAAGCTTGAATCACTTCCTGCGTGGCTTGCTTTAGCCAAGGCCTGTTTGCTCCAATCAAGTTGCCGACACCGCCATCAGCGAGAGCCTACGTGGGACAGTTCGTGATCGACTCCTGGACGTCCTTGACCTCTTCGTGTCCACGTGGCTGCAGAGACAATCTTCACCTCATTGCCTGTTTGCACCCGACATCGCCTGGTTCCTTCCTGGTTCCACGGTAGTCACTGGCTAGTGACTTTGAACATTGTCCCCTCTGCTTTCAGGTCTTCACCTCTTCAGATCCACCCTTGGATCCACCGGAACTCTTCACATCGAGCCGCCTGCAGCATCTTCAGCTCCAAGCACCATCGACCTGCGTGACGAAACCCGACACTACTTCAAGCCTATGCACCCGCTTCCTGTAGGTGAGGTAACTCAGCAATGCCGGTGTTCCCACACTGGTACACACCTCTAGTGTCTGTGTCTAAAGTTGTATCCTCCTAGGTAACTCGGAAGGTTCCTTAACAACTAACTTTGTAACTTTTACGCACCATTGACATTGCATTGGTGCATGCGTGCACTTTCAGCACTGCACCCGAGTCCCGCGGGCCTTTCCCGACTTCATCACTGCTAGTCTCGAATAGCTCCAGCGATTCCCCAGGCCCTAGGCCTCTTCACTTTCCCCATAGTGGTTCTTATACCACTATTTTAGTATATGGTTTAGGTGGCCCCTAGGGCTCATCCATAATTGTGCAACTTTTGTATATTTAAACTGTGTTTTGTTTTAACGCATTTGCTTCTGTGCTCATAAAGAGTATAGGGTATATTTGTAGAAATAAATCTATATATATTTTCAATATATATCTGTGTGGTGTCCTTTCATTTGGTATTCAAGGGGATTGTGTACGGTAAAACAGCTTGCTTCACATGCCTTTACAGAGTTTAGCCTAAGACTGCTTAGTCCATGCTACCCCTAGGATAGCTTGTCTATAAGGTTGACTTTACAACCTCCACCATAAGGGTTGCTTGGCATGGTACAAGGTGATCACTAGAACTAGTGAGCATCATATACCAGGCCAACTTCTCAGATCAGTGACAAGGTCAAAACTAGAAAACGATGAGCCTGGCACTGCCTGTGATACTTACAAACTTGCGCCAGCCGCCCGGCCATCAAACCGGAACATTCCTTGTATGGACAGTTGATCCTCCGACCAGCTGGGATGCATGTCTGAACCTCCCTTTTCTCAACCGGCCGTAACACAAGCTACCATGATGCACACGCCGCAATGGAAAACAGGGATGTGAAACATCTCCATGTACTACATGACAGGCACCATGCTGTGACTGTCACTTGGTACAGGGATATGTTGGGGGGGCACCATAGGTGCCCAACCCAAGCAAAAGGGCCAGTGATGAAGGGGGCCCGCTAAGAGCCACTAATGTTCCTCCCTGCCACCCTTGTGGCAGGGAGTGGAGGGAACATGATAATCCACACAGACAACATTTTAGGATGGGGAGTCCCTACGCCGCACCAACATCGAAATGAGGCCCATAACATTGTATATAAATAAACCAAATCTACTATGCAATAGTTGTTAGCACCAAAGTTGTGATTTTTATGTATCAGCTACATGATTTACAATTCATATTGATCATTTCAAGCAAGTACCCAATTCGATTTAAAATGTCTATAATTAAATTGTAATAAAAAAAACAATAGTTGGAAAATTAGAGTACCATCAATGGTGAATTTTTTAGCCAGTCTACGTAATCCATTCTTCTTCATTTTACTAAAACCTTCAGGATACACATTACGGCTTACATAATCCAGAAGCTCTTGATACTTTGTGGCATCCATTTCTATTGAAAATAATGAAAAAGTGTGACAAAAGTCAATCGAACATCATAGATATAAGTTCCCAAGTTTCCGTACTCACATTGGTCGTAACTGGACATACCTTTCTTGATTTCAGTTCAAACCATGTGCTTTGCAACACTGCAAAAAGACTGGGAGGATATTTTCAAGTTTGGCGGCCGCTAAACGGATGCCATGCAACTGGCCCAGGACCACTAAGCTGCCATGTCACCCACCGGACAGATTATGAATAATTTTATGGCCTGGCGTGCAGCGTATCAGTGCTCCAGAGTGGCAGTGTAAAGGCTGAGGTGCTCGGAGTCGGATCCCTCGCCCGGCCGTGAACACTGCCTCGGTGAAAGACGTGAGATGAGACGGCGGAGTGGCCCCTGGTTCAGCACAGGGTCTGCAGCGTGGTGTGGAACTGCAGCTGGGCCGAGCAGTGGGTGGCGCTGAGCCCAGCATCGCCCTGAGGGGTGCCATACAAATTCCAGGACTGTGACCGGTTCCACTGGGTTGGCCCTGAAGGTGTCTGGGCAAGTGGAGGAACTCTGGTGAGGCCACTGACGAGCAGCGAGTCAGCAGGAGAGAGAGTGATGGCCACGAGGATTCGCTCCCACTCTCGACCTGCAGGTAGAACACCGGGAATGGATTGGACCCCTACACGACTGTAGGAGATTGCCATCTACTGCATAGTTGCCCCCAACTTTTTGCTGTGTATTCACTGTTTTCTGACTCTAGTCGAGCTGTAGCCCTGCTAATCAGGAGCCCAGCTCCTCTTCTTCCTCGCTAAATTGTTGTGAGTACCTTAGGTACAGATCTAATTGGATACTAAGGTCACCCTGTGAGTCCCTAGCATATGGTACCTTAGGGACCTAGGGCATGGGTACCCCAGAGGCCTACCAGGGGCTGAAGCACATATTGTGCTACCCCATGGGACAGCCACCTAAAAGACACAACCAGGCTGCTACTGCAGCCTGGGTAAGGTGGTGCTTGCAGCCCTTACAGGGATATAGGTTCACTATATCCTACCCTAATACAACACATATAGGGCAGGGTGCATGGTTATGTGTGAGGGGGACCCTCAGCATGAGCAGAGCCCCTCTGCAACTTCTGTTATATCGATTTCGACGTTGTTTATAGTGCAGCCATACTATATACTCTTAAGTGCATTATATAGCTCGCGGGCAAATGCTATCTTGAGAATGGCTGCACCAAACCATGTCGTGTTTGGTGTCAAACATCTTGGAATCATACCCCCCCTCCAGTACTGGAGGGGGGGTATGATTCCACCCTACTCAGGGGGTGACATGGCACAAGCTGCAACTGCCGGTAACCATTTTAAAAGGGCACACGCATCACAAAATGGAGTCCACTAGCCACAGACAAGAGTCTGGCCTTCTGGTGCTGGACGAAACTCCAGCCCAGGCAGCTGGACAATAGGTATCCTGTCACAGGGAGGTGTAACCTCCTGAGGCTCCTGGTCACTGGCTAGTAACCCAGACTCTGTCCCCTCTGCTTTCAGGTCCTCTTCTTCAAGATCTTCATCTTCAACCTGCACGACATCAACGACTCTCCTTTCCAGCAGCAGTTCTTCCTGTTTTCCCATTGAAAACGAGACTTCGACCCGACACCGAAAACGACCTATGCACCCGGCTACCCAGGGGCAGGTAACAGTAGTACCTGGGAACTATCGTGGGTGTGGGTCCACCTTGAGCTTAAATGTAAACGCCTGAACTCAAACTCTTGCTTGAACTGTCTAGATTCCTGCTATTTCCAACTGCGACATTCCCATAGGGTTTCACAGGGATACCTGTCCTAGTTTAAGTACTGCACACGTCCCCCGTGGGTCCCCTTCCTCACTACCTTGGGTGGTTTCGTAAGGGGCCAGCGATCCTAAGTGCTCTAGGCACTGTCTGTTGAACTGTCGTGGTACGTATACCACTTTTTAGGGCTCGGGTCTACGTCTCCACGAAGTGGGGCGGGGCTTCCGAGCTCTTATGTATTAGAAAAAAAAAAGAATTCTGAAAAGGGTCTGGGCTGCCACATTCCAGAAAGCGCACGGTTTTTGCGTGTGGTATTTTGCCATGTGCATGGTAATTGGTCCAGGCAAGGCTGTGTTTAAGTAAGGCAGCAAGCCATAGGGCTTAACAATTTGTCAATGTCCACTTCCTGCATAAAGTGTTCAGACACGCGCAGAAGAATACATAAATCCTCAATTACCAGCTGTCCGAGGTGCCGGTAATTGAAGGCAGATGGTGCTGGGAGCGTGTGCTCTGCTGTGTTTTTTTTCCCTTCAGCACACACACACACACACACACACACACACACCTTTGCACAATGGTGCCTGCTTGTGCATCATGGAGCAGTGCAGTGGGAGAATGCAGGAACAGGCCTTTTTTAGTAAATATAGCTCGCCAATATTTCTCTCTCAATTGAACCACGCACACAGAAATATTGATTGCTGGGATCAGTTGCGCTTACATTTAGTAAATTTGCCCTTTACTTTCCACTTTTTTTCAAGTTTCTTACCTAAAATATTCATCACCCCTGGTCCATTTTTTAGATCACCAGACCTCTCCATCTTTATCCTTTACCCCTTCTCCCCCACCCCCAGTGGTCATCCATATTGTTACTTCTTCTAAGCTTACTTAGTATGTAATAAGCAGTTTATAAGGAGACAATCACATCACATGGGGCTCTAAGGCTGGTACACTGACATAGAAGGGAGGCTCACACTAACATCAGAAAACTGATACAGGAGTAGAGTAGTGAGTAAAGTAGTGAGTGCAGAGTAGTGAGTAGAGTAGTGAGTAGAAAGTAGTGAGTAGAGTAGTGAGTAGAGGAGTGAGTAGAGGAGTGAGTGGAGAGTAGTGAGTAGAGTAGTGAGTAGTGAGCAGAGTAGTGAGTAGTGAGTGCAGAGTAGTGAGTAGTGAGTAGAGTAGTGAGTAGTGAGTAGAGTAGTGAGTAGTGAGTAGAGTAGTGAGTAGAGTAGTGAGTAGAGTAGTGAGTAGAAAGTAGTGAGTAGAGTAGTGAGTAGAGTAGTGAGTGGAGAGTAGTGAGTAGAGTAGTGAGTAGTGAGCAGAGTAGTGAGTAGTGAGTGCAGAGTAGTGAGTAGAGTAGTGAGTAGAGTAGTGAGTAGAGTAGTGAGTAGAGTAGTGAGTAGAGTAGTGAGTAGTGAGTAGAGTAGTGAGTAGAGTAGTGAGTAGAAAGTAGTGAGTAGAGTAGTGAGTAGAGTAGTGAGTGGAGAGTAGCGAGTAGAGTAGTGAGTAGTGAGCAGAGTAGTGAGTAGTGATTGCAGAGTAGTGAGTAGTGAGTAGAGTAGTGAGTAGTGAGTAGAGTAGTGAGTAGTGAGTAGAGTAGTGAGTAGTGAGTAGAGTAGTGAGTAGAGTAGTGAGTAGAGTAGTGAGTAGTGAGTAGAGTAGTGAGTAGAGTAGTGAGTAGAGTAGAGTAGTGAGTAGAGTAGTGAGTAGAGTAGTGAGTGCAGAGTAGTGAGTAGAGTAGAGTAGTGAGTAGTGAGTGCAGAGTAGTGAGTAGAGAAGTGAGTAGTGAGTAGTGAGTAGTGAGTAGACTAGTAGCTTCGAGGTCGACCGCCCTAGCCGTGTGGTCACATTCTCTCCTGGATAGTTATCCACTGCCTATTGCATCCATACATAAAGTGGCGGAGTCCAGGTGCAATTGGCAACGGCAATGGGGGTAGTGGACTCCTGGAGAACCCAACATCCTAGAGTAAAGGATTACTCCTTTTTCTCTGCATTGCATGACCTTCATGTATGACTAGATGCCATACTAAGTTCCCCTGAAGTGCACGAGGGGGTGCAAAGCAGTGAATATCTTACCAGAGTAATTTCCAGTACTGGTAAGGATGCAGGGGTCTCGTGCGAGGCCTAAAATACCCACCTGGCGTCTACGGCCTGACGCCCTAGATGACCAGGGTTTGCGTGAAATGGTAGGCACTGCAATTGACCAATTCCTCCAAGATAATTATTATTATTATTATTATTAGGTTTTGTAAAGCGCGTAGTCACCCGTAAGTATCCCAGCGCTAAGATCCGGACAAACCAGAGGGTAACAGGGGGAGAGAAGGAGGAAAACAGAAGATCAGGGGAACAGGTAAGTTTTCAGTCGCTTCCTGAATCGGAGGTAATCTGGTTCCGTCCTAAGATCCCGGGGGAGGGAATTCCAAAGGCGGGCAGCGTTGACAGAGAAGCGCCGTCCACCCGTGCGCACCTTCTTCACTCTGGGAACAGTGATGAGGTATTCATGGCCTTTGTAGGGCCTGATGAATTTTTTTAAGATGGGGGGCCTTTATCCTGTAGGAGCTTGTGTGACAGACAGAGAGCTTTAAACTTCACTCGCTCTCTCATTGGAAGCCAGTGGAGATGTTTCAGGGCTGGTTTGGCTGAAGATCTAGCCGGGGTGTTGGTTAGAATCCGGGCCGCGGCGTTCTGGATCCTTTGCAGTTTATTAAGGGTTGCCTCGGGAGCTCCCAAATAGATGGTGTTGCTGTAATCTAGCCTTGATAAAATGAGGCCTTGGATTAGCAGTTTCTGGGAGACAGGCGGGAGTAAGGGCAAAATCTTCCTGATAGATTTGAGGAGCCCAAAGCAAGTCCCAGCTATTTTTTTGGCTTGAGTCTTGAAAGACAGATCTTTTTCAAGCCAAATTCCCAGGCTCTTAATCTCAGACTTGGGAGCAGGGGGTTCACCCAGGCAGGGGGGCCAGATATTCTAGGTAAAAAAAGACCGCCAGTAGTGGCAAGCCCTGTCGCTCAACCCACTGAGCAGGGTGGCACTTTTTAAAATGATGATTCTTCCCCGATTCCTCTACATCATTCAAAACACCCCATTCCATACTCCCTGGACCTGGTTCCGGTGTTCATACAGCTTGACCGCGAGGTTCCTCTGGAATGGTTCGCGTCCACGCATGGTCCTCTCTCGCTTCCCAATTCCACCCATCGACGGAGGCATGGGTATGACAAACTTGTACCTATATTACCTAGCAACCCGCCTCCTAATATTGCTCAACTGGTTTAATGGTGGCTGGTCCGACCTTGCCTACAGGACCGAGTTGAAAGACCTGGGACTCTCTCTAATCCAGACTATGATGTACGGGGGACCCATTCCCAGGACCTCACCCACAGTATCCCGTGCAGGTTTGCTGGCCTCGCGTGACTCCCTATGCCATACCAGTTGGGGGAATAGGCTGACCCAGCAAACACCCCTCTGGCAAGGCACATGGCTTTTAGAAGTCTGGAACCCAGAGGGTTTCCGGGGATGGGATCTTATTGGTAATTCGCAACTCGGCGATGTTTTGGGTCAGTGACCATGTACGTTCCTTCTTGGACCTTCAAGTCAGATGCTCACTCCACCCATCACAGTTTTATAGGTACTTACAACTCCGCCACGCCCTCCGCGTGCACATAGTAACAGGCATGTTGCTTCCCGAACACAGTCCCTTAGAAGCACAAATCACAATAGGGGGCCTTAGGGAGGAGGGGTATCACGCATTTATCGTTCCTTAACTAACAACGGCCCCACCTCCCTCGACCCGCTGAGGACTAGTTAGGAGTCATGGCTAGGTGCGCTGGAGGATGACGACTGGAGAGACACTTTGATGGCTCCCAAATCCATCACTGTCTCAGCCAGGCTGCGCTTGGTCCAGCTATACAAACTTCATACCTCCTATCTTACCCCTGACCGCCTACATAGGGAGGCCTAACGCCATACCCATCCTGTACAGGCTGAGGGGCAGAACCCGCAGATTTTTTCCATATGGTATGGTCTTGCCCCCTCATAGCTTCCTATTGGAAGTCACTGGTAGCGGAACCTACGGAGGTGCTGGGATGGGAGGTCCCTCACAACCCCTTGAACATACTACTGGACAGCTCTAGAGCAGACAAATTAATCTTAGGTACCGCCCTTGTGATAACCAAACGGGCCATTGCTGTGTCATGGAAGAATCCCGTCCCGCTAAACATAGCCAAATGGCGCAAAGGAGTAGACTGGTGCACCACACAAGAACAACCGCAGTTAGTGGTCTGGGGATGCCCGGCTAAACATCGCAAAATTTGGGGCAAATGGTTGGGAACGGTTGGATAATCAGAGTCCCTGTCTCTTCTGGTTCTAACCTTATGTATCAGTCGGAGGGCGGAGATATGGCAATGTAAACCACCATATTATTGTTTTACTTGCCTTTTATCGTCTGTTATTATTCTGCTGAAGGTGCTATGCTGTTTATGTTTATTTTCTTTATTGTCTTTTCACAAAGTCAATAAAATTGATTATAAAAAAATATAAATTTTCTCTGTGTAGTTAAAAAGTCTCCATATTGCGCTGCAGCCAAATTGGGGTTAAATCAATTATAATCACATCCTCAGCGTACATTAAAAGGTGGATTTATTCTGATTCTAATTGAGGTGGAAATATATTTACCTCCTGCAAAATGTATTGAATAAGTCATAACTGCTGATAATATAGTCCAGTCTAGATAGCCCTGATGGACCCTTCCGCATATATGAACCTGGCACATCTCCTCTCGTTCTCCCGTTTAAATTTATCCCATTGATTTCATCCATTCGTTCCAATATGATTTTCCTTCTTTTATTAGTTTTGAAATGGTCTGGGAAAACTGCCGCTGGCATAGAGCAGGACGGAATTCCGAAATGCATGCAGTAAAGAATTAGAAATGTTTGCTTTAACGCTTTGCCTGCTTGTGGAAAAGTAAATTTTGCCATGTTCTGTGTCTCTACGTGTCATCCATCATATGTTATGTGTGCATGACCAATATGCATATGTTATTCCCCATGTCCGATTCAAGACGCAATTACAGTTGTGTCCTCCTCTAGTATGCCAGTTTCCAGTCCTCGTGAATACTACGAATATCAGGCCTATGTAAAGCTACGTTGCCACGTTTCTCAGTGTGCACGTTATTCTATTATAAAGTCCCCGTTTCCAGGCCTCAACAGGGCCCGGACATCAGATTCAGCTCCTGTCTCCTGAACCCTTGCTGAGGAGCGATCCAGCCCCCACCTGTATCCTCGACCTTTCACTTACTTCCTGCCTCGCAGTGCCCGGTGCAGCTTGGCTCTGCCTCTGAGTCTGCCAAGACTATGTTATGATACCAGCTATCAGTTTAGTCCTCCTTCTCTGCATTCCTAAGCTACTGAACTACATCAATAGTTTCCGTCATTGTCTAGCCTATGCGGCTCCATGTTAAGAGAAATACTGTATTTAATGGTCATTTAATATTCTTCATCACGCACTATATGTAGAATAAATGCATGCTCCAGTCTTAGAGTCAGTTAGCTTTTCCCCTCATGACTTCTAGTTTATATCAACATGTTCCCTAAACATCAGATACTAGATAGGGTTTAGGTACATGTCGCTCCGACCCTCCAGACTTTAGTCTCTGCTCCTGGCACAGAGTTCATAGCCCCCAGCTTCTCCTCGTAACACGTCATTGCCAGTTTGCGCGCACCACCAGGTTAGAGGTCCCGGCTCCTTAGGTAGCCCCCTCCTATGTTTCCGCCCATTCATGACATATTCTGTTACGTTTGCATCACATGTCTGAGTTACACCTTCTTTTTACTCTTATCTTTCGCGACTGCTACGCGTCACGCCTTCTGCTCCACCCACTGCTACGCCTACTGCAATGTAATGCTATGTGTTTGCGTTATGTATATATGCTCATGTATTGTTATTAAAAGTCAGCGCGCTCATCCCAGACCCAGCCCCAGCAGCTGCTGGGCCCTGTCATCCTATTCCTATGCAGGTTGTCCTGTTCCTGTCCTTTATGCTGTAATAAACCTGCAAAACTCCCTCTACCTCGAATCTTGACTCTTATTTATTGAGCTATCTGTTATGATATATGTCTAGTCAAAAATAGGGTATTATTTATTTATTTACCACATAATGGCGCCCGAACAGGGACTTGCCCTTTCCCCACGCGTCGGTGAAGCCACGCCGACCCCCTGACCCTCTGCAGTCGTGACGGAACTCTTCTGCGCAGTGGCAGATATTTCTGCTCAAGTATCCCTCAGGCCCACGGAGGAGACGGAGGAGGCGGTCCAGCATCCAGACGAGACGGTGGAGGAACGCGGCGAGTCCCGACCAGAGCCCAAGCCAAGAGTCCAAGGTCCGAGGTATCCGGAGGTCCACCCGTAACTGAAGCCCGAAGTCCGAAGTTCGTCGTCGTAGCAGTCCAGTCCAGTCCGAGGCCTTCCGTTCTTGCTGCCCGGTGAGTACCGTTACTGGGGTGGTATCTAGACAGGGTCAATTTAATTGACTCTGGTCTGTGGGTTGGTGGTACACAGTCCCACAAACGAAGTGTCCACTTCGGTGGATGCGGGTCCTGACGTGTCTCTTTAAGAGACCGGTAAGTTTCGTGCTGTTTCAGCAGTGCATCTAGTTTCTGTTCTAGTCAGTTCTGTTCTCGAGAAATTTCAAGTATTTCCAGGTAGTATTCTGTTCGAACTGTTGTTTTAAATGTTTTTTATGTATTCCAATGTCGTGGTATGAATGGGAAATAAGTATCGTGTTTATTGTGTATTGTATTGTGTCTAGATTACAGTTCAGTCATGCCCATATTTTCCAAGTTACGTCAGTTAAAAACTAGAAAGGGTCTGCTGGAAGCAGCAGTTCCCGTCCTGCCCAGGGACAGTCCAGGTCACTTTATGTATCAGAAGCATGGCATAAGCGCCATATTGTATCTAGATTTATGGGTAGAGTATACCAAACAGTTAGAAGAAAAGTATAGATGGCCCGTATCGGGTACATGGGATGCCGAATGCATCATGCGAGTAGAGGAAGCATTATGGAAAAAGAAAGCCAGACAATCACAGAAAGACGCCATCGAGTTATGGCGTAAAGAAGCTCATAAAAGAACCGAAAAAGAAATCAGAAAGACAGAACTAAGTAGAGAATCCCAAGAACGAGCCCAAGAAAGAGAATTAATCGAGATAGGTGAACGAGTCAGAACTGAGCAATCAGACAGACAGAGGAATGCCCTCATTAAGGGTATGTATCCTCTTCTTGCCGAAGGCTTGCCAAAAGCGACCCCAGAGGCATCCAGTAATTTCCCGCCACCATTAGTTCCGACCAAGCTACGTCACAAACCGACCGCAGCTGATATTTTTATTTCGTCCTATCTGGACGACACAGTCCCCGAATATGCAAATCCTGTTCGCGCTCCGCCAGTCCCTGTAAATCAGGTAATTCCTGCTCCTCCAGACACCGGGGTGCCCTTAGCAGCCCCCCCGGGTCAGCCCGCCATACAAGTCCAGCCCACGTTACAATTACCGACCCTGCCAGGACGGAAAGCATCAGTTGATGATTCTAGTTTAGGGGCCGCAGGAGGAGGTCTTCCTCAAACCCCGCCGCCATACAAGCGTTTATCAGCACTCGAATTACATGCTCAAGCATCACAGCGTACTCCTAAAAGTAATAAGTCTGTTGCAGAGATCAGGCAAACCCTTGGCGAATGTGTCTATGACCCAGTTCCAGGCGAGTTTAATATGGTTTTATATTCCGTACGCGTAAGGAGAGTGACCGAGTATCTAGTCACCCTGCCGAATATGAAAGAAGATCTAGACAGGATATATCGTTTCATCCGTACAGGGGATGACCCACAAAGTATTAGTGATGCCATGTCTCAAAGGAAAGCCGAGATTCAGCGCATGATATTAAAGTTCTTAATTAACTGTCTAATAAGAGAACAGGATTACCCGTCTAAAGACCCGGAAGAAATGAAAACTCTAACAAAATGGAGTGATAATATAGCCGAAGGAAAGCACAATACCATTGGTGCCATGGAAAGTATGTACAAGAAAATCCGTAGAGAGATAATAAAGATACACGAACAGCGTAAAGCCGCACAAGTAAGCGAGAAAGAAAGTACCTCTGATCCTGAAGAAGAAGACGATGAGAATACTGCCAGAATAGCGTATGTAGGAAAACCTAGATTTCCAGATCGCCATTTACGTCTAGAACCCAAGTCTACTTTCCATCATTCAGCACCAGAACAAGGTTCCCTAGAACAAGTATTTCAAGCTACCGATCACATTCTGAAATCACGAATCGGTTATAGTGAGTTAAGTACTATGCATGAACAGGAACTAGTCCGATCAGCAGTCAGATGGATTACTGATTCTACCACTTTTCCAGACGAAATAGTGGCACAAATGTTTCTGAAATTGCCCCCAGCCGAGCAACGACTGGTGGGTATGTATATGATCCAGCACCTCATTACTCTGTATGAGGGTCAACATTCTGATCCAGGCCCGTTACATGATATCCTGAACGAGTTACTCCAGTACAAATGGAGAGGTCTAGGTACCGATTTAATTAGTGTCATTCTAGAACAGCGCCACAAATATAGAACATTCTTGAACCCGCATTTTGTTCATGTCTCACCCCCAGAAAGTAAATCATTCTACATAGACAGACAGAATCCGTTACGAGAAGTCCACCCAGTCAGAGGAGCGGGTGGCGAAATGCAGCGAGTGTTTGTATACACTCCAATCACAAAGATGGAACTCCTCGAAATGAAGAAATTAATTCCCTGTCATGACAAAGATCCAGCAGGGTTCCATAGAGAATTAAAAGACATGCTCCGTATGGGAGAATACACTTACCCAGATATCATTAAAATGTTAAAGGTCCTGTTGCCCGCAGGGGTGTATGAAAAGCTAAAGGAAAAAGAATGGGAGGTGGGAGAGAAAAAGATAGATTGGACAGTCCTAGAAGCAGAAGATAAGATACGTGTACCAGGTACTGGTCTTGGAGAGAAATGTAAAGAATTACCAGAATTATTAATTCAAGTTTTACCCAGATTATTAACAACGAGAAAAGAAGACTGGGATGCAATCTCAGCCTGTAAACAGAAACAAGATGAAGATATTAGTGATTTTTATTCTAGGTTTGAAAAGTGCTTTAGTATCAACAGTGGCCTCAAGACAAGTAGTGAGTCATACCCTCATCTTTTTGTTACTAAATTAGTCGAGAATTCAAGTCCACCAGTTAAAAACCGAGTTCTGAAAGTCGAAAGTACCTGGCAAGCTAATACTCCGTCCCAGATGCTCCAGATGCTTCAGTATCACCAGAATAGAATCAGAGAAGAGCAAGAACACGAAAGAAAACGTATGAAAGACACGAAAATGAAAGTGCTAGTTGCACAATCTGTTCCCCAAGACAGTCAGAAGAGGGGTCCGAATCAAGTCAGTCATCCTGCAGCTCCCGTTAAAGGGAACTGCAATTATTGTAAACAGCCAGGTCATTTTATAAATGAGTGTGCAGTTCTGAAACATAACATAGCTACTGGTAAGACTAAAGAAAGACCACGTCCGCCTAGACAAGAGCAAGTTTCACAGACTCTTCAGCCACAGAATGCACCACAGACAGTTACAGCACCGCAGCCTATTGCTGCAACACAGCATGTTACATCGCAGATGTACCAGTATGCACAGTCTGAGTATCCAGAGTACCAGCCATATTCATGAAACAGCCTAGAGAGGGAGGTAGGCTTGCCTCTCATCGAGATACCTGTAGATCAAGAAGGTCCCTATGTTCACAGTCAAGTATTAGGGAAAGACAGAAAGTTTTTGATTGATACAGGGGCAAGTAGGACCACAATTAGTCATGCCGAAGTTCCAGGGGCTCCGCTTTCAGGCTCAAGAAATGTTTCCCTTGGATTTTCAGGAAAGCCTATCGTTAATGAGATTTCAAAGCCAGTCACTCTAGAAGTAGGTCCATTGTCCCGCACTACTGATCTGTTACTTACTAAGTCATGTCCAGAAAATCTATTAGGCATTAAAACACTGAAAGAGTTAGGTGCAGTTATATGTTGTTCCCCAGAGGGAATACGATTGTTCCTACGTGACTTTAAGGGTCACTATGTATTACGAGATTTTGATTCCAGACTGTCTAAAGTTCCGCAGCATTTATGGGCGCAAGGTCCAACTGATGTAGGTTACATGCAAATCACACCCCATCGTGTGACTCTCAAACCAGGTGTAGTGTTACCACGAATCAGGCAGTATAGATTGCCACCTGAGGCTGTAGCAGCCTTATCCAAAATTATAGACGAGCTCATGGCTCAAGGAGTAGTTGTAGAAACTGACTCCAATGTATGTAACTCTCCGATCATTCCAGTCATGAAACGTACTGATCCAAATGCACCCCCAGTATATCGATTAGTGATTGATTTACGGGAACTTAATAAATGTATTATTCCGCAGTACCCAGTTGTCCCAGATATCTCTTCCCTGTTAACTGCTATTGATTCCGAAGCCACGTTCTTCACTGTCATAGACCTCAAGAACGCATTTTTTAGTGTTCCCATCCATCCAGACAGCCAGTTTCTTTTCGGATTTTGTTTAAATGGAAGGAGCTATATGTTTACACGAGCTCCTCAAGGTTTCACAGAAAGCCCTAGTATTTATAGTCAAGCACTTAAGAGACAACTAGATAATATTCACATGCCAACTGACACTGCCCTGCTCCAGTATGTCGATGATCTACTGATCACAGCCCGTTCTGAACGTGCTTGCGAGCGAGCATCCCTGACGGTTCTGTATTTTCTAGCCGAGATGGGGCACAAGGTGTCCCCTTCGAAGCTTCAATTCTGTGTCCAGCAAGTGGTCTACTTAGGACACTTACTGTCCAAGAGGGGTAGGCAGTTGACACCAGACCGTATCCAGTTAATAGTGAGTCTTCCTCAGCCCAGGACCCAGAAGGAGGTACGTGCCTTTATCAGCCTTACTTCTTATTGCAGACAATGGATTCCTCAGTATGCATTTCTAGCCAAGCCACTGATACAGTTAACGACACAGGAGGCAGCCGTATCGACTGTTCTCCCTTGGACATCCCTTGGACATCTGAACTCCGACTTTGGAGTGCTCTGGCAGGAGAGAGGTTTCATGACTTCTCATGGAACCAAAATTCAGCATGGTTTCCTTATCCAAGCTCTGTTAGATGCAATACATTTACCGACATCTATCGCTATCATGAAATGCAAAGCACATACGAAAGTCACTGATATTATTTCCCAAGGTAATGATCTAGCAGATCGCACAGCCAAGCTTACAGCACAGACTCTAGACAGTCCAGTTAACATGACACACACTCCAGATCTGACTACATGTATGACAGTTAAGGACCCTACTCAAGATGTCATAGATATCCAGTTACATGCTACTCCCGATGAAACCAAGAAGTGGTCTGAACAAGGAGGGGTCCAGACAGATCAAGGATGGGTGACGAAGGGTAGGACCGCATGGTTTCTCCCCGACTCTATGGTTCAAGTCATCATTAATACCGCACATAGTCCAGCACATTTAGGAGAAAAAGCAATGTTAGACAGTATCCAGAACATTTGGTTCAACAAGCATTTACGAGCTGCAGCCAAGCAGAAAGTCCGTACCTGTATGATATGTTGTCAGTTTAATCCAGGTAAAAGTGTCCCGGTGGAACAAGGTGGTTTCCAGCCTCCTGACCACCCTTTTGAGGTCCTCCAGATGGATTATATTCAGATGGAGCGATGTCGAGGTTTCAAGTATGTTCTTGTAGTTGTATGCGCTTTGTCCAGATGGACAGAAGCATATCCAGTCCCAGATTACACAGCCGCGACCACTGCCAAGCAGTTGGTTCGTGAGTTTTTCCCTCGATATGGACTCCCTAGAGTCGTATATTCTGATAACGGTCAGCCATTCTCATCTGAGTTGATGAAGCACGTTTCCTTGTTGTTAGGGTACCAGTGGAAGTTTCATTGTGTACGCCATCCTGAAGCAGCCGGTCTAGTCGAGAGACATAATCAGACTCTGAAAATTCGAATTGCCAAAATATGTAAAGATAAGGGTGTGGACTGGCTAGTAGCTCTGCCAGTCGCTTTGTTTTATATGCGCATGGTCGCACATTCCAGATCAGGTCTGTCCCCGTATGAGGTCGTATTCGGCCGCCCCCCTAACATGTGGGGTACTCCTAGACCCCGAAGTATTACTGATGTTTCATGTAATATGCTGACAGATTACCTAGCTTCCTTGATGTCTGCCCTCAACTCATGTCGTTCACAGGTTGCCGCCACATTTCCAGACAATACCGAGGTGGCACCGCATGAAATCGTTCCAGGTTCGATGGTGCTCGTACGTAACTTCGACAGATCAAGTCCGCTGGAGCCACGTTGGAAGGAGCCCCGTCAGGTCCTCCTCACCACCCGTACAGCTGTGAAATTGGAAGGACGCCGCGGCTGGGTGTACCTTTCGCACGTCAAGAAATTCTACGGATTAAAGCCGGTCTCTAAGAACATTTCCCAGGATATCAAGACTTGTCAAAACATTGTTCCTAAGGACTGTCCCGCAAATGACATTGACACAACCCCTCCCCTGTTAGAGAAAACTCCGCAACAGGAGTATAAACAGAAATTAAGGTCTAGTAAAATAAGTCAGCCAGTTTGATTGTCTAAGTCCTCCCCTAGGTGAAACGGTTAGACTGTTTCTGACATGTATAAAATAGACCCCCATAGTGAGAGAGTCAGTCAAAACTCAATCCGATGTATCGTTTTTTTAAGTTTCATATTATTTCTCAGCCTTTTGATTTCCTGCACTAGTTACGCATTTTTCCTGTGTTTTCCAGTTCCTCATGTAAATAAGCCTTCTAATGTTACAGTAGAGCACACGTTTAGTGATCTGCCTCCTCACGAATATTCATACCGCCTCGCTATGCATAACAATACATTTATCCGCATGTTGCATTATTCACATCAAACCAGCAATGCCACTAATTGTTGGGTGTGTGGTCGACTCCCCCCTTTCCAGACGTCAAAGGGAGTTCTGCCACTTTTTCCTTATCCTTTTTCACATAATGGTTCGTGTGGAGCATGGTCCACGTTAACGTCCTCCTTAACAGATATGTCTTTTCTTAACAGCACATGTTTCCCAGACAAGCAAGGTTTCCCCCACAGAACAGGTTTAGATCCAGAAAATGAAGTGTACAATTTAGGTAATTATTCGTCGAATTTTATGGTCCTGAATGTTCAGTCTGATACTACTCCAGACTCACCTGCTATTTCAGTATTACCAGTCAAAGGTGAATTATGTGTCCGTAATTATGGTTCTGTACACGTAGGACATAGTGATTGTACTACTATTATCCAGTATAGTGACAGTGGGAAATCTATTTTTAAAGCTTCACGTCATTCTTATTTTGTTTGTGGTCAAACCGCATATGTTCGTCTGCCCCTCGATTGGGAGGGAACCTGTTACATTGCCTTCCTACTGCCACCTGTTTTCCTAGCCCCACCTGACTACCATAGGAATTCCTTCCTAGTACATACTAGACACAAGAGAAACCTCCCGATTGTCGATTATACTGAAACTGCTGCAGAGCAATTCATTGATATTGATAAAGGTGTGTTCCCTTATTTAGGTACAGTTGTAAACAGTAAGCTAATCCGTAGGTTAACAAGAACCCTTGAAGCTGTAGTAGATGAGACTGCCTCCGCTCTAGGTAACTTAACCGAAGAGCAATCCTTTATGAGAATTGTTGTGCTCCAGAATCGTCTCGTCCTTGACGTCATACTGGCCGATAGGGGCGGGGCCTGTAGAGTCATCGGATCCAGTTGTTGCATTTTCATTCCAAATAACGCGCCGTCTGTTTATTCAGCTATAACCAGACTTCATAAAATTGCCCATCTATTACACCAAGATCCAGGCACCTGGACATGGTCCGGTTGGTTCTGGAATATAATTTCCGCCTGGGGATGGAAAGTCCTGTCCTTTCTAGGTATCACAGTAGCGATCATATTCAGCTGCTGCCTCTGTATACAATGTGGCCCTGCGATTTGCGGCATGTGTGCTACCTCTTGTATTCCTAGTCCCAAGCCCCGTTCTAAATCCCGTTCCAAGACAATTCGAGATGAACAAATGGTACTGTATGAAATGATAGATGGTATCATGAATATTGATGTTTCCTGATGGAAACGTAGTGACAAGGAGGGAATGTGGAAAAGTAAATTTTGCCATGTTCTGTGTCTCTACGTGTCATCCATCATATGTTATGTGTGCATGACCAATATGCATATGTTATTCCCCATGTCCGATTCAAGACGCAATTACAGTTGTGTCCTCCTCTAGTATGCCAGTTTCCAGTCCTCGTGAATACTACGAATATCAGGCCTATGTAAAGCTACGTTGCCACGTTTCTCAGTGTGCACGTTATTCTATTATAAAGTCCCCGTTTCCAGGCCTCAACAGGGCCCGGACATCAGATTCAGCTCCTGTCTCCTGAACCCTTGCTGAGGAGCGATCCAGCCCCCACCTGTATCCTCGACCTTTCACTTACTTCCTGCCTCGCAGTGCCCGGTGCAGCTTGGCTCTGCCTCTGAGTCTGCCAAGACTATGTTATGATACCAGCTATCAGTTTAGTCCTCCTTCTCTGCATTCCTAAGCTACTGAACTACATCAATAGTTTCCGTCATTGTCTAGCCTATGCGGCTCCATGTTAAGAGAAATACTGTATTTAATGGTCATTTAATATTCTTCATCACGCACTATATGTAGAATAAATGCATGCTCCAGTCTTAGAGTCAGTTAGCTTTTCCCCTCATGACTTCTAGTTTATATCAACATGTTCCCTAAACATCAGATACTAGATAGGGTTTAGGTACATGTCGCTCCGACCCTCCAGACTTTAGTCTCTGCTCCTGGCACAGAGTTCATAGCCCCCAGCTTCTCCTCGTAACACGTCATTGCCAGTTTGCGCGCACCACCAGGTTAGAGGTCCCGGCTCCTTAGGTAGCCCCCTCCTATGTTTCCGCCCATTCATGACATATTCTGTTACGTTTGCATCACATGTCTGAGTTACACCTTCTTTTTACTCTTATCTTTCGCGACTGCTACGCGTCACGCCTTCTGCTCCACCCACTGCTACGCCTACTGCAATGTAATGCTATGTGTTTGCGTTATGTATATATGCTCATGTATTGTTATTAAAAGTCAGCGCGCTCATCCCAGACCCAGCCCCAGCAGCTGCTGGGCCCTGTCATCCTATTCCTATGCAGGTTGTCCTGTTCCTGTCCTTTATGCTGTAATAAACCTGCAAAACTCCCACTACCTCGAATCTTGACTCTTATTTATTGAGCTATCTGTTATGATATATGTCTAGTCAAAAATAGGGTATTATTTATTTATTTACCACGCCGTCATGAGCTATGGGCGGCTTGTGTTCATGACGGCGTGGTTCAGTCATGCGGCTGCCGCTCCGCCCACGCGGCATTAATTCCCCGTGACGGAACCACACCGTCCTGAGCACACGCCGCCCATGACTCATGACTGTGTGGTTCGTTCATGAGCGCCGAAGCGCCGCGCCCGCCCCCTAGCCCCCCCAGCGCCGCGGCATAATTCGCATCGTGACCAAGGTGTTAAAATCACCCATTAGGAGTATCTCATTAGTACCTAGGGTGATATTTATTTGGTCGAATGTGTTTGAGTATTGTATCTTGTTCAAACCCAGGAGGAACAAAAATGTTAAACAGAAATATTGACTTAGCATGAGCATTTTTATCTAAGTGCTTTAGGTTAAGCCATTGCACATTAGTGCTATTTAGGTGAATTATTTCAAGGTCCCAGCTTAATTCTTCTTGTAACAGGATAGCCAGGCCTCCCTTTGCATGTCCTTGTCTGGTCCTTGTGGTTGGAGTTTTGAAGATGAAGTAGTTTATTTGGTCAAAATGATCGACTAACCAAGTTTCCTGTAGGCACACTATTGAACGTTGGATTCCTAGCAGCCAAGATATTTTATGAAGTTTTAAACCCGCTATGTTCCAGGAGATGATAGTGGAGCTGTTGCTGAAAAGAACGCTTGGCAGTCTTTTCATGTTTGTTTTCATTAAGTTGTTTGGTAACCACGACCATACATTCATTACTGTGTAACCTTTGTAACGATGTAACCTGTAACTATGCTCTGATGCTCATGTAAAGCGCTCTGATACCTCCGGGTCTAGCCAGCGCTATATAAAACCTTTTTAAATAAGTTCTCATTTTACCTGTTACTTATGTGGTTTTCATTATCTTGGTTCCATATCCGTCTATCTCAACTCTTTTTATTAGTTTATCCGGCAGTCCCAGTTTACACTGAACAGCATATGTATTCCTAAAACCACCGCTTCCATTTCATACAGCCAAGAAACAAAATATTGGCGCATTGTGGACTGCCTGCATTGAAACGTTTGATGATTTAATTGATGCACTGGAAGAAGGAGATAACAAAAAGATAATCAAATATCTCAAGAACTTTGCAGGTGAAGGACTGAAGCAACTGATAAAGAAAATATACAAGCTAAAGAGACTTCTTACCATCAAAGCAAAGAGGTGCTTAATATAAAATTCAATCCAGTGCTACATTTTTATTATGAGCAATATACTTTCAGGCAAGAAAAACAGAACTTTATTGAAACGATCGGCGAATTTGTAGAAAAACTTGACATTCAATTGAAATACTCTATTGCGGTCATTAGACCATAAAAATGCAAGTACACAAAAATGATTATACAAGCATCCACCACGGCTTAACTCAAGGCCCCAGGGTCCTATATTACTATTGCAAGTTATTATCCCGCACCCAAATAAATAAGCAAGGTACATAACAACACATACATAGTGCAGTATTAATAAAATATACAGTTAATACACAGGAATAGATCTGATACATCTAAGAATAATAAAACATTAAAAATCACTCTTTAAAATCGCATATAAAAATTAAGAAAGATAGAGGGAGCCCGATTACAAATAGAAAAAGAGAGTCTTTTCAGCTTAATCCTGTGCATTACTTTTCAGAAGCGACTTGCGCATACACCACATAGAGAGTAGGAAGCGTGACACCGCACATACAATTGGGGATAGAGTGTTGTATTTCATCAATCTAAAAGCCTCTTCACAGTGCTTGGTCCCGAGGTTTCTACATATTTGGATCAGCCAACGGCTTCTAGATTTTCTTTAACCTTGGCAGAAAAAGAATACATGTAGCTCTGACTCCACTGCATTGTTACAGGCGGGACAACCTGGAGAGAGTGTACATGCCCATTTGTAGAGAATGCGCTCAGCGGGAGAATCTATTGTCTAAACTGAATATACAGTTTTCTCGCTAGCGCAGGTTGTATCTCATCCAGGACAGACTCCAAGATGTACTGGTCTTTTATTCTCAGAAACGCAACTGTTAGTGAACCTGTTGCTGCGCACACCTGTAAACGGGCAAGATTGCCCTCCCTGTAGCGCCAAACCAGTTCCTTTCTAGCGATTGTAGTACAAGCTTCCTCAGAGTTATGCCATAAACCCGCTTTGCCCAGCTCCGAAAATGAGTTCCTGACATACTATAGCCACTGTATTTTCCCTGCGCCCTGCAGGCCAGGATCTCCTTTAACTCGTCCCTATACATAGCCAGTTCCGGGGTTACCTATATGCAACGCCAATAAATCAGGGGTCTAAGGGCAATTTCGTATGCAATTGGCTTAACCCCCAAGTCCAAACGAAGCGGTGTAAAGGGAGAGCTGAGGGGTGGACCAAATAAGTGCCTGATAAAAGTGTTCTCAGACTTGGTGATATTTCTGAGAGAACTATATCCCCAGAGTTCAGCCCGTACATTGCAGCGCCTCATGTTTTCAATTTATAGATTTCCAAAAGTGGTCCTATAGGTTTATGGAAGGAGTTCCTGAATATCTACAACAACCCTCCTGTGTTCTGCGCTAGCTTCAGACTTCTTTTATAGATTATGGTCCCCTAGTCCATTTTTTCCGTTAAAGTAACCCCAAGGTACTCAAATACAGAGACCCTATCGAGTGGGACATCGTGCATGCTGGGATTAGGGCAAATATGAGCTGGTTGGATCAAAGACCATGGGGCTTATTTACAAGCCCCTTGAGCTACTTTTGCGTCATTCTCCCCATGTTAAAAATGACGCAAAAGTGGCGCATGGGGCTTGTAAATCTGCCCCCATATATTTGGTCTTTTGGCAGTTAATCACAAGACCTCTACTGTCACAGAAAGCCTTGAAGTTGTCGAGGAATCTGTATACCCCTCGGTGACTTTGAGAGCAGGATAGTGGGATCGGCAAACATCATGGAAGGTACTTTGTAGTTCGCTATCTTGGATGCATCATTATCCTCCCCAGCATTCAATAGGTCTACAAGTGCATTTATAAATAGACAAAAAGGGTGGGCGCTAGCACACATCTCTGTCTTACCCATCCATCTATAGCTATGGGAGTGGTAAGTTTACCATGTTTGTTGAACTTGATTTGGGCATAATTGCCTTTGTTCAAACACCTAAGCATATAGCAAAGATAGGACAGCACTTCCAGATCACTTAAGACAGCCCACAGTTTATCTCGTGGTACCAGATTGAACGTAGATTTTAGGGCCACAAAGATCAGATAAAGGCCTCTATGGACACCGCTTTCCAGGACAAGAGTTAGAGCCTGAATATTTGGTCTATATTGGACGTGTTTTTCCAAAAGCCAGCTTAGAATGGGCTCAATATTTTAAATTCGTCCATCCAGGTCTGGAGATGATCCAACAGTACCCGAGAAAAGATTTTCTGGCTGACGTTAATTAAACTTATGGGTCTGTAGTTGCAGGGGAAAAGTGGTGAGCCCTTCTTGTGAACCGGCAAACTTTCCACACCCGTTCATGTTGCTGGACTTGACATTCCCTGCAGTACAGCGTTAAACAAGGTCCACAAATAGGAGCCCCAGATAGTCGGCTCTATGCAAAAAAGTTCTCCTGGGATCTTGTCAAGATCTGGAGCTTTGCTTATGGCATTGATTACTTCGGTAAGCGTTATCGAAGGGGCCTTGGAGCAGATGTCCTGTGGTGGAGAAAAATCTTTAACTTTACTAGTGCCCTCATCCTCCAACCTAAGATACAGGGCCTCAAAATGTTGCTTCCAGACATCGGCTGCAATGTTTGGTTCGATGGCCTGCTTCCCTTTACCTGCTACCAGTATAAACTATACACCTGAAAGTCTTCATGTCATGGGTGGATAGGGCCTGTTTCAAAGTATCCCACTTGTCCAGCTCCCACAGTTTTTCTGCTTTGGTGATGCTAGCTCTATACAGCGCCCTCTTTTCTCTGATTAGGGATCTATCTCTTGCTTTGATTGCCTCTATCAATGCTCACTTGGCCATCTGACAACTGCCCTTAAACAAGGGGTGTTTGGTCTTTTTACATGCACTTGGGTATGGTGGGGGAAAAGAAATATCAGCCAGAGTGGAAATCAACACCTCATGGGTCTCTGTAACTCGAATGAAGGAGATGAATGTACCATCACTGGAAATGGACTGTTCCGCGGCCACTAGGTACAGAATCACTAAGTCCTATAGGGAAGCCATCCTATCATGGGATTGCTGTATGGTTGACCACCGGACTCTTCTTCTATTGTTGGTCTAGGTTAATCTGTCATCTTTCAGTATGTTTAGATCAGAGACTTCCTCATTAAATGGCAGCTCCAACTCTAAGATTAGAGGATTATGGTCACTGTCGTGTCGGGTCAGAACCTCAATGTCCACCACCCGGCACCAAATGCTGATAGATATCAGGATGTAGTCTATGATAGAAGAGTGTCCTGGTCAATTAAAAGTGTGCTTCCCTGGTGTGTCTGATTAGTTTGACCCTTACAAACCTTTAGGGAGTGGTTTAGGGTGGGGGATTTAATCTAGAGCACCAGCGGTGTCTAGGCCCTGGTTGGCAAAAGGTTATCCTTGGGAATTGACCAATGTAGGTCTTCTTCACAGTCTTCAAATTGGAGGTTTGTACAATGATTAAGGCATGCAGGGGGTACTGAAACACCACAATGGATACAGGTAATGCGCTGGTGATCAGGGCTTTTGGTTGCTATACAAATTACTGTGTGCGCGAGAGACAATGCCCATATATTGTAGTAAGCTAGGTCCAGTAGACGTTTCCATGACAACCCAGTCCCTTCTCTTGGCCCAGCAAAGACTGCAATAAGATTAAACAAATACACACTGGCTGCACACAAGCCTTAATGAAAGCATGGCGCCATGAGAAATACTAAAAAGGTGTGACAAATGTACTTTAGTGCAGGAATGTGGTGAGATGTACTATAATGTGTTACACTAACCCCTGATGCGTGGCACTTTGCACGGCCGATACTTGAAAATGCCTCCTCCATGGTGGAACATCATGAAAACTCTTGCACCTAAATTCAAAACGAAAGTGAAAAACAGAATCAATAAAGAATATCTTTCACCCAGTCTAAATACAGAAAGGCAGACTCTCTGATCCCTAGAAGATAAGTGGAAGAAGCCATCAGCACCCACTCCCTATAACGTACAACAGCCTAGGAAAAAAAGACTCCAGTAACATTAAATACAGAAGCTGTTTCCCTCAAAATTAAATAAAAGCACCTAAAAGTGATTGAATTCATCAAACTCCTCCTTTACTCAAGCATGTCCCTAAATTGCAGATTTGTAAATGTGCAGGAACTTTCACAGATAAGACACAAGTGCCACCCAGCCCAGGCCAAGGGTGCCTTGCCTTTTGCGCGTCTATTAATCGTTCCACTGGCGATCAGGGCTGTTTTCCATACTTTAGACTCCCCCACGTAATTTTAATGTCTTCCCTGCAGTCAGTGGTCCCGTCCATATTAGAAGGGACATCTGGGAAAAGGGGTGGATTAACCGCATGCGTGCGGCGCGAATTCCCCGCCCATGCTGACTCCGCCTTGCGCGGGCGGAGTCATGACGGAACGGTTCCGTCATGAGCACAGCTCAACCGACGCTCATGACGGAACCGTTCCGTCATGAGCATGGAAGGGGTTAAAGCGAAACTCTCTATTGTCCTAAAAACATTATTAATAGCTGCCAAGTGCCCCCACGTGACATGTGACACGTTCCACTACTTCTGTTGTAAACGTCCTTATTATCCCTCTCGTGAAGTTAATGGAGCTTTCAGTGCATTAGTACGAAGGAAGTTACAACATGCTGATTAGAAGTAAAGACGTGCCTGGCATTACAATAAAAACCACGGTGGAACAGAAAAGTACCTTGCCACTCTAGGTTGAGGCTCTCTCATATGCTAGTATTCCAACAATACCTATGAGAATCTGAATAGAAAATCTGAAATAAATATCATAGATGTAACAATCTGGATAGAACTAAGTGATGGATAAGACTAAACCTGCTGAACAAGACTCGGCCCATCTGCCGTGTTTACAAAGAGCTTCTTTTCGATGGCAGACTTTGACACCTGGCAGTTTGACACTTGCACTAATAAGTCTGTGCGAGCTGGTTCAAACCTATGATAAAACGGATGGAAAAGTCCTCAAATCTCCCTTTCTGATGCTAGATATGCTACCGGCTTCTGAGATACTTGAATCCTTAATAATGAGAACGCCCCCCTCCCACCCCCCCAATCCCCCCCCCCCGCCGCCGCCGCCGCAGGAGCATGTGACGTCAAATGAACTGAACAAATAAAAAGGACTTAAGCGTTCATAAAGAACCCAGTGTGGCTGCCATGTTCAAGTATTAATGTCACTCGTTCCTGCTCCCCCTCGCGTGTGCGCATGCGTGAGTGACTAGCGTAGGGCGTGCACAGCCAGACAGGGGAGCGCCAATACACAGGCAGAACCTGCATAAATCGGCACCCCTCTGACGTAGAGGGTGTACAAAACTACGGGGGTGGAAATTTAGTTAGAACAGCGGCAGTTATGCTGAGTTTCGTTTCGCACAGGTGCCCACCGTTCCTCGTACTGTTGCAGCCTGTGGCTTTCATCATGCTGCAAATGCAGATTTTCCACAGTTTTAATGTAAAGAAAATCATGATTTTATTAAAAAAGGCACGGAGGCTAATATTATGCATATATCCCTTTTATTACTGCCCAAACACAGCAGCAACAGCACCTAGAACTTAGAATACTATCAAACATTCCAGAACTTTGAACATGAATAAGTCCCCTTGAGCAGCAGCCATCTTCCTCTTTTGTGACTGCGAAAAAAACAATAAGTAACAAACTCCAAATTTCCTCTGACTCCAAACTTCTCCAGACTCCATCTCCAAACTTTCTTCTTCAACCCGAACACCTTCTTCATTTTCATCTTCATCCTTAAAACAAAACAAAACAAATTAATTACAGGGCGGGCACAGAGGAGGGATAATATTAGCCTCCGTGCCTTTTTTAATAAAATCATGATTTTCTTTACATTAAAACTGTGGAAAATCTGCATTTTATGTCAAAGGCCCGGAGGCCAACATTATGCATGTTCAAAGTTCTTCCAAAACCTTCCCTAAAACATTTTCCACAGGCTTAAAGTAAAACTTTCTAAAAGTCGAATCATTTGACCAATCCGCAGCCTTTAAAATATCACTCAGACTGAACCGAAATTAACCGAATTATAAGCCAATCCGCTACAGAAGAGACTTGACAAATAATTAGCCACCTCTACCACAGGTGCCGAAATGGGATCCAAATCCCTCTCAACACACCAACCATTCCACTTTCTCCAAGCTGATCCATACACCCTAGATGTTCCCTTAGACCACGACTTTGACACAAGCTCTTCAGCCTCCTTTGATAAACCCTGCATTTGCCAAACTCTCCTGAAATCAACCATGCCATCAACTTCAACTGACCTGAGATCACAAGATCGTGAAAATTTCCTTGAACATCCATCAAAATCTCCCTTCAATCTGGCAGGACTATCGGATCTTCCATCAACAAATTCATCACATCCGGGAACCATACTTGTGCTCTCCAAAAAGGAGTTATCAAAACCAACTCTATTTCCTCCCTCCTGACCTTGTTCAGGACCCTCTGAATCATAGAAAACGGGGGAAATGCATAACACCTTCCCCCTTTCCAGCTCTGCAGAAAAGCATCCACTCCCTTCGCTTCCGGGTCCGGTCTCCAACTGTAAAATTCCTTCAGCTGAGCATTCAACCTGTCTGCAAACAGATCCACATACAAAGGCCCCCACATGTCCTCCAGACTCAAAAACACCTCTCTCTTCAACTTCCAACTGCTCGCATCCCTCAGGTATCTTGAATACCAATCCGCTTCTACGTTGCTCAACCCTGGTATGTATTGAGCTTGCACAACAATTTCCCTTTCCAGACAGAACTTCCAGAATTCCTTCGCTATTTCCGCTAAACCTCTTGAACGAGGACCACCCATCTTGTTTAAATATTGAACCGCAGACAAATTGTCCATCTTTAGAAGAACACAACATTTCATCCTGTCCCTCACAAAGCTCTTTATCGCAAACGACCCTGCCAACAGCTCCAAACAATTTATGTGCATATGACCTTCCACCTCCGACCATTGTCCTCCTGTCGAAACCTCTCCACATCGAGCTCCCCAACCGTGCAAACTTGCATCCGATTCTATCTCTACCTCCGGCATCATTCCAAAAATCGCTCGACCGTTCCAAGCTTCCAGACTCGTTAACCACCACTTCAACTCCTCCTGAGAATCCTGATTCATCATGATCCTCTGAGAATACCTCACATCCTTCCTTAAATAATGTGCCTTCAGTCTCTGCAAAGCACGATAATGTAGAGGAGCTGGGAATATTGCCTGAATCGAAGAAGACAGAAGACCCAACAGACGTGCCAACTGTCTCAACGTAATCCACTCTGCAGACTTCACTCTCCTTACCTCCTTCCTGATCTTCTTCACCTTCTCCATAGGCAACTTCAACATACAATCCAACGTCTGTATCTTGAAACCTAAAAACGTCATCTCCTGATTCGGAACCATACAAGACTTCTCCCTGTTCACAACAAATCCCAAATCCTCTATTACTCTCACCGCAAACTCTGTTTGTTCCTTCGCTAAAACTCTCTCCTCTGCCATAATCAGAATATCGTCCAGATAAACAATCAAACGAATTCCCCTTGACCTCAACCAAGCCGCAATTGGCCTCATCACCTTGGTGAAACACCAAGGAGCTGACGTCAATCCGAAAGGGAGACTTTTGAACCTCCAGCGCCTTCCCAACCACCTGAACTGAAGGTAATCTCTCTGGTCTTGACACATCGGGATCGTTAAATATGCATCCTTTAAGTCCAGCCTCGTTAACCAATCCCCTTTCCTCAACAAATCTCTTAACATATGTATCCCTTCCATCTTGAAATGGTTGTAAACAACCCAATCGTTCAACTCCTTCAAGTTGATTACCGGTCTCATTTTCTTGTCTTTCTTCTCCACAAGAAACAAATTGCTTATGAAGCAACCATGCACCTCCTCTGCGAACTCTATCGCTCCTTTCTTCTCCAATTCTAACACTTCTTTTGTTACTAATTTTTCCATCTCTCCTGAAAATCTTAACACCTTTGGAACCCTTTCCTGTATTGGCACACTGATATAATCTATCCTGTATCCAACCACAGTTTCCAAAACCCACGGATCCTGAGTTATCTCTTGCCATCTGGAAACAAACTGGGCTAGTCTGCCGCCCAATTTTACTTCCATAAATAAAGGGTCTCGTGAGCAACTTACCTGAGAAACCTCTCGATCTCCTATCTGATCTTCCTCCTCTTCCTCTTCCCCTCTGTCTTTGTGGGAAGAAACTTCCTTGATTGGTTCTCTGATAACCATATCCTCCAGAATAACCATATCCGAATCCATTTCCATAACTTGCTCCATAGGGTCTGTTACCTCTTCCATAAAAACCTCTGGTAACACCATTTCCTCGGCCGGGGAACCGACCCCTTGTTCTCCCGGCCCAACCAAAAACACGCCTAATATCCTTCTGAGCTTTTTGTAAAGAATTGAAAGTACCCACGTACTTAGACATATCCTTCACGAAATCATCTCCGAACAGCAGCCCATTGCTCTGCTCACCCAATTCTTTGTCCGCCAAATCTGCAAGTTTTGGATCTATTTTAAACAAAATACTCTTTCTCCTCTCCAAACAGAGTGCTGCGTTAGCATTTCCCAGCAAACATATAGCACGTTGAACCCATTGACGCATTTCTGTCACGTCAACACCAGTGTTATTTGAATGTGCCTCCTCGCACAGATCAAAGATCTTAGTTAAGGGACCCAGAATATCAAGCATTCTATCCTGACATCCCTTCAATCCCTTGTCTAGACCCCTTCTCGGGTCTCTTCCCCCTTTGTTATTCAAAAAGGTTAACATTTTTTGGTCTAACTCTGGCGTGAAGGCCACTTTGCTATTTAGTGTTGGTCTCGGGCACTCCGACCTCAGTCGAGTTCCTATTTCTTTTGGCATCTCCCTCCTGATCCAATATCTTATATACTTGGCAACGTGTTCCATTGGGGACAATTGAGGAGATAGTGGATGTTGAATCAACAATGGATCAAACATCTGTTCCCCTTGAGGATCCACAAAATCCTCAAACTTCAATTTAATCTCCTCATCCAACTTCCTTCTCTTAACCTTAACTTCCTCCACATCCGAATCATCCATACTGGAGCTGCATGTGAGCTCTACATCCCCACTGGTTGAACTACCATCACATGCCACAGTACTATGTCCTTTTCTTGGTGCCTTTATAGCACTCTCTCTGGACTTTATAGCCTTCTCCTTTTTTCCTTTATTCTCCATATCTTTTGTTATCTTCTTCTTAATCACATTCTTCTTCTTTTTCTTCCTTTTAACTCCTCCAGAAGAAGTACCTGCCTCTAACTCAACTTCCTCTGTGGTGTAAAAACCATCCTCCTCACCAGTTCCCTGTCTGTTTTCACCTTCCTTTGCTTTTTTTGAAATTGTGCTCTCAAATTTCTTTTCCATATTAGCACAAAATTCTCCAAATTTCTTTTCCATAAACTCCTTCATCCTATCCTCCATACTCGAATCCTCTTTCTCCATCTTTTCCTTCCTTCCTTTCAAATTATTATTAAATAAACTATTCTTCCCTTTCTTCATCCTTCCTAAAAGTATTCTCCTCTAAATAAAGTCTAAATCTAATTCACCGATCTCAAACACCTAAACGACACACCTCCCGACCTTCCGAACTCCGTCTGACTGAAACTGACACTCGTTCAGTCAGACTACAAGAAAAAAACTCTCCCAAAATATGGCCGACCACGTCACCCAACCAAACACTACCTGTTTTCCCAATCTTCCAAAATGGCCGCCGCACGCAACGAACGTACGGCGGCCCCCAATGCCCAGAAAGCTAAGCTTTCCGTTCCTCTCGCGGCGTGCGCTTCTCTCCCTTCGTGCCTGCAGCCGTTCTTCCTCGCGCGACCTTAACCGACAACACGCTGCACGCGCACAGAGAGCGCTCGAGACACAAGGCAGCAAGCGCTCGAGACACTCCACACCAACGGACAATTTACCCTAATAAAGGTAATAAACCTAACCTCTTACTTCCAAACCCAAATAACCTTCTATTGTACCCTTCATTCCTGATCAATACAAGAAAAAACCTCAGTTACAGTTTCATACGATCGTTTCCTAAAAATATACGCTATCTTTCTCCTCCAATATCTTTCATCTGACATACATACTCCGTTTAGCATTCCAAACAAATTTACTTTAAATCAGCAAATCAATCATTATTTTTTAACCAAATCCAAACAGAGAATAAAAATTATGGTACTCATCTTATGTTTGAGCAGCAACAAAAGAGGAAGATGGCTGCTGCTCAAGGGGACTTATTCATGTTCTAAGTTCTGGAATGTTTGATAGTATTCTAAGTTCTAGGTGCTGTTGCTGCTGTGTTTGGGCAGTAATAAAAGGGATATATGCATAATGTTGGCCTCCGGGCCTTTGACATAAAATTCACCCTGCGACCGGATGGCTGCTGGAGACTCGTCTTTGTTGTACAACAGTCTTCTCTATGCTCTCCTCACTGATACTCAGGTCAGACTAAAATATCGGACTTTAAAAAGATTTAATTTTAGAGCGTCACTGAGCAGTCCTCCGCTCAGCTGACGCATCACTATAAGACGGTAAACTTCACGTGGCTGGTGGTGAATGTCGACCACACGGAGCAGGCTGAGAGTATCATTTTCCTCTTAATTGTTTGATCTCATTAAGGGCACAGTGGCATTGCAGGCTTCAAATATCAGCGGCGGGAGGGGCACTGGGGTCGAGGGTATTTCTCAAAAGTGCGAGACAGGGGACTGCAATCAGTTGCTTGCCACGTTGTATCCTGCAAGAAGCTAGCGGTTTTGGGAAATTGCGCTGCAGTTTAGGTACACTGAAAGGACAAGCACGTAATAAAAGTGCAGCAGAAGCAACTTAAACTAGCATCATGATTATTCACTTCTTTTTTTTAAGTTTAGAAAAATGTTATTGAAAGAATATGATCAAAGTTTACAAAATAAGACAAAGGCAATAACAGGCAAAAGTATATATCAAGATAAGTAATGGCAGTGATATAAGCTATAAAAAGAAACAATATAAATTGAGAGTAATTATAAGGAAAAAAAACTGTCAACTGGTATGGTGCAAGGCAACGAAGGAGATACTAAATATACACTGTAGTTATAAGAAAAGTTAAAATAGGAGTGCTACGTTTAACAAAGTATAGGAAGTCATGGAGGTTTAGGAACTTCTTGTTGTAACGGGGATAAAAACAGAGAACTAATGATTATTCACTTCTGTACAGTCAGTCCTCAGCTGACAGTAGGACGGGCTGCTGGGGACACGTCTCGGCCGAGTCACATATTTACTTAGTGCTTCTTAATATATTTCATTTAAAGCTGAGCGTGTGTCAGCATGAGCCTCTGTAGCTCACTGCTTGTGTCCTAGGCCACGCTGCCACTGCAGGCTTGGCATCGAGGTCAGCTACAATGCCTCTAGATAACTGATTTGTATTATAGCAGCTGAGATCTTTAACTGCGTAATACAAATACTTTTGGGAACACAACTATAGTACTACTTAGGATAACTGCTAAAATAGGTTACCACCCTTCCATTTTTGCTGCTTTACAACACTTTATTGAGCTTCTTAAAGTTTCCTGTTGCTAAAATGGGTCTAATTAATGATATTTATATATTTCCCTTGTCTTCATTGCTTGATTTTGCACACGAAAATGTGTCACCCCTATTTGTTGAAATGTCACTTATAATTACACTGGAATTATGAAAATGTCTCACTTAGCAATCTGAAACCTTGGCAGCTATGTAGATGATATTTGTATTTTAATTGCATCTGAATGATCAAATTGAAGCACTTTTCATAGAAATAATTATTTCTATCATGTAGGATTTCCTAGTTAAGTCTTCATTAATGCCTGCATATTTGTTTATTCTGGAATAAGTAATCTGTGCTAATGACTTAATTAAATATGCAAAAATACACTTGGAAAAAACACTACACGTCGACACGAAAGTGTGCGCACACTCTCAAATCCAAATTACATTTTTCAGTTCCCACATTGTCCCCGGGGTGTGCGTGGACTACACGCATGAACTGCCACACTTCACGGGCTCTTGGTCTCTGTTGAGCCCCACGAGCACCCGGGGTAATCCCCACCCAATCTTCTCTAATCAAAAATTTGACCTGAGCATTTTGGACTTCTGAAATGAAATTAGAGGCTTCCAGAATAGAGATTAAAATTGAATTTTATCTGAACGTGAGCTGCACCACCGGTGGAATCCCTCCCTCAGAAGAATTAGACAGAGAATAATCTGCAAAGCATGTATTTATTGTCTGAGCTGGCGTTCTTGAAAATACAGAGCCCTGAACTAACTATCCTGACCGGGAAAGCGCTCAGCACTGCTTGGTCTTCTCGTCGCTGTAACGCCTGTGACTGGCCGCATCTCTCAGAAGAATCTTTCCCTCATGGGGAAACAACTGACAGGTGAGGTGCACAAGAATGTAGTCTGCATGGGGTCTTAAATGCTTTCAAGTTACTTTTCACAGTGATTCAAATGTCATTATTAGTTTTGGCCTCTATCGATGCTTTTGAGGACAGGTTGGATGAGTTTTTCCAGAGGTTTGGCGCAGTGAGTAAGAGTGATTCAAAACGTATTCATAGTAAGAGCTGAAAAAGAGCCAGACGCTAGTGTACATATAGTTCATGCATCTATCAATCATGAACATTTGTAGAGCACGCTACTCACCCGCTAGGGTCTCAAGGCGCTGGGGGGGGGCTGCTACTGCTCGAACAGCCAGGTCTTGAGTTGCTTCCTGAAGGAAAGGTGGTCTTTGGTGAGGCGTAGGTGGGTGGGGAGGGTGTTCCAGGTCTTGGCGGCCAAGTAGGTGAAGGATCTTCCTCCGGTAGTGGTTCTGCGGATCGGTGGGACGGTGGCGAGGGCGAGGCTGGCGGAGCGGAGCTAGCGGGTTGGCGTGTAGAACGTGAGGCGGTTGTTGAGGTATTCGGGCCCAAGTCGTGGAGAGCCTTGTGTGCGTGGGTGAGGAGTCTGAACGTGATCCTCTTGCTGACTGGGAGCCAGTGCAGGTCCCTCAGGTGGGTGGAGATGTGGCTGTATCGGGGGATGTCCAGAACGAGTCGTGCTGAGGCGTTCTGGATGCGCTGGAGTCTTTTCTGTAGTTTGGCTGTGGTCCCAGCGTAGAGGGCGTTCCCGTAGTCCAGGCGGCTGGTGACGAGGGCCTGGGTGACCGTTTTCCTAGTATCCGTCGGGATCCAGCGGAAGATCTTATGGAGCATGCGGAGTGTGTTGAAACAGAAGGAAGTAACGGCGTAAACTTGCCTTGCCATTGTGAGGGAGGAGTCGAGGATGAAGCCCAGGTTGCGTGCGTGGTCCATGGGCTTGGGTGGGGGGCCCAGAGCAGGGGGCCACCAGGAGCCCGCCATGCGGAGATGGATGGGCCGAGGATGAGGACTTCCGTCTTGTCTGAGTTCAGTTTCAGGCGGCTGAGCTTCATCCAGTCTGCGATGTCTTTCATTCCGTCCTGGAAGCTGGCTCTGGCGGAGGTGGGGTCGTTGGTGAGGGAGAGGATCAGTTGGGTATCATCGGCGTAGGAGATGATGTTGAGATTGTGCTTGCGTGCGATGGCTGCGAGGGGGCTCATGACATTGAAGAGGGTGGGGCTGAGCGAGGAGCCTTGGGGTACGCCGCAGATGATCTTGGTGGCTTCTGCGAGGAAGGGGGGAGACGGACTCTTTGGGTTCTGTCGGAGAGGAAGGAGGTGATCCATTCCAGGGCCTTTCCTTGGATCCCGGCGTGGTGGGGGTGGGTTGTCAGGGTGCGGTGGCAGACCGTGTCGAATGCGGCCGAGAGGTCGAGCAGGATGAGGGCGGCGTTTTCTCCGTTGTCAAGCAGGGTCCGGATGTCGTCGGTGGCTGCGATGGAGGCGGTCTTGGTGCTGTGGTTCGCTCGGAATCCGGACTGCGATGGGTCGAGGGAGCCGTTTGTCTCGAGGAAGGCTGTCAGCTGTTTGTGGACGGTTTTCTCGATGACTTTTGCGGGGAAGGGGAGGAGCGAGATGGGGCGGAAGTTCTTGAGGTCTGAGGGGTCTGCGGTGGGTTTCTTCAGGAGGGCGCTGATCTCTGCGTGCTTCCAACTCTCCGGGAAGGTGGCGGATGCGAAGGAGTTGTTGATGATGTCCCGAAGTTTGGGTGCGAAGATGGAGTCGGCTTTGTTGAAGATGTGGTGTGGGCAGGGATCGGTTGGGGAGCCCGAGTGGATGGTGCTCATCGTGTGGGTGGTGTCTTCTGTGCTGACCGGGGTCCAGGCGCACAAGGGTGGTGGTGGGGGGCGATGGTTCGGTGGCAGGGTCCGAGTTCTGAGCGCCAAAGATGATGTTGGAGAGTTCCTTGCTGTTATGGGTGTTGTTGTCCAGTCGTTCTCTGAAGGATGACCTGTCAGCTGTTACCGTAACTGAACTGCTCTTGTGTCTGGACTGTCTGCAGCCTGGAGTACAGCACGGGACAGGCAGGCCACAGCCGGGAGAGACGCAGCCAGCACCGACACGTCAGACACAGGTGAGTAGGGGTGCCGGCCACCGTGCCAACCCCCCCTGCCCCAACCCCCCCTGCGCCAAACCCCCGGCGCACCCCTGCGCTACCCCCCCAGCGCACCCCTGAGCTACCCCCCCGGCGCACCACTGCGCTACCACCCCTGGCGCACCCCTGCACGACCCCCCCAGTGCACCCCTGCATAACCCCTCAGCACACCCCTGCGCGACCCCCCTGGCGCAGCCCTGCCACGACCCCCCTCCGTCAAAAGGCTATGGATTTCCTTTGGAGGTACAATAAGAAATAATATCTTTATTTTCCCTCATTATTTCATTTTTCCACACGTGCTGCATTTTGTAGCACACTTACAAAGAGGACAACACCTCCAAAGGTGTCCCCTCAGTCACACATAAAATACTGCCTCCCATGCAGGCACACTTGGATCATGAAGCAAGGGTAACTACTCTGGTGCTAGACTGCACTGAGAGGGAGCAGGTATGTGCCATGTCTTTTTAAGTTGTCTCTCTGAGTTGTGCTGCATCAAAGGTTGATAAATCTGACCCTTTGAATGTGAGTATCTCAGTATCCACATAGCTGCTGTTGCACTGTACTACAACCAGGTAGTCAGGCTCATTTTCAGCCTGGTAAAGAGGATGCACTCATCTGCCAAAGCATTTAACAAATATGGCTACCCCTTCCTTACACACACAACCAACAGCAGTCAGCTTTGCTCCTCATATGTGTGTGTTCGCAAGACCTCAAGTTAAGTAAGTCACTTTCTGTATGGTGAATATTCATTTCCTACTGCCAGAAAGCCACTAATTGTTACAAGCTTATTGACTAAAATCCTTTCCCAATATGATATGGGATTGTGGAGTTCAGGTGAGGAGGGCCAACATGTCACTTTTAGGAGCGTAGAAGGAGCCCACGCTGAACAGCATAGTGCCAATCCAGAGCTTGGCAAACACATATTGTACCTCATCGTCTGACCAGTTGTCTAGAACATTACATGAAAGGGATTTGCAAATGAGAATGGTCAACCCACATATTTTAGTGCTAGGCGGTATGGGCACAACTTGTTGATGAATATAATAGCGTCACTCCAGTCGGGAATGACGGCCTCAAATGCACACACAACGTGGAAAAATTTCCTTTAAGCTTTGTACTTTCAAAAATAAAGTTTTATTGAAACGTTCAATTTCATTGGTTTGTACTCATTAGTATTTCACAATGTTCAAGATTCAAAATTATACTTGGCCCAATGCATTTCGGGCATTTTGCCCTTCCTCAGGGGCATTGATGTTCTCTTAGGAAAATAAACACAACTGTCATATATTCGTAAACATATATAGATAAATGTCATATGTTCATAACTCTATTTACACAATCATATCTGTGCATTATTTAGTTCAGAAATCTTATGCAAAGATATAAAGGGCACTTCATGGCATGTACTATCTTGTACCTGAGAGTGAATGCATGAAATTAATAAAATTCAACCACCTTTATGCATTTTTCATGTGAATATAGTTTGGCGTATACTCGTTTGAAAACACACTACTTCAGCAGTAAGTACAACAAAAATAATTCGAAATGAACAAAAATCGTACCTTCTAACAACTGTCAGAAGTTTAGAAATTCATTTAATTACGAACTATTCGGCACACGTGGACCCACGAAATTTAACCTGAAACAAATAGAAAATCGTCATACCCTTAATTTAATAGATCTTAACATCATACTGTAATGGTGGTTTCCTAATCATAAGGCCTCAATCGTACCTGAATTTTTAAAGTCTGCCTGAATCAGGTTGAAAAGGTTTACGTGGTCATCAAGAGTTGATGGACCGAGTTCTGAAAAACAGAGACCGGTCGTCATTCAACACCCGTACCGAGTCGTGTAAACTCAAAATAATCGTGACGGCATTGTCGACGGGTAATGTCGAAAAACTGATAAGTGCACTCACCAAATTCGAAAAATGTCATTAGACGGCTTAGTGGAGTCACCGTACCGCCCGTTCCAAAAAGTGATACGCAGTGTTTTCGCCGGTGTCGGATGTTATCACATCCGCCCCGGAAGTGGTACACATGGTTCGCAAGTACTAAAAATAAAAGATGGAATGCCGTGTAGTTTCTACGCATAGGAACAAAAAAGTGCAATCTGCCGAGTTTTCAATCAGGGAGTCAAAGACGGACTCAAAGAGGTGAGAGGTGCTCAAAAGGCGATGGAATAAATAAACATGTCTTCATGTTTGGGTATTAAGTAAGATGCCAAAAGACTGTGTTTGCTGCGTACCTAGTCTTTATATGTCAAATACTCATAATCAATTCGAGGATGGTTCATGATGCACGATACATGTAGTTAAAACTAAATGAATAAAATTCAAATATTCATAGTTAGTTCGTAAACAGTTCAGTTAAATCACAAATACTAAAATAAACATAACATGTTACTGTGCTCACGATTGTCCGTGTTATCAATAGTAATTTAATTTTACAAGAAACAGTTCATATCAATACGATCATTAAGACCCTTCGGCTGTGCTGTATCCAGATAAGTAATCCAAAAAACTTCTCTGCGTAAGAGATATTGGGTATTGTCTCTTCCTGGTAACACAGGTATAGTTTCCAAAATAAGAAATCGCACTTGACTCGGAGAATGATTGTGATGGTTGAAATGAGATGCCAATGGAGATTTTGCATTCTTGGTTCGAATGTTACTTTTGTGTTCGATAATGCGTGTCTTTATTTTGCGTTCCGTTTTCCCAACGTAAGCTAGGCCGCATGGGCATTTGATTAGATGAATTGGGCCAAGTATAATTTTGAATCTTGAACATTGTGAAATACTAATGAATACAAACCAATGAAATTGAACGTTTCAATAAAACTTTATTTTTGAAAGTACAAAGCATAAAGGAAATTTTTCTACGTTGTGTGTGCATTTGAGGCCGTCATTCCCGACTGGAGTGACGCTATTATATTCATTACTTTAGCCTTCAGGACTCAGAAGGAGGTACTCATCTAGCACCTACCCACCTTTAGTACCGTCTTACAATCACCAATAACCACGAGTGCGACGGTTCACTCTCCACATTCTTGTTGATCTTGTTTTTTCTGAGTCAAGTGAACCAGGCACCAGCCGTTAATCAAAATGCAATTTGAGGATATAATCAAGATAACCGATGAAAGAGCTCATACTCTCAGATTCACGGAAGATGATACACAACAAATATATTCGTTAATAGAGGAAAGTGAAACTTTATTACCCAGCACAGGATCCAAACAAAGCAACATCAAACAACTTCTTTATATGTGTGCATTTGAGGCCGTCATTCCCGACTGCAGTGACGCTATTATATTCATTACTTTAGCCTCCAGGACTCAGAAGGAGGTACTCATCTAGCACCTACCCACCTTTAGTACCGTCTTACAATCACCAATAACCACGAGTGCGACGGTTCACTCTCCACATTCTTGTACAACTTGTTGATGTCCAGCAGCTGTAGAGGACTCGTCCCGCCTAGTAAAATAAGTTTCTTTGCCTCCCTTGCTGAAAGGTGTGACTCTTGGAAAAGGGCTAATGTCAGTGCTTAGATCTTTTCCTCTTTAATATGAGTTCAGCACAGTAACTTTGAGCCTGATGAAAGTAAGAGGGTTTTGAGCTATGGTAGTGGCCATTAACAAGTGAAGCTGTTGAAGTATACGGCAGGAAGGTGGAAGACAAGTGTATTTTGGTGGTGGACTGCTGTGGTGGTGTCACAGTGCCAATGAGTAGGATGTGGGGAAGGGAGTGTGCAGGGTCAAGGACATGGGGTGAAGGGAGGGAGAGCACAGTATTTGTGGGTGCTGTGGGTGCATAGGAAAGGCGCAGGTGAAGGGGAGCCTGAACCCCAACATTATCTAAGAGAATGAGCGGGTGATTGGCAGATGAGGGGGATTTGGCACAGAAAGGTTAAGCCAATAAGGATGTAGGACGGACATAGTACAAAAGGGTGGTGAGGGTGTGAGTAGTAAATGTATGTTCAGGTGGTGTAAAGTATATATATCTTGTGTGTTGATGCCCCTCTGGGAGCCATAGGATGGCATGGGGTATTCATGATGGTCATACGCTTAATATGGTCAGTGTGCCATGACTGGGGGAGAGAGGAGAGAAAATGATACAGTGGGTGCCAAAGGGGCCTTGGCAAGTTAGTTTATCTGCAACTGTAGATCTACCATGGGGTGTGTCTCCAGGCCAACTAGACAGATGGCAAATAAGAAAATGTTGAATAGCGACCCTTGGTAAAGATGGGGAAGAGAAGAGGGCATACAATCCGAGGTAGGTGAATACGTGTAATAACAGAGACTTGAGCAAGTATAGCAACATTACCAGAACCATGGCCATAAATACTATCACAAACAGGAGCATTAACATCAGCATCAACATTAACATCAACATGTAGGTATGAACTTCACCAACCAAAGCCCCAGGTGCAGGCATATGAAACACCTTCCTTTTAGTGCTGGTCTCTGATAAAAACTCTACTGCGATGTGCATCCTGTATAAAAAGAAGCGTTTGGGCATGACGTAGAAAACAGGTTATCAGCAGAGAAAGTCTGTTGGAGCACACAGTAGAAGAGTAAGTAGTATAAGCCCAAATGCTATGTGCTCTCTGAATTTCCAGTTGTGGGCTAAAGGACACACTAGTGATGCATTGCATAAGATCCAAGAGAAACGTGTTGGTGTTATTGCGTTCTAGACATTCTGGTATTTCATAATTGCAGATGTTACAGGTGGGGCGACTGTTAGAAGGGGCGATCCCAGGGGAGGCCAGAATATGTACCTGACCACCCTGTGACCCACCTCTCCTAGGAACACTGCCGAGCACTGGCGGGAGACCCCTCAAGGGGAGTATCTCGAATCTAGGATCGCACGCGCTGAGCTAGCACCACTCGACAAAGGGACACCACAACGTAGGATTTAAGAGAACGTATTCTTTATCTCTCAAGCAAATGGATCTTTATGATCCGCAGATTCTTATGTACAAGCAGAGCAAGGGCTCAAAGAGTCTCGGTAGGGGTTAGGGTAGCGGGACAGTCTTAAGGTTCAAAGTCAATGCAGGTGCGTATCCGGCGCACAGCTCTCAATCCTCGAGCTGGGGGATACGTGTATATCTTGGGTCCAGCCGGACCAGAATAGTCTCTGAGCTGCGATCGAATCAGCAGGGCTCGAGCAAGGATGAGACAGTTCTTACGGTCTGTAGGGAGCCGCGATCGAAGCAGCAGTGCTCAGGAGTTCTCAAGGTTGCAAGGGAGCCGCGACAATGTCAGCAGGGCTCAGATGGATTCAGGCAGAAGTCCTTCTCTGCCGGGTAGGAGCCGCAACGAGGTCAGCAGGGCTCAGATGGATTCGGGCAGAAGTCCTTCTCTGCCGGGTAGGAGCCGCGACTAGGTCAGCAGGGCTCAGATGGTTTCGTGCAGAAGTCCTTCTCTGCTAGGTAGGAGCCGCGACAACGTCAGCAGGGCTCTCGTATTTCCAGGATACAACTGACTTGATTGTCCCAGAGCAACCCTTGATATAGGACTGCTCCCCTTTGATGTCCGGAGTCCTCGCAGGCAGAGGTCTTAGCACCTGGGGGCCGGTTGTTGTGGGTTCCGCCTAGGCAGCTCCTTTCATCCTTTCAAGTTGGATCTGGAGGGATCCCAGACACGCAGCAGGCCTGGAGCCAGCCCTCAGGGAGGCCGGAGGGGCGATCGAAACTCATCTCTCGAGGGGAGGTGGGAGGTGTGATCGAACTAGTCCTCCCTCTCTCGCTCACGGGGAGAGCTCTACCCCCCAGCCGGGTATGGCACGCCTAGGGCCGGGGTCGGGCTGGGGCCGGGGCGGCCATCTTAGGTGCAGGGACGTGGGCATCGGCCTCGGATACCAGGAAGATGGAGGGCGAGGACTGGGAAGCCCAGTGTCGGGGATGTGGGTCATGGAGGGAATGGTCGAGGGATCCGGGCCATGGGGAGTTGCACGGGTCAGGAGGGATCACTACGGGTCAGGGAGGACCATGCCACGAGGCCGGGTCCAAAACTTATACACTCACTTGGTGCACTCAGGTATGATCGTGAGTTCTCCACTGCCCACTGCTGAAGACCAACACTGGTCAGTTCCTGGGATACACCCGTAGGACTCTGGCGAGGAGTCACTAGTAGCTGGGGCTCCCTGATCGCGAGAGCGGAGTTCAGCCAGAATCGTTAGTTAGTCCACCCCCTCGACCAGAGTACCCCTTCAAATGTCCTTATTTCACCCCGTATTACAGGAGGACGACCCTAAATGTGGAGTCCGGGCGGAGTCGCCAACTGTTGTACTACAAATTCATTAATCTAATGAGCCATACTTACCAATGGCCCGCAATAGATATCTTACCAAATAATCAGTCAGTTGGCAGTAAAGAAAAGGCAATTGTTTATTATTCAAAATACTCTATAGAGGAGCCTCTCCATCCACACCCAGCAGGTGTGCCGAGAAGACTGCCTCATCACACTTAATACACATCATATATACCTTCGTTACAGTACATGAGGTCACAGTACAAGGAAAACTACCAGTTGGCACAGTAATTCGAGCAAGGACCATATATGGCACACAAAGCTTGTTCAGAAGTCTGCTTTTGCTATTACTGGGGAAGGTCAGGAGTGGTGACTCCCTTTTGTCCCGGTACATGGGAGTATCGTCCCGGCGCCTCCGAGAATGTGTTCATCTCCTTGAAGGCCAGATACGGCCTTGGGCCTCAGAGCGAGGAGAGAACATCATGAATTCAGCTGTCTTTTTTAACTCAACTAATTGGAGCCTGCTCGGCTACGGCTACTTGACAAACAACACGTGACCACTGCCCGGGCCTAGTTCATGTAAAATGCAAGATAGCGTTGGTGCAGTTCTCAATGTGTAACGAAGGATACCATATAACACGAGTAGGGGCTAGTCCAACTACTAACGTACTATAAGACATGATATACGGGAATCTATACTATCTATACTAATATAATAAAGAGAGAGCTCAAACCTTTGAGGCGGGTAATCTCAGGAACCACAGCACCAATCACAACACTCAATACAGCGTTGGAAAGGACAGTTGCAGCAGATGGACATAGGCTATAAAGCTGGCCACCATATACATTTTTTTCTTTTTTTAAACCGCATGGTTACGCCATCTCGGCGTGTCCCCGCGCTAAGTGAGAGGGGGGTGGCATTTACCGCAACAGTGGGCCAAAGAAAGAATGTTAGGGGAAAAGTAGTCCATTGTGGGCGTGGGCGTTCTGATGGAAAGCCATGGGGGTGTGCATGGGCATGTGCATAGAGCGATGGGCGCGGCATGCTGGGATTGCCGTCCCGAAACGAAGGGGAGTTGCATTTACCATTTGGGCGTGTGCATGTGCATGGGCATGTGCATAGAGCAATGGGCGCGGCCTGCTGGGACTACGAGGGGGCGTTGCATTTACCATTGTTGTAGGAGTTGGCTGTTGACACGATGTGGGGCGTGTAATTTCCGTCGGATGGAGCTGTGCCGTCCCAATACAAGTGGGCGTTGCATTTACCATTGTTGTGGGCGTTGCATGTTGACACAACATTGTGCTAACAACGAAAACATATGGAGATTACACACAAATCGATTTTTATCCCTCAAGGCTTCACCTCCTCTGTAGCCCCCACCCCCCCACTTGACAGGCCTCACCGCCTCTGCTCCTACTGGACAGGCCTCACCTTCTTTGTGCCTCCCCCTGGACAAGCTTCACCTCCTCTAACCTCTTTCCCCCAACAGGACAGGACTCACCTCCTCTGCAAGGGGCAGGTCTTACCTCCTCTGCCTCTCCCCCCTCTCCACAGGTCTCACCTTCTCTGTACCACCCACACAGGTCTCTCCTCGGCTGCACCCCATGGACAAAACAGGCCTTACCTCCTCCTCAGCACCACTGGACAGGCCTCACCTCATCTGCAGCCCCTGGACAGGTCTTACCTTCTCTACACCCCCTGGACAGGTTCTGCCTCTCCTGCATCCCCTAAACAGGCCTCACCTCCTCTGCAGCCCCCTGGAGAGGCCTCGCCTCCTATGCAGCCCCCTGTACAGGCCTCACCTCCTCTGCATTCCCTGGACAGGCCTCACCTCCTCTGCAGCCCCCTGGAGAGGCCTCTCCTCCTCTGCACCCCTGGACAGGCCTCTCCTCCTCTGCATTCCCTGGACAGGCCTCACCTCCTCTGCAGCCCCCTGGAGAGGCCTCACCTCCTCTGCACCCCTGGACAGGCCTCACCTCCTCTGCATTCCCTGGACAGGCCTCACCTCCTCTGCAGCCCCCTGGAGAGGCCTTGCCTCCTCTGCAGCCCCCTGGACATGCCTCACCTCCTCTGCACCCATGGACAGGCCTCACCTCCTCTGCATTCCCTTGACAGGTCTCACCTCCTCTGCAACCCCCGGAGAAGCCTCTCCTCTGCACCAACTGGACAGGCCTCATCTCCTCTTCCCTCTGGACATGCCTTCTCTGCACCCCCTGGACAGGTTCTGCATCTCCTGCACCCCCGTGGACATGCCTCAACTGCTTTGCATTCCCTGGTAAGGCCCCCTATCCTCTGCACCCCCAGGACAGGTTCTACATCCTCTGCACCCTGTGCACAGGACAAGCCTCTAATTCCCAGCCCCCAGCAGAACAGGATACACCCAGTGGACAGGCCTCACCTATCTGCACCCCCATGGAGAGGCCTCCACTCCTCTACACCTCCCTTGGCAGGTCTCACCATCTTTGCACCCCCTGGACAGGCCTTTGCACCTCTGCAACACCCTGGACAGCCGTCACATCTGCTGCACCTCCTAACCCCTTGCCGGACATGCCATATCTCCTCTGCCCCACCCCCTCTGGAAACGGCATCCTCGCCTCTGCACCCGCTCTGAACAGGCCCCATATAAAGTGCACCACACAGTAAAGGACAAGCCCCACCTCCTCTGCCCCCCTGGACAGGCCTCTCCTCCTCAGCAGCCCTGGACAGGCCTCACCTATTCTGCACCCCTGGACAGGCCTCACCTCCTCTACGCCCCTGGAGAGGCCTCACCTCCACTGCACCCCCCTGGACAGGCCTCACCTCCACTGCACCCCCCCTGGACAGGCCTTACCTCCTTTGCCCCCCTGGACAGGCCTCAACTATTCTGCACCCCTGGACAGGCCTCGACTCTTCTGCACCCCTGGACAGGTCTCTCCTCCTCTGCATCCCTGGACAGGCCTCACCTCCTCTGAACCCCTGGACAGGCCTCTCCTCCTCTGCATCCCTGGACAGGCCTCTCCTCCTCTACATCCCTGGACAGGCCTCAGCTTCTCTGCAACCCAGGACAGGCCTCACCTCCTCTGCACACCTGGACAGGCCTGTCCTTGCCTCACCTCCTCTGCACCCCTGGACAGGCCTCACCTTCTCTGCACCCCTGAACAGGGCCCACCTCCACTGCACCCCAGGACAGGCCTCACCTCCTTTGCACCCTTGGACAGGCCTCACCTCCTCTGCACCCCTCGACAGGCCTCACCTCCTCCGCACCCCAGGACAGGCCTCACCTCCTCTGCACCCCTGGTCAGCCCTCTACTCCTCTGACCCCAGGACAGGCCTCTCCTGCTCTGCCCCCCCTGGACAGGCCTCACCTCTTCTGCACCCCGGGACAGGCCTCTCCTCCTCTACACCCCTGGACAGGCCTCACCTCCTCTGCAGCCCTGGATAGGCCTCACCTCCTCTGTACCCCTGGACAGGCCTCACCTCCTCTGCAGCCCTGGATAGGCCTCACCTCCTCTGCACCGCCGGACATCCCTTGCCTCCTCTGACCCCTGGACAGGCCTCCCCTCCTCTGCACCCCTGGACAGGCCTCACTTCCTCTGCATCCCTGGACAGGCCTCACCTCCTCTGCACCCCTGGACAGGCCTCACCTCCTCTGCACCCCTGGACAGACCTCACCTCCTCTACAACCCTGGACATGCTTCTCCTCCTCTGCACCCCTGGACAGGCCTCACCTCCTCTCCAACCCTGGACATGCCTCTCCTCCTATGCACCCCTGGACAGGCCTCTCCTCCTCTGCCCCCCTGGACAGGCCTGACCTCCTCTGACCCCTGGACAGGCCTCTCCTCCTCTGCGCCCCTGGACAGGCCTCGCCTCCTCTGAATCCCCCTGGACAGGCCTCACCTCCTCTGCACCCCAGGACAGGCTTCCCTTCTTCTGCACCACTGGACATGCCTCTACTCCTCTGCACCCCTGGAAAGTCCTCACCTCCTCTGCACCCCTGGACAAGCCTCTCTTCCTATTCACCCCTGGACAGCCCTCTCCTCCTCTGCACCCCTGGACAGGCCTCTCCTCCTCTGACCCCGGGACATGCCTCACTTCCTCTGCACCCCTGGACAGGCCTCTCCTCCTCTGACCCTGGACAGGCCTCTCTTCCTCTGCACCCCTGAACAGGCCTCACCACCTCTGCACCCCTGGACAAGCCTCTCCTCCTCTGCACCCCTGGGCAGGCCTCTCCTCCTCTGACCCTGGACTTGCCTCTCCTCCTCTGCACCCCTGGACAAGCCTCACCTCCTCTGCACCCCTGAACATGCCTCTCCTCATCTGCACCGCTGGACAGGCCTCTCCTCCTCTGCCCCCCTGGACAGGTCTGACCTCCTCTGACCCCTGGACAGGCCTCTCTTCCTATTCACCCCTGGACAGGCCTCTCCTCCTCTGGACCCCTGGACAGACCTCACCTCCTCTGCACCCCTGGACAGGCCTCACCTCATCTGCACCCCTGGACAGGCCTCTCCTCTTCTGCACCCCTGGACAGGCCTCTCCACCTCTGGACCCCAAGACAGGCCTCTCCTCCTCTGACCCTGGACTGGCCTCTTCTCCTCTGCACCCCTGGACAAGCCTCATCTCCTCTGCACCCCTGGATAGGCCTCTCCTCCTCTGCGCCCCTGAACATGCCTCCCCTCCTGTGCACCCCTGGACAGGCCTCTCCTCATCTGCACCCCTGAACAGGCCTCTCCTCCTCTGGACAGGCCTCACCTCCCATGCCACTCCCCTGGACAGGCCTCTCCTCCTCTGGACAGGCCTCTGCTCCCTTGGACAGGCCTCACCTCCTCTGCACCCCTGGACAGTCCACTCCTCCTCTGCACCCCTGAACATGCCTCACCTCCTCAGCACCTTGGGACAGGTCTCTCCTCCTCTGGACAGGCCTCACCTCCTCTGTCCCTCCCCTGGACAGGCCTCACCTCTTTTGGACAGGCCTCACCTCCTATGCACCTCTGGACAGGCTTCTCCTCCTCTGGACAGGCCTCTCCTCCTCTGGACAGGCCTCACCTCCTCAGTCCCTCCCCTGGACAGGCCTCACCTCCTCTGGACAGGCCTCACCTCCTATGCACCTCTGGACAGGCTTCTCCTCCTCTGGACAGGCCTCTCCTCCTCTGCATCTCTGGACAGGCCACTCCTCCTCTGCGCCCCTGGACAGGCCGCTCCTCCTCTGCACCTCTTTGATAGGCCTCTAATCCTCTGCTCCCCTGGACAGGCCTCACCTCCTCTGCACCCCTGGACTGGCCTCTCCTCCTCTGTCCCCTGGACAGGCCTCTCCTCCTCTGCACCCCTGGACAGGCCTCTCCTCCTCTGCCCCTCCTCTGGACAGGCCTCTCCTCCTCTGCCCCTCCTCTGGACAGGCCTCTCCTGCTCTGGACAGGCCTCTCCTCCTCTGGACAAGCCTCTCCTCCTCTGCACTTCTGGACAGGTCTCGCCTCCTCTGCGCTCCTGGACAGACCTCTCATCCTCTGCTCCCCTGGACATGCCTCACCTCCTCTGCACCCATGGACAGGCCTCTCCTCCTCTGCACCCCTGGACAGGCCTCTCCTCCTTTGCTCCTCCTCTGGACATGCCTCTCCTCCTCTGCACCCCTGGACAGGCCTCTCCTCCTCTGCCCCATGGACAGGCCTCACCTCCTCTGCCCCATGGACAGGCCTCACCTCCTCTGCACCCCTGGACAGGCCTCTCCTCCTCTGCACCCCTGGACAGGCCTCTCCTCCTCTGCCTCTCCTCTGGACAGGCCTCTCCTGCTCTGCACAGGCCTCTCCTCCTCTGGACAAGCCTCTCCTCCTCTGCACTTCTGGACAGGTCTCGCCTCCTCTGCGCTCCTGGACAGGCCTCTCATCCTCTGCTCCCCTGGACATGCCTCACCTCCTCTGCACCCATGGACAGGCCTCTCCTCCTCTGCACCCCTGGACAGGCCTCTCCTCCTTTGCTCCTCCTCTGGACAGGCCTCTCCTCCTCTGCACCCCTGGACAGGCCTCTCCTCCTCTGCCCCATAGACAGGCCTCACCTCCTCTGCCCCATGGACAGGCCTCACCTCCTCTGCACCCCTGGACAGGCCTCTCCTCCTCTGCACCCCTGGACAGGCCTCTCCTCCTCTGCCTCTCCTCTGGACAGGCCTCTCCTCCTCTGCACCCGTGGACAGGTCTCACCTCCTCTGTACCCCGAGGACCGGCCTCACCTCCTCTGTACCCCTGGACAGGCCTCACCTCCTCTGCACCCCTGGACAGGCCTCTCCTCCTCTGCACCCCTGGACAGGCCCTCCTCCTCTGCCCCTCCTCTGGACAGGCCTCTCCTCCTCTGCACCCCTGGACAGGCCTCTCCTCCTCAGCCCCATGGACAGGCCTCACCTCCTCTGCCCCATGGACAGGCCTCACCTCCTCTGCACCCCTGAACAGGCCTCTCCTCCTCTGCCCCCTGGACAGGCCTCTCCTCCTCTGCACCCCTGGACAGGCCTCACCTCCTCTGCACCCCTGGACAGGCCTCTCCTCCTCCGCACCCCTGGACAGGCCTCTCCTCCTCTGCCCCTCCTCTGGACAGGCCTCTCCTCCTCTGCCCCTCCTCTGGACAGGCCTCTCCTCCTCTGCCCCTCCCCTGGACAGGCCTCTCCTCCTCTGGACAGGCCTCTCCTCCTCTGCCCCTCCCCTGGACAGGCCTCTCCTCCTCTGGACAGGCCTCAGCTTCTCTCCCCCTCTGGACAGATCTCTTGGTGCTTCTCACAGGACCCCTCCACTCTTTTGTCCCCGCCGCTTCTCGTGGCCTGCTACCACTGTACTTCACTTCCTCAGGAGGTGACGAGGCACATCCCATCCCGGGGCCCCCAACGGTGCCACAGTTGCCAGCAGCACCCATGGATGAGACCCCGCCCCCTGAGAGTGAGAGTCACTGGGGCGATGCCGCGGGCAGGAAATGAAGCGTAACCTTGCAGCAGCCTGACTCCAGAGCTGAGCAGACTCTTTTAAGATCCTGAACTAGTGCTGAGAGCCCAAGGGCATTTGTTTGGACTTTATAAATGTCAAAAATAAATAAATAAATAAACTATTACCTCACTGAGCCACCTATCAAGGGACTATCTGTATCCCTTCATTGTTGGAACTAGAAATTAGGCCAAATAGAAATTTAGCAACAGATAATGTGTAAAAGTGATTTTCTTCCCCATGCTAATGTACTGCTGTGTCAAGTGCTCGCTGAAATACTGATTACAAATGTATGCATAACTGCGATTGAAACTAATAAAAAAGAATTAAAAAAAAAAAGTAGATGATACTAAAGTTCGGTTTGTGGTAGTGTGGCCGAGCAGTTAGGCTTATCAGAGGGTAGTGCGATAAGCATTTTGTTGTAAATGAGACACGCACTCAAGAATAAATCCGAGACCAATTTACAAAAATAACATCAATTTTTTTACTTTTTTAAGACCAAGAACTTTGTTCAAGATATGAATTTTCGAAGTTGGCAAAATGAATTACTTTTGTGCGCAATTACGCACTATTGAAGTCAATCTGAAGAAATAAGAAAATGCATATAAAATGATTCAGTTGGATGTCAAGGTTCATCGTTGGGAGTTAGTTAAGTAGCAAGGCCAGGTCCCGTGTTCCACCAGTGAATTCTCAGGAGCATCCCGTGTTTAGCCACTTGAAAACACACTGCACAAAGGGACTTAAAGGTAAGCCTCAGGGGTCCCACCCGAGGGAGCTGGTTGCAAGGGCCTCAGAACCCTGGAAACACAGCTGGATCGTTGTTACCAAGGCCGGGTGCAGAGCAGATAGGTCAGCCGGCGGCGTGCGTCAAGATTTCCTCACGGTCCGTAGCAGACAAGTTGTAGAGGCGATTCTGGGACAGTTGGGCCACTCACAAAGTGGGTCTCCGGGGTCTCGCAGTCCCTCAATGGGTGGTTGCTTCCACAACAGTTGGAGTCCGGACTGTACTCTTCGTCTCGGTGTATGCTGCAGAGGATCCGGTACCCTGGGTATTGGTGCGGCACGTCTCCGGTAGATCCTGGTGTCTTCTCATTTGGTGGGTAGAAAGATTTGATCATCCAGAGCTGGTGTGCACCTTTTGGTTTGGGTACTGCATCAGAGTCGCCAAGGAGCATAAAGTCAAGAAACCGGATTCTACGGGTTCACTGCCTGCAGGGGAGTAGTCCCTCTACTCCAAGGGAGTTCTTTGGTGATTTGTAGACGAATAGATGGGCTCTGGGGTCTTGGAGTCTTCACAGTTGCAGGACGAGACAGCACACCATGATTGTCACGTCCTTCAGGCAGCAGGCACGGTTCGGCCACAGTATTCTGCAGCAGGGTTTCAGTTCTCAGGTCAGCAGCTCTTCTGTGTCCGGGTCGTCTTTGTGTCCAACGCATCTAAGGTTCAGGGTCTAGGAATGCCCCCTAAATACTAATGTTAGGTGCATTAAAGGCAGTGACGGGTAGCAGCCAATGGGCTACTTACCTTCAGGGTGTCTATATCCTCTAGGTGACCACTTCCTGTGGAAAGAGCACTTCCCTACCCTGATAGGCTAATGTCCTACCATGCCAAGATGGAGAAATTGGAAAAGTTTTGTCCACATCTTCTGCCGCACCTTAGTGGTGGTGCTGCCTGAATGTGGACACACGTCCTGGTTTAACTAACTTTCCCAACTTTTCTCCTGCCAAATGTGAAGCAGAAACGGGGGTTGGCATCCTCCACTATCTAGAGATGCCTGGGTCACATTTGAAAGGCGATATTGCCTTTGAAGCTTCCCACTCTGGCAAGCCATTCCGGCCTGGAGGAGGTGTGAACCACCTCTGCCCAGAGCAGGCTTTTTTCCTGGCCTCGGGGAGCGCTGGCACTCACCCCATGAGGTCATAAACATGTCTGGTGGTGGCAGGCTGGCTAGGCCTAGTCAGAGGTCACACGAGTTCTTGGTAGCTTTTCAGGGGACCCTCTAAAGTATATCCTGTGTGTATTTAATAATAGATACAACACTGGCAATAATGAGGATTTATTAAGAACAGATGTTTGGTACCAAACATCTTAAGGTACAGTGAAGCCATCATGGAGCTAGGAATCTTGTAATGACAAGTGCCCAGCCAGGGACTCTCTACGGCTTCCCTGGTCAGTTACAATATCCAAGAATGGCTCACGTATTGCAAGGTCACATCTGCTCATGCAGATATGTCCACACATGGGATATAGTGCTCTCTGCCTTAGGGCTATAAGGCCTGCAGTAGGGGTGACTTACTTAGGGGGGGGCTCCTCTGAGCAGGCACTGCAAGGGGGGGGGGGTCCTCTGAGCAGGCACTGCAAGGGGGGCTCCTCTGAGAAGGTACAGCCGGGGGGCTCCACTGAGCAGGCACAGCCGGGGGGGCCTCCTCTGAGCAGGCACAGCCAGGGGGGGGCTCCTCTGAGCAGGCATTGCATGGGGGTGCTCCTCTGAGGAGGCACTACAGGCTCCTCTGAGCAGGCACAGCAAGGGGGGGGCTCTGCTGAGCAGGCACTGCAAGGGGGGTTCCTCTGAGCAGGCACAGCAAGGGGGGCTCCTCTGAGCAGGCACTGCAAGGGGGGGCTCCTCTGAGCAGGCACCGCAAGGGGGGCTCCTCTGAGCAGGCACAGCAAGGGGGGGCTCCTCTGAGCAGGCACAGCCAGGGGGGGCTACTCTGAGCAGGCACAGCCATGGGGGGGCTCCTCTGAGCAGGCACTGCCAGGGGGGGCTCCTCTGAGCAGGAACAGCAAGGGGGCTCCTCTGAGCAGACACTGCAAGGGGGGGCTCCTCTGAGCAGGCACTGCAAGGGAGGGCTCCTCTGAGCAGGCACTGCAAGGGGGGCTCCTCTGAGCAGGCACAGACAGGGGGGGCTCCTCTGAGCAGGCACTGCAAGGGGGGGCTCCTCTGAGCAGGCACTGCAATGGGGGGCTCCTCTGAGCAGGCACTGCAAGGGGGGCTCCTCTGAGCAGGCACAGACAGGGGGGCTCCTCTGAGCAGGCACTGCAAGGGGGGGCTCCTCTGAGCAGGCACTGTAAGGGGGGGCTCCTCTAAGCAGGCACTGCAAGGGGGGCTTCTCTGAGCAGGCACAGCCAGGGGGGGCTCCTCTGAGCAGGCACAGCCAGGGGGGGCTCCTCTGAGCAGGCACAGCCAGGGGGGCTCCTCTAAGCAGGCACTGCCAGGGGGGGCTCCTCTGAGCAGACACTGAAAGGGGGGGCTCCTCTGAGCAGGCACTGCAAGGGGGGTTCCTCTGAGCAGGCACAGCAAGGGGGGCTCCTCTGAGCAGGCACTGCAAGGGGGGCTCCTCTGAGCAGGCACTGCAAGGGGGGTTCTGAGCCGATTATTTCTCAATATAGCCCTTGTTTGTGATTACCTTACAGTGCTCACATTATCATCCACGCTAGAATAGATGGGAGCCTGGGGTGTCTGGTCACAGAAGCTCATTTACATACAAAGGGGGTGACAGCCTGTTCACAATGCACAACACAACTTGTTTATGTAAAATGCTTGTACACAGAACAGGGTAAAGTCTTGTGTCTTTTTTCATTTTCTTCAATATATCCTGCACCTCGCTCTCTTCTTCTCTTTCTCTCATTTCAATTCATCGTAAATTACTCAAATTGACTATTGCTTTTTCAGCACGTCACAAGTTGGGGGTAGCCACAGTTTGAATGGGTCCCCCCACTATTATCTAGAAAAGAGACACAGTTCCACCTAGCTCTTTAGCCTGCGACTGGGAATTGTTACTTTGCTTCTTGCATCTGCAGACACAGGCCTCAGAGTGTTTGTAACTGTTTTGTCCCACTAGCAGCGTCCCCTTTATTTATTTGTGTGAGTGGCGCAAGAGAGGAACAGAGAACTTGACAAAATCAGCCCCTCTATTGCTTGATACACTGTAAATGTGAAACACTTTGGGGTTTAGGGGCTGGATACATAACAACGTCAGGAAACAAACACAAATTAAAAGCACTTTTGATTTATTTGCTGAAAACTGTTTAAAAATGTAATTTCCAAGATCCACATACATGGTAAAAATGTTTACACTTTCAGTCTTTCCGAGTTTAGTTACAAACTGATAGTGGGAAAAACACATGATGTATAAAAACTGATACCAAAACTTATTTTTTTCAATATTTTATGTTTCTTGTTTTTTGTTTTTAAAACAGGCCGTTGATCTTTCATGTGAAAATTATTATAAGGGCCTGACATCACTTCTTGTGACATCACTACATGTGACGTCGTTGTGATTTGCATATGATAATGGGCTCCTTTACTATTTTCCTTACTTGTGCCCTATTTATTGGCATTATTTACAACAAGGGGTGGTGATGGACAGAGTCTCTGAATTAAGCAGCCCCCCTTGTTGTAAATATTTTTGTCCACCCTAAGCGTGGAAGGGTATACTCAGACATGAGTCCCTTGCTCATTGCACCATCAGGATTCAAGCAAGCCGGGCCGAAGACGGCTGTAATGCCAGAAACCGGTCCCTGGAAGCTTGTTTCCTTCCCAGTGTAAGAATTGGCTTTTGTAGTCTGGTCTGCCCTGTTCCCATGATGCACTGGGCCAGGGACAGACTAATTTGCATACAGCAGGTTCTGAAACTGGGATGGTGCAATGAGCTATAAAACGGTGTTGGATCTAGCCCTGATCTCTTGACTGGGTGAGAGTATTCTGCTTAATTCAGAGACTCTGTCCCTCACCACCCCTTGTTGTAAATATTTTTGTCCACCCTAAGCGTGGAAGGGTATACTCAGACATGAGTCCCTTGCTCATTGCACCATCAGGATTCAAGCAAGCCGGGCCGAAGACGGCTGTAATGCCAGAAACCGGTCCCCGGAAGCTTGTTTCCTTCCCAGTGTAAGAATTGGCTTTTGTAGTCTGGTCTGACCTGTTCCCATGATGCACTGGGCCAGGAAAAGACTAATTTGCATACAGCCAGGTTCTGAAACTGGGATGGTGCAATGAGCTAAAACACGGTGTTGGATCTAGCCCTGATCTCTTGACTGGGTGAGAGTATTCTGCTTAATTCAGAGACTCTGTCCCTCACCACCCCTTGTTGTAAATATTTTTGTCCACCCTAAGCGTGGAAGGGTATACTCAGACATGAGTCCCTTGCTCATTGCACCATCAGGATTCAAGCAAGCCGGGCCGAAGACGGCTGTAATGCCAGAAACCGGTCCCCGGAAGCTTGTTTCCTTCCCAGTGTAAGAATTGGCTTTTGTAGTCTGGTCTGCCCTGTTCCCATGATGCACTGGGCCAGGGACAGACTAATTTGCATACAGCCAGGTTCTGAAACTGGGATGGTGCAATGAGCTAAAAAACGGTGTTGGATCTAGCCCTGATCTCTTGACTGGGTGAGAGTATTCTGCTTAATTCAGAGACTCTGTCCCTCACCACCCCTTGTTGTAAATATTTTTGTCCACCCTAAGCGTGGAAGGGTATACTCAGACATGAGTCCCTTGCTCATTGCACCATCAGGATTCAAGCAAGCCGGGCCGAAGACGGCTGTAATGCCAGAAACCGGTCCCTGGAAGCTTGTTTCCTTCCCAGTGTAAGAATTGGCTTTTGTAGTCTGGTCTGACCTGTTCCCATGATGCACTGGGCCAGGAAAAGACTAATTTGCATACAGCCAGGTTCTGAAACTGGGATGGTGCAATGAGCTAAAACACGGTGTTGGATCTAGCCCTGATCTCTTGACTGGGTGAGAGTATTCTGCTTAATTCAGAGACTCTGTCCCTCACCACCCCTTGTTGTAAATATTTTTGTCCACCCTAATCGTGGAAGGGTATACTCAGACATGAGTCCCTTGCTCATTGCACCATCAGGATTCAAGCAAGCCGGGCCGAAGACGGCTGTAATGCCAGAAACCGGTCCCCGGAAGCTTGTTTCCTTCCCAGTGTAAGAATTGGCTTTTGTAGTCTGGTCTGCCCTGTTCCCATGATGCACTGGGCCAGGGACAGACTAATTTGCATACAGCCAGGTTCTGAAACTGGGATGGTGCAATGAGCTAAAAAAACGGTGTTGGATCTAGCCCTGATCTCTTGACTGGGTGAGAGTATTCTGCTTAATTCAGAGACTCTGTCCCTCACCACCCCTTGTTGTAAATATTTTTGTCCACCCTAAGCGTGGAAGGGTATACTCAGACATGAGTCCCTTGCTCATTGCACCATCAGGATTCAAGCAAGCCGGGCCGAAGACGGCTGTAATGCCAGAAACCGGTCCCCGGAAGCTTGTTTCCTTCCCAGTGTAAGAATTGGCTTTTGTAGTCTGGTCTGCCCTGTTCCCATGATGCACTGGGCCAGGGACAGACTAATTTGCATACAGCCAGGTTCTGAAACTGGGATGGTGCAATGAGCTAAAAAACGGTGTTTGATCTAGCCCTGATCTCTTGACTGGGTGAGAGTATTCTGCTTAATTCAGAGACTCTGTCCCTCACCACCCCTTGTTGTAAATATTTTTGTCCACCCTAAGCGTGGAAGGGTATACTCAGACATGAGTCCCTTGCTCATTGCACCATCAGGATTCAAGCAAGCCGGGCCGAAGACGTCTGTAATGCCAGAAACCGGTCCCCGGAAGCTTGTTTCCTTCCCAGTGTAAGAATTGGCTTTTGTAGTCTGGTCTGCCCTGTTCCCATGATGCACTGGGCCAGGGACAGACTAATTTGCATACAGCTAGGTTCTGAAACTGGGATGGTGCAATGAGCTAAAAAACGGTGTTTGATCTAGCCCTGATCTCTTGACTGGGTGAGAGTATTCTGCTTAATTCAGAGACTCTGTCCCTCACCACCCCTTGTTGTAAATATTTTTGTCCACCCTAAGCGTGGAAGGGTATACTCAGACATGAGTCCCTTGCTCATTGCACCATCAGGATTCAAGCAAGCCGGGCCGAAGACGGCTGTAATGCCAGAAACCGGTCCCCGGAAGCTTGTTTCCTTCCCAGTGTAAGAATTGGCTTTTGTAGTCTGGTCTGCCCTGTTCCCATGATGCACTGGGCCAGGGACAGACTAATTTGCATACAGCCAGGTTCTGAAACTGGGATGGTGCAATGAGCTAAAAAACGGTGTTGGATCTAGCCCTGATCTCTTGACTGGGTGAGAGTATTCTGCTTAATTCAGAGACTCTGTCCCTCACCACCCCTTGTTGTAAATATTTTTGTCCACCCTAAGCGTGGAAGGGTATACTCAGACATGAGTCCCTTGCTCATTGCACCATCAGGATTCAAGCAAGCCGGGCCGAAGACGGCTGTAATGCCAGAAACCGGTCCCCGGAAGCTTGTTTCCTTCCCAGTGTAAGAATTGGCTTTTGTAGTCTGGTCTGCCCTGTTCCCATGATGCACTGGGCCAGGGACAGACTAATTTGCATACAGCCAGGTTCTGAAACTGGGATGGTGCAATGAGCTAAAAAACGGTGTTTGATCTAGCCCTGATCTCTTGACTGGGTGAGAGTATTCTGCTTAATTCAGAGACTCTGTCCCTCACCACCCCTTGTTGTAAATATTTTTGTCCACCCTAAGCGTGGAAGGGTATACTCAGACATGAGTCCCTTGCTCATTGCACCATCAGGATTCAAGCAAGCCGGGCCGAAGACGGCTGTAATGCCAGAAACCGGTCCCCGGAAGCTTGTTTCCTTCCCAGTGTAAGAATTGGCTTTTGTAGTCTGGTCTGCCCTGTTCCCATGATGCACTGGGCCAGGGACAGACTAATTTGCATACAGCCAGGTTCTGAAACTGGGATGGTGCAATGAGCTAAAAAACGGTGTTGGATCTAGCCCTGATCTCTTGACTGGGTGAGAGTATTCTGCTTAATTCAGAGACTCTGTCCCTCACCACCCCTTGTTGTAAATATTTTTGTCCACCCTAAGCGTGGAAGGGTATACTCAGACATGAGTCCCTTGCTCATTGCACCATCAGGATTCAAGCAAGCCGGGCCGAAGACGGCTGTAATGCCAGAAACCGGTCCCCGGAAGCTTGTTTCCTTCCCAGTGTAAGAATTGGCTTTTGTAGTCTGGTCTGCCCTGTTCCCATGATGCACTGGGCCAGGGACAGACTAATTTGCATACAGCCAGGTTCTGAAACTGGGATGGTGCAATGAGCTAAAAAACGGTGTTGGATCTAGCCCTGATCTCTTGACTGGGTGAGAGTATTCTGCTTAATTCAGAGACTCTGTCCCTCACCACCCCTTGTTGTAAATATTTTTGTCCACCCTAAGCGTGGAAGGGTATACTCAGACATGAGTCCCTTGCTCATTGCACCATCAGGATTCAAGCAAGCCGGGCCGAAGACGGCTGTAATGCCAGAAACCGGTCCCCAGAACCTTGTTTCCTTCCCAGTGTAAGAATTGGCTTTTGTAGTCTGGTCTGCCCTGTTCCCATGATGCACTGGGCCAGGGACAGACTAATTTGCATACAGCCAGGTTCTGAAACTGGTATGGTGCAATGAGCTAAAAAACGGTGTTGGATCTAGCCCTGATCTCTTGAATGGGTGAGAGTATTCTGCTTAATTCAGAGACTCTGTCCCTCACCACCCCTTGTTGTAAATATTTTTGTCCACCCTAAGCGTGGAAGGGTATACTCAGACATGAGTCCCTTGCTCATTGCACCATCAGGATTCAAGCAAGCCGGGCCGAAGACGGCTGTAATGCCAGAAACCGGTCCCTGGAAGCTTGTTTCCTTCCCAGTGTAAGAATTGGCTTTTGTAGTCTGGTCTGCCCTGTTCCCATGATGCACTGGGCCAGGGACAGACTAATTTGCATACAGCCAGGTTCTGAAACTGGGATGGTGCAATGAGCTATAAAACGGTGTTGGATCTAGCCCTGATCTCTTGACTGGGTGAGAGTATTCTGCTTAATTCAGAGACTCTGTCCCTCACCACCCCTTGTTGTAAATATTTTTGTCCACCCTAAGCGTGGAAGGGTATACTCAGACATGAGTCCCTTGCTCATTGCACCATCAGGATTCAAGCAAGCCGGGCCGAAGACGGCTGTAATGCCAGAAACCGGTCCCCGGAAGCTTGTTTCCTTCCCAGTGTAAGAATTGGCTTTTGTAGTCTGGTCTGCCCTGTTCCCATGATGCACTGGGCCAGGGACAGACTAATTTGCATACAGCCAGGTTCTGAAACTGGGATGGTGCAATGAGCTAAAAACGGTGTTGGATCTAGCCCTGATCTCTTGACTGGGTGAGAGTATTCTGCTTAATTCAGAGACTCTGTCCCTCACCACCCCTTGTTGTAAATATTTTTGTCCACCCTAAGCGTGGAAGGGTATACTCAGACATGAGTCCCTTGCTCATTGCACCATCAGGATTCAAGCAAGCCGGGCCGAAGACGGCTGTAATGCCAGAAACCGGTCCCTGGAAGCTTGTTTCCTTCCCAGTGTAAGAATTGGCTTTTGTAGTCTGGTCTGACCTGTTCCCATGATGCACTGGGCCAGGAAAAGACTAATTTGCATACAGCCAGGTTCTGAAACTGGGATGGTGCAATGAGCTAAAACACGGTGTTGGATCTAGCCCTGATCTCTTGACTGGGTGAGAGTATTCTGCTTAATTCAGAGACTCTGTCCCTCACCACCCCTTGTTGTAAATATTTTTGTCCACCCTAATCGTGGAAGGGTATACTCAGACATGAGTCCCTTGCTCATTGCACCATCAGGATTCAAGCAAGCCGGGCCGAAGACGGCTGTAATGCCAGAAACCGGTCCCCGGAAGCTTGTTTCCTTCCCAGTGTAAGAATTGGCTTTTGTAGTCTGGTCTGCCCTGTTCCCATGATGCACTGGGCCAGGGACAGACTAATTTGCATACAACCAGGTTCTGAAACTGGGATGGTGCAATGAGCTAAAAAAACGGTGTTGGATCTAGCCCTGATCTCTTGACTGGGTGAGAGTATTCTGCTTAATTCAGAGACTCTGTCCCTCACCACCCCTTGTTGTAAATATTTTTGTCCACCCTAAGCGTGGAAGGGTATACTCAGACATGAGTCCCTTGCTCATTGCACCATCAGGATTCAAGCAAGCCGGGCCGAAGACGGCTGTAATGCCAGAAACCGGTCCCCGGAAGCTTGTTTCCTTCCCAGTGTAAGAATTGGCTTTTGTAGTCTGGTCTGCCCTGTTCCCATGATGCACTGGGCCAGGGACAGACTAATTTGCATACAGCCAGGTTCTGAAACTGGGATGGTGCAATGAGCTAAAAAACGGTGTTTGATCTAGCCCTGATCTCTTGACTGGGTGAGAGTATTCTGCCTAATTCAGAGACTCTGTCCCTCACCACCCCTTGTTGTAAATATTTTTGTCCACCCTAAGCGTGGAAGGGTATACTCAGACATGAGTCCCTTGCTCATTGCACCATCAGGATTCAAGCAAGCCGGGCCGAAGACGGCTGTAATGCCAGAAACCGGTCCCCGGAAGCTTGTTTCCTTCCCAGTGTAAGAATTGGCTTATGTAGTCTGGTCTGCCCTGTTCCCATGATGCACTGGGCCAGGGACAGACTAATTTGCATACAGCCAGGTTCTGAAACTGGGATGGTGCAATGAGCTAAAAACGGTGTTGGATCTAGCCCTGATCTCTTGACTGGGTGAGAGTATTCTGCTTAATTCAGAGACTCTGTCCCTCACCACCCCTTGTTGTAAATATTTTTGTCCACCCTAAGCGTGGAAGGGTATACTCAGACATGAGTCCCTTGCTCATTGCACCATCAGGATTCAAGCAAGCCGGGCCGAAGACGGCTGTAATGCCAGAAACCGGTCCCCGGAAGCTTGTTTCCTTCCCAGTGTAAGAATTGGCTTTTGTAGTCTGGTCTGCCCTGTTCCCATGATGCACTGGGCCAGGGACAGACTAATTTGCATACAGCCAGGTTCTGAAACTGGGATGGTGCAATGAGCTAAAAAACGGTGTTGGATCTAGCCCTGATCTCTTGACTGGGTGAGAGTATTCTGCTTAATTCAGAGACTCTGTCCCTCACCACCCCTTGTTGTAAATATTTTTGTCCACCCTAAGCGTGGAAGGGTATACTCAGACATGAGTCCCTTGCTCATTGCACCATCAGGATTCAAGCAAGCCGGGCCGAAGTCGGCTGTAATGCCAGAAACCGGTCCCCGGAAGCTTGTTTCCTTCCCAGTGTAAGAATTGGCTTTTGTAGTCTGGTCTGCCCTGTTCCCATGATGCACTGGGCCAGGGACAGACTAATTTGCATACAGCCAGGTTCTGAAACTGGGATGGTGCAATGAGCTAAAAAACGGTGTTGGATCTAGCCCTGATCTCTTGACTGGGTGAGAGTATTCTGCTTAATTCAGAGACTCTGTCCCTCACCACCCCTTGTTGTAACTATTTATTGGCATGACATGGGTCTATAGGCATTAAAAATAATTATATAAATTCACAGGTATTCAGCCCGTTTCTCTGGTGATGTCAAACATTGACAAATTTCGACTGCTTCTTCTATTTTTAGATGAATACAAATCACCTGCCATTCCCCCTCCTTCCATTTCTTTTTCTTTTTCTTCCCCTTTCTTTGTCTCTCTCGCTCTCTTTATCTCTCCCCCTCTCTAACTCCCACAAACTCCTGTTAGCTTTAGCTTCATGAATCTCACTGCCACTTCTGCCATTCATACGACAATTCCTTCAGAACATTTGAGACCAAGGGACGTGTGGAAGACGTGTTGCTCGGAGTGCAATGGATTGTCCTGGCACATATATGCTTTTGATGTGGAATTTCGCTATTTCACCACATTCTTCAAACTGAGTCTGCTGCTAACAGTGGCTCAGTTCAGGTAAAAAGTAGAGTTTGGCACAGCAGAAAATGAATAGGGAGAGGCAAGTCTGAGAGGAGCCACGGGTCACACTTAGTTATAAGGCCCGAGGCACGAGCTGATCCAACAACCGATAACAGTGTGTCAAAGATGCAGCAAACCTTACTCAAAAACAAGGTATGTGCTCTTTTATATCTAAAAATAGGTTATTTCTTGAACACCTGTGCTTCGCTTTAGTTCATTACATATACTGCAGTGGCATTTGTTAATAGTAATACATACATTTCACCAATGAAGCCTCCATCTCCAGAGCCCTGACAACATGCCTACTTTGGGTGTGTTGGGTTTATAGGTTTTTTCACTAATCCTACCAGTTAGCTGAAAATACCGTTTAGTCCCAGTATTTGTTCAGTGTTGCTTTTACAGGAAGTGTGATCAGGTGTGATTGAATTTTTTTCTTTGTATCTCTTCTTCATCAAATAAAAATCAAGAATGTTTCTTTTCTTTTAATCCAAATTGTGCTTGCCTCCCACTGTGTATCCTGCTGCATCATGTTGCTTTGCTTTGTGTACGGAAGTGAACAATCTCTGGAAACAAACACTTTTATAACTCTGCAAATACTGTTATCTGTTTTTCTTCTTTACTGCTAGTCAGGTCTTCTATCAAAAGCTCTTCACACTTTCAGCGCCCTTCTATGTTTTCTCCCTGTGTGTTCGCTGATGACTTTGTAGGTCTGATAATCGACTAAAGCTCTTCCCACATTCATTGCACTGGAATGGTTTTTCTCCTGTGTGAGTTAGCTTATGAGATCTTAATGCTGAAGAGAAGCGAAAACAACTGTCACTTTCACTACAATGATAGGATTTTCCCCCCGTGTGTGTTTGCTGATGACTCCGAAGTTGTGATAACCGACTAAAGCACTTTGCACATTCACTGCACTTGAATGGCTTTTCTCCTGTGTTTGTTCGCTGAAGATTTTGTAGGAGTGATGACGTTCTGAAGCCCTTTGCACATTCACTGCACTTGAATTGCTTTTTTTCCCCGTGTGTGTTCGCTGATGACTTTTTAGGTCCGATAACTGACTAAAGCACCTTGCACAATCACTGCACTTGAATGGCTTTTCCCCTGTGTGTCTTTGCTGGTGTCTTTGACAGCTTTATAATTGACTAAAGCTCTTCACACATTCATTGCAATGGTATGGCTTTTCCCGTGTGTGTTCGCTGATGTCTTTGTAGGTCTGATAATCGATTAAAAATGCTCTTCCCACATTCACACCACTTGAATGGTTTTTCTCCTGTGTGAGTCTGCTGATGATTCCGTAATGCTGAAGAGTCACAAAACCTCCTATCACATTCACTACAATGATAGGGATTTTTACCCCGTGTGTGTTCGCTGATGACTTTGTAGGTCTGATAATCGACTATAGCTCGTCACACATTCACTGCATTTAAATTGTTTTTCCCTCGTGTGTGTTTGCTGATGAAATTGAAGGTGTGATGACTGACTAAAGCATTTTGCACATTCACTGCACTTGAATGGTTTTTCTCCTGTGTGTGTTCGCTGATGTCTTCGAAGGCTTGATAACTGACTAAAGCTCTTCAAACATTCACTGCACTTGAATGGCTTTTCCCCTGTGTGTGTTCGCTGATGACTTTGTAGGTCTGATAAGTAACTAAAGCTCTTTACACATTCACTGCACTTGAATCGCTTTTCTCCTGTGTGAGTTTGCTGATGACTTTGAAGGCTTGATGAGTGCCTAAAGCACTTTGCACATTCAGTGCACTTGAATGGTTTTTCCCCTGTGTGTGTTCGCTGATGTCTTCGAAGACTTGATAACTTACTAAAGTACTTTGCACATTCAGTGCACTTGAATGGTTTTTCCCCTGTGTGGGTTCGCTGATGAATTTGGAGGTTTGATAAGTGACTAAAGCTCTTTACACATTCACTGCACTTGAATCGCTTTTCTCCTGTGTGAGTTTGCTGATGATTTTGAAGGCTTGATGAGTGCCTAAAGCACTTTGCACATTCAGTGCACTTGAATGGTTTTTCCCCTGTGTGTGTTCGCTGATGAATTTGGAGATTTGATAAGCGACTAAAGCTCTTTACACATTCACTGCACTTGAATCGCTTTTCTCCTGTGTGAGTTTGCTGATGACTTTGAAGGCTTGATGAGTGCCTAAAGCACTTTGCACATTCAGTGCACTTGAATGGTTTTTCCCCTGTGTGTGTTCGCTGATGTCTTCGAAGAGTTGATAACTCACTAAAGTACTTTGCACATTCATTGCACTTGAATGGTTTTTCCCCTGTGTGTGTTCGCTGATGATTTTGGAGGTTTGATAAGTGACTAAAGCTCTTTACGCATTCACTGCACTTGAATGGTTTTTCCCCTGTGTGTGTTCGCTGATGATTTTGGAGGTTTGATAACTGACTAAAGCTCTTTACACATTCATTGCACTTGAATGGTTTTTCCCCTGTGTGTGTTCGCTGATGAATTTGGAGGTTTGATAAGTGACTAAAGCTCTTGACACATTCACTGCACTTGAATGGCTTTTCCCCTGTGTGTGTTCGCTGGTGTCTTTGTAGTTCTGATAACCTACTAAAGCTCTTGACACTTTCACTGCACTTGAATGGTTTTTCTCCTGTGTACGTGTGCTGATGAAGCTTGAGTAGTGATGACAAACTAAAGCTCTTGCTGCATGTGTATGATTCTTCTTTCTTGGTTAGTGTCTTTGGGTCGGGTATATATTTGTCTATATTACATGACTGTATTTCCTGATGGGCTAACATGGCTGATAAAGCACTTGGGTTTTTATCACACACTTTAAATGTGTGTGGTATTTTACACGTTTGATTTCTGTTTTATTAATAAAATGCAATAGCCACCAAATATTTGCCACACTCCTAATATGTAGAAGGTGTGTTTGTATGTGATTGTGCCTTTAGATTGGTTTATGGCTATGCACGCTTGCGGGTAAAGATGTATCTTCCTTCTGGCCGGTGCAAATTGGGACAGTCTGTTGTATTGCAGATAGAACTCCTCTTTCCTTTACCCGTCAGTTGTCCGGCTCTGATCTGTTGTGCTCTTCTCTGGTTACTGCTGTTTGTCCAGAAAGAGTTTACAATTCTCCTAGAGCACGGAATGATGGCTCGTCTTCATTTTACAAAACAGAGCACTGCAGTAATCACATCATACCGATCCCATGATCAAAGTTGGTATTGGACACTTGTTTATACAGGAGGTGGTTTGTTATTGTTGTTGCCTTAATTTTCCTAAGGTCATTTCTTTATCTTGTGGCGTGGAGGTGCACAGTTCGGCCTCTTATAATCCCTGAACTGCCCTTGATGCTTCATCCAGGATATGTCAGTTTGTGTGCAGGTTCCTATGTCGCCGACTGTGCTGAATACTGTAGCTCATTATTTCTGCTATTATTGAAGATTTACAGCATTCGCTTCATTATTGATGGTCATTTCATACAGTCGAAGCTTGTTTTCTGCTGGATGTAAAGATATTTAACATTACTAAATTGAAACATAATGGAATGAGAATTCACAATATTTAACTGGTTGTAAAAGACATTTCGGGGGAGATTTACCAAATCTCCACGCAATGCAGCGCAGCCCTCCCCCTGCGAGGCTGCGCTGCGTGACATGGCGGGAGCAGGAGAGCACCATATTTTCAAAGATATGGCTCTCACCTTCCCTTTCCCTTGCGCTGGCCCTGATTACAGCGGCCCTGCGCCATGCATACACCTTAGCACCAGAACGCTAGGGTGTGTGTGTGTGAGTCTAGCATAGGTTTTGTACAGGAAGGACACCCTTCCTGTACAAAATACTATGCCTAGACATGAGGGAAACCTTTTCCCACTTTGTATGCATGTTGCACAGTGCAGCACGCATGCAAAGTCAGAAAAGGAAGGAGAAATTAAAGCATTTCTCCTTCCTTGCGCCTAGTTTAAAAGGGTGCAGTTTTCTCACGCTAAACCCAGTCTACTGATTTTGGTAAATTGGGTTTAGCGTGAGAAACCATGGGTGGTTGCATGGGAATGCCCATGCCCCACCATTGGCAGGCCCCATGGTGCAAAGTAACGCGAAGCAGTGCAATGCGATGCTTCACATTACTTTAACGTTATTTGCTGGAAAGAAAATTAGGAAAAAAAGATTTTGCACTGTTTTGTGCCACTTTTGTGACGCGAACACGACGCAAAATCTTAGTAAATCGCCCCCTTCTTCTTTACTGCCTTTGAAACTTAGTAGGGAATATTTCATCATACACAAATATTTAACTAAAAGTTCTGGTGATCAGGTGACATCTTATTAATGTCTGAAAATGAGGTGATTTAATAGTGTTCACAGAGTAACTTAGCAAAGTAAGGGTGCTCGAAGGTCCCAAGTGCTTAAGGTTTTGCTTAAGATAGACGCATTTGGTCAAGATTTCATTTATACAACAATAGAGTTTAGAAAAAGAGATGGATCAGGTGGGGCTGCAAAATTTCCAGTAACTCTTTACGAAGTATACAACGAAAGTAACTCCATTCACACACTTCTCATTTCTTTCCTATTCACTTAAGATCATCTCAAATACCAACTCCTGTCTTTACCTTGCTGTTCATAGGTCACCTTTGACACTATCCTTGGTTTAAGCATTTTTGGTTCCGTCTAACCTGGAAGAGTGGAACATTATTGTGGTTTGTCGGGGTTTCCTATTGCCATAACATCTGTCCATCTCCTGAAACTAGTGCAGCTTACAGCACCCGGTTCTGGCCCTGAAAGACAACTTTAAAAAGCTAGTCATTAGTTTTTTCTAAAGTTCTGTAAGTTGCAGCTCCTTCGGGGGGTTTTGTGTAAGGCCCATACTTTACATTGTAAGCGCAGATAAGGCAAACAAACATTGATTCATATAATTTAATATTCAACGTTATCAGTCATTTAGTACTTATAGAGAATCCATCACAACCACTAATTTACCTGACATATCCCCGCTGCAGATGTGTGCATATTACTCTTTTTTCCCCCTTTTCCACCATTACATGGCATCTAGCATGATATTGTCCGTTTGGGGTTCAGGATGCCACTTTGTGACTGGATCGGCATTTGGCAGAGCGGGAGGAGTTGTCAGTTATCCACAGGTGATTCGATATTTCTACCTTTCCATATTTCTCATATTCAAGTTTACTAATTTCTTGTCCTGCGACCCCCCTACTTCCCTCTGACTGCGCACTCACTCTGTGGGGCTCATAACCCACCGAGACCAGGAAGACCGTCACCCAGGCACTCGTCACCAGCCGACTGGACTACGGGAACACCCTCAACACCGGAATCACAGCCAAACTGCGGAAAAGACTCCAACGCATCCAGAACGCCTCCGCATGACTCGTCCTGAACATCCCTCGACACAGCCACATCTCCGGCCACCTGAGAGACCTGCACTGGCTCCCCATCAGCAAGAGGATCACGTTCAGGCTCGTCACCCACGCACACAAGGCTCTCCACGACCTGGGCCCCACGTACCTCAATGACCGCCTGACCTTCTACACGCCCACCCGCCAGCTACGATCGACCAGCCTCGCCCTCGCCGCCGTACCACGCATCCACAGAGCCACCGCCGGAGGAAGATCCTTCTCCTACCTGGCAGCCAAGACTTGGAACTCCCTCCCCATCCACCTTCGGCTGACCCAGGACCATCTTTCCTTCAGGAAGCAACTCAAGACCTGGCTGTTCGTGCAGTAAAGTACCCTCCCCCAGCACCCTGAGACCCTTCCGGGTGAGTAGCGCGCTATACAAATGTCATGATTGGTTGATTGATTGATAAGAAGTCAGATAACGGCCTGATAGTCACAAGGCCATGGATCTCACTTCTTCTACAACACTTATTGCCGACTTAGGGCCTAGTTTAGAGTTTTTCCAACAGATTATTGCCTCAAAACTAGGAGTTGGTGAAGAATTCCACTCTGCCGGCGTAGCTCGTGATGCAGAACAGAGTTTTTTTCTCAGAACGCAAACAATGCAATATCACAGGCCAGGCATTAGGAGAATCCGACGCAAACAATGTAATAACAGCGGCCAGGCAGTAGGTGAATCTGATGCAAACAATACAATAACACAGGCCAGGCACTAGGGGAGCAAGCTATCTTATCACCAGCAAGGGACACCACAAGCTCTGTGCAACACCCTGGTGGCCAACGGTAAGGTGGCGAGCGCTTGTGAGAAAATATAACGTGCTAGACCTCCTGCTGGTAATAGTTCTCAATGCGGGAGGTCACGGCAGGTCGCGACCACTCGAGGGTAGAACTCGGTCATTCTCGTTGATGATTTTAACCACAAAAAGGGACACTGTGCCTAACGCAGGGTGCAAAAAGTCACCCATGCTCTAAGGTGCAAATAGTCACCCATGTATTTAATAAGAAAAAGGAATATAAATAAAGGGAAGAAAACCTTAGGTAAAGAAAGCCCACAAAAGGTGAAAAGACAATCTTTGTCCTATAATGCCCTCACACACCCCAAGGAGTGTCATGCTTCATCATTGGGCAGTTGCTCCTCGTAGGGCCGGCGCTGCAATTCCCTATGGGGCCCCCGAAGGGGTCACTTTATCGGAGATCTTTTAAAGGACTGCCGGATAGTGTATGTGGGTGTGCGGGGTAGTGGGTACAATGAGGGTAAAAAAGAAGAAAGTGTTCGTGCAAATTAAGTGTGTTAAAAAAGAAAGGGGTCAACATGCAGCAACAATGTAAATGTTGTACCCTTCGCAGTTTAAGAAAACTGCTGTATAAAACATTGCCCCGAAAGCACCTTATGCCTGGGTGTCAAAGGTCATAGGTCGACATGTTTCGCGCTTATCTCGCCCCAAAAGGGGTCAGTCGCGCTTCTTCAGGACCAAAAATAGTTAGAACAAGTGAGGTGCACGTGGTATGGTGTCTAATATTTTGTTAAAAACTAAGATACCCTCTATCTCAGTCAGGGCGGAGCAGCTGAATATATACCCTCTATGTGGCAACAGCTGTGAGTTGGAAGCCGCTCCTGATTGATACCTAAGAGAAAGAAATAAAATATAGAAAATAGATCGCAGGTGTAGACGTCAGTACAACTTGATGCCTCATAGTGTGCCATAGTCATGTGCACATCACTGCTAACAAAATAAATATAGAATTCCCAAGCACACGAGACACACTCATCACAGAAATTAGATAAAATAGCACCCGCAACAGTGTAACCAAGACACATGTTGCCTAGTTAAAAGCAGCGCTTGGATGTCGGGAGTGGTGACATATGGGGGCGATCAAGCCAATCTCAGTGCTTACCTAATCCTGTTCTCGTTGATGAAGCTGCCACTCGATTAGAATGTCAATTAGAGCGGCAGAAAGCAGCAGCGCCCTCTGGAACGAAGGGAAATGCTGTTCGTGCTGATTTTACAGTGCGGGACAAACTCCTGGCACTAAAACTCAGTGAGAGCAGCGCAACTTAACAAACTCTGCCACTAGCGGAAGTCAGCGGAGTACGGCAGAGTTTTCCTGGCGCTTCGTGAAGTTCCGTGGAGTAAAACTCTGCGAACTACACAAAGGCCTAATCAAAACGTGACACATATCCTGTCTGCCTTATTATTATTGCCACAGGATGTAATGCATTTTTAATGGGGTGGGCAGGATACCTGTCACATTTGTGATGGAATAAACCATCCGCTGAAATCTAAATCAGGCCTTTGGTGTACATTGTGTCCAGTGTGCCTAGCTGGGCTTGAAGGGTCTTGTGGTTTGTGGGTCTCTCACTGCTTTGAGATCACCACCAGGCAGAACTTCTGTCAGCTGAGCCTCGTGCAGATCTTCCTTTCTATGCAGGACTTCTGTCAGCTGCGCCTTGTGCAGATCTTTCTCCCAGGCGGGGCTTCTGTCAGCTGCGCCTTGTGCAGATCTTCCTTCCAGGCAGGATGTCTCAGCTTTGCCTTGTGCGGATCTTCCTTCCAGGCGGGGCTTCTGTCAGCTGTGCCTTGTGTGGATCTTCCTTCCAGGCAGGACCTTCTGTCAGCTGCACCTTGTGCAGATCTTCCTTCCAGGCGGGGCTTCTGTCAGTTGCGCCTTGTGCAGCTCTTCCTTCCAGGCGGGGCTTCTGTCAGCTGCGCCTTGTGCAGATCTTTCTTTCAGGCAGGGCTTCTGTCAGCTGCGCCTTGTGCAGATCTTCCTTCCAGGAAGGACTTCTGTCAGCTGTGCCTTGTGCAGATCTTCCTTCCAGGCAGGGCTTCTGTCAGCTGTGCCTTGTGCAGATCTTACTCCCAGGCTGTACTTCTTTCAGCTGCATCTTGTGCAGATCTTCATTCCAGGCAGGAATTCTGAATTCTGTCAGTCGTGCCTCGTGCAGATATTCCTTCCGGGGGGAGGGGGGCTTATTTCAGTTGTGCCTTGTGCAGATCTTCCTTCCAGGCAGGACTTTTCTCAGCTTTGCCTTGTGCAGATCTTCCTTCCAGGCAGGACTTCCGTCAGCTGTGCGTTGTGTAGATCTTCCTTCCAGGCAGGACTTCCGTCAGCTGCGCGTTGTGTGGATCTTCCTTCCAGGCAGGGACTTCTGTCAGTGGTGCCCTGTGCAGCTCTTCCTTTGATGCAGGGGCTTCTGTCAGTGGTGCCTTGTGCAGATCTTCATTCCAGGCCTATGTTTCTGTCATCTGTGCCTCGTGCAGATCTTCCTTCCAGGCAGGGTCTTCTGTCAGCTGCGCCTTGTACAGATCTTCATTCCAGGCAGGGTCTTCTGTCAGCTGCGCCTTGGACAGATCTTCCTTCCAGGCTGGGGCTTCTGTCAGCTGTGCCTTGTACAGATCTTCCTTCCAGGCAGGACTTCTGTCAGCAGCACCTTGTGCAATTTTTTGATTTCCCTGTATTACACAAGCATGTAGTTTTGGGATGTATCTGGCTCCCCAGCCGCCACACGGAAATGGTGGATTGTTATGACTTTTGTTTTATGTGTTGTTAGCGTTTGACACCATTTCTTTTCTTTGTCTCTGTTACTAGTAGCTGATACTTCACCAGGGAGCGTGTGAAGGTCGCATGGGTTGCTGGACCCTAATTAGGTTTATATTTTGCCTTTACATTATCTTTTAAATTTGCTAATATTGTGCTGAGTAGTACTTTAGTTTCGTACATGCGTCTCCAGCACCCCCCAGAGGTTGTGCTACAAAGACAGATCTAGGGTGCACCGAAGCTGTGCCTAAGGCAAGCTTCTGTTGGTTTCACCCCCCATCCGGCTGTTCATATCCGCTACTCATGGGATGAGCTGCTCACTTTTAAACCTTTAGGTAAGACTTGTTTAGACCCTACTTTGATTCCGTCTAATACTATCAGCAAGAATAGTTGCCTAGATTGTAAGCTCACTCTGAGAACCTACAGAATTGTCAAACTTAGCTCTCCCACACCGCATGTCTTTAGGTTGCCCACTCCTCAGAGAGAAATCAGAGGCATGTTTATTAATGCATGGTCTCTAACAGAGAGTGCATCCTATTTTGCGGACTTTCTAGAATCTTGTGCACTGGATTTTGCTTTCATCACTGAGACCTGGGCAGATGCTTCATCCGACCCAGATCTAATTGTTGCAACACCCACGGTTTTTCCAATTTCAGGCTTGATCATTTGGGGAAAGGGGCGGTGGGTTAACAATCATTTACAGGGACAACCTCAATGCCTCCTTTGAGACATTACCGGCCGCCTCTGATTATGAAGCACGTGCATATAAAATTCCTCTTTCTAATCGTTACTCCTTAAATGGTGTACTTATTTACTGTCCCCCAAAAGCTAGGACAGCCTTCTTAAATAGTAACAATCAGCTCTAGGACATTAAATCAAATTCCCTCGATTTCACTCTACTCGGTGACTTCAATTTCCATCTTGAAAATTCTGCGGATAAAGATAGGATCGATCTCTCAGACCCTGGGGCAAGTCTCGGTCTCACCCGTTAGTGACAGCTCCGACACACTCAGCCGGCCTCTCATTAGATGGTATTTTCTCAGACATTCCCTTTTCAAGTCACTACTGCACGTCCACTTCTCTGGTCAGACCATCGTGCAGTTATGCTTCAACTGAATTTGTAAGCGGAAGTTGTCACTGTTCATCCTCAGCCGCTGGGGTCCTTATGCCGCTCCCTGAACTATTGATGGATGTTAGAAATGGGGATTTCTGGTTGGCTAAGGCTTGCGCCAAAGCCAGGCAGAAACCACCACTCTAGTCAGGGCAAGGAAGTCACCCGCCAAGATAACCCCTGCTCACCTCCTTGGTAGCTTGGCACGAGCAGTTAGGCTTATCCCAGAGGCAAGGTGTAAAGCGTTTGCGCGCGCACCCAGCAACAACACCCAAGGCCCACCACAAAGGAAACTCCACACAAGGTTATATATAAAAATAGCCTTTGTATTATACCAAACACATTAGATAATAACCACACAATTTACACTGTGCCACTGGCACAGGCGGAATTTACAGGGGATTATATACACAGGACAGGGCCACATGGACCACTGTCAGGAATAAGCACTTTTAGAATTAGTACTTTGTAGGAATAACACTTAGAACATAGAATAATTGTAGCACAAAATAGCAACTGTAGCACACAACCAGTAACCACTGGTAAAAGGTAAGTACACCCTACGCAATCCTAACCACCTTAGGCATATATCACGCAGGGAACTATAAACTCACTAGCATAACTATACTAGGTAAAACAACCTCCTAGGCATAAACCAAATCTAGAGGCATCAAGACAGGGTGCGCAAAACATACTACACACAGTACATTTCCTAACACCCAAAAGTATCAGCACATAAATCAGCATAGCACATAAATCACATTAGGGTCCAGGTTGCGCCACTGTGCCAAAACCTAAACGTAGCAGCTGCCCACTACTTGCTGGACAGCTGAGGACAAGAACAGGGCCTAAATGCTGCAGCTGGCACTAAGTGCTGCGCAGCTGTGGACGGCCAAAGTAGGGGCGAAGGAGTGCGATTCACTCCTGAGTCCAAAGACATGTCCCTAGAAAGGAAACCTAAACGTAGCAGCTGCCCACTACTTGCTGGGCAGCTGGAAATGACAAACTGCGGCATGGGCCCTCACTGGCCCTTAGGAGCAAAACTGTGATACCTGCTGGAGCCCTCTGTCTTTAGAAATACATATTGCGCCCATTTGGGAGCCCTCTAGGCTCTAGTCACCAATGGGCATCTTGGGGAGCCCTTCTAGGTTCTGGCATACCGGGGCCCCTGGAAACCATCTGGCTCTCAAAACATTGGTGCCCCAAAAGATAGGAGCCAAGGGCCTCAGCACAGGCACCTCTGGGGCCTTTCAAATAAATATGCCCCCCCCCAAGCCCCTCACAGGGACTTTTAAACAAGTATGGGCCATCGTTGGAGCCTTCGCGGCTCTAAGACAAATAATGAGCAAAACGGTGGAGCGGCCCGCTGTCAAACGGGCATCTCGAATACTGCCTTCCCCCTCGCATTAACCAGGCGACTCTAAAGAGAAGCCGCCGTCGGGGCGGCCCGCCACTGCGGGCCCTTGTACTCGTATGGCCTTCCCCCCGCCCCAGCCATCTTAACTTACCGGCTTTCTCTTCCTTGGGCGGCGGTAGCGCTCGGCGGGGCTCTCTCTCCTCATGGGAGCCCCGCCTTCACCATGAGCCCGCTTTGCCCGCTCTTCACCTGGTCCCCCATCTTGGGACTAGGACTTGATGTGGAGCCTTCGTGGCTCCGGGGCAGCAGTCCCCTCTTCCAGCCGGGCGCTGGCCAATCACAGCGCGGCGGCGGGCGGGATTACCTTCGAAAACCAGAAGTCCCGCCCATCGTCAGGCACCGTAACTTCCTGTTTGCGGCGCGAGGGCCGCGGTGGTTACTTCTCGGGGCACAGAGAGGGGTAGGCACCCTCGAGGTATAAAACAAAAGTAGAAATGGGGTGGGCATCCGTTAAGGACACTAATAGGCGGGGTGGGTACCCCCAGTGTGCACACAGGGACAGGAGCGCTTCCCTGTGGGAAAACACCAGCGCTCTGCCCAGAAATACAAATAAAGCGCTCACAAAGCGCTGGGGGCACAGAAACCCTAGCCCAACAAAGCAACTGGGGCAAAAGGGCTCCAAGATGTCCTGGGCATCAGGGAGGGCAACGCAGGGCCCAGGGGCCAGCACACAGGGCACTCCAGCAAGGAGACAGCCCCCATGGCGGTCCCTCCTGGGCCCCACTAGCAGCAGCCCCCTCCTATTAGGACCCAAGCAGGAACTCCAGGTATCCAGGCATCCAGGGGCTGGGCAGGGCCCAGGGAGGCAAGCCTTCCCCTGGGTCCCAGCAGCAGCACACCCCTGGTAGATTCAAGTCAGGAAACAAGAACATTTAACATGAGGTCACAGCCTCTTTTTATACACCAAATCCCTTTGTCTCTAGGGTGCAGGGTGGGGGAAAACCAGACACAGCTGGTTCTGGAGCACTTTGTTTTGCTCAGCCCCTCTCCCTATTCACAGGACAGGCTAGGGTCATCAGTCGCACCAAAGGGGGCAGAGCCAGCATTGGGGGAAAACCCAGCCCTATTCAGGTCCCAGGTGCACTTTTCTCACCCATCTGGCTGTCAATCTCTCTATTCACCACCGGGGCATACCATCCTGACTCCTGGAGCCAGGCACACCAGCCAGCTCCAGCCAATCACAAGCCAGACAGTCATTTCACTTTTATTGCACAGGGAGGCCAACTTCTAGAAGTGGCACTTCCACACTAGACACATCAACGCTGCACGCATCATCGCACAGCATTTACTCTCGCGAGTTCGCACATACCAAACTCAACCTTGCACTCCCCACGCATCAGGAATTACCATGGACACACACATTCCCCATGCATTCCTATGGGAGGGCAGGCCAATCTCACACACGCACTAAGAGAGCGCACACACTTTATACTGCACCACAGTGCTAAAGTGCACAAAGACCAGAAATCACTATAATGATGTAACATTAAAAGGCAACAAGTTCAGGGGTGAATCTGCCAGAAGGGCCAAGTCCAACAATGGATCATCTCACTCAATCTATGTCTGAGATTTCTGCAGATTTAGATGCAGCCGCGGATGTATATCGTCAGTGGATTGACTCCAGTCTCCATTAGCTTGCTCCATTTAAAAATCAGAAAAATAAAAGATTTTTTCCCTCCAAACCTTGGTTTGACGAGAACCTTAGAGCTCACAAACAAGCCTGCAGAAGGATAGAAAGGAAACGGCACATCCACTATGATCACTGTGATAAAATCCCATACAAGCACGCCATTCCGGCCTACCATGATATAATTTTTAAAGCAAAATCCAGTTATTGTGTTGTCAAAGTTAAATCTTCTTTAAACATCCCCAAAGAACTCTTTGCGACAGTGGTAAAACCGAGCAAGCTTCCTGAACCTAAAAACATTACTGCCGACGAATCCTTCTGCAATTTGTTAGCAACTTTTTTTAAAAATAAGGTCAAAGCTACCTATAATACGTGTTCACACAAGCATCCTCCCTGTGGTGTAACCAATAAGAAGGACACAGGCATTGAACTGGTAATGATGGCTACCACCCCTTCAGACCTCATCAGAACAACAGGAAACAGGCCAGCAAAGGAGTTGGGGTCAGGTAGTGTCGGGTACTGGCAGATACCACCTCCCGACTCGATGAGTACAACAGAAAATACGGCTGTCCCCCACTCTATGACATGGGGAGCCCGTCCCTCAGCCGGAGATACATTTCTGCTATCTTTTAATCTTCTATCGGAAGATCAAGTTCAATCATTATTTAGGCAAATTAAATGTAGCTCTCCCTTGGATCCCGGCCCTCCCAGAATTCTTCACTTGCCACCTGATGCCATCTCCAGGCACCTAGGGGACATCCTCAACAGGATGCTCACGTCTATTTATTTTCCTGAGAAATAGAGGACGGCCTCCATTCTGCCTCTCCTATAAAAGCCCAACGTAGTCAGTAGCGATAGAAATAATTACAGGCCTAACTTGCGTCTTCCCTTCCCTGCAAAGGTTGTGGAGAAGGCTGCGAACTCTGAGCTTTCACATTTTATTAATTATAATTCACTTCTGGATGCCACCCAATTTGACTTTAGAAGCCAACAGATGGGCTCTGAATACTGCCTCAGAAAAGATACGGCAAACCCTTGACACAGGTGGAAATGCTGCCCTGACCCTGTGGAACTCTCTGCAGCTTTCAACAGTTAACCAAAGCCTTCTTATTGACTGTCTCTTGTGGTACTGAAAATTCTGGACCCGTGTTATAAACATTGTCGTATCATGACGATTTTGGTATCAGCAGACCGAGAATGATTAGAATACTATGCACAAGCATTTTAGCCATATTCGAGTAACGAAAACACTCTGGAATCAGAGTTTCCGTCCTGAACCCTCGGGTTCCATTTTGTGAACGGCAGCCATTTTGTGATGGCCCTCACATAGGCCGATGACTAAGGCCAAAAACGAGTCTGAAGGACACGTACACCTTTGCTGACTCCTATGTGACCTGGGCAAGCTGACTCCACTGCCTGAAGCTAAACCTGTCCGGCCAGTTCCTTTCCCAGTGGCCGATCGAGATTAGCACCAGGGCATAGCATACCATAAACCTTTCATCGCATACAAGCCCTGCCTAATCTTACACACACCTGTCTCTGTTTCTTACTTTATGACTTACTTTACGAGGAGGAGGTGCCCGTTTTTATTAGGGGTCCGCCGATATCTGATGGAAAATGTTGGGCCTTGCCAGATAATTATTGTGGGCTGACAAAATGAAAATAAGCTTGTCATCATGATTCTGCTTTTTCTTTGTAGTGAAAATATGTGAATGGTCAACTGTAAAATAAGGAATGTTTGCCTAAAGCAGAATATTTCGTATAAAAACGGAAGGCTGCCTTTGTAAGATTCAGCAGTCTCCTGAGAATATACACTGTGTTGTACTTCTAGGATACCTGTTACTGGCTGCAGCCAATAAATTCGATCTTTGACTTCACCTATAAGACTCTGCGTTTCTGTAGTCTAAAACAGGAAGGACTCGAGGTCATAGGGTGTGTCCCTGGCACCGCTGGGTTCTGAAAAACCCAGTACTTCAGTTGGCGCCCAACTGGGGCGATTTCAGCGGTACCGGTCCAAGCCAGCGGTTCGTGAGGAGCTTTGTGTGAAAATTCTGGAGGAAGGCCCCCCCCTTCATCGACCCCTGTATGTCGACGTGGTCCGAAAGTCTTTGCTGCGAGGTTCCCCGCTTCCCGACAGCTACGAAGGACTGCTGCCCTGACTATCGCCTTGTTTTGGACCCTTGATGATTGGTAGAGCGAAACGATAGACGAGTCTTCTGGTGACGTCATCGATACCTCAGTTAAGTATAAGTGGAGCGTCTCCCAGTCCTTAGTTTGGTTCTTAGTTTGGGTATCCCCTTGGGATCTTTGATTTGGAACTTGCAAGTACCAAAGCCGAGGGACTCATGTATTCACAAGACTATCATATTCGATAATCCTTTGAAGTTTGAAGCTAGACTAGAGAGCGAAGATGCCTGGTCTTAGCAGACTTGGAAATTTGTTTTGTCTTGGTTGTAATAGGGATTCCCGATTGGAGGACTCGTGTCCGGTTCCTCCGATTTGAACTCCTATGAACTGTATGTGAAACATGGCGTAGGCCCCATCACATATAATGAAGTATGGATCCGATACACCAGAAAGGATGGTGTTTTAAAATGTCCCCAATATGGTAGTTTTGACACGGAAATCTTAGATAATCTAGAGGTTAAACTCTTTGAGAAGAAAGCCCGGCCGGCGATGTTTGACTCTTTCCGCCTATGGCGTAAGGAATCCAAACAGAAGGAAATTAAATTAGCAAAGAAAAATAAGAGAGAAAGGGGTATCTCGATAATGCAAGCTGCTACGCAGTTTAAAGATAACGAAGAAGAACAGGCAAGTGAGCAGTTGCACAGGCAACGTAAAATGGCGATTGATAAATGCTATCCAGTTTTGCCGCCTCTTCAGCAAGATGCAGTAAAAGAACTTGAAAAAGATCCTTTAATGTCACACTTATTGAGTTCGCCACCCCCTTAGGCGCAGAGTGCTACGGCACCTCCGCAACCTTTAGTTGCGCAGCCTCCGGTTGTGTTGCCTCCTGCTCCTCCACATCCGCCAGCTCCTTTTCAGTTGGCTCCCATTCCTTTGGCGCAGCCCCCTCAAGGGCCGCCGACTTTGCTACCTGCTCTACCTACACTTCCTACGACTTTGCCTACTACATCGACTGCCTCTTCTGGTATTCCTCCTGATACTGCCTCTGCGTCTGCATCTGCATCTGCCTTGCCTCCCTCTGTTTTTCCTTCTGTTCTTTCGTCGACTTCTCCTTCTGTTCGACAGAGAATGACTGATACCGTTGTTAACCTTCTATCTCCTTTCTTTGGGGCAGCAAGTATGACCCCTGTTTCAACACGTAGTCAATTGCCTGATTCTAGAGAGCGGGAGATATTGGGTCATTTGGCACATAAATAGGTTACAGACCCAACAAGATATGAGCTAGAGTCTGTTATGGATGTCTTCCATCAATGGGAAGCATCGAAGCAAAGATACGTTTTTGAGAAAATGTGTGTTTTTCTTTGTGAGGAATTGGAAGACAATGATTTGGAATCGAATCCGCCTGAGTTGTGCCGTGTACGGTTCGAGTTTGCAAAAGGCACAATTGTGGGTTCCGATGTTGAGAAAGCAGTTGCGACATTATTATCGTTTAGGAGTGAGGAAGGTATTTCTCGGTCATTATTTGAGCCTGATTCCTCTGATAAGAAGAGGGTGAGACAATATCCCATGAGAGAAGTTCCCCCAGTTTGGAGAGAAGGGGACCCAAATGCTAATCCAGGCATTCCGCCACACTTTCAGCATGTTTGGGTGCATGTTCCATGGAAGCGCGCTGAAGTATTAGCTCTTAAGCAGACATTACCTGACCCCCGTAAAAACCCTGCAGGGTATTATAAAGAATTATCACAGACTGCAGGCTCATGCATTATGAATCTATCTGATATAGACATGTTGTTTGGAAATGTTGTTCCACAGCCTTTATGGGGAAAGATTCGCCACGCGGATCATGATCGGGAGTTAGGTGATACATGGGTTAATATTGCTGCTGCTGATGGCAGACAAGTTGGTGGTGCTAAACCCGAGCCCTTGGTAGAAGAACTCCCTGGTAGGATCATTACTTACATGAAGACTTTAATGCCTGCGATGCGTGTGAATTGGGACAAATTGTCTGCATGTAAGCAGAAGAAAGATGAAACTGTGTCTGATTTCTTCACTAGGTTCGAAGAGACGTTTATCGACCACAGTGGTCAAGACATGAGTACAGAAGGTGGTCAACGGTTGTTCGTTGACAAATTTGTGCACAATTTGCTTCCCGAGTTGTGTAAGAAACTGAAAGATTCAGAGAGTTCTTGGGCCGTTTCCTCTTCAGCACAGATATTTGCTACTGCACAGTACTACGAAAATAGGGATAAAGATGAGAAAGATAGAGCAGACAAGAAAACTAAAGAATTAAAGACGAAGGTTCTTTTACAACAAGCGTATCCACCACGAGGTGGTCAGAGTAACTATCAGCAACCTCAACAGTTTCAGAGAAACTCGCAAAGGGTCGAGTTTTCTCAATCACGTGTTCCTGTAGGCCCCAGTCAGTGTTCATATTGTAAGGAAGAGGGTCATTTCAAATATAGTTGCCCTATTTTATTACAACATATGAATGGTGCTTCTGGTGAAAGAGGTCGAGGTGTTCAACAAGCTCCTAGAGGTAGAGGGCGTGGAAATTTCCCCCAGAACGCGCGTTCCCTTTCGCCTCAAAATTCAATGAATAGTTTTGACCAGCAGAATAACGCGTCTGGTAGGACAGCTCAGTACTATGCTGATGACTACTATGCAGAAGATGAGAATATGGAAGGTAATGATTGCTAGGACAGCCATAGACAAAGAGAGGGAGTTGTTTCAGTTTCAGTAGATCAGAGTGGACCTTATGTTGAGGTGATTACATCAGGTGTGTCAGAGCCTTTTCTGTTGGATACTGGTGCTACAAAGAGTTCTATAATGCACTCTAAACTCCCTGGCGCACCTTTGTCTGGCGAAATGAGTGTTTCAGTAGGTTTTTCTGGCGCCCCGGTTAGGAACCCGATTTCTAGTCCTATGTCCCTTTCTGTTGGACCTTGTGAATTGGAAGCACCCCTTATTTTGACAACAGGTTGTGATGAGAACTTGTTGGGATTGGATCTGTTGAAAAGATTGTATGCAACATTGTATTGTTCTCCTTCGGGAGTACAACTTACACTGGGTAAGAAAGTGGTCTCTCCGATGTATTTGTCAAAGGATAAACTTCCCACCGAATTGTCGTTTCTTCCCGAAATTCTTTGGGCTACTGGTCCTAATGATGTGGGTCTTTTGGAATACCGCCATATGTTGTGACATTGAAAGCCAATGTTAGAATGCCGCGCATTCCCCAATACAAGATCTCTAGCGAAGGTGAAACGGCGTTGTTAGCGATCATTTATGATCTGATTGAAAAAGATGTAATTGAAGAGACAAGAGGCAACGTTTGTAATAGTCCTGTTTTGCCTGTTCTGAAGCGTACTGACCCTTCCCAGCCACCTGTGTACAGATTTGTGATTGATCTTAGAGAGGTCAATAAAATAGTTGTGCCACAGTTTCCAGTTGTTCCTGATATTACTGCCCTATTGACTATGATTCCAGCTTCAGCCACTTGGTTTTCGGTGATTGACTTGAAGAATGCTTTCGTCAGCATCCCGATTGGCGAGGAGAGCAGGGATATTTTTGGCTTCAGTTTAGGAGGCCGAAGCTTCCGCTTCAAACGCGCTCCTCAAGGCTACTGTGAAAATCCATCGATATATAGTCAGGCTTTAAAAACACAGCTTGATACGATTGTTTTACCTGATGGCGCTACCCTTATTCAGTACGTCGATGATTTGCTAGTTGCTGCAGATACGGAGGAGATTTTTAAGGAAGCCACCTTGTCGTTGTTGCGTCATTTGTCTGATTTACATCACAAAGTGTCTCTTTCAAAACTGCAATATTGTCGACAAGAAGTGACCTACTTAGGTCATCTTTTATCGAAGGAGGGAAGGAAACTGACCCCAGAAAGAATTCAGGCAAATGCAAAATTGAGTGTGCCAAGGACACAGAGAGAAGTATGTGCTTTCTTGGGCATTACATCATATTGCAGACAATGGATACCGAATTTTTCTTTGTTGGCCAAACCTTTGGTGGCATTAACTTGTAAAGATACACCGAATCCCATTCCGTGGTCTGAAGAGTGTCAGAAAAGTTTTTCCGAATTGCGTGATGCATTGTGTTCGGCTCCTGTGTTGGGTACCCCTGACTACAGTTAGCCCTTTACACTATATGTCCATGAGAAAGAAGGATGTGCATTATCAGTGCTGACACAGTCTTTCGGAGACAAGCAGCGTCCATGCGCGTATTTTTCGTCGACTTTGGACCCGGTAGCTAAAGCGTTGCCGAGTTGTTTGAGTGCCACGGCACCAGCAGCTGTTTCTATTCGACAGTCTGCTGGTTTAGTGATGAATAATATGTTGATTGTGATGGTTCCACATGCAGTGGACAGTTTGTTAAACAGGACCAAGACACAGCACTTAACTAGTGCTCGATTGTCAGGTTACGAATTGACACTGTTAGCGAGTCATGTGCACATAAAGAGGTGCAATACGTTGAATGCAGCCACGTTATTGCCGATTTCAGTAGAGACAGATGATGTTGAACAGCATGATTGTTTTCTCAGGACAGAAGAAGAAACGGAAGGGAGAATAGACCTAAAAGACACTCCTCTTGTGAAGTGTGATGGTACCTTATGGGTGGATGGTTCATGCTTCAAGCTTCCGAATGGCGATACGACTGCGGCATATGCTGTCACGACTTTGCATACGATTGTTGAAACTGCACGTATTCCACATAATTCAGCTCAAGCAGCGGAGTTGATTGCACTTACGAGAGCATGTGTGTTGTCAAAAGGAATGAAAGTGACCATATACACTGACAGCCAGTATGCATTTGGTGTGGCTCATAGTTTTGGACGATTGTGGAAAGAGCGTGGGTTTCTGACATCGCATGGAGCTAAGATACAGCATGGTCAGTTGGTGAATGAGCTTCTTGAGTCGCTGACTTTGCCATTACAAGTTGCGATTGTGAAATGCAGTGCACACAAGAAGGTTACTGATGATGCTGGTCGTGGAAATGCATTTGCTGACGAAGTCGCAAAAGAAACAGCAAAAGATGTGATGAATCGAATGTATGTTGCAGGCCCTGCAAGATGGATTGGTGACGTTGGAATGTGTGAAGATACGATTGAGAGTGTGAAGTCTATTCAAGCTGAAACTACAGAGAAAGAGTTGAGCGTGTGGAGAGAGAGTACGGGTAAATTGGATGCAAATGGTTGTTGGGTTGAATTGTCAGAGCATCAGCGATGGTTGTTACCCGATGCGTATGTGCTTGCAGTGGTTACAATGGCCCATGGAATGGCTCATATCAGTGTGAAAGGGATTTGTAAGTTGTTAGCTCCAGTATGGCAAAATGCTGGAATTCCTAACTGTGCAGAGAATGTTGTCAAGAATAATAATAATAATAATAATAATCCACATTTGTAAAGCGCACAATCACCCGTAAGGGTCTCTAGGCACTGGGGGCCGTCGGGAAGATTAAGCAAGCTATTGCCCAGAGTCACATGGTGCTGGGCTAACCTGCCGCCGGAGCCGGGGATCGAACCGTGATCCCCAGATTCCAGCGCCAGTCGCCCTGGCCGCGGCACCACACCTCTCCCTCATTGCATGGTGTGTCTGAAATACAATCCTGGTAGGGGAACCCCAACTCCAGCTGGTCATTTTGCGACTCCAACGTATCCGTTCGAGGTTTTGCAGCTAGATTTCATCCACATGGAAAGGTGCAACAATTTGAAATACGTACTCGTTGTTGTTTGTGCCTTTTCAAGATGGGTAGAAGCATATCCCCTGAAAGACAACACTGCCTTATCCACAGCTAAAGCCCTTGTTAAAGAATTTTTCCCTAGGTTTGGAATGCCGAGAATGGTCTGGAGTGATAATGGGAGTGAATTTGTGGGTCGAGTGATGAAGAAAGTATGTGAAGGGCTAGGTATCCAACAAAAATTCCACGCTGCAAATCACCCCCAATCAGCTGGACTAGTAGAGTGCTATAATGGCACGCTAAAACTTAAATTGGCCAAGATTCAAGCGAGCTCTGGTCTTAAATGGCCTGACGCTCTGCCTTTAGCACTGCTATCAACAAGAATGACTGTGCATTCGCGAGTGGGACTTAGTCCCTATGAAATTGTGTTCGGCCGCCCGGCCAACATATGGGGAGTGCCAAGGCCGACAAAATTCAGTGAAATTGAACACCCTGTACTGCTTGATTATTTGTATGAATTGACGGCTAAATTGCGTGTTTTACACCAACACGTTCACGATACCCTGCCTCAGGTCTCTGAAGCTCCAGGACATCCTATCGATGCTGGATCATGGGTGCTGGTCAAGAATTTCCAGCGAACAAAGAATGACCAGCCCCGTTGGACCGGCCCCCACCTCGTCCTTCTCTCAACAAGATCAGCCGTTTGAGTGAAAGGAAAGAAGCACTGGATCCACGGTGTACATTGCAAGAGGGTCCCTTTGCCTCTGCCGTACGACCGGTGGGTCCAGGAGGGTATCGCCGACTCCGAGACTGAGACTGTGCCTCGTTTTCTGCCTTTTAGCGATGCACGTGTAAAAGGAACAATTTCTGAACGGGAAAGTGACAATCTTTTGCAAGAAGCTGTGCCACCGTCAATTCGATTGGACACTACAGAGCCTGAACTCTTGTTCCAGAACCAGACAATACCTGAAAAATGCCGTTATAATTTGAGGCTGAGAACTATGGACAAATAAAGAGAATTCTTTTTCTTTGCTATTTTTGAAAGTGCAGTTCTCTCATCTGAGAAACTTTCTTATTTTTGTTTTTCGAACCGCCATCCGGGTTCAGCTGTAGGGTCGTGGTTGCCCAAGTCTTTGGAGTACAGCTGAAGACGTTAGGTCGACAGTTCTGGTTGGTCTAAGGGAGTTGCCCTGGACTGACAGAAGCATTCCCTAGCATAGAACACCCTACCACCGCGAGCAGCAATTAGAGAGGATGGAGTTTTTTGAGATGGAGAGACCTGCCAAACAGATGAATTTTAAAGCCAAAATGTGTATAATGATGACAAAGAAACGTTTTTTGATATTATGTATTTTCATGTTGCTTAGTGTAATGATGTTTTTAATAGGATATGTTTTATTCTCTTTTCAAGTGACATTTGCACCCACTACACAGCCCATACCTCCTTCTACTGTTTCCTCGCATTCTTTTCACCCTCTGCCTGAACACGAGTCCGCTAGAAGATTAGAATCTGTCAATAAATTATTCGTTCACATTCTGCACCAACATCAATTAGTAGTGAACACAACTAACTGTTGGGTGTGTGGTCTTATGCCTCATACTACTGATAAAGGTATCCATTATCTGGTCCTGCCTTTCAGTCATAATGGTTCTGTATGGGCATACAGAACGATGTTCATCTACGCACATGAAGTCAACCCCCTACGTTCTGTGAAAGATAATCCTAAGAATAGTGCTCTAGTTAAGGGTATAGTAGATATGATTAGGGAAGCTATTTCCTATGAAACTATCCCGAGAGATGAGACACTAGCATATATTGGATGGAACGTGACCGGATATGGAGTTACTCTGAGTGAGAAACAGCGAGCAAAGAGATCCTCCCCGATTCGGATTGTACCCCATCAGGGTCACCTATGTCTGCAAGGTAATGGCAAGAATCCCAGAGCTCAGTTAGGGAAAAGTATCTGCACTGAAACATATGTTTTTACGTCTCAGACTTCCCCTTCGTTCCTAGCAGCTAAGGGCACCTATTTCATCTGCCATGATAGAGCCTATACATGGTTGCCCCCTGACTTCTTGGGCACATGTTTTGCTTCGTTCCTGTTGCCTCCCACCTACACGGCCACGGCAGATTACCATAAAACAAGGATAGTTAGAGGTGTCATCAGTAAAGAAGACACTGCAGGACAAGAATTTTGAGATTTCGTGAAGGGGTTTCTGCCGTTTTGGGGACCTATGGTTAACAGCAGGAACATAAGGCAATTGACAAGGGTGGTTGAATTTACTTTAGTTGAAACCGCCGGTGCCCTTAGTAATTTGACTGCTGAGCTCCAGTCGGATCGCCTTATGACTATTCAGAACAGGGTCGCATTAGACGTCATACTTGCAGACCGAGGTGGGGTATGTAAAGTGATCCAATCAAGTTGCTGTGTTTTCATTCCAGATAACGCTCCGACAGTGTACCAGGCCATTTCCAAACTGTATAAGATCTCTGAATCTATTCACGTGGATAAAGGAGATTGGTCATTGATGGGGTGGTTCTGGGAACTGATATCCGCCTGGGGATGGAAGATTCTGATAGTCATTGGGATGATCTTAGCCATTCTTTTCCTGTTCTGTCTGTGCGTACAGTGTGCTCCTGCAATATATGGCCTCTGTGCTACATCGTGTGTAAGGAAACCTGTATCAAGGGACGAGCTAAGTAATAGGATGATGCTACAGCAACATCTCAATGACTTTATGAATATAGACCTGGACTCAGATTAGCGTGAGTATAGGTTATTGCCTATGTAAGGGCAAAAGGAGGGTCTGTGGTACTGAAAATTCTGGACCCGTGTTATAAACATCGCCGTATCATGACGATTTTGGTATCAGCAGACCGAGAATGATTAGAATACTATGCACAAGCATTTTAGTCATATTCGAGTGACGAAAACACGCTGGAATCAGAGTTTCCGTCCTGAACCCTCGGTTTCCATTTTGTGAACGGCAGCCATTTTGTGATTGCCCTCACATAGGCCGATGACTAAGGCCAAAAACGAGTCTGAAGGACACGTACACCTTTGCTGACTCCTCTGTGACCTGGGCAAGCTGACTCCACTGCCTGAAGCCAAACCTGTCCGGCCAGTTCCTTTCCCAGTGGCCGATCGAGATTAGCATCAGGGCACAGCATGCCATAAACCTTTCATTGCACACAAGCCCTGCCTAATATTACACATACCTGTCTCTGTTTCTTACTTTATGACTTACTTTACGAGGAGGAGGTGCCCGTTTTTATTAGGGGTCCGCCGATATCTGATGGAAAATGTTGGGCCTTGCCGGATAATTTATTGTGGGCTGACAAAATGAAAATAAGCTTGTCATCATGATTCTGCTTTTTCTTTGTAGTGAAAATATGTGAATGGTCAACTGTAAAATAAGGAATGTTTGCCTAAAGCATAATATTTTGTATACAAAGGGAAGGCTGGCTTTGTAAGATTGAGCAGTCTCCTGAGAATATACACCGTGTTGTACTTCTAGGATACCTGTTACTGGCTGCAGCCAATAAATTCGATCTTTGACTTCACCTAGAAGACTCTGTGTTTCTGTAGTCTAAAACAGGAAGGACTCGAGGTCATAGGGTGTGTCCCTGGCACCGCTGGGTTCTGAAAAACCCAGTACTTCAGTCTTCACTTTAGGGATCAGGGGCAAGGCCCTTAAGCTCGTTAAATATTTCCTTTCAGATAGAGAGCAATTTGTTGAGCTCAATGGCTTCAAGTCGCCCTCTTTCTGTCGACCGTGTGCAGTTCCACAGGGCTCTGCCCTTAGTCCGACCCTTTTTACCTTAAACATAACCTCTTTGGCTAACCTTATAAAATCATTTGGCTTTGCAATGGTATCCTCTGCTGATGACACCCACATTGTGGGGTTTGTGGCCAGCAACCCTGTAGACACTGCAGCTCGCTTCCATGAGTGTATGCTACAAGTCGGTAGTTGGATGTCAAAAAACTGTCTAAAACTCAGCTCGGGTAAAATCAAGGTTCTGCTTTTTAGGCAGGAACACATTGTTCTGGTCCCCCACCTGTGGCCACAGGAGTTGGGGTGCTCCCTACCCCGATTACCAGAGTCAAAAATCTTGGTGTATACTTTGACAACAAACTCTTTTGAAGGACACGTACATTTTGTCACTTCCTCCCGTTTTTTCATACTCCAAATCCTCAGTAAAATCTTTACCTTTATCCCTTCTGACTTACGGAAATCTTGGATCTCTGCACTTATTCTTGCTAAAATAGATTATTATAGCAGATTTATTCACCAACATTCAGAAAAAAATCTAAAATAAAGTTCAGGTTGTCCAAAATGCAGCCACTCTGCTGCTTATGGCAATACCCAAAGGCCAATCAGTTTCTCATGTTCTTCCTTTAGTTCATTGGCTTCCTATAAACAAGCATTTACAATGCAATAGGTTTCGCAGCATTAAAGTTTGAGTTATTGGCATTGTGTTTGACAATGCGGTGCATAACATTTTTAGCAAACTTTGAATTGGTGAGCAGTGAGAGTGTGTGCAACAGTATGATGTTTTTGAAAGCAGTGTGGTAGAGAGTGCAGGAATTTGGATGACCTGAGCAATGTGGATGATGCACCTCATGCACGGGGCTGCCGCAGTTATTATTCACACAGCTCTGATGATGCACCTTAGGCACGGGCTCACAGTTGTTATTCACACAGCTCTGATGATGCACCTCACGCACGGGGCTGATGCAGTTATTTATTACATAGCTTTGATGATGCACCTCAGGCACGGGCTCACAGCGGTTATTATTCACACAGCTCTGATGATGCACCTTAGGCACGTGCTCACAGCTGTTATTATTCACACAGCTCTGATGATGCACCTCACGCACGGGGCTGACGCAGTTATCACACAGTTCTGATGCAGCTTAGGCACGGGCTCACAGCTGTTATTATTCACACAACTCTGATGATGCACCTTTGGCACGGGCTCACAGCTATTATTCACACATCTCTGATGATGCACCTCACGCACGGAGCTGACGCAGTTATTATTCACACAGCTATGATGATGCACCTTAGGCACGGGCTCACAGCTTTTATTATTCACACAGCTCTGATGATGCACCTCACGCACGAGGCTGACTCACTTATTATTTACACAGCTATGATGCACCTTAGGCACGGGCTCACAGCTGTTATTATTCACACAGCTCTGATGATGCACCTCACGGTCGGGGCTGACGCAGTTATTATTTACACAGCTCTGATGCACCTTAGGCACAGGCTCACAGCTGTTATTATTCACACAGCTCTGATGATGCACCTTAGGCACGGGCTCACAGCTGTTACGGGGCTTCCTTCTTTTTACTGGGGGCAACCTGGCTGGATAAATGCAGTGAAGTTTCTCAATGTAAAGACTTTGCTGCCTCAGCTGCATGTTTAAGTCTAAGCTCAGGACTAAGCTCGGGAGAGGATCCATGCAGTACAGGCCGGACCACGCTTCACTCTGACGGGCTCTCTTCCACCTGTTGCCCCGCAGCAGGAGCCCTCGGGAAGCATCACACGGGTCGTGAGGAGAGTTCAGCCCACAACGTACAAAGTGTTCAGCAGTCGGAAAAAGATGTCCACCTATCAGGCTGTTCTGGGGCCAAACCAGTAATAACGAGCAGCACCTTCGGGTAAAGTTCGCGCTATACAAATTCGCATTACATAAATAACAATAACAAAAAAACTATCGCTATTGTAAAAAAAAGGTAAAACCCATACCAGATATGCGACCCCAGGGCGAGAGAGCGGAATGAGCGGAAGCAGGAATAGACGTGCGCGTGCACTGTCGAAACCTGCCGTGGGGCGGGACTTCCGTTTGTGCTGGAAGCCCGCGCCCACAGAGTGCCCAGCCAGAGGAGCAGTGGTGACGCGGGGCTCCCATGCCAAAGGGAGAGCCCCGCGGTGGCGGCTGAAGTCCGGAGTGAGGTGAGTGGGGCTTAGTTGAAGTGGGGGGTGGCGGCGGGGGAGGGGGGTGTCTCTGTGCGCTGGTGTGTGTGTGTGCGGTCGTGTGTGTGTGTGCGCGCGCTCTTGTGTGTGTGCGGCGGGGGTGTGTGTGTCTCTGTGCGCTCGTGTGTATATGTGCGTGTATGTGCGCTAGTGTGTGTGCGTATGTGTATGTCTCTGCGTGTGTGCAAAGAAAATGAAAGCTGGCAACACTGTCGCTCGAACTGCACACTCCCAGAGCCATCTGGACAGCAGTAAAAACGAAACTTAAACAAAGTGAAAGCACTGTCTCTCTAAGCACGCATAGGAAGGGAACCATAAGCTGCTCAATGGAACGCGCGTTCGCGTGCGCGTGGCCTGCTCAATTCCGACTCTTTCACATGCGCGTGGCCAGAGGTGTCCCCTGGAAAGCATAGTCGCTAACAAAAGGTCTCTGGCGAGACCGCGCTTCGCGTGGTTAACAACGCCACGAGTCCTAAAAACCGCTCTCTGATATCTCCACAAAATTATAAATGCAATCCATAAGTGTCTTCTGAAAAGAGTTGAAAATAAATGTAGTCCTTAAAAATATGCTACTATTTACATGCACCGAAAACCAACAGAGGCGAGGTGGTGCCACTGACAAAGATACATCCCCAGTGTGTTTGCATAAAGGGGACCAATAGAGGCATGTTTTAACAAATACATATGGCAACTCTGTTCTGTTTTCTTTGACTAACTGCAGGTGGGATTCCTGAGTTGAACACTGCCCACTACATTCTCATCCACTGCTTACCTCAACCTTTTCTTTGCTTGTGGGGGGGGGGTGAGGTGCAGGTGGGTGGATGTTCTGTCCACACCTGACACACTTCTGAGGTGTGAAGAAGGCCTCCTGGACAATTTCCACTTAGTTGCCTTGTTTGTATGGTACGGTCAAGCCCAGAAAATATGACATTTTGCCTGCTACATGTTCATATCAATGCAACCAGAATAAGAATTTCAACATGCACAACACGTAATCAATTTAAATATTTCAGACTCTGTTAGTTTATCAAGTTGCACCAGCTTTGTAGAGAAATTAAAACACTAACTCCAGTTTGCCCTCAAAATTGAATGATGAACGTGCAATAAACGCTTCCTTCTTTTTTAAATACCAAATTGTATTAAATAATTTCATAAAAGGGTCATTAGAAATTATTTTCACAAATTATTACGAGTGTACCATACAAAAAGAAACAACAAAAACATCCACATGAGACAACAAAAATTAAATCTGATCCCTAGAATGTTATTTAAAAAAAGTATGCTCTATAAAGAAAAGAGGGAACATTGCGTTTGGTAGTTCAGTCGTCCAAATGTTCCCTCATCCCAAACAGCAACCAATGCCAGGACCTTACAGCCATATATCCGGACCCAATACACCCCACACTTACTGTAATTTACAGTCCCACCTTAAAAATATTCAGCAAAAGCATAAAACTCCACAACACAAACAATCTCGAACTGCACCTCAATTCGAGCACCTGCCCACAAGTATTCTAAGGCTGAAATTTGAATAGTAAATGTACCTTGGCCCTAAGATCTGCGATGAATGAATTTGACTGGATTTAACAAATACAGGTATTCAATTTTGTTGGGTGGTATGTGTAGCATCCTGCTACAATAAACACAGACACATGTAATTATCTAAACTGGAGCTTTATTCTGTACATCTTGTTCATCCCCTGTCCCTACTCTAACTGTCCTTGGTTCCTGTTCTCCGGCTCCTCCTGTTCCTGCTCCTCCCTCTGACTCCACCCCCCAACCACTAGACTGCATCCCACAATACTACATCTCCCCCTTTCTTAACAAACTGAGCTTAATGTCCTCAGTGTTCGTAGTTCTTCAATCCACCACACAGGTCGGCGGACAGCCTGTTCTTCAAGCCTCAGTAGTGTTGAATCCGCGGTGGGCTTGACTTTGGTCGATCTTCCTGTTGTCTTAGTCGGGGCATTCTTGATCACGTTGCGTGTGAACTGTCTGCTCTCACCTTCCGCAGTCAGCATGTCTCCTTCCAGTGGTGTAGCTACTGTTAGTTCAGATGCTCGATCTCTTTCATGAGTGAATAATGTTCTGGTCCTCTTCCGAGTACCCGCATCTGCTTTTACTTCCGTTTGTCTTGTCCGGTTGAGGGCAACACTGTCCTCCAATTCAGGGTCATGTATATCAGACAGTGTGGTGCTATCTGAGGAGACTGTCTTGGCTTGATTCGATGACTCATTCACAGCCTCGGGTTGTCTGGCCGACTCGTGAGCCGTCTGTGCATAGGCATGTTTCTCTCTCTTCTGATGGTCACTCTTTACTGACGCGTCCGGTTTTCCTTGCGGAGTGACTGGCTGGTCCCTTCCCGTCCGTTGACCAGGGTCCACTGTCTCTGTTTTCCCTCTGTAAGTCCTTTGAGTCAGCCTCGCGGACCCCTTCAGGGGTGACGGTGTCTGATCTGTGTCCAGATATACTTGTGACTGACCTGGCAGGTTGTCTTGTGGCATGACTGAGTGTTCAGAGTCCTTTGGTTCCATGGTGCGTTTGGGTGGTTGACGCCATGACTGTTGTCGGGACCATGACTCGGTCAACTCACGGGACTGAACAGACGAGCCCTCTGGGTCAGAGAAGTCTCTTGTCGACTTCCAGGATCGGACAGACGTGCTCTCTGAATCAGAGAAGTTTCTAGCTATAAACGTGCCTTCTAGGTCAGAGAAGTCTTTTGTCGACTTCCAGGATCGAACGGACGCGCTCTCTGAATCAGAGGAGTTTCTGGCCATACTCCTTTTGAAGCGTTCCTTTGAGGGTGTATCGGGTACTGGATGTCTGAAATAAGTGGGCCGTGACACATTGTTCGTTGACTCAGGGTTGTCTTTAAAACGATTCTCCGGGCGCCTTCGTCGACTTGTCTTTGGCATTGTTTCATCTGAGAAGTTGCTCAACAACCACGTGCTTGTTCTTTGTGTTTGCTCTTGAGATTTTCCATCTTGGCCTTTCTCACATGTCAACGACGTCTTCTCGGTTTCTTCTTTGTCCCCGGTGTCATTGATGCATTGGTCTCTTCCTGTTCGTTGTTGGGGAGGGTCAGTTCATCTTATGTGACTTATTTCTTCTTCCCACTTGTTTGGTGCTCGGATACCCATGATGTGGGTGTGATGTGTTCTTCTGCTGGATGATGTTCCTTCAGACTCATCTTCACAACTTGACGAAGAGTGTTCCTGCGCCGACTTCCAGTTTTGACCATTTTGAGCTCTCCTTCTATAGTTTGTCTTCCTTACTCTCTTGTTGTGTAAGTTGCCATCTTGTCCAGGGGTGCGACCTGTCCCACTTGACGCTCCCTCCTCGTCAGACTTTGAATGACATCTTGAGGGTGACGAACTCCTTGAGGTTGTCCTTTGACTGGTTGACTCGGAGTATTCCTTGTCACTGTGTCTCTCCCGTTGGTCAGACTTTGAATGACATCTTGAAGGTGAAGAACTCCTTGAGATTGTCCTTTGACTAATTGACTCAGAGTACTCCTTGTCACTGTGTCTCTCCCGTTGTCTTTTCATTGGTCTGCCTTCCCTCTCTCCTTTTTTTGTTTTGTCTGTTTTTCGAGTTTCGTATGTCCAGGCATCTTGATAATTTGCCCTCCGATTCGGGTCCTTTGCTCTGTCTCTTGCCTTGACGTGCATTCCAATTTCAGCCTTCCTGATGATTTCTTCTAGCGACCACTTTCCTCGCAAGATCTTGAGCCTTGTGTCGGGGTTTGCGCAGCCTTCAATTATCCGGAGTCGAACTGCGTCCTCGTTCGTAAAGGTGTTGAAGTGGCAGCCTTGTACCAGGTTTCGCAACCGAGTGATGAAGGTTGGCAATGGTTCACCTGGTTCCTGCCGAGCTGTGTTGAAAGTGATGCGCTCTTGATCCACTTCCGCTTGTGCGGAGAGACGGGCACATAGCTTTTCTTGGAGTCTTTTATAGATTTCCGTGTCTTCTTTGGAAAATGTTTCGATTGGGCATCGGCCCTCGGGACCCACCAAATGGAGGAGCAGCATTAGACATTTCCTTTCTCTTTGTTCACCATTGGCGTCTAGGAAGTCACCCAATGTCGCCAGCCATTTGTTCTGTTCAAGACACAGGCTCCAGGTATCATACTGCATTCCCGGGGGTGGTGCTCTGAAACAAGGGTTGCGTCGTTGTGCTACTTCTTCCTTCGCCATGAGAAGAGTATTCTGATTGATTGTATTCGGGCGGGTTGTTCACTCGGCTTCTCGTAGTTTTTAGTTAATCCTCTTTGGTCGAGGCCTTGGGTCTGGTCATCTGCTGGGGCGTTACTAATCCTTGCAACCACCACCGTATGCGCCAGTGACTAGAACTTGGATTTCCTGCGTTCCGAGATGTCCACTATCCAGCCGCACTGTGCCAGTCACAGGGCTCCTTCTCTTTTCGAATCGCGTGCTAGAGGCAGGTGGTTATTGACTCTTCCGCAGTGAGGCTAGTGCAAGTCCTTTAGTCACCTCCGTGTATGTTGTGCTTGTTTCTGGGACCGTCCTTCGCAGTCTCGCCTTCATCCGAACCTCGTGCGGTTCTGTCCAGCAGCTCCTCCCCTTTACGCTCTGCGGTGTGCGTTCACCATCACCTTTGTAGGTGCTCGTGCTGGTTCGCTGATTCTTGCCAATGTTTGTTTATTTGCTTTTTCAGTGCTTGTTGGTTTCTATTCGCCACTGCTTGTTTGTTGGTTCTTGACAGTGTTTGTTTCCTTCTATTGGCCAATGCTTGTTTATATGTTCTTATCAAGGCTTGGTTGTTCTTCGCCAACGCTTGTTTGGTCTTCCGGTGTCAATGCTTGTTTGCTCGCCAGTGCTTGTTTTATTTCTATCGCCAATGCTTGTTTGTTGCCAATGCTTGTTTCCTTCTGCTGCACTTCTATCGCCAATGCTTGTTTTATTTCTATCGCCAATGCTTGTTTTATTTCTATCGCCAATGCTTGTTTGTTACCAATGCTTGTTCACTTTGCTTAATGCCTGACTTCAAAATGGCCGCCTATTGACCACACAGGGTATGTCCTTAAAGCCTGCCTGACTCAAAGATGGCCGCCGTAGCTGTCTGCAGGCACTACTTTCTTTCACTGCATTCAGCCCTTTTTCTTCACCCAGGACTCACCGGCAGTCGTCTTCAGGAGTAGCACCCTCCAGATCTAGCTCCCTCTGGTCACCACTGCAGTCAGGTGAGGTTGGGGTGGGCTCCCGCCTCACTTTGCAGGGTCCTTCGGCGGCGGCGTGCCAAAACCCACGCATTCGGAGTGAGGTTTTTCCGACGCCGGGCTCCAGATTTACCGCGCTCAGCAGCGCTTGACAGTGGACCTTCGCAGGGGCAGTCCACACCAGGAGGCACTCTCTTTCGGCCACAGCAGTCCTCAGGTGAGCTTGGGGTGGGCTCCCAGCTCACTGTTACAGTTCCCGCTCTCACTTACGCCGACAGCATGCCAAACCTCACGCATCGGGCGTGAGGTTTTCCGATGTCGGGATTCTTCGAGCTCCGTTCTGAGCTCAGCTTACGTTGCGTTCGTTGGCGCCTGCCAGCGGATCCTCCAAGGGCACTTCCTTGTACCTTGGGTACCTCTTCTTCGCTGTGGGGTGCAGAGCAGAGTCGGGGTGGGCTCCCGACCTCTGTTTCACTTGGGACACGCCAAATTACACGCATCAAGCGCGGGTCCCGTTTTTGGCGCGATGAAGCGTTTCTTTCCTGCCGACGCTCTGGCGCTCGTTTTTCAGTCCCTTCAGACCTCTGGCAATCCCCTGGCTCTGGGGAGAGGGTCACTCACTGCCGGCCTTTCTTCTTTAGACGGCAGCACGGCTCCACACAGCAGCGTTCTTCCTCCTTAGACACTGCACAGGACAGGGTGCTCTTGATAGGGTTCTGGGGCACTGGACATGCCTATCCCACCCTCGTCGCCAGTTGTAGCATCCTGCTACAATAAACACAGACACATGTAATTATCTAAACTGGAGCTTAATTCTGTACATCTTGTTCATCCCCTGTCCCTACTCTAACTGTCCTTGGTTCCTGTTCTCCGGCTCCTCCTGTTCCTGCTCCTCCCTCTGACTCCACCCCCCAACCACTAGACTGCATCCCACAATACTACAGTATGTATGTAAGCCTGAGATTTTGACAGTCCATTTTGTTGAGTGTATGCTTTTGCAAAATATGTTTTTATAGTATATGCTTTCATTGGCATGCCTACAGGCCCAACGTTTCCACCCTTCCCAAAATAAAGTCCTCGTCTTTCGGGTGATTCAATGACATGTGCTTTTCTGATCTAATACACATCTGGCTGCATTGTCTGTTCAGATATATGGCTGCACTATTTTACCAATTGTCTTAACCTAAGAATGTATTTCCCTCTTAAAGGCCTTCTGTAACGCGAAGGGGCATATTTCACTCCAACGATGGGTCACCAAAATACAGTCATTGTAGTACATGAAAAAGGGAGGGTTACATTCAGCAAGGAGTTGAAATATGTTTATTTTTTATTTTGCAGTTTTGTTTCGCACGAACTCGACCTGAGGGTATTGGAGCGCTTTTACAGGAGCACCTGTTACTTTACACAAGGTCACATGCCATGTTTTGGAGGAATGATTGCATTAAGTATCTAAAGTCACAGGATGCTGCGCCAATGCGAGGCTGGAACCTGCCTCTTGAGTGCCTATGCCTGGTGCCTGCTCACTCAGCCACCCCTGGTTGCCCTGGTCGTTTGGCATCATTGATTGCCTAAATGGAGCTGTATCCATTCCAGGCCGAGGCGTCCTAGAGTGGGTATTGGGAAGGATATAGAGACAGCCTCCTAAGTCCTGCAGAGACTCACTTTTTAAAGCAATGAGTTTAAGCATAAGTTGGTGTGGGAAAGTATGGGGGTGGCCTTTATTCCTTTTCTGAAACAATACCAAATCCACAGCAAGGCTATGTAAGAAAGGCTCCATGAAGTTTGGCCCCAAATGTAAAGCATGACATTTCAAAATAATTCTTTTCTTGAATTACAGTACAGGTGATCCCAGGCAGTGTACCAAATTTCGCACATATCTTGCACTTTATCTTGCTTTTTATGTAATAAACAAAATGCACAACCAGCACTGATGAAGTTTGTCATTCATTATCAAAGCATTACTCGTAGGCATAATCTTTATTTCGGTTGTAAAACCATAGAAGATGCACACATATTCTTCCTTCCATTACTCTAAAGGCAGACTTTCTGCCATTGTTCTAGCCTCTCTTTCAGAGGTATGGGTGCTTCTTTTTTTTTTTTTGATTTCAAAAGCTTTTATTGGCATCAGCAAGAATAAAGAACCATACACAAATATATATATAGGTGGAGTATACAATGGTTGTTTTTTCTATCTACAGTCCATTTGTGGATGCGCGCTCTTTTCGTTCGTTTTCCCCCAGTTAAGAGGAGGGAGAAAAAGGAGAAAGAGGGAGAGAGAGAGGGAGGGGGGGGGGTCGTTGTCCTTTACTGGGTTTTCCTCAGGTGCTCGTCGAGTGGGCCCCACATGTGTACTTTGGCGTTGTGTTCTTTCGAGAAATTGCCTGTGATGTTGTCTGCCCCTCTCAGGAAGGTGACCCAATTAATCCATGTTTTAAAGTTTGCTTTGGCTGTGTTCTTCCAGTTAGTCAGGATTATTTTAAGGGCTGCTGTGAGGAGTAAGTCTAGTAGTTCTCTCTCTTCTCTACTTTTTAGGTTCGCGGTCAGGTGTTCTGTCGCCAGGCTTACGAAGCTGATTGTTAGGTCAGTTTTGAGCATGTCGTTTATGAAGGCTTTGATCTGTGTCCAGAACCTCTTGACTTTCGCACAGTTGAAGATGAGGTGTTCGAGGGTGCCTTCTTCTTTCTGGCAGTTCCAGCATTTGCCCGACTCTGCGATGCCGACCTTGTGGAGCTTGGACGGTGTCCAGTAGGCCTTGTGGAGGAGCCAAAACTTAGTTTGCGCTAGTTGTGGGGTGACTTTGTTTGTTGTCGCTGAGCTCCACATTTTTGCCTGTTCTTTTTCATTTAGTTGCCTGCCCAGGAGCGTTTCCCATGTGTTGGTTATTTTCTTGTTCTGCGCCAGTGTGGAGGGGCTCAGGAGCTTGTAGATCTTTGCAGTTTGGTGGCCTGCTGAGTTGAGGATTTGCATGTATTTGATGATGCTTGGTTCCTCTTTATGTAAGTTCGCTTTCGTTATGGCGGTCTTGATCTTGAGGAAGTTGTAGAGCTCTTGGTTCGGGAGGTCGTGTAGCTGCTGTAAGTTTTGGAACGTCAGCGGTCCTCGCTTGGTTTCCATCTGTTTGGGGAGGCTAATTCCTTTCTCGATCCATATGTCGCTGTGCATTGTCGCGCCCGATAGGTTACTTTAGTATTGAATCCGATATAGATTCCCATGCTGTACCTTTCAACCTCTGCGTCATGCGTCTGTCTATTTTCATCAGCGCTTCCCTCGTGTGTTTCAGTATAGGGTTGGTCCTTTGGGGGTGTCTGTTTGCTGTTAGAAGGGCTACTGGCTTGAGCCCTCCCAGGATGTCTTTCTCTACCTCTAGCCAGACTGGTTTGTATGTTTGTGTATCGTCTATCCAGGCAATACCCTGTCTCGCCAGGCAGGCCGTTTGGTATGTTTTGAAGTTCGCCAGATTGAGGCCTCCAAGGTCCTTTGTCAGTCTTAGTTTATGTAGGCTTATCCTAGGTTTTTTGTTTTTCCATAGGAAGACGTTGATGAGTTGGTCTAGTTTCTTGTGGAAAGCTTCTGTCATTGGGAGTGGTAGCATTGTTAGCGTGTAGTTTATCGCTGGCGTTATCATAATTTTGATGGTTTCTATTCTTCCCCACCAGCTTATGTATTTTGGCGACCATAGTTCTAGCCTTTCTTTTATTTTTTTCAGTGTGAGGTCCTCGTTGTGCGTGAGCGTTGATGTGAGGTCCCTTCCAAAGTGCAGTCCTAAGTATTTTAGTGGTTTCGTCTGCCATGCCAGTCCGGAATCTCCTAGGACCTCTCTTGTGGTGTGGACATTCATTGGCTTGCACTCCGATTTATCTTTGTTGAGTTTGTAGCCTGAGGCTCCCGCGTACTCTCCTATTGTGACCATGAGCGCTTTTATTGACGGGGTGGGGTTTGCTGTTGTGATTAGGATGTCATCTCCATACGCCGCTAGTTTGACTGTCTTCTCTTTGATCTTGACGCCTGTTATACCTGTGTTGTCTCTTATTCTGGCTAGAAGGGGTTCTAGAGCCAGCAGGAAGAGGCCGGGGGGGGAGGGGGCATCCTTGTCTGGTGCCTCTTCCCAGCGTGAGCGTTTCGGATGCACTTCCGTTCACCACTATTTTTGCTTTTGGTTTGTTGTAGAAGGCCATAACCATTGCTATGTATTTTTCCCCCAGTCCGAATCTCCCCATGCAGTTCCTTAGGAAGGGCCACGAGACTCTGTCAAAGGCTTTTTCCGCGTCCAGCGCTATCATGACTGCTTGTTCATTGCTCCGTGTTGTGTGATTGATCAGATGGCACAGTAGCCTTGTGTTGTCCTGCGATAGCCTGTTTTTGATGTATCCCACTTGTGAGGTATGGGTGATGTCTGGGAGAACTCTGTTTAGTCTGTTGGCCAGGATCCTTGCGTAGACTTTGCAGTCAACATTTATTAGCGAGATTGGTCTGTAGTTTTGGGGATATTGTGGGTCTTTCCCCTCCTTGGGGATTATGGTGATGTTGGCCTCGCTCATGGACTCCGTCATCCTACCGTTCTGGATGCATGTCGAGTACGTTTGTGCCAGTAGCGTTTTTATGTGTTGGCCGAAAGTTTTGTAGAACGTTGTGGAGTATCCATCTGGTCCTGGCGCTTTGTTCTGTTTTAGCTGGCTTATTGCTGTTTCAATCTCTTTTTCTGTTATATCGGCTTCGAGCGGCTCCCTCTCCTCCTCTTTGAGTTCTGGCAGATTGGTGTCATTGAGCAGAGTTAGTCCTGCGTCTTTGCTCAGGTTGTTATCCTCGGCGTATAGTTCTTGGTAGAATTGTCTGAAGACTTCTAGTATTCCTTTGTTCGTTGTTTGGGACTTGTTCGTTCGGTCTGTTATCGCTGCGATCGTGTGCTGCCTTTGTTTTGCCTTTAGGTAGGATGCCAGCTGTTTCCCTGCTTTGTTTGCTGCGCACAGGTTGACTGATTTGAATTTTGTTAACCAGGACCCTGCTCTCTCGCTTAAAATCTTGTTCAGTTCGTATTTCTTTTTCGTGAGCAGGGTGAGTGTGTTCTTGTCTGTTATGTTTGCGCAGTGACCTCTCTCCAGTGCTATTATCTCCTCCTCTATTTCGGAGATTTTCTTGTTTCTGCCTCTGTTCATCCTGGATTTGATGTTGATTAGTTTCCCCCTTAGTGTTGCTTTGAGGGCGTCCCATATGATGTCCTTCCCTACTTCGCCATTGTCATTGTGCTTAAGGTAATCTTTAATTGCGTCTTCAATTTCTTTCACGTTTTCTCTGTTCTGGAGGATATCGTCGTTCAGTCTCCATCTTCTCATTGGGCTTTCGTTGTGTTTGCCGCTTAGAGTGAGTGTTATGTGAGCGTGGTCCGAGATAGTTATTGGAGCTATCTCCGTTTCTTCTATAAGGTGCGTGTGGGTGTTGGACAGCAGTATGTAGTCAATCCTGCTGTAGGAGTTGTGTGGGTGTGAGTAGAACGTGTACTCCCGCGCCATTGGGTGCTGTAGCCTCCATGGGTCAGCTAGATGCTGTTTGATGCATAGGTCTTTCAGGGTGCTGTTGTTGTTGTTGGAGTTATGGCTTGGTCTGTTTGGGTGCCTGTCTGTTGCCTGGTCCATTGTCTTGTTCATGTCCCCTGCTATGACAAGGAGGTCTTCTTGGGGTAAGCCGGATAGTTTCCTGTCCACTTCCTGCCAGAATTGTTTATTTTCAGAGTTTGGGCCGTATATGTTGACCACATGTATTCTATCGCTCCCTCTCTGGACGCTTGTTATTAGCATGCGGCCATCCTCGTCTACGTCCGTTTTTTGTGTTATTAGGTTGGCCCTCTTGCTCAGGATCGTTATTACTCCTCTTTTCTTCCCTTTTGCCGGTGAGCAGAGTACTTCCCCTATCCATCTAGCCTTGAGTTGCTTTGCTTCTTCCTCTGAGAGTTTGGTCTCTTGCAGCGTGTATACGTCTCCCTTTAGTTTGGCCAGGTGCTCTAATATTTTTCTTCGTTTGACCGGGTGGTTCAGTCCTTTAACGTTCATGGATACCACCTTCAGGTCAGTAGACAGGCCAGCTTTTGTTGGGTCTGTCACGGTGGGCCGGTGTTGTCGCTGATGCTTGTTCTTTCCGTACGTTCTGGCGCTGGCCTAGATGTCCGTTCTCCATGGTGCATCTTGTGGCCCCCCCCAGGGGTTTGGATGGGAATAGAGAGAGGGAAGAAGTAAAGGATGTAAACAGAAAAAAGAAAAAGTAAAGGGATTTTTTTTGTTACACAAATGATGGCTGTGTCATCTACTGTCTTGTCCACCTGCCCCGCTTCACCCCCCTGTCCGCCCCCCCTCCCCCCTTCCCCCCCTCCACCCGTCAGTAGTAACTCGGGTGTGCGACAGCAACGGTCCTCACACTCCCCCCCCCAAGTCCTTGCATAGTCTCTATTGTTGAGTTGGGCCCTGGCCACAAGGGTCCCTTCGTAGAGATGGGAGAGGCCAGGTAATAAGACGTTAAATAAAAGGATATGGCTGTTGTTGTTCTCCCCCTTCTTCCCGTAGTTGTGGTGGCACTGCTGAGGTAGCTGCGGTTGCTTTTGTGTGTGATTGTCTGAGGTAGATTAGTTCGTTTAAGTTCGAGTTGCACGTGTAGTTTAACAACGATTCCCCTTCCTACTCCTCCCCTTCATTCGTTTCATCCGAGGATGCTCTTCGCTTTGCCCCGGGGCTTGGTAGTTCCATTTCTTCTGGTTCCGGGCCTTGAAGGTATCTGTGTAGGTCGTTGGGGTCATCGAAGATTCTGCTTCCGTGCCTGTCTGTTACTCTCATTTTGGACGGACCCGCAAAAGTGAAGGCGATGTTCTTTTTGCGCAGGTGTTCCCTCTGGGCTAGGAAGCCTTTCCTCACTTCGACTGTTAGCCTGGAGAAGTCTTGGGTGATTGTTACCTTGCTTCCGTTTATCAGCATCGGGCGGCCCTTCCTGGCTACGGAGAAGATCGCGTCGGTGTGATTGTCTCTTAACGGTTTACATATTATAGGCCTGGGGGCGTTACTATTCGCTTGCCTTCTGGCCGGTATGCGATACGCTTTGGTGATTTCGAGCGGTCTGTCGAAGCTGAGTCCGGTGAGCTTGGGTATTAGAGTTTCCAGCATTAGGGCGCATGCCCCCGGTGTGTCTTCCTCCTCCTCGGGCACTCCCAAGAGTCTTATGTTGCCTTTGCGGCTTCTGTCCTCCTGCTCCGCCATGGCTTTTTGTAGTGCTGTGGTTCTCTTTATCACCAACCCCAGATCTTTGTGTGTTATGTTGGCATTGTCCTCCAGCTGGCCTATCCTTTTCTCTGCATCGTCTATTCTGCCATTGGCTTTGCTTTGCTCCGCTCTAATCGCTATTAGTTCCATCTGGATGCTGTCCACTGTTTTTTTCGTGGCTTTTGCCAGCTCGTTTCCTTCCGTTATTTTCTTCAGGAGAGTGTCAAGTGTGACAGTCCCGTCGCCCTGGCCGCAGCGCTCTTTGCTCGGTGAGGCGGGGGTCTCATTCTTGCTCTTTTTCAGGTCGTTTGTGCCTTGTTTGCGGTCCCTCCCTGACATGGCGTCGGTGCCTCCTCTGGCCTGGTGCGTCTTGGGTTTACCTTTTATTAGCTGTTGTTTCGTGACGGCCTTGTTTTGCCCCTTTTCTTCCTTGTTTCTCAGGGTGCTTATTGCCGTTAGGGGGTTGTCCCTGAACCTGGGTGGCCACTTGACCACTCTAGTTTTTGTCCTGTACTCCGCCAGCCTCTTGCGGTGTCCCCCCTTGTCTTGCCTTTTTTTCACTCTTTCAGGCTCTGTCACTCGTCACTCTGCTCCCTCTGCTGCTTCTGCTGTGGGGTCGACTGGTTGGCTGGGGGTGTGGGCCTTGGTATGGCTTGGTGTTTCCACAACTTGTGGCAGTTCTGGCTCCCTAAGACCCCTGAGTGCTTCCCACCCTGCCCGGGGTTGGCCTGCCGCCCTTTGCGCTTCCGGCGTGTGGGTTATTTCAGTACACGTCTCCTTAGGCTCCCCCCTTTCGCACCTTGTTTCCGTGCGTGCTTGCTGCCTTGCGACTGCCGCCTGCACACTGCCACTCCCACTGCCTCTGCCGTTTGGGGTTGATCACTCTCTGGGTGGTTCTGCGCTGGGTTGGTGCCCCCACGCTGCTGCTTCCCCCGGGTGCGTGTGTGGTGCTGCTGGGTGTGCACGCTGCCTCTGCTCGTTTTTTTTTTTAACTCTCCGCTTTGCCTTCTCCAAAATGGCCGCTCGCTCGCTTCAGCACCTTACCTAAGATGGCCGCCCCCTTCTGTGCCTCTCCCTCGTACTTCGAGTGAGCGTTTTTTTTCCCGTTTTCCCTTTCCTTCAAACTATTTGTTTATTTTCCCCTCTGCTGTGCGTCGGCACTTGCCTTTCACTGGCGAGTTTCACTTCAGCCCAGAGCGCTCTCACTTGCAGGCGACTTGGTGGTGAGCTCTGCACCCCCCGGCTGCCGCTTCTCCTCGGACCTCTTGCGCCCCCCTTCCTTGTTTGTACTCGTCTCCGCCGATCGCGCTCTCGCCTTGCGGTCCCTCCTTGCGCCCTGGAGTGCCCCGCTCGGGTGTACGAGCCCCCCTCGTGGTTTGGCCGCCCCTCACTTCTTTCCTCACCCAAGATGGCTGCCTTGTTTGCCTCGTCAGCGGGCTGGGGGGGAGGGGGGGTGGGGTTCTGCTCGCCGCTTCACATACGGTGTCGGTAGCGGGATGCTTCTCCTTCCTTCTATGGGCCTCTGGGGGGGTCTGCGCCTAGGATCGGGTGCTCTTACTTGGTGGCTCGGTGGTCGCGTTTCCGTTTATTCCCTCTCTGGTACGTCCGCCATCTTGCGCCTCCTCTTTCTCCTCCCGGCTGGCTTCTTTCCGCTTTTTTTTCCAGCTTCTTGGTGGACGCAACTCGACTTGGCTCAGCTCTGGTGATGCCCCTTATGTTCATGCACCTTCTCTTTCAACTGCTGTCGCGTTTCTCCGCGTTTCGCCTCTCTTGCTCGCCGTTCTTTGACTTGGGGGTCGGGAGCTCCGGACTTAGGTCTGCTTCCTCCTTGCCATCCAAGCCACGCCCCCGAGGTATGGGTGCTTCTAATCTTATTTCAGCTCGTGTTGAGGAGGCCAGTTTTGCATATGTGCCCTCGTTCATTGGCTCGCAGGAGCATGCTCTTGAGATGCTCGTCTGCCTTTAGGAGCTTTCAGGAGCTTTGGAGCGTGACACTCTATTCACAATGTTGGCCTCATTTGACCTAGCAGGATTAGGTCAATAAAGATTGTGTAGTTTCTGCTCAGATTGCCTACTTTTATTGTTCTTTCACTTCTCTCCTCTCCCACGGAGTATTAACTGCACAGCAATGGGCATTATTCAACATGCACAAAATAGTAAGCCCAACATGAATTAAATCTTGGTACAAAATGTATATTTTCACAGAAATATAAGCTAATGTGTGCGACCACTGTTACGTTTGTAGCATTTTTTTTATCTTCAGCAAGATGTAATCTAATTACATTGGTTACATGAAAACTGACCCAAAATCAGACATTTTGGCAAGTGGTAGCCAATCAGAGAGGCTTTAGGAGGCCTTAAATTTAGTCACACTTTAAAAAAACAGGTTTTTATCCACTACACTCTTTGTACAGAAGTTGGCAGTTGCTCAGTGCTGTGAATAATAAGCAGAGAAGAAATACTCTAGAGATGCATTTTGCAGTAATAGATTTTTTATACATATATATATAAAGATGAAATGTTGAAAAAGGAGTGAAGCTACGTGTTTTTACTGTGGGTAAAATAATTTTATTTTTCCTGAAAATGAAGACGATATAGACATTAAAATACATGAATAGATGCTAGCCAAGGAAAAAAATGTGGGATGTAGTGAAGTTTTTCATAGTACTAGTCGTTTATCTGATTTCCAACTTCTTCCCCAGCAGCTAGTTTAGAAAGACTAGAAGAGCCTTTGTACCTGGACATGGGTAAGTTTATAGGTCATTCACAAATGTACAGCCATGAGACCCACATCAAGACTCCTTGTGTTACAGTGGAGAAGTGTGGCTCAATGGTTAGAGCAGCAGACCCTGATGCAGAGGTCTAGCCCAGGACCAGAGTTCAATTCCCTGCCTCGGCGGGTCTTGAGCTAAAAAATTCCACGGACCTGATAATTCTCGCCTCGGTGCCTATTCCAATCATGGAGTCCCACTCTGCAACTCTGGGCAATAGCTTGCTTAATCTCCACAACGGCCCCCACAACGCTAAGGATGCCTGGCCTCCACCTTGGGAGTGCCCAGGAGTGGACACCTCACAGGGAAAGCCAGGATGGGTTCCACAGCGGTATTCGTACAAGCGCCTTGAGACCCTTGCGGGTGAGTAGTGCGCTATACAAGTATCCATTTACATCCCTCTTGTCTGAGAAAGCTTCCCACCTTACCTGTGACCATGCATTTCTGAGAAGGCTTATACAATTGTTTCTAAAGGTTTAGTTACTTCCCGGAAATGCCGGACACTTACGTCTGAGTGACAGGGAACTGCTTGAACTCAAGGAAACAGCTCAATTTTGTGAAACCTCAACACAATTGCATTCGGGTGACTGTTCATTTACGTAAAACCTTGCAGAATTTCTTCTAGGTAAACACTTATCATTTTTGCTAAAAGTTGAATTTTCACAAAATGTGCCTATTGATTAGAGTTTCGTGTGAGGCATTCTTGATTGTGACCGTTCCTATATCCGATCCGCGCCTGGATAGTCTGGAGCATTCATAACCAAAAGAAAAGGATAGTAGAACTACTCAAACAACCGGATTCCTTCCCAGAGCAGGGATTTTCCTATATTACGGTAATACGGCTGAAACTTGAAGAAAAACACAATTTGTTCGTGGAGAGTTAAGAATCATATGTTCTTAAAATGGTAAAGCACGTGCATATTAAAGCAGAAGAGCACGTGCTCTCCAATGGAGTTAGCCCAGCACAAAAGATGTTTCCTTAGTACTGTTCCTTTAAGCTCGAGCACCAATCTGTTCCCCTCCCCCCGCGCCTATTCAGCTGAACTCGTTTGCTCCAGTCATCGCTCCTGTCATTTTCCGTGTATATGTCATACCTGGGGCCTCATTTATGAGAAATGACGCATCGCTGCGCGAAAGCAGCGATATGTCACTTCTCAGTGCGCACTCCTTGCGACATTCCTGATGCGTCTTATTTAATGTATGACGCATCATGTCGCAAGGATTTACAGATACGTCAGTATTTCTGACGTATCTGTAAGCGCAAAAGTGACGCATTGTTGGAGTGTATCACAAAAGTGACGCAGTGTGGCAGTCCCAGTACGTGTTGTAAGCCCCATTCTGCCTCTCTCTTTCTCCTTGATCGTCCATGAACGGCTGTATGTAACACGGAGCCCCCTCCCTGCCACACCCAGCCTAAGATGGCAGGAGGTTCCCAGGTAGCATAGGCCAACACAGCAGAAAAAAGAGCTTTGTTAAACGCCCACTCTTTCAGAGACATATCTGTAAATTAAACGCATATGCAAAAAATGATACAAAACGACATATCTCGTGTATGGCCGGGAAATTTCGTTTCACAAATATTAGCATAAGCTTGCGTTTGTTTGTAAATGCGTGCCCCATGCTTTCAGCTATCAGTGCTCACTGGGTTAAACCACAGCCTCGCGGGAAGCGAGGGCGCCTGCCATGTAACCCCGATCCGGGCGCCTCCTATCGTCACAGGGGTTTCCATGCCAGCATCCGGGAACACCCAAGTGGGAAGAATGCGCGAGAACTGCTTTCACTATATACCTGCGCTCTAGTAGTGGTGGGGTTTCTTTTGGGAGGAAGAAAGGAACAAAAAAAAAGTAATAATAAATAGTTTACAAGATACCAGATGCTTCACCCCGACGCAACGCAATGGTGCCCAAATGTATTTAACCCCTTCAGTGCTAATGACAAGGGTAACTCGTCATGGAGTTTCCATTGATTTCAATGGAAAGTGCATGCGGAGCCATAAAACACCTTAGCATCCAAGTGGTTAAATGAATAATGGATCCGACCGTTCTAGTGGCCAAAAAACATCAACCATTTCGGATTTCCCGACAATGAATTGAGTGAATTTGGGAAGGCTATGTTGCAGGTCAAGGCCTCGGAGTGCAACAATTACTCTGAACAGGAAACAAAAGAGAGCCAGGAGCTTCCCTGGGATGGAGTGGATGTGCACAATGGCACCCCTGCTGTACGATTGCTGGTACGGTGAGCACACCCCGCCACCAAAGTGGCTGCTGCTGCTGCTGTGCCTTTCAACTCGCCTATTCGACAACAAAGACGCTGGGCAGGCTATGTTATCTCGACTCCCAGAAACACCCGCCTGTCGGTGCACTGTGACTGTCCCATTCCAGGGGCGCCTGCCTGTATGACCATCACATATTGCAATAACTGATTGGGAAGCTTCATTGCATCAACTATTTGCCCATGCTGAAAAATGATAACGCCCTCCTTGTAGTTTGGACTTATTTATTTATTTACACAGGGCATATCTTTGTTTTCTCCTCCTCCATTACTTACTGGAAATGGGAGCTGCAGCTGTGCGTCCCCCTGCTTGTTCGTGGCCGTCTGCCTTCCTTCCGCACTTTTCCCACTCCTGATGTTGCAGAAATAGCCACGGAGCACTTGTTTCACGTACCCACAGGGGCGGCTGGTGTCGCTATGTGTCAGAGCAGATCCCCGCAAGTTTCAATTTCTTCTCCTGCTGCCCACGTCCTCTTTCCACTCTGGAGTTCAGAAACAATGCAGACATCTGGCAGCCCTCCCCCAGCTGCACGTCCCCTCATCTGGCAGCCCTCCCCCAGCTGCACGTCCCCTCATCTGGTAGCCCTCCCCCAGCTGCACGTCCCCTCATCTGGCACACGCGCGTGGCTGCGTGTGCTTGTTTTAGATCCAGGGTGCTCTGAAAGTCTAGCACTGTACACAACCGGAGGAGCGAAGAACCAGCGAGTGGGGGAGGCTTGCTGTTGCAATCTGGGGACGGTATGCTCTTCCACAGTCCGACAGTATGCCTGGAACAGTATGACGCTGCGCGCACCCATAGACTTTGTGCCGCCGCCGTGACTCTCCGTTTAAAACCTTTGCTAGCCGCGGGAAGACAGGATGCTTTATTACTACGGGAGGGCTTCATTTCTAGCGCCATGGAACTGCTTTAGGGAAGGATTTCACTCTAAGCATGTCAGCCACTTCAGTCTGAAAACCCCAAAGGGGAACTCTGTCCGTTTCTGGTGGATATCCCATGAGGTACCCTCTCAGCTCCTAAGATATTGTCCGGTGTCCGATTCCAAAGATAATTTCACAGGCCGGGTACTTTGTACTTCTCTGCAATGTGTAATGCCTTAAATGACCAGGTCACTCACTGGTCTTCATTACTCCCGGCGAGGTCTTCCTCCCCACAGTGCTCAAAGTATGAACTTCACTTCCATGCACACCAGACATTTCGCTGCCTAAGTAAAACAAGAGGTGCAAAAGGGGGTGGTAATGGACGGAGCATCTGAACCAATCAAACACTCACACCCAGTCAAAAGATCTGGGTTTAATCCATCACCGTTCTTTAGCCCACTCTGCCACCCCAGTTCAGACATGGCTATATGCAAATCAGTCTGACCCTGTGCCTCATGGGAACAGTCCAGCCCGAACTGCCAAGCCATGCCTTCCCTGGACCGGAAACAAGCTTCCGAGGACCGGTTTCTGGCATTACAGCCGTCTTCAGCCCGGCTTGCTTGATTCCAGTGGCAACGTGAGCAAGGGACTCACATCTGAGCATACCCTGCCACACTTATGGTGGCCAAAAGCGGTACAAAAGGGGGTGGTGATGGACGGAGCATCTGAATCAGTCAAACACTCACACCCAATCAAAAGATCTGGGTTTAATCCATCACCGTTCTTTAGCCAACTCTGACACCCCAGTTCAGACATGGCTATATGCAAATCAGTCTAACCCTGTGCCTCATGGGAACAGTCCAGCCCGAACTGCCAAGCCATGCCTTCCCTGGACCGGAAACAAGCTTCCGAGGACCGGTTTCTGGCATTCCAGCCGTCTTCAGCCCGGCTTGCTTGAATCCAGTGGCAAAGTGAGCAAGGGACTCACGTCTGAGCATACCCTGCCACACTTATGGGGGCCAAAAGCTAGTTTCCGGTCCAGGGAAGGCATGGCTTGGTAGTCCGGCCTGGACTGTTCCCATGAGGCACAGGGTCAGACTGATTTGCATATAGCCATGTCTGAACTTGGGTGGCAGAGTGTGCTAAAGAACGGTGATAGATTAAACCCAGATCTTTTGACTGGGTATGAGTGTTTGATTGATTCAGATGCTCTGTCCATCACCACCCCCTTTTGTACCGCAGGCAGCTAAATTCAGCACCAGCACAGGGAGAAATGCAAGGCTGCACCGTATTCTTGTAAATACGGTGTAGTTCTGCATTTCAGAAGTGGAGAGCGTGGCGTTAAGCCAAGGTGGCCAACGCCGTGCTCCACCACTTCCTTGTAAATATGCCCCTTAATGACAACACCCTGACCAATTTTATCAAGAGGCAGAAAATCCTCTCATTTCAGAAGATGCACCGCCTTGATGAAGCATTGCTCCAGGACACACACCTGTCACCTAGTGAACATGATACATTCAGAAGGGATTGGATGAGTAGGTACTACATGCCAGCAGGATCCTGACTACCCTTACACACCCACCTACTCCTTTGGAACATAGGGAGAGTGGGTTGGACATCTGTTTTCACAAATCCCTGGGAGTTTGCACACTGCAGACACGCTGGGACCACTCCTGGGCAGATATATTTTTGCCAAGGTTCAGATTCTCAATGCGTCTTTGTGTGTGGGCCTTATCTATGCTCCGGCGGCAGACCAAACTCCTGCTCTCCTTTCGACAGCCAGGGTATTCATGAGTGGGGTGCTGGAATATAGCACCTTGACAAGTCCAGAAACCATACGACCAGGCAGCCCCGAGACGGGTTCATCTTCTCTTACATTATTGATGACCGTGCCTGGATGGATCCATGGTGATTGACGCACCTAAGGGACGCGGACTATACTTTCACCTCCTGCGTCCATTGTAAACGTTTACGCCTTGATCCTCCCAAACAGTACCTCTGATCATGATCAACTGCTACTCGACCATAAACCTTGATTGTTGAAAACCCCTCAGGCCAGTTGGTGTATGTATAGAGCATGGTATAAAATCCCTGAAAACAAGCACAGAGGATTCAAATATCTGAGCCAGTAATTGGAGGAGAACGCTGGGTCCATCTCCTCTGCACAGGTGCTATGAGAGGGCAGGAAGGCCGATGAACGATTTGGCTGCCTATAAGTGCCACTGGGAGGCATAACAGTGTTGGTTGACTGACCTTGAGTTTCTCCTGACTCAGACGTATAACGCATTGCTGACCCCTGCTCTTCTCAAGGAGCTGCTTGGGGCCAAGTATGATCTGAACTCCCATTACACAGTGGAGGGCCAAAGGGATACGCTCTGTTGACGATATAGTAGGGGACGTGGAGGTGGCCCCCTTTGCTACTCTCATGCGTGATTATGGGCTGCCATAATCGGATCACTGACAGTATCGACAGCCTATGCATAGCCTGCGACACATGCTGGGTGCTCCCCCTTATGATCTTAAGACTGTCCCAATGTTGAGTTATACTCTGAAGTGGAAAGGATTCAAGGACACTATGGGCCCGATTCTGATGCGGTGTGGAAAGCTTCCCGACCAAATGGGTTTGGGAATGGTTTCCAACCAAATCGGATCGGGAGAGTCCAACCAACCGAGTATGATGCGTCGGGATGCTTCCAGATATGATTTGGTTGGACTCCTATTGACGTCAATGAGAGCCTTTGTTCCTAACCTCATCTTAATCGGGCCCGAGGTGGGAATGCTTTACTAATCGCATCTTAATAAGGCCCTCAATTGGTAAGACATGTTCCCGATCCGATTTGGACATAGCAAATGCCATTAGGAGGCCTTCCTAACCACATCAGAATCAGGCCCTAAGGTGGGATTGTATGTTACAGCTGTGGACAGCCTTTTTTAAAGCACTGCTGCCTACAATCTATGCTGTTTGCTGGAGCAGAGGTTGGGCCTCTCACTCTCTGAATAGGACTCCCATGACCTTTGGAAAGATCATGGCAGTATACCTCAGGAGGTCAGGTTGAAATCAGTTATTTCAAGTTCCTACACCACTGGCACTGGACGCCGGAGTGGATCTATAAAGCACAAATGGCAGTCGATTCCAAGTGCTGGAGGTGCTGATGGTGTAGCGCACTCGCCTGTGACATTTTTCATTTCCTGTGGACTGTACAGTACTTTGTGCTACTGGGCTCCGTATGGGATAACTTGATGACCAACCTAGGGGTGGCACCGCAATTCATGGCCCTCTGACCTTGCTTCACTAAATGTCAATATTCCAGGATTTAGCTCCCCATGGTAAGAGTAAGCTGGCTATGGCCTTCGTAGTGGGAGTTGGTTATTTGGGGGGCGACCATGGGGCCTGGCTCCCTGACTTTTCTCTCCTGTTTCCATGTCCCTTCCCCTCCTGTTCTCCCTCGTCCTCCTTCCCTGATCTTCTGCGGGATCTTCTAGGACACATCACCTCTATCTGGAGATGTTATTTTATTTATCGTTTTTCCTGTTATCAATGTCGTCTTACCAGTTCTAGTTTACACAGTATCTTGGACTCTGCTGAATTGATAAACTTCAATCCCTGTTATATGCTCATTGTGTATGAAAAGTCAATAAAAAAAATAGATATTTAAAAAAGACACATGAAGTGGTGTCACTTAACATTTGACAAGAGAATTCCAAAGGAAGAGACATTACTGAATTTATAGACCTGATCACAACAAATGTAAAGTAATAAAATTAACATCCAAGTCTCACTAAAATTGACATTCAATTTAACATTCCACTAAACTGTTATATGTGGGGGGGGGGGGCTTCTTAGCTATAAAATGGGTCGGGGTCCATATAGGATGAGCTGGAAGGGCCATGGCTTGAGTAGTGGTCTTCCTGCCCCCTTTGTGTGAATGGTTGCTGCGGGTCTTTATCGGAATTTCTAGTTCCCGTCTTGTGATTTAATCCCCTCCCAAGACCTTGGGTAGCTTTAGGGGGGTCATGTACCTGGGCGATCGTGTGTTGAATATTACTGACACAATTGTTATTGGTCGCTATATTATCAATGGCCACACTTGTGGGTTGATTAGAACCTGAAAGGGGCTTCTTACTGGTCTGGTCCATTATCTTTCCTTGTTTAGTCAATTCGTTGGCTATTTTATCCACCCTACTTACAATTGGTTTCAGCTGTGTGATAATAAAAGTTTCCAAGTGTTTTTTGAGTTCTCCTATGACCTCCTCAATCCACCCGGGTGGAATTAAGTTAGTGTGCACTCTATTGACTTCAGGGGTAGCCTCTTGTCTGTTTTTAGATCGACAGGCTCCTATGAGTGAATTATTTTTCCTGTGTAGTCCCTTGCTAGTCCCCCGGTGTTTGGGTTTACTACGGGCGGCATGATTGCTGTGCCCTGCATTTTCTGCCCCAGAAAGTAGTGCATGTTGGGCACAGGAGATGTCCTCTATTGAGTTACTTGCTGACACTATATTTTCAATCATGTTTGGGCTTTCAGCTGGTGTTTGTTCACTCAATTGCGTTGGGGTAGCTAATATAGGACTAGGTGAGGTGGATAAACTCCTTTCCATTCGTTCTATCTCCCCAGATACCTTCCTCAGCAGCAGATCTATTGCAGTAGGTTTTTTTTACCTTATTGGGAGGTGCGATATTTATTTCAGCCATGGATTGTTTAGGGGTTTCAGCTAGCTGTGCTCTGTTCGTGGCCGAGCGTGTTTTGGGGGGATTGGACATAGTGCAATCTTTAAACAGTTAAGATAAATATGTGGTAAATAAATAAATAATACCCTATTTTTGACTAGACATATATCATAACAGATAGCTCAATAAATAAGAGTCAAGATTCGAGGTAGTAGGAGTTTTGCAGGTTTAATACAGCATAAGGACAGGAACAGGACAACCTGCAAAGGAATAGGATGACAGGGTGACAGGGCCCAGCAGCTGCTGGGGCTGGATCTGGGATGAGCGCGCTGACTTTTTAATAACAATACATGAGCATATATACATAACGCAAACACATAGCATTACATTGCAGTAGGCGTAGCAGTGGGTGGAGCAGAAGGTGTGACGCGTAGCAGTCGCGAAAGATAAGGGCGAAAGTAGGTGTAACGGGGCGTATACATAGACATGTGATGCAAACGTAACAGAATATGTCATGAATGGGCGGAAACATTGGAGGGGGCTACCTAAGGAGCCGGAACCTCTAACCTGGTGGTGCGCGCAAACTGGCAATGACGTATTACTAGGAGAAGCTGGGGGCTATGAACTCTGTGCTAGGAGCAGAGACTAAAGTCTGGAGGGTCGGAGCGACATGTACCTAAACCCTATCTAGTATCTGATGTTTAGGGAACATGTTGATATGAACTAGAAGTCAAGAGAGGAAAGGCTAACAGGCTCTAAGACTGGAGCATGCATTATTCTACATGTAGTGCGTGTTGAAGAATATTAAATGACCATTAAATGCAGTATTTCTCTAACGTGGAGACGTGAAGGCTAGACAATGACGGAAACTATTGATGCAGTTCAGTAGCTTTAGGAATGCAGAGAAGGAGGGCTGAACTGATAACTGGACTCATAACATATTCTTGGCAGACTCAGAGACTGAGCCATGCTGGGCCGGGCACTGCGAGGCAGGAAGTAAGTGAAGGGTCGAGGATACAGGTGGGGGCTGTATCGCTCCTCAGCGAGGCTTCAGGAGACAGGAGCTGAATCTGGTGTCCAGGCCCTTTTGAGGCCTATAAACGGGGACTATATAATGGAATAACGTGCACACTGAGAAACGTGGCAACGTAGCTTTACATAGGCCTGATATCCGTAGTATTCACGGGAACTGGAAACTGGCATATTTGGCATATTAGAGGTGGACACAACTGTACTTGCGTCATTAATCGAACATGGGGAATAACATATGCATATTTAATCATGCACACATAACATATGATGGATGACACGTAGGGACACAGAACATGACAAAATTTACTTTTCCACATTCCCTCCTTGTCACTACGTTCCCATCAGGAAACATCAATTTTCATGATACCATCTATCATTTCATACAGTATCATTTGCTCATCTCGAATTATCCTGGAACGGGATTTAGAACGGGGCTTGGGACTAGGAATACAAGAGGTAGCACAAATGCCGCAAATCGCAGGGCCACATTGTATACAGAGGCAGCAGCTGAATATGATCGCTACTGCAATACCTAGAAAGGACAATATTTTCCATCCCCATGCGGAAATTATATTCCAGAACCAACCGGACCATGTCCAGGTGCCTGGATCTTGGTGTATCAGATGGGCAATTTTATGGAGTCTGGTTATAGCTGAATAAACAGACGGTGCGTTATTTGGAATGAAAATGCAGCAACTAGATCCGATGACTCTACAGGCCCCGCCCCTATCGGCCAGTATGACGTCAAGGACGAGACGATTCTGTAAAACGACAAATCTCATAGCAGATTGCTCTTCAGTTAAGTTACCTAGAGCAGAGGCAGTCTCATTTACTACAGCTTCAAGGGTTCTGGTTAACCTACGGATTAACTTACTATTCTGGACAGGTCCTATAAAGAAGAAGAAACCTTTATTGAAATCTGTATATTGTTCTAGAGTAGTTTCAGTATAATCGACAATTGGGGACTCCCTTCTATGTCTAATGTGTACTAGATGTGTATTTCTGTGATAATCAGGTGGGGCTAGGAAAACTGGTGGCAGTAGGAAGGCAATGTAACAGGTTCCCTCCCAATCGAGGGGCAGACGAACATATGCGGTCTGACCACAAATAAAATAAGAATGACGTGAAGCTTTGAAAATAGATTTCCCACTGTCACTATACTTGACAATAGTAGTACAATCACTATGTCCTACATGTACGGAACCATTATTTCGGACACATAATTCGCCTTTGACTGGTAGTACTGAAATAGCAGGTAAGTCTGGAGTAGTATCAGACTGAACATTCAAGACCATAAAATTCGACGAATAATTACCTAAATTATACACTTCATTTTCTAGATCTAAACCTGTTCTGTGGGGGAGACCTTGCTTGTCTGGGAAACATGTACTGTTAAGAAAAAACATATCTGTTGAGGATGACGTTAACGTGGACCATGCTCCACACGAACCATTATGTGAAAAAGGATAAGGAAAAAGTGGCAGAACTCCCTTCGGTGTCTGGAAAGGGGGGAGTCGACCACATACCCAACAATTAGTGGTATTGCTGGTCTGGTGTGAGTAATGTAACATGCGGATAAAAGTATTGTTTCGCATAGCGAGGCGGTAAGAAAATTCATGAGGGGGCAGATCACTAAACGTGTGCTCTACTGTAACATTAGAAGACTTATTTACATGTGAAACTGAGAAACACAGATAAAATGCATAACTAGTGCTGGAAATCATAATGCTGAGAAATACTATGAAACATAGAAAAACGATACATCGGATTGAGTTTTGACTAACTCTCTCACTATGGGGGTCTATTTTATACATGTCAGAAACAGTCTAACCGTTTCACCTAGGGGAGGACTTAGACAATCAAACTGGCTGACTTATTTTACTAGACCGTAGTTTCTGTTTATACTCCTGCTGCGGAGTTTTCTCTAACAGGGGGGGTTTTGAATCAATGTCATTTGCGGGACAGTCCTTGAGAACAATATTCTGGCAATCCTTTGAATCCTGGGAAATGTTCTTTAAGGCGGGTTTCAGTCCATTAAAAAGTTTAACATGAGAAAGGTGTACCCAGCCTTTGCGTCCTTCCAACTTCACGGCTGTACGGGTAGTGAGGAGGACCTGTCGGGGCTCTTTCCATCGAGGCTCCAGCGGACTTGATCTGTCAAAGTTGCGGACCATCACCATGGATCCTGGAACGATTTCATGCGGTGCCACCTCGGTATTGTCTGGAAATGCGGCGGCAACCTGTGAACGACATGAGTTGAGGGCAGACATCAAGGAAGCTAGGTAATCTGTCAGCATATTACTTGAAACATCGGTAATACTTCGGGGTCTAGGAGTACCCCACATGTTAGGGGGCGGCCGAATACGACCTCATACGGGGACAGACCTGATCTGGAATGTGCGACCATGCGCATATAAAATAAAGCGACTGGTAGGGCTACTAGCCAGTCCACACCTTTTTCTTTGCATACTTTGGCAATTCGGATTTTCAGGGTCTGGTTATGTCTCTCAACGAGACCAGCTGCTTCAGGATGGCGTACACAATGGAACTTCCACTGGTACCCTAACAAAAGGAAAATGTGCTTCATTAACTCTGAGGAGAATGGCTGGCCGTTATCAGAATATACGATTCTAGGGAGTCCATAACGAGGGAAGAATTCACGAACCAACTGCTTGGCAGTGGTCGCGGCTGTGTAATCTGGGACTGGATATGCTTCTGTCCACCTGGACAAAGCGCATACAACTACAAGGACATACTTGAAACCTCGACATCGCTCCATCTGAATATAATCCATCTGGAGGACTTCAAAAGGGTGGTCAGGGGGCTGGAAACCACCTTGTTCCACCGGGACACTTTTACCTGGATTAAACTGACAACATATCATACAGGTACGGACTTTCTGCTTGGCTGCAGCTCGTAAATGCTTGTTGAACCAAATGTTCTGGATACTGTCTAACATAGCTTTTTCCCCTAAATGTGCTGGACTATGTGCGGTATTAATAATGACTTGAACCATAGAGTCGGGGAGAAACCATGTGGCTCTACCCTTCGTTAACCATCCTTGATCTGTCTGGACCCCTCCTTGTTCGGACCATTTCTTGATTTCATCGGGAGTAGCATGTAACTGGATATCTATGACATCTTGAGTAGGGTCCTTAACTGTCATGCATGTAGTCGGATCTGGAGTGTGTGTCTGTGTCGGATTAACTTGAATGTCTGGAGTCTGTGCTGTAAGCTTGGCTGTGCGATCTGCTAGATCATTACCTTGGGAAATAATGTCAGTAACTTTCGTATGTGCTTTGCACTTCATAATAGCGATAGATGTCGGTAAGTGTATGGCATCTAACAGAGCTTGAATAAGGAGACCATGCTGAATCTTGGTTCCATGAGAAGTCATGAAACCTCTCTCCTGCCAGAGCACTCCGAAGTCGTGTACAACTCCAAATGCGTAGCGTGAATCTGTGTAAACATTAACTTTCAAGTTCTTGGCGTGTATGCAGGCTTGTGTCAGAGCAACTAGCTCTGCTGCTTGAGCGGACAGAGTATCAATACGGTGTGTCTCAATAACTTTAGTGTCAGTAGTCACTGCATACGCGGCTACTAGTTCTCCTGTACTAGTTCTCATACATGAACCATCCACATAAAGTGTCAGGTCGGGGTCTGGTAACGGAGTATCTGTCAGATCTTGTCTTGGCTTTGTCGTAATGTTAACTACTTCCACACAGTCATGTGGGTCAGGATTCGAAGTAACTGATGGTAACAGTGTAGCAGGATTTAAAATGTTGCAGCGTCTGATTTCTATGTGTGGCTGGAACAGTGTCAATTCATAACCTGTTAAACGTGCAATTGTCAAGTGCTGAGTTTGTGTTCGGTTTAAAAGAACTTCCACAGAATGTGGAACTTGTACTGTCAGGGAGTGTCCTAACACTATGGAATCACTTTGTCTGATAGCTAGTGCTGTGGCTGCAACTGACTTGAGGCACGCAGGCAGAGCCTGGGCTACAGGATCTAATGTGCTAGAAAAATAAGCACAGGGCTTGTATTGTCCTGCTTGATCTTGTGTGAGAACAGATAATGCTGTACCTTCACGTTCTGTGACGAAAAGTGTAAAAGGCTTACTGTAGTTCGGTGTCGCTAGAACTGGAGCTTGGCATAAAGCTTTCTTTAACTCGTTGAAACTAAGTGTATGTTCAGATGTCCAAGGGAGGACAGTCGATACGGCTGCCTCCTGTGTCGTTAACTGTATCAGTGGCTTGGCTAGAAATGCATACTGAGGAATCCATTGTCTACAGTAAGAAGTAAGGCCGATAAAAGCACGTACCTCCTTCTGGGTCTTGGGCTGAGGAAGACTCGCTATTAACTGGATACGGTCTGGTGTCAACTGCCTACCCCTCTTGGACAGTAAGTGTCCTAAGTAGACCACTTGCTGGACACAGAATTGAAGCTTAGAAGGGGACACCTTGTGCCCCATCTCGGCTAGGAAATACAAGACTGTAAGGGATGCTTGCTCGCAAGCACGTTCAGAACGGGCTGTGATCAGTAGATCATCGACATACTGGAGCAGGGCAGTGTCAGTTGGCATGTGAATGTTGTCAAGTTGTCTCTTAAGTGCTTGACTGTAAATACTAGGACTTTCTGTGAAACCTTGAGGAGCTCGTGTAAACATATAGCTCCTTCCATTTAAACAAAATCCGAAAAGAAACTGGCTGTCTGGATGAATTGGAACACTAAAAAATGCGTTCTTGAGGTCTATGACAGTGAAGAACGTGGCTTCGGAATCAATGGCTGTCAATAGGGAAGAGATGTCTGGGACAACTGGGTACTGCGGAATAATACATTTATTAAGTTCTCGTAGGTCGATCACTAATCGATATACTGGGGGTGCATTTGGATCAGTACGTTTCATGACTGGAATGATCGGAGAATTGCATACGTTGGAGTCAGTTTCTACAACCACTCCTTGAGCGATGAGCTCATCAATAATTTTGGATAAGGCTGCTACAGCCTCGGGTGGCAATCTGTACTGTCTGATTCGTGGTAACACTACACCTGGCTTGAGAGTCACACGATAGGGTGTGATTTGCATATAACCTACATCAGTTGGACCTTGCGCCCATAAATGCTGCGGAACATTAGACAGTCTTGAATCAAAATCTCGTAATACATAGTGACCCTTAAAGTCACGCAGGAACAGACGTATTCCCTCTGGGGAACAGCATATAACTGCACCTAACTCTTTCAGTGTCTTAATGCCTAATAGATTTTCTGGACATGACTTAGTAAGTAACAGATCAGTAGTGCGGGACAATGGACCTACTTCTAGAGTAACTGGCTTTGAAATCTCATTTACGATAGGTTTTCCTGAAAATCCAAGGGAAACATTTCTTGAGCCTGAGAGCGGAGCCCCTGGAACTTCGGCGTGACTAATTGTGGTCCTACTTGCCCCCGTATCAATCAAAAACTTTCTGTCTTTCCCTAATACTTGACTGTGAACATAGGGACCTTCTTGATCTACAGGTATCTCGATGAGAGGCAAGCCTACCTCCCTCTCCAGGCTGTTTCATGAATACTGCTGGTACTCTGGATACTCAGACTGTGCATACTGGTACATCTGCGATGTAACATGCTGTGTTGCAGCAATAGGCTGCGGTGCTATAACTGTCTGTTGTGCATTCTGTGGCTGAGGAGTCTGTGAAACTTGTTCTTGTCTAGGCGGACGTGGTCTTTCTTTAGTCTTACCAGTAGCTATGTTGTGTTTCAGAACTGCACACTCGTTTATAAAATTACCTGGCTGTTTACAATAATTGCAGTTCCCTTTAACGGGAGCTGCAGGATGACTGGCTTGATTCGGACCCCTCTTCTGACTGTCTTGAGGAACAGATTGTGCAACTAGTACTTTCATTTTCGTGTCTTTCATACGTTTTCTCTCGTGTTCTTGCTCTTCTCTGATTCTATTCTGGTGATACTGGAGCATCTGGAGCATCTGGGACGGGGTATTAGCTTGCCAGGTACTTTCGACTTTCAAAACTCGATTCTTAATTTGTGGGTTTGAATTCTCGACTAATTTAGTAACAAAAAGGTGAGGGTATGACTCACTACTTGTCTTGAGGCCACTGTTGATGCTAAAACATTTTTCAAACCTAGAATAGAAATCACTAATATCTTCCTCTTGCTTCTGTTTACAGGCTGAGATTGCATCCCAGTCTTCTTTTCTAGTTGTCAATTATCTGGGTAAAACTTGAATCAATAATTCTGGTAATTCTTTACATTTCTCTCCTAGACCGGTACCTGGTACTCGTGCCTTGTCTTCAGCTTCTAGAACTGCCCAATCGATCTTTTTCTCTCCCACCTCCCATTCTTTTTCCTTTAGCTTTTCATACACCCCTGCGGGCAACAGGACCTTTAACATTTTAATGATATCTGGGTAAGTGTATTCTCCCATACGGAGCATGTCTTTTAGTTCTCTATGGAACCCTGCTGGATCTTTGTCATGACAGGGAATTAATTTCTTCATTTCGAGGAGTTCCATCTTTGTAATCGGGGTGTAAACAAACACTCGTTGCATTTCACCGTCCTCTGTCTTAACTGGATGCACTTCTCGTAACGGGTTCTGTCTTTCCATGTAAAATGGTTTACTTTCTGGGGGTGAGACATGAACAAAATGCGGGTTCAGAAACGTTCTATATTTGTGGCGCTGCTCTAGAATGACACTAATTAAATCGGTACCTAAACCTTTCCATCTATACTGGAGTAACTCGTTCAGGACATCGTGTAACGGACCTGGATCAGAGTGCTGACCCTCATACAGAGTAATGAGGTGCTGGATCATATACATACCCACCAGTCGCTGCTCGGCTGGAGGCATTTTCAGAAACATTTGTGCCACTATTTCGTCTGGAAAAGTGGTAGAATCAGTAATCCATCGGACTGCTGATCGGGCTAGTTCCTGTTCATGCATGGTACTTAACTCACTGTAACCGATTCGTGATTTCAGAATGTGATCGGTAGCTTGGAACACTTGTTCTAGGGAACCTTGTTCTGGTGCTGAATGATGGAAAATTGACTTGTGTTCTAGGCGTAAATGGCGATCTGGAAATCTAGATTTTCCTACATACGCTATTCTGGCGGTATTCTCGTCGTCTTCCTCTTCAGGATCAGAGTTACTTTCTTTCTCGCTTACTTGTGCTGCTTTACGTTGTTCGTGTATCTTTATTATTTCTCTACGGATTTTCTTGTACATACTCTCCATGGCACTAATGGTATTGTGCTTACCCTCGGCTATATTATCACTCCACTTTGTCAGGGTTTTCATTTCGGCCTGATCTTTAGACGGGTAATCTTGTTCTCTTATTAGACAGTTAATTAAAAACTTTAATATCATACGCTGGATCTCAGCTTTCCTTTGAGACATGGCATCACTAATACTTTCTGGATCATCCCCTGTACGGATGAAACGATATATTCTGTCTAGATCTTCTTTCATGTTTGGTAGGGTGACTAGATACTCGGTCACCCTCCTTACGCGTACCGAATATAAAACCATATTATTCTCGCCTGGGACTGGGTCATAGGCACATTCGCCAAGGGCTTGCCTGATTTCTGCAACAGACTTATTACTTTTGGGAGTACGCTGTGATGCTTGAGCATGTAATTCGAGTGCTGATAAACGCTTGCGTGGCGGCGGGGTTTGAGGAGGACCTCCTCCTGCGGCCCCTAGACTAGAATCGTCGACTGATATTCTTCGTGGCGGAGCGGGAAATTGAAATGCTGGCTGGACCGGGGGTACCGTAGCAGGTACTGCATGGGGTGCCCCGGTGTCTGGAGGAGCAGGATGTGCCTGATTGACAGGGACTGGCGGAGCGCGAACAGGATTTGCATATTCAGGGACTGTGTCGTCCAGATAGGATGGAATAAAAATATCAGCTGCGGTCGGTTTGTGACGTAGCTTGGTCGGAACTAATGGTGGCGGGAAATTACTGGATGCCTCCGGGGTCGTTTTTGGCAAGCCCTCGGCAAGAAGAGGATACATACCCTTAATAAGGGCATTCCTCTGTCTGTCTCTCTGTTCAGTTTTGACTTGTTCACCTATCTCGATTAGTTCTTTTTCTTGTGCTCGCTCTAAGGATTCTCTACTTAATTCTGACTTTCTGATTTCTTTTTCAGTTCTTTTATGAGCTTCTTTGCGCCATAACTCAATGGCATCTTTCTGTGACTGTCTGGCTTTCTTTTTCCATAATGCTTCTTCTACTCGCATGATGCATTCGGCATCCCATGTACCCGATACGGGCCATCTATACTTTTCTTCTAACTGTTTGGTATACTCTACCCATAAATCTAGATACAATATGGCACTTATGCCATGTTTCTGATACATAAAGTGACCTGGACTGTCCCTGGGCGGGACGGGAACTGCTGCTTCCAGCAGACCCTTTCTAGTTTTTAACTGACGTAATTTGGAAAATATGGGCATGACTGAACTGTAATCTAGACACAATACAATACACAATGAACACGATACTTATTCCCCATTCATACCACGACATTGAAATACATGAAAAACATTTAAAATAATCAGTTCGAACAGAATACTACCTGGAAATACTGAGAACAGAACACATAAATTTTCTCGAGAACAGAAACTGACTAGAACAGAAACTAGATGCACTGCTGAAACAGTACGAAACTTACCGGTCTCATAAAGAGACACGTCAGGACCCGTATCCACCGAAGTGGACACTTCGTTTGTGGGACTGTGTACCACCAACCCACAGACCAGAGTCATTGAAATTGACCCTGTCTAGATACCACCCCAGTAACGGTACTCACCGGGCAGCAAGAACGGAAAGCCTCGGACTGGACTGGACTGCTACGACGACGGACGACGAACTTCGGACTTCGGACTTCAGTTACGGGTGGACCTCCGGATACCTCGGACCTTGGACTCTTGGCTTGGGCTCTGGTCGGGACTCGCCGCGTTCCTCCACCGTCTCGTCTGGATGCTGGACCGCCTCCTCCGTCTCCTCCGTGGGCCTGAGGGATACTTGAGCAGAAATATCTGCCACTGCGCAGAAGAGTTCCGTCACGACTGCAGAGGGTCAGGGGGTCGGCGTGGCTTCACCGACGCGTGGGGAAAGGTCAAGTCCCTATTCGGGCGCCATTATGTGGTAAATAAATAAATAATACCCTATTTTTGACTAGACATATATCATAACAGATAGCTCAATAAATAAGAGTCAAGATTCGAGGTAGTAGGAGTTTTGCAGGTTTAATACAGCATAAGGACAGGAACAGGACAACCTGCAAAGGAATAGGATGACAGGGTGACAGGGCCCAGCAGCTGCTGGGGCTGGATCTGGGATGAGCGCGCTGACTTTTTAATAACAATACATGAGCATATATACATAACGCAAACACATAGCATTACATTGCAGTAGGCGTAGCAGTGGGTGGAGCAGAAGGTGTGACGCGTAGCAGTCGCGAAAGATAAGGGCGAAAGTAGGTGTAACGGGGCGTATACATAGACATGTGATGCAAACGTAACAGAATATGTCATGAATGGGCGGAAACATTGGAGGGGGCTACCTAAGGAGCCGGAACCTCTAACCTGGTGGTGCGCGCAAACTGGCAATGACGTATTACTAGGAGAAGCTGGGGGCTATGAACTCTGTGCTAGGAGCAGAGACTAAAGTCTGGAGGGTCGGAGCGACATGTACCTAAACCCTATCTAGTATCTGATGTTTAGGGAACATGTTGATATGAACTAGAAGTCAAGAGAGGAAAGGCTAACAGGCTCTAAGACTGGAGCATGCATTATTCTACATGTAGTGCGTGTTGAAGAATATTAAATGACCATTAAATGCAGTATTTCTCTAACGTGGAGACGTGAAGGCTAGACAATGACGGAAACTATTGATGCAGTTCAGTAGCTTTAGGAATGCAGAGAAGGAGGGCTGAACTGATAACTGGACTCATAACATATTCTTGGCAGACTCAGAGACTGAGCCATGCTGGGCCGGGCACTGCGAGGCAGGAAGTAAGTGAAGGGTCGAGGATACAGGTGGGGGCTGTATCGCTCCTCAGCGAGGCTTCAGGAGACAGGAGCTGAATCTGGTGTCCAGGCCCTTTTGAGGCCTATAAACGGGGACTATATAATGGAATAACGTGCACACTGAGAAACGTGGCAACGTAGCTTTACATAGGCCTGATATCCGTAGTATTCACGGGAACTGGAAACTGGCATATTTGGCATATTAGAGGTGGACACAACTGTACTTGCGTCATTAATCGAACATGGGGAATAACATATGCATATTTAATCATGCACACATAACATATGATGGATGACACGTAGGGACACAGAACATGACAAAATTTACTTTTCCACAATCTGTATATTAAATGGGCCCGTCCAGCACAAACGGCAGGTCCGAGTTGACAGTACCTGTACAATTCAACAAAGTCAAGGGGGGTGGCACGTCCCATCCCTGATCGTCCACGGACGGCCACAGACGGCCCGCCCTCTGCCCAGGCTCAGCCCGGCGCCACCCGCGCACCACCCGCGACGCGTGAGGAGCAGCTCCACCTTATGTGCCACCTGGCGCGGGAAACTGACGCTGCAGGCGGCGTCCCCGAGACCACACTGGGGACGCTGGGAGATGTTGGCAATCGTTTGTAGGTCGGCGCTCCCCCCTCTCAGCGGCCGCGTTGTGAAGTGCGGCGGCGGGGGAGAGCGATACTGAAGAGCGAGATGTCCGGTGCTCTAAGCATTTGAGTGCAGGTCCGATAGTGCCCCCAGCTATTCAGCCAACTCGCAGCCCCGCTCCCCGGCAGGAGCAGCTCCACCTTATGCGCCTCCTGGCGCTGGAAACTGACGCTGCAGGCGGCGTCCCCGAGACCACACTGGGGACGCTGGGAGATGTAGGCAATCGTTTGTAGGTCGGCGCTCCCCCCTCTCAGCGGCCGCGTTGTGAAGTGCGGCGGCAGGGGAGAGCGATACTGAAGAGCGAGATGTCCGGTGCTCTAAGCATTTGAGTGCAGGTCCGATAGTGCCCCCAGCTATTCAGCCAACTCGCAGCCCCGCTCCCCGGCAGGAGCAGCTCCACCTTATGCTCCTCCTGGCGCTGGAAACTGACGCTGCAGGCGGCGTCCCCGAGACCACACTGGGGACGCTGGGAGATGTAGGCAATCGTTTGTAGGTCGGCGCTCCCCCCTCTCAGCGGCCGCGTTGTGAAGTGCGGCGGCAGGGAAAGCGATACTGAAGAGCGAGATGTCCGGTGCTCTAAGCATTTGAGTGCAGGTCCGATAGTGCCCCCAGCTATTCAGCCAACTTGCAGCCCCGCTCCCCGGCAGGAGCAGCTCCACCTTATGCGCCTCCTGGCGCGGGAAACTGACGCTGCAGGCGGCGTCCCCGAGACCACACTGGGGACGCTGGGAGATGTAGGCAATCGTTTGTAGGTCGGCGCTCCCCCCTCTCAGCGGCCGCGTTGTGAAGTGCGGCGGCGGGGGAGAGCGATACTGAAGAGCGAGATGTCCGGTGCTCTAAGCATTTGAGTGCAGGTCCGATAGTGCCCCCAGCTATTCAGCCAACTCGCAGCCCCCGCCGAAATACTCATATATTCATTAAAATACAGATATATTCATTGAAATACAGATATATTCATTTAAATACAGATATATTCATTGAAATGCAGATATAGTCATTGAAATTCAGATATACTCATTTAAATACAGATATATTCATTGAAATACAGACTGTCATTTCCAGTTGTCACCTTTCTGTAAATACTCTTTAGTCCTTTACATCAGTGTTTGGAAGATGCTCATCTGAAGTGAAGCTATAAATACTTTTTTACAGCAGCAATCAAGTGAGGCCCTGTACTTGAACTGTCTGACCCTTAAACACATTCACGTCTGTGACATCGGAAATCCCAGGTCTTTACAGGTATAAATGCTTGTTTGTGTGAAATGTATTCCCTGCTGGAGCCTGGAGGCGGTGGTTCCGTCAGCGGCCACCAGAGGGCGATCCTCGCCTGCTGATGAAACCCGCTGAGCACACATTGGATGAAAGGGAGAAGGGTTTCCTCTTCCGGGTCAGCAGCGGCAGAGACAGCACAGCAACAATGGTGACATCACTTCCTGTCTGTGTGTCCAGCCTGCTGCAGAGGAGGAAGGAGCCCTGTCTGGTGGTTCATCTTTAGACCCTCAGACCCCAGATCTGCCCCCCAGGAGGAGGAGAGAACCCGGACAGGTTTCTGCTCAGGTAGGAGCACTTGGCTGCAATTTATTAATCCATGGATCAAATTTCCACCCCGCGCATTCATGGTGACATCAGGAGAGCTCAGCTGTTCCTGCTCTAGGGGTGCATAGGAGGAGAGGCCTGTCCAGGGGTGCAGAGGAGGAGAGGCCTGTCCAGGGTTAGAGGAGGTGAGGCCTGTCCAGGGGAAGCAGAGGAGGAGAAACCTATCCAGGGGCGCAGAGGAGGTGAGGCCTGTCCAGGGGGGCAGAGGAGGAGAGGCCTGTCCAGGGGTGCAGAGGAGGTAAAGCCTGTCCAGGGGTGCAGAGGAGGAGAGGCCTGTCCAGGTGTGCAGAAGAGGTGAGGCCTGTCCATGGGTGCAGTGGAGGAGAGGCCTGTCCAGGGGTGCAGAGGAGGTGAGCCTGTCCAGGGGGGCAGAGTAGGTGAGGCCTCTCCAGGGGCGCAGAGGAGGTGAGGCCTGTCCAGGGGGGCAGAGGAGGAGAGGCCTGTCCAGGGCCTGTCACTAGCCATCTGGCAGAATTTCGACCCCATCTCTGAAGATGTCCTCCTCAAGTGCATCCTCGAAACAAAGCCCTCCAACCACTCGCTCGACCCCATCCCCAGTGCCATTGCCATTGACTTCTATACCCTTTCTCTTCCCTATTGGACCACTCTGGTCAACCTCTCCCTCTGTCAAGGTTCCCTCCCTGTTCCCTTCAAATCTGGGCAGGTCACCCCTCTGCTTAAAAAACCCACTGCGGATGCGAATGACCTCAACAACTTCCGCCCCATCACTAACCTACCCTTTCTTGCGAAGATCACAGAAAGATGTGTTGCGAAACAACTCTCACGTCATATCAAGGAAAATGATCTTCTTGACAATTTTCAGTCCGGCTTCATCCAAAACTGCAGCACTGAAACTGCCCTGCTGCAAGTGATCGATGAAGCGCTGAGAATACTAGACTCGGGGGGGGGGGGGGTCTTGTCTTCTAATTCTCCTTGACCTTTCGGCAGCCTTTGACACTGTCAACCACAACACCCTCCTCAACACCCTTCAACAGAGAATGGGCATGGAAGGCACCGTGCTTAAATGGTTTGCTTCTTTCCTTTCTGATAGATCCCAAATGATCAAAATAGAGGACAGTCTCTCACCTCCTTTGGCGGTGGGTCAAGGTGTTCCCCAAGGCTCTATTCTTGCTCCCACATTGTTCAATCTCTATTTGGAACCTCTGGGAAATCTCCTAAGTAAATCTGGGGTCAAATATCACCTCTACGCTGACCACACTCAAATCTACCTCAAGGTTGCCTCCACGCACGATCTCTCTGTCCTAAGCTCTACCCTCGACTCCATTCATAACTGGATGTCAGCACATCAACTGATCCTGAACCCCTCCAAAACTGAGTTCCTCCTCCTCTCCTCCTCACTTTCTCCTCCCCCGGTGCAATCATGGATGGACCAGATGAATCTGCTGAACACTAATCCCATCATTGTCGACAGCGCAAAATCCCTTGGTGTCATACTCGACACAAAACTCAATCTACTTTCCCACATTAATTCAATTGCAAAGTCTGCCAGATACCAACTGCGCCTTCTTTGGGGGATTCGTCGGTTCTTCCCGGTGCATGACCTCAAAACCCTGGTCCAATCGCTGGTCCTCTCCAGACTGGACTACTACAATTCTCTTCTGACTGGCCTCCCCAAATCCCACCTATCCCCCCTTAAGTCTGTTCTACATTCAGCAGCTCGTTTCATTTATGGGGCCAAAAGAAGCGACCACATCACTCCCATGTTATCCTCCCTCCGCTGGCTCCCCATCGAGGCTAGAGCTATCTACAAGACTGCCTGCATCACCCATAAAGCCTTGCAATCCTCCTCTCCGCGCTACCTGGCGAATAAACTGAAACTCTCTGGAGGCTCTAGACCATCACGAAATGCGGAAAATCTACTGCTTGAACCTCCCACTTTCTAGAAGGAGAGATCGATGGCCCAATCCTTTTCAGGCAGCGCAGTGAGAATCTGGAACTCACTTCCGCCTCAGCTCCGGACCACCTCCTCCTCCCAAGCCTTCAAATCTGACCTCAAAGTTCTCCTTCTTCAAAGACATTTCCAAATGTAATTCATGCCCTCTCTGCTATCTGAAGGAAGCCCTTCAACTACTGAAAAACCTACTTTATTTGATTATGGAAGTGTCTTCCAAGTGTGTTCTTGTGGTTTGATAGTCTGCCTCTTATTGCAGTATTGTCCTTCCTCCTGTGTCTGGGACTCGTGAGTGACTTGCACCCGTCACTCTCTCCGGTAACACACTGTTTTCTACGTCCTACATTTGTTTGTTTTGACACCTGCACAAGTGCCACCAGTGCCTACGTAACGTTTGTTCTTGTGCTGAAGTGTCCTCCATATATTGCAGTATTATACCTTTATATTTATTCTGTACGCTTTTTGTAACCTGCACACATCACTTTTTCCTCCTGCAATGCACCGTTTGCTACCTCTTGTATTTTATTGGCTAACGATTGTCACTTTTGTAATGCACCGTTTACTACCTCTTATACTTTGTTGGTGCACAATTGTAATTTTGCTTCATTTAATGTAACGTTTGCCTTTGTATTTTGCTCACTTGTAATGTTCTCATGTATCAGTTCTGTTCCTATTGTGAAGCGCTCTGACACCTTCGGGTAAAGTCCGCGCTATATAAAAATGCATAAATAAAAAAAAAAAATAAGGGGGGCAGAGGAGGTCAGCCCTGGCCAGGGGCCAGAGGAGGCGAGGCCTGTCCAGGGGTGCAGAGGATGTGAGGCCTGTCCAGAGGAGGCGAGGCCTGTCCAGGGGGGCAGAGGAGGAGAGGCCTGTCCAGGGATGCAGAGGAGGTGAGCCTGTCTAGGGGTACAGAGGAGGAGAGGCCTGTCCAGGGTCAGAGGAGGAGAGGCCTGTCCAGGGTCAGAGGAGGCGAGGCCTGTCCAGGGGTGCAGAGGAGGAGAGGCCTGTCCAGGGGTGCAGAGGAGGTGAGGCCTGTCAAGGGGTACAGAGGAGGTGAGGCCTGTCCAGGGGTACAGAGGAGGTGAGGCCTGTCCAGGGGGGCAGAGGAGGTGAGGCCTGTCCAGGGGGGCAGAGGAAGAGAGGCCTGTCCAGGGGTGCATAGGAGGAGAGGCCTGTCCAGGGGTGCAGAGGAGGAGAGGCCTGTTCAGGGTGCAGAGGAGGTGAGGCCGGTCCAGGTGGGTGCATAGGAGGAGAGGCCTGTCCAGGGGTGCAGAGGAGGAGAGGCCTGTCCAGGGGTGCAGAGGAGGTGAGGCCTGTCCAGGGGTGCAGAGGAGGAGAGGCCTGTCCAGGGGTGCAGAGGAGGAGAGGCCTGTCCAGAGGAGGGGCGGAGGAGGTGAGGCCTGTGAAGAGGAGATGAGGCCTGTCCAGGGGTGCAAAGGAGGTGAGGCCTGTCCAGGGGTGTAGAGGAGGTGAGGCCTGTCCAGGGGAGCAGAGGAGGTGAGGCCTGTCCAGGGGTGCAGTGGAGGTGAGGCCTGTCCAGGGGAGCAGAGGAGGTGAGGCCTGTCCAGGGGTGCATAGGAGGAGAGGCCTTTCCAGGGGTGCATAGGAGGAGAGGTCTGTCCAGGTGGGTGCAGAGGAGAGGCCTGTCCAGGGGTGCAGAGGAGGAGAGGCCTGTCCAGGGGTGCAGAGGAGGAGAGGCCTGTCCAGAGGAGGGGCAGAGGAGGTGAGGACTGGCCAGGGGTCAGAGGAGGTGAGGCCTGTCCAGGGGTGCAGAGGAGATGAGGCTTGTCCAGGGGTGCAGAGGTGAGCCCTGTCCAGGGGTCAGAGGAGGAGAGGCCTGTCCAGGGTCAGAGGAGGCGAGGCCTGTCCAGGGGTGCATAGGAGGAGAGGCCTGTCCAGGGTTGCAGAGGAGGAGAGGCCTGTCCAGGGGTGCAGAGGAGGTGAGGCCTGTCCAGGTGGGTGCAGAGGAGGAGAGGCCTGTCCAGGGGTGCAGAGGAGGAGAGGCCTGTCCAGAGGGAGCAGAGGGGGTGAGGCCTGTCCAGGGGAGCAGAGGAGGTGAGGCCTGTCCAGGTGGGTGCAGAGGAGGAGAGGTCTGTCCAGGGGTGCAGAGGAGGAGAGGCCTGTCCAGGGGGGCATAGGAGGAGAGGCCTGTCCAGGAGGGTGCAGAGGAGGAGAGGCTTGTCCAGGGGTACAGAGGAGGATAGGCCTGTCCAGAGGAGGGGCAGAGGAGGTGAGCCCTGGCCAGGGGTTAGAGGAGGTGAGGCCTGTCCAGGGGTGCAGAGGAGGTGAGGCCTGAGCAGGGGTGCAGAGGAGGTGAGGCCTGTCCAGGGGAGCAGAGGAGGTGAGGCCTGTCCAGGGGTGCAGAGGAGGAGAGGCCTGTCCATGGGATGCATAGGAGGAGAGGCCTGTCCAGGTGGGTGCAGAGGTGAGCCCTGGCCAGGGGTCAGAGGAGGAGAGGCCTGTCCAGGGGTGCAGAGGAGGAGAGGCCTGTCCAGGGGAGCGGCTGAGGAGGTGATCTCTGGCCAGGGGGCAGAGGAGAAGAGGCTTGTCCAGAGGGAGCAGAGGGGTGAGGCCTGTCCAGGGGTACAGAGGTGGTGAGGCCTGTCCAGGGGGGCAGAGGAGGAGAGGCCTGTCCAGGGGTGCAGAGGAGGTGAGGTCTGTCCAGGGGGGCAGAGGAGGAGAGGCCTGTCCAGGGTCAGAGGAGGCGAGGCCTGTCCAGGGGTGCATAGGAGGAGAGGACTGTCCAGGGGTGCAGAGGAGGAGAGGCCTGTCCAGGGGTGCAGAGGAGGTGAGGCCTGTCCAGGTGGGTGCAGAGGAGGAGAGGCCTGTCCAGGGGTGCAGAGGAGGAGAGGCCTGTCCATGGGATGCATAGGAGGAGAGGCCTGTCCAGGTGGGTGCAGAGGTGAGCCCTGGCCAGGGGTCAGAGGAGGAGAGGCCTGTCCAGGGGTGCAGAGGAGGAGAGGCCTGTCCAGGGGAGCGGCTGAGGAGGTGATCTCTGGCCAGGGGGCAGAGGAGAAGAGGCTTGTCCAGAGGGAGCAGAGGGGTGAGGCCTGTCCAGGGGTACAGAGGTGGTGAGGCCTGTCCAGGGGGGCAGAGGAGGAGAGGCCTGTCCAGGGGTGCAGAGGAGGTGAGGTCTGTCCAGGGGGGCAGAGGAGGAGAGGCCTGTCCAGGGTCAGAGGAGGCGAGGCCTGTCCAGGGGTGCATAGGAGGAGAGGACTGTCCAGGGGTGCAGAGGAGGAGAGGCCTGTCCAGGGGTGCAGAGGAGGTGAGGCCTGTCCAGGTGGGTGCAGAGGAGGAGAGGCCTGTCCAGGGGTGCAGAGGAGGAGAGGCCTGTCCAGAAGAGGGGCAGAGGAGGTGAGGCCTGGCCAGGGGGCAGAGGAGGAGAGGCCTGTCCAGAGGGAGCAGAGGAGGTGAGGCCTGTCCAGGGGTGCAGAGGAGGTGAGGCCGGTCCAGGTGGGTGCATAGGAGGAGAGGCCTGTCCAGGGGTGCAGAGGAGGAGAGGCCTGTCCAGAGGAGGGGCAGAGGAGGTGAGCCCTGGCCAGGGGGCAGAGGAGGAGAGGCCTGTCCAGGGGTGCAGAGGAGGTGAGGCCTGTCCAGGGGTGCAGAGGAGGCGAGGCCTGTCCAGGTGGGTGCAGAGGAGGAGAGGCCTGTCCAGGGGTGCAGAGGAGGAGAGGCCTGTCCAGAAGAGGGGCAGAGGAGGTGAGGCCTGGCCAGGGGGCAGAGGAGGAGAGGCCTGTCCAGAGGGTGCAGAGGAGGAGAGGCCTGTCCAGGGGTGCAGAGGAGGAGAGGCCTGTCCAGAGGAGGGGCAGAGGAGGTGAGCCCTGGCCAGGGGGCAGAGGAGGAGAGGCCTGTCCAGGGGTGCAGAGGAGGTGAGGCCTGTCCAGGGGTGCAGAGGAGGTGAGGCCTGTCCAGGTGGGTGCAGAGGAGGAGAGGCCTGTCCAGGGGTGCAGAGGAGGAGAGGCCTGTCCAGAAGAGGGGCAGAGGAGGTGAGGCCTGGCCAGGGGGCAGAGGAGGAGAGGCCTGTCCAGAGGGTGCAGAGGAGGAGAGGCCTGTCCAGGGTGCAGAGGAGGTGAGGCCGGTCCAGGTGGGTGCATAGGAGGAGAGGCCTGTCCAGGGGTGCAGAGGAGGAGAGGCCTGTCCAGAGGAGGGGCAGAGGAGGTGAGCCCTGGCCAGGGGGCAGAGGAGGAGAGGCCTGTCCAGGGGTGCAGAGGAGGTGAGGCCTGTCCAGGGGTGCAGAGGAGGAGAGGCCTGTCCAGGGGTGCAGAGGAGGAGAGGCCTGTCCAGAGGAGGGGCGGAGGAGGTGAGGCCTGTGCAGAGGAGATGAGGCCTGTCCAGGGGTGCAAAGGAGGTGAGGCCTGTCCAGGGGTGTAGAGGAGGTGAGGCCTGTCCAGGGGAGCAGAGGAGGTGAGGCCTGTCCAGGGGTGCAGTGGAGGTGAGGCCTGTCCAGGGGAGCAGAGGAGGTGAGGCCTGTCCAGGGGTGCATAGGAGGAGAGGCCTTTCCAGGGGTGCATAGGAGGAGAGGTCTGTCCAGGTGGGTGCAGAGGAGAGGCCTGTCCAGGGGTGCAGAGGAGGAGAGGCCTGTCCAGGGGTGCAGAGGAGGAGAGGCCTGTCCAGGGGTGCAGAGGAGGTGAGGTCTGTCCAGGGGGGCAGAGGAGGAGAGGCCTGTCTAGGATCAGAGGAGGCGAGGCCTGTCCAGGGGTGCATAGGAGGAGAGGACTGTCCAGGGGTGCAGAGGAGGAGAGGCCTGTCCAGGGGTGCAGAGGAGGTGAGGCCTGTCCAGGTGGGTGCAGAGGAGGAGAGGCCTGTCCAGGGGTGCAGAGGAGGAGAGGAGGAGAGGCCTGTCCAGAAGAGGGGCAGAGGAGGTGAGGCCTGGCCAGGGGGCAGAGGAGGAGAGGCCTGTCCAGAGGGAGCAGAGGAGGTGAGGCCTGTCCAGGGGTGCAGAGGAGGTGAGGCCTGTCCAGGGGAGCAGAGGAGGTGAGGCCTGTCCGGGGGTGCAGAGGAGGTGAGGCCTGTCCAGGGGTGCAGAGGAGGAGAGGCCTGTCCATGGGGTGCAGAGGAGGTGAGGCCTGTCCAGGGGGGTAGAGGAGGTGAGGCCTGTCCAGGGGGGCAGAGGAGGAGAGGCCTGTCCAGGGGTGCATAGGAGGAGAGGCCTGTCCAGGGGTGCAGAGGAGGAGAGGCCTGTCCAGGTGGGTGCAGAGGAGGAGAGGCCTGTCCAGGGGTGCAGAGGAGGAGAGGCCTGTCCAGAGGAGGGGCAGAGGAGGTGAGCCCTGGCCAGGGGGCAGAGGAGGAGAGGCCTGTCCAGAGGGAGCAGAGGGGGTGAGGCCTGTCCAGGGGTACAAAGGAGGCGAGGCCTGTCCAGGGGGGCAGAGGAGGAGAGGCCTGTCCAGGGTCAGAGGAGGCGATGCCTGTCCAGGGGTGCAGAGGAGGAGAGGCCTGTCCAGGGGTGCAGAGGAGGTGAGGCCTGTCCAGGGGTGCAGAGGAGGTGAGGCCTGTCCAGGGGGGTAGAGGAGGTGAGGCCTGTCCAAGGGGGCAGAGGAGGAGAGGCCTGTCCAGGGGTGCATAGGAGGAGAGGCCTGTCCAGGGGTACAGAGGAGGAGAGGCCTGTCCAGGGGTGCAGAGGAGGTGAGGCCTGTCCAGGTGGGTGCAGAGGAGGAGAGGCCTGTCCAGGGGAGCAGAGGAGGAGAGGCCTGTCCAGAGGAGGGGCAGAGGAGGTGAGCCCTGGCCAGGGGGCAGAGGAGGAGATGCCTGTCCAGAGGGAGGAGAGGAGGTGAGGCCTGTCCAGGGGTGCAGAAGAGGTGAGGCCTGTCCAGGGGAGCAGAGGAGGTGAGGCCTGTCCAGGGGTGCAGAGGAGGAGAGGCCTGTCCATGGGGTGCATAGGAGGAGAGGCCTGTCCAGGTGGGTGCAGAGGAGGAGAGGCCTGTCCAGGGGTGCAGACGAGGAGAGGCCTGTCCAGTGGAGGGGCTGGAGAGGTGAGCCCTGGCCAGGGGGCAGAGGAGGAGAGGCCTGTCCAGAGGGAGCAGAGGAGGTGAGGCCTGTCTAGGGGTGCAGAGGAGGTGAGGCCTGTTCAGGGGTGTAGAGGAGGTGAGGCCTGTCCAGGGGAGCAGAGGAGGTGAGGCCTGTCCAGGGGTGCATAGGAGGAGAGGTCTGTCCAGGTGGGTGCAGAGGAGGAGAGGCCTGTCCAGGGGTACATAGGAGGAGAGGCCTGTCCAGGTGGGTGCAGAAGAGGAGAGGCCTGTCCAGGGGTGCAGAGAAGGGAGGCCTGTCCAGAGGAGGGGCAGAGGAGGTGAGCCCTGGCCAGGGGTCAGAGGAGGTGAGGCCTGACCTGGGGTGCAGAGGAGGTGAGGCCTGTCCAGGGGTGCAGAAGTGAGCCCTGGCCAGGGGTGCAGAGGAGGGGAGGCCTGTCCAGAAGAGGGGCTGAGGAGGTGAGCCCTGGCCAGGGGGCAGAGGAGGAGAGGCCTGTCCAGAGGGAGCAGAGGAGGTGAGGCCTGTCCAGGGGTGCAGAGGAGGTGAGGCCTGTCCAAGGGTGCAGAGGAGGTGAGGCCTGACCAGGGGTACAGAGGAGGTGAGTCCTGTCCAGAGTATGCAGAGGAGGAGACGCCTGTCCAGGGGTGCAGAGGAGGTGAGGCCTGTCCAGGGGTGTAGAGGAGGTGAGGCCTGTCCAGGGGAGCAGAGGAGGTGAGGCCTGTCCCGGGGTGCAGAGGAGGTGAGGCCTGTCCAGGGGTACAGAGGAGGTGAGGCCTTTCCAGGGGTGCAGTGGAGGAAAGGCCTTTCCAGGGGTGCAGAGGAGGAGAGGCCTGTCTAGCGGTCAGAGGAGGAGAGGCCTGTCCAGGGGGCAGAAGAGGAGAGGCCTGTCCAGGGGTGCAGAGGAGGTGAGGCCTGTCCAGGGGTGCAGAGGAGGTGAGGCCTGTCCAGGGGTGCAGTTAAGGCGAGGCCAGACCAGGGGTGTAGAGGAGGTGAGTCCTGTCCAGAGGATGCAGAGGAGGAGAGGCCTGTCCAGGGGTGCAGAGGAGGAGAGGCCTGTCCAGGGGTGCAAAGGAGGAGAGGTGTGCAGAGGAGGCGAGACCTGTCCAGGGGTGCAGAGGAAGTCAGGCCTGTCCGTGGTGCAGAGGAGTAGAGGCCTGTCCAGGGGTGCAGAGGAGGAGAGGCCTGTTCAGGGGTGCAGAGGAGGAGAGGCCTGTTCAGGGGTGCAGAGGAGGAGAGGCCTGTCCAGGGGTGCAGAGGAGGAGAGGCCTGTCCAGGGGTGCAGAGGAGGTGAGGCCTGTCCAGGGGTGCAGAGGAGCTGAGGCCTGTCCAGGGGTGCAGAGGAGGAGAGGCCTGTCCAGGGGTAAGAGGAGGTGAGGCCTGTCCAGGGGTATGAGGAGGTGAGGCCTGTCCAGGGGTGCAGAGGAGCTGAGGCCTGTCCAGGGGTGCAGAGGAGGAGAGGCCTGTCCAGGGGTAAGAGGAGGTGAGGCCTGTCCAGGGGTATGAGGAGGTGAGGCCTGTCCAGGGGTATGAGGAGGTACAGAACAGTTCATGTGCAAGGACGTTCATTCTCAGCCTCTCTCTGCAGATTGTGAGTCCAGTGAGATCTGGGATAATATGACTCTCTCTCAAGGAGATTTCACACAGTTTTATCTGTTTCAGGGAGAAATACAATGAAAAACAGGGGGTGCAAGTCCAGCGCCCCAGTCTCTAGTGTCCTTGGATCTCTGGACTGACTCTTCCCTGGTCCTGCAAGAGAGGACAAGCCAGGTGTTTAGTCTGGCCTCTCAAAAGGAGCGAGAGCTGGCTCGGTATCCTGGTCCACCAGGTCCCGTCTCCCATCCTGGTCCTCACAAGGCCCTGGCTCGCGTCCTGATCCTCACAAGGCCACGGCTCACGTCCCGGTCCTCACATGGCCCCAACTCACGTCGTGGTCCTCACAAGGCCCATGCTTACGTCCTGGTCCTCACAAAGCCCGGCCCATGTCCTGGTCCACACAAGGCCCTAGGTCATGACCTGGTCCTCACAAGGCCCCGTCTCACGTCCTGGTCCACACAAGGCCCCGGCTCACAGCCTGGTCCTCACAAGGCCCCGGATCACGTCCTGGTCCTCACAAGGCTCCAGCTCACTTCCTGGTCTTCACAAGGCCCCAGCTCACGTCCTGGTCCTCACAAGGCCCCAGCTCACTTCCTGGTCCTCACAAGGCCCTGTCTCATGTCCTGGTCCACACAAGGCCCCGGCTCACGTCCTGGTCCTCACAAGACCCTGGCTCAAGTCTGGGTCCACCAAGCCCTGGCACACATCCTCATCCTCACTAGACTCTGGCTCACATCCAGGTCCTCACCAGACTCCAGCTCACATCTTTGTACTCACTAGACTCCGGCTCACGTCCTGGTCTTCACAAGGCCCCGGCTCACATCCTGGCCCTCACAAGGCCCTGATCACATCCTCTTCCTCACTAGACTCCGGCTCACGTCCAGGTCCTCACCAGGCCACGCCTGAGAGGGAGATCAATTGGTTGTTGGCCCACAATGCCACCTCCAACAGGAAGCAGACATATGCAAATCAGCTTTAGACTTCTTCCAATAGGAGCAGTCCAGCCTGAAGAGCCAATCCAGATCCTTTCTGAACCGGAACAGAAGCAACCCAAGACTGGTTTCAACCTATCTGGGCCTTGACTGTAGGGTGCCGCTTCATTCCAGTGGTGCAGCGAGCACGGGACCCACATCTGGGCTTTGACTGTAGGGTGCGACTTGATTCCAGCGGTGCAGCGAGCACGGGACCCACACATGGGCACACCTGGCGTATTTATGAATAAGACAAATGATGGGTGGGATGTTTGAGTTCATCCCAGGGTCTGGTAATTACTCTGGGACACATCCAAGCACAACCTTCTTGTTCTTGCCCTCCGTTGCACCCCAGCCTGCAGCCAATCAGAGTGTTTTACACAACATTACTTCCAGATGTCTGCTCCAGTAGTCACCGCAGTTCTAACTCTAAGGATTGGCCTGTCTCTCTGTTCCTGATGTTCATCAAACTAACTGAGGCCACGGTGAACAAGCAGCTCACCAAATACCTTGAGTCCCACCAACTTCTGCACAAAGTCCATCCAGTGCTCCAACAGAGCTAAAGCCACGTGGGATACTAGAGACATTATGTATGGGGTGGGGAGGTGGGGCTCTGACTCCACCTTACTATAGAGATTGGAGATGGTGGGTCTTAGGGGAAAGTGCCTGCTTGGTTCTTATCCTTTTTCAAAGATCCGACCCAAGCGGTGGCCTCAGCTAACTTCAGATCAACCCCTAAGACAATTCCCCCTCCCCCGGCTGGTTTTGAGCCCCAATCTTTTCAATCTTTACATGGCCCACTTGGCCAGCCTGATCGCGTCATTCGATATCACCTCTACTCGATGATACACAGATCATTAGGTAGAAGAAAATACACCTGATCGAGTCATTCGATAATCGATATCACATGTACTCGTGGATACACAAATCATTAGATTAGAAGAAAATACACCTGATGGAGCCATTCAATATCACCTCTACTCGAATGTACACAAATCATTGGTTTAGAATTAAATACAGATAAAATGCTAACTAATTTCAGGAGCTGCCGCCAGGAAGTTGCTGATTGGATGAGCTCAATCTCCCTGGCGCTAAACAGTGGAAAAATGGAAATAGTGGTATTTGGGACCGGAGCCTCATGGCACAAGGGTGGCGGCCGGAGTCTTTGGGAGCTCTGCCCACTCCATTCCATCAGGTCAGCAAACTGGGAGTTTGGGTGGACTTGCATCTGTTCCTAAAAGGATACATTAAAATTACCTGCTCCACAGACTTCTGACTGCTGAAAGTTATCAGAAAAATACTTCCATTAATCCCTGCTTTATCTAGGAGGGACCTGGTACTGGTTCTGATTCTATTGAGAATGGACTCCTGCATCACCTTATACGTAGGCATATCTGAATATCGCCTACATAGATTGTTGCTGCTACAAAGACAGCAGCTGGGCTGGTTCTGAGGTTAATAAAATCAAGGTCGATCTCCAACAAACTGGTCAAATTGCAACCGCTTCCTGTCCTAAAAAGATGTCAATATAAAGCACTTTATGTCATAAACGCTCTACAATCAGGGGATTCATTCTTATATGTCCTCGCCTTTTGCCTGGTATCAGCTGGCCAAGTGGTGAGAGCCCATCATGCTTTGCTGCGTAAAGTCTCTAAGTTTATAAAAATCAGAATAGATGGCTGCTCTCCGCCTGTGTTGACTGCAGGTACCTGGAATGGAATGCCGCCCCACCTGCCCTGTGTGCTCACGAAAACATGAGTTCTTTCAGGAAATAACTCAAAACCTTTCTGTTCATGTTCAGGGGCTGTGGGATTTTGATACTTATGTGCTTATACTAGCGCCAGGACACTTCTTTCCCGAACTAGTTTTTCAGTGCTATATTAATTTGCTCTCAAATCCAGTCATAAGCCATCGATCTCTGGGCAACAGATCATTGGCTCCGGGATCTGAAGGTCAGGTGTAGAGTTTTACAAAGCTTATAAATAAATTCCTGCCTGAGGTGATGCGACTCGGCTATCCCTCCTACGAGAGAGAATTGTCTCCCCGTTACAGTTGGGATTTGCCCCACATAAACCCACAGTGGTTCATCTACGGACGGTATTCGCAGTACTGCATTTGGAAAACACACACATGAAGGCTGATGATGCCGATAAGGCATTTGACTCCCTGGAACAGTCTTTTATGATCGAGGCGTGTAGGCGCCTTGGTATGTCAGGGAGTTTGATATCACGTAGGAAGCTGCTGGACACACAGCCTATGGCCTGAGTTTACGTAAATGGGTTTAACTCAGACGCCATTCAGATCACCTGGGGCACTGGGCGGGGACGTCCTCTGTCATCCGTTCTATATACCAGGGACGAACCCTTAGGCCTGTGAACTCCAAGAGAGGTATACTATAACCATACTTGGCTGAAATCTTTTAGACACTGAAACCAAGAAGAAAACACATCTTTATAAATCGACAGGTTTATAGTCACGGTGGCCAGGCCTGGAGGTGGGTTGAGAGTTGAGAAGGTCAGACTACGGGACTTCAGAGTTCAATCGTTTGAAATCCTTGAAGTTAGAGGTTTTCTGGACAGGTCCGCTGTCCTCTGGAGATCTGGTCTTTATTGAAGAGTAGAAAATAAAATATCCTCTTGGAATCAAAACTATCACCAAATAGGTAAAGCCACAATTCAATCCACTCTACTCAATCACATCTACAAAGATTTTTTAATTATACATATATACCACCAAGAAAGAAATTCCACATAACAGCTTTAATATAAAAAAATACAACTCATGTTATTTCCTTTGTACGTAAAAAGGAGCGGGCTATACCGGCTATTAAAGGCCCGCTGAATCGTTAAAGGCCCGAGCCGAAGGCGAGGGACTTTAACGAAACAGCGGGACTTTAATAGCCGTATAGCCCTGCTACGAAGAGCTATAAGGCTATTAGAACATTCTGCCACTAGAGGGCAGAATGTTCTAACAAATTAAACAAAGGGTTCTCGAAGCTCGAGGGGATGGAAATCCCCTCGAACTTCAAGAAGCCTTTGTAGAACATTGGAATGTTGCTCTGCGGGCCTTTACCGGCCCGTAGAAGCAGGGAGCACTCCATTGTCTGCAATGGAGCTCCCAACATTCCAATGTTCTAATAAGCAGTGATTTCATCACGTTGTAGATGCACGGGAGACATTAACTTTAGTGAACGGGTTCCGCATGTATTACATCGCGTTGTCCATCACTCCAAGCCTGCAGTTTCAGTATGGCGTGGCGTGGCGTGGCGTGGCGTGGCGTGGCGCGTCGTTCCTGCCAATACTTTAAAGAAAGAATTAAACAACATATAAAATACGCTTTACACATTATAGGATGGGCTGTAGAGAGTATAAGATCAGTTGAGCATATTTTGCAAAAAGAGAGAATGTGTAAATGCTTCCTGTGCTATCAGATGTAACATTTTTATTAACGGCAATCATACTGTAGCTAGTGTTTACCTTTTTTTTTTAGGTTTCCAAGAAAATACTGCATTCCAGAAGTACAGGTAACAACCTCACCGTAATCTTAAAAATAATTACTCTTTGTCACCAGGAACATCCAGGTTTGTCGGACCCTCGGGTGGGCTGCTCCATTGCCCGCACATATCTAGTGCAGCTCAGTGATGCCAGCACAACTTGAACAGCCTGGAGATCACACAGAGCTCAGCTATAAAAGTCCTGCTTGTTTGGTGTTGGGTGGCAGGAGCTGCCGGGCAGCAAGGATCCCGAAGTGAGTGTCCACATGCCCGTTTGTGGATCGTGTTCGCAACCCAACCCAACCATATCAGTATACTACAATTCTTTGCCGCCTTCACACAATCAAACTGACTCAGGAGTTACAAATTAGCCATGGCGGCTACGGGCCATTGCTTACATTGATGGCCCCACTCAGGTCTCTGGCCCTCTGGACAGCTATCTAAACAGAGGACATGCCCTTTTGAGAAGCTGGTAACTCCAGTGCTTCTTCGAACATTTCTTTTATGGTGGCGCTCCATTTTACGCGACCAACTCTCACGCCAGTCACCTCCTCAACATGGTGCAATGTTTGGGTGACATTCATTACGCGAAGTCCTGAAGCGTGCATAAAGCACAAGCCCGAAACCCATCGACCTATATCTTTCAGGATCAAGACCTAACAAGAAGAACAAACACAGAACTCAAATGTTTTGATAGACCAATGTCATAGTCACAGTTTGATGCGATGTAGTCGTTCACCATAATTGCAGGTCTTTTGTAATTAGGCGCTCCTACCTGGAGACGGTTGTTATGTGGTCACTATTAATAAGGGTTTATTGTCCGCCATTGCGGATACACTGTCTACCTTGATACTTCTTCTTTTCCTTAACCTTTGCGTTGTTATAAAAGTACCAGTGACCTTTATAAGACAAATTGGTAAGCTTTATAATGTTGTCTATCCGTTGTCGCTTTATCTCCTTCTTGTAAAATATGCAAACCAAACTTGAAATAAGTACATTTTGTTGGGAGAATAGCTATTGTTGCCGGTGATTTCTTTCATTGCAGCACAGCAATGTCTCTATTCTTAATTGAACATTGATTATGCGAATAGTATTGATTTAATTCCAGAGTGACTTTTGCACCATTAAGGCGATGAATAATACGTTGACCTCATATTTGAGATGGATCGGTTTATCCTATTAGAGTCCTGTCCTTCGTCGTTGTTTTCTAGTGAGCGGCCTAGGCTGTACAGGATCATACGGGCTTTCTCCCTAGCTTTGCTTCAAAAGTGTTTGCCTTTAGAGATGCTGATATGGAGTGCGGAGGCCAGCAGTTAAGCAGCTCTGAACGAGTGAATGAAATCCATGCTGGTGGTTTGTGCTGGGAACGTGCCTTTTATGTTTATTTCTTCCATCCAGGCTCCTTCAAGGTGAATACATTGTCAGATCAGTGGACAGAGGCACAGAAAGAGTAGGATTTGCCTACTTCTAAACAGTTTAAGTCTGATGAACGCAGAACTACTTTTTCCAAAAGGTTATTACTTGGCCACGTTACATTCTGGTGAATAGTCCATGAGAGTAGGTGCTGTGTACCCCCCAGAGGCAATGTCTATGTGGTAATCAAACTCTTGTGTCATCGGTAGGCTAAGTGTAAGATTTATTCACCACTCACCCAACTGCACCAGGAACGTAACTGCCGGGAACACTCCTGGCAACTCATCAACAACAACATTCCAGGATCCGCTGGAAGGAATCTTTAGTTAAAGACGCATCACCACAATCTAGGCCCATTTTTAAAAGCACAGTTTTACTTACAACTTTAGGATGGTTGTAAATACCTCCAATCTTGGACATAAATGGGGGAGAGGCATAAATGTACTTAGTGATTCCTGAAGCTCACTATTTCACAAATTGTAGGTCAGGGTTAAATACAGAGTCTCCTGGTTGCACTGTTTCCAAGTGCATTAAACCACACATGGGATGGTGGAGATTGTGATGGAGAGGCCGAGGGAATACAACCCCTGGATAATGACCTGTATAGTGGCCCTGTCAAGAAGTAACATTTGGGGGGTCATTAGGATGGCGGGCGGATTGCCCCTGCCAGGCTGGCGGTAGCCACCGCCGGCCTGGCGGGGGCAATCTGCCCACCATCCACACCTAAATGACCCCCGCCATATTAGGATGGCGGGGGGACCGCGGCAGACGGAAAGACCGCCCGCCGCTTTTCCACCCTGGTCGCCTTGTGACCGGGGCAGAAAAGGTCCAATACGGTGGCGGTGTCTAATAGACACCGCCAGCCATATTAACATGGTCTGTTTCAGAAGCCTTTCCGTGGCTGCGATGCCGCCACGGTAAGGCATGCGGTCTTCACTTTGGGGGCCCCCTGTGGGCCCCCAGAGTGAAGGAGAGCTGGGGGGTGCACACGAGGGGAACCTGTTGTACCCCCCCTGCATTTGCATAAACAACGCAGCAGGTACCGCACGATGCCTGCCACTTTTTTTATGCAAATGCATATGTGCATTTTTAGCATTGTGGCGGGCGTGCTGAGAGCACCGCCCACTACAATGCTAAAAATGCAGGATGCGCCCGTCACAGTGGCGGGCGCATCCTAATACCCCTCATGGGAGCCCCGCCTTATGGCGGGCGGCCCCAATCACCGATAGGATGGCGGGCAGACTAAGTTCGCCCGCCATCCTAATGACCCACTTGGTCTGCCTGTGAATTGACCAACTCTTTAAGGGTTGTGTCAAGGGTTATTTTTACATCATTTGCTAGATGTATTGAGCATATTTATAAGTGCCTTCTGACCAATATTTTCATTTAATGCAAAAAGTCAGAAGAAGGTTGACACCTTTTCTTTTAGCCGTGGAGTAAAAGCTGCTTGTTGTAGGGCACTACTGTCCCCACAACCAGTCCATGACACTACTAACTAGAGTAGTTAGTTTCCAGTAACGTGTCCCTGAACACCTACTAGCTCTTCCTTCTATGTTTGTGTTCCTTCGGAGCCCCTCCTTCTCCCCTCGGACCCTCCTAGGATGTTTGGTCTGTGTGTGAAGGCGCTTTCGTGTACTGCATTCATGTGAGGTGCAGAACCCATTTCAGGTGTCTCCCCTGTATCTACATAGCCTCTAAAGTTGTGTGCTGTTCTATAACGTTAGTGACGATCTGCATTCTCTCCTCTCACTATATGCCCCGCCGCTGCTTTTTAGAGTCTCTCCTCATATTGAAATTTTTTGTAAAGCAGATGACCATTGCAGGGAAGATTATAATCTCTCTGATACCACTTGGTACGTAATATCCCACACCTGCCCCAAGAAAAAGCGTTGCACAGTCAATATATCGACGTACCTTAATATCGAGTTTTTTGTATCGTAGGTACAGAATATCGAAAGCAAGAATATGGGTGACCAGAATATCGACCTTAAGGTAAGGAATATTGTTTTATTTAATATCGATGTAAGTAATAATGTTAGCAAAAATATAGTTGTAAATAATATCGAGATTTATATTAGTGTTATGTATTTAAGTATGTATTTTAAATGTATGCGTTTAATATTTTTTGTATGTATGAAATGTTTAGAAAATCTTAAAATATTTTTAGGTAGATTTTGCGTTTTAGTATTAGAGCGGGTTGTGGGTTTAAAGGGGAATAGGGTGGAAAGCAATTTAATTATATTAAATTAAATAATTATTTTTGTTAAATATAAATTAATTTTAATAAAATTTTGCATTGTAGTATTAGAGCAGGCTGTGGGTTTATAGGGGAAGAGAGTGGGAAGTAATTTAATTATATTAAATAATAATTGTTAGTAAATATAAATTAAGTTTAATACAAATTTGCATTTTAGTATTAGAGCGGGTTGTGGGTTTATAGGGGAATAAGGTAGGAAGTAATTCAATTAAATTAAATATTATTTTTCATTAAATATAAATTAATTTTAATAAAATATTGTGTTTTAGTTCTGTTGCGGTTTGTGGGTTTATAGGGTAATAGGGTGGGAAGTAAATTAATTATAATTATTTAATTAATGTTTTTATTTAATTGTATTTATTATTACTGTATTGTTAATTAATAATTGCCAATTATTTTTTTATGGCTTTATTAATTAATAAGTATATTAATGATACATAATTAGTTAATAATTGTATTTATGGTTATTGACAATTACATTATTGTTTATTAATTAAGAATTGGTCATTCATTTTTATTAATTGATTAATCTTTAATTATATTAATTTTTTTAAGAAAAATATGTGTAGCGTGGTGTGTGTTTATAGGGGAATAGGGTGGGAACTCATTTATTATAATTAAGTAATTATTAATTTAAATTAATTATTATTTAATAATTACTTATTGTTAAATAATTATTAATTGGTAATAATTTGTAGTGTATTTATAGAGGAATAGGGTGAGATGTAATTTAATGTTAATTACATAAACATTTCGTTAATTGTATTGATATTTATTCATAATTATTTTTAATGAAGTTTTTCAAATGTTATTTTTATTAAAATATTAAAATAATAATTGTTTAAAATGTACGCCATCCAACATTTTCCCTACTGTTGCACTCTCTGGAGTGGGAATAGTAATTTTAACCCCAACGCTATCCAACACTTTCCCTACTTTTGCACTCACTGGAGTGGGAATAGTCATTTCAACCCCTACGCTATCCAACACTTTCTCTACGGTTGCACTCTCGGGAGTGGGAATAGTAATTTTAACCCCTATGCTATCCAACACTTTCCCTACTGTTGCACTTGCTGGAGTGGGAATAGTAATTTTTACAGTTACGCTATCCAATACTTTCCCTACTGTTGCAGTTGCTGGAGTGGGAATAGTCATTTTTACAGTTACCCTATCCAACACTTTCCCTACTGTTTCACTCAGTGGAGTGGGAATAGTAATTTTATCCCCTACGCTATCCAACACTTTCCCTACGGTTGCACTTGCAGGAGTGGGAATTGTAATTTTAATCCCTACACTATCCAACGCTTTCCCTACTGTTGCACTCACTGGAGTGGAAATAGTAATTTTAACCCCTACGCTATCCAACGCTTTCCCTACGGTTGCACTTGCTGGAGTGTGAATAGTAATTTTTACAGTTACGCTATCCAATACTTTCCCTACTGTTGCACTTGCTGGAGTGGGAATAGTAATTTTAACCCCAACGCTATCCAACACTTTCCCTACTTTTGCACTCACTGGAGTGGGAATAGTCATTTCAACCCCTACGCTATCCAACACTTTCTCTACGGTTGCACTCTCGGGAGTGGGAATAGTAATTTTAACCCCTATGCTATCCAACACTTTCCCTACTGTTGCACTTGCTGGAGTGGGAATAGTAATTTTTACAGTTACGCTATCCAATACTTTTCCTACTGTTGCAGTTGCTGGAGTGGGAATAGTCATTTTTACAGTTACCCTATCCAACACTTTCCCTACTGTTTCACTCACTGGAGTGGGAATAGTAATGTTAACCCCTACGCTATCCAACACTTTCCCTACGGTTGCACTTGCTGGAGTGGGAATTGTAATTTTAATCCCTACACTATCCAACACTTTCCCTACTGTTGCACTCACTGGAGTGGAAATAGTAATTTTAACCCCTACGCTATCCAACGCTTTCCCTACGGTTGCACTTGCTGGAGTGTGAATAGTCATTTTTACAGTTACGCTATCCAATACTTTCCCTACTGTTGCACTTGCTGGAGTGGGAATAGTCTGATCCAGTAGAGAGCCGCTGTCGGGTGACGGAGACATACTGATGCAAGGAGGAAGGGCCGCGGGAGCCGCGAACTGTAGGTGACGCGGAAAGTGTGTATCGGCCGAAAACGGCCTAAAACGACCCAAAAATCGGCCGTAAACCGAGCCGCGGAAGCCCTTGGCCCCGGGATCAGCCCTGGAACCAACCGCGACTGTGCTGAGGGCGACTTTTTGCTGACTGCCGCAAAAAGCCTGATACAGCAGAATGCTGACTGTTTGTCAGGAGTGAGTCCTCCAGGGTGCGGAAACAGTGGAGAAACGTTGAGCTTCTACACAGAAGCATCTTTGGAACATTGCCAAGGCAGAGCTAAAGCAAATCGAAGGAGGAGGAGTCACACGCCATCACTGTTGCAGCCCACGCCCGCCTTTGCCGGTCAGTTTGTTTGCGGCTTGCACCGCCCCCGCCTGCCGCTACTCACTGCCGCTACTCACTGCTTCCCACTGTGTGCAGCCCGCAACCTGCCTGGCACCCCTTCCCTGCCGTTACACGTCCACTGCCTTCTGGATTGGACCGGACTGGATAGTACGTGTTGCAGTGCAGGTCGCCAGCAGTGCCAGCGGTGGAGGCTAACTCCGGAGCTTCAGAGGTGAGGTGAGGTGAGAGCTGCGAGGGGGGCTTGTGAACTGCGGCACGGGTGCGCACTTAGCGTGCTTTGTCAATTTCCAAGGAGCTGGGGCCAGGACTTGTGGAGTGCCAGGAGCGCCAGAAGTTTATATAAGTGGGAGAGTGCAGGAAAATGAGCGTGCTCTCCCTACTGGAGGACACAAAGTCCCGTGTAGTGCCCGGAAGCACCCGCGTAGTTGCCCCAACTAGGTTGGGTTCAGCCTGTGGAGCCCCAGTGTGCCCTGCTCCTGTTCTGTTTCTGCCGCCACTTTTTTTTTCTTTTGCATTTTGCGCCTGCGCTCTTGGACTCATTCTGCCCATGCCCACTGCAATATACCGTCACATACTGTCATATACTGCCGAGGATTGATGTCCACATTACCGTGCCTTAGACGCTTATAATTACTTGCCACCCACTTACCACCTAGAGGAGGAGGAATCAGGGAAAGGGTGGCGGCGAAGGCAGTATTAAAAATAAATTAAATAAACTAGAAAATAAAACCACTGGCTCTCTCGCGGTCAGACTCGTAAATTAAAAACAGTCCCCAGTATTGGCAAACCAACCGGTGCAGGAAATGGTACAGGCTCTAGACCAAAGCCATCAACAAAGGGGCGAGCGCGGTTGGAATCTACCGCCACAGTGCAATCATCAACTTCAAACCCACATTTAACAAATAAGTCAATCTGCAAATTCTTTATGCCATCAACGCCAATGCTAACGCCAACAACGCCAACGCTAGCGCCATCAATGCCTGCCCAAAATCAACTAGAAAAAGTTTGTTATACAGCAGGGCATTAGTACACTCAACACCACAAACTGCTAATGGCCCGGATTGCAGAACAGGGAGTCCAGACAGTGAGACACCGCTACCCTATGGGATTAGCATTGGAATGGAGAAAGACGGGTTAGAGCTGGGAGACTCTGAAGTCTTTAAAGCAGTCACACAGCCAGAGTGTTCGGGCACGCAGGAGAAAAGGCTTGAAGCCTTAGTCTTAGACCTTCCTTTGCTTGGGGAGAAAGAGCAAGATATAATGGGGCAAGTACATTAAGAAATATTGGAAATCTCATCGGTTTTAGAGCACATGGAAGTGCCGAGAGGGCCACGAGAGGAAACAAGTCAGGGAAAATTGTAAGTTTTGGAAATATCGCCAACATTGGAGCAAACAAATAGACTCAGCCAACAAATGCGTGCAGAAGGTAAAACAAATGTACAGGCTGGGGCAAGGACAACCAGTATAATTTGTCTCAGTCCCCAGCCCTGATACGAAGTTCATCAATAACTCAAAGCTTTGTTCTGGATCAAAATTCACTCTTGCTGCAGGAGAAACAGAAAGAGAATAGTCTTTCAGGAAATCAGAATTTGCCACCGAAACAAAATGCACACCCCACAATGGATGTTTTAACCAAAATTCTCTGCTATCCTCAATAAATTCTACATTAGCAACAACCACACGGCAAACGCAAAAATTGAAAACTCAAATGGAAACTATACAGGCTCTTGCAATAGCCATGATTAACATCGAAACTAAAATCAACCTCTTAGACGAAAAAATGGAGTCGTTGAGGCTGCAACCAACTGCCAGGTGCTCATACCTTCCAATTGTAGAGAAACTTTGCCCTCTGCATGAAGTGCTAACATCCATCATTATAGAACTAAAGCATAGACAAGAGGGAACTATGATTCAGAGCCTACAAAGAATATACGAAGGGTCTGCAAAACATGGCACACAAAATAGTACGAATAGTCCGGTAGGCGTAACAAACCCCCCATATCAATCAATCAATCAATCATGCCATTTGTATAGCGCACTACTCACCCGGGAGGGTCTCAAGGCGCTTGGGGGGAGGGGTATGCTACTGCTCGAGCAGCCAGGTCTTGAGTTGTTTCCTGAAGGCGAGATGGTCCTGGGTCAGCCGAAGGTGGATGGGGAGGGAGTTCCAAGTCTTGGCAGCCAGGTAAGAGAAGGATCTTCCTCCGGCGGTGGCTCTTCGGATGCGTGGTACGGCTGCGAGGGCGAGGCTGGTGGACCGTAGCTGGCGGGTGGGCGTGTAGAAGGTCAGGCGGTCGTTGAGGTACTTGGGGCCCAGGTCGTGGAGAGACTTGTGTGCGGGGGTGAGGAGCCGGAACGTGTTGATCCTCTTGTCGACGGGGAGCCAGTGCAGGTTCCTCAGGTGGCTGGAGATGTGGCTGCGTCGGGGGACATCCAGGATGAGTCGGGCGGAGGCGTTCTGGATGCGCTGGAGTCCACTCTGCAACACTGTGATCTTTCACTACACACTATGACACTGTACTCCACCAAATCCTCCCTACGGCACTCTACTCACCCACTCCACTCTACAACACTGTGATCCTTCACTCCAGTCTACGAAACTGTACTCCAACAATTCCTCTCAACGGCACTCTACTCCCCCACTCCACGACACTGTTTTCCTTCACTCCACTCTACAACACTGTACTCCAACAAATCTGGAGTCTTTTCTGTAGCTTGGCTGTGGTTCCGGCGTAGAGGGCGTTTCCGTAGTCCAGTCGGCTGGTGACGAGTGCCTGGGTGACAGTCTTCCTGGTCTCGGTCGGGATCCAGCGGAAGATCTTGCGAAGCATACGCAGGGTGTTGAAGCACGATGAGGAGACGGCGTTGACTTGTCTGGTCATCGAGAGGGAGGGGTCCAGGATGAAGCCCAGGTTGCGTGTGTGGTCGGTTGGCTTGGGTGCGGTGCCCAGGGCTGGGGGCCACCAGGAGTCGTCCCAGGCGGAGGGCAAAGAACCCAGGATGAGGACTTCCGTCTTGTCCGAGTTCAGTTTCAGGCGGCTGTCCTTCATCCACTCGGCGACGTCTTTCATCCCTTCGTGTAGGCAGGTTCTGGCGGTGTCGGGGTCTCTGGTGAGGGAGAGGATCAGCTGGGTGTCGTCGGCGTAAGAGATGATGTTGAGGTTTTGCTGGCGTGCGATGGCTGCGAGAGGTTTCATGTAGATGTTGAAGAGGGTGGGGCTGAGTGAAGATCCTTGCGGGACGCCGCAGATGACTTCGGTGGCCTCGGAGCGAAACTGGGGGTGGCGGACTCTTTGTGTTCTTCCGGCGAGGAACGAGATGATCCACTCCAGTGCCTTCTCTTGGATACCGATGTTGCTGAGGCGCTGGACTAGGGTGCGGTGGCAGACCGTATCGAACGCAGCGGAGAGGTCCAGGAGGATGAGGGCCACTGTTTCCCCCTTGTCGAGCAGGGTCCGGATGTCGTCGGTGGCTGCGATGAGGGCGGTCTCGGTGCTGTGGTTGGCTCTGAAGCCGGACTGCGAGGGGTCGAGGGATCCGTTCGTCTCGAGGAAGGCGGTCAGCTGTCTGTTGACGATCTTCTCGATGACTTTAGCAGGAAAACGGAGGAGCGCGATGGGGCGGAGGTTTTTGAGATCGGTGGGGTCTGCTGTAGGTTTCTTCAGGAGGGCGCTGATCTCGGCGTGCTTCCAGCTCTCCGGGAAGGTGGCGGTGTTGAAGGAGGCATTGATGATGTTCCGGAGTTGGGGTGCGATGGTGGAGTCGGCCTTGTTTAAGACGTGGTGTGGGCAGGGGTCGGTCGGTGATCCGGACTGGATGGTGTTCATCGTGCGGGCTGTGTCTTCGGTGGTCACCGTGGTCCAGGTGCGAAGGGTGGCGTTGGGGGGTGTTGGTTCGAAGGTTGGGTGCGTGGGTGGGGCGGCGAAGCTGTTGTGGATGTCGGCGATCTTGCGGTGGAAGAACGTTGCGAGGGAGTCGCAGAGGTCTTGTGACGCAGTGATGTCGTTGGTGCCGGTGCTGGGGTTGGAGAACTCCTTGACGATAGTGAAGAGCTCTTTGCTGTCGTGGGCGTTGTTGTCCAGTCGTTCCTTGAGGGATTTCTTCTTGGTGGTGCGGATGAGCTGGTGGTGCTTGCGGGTAGCGTGTTTGAGGGCGGTCATGTTGTCGGTGGTCCGGTCGAGGAGCCAGGCTTTCTCGAGGGTGCGGCAGGTCTTCTTGGAGTCCTTGAGGTCGTCGGTGAACCAGGATGCCTTCTTGCTTCTGGGTCTGCTGGGAGGGTTCTTTAGTGGCGCGAGGTCGTCGGCGCAGGCGGTCAGCCACTGTGTGAAGTTGCGGGCTGCTTCGTTGGGGTCCGTTGTGTTGGCGGGTGGGCTCTGGCTGAGGGAGGTGGTGAGCTGGTCTGCGGTGATCTTGCTCCAATTCCTGTGAGGTACCTGTTGCGGGTGGTGGTGGGTCGTGGATCTTTTGAAGCTGAAGTGGACGCACCAGTGGAGTCCGGTGGCGTGGCTGAAGGTGATGTACTTGCTGGAAGAGAAGACGGGATCAAGCGTGTGGCCGGCGTAGTGGGTGGGGGTGTTGACCAGTTGCTTGAGTCCGAGGTTGGCGAGGTTTTCCAGCAGGGCGATGGTGTTGCCGTCCTTGTTGTTCTCCAGGTGGAAGTTGAGGTCCCCGAGGAGGATGTAGTCAGTGGAGGGGAGGGCGTGCGGGCTGATGAAGTCTGTGATGTCTTCGCTGAATTGTGTGCGTGGTCCCGGGGGTCTGTAGACGAGGGTGCCTATGAGGGTCGTCTTAGGGTCGGTGTGAATCTGGAAGTGGAGATGTTCGGCTGCGGCGAAGGAGTCGTTGGCGTCGGTCGTGATGCAGATGGTGTTCCTGTGGACGATGGCGATGCCACCTTCGGTCTGGTTGATGCGGTCCCTCCTGATGATCTTGTACCCGTCCGAGATGGCGATGGCGATGTCGGGTGCAGAGGAGGCGTTCATCCAGGTTTCCGTGAGGAAGGCGACGTCCGGTGATGTAGCGTCGAGGAGGTTCCAGAGTTCCACGGCGTGTCTGTGTACAGAGCGGGTGTTGATCAGGATGCACTTGAGGTGGTTGCTGCTGGTGTTTGTCTTGGCGGGTGCGGGGCAGGTTTGGAGGCAGGTGAACTTGCAGGTGCAGCAGGTGAAGGGTCCGTGGGTGCGTCTCGGGGTGGCTCGGCAGCATGCGTGGGTCCGGCCGGCATTGAGTGCGTTGAGAGTGGCGGCGTCGTAGGTCAGTCGGGTCGTCTTGCCTTGGCAGGGAGGGCCAGGGGTCCTGGTGCTGGGCGCGGGCCAGGCGCGGACGGGCGCAGACGGGCTTACCTTTGGCGCACCTTCGGCGCTCAATCGGCGCTCCCGCTGCGCCCGTCCGCTGCGCGCGTCCGCTGCATGGTCGCTCTAGGGGCGTCATAAGTAAGGAGCCGGGAGGGAGGAGCAGCTGGGTGGCGGGAGCGGGGCGGCGAATGGAATTACAGGGGGGCGGGGCCGCAGGGAGGCAGCGGCGGGAAATTCCAAGAAGCAGCGGGCAATTCCCAGGAGCAGCGGGAAATTCCCAGGAGCAGCGGGAAATTCCCAGGAGCAGTGGGCAGCGAGCGAAGGAATCTGCAGGCAGGAGGCGGCAAAGGCAGGCAGGAGCGGCAGCAGTGAGTGGGGCGACCAAGCCCTGTGAACTGAAATTGGAGTGAGTACTGTAAACAATCCAGAGGGAAAAACCGGCTTAGCAGAAATTATTTCGACATTAATGAACATACAAGTCAGTAAACCAATTTTGTGCTCACTAGCTTTGCTGTCACCATCAGTTTCCCGACATAGCACAACATCTTTTGAGGAATCTATAATTAATGAGAACATACATGGCAATAACAGTGGGACAACAAAATTAGTGCATACCACAGAACCAAGTAAAAACCTTTCGAGAAGTGCGAAGAAACGTCTGAAAAAACAGGCAAAAAACTTAAAACAAGAAAGAAAGCACAACGGTCTTACAACTGGGCGCCAGAGAATCCATTGGTGCTCGACCCAAAAAAACACCTGCAATACAAGTGCCCACACAAAAGAACCTGGAACCACAGAAACTTTTCCCAGATTTTCAAAGGGGAAGCCTGGTGAAACATCAAATAATACCAAATAATCCTATACCCCAACCAATTGTGAACGGACCGGCCAACAACAAGGAAGAGCAGCCACAACACAAATTAGAAGTGAGTCCGCCATTGGTCTGTACAGGCAGTCTGAGTATGGTACAGCATGAAGAAAGCTATAGGAACATTCAGCAGACAGCACTAGACAGAGAAATGATATTACCCATATCAGTGAATAACAGGGAGTTTCAGGGGTCCCAAGAAACTAATAACGACCACGAAGTATCTCCAACAAAAAAGTGACTATTTGCCGCATATTCACTCGCGGCCAGCCAACCAGCACAAGGGTTTAAAGAGGAGAAGAATAATATAATCATTTTTACACCTGAATACACATCACGGGGAAGTCTGGACGCATTAAACAGGTCCAAGATTCTGCAAATTTTTCATCATATCCCAGAGCTCTCTACCATCTCCAGTGAAGACCTTACCGAAGTTCAATTTATAATCTTGGACAACAATACAACCAGAGAGTCAACGATAATAATATGGACTGACGGCTCGTTTGTACAAAAAATTATGAAAGAAAAAGAAAGGTTCGCAAACTGGGGGATTAATGTCCACACTGCAGAAGAAGAGAAATATCCATTTATGCTAAAAAGAGGAAATCCAACACTGCGCCCAAGAAAGTCCATTCTAAAACGGACAAATTATGTTCCTCGCACAACAGCATACCCCAACATAAAAATTCAGGGGCATATTACCAAGCAATAGCGATAATTATCGCTATTGCTTGGTTAGAGAGAAAATTTTACCGCTAAGCTGCAGCGATTTTTGCTGCAGATAAACCTTGGTATTACTAAGGTTTATCGCAAATGCGATAAAAAACGGCCGCAATGCATGAATATCGCTGAAAAGTCAGCGATATTCATGCATTATCGAGCTAATGCTCTTAGCCATGTTATCCACCTCCCATTGGATAACATGGCTAAGAACTGCTCAGGGGCAGGTGTTAGCTTTTGTAGATATTCGCGCTTTGCGTGAATATCTTCAAAAGTTGGTAATAGGAGATAGCGATGTTAGCAACTGTTTCCAGTCGCTAACATCTTGGCAAGCCCACTTTGCATGTCATTAGTGATAAATATCACTGACATGCAAAGTGGTGCCCAAGATGGTCGCTATCTCCTACTAGCTGTCGCTAACTGGTGTTAGCGACAGCTAGGTAATAGGGAGATAATTTTATCTCCGCTTTCTTGGCTTTTAAAGCCAAGAAAGCGGAGATAAACCCCCTTGACAATATACCCCAATTCAGTTTTTGCCTGAGTCCGCTCAAACAAAGCGCACGTGCTCCTAGCACACAAGGAAATGGTTGCCTGAGCAATAAACCAGGCAACTTGCTCAAAGTAATCTCCTGGAATGTCTACGGGCTAAAAGCCTCACTACATAATAAGGAAGCATTTGAATTCATGCAGTCAGGGGACTTGTTATGTCTGCAAGAAACTTGGTCGCTCACCCCAATGGCTATACCAGGCTTCATGGAATTTCAACAGCCGGCAAAAAAGCGTAACATATTTGGAAGACCCTAAAAATTATCTTTATGAAAGCAAATAATTCATGGAGCAACGGCCTGAAAACTGCCTGCACTGCATTACAGCTTGACATGACCAAACTGAATAACAGGGAGTTTCAGGGGTCCCAAGAAACTAATAACGAAACATGCATTGATGGACTGGACAAAGGCCCCTCTGCCCTCAGAGAACAAAGGATTTTGGGGTATAAATATTGGGACCCTGATCCCATGAAATTAGATCACTTTGGACTACAAGAAGAAACCTTTACTGAGGAGAGGAACCTGAAGAAACTGAGGAGAGACTATTCCCAAGCTGAAGTGCTGCTTGGGGAATTGGCCTGCAGTGGTTGCCTTACTGCCAAAGGAAGGAGAAAGGTACTTTGTGTACTTTGCTTTCAACTTGTGAAGGATCTCCAAGGGCTTGGAAAAGAGCTTGCCTCCTGCTGAAGTATCAGGGACAACAGACTTCACCCCCCCAGCTCCCCAGAGTTCTTGTGGAAGTGCCTGCTGCTGTTTTGGGCCTTCTGAGGAACTGTGTGAGGCAAGGAGCTGGAAGCACGTCTCAACGAGAAGAAGCGTGTCACTGTCGCTGTGCCTGCGGTCGCAACTCTGAAGGAGGGTGTCGCCGCTGGAACTGTCACACTGCACCGCATCGGAGAGAAGCGTGCCGCAACGAAGAGGAAGCGTGTCGCCGTTGCTGCCGTCGCACCTCCGAAGGAGGGTGTCGCTGCTGTAGTTGTCGCACTGCACCGCATCAGGAGAAGAATCTCTCAACGAGGTCGGAGCGTGTCGCCGTCGCTACGCCTGCCGTCACAACTCCGAAGGAGGGTGTCGCTGCTGGAACTGTCGCATTGCACCGCATCGATCAAGAGCACCTCGCATCCCGGCGAAGCGCGCCGCCATCGGAGCTGCTGCCGTCGCATCTTGGATGTCGCCGCTGTGGTTGTCGCATCGAGCGAAAGCTTCACGCTTCGTGGGAGAAGAGCATCGCCTCTGGAACTGCTGCCGTCGCATCTTGGATGTCGCCGCTGTAGCCCATCAAACTGAGAACTTCTCGCATCCCTGAGAAGCGTGCCGCATCTGGAAGATCTTCACGTCTTTATTTCTTTGTATCTAAACTTTGCCACATTCCCATCGCCGCGACACTGCTTGTCGTGGAAGCGCAACGCAACTTAAGGTACATTGACGCAGAGTGTCGCATCTAAAAACTGAACTGAGCTAAGCTTAAATCTACCATCTTAAAGTAATCATAGTGTGTATTTCTGTCGTTTATGGTATTGTGGTAACTCTATATAAAACTTACTTATTTTTTATATAAAACCTGTGTGGTGTCCATTTGTAGTGTTGTCACTGAGTTACTGTATGTGGTCACAACTGCTTAACTTACAACGCCTCTGAAATAAGCCTCGACTGCTGGTGCCAAGCTGCCAAGGGGGTGAGCAGGGGTTATTTTAGAAGTGTAATCCCCCTTATCCTGACTACAGGAGAGGGTCCCTACTTATCACAAGTACCTACCTTTGCCAACTACAGATCCCCAAATCTAACAACTTCGATTTCTATTACTAAGAGAATGAGGGATCTGTAGGACAATTTGGGAGGCCTAAAAGGCGGTAATTCAGGGGGAGGCCCTGGCTCAAATGACGGGATCATGAAAGGAGAAGGTGGATAGGTGAGATATTGCAGTTAGAGGGGAAACTTTGGGTGCAAAAGTCAGAAGAGGTACAACAGGCTTTGCGCCTTAAAATCAAGGAATATACCGACTTATCCACTGACGCAGCCTGGACTCAACATAGAGCCACACTTAGCAGCATTTACGACGTAGGAGACAAGGCTGGAAAACTCCTAGCCTTCAATTCAACCCAGATCTTTTGACTGGGTGTGAGTGTTTGATTGATTCAGATGCCCCGTCCATCACCACCCCCTTTTGTACCGCTTTTGGCCACCATAAGTGTGGCAGTGTATGCTCAGACGTGAGTCCCTTGCTCACTTTGCCACTGGATTCAAGCAAGCCGGGCTGAAGACGGCTGGAATGCCAGAAACCGGTCCTCGGAAGCTTGTTTCCGGTCCAGGGAAGACATGGCTTGGCAGTTCGGGCTGGACTGTTCCCATGAGGCACAGGGTCAGACTGATTTGCATATAGCCATGTCTGAACTGGGGTGGCAGAGTGGGCTAAAGAACGGAGATGGATTCAACCCAGATCTTCTGACTGGGTGTGAGTGTTTGATTGATTCAGATGCTCCGTCCATCACCACCCCCTTTTGTACCGCAAGTCTATTCCTGGGCACTGTAAGTGCAGTGCTGCCATTAAGATTATATAGCGCTGTGAGTTTGTCATTACGAACTCCACAGCACCATAATGGCTACACACTGATGCCAGTGTGGGATTTAATGTAAAATGCACAACAGAGGGCATCTTAGAGCTGCCCCCAGGAACTCGACCAACTCCTAGTGACTTGACTGAGTGGCTGCTTAGGCTGCCACCACCAGACATGTTTCTCGATCCCTGGGTCGAGAGCTTGCTGCTCTCGGAGGCCTGAAACAATGCACATCCTGGGAAGAGGTGCCAAGCTTCCTCCCCCAGGATGGGCAACTCCACCCCTAAGTTGGGGGAGGCGAGGAGAAGCACAACTTTGAGTCCCTGCCATCTTGAGGATCGGGGGACCCAGCCAACCAGGGACAGGCTTCAGCCCCACTCCTACTGGAGAGTGGCAGAATAGGGGGTGTACCCACCCCAGGGAAGGGACCCATTGATCTTTGCCCTTTACCTACCTGTAACACCACTAAATTTAGTATTCAGGGGCAGACTGAACCTTCCTTCCTCAGATCCAGCAACAACAAAAAAGAAGAGAAGAAGGACGAGAAGCCACGCAGAACTAACAAGAGGATGACACCCACTGACTTGGCCCCAGCCCTACAGGCCTGTCTCCCCTCTAACCCGCTCCTGAGAAACCCTGGCGAGTCCAGCAGCCAGCAACCTCAGAAACCCCGAAGGACCTGCCTGCCTTCACTTTCAATACTATTTCTCCTGTGAACACCAAACGTGTTTAAACTGCAGCTTCTGGTGCCAGCCAGAATCCGAGATACCAGCCCACTCCGCACCCACCAAACACGGCCCGAGCTCGAGTGGAAAAACACCACAAGGTGGTCCCCCCGGCGATCCTGATCCGAGATCCGGCGACCCCTGACCTGCCTCAAGCCTCCAGATGACTCATGCAGCATCAATCCAGAGGACCCCCCCTACCCCGACCAAAGCAGGTAAGAAAATCCGACGTCCAAAGGCACCCCTACACCCGACACCCCATGGCCTTATGTGCCTAACCCAATGGTTCCTAACCCACCCTCAACATCCCAACTTACCCCTCGAAGTGGTGGTCGCTCCTGGAAGATCCTCGTCCATGAGCCTGCAGTTTTTCTTTGTCCCGGAGAATCTCCATTGAAATCAACAGGGCACCCGACCTTAAAACAGCCCCCTGCGCCCGGCCACCCTAGTACCGCTGAGGGTGCACCTTTGGTCCCCAACTTGCCCTGAGCGAAACCATAGGAGCTTTTCTCCCACAATCCCGTGGCCTGCTTGCCAGCCGCCACCAAACGGAGTCCCCCCTATCCTCCATAGGATAACATTGGGCCTCAACACTCTGCACCCAGCCATCTAGTGACGCTGAGGGTGAAACAACAGTGCATCACTGACCCTGGGAGACCCCCTGAGTCTAACCCCAGAACCTTAACTCCCACAATTGATTACTTACCTGAGCAACGTTAACCTGTTTTCCCTCCATACCATGGACACCTTTTCCCCAAAATGTTTCTAAGTGTGGAGTTTTGAAACCTAAAAATATTTGTTTAAATCGCACAAATAGCCAAAACGTGTTTACTTACCTGTTACGAGGAAATGTCCCAGTGCTGAATCTAGGTATCCAGCACGGAGTTAGAAAAGTAACGTGAAAAGTAACTTACCAGCAATTTATTGTAGAAGCCCATTCATTTCAATGTACTGCTCCAAAAAGTTTCCAAGTGTGGAGTTTTGAAAACTGAAAATATTCTTTAGAAATCATGCGAATAACCAAAACTTAATTACTTACCTGTTTCTAGGAAATGTACCAGTGCTGAATCTAGGTATCCAGCACTGAGTTAGAAAAGTAACGTAAAAAGTAACGTATCTGCAATTTACTGAAAAAGCCTATTCATTTCAATGTACTGTATTTGCTAAGTGTTGCATACTACTGCTCCCCTGTAAATCAAACAAAGTACAATTTCTACTGCCCACTTGAACTGTGTTCATACAAGTAAATTATTACTGCAAAGTATTTTTTATGCTTACCTGTGCCAGGCTTGCTTAGTTCTAACAATACAACAACAGTATATTTTTTATACAAAAACAATTGGCCTAGAATTCAGTTCTTGAGTGAGTGAGACCATTTGCTGACTGAGTGTGTACATCAAATGCTTAACACTGTCCTCTGATACTGCCTTACTGCTCGACCAAGCTACCACTTTAGAGAGTAAGGTTCTATCTAACTTTAACCTCTGCCTACCTCTAGAGACCCTTGGACTCATTTCTATCTGGAAATAATGCTAATTTACTGGATGTCCATATCACAGAGGACGATTGGGTACATCATTTCGAGGGTATCTTCCAGTCGGATTCCCCGCCAACTGAGGGGCAGGAAAGGGTGGAAGGCAAGTCAGAACTTATTTTCACCACACAAGGTCTGTCTAAAAACAAGGCCCCGCGCCAGATGGGATCCCGCCAGATCTCTACATCGCCCATGTAGAAACCTGGGTGCCTGTGCTCACAACTGTTAGCAATGCTGCAGTCCAAGTTGTCCGCTCGGATTCTTGGGCTTTATCGATTATAGTCCCGGTATTTAAAAAGGGAGATCGGTACAGCACCTATTGTTATAGGCTCATTTCTCTTCTGGACTCTGTGGTGAAGGTGGTGGGCCACATGGTACTTGACACACTTGTATCTTGGGTTGATGAAAACAACTTCTTATCCGATATCCAATAAGGATTTCGCTCAGGTCGTTCCATAGTGGAACAGTGTTTAAACCTGTACATGGTTCTGAACAAATACACTGTGGCTCGTTAAAGCCCCATATACCTAGCCTTCATGGACCAGTCCTCAGCATTCCACTGTGTTAATAGGTCCAAGCTGTAGCAGTTGATGTCCTCTATTTGCATTGACAGTAACATCATTTTATTTCTGAGGGATCTTCACCGTGATTCAACTGCGGTTGTCCGCTATTCAAAGGTTCTGAAAGTGTCCAGTCAGCTTGACTTCAAGGGAGTGGTGTGTCAGGGGTGCATTTTAGCACCCTTTCTTTTTAACCTATATATTAATTCCTTAGAAAAGGCCCTTTCGGCCACAAATGCTGATTGTCCCCAGGCAGGCAAGCGTAGCCTGCCACTCCTATAGGAGGGCAGCAAGGGGCCTAAAACTTCTTCTGAATTCTTTTGTCCTTTTTATGGAGGACTTGGACCTTTCATTTAATCATGCCAAGTTGTTCATTATGCAGGTAGGACATCGTAAAGCTAAGCATTTCACTTTTAAACTCGGACTTTCGTCAATGCCGAAGACCAATGTTTTCTCCTATTTGGGAGTTGTGTTTGACGATTCCCTCAGTTGGTGCCCTTTGCTTACTTGGAAGAAAGGGGAGCTAGGGAAAGCTTTAGCAGCTGTTTTTAACTTTGCCAACAGAGTCGGAGGGAAGCCAATAGAGGCTCTATTGAAGATATACGAAGCAAAAAATATATCAAAGGTTAGTTATAGGCGTGAGATATTGGGCCACATTGGGGTAGGGGCAGTGCAAAGTGCTGAAAACTCTTTCCTGCGACGGCCCTTTCTGTCCCACAAAGCACTCTGTTTTATGTCGTGCACGAAGAATTGGGGATGCCTTTCCTCTCAGATTTACTGACTTTCCGTCCCCTGGATTTGTGGCCTAATATTTGGGCTAAGAAAATACACTCAGCAAAGACGTCCTATGGGAATGCCTTTCACTTGACCATGTCTCAAGCATCCGATGCCTCCAGTGTGTAAGAGTTGGCCTCTCTAGGGTAGGTAAGAACTATTCGTGAACCCTAAGCGCATATGTAAGAGGGACCTTTCTCTGGTCAAAGAGTGTTTTTTAAGAATGAGCCGCTAAGATAGATTGTGTTAAAAACTGTACCAACCACCGAATCTTATCTTCTAGGGCTTAAAAGCATCCATGATCGTTTTCTATTGACCCGGTTTCGGCTCAGCCTCTTCCATTACCTCATGGCACACCCTCGCGGCTTCCACAGAGGCCAGTGCCTCATGCCCTGTGGCTGTAACAGTGAGTCTCCTCAGGACATGATGCACTTTATAATGTTTTGTAGTGTTTATGCTGTCCCTAGAAAGTTATTTATTATTTCCATTCACAAAAAAGTGGGTTTTAGGCGGGTAAGACCAGCTCTTATCTTTTTACAGTTCCTCTCTAATGACACAGTTTTGCATACGCTTAACTTTTTACGGTTCGCTGTTAGACTCAGGTCAAACTGCTATTAACTTCTGATTAAATTCATGAATTTTTTTCTTGTGTTTTGATTAACTTGGACATATTATATTTGTCAATCTGTAACTTGGAAGATGTTTTATCATTTTATGTATGACTTTTATGGTTTTCTTTTATAAAACCGAATAAAGTTTGTTGATAATAATCACTAGGGGATTCATTTACAGGGTAGCATGGTATCCCTCACAATAACTCCAGGATTCACAGTCCACACAATGTACATGCGTTGTTCCCCCTACTTCCAACCTTACATGTATCCCCAATCACCTGCCCAAACCTCTCCCTGCTGATACCAATGTGGTGCTCTGTCAACCCGCAGACCATATTTTTGGCCCCTTTGAAAGCACCCATACAATAAAAATGCTGCAGTTGTAAATAAATATCAACTATCATTTGTTGTGTTTGAAACATTTTATTGAATAATAAGACCTAATAAACATAAGCTGATTATTAAAGCAAATTAAAACATCAGTTGCTATACACATAAGAGACAAAAGTTGTACATAAAAATCAACATACTGTAACACAGCAAAGTTATGTTGAGCACAATTCTTAATTTCAGGCAATCTTTAAAGTTCAACAATAGAAACGTTCATAAAGAACAGGAAATGAAAGAAAGAAGGTGGGATACAGTGGTTTCATTAATGTAATGCTTCCTACATATAGAAAAACAAATACTATTATTTTCCTTAAGCAATAAAGTCCTCAAATTAAATGTAAATGTAAATTGATACTTGTATAGCGCACTACTCACCCGCAAGGGTCTCAAGGCGCTTGTACGAATACCGCTGTGGAACCCATCCTGGCTTTCCCTGTGAGGTGTCCACTCCTGGGCACCCCCAAGGTGGAGGCCAGGCATCCTTAGCGTTGTGGGGGCCGTTGTGGAGATTAAGCAAGCTATTGCCCAGAGTTGCAGAGTGGGACTCCATGATTGGAATAGGCACCGAGGTGAGAATTATCAGGTCCATGGAATTTTTTAGCCCAAGACCCGCCGAGGCGGGGAATTGAACCCTGGTCCCGGGCTAAACCTCTGCATCAGGGTCTGCCGCTCTAACCATTGAGCCACACTTCTCCACTATTAAAATACTAAAATACTAAGAGAAAAATATTGAACAATAAACATTTCATGTGTAATTTGAATTCATTTTGAATATTTTAACCTCCTCAGCATTATTTGACTCATGATTACAACCTGAATGCTTTCTGGAAAGGAACCGCCTCATGGGAGTTCAAAATCACTTCTTTTCCAACAATAGGATCCAAATGATAAACTTAAATTTCAATTCAATTTATTGATTGAGGCCATTTTGGAGATCAACAATTTTAAATATATACAAAATCCACACACTTTTGAAAAATTGTCACCTAAACTTTAATTCAATCCACTTTCTGATTAAACACTGCCCATTCCAGCGAGCATCACAGGACCACTTGTTGTTATCTTCCTAATTAGTGATAATGTTTCGGGTGATTTTGAGGGAGGAGATTATCCCGGTCTGGCTAAAACTGTTTAATGGGATCTTAGAAGGTAAATCTTGCCTGCCTGACTCTTGGAGTGATGCTGTTATTGCACTGATTTTAAAGCCAGGGAAGAACCCAATCAATGTCAGTCATACCGCCCAATTTCTTTGCTAAATGTTGACTATAAAGTCTTTGCTGGAATTCTGAATGCCCGACTTAGCACAGTTGTTGGGCCAATAATTCACACGGATCAAAAGGGTTTCTTGCCAGGCCGGCAGATGTCTGATTTAATACATACCTTAATTGGGTCGATTGACTTGGCTTTGTCGCAGGGTCTCCCTCTATCAATCATTACTGTTTAAGCAGCCAAGGCCTTTGACCGGGTGAACGGGCACCTTCTGGATAGGGTTCTTAAGGTCTTTGGTTTTGCTGATAGTTTTAGGAAAGTGTTGAAAGAAATATATAAATCCCCTCGGGCCCAGATTCTGGTTAATGGCAATCTCTCCCCGGTAGTTAAGATAGGGCGTGGAACTAGGCAGGGCTGCCCGCTTTCCCCCATCCTATTTGATTTATATATAGAGCCGCTAGCTCAGAGCATAAGGTTGAATCAGAAGATTGTCCATTTTTAAATAAACGGGTTTATACAAAAGTTAGCACTGTATGCTGACGACCTGATCCTTCTATCATCCAATGTCAGCACTACACTTTCAGAGCTTGAAGCTGAAACCCAAACTTTTGGAAGCCTGTCAGGTTATGAGATAAACAATGAGAAAACCGAGGTTGTGGCCTTGAACATAACCGATCAGGAGGGGAATTTTGCTAAAGAACTTAGATACTTAGGAGTTATAATATCTCAGGTCCCCGCCCTAATTCCCAAGATTAATCTAGATAGAGTTTCAAAAGAGGTCAATGTCCTACTAAAAAGATGGAAGAGTATCCCACTATCATTGTATAGGTGAGTTAATCTCATCAAGATGTGTGTTCTCCCAAAATACGCTTACCTTTTTAACAACATTCCTTCAGAATTTGGAAAATCTGATATTCTCAAAATCCAGGGCAAGATATCTTCCTTTATCTGCGCAAGTAAAGCGATCTGGTTATCCTGGAAGAAATTAAGGCGCAAACTCCAGCGATGGGGGTGGCCCTACCAGACTTCCAGCTGTACTGTTGGGCTTATCAACTAAAGAACTGTAAATGCTATTGCTCTCTCCGGACAGTTCGCTGATAGGCTGCATGTTTAAAGCCATGTTAGTAGGAGAAGAGGAGCTAGGTTTCATGTACAAGTTCGACTCTCCTAAATTCTTTAAAAATATTTGTTTAACGACTCTGCGTTCGGCGGCTAGGTTGTGGTTGGACTGCTGAAATTGTTTAGAACTATCCTATTATAGTAATTGGGCGTCCGTTTGGGATTCACCCGGTACACCGTAGTGTCTTTTGGACTCTCTTGCTTACCCACTAAAAGAGGCAGGAGTTGTATATTGGAGAGACATTGTACTTGGTGACAAATGCCATTCCTGGGAATACTGCACCCATATTACCAACTGTACTTTGTCCAGGTTCAAGTTTTATCAGCTCTTTTCCTGCTGTAAGAAGCAAAGCTGGCCACTTCAGTTCAGTTCAGTATACTTTATTTCGTTGGTTAAAAACCATCATAAAAATACATAATACAATTCAACAGTGACAATTTACATAAAATCTCTGAACTTTGACCATGTTAACATTTTAAAATTCATGTTAATAATGGTTTAAAAAAAAAGAAATGCATTTAATTCAATTCATCCTACATCAACCCCTAGTATTTCGTAATTTGACCACAATTTAAAAAAAACTCACAATGGCACACAGAGTACGCATGTCAGACGCCCTTTGCAAAAATAATAATGCAGTTTTAGCATGATAAATTTTTTACTCCTTTAAAATGTCCACAAGATATCTTTGGCGTGGAATTCTATAAAAAGAACATAATAATACAAAATGAAGGGTGTCCTGCGGAGACCTATTGTCGCAGCCGCAGGCACCCTTCTGCTCAATTGTTAAGGTAAAACCAGACGGGTATGCTAAAATATTAGATAACAGATTGAGCCTAAAACGGCACATTAAAAACCTCTCTTGTTGGCTATGCATTAGGAATAGATAAGATTCCATCCCCATTTCGTTGTTCACAAGAGCGTGCACTACTACAGATGTTTTAGTAGAGTCAATTTGTTTCCTGCTAGAGTCATATTTTTCGATTAACTGCATATGGATGCGATGTTTACAGGAAGTGTCGATCAGTGTTGGGTCGGTAAATAGACTTTGATGACCTATACCCTCTAGGGTTTCTTTAATGTATTTAAGTCATGGAATTTGTAAGCACGTTTCTCTCAGGAGGCAGTCTGTAATTATTTGTCTACTGAGTTCGGCATTTGGATTTAACCAAATTCGAAGCCAGGTCAGGATCGGTCTCACTTTTATCAGATCAGAAATGTACGGGGTACCCAGTTCCTTGTGTATAATCGTTGCCGGAATGCTTTGTGGTAATTTCTGCAATTTCCTTAGGAATTTATCTTCCTCTACTTGTATCTGGTGTGCAACCCTAAAGCCCCAGACCTCTGCCCCATAGATAGCTTTGGTGGTACTCACTGCTCTGTAAAGTGTCATTATTAGTTCTGGGGACCAGCGGCCCAACCTGCGTGCAAAGTTTAAGATGGCACCATTTGCTGATACAAGTTTCCTACACCTTTCCTCCAATAATGGGGCAAACCTAATATTTTCGTCGAACAAGAGACCCAGGTATGGAAATGTATTTACAGTGTTCATGGTATGCGCTCCTATTTTGAACAAAAATTTCTTAGACGGTTTCTTCCCTGCGACCATGACAAATGACTTAGTCAGGTTTACCGAGAGGTCTAGGTTCTCCATGAACCTAACAAAGCCACTGATTAGCTGCTGCAAGCTCACTGCTGTTCGTGCGAGCAGGACTGCGTCATCTGCGTATAAAAGTACCGGTATGTGACGCGATCCTACTCTTGGGCAATCAGTCCCCAATATCGTCAGAGAGCTCTCCAGGTCATTTATGTAGAGGGAAAATAGGAACGGAGCCAGGATACACCCCTGCCTCACCCCACCAGTGCACGGGAAGGGATCGGTGCTCACCCCTCCCGCGCTATAGCGGACATTGGCAGAGGTGTTCCAGTGAAGTTCCTTTAGGATGTTTAGAAGATCTGGATCAATTCCAAATTTAAACATAAGTGGCCAGAGTTTAGTTCTATTTACATTGTCGAATGCAGCTGCCAGGTCCATGAACCCCATGTACATTGTTCTCAGATATAGTGTATTTGGCGACTAGTAGATATAAGTTCAGGCATTGGTCACTAGTTGACTTGCCTGCTCTGAACCCATACTGGGTGTCCACTAGGGTATGGTGTGCTTCTGTCCACTCAGCAAGACGGTTTAAAATTGCTCTACCTAATAGTTTTGCTGAGACATCAATTAGCGAGATTGGTCTGTAGCATTGTGGGTTATCCCTACATCCTTTCTTGTATATAGGGATAATCAGTGCAGTTGACCAAGAACGCGGGAGTCCTGTTTTAATTGCGGCATTTAGTACTCTAGTCATTATCGGTGCCCACAAATCAATATTACTTAAAAAAAGATCTGGGGGGGGTGCCGTCCGGGCCTGGTGCTTTATTGCGCGTCAGGCCCTGGATTGCCTTAGAGATTTCTAATAAAGAGAATTCTAAATCAGTTGCTCTGGGGCCCTCCCACACTCCTTCCCTAACTGCTTCATCCTGTTGGTTATAAAGACTTTTGAAATGGTTAATCCATTGTTCGGGAAGTATGTTGGTGCTAATTACTGGGGAACTGGAGTCATGATAACAGGGTCTATTTATAATTCTCCAGAATTGGGTATAATCTCTGTTTTCACCTGCTTCTCTTAAATCTGCCCAAACTTCCTTTTGGAGTGTAGTCTTTCTTTGCTTAAGCTGCGTTTTATAGTTACGTCTGCAGAGGGCGATTTCATTCTTTTCTCTCGGAGACTTCTTGAGGCTCTGTTTTAGTTCTCTCAGTGCCCGCGAGCAATTAGAGTCAAACCATCTTGGGGTTGTCGGTTCCTTTATCGGCCGCTTAGTTTTTAATAATCCCTCAACTACCCTAGTTAAAGACTCAAATGCCAGCACCACTTCTCTCCCCTCTCTTGCAAGATCGAGGCAAATCTTTATGTGATCTTTCCCTCTTTCCACTAGCGTGCTATAGAATTCTTGAGGGTTGATCTTTGCCCATCTTATACGCCTCCCCTGGTCAGATGGACAAATTACAATATCTTCCCTGCGGTTTTCTACAGGTAGATCGTTCCATGCTATATTGAGAGTTGAGGGGTTGTGATCGCTAAAGGGGTTCCACTCCGTTCTAACCTCTTTAATCTGCTCTTTGGCAAAGGCAGATATTACTATAAAATCAATAATAGAAGAGCAGCCTCTTCCTTTAAATGTTGGTACAAGAGTGTCCCCTTTTTTCAATGGCAACAAGTCCATTGTGTGGGTGAGGGCGAAGCTACCCAATAAGTTCATAAGCAGTGTACCTTCTCTGTTGTGTTCAAAGTGTGGGCCACTTTCTTCAGGACAGGATGACCAATCAGGTGTCATAGGAAATAATTTAGGGCACAAGTGACAATTAAAGTCACCCATCAACAGTACGATTGGTTCGGTGCCCCCCTGCCTTTGGTCTATTTCGTCATTTAATCTACATTCTAACTCTTGTAGTATGGGGAAATTTCCCTCAACTTGGCCTGAGTTATAAAAGTTTAGAATTAGAAATGTCTGTCCTTGTCCCTGGAATGTCACTGCTTGTGTGGTATCTGATGCCCATATGGGTTGTGACCAAATGCCTTTTAAGTCTAAGACCACGTATATAACTAGCCCTCCCTTTGCCCTCCCCGATCTTGCTTCCTGGGCTGGCCTAAAGAAACATTTATAGCCCTCCAGTTGGCATGAGTCGGCATCTCGTGCCCATGTCTCCTGTAAGGCTATAATGTGGAAACCACTTATATAGTCCCTCCACTCCTTGTTTTCAAGTTTGCCCCCCAGGCCTGCTATATTCCAAGACACAAGTGCTAGCCCTGCCCTATTTGCTTTCCTATCCTCTGCGCTGTAGTCATTTAATCTACATTCGCCTTTTTTGTGTGTTTTTAGTGCACTGTCAGTCTCCTCCCTCTGATTTAGGGGGTCCTCTATCCTCATTGCTGCCCCTTTCGTGGTATGAGTCATTCCTTCCTCTCTTACAGGACTTACTTGCTCCCCTATTACACTACTTATTTGCTCATTAGATGTAGGGAGTAGTCAATCGTTTTCATCGAGCGACTGGCGGGGGGCAAATCTGTTTCTCCACTGGGGATATTCCCGGGGAGGCAAGAGCTGTTCCGGGTGGTTCCTGGCTCTTTCATTTTGGGTGTATTGTGGCCTTCCAGAGTTCCACATTGGGTAATTAAGATTGTTGCTGCTCCTTCTCCTGGGGTAAAAATACCCCAGGGGGAGCGCATAGATTGTGCTGGTGTGGTTTCTGTTAGGACTTCTCAATATATATTCCACCAGTCTAACATCTCTGAAATTTGCCACTATACAGTCCCCTCTTATGTCTTTTTTCTTCCCTCCTAGCCAGTTGACTCTTCTTACGTGCAGTATCTCCCCCCTTTCCCCGTTATTCAGTGGCCGGTGAATATCCAGCCACTTTGCAATTTTTGAATGGAGCTGAGAGTGCGATTCTTTATCTGATACCCTACGTTCTGGTACTCCTGCGAATACTATTACAAAGAGGCTGGCCTCTGGTGGTAGGTTTATATGTGGGAGGGGGCTTTCTGGGCTATGGAATGGGTCACAGTCCTTGTGGAATGTGCTTGAAGGGTCATTACTAGGTGGTGGTATTCCTGGACCCTTTGTATAAATGTTTGCTGGGGGCCATTTACTATATTTTTAGTGCCCGTCTTTTGGTTTAATCCCCTTCCCACGTCCTGAGGAAGTTCTGGGGTGTTATGTACCTCGGCAATCGTGTGTTGGATGTTATTAACACAACTATTAATACTTGCTATTTTATCAGTAGCCACACTCTTGGGTTGATTAGGTTGATTAGGACATGGAGGATAATTCTTACATATCAGATCTATTGTCTTGCCTTGTTTGTTTAAGTCATTGGCTATTTTATCCACCCTGCTTACAATTGGTTTCAACTGGGCGATAATGAATTTTCCATGTGTTTCTTGAATTCTCCTAGAACCTCCTCAATCCAGCCTGACGGATTTTCGCTTGTGTGCACTCTATTGTCTATCATGGTAGCCTCTTGTCTCTTTTCAGGACGACCAACTCCTCTCAGTGATTTATTTTTCCTGTGGTGTCCCTTACTCTTCCTCTGTTGTTTGGGTTGACTTTGGGTGATAGGGTCACTGTGCTCTAAATTTTCTACCCCAGCTAGTGGTATGTGTTGGGCGCAGGGAACACACTCTAGTGGGTTACTAGTCGAGAGTATATTTCCCGACATATTGGGACTATCAGCTAGTATTTGGTCCCTAAGTTGTGGTGGCTGCTATAAGAATGGGTGAGGCGGATAGACTCCTTTCCATTCGATTTATCTCCCCCGATACCTTCCTTAACATCAAATCAATTGCGGTAGGTTTTTTTATTTTAATAGTGGGTGCAGTATTTGTTTCCGCCATGGTTTGTGTTGGGTTTTGGGCTAGATGTGCTCTGCTCGTAGCCGAGCGTGTTTTAGGGGGATTTGACATAGTGAGTCTATTATTGGCTAGCTCTTTTCCCTCCCCTGAGTGCAGTCCTAAGTTCCTTCTTGTAAGTGACTACACAAACCTATAAGGGCTATACTTGCCCCTCGCCCAGTTCGTCGTCTTGGGAAAATAAATGTCAATGTGTTCTGTAGCCCTGGCGAGCAGATAACCAGTCCAGTTTAACAGTACCTGTCACGATAGCAATATCAGGGGGGGTGGCCCGTCCCGTCCCTGGTCGTCCACAGACGGCCCGTCCTCTGCCCGTGCTCCACCCGGCGTCGCCCGCGTGCATCCCGCGACGCGGTAGGAGCGTTGCTTCTTTATGCGCCTCCGGGCGCGGTTCCGTGGCGCTGCAGGCGGCGTCCCCGAGTCCCAGCAGAGGACCCTGGGAGATGTAGGCAGGCAGGCTGGTTTGCACTGAATGCTCCCTCCACTCGGCGGCCGCGATGGCAAAGGCGGCGGCAGGGGAGAGCAAAGCAAAAAGCGAAGGTACGTGGAGTCCAGGCGGCCTTTGAGGTGAGTCTGGAAATGCCCCCAATCGTTTGTTAGGCCCCGCTCCCCAGCAGGAGAGTTGCTTCTTTATGCGCCTCCGGGCGCGGTTCCGTGACGCTGCAGGCGGCGTCCCCGAGTCCCAGCAGAGGACCCTGGGAGATGTAGGCAGGCAGGCTGGTTTGCACTGAATGTTCCCCCCACTCGGCGGCCATGATGGCAAAAGCGGCGGCGGGGGAGAGCAAAGCAAAAGGCGAAGGTACGTGGAGTCCAGGCGGCCTTTGAAGGGAGTCTGGAAATGCCCCCAATCGTTTGTTAGGCCACTTACAGAGGATAGCAGTATGGAAAGCGAACTACAGGATCTAGCTCCCAGGAAAAAAGAAGTGGCGCATTGGTATAACCATCTTTTGGCAGCTACAGAGAGAAAGATGGATCAACCATACAGAATCTGTGAGAACTACTTGCCGAGTGAGGAGTTGGAAACTGTATGGCATGTATCTTTAAATACTCTTTACCCCTGATTAAATCTGCTGCACTGAGAAAAAAACACTTTTTTAGACTCCATAGAATCTATTGGTCTCCCCTTAAGCTATCCAAGATAAAGGGAGGTGAAGAAGCCAGCTGTATGAGATGCGGCCTTCAGAATGCAGATGATGTCCATGTATCCGCATCCGGTTTCACGATACAAGAATGTTGGACATATGTGGGTAAGATTATCTCTAGAGCCCTGGGTCGCATCGTGGAGGTAAGCCCAACTCTTATAATATTTGGTTTTACTCCTGCACTGGGGGGAGCTTCAGACCCGATAGGGCCCCAACAAAAACTGGTGTTTTACTTAATTTTGCTGGCTAGTAGGGAGATTTGTAAAGCTTGGCGCCAGACAACATCTCCTACTTGGAATGCTTGGTGGAGTTCTGTTAGAACCAATAGGATCAAGGCTGCATTAATCTCCTCTATCCACAATGGATCTGATCTCTTCAGTTACTGCCGATGAGGTTGACTCTGTACAGTAGTAGAGTCTAAACCCATGTTGAGCAGGATCCAGACAGTCCGTATTTTCAAAGAAGGAAGTGACCTCATGATTCATGGCCTTTTCTAAAATGTTAGTAGGAAGAGGAAGAACCAATCTGGGTCTGTAGTTCTTTATATCTGAGGGATCGAGGGAAGGAGTCTTTAGAAGTGGCAAAGTAGATGCCTTTTTCCAAGCAACTGGGAAAAAAAGGACTTCAGCACCATTGTAATAACTAAGTGAGATGAGCAGAAATGGTAGATGAAACCGGATGGAGGGCAAGAATCTGCAGGGCTCCACATTTCATAGTGTTGATAAGATTAGAGACTTTCTCTTCAGAAAGTGGGGTGAATGTACTCATTACCAGGAAATGGTAAATTAGTTTATTCACCATACGTTCCTCCACTGTATCTGTCCCTAAAGATTATCTGGTGTTATTGTAAAATCTAGGAATATTTTATTAACTTTGGAAAAAAGAATTCGGCTACTTCATCACAACTTTTTGGCTGGGAGTTACTAAATTTTTATAACCAAAGGATGAAAGTGATTTAACTGTGTTGAACAATAGGCTGTTACTCTTCCTCCAAAATTGTCATTGGTGCCTACATTTTCTTTTTACATTTCTCAAGATCATAGGAGTACCATGGTGTGGAAGACGCAGACATATGGTTAATCTTCAATCTAAAAGGCCCTACTTGACAAACTGTCTGGTAACAATGTGCGAGATGATTAGCCTTAAGTAGCTCAAGACTTTCACTGATCAGAAGTGCCACTCCCTTCAGAAAAGGTTGAAGACCCCTGTTGTAAACACTTAATATCCCCAAAATCAAATAATTTGAAAAATGCAAAAAAAAACAGAACTGTGCTACAAAACAAAGAGTTTCCATTGGGCTAATCCTGTGAAAGGGGGCTTGTTTTTATACTTGCAACAATTGTCTAGGAAAGATAGGATAGGCATGATGCAAATTGTGAAAGAGAGAGGGCACATGTTACTTCCACCCTTTTCAAGTGGGAGTTCAAAAATATGGATCCAGCCCACAAGGTTCTGAGTTTCCCAGAAGTGTACTGAACCCCAGACTGACCGGAGTCTTGAAGCAACATGAGTATATTGTAGTTACAGCCCAAGAGCTCTAGAACCAGCAGAATCTAGCATCCAAGACTCTACACAAGAACAAATAGGAGTTAGAATAGCCTTGCCTTTTCCATGTCACCCTACCCCGCAGCACTGCCCCCAACCCCACCACACTAACCTTGAAAACCATAGCCCCTTGCCCCAAAACACCACCATCATCTGTTCCCACAAAACACTGGCCCTTTCTGCTCGCCTTAAAACTAATCACCCACACTGCAACCTATCCTCAAAACACTATATGGCTACACTGTCTGCTTCTGCCATAACGCTGCCCTCTAACCTGCCATCCCCACCCAAACTGACCCCTGCCCTACCATTGTCCCTATTGCCACACTGTTGGACTTGGCCCTTTAAGCAGGTTCACCCCTGAACTTTTTGCCTTGAACTCTGACCTGATGTTAGTTGATTTGCGGCCTCTGCGCACTTTAGCACTGTGGCCCAGTGTAAAGTGTGTGCGCTCTCTGAGTGCATGTGGTGAGAATTGCATGCCCTCCCATAGGAATGCATGGGGGATATGAATGTCCATGATAATTTCTGATGTGAGAGGAGTGTAGGGGCAAGTTATGGTATGTGCAGACTCTAGAGATTAAATGCTACACAATGGTGTGCGCTGATTTAATGTGACTAGTGGAGAAGTGCCACTTTTAGAAGTTGGCATTTCTGTGTGCAGTGAATGTGAATTGACTGTCTGGCTTGTGATTGACAGGAGCTGGCTGGTGTGCTTGGCTCCAGGAGCCAGGATGGGTCTGCCCGGTGGTGAATAGGGAGATCTGCATGTAGATGGGAGGGAGGAGTTGCATCTGGGACCTAAATAGGGCTGGGCCTTCCCTCCACAATGCTGGCTCCACCTCCTGTGGTGCGTCTGATGTCCCTGGTTTCGAAAGGAAGTCCCGCGCTCGCCGCCGCCCGAAGGACAATGCTGGCGCCTGCCTGTGCAGGGCTCCCATTGCTGAGGGAGAGCCCCCCGTGCAGCAGGACTGCTTTAAAGTTCATGGATTCATCCTGGCATGTGGGAAATACTCACAAGGTGAGGAATCTGCAGGTAAAGGAGTATCCACCAGAAAGAGCGTTACCGAAGGTAAGTAACTGGTATGTTAGGTTTCCTGCTTTTGTATACGGTGAACTCCGCTGGCAGAGTTATCCGTAATCAGCGGAGCTTGCGGAGTTCCTAAAAACTCTTCGCTGTGGAGCGTACGAGGTTTTTTTCCAAAAACAACTTCCTGGCGAGATTCGTCATCGGATTTCTCAATGCGAGTAGTCGCGGCAGGATACAACCACTCGCGTTGAGAAACCTTCCTTCGCATTAACAAAGCTGCCGCTCGAGTAGAAGCAGCTACACCCTCTTGCGCTGCACATGGTGCCATTCACGATTAATTTTACAGGGTGGGACTAACAATCGGAGATCAAAATCCCCACGAACTGCATGACCTTAACACACTCCGCTGCTCGCAGAACTCCGCGTGGAGCGGTTGAGTTTTTTTGACACTTTGCGGAGTTCTTCATTGAGGAACAACGCCTAGGCCTAATCTTATCATGAAAATCTAGATTTCAGTCATATGTTAAGAAACAAGGGTGAGTAGAAACCTTGTGGGCGGAGAAAATTTAAGACATTAATATTGTGAATTTTGTAGTAATTAGTTGATTTTTGCAAGTACTAACACTTCTCTTTGTCAAGTAAAGACCTTGAGAGTTTTGTAACTTTCAGATAGTCAAATTGTGGATTTTGATGCAATTAAAACATTTTCAAGGCCTGAAATTTCTTTGAAGGTTGCATGCGGGCAGCCTAAGTTATCCTGCAAGAAATTCTTGATTAATCCTATTGCAACTACAATATGTGCTCTCTCATGTGAAGTCGGGTTGTTAGAAGCTTTTCTGCAACACAAGATATGCCTTACTTTTCACCTTGTGTGGGTGCATTTCTCATGTTTAGTGAGATCTCCTTTCTGGGTATAACGTTTCTGGCTTTCCCCTCCTGTATAAGGCTTTAGTCCAGTGTGAATTCTCTCATGTGAAGTGACATTGTATTTGCGATTAAACCTTATCTGACATTCAGAACACACATAAGGCTTTTTTCCCCCCGTGTGAGTTCACTCATGACAAGTGAGAAGTCATTTGTGACCACAACTTTGCTTGCATTTCGAGCACTCATAAGGTTTTTCCCCAGAGTGTGATCTCTCGTGAAGCATAACTCTGTCTTTCAGATTCAAGCTTTTATGGCAAAAGGATTTTCTCCAGTGTGGAGTTTCTCATGGTGAGATAGCATTTTTCTCTGCAGCTTTTCTGGCATTCAGAGCACTCATAAGGTTTTCAATAGTATGGAGTCGCTTATGGTTAGTGAAATGAATGAAATGAAAAGAATCTTGTATCGCGCAACTAAGCCCGAAGGCATCAAGGCGCCTAACAGCAAAACCATAAGAACAAAAGGAGAACAGTAACTACGGGTACGCACTTGCAAACAACCATGTTTTCCATGCTTTCCGAAAAAGCAAAACGGAAGACTGAGATTTAATTTCACAAGGAAGGGTATTCCATAACTTCGGGGCAATTGAAGAGAAAGCCCTACTGCCCCATTTATTCCTACGGAAGCGGGGTACAACCAGCAGGTTCTTTGAAGAGGAGCGTAAGTCTCTGCCCGATATATAGGGTAGCAGTAGTTTCTTAACACACCCTGCCCCCTTACCAGAGAGTGCACTATAGGTCAGGCAGAGCGTTTTAAAGATGATCCTCGATTCAATAGGAAGCCAGTGTAGGGCCTTCCTAGCTGCTGTTGCTGACGCTAATCTGGGGGAACCCAGAACAAATTTCGCTGCCGCATTTTGGGCTGTCTGAAGACGCTGTATCAGGCTCTTATTCATGCCGGTATATAAGGCGTTACAGTAATCAAGTCGCGAAGTGACAAGTGCTACCACCACTTGCTTCCGCGCCTGAAGAGACAGGTAATGTTTTATTTTTCGGAGTATTTTAATAATACCCCAGCAGGCAGCAACAGTTCTGTTGACCTGCAGGGTCATGGAGAGGGCGGGATCAATCAATACTCCCAGGTTCCGTGCCGACTCTGTAGGAGTAGGACAGGTCCCCAAGGAAGGCGGCCACCATTCAGGTGACCAGATGTTGTTGTTTGGGCCGAACACCAAGATCTCAGTCTTCTCACCGTTCAACTTTAGTGAATTGTAAATCATCCACTGGGACACTGCTTCCATGCAGTTCCTAAAGTTGAACGGTGAGTAGTTATTCAGGTGGGAGAGGGACACCAAGATCTGTGTGTCATCAGCATACGAAACTACCTCCATCCCAAAAGATCTAACCAACCTGGCAAGCGGGGTCATGTAGATGTTAAACAGGGTCGGACTTAACGCCGACCCCTGTGGGACCCCACATTGCACAGGTAGGGATGGAGATAGAAACTCTCCCACCTTAACCCTCTGTTCCCTCTGGTCCAAGAAGGAGGCCAGCAGACTCAGAGCCGCCCCTTCCACCCCTATCTCCCTCAGGCGAGATGTTAAAACCGAAGGGGATAGGGTGTCAAAGGCGGCTGTCAGGTCCAAAAGGACCAAGGCGGTGGTATGACCCTGGTCTACCTCCGTAAGGATGTTATTCAGAATGACCGTGAGGGCTGACTCAGTGCTATGATGCCTCCTGAAGCCATGTTGAGATTGATCCAGGAGACCCGAGGAGTCAAGAAAAGCCGACAGATGTTGATTTAGATAAGTCTCCATCATCTTTGCGGGAGCTGGAAGCAAAGAGATGGGGCAATAGTTCTTGAGCACCTCAGGATCTAGTGTAGGCTTCTTTAGGAGGGGCTTAACCACCGCACTCTTCCATTGAGATGGAAAAGTGCCCTCTCTTATAGCCCTATTCATGATTTCCAGCAGGAAGGGCAGTAAGGAATCTCTGCACTCCTTCAGGACTTTAAAGGGGCATGGGTCCAATGGGGACCCACACCTTATCTTATTTAAGAGCAGGTCAAGCTCCTGATAAGATAAAGGCGGAAACTCGGACAAAGTCATGGAGGTGGTAGATAGAGCCTCCTTCAAGAGCAGAGAGGAGGGGACCTCTGTAGTTCAAGATTCGAATAGATGTCTGCGATCTTCGAGTGGAAGAATCCTGCGATTTTATCACAGAATTCCTGGGTGCTTACGACAGGGTCCGGCAACTGTAACGTACAAAGCGAGCCCACTATTTTAAAAAGATCCCTGGGAGAGGAAAGAGCCATTGTCAGGTTAGCAAAGTACTCTTGCTTCACTCTGATGATCTCCATCTTGTACTTCCTGAGTAGTTTCTTGTGTTTATCCCTCTTCTTCATATTCCAGCTTGTCCGCCAAACCCTTTCTTGCTTCCTGCACCCCTGTCTCATGAGCCTAAGCGGCTCCGAAAACCAGAGTGCCGAGGGTTTCTTTCTCGCAGAGTAGCAAGAAGAAATAGGAGCTAGCACGTCAACTGCTGAACTAATGGCTTTAGACAATTCCGAAGCAGCTATACTGACATCCTCAAAAAGATCAGCATTGTAATTTTGCATCAGTGGTGCCAGCATGGCGCTCGTGATTTTCCTGAGATTCCTCCTAGATATAGTTTGACTGGGGACACTAGTCTTTGCAGGCATCAAGGCGACCAGAAGCTCCAAAGGGATGGCAAAATGATCGGACCAGGCTAATGGGATGGGATCGCCTATTTTGAGCCTATCATCATTAGAAAAAACCGCGTCCAATATATGGCCCGCCTGATGAGTAGGCTGTTTGACCAGTTGCACGAGATCACATGCAGATAGTGAGTCCAAAAGGGCCAAGCAATCTTTAGAATCAGGGTTATCTAAGTGATAGTTTAAATCACCCAAAACGGTCAGATTGGCAGGTCCGAAATAGGGCTCTAGGATGTTAAGAAGAGACTGACTAAAATCTGTCCTGGGCCCAGGAGGTCTGTACACCAGGATGCCCACAAAAGGAGCAGCATCAAGAGATTTTATAAGAAAATGGAGGGCTTGAAAAAGGTCGGTGGGCCTGGAGAGTTGAGTGGTGTGACAAGTATGGGAGGTCTTGTAAAGGATTCCAAGGCCGCCTCCTCTACGCCCCACTCTATCCAATCTGGATAGAGAATATCCTTCCGGCACAGCCTCTACCAAGTCAGGACCAGAGGACTCAGTGGCCCAGGTTTCGGTAAGGAACACCCATATGGGCTTTCTTGCTGTGACAAAATCACGAAAAGCGATGTTATTTTTCATTAGAGATCTAGTGTTAATCAGAAAGCCCGAATTTTTCAGGGGAGGCAACGTAGAAGAAGTGGCAAGGACAGGGGGAGTAGAGCAAACTGTCGAGAGCTTACCACAGATGTTCGAACAGTTGCAGTAGAAAGCGTCTCGAAGAGACTCCGGAGAGCAAGAAAAATGGCATGGTAGTCGTGCAGGTCTCAGACGGGTGAGATCCTGGTAAGAATACAAAGGACCTGCCAGAGACATATCGGATACAGCCAAGGACCGGAGTCTCCCGCCCTATTAGCCCGTCCTTAGCGCGGACGGGCTGGACTCTGGCGTGACTCCGGCGTTACTACGGCGCAAATGCTGCGCGCAAGCGCTGCGAGTAATAGGGGCAGCTTTATATGCAGGTCAGGGTGTCCTTGTGACAGCTGGTCTGCTAACCCAAATGGCGCCACCAGGTGTCCAAGTCTACCCCCAAGATGGCCGCCAAAAGTGTGAGGTGACTCGAGGGACCCGCCAAAGCGCGGTGCTAGTTACAATTATAGTGCAGGTGGAGGGACTGCTCGGCGCGAGTAAAAACAGGGTAAGAACAAATTAAATTAAACAAAATAGAAAAACGGGAATTTTAAAACACAATCGCCTTGGCAGCTAGTTTGCCCTGCAGCGCGCTATCTGCTGTTTTGTCCTGGCGTACGGGGAGATACTAACAAAAGAGCCCGCCTAACATGCCCACCTTATATGCAGGTCAGCGTGTCCTTGTGACAGCTGGTCTGCTAACCCAAATGGCGCCGCCAGGCGTCCAAGTCTACCCCCAAGATGGCCGCCAAAAGCGTGAGGTGACTCGAGGGACCGGCCAAAGCGCGGTGCTAGTTACAGTTATAGTGCAGGTGGAGGGACTGCTCGGCGCGAGTAAAAACAGGGTAAGAACAAATTAAATTAAACAAAATAGAAAAACGGGAATTTTAAAACACAATTGCTTTGGCAGCTAGTTCGCCCTGCAGCGCGCTATCTGCTGTTCTGTCCAGGCGTACGTGGAGATACTAACCTAGTGAGGCTGTACCTATCAAATAGGAATTTCTGGCATTCACAGCATAGGTAATGTTTTTCCCTGTGTGTGTCTGCTCATGTAGAGTGAGATTGAGTTTAAATTTGATGCTTTTCTGGCACTTGGAGTCCTGAAGTATTTTTGATGGTGTGTTTTCTTATGTTGCATGTAACCATCTCTACCTCTGATTCTTTTCTGACATTTAGAGCACTGATAATGTTTTGACCCCAGTGTGGATTCTCACATGTGCAGTGAGATTAGATTTACGGCTGAAATATTTTTGGCATTCGGAGCACTGATAAGGTTTTTCCCCAGTGTGGGTTCTTATATGGTGAGTGAGCTTGGTTTTTTCACTGAAACATTTGTGGCATTCAATGCACTGATAAGGTTTTTCCCCAGTGTGGGTTCTTGTATGCCGAGTGAGTATTCTTTTTTCACTGAAACATTTCTGGCATTCAGAGCACTGATAAGGTGTTTCCCCAGTGTGGAATCTCACATGTGCAGTTAGAAGTGATTTAAGTTTGAAATCTTTTGGGCATTCAGAGCACTGATAAGGTTTTTCCCCGGTGTGGAATCTCACATGTTCAGTTAGAAGTGATTTAAGTTTGAAACCTTTTGGGCATTCAGAGCACTGATAAGGTTTTTCCCCAGTGTGGGTTCGTATATGCAGAGTGAGACGGAGTTTGTTTTTGAAACATTTCTGACATTCAGAGCATGGATAAGGATTTTCCCCAGTGTGGGTTCTTATATGGTGAGTGAGCTTGACTTTTTCACTGAAACATTTGTGGCATTCAATGCACTGATAAGGTTTTTCCCCAGTGTGGGTTCTTGTATGTCGAGAAAGACTTCCTTTGTCACTGAAACATTTCGAGCATTCTGAGCACTGATAAGGTTTTTCCCCAGTGTGGACTCTCACATGTGCAGTTAGAAGTGATTTACGTTTGAAATCTTTTGGGCATTCAGAGCACTGATAAGGTTTTTCCACAGTGTGGATTCTCATGTGCCGTGTGAGATTACTTTTTATACTGAAACATTCCTGGCATTCAGAGCACTGATAAGGTTTTTCCCCAGTGTGCTTTTTTATATGCAGAATGAGATAGCGTTTTTCAATGAAACATTTCTGGCATTCAGAGCACTGATAAGGTTGTTCCACAGAATGGGTTATTGCATGTTGAGAAAGACTTTGCTTTTTACAAAAACTTTTCTGGCATTCAGAGCACTGATAAGGTTTTACCCCAGTGTGGATTCTTGTATGTTCAGTGAGTCTGAATTTTACACTGAAACATTTCTGGCATTCAGAGCACTGAAAAGGTTTCTCCCCAGTGTGGGTTCTTATATGATGAGTGAGAGTGTTTTTGTCAATGAAACATTTCTGGCATTCCGAGCACTGATAAGGTTTCTCTCCAGTGTGAGTTATTCTATGCCGAGTGAGACAGGTTTTGGTTCTGAAACATTTCTGGCAATCCGTGCACTGATAAGGTTTTTCCCCAGTGTGGGTTAATACATGTTTTGAAAGATTTTTTTTTGTCCAAAACCTTTTCTGGCATTCAGAGCACTGATAAGGTTTTTCCCCAGTGTGGGTTAATACATGTTGAGAAAGACTTTGTTTTTTACAAAACCTTTTCTGGCATTCAGAGCACTGATAAGGTTTTTCCCCAGTGTGAGTCCTTGTATGTACAGTAAGGTCTCTTTTTTCACTGAAATATTTCTGGCATTCAGAGCACTGGTAAGGTTTTTCCACAGAGTGGGTTAATACATGTCGATATAGACTCGCTTTTAAACTAAACCTTTTCTGGCATTCAGGGCACTGATAAGGTTTTTCCCCTGTGTGGATTCTCATATGCTCAGTGAGATAAGATTTATCTCTGAAACTTTGTTGGCATTCAGAGCACTGAGAGAGGTTTTTCCCAGTGTGCATTCTCTCAAATTCAGTGAGATGTGATTTATGGCTGAATCTCACATGTCGATACAGACTCGCTTTTAAGCTAAACCTTTTCTGGCATTCACAGCACTGATAAGGCTTTTCCCCAGTGTGGATTCTCATATGCTCAGTGAGATAATATTTATCTCTGAAACTTTTTTGGCATTCAGAGCACTGAGAGAGGTTTTTCCCAGTGTGCATTCTCTCAAATTCAGTGAGATGAGATTTATGGCTGAATCTTTTTTGGCACAGGTAACTTTTTTCCCCAACTTGGGTTATTTTGCTTTGATTGAGGCGGGTTTTAACACTGAATTTGTTCTCACAGCCCGTGTATTTATAAGGTGTAGTCCTAGAGTTAATATCTCTACATTTAGTTTTCTCTTGCTTATATGCCACGGTAAGAGTGAACCCGATTTTAGAATCGGGCTTGTTTAGATAATGTTCAGCATTTATCTCTAAAAGAAATTGTGTGTAATCTTCTTAACACTTGAATTGAGCAAAATATGTCTGAATGCAGCCCTTTAAAACCTGTCGAAATGTTATAGCAGATAACAGTCTTTTGGTTATAGCCTCTCCGGCAACAACTTATTTTGTGACTGAAGTTTTTCTCAAATCTATTTGTATAGGTTCTTAGCAATGCAGTGATAAGGTGTTAGTCTGATATTTAATGATTAAACTGAGAAGTACCTTTTTGCACTGGCGTAATGGCAGTAACTGAGAACATTAGAACATGCACAGTAATATTGTGGCTCACCAGTCGCAGAACATCAGTTCCTTTTACCCTTTCTATGTTTGGTGTAAGGTTAAGGATTGTAGTTCTGAAGACGAGGATTTATTTACATTAGCTATAGAGCAACGGTGCGCTCTTAATCCATTTTTATATTTAACAGTTTTATATATCACTCCTGCACAACAGATAATGTTGAGGCGATTTACATACAATTACAGAACAGTACACAATAAAAAGGAAACAATCTGAGATGGTCATGAGCACAATAAAGTGGTGAATTTTTAAGTTTTTCGCCAGAGTGAGCAGAGTGGGTCGAGGTGTTATATCCCGAGGCAGATAGTCTCAAACTTGCGTAACTGGTTAAAAACGGTTGTTAAACAAAGGTGATTTTCCAATCTTTTGGTTGTTAGCGTGTCAGCTTCGGAGTCTTCTTTCAGTGTCTTTTCTTTGATGGTTTGTAGAAGAAACCTTTTGTTATATCGTTCTTTTATGCAGTGTGTGCTGCCACTCTGGAATTACATGATGCTTTAGGTCATGCGTGCTTTAGATGAACGTTATTCTGTCATGCTGAGGCAATTTGTCTTTCTGATAATATTTCAGATGAAGATGTGGTGATTGGTTTTTCTGGCATTATTTCTGATGCTGTGTGGACATATATGACTTTGCTCTGGGTTAATGAAATGCAGAATTAGAGACTTACAGGCATAGAACTTTCCTCAGCTCTTACTTCCTCTCCACACCTAGATTTTGGAAATTGTTTAAACTTAGAATGCTGGATGTTTTTCAAAATAATCCTCCTTATGGCACTAACATTCAGTTGGCTGGTGCTAAATCTTGCTTTTCCGTCCGTAATTTCAATCACCTATAGTATTAAAATTAAATAGTTAATACATGTAAATTTCCCCAAAAATTATTTGCAAGCCATATCAATGCAGAATTGCAGAATTTTGAAAAAGTTGTGCTATTCTTCAGACAGAGAAGAGTGTAGAATGGTAGCCTGAGAGTACTTGGATGTAAGAGTGAGGATTTGTAGAATTTCCAACATTTTATTAAGCTCACAAAGGATACATTTACCCTATGGACTTGTAACATAGAATCCCAAAAGCAGAAATTAAAGTCACATGGACTGGCACCAAACAGATATTTAAAATAGAATACTATTAATGAATTTTTAATGTAGATTTCTAGGATGGGAATTTCCCCTCTACGGACAACAGGCGTTTCCCCCTGCCCTGAGTTACCACCTACTTGTATCTGGTATCCTGACTTTTGAGCTCTGGCCTCTGCCGCACGCACATCTATTGTGTATTGTGAGGACTATGCCTAGACCTATCCCTCAACTATGGTCCAGAGTATGAATCAAGGGCAATGAAATTAAGGAGTACTTTCATGTGTTCATTTTATTCCACCTGATTATCAGTTGTTAGGCCAACAGGACAACATTTTTTTCCAGACAGTAAAATTAGACAGAAAAGACCCACAAGGCTCTGGGTGCAGCAGAAGCAGCCAAGACGTATGCTGTTTTTTACTAACTGGGGGAGCTTCTGTTTCTAATCTCTTTGGGGCAAACACTCGATCACTGGCGACCTCCTACCTGCATTGACGCGCCACCAACACTGTGGGCCATCGGCTGCTGGTCTCCCCCGCCGCCGCTGCCAGAAACACCACGCGGCCGCTGAGAGGGGAGACTACAGCCCCCAGAACTCTCTCTGCTGCATCACCACGCCCACCTCCGCCCACTTCCGCGTTTTGAGGCGCTCAAAGGAGCGGCGCTCCCTCGAGGGAGCGGGAGCTTCTGTTTCTAATCTCTTTGGGGCAAACACTCGATCACTGGCGACCTCCTACCTGCATTGACGCGCCGCCAACACTGTAGGCCATCGGCTGCTGGTCTCCCCCGCCGCCGCTGCCAGAAACACCACGCAGCCACAGAGGGAGGAGACTACAGCCCCCAGAACTCTCTCTGCTGCATCACCCCGCCCACCTCCACCCACTTCCGCTCCCGGAGGCGCTCAAAGGAGCGGAGCTCCCTCCGCGTCGCGGGACGCGCGCGGGAGGCACGGGCTAAGCCCGGGCAAAGGGCCGGCCATCTGTAGCCATTCGGGGCCATAGGAGGCTGGGCCGGGCCAGCCCCTTAAGACTCTCCATGGGATCTGCCTATTGTTGTCAAACGTTCCAGGAGGGACAGACATCTAGCAGCCTCCGGAAGTGCAACTGATTGACAGCTCATTTGTCCGTGGAGAGATTACTAAAGATACTGCTTCTTGTCATTGGAGTAAAGCTAGGATTCTTTCTAGACCCGAGTATGGCGAACTGTAAACCCACACAGACTAGGGTGGGGGGAGGAGTGAAGGGGACCCTGGACGCTTTTATATTGAGAGCAGAGTCCCTTCTCACACATGAAATACAGTTGACTGAAAAGCGATTGTCCTTGGACACCTTGATTGCACGGATACTATCCTCTTTGGGCAAATTAGCGGCTTGCCCCTCCCCCAGAGTTGACACCCCCTCAGATCAAGCAAACACTGTGCACACTACATCTACTCAATGCACTAAGGCACAAGTTCACACCAACTCGCTAGAACAAGGGGTTGGCGAGTTAGCCAAATCAAATGAGCAGACGGGAAGCGATTCAAACCTAGTACAAACACCTATGGGCGAAAGAAATGGGCATGCGGCCATCCCCTCAGGGTCACTGGAGATGAGTGGATTGGGGGAAGGGATAGCCCTAGTAACATTGGATGTGGGTGAATCAGATTCCTCACAAGGGTCAGTTAGGGAAGTGGTGACACGCTCCAAAAAGTTCCTACTCACTACAAACTCCGCCCCTATAGTTGCCCCCCCAGTTGTCTTCAGGGCTACTGGTAACTCAGCTAAGGGAGGGTCAAACACAACAAGACCCAAAATTACAACCAAACGGAAAGGGGGGACAAGACTAACAAAGATGGGGGGGGACCGCGAGCACAGCATGTCAAAGTTGCCCAAATTGTGGAGGAGTGGATTGGTCCCAGGGAATTGTTACGGCTCTAGAGTTAAAGCTGGAATCACTTTTAGTCGCACAACTAGGGCCAGTGCTCGAAGAAATAAATAGATTAGAGGGGAAAATATGCAGGATACTAGATCAAGAAAGGGGACAACCCACCGTGACTAGTGTAAGGGCGGCGGATGAGAGGACAGGGTCCTTGCCTTGCCTGGAGCCAGTTAACAGCAATGAGGGAATAGGGAAGGGGAACTCTAACGTTGGCAAGCGTATAGGTGGGAACGAGGTAGCCAAGGAGGGACAAAGGGAAAAGACTAGGAACCAATTAAGCTCAGGGCCAAGTAATACTTCCAATCCCTGTACAGCTACCACACATAAAGGGGAGAGAAAGACTGTCACTATTCCAATCCCAATCTCATCTGACCATGCACGTAGTACCCAGGGTCTACAGACCTTGGATCTACCGCCGGCATCCTGTCCCTACACTATAGTACTGACAGGGGTTCCAACATGTAGCCAGGATAGAGAAGAAACAACAAGAACCCTGATTAACAAGGCAGCACACTGGATGGTCAAAAACATGAACGTAAGTACATTCCGTCATAGGCACATTCTCATGGCACGGAGGGTGGCTTGGATAGGAGCTAGTAAGAAGAAGTTCGCGGGAGATTGTGTAATTGTAAATTTTAGATACCCAGAGCTAGTTCGGGAGTTGCGCTCCTCAAGGCAGTGGAGCCCCAATGAGGTAGAAGGTGGCTCCTGCATCAAAATGCTGCCCCTGAGTTTTTTTTACAGGGACACAGCCAGAGAAGTAGGTAATGCATTCTATAGGCGGCGAATGAACACTCCGGAATGAGAAGACTGGTCCAAACCAGTAACCAAGAGATATGTGCCACTTGCTAATGCATTTACAATGGACGAATTAGATTGACAGGGGGAAGGGGAGGGACCTGAAGAAGCGATAATTCAGGAGAGCCCGCTCAGGACTGAAGCAAAGGGAATGGTATATACAACAGAGGCAAGTAACCCAACCTCTCTGGAAGGGTGTGGGGAAGCGTGGAGGGAGGGAAATGAACTGTTGGCAAGGCGGCCGGAGACACTTTTAACATTAGGGAAGGGCACCAAGGGGAATAGCATGGATAACCTTACAACCAGCGAGATTAGAGCGGTCTCTTGGAACATTGCAGGATTATCGGCTAAAATACAAAATAAAGAATGGCTAGATTTTATCAGGAAATTTCATATCATCTGCCTTCAGGAAACCTGGGAAATCAACATCACTGCCCCTCACTTAGAAGGATATAAAATGTTTTTTGTCCCGGCACGCAAAACCACCATGGAAAGCGCTAAGGGCGGCCTAATTATTTATGTGGAGTATGCAAGGGACTTGGGAACACTTGGGCTGGAACTCGGAATCCATGCAGGGAATTAGGTACTGCAAAAAGGGACTAAAATTAATTTTTATTAACTTCTACAATGCAATGGTGGTGGGAAAAACCACGTTAACACTGGGGGAGCTACATAACAGGCTGGCTGGTATACAGGAGGCAGGGGACGCATCCTCCCAGCTGATCTTGGTGGGCGATTTCAACTGCCAACCATGCCCATTCCTGAAATGGGACAGGGGAGAATGGGATTCATGCCCAACTAATAAGGGTTGGCATTTAGAACACACAAAAGAGGGCAGGGAATTAAGCAAGATCCTGGGTTCACACGCCCTCATACCCACGATGGATCTTGTCAAAATGGGGGAAAATAACACAGTCATCCCAACCTTTAAAGGTAGGGGAAGGGATACTATAATTGACTATATATTTGAAACTAACACACTTAAACGAAGGGTTACGAATGTCAGCATAGAGGTCAGCGTTTTCAGTGACCATAACCCACTGGCATTATCCATCAGGGATACTAACCCAATGACTGAGCCCGTTCAAGGGAAATCTAGTGGCTTAGTTCAAGCCACTGATCACGGCTGGAGATTGAGATGGAAGAACATAGATGGGGAAGCGTTTTACAGAACGCTATTCACCAAGTCGGAAAGCCAGATTTGGAAATGCTTAGACCCAGCAGTGGAGGGGATTGATCTGATCAGCGCATTTGAGAGCACAGCGCAGCATACCGACGGGTTACTGAGGGGCAAAAAGATAAAACCTGACCCACTGCTCCCTAGATGGTTTGACCATGAATGCACCCTGGCTCAGAGAGAACTGAAGCTAGCACTTAAAACCATCCCCAAAAAAAGTGGTAGAGTGCAGGGCACATTATAAAAGGGCCATAAACAGCGTAAGACCAGGCTTCAGAATCAGGCATGGGAGACACTAAAAGATGCTGCAGAGCGCAGGGATACAAATGAATTCTGGAGAGTAATTAACGATCCTTGCTTCCAGGAATCAAATAAACCAAAAGTGGTCTGTCATATTCTCCCAGAATTGTGGGAGGAGCATTTTAAAGGCCTTTACAATTATGCTGGCTCGGAAGACTCAATGAGCCCAGATGTAGAAAACGCAATCAGCATGCAGATCATCTTTTCCCTGGTAGAGATCAAAGCAGGAATAGACGGGCTGACCTGTAACAAGGCCCCAGGCCCCGATGGGATCCCACCAGATGTCTTTAAGAGCCAGGCATACCTCGGGCCCCTATAATCACAAGAATTCTTAGTACAGCCGTGGAAGCAGGGATGCCCAGGTCATGGTCCTTGGCCACTATAGTCCCGATTTTTAAAAAGGGGAAAAGGAGCGACCCACAATGTTACCGTCCGATCTCGTTAATAGACTTGACTGTGAAAGTCCTGGGAAGGGTTATCCTTAACCGGCTGACAGATTGGGCGGATGAACATGACATCTTTTCGGACACTCAGTATGGGTTTAGAAATGGCCGATCCACAACGGACCAATGCCTTAATCTATACCACCTGGTGGCCAAGTACACCGTGGCAAGTAAGGGGACGGTGTACTTGGACCTGACAGCAGACTTTGACCGGGTTAATCAGAGGAAACTATGGGAATGTTTGGGGCAGCTCGGTGTTGACCCATGCGTGATAAATATCTTGAGAGTGCTCCACCAGAACACCGCTGCACAGGTCAGATTTAATGAAGAGGGGAACACAACTAATCACTTCCCTTGTTCAAGAGGTGTGAGGCAGGGATGTATCCTGGCGCCTTTTCTATTCACACGTTTGTTTTTAGACTGTTGGGGGCATTTGGACACTGACCTTGCTGCCTGCCCTTGCCACTGGCCGTCTCCCTCTTGCCGCCGCAGCCTCCATTCTTTCGCGGCTGCAGTGCGGAGGGGGACCACAACCCCCAGGCTCCTTCATGGCGGAAGCCGCCATCACCATTCCCGCGCCTGGAGGCGTTTAAAATCGAGCACAGCCCCGGTGGAGCGGGTGTTTGTTTTTAGACTGTTGGGGGCATTTGGACACTGACCTTGCTGCTGGGCCTTGCCGCTGGCCATCACCCTCCCGCCGCCCCATCCTCCATTCTTTCCCGGCCGCAGTGCGGAGGGGGACCACAACCCCCAGGCTCCTTCGCGGCAAAAGCCGCCATCGCCATTCCCGCGCCTGGAGGCGTTTAAAATCGAGCACAGCCCCGGTGGAGCGGGCGTTTGTTTTTAGACTGTTGGGGGCATTTGGACACTGACCTTGCTGCCTGCCATTTGCCGCTGGCCGTCTCCCTCCGGCCGCCGCAGCCTCCATTCTTTCGCGGCCGCAGTGAGGAGGGGGACCACAACCCCCAAGCTCCTTCGCGACGGAAGCCGCCATCGCCATTCCCGCACCTGGAGGCGTTTAAAATCGAGCACAGCCCCGGTGGAGCGGGCGTTTGTTTTTAGACTGTTGGGGGCATTTAGACACTGACCTTGCTGCCTGCCCTTGCCGCTGGCCGTCTCCCTCCTGCCGCCGCAGCCTCCATTCTTTCGCGGCCGCAGTGCGGAGGGGGACCACAACCCCCAGGCTCCTTCGCGACGGAAGCCGCCATCGCCATTCCCACGCCTAGAGGCGTTTAAAATCGAGCACAGCCCCGGTGGAGCGGGTGTTTGTTTTTAGACTGTTGGGGGCATTTGGACACTGACCTTGCTGCCTGCCCTTGCCGCTGGCCATCTCCCTCCCGCCGCCGCAGCCTCCATTCTTTCGCAGCCGCAGTGCGGAGGGGGACCACAACCCGCAGGCTCCTTTGCTGCGGAAGCCGCCATCGCCATTCCCACGCCTGGAGGCGTTTAAAATCGAGCACAGCCCCGCGTCACGGGACCACGCGCGTGCCGCGCCGGGCTAAGCCTGGGCCAAGTTCGGGCCCATCTGTGCCCGTCAGTGGCCGACCGGGGCTGGGCTGGGCCATTCCCCTTGGCTAATACTTATTTCCTGTACCTTACCCCAATTGTAATTTGTGACGGTAGGACCATACCTAGAGAGCATAGGGATGGCAAAAAAGGAAGCATGTCAGCCCCAATGCTAAGGACGGGAGGAGGGCCGTTGCGGATACACAAAAAACACTGCCAAGCTACCTAACGGGAGCAATGGCCGCCCTAGAAAATCAGATTAGTACAGCTGAGGAACAGATAAATGCAAATTCTTTGGAACTTAATCCATCGGCCTAGTCATCGAACCAAAGACAGATAGTACCAACAAAACCCTTTGTAAATGGTTGTGTCCAGCAAAACGATGATAGAATCACTTTAGGCGATTCAGATTCTATCGAACAACCCCCACAAAAAAAACAGAAACATCCGGGTCATCAGGCCAATACGCTCCATGCGAACCCCCTAAGCATCACAAGCACACATCCCCCTCCTCCAGACAGCGATATAGAAGCAGTAAACCCTAGAAAGAAACACACCAAGCAAGGAAAGCAGAAAGGAGGGATATCTAAAACATCGACACAAACTCAGGGTGCACACAACAAGGGCTGTGCTGGTGTAAATAACGATATTAAGTCCCTTACTATAGTACTAGAAAGGCTGGTTATGTATCTTAGGTTAAGGCTGGGCCAAATGGAAAACAGACTGAGTCAAATTGAGCATACGCTATCCTCTTACTCAGGGCTGCTTAATAAAAATATTTACTCCCCACAAAGTAATCAAACTATAAGCCAAGAAGGAAATGAGAACATACGTCAAACCAAACAAGTTCTAGTTTAAGACCAAAGACTCAGTCATCTAAACCTTCCCAAATTAAAGCTTGTGGAAAGGTCAATAATTCTGCTGAGGCAACCACAGATACTATTCTATCAGGTACCCCCGCGCTTCCCCCTCGCTTACAACAGATTCTCTCATCAACGCCCGATAATCAGATTACGAACAAACTAAGGCCAGATGAAATTTTGAATCTTCCACCGGCAGCAACACCTTTTGTTGTGGTGCTGACAAACGTCCCACGTAAATCTACCTCAGATGAAGAGGGATGGGAATCGCTTAGAAATAAAGCCCTACATTGGATAGGTTCAAAAATAGGTCTAGATGAGGCACTATTCAGAGATTTTAAAATGGCAAGAAGGGTGCAGTGGGTGGGTTCTGGCCCAAGATCATGTCCTGGCGATTGTATTGTGCTTAACTTTGGATCACCTAGGGTAGTAAACTGAATTCATTATGAGCTGTCAAGAAGTTACTTTGTCAGAGGTGAAATTAACATACTTCCCCTGGGCTTTTTTTCTATCCCCCTTTAACCTGTATGCCATTTTCCCATTCACTTGAGAATTGTAAGAGACATGATCTCTAACAGATGTTTCCCACAGTAAATCGATTTACCCCACTATCGGGATTGGAAGAACAAAACTGACTCCCTATTAGAGACCCAAAAGATATAACATTATCAGGAGGACCAATTTCATGAAAGCATGGTGGAACCTAAACTCAGACAGGATCCTGTAGGTAGTTCCACTGTGACCCCAGAAGGGCCCTCTAAAACTGAACACATTGATAGGGCCGAGCTACGGTTGCTTTTTTGGAATATCGCAGGCTTGAAATCCAAAGCAAATAATGAATTTTGGATACATTTTATTAGCAAATTTAACATCATATGTCTTCAGGAGACATGGCTAACTACCCAGATCCATATTGAGGGCTATAAAAGTTTTTACTCTATGGCTTTGCCTTCGATTTCTGGAAGAGCAAAGGGCGGACTGGTCATTTTCGTCTCCAATACTATAAGGTCATTGAAAATCGATGTATCTAAGGTAGCATCTAACTATCAAATTATAACCTTAAACATAAATAAAACTACCCCCATAGCCCTTGTTAATTTCTACAATAACCTCGCTGCAGATGAGGTCATAAATGTACTAACCGAGATCTATACCAGTCTGGTAGAACTAAAAAGAAAAGTAAGGAAGGACCTAGATATAATAGGGGGTGGGGATTTTAATCAATATATCTGTGGATATAGTGCTGACGGATTGTGTGGCATTGAGGACGAAAACGATAATCCACTTACCCACTTCAATCATACCCTGATGGGAAATTTCCTGAATGAAAAAATCTTCGATCTTGAAATGGGCTTAGCAAATGAACTTGTGCAGCCTCCAATTTCCCTAACAAACACCTATAATGGGAGAGGATCCTCTAGCACTATAGACTACATATAGGTCACTACATCTTCGTCCCCCAGGCTATTAAAATTTCTAACACACGATATCGCACTAAGCGACCATTATCCAAACAGCATAACTCTATCTTTGCCACCATCTGTAGATAGAGGGAATTTATTGGAGTTTTTGGTGCAGACAAATCTGTCGATAAACCGACTAAATGGCTATACCCTTAAATGGGGAAAAATAGGCCCACTACAAATTACAACTAATATAGTGACCAACTCCCTTGGAGCCATTAAAAAAAGTCTAGATGACACAAGTAACCACCAGCTGGTTCTGGATGATTTTCAGTTAATCAACCAAGCAGCTAAAGAAGCCCTGACGGCCAATGTAAGATCAAAGACTGTAAAATCAAACGGGTGGTTTAACACATGGTGCACCAAAGCCCATTCCAAACTGAAACGGGCTCTTCAACGACCGGTAAGGGATAAAAATGAAATCTCACACCTCAGAAAGGAATATAACTGTGTATTAAAACTAAGGAAAAAGGAATTAAAAGACGAGCTGTGGGAAGAACTCCATAAAAGCTGTGCCATAAATGACAATACCACCTTTTGGGCCATAGTCAAGTCACCTTTTCTAGCGGACACTCATTCCAATCCAGCAGTGGATGTAGCAATTGATGAACAAACCTGAGTTAACCATATTGCCCCGATCTTTGATTTACCCGAAAATGAAAAGCTTCTCCAAAAAACTGCGATGGGGGATAGCAATAATAAGATCAATCCCACTCCCTTCCCAATACATCTTGACATTACCTTAAAGGAAGTGGAGTCTGCATTAGCAGCAAGTAGGACCAGTAAAGCACCAGACCCGGAAGGAGTCCCTGTAGACCTATTTAAATTGAATATGGAACTCCGGGCCCCCATTTTAGTTTGGGTACTGGAAGCATCTTGTATGGTCGGTTTGCTTACCACATGATCCGCTAGTATACTAGTACCAATTTTTAAAGAGCGTGACAGGCAATCCCCTTTATGTTACCGACCAATATCATTGTTGGACTCTCTGGGGAAGGTGGCGGGCCGCATCATCCTAGAGAGACTCCAACTTTCGGCAGAAGAAAATTCGGTACTATCAGACCTCCAATTTGGCTTTCGTGAGGGCTTAGGTACCACTGAACAGGTCCTGAATCTAACACTATTAGCGGGGAAGTATGCGTCTGCGAAGGGCGGGTGTCTCAACCTAGTATACGTTGATTTATCAGCAGCGTTCGACTGCGTTAGCCACAACAAGCTATGGTCAGTCATGCAGGACATGGGGGTAGAACCTGTCATACTGGATTTCATACGTGTACTTTACTCAGGAGCCAATTCCACGAGTTAGGTACGGTGTGTGTGGACAGTTGACCGCGTCGTTCGAAGTACGGCGGGTAGTAAGGCGGGGATGTGTCCTGGCACCCTTCTTTTTTACTCTCTACACCAATGCCCTTGAGCGAGCCATGGTGAAAGGGTGCCAGGACTTACCACAAATGCGGTCATTCTAGCCCGTACTTCCCGGGAACTCCAAAATGCCCTTGACAGGTATCAAATATTTATGGCCGCTCTGGACCTAAAAATGAATATAAAAAAAACATTTGTAATGACCTTAGGAAACACTCAACAACGGTCCAAAGCAATTTTCCTAGACAGTATTAAGCTGGAATCAGCGATTACGTATCCATATTTGGGTATTGCTATAGATAATAAACAGACATGGAAACAGGCCATTGACGCAAGGAAGTTGTCATATACAAGAGCAACTGCGGTCTTAATTAGTTTTTCACGCAGACTGGGTAAGCGGCCTCCAACTGAGTTACTAAACATCTACAAGGTAAAATGCATATCCACCGTAATCTATGGGGCTACGTGAAGGTGGAACCAATACAAAGAGTGGAAAACACCTTTTTGAGATATCTCCTTGCGCTGCCTCAGGGCTCTTCAACTTACTCTTGCCACATGGAGTTAGGACTCCCATTTCTGACAGATTTGATAGCAATCCAGCCCCTCATGTTGTGGCATCGCATATGAACATCCACAGAAACATATTTTTCACAAAATCTCATCTTGGATTGTCTTTCACTTGAAAAAGTGCACAGGATAGGTTGGATTGCTTATGTCAGAAATTTCTTGATGATCTAGGAATGGTGGACTATTTTAATAACCCCACACAGATCGCAGGATTGTCAAGGAAATCATTTAAGCTAACCTGTCTGACCCACCTAGAACAGCTGTGCCTCAGCAGTGGGGTCAGAAAAAAGAGTGTACAGCACTCTATAATGGTTCAAACGTCCTTGCTTATCCAGCCGTATCTAACTAGCTCCAGCGCATTCAAAACGCATCAGCGAGACTCATATTAGACATCCCTCGCCAAGAACACATCACCGGTCACTTAAAAAACCTCCACTGGCTTCCCGTCAACAAAAGAATCACTTTCCGCCTTCTTACCCACGCACACAAGGCCCTTTATAATCTAGGACCCGAATGCCTCAACACCCGACTGTCCTTCTACTATCCCACCCGCCAACTAAGATCATTCAATCAAGCCCTCGCCGCAGTCCTGCGCATCCGAAAAACCACCATGGGTGGCAGATCCTTCTCCTTCTTGGCTGCCAAGACCTGGAACTCACTCCCCACCCACCTCCGCCTTACTCAGAATCACATCTCCTTCAGAAAAGAACTGAAAACTTGGCTATTCGATAAACAGTGATCCCCTCCCCCTAGCGCCTTGAGACCCTCTGGGTGAGTAGTGCGCTTTATAAATGCCTGAACTTGAACTTGAACTTGAACTTTCAATTTAACATCCTATGAAAGGCTATTATTAACTAGGTTCCGGTTTAATATTTTCCATCATTTTGTCACCTATCCTAGAACAAATGATTGGTCAAGAAGATTACTCTTATGCCCATGTGATGAAACATCAACTCAAACAACCATCCATGTTGTCCTATTTTGTAAATTTTATTCGGCCCAAAGAAAACGATGGTTAATTCCGATACTAAAATTAATTAATTTACGCAGATGTCGCCCAGCTTTCCTCCGATTGCAATATTTGGAGGATGAGGTCACATCAAACCAGCTAGCTAGATTTTTGAAATCTGTATTAAGATCTAGGACTAGCGCAGAGAGTAATATGTCTCTACTATGAACTGGAAATTGTTACAGTTGACTTTATGTGTAATTTCTTAAATGCAATAATTAACTTTTTAATGATTTAGACATCAAACCGCATGTACTGTATTTTATATGTATATTGATACTGTTCTTCTTTTAAAAAAATTGTTTTTATTGTACAATCAACTGTTTTTTTTTTATGTACTTTTATGGTTATTCTAAATTACGAAAACCGAATAAAGTATTTTTGATTCTATTCACATTATACATAAATGGATTGGACAAGGCGCTAGGAGACTTAGGGGTGGACTGTCCAAGTATAAGTAGGAGAGGCATACCGGTCCTACTATACGCGAATGATGCGGTACTCCTGGCCCGCACAGCTCAGAGACTACAGTCCCTTGTTGACGGCTTTGTCAGCTTCATGGAGGATATAGACCTAACACCCAATCTTACTAAAACTTATATTATGGAAACAGGGAAAAGACCGTCTAAGAATGTTATCTTTACAATCGGGTCTCACAAATTAGAAAAAGTGCAGGCATTTAATTACCTAGGGATTTTATTTGACTATCACCTTAGATTCAAAACACTGATTAATGACAAATGTAGATCCCAAATTAGCTCGGTGGGCTCAATCATGAATTTTGCAAAAAGATTAGGCCGCTGGTCACCAAAGGAAATCATGCACTTGTACACCTCAGTATGCTGTGCTAGGACCTTGTATGGGAGCGAGGTATGGGGTTTTAGAGACATCTCGTTGCTCCAAAACGAGGAAAACAAATTCCTGAGAAGGGTTGTGCAGGTACCACAAATCACGCCTTCCCATACTGTTCACGAGGAGTTAGGCCGCTCTAATATTAGCGACAGGTTAAGACTCAAACTCATAACCTGTTGGATTAAAATATGGACGAACCCAGAGGCCACACTAAGCAGGTAAATACTAACGGACTGCATTGCCCTGGATAGGGGACTAAAGATACCTTGGCTTAAATATGTAAGGGATACCCTGAAAGGGCTGGGCTATGCTAAGTATTTTGATGAACCTGCTGAACTCAGACCTAAAGACAAGGGTATCATAAAGATAGAATTCATAAGGCAAACAGCTTTGGAAAGGGAGGACAGAGAACTGATGAAATCCTCGGTAAGAGCCCACTTGCTAACCAAATCAACCCCAAGAATGGAATTTTACCTGTCCAACACGTAGAATAAACACAACAGATTCTTAATGACCATATTCAGGTTGAATCTCCTGCACCATATTTTATCAGTTCCAGTAGGGTACACACCAGATATCGACATAAAGGGCCGTGCGGCTGCGACCAGTGGTCTCCGCAGGACACTCTTCATTTTGTTTTAATATGCCCCTTTTATGCGTACCCCAGGACATTGTTTTTAAAACCGCTTTTAAGGCAAGCCAGATTCAACCAGGTAAAGGTGGCACTACTGTTTTTGAAACTGTCAGTAGATCCTCTAACATTGTTTAGTATGGTAAACTTCTTGAGATCGGCTGTGAGACTAAGGAATACTAGAGGTGACGAATAACTGTCCTTGATCATCTCTTGTGATAGAAGGGTTGGCTGCACTAAATGGCCCAGGATTCTGTTTTTATTGTACAAATCGTTCTTAACCGGACATTTAAGGCATGAAAAAACTTTATTGAGATTGTTTACATATACCCCCATTTTATCATTTAACTTTTACCAGTTGTAATGCCTTTCTTTTTTATAATAATGCACTTTGTATGGTATTGTTTTTATACCGGATAAAGTATTCTTGAAATTGAAACTGAAATACTAACTGGGGAAAACACACAATTCTTCCCTCTGTTAGAATATGCTTTCCTCTTCCCTCCCCTGCTTCACCCGTCCCCCCCCAACCAACCACCTGCATATATCTACCACCTGCTTAAAACAAGTGGTAAATAAAAGCAGAAAAACGCTATGAAATAGTGAATGGCATGTGGTTTGACAGGCAGAAGAATCTGTTCCTCGTGGCAACACCCCAGTCCATGGCGTCAAACTTGTAACTGCACGTTACTGGGATAAATCTACCACAAAACAATTACATGAGATTTTTCTGCCACCCCAGTACTGTGCAACTTCTAACAAGGGACTATGAGATCTTGGACCGACCCTGTGACCTGAAGGGTCACACCAAGTGTGCCCTCATTTAAGGCAGAGGACTGTCATGGGTTTAACAGCTAGAGCGGTGATGGCAATGCAACCTGTTGTAAGGATCAATAGCCTGATGAGATCTTTGCATCGTGGTCAGTGGAGTGGCATCCTACTGACACACCCATGTAATGCTCCATTTCAATACCTGTGCCCAGACTTTGCGCTAACATCAAGTGCGTGTTTAGGGTTTGGTGTGCGTAGCATAAATGCAATGTGAGAGTGCAACAGAGTAAACTGCATCTCCTGCCTGCCAGTTGTGTATACAAGTGGGACCATCTATCCCTCTTGTATACCCCAGTTGTTGTATACCCCAGTTCAAAGTCCTCTGTTACCAACGAATAAAGTGCTCTACAAAGTACTCAGGTGCCTGCTGTGCCATCAGGGATGGTGTCAGCCTGACAGTCTATCTAAGTTGAAGGGACATCACCTGCAGGCTGAATTACTTAATGGAGAAGCTGTGTACCTGTCCTGAAGAGCCTAGAAGTCTGCCTAGAAGCCTGCCTGTCTGGTAAGAAAGGGAAGGGAGTTTGACTATCAGGCAGGAGGACAAGGCGGTCCTGGAAGAAGCAAGGTCTGACTCATCCCAGTTATATGTAGGGCGGGTCGGAAAGCCATTCAGCAGGACCAGCTAGTCTGAGGGACCCCGCACCCCCACAACTGACTCTCCCAACAGTTTAAGGGTGAAAATAAAACTCTATGATAACATGATTGTTGAGGCCCAGTAGGAGAGTGTGTGCTGCCAACTGTCCCGTTCAAGGTTGCATTTGCCAAATTCCTAACACATCAGGGTCTGAATCTACTGACTTCCTGGAGAGCCTGTGTTGGGCTTTTAGCTGCTGAATTTCTGACTACTCTGTGTTAGAGGCCCATGAGGGACTACAACTACTCCAGTGTCGAACACCCTGTCTGAGCTTACGCCTGTGGTCCAGCCAGCCACAATGTGGGCTCAATTGCTGATGGTCGGCCCTCCAGAGGGGGCTGCACTTACAGACAGGCTAGGTGTGACTGCTACCTTGGGACTGCTGATCTTCAGGCAACTGCAAAGAAAAGAGTGGGTGCCCTACTGAATGCAGTACTATATTCATGACAAAAGCGCTCCACAAAAGCCTGCTGGTGGGTCACTGCTCTCTCGAGTGTTCAGGCGTGCCATTCAAGTGCCGGGAAACAGGAAAGAGACCCAGACAAGACTGACTAATCCTGTGAAAGGGTAAGACACTTACGATAGAGTATACAAGAGTATACACGCATTGGGGTGACTGAAGTGACAGAACTGACCCTATACTATATTCATGATACTCCTAAATGCCCCTAGAGGGGAAGAGGGTATAAGAACCGGACGCACCTGTCTGTAGCACATGGTAGTCTGACATGCCTGCACTATCTTTTCACCCAGACTGTCCATAAAGATGATTTTAGAGCTGCTACGCACATAGCAGGGGGAACCTCAGACCATTCGCTGGTGGGGGTGCAACTCGACGGTCTGGTTGTTGACTTCATGCTACCCCCAAGGGTTGATCTGTGATATTTAAAAGACAAGACGTTCAAAGCTCATATGAGAGATGGAGCAGACTTCTATTTTAAGGAGAACGGGCTGCCTGTTGAATCAACTTGCGAGCTATGGGATGAATTCAAGGCAGTGATTCAAGACCAGACACAAGCCTTGATTGAGAGAATGTTGAAGCAACGTAAATTGAAGTGCGAGGCTCAGGAAAGGGAATGTGCTTTCCTGGAGGCTCGCTTGGCATGTGGGGAAACAGTTTCTCTCCCATTACACTATCAACTGAAGCAGCACACATTAAGAGCACTAATGGAAAATAGCATGCACTCATGCGCTGGCTACCCAGCATGGTCTCTATGATGTCGTTGATAAAGCCAATAAGTTGCTTACATGGCTAAAAAGACGAGACAAAGGACGGAACTGGATCCTTGAGGTTATTGACAACAAGGGGACGGAAATACTGGGAGAGACTTCCTGTAAGACCTGACCCTGCCAATGCTAACAAATGAGGAACGAGACGCACTAGAGCAAGACCTGACAGTAGACTAAATAAATAAGACAATAAGAACCTTGCAAACAGGGCAAGCAACAGGGCCTAATGAGCTCCCCTTAGAATTATATAAAAGCATGATGGATAAAATCAGGAAGTGCCTCCAGAGGAGGTTTCAGACTGCCTGAAAATAAGGGTGTCTCCCAGAGGACCAAAGAACGTCTGAGGTGGTGGTCATCCCAAAAAATGACAAACCAGCAACTGAGTGTGGGTCTTATAGACCTACCTCCCTGCTTAATTTTGAGACTAAGGTCCTTGAGTAGGCCTTGGCGATCTGCCTGCGGACAGTAATTGTAACAGTGGATCATCCTGATCAATCGGGCGTTATGCCACACCAGGGAACGCGCTTAAATCTCCGACACCTTAATGGCGTACCACATGCGACAGGGGATTCCTTTGCTGAACCAGTGGCGTTGCTGTCAAGCTCTTGTATGTGGACCCTCTAGCGTGCATGTGCGTCAATAATACAGTCTCCCGAGTCTTTGCCGTCCAACAGGGATGTTCCTTGTCTCCTATGCTCTTCTCACGTGAGTGGGTTCGCAAGGACCTCTCATATGGGGTATTCCAGTTGATCAGGAGTGGGATGAGAGAATCTCCCCCTACGCTGACGTTTTGCTGTAGGACACGTAATCAGCCTTCTTGAGTGAACGAATCCTACACATTTTTCACATATTTAGAGATTATTCAGGATATAAGATCAACTGGAAGAAGTCCTTAATATTCCTGCTGGTGGCAGGGACCCTGCGGCTGCACAGTTCGGGTGGCACTACATGGCATTAAATATTTGGGCGTGTTTATTACAAGAGGGCCACAGTCAGGAACATACTCCCGAAATTAGATCGTCTTCGCAGGGATGCCCCACACTAGTGGGCACTCCTTACTGGGCCGGGTCGCCCTATTTTAAGTGATCACCCTCCAGGGCCTCTAGTACATCGTGCAAAAAAAGTCCTTTAAGATCCCACTAGAGATTTTCTTTCAAAAGGTAGTCTGAGAACTTTGGCTGCTGTTGTGGGATGGTGGCACTTCATGCTGAGTAAGCTGCAGAGGGGAGTTCATTAACGTGGACTGGCGGTCCGGAGCATTCAGAAGTATTACTGGGTCACGCAGCTGGTGGCAGTCAACAACTGGGTTTTTGCGGACCGTAAGGATCCTGCTTACCAGGTAGATAGATTGGCCATGGGCAAGAGAGGTTACCCTTTTATCGAAGAAAGCTTGAGAGCACCCTACCTACTCGTAGCCAAACAGTGGTAAGTGTGTGGAGAGAGGCTACCAAGTGTTTAGGCTGAGAAGGTAAATGGACTGAAATGACTCCACTGTATGATAGTGATCTCTTAAGTGCAGTGGGAGGATTGCAGGGCTTCACAAAATGGGGATTGATTAGCTTAGAACGCCGGGCGATGTGTGGAGGGGACAGGTGCGTGTGTCCTTCACGATCCTACAACAAAAGTATAAATTAGGTGACTAAAAACGGTTCTGACATTTGCAGGTGGGTCACGCTCTGCAAAGTCACATCCGGGAAGGGGGCAGTTGCCTGATGCATCCCCACTGGAGGACCAGCTACTAACTAATCCCCTGACTGAAAAAGCCCATCTATAGGAAGTTGATCTACAGTTCTCCGAATCCCTTGGGGACGCGGAGAGCTGTGTGGCAGAGGGATCTAGGCACACTTGGCGATGGCGATTGGGTTGAGGCCATTCAGGGTGCCAGGGAGGTGGCAATTAGAACTCGTTTTGGTCTAATTTAACTACAGATCTACATAGGACCTACTACTCCAGAGCTTTGTGCACCGAATAGGGTGGGCGACAACCTTTCTGAGTAAGGGAATGTGAGGGGGGGCTTTTTTTAATGTGGTGTGGAGTTGTCCGGTAATTCAATGAATATCACGAGTGAGGTGACATGGCAAAGTTTTAGCAGAATATGACTGGCCCTGGCTTCGGCGGTTGGCAAGCGTAATATTGCAGCGGTTGGGGAGCCAGCCAGCCCGCCCCCCACCCCCAGGGTGGAGGATTGGGAAGCAGATCTTGATTGGTGTCAACAGGTGGACACAGGTTGTATCTCAGCAGGGGCTGCCCTTGTAAATGGTAAAAGATATGGGAGGGATGGTAGAGCTACCGGGCCATGTGACGCGCCATGAAGTAGTGAAAGTTAAATATGTACCATCTTTGCGATCTAGTTTTATGTAGTGGGATTTGGCCAGGGAGTTTCAGGACAAGCCAAGCTATGTTACTCACTCCATTTTTTCAGACTTTGCCTTTTTGGTCTAATTACTCTCGCTAATGTGCACCGTACTTTCGTTGTCAACACCATCGATTCAGCACAAGTTCAATAAAAAGAGCTTTTAAAAGTACCTGTGTCTTGGCAAGATAAGCAGCGTGCTGGTCATTTATTAAATCGAGTCTGTTGATCTATTGTTGAGCTCGGAGTTCAAGCTGGTCGACATTACACAGCTGAGAATATTGTGACTGCGCGCCCTCGCTAACTTGAGAGTCAAGTACAAAAAAGGGTTTACTTGGTCAGTTTGCGCAGCATTACTAGGATAGGTCACATGACATCAAAGGAAAGTGATCTCAACCCAGTAGCCGCTACCTATCCCGTTGCCCCGGAACTAGACTGAACAGAGAGGCGGCACTGAAACTCCCTTGCTTTGTCAAGCTGAAGCGTTTGGTCCTTGTATGTTTTCTAGACAGCAATCCAGTATGACATAATTTAACATAACCAGTAACTTGTTCAGCTGAACTTGCAGAGATAAACCAATGCGACATATATAGCAGGTTTTTAAAAAAAGGCTGCGTTAAGGTAAGGAACACAGCAGCGTCTTGTCATTTACTTATTCACATACAAGAAATCACATATCGGCAGCATTCTAATTAACTCTCTCTTTTCTTCACTCTTCTATTTGTCAATCATCAAGTCTATGGGTTTGATTTAAAGTCCAAAGGGTCACCTGACTTGTTAGAGATCTCTGCTGGCCCTGTGGCGCTCTCTGTCCCTTCAGAGGAGCAGCAGCCATGGTGGCTCCTCTGAAGGCACTGCAGGGGTGGTGAGCGGCTGCCATGTTTCAGGCGGCCATTCACCAACTTGTGTGTTTTTCTAAAACAAGCTTCGAAAGCCGTAGTTTGTTTTTAAAAAACAATAACTAATCACCCTCGCACCTTAGGAACTTTCTCCCTGATTATTTTTCTCCCAGGAAGTGGGGTTCATTTAAAAAAAAGATTCTCATCACGACTGCCAGGTATTCCCTGGTGGTGCTGAATAAGAGAAAAATACATCAGACTGCTTGATCTAAAAAGGAATGGCCGTCCGATGTATTTACACCGACGGCACCCAAGAAAGGCTGGACATATGACAATCCACCTGACTTGCACTAGGTCAGGCAGACCATCTGTTTGTTGGACAGGGTACTCCCAACACGCTTGTGAAGGAGTACCCTGCTCACCAAACTCTAAATCAAGACCTCTATATTTTCTGTGTTATGCATATATCTCTAGGTCCGCTTCAATATGTCCATCAGTCTTTCTATGATGTACCTGTTGTACGAGTTACTTACCTTCGGTAACGATGTATCTGGCAGAGACGATTCTAGCCGCAGACTCCTTAACGTAGAATTATCCTCAGGCGTGAAACTGGATCTGGAAAACTTTTTGCCACAGCATCCCTGTGCGCCGGGGGTACAGCATCACGCGACTCCGACCAGGCGTCGTCCGCGTACGTGATGTCAGCGAGGTCAGATAAGTCCCACCCCGGCGCGCCTACGTCAGTTTTGTTCGGAGAACTTTTCCGCACCACAACGTGGAGCCAGCAGAGAAACTGTGGGAGCATGGGACCAGTGTGTGAAACAGCAGAAAAATGGAAAAGAAGGAATGGTGATGAAGAACACCATAAGGATCAGTGCCAACACTGCAGTACCCAAAAGCAGGGAAAGAAGAAAGAACAGAGCACAGCCCTGAGCAGCCACCCTGCTAGTATGAAAACAGTACCACCTTAAGACATGGAAAATATGCAAAATGTCATGACAACATGCAGCAGGACTTCAACCCCGACCAAGACCCATGAATGGGAGCAAGTTCCAAGAAAAAAAGGGAACGACAGACGTCCAAGGCAACCCCAGCACAGAGTGCGACAACCCCCCCCCAAAGGAGGCAGGGCACGGCCAAATTACCCAAACCCAGAGGGTAGCAGAGGGGCCAGGACTCTCAGGAACAAGAGGGACAAAAGAACGCCAGCCTCAATCCTGGAGCAACCAGAGCAGAGGGGCAAAGGAGTACCTATAGACCCAGTCTCTACATTGCCAAGGAAGAGGAAGGAACAAAGCAAGACAATGTCTTGGCGAGAGAGCGAAATAATGCACTCACTCATCATAGCCATCCACCGGGAGGCGAGTGCAGAAGGGCAAGCCAAAGGGTCCTCGAATCTGGGGCTAGAATCGTCTCTACCAGATACATCGTTACCAAAGGAAAGTAACTCGTACATCTGATAGAGACGACTAGCCACAGATTCCTTAACGTAGAATAGATACCCTAGCCATACCCAAGGGAAAGGAGAGTCTGCGGAAGGACCCCACCAGCCTGGACAAGACAGAGGGTCCCACAGGGGACTAATCCAATGGACAGGGCGAAGAGCCCCGTCTTCCTAGCCCCCCACAAGCAGAACACCACAGAACCCAAGAGTGGTGTGGGAAGAAGAAAAAAGAAGAAGAAACACAGAACCAACCCAGCCTCCAGGACAGGAGCATGAAGGCAAGGAAATGCCCGGACACACTACTACGAGGGGTCCACGCACACGACCTAAAGAAGCATCAGCAACATACAGAAACGCCATGGAGAGCAGAGGCCCGAAGGCGACCATAACTCCCTAGTAGAGCGCAAGCTATATAACAGCTACTACTACTCCACATAGGGTACGTTAAGTCCCAAGACATGGGATCCCTCTTTGGAAGAAACTTCCGCAGCAGAGGAAAAAACGAGGGGAAAAGAAAAACCCGCAGAAGGCTTGTCAAGCAGCCCAAGAGAGAAACAGAAGGCCTAATCTCAGGGCCAATTCTGTGCAGATAACTCAAGCAAAAACACACACAATCAACACAGGGCAGTCCAGCAGCCAACAAAGCCACAGTCTCAGCAAGGAGGACTCGAGTGGCCATAAAACCCACCTCACAGCCAGGGCAACCTGCCCAAAAGTAAGTCCAAGAACCAGATCAACTCAGCAGTCACTGAGGGGGAGAAGGAGAAGGAGGAGGAGAAGGAGGAGGAGGAGGATGGAGCCCTGCCAAGAACCTCTGGATGGCGTAGTCTGCCGGGGCATGGAATAACAGAGTGCCATCGAATGGAAGATCAACCAGCCGCTCCCGAACATTTTCAGGGAACACACTGTCCCGAAGCCAAGCATGCCAACGGAGGGTGACCGAGGTAGCCATGGCATGGCCCAGCACTTCCGAGATGTCCAGAGCGGAGCGGAGAATAAACGCTGCTAGCTCCCGGCCATCAAACGCATGATGCCGTAAGTCGACCTAAACAGTCTCCTGTGACGCGGCGAATCCCATGGACTCAGCCGAGTCCCAAAAAGAAGAGGTGGCCCTAGCCAACACGCATAAGGTGTTAAGGGCCCGCAAAGCATCGCTGGTCGAGACGAACATGTTGTGTCCCCAAGAGTCCAGCCAGCGGGCCTCCCGCGATGGCGGAGACAACAGTGGCGGCAAGGAGGGAAAAGAAGTCCGCAAAAGTGGACTGGAAGCAGAGGGTTGGAGGGAAAGACATGCTAGGGTCACGTGGCGCTGGAAGGTGCCGGTGCAGGAGGTGTTGGAGCACCGGATCGCCTGTGGCGGGACGCCCCCAGGTCTCCATCAGGGAAGAAACGAGCGAACCCTCAAAGGGTAGAAATAGCTCCCTCCCACCAGAGCCCTGGTGGAGAACCTCCAAAAGATGGTCTGCCGGGAAATGAGCAACCGGGTCCCCATGCGCAGAAAACCCACAGCCGTGGACACTGCGTGAGCGAAGGCCGCACCCGCCTCCGTAGGGCCCCACAGTGGAGAAAACAGGTCCTCTGTGGGCGACGGCTGTAAACTAAGGCGGCCGTCACCGAAGCCAAGCGGGGCGGGCAAAGGCCAGACCTGGAAGTTAGAAGCAGGAACCGAAGAGTGGGGGACCTGTTGCACCTCCGGCAAACACCACTGCCTCAGGAATGGTGGGGAGCCAAAGAGGTTTGACCTAAACTTCTCAAGGGACCAACCCACAGCAAAGGCGTCCATCTAAATGGCACTTCAACGCTGTTACCTGGGGATTAGCCTTCTACTGATGAAAGCCAGTGGCTGATCTTGACCGTGGTCATGTTTTTGGGATAGCACTGCTCCTATACCATGTTCAGAGGCATCGGTCTGCACAATGAATTGCTTGACATAATCCAGGGAAGCCAAGGAAGGCCCTCACTTGAGTCTGGGTAGTTGGAGCCATCCAGGCCAGAATGGTCTAGATCTTGGGTTGCCAAGGTTGAACCTGGCCTCCACTAACAAAGTGACCCAAGTATGCAACCTTTCCCTGCCTTATCTGGCACTTGAATGCCTTGATAACGAGGCCTGCACTTCTCAGAGCCCCCGGTGCTTTCCTAAGGTGAATCAGGTGATCCTGTCAGGTGGAGCTAAAGACAGCAATATTGTGCAGATATGCTGCACTCAAGGATTCCAAGCCAGCAAGGGCTTAGTTCACCAACCTTTGAAAAGTGGCAGATGCATTTTTCAAACCAAAGGGCATTACAGTCAACTGATAATACCAATCTGTGGTTGGAAATGCAGATATTTATTTTGCTCCTGGAGTCGTCAGACCTATCAGCCAGTACTCTGATGTGTGATCAAACTAGCTGTGGAAGAAATAGTGCATGCCACACAACTAAGTATTGAGCTGACACCCAAATGCTTTTTATTAGACCTGTTTAGATGTCAGAAGGGCGCAAGATAACCTATACATTTGGTCAGTCGCCTATGGTAATGGTATGACGTAGAATTGCAATCACATGGCTGCCCCAGCGATTGCGCTCTAGCATAGAGATGGGCCTCTTCTTCTACGGCGGATGCTTCTATCTCGTCTTGGTCAGATTCTTCCCCGAAGATATCCAGAGTGTGTTGAATGCTTTGACGCTGTCTCTCTCATCATCGAGCCTGATAATCGTGTAGAGTCCTCTTGGACCGAAACGACTTACAAGCGTCGCAGTCTTCCTTCTTGTGCCCCGGAGAGATGCACAAGTTACAAACTTGATCTACACAGCAAGGCCCGACGGTTGCCCACAAAATGGAGAGTTTGCCAATTGATTTGAAATGCGGAGAACAGGGAAACGTGTACTGAAACAATACAGTTGTGGGTAGCGTGGACTGCGCACTGAGGGGAACCTGAAGAGCGGTTTCGGAGTGCAGTAATACACATCCAAACCCGTTTGGGGTAAAAAACAATCTAACAATGCAGTCGATGCCCATGCGCACTATCACCGAAAGGTGGAGTCACCTTACCTCGTGACTGGAAAGACTTCTTCAAAGGAAAATAACTTGCAAACATCCGCACCCAACACAAGATGGCAGGAGTATGTAAAGCATGTGCATCTACAGCACACAAGCCTCGAAAAGAGGATTAATGGCCCCAAATCCCAGCCGTGGTATCTTGTCATGTTGTGGCTGAGTGTGCCATGTGATGTGGCAGGCTATAGTGCTTGGTGTGATTTGGTCATTTTTGACATGGTGGAGTGCTGAACAATTAGGCAAATTGTGATTTTCTTTGTTTTTGGGATCGTGTGAAAAAGTGCGGTACCTACCGTATGATGTAAGTAAATAAATTACATTGCTATTATACGGTAAGGATGTGGGGGTGAGTGTTATTAGGGCCAAAGCCTTGCTGATTATATGCAGAATAACAGGTCTGGGAGGACACTACTGACTAGGGCAGGTTAGCAGCTGCACAGGCCTTGGGCATTGATCCTATTGAGGATAATATGTGACGGGCCACTGGTGACTGGAGCTGGCTAGCAACAACGCTGGCCTCTGGAATTCATTACAGGCAGGGTAACAATATATGTCAATATTGACCGGAACTGGTTGGCAGTAGAGTTGACCTCTGGTTTTGAATATTTGCAGGATTTAAGGTACAGGGGTCACTACTGACTGGAGTTACTTAGCAGGATAATAGGTCTCAGGTAGCCAATACTGACTGAAGCTGGTTAGTATGATCACTAGTCCCAAGGTGCTACTAATGGCTCAAGTCGGATAGAATGATAACCTGCAAAGTTACATGATTCTATTAGGGCCCAGAACCCTTTTATTTAGTGATGTCCATCTGCACACTTTCCTGCATCTTGTAATGAATTGAATATTGACAAACAGAAGTGTTATTTCCAGAAACAGTGAATTCTGCAGCTTGTCTGTGTATCTTTTATCTGCAACTCACAGACTCCTCACATTCCTCTCGAGAGAAGATCCTGCCTCCTACTCATTAGTGTCGTTTCAGTAACTGTTTCTATCATGTGTTCAGGTTTCATTGACTTGTATTAGGAGAAAAGTGTATAAAAAATACATTGTGTAGCATTAGCATTATATACTCCAACTTGCTTTAGGGTGGATGCTCTCGTCCATTGCAAAGACAATTGTGACTTGTTAGTTTGCTTGGCCTTTTGCTATGTTTGCATTAAATTCATAATAGATTTGTTGGCCTCCAGGTGTGTTGTGTTTTATTTTACATATCACAAGAGATGACGAGGAAAATGACAGTCCAATATACACATTCTTCATATAATTCAACTCACAGTATACTGTTCTGGAGGTTCAGTCCCATAGACATTATCTCTAACTGAACACAGGCACCCTAGGAAGCATGTGCTTTTCAAACCAGTTGCCCTCTGATGCGGCGTCCTTGCTATTGGATAAGTCAATATGCCCTGAATTTTAGGAGGGTTACAGTATCTAGTGCACCCTGTTAGACAGCGCTCACCTGTGGTAGTACGATGGTAATAGGCACCTTATCACCTATGCATGGTGCAGGGCTTTGAGTTACAGAGCTCCTCTCGCTGTGGAGAAGATTAGGTCACATTTACCCATTTTCCAATATTTGGTCCTGATGAAATGTCAACAGATTGCTCCATGACTACACAAGGCATGTAAAACGTTGACCTAAAGTATAGACCCCAGCTTACCAGCAGGTCCATAGGTGATCGACACTTTCACACAGTGATAGGGGCCATTAGTTCCTCAATTTCTCTGCCACTGTTTTTAATCTCAACATAGACCAGGAAGATCACATTAACTATATTGCGGCAACTGGTCAATAGTTGATCTTTTATTCAGACTTCACCAATCTCACATCTTATGACACAACACCCTCTGTCCAACTATACTCATCCGGCGTACTTATTAAAAGATCTGCGACAAAGTGCCTTCTGGTGGTGCCCACCAGGCATTGTAGCGAGGGCCTGGTGAAGAGTAGAGCCCAATGATGAAGCATGTCACCTTCAGGTGAGTGAACGCAACTTGTCTTAAAAGCACCTGCTTCCTAGGGTGTCTGCGTTCAGTTACAGATAATGTCTCTGGGACGAACCTCCGGAACAATATACTGTGATTTGACTGTTTTATTTTAACAAATGTACATAGCAGATATTCGCGCTTACTTGTTTCACAAAAATGATCGGACACCTGCCTCCGAGTGCACTTCTTACAGACGAGTATGGGGTTATCACGTTACTGCTACAAGCTCCTTACCTGTGCGAGTTATCGGGAACGATGCAGGGGCAGACCCAAACCAGTCACATATGGAGATCAATGACAAATACTGAAGAATTACCAGAGCTTCCAAGCTGGTGACCATTACTTAATTGACCCTGAAAATAAAAGACAGGTTTTTTGTATTCTGGTGACTCATGACCATAAAAAACAAAGGTTATAAATTCAATATTGTCTCAAATACTTAAAAAATGGAACTGGAAGTGCTGAATCGGATGTTGTCCCAGGTCATGCATGACAACTTCCACCACTATTGCTTATGGGACTTGTAGTTTTGTTTTTCTCATTAAAAGGATGGTCTCTAAAGTCTCAGTGTTCTAAGCGATGTTGGTCAAAATCAGAGGCCTGACGGAGGATGAAGCATGACACTGCTCTGCTTAGCAGTGGGATGAATGACAGTTCCCCAGCCCTTCCATTCTTTGACCCACAGAGGCTCGTCGGCCATTCATATTTTTTTGCAATGACAAAGAAACTTTTATTGCAGCTTGTGCCAACTGAAGAGATAAAACACCTGGGCGTGTTTAATTAACTACTGACAAACATGAACAATCAAGAACATGAGAAAACTGGAAAACTATCAAGCACGCAATCAGAATCAGCCGCCCTTCACACCCAGGAATTCTTGAGGCTTTGGAGAGGATGAATTGCACGTGGTATAAGAGAAACACTACATCGACTCAAAGCTCACTTCTCAGGGATGTACTGAAATGCCAGCCTCATGGCACACTTAGCCAGCTCTTCACCTCCTCCTCCTCAAACTGTTAACCAGCTATCAGGCCAATTGAGCCTGCAGCAAAGCATCGCTGGCTTGGTTCCACACCGGACCAGGCAAGGTGGTCAACTCCATACTCTTCCAAGACAGCAAGCACTCTGGTCGAGCCAGTCCTAACCCCACACAAATGTTCCCCATCACAACTATTTTAATGGTCCTAAGTTATGTTTCTGCCAAATGACTGAGTCAAAATGTGAAAGGCTTTACATGAAGTGCTGAAAGAAAATCATTACGTTTTTCAATATTTCTGAGTCTGCCACAGTACACAGGAGCATTATTTCTCTACAGCAGCAAATCATGTGTGTGGCCTTTAGAAAGCACGTTTGAATGAAACATGGAATGCATTGCAGCCAACATACTATGCAACATCATAGCAGAGTGCAAGATAACTTGTGTTATTATTCCAGCAGAACGAAATGCCATTCCTAATGTGTACGTCATTTTAAAGACAAACCCAGAAAAATGTACGGTCAGTGTTGGTCTTCTGCCTGTTAAAAAACAATCTCCATTAATGTGTCAGGAAATAAAATACTATGAGAAACCCTACTCTGTGGCAGGGTGCTGCCTGCCACTATATTGCAGGTTACTTCCAACATAATCTGATTTATACATACATACTCCAGGGTGCTACCAGATATCGGGTCTGCACACAGCAGTCTTGAGCCACTCAGGAAGGAGGTAAGCTCTACATTTCATCTTAAGCCCTTAGGTTACATTCACAGCCTGATGGGTCCGGAGAACTATATCCACGCTCTAACTGCACCGAGCAGATAGACGTAGCCCATCATAGGCTGTGGTGTGTGCTGGGTGATGCCTGGCATCTTATTATCGTTGGCGGGAGGATGGAGCTCTGATAAGAGCTATTACAAGAAGAGCAGAGAAACAGGATCACAGATCCCCACAGAGCAACAACTGCCCAGAAGCTGAAGAAAGAACTCTGAAACAGCAAACCTCCTGCACCCCGGAGATTCTCCAGGGTAAGCAAATGATGGTAATGAAATGCAAACTGCAACATTAAGGTCACACACTACAACACCATTCCCTTTAAACCGAATATAACAGCCTACAATAAAAACTACAAAACTAGAAAATGCATTTCCAAATGCTTCAAAAGAGAAACAGTTAATACAAATGAACAATATTAAACTATGTTGGTACCTTAGTAATGTGCTTACTTCTGGGCTTCACTCCATCTCCAGCAATAACGCTCTGAAAGGAGAAATTACTGCTGTGAGTCTCAGAGTCTTCAGTATTACTGGTCTCAGTGACGAAGACTGTGGTGTCGGAAGATAACTTTCTCTTATTTGGCTTCATAGATCCACCAGTCACGCCATCGCTATTAGCAGACAGGCCACTGTCAGCAGCATCATAACTTCAGGCAGATCAGCAAAGCGGATATCACCACTCACATTGGGTGAACTGACTCGCCTCTGCTACATACATCCACTCTGTTCTCAAATTTGCTTGGGGCTGCCAAAATGCAAAGAGCTGCAATATATACGCCAATCTTTCCTGACTACCTTGTTTTAAAAAGTTGTGATATTCAAGCGTGATTCTTGGTTCATATCCAAGCTGAATTTTTTTAGAGGTTCTATTGCCACACAATACTATTCCCATATTCCAGTTTGTCCACAGGGTGCTTCAAGCCTGGTAGGTTATCAACTGCCTGTTTTGCAGATAATTTCACATAGTTTCTGTAAGAAACTGAATTATTATTTACGGTAGATGAGGAACAATCACAACCGTTGTCAGAGTGAACTTTCAAAGCCATTCAATTAACCTAGGATCAACCCCCTGGTACCTAAGCACGGAACAGGCAGGCTTACCTTAAGGTAATATGTAAAATATGTATGTAGAAACCAAAAAAGTAAAAGTCAAAATGAAAAACAATAAAAAAAAATAAAAAAAAATAGAAAAAAAAAGTAAAATGTATTGAACAAAATGACACTAAAATGACAAAATCCAATAAGGGGAATGAGATATGAACTGTAACGCTGTAAGAATCACAAGGTGGCAATGGATGAGGGGCCCGGGCATGGATTAGTCTCTCTGGAGCTGACTGCCAAGTCTGAGTGAACTTGTTCTCCCTGTTCAGCAGGAAGTCACTATACCGGAGAAAGGGCTTTAAGTGAAATGAAAAACCTTGTGATGGCTCCCAGAGGGACGTGGTCGATGTAATGAAGGGCGTGGCTTAAAAACCCAAACTGAAAATACATGCTCGGCATAGTGTGTCGCCCCACTGGTATTTTGCTGCTTCGGCATTCCATCCATATATAACAAGTAACATTACATCTACTACAAGCCAGGACTATTGGCTTTGTCAATGGTTGTTAGTTGCATAAGATAAATATGCAACAGCGATGGCTTCAAAGCTTGAGGGGGGCTGCTAAGAGTGAGAGGGGGCTGCGAGAGGTGAGAGAACTGTAGCTGGTGTGAGAGCGGTGCTGCAAGGGTGTAATGGGTGCTGCGAGGGTGTGATGGGCGCTGCGAGGGTGTGATGGGTGCTGCGAGGATGTGAGAGGCACTGTGGGGTGGTGAGAGGACGCTGTGAAGGGTGCTGCTGGGGATGAGAGTGGCACTACTAAGGGTGAGAGGGGTTCTGCTAGAGGTGAGAAAGAACTCCAGGTGGTGTGAAAGCTGCACTGCTTGAGCCTGGTGGGGGTAACAGATGTGCTGAAGAGGGAGCTAAAGGGCACTGTAGTAGACAAGCAGTAATTCGGGGGTTAAAATGGTAACACAGGGTTCGGGGACGGGGGCTGCAGAGGGCAAGGGATGCCCTGCAAGGAGGGAGAGGGGACATTGCTGGTGGGAGAAGGACACTGACGTGTACCTGGGAGCTGTGCACGAGAGGGGATCGCTGCAGACTTCATCGAGGGCATTGAAGAGCGGAGGCTGGGGGCACTACCACAGTGAGGAGTGCCATGGCAGTGGCTAACAACAACAAAAGGATGGAGCAGATAGTGTGATAAGTGTGTAAACGTGCTCTGTTATGTATTATTATATGTGTGGTATACGAGGCTCCTTATCCACCACCACCACCACGTCCACCACCACCACATCCATCACCACTAAATCCACCACCACAATGTCCACCACATCCACCAATACCACCATGTCCACCACCACCATGTCCATCATCACCACCACGAGGCCACCACCACGTCTACCACCACCACCACATCTACGTCCACCACCACGTCCACCCCCACATCCACCACCGCATCCACCACCACCGCGTTCAACACCACCGCGTTCAACACCACTGCGTTCAACACCACTGCGTCCATCACCACCACGTCCACCACCACCACATCCACCACCACCTCATCCACCATCACCAACTCCACCACAACCACCACCATGTCCATCACCACCACATCCATCACCACCACGTCCACATCGTCCACCCCCACCACGTCCACCACCACCATCTCCACCACCACGTCCACCACCATGTCCACCACCACCATGTCCACCACCATCACCACCACCACCATCACCACATCCACCACCACCATGTCCACCACATCCACCACCACCATGTCCACCACCATCACCACGTACACCACCACCACGTCCACCACCATCACCACGTCCACCACCATGTCCACCACCACCACATCCACCACCACATCCACCACCACCATTTCCACCACCACCTCGTGCACCACCACCACATCCACCACGTTCACCACCACCATGTCCACCACCACCACCACCATGACACCCACCTCCACCACCACGTCAACCAGCACCACACCCACCACGTCCACCACCACTACCACCACATCCACCACCACCACGTCCTTCATCACGTCCACTACCACCACATCCACTACCACCACCACGTCCACCACCACATCCACCACCACCACGTTCACTACTACCACGTCCACCACCACCATGTCCACCACCATCACGTACACCACCACGTCCACCACTACCACGTCCACCACCACCTCCATCACCACTACGTCCACCACCACTACGTCCACCACCACCGCATCCACCACCACTGCGTCCACCACCTCCACCACCACCACGTCCACCACCACCATGTCCACCACCACGTCCACTAACAACACCATGTCCACCACGTCCACCACTACATCCACCACCATCACGTCCACCACCATAACATCCACCACCACCATGTCCACAACAACCACATCCACCACCACCACCACATCCACAACCACCACCACCACCACCATCACATTCACCACGAGGCCACCACCACGTCTACCACCACCACGTCCATCACCACCACATCCACCATGTCCACCACCACGTCCACCCCCACATCCACCACCACCACGCCACCACCGCGTCCACCACCACTGTGTCCAACACCACCGCGTCCATCACCACCTCGTCAATCACCACCACGTCCACCACCACCATGTCCACCACAATGTCCACCACCACGCCCACCACCAGCATATCCACCACCACCAAGTCTACCACCACCACTATGTCCACCACCACATCCACCACCACCACCATGTCCACCACCACCGCATCCACCACCACCATGTCCACCACCTTAATTTCCTATGCAATGAATAACATTAACAGATTTTTCAGTGGCGCATCTGCAGAAAAGTCCTCTTCCTGTTTGAAATTTAGAGAAACTTAACCCCTCACCCAAACAATACATTTACGAAAAAAATGGACTGAATGAGAGCCGTGGCCTGCGGCCTTGGTGCTACAGTAATATTACACCTGGATGCCAAGAAACCAAGCGCGTAGAATCCCTGAGAGCACGGCCGCCGCGCCGCAGATGCACGCACCGCGGCGGCCATCTGTGGGTTCTGCCCCGGTAGCTCGCGTGGTTTAATTTAACAGGCCATTGGCTTTCAATAGATCCCACGGGCTTCCCAGGGGCGGGATACACTTACAGGGGCAGATTTAATCTTCCATGAAAAATCAGTGGGATGCCAGTGGAGCATGGGACAAAGAGGCGCGAGTGGTTTATAGCCGCTGCCAAAAGGACCACTGGACATAACTTCTTCAAACAGTATATGTCCATCTTCACCTTTGACCCAGTAATGCACACCAGAACCGGAGTCCTCAAGGACAACTGTGGCAATCAAACCACACACACAGGTATCTAGGTAATCCATAGGATTGGTTCTGTTGTGGGGTGGGAAGGGGGAATTCCATAAATCTAATGCCATTTGAATATAATTAAATTGGGGACTTTACTATAAGGACAATAGTACTTCAAAGAAGTAAGCGGCCACTGAGGCATTTATGCCACACACATGTTTATTTGTTGACAGGAAAATACACTATGCAAAATGTTTCAGTAACTGACAGCTTTTGGTTAAACCTGGGCAGAATCATTCAAATTCAAACTTTGTTGACAACGAATTAGAAATGTATGGTTGTGTGTACAGCGCCCTAGGCCATAAGAGCCCACACAAAAGCTTCAAATTTAAGTTTTCTAATGTTACTAAAAAGACCATGGGACTGAAGATAGCAAGCATTTGCAATGCAACAGGTTGCGCATTTACACGAGTTTAAGCTATTGGGATTGTAAATGACAAAGCATTTTATTTATGTTTTGAAACCCAAAACATAAATAAAAGGCATTGTCATTTACAATGCCAATAGCCCAAACTTACGTAAATGTGAGACCAAATGCATTGCAAATGCTTGTTCCAGTTTGTTGTGGGTCCAAACACCCATTTGGTAGCAAGTAGCAGGTTTACCCCAACTGCCTGGTATTTAGTAAACATCAAATGAATCGCTAGTGGGCTGCCAACTACCAGAGTCGCACTGAGATAGAGAATATTTACGGGCAACAAAATAAAAATGCTCACCATTAGTGAATAGCTGAAGAAGTGGCATCTATAAGCTAACTGTAATAAACGCTATCATGCAAAAGGAAAATAATAATAGACTACTGCATAGAATATCTGTGCAATGCAGTAAAAAAAGTACACAGATATGCAAGTCAGATTCAGAGAGCACTATATTCATTCTATATCATGCATTACAATATTTTAGCTTTCTCCCACTGGAAACTTGCTCTGCCCAAGAAAAGTCAATGTTAACATGTTCCCCCACGTTTCATTAAAACTCTCCCACATTGTTGTACCAAAATACATTTAAGCCTTCTTTATTTATGTACATGAGGGTATACACTGCTCAAGTGCGTGCTTATAATACGTGAATCACGGTTCATTACCATTAAAGAGAGGCATATTAGACTTGCAATGTCCCTCTCTGTGACATTACTGCACACTGCCTATGCTAATTTGCAAACCCTGCCCCTCTGTAACCTATTTTTTGTTTTGTTTACAGCTCGTGCCCCCTGTACTTTCCATTTTTGTACTTGCGGTTTGCTGTTTTCAGTATCTGTATGGACTTAAATATACAAAAGTGATGTTATTACAATCCTTAAAATAGCAAATGTGTCACAAATTGTAACTTACGTGAGGACGGAGAGACAGGAGACTGATTAGTTAAGTGGTGAATAAATACACCAGCCTCATCACACTCACACTTCCTTGTAGACTTGACGAGCCTGTCTGCTCAACTGCAACCCCTTTTCGAAGAACATGGAAATACACATGTAGCTGGGGCGGTCGCCGGGAGGATCTAGATCAGTGATACTCAAAGTACGGCCCGGGGGGCGCTTAAAGCCCTTCAGGTCTTTACTTGCGGACCCCTGGGCAGCAGCAGCACTGGGCTGCTGTTTACTCGACTCAGAACTAACATGAAAAAGAAACGTACATATACAGCAAACACTTAATTAAAGGTTAATTGCAGTTAGGAAAATGAAGTAACTAGGCCTTTAACTTTAGGAACACCTTCCTTCTTAAAGGCAGTCACTAGATATACATGCTTTGTTTCCCCATCCCAGACTTTACACCCCGCTGGCATCAATGCGGGCCTCGGTCACACCATAGACCAAACTTTGCGGCCCCGAGAAAATGTTTATGAGTACCCATGACCTAGATCAACAAAATGCGGGAGTAGTTAGACTCGATGACGAAACAGAAGCTTGCATCTCTAAAAGGCACAAACAGGAACCAATAAAAACAAGCATTGGCATAGCTAATAGGTAGCGCCTTTGGGACCTTATACATGTTTCGCCATGCAGCAGTTGATGTTGTTGCACCAAGGATATTGTGCTGGATAACTAAACACTTATAAGGTCCCAAAGGCGAGATCTACTGGCGATGCCAATGCTTGTTTACCTGATGGGCATTGGCTGACCGCTGCCTGGTTACTGAGGCCCTAGTGAGGTTGAGACATATTTGGAGAGAGTTTTAGCCTCATCAGATGATGCTGTGCAGGCCCAGGACAGGTGCAATGAGGCGCAGTCGGTGCTGACTGGGAGTGTGTTCTTTCACTTTCGATTGGCGGGGCTGCCCCCCTTTACTCTGGGGAAAGACAAAAACGGAATTCAAGTCGATCTTCTCATCACACAGACAAAATATCACCGTTTGCTGAGGCCTTGAAAAGAGCGACCCAACTCCAGCAGAGAGGGCCAATGAGCATTGTTGAAACAAAATAATCATCCATCGATGCAACAACAACAACAAATGAACCCCGGAGAGCAGGCTCGAGACCCTCCGGCAGCAGACAATCTTTCCACCTCATGACCTCACCTGGTCGGGCTTCACCTGGGGTTTCATGTGGGTGTTGTGCTCTCTGCTGAGCCCGAGTGCAGGACTGAACCATGAGCGCGGGGTAAAGTGGCCTTGGATTAACTGCGCATGCGCGGAGGACAGACACCTCTCCCACCAAGGACCACCAGGCGCCTCGCGACACAGCAAACGCTCAGATTTCAGTGCAAAGCGTCTCGGGTTGGCTCCTCTATATTGGGGAAAGTGTCTCTCCTCTGCGCAGGCGCAGTGAGACTGCGTGTCTCTCCTTTGCGCAGGCGCAGTGAGTGTCTTCTGTCCAGGGCAGTTCACAGGCTGCAATCCGTGCAAAGTCCTAACTCGGCGATAGAAAGTAAAGTCTTCGCTCCGCACATGCGCAGCAGTGACGAGCGGTCCTGCGCGTGCGCAGCCGTGAGACGCCATGTTTTGTACGCGCTTGTGGCTCGGCGTGAGCGTGCGCGTCACTCTGGGGGCAATAACACACCGGGACAAACTCCTCACAGGCAGCCGGGTCCCCAGCGTGCCCCACCTCTCCCCCAGGCCCTGCAGCCTCCACTGAGCGGTGCAAAAGTAGAGGTGAGGCACTCTAATCCCAGTTTCCAATCTCCATTGGGACTGTACTCTTTGTGCATGCTGGAGACAGTGTCTGTTTTCCGCGCATGCGCAGTTGCACGGCGCGTGAGACTCACTATTTTAAGCCTGGCTGCAGCAATCCACGTTTCTAAGGTGCGTTGGTCGCTTTGTATCTGGGACATTTAAACAGCCACTGGGGCTGGGAGGAGTTTGGAGCTGCCAGCGCTCCCAGTGTGGTCATGGGACGGGCGGGGGAAGCATTGAAGTGTTGAAGAAGCTGAGTTAGTCATCGGTCACTACTTGTACACACCCTCGAGGGATCAGAAGAGGGTCAGTAATTTGATGGTTTTGCAGATTATCTTTTCTGAGAAAACCAAAGCCCCCTGCAAGATGCCGCATTTGTCATACACCAGCACAGCTGCCAGGGTTTCAGATGTGTGACATTTTCTTAATTTCAGTGTAATTGTGAGTGACATTTAAACCACTATGAGTGACACTTTCTCACAAGCAAAACCAAGCAATGAAGAAGAGGGAAACATACAATTATAAGAAATGACACCCATTTGAGCAACGAGAAACTCCTAAAAAGATCTTAAAATATATCTGCAAAGCACCAGAAATTGAAGGGCACAGCCTAGTGCCCTTGTAACCTGTTCGGTCAGCGGTCAAAGACTCTCCGCATCAGGCAAGCCTCAGGAGAGTGAGACTGAGGCGCACATAAGTTACAGTCAGCCAGGCTCATTGCTGCTCTCAAGCCTGTTAATACTGGACGAACGCTTAGTCAAGAGTGGAGTCACTAAGATAGGTGGTAATTCAATTCAGTTGTATGACTTTGGCCATTGCAGAAGAGCACTCGCCTTGTTGTCAGCTGTACGTATATTATTATATCCAGGGCCGGCTTGTTTGTTTGCTGGACCCCCAATGACCACCTTTGCTGCGGATTCCCTTACTACCACCCCTTTAACAGTCCCCTCAATTCTCCATAACCACTGTAGCTCGGATGCATTTAACTGGGTTTATAGCGCCACTCATACCAGTGTAGGCTGTTAGAGCACTTTACATCACACACATACACTCATTCAAAATGTGTAAATCAGTGTATAGAAATGTTACTTAAGACAGAGAACTACAAGCATCCATACTGATAGACAGTATAGTTTAGGAGGACTTGGTCTGGAGAAGCAACAAACTCATAATTCAACATCTTACTCTGTGGTTGGGGGTTCTCTTTAATAATAACTGTTTATTTTTTTTATCGAAATGACCCCTTTCTGCAACATTATAATAATGAAAGACTGAGGGGGGATCATAGTGCCCTAATCTGTACCTTCCAGTTTATTTCCAGCTCTTTTATGACAGTTATTAGTTCCCTGTTCTAAACTGGGATTTTAACTTTTACACTTCAAGTAAAAAATGACCTTTCTAACTAAAGCACTGACCTATTTTCCATATATGCACTCCCTGATACGCATGGATCGCGTATTTTGCAGTAGGTATACTAATCTGCTGTGCTACTTTGTAATCAGTCAAAACTTCCACTGGAGAAAATGATCGTACTCCAAGAAGAACATTAATCAGAGTTATCGTGCCATTTTTATTGTTGTATGAACATTTCAGGAGGAAATGAAAGCGACAGCAGGTGCTTCTTAAACTTAAATACTTACAAACATGGTGAACACTACTTGTAGTTATCAGTAAGATATTTGCTCAGAATAGACTGTAATCGTGCTCCATTGACCAAGTGCTTCATCCACAGTTGCCATCTTAGAGCTCGAGCCTTGTAAACACTAGAGTAAAAGTCTCATACATTAATGGATATTTAGATATGGCTCTGAAGGCGCCTCGAGGGTATCTTCCAGAGGCCAAGAGACCAGAAAAGAGGAACAGAGTGCCCTGAGGAAAAAGCAGAGACTAGACAATTCAAAGCTTTATCGGACACACGAGCTGTTCGCTTGAAGCTGGTACTGTCAGATATGTGCGTTTCTAAACAAAAGTGTTCGCTCCGATGATACCAGGCATGTTTAGTAAAGTAGCAATGATTACCCCAACACTATCCAGGTCATTTGGTAAACAATTCTTATCACTGAATAAGACACTGCTGGCAGGCAGAGGCTCTAAATTATGGGAGCCACAACATTTGTAACTTTCAATGAACATTCTTCAATGAATTTATGTTATGCGTCCAGGAATTGCCTTCCGCATATACTTACTTAATTATGCAGTGATGGCCGAGAGAGTACAGCTGCATTTTCCATGTCGGCCTCGCTTGTGTGATGCCTGACTGCCCGAGCTCGCTTGGGCCGGCTCAGTGCCAGCTGAGAGCTACAGACAGGGGTGCCAGTCCGGTTTGCTCGGGCGGCATCAAGATCACGGTGCCCCCCGTGGTGTCGTCCATGGGGGTCGGACTCATGCTTAATTGCAGAACCACAGCAGTCCTCATTTCACAGCGAGCGGGCTCAGTGGAGAATTAACTGCTGCCCGCCCAGTGTCTACCAATGATTGGCGGAAGTAGCTGTGACATCAGGAAAGTGCGGAATGCGCGCTGCTGCACGGTGATTATTTCAACAATCGAATGCATGATGTGGGCTTACCCAGGCCACCCTCTAAGTAGTGGAGCTGCACGTGCTGCGCGGCCGGCTGCTATACCTTATTAGTAATTAAACAGGCCAGGGCTCGACCGCAGCGCTTGACAGCTGAGGACCACAAGCCCTAATATGCGTAACCTCGTATTTCAGTGCGGTGATGCGGATCACCACACTGAAATGCGTTAGAATCACGCCTGATGCGTGATACTTGGCAGAATTGCGCCAGATACTCCTGCAGTGCAAATAGGATGATGATACTAAGATATGGGCTGGATCTGTGCCTATACCTGCGTAAAATTAGTGTCATTTAAGCAATACATATTCGGAGGGCACGAATGTGTGTTTGTCAACATGGCCGAACATACTATTAAGTCATGGGCGTAGGAGAGACTACATTTCTGGGGGGACAGGGACAACCGTGTGGACTTTCCAGTGACCCTATACAAATCGCCCATTGTGTGAGACCGTACGCGCGTTAAATGTATACAATCGCAAAGTTATGAAGAGAAATATTAAGAAAGGCAGGCAAGTAGTGGACTTGGAAGGTGTACTGGCTACTCAAATGCGGTACTAAGATGATCCTGTTCAGTTGTTAAATGGTGACAAGTACAAAGAAATGAAACTGAGGGACTTGAGACAAAATCTTCACTAGCAGTATCCTGAGCCCAGATACCATCAGGTGTAAAACTCCACATAGTTTTAAGAGCAATAGAGAATTGTGAAACACAGAACTAGGAGAGAGTGTGTGTGAGATGCACGAAGGCTCAACCATGGTGCAGGTAACCTCTAGCCTATAGTTCACCGGTACTCTGCCATAGCCTGCCCTTGCACCCAAAATATGTAAGGGAGTGAGTACCAAATTGCCAATTCCCAGACTTAAAAATCAAATAAAAAATAGTGCAAATACTATGTTCATTGTTTGTATGATAGGTGTGAACCCTGTAATTGGAAATTTTACACATTTAAGAAACACCGCTTTAAAGAATACTACTTCACAAAGCATTAATAGCCAAGAAACCAGCTAACTCTAACACCACTGGTTGACTTTCAGCTGCACCATGTAAGGCTAGGTTTCAAAGTCCATGCCTATAGTAGAAAACATAAAACTACAAGTACCAGAATGCAAAGGGCTGCTGGCTAAAGAGCCACAAGTGGCTGATGACCTCATCTATAATTCTTGTCCACTTGGAGCTTTAAAATTTAAAGACACTCAGCTGAAAATCTAATTTGTACAGTCTTTAAAAGCATAATTGTTCCTGAAATCCCACTTGAGTGCCCCTAATTCAAGATGACCCACAGCTGTCACAAACAAACACAAACAGAAAGCTTGGAGGGCATGTGGCATTTGGCACATGTTTTATCAAGAAGATGCCCTAGCAGGCCTGACACTTCTAAATGTGGACAGGCGCCGACTGGTGCAGTAAGGTCATATGGGCTACTCACATTTCAAATGCTGGTTCAAGACTGTGAGTAAATCTCTTGCACTTTTTGTGAATCACAAACACAAGTACAAGTGGGAAAATCAATTTTTAATTTGGGAACACTGTCAGGCCATTAATGGTAAAAGACTTGATAATGGGGCAACTCAGTTTACACTTGCCACGCCTGCAAAAAGGGCCCTCATATTTCTCTCCGGGTTCAGAGTGGTTCTGCCTGAATAAATGTAGCTTACCATTAATGTTATCAGCGTACTCTATAATATCATTAGATACACAGTGGTCAAGTCATGGCTCTTCCCTTTTCCTGAAATTGCTCTCAGGTGTATTAGTCCACTTGGTTAAGCTGATGTAATGCAAGACTACGCATCCCAAGATGCATTAGTGTGGTTAAGGAAAGTCAGGGACTACAAAATAGCGTTTTTCCTGATAGTGTCATCTGGTACCTTTATTGGGCTTCATTAGTAAAATGGCAAGGCACAGGGAAAGTGCCCGTGCCCCTATGCAGCCCGTGATTCCTAATTTCAAACACCAGTTCCCACCTGAGCTAACTGTGATCTGCGACTGTCGCGCTTAACCCTTACTCTGATAATACTCCAGTTTCTGGGGGTTCGACATTGAAAACATAATAAGCTGAAAGCAGTGGTCAGAGTGGGGGAACAAAGTAGGAGAACTGTGGGCTGAGAATCAGAGGCCCAGAATAACCTGAGGATTAGATTTATGGGTGGAGTCAGAGGTGTGGCCGAAAGAGCAAATCTTCCCTGTATTTAGTATTTATTTAGCATTTCACTGACCAGTTACAAACTACTACGCTATCTAATTTAACCAATAGCCGAATATGCTTATTTAAAGTTTAATATGAGTTATTGACATTAAAATACATTCACAAAGTGGGATATGTTTCCAATCACAGAATGTCCCAAATACGCTTAAAAGTGGAATCACAGGCCATTTGTCTCTGAGCCAAGCAGGTTCTGTCATCAGTACTTTTCTCTTTTCCACAGTTCAAATATGAATAGCAAAATATCCTAGTTTGCAAATGTTTTGATCATAATTATAGTTGTACCATATTTGCCACATAATTCATCATCTGCTGAATAATCTGACAATTTTAACTAAAAAGGGGTTTGTAGCTCACAGGGATCAAAAATTACTGATTAAATGTGACTTATGTTGCTGCAAAGTAGAGGGCCCTTTGCAAAGGTTGACTGGTCACCTTTCTCATTGCTGCATTTGTATGTTACACTGGTGCTAACGAGGCAAAATCTTTGCAGAGACTGTAGGTATGTGTAAAAATGTCAAAATTCACTTGAAGTAACTTATTCCTTAAATTAATAATTGTTCCCCTAAATTAAGAATTTTAACCAAAACTAAAGTCATGTGTTTTTCACATGTATTGTAAAAAAACTTGTAATGTGTGGCACAGAACATATCCAATCACAACAGCATCTTGGTTTTCTGGATCATTCTATTTTTTCATGTCAGCTGATTTTATTGCTGTTTCACTAGTAGTAATTCATCCCCCCCTTCCCGGACGATTTCACTGTCATGTCATACATGTGAACTAAGTCCCATTAAGTGCGGAATGGCTAGTTTCACTGTTGTCTAAGCTGCATGCCAATGCATTTAGTTTTCGGCAGCACCAACCCACATGGCTGGGCTTCACCTTTACCCATAGCTTAATGAACCAGGGCTCTCTTCGTGGAAAGTAAACAACACTTTAACATGCTGGGTGGAATCAGGGCCCTTTGTTAGCTACACCTAGGGGCAGATTCAAGGACATATTACTCCCACTATTAGATTGTGCTCAGCAAAGGAGAACGCTCCCACCGAAAGCTCACCTCTTGAAGCAGTGGCTCACTAGGGTTGGTGTCACCCAGTGCGAGTAACTCATGGTTTCACCCCCTCATGACTTACCCCCATGGACCTCGTCTGTGACAGAGCCAGAGCCAAAGCCACCTTGTCCGGCACGCCTTCCTGGTGGTCATCCTGCTACCGCGTCCACGTTTGTGTTGTCCTCCTCTGCTCTCACCTCCTTGCATCCGAGTTCCCCTCCACAGTTTATTTCCAGCTCTTTTATGACAGTTATTAGTTCCCTGTTCTAAACTGGGATTTTAACTTTTACACTTCAAGTAAAAAATTACCTTTCTAACTAAAGCACTGACCTATTTTCCATATATGCACTCCCTGATACGCATGGATCGCGTATTTTGCAGTAGGTATACTAATCTGCTGTGCTACTTTGTAATCAGTCAAAACTTCCACTGGAGAAAATGATCGTACTCCAAGAAGAACATTAATCAGAGTTATCGTGCCATTTTTATTGTTGTATGAACATTTCAGGAGGAAATGAAAGCGACAGCAGGTGCTTCTTAAACTTAAATACTTACAAACATGGTGAACACTACTTGTAGTTATCATTAAGATATTTGCTCAGAATAGACTGTAATCGTGCTCCATTGACCAAGTGCTTCATCCACAGTTACCATCTTAGAGCTCGAGCCTTGTAAACACTAGAGTAAAAGTCTCATACATTAATGGATATTTAGATATGGCTCTGAAGGCGCCTCGAGGGTATCTTCCAGAGGCCAAGAGACCAGAAAAGAGGAACAGAGTGCCCTGAGGAAAAAGCAGAGACTAGACAATTCAAAGCTTTATCGGACACACGAGCTGTTCGCTTGAAGCTGGTACTGTCAGATATGTGCGTTTCTAAACAAAAGTGTTCGCTCCGATGATACCAGGCATGTTTAGTAAAGTAGCAATGATTACCCCAACACTATCCAGGTCATTTGGTAAACAATTCTTATCACTGAATAAGACACTGCTGGCAGGCAGAGGCTCTAAATTATGGGAGCCACAACATTTGTAACTTTCAATGAACATTCTTCAATGAATTTATGTTATGCGTCCAGGAATTGCCTTCCGCATATACTTACTTAATTATGCAGTGATGGCCGAGAGAGTACAGATGCATTTTCCATGTCGGCCTCGCTTGTGTGATGCCTGACTGCCCGAGCTCGCTTGGGCCGGCTCAGTGCCAGCTGAGAGCTACAGACAGGGGTGCCAGTCCGGTTTGCTCGGGGGGCATCAAGATCACGGTTCCCCCCGTGGTGTCGTCCATGGGGGTCGGACTCATGCTTAATTGCAGAACCACAGCAGTCCTCATTTCACAGCGAGCGGGCTCAGTGGAGAATTAACTGCTGCCCGCCCAGTGTCTACCAATGATTGGCGGAAGTAGCTGTGACATCAGGAAAGTGCGGAATGCGCGCTGCTGCACGGTGATTATTTCAACAATCGAATGCATGATGTGGGCTTACCCAGGCCACCCTCTAAGTAGTGGAGCTGCACGTGCTGCGCGGCCGGCTGCTATACCTTATTAGTAATTAAACAGGCCAGGGCTCGACCGCAGCGCTTGACAGCTGAGGACCACAAGCCCTAATATGAGTAACCTCGTATTTCAGTGCGGTGATGCGGATCACCACACTGAAATGCGTTAGAATCACGCCTGATGCGTGATACTTGGCAGAACTGCGCCAGATACTCCTGCAGTGCAAATAGGATGATGATACTAAGATATGGGCTGGATCTGTGCCTATACCTGCGTAAAATTAGTGTCATTTAAGCAATACATATTCGGAGGGCACGAATGTGTGTTTGTCGACATGGCCGAACATACTATTAAGTCATGGGCGTAGGAGAGACTACATTTCTGGGGGGGACAGGGACAACCGTGTGGACTTTCCAGTGACCCTATACAAATCGCCCATTGTGTGAGACCGTACGCGCGTTAAATGCATACAATCGCAAAGTTATGAAGAGAAATATTAAGAAAGGCAGGCAAGTAGTGGACTTGGAAGGTGTACTGGCTACTCAAATGCGGTACTAAGATGATCCTGTTCAGTTGTTAAATGGTGACAAGTACAAAGAAATGAAACTGAGGGACTTGAGACAAAATCTTCACTAGCAGTATCCTGAGCCCAGATACCATCAGGTGTAAAACTCCACATAGTTTTAAGAGCAATAGAGAATTGTGAAACACAGAACTAGGAGAGAGTGTGTGTGAGATGCACGAAGGCTCAACCATGGTGCAGGTAACCTCTAGCCTATAGTTCACCGGTACTCTGCCATAGCCTGCCCTTGCACCCAAAATATGTAAGGGAGTGAGTACCAAATTGCCAATTCCCAGACTTAAAAATCAAATAAAAAATAGTGCAAATACTATGTTCATTGTTTGTATGATAGGTGTGACCCCTGTAGTTGGAAATTTTACACATTTAAGAAACACCGCTTTAAAGAATACTACTTCACAAAGCATTAATAGCCAAGAAACCAGCTAACTCTAACACCACTGGTTGACTTTCAGCTGCACCATGTAAGGCTAGGTTTCAAAGTCCATGCCTATAGTAGAAAACATACAACTACAAGTACCAGAATGCAAAGGGCTGCTGGCTAAAGAGCCACAAGTGGCTGATGACCTCATCTATAATTCTTGTCCACTTGGAGCTTTAAAATTTAAAGACACTCAGCTGAAAATCTAATTTGTACAGTCTTTAAAAGCATAATTGTTCCTGAAATCCCACTTGAGTGCCCCTAATTCAAGATGACCCACAGCTGTCACAAACAAACACAAACAGAAAGCTTGGAGGGCATGTGGCACTTGGCACATGTTTTATCAAGAAGATGCCCTAGCAGGCCTGACACTTCTAAATGTGGACAGGCGCCGACTGGTGCAGTAAGGTCATATGGGCTACTCACATTTCAAATGCTGGTTCAAGACTGTGAGTAAATCTCTTGCACTTTTTGTGAATCACAAACACAAGTACAAGTGGGAAAATCAATTTTTAATTTGGGAACACTGTCAGGCCATTAATGGTAAAAGACTTGATAATGGGGCAACTCAGTTTACACTTGCCACGCCTGCAAAAAGGGCCCTCATATTTCTCTCCGGGTTCAGAGTGGTTCTGCCTGAATAAATGTAGCATACCATTAATGTTATCAGCGTACTCTATAATATCATTAGATACACAGTGGTCAAGCCATGGCTCTTCCCTTTTCCTGAAATTGCTCTCAGGTGTATTAGTCCACTTGGTTAAGCTGATGTAATGCAAGACTACGCATCCCAAGATGCATTAGTGTGGTTAAGGAAAGTCAGGGACTACAAAATAGCGTTTTTCCTGATAGTGTCATCTGGTACCTTTATTGGGCTTCATTAGTAAAATGGCAAGGCACAGGGAAAGTGCCCGTGCCCCTATGCAGCCCGTGATTCCTAATTTCAAACACCAGTTCCCACCTGAGCTAACTGTGATCTGCGACTGTCGCGCTTAACCCTTACTCGGATAATACTCCAGTTTCTGGGGGTTCGACATTGAAAACATAATAAGCTGAAAGCAGTGGTCAGAGTGGGGGAACAAAGTAGGAGAACTGTGGGCAGAGAATCAGAGGCCCAGAATAACCTGAGGATTAGATTTATGGGTGGAGTCAGAGGTGTGGCCGAAAGAGCAAATCTTCCCTGTATTTAGTATTTATTTAGCATTTCACTGACCAGTTACAAACTACTACGCTATCTAATTCAACCAATAGCCGAATATGCTTATTTAAGGTTTAATATGAGTTATTGACATTAAAATACATTCACAAAGTGGGATATGTTTCCAATCACAGAATGTCCCAAATACGCTTAAAAGTGGAATCACAGGCCATTTGTCTCTGAGCCAAGCAGGTTCTGTCATCAGCACTTTTCTCTTTTCCACAGTTCAAATATGAATAGCAAAATATCCTAGTTTGCAAATGTTTTGATCATAATTATAGTTGTACCATATTTGCCACATAATTCATCATCTGCTGAATAATCTGACAATTTTAACTAAAAAGGGGTTTGTAGCTCACAGGGATCAAAAATTACTGATTAAATGTGACTTATGTTGCTGCAAAGTAGAGGGCTCTTCGCAAAGGTTGACTGGTCACCTTTCTCATTGCTGCATTTGTATGTTACACTGGTGCTAACGAGGCAAAATCTTTGCAGAGACTGTAGGTATGTGTAAAAATGTCAAAATTCACTTGAAGTAACTTATTCCTTAAATTAATAATTGTTCCCCTAAATTAAGAATTTTAACCAAAACTAAAGTCATGTGTTTTTCACATGTATTGTAAAAAAACTTGTAATGTGTGGCACAGAACATATCCAATCACAACAGCATCTTGGTTTTCTGTATCATTCTATTTTTTCATGTCAGCTGATTTTATTGCTGTTTCACTAGTAGTAATTCATCCCCCCCTTCCCGGACGATTTCACTGTCATGTCATACATGTGAACTAAGTCCCATTAAGTGCGGAATGGCTAGTTTCACTGTTGTCTAAGCTGCATGCCAATGCATTTAGTTTTCGGCAGCACCAACCCACATGGCTGGGCTTCACCTTTACCCATAGCTTAATGAACCAGGGCTCTCTTCGTGGAAAGTAAACAACACTTTAACATGCTGGGTGGAATCAGGGCCCTTTGTTAGCTACACCTAGGGGCAGATTCAAGGACATATTACTCCCACTATTAGATTGTGCTCAGCAAAGGAGAACGCTCCCACCGAAAGCTCACCTCTTGAAGCAGTGGCTCACTAGGGTTGGTGTTACCCAGTGACTTACCCCCATGGACCTCATCTGTGACAGAGCCAGAGCCAAAGCCACCTTGTCCGGCACGCCTTCCTGGTGGTCATCCTGCTACCGCGTCCACGTTTGTGTTGTCCTCCTCTGCTCTCACCTCCTTGCATCCGAGTTCCCCTCCACAGTCCCGGGCCATTGGTATATACAGTCCCTCCTCGCCCTTACACCAACAACAGAGGAAGAGACCAGGAAGAAGGACTCTTTGGTGCCCCCGGGGCTCCCGCACAAGCCCCCAAGGCCTTTTCCTTACAGTACTCCCCTGCCAGGCTAGGCCGATCTGGCAGTACTGCAAGCGCACAAGGTGGGGAAAACAAAATTTTGCAGTGGAAAGAATTCCATGGAAACAGAGAGTACCTTCCTCAGCAGTGTTCGGCTAAAGCACACCATGACAGGCCCGCCCGTGAAGGCAATTTGCTGTCCATTTTTGATTTTTTAACATTAAATAATATGTGTCCGTATTGTCACTACGTCCGGGTCGACAGAGAGCCAGTTATATGCCTAAACATATTCTAGGAGTGGGTGAGACTCGTAATGTGAAAAGTGATCTAGGATTGAATTATCCTTTCACTTCAGCCAACCTACACTCGTTGTACCGCATACCGAAGTGCAGATTGTCTGCAGAGTCCACTCTTAACAGTGATTCTGGGGAGGGGAGGGGGTAGAAGGGTTGTTAAACTGCGGGGCGCGTTTCACTACTTGAGTTTAGCGTGTCTCTCCAGTCCGTGGTGGTTTACTGATGCCTCGTTGAGTCTTTCACGCAGTTCTGTCACAGCTGAGCAAAGGCGTGTTGCTTTATGTTTTTTTATTTGAACAGAACACGCTTTTTCAGCTCCATGCATGGCCAAGGTTTTAAATTGCTTATGTGTGACGTGTTCATAATTTCAGTGTAATTGAGTGACATTTCAACGACTATGAGTGACACTATCGCTACTCTGTCACCACTGACTAGAGTGCAACTTCAACTATGCAGCTTGGTGCAGGGCTCCTGAAAAGTACTGTGTACAGCGCAAAGCTGTGTGTGAACGTCAGGGCACTGGTAGGCAGCATTTATTTTATTTTAAAAGTTTTATATAGCGCCAGCTTGATCCGTAGGTATCAGAGCGCTTTACATACATACAGTAAAAAACAGACATTACATTACATAGTAGGTCGGCAGTAAGGAAGCAAACAACAGAGAAAAAATACAGCATGGGAAATACATATGCAGTGTAGCGGAGGGGGAGAGAACAATAAAAAGAGAAAGCTTCTCTTGGAAAACTGAGTTTACTTTTCTCTCTCTTATTACAGTGAGGAGGTTTTTGTCAAGTGATCTGACAATCATTGGGAAACAAATGGCTGTAAGATCTGTTAGAAAAATACTGACATTTAAACAGCTTGCAAATAGCATATATATTTCAAAATATATCAATAGTGTTGTGTACAGCTGACAAGCTGAATTCCCGCATTTGAAAGTGCTCTCATTCGTGATAAAGAAGAAAATAGCGGCTCAGCGAAATTAAAATATTTGCCCTGAATTGCATAAATGTAAGCCAATTAATGGGTCAATAGCATTATAATCGGGCGGAGTAGATCATTTGAGTCACTACACCTGCAGGTCTAGTAACTTATTTTTCAAGGCCCAAGATCCTGGATTTGAGTTACACACAAGCAGCCAATACCCAGTCACTTACATCATCTTTGAATCTGCAGGAAAATACTGCAGTTAGAAATCTGAGATACTGCTTGCTCCAAAATACTACAGAAGTCTAATAGACCTTTAGACTGAAGTAAACAGCACGTCACGGTTGCCTTTCGACACGGTAAAAGACAAATCCAGAATTGAGCAAAAATACACAAAAATGTCATTTAGTGCTATGCGTTAGTGAGAAATGCATCCTCGTATACATTTTTGATCCAAGCGCATTTTTCTCTTAAATAAAAAATAGGGCGAAAAAACACAGTGATACAGACAACAACCAGTCGTGTTCTGGTCATTAGCAGTCTCCCCCTCCTCCGGTGCCAAAAGATTGCCAGAAAAGCAACACAGGATTAGACCTGGTTAACAAGACGCTTCTTTTAAAGTGAATGTTTTGGCCAAGAACGGGCTGGGCTCAACGTTTTACATCCAGTTAGCCTTTTCGATTCCATTTGAAAGCACACACGCAATGAAACAGCAAAGTATATGTGTATATGTCTTCAAGCCGGCAACAGACACGGGGGAGAGGAGTCCGAGGTCAGCAAATCAATCAGTGCACTGGCTAAAGGCAGCTGAGGTGATAAATAAATAATTCCAGAGCCTCAGGGTGCTGCGCCACACAAAGAGTTGAAAAGGGCAGAGGCAGGGGGGCGAGTGGCCTCTGACGTCACCTTATTCTGTGACTATCGGATCATTGGCGGCTCACAGACAGGTAACTGGAGAGGCGCCAGGTCAAGTGCAGGGCCATTAGGTCAGGCAGCTCCCCTCCCAATTTTTTTTCACGCGCTAAAGGCCTGCTAATCTCCCTCTCAGGAGGGAGAAGGGAAATGTGTTTGTCCCCTGGTCCCCCTCACCCTTGTCCCCTGCGTCCCCCCCACTCCAAAATCTGGGGGGGATATGTCCCCCGCGTCCCCCACAGTTCCTACGCCCATGTATTAAGTGAACTAATAATTACTGTATTGAGTTACTCTTTCTCTTAACTATAATACACTTGCACCGATTATATGGGGCCTCGGACTGAAAGATGGGTATTTCCGGTTATCATACCAGATTTGGGCACACATACTCATCCAATATGGCTGAGTTTACTAAACTGTCGAATCGGGCGAAACGGTCTAGCTATTGCACGGTTGGCACTCTTTTACAGTGCTTCTGGCATCCGGCTCTGAACTCTCGACCATACTGAGTTGCCGGGAGACGAGTGAGGATCACGGAGGATGCCGAATACAGGTTAGAAGTGACGCCGGTTAGAGTTAACTCGCACCACGCACCCTTTTTCTTCATAGATATGGATGTTTGTTCGGATACTAATGGTAGTCCCCGTTTCTCCTTTGTATTTGCCTTGTAGCATCCAAGCACGGACTATAATACAGTTCGCAACGCAGCACGCATACCAATCCGTGCTTTTTGAAAATAGAAGGATCTTTACAGCGTGCACACATATCGTGCGCTGATTTTGGGGTAAGCCTCATTTCTGCTTCTAATCAATACACACGGTATAAATAGGGAAGGTGAAACCCTCTGTAGACTAATGATTGCCGAGCACGTAATTAAAGCCACAAACCCCAACACTAGAAGTTGATGTATGTCACCGGATATGAGCACTTACCATATACTCACATAATAGATGCTATATAAGTATGATGCAAGGGCTAAATTTACACTTGTATGATAATGATAGTATTATCTAATCATAAGAGGGAGGTAGAAAGACTGATCGATTCAGTTTCCTGGATATGTGTAAATACTAATCAAGTGGGGAAGGATCACTTGTCCTGCACAACCTTTGGTATGCAGGAAAAACGTGGGGTGTCCCAAATAAAAGACCCTCATGCACGTGATGGGTATGGTGGTAAATTTAGCGGTATATCTTGATTTTCCGCTTTTTTCACGTGTGTGCATAATCATCAGGTCAGTGTGGTTATGCAGCCTCCACCAGGAGGTTCTTACCCAAGGTTGGTACAGTAGTGAGCCAGTGATAAGGGAGTGGAGAGTGATTAGAATTATAAAAATCCCAAAAATCAGATGGTAATTTTATTCGTTCTGTATTTGGGACTGGTAAACTCTGTAGTAGTGCATAATATGGCACCGATTATGAGTGACAGATGCACTCAGAGTATTAAAATCATGAACGGTAGTGGGTTAAAAGACGGTCGACATGTTTCTGCCTCAACAGCCTTAAACTAGGACTTACGGACATTCATCAGGACCTCGGGGTGAGTAAAGTGAGGAAAATATATGAAATAGTGCTCTTTCAAATGGTGATAGAAAATAAGGATATATTAAACCTGTTTTTCTGTTATGGAGGTCACAGTGTACCTGTAAAATTAAGAAAAACAAATGGCGTAACAACAAACAAAGGGCAGGGTACAGTGGGACACATATAAAGCAGAAATCTGCTTCACCAGTCTATTCATTGATAGACACATTCACAACTAAAAAATGGCAATACTTCATAGGCCCGCTAGTGTATGGCAATGTCAACTCATTCATTACCTTTCCAAACTCATGCGTGGGACTGTAACATACTCAAGGTTGAACAATGCATGCATAGATCAGCCAGTGTTTCACCAATATTGCAGGCGTGCTTCACCGTTGCAAATAATGGTGATCATGCGGTATGCCCACAGCTTATATTTTAAAGTGAACATTTCAAGGTGGTATTATTTAATTATTATCGTATGTGTATTTGTGACTATTCTATAATCACGGGGAACACAGTTACCTCACGCGCTTAACTAACGCGTTCCAATCGGGTAGTAGAGCTTCAGACAGACTAAGAGGAAGAGATAGTGAGTTAGCGGTTCGTTTCTTCCAATTATACTTGCGGTTTGTTGATATCGTGCTCAGTGTGACTAGCACCTATTGCGTCTTCTGCTGGCGGCTTGTTGGCGCGCTCTGCTCTCTCTGACCCGAAAACAGTGAGTCAGAGTTTCCGGGTCGAGATAGAGGACGGGGCTCTGACGTAAACGGAGCTGATTGGCCACTCCCAAGGTTACTATGGTAACCATGGCGTCAAGAGTCAGTCTCTTTTATTCGATGTTTTACTCGAAATCACTACGTGGATATACAAAAACATATGCTTAAATTCGATGTTTGTTTGTGCAGAGGCTATATGGTGCCTGGTAGATCATTGTGATGATTAGATCTTGATTGCTATGGGTTGAAAAACTGATAGGTGCATACAAGATCGGAATAGGGGCACGTCAATGTGCATATATTATTGGGATTGTCGAGGTGTGTTTTTCTATTGTACCCGATCAGTTTCTGGTGAGACTGAGCCATGAAATGTTATCATTCAATCCTTTGTTGTGGGTGTGGAGTCTATGCACCCACCTCTGTTCTTTTTCATAGAGGATTTTTTCAGCATTTCTGTCTTTTGTAATCAAAGTTTCAAGAATGACCCACTTTAGGTCTTCAGTCGTGTGGCCCATCTCAAGGTAGTGGTTTGCCATTTTCGTTGTGCTCTTTTTGCACTTTACATTGCTTCGGTGCTCACATATTCTCTGTTTTATTTTTCTACAGGTCATTCCGATGTATCTGAGGTGGCAAGGACATGTGATCATATAGACCACGTGGCTGGTATTACAATTTGTGTGGCTCCTCAAGTCCCATTTAAAATCGGGTCGTAATTGTAACTCTTTTGTGGCTTTTGTTAGACTGCACACTGAGCATGACCCGCATGGGTAATGTCCCGTCACCTGTGGATTCCCCCATAAGTTTGTCATGTCTCTGGTTTTTTTTGGGGCAGGTCTCGTGTGGACCAGGATGTCTTTTAGGTTGCGGCTCCTTTTGTTGGCGAACCTGGGTTTCGGCCAAGACAAATCGCCCGATGTCAGAATTCTCCAATTTTTGTTTATCATTTTTTTGATGTCATTTGTCATTGGGCTGCATGTTGTCACACAGGTCAGTATTCCCTCAGCTGGTTCTTTTGGGGTAGTTTCAAGGAGTGATTCTCTATTCTGATTTCTCGCCCGTTTTTTGCATCTGTTTATCGTTCTTTTTGGGTAATCCCGGGCTTCCAGTTTCTTGCAGAGATCACTAGCTTGTGATTTATACTCATCAGTGTCGCTGCAATTCCGTCGTAGCCTGAGGAACTGACTGTATGGTAGGTTTTCTCTCAGGGTGCGAGGATGAAAGCTATTGTATGAGAGTAGGCTATTTTTAGCCGTCGGTTTGAAGAAAGTTCGAGTTTGAAGTGTGCCCGCCTCAGCATAGATGGTCACATCTAAAAAGTCAATGCTTTTGTCATCCGCAGAGTAAGTAAACCGGAGGCATTCATCTCTCTCATTCATCCATGTGTGGAATTGTGATAAGTCGTTCTGGTTTCCTTGCCATATTACAAATACATCATCGATATATCATTTCCAGAACAATATATGATGATAAAATGGATTGACCCCTTCATTAAGAATGTATTGGTCCTCATATGTGCTGACATATAGTCCCGCCACACTCGGGGCGAACGTACTGCCCATCGAGGTCCCATGGCATTGTAGGTATAGGGTGTCTCTGTATTGGAAGAAGTTTTCCGTTAGGGCCATCCGACAACACTCTAGAACGAAATGCCTAGGGGTTTTGTAAGTCCATACAATGTTGAAAAGGATGCTCTCAAGGGTGTCCATCGTTTTACCTTGTGGAAGGCTGGTGTATAAACTTTCCACATCGAATCCAACTAAAAGCATTGTAGTTGGTGAATAATCAATGTCCTTTAGTTGATTTAGAAGGTCTCTCGTGTCTTTTAGATACGTTGGAGTTCTCTGGACCAACGGTCTGAGATACTGGTCTGCGAACTCAGAAAAGGGTCCAGAATAGAGCCACTTCCTGAAACGATTGGTCGTCCAGGTGGAGGTGTCCGACCCGTGTGTGTCTTCGGTAACGAGTAGAAATAGGGGGTCCTAGGTGTGGGGGTTCTTAGGAATGCTCCTTCCTTTTTTGATATCCAGTTGTTAGTTTCCCCTTCTTCGATCATCATCGCCACAGTTCTTTGTAATCTTAGGGTTGGATCTGTGTTCAGAACCTTGTAGAATTTGCCATCCGATAAGAGATTCAAACACTGTTGGTGATACCCTTCTGCTGTTAAGAGGACCACCCCTCCGCCTTTGTCGGCGGGTTTGATAACTATGTTACGATCTTCTTTCAGGGTCTTCAAGGCTTGTTCTTCCAGTCTGGTCATGTTGTGGAAAGGTTTGCGAGGATTTTTCGCTAACTCATCAACTCCTTTGAAAAGGGCTTGCTCAAAAGTCTGAATTTCAATGGGGACTTGAGAGTTCAGTGGGCAGAAGGTTGATTTATTTTTCAAAGTCGTATCTCCTTCTCTGGTGGGCGGTTGGTCTGTTCCGAAGAACGCTTTCAATTTCAATGTCCGGCAAAATTCTGCCAGTTCACACTTGATTTTGAAAGGATCAGGTTTTGGGATGGGAACATAGCCCAAACCTTTGTTAAGTACATCCTCTTCTTCTTTTGTTAAGATCTTATCTGTGAGATTCACGATGAGGGATTCACGTTTGTTCCTGTGTTTGCTTTTGTTATGCTCCTGGTCTGCACTTGTCTGGTTTGGTCGGACCAGGTTACTCCTCTCCTCCGTGTTCTCTGTGATGTCTGGCCATTCCCTAAAAAAGGAACGCCTTGTTGGAAATTGGAGCCTGACTTTTGTTGTATTTGATGGTTCATGATCGGTGGTCCTTGGAAGTAAGGGTTCATCCATCCTTGAAAATGAGGGTTAAAGGGTTGGAAAGGCATTCCTTGATTTCCCGTCTGGAAAAATGGAGGTCTCCATGAGTTGCGGCCTCGTCGGTTGCCTCTTCTGTTGTAATTTTGCATCCTGTTTTGATTACGTGAGTTGTCTCCTCCTTGGTCTGAACCATCACTGGAAGCGGCACTGTTTGACTGGAATATTAGCTGGAGGAAACTGTGGGTACATTGTCCATTTCCCGCTCTGTCCGTCGGTACCTCAGGCCAGCGTCCCTCTCGGACGCTGGCCTGAGGTACCGACGGACAGAGCGGGGCCTCATTTTCCCGAGCGGGTGCCGGGTGAGGTGAGGTTACTTCCCACATAATGCTGGGAAATGGACAATGTACCCACAGTTTCCTCCAGCTAATATTTGGGGCTCCAAGTTTCTGGTAGGAGTACTGTTTATCATTTGAATTGCTATCTTATAATTTTGCAGTTGCCTCTCCTTTGACATCACGGTCCTGACGAAAGCTGGGTAATATCCTTAGACAGCTGAAACATGTTGACCACACTGCACTGCGCCATATTATAGTTATATTTTCAAACTGCATAGCGCTTATTTTAATCATGACACTAAGAACAGTGCCCAATAAACATATTTTCTGTTCTGGTAGTTATTCTTAAAATCTATTCTGCACTTATTTTTTCACTGAGCACTGCACATTCATCAGCACCACGTTTGAAATACACTGTGGCTAGAAGGCTATCGTGACTTTCCTGTCTCTACACCATCAATAGATGTGTTGGGTGAGATTTGGAATAGATCATTCGTATCCCACATGACGATTTCTCCGCCATAATGGTGGGCTGATGGGAATTTTTTCAGCCTAGTGTAATTTCACTGTCACAGTACTTCATGACAGCTCACACACTCTTTGACTATGTGCCTCTCTTTCTATTTACTGATATGTCTAGGGTTGTGAGGTACCATGGTCAATAAACTAACCCATATAGACCCCCCTACAATTTTGTATTTTGGGTCGGAACTATAACCAGCCAGAAGGTATGTTTCTTACCTCCTGGTACTAAATAAATTCACAATCTTGGGATAATGAGCAGTTTAAATATGGTCACATCTGGCTACCCTCTTTGGGCATACAAAGAGAAGTTGTACTTTACAAGGTAGGCCTGAGCTTTTCTGCTCAGTGTGTGTTTGGGAGAGGACACAGATGAGTGTATTCTCACTGACGTATATTATTAAGTATAGTAATGCGCTTGACCCTTCCTACACTTTCCACCACGAGCACCATGGTTTTTCATTGTGATGTTCTTGATCTGTTGCTTATACTTCAACCTTTAACCCTTTAACCCAGGATATTGGGGGCTTTTGTCTCTTCCTGTCCCTCACCCTTTTTTCCCCATCTACTACTTCCAAGTGCTGGTGGGATTTGTGATGTTGTATCACAACTTTGGAAATGTCATAGCATGGATTCTGCTAAAGTGATTTTAATGTAACAATGCCCGAGGAATTGCGGGATTACATGATGTTTTCTGTTTTTCTTTCCCAGCCCTGAGGAAGTCGTGGGCCCTAGCCCATACGACAAAACACCTGTTGGCTGGATTCTGAGCAAGATACTACCATTAAAAGCATCTTGTCTAACTATTGTGCTCATTCTGTAACTTGAAAGTAATTTAACTTGAAAAAAATCTGTACTTTGGTGTGATAGGGCTTTACATGTAATTTTGAGATCTGCGGATCTATTTTAGGGGATTTTGGATGATTGCCCCTCCCTAAGCACCCAATAAAACAAATAATCTCCAGTAACCCAATATTGCCGAAAGATCTGAGAGTGCCATAATCCATCCAGGATAAAATCATCCCAGCTTTTCTCATAGAAAGTAGTAGTCTACTTTTGTGTGTGGAAGTGGTAGGTCATTCACCAAAGATTAAAGCCACAGGTTTGGATTCGGGCAGCGCTCTTTCAATGACGAGGCTTCAAATTTGTTACTGTGTCAAATCCATTGGGTCTGGGAACGAAACTAGAATATCTGCAAGAAATGTGAAATACATTGATTGCAACTGCTGTATGTATTCAGGAATTGCTGCTGCCCATCGGAATTGAGACACACATGTACATCAAATAATGCGGCTGGTGATACTAATGTTTCTGCGGAGAGATTGGACGTTTGTTGTCTATTGGCAGTTTTAACTGACCAACATGGCTAGTAGCTCTGATGGTTAATTATCCTGCTTCAAAGAATGCGTACCAGGCTTTTATCACAGAGATGACTATTTTATGAGGATTATAGCAATTAGTTACTGGTTTTGTCCTAGAGATCCTTTTGCTAATCGTGCAATGTCTGATGCACTACAGCACCTAGCACTGACCTGGGGGAGTGGAGGGTCAGGTGCTGTATATTCAGAAATAACATGGGTTTAAAAAACCTGCTGACGAATTCCTTGTGTGTCCAAGAGTTCTCAGGCAACAAAAAAAATGTAAAGATGAGGGGCGTGGCTAGCAGCCGGACATGGCGGCAGCATAGAAGGCGAGCTCCGTGGTTGAAGCGGCCTCCTTGCAGATCCGACGAATAATCCGGTGATATTTATTGACCTGCGGCAAGGTACCGAAACCCGGGACCGGGCGGCTCAGGCGGTGGCGAGCAAAACCTAAATCCGACGGAGGGAAGAGCAGATTGAAGTGCAGTCCGTCCGGGCCGCTGCAGAGGATTGGAGCCAGGGAGCTGCCGGGCGCAGAGAGCCGACAGGAAGTGTGCCGGGCAGGGCGAGGAGACACCGGAAGCGCCCGCTCGCGATTGCCCTCGGAGTGACGAAGGGGACCACAGAACAGCATCGACACTGGACTTAAGGTGGCCCTGGCTGAGGGGTCAAGCACCGCTGTATACAGCCCGGCGAGCAATAGAAACGCCCCTGGCCGGCAGACGGAGGTGGTCGGTCCTGCCGACCCTGGGACCGGAGCCGCCATCTTGGACTCCGAGCACTGCAGTGCCTGGGACTCGGGACTGGGATAGAACCGCTCCAGTCTGCATGAGACCCGGCTGGACCTGAGAGGGTCAGTGGGTGACAACAACCGGACTGAGAACTACCCGGTGGGGAGCACTGCGGACCCCTGGGGCACCCGTTGGGCGGCGACACTACAGCAGACAGGGAAACGCCAGCACGCGACTCCGCTAGAGTCGCCTCTACACGAACACTATCTTCAGGCCACGGACCCGGTGTATCAGGGCCCTACGCCCCATCGTTTGTAGCGGAGCCTCGGACATCCGTGCCGGGACATGCGTGCTCTCAGCTCAGCTCTCCTGCCCTACTAAGTGAAGGTGTACATCGTGGACGGCAGTGCCCCCCAGCCACAGCGGTTGGGCAGCGCCGCGGGCACATCCACGGCAGCGGACACACGGGCACTTCCTGGCTGCGGCCGAAGTGGTAGCGGCCTGAGCACGTGGACCACCGTGGACGGAGCCTGCTATCTATTGCCTGAAGGGAACGCGGTGAAGACGGCGTCCGGGGGGCCGCATCGCCCCTGCCGCGGTTGCAGCGGACAACTAGCGCGGTGAATAGGGTTGGTCACATTCACCAGCTGCCGGGTGGAAAGACGGGGGGGCTCTGTCGCCTGGTGCCCATCGTCACTGCACGGCCATATAACTCCGAAAGGACCGCGGCGAACCCCCCGCCAGGGATACTTTCTGACGGACTTGGCTCCATCAAGGACGCTACTCACGGCGGACACCCTGCTGCAGGACCCTACTGCAGTGACCATCAAAATGGTTGGTAAGGGGCTGAAGGGAGGGGCTACACAGTCACATCTTGAGAGATACGCATATGATAAAACGACTTCCCCCCCTACAGACGCTAAAACGCAGGCGAGCAAAGCCGTTGACACGGTGGGAGGTAAAAAAGAGACTCTAGAGGATGTGATGCGGGCCCTGACGCAGGTGCAGGTGACGGTGGGTTCGATCTCAACAGAAATAACACTGATAAGAGCAGACTTCCACAAAATGTAGGAAAAGGTGAACACAATGGAAATAGTGACCAAATCTTTAGTGGAGTACGTCTCAGAACTGCAAATAAATATGGAACGGATCTCGAAGGAAAACAAGGACCTGCCTGCTAAGCTGGATGATCAGGAAGGGCGCTCAAGGCGGAACAACATCCGCATAATAGGGGTTCCAGAATCAGAGGATACGGGAGCGATGGACCTTTACGTCGAAGACCTGATCAAGCAAACACTTAAGCCTAAGGGTCTTTCTGCCTTTTTCTCAGTGGAAAGGGCGCACCGAGTCCCGGGGGGCCGACCGAAAACGGGTGCCTCCCCAAGGCCGATTATTGCTCGGCTCTTTAATTTCAGAGACAGGGATGCGATACTGCAAACAGCACGGAACTCGCCCCCCATTAAAATCCAAAACTCTACGTTGGCGTTCTTTCCAGATTATACGGCGGAGGTTGCACGCAGGAGGAGGACATTCTTCGAAGTAAAGAAAGAACTTAGGGCACGAGAGATTCCTTACTCAATGCTCTTCCCAGCCAAGCTACGGATCGTGGCAGACAACAAAACGTGGTTTTTCGACACACCGGAGGTTGCACAAGACTGGCTGGAAGGCTGGAGACCAACGGGACAGCCTCGCCGTTCCAACAGGACAAACAAGCACCGCACTAATGGATTTCGTCCGGGCTCCCAGGCATCCGGGGGAGAAACAGCACCGCACTCACCTCTGAGCGCGACACCGGAGATTGAAGATACCGAAGAACAATGACTTCCCGAGGTCACCTTTCTAAGCCAAATGCAACGCTGACCGGACGAGCCGCCAAGGACACTGGGCGGAGGTACTCCGTGGACAAGAAGGGGGGGCGCTGACCCCGGAGAGTCCTTCACCCCAGCGTGCAAGTACTGTGTTTTGGGTTTGGGTCAGGCACTCTGCTGGGTTGGGGGGGCGGGCAGTTTTGAGTCCGTTTAGCAGGGGGGCAGGGAGGGGGGGAGTTGGGGGTTGGGAAGTTTTGCAAATTCTAGAATACTTCAATGGTCGAGATTGGAAATATAAGGCACATCCACGCAGGGTAGCGAGAACCCGGCACTTACATCGAACTCAGTTGGCATGGCAAGCATGTACTTTCAACCACAGAACCCATGGCACACACTACACGAGCTGACACGGGGGGGGGGAATCTAACACGGGGCCAGTGATGCCGTTGCAACTCATGTCTTGGAATGTGAGGGGACTGGGAGACAAGGTCAAACGAGGCTTAGTACTGCAAAGTATAAGAAGATCAAATCCGGCCCTGGTCCTATTACAGGAAACACACTTGACGGGCACAGCAACACATGCACTAGACAGAAGAGGTTACCATATGATTGTTCACTCCGAATTCACTAGAGGGTCCCGCGGTACGGGGATCCTAATGGACCGATCTTCTAGATACATAGTCCAGTCCACGAAGGTAGACACACAGGGGCGCTTTGCGGCGACACACGGACAGTGGGAAGGGAGGCCGCTGAATGTGGTCTCGGTGTACATTCCGCCGGCACTGCACGCAGTCGCTCTCCCGGAACTGGGGAAATTCCTGCTGGAACTCCCAGAGGGAGATCTCATCTTAGGAGGGGACTTTAATGCGGTGGTACACAACACACAAGACAGATTTCCGGCACGAGCGCAGACTTCCGGGCCTTCCTGGCTGAATGGCTTTCTAGAAGCACAGGGTTTGGTGGACATCTGGAGGCGGTTACACCCGGACGACCAACAATACACGTACCACTCGGCGGTCCATGACAGTCTGTCACGGATTGACTACTTCCTAACACTGGGAGATGGACTCCTCACTATCGATGACGTACAAATTAAGCCAAGGAGTATCTCGGATCATTCCCCGTTGACACTGGTTCTCTTCAACCCGGAGCGGACCCGAAAGCGCATCTACCCGATATACCCGGGGTACCTTAAAGTGCCACTAGTGGCTAAAACTCTGAAAAAAGCGACGAGGTGCTACCTCGCAGAGAACGTCGGCTCAGTTTCATCCCCCTCTGTCTTGTGGGAAGCCTACAAGACGGTACTTCGAGGGCAAGCTATATCCACCATCACAAGGCACAAACACACCCAGAAGCAGGAACTAATAGATTTAGAGGACAAACTCGCCAGGGCTAACGAAGACAATATGGCCGATCCGTCGAGGGACACGCTGCACACGCTCCGGCTGTGTCAGCAGCGTCATACCGATCTTATACGCCGTAAAGTAGTAGAGAATATAGCGGCCACAGCGCACAGGATATACGATGTCGGGGATAAAGCTAGTAAGCTCCTAGCCTGGCTAGAAAAAAAACAGGGAGGACAGAGAAATATACTACAGTTGAGGGACCCTGCGGGTATACTACAGACCCGTCCATCACTGATAGTAGGACTATTGGCAGACCATTTCCAAAGGGTGTATTCCCCTGAATTGGACGTTACACGGGAGATGGCAGAGACGGCTCTCGTGGGGTTACCCACCCGCACCCTGTCACAAGACAAAGTGGAAGAGCTGGAAACTGACCTAACCGCTGAGGAGTTACGGACGGCTATCGCAGCACTACACTCAGGGAAAGCTCTGGGCCCCAACAGGATACCGATTGAGTGGTACAAAACCATGTCAGAGACGCTTAGTACACCCCTACTCAATATGTTTACTGAAAGTCTGGAACAAGGACAATTGCCGCCTGACCAATGTGTGGCTACCATAGTGGCGATCCCGAAACCCGGCAAACCGCCGGAGGACTGCGGCTCGTACCGTCCAATTTCCCTCCTTAACGCTGAAAGCAAAATCTTTGCGAAACTACTGGCCAACAGATTGCTGCCTCATCTAGCACACCTAATACATCCAGATCAGTCGGGGTTTATGCCGCACAGGAGTACGGCGATGAATCTCAGACGGTTGCATGGTGTGATGGCGCGAGCTCCGTTATTGACAGAGCCGGCAGCAATCCTCTCGCTTGACACCAAAATGGCGTTTGATTTGGTAGAATGGCGCTACCTCTTCGCGGTCCTAGATCATATGGGTTTTGGCCCAAAATTCATAGCGTGGATTAAATTATTGTATAGTAACCCAGTGGCGCGAGTGACAGCGAACGGCCACATCTCAAGAGAAATACCGCTAGCAAGGGGTACGAGACAAGGCTGCCTGCTCTCGCCGCTACTGTTCGCCTTGGTACTGGAGCCGTTAGCCACTATCATTAGGTCCACCCGGCTACTGCGGGGCATAGACTGGGGAGACGATTGGGAGGACAGAGTGTCGCTATATGCCAACGATATGTTAATATACCTAACGGACCTGGCAGTGGGAATTCCAGTGTTACTGGTGCTGTGTGAGAGACACGGAGTAGCCTCAGGTTATAAAATTAACTGGTCGAAATCGGTGCTTTACATGCTGCATGGAATGCCACCTAACCTGGGAGAGGGCTGCCCACTAATATTGGAGACAGCATCCTTCCGGTACTTGGGGATCCGGATCACGCAAAACCACGCGACATTTCAGGACCTGGATCTCGGGCCACTGCTCGACAGATTGAAAACAGATGTAAAACACTGGAAGACCCTCCCATTAACGTTATTGGGCAGAGCGGCGCTATTCAAGATGCTGGCGCTGCCCCGTTTCCTGTATGTCTTGGAGAACACGCCGGCGATGGTCCCATCGTCGTTCTTCAGACAGGTGTCAGGTCAACTGTCGGGCCTACTATGGGGGAACTGACCAGCTAGGGTCGCACAGGTGAAACTGGTCAGGGACTGGTACAGTGGGGGATAGCACTCCCCAACTTGGAATTATACTACTGGGCGGCTCACCTCAAGGTGATCAACCAATGGATGCATGCACCACAGGATGACCCGGCGTTTTTAGCAGACAGGAGGCAGCTGTGTACTAACACCCTTCTGGCCCCGCTCTACAACAAGGGACTGACGGCAACACTGATTGGCCCGACTAGACACACAGCGTCGCTATGGCATAAAGCGCAGGTACGACTGAAGTGGGAGGGTGTGATTACACAGCTTACACCCTTGTGGGACTCCAAGGCCCTGGGTAACCTAAGACATAGTAAAGGGTTTACCCAATGGCATAATATCGGGATATCCACTGTAGGTGATATGTGGACGAAGGATGGGGTGATTCCATTTGAGACCCTGAGGGAGCAGTATGATCTGGGCATTAATGAAACATACCGTTACATACAGATTAGGCATGCATTAATGAATGCAATTGCACCGGGCACTAGGGTCCCGGAATCTGCTCCGCTAGAGGACCGCCTACTCACAGACTATATGGAAGCCAGCGCCACTTCCCTCACCTACCGCAAACTGATAAACAATCTACCCGACCCGTTGCAGAAACTGAAAGAGAAATGGGAGGATGAGTTGGGGGAGATGGATGAGACAAACTGGAATGCAGCAATGGCGTCACCTAGAGAAGCTGGTATCTCAGCGAGATTTCGGCTAGTGCAATTTAAAATATTACACCGAGTATACTACACCCGCACCACCCTACATAAAATACAGAGGGCAGATCACCCTTATTGCTTGAGGAACTGCGGAGAAGAAGGCACACTGTTTCATACCCTGTGGTCCTGTCCCAGCATGGTGGACTACTGGCGGCGTGTAACACGCACGGTTGCCCAGACTCTACGAATCTCCATCACACCTGACCCTAGAGTATGTTTATTGAATGTATGGGGCCCGACCAACCTGACGTCGCATGGACGGCAATGGGTGGTTATTGGAATGATGTTGGCAAAGCCAGATATAGAGCAAAAATGGGGGGCATCGGAAACACCAACCTTAGCGCAGTGGTGCAGAAACATGGATTTGCTCATGATGGCAGAGAGGGCGGTGTATCAGCAGAGAGCTAACCCACGTAAATGGAATAAAATATGGTCACCTTGGAACACATATAGAGGGGATCTGTGCGAGCCACTGCCCGAAGAAGAGGATTTATACAGTTCGGGGGAGGAAGAGGACATAGATGAGGGGTGTTAGAGGAGACAGGGTGGGGCAATGACAGGGGAGGCTCCAGAATTCCCGTACTCTCCCGGCATGAACAATTGCTATGCGAACTGTGGCATATAGGGCTTTAATCGCTATACTACTATGATTGAACATAACAATGTGTATATTGCATAATGCTGAAATTCCAATCTATGACCCTAAAAGTTGAAAGTTGCATATAAATTTGAAACTGTTGCACTAGCGGTTGGATGTGGCTGAATGTTGACACTACACTGACGAATGATTGATCATGCTAATATGTCTGTCTTGCTGCAACAATAAAAACAATAAAAAAAAAAAATGTATAGATGCCTCCTGTGAATAATGTTCCTGCTGGAGAGAGAGAGGCATTTTGTCTAGTGCCTGTTTTTCCTCATCATGAAGTAGCGGAAAGGGTTAATGTGACTACGGCAAAGAACGTGTACTATGCAGACCACTTAACGGCATTTTATGTGGCTAGCTCAATGAGTTACAGCTTGTCACAGAGGTCCTTTTGTTACTTGCATTTCATTAGTTACAATCCTAAAATGGCACAGTTAGGTATGAACTGTCTTCAAGAACCTGCATTCAAACTATGTGTATAGGTTAGAACATTATTTTCTCCCCCAGTCTTTTATTATCCTAATGTTGCTAAAAAGGGTTAGTTTGCGTAGATGAGCATTCTTTTTACTTATGCCAATTACTGTGGTATGTTTTAAATCCTGAGTTTATGCTTCTCCAGACCATACACTCTTAAAATATACTGCATACTAGTATCTATGACGTGATTCGTACAACTTGCAATCCTCAACGTCATATGTAACATTTCCTATAGACTACATTTACACAGATATGATTCATTGTCTGTATAATGTGTGTGTGATGTATCGATCTCTGACACTCTACATTGTTATGAGCAGCTCTATAAAACAAATAAAACGTATATGAGAAGGTAAGTACCCTTCCATTTTCATAACTTGATTTTGATAGAAAGTGTCACTCTAAGTGCCACACATTTGGTCGTTGGAAGTCATTCATAAGTACACTGAAACTATGAAAATGTCACACATAAGCAATCTGAAACCTTGGCAGCTATGGAGATTTAGTGTGCCTCACTCACATATATGCACTTTTTGCATCAGAGAGTGATTGATACTGCCAGGATTCTGTTCCAGTGTTAGCCAGCCAGGTGTTTGCTTGGGAACATTTAAGGGATGCTACTACTATTATGATAGTAGTATACCAGAGGGGTTAGCTTCTTCCTTGTGGCTTTATGTAGCTCATACAGTCTCAATCTCCCTGATGTACGTACTGTACTATGCAAAGGGAGACCAACTTGGCCCATCAAAAGAGGTTGGAGAAGCAAAGATCATTCATGGAAATGAATTAATAGTTCAAAATGTCATTTTAGATTAGGAATCTAGGAATAAGTTATCTGATTTAAAATAATCAATACTGTGTCTGTCAAACTGTTTTTTGTAAAGAGAGTACCACCAATCATTGTTCTTTTTATCTTTATTCCTTTCATAGCACCCAAGGGCAAGAGGGCACCCTCATAAGCAGCTGCCACCACCACCAGCGCCGCGGAACGTTTGAAGACAACCACAACCAGGTCGACTCCCACCACCAGCTCTGCAGCCTTGGCAGATGGTTCTGGCGACCCCAGTAAATCATGTTTATTATTATTTCTAACTTGTAACTATTCCCACTAGTAAAAGTATGGCCTTGTACATTTATACTATTTACTTTTCTTCAACTTTACTATCAAAGGTTTTTTATCCCTTCATTTTCCAGTGTTTTTCTATCTTGTGCGGCTGACTTTCTCCTGTCTGTAAATTTTTTTCATGGACATCGATTCACCAAAATGCCAGGGGTATCAGAAGTGACATCACACAGCTTGACCTTAATGAATCATAGCATTTGTAAAGCGCACTACTTACTCTGGTTTATAGACGAGGGTTCCTCTGAGAGTGGTGTTGGGGTCGGTGTGGATCTGGAAGTGGAGGTGTTCGGTGGTGCTGAGGGCTTCGTCGGTGTTGGGCGATTCCTCCTCCTACTCCGTTGGTGCGGTCCCTGCTGGTGATCTTGTAGCCTTCCGGGATGGCGATGGCGATGTCGGGTGCCGAGGAGGGGTTCCGCTAGGTCTCCGTCAGGAAGGTGACGTCTGGGGTGGTTGAGTCGAGTAGGTCTCAGAGTTCATCCGCGTGTTTGCGGGCAGAGCGGGTGTTGAGAATCAGAGGAAGTTATATCATATGACCTTTAATCCTGAGTCTTTCCAGGAGGTGAAGTCATATAACCTTAATCATTAGGACATCACAAGAATTGACATCACTAGCATTCGATAATAACTGCATCATTATTATGAAAATACAAGTTAAACAAATGTCTGTTTTAATTTCCACCTGTATTATGGTGCTGATATGATCTTCGAAAGTGGTGGGAAATAATACTAGCTCTGAATTGTAGAAAGTGAAGCAAATGAGCCAAACCTCCTCTATGGAGTGTGCAGAGAGGTTCAGAAACTGAGGAAATGTTTTTAAGTATTGGGTCAAATAGTGCATTGTAAAGCACATTTTTCAAATAGATTAGCTAAAAAGGGCTCTCATTAAATATTCATGTATTTTCCTATTATGCCAAGCCAATCGACCCCATTGTTTCAAAATGTGATCTAGGGCCCCTATATGTTAAAAAATATCTCTAGCATGTCAGGACCAGCATTTGATCATGGCTGCCCCGCTCCCATATCCCACTGTTGTGCTCCCATATGCAAAGACTTACCTCCAATGTGCAGTAATCATATCTACAAAAACATCAGCGAACACATACAGAGGAAAAACCCTTTAAGTGCAGCTAGTCAATCATCAGTCTTAAAAAGGCATCAGCAAACACACACGGGGGGAAAACCGTACCATTGTAATGAATGTGGAAGTAGTTTTCATGACTCTTCTGCATTAAGGATTCATCAGCAAAATCACACAGGGGAAAAGCCTTTCCAGTGCAGTGAATGTGTGAAAAGCTTTAGTCAGCTATCAATCCTGCAGAGTCATCAGAGAACACACACGGGCAAAACCATTCCATTGCAGTGAATGCGGAAGTAGTTTTAGTAACTGCTAAAACCTAAGGATGCATCAGAGGACACACACGGGGGCAAGCCATACAAGTGCACTGAATGCAGGAAAGGCTTTAGTCGCTCATCAGTTCTACATCACCATAAGCAAAAACACACCTTCATTGAACACACATGGGAATAATCCAAGAGATGCAGAGAATCTGGCAAGACCCTAAACACATCAACAATAATACTGACCCATTTGTGGACACACACAGGAACATAAAAGTGCAGTTAGTGTGATAGAAGTCTTGACTAGAAGGAAAGAAATAAAACGGAGATATTTGTGGTATTATGAAAGTGTCTATTCTCAGTAAATGTTCATTTCTCTACATGGAGGAAAAACCAAGAAGTACCAGGAAGCTTATTGGGAGACTAGCATAATGTGGAATAAAAGAAAAGAAACATATCTTTTCGAGTGAAACAGACAGAAAGAAAAGCATCCAAGCACAACTGATCACGCTACTAGTTAAAGCAACACTGTGAACAATACTTGGACTCATGGGTATTTTCAGCGAAATTTAGGGATCACTGATAAAACCCGATAAGTCATGAACCCAAAACAAATGTACTCCCATGGAATGCTCATCCAAAAGTCAAAGGTAGTTCCTAATAGTGAACAGTGTAGTATACACGTCATCCAATCAGCAGGATGGTAAAGAGGCTTTACTCCAGGGGAGTGACAAGCACAAGAAGAGCCAACACAGGCTGACGCACAACATGCAAAATAGGCAAGCTACTGACAACATTTATCAAACAATATCCTAGGATAAAAGCTAGATATGAGCATAGTTTTTGTTCTCTACACTAAATAATACAATCAACCACTCACTCACTCGTGTCTCTCTTTAATGAAGAGTGCTGTTACCATCAAATTTCCTGATACTCGTTGTACGAAACATAGATGGAAGAAAGGCTGAGTCAGTCATACCGAGCTGACTGCAGTTCTGCCAGTTTATATTTCTATACACCCTACCATGGGAAGGCAAGAATAACACTATTACGCTATAAACTCTAAAGTAGAAAATCACTTGCTCCAGCTCCAGCTAGTCAGCCCTGTCCTATCGGCGGGGTGTCTGGAGCTGCACTGGGGTCTGGCCCTGACAAAGCGGGGAAATCAGATAAGATCGCCCCTAAAACTGGGCGCACTGATGTCTCACAGCCCAAAAAACAGACCGGGACGGTCCTCCACTTGCCCCCTGAAGCCTGCCCTTATGTTTTAGTCTTAGCAGGAGTTCCTCCCCTGCAAGAGGATCAAAGGGAGTCTTGGGCCCAGCTGAAAAATAAGTCTATTGACTGGTTGTCCAGGCATAAAAGCGTAGGGCCGCAAATCTCCAATGAAATCATGACAGTAAGACGGGTAGATTGGGTGGGTCCCTTGCCAAAGAATATCACTGGCGACTGTATTGTCCTGAATTTTAGACATCCAGCTACAGTTAACCATCTGTTAAATAGCAATAACATCCACTTCAGCCCATCCACTGCTGTGACCCCTCTACCCTTGAGACACTTTTATAGACCCCCATTAAGACCACCTACACCAATCTTTCCCTTATCCAATAGATTCAGTGCTTTATCGAATCTGCAGTACCAGGGTTGACATTTAACAGATGACCCACCTGCTACTGGAAGTCCTACGGCCCTAGTTAGTGTTCCCCAGCCCATTAAGAATGCTAGTACCATATCCATCACACCGAAGCTTCACATGGAGGTTACACCACCTGGGAGTCTAAATACAGATGAACCTATTCCCTCTCCCGTCATTCTAGACGCTGGTTTCACTGTATTAAGTTGGAATTTCAGGGCCGGACTGGGAACCCAAACCAGGCCTGACAAATTTGACAGCCCAGCCCCTGCCTCTTTTGTTGCTTGGGGTGATATAGCAGCACCAAAGCAAAACCAGCCCCAGTAACAAATACGTTTCCCAGCAATGAAGAATCAGCCCCCACTCTTCCAGCCTCCCGGGGAAACACCCGAAGCTCGTTACAGCCAGTCCGGCCCTGCTCAGGGTGTAGGTTTTACTGACAGTGGCAATTTAAATACCTCAAACACCAATAGTGTGCAGAATAAGACACTCTCCTTGCGATGTTTGCAGGAACCTGGGAAACTGGAACATGAATCAGATGGCACTGAATGGGATGTCGCAGTCAATGGTCTCAGCCCAACTGGCCTCTGTGCCGAGCATGCAGAATCAAAGGCAGATATATTGGAACATGCCTTCAGTCCAGATAGTCCCACAGCCCAATGCAGAATAGAACGCCACATTCTCAATAAATTCAGGATTTCAACAAATTCCTTCAGTGATTAATAAGAATTTTCCACAACTTCCACCTACACTAGCAGTTTCTACTGGAGTGAATCAGACTCACGGTGCCTTAGACGGCAGAAGGGGTGCATGCTTGGTGCAATCCTAGAGGTCACCCAGAGTGGCCCTTTTATAGAAGAAGTAAATGGGAATCCAGCATCTCTTTTAATCAATAAATGTGCCTCCGTTCCACAGTCAGACTGACGGGAGCGCCCACCCCACCCCTCTTGGGAAAGGAGTCCAAGTTGTAGGCATTTCTAATAAACAACTAATAAGCTGTCAGCAAATGTTCCCGTACAAATTGGGTCAATGATGAATGGCCACAAACTTAAACTGTGATTAAGATCCAGTTATTATGTTAGGGAATAACCTTGTAAAATGACTTGTGAATTTTTGGGGAAGAGTCACAATTCATTATTCATGTTGTAGGTGTGGTTTATTAAATTACATTTTGTTGTGCCATGCTTTCATGAACATTCATTGATTGCTGTCATTTTTACCTCATCGTGAACCATGTCAATAATGTGTTCTCTCTGTCTAAAAACTTAAGAACTTTTCCTTGATTTCTAACTAAGCAGGTTCTATGTCAGTTTGCTATTTTATATTATATAAAAAAAATCTTATATCTTAGCACACATTTGTTGTGTGTGGTCTGTCTATTGACTTTACAGCTAGAGTTATTTCTGATTCTGGCTTTTGATATACTTTAGAGGTTCCCTTTATGTGATTCTCTTGCAAATATTATGATAATTATTTCTCTGACTGAGTAACCATGTTTATGCCTTCAGTAATTATTTGAAACCTTTAATATAGCTTTGAATCTTGTTGTAGCTCCAAAGGCAAGGGCCTTTACCAAGGGAGCGGTCCTTTAAAGGGCAGTATTGCCTGCTATTGCTGACTATAAGGTCATTACACTGTTTGCCCCATGAGGGCAGAATGTGTTAATCAATAAAACAACGGTGTCCCAGAGACCGAGGGGGTTGAAACACCTCCGGTACTCCGGAACCTTTGTTTCAAAGCTGTTGCTGTAAAACTTGAACAGTTAACAGCCGCATGTGAGACCACGGTGGTTAATTGTGGAACATTCACAGCAATAGCTGTTAAAGGAGGCTGAAGTCAGCCCCTGGTTCTCCCTGGGCTCGGTTGTTTTGTAAATCCAGGACGGTTATTTGTAAAATGTGATGAGGTGGGATTGTCGTCTGATGCAAAATTATTTCTTTACTTACTTTCAAGGTATTCTGGGATGACAGGCAGTGCAGCGTGGCTGCCACCCTTGGGGGAACAAAAAACATAATTGTCAGGTAAGGATTCCTATAACTCTATGTTTCCTTTTCCCATGTTTCTTCTTTCTCTCTTCTCTTTCTTGATCTCTGTTTTTTTTTTGTCTCTTTACTTCAACTTTTGACTCTCTCTGTGCACTATTCTTGTTGTTATCAAACTTCTGATAATAATATGATGGAGCCACATTCCACTCTTGGAAGATGTTGGGGGCTGCACTGCAGGCCCAGTTCCTTTTTAGGTCAGTTTTGCGCAGCAGTTCCTTAACTATTATCACATTTGTCTCCTCTACACCACGTGATGGTGGTTCACCCAGATTAGAGGTGCCACGCTGTTGCGCTGCTACTGGGTTTAGAAAGTGACTGTAATTTAAAAATTTTATTGATTCATTGTGTGCGTTCTAATTGGGGGAATGTTTTAAAAACTATTATAATTGCTTACTTGTGTGGGGTTACTGCATTCTTTCCAGGCACTCTTCTGCTTTTTTCTTCATCTCGGGGGGGGGGGGGGGTGGGGGGGGGGGCTTGTGGGGGTCTTTTTTTCCTTCCCCGGTACACCACGGCTCGCCAATTGTATGGAGGGAAGTGAGTTTTTCACTCTTGCTGCTCTATTCCACTTCCTGTCCCAGATCGATGGGCAGCGCTCTAGTTGTTCCTGACTGGCCCAGCTATTTAATGTGAATGTCGGGCCTGACGCGCAGTGAACACACGCAGCAGGCACGCCTGTCTTTGTCAAGTTTATGCCTTGTGCCAGGGACGCTGTCCTTTTTGTTGTAGACCATGGTACGCCCCTTGTTTACCCGAGAGGATAGCTCTTGGAGCTTCAAGGAGAGAAGGATAGAAGGATGTGCACTGCAGGTCAATGAACTGTGAGCATTGGGCTATATGAGTGTGTTAACTGTAAGACAGTCATTCCATAGGGGGTAGCTAAAAAAAACAAGGGGAAACGTGTCAGCCCTACCCTTACCCATGAAACAGTCCTTTTCGGGGCATTTCCTGAATGCCAGATCTCTGATTAAACATAGAGCAGAATTTAATGATTTTGTCTCCTCCCGTAGGCCAGATTGGGTATTTATTACTGAAACCTGGGCTAGAGATTGCCCAGGGCCTGGCCTGGTGGAGGCCATCCCCTCAGGGTATGCTCTGTCCAGACTTGATAGGGGGGGTTTGGGAGTCCTTTATAAAGACACCTTCTCGTGCTTCACTGAGGCCCTCACCACTCCCTCAGATCCCTATCAGGACCTATATTTCTCCTTGAAGAGGATAGTTTTGTGGGAGTTGTCAGCTACCGGCCTCCCGGACCCAGTGGAATGTATAATCAGGATTGAGCCTTATTTGGCTAGATCCAATGTCACTCTTTTGGGTGATTTTAACTTCCATTTGGAGAAAACTCTGTGCTCTGAAACGCAGGTTTTCCTGGAAACTATGGACTCCTGTGGCCTTCCTCAGCTGGTGAGAACCCCCTCTCATACGGCGGGACACATTCTGGACGGGATCTTCTCTAACGATCCGAGGATGGAGGTGAAAGATCCCATCCCACTCTCTTGGACTGATCAAACGCCATTCCATTTTTATGCGAATTGCAGAATCCCACCCAGATCCCAATTTTAAGAACAGGGTGGAGATGAAGAGAAACCATAGCCGCATAAATAAGGAGGGTCTTCTAATTATTGCTGTCTCCCCCAACTGGCTCTTGGCAGCTCTAGACTCTCTTGCCCCTCTTAAGGAGCATTATGTGGCTAGAAAACGCCCTTCGGCGCCCTGATTAACTGAAAGGTTGAGAAACCTTAGGCAGGTATGGCGGCAGCAGGAAAGAATATGGCGCTGTGAGCTTATCCCAGCCGAAAGGGACATGCATAAACTCAAATTGAAGGAATACGGGCTAGCTATTAATGAGGAAAAGGTCACCTACTATCCCAAGATGACGGAATCCATCAAATCCCAGAGGGAACTCTTCACTGTGATTAATTCCCTCCTAGCCCCCTCGGCCTCTGCCAAAACCGAGGTCTCCCAGGAACTATGTGATAAAAGGGCATGCTTTTATACTGACAAAATCAAGGACGTATATTCCTCCCTGGAGATATCCAATGTCGGAGGGTCAAAGGCCGATCGTCCTTCGGATTCTCTGGTAGCTCCTGCAAAGGATTGCCGCTTGAGCGCCTTTCCCCCTATACTTCAAGAAGACATGGAGCGGATGGTAAGGGGAATTATATCTGGCTCCCCTATGGAGCCCTGTCCCCTGAAGATCCTGAAACTAGGAATGGAGGCTATTGTTCCTACTTTGACCGTAGTTCTTAATGCCATTATTACTTCTGGCCAGTATCCCACTGCCTGGAAAACGGCTGTGGTTAAACCTCTCTTAAAGAAGCCCTCTCTGGATCCGAGGGAACTAAAGAACTACAGTTCAATTTCCTGTTGCCCGTCCCAGCTAAAATCTTGGAGAAACACCTGAACCTCCATCTTAGCACCTATCTGGAGGACCATCAATTGCTCGATGGCTCGCAACATGGGCTCAGAAGTGAGCACAGTACCGAGACGGCGTTAACCGTTGTTTTTAACAACATTCGACAACAGGTCGACGAAGGTTACACCACCTTACTGACCCTTCTGGACCTAACGGCAGCCTTCGATACCATCTCGCCCCTTAGATTGGCTGGGAGGCTCCGGGAAATAGGGATTGGGTGCTCCGCCCTTAATTTGCTTACATCTTTCTTTTTGGAACAGGCTCAAAGAGTTAAGATGGGCCAATTCCTTTCTGCTTCTAAACGGCTGTTCTGCGGAGTTCCCCAGGGATCCTCATTGAGCACCACCCTTTTAACCTTTATGTAGCCCCGCTTGCCTGGGTTGTAAGATATTTTGGCCTAGAAGTGTTATCCTATGCTGATGACACTCAAATCATGATTACCATCACTGAGAGTGTTGAAGCTTCAGCAGCAAATTTTTAAAGCTGAATGCAGGCCCTAGCAGCATGGATGGCAGAGAACTATCTAAGACTCAATGGGGATAAAACTGAGATTTAAATTTTCGGAGACAATCAGGAGATTTGGTCCAGGGCCTGGTGGCCAGATACGCTTGGATCTTGCCCTCGCCCTGGCCTCAGTCCCAAAAATCTAGGCATCATGGTTAATACCTCCCTCTCCTTGGGAACCCAAATAAATAGAAGTCTCCACCTGCCTCGGAATGATAAGAACTCTCAGAAAGATATGTCAATTTCTCTCCCCCTCCACGCGGAAACAGGCAGTGGTGGCCCTTGTGCTGTCCAGATTGGATTCCTGCAATGCCCTTTATGTAGGGATCAATAAGGGTCTCCTACACTGACTCCAACTTGTGCAGAATGCTGCTGCCAGGCTGGTGATGGACCTTCCTAAATTCCACTCTGTTGCGGCTACCATCAAGAGCCTTTCTTGGCTTCCTTTGGGTCGGAGAATTGAGTTTAAAGCCCTGTGTTTGGTGCACAAGACCTTTTATAATATGGGGTCAGAAAGCATTAAAAACTGTTTCGGAGATATATCCCTCGTAAGCAGTTAAGATCTTCCAGCAAGAATTCGGTGACTTTGCCTAGATTCAGAAAATCTAGATGGGGGGGTCCTTTTTTCTGGCTGGCTGGGAGAACGTAGTTGGCGGGGGGGGGTGTAGAAGGACAGTCGAGAGTTGAGGCACTCTGGTCCGATGTCGTAGAGTGATTTGTGTGCGTGGGTAAGCAGTCAGAAGGTGATCCTCTTATTGACGGGTAGCCAGTGGAGGTCTTTAAGGTGACCAGAGATGTGTTCGTTGCGTGGGATGTCTAGTATGATCCTGGCTGAGGCGTTCTGGATTCGTTGGAGTTTCTTCTGGAGTTTGGCGGTGGTACCTGCGTAGAGGGTGTTTCCGTAGTCCAGTCGGCTCGTGACCAGAGCGTGGGTGACTGTTTTCCTTGTTTCGGAGGGGATCCAGCGAAATGTTTTTCTGAGCATGCGGAGAATGTTGAAGCAGGAAGAGGAAACGGCGTTGACTTGTCTGTTCATTGAGAGTGAAGAATCCAGGATAACGCCTAGGTTCCGTGCGTGGTCTGTCGGGATGGGTGCTTTTCCGAGGGCTTCCGGCCACCAGGAGTCGTCCCAAGCAGAGGGGGATGTACCTAAGATGAGGACTTCTGTTTTGTCTGAGTTCAGTTTCAGACGGCTTTGTTTCATCCATTCGGCAACTTCTTTCATTCCTTCGTGTAGGTTAGTTTTGGCGGTGTTGGGGTCTTTGGTGAGTGACAGGATCAGTTGGGTGTCATCAGCGTAGGAGATGATGTTGAGGTTGTGTTGGCGTGCGATGGCCGCGAGGGGGCTCATGTATACGTTGAAGAGGGTGGGACTGAGTGAGGATCCCTGTGGTACGCCACAGATGACTTCAGTGGCCTCGGACTTGAATGGTGGGAGGCGGACTCTTTGTGTTCTTCCGGAGAGGAAGGAGGTGATCCAATCAAGTGCTTTTCCTTGTATTCCGATGTTTCTGAGGCGCTGAAGAAGGGTGCTGTGGCAGACTGTATCGAATGCAGCAGATAGGTCGAGGAGGATGAGGGCGACTGTGTCTCCATTGTCCAGTAGAGTTCGAATGTCGTCAGTTGCTGCGATGAGGGCGGTCTCAGTGCTGTGTTTTGCTCTGAATCCCGATTGTGAGGGGTCGAGGGATTTGTTGGCTTCGAGGAAAGCGGCGAGCTGGTTGTTGACGGCTTTCTCGATGACTTTGGCCGGGAATGGAAGAAGCGAGATGGGGCGGTAATTTTTGAGTTCGGTGGGGTCCGCTGTTGGTTTTTTCAGAAGGGCGGTGAGTTCAGCGTGTTTCCAGATTTCTGGGAAGGTAGCGGAGTTGAAGGAGCAGTTGATGACGTCTCGGAGGTGCGGTGCTATGACGGAGTCTGCTTTGTTGAAGATGTGGTGAGGGCATGGGTCTGTGGGGGATCCTGAGTGGATGGAGTTCATCAGGCGGATGGTGTCCTCAGTGGAAATTGGATTCCAGGCGTGAAGGGTGTTCACGGGGGGAAGATGGTCAGCAGATGGTAGGGTGGGTTGGTTTCCGGGAAGGTTGTCAAAGCTGTTGTGGATGTCTGCAATCTTGTTGTGGAAAAAAGAGGCTAGGGAGTCACAGAGGGTTTGGGAGGGGGTGATGTCGTTGGAGTTGGCCGAGGGATTGGAGAATTCCTTGACGATGTTGAAAAGTTCCTTGCTGTTGTGGGCGTTATTGTCAAGTCGATCCTTGAATGCTGTTTTCTTGGCTTTTCGGATCAGTTGGTGATGAGTGCGGGTGGCGCTTTTGAAGGCGTCCTTGGTGCTGGCGGTTGGGTCTTTTTTCCAGGCCTTTTCTAGGGAGCGGCAGAGTTTCTTGGACTTCTTGAGATCATCGTTGAACCATGAGGCTTTCTTGCTGCCAGGTTTTCTTTGACGTTTTTTCAGTGGTGCTAAGGTGTCGGCGGTGTTGGATAACCATAGGGTGAGGTTGGTGGCGGCTTCGTTGGCGTTAGAAGAGAGGGCTGGGGAGTTTCGATGGAGTGATGCGGAGATTTGGTCCGTGGTGATTTTGTTCCAGTTTCTTTGCAGGGTAGGTTGGGGGTGGTTGATGGGTTTCGGCTTGTTGTAGGTGAAGTGAACGCAGCTGTGGTCAGTCCAGAGGAGGTCCGTGGTGTGGCTGAAGGAGACATGGTTGCTAGATGTGAAGATGGGGTCGAGTGTGTGACCTGCGATGTGGGTGGGGGAAGTGACTAGTTGTTTAAGTCCGAGGTTGGCGAGGTTGTCCACGAGGGTGGCGGTGTTGTGGTCGTTGATCTTTTCGAGGTGAAAGTTGAGGTCTCCCAGAAGGATGTAGTCTTTGGAGGGGAGCGCATGAGGAGTGATGAAGTCCGTGATGTCTTCACTGAATTTTGCGCGGGGTCCTGGTGGTCTGTAGAGGAGGGTGCCTCTGAGTGTGGTCTTGGGGTCGATGTGGATCTGGAAGTGAAGGTGTTCGGAGTTGGCGAGGTTGGCGTCAGAGCTGGTAGAGATTCGGATGGAGTTCTTATGGACGATAGCGATTCCTCCTCCTGTGTGGCCGGTACGGTCCTTGCGAGTGATCTTATAGTCTTCCGGGATGGCAATGGTGATGTCTGGGGCGGAGGAAGTGTTCATCCATGTTTCTGTTAGGAAGGCGACGTCTGGAGAGATGGTGTCTAGTAGATTCCATAGGTCAATGGCGTGCCTGTGGACTGATCGGGTGTTGAGAAGGATGCATTGTAGGTGGTTGGGGTCAGGAATCTGTGGTGTGATCGTGGCGGAGATGTTGTCGGTACCGATGAATTTGCAGGAGTAGCAGGAGAAAGGTCCATGGGTTTGGCCAGGGGTGGCTCGGACGCAGTTGGGAGCGCGACCGGGGTTAAGGGCTAGGAGGGTGGCGGCATCGTAGGTAATGCGGGGGGGCTGGGAGGGACGGGGGACAGGGGGTCTGGCGCTTACCTTTGGCGCACCTTCGGCGCGACTGGGGCGCGAACGCTGCGCGTAAACGCTGCGCGCGGGAACTATTGTCATATATGGATGGGGGAGGGGGAGGGGCGAGGGCGTCTCAGCTGGGAGGCGGGGCGGGCACACGAGGACGACGACCACAACAAATAAACAAAATGGAGGCGGAGGGGGGGAACAGAGCGGAGCACAACGCGCAAACCACGATAAAACAGCAGAAACTATCACAACACAGCGCCAATGAGTCCAATAGCAACTGGGCACAAGCAGGCAAGACAAAAAGCAACTTTGCAGGCAATGAGCGGAGCGCTGAAGGCTGATGCGCAGATCACGTAAAACACAGCACAGTTAAATAAAATACAGCGACAAAGATATTTAGCGCTAGCTAGGCACAGGCAGACAGGTGAAAAGCAGCTTGTGAGGCAATGCAGCGCTACGATACCAGGTCTCAGCAGAGGCACTGGGAGCGACCACTCGGCTCGTCAGAGAGGAGCGAGTCACGGTGAGCGAAGGGTGAGGAGCGCTACTTCTGGTCAGTGGGAGGGCGTCTCAGCTGGGAGGCGGGGCGGGCACACGAGGACGACGACCACAACAAATAAACAAAATGGAGGCGGAGGGGGGGAACAGAGCGGAGCACAACGCGCAAACCACGATAAAACAGCAGAAACTATCACAACACAGCGCCAATGAGTCCAATAGCAACTGGGCACAAGCAGGCAAGACAAAAAGCAACTTTGCAGGCAATGAGCGGAGCGCTGAAGGCTGATGCGCAGATCACGTAAAATACAGCACAGTTAAATAAAATACAGCGACAAAGATATTTAGCGCTAGCTAGGCACAGGCAGACAGGTGAAAAGCAGCTTGTGAGGCAATGCAGCGCTACGATACCAGGTCTCAGCAGAGGCACTGGGAGCGACCACTCGGCTCGTCAGAGAGGTGGGTGGGGGCTGACGTGTGAAGGCGTCGGGAGGAGATCCAATGAAGTCTTTAAGTCACTTTCAAATTATTTTGTCTTTCCCAGGAAGAAGGCGGCAAGTTCTTCGCAGTTAGGCTGCAGATTAAACCCAGAAAGCAGGTTGGGGCTGCCTGTTAGATTGCAATTTAACGAGTTCAAACAGTTTTTTAGGTCTATTCCTGGCATTGTTTAGCTATTTCCTAAAGATGTTTGCTTTTGATCTATGTATGTGTTTGTTGTAGATGATTCTTAGAGATCTCACTTGCTGGAGGTGTTCAAGCGAGGAGTAGAATCTTAGATTGCATCTTTCAGTGTTTAGACTACCATTGTACCAAGGCTCGGAGTCTTTGGTGGACACTCTTTTTAGTTGGAGGGGTGCCATAGAGTCTAGAATGTTTGTCATTGAATTAGTGTAATGATCAGTAAGGTCCTAGGCATTTGACATGTCTTCGGGAGGGGGAAGGATATAATTGCTAATAGGTATTAGTTCATTCAGGTTTATGTTTCGAGAATTCCTTTTCCAGTGTTTTTGTTTTATGTGAACCTTTTTTGAGGACAGTGATTCAGTGATGAGCAAAGTGATGCAGTGGTGGTCTGTCCAATCACATAGAATGATAGATTCAAGTTCAATGGAATTAGCTTTAGAGATAATTAGATCCAATGTCGCTTCCAGGTTCTGGGTAGGACTTTCGCATATTTGGATCAAGTTTAGGTCAGCTAGGAAGGTTTTTAGGCTAATCACTGATTGGTCATCAGGTCATTCCAGTAGAGGTTGAAGTCACCAAGGAAGATTTGGGCGCAGTATACACTGGAGTTGGTTGTGATGATTTCCTAATTTGTTCAATGGATGGGAGGTTATCTCCTGGAGGGTGGGAAAACGCATGCAGTTTGTATCAAGGCCAATCTTTACTCAGGATATCGATGCCTAGATATTCACACGAGATGAGAGTAATGTTTTGTGCTTGCTTCAGAGAGATTATTGCCGTTAGTACAGGGGTTACCTCCACCAGGTCTGTTTGGTTGATCTATACTGAAGATGTCGTAGCTGGGCGGTACTAGAATGTCGAGCGTTGGTATGAAGGAGTAATTTAGCCAAGTTTCAGTCAGGACTATATGGTCAAGATCATAAGTAAGGATAAGGTCAGCAATATCCACTGCGTGTTTAGATGCCGATCTGCAATTGAGTAGCGTACATTTCAGGTGGCGACAGCGGAGGCATTTCACATGGCGACAGCGGAGGCAGCCTGAGTGATGGGAATTTGGTTGAAGTTGGAATTGTTACCTGCTCTGAGATTGAGCCTAGCATCTCTATGTGGATTTGACTGAAGGAGGAGGGAGTAAATATTGTTGTCCGATTGAGTATCTTTCAACCTGATGTGTCGAGTGGAGGCATGGGGTTAGGGAATTGTTTTCCAGGTCAAATGAGGAGACGTTGTGATTGCTGAGATCCCATTGGATGTGGGGGGTGACATCCGTCTAACGTGATTGTTATTGGATCCCCTCTGTGGTGGGATTACAAACATATTTAACTCTGGTAAGAAACACTTTGCATAGATTCTACTTAACAAGGCTAAGATTTGGCACACTACATTATATAACAGCATTGTCAAGTAAGGAAAAATGGTCCTAAATATCACCAAACTTCCCGTGTGATGGAAAGACCCCCCAGTCCACTATGCACTTCTTACTGTTTTGTACCTTTTATAAAGATATCCTGAGAATTGTTATAAAACCACTTTTTTAACCAATAGGCTTTTCCATTATAAACACGCTTTTAACTTTTTATGTACTATGGATAATATAAAAACTGTTTAATCTGTTATTAATTTTATACAAAGGGCGATTAGGAAAAGAAAGGATTTGTCACATCTGGATGCATTAATATCTGAAAAACCTGATGACTGCCTTTAGTTGTGTCATTATTCCGTAATGTTGATATAATCTATCATCTTAATCTCAAATATGTTTATGAATCATTTTTTTTCTTCCCCTTTTGTTATATGTTAGGATTTTGCACCAAAACTCTCCTTTTGTACATATGCGATTTTTGCACTGATAATTATCAGAGTACTATCTATTGACTAAAGATGTAATGCCTGTTATGATATACCATTTTTTTAAAGATGTAAATATTTGAAAACTGTTTTTATTTATGTGTATATAGTACCTTCTGTATAGTATGCTGTATGGTTGTATATTTTACACCGAATAAAGCTGGTTTGACTTGACTTGACTATTGGATTGCTAAAGGGAGTGCCTATTCTTACCCATTGGTTTGGTGGGACACCAACAATTAGCGAGCTCTGAGGTGAAGGATATTAGGCTTCGAACCTCAGCCTTAAGTTGAGGCTCCTGAGCGATCTCAGTGAGTTTGGCGTCATTAGTAATGTGGGAACAGGAGGTCGTGATGTGGGCCAGGTGGCCAGGTGAGACTGCTCCGGTTTATGGTGTTTGGGAGAAGCTGAGTTGGGAGAACCAGGGGAGGGGGAATAGAGATGGAGTCATGATTGAGGAGTGGGGGTGTTGGACTCATAAACTGATCGATGAGTCGATAGGCGCCATGTTATTGGTCATGCTAGGGGGTTCCGAGATAGCAAGTGTCAGGCTTTGCCAGAAAGGGTGTCACAGATTCATCAGTGCTGACAGCGGGGGCTCAGCACTATCACCTATTCTTTTTAATCTACTCATGGAGCCCCTGGCAAACGCATTGAACTCAGTGAACATTCTATATCCCCTGTGTGTGGATGACACCAAACTGTATATGAAAATCTCCTCACCAGAAGACTTCATCTCCCTCAACGCTATTCCACAGAATACTCAAAGTTGGCTCACTGGCAACCGCCTCATGCTTAACACCAAAAAAAAACTGAATTCCTCCTCATCGCCCCACCCAATCACACACCCAAAATAGACTTATGGTTGAAACATCTAACTTCCTTTGACTGTGCTCCGCACATCATTGACTCCGCGAAGGCCCTGGGAGTCACCATAGACCAGGGGTCTTCAAAGTGTGGGGCGCGACCCCCAGGGGGGCCGTGGAGTGATGCAAAGGGGGTCGCGCAATCCTGGTCACACTTCTGCCCAGGCTAAGGGATTCAGCCCCCCTCCTCCCCCGTAGTGTGTCTCAACTGGAGCTGCTGTGGGCTCTGCTGGGCTGTGTCTGCAGTCTTATCTCCAGCACAGCCCGGCACCCCTGAGTTTTTCACAGGTCGTTAAAGCACATTTGCATGTTTACATTCCTTTTGTAAACTGGTTACTGAGGCTTAGTTTTCCCCGCAAGGGAAACAGGCTCAGGCCCCCTCCTCCCTCCCCCCTCCCCCTGCTGCCTTCTCCTCTCCTCATAATTTTTTCCCCCACGTTTTGTTTAAGGATCAATTTAAGCTACATCTATTTCCCCCATCCTGTAAAGGAAGGCACACCCTCAGTTCAGCAGCAGGGATGTTAAATTCTTCTGGCTTGAGAGGAAACTCGGGAAGGCAACCCACACAAGATGCCAGCCACATTCACGCAGACACACCTATGCATAACGAGAGGGCCATGAGCACGTCAGGAGGCCCAAGTGCTGAAAGCCAGGGAAGTCACTCTGCTTTCCAGACTGGGGGATGGGCGCTGCTTTTAAGAACAGGAAGAAGGACCCTCTGATGCCATAGATCTGAACCCGGAGGGCAGCAAGGGTGGGCTCAGACATCTCATCTTAGACTTGGAGCTACTTGAACAATAATAGTTGTAATTTTAACGTGCATCGTACATTTAAATGCACCAATGTTTCCTTTTGCCTGTTGCAATTCGCGGATATTTCCTTCTGTCCACGATAATTCCTGCTTTACACTAGTTTGTACTCAGGGAAAGTGAAAAATATCTCAATCTCTTCACAAGCTGGAGGTTTAAAACTTTTTTGGGGCTTTTTCTAAACATCCTCACCTTGAAGGTAAGGGAGAGCTCTGAGGAAGGACAGAATGGAAATGCTCAGGTGGAAATGGGTGGACGGATGAAGGATGGATGGATGGAAGGATAAAGGGTGGATGGATGAAGGATGGGCGTATGGATGGATAAAAGGTTGCATGGATGAATGATGCATGGATGGATGTGTGAAAAGGTGGGGGGTGAATGATGGGTGGATGGATGGATCAAAGGGTGGGTGGATGAAGGACTGATTTATGGATGAAAGGGTGGATGGATGAAGGATGGATGTATGGGTGGAAGGATGAAAGGTTGGATGGATGAAGTATGGATGGATAAAAGGTTGCATGGATGAATGATGGATGGATGTGTGAAAAGGTGGGTGTATGAATGATGGGTGGATGTGTGAAAAGGTGGATGGATAGATGGAAGGGTGGATGGTTAAAGGATGGATGTATGGATGGAAGGATGAAAGGGTGGATGGATGAAGGATGGATGTATGGATGGAAGGATGAAAGGGTGGATGGATGAAGGATGGATGGTTGGATAGATGTGTGAAAGTGTGGGTGGATGAATGATGGATGGATGGATGTGATGAGGTCTAACAGGCGCATTTATGGTTATCGATAGTTGTTGATGATGAGGAGTACCGGTTTCTAGAAACTTTTGTTGGAAGGGGGGGTCCCCACGCCTAAAAAGGTTTTACAAGGGGGGCTCGGCATCAAAAAGTTTGAAGACCTCTGCCATAGACAAACACCTGAACATGCAGGCGCAAATCACTAATGCCACCAAGGAAGCTAATCACCAGATGAGTATACTAAGGAAACTTAAACCCTTCCTCCCACAGAACGACTTAAAAATGGCACCAAGATTAGACTATGGAAGCACCCCTCTATGCGGTCTCCCCAAATACTGGCTGGCCCCGCTGAGGGCATCGCTTAACGCTGCGGCCAAACTGGTATCAGGAACTAAAAGAAATAACTACATCTCTCCGACCTTGAAAGTTCTGAACTGTCTGCCCTATGAGGCAAGAATACACCTAAAGATAGCTTGCATGACCCATAAAGCCCTGCATAGCAATACCCCCAGTTACTTAGCTCTAAAACTAGAGCGATCGGGATGATGCAGACAACTGCGAAGTGCGAGTTCACTACTACTGAAACCACAATCCTACCATAAAAAGAGAACGGGCTGCAGAGCATTCTCAGGGATTGCACCAAAGATTTGGAACACCCTACCTCCAGTGGTACATGGGATCTCTTCCTTGACCTCCTTCAAACAAGCATTGGCATAGCCAATAGGTCTCACCTTTGGGAACTTATTAGTGTTTAGCCATACAACAGTTGATGTTGTTGCACCAAGGATATTGTGCTGGATAAGCAAACACTTATAAGATCCCAAAGGCGAGACCGATTGGCTATGTCAATGCTTGTTCTTACTTTGCCCGGCTTATCAGAGTTATTGCCAGAATTGGCGTCTTCCCATCTTTAGGATTGGGAAAACAGGAATAGTAGATTTTAGAAGATCTCTGAAATATCAGAAATCTGCTCCTTTTTCTGCTTGTTTTATATGTGTAGGAAGGTGGAATCTGACTATATGGTTGCCCCCACTTTTTTCCTGGTGTTTTGCTGGTTTTTCGACTTAGTTGGGCTGGGACCCTGCTAATCAGGGCCCAGCCTATCTGCTTTCTCTTTAAAATGGACTCCATGTACTTTAGGTACATACCAGATTGAGTATTGTGTCCTCTCTGTGAGTCCCTGTATAGTGACCATAGGTACCCAGGGCATAGGTGCATCCAAGGCCTACCAGGGGCTGCAGAATGTATTATGCCACCCCTGGCTGGCCCTCCAAACTGACATCACAGGTCTGTTCACACAGCCTGGGTAAGGTGGTGTAATCACCCCTTACTTAGATATAGTATCCGTATATTTACCTATATATATAGACACATAGTCACCTATAAGCCACTCCTATGGTAGGCCTCGACAATCCTGGAGGCAGAGTGCTTTGTCCTATGTGAGAGGGTGCCCTAGCATGAGCTAAGCCCCTCTCCAGCTTTTGGAACCATCTCCTTATAGCTGTTCCATGATATAGCCATACCATATACTCTTAAGTGCATTATAATCCTCATGGTTAATGCTAACTTTGGTTTGGCTTTATCAAAACATGTCATGTAAGGTCTCAAACACTTTGGAATACTACCCCACCCCCCCACAGTTCTGGCGGCGGGGGTAGGATTCCACCCTTCTAGAGGGAGAAGACATGATACTACTGTTAAACCCCGTAAAAGTTAAACAGAGCCCCAGCATCACAAAATGGATGCTGCTGCCACAGACACGAGTCTGACCTCCTGCTGCTGGATGAAACTCCAGCAGGGGAGGCCTGGACAATAGGTTTCCTGCCTTGGGTGGTGCTAGCACCTCCCCAGACAGGCATTTAGTGTATTGGGCAGGGAGGGCTGCAGTTCTAGACACTGCCTGGGCACACAAGGTGCTACATGCATAGCCCGGTTCAAACCAGTTGGTGGGGCACTCCAGCCCCGCTCTGGCACAAAACTGGACAAAAGGAAAGGGGTGTAACCACCCCTTTCCCAGGTCAACCCATAGGAAGGATCTAGGAAGGTAGTCCAGCCCCTAGGATCAGTATAAGTATAGGAGCTGTGTCCCTAGGACTTTAGATTATCCTGGACAAATCTTTGCAAGACATATCCTGGACCTTTGACGTTCCATTCTGACTGGAAGATGGAAGACATCTCCCTTGTGGTCAAGGAGTGACCACACTGTTCAAACAGGCACCGTCAGTAACTTTGCCGGTCTGCAGTTTCAATGCTCCTGTCGGATCCCGAAGACTCTGCGACTCAAGAACTGGACTTCCAGACCTCTCTGACCCGACCCAGATCCATAGCAAAGCTGAGACAAGTGGTGGTCACGAGAGACGTGGGACCGAAAATCTAGGACATCCTGCGATTTGCTACCTGCTCAACTCCTGAGGCATCCTCGCAGTTGTGCATTGGGGTAAGAGAAGCCCCAGCCCTGAGCACCCTTTGCACTGAATCTCAGGCCCCTCCACTCCACGAGTGTCCCGTGGGCCCCGCCTTTGCATTTGTGCTTGATGCGTTTTCCTGGCTCCTTGCCCGTTGGCTAGTGAGTCCCCCAAAGACTTTCTTACAACTTTAACTTGCTGGCCTGGTTGCTCCAGGCTTGCTCCAGCTTCCCTGAAAAGGAGAAGCGCCACAGACCTTGCTGGTCTGCAACAGAGTGAATCTCGATATCCTGCGTGGGTTGCGGTTGCCCAGGTTTGTTGAGTCCAATCTGGATACTGACACTGCCATCAGCTAGATCTGTCATGGGACAGCCCGAATCCTGCACCTGGTCATTGTCGATGTCTCCTGGACCTCGTGGCTGAAGAGACAAACTCACCTTCTTCACCTGCAAGCAACCAACATCGCCTGGTTCCTTCCTGGTACCTTGCTGGTCACTAGCTAGTGACTCAGACTCTGTCCCCTCTGCTTTCAGGTTCTTAACATCCTCGATCCACCTTTGGATCCACCCGGACACTTTTCTTCTGGACGTCTGCAGCACTTCTTTGCCGCTCTCCATAGAAAACGACGACGAAACCCGACATCAAAAGGCACCTATGCACCCGGCTTCCCTGGGTGAGGTAACATGGGTACTCCGGTGCTCCCGTGGGTCTTGACTCTCAAAGTGACCTAGTCTAAAGGGGTTTTGTTGTAGTCCATCCGGAAGTGACCTTTAACAGTAACTTTGTGACTTCTTCGTTCTCCATTAGAAGTCAATGGTAACCCGTGTCTGTGTTTAGACACTGCACTCGTCTCCCGTGGGCCTCCTACTTCCTAACCCTTGGTTGTTTAGTGTAGCCCCAGCGATTCCACAGGCCCTAGGCCTACTTTCCATTTCAGTCGTGGTTCTCATACCACTATTTTACTATATGGTTCGTGAGGCCCCCCTTTACAATGTAGAAACTTTGGGGCAGATTTACAAGCCCCCTGCGCTGCTTTTACGCCGCCGTTGCGTCACTTTTGTGACGCAGCGGCGGCACAAAAGATGCACCATGGTGCAGGGTATTTACTACGTAACGCATCTCCCAGATGCGTCACGTTGCAAAGCCTTGTGCCAGAAGAGGCGTACCATTGCAGGTCAGTTTGTGTCTTGCAATATCCTTAGACCTTGGTGCCACTGTACCTGCTGCACTAATGATGGCTATACCTATCGCCCTTTTTATTAGTAAGCACGTTAAATAGTACAGTGTATTTTGAACACGACCTGATATCCCACCAGATGCCCATTCGACAGACCTAAATACTAGAGAAAGAGCAGTCAAAACCGCCAAGTGGTCACTTGTTAAACAGTAGCGAACTGCATGTTGGTACTTGAAGTTTCGTTGCAAAATGTCAGCCTGCAAATCGTCTCCGATTTAAAAGCGGGGACTGGTTGAAGTTGACACCCATGACATGGGGCCACTTGACGCCCGTGTTAAATTTCTCGCCTCTAGGATTTTTCCCATGGCTCACTCCCAGGGGGAAATGGTCTGCAATAGGTGAGCTCAATCCTCTGACTTCATCCCTTGTCCAGCGCGCCTCTGCATATACCCCGTCCCGTGTGCGCCTCAGCTCTCTCGGCTGAGTGGTTCTGTCTGTTTATCTTGAGGGACAGACATCTCTGCACGGCGCTCCGTCTCCAAGCCAGCGAATAGGGTGACCAACTGGCATTGGTGCAAATTCAGGACGGTGAGTGTAAAAATTCAGGACAAAGGGTCAAAATTCAGGACACAAATTCAGGACAGGAGCTCAAAATTCAGGACAAAACTTCAGGACAATAGGTACGTTTTACAGACACATCAGAGGTCGCGCAATAGTATATAAGTAAGCCCAGCCATTTCCAAACATATTCAACCGTTTGCAAACCTATCCATCATGTATCCTTCCATCTATCATTTCACTCATCCATCCCTTCATCCATCCCCTCATCCATCCTTTCACTCATCTCCATTATCCATCCACCCTTTCACCCTATCCATCTGTACACTTATCCATCCACTCTTCATCCCATCCATCCATTCACTCATCCATTCAGCCATTTACCCTTTCACCAATCCAGCCATCCTTTCACTTACTAATCCTTCCACCCATCCACTATTTTAGTCATCCATCCATCCTCCCTTTCTCTCTCCATCGACCCTTTCACTTAGCCATCCTTCCTTCCATCCATCCTTTCACCCACCCATCATCCATCCATCCATCCATCCATCTGTCCTTCCCCTCACCATCATCCTTCTTTCCCCTCATCACCCATCCATCCTTTTCCCTTATCATCCATCCATCCTTTTCCCTCATCATCCATCCATCCATCTACCCACCCACTCTTCATCCATCCATCCTTCCCCTCATCATGCATCCATCCTTCCCCTCATCATCCATCCATCCTTTCACCCACCCCCTCATCATCCATCCATTCCCTCATCATCCATCCATTCCCTCATCATCCATCCATCCACCCTTCCCCTCATCATCCATCCTTTCACCCACCCCCTCATCAACCATCCATCCATCCCCTCATCATCCATCCATCCATCCTTCCCCTCATCATCCATCCTTCCCCTCATCATCCATCCATCCATCCTTTCACCCACCCATCCATCCATCCTTCCCCTCTATCCATCCCCTCATCCATCCTTCCTCTCATCCATCCTTCCTCTCATCCATCCTTCCCCTCATCCATCCATCCTTCCCCTCATCCATCCTTCCTTTCATCCATCATCCATCCTTCCCCTCTATCCATCCCCTCATCCATCCATCCTTCCTCTCATCCATCCTTCCCCTCATCCATCCATCCTTCCCCTCATCCATCCTTCCTTTCATCCATCATCCATCCTTCCCCTCACCCATCCATCCATCCTTCTCCTCATCCATCCATCTTTCCCCTCCATCCATCCATCCATCCATCCTTCCCCTCATCCATCCTTCCCATCCTTCTCCTCATCCATCCTTCTCCTCATCCATCCTTCCTTTCATCCATCATCCATCCTTCCCCTCACCCATCCATCCATCCATCCTTCTCCTCATCCATCCATCTTTCCCCTCCATCCATCCATCCATCTTCCCCTCATCCATCATCCAGCTACCTTTCCACCCATACATCCAGCTATTTACATTTTCTCTCCATCTTCCCCTCTCATCAATCCATCCATCCTCTCTCATTATCCATTTATTCAATCTTTCATTCATCCATTCACCCTTTCACTAATTCATCCAGCCATTCACCCATCCCTTCACTTACTTACTCGCCGACCTTTCCATATTAATTTTGAGCTGAGCCCTTTTGAGAAGAGGCCCATCAAGAACTTCACCCTCGCTGCAGGGGCCGTTCTAGGACTGGGACAGAAGCCACCCAGGGCGGAGACAGGATCCACCACAGGGGGGGACAAGAGCCATCACAGGTGTAGGTGGACTGGAGCCACAACATGGGGGGACAGGAGCCATCACAGGCGGGGGGTGGACTGGAGCCACCACATGGGGGGACAGGAGCCATCACTGAGGGGAGGGCAGGAGCCATCACAGGAGAGGGAACAGGATCCACCAGGGTAGGCACAGGGGTGGGCATGCAGTATTCTAGTATCATCTTGGGCTCCTCGCCCCCTCCTGCACAAGACAACGAGAAGACAGGCTATCTGTCCAAAATGCCATCCCCCACTGTGATGTACAGTACTTACAGGAGATACTCTAAGAGAACTGATTGAACTGATTGTCCTCCATACTTTGTTAATCAGTGTGGGTGCGATTGTGCCATTTCTTTATTTTCTTAAATTATAGACTGCATGTTTGAAGAACCGAGGTTTGCTTACAATTTAGTGACAGTAATTACGCTCTGTGAAGAGAACTACGTGCTGCCTCGGTGTAATCAGGGGTGTAATATGGCCGAGTCTCGGATGTTTGGGGCCCTGGGTAGAAATGGAATGTGTGAGCCCCCCTCTAAATAGCAGAGACATGACACATTGCCTCGTACAGGAATTCACAGACGCAGGACGCGTGCCGCCCCAGAGCTCGAGAGACAACCCTCCAACCTCACCTCTCTCCAGCCCCTCTTCCACCTGCTGGCGCATGCTGCCCTCCTGGGACCCTGTGTCCTCTGCGGCTGGCCCCTCTCGGGCTCTCCGTGGCTGGATAGCTGAACCTGTCTGCTCCTTAACAAGCACGTGCGAGCTGGGATCAATGGGGCGCAGGCTAGCCACTGAAAGGTGCTTTTATCTGATAATTAGCATCAACTTGGAGACAAATTGATTGTTGGCTCGGGGTAACAAGAGGGAAATGGCAGTCGCGGATTCCACCATCAGGCAGGGTTGTTTGCATGTAAATAGATGTCACTGCTCCTGAACCTGCAGCCCCTCCCTCTCAGTCACCTTCGAAGCACCTCTTAACAGGTCATCAAGGGCTGCAGGTGTGAGGGTTGCCATCCCGCTGTGCCTCTCCAATGCTGCTGATAAAGCAGACCCCCCAGGATATAGCGAAAAATGCCGCAATTTCTACAAAAATGCCGATTTCGCAGGCATTTTTGTAAAAATCGCGGCATTTTTTAAAAAGTGCCGATTTCGCGGCAAATCGCGAAATCGCGATATCCTGGAGGGTCTGTTTAGATTAAACACATATATATTTGATATATACCTATTGTGGTGTCCTTTCATTTGGTATTCAAGGCATTATAATTGGTAAAACAGCTTGCTTCACATGCTCTCTGAAGTCTTAGCCTGTTGACTGCTGGTCCATGCTACCACTAGGATAACTTTCTATAAGGTTGACTTTACATCCACCATCAATATGGGTTGATTAGACTGGTGCAAGGTGCCCACTAGAACTAGTGGACATCATATGCCAGGCTAACTTCTCACAATATGTAGTTTGCACATATGTGAACCCTGTCTGGAGAAGGTGCACTACATTGATAGCATGTCTCTTGGTGGTAAAGCAGCGGGCTGGCTTATTAGGCCCAGGACACCAATTGCATTTATTGAATTGCAGAAAATATTACTAGCGTAAGACGGTGGTCTTATATTTCTCCTTTCCTGGCTCTTGTTTCAACGATGTACATGCTGTTTATGATATCTCCAAGTAAATCTGTGTTATTGTGATAACTCTCGACAAACCCAGTGAGTGCGTTAAGATAATTCAATCAACTATTAGATTTAGTGCATTGGAACACTGCATGCTAATTGGTGGTGCCTCCACTCTGCGTCTTCGTGTACATTGGTCTTTTGTGTGAAGGCCACTGACGTAAGTTTGATGTTATTGGCTAAGATTACAGTTCGTATAATTGAGCACTGCTCATTGATTGGTGTATGATTTGCATGTTCATGTACTTTAGTCTTCAGCGTTAAGGTCTCTGGATTAAGTGTTGCCTCATTGGCTAAGATCAGCGTTAGCGTCATTTTGATTGGTGTAAGCCCTGCATGTTTGTAAACACTGGTCTTCAGTGTGAAGGTCCTGTTGAGTGTTACATCATTGGCTAAGATTCGAGTTAGCGTCATTTTGATTGGCGTAAGCCCTGCATGTGTATACACTGGTCTTCAGTTTGAAGGTCCATGTTAAGTGTTACATCATTAGTTAAGATAAGATTTGATTAACAGGCCAGGGTTACCCAGGCAGGGGGTGAGGCGCACAGCCATGGCATTCAAGGGTCCCAGCTAACACGGAGGCGAGGGCTATGACCTATGGATCCCTCATGGTGGAGAGAAGGGAACAGCCATGAATCCAGGAACAATGAACTCAATCTCTTTCAAAGCTGGGGTCAGAGAGTTGTCAAGCACCATTGTACTGAGCAGGGTCTCTATCGGGCTCTGTTTTGTGCCCTGGCACAGATGGTCCGTTTTTTCCCAGACCGAAGTGACAACAGGCACATCGATGTGCGCTACTCACACTGCTCACTTCTCACTAGTGTGCGCTGCTCACACTGCTCACTTCTCAGTAGTGAAGAAGTTACAGCATGACGTCATGTCAGGGGAGCGGTGTAGGAGAAGGGACATCAATTAAAGAGAGTCATTTTCTCTCTGGATTTCCCTTCTTTTTTTGAATCTCAGGAGCAGCAACGCTGTCCTGCTGTCACCAGGGCTTTAAGTGGAAGTGTTTTCAATAATATATACAAGCTGTAGTTGCTGCTTATGTATCTTATGCAACTAGCAACCATTTACAAAAGCCAATAGGCCTGACTTGTAGGTATGATGTGACTTGTTGTATCATATATCTGGAGGCAATGACAGGAACAGCAAAATACAAGCCGGGCAGCACACTGTGCTAAACACAGATTTTTAGCTTATGTGTTTTAAAGCCACACCCTAAATTACATTGACCATGTTCCTTTCAGAGACCCCCCAGTTTTTTCATCCCACTTAAAGCCCTGGGTATGATGTTACTTGTTGTATCATATCTTGATGCAACACAGAAAACGCAAAATACAAGTCAGGTGGCACACTATGCTAAGCAGAGATGCTAAGCACAGATTCTTAGCTTACGTGTTTTAGCCACGTCCTTAATTACATTGGCCACGCCCCTTTGAGAGACCCCCAGTTTTTTCACCCTACTTAAAGCCCTGACTACATCACATTACTCTGCCTTTATCACATTGTGTTTGAGATGCTGTTTGGATATTTTCTTTAAAGCGCTTTCAATTGAATCTTGGCCCTATGTCTTGGTGACCTTCCGCTCCCTCACCGGCCGGGCATTACTGAACCCAGGTCCGCAGACTGACCCTAATCACTGAACCCTGTTTCACAGACTGATCCTACTAACAGTTCCAGGGATGTCTTCCTAGAGAGCCCACTCTCCTCCGGGCCACACCCGGACAGCCCCATCCTCCGCTGCAGTGACGGATGGGCGCCCACAAGTGCCGGCTGCCTCTCGTCGCCACACTCTATGTCCTGCTCCATTAGTCTTCGAGGCGTCTCCGCAGCCCCGGCTCACCGTGCAGGATGGCTTCCCGGGAGCAGCGGGTCTTGACGGCAGCCGAGGCGGGCGACGCGGCGCGGAGCTCCAGGGGAGAAGATCTGATGGCGGCGCTTAGCATTTAATTAAAACCGCTGGGACCGAGGCCCTCCCGGGCGCTCATGAGGAGGACAACGGGGAGGGAGCGAGGAGAGGCGAGCGGAGGGAAAGGGCTTCAGGGAGAGGGGCGTAGGAGGAGAGGGGAAGGAAAGAGATGCTGAAAGGAGGACGAGAAAGAGTGAGGTATAGGGTGTCAGAGAAATAAACTAAAGGAGGAGAGGGGAAAATAAAGGGGGAAACGGTGGGGTGAAAAAGTGCCACGAGATTTCAGAGAGAACAAGAAAAAAAGCACTTGCGTTGCAGCAGCGGGGAAGGATTCACTCGCGGGAGCGTTAATTGCAACCAGATGGGCCGCGCGCTCCCGCGAGTGAATGTCCTGACGTGCACGCGTTGCCATTGAGGGCAATGGAACGCGTGCACGTGCTTGGCTGAAAAGCCTAAGCATTCAAAAAGGTCGTTTTCCTTTGCAGCGCATGCGCGCTGCGAAGGCTCGACCTAAAAAGAAGTAAAAATGCTTCTAAAGAATAAATTCACATCCTAAGACTTTAATTCTATTGTGACCTCTAGTCACCTGTGCGATCCATATGTTATTGCCTACATCTTTTGTATTGAAGGCGAATACCGAATGTATGTTTACTACTTCAACCACCTAATGTTTTATAACTGTGTATTGTGAAGCGTTCTGATTCCCTTGTGGTTCATTCTTTGTTGACTACTAGTCACCTATGCTATCCATATACTACTATCTACCTCTTTTGTACTGAATGGCGAATACCAAATGTATGTTTGCTATCTCAACCATCTAATGTTTAATAACTCTATATTGTAAAGCGCTCTGATACCCTCGTGGGTCATGTTTGTGCTATATAAAACTTTATAAAAAAAAAAATGTTCAGAGGTAAGGGCCAGAGATGAGGTGAAGGTGTTAGTATCGAGTCAGGTTATTTCAGTGGTCGCTGCTCTAGGGGTGTGATGAGGGCTCAGGCTATTATGACAAAAAATGTTGGTTGAAACAAGCTGCAAGGGTAATGGTAAATGAATGCTGCTGGGTACTCTGATGAAGGTGGATAGGGAGGAGGGGAAAGGGATGGAGAAATACAAGCAATGGGGAGAGGGGACGATACAGAAAGAGGTACCCGTGGGATGACTAAAGGGCTAGGATGAGTTTGGGTCAGGGAGGAAACTTATTCATCACAGAGAGTTTGATGAGAGGAAAATGTCATCAACTAATTCTAGGCTGCATTCAGATGCTTGGATGAGGATAATCCCATTATTATAAAGGGAGATGGTAGCCTCTGCTCCGCCAACAATAGAGGGAGTTATCAAGAGTCTGAGACCGTGGGGGGCTTTAGTGGATGCAGTGATCCGAAGCAGAGAGCAAAGGGCTTTCCCTCATTGTGCTGGTCTTTTCATGCAAAAAATAGGGTCACTTATGGTAGCGCCTTTATTCGTGAAGACCTAGGGGGAAGAAATAAGGGTTTCTGGGAGAAATTTGAGAAGTCTGTGTTAGAAGTTCTTGAACACGCTTTTAGATAGTTTATGGGGTATATGATAGTTAGGAATTTCAGGTGTCTGAAACTAGTTTGGAGTCTAGTGATCTTCGAGAAAGGGAATCCATGGCTAAGGGCACCAAATTTCCAGAGTGGATTGAGGGGAGGGACCGGAGTACTACATGCTCACGTGGGGGGAAGTTGAGGAGAAGGGGGTATGGTCAGATGAAGGAAGGAAGGAAGGAAGGGATGGAGCAAATCATGGGGTGACTGGAGGAAAGTTCCATGACTCCGTGCTACAAAAGCAGCCCATTAAACAGCAGAATCATGACCGAAGATGTACGGAGAGAAGAAGGTACTCTTTCTGTTTTGGGCTTCCCAGCATTATATGCATCCAATTACTAGGTGGAAATCAGCAAATCCTGAAGAAAGGGCCCAACTGTGAATATAAGAAAGGGAAGTTGGAATACATTAGGGCAAACTAGATTATGCAATTAGGAAGATAGAATCCGGATTAGAGGGATAGAGGGATGAGGTGAACAGTGGCCTAGGATGAGCGGCTGAGAGGTGAGTAGAGATGCACTTGGAAATTCGATAGACTGAGCCAGTCTGGGAAGCCAAACAGAATTAGTAAACAGCCTCTTTCTAAGATGGCTGCCACCCTGGTAACACTTAGAAGCTATAGAACATGATAGTCTTTTTTTCATGTCCTTATGAAGGACATGATGAGTCCTATGTTGATATCTAGATTCAGAGAGTCTTAGAGGCGCCACCATTTTAGATTGGACAGGCACCTTATACAGGGGGGGGCTCAATACATGATGCAGGGCCTACAAGGCCCACATAGAGCCCCTTAATGCTACAATGCCCCCAAACACAATCAGCACACAAAAGGCCCTTATTATCATGCCTTGAGACAACAGCAAGGGGAATCCTCCTGAAAAAAGAGTTAGTAGTGAATGAAGCCAGGCACCTCCGTGAACAATAATATTTGATGTATGGCACAACATCCTGATGTCTACCATGCTGTCTTGAGTCTTCCTGAACCATCTCTTACTCCAAGAGCTGTTCTTGTTTTAACAAAACCTTGACCATATGCATCTACCTAAAGCTGTAACTAGTATATGAGTGCTGTGTGAGTGCCCTTTTTTTTGCAAAGTTACTCTATGAACACCTTTGCTGAAATAAATAAGATTGTGGCATGTTCTAAAGAACTTGTATGTAAATATCTGTGTATGGTAAAATATGCCTTCATAATTTTCAACAATAGTAATAAACTAGATGGTTTTTCAATCAATTAAAAATTGTGTATGCACATTCCTGTATTTTTCATTTAAGTAATTTAAATCTCTTTACATCCAACAGAAAAAAATCCTTGATTGTACAAAATGTTTAAGAATAATGAAGATAATACTGTAAATCTGCAAAAGCAAAGTCTGAAATATTGAGTTCCAGTATTAGGGAAAACATAAGTGCTGACAGAGAGAGCGTTACCTGAACATAAACTGACAGATCTTGGAAGTACCGTGAAGGGAAATTCGGTGGTTCTACAAGTATCAGCTGTGCACCTCTGTGCCTCAGGATGAAGAAATGACCTCTAGAAAATTAAGGAAACACTGATCAAACACTTCTTGTGTAAACATGTCCAATACCGGCTCTGATCATGAGGTGGTTTCAGCAGTACTCTGCTTCCTAAAGTGATATCAGACTACCATTCAGGGCTAGAGGTGTGTATTGTAAACTCCCTCAGGCCATTCCACAGCAACCAGCAAAAAGCACAGTTAACTGAAAGTTAAAGGAAATGGGGGTTCTGCTATATACTACACAGAGTATATTTACCAAGCCTAAAACTGCATCAGATAACACACACAGGGAAAAAGGCATACAAATGCAATGAATGTCAGAAGAGCTTTAGTCAATGATCATGCCTAAAAAACAGCAGCGAACACACACAGGGGAAAAACCATATCATTGCAGTGAATGTGGAAGTAGTTTTACGGAATCATCTAAACTCATGAGTCATCAGCGAACACACACTGGAGTAAAACCATTCAAGTGCAATGAATGTGGGAAGAGCTTTATATATTTATCCCACCTAAAACGGCATCAGAGAACACACACTGGAGAAAAACCATATCCTTGCAGTGAATGTCTGAAGAGCTTTAGTCGATTATCACACCAAAAACGGCATCAGAGAACACACACTGGAGAAAAACCATATCATTGCAGTGAATGTCTGAAGAACTTTAGTCGATTATCTGTCCTAAAACAGCATCAGAGAACACACACTGGAGAAAAACCATATAATTGCAGTGAATGTGGAAGTAGTTTCAGTTCCTCTTCAGGATTTAGGTTTCATCAGCAAACACACACAGGGGAAAAACCATATAATTGCAGTGAATGTGTGAAGAGCTTTCCTAAATTATGGTACCTAACACAGCATCAGAAAACACACACTGGGGAAAAACCATTCCAGTGCAATGAATGTGGGAAGAGATTTTTTCGCTTATCAGTCCTACATATACATCAGCGAACACACACTGGGGAAAAACCATACCATTGTAGTGAATGTGGGAAGCACTTTAGTCAATTATCATACCTAAAACTCCATCAGAGAACACACACAGGGGAAAAACCATACCACTGCAGTGAATGTGGAAGTAGTTTTAGATCTTCTTCAGGATTAAAGTATCATCAACAAACACACACAGGGGAAAAACCATATAATTGCAGTGAATGTCTGAAGAGTTTTTATGAATTGTCGCACCTAAAGCGGCATCAGAAAACACACACTGGGGAAAAACCATTCAAGTGCAATGAATGTGGGAAGAGATTTTGTCGCTTATCAGTCCTACATATACATCAGCGAACACACACTAGGGAAAAACCATATCATTGCAGTGAATGTGGAAGTAGTTTTAGTTACTCTTCAACGTTAATTATTCATCAACGAACACACACTGGAGAAAAACCATACCATTGCAGTGAATGTGGAAGTAGTTTTAGTGAATCTTCAAAATTAAGGAGTCATCAGCGAACACACACTGGAGAAAAACCATACCATTGCAGTGAATGTGGGAAGAGATTTTTTCGCTTATCAGTCCTACATATACATCAGCGAGCACACACTGGTGAAAAACCATACCATTGCAGTGAATGTGGGAAGCACTTTACTCAATTATCATACCTAAAACTCCATCAGAGAACACACACAGGGGAAAAACCATACCACTGCAGTGAATGTGGAAGTAGTTTTAGATCTTCAGGATTAAAGTATCATCAACAAACACACACAGGGGGAAAACCATATCATTGCAGTGAATGTCTGAAGAGTTTTTATGAATTGTCGCACCTAAAGCGGCATCAGAAAACACACACTGGGGAAAAACCATTCAAGTGCAATGAATGTGGGAAGAGATTTTGTCGCTTATCAGTCCTACATATACATCAGCGAACACACACTAGGGAAAAACCATATCATTGCAGTGAATGTGGAAGTAGTTTTAGTTACTCTTCAACGTTAATTATTCATCAACGAACACACACTGGAGAAAAACCATACCATTGCAGTGAATGTGGAAGTAGTTTTAGTGAATCTTCAAAATTAAGGAGTCATCAGCGAACACACACTGGAGAAAAACCATACCATTGCAGTGAATGTGGGAAGAGATTTTTTCGCTTATCAGTCCTACATATACATCAGCGAGCACACACTGGTGAAAAACCATACCATTGCAGTGAATGTGGGAAGCACTTTACTCAATTATCATACCTAAACCTCCATCAGAGAACACACACAGGGGAAAAACCATACCACTGCAGTGAATGTGGAAGTAGTTTTAGATCTTCCTCAGGATTAAAGTATCATCAACAAACACACACAGGGGAAAAACCATATCATTGCAGTGAATGTCTGAAGAGTTTTTATGAATTGTCGCACCTAAAGCGGCATCAGAAAACACACACTGGGGAAAAACCATTCAAGTGCAATGAATGTGGGAAGAGATTTTGTCGCTTATCAGTCCTACATATACATCAGCGAACACACACTGGGGAAAAACCATATCATTGCAGTGAATGTGGAAGTAGTTTTAGTTACTCTTCAACATTAATTATTCATCAACGAACACACACTGGAGAAAAACCATACCATTGCAGTGAATGTGGAAGTAGTTTTAGTGAATCTTCAAAATTAAGGAGTCATCAGCGAACACACACTGGAGAAAAACCATACCATTGCAGTGAATGTGGGAAGAGATTTTTTCGCTTATCAGTCCTACATATACATCAGCGAGCACACACTGGGGAAAAACCATACCATTGCAGTGAATGTGGGAAGCACTTTAGTCAATTATCATACCTAAAACTCCATTAGAGAACACACACAGGGGAAAAACCATACCACTGCAGTGAATGTGGGAAGAGATTTTGTCACTTATCAAACCTAAAACAGCATCAGAAAACGCACACTGGGGAAAAACCATTCCAGTGCAATGAATGTGGGAAGAGATTTTGTGATTTATCAAACCTAAAACGGCATCAGCGAGCACACACTGGGGAAAAACTTTAGTATGGCCCCTACGGCCACGCTATTCTTTGCTAAAGTTAGCCTCAGTTAGCAACTATTTTAACTGCGTGTCTTTTTATTTTTGCACACAACACTCTGTATCTTCTTGTGCAAGACGCTTTTCTGCCCACATGAGCTCATATTGTTATAGTTTGCTCTCAGCATACAAGGTCGAAAATCAAGCCACTGTGCTTTCCATTTCTGGTCAGTCCGTACTACCTAGACATAATATTAGGCACTTCTTGGATTGAGAAATGCTTGCATTATACTAACACGCAGCAGCTTCCTCAAGACAGACAGAAGATTTCCTTCTACGAACTAGAGCCTTGCTGAGCCTATGATGTAACCTTACTCCTACATTCTGTGGTGAGGGTTTCCCCAGAATTGGCCCAGAGATCTTCTTTTATATAATATACATATTCCTACCCGGGGAGGGTGGTCTAGGCGCTATAGCCGTAATATCCACTGGTCAATCAGAATGATTTCCCCCTTCTTATTTTATGGTATTGTAACTTTGATCATTGTTTTTATCTTATGTATTATTCTGCTGGTGATAGCTCATTTACTGCATTATTGAACAACGCACAGTTTGTTAGTTGAACAATAAACATTTTTAACTTTACATAGACTCTGCATTATTTGGTGTGGACAAGCAGGGGTGAGTGAGCAAAAGGGTGTGCAATACATTGCTACCGCGACTGAGAGGTCGGGAGGTCCGTGTTCTGGCTTTGTCTAAGCATTAGGTATCTTCGGAAGGTCTGCTGAGCTAATGAGACACTATAGCTAGTCGGTCTAGGGATTGTGGGTTCTTAGGTGTAAGTGCGGTACAACCAATCTTGCACTAAAGGCCTATTTTCTTGTGCATAGTTCTGTATGTGCAGGGTCTCCACAACAAAACCATTCAAGTGCAGTGACTGTGGAAGTAGTTTTAGTTCCTCTTTAGGATTAATGTATCATCAACAAACACACACAGGGGAAAAACCATTCCAGTGCAATGAATGTGGAAGTAGTTTTAGTGACTCATCAACATTAAAGGTTCATCAACGAAAACACACTGGAGAAAAACCATATCATTGCAGTGAATGTGGAAGTAGTTTTATGGAATCATCTAAACTCATGAGTCATCAGCGAAGGCACACTAGAGTAAAACCATACCATTGCAGGGAATGTGGAAGTTGTTTTAGTTCCTCTTCAGGATTAATGTATCATCAACAAACAGACACAGGGGCAAAACCATTCCAGTGCAATGAATGTGGGAAGAGATTTTGCCGCTTATCAGTCCTACATGGACATCAGCGAACACACACTGGAGAAAACCATTTCAGTGCAATGAATGTGGGAAGAGATTTTGCCGCTTATCAGTCCTACATGGACATCAGCAAACACACACTGGAGAAAAACCATACCATTGCAGGGAATGTGGAAGTAGCTTACGTGATTCTTCAATATTAATGATTCATCAGCGAAGACATACAGGAGAAAATACATATTGGCAGTGAACGTGCAAAAAGCTTTTGTCGATCTTCAAACCTAAAAATAAATCAGCGAGCACTCCACCATCACCATCAATGAAAGTGTCTATTCTCTGCTATTGTTTATTTCCGTACAGCTAGGAAAAACCTGAAATATCAGGAAACCCATTGGGAGACTAGCACAATGTGAACTAAAAGTAAAGAAACATTGTTGGTTTTTATTCTGTGAGAGTTTTAACTAAAGAAATCCGAGCACACCTGACCATGCTACCTGTAAAATCAACACCATGAACAATGCTTGGACTAACAAGGGTATTTTCAGCTAATTTTATAGATTAGTACTAAAACATATAAACCCAACACACTCAAAACTATTTAACAAGCACAAACTGAAGATTCTTCAGAGCTGACTGTGGTTTTGGTCATTTTATGCATCATTATTGGTTCTGTGACAGCGGCCAGAGCACTGTTTAGAAAAGAAGATGTGAAAGCAGGAGAATGTGAGCTGCAGCTCTCTGGGTTAACCCTTGTAGTGCTGACATTTACCTCTGAAGCAGGAGAATGTGAGCTGCAGCTCTCTGGGTTAACCCTTGCAGTGCATGACGTTTCCCTCAGAAGCTCTGATGTAGAACAAATGAGGACACGAAATTCTTCAGCCATGAAAATTATGATTACGTTTTAACTGTGAAACTATGTGACAACAATTGAATTGATGTTACTCTTTTGGTCTGTCCTTATGATGTAGCAACTGTTATACAATTATGTTAAAAATTAGACAGTGCATCTATATAGAAATAGGCACTGGATGAATGTGGAAGTATGCCTGTATATCTTCAGTAGGGACCATGTACCAACTATGTGCTGAATATTGATCATCTCCTTCGCAATTGCATTGCAAATGCTTTTTTGATAAACGGTTGGTGCAAATAAACATATATTTTTGATAACTCATTATACTTGGTTGTTCACAATTTGTCTTTTCCTAATTCAAAGGTCCACTTTGTTATTAAATTTCCTAAATGTTTTTTTCACACCTTAAGAACAAATGATGATCATAGTCCGAATTTCCGTCTACGAGCCGTACTCGTCAGCACATAACACAACCTCGCATTTCATTAGCGACAAAAAAGTTAAAATCTCAAAGAAACCTGGTCCTACGCTTGACTACGAAAAACCCAGGCAACAACTCGTCTCTGGACAGGTCGGGTAGGATCTCCTTTTATGCCGATGATATTCTCCTGTACTTGGCCAACCCTCGATCCTCAATTCACAGGTTATTGCATAATCTTGCCCTCTTTCGTCAGTACTCGGGTTATATAATTAACTGGGACAAGTCATTGATTTATGTCCTCAGTGGAGAGCCCCCAAGTCTTCGCCCGGGCAGCAGCACCGATATAATCATGGGCGGTTTCCGCTATCTGGTCATTTATGTCAAGAGGAACGAAGACGTTTTCTATCAGAAGAATCTCCTGCCTCCCCTGCATCGCCTCCAGGCTGACGTGCAGCACTGGAAGACACTGTCCCTTACTCTATTGGATAGAGCTGCCCTTTTTAAAATGAAAGCACTCCCCTGTTTCCTTAATGCCCTGCAGAACACGCCATAACCCGTCCCTGCCCACTACTTCCAGACGGTTGATTCTGAGGTCCACTCGCTACTATGGAATGGCAGCACGCCCGAAGTGCCCTGACCAAACTTACACAAAGTTGGTATGATGGGGTATTGCTCTCCCGGCGATTAAATCATATTACTGGGCCTCACAATTAATGGTCCTCAATCACTGGGCCCACCGTCCTCTTATGGATCCAGCATACAGGATGGACAGGCTTAATATATCTGCGGGCAAATTCCCTACGAGCATTGAATGGAGGGCTCGGACATCTACCCAACATATACTCCGACCTCTACCACAGTTTCGACCTGGCATGCGGCAACCGCCACGCTGGGTTGGAAGGGGAAAATTACGCAGGTTACTTAATTGCTGGAATCGTGCCAATTGGGTATGCTCTCGGGTTATCCAGGGTTTGAAAAGTGGGATTTGACTGGTCTCTCCACGGTTGGGTACCTGTGAGCAAAAGGTGCGGTGGTTCCACTCGGCGAGCTACAATTAAAATACCAACTGCTTGAGAGGGAAACGTTTTGTTATCATCAGGCATGTAGTGCATTGTGTAAGGCAATTCCCAAGGGCTCCGATCTACCCGTCTCCTCGCCTCTGGAAGATAGGCTTCTAGACGATTATCTCCCGGATAAGGCCATCGCCCTGACCTACCGTAAAATACTTAATAATTCACCAGAGACTCTCAACAAACTACGCACAAAATGGTGCGATGAAGTGGGAGACTTATGTGACGAAGATTGGAGGGAGGCCCTGGCTTCTCCCCGGGAGGTGGCTGTCTGTTCCCGCTTCAAGCTCATACAGCTTAAAATACTTCACAGGGCCTATTACTGCGCGGTATTTGTTAAAATGGGTCTCTCTGATTCCCAACTCTGTCCCCGAGGCTGCGGTTCCACGGGCACCTTCTAACACCAGTGGTGGGACTGGCCTGTTCTTCAACAGTACTGGAGTGCGATTTTGTTCACCATGTCCCAAATATGACATAAACCTATAGAAACCTCTCTTTGACTTTGTCTCCTAAACATTTGGGACGCCACTGACCTCTCTCGAACGGAACAAAAATGGGTTTTGCTGGGCTCTATAATAGCAAAACTCAACATAGCCAGAACCATTCCTCCAATGGTGCCCCAAAACAGGGACTGGGCAGCCGACATTGACTGGTGCATGCAGGCTGAAAGAGTGGTATAAGAGAGCAGGGGATGCCCAGGTAAATGGACAAAAATATGGGGCCCCGGGAACGAAAGCAGGTCTTCTGCGCACTCCCTTTGGTGATGGTTCCCCATTTAATATTGATAACAAGACACTTTAAGGTTTAATACTAGTATGTGACCGAAATATTATCAGTGACGCTTTTTTCTATTATTGATTATAGGTACCTTGTGTTTATTTAATGTGATTCGACTATCTTGACAACTGCTCTCTTTTTATGTTTTTGTATTCTTTTCATATTGTTTTTCGTTGTTTCTCTCAATAAAAAAGATTTATCAAAAACATAATGATGAAGGTCGTAGAGGTGCAGCCCTGTGCACGCAGCTTTATTTCAGAAGAGTGCAGGATCAATAAGGAAGCAGCAGCTGTGTGATAGCCAGGCCGAGCACACTTCAGGAGAGTGCAGGATCAGTAATGAAGGTCGCAGAACTGCTGCTGTGTGATAGCCAAGCCGAGCACATTTCAGAAGAGTGCAGGATCAATAATGAAGGTCACAGAGCTGCAGCTTTGAGATAGCCAGGCCGAGCACACTTCAGAAGAGAGCAGGATCAATAATGAAGGTCACAGTGCTGCAGCTGTGTGACAGACATACCGAGTACTTCACCCCCGAAGAGTGCAGGATCAATAATAAAGGTACAGAGCTGCAGCTGTGTGATAGCCAGGCCCAGCACAAGGCTTCACTTCAGAAGAGTGCAGGATCAATAATGAAGGTCACAGAGCTGCAGCTGTGTGATAGCCAGACCGAGTACTTCACTACAGAAGAGTGTAGGACTAGTGATGAAGGTCTCAGAGCTGCAGCTGTGTGATAGCCAGGCCGAGCACACTTCAGAAGAGTGCAGGATCAATAATGAAGGTCACAGAGCTGCAGCTGTGTGATAGCCAGGCCAAGCACACTTCAGAAGAGTGCAGGATCAATAATGATGGTCACAGAGCTGCAGCTGTGTGATAGCCAGGCCAAGCACACTTCAGAAGAGTGCAGGATCAATAATGAAGGTCACAGAGCTGCAGCTGTGTGATAGCCAGACGAGTACTTCACTACAGAAGAGTGCAGGATCACTGATGAAGGTCTCAGAGCTGCAGCTGTGTGATAGCCAGGCCGAGCACAAGGCTCCACTTCAGAAGAGAGCAGGATCAATAATGAAGGTCACAGAGCTGCTGCAGCTGTGTGATAGCCAGGCAGACTTCTGTTCACCATAGATGAATTATTAACGAAGTCTTCGACCCACATGCTGTGTGATTGCCGGGCTGAGCACAGGGCTTCTCTGCAGAAGAGTGACGGATCATTAACAAGTCACAGAGCCTCCCAATGTCTGATAGCAAGGCCGAGCACAAAGTGAACAAAATCACCATTGTACATTCGTGGGAGACAGTTGTAGATGGCAGATGGCTGATGGAGCTGCATTTTTAAATGATTGTTCTAAAAGGAAATTAAAAGAAGCATTGGCATAGCCAATAGATCTCGCCCTTGGGACCTTATAAGTGTTTAGCCATACAACAGTTGATGTTGTTGCACCAAGGATATTGTGCTGCATAACTAAATACTTATAAGGTCTCAAAGGTGAGACCTATTGGCTATGCGATTGGATGCAATTAATTGATTACTGAAACCCACGGATTAATAAGTATTATAAACATCCATTTTACATAAATGCACATCCTGGATAAACAGAAATACGGCAGCGAACATGATATGTCAGTGCTATGCTTGCCAGAGGCTGGAGTTTGGGTGTGCTGGGGTCCATGCACAGCTTCGTGGTATGGACACATTGCATCTGACATTATCTGTTTACTTGCGTTTACAATAGTTGTTCTTCAGAGAGCCAGCTGCCTTCAGGCTTCTGTCATGCCTACATAGTCAAATTTTTCATTCAAGGCCAAACTCCCCTCATAAAGCACAGCACACTTCAACAAGTACGTTTTTAGAAGAGGAAATCACAAAATCCCACGTGTGTAATGAGTTCTGGAAATCTAAAATGTTGCTAGCAATTGTTCCCCCTTGACAAAAAATAAAGAAAAAGAATGCTAAAATCCATCACCCACATTAAAGATAATCGCAAGGCTGCGTTGCTGGTAGTGATATTTTAAAGACACTATGGCCAACCAGCGTCTTTCCGGTTCCTACTTATAGAAAGTCGATTTATTTCAAGAAACACTTCCAAGCTGTGTTTCTCGGAAGCATTGCTAAGTGGTGCTATTCGTTTAGAGTATTTTCAAGCTGTGAACAGGCCCCAGACATGAAGGGAGAGGGAGCAAGTGTGAACTGGAGGAGGCACAAGAAAGGGGGGTGGAGAGAGAGGGAAGGGATTGCAATAGAGGAGAAGGGAAGTGGAAGACAGGATGAGAGGGAGAGTGTGGATGAGTGACATCTGGGCACACACCTAGCGCCTCGAAGCCAGCAGCAGCGCAGTGCTTAGTGATGGCTGCACTCCCACGAGTGCTCAGCTGATACAGTGTGATGTACGTGTGCTGCCTCTAGGCACTATATCTAGTGAGTGTTGCAGCTTCCATTGCACACCGTGGTACTGAGGCTTTGTGCAGTGCCGAGAGAGCAGCTGTTATTACTGCAAGGCGATGTCCAAACCTCAGTGGGGTCTGTGAGAGGGTGCCACAAAGACTGCCTTCCATGCACTGTACAACTGTAACCAATGCCAGCATAGTGCGCTCTGCTGCAGCCTTTGTGCACGTGAACACGCATGACCTCCACTGACCCTCTTCACAGGTCGCCCGCTGTTCTTTAACTCCAAAGACAGCGTAGATACATGCTCACACACAGCAAGAGTTAGAAAGAGCGCACCGACTCGGCCCTCGCAGCGCTACAGGCTGGCAGCCTGATTCCGAGTTTGCTGGAGGCGGGTAATGCGCCAAGCAGCAGTGACTGGGCCTCTGGGCGCTATACATAGAGCAGACAGGACGTCCGCTGCCGTTTGGCAGACGCCCAGGTCCCTACTTTCTGCAGTCTCCGCCTAGAAGACAGACCGGCGATTTCTAAAGTTTATACCAGAGAGGAAAGGGGAACAGCCTGACGCTCAGTGTTCTGCTGAATCCAGAGAGACATGAAAAAACGGAGAAGAGAACATTGAAGTGGCAGGGAGAGATTTACACAAGGAGTACTAGGAAGAGGAAGAATAAATGGTAGATGGAACAAGCAATAGCCGTGTGGCCGTGAAAGTGACACGGCCGTGCGGCGTGAAAGGGAAATGAAGAGCTGACCAGGAGGGAGAGAGAGGGGGTAGGCAGCAGCGCGGCGCAAAAGTGAAAGGGAAATGAACAGCTGACAAAGAGGGAGTGGGATGGGGAGGGGTTAGGAGGCCGCACGAAAGTGAAAGGGAAATGAAGAGCTGACGAGGAGGGAGGGAATCACGCACGCACTGTAAGGCTTAATAAGCCATTACAGAAAGCCACATGGCAGCTGTGCACGTCGCACACGCTTGTGCGTGTGACAGCAAGCTGGTGGCTGGCAAAAGTAGCACTTTTAAAAGCCAGCTTCTAAATGTCTCGCTGACAGCGCATGTGCGCTGGATCAGCGAGACCTAAAAAGAGATTGATTGCACCATACTATTATATAGTTGGAATTAATCATGACACTATAGAATGTACATAATAATTACTAGATTTTAAATGGTAACAAAATTGTATGTTTTTGGATATGTAATAAAACAAAAACTAATTTGGATTTATAGTATTTGACTGCTGTAAAGAATGAGATTGCTCCCCTACACTATCAAGATACTTTGTGTTGTCTGCAGGGAGTCTACAGAAGACACTCAAATGATGGAGGGAATGCAGAACAAATCAAACATTCATCCACAGTCAGGAGATCTGATTCAAATTTATTTATTTTATTTATTTATTTATTTGAACTTATAATGTGCAACAGCTACCCGCAATGGGTTTCCCGGCGCCAGGGATAGACAAAAGTAGAAAGAGAAGACACAACAACAGTACAATGAACCAGCTAGAGCGACAGGACAGATCTATTGGAAGAGCAAATCCATTGTTCCTTTGCTCATCATGCCATCCCAGTTTAGATCCAGCCATATGCAAATCTGTCTTGACCCTGCTCCTCATTGGGAACTGTCCAGCCCGAACTGCCTAACCAGGTCCTCCCTGGACCAGAAACGAGCAACCTGAGAACGGTTTCAGCGTATCCCCACTCATCAGCCAGGTCAGGTTCAATTTGGTGGCACAGTGAGCCCGGGACTCATGTCTGACCAAACCACTTAGGCAAGAATGCTAAAGACACACAAATGATGGACGGAATGAGGAACAAATCAAACATTCACCCCCCTGTCAAGAGATCTGGGTTCAATCCATCCTTCTTTAGCTCACCATGCTATCCAAGATTAGACCCAGCCATATGCATAGTAGACTTGACCCTGCTCCTCATGGGAACAGTCCATCTCGAACTGCCAAGCAAGGTCGGTCCTCCCTAGACTAGAAATAAACATTCTAGGACCAGTTTTGGGGTATCACCCCCCATCAGCGAGGCTAGGTTGAAACAGTGGCACAGTGAGCCCGGGAGCCAAATCTGGGCATACCCGGCGCACCTAGAGCGAGAAAGCAAAAGACACACAAATGCTGGATGGAATGAGGAACAAATCAAACATTGACCCCAGTCAAGAGATATGGCTTTAATCCATTGTTCTTTTGCTCACTATGCCACCCCAATTTAGAGCCAGCCATATGCAAATCAGTCTTGACCCTGCTCCTCATTGGAAGCAATCCAGCCCTAGCTGCCAAGGCAAGTCCTCCCTGGACTAGAAACAAGCATCCTAAGATCAGTTTTGAGGTATCACTCCTCATCAGCCAGGCTAGCTTGAATACTGTGGCACAGTGAGCCTAAGACCAATATCTGTGCATAGCCGGCAGAATTACGGCGAGTCTGGCACACATGGTAGTTGAAGAAGGGGGTTCAACTTGACAGTGTGTCCCTGGACAGACAAGGTTTCTTTATTAGAGATGGTACTAGCTCTCCTGTGTTGCTGGAAAGAGAAGTGATACTGGTAATTCAGAGATCTGTACTACACTACATTTAATTCAGTCATTGTTACCCAACCAATGCATTATTTTTTAGGAACGCTAAAAATATGCCTTTCGGCTGGCACTCCCTTTGTTAATAATCCATATAAATACTACAAATAGTTCAGTACTTGAATGTATTTTGCTACAAGAGGGATGTAAACATACATTTGTCATATTCAAAAAATAACTTTGTTTAAAGGTTCTTATTTAGTGCAGCTTTATATACTGGGTGTTCGATCGTGATACAGCTATACCAACAGTATCTGTGATGGATGTGGAATGAAGGAGCCGAGTACAATGAGTTTCTCTGAAAGCTATGAGCACCTTGAAAGGGAGAACAGTTATAAAGCTATGGTTATTTAAGGATTGGGTTTCATATCTACAATGTTGGTCTACCCATGTCCCAGACTAACCGGGCATTTTAAACTTTTTTCATAGTAGGTAAGGCTGTTTTTGTAAGCCCTTGTGAGAGCATACAGTGCTATAAGTCTAGCAAAAGCAATCTATGGCACCCTCCACTGGTGTTTCTGAGTCGGACCTGCTTGAGCTTCTGTTGTATAGAAAGTTCTGTGGGTTGCTCTAGGGGATAATAATTCCATAGTAGTATGGGAGCTTAACTTTAAATGTTTATTGACTAGAAAGGAACTGAAAGCCCTCCTGCACTGGGCCAAGATATGGGTATGTAAGTAGTCCATACTGAAGTATGTTTTTGTTATTGACGAGATCTGCTGAAATTTTAAGGAGAAAGTTCACGGAATCATTTTGATGATCTTGTTGTCACTGAGTGTAGATGATTAGAACATGGATCACTGACATCTCACTGTTTATTCGGCTCAAATATGTGTATGGAATTGTGTTAAAACCTCCTCATTTCGTGTGCATTTTCACACCAATACTTCTGTAGTCACGGGACCATATCAATAAATGAATACAGTTGAATATGATTACTAGAGTGAGGCTGAGTCATTTGGTAATTTTAGAGAGCCAAAACATTTGCCATGAAGAATTGGGAAATTAAAATGATTATTTTTGTTTTTTGAATGGGTAAACCATTTCTCTTCAAAACAGATCCTAGCCGATATGCCTATAAAGCTGTTTTGATATACAGCCGAGCACACAAGGTCAATGTCTGGAAGCCTAGGACGAGGTCACTTTCAGAACTTGGAAATGAAACATTTAGTTGGTGTTAAATGCTAGAAAGAGCATTGCCCATCCATGGAGCCAGAGGTATTTCCACCATGGCACTTTTGATATGGAAGGCTTTGTGAACCAATGACATTCAAGTAAAGAAATACGACTTCCTGTCAACTTGGCTGCCTGTCCTGTATGACATGGTGGGTGTTCATAGAGAACTGGCTTCTCAAGCTAGGCGGAGGGCACTGGGGATGTTACAACTAATTTAAGAGATATTTTGGTTGATAAACAAGACATCTGTCCCTAGCTTTCATTGCAGTGTACAGAATAAGGAGGTCGCCAATTCCTGAAACACCTAGTAGCTGACATCGAGGCGACAGATACAATTATAACAGAGCAGCAAATATACAGAGCAGCAGATATGGCTTTTTGATACATATGGCCCTTAGTCTCTTGCCCGGAGAGCTAAATATGCTTCCAAATATAAGGGAGTTTCTTTTAGAAAAGTTGCCCCTTCCACCAATATTTAGGTGGAACCCTTCAGATCTCCAGGCCGTGGCGTGTTCACCGTGCAAATCAGCAGTCTGAACACGTGTTCACTAAGGAGGATCACAGATCTTGAATTAAAGACATTTGAAAATATAAAGTCAAGCATCCTCATTGTGATATTTAATGTAACTTTATGGATTTACTTTTGAACGTGTGCAGAGGATTTGTATATATAGCAAGCAGCAGTGATGGTTCATCTCCCACACAGGACACATAAGCATTTGGCTCTCAGTGTGCTGGGAAGAATTCAACCTTTTTCCAAAACAACCAAAATTGGAATTTTAAGCAAAATCTTTTTTTTCTTTCCTTCGATACTATTACTGAGCACCATGGCTTTTAGACGCACTCAATTGTTCAAGCTTTATATGTGAACATATTTTAAAGGACTTATAAAGATGTTGAAAGGACTTATAGAGCTTTTTACACATTTTTCTTTTTATAAACTTTAGAAATGTTTAATCTGAACCTTTTAGAAATGTTTTTATGATTGATTAGAAGGACATTCCCTAGTTTTTAGTATATCGTCATGTCAGATGAGGAGTCTGTGTTATGATTTGTAATGTACCCCAATATAGGCCTGGGCAGTCACCTGACCTTTCACCTACATTTTCCCTGCCATTGTACTACAAAACGGGTTTTGGTATTGAACGTTTACCTAGTTAGGTGCTGCATAAATGTCGTGTTGTTTTCCTTGAAATCTAGCCTCATTTATTATGCATGATGATTCTCAGATTCACATCAGGATTACCATCTTTTGCATAATAACTATGTATAAGGGTCATCCCTTTCGTCATCCTTGGCCGACATGACACAGCAAGATAGAACCCCTGAGGGCATCTTTTGGGTATATGAACACCATATCTTTTCTGGAGCGGGCAGAGGAGAAAGACTTCCATGCTGATACCCTGACGCGAGACACTGAGGTACCTGCACGCAGACACTCCAGCACGCAGTGGTCTGACATCCCTCGCGCGGTGTCCATCTCGGGACCAAGACGGGATCCTTCATTCTCTCACACCAGGCAATAGGGTTGGTTTTATCTTAGGGGGGTTCTTGGCTGTACACATACATACATGCTTGGTTAATTTAGGTACATCTAGTTAGCCTCTGCATCGTAGGAGTACGCATTATTATTGTTATGTATTTATGAGCTTGCATATTGTAGGAGAGTAGGGTCTGCTTCCTATGGTCACCCTACTTTTTGCTGTGATTTTCTGGTTTTTCGACTTTAATGTGGCTGTGGGCCCACTAATCAGACCCACAGTCCAGCTGGTCTCTCTCTAAATTGATACCATGCACTTTAGGTGCATACCAGATAGGTTACTGGGTAACCCGTGTGAGCTCCTGTATAGTGTACCATAGGTACCCAGGGCATAGGTGCACCCTAGGCCTACCAGGGGCTGCAGCATGTATTGTGCAACCCCTGGTTTGCCTTCCAAACTGACACCACAGGTCTGTTCACACTGCCTGGTTAAGGTGGTGTAATCACCCCTTACTTAGATATAGTATACCTATATCTACCTTTACATATAGACACATATACACCTATAAGCCACTCCTATGGTAGGCCTCGACAATCTTGGAGGCAGAGTGCTTGGTTTTATGTGAGAGGGTGCTCTGGCATGAGCTGAGCCCCTCTGCAGCTTTCAGAACCATCTCCTTATAGCTGTTCTAAGATATAGCCATACCATATACTCTTAAGTGCAATATAATCCTCGCGGTTAATTATAACTTTGGTTTGGTTTTATCAAAACATGTTGTGTAAGGTGTCAAACACTTTGGAATACTACCTTCCCCCCCGCCAATTCTGGCGGCGGGGGTAGCATTCCACCCTTCTAGAGGGAAAAGACATGTAGTTACTGGTTTACCCGGTTAAAGTTAAACTGAGCCCTGTCATCACAAAATGGATGCTGCTGCCACAGACACGAGTCTGACCTCCTGTTGCTGGATGAAACCCCGGCAGGGGAGGCCTGGACAATAGGTTTCCTGTACAGGGAGGTGCTGGCACCTCCCCAGACAGGGGTTTTGTGTATTGGGGCAGGGAGGGCTGCATTCAGTGAATACATCTAGACACTGCCTGGGGCACACAAGGTGCTCCATGCATAGCCCGGTTCAAACCAGTTGCTGGGGCACTCCAGCCCCAGCTCTGGCGTGAAACTGGACAAAGGGAAAGGGGTGTAACCACCCCCTTCTCAGGTCCACCCATAGGAGGGACCTAGTCAGGTAATCCAACCCCCTTTCTTAGTATAAGTATAGGAGCTGTGTCCCCAGGACTTTAGATTATCCTGGACGAATCTTTGAAAGACATATCTTGGACCTTCGACATTTCATTCTGACTGGAAGATGGAAGACATCTCTCATGTGGTCAAGGAGTGACCACCCTGTGCAAACAGACACCAACAGCAACTTCGCCGGTCTGCAGTATCAAGGCTCCCATTGGAACCCGAACTCTGCTGACTTATCTGACCCCGACCCACATCCACAGCAAAGCTGAGACATGTGGCGGACACGAGAGACGTGGGACCAGACATCTTGGACATCCTGCATTTTGCTACCTGCGCTCCTCTCCTGAAGCCTCAGTAAGTTGTGCATTGGGGTACGAGAAGCCCCAGCCCCAAGCACCATTTGCACCGAAGCCCAGGCCCTCACACTCCGTGAGTGTCCCGTGGGCCCCGCTCTTGCATTTGAGCTTGACGTGTCTTCCCGGTTCCTTGCCCGTTGGCTTGTGAGCCCCCTGAAGACCTCCCTTTGAATTTTACTTGCTTTCCTGGTTGCTCCAGGCTTGCTTCAGCTTCCCTGAAAAGGAGAAGCGCCACAGACCTTGCAGGTCTGCAACAGAGCAAATCTCATCATCCTGCATGGGTTGTGGCTGCCAAGGCTTGTTGGGTCCAGTCCGGATACCGACACCGCAGTCATCTAGATCCATTGTGGGCCAGCTCTAATCCAGCTCCTGTCATCGTTGATGCCTCCTGGACCTCGTGGCTGAAAAGACAAACTCACCTTCTTCACCTTAAAGCACCCGACATCGCCTGGTTCCTTCCTGGTTCCTTCCTGGTCACTGGCTAGTGACCCAGACTCTGTCCCCTCTGCTTTCAGGTTCTTCACATCTCTGATCCACCCTTGGATCCACCCAGACACTTTTCCTCTGGTCGCCTGCAGCACTTCCTTGCAGCTCTCCATAGAAAACGACGACGAAACCCGACACGAAAAGACACCTATGCACCCGGCTTCCCTGGGTTAGGTAACACGAGTACTCTGGTGCTCCTGTGGGTCTTGACTCTCGAAGTGTCCTAGTTTAAAAGGGTTCTATCTGGAAGTGTCCTTAAATTGTAACTTTGTAACTTTTGCAATCTCCATAGAAAGTCAATGGGAACCCGCATCTGTGTTTAGACACTGCACGCGTCTCCCGTGGGCTTTCTACTTCCTAACCTTTGGTTGTTTAGTGTAGCCCCAATTATTCCACAGGCCCTAGGTCTGCTTTCTAATCCTCTCATGGTACTTATACCACTTTCTTAGTATATGGTTTGTGAGGTCCCTAGGGCATAACGTATACTGTGCAACTTATCGTATATTAACTGTGTGACTTGTATTGTATTTTTACCTCTGACCTCATAAAGAGTGCAGAAGGATTGTGTTTAGATTAAATACATATATATTTGATATCTACCTTGTGTGGTGTCCTTTCATTTGGTATTCAAGGATTTATATATGGTAAAATAACTTGCTTAACTCGCCTACTGAAGTCTTAGCCTGAACACTGCTGGTCCATGCTACCACTAGGATAGCTTTCTATAAGGTTGACTTTACAACCACCATCAATAAGGGTCGATTAGACTAGTGCCAGGTGCCCACTAGAACTAGTGGACATCAAATGCCAGGCTAACTTCTCACAATATATTCATTGTTTTAGCACTATGGTAGAAATCTACCATCCATTTACTCTCTTGGTGCTTATAATCGTTAAAATCCATTTCTGTCTTATGGTTGTTTCAGCACACATGCTTGTTCAATAAATGCTTATTGAAATGTCCCCACTGTTTATTCTGTGTATCTCTCTGAGACAAAGTGAGCACGAGTGACTGAGCGAAAAGTACTGTATTGTTTTCATGATACCTGATGGGACAGAGTTGTCATGTTCGATAGTTGCCAGAAACTATTCCGTCCTTCGTAAGAGGAGTTCCTAGTGGCACTGTGAGCTAGCTGGTATACAGGTGAACATACCCGGTGGGGGTGTCTGGATTCAGTCTGGACACCAATCCCACAGTCTATGTTGTCTAAACGTGCAGATCCTCTATAGATTTAAAGGAACTACACAACAGCGTAGGTGAGTCAGAGATATCAACCTGGACCAAGGTGGGCTGCAGACAAAACATGGGGACTGTATCAACCAAGAAAAACAATTATATCAGTAATGACGTCCAGTACCAGCTCTTTGATGCAGTCATCTTTAGTAACAAATCTGTAGTGAATAAAAAAAATATGCGGTCCTGACCGTGCATGGGGCCTGGTGGAGGAGCCCTTCTCAGTTGTTATTTCTCTCGCCGTTGATGCGTTTTTCATGAAGAGACTATACTCCTTTCTGTTTCAGGTGCTTTAGATTGTGCTGAAAAACTGAACCTGCAGACCATTTATAGATAATAATATTAATAATAGTGTTACTTCTGTAGTGCACACAGCTCCCTCGAACAGAGGCGTCCCGGCGCTGAGCAGCAGTCAGGTGAACAGGTAAGAGCTGGCCTAGCCGAAGAGCCACGTCTTCAGGTGCCTGCGAGAGTTGGATTCAGACGCGAGTATGCGAAGATGTAGAGGAAGTGCATTCCATAGCAAAGCTGTCCTGACTGAGAAGACCGAATGCAAAGATGTAAAGGAAGTGCATTCCAAGCATAGCTGTCCTGACTGAGACGGCCCTTCCTCCCTTTCTGGCCTTGGAAAACCGGGGATGCACAGGAGGTGCTTGGAGTTAGACCTAAGTGTGTGTGCCGATTGATACGGGAGGAGTTTCTTTCGGAGGTATCTAGGTCCTATATGATGTATTACCCTAAAAGCAAGGGTCAAGGCCTTGAATCTGGGAGCCAAGGAAGGAGCTTGATGAGAGGGGAAATGCGGTGACAGAAAGGCACTCTATGAATAAGTCTTGCTGCCGCGAACTGAATCATCTGAAGTCTCTGGATTAAATATCTGGGTAATCCCAGGTACGGACTGTTGGCATAATCCAGATGAGATTTCACCGTCGCATGGACTACTGTCATCCTACTGTCCTCTGGCAAGAGGTGCAGGAATCTTTTTTTAAGTTTTCAGTTTGCCAAAGCAGACAGACGAGAAATGGTGGATGTGGGTTTCAAAAGATAGATCTGAGTCCCACTTGGGACGCCCAGATTTCTCTTGTCACATGTATTTGTTTGCCTTGAAGCACTGGACTTTGGGAAGACTGTATCTGCAGCAGGAGCAATTGCTATTCCCATTGAGGTCATCTGATGTGCTTGAATCTGGTTTGCTTCGGGGACGCTGATGGGCGCAGACAGGTGCAGCTGGGCATGCCTTGTTATGTTATGTTAAATATACTTCTATAGCGCTCGACTCACCCGGGGGCATCTCAGCGCTTGACTAGAAATATTCCTGAGACTGAAAGGAGGACAAGAGAAATTAGAAGAGGAAAGCTTGTAGCTGTTTTCTAAATGTGCAATAATGAGCAATTTTGTGAAGGGGATCTGGTAGCTCTTTCTAGTATCTTGGGGTTAAATACGAGAATGCTTTTCCTCTAGAGCGACACAGCCTTATACGCGGTAATTGTAGGAGACCCCGCGTCCCGGACCTATGGTTTCTGTTAGGTACGTGTTTAGTAAGTCTCTTTTGAAGGTATTCAGGACCTCTTCCATTGAGTGCTGTGTAAGTGAGATAACAGATCTTGAAGAATGATTTCTTTCTCACCGATAGTCAGTGGAGTTCTCGCAATAAGGGCTGCAGTGTTTTGAATCACCTGCAGTTTGTTCAGCAGGGTCTCTCCTACCCCTGCCAACAGAGCGTTGCCATAGTCCAGGCGACTGATAACCATAGCCTGGACCAAGGTTTTGCGATGGGAAGTAGGCATAAAGGGGAGGATTTTATGCAGCAGACATAGGCTATAGTAGCAGGAGTTGCCTTAGGCACGCCTTCGGTACACCAGTGGCACATCTGCGCTTTGAACAACTTAAGAAGCGTTAGAAGAGAAAAGACTAAGTTGCCCTGCCCACTGCCAAACACTGGAGCGAGGAAGTGAAGGGTTCGCAGTGGAGTTACAGCACCGGCATTTGAGTTCAAGGAAAAGTGATTCAAGCAAATTCAAATTCAAACAAATCCAAATATTCATATTCAAGCAAATTCGACTTGTATACCCCCCAGTAAAATTAAAAACAGAAAGCCACATCAAACAATGTGTTTACATTGAAGATGTATGTTAAGTTCTCAAACTGATAATGCCTGGCTGTATGTCATGTCGGAAAATTACCAGTAGTAAAGTTAGCCTATTTTCTCACTTTAACATAAGTTTGCACTCAGTTAGACTTAAGACCAAAACTTAAGTTGAACTGAGACAAAAGTCTGTCTTTACTACTCATAAATGCCTTTTGTGAATACCGAAAGTGGCAAAGTTAGACCTTTGTCTCAGTTTACCTTTGTGAATCGGGCCCTAAGTGCCGGACTCCCCCAGGCGGCCAGTTCACAATTGCCTGGGGGAGTGTGTCTGCCCATCGGAGCGCTTCACTGGTGACGTGGCAGTGGTGCTTGTCCTGAGGCCCCAGCTGAGGGCTGCTGTAAGTCCACCCGTATGAGAGTCTGCTGGCTCCAGACATGAAGTCGTCCGAGTTGTCACTCTCATATCTGGTGCTAGGATGCAGCAGACCAACTGCTCTCTCAACCTGAAATATGGCACCTTGACAAGTCCAGAAACCATACGACCAGGCAGCCCCGAGACGGGTTCATCCTCTCTGACATTATTGATGTTCATGCCTTGATGGATCCATGGTGGTTGGCGTACCTGAGGAACGCGGACTATACTTTCACCTCCTGCGTCCATTGTAAACGTTTACTCCTTGATCCTCCCTAACAGTACCTCTGATCATGATCTTCTGCTACTCGACCATAATCTTCGACTGTTGCAAACCCCTCACGCCCATTGGCGTATGTATACAGCACGGTATAAAGCCCCTGAAGACAAGCACAGACGGTGCCAATATCTGAGCCAGTACTTGGACAAGAATGCTGGGTCCATCTCCTCTGCACAGGTGCTGTGAGAGGGCAGGAAGGGCGATGAACGATTTGGCTGCCTATAAGTGCCACTGTGAGGCATAACAGCGTTGGTTGACTGACCTCATGCTTCACCTGGCTCAGACGTATAATGCATTGCTGATACCTGCTCTTCTCAAGAGCGGCTTGGGGCCAAGTATGATCTGAACTCCGATTACATAGTGAAGGACCAGAGGGATACGCTCTGTGGACGATATAGTAGGGGACGGTGAGTTGGCCCCCTTTGCTACTCTCATGCGTGATTATGGGCTGCCACAATCGCATCACTGACAGTATCAACAGCCTATGCATAGCCTGCGACACATGCTGGGTGCTCCCCCTTATGATCTTAAGACTGCCCCAATATTGCGTTATACTCTGATGTGGAAAGGATTCAAGGACACTATGGGCCTGATTCTGATGCGGTGTGGAAAGCTTCCCGACCAAATTTGTTTGGGAATGGTTTCCAACCAAATCGGATCGGTAGAGTCCAACCAACCGAGTATGATGACCCGGGATGCTTCCAGATATGATTTGGTTGGACTCCCATTGACGTCAATGGGAGCCTATGTTCCTAACTGCATCGAAATCGGGCCCTAGGTGGAAAGACACATTCCCAATCTGATCTGGACGTAGCAAATGCCGTTAGGAGGCCTTCCTAACCACATCAGAATCAGGCCCTAAGGTAGAATTGTATGTTACAGCTGCGGACAGCCTTTTTTCGAGCACCACTGCCCACAATCTATGCTGTTTGCTGGAGCAGAGGCTGGGCCTCTAACTTTCTGAGCAGGACTGGCACGACCTTTGGCAAGACCATGGCAGTTTCCCCCAGGAGGTCAGGTTGAATTTCAGTTATTTCAAGTTCCTACACCACTGGCACTGGACGCCGGAGTGGATTTATAAAGCACATATGGCAGACGATTCCAAGTGCTGGAGGTGTTGACGGTGTGGCGCACTCGCCTGTGACATTTTGCATGTCCTGTGGACTGCACATTATTTTATGCTACTGGGGCTCCGTTTGGGATACCTTGATGACCAACCTTGGAGTGGCACCGCAATTCATGGCCCGTCTGATCCTGATTCACAAAATGTAAATATTCCAGGATTTAACACCCCATGGTAAGAATTATCTGGCTGCGGCCTTTGTAGCGGGAGTTGGCTTTTTGAGGGGCAACCATGGGGCCTCGCAACCTGACTTTTCTCTCCTGTTCCCATGTCCCTTCCCGCATGTCTCTTCCCCTCATGTTCACCCTCGTCCTCTTTCCTTGATCATCTGCAGGATCTCCTGGGATACATCACCTCTGTCTGGAGGGGTGATTTTATTTATAGTTTTTCTTGTTATCAATGTCTTCTAACAAGTTCTAGTTTACACAGTATCTTGTACTCTGCTGATCGATAAACTTTCATACCTGTTTTATGTTCATTGTATATGAAAAATCAATAGAGAAATGAGGTATTAAAAAAAGACACAGGGAGTGGTGTCACTTAACATTCAACTTTGACAATACCAAAGGAAGAGACATTACTGAATTTATACATATGATCAGAACAAATGTAAAGTGATAAAAGTAACATCCAAGTCTCACTAAAATAGACATTCAATGTAACATTCTACTGAACTGTGTGCAGTACTCATGGTGAAATATGAGAAACGTTTGCCACCAAAATGTGGGACAGAGGGTCTGCTCTGTGCCAAATGTGTTCTAGTTCTAGTTAATCCCCTTATTTTAGAAGAATGGGCCAGGTTTGAGTGAAACCTCACCACAACCTACAAATGTGTGAGTGTCACTCGTGATGAGTGACACATGAGGACTCTGATGTATGCATGTCTGAAATAATGTCACTGTTGAGGCACTCAAGGCTGCTTGCATGACAATGCTACAAAGAGTTGACACACTCACTAATCAAAGGTGTTCTGATAACGAGCGTACTATGATATAGGGGCCTATGTGAAGGAGTAGAATATTTTTGAGTAGTGAAATGCCCCTCCCCTGTTCTTCAGAACAGTAATACCCACTCATTTTTATGATACAATGCACACTGTATAAGAAATATCTGGTTCATACTTGATATCTCTATCTTAGGAATTACTGGTTTCAAAGATAAATTGCTTTATTTTATTTTTTGTCAGTGAATCTTTGTTGAGAGAGGGAGGTGGTTACTGTAAACAAAACAACAAAGCCTGGAAGAGGCCACTATACGGATAATTTAGGAGACAGTAGTGCTCTTAAATCAGAAACTCAAAACCTAATTAGGGCCTACATTTCAGGCTCGTTCGTGGATATAAAACTGTATCAAATATAAGGAATAAGCCACAGACACAGGAAAATTATAAATAAGCTGTTGCTTTAATTGTTGCTTTGACTCATGACCTATGCCTCATTGTCACTGATCTGGTGTTTAAAACTCCATGGTATTTTCCTCCGTTTACTTTCCTATGTACCACGCTGTGGATTTGAAAAACTGCAAATACATTATTTAAAAAAAAATAAGCTGCACAGTTTAAATGCAAAACTGACAGGATATGCTCATATATTCATTGAAATACAGATATATTCATTGAAATACAGATATATTTATTGGAATACAGATATATTCATTGAAATACAGATATATTCATTGAAATACAGATATATTTATTGAAATACAGACTGTCTCTTCCAGTTGTCACCTTTCTGTAAATACTATTTAGTCCTTTACGTCAGTGTTTGGAAAATGCTCATCTGAAGTGAAGCTATAAATGCTTTTTTTCAGCAGCAACCAAGTGTGAGGCCCTGTACATGAACAGTCTGACCCTTAAAAACATTCACGTCTGTGACATCTGAAATCCAAGGTATTTACAGGTATAAATGCTTGTTTGTGTGAAATGTATTCACTGCTGGAACCTGGAGGCGGCGGTTCCGTGAGCAGCCACCAGAGGGCCCTCCTCGCCTGCTGATGAAACCCACTGAGCTGCACCTTGGATGATAGGGAGAAGGGTTTCCTCTTCCGGGTTCGGAGGCGGCAGAGACAGCACCAGCAGCAGTGGTGACATCACTTCCGGCCTCTCCTGGTGTGTTCAGCCTGCTGCAGAGGAGGAAGGAGCCCTGTCTGGTGGTTCATCTTCGGATCCCTCCTCAGACCCCAGATCTGCCCCAGCCCCCCCAGACCCAAGACCTGCCCCGCTCCCCCACCCCAGGGGGAGGAGAGAGCCTGGACATGTCTGCACAGATCTCTGCTCAGGTAGGAGATTGTCAGCACCTTCTGTTGTGTTTGTAGAAATAGACTGACTAATCCTGGAGGGAATCTCTGCAGGAGCCGGGCTGAGCTGGGCTCTTCTATCCGGGGACCCTGGGGCTGAGCTTGGCCCTTCTATCCGGGGGCCCCTGGGGCTGAGCTGGGCTCTTCAATCCGGGGGCCCCTGGGGCTGAGCTGGGTTCTTCTATCTGGGGGACCCTGGAGGGCTTTCCTTCTGGGCCTTGGGGTGTATGTAATCATCATTTGTGATAAAGAGTGGATCTGTGCACTGCACTGCATCTTACTGCACCATGATAAATCTGTGCACACTGCATCAAATTTTACTGCACTGTGAGGAATCTGTCACTACACTGCATCTTACTGTATACTATGTGGAATCTTTGTACACTGCAGTGCTTCTTACAACAGTGTGAGGAGTATGTGCACGCTGCACTGTATCTAACTGCACTGTGAGAAATCTGTGCACTGCATCATACTGCACTGAGGAATTTATACACACTGCAATGCATTTTACTGCACTAGGAGAAATCTGTGAGCACTGCATCTTACTGCACTTTGAGGAAACTGTACACTGCACTGCATCTTACTGCACTGAGGAGTCTGTGCGCATTGCCCTGCATCTTACTGCACTTTGAACTATATGTGCATTATGCACTGCATCTTACTGCACTGTGAGGAATCTGTGGCACTGCATTGTAGTGGATTGTACTGCACAATGAGAAATCCGTACACTACACAGCATCTTATTGCACTGTAAAGTATCTGTGCACACTGTGCTGCATCTTAGTGCACTGTGAGAAATGTGTGCACACCCTTTATTCGTCTCTCCCTGTTAGTTTGTTTACTTGCCCACCTCTACCCCTATGTTGGAAGCATGTCCCTAGGCAGTTGAACGTCAAGGCTACCCTGCTGCCCTGCGCCCCTTTACCCATCTTTCCCTTGTTTCCATCTCTCAGAGTAGGCAGGATCTTCAGTCATTGCAATGGTTTCTTGTGGCATAGGCTGGCTTGTAGCATTGTCTGACCTGGAGTCTGCCAGGTAGGAGGCCTGTCAAGCAGAGAAACTTAGCTGTGTGCGTGTTTTTAATTTACCTCTGCAGGAGGATGTCTGTCTGCAGGGTCGGTGTGTGCTTGTGAAGAGAATAGGGATGTCTTTGCGTGTGTCTATGAGACGTGTCTGTAGCATGTCCATCTCTTTGCAGGGTGTCTCTCGTCGCAGATGTTGATGGCGCTGTCAGTCACTCTTCCTGGCCTCTGCTCTCTGTTTGAGTGAGACTTCAGCCCGACCTCCAAATGTGTGAGTTCACTCAAGTACCCAGCGGTACGTGTATAACAATGTTACATAGGGTCTGCATGGTATATTGAAAGTGTATGTACAGCATATATGAGGTCCAAATGCATTTCTACAAATCACCTTATTGTAGTGCACCATTCAATACTTCTTCAGTGGGTCATTGGTCATGCTTGCTCGCTCTTTCCTTCACATGAAAACTTTTATCTGTGAAAAGGCCCTCTTAACATTGGCCCTTGAGACGGGCAACGCCGAAACAGCCTGTACACTGTTTGCTAAATATGGCCACTGACATAGCTTTCCATGCCAAGACTGGTGCACCAGAAGATTGCTATTCTCTGGGACAGGTTCTGCAACATGCGCATTAAACTAGGCGCATATGCCCTCAGAGTTATTGAAGCGGTCAAAAATGAAGCAGTACTGTTCAGAGTCCTGAGAAATTTCCCTTGACGGAAGAGATCTAGAACTTGTGCAGCGAGAGTACCACAGTGAGGCTTCATGGACTTCAAAGGCCATGGTTGGTGAAGTGACATTCCTATGCATCATTGCAGCCATTTCTTAGCATTGTAAAATAACACTTCCTGAATTGCTCCTCAACATTTCTTTGCTTGTCAAGTGGCAAGAAATCTAACATGGAACCCACATGGTGTCATTCTTTGAGACTGTCCTTGCATACTAACTCTAACTTGATTTAGAGTTTTCCTTGAAGTGCATTTTTATGCGAAGTGTTAGGATAGTAGCTCATAGGCGTCAGTCTTGGGGTGGTTAGCTAAACTTATTTCGGGACCTGGTAATGCTGATACTCGCTGTGGTAATTTGATTTTGCCAATGCTTTATTACAATAATTATTGTTTGACTGTAATGCTAAATACTCGGCTATTATAACACATTTTGGAATAATCATGAATGCTCTTTAGTGTTGGACCTTGTATTATAGTGGGTTATAACGGGAGTGATGTGTATTTCTGTAACCGTGGTAGGCATTTTACATTTAGAAATGTGTCACCACCTAGTGATGGCATTTACCGTTTACACTCCAAAACATACAACTGCACTCTGTGGGTTAATGTTGGGAAGGGGATGGTTGTGGGAACTGGAAAACACCAATTCAATGCCTCATCAGGGGTCATAGGTGCTTTATAAATACCATTTCCATATATAGATATAATTACAATTTGGCAAAAAAGTAGGTCTTGGTCTAGAATGCATGCTTTTTTTTTAAATGGTGTAAATCCGTTCAGTAGTTGCTGAGAAATTAAAAAAATATATACATCGATAACTGAGCACCGAGGAGGATTCGCGAACCCTCCCGGGCACGAGTTTCACTCTGATTGGCTATCAACACTCCAAACCAAGAAGTGTTGGGAGCCATCTTGTGACTTGGTAACCGAGTCACAAGCAAAAGGGGAAAAAAAGATGAAAAACAAGAAAAGGGAGCAGGGTAGAAACACCCTGACCCCCTAGGCCTGCTCAGGGGGTCGCAAAAAAGCATTTTTTTTAAGCATCAGAATTTGTGCTGGGTGCACGAATCCTGCTGAAAAAATAAAAAATAATAAAAGCGCGGACTCCGATTTTGGGTTGCATTTGAAGTCTGTCCCCCTCATTTAGAGTGTGTGTGGTGGCCGGCCGACTGTCAAAGGAGCGAAGGTGATAACCGTCCACCACATTTAGACATCTCCATAACCTAGCAATATCTAAGCCTTCAGATAAGCCACAGCTGCTCCTCTGGAAGTACTGAAAATGTGCTCAGTGGCCTCCATGTTTCACACAGAACTCATCAAATTGTTTGAAAAACTAAATATCTGCCCATTTCATTTAATAATACTGCTCCGCTTTGCCTGGTATCGCCGCTTTTGCCAGATTGTGCCCCCCCGACCCCGTCCTGCATGTTATCGTGCCATTTGTTGTGCCTCTCCTGCTCCCCCACGGCCCCTCCCCCGCAGCCCTCCGGCATCCCCAGACCTCGCAACCCCGCCTCCCAGCTGCTCCTCCCTCGCTCCGCCCCCTCCACGATCCATTTATGACAGATGCCTTTACGCGCAGCGTTCATCGCAGCGGGCGCGCAATATGCGCGCCGAAGGTGCGCCAAAGGTAAGCCCGTCTACGCCAGTCCGCGCCTGGACCGCGCCCAGCGCCATACCCCCTGGCCCCCGCCAAATGAACTCCACCCGCTTAACTTACCACGCCGCAACCCTCTATGCACTCAACACCGACCGACTCCCCAACTGTCACCAAGCCGCCCCAGGACGCACCCATGGACCCTTCACCTGTCAATCCTGCAAGTTTTGCTGCATCAAGACCTACACTACGCCCACTAACGCCAAACGGAGCCCTGACAATAACCACCTGAAATGCATCCTGCTCAACACCCGCTCGGTCCACAGACACGGCATTGAACTATGGAACCTACTGGACACCACAACGCCGGACGTCGCCTTTCTCACAGAAACCTGGATGAACACCGCATCAGCGCCCGACATCGCCATAGCCATCCCGGACGGCTACAAGATCATCGGAAAGGACCGCATCAACCAAACAGGAGGAGGCATCGCCATTGTCCACAAGAACACCATCTGTATCACAACCAGCTCCGATGACACCTTCACCGCCGCCGAACACCTCCACTTCCAGATACACACCGACCCCAAGACCACACTAAGAGGCACCCTCATCAACAGACCACCAGGACCCCGCACACAATTCATCGAAGTGATCACTGACTTTATCAGCCCCCACGCCCTCCCCTCCGAGGACTACATTCTCCTAGGGGACCTCAACTTCCATCTGGAAAAGAATAACGACAGCAACACCACCACCCTGCTGGACAACCTCTCCAATCTGGGACTCAAACAACTGGTAAACACCCCCACCCACCACGCCGGACACACGCTTGACCCAATCTTCTCCTCCAGCAAGCACATCTCCTTCATTCACGCCACAGGACTCCACTGGACGGACCACAGCTGCATCCAATTCAACTTCAGAAAGACCACAACCCACCACCACCCACAACAAGTCCCACGCAGAAACTGGAACAAAATTACCACCGACCAGCTCATCACATCGCTACACCAAAACCCTCCCGCCAGACCATCGGACCCAAACCAAGCAGCCATCAATCTTGCACAATGGATCACCCACTGCGCCGACGAATTAGCATCCCTGAAAAACCATCACAACAAACCAGGTAGCAAAAAGGCCTCCTGGTTCAATGACGACCTCAAGAACTCCAAAAAGAACTGCCGCACCCTCGAAAAAGCCTGGCGAAAAAACCCAACCACAGACAACATGACCGCCCTCAAGAACGCCACACGTAAACACAACCAGCTGATCCGATCCACCAAGAAATTAGCATTCAAGGATCGACTCGACAACAACGCCCACAACAGCAAGGAACTCTTCAGCATCGTCAAAGAGCTAACCAATCCCAGCGCCGGCTCTAACGACATCACTCCCTCTCAAGACCTCTGCAACTCTCTAGCCTCATTCTTCCACAGTAAAATCGCTGACATACATAACAGCTTTGGCGACCAGTCCACCGCCCTCACCACCACCGAACTGAAGCCCCCCACCACCACCCTTGACGCCTGGGACCCAATCAGCACCGAAGACACCATCCGCTTGATGAACTCCATTCACTCCGGATCACCAACCGACCCATGCCCCCACCACATCTTCAACAAGGCCGATTCCATCATCGCACCCCATCTCCGGGATATCATCAACTGCTTCCTCAACACCGCTATCTTCCCAGAAAGCTGGAAACATACCGAACTCAGTGCTCTACTGAAGAAACCCACAGCAGACCCGACTGAACTTAAAAACTACCGCCCCTTCTCGCTCCTCCCTTTCCCTGCCAAGGTCATAGAGAAGACCGTCAACAATCAGCTTGCAGCCTTCCTCGATTCTAACGGCTCCCTCGACCCCTCACAGTCCGGCTTACGAGCCAAACACAGCACCGAGACCGCCCTCATCGCAGCCACAGACGATATCCGAACACTTCTCGACAACGGGGAAACAGCGGCCCTCATCCTCCTGGACCTCTCCGCAGCGGTTGACACGGTCTGTCATAGCACCCTTGTACAACGCCTCAAAAACGTCGGGATACAAGGAAAAGCACTGGACTGGATCATCTCGTTTCTCGCCGGAAGAACCCAGAGAGTACGCCTCCCCCTTTCAGGTCAGAGGCCACCGAAGTTATCTGCGGCGTACCACAAGGATCATCGCTCAGTCCCACCCTCTTCAACGTCTACATGAGCCCCCTCGCATCCATCGCACGCCAACACAACCTCAACATCATAACCTACGCTGACGACACCCAGCTGATCCTCTCCCTCACCAAAGATCCAAACACCGCTAAAACTAACCTACACGAAGGGATGAAAGACGTTGCCGAGTGGATGAAGAACAGCCGCTTAAAACTGAATTCCGATAAGACGGAAATCCTCATCCTAGGATCATCACCCTCCGCATGGGACGACTCATGGTGGTCACCGGCCCTGGGCAGTGCACCCAAACCAACAGACCATGCTCGCAACCTGCGATTCATTCTAGACTCCTCCCTCTCGATGACCAGACAAGTCAATGCCGTCTCATCATCATGCTTTAACATCTTACGTATGCTCAGAAAGATCTTCCGCTGGATCCCCACCGAAACAAGAAAGACGGTCACCCAAGCACTTGTCACAAGCCGACTGGACTACGGAAACACCCTCTACGCCGAAACAATAGCCCAATTACAGAATAAACTCCAACGCATTCAGAACGCCTCCGCCCAACTTATCCTAGACATACCCCGTCACAACCACATATCCGGTCACCTAAGAGACCTTCACTGGCTCCCAGTCAACAAGAAAATAACGTTCCGTCTCCTCACCCACGCACACAAAGCCCTATACGACCTGGGACCCAAATACCTCAACACGCGCCTGACCTTCTACATCCCCACCCGCCAACTTCGATCGTCCAATCAAGCCCTCACCGCGATGCCACGCATCCGAAGAGCCACCATGGGAGGAAGATCCTTCTCCTACTTAGCGGCCAAAACCTGGAACTCTCTCCCCACCCACCTCCGCCTTACACAGAACCACCTCTCTTTCAGAAAACAACTCAAAACTTGGCTATTTGATAAGTAACGAACACCCCCACCCCCCTCCCTCAAGCGCCTTGAGACCCTCTGGGTGAGTAGTGCGCTATACAATTTTTTTTTACTTGACTTGACTAAATAACTAGTGACTTTCACAGCCTGGGAGTTTTTTTACGAGGGAGCGGTGTTGACTTTTTGTTTATTTAGGGCTGGCGTTAGCCAAGACATTTTTGTTTTACAAAGTGATATGCATAATACACTTACTTAATGGGGCTTTCCGCCAGCTCTATTCATCCATTGGTCTACTGTTGTGTCAGTAACATTTTGCTTCCTCCCTTTACAGCATACAGCATGGGGCAGTGGGGCAGCCTACTTCAGCCACTGGTTAATGATGCTTTGAGTGACTGCATTTAGTCCTTTCACAAGGAGCACATCTGCACACAAGGAAGTTTCCTACAGTCCCAGTGTTTATGTTTTTACGTTAGCATTAGGTCTCAGCCTTACGTGAGCAGCGCATGAGCTGCTCTTGTCCTACGAGGGTTTGTTGCACTTGAAACGATTCCAGAAGTCATCTTGCGGCTCTGCCTCCAATTTTCCTTGGTGCATGTCGTTTTGCGTCACGGCTGGTGCAAAACACAGTGTAATGATTGCACCGGAGGCAATCATTACACTGAGGGTTACCACCATGTCCCCTTTTGGCCCCGCCCACCGGGATCCGATCGTTTACTTGCGGAGGGACACGGCCTCATTCAATTACTCTATAAGCACTATTTACATGTAAGCATGTCGAGAAAAACACAAGCGAGTCAAACACTTCTTTCCGTGTCATCTTTTGGCTCGTGGAAAAGCGAGCGCGCCTAGCTCCGAAGTGCCTATGTGTCAACTTCTCTGCTGTGGATATGGAAAAATTGCCTTGGGTTCATTAATTCGGGGAAGAGGTTTGACCAGCGAAGTAACACTGAGCAGAAAATGAGCTTGCGAAAGTGAATTGGCTTGCCCGTCTGGTGGTGGGCCCTTTACTGGCAGACAGGGGACATCCCAGGGGAGGCTGAGCTACCGCCACGGCGACTTGACGAAAGAGGTAAGTGATTGAGGAGGGCTCTACGAGGTTTGCGTGGAGAGACCCCACACCTTAGAAGCTGTCTGCAAACAGTAAGGGCAGATCTGAGCTGTTCGGAGGATGGATAGCAGTACGGAAAGAGATACGATTCTGGCTGGTCCTCTGGGGTGCCCGCTGACGTCACGGCAGGGCAGCTGTGGGAACCAGCCACAGGTGCTGTCTACTTTGGCCGGCGCGAGGAGGGCATTTGCAAGGAGTGATGTGACCAGTTGCGGTCGGTGGTGGGAGTAGCTGCCGGGCGGTGAGGTGGAGAGCGGGAGGGGCAGGGTGGGGGGTAGTAAACTATGGATTACGGAGGATTACAGGTAAGTAAGCATATAAATAAATTAAATGAATTTCGTTGCGTGCTCTGCATCCCCAAATGTCGGGCGCCCCCGTACCGTATTTTATATCACTGGGAGAAAAAAGGGCTGGAGTGCATCTTATTGTTTGTTTTTCTCCCCTTTCTTCGCACATCTTGGGTCTGATTTGAAAAGAAAGGGTGGGAGCAGCAAGGGTGTGGCTATTGAACAGAAAACCTATTTTGTCCCAAGAATCATGAAACACAGTAGACACCCCCGTCGAGCAGTGTGTTGTTTCTGGAAGGGGATTTCCAGTTATAGTCCAGCCCTCTTTTATAAGAGCCAACCCCCTCGAGAGCAGGTCATCAAACTCTAGTTTGAGATGAAAACCACTGGACTCGAAGCACTCACCTCGATTCCTATCAAATATATTATCCTTTTGTACGGTGCAATTCGTGTTTCACTGATGTGCATTTTTGTTTACATTTCCCTTTTTGCTCGGCTGCAGCGCAGACTTCTCAGTTGTAGGGGTTTGCTAAAGCAGCCATGACCGCGGGTTCCTTGCAGGGGCCCTAGTGCAGGGAACGGAGTTGCCCCCTACTGCTATTTGAACTATAAAATACATCAATCATCAGGGTGGAGAAGCCGCTCTGCACCCCGGTGCCACTGCACCTGCTGCACCAGTGGACGTTACGTTGCTGAGCCTAACATGGCCTGACATGTCCTGCTGCGACTGGAGGAGGCTGGCAGCACCCTGGCTTCACCCTGGACTGGCTGAGAGCCAAGGCGACTGCAGCTCCCTGAGCCGCCCTCTCTCACACCGTTGCTAGAATCCAGCCCTACGGGTTAAAACTTTTCCATACCCAGGCCTGCAAGAGAGACAGGAAAATATTTTCGTTCAATGCAAATTAACAACGCTTCCGAAAAGGTATGTGGATATTCAATATTTTTCCTCTGACCTATGGAAAATACCGGCCGGAAAGAAAGCAGGCGATAGGAGTGTTGGTGAAGGGGCATTCCTACCTAATACGCTGTCTATTCTGTATATGTTTTATAGTTTTTCAAGGTCATCTGGTCAATTATTAAAAAAACAGTGGGGCATATTATCAAGCACAGCGTTATAATTATCGCCGCTTTAGTGGCAGAAAACTGCCGCCGCTAAAGTGGCGATAATGGGCTTGATAATATGCCCTTGTTAATTACCATAGAAGCCCAGGTTCACACCAGAACCTGGGCTTCTATGGGAATTCTCAAGGACATATTATCAAGCCCCTTATCGCCGCTTTAGCGGCAGTTTCCTGCCGATAAAAGCGGCGATAATGTATCACCCTTTCTTGATATTATGGCCCCGGATTTTTAAAATCTACCCCTATAGTCTAGTTTTAAATCTGGTCACTTGTTTGAGATGAGAGCTGTGCGCTGGGTGCAGTTGAACCACCCTCTCTGCTGCACTCACTGATGACATGAAACCTGGCCACAAATGTAAAGAGAGGCACACTCTGCATATTGCATCAAGGTAGTCTGAATGAGGCGCATTCTTTGCACAACTTGCAAGGGGCCTCCTGTCCTAAGTGTCACCATGACTACACTAACACTAAATTGCCCCAAGTGAGGTTTTGTCAACAAAGCACTTGCCTGAAGTTATGATTGGCAATAAAACCCACTCTGACTCATTGTATCGTTATGAGCGGGGGGGCATTAACATATTGACTCTGGCCGGGGTAGGGCAATGGAGAGAGGATCTGTTTGGTCGGGACTACATGCCTTTTATTGGGCTTATGGCACATGTGTTTGATGAATAAAACCCAGACTTGCCTCAGCCCTTCTTGAACAATAACCAGCGCAACCACTACAATTATTACACCCCTTGCCAATCGGGCAAACAAAAGCAAAATAAACATTTCCACAGTGTCCCTGAGAGGCATCTTTGTGCCCGGGGTCTCAGCCCAGTCTGCGCGGGGCAGTAAAGGGGGGTGGTTAGTGGTATTAGGACTCCTTTCCAGATTGCCTTGGCTCAGTTCCAGCTGTTCCACTGGTCAGGGACTGACCTCCACATCTGGAGCTGTCTCCGCCTCTTCTTTGACTCTCATGCTCTCATGCTCACACTTTGATCATTCACATTGGTAACAAACACCTCTGGAGTGGACTGGAAGCGAGTTTGCCTTTGACTCGAAATGCCTGATGACTGGCACATAACAGTTAAGGCTGATGAATGACGTCAATTCCTGTGACAGCTGCCAGTGCCTGTTTGCAGTCATCATAGCCACCGACTGAGGGTCAAAAGCTATTCTAAACTTCCTGCTTGACTGACTTTGACCAACACTGAGCCCTTCTCTATAAGGCTCATAGTCTTGACACCCTTTGATGTTATGTTATGTTATGTTATATTTAATTTGTGGAGTGCACAGCTACTTGGGAGTGTCCCGGCGCTAACGTCCAGAAAAAGGGAAAATGCCCGCACCACTGATTTAAAAGAGCAGAGTTTTAAGTTTCTTCCTAAACAGCAGTGGGTCTTGGATGCTCCTCATGGCAAAAGGCAACAAATTCCAAGCCAGACCCGCCCTGCGCACAAAGGAATTGCCTCCCAGACGCTGGTGTTTAAACTTCGGGGTCTGCATCAACAGAAGAGCAGAGGACCGAAGCAGTCTCCCTGGTACGTAGAAGGAAAATCTATTCTGCAGGTAGAATGGTCCGGTGCCATATAGGGCCGGTGCGCTATAGTAAGCATTTTAAATTTCAAGCGTGCTTCCACTAGAAGCCAGTGCAGGGCACGCAAATGTGGCCCAACGCTGTCCCTGGGAGACAGGCCCGCGATAAGTCTAACAGCAGAGTTTTGGACCACTTGTAATTTTTTTACCAGGGAGCCTGGGCCACCGACCAAAAGAGCATTGGCGTAGTCCAGACGGGATAGAATTAACCCCTCAAACAATTAGTGCCTCGCCCATGTAGACATCCTTATTACTAGCAAGCAAAGCACCACCACTCACCTTATTTGTTTATGGTGTGGTTTGTTGGGGTTTTCGTGACGTGTATGTGGACACTCTTCTTTGTTGAATCACTATTTGTGTCTGTTTGTTATATTTTCTCACTATTCTCAAGTCTGCACTATCTTTCTGTCAAGTGCACGTTTGTTTTTTCACAAATAGAGAGAGGCGCCGATGATGAGAAGTGGGTAAACCGGGAATTATTGACCGGGAACCCCCTCGGGTTGTTCTACCGTGAGGTACTCTCTCTATTCTTCACTACTTTTCTGTTGGTGAATGATTTGGTCCTGTGTGATGCATTGTTTTTAAGTGAAAAAAGTACATCCAGACCTTACTTTATATGTTATTGGACATATTCAAGGTAGGAGTGAGAATTTATATCCCTACCCGGTCTACGTTAAATAAGGATGTCTACATGGGCGAGGCACTAATTGTTTGAGGACTTTCTGAGTGGGGGGCTGCCTCGCACATCCCCATCCCCCTAAACCCCTCTTATTTATGCGGGATAGAATTAACGCATGGACCACAGTTGCTCTGGAGGTACTAGGCAGGAAAGGGAGGAGCTTCCTCAGACTCTTAAGCAAGCCAAAGCAGGTTTCAGAGAGTTTCTTCACTGGTTCACTGTGGAGTACTTCTCTGTCTCCTCTGTTGTTTAATTTGTATATTTCCCCCCTTATTTTTGCCCTTCAGCAGATGGACGTCACCATCTACAATTATGCTGACGATCTCCAATTGGTTTTTAATTTATCTTCTGCCCCAGAGTCCATTCACAACTTTCACTCTATTATGTTGTTCATCAGGGACTGGATGAGCTTTAACCATCTGAAGCTTAACCCCGACAAAACCGAGCTGGTCTTGACGGGAGGCTCCTCCAGTCCCTGGTCCCCTCTTTTTTGGCCCTCTTCCCTGGGTCCCCCCCCTATTCCTTCTTTTTCGGTTAAAACCTTAGGGTTTACACTCAACGCGCACCTTACATTGCACTCCCAGATTAGTTCTGTTGTTTCCTCCTGTTTTCTCACTCTTCGCACTATCCGTAAGGTGTCCCGTTTCTTTTCTTTTTGTGCCCTCAAACTCATTCTGTCTGCGATGGTGATCTCCCGCTTGGACTATGGCAACGCCTTGTATAATGGTCTCCCTGCTTACCATCTTCGGAGACTTCAACTGGTGCAGAATCAGGCAGCTCGACTTGTTTACAATCTGTCCAAGTCCCATCATGTTACTCCACTGCTTAAAGCTCTGCACTGGTTGCCTATCCGGGAGCGTGCCTTGTTTAAGATGGGTTGCATCACCTTCCAGGCTAGGGCAGGGACAGCCCCCCACTTCATTTCCTCTGAGATCAAGGCATATTGTCCTAGCAGAGAGCTGCGTTCCTCTTCACAATCTTTTTTGGTTGTCCCCTGTTTTAAGAAGAAGAGGTCAGGTGGCGCAAAATTTTCCACGCTTGCGCCTACCTTCTGGAATGCCCTTCCTCCTTCCCTCAGATTCTCTACCCACTATTCAGAATTTCGCAAATCCTTAAAAACATTTCTGTTTACACAAGCTTTCTCACGCTAGCCGCCTGGTTCTTCACTTCCCCTTGGTCTGATGTCCTAGCGCCAAGAAACCGCGTGGTGTATGTGCGCTTTATAAGTATTTTAATTTCAATTTCAATTTCTTCACATGCGTTAAAAAGTTCAAATTTTCGTCAAACCAGACGCCAAGATTTTTTACGGCTCCAGTGCTTTCAGAGGGACATGGGAAGCCTGGCAGCCAGAACCTTTCTCTAAAATCCAGGGGAAAGGAGCTGAACAGTAGAACCTCGGACTTACCCTCATTGCATTTCAGCTGGGCCGAGGCCAACCAGTGAAAAACTGAAGAAAGACAGTGTTGGGCCGTCTCCACGGCGATCTCCCCCTTGGGCCAAGTAAACAGCAACTGTGTGTTGTTAGAAACGGGACCCCCGGCCGGCCAAGGCTCACGCCAAAGTCAGTCAGGGATCACCATTTCTAAAGTCAGGGCAAGGGAGTTACACACCAAGATAACCCCTGCTCACCCTCTAGGTATCGTGACGCGAGCAGCAAGGCTAATCTCGGAGGCGATGTGTAAAGCGTTTGCGCGCGCACCCAGCAACAACACCCAAGGCCCACCACAAGGGAAACTCCACACAAGGTTATATAAAAATAGCCTTTGTATTATAATAAAAACACATTAGATAAAACACACACTTTACAATGTGCCAACAGGCACGGGCAGAATTTACAAGGGATAATATACAGGACAGGGCCACCTGAAACAACGTCAGGGGTATGCACTTTTAGAATTAGCACTTATAGGTATAACACTTAGCACATAAACATGTAATGACTGTAGCACCAAAATAGTAAATGTAGCACACAACCAGTAACTACTGGTAAAGGGTAAATACCTCCTACGCAACACTAACCACTGTAGAAAAATCACGCAGGGAACTAGGACCTTATGATCAGGACCTATAGGAACATAAACAATCACCTAAGCAAGTCACATTTAGCAAAGGTAATAAAACATAAACAATCCTCTAAGCAGGTCACTTTTAGCAAAGGGGAAGAAACATAAAACAATCACCTAAGCAAGTCACATTTAGCAAAGGTAATAAAAAATAAAAAAAAATACCTCTAAGCAGGTCACTTTTAGCAAAGGGGAAGAAACATAAAACAATCACCTAAGCAAGTCACATTTAGCAAAGGTAATAAAACATAAACAATCCTCTAAGCAGGTCACTTTTAGCAAAGGTGAAGAAACATAAAACACCTTGCACATGAGGCATTAAAAGCATATTCAGAGGTGCAGGTAGAACATTTGTGCAGGAATCACATAAGCAAGTAAACCATAAATGCGCAGGGTGCACGTAGCACAACACTAGAACTGTCCCCCAGGTCAACTGGCCTCGCAAGGGCTGAAATGCCCTTAGTCCAAAATGTCAGGGCAGGCTGCGCAGGCAGCAAAGAACACAGACCTAAACGTGGCAACTGTCCACTAAGTGCTGGACAGTTGTAAAGCAATGATGGGCCAACGTTGGAGCCTCGTGGGCTCAAGAACAATGGTGGGGCGAAATACAGCGTGGGAGCCACGGGGCTCTAACCAACTGACGGTGTCCCCCCAAGAGCCTCTCAGGGCTCGCAAAACAAATACACTGGCACTTAAGAGCCTCTCTGGGCTCTCGAACAATGAATTGGCCCTCGAGCCTCTCTGGGCTCGTGAAGCAAAATGGTATCCTGAGCCTCTCGCAGGCTCTAGCACAAATAATGTGGGCTGTGAGCCTCTCTGGGCTCGTAGCAAAGAACTGGCACTTGAGCCTCTCTGGGCTCGTAAAGCAAAATGGCACCCGGAGCCTCTCGGGGCTCTAAATAAAGAAAATGCCCCCCTCGAGCCTCCATGGCTCTGACCAACAATGTGGGCAAGGTGGGAGCGGTGGGGTCCCTCACGGGGGACCCGTGGACACTGGGGGCGCCTTGAGCCTCTCTGGGCTCTCAGTGAATCAGAAAATGCCCCCTAGAACCTTGCTAGGCCATCAGCAAGAATGCGCCGGTGGTGGAGCCATGCAGGGCTCACAACAAACGATGCCCCTGAGCCTCTCCCTTCGCCCGGTTACACCCACCGGCCTCTGACGTCGCGCTGGGTCCCTGCGGCGTCTCTCTCTCTCAGGCAGCGCGGGGCTCCTCTTCACCACCGGGGCCCCGCCTGCACTCCCAGCCGCTTTCCTTCCGCGTCGGGGCTCTCCAGGGATCCGACGCGGCCGTACCCTTCTCGCTCCACGGCTATGGGGCGGGACTTCCGGTTTGGGCAACAATACTTCCGGGTCGTCGCAGGCAGCGCGGCGGCCCGGCGAGGGGGAAACAGCACGTCACGGCGGGCACCAGGTGCAGTATAATAAACCGGGGTGGGGACCCGGCAGAGCTGAAGATAAATAGAGGGCGAATATGCGGCGTGGGCAGCCGCGCCGAAAATTGGCAATTGAACACTCGGGTCAAACACCGGGTGGGCACCGGCCAAAGCAACCACAAGCAGGGTGGGCACCTGCACAGCAAGCAAAGCGCTCCCAGCGCTAGCAGAGAAAGTAAAGCGCTCCCCGCGCTAAAGAGAGCACAAAGTCCAGCAAAATTCTTTAAAGCAGGCAGGGGGGCAAGGCTGGGCCCAGAGCCAGCTCACTGGGTCTCCAGACAGGGAGACAATCCAAGTGGCGGTCCTCCTGGCCCCAGCAACAGCAGCAGCCCCCTCTGGCAGGATCCTGGAACAGAACAGAACCAATTGTAAGGGGACACAGCCCCTTCTCATACTCTAAAATCCTTTGTTTGTGGGTGCAGGGTGGGGGAGAAACCAGTCGCAGCTGGTTTTGGAGCACCCTTGATGGCTCAACCACCCCTTTCATTCACTAGAAAGGCTAGTGTCGTTAGACGCACCACAGGGGGCGGAGCCAGCATTGTGTAGGGAAAGCCCAGCCCCATTGAGGAACCAGGTGCAGCCCTCCCTCACATCACTAAGGCTGATCTCTCCACTCACTCCTGGGCAGACCCATCCAGACTTCCTGGAGCCAGGCTTGCCAGCCAGCACCAGCCAATCACGCTCCAGCACCCTCACTGCACACACACATCAATGTCTAGAAGTGGCACTTCCCCACTAGACACCTACACGCCGCACATACCATTGCGCAGCGTTCATTCTCACGAGTTCGCACATACCAAACTCGAACCAGGAACTAACATGGTCACACACATTCCCCATGCATTCCTATGGGAGGGCAGGCCAGCCTCACTACACGCACGCACTTTACTCTGGGACACAGGGAAAAAGTGCGCAGAGACCCAAAAATCACTACCACAGATCACATACTAAAAGCAAAAAAGATTAGGGGTGAACCTGCCAGAAGGGCCAAGTCCAACACAACCCCCTTCCAGCCAAAATGCAGGGCAGACCAATCACCATCGTGATGTACTTCCCTGCTTGGGGCGATAAAACACGGACGCGGGCCCGCAACTGCAGGGACACCCTCCTGTTTTACGCCACGGTGAACCCCTGGGGTTCCTTCTAAAACTACTGTAGGGACTAACTGGGCTACCCCACTGGTACTCTCCAGCTGTCCTCGGCCAGGACCAGGCCCTAGGCCACCCAGGTGCCACTGGTTCCTGCCTACTCACAGAGTGGGGGGTAGTAACCCCTAGCACATAGTAGCCATTCTCCACTCTTCCTGTCTGCAATACAAGGCCAGACTGCCACTGGTTCTCCAGCCTAGGGTTCAAGTTCAAGTTCAGAAATTTGTATAGCGCACTACTCACCCATAGGGTCTCAAGGCGCTTGTGGGAGGGGGTGCATTATATATCGAATAGCCATGTTTTAAGTTCCTTTCTGAAGGAAATGTGGTTCTGTGTGAGGCGGAGGTGAGAGGGGAGAGAGTTCCAGGTCTTGGCCGCCAGGTAGGAGAAGGATCTTCCTCCCATGGTGGATCTGTGGATGCGCGGAACTGCGGCAAGTGCTTGGTTGGAGGATCTTAGTTGGCGGGTTGGTGTGTAGAAGGACAGTCGTGTGTTGAGGCATTCGGGTCCTAGTTTGTAGAGGGCCTTGTGAGCGTGGGTGAGGAGACGGAATGTTATTCTCTTGTTGACGGGAAGCCAGTGGAGGTCTTTCAGGTGCCCGCTAATGTGAGCTTGGCGAGGGATGTCCAATATGAGTCTGGCCGATGCATTTTGGATGCGTTGGAGTTTTTTCTGTAATTTGGCTGTTGTTCCGGCGTAGAGGGTATTTCCATAGTCCAGTCGGCTAGTGACCAGTGCGTGGGTGACCGTCTTTCTTGTTTCGGTGGGGATCCAGCGGAAGATTTTTTTGAGCATACGGAGTACGTTGAAGCAAGAGGATGAAACTGCGTTAACTTGTCTGGTCATCGAGAGGGAGGAGTCTAGGATGAAGCCCAGGTTGCGTGCGTGGTCTGTGGGTATGGGTGCTGTGCCCAGGGCCGATGGCCACCAAGAGTCGTCCCAGGCAGAGGGTGCAGATCCTAGGATGAGAACTTCCGTTTTGTCTGAGTTCAGTTGTAGGCGGCTGTTTTTCATCCATTCGGCTACTTCTTTCATGCCTTCATGAAGATTGGTTTTGGCAGTGTTAGGGTCTTTGGTGAGGGAAAGGATCAGCTGAGTGTCGTCAGCGTAGGAGATGATGTTAAGGTTGTGTTGTCGCGCGATGGATGCGAGGGGACTCATGTAAACGTTGAAGAGGGTGGGGCTGAGTGATGATCCTTGTGGGACTCCGCAGATGACTTCAGTGGCCTCTGATTTGAATGGGGGGAGTCGGACTCTCTGGGTTCTCTCGGCGAGGAACGAGATGATCCAGTCCAAGGCTTTTCCTTGTACTCCGACGTTGTTGAGGCATTGTATGAGGGTGCTATGACAGACTGTGTCGAAGGCGGCGGAGAGGTCGAGTAGGATGAGGGCAGCTGTTTCTCCATTGTCCAGTAGCGTTCGGATGTCATCAGTCGCTGCAATGAGGGCGGTTTCGGTGCTGTGTTTGGCTCGAAAGCCGGACTGTGAGGGGTCGAGGGAGTTGATGGATTCAAGGAAGGCGGCGAGCTGGCTATTGACGGCTTTCTCAATGACTTTATTTACAACAAGGGGTGGTGATGGACAGTCTCTGAATTAAGCAGAGTACTCTCACCCAGTCAAGAGATCAGGGCTAGATCCAACACCGTTTTTTAGCTCATTGCACCATCCCAGTTTCAGAACCTGGCTGTATGCAAATTAGTCTGTCCCTGGCCCAGTGCATCATGGGAACAGGGCAGACCAGACTACAAAAGCCAATTCTTACACTGGGAAGGAAACAAGCTTCCGGGGACCGGTTTCTGGCATTACAGCTGTCTTCGGCCCGGCTTGCTTGAATCCTGATGGTGCAATGAGCAAGGGACTCACATCTGAGTATACCCTTCCACGCTTAGGGTGGACAAAATTATTTACAACAAGGGGTGGTGATGGACAGAGTCTCTGAATTAAGCAGAGTACTCTCACCCAGTCAAGAGATCAGGGCTAGATCCAACACCGTTTTTTAGCTCATTGCACCATCCCAGTTTCAGAACCTGGCTGTATGCAAATTAGTCTGTCCCTGGCCCAGTGCATCATGGGAACAGGGCAGACCAGACTACAAAAGCCAATTCTTACACTGGGAAGGAAACAAGCTTCCGGGGACCGGTTTCTGGCATTACAGCCGTCTTCGGCCCGGCTTGCTTGAATCCTGATGGTGCAATGAGCAAGGGACTCACATCTGAGTATACCCTTCCACGCTTAGGGTGGACAAAATTATTTACAACAAGGGGTGGTGATGGACAGAGTCTCTGAATTAAGCAGAGTACTCTCACCCAGTCAAGAGATCAGGACTAGATCCAACACCGTTTTTTAGCTCATTGCACCATCCCAGTTTCAGAACCTGGCTGTATGCAAATTAGTCTGTCCCTGGCCCAGTGCATCATGGGAACAGGGCAGACCAGACTACAAAAGCCAATTCTTACACTGGGAAGGAAACAAGCTTCCGGGGACCGGTTTCTGGCATTACAGCCGTCTTCAGCCCGGCTTGCTTGAATCCTGATGGTGCAATGAGCAAGGGACTCACATCTGAGTATACCCTTCCACGCTTAGGGTGGACAAAATTATTTATAACAAGGGGTGGTGATGGACAGAGTCTCTGAATTAAGCAGAGTACTCTCACCCAGTCAAGAGATCAGGGCTAGATCCAACACCGTTTTTAGCTCATTGCACCATCCCAGTTTCAGAACCTGGCTGTATGCAAATTAGTCTGTCCCTGGCCCAGTGCATCATGGGAACAGGGCAGACCAGACTACAAAAGCCAATTCTTACACTGGGAAGGAAACAAGCTTCCGGGGACCGGTTTCTGGCATTACAGCCGTCTACGGCCCGGCTTGCTTGTATTCCTGATGGTGCAATGAGCAAGGGACTCACATCTGAGTATACCCTTCCACGCTTAGGGTGGACAAAATTATTTACAACAAGGGGTGGTGATGGACAGAGTCTCTGAATTAAGCAGAGTACTCTCACCCAGTCAAGAGATCAGGGCTAGATCCAACACCGTTTTTTAGCTCATTGCACCATCCCAGTTTCAGAACCTGGCTGTTTGCTAATTAGTCTGTCCCTGGCCCAGTGCATCATGGGAACAGGGCAGACCAGACTACAAAAGCCAATTCTTACACTGGGAAGGAAACAAGCTTCCGGGGACCGGTTTCTGGCATTACAGCCGTCTTCGGCCCGGCTTGCTTGAATCCTGATGGTGCAATGAGCAAGGGACTCACATCTGAGTATACCCTTCCACGCTTAGGGTGGACAAAATTATTTACAACAAGGGGTGGTGATGGACAGAGTCTCTGAATTAAGCAGAGTACTCTCACCCAGTCAAGAGATCAGGGCTAGATCCAACACCGTTTTTTAGCTCATTGCACCATCCCAGTTTCAGAACCTGGCTGTATGCAAATTAGTCTGTCCCTGGTCCAGTGCATCATGGGAACAGGGCAGACCAGACTCCAAAAGCCAATTCTTACACTGGGAAGGAAACAAGCTTCCGGGGACCGGTTTCTGGCATTACAGCCGTCTTCGGCCCGGCTTGCTTGAATCCTGATGGTGCAATGAGCAAGGGACTCACATCTGAGTATACCCTTCCACGCTTAGGGTGGACAAAATTATTTACAACAAGGGGTGGTGATGGACAGAGTCTCTGAATTAAGAAGAGTACTCTCACCCAGTCAAGAGATCAGGGCTAGATCCAACACCGTTTTTTAGCTCATTGCACCATCCCAGTTTCAGAACCTGGCTGTATGCAAATTAGTCTGTCCCTGGCCCAGTGCATCATGGGAACAGGGCAGACCAGACTACAAAAGCCAATTCTTACACTGGGAAGGAAACAAGCTTCCGGGGACCGGTTTCTGGCATTACAGCCGTCTTCGGCCCGGCTTGCTTGAATCCTGATGGTGCAATGAGCAAGGGACTCACATCTGAGTATACCCTTCCACGCTTAGGGTGGACAAAATTATTTACAACAAGGGGTGGTGATGGACAGAGTCTCTGAATTAAGCAGAGTACTCTCACCCAGTCAAGAGATCAGGGCTAGATCCAACACCGTTTTTTAGCTCATTGCACCATCCCAGTTTCAGAACCTGGCTGTATGCAAATTAGTCTGTCCCTGGCCCAGTGCATCATGGGAACAGGGCAGACCAGACTACAAAAGCCAATTCTTACACTGGGAAGGAAACAAGCTTCCGGGGACCGGTTTCTGGCATTACAGCCGTCTTCGGCCCGGCTTGCTTGAATTCCTGATGGTGCAATGAGCAAGGGACTCACATCTGAGTATACCCTTCCACGCTTGGGGTGGACAAAATTATTTACAACAAGGGGTGGTGATGGACAGAGTCTCTGAATTAAGCAGAGTACTCTCACCCAGTCAAGAGATCAGGGCTAGATCCAACACCGTTTTTTAGCTCATTGCACCATCCCAGTTTCAGAACCTGGCTGTATGCTAATTAGTCTGTCCCTGGCCCAGTGCATCATGGGAACAGGGCAGACCAGACTACAAAAGCCAATTCTTACACTGGGAAGGAAACAAGCTTCCGGGGACCGGTTTCTGGCATTACAGCCGTCTTCGGCCCGGCTTGCTTGAATCCTGATGGTGCAATGAGCAAGGGACTCACATCTGAGTATACCCTTCCACGCTTAGGGTGGACAAAATTATTTACAACAAGGGGTGGTGATGGACAGAGTCTCTGAATTAAGCAGAGTACTCTCACCCAGTCAAGAGATCAGGACTAGATCCAACACCGTTTTTTAGCTCATTGCACCATCCCAGTTTCAGAACCTGGCTGTATGCAAATTAGTCTGTCCCTGGTCCAGTGCATCATGGGAACAGGGCAGACCAGACTACAAAAGGCAATTCTTACACTGGGAAGGAAACAAGCTTCCGGGGACCGGTTTCTGGCATTACAGCCGTCTTCGGCCCGGCTTGCTTGAATCCTGATGGTGCAATGAGCAAGGGACTCACATCTGAGTATACCCTTACACGCTTAGGGTGGACAAAATTATTTACAACAAGGGGTGGTGATGGACAGAGTCTCTGAATTAAGCAGAGTACTCTCACCCAGTCAAGAGATCAGGGCTAGATCCAACACCGTTTTTTAGCTCATTGCACCATCCCAGTTTCAGAACCTGGCTGTATGCAAATTAGTCTGTCCCTGGTCCAGTGCATCATGGGAACAGGGCAGACCAGACTACAAAAGGCAATTCTTACACTGGGAAGGAAACAAGCTTCCGGGGACCGGTTTCTGGCATTACAGCCGTCTTCGGCCCGGCTTGCTTGAATCCTGATGGTGCAATGAGCAAGGGACTCACATCTGAGTATACCCGTCCACGCTTAGGGTGGACAAAATTATTTACAACAAGGGGTGGTGATGGACAGAGTCTCTGAATTAAGCAGAGTACTCTCACCCAGTCAAGAGATCAGGGCTAGATCCAACACCGTTTTTTAGCTCATTGCACCATCCCAGTTTCAGAACCTGGCTGTATGCAAATTAGTCTGTCCCTGGCCCAGTGCATCATGGGAACAGGGCAGACCAGACTCCAAAAGCCAATTCTTACACTGGGAAGGAAACAAGCTTCCGGGGACCGGTTTCTGGCATTACAGCCGTCTTCGGCCCGGCTTGCTTGAATCCTGATGGTGCAATGAGCAAGGGACTCACATCTGAGTATACCCTTCCACGCTTAGGGTGGACAAAATTATTTACAACAAGGGGTGGTGATGGACAGAGTCTCTGAATTAAGCAGAGTACTCTCACCCAGTCAAGAGATCAGGGCTAGATCCAACACCGTTTTTTAGCTCATTGCACCATCCCAGTTTCAGAACCTGGCTGTATGCAAATTAGTCTGTCCCTGGCCCAGTGCATCATGGGAACAGGGCAGACCAGAATACAAAAGCCAATTCTTACACTGGGAAGGAAACAAGCTTCCGGGGACCGGTTTCTGGCATTACAGCCGTCTTCAGCCCGGGTTGCTTGAATCCTGATGGTGCAATGAGCAAGGGACTCACATCTGAGTATACCCTTCCACGCTTAGGGTGGACAAAATTATTTACAACAAGGGGTGGTGATGGACAGAGTCTCTGAATTAAGCAGAGTACTCTCACCCAGTCAAGAGATCAGGGCTAGATCCAACACCGTTTTTTAGCTCATTGCACCATCCCAGTTTCAGAACCTGGCTGTATGCAAATTAGTCTGTCCCTGGCCCAGTGCATCATGGGAACAGGGCAGACCAGACTACAAAAGCCAATTCTTACACTGGGAAGGAAACAAGCTTCCGGGGACCGGTTTCTGGCATTACAGCCGTCTTCGGCCCGGCTTGCTTGAATTCCTGATGGTGCAATGAGCAAGGGACTCACATCTGAGTATACCCTTCCACGCTTAGGGTGGACAAAATTATTTACAACAAGGGGTGGTGATGGACAGAGTCTCTGAATTAAGCAGAGTACTCTCACCCAGTCAAGAGATCAGGGCTAGATCCAACACCGTTTTTTAGCTCATTGCACCATCCCAGTTTCAGAACCTGGCTGTATGCTAATTAGTCTGTCCCTGGCCCAGTGCATCATGGGAACAGGGCAGACCAGACTACAAAAGCCAATTCTTACACTGGGAAGGAAACAAGCTTCCGGGGACCGGTTTCTGGCATTACAGCCGTCTTCGGCCCGGCTTGCTTGAATCCTGATGGTGCAATGAGCAAGGGACTCACATCTGAGTATACCCTTCCACGCTTAGGGTGGACAAAATTATTTACAACAAGGGGTGGTGATGGACAGAGTCTCTGAATTAAGCAGAGTACTCTCACCCAGTCAAGAGATCAGGGCTAGATCCAACACCGTTTTTTAGCTCATTGCACCATCCCAGTTTCAGAACCTGGCTGTATGCAAATTAGTCTGTCCCTGGTCCAGTGCATCATGGGAACAGGGCAGACCAGACTACAAAAGGCAATTCTTACACTGGGAAGGAAACAAGCTTCCGGGGACCGGTTTCTGGCATTACAGCCGTCTTCGGCCCGGCTTGCTTGAATCCTGATGGTGCAATGAGCAAGGGACTCACATCTGAGTATACCCTTCCACGCTTAGGGTGGACAAAATTATTTACAACAAGGGGTGGTGATGGACAGAGTCTCTGAATTAAGCAGAGTACTCTCACCCAGTCAAGAGATCAGGGCTAGATCCAACACCGTTTTTTAGCTCATTGCACCATCACAGTTTCAGAACCTGGCTGTATGCAAATTAGTCTGTCCCTGGCCCAGTGCATCATGGGAACAGGGCAGACCAGACTACAAAAGCCAATTCTTACACTGGGAAGGAAACAAGCTTCCGGGGACCGGTTTCTGGCATTACAGCCGTCTTCGGCCCGGCTTGCTTGAATCCTGATGGTGCAATGAGCAAGGGACTCACGTCTGAGTATACCCTTCCACGCTTAGGGTGGACAAAATTATTTACAACAAGGGGTGGTGATGGACAGAGTCTCTGAATTAAGCAGAATACTCTCACCCAGTCAAGAGATCAGGGCTAGATCCAACACCGTTTTTTAGCTCATTGCACCATCCCAGTTTCAGAACCTGGCTGTATGCAAATTAGTCTGTCCCTGGCCCAGTGCATCATGGGAACAGGGCAGACCAGACTACAAAAGCCAATTCTTACACTGGGAAGGAAACAAGCTTCCGGGGACCGGTTTCTGGCATTACAGCCGTCTTCGGCCCGGCTTGCTTGAATCCTGATGGTGCAATGAGCAAGGGACTCACATCTGAGTATACCCTTCCACGCTTAGGGTGGACAAAATTATTTACAACAAGGGGTGGTGATGGACAGAGTCTCTGAATTAAGCAGAGTACTCTCACCCAGTCAAGAGATCAGGGCTAGATCCAACACCGTTTTTTAGCTCATTGCACCATCCCAGTTTCAGAACCTGGCTGTATGCAAATTAGTCTGTTCCTGTCCCAGTGCATGTTTGGAACAGGGCAAACCAAACTACAAAAGCCAATTCTTACACTGGGAAGGAAACAAGCTTCCGGGGACCGGTTTCTGGCATTACAGCCGTCTTCGGCCCGGCTTGCTTGAATCCTGATGGTGCAATGAGCAAGGGACTCATGTCTGAGTATACCCTTCCACGCTTAGGGTGGACAAATTTATTTACAACAAGGGGTGGTGAGGGACAGAGGTTTTGGTTGAGCGATGTGAGGAGTTGGTCGGTGGTGATTTTGTTCCAGTTTCTTCGATTAATAGCTTGTGGGGGGTTGTGAGTCTTGGTAGTTTTGTAGCTGAAGTGAACACAGCTGTGGTCCGTCCAATGGAGAGCTGTGGTATGATTGAAGGAGATATGTTTGCTGGAGGTGAAGATAGGGTCGAGCGTGTGTCCGGCTAAGTGGGTGGGGGTGTCAACAAGTTGTTTGAGTCCGAGATTGGCCAGGTTGTCCAGAAGGGTGGTGGTGTTGCTGTTGTTTTTCTTTTCTAGGTGGAAATTGAAGTCCCCCAGTAGAATGTAGTTTTCGGAGGGGAGGGCTTGTGGGCTGATTAAGTCAGTGATGTCTTCGCTGAATTGTTTACGGGTTCCTGGTGGTCCTAAGTGTGGTCCTGGGGTCGGTGTAGATCTGGAAGTGGAGGTGTTCGGCGGTTGCGAGGTAGTCGTCGCAGCTGGTCGTGATTCTGATGGTGTTCTTATGGACGATGGCGATGCCTCCTGTTTGGTCGGCACGGTCTTTTCGGATGATCTTGTACGCGTCCGGAATGGCGATGGCGACATCGGGTGCTGATGATGCGTTCATCCAGGTTTCGGTAAGGAAGGCGATGTCCGGTGACGCAGTGTCGAGTAGGTCCCAGAGTTCTGTGGCGTGTTTGTGGATCGAGCGGGTGTTTAGCAGGATGCATTTCAGGTGGTTAGAGTCGGAGCTGTTTTTCGAGGTCGTGGATTTGGTGTGGGTTTTGATGCGGACGAACTTGCAGGAGTGGCAGGCGAATGGACCGTGGGTGCGTCCTGGGGCAGCCTCGTAGCATTGTGGTGTGCGTCCGGGGTTAAGGGCTAGGAGGGTGGTAGCGTCATAAGTAATGCGGGAGGAGTGCTGTTTACGGGGGCCAGGGGGTCTGGCGCTGGGCGCGGTCCAGGCGCGGATGGGCGCAGACGGGCTTACCTTTGGCGCACCTTCGGCGCGATCGCTGCGCGTGAACGCTGCGCGCGACGGCATCTGTCATAAGTGGGTGGGGAGGGGGGAGGGGCGAGGGAGGATTAGATGGGAGGCGGGTGCGTGGTGGAGGGGGCGGGCTCAGGGCAAAACAACAACACAGCAAATGGCGGCAATAACGCGAGTGCAGACCGGGTTGGAGGAAAGTGCAGAGGTTTTTACCAAAAAGATTAAAACAGTGAACAAATGCAGGTTTTAAGCAAAAAGATTACAAAACATTCAAGTAATGCAGGCACAGTCGAGCGCACAAGCAGGCAGGCACGTTCAAGCGCTTAATGAGGGCAGCAGCGCTATGCAGGCAAAAGTGAAAGTACAGTGCAGCAAGCCACTTAAAGCGTCAGGAAAGCTCAGCAGCGCAATGCACACGATACCAGGCAGCTCTGGGCAGGAGTCAGCGAGGGCAGGAGGGAGCGACCGTTCTCAACATCACGTGTACCTTCACCTAATTCCCACACCCCGGTCCACCCCGAGCCTAGCTCGTTGTTGTGGAGGGAGTTTCTTGCTTTCTCTTGACTCACTTCCCGCGGAAGGGGGGAGCGGTCTAGTTTCCTACCGCCGCCTTCCCTCTTAAACTCAGGAAGATGACCGGAGGCAGACCTACTGATTGAGGGTACGAGTGCTGCTGCGCTGCTACCTGCTACCGCTCACTTAGCGCTTTATTTTAATTGCAGGAGGCACGAGTTTGGTACTCGTACTGCATTGTCTGTTTTAACTTTTAGCTGCCATCGCAGGGGGCACGATTGAGGTGCTCCCACTGCGGGTTTATTTTAATTTGGTTTTCCTAGCGTATTACTATCCCTGGCACTGGCGCTGCTGCTGTGAGAGAGCAGGGGGGCACGATCTCAGGTGCTGGGCTGTATAAGTTTTAAACATCACGTGTACCTTCACCTAATTCCCACTCCCCGGTCCACCCCGAGCCTAGCTTGTTGTTGTGGAGGGAGTTTCTTGGTTTCTCTTGACTCACTTCCGGCGGAAGGGGGGAGCGGTCTAGTTTCCTACCGCCGCCTCCCCTCTTAAACTCAGGAAGATGACCGGAGGCAGACCTACTGATTGAGGGTACGAGTGCTGCTGCGCTGCTACCTGCTACCGCTCACTTAGCGCTTTATTTTAATTGCAGGGGTCACGAGTTTGGTGCTCGCACTGCATTGTCTGTTTTAACTTTTAGCTGCCATCGCAGGGGGCACGATTGAGGTGCTTGCACTGCGGGTTTATTTTAATTTGGTTTTCCTAGCGCACTACTGTCCCTGGCACTGGCGCTGCTGCTGTGAGAGAGCAGGGGGGAACGAGATCAGGCGCTGCGCTGTATACATTTTAAACATCACGTGTACCTTCACCTAATTCCCACTCCCCGGTCCACCCCGAGCCCAGCTCGTTGTTGTGGAGGGAGTTTCTTGCTTTCTCTTGACTCACTTCCGGCGGAAGAGGGGAGCGGTCTAGTTTCCTACTGCCGCCTCCCCTCTTAAACTCAGGAAGATGACCGGAGGCAGACCTACTGATTGAGGGTACGAGTGCTGCTGCGCTGCTACCTGCTACCGCTCACTTAGCGCTTTATTTTAATTGCAGGGGGCACGAGTTTGGTGCTCGCACTGCATTGTCTGTTTTAACTTTTATCTGCCATCGCAGGGGGCACGATTGAGGTGCTCGCACTGCGGGTTTATTTTAATTTGGTTTTCCTAGCGCACTACAATCCCTGGCACTGGCGCTGCTGCTGTGAGAGAGCAGGGGGGCACGATCTAAGGCGCTGCGCTGTATACGTTTTAAACATCACATGTACCTTCACCTAATTCCCACTCTCCGGTCCACCCTGAGCCTAGCTTGTTGTTGTGGAGGGAGTTTCTTGCTTTCTCTTGACTCACTTCCGGCGGAAGGGGGGAGCGGTCTAGTTTCCTACCGCCTTCTCCCCTCTTAAACTCAGGAAGATGACCGGAGGCAGACCTACTGATTGAGGGTACGAGTGCTGCTGCGCTGCTACCTTCTACCGCTCACTTAGCACTTTATTTTAATTGCAGGGGGCACGAGTTTGGTGCTCGCACTGCATTGTCTGTTTTAACTTTTAGCTGCCATCACAGGGGGCACGATTGAGGTGCTCGCACTGTGGGTTTATTTTAATTTGGTTTTCCTAGCGCACTACTGTCCCTGGCTCTGGCGCTGCTGCTGTGAGAGAGCAGGGGGGCACGATCTCAGGCGCTGCGCTGTATACGTTTTAAACATCACGTGTACCTTCACCTAATTCCCACTCCCCGGTCCACCCCGAGCCTAGCTCGTTGTTGTGGAGGGAGTTTCTTGCTTTCTCTTGACTCACTTCCGGCGGAAGGGGGGAGCGGTCTAGTTTCCTACCGCCGCCTCCCCTCTTATACCGATGTGCTGGCCGACGCGCAGTGGACGCGCGCAGCGGGCGCGACGATGGCGCGCCGAAGTCGTGCCAAAGTCCAGCCCGTCTGCGCCCGTCCGCGACGGGCCGGGACCAGGGACCATGCCCCTTGTTATTACATTCCCAGTTCCATCTCTCATTTACTCTAGAGAGGTCCTCCTTAGCCTCAGATCATCGTATTGCACTTACAGCACACCCCTGAACTGTCATCTGGCCCCCATTACCTGTCCCAACTGTAACCTTTCCCTCTCTTCCCTTCCCTCTCTAACAAATACAGCTACTAGCAACTTCCCGTCATTTCAATCGTGGCCTAAATACATAGACTCCCCCCAAGTGTGCACGTTCATTGGCCTAAACTGCAGGTCATTAGTCAAACACAAGAGAGATATCTTCGATCTTCTCACTTCTTCGCAACCAACGGCCCTATTTCTCACAGAGACCTGGCTTAAAGATTATTCTGGTCTGGACATTGCATCCGCCCTCCCTGATAACTATACGTACACAGGGAAAAACAGAGAGGGGAAAGAGGGGGGAGGCATAGCTATAATCTTTAACAGACTATACTCCTGTAAATGGGAGGACCTGGACATACCAAACTGCGAAGCGGGTTATTTTAAACTTTTGTTATCTCCCAACTTCACCCTTTCTGGGATACTTATCTACCGTTCTCCTGGCCCAGCCAGCTCCTGGGCCACGGTCTTTCCTGAGTACATAGCCCCATTACTTCAGAACTCCACCAACTTCTCGATCATTGTTGACCTGAACATACATTTTAATGATCCATCTTGCCCTATTAGTACCAATCTTCTTCAGGACCTTTCAGCTCTCAACATCACTTTACACAACTCTGGCCCCACTCATAAGGCAGGGAATCTCCTCGATCCCATCTTTTCTAACTTAGAAACCATTACGTGCAAACCGTCCCTACCCATTTTATGGTCAGACCATTATATGGTATCCTTCTCTGTTACTATCGGTTGTTCGTCCAACATCCCCTCTACCTCTATCGAAGTGAGGCCAACCAGAAACTGGAAAAATCTGGACCCCATGAAACTCAATTCCTGTCTTGAGAATACCAGGCCCCTCACCGAAGTCACCAGCATTAAAGCGGAGGCTGCTATTCATAGTTGGCTCACTCAAGCTGCCAATGTATGTTTATCCCAGCTAAAGCAAAAGCACAATCTACACCATCCTCCTGCGCCCTGGTTCACAGACGCACTGAAAATAGAAAAAACTATATGTAAAAACCTTGAGCACAAGTGGCGCATACATTATGATTTAGGCTCCAAGTAAACTTATAAGACCGCTTTAACCAACTATCACCTTCTTTGCAAAACTGCCAAAAGGGAATATGTCAATATAACCATACTTGAGGCCCAAAACCGCCCAAAAGCTCTCTTTAAGGTTGTACAAGAACTTTCGGGCGCGTCTTGTCAGCCCAAAGCGCCCTGTTTAGATGCCTCACAATGTAACTCCTTAGTAGAATTTTTTATCTCTAAAATCGACGCCATCTATATTGACTTTGACAAATCTATCCCCCCTCTCCCCCCCAAAATCACTCGATCTTGCTACTCTCTGTGATCCCGAGGCTATAGTGGATATACACCTCATACCCTCACAACAGAATAGCCTCCCTAAAGCACCTGCTCCGGTGATTTCCCTCGAATCTGAAGTCTCAGAGGAGACCTACTTTTCACCCGCACAGCAGATCTGTACTTGGGATCTCCTTAACGACCCCACACTTCTTGAGATCATCAGCAATATCAAATCTGGTTCCCCACTGGATCCACTTCCCCCTCAAATTCTAAAAACTCTGGACACCCCCTCCCTTAAACTTATCTTGGATTTACTTAACTCCTCCCTCAGAGAAGCCAAGGTACCCTCTACATGGAAACATGCAATGATTGTGCACTTACTAAAAAAGGCCAATGCTGACCCCAATAACCCATCCAATTTCCGCCCCATCTCTCTCCTCCCTGTGTTCTCAAAAATATTAGAAAAACATATTAATACACAACTCTCCCCATATGTTGAATCAAGAAATATTCTTCATCCATCTCAATCAGGCTTCAGGTCTGGCTTCTCGAAAGAATCTACTCTGCTGGGGGTCTCAGAAACCATTCGATGCCGAGTGGATAGGGGGAACTGTGGCACTCATTTTGCTCGACTTGAGTGCTGCATTTGACACGGTTTCCCACCCTATCCTTATTAATGCCCTCAAATCTTCTGCCATCACCGGCTCAGCCCTCAACTGGCTTGTCAGTTTTCTTTTAGACCGTACTTTCCAAGTATTCTCCCCTTCCTCAGCCTCTCAAACCTATAAATCGGCGTATGGTGACCCCCAGGGCTCCATTTTGAGCCCCTTTCTATTTAACTTGTATGTCAGATCCTTGGCTACGATTTCAGAACAGGATGGGCTAACCATATACTCATATGCCGATGATACACAGATTTTCTACTCCCTCTCAATGGGATCTCACTCCACCCCCTCTTCCCTCCGCGTAGGGCTTAGCAACATCGCCACGTGGATGCACGAAAACAAACTAAAGTTGAACGGGGGGAAAACAGAGCTCCTTCTGTTCAGCCAGAACACTACTCTGTGGGGGCCCCAACATTGGCCCACGCAAATGGGCACCCCCCCTGTTCCCTCCAAAACAGCACGTAATCTTGGCATCATTTTTGATGACCAACTTTCCATGAAGCACCACGTAGTAAAAACCTCCTCTACTTGCATCACCATCATCAAGTGGCTCAGAAAGATCATTTGGATGTTGCCTCAGGAGACACAGAAAACCGTAGTCTAGGCCTTAATCACCTCTAGACTGGACTACGGAAAGATTCTTCTCCTGGGGGCTTGCAAAGAGGTGACCCGTAAACTACAGACAGTCCAGAACATGGCGGCTCGGCTGCTCTGTAAACTCCCCAATAAATCCTCCACTTCTAATGCCCTACGTGACTTGCACTGGCTTCGCATCGAAAGCCGCACAAAATTCAAGGCTCTCTGCTTTATGCATAGAATCAATGCAGATCGGGCCCCACCCTATCTTAGTACTTTGGTTCATCAGTACTGCCCAGTCCGTACTCTTCGCTCATCCAATCAGCATACGTTTCAGGTTCCCAGAGTTAAAAGAGCCAGAATGGGTGGTCGATCCTTCTCCTGTCTTGCTCCCGTCCTCTGGAACTCCCTTCCCCTATCTCTGCGTACTGAATCTTGCTACCTCAAGTTCCGCAGAGAGGTTAAAACTTGGTTATTCAATCAATAACCCACCTCCTTATCTTTCAGTTGCCACCCCCCCTTAATCTGGTCCTTAGTGCCGGGAAACCTCCGGGTAGCTGCGTGCTCTATAAATAAAAATTTGTAAAAAGGCTCTCCTCCCCCTACCTCTTCTTCTAGGGTTCCTCCTCCTCCTGCGAGGGGTACCCTCAGAACACCATTCTCCCAACCTAGGGTTTAATCCCTCAGGTTGCACCGGGGTCAGTGGTGGTCTGTCCCACCCTCTGCACCCCCTTCCAGAGTCCTGCTCCCTCCCAACCGGGGCGGTACCTCTGGAAGAAGAACTGGTCAGGACACTGATTACAGTAGTCCCACCCTTCAGGTCAGGCTGTACCTGAACCTGGCCTCCCAACCTCTGGTCTAAAACCTTTGGTGGAAACACTGCCTGGCACTCCAGGACTTCTGGGGACTCACATACTATTCCCCAATCACTCCTTTCGCTGGACTCCTGTACTCTCCCTACTGGAGTGGTACTGCCAGACTCTAGAACCATAGGAGCTCCGCTTACAGATGCTCCAGGTCCTCTACACACTAGGAGATCTCCCTCAAGTGGACTAACAGGCAAGCTTAGGTTCCCATCCTGGTGTTCCCTAAAGAAACCATCCAGGCTCTGAGGCAGGGCTTCGGGCGTCTGGGGACTCTCGGTCTCACATTCACTCCCGCTCCACTGAGACAGGCAGTAAGCCCCTACACCCTCTTCACTATACTGGGAACTAGCTGGGCTACTCTCGCCCTCCTCCACCACGCTGGGCTGGAGGACACCTGACCCACTATTGTTGGAATCACTCACTAATGACTCCAGAGAACCTCTTGCACTGTCCCAGAGATCTGCTTCCTTTGCAAGATCCTCTGAACAAGGAGACCCATATTCCAACAGGTTTTGGCGCAACTCTGGACAACAACCACTGAGGAACTGTTCTTTGAGAATCATTCCGTGCAATATGTCAGACTCGCCTTTCGTGTGAGCCTCTTCCCAATCAAACAGTGCTCCACAACATTCATCCCAAAGTCTTCCTAAGACTGGTGAGACAGTTTCCTAAGTCTCCTGAACTTCAACCTGAACTCCTCTTCTGGGGAAACAGGTACCAGACTCGGGGACTGGGAGTGGGACTTTCTACACTGAAATTTAAATAGCTGTCACCACTGGACTCAACCCTCCCTGGGGAATCCAGAAAATTAAAACTGTGCACAGGGGATAGTCTATCCTCCAGGGCTGCTCTCTCACGGATGATGGCCCTTCTCTCCTCTCCTGCGCTAAGACCCTCTCGATCTCTAGCTGTTGCTTCTTAACACCCAGCTGCGCCATAGCCTGGGCATGCTCTAACCTGAGCTGTTACATTGCTAGCTGATACTCCCTTTCTTTCTCCCTATCTTCCCACTCCTCTGGGGACAGGACAAGGGATGGGGCGCTGGTACTGACACTGGACTCAGCAAGGGACTCCCTACCTATGGGGTCCTCACTATCTGCTGGTGCCCATTCACTGTCATCCTCATCATCAGAATCTTCAGGGCTCCCCACAGACCCACCACCCTCGTGGCGTGAGGCCCGGGCCCTTTCCTCACTGTGCTCAAGATCCCATTGATCCTTTTGCCATAGGATCAGACTGCTCCTAAGTTCGGACTGAGTATCTGACTCATCCACCCCTATGTCTCTCTCTTCACAGAATCTGACCAACTCCAACATACTGTATCTAAACAGATCACAGAAATCAAAAGTAGGCTCCATTTTGGCAGACGCTCTCAAGAAGAGTTTGACACAGGGAACCTCGGGGTCTGAGCTTAACAGGAGTATACAATTAGAACAATTCAGCAAGCTCCCTATCTCAGAGAACTTGCACTCCTCTGTCCAGTGTAACACACCACTCATTCACCCCCCCCCCCCGGTAAGGCAGTTTCTACCACCCCTGATTTCTCAACCTGACCATAAACGACACATGTACCAATCTGGGAGCAGGGCGGGGAACAAATGTACTGGACAGAATTACAAAATGACACCTTTCAGGAGAAGAAATACTTGAACTTCACCTAAAAACAATAATCCCCAAAATATGGTTATCTAAAAATGCAGAGTTTTGTAGTGCGGCCTGTCGCCACTGTGGTACAGCGCAAACGCAAGTCCAATCTGCACTGCTTGCCACCAATGTTAGAAACGGGATCCCCGGCCGGCCAAGGCTCACGCCAAAGTCAGTCAGGGATCACCATTTTGAAAGTCAGGGCAAGGGAGTTACACACCAAGATAACCCCTGCTCACCCTCTAGGTAACGTGACGCGAGCAGCAAGGCTAATCTAGGAGGCGATGTGTAAAGCGTTTGCGCGCGCACCCAGCAACAACACCCAAGGCCCACCACAAAGGAAACTTCACACAAGGTTATATAAAAATAGCCTTTGTATTATAATAAAAACACATTAGATAAAGCACACACTTTACAATGTGCCAACAGGCACGGGCAGAATTTACAAGGGATTATGTACAGGACAGGCCCACCTGGACCACTGTCAGGGGTATGCACTTTTAGAATTAGCACTTGTATGTATAACACTTAGCACATAAACTCCTCCTACGCGATCCTCCCTTAGACTCCCAGCATTACTATCGCTCTCCGAGTGCGGGGCCGTCCGTGCGAGCGGACCCGCCATCTCTGGAGGTAGCGGTCTAGTCCTCCAACTTGGTGGGGCATAAAGAAGGGATGACGGCGCGAACGCGCTCTATTAGGCGAAGCGTGTGAGTACGGGCTAATTGACAAGAAAGCTAGAGGCTAACACGGCCGGCTCATTGCATTTTTTAAGTATTTGGGTGATTTTACTGAAGTGTTTGCACTAGATATTTTTTATAATTCTTTCATTTCGGCACCTGGGTAGACGCGGGCGGGGCATCCTACTCCTCCTACGCGATCCTCCCGTAGACTCCCAGCATTACTATCGCTCTCCGACTGCGGGGCCGTCCGTGCGAGCGGACCCGCCATCTATGGAGGTAGCGGTCTAGTCCTCCAACTTGGTGGGGCATAAAGAAGGGATGACGGCGCGAACGCGCTCTATTAGGCGAAGCGTGTGAGTACGGGCTAATTGACAAGAAAGCTAGAGGCTAACACGGCCGGCTCATTGCATTTTTTAAGTATTTGGATGATTTTACTGAAGTGTTTGCACTAGATATTTTTTATAATTCTTTCATTTCGGCACCTGGGTAGATGCGGGCGGGGCATCCTACTCCTCCTACGCGATCCTCCCTTAGACTCCCAGCATTACTATCGCTCTCCGAGTGCGGGGCCGTCCGTGCGAGCGGACCCGCCATCTCTGGAGGTAGCGGTCTAGTCCTCCAACTTGGTGGGGCATAAAGAAGGGATGACGGCGCGAACGCGCAGCGGACGTGCGCAGCGGGCGCAACAAAGGCAAGCCCATCTGCGCCCGTCCGCGCTAAGGACGCGCTCAGCGCCACACATGCTGCCGCATCTCGGGGAACTTTGGAAGATAACGGGGGTCCGCCCATCACAAGGTACACTACGGCCGAGTTATGTGATATAGGGGTGCTGGGTAGAGGTAGGGGGTCTATTAGACTTGAGGCAACAGCGTCTCCGACCTCAGACTTCATTAGCAGCGATTTGTTATCTTGCGGGCTTTTGAATGTAAGATCCCTGCCTAAACATGGGGTGGAAACCCAACTGCTGCTGGAGCACCATGGGTTGGAAATCCTGTTCTTTAACTGAAACTTGGACTCGTCCGGAATGTGATGTTGATCCGGGGATGGCCTGTCCACCCGGGTTTAAATTCTGTCACAAGCCTAGACTTAATGGGAGAGGGGGGGGTATTGGCGTAATTTACAAGGATACCTGGGATCTGGTTAATATTGATATTGGTAATATTGACAATGGTGAGGCTGAAGGTTTAGAGCTGCTAGGGTTTGCCATTAAAAATGTCCATGCCTATGTGTTGACAGGGATTATATGCTACAGGCCCCCGGGGGTTTTCACGTGTCCCCAACAGCAGCTATTATTGGAGACTATAACGAATCTGGTTTCCGGACATCAGAGAATCGTGATACTAGGGGATTTTAACCTTTGGATGAATGGGCCCCTTAATTCAGGGTATCTGAATGTTTTGCAGTCATGTGAGGGCCTGGGTCTTGTTCAGCAGGTATCTGGAGCAACCCATAAGGGAGGCCATACACTTGACCTGATCTTTGCTGAAGAGAATCTTCTTACTATTAGTGAGAATTTACCTTTGGTCTGGTCAGACCATTTTTTAATTAAATTTGCAGTGAATATGGTCAAAAAGAACCGTTTGAAAGGGGCTACAAAGACTTATGTGGGCCGTGACTGGAAGGGTATTTTACGCAAGCAAAGCTCTGTCTCGCTGTTTGCAGTAGATAGCTGTTTCTCAGCCTCTAAGTCTGTAGATGAGAACTACTCTGCTCTTTGTGCAAAGATTACGGCAGACTTGGATGTTGTGGCTCCGATGAAAAAACATAGAACTAGAGGTAGGCCTTCGGAACCTTGGTTCAATGACAGTTTAAAAACTATGAAAGGGGACTGCAAACAGGCAGAGAAAAAGGGGAGAAGGGATTATGCTGTGTTGGATAAATTAGTCTGGAAAACCAAAATTGCGGTTTATAAAAAGGAGATAATTAGAGTCAAGGCAGAACACTTTGCGAGTTTGATTCTGAATGCCCCTAATGCTGCTAAAAGTATTTTTACTATTCTAAAAAATCTTACTAACCCGGAATGTACAATAAAACAGCCACCCCCTTCTCAGGATTTGTGTAATAATCTGTCCAATTTTTTCCATTTAAAGATTAAAGCTATTATCGACGAGTTAGGGGAAGAACGATCTATGATGCCGGGCACCTCTGACTCGGTGGGTGGAAGCTATGTGGGAAATGAGTCAGAGAATATTGTGGCTGACCATCTGGACAGTAATAGCGAAAATGAACTAACCGGGTTCGTACCACTGTCTATGGAGGAATTTTGTAAATTAGCTAAAGGCATTTCGTCCGGTTCTCCTCTTGACCCCGTCCCTCTTAAAATTTGGAAGACCTTTGAGACAGAGCTGTTTCCCACGCTTAGGCGTATCTGTAACCAGTCCCTTAATAGCGGGATAGTTCCGTCGCAGTGGAAACAAGCTCTGGTAACTCCCCTGCTGAAAAAGGCCACCCTGGACCCAGAATGCCCTAAGAACTACAGGCCGATTTCTCTCCTACCCTTTGTGGTTCTGAAAAATCTGGATTCATATTATAGTACTGGACTCGAGAATAAAAAATTCCGTCGAAATAGGACGAATTTGGTATCAAAAGACCGAGAATGACGAGTACATCAAGTACATGTATTTTCGGCATATTCGAGTGACGATTTCACCTCGAAATCGTCATTTTCCTTCTGAACCCTTAGCTGCATGTTGCCCTCTACATAGGCCTTAATCCAGTCGAATTTGATTCCACAAGGACACATACTCCTTAATCGACTTCTCCCTGACCCCAGTACAAGTTAGAACCATTGCCCCAGGCCGAACTCGTTAGGTCAGTTCCCTCCCAGTGGCCGAGCAAGATAGCATCTAGGCCCAACCAGCCATAAAACCATTTCAGCGCGCACGCCTGCCATATCTCGCTCACATCTTTCTTTTCTCCTTCTCCTCACTTGCTTTATGATGGGGAGGTGACCATTTTTATTAGGGGTCCATCGATATCTGATGAAATGTTGGGCCTTGCCGGATGATTTGTTATGGGCAGCACGACGTGAAATATGTACATGTCATCATGACTCTGCTTTTCTTTTGTAATCAGTAACCATAAATGAAATACCGCGAATCCAAGGAATGTTTTGCCCAAGGGTGAATATTTTGTATAAGAAGAGAAGCCTAACTTCATGAAAGTGTGCAGTCTCCTGAATATACTTGTATCGTACTTCTAGGACCCTGTCACCTTGGTTGCAGCCAATAAACTAATCTTTGACTTCACCTGGAAGACTCTGAAGTTTCTGTAGGTTTGACTCAGGAGAACCCGAGGTCTCTGGTGTGTTGATCCCCTGGCACCGCTGGGTTACCGGTTCTGTGCCGGTTCTTAAAAACCCAGTACCTCATTTGGCGCCCAGCGTTTGGGGCGATTCCAGTGGTACCAATCAGCCTGAAGATCGTGAGGTGCTTCATGTGAAAATTCCGGAGGAGGGCCCACCACCTCATCGACCCCTGCATGTCGACGTGGTCCGAAGGTCTTTACTACGAGGTTCCCCGCTTCCCGACGGCTACAAGGACTGCTGCCCTGGCTATCGCCCTGATGTTGGACCCTTGAAATTTTCGGTAGAGCGAAACGCTGAGACGAGTCTTCTGGTGAAGCCATCGATATTTTTCAGTTAAGTATAAGTGGAGCGTCTCCTAGTACTTAGTTGGACTTACTTTGTGGTATCTTGGAGATACATAAAGGTTTTATTGGTACTTGCAAGCACCATAACCGAAGGACTCGTGTATTCACGAGAAATATCGTAATCGATAAATCCTTTGAAGTTTTGGAACTAGACTAGAGAGCGAGGATGCCTAGTCTTAGACTCGGGAATTGGTTTTGTCTTGGTAGTAATAACAGGGACTCCCGATTGGAGGACTTATGTTCGGTTCCTCCAGTTGGAACTCCGACTTACGAGCTATACGTTAAACATGGGGTAGGCCCCATCGTTTACAACGAGGTATGGATTAAATACACTAGGAAAGATGGTGTTTTAAAATGGCCCCAATATGGTAGCTTTGATTGTGAAACCTTAGACAACCTTGAAGTTAAACTCTTCAAAAAGAAAGCCCGCCCGGCGATGTTTGACTCTTTCCGCTTATGGCGCAAAGAAGCCAAACAAAAAGAAATTAAATTAGCTAAGAAAAATAAGAGAGAAGGGGGACTTTCAGTAATGCAAGCTGCCGTGCAGTTCAAAGATAATGAGGAAGAGCAGATAAATGAGCAGTTGCACAGGCAACGTAAAATGGCAATAGATAAGTGTTATCCAGTTTTGCCGTCTCTTCAGCAAGAGGCAGCAAAAGTGCGTGAAAAAGACCAATTAATGTCGCAATTATTAACTTCACCACCCCCCTATGCGCAGAATGCTACAGCACCCCCGCAACCTTTAGTTGCACAAGCTGCGCCTCTGGCTCTTCCACAGCACCCACCAGCTGTTCTTCAGCTGGCTCCTACTTCTTCGGTGCAGCCTCCTCCAGGCCCACCGACCACTTCTGTTTCACCTGTGTTTTCTACGATTTTGCCTACTGTATTTTCTACATCTCCTAATGCCCCCTCTATGATTTTGCCTAGTACCACATCTATTATTCCTCCTACCTCTTCAGCCATCTCTACCACAGCCTTATCTCACCCCGTTTTTTCATCTGTTTTTCCTTCAGTTTCACCTTCCCTTCGGCAGAAAATGGCCAGCACTGTTACTAATCTTCTTCTACCCCTTTTTGGGTCGCCTGCTACGACCCCTAACATAGGACGAAGACAGTTGCGAAGTCAACTGCCTGATTATCAAGAGAGAGATTCCCTGAATGGTTTAGCTCGGAAATGGGTCATGGACACTGCAAAATATGATTTACAGTCTGTCATGGAAGTTTTCCATCAATGGGAAACAGCGACACAGAGATATGTGTTCGAACAAATGTGTGTCTTTCTTGGCGAGGATTTAAAAGACAATGATCAAGAATGCATCCCGTTAGAAATGTGTCGTGTACGATTTAAGTTTGGAGAGGGTATGATTGTAGGTTCCGATGTGGAAAAAGCAGTTGAAATGCTATTATCATATCGAAGTAAGGGAAGTAGTTCTGGGTCACCATCGGAATATAGTGCATCTAGTAGGAAAAAGGCACGACAATACCCTATGAGAGAAGTTCCCCCACAATGGAGAGAGGGTGACGCGACAGCTGTCCCACCTGTCCTGCCCCACTTTCACCGCGTATGGGTACATGTTCCATGGAAGCGAGCTGAAGTTTTAGCACTCAAACAAACACTACCAGATCCGCGTAAAAATCCTGCAGGGTACTATAAAGAATTGTCGCAAACTGCTGGGTCATGTATAATGAATTTGGCCGATATCGATATGTTATTCGGGAACGTTGTTCCACAGCCTTTATGGGGAAAAATTCGTCATGTAGATCATGACCAGGAATTAGGTGACACGTGGGCTAATATTACTGCTGCAGATGCACGACAAGTTGGTGGTGCCAAGCCTGAGCCTCTGATAGCGGAACTACCTGGTAGGATAGTAGATTACATGAAAACAATAATGCCTGCAATACGCGTAAATTGGGATAAGTTATCTGCATGCAAGCAAAAGAAAGAAGAAACTGTTTCAGATTTCTTCACCAGATTTGAAGAAACATTCATTGACCACAGCGGTCAAGATATGACCACAGAAGGTGGTCAGAGATTGTTTGTCAATAAATTTGTGCACAATCTACTTCCAGACTTGTGTAGGAAATTAAAAGATTCAGAAAGTTCTTGGGCAGTCTCATCTTCAGCCCAGATATTAGCTACCGCACAGTACTACGAGAATAGAGATAAGGATGAGAAAGATAAAGTAGAGAAGAAAGCTAGAGAACTCAAAACGAAGGTTTTGCTACAGCAAGCCTATCCGCCACGTGGTGGTGGTAACAGAAATAATAATGGTCCGAATCAGAACCAGAATACTTTTCAGCAGCCTCAGAGAAACTTGCAGAGATTCGATTACAATGAAAACCGCGTAGGTCCCAACCAGTGTTTATACTGCAAACAAGAGGGTCATTACAAATATGACTGTCCTGCCCTGCCACAACGGGCAAATGGATTTTCTGGCGTAAGAGGTCGTGGTAGTCAGCAAGCGCCTAGAGGTAGAGGGCGTGGAAACGCCCCTCAGGACGCACGTCCCCTTCCACCACAAAACTCTATGAACAGGTTTGATCAGCAAAATAACGTATCTGACAGGACAGCTCAATACTACGTTGATGAGTATTACACAGAAAATGAGCAGTGGGAGAGTAATGATTGCTAGGACAGCCTTAGACAAGGAGAGGGAGTTGTTTCAGTTCCAGTAGATCAGAGTGGACCTTACGTTGAGGTGATTACATCGGGTGTGTCAGAACCTTTTCTGTTGGATACTGGTGCTACAAAGAGTTCTATTATGCACTCCAAACTCCCTGGCGCACCTTTGTCTGGCGAAATGAACGTTTCCGTAGGTTTTTCTGGCGCCCCGGTTAGAAATCCGATTTCTGACCCTTTATCTCTTTCTGTTGGTCCTTGTGAATTCGAAGCACCCCTTATTTTGACAACAGGTTGTGGTGAAAATTTGCTAGGATTAGATTTGCTAAAAAGATTGTATGCGACTCTGTACTGTTCTCCCTCAGGAGTACAACTTACTTTAGGTAAGAAAGTGGTTTCTCCCATGTATTTGTCGAGAAACGCACTTCCAGCAGAATTGGCACTTCTTCCAGATATTCTTTGGGCTACTGGTCCGAATGATGTAGGTCTTTTAGAAATTCCACCGTATATTGTAACATTGAAACCGAATGTCAAAATGCCACGAATTCCCCAATACCGAATATCCAATGAAGGCGAAAAAGCTTTGCTAGCGATTGTTTACGAGTTAATCGAGAAAGACGTGATTGAAGAAACATGAGGCAATGTTTGCAATAGTCCTGTTCTGCCTGTTTTAAAACGAACTTACCCTTCTCAGCCACCTGTGTATAGATTTGTGATCGATCTAGGGAAGTAAATAAGATAGTGGTACCACAATTCCCAGTTGTCCCCGACATTACAACATTATTGACGATGATTCCAGCATCCGCATCCTGGTTTTCGGTGATTGACCTGAAGAATGCTTTCTTCAGTATCCCGATTGCTGGGGAAAGCAGGGATATTTTTTCCTTTAGTTTCGGTGGTCGCAGTTTCCGCTTAAAACGCGCTCCTCAAGGCTACTGTGAAAGCCCCTCAATATACAGTCAAGCTCTGAAAAGTCAGCTTGACACAATGGTTTTGCCCAAAGGTTCCACTCTCGTACAGTACGTGGACGATTTGCTCATAGCTGCAGATACTGAGAAAATATGTAAAATGGCCACGTTGGAATTACTGCGCCATCTATGTGATCTACATCACAAGGTGTCACTTTCCAAGCTTCAATATTGCCGACAAGAAGTGACCTACTTAGGTCATCTCTTATCGAAGGAGGGGAGGAAACTGACCCCAGAAAGAATTCAGGCAATAGCTAAATTGAATGTGCCAAGAACGCAGAGAGAAGTACGCGCTTTCTTGGGCATTACATCGTACTGTAGACAGTGGATTCCAAATTTTTCGTTATTAGCCAAACCCTTATTGGCACTAACGTGTACAAATACACCCAATCCCATTCCTTGGTCCGATGAGTGTCAGAAAAGTTTTCTCGAATTACGCACAGCATTATGTTCCGCCCCTGTGTTAGGTAACCCCAACTACAGTAAGCCTTTCACATTATATGTCCACGAGAAGGAGGGCTGTGCATTGTCCGTGCTGACTCAGTTATACGGAGATAGACAGCGGCCATGCGCCTATTTTTCGTCAACTTTGGATCCGGTAGCACGAGCATTGCCAAGTTGTTTAAGGGCCACAGCAGCAGCAGCTGTTTCTATTCGACAGTCTGCAGGTCTAGTAATGAATAATACACTAATCGTGATGGTCCCACATGCAGTAGACACATTGTTAAATAGGACCAAGACACAGCACTTAACTAGTGCTCGACTGTCCAGTTATGAATTGACGCTACTAGCGAGCCATGTGCACATCCAAAGATGCAGTACCTTGAACATAGCCACATTGTTACCAATTACTGAGGAATCGGATGCTTCGGAACAGCACGATTGTTTCCTCAGAACAGAGGAAGAGACAAAAGGGAGAGTTGATTTATTCGACACTCCTCTTGCTGAGTGTGATGGTACATTATGGGTGGATGGTTCCTGCTTTAAACTCCCAAATGGTAACGTGACTACAGCGTATGCTGTCACAACTTTGCACACAATCGTTGAAACTGCGCGAATACCACATGGTTCAGCTCAAGCCGCTGAACTCGTGGCACTAACGAGAGCATGTGTGTTATCCAAAGGAATGAAAGTGACTGTCTATACCGACAGCCAGTATGCCTTTGGAGTGGCTCACAGTTTTGGACGATTGTGGAGAGAACGTGGGTTCCTGACTTCGCATGGAGCTAAGATTCAGCATGGTCAGTTGGTGAATGAGCTTCTTGAATCACTGACGTTGCCCCTGAAAGTAGCGATCATGAAGTGTAGTGCACACAAGAAAGTGATTGATGATGTTGGTCGTGGAAATGCATTTGCTGATGGAACTGCTAAGGAAACGGCAAAGAATATGATGAGCCGAATGTATGTCGCGAGCCCAGAAAGATGGACTGGTGATGTTGGAATATGTGAAGACACGATAGAAAGTGTGAAGTCCATCCAAGCTGAGGCCACGGAGTAAGAGTTAAGCATGTGGAGAGAAAGTACAGGGAGGATGGATGCAAATGGTTGTTGGATTGAATCGACAGAGCAACAGAGATGGTTGTTACCCGATGCATATGTGCCTGCAGTGGTTACAATGGCTCATGGGATGGCCCATATCAGCGCGAAAGGGATTTGCGAGTCGTTGGCCCCAGTGTGGAAGAATTCAGGGATTCCCAAGTGTGCAGAGAATGTTGTCAAGAATTGCATGGTATGTCTGAAGCACAATCCTGGTAGGGGAACCCCAACTCCAGCTGGTCATTTTGCACCTCCTACGTATCCGTTCGAGGTTTTGCAGCTAGATTTCATACACATGGAGAGGTGCAACAACTTAAAATATGTGCTCGTGGTTGTTTGTGCCTTCTCAAGATGGGTAGAAGCCTATCCCCCAAGGGACAATACTGCCTTGTCCACAGCGAAAGCCCTTGTGAAAGAGTTCTTCCCCAGGTTCGGAATGCCTAGAATGGTCTGGTCGGACAACGGAAGTGAATTTGTGGGTTGTGTGATGAAAAGAGTGTGTGAAGGGCTAGGCATTAGGCAGAAGTTCCACGCTGCAAATCACCCCCAATCAGCTGGATTAGTGGAATGTTACAATGGCACGCTTAAACTTAAATTGGCCAAAATCCAAGCGAGCACGGGTCTTAAATGGCCCGACGCTCTACCCTTAGCACTCCTATCCACCAGAATGACTGTGCATTCGCGAATGAAACTCAGCCCCTATGAAATAATCTTTGGTCGGCCAGCCAACATATGGGGAGTGCCTAGGCCCACGAAGTTTAGTGAATGAATGAATGAATGAAATGTCATTTGTCATGCGCAACTATGCCCAATGGGCGTCAAGGCGCCTAAACCAAATAAAAGCTGTTAGCAGACAGAAACAAAGCCTACTGGTATGCCTTAATGAAGAGCCAAGTTTTCAGTGACTTCCTGAAGAGGTCGAGGGAAGGAAGTAGTTTAATTTCAAGGGGAAGGGAATTCCACATCAGAGGTGCCAGTATGGTTTTGCAGCTAGATTTCATACACATGGAGAGGTGCAACAACTTAAAATATGTGCTCGTGGTTGTTTGTGCCTTCTCAAGATGGGTAGAAGCCTATCCCCCAAGGGACAATACTGCCTTGTCCACAGCGAAAGCCCTTGTGAAAGAGTTCTTCCCCAGGTTCGGAATGCCTAGAATGGTCTGGTCGGACAACGGAAGTGAATTTGTGGGTTGTGTGATGAAAAGAGTGTGTGAAGGGCTAGGCATTAGGCAGAAGTTCCACGCTGCAAATCACCCCCAATCAGCTGGATTAGTGGAATGTTACAATGGCACGCTTAAACTTAAATTGGCCAAAATCCAAGCGAGCACGGGTCTTAAATGGCCCGACGCTCTACCCTTAGCACTCCTATCCACCAGAATGACTGTGCATTCGCGAATGAAACTCAGCCCCTATGAAATAATCTTTGGTCGGCCAGCCAACATATGGGGAGTGCCTAGGCCCACGAAGTTTAGTGAATGAATGAATGAATGAAATGTCATTTGTCATGCGCAACTATGCCCAATGGGCGTCAAGGCGCCTAAACCAAATAAAAGCTGTTAGCAGACAGAAACAAAGCCTACTGGTATGCCTTAATGAAGAGCCAAGTTTTCAGTGACTTCCTGAAGAGGTCGAGGGAAGGAAGTAGTTTAATTTCAAGGGGAAGGGAATTCCACATCAGAGGTGCCAGTATGGAAAAAGCTTTACTCCCCCATCTAGCCTTCTTGGCTCTGGGAATCACCAGTTGATTAAGATCGCTGGATCGTAAACATCTTCTCGGAACATATCTGGTGAGTAGTGAACCGAGGGCATCAGCCGAGCCTGCAATTAGAGCCTTATAAGTAAGGCAAAGAAGTTTAAAGGTGATCCTGGAGGGGATGGGGAGCCAGTGGAGGCTCTTCCTCGCAAGGGTCATAGATGCCAACCAAGGCAAAGCGAGAGCAAACCTCGCTGCGGCGTTCTGTATGACCTGCAAACGCTGAAGCAAGCCCTTGTTGGCCCCGGCATATACTGAATTACAGTAGTCAAGCCTTGAGCCGACAAGGGCAATCACCACCTGTTTCCGTGCCTGTGGGGACAAATAGTGCACGATCTTTTTCAGGGTCTTAATGACACCCCAACAGGTGGCCACCGTTCTATTAACCTGCAACTCCATGGAGAGCTGGGTGTCAAAGATGAGCTCTCCATCTGCTCTCTCATCTCCATAGTGAGCTGCAACACCCCATTTTGCTTGACTATTTGTATGAATTGACGGCTAAATTGCGTGTTTTATATCAACAGGTCCACAACACCTTGCCTCCGGTCTCTGAGACACCAGGTCACTCCATTGACCCCGGTTCCTGGGTGTTGGTCCGCAATTTCCAGAGGACAAGAAACGACCAGCCCAGATGGACCGGGCCTCACCTCGTCCTCCTGTCCACAAGGTCGACTGTTAAAGTGGAGGGGAAGGCCAATTGGGTCCACGGGATCCATTGTAAGAAGATACCCTTCCCTCTGCCACATGACCAAGGGGTCCGAAAAGGAGGCACTGACTCAGAGCGCACAACTGATGAACGTGTAAAAGAAGCTAAACGTGATTGTAAGAGTGGGAACATTTTTCAAGAAACTACGCCGCCATCAGAACAATTGAACTCTGTGGAACCTGAGCTACTATTTCTGGACCAGACAGCACCCGGGAAAAGACGCTACAATTTGCGACCAAGAAAAACAGACTAAAAGTAAAAGTGATTTATTTTATGATCCGAGAGAAAAACCTGTGGACTAATAAAATACGTTTTTTTCCCCAAATCCTATTTTTGAAAGTGCAGATTCTCCCATCTAGGTAACTTGCTTATTTTTTGTTTTTCTTGAACCGCCATCTGGGTTCCGCTGCTAGGGTCGCGGTTGATTAAAGACTTTTGGGTGCAGCTGACGACAATAGGTCGCTGGTTCCAGTTGGTCCAAGGGAGTAACCCTAGACTGACGGAAGCATCCTTTAGCAGAAACAACCTACCGCCGCGGGCAGCACCTTAGAGAGGATGGAGTTTCCTGATGTGGAGAGAACTGCCAAACCAATGAACTTTAAGCGGAGACTTTTGAAAACAATGAGAAAGAAATTTTTTATAATAATGTGTATTTTTATGCTATTTAGCGTAATGGTCTTTTTGATAAGCTATGTTTTATTCTCTTTTCATGTGACATTTGCTCCCACTACATCGCCCATACCTCCTCCTACTGTTTCCTCTCATTCTTTTCCTCCCTTTGCCTGACCACGAATCAAATAGGAGATTAGAGTTCATTAAACCCAGTACCTCACCTTCCCGGCTAAGATCACGGAGAAAGTGGTTAGTGTAACCCTCTATAGCTACCTGGAGCAGCACAAATTGCTGGATGATGTGCAATTCGGCTTTCGTCCTGCCCATGGCACAGAGTCGGCCCTGGTGGCCGTGTTGGACGAACTTCGGTCGCGTGCAGACAGGAATCAGGCAGCGGTTCTTATCCTGCTTGACCTGTCTGCCGCATTCGACACGGTCAACCATGGAACTCTGATGAGCAGGCTGGAGGAGGTGGGAGTGAAGGGCTGCGCCCTGCAATGGGTGAATTCCTTTCTCTCGGGTCGAACTCAGGCGGTGTCCCCTCCTCCATATCGGTCCGAACAGATTACCATCTCTCATGGTGTACCTCAGGGCTCGGCTATCAGCCCAATACTCTTCAATATTTATATGAAACCCTTGATCGCGGTTGTCAAAGAGCATGGTATTAACATCACTAACTATGCCGACGTCACGCAGCTCATTTTTTCTCTGGAGGGTGAACATTCTGTATCTATTGAGGAGTTTCATTGCTGCCTGCGTGACACGGCTCAATGGTTGAAAGATAATTCACTACAATTTAATGCCGGTAAGACGGCGGTCCTCTTCTGTCCTGTGGACAGGATTCCTTCAGCGCTGCCGAGCAATTTCTGGCCTAGTGATATGTCAACTGTAGTGAGACCAGTGGAGAAGGTTCGTAACTTAGGCATTATGTTTAATAATAAACTGACTATGGAGGCCCAAGTAACCAAAACGGTGGGAAGTTGCGTGGCGATCATTAGGTCTCTACGCAAAATTCTCCCCTTACTACCTCCTCAAGCACGGGCACTAGTGGTACAGAGTTCAGTCTTGAGTAGACTGGACTACTGTAATGCCCTTCTGCTTGAATCCCCCAAGGTCCTGATGGACAGACTTTTGAGAGTTCAGTCTGTCGCAGCTAAGCTTGCTCTGGGCTGGCCGAAGCGTTCCTCATCCTCTAGAGCCCTTGCAGAGCTTCACTGGCTGCCGGTAGGACAGAGAGTAAAGTTCAAGTCCCTTTGTCTCGTGTTTAAAGCTCTGCATGGGATGGGCCCGGTTGTGTTTCAGAGGAAATTTATGTGGTACGTCCCAGCTAGAGACCTCCGTTCTGCTTCAGCCAGATTGGTTAAGGTGGCCAGCTTTAGGAAAGTCAGAACTGGTGGCAGAACTTTTACGGTTGCTGCGGCCAGACTTTGGAACGGTCTTCCCCTGGAACTAAGACAGATCAGCCAACTCTTACCATTTAGAAGGAGGTTAAAAACCTGGCTCTTTCCCAGAGTGTAACTGCTGCCGTTTGTACCAACTGCCCGTGCCTTCCTGTCTTTTTTTTTCCCTTGTTACATACCTCCGAGCTTCTCAGCGCCAGGATGCCATCAGGTGATAGAGCGCTTAATAAATGAAATAAATAAATAAATAAAACATGTAATGACTGTAGCACCAAAATAGTAAATGTAGCACACAACCAGTAACTACTGGTAAAGGGTAAATACCTCCTACGCAACCCTAACCACTGTAGGAAAATCACGCAGGGAACTAGGACCTTATGATCAGGACCTATAGGAACATAAACAATCACCTAAGCAAGTCACATTTAGCAAAGGTAATAAAACATAAACAATCCTCTAAGAAGGTCACTTTTAGCAAAGGGGAAGAAACATAGAACAATCACCTAAGCAAGTCACATTTAGCAAAGGTAATAAAATATAAACAATCCTCTAAGCAGGTCACTTTTCGCAAAGGGGAAGAAACATAAAATAATCACCTAAGCAAGTCACATTTAGCAAAGGTAATAAAACATAAACAATCCTCTAAGAAGGTCACTTTTAGCAAAGGGGAAGAAACATAAAATAATCACCTAAGCAAGTCACATTTAGCAAAGGTAATAAAACATAAACAATCCTCTAAGCAGGTCACTTTTCGCAAAGGGGAAGAAACATAAAATAATCACCTAAGCAAGTCACATTTAGCAAAGGTAATAAAACATAAACAATCCTCTAAGCAGGTCACTTTTAGCAAAGGGGAAGAAACATAAAACACCTTGCACATGAGGCATTAAAAGCATATTCAGAGGTGCAGGTAGAACATTTGCGCAGGAATCACATAAGCAAGTAAACCATAAATGCGCAGGGTGCACATAGCACAACACTAGAACTGTCCCCCAGGCCAACTGGCCTCGCAAGGGCTGAAATGCCCTTAGTCCAAATTGTCAGGGCGGCTGCGCAGGCAGCAAAGAACACAGACCTAAACGTGGCAACTGTCCACTAAGTGCTGGACAGTTGTAAAGCAATGATGGGCCAACGTTGGAGCCTCGTGGGCTCAAGAACAATGGTGGGGCGAAATACAGCGTGGGAGCCACGGGGCTCTAACCAACTGATGGTGTCCCCTCAAGAGCCTCTCAGGGCTCACAAAACAAATAGACTGGCACTTAAGAGCCTCTCTGGTCTCTCGAACAATGAATTGGCCCTCGAGCCTCTCTGGGCTCGTGAAGCAAAATGGTATCCTGAGCCTCTCGCAGGGCTCTAGCACAAATAATGTGGGCTGTGAGCCTCTCTGGGCTCGTAGCAAAGAACTGGCACTCGAGCCTCTCTGGGCTCGTAAAGCAAAATGGCACCCGGAGCCTCCGTGGCTCTGACCAACAATGTGGGCAAGGTGGGAGCGGTGGGGTCCCTCACAGGGGACCCGTGGACACTGGGGGCGCCTTGAGCCTCTCTGGGCTCTCAGTGAATCAGAAAATGCCTCCTAGAACCTTGCTAGGCCCTCGGCAAGAATGCGGCCGGTGGTGGAGCCTTGCAGGGCTCACAACAAACGATGCCCCTGAGCCTCTCCCTTTGCCCGGTTACACTCACCGGCCTCTGACGTCGCGCTGGGTCCCTGCGGCGTCTCTCTCTCTCAGTCAGCGCGGGGCTCCTCTTCACCACCGGAGCCCCGTCTGCACTCCCAGCCGCTTTCCTTCCGCGTCGGGGCTCTCCAGGGATCCGACGCGGCCGGACCCTTCTAGCTCTACGGCTACGGGGCGGGACTTCCGGTTTGGGCAACAATACTTCCGGGTCGTCGCAGGCAGCGCGGCGGCCCGGAGAGGGGGAAACAGCACGTCACGGCGGGCACCAGGTGCGGGATAATAAACCGGGGTGGGGACCCGGCAGAGCTGCAGATAAATAGAGGGTGAATATGCGGCGTGGGCAGCCGCGCCGAAATCGGCAATTGAACACTCGGGTCAAACGCTGGGTGGGCACCGGCAAAAGCAACCACAAGCAGGGTGGGCACCTGCACAGCAAGCAAAGCGCTCCCAGCGCTAGCAGAGAAAGTAAAGCGCTCCCCGCGCTAAAGAGAGCACAAAGTCCAGCAAAGTTCTTTAAAGCAGGCAGGGGGGCAAGGCTGGGCCCAGAGCCAGCTCACTGGGTCTCCAGGCAAGGAGACAATCCACGTGGCGGTCCTCCTGGCCCCAGGTACAGCAGCAGCACCCTCTGGCAGGATCCTGGAACAGAACCAATTGTAAGGGGACACAGCCCCTTCTTATACTCTAAAATCCTTTGTTTGTAGGTGCAGGGTGGGGGAGAAACCAGTCGCAGCTGGTTTTGGAGCACCCATGATGGCTCAACCACCCCTTTCATTCACTAGGAAGGCTAGGGTCGTTAGACGTACCACAGGGGGCGGAGCCAGCATTGTGTGGGGAAAGCCCAGCCCCATTGAGGAACCAGGTGCACCCCTCCCTCACATCACTCAGGCTGATCTCTCCACTCACTCCTGGGCAGACCCATCCAGACTTCCTGGAGCCAGGCTTGCCAGCCAGCTCCAGCACCCTCACTGCACACACACATCAATGTCTAGAAGTGGCACTTCCCCACTAGACACATACACGCCGCACATACCATTGCGCAGCGTTCATTCTCACGAATTCGCACATACCAAACTCGAGCCTGCACTCCCCACACATCAGGAACTAACATGGTCACACACATTCCCAATGCAATCCTATGGGAGGGCAGGCCAGCCTCACTACACGCACGCACTTTACTCTGGGACACAGGGAAAAAGTGCGCAGAGACCCAAAATCACTACCACAGATCACATACTAAAAGCAAAAAAGATTAGGGGTGAACTTGCCAGAAGGGCCAAGTCCAACATGTGTCATCAGCGTAAGCCCTTAGCCCCCAGTGACTCCGCCAGAACCACCAGCGGAGTCACATAGATGTTAAACAAAAGGGGGCTAAGTGATGACCCTTGCGGCACGCCAGTAGTCACAGGCAAGACCCCAGAGGCACACGGTGGGAGCCAGACTTGCTGCTGTGGGCCCTCCAAAAAGGAACTGATCTATAGTAAGGCACTGCCAGAGATGCCAATGGCGGAAAGCCGATTGAGAAGCAGGGCATGCGGGACAGTATCGAATGCCGCCGAGAGATCAAGCATAACCAATGCTGCTCTCCCGCCGGCATCCAAACATGCCCTAATAGCCTCAGTGACCTCCAGCAGCACTGATTCAGTGCTATGGGCAGCACGGAAACCCGACTGAGGCGGATGCAGCCTATTTTCGTCCTCCACAAAGTTGGTAAGTTGGAAAGTAACAGCCTTTTCGCAGACTTTCGCTAGACTAGGAAGCAACGAGATGGGAGGGTAATTTGCTGGTAGTGAGGGGTCCAGAGAAGGTTTCTTTATTAAGGGGAGAATCAAGGCATATTTCCATGCCATCGGTACACAAGCCGTGCAAAGTGATTTATTGATCATAAAGTTCACTTCAATGTTAAGGGTATCAGCCAGTTCCGATAAGTGCCTAGCAGCACAAGGATCCTTCGGAGAGCCTGACTTGAAGGCCTTCACTAACTTATGTGAGCTGGCCAGATCAATCGGCCTGAATTCCAAGAAGGTAGAGAGTGGCTCGGCCATCCTCACCGGTGAAGAGAGCACCACATCGGGATTCCCCGGAAAGGCGGAAAGTGAATCTTGGATACTGGTTATTTTGTCTTAAAAAACAGACGCTAAGGAGTTACACGACGTATCAGAAACCGGGGAAGTAGCCGCCTGTGCGCTAGGTGCCAAAAATCTTTGAACAATAGAGAAAATCTCTTTTGAATTATTCTTGGCTCGATCAATACGCCTAGCGAAGTACTGGCCTTTGGCCTCCCCAATGGCAGTATAGTACAGTCTTTGTTTAGCTCTGAGATGATTTCTATCGACTAGGCAATCGCCCCCAGCCCACCAAGCTCTCTCAGCTATCTTGCAATCGTGTTTCAGAGTAGCCAGTTTGGGGGAAAACCAAGGCTTAGAGGGGGACTCTCTACTAAATTTAGACTTACAGGGGCCAGACGAAGACAACAGTGCGCAGGTAATCCAATTGTCAAACTGGACTATGTTATTTTCCAGGTCACCTGTGAGGGTGGGGCGGGAGGCTGCCAACGAGGCACCCAACGCCGTTGAGTCCAATCTCCCAAAGGCAGGGGGGCGATGGCAGTGAGCCAGAGGAAAAAGATTAGTTATGGCCCAAGAAAAGAAGATAGGAAAATGGTCGGACCATGCAACCGGCCTCGGTCTCTTCACCGATAGAGGGAAGTTAGCCCTAATGATGTCAAGGGTGTGACCTCCAAGATGAGTGGGAAACAGGACTCTTTGGGAGAGATTGGCCAAATGGAAAGCATCCAAAAGGATTGAGGAGTCAGGTGCCTCAGGGTGATCGAGGTGGATATTCACATCACCAAGAAACACATATTTGGAGAAGCGCAGAGCACGCTCAGCCAGAGCGTCCCCACAGGACTTGAGAAAGTCCTTAGCTGGTCCAGGTGGTCGATAGACCAGGGAACCCCCAAGTGTAAAATGGGCGGAGAATTGTATACTAAATATGATGCCCGTTGCTGACGTCATTCTTCCCATTGCCTTCTGTCTGCATGACTTCGGCCTGTCTGGATTTGGTGCCCACCAGGACAGCCTGGTTGCAGTCAGCAGGGATGGTGCCAGTCTCATGATCTATCTTAATGACTGCCGCAGAGATACCGTAAGTCGATTGTTGAAGAGCGGATCAGTACTCTTTCATGACGTGGAAAGCATGTGCCTTGGAGGTGCACCTCTTGTTTGTTTGCAGAAACCACTGCCTTCTTTACTGTACTCATGAACCTCGTGAATTTGCTGCTGACTTGGTATGTAAGTTGATAAGGCAATGTTAAAGGACAAAGGATGCAAGGTTTAGCTTTAGTGTCTGTGATTAATATGGGAGAACCTGTGCCTGTTTTTTTTTGCTTTTTTGTTTACTCTGTTGGTCGCCAAAATCAACAATATTATATTACCGATACTTCAGGTATGTTAACCAGCAGTTCGGCGTCCGGGACACAGGCATGTTTATCTGGGGTGATAAGGGCTTGGCACCCATTAAAGTGCTGCAATTGTCGAAACGCAGCTTTTTTCAGGAGCCACATTCAGATGTTGGGTGGTGTGAGGTTAGCTTCTCTGCTCGTCTTGATATTGGACACATGAGGCATGACACTGCCTCACTTGAGAGACTTTGCAAGTACACACACTTGGCGAACTGCATTTACCAGGATGCCTAGGGGCAAACCTGCTGGGTGGTGAAGCAGAGTGATCCCACATTTGTTTACTGCCTCCGTCCCACCTGTTATTAGATATCAGTATCACTGTCCCCTGATGGTGACAACTCGATAACCTAGGGTAAAATGGTGTCTTAACAGAGCAATCCCTCCTCTGAAACAGACAACTGCATGCATGGCCATGTTTATCTTCATTTTAAAGCCAGTAGGCTTACTTTATTGATTCTAATCAGACACCGTCACTCATTTATTCTGCCTCTAATAAGACATCTTCATATGCAATCAGACACAGTCAAATCAAAATCAAACTTTATTTCACCTTAAAAATACATAAAAGTGCATACCATTTAATTTCTTCAGTCTTTAAAATAGTTGAGTAGCCACGCAATTTCTAAAACAATAAAAAATATATATAAACCCAAATTTATTAACAATTAATTCTGATTCAAATATACAAAGGTTCTATAAAACCTTCTTAAAAATCCTTTACAGTATGACGCACCCATATATCATTGACATTTGAAATAAATTCCGATATACACCCTTTTACATAAAAGGAGAGTGTGCTATATTGATGGGTTAGCTGGTGAGCCAAAGACAGCCATAAAAAGTAATCTGTACATTTATCCATGGGCTACAACTTAACTGGGTCTCACTAACCTACCATTGTAGTGGCAGCCCTACTAGTCTTTACAGCAGCCTGTAACAAGCATTACAAATGCAATAGGTCTCGCCTTTTATTAAGTTAAAGCCATTTGCTTAGCTATACAATACCATTAGCAAAGCAAATGGCTTTAACTTAATCAAAGGCAAGTCCTATTGCATTTTCAATGCTTGTTACTTTAGTGTGTCCTTTGTGTTTAGACCTGATGTGATCGCAGGATGCCCTCTACCCGCTCCTCATGTTTTCCTCCTGTGCCACTCCAAGATCCTACACTGCTCATGCTTGCTTTCTCCATACCCTGCTCTCCTCATCCCCTTCCCTGCTTCACTTTGCTCCTCTCCTCTGCACAAGCTGTTAGCGGCTTGTGTGTGTTTTTGGTTAGTTGCTCAGAGGCAGCTGCCTAAGTTATGGTTCTTGCAAGTGCAGAGTATATTGCGCTGTCTGTGACTTTCTTCTTGAAAGTGCAGTGAGTGTAATGGAAAGAAATTAATTGCAATAATTCTGAGTGCTTGTTTCGGTTTCCCTTTAGTAGCACATGTATGGATGTTTTTCCTTTGGTAAAGTTGTTGGCATTTTTAAACACCTCTGTATCCTTAACAGAGCAAACTCAAGGAGATGATGGACGGAGCGCTGAAACTTTTCAGACACTCACCCACAGTCACAGATCTGGGCTGAATCCATCATTGTTCTTTAGCCTACTCTGCCACCCCAGTTCAGACCCAGCCATATGCAAATCAGTCTTGACCCTGTGCCTCATGGGAACAGCCCAGACCGAACTGCCAAGCCAGGTCCACCCTGGACCGGAAACAAGCTTCCGAGGACAGGTTTTGGGCTAACAGCCCTCCTTTGCCAGGCTATCTTGAATCCAGTGGCAAAGTGAGCAAGGGACCCACGTCTAGGCATACCCTGCCAACTGATGGATTCAACCCAGATCTGTGACTGGGGGTGAGTGTCTGAAGAGTCCATCATCTCTTTGGTATCGCTTTGTTCGCCCTAAGTTGGCAGGGTATGCCCAGACGTAGGTCCCTTACTCACTTTGCCACTGGATTCAAGCTAGCCTGGCTGATGGAAGGCATTTGCTCTTTTTAGGGTTAGCTGCGAGGTTCTTACGGGTCTGATTAGGCATCATTTTCCTTGGAGCTCTGAAAGGAAATTCCTCTACTATCTAATAGTCATTCTCCAAGTGTGCCTTTATTTCTAAACATGAGGTCCTCAAAGCAAGCAGTGTTAGGCAGTTTGATAATAAAACTGGACCTTGAACACAACAGCCCAAAATCCTTTCTGTTGAGGATAAAAAGCCTCCAGAATTGAAAGCTACAGGTACGGGTAGATATATTATGAATTTTATCAGAGCTTTGCTTTTCACTATCCATGGATGCATATTTGTAATTTTAGTGAAATTATTCAGTACATGAACAGTACAGTAGATGTAAAGTTGTGCATCTGCAGCCATCTGTTGCTAACGAAGTGACTTTCAGGGTCCAAGGAAAATATTGATTTGTATCATTAGTTCTGAGCTTGTCTTTAATGATACATGTTTTATAGGGTGGCCAGGGTTAGCTAGAGGCAAATGTTCTCTTTTTAATTTTTATTTTGTTGCCACATGATTGAAATAATAACAACATTCTAACCATCACACCAGCCTGCCAAGGACAGACATATTATCTTTGCTTGTTTTGCTTTTGTGTCTTGGGACCAGCAGGCTTTCCTCGTAGTTCTAAATAAAGGGTGGAATACATGTATAATCAGTGGTCTGACAAATTGCTTAGTTTTTCCAAAGTTGACTTTCCTAAATAGAAATGAGCATTACTTGGAGCTTCGATAATGTTGTAAGTGAGTCACAATGTAACAAAGTACTCCATAATGGACAGAGCAGAACATAAATAGCCACAAAGTGTTTCTTTTAAGGGATTGATTAGCACCTTCCTCGTTGTCTTTACTTCAAGGACTGGCTTAGATGGCCTATAGGATAGTCCAAATGTCTCTTTGTTTGGAACCCATTCTTGCTCTAGGTTTACCACTTTTCAGAGTTACCGGTCAGCAGCTTTGTTTTTATATTTGATATTTTTGATGTTGGTAAGCTTGTGTTTAATTTCTTACATTTGTTGGAGTGATTGCAATCTCTTCAAAATGTTAATGTTGTCTACCAAATCAGATTTAAACTCACCTTGTTTTCTAGGGAGAGCGAGGTCATGAACAAACATAGATAAGTCAAACAAAACTTTACAGGCCTTTTACTCTAGGCAAATTATTTAGTTCTCACTTAACCTGGTAAAGTCTATGAAACCACAACAATCATGAATACAGGGCGCTAGCTATCGAGTCTTGCTACAATTGGCTCACTTTACCACAATCCAGATAGAAATTACCCCCAAAGCAGATATAGCATACGTACATTCCTTATTGGAGAAAGCAAGGCCATCATCTGAATGAAAGGTATGAACTGCTTTCATTTCCACAAGGCACTGCAAGTATTTTATGACTGCTCCAACAAGGGCAGTCTTGTGCTGCCACACCCATAGAAATCAAGAGCAAGAATCAAGCCCAATATATAGTTATTCTACTTGAATGCTGGTAGTGGGCCAAAATGGATTAGGATATGACACACAAGGCATATTTATTTATTTATAAAGCACAGACTAATACCTAAAAGCGTCTAGATGCTGGAAATTTGATATTGTGATGGGAGTAGGTGCTGGACTTACTACAGGAGAGTAATTTTTGGGCATTCGTAACTAGTCATGGCCACCACTATCATTGCTGTGGCACTGTAGTACTGATAATAGAATGTGCAGAAGCTACACCTTCGTAAGCTGCTCTGAATTTATCGAAGCTATCTTTTATTATTAGGTGTGTGCTTACTAACACTCCTGGTATGGTTTACATGGGCACTGTATCTTTGATAAACGTATATGTATACCTGGAAAGGAAACAATCAGGGGGCTTTCGCCTTTTAATGTTGCCTCTGTTACCATTAATGTGTTTTGCGATCCAGTTACATTAGCAAGTGTGCAGGTTTGATACATTCTTTGCACTAAAGTGAGCTGCATTATTCCATTTAGCACGGATTCTGCCACTTTTGTGACATTTGGCCTCTAAGGAGAGAACACCCAGTTTCGTAGTCCACTCATTAAAATATGGTTTAGTGAGAAAGTTATGAATCTTGAAACAACACTTTTCTCTGCTTAGTTGCCAGCATGTGATAGAGGTGGGCTTGGATCCTCAGGCGAAAACAAACTGAGCCTTTTGTCCGTCACCCACACCTAAACATTAGCCCCAAGTACTAAAGACATAGCACTAACCTGTGATGTAAAATGAGAGAGCTAAAGACATAGCCACCTACTTGCTAATTTGTTAGTCTGAAATTAGAAAACATGGGATCAATCTTGGCTTCCCCGCTTGACCAAATTGTATTACCCTAGGCAAGTTTAATTTCACTTTCACTCCTTTTACTTCATTATCACATATATGAGAGCAACTTGAAATTCATGAGTTCAGGATGAACACCGTACAAAACATCTTTGTTTGATTTAAGAAGTGATATTTTTTTCCATGTATAATAATAACCCAGGTCACATAGATGGTGCACAAGACAACTGTCTATACTCTTAATTTGCTAATGGTATTGTTGTCAGGGTGGCGAAGGCATGAAGTTTGTTCTAAGATCATATTTGAGAACTATCACTTTTAATAAATGCAGTGATACGATCTGATGCATTTAAGTGAAGGCCCGGGCTATCGAGCAAGAACAGAACTCAAGGAAGTCAGTCCTTATGTCAAGTTGCCTCATTTGACAGACATCTATGGACAATAGACCCTCGTCTGGCAATGCAATGAATATTTGGTACCCGCTACCAGTTCATATCGGACCCGCTCCCTCCCTGAAAGTGATGAAATTAGAGTTCAAGAGGGGCTCTAAACGAAGTTCTTCATTTCATTTTTTTCTAAGGCTGACCCCTTGCTTTTAATAATTAGGCATTTGTCAAGCGCCTAACTACCCTCAGGCATCCCAGCGCTAGGCTGGGCTATTTTCATCTTTTCCTCCCTTCTGCATTTTCTCACTCCTTTCTTTTCTGCCCTCTGATTATGTTCTCACCCCAATATACACTTTGCAAGAGGTATGTTGTAAGCATGCTCCGAGTTTAGAGTTTCCAAAGTGCAGTGTCAGAAAGTGACCACTTTATTAAATGCAGAGAGCAGCACATTATGCATTACTTTCCTTGCCTTATTCTTACGCCAGCCGAATTAAATGCAGTCACAAAAAGACTGCGTTTCCCAGAACCGGTTGGAACGCTTGATTACAGAAGGCTAAATCGGGTGCCTTATCATGTCTCTCTGGATCTCATTTAAGCCTCCCATGCTTGCAGCCAGCCCTACTCGCTGATGGTGCCCATTGGAAACAACATTTAAAAAAATCAATCGAGTAAAGAGCTTCAGTCACTGGAAACATCAGAGTTGAATCAGTAGCAAAATCGACTCTTAACATTTCATGAGCATCGGTGACAGGAGCTAAGCAAAGAAGCAAAAAAAATGCAACAGTTGTGGCATTATAACTCCAACTCACAGTTGCACTGAGATGTTAAAATGCAGACTTTCTGACACTAAAAAGACATCGGACACACAGTCCACCAAGGGCCTGACGGAGGTACCTGCCCGAGAGGCAGGTGTATAACCAGAGGAGTTGAAAAGGGAGTCAGAACTTGATATTGTGGACTGATTGCAAAATATCCCTTAGATCTCTGGTGGGAACGCCTTGAGAACGGGAGTGATTTTAGGATGCTTTTGTCTCGAAGCTCATTTTGTCAGACACCTGGGCCCTCACCTGGTTCACCCCCTTGAGGCAGGCAGTCTCCAGATGTTGATTTTTATGAGGCTTTGCTGCTCTCAGGTGAATGGTCAAGTGGTAACACTCACTCAGCAAGCGACCATGTGAGGCCGCAGGAAGAGGATTCTTTGAAAAACTTTATTCCACCTAGTGCAGAGAGAAGCAGACCCAGAAAGAAACATGCACCTGCCTGTGCACCTCTTCTGTGTGTCCTTCATAAGCACCTACCTGTGCACCTCATCTGCTTTTACCTCATAAGCACCTGCCTGTGCACCTCTTCTGTTTGTACTTCATAAGCACCTGCCTGTGCACCTCATCTGTTTGTACCTCATAAGCACCTGCCTGTGCACCTCTTCTGTACCTCACAAGAACCTACCTGTGCATCTCATCTGTTTGTACCTCATACGCACCTACCTGTGCTTTGCCTCTGTACTTCACAGGAACCTACCTGTGCTCCTCCGCTCTTTATACATCATAAGCATCTACCTGTGCACCGCCTCAGCTTTTTACCTCAGGTGCACCTCCTAGGTTTTACCTCATAAGCACCTACCTGTGCACCTCCTCTGTTTGTACCTCATACGTATCTACCTGTGCACCTCCTCTCTTTATACCTCATAAGCATCTACCTGTGCACCTCCTCTATTTGTACCTCAAAAGCATCTACCTGTGCACCTTCACTGTACCTCACAAGAACCTGCCTGTGCACCTCCTGTATTTGTACCTCTTAAACACTTGACCCTGCTCTTCTTCTGTTTGTACCTCATAAGCACCCCCTGTGTACACCTCCTCTGCTTGTACCTCTCAGGTACCTATGCACCTAGTTTGTCATCCCTGCACTGCTAACCACGGGCACTTGACTTTCAGGCCATTACCTGTCTTCTGCTATTTGCATGCAGAACGACGCTCCACTGCTTTGGAAAAAAATGTACAATGAGTTACCTTTGTTTTGTACTTCCGGAAGATTTAGTTTTGTTATATACTTGTTATGTACTTCCTGAAGAGTTACCATTGTTATACACTTCCTGAAACTGAAGAAACAGCAGCACATCCTGATCCATCTTCTTCCACAATCTGTTCTTGTTTAAATAAAATCTTGATCATGTGCCTCTACCTAAACTTGGGCCTGTAGCAAGTGGGTGCTCCTTGAGTGCATTTTCTTCACTGAGTTACTTTGTGAACACTGACAAATCACCTCCCTTTTCTGAAGTCAATAAGATGTGTCGTGCTAAACAGAACTTCTAGTTAAATATCTGTGTATGGGGGAATATCCCTTACTAAGTTTCAAAGATGGTAAATACAAAATGTCTTTTACTACCATTTAAACATTGTATATTCACATTCCAATACATTTGCATGTAGTAATTATACATCTCTTTACACCCAACAGAAAACAAGCCTTGAATACTTGAAATGAATATGGATAAGGAAGACAATACTGTAAATCTGCAAGAACAATGAAAAACTGGGCTCCAGTATTCAGAAAAACATCAGCACAGTCATAGATAGACGAACCTTAACCTTAACTGGCAGATCTTTGAAGAAGCAGTTAAGGGCTATTCAGTGATTGAATGTGCAAGTCTGAGCTGTGTGCCTCCACGTCACAAGACCAAGAAAAGAACTCTAGAAGATTTAGGAAACACCACTGATAAACTCCGATTGTATAAAAAAGTATCCAGTACAAGCTTTGATCATGGGATTGGTATGATGTGCTTACAGTAGTGCTTTGCTTCGTAAAATGACTACTACTATTCAGTCTTTTATGTATATTGTAAACCATTTCTGGCAAAACCACAGGAAGCAGAAAAAAGAACAACGGAGCGGAGCCGGACAACTGAAGTTTAAATGGAAGTCTAGTTCTGCTAAATAAAATGAAAACTTCTGTCCCAATTTGCACAAACCAGAAGGAAGATTAATCTTTACCCCTAGCTGTACAAAACCAATAGCCATTCTAAAGGCACTATCACCCACAAAGAAGTATTACACACAATATGAGTGTGAGAGGTATTTGTTGCCCTTTGCACTATATTGTTAAATCGGAAACCAAATGTTCAAAATAGCACACACATTTAGGGAGTGTGAGAATAACACAATTGCTTTAACAGACATGTTGACCCTTCAGGGAACACAGTTATGTGATGTAGAAAAATATATACCCAATCCAGAGACACTAACCAAGAATAAAGAATCAGACACATGCATCGAGAGCTTTAGTTTGCCATCAATAGTAAAGCGCCCTCAGCAAACGTACACAGGAGAAAAACAATTCAATTGCACTGAATGTATGAAGAGCTGTAGTCAGTTATCTGACCTCGAAAGACATCAACGGACACACACAGGGGAAAAACCATACCATTGCAATGAATGTATGAAGAGCTTTAGTCAGTTAGCAAACTTCTTAGTACATCAACGAACCTACACAGGGGAAAAACCCTACCATTGCAATGAGTGTGCAAAGAGCTTTAGTCACTTATCAAACCTCCAAAGACATCAACAAACACACACAGGGGAAAAACCATACCATTGTAATGAATGCATGAAGAGCTTTAGTCAGTTATCACACCTCCAAGGGCATCAGCGAGCACACACAGGTGAAAAGCCATACCACTGCAATGAATGTATGAAGAGCTTCAGTCAGTCATCACATCTCCAAAGACATCTTCGAACACACACTGGCGAAACACCATACCACTGCAATAAATGTGGGTGTGGTTTTAGACATTCCTTAACATTAAGGACTCGTCAGCAAACACACACAGGGGAAAAGCCTTCTGGGTGCAGTGAGTGTGTTAAGAGCATCAGTCGGTTATCATGTTTTCAAACAGATCAGCGACACACAGGGGTAAAACCATTCAAGTGCAGTGAATGTGGGAAGAGCTTTTGTCAATCGTCAGTCCTACTCAGACATCAGCGAACACACACAGGGGAAAAACCATACTACTGCAGTGAATGCGGGAAGAGCTTTTGTCAATCGTCAGTCCTACTCAGACATCTGAGAACACACACAGGGGAAAAACCATACCTTTGTAATGAGTGTGGGAAGAGCTTTAGTCAATTATCAGACCTACAGTGCCATCAGTTAACACACACGGGGGAAAAACCATACCATTGCATTGAATGTGGGAAGAGCTTCAGTCAGTCATCAGTCCTACACAGACATCAGCGAACTCACACAGGGGAAAAATCCATTCAAGTGCAATGAATGTGTGAAGAGCTTTAGTCAATTATCAATTATGTAAAGTCATCAGCGAACACACACGGAAAAAACCTTACTATTGTATTGAGTGTAGAAGTACTTTCAGTGAATCCTCAAACCTAAGGAAGCATCAGAGAACTCCCACGGTAAAAGCCATACAAGTGTACTGAATGTATGAAAGTCTTTAGTCAATTATCAGTTCTGCACAGCCATAAGCAAAAACACACCTTCATTGAACAATTGAAATAATCCTAGAGATGGTGAAAATTTGGCAAGAATGTAAGGGCCATTATAGTGACCCAACTGTGGATACACACAGGAACAAACAAGTGCAGTTATTGAGAGAGGAACGCATTTCAGAAAATTGTAACATTACAATTAAGTGGGACATTCCATTACCAGATAATAAAAAGTAGATGATCGAAGACCCGACTTGCAGGAAAGAAGAAACACATATATATTTTTAGAATTATGAAAGTGTCTATTCTTCTCTTCATGTAGGGAAAACCATGAAATACTAGGAAACATAGTGGAAGACTAGCAGAAGGTGGACTAAAAAATAAAATATAGTTGCTTTTCAGTGAGTGAAACAGTGCTCTCAACAAGGGCATGAAAAAACATGCAAGCATATCTGATCATACTTCTGGTAAAAGCAACACTATGAACAATGCTTGGACTAACAAGGATCTTTTCAGCTAGATTTCGGGATTAGTGATAAAACCTGTAAATTCATAAACCCAAAACACATGCACTCCCATGGAACGCTTAACCAAAAAGACACACGTAGTTCCTCATAGCGAGCAGTGAAAGTATCCAAGTCATCCAATCAGACGGATGGTAAAGAGGATCTATTCCAGGGGAGTGACAAGAACAAGACGAGCCAACACAAGCTGACACACAACATGCAAATTAGGCATGCTACTAACAACATCTGTCAAAAATATCCTAGGATAAAATCTAAATATGAACATAGTTGTTGATCTCTACAATAAATAATACAAACAACCACTTATTGAATGCCATTCACTCATTTGTCTCTTTATTAAAAAGTGTTGTTACTACCAAATGTAATGTTACTTATTTTACCAAACATAGCTCAGTATGTCTGACACAGCGTTTCTGCCATCTATTGCTGGTTTTATGTCAGCTTGTATTTCTCTAAAACTTACCTCGGAGAAGCAGAAGGTGGGAATAATACTATTATTCTCTAAATTCTAAAATAAGAAATCACTTTTGGGGGTAAGCAGCCACTTCAGCGACTTTCACATAATACATAAAGCACTCATGTTATCTATTAAAATGTATGATCACTATAAAAGATATGTGAAAACATTAATTCCCTGTAGACTGTGTGCTGTTTTATAATGTCATCACTGGCAGACGTTCATAGACATGTGACATTTTTAAGAAAGAGTTTTGTTGCAATAGTAGAGGTAGAAGGTGCTAGACAGATGCTGATAACATCACATGTAACAAATCCAAATTGAATAGGATGTAGGTGTCACTAGTATACGAATTACACAACCTGATCAAGAGGGAAAATGTCTGCAATTAGCCATTCAGGAAGCAGAGGCAGGAGCAATCAAGAGCAAACCCAATAATGCCTGCTTAGACAAGGCATATATTCGAAACAGCATGTTCGATAGTTTATACCGTACTGGAGAGCATACTGTGCAGATGTATTTTAACATCACTTTTTATTTTATTTTTAATTACATTTCACACATTTATATTAGGCATATTCACAGTTTGCTTATAATTATTTGATGCAGTTAATATCAAGGCTTTAGTTCTTGATTAGATATTAGTTTTTTTGCATAACATCAATAACAATATCCTAGTGTGTTTTTCTTACCGTATTCTCGTATAAGGTGGTTGCCTTCACATAGAACCAAAAGCAAAATCAAGGTTTATTTGGATCTCACGCAGGTAGAACAATACGCCCTTAAAGTCATGAAGCTGCACACTGTAAGGTGGTCAGGCCGAGCACAGGGCATCTCTTCAGAAGAGTGAGGGCTCATTAAGGAAAGTCACAGAGCTGCAGCTGTGTGTTAGTCAGGCCGAGCACAGGGCAACTCTTCAGAAGAGTGAGGGCTCATTAAGGAAAGTCACAGAGCTGCAGCTGTGTGTTAGTCAGGCCGAGCACAGGGCATCTCTTCAGAAGAGTGAGGGCTCATTAAGGAAAGTCACAGAGCTGCAGCTGTGTGTTAGTCAGGCCGAGCACAGGGCATCTCTTCAGAAGAGTGAGGGCTCATTAAGGAAAGTCACAGAGCTGCAGCTGTGTGTTAGTCAGGCCGAGCACAAAGCAAACAAAAGCATTTACCGCTTTTGCAGAGTTGTGTAGAGGGCAGATGGATAATGCACTCCAATCTTAAAATGATTGTTTAGCATAGGAAATGAAAAACAATACTTTGTTCCCATTAAAATATGATACAAATAGAATCAATTCTGATGCTATAAAATGTACAGAGCAATTATGGATTTTACTTGCTAATAAGAAATGTATGTTTTTTGTTCACCAGCTCTTGTCAAGGAAGGGAACCCTGTCTAAAAATGAACATGATCGAATAGCATTAGTAGAGTAAGACTGTGTCATTTGATAATGTATTGAAGAAAACAAATTGGCCCCACGAATAGGGATCGGAAAATGAATCGATTTGCTTTTTTGAATGGGTAAACCAAAAAACCCTTTTTATTTTTGTGCCCCGGTTATCTTGAAAATAGCTGCTAGCTGATCTGTTTATAAAGCTGGTGTGATATGCAGATACAGAATTACTATGCTAGATTTATGTGCGGTAGCCTGGAACAAGGTGACTTTTAGAACTTGCAAATTAAACTGTTACATGCTGTTGAACACGGGGATGAGCACAGCACATGTATGGAGCCTGACGTCTGTCCATCTTGGCATGTTTGGTGTTGAAGTGTTTGTGAAACAATTACAGTCAAGAGTGTCAGCATGTGACTAAAGAAAGACATCTTCCTGGTCACATGGCTACCTTTCCTGGATAACACAGCTGGGGTTCACTGAGAATTGCCTTGTTCCCTCCTGGCTGAGTGCACTAGTTATGTTCAACTAATTTAAATGATTGATTGAGAAGACATCTGTCCCTAGTGTTCAGTGCTGATGTACAGAATAAAGAGGTGCACACAGTCACAGTCACTGTGGTGCCAAGTTGTTGCGGTGCAGAGGAAACATAACAGGGGGAAACATCATTTACCCTGCAGTCTTTACAGCAACCAGCCATTACAGCGAGGTTGATACTCCTCATGCGATGTTACCATGCGTTACTTTAGCACGCAAGTCATTACAGCGACTTGCCGTAGGGGATGCATTGTTGAACTGGTGTTGGGTTTTTAAGTCCAACACCTTCCCTACTGTTGCGTAGACTGGAGTTGGAATAGTAATTTATACTATTCAAAAGTCCAGCCCCGCCTATTGCAAGTCACTGTAACGACTTGTGTGATAAAGTAACGCATGGTAGTGCTGGTAATGTCGCACACGGGGGTACTGACTGCGTGGTAAAGACATGCGGGGTAAATGCATGCTGGATTCCATCATACAACCATAACAGGAAAAAAAGAGTAGCAATTTGTAAGCAGTTGTGGACTGACCTACATTTGTCAATGTATTTGTACCCTTAAAATAAAAATGACATTTATTTTACAAAGCTTGTGTGAGAGCCTACAAATATGTAATAATGTTACTCTTAACATCAGATGAGCCAGACGTTCTGTAGTATTTGGCCGAAAGTATGAACAGACTGAAACTAGAGAGGAATAGTCTAAGTTTGAGAGTTTTAGGCCAAAAAGTGACTTTGTTAGCTTACTAATTTCCGTCACCCATAGTTTGGAAAATGCTGCTGGTACATAGTTCTGCAGGTTTCAGTTAACTAGGGGTGTGAAAAACGATGGAATTATTTTAGTCAGTCTGTGTATCTTTGAATGTTTAATCAAATATGTAATGATTTTTAGATTTGGGATTACATTACACTGTTGATGCAGCAGTTCCTTGGTTCCTACCAGTATTAATGAGTTGATTGATTGATGTTAAAATGCATATTTATTAATGATGTATTCTTCTGTATTATTGATGTATCGATTTCATGGGATATACTTTAATTCCAAATGTTGAGTGATTCATTCACTCACATTCTGTAAGCTCAGTGTGATTTGTTATTTATGAAGAGAGAATGCGTGAAATGTATGTCCAGGGTCTTCCTCATGGAGGAGGTGTGAGTGGCCTGAAGTAATACTATTGGTCACTCAAAACTTCAATTGGAAGCTGCAGACACAGCCAGAGTATTTCAACCTGCTGATCGCCACTTACTCGTCCTCTCTGAGAGAAATAAAGGTACTGGTCCTGGTTCCCTTTCTCCCAATTCCAGATGGATCGCTAGCTGAGCGAGTTCAGCACACATTTGAAAATCAAGATTTCATGGTGTAAAGAATAAAGGCAAGATAATCATATAGGCATTTAAAATGAGAGCGGGGAGGGTTATGCCAAGTTCTGGTGGCACCTCCAATAAAGTACCTCAAACGGGAGTGCAAACATGAATACACTAATAGCCGCTCCTTTGTGAAAGAGGCCAGCAACTCCTTGACTCTCTCTCTGTCAAATCCACCCTATTCTAAACGCTCCGCAGCAGCACCTGCAGAAGACTGATAGGGGAACGAACAGCAGACACTATCACAGGAACCAAACCTATTTGACACGCTCTCCAGCAGCACCTGCACAAGGTTGGTGTGTGAACAGCAGACACTATCACAAACCCACCCTATTCTACACACTCTCCAGCAGCACCTTTAGAATACTGCTGGGTGAACAGTAGACAATATGACAAACCCAGGTTTATTCTACATCCTCCCCCAGCAGCAACTGTAGAAGTCTGATGGGTGCGTATAAGGCACTAATAAACCTACCTCTTTCACACACTCACTACCAGCACCTGTAGATGGCTGATGGGTGAACACCAAACACTCTCTCACAAACCCAACCTATTCTACACCCCCTCTAGCATCACCTGTAGAAGAGTAGTAGGCAGCAAATACGACAGAACTAGGACTGCTGATAGAGCCCAATCCCGTGCCACCAGTGGCTTTTTCTATAGATCCACCAGGGCTAGTTTGGTCCCATGCGTGAGCAGAAACTTTACCAGTTCCTGTCCTGAAGTGCAGGCGACGGACAACCCTTGTTCTTGAAGGACAGGACCACTGAGGGCTTATAACTAGAGGTGACTAGACCCCCACAAAGTAATTTATTGATAGTCTACATTTCACTAGTACATGTCTTCAAGGTGGAACAGCAACCTTCCCTAGATTGATACAGCTATAACTGACTCGAAGAAACCATCCAAACATCACACAACCTGGTTCCCTCTGGTTCTTCCTATAGGTCATTACCTGGTTGTCCTTTAGAGGGATCAGCAATCATGTTTCCAATATGGTAGATCTTCCAGCAGAAATATTTGTGACGTTTATCTGAACAGTCTAAGCTTACTTCAAGTGATAGGCTTGGACGAGGTATGACTAGGAAGACCAGATGAGTCCCTATCCCTGGGAGAGACCTTTTCTAGTTCTGGGTCTTTATTTAACATATTAGTGTATAATGGGAGCCAATTGGACCAACACACCAGATAATGATATATAAAAGCAAAGTGCACGAATGGAAAAGAGATGTCTCAGTGACATGGAACCATGAGGGCTCCCTACATATGACAGTAATTTTACACAACAAAAAAGAGTTATTATGTTCATACAGAATTAATATTTGCATATAAGTAGAACAGGTTGAATCAGGAATATCACAAAATAAACTCCTGGCAAGTTGTGCCAAGATTTGACTGAATAAGAATCTATAGCTCTTACTAAGCAAAAGTGTACAACCTAACAGTCTGCTTGCATGGCTTTCATTGTTTGTGTTTAATGTATTGTCAAAAAACGAACCCAAGTGTTGTCAGGGTAGGAGATGACAGGAAAGAAAAATTGACTGGGAAGATATGACTGAGAGGAGTCCAGAGAGAAAAAGTAGCATCTATGTGGCAGCATGGTATGGAAGTACCAGGACGTGATGCACAGAGCCCTGAAAGATGAACGCGTGAGAGAAAGAAACCCTCCGATCAAGCTACCCAACTTCTTCACCTCCAAGGTCATAGACTGAAGGTTTGGCAAAAGCAAAGGAACCTTTGGGGGTAAATGTCTGACACTTTCCATTTCCCCTTCCATGCGATCAGTTAGATGAAATATTAACTGGAGGGAACCCCAGCCCTATTTGCTGTTTCCTTCCCTGCCTATGTGAGTTGTGGGCATAAGACCTGCAGACCCTTTTTCTTCTACCCTCATATGAAAGCACCATATGGAATCGCAATGGGTGTTGATAGTCTACATGTAGCGAGCCCTCACCGAAATAGACCCCTGGCCATACTATATACCAATGAATTGGTAAACCCATATGCCAATACTTAGAGGAGGGGTTGGGACTCTAATGAGGACAGAAAGAAGTCCTTTACGAAGCATGGTACCTTTGTTATCAATCTACAGAAGCAACTGTAGGACCCAAGAATAACATATATGCTACTCTTCATCTATGGCATGACAAGGAGCATAATCACATAAACAAATGTCCAGAGTATGAAAAATACTGAGGACCAGTTGGAATATCAAATAAGCCACGTTAGAGACAGGGTTAGAACACGCACTCCAGCTGTTCTGCCTCCCTTCTATCTATTCCCGCAGATCACTGAACCTCAAGAGAGGAAAGAGAGCGAGGATACGAGGGAAGAACATTTGTTGGACATATCCCCCATGCTGGCTGATGGGAATGGGGCACAACTGGAGTTGCTTCTCAAAGTGGACAGCACCTGCGGATCCGCCAACAGCTGGTGGACAAAGAGATAACGTGCAAGCGAGCAATGTGCTTGGCTGACACTACAATGGCCAGTCTGGAAGTTGATTCTACTACTGAGGATGGGTATCGAGGTGTAGGAACCAGAAAGAGTGAAGTCCGATGATCACTCTTAAAAACGTAAGATAAACCTAAGGGTGACTGTCTAGAGGGCTTCACTCTACTCAAGTAATGCTGATGACATGGGTCTGTCCCCTTCAGCTTTGTACCCTGTAATGAACTGCCCAGCATCCAGGAAAATAGGCTCCCCTCAGCATCAGTACTTTTTGGTTTCAGTGGATTATAGCACCAGGTATCAAGAGGCGGAGCCTAACTGCAGAGGTGAGAGTTAGAACTTTCGTTCAATAGACTGTAATTTCTGACCAGGGAACCAATTTCACACGGTCTCATATGACAGATGTGATAGCAAGCTGGTGTGACATATAATTTATTTAATGCATAGCATCCACAATCTAAGGGGTTAGTGGAGTGGTTTAACAGGACCCTTAAAAGCATAAGGTGAGCTTTTTCAGAGAACTTCAGGGGCAAGTGGGATCTTCTAGCCATGTCTCTTATTCGATAACTAGCAGAATCCAGATAAAGGCTTGGATTTCAATCACTTTGGACTTCTGTGTGGACAATGATTGCGTGGACCATTCAGCTTGATCTGTGAAGGGTGGAAGGAACTATCAATTCCTCTACAAAATTAATGTGGTTAAGCTTTTTTTGTGGCTGGTACTGATACCAACTTTGCCCCCAAGAAGCACAATGTTCTTATAGGTTGGTACCATTGCAGCAGCTGCTTAAGATATTCTGGGCCAGTGTCCTTCAGAGCCTTGTACACTGTGCACAGGGCCTTAAAACGCACCCTTTTCCTCACAGGCAGACAGTGGAGTTTTTTTTATTTCATTAGACACTGGCATACATTTGGGAGTATTAGTAAGCAATCTAGCGGCAGCATTTTGCACCAGTTGCAGCCTATGCATGGAACGTTTTTGCAAGTTTAAGTAGAGCTCATTACAGTAATCTAACCTAGACATGATAAGTGCCGTGACAACTGTCCACCTACTGTCTGCCAGCAGGAAGTATAGAATTTTCTTAATCATTCTCAGAGTGTAAAAAGTGATTGAGGCCACAGCATTTATATGATCACTAAAATTCAGCTTATCATCAATAATTACTCCCAGATTCTTTACCTTCCTAGTAGGTGTGGGGAGGGTGCCCAAAGTGTCTGGCCACCAACTTGGGGCCCAGAAAATAGGGTAATTTCCAAATACAATGACCTCTTTCTTACTTGAGTTAAGTTTTAAACAGTTTTGCGCCATCCACCTCCCTACTGCCTCCATACAGTTGTGAAACCGACTGTCTATGCTTGCTCTCTGACCAGGATGCAGGGCAACCACTATTTGTGTATCGTCTGCGTAGGAGGTAAGGTTAAAACGTAGGAACCAATTAGAGATGCCAAAGAGGAGACATAATCATTAAAAAGTGTTGGGCTGAGGGAGGACCCTTGTGGCACTCCGTAGGGCAAGGAAAAGGGTCTGGAACAAAATTCATCCAGTGCCACAATTTAAGACCTATCCGTTAGGAAGGATTTTATCAACTTCCAGGCCATACCTTGGACTCCGCATGTTGACAACCGGTCCATCAGTAAATCATGATGGACCGTGTCAAAGGCCGCTGACATATCTAACATAATTAAAGCGGCCTTACCTCCCCTATCCAAAACTTCTCCAATCTCTTCGGTGGATTTAATAAGAGTGGACTCTGTACTGTGGCCCTCTCTAAATCCATATTGAGTTGGATCTAAGCCCTTTGTCTTGCCTAAAAAAGACGTGAGTTGTCCATTCATAGCTTTTTCGATCAATTTAGCTGGTAACAGAAGGCGAGATATTGGGCGGAAATTATTAGGATCTTTAGGATCCAGGTTGGATTTTTTCAGTAGGGGGAGAATTGAGGCGATCTTCCACCGTTTAGAAAAATCCCCCACCGCAAACATTGAGCAGAATAAGGAGCTAAGTGAGCAGGCAACTGGTCCCGAAGCCCGTTTGATTACAGCTACTGGGCAGGGATCATAGGGGGAGCCTGACCTAGCTGTCACCAAGAGCTTCTCTGTTTCAGCAGTAGAAAGTGGCTCAAATGTATCAAAAACGAGTGGGGTAGCAGTGTTGGTACTTTCTTCCAAATGTGCTCCATCCCCATCACACTTGGGTGTTGAAAGGCCGAAAAAATAACATCAACCTTTTTTAAAAAAACAAGGCAATCTCCTCACATAATTCCTGTGTTGATTCAACTTTTTTCGGACGAGGGGAAGCCAAGTCAGACACTGTATTAAAAATGTCCTTGGCCGAATTCACTGCAAGACTGATGCGGTTTGAGAAGAAATCCTTTTTTGCATTATAAAACATTTGTTTATAAATTGCAAGACTTTATAACTTTTTTTAGCAGCTTCCTCATAATCTCTTCTCCACTTCTGTTCGTGGGATTTGCAAATGAGTTTCAGTTCCCTTAGATCCTCCGTATAACAGGGGGCTGTAGGTTGGGATCTTCTGGGGACCCTAATTTTTGCCGTGGTGGACTATGTGATAGGCTTGAGAAGTATAAGAGCATAATACATGAGAAGGCAAAGAAAAAACCTTCAGGCTAACCAGGAGCTAATAAAGCAGTTATATTACAAGAAAGCAATGCTGATTGGTTATTCCGATTTCTGGCAAAGCTTTGGAGAATGAGTGATGTGGGACATTGATGGTAAAGGAGAAAGTGTCTGATCTGAACTATTTTGTGGACACAGGTGACACACTGGAACCAAGAAGGGTGTTTCATGTAAAGCAGGGCTCGAAAAATCCACTCGCCCGCTTTCATTTGCGCGCAAGATTTAATTAGGACGAGCTATTTTTAGGAGCTACTCGCCCTTTCTGTCGAGTAGGAAGACAAACTGAGTTTTGACCTCTGTCTCTGAAAGCAGAGGAAATGGGATAAGATCGCAAGATTTAAAGGCATCGTTATTGCCCACAAAGTAAATGAGCAATAAAAATGCCTTCACATATCTTGTTAACTTGTCATATTTGCTCCGCTTTCAGAGACAGAGGTCAAGTGCATTTCTGTTAGGTTGAGTACATTTTGTCTTAGGTTACTAGCCCTACAGGTCTAGTAAAAATTATTAAATGATTTTTGGAGCCCTGTGTAAAGTGGCTGAAGCCTGTCCTCCGGAGAAATAGCGCAGTGAACATTAGCTTGTGGAAGAGGAATAAGAAGAAGACTACAAGCATGGTGGCAACAAACTAGGCTGCACAGGAAAACCCTGAGTCACAGATAATGGATTCACTCGGGGACTACACAGTAAGCTTCCTCTATCGGGGGATGAGTGATACCTCTATCCAAAAGAGTTGTAACCCTCCAGTGACGATGAAGGAAAGAGTAAATTAGGCAATGATAAACCAAAAGAGAAAGTATGTAAGGGCTAAAAGTGTCTAGATAAGGCACCCTAACCAAAGAACAAAGAAAAAACATCCTCTCCAACACATGATTGGGTAATTGCACAAACTAGTGACAAGATCAAGATCAATCTTCTCTAGGGATCATATTCCAGGAGATTAGAAAAGTAAAAGAGGAAGTGGTGGGTTTACAGAAACAAGTGACTGACCAGAAGGCCCATTTGGCAAACCAGAATAGCGAGAATTGAGGCAGGGCTTCATAAAGTTAAGGCAGGTCTGGAGCAGATGGTAGGATATGCCGTGGGCCAGGGTGTTTTATGTAATTTGGCCCTTTTTTACCTCTTGACACCAAAAGAACAATTATTGAAACAATAAGAAGTTGCGATACAAATGAATGAGGAGGAGCAACAAATGGATATCTTGTTATGTTGTGGTAAGAGCATTTGTAAAGCACTACATCGCTCTTGAGGGAATCCTAGTGCTGATGCAGCAGCATACTGAGTCTAGCCTAGAACTAGTGTCGTTGAAAAGCCACATCTTCAGCGACCTGCAGAGTAAAAAAAATGGAAGAGGATGCCTTGGTGTGCAGGGCAGGTCATTCCAAGCTTTAGGAGTGATGTAGAAGAAGGTCCAACCACTGTATTTGGTTGTGCATATGTGTGGGGTGTGTGCTATAGAAGTCCGGCTGAGGGGAGGTGTCTGGTAGATTTGTGGAATCTGATGCGGGCGTTGAGGTAAGCTGGGGCCATGTTGTGTTGATCTTTGAAGGTGTGTGTGATGTGTTTGAACAGAGCTTGTTTGTGGACTGGAAATCCAGTGGAGCTTCCCGGGTTGCAGGTGATGTGCATGCAGCGCCGTAGGCTGAGCGTAATCGTCCTTGCTGAGTTCTCTATGGTTTGGAGTCACCTAGTCAGTTGTGTATTGAATCTGGCATACAGGATGTTCCATAGTCCAATTTGCTCTGATAAGGGTTTGGATGACGGTTCTGTTTTTGCTGCTGGGAACCTATTTGAAGATCTTCTACAGCATCTTCAGAGTGCGGAAGCAGGAGTCGGTCATGGTGAGTTGATTGCCGATAACTATACCAACGTTGTGGGCCTGGGTGTGGTGGGTGGGTCCATGTCTTGCTGGCCACCAGGCAAAATGCCATGGTGAGGAATGTCTGCTGAAGATCACAACTTCTGTCTTGACAGTGTTGAGTTTGACCCAGATGTTTTTCATCCAATCGGTTATGCAATCAGGGAATTTTGTCCGAGTGTTCGGCATTTTGAGTGAGAGTATCGTCTGTGTTTCATCAGCGTAAGATAAGACGTTACTTTCACATGCACAGATAATAGTGATGTAGGTGTTGAAAAGAGTCGGACTCAGTGATGAACCTCCACAGATGAAGATGCAGCTGATGGAGCAGTAGGGGGCCAGCTTCACTGGCTGGGTTAGGCCAGTCAGGAAGGAGCATATCCAATTGAGTGTTGATTTGTTCCCCTTCGGCTAAGGGCACTGGAGATTAGTCTCATATTAATAGTCCAATATCAATTCCAGTCCACACAAATCACGATCTTCCACAAAGTTTTTTTTACTCCAAAATCAGTTCTCCAAACAATGTTGTCTAACATGCCAAAGGCAAACACGTGTTTCGTCCACCTGGACTTTTTCAAGGCTATAGGTATCGTAATATATCCAAAATATATCTGAGGTCTCTGATAAAATATACTGTTTGCAAAACGTGAAACAAAGGTTCCATCTGTCTGGGACCTCACACATTCGTAGGGACCATTGCTGGGCTGGCAGAGAAATAGTCTGCAGAGACATATTGTGTCTGCTTCCATAGGAATAAAATATATCGAGGGAAGGCACCGCTCTGATAAACATGCCGGTCAGTAGTTTTCACTGTCCGTGTACCATCGAATTGATATTGGACTACTAAGATGAGACTTATCTAACGTTTGGAATAGTATGTGCTGGAGTGCAATTTGTGTTTTTGAGATTGGGCACATACTTGTTTCTCACAGTGTGGCCAAAATTGCACCAAAGGTGGCTTGGTACATAGCACGATAGCCCCACAAAGTACACAAACAGTGCAACTATATGTTTTGACTATTGCTAATGACTATAGATAGATGTACAGACATTGGGCCTTGCCACCACATGATTATTTCTGAGGGCATTGGAGATGTTTGACTAATTGAAATTGCTGGTTGATTCAGAAGACATCTGTCCTTAGCTATCACAATAGATGTACACCTTCTCCGACATGAGCGCAGATGTTCATTGCTGGCCACCCTGCCGCCTTTTGATGATGTTAACCTCACCATCATCGTTGTAAAATTAATATTTCTGAATGCTAACAACGCTTCATGTTTTTACAAATTCTCTTATTACTGGATTTCCTGGATATAATACATTGTTGTTATTTAAAGCCCTGAAGAAGTCTCTGAGGAGACGAAACACGTTGGCTTTTGGCACAATGGATTTTGTGAATATGGGATTTTAATGATTGCACCCACTTTTCAATAAAGAGAACAATTTTGATCGCAAAGAACAATTTGGGTGGGTCATCTTTCGCCAGTCGTCATGGACAATTTTATTGTACTTGAACGAAGATACATACTTTAATTTGATATGTGCTGATACCATTTTTTCTATTTGTTTTGGGGATTTTTCCCAATAGGAAGTGTAAAGGGGTGCACTTTCTGGTTTTCAAGCACCATCACCAAACTAGCCAGCTATTTGTAGTGATAGGTGCGGGCCTTCTGCCTCAACCCTCTTTTGTGCGGGTTAGATGTACAGAATAAAGAGGTTCACAGTTGTGACAGATAACAGGAAAAAAGAATAGTAATTTGTAAGCAGCCATACAGTCAGCTACATTTGTCAATATATTAGTGCCCTTAAAATAAAAAATGACATTTATTTTAAAAAGCTAGTCTGAGAAGCTATTACTATGTATTAACTTTTCTTTTAACATCAGGTGTTTTATACTAATTGGCTAAAAGTCTGAAACAACTGAAACTGGAGAGGGATAGTCTAAGTTTGTGAGTTTTAGTCAAAAAGTGACTTCATTAGCTTAATAAATCCTGTCACCCATAATGTGGAAGATGCTACTGGTATATATACTTTCAGGTTTTCTATTAACTATTGGTTTGAAAAACGATGGAATATTTTAGTTAGTCTGTGTATCTTTTAATGTTTAATCAAATATATGTATTTTTAGACGTGGGATTACATTATGCTTTAAATGCAGCAGCTCCTCGCTTCCCTGCCAGTGTTTATGAATTGATTAGTTAATGTTAAAATGCATATTTCCCATTTATGGATTGTTCTGTACTATTGATGTATCGATTTCACAGAATATACATTCAATCCAAATAAATCTTCAGTGATTCATTCACTCACATTGTATAAGCTCTTTGTGATTGTTTATTTATAAACAGAGAGAGCTTGAAATGTTTGTCTAGGGTCTACCTCATCAGGGATGTGTGAGGGGCACGACGTAACTGTTGGCAGTCAAAACTTAAAGTGGAGGCCACAGACACAGCTCAAGGAGTTCAGCCTGTTGATCGCCACTTACTCATCCTCACTGATCAAAATAAGTTTACTGGCCCATTTTCCTTCTTCCCATATCCAGATGGACCGCTAGCTGGCTGAGTTCAGCACACATTTGAAAAAATGAAGATTTCACGGTGTAAAGAATAACGGTAAGACAATCATTTACGCATTAAAAATGGGAAAAGGGTAAATGCCAAGTCCTGTGTGACCGCACCAATTATGTACTGCAAACAGAAGTACAAACAGTTTTACACTAACAGCGCCCCTTTGTGAAAAAGGCGAGCTACTCCTTCACTCTCTCTCAGTCAAACCCACCCTATTCTACACGCTGCAGTCTAGCAGCTACTGCAGATGGCTGGTGTGTGAGCAGCAGACACTCGCTTACAAATCCACCCTATTCTACACCCTCTCTTGCGGCACTTACACACAGCTGGTGTATTAACTGCAAACACTATCACACGCCCAAGCTATTCTACAGCCTCTCTAGCAGCACCTGCAGACGGCTGATGTGTAAACCGCAGACACTCGCTTTCAAATCCACCCTATTCTACACCCTCTCTTGCGGCACTTACACACAGCTGGTGTGTGAACTGCAGAAACTATCGCAAACCCAACCTATTCTACAGCCTCTCTAGGAGCACCTGCAGACGGCTGGTGTGTAAACACCAGACACTCGCTTACAAATCCTCACTATTCTACACCCTCTGTAGCAGCACCTGCAGATGACTTTGGCTGGGAAGGGGAGTAGAGAGATGGGTCTGTAGTTCTTGAGGTCCGTTAGGTCGACAGATGGTTTCTTCAGCAGGGGGTTGATCTCTGCATGCTTCCAGTCTTTCAGGGCAGGTGGCAGACTCGATGGAGCAGTTGATGATGCAGCAGAGTTTGGGTTCGATGAAGGTGCAGGCTCTGTTGAAGATGTGGTGGGGGTAGGAATCCGAGGGGGCTCAGAAGTGGATGCTCTTCATTATCTTGATGGTGGCATCAGGGGTGAGAGTGGTCCAGTTGGGCAAGGTCTGCTGGGTCGAGCCATTGGGTGTAGTGGTTGCAGGTGGGGTGGTTGGGTCTGGAGTTGTGAAGCTGCCTTAGATCTTGATTTTGCTGTGGAAGAAGGTGGTGAGGTTATTGCAGAGCTCTTGAGAGGGGGGAATGTCTGCTGTCTCTGTGCTGGGTTTGGTGAATTCTTTGACCATGACGGAGAGTTCTTTACTGTTGAGTGCTTTTGGTGTTGATGAGTTCATGGGTGGCTGCTTTTTTTGTTGTTCTGATGATGTGGTGGTGTGTGGTAACGGCGGTATTGAAGGCTGCATAGTCTGCTATGATCTTGCTGCTCCTCCATCTTTTCTCGAGCCACGTGTAGGTGTGCCTGAACTGGAGGGTGAGGGAGAACCATCTGGCTTTATTGAAGGGCTGTTTGCCTGAGGGTTTCCTGAGGGTAGCCAGTGTGTTGGCGCAGTCGGAGATCCAGCGGTGGCAGTTGCGTACTGAGGTGTTAGCGTCTGTGGATGTTGGTGGGGTTTTGCTGAGTGAGGTGGTGAGCTGGTCTTTGGTGCCCTCTTCTGCGAGGATCAAGGTGGCATTATGTCATACAGTGGGTTTGGTGAAGGAGGAGTGGATGCAGTGGTGGTGAGTCCAGTGTGGCTCAGAGGTGTGGTTGCTTGCGGAGAAGATGGGGTTGAGCGTGTGTCCTGCTGAGTGAGTTGGCATTGTGACCAGTTGTTTGAGTCCGATGGTGGCGAGGTTCTCCAGAAGGGATGAGGATGTAGTCAATTGAAGTGAGAGCGTGGTTGGCGATGAAGTCGGCTTTGGCTTCTCCGAAGGAGAATGTGCTGCGGATTGTAGCTTTCGGGTTGGTCTGGATCTGGAAGTGGAGATACTCCATGTCGGGTGAGTGGATGTTGGAGTTGGTTATGGAGCTGAGGGTGTTTTTGTGTACGATGGAAATGCCTCCTCCTGGTCTGTTAATGCGGTCCTTCTGGATGATTTTGAAGCTGTCTGGGATGGCGGTTGTGAGTTCTGGAGCTGAAGTGTAGTTCATCCAGGCTTCTGTGAAGAAGGCGACATCAGGGGGCATAAGAGTAAAGCAGGTCCCAGACCTCCCTGGTGTGTCTTTTGAGAGAGCGGGTGTTGAGTAGGATTCATCTGAGGTGGCAGGTCCGGTTCTTGAGGGTCGTGTGGTTGGTGGGTCTGGTGTGCGGAGCCCGGCAAAGGTGCAGCTGCAGTTGCAGCAAATGAATGGGGGCCTTGGGCATTCTTAGGCAAAGCAAGGTGGGAGCTGGTGAAACATCCGGTGTTGAGGGCGTAAAGGGTGCTGGAGTCGTGGTTGATGGTTCAAGGACCATAGGGGCAGGGTATGTGGCGCTGGGCGCGGTCTAGGCGCAGATGAGTGCTAATAGGCTTGTCTTTGAGAGGCCAACTGTAAGAACTGGGACCACCAGTTCTCCGGGGGATAGCTTGGCTCGAGCAGGAAGGCAGCCAGGGGCTTACGTGTAAAGCAGCTACTTAACACACTCATCCACTGAGACAAGAAGTGGATCCATTAATGGAGACCACACCAGTATCTGTGTTTAAAAATCAAGATCTTTTATATAGGCTTTAAATCAAGGCAATTCAAGCGTTAGCATTTCATTAGCATCTCATTAAAGTACTTCAGTAAAGCATTTCATTAAGTATTTCCAGTAAAGTAGAAAACATCAAATAACACAGCCTGTCGCAGTATACTCTTCCACAGGCTAAGAGGGTACTTCCATAACTCATGGAATAGCATTCAAGAAGCAGATATAAATATTTCCTCTTGTAAATATCAACAGTTCAGTAACCAAAGTCAGATCATCAAAATAGTACTGTAATAAATCACTAGGGATCAGAATTTAACTCCATCAGGAACTGTAGAAGCCTGCCCCTGCAAGAAATTCAGTACAGGGAAAAAGATCACCATTTCATCAGCAGGCTTGAAAACATTTAAGCAGGCATGAGTAGTACGGGTACCATAAGACGGCCACCCCGCACCAACAATCAATGAAGTGACTTATCTTGTTACCAAGTGGGCCAGAAACAGTTAATTCAGTATGGCCTGCTCTCCAGGCATGCACAGTTATTTGGCCCCCAGCACTCCTGATGCTTAAATCAGGCCTCACGAATACTTGAGGCTCAATGGGGCCAACAGGGCCCAGTCACAGTGTTCCCCGGGGGAGGGGCGAACTCGGGGCCAAATACCGGCCTTCCGCCCTCCTCCCCTGGGGGTTACCTTTGGTTTTCGGCCCTCCGGGGCCCTTGCGATGGTACGCTGCGGGATGGGGAGGGCTTCGGCCCTCTGGCAGGCCTAGCAGGCGAAGGGGGCCGGCGGAGTAGCTCCGGTCCCTCTGAAGACTCTCGCAGCCCGGGGCGGAGCAGGTAGCCAGTGCGGGGCACCAGCGCCGGGAGCGAGGGACTTCTCTTGTGGGGTAAATCGGAGGGGGCTCTCCTGCTTCACGGCCCCCTCAGCGACGAGTCCGGGCTCTCCCCAGGTCTCCTCACACAGCTACGGCACGGGGACCAATCAGGGCAGGGGCCAGGGCTGTCACCACCAATCAGGACGCCCGCCTCGAGGGCGCGCTAGCCAGGACCAATGGCTGCGTGGCGCTTGTAGGGGCGGGGCGGAGGAGCTCCCCTGTCACGTGGGACGGGAGCTGGCTTCAGGCCTACCGCGGACTGACTGGATTCTGCGCTGACAGGATTCGGCTAGGCCCGGGGACAAGGGCCTCCAGTCATGACCCAGCCGGGTCGATGTTCACGGCGGCGGCCTCCACAGAGCTCCGGAGGCCGGCGCAAGGAGGGCAGAGTCTGGGGTTGGGCGCGGCCCACGCGCACACAGCGGCGGCCCTCTCCTGACACCGAGGGCCGCCTGAGGGCAATTTCGGCGCTTCACTAGGCGCTACAGGTAAGCGCTTGAAGGGGGCACTACGGCGCTCCTCGGGGGGACCCAGCGCTGAGGGGATTTCACAGCGCTACGGGGAAGGGTCAGTCAAAGCTCCCCGGGGGCAATCCAGCGCTCTTTGCAGTCAGGGCAAAGAAGGCACCCTCAACAGGACAGGCAGTCTCAGATACAGTGCTGGACAGGGGGAGCAGGATATAGTGCTTTTCACACAGTTCAGCAGGGACTGCAGGCAGAATGAACAGCAGAGCAGCTCAGTCAGGGGGGGAGACGGTGGGGCAAGGTGGGCCCAATGCAGGCAGGGGGGTGCGCAGGGCAGCACAGTCCAGTACCTGGTTGATCCCCCAGCAGTCTCTGGGTAAAGCAAGTAGTCTTCTTGCCGCTTGGATGGTTCTGTGCCCTTAGGTGATGGTTTCTTGAAGAGGGGGGGGGGGTTGAGTTGGAGGCTGGATGAGTTTTCCTCAGTCACTGCAGATGGACCCTGGGGTTCCCTACCGCTGGGCCAGATCAGGGGGCTAGTCTAGGACACCTCACTCAGCATAAGAGGCAGCACCTAAATCCTGTCACTCCCAGTGGCATAAGTTCCTAACTAGACCATCCCGCCTAAAACTCCTGAGTGGTTTCCCCAGGTCAGTGATGCCCCAACTGACTAGAAAAAGTTCCCTCCCTTGCTTAAGTATGCCCAGGTCAGGTGACCACTCTCTAAGGCGGCAAAAATCAACTCCGCCCTTCTTCTGGAAGGTTCCAGGAGCTTCCCCACTCTACCTATGGACAGGGGATGGGAGGCTGGCATTGCAACATTGTATGGGGATCCAGCCAGCTCCTGGCAGCTAGGGTGCTACACTAAAAGACCACGCTGCAGTAGCAGGAGCCAGTGGCAGCCATGTTTGGAGTAGAGAGCACCTGCACCCTAACATAGATTAGCCATGAAAAGGTACCCGAAGACCTAAGGGCCAACAAAAAGAAGGTGGGAAAAATGAGGTAAGGGTGAAAAAACACAGGGAAAGACCACCCTAGGGCTGACAGGTCTAACACCCCTGCATGCATCTACTGCGTGGCCATGCAGCCCCCACTATTAAGTAGTGTTGAGGAGGTCTGGTCAGTACGAATCAGGAAAACGGCACTGGAGGGGGGCAGGGCCGCAGAGGACAAGTAGCAAGAAGGGCATGGAAATAGAACAAAGGTGCAAAAAAAGAGGAGAAATAAGAGAAAGTGAAAAGGAAGGAGAAAAGAGCAGAGGGGCAAAAGGAAGAACACAGAAACACAGAGGCAGAGAGCAGCAGCAGAGCAGAGGTTCTCCCCAATGGACCACTAGGGATCAGGGCCTTGAACACAGGACCTGGAAAGGTCAGGGGTCCTCGGCTACCAGGCGGAGCTTGAGAAGGCTCTTCGTGAGCGGGAGCAGAATGGTGGTAAAAAGAATACAGAAGCTTGGGGAGAAGCACCATTTTTATAAGGCTTATCCTCTCCTCCAGGGATATGGGAAATTATATCCAGCTGGTTATTTGGTTCATCATTTTACATATTTTTTGGCCATAGAACTCCCTTATTACCACGTCCATATCCCTGTTTACCCAAATCTCCAGATACTTAATGGAATCTTCCCACCAGTTCAGCGGGAAGTCAGGGATGAAACAGCATGCACCCCGCATCAGGGGAAAGATCTGGGACTTACTCCAGTTGATGGTAACCCAAGAGAGCGACCTGTAGCACAAATACTCATGAAGTATCTCATTAGGACTTTATCATAAAGCGCGATGAGAATGTGTTGTGAAATATAATGAATGGCATATTGCGCATGGTGATGGTGTAGTTTTGCTGCAAGGGTTTCAAGAGTTAGTACAAATAGAGTCCAGGAGAGAAGGCATACCTGCTTAGCCCCCTGGATACTGAAAGGGGGCAAATAAATTGTTAATTAAGCATATTTATTGATTGGTGCTGCATGTAATAACTTTATCTATCCAAGGAAGTTCTCATTCTGGCCAGAATGGTGAAAAAATACTCCCATTTTAGCGAATCAAATGCCTTGAAGCTTGTAGGAATGCCGCTACGGCATCTAGGTCCGGGCTCAGTTCTTGCAAAAGCATAAATAGGGTCTGTAGATTATGTGCAGTGGATCATCCCGGTACAAATTCAGTTTGGTCTGGCCGCACTCGAGCCAGGAGTAGGAGATTTCTATGGTTTGTTAATAATTTGGCAAAACTGTTGTCTTTATTTAACAGTCATAAAGGGCGGTAATGATCACAGTATTGAGATGGTTTTAGCAAGGTAACTAGGATGGCCTCACAGAGGTTTGGGGAGAACATGTTTTGCTCGTGATTCTTCTTACAGTGCCAACAGATTTGGGGCTTTATGTGTCAGCTGGCCACAGATCACCTCCTGGAGTTCGTCCAATGTGATAAGCTGTGACAGGAACTGATGCTGCGCTGATGTAAGCCAGCCCAGCGTGACATTGTCTAAATATTCGCTCACAGATTGGTACTGGAGGTTCCTCAGATGGTATAGAGGTTGTGCAGGATCTGTGGAGTCTCATAACGTGGGCCACCCTGATAGACTATAGAATGATACCCAGGGGTGTTTAATTTGTTACGCCAATGATCTACCTTGTCATTCTCCAGGCATTTAGGTGCCAACCACACCCTCTCCAGGACAACGCTTCATGCAGCACAACCAGGGAATGCTCAGACTATGTATGAGCGAGGTATTGCACACATGTGATCCACAGGTACACGTCCAGAGAAGCAAGCCAAAACCAATTCTGGACCACACATCATGAACAGCCGAGTAGAAGGTGACCTCCCGCTCATCAGGATTTCGCTGGAAACAACTGTTGCAACGCATGCATTACAATGCATGCCATTACCCCATATGTCATTGCAATGCAAAAGGCTTGTTGCAGGGGGTAGAAGGTGTTGGATTTAACTCCAACACCTTCCCTACTGATGCACACACTGGAGTTGGAATAAGAAATTATACTATTCCAACTTCCAGCGCGCGCCGACAGCAAGTAGGGGTAAAGATTTGGGTTGCAACGGCATGTGGGGTAATAGCATGCATTATAACGTCATACAACCCGATTTCGCTGCCACCCAATCTCAACCAGCATATGATCTTCAACTATATCTCTTAGGCACCTGGTCGTCAGAACTCTTTCATGAGTGAGATGCCAGGATCAGTCCTGGGTGTCGTGCAGGGGCAGTTAAAGTCTCCTGCCCAAAGTAGTGAGGTGGGGGAGGAGGACGCTATGATCCCCATACAGCATTGAAGAAGTGAGGGTCGTCATTGTTGGGACCATAACAGTTCACAGTCACGAGAGGCTGCGTCCCGCATCTACCTTGCACCATCACATATCAACCCTAGTGGTCAGAGTGTGACTCCTCCACCCTTAAGGGAGTTTTCTTCTTAATAAGTATGGCTAGACCTCTCACATATGAGGAGTAGGAGGATAGTTATATGTGCGACGCCCACTTCCTGACAAAGGCAGGGCCGGCCTTCGGGTCGAAATGAGTTTCTTGCTGTAGGCCTATAGATAGCTTATGTCTATATAAGAAGGCGCTTTTAACGTGGACCCCCCAACCATCGCACATTCCATGTGATGCACACCATCTCAGGAATGTGAGTGTGCCCTGTGTCAGTCATGAAGGGAGCATTTATAGTCGAGTGCGCTCCTGTGTGAGCCATAGCTTGAGTAAACAACATATTGCCCATAGGTAAAATGCTGTGTATGCCGCAAATGCCTAAAACAGAACCCTTGCCCACCCTAACTCACCCACACCGATGGCCCAATCTCATCAGGACAAACTCCCATCCCTGCCCAACATAACAAAACAATAGCATGCTTGGCTGTGAGAATCTGTCAAAGGGAAGAAATATGATATAGGAAAACGGGAAACAAGAGCATCTCTTACTTGGTAAGGAAATTCTCTTGATGGTCTCCGAAGCGGTCCACAGGGACCCTCCATGTATGGCACCATAGGTGCCAAGGGGATCATTGCTGCATATGCTGTTGTACAATGCATACCAGGTATCAAGGAAGGAGGCATTCAGATTCTCCCAGTCAGAAACATGTAGGCAGTGAGTGAGGACAACAAGAGGAAAACGTCTCAGGAGAGGCCGAACAGTGGTACCCAGGCTCCAGAGAAAACGATGAGTATACCAGTTGGCAGGGCCATATCAGTCAGAATCATCGGGATGTGGGGGCTAATTTATGCCTGGCCTCCTGGACTGCCAGTGTAAAGTCTGGGTAAATGGAGATGTTGTTTCCATCGAAGTTTTTTTCCCCTTTTCTCTGGTGCGGCTTAGTGCTGTATCTCAATGGCAAAGGTTTAGCAGTCGCGCTGTTATTGGCCGTGCAGGGTCTCCTGGTGGGGGCCTGGTAACAAGGGCACTGTGTGTCCTCTCCACCACCAGTAGTCGAGAGAAGGCCTCACCACCAAATACACCTAGGAGCAGACTATTGACGCAGTCCTCGACCAGGTCAGTATTCACTGATTTGTGAACACCTAGCATGTGAATATAATTGCAGCACAACCTGGCCTCAAAATCTTCATTTTTTTTACAGCATTGACTCCATATTTGATGCATTTTTCCTTTCGACGCGAGCATGTCCACAGTTGTGGAAATGCGGTGTTCAGCTTCCGCCAAGCGGTCCTCATACTTTTCCAACTTGCTGGTTATGGAATTCATGCAATATGTCATGGCGTCCATCTTGGTGTCCATGAAAAAGAGCCTGTTCTGCATCACCTTGAGCAGCACGTTCATGTTCTCCCCAGCCGGGTCTGAAAAGGATGGGTGTCGATCTCTTCCGGAGGCGGCTGTCCCTGAGAGGTCAACTTGGATCCACACCATGTTTCAAAGCGCAGTTTCATTTGCCTGTTATTCGCTTTGCCCATTTCCAGGTGGCCCGGAGTTGATGTTGTTGTGTCTTGGTGTTAGCACCTTACGCAGAGTGTCTCACACTCACCTGGTTCCAACCATGGAGATGCTTGAGCTGATGCTAGACATCCTATCCCTCGCAGGGCAAGACCTAAGCAAGGCAGGGCCACTGGTTGGAAGGGAGGTTGTAACAAAAAAAGAAAACTGCGACTTGCGGTGCTACGTCCGGTCAGCAAGCGTGCAACACAGCAAAAACTAGTGAGCCTCTGGGACTGCAAAGGTAGATGCACACGGACATGGACATCTGGCTTGCGAAGATGCAATGCACTGAAAAAAACAAGAAGACACAATTACTATCATACACCAACAGGCCTTGTCATGCATGTGCATTGCATAAACTTACATGACATTCACTTACTACACCACACTTCTTCTACATATGGCATGCAAGGTGAATGATAAAGTGTCACTCTTCAAACAAGAGTTGGAGAGCATTCTTGAAACACGAGGGTGAGTTTCTGGAACTCCCAAGGTATACTAGGAACACAGGTTGGAGTTTACGTACTCCCAAGGTATACTAGGAACACAGTCTGGAGTTTACACGCTCCCAAGGTATACTAGGAACATAGGCTGGAGTTTACACTCTCCCAAGATATACTAGGAACACAGGCTGGAGTTTACATACTCCCAAGGTATACTAGGCACACAGGTTGGAGTTTACATGCTCCCAAGGTATACTAGGAACACAGGTTGGAGTTTACGTACTTCCAAGGTATACTAGGAACACAGGCTGGAGTTTACACGCTCCCAAGGTATACTAGGAACATAGGCTGGAGTTTACACTCTCCCAAGATATACTAGGAACACAGGCTGGAGTTTACATACTCCCAAGGTATACTAGGCACACAGGTTGGAGTTTACATGCTCCCAAGGTATACTAGGAACACAGGTTGGAGTTTACACACTCCTAAGGTATACTAGGAACACAGGTTGGAGTTTACACGCTCCCAAGGTATACTAGGAACACAGGTTGGAGTTTACACACTCCTAAGGTATACTAGGTGCAAGTAGAAGGTTGGCGAGTTAGTTCCCCCAAGCGATGGGCCGCAGCCTCCTTAGATGTCTTTGTGCCCTCTAGGTTGCCGGAAAGTGTCCATTTACCTATAGTGTAGCCAATGTATCCCCTGGAAAGCTCTTGTAGGGCTGAAGGCGCTGAGTATACTGCTTTATCAGGGGGTTCAGTTCCTGTTTACTCTAATTATTGAGTTGGGCTCTGCCAAGACAGGAAGGTTGGTAGCTGGTCGGTCAGCACATACCTGTTGGTGCTCTCTGTAGCACGCTTGTTGTTCTAGGCACGTTTCACTAGTGCCTGATTGTGATTGCACAGTACACAGAAGCGAAATTAGCATTAACACGGCAGGCGTGTTTTTTTTTTTGTTTAAACTCTCCCGTAAGCGCCAGAAAGGGAACCCCCATGTTGTGCCGCCTGCCTTGTCTCCAGGTGGGAACAGGGGCACTCCAGGCCCCAGAAAGCAGAGGAGCCCGGGATCCCTAGTGTAACTGGAGAGGGTGAGTTACAAGGCAGCTAGTTGGGGAGAAGCACCTGCCAGTTGTTATGAAGAGCACTCAGTGGTGTAACCTGTACCGACATTACCTCTCATATGTCAGTACCTGGGCAGTCATTAATCCACAGTGGGTGCATAGAGAATGCCTCCAGGCCATCAGTGCAGTATCGATGGAGTTTAGCACCCCCTCAGCCAAGCACTACATGGCGCGCCCGCCATTTTGAAAACAGACAGCAGGGCCTTCCCTGGAACTACAAGGCCTCCGTGAGATGTGACACAGCACCCCCAGGGGATTGTATGTCAATACAATGCATTGTTTTACCCCGCATGCCATTGCAACGCAGGGATTACAACGCAAGTCGTTACAACGACTTGCGTTGGGGGGCGCTGGATAGTGGAATAGTTTCATTTTCTATTCCAACTCCAACCCACGTTGACAGTAGGGAAAGTGTTGGATAGAAAATTAAACTATTCCCTATCCAACAGCGCCCTCGAGCGAAAGTCGTTGTAACGACTTTCGTTGTAATCCCACGTTGTAATGCTAGTGCGGGGTAATAGTTGCGTTGAAAAGGATGTCCCCCCCCTCCCCAGGGGCTCCACAGCAGAAGGTGCGCCAAAGGCAAGCCTGTCTGCGCCCTTTTCGGTCCAAGGGCCACGAACCCTGGTCAAATATTTGATTATTCTGACACCTCAATACATTACTGATGAAATACCGTCCAAATAATGATCCTGACTGCAATGTTTGTCTGCCATTAGAAAATGCGTCTTCCTGCCCTTGTTGTAATTTTATGTTTTGCATAACATCCTTAAAAGCCAATACAAGTAAGATTTCAAATAACTCACCTCTTGTAAAAACCAACCTACCATTGGGCAATAACCCTATTAATAAAGCTTTTACTTTTGGAATATTAATTGCCGTTCCCTTCCTAAACATAGGATGGACACATTTGACTTCCTGAATAGTGAACATCCTGACGCCATCTTTTTGACTGAAATGTGGCTTCACGATAGCTCCGGCCCTGATGTGGCCTCAGACTTACCATCTAACTATGCTATAGTTAGAAATGATAGAGTTGACGGGAAAGGCGGAGGAGTTGCTAAAATCTACTATAAATCCTATCAATGTAAACTGTAAGATTTATCTTTTCTGAGCTGTGAAGCAGCTCTATTTAAAATTACGATGACCCCGCAAATGACCTTTTCTGGTATTCTTATCTATAGGCCTCCCGGACCATCAAGCTCCTGGGTTTCTTCACTTCCAGACTTGGTCACCCCCCATCTTCTTAAAGCGGCAAATTTCACTATTATGGGTGATTTTAATTTACATCTCGATAAACCAGACTGCACATTCAGCAATACATTGATCGCTGACCTTGTTGCATTAAATCTCATACGTTGTAATACTGGTCCCACACATATTGCTGGCCACCTGCTAGATCCCATTTTTTCAAACGTATCTGATCTGCAGTGTGACCCTGCTCTTCCTATATGCTGGTCAGACCATTTTGCAGTTAAATTTTATTGTATTTTTTTCGGTGACTCCAAATGTTGATAATACTAGTATTCCACAGAAATCCCGGAATTGGAGTAAGCTGGACATGGAAGCTTTTAACAAACACCTTGCTAATAGTACACCTTCTATGGATCATATGTCAACCACTTCATTGAGTTCAATACACGATTGGATCTTGAATGCAGTTGATTACTGTCTTCCTTTGTCTTTAAAAAAAATCTATAATCATCGTCTTCCAGCTCCTTGGTTCACGGAGCAATTGAAAATTGAAAAAAACCTAATGTAAAGCTCTGGAAAGAAGTTGGAGAAGAAATTACGCACAGGCCGCCAAATTAAAATATAAGCAAGCTTTAAAGTACTATCAAGCACTTTGTAAATCAGCTTGGAAGGACTATTTCTAAAGCCCAGAACTGTTCGCATACTCTGTTTTCTATGGTGAAAAAACTCATTGGTTATGATACACAGTCTTTCCCTCCGGCTTTAACTGAACAACAATGTGATAGCCTCGCTAAATACTTCATGGACAAAGTGGAGCAAATACATTGCTCATTGAAAAATACTCAGTCAGCGACATCTGCTATGCCACTTTTTACATCTGAGTCCGCCCATACGGCGGAGGAATCCACCAGCTTAGATACTTGGGCACTCTTTGACATTGATTCTTTTAAGAAGACTTTGAACAGTGTCAAGTCTGGCTCTCCTTGTGATCTTATCCCTGTATCTGTTTTGCAGCAGATGGAATTACCTTTTCCTTTGGTAATTATGCAGCTACTCAATGCTTCTATTCTAGAAGCCACTGTCCCGTCGGAACGGAAACATGCCATGGTTCACCCCCTTTTAAAGAAAGCCAATGCTGACCTAACTCAGCCATCTAGCTTTAGGCCGATTTCTTTGCTTCTAACCTACTCTAAAATTTTAGAAAAGCATGTTAACTTACAATTAACCCAATTTGTCGAATCTGCTGACTTTCTGCGCTCCTCTCAATCCGCCTTTAGGGCCGGCTATTCGACTGAAACTACTCTTCTTGGAGTAACAGAAATGCTAAGACAGCGACAGTGTGTTAATTAAGTCCTTGCAATCTCTTGGCATCACCAGTTCAGCGCTCGACTGGCTTTCATCTTTTTTAACGACACTGACATTCCAGCTCTAAAATACACACCTCTTCTTATGGGGTACGCCAAGGTTCAATCCTTAGTCCTCTCCTGTTCAACTTGTATGTTGTATTGCAGAAGAGGCGGGGTTGAGCCTTTTTTCCTATGCAGATGATACTCAAATCAGCTTTTCCCTATCTACGGATAGGATACCTGGACCTTCAGTTCTTCAGGTTGGCCTGAAAAACATTGTATCTTGGATGCAACTAAATCTACTCAAGCTTAACAGCAAGAAAACAGAGGTCCTAATTTTCGGAAAAAATAAAAATCTTGGGTGCCCCCAGCACTGGCCTAGTGAAATGGGTGCTCTACATCAGCCCACTGATCATGTCCATAACTTGGGAGTCATCATTGATGACAAATTATCTATGAAGCAGCAGGTAGTAAAAGTGGTAGCTACTTGTTTCACCATTTTAAAATGGTTGAGAAAAATCATCTGGATGCTCCCGGTCTCCACTCAAAAAAAACGTAGTCCAGGCACCTGTGACATCTAGAATGGACGTCATGCGGAGGCTGCAGGTACTACAGAACTCCGCTGCCAGGCTGCTCTGTCAGCTTTCTAAAACATCTTCCACCTCCAGTGTTTTGCGTAACCTTCATTGGCTCAGGATTGAAAACCGTGTTAAGTTTAAGGGCCTGAGCTACATGTATAAAATCAAGGCTGGCTCTGCTCCTAAATACTTGCAAAGCTTAGTTCAACTTTATCAACCGTCCCGTCTATTACGATCGACCACTCAGGGAAAATTCCTGGTGCCGAGGATTAAACTTTACAGAATGGGAGGTCGCTCATTTGCTTGCCTTGGCCCATCCAATGGGGCACTCTCTTCCTATCGCACTTCGTAATGAAACTTCTTACATGAATTTACGGAAACATTTAAAAACGTGGTTATTTAACCAATAGTTTGCTTACATCTGCAGTCTTGTTTTCTTTTGCTCTCTGTCAGGTTTAGCGCTGGGAAACCCTTTTTGGGTAGCTGTGCGCCATACAAAATTAATTTAACATAACATAACATAACAGCCCTCAGCTTGCGGGGTTAGAGCTGGTGAAGTCGTGCAATCCCCTGAAGCCCCTGGAAGGGATGCATCAATCAATCAAGAGTATTTGTAAAGCACGCTACTCACCCGCTATGGTCTTAAGGCACTGGGGAGGAGGGGGCTGCTACTGCTCGAAAAGCCAGGTCTTGAGTTGCTTCCTGAAGGAGAGATGGTCCTGGGTGAGTCGTAGGTGGGTGGGGAGGGTGTTCCAGGTCTTGGCCGCCAGGTAGATGAAGGATCTTCCTCCGGTGGTGGTTCTGCGGATCCGTGGGACGGTGGCGAGGGCGTGGCTGGCGGAGCGGAGCTGGCGGGTTGGCGTGTAGAACGTGAGGCGGTTGTTGAGGTATTCGGGGCGCAAGTCGCGGAGAGCCTGGTGTGCGTGGGTGAAGAGTCTGAACGTGATCCTCTTGCTGACAGGGAGCCAGTACAGATCCCTCAGGTGGGCGGAGATGTGGCTGTGTCGGGGGATGTCCAAGACGAGTCGTGCTGAGGTGTTTTGGATGTGCTGGAGTCTTTTCTGTAGTTTGGCGGTAGTCCCAGCGTAAAGGGCGTTCCCGTAGTCCAGACGGCTGGTCACGCGGGCCTGGGTGACCGTTTTCCTTGTTCCAGTGGGGATCCAGCGGAAGATCTTACGGAGCATGCGGGGTGTGTTGAAGCAGGAGGAGGTAACGGCGTTAACTTGCCTGGCCATCGTGAGGGAGGAGTCAAGGATGAAGCCCAGGTTGGGTGCGTGGTCCGTGGGCTTGGGTGGGGGGCCCAGAGCAGGGGCCACCAGGAGTCATCCCAGGCAGAGATGGATGGGCCGAGGATGAGGACTCCCGTCTTGTCTGAGTTCAGTTTCAGGCGGCTGAGCTTCATCCGGTCTGCGATGTCTTTCATTCCGTCCTGGAAGCTGGCTCTGGCTGAGGTAGGGTCGTTGGTGAGGGAGAGGATCAGTTGGGTATCGTCGGCGTAGGAGATGATGTTGAGGTTGTGCTTGCGTGCGATGGCTGCGAGGGGGCTCATGTAGACGTTGAAGAGGGTGGGGCTGAGCAAGGAGCCTTGAGGTATGCCGCAGATGATCTTGGTGGCTTCTGCGAGGAAGGGCGGGAGACGGACTCTTTGGTGCGGAGGCAGACCGTGTCGAAGGATGAGGGCGGCGGTTTCTCCGTTGTCCAGCAGGGTCCGGATGTCGTCTGTGGCCGCGATGAGGGCGGTCTCGGTGCTGTGGTTCGTTCGGAATCCGGACTGCGATGGGTCGAGGGAGCCGTTCGTCTCCAGGAAGGCTGTCAGCTGTTTGTTGACGGTTTTCTCGATGACATTTGCAGGGAAGGGGAGGAGCGAGATGGGGCGGAAGTTCTTGAGGTCTGAGGGGTCTGCGGTGGGTTTCTTCAGGAGGGCGCTGATCTCTGCGTGCTTCCAGCTCTCCGGGAAGGTGGCGGATATGAAGGAGTTGTTCATGATGTCCCGAAGTTTGGTGCGATGATGGAGTCAGCTTTGTTGAAGATGTGGTGTGGGCAGTGGGGAGCCCGAGCGGATGGTGTTCATCGTGTGGGTGGTATCTTCCGGCTTGACCTGAGTCCAGGCGCACAGGGTGGTGGTGTGTGGTGTGTTCGGTGGTGGGGTATGAGTTCTGAGCGCCGAAGCTGTCGTGTATGTCGACGATCTTACGGTGAAAAAAGGTGGCCAGAGAGTTGCAGAGGTCTTGAGAAGGCGTGATGTCGTTCTTGCTGGCGTTGGGGTTGGAGAGCTCTTTCATGACGTTGAAGAGTTCCTTGCTGTTGTGGGTGTTGTTGTCCAGTCGTTCTCTGAAGGATGACCTTTTGGTGGTGCGGATCAGCTAGTGGTGTTTGCGGGTGGCGTTCTTGAGGGCTGTCATGTTATCCGTTGACTGGTTGTGGAGCCAGGCTTTCTCGAGGTCACGGCAGGATTTCTTGGAGTCTTTGAGATCGTTGGTGAACCACGCGGCTTTCTTGCTGTTGAGGTTGCTGGGATGGTTTTTCAGTGGAGCACGGGTGTCGGCGCAGTCGGTGATCCACTGTGTGAGGTTGCGGGCTCCTTCGTTGGGGTCCGTGGTGTTGGTGGGAGGGTTTAGGCTCAAGGAGGTGGTGAGTCGGTCGGTGGTGATCTTGCTCCAGCATCTTCGGGCGGTTTGTTGAGGGCGGTGGCGGGTCGTTGTTTTCCTGAAGTTGAAGTGTACGCAGCTGTGGTCGGTCCAGTGGAGCTCGGTGGTGTGGCTGAAGGAGATGTGGTTGCTGGAGGAGAAGACAGGGTCGAGCATGTGGGCGGTGTAATGGGTGGGGGTGTTGACCAGTTGCTTGAATCCGAGGTTGGCGAGGTTGTCTAGTAGAGCTGTGGTGTTGTTGTCCTGGTTGTTCTCCAGGTGGAAGTTGAGGTCTCCTAGGAGGATGTAGTCGGGGGAGGCGAGGGCGAGCAGGCTGATGAAGTCTGCGATGGCCTCGCTGAAGTGTGAGTGTGGTCCCGGGGGTCTGTAGATGAGGGTTCCTCTGAGGGTGGTCTTGGGGTCGGTGTGAATCTGGAAGTGCAGGTGCTCTGCGGTGGCGAGGGTGTCGTCGGTGTTGGTCGTGATGAGGATAGTGTTTCTGTGGGCGATGGCGATGCCTCCTCCAGTCTGGTTGACGCAGTCCCTCCGGATGATCTTGTAGCAGTCCGGCATGGCAATGGCGATGTCGGGGGCTGAGGAGGCGTTCATCCAGGTTTCTGTGAAGAAGGCGACGTCTGGTGCCGTTCTGTCCAGGAGGTCCCATAGTTCGACGGCGTGCCTGTGGATGGAGCGGGTGTTGAGAAGGATGCACTTGAGGTGGTTGTTGTTGGCGGCTGTTTTGGCTGGCGCGGTGCAGGACCGAGTGCATGTGAAGTAGCAGGCGTGGCAGGTGAAGGCTCCGTGGGTGCGTTTCCGGGTGGCTTGGTAGCAGGTTGGATGTCGGCCGGTGTTGAGTGCGTGGAGGGTGGTGGCGTCGTAGCTCAGTCGGGTTGGCTGGCTCTGGCGGGGTCCAGGGGTTCTGGCGCTGGGCGCAGTCCAGGCGTGGACGGGCGTAGACAGGCTTGCCTTTGGCGCGCAATCGGCGAGCCCGCTGCGCCTACGCGCGGTCCCCGCCATTACTGCGAAGTGGGAGGGAGGAGCAGCTGGGAGGCGGGAGTGGGGCGGCGAATGGGGAGCGGGAGACAGGAGAAGGGGCGGGGCCGCAGGAGAGCAGCGGCGGGGTTGGAAAGAGCCGGAAAGCGGAGCGGGGGAGAGCGAGGGCAAGCCTGGAGAGCGAGGGCATGCCTGGAGAGCAGGGGCCCTAAGGAGAGGTGGCAGCAAGAGGGCCAAGCAGGAAGCGGCAGCAGAATCCGGGTACACGGGGGCCATGCGGTAGTGGAGTGACCTGGTCAAGGGTAGATCTTTGCATGCCACAGTCTCTCGACTCAGCGGCGCTGTGCTGATTTAAAGCTGGGGGGTCCAGTAGGGGTGTGGTGTTTACTGCAAAGCTCCCTGACTCCGCCCCCACTTCCAGCACCTTGAGCTGAGTAGTATCTGATCTGGTTAGTACCCTCAGTAGATGGGTGCGTCCCCGCCTGGGCCCTGTGGCAATCAGCAGTCTCGATGTAGATGGTGCCCACTGCGTCCCACCGTCTGCGCCTCAAGGGATTAATCTGCAGCCCCCTCAGTATCTCCTATTCCCGGGTTCCTCCACTTCAGGATAGGACTTCGAAAGGTGCTCTCTACACATTGATTTTCCGAGCTAATGCAGTGGAGCTCGTACGGAACACATCCGTGAGGCTATGGTGGTTGGCCGACATCAACAACTTTCATTTACATTTCCTCTGCTCCCCTGGACAGGCCTCTCTTCCTCTGCACCCCTGGACAGGCTCCTCCTCCTCTGCACCCCAGGACAGGCCTCACCACCTCCTCTGCAACCGTGGACAGGACTCACCTCCTCTGCACCCCTGGACAGGTCTCTCCTCCTCTGCACCCCTGGACAGGCCTCACCTTACAGCACCCCATGGACAGGCCTCACCTCCTTCTCTGCACCCCTGGACAGGCCTCTCCTCCTCTGCACCCCTGGACAGGCCTCACCACCTCTGCACATGGATAGGCCTCACCTCCTCTGCACCCCTGGACAGGCCTCACTTCGAATGCAACCCCGGACAGGCCTCTCGATGCTTCTCACAGGCCTCTCAGTGAAGGATTCTCATTAAGGGCAGAAGAACCCAGAGTTCATTCTACCGCATACAGCGCCTCAAACTCCGCCCTAAGCCTCGGGCCACTATGCACAGGCCCCGAAGAGAGACACTGCTCCCCTGGATAGGCCTCTCCTCCTCTGCACCCCATAACAGGCCTCACCTCCTCTGCACCCCCTGGACAGGTCTCACCTCCTCTGCACCCCTGAACAGCCCTCACCTCCTCTGCACCCCTGGACAGGCCTCTCCCCCTCTGCATCCCTGGAGAGGCCTCACCTCCTCTGACACCTGGAAAGAACCACACACCAGACAGGGAGGACTACACACCAGACAGGGAGAACCACACACCAGACAGGGACAACCACATACCAGACAGGGACAATCACACACCAGACAGGGACCAGACAGAGACCACCACACACCCGAAAGGGGCAACCACACACCCATTAGAGAGAACTACATACCAGACAGGGACAACCACACACCAGACAGGGACAATCACACACCAGACAGACACAGACACAAACCATACAGAGAAGACTAACCATCAGACAGGGAGAACCACACACCAGACAGAGACCACCACACACCAGAAAGGGGCCCCCACACACCCAACTGAGAGAACCACACACCAGACAGTGAGAACTACCCACCAGACAGGGACAGCCACACACCAGACAGGGACAACCACATACCAGACAGGGACAATCACACACCAGACAGGGATCAGACAGAGACCACCACACACCCAACAGAGAGAACCACACACCAGACAGGGAGAACTACACACCAGACAGGGACAGCCACACACCAGACAGGGACAACCACATACCAGACAGGGACAACCACACACCAGACAGGGACAGCCACAAACCATACAGAGAAGACTAACCATCAGACAGGGAGAACCACATACCAGACAGAGGCAACCACACACCAGACAGAGGCAACCACACACCAGACAGGGAGAACCACATACCAGACAGAGACCACCACACACCAGAAAGGGGCAACCACACACCCAACAGAGAGAACCACACGCCAGACAGGGAGAACCACCCACCAGACAGGGAGAACCACACACCGGACAGGGACAACCACACACCGGACAGGGACAACCACATACCAGACAGGGACAATCACACACCAGACAGGGACCAGACAGGGACAATCACACACCAGACAGGGACCAGACAGAGACCACCACACACCCGAAAGGTGCAATCACACACCCAACAGAGAGAACCACACACCAGACAGGGAGAACTACACACCAGACAGGGAGAACTACACACCAGACAGGGACAGCCACACACCAGACAGGGACAAAGGGACAACCACATATCAGGCAGGAACAACCAGACAGGGACAACCAGACAAGGACAAGCACACACCAGACATGGGCAACCATACACCAGACAGGGACAACCACACACCAGATAGGGACAAGCACACACCAGACAGGGAGAACAACACTCCAGACAGGGTCAACCCCAGCCCAGACAGGGACAGCCACATACCAGACAGAGAGAGCATACCAGACAGAGACAATTACCCATTAGACAGGGATGACCAGACACCAAACAGGAACAACCACACACCAGACAGGGACAGCCACTTTCCAGACAGGGACAGCACACCAGACAGGAACAACTACACACCAGACAGGGACATCCACCTACCAGACAGGGATAACCACACATAAGACAGGGACAACAACATACCAGACAGGGACAACCACACACCAGACAGGGGCAATCACACACCTGACATTGACAACCACACACCAGACAGGGACAACCACACCCCAGACAGGGACAACCACATACCAGACAGGGACAACCACACACCAGACAGGGACAACCACACTCCAGACAGGGACAACCACACTCCAGATAGGGACAACCACACTCCAGACAGGGACAACCACACTCCAGACAGGGACAACCACACTCCAGACAGGGACAACCACACTCCAGACAGGGACAACCACACACCAGACAGGGCCACCTATATAGCAGGGCATAGCAGACAAATGCGCATTCAGTAGCACACGTGATGGTTTGTGTCCAGTCCACACCACCTCAGAACATCTTTAACATACAGGAGCCAGAGTTTGAGTTAATTCTCATGCAGCTTGCAAATGCCACTGTTTATTTGTTTCCAGGGACACACAGACACACACAGGTACAAAACCCACAGGCACTCAAAGGCACATACATGCACACATGCGCACACAGAGGCACACACAGGCACTCATAGGCACACAGAGACACACACAGACTCGCACATGCATGCACAGGCACACACAGGTATACACAGCCACACAGAGGCACTCATAGCCACACAGGCACGCCAGCCCCACAGAGGCACACCAAGTCACTCTTAGGCTCACCCAGGCTTACAAAGGCACACACAGGCACTAATAGGCACACACAGGGGTACACAGATACATAGAGGCACACAGAGGCACACATAGGCACACACAGGCACACACAGCCACACAGAGGCACTCATAGCCACATAGGCACGCCAGCCACACAGAGGCACACCAAATTACTCATAGGTTCACCCAGGAATACAAAGGCACACACAGGCATTAATAGGCACACACAGGGGTACACAGATACACAGAGGTACACATAGGCACACACAGACACTCATAGGCACATACAGGCATAAAGGGACTCAGGCACATGCAGACACACAGAGTCCGATCAGATCAGAATACGCTTTATTCGATTTAAAAATTGTTAAAACATAAAAGCACAAAACATAATAAACAATAAAAACATACATTTCATGTATACATACAAAATACAAATTTAAGCGATGCTTTAAGAAGAAATAGGACCATCCACTGACAGCCATTGTCTGACCACCCGTTTCAAATATTTAGCAATGTGATCAGTCACAGATCTGTCATTCAGATATTGCAGCTTTAGAAAGGCGGGCGACATTGTCTCAAGCCATAACTCATTAAAATTGGTAATATCCATTTTTTCCTGGGCATAGAATAAAACTTGCAAAAAACATAACATGGATTGTCGACTGAACAGAGATATTGTCACACGGGCATAAACATAAGGTGCAGGACCAGTCGTTGATTTTTGGGAAGGTAACCCTAGTGTGAAAAATGCCAAGGCGTAGGCGCGTCAATAACAATCTATCATAGGCTCCTGCAGTGTTCAGTAAATATGATTGTATCACTGGTTGAGTCAAGAGTAGTTGGTGTGTACTCACTGATGGGTTTACAATGTTACTGGATAGATTAATGGAATCCAAATAGTCCAAACATAATGATTTATAATATTTCTAGTAATATTGTTCAAACTGTCAGGATTAGAGAAATATTCCGGATGTCCTAAACTCTCTAAAAAATGTTTAACATAAGTCAACCAGGAGATACGATCAACCCCATCAAGGAAAAAACAATCTTTAATCAGGTACCTGTTGAAAGCAGTGGAGATACGAGTCCAAACGTTATGTCACAGCAAAATGGGCTGCAATTTAATCAAGATTAAAAGATAAGGCAACCCCAACTCAGCGTGGAATACGAATACGGCTGTGCTACTGGGTGCAGCTACAAGATATCTCAGGAACCTGTTTTCAACTATTTGCAGGCACTCGGCATTGGCATAATCCCAGATGTCCGCTCCACAAATAGCAACAGGAATGCATTTCGCTTTATAGATTGTTATTAAGTCTGCAACAGGGCGCCTCCCCAATTTCCTTGCAAAGTTGATTATAGCACCAGTGGCTTTACAAAATAATAATTTCCTAGATTCAAAAGCTTTAGCCCGTAGACCCCTTTTTTCAAAAACAATGCGCAGGTAAGAAAAATGAGCCGTGTGTTCAAGTTTCCTGTTTTCGATGACGAATTCTCGGCACTTGATACTGGGCTTACAACATTTCATTGTAAAATGTTTTGGTTATATTAACGCAAAGATCAAGTTCTAACATATAGGCATTAAAGCTGTTAATTACATTTTTTAGGCCAATGGGGGTACGAGCCAATAAGACGGCATCGTCAGCATATAATAAAGCTCCTGTTGGCCGTCCATTTATGCATGGCAAATCGTGACAGTCATTGCCTAATTTTGCTCCCAGGCTATTAACCCCTTCCACGCTGATGACGAGCTGGGCTCGTCATGAGGTAGCCTCCTGCTACGCTGATGACGAGCCCAGCTCGTGACGTAATATGCGGTTTCGCAAAACTCCGCGTACAAGCGGAATTCCGCCCGCACGCATGCGGTTAATATAAAGAGTGAACAAGATGGGTGCCAACATGCACCCCTGCCTCACCTCCTTCTTTACCGGTAGGGTCTTATTGAGTTCACCGCCCCTTCCATAGAGCACCCAGGCCCTAGCATCTAAATAAGACTGTTTTAAAAAAGAAGAATGGGTGGATCAACCTGTATGATATCTAAAATGCTCCATAGCTTCTGATGGTTAACACAGTCAAAGACTGATCTCAAATCAACAAAACGTAAAAATAAATTCCCCTTTTTAGACTTTAAATTCTTTCCTACCAGTAAGTTCAGATTCAGACATTGTTCAATGGTTCCCACACCTTGGCGGAAGCCGTACTGTAATTCAGAAATTATACAGTTTTCGTCTGCCCATAACTGGAGGCGGTTTAAAACGACACGCCCAGCCACCTTTGCAAAAGAGTCTAGTAATGATATTGGTCTGTAGCAGGACAGACCGTCCCGATTACCCTTCTTGTAAATAGGGACAAGTATTGATTCCGTCCACGTGGCTGTGAATCCCAGGGAGAAACAAGCTTTTAAAACCAGGGCTAGCAGGGGTCCCCATAGCAATGGATCGGATTTAAATAAGTCCACTGGTATACTGTCGGGCCCGGGGCTTTACCCCCCCTTACTTTCATTAATGGCCAAGATAACATCCTGGGCGTCAAAGTCAATTTCAATAGGAAGATGGTTTGGAGGATTTAAACATATGGCCACCTCATTTTGGGGGTCCACCTGATTACTATACAGGCCGAAATAGTGGGACACCCATTTATCCTCCCTATTGCTATTTCGATACTAGGCAGGTTACCTGGGGCAAGGAAAGGGGCATTCACTGCCTTCCAGAAACCTTTTGTATCTTTCAAGGCTGATGCTCGTTTTAGATCTTGCAATAGTTCCGACTTTATGATCGCCTTGCGTTCCTTAAGAGACGTCTTATAGGCTAGTCTTGCCCTTTTTATATCTGCTCGATCTTTTATGGGCTTGTGTAAGGTGGTTATCAAGGCTGTATGGGTTTGAGAACATTTGGAATCAAACCAACCACTTCTCTTATCAGCCCCTTTCTTACTTTTTGCCCATAGTCTGTTTTGTATAGTTGGAGTTATTTTCCCAAGAGAACTAAGAATATCTGTTTTATTTGCATTTTCATCGAGGCAGTCTATAAAATCATCTTTGCAGACGGTCAGAAGATGCGTACAAAGTTCAAGTTGATTTACACCCGCCCATTTAACTGCGTAACCATTTTGTCTATCGATAGCAATATCTCCTACCAAGTGCGTTACCTTTTAATACTTTGGCAGGGAGTTTTAAAAGGACACTGATCGGATAATGATCGCTAAAAGCAACAGGATGTACATTAAAATTGTGTATTCTGTCCGCATATCTGTTTGATACCAATATATGGTCTATGGCTGAAAACAAGCCACGTCCATTAAAGGTACTATTAAAAGGGGTTGGGGGTAAACGGACACTGTTTGCAAATCCCAAGTCCATAGAATATTTTAACAAATGTAATAAATCTCCAGGAGCGGTATGCAGAAAATGGGACAAATCATTTGCATCATCTGGATCTACACCACAAACATCTCCCACGACATATGGGCAGGGTCCACAATTAAAATCCCTGCCCCAGATTATACAGTAGTCTTTACCAGAACTTCTTTGGGTCTTGTCCAAATCTCCCTGCAAATGCATCAAGATTTGTCTGGTGTCCGCAATTGATATATTATTATAAAAATTTGACAAGACTAAATAATACTTATTATTTAAGTTGATTTTTAACACCTGTTAATAGGTTTTAGACTTAATGAGATCTATATTGTGAGCATTTAACCTATAGGACACATAAATGAAAAGACCGCCCTCATTCCTTACCTTACTTAATGGCACTGCTGGACTGGAAAATGTCTTAAAACCATTAATATGTAAGATGTTATCAGACCAAGTTTCTTAAATACATATAATGTCAAAATTATAGATGAACTCCAGCCAGGCAGGGTTAGACAGTTTACCTTTGAGGCTTGCCACATTCCAGAACAAGATTTCTATTTTTTTCAGTCTAGGGCCAGACTGTGATGTGCAGTCAAAGGGGACAGAAACTACATTGGGGCACCAGAGCTATTTAGTGTTTCACTATAAGAAATGCTGACCTTCGATTGGGTTATTTTACTCTGGGTTTTACAATTAGCGGCATTTCTTTCCCTAATGTCAGATTGTTCAGTATTTACAAATAAAGCTGTGTGTTGCGAGGATGTTCCTTTTGATTGGCATTGTACTTTATTGCTAATACTGTTACTGAGGCCACAGGCAAGGTAAGATACGGGCTGGAAGGACAACTTACGGATAGCTTCCCAATACAGAAGGGGGTCAGGCAGGGGTGTGTATTGGCCCCCTTCCTATTCACGCTGTACACTAATGGACTAGAGGCAGCAATGCTACAGGGAACAAAAGACTTTCCAACAGCAGGTCGGCGACCAATTCCAGCATTGTTATACGCCGACGATGCGGTGATTCTCGCTCGAACTCCGATTCAGTTACAAAGAGCCTTAAACAACTACTGCACTTGCATGACTAATCTTAACCTGAAAGTTAACATAAAGAAAACCTTTGTGATGCATGCCGGCAGTAAGGGGAAAAGGGTGAAAACAATCTTTGTGGACAACTTACCGCTTGAAACAACAAAAACGTATCCATATCTTGGTATCACCATCGATGAGGAGTTCAAATGGAAAGATGCAATCAATTCCCGCAAGCTATCGCTCATCGAACAGTGGGCGCTCTAAAAGCCTTCTCCCTTCGCCTAGGGAAAAAACCCCTGGTAGAGATGTTAAAGATCTATAATGCGAAATGCATTAGTACGGCCATTTTTGGAGCTGGAGTTTGGGGAATTGCAAATGTTGAACAAATTCAAAAAATTGAAAACACCTTCCTCAAATTTTTATTAGCAGTCCCTAAGAGCACGACCACCTTCGGATGCCACCTAGAACTTGGAGTGGAACATATCTCAGACCTTATCAAGATCCAACCCATAATGCTATGGCGTAGAATATGGGCTACGGATGAATGCACACTCACTAGAGTAATTATTGAGGACTGCATGAACCTAGAGCACATGGAAAAGATAAAGTGGCTACACTATGTAAAAACCTTCCTTGCAGATATTGGCCTCCTGAGGTTCTTCAATGACCCACAGTCAGTAACAGACATAGCAAAAAAAGAGCTAAAAAAGATATGTCTGTCTCACTTAACCCAACTAAGGCTGATGACAGAAATAGGCAAACCATCAGTACAACACTGCCTCATGATACAAACCGTTCCATCTATACAACCATATCTGCAGCAAGACCTGACTCAATTTGAAAAGTTACTGCTCACCCGTTTCAGGTTCAATCTTTTCCATATCATGGTTTCATTCCCCATCCAGAACAACTGGACACATAATACAACAGCGTGCCCTTGCGACTTCAACTCTCCTCAGTCCACAATCCACGTTCTATTCTTTTGTACTTTTTATTCACCATTCCGTAAGAGATGGATTTTACCAATTTTAAAAGTAATGAAGGTCAGAAGATGTCGTCCAGCATTCCTGGCACTGCAGTTCTTGGAGAATCCCCTAGTGTTAAAATCTGTGGCACACTATCTTAGAATGTGCCTCAAACACCGTATGAACCTATGAGTAATCTGAGAAATTGTCTTAACACAGATTCTAGTAAATGTACTGTACAGTATAAGAGACCTTAATTTTAAACATATTATGAACTTTTAACATTCTCTTTTATTTTTAATGGTGTTTTACTGTGTAAATTTGTACTTTTGTGGCTTTCATACTGAAAACCGAATAAAGATATTTTGAATTTGAATTTGAGTCAATCGTTGTCTTCCAAAGGAGAAAGGGCATCAAATCTCTTGGTCAAGGGTAAACTGAATTGGGTATGATGCGTGTTGTTCATGAAGTGGGCTGGGGGCTGAATCTCCAGTCCTGCACATCGGAGATAGTTAGTAGGGGGATAAAAGTAACCCAATGGAAGTACATTTATACCATAATCGGTCACATGGAGGGAGCCCTGTCGGCGCAAAATTTCTTGTGTTAAACTAGGTGATCTAAAGGTGAGAACTATACAGTCACCCGGGAGCCTCTTATCACGGTTCCCCACCCATCCCACTCTCCTTGCCATTTTAAATTCCCTAAATAGGGCATCCGTTAGACCAATGTTAGACCCAAGCCAACCAAGAGACTTATTGCGTAAAGTCTCCTAGGATTCAATTAAATTGGACGTGGATTGTGGTACATTTGCCAGTATTATTGTATATGGTGTAGCTTCTGGAGGTAAATTCAAGATCAGGCCTTCTTCACTTACCCTATCCCTTTCCCTATATGTGATCTCTGGGTTGGGCAATCTTTGATTACTAACGGGTGCTATATCAGATGTCACTTTGTTATGATATAAACTAAGATGGTTCATATGCCCAACACCCCTCCCAGATTGTACGGCTGGTTGTGAGCTATCTGCCATATGTGGGTTGGCTATATTTCCACCGTTTGATGCACTCGCTAAGCACCCTAGATGACTGGTTGGTATGTTGTTTGTGCCTACACTCTGTATTTTACTCAACAGATCCTTGATCGCCAGAGTCGTTGCCAACAATTTCTCTAATGTGGCCGAGACCACTGATGGAGGTTGATGGCGTAGGGCATTGCCAGAGTTCTGCCCCTCACTGGGCACTGAAGAGTTCACAGTAGTAATACGCGACTCCGTGCGCCCAAACAAATCACTCAATGCATCTTCCAGAAGCTTTAAACGGCAGTCCAATGAGGCTAAATTTTGGTCTATGGATTCCCTGATCCGACCAAGGGCAGTGTCCAGTACAGTCATATCGGTGGCATTAATTTCTGTGCCATCCTCCTTGGGACAAGATTGTATAGACAATGAAATATCCATGGTCTGAGTACCTACTGAGCAACTCTTTAGCTCCGTATTAGTCTGCGAGTGGCACTGGGACTCTTTTTGGAGTTTTTGTTTTGACAGACCCATACCCTTCTTACGGTTCACGGTTGCCTTTGCCTTCGGCTTAGCCTTTATGCCCCCACTACAAAAATTGCAAGACCGAGTTCTAGAGGCTATGCTTGGTCCGTTAGAGGTATCCATTTGTAGTTCTAGAGGCTTGTCGTGTACAAGGGCCAACAATTCCAAAGCCACCGGTGCTGTCCCCAAGTTATAAGGTGATGAGCAGGATTGAATTGAATTTTGGGAGATACCTGCCGGAATATGTCATCCTAATGAGGTTCGCCTTGGGTGCGATGAAGGGTCTAGAGACAACCGCCTCTCTGTTAGTTCTATCTCGTCGCATAGTAAGGATTCTGCCCTCGTTATAAATGCATCCAAAGTCCCCTTGGCCCCATTTCTACTTTTCATTGCAGAATTACTCATTTTTGTGCATCAAAAAGTCACTCCCCCACGACGTTGAGTATCAATCTCGCTTCACACAGATCAATAACCCAAGAAGGTATAATTAAAATCTGTACCTGGGAGTTGTTATAAAGTTCTTATAAAGATGGTATGATGTAGGACCACTTGTTAGAGGGGGGCCCAGCCCAAGCCACCTCCGGGCTCCGGCTTGACTTCACCCGCTCGGTGCTCAGCGCCGCTTAAGTACGCCTTCCCTTCCTCGTAGCGCTTCCGGGAGCTTGGCCTTCTGGGGAATGTAGCCCTCCCCCCGAGGCACAAGTGCGGCAAATCTGTCTGGAACGGCACCCGCGCTGTGCAAAGCGGAGAAACTGCCCCAGAGGCAAAGTGGTGAGGAAGGATCAGCAGCGTTCAGAATAGAGCATCAAAGTCAAAAGCTCGGTCCCTGCATCAATGCGCTTAAGCGCGCTTTCACGCAAGCTGCACAGCACCCCGGTAATCAGCAGACAGGCAGGTAGGTAAAGACTCTGAGAGACCGCCGAGAGGCGAGGCCGCGCTATAAGCGCGATGGCCACGCCTCTCCCTCACTCGCGGTAGCTGTGATATGGAATGGTGCACTCTGGGGGTTGCAGTCCTCCCCAGAGAGAAGATGGAGGTGCGGGCAGGGCAAACAATGCAGACAGAGCAGCATATCCCCTGGGACCCTCGTCCCACAAGAGGAGATTCCAAAGGCAATAGTTGGCGTTTCCTAGCCAGTAATCAGCAGACAGACAGGCAGGTAAAGACTCCAAGAGACCGCTGTAACCCGGTCTCAGCAGCAGCGCCCGGCCGCACTTGGATGCACTTGGCTCCGCTTCTCACCAGCTCCGCTTCCCACCACCGGCTGCCCGGGAAAACCAGCGTTTGCGGCCCTATCAAGTTTAGCCAAGAACAAAATGCTGCGTTTTCTTCGGCGTTTCACTCGGCACTAACCTCGGTGCACCATCAGCGCAGGTGCGTTTACAAACATCCGCAGCCGAATTTTACTATTAATCGTGCAGTGGGGAGTTAATTGCAAAGAAAACGAGGTAAGACAGGAGCAGTGTTTACACCATTACTGCTTTCGTGACCGGAGCTGCGGCGTTGGCTTACTTGAGGCCCCCTACGGCAGAGCTGCCCCGGGATTGGAGGAGGCTGGAGAAGGAGCAGCCCGGCAGCACTCCACACGCTGAACGTGAGGCTTGCCTTCTCAGTTAGACACATTCAACTACCTGGTATTATCAGATCATAACATCAGACAGGAGACAACAAGTCACAGTTGGGCAGATTTAGAACAGCATCCAAGAAACTGTTTGCATCAGCTCTTGTTTTATCATTTTATGTATGACTTTTATGGTTTTCTTTTATAAAACCGTATAAAGTTTGTTGATAATAATAACTAGGGGTTTCATTTACAGGGTTGCATAGTATCCCTCACAATAACTCCAGGAGTCACAGTCGACACAATGTACATGCGTTGTTCCCCCTACTTCCAACCTTACATATACCCCCAATCACCTACCCAAACCTCTCCCTGCTGATGCCAATGCGGTCCTCCGTCATCCCGCAGACCATATTTTTGGCCCCTTTGAAAGTGCCCATACAATAAAAATGCTGCAGTTGTAAATACATATCAACTTCCATTTGTTGTGTTTGAAACATTTTATTGAATAATAAAACCTAATAAACATAAGCTGATTATTAAAGCAAAACAAAATATCAGTTGCTATACACATAAGAGACAAAAGTTGTACATGAAAATCAACATACTGTAACACAGCAAAGTTCTGTAGAGCACAATTCTTAATTTTGGGCAATCTTTAAAGTTCTACAATAGAAACGTTCATAAAGAACAGGAAAGGAAAGAAGTTGGGATACAGTGATGTCATTAATGTAATGCTTCCTACATATAGAAAAACAAATACTAATTATTTTCCTTAAGCAATAAAGTCCGCACATTAAAATACTAAGAAATATATTGAACAATGAACATTTCATGGGTAATGAGAATTCAATTTGAATATTTTAACCTCCTCCGCATTATTTGACTCATGATTACAACCTGAATGCTTTCTGGAAAGGGACCGCCTCATGGGGTTCAAAATCACATCTTTTCCAACAATAGGATTCAAATGATAAACTTGAATTTCAATTCAATTTATTGATGTAGGCCTTTTTGGAGATCCGTAATTTTTAATATATACAACACCCATACACTTTTGTAAAATTGTCACCTAAATTTTAATTCAATCCACCTTCTAATTAAACACTACCCATTCCAGCAAGCATCACAGGACCACTTGTTGTTATCTTCCCAATTAGTGATAATTTTTCGGATGGCAACAACAATAATTATGTTTTGAATTGTACCTCCGAAAGCAAAAACATGCCATTTCTGAATCATGGTGCACAATAAAATATAAGAACAGAAGGGCATCTTTAGGTATAGCATTCATTAAGGTTTGACCAGGCTTGAAACCAGAATTCCTGAACTTTTGGACATTTAAATGTCATATTTTAAAAGTTTAAACAGACCCTGCACGAGCGCTGCAAAAAATAGAAGATGACTGAATTGTACTTAGAGAAAATGGGCTGATAAGTAATCTATTGATGTAAAATACAGTGGTCAGGCAATGCCTGTGGATCTAATCTATTCAGATTTTAACTCCAGAGTTTGTTCAATACATTGACTGAGCATAATACTTGAAGGTCCATCTCTCAGATCAGTTCTATTACAGTTTTAGTTGCGATAACACTAAAAGAGATCAATGATAAATAGATTTTAAAAGTCATGGCTGGAATTGATCCTTGGTCTAAATCTAGATTATTGTCTACAATAGAAACCAGTACAAACAGATCAAATCTAAAAGCATTGAATATGTTTATTATAGTGGTTTAGAGTAAACCCAGAAGACACACATTGTTCCTGAAACTCAGAAAATGTATCTAAAGAGCCTTTATGTTGTGTGCCTGGCATAGAAAAACACAGCATACAATATCTATCGAAGAGTCTATTGGCTCAGTCAAGGCTTCTATTTTTAATACAATTCATCTTCGCAAGCACAAGGATAGGAAAAAAGCTTTCTAAATATACAAAAGAAAATTGGATGATTTTGAAAAACGCTCCGGGCCACACCCATCTCCCATGTAGCTGGAAGGATACACAATGAATGCAATATCCTCTGTGGAAATGTGCGCTTCTACAGGAGTTACATTTGAATTATCAAAAACATACCTCCTCCCAAAAAGAAAATGTTACTGGGCCAACTGGAAAGTAAATGTAAAGGAATAAATAGGCACTATATCAATACTGGAGGCATTTTGGACAAACCAGGGTTAAATGTTGTTTCAGAAGGCAACAATTCGGTGAACCAGGCTACCAAAGCACAGAAATGCAGCTGGAGCCTCCAGCTCTGGGTCGGATTCCTGGAATGATGCACGCACTTCAGGGAACAGATGCAAGGGGCACGCAGCTTTCTCGCAAACTACCTTGACTTATATCGTTCAAAAATCTAGGCGCTTTCATTATTTGGTATTAAAAAACGCATAGATATATAAGACAGACCCAATGCTCCGGACCAAAAAAAAATGGATTCTTAGGCATTCTGAAATGTTTTGTGTAAGGAAGGATTTAAAATGAACTATGTCGCCTGCAAAAGGTCAGAGGGCACGGCGTGCATGATTTGGTTCCCATAACTCCTTGCAAGAAGGAGCTTGTGAACTTGAGTCTCCACAAAGCTGCCATGGGATCTCTTACGGGTCAGTTCATCTCCCCAAGCTAGCAAGCAATACATTTCTCCTTGGTTAATGCTCAGAAACCAGCAGACGAGGTCCATTTTTCATGGGTTTGTCGTACTCCTATCTGCCATAGCTTCCAGGCACAGGGTGATAAAAAAAAACGCCTTATTAAAAGAACAAAGATCGGTCAGCAGGTTTTACAGCTCTTTGTTAAACATTGAAAAGGTCCCAAAGCAAGCGACGGAAAGGCAGAAAAGGGGAAGGTGAAAAAGAGAGACAGCCAGGATAAACAAGCACACGCACAAGCGTGTGTTCAGAGTTTAAAGCACTTACTAAAAGCCTTGCAGGGCAACGCATGCGCGCTGCCTCAGGCGAGACCTAAACATGGTGTACGAACCAATATAAGTATAAAGAAGGGTTTTAATATACAAAACCATCCAGTAATCATATTAATCTTCATAGAGTGGTGAATTCACTAGTGGTACCTAAAAGAATACATACATAGGAAATATAAGAATGGTTTGAAAAAATCTAGGTCAGACATTTGAACAACTGTGCTAGCATTACATTTCAATTTACAAAAAGGGGGTAGTATCTGAGTTAATCAGAACACTCCTACCCAGTCAAGAGATCAGGGCCTGATCCATCACCGTTTTTTAGCTCACTGCACCATCCCAGTTCAGAACCTGGCTATATGCAAATTAGTCTGTCCCTGGCCCAGTGCATCATGGGAACAGGGCAGACCAAACTACCAAGCCAATTCTTCACTGGAAAGGAAACAAGCTTCCGGGGACCGGTTTCTGGCATTACAGCCGTCTTCGGCCCGGCTTGCTTGAATCCTGATGGTGCAATGAGCAAGGGACTCATGTCTGAGCATACCCTTCCACACTCATGGTGGCCAAAATAATTTACAAAAAGGGGGTGGTGCTTAATTCAGATACTCTGTCCATCACCACCCCCTCTATGAATCGTTTTGGCCAGGGTCAGACTAATTTGCATGTGGCCAGGTTCTGAGCTGGGATGGTGCAGTGAGCTAAAAAACGGTGATGGATCAAGCCCTGATCTTTTGACTGGGTAGGAGTGTTCTGCTTAATTCAGATACTCTGTCCATCACCACCCCCTTTATGAATCGTTTTGGCCACCACAAGTGTGGAAGGGTATGCTCAGATGTGAGTCCCTTGCTCACTGCACCATCAGGATTCAAGCAAGCCGGGCCGAAGACGGCTGTAATGCCAGAAACCGGTCCCCGGAAGCTTGTTTCCTTTCCAGTAAAGAATTGGCTTGGTAGTTTGGTCTGCCCTGTTCCCATGATGCACTGGGCCAGGGTCAGACTAATTTGCATGTAGCCAGGTTCTGAGCTGGGATGGTGCAGTGAGCTAAAAACGGTGATGGATCAAGCCCTGATCTTTTGACTGGGTAGGAGTGTTCTGCTTAATTCAGATACTCTGTCCATCACCACCCCCTTTATGAATCGTTTTGGCCACCACAAGTGTCGAAGGGTATGCTCAGATGTGAGTCCCTTGCTCACTGCACCATAAGGATTCAAGCAAGCCGGGCCGAAGACGGCTGTAATGCCAGAAACCGGTCCCTGGAAGCTTGTTTCCTTTCCAGTAAAGAATTGGCTTGGTAGTTTGGTCTGCCCTGTTCCCATGATGCACTGGGCCAGGGTCAGACTAATTTGCATGTAGCCAGGTTCTGAGCTGGGATGGTGCAGTGAGCTAAAAAACGGTGATGGATCAAGCCCTGATCTTTTGACTGGGTAGGAGTGTTCTGCTTAATTCAGATACTCTGTCCATCACCACCCCCTTTATGAATCGTTTTGGCCACCACAAGTGTGGAAGGGTATGCTCAGATGTGAGTCCCTTGCTCACTGCACCATCAGGATTCAAGCAAGCCGGGCCGAAGACGGCTGTAATGCCAGAAACCGGTCCCCGGAAGCTTGTTTCCTTTCCAGTAAAGAATTGGCTTGGTAGTTTGGTCTGCCCTGTTCCCATGATGCACTGGGCCAGGGTCAGACTAATTTGCATGTAGCCAGGTTCTGAGCTGGGATGGTGCAGTGAGCTAAAAAACGGTGATGGATCAAGCCCTGATCTTTTGACTGGGTAGGAGTGTTCTGCTTAATTCAGATACTCTGTCCATCACCACCCCCTTTATGAATCGTTTTGGCCACCACAAGTGTGGAAGGGTATGCTCAGATGTGAGTCCCTTGCTCACTGCACCATCAGGATTCAAGCAAGCCGGGCCGAAGACGGCTGTAATGCCAGAAACCGGTCCCCGGAAGCTTGTTTCCTTTCCAGTAAAGAATTGGCTTGGTAGTTTGGTCTGCCCTGTTCCCATGATGCATTGGGCCAGGGTCAGACTAATTTGCATGTAGCCAGGTTCTGAGCTGGGATGGTGCAGTGAGCTAAAAAACGGTGATGGATCAAGCACTGATCTTTTGACTGGGTAGGAGTGTTCTGCTTAATTCAGATACTCTGTCCATCACCACCCCCTTTATGAAAAGCATTACATTTCAAAGCTATTCAGTCCAGGACATACAAATCCGTCCAAACGGGACACAAACATATACTGTATAGTCAATGTCTGTTTATCTTAGGATAGGTGAAAAATAAAATATTTTTTAGACAACAAGATTCACTACTATAACAATATACTGTAGAAAGGTTCGTCCGCTGATGTCGGGAAATATGCCTCAACTCACCGTGGCTTGCGGTTCATGGTGATTCTCCGCCCAATAAAAGAGTTATAGGAAGTAGAGCATGGTAAGAAAATAAGTCTTCTGGAAGGCTGTAACAGTTCTAGGCATTTCAGAAAAAGTTTAAAGATAAAGTGTGCCCATGTAGATTAAAAACCGTCCAAATACTCAGAGGCGGTGTCTGTAATAGTGACAGAGGTATTTTCGTATGGCTGTGAAGTACCTAATCGGTTCCCCAAGCATGTATTCAGATGTCACTAAGGTTAATCGAAATAAGCGGGCAGCGTAATGGTGTTAAATACTAGGGGGAGACACGCCAAGACCATGGAGGCAGTCGTGTGTCTGCCTTGAAGTTTATGTATCAATGCTTTTGTAGGCTTGTGCCTCATAACAGGCTTGTGTTGCGGCAGCACAGGGTGAACAAAGGCAGAACCTAGTGCAGTAACTTCCATAACAAACATCAAACATGTGGTGTTATACACTATGGACCAAGTAGGTCACTGTGTCTCACGCGTTTCCTTTTTGAAGAGTTGTCAGTGACTAGTATGAAATCCGATCCACATATTTTTCCTCTTTGACTAAGAGGTGCTGTGGTAGGAAAGAAGGAGATCCAGATGATGACACTGGCCACGAAGGGCAGTTGATGGAAATCCAACTCTTTTCATAGCAGTCACTTTCCTATATATTAGACTGACCATATGAATGAATGGTTGATTGGTGTCATACACAGGTTGTGGGCTATTAAATCAGTGACTGTACCTGTGCTTGTAGCTTAGACCACCAGATTGTGTTGTTTATGTATTCAAATGTATTTGGGGATTAAATCTGTTGTTGGTCGGTAAACAGTCCCTTGGACCCTTGTTCCTGAGTGGAATTGTGTGTAGTGCATCCCTCGTGCTACCAGAAGTCGAAGACTCAAAAAAAGAGGTCCTGCACAGAATATATGTAACAGGGCCACGACTGGTCCAGATGGGAAAGACAGAGTGCAGAGTGTAAAAGAGGGTGTGGAGAACCAGGGACGTTCCTCCACATACAGTGGGACTGTCAATATATACAATCATACTGGAGACACATACATGACACCTTGCGGGAGGTATTTGGGGTAAACTTGCAGCCAGAGGCGCGAAGGTGTATCCTCAACGTCTGGGAACCCACAGATTTAAATACCAACACGACGCAACGGGTAACCCTGGCATACATGATCGGGAAATAAATATTGCACAGCAGTGGGGGGCACTCCAGCCGCCCCAATTAAGGAAATGGAAGGAAGTTCTAGACTGGAGTATGTATAGGGAAAAGTCGGTCAATGTGGCCAGAGGATGCCCTGGCAAATGGAGTAGGGTGTGGGGAGCGTGGAATCACTACAGAGGCGACATTTGCACCCCACCAAATCGACAGGTAGTTAGGGACACTCCAGAATCCCCTTGATTTATTCAGCTCATATATCCTGATTTTTGTTGCAATATCAATGTCAACAATGTAAAATGATGATGTTGCTGGCCTGACTGTAATTGCTGTGATGTATGTCGAAATTGTTTAATTAAAAGAAATATGTAAAAAAAAAAAAAAAGAAGAGGTCGACAAAAGTCTAAAAAGGGTTTAGTCAAAAACTGACTAAGAGGCACGCTCTCTCCGGATCTGGGCTGGCTGGCGTGGAAAAAGAAAGAACGGACGTCAGCGCGCAAGTGCGGCGTCTAAGTAGACACCACGACGTCATCTCGGTGACTACGAAGCCGGACACATAGTCGACCGACCCCACCTACTGTAGCGCAAGGGTACTGCTAAGAAAAAAATTCTCTGGATCCAGTCAGAAGCCTGGGGGTAATTCTAAGGTAACAAATCTATAACTAATAGTCTCTTTCAGATACAAGCATCCTGGGACCGGTTTCGGGGTAAGGGCCCTCATCGGCCAGGCTATTTTGAATCCAGTGGCAAAGTAAGCAAGGGACCCATGTCTGGGCGTACCCTGCCAACTTAGGGTAAAGAAAGCAAACACAAGGAGATGATGGACGGACGGCTGAAACGTTTCAGACACTCACTGCCAGTCACAGATCTGGGTTGAATCCATCATCATTCTTAAGCTCACTTCTCCACCCCAGTTAAGGCCCAGCCATATAAAAATCAGTCTTGACCCTATGCCTCATGGGAACAGTCCTGACCGAACTGCCAAGTCAGGTCTCAATTGGACCGGAAACAAGCATCCTGGAATTCAAGCTAGCCTGGCTGATAACGGGTATTAATCCGAAACAGGTGCCAGGATGCTGGTTTCCGATCCTTGGAAGACCTGGCTTGGCAGAACGGTCTGGACTGTTCCCATGAGGCACAAGGTCAAGACTGATTTGCATATGGACTGGTCTGAACAGGGGGTGGCGAAGTGAGCTAAAGAACGATGATGGACTCAACTCAGATCTGTGACTGGGGATGAGTGTCTGAAAAGTTTCAGCGCTCCGTCTATCATCTCCTTGTGTTTGGTGGTAAAACGTATTTCAAAAAGCAACCAAGTCTGCTCTAAGGTACGTGCAAAAAAAAAAAAAAGCAACAGAAATGAAATCACAATGTAAAACTTTACACAGAGAAATGAAAAAAGGGCAAGATCAACCACCTGCAAAGAAAGGAAATCCAAAAATGTTTGAAGCAAATTTGTACAAACCAAGTTTAAATATAGCTGCATAGAAGTCCATTGCAGTCAGGAAAAAAAAACAGAATAAGATCAGGTGACAAGGGGAAGATGAATTTCAAATACAATGTCTGCCTTATGTTAACCCAATGTGATTAGGAAAAAGTCAGAGTAAAAGTGCGTAAGGAAAGTCCGAATTCATACCAAAATCACCCGCAGCAAAAAAGGGAAATAAATACTGAAACCTATGCACTATGCAACACTGGTAGTGCCAAAGAATGGAAAAAATTGAACAGTTTGCAAAAAATACACAAAGGAGGGCGAAAACATATCAACTGAGAGAAAAAAAAATGAAACCTTGCCAATTCACGTTCTTAGAAAAGGTTTTTAAAAACATCAAAAAAACGAATACAGTGTAAACAGGAATACAGTGGTCACATAAGAACTCAAAATGTGAAACGCATTGACATAGCCAATAGGTCTCGCTTTTGGGACCTTACAAGTGGTTAGCCATGCAACAGTTGTTGTTGTTGCACCAAGGATATTGTGCTGCATAACTAAATACTTATAAGGTCCCAAAAGCGAGACCTATTGGCTATGCCAATGCTTGTTATTATAGTAATTTGGCAATTCAACTGGCCTCAATTAAACAAGCATTAGAATATCTCCAAAAATCCACTGCAAGCGAAATGTAACTTTCATATAAATGCAACTGTAAATTCCTTACTAACGATGTAATACAATGCGATGTTTATTTATTTTTTCAAAGGCTGATTAAGAGATTTGTTTTAAAAATGAAACACTATGTTCTGGTATTAAAGAATTGTGAGATTAAATAATCAGGTTATGGATTAAAAAAGGCAACTCCACAATATTTAATAAAGTTTGATAGCCCACTGCCTAAGACTATACTGTTTGTTAAAGGTCCTGAACCAAGGGGGTGCACTAGAGAGCGCACAAGCAGCATGGCCACACTCCTGTGAGGCTCCTGCTTCCTGGGAATATTATCCAACATTTATTCTGTGCAAATTAAACTTAAAACACGCTGCAACCTCTGAAATAGTTAGGTGATAAGTCCCTGACTTTCCGGTAAGAAAGCAGGAGTGATCTGGAGCCTGCCGAAAGAGAATCGTGCATCGACAGCTGCGACCGTGCTGGGCTCGAGAGCGGAAGTGAGCTGCAGGCTGGCTGCCGAGGTCAGGAAACACCGAGGCCCCCTGCGCGACCACCAGGCTGCACGTCTTGAGCATAATGCCGAAGGCGGGGCTTTGCTGCCGGAAAGCAGGGCCCGCATGAGACGTTGCAAGTAGGCGGTGGAGGACTGGTGCAGTCAAGGAAGATACTTCGGGGGAGCTGAAGGCAGCGGTATACCGGTGAGGGGGACAGGGGCCGGGAATCGGACACAGTGGTTGCTCTGAGGAGCCGCTCTTGAAATAAGCGTGAGTCGAACAGTATTGTCGTCGGGAGAACTTGGAACTACGGCCTGTGGGCAGAAGGCTCCGGGGATTAATTGCAGTGTGCCGAGTGACTTGTATTCGGTGGAGTTACAGGTACGTGGATTAGCACGCGCGGGGTGGTTCAGCAGGAGTAACCCCCCCTCGGCATTCAAGTGGCATCACGTGGGGACCAGGATGTGCGACTTGGGTGGCGGAACACCCAGAGAGCCACACATGTTGAGGGACTATTGCAGTTGTCTCGAGGGAATTGGTTCAGGATTCTAGTGCTGTGCTTGGGAGTGCGACGCAGCGAACACTCCACCCCTGCATCTACTGGAGGCATTTGCCTGTGGTGGTGGACCTGAAGGACCTGAGGCCTGCTGATGTGCGTGGGGGCTCCCTTCCTCTCCCGCTAATGCGAGTGATGAGCGTCTACTCTTGAGTGCAGCACGATGCTGCGGTAGTACCCACAGAGGGTCGGTAACCAAAGAGTGTGCCTGCCACGTAGGAGCTTGCTAAAGGAAGTGTGCTGCTTCACCGCTGAGGGACCCCTGAGTACACGCAAGGAAGGTAGTGCAATATCGCAGAAGCGAGTCGGGGTACGGCGGCCCCTCTGCTTCGTGCTCAGCAAGTGACCGCGGTGCGCATCGGTGGAGGGACGGTGCACGGCTCGAGCCAGTGTCGCCAAGCGGAAGGGGACAGGGAGAGCCAACTTTGAGACACTTGCGGTGCCCGTCCCTGGGCCCACACGTTTATTGCATAATGGGCAGAACTGACGCCAAACAGCCAAAATTAACCTTTGATGCGGCGAAGAGAGGTACAAAACCGGCGCAGGAAGATCAGGACCAGGAGACTGTGGCTCATACCAGTGGTACCACTCCCCCGCAGACATCAGGCATAAACAATATCCTGCAAGAGATTCAGCAGGGCTTTGCAACGGTGGTGGACAAGGTGGACAGAATGTCATCCAGGATGGATGCAATAGCGCACAAATTAGATGGACATGAAGATCGCATCAAGGAGACGGAACGTCGCATATCTGAGACCGAGGACGTTGCTGCTCAGCACACTACACAGCTCGCAAGGATGGATGCGTTGCTACGTACAATAGCAGCCAAGAATGAGGATTTGGAAGCGCGCTGTGGACGCAATAACATCCGCGTCATAGGAATTCCAGAGCCGACTAATACTGGACGTATGGAGGATTATATGAGAAGCTTTTATTGGCGGCAATTGGACAGGAGGCCTTCTCTTCGCAGTTCATCATAGAAAGAGCGCACAGATCACTGGGGCCGAGACCAGCGCCTGGTAGCCCACCACGTCCCATAATCGCAAGATTACTAAATTATCAGGATAGGGATGTAGCCCTCAGAGCAGCACAGAACAAGCAGACACTGACCTACGATGGGAACACCTTCTCCATATACCCAGACTTTACGCCCGCTGTACAGGAGGAGAGGCGCAAATTTATGGACGAGAAAAGGAAATTGGGAAATGCACAAATAGACTATGCACTCCTGTATCCTGCGAAACTTAGGGTGACACATCAAGGGAAACAGAGCTTCTTCACAAAGCCGCAGCAAGTGGAGGAGTTCCTGCGATCGGTGAAGCAGGCGAACAGGGTAGGAAATGGCCAGGAGGCACCGCAACAACGGGATCGTGATAAAGAAGATGAACATGTGGAATAGCTGCTCTGCTGGGATGAGTTCTAAAGGACTTAAATTGGACTAATGAGGGCTGATGCCCCACATGGACTACACTATCTACCGGGAGATGAGATCTTTCCAATTGACTTATTTGCATGTCTGTTATCTGTTCCCAGGCTTCGCTCCCCCCATGGCGGGGCCTGTCGCACCATCAAGTTGGGGCTGGAGGGACTGCGTAGCTGTCTAGTTGCGCACCCCACACCCCAACGAGGGTATACCCCCATTGAAGACTATGCTGCATTGGGTGCTATTGTTGTTGTTGGGTGGCGGGGTGGTAGGGTGGGATCAGGATTCTGGCAAGATTGGGTTGCTTCAGTGGGTGGGGGTGGGAGGGCTCTGAGTTTCATTGGTTTGGTACACATTACGGAGTGGGTGGACGGGAGTGAGTGGAAGGTACACATGATCGTCATACTGTCTAACTGTTTATGCCTCACAGGTAGTTATAAATTTGCTATGTGGTGGAGAGATAAATGGGGGGAGGTGGAAGGTGGGGGGTATGCGGGGAAGTTCGGTTGTTGGGAATGTTTGAGATACAATTGGACAATTTCAGATACCAAAGATTAATATTGCTGTGTTGCATGCGGTGTGGAGCAATGGGGAAAGGTAATGCAGATGGGGAGATAGTGCGTGTGTGGGCTCAGTGTTGGATGCGTCCTGTTCAGAGGCAGACTTGTGTATATGATGTAGAAGGGTGGTATGGCGGGACAGGTCAAGGACTCTGATTTGAATATCCTATCTTGGAATGTGAGGGGGCTCAATGACGCACGCAAATGCAGACAGGTACTGGCGTACTTAAATAGACAACAGATTCAGATAGCGTTGTTGCAGGAGACGCACATTCACCCCCAGTCACAGAGTACCTTTGCTGATAGGTGGGCATCGATTTGTGTATTCTCCTCTTATTCCTCCTATGCCAGAGGGGCTGCTATTTTGATAAAACAGGGCGTTCCATTTGCACTGGTAGGATCGCTATCTGATCTACAGGGACGGTACGTCATTGTCTGGGGGAGGTTGGGTAGAGACACGATTATGATTGCCAATTGCTATGCTCCTAATGTAGACACTCCAGACTTTTTTGCCCTGGTATGGGGGAAAATAGTCAACATAGGGTCTCAGCACATAATATGGGGGGGTGATTTTAATGTCAGCTTGGTCCCTGCAGTGGACAGGATGGAGGGTACTGCGCATTATCATAATAGATCCCGGGAGGTGCTGGTCGATTTAATTGCAGACGGTGACTTGGTGGATGGCTGGAGACGACTGCACTCACATGATAGAGAAGGAACATACTTTACATCATATACCGGGTCATGGGCATGGCTAGACTATTGTTTGCTGTCTAGGGGGTTGGTGGAGGGGTTGCTGCAGGTCGTACACCTTCCCCGCACATATTCCAACCACTGTCCAGTGAAATTCACACTCAAGTTACCTGGACTCGATAGACCAAGGCCTGCATGGAGGTTACAACCGAGGGCATTAATGGATTTAGTGTTTCGCACAGAATTAGAGGAGGAGATTAAGGATTTTTTCATGAAGAATAAGGGATCTGTGGATAGCATCGAAATTATTTGGGAGTCTTTCAAAGTCACCATTCGCGGCTACTGCATCTCTAAGAGTTTTGGGGTTCTGCGGGATATCCGACGTAAATTAAATGATCTGGAACGCGATTTGAAGAAGCTTGAGGATCGTATGGTGGGAAGAGAAGGGAGGACACTGTGGAGCAAATTCAGAGGCAGGTTGTCTGCATATGAGGAGGAGGCCACCAGGGAAGCTAAGTTTAGAGGGCAACATTGGGTGGCACGCCGGTATGCAGAAGGGGAACGCCCGGGGAGGGCTCTAGCAGAGATTACTAGATACCCCAGATTCAAAAACACTATCCTGGAGATAGAAACGCAAGAGGGCAGGTTGAGACACGATACGGAAGGGATATTAGCTGTTTTTAAGGCGCATTACGACGCTCTTTACACTACACAAGGGTCAGGAGAGGCACTCTGTTGGTTAAGTGATGTTCATAGGCAGTTCGCTCCATTAGAGACTGACGAGATCCGGGAAGCTATATTGTCCTTGCAAAATGGGAAAGCGCCTGGATTGGATGGCATACCAGCCGAATTTTATAAATGCTCGTTGGACATCATGGCGCCAGTGCTGCGTGAGCTATTTGAGGAATCTATGGAGGCAGGGATCTTGCCCTCCTCGATCAGAGAAGTGGTCATTACATCACTGTGGAAACTTGGGAAACCCCCCCAGAAGCCTGACTCTTATTGGCCTCTATCGCTCATTAATTGCGACACCAAAAATCTCGCTAAAGTTTTGGCTACCCGGTTAACATTATTGATGGATAAGATAGTCCTCCCTGATCAATCGGGATTTGTCCCAGGGCGCGCCTCGACTCATAATTTATGCACTCTATTTTCCCTGATACAGACGGTTGCGCCTGACTTACCGGTTGCGGAAGTTTTCTTGGATGCCACAAACGTATTCGACTCTGTGGGATGGAGCTATTTATTTAAAGTGCTGCAGAGGATGGGATTCCCGCCCATGTTTGTGACATGGCTCAAATTGTTGTATTATAAACCGTCAGATAAAATAGTGATCAATGGGCATATGTCTTCGGCTATGGAACTCACCAGGGGCACACGCCAAGGATGCCCGCTCTCACCGTTGCTTTTTGCAATAGCGATCGAGCCACTAGCGGCCAGACTGCGCCAGCTTCATAATGACAAAGCATTCGGTGTTATCAGCGACAACTGCTGATATCGCTTTATGCGGATGACATTACGCTGTATGTGAGGGACCCAGAGCAAAATCTAAACCCTCTACTTAGAGAGTTCTTGGTGTTCGGACAACTCTCGGGGGTTAACATTAACTGGGGAAAATCACAATTCTTCCCCCTTACGAATGCAGTTAGTAAATTTCCCTTAGACTTTCACTTAGAATGGTGTGAAGGTGACCAGAGGTATTTGGGAATACAGGTATCCAGAGATCGAGAGGAGACGCTGCGATTGAATTATAGCAATCACTAAATTGGAGGCTAGAGTCACCCGGTGGATATCACTACCAATATCGCTGGCAGGTAGAGCGTCTCTTGTGAAGATGGTGGTACTACCCCAATTTTTATATTTATTCCTCAATATCCCTTATTACCCTGGTGCCTTCTTCTCTAAGTCTTTAAGACACTACGGACTGCGCTGCTCCGGCTGGTGCGGGGTGGTAGACAGCCTCACCTCCGGTGGGCAATTATCACACAACCATAAAAGGCGGATTCGATATTCCTGACTTTGAGATTTATTACTTGAGTGCACAAGCTCACTACGTATATCATTGGATGACGCCTACGCCGTTCATGCCCAAGCTAGCGGTCGAAGATTGTGTGGCCCATCCGTCCCCCCTTAGCGGAGTGGTTCATGGCCCACTGGGTGCCGTAGAGACTCCCTTCACAACGATTAACTGTACAGTAGATGCTTGGAGGCGTATAGCACGCATCCTGGGAGTACAACTATTGTACTCGCCGCGCCTGCCCCTCACATATCAGCTGAGCATGGTCATACTGCAGGAGGCGGGATTTCGGGCCATGTGTAAATGGCTACGGATTACTACATGGGGCAACCTGTTTTCTGACAGTCAGTTCCGGACGCCGGAGCATTTATTTCATGATATTCACCCCAAGCACTTGGAGATATTCTTATATGTCCGTCTCCGACAGGGAATGCGGATGTTACTTCCGGAGTTTCCTTCGGAACCGGAGACCTTTGCACCATTGCACCGTCTCCTAAGCTCCCCTGACGGGAAACACCTAGTGTCGAAATTGTACAAAACAATAAAGGAGGGCAGGACAGGCATTGTTAGCTCCGCTCGTACCCAGTAGTCGGCAGACTTGGGGCAGGAGATATCAGATGAGCAATGGAGATATTGCTGCAGCATCACGGAAAATATATCAGCTAGATGTAGATTCAAAGTCATACACTATAAATTCCTGCAATGTATAGATTATACTCCCGCCAAGAAATACCGCTTTCACTTATCAGACACTGACAGGTGTGCAAGGTGCCAGAGGCCTGGGGCGGGATTCTTACATCTGGCGTGGGAATGTTCAGCTATAAACGAGTATTGGTCACAGGTTCATAAGGCACTCGAGCGCATGGTGGGAACTACTCTTGAAATGGAATCCTTAATGATGCTGCTGGGATACACTATGAATATTCTTAAACAGGCGACATTTTTTTTTTATATTGCGCTTCTGTTGGCAAAACGTAGAATTGCTTGTAGGTGGGGGAGAGGGAGAGCTCCGAAGTTCAAGAAATGGCTGCATGATCTTGTATATTGTCAGGAGCAGTCTTCTGTATATGCGGAACTGTTACCAATGTCCTCTAGGCCGAGGGATGTATGGGGCCCTTTACAGACATATTTGATGAGCAACGAGGAGAGAGCGGATGCGGAGGTCACGGAGCCTGGTGCTCCGGGGCCGGATGACCTTCCCATGTAAAGCTCTTTTTGGAATAGGGAGCGTGACTACTCAGATATTGACGCTATAGAAGAATTATGCAAATGTGAAAATGGTGCTTACCCTGCTATATTGCTGACTAGTTATATACTGCTGTAGAGAACGCTAGTATTGCAAATTAATGTCCTGATGTACTGTTCTGATAGACGATGATCATTTGATGTCACTAACGCCAGAAAATTGTGACCCCCCCCTTACATGATGGACTGCTTTTCTACAAAAACTGCTAATTGGATAGACTTATTTTCGTTCCATTGCCCTATTATTGCATGCACTATGCCTTGTTGTATGGTATTCAATAATTATGTACACGACGCACTGAGTCGGATGAATCTGGTATGCTGATGCTGTATGTCCAACAGCATAACATTTCAAAAATAAAGTAAAAAAAAAAAAAAGGTCCTGAACCAGAGTGATAGGGGGTTGGTAGCTAGAGGGTCTTTAACAACTGCTATAGCCCGAGGCTGAAGGTCTAGTCCATCCACTGAAGGGAAAATGTTATATATTAAAAAGGGAGAAAAAGAAAGCCAAACCTTGGAATGTCTGAACAGAAGGTCTATACCAGTCACTATTGGCCCCGAGCAACTCCACTGTCTTCAGCTCTTAGCATTCCAATATTCTGATGTTTATTTTCTAACATATCACCATCTATCAGAACATGAGCACCGCTGGCATCGCCTGCTGTCAAAGACCCCCTCGCTCTGTCATAATCCTTTAAAAAAAATCTTGCTATCGAAGTGTTCTCAGTAAACAATATAAATTAGCAGGATGAAAGAGAAAAAATATCAAAGCACTATTTACATGTAGAAATTGAAAAATCGGACATAAGACGCCTAGTTCTTGAGTAAAACTGTGTTAATGCAATAGTTTTATATAATGGACTAGAAGCATTCAAAGCCCTCAACCTGTTTGTCTCAGGTAATACCAGAAAGGACCCAGGAGAGTGTACTGTGGCTGACCTGGGAAGCGAGACCTGTCATCCTTTACCACAGTAAAATAGTCAGTACACTGCTAGAGTTGTGGATTGTGATCATCCTTAGGAGATCTCGGAAGGGGTTTCCATGACCCCCTCACACCTCTGGACTTTAATCTGTAATTTAATCCAGTGAACACTAGCTTCTGCCTCAAACGCAGGATGGATTTACATTGCAGGCTTCCTGAGGACATGTTTCTAAAGATACCCGAGCATCGTTAATGGACAAGCTATTCGATGGCTCTCACCTTTTAAGCAAGAAAGTGGACCAGGCCTCAGACAGATTCCTTGGGTCTGTCTGCCTCCGCCACGCAATTTTATCACAAATCTCGTCCCCTTTTGGCTACAGTAGGGTTTTTCAACACTGCCAGCGCCAGACCCTGCTGCAAACGCAGCAGGTCTCCCAGTTCTTTCATGGCCATGGCACACAAAAGTAACGTCCAGGGCAGTGTGGCTCACTGGTTAGAGGCGGCAGGCGGCAGGCCCGAGAGCAGAAGTCGGCCCGGGACCAGGGTTCAATTCCCGACGCGGCAGGGTCGTGGACCTTGGTCAGCGGACTCGATAATTCTCGCTTCGGTGCTTACTCTAATCAGGGGTTCCACTCGGCAACTCTAAATTGATACTTGTATAGCGCACTACTCACCCGCACGGGTCTCAAGGCGCTTGTATGAATACCGCTGTGGAACCCATCCTGGCTTTCCCTGTGAGGTGTCCACTCCTGGGCACCCCCAAGGTGGAGGCCAGGCATCCTTAGCGTTGTGGGGGCCGTTGTGGAGATTAAGCAAGCTATTGCCCAGAGTGGCAGAGTGGGACTCCATGATTGGAATAGGCACCGAGGCGAGAATTATCAGGTCCGTGGAATTTTTGAGCCCAAGACCCACCGAGGCAGGGAATTGAACCCTGGTCCCGGGCTAGACCTCTGCATCAGGGTCTGCCGCTCTAACCATTGAGCCACACTTCTCCACTCTGGGCATTAGCTTGCCTAATCTCCACAACGGCCCCACCAATTCCGGGGATGCCTGGCTCCACCTTGGGGACTCCCAGCAAGGGACCATCCCACAGGGAAAGCCAGGACGGGTTCCCCAGAGTTATACAGCGCCAGGAGACCTATGGACGGGTAGCAGCGCGCTTTACAAGCTCAAAAACATTTACACAACACATTATGCCACTGAGTGACCTGCTGCTACAGCTGGCACAGCCGCAAAACCTCTTTGTGTCCTTCCAGACACTGTCTCACCCTATTGTAGGCAGTATCCAACATTTTCTCCGGTGAATTAGATTGTGCCAGTGGCAGACCCCTCTCCCTATTGCACCCAGACTTAACAGTGGCGATGGATGTATCACTTCTGGGATGGGAAGGCCATATGGGAGACATAGATTAGGGAACCCTTGTCACCGGTAGAGACCCAACTCCACATCAAGCTGTTGGAGTTGTGAGCATTTCACTTGGCGATGAAGGTCTTCCGGCCCACGATCACAGGAGGGCTGGTGCAGCTTCTCCCAGACAAGACAGTCAATGACGGTGGTCTCATCAGGAAGTGTCACACAAACGTGTTTGACAGCGAGCCGAGGATTCACTGGCTGCAGTTGTTTGGTCCAACGAACGGGCGCTGGAACTGCTTAGTTGAACGTGAGTTCCTCCCAGGTACGCTGCCCCGAGATACAGAAGAATCCTTACTGGGTTGTATTGAATATAGTGTGAGAAGCATATTGGAGAGGCGGCGATCTACCGTCCTGATGAGACCACGGTAATTAACTGGAACGGTCAAAACATTGACTATACAGGGGCTATTTCATATAAATTGTATCTTCTAAGAAAAGCCTTTGCTTAACTTGTATTGTACAAAAGTATTTAAAGCCCTGATTTTGTGTACAAAATGTGGATCGGACGGTTTTATCATCATATCACTTTCATCTGAGCCCTGCGCAGTCATCACTCAACGATTTATATATACACTTGCTGCTGACAATACAATTACATTTTTTGGAAATGAAAAGGCCTCATCTGAATTCTAATCATGATAAAAACGGTGAATTAATATCTGCCTAGGGCCTGCATATGTGATACAGACCTGTGAGAGAATGAATTCATAGACCTCTGTAGTTGTTCACAGTGCACATGGGAAGTGCTTCCATGCGTCTACGCTTGTCACTTCTGGAGCAGGATGATGTCAACACTGAGATGCATGATGTCTCCTACTGCATGCAGCAGGACTGCTTTAAAGTTTGAGGATCCAGTCTGGTGTGTGGGGAATATTCACAAGGTAAGGAAACTGCAGGTAAAGGAGTATCCACCAGAAAGACCTGTATAGAAGGCAAGTAACTGGTTTATTATGTTTTCCTGCTGTTGTATATTATCTCATTCTGGGCGGTGAACTTTTTTTTTTCAAAACCGTATTTATTAAGAGTTCATGCATAAATCGATACAGCCCTCCACAGTCAGGAGGAGACTGTCAACGACAGACATTGAAAAAGGCATAGCAGTGAACCCAGAGTTATAAAAAACATACCCCAATCCCCTCCCAGACCACCCAAACCCAACCGCCCTACCACACCCCCCCCTACTACCCACCCCTTAACCCTCCCGAACCCAGTGCACGTGTTCACAGCGTAGCAACATAAGATGCAAAACAAAGGTGGAGTCAGCCAACAGTCTAAGGTACGGGGTCCACATTCAGAGCCAACACATCATCATGATCAGCGGGGGGGTCGAGGTGCAGACCCCTGTAGTCCGCCCATCTTTTCCAAATTTTGTAGTGCTTCCGGGGACACCCTCTGGCCTCAAAAACAGGTAATTCCAGGCCCATAAGGAAGTCCAGTCCCGCTTTCCATGCACCCAGCGGGGGGGCACGAACGCTTTTCCAGGCCTGGGCCAGATCTCGCTTGGCCACCACTAGTCCCAAAAGCAGCAGGTGACGTTTGTAAGCATTGCCCCCAACATTTTCCAGGATATGAAGGAGACCCAGCCTAGGGGTACGGGGCAGGTCCCACCCCAGCACCTCTGAAAGACAGTCCCAAACTCCCTCCCAGAATCTGATCAGCCTCCCGCAGGACCACACAGTATGGAGAAGCGTCCCTCTCTCAGCACCACACCTCAGACACTCCGGGGCGGCTATAAGGCCCGCCCGCCACAGCCGTTCTCTAGTATAGTAGGCCCTGTGAAGGTACTTAAACTGAATAAGTCTGAGACGGACAGCTATAGCAGCTCCCCGGGGGGATTCAAGCGCCTCGCGCCAGTCATCATCATCCAAGGGGCCAATATCAATCTCCCAGGAGGCCTTCAACGACGAGAGGGAAGGGGAACAGTGTGTAACCAAGGAGCGATATATCTGAGAAACCTTTTTGTCGCCTAGGTCACCCATAAATAGTTTAGCCTCGATGGGACTGAAATCAGGGAGTTGCTCCAAGCCCACCAGACTCGGGCCAAGGGCATGACGGAACTGGAGGTACCGGAAGAATTGGGACTTAGGCATATTGAATTCAGAGCTAAGGTCCTGAAAGGACTTAAGCGTAGCACCGGAGAGAACGTGACCAAGGGACGAAATCCCGATCGCGTCCCAGCCGCCAAACCCGGAAAGGGAAGCCAGCGCCGGGAGCAGGCCATTATGCCACAACGGCGTCTCGGCCGTCAGTTTGCCCCACCACCCCATACGATGCAAAGCTTGCCGCCAGACCGCAAAGACCACCTGAGTGACCCTCGGCAATATCCTCCTCCGCCTGGCCGAGTACAGCAATGTGTGGAGCGTGGCACCGCCCATCAACGAGTGCTCTAGAGCATAAGCCGGATCACTACGGTCCCCATACCACCACTCATTGAGCACGAGGAGGTGGGAGGCTTGGTAATAAGACAGGAGGTCCGTGGACGCCAAGCCGCCACTGTATGTAGAGAGAAAGCAGGTACGTAGCGCCACCCGAGAGGCGCCCCCGGCCCACAAGAACCTACCCAACACCGAGTTGACACTCCGGAACCATTGTGGGTCGATTCTATAGGGATGATTCTGCAGTTGGTAGAGGAGCCGAGGCAGGGCAACCATCTTAAAAATCGCCGACCGCCCATAGATGTTAAGGGGCATACGGGTCCAGGCCTTAACGTCCATCTGGACCCTATCCCACACCGGCCGAATGTTCCGATCCCATGCCACCGCGGCCGAGGCCGAGAGGAAGACGCCCAAGTACTTCATGCCCTCGACCACCACCCGGAGGGACGCAGCCCATGGGCAGTGCACCGTGTCACTCCCCAGCACCCACAAGGTCGACTTATGCGGGTTAAGAAAAAGTCCTGACGCCAGACCAAACTCATGCATGATCTCAAGAACGCGAGGGCCCGTACGATGCAAGTCAGTCATAAAGAAAAGCACATCGTCTGCATATAAGGCAATGCGGTCCGTGTGGTCCGCCCCCCATACAAAGCCCCGATAAAGCGCGTCCTGGCGCACCCGGGCGGCCATAGGTTCCATAGCCAGCGCGAAGAGGTACGGGGAGAGGGGACATCCCTGTCGGGCTGGGCGGTGAACTTTGCTCGTGGAGTTTCCTGTACTCCGCGGAGCTCGCATAGTTCCTAAAAAGCAAGTTTTTTTTCTACGCTCGCGCTCTTCAACGTCATGTGCCGGAGCGGGGAAAATCCACCTCTTGGTGAGATTTTTCCTTACTCGTGCTCGCCGAGGTCTAGTTGGTGAGCAAAATCAACCTCCTGGCGTGATTTCTCTAACCAGGTCGTCGGATTTCTCAATGCGAGTGGTCGCGGCATGTCACAACCAACTCGCGTTGAGAAACCTTCCTTCGCATTGACAAAGCTGCGCTCGACTAGAAGCAGCTGCACCCTCTTGTATGGCACAAGGTGCTATTTACGATTATTTTTACAGGGCGGGAAAAACACCAGGAGATCAAAATCACCACGAACAGTATGACCCTTGTGCACTCCGCTGCTTGCGGAACTCCGCGTAGACCGCCAGAGTTTTCTTCTCACTTCACAGAGTTCTTCACTGAGGAACTCCACCTAGGCTTAATCTTATCATGAAAATATAGATATCAGTCATATGTTAAGAAACAAGGGTGAGTAGAAATCTTTTGGGTGGAGTAAAATTTAAGACATTATTATTGTGATTTTTTTGGCAATTAGTTGATTTTTGCAAGTACTAACACTTCTCTGGGTAAAGTAAAGACCATGAGAGTTTTTAACTTTCAGATACTCAAATTGTGGTTTCTGTTGCAATTAAAAAAAAATCCAGGCCTGAAATTTCTTTGAAGGTAGCATGCGGGCAGCCTAAGTTATCCTGCAAGAATTTCTTGATGAATCCTATTGCAACTACAATATGTGCTCTCTCATGTAAAGTCAGGTTGTTAGAAGATTTCTGCAACTCAAGATACACCTTACTTTTCACCTGGTGTGGATGCATTTCTCATGTTTAGTGAGATCTCCTTTCTGAGTAAAACGTTTCTGGCTTTACCCTCCTGTATAAGGCTTTAGTCCAGTGTGAATTCTCTCATATTAAGTGACATTGTATTCGTAATTAAACCTTATCTGACATTCAGAACACACATAAGTCTGTTTTCCCCGTGTGAGTTCGCTCATGTCAAGTGAGAAGTAATTTGTAACCAAAACTTTGCTTGCATTTCGAGCACTCATAAGGTTTTTCCCCAGAGTGGGATCTCTCATGAAGCATTACACTGTCTTTCAGATACAAGCTTTTATGGCATAAGGATTTTCTCCAGTGTGGAGTTTCTCATGGTGAGATAGCGTTTTTCTCATTCAGAGCACTCATAAGGTTTTTCAACAGTATGGAGTCGCTTATGGTTAGTGAGGCTGTGCCTATCAAACAGGAATTTCTGGCATTCACAGCATTGATGATGTTTTTCCCCTGCGTGCGTCTGCTCATGTAGAGTGAGATTGCGTTTAAAATTGAAGCTTTTCTGGCATTCGGAGCACTGAATTATTTTGACAGTGTATTTTCTTATGGCGCTTGTAACCATCTCTACCTCTGAATCTTTTCTGACATTTAGAGCACTGATATTTTTTTTCACCGGTGTGGATTCTCACATGTTCAGTGAGATGAGATTTTTGGCTGAAACATTTTTGGCATTCGGAGCACTGATAAGGTTTTTCCCCAGTGTGGATTCTTATATGGTAAGTGAGACTGTTTTTTGCATTGAAACATTTGTGGCATTCAGAGCACTGATAAGGTTTTTCCCCAGTGTGGGTTCTTATATGATGAATGAGATTGATTTTTTGACTGAACCATTTGTGGCATTCAGAGCACTGAAAAGGTTTTTCCCCAGTGTGGGTTCTTATATGCTGAGTGAGACTGCTTTTTTCACTGAAACATTTGTCGCATTCAGTGCACTGATAACGTTTTATCCAAGTGTGGGTCCTTGTATGTTTAGTGAGTCTTTTTTGTCACTGAAACATTTCTGGCATTCAGAGCACTGATAGGGTTTTTCCCCAGTGTGGAATCTCACATGTGCAGTTAGAAGTGATTTAAGTTTGAAATATTTTGGGCATTCAGAGCACTGATAAGGTTTTTCCCCAGTGTGGGTTATTGTATGTTGAGAAAGACTTGTTTTGTCTTGGAAATATTTCTGGCATTCAGAGCACTGATAGGGTTTTTCCCCAGTGTGGGTTATTATATGCAGCGTGAGATGTCTTTTTTCACTGAAACATTTCTGGCATTCAGAGCACTGATAAGGTTTTTCCCCGGTGTGAGTTTTTATATGCTGTGTGAGATGGCTTTTTTCACTGAAACATTTCTGGCATTCAGAGCACTGATAAGGTTTTCCCCCAGTGTGGAATCTCACATGTGCAGTTAGAAGTGATTTAAGTTTGAAATCTTTTGGGCATTCAGAGCACTGATAAGGTTTTTCCCCAGTGTGGGTTCTTGTATGCCGAGTGAGCCAGCTTCTTTCACTGAAACATTTGTGGCATTCAGTGCACTGATAACGCTTTTCCCCAGTGTGTATTCTTATGTGCCGTGTGAGACTACTTTTTATACTGAAACATTTCTGGCATTGAGAGCACTGATAAGGGTGTTCCACAGAATGGGTTATTGCATGTCGAGAAAGACTTTGTTTGTTACAAAACCTTTCCTGGCATTCAGAGCACTGATAAGGTTTTTCCCCAGTGTGGAATCTCAAATGTGCAGTTAGAAGTGATTTACGATTGAAATGCTTTGGGCATTCAGAGCACTGATAAGGGTTTTCCCCAGAGTGGATTCTTGTATGTTCAGTGAGTTTGCTTTTTTCAATGAAACATTTCTGGCATTCAGAGCACTGAAAAGGTTTATCCCCAGTGTGGGTTATTCTATGCCGAGTGAGGCTGTTTTTGTCAATGAAACATTTTTGGCAATCCGTGCACTGATAAGGTTTATCCCCAGTGTGGGTTCTTCTATGCCGACTGAGATTGTTTTTGTCACTGAAACATTTCTGGCATTCAGAACACTGGTAAGGTTTTTCACCAGTGTGGATTATTACATGTCGAGAAAGACTTTGTTTGTTACAAAACCTTTCCTGGCATTCAGAGCACTGATAAGGGTTTTCCCCAGAGTGGATTCTCATATGTTCAGTGAAATAATATTTACGGTTGAAACTTTTTTGGCATTCAGCGCACTGGTAAAGTTTTTCCACAGAGTGGGTTAATGCATGTCGATATAGACTCGGTTTGATACTAAACCTTTTCTGGCATTCAGAGCACTGATAAGGTTTTTCCCCAGTGTGGATTCTCATATGCTCAGTGCGATAAGATTTACGTCTGAAACTTTTTTGGCATACTTTGCACGGAGAGTGGTTTCCCCCAGTGTGGATTCTCATATGCTCAGTGAGATAAGATTTACGCCTGAAACGTTTTTGGCATACATTGCACTGAGAGTGGTTTCCCTCAGTGTGCATTCTGCCAAACCCTGTGAGATAAGATTTATGGCTGTATCTTTTTTGGCACAGGTAACTTTTTTCCCCAACTTTGGTTATTTTGCCTCGATTGAGGCGGGTTTGAACACGGAATTTGTTTTCACACTCCGTGTTTTTATAAGGTGTATTACTAGAGTTATTATCTCTACGTTTAGTTTTCTCTTGCTTATATGCCACGGTAAGAGTGAACCTGATTTTAGAGTTGGGCTTGTTTAGATAATTTTCAGCATTTATCCCTAAAGGAAATTGTGTGTAATCTTCTTAACACTTGAATTGAGCAAAATATGTCTGGGAGCAGCCCTGTAACGCCTGTTGTAATTTTTCTAGTAGATAATAGTCTTTAGGTAATAGCCTCTCCCGCAGCAACTTATTTTGTGGCTGAAGTTTTTCTCAAATCTATTTGTATAGGTTCTTAGCAATGCAGTAATAAGGTGTTAGTCTGATACTTAATGATTAAACTGATAAGTACCTTTTTGCACTGATGTAATGGCAGTAACTGAGGGCGTTAGAAGGCACAGTACTATTGTGGATCATTAGTCGCAGAACATCAGTTCCTTTGACCCTTTCTATGTTTGGTGTAAGGTTAAGGTTTGTAGTTCTGAAGACGAGGATTTATTTACATTAGCTATAGCGCAACGGTGCTCCTTTAATCCATTTTTATATTTAACAATTTTACATATCACTCCTGCACAACAGATAATGTTGAGGCGATTTACATAGAATTACAGAACAGTACACAATAAAAAGGAAACAATCTGAGATGGTCATGAACAAAATAAAGTGGTGAATTTTTAAGGTTTTCGCAAGAGTGAGCAGAGTAGGTCGAGGTGTTATATCCCGAGGCAGATAGTCTCAAACTTAAGTAACTGGTTAAAAACGGTTGTTGAACAAAGGTGGTTTCCAATCTTTTGGTTGTTAGCGTGTCAGATTCGGAGTCTTCTTTCAGTGTCTTTTCTTTAATGGTATTCAGAAGAAACCTTTTATTGTAACTTTCTTTTATGCAGTGTGTGCTTCCTCTCTAGAATTACATGATGCTTTAGATGAACGTTATTCTGTCATGCTGAGGCAATTTGTCTTTCTGATAATATTTCAGATGAGGATTCTGAAGCGGTCTTTCTACATTATTTCTGATGCTGTGTGCACAGATGTGGCTTTGCTCTGGGTTAATGAAATGCAAAATTAGAGACTTCACTTACAGGTATAATACTTTCCTCGCCACACTTAGATTTTTGGAAATTGTTTAAACGTAGAATGCTTGATGTCCTTCAGTTTTTCAAAATAATCCTTCTTATGGCACTGACATTCAGTTGCTTAGTGCTAAATCTTGCTTTCTTCGTCCATAATTTCAATCACCTATAATATTAAAATTAAAAAGTTAATACATGTACATTTCCAAAAATATAATTTACAAGCCAAATCAATGCAGAATTTTGAAAATGTTGAGCTGTTTTTCAGACAGAGCAGACTATAGAATGGTAGCATGAGAGTACTTGGATGTAGGAGTGAGGTTTTGTAGAATTTTCAGCATTTTGTTAAGCTCACAAAGGATACATGTAACCTAATGGAGTTGTAACATAGCTCACTTTGCCACTGGATTCAAGCAAGCCTGGCTGAAAACGGCTGAAATGCCAGAAACCGGTCCTCGGAAGCTTGTTTCCGGCCCAGGGAAGGCATGGCTTGGCAGTTCGGACTGGACTGTTCCCATGAGGCACAGGGTCAGACTGATTTGCATATAGCCATGTCTGAACTGGGGTGGCAGAGTGGGCTAAAGAACGGTGATGGATTAAACCCAGATCTGTTGACTGGGTGTGAGTGTTTGATTGGTTCAGATGCTCCGTCCATCACCACCCCCTTTTGTACCGGATAGAATCCCAAAGACAGATATTAAAGTCATATGGACTAGCACCAAACTGATATTAAAAAAATGTATACTATTAATTAATTTGTAATGCAGATTTCTGGGACAGGAATGACTCCGCCATGGACAACAGGCGTTTTCCCCTGCCCTGAGTTACCACCTACTTGTATCGGGTATCCTGACTTTTGAGTCTTGGCCTCTGCCTCAAGCAAATCTATTGTGTGCTGCGAGGACTATGCCTAAACCTGGTCCAGAGTGTGAATCAAGGGCAATGAAATTAAGGTGTACTTTCATGTGTTCATTTTATTCCACCTGATTATCAGTTGTTAGGTTTTTCTGCACCTGGATTTAATGGGTGAAGAAAACCAGGACACCATTATTTTCCAGACAGAAACATTAGACTGAAAAGACAAATAAGACTCTGGGTGCAGCAGAAGGAGCCAAGACTTATGCAGTTTTTTTTACTAACCGGGGGAAACACACAATTCTTCCTTCAGTTGGTGTTCACAGTCGTTGTCGGCCTGTGATTCAGCCCTGAGTGCAGAGCGTATCGAGTAGAACCGAGGGGCTGAGCCGAGCCGAGGAAGAGTTGACGAGCAAGCAGAGCGGAGCGGAGCCACGGACGACTGCCAGGGTTTGTTTTGTGACCGGTTCCCGCTCCCGAAGGTTTTTCCTGCTTCACCCGCGTCCTGTCAAACGAGCGCTTTAAGTTCTACAGATCTGCTGTGGGGGCAGGAACAGCCGCTGCCAGCACCGCAGGGCTAAGGCGCTGCTGGTGCTGCTCATGCGGCGGCTGCTGAAGGGGTCAAAGGAGCCTTGACCTGCGGTGCTGCTGGTGCGGCGGCTGCTGCAGGGCACAGAGGAGCACAAAGGGCACAGAGGAGCCTTGGCCTGCCGCCTGATTTTACGTGCATACCAAGCATTGAGCAGAGCTGAGCGGAGGAGTGGAGGGAAGTGCCTACATCTGCCGTCTGTAGTGGGACTGGCTCAGGATCCCGCTCTTGCTCCTGACCGATTGCCAGCATTCTCCCTTGTACTCTTGACAGCGATGAATAGCAACAAACGCGCAATGAACAGTGAGTGGTGAGTGACAAGTGGCAAGAGGTGTGTGGCGTGTGGCGAGTAGCTAAGATTGATCGGTCCCTAAGTCGCTGAGCCATTGGAGTCTGTAATAAGTCTGTAATACAAAATCTGAGAAATTATGGAAAGAGGAAAGTGACAATAGACCTAGACCCTCTTGAAGCACCCCTCGGCCCCTGAATTACTCTGCATGCCTAGACTACAGCCCTACCCGGTGCCCGGATGTTAATCAATCGGTTAATTAATTAATTAATTAATTAAGTAACCAGCAGTACCGGCGGATTCTGTACGGAGGTGTGCTTTGTGGGTGTTTTCCATTGGAGGTGTTTGGTGGTGTTTTTGTCCAATCAAAGCACCCTTTGGTCTTGTCACTGGCCCGTTTGATTCTCTGAAAGAAGCAAGACTTCTTCACCTTAGAGGGTGTATTATGAGGTCAGTAAAGGAGCGGCCACCTTTCCCTTCTGTCAAAAGGAAAAGAAAAATATAACACACACTAAAACTAGATACGTTTAAAATAAAACAGGCAGGTGACATATAGTCCTTTAAATCATCTAAGGTCCATATATTTGGGAAACTGGAAAAGTCGCCGTCAAAGTTTGATTTTATGAAAGATTCAACTGGTGCTATGCTAACATTGCTAACTAACCCATGTGATCTTCAAACTCCGATTAAACCACTGAGTAGAAAAAATATTATATCCCCTAAGCAAGGAGTAAGTGAACCAGGCCACCCTGAGTCTGAAGCTGAAGTCGAACGAATGTCAAATTGAACTAAGAACCAAGTCAACCATCGGGGTCAAATAACGGACCTAGAGATGTTAACTATTCCACTTCAGGGATGTGGAATTCCTATAGCCCGACGCCCAGGACATATTCTTTGGGGTCAAGGGCAACAAGTTTTAATGTGCATTTTGTCCTTGGGACAAGCAGGCCCAAACCCATGCAGCACAAACCCTTTGGCTGCCAGTTTGCAGTACCACATTAAGGATCAGGGAAGGGCACTGCCTGCAGTTAAGATAATATGTGTGTGCATATATTATTGCTGTTTAAACTTGTATTATGGTTAATTAATAGCCTTTGTTATTAGGCTGAGCGCTCTCGGTAAATGTAAGTTCTGTCTGCACTACTGACAGTGGTTCCAGTATAAAAATGTGGACACATGATTTCAAAGTTTAGCAATATGAGGCTATGCATAATGCTCCCAAAATGCTCTCTGATTAGATGCAAATATTTGGAGAAGCTTGAAAGCAAGATTAATGATCCTTTGATTTCTATATAGAATGTTCCAAAAAAAATGAAAGTAGGAAAACATTTTTTTTGCTAAACTACTGTAAAATTTCAGGTACCATTTCTTTGCAGCATCATTTAGTAACATGTGTTGATGCATGCTAGTATTTCCCCAAAATATTCATATTAGTTTAAATAAGATTTTGGGAAACATACAAATAAACAAGCATTGGCAAAGACAGTAGGTCTGAAATGATGGTCTGCTTTTTAGTTTTGGGAATGCGTGACATGTTTTGGCATGGTTTTTGTAAAACCTTATTGATGTGAGAGCTGCCGGACCCTCACCATTATAATAAACATTGGCAAAAGCAAAAATTGTTTTTCGTTTCCAAAATGCACACACTGCCACATTAATTACTGGCACTGAACAAAACTACTTTGTGTGCCGATATGCTCCTTGTGAAAGAGCACAATGCTGTTACTCACCATGAAGCCAGCAGGTACAGAGAGAGAATTTTAATAAACACAAAAGGTCATGGTTAACGCCAGACTAAATTAGGAGCCCAATTATTAAAGAAAGTTCCGAAAGTGCCCCCTTAGTATATGTCCTTGCATTAAGGGCAGCTATATGGCTTTCGTGAATTCACAAGAATTTACAGCAGTAGGGCAAGAAAAAGTACTCCTAGAAAATATTTGTGAACTGCATTTTAGCATGAGCAAATTTGCATGTGTAGATAGAGTGTTTGCAAGTTTGTTTTTCCTCCAACCACTTTTTTCCCATCTCTGGAAGAAGGTTTACGTCTGCCATTGTCAGGAGTAAATTTCCAACATTTCTCAGTAGTGGAAAAGATTAGAGAAAAATTGTTGAAAACCCTTAAAACATGCAAGTTAGTAGGTGTGCAGAGTCTCAAAAGGACATTCCAACCCTGGAACTATTGTTTACCACTACCTTCAGTCCCAGCATGTAGATCTGCGGAAACGTAGCAACATAAAGGGATTGCTAGTATTCAAACACTACTATGGTATGTTCCCTGGCATAATCAGAGAGGCTATATAAGAGCTCTTATATAATGAGATTGCTGCCATAATTTGTCGCTGCACAACATGGTACCAAAGGGACGAGTGGATTTTGTTACAGGACAAGTAGATTTAGGAATCGACCTGCCCCATGGACAAGTAGATATTTTAATAAATTCCACACCCCTGCACTTACTGGTCGTTCACAACAAAAGGACCCAAAATGCACAAATCTAACAATGGGAGATACTCAGCAATTACTACCAACTTAGGCAGCCAATGCCAATAGAAGAGCAAGTAAAAATCAGAAAAGCTAACGGTATAGGGGAACCATCTAATTTGGGCCAAATAAATCAACCAGAACAAGAAGCTCCAAATGAACTAAATGGTGGGGTGAAAATCATAAGGGAAGCCAATACCCCACTGAAATCGGATCTTACTCTGTCTAAAATAAATTCAGCTCAAAAACAGGACCAGCCGAAATGTAATCAAAATAACGGAATTTAAATTAATAAGGATGAATACACCAGCCACCCAGAAACTCTGCAGCATTGGAGTACTCCGTATCAAAAAGACGTTTTGAATAGTAGTCCACAATTCATTAATTCTTGTGACGAGGGACATGATTTTCAAGGACCACAAAAAGAGGAGTATAAGGACCTTTCATTCATAAATGGGCAACACCATAGCCTAGGTACTTAGGTACCAGGAAGTGGGAACGCGGGAGCAATTTGGGATTTATTCTTCAAAACCTCACAATTAACTCTGGAAGCTTTAACATATCAGTCCAACAAAAAGGAGGTCCAAATAGATCTCTTGAGCGCTACGGCATCCTCTGTTGCCGGAACTGGGCAGAAGATAACAACACAAAATAATCTAATAGTAAGGGCACAATCTCAGCCAATATCTACGTATGCAGAGTGTAGTTGTGCCCCACTCATTAAACGGGCTACCATTCCGGATATTTTAAAAACAATAATTGACGATGTAAAAGGGAATTTTCCTAATGCGGGAATTCAACCCATCAAGACCGACTGCCCCTCTAAAGATACAATAAAATGTAAAGACAATACTGTTGTTGAAAAAATAGATGATAAAACAAAAGATCAAGAAGTGATAAACCTATGCTCGACAAAATCAGCAATGACAGACGCAGCTCCGGAAGTTTATCTATCAAAAAGACAGAGGAAAAAACAACAGAAAGCAAGAAATAAAGCTTCTAAAAGTATAAAAAAAAAACAAATGCATCAGATATAGTGAGATTGAACACTGGAAACAACCATGACCAAATATCATATTGTGAAGGTGAAGGTAAACAAATGTCTCCAACAAAACCCTTTTACCCTCTATTCAATAAGGATCTATCGGAGGTACAAGCAGATATGAAAAATAAATGCCTAAACAAGCAAGATGATAGTATAAAAATGATAGAGAATGGGAACATTGAGTCCTTAGAAAAGCTGCAAGTGGAGGAATGTAATAAACAGGTGGAGAATAAGCAATCACAATTGGAAATAAATAGAGCAAAGAGTGAGAGTATCAGAGGGGATGAAACGAATAGAGATTTGTTAAAAACCTGGAAGGATATTAAATTACCACAAGATCTGGGAACCGAAACGAAGCAGTTACATAAACATCGACAAGCATGGTCTCAAACTGTTAGTAATCATAATGGAAGGTTAATTGAGCATGCTCAAGGTGAAAATAGCCTGCAACAAATTAAATTAAATAACCCAGATCAAAAAGAAGGAGTGGTGCAGGTAATTTTTGCGATGGAATATAAATCTAGGGGTAATAATGAAACAACTTGCAAACATCCGGACCCAACACAAGATGGCAGGAGTAAGCAAAGCATGTGCATCTACAGCATACATGCCTGAGGATTAATGGCCCCAAATCCCAGCCGTGGTATCTTGTCATGTTGTGGCTGAGTGTGCCATGTAATGTGGCAGGTTATAGTGCTTGGTGTGATTTGGTCATTTTTGACAAGGTGGAGTGCTGAATGGTTAGGCAAATTTTGATTTTCTTTGTTTTTGGGATCGTGTGATATAGTGCAGCACCTACCGTATGATGTAAATAAATTACATTGCTAATATACCATAAGGATGTGGGGTGAGTGCTATTAGGGCCGAAGCCTTGCTGATTATATGCAGAATAACAGGTCTGGGAGGTCACTACTGACTAGAGCAGGATAGCAGCTGCACAGGTCTTGGGCATTGATCCTATTGAGGATAATATGTGACGGGCCACTGGTGACTGGAGCTGGCTAGCAACAACGCTAGCCTCTGGTATTCATGACAAGCAGGGTAACAATACATGTCAATATTGACTGAAACTGGTTGGCAATAGAGTTAACCTCTGGTTTTGAATATTTGCAGGATTTAAGGTACAGGGGTCACTACTGACTGGAGTTATTTAGCAGGATAATAGGTCTCAGGGGGCCAATACTGACTGAAGCTGGTTAGTATGATCACTAGTCCCAAGGTGCTACTAATGACTCAAGTTGGCTAGAATGATAACAGGTCCCAAGGGGGCAGTACTAACAGGAGCTGACTAGTAGGCTTACATACAGGCCCAAGGGGCCACTACTGACTGGAGCCGGCTAAAAGAATAACAGGCCCAAGGGTGGTGGGGGTGCGAGTGGCACCAGTGAACGGAGTTGGCTAGAAGCAATGACGAAGTTTGGTATTGATTAAATGCAGGATTCCAGGTCACAGGAGGCACTGCTGAATACAGCTGGATAGCAGCAGTGGTGGCCTCTAGGAAGAAGGAATTGAGAAAGCATAACTGGATATACTGGTTTCTTTAATACAGATAATTGTTTACACATCATACACATCACTGTCACAGCGTGCATTGATATATTATATTACCAAATTACAATATTCTTATATTAATTTGATGTGACTGTTCGCCTTAATATGCCTGCACAGTTACATGATTCTATTAGGGCTCAGAACCATTTTATTTAGTGATGTCCATCTGCACACTTTCCTGCATCTTGTAGTAAGTTGAATATTGACCAACAGAAGTGTTATTTCCAGAAACAGGTGAATTCTGCAGCTTGTCTGTGTATCTTTTATCTGTACCTCACGGACTCCTCACATTCCTCTCGAGAGAAGATCCTGCCTCCTACTCATAAGTGTTGTTTCAGTAACTGTTTCTATCACGTGTTCATGTTTCATTGACTTGTATTAGGAGAAAAGTGTATAAAAATACATTCCGTAGCATTAGCATTATATACTCCAACTTGCTTTAGGGTGGATGCTCTCGTCCATTGCAAAGACAATTGTCACTTGTTAGTTTGCTTGGCATTTTGCTATTTTTGCATTAAATGTATGATAGATGTGTTGGCCTCCCGGTGTGTTTTGTTTTATTTTACTTAGCACAAGAGATGCTGAGGAAAATGACAGTCCGGTATATATACACATTCTTCATATAAATCAACTCACAGGATACTGTTCTGGAGGTTCAGTCTCACAGACATTATCTCTAACTGAACGCAGGCACCCTAGGAAGCATGTGCTTTTCAAACCAGTTGCCCTCTGATACGCTGTCCTCGCTATTGGATAAGTCAGTTTGTCCTGAATTTTAGGGTGGTTACCGTATCTAGTGCACTCTGTCAGAGAGTGCTCACCTGTGGTAGTAAGATGTTATTAGGCACCTTAACACCTATGCACGGTGCAGGGCTTTGAGTTACAGAGCTCCTCACGCTGTGGAGAAGATTAGGTCACATTTACCCATTTTCCCATATTTGGTCCTGATGAAATGCCAACAGATTGCTCCATGACTACACAAGGCATGAAAAAAGTTGGCCTGAAGTATAGACCCCAGCTTACCAGCAGGTCCATAGGTGATCGATACTTTCACACAGAGATAGGGGTTATTAGTTCCTCAATTTCTCTGCCACTGTTTTTAATCTCAACATGGACCAGGAAGATCACATTAACTATATTGTGGCAACTGGTCGATGGTTGATCTTATATTCAGACTTCACCAATCTCACATCTTATGACACAACATCCTCTGTCCTACTATGCTCATCCGGCGTACTTAATAAAAGATCTCCGACAAAGTGCTCTCTGGTGGTGCCCGCCAGGCATTGTAGCGCCGGCCTGGTGAGGATTATAGCCCAATGATGAAGCATGTCACCTTCAGGTGAGTGAACGCAATTTGTCTTAAAAGCACATGCTTCCTAGGGTGTCTGCGTTCAGTTACAAATAATGTCCCTGGGACGAACCTCCGGAACAGTATACTGTGATTTGACTATTTTATTTTAACAAATGTACATAGCAGATATTGGCATTTGCTTGTTTCACAAAAATTATCGGATACCTGCCTCCGAGGCACTTCTTACAGACGAGTCTGGGGTTATCATGTTGCTGCCACAAGCTCCTTAACTGTGCGAGTTATCGGGAACGATGCAGGGGCAGACCGAAAACAGCCACACATGGAGATCAATGACAAATACTGAAGAATTAACTGAGCTTACAAGCTGGTGACCATTACTTAACTGACCCTAAAAATAAAAGACACGTTTTTAGTATTCTGGTGACTCATGACCATAAAAAACAAAGGTTATAAATTCAATATTGTGTCAAATACTTAAAAAATGGAACTGGATGTGCTGAATCGAATCTTGTCCCAGGTCATGAGTGACACCTTCCACCACTATTGCTTATGGGACTTGTAGTTTGGTTTTCTTCATTAAAAGGATGGGCTCTTAAGTCCCAGTGTTCTAAGCGATGTTGGTTAAAATCAGAGGCCTGAGTGAGGGTGAAGCATGACATGGCTCTGCTTAGCAGTGAGACGAATGACAGTTCCCCAGCCCTTCCATTCTTTGACAGACAGAGCCTCGTCAGCCGTTTATATTTTTTTGCAATGGGAAAGAAACTTTTATTGCAGCTTCTGTCCTCTGAAGAGATAAAACCCCTGGGCGTGTTTAATTGACTACTGACAAACATGAACAATCAAGAACATGAGTTTCTGGAAAACTATCAAGCACCCAATCAGAATCAGCCGCCCTTCACACCCAGGAATTCTTGAGGCTTTGGAGAGGGTGAATTGCACATGGTATAAGAGGAACACTACATGACTCAAAGCTCACTTCTCAGGGATGTACTGAAATGCCAGCTTAATTTCACACTTAGCCAGCTCATCACCTCCTCTTCCTCAAACTGTTGACCAGCTATCGGGGCAAATGAGCCTTCAGCAAAGCATTGCTGGCTTGGTTCCACACCGGACCAGACAAGGCGGTCAACTCCATGCTCCTTCAAGTCAGCAAGCACTCTTGTCGAGCCTGTCCTAACCCCACATGGATGTTCCCCATCACAACTATTTTAATGGTACTAAGTTATGTTTCTGCTAAATGTATGAGTCAAAAAGTGAAAGATTTTACTAGGAAATGCTGAAAGAGAAATCATGACGTTTTTCAATATTTCTGAGTCTGCCACAGTACACAGGAGCATTATTTCTCCAGTATTGAATCTTTCATAGGTTCACATGCTTGTATCTTCCCCGTCGTCATGGGAAACAGAATGACCAAAGCAGTATCATAGAGAAGAGAAAACTGCATTGATAAGCCCATAGGGCCTGAAATTATTTGGTAACCAGACCTCTTCGTTGTTTGGTCCAAAACTCAGCCAATCAGCACCCCTGCCCTGACATCACACTCCCCAACAGAACCTTCCTGCCTCAGATTTCCAACCGCCTTCGTGTGAGAAAGGGGTCTCCCTGAGCTCTGCTCAGTTTGTTTGTACCAGTGCGAACTTTTGACCTTTCTAACTGAATTCTTTCCGGATATAAGGTATTGTGATCTATCTTTTTACCTTATAATGGCTGAAAGCTCAAAGAAGAGGCTTTTCAGGCCTTGCCGATCCTGTGGGAACGCTAGGCTTTTTTCTGAAGACCCACATAAGGACTGCTTATACTGCCTTCATCCCAAGCATGTTGCTAAGGACTGTAAATACTGCAGAACTTTCTCTGCCAAAACCTTATGGGACAGAGAAGCTCGCCTTCTGTTGTGGCTTCAAAAGAAGAAGGCCACCTCAGATTCTGATTCTGGAGAGGTATCCTCAAGTCAGCCTCCCAAAAAGAGGAAAACTTCTCATTCTGAGGAGGTGGTGGATCCTAAAAAGGGTAAAAAGAATGGAAAGGAGGCGTCATCTCTTCCTCCTACTCCCTTGAAGAAGCCGTCTAGTCTAAAAGGAGCATCTTCTGCTCCATCGACCAGTTCTATGGTGTCTCCTTTAAGATTGTGGTGAAACTGTCGACGACTACAGTGTCGACGACGACCATTTCGACGGCGACGGCGACGACTGGGACCAAATCCATACCGTCGACGACGACGACTACGCCGCCGCGACCAGCTACCCCGTCGACGAGGCAATCTTCGTCGACGACAGGATCGATGATGAAGCCGATGACGACCTCCTCGTCGACGGTAATTCCGTTGACGATGACCCAGTCGACGACAGCTCCGTCGACGATGAATATAGTGTCAACGGCGAAGGCGTTTAAATCTCCGCAGTCGAAGACAGTGATCTCTTTAAGATCTGTTCAATCGTCGACGGGATCGTCAACGATTAGGAAGTCATCAGAATTTACGGCATGGACAAAGATATCCCCTCTGCCTCCATCCAGATTACTAGAGCAGGATTCTGAGGATGAGGAAGCTTCTGGAGTGGCATATAGTCCTTCTCAGCTTCACATTAAGAGCCAAGACACGGATGAAGAGCGAGTTTTTCTTTTAAAGATACTGCTCAATCCAAATCTACGAGAAATGAATCTTTTCAGGAACCTTGTGACTATGATGAAGAGGAGCAGCAGGAGGAAGCAAGAGAGGAATCAATCTCGCTACCAGGACACTGGTAACGGATCTGAGACTCATGATTATTGATTACTATTGTCGTTTCCCCGAGGCTAATGCTCCTGTCCCGACACCTACAGTACCTCGAATGCAAGATCCAATGGCTCAGTCTACGCCTCAGACGCAAAAGCTGCGATCGCCACCTGTGGTTACAATCAGAGATGATCTGACCGACAGTGATGGGTATGATCAACCTGAAGACGGTGAACTTCTACAGGATACCACAGGGGGACAGGAATGGAATGAATATGTGTTACCAACAACTCCTTCTCCTTTGCCTACTCCAGCGTCTTCACCTCCTCAGGACATTGGAGGTTTTCACGATATCGTGGAAAAAGCAGCTAAACGATTTGATCTGGAGATGCCGGTTCAGGAAACTGAATGTTTTCTATATGATTTTAAGGATGACTCCAGAAAGTCAACAAGATCAATTCCAATTATTCAACATATTTGGGATGAGGGTCTGAAAATCTTGAAGACGCCAGCTTCAATTTCTGTTTCGGTTCCTAGAATCGAAAAGAAATACTGTGCGCCAGAGTCCTCTCCAGCCTGTCTGATAGGGCATCCACCCCCAGAATCGGTGGTGACGCAGGCGCCGCAAAGAAATTAGAAAAATCCGGTCTCCACTTCTATGGTTCCACCGGATAAGGAAGGAAGGAGAAAGGACGGAGCTAGAAAAAGATTCGCAGTTATGGTGGCGTCTACCATTAAAGCTGCCAATGCTATGGCACTACTCGCTTTAACAGGCAAATGTGGTCAGATATAGCGCCACTTTTGTCTTTGCTTCCAGAAGATAAAAAGGGAGAGGCGGCAGCTATTCTCCAAGATGGGGCGAAAGAGGCCTCAGAGTCGATTGATGTTGCCATGGACGTCTCCTCAATGGCTTTTCGACAAATGGCAGGGGCTGTCTCTCTTAGAAGACAAGGATGGCTGAAAGCGACTTCTTTTAGACCAGAAGTGCAGGCAAAAATTATCGATATGGCTTTCGATGGTGAGAATCTATTCGGAAAGCACATAGACAAGGCATTGCAAGGCATTAAGGCAGATACGGACACAGCGAGAGCGCTGGGGTCACTTCAGCAAGGAAGATTTAAATCCTTTTGGAGAAGAGGTACTAGAGGGCAATTTAATTAAAGATCTTCATACCAATCTAATCGATACCAGCCCTATAACCAACAGGGGTATCGTCAGTACAATTACGGACAGCAATACAGACCTTCCAATTCCTCGTTTCATCAGCAGTCCAGAGGCAGGTCCTCCACACGAGGGAAGAACCAACAGTCTAATAGGAGGCAATGATGTCAGAATGGCGCTCTCCGCTTGGCGAATCCTCGACAACGACCACTATCTGTCTCTATTCTCGAAAAATTGGATTTCTATAACATCAGACAAATGGGTTTTGGATATAATAAGCAAGGGCCATACCCTGGAGTTTGCGCAAATACCACCAAATCATCCCCCAGTATTCAGGCAGCAACAACATTTATCGGCGCTGCAGAAGGAGGTTTTTTCGCTACTAGAAAAGGGGGCTATAGAGGAAGTGCCTTTTCAACAGAGAGGAAAAGGATTTTATTCACATTTCTTCCTAATAAAGAAAAAGCAAACTCCAAAATGGAGACAGGTAATGGACTTGAGGGACTTAAATCAATACATAAAGAAAATTCCCTTCTGAATGCTTTCTCTACAGGAGATTTTTCTTCTACTGAAGGGAAAGGACTTCATGACTTCATTAGACCTCATGGATGCATATTTCCATATTCCCATTCATCAGAAACACAGGAAATATCTTCGCTTTGTTGTGGAGAGTCGCCATTTCCAGTTCAAAGTGCTTCCCTTTAGCCTCAAATCGGCCCCAAGAGTATTTACGAAATGCATGGCCCGGTTGCAGCTCACTTGAGGCTGCAAGGGCATCAGATTTACCCATATCTGGACGATTGGCTTATAACATGTCCATCATTCTGGAAAGCCAAGATGTCTCTGCAATGCTGCATGAATCTGTTTCAACAGTTGGGTCTGCGAATCAACTTGGAGAAGTCTTCGCTGGTGCCGTCACAAACCATTCAATTGCTGGGAGCATTGCTATGCACTCAGGAAGCAAAGGCATACACATCAGAGGAAAGGATCAGAAAGATAGTCGGATTGGCATCCACCCTTAAATCAAAAAAGTGCACTTCTGTAAGAATATACAAATCCTTGTTGGGAATGATGTCTTCTTGTATCCCACTGGTTCCAAACTGCCGTCTTCGGATGAGGCCTTTACAGGAGCACCTAGACGAGCAGTGGATTCAATCAAAAGGTATATTCGAAGATCGGATCGTCATAGCTCATCAGAGGAAAAAGGCTATGTCACGGTGGAAGGTTCGGGAAAACTTGAGTCAAGGCCTGGATTTCGAACCTCAGAGTCACAGATATGTGATGACATCAGATGATTCGCTGCAAGGTTGGGGAGCACATCTGCAGGAACTGGAAATCCAGGGACACTGGTCAGAGTGGGAAGCACAATTGCACATAAACATGCTGGAGCTGAAAGCGGTTTTCTTAGGTCTGCAAGCCTTTTTGCCCAGGATACAGGGGTCTGCAGTGCTGATAGAGACGGACAGCACAACGACAATGTTCTATCTCTTGAAACAAGGAGGAACGAGATCGAAGATGCTTTCCTTGCTAGCACAGAAAATTTGGAAATGGCTGATCCGTCACAACATTTCAATTCAAGTACAACATATTCAGGGTGTTCACAACACAAGGGCAGATGTCCTAAGCCGCACAGCAACTGTGTCACACGAGTGGGAATTGGACCAGGTTCAACTAACATTCGATTTGTTCGCAACCCGAGACAACACAAAGTGCGAACAGTTTGCAACCAGATACCCTCAACAGGGATCGCTGGGAAATTCATTACATCTGAATTGGACGGAAATGTTTGCTTATGCGTTCCCTCCATTCCCATTGATTCCAATGGTACTTTGCAAAATGAGGGCAGAGTCATGCCATGTAATTCTAATAGCGCCAGCCTGGCCGAGGCAAGCCTGGTTTTCGGAGCTTCTGCAACTCTCAGTGTGCGACAGGATTCAGCTCCCGATTTTCCAGAACCTGATATCAATGAGCAACGGGCAAATCCTTCATCCAACCTTAACATCGCTGAAATTATCAGCATGGAACCTCATGAGCGCGAATCTCAGGCCATGAACATACCTCAAGATTGCAAAGAAATCTTATTACAATTTAGAGCTGTTTCCACAAACAAAACGTACGCAGCAAAATGGACAAGATTCTGTCACTGGTGCGCTGCTAATACGCTGCATCCGTTCACAGTGTCTCCGGAACGTATTTTGCCTTACCTGCTGTAATTATCGAAAGCGGGTCTCTCGCATGCCTCATTGAAGGTACACTTGGCGGCAATATCAAGATACAGGAGAGTTCCAAATCAGCAGTCAGTCTGGTCTCACAGAGTAATGAAGGAATTTTTCAAAGGACTTTTTAGAGCATTTCCCCCAATTCAAAGGCCGCCAATTCCCTGGCATCTCAACACAGTGTTAGCTCAGCTTATGAGACCTCCATTCGAACCAATACATAAGATAGATCTCCAATTCATATCATGAAAGACGGCACAACTCTTGGCTCTTACTTCAGCGAGGAGAGTTAGCGAGATACAGGCTTTCTCAATAGAAGAGCCTTTCCTTCAATTTCGACAAGACAGGGTAATACTAAGGACAAATCCCAAGTTTATCCCTAAGGTTCCTACAATATTTCATCTTAATGAGCCAATTATTCTATCTACTTTGTTTGGAAATCCTTCATCGGAAGCAGCGCGGGCCCTGCACTCTCTCGATATCAAAAGGTGTCTGAAGTTCTATATCGAGAGAACAAAAAGCTTTAGGAAGTCAAGTCAATTGTTTATTGCCTTTGAGGGGCAAAGGAAAGGACTTCCGCTGTCAAGATCGAGCATTTCCAGATGGATTACGTCTGCTATCGTCAAATGTCATGAAAAAGCTGGAAAGTCGCTTCAATCCAGGGTGCAAGCTCATTCCACAAGAAAGATGGCGACATCTATGGCCTTGTTTGCAGGGGTGTCGCTGCCAGACATTTGCAGAGCAGCAACGTGGAAGAGTATACATTCATTTACTAGACACTACTGTCTGGAAACTGCGTGGAAGGAGGACACGGCAGTGGGGCAAGCCGTTCTGCGGTGACTATTTCAATAAGGTATTCTTTAATTGGTGTACCTGTTGTATACAGTATATAAGTCTGTGCATGTACTTTCAAGTTTCCTAGTTTCTTGTTGAAGTTATTAATGTCTATATTCTTGATCAATGTGTGAATGTTTTCTCATTTGTTTCAATTATATGCAAGGTATGTTATTTAAAAGGTAATTATGGATTTATCCATTTATCAGGTGGTGTTTGTAAAAATTTGGACATCACAAGTTTTAACAACAGAACCATTCTATTGGGGTTCTATCCTGGAAACGCCAACGTTTTTTCCGGTACTACTTGCTACTCTGATACAAGCATGTGAATCTATGAAAGATTCAATACTGGAGAAGAAAATAGTTACTTACCTGTACACTATAGTTCTCCAGTATTATCTTTCATAGATTCACATGCGCCCGCCCACCTCCCCGTTTCTCAGGCAGAACCTGTTTCCTCTGGTAAATCCATGTCTCTCACTTGGGGCTGGAAGTCTGAGGCAGGAAGGTTCTGTTGGGGAGTGTGATGTCAGGGCAGGGGTGTTGATTGGCTACGTTTTGGACCAAACAACGAGGAGGTCTGGTTACCAAATAATTTCAGGCCCTATGGGCTTATCTATGCAGTTTTCTCTTCTCTATGATACTGCTTTGGTCATTCTGTTACCGTGAGACTCCCACCATGACGACGGGGAAGATACAAGCATATGAATCTATGAAAGATAATACTGGAGAACTATAGTGTACAGGTAAGTAACTATTTTCTTCTCTACAGCAGCAAATCATGTATGCGCCCTGTAGAAAGCATGTTTGAATGAAACATGGAATGCATTGCAGCCAACAATCTATGCAACATCATAGCAGAGTGCAAGATAACTTGTGTTATTATTCCAGCAGAACGAAATGCCATTCCTAATGTGTACGTCATTTTAAAGACAAACCCAGGAAAATGAACGGTCAGTGTTGTTCTTCTGCCAGTTAAAAGACTGGTACCATTAATGTGCCAGGAAATAGAATACTATGAGAAATCCTACTCTATGGCAGGGTGCTGCCTGCCACTATTTTGCAGGTTACTTCCAACATAATCTGATTTATACATACATACTCCAGGGTGCAGCCAGCTATAGGGTCTGCACACAGCAGTCTTGAGCCACTCAACTACTACGGTGGCCCTAACACTAAATATTTGGGACAAGGTACTGAGGCATAGAGAGCTGATCATATTCCCTCCCCATACACTATGTTTCAGTTACCGCGCGCACAATCGTACCTGCTCTCGCCCCAGGAAGCTCCAGGAAGCATTGGACGCCGGACGCCTGTAGCCGACGTCTTGGATCTCACGCGCATGCGCTTGTGTTCGCGTGCCCGTTTGTCCCGGGGATACTGTACCTGCACCCGCTCCGCTCTTGCTGAACGCCGAGCGGAGCGTTAAGTGAATAGAGGATCTGGGGGCCCGTGGTGCCCTGCTGGAGGCCGAGAATTGCAGCCGGAGGCCAGGGGGGAGGTCCAGACTTTAGCTGAGAAGCTTGAGGCGGCGAAACCCTGGCACCCGGCACATTAACCTTAAATTTAAACTTAAAATAAAACACAGGTCCTAAGAAATGCTGTAGGCACCAGCTGAGTTAGAGTTGGTAACAGCACCTGGGCAGACAATTAGCCGACGGTAGCTGGGGGTTGGAAGAGCGGAGTGCACAGCGGCAAACCGTGAAACAGAGGTAATTGAGGAGCAGTTGCCCTAAGGAGGTTTAAAATATGGAAGGGCTGTAATTGTTTTTCTTAATAATCAAGGACATTAAAACTAGCCCAAAAGCGACTGCGCTAGTCACATGGGTACAGGTTATTGAATTGGTATTGGCAAAAGGGGCCTCGTGATCTAATCCCAGCGGAGAATTGGAATAGGGAAGAAGCATTTAAAACAGGCTATAGGATTGGTGACCTGAGACCAGAGTGCGAGTAACGAAGAAGGAAATCTAAAAGATGGCACTGTCCCAAGCAATAACCCGTAAGACTATAAAACGGGAAAAAGAATGAGATGAACATTCCAGTGGCAGGTGAAGGGAGCGGAGTAGGTATATCAAAAGGGGCGCTGTGTGAGCCAACTGGAAGTAAAAAACAAATAGCAAGGAATGTACAATCCTTGACGCTAACACTGCAATCAGCAAAACCAAAAATAGCAAAAGGTGGTTCATCAGTGTCTAACTCAGTTCAGTTCAAAACGCCTTTATTTCGATATTTTTCATCATAAAAAACATCATAAAACACTTTCTTCTTCTATTTACAACATTTACCATAAAAAAGTACTTAAAAGCTTAATTTAACCATAAATTCCCAAACACATCTCCTACCAGTACATAATTACACATTTACACTGAGATACTAAATAGTTAATTGATTAAAATACATAAAACAGGATTAAATTAGCATATAAAGACTTCATGTTGCTGCTTCAAGCTCCTTACCTGTGCGAGTTATCGGGATAGATGCAGGGGGCCGACCCAAACCAGCCACACGTGGAGATCAATGACAAATACTGAAGAATTAACAGAGCTTCCAAGCTGGTGACCATTACTTAATTGACCCTGAAAATAAAAGACGTTTTTAGTATTCTGGTGACTCATGACCATAAAAACAAAGGTTATAAATTCAATAGTATGTCAAATACTTATAAAATGGAACTGGATGTGCTGAATCGGATGTTGTCCCAGGTCATGAGTGACCCCTTTCACCACTGTTGCTTATGGGACTAGTAATTTTGTTTTTCTCATTAAAAGGATGGTCTCTAGAGTCCCAGTGTTCTAAGCGATGTTGGTTAAAATCAGAGGCCTGACGCAGGATGAAGCATGACACTGCTCTGCTTAGCAGTGAGATGACTGACAGTTCCCCAGCCCTTCCATTCTTTGACCTACAGAGGCTCCTTGGCCTTTCATATTTTTTTGCAATGACAAAGAAACTTTATTGCAGCTTCTGTCAACTGAAGAGATAAAACCCCTTGGCGTGTTTAATTAACTACTAACAAACATGAACAATTAAGAACATGAGTTTCTGGAAAACTATCAAGCACCCAATCAGAATCAGCCGCCCTTCACACCCAGGAAATCCTACTCTATGGCAGGGTGCTGCCTGCCACAATATATTGCAGGTTACTTCCAACATAATCTGATTTATACATACATACTCCAGGGTGCTGCCAGCTATCGGGTCTGCACACAGCAGTCTGGAGCCACTCAGGAAGGAGGTAAGCTCTTCATTTCATCTTAAGCCCTTAGGTTACATTCACAGCCTGATGGGTCCGGAGAACTTTATTCGCGCTCTAACTGCGCCGAGCAGATAGACGTAGCCCATCATAGTCTGTGTTGTGTGCTGGGTGATGCCTGGCATCTTATTATCGTTGGCGGATGGATGAAGCTCTGATAGGAGCTACTACAAGAAGAGCAGAAAAACAGGACCACAGAGAGACAACTGCCCAGAAGCTGAAGAAAGAACTCTGGAATAGCAAACCTCCTCCACCCTGGAGATTCTCCTGGGTAAGCAAATGATGGTAATGAAATGCAAACTGCAGCATTAAGGTCACACACTACAACAGCATTCCCTTTAGTTCAGTTCAGTTCAGTAATTCTTTATTCAATGATTAAAAAACACCATAAACTATCATTTTGATGACCCGGAAAATACTGAAGCCCAGGAAATTAAACAAGAGTTGGCCAGCATTCAGATGTGGCTCAAATCAGAAAGGCCCACTCACTGTCGCGGCCATCTCCTAGATCCTATCTTTGCCAACTGGGACACTATAACCGTAGAGCCCCCCACCCCGGTAATCTGGTCAGACCATGCTTTAATCACCTTCCGGGTGGCAATCCCAGACAATGGACGCCAGAAGGAACCTATCATAACCAGCAAACGAAGGAAATGGGCAAAATTTTCCACGGAGGCCTTTAATGAAATCATAACGTTAGGGGGGCCCCCTGAAGGCAAAGATATAGAAACTGCCTGCCTTCAACTGAATCAGCGAATCACACAAGCGCTAGACTGCACGGCGCCGTGGACTCATAAGGCTCCGGCAAGGAAATCCAAATCCGCACCCTGGTTCAACACTGAACTCCGGGATCAAAAAACTAAATGTAAAAACTCAGAGAGGAAATGGCGGAGACATTACCTAGAGACTGATAGGGCGGACTACAAGAATGATCTTAAGATATACCACACACTGATTCGTAAAACTAGAAGATCTTACTTCAGCACTAGAATCAAAGACGCTGAAAGCTCCATGAAGGAAATGTTCCTAGTATACAGGGAACTCTCTGATCTTACCCCTCTAGCAGCCCCCATGACTGGATCTACCAAAAGGTGCAACTTAATAGCGGAGTTCTTTGCTAACAAAGTAGATAAAATCTATGCGAGTTTCCCAGAATCGGCCAGAGCAGGCGGGGGACAGACCGATAACATCATACAGATGGAGGAGACGAACTGCCTCTCAGCATTTCTGGTTCCGTCTAGGGAAAACATATGTCACGTAGCTAACAGTATTACATCCGGATCACCAAATGATCCAGCGACCCCCAAAAGACCCCATGGCTGTACGACTACTCTGGAGCCCTACATCAGTCATCTCCTGGCTCTCTCCTTTAGCACAGGACAAGTCCCCACCTCCTGGAAAAAAGCGACTGTCCTCCCCTTGAGAAAAAAAACGAACATTAGTATAGAAAAACTGGACAACCTTCGGCCTATCTCCCTCCTCCCCTACTTTGCAAAAATAGCTGAGAAAGCAGTGAACAATCAACTGTCAGCATTTGCGGAAACTAATGGACTGCTCCACCCTTCACAGTCGGGATTTCGAGCTCTTCACTCGACTGAGATGGCCCTATTATCTTCAACTGATGCTTGACGAAGATATGCAGATGAGGGACAGACGGCGGCACTGATTCTCCTCGATCTCAGTGCCGCCTTCGACACTGTAGCCCACCACACTCTGCTACAGTGTCTTGAAAAGGGAGGAGTGAGAGGAAAAGCTAGGGATTGGCTCCAATCATTCCTAACGGACCGAACATTTCAGGTTGCCCAGGGACAGTTCAGGTCCAACGAAAGGAAATTAAATCAGGGAGTGCCACAGGGCTCAAGTCTCAGCCCCACCCTTTTTAATTTGTATGTTGCCCCGGTTGGAAGAATCACAGACACGTACGGGGTTGAGATAGTATCGTATGCGGACGATACGCAACTGATTGTGACCTTAACACAGCCAGAGAAACAAAGCGCCAATAATTTTGCGACCTGTATGCAGAAGGTGGCCCTGTGGATGGCAGACAACTGCCTACGCCTGAATGGAAACAAGACAGAGGTACTGATCATAGGTAAATCCCCATCAGTATGGACCTCAGCTTGGTGGCCGGAAGAACTGGGCGAGCTGCCCACCCCTAGCAACGTAGTAAAAAATCTAGGGGTTGGTTAGACAAAAACTTTACGTTCGACCATCAAACCAAACAAGTGACAGGCACCTGCTTTGGAATACTGCGTGTCCTTAGAAAAACGCTGGACCTCATGCCCTTATCAGTGCGTCAGACCATAGTCCATAGCCTAATTGCTTCCAGGCTGGACTATGGGAATGTTCTGTTCCTAGGGGCCAGCGAAAAAAGTCTATCTAGACTACAATGTACACAGAACGCAGCGGCCCGCTGATCCTTCAACTTCCCAGAAGAGCATCCTCAAGGAAAGCTCTAAAAACCCTTCACTGGCTCCCGATCAGGGAACGGGTGACCTTTAAAGCCCTGTGTGTACTTTTCGCCTAGGATACTTAAAAATGGGGCACAGAAGTACAAAATGAAGGGTGTCCTGCGGAGACCGATTGTCGTAGCCGCAGGCAACCTTCTGCTCAATTGTCATTGTAAAACCTGGCGGATCGGCCAGTCTATGTGGTAATAAATTAAGCCTCAAACGGGTCATTAAAAACCTATCCTGGACGTTGTGCATCAAATACAAATATGGCTCCATGCCCTCATTGTTCTTTAAAAAACTGTGGGCACCTACTGAGTGTTTGGTCATCTCTTCTGCTCTAAGTGTGGACAACTGGTCAGACAACGTTCTTTTAATTTTCAGTTTATCAGTGTGCAAAATAGTGCTGGGGTTAATAAAAAGGTCCTTCCGGTCCATACCCTCCAAGGTGACCTTAACATACTTTAACCATGGTATTTGTAACCCTTCCTCCCTGTGCAGACAGTCTCTCAAAATGTGTCTGCTTAGTTCTGCTTCAGGGTTTACCCAGATTTTTAACCATGCCATGATGGGTCTTAACTTGACCTGGTCCTCTATGAAAGGGATCCCCAATTCACTATGTACAATTGCAGCTGGGGTACTCTGGGGGACTTTTAAAATCCTTCGCAAATATTTGTTTTCCTCCAGTTGCAGTTGGTCCACATTGACATAACCCCACACTTCTGATCCATACATGACTTTCGAACAGCCTATCGAACTATAAAGGTTCATCACCTGTTCCCAGGACCAGGGACCTAGCCTTCGGCCAAAATTTCCTATTGCCCCATTTACGGATATTAGTTTAGTGCAGCGATCCTCAACTAGGGATTTACATTTTAGTGCACCATCAAATAGCAGCCCCAGGTAGGAGAAAGACTGCACCTTTTCTAGTGTGTGGTTCCCTATTTTATATGAGAACCTCTTACAAGGATTGGTTCCAGCCAACATCACAAAGGACTTGCTCAGGTTCACCGACAGATCCAAAGTGCCCATAAATTTAACAAATCCATCAATTAAACATTGCAGACCCATCGGGGTGCGAGCAAGCAGGACCACGTCATCTGTGTATAAAAGCACCGGTATATGACGCGGTCCTACTCTCGGGCAATCTGTGTTTAGACCAATCAAAGCCTGCTCTAGGTTGCATGCAACCCTGCCTCACCCCGCTTGTACAAAGGAATGGTTCTGTGTTCCCCCCCTCCGTGTTATAACGCACTTTGGCTGTGGTGTCCCTATGCAGCTCTCTAAGGATGTTGATCAAACCTGGGTCAATTCCCATATCCCTCATCAGGCACCATAGCTTTTTCCTGTTAACATGGTCAAAAGCGGCCGCTAGGTCCATGAACCCCAGATACATAGCTTCATTGCTGGCTTTAGTGTATTTTGCAACCAGCAAATAAAGATTGAGGCATTGGTCACTTGTGGACCTCCCAGTTCTAAAGCCATACTGGATATCCATTATTATATGGTCCATTCCATGAGCCGCAGCAAAATTATCCGACCCAAGATTTTGGATGAGACATCAATCGGGTAGATTGGTCTATAACATTGCGGATTATCCGTTGCCATTTTTAAAGATGGGAACAATAACTGCAGTAGACCAAGAGCGTGGTAAACCCTACTGAACCGCATGCCTCGGTGGAAGATTTATACTAGGTAGGGGCTTAATTGATCTTGGGTTGTGCCTTGATCTAGATTTTGTGTCTCTGGTGATTTGTTAATCAGCGTCTTTTTATTTTGCAATTGTGCTGGTAACGTACCAGACCCTCTATCTAGAACACAGGTGCCTCTGTCCTGGCGGGGTACAGTGTTCATTTGTATCGGCAAGCCAAGGGTTGTTGGGTCCTGTGTTGCACTTTGTGGGTTACTGGCAGTACAGTCGGATAGTGTAACAGACTGAAGGACTTTGCTAGGTTCTAATATGGAAGTACTACCACTCGCACTGGGATTCCCCGGGCTGCCCAGTATCCTTTCCCTCTTGTGTAAAACATTTATAATTTTGTCCAGTCTACTGGCTAGTGGTTTGATCTGACTCACTATAAATGTTTCTAAAGATTTTTGTAGATCTATTACCACCCGAGCCATCCAACTTGCGGGGCAAGCTGTTGGGCCACTTGAACTTCATAAACCTCTTCCTCTACGTGTCTAGTTTGAGCGATAGTTGACCATGATTTGATTTTCTTAGTGCCTGGGTTCTTCTGGCATACTCTTCTTTTCTTACTGGTAGGGGCTATCTTATCTGGCAATGATGTCACCTGGACTTCACCAATAGCCAGCTGTACGCATGGAATGTCCTGGGTGATTAACTCAAGGCTAGTGTCTGGGAGACAACTGTTCTCTCGTTGATGTTATCCTGAGGTAAAGTAAGAGGGTCAATTAATGGTGTTAGAGACAGTCGTCTCTCCGTGCGCTCTATTTCATTGGAGACTGCCCCCAGGGCTTTCTGCAACATGCGATCAATCGCGGTGGGTTGTATATAATGAGGGGGCAATGAGTTAAGATCCTGTACAATTACCCTTGGTGTAAGAGGGACATTTGATTTTGCTTTTGCTGCACGGGTATTTGCTTTGTTAGCCATGCTGTGTTTGGACACTAGGTTAAGTGTGACTACCCCAATAGATTAAATCAAACACTCACAGAAAAGCACCGTTTTCGAGGGCCCAGTGTTCAGTTCAAGAGTCCTTCTGCAATTCCTTCTCGAGTCACCGGTTACCATCACTCCCTTCGAGATGAAAAAGTCCAGAGCCTAAGGGCCAAAGGAGGTGGCCCAGCCCAGCCTCCTCCGGCCTTGGACGGTCCCGGGTTTGTCCCGGGCTTGTCCCAGACAGCGCCCGCGTGCGTCCCGAGCTGCGAGGGTCCTCCCGAAGTTTTATGCGCCTCCTGGCGCTGGGCGAAGACGCGTTCTTTTTGCGCCGCCCGGGGTGTTGAGGGGAAATGTAGTTTGAGCAACCCGGTAGGTAGGGGCGGACGCGGCAACGGCCGCGAGTTCAGCGACAAACCCCCACCACAGCAGGGCAAGGATAACTGGCAGCAACAGGAGCAATACTAGTTCAAGCTTCCAGAGCATTCCCTTTAAACCAAAGGCAACAGCCTACAAGAACAAACTAAACAAAAAGCAACAAAACTAGAAAATGCATTTCCAAATGCTGCAAAAGAGAAACAGTTAATACAATTGAAAAATATTAAACTTTGTTGGTACCTTAGTAATGTGCTTACTTCTGGGCTTCACTCCATCTGCAGCAATAACGCTCTGAAAGGAGTAATTACTGATGTGAGTCTCAGAGTCTTCAGTATTCCTGGTCTCAGTCACGAAGACTGTGGTGTCGGAAGATAACTTTCTCTTATTTCGCTTTATAGTTCCACCAGTCACGCCATTGCTTTTAGCAGACACGCTACTGTTGGCAGCATCACAACTTCAGGCAGACCTGCAATGCGGGTCTCACCAATCACACTGGGTAAATATTCAACAAGTACGTCTCAGCTTACCAAGCAGAACAAAAGAATCGGGTCTCACAGCCATACCCAGAGTCACAGCTGGCTCTGCCGCCACTTGAGCACACCCAAACACCTCAGCACTTAAGCACCAGTCCCAGGGGAGACCATCTATGCAGTCCTTGTTAACTTGCACCACTCCGTGTCAGCACAAGAAGCATCATGGCCAGCGTCTAACACCGCTACCACAAACATTCATGAACATCCCATGAACATTACTTCTCTTGACCCACCTAATCACTCAATCCAGACATGCCAACCCGCCCAATTCAGGCGTGAGACTACCGATTTGAAGGCTAGTCTACCGCCTCCCGATTTCTACAAGCAAAAACCCGATTCCTCGGGGTTTCAGCTCACAGGGCTTGGTATTGTTAAAAGTTCTAATCCTTCCAGCAAAGAGTGGCGATGCAGGGGTTCTCTAAGGGGGGAAAAACCAACAAAGCGTCATTAACAAGGGAATCGTCTTTTAAAGACCTGCGAAGTACTGGGGCGGGGGGGCTGTTTCAGCCCGGGCTGTCACAGGGGGTTGGGACAGGGGCGTAACACAGGCCCCCGCATTGCGGGGGGCCCTGAGCTCCAGGGGACCCAGGGGGCCCCTCAGTCTCAGAGGAGCCAGCAGCAAGCCTAAATGGTGCGCACGCGCTCTCCAAGTCACCATAAATTCAATGGTGCTGCACCATGGGCGTAAGAAAGGCCCCTGCAGTGCGGGGCCCCTAGCTCCAAGGGGCCCCCTCAGCCGAGTACGCTCATTGACTGGGTTTGGGACCAGTTCGTTTTACAGTTACGCTCCTGCGCACACGTACAAGCGATGTGCGCCATGAAAGTCACATGAGTCTTTACACGTGGTGCAGTGCAGCAGTGCGCGCCACTGCGGGGTCTTCAGGGCGGGGCGGAGGCCAGGGTGTGACTATATTGAGTCATGTTCAATGTAAACTGCACATGTGCGGCGCAAAGCAGCCTGCTCCTGAAACCGAAGCTGCAGGTCACAGGTGAGACGAGTAAAATTAACTAGCAGTCATGATACCACAGTCACATGTCGTGCAGTGGGGGCTGCTGTATTCAGGGACCCCAGGGTGCAAGATTCGAGCAATTGCTACTGTGAGCCTGAGCCCCAGGATTGCCTTATGTTATTGGTAATGTGCACGCTCGTCGGAATGGATCGCTCCCAGCAGGCTTTCAGTTTACTGGCATACATTTCAAAATCTCGGCCACTTCTGTGATATGTAACCCAGTAAAAGAACACCTCCTTATTAGCGGCATCACAGCATTAATCACTGCTCGGATTTCACACCAACTACTGGTGGAACTTTGGGCGTTTTACTGCAAAGGAGGTGTTAAAAACCGTCCACCCAAAGAGCAACAGTGCTTGAATCAGCCCCATTTGTAAAAATAAAAGCATCGTATCTGCTGATCTCCGCAGCCCTTCTTCCCACCCCATGTACTGGCGCACGAAGGTTAGTTAGCAGCTTCTAGAGGCCACCACGTCTGTGTGTGTAAATTATTTTTGGTATTGGATTTATAATATTATGACAGTAGTTTGAAATCATTCACCAGCCAGTGCCGGGTTTAGAGCTAGGCATTTTAGGCGCCCCCAATAACCTCACTCTACACGGATGTCCTCACTACCACACTCAAACAGGGCCCCGTTTCTCAATAGCTCCTGTCTCTCACATGCCTTTCATTTGCTTTATAGTGCTATTCATACCAATCAGGAGTGTAAGAGCACTATACATCAAACACACACACATTCTACAGAAACAATGGCCCACATGCATCAAGCATTTTTGCAGTCGCAGACGGTGCGATTCCTTAAAATCGGCCGTTTGCGAATGCAAAAGTGCTTGTTGGGATGCATCATGCCATTTTAGAAGTCGCATCTTTTTTACGATTTCTAAAATTGCGTTAGCATTTAAGAAATCGCAATTGTGCGATTTCTTAAATGCTATGCATCATTACAGAAAAATATGCGTTTTTTAAAATTGGAAGTGCAAATTACCACGAAGTTCAACTTCGTGGTAAATTGCGAAATTGATTAAAAATGCACAAAAATGCATTTTTTAAACTGTAAAGTTACACACACACATGTCCTTAGGACATGTGTGTATGTAACTTATGCTGAAAAGTACATTTCATGGGTGCAGGGGGGGGTCATTTTGACCCCCCTCTCCACCCTTGAAATGCATTGATGAATTGCAATTGCACATTGCGAATTCGCAATTCCCATTCATTCCTATGGGCATTTTGGCCCATAGGAATGAATGGGAATTGTGAATTCGCAATTTAAAATTCGCATTTTTTATGCATTTCGGTAAAAATAGCGATTTTTACCGATTTGCAAAAAAAATAAGAAAAAATTCATGCATAGGCTTTTGCGAATTCTAAATTGCAAATCGTTATTTTTCGCAATTTAGAACTCGCAAAAGCCGATATTGATGCATGTGGGCCAATGTGAATCGGCGTTACGGGAAATGTTACATAAGACAATGGGGATTATATTGTGAAGGAGTCGCAGGACATCGGAACCAGTAGCCAGTATATTTTAAGAGTTTGGTCTGGAAAAGCATAAATTCACAATTTAAAATGCACCACAGGGTTGGCTTTAGTAGTAGTAAGAATACATTTCTCCCCAAACAAACCAATGTTTAGCTACATTAGTATAATGAAAGACTAGGGGAAAAAATGATATTCTAACCTATATCACGCAGTCTGAAAGCATCTAAACTCTTGGAGGACAGATCATAGCTCTCTGAGCTATACTAGAATTGCAACTTATGAGCAGCAAGTAACAGAAGAATCTCTCTGACACATGCAGTGACCCACTGAGCTATCCAAATAAAATACAGTTCTGAGATCTGCAGGGTACCTGTTCTTTGCAGCAGGCACATTAAACCTCTGCGCTACTTTATAGTGAGCAAAAGCAAATGAAATTTCTACTGGCTTAAACTTTTTGTGACAGTAGCATCTTCCATTTATTAGTAATATCAGTGATTTCTGTCAATTTTTATGAGGGCAATTTTGTATTCTACTGTTTGAGGATAGTAAAAATAATCCTCAGGAAGCACATTTTATTGGCGCTGTGGGAGGTCACATTTTATTAAATATTTTCTAAATCAGTGGAGGCCAAAACTTGATGTCACTGTTACACATCATCCATCAAGACAAAATACTTTAAACTTTTTTGTACAGTTATGTAACTTCAATTTGACTTTTTTGTAGCTTTAATGCACAGCTTGCATAACCTCTGAAAACAGCGCCAACTAAAATGTAACTTTCAAGAAAGCCTTTTTCGAGCTTCCATTTGAGAATTATAGAAATGGAATTCAAGCAAGGTGTTGGATGTCACATAAACACTCTGATGGGAGTAGGGCTAATTCATGGGACCAAACTGACCTTTAATGCAGTGTCCAGAGCATAGCTACCTTTGCGTGTCACTGCTAATATTATCATGGAAAGGGACACAGCTTGAATTAAGCAGGTGCTCTTTGATTTTGTAAGGGCACAGCAATTGTGGGACGCGGGCAGACACTAAAGCTATTTCATCCAAGATGACATGAACGCTTGTGTCTGTCTTTTATTTCCTCGAGGATCAACGTTGTGGAAATCAAAGATCCAGGGTTTTGGCGCCCCCTCCCCTATGCACCCAGTGAAGTGGCACCGGTCGCACCACCCTAAAGCCAGCACGGTCTCCAGACCCTCTGTAAGGTATATAGAGATGCATTCAGAATTATGTACATACATACAACTAATTAAGCAGTCTGATGTTAAACAGGTGGTTAAATCTGCATGCATGAGACGTAGTGGTTAATTTTGCATGAGGCATGGGTGTCAATCATTGGAGGTTGGCAATTTCTGGTTTGAGGAAATAGTTATTGTATATGCAGTTTTGTGCATCTGACAATTCACCTGCGTGTACTGTGCTCCGAAAGCGCCTCGCCGCCTCTCCATTTGCTTTGCAGCCACATGCAATGTGTGATGCCTATTACAGCATAGCTGGGGCTTTCAGTAACTAAATTGCCCTCATTCCTTCTCTCTCCTTCTTTTACCCTCATTCTTTCTCTCTCCTTCCTCTGCCCTCAGTCAGAGAGACGGTAGAAGGTGGGGAGAGACGAGGGGTGTCTATGAGGATAAGATTACTTCGGATTGCAGAGACTGAAGGGACTTCCAGTTCCGATGGGTGTGACGTAGCCTGGTTTTGGGCTGGAGGTGGCGAGGAAGGGTGAAGTTGGGAATGGAGGAAAAGGTTTGGGTGTGATATGAAACCAGGGGGGTGAGGCGTAGGAGGATAGAGAATAAAAGGGCCGGAGAGCAAAGGAGATGTGGTCTTAGACTCAAGTTAGAAACATCCAGTGGAAGGGAGACCGCAGCATCCAGACTGGAAGAGCCATCGTGCTGCGCGTGGAGAGAAGAACGATCACTCCACACACACAGCAATATTACAGAAGATTTTGTGTCCTACTGTCCCTTAGTGGCATTCCAGGGCAATCGCAAATACTTTTTTAGGTGCACACTTAAACTGGGAATCTTGTGAAAAGAAATATGATTTAATCAATGTTTTAAAGTAAGGTTTGGGGTTCCCAAGAACGTTAGAGCCAAAGTAGGATTAAACACTGCATTTTGAAGCACGTTCCACCAGAAACATTGGTAAAATCTAGATGAGACTGAAAGACAAAGTCAAGGAAGATTTATGGCATGCCCCAAGGGATTTTGCTAAAAAGTATGTGGCAAAAATACCACATTACAAGGACCCCTGATCTAAAGCATTTATGAAAATTAATAATATTGAAGGTGGATCTAAAATACGAGAATCTGTCTCTGTGCAGTGGCATAACATTAGCTCCTGCGGGGTAGCCGCTGCCGGCACTGCGCATGTGCAGCAGACCCCAGGCTTGAGAGCTCCTGACTGGGCCCAACGTGTAGGGCCCCCCTATGTTCTTTGCAGGGGGCCCCCTCAAGTCTCGTTACGCCACTGGGGTGGGAGGAGGGGGGGTGCATGCACTGCCAACAACCTGCCAGGCCAGTGCACAACACTTGCATCACCCTCTCTCTGCCAGGCCAGTGCACAACACTTGCATCACCCTCTCTCTGCCAGGCCGGTGCACAACACTAGCATCACCCTCTCTCTGCCAGGTCAGTGCACAACACTTGCATCCCCCTCTCTCTGCCAGGCCAGTGCCCAACCCTTGCATCACCCTCTCTCTGCCAGGCCAGTGCACAACCCTTGCATCACCCTCTCTCTGCCAGGCCAGTGCACAACACTTGCATCCCCCTCTCTGAGGTTCCGTGACGATTTTACTCGTGTTTGTAACATTGTCGTAAATACATAATTTTGGTATCAGTGAACCGCAAATGATCCATTTAGTATATCCTGGTGTTTTCGCTATGCTACGAACAAGAGCACTCCTGTTACCAACACATTTCTGTTCTACCCGTGGCATCCATCTTAGAACACGGAAGCCATTTTGTATTCCTTGCCCTCACATAGTCAATGGACACGCAATGACCTCTTTTTCATTAAAGGACACGTAGGCTTTAACCGGCGATTCACCTTGCTAGTGACACGTGCACCTTAGGCCAGCAACGCTGTAGCAGCATGACTCGGCAAGAACTGCCTCCCCAGCCTGAGGCCAGTCCTGCTATACTGGTTCTTGTGTTCGTTGGCCTGATCATGATTAAGCGGCCGAAGCTGGTAACCGTGCCCATTTACGACCCACAAACATTTCTTATCCTGTCTTTCTATCTTCTGCACCTGGCTCTGCTCCTTTCCTTCTGGGCCTTTATTAGGGGGAGGTAACGAAATTTACGATGAGGCGGTCCGGGTCTTGAATGAAGAATTGACATGGGATTATGATGGACTAGTGGGAACCCCTCATTTGTAATGTTTTAACATCAGATACTGTTGACGATCCCTGTGCAACACCAAATATTTATTGTTTAAGACACGAATGTTTAGAACTGTGGTAACATGTAAAGAATTTGCCTGAAGCCCAATATTTAGTATATAAGGAGCAACCCTCTTTGTACAAATCGAACAGGCTCCTAGATACTGCCCATGTGTAGTTTCTGTGACTTCTGTGTCCCTGCAGTAATAAACCTTTGGTCTTTGACGCCACCATCGAGAAGCCCGTGTTTCTGTTTGTTTGTGCACCAAGACAGGTGGAACTCCGGGGTCTTCGGGTGTTATCCCTGACACCTCTGGACGGAACCAAAAAGTCCAGAACTCCAATTGGCGCCCAACGTGGGGCGACGTCATTCGGTACCGGTCCAAAAGCCTGAAGAGTTCGAGGAGCTTCGTGTGAAGATTTCAGAGGGAGGCGCCCCACTTTATCGATCCCGGCATATCGCAAAAGTGGCCCCGACGTTCTCTTCCACGAGGGTTCCCGTTCAGACGGCTGCAGTGGTCCGTTGCCTTGACCGTCGCCCTGTCTTGGACCCGAGGTGCAGTCCTCAGTACGGCGAAACGTGACGGGTTTCTCCTTGGTGACGTCTTCAGTACCTCAGTTAAGTATTTTGTAAGGGTTGCTCCTATTTGGATAATCCTTTTAGTTCTCAGTTCAGTTCAGTTCTGTAAGGTTATCACTGGTTATTCTGGTTACGATAATCATTCTGTTCAGTTCAGGTATCGATACATTTGTCAGTTCTGGTAGGCCTAAGTTCTTGGTTCGAGTGCGCATCTTTTCTGTTTGTGTCTTGTTTGTTTTGTGTTCCGGATTATAAAATGGTAAGTCGGAAAAATCGTATGTTGTCTTGTTTTAGTTGCAACAGTGATTCCCAGTTGGAGGACTCGTGTTTGGTTCCTCCGATTGGAACTCCCCTTTATGATCTATATTGCAAATTTGGTGTGGGCCCTATCTCTTATAATGAGGTATGGATCCGCTACACAGAAAAAGATGGTGTCCTTAGTTGGCCACTACATGGTAGTTTTGAACCTGAAGTTCTCGATAATCTAGAAAGAAGGTTGTTTAAGAAGAAAGCCCGGCCGGCAATGTTTGATTCTTTCCATTATTGGCGAAAAGAATCTAAACAGAGAGAAATAAAAAAGTTGAAGAAAGAACAGAAAGAGCAAGAGTTGACTTTAGAACAGTCTGCTAGGCAGCTGCAACTCAACGAGTCTGAAAAAGCGATGGAGGTGGCCGATAGAGAGCGTAATTTAGCGATAGACAAGTGCTATCCTGCTTTGCCATCGAGTACGGCTAAGATAGTAGAGGACCCTGAAAAGGATCCCCTGTTGTCTTACTTGTTACGATCACCCCCACCGTATGCACAGGGTGCTACGGCTCCACCTATACCGAATGTTCAATTACCGGTTGCTGGACAACCTGGTGTCCCTGTTCCCGCTCCCCTGAATCAAGTTCCTGTACCTCCTGTGGTCAATATTAATGTTCCTTCGACAACCCCTCTTCTAGGGTTGCCGGCTTCTTTACCTATGCCTGTGTCGCTCACACCTGCTACTCCGGGGCAAGCTATTTTTCCTGCTACTCCTACTGTTCCTGATCTATCTGTTCCAACTACTACTCTATTCACTGCCTCTGTTAATATTATGACTCCGCTTTCTGTTCGTCGGAGAATCACTGATTCTGTCTCTAATATTCTATCTCCCTTCTATAAAACTCTGATTAAGACTCCTACCTCTGACTCTGTGCAGAGACGTAATCAGCTTCCCAGTACTGAAGAAAAAGGAATATTAGATTCCACTGCTCTTGGATGGGTTTCGAAAGTTGGAAGATATAATGTACAAAATGTATTAGATACATTTATGCAATGGAACGAACCGACACAACGATATGTGTTCGATGAAATGTGTTTCCTTCTACGTGAGGAATTGGAAGAGGATGACCCTGAATCAAATCTAGGAGAATTAATTAATGTTCAGAAAGAGTTTGCTGCAGGTATGATAGTTGGACAAAATATAAAAGAAGCGATGGAACTGATTTTAAGTTATAGGAATGACTCATCCCTTCGTTCACCGAGAGAATTAGAGAAACGTAGTACGAAACGAAATCGTCAATATCCAATGAGAGAGGTTCCACCAATTTGGCGTGAAGCTGTGCAAGCTAATGCAAACCTTGGTATTGCAGCCGCTCCGGCCCAATTCCAGAGAGTCTGGATACATATTCCATGGAAGCGAGCTGAAGTATTAGCAGTGAAACAGGCCTTGCCAGATCCGCGTAAAAATCCTGCAGGGTACTACAAAGAGTTGGCTCAAACAGTTGACGCTTGTGTATTGAATCTTGCTGACATAGATCTGCTATTTGGTAATGTAGTACCGCAACCAATTTGGGCTAAAATTCGTAAAGAGAATCATCCAGTTGCCCTAGGTGGTGACTGGGCAGCTATAATTGCAGAGGATGGTCAACAAATAGGTGGTTCCAAACCTGAACCTTTAATTGCTAATTTGCCTGGTAGAATAATCGATTTAATGAAAACCTTGATGCCAGCATTGCGCGTTAACTGGGACAAATTGTCCGCGTGCAAACAAAAGAAAGACGAAAGCGTCTCCGACTATTTCACAAGATTCGAAGAGACTTTTGTGGATCATAGTGGTCAGGATATGAGCACAGAAGGAGGCCAGAGATTATTTGTTGATAAATTTGTGCACAATCTGTTGCCAGAACTTAGTGGTAAATTAAAGAATTCTGAAAGTGCGTGGGCTGTCTCTACGACTGCGCAAATACTTGCGACTGCTCAGTACTATGAAAATAGGGATAAAGAAGAGAAGGAAAAATCAGATAAAAAGACGAAAGATTTAAAAACTAAAGTACTTTTACAGCAAGCTTATCCGCCTCGCATGAATCAGACGAATATGCAACAAGGGTCATATCAAAGAACGGATTATAATTTTCAAAGGCCACAATACCAATGGAATCAATGTGCTTATTGCAAAAAGGAAGGTCATTACAAAAGTGAATGTCCAGTTCGAACGCAAAATAATGCTGCGGCAGCTCAGAGAGGTCGTGGTAGTTCTATGCAAAACTCTAGAGGTCGAGGACGAGGTGCTATGCCTCCGCAGACGAGTGATCGCCCCTCTAATTATTTCGACCAGCGAAATGGACAATCTGCCCAACAGAATAGGTCTCCACAGTATCATGTCGAAGACTATTATGAAGCTAGTGAGGAGGTTCAGCAAAGTGAGTACTAGGACAGCCATGGACAAAGAGAGGGAGTAGTATCAGTTCCAGTAGATCAGAGTGGGCCTTATGTCGCAGTAGCAACATCAGGTATAGTCGAACCGTTTCTGTTGGATACTGGTGCAGCAAAAAGTTCTATCATACATGCGAAACTCCCTGGCGCACCTTTGTCTGGCTCAACAAACGTTTCAGTAGGTTTTTCGGGCGCCCCTGTTCACAACCCTGTTTCTGGTCCTTTGTCTATTTCTGTTGGACCACGTCAATTGAAAGCACCCCTGATTTTGACGACAGGTTGTAACGAAAATCTGCTTGGTTTAGACTTGTTAAAACGCCTGTACGCGACATTGTACTGTTCTCCAGCAGGAGTACAGCTTACGTTGGGTAAAAGAATAATCTCCCCGATGTACTTGTCGATGGATGCGCTCCCACCAGAGCTGCGTTCACTCCCTGATACTCTTTGGGCGACTGGTCCTAATGATGTAGGTCTATTGGAAATTCCACCCTATGTAGTAACTTTGAAAGCAAATGTCAAACTTCCACGAATTCCACAATACAGAATCTCTAGTGAAGGTGAGCATGCGCTCCTACTGATAGTACAAGACCTGATCAAGAAAGATGTTGTAGAAGAGACTAGAGGAAATGTCTGTAATAGTCCTGTACTGCCTATTTTGAAACGAACTGACCCTACAAAGCCTCCAGTATATAGGTTCGTAATTGATCTCAGAGAGGTTAATAAAATTGTGATCCCACAGTTTCCTGTGGTTCCAGACATTACTGCATTGTTAACGTTGATTCCTGCTACAGCAGCATGGTTTTCGGTTGTCGACTTGAAAAATGCCTTTTTCAGCATTCCGATAGCCGAGGAAAGCAGAGATATCTTCGGTTTCTCTCTAGGAGGACGAAGTTTTAGATTTAAACGCGCTCCACAAGGTTATTGTGAAAGCCCATCCATTTACAGTCAAGCATTAAAAAGCCAGTTAGATTCCTTCGTACTTCCTAGTGGTTCTGCTTTAGTACAGTATGTCGATGATCTTCTAGTGGCTGCCGATGACAAGGAAACTTGCAAAACAGCTACGATTTCTTTATTGCATCACTTGTCAGATTTGAATCACAAGGTGTCACCTTCAAAAATGCAATACTGCTGCCAAGAAGTGACCTACCTAGGTCATCTCTTGTCAAAGGAGGGAAGGAAGTTGACCCCAGAGAGAATAAAAGCAATTACACAGATGAACGTTCCTAGCACGCAGAGAGAAGTACGTGCCTTCTTGGGTATTACCTCATATTGTAGGCAATGGATCCCAAATTTTTCTCTTCTAGCAAAACCATTGGTAGCCTTGACTGGGAAAGGTGTTCCGAGTCCGGTACCATGGTCTGCTGAATGTCAGCAGAGTTTTTCTGAGTTACGAAATGCACTGTGTTCAGCACCTGTATTGGGTACACCCGACTACAGTAAGCCATTCACACTCTATGTCCACGAGAGAGAAGGTTGTGCATTGAGTGTTTTGACGCAGAAATTTGGTGATAAACAACGCCCTTGTGCGTATTTTTCATCAACATTAGATCCAGTAGCTAGAGCATTGCCTAGTTGCTTGAGAGCTACAGCCGCAGCTGCAGTTTCCATTCGACAATCTGCTGGTTTAGTAATGAACAACATGCTAGTAGTCATGGTTCCTCATGCTGTGGATACACTCATGAACCGAACCAAGACGCAACACCTTACCAGTGCTAGATTATCAGGTTATGAACTGACACTGTTAGCTAGTCATATTCAGATCAAAAGATGCAATGTATTGAATCCAGCAACATTGTTGCCGACTAGCGAAGAGTCGAGTGATTCCGAACCACACGACTGTTGTTTCAAAACTGAGGAAGAAACAAAAGGACGAATCGACCTAAAAGACACTCCGTTGTCAGAACCAGATGGCACGTTGTATGTTGACGGGTCTTGCTTCAAATTGGAGAATGGTGATGTGACTGCTGCTTATGCAGTAACAACTTTGAGTACGATTGTGGAGACTGCAAGAGTGAGTCAGAATTCTGCCCAGGCTGCAGAATTGATCGCGCTAACAAGAGCGTGCGTTTTAGCTAAGGGAAAGAGAGTGAATGTGTTCACAGATAGTCAGTACGCGTTCGGCGTGGCCCATAGTTTTGGCCGTTTGTGGAAAGAAAGAGGTTTCATTACGTCCCATGGGACTAAGATTCAACATGGTCAGCTAGTTAATGACTTGTTGGAATCTCTAACCTTGCCGACTGAAGTTGCGATTGTGAAATGCAGTGCTCATAAAGCAATCACGGATGATGTTGGTCGTGGGAATGCTTTTGCTGATGAGATCGCAAAACAGACAGCTAGAAATATGATGAGTAGAATGTATGTTGCAACGTCTGCAAGATGGATTTCTGAGTCTGGAATGTGTGAGAACACAGTGGAAAGCGTGAAGGAAATTCAGAAAGAGGCGACTGAGGAGGAAAAACTTGCATGGAGAGAGAGCACGGGTAAATTGGACTCGAGTGGGTGTTGGATTGACTTGTCGGAACAACAGCGTTGGATGTTGCCTGATGCGTATGTGCTTGCAGTAGTAACGATGGCACATGGAACAGCGCACATCAGTTCAAAAGGGATTTGTAAGATGTTGGCTCCGGTCTGGAAGAATGACGGGATTAGTAAGTGTGCAGAGAGAGTGGTGAGAAATTGTATGGTATGCTTGATGCATAATCCTGGCAAGGGAATCCCCACACCTGCAGGTCACTTCGCTCCTCCTTCCTGCCCCTTTGAAGTGATCCAGCTAGATTTCATTCACATGGATCGTTGCAATAATTTGAAATACGTCCTAGTGGTAGTTTGTGCTTTCTCCAGATGGATCGAAGCATACCCGCTAAAGGACAATACTGCCTTATCCACTGCCAAAATTCTTCTTAAAGAATACTTCCCCAGATACGGAATGCCACGGATTGTATGGTCAGACAACGGAAGTGAGATCGTAGGGAAAGTTATGCAGAGTGTGTGTGCCGGCCTAGGGATTAGACAGAAATTTCATAGTGCGAATCATCCCCAGTCCGCGGGTTTAGTCGAGGGTTACAATGGCACCCTTAAACTGAAACTCGCTAAGATACAAGCATCCACGGGTTTGTCCTGGCCAGACGCATTGCCTTTGGCTTTGCTATCAACAAGAGCAACTATACATTCTAGAGTAGGGCTTAGTCCTTACGAAATAGTTTTTGGCCGTCCTGCAAATGTTTGGGGGGTACCTAGACCGAAAGAATTTAAGCAGCTGGAATACCCAATGTTAATTGATTACCTTTTCGACTTGACTGCTAAATTGAGTCTTATTCACCAACAGGTTTTCGATGCATTACCAAAGCCACCGGAGAGTCCAGGCCATCAGCTGAAACCAGGTGATCAGGTGGTCATCAGAAATTTTGCAAGAACAAAAAATCTTCAGCCCAGATTCATTGGCCCATTCCAAGTCCTGCTAGCAACGAGAACTGCTATTCGTGTGGCCGGAAGGAGAAATTGGATCCATACGACACATGCTAAACGTGTGCAGCTGCCACTTCCTTACGACAACTGGGTAAAGAAAGGAATCGGTGCCTCTGAAACGGAACAAGTCCCCAGGTTCATACCTTTCAGCGATGCAGAACTGATCACGGATTCACCAAATTCTGACTCTCCTCCTGAAACTGCTCTTTTGAACCCTGAACATTTGTCATCCACACCCAATGAACATTTGCCATCTGCACCAAAAGAACATTTGCCATCTGCGAACGTGAACATTGCAACGTCAGCTGAAAATACATTGTTTCCAGATCAGACAGCTCCTGCAAAACTGAGATACAACTTACGTTCTCGCAATATGGACAAATAAAGCAGGAAACTGCCTATTTTCAGATTTGAATTTGCTATACATTGCCTCCAGCCAGGAAGTTTGCTAATACTTTGTATTGTTTCTTTTTGTTTTAAAATTGCTTTGCCGTCTGGGTAGCCGTAGGGTCGTGGCTGTGTGCCTAGTTGAATCTGCGGGGGTCCGACACAAGGTCGATCTTTCTGTTAGTTCTGGGAACTCCCAGGGCTGATAGAGGCATTTTCATCTACGTACACATCATCAGTGGTCGCGAACGGTCGTAGAAGATGGAGCTTCCTGAGCTACAACGAGAAAATGTAATTTATGTTCGCAGAAATAGACTGTACAGAATACTACACAGCAAATGCTTTCTAATGCAATGTGCAGTTACATTTTTAATTGTTTTAATAACGTTGGTGGGTGGAATCGTCTTTGGTGTACATTTGATTTTTATGCCAGTAACTACAGTACCTTCCCTTGATCCTACTACTTCTACGGTTTCTTCTATGCATTCTTTTCACTCATTTCCTGAACACGAACAAGCTCGACGCTCAGAATTTATTAACAATACATTTGTACAGCTCTTGCATCAACACCAACTGATAGTTAATACTACAGACTGCTGGGTGTGTGGCTTGATACCTCACACTATGGATAAAGGCATTCCCTATCTAGTCTTGCCTTTCAGCTATAATGGATCATTTCAGGCCTTTCAGACCATTTTCTCATATGCCCTTGAGACCTATCCTTCGCGTCCACCACGGTCCACTAAATACAACTCAGCCAACAAAGCTTTAGTCCAGGGAATTATTGATATGATTAAAGACGTCAATAATACTCCATCTTATCCTAGAGATGAATTACTGGTGTATTTGAGTTGGAACTCTACAGAGTATCGCCTTAGTTTGGGAGAAAGCAAGCGTAAAAGCTCCACTTCAGTTTGGGTTGTGCCTCACCGAGGTCAGGTCTGTTTGCAAGGAAATGGGAGAAATCCGAGAGCTCAGCTAGGGAGGAGTGAGTGCGTTGAGACTTACGTATTTCCGTCTAACTCCTCCCCTGCCTTTCTGACTGCTAGGGGTACCTACTTCATTTGTCAGGACAGAGCATATACATGGCTGCCTGCTGACTTTTCAGGTTCATGTTATATTGCTCGATTGTTACCCCCGACATACACTGCTTCTTCAGATTATCACAAAACCAGAGTAGCAAGAGGTGTCTTCAGCAAGGAAGATACCGCTGGTCAAGAAGCTGGAGACTTCTTCAAGGGTTTTCTTCCGTTTTGGGGGCCTATAGCCAATAGTAGAAATCTTCGTCAACTAACACGGGTAGTTGAATCTACTATTACAGAAACTGCTGGTGCCCTTAGTAACTTAACAGCGGAGCTTCAGGCGGATCGTCTCATGACGTTACAGAACCGAATGGTTCTAGACGTAATACTTGCAGATCGAGGTGGGGTATGCAGAATGATCCAATCGAGCTGCTGTGTCTTTATTCCAAATAATGCTCCAACGGTCTATGAAGCAATCTCTAAGCTACATAAGATTTCCGACTCTATACACGTAGATAAGGGAAACTGGTCCTTCATGGAGTGGTTTTGGACTCTGGTATCAGCGTGGGGATGGAAGGTTCTGATGGTCATTGGTGTCATCCTAGTATTTCTGTTCTCGTGCTGTCTTATTATCCAATGTGGTCCCGCTCTGTGTAGCCTCTGTGCTGCAACCTGTTTCAGAAAACCACCTGCATTAGGAGAAAAGGCACGAGACAGGATGATGATACAACAACATGTCACTAACCTAATGAGCATAGAATTAGACTCTGACTCTGATATAGACTGAGTAATTGCCTATGTAAGGGCAAAAGGAGGGTCTGAGGTTCCGTGACGATTTTACTCGTGTTTGTAACATTGTCGTAAATACATAATTTTGGTATCAGTGAACCGCAAATGATCCATTTAGTATATCCTGGTGTTTTCGCTATGCTACGAACAAGAGCACTCCTGTTACCAACACATTTCTGTTCTACCCGTGGCATCCATCTTAGAACACGGAAGCCATTTTGTATTCCTTGCCCTCACATAGTCAATGGACACGCAATGACCTCTTTTTCATTAAAGGACACGTAGGCTTTAACCGGCGATTCACCTTGCTAGTGACACGTGCACCTTAGGCCAGCAACGCTGTAGCAGCATGACTCGGCAAGAACTGCCTCCCCAGCCTGAGGCCAGTCCTGCTATACTGGTTCTTGTGTTCGTTGGCCTGATCATGATTAAGCGGCCGAAGCTGGTAACCGTGCCCATTTACGACCCACAAACATTTCTTATCCTGTCTTTCTAACTTCTGCACCTGGCTCTGCTCCTTTCCTTCTGGGCCTTTATTAGGGGGAGGTAACGAAATTTACGATGAGGCGGTCCGGGTCTTGAATGAAGAATTGACATGGGATTATGATGGACTAGTGGGAACCCCTCATTTGTAATGTTTTAACATCAGATACTGTTGACGATCCCTGTGCAACACCAAATATTTATTGTTTAAGACACGAATGTTTAGAACTGTGGTAACATGTAAAGAATTTGCCTGAAGCCCAATATTTAGTATATAAGGAGCAACCCTCTTTGTACAAATCGAACAGGCTCCTAGATACTGCCCATGTGTAGTTTCTGTGACTTCTGTGTCCCTGCAGTAATAAACCTTTGGTCTTTGACGCCACCATCGAGAAGCCCGTGTTTCTGTTTGTTTGTGCACCAAGACAGGTGGAACTCCGGGGTCTTCGGGTGTTATCCCTGACACCTCTGGACGGAACCAAAAAGTCCAGAACTCCATCTCTCTGCCAGGCCAGTGGCCAACCCTTGCATCCCCCTCTCTCTGCCAGGCCAGTGCCAAACACTTGCATCCCCCTCTCTCTGCCAGGCCAGTGCACAACACTTGCATCCCCCTCTCTCTGCCAGGCCAGTGCCCACCTCTTGCATCCCCCTCTCTCTGCCAGGCCAGTGCCCAACACTTGCATCACCCTCTCTGCCTGCCAGGCCAGTGCCCAACCCTTGCATCCCCCTCTCTCTGCCAGGCCAGTGCCCAACCCTTGCATCCCCCTCTCTCTGCCAGGCCAGTGCCCAACACTTGCATCACCCTCTCTGCCTGCCATTTTGCTTCATGCTTCTGAAAGGTAAGAAAAAAACGTGCATTTGCGTTTTAAATGTCCGATCTGCAGCAGCCACTTCCAAAGCCCAGACATGTCAGTAACCCCATACATGCCAGTGACCCCATACAAAGCCCATACATGCCAGTAACCCCATACATGCCAGTGACCCCATACAAAGCCCATACATGCCAGTAACCCGATTCAAGGCCCCATTCTCCAGATTTTTTTTTTTATCTCCCACTTTGCTCTCTTGAAATGTTGGCATGTGTGCTCAATCATTCATTCACTTGTAAAGTGCGCCACATACATAGTAGAAGGTAAATATCACGCCAATGGAGCTTGGAAGCGGGGACTGCTGTAGCCAGGCTCACGCGCCGTGCAGCTGAGCCTTGTTTGTGGCTCTCACGGGCTGGATGTGGCAGAACGGCCGGAGTGCGCGAGGCCCATACAAACACCAGAATCAGACACCAGGATCACCACGAACACACCCACGGGGACGGGATTATATGGAATGGTTTGACTATGGCGATGTCACGGTCTCTCTTTAGTTCTTCATAAATAACAAAATATTTTTTTTAAAAACATAAAAGCCAATAAAAAATATTACTACCTCACACACACATGGTTGGGCGCTTTGAGGTCCCCTCACCTCTCCTTGAGCACCGGTCAGTGGGGGCTGCGGGGGAGGGGGGAGGGGGGACTCCCCGGGGGCACCGGCTGCCTGTGAGGAGTGGGGCCCGGTGTGTTATTCACCGCCGAGTGACGCGCGCGCTCACGCCACTACCACGAGCCACAAGCGCGCGAGCGAACAAAACATAGCGTCTCACAACAGCGCACGCGCAGGACCGCGCGTAACTGCTGCGCATGTGCTGAGCAAAGACACTACTCGTAACGCAGAGCTAGGATCTTGCACGGGGTACAAATTGTGAAGTGCCCTGGACAGACGATTCTCAGTCTCACTGTGCATGCGCAGAGTGTAACACTCAGTCTCACTGCGCCTGCGCAGAGCAAAGACGCGCCCCACAGAGGAGCCGAACCGAGGAGCCTTGCACTGAAATAACGTCTCACCCTGTGCTGTGGCGCCTCGCGCTCCGCGGCGGGAGGCGGTTGTTGTCTCCATTCATCGTGTCCCCGCGCGGACACTGTCATTCTTGTGCTTCTTTGTGTCCCTGCTCGGACCCCGTCCCACCTGTGGTGGCTCTGACGTGGAGCCCTTCACGGCTCTCCGTGCTGTCGGGGCCTGTGTTGTGAATTAATTAAAGAAATCTTTCTTGCAACGACTTCTGGAGTTGGATTGTCTTAACAGAGCGGTCTCCCCCAGCGCATGCGCAGTTGGTTAATTCAAAGCCTTCCTTAACTCGCGCTCCGCTGTAGGAGGCAGTGTCTGTCCTCAGCGCATGCGCAGTTAACCCCGCGCTTATGGTGTCCTGGCCTCAGTCTCAGCAGGGACCTCAGTACCCGCATGAAACCCCAGGTGAGGTCAAGAGATACAAAGACTGTCTGCTGCTGGGAGGGTCTCGAGCCTGCTCCGGGATTCATTTGTTGTTGCATCGATCGATGATTATTTTGTATCAACAATGCTCATTGGCCCTCACTGCTGTAGTTGGGTCATTCTTTTCAAGGCCTCAGCAAACATTGACATTTGTTTGGGAAACATCATTAACAACGAAGGCAGTACTACGCGTAACGTTTACAACGAGGCACTTACCACGTAAACGTCTTTCCAACGCGTATGCCTTCAACGATCGTATTTACCACGAAAAAAAAAACCGAAGGATTAAAAAGGGGGGTTGGGGGGGGTCTCCCCCCCCATAAAAAAACGATCCCGCCGTGCCGAAAAAAACAGTGTCATAAGAGAGGAAGCGGAATAAACTTCCGCTTCCTCTTTATGACGTAAGAACGACGTGGCAAAGAAGATGAGGGGAAAACGAATTCCGTGGTAACGCATGCGTGGAAAAGGCATGCGTTGCAACGGAATTCGTGGTAACAACATATAACCCATTTGTTTCACCTGAAAAGTCTGTGATGAGAAGATCGACTTGAATCCCGTTTGTGGCTCTCACCAGAGTGAAGGGGGTCAATCGAAAGTGAAAGAGCGCACTCCCAGGCAGCACCGACTGCGCCTCATTGTACCTGGGCCTGCACAGCATCATCTGATGAGGCTAAAACTCCCCCTAATATGACTCAACCTCACCAGGGCCTCAGTGACCAGGCAGCGGTCAGCCAATGCCCATCAGGTAAACAATCATTGGCATCGCCAGTAGGTCTCGCCTCTGGGACCTTATAAGTGTTTAGTTATCCAGCACAATATCCTTGGCGCAACAGCATCAATTGTTGCATGGCTAAACACTTATAAGGTCCCAAAGGCGAGACCTATTGGCTATGCCAATGCTTGTTTTCATTGGTTCCTGATTGTGCCTTTTAGAGATGCATGCTTCTGTTTCGTCCTCGTGTCTAACTACTCCCACCTTTTGTTGATCTAGATCACGGCTACTCACATTTTCCCGGGGCCGCAAAGTTTGGTCTATAATGTGACCGAGGGCCGCACTGATGCCAGCGGGGTGTTAAGTCTGGGTAGGAGAAACACGAGTAGGACCCTAAGGTCATCAGAGGATCTTCTTATGCAACAGGGCAGAATAAAAAGAGCAAGATGGGTAGGAAGGTCCTTCAAGCACTTGGTTCCTAAAATGTAGAACACACTACCCAGGGACAGGCGCATGATAACCAACAAATTAGCATTCAGGAAAAGACTCAAAACATTGCTCTTTCCCTAAAAACTCCAGATCAGAGGCAACTTGACTTAGTCCACCGTAGTTATGTTTCTCTTAGCGCTGGGAAGTCTAAGGGCAGCTATGCACTTTACAAATACATAAACATCTTATCTGAGCCTCTTGTTCAGATAAATTGGATAGCCATCTAGGTTCGCAGACTACTGTACAAATGGGTTTAGACAGCAAGGATTTAATTGCTCCACTGAGTTCGATAAAGGCGCTGATAGCCACTGGGTGTGGAACAGGGCCTCTAAGCAGATTTTAATAAGATTCATGTTTCCCCTAACCATAGAACTGAATCGGTCTGCGTTATTAATGCATCGCCATACCAGTCTGCGGTTATCTGTGGATGGTGATATATCTCCAGCACCATATTCTGTCTGAGGCGTTGGAACTGGAGACATCCATAACGTTACTTGTATTGGGTTATGGTCCCTAAAGATTGTACCCATAATTTCTTCTTTAAGCAAGCTTGCTTCAAAAGCGGGGGAGATAAAAAAACATTACCAATTGTAGATGAACAGCCCCTTCCTCTGAATGTCGGTTCAGGGGGTGCATTATCTTTTGTAGTTGCATCAATTTCCATAACATTAATTAAGTTAAAGGTGTTCAAATGGTCCATTATCTCTCTACCCCTATTGCATGTTTGTCTGCTGCTGTGTGAATAATCGCTTGACCATGAGTAAGATAGCTTAGCATTAAAATCGCCCCAGGCAGATTCCTACTGACTTGAAAGAGTCTTTGGATTTTCCAATAGATGCAATAAAATTAATCACATTTATAAAATGCATATTTGGAACAGAATGAAAATCAATGTTATAAAAATAAATTATCCAAAAGGAAATTCCCCTATTAAATAATATGCCTAGAAAATTATTGTTATCTGTATTTACATTTTTTATGCATCCCCCTGTCTTAATATTGACCCAGATTGATGAAGCCCCCCCCCCCTGCTTGAGGGTTGTTGCTAGGATATTATGGCATTCAAACCCCTCAATATGCAATTCTTGAGTGGCCCATGTTAACTGAAATAAAAGGATATCTTGGTCTTTAATAAGTTGTACCCAATCTGGCTGGTGAAGTTTAGAGTACAACCTTGCAACATTCCAGCTTAAGATACGGAAGTCTGAACTTGCTGAGGCCTTCGTTTGCATAGGAGGGATAAGTGGGTTGTGGGAATAGTACACTCAGTTACTGGCAGGGCATGAGGTAACCTAACAGCAGGATCAGTATTTTGCCCAAAAGTTGATATCAGTCTTGTGTCTGTAATCCAGACAAGGCCTGGAACCTATTAGAGATAGTAATTCAAGAGGAATTGTTGGTGAAAGGAGCATGACTTGGTTTGTAGAAATAACAAAGGGGTAGTGCGCATATGTTAGTGCTATAAGGTGTTATGAATTTGCAACCCCTGAGTAGGTGTCTCACCAAAGAAGGTCTGCGAAAGTTAATTAGAATACTGTCCCCTTCGATATTTTTTTGTAGATGCACTGACGCACCCAACCCTGCGTGCCATAATAATATCCTTTATTTCGGATACATGGATTGACTGACTGAATTATTTTTAAAGCGCTCTTATGCCGAGGCGTCTTGGCGCTGTAGCACGGAAGCTTCTATGCCTTGATAGCCAGTCTGCACATTTAAGGCGTAGCTGGCCCCATGACTCATGTTGATCCCTCTTTAAAGTAGGTACTCCTGCCAGTACCAACACATAAGGGCAAGCAGTGGGCGGCAGTCTCAGGACATCCTGATTAGCCATTCATACTTGGGGCGGCAGGAACATTAATGCACGAGGTACTAGACAACCTGTTCTGATTCGATCCCCTGGGCCTGTTTAACCTATTAGCACCATCCCTGGTGGGGTTGGTATTTGAAATGGTTATTGGTATAGGGGGGCGGGGGGAGGACCCGTTTCTATCTAAAGGCAATTGAGGCAGCCCCTGGATTGATCGTATATCAGGTGAAGGCTGATTGCGGGAGCAGTAACTGGTAGTTTGCGACACAATTTCGCATCTAAAATACTCATACCAACACCTACACTATCGATGGCCCTGCTCCCATCAACCTCTTTGATTTCGGCCACCTTTTCCCCCACTGTCCCCTTAAAACGTTTGGCTACTAAAATAGACACCCGCCTTCTTATCCAGGGTAGATGAAAAGAACTGCTGAGGAAAGAGTTGTGAACTCATTCTATGCAAATCTTTGGAGAGGAGCTGTGTCTCCTGGAGGAGGCACACATCTGCCTCCATGTTATCCAGGTAGGATATTGGGATTGTTGAGACCTCTCACATTGAGATTGAGAATTTTCAGTGTGGGCTGGGAAATAGTGTGTCATAGTGAGTGCACCAGCTTTAGCCTGTATTTGGGTCCCTGTGATCCCTTTTCCTTCTGAGCCCCCAACGTCTGCCCGGCCTCCATTGCCCTTTGATCCTCTCTTCAACGTCTTTAACCTGTATACCAGTTCTCCACCCTCCCCTCCCTAACTCCAACGTAGAAACCCATTAACCTCAAATTGTCGAGGGCCCGCCTTTCATGCGTTCACGTCCTTGGAAGTCGGAATAGTTGGGAACGTGTGTGACCTGTTCCCCGTGTCTCTACACTCCCCGTGTCTCTACGCTCCCAGCAGATTTCTTCGCCGCCCACCCAGCCATGCAAATGTCACGTATCTGTCCCTCAGTCATTCACGGTGTGATCATAGGGGAATGTCTCTTTCGACAATGTCTCCAGCACTGCCAGAATTTCTCGTGCCATGGTCTTGGGGTCCGGTCTCGTTGCTCGCTCTGTGCTACGCCTCCCGTAGACCTTATGCCATCTTTCTCGAGGAGTTTTGGTCTGTGGGCCCTCTGTCTCCTCCTGGATTGGATTCTCAATGCCCAGCACCTGGCAAGTGTCCTGCAAAGAATACGGTATTCCTTGATTTCGAAGACGCAGAGTTGCTACTCGGAACTCCCTACACTTTTGAAGGGGTATAAGAGCCAGGTCCTGGTACAAAGCTATGTGGTGGTCCTAATATCTTAGTGGTTGCTTGTCCCTGGCAGCACGTAGCATACACTCTTTTAGTTGAAAGCCTGAAATGTAAGCCAAAATATCCGGTGAGGGCACCCAGTATGCTCCTGAAGAGACCCTGCAGGTATTGTGTGATGTCTGGCCCTTCTTCTTTAGGTGGAACTCCCTTAACACGGATGTTGTTTCGCCGAGACCGATTCTCCAGGTCTTCTCTGTGTGCCTGGAGATCGATCTGTTGAGCCTTGAGCCGGGCTATCTCTTGCTGTAGATGCTCCACCTCCTTTTCCTGGGCTTGCTCCTGATCCTCGATGGAGGCCAAACGGTCCCCAACGGCATCGACGTCCCGCCTTATCAAAAGGCGGGACATTGATGCTGTTTGGGAACGTGTGGCCTCCATTGGTTATCTCCTTCATCTCCCCCGCTATTTCCCTTTTCAGCGTCTGCAAGTCGCCTTGTAATGCACTGAATAGAGACTCTAAAAAGGCGTGGGTAACTGGTGCTTCAGAGGTGTCCACATCTTGGCTGATTTGTGTCATTGGGGAGAGCCTCCCTTCTCCGCTGCCGGTCATCGGGAGCTTGGTCAGCATCTTTTTTAGATTCTGATCCTTCTTGCTTCTCACAGAGGACATGGCTGCTATATCTCTTACCACATCACCAGACCCGCATGCCTTGTCGTGGGGGTCCCAGCTCTAGTGGGTGGCTGTCACCGGGTTGTCCTCCCGCTGAGCTCCACTACGCTGTTGCTTGATGGTGAGGGCCCTAGGTGTCACTCCCTTTCAGTCTCGTGCAGGCCATGCTGTCTTCGACCGTCTGCTATTGCCCTGCTGGGCATCTGCTGCTTGTTATCAATACTCTAAGCACTTTGCGCCCGAACCTGCTGTGAATCCCCCTGTAGGCCAGCAGCCCTATCTGAGCCTGGAGCACTAGATGTTTTCTAGTACCACTGCGGCTAATTCCTGCATTATGTGCTTGCAGGCCGTGGCCTCCGGTGTCCTCTGACTTGGCAGTCAGCTCCAGAAAGACGAATCCATGCCTGGGCCCCTCACCCATTGGCACCTTGTGATTTTTACAGCGTTACAGTTCATATCTCATTCCCCTTATTGGATTTCGTCATTTTAGTGTCATTTTGTTCAATACACTTTACTTTATTTTTCTATTTCGTTTTTTTTTATTGTTTTGCATTTTGACTTTTACTTTTTTGGTTTCTGCATACATATTTTACTTATTACCTTAAGTTAAGCCTGCCTGTTTGGTGCTTAGGTACCAGGGGGTTGATCCTAGGTTAATTGAATGGCTTTGAAAGTTCACTCTGACAACGGTTGTGATTGTTCCACATCTACCGCAAATAATAATTCAGTTTCTTACAGAAACTATCTAACATTATCTGCAAAACAGACAGTAGATAACCTACCAGGGTTGAAGCACCATGTGGACAGATTGAAATATGGGATGAGTATTGTGTGGCAATAGAATCTCTAAAAAACTTCAGCTTGCAGACGAACCAAGAATTACGCTTTAATGTCATAACTTTTTAAAACAAGGTAGTCAGTAAAGTGTGGCGAATATATTGCAGCATTTTGACAGCCCCAAGCAAATTTGACAACAGAGTGGATGTATGTTGCTGATTCGAGTCTGTTCACCCAATGTGAGTGGTGATATCCGCTTTGCTGATCTGCCTGAAGTTATGATGCTGCTGACAGTAGCGTGTCTGCTAAAAGCGATGGCGTGACTGGTGGAACTATAAAGCCAAATAAGAGAAATTATCTTCCGAAACCGCAGTCTTCGTGACTGAGACTAGTAATACTGAAGACTCTGAGACTCACAGCAGTAATTTCTCCTTTCAGAGCGTTATTGCTGCAGATGGAGTGAAGCCAAGAAGTAAGCACATTACTAAGGTACCAACAAAGTTTAATATTATTAATTTGTATTAACTGTTTCTCTTTTGCAGCATTTGGAAATGCATTTTCGTATTTTGTTGCTTTTTGGTTAGTTTTTTATTGTAGGCTGTTATATTCTGTTTAAAGGGAAAGATGTTGTAGTGTGTGACCTTAATGCTGCAGTTTGCATTTCATTACCATCATTTGCTTATCCTGGAGAATCTCCAGGGTGGAGGAGTTTTGCTGTTCCAGAGTTCTTTCTTCAGCTTCAGGGCTGTTGTCGCTCTGTGGCGATCTGTGGTCCTGTTTCTCTGCTCTTCTTGTAGCAGCTCCTATCAGAGCTTCATCCTCCCGCCAACGATAATAAGATGCCAGGCATCACCCAGCACACAACACAGCCTATGATGTGCTACGTCTATCTGCTCGGCGCAGTTAGAGCGTGGATAAAGTTCTCCGGACCTATCAGGCTGTGAATGTAACCTAAGGGCTTAAGATGAAATGAAGAGCTTACCTCCTTCCTGAGTGGCTCCAGACTGCTGTGTGCAGACCCGATAGCTGGCAGCACCCTGGAGTATGTATGTATAAATCAGATTATGTTGGAAGTAACCTGCAATATAGTGGCAGGCAGCACCCTGCCATAGAGTAGGATTTCTCATAGTATTTTATTTCCTGACACATTAATGGAGATTGTCTTTTAACTGGCAGAGGAACAACACTGACCATACATTTTTCTGGGTTTGTCTTTAAAATGACGTACACATTAGGAATGGCATTTCGTTCTGCTGGAATAATAACACAAGTTATCTTGCACTCTGCTATGATGTTGCATAGATTGTTGGCTGCAATGCATTCCATGTTTCATTCAAACGTGCTTTATACAGGGCACATATATGATTTGCTGCTGTAGAGAAATAATGGTCCTGTGTACTGTGGCAGACTCCAAAATATTGAAAAACTTCATGATTTCTCTTTCAGCACTTCATAGTAAAACCTTTCAATTTTTGACTCAATCATTTAGCTGCAACATAACTTAGGACCATTAAAATAGTTGTGAGGGGGAACATTCATGTGGGGTTAGGACTGGCTCGACCAGAGAGCATGCTGTCCTGGAGGAGTATGGAGTTCACCACCTTGCCTGGTCCGGTGTGGAACCAAGCCAGCGAGGCTTTGCTGCAGGCTCATTTGCCCTGATAGCTGGTCAACAGTTTGGGGAGGAGGAGGTGAAGAGCTGGCTAAGTGTGCCATGAAGCTGGCATCTCAGTACATCCCTGAGAAGTGAGCTTTGAGTCGATGTAGTATTCCTCTTATACCACGTGCAATTCACCCTCTCCGAAGCCTCAAGAATTCCTGGGTGTGAAGGGTGGCTGATTCTGATTGGGTGCTTGATAGTTTTCCAGAAACTCATGTTCTTGATTGTTCATGTTTGTCAGTAGTTAATTAAACATGCCCAAGGGTTTTATCTCTTCAGTTGACAGAAGCTGCAATAAAAGTTTCTTTGTCGTTGCAAAAAAATATGAATGGCCAACGAGCCTCTGTAGGTCAAAGAATGGAAGGGCTGGGGAACTGTCAGTCATCTCACTGCTAAGCAGAGCCATGTCATGCTTCATCCTCCGTCAGGCCTCTGATTTTGACCAACATCACTTAGAACACTGGGACTTTAGAGCCCATCCTTTAATGAGAAAAACAAAACTACAAGTCCCATAAGCAATAGTGGTGGAAGGTGTCACGCATGACCTGGGGCAACATCCGATTCTGCACCTTCAGTTCCATTTTTTAAGTATTTGAAACAACATTGAATTTATAACCTTTGTTTTTTATGGTCATGAGTCACCAGAATTCTAAAAACGTGTCTTTTATTTTGAAGGTCAATTAAGTAATGGTCACCAGCTTGGAAGCTCTGTTAAATCTTCAGTATTTTTCATTGATCTCCACATGTGGCTGGTTTGGGTCTGCCCCTGCATCGTTCCCGATAACTCGCACAGGTAAGGAGCTTGTAGCATCAACATAAAACAGTCAAATCACTGTATACTGTTTTCGGAGGTTCAGTCCCAGCGACATTATCTGTAACTGAACGCAGACACCCTAGGAAGCATGTGCTTTTAAGACAAGTTGCGTTCACTCACCTGAAGGTGACAAGTGGAGTAGTGTGGCTCACTGGTTAGAGGCGGCAGGCCTGAGAGCAGAAGTCAGCCTGGGACCAGGGTTCAATTCCCGACGCGGCAGGGTCGTGGACCTTGGTCAGCGGACTCGATAATTCTCGCTTCGGTGCTTACTCTAATCAGGGGTTCCACTCGGCAACTCTGGGCATTAGCTTGCCTAATCTCCACAACGGCCCCACCAATTCCGGGGATGCCTGGCTCCACCTTGGGGACTCCCAGCAAGGGACCAATCCCACAGGGAAAGCCAGGACGGGTTCCCCAGAGTTATACAGCGCCGGGACGCCCCGTTGCTGGGGCAGCTGTGCGCTTTACAAGTATACTACATTTACATTTACATGCTTCATCATTGGGCTATAATCCTCACCAGGCCAGCGCTACAATGCCTGGCGGGCACCACCAGAGGGCACTTTCTTGCAGATCTTTTATTAAGTTTGCCGGATGATCATAGTAGGACAGAGGATGTTGTGTCATAAGATGTGAGATTGGTGAAGTCTGAATATAAGATCAACTATCGACCAGTTGCCACAATATAGTTAATGTGATCTTCCTGGTCCATGGTGAGATTAAAAACAGTGGCAGAGAAATTGAGGAACTAATGGCCCCTATCACTGTGTGAAAGTGTCGATCACCTATGGACCTGCTGGTAAGCTGGGGTCTATACTTCAGGTCAACGTTTTTCATGACTTGTGTAGTCATGGAGCAATCTGTTGGCATTTCATCAGGACCAAATATGGGAAAATGGGTAAATGTGACCCAATCTTCTCCATAGCGTGAGGAGCTCTGTAACTCAAAGCCCTGCACCGTGCATAGGTGATAAGGTGCCTATTACCATCTTACTACCACAGGTGAGCGCTGTCTAACAGAATGCACTAGATACGCTAACCCTCCTAAAATTCAGGACATATTGACTTATCCAATAGCGAAGACTTCGCATCAGACGGCACCTGGTTTGAAAAGCACATGCTTCCTAGGGTGCCAGTGTTCAGTTAGAGATAATGTCTGTGGGACTGAACCTCCAGAACAGTATACTGTGAGTTGATTTATATGAAGAATGTGTATACTGGACTGTCATTTTGCTCAGCATCTCTTGTGCTATGTAAAATAAAACACAACATACCGGGAGGCCAACAAATCTATCATAAATTTAATGCAAAAATAGCAAAAGGCCAAGTAAACTAACAAGTGACAATTGTCTTTGCAATGGACGAGAGCATCCACCCTATAGCAAGTTGGAGTATATAATGCTAATGCTACACAATAAATTTGTATACACTTTTCTCCTAATACAAGTCAATGAAACATGAACACGTGATAGAAACAGTTACTGAAACAACAGTAATGAGTAGGAGGCAGGATCTTCTCTTGAGAGGAATGTGAGGAGTCCGTGAGGTGCAGATAAAAGATACACAGACAAGCTGCAGAATTCACTGTTTCTGGAAATAACACTTCTGTTTGTCAATGTTCAATTTACTACAAGATGCAGGAAAGTGTGCACCTGGACATCAATAAATAAAATAGTTCTGGGCCCTAATAGAATCAAATATTGGCAGCAGAGAACAAGTCCAGGGAGATCTTCTCCATTGTCCAGGACCTGGCGTATTCAGACAGAGCTTCCCCCAAACCTCCCCCTTCCCAGTCCCTCTGCGATTCATTGAACATTTATTTTTTGGAAAAAATTGTCAATATCAGAGCTAACATCCCACCTCCTTCCCACGCTTTTGTGGAGCCCACTCCTCCGACTGTTCATTGCTTTCTTTCCTCCTTTCCTCCGCTCACTGAGGAGGCATTCCTTGCAACACTCCCCAAAATAAAATCTGGTTCCCCGGCGGACACCTGCCCTGCCTATATCCTCCAACAAATCTACTCGTTCTGACCCAAACCACCTTTATCCTTTCTTAACAGCTCGCTGGCTCAGGGTGTAGTAATTCCAGCTTTGAAATCTGCCACCGTAGTCCCTATTCTTAAGAAGCCTGGGCTGGACCCTTCTATTCCAGCCAACTACCGCCCCATTTCCCTCCTGCCCTATCTGGGCAAGGTACTAGAGCGACACGTTACATCAGTCCTCAGTGCCCATGTGGAAGCAAATGGTGGCCTTGCGTCCAGCCAGGCGGGCTTTCGGCCTAGGCACTCCACCGAGTCCGTCGTGGTGTCGGTCCTGAACCATCTCAGGGAGGGCATGGACCATGACAACAACCAGACCTTGGTGCTCCTCGACCTCTCCGCCGCCTTCGACACGGTTGATCATACCATCCTACTGTCCCGTGTCGGAGCGGCGGGGGTCGAGGGCCCAGCCCTGGTGTGGTTAGCGTCCTTCCTGAGGGACCGCACCCAGGCGGTTCGGCTGGGGGATTTCTCGGCCACTCAACTCCAACTCACTTGTGGTGTCCCTCAGGGCTCTTCTCTTTCTCCCCTCCTATTCAATCTCTATATCTATCCTTTGATTTTTGCCCTTCAACAGCTGGAGGTCACTGTGTTTAACTACGCAGATGACCTCCAGCTTATCTTCAACCTTTCCTCTTCTCCTCATTCTATCTCTAACTTTCAGTCTACTATGATTTTTATCAGGGACTGGATGAACCACAATCATCTGAAGTTGAATCCTGATAAAACAGAGTTGGTCCTTACAGGTGGTTCATCCAGTCCCTGGAACTCCCTCTTCTGGCCCTCCCCCTTGGGACCCCCTCCCACACCCTCTTCCTCAGTTAAAACCCTGGGTATCAAACTCAATAACCATCTCAACCTCCACTCACAAATCAGTTCTGTTGTATCTTCTTGTTTTCTTGTTCTCCGCACCATCCGCTCTGTCTCCCGTTTCTTTTCTCCTTCTGCCCTCAGGTTAATCATGTCCGCCCTGGTTGTTTCCCGGCTGGACTACGCCAATGCCCTTTACAACGGCATCCCGGCTTACAGTCTCCAGAATCTCCAGCTGGTTCAAAACCAGGCGGCCAGATTGATCCACGGACTTTCTCGCTTCCATCATTCCACCCCCCTGCTGAAAGCACTGCACTGGCTGCCTGTTAAGGAGCGAACCTTATTTAAGACTGGCTGCATGGTCTTCCAGGCACGCCAAGGGACTGCTCCGGCCTTCATTTCTTCTTTACTCAAAGAATACACCCCTGTTCGCGAGTTGCGGTCATCTACCCAATCACTCCTACAAGTCCCCAGATACAGACGTAAGAAATGGGGTGGATCCAATTTTTCTGTTTTGGCACCCTCCTTTTGGAACTCCCTTCCTGACCATTTACGTTCGGCTACTCACTACCCTGCCTTCCGAAAAGAGCTCAAGACTTTTCTTTTTACCCAAGCTTTCCCAATGTAATTCCTTCCCCTCCCTGTTCATCTCTAGTCTTGTTTGTGTCACTGCTAAAGTTTGCCTCCATAGCGCCAAGAAACCGCATGGTGAACGTTGCGCTTAACAAATACTTTTTAAATTAAATTTAAATTAAATATAACTTTGCAGGCATATTAAGGCGAACAGACACATCAAATTAATATAAGAATATTGTAATTTGGTAATGTAATTATCAATGCACGTTGTGGCATTGATGTGTATGATGTGTAAACAATTATCAGTATTAAATAAACCAGTATATCCAGTTATGCTTTCTCAACTCCTTCTTCCTAGAGACCACCACTGCTGCTATCCAGCTGTATTCAGCAGTGCCTCCTGTGACCTGGAATCCTGCATTTAATCAATACCAAATGTTGTCAATGCTTCTAGCCAACTCCGGTCACTGGTGCCACTCGCACCCCACCACCCTTCGGCCTGTTCTTCTTTTAGCCAGCTCCATTCAGTAGTGGCCCCTTGGGCCTGTATGTAAGCCTACTAGCCAGCTCCTGTTAGTACTGGCCCCTGGGAAGTGTTATAATTCTAGCCAACTTGAGTCATTAGTAGCACCTTGGAACTAGTGATCATACTAACCAGCTTCAGTCAGTATTGGCCCCCTGAGACCAATCAATCAATCAATCAGGTCATTTATAGAGCGCACTACTCACCCGTAGGGTCTCAAGGCGCTGGGATGGGGGGGGGGGTGCCGTTACTGCTCGAACAGCCAGGTCTTGAGCTTCTTCCTGAAGGAGAGGTGGTCTTGGGTCAGGCGCAGGTCGGTCGGGAGTGAGTTCCAGGTCTTGGCGGCCAGGTAGGAGAAGGACCTTCCTCCTGTTGTTGCTCTTCGGATGCGGGGGACGGCGGCGAGGGCGTGGCTGGTTGATCCGAGGAGGCGCTTGGGAGTGTAGAAGTTGATCCGGTTGTTGAGGTAGCTCGGGCCTTGGTCGTGTAGGGCTTTGTGCGCGTGGGTGAGGAGACGGAAGGTGATTCTCTTGTTGACCGGAAGCCAATGCAGATCTCTCAGGTGTCCGGAGATGTGGCTGCGTCGGGGGATGTCGAGGATGAGTCTGGCCGAGGCGTTCTGGATCCGCTGGAGTCTCTTCTGGAGCTTGGCGGTGGTTCCGGCGTAGAGGGCGTTGCCGTAGTCCAGTCGGCTGGTGACGAGGGCCTGGGTGACCGTCTTCCTCGTCTCGGTGGGGATCCACCGGAAGATCTTACGTAGCATGCGCAGGATGTTGAAGCAAGACGAGGAGACGGCGTTTACTTGTCTGGTCATGGAGAGGGAGGAGTCCAGGATGAAGCCCAGGTTGCGTGCGTGGTCCGTTGGTTTGGGTGCGGTGCCCAGGGCGGGGGGCCACCAGGAGTCGTCCCAGGCGGAGGGCGAGGAGCCCAGGATGAGCACCTCCGTCTTGTCCGAGTTCAGTTTTAGGCGGCTGGTCGTCATCCATTCGGCTACATCTCTCATCCCTTCGTGCAGGTTGGCTCTGGCGGTGGCGGGGTCGTTGGTCAGGGAGAGGATCAGCTGGGTGTCATCGGCGTAGGAGATTATGTTGAGGTTGTGTTGGCGTGCGATGGCCGCGAGGGGGCTCATGTAGACGTTGAAGAGGGTGGGGCTCAATGAGGATCCTTGAGGGACGCCGCAGATGACTTTGGTGGCCTCTGACTTGTACGGTGGTAGGCGGACTCTCTGTGTTCTTCCGTCGAGGAAGGAGGTGATCCATTCCAGTGCCTTGTCCTGGATTCCGATGTTGCCGAGGCGCTTTCCCTATTATCCTGCTAAGTAACTCCAGTCAGTAGTGACCCTTGTACCTTAAATCCTGCAAACATTCAAGGCCAGAGGTCAACTCTACTGCCAACCAGTTCCAGTCAATATTGACATGTACTGTTACCCTGCCTGTAATGAATACCGGAGGCTAGCGTTGTTGCTAGCCAGCTCCAGTCACCAGTGCCTGTCAAATATATTACCTCAATATGATCAATACTCAAGGCCTGTGCAGCTGCTAACCTGCTCTAGTCAGTAGAGACCGCCCACACCAGTTATTCTGCATATAATGAGCAAGGCTCCGGCCCTAATAACACTCACCCCACATCCTTATGGTATATTAGCGATGTAATTTATTTACTTACATCATACGGTAGGTACCGCACTATATCACACGATCCCAAAAACAAAGAAAATCAAAATTTGCCTAACCGTTCAGCACTCCACCTTGTCAAAAATAACCAAATCACACCAAACACTATAGCCTGCCACATCACATGGCACACTCAGCCACAACATGACAAGAAACCACAGCAGGGATTTGGGGCCATTAATCCTCTGTTCGAGGCATGTATGCTGTGGATGCGCATGCTTTACATACTCCTGCCATCTTATGTTGGGTCCGGATGTTTGCAAGTTGTTTCATTATTACCCCTAGATTTATATTCCGGCATAAAAATTACCTGCACCACTTAACAAATCTCTATTCGTTTCATCCCCTCTGATACTCTCCATCTTTGCTCTATTTGTTTCCAATTGTGATGGCTTACTTTCCACCTGTTTATTACTTTCCTCCACTTGCAGCATTTCAAAGGACTGCATTTTCCCATTCTCTATCATTTTTATACTATCAGCTTGATTGTTTAGGCATTTATTTTTCATAACTGCTTGTACTTCCGATAGATCCTTATTAAATAGAGGGTAAAAGGGTTTTGTTGGAGACATTTGTTAACCCTCACCTTCACAATATGATATTTGGTCATGGTTATTTCCAGTGTTCAATCTCACTATCTGATGCATTTGTATTTTTTATACTTTTAGAAGCTTTATTTCTTGCTTTCCGTTGTTTTTTCCTCTGTCTTTTTGATAGATGAACGTCCGGAGCTGCGTCTGTCAATGTTGATTGTGTCGAGCATAGATTTATCACTTCTTGATCTTTTGTTTTATCATCTATTTTTTCTTTAACAAAAACAGTATTGTCTTTACATTTTATTGTACCTTTAGAGGGCCAGTCGGTCTTGATGGTTTGAATTCCCACATTAGGAAAATTCACTTTTACATCGTCCATTATTGTTTTTTAAATATCCAGAATGGTAGCTAGTTTGTTAATTAGTGGGACACAAGTACACTCTGCATACGTAGATATTGGCTGAGATTGTGCCCTTACTATTAGATTATTTTGCCTTGTTATCTTCTTCTCAAATCAAATAAAATAATGCTTTATTCGAGGTACTCATTAAAGCAAGTACACAAGACAAAAATTGACAATCAATTACATCATTACAGTTAAAAAGTAAGACTTTCATTTAAGATTTAACACTTGATAATCTAATACACTTTAAATGCATTTACAATGCAAAATTCTGTGCAGAAAAGTGTGTTAAAATAAGTACAGATAAAAAAGTTTACAAAGATAAAAAGTGTTAGATAAAATGACAATATAAAAATGCAGACCGACTAATTAGAAAAAACACAGTCAAGTAGCCAATATTCTCTGTCTGATAGACCACGCCCATCCAAGATACTTGGCTATAGCTATCACTAAAGGCATTAAAGTGCTTGTGCGAATGATTCGTAAGGCAACGGTACTACTTGAGGTACCCAGATTTTTGCATGCTTTTGCTAACCAGATGCGTCTTGGATCAGAATACGCCATACAAGAGAATAAAAAATGGCCAACTGTTTCTTTGGAAGCACCACAAACAGGACAGCTAACATGTACTCCACCACCCCACCTTCCCATCAGTGATCTAAGTGGGAGCGCACCTGCTCTTAGTTGGAAGAGGAGCTTCCTGTCGCCTGGCCTTGTAATATCGTCCCAGTACGGTTCAAGGCACGGATATAACTTAGCTTCTAAAAATCCTCCAGCCATTGACACTGCACTAGACCTACTCCAGGTTCGGACAGCAACCTTCTCCCAGAAGATTTCTTTTATGGCTTTTATTGTTGGGAAGGGGGTACCCGCTGGATTTTTCCACAGCGCCTGGAGACCAAGTTCGCTCAAGTTTAGACAGAGGGTTTTAAGCCATCTGATGTTGTGAAACTCGTCCCTTTTGATGACGTCTAGGAAGCCCTCAGCATAATGTGATAGCTCAGGCGTAGTCCAGAGTCTTCGCCAATACAAGATCGGGCGAAGCCTAACCAAGTCACCAACCGCTTTTCTGCCCAAATCATACCTGAGAGGCACAAGCGGGGTACTCTTGGGGACACCAGTGATGGCCCGGAAAAACTTGTTTTCCGAGGTTTGAAGGGCCACTACCTTCTCAAATCCCCACAGCTCAGCACCATATAGTGCAGAGCCGAGAGCCTTAGCTTCATACACCTGCAATGCTGGCTTAATTGGTCTAGTCAAAGATTTTCTATGTTCCAGACCAAGAGCACCAGCCAATTGCCTATGCCTCAGTGAAGCAATGTCTATATGCTGGGACCATCTAAGATCATTAGATACACGGATTCCCAGATATGTAAAGGCTTCCACTTCCTCCAATGGACGTCCATTCATAGTTAGCTTGGATTTAAAGCTACGGTGAGGGTTAAAAATCATAAGTTTTGTTTTGGTCACGTTGACTTCTAGACCATGTTCCCCACAGAATTGGTCGAAAATAGACAAAACACGCTGTAGACCACTCGGCGTCTTAGATAAAATCAACGTGTCGTTTGCGAACATTAAAATAGGAATTTTTGTGCCAGTTAACGAGGGAGCATCCACATTTGAAGACAACATACGAGCAACAACCCCTTAGATATATAATGTAAACAGTGTGGGCGCCATCGTGCACCCTTGGCGGACGCCGCGCTCAACTGGGAAATCTGCTGTCACCATTCCCTGTCCCCCTCACTGGATCTTAGCAAAATTGGCTTTGTGGAGTCTCATTATCACGGTCAGCAGTTCTTCTGGTACACCCTGGTTCCTCAGCACCAGCCACAGTTTGGACCTAGGAACTAGGTCGAAGGCAGCCCGTACAGGCTGCCCCCTCCTAGCAACACAGTCCTCCACTGGAGCAAGGTGAAGCGGAACACCTGGTCAACTGTACTAGTACATCTTCTAAATCCTGCTTGGAATTGGGACAGGGCGTTGTTCTCCTTGGCCCAGTCAAGGAGCCTGTTTACAACTAGACGACCCACTACCTTTTGAATGGTGTTAATAAGGCTTATAGGCCTATAATTACCCGGCTGAGATCGATCGCCTTTCTTGAACACAGGTATAATTATTTCACCCTGCCAGGATGTTGGTACAGTTATCCTCTTCTCAATTCCGGTAACAGAGGATGCCGTAGCGCTCAAGAGATCTATTTGGTCCTCCTTTTTGTTGGACTGATATGTTAAAGCTTCCAGAGTTAATTGAGAGGTTTTGAAGAATATATCCCAAATTACTCCCGCATTCCCACTTCCTGGTACCTGAGTACCTGGGCTATGGTGTTGCCCATTTATGAATGATAGGTCCTTATACTTCTCTTTTTGTGGCCCTTGAAAATCATGTCCCTCGTCACAAGAATGAATGAATTGTGGACTACTATTCAAAACTTCTTTTTGATACGGAGTACTCCAACGCTGCAGAGTTTCTGGGTTGCTGTTGTATTCGTCCTTATTAATTTGAGATCCGTTAATTTGATTACATTTCGGCTGGTCCTGTTTTTTAAGTGAATTTTTTTTTAGACGGAGTAAGATCCGATTTCAGTGGGGTATTGGCTTCCCCTATGATTTTCACCCCACCATTTAGTTCATTTGGAGCTTCTTGCTCTCGTTGATTTATTTGGCCCAAATTAGATGGTTACCCTATACCGTTAGCTTTTCTGATTTTTACTTGCACTTCTATTGGCTCTGGCTTCCTAGTTGGTAGTAATTGCTGAGTATCTCCCATTGTTAGATTTGTGCATTTTGGGTCCTCTTGTTGTGAACGATCAGTAAGTGGAATAGTTAACATCTCTAGGTCCGTTATTTGACCCCAATGGTTGACTTGGTCCTTAGTTGAATTTGACATTTGTTCGACTTCATCTTCAGACTCAGGGTGGCCTGGTTCACTTACTCCTTGCTTAGGGGATGTAATATTTGTTCTACTCAGTGGTTTAATTGGAGTTTGAAGATCACATGGGTCAGTTAGCAATGTTAGCATAGCACCAGTTGGATCTTTCATAAAATCAAACTTTGACGGGGATTTTCCCAGTTTCCCAAATGTATGGACCGTAGATGATTTAAAGGACTGTATGTCACTTGCCTGTTTTATTTTAAACTTATGTAATATTACTGTTTGTTGTATTTTTCTTTTCCTTTTGATAGGAGGGAAAGGTGGCCGCTCCCTTCCTGACCTCATAATACACCCTCTAAGGTGAAGAAGTCTTGCTTCTTTCAGAGAATCAAACGGGCCAGTGACAAGACCAAAGGGTGCTTTGATAGGACAAAAACACCTCCAAACACCTCCAAGGGAAAGGCACCCCCAAGGCACACCTCGGTACAGAATCCGCTGGTACTGCTGGTTACTTATTTAATTAATTAATCAATTGATTAATAGCCGTGCTGCGGGTAGGGCAGTAGTCTAGGCATCCAGAGTAATTCAGGGGTCGAGGGGTGCTTCAACAGGGGCAAAGTCTACTGTCACTTTCCCCTTTGCATAATTTCTCAGATTTTGTTTTACAGACTTATTACAGACTCCAATGGCTCAGCGACTTATGGACCGATCAACCTTAACTACTCACCACACGCCACACACCTCTTGCCACTTGTCACTCACCACTCACTGTTCATTGCTTGTTCGTTGCTATTCATCGCTGACAAGAGTACAAGGGAGAATGCTGGCAATCCTTCAGGAGCCAGTCCCACTACAGACGGCAGATGTGGGCACTTCCCTCCACTCCTCCGCTCAGCTCTGCTCTGCTCAATGCTTAGTAAATACATAAAATCAGATGGCAGGCCAAGGCTCCTCTGTGCCCTCTGTGCTCCTCTGTTCTCCTCTGTGCCCTGCTGCAGCCACCGCACCAGCAGCACCTCAGGCCAAGGCTCCTTTGACCCCTGCAGCGGCTGCCGCACGAGCAGCACAGGCAGCGCCTTAGCACCGTGGCGCTGGAAGTGGCCGTTCCTGCCCCCACAGCAGATCTGTAGAACATAAAGCGCCCGTATAACAGGACGTGGGTGAAGCGGGAGAAACTTTCGGTAGCGGGAACTGGTCACAAAACAAACCCGAGCAGTCGTCCCAGCCTCCGCTCCGCTTGCTCATCAACTCCTGCTCGGCCCCTCAGCTCTACTCGGTACGCTCTGCACTCAATGCCGAATCACAGGCCGACAACGACTTAAAACACCAACAGAGGGAAGAATTGTGTGTTTCCCCCAGTTAGTAAAAACAACAGCATAAGTCTTGGCTGCTTCTGCTGCACCCAGAGTCTTATGCGTCTTTGCAATCTAATTTTTCTGTCTGGAAAAAAATTGTGCAGAAAAGCACCCAGTAAGTCCAGGTGCAGAAAAACCTAACAACTGATAATCAGGTGGAATAAAATGAACACATGAAAGTACGCCTTAATTTAATTGGCCTTGATTCATACTCTGGACCATAGTTGAGGGATACGTCTAGGCATAGTCCTCGCAATACACAATAGATTTGCGTGCGGCAGAGGCCAGAGCTCAAAAGTCAGGATACCAGATACAAGTAAGTGGTCACTTAGGGCAGGGGAAAACACCTGTTGTCCGTGGACGAGTAATTCCCGTCCCAGAAATCTACATTACAAGTTAATTAATAGTATACTTTCTTAAATATCTGTTTGGTGCCAGTCCATATGACTTTAATTTCTGCCTTTGGGATTCTATGTCACAAGTCCATAGGGTACATGTATCCTTTCTGAGCTTAATAAAATGTTGAAAATTCTACAAATCCTCACTCCTACAGCTAAGTACTCTCATGCTACCATTCTACACTCTGTCTGAAAAACAGCTCAACATTTTCAAAAATTCTGCATTGATTTGGCTTGTAAATTATATTTTTGGAAATGTACATGTATTAACTATTTAATTTTAATACTATAGGTAATTGAAATTACGGACGAAGAAAGCAAGATTTAGCACTATGCAACTGAATGTCAGTGCCATAAGAAGGATTATTTTGAAAAACTGAAGGAAATCCAGCATTGTCTGTATAAACAATTTACAAAAATCTAGGTGTGGCGAGGAAAGTACTATACCTTTAAGTGAAGTCTCTAATTTTGCATTTCATTAACCCAGAGCAAAGCCATATCTGTGCACACAGCATCAGAAATAATGTAGAAAGACCACTTCAGCATCCTTATCTGAAATATTATCAGAAAGACAAATTGCCTCAGCATGACAGAATAACGTTCATCTAAAGCATCATGTAATTCTAGAGAGGAAGCACACACTGCATAAAAGAAAGGTATAACAAAAGGTATCTTCTGCATACCATCAAAGAAAAGTCACTGAAAGAAGACTCTGAAGCTGACACGTTAACAGCCGAAAGATTGGAAAATCACCTTTGTTGTTACGCAGGTTTGAGACTATCTACCTCTGGATAGAAAAGCAAGACCCACTCTGCTCACTCTTGGGAAAACCTTAAAAATTCACCACTTTATTGTGTTCATGACCATCTCAAATTGTTTCCTTTTTATTGTGTACTGTTCTGTAATTCTATGTAAATCGCCTCAACATTATCTGCTGTGCATGAGTGATATGTAAAACTGTTAAATATAAAAATGGATTACATGAGCACCGTGGCGCTATAGGTAATGTAAATAAATCCTCGTCTTCAGAACTACAAACCTTAACCTTACACCAAACATAGAAAGGGTAAAAGGAACTGATGTTCTGCGACTGGTGAGCCACAATAGTACTGTGCACATTGTAACTCAACTCTCTCAGTTACTGCCTTTACGTCAGTGCAAAAAGGTACTTATCAGTTCAATCATTAAATATCAGACCAACACCTTATTGCTGCATTGCTAAAAATCTATACAAATAGATTGGAGAAAAACTTCAGTCACAAAATAATTTGCTTCCGGAGAGGCTATAACCAAAAGACTATTATCTGCTAGAACAATTTCAAGAGGTGTTACAGGGCTGCTTCCAGACATATTTTTCTCAATTCAAGTGTTAAGAAGATTACACACAATTTATTTTAGAGATAAATGCTGAACATTATCTAAACAAGCCTGACTCTAAAATCAGGTTCACTCTTACCGTGGTATATAAGCAAGAGAAAACTAAATGTAGAGATATTAACTCTAGGAATACACCTTTTAAAAACACGGACTGAGAGCAAATTCAGTGTTCAAAGCCGCCTCAATCAGGGCAAAATAACCGAAGTTGGGGAAAAAAGTTACTTGTGCCAAAAAAGATACAGCCATAAATCGTACCTCACAGAATTTGACAGAATGCATACTGGGGGAAACCACTCTCAGTGCAATGTATGCCAAAAAAGTTTCAAGCGTAAATCTTATCTCACTGAGCATATGAGAATCCACACTGGGGGAAACCACTCTCCGTGCAAAGTATGCAAAAAAAGTTTCAGGCGTAAATCTTATCTCACTGAGCATATGAGAATCCACACTGGAGAAAAACCTTATCAGTGCTCTGAATGCCAGAAAAGGTTTAGTATCAAACCGAGTCTTTATCGACATGCATTAACCCACTCTGTGGAAAAACCTTATCAGTGCGCTGAATGCCAGAAATGTTTCAGTGACAAAAGAAGACTTACTATACATACAAGGACCCACACTGGGGAAAAACCTTATCAGTGCTCTAAATGCCAGAAATCTTTCATTTACAGAACCAATCTCACTCTGCATAGAAGAACCCACACTAGGGATAAACCTCACCAGTGCTCTGAATGCCAGAAATGTTTCAGTCAAAAATCCAGTCTCACTCAGCATAGAAGAACCCACACTGGGGATAAACCTTTTCAGTGCTCTGAATGCCAGAAATGTTTCAGTTGCAAAGGCAAACTCACTGTTCATACAAGAATCCACACTGGGGAAAAACCTTATCAGTGCTCTGAATGCCAGAAAAGGTTTTGTAACAAAGAAAGTCTTTCTCGACATGCAACAACCCACACTGGGAAAAAACCTTATCAGTGCTCTGAATGCCAAAAATGTTTCAGAGACAAACAAAGTCTTTCTCGACATGCAATAATCCACACTGGGGAAAAACCTTATCAGTGCACTGAATGCCACAAATGTTTCAGTGAAAAAATCTGTCTCACTCAGCATATAAGAACCCACACTGGAGAAAAACCTTATCAGTGCTCTGAATGCCAGAAATGTTTCAGTCATAAAAACAGTCTCAATCATCATATAAGAACCCACTCTGGGGAAAAACCTTATAAGTGCTCTGAATGCCAGATATGTTTCATTCATAAAACAAGTCTCACTCAGCATATAAGAACCCACACTGGGGAAAAACCTTATCAGTGCTCTGAATGCCAGAAATGTTTCAGTCATAAAAACAGTCTCAATCATCATATAAGAACCCACTCTGGGGAAAAACCTTATAATCGTTCTGAATGCCAGATATGTTTCATTCATAAAACAAGTCTCACTCAGCATATAAGAACCCACACTGGGGAAAAACCTTATCAGTGCTCTGAATGCCAGAAATCTTTCATTTACAAAAAGAGTCTCACTCATCATATAAGAACCCACACTGGGGAAAAACCTTATCAGTGCTGTGAATGCCAGGAAAGGTTTTGTAACAAAGAAAGTCTTTCTCGACATGCAATAACCCACACTGGGGAAAAACCTTATCAGTGCTCTGAATTCCAGAAATGTTTCAGAGACAAACAAAGTCTTTCTCGACATGCAATAACCCACACTTGTTTTAAACTTTATCAGTGCACTGAATGTGACAAATGTTTCAGTAAAAAAAACTATCTCACGCTGCATATAAGAACCCACACTGGGGAAAAACCTTATCAGTGCACTGAATGCCACAAATGTTTCAGTCAAAAAAACAATCTCAATCTTCATATAAGAAGCCACACTGGGGAAAAACCTTATAAGTGCTCTGACTGCCAGAAATCTTTCATTGACAAAAAGTATCTCACTCATCATATAAGAACCCACACTAGGGAAAAACCTTATCAGTGCTCTGAATGCCAGAAATCTTTCATTAACAAAAAGTATCTCACTTATCATATAAGAACCCACACTGGGGAAAAACCTTATCAGTGCTCTGAATGCCAGAAATGTTTCAGTGTAAAAAGCAGTCACACTAGGCATATAAGAATTCACACTGGGGAAAAACCTTATCAGTGCTCCGAATGCCAAAAATGTTTCAGCCATAAATCTCATCTCACTGAACATGTGAGAATCCACACTGGAGAAAAAAATGTATCAGTGTTCTAAATGTCAGAAAAGATTCAGAGGTAGTGATGGTTACAAGCGCCATAAGAAAACACACCATCAAAATAATTCAGTTCTCCGAATGCCAGAAAAGCATAAAATGTAAACTGAATCTCAAACTACATGAGCAGACGCACACAGGGAAAAAACATTACCAACACTTTGAATGCCCGTAATTCCTATTTGATAGGCACAGCCTCACTAACCATAAGCGACTCCATACTGACCATATGAGTGCTCTGAATGCCAGAAAAGCTGCAGAGGAAAACGCTATCTCACCATGAGAAACTCCACACTGGAGAAAATCCTTATGCCATAACAGCTTGAATCTGAAAGACAGTGTTATGCTTCATGAGAGATCCCACTCTGGGGAAAAACCTTATGAGTGCTTGAAATGCAAGCAAAGTTTTGGTCACAAATTACTTCTCACTTGACATGAGCGAACTCACACGGGGGAAAAAAGCCTTTTGTGTGTTCTGAATGTCAGATAGGTTTAGTCTTGAATACAATGTCATTTCACATGAGAGAATTCACACTGGACTAAAGCCTTATACAGGAGGGGAAAGCCAGAAACGTTTTACTCAGAAAGGAGATCTCACTAAACATGAGAAATGCATCCACATGAGGTGAAAAGTAAGGCGTATCTTGAGTTGCAGAAAAGCTTCTAACAATCTGACTTTACATGAGAGAGCACATATTGTAGTTGCAATAGGATTCATCAAGAAACTCTTGCAGGATAACTTAGGCTGCCCGCATGCAACCTCCAAAGAAATTTCAGGCCTGGAAATATTTTTAATTGCAATTGAATCCACAATTTGAGTATCTGAAAGTTACAAAACTCTCAAGGTCTTTACTTTACACAGAGAAGTGTTAGTGCTTGCAAAAAACAAATAATTGCCAAAAAATCACAAGAATAATGACTTAAATTTTACTCCACCCAAAAGGTTTCTACTCAACCTTGTTTCTAAACATATGACTGATATCTATATTTTCATGATAAGATTAAGCCTATGCGGAGTTCCTCAATGAGGAACGCCGCACAGTGGCAAAAAAACTCTGACGGTCTACGCGGAGTTCAGCAAGCAGCGGAGTGCGTAAGGGTCATGCCGTTTGTGGTGATTTTGATCTCCTGGTGTTTGTCCCGCCCTGTAAAAATAATCGCGAATGGCACCATGTTCAGCGCATAAGGGTGCAGCTGCTTCTTCAATGCGAAAGAAGTGTTCTCAATGCGAGTGGTTGTGACCTGCCGTGACCACTCACATTGAGAAATCAGACGACCTGCTTTGAGAAATCGCCCCAGGAGGTTGATTTTGCTCACCAACTAGACTACGGCGAGCGCAAGCAAGGAAAAATCTCATTACGAGGTGGATTTTCCCTGCTCAGGCACATGACGTTGAAGAGCGCGAGTGTAGAAAAAAGCCTCGCTACGCTCCTTGGAGCAGAGTTTTTAGGAACTATGCGAGCTCCGAGGAGTACGGATAACTCCGCGAGCAGAGTTCACCACCCAGAATGAGATAATATACGACAGCAGGAAAACATAACAAACCAGTTACTTGCCTTCGATAACGCTCTTTCTGGTGGATATTCCTTTACCTGCAGATTCCTAACCGTGTGAATATTCCCCACACGCCAGACTGGATCCTCAAACCTTAAAGTAGTCCTGCTGCACGCAGTAGGAGATATCATGCAGCTCAGTGTCGATGTCTTTCTGCTCCAGAAGTGACAAACGTAGAACCTTACCTGGTTAGCTGGCTGAATTCCACGAGGCTCCTCGGGTGAATACTGTTGTGGGGGGACCGGACTGACTTCCCAGTGCCCGTTTCATCTGCAAAATGGAACGGCAGTGCAACCGGCCAGACGAACGCCACGAGTGCAGGGACTACAATCCCCAGGTACCCCGGCGGCCACGGCGCACGCCTGACGTCATCGCAGCGCCGGGAGCGCTTGAAAGCTGAGGAGCGCTGAGCGCTCATTGGGAACCTTACCTGGTTAGCTGGCTGAATTCCACGAGGCTCCTTGGGTGAATACTGTTGTGGGGGAACCGGACTGCCTTCCCAGTGCCCGTTTCATCTGCAAAACGGAACGGCAGTGCAAGCGGCCAGACGAACGCCGCGAGGGCAGGGACTACATCCCCAGGTGCCCCGGCGGCCACGGCGCACGCCTGACGTCATCGCAGCGCCCGGACCGCTTGAAAGCTGAGAAGCGCCGAGCGCTCATTGGGAACCTTACCTGCTTAGCTGGCTGAATTCCAAGATGCTCCTTGGGTGAATACTGTTGTGTGGGGACTGGACTGCCTTCCCAGTGTGGAAAAGTAAATTTTGCCATGTTCTGTGTCCCTACGTGTCATCCATCATATGTTATGTGTGCATGATCAATATGCATATGTTATTCCCCATGTCCGATTCAAGACGCAATTATAGTTGTGTCCACCTCTAGTATGCCAGTTTCCAGTCCTCGTGAATACTACGAATATCAGGCCTATGTAAAGCTACGTTGCCACGTTTCTCAGTGTGTACGTTATTTCATTATAAAGTCCCCGTTTCTAGGCCTCAAAAGGGCCCGGACACCAGATTCAGCTCCTGTCTCCTGAACCCTCGCTGAGGAGCGATCCAGCCCCCACCTGTATCCTCGACCTTTCACTTACTTCCTGCCTCGCAGTGCCCGGTGCAGCTTGGCTCTACCTCTGAGTCTGCCAAGACTATATTATGATTCCAGTTATCAGTTCAGTCCTCCTTCTCTGCATTCCCAAGCTACTGAACTGCATCAATAGTTTCCGTCATTGTCTAGCCTATACGGCTCCATGTAAGAGAAATACTGTATTTAATGGTCATTTAATATTCTTCATCACGCACTACATGAAGAATAATGCATGCTTCAGTCTTAGAGTCCGTTAGCTTTTCCCCTCATGACTTCTAGTTTATATCAACATGTTCCCTAAACATTAGATACCAGATAGGGTTTAGGTACATGTCGCTCCGACCCTCCAGACTTTAGTCTCTGCTCCTAGCACAGAGTTCATAGCCCCCAGCTTCTCCTAGTAACACGTCATTGCCAGTTTGCGCGCACCATCAGGTTAGAGGTCCCGGCTCCTTAGGTAGCCCCCTCCAATGTTTCCGCCCCATTCATGACATATTCTGTTACATTTGCATCACATGTCTATGTATACGCCCAGTTACACCCTCTTTAAGCCCTTATCTTTCGCGACTGCTACGCGTCACACTTACTGCTACGCCCACTGCAATGTAATGCTATGTGTTTGCGTTATGTATATATGCTCATGTATTGTTATTAAAAGTCAGCGCGCTCATCCCAGATCCAGCCCCAGCAGCTGCTGGGCCCTGTCATCCTATTCCTATGCAGGTTGTCCTGTTCCTGTCCTTATGCTGTATTAAACCTGCAAAAACTCCTACTACCTCGAATCTTGACTCTTATTTATTGAGCTATCTGTTATGATATATGTCTAGTCAAAAAGAGAGGTATTATTTATTTATTTACCACATAATGGCGCCCGAACAGGGACTTGACCTTTCCCCACGCGTCGGTGAAGCCACGCCGACCCCCTGACCCTCTGCAGTCGTGACGGAACTCTTCTGCGCAGTGGCAGATATTTCTGCTCAAGTATCCCTCAGGCCCACGGAGAAGACGGAGGAGGCGGTCCAGCATCCAAACGAGACGGTGGAGGAACGCGGCGAGTCCCGACCAGAGCCCAAGCCAAGAGTCCAAGGTCCGAGGTATCCGGAAGTCCACCCGTAACTGAAGTCCGAAGTCCGAAGTTCGTCGTCCGTCGCAGTACAGTCCAGTCTGAGGCTTTCCGTTCTTGCTGCCCGGTGAGTACCGTTACTGGGGTGGTATCTAGACAGGGTCAATTTAATTGACTCTGGTCTGTGGGTTGGTGGTACACAGTCCCACAAACGAAGTGTTCACTTCGGTGGATACGGGTCCTGACGTGTCTCTTTAAGAGACCGGTAAGTTTCGTACTGTTTCAGCAGTGCATCTAGTTTCTGTTCTAGTCAGTTCTGTTCTCGAGAAATTTCAAGTGTTCTGTTCGCAGTATTTCCAGGTAGTATTCTGTTCGAACTGTTATTTTAAATGTCCTTCATGTATTTTAATGTCGTGGTATGAATGGGGAATAGGTATCGTGTTTATTGTGTATTGTATTGTGTCCAGATTATAGTCCAGTCATGCCGCTCTTCTCAAAATTACGTCAGTTAAAGACTAGAAAGGGTCTGCTGGAAGCAGTAGTTCCCGTCCCGCCTAGGGACAGTCCAGGTCACTTTATGTATCAGAAACATGGCATAAGTGCCATATTGTATCTCGACTTATGGGTAGAGTATACAAAGGAGCTAGAAGAAAAGTATAGATGGCCCGTATCGGGTACATGGGATGCCGAGTGCATCATGCGAGTAGAAGAGGCATTATGGAAAAAGAAAGCCAGACAATCACAGAAAGATGCCATCGAGCTATGGCGCAAAGAAGCTCATAAAAGAACCGAAAAAGAAATCAGAAAGTCAGAACTAAGTAGAGAATCCCAAGAACGAGCCCAAGAAAGAGAATTAATCGAGATAGGTGAACGAGTTAGAACTGAGCAATCAGACAGACAGAGGAATGCCCTCATTAAGGGTATGTATCCTCTTCTTGCCGAGGGCTTGCCAAAAGCGACCCCGGAGGCATCCAGTAATTTCCCGCCACCGTTAGTTCCGACCAAGCTACGTCACAAACCGACCGCAGCTGATATTTTTATTTCGTCCTATCTGGACGACACAGTCCCTGAATATGCAAATCTTGTTCGCGCTCCACCAGTCCCTGTAAATCAGGCACTTCCCGCTTCTCCAGACACCGGAGTACCTGTTACGGTACCCCCGGGTCAGCCCGCCATACAAGTCCAGCCCACGTTACAATTACCCACCCTGCCAGGACGAAAAGCATCAGTTGATGATTCTAGTTTAGGGGCCGCAGGAGGAGGTCTTCCTCAAACCCCGCCGCCATACAAGCGTTTATCAGCACTCGAATTACATGCTCAAGCATCACAGCGTACTCCTAAAAGTAATAAGTCTGTTGCAGAGATCAGGCAAACCCTTGGCGAATGTGTCTATGACCCAGTTCCAGGCGAGTTTAATATGGTTTTATATTCCGTACGCGTAAGGAGAGTGACCGAGTATCTAGTCACCCTGCCGAATATGAAAGAAGATCTAGACAGGATATATCGTTTCATCCGTACAGGGGATGACCCACAAAGTATTAGTGATGCCATGTCTCAAAGGAAAGCCGAGATTCAGCGCATGATATTAAAGTTCTTAATTAACTGTCTAATAAGAGAACAGGATCATCCGTCTAAAGACCCGGAAGAAATGAAAACTCTAACAAAGTGGAGTGATAATATAGCCGAAGGTAAGCACAATACCATTGGTGCCATGGAAAGTATGTACAAGAAAATCCGTAGAGAGATAATAAAGATACACGAACAGCGTAAAGCAGCACAAGTAAGCGAGAAAGAAAGTACCTCTGATCCTGAAGAGGAAGACGACGAGAATACCGCCAGAATAGCGTATGTAGGAAAATCTAGATTTCCAGATCGCCATTTACGCCTAGAACACAAGTCAATTTTCCATCATTCAGCACCAGAACAAGGTTCCCTAGAACAAGTATTCCAAGCTACCGATCACATTCTGAAATCACGAATCGGTTACAGTGAGTTAAGTACCATGCATGAACAGGAACTAGCCCGATCAGCAGTCCGATGGATTACTGATTCTACCACTTTTCCAGACGAAATAGTGGCACAAATGTTTCTGAAATTGCCCCCAGCCGAGCAACGACTGGTGGGTATGTATATGATTCAGCACCTCATTACTTTGTATGAGGGTCAACATTCTGATCCAGGCCCGTTACATGATATCCTGAACGAGTTACTCCAGTACAGATGGAGAGGTCTAGGTACCGATTTAATTAGTGTCATTCTAGAACAACGCCATTAATATAGAATGTTCTTGAACCCGCATTTCGTTCATGTCTCACCCCCAGAAAGTAAATCATTCTACATAGACAGACAGAATCCGTTACGAGAAGTCCACCCAGTCAGAGGAGCGGGTGGCGAAATGCAGCGAGTGTTTGTATACACTCCGATCACAAAGATGGAACTTCTAGAAATGAAGAAATTAATTCCCTGTCATGACAAAGATCCAGCAGGGTTCCATAGAGAATTAAAAGACATGCTCCGTATGGGAGAATACACATACCCAGATATCATTAAAATGTTAAAGGTTCTGTTGCCCGCCGGGGTGTATGAAAAGCTCAAAGAGAAAGAATGGGAGGTGGGAGAGAAAAAGATAGATTGGGCAGTCCTAGAAGCAGAAGATAAGATACGTGTACCAGGTACTGGTCTAGGAGAGAAATGTAAAGAATTACCAGAATTATTGATTCAAGTTTTACCCAGATTATTAACAACGAAAAAGGAAGACTGGGATGCAATCTCAGCCTGTAAACAGAAACAAGATGAAGATATTAGTGATTTTTATTCTAGGTTTGAAAAGTGCTTTAGTATCAACAGTGGTCTCAAGACAAGTAGTGAGTCGTACCCTCACCTTTTCGTTACTAAATTAGTCGAGAATTCAAGTCCACCAATTAAAAACCGAGTTCTGAAAGTCGAAAGTACCTGGCAAGCTAATACTCCGTCCCAGATGCTCCAAATGCTCCAGTATCACCAGAATAGAATCAGAGAAGAACAAGAACACGAAAGAAAACGTATGAAAGACACGAAAATGAAAGTGCTAGTTGCACAATCTGTTCCTCACGACAGTCAGAAGAGGGGTCCGAATCAAGCCAGTCATCCTGCAGCACCCGTTAAAGGGAACTGCAATTATTGTAAACAGCCAGGTCATTTCATAAACGAGTGTACAGTTCTGAAACATAACATAGCTACTGGTAAGACTAAAGAAAGACCACGTCCGCCTAGACAAGAACAAGTTTCACAGACTCCTCAGTCACAGAATACACCACAGACAGTTACAACACCGCAGCCTATTGCTGCAACACAGCATGTTACATCACAGATGTACCAGTATGCACAGTCTGAGTATCCAGAGTACCAGCAGTATTCATGAAACAGCCTAGAGAGGGAGGTAGGCTTGCCTCTCATCGAGATACCTGTAGATCAAGAGGGTCCCTATGTTCACAGTCAAGTATTAGGGAAAGACAGAAAGTTTTTGATTGATACAGGGGCAAGTAGGACCACAATTAGTCACGCCGAAGTTCCAGGGGCTCCGCTCTCAGGCTCTAGAAATGTTTCCCTTGGATTTTCAGGAAAGCCTATCGTAAATGAGATTTCAAAGCCAGTCACTCTAGAAGTAGGTCCATTGTCCCGCACTACTGATCTGTTACTTACTAAGTCATGTCCAGAAAATCTGTTAGGCATTAAGACATTGAAAGCGTTAGGTGCAGTTATATGTTGTTCCCCAGAGGGAATACGATTGTTCCTGCGTGACTTTAAGGGTCACTATGTATTACGAGATTTTGATTCAAGACTGTCTAATGTTCCGCAGCATTTATGGGCGCAAGGTCCAACTGATGTAGGTTACATGCAAATCACACCCCATCGTGTGACTCTCAAACCAGGTGTAGTGTTACCACGAATCAGGCAGTATAGATTGCCACCTGAGGCTGTAGCAGCCTTATCCAAAATTATAGACGAGCTCATGGCTCAAGGAGTAGTTGTAGAAACTGACTCCAATGTATGTAATTCTCCGATCATTCCAGTCATGAAACGTACTGATCCAAATGCACCCCCAGTATATCGATTAGTGATTGATTTACGAGAACTTAACAAATGTATTATTCCTCAGTACCCAGTTGTCCCAGATATCTCTTCTCTATTGACAGCCATTGATTCCGAAGCCATGTTCTTTACAGTAATCGATCTTAAGAATGCATTTTTTAGTGTTCCAATTCATCCAGACAGCCAGTTTCTTTTCGGATTCTGTTTAAATGGAAGGAGCTATATGTTCACACGCGCTCCTCAAGGTTTCACAGAAAGCCCTAGTATTTACAGTCAAGCACTTAAGAGACAACTAGACAACATTCACATGCCAACTGACACTGCCCTGCTCCAGTATGTCGATGATCTATTGATCACAGCCCGTTCTGAACGTGACTGCGAGCGAGCGTCACTGACGGTTCTGTATTTCCTAGCCGAGATGGGGCACAAGGTGTCCCCTTCGAAGCTTCAATTCTGTGTCCAGCAAGTGGTTTACTTAGGACACTTACTGTCCAAGAGGGGTAGGCAGTTGACACCAGACCGCATCCAGTTGATAGCGAGTCTTCCTCAGCCCAGGACCCAGAAGGAGGTACGTGCCTTTATTGGCCTTACTTCTTATTGTAGACAATGGATTCCTCAGTATGCATTTCTAGCCAAACCACTGATACAGTTAACGACACAGGAGGCAGCCGTATCGACTGTCCTCCCTTGGACATCTGAACATACACTCAGTTTCAACGAGTTAAAGAAAGCTTTATGCCAAGCACCTGTTCTAGCTACACCGAACTACAGTAAGCCTTTTACACTTTTCGTTACTGAACGTGAAGGTACAGCATTATCTGTTCTCACACAAGACCAAGCAGGACAATACAAGCCCTGTGCTTATTTTTCTAGCACACTAGATCCAGTCGCCCAGGCGTTGCCTGCGTGCCTCAAGTCAGTTGCAGCCACAGCACTAGCTATCAGACAAAGTGATTCCATAGTCTTAGGACATACCTTGACAGTACAAGTCCCACACTCCGTGGAAGTTCTTTTAAACCGAACACAAACACAGCACTTGACAATTGCACGTTTAACAGGTTATGAATTGACACTGTTCCAACCACACATAGAAATCAGACGCTGCAACATCCTGAATCCTGCTACACTGTTACCATCAGTTAATTCAAATCCAGCCACACATGATTGCGTGGAAGTAGTTAACATTACGACAAAGCCAAGACAAGATCTGACAGATATTCCGTTACCAGACCCTGACCTGACACTTTATGTGGATGGTTCATGTATGAGAACTAGTACAGGAGATTTAGTTGCCGCGTATGCAGTGACTACTGACACTGAAGTTATTAAGACACACCGCATTGACACTCTGTCCGCTCAAGCAGCAGAGCTAGTTGCTCTGACACAAGCCTGTATACACGCCAAGGAAAAGAAAGTTAATATTTACACAGATTCACGCTACGCATTTGGAGTCGTTCACGACTTTGGAGTGCTCTGGCAGGAGAGAGGGTTCATGACTTCTCATGGAACCAAGATTCAGCATGGTTTCCTTATTCAAGCTCTGTTAGATGCCATACACTTACCGACATCCATTGCTATTATGAAATGCAAAGCACATACGAAAGTTACTGACATTATTTCCCAAGGTAATGATCTAGCAGATCGCACAGCCAAGCTTACAGCACAGACTCCAGTCATTCAAGTTAATCCGACACAGATACAAACTCCAGATCCGACTACATGTATGACAGTTAAGGACCCTACACAAGATGTCATAGACATACAGTTACATGCTACTCCTGATGAAATCAAGAAATGGTCCGAACAAGGAGGGGTCCAGACAGATCAAGGATGGGTGACGAAGGGAAGAGCCACATGGTTTCTCCCCGACTCTATGGTTCAAGTCATTATCAATACCGCACATAGTCCAGCACATTTAGGAGAAAAAGCTATGTTAGACAGTATCCAGAACATTTGGTTCAACAAGCATTTACGAGCTGCAGCCAAGCAGAAAGTCCGTACCTGTATGATATGTTGTCAGTTTAATCCAGGTAAAAGTGTCCCGGTGGAACAAGGGGGATTCCAGCCTCCTGACCACCCTTTTGAGGTCCTCCAGATGGATTATATTCAGATGGAGCGATGTCGAGGTTTCAAGTATGTTCTTGTAGTTGTATGCGCTTTGTCCAGATGGACAGAAGCATATCCAGTCCCAGATTACACAGCCGCGACCACTGCCAAGCAGTTGGTTCGTGAGTTTTTCCCTCGATATGGACTCCCTAGAGTCGTATATTCTGATAACGGTCAGCCATTCTCATCTGAACTCATGAAGCACGTTTCCCTGTTGTTAGGGTACCAGTGGAAGTTTCATTGTGTACGCCATCCTGAAGCAGCTGGTCTGGTCGAGAGACATAATCAGACTCTGAAAATCCGAATTGCCAAAATATGTAAAGAGAAAGGTGTGGACTGGCTAGTAGCTCTGCCAGTTGCTTTGTTTTATATGCGCATGGTCGCACATTCCAGATCAGGTCTGTCCCCGTATGAGGTCGTATTCGGCCGCCCCCCTAACATGTGGGGTACTCCTAGACCCCGAAGTATTACTGATGTTTCATGTAATATGCTGACAGATTACCTAGCTTCCTTGATGTCTGCCCTCAACTCATGTCGTTCACAGGTTGCCGCCGCATTTCCAGACAATACCGAGGTGGCACCGCATGAAATCGTTCCAGGTTCAATGGTCCTCGTACGTAACTTCGACAGATCAAGTCCGCTGGAGCCACGTTGGAAGGAGCCCCGTCAGGTCCTCCTCACCACCCGTACAGCCGTGAAATTGGAAGGACGCCGCGGCTGGGTACACCTTTCGCACGTCAAGAAATTCTACGGATTAAAGCCGGTCTCCAAGAACATTTCCCAGGATTTAAAAACTTGTCAAAACATTGTTCCTAAGGACTGTCCCGCAAATGACATTGACACAACCCCTCCCCTGGTAGAGAAAACTCCGCAGCAGGAGTATAAACAGAAACTACGGTCTAGTAAAATAAGTCAGCCAGTTTGATTGTCTAAGTCCTCCCCTAGGTGAAACGGTTAGACTGTTTCTGACATGTATAAAAAAGACCCCCATAGTGAGAGAGTTAGTCAAAACTCAATCCGATGTATCGTTTTTCTAAGTTTCATATTATTTCTCAGCCTTTTGACTTCCTGCACTAGTTACGCATTTTATCTGTGTTTTCCAGTTCCTCATGTAAATAAGCATTCTAATGTTACAGTAGAGCACACGTTTAGTGATCTGCCTCCTCATGAATATTCATACCGCCTCGCTATGCGTAACAATACTTTTATCCGCATGTTGCATTACTCACACCAGACCAGCAATGCCACTAATTGTTGGGTGTGTGGTCGACTCCCCCCTTTCCAGACGTCAAAGGGAGTTCTGCCACTTTTTCCTTATCCTTTTTCACATAATGGTTCGTGTGGAGCATGGTCCACGTTAACGTCATCCTCAACAGATATGTCTTTTCTTAACAGTACATGTTTCCCAGACAAGCATGGTCTCCCCCACAGAACAGGTTTAGATCTAGAAAATGAAGTGTATAATTTAGGTAATTATTCGTCGAATTTTATGGTCCTGAATGTTCAGTCTGATACTACTCCAGACTTACCTGCTATTTCAGTATTACCAGTTAAAGGCGAATTATGTGTTCGTAATTATGGTTCCGTACCTGTAGGACATAGTGAATGTACTACTATTGTCAAGTATAGTGACAGTGGGAAATCTATTTTTAAAGCTTCACGTCATTCTTATTTTGTTTGTGGTCAAACTGCATATGTTCGTCTGCCCCTCGATTGGGAGGGAACCTGTTACATTGCCTTCCTACTGCCACCTGTTTTTTTAGCCCCACCTGACTACCATAGGAATTCCTACCTAGTACATACTAGACACAAGAGAAATCTCCCGATTGTCGACTATACTGAAACTGCTGCAGAGCAATTCATTGATATTGATAAAGGTGTATTCCCTTATTTAGGTACAGTTGTAAATAGTAAGCTAATTCGTAGGTTAACAAGAACCCTTGAAGCTGTAGTAGATGAGACTGCCTCCGCTCTAGGTAACTTAACCGAAGAGCAATCCTTTATGAGAATTGTCGTGCTCCAGAATCGTCTCGTCCTTGACGTCATACTGGCCGATAGGGGCGGGGCCTGTAGAGTCATCGGATCTAGTTGCTGCATTTTCATTCCAAATAACGCGCCGTCTGTTTATTCAGCTATAACCAGACTTCATAAAATTGCCCATCTGTTACACCAAGATCCAGGCACCTGGACATGGTCCGGTTGGTTCTGGAATATAATTTCTGCATGGGGATGGAAAGTCCTGTCCTTTCTAGGTATCGCAGTAGCGATCATATTCAGCTGCTGCCTCTGTATACAATGTGGCCCTGCGATTTGCGGCATGTGTGCTACCTCTTGTATTCCTAGTCCCAAGCCCCGGTCTAAATCTCGTTCCAAGACAATTCGAGATGAACAAATGGTACTGTATGAAATGATAGATGGTATCATGAATATTGATGTTTCCTGATGGAAACGTAGTGACAAGGAGGGAATGTGGAAAAGTAAATTTTGCCATGTTCTGTGTCCCTACGTGTCATCCATCATATGTTATGTGTGCATGATCAATATGCATATGTTATTCCCCATGTCCGATTCAAGACGCAATTATAGTTGTGTCCACCTCTAGTATGCCAGTTTCCAGTCCTCGTGAATACTACGAATATCAGGCCTATGTAAAGCTACGTTGCCACGTTTCTCAGTGTGTACGTTATTTCATTATAAAGTCCCCGTTTCTAGGCCTCAAAAGGGCCCGGACACCAGATTCAGCTCCTGTCTCCTGAACCCTCGCTGAGGAGCGATCCAGCCCCCACCTGTATCCTCGACCTTTCACTTACTTCCTGCCTCGCAGTGCCCGGTGCAGCTTGGCTCTACCTCTGAGTCTGCCAAGACTATGTTATGATTCCAGTTATCAGTTCAGTCCTCCTTCTCTGCATTCCCAAGCTACTGAACTGCATCAATAGTTTCCGTCATTGTCTAGCCTATACGGCTCCATGTAAGAGAAATACTGTATTTAATGGTCATTTAATATTCTTCATCACGCACTACATGAAGAATAATGCATGCTTCAGTCTTAGAGTCCGTTAGCTTTTCCCCTCATGACTTCTAGTTTATATCAACATGTTCCCTAAACATTAGATACCAGATAGGGTTTAGGTACATGTCGCTCCGACCCTCCAGACTTTAGTCTCTGCTCCTAGCACAGAGTTCATAGCCCCCAGCTTCTCCTAGTAACACGTCATTGCCAGTTTGCGCGCACCATCAGGTTAGAGGTCCCGGCTCCTTAGGTAGCCCCCTCCAATGTTTCCGCCCCATTCATGACATATTCTGTTACATTTGCATCACATGTCTATGTATACGCCCAGTTACACCCTCTTTAAGCCCTTATCTTTCGCGACTGCTACGCGTCACACTTACTGCTACGCCCACTGCAATGTAATGCTATGTGTTTGCGTTATGTATATATGCTCATGTATTGTTATTAAAAGTCAGCGCGCTCATCCCAGATCCAGCCCCAGCAGCTGCTGGGCCCTGTCATCCTATTCCTATGCAGGTTGTCCTGTTCCTGTCCTTATGCTGTATTAAACCTGCAAAAACTCCTACTACCTCGAATCTTGACTCTTATTTATTGAGCTATCTGTTATGATATATGTCTAGTCAAAAAGAGAGGTATTATTTATTTATTTACCACACCAGTGCCCCTTACATCTGCAAAACAGAACGGCAGTGTAACCGGCCAGACGAACGCCGCGAGGGCAGGGACTACAATCCCCAGATGCCCCGGCGGCCACGGCGCACGCCTGACGTCATCGCAGCGCCGGGAGCGCTTGTAAGCTGAGGAGCGCCGAGCGCTCATTGGGTACCTTACCTGGTTAGCTGGCTGAATTCCACAAGGCTCCTTGGGTGAATACTGTTGTGGGGGGACCGGACTGCCTGCCCAGTGCCCGTTTCATCTGCAAAACGGAACGGCAGTGCAACCGGCCAGACGAACGCCGCGAGGGCAGGGACTACAATCCCCAGGTGCCCCGGCGGCCACGGCGCACGCCTGACGTCATCGCAGCGCCCGGACCTCTTGAAAGCTGAGAAGCGCCGAGCGCTCATTGGGAACCCTACCTGGTTAGCTGGCTGAATTCCACGATGCTCCTTGGGTGAATACTGTTGTGTGGGGACTGGACTGCCTTCCCAGTGCCCCTTACATCTGCAAAACAGAACGGCAGTGCAACCGGCCAGACGAACGCCGCAAGGGCAGGGACTACAATCCCGAGGTGCCCCGGCGGTCACGGCGCACGCCTGACGTCATCGCAGCGCCCGGAGCGCTTGAAAGCTGAGGAACGCCTCCAGCCTCGCGGGACGCGCATGGGACTAGCCGGGCTAAGCCCGGGCAAAGGGCGGGCCCTCTGTGGCCCTCAGAGGCCAAAAGAGGCCTGGCTGGGCCACCCCATTTGACTGTGGACATTGAGAAAAACTGAGTAAGTTAATTATATATGGACACGATAGCTTATTGTGTGGTTCTTGCTTACTGGACTACACACCGGCTAGGTGGGTTTCCTGTGTGTCCTGTTCTGTTACTTGGCCATATATAGAAACATCACTCGTATTATGACTACTAAAGGGGTCCCTAAAACTATCATCTCTCAGGGGGGATCGCTCAAGGGGACAATAGACCACTACTTAACAAGGCAACATCTGCTATTGAACGTGAAATAGTGAGAGCCGAACAACGCCTATCTGTAGAAAGTACATCTAATAAACAATCTTCCCTGGTGTTAATCGAATCCTCGCAACCTCCATCTGCATTAGGGGATGGAAATGAGATTAGCAATATTTCATGTACCCCACTAGAAGGAGACTATGGGCCAACCAGGGATCTAAGTTGTGAGTTAACCACGGGAAACACAGGGGCTGAGCCCAATGTACAATTTATATCAGACTTAAGTCTTCCGAGTACTGCTCTCAGCTCACCTATTAAAGACAATATGAAACCTCCTACACATGCTCAGGTTCCTTTAGCTAAAAGGAAGCGTAAAGGTCCCAAACATAGGGGGAGATTAGCGAAACAACAAAAATTGTATTCAAGTCCCCCAACGGCAACAAACAGCCCCCTTACATCACCAAAGGTTTGTCCAATACCACGAGTCCCCATATCTACCCCACCATCAGACCTACTCGCCCAGATTGAACATTTGGTTAAATCTTTATTACTTCCATTGGTAGAACGGGTGAAGAGAATAGGGGAAAAGGTGGGGAGTATAGAGGAAATCACAAAGGCAAACGCCATACTCATTAAGAAAATGACAGGAAACAAGCAAACTAAGAAGCCAATTGAAACCACTGTGGCCAAAAGCATTGGGCCAGGGAATATTGCTTCAAATCAACCGGTAGCCCTGGAAACATCTTCCCTAAATACCCAGGATTCAAAATCAATCCAAAAACCTACAATAACCAAGAATGTTGCACCTTAGGTAGGGCAGATTAAAAAAAGTATCAACCTAGATAGGACGGGTGGTAACCGGGCAGGGTAAACAGAAGAATAAACCGTATTGATTTACGTCCGGAGGCGGCACCTTATGTGAGTATCCTCTCGGGGGTTCCTGAGCTCATAAATGGGAAAACTGAAGGACAACAGGAATTAAAAAATAAAGTAGCCTTTTGGTTAAGTAAAAACAGACCTCTCCCACCTAATATTGATGGGAACATTTTGAATGCCAGAAGGGTGGGATGGCTAGGACACATGCCAAAAGATATAGCAGGTGACTTGATCATACTAAATTTTAGGGACAAACATGTTATCCCTTACCTCCGAAGCTGCCAACCCCAAATAGGAGATAGCTCTATAGTAACCTGGGAATTAGGTGATTTCTACCCCAGAGCACCATACCTGCGATCTGTAAATCCTCGATTAGAAAACAACCATTTCGGTGGCAGCACAGGTCTTGTACCAGGTAGTTATAATATACCAATATATAATCGGTTTGACTTACTTTCAGGCCTTGAACTGGTAGACTGACTTCCTAGGGACAATGCTGTTATTTTTATGTACCCTACACCACAGGACAGTGATTTAATTAAGTCGAATAATGAAGAAATTGTACTGTGTGAAGGAAAGACAGCTACTAACTGTGTAGTCCCCATGTCCCCAGAGAGTTTTAGTATTAACAAAGGGGAATGTAAAATGAATAATAGAGATGTTAAAGTAACCCTCCAGGGAGACCCTGGAGGGCACGAATGTCAGGCCGAAAGGATTAAAATGGGTAATCTGTTAAGGGCTGAGCCAACAGATGGGGCTATGTCTTCCACAAGACCCAATAGTACCATCGAAAAAAAGGAACATTGTAACTTTATGTTTTGGAACGTGGCAGGACTCAAATCGAAAATTAAAAACCCTATCTGGGAAAATGCAGTAAATAAATATGATATCTTGGCCTTACAGGAAACCTGGTTAACAGAGCCAGTTCATATAAATGGATATAAAACCCTGTTTACACCGGCTTCGGGGGGAAGATATAGGAGGGCAAAGGGTGGACTGAGCATGCATCTTTCTAACCAGCTTAAGTATGAGAGAGTACAGTTACTCTCAAAAAGCAGCTTCTATCAGCTGGTAAGGATAGATGTTAAGAAGGCGGTTAGTTTTATTATTATACATTTTTATAATAACATCCCGAATAGCGATATTGTTATTACTATAAAAACGCTGAGGGATGACCTAAAACATGAAATTGACACCAATAAGAAAGAAGTAATAATTATTTTGGGGGGGAGATTTTAATTGTGCTCTTTGCAAAAGCATTGGTGGTCTGATTGCTTGAACAAGACAATAGTCTTACCCATTTTGAACACTCTGTGTGGGGACCTCTTAAATGAAATACTGTTTACCTATGATCTGGGATATGCTAATGAAATTGCTCAAACTTCATCCCCCTTTGTCCCGACATTTATTGGCAGGAGAGCATTGTCTGTTATTGACTTCATTATATCCGTAAATAGGTATGGTCGGCAAATTAAAAGATTCAAGACTCTTGATTTGCCAATGAGTGACCACCGGCCACTAACAATAGAGATTGAAAATCCATTTCAGGAGCTAGATGGTGAAGGGTCCTCTAGCCAGATAGTCCCTGATGTGATGCTTGGGAGGCAAAACGGCTACACACTTAAATGGAGTAAGGTGACCCAAGAAAGATTTACAAGGAATCTGGTGATTAAATGTCTAGAAAGTTTTATGATCTGTCTGGATGAGCACACAGACAGTGAGCGTATTATTGAACATTTTAACTATATAGCGTCTGCTATCAGGGATAGCTTATGGGTTGAGTCCAAAAAAGCGGTAAAAGGTAATAGGAGATGGTTTGATACTTCATGCACTAAGGCCCTCCCCGACCTTTAAAACACACTACATGGGAACCCTTGAGACCTGTCATTGGTGAGAGGCTAAAGGAAAAAATATAACAATGCATTGAAAAACAGGAAAATATTATAAAACGGGAGGCCTGGGATGCCCTCTGTGAAGTGTCGCTATCTAAAGACCCATCTGCGTTCTGGAAGGCGGTAAATGCCTCCTTTCTTTATGATAACACTAAAGCTCGCATAGAAAAAGCGATTTCTGAGGATGTTTGGGTCGACCATTTTTCCAAACTCTATAGTGACCCACATGGTACGCACCAATTACTGCTCCCCATAATTAGGGAAAAAAGGGCACCGGATTCGAAATAGGTCGTAACCATGGAAGAAGTCATGGCGAGTCTCAAAACAACTAAGAGCGGAAAAGCCCCAGGCCCAGATGGGATACCAGCAGACTTGTTTAATGGCGACATGGCACTTTACCCCTAAGGGCCTTTACATCTAAATGGACTGCCTCGGATAACAAGTCCTGCCCGGGCTGCAGTTGTGACTCAGAAGATGCACTTCGTGTCCTTTTTTTTGTCCAGCATATACAAAATCAAGAAAATATTGGTTGTTACCAGTGTGCAGAAACCTGGGTTTTAAACATTGCTTGGATGCTTTTAGAATTTTTAAAACCTGTACACTGAGCCCTATTGTTTTTGCACTCTCTAAATTTTTGCTAGCCATGTGGTGTAAGAGACGCAAGTTAATAGAAATGAATTGCTAGCTTTAAAGCTTAGAAGCAAGTGTGCTGAATTTGATGCTATTTTAATTGATGCTATTTTAATCAATTTTAATGAGGCATAGATGAGTGGGTATTTCGGCCTGTATGTAAATACTGTCATGTGTATATAAATGATTTTTAAATGTTACCTTCCCTCCGTTCCCCTTTCTTCCCCTTTCCTTTTTATCTTGTACTCTTTTATGGCCAAATTGGCCGAAATAAAGAATTTTTTTAATTTGAATTTGTTTAAGGAAAATAGCGAGATTTGGGGGCCTATGCTGGCACAGCTTTTTAATGCCGCTCTGGAGAGGGGACTAAATGCCTCCTGGTTCACCTCGGTAATTGTGCCAATATTTAAAGCGGGAGATAGGCAAAATTGTGCATCCTACCGACCCATTTCCCTTTTGGACTCATCCATAAAGATCCTTGGTAGAATTATTTTAGCAAGACTTCAAAACTGGGCAGAAGAAAACGGGATAATAAGTGACCTGCAATACGGTTTTCAGAAGGGAATAGGTACAGTTGAACAAGGATTACATTTATTTATTTTGCACCAAAAATATACCAGGGTTAAGGGGGAACGCTTATATATTACGTTTGTCGATCTTACATCGGCATTTGACTGCATGTCCCATAGTAAACTTTGGGCATTATAAGAAAGGTTAGGGGTGGAAAAAACTATTATTTGCTTCTTAAGGGAACTATACTCAGGGGCCACAGCATCTGTCCGTTATGGGAAGGGTGGAGAATGTACAAGATCCTTTGGGATAGGCCATGGGGTACGCCAAGGGTGCGTCCTGGCCCCGTTTCTGTTTTTGATCTATATAAATGGTCTCGAGCAGCGTCTGCTGCAGGAGTGCAGGGATATGCCCATGGTTGGTAAGAGATCTGTCCCTGCACTCCTGTACGCAGACGACGCGGTTTTAATGACTCGGACGCCCCTGGCGTTACAGAACCTCACAACATCATTTAATAAAATTATGTCAAACCTGGATCTAAAAATTAATTGTACAAAAACGTTTTCCATGAACTGTGGTACAGGAGGTAAGCAAAGAAGGAAAAATATTTACATACATGATACTCCCTTGGAATCTACCCCTACCGTTCCTTATTTAGGTATCCTGTTCCATAAGACTGGCACATGGACAAGTGCCGTAAAAGCGAGAACACTCTTGTTCTCAAAAACAATATTGGCTTTAAAAAAATTTATTAAAAAAATGGGGGGAAAAACCAATTAGGGAAATTTTAACTATTTATAATGCTACTTGTATATCAGTTGTTCTTTATGGATCAGGCCTCTGGGGATATGCCAGTATAAAAACAATTCAATTGGCCGAAAATATGTTTTTGAGACACATTTTACCTGTTCCTGATAGTGTCTCGACTTTTATTTGTCATGCAGAGCTCGGCCGCAGATCACAGACACAATTAGAATACAGCCTATCCTCCTCTGGCATAGGGTATGGACTACTAATGAGTGTGTCCTAAATCGCGCTATTCTATGGGATGTCTTAAAATTAGAAAAAGTGAGTAGGATCAAGTGGCTCGATTATGTTAAATCTTTCCTAGCTGAAATTGATTGCAACCAATACTACGATGATCCTCTCACAATGGTTAACATACCCAGAAAAGCATTGAAAAAACTGTATGGAAGATCTTCAGGAGAAAAGAATAAAAGAGGAAGTAAAGAAAAAGACAGTTTCTCTACAACAACTGATATCGTCTAGGGACGAACTGCAGCCATATTTAACCTTATATATGACTAATTATGAGAGGTTTATCCTGACGCGTTTTAGATTAAACATTGTTTTTAGACTCTTGACTTTCCCTGTTACAAATTCTTGGTCTCATGATTTAATTCTGTGCCCATGTGATGATTCTTCAGCCCAGTCTGATATCCACGTATTATTTTTCTGTATATTTTATACATTGCCTCGCAGGAAACTTATCATCCCTATGCTTAAGGAAATGAATTTAAATCGATGCCGCCCAGCGTTTTTAGAACTACAGAGATTAGATACAGTTTTAACGGTTGCAACAGTCTCAGAATTTTTAAAACATGTTTTTATATTGCGGAATTCAATTGGCATGGATTAATTTTAACTGTCTCTTTTTGTTGAATATTGTTTTACATGGTAAATTATGCATATTACTTCTTTGTAAATGAAATTTCATGTTGTATGCTTTTATGGTTACTGTCAATTAACCAAATAAAGTATTTGAACTTGAACTTGGCAAGCGTAGATGCATAGAAGCACTTCCCATGCGCACTGTGAACAACTACAGGGGTCTATGAGTTCATTATCTCAGAGGTCTGTATCACATATACAGGCCCTGGGCAGATATTAATTCACCATTTTTATCATGATTAGAATTCAGATGAGGCCTTTTCATTTCCAAAAATTATAATTGTATTCTCAGCAGCAAGTGTATATATAAATCGTTGAGTGATGACTGCGCAGTGCTCAAGATGAAAGTGATATGATGATAAAATAGTCAGATCCACATTTTGTTCACAAAAACAGGGCTGTAAATTGCTTATGTACAACACAAGTTAAGCAAAGGCGATTCTTAGAAGACATAATTTATATGAAATAGTCCCTGTTTAGTCAATGTTTCAACCATTCCAGTTAATTACCGTGGACTCATCAGGACGGTAGATCACCGTCTCTCCCATATGCTTCTCACACTATATTCAATACAACGCAGTAAGGATTCTTCTGTATCTCGGGGCAGCGTACCTGGGAGCCAGTGAATCCTCGGCTCGCTGTCAAACAAGTTCAAGTCTGACACTTCCTGATGAGACCATCGTCATTGACTGCCTTGTCTGTGAGAAGCTGCACCCGCCCTCCTGTGATGGTGGGCAGGAAGACCTCCACCGCCAAGTGAAATGCTAGCAACTCCAACAGCTTGATGTGGAGTTGAGTCTCTGCTGGGGATGAGGGTTCCCTAATCTGTCTCCCATATGGCCTTCCCATCCCAGAAGTGATACATCCGTCGCCACTGTTAAGTCTGGGGGGAATAGGGAGATGGGTCTGCCACTGGCATAATCTAATTCACTGGAGACTATGTTGGATACTGCCTACAAATGGGTGAGTCATTGTCTGGAAGGACACAAAGAGGTTGTGAGGCTGCACCAGTTGTAGAGGCAGGTCACGCAGTGGCATGATGTCCTGGACTTTGCCTTTGTGTGCCATGGCCATGAAAGAACTGGCAGACCTGCTGGGTTTGCAGCAGGGTCTGGCGCTGGCAGTGTTGAAAAACCCTACTGTAGCCAAAAGGGGACGAGATTTGTGATGAAATTGCGTGGCGGAGGCAGACAGATCCAAGGAATCTGTCTGGGGCCTAGTCTGCTTTCTTGCTTAAAAGACGAGAGCCATCTAAAAGCTTTTCCATTAACGATGCTTGGGTATCTTTAGAGAAGCATAAATTACCGAACCACTCCTGAGGCGGAAGCCGGGAGAGTCTGCTCGCTGTTTGTGTTTAAAATTATATTTGCATTTTCTGTGTTTTTAAAACCACGTTTCACTCACCCTTGAGCCCTTTCCCCCAGAAAGCTGATACAAAGTCACTCGCATAGCGGATCTTAGCACTGTTGCAGGTAGGGAACAACATTGCCGCAATCGCGCGCTCAACCCCCGGGCCACGCCCACTTCCTGAGGCCACGCCCACTCAATCCTAGCCTTCATAAGTCGCGCTGACTCCCTAGCGCGCCAAAATTACCGAACCACTCCTGAGGCGGAAGCCGGGAGAGTCTGCTCGCTGTTTGTGTTTAAAATATATTTGCATTTTCTGTGTTTCTAAAACCACGTTTCACTCACCCTTGAGCACTTTCCCCCAGAAAGCTGATACAAAGTCCTTCGCACAGCGGATCTTAGCGCTGTTGTAGGTAGGGAACAACATCGCCGCAATCGCGTGCTCAACCCCCGGGCCACGCCCACTTCCTGAGGCCTCGCCCACTCAATCCTAGCCTTCATAAGTCGCGCTGACTCACTAGCGCGCCAAAATTACCGAACCACTCCTGAGGCGAAAGCTGGGAGAGTCTGCTCGCTGTTTGTGTTTAAAATTACATTTGCATTTTCTGTGTTTTTAAAACCACATTTCACTCACCCTTGAGCACTTTCCCCCAGAAAGCTGATACAAAGTCCCTCGCACAGCGGATCTTAGTGCTGTTGCAGGTAGGGAACAACATCGCCGCAATCGCACGCTCAACCCCCGGGCCACGCCCACTACCTGAGGCCACGCCCACTCAATCCTAGCCTTCATAAGTCGCGCTGACTCACTAGCGCGCCAAAATTACCGAACTACTCCTGAGGCGGAAGCCGGGAGAGTCTGCTTGCTGTTTGTGTTTAAAATTATATTTGCATTTTCTGTGTTTTTAAAACCACGTTTCACTCACCCTTGAGCACTTTACCCCAGAAAGCTGATACAAAGTCCCTCGCACAGCGGATCTTAGCGCTGTTGCAGGTAGGGAACAACATCGCCGCAATCGCGCGCTCAACCCCTGGGCCACGCCCACTTCCTGAGGCCACGCCTCTCTCCTCCCTATATCAATGTGCATTTACCGGACGCGCAGCGGACGAGCACAGCGGGCGCGCCGTCAGCGCGCCGAAGGCGCGCCAAAGGAAAGCCCGTCTGCGCCCGTCCGCACCAGGCCGGGCCCAGGGCCCGAAACCCCAGGAGGCTACACCACAATACCTAGGGTTTATACGCCTGAACTACTACTCTCCATGCGACACCCTATCAAACAAAAATGTGAGCTCCTACCAAATGATAGGCACAATTCCATCTCGTGTACGTCCTGCAAATTCCAACTTGATGTTCCTCAGCTCTGTCGGCCCACTGTCGCAAACCGTAAGCCGGCACACACGTGGCTTCTAGGAAGCCTGAACTGTAGACCCCTCAGCAAAAATAAAAGAAACATATTCGACCTCTTTTCCGACAACTCTCTGGACGCCCTATTTCTCACGGAGACGTGGCTGCACGCCAGCTCAGGCCCAGACATAGCGGAAGCCCTCCCTTCTACTTATGCCATAGCCAGAATAGACCGAGCCATTGGTGTTGGGGGTGGCATAGCTGTTATCTTCAAAAAATCGGTGCAATGTACCCTGGAACCAGTCTCCTTGAATGCCTGTGAGATGGCCCTATTTAAACTTCAACTACACCCGAACTTTACCTTCACGGGTCTCCTGATTTACCGACCACCCGGCCCTCCTCAACCCTGGGCAACCCAACTAGTGGACTGGGTCGCCTCGGTCCGGATAAACTACAGCAATATGTCCATCTTAGGCGACCTAAATATACATTTTGACGACCAGCTAAATAAACCAGGGTCAAACCTAATCCACGATCTTGCTGCCATGAATCTCACTTTGTGGAACTCGGGGGCCACACACAAAAGAGGACACTTTCTGGACCCTATTTTTTCCAGTCTTCCACTGTCACTCTGCCACCCAGCCTTGCCCCTACACTGGTCTGATCATTTCCTTATAAATTTCAGCGTGTCTGACCACATAAACTCCTGTCCCTCCAGCAGGACAGGACAGTCCGGCAACAGAAACTGGAAGAAACTGGACATAAACCACCTTATGTCCGTCCTAGACTCGGCACCCCTGGATGATTTATTTGACACCAAGGACATAGACATTGTAGCTACTAAAATTAATAAATGGCTATTAGGAGCCTTAGACACCTGCCTTCCCTTGACTCGTAAAAAAATCACAAACCATAACCCTCCTGCATAATGGTACAACGTGGAACTGAAGGCAGCGAAATCCAAGTGTAAACGCCTGGAACGACTCTGGAGGACAGACTACTCTCCTACAGCCTGCCTGACCTACCGAAACGAACTCAAGCTCTATCATAAAGCTTGCTCCATGGCAAGAACCAACTACGTGGCGAAAGCAATCTCAGAAGCCACAAACAAATCCAAAACTCTTTTTAATCTCGTAAAAGAATTAGCGGGCTCAAATACATCAGCCAAACCCCCTCCATTGAATAATGCCCAATGTGAAGAATTGGCGCAGTTCTTTACTAAAAAGATTGAGACCATCTACCAGGACATTGTAAAACAGCACCAGATACAAGAAGAAACTGTCCTGGACCTCGATCCAAAGGGGGAGGCCATTTCCCCTGCGCAAAACCCACCCTACGTGCCATTAACATTCTGGCCCGAGATAAATGTTCAGGGTCTTCGAGTCATCTTAGGTAAAGTAAAATCTGGCTCTCCTAGCGACCCCCTCCCAATCTCTGTACTGAGACTCCTGGACCCTGCCAAACTTTGAATTTGTCCCTCTCCACAGCAAAGGTCCCAGCCTTGTGGAAACATGCCAAGGTGTCACTACTTCTCAAGAAACCATCGGCGGATCCGAAAGTGCTGGCCAATTTCCGTCCTATATCCCTCCTACCTGCATTCTCCAAAATCTTGGAGAAACACGTCCACGGACACCTTGCCAGTTTCACGGAGGTAAACAACATACTTCACCCCTCCCAATCGGGTTTCCGCCCGGCTTTTCCACTGAGACGACACTGCTCGGGGTCATGGAAAATCTCCGCCTCCTAGTCGATAGAGGTGATTCCGCTGCGCTGATTTTACTCGACCTCAGCGCAGCGTTCGACACCATCTCTCACCACATTTTGTTAAAATCGCTCTCCACCATGGGAATTAGGGGCAAAGCACTGGACTGGATATCATCTTTTCTGACGCTCAGGACGTTTCAAGTCACCTCTAGTACCGTGGCCTCAAATGTCCACCAATCCCCCTATGGTGTCCCTCAGGGATCGGTACTGAGCCCCCTGCTTTTTAACTTATACGTTACCCCGCTAGCTCAGATCGCCGAAGCAGCAGGCCTCAACATGTTCACTTACGCCGACGATTCTCAAATTGTATTTTTACTCTCCAACGGAGACCACGACTCCTCCTCCCTCCTGCAGTCTGGCCTTAGGAGCATTGCCACTGGATGAGAGAAAACATGCTCAAAATTAACGGCAGCAAAACGGAGGTCCTAATACTGGGCCCTAATCACAACCTCTGGAACCCAAGACATTGGCCAACTGAAATGGGCTCCCTACCCATCCCGTCACAAAAAGTACGAAACCTAGGCATCATCATCGACAACAGCCTTACTATGGAACCCCAAGTCACCAATCTGACATCCACCTGCTTCACCATCCTGAGGTGGCTCAGGAAAATTATATGGATGTTACCAGATGACACTCAACAATCAGTGGTCAACGCATTAATCACCTCCCGCTTGGACTACGGTAACGTCCTCTACCTAGGGGCTTCTAAAGCAGTCATGCGACGCCTTCAACTGGTGCAGAACGCCGCAGCTAGACTGCTTTGCAAGTGCCACAGGAGGGAACATATGTCCGGTCACCTTAAAACGCTCCACTGGCTACGAATTGAAAATAGGGTTAAATTCAAAACCCTTAGCCTAATGCACAAAATCAAATGGGGCAATGCACCTAGATACCTGCAAGCCCTCGTTCAAGCCTACACGCCGGCTCGCTGCCTGCGATCCTCATCTCAAGGCCTTTTTTCAGTTCCCAGAATACGTCTAGTGAGGATGGGGGGTAGATCTTTCTCCATTCTGGGCCCCAAGCTCTGGAATTCCCTTCCGCAACACCTACGCCAGGAAACCCACTATACCCACTTCCGCAAAGCCATCAAGACCTGGCTTTTCAACCAGTAATTTGCTCATGCCTCTCCCCTGAGTCTCTCGCTCCTGCTTTTGTGGTCTAGTATTCTCTTAGCGCCGGGAAACCCTTATCGGGTAGCTGTCGCGCTCTATAAACCCAACAAATAAATAAAATAAATAAATAAAGCATATAGACCTAATCCAGGCAATGCACCGAAGTTTCACAAGCATGCCAATCGCCTGACCAAAGCAATAGGCTATGTCCAAGTCACAACATAGTACTGACTGCTGCAACACATCTATCCTGAATAGCTTGTGTTCGCCGACAGAGTTTGGGCCACTGTTTCCCGCAGGGCATCATTATATTTGGGAGCATTGACATTCTGACCCTTCAGGATTTAGCTATGTGCGAAAAAAATCGCCAGTTTTATAACAAGCCTGCACTTTTCATAAAAATGCCAGTGAATGCAACCTCGTCCTTGCATTGATCCAACGCTCGCCAAGCCAGGTGTTCCCTGGACCGGAAACAAGCAACTGGGACCGGTTTCGGGGTAACACCCCATATCAGCCAGGCTAGCTTGAATCCCAGGATGCTTGTTTCCGGTCCAGTTGAGACCTGACTTGGCAGTTCGGTCTGGACTGTTCCCATGAGGCACATGGTCAAGACTGGTTTGCATATGGCTGGGCCTGAACTATGGTGGCGAAATGAGCTAAAGAACGATGATGGATTCAACCCAGATCTGTGACTGGGGGTGAGTTTCTGAAAAGTTTCAGCCGTCTGTCCATCATCTCCTTGTGTTTGCTTTGTTTGCCGTAAGTTGGCAGGGTACGCCGAGACATGGGGCCCATTGCTTACTTTGCCACTGGATTCAAGCGAGCCTGGTTGATGCGGGGTGTTACCCTGAAACTGGTCCCAGGATGCTTGTATCTGGAAGAGACTATTAGTTATAAATTCCTTACCTTAAAATTACCCCCAGGTTTCAGACTGGATCCAGAGAATTTTTTTCTTAGCAGTACCCCTGCGCTTCGGTAGGTGGCGTCGGTCGACTCCGTGTACTGTGTCGTAGGCGCCGGGATGACATCGCAGTGTCTACTTAAGATGCCCCACCTGCACGCTGACGTCAGTTCTTTTAGACCATTTCTGATGGTGAAAGCCAGGACGCAGTTAAAGTTCCATAGTTTCGCTGTTAGTGAGGCAAAGGGTCACCCACCACTCCTGGAACTACGAACGCTGAGGGTATTCAAGGGCTTTAGTGAATTGGACCTCAGGATCTGCCCTGACAATAGATCCTGAGTCTTCGTCTCAGATACTGCGGACCTTTCTGCTCCAGGGCTCTGTAGGCGAAGATTAATGCCTTGAATTTGTTAGGCAAAACAAGGGTACCCTGTTAAGCGAACCTGGGGTTGTAATGTATATAAAAGGAACAATGGTTCAGGGATGGCCTAATTAGGTCCAAAGATGCAAAGAAAAAGTTATTTTATCTAGATATTGAATAAATTAGGGAGCACAGTATGTAGGACAACATGTGTACTTTTAATCATTATGGTTGCCAGTTGGCATTACACAGGTACGTTCAGGTGCTCACATGAGTGAAAAAAATGCGTAACGTGACTAAGTGAGAGTGAAGATACACTAAATATCACAAAGACAACAACAAGAAATCCCCAACGATATATAAAATAGGGGGATTTTCATTGGGGGGTTGACGGCGTTTCAATCTTTACTTAGTCAAGATCATCATCAGGACAGGGTGAGCAGTCCGAAACTGGAGAAAAAAATTGTTTATGTTAGCACTGTGCCCTACTGGACACTTAATTAATACAGTGCCTTTGTGCTCCCAGAGTAATAACAGATGGCATGCTTTTAGTTTAGTTCACAGTTTTTTGCATAAAACATCCCAAGTGCGGGAAGGGATTAGAGCTAATGCGTGCCTAAGTAATTGGGGTAATGATACCAGGGTGACCTTTACATTACATGCTGTGTCGCATACCTACACTTACTAATTAAGGGAGCAGGTAAAGGAAGAGGAGGAGTGTCTGGCGCACTCTATGTAGGTTCAGTCTCTTCGAAGCCTGGTTAATGTAGCACTCGAGTATGGAAGGATCTGGGGCGAGTAAGGCAAAACATCAAAAATCAAACCCAATTGTCCATAAATAGGGATTCTAGTCTGGGTCTTAGCGGTACATAGTGGCTTCTTACTTGCAACTCAGTTGGAGTAGAGGGTCCTCTACATCAATTAATGTTTCCAGGTGAGTATTTAGAGGTCATAGTCTACAAGAGATTAATCAAACAATATAGAACACGGTACTAATTTATGAAAGGCTGTAAATTACAGTTAAAATTTTGAGCCATGCTTACTTGAGTATACTTTGCAGAGTATACCCATATTTAAAGAGGGTTTTGGGGAATTGTTCAAGTCGAGCCCTAAAAACAAGTTATAGATATTTTCAATTAAGATATCCTCGTTGGTACACCCTTCTTTAGGTCCTCTAACATTTTTATGGTTACATAAAACACTATCCGCCTTGGGGGGCTGACCGTTAGTGAAAGCGTGGGCTCAAATAGGGCATAAGCGTAATTACCAATACAGTCTCTGATTCACGTCTGAGATCTGGATCTGTGATTAAAGTGGCGGGAATTACAAGGAGGTCATGTACAAGCAGCAGGGTCTGCGGGGCAGGCAGGGACTCTTACTAAATCGTCGTGTTCTGGGCCGGGGATAGATTCCTGCTCCACGCGGCAGTCGCGCTGAATGCTGTTGCTGCATCAGTGGGCGGGGGAGAGGGGCCCAAGGTAATAATGGCTTCCGGGCGCATTTGATCCTACGCGCCTGCATAAGAAGTTATGATCACGTCGCTGTAGCGACTGCTAAAACGCGCCTGCGTGTTGGAGGTGCATGCGTAAGATGCAGGAGAGACACTACCCATTTGCGCATGGCTAATGGTTCCCTCGTTTCCAGGATGACATGTCTAATCATTAATGCTATGAGTTCAGTATACTTACTTACATTTCGGGCTTGGGAATAGCCCTTATTACGTGCCGTAATTCTACTTTAGCGTTGACATTTAAATTCAATTGCGGACTTAAAATGAGCCCCTAATCAATAAGGTATTTAATCTGGCAATACATATTTTGGGATCAGTAGGTAATAGCTAGCTAGTATTTCCTGCAACCCCTTGTTGGTTATTAAAAATTACAAGTTACAACAGGGTATACGTGCTAATAATTATAATGTGCATATTTTCAACAATAGGGCTTGAGAGTAGCCCTTTAACGCTCAGTTGTGCTTAGTCAGGTATCCAAAGTATGTGCTGATATTTACAGTGCGCATGATGAGCCTAAGGGTTCCATAGGTAAGGCAAGTGTAGATATACAGAATTAGCCCCCTAGCTGTAAGGATACATTGGCTACAGTGCACATTCAGTCTAGGAAAAGTACAAACACATAAGGGATGCGTAGCGAATTCCAGCACCGCTTTGTAAGTTTTGAGATTTCTTGATATGTAGATATGGTTAACACAAAAAGTAACATTAGTCATTTCTGTACAAGGTTAGCATAGTGGGTGACAAAAGGCTCATCAGTTTAGACCTATGAGGAGGACAACTGGTTCAAGGGACCTTGGTGGCATGGTATCAAACACAGGTATTCCACTCATCAAGAGTGTTCAGTCCTTTTTCAATTGTCTTGCAGTTATAGATCCATTTGCATTCTAGATGATTGAGTATGGATTGTTGGTTACCGCCACTTGTGCTGGGTACCAGGCTGTCTATCACCTGCCAGGTGAAATCTGTTTCTGAATGTCCCTGGGCCAAAAGATGTTCCACCATTGGCGCCGTGAGTACTTTACAATGGATCTGGCTTCTGTTTTGTGAGATTCAGGTCTTGATCTGCTGTGTAGTCCGACCGATGTAGTATAGTTGGCACGGACACTTGATGCAGTAGATTACATTTTTGAAATTGTAGTTGGTAAATGACTTAAGAACATGCTTACAGTTATCATATTCAAAAACATTTGTGTTGTTTCTGGAGTCGCAAGCCATGCAGAGATTACATTTGTAGTGTCCAACGATTGGTGGCAGATTGAAACAAGCCGCAATAGTGTTATTTTTTCTGACTGGGATGGACACCCCAACCAAGTGATCTTTAAGCTTGTGCCCTCTTTTAAAAGAGAAAAAGGGGGTTCCTGTACTTAGTTCGAGTGGGTCCAGTACAGACCAATGTTTTCTCACTAGTTTCGTCAGTTTATTGCTCACTGTGCTGAAAGTGGTGACACAGGTGATCCTAGTTAGTTACTTCTTATCACGTAGTTGGAGTAGGTGTTCCCGGTGGGCATACCACACTCTTTTCATATCGCGTTTCACCAGTTTCCTGGGGTAGCCCCTGGATGTTAATTTCTTAAAGAGGATCTCTGCCTCATGAAAAAAGTTTTCCTTGAATTTGCAGTTGCGCCTGATCCTCAGAAATTGCCCACATGGAAGGCCATCTCTGGCTTCCCTGGGGTGCGCACTGTGGTATTCATATTCAAGCAGGGTGTTACGTTTGGTGGGCTTTCTGAATAAAGTAGTGTATAACTGGCCATCCCAGCACTTGATAGTTACATCCAGATAGTCTACCTGGTGTGCATCATAGCTGAATGTGAATTTTAGGTCCGGCTGGCTTATGTTGAGCCAAGCACAGAACTCTTTTAATGCATTCTGGTCACCGCCCCAAATCATGAGGACATCGTCTATGTACCTGCGCCAACGACGGGTCTTGTCAACGTGTGGATTCGTGTCATTGAGAATGATGTTGGATTCCAAGTCATCCACAAACAGAATAGCAAAGATTGCAGCAAAAATTGCCCCCATTGAAGTGCCTTTGCACTGTCGGAAGTATGTGTCTTTAAACAGGAAGTAGTTCCTACTGAGTGCAATCTCAAGCAGACTAGTTATAAATTCAGTGGGTACGTGATGGGGCACTGGACGGTTATTTAGATGTTTCTTGATTACATCTATATCCTTTTGTTGTGGAATGTTTGGATACAGGGACTCTATGTCAAGAGTGGCAAGGAGTTCTGTGTTTGGAGTGAAGGCTTGTGATTCAATCAGATTGATAAGGTGGGTGGTGTCTTTGACGTAGGTCATAGTGTCACCAACAAGGTCCTTTACGGAAAAAAAACATATTTCCATAGGGTTTCCAGAATGGAGCCACAGCTTGACAGGATGGGCCTTCCTGGGGGTTCCTCTGCATCTTTATGCACTTTGGGTAGAGTATACTATACCGGGGTGCATGGCTCCTTGTTATTGAGGAACAGGAATTCATTTTCACTAATGACTCCATTTTCCAGACCCTCTTGGGTGATCCGGAGAATGTCTTCACTGATCTTTTTCACTGGGCTGCTGTTCAGACGTTCGTAGTGCAAGGTGTTATTTACTTGTGATATAATTGAATTTGATATGCCTAATGACCGGTAACCAGTGCAGCAACAAAGATGACCAGAAACGGACTGATGCATTTGCAGTAAGTAGGTTGGTGAGCCCAGATTTAGAATATTCACATTGAGGTAACCAGGGCATGAAGAATGGTCTTCTGTGGCACCACCAGAACCAGATGCAATATCCTCCTGAGGGAGTTCAAGGTAGCAAAGCAGCTAGCCGAGACGGCTTTCACGTGCAGTTCAAAAGAGAAGGTGGGGTCAAATTTGACCTTATATTTTGAAGGGAGTGGCCCAACCATCCAAGGGACTGGGTATCAACACAACAGTGTAAAATAATCCATCCCCTGGGCTTACTATCACAAACACTCATCTAAGTTCGCACCCTTATACAACCACATCAAAGTTAAAGTAAAAACTCTTCCCTCATTCCACAGACACACCCATTGCAAATGTGACTCCAAAATTATCAAAATGGTATCAAAATGTATTTCGTTATTAATACAAATTAAAAACACAATAGATAAACAATACAATTCACGTGAGTGGTTAAAAAACTTTGTTAAAAAAACTTTTCCCAAAGAAGGGTTTGAACCCTGGTTTCTCACACAAGAGGGGCCACCAATTGAGTGAATTGGGGGGCTTTTTAGAGCTAAAGAGAAGAATTAAATTTTTTTTGTATTTCAGTTTAGGGAAGCTCTCACCTATCCAATTGCCCACTGCTTTCAGGCAATTCTTAGAAGAACTGAAGGCATCAGAAGCCTCATCCTGGTGGGACAGAAGGTGCTGAGCGTCATAAGCACAGGAAATCACTTTCAAGCCCCAGGCTTCGACAAAGTTAGCCAGGGCCCCAAATACACATTGAAAAGAGTGAGGGACAGCCCTGAGGGAATCCATATTTAAGGGTCTTTGGACCCGAAGTAAAATGAGCAAGGAAAACAGCCTTAGATCTGTCCTCAAGATATGATTTAAGCCAAGACAGAGCTTTCCCTTGAGTTCTAATCTTCAACAGCCTTTGCCGCAGGATAGAATGCGAGACCATGTCAAACGCTGATGAGAAATCCAATTCTACAACCGTAGCCGATGCACCCTGAACCATATTAGACTTGATAAATTCAGCGACCTCCAGTTAGGCCAACTCTGTACTGTACCCTGTACACTGCGTATCATGGAAAAGGGAGTTTGATTCCAGAAAAAGGGAAAGCTGTCTATTAGCCACCTTTTCCAGCGTTTTGGCTACTGTGGGAAGAATTGAAAGTGGTCTGAATTTCCTAAGAGTTTTGGGGTCAGCATTAGTTTTGTTAACAGTGGTACCAGGAGGGACTGTTTTCACCCCTTCAGAAGAACAGCAGACTTCCTTGAAGCATTCAGCAGTTTGTTCAAAATGTGATTAACAAACAGCAAAGCTGATTCCAGGATTTCAGGGAGGCAACAGTATCGGGGCAAGCCAAACTTGCAGATGGAAGAACATATAGGTCTAGAGCTTTCATATATTACTTAATCAGGTTGTCACCCTATTTAGGGACTCACATTTGTGAGAGAAGAGTGACACAGGGCCCGATTCACAGAACTAACTTAATTTTGGGAGTTTTTAGGGACCAGTTAAAGGTGAATTTCTAAATTACCTTTCTTGCTGATTATGGACGACACACATGTCCTAATCAGATCTGTTAGATCGATCCAAATCTTTTAAGAGGGGTAAGCGCTTTAATCCTTTGGGCTCGATTCACAGAACTAACTTAAGACAAAATCCTAAACTTACTACTTTTGGTATTCACAGAACGTACTTACTGCTTTTGGTAGGATAGAGCCATGTCTTCAACTTCTTCCTGAACTGCAGCAAGTTCTCCATCTGCCTGAGTTCAGTTGGGAGTTTATTCCAGGCCAGTGCCGCTGCAATACTAAAGGCCCTTCCTACTGATTTAGCTCTTTTAAATCTAGACACTTTTACCAGCTTAGCTGATGAGGAGCGGACGATGCGCTAGGCAGCGTACTTTAAAACGGCTGCTTAGAAACATGTTGTGTTTGGTATCAAACTGTAGTGTAGTTCCTATTATCCCAATAGGCTCTGCACATTGGAATAATACCTCCAATAGTATAGACCTAGACCAGACGTTAACTAGGTCTTTTACTGTCGATATTAGACTTAAAGTTTTGGGTTTGCCAGCTAGCTCAGAGTTCACTAGAAACTTTCTCGAATAGACAAGGAGGAGTTGAACCTCCCTGGATAGACAAGAAGGGATTTAATTTCTGACAACTTTGCTCTCCCCTAATCAAGAGTGTATCTCTAGAGTCGTGTGAAAACAAAAGACAACTTATTTTACTCAGTCAGTACGTGCATTCTTAGTTTCACCAGATTGTAGAGAAAAGGAAGAGACGTGCGTGTTCAATAAAAGATGTTATTTATTGATCAGTCTCTTTTCTCGTACAAGAGAAATTAATCGATATTATTGCAATACTTATGGTTAAGTAAAGTGCATACAATAAAAGCAGAAGTATAAAATAATACTGTAAAAACATTGATATGGTTTCTAAGCCATACGTTATTTAAAATGGACAGAATAGATACATACACATATACATTTAACTAATCGTACTCAACTGGTGCTTCTAACCACGCCTACCCCGGTGTACCTGACCTAAGCCTAATACGTGGGCGGGGATGGAAAGTAGTAGTTTACGTTAAGTTTGTTTTGCCAAGTGACTGATTCAAGAATTCTCTGCAAGGGGTTATTCAGTTCCGTACCTTGAATCTAGGATGATTGAGGGATGGTATCTCTCATCTTTGGTCTCGATATTCCAGGCTGCCTGCAAGGGCTGCTCGGAAGCGCCGGAGCTGGATTTCTCGGCAGGAGAAAGGCAGCGTCTCGTTCTCAGCGCGTCAGGAAGGCGGGGCAGCTAGTGGGCTTCGCTCTCTGCTGGGCTTCGGGAAGTCTCGCTGCTCCGATCTCGTCACCACCGCGTGTGTTTGCTTAAGGCAATATCGGTAATATTTATACCTGTAAGGTGCCGAGATTGACGTAAGGATGGACATAGATACGTCAATAAGGATGTCATACGAGCTGGTCGTTAGCGCATTCTTTTACTGAAGTTCTCGGTGGAATCAAAACAATGGCCGCAGGGTTTTTCCCAGGTTGTCATAGGTTTGATTTGTTTTGAGAACTCCGTATGCCTTATCAGGGGCTGGAGGAATATTGCTTGCCTAATTAGATGGCAAGCGTTATGACCTAATCAGATAACGCGCTCCTGTGCCGTGGTCTGGCGTAATCAGATAACGGTTTCTGCATCATGGGATGGCTGCTAGTTAACTCGTTAACCAGAATAGGGTCAGGAATAGGGGGATCGATACAGAACCTATAGGAATACATCACACCCACTCCACGCTAACTATGGCCATATTTACGAATCTAGGCATAGTAAAACATACTGTAGAGTATCGTGTATACCTTACCACCCCAAAATACACATAATGCATTTTGAAATTATGTAACATACGGGAAAAAAATAGTCATATGTACTATATGCACTCAAGCAGTAGAATAATGCTAAAATAATCACGCATATGTATACATTATTAGTAATTGAATATTAGAATTACACATGAAATGGCTCTTAATACAGAAGAAAAGTTCGAGACCACTTCATCACAGTTCAAAAATATTTATAAACATACCAGCGGGCAGCTAATGTCTATGAAGTTTCTAAAAATAGAAATTAGTTCTCTAAGAATAGTTCTTACTTTAAGCAGAAGAAAAGTGTCTCGTAAAATGTAACAAAAATATTTTGGGGCTGCTAAAAAATTGCTGTCCGTGAACTGGAGGAAAAGTCGATCTTGCTACTTTATTATTAAAGTTGAAAGCCAAATTCAAGGTGTCGGGAACGCCGTGTGCTAGCTTGTTCAAGAGTCATTATTTCTGCTCTGGTGAGAACATCATATCGTTGAGACTGCTGAAAAAGCTGTCAACAGCTTCCTGTGAGAGTTCCACTAACTCAGAAAAGGATGTAACCATGCATTCATGTGCATGATTGTCTCCATTGACGTTTTGATTAGTATTGCTGACAGAAGGTTGTACCTGATCGATGCTGCTTTCATCTTGATCTTCACTACCCCTTAATCGTAGTGGTGAAGTTTCCACGAATGCCGTCATCAGGATTGGCAGCCGTTGAGGGCAGCACAATGCATGAGCCTTTACCGGACCCAGCAATGTGTCTGCATCCATTGGCGCATCCGATTGTAGCGTCAGACAGGTGTCCAACACGCATTCTTCTCCGCACAGCATGCACCTTAATACAGGTAAAACACATCTTTGCCATATCGGCCGAAATGAAAGAAACCAAGTCATGTTCAGGTCTCTAAGCCGGGTTAGTCCCAGGATTTTTGATATCCGGTCCCGGTATCCAATGGCTCGGATTGTTTCTTCCCTTGTCGCAGGTGTTTTGTCTGTGACATGGTTTGCCATAACGAAATATAAGGACTAAGAATAGGATTCCTGCAATTAGTCCCAAAATGAGGGGAACTCCTCCAAAAATCGAATGGACGAAGTCTGGAAAAATACCCAGTATGGCTTTGAATGGTGTTAATGCCATCGAAAATACTGTCTTAAATACATTTGAGACTCCACTGGTATCAGAAATATTTAAGATTTCATTCAGGATTTCTGCGAAATGTATGGGGGAATTAGTTGATAACAATGAGTGAATCTCTGCAGTTGTCCTTGCGACTAGGAGATCATACGTTTCTTTTGATGACGTGAGCCTGGTCGGCGTCTGAAGAAGCACTGTTTTCATTCTGCTTAAAGTATCAACTCGAATAGAAGTAATTTTCAAGTTAGGCCATGCCCTTGCCTCCCTGTCTGGAAATGAGCTGGGGAACAATAAGCGTCCACAGCACATGACCTTCGCAGTCGTACTGATGAGATAAGGAACCCCGGGCTGTAGACTACAACATCTGCGATCCACAATTAGAATGTAACTCCCGTTATAGAGTCTTTTAAAGAATGGTTCTATCTCTGTTGCAGGTGTGCCTAGCTGGTGACATGAAAGGTTATTTGAGTTCCCTTCACAGGCTCCATGCAAACTAATTCCATTACACAGAAGTGTACCGCTTAGTGACATCGCACAATTATTGCCACTAAGAAACACTTTCTGTCCTTTATTACTGACACATGCATGTGAATAGGGCAAGTTCCATGTTGTCTTAATGTACCCTTTTCCCAATTTTTCGTACATGCCAGCCTGTATATATTTTTGGCAGCATTGAAACCTGAAAGTAGATATCGGAATATTAATTATCCCATGTATTATCCATTCAATGACAGGTCGTTCTGACATTGTCAATGGTAATCTCTCGAGTTTCTCAATGCTCAGGATTGTATAATCAGCACCCTTCTGTGCCATACTGATCTGTTTATCAGTAAGGTTAAAGATATGGAATAGTGACGTTGTGTTGATTAAACGCCAAGGCACATAGCCTGAACGCAGATTTTGTAACGTCCAGCCAAGCTGTACAATAGAACGCAATTGAGACTGACCGTGTTGTAACAACAGTAAGTCTTGCGATATTATGTCGATTGCTGATGACACAATGCTGTCCAATGAAAAGATTCTGGAGGACAGAGTCATTAACCCATTGTCCACTACAGAAAGCGATTTTTCCAAATTAATACGGTCAATTTCCCGTATACTTTCTGCTGTCTCAATTTGAGTTATCTTCCAGGCCTCGTTGTAAGCTGCATATATAGAGGCTGCTATGAAGCATTTTTGACGCTGTTTGCGTGGTCCCATAATGAAATCACGCAAGTCAGCACCATCAGTAAGTAAAGTTAGGTGTTGCTTAATTTCTGTCAGTGTGGAAGTTTTTAGCCATTGAAGGCAGAGTTTGCCCACACTGTAGGTGGTGATTATCCCTGGGTGTTGTCTTTGGGAATATCTAGGGTCTGGCCTGGTCAATTTGAACCCCTGTGTTTTGTTCAGGAATCTGTCTTGACAGTTATTAGTATCTGTGGGCCAGATCAACCATTGTTTCCAATCAGGATTTGTTCTGTTTTGGTTTAATACATAGTTTACGTCTATCTCTTCATCTGCAGAGTTATTGCTGTTCATTGTTGGTTTTGGAATAGACGGTTTATTTAAGTCTTTGATTTTGGCTAATCCAAGACAGGTAGTTTGTTGAATAGTTTCATTCAAGAATATAATTTGTTCTGGGATCATGCAGGCTCTAAACAATGATTCTATACCTTGTACTTGCCATACTTTTGTACCCCAAACACTTTTCACTTCAACATTTTTGTCCCAATAATCAAAACCAAATGCCTTCATTTGTTCAAAAAATGAGTCCGAATATATCAATTTTGTGTTTGTAAGCATGGTTTTTGTTCCTGTCTTATTTGACAATTTGAAATAAAATGTTTCAGCATTACTTGTGTTGAACCCTGAAAAGTATGAATATTTGTCATAAAAGGTTCTTGAGCTTCCTTTTGGAGGGGTTGCACAATGTTCCCATTGATTATAATTTAAAACATTTCTAGGTTGTGCTGATTTATGTAAAAAATGGTTACCATAGTGGTTGTAGCAGTACATACTATCATAATTAGATGAACCCTGCAAATAATCATGTTTGGTAAATTTAGCAGACATCACTAGATCAGACATCATGTAATTAATACTTTCAAAGTCCCAATCATCAGCAAATGAGTTTGGTTTTACAAAGTCACTCAACGAGATCTTGATTTGGTGTGGATATTTGAGGATTTCGACCGGACCATAAATTTCATAGTCAGTATTGTCCCATGCTACCCCACCCGGTATAGGATTGGCTGTGAAATTGACTGAAGAAAGTTCTCTTTTCTTTACGTGTGAAGACGTGTGTGGCTTGAGGATCAAGTTGATTTTCTGGCTTGCTGTGTCCATTTTAGCATATTTTCCCTCAATGAAGCGTCCCAAACATAGTATCATGATGAGCCAAAGTATCAGGATAAATACACCAAAGGACACCCAAAATTCAATCCATGGAGAAATCAGATATGTTTCTTTCAGCTGTTTCCATATTTCCTTAGCTTTATTTTTAAAAGTTTTTGTTGATGGCTGTGTCTTTGATTCACTTAGATCTTCAGAAGAATCTTCAAAGTTGATGAAGTAGCCGGATGCCGTTCTGTCTATTGTTCCAATTGCATCAGGATTACTGTTTCTTGCAGCTTCAGCATATTCATTTGTTACTTCATTGTAGGTTGGTGTGTCTCTACTAAATGTTTTTATTTGGGTTTTCAGAGGTGTGAGTTCCATTGCATTGTTGCATAGTCCTTGTTGTTGTTCTGTAGGCGTTTCGAATGTGATTAGCCTTTTAGTTAGCACCTCTGTACTTGTAGCAAACTTCGGTGTTCTACTACTTATCGGGAGTCCACTTGGCCTACTGTTTGTTATCGGCCACAGGATTGTGGTTTTACCAGGTCGATGGATACAACTCGGTTCTCCTTTTTACCAGCAAGCGGCGGTAGTACAACTGATCTTGTCCCGTTGATGGACAAGACAGGAACTGCTTTTCTGTAAGAAGGCCCAAATTCCTTCTTTACCGCGATCTTTTCTCTGACTAGATCCCCGATTTTTGGAATCCAGACAGGTCTTGCTGGGACAGGTGGTGGTTCTTCAGTGGTTGTTGGCTGCTGTTTCAACTTTATGTTGCTCAGGTCTTTTCTTGTTTCGTTTAAGTCCTGTAAAATAGCCAAACGATCTTTGATATCAAAGCTTTTTTCTTTTACCACTGAAGTCTGACTGTCAAGATCTAAGACTAACATCCTAGTTCCAAACAGTAATTCGTACGGACTGAATCCCCTCAGAGAATTTCTTGGCAAGTTGTTTAGACTACGTTGGACACTTATTAGATGTTTGACCCACCCAGCTCCCGAACCTAATACCTTTGCTGTTATAGATTGCTTTATGTCACGGTTTTTTCTTTCAACAATTCCATTTCCCTCGGGATGAAATGGACAAGAATACCGCAATGCAACGCCCATGCTGGCCATGGCCTCCTTATAAGCTCTAGAGCTAAAAGCAGGACCCTGGTCCGAATGCAGCATGCCAATTGCGTATGTGCCGATAAAGACTCGCAAATCTTTTATAACAGTTCTGGCGTCAGCCGTTCGCTGGGGCCACATCCATATGAATCTCGTGCATGAATCCACTGCGACCAAGATATATTTATAGTTACCATCCCTTTGTAAGGGACCACAGTGGTCCAGGTAAACACAGGCTAATGGTTTATCCGAGATTAGAAGGGGCGTCTGTGCTGGTCGTCTCACTGTTGATACTTTCATTTTTTGACATATTTCACATTCTAGAACATAGTTCCTGGTTTGTCTTCTCATTTGTGGCCACCAGTATCTCTGTTTTAATAACGATACTGTGGCTGAGACGCCAGCATGTACAGAAGCAAGTCCTTCGTGTGCCGCTATGATGAGTCCTAACCTATGTTCCATGTTTGGAATTACTCTATCCCCCACTCCAGGGATTCGAGCAAATGGAACATTATTTGCATTAGTTATGTATGAGTACTTTACTGGAAAGCCTTTCGGGAGTGTTTCTATCGCATCTTTTACTGTAGCGCTGACAGCTTGTAATATATCGCTGTCTATTTTTGTTTTTGACCGAGTGATGGCAGCTACGGAAGCCGTTTGCACAGCTGCCTTCGCGGCCTCATCAGCTAATGAATTCCCTGCAACGTGAACGCCATCACGTTGATGACTCAGTGTATGTATCACGTGAGTCTTTGGTAGTTCCTTTTGTAAAAGAACTACTTGTTCCCAAAGCATTTTATGCTTGATTGTGCCTCCTTTTGCATCCTTAAAACCATTCTGAAGCCAGATCTGCAAGTATTCATTGTAAGACTGAACGCAATAATACGAATCACACACTATGAGTGTGGGGAATTCTCGATCGGTATTTTCAAGCGCCATCTTGAATGCTAGTAGTTCTGCTCGCTGAGCTGTACAATCTCCTAGAGATTGTGTTTTAGTGACCGCTGGTTTGAATTTCCCATCGTGCCAGCGACCTTTTACAATCGCACACGCAGCACTGTAAGCTTGTTTACCTCCTACTGCGGGTTGTGCTGATCCGTCTGTATATATTATACAGCCGTAATGTTCTAGAGGCAGAATTTCGGTCGGCGGACATTCGAATTCGTATTGGAGAAACTCTTGTGTTTTTAAGTTAGGATCAAATTTGTATGCCACGTCTGTTGCAGCAAGAGAATTAGCCCATTGTATCTATCTCGGATGAAGCGCTTTAGCATTCGGTATGCTTGCTTTTGTTACAGCCTCTAGGGCTGGTATCGGTGTCACGATGATTATTCGTTTACCTTGTGAAAGGGCTCGTTCTTTTGCTATAGCTGTCTGTGTTGCAGTAAGAATTTTTTCCGTTGGGCTAAATTTCATTTCAGCTTTAGTGTACAAGTGTGATTTGAATGCAATTGGTACCTTTTCTCCCTCATTAGAGGTCAGGTATGTGAATCCGCATCTTCCTGGGATGACTCGAATCATAAGGTTGCGTGTGTTATCACGTGTTTCTAATTTTGTTTTAATTAACATATCTGTTTGTAAGGATCTCAGAATTTCTGTGTTTTTGAGTCCAATTTGATTTTTTAAAATCTGGTTTTATTAGATCATAAAGGGGTTTGACCCTTTCTGCGTAATTTGCAATGTATGTTCTTCCGAAATTTAGGAAGCCTAGAATTGACTGTAGGTTTTTTAGTGTTCTAGGTGCTTGGAGTACGGCACATTTCTCTAGGAAATTGTCAGCCAGGCTTTTGCCTTCACTTGATAATTCATATCCTAAGAACAGGACTGTTAGATGGGCAATTCTAGATTTTTTAAAGTTGAATTTGTAACCCTCTGCCGCGAACCCAAGTATTATGGTGTTCACTCTCTTCAAGTGAGTATCCAAGTCATCATCTGTTAGGTATATGTCGTCGACATACGATAAAGCTTCGTCGTCATATGTTTGTAGTAACTCTGTTACTCTCGCTGAGAATAATCCTGGGCTGTTCTTGTACCCCTGGGGTAACCGACAGAATTCTTTTTGAGCGCCATTTATTGAGAACGCTGATAAGTATCTGCTCTCTGGTGCTATATTTTGACAAAAGGATCCATTAGAGATGTCTAATGTTGTTTTATATTTTTTGCGCACTATGTTATTCATTAGTGCAGCACTATGCGAGTTTTGTACTGCAAAAGTTTTGCAACATGAGTTAAGGTGTCTGTAATCCAAAACTAGACGATATGAATTGTCTGGTTTGGAGACAGGAAACAAAGGGTTGTTCATTTGTGAGGTGCAAGTTTCAATCACCCCCTGGTATTCTAGTTGATCTAGAATTTCTTTTACCTGTTTTTTAGCTTCTTGCTTGATTGGATACTGCCTTTGTGCAGTAGGTTGTGATTTTAACTGGATTTTGTGAGGAGGACAGTCCTCATCCCATCCTACATGATTTTTATATAAAGCAGGAGCTTGAGCTACTGCCCACTTTCTTGCAAGTGTATATTTTTTATGAATTGGAATATGATTTGAGAAGGCAGGCATAATTATTTCTTCGCCATGTGGGCACTCCCTGACGAACTCTGGTGGCCAATCTTTTTCAGCTAGAAGGATGTCATAGCCCTTGGAGAGATTATCCCAAAAAAGGCCCCTTATTTTTCTAGTCTTATCCCCTTCTATACGTAAAGTTATTTCATATATTTTGTGAGGTTTGCTAACTCTGGTGTCTGCAGTTTCCACCTGAATGTATTCATTCGTGTCCACTGTCTCCAGATGATTCATAAGGACTTTGCGTGCTATGCTCATTTCTGCTGCGCTGTCTAGCATTGTCTGAGCCCACTCTCCGTTTTTCAGCTGTGTCCTCAGTATTCTCGGCATTGTTGAATACTTTAATACTGGCTACCTTCTTTTTTGGAAACTGTAATTTTTTATTTGGATGAGCAGGTTCCTTGTCTTTGGACTTGACGTGCCCTTCCCTGGGTTCCCATCGTCCTCTTCTTTCCGATTTATGCGAGGAAGTCTGAAAAGATTGAGAGGGACGTGTATCAAAGTCTTGATATCTATCAGGTTTCTTTATGTTATCCCTATTTCTAAGGTTACATTTTTTCACAGAGGGCTCCCTTTGGGGAGACTTGGGTCCTTGGTCCGGAGATCTTTCTCTCCGCCGAGGAGACCTTCCTCTGGACTGGAATCTCTTTTCTTTTTGATTGCATTGTTTGTTTCCATCCCAGTTCTTCTTTTGACTGTTTAGATTATTTTTAATAAATATTTTTTCAGGACTTTCAATTAGTTGGGGTTTCACTGGTATTCCACCCAAACTATCTCTACCTAGTTCTTCATAGGATTTTTCTATAATTCTGGCAATTTCAGCTGGTTGGTCTGCTATATCTGTCTCTTTTAACCTCTGGCGGATCGCCACATTCGCTGCTTCTCCTTTTATGTTGGCTAGTAATATTGCCGAGACCTGCTTGAAGTCTTTTAGTAATTTCATACCAAGAGTTAAAGCGGGTTCTGGACCGTATTCGTCTTGAATTTGTTTTAGCACATCTGGTATTACTGACATGGATGGAACTCCATGTGTTTTTGTGTAAATGGAAGCAAAGACTGTACCCCAAGTGTCACAGTCCTCCACGTGTGGTGCGATTCCCATTGGAAGACAGATAGTCAGAATCCTGTGTTTATCCACAGGGGTGGTGTCTGGAAACACCGCCTCTATTTGGGTGATTTTTTGTGCTAACCAGAATGGTATTTGTTCCCGTTTAGCTGGTACTTTACCTAGGCAGGACTGTATGTTCTGTGGTGTAATTTTATTTGTGTTCCCCTGATGAGGGGTCAGCTGTGGGATTTTAACTACAGGTTGGATGGTTGAAGTCCGCATTACATATTGGACTAGTTGTCTATATATTTTAATTAATTGTTTTAGTTGTACTAAAACATCTGCTGCAGACATTCTTTTGATGTCTGGATGTGGTGTGTATCTGGCTAGGACCGGCCACGTTGCTCCTGGTCTACCTAGTGGACCGAGCCTGGTGATGTGATTATTATGTTTTAGGGCGCCATTAAACAAGAGCAGATGCTCTTGGAATTTGAGTGGTACTTCCACTTCCTCGAAAGGAGTGTAGGTATCCGGAGGTTCCTCTATTTTTATAACAGTGGAACTCCTTTGTTACAGCATTTGCTGCTGGAAAGTTTATCCATGAATAGAATACCTCTGTCTGCCGATATTCGTGTGCCTCAATTACGAATATGACTGTACCACCTCTTGGTGTCAGTCCATTTTCTATAAGTTTTAACGTTATAGATCTTCTTATGTTGACCGGGATGAGTATTATATCCGGGTCTGCTTCTTGCATAGTATTATCAGCTGCTATTCTAGCTCTCTCTCTTTCATCATCACTGTCTGGCATTTTACTGTCTGGATGGTTATTCTGTTTGTTTGCAGATCAGGTTTCTTGTGGAAACAAAGATGAGATGCACAATATTTTGGAACAGTGTATCCTTCAACGTTGATTGAACCAAGAACCATACATAGGAGTTCCCTCTTGCGAGGTTTGGCGGATTTTACCTCTCACCCACTCCAGACGTCTTTGGAGTATTATGGGAAAAAGGGGTCTGAGTGAAAAAGCACGACTGAGTTACTCTAAAGTCTTGCGTTAGTTTTATCGCCTATCCAAACACGTTGGGCGCCATGTAGTGTAGTTCCTATTATCCCAATAGGCTCTGCGCATTGGAATAATACCTCCAATAGTATAGACCTAGACCAGACGTTAACTAGGTCTTCTACTGTCGATATTAGACTTAAAGTTTTGGGTTTGCCAGCTAGCTCAGAGTTCACTAGAAACTTTCTCGAATAGACAAGGAGGAGTTGAACCTCCCTGGATAGACAAGAAGGGATTTAGTTTCTGACAACCATAGAACATGACAACTTTGCTCTCCCCTAATCAAGAGTGTATCTCTAGAGTCGTGTGAAAACAAAAGACAACTTATTTTACTCAGTCAGTACGTGCATTCTTAGTTTCACCAGATTGTAGAGAAAAGGAAGAGACGGGCGTGTTCAATAAAAGATGTTATTTATTGATCAGTCTCTTTTCTCGTACAAGAGAAATTAATCGATATTATTGCAATACTTATGGTTAAGTAAAGTGCATACAATAAAAGCAGAAGTATAAAATAATACTGTAAAAACATTGATATGGTTTCTAAGCCATACGTTATTTAAAATGGACAGAATAGATACATACACATATACATTTAACTAATCGTACTCAACTGGTGCTTCTAACCACGCCTACCCCGGTGTACCTGACCTAAGCCTAATACGTGGGCGGGGATGGAAAGTAGTAGTTTACGTTAAGTTTGTTTTGCCAAGTGACTGATTCAAGAATTCTCTGCAAGGGGTTATTCAGTTCCGTACCTTGAATCTAGGATGATTGAGGGATGGTATCTCTCATCTTTGGTCTCGATATTCCAGGCTGCCTGCAAGGGCTGCTCGGAAGCGCCGGAGCTGGATTTCTCGGCAGGAGAAAGGCAGCGTCTCGTTCTCAGCGCGTCAGGAAGGCGGGGCAGCTAGTGGGCTTCGCTCTCTGCTGGGCTTCGGGAAGTCTCGCTGCTCCGATCTCGTCACCACCGCGTGTGTTTGCTTAAGGCAATATCGGTAATATTTATACCTGTAAGGTGCCGAGATTGACGTAAGGATGGACATAGATACGTCAATAAGGATGTCATACGAGCTGGTCGTTAGCGCATTCTTTTACTGAAGTTCTCGGTGGAATCAAAACAATGGCCGCAGGGTTTTTCCCAGGTTGTCATAGGTTTGATTTGTTTTGAGAACTCCGTATGCCTTATCAGGGGCTGGAGGAATATTGCTTGCCTAATTAGATGGCAAGCGTTATGACCTAATCAGATAACGCGCTCCTGTGCCGTGGTCTGGCGTAATCAGATAACGGTTTCTGCATCATGGGATGGCTGCTAGTTAACTCGTTAACCAGAATAGGGTCAGGAATAGGGGGATCGATACAGAACCTATAGGAATACATCACAAAACACCTTGGAATCCTACCTCCTGCGGGGGAGGCATGATTCCACCCTTCTAGAGGGACTTATGTGAAACACCGGTGCACCCGGTACCAGCTTTTTCGACCTGGACATCACAAAATGGATGATACCAGCCACAGACACGAGTCTGCCCTCCTGCTGCTGAGCCAAGCCTGACAATACGTTTCCTGTCACAGGGAGGTGTGACCACCTCCCAAACAGTCTTAGGTGTATTGGGGCTGGGTGGATGCACTCTTAGAGTGCCAGAAAGTCTGCACTGGGGGCACATTTGGTGTTCCCATGCTTAGTCCAGCTCAAACCGGTTGCAGCAGCCATTTGCTCCTGCTCTGGCGTGAAACTGGACAAAGGGCATGGGTGTAGCCACCCCTCTGTCCTAACCCTCCCCTAGGAGGCTCCCTAGAGTTAGTCCAATGCCTTCCCTGGCTATAAAGTGGGAAACCTGACTACAGTACTTTGGATTTTACCTAGACTCTACTCTGCAAGCAGAAACCAAGTACTTCAATGGTCTACACTTCGCTGGACGATAGAAGAATCTCCCTTGGAGTAAAGGAGTTACTCCCCTGCATCAGCAGGCACCTAAAAGCATCTGACCGGTTTGCATCCCCCGAGCTCCTGAGGACTCTGAAGATTTCTGCAACACAGGAGGTGGGTTCCCGAGCATCTCTGAGGTTGATCTGCTCTCTCAGCAATCCTTAGACCCGTATCCCTCGTGGGGTCCGTGCAACCCGAACCCCTGTGCACTGAGTATTTTTTCAGCAGCATATGCTTTTTTGCAATCCCTGAGGCTGTGCATTCGACTACTTATAGTCAAAACCCTGAGCAGTATGTCCACTGAAGATCTCTAGCCTCCACTCCACGAGTGCTCTGTGGGCTGGTGCTTTGTGATTCCCTTTGCGATCCCTGGTCTGTTGGCCTGTGAGTCCTAGGGAGGGTCACTTTGATTTGCCTTGGGCTTCCCTGGTTGCTCCAACCATGCCCTGACTCCCCATAGTTTGGAGAGTCCCCAGGACCTTGCTGGTTCTCACCGTAACCTGTTTCCTCTGACATCGTGGGTTGCCTTTGCAAAGGCTTGTTCATGTTCAATCGGGACACTGACCCCTCAGCACTCAACAGCTAACCTCCAGACTTTAGTCATCATCAACGTCTCCTGTTCCCCATGGCTGCAGAGTCAAGCATCCTATCTTCACACCCTAAGCTCCCGGCATCGGTGGACATTTGCCTATCGAGCCCCTGGTCACCCTGAAGTGACCCAGACTCTGTGACCTCTGCTTTCAGGTTCTTCTCACCTCAGATCTAGGCTTGGATTCCACCAGACAGTTTTCATCTTCCCGGCAGCACCACACAATTGAAAACGACAAGGGTTTCCGACACCATGTGACCCCTATGCACCAGGCTCCTCTGGGATAGGTAACACGTGTACCTCGATAATCACAAGGGTGCTGGCCTTAGAACCTTGTATATTCCAAAGGGTTTGCTTGAAGTCCTCTCCAAAGTAACCTTGAACTGTAATTTTCCAACCGCGACTTTCCCCATAGAAGCTTACGGAGCCTGCGTCTGTGTTCCCACACTGCCCCCGCCCTCTGTGGGGTCCCTGTGTCACTCCTTTGGGTGGTTCATTGGGGTCCCAGTGATTCTATGTGCTCTAGACACTGTGTCTTGTGAAGTCATTGTTGTTATCCCATTTTTTTTGTATATGGTTCGGTCTCCCCCTGGAGCCTGCTGTGTATTGTGCTATTTACTGTTGTTCTATTGATTAAGTAGTGTGTGTTTTCTGCTCTAATCTAGTATAGAGGTTAGTAGAGAGCGTTTAGTAATAAATAACACTTGTGTGGTTCTCCTTTCATTTGATTACTCAGGAGGTTGTGATCTGGTAAAACAAGCTGCTTTACACTCCTTCAAGATTTAGCCTGAAGGCTGCTCTCCATAGCTACCAATAGGATAGCTTTCATAAAGGTTATCTTTGACCTCATACATCATAAGGGTCGTTTGGACTGGTGCAAGGTGCCCACTTTAACTATGGACAGCATATACCAGTCCAACTTCTCACACTCAGCCTGGAATGTGTAGAAGTATGTAATCTGCGTAAAGTGTGTCATCCGCGTAAAGCATAATTCTATCCTTATGATTGTCTCCCCAGGCCAGATCCCTGACCTGTGCATCTAAGTGGAACCACTCCACCAGAGGCTCAATGATAAGGGCGAGCAATAGGGGTGTGAGAGGATAACCAAGTCTGGTGTCTTTCTATGTCGAGAGTGGGGCCAATAATGGATTATTTAATCTCACTTGTGCCCAAGGGGAGGTATAAAGGGTTTTGACAAAACAAATGAAACAAGGCCCAAAATCCTTGTTATAGTACAATTAGCATAAAAGGCCAATGTACCATGTCAAAATTCTTCTATATATATAGCAAAAGTAGGGCAGTTGGGCTGTGGAAATCGTGCACATGTGAGGGTATAATGTGGAGGTGCCGGAAACAATTGTGAGTGCTCTTATTAGGCTTAAATCCATTTTGATCATCATCCAGTAGTGTTCGAATGACATTATGTAATCTCAAGGCTATTACGTTTGTACAGGCTTTAGTTTCGATATTATTAATTACTGAAATCGAATTATAGAAGGCACTGAGTTGTGGGGGTTTATGCGGCTTCAGAGTAACTGAAATAACCACCCCTCACAAGAAGTCAGAAAGCGTTCAATTCACAAGGCCCTTTGAAACATCAACTTTAAATGCAGAATAACCAGAAAGGCACATTTCTTGAAGAATTTAATAGTACACCTCTTGGGACCAGGGTCCCCCCTTGACAGTGCCCACACTGAAAGATCTCTTATGGTGGGATTTTGAAGTTTAGCAGGAGGGGGATGTACACAAAAATATAACATTTCGTAGTAATGGGTGAATGTCTCTGTAATATCTGTACTTGACCCTCAGTGGATAAAATCGAAGGGACAATTCTTGACATATGGCCTTTGTTTGGAAGCCAGTACAAAAATTCCCAGCCTGGTCACCGACTTCATACTTTGTGAATATAACTAACCTGTCCATCCAGTAATATGAATCTTCTGCTTTAGTGTGGTTCTCGGATATTGAAGGAGTTGAGCTGCTTTGGTATGGTCTGCGTTCACCTCCCTCTTTTCTACCTGAATAATTTGGTCTTCTAGGTCAGTATTCTCACTCTTCTAATTTTTGAGCTTACGCCTAACCTGAGCCATGGTATTTCCTCTAGTCACTACCTTGAATGCTTCCCAAGCTGTAACTGCTGAGGAGACTGAACCCGCAATAATGTAAAAATAATCTATGATCTTATTCCGCAGATGTTTCACAAGAGTATCATCTAACAATCAAACACCATTTACCCTTCAACTCCCATTGTCGATGTCAGGTGGTTTATAGGTCCGGTGAATGATCGGAGAACCCACTGGAGAGAATGACATGTTTACCTTTGTCGTCTACATAAACTATCTGTACTGAAAATGAGAAGGACCTACAGAGGCGAATGGAGAATGGCGACCAATCTGAACCACTGAGTAAATCCTGGATGATTGACATGGTGTATACATCCTGCCCAAGAACACACACTAGTTTGTACCTAGTAAATGAGTTTCTTGAAGTAACAGGATATCAGGGGTGTGATGTTCAACAAACAACATAACGGCCCCCTCTTAATTTTAGTTTTCAAACTATTATCATTCCATGACTTTATACTATATCCCATCTCACCGTCTGACAACAATTTGTTAGTCATTCGAATCAAAGTGATCCTGTACAACTCGCGGGAGCATGTGCTCGGTAACCCAAATAAAATGAAACCTTAAATAATCTAAACTAAAATCCATCCCCCTAACATCCCCACCCTATATTTCCATCCTAGAAGCATCAGTCTCCCCAAATCATATGTAATAATCAACTGTGAAACTCAATGGCAAAAAGTGAAAATAGAAACAAGCAAGTAAAAGGATTGATGTACTTTGAATGAAGAGTCCCTTTTCTTTTCTCTTCCAGGGGCTTTGTATTGTGCAGAAAAGCTGAACATGAAGTCAGTGGTTTCATAATGGTCTCTGTTGCCACATGCATGTTATTTCCCCCGAACCCTGGGTTTGGTGAAGTCGGTCTGCAGCAGGAGCAACTTCTACCCCCAATGACTTAAGGTGTGCTAGATTCTTTGATGCCTCCTCGGTTTTTGTAGTGTACTTTGCGGGATGAAGATATTTCATCAGACGCCCTTTCAATCCCCCGGATGTGTCAGCTGAAAAAATTTCAAAGGAAATATCTTGACCCAGCACAGTGGAGCAGAGGTCCTCTCCTTCACGCCCATTTGTAACACTAAGAGCATCTGTGAGAAAGTGCCTCGTTTGACATGGTTATCCCCTGTTTTTTGCTGCCTGGTTTTGATGTGGTTTCAATTGTAGTGCACAGGGTCTCCAGTGCCAGTGCTTTTTCCCAAAACATATCCACAATTGGTATATCTGCCCCCTGTAAGTCCCTAGTAAATGGTACCCTGGGTACCCAGGGCCTGGGAGTTGAAGAGGATCCCCTCGTACCCTCCTCAGTGGGACCATGTCACTGCCCTGGCAGCTTGCATGCCCCTGTGAGAGAGAAAACAACAAGGTTGACATGGCACTCTACCTGGGTGCCGTGCCAGGCAACACTGCCTGGAGGTATAGGTAAGTCACTGCTCTAGCCGATCTCACAGCCCTAAGGCAGGGTATGCTATACCACAGGTGAGGACATATCTGCATGAGCAGATACGCCCCTACAATATTAGGGTCCATTCTTTAATATTGTAAGTGCCAGTGAAGCCAAACAGAGTACATGGGCTGGAAACTCGACAGCTCGATTTCCACAGCACCATGATTGCTTCCCTGAACACAGGGGTGTTTGGTACCAAACTACTCCTTTCAATATATCCACACCAATGCCACTGTGAGATTTATTATACCATGTACTCAGAGGGCACCTCAGAGGTGCCTGCTGAAAACCTACCAATCCTGGTGTGGTTTCTGACCGGCTGTAGGCATTTAGCCACCACCAGACATGTTTCTGGACCCCTGGGTGGAGAGCCCCTTCTCTCTTGGACCAGAAACAATGCACATCCTGGGTGAAGGTGTCACACCTCCTCCCCCAGGATGGGCCGGTGCTCAAAGGGGAAGCTTCAAAGGCCTGCCGCCTTTGTAATATGCAATCCTGTGCCTCTGCTGCTAACAGAAGATGGCAGCCTCCGGTTTACACCCCCACTTCATATGGGAAAACTGGTGGAAAACTTAGGAGAATAAGGGATGTGCCCACCTCTGCCAATCCACCCCTCAGGTGGGGTAGGCAAGGTGAAGCACATCTTTCAGTCCTCACCATCTTGAAGATGGGTAGACCCGCCAATCAGGGTTAGATCCAGCTAGAACCACAATCCCTGCATCCGACGCCCCCGGCCCGAGTCTGAGTGTCCCACCTGCCCAGTGAATTCTCTGTGGTGATTTAGACCTCAAATCCAGTGTTCGCTGACCGCTCCTGACCTCCATGACGATGCCTGCAGACAGAATCCAGAGGCTCTGCCTGACCGTGACTGACTCAGGTAAGAAGACTTGGAAGTTGAAAGGCACCCCTGCACCCGAAGCCCCTGGGCCTTGGTGAGCTGAACCAGTTGTGCCCCTACCACACCCTGCCTCACTACTTACCTCTCCTGTAGTTGGTCTCCCTCTTGCAACCTCCAGTGAGATGCCTGCATCCTGTTTGTCAAAAGCTCCAAACTCCATTCAAAAGCATTGGGCACCGAGCGCTGATTTAGCATCCAGCTGCCCCTCTGCCCCTGGTGGTGTATGCTTGGTGCTGCTTGGGGCCCCCCCTGTGCTTGTGCTAACCCCCAAAGCTTAGCCTCTGCAACTGATCCACTTACCTGCAAGCATCGTAGCTCCAGGCACCCCCTGTCTCTACTGAAAAGCATTAGGCCGAACTCTGTCTCTGACCTCTGCACTCAGCCGCCCCTGTGCTGCTAGTGGTGCAGTTTTGGTACTCACCTAACCCGTGCTCCTTGCTGACCTTTTGGCCCGAATACTGGATTTGTAAGTGTGGCACTTACCTGTTAAACTGCATTATTGTTTTCACCATAAGGAACATTGAACTGCTTCAAACATATTCTAAATGCCAACTTTTAAAAGCAAAAAGTATTTTTATTTAAAAATGTACTTACCTTTTTGCAAAGATCTTGGTCTTAAAATAAAATACAAACAATGTATATTTTTTCAAAAGTGGTGTGGATCTCCTTATCGAGCCGTGTGTCCGTTATTGGTCAATGTTGTGCAATAAATGTCTTCCACTCCTCTGTGTGAGGCCTAAGGCTGCTCGCCCACACTCCCACTAATAGAGCACTTTGGGTTTTACATCAAACAAGTGCCCATTGCACACAACCAGAGAGTAAATATTATTCAATATCTCTAAAACATATCAAACATGAGCAGGAAGTAAGCAAATGATTGTAACATAAGCTGTCAGAGAAAACATAGTATTAAAGACAATCTTCTTTAATTTCTTGTGTATCCAGCCGACACGTGTTTCGTCGCATAGCAATGCGACTCATCAGGGCTGGGGAAGATACAAAATAGAACATAGTGGAGCATTTGTGTTTTCGTAGTTGAATTCACAGCGTATTAATCAAATAACGTGACTTGGTAATAGTGAGAACAACCAATTTTCAGCGTACAGAGTGAAGGATTGTGTATTCATACAAATTAGTTTGATTTAAGACGTGACACTAGTGTCTAGTTCTATCAGTATTATTCCGCTGACCATTAGAGAAGATTGAGAACCGTGGAAACCAACGTATGACATCCTACAAGTGAGAGTGTGAGTATCGTGATTTCAAGAATTCGAGTGAGCGAGGGACGTATTGCAATGTGGAAATTAAAAAGCCAATGATAGTGATGGTGTTTGTTCTAAGATGAACAGATGTGATAGTATGAAGTGGTCTTGAGAAACCAGTCTGGTTAATAGCCACTGTATCTTTGTGACGAATATTTATGTAAGTGACTCTTCACTCCATGCTGCTAATTTCGAGTGATAGCTAGTGCGTGATTTTTAAAAAAATATTTGAATCATACCTGTAACCTTCGAGTGAGTGAAAGGAAGGTCTAAAATAGAAATAGAAACGAAAAGGACAAAGAACAGGAAAACAAGATGTAATGTGCTATAACTACGGTAAGGTGAGTAAATGAGCATCGTATGTCTAGGTGAAAGACAGCGGGCTATAAAAAATATATATAAAGAGAGAGAGGCTCACCGCTTAGCCGGTGATATTTCCAACCCGGCCGGGCTCAGGACCAAGGAAGTGTAGATAAACTTTGCAAAGTCACATATGGAGTACTAGGACCCTCTCCCGTCTCCCAGTGATAAGATTCAGCTAGGTGTGGGTGAAACTTCAGCACAGACCTCTAAATGTGTGAGTGTCATGATGAGTGAGACTTGAAGGCTCTGATGTGTGCATGTCGCATCTGATGTCACTGCCCAGGCAACAAATGCAACTTGCCTGACGGTGCTACGAAGTCCTCCTTCAACCGCACATTGATAGTGTGTGGACGAGGAGTGACTCAAGCTATGAGAGAGGGTTACCACCTGACCAGTCTTTTATAGGAATGGCATGTTAAAAATGAATACAAACACTTTTATTCAAAGTCTTATTGAAGAATAATATCCGGGCCTTTGCAAAATCTTAAAACATGACCAAAAGGCAGGTGGTACCTCTAATAAGAGCCTGTATGAAGGAGTCTGACATTAGTTAGTGATGGAATACCATCTCATCCTCAGAGCCGGCACCAGTCACTCACTGCCATGACACAATCCACTGAAGGAGAAATCTGTGAGAGTCAAACCCGATTGTTCTGTCTCATGAATGTATTGAGACTGCAATTTACTTTATTTTGTTTTATAAGTGAAACTTTGGGGGGAGTGAGTGGGTAAAAAATGCAGAGAAATGCTAAACTTAATTTGGGGCAAATCGTTGGAAAGTTGTTTGAATACACACAGCCCTATCAAATATAAAGAATTACCCACAGAAACAGGAAAAATAGAAAAACAGAAAAACGTTGACTAGTTTAATTCTAGCAGTTTTCTTACATTTTTATGTATTTAATGAAAGTCAGGCTGTCATTTCCAATTCACTTTTGAAGACTTGAGGCGGCGGTTCCGTCAGAGGCCACCAGAGGGCGATCATCGCCTGCTGATGAAACCCACTGAGCTCCACATTGGATGAAAGGGAGAAGGGTTTCCTCTTCCGGGTCTGCGGCGGGAGAGACAGCACCAGCAGCTGCGGTGACATCAATTCCGGCCTCTCCTGGTGTTTGCAGCCTGCAGCAGAGGAGGAAGGAGCCCTGTCTGTCTGTGCAGTTACCTTCATCTGCAGACCCCCCTCAAACCCCAGATCTGCCCCCCCAGACCCCAGATCTGCCCCCCAGTCCCAGGAGGAGAAGAGAGCCTGGACATGTCTGCACAGGTCTCCGCTCAGGTAGGAGATTGTCAGCACCTTCTGCTGTGTTTGTAGAAATAGACTGAATAATCCTGGATGGAATCTCTGCAGGAGCCGGGCTGAGCTGGGCCCTTCTATCTGGGGCCCCTGGGGCTGAGCTGGGCTCTTCTATCTGGGGCCCCTGTGGCTGAGCTGGTCTCTTCTATCCGGGGGTCCTGGGGCTGAGCTGGGCTCTTCTATCCGGGGCCCCTGGGGCTGAGCTGGGCTCTTCTATCTGGGGCCCCTTGGACTGAGCTGGGCTCTTCTATCCGGGGGCCCTGGGGCTGAGCTGGGCTCTTCTATCTGGGGCCCCCGGGGATGAGTTGGGCTCTTCTATCCGGGGGCCTCTGGGGCTGAGCTGGGCTCTTCTATCCGGGGGCCCCTGGGCCTGAGCTGGGCTCTTCTATCTGGAGCCCCTGGGGCTGAGTTGGGCTTTTCTATCCAGGGGCCCTGGAGCTGAGCTGGGTTCTTCTATCCGGAGGCCTGTGCGGCTGAGCTGGGCTCTTCTATCCGGTGGTCCTGGGGCTGAGCTGGGCTCTTCTATCCAGGGGCCCCTGGGGCTGAGCTGGTCTCTTCTATCCAGGGGCCCCTGGGGCTGAGCGGGGCTCTCCTATCCGGGGGCCCCTGGGGCTGATCTGGGCTCTTCTATCCGGGGGCCCCTGGGGCTGAGCTGTGCTCTTCTATCCGGGACCCCCGGGGGCTGAGCTGGGCTCCTCTATCCAGGAGCCCCTAGGGATGAACTGGGCTCTTCTATCTGGGGGCCCTTTGGGGTTGAGCTGGGCTCTTCTATCCGGGGGCCCTAGGGGCTGAGCTGGGCTCTTCTATCCGGTGGGCTCTGTGGCTGAGCTGGGCTCTTCTATCTAGGGGCCCTGGGGTGGAAATGGGCTCCTCTATCCATGGGATCCTGGGGCTAAGCTGGGCTCTCCCATCCGGGGGCCCTTGGGGGCTGAGCTGGGCTCTTCTGTCCGGGTGCCCTAGGGGCTGAGCTTAAAACTTAATTTGGTGCAGAGTCAGAAAGTTGTTGAATATAGACAGTCCTACCAAATATAAAAAATTACCCACAGAAAAAGGAAAAATAGAAAACATTGTCCAGTGTAATTCTAGCAGTTTCTTACATTTGCATATAATTAATGAAATTCAGGCTATTTCCAATTCACTCTTAAAGACTGGAGGCGGCGGTTCCGTCAGCGGCCACCTGAGGGCGCTCCTCGCCCGCTGATGAGTCCCACTGAGCTGCACATTGGCTGAAAGGGAGAAGGGTTTCCTCTTCCGGGTCAGCGGCGGCAGAGACAGCACCAGCAGGTGCGGTGACAACACTTCTGGCCTCTCCTGGTGTTTGCAGCCTGCAGCAGAGGAAGAAGGAGCCCTGTCTGTCTGTGCAGTTACCTTCATCTGCAGACCCCCCTCAAACCCCAGATTTACCACCCCAGACCCCAGACCTGCCCTCCCCCAGCCCTAGGGGGAGGAGAGAGCCTGGACATGTCTGCACAGGTCTCTGCTCAGGTAGGAGATTGTCAGCACCTTCTGCTGTGTTTGTAGAAATAGACTGAATAATACTGGAGGGAATCTCTGCAGGAGCCGAGCTGAGCTGGGCTCTTCTATCGGGGGCCCCTGGGGCTGAGCTGGGCTCTTCTATCCGGGGCTCCTGGGGCTGAGCAGGGCTCTTCCATCCGGGTGCCTCCTGGGCTGAGCTGGGCTCTTCTATCCGGGGCCTCTGGGGCTGAGCTGGGCTCTTCTATCCGGGGGCCCCTAGGGCTGAGCTGGGCTCTTCTATCCGGGGGCTCCTGGGGCTAAGCTGGGCTCTGCCATCCATGGGCCCTGGGGCTGAGCTGGGCTCTTCTATCCAGGGGCCCTGGGGCTGAGCTGGGCTCTTCTATCCGGGGCCCCTGGGGCTGAGCTGGGCTCTTCTATCCGCGGGCCCTTGGGCTGAGCTGGGCTCTTCTATCCGGGGACCCTGGGCTGAGCTGGACTCTTCTATCCGGGGCCCCTGGGGCTGAGCTGGGCTTTTCTATCCGGGGGCCCCTAGGGCTGAGCTGGGCTCTTCCATCCGGGGGCTCCTGGGGCTAAGCTGGGCTCTGCCATCCATGGGCCCTGGGGCTGAGCTGGGCTCTTCTATCCGGGGGCCCTGGGGCTGAGCTGGGCTCTTCTATCCGGGGCCCCTGGGGCTGAGCTGGGCTCTTCTATCCGCGGGCCCTTGGGCTGAGCTGGGCTCTTCTATCCGGGGACCCTGGGCTGAGCTGGACTCTTCTATCCGGGGGTCCTGGGGCTGAGCAGGGCTCTTCTATCCGGGGCCCCTGGGGCTGAGCTGGGCTCTTCTATCCGGGGGCCCTGGGGGCTGTGCTGAGCTCTTCTATCCGGGGGCCCTGAGGCTGAGCTGGGCTCTTCTATCCATGGGCCCTTGGGCTGAGCTGGGCTCCTCTATACAGCGGCCCCTGTGGCAGAGCTGGGCTCCTCTATCCGGGGACCCTGGGGCTGAGCTGGGCTCTTTTATCCCGGGGCTGAGCTGGGCTCTTCTATCCGATGCCCCTGGGGCTGAGCTGGGCTCTTCTATCCGATGCCCCTGGGGCTGAGCTGGGCTCTTCTATCCGCAGGCCCTTGAGCTGAGCTGGGCTCTTCTATCCGGGGACCCTGGGCTGAGCTGGACTCTTCTATCCGGGGGTCCTGGGGCTGAGCAGGGCTCTTCTATCCGGGGCCCCTGGGGCTGAGCTGGGCTCTTCTATCCGGGGGCCCTGGGGGCTGTGCTGGGCTCTTCTATCCGGGGGCCCTGAGGCTGAGCTGGGCTCTTCTATCCTCGGGCCCTTGGGCTGAGCTGGGCTCCTCTATACAGCGGCCCCTGTGGCAGAGCTGGGCTCCTCTATCCAGGAGCCCCTGGGGCTGAGCTGGGCTCTGCTATCCGGGGGCCCCTTGGGGGCCGAGCTGGGCTCTTTTATCCTGGGGCTGAGCTGGGCTCTTCTATCTGGGGCCCCTTGGGCTGAGCTGGGCTCTTCTATCCAGGGGCCCGTGGCGCTGAGCTGGGCTCTTCTATCCGTGGGTCCCAGGGGGGCTGTGCTGGGCTCTTCTATCCAGGGCCCCTGGGGCTGAGCTGGTCTATTCTCTCCGGGGGCCACTGGGGAGGGCTGGAATCTTCTATCCGGTGCTGAGCTGGGCTCTTCTATCCAGGACCTCTGGGCTCTTCTATCCGGGGGCCTGTGGGGCTGAGCTATACTCTTCTATCCGGGGGCCCTTGGGGCTGAACTGGGTTCTTCTATCCAGGGGCTCCTGGATAGAAGAACTAGCTGAGCTGGGCTCTTCTATCCGGGGGCCCTGGGGGGTTTTCCTTCTGGCCCTGGGGGTGTTTGTGGGAATCATGTGGGTTAAAGAGGGGATCTGTGCACTGCATCTTATTGCACTATTAGAGGTCTGTGCGCTGCATCTTAATGCACTGTTAGGAATATGTGCACTGCGGTGCATTCTTACTGCACTTTGAGGGATCTGTGCACTGTGGTGCATCTTGCTGCACTGTGGGAAATCTGTGCAATGCACTGCATCTTGCTGCACTGTGAGGGATCTGTGCACTGTGGTATATCTTGCTGCACTCTGAGGGATCTGTGCACTGTGGTGGATCTTGCTGCACTGTGAGGGATCTGTGCACTGTGGTGCATCTTGCTGCACTGTGAGGGATCTGTGCACTGTGGCGCATCTTGATGAACTGTGAGGGATCTGTGCACTGTGGTGCATCTTGCTGCACTGTGAGGGATCTGTGCACTGTGGTGCATCTTGCTGCACTGTGAGGGATCTGTGCACTGCGGTGCATCCTTACTGCACTGTGAGGGATCTGTGCACTGTGGCGCATCTTGCTGCACTCTGAGGGATCTGTGCACTGTGGGGCATCTTGCTGCTTTGTGAGGGATCTGTGCACTGTGGTGCATCTTGCTGCACTGTGAGGGATTTGTACACTGTGGTGCATCGTGCTGAACTGTGAGGGATCTGTGCACTCTGGTGCATCTTGCTGCACTGTGTGGGATCTGTGCTCTGTGGTGCATCTTGCTGCACTGTGAGGGATCTGTGCACTGTTGTGCATCGTGCTGCACTGTGAGGGATCTGTGCACTGTGTTGCATTGTGCTGCACTGTGAGGGATCTGTGCACTGTGGTGCATCTTACTGCACTGTGAGGGATCTGTGAACTGTGGTGCATCTTACTGCTCTGTGAGGGATCTGTGCACTGTGGTGCATCTTACTGCATTGTGAGGGATCTGTGCACTGTGGTTCATCTTGCTGCACTGCAAGGGATCTGTGCACTGTGGTGCATCTTGCTGCACTCTGAGGGATCTGTGCACTGTGGTGCATCTTGCTGCACTGTGTGGGATCTGTGCACTGTGGTGCATCTTGCTGCACTGTGAGGGATCTGTGCACTGTTGTGCATCGTGCTGCACTGTGAGGGATCTGTGCACTATGTTGCATTGTGCTGTACTGTGAGGGATCTGTGCACTGTTGTGCATCTTGCTGCACTCTGAGGGATCTGTGCACTGTGGTGCATCTTGCTGCACTGTGTGGGATCTGTGCACTGTGTTGCATTGTGCTGCACTGTGAGGGATCTGTGCACTGTGGTGCATCTTGCTGAACTGTGAGGGATCTGTGCACTGTGGTGCATCTTGCTGCACTGTGAGGGATCTGTGCACTGTGGTGCATCTTGCTGAACTGTGAGGGATCTGTGCACTGTGGTGCATCTTGCTGCACTGTGAGGGATCTGTGCACTGTGGTGCATCTTGCTGCACTGTGAGGGATCTGTGCACTGTGGTGCATCTTGCTGAACTGTGAGGGATCTGTGCACTGTGGTGCATCTTGGTGCACTGTGAGGGATCTGTGCACTGTGGTGCATCTTGCTGCACTGTGAGGGATCTGTGCACTGTGGTGCATCTTGCTGCACAGTGAGGGATCTGTGCACTGTGGTGCATCTTGCTGCACTACAAGGGATCTTTGCACTGTGGTGCATCTTGCTTCACTGTGAGGAATCTGTGGACTGTTCACTCATTGTCATGACACCATCCACTGAGGGAGAAATCTGTGACAGTCAAACCTGATTGTTCTGTCTTATGAAGTTATTGAGACTGTAATCTACTTGTTTGTTTATTTTATAAGTTAACCTTTGAAGGGAGTGAGCGGGTAAACAAAGGAGACAAATGTAAAACTTAATTTGGTGCGGAGTCGGAAAGTTGTTTGAATACACACAGTCCTACCAAATATAAAATATTACCCTCAGAAACAGGAAAAATATAAAACATTGTCCAATTTAATTCTAGCAGTTTCTTACATATCATTAATAAAATTCAGGCAATTTCTAATTCACTCCTAAAGACTGGAGGTGGCGGTTCCGTCAGCAGCCAACAGAGGGCGCTCCTCGCCTGCTGCTGAAACTCACTGAGCTGCACATTGGATGAAAGGGATAAGGGTTTCCTCTTCCGGGTCAGCGGCGGCAGAGACAGCACCAGCAGCTGTGGTGACATCACTTCCGGCCTCTCCTGGTGTTTGCAGCCTGCAGCAGAGGAGGAAGGAACCATTGTCTCTCTGTGCAGTTACCTCCATCTGCAGACCCCCCCTCAGACCCCAGATCTGCACCTCCCACCCTCAGACCCAGGGGGAGGAGAGAGCCTGGACATGTCTACACAAGTCTCTGCTCAGGTAGGAGATTGTCAGCACCTTCTGCTGTGTTTGTAGAAATAGACTGAATAATCCTGGAGGGAATCTCTGCAGGAGCCGAGCTGAGCTGGGCTCTTCTTTCCGGGGCCCCTGGGGCTGAGCTGGGCCCTTCTAAGGGAGCCCCTGTGGCTGGGCTGGGCTCTTCTATCTGGGGGCCCTGGGGCTGAGCTGGGCTCTTCTATCCGGGAGTCCCTGGGGCTGAGCTATGCTCTTCTATCCGGCGGCCCCTGGGGCTGAGCTGGGCTCTTCTATCCGGGGCCCCTGGGGCTGAGCTGGGTGCTTCTATCCGGGGCCCCTGGGGGCTGAGCTGGGCTCCTCTATCTGGGAACCCCTGGACTGACCTGGGGCCTTCTATCCGGAGGCCTCTGTGGCTGAGCTGGGCTCCTCTATCCAGGGGCCCCTGGGGCTGAGCTTTGCTCTTCCATCTGGGGCCCCTGCGGCTGAGCTGGGCTCTTCTATCCAGGGGCCCCTGGGGCTGAGATGGGCTCTTCTATCCCAGGGCTTCTGAGCTGGGCTCTTCACTATGGGCCCCTGGGGCTGAGCTTGGCTCTTCCATCTGGGGCCCCTGGGGCTGAGCTGGGCTCTTCTATCTGGGGGCCTCTGCGGCTGAGCTGGGCTTTTCTATCCAGAGGCCCCTGGGGCTGAGTTGGGCTCTTCTATCCGGGGGCTCCTGGTGCTGAGCTGGGCTCTTCTATCCGGGTGCCCCTGGGGCTGAGCTGGGCTCTTCTATCAGGGGGTCCCTGGGGCTGAGCTATACTCTTCTATCTGGGGCCCCGGGGGCTGAGCTGGGCTCTTCTATCCGGGGCCACAGGACTAAGCTGGGCTCTTCTATCGGGGGGCCCTGTGGCTGAGATGGGCTCTTCTATCCGGGGGCCCCTGTGGCTGAGCTGGGCTCTTCTATCCCGGGGCCCCTGGGGCTGAGCTGGGCGCTTCTATCTGGGGGCCCCTGGGGCTGAGCTGGGCTCTTCGGTCCGGGGGCCCCTGGGGCTGAGCTGGGCTCTTTTATCCGGTGGCCGCTGGGGCTGAGCTGGCTCTTCTATCCAGGGCCCCTGGGGCTGAGCTGGGCTCTTCTATCTGGGGTCCACGGGGCTGAACTGGGCTCTTCTATGCGGGGCCCCTGTGGCTGAGCTGGGATATTCTATCTTGGGCCTCTGGGGCTGAGCTGGGCTCTTTTATCGGGGGGCCCCTGGGGCACAGCTGGGCTCTTCTATCCGGGGGCTGAGTGGGGCTCTTCTATCCGGGCCCCTAGGGCTGAGCTGGGCTCTTCTATCCGGGGCCCCTGTGGCTGAGCTGGGCTCTTCTATCCGGGGCCCCTGGGGCTGAGCGGGGCTCTTCTACCTGGGGAGTCCTGGGGCTAAGCTAGGCTCTTCTATCCAGGGCCCCTGGGGCTGAGCTGGGGTCCTCTATCTGGGGGCCATGGGGCTGAACTGGGCTCTTCCATCTGGGGCCCCTGTGGCTGAGCTGGGCTCTTCCATCTGGGGCCTCTGGGGCTGAGCTGGGCTTTTTTATCCAGGGCCCCTGGGGCACAGCTGGGCTCTTCTATCTGGGGGCTGAGCGGGGCTCTTCTATCTGGGCCCCTGGGGCTGAGGTGGGCTCTTCTATCCGGGGCCCCTGGGGCTGAGCTGGGCTCTTCTATCCGGGGACTCCTGGGGCTAAGCTGTTCTCTTCTATCCGGGGGCCCTTGGGGCTGAGCTGGGCTCTTCTATCTGGGGCCCTAGGGTGCTGAGCTAGGCTCTTCTATCCAGGGGGCCGGGCTGAGCTGGGCTCTTCTATCCGGGGCCCCCTGGGGCTGAGCTGGGCTCTTCTAATCGGGGGCCTCTGGGGCTGAGCTGGGCTCTTCTATCCGGGGGCCTCTGGGGCTGAGCTGGGCTCTTCTATCCGGGGTCCCCTGGGGCTGAGCTGGGCTCTTCTATCTGGCGAGGTACTGGGTTTTTCAGAACCGGTACCGGACCGGTAACCCAGTGGTGTCAGGGTACACCCAAAGACCTCGAGTACTTTCCTGATTCAGACCACAGAAACTCAGAGTCTTCTAGGTGAAGTCAAGGATCGATTTTATTGGCTGCAACCAAGTAACAGGTCCTAGAAGTACAACAACACGGGATGTATATTCTCAGGAGACTGCTCCAATTTACAAAGTCAGGCTTCTCTTTTTATACGAAATATTGTGCTTTAGGCAAACATTCCTAACATTTTAGTATTTGTTTAGTTATGATGAGTAACAGACTCATCCAGTTGCGCACTGTGCACTTGGTGTTAATCCCACACCTTAAGTGTTTAACCTTTTACACAATTTTCACAATTATTCGTTGATTATTTATTTTCATAATCTGTTTCCTTGATTTCTTCAACATAACATTAGTCATATAATCAGTTTACATTTTCCAACTTCATGTAATCGCAATACATTATTCAATAGCATTATACTGATATTGTAACAATTTGTCAAAAATCAGATGCTTTCACTCCTTGCCCAATGCATTTCGGTACCCACTGGTACCTTCATCAGGGGCTGATCTGGAAAGTAAATGGACATAGATTGTGTCAATATTCTATCTTTTATGGATGTCAGGGAGGTAACAAAATAAATAATGATGTCTCATACCTTGTTAATAATATGTTTTATGGTGTGTCAGCTGCAAAATAACCACGGTACTACGTGTTAATTTAAAGATATGTGCGCAGATAATTAATTTAAGTGCTACTCAATACTCTGGGCTTACCTATTATTGAGTATTGCCTGAAGCTCATGAGGCTGTAAGGAAAAATACATGAGAAAATCCCTTGAGTTGATTCAACTGTCAATTGAATATAAGGAAATATCGCTGTGTGCAAATGTTAGGATTTCCTACCTGATCTTCTTTATGTGAAAAACCTGCGGAGGCATGAAAGAACGCTTAAAATTCGTAACACATTATACACGTGTCCGTGTTGTAATATTTTTAAGGAAGCGTACCTGCTCTGTTGTTATCTGTCGACCTGTTGACAAACGCATAACAACATGAATGTTATGTCGTACCCATCTGCCGACTCTAATTAGGGTAGCTCTAAAATTAGAGACATACCTGTATTCTGCTCCGTTATCGCTCAAAAGAAGTCGCCCTCGGTTAATCCGCTTTGTTGGATAAACGTTATGCTGGCGCCATGCTCGCGTTTGTGTTTTGCCCTCTCGTTTAGTAAACATAGACGATGCACTTTTCGTCTATGTGACTGTTTAACGTATCAAAAAACTAGCCCCGCCATTTTGCAGTGTCCGATGAACACTTATTTAAATGCTGTAATCCAAGCGTATTTAGATTAACAGTTGTCTAAAAACAGCCGCTCTTCATTGTTAGTCGAGCAGTGCGTCCTACTCACGTTATTCTTCTGGTGACTATCACGACCTATCCAAAAAAAGGAAGTGCTAAGTTTTACTCAAAAGTAACTATGGTGTTGAGAAAAACAAAACAAAAACTAGTAAAAACTAGTGCCGCCATCTTGGAATGTCGAGTACCCACTTCTTATTAGACTGTATTTCGCTTATGTTCTGAATGTGCTAAATGTTATTCGATGTGCTAGATAGCGGGTAGATCTGTCCTCAGTGTCTTGACTCTAGGTAAATTGCCACAATGTGTGTGTAACGAACTGGATGTGTGGTATGATTATGATGCAATTTGAAAGCACAATCGTGGGGTCGGTATCAGAGTTCAAAAGATTGCATAATGGTAAAATAATTATGATTGACAGAAGACTAACATGTAAATACTGTTACAGTACAACAACACGGGATGTATATTCTCAGGAGACTGCTCCAATTTACAAAGTCAGGCTTCTCTTTTTATACGAAATATTGTGCTTTAGGCAAACATTCCTAACATTTTAGTATACCATTCGAATGTTTCCACTACAAAGGAAAAGCAGAGTCATGATGACAAGCCCACATTTCAGTTTGTCCATCCCATAACAAATTACCCGGCAAGGCCCAATATTTCCATCAGATATCGGTGGACCCCCAATAAAAACGGGCACCTCCCCATCATAAAGCAAGTGAGAGAGAAAAGAGCAGGGACAGGTGTGAGCAAGATTCGGCAGGGTGTGTGTGCGATGAAAAGGGTTTATGGCCTGTTGTGCCTTGATGCTATCTCCTTCGGCCACTGGGAGAGGAACTGACCAAACAGGTTCGGCCTGGGGCAATGGTTCCAACTTGCCCAGGTCACAGGAAAGTCAATTAAGGTGTATGTGTCCTTTGGAATCGAATTTGGTTTAATTTGTCTGCCTATGTGAGGGCAACCCACAAAATGGCTGCCGTACACAAAATGGAAGCCAAGGGTTCAGGACGCAAATGACCATTTCGAGGTGAAATCGTCACTCAAATACGACGAAAATGCTTGTACATAGCGTACTAGCCATTCTCGGTCTTTTGATACCAAATTCGTCATGTTATGACGAAGTTTTATTCTCGAGTCCAGAATTTTCAGAACCACAAACCCTCCTTTTGCCCTTACATAGGCAATTTAACCTAATCTCATGCTAATCTGAGTCCAGGTCTATATTCCTAAAGTCATTGAGATGCTGCTGTAACATCATCCTAGTACTTAGCTCGTCTCTTGATACAGGTTTCCTTGCACATGATGTAGCACAGAGGCCACATATTGCAGGAGCACACTGCATGCACAGACAGAACAGGAAAAGAATGGCTAAGACCATCCCAATGACCATCAGAATTTTCCATCCCCAGCCGGATATCAGTTCCCAGAACCACCCCATTAATGACCAATCTCCTTTAGCCACATGAATAGATTCGGATATCTTATGCAGTTTGGAGATGGCCTGGTACACTGTTGGAGCGTTATCTGGAATGAAAACACAGCAACTCGATTGGATCAATCTACATACCCCACCTCGGTCTGCAAGTATGACATCTAATGCGACCCTGTTCTGAAGAGTTATAAGACGATCCGACTGGAGCTCAGCAGTCAAGTTACTAAGGGCACCAGCAGTTTCAATTACGGTGGACTCAACCACCCTTGTCAATTGCCTTATGTTCCTGCTGTAACCATGCGTCCCCAGAACGGCAGAAAACCCTTTGCGAAGTCCCCAAATTCTTGTCCTGCAGTGTCTTCTTTACTCAAGACACCTCTAACTATCCTTGTATTGTGGTAATCTGCCGCTGCTGTGTAGGTGGGAGGCAACAGGAACGAAACGAAACATGAGCCCGAAAAGTCAGGGGGCAACCATGTATAGGCTCTATCATGGCAGATGAAATATGTACCCTTAGCTGCTAAAAACGCAGGGGAAGTCTGGGACCCAAAAACATACGTTTCAGTACAGACACTCTTCACTAACTGAGCTCTGGGATTCTTGCCAGTACCTTGCAGACACAGGTGACCCTGATGGGGTACAATCCAAATCGGGGAAGATCTCTTAGCTTGCTGTTTCTTACTCAGAGTAGCTCCATATCCGGTCACGTTCCATCCTATATAGGCAAGTGTCTCATCTTCGGGGGTAGTTTCATTAGAAATATCTTCCTTAATCATGTCAACTATACCCTTAACTAGAGCACTATTCTTAGGATTGTCTTTTACAGAACGTAGGGGGTGGACTTCACGAGCATAGATGAACATCGTTCTGTATGCCCACACAGAACCATTGTGGCTGAAAGGCAGGACCAGATAAGGGATATCTTTATCCGTGGTGTGAGGCATAAGACCACACACCCAACAGTTAGTCATGTTCATTACAAGTTGGTGTTGATGCAAAAGCTGAACAAAGGAGTTATTAATAAACTCTAATCTCCTAGTTGATTCGTGTTCAGGAAGGGGTTGAAAAGAATGTGAGGAAACAGTGGAAGGAGGATGTATAGGCGATGTAGTGGGTGCAAATGTTACTTGAAAGGAGAATAAAACATACCTTATTAAAAATATCATCACACTGAATAACATAAAAATGCACAATATCAAAAAGCTTTTCTTTGTCATTATTTTAAAGATCCTGGTTTTAAAGTTCACTCTTTTGGCAGGTCTCTCCATCTCGGAAAACTCCATCCTCTCTAAAGTGCTGCCCGCAATGGGAGGTTGTTTCTGCTAAGGAATGCTTCTGTCAGTCCAGTTAAGGTCAAGGTGTGCTACAAGGGATTTTATTTAAACAGATATTTAACTTAGTCGTGAGTTGTACTAAAGTAACACACTCAAAAGAAACCACAGGATATCAAGTTTGATTCTGTATTTGAAATAGATCAATGGAAGGGTAAACCAATAGAACACACAGAGATGAAAGTTTCAAAGAATATATATTTACTCAAATAATCAGGAAGACAGAAATATGAAATAAATCAAGCAATAGTTATGAACAGAGGTAGACAATAGTTTCACTGCAATTCATAACAGAAAAACATCAACTCATTTTCTGTTATGAATTGCAGTGAAACTATTGTCTACCTCTGTTCATAACTATTGCTTGATTCATTTCATATTTCTGTCTTCCTGATTATTTGAGTAAATATATATTCTTTGAAACTTTCATCTCTGTGTGTTCTATTGGTTTACCCTTCCATTGATCTATTTCAAATACAGAATCAAACTTGATATCCTGTGGTTTCTTTTGAGTGTGTTACTTTAGTACAACTCACGACTAAGTTAAATATCTGTTTAAATAAAATCCCTTGTAGCACACCTTGACCTTAACTATACAGTGCCCAAGCCTACAAGGGTTGATTGGGTTTTCCCCTGCTTACAATCTGTCAGTCCAGGGCAACTCCCTTAGACCAACCAGAACTGCCGACCTAACGTCGTCAGCTGCACCCGAAAGACTTTGGGCAATCGCGGCCCTAGCAGCGGAACCCGGATGGTGGTTCGAAAAACAAAAAATAAGCAAGTTTCTCAGATGGGAGAGCTGCACTTTCAAAAATAGCAGGATAAAAAAGAATGTTATTTGTCCATAGGTCTCGGCCTCAAATTATAGCGCTTTTTCCCAGGTACTGTTTGGTCTTTGAAAAGGAGTTCAGGTTCTGTAGTGTCCAATCGAATTGACGGTGATACAGCTGGTTGCAAAATTTCATCACTCTCTTGTTCAGTAAGTGTTCCTTTTACACGTGCATCACTGAAAGGCAGAAAACGTGGCACAGTTTCAGTCTCTGAGTCGGCGACACCCTTCTGGACCCACTGGTCATACGGCAGAGGCAGAGGGATCCGTTTGCAGTGGATCCAGTGGATCCAGTTTTTCTTCCCCTCCACTCGAACAGCTGATCTTGTGGAAAGAAGGAAGAGGTGCGGTCCGGTCCACCTGGGCTGATCGTTCTTGGTTCGCTGGAAGTTTTTCACGAGAACCCAGGATCCAGGGTCGATGGCGTGACCTGGAGTCTCAGAGACCGGAGGCAGGGTGTCATGGACCTGTTGATGCAAAACACGCAATTTAGCCGTCAATTCGTACAAATAATCAAGCAAAACAGGGTGTTCGATTTCACTGAACTTTGTGGGCCTTGGCACTCCCCATATGTTGGCCGGGCGGCCGAAAACTATCTCAAATGGACTAAGTCCCACTCGCAAATGCATAGTCATTCTGATTGATAGGAGTGCTAAGGGTAGAGCCATTTAAGACCTGTGCTCGCTTGAATTTTGGCCAATTTTAACTTAAGCGTGCCATTGTAACATTCTACTAGTCCAGCTGATTGGGGGTGATTTGCAGCGTGGAACTTTTGCTGAATGCCTAGCCCTTCACATACTTTCTTCATCACACTACCCACAAATTCACTTCCATTGTCACTCCAGACCATTCTAGGCATTCCGAATCTGGGGAAGAACTCTTTCACAAGGGCTTTAGCTGTGGATAAGGCAGTGTTGTCTTTTAGGGGATATGCTTCTACCCATCTTGAGAAGGCGCAAACAACAACGAGTACGTATTTTAAGTTGTTGCACCTCTCCATGTGGATGAAATCTGGCTGCAAAACCTCAAACGGATACGTAGGAGGTGCAAAATGACCAGCTGGAGTTGGGGTTCCCCTACCAGGATTGTGTTTCAGACATACCATGCAATTCTTGACGACATTCTCTGCACACTTGGGAATTCCTGAATTTTGCCATACTGGAGCCAACAACTTGCAAATCCCTTTCACGCTGATATGAGCCATTCCATGAGCCATTGTAACCACTGCAAGCACATATGCATCGGGTAACAACCATCTCTGATGCTCTGACAATTCAACCCAACAACCATTTGCATCCAATCTACCCGTACTTTCTCTCCACATGTTCAACTCTTTCTCTGTAGCCTCAGCTTGAATAGATTTCACACTCTCTATCGTGTCTTCACACATTCCAACATCACCAACCCATCTTGCAGGGCCTGCAACATACATTCGGCTCATCACATTCCTTGCAGTTTCTTTCGCGATTTCGTCAGCAAATGCATTTCCACGACCAACATCATCAGTCACCTTCTTGTGAGCACTACATTTCACAATCACCACTTGCAGAGGCAAGGTCAGTGATTCAAGAAGCTCATTCACCAACTGACCATGCTGAATCTTAGCTCCATGCGAAGTCAGGAACCCACGTTCTTTCCACAATCGTCCAAAACTGTGAGCCACATCAAACGCATACTGACTATCGGTGTAGATGGTCACTTTCATTCCTTTTGACAACACACATGCTCTCGTGAGTGCAATCAATTCTGCTGCTTGAGCTGAATTATGTGGAATACGTGCAGCTTCAACAATTGTACGCAAAGTCGTGACAGCATATGCTGCAGTCGTGTCACCATTCGGAAGCTTGAAGCATGAACCATCCACCCATAAGATACCATCACATTCAGCAAGAGGAGTGTCCTGGAGGTCTATTCTCCCTTTTGTTTCTTCTTCTGTTCTAAGAAAACAATCATGCTGTTCTGAAGCATCTAATTCCTCTACAATTGGTAACAACGTAGCTGGGTTTAACGTGTTACATCTTTTTATGTGCACATGACTTGCTAACAATGTTAATTCGTAACCTGACAATCGAGCACTAGTTAAGTGCTGTGTCTTGGTTCTGTTCAACAACGTGTCTACTGCATGTGGGACCATCACAACTAGCGTATTATCCATTACTAGACCAGCAGACTGTCGAATAGAAACAGCTGCTGCCGCTGTGGCTCTTAAACAACTTGGCAATGCTTTAGCTACCGGATCCAAAGTCGACGAAAAATATGCACATGGACGCTGCTTGTCTCCAAACAACTGTGTCAACACGGACAATGCGCAACCTTCTTTCTCATGGACATACAATGTAAAGGGCTTACTGTAGTTGGGGGTACCTAACACAGGAGCCGAACATAATGCTGTGCGCAATTCAGAAAAACTTTTCTGACACTCTTCAGACCAAGGAACGGGATTGGGTGTATCTTTACACGTTAATGCCACCAAAGGTTTGGCTAATAACGAAAAATTTGGTATTAATTGCCTGCAATATGATGTAATGCCCAAGAAAGCACGCACTTCTCTCTGTGTTCTTGGCACACTCAATTTCGCTATTGCCTGAATTCTCTCTGGGGTCAGTTTCCTTCCCTCCTTCGATAAGAGATGACCTAAGTAGGTCACTTCTTGTCGACAATATTGCAATTTGGAAAGTGACACCTTGTGATGCAAATCACACAGATGACGCAACAATGAAAACGTGGCTTCTTTACAGATTTCCTCAGTATCTGCAGCGACAAGCAAATCATCAGCGTACTGTACAAGAGTAGCACCATCAGGTAAAACAATTGTGTCAAGCTGTGTCTTTAGAGCTTGACTATATATTGATGGACTTTCACAGTAGCCCTGGGGAGCGCGTTTAAAGCGGAAGCTGCGTCCTCCTAAACTGAAGCCAAAAATGTCCCTGCTCTCCTCAGCAATCGGGATGCTGAAGAAAGCATTCTTCAAGTCAATCACCGAAAACCAGGTTGCAGAAGCTGGAATCATAGTCAATAGGGCAGTAATGTCGGGGACAACTCGAAATTGTGGCACAACTATTTTATTCACCTCTCTAAGATCAATCACAAATCTGTACACAGGTGGCTGAGAGGGATCAGTTCGTTTTAAAACAGGCAGAACAGGACTATTGCAAACGTTGCCTCTTGTTTCTTCAATCACATCTTTTTCAATCAGATCGTAAACGATCGCTAGCCAAGCTTTTTCACCTTCACTAGAGATTTTGTATTGGGGAATTCGTGGCATTTTAACATTAGCTTTCAATGTTACAATCTATGGTGGTATTTCTAAAAGACCCACATCATTAGGACCAGTAGCCCAAAGAATATCAGGAAGAAACGACAATTCTGTTGGAAGTTTATCCCTTGACAAATACATTGGAGAAACCACTTTCTTACCTAAAGTAAGTTGTGCTCCTGAAGGAGAACAGTACAAAGTCGCATACAATCTTTTTAACAGATCCAATCCCGTCAAGTTTTCACCACAACCTGTTGTCAGAATAAGGGGTGCTTCGAATTCACAAGGACCAACTGAAAGAGACAAAGGGTCAGAAATCGGATTTCTAACCGGGGCGCCAGAAAAACCTACTGATACATTCGTTTTGCCAGACAAAGGTGCGCCAGGGAGTTTGGAGTGCATAATAGAACTCTTTGTAGCACCAGTATCCAACAGAAAAGGCTCTGACACACCTGATGTAATCACCTCAACCTATGGTCCACTCTGATCTACTGGAACTGAAACAACTCCCTCTCTTTGTCTATGGCTGTCCTAGCAATCATTACCCTCCATATGCTCATCTTCTGCATAGTAATCATCAGCATAGTACTGAGCTGTCCTACCAGATGCGTTATTCTGCTGATTGAACCTATTCATCGAATTTTGAGGTGGAAGAGACTGTGTGTTCTGGGGGAAATTTCCACGCCCTCTACCTCTATGTGCTTGTTGAACACCTCGACCTCTTGAGCCAGAAACACCATTTGCGCGCTGTAACAAGATAAGGCAACTATACTTGAAATGACCATCTTCCTTACAATATGAACATTGATTGGGGCCTACAGGGACACGTGGTTGAGTATACTCGACTCTTTGCGAGTTCCTCTGATACTGTTGAGGCTGCTGATAATTATTCTGATAGTTACTCTGAGCACCACTATTTTGTCCACCACGTGGCGGATATGCTTGCTGTAACAAAACCTTCGTTTTCAACTCTTTAGTTTTCTTTTCTGCTCTATCTTTCTCGTCTTTGTCTCGATTTTCGTAGTACTGTGCAGTAGCCAATATCGGTGCTGAAGAGGAAACTGCCCAAGAACTCTCTGAATCTTTTAACTTCTTACACAACTCTGGAAGCAGATTGTGCACAAATTTATCGACGAACAGTCGCTGACCACCTTCTGTGCTCATATCTTGACCACTGTGGTCGACAAACGTTTCTTCAAACCTGGTGAAGAAATCTGACACCGTTTCATCTTTCTTCTGCTTACACGCAGACAATTTATCCCAATTTACTCGCATGGCAGGCATTATAGTTTTCATGTAATTAATAATCCTACCAGGGAGGTCTGCTACTAAAGGCTCAGGCTTAGCACCACCAACTTGTCGGTCATCTGCAGCAGCAATATTAGCCCATGTGTCACCTAACTCCTGATCATGATCTGCATGACGAATCTTTCCCCACAAAGGCTGTGGAACAACATTCCCAAACAACATGTCTATATCCGCTAAATTCATGATACATGACCCAGCAGTCTGTGGCAACTCTTTGTAATACCCTGCGGGATTTTTACGGGGATCAGGCAATGTTTGCTTTAGGGCCAAAACTTCAGCTCGCTTCCAAGGAACATACACGCTGAAAATGTGCTGGCACAGGTGGTGGAACATTACCAGGACCAGCTGCTACTGCTTCCTTCCATACTGGAGGAACATCTCTCATGGGATATTGTCTTACCTTCTTCTTACCAGAAGAATCAGACTCAAACAACGACCTAGAAACACCTTCAGTCCTAAGCGACAACAACGTCGCAACTGCTTTCTTAACATCTGAACCCACAATTGCGCCTTTTGAAAACTCAAACCGTACATGGCTCAACTCAGGAGGATTAGAGTCTAAATAATTTTCCTCTAAATCTTCACATAGAAAAACACACATTTTCTCAAAAACGTATCTCTGCTTTGATGCTTCCCACTGGGTGAAGACATCCATAACACATTTTAAATCATATCTTTCTGTGTCAGCAACCCATTTATGTGCCAAATAATTCAACGTTTCCTTCTCCCTAGAATCAGGCAGTTGACTACGCAACTGCTTGCGTTCTGTGTCAGGAGTTACACTCGTTGCACCAAAGAGAGGATGCAAAAAATTAGCGACAGTACTAGCCACTCTCTGACGAACAGAAGGAGAAGTCAATGAAAAGACAAGAGGGAAGGCAGGGTGAGACGAGGCAGATGCAGAGGCAGTGTCAGGAGAAGTACCAGGAGTGGTAGTCGATATAGTAGTCAAAGTTGTAGGAAGTAAAGGCAGAGCAGATGTAAAAGTCGGTGGCCCTGATCTGCCCCCCAGTCCCAGGAGGAGAAGAGAGCCTGGACATGTCTGCACAGGTCTCCGCTCAGGTAGGAGATTGTCAGCACCTTCTGCTGTGTTTGTAGAAATAGACTGAATAATCCTGGATGGAATCTCTGCAGGAGCCGGGCTGAGCTGGGCCCTTCTATCTGGGGCCCCTGGGGCTGAGCTGGGCTCTTCTATCTGGGGCCCCTGTGGCTGAGCTGGTCTCTTCTATCCGGGGGTCCTGGGGCTGAGCTGGGCTCTTCTATCCGGGGCCCCTGGGGCTGAGCTGGGCTCTTCTATCTGGGGCCCCTTGGACTGAGCTGGGCTCTTCTATCCGGGGGCCCTGGGGCTGAGCTGGGCTCTTCTATCTGGGGCCCCCGGGGATGAGTTGGGCTCTTCTATCCGGGGGCCTCTGGGGCTGAGCTGGGCTCTTCTATCCGGGGGCCCCTGGGCCTGAGCTGGGCTCTTCTATCTGGAGCCCCTGGGGCTGAGTTGGGCTTTTCTATCCAGGGGCCCTGGAGCTGAGCTGGGTTCTTCTATCCGGAGGCCTGTGCGGCTGAGCTGGGCTCTTCTATCCGGTGGTCCTGGGGCTGAGCTGGGCTCTTCTATCCAGGGGCCCCTGGGGCTGAGCTGGTCTCTTCTATCCAGGGGCCCCTGGGGCTGAGCGGGGCTCTCCTATCCGGGGGCCCCTGGGGCTGATCTGGGCTCTTCTATCCGGGGGCCCCTGGGGCTGAGCTGTGCTCTTCTATCCGGGACCCCCGGGGGCTGAGCTGGGCTCCTCTATCCAGGAGCCCCTAGGGATGAACTGGGCTCTTCTATCTGGGGGCCCTTTGGGGTTGAGCTGGGCTCTTCTATCCGGGGGCCCTAGGGGCTGAGCTGGGCTCTTCTATCCGGTGGGCTCTGTGGCTGAGCTGGGCTCTTCTATCTAGGGGCCCTGGGGTGGAAATGGGCTCCTCTATCCATGGGATCCTGGGGCTAAGCTGGGCTCTCCCATCCGGGGGCCCTTGGGGGCTGAGCTGGGCTCTTCTGTCCGGGTGCCCTAGGGGCTGAGCTTAAAACTTAATTTGGTGCAGAGTCAGAAAGTTGTTGAATATAGACAGTCCTACCAAATATAAAAAATTACCCACAGAAAAAGGAAAAATAGAAAACATTGTCCAGTGTAATTCTAGCAGTTTCTTACATTTGCATATAATTAATGAAATTCAGGCTATTTCCAATTCACTCTTAAAGACTGGAGGCGGCGGTTCCGTCAGCGGCCACCTGAGGGCGCTCCTCGCCCGCTGATGAGTCCCACTGAGCTGCACATTGGCTGAAAGGGAGAAGGGTTTCCTCTTCCGGGTCAGCGGCGGCAGAGACAGCACCAGCAGGTGCGGTGACAACACTTCTGGCCTCTCCTGGTGTTTGCAGCCTGCAGCAGAGGAAGAAGGAGCCCTGTCTGTCTGTGCAGTTACCTTCATCTGCAGACCCCCCTCAAACCCCAGATTTACCACCCCAGACCCCAGACCTGCCCTCCCCCAGCCCTAGGGGGAGGAGAGAGCCTGGACATGTCTGCACAGGTCTCTGCTCAGGTAGGAGATTGTCAGCACCTTCTGCTGTGTTTGTAGAAATAGACTGAATAATACTGGAGGGAATCTCTGCAGGAGCCGAGCTGAGCTGGGCTCTTCTATCGGGGGCCCCTGGGGCTGAGCTGGGCTCTTCTATCCGGGGCTCCTGGGGCTGAGCAGGGCTCTTCCATCCGGGTGCCTCCTGGGCTGAGCTGGGCTCTTCTATCCGGGGCCTCTGGGGCTGAGCTGGGCTCTTCTATCCGGGGGCCCCTAGGGCTGAGCTGGGCTCTTCTATCCGGGGGCTCCTGGGGCTAAGCTGGGCTCTGCCATCCATGGGCCCTGGGGCTGAGCTGGGCTCTTCTATCCAGGGGCCCTGGGGCTGAGCTGGGCTCTTCTATCCGGGGCCCCTGGGGCTGAGCTGGGCTCTTCTATCCGCGGGCCCTTGGGCTGAGCTGGGCTCTTCTATCCGGGGACCCTGGGCTGAGCTGGACTCTTCTATCCGGGGCCCCTGGGGCTGAGCTGGGCTTTTCTATCCGGGGGCCCCTAGGGCTGAGCTGGGCTCTTCCATCCGGGGGCTCCTGGGGCTAAGCTGGGCTCTGCCATCCATGGGCCCTGGGGCTGAGCTGGGCTCTTCTATCCGGGGGCCCTGGGGCTGAGCTGGGCTCTTCTATCCGGGGCCCCTGGGGCTGAGCTGGGCTCTTCTATCCGCGGGCCCTTGGGCTGAGCTGGGCTCTTCTATCCGGGGACCCTGGGCTGAGCTGGACTCTTCTATCCGGGGGTCCTGGGGCTGAGCAGGGCTCTTCTATCCGGGGCCCCTGGGGCTGAGCTGGGCTCTTCTATCCGGGGGCCCTGGGGGCTGTGCTGAGCTCTTCTATCCGGGGGCCCTGAGGCTGAGCTGGGCTCTTCTATCCATGGGCCCTTGGGCTGAGCTGGGCTCCTCTATACAGCGGCCCCTGTGGCAGAGCTGGGCTCCTCTATCCGGGGACCCTGGGGCTGAGCTGGGCTCTTTTATCCCGGGGCTGAGCTGGGCTCTTCTATCCGATGCCCCTGGGGCTGAGCTGGGCTCTTCTATCCGATGCCCCTGGGGCTGAGCTGGGCTCTTCTATCCGCAGGCCCTTGAGCTGAGCTGGGCTCTTCTATCCGGGGACCCTGGGCTGAGCTGGACTCTTCTATCCGGGGGTCCTGGGGCTGAGCAGGGCTCTTCTATCCGGGGCCCCTGGGGCTGAGCTGGGCTCTTCTATCCGGGGGCCCTGGGGGCTGTGCTGGGCTCTTCTATCCGGGGGCCCTGAGGCTGAGCTGGGCTCTTCTATCCTCGGGCCCTTGGGCTGAGCTGGGCTCCTCTATACAGCGGCCCCTGTGGCAGAGCTGGGCTCCTCTATCCAGGAGCCCCTGGGGCTGAGCTGGGCTCTGCTATCCGGGGGCCCCTTGGGGGCCGAGCTGGGCTCTTTTATCCTGGGGCTGAGCTGGGCTCTTCTATCTGGGGCCCCTTGGGCTGAGCTGGGCTCTTCTATCCAGGGGCCCGTGGCGCTGAGCTGGGCTCTTCTATCCGTGGGTCCCAGGGGGGCTGTGCTGGGCTCTTCTATCCAGGGCCCCTGGGGCTGAGCTGGTCTATTCTCTCCGGGGGCCACTGGGGAGGGCTGGAATCTTCTATCCGGTGCTGAGCTGGGCTCTTCTATCCAGGACCTCTGGGCTCTTCTATCCGGGGGCCTGTGGGGCTGAGCTATACTCTTCTATCCGGGGGCCCTTGGGGCTGAACTGGGCTCTTCTATCCGGGGGCCCCTGGGGCTGAGCTATACTCTTCTATCCAGGGGCCCATGGGACTGAGCTGGGCTCTACTATCTGGGGGCCCCTGGGGCTGAGCTGGGCCCTTCTATCTGCGTCCCCTGGGTCTGAGCTGGGCTCTTCTATCGGGGGGCCCCTGGGGCTGAGCGGGGCTCTTATTTCCTGAGGCCCTAGGGGCTGAGCTGGGCTCTTCTATCCGGGGGCTTCTGGGGTGCTGGGCTCTTCTATCAGAGGCCCCTGGGGCTGTGCTATGCTCTTCTATCCGGGGGGCCCTGGGGCTGAGCTGGGCTCTTCTATCCGGGGCCCCTGGGGCTGAGCTGGGCTCCTCTATCCAGGGGCCCCTCGGGCTGAGCTGGGCTCTTCTATCCGGGGGCTCCTGGAGCTGGGCTCCTCTATCGAGTGGCCCCTGGGGCTGAGCTGTGCTCTTCTATCCGGGGCCTCTGGGGCTAAGTGGGGCTCCTCTATCCAGGGGCCCCTGGAGCTGAGCTGGGCTCATCTATCTGGGGGCCCCTGGGGCTGAGCTTGGCTCTTCTATCCAGGGCCCCTGGATCTGAGCTGTGCTCTTCTACCCAGGGCCCCTGGAGGTGAGCGGGGCTCTTTCCAGGGGCCCCTGGAGCTGAGCTGGGCTCTTCTATCCGGGGGCCCTCTGGGGCTGAGCTGGGCTCTTCTATCCGGCGGCCATAGGGGCTGAGCTGGGCTCTTCTATCCGGGGGCCTCTGGGCCTGAGCTGGGCTCTTCTATCTGGGGGCCCCTGGGGCTGAGCTGGGCTCTTCAATCCGGGGCCCCTGGGCTTGAGCTGGGCTCCTCTATCCAGGGGCCCCTGTGGCTGAGCTGGGCTCTTCTATCCGGGGGCCCTGGGGGCTGTGCTGGGCTCTTCTATCTTGGGGCCCCTGGGGCGGAGCTGGGCTCTTCTATCCAGGGCCCCTGGCGCTGAGCTGGGCTCTTCTATCCAGGGGGCCTGGGGCTGAGCTGGGCTCTTCTATCCGGGGATCCTGGGGCTGAGCAGGGCTCTTCTATCCGGGGGCCCCTGGGGCTGAGCTGGGCTCTTCTATCCACCGGCCCCAGGGGGGGGCTGAGCTGGGCTCTTCTATCCAGGGCCCCTGGTGCTGAGCTGGGCTCTTCTATCCGGGGACCCCTGGGGCTGAGCTGGGTTCTTCTATCCAGGGGCTCCTGGATAGAAGAACTAGCTGAGCTGGGCTCTTCTATCCGGGGGCCCTGGGGGGTTTTCCTTCTGGCCCTGGGGGTGTTTGTGGGAATCATGTGGGTTAAAGAGGGGATCTGTGCACTGCATCTTATTGCACTATTAGAGGTCTGTGCGCTGCATCTTAATGCACTGTTAGGAATATGTGCACTGCGGTGCATTCTTACTGCACTTTGAGGGATCTGTGCACTGTGGTGCATCTTGCTGCACTGTGGGAAATCTGTGCAATGCACTGCATCTTGCTGCACTGTGAGGGATCTGTGCACTGTGGTATATCTTGCTGCACTCTGAGGGATCTGTGCACTGTGGTGGATCTTGCTGCACTGTGAGGGATCTGTGCACTGTGGTGCATCTTGCTGCACTGTGAGGGATCTGTGCACTGTGGCGCATCTTGATGAACTGTGAGGGATCTGTGCACTGTGGTGCATCTTGCTGCACTGTGAGGGATCTGTGCACTGTGGTGCATCTTGCTGCACTGTGAGGGATCTGTGCACTGCGGTGCATCCTTACTGCACTGTGAGGGATCTGTGCACTGTGGCGCATCTTGCTGCACTCTGAGGGATCTGTGCACTGTGGCGCATCTTGCTGCTTTGTGAGGGATCTGTGCACTGTGGTGCATCTTGCTGCACTGTGAGGGATTTGTACACTGTGGTGCATCGTGCTGAACTGTGAGGGATCTGTGCACTCTGGTGCATCTTGCTGCACTGTGTGGGATCTGTGCTCTGTGGTGCATCTTGCTGCACTGTGAGGGATCTGTGCACTGTTGTGCATCGTGCTGCACTGTGAGGGATCTTTGCACTGTGTTGCATTGTGCTGCACTGTGAGGGATCTGTGCACTGTGGTGCATCTTACTGCACTGTGAGGGATCTGTGAACTGTGGTGCATCTTACTGCTCTGTGAGGGATCTGTGCACTGTGGTGCATCTTACTGCATTGTGAGGGATCTGTGCACTGTGGTTCATCTTGCTGCACTGCAAGGGATCTGTGCACTGTGGTGCATCTTGCTGCACTCTGAGGGATCTGTGCACTGTGGTGCATCTTGCTGCACTGTGTGGGATCTGTGCACTGTGGTGCATCTTGCTGCACTGTGAGGGATCTGTGCACTGTTGTGCATCGTGCTGCACTGTGAGGGATCTGTGCACTATGTTGCATTGTGCTGTACTGTGAGGGATCTGTGCACTGTTGTGCATCTTGCTGCACTCTGAGGGATCTGTGCACTGTGGTGCATCTTGCTGCACTGTGTGGGATCTGTGCACTGTGTTGCATTGTGCTGCACTGTGAGGGATCTGTGCACTGTGGTGCATCTTGCTGAACTGTGAGGGATCTGTGCACTGTGGTGCATCTTGCTGCACTGTGAGGGATCTGTGCACTGTGGTGCATCTTGCTGAACTGTGAGGGATCTGTGCACTGTGGTGCATCTTGCTGCACTGTGAGGGATCTGTGCACTGTGGTGCATCTTGCTGCACTGTGAGGGATCTGTGCACTGTGGTGCATCTTGCTGAACTGTGAGGGATCTGTGCACTGTGGTGCATCTTGGTGCACTGTGAGGGATCTGTGCACTGTGGTGCATCTTGCTGCACTGTGAGGGATCTGTGCACTGTGTTGCATCTTGCTGCACAGTGAGGGATCTGTGCACTGTGGTGCATCTTGCTGCACTACAAGGGATCTTTGCACTGTGGTGCATCTTGCTTCACTGTGAGGAATCTGTGGACTGTTCACTCATTGTCATGACACCATCCACTGAGGGAGAAATCTGTGACAGTCAAACCTGATTGTTCTGTCTTATGAAGTTATTGAGACTGTAATCTACTTGTTTGTTTATTTTATAAGTTAACCTTTGAAGGGAGTGAGCGGGTAAACAAAGGAGACAAATGTAAAACTTAATTTGGTGCGGAGTCGGAAAGTTGTTTGAATACACACAGTCCTACCAAATATAAAATATTACCCTCAGAAACAGGAAAAATATAAAACATTGTCCAATTTAATTCTAGCAGTTTCTTACATATTAATAAAATTCAGGCAATTTCTAATTCACTCCTAAAGACTGGAGGTGGCGGTTCCGTCAGCAGCCAACAGAGGGCGCTCCTCGCCTGCTGCTGAAACTCACTGAGCTGCACATTGGATGAAAGGGATAAGGGTTTCCTCTTCCGGGTCAGCGGCGGCAGAGACAGCACCAGCAGCTGTGGTGACATCACTTCCGGCCTCTCCTGGTGTTTGCAGCCTGCAGCAGAGGAGGAAGGAACCATTGTCTCTCTGTGCAGTTACCTCCATCTGCAGACCCCCCCTCAGACCCCAGATCTGCACCTCCCACCCTCAGACCCAGGGGGAGGAGAGAGCCTGGACATGTCTACACAAGTCTCTGCTCAGGTAGGAGATTGTCAGCACCTTCTGCTGTGTTTGTAGAAATAGACTGAATAATCCTGGAGGGAATCTCTGCAGGAGCCGAGCTGAGCTGGGCTCTTCTTTCCGGGGCCCCTGGGGCTGAGCTGGGCCCTTCTAAGGGAGCCCCTGTGGCTGGGCTGGGCTCTTCTATCTGGGGGCCCTGGGGCTGAGCTGGGCTCTTCTATCCGGGAGTCCCTGGGGCTGAGCTATGCTCTTCTATCCGGCGGCCCCTGGGGCTGAGCTGGGCTCTTCTATCCGGGGCCCCTGGGGCTGAGCTGGGTGCTTCTATCCGGGGCCCCTGGGGGCTGAGCTGGGCTCCTCTATCTGGGAACCCCTGGACTGACCTGGGGCCTTCTATCCGGAGGCCTCTGTGGCTGAGCTGGGCTCCTCTATCCAGGGGCCCCTGGGGCTGAGCTTTGCTCTTCCATCTGGGGCCCCTGCGGCTGAGCTGGGCTCTTCTATCCAGGGGCCCCTGGGGCTGAGATGGGCTCTTCTATCCCAGGGCTTCTGAGCTGGGCTCTTCACTATGGGCCCCTGGGGCTGAGCTTGGCTCTTCCATCTGGGGCCCCTGGGGCTGAGCTGGGCTCTTCTATCTGGGGGCCTCTGCGGCTGAGCTGGGCTTTTCTATCCAGAGGCCCCTGGGGCTGAGTTGGGCTCTTCTATCCGGGGGCTCCTGGTGCTGAGCTGGGCTCTTCTATCCGGGTGCCCCTGGGGCTGAGCTGGGCTCTTCTATCAGGGGGTCCCTGGGGCTGAGCTATACTCTTCTATCTGGGGCCCCGGGGGCTGAGCTGGGCTCTTCTATCCGGGGCCACAGGACTAAGCTGGGCTCTTCTATCGGGGGGCCCTGTGGCTGAGATGGGCTCTTCTATCCGGGGGCCCCTGTGGCTGAGCTGGGCTCTTCTATCCCGGGGCCCCTGGGGCTGAGCTGGGCGCTTCTATCTGGGGGCCCCTGGGGCTGAGCTGGGCTCTTCGGTCCGGGGGCCCCTGGGGCTGAGCTGGGCTCTTTTATCCGGTGGCCGCTGGGGCTGAGCTGGCTCTTCTATCCAGGGCCCCTGGGGCTGAGCTGGGCTCTTCTATCTGGGGTCCACGGGGCTGAACTGGGCTCTTCTATGCGGGGCCCCTGTGGCTGAGCTGGGATATTCTATCTTGGGCCTCTGGGGCTGAGCTGGGCTCTTTTATCGGGGGGCCCCTGGGGCACAGCTGGGCTCTTCTATCCGGGGGCTGAGTGGGGCTCTTCTATCCGGGCCCCTAGGGCTGAGCTGGGCTCTTCTATCCGGGGCCCCTGTGGCTGAGCTGGGCTCTTCTATCCGGGGCCCCTGGGGCTGAGCGGGGCTCTTCTACCTGGGGAGTCCTGGGGCTAAGCTAGGCTCTTCTATCCAGGGCCCCTGGGGCTGAGCTGGGGTCCTCTATCTGGGGGCCATGGGGCTGAACTGGGCTCTTCCATCTGGGGCCCCTGTGGCTGAGCTGGGCTCTTCCATCTGGGGCCTCTGGGGCTGAGCTGGGCTTTTTTATCCAGGGCCCCTGGGGCACAGCTGGGCTCTTCTATCTGGGGGCTGAGCGGGGCTCTTCTATCTGGGCCCCTGGGGCTGAGGTGGGCTCTTCTATCCGGGGCCCCTGGGGCTGAGCTGGGCTCTTCTATCCGGGGACTCCTGGGGCTAAGCTGTTCTCTTCTATCCGGGGGCCCTTGGGGCTGAGCTGGGCTCTTCTATCTGGGGCCCTAGGGTGCTGAGCTAGGCTCTTCTATCCAGGGGGCCGGGCTGAGCTGGGCTCTTCTATCCGGGGCCCCCTGGGGCTGAGCTGGGCTCTTCTAATCGGGGGCCTCTGGGGCTGAGCTGGGCTCTTCTATCCGGGGGCCTCTGGGGCTGAGCTGGGCTCTTCTATCCGGGGTCCCCTGGGGCTGAGCTGGGCTCTTCTATCTGGCGAGGTACTGGGTTTTTCAGAACCGGTACCGGACCGGTAACCCAGTGGTGTCAGGGTACACCCAAAGACCTCGAGTACTTTCCTGATTCAGACCACAGAAACTCAGAGTCTTCTAGGTGAAGTCAAGGATCGATTTTATTGGCTGCAACCAAGTAACAGGTCCTAGAAGTACAACAACACGGGATGTATATTCTCAGGAGACTGCTCCAATTTACAAAGTCAGGCTTCTCTTTTTATACGAAATATTGTGCTTTAGGCAAACATTCCTAACATTTTAGTATTTGTTTAGTTATGATGAGTAACAGACTCATCCAGTTGCGCACTGTGCACTTGGTGTTAATCCCACACCTTAAGTGTTTAACCTTTTACACAATTTTCACAATTATTCGTTGATTATTTATTTTCATAATCTGTTTCCTTGATTTCTTCAACATAACATTAGTCATATAATCAGTTTACATTTTCCAACTTCATGTAATCGCAATACATTATTCAATAGCATTATACTGATATTGTAACAATTTGTCAAAAATCAGATGCTTTCACTCCTTGCCCAATGCATTTCGGTACCCACTGGTACCTTCATCAGGGGCTGATCTGGAAAGTAAATGGACATAGATTGTGTCAATATTCTATCTTTTATGGATGTCAGGGAGGTAACAAAATAAATAATGATGTCTCATACCTTGTTAATAATATGTTTTATGGTGTGTCAGCTGCAAAATAACCACGGTACTACGTGTTAATTTAAAGATATGTGCGCAGATAATTAATTTAAGTGCTACTCAATACTCTGGGCTTACCTATTATTGAGTATTGCCTGAAGCTCATGAGGCTGTAAGGAAAAATACATGAGAAAATCCCTTGAGTTGATTCAACTGTCAATTGAATATAAGGAAATATCGCTGTGTGCAAATGTTAGGATTTCCTACCTGATCTTCTTTATGTGAAAAACCTGCGGAGGCATGAAAGAACGCTTAAAATTCGTAACACATTATACACGTGTCCGTGTTGTAATATTTTTAAGGAAGCGTACCTGCTCTGTTGTTATCTGTCGACCTGTTGACAAACGCATAACAACATGAATGTTATGTCGTACCCATCTGCCGACTCTAATTAGGGTAGCTCTAAAATTAGAGACATACCTGTATTCTGCTCCGTTATCGCTCAAAAGAAGTCGCCCTCGGTTAATCCGCTTTGTTGGATAAACGTTATGCTGGCGCCATGCTCGCGTTTGTGTTTTGCCCTCTCGTTTAGTAAACATAGACGATGCACTTTTCGTCTATGTGACTGTTTAACGTATCAAAAAACTAGCCCCGCCATTTTGCAGTGTCCGATGAACACTTATTTAAATGCTGTAATCCAAGCGTATTTAGATTAACAGTTGTCTAAAAACAGCCGCTCTTCATTGTTAGTCGAGCAGTGCGTCCTACTCACGTTATTCTTCTGGTGACTATCACGACCTATCCAAAAAAAGGAAGTGCTAAGTTTTACTCAAAAGTAACTATGGTGTTGAGAAAAACAAAACAAAAACTAGTAAAAACTAGTGCCGCCATCTTGGAATGTCGAGTACCCACTTCTTATTAGACTGTATTTCGCTTATGTTCTGAATGTGCTAAATGTTATTCGATGTGCTAGATAGCGGGTAGATCTGTCCTCAGTGTCTTGACTCTAGGTAAATTGCCACAATGTGTGTGTAACGAACTGGATGTGTGGTATGATTATGATGCAATTTGAAAGCACAATCGTGGGGTCGGTATCAGAGTTCAAAAGATTGCATAATGGTAAAATAATTATGATTGACAGAAGACTAACATGTAAATACTGTTACAGTACAACAACACGGGATGTATATTCTCAGGAGACTGCTCCAATTTACAAAGTCAGGCTTCTCTTTTTATACGAAATATTGTGCTTTAGGCAAACATTCCTAACATTTTAGTATACCATTCGAATGTTTCCACTACAAAGGAAAAGCAGAGTCATGATGACAAGCCCACATTTCAGTTTGTCCATCCCATAACAAATTACCCGGCAAGGCCCAATATTTCCATCAGATATCGGTGGACCCCCAATAAAAACGGGCACCTCCCCATCATAAAGCAAGTGAGAGAGAAAAGAGCAGGGACAGGTGTGAGCAAGATTCGGCAGGGTGTGTGTGCGATGAAAAGGGTTTATGGCCTGTTGTGCCTTGATGCTATCTCCTTCGGCCACTGGGAGAGGAACTGACCAAACAGGTTCGGCCTGGGGCAATGGTTCCAACTTGCCCAGGTCACAGGAAAGTCAATTAAGGTGTATGTGTCCTTTGGAATCGAATTTGGTTTAATTTGTCTGCCTATGTGAGGGCAACCCACAAAATGGCTGCCGTACACAAAATGGAAGCCAAGGGTTCAGGACGCAAATGACCATTTCGAGGTGAAATCGTCACTCAAATACGACGAAAATGCTTGTACATAGCGTACTAGCCATTCTCGGTCTTTTGATACCAAATTCGTCATGTTATGACGAAGTTTTATTCTCGAGTCCAGAATTTTCAGAACCACAAACCCTCCTTTTGCCCTTACATAGGCAATTTAACCTAATCTCATGCTAATCTGAGTCCAGGTCTATATTCCTAAAGTCATTGAGATGCTGCTGTAACATCATCCTAGTACTTAGCTCGTCTCTTGATACAGGTTTCCTTGCACATGATGTAGCACAGAGGCCACATATTGCAGGAGCACACTGCATGCACAGACAGAACAGGAAAAGAATGGCTAAGACCATCCCAATGACCATCAGAATTTTCCATCCCCAGCCGGATATCAGTTCCCAGAACCACCCCATTAATGACCAATCTCCTTTAGCCACATGAATAGATTCGGATATCTTATGCAGTTTGGAGATGGCCTGGTACACTGTTGGAGCGTTATCTGGAATGAAAACACAGCAACTCGATTGGATCAATCTACATACCCCACCTCGGTCTGCAAGTATGACATCTAATGCGACCCTGTTCTGAAGAGTTATAAGACGATCCGACTGGAGCTCAGCAGTCAAGTTACTAAGGGCACCAGCAGTTTCAATTACGGTGGACTCAACCACCCTTGTCAATTGCCTTATGTTCCTGCTGTAACCATGCGTCCCCAGAACGGCAGAAAACCCTTTGCGAAGTCCCCAAATTCTTGTCCTGCAGTGTCTTCTTTACTCAAGACACCTCTAACTATCCTTGTATTGTGGTAATCTGCCGCTGCTGTGTAGGTGGGAGGCAACAGGAACGAAACGAAACATGAGCCCGAAAAGTCAGGGGGCAACCATGTATAGGCTCTATCATGGCAGATGAAATATGTACCCTTAGCTGCTAAAAACGCAGGGGAAGTCTGGGACCCAAAAACATACGTTTCAGTACAGACACTCTTCACTAACTGAGCTCTGGGATTCTTGCCAGTACCTTGCAGACACAGGTGACCCTGATGGGGTACAATCCAAATCGGGGAAGATCTCTTAGCTTGCTGTTTCTTACTCAGAGTAGCTCCATATCCGGTCACGTTCCATCCTATATAGGCAAGTGTCTCATCTTCGGGGGTAGTTTCATTAGAAATATCTTCCTTAATCATGTCAACTATACCCTTAACTAGAGCACTATTCTTAGGATTGTCTTTTACAGAACGTAGGGGGTGGACTTCACGAGCATAGATGAACATCGTTCTGTATGCCCACACAGAACCATTGTGGCTGAAAGGCAGGACCAGATAAGGGATATCTTTATCCGTGGTGTGAGGCATAAGACCACACACCCAACAGTTAGTCATGTTCATTACAAGTTGGTGTTGATGCAAAAGCTGAACAAAGGAGTTATTAATAAACTCTAATCTCCTAGTTGATTCGTGTTCAGGAAGGGGTTGAAAAGAATGTGAGGAAACAGTGGAAGGAGGATGTATAGGCGATGTAGTGGGTGCAAATGTTACTTGAAAGGAGAATAAAACATACCTTATTAAAAATATCATCACACTGAATAACATAAAAATGCACAATATCAAAAAGCTTTTCTTTGTCATTATTTTAAAGATCCTGGTTTTAAAGTTCACTCTTTTGGCAGGTCTCTCCATCTCGGAAAACTCCATCCTCTCTAAAGTGCTGCCCGCAATGGGAGGTTGTTTCTGCTAAGGAATGCTTCTGTCAGTCCAGTTAAGGTCAAGGTGTGCTACAAGGGATTTTATTTAAACAGATATTTAACTTAGTCGTGAGTTGTACTAAAGTAACACACTCAAAAGAAACCACAGGATATCAAGTTTGATTCTGTATTTGAAATAGATCAATGGAAGGGTAAACCAATAGAACACACAGAGATGAAAGTTTCAAAGAATATATATTTACTCAAATAATCAGGAAGACAGAAATATGAAATAAATCAAGCAATAGTTATGAACAGAGGTAGACAATAGTTTCACTGCAATTCATAACAGAAAAACATCAACTCATTTTCTGTTATGAATTGCAGTGAAACTATTGTCTACCTCTGTTCATAACTATTGCTTGATTCATTTCATATTTCTGTCTTCCTGATTATTTGAGTAAATATATATTCTTTGAAACTTTCATCTCTGTGTGTTCTATTGGTTTACCCTTCCATTGATCTATTTCAAATACAGAATCAAACTTGATATCCTGTGGTTTCTTTTGAGTGTGTTACTTTAGTACAACTCACGACTAAGTTAAATATCTGTTTAAATAAAATCCCTTGTAGCACACCTTGACCTTAACTATACAGTGCCCAAGCCTACAAGGGTTGATTGGGTTTTCCCCTGCTTACAATCTGTCAGTCCAGGGCAACTCCCTTAGACCAACCAGAACTGCCGACCTAACGTCGTCAGCTGCACCCGAAAGACTTTGGGCAATCGCGGCCCTAGCAGCGGAACCCGGATGGTGGTTCGAAAAACAAAAAATAAGCAAGTTTCTCAGATGGGAGAGCTGCACTTTCAAAAATAGCAGGATAAAAAAGAATGTTATTTGTCCATAGGTCTCGGCCTCAAATTATAGCGCTTTTTCCCAGGTACTGTTTGGTCTTTGAAAAGGAGTTCAGGTTCTGTAGTGTCCAATCGAATTGACGGTGATACAGCTGGTTGCAAAATGTCATCACTCTCTTGTTCAGTAAGTGTTCCTTTTACACGTGCATCACTGAAAGGCAGAAAACGTGGCACAGTTTCAGTCTCTGAGTCGGCGACACCCTTCTGGACCCACTGGTCATACGGCAGAGGCAGAGGGATCCGTTTGCAGTGGATCCAGTGGATCCAGTTTTTCTTCCCCTCCACTCGAACAGCTGATCTTGTGGAAAGAAGGACGAGGTGCGGTCCGGTCCACCTGGGCTGATCGTTCTTGGTTCGCTGGAAGTTTTTCACGAGAACCCAGGATCCAGGGTCGATGGCGTGACCTGGAGTCTCAGAGACCGGAGGCAGGGTGTCATGGACCTGTTGATGCAAAACACGCAATTTAGCCGTCAATTCGTACAAATAATCAAGCAAAACAGGGTGTTCGATTTCACTGAACTTTGTGGGCCTTGGCACTCCCCATATGTTGGCCGGGCGGCCGAAAACTATCTCAAATGGACTAAGTCCCACTCGCAAATGCATAGTCATTCTGATTGATAGGAGTGCTAAGGGTAGAGCCATTTAAGACCTGTGCTCGCTTGAATTTTGGCCAATTTTAACTTAAGCGTGCCATTGTAACATTCTACTAGTCCAGCTGATTGGGGGTGATTTGCAGCGTGGAACTTTTGCTGAATGCCTAGCCCTTCACATACTTTCTTCATCACACTACCCACAAATTCACTTCCATTGTCACTCCAGACCATTCTAGGCATTCCGAATCTGGGGAAGAACTCTTTCACAAGGGCTTTAGCTGTGGATAAGGCAGTGTTGTCTTTTAGGGGATATGCTTCTACCCATCTTGAGAAGGCGCAAACAACAACGAGTACGTATTTTAAGTTGTTGCACCTCTCCATGTGGATGAAATCTGGCTGCAAAACCTCAAACGGATACGTAGGAGGTGCAAAATGACCAGCTGGAGTTGGGGTTCCCCTACCAGGATTGTGTTTCAGACATACCATGCAATTCTTGACGACATTCTCTGCACACTTGGGAATTCCTGAATTTTGCCATACTGGAGCCAACAACTTGCAAATCCCTTTCACGCTGATATGAGCCATTCCATGAGCCATTGTAACCACTGCAAGCACATATGCATCGGGTAACAACCATCTCTGATGCTCTGACAATTCAACCCAACAACCATTTGCATCCAATCTACCCGTACTTTCTCTCCACATGTTCAACTCTTTCTCTGTAGCCTCAGCTTGAATAGATTTCACACTCTCTATCGTGTCTTCACACATTCCAACATCACCAACCCATCTTGCAGGGCCTGCAACATACATTCGGCTCATCACATTCCTTGCAGTTTCTTTCGCGATTTCGTCAGCAAATGCATTTCCACGACCAACATCATCAGTCACCTTCTTGTGAGCACTACATTTCACAATCACCACTTGCAGAGGCAAGGTCAGTGATTCAAGAAGCTCATTCACCAACTGACCATGCTGAATCTTAGCTCCATGCGAAGTCAGGAACCCACGTTCTTTCCACAATCGTCCAAAACTGTGAGCCACATCAAACGCATACTGACTATCGGTGTAGATGGTCACTTTCATTCCTTTTGACAACACACATGCTCTCGTGAGTGCAATCAATTCTGCTGCTTGAGCTGAATTATGTGGAATACGTGCAGCTTCAACAATTGTACGCAAAGTCGTGACAGCATATGCTGCAGTCGTGTCACCATTCGGAAGCTTGAAGCATGAACCATCCACCCATAAGATACCATCACATTCAGCAAGAGGAGTGTCCTGGAGGTCTATTCTCCCTTTTGTTTCTTCTTCTGTTCTAAGAAAACAATCATGCTGTTCTGAAGCATCTAATTCCTCTACAATTGGTAACAACGTAGCTGGGTTTAACGTGTTACATCTTTTTATGTGCACATGACTTGCTAACAATGTTAATTCGTAACCTGACAATCGAGCACTAGTTAAGTGCTGTGTCTTGGTTCTGTTCAACAACGTGTCTACTGCATGTGGGACCATCACAACTAGCGTATTATCCATTACTAGACCAGCAGACTGTCGAATAGAAACAGCTGCTGCCGCTGTGGCTCTTAAACAACTTGGCAATGCTTTAGCTACCGGATCCAAAGTCGACGAAAAATATGCACATGGACGCTGCTTGTCTCCAAACAACTGTGTCAACACGGACAATGCGCAACCTTCTTTCTCATGGACATACAATGTAAAGGGCTTACTGTAGTTGGGGGTACCTAACACAGGAGCCGAACATAATGCTGTGCGCAATTCAGAAAAACTTTTCTGACACTCTTCAGACCAAGGAACGGGATTGGGTGTATCTTTACACGTTAATGCCACCAAAGGTTTGGCTAATAACGAAAAATTTGGTATTAATTGCCTGCAATATGATGTAATGCCCAAGAAAGCACGCACTTCTCTCTGTGTTCTTGGCACACTCAATTTCGCTATTGCCTGAATTCTCTCTGGGGTCAGTTTCCTTCCCTCCTTCGATAAGAGATGACCTAAGTAGGTCACTTCTTGTCGACAATATTGCAATTTGGAAAGTGACACCTTGTGATGCAAATCACACAGATGACGCAACAATGAAAACGTGGCTTCTTTACAGATTTCCTCAGTATCTGCAGCGACAAGCAAATCATCAGCGTACTGTACAAGAGTAGCACCATCAGGTAAAACAATTGTGTCAAGCTGTGTCTTTAGAGCTTGACTATATATTGATGGACTTTCACAGTAGCCCTGGGGAGCGCGTTTAAAGCGGAAGCTGCGTCCTCCTAAACTGAAGCCAAAAATGTCCCTGCTCTCCTCAGCAATCGGGATGCTGAAGAAAGCATTCTTCAAGTCAATCACCGAAAACCAGGTTGCAGAAGCTGGAATCATAGTCAATAGGGCAGTAATGTCGGGGACAACTCGAAATTGTGGCACAACTATTTTATTCACCTCTCTAAGATCAATCACAAATCTGTACACAGGTGGCTGAGAGGGATCAGTTCGTTTTAAAACAGGCAGAACAGGACTATTGCAAACGTTGCCTCTTGTTTCTTCAATCACATCTTTTTCAATCAGATCGTAAACGATCGCTAGCCAAGCTTTTTCACCTTCACTAGAGATTTTGTATTGGGGAATTCGTGGCATTTTAACATTAGCTTTCAATGTTACAATCTATGGTGGTATTTCTAAAAGACCCACATCATTAGGACCAGTAGCCCAAAGAATATCAGGAAGAAACGACAATTCTGTTGGAAGTTTATCCCTTGACAAATACATTGGAGAAACCACTTTCTTACCTAAAGTAAGTTGTGCTCCTGAAGGAGAACAGTACAAAGTCGCATACAATCTTTTTAACAGATCCAATCCCGTCAAGTTTTCACCACAACCTGTTGTCAGAATAAGGGGTGCTTCGAATTCACAAGGACCAACTGAAAGAGACAAAGGGTCAGAAATCGGATTTCTAACCGGGGCGCCAGAAAAACCTACTGATACATTCGTTTTGCCAGACAAAGGTGCGCCAGGGAGTTTGGAGTGCATAATAGAACTCTTTGTAGCACCAGTATCCAACAGAAAAGGCTCTGACACACCTGATGTAATCACCTCAACCTATGGTCCACTCTGATCTACTGGAACTGAAACAACTCCCTCTCTTTGTCTATGGCTGTCCTAGCAATCATTACCCTCCATATGCTCATCTTCTGCATAGTAATCATCAGCATAGTACTGAGCTGTCCTACCAGATGCGTTATTCTGCTGATCGAACCTATTCATCGAATTTTGAGGTGGAAGAGACTGTGTGTTCTGGGGGAAATTTCCACGCCCTCTACCTCTATGTGCTTGTTGAACACCTCGACCTCTTGAGCCAGAAACACCATTTGCGCGCTGTAACAAGATAAGGCAACTATACTTGAAATGACCATCTTCCTTACAATATGAACATTGATTGGGGCCTACAGGGACACGTGGTTGAGTATACTCGACTCTTTGCGAGTTCCTCTGATACTGTTGAGGCTGCTGATAATTATTCTGATAGTTACTCTGAGCACCACTATTTTGTCCACCACGTGGCGGATATGCTTGCTGTAACAAAACCTTCGTTTTCAACTCTTTAGTTTTCTTTTCTGCTCTATCTTTCTCGTCTTTGTCTCGATTTTCGTAGTACTGTGCAGTAGCCAATATCGGTGCTGAAGAGGAAACTGCCCAAGAACTCTCTGAATCTTTTAACTTCTTACACAACTCTGGAAGCAGATTGTGCACAAATTTATCGACGAACAGTCGCTGACCACCTTCTGTGCTCATATCTTGACCACTGTGGACGACAAACGTTTCTTCAAACCTGGTGAAGAAATCTGACACCGTTTCATCTTTCTTCTGCTTACACGCAGACAATTTATCCCAATTTACTCGCATGGCAGGCATTATAGTTTTCATGTAATTAATAATCCTACCAGGGAGGTCTGCTACTAAAGGCTCAGGCTTAGCACCACCAACTTGTCGGTCATCTGCAGCAGCAATATTAGCCCATGTGTCACCTAACTCCTGATCATGATCTGCATGACGAATCTTTCCCCACAAAGGCTGTGGAACAACATTCCCAAACAACATGTCTATATCCGCTAAATTCATGATACATGACCCAGCAGTCTGTGGCAACTCTTTGTAATACCCTGCGGGATTTTTACGGGGATCAGGCAATGTTTGCTTTAGGGCCAAAACTTCAGCTCGCTTCCAAGGAACATACACGCTGAAAATGTGCTGGCACAGGTGGTGGAACATTACCAGGACCAGCTGCTACTGCTTCCTTCCATACTGGAGGAACATCTCTCATGGGATATTGTCTTACCTTCTTCTTACCAGAAGAATCAGACTCAAACAACGACCTAGAAACACCTTCAGTCCTAAGCGACAACAACGTCGCAACTGCTTTCTTAACATCTGAACCCACAATTGCGCCTTTTGAAAACTCAAACCGTACATGGCTCAACTCAGGAGGATTTGAGTCTAAATAATTTTCCTCTAAATCTTCACATAGAAAAACACACATTTTCTCAAAAACGTATCTCTGCTTTGATGCTTCCCACTGGGTGAAGACATCCATAACACATTTTAAATCATATCTTTCTGTGTCAGCAACCCATTTATGTGCCAAATAATTCAACGTTTCCTTCTCCCTAGAATCAGGCAGTTGACTACGCAACTGCTTGCGTTCTGTGTCAGGAGTTACACTCGTTGCACCAAAGAGAGGATGCAAAAAATTAGCGACAGTACTAGCCACTCTCTGACGAACAGAAGGAGAAGTCAATGAAAAGACAAGAGGGAAGGCAGGGTGAGACGAGGGAGATGCAGAGGCAGTGTCAGGAGAAGTACCAGGAGTGGTAGTCGATATAGTAGTCAAAGTTGTAGGAAGTAAAGGCAGAGCAGATGTAAAAGTCGGTGGCCCTTGAGGAGGCTGCACCGGAGGAGCAGGAGCCAACTGAAGAGTAGCTGGTGGGTGCTGTGGAGGAGCAGGAGGCAATGCAATCACAGGTTGCGCAACTAAAGGTTGCGGAGGTGCGTAGCATTTTGCGCATAGGGGGGAGGCGAACTTAACAAATGCGCCATTAACGGATCTTTTTCAAGCTCTTTTGCTGCATCTTGCTGAAGAGGCGGCAAAACTGGATAGCATTTATCTATTACCATTTTACGTTGCCTGTGCAACTGCTCACTCATCTGTTCTTCTTCATTGTCTTTAAACTGCATAGAAGCTTGCATTATCGAAATACCCCTTTCTCTCTTATTTTTCCTCTCTAATTTAATTTCCTTCTGTTTGGCTTTCTTACGCCATAGGCGGTAAGAGTCAAACATTGCCGGCCGGGCTTTCTTCTTAAAAAGTTTAACTTCAAGGTTATCTAGGATTTCTGTGTCAAAGCTACCATATTGGGGCCATTTTAAAACACCATCTTTTCTGGTGTATTTGATCCACACTTCATTGTATGTGATGGGGCCTACTCCATGTTTCACATACAATTCATATGTTGGAGTTCCAATCGGAGGAAACGGACACGAGACCTCCAATCGGGAATCCCTATTATTACAACCAAGACAAAACAAATTTCCAAGTCTGCTAAGACCAGGCATCTTCGCTCTCTAGTCTAGCTTCAAACTTCAAAGGATTATCGATTACGATATCTCTCGTTAATACACGAGTCCTTCGGTTTTGGCACTTGCAAGTTCCAAACAAAGTGATCCCAAGGGGATACCCAAAACTAAGACCAATAAAGGACTGGAAGACGCTCCACTTATACTTAGCTGAGATATCGATGACGTCACCAGAAGACTCGTCTTATCGTTTCGCTCTACCAAACTTCAAGGGTCCAAATCAGGGCGATAGCCAGGGCAGCAGTCCTTTGTAGCCGTCGGGAAGCGGGGAACCTCGCAGCAAAGACTTTCGGACCACGTCGACATGCAGGGGTCGATGAAGTGGCGGCCTTCCTCCAGAATTTTCACACGAAGCTCCTCACGAACCTCTGGCTAGACCGGTACCGCTGGTATCGCCCCACATTGGGCGCCAACTGAGGTACTGGGTTTTTCAGAACCGGTACCGGACCGGTAACCCAGTGGTGTCAGGGTACACCCAAAGACCTCGAGTACTTTCCTGATTCAGACCACAGAAACTCAGAGGCTTCTAGGTGAAGTCAAGGATCGATTTTATTGGCTGCAACCAAGTAACAGGTCCTAGAAGTAAAACAACACGGGATGTATATTCTCAGGAGACTGCTCCAATTTACAAAGTCAGGCTTCTCTTTTTATACGAAATATTGTGCTTTAGGCAAACATTCCTAACATTTTAGTATACCATTCGAATGTTTCCACTACAAAGGAAAAGCAGAGTCATGATGACAAGCCCACATTTCAGTTTGTCCATCCCATAACAAATTACCCGGCAAGGCCTAATATTTCCATCAGATATCGGTGGACCCCCAATAAAAACGGGCACCTCCCCATCATAAAGCAAGTGAGAGAGAAAAGAGCAGGGACAGGTGTGAGCAAGATTCGGCAGGGTGTGTGTGCGATGAAAAGGGTTTATGGCCTGTTGTGCCTTGATGCTATCTCGTTCGGCCACTGGGAGAGGAACTGACCAAACAGGTTCGGCCTGGGGCAATGGTTCCAACTTGCCCAGGTCACAGGAAAGTCAATTAAGGTGTATGTGTCCTTTGGAATCGAATTTTGTTTAATTTGTCTGCCTATGTGAGGGCAACCCACAAAATGTCTGCCGTACACAAAATGGAAGCCAAGGGTTCAGGACGCAAATGACGATTTTGAGGTGAAATCGTCACTCAAATACGACGAAAATGCTTGTACATAGCGTACTAGCCATTCTCGGTCTTTTGATACCAAATTAGTCATGTTATGACGAAGTTTTATTCTCGAGTCCAGAATTTTCAGAACCACACTGGTAGCCTCTGGGGCTGAGCTGGGCTCTTCAATCCAGGGCCCCTGGGGCTCAGCGGGGCTCTTCTATCTGGGGCCCCTGGGGCTGAGCTGGTATCATCTATCCGGGGGACTCTGGGGCTGAGCTGGGTGCTTCTATCCGGGGCCCCTGGGGGCTGAGCTGGGCTCTTCTATCTAGGGACCCCTGGGCTGAGCTGGGTCCTACTATCTGGGGGGCCCTGGGGCTGACCTGGGCTCTTCTTTTCCGGGGCCCCTGGGGGGCTGAGCTGGGCTCTTCACTATGGGCCCCTGGGGCTGAGCTGGGCTCTTCTATCCGGAGACCCCTGGGGCTGAGCTGGGCTCTTCTATCCAGGGGCCCCTGGGGCTGAGCTGGGCTCTTCTATCCTGGGCCACTGGGGCTGAGCTGGGCTCTTCTATCCGGGGGCCTCTGAGGCTGAGTGGGCTCTTCTATCCGGGGCCCCTGGGGCTGAGCTGGGCGCTTTTATCCGCGGCCCCTGGGGCTGAGATGGGCTCTTCCATCCGGGGCCCAGGGGCTGAGCTGGGCTCTTCTATCCGGTGGCCCCTGGGGCTGAGCTGGGCTCTTCTATCTGGGGGCCCTGGGGCTGAGCTGGGCTCTTCTTTCCGGGGCACTGGGGCTGAGCTGGGATCTTCTATCCGGGGGCCCCTGGGGCTGAGCTGGGCTCTTCTATCTGGGGCCCCTGGGACTGAGATGGGCACTTATATCTGGGGGCCCCTGGGGCTGAGCTGGGCTCTTCTATCCAGGGCCCCTGGGGCTGAACTGGGCTTTTCAATCCGGGGCCCCTGGGGCTGAGCTGGGCTCTTCTATCCGGGGGCCTCTGGGGCTGAGCTAGGCTCTTCTATATGGGGCCCTGGGGCTGAGCTGGGCGCTTCTATCCAGGGCCCCTGGGACTGAGCTGGGCTCTTCCATCCGTGGCCCTGGGGCTGAGCTGGGCGCTTCTATTTGGGGCCCCTGGGACGGAGCTGGGCTCTTCCATCCGTGGCCCTGGGGCTGAGCTTTGCTCTTCTATCTGGGGCCCCTGGGGCTGAGCTGGGTTCTTCTATACGGGGGCCTCTGGGGCTGAGCTGCGCTCTTCTATCAGGGGCCCATGGGGCTGAGCTGGGCTCATCTATCCGGGGGCCCCTGGGGCTGAGCTGTGTTCTTCTATCTGGGGCCCCTGGGGGCTGAGCTGGGCTCTTCTATCCAGGGGCCCCTGGGCTGAGCTGGGCTCTTCTATCTGGGGGCCCAGGGGCTGAGCTTGGCTCATCTATCCGGGGGCCCCTGGGGCTGAGCTGGGCTCTTCTATCCAGGGCCCCTGGGGCAGAGCTTGGCTCTTCTATCTGGGGCTCCTGGGGCTGAGTTGGGCTCTTCCATCCGGGGCCCTGGGGCTGAGCTGGACTCTTCTATCCGGGGTCCCATGGGGCTGAGCTGGGCTCTTCTATCTGGGGGCCCTGGGGCTGAGCTGGGCTCTTCTTTCCGGGGCCCTGGGGTTGAGCTGGATTTTCTATCCGGGGGCCCCCTGGGGCTGAGCTGGGCTCTTCTATCCGGGGCCCCTGGGTCTGAGTTGGGCGCTTCTATCAGGGGCCCCTGGGGCTGAGCTGGGCTCTTCCATCCGGGGACCTGGGGCTGAGCTGGGCTCTTCTATTCGGGGGCCCCTGGGGCTGAGCTGGGCTCTTATGTCTGGGGGCCCCTGGGGCTAAGCTGGGCTCTTCTATCCAGGTCCCCTGGGGCTGAACTGGGCTTTTCTATCCGGGGCCCCTGGGGCTGAGCTGGGCTCTTCTATCCGGGGGCCTCTGGGGCTGAGCTGGGCTCTTCTATCCGAGGCCCTGGGGCTGAGCTGGGCGCTTCTATCCAGGGCCCCTGGGACTGAGCTGGGCTCTTCCATCCGTGGCCCTGGGGCTGAGCTGGGCTCTTCTATCTGAGGGCCCTGGGGCTGAGCTGGGCTCTTCTATCCAGGGGCCTCGGAGCTGTGCTGGGCTCTTCTATCCTGGGGCTGAGCTGGGCTCTCCTATCCGGGGGCCCTGGGGCTAAGCTGGGCTCTTCTATCCGGGGGCCCTGGGCCTGAGCTGGGCTCTTCTATCTGGGGGCCCTGGGGGTTGTGCTGGGCTCTCATATCCGGGGGCCCTGAGGCTCAGTTGGGTGCTTCTATCCGGGGCCCCTTGGGCTGAGCTGGGCTCTTCTATACGGCGGCCCCTGGGGCTGAACTGGGCTCTTCTATCCCGGGCCCCTAGGGCTGAGCTGGGCTCTTCTGTCCGGGGGCCCCTTGGGGGCTGAGCTGGGCTCTTTTATCCTCGGCCTGAGCTGGGCTCTTCTATCCGGGGCCCCTTGGGCTGAGCTGGTCTCTTCTATCCAGGGGCCCCTGGGGCTGAGCTGAACTCTTCTATCCTCAGGCTCCAGGGGGGGGCTGAGCTGGGCTCTTCTATCTGGGTGCCCCATAGGGGCTGAGCTGGTCTATTCTCTCCGGGGGCCCCTGGGGAGGGATGGACTCTGCTTTCTGGTGCTGAGCTGGGCTTTTCTATCCAGGACCCCAGGGCTCTTCTATCCGGGGGCCCCTGGGGCTGAGCTATACTCTTCTATCCGGGAGCCCTTGGGGCTGAGCTTGGCTCTTCTATCCGGGGGCCCCTGGGGCTGAGCTATACTCTTCTATCCGGGGGCCCTTGGGGCTGAGCTGGGCTCTTCTATCTGGGGGCCCCTGGGGTTGACCTGGGCTCTTCTATCTGGGGGCCCCTGGGGATGAGCTGGGCTCTATGATCGGGGGCCCCCGGGGCTGAGCTGGGCTCTTCTATCCAGGAGCCCTGGGGGCTGAGCTGGGCTCTTCTATCTGGGGGCCTCTGGGGGGGTCTGGGCTCTTCTATCCGTGGCTCTGGGGCTAAGCTATACTCTTCTATCCGGGGCCCTTGGGGCTGAGCTGGGCTCTTCTATCTGGGGGCACCTGGGGCTGAGCTGGGCTCTTTTATCTCGGGCCCTGGTGCTGAGCTGGGCTCTTCTATCCGGGGGCCTCTGGGGCTGAGCTGAGCTCTTCTATCTGGGGGCCCCTGGGGCTGAGCTGGGCTCTTCTATCTGGGGGCCCTGGGGCTGAGCTGGGCTCTTCTATCTGGGGGCCCCTGGTGCTGAGATGTGCTCTTCTATCCGGGGCCCCTGGAACTGAGCTGGTCTATTCTATCCGATGGCTCCTGGGGAGGGCTGGGCTCTTCTATCCGGAGCTGAGCTGGGCACTTCTATCCAGGGCCCGTGGGCTCTTCTATCCGGGGCCCCTTTGGCTGAGCTACACTCTTCTATCCGGGGCCCCTGGGGCTGAACTGTGCTCTTCTATCCAGGGGCCCTAGGGGCTGAGCTGGGCTCTTCTATCCACGGGCCTCTGGGGGGGCTGAGCTCTTCTATCTGGGGCCCCTGGGGCTGTGCTATACTCTTCTATCCGGGGGAACTTGGGGCCGAGCTGGGCTCTTCTATCCAGGGGCCCCTGGGGCTGAGCTGGGCTCTTCTATCTGGGGGCCCTGGTGCTGAACTGGGCTCTTCTATCTGGGGGCCTCTGGGGCTGAGCTGCGCTATTCTATCCGGGGGCCCCTGGGGCTGAGGTATTCTATTCTATCCGGGGGGCCCTGGGGAGAGCTGCACACTTCTATCCAGGGCCCCTTGTGCTGAGCTAGTCTATTCTATCTGGGGGCCCTGGAGCTGAGCTGGGCCCTTCTATCCGGGGGCCTCAGGGGCTGAGCAGGGCTTTTCTATCTGGGGCCCCTGGGGCTGAGCGGGGCTCTTTGATCCGGGTGAAATTGGGGCTGAGCAGGGCTCTTCTATCCGCGGGCCCCTGGGGCTGAGCTGGGCTCTTATATCTGGGGGCCCTGGTGCTGAGCTGGGCTCTTCTATCCGGGGGCATCTTGGGCTGAGCTGGGCTCTTCTATCCGGGGGCCCCTGGGGCTTAGCTGGGCTCTTCTTTCTGGGGCCCCTGGGGCTGAGCTGGGCTTTTCTATCGGGGGCCCTGGGGCTGAGGTGGGCTCTTCTATCCGGGGGCCTTTGGGGCTGAACTGGGCTCTTCTATCCTGTGGCCCCTGGGGCTGAGCTGGGCTCTTCTTTCCGGGGCCCTGGGGCTGAGCTGGGATTTTCTATCCAGGGCCCCCTGGGGCTGAGCTGGGCTCATCTATCCGGGGCCCCTGGGGCTGAGCTGGGCGCTTCTATCCGGGGCCCCTGGGGCTGAGCTGGGCTCTTCCATCCAGGGCCCTGGGACTGAGCTGGGCTCTTCTATCCCGGGGCCCCTTGGGCTGAGCTGGGCTCTTATGTCTGGGGACCCCTGGGGCTGAGCTGGGCTCTTCTATCCAGGGCCCCTGGGGCTGAACTGGGCTTTTCTATCCGGGGCCCCTGGGGCTGAGCTGGGCTCTTCTGTCCGGGGGCCTCTGGGGCTGAGCTGGGCTCTTCTATCCGAGGCCCTGTGGCTGAGCTGGGCGCTTCTATCCAGGGCCCCTGGGACTGAGCTGGGCTCTTCCATCCGTCGCCCTGGGGCTGAGCTGGGCTCTTCTATCTGGGGGCCCTGGGGCTGAGCTGGGCTCTTCTATCCGGGGGCCTCGGGGCTGTGCTGGTCTCTTGTATCCGGGGGCCCCGAGGCTGAGCTGGGCTCTTCTATCCCGGGGCCCCTGGGGCTGAGCTGGACTCTTCTATCCGCGGGCCCCAGGGGGGGCTGTGCTGGGCTCTTCTATCCAGGGCCCCTGGGGCTGAGCTGGTCTATTCTCTCCGGGGGCACCTGGGGAGGGCTGGACTATTCTATCCGGTGCTGAGCTGGGCTCTTCTACCCAGGACCCATGGGCTCTTCTAACCGGGGGCCCCTGTGGCTGAGCTATACTCTTCTATCCGGGGGCCCTTGGGGCTGAGCTGGGCTCTTCTATCTGGGGGCCCCTGGGGCTGAGCTATACTCTTCTATCCGGGTGCCCTTGGGGCTGAGCTGGGCTCTTCTATACGGGGGCCCCTGCGGCTGAGCTATACTCTTCTATCCGGGGGCCCTTGGGGCTGAACTGGGCTCTTCTATCTGGGGGCCCCTGGGGTTGAGTTGGGCTCTTCTATCCGGGGGCCCTTGGGGCTGAGCTGGGCTCTTCTATCCGGGGGCCCCTGGGTCTGAGCTATACTCTTCTATCTGGGGGCCCTTGGGGCTGAGCTGGGCTCTTCTATCCGGGGGCCCCTGGGGCTGAGCTATACTCTTCTATCCGGGGGGCCTGGGGGCTGAGCTGGGCTCTTCTATCTGGGGGCCTCTGGGGGGGTCTGGGCTCTTCTATCCGAGGCCCTGGGGCTGAGCTGGACTCTTCTATCCGCGGGCCCCAGGGGTGGCTGTGCTGGGCTCTTCTATCCAGGGCCCCTGGGGCTGAGCTGGTCTATTCTCTCCGGGGGCACCTGGGGAGGGCTGGACTATTCTATCCGGTGCTGAGCTGGGCTCTTCTACCCAGGACCCTTGGGCTCTTCTAACCGGGGGCCCCTGGGGCTGAGCTATACTCTTCTATCCGGGGGCCCTTGGGGCTGAGCTGGGCTCTTCTATCTGGGGGCCCCTGGGGCTGAGCTATACTCTTCTATCCGGGTGCCCTTGGGGCTGAGCTGGGCTCTTCTATTCGGGGGCCCCTGCGGCTGAGCTATACTCTTCTATCTGGGGGCCCTTGGGGCTGAACTGGGCTCTTCTATCTGGGGGCCCCTGGGGTTGAGTTGGGCTCTTCTATCCGGGGGCCCTTGGGGCTGAGCTGGGCTCTTCTATGCGGGGGCCCCTGGGTCTGAGCTATACTCTTCTATCTGGGGGCCCTTGGGGCTGAGCTGGGCTCTTCTATCCGGGGGCCCCTGGGGCTGAGCTATACTCTTCTATCCGGGGGGCCTGGGGGCTGAGCTGGGCTCTTCTATCTGGGGGCCTCTGGTGGGGTCTGGTCTCTTTTTTCCGGGGCCCCTGGGGCTAAGCTATACTCTTCTATCCGGGAGCCCTTGGGGCTGAGCTGGGCTCCTCTATCCGGGGGCCCCTGGGGCTGAGTTGGGCTCTTCTATATCGGGGCCCTGGTGCTGAGCTGGGCTCTTCTATCCGAGGGCCTCTGGGGCTGAGCTGAGTTCTTCTATCTTGGGGCCCCTGGGGCTGAGCTGGGCTCTTCTATCTGGGGGCCCTGGGGCTAAGCGGGGCTCTTTTATCCGGGGGCCATTGGGGCTGAGCTGGGCTCTTCTATCCGTGGGCCCCTGGGGCTGAGCTGGGCTCTTATATCTGGGGGCCCTGGTGCTGAGCTGGGCTCTTCTATCCGGGGGCCTCTGGGGCTGAGCTGGGCTCTTCTATCCGGGGGCCCCTGGGGCTGAGCTGGGCTCTTCTTTCTGGGGCCTCTGGGGCTGAGCTGGGCTTTTCTATCGGGGGCCCTGGGACTGAGTCGAGCTCTTCTATCCGGGGGCCCCTGGGGCTGAGCTGGGCTCTTCTATCGGGGCTCCTGGGGCTGAACTGGGCTCTTCTATCCAGGGCCCCTGGGGCTTAGCTGGCCCCTTCTATCTGGGGCCCCTGGGGCTGAGCTGGGCTCTTCTATCTGGGGGCCTCGGGGGCTGAGCTGGGCTCTTCTATCCGGGGGGCCTGGGGGGCTTTCATTCCTGCCCTGGGGGTGTTTGTGGGCATAATTTTTTGTTGAAGAGGGGATCTGTGCACTGCATCATACTGCACTGTGAGGAATCTGTGCACGCTGCACTGCATCTGACGGCACTATGAGTAATCTCTGCACAACCTACCTCTGCACAATGGAAATCACTGCATGCGGCACTGCATTTTACTGCATGAGGAATATGTGCTACTGTGAAGAATCTTTGCACTCTACACTGCATCTTACTGTAATGTGAGAAATCTGTCCACGCAGCCCTGCATCATACAACACTGTAAGAAATCTCTGCACGCTGCACTGTATATACTGCACTATGAGCAGTCTGTACATGCTGCACTGCATCTTACTGCACTATGAATAATCTATGCACACTGCATTGTTTCTTACTGTACTGTGAGGATTATATGCGCACTGCACCTTACTACAGTGAGAAATATGTGCACACTGCATCTTACTACTATAAGAAATCTGTGCACACGTCACTGCATCTTACAGCACTATGAGGAAATTGTGCACACTGTACTGCATCTTACAGCACTACGAGAAGTGTGTGCCACTGCACTGTGAGACATCTGTGCACACTGCACTGCATTGTACTGCAATGAGTAATCTATGCACACTGCACTTCAGTTTAGTGTTCTATGAGAAATCTGTGCGCACTGTGCTGCGTCTTATTCCACTCTGAGAAGTCTGTTCACACTGCACTGTAACGTAGTACACTCTGAGAAACCTGTGAACGCTTCACCGCCTCTTACTGCACTATGAGGAATCTGTGCACACCACAGTGCACCTTACAGCACTATGAGGAATTTGGAGTACTGCAATGCTATTTACTGCACTGTGAGAAATCTGTGCACACTGCACTGCATCTGATTGCATTATGAGGAGTCTGTGTAGTGCACTGCATCTTATTGCAATATGACCAGTCTATGTCAGTGCACTGCACTGTATCTAACTCCACTGTGTGAAATCTGTGCACACTGCACTGCACCTTGCTGCACTATAAGGAATCGGTGTCACTGCACTTTGTCTTACCCCACTATGAGAAATCACTGAAGGGGGTGGTCTGAGCTGGGTTCTTCTACCTGGGGACCTCTGGGAGGGTGAAGGGGCTTTCCTTCAGGCACTTGAGACTTTTGTGGTCATTATGTGTGTTTAAGGGTGAATTTATGCACACTGCACTGCATCTTACTGCACTATGAGAAACCTGTCACACTGCACTGCATCTTACTGCACTATAAGAAATCTGTGCACACTGCACTGCATCATACTGCACTATAAGAAACCTGTCACACTGCACTGCATCTTACTGCACTATGAGAAACCTGTCACACTGAACTGCATCTTACTGCACTATGAGAAACCTGTCACACTGCACTGCATCATACTGCACTATGAGAAATCTGTGCACACTGCACTGCATCTTACTGCACTATAAGAAACCTGTCACACTGCACTGCATCATACTCCACTATGAGAAATCTGTGCACACTGCACTGCATCATACTGCACTATGAGAAACCTGTCACACTGCACTGCATCTTACTGCACTATAAGAAACCTGTCACACTGCACTGCATCTTACTGCACTATGAGAAACCTGTCACACTGCACTGCATCATACTCCACTATGAGAAATCTGTGCACTTTGCACTGCATCTTACTGCACTATAAGGAACCTGTCACACTGTACTACTTTTTACTGCACTATAAGAAATCTGTGCACACTGCCCTGCATCGTACTGCACTGTGTGGAATCAGTGCATGCTGCATGGCTATTTGCACTATGAGCGATCTGTGCACACTGCCCTGCATCGTACTGCACTTTGTGGAATCAGTGCATGCTGCACGGCTATTTGCACTATGAGCGATCTGTGCTTGCTACCATGCATTGTACTGCACTATGAGTAGTCTGTGCCCCCTGCACTGTGAGAAATCGGTGCACATTACTTTGCTTTTTACTGCACTTTGAAGATGCCTGTGAAAACGGCACTACTTTTTGCTACTTTGTGAGAAATTTGTGCTCAGCTTACTAATAATCTCTGAGAACCGAGAAAATCTGTATATTGCATTGCTTTTCTTGCTCTGTGAGGGCTGTTGACAGGAAAGCTAATGTGCACACACTGCACTGCTTTTTATTACACTGTGAGGGGGATTTAAAATAAAAGAGGACATCTGTGCGGACTGCTCTGCCTTTGACTATTCTGTGCAGGGTGTTTAGAGCCCATCTGTGGTCTGCAAATAGAATTACTTTTTACTACAGTCCGAGGGGCGATTAAAAAAGAGAAAATCTGGGCGCGCTGCACTGCTCTTTACTCTTCAGTGTGATAAATCTGTCCATACTGCGCTTCCTTAACTACACTTAGGGGCACACAGCGCAGCTCAGCAAGTCACCTAGCTGCACTGCGTGATAGCGAAAGGGCAGGAATGTGCTGTATCTATCTGCGTGAGTGGATTTGTGAGTGGCTCTTTGGATAAGTCACTGATTGTGTGAGTGCTGGCAAGGGTCTGTGAATGGGTATGTGAGGGGTTATGTGGGGTTGGGATTGGGTGTATGAGAGGTTCTATGGGATAGGAGTGGGTGTGGAAGTATCTGTCTGTATGTTATTGCGAGTGGTTGTATTGGTGACTGAGTGGGTGCATGAGTGGCTGTATGAGTGACTTAGTGGGTATGTAAGTGGCTGTGTGAGTAAGTGGATTTGTGAGTCGCTCTTTGGAGGAGTCATTGGTTGTGTGAGTACTGGTATGGGTCTGTGAATGGGTATGTGAGGGGTTATGTGGGGTTGGGATTGGGTGTCTGAGAGGTTCTATGGGTAGGAGTGGGTGTGTGTCTGTGTGTATGTATATGTGAGTGGTTGTATTGGTGAGTGAGTGGGTGTATGAGTGGCTGTATTGAGGTTCTGTAGCGATCCGAACCCGTGTTTTCGGTATCGTAGTACTGACACGATTTTGGTACCAGTGAACCATAAATAATCCATTGTGTATGTGGCAGTGTTTTCGCTGTGCTACTAGCACGGATACACTGAGAAATAGGGCATTCTGTTGAACACACACGGCATCCATTTTAGATACGGCGTCCATTTTGTCTCTTGCCCTCACATAGTCAATGGACGAACGTTGACCCCAGCTGAATCACCTTGTTAGGGACACGTAGGCTTTAGTTCAGGAAGGCTGATGCTGCGTGACTTGGCAGAAGCTGCCTCCCTTGCCTGAAGCCAGTCCTGTTATACTGGTTCTCGTGTTCGTTGGCCTGATCACGATTAGGAGGCCGAAGACAGTAGCCGTGCCCGTTTTATGACCCACAAGCATCTCTTATCCTGCTTTTCTATCTTCAACACCTGGCTCTGCTCCTTTCCTTCCGGGCTTTTACTATGGGGAGGAAACATTTTTTACGATGAGGCGGATCGATCTATGAATAGAAAACTGACATGAAGACTTGATCGAATACTGGAAACTTGCAAATAATTATCGTTGGTATATGTTTATTGTTTTGTTTGGGATACCGGGCTAGGCATGGAAGATATTTTAACAATGTTGCCTAAAGTCATTTTCCATGTATATAAGGAGCGACCCACTTTGTACAATTCGAACAGTCTCCTAGAATCTGCCTTTGTGTGGTTCCTGTGACTTCTGTATCCCTGCAGTAAATAAACCTTGGTCTCTGACGCCACCATCGAGAAGCCCGTGTCTCTGTTTATTTGTTCACCGAGACAGGAAGGAACTCAGGGGTCTTTTGGGTGTTATTTCCCTGACACCTCTGGACTCTAGAAAGTCCAGAACCTCATTTGGCGCCCAACGCGGGGCGACGTCAACTGGTACCGGTCCAAAGCCTGAAGATTTCGAGGAGCTTCGTGTGAAGATTCCAGAGGGAGGTACCCCGCTTCATCGATCCCTGCATGTCGTAAAAGTGGCCCGACGATCTCTTCCACGAGGGTTCCCGTTCCCAGACGGCTACAGAGGACCGCTGCCCTGACTGTCGCCCTGTCTTGGACCTCAGGTGCAGACCTTAGTACGGCGAGACGTAGACGGGTTCTCCTTGGTGACGTCTTCGACATTTCAGTTAAGTATTAAGTGGGTCGCACCCAGTTTGGTTGCTCTTGGTTGCTCTTGGTTGCTCTTGTAAGGATTTATCATTGGTTGCTGTTGTACGGATAATCCTTTTGTTTTCTGGATACGCTTGTTTTGGATACTCTTGGTTGCTTTTGTAGATTATCACTGGTTGCTCTTGTCAAAGATAATCTTTGGTTTTTGGTATTGGTTCATTTGGATGCTCTTGGTAGGCCTAAGTTCTTTGCACATTTGGTTAGAATATTGTCCTTAGTTTGTAATGGCTAGTCGTAGTAATTGTTTCCTGTCCTGGTTAAGTTGCAACAGGGATTCCCGGTTGGAGGACTCGTGTCCGGTTCCTCCGATTGGAACTCCAACGTATGAGCTCTACTGTAAACATGGTGTGGGTCCTATCACTTACAATGAAGTGTGGGTCCGATACACCAGGAAAGATGGTGTCCTTAGTTGGCCACCACATGGTAGCTTCGAAACTGAAATTCTAGATAACCTGGAAAAGAAATTATTTAAGAAGAAAGCCCGGCCGGCAATGTTTGATTCTTTTCGTTTTTGGCGTAAGGAAGCCAGACAGAGAGAAATAAGAAAAATGAAAAAGGAACAGAAAGAGAAAGGTTTGACTTGAATGCAGTCTGCTAGGCAGTTGCATGTCAACGAGACTGAAAAAGCAATAGAGGTAGCGAATAGAGAGCATAATTTGGCGATTGACAAGTGCTACCCTGCCTTGCCATCGTGTCCTGCTAAGCCAGCAGAGGACCCCGAAAAGAATCCCCTGTTGTCTTATCTTTTGAGATCACCTCCACCGTATGCACAGGGTGTTACGGCACCACAGTTGCCACCTGTTGTACAACCGGCTGTTGGTCAGCCTGGAATAGTTGTTCCTCCTCTTTTGACCCAAGCTCCTGTCCTTCCTGTGGTTAATGTTCCTCCAGCACCCCCTCTTCCTGGGTTGCCTATTCCGCCTGTGCCTGTCGTTTCGCAAACTACTTTGCCCACTACTCCTACCCTTACAATTTCATCTGCTCCAGCTTTCTTGTCCCCGACCTCTGTAAACATTCTGACTCCGCTTTCTGTTTGTCGGAAAATAACTGACTCTGTAACTAATATTTTAACCCCTTTTTACAGGTCTTTAATTAAGACCCCCGTTTCTGACTCTACACAGAGACGTAGTCAGCTTCCTGGTCCCCAGGAACGAGAAATGTTAGATTTGACAGCTCTTAGGTGGGTTTCGAAAACTGTGAAATACGATGCACAAAAGGTGTTGGATACGTTTATGCAATGGAATGAACCAACTCAGCGATACGTATTTGATGTGATGTGTTCCCTTTTGCGTGAGGAATGGGATGATGATTACTTGGATTCAGTTCCCGCTGATTTGATATATACTCAGCAAAGATTCGCTGCAGGAATGATAGTGGGTCCGGACGTAAAGGAAGCGATAGAACTGATTTTAGCATACAGGTCTGATTCTCCTCTTCGATCACCAAGGGACTCAGATGGTTCTCCGATTACTAGGAAGAAGCGAGGTCAGTATCCGATGAGGGAAGTTCCGCCGTTATGGCGCGAAGCAGTTCAAACTAATGCGAATCTTGGTATTCAAGCAGCTCCAGCACAGTTTCAGAGAGTGTGGATACACATTCCGTGGAAACGGGCTGAAGTTTTAGCAGTAAAACAGACATTGCCAGACCCGCGTAAGAATCCTGCTGGTTATTATAAAGAGTTGACCCAGACAGTTCAAGCTTGTGTCATGAATTTGGCAGACATTGAGATGCTTTTCGGCAATGTAGTGCCACAGCCTATTTGGGCCAAAATTCGCCATGAGGATCATCAAATTGCCTTAGGAGGTGATTGGCCAGCTATTGTAGCGGCAGATGCACAACAAATTGGTGGTGCTAAACCTGAGCCCCTGATCGCTGCTTTGCCTGGCAGAATAATCAATCTGATGAAAACTCTGATGCCGGCGATACGTGTCAACTGGGATAAATTATCAGCATGCAAGCAAAAGAAGGATGAAAGTGTCTCTGATTTCTTCACCAGATTTGAAGAGACTTTCGTAGACCACAGTGGTCAAGATATGAGTACTGAGGGAGGCCAGAGATTGTTTGTCGACAAGTTTGTGTTTAATTTATTGCCTGAATTAAGTAATAAGTTGAAGGATTCTGAGAGTGCATGGGCGGTATTGACGACAGCACAGATACTTGCAACTGCTCAGTATTACGAAAATAGAGAAAAAGAAGAGAAGGAAAAGTCAGAGAAGAAGACGAAAGACTTGAAAACTAAAGTTCTTTTGCAACAGGCGTATCCGCCTCGCTCGAATCAGTCAGATTCACAGCAGCGACCCCAGTTTCAGCAACAGCCACAGTTCCAGCAAGGAATGTCCCAAAGGTTTGATTATGGTATTCCACGACAACAGTTAGGATGGAATCAGTGTGCCTATTGTAAAAAGGAGGGTCATTATAAGAATGAGTGTCCAGTTCTGCATCCACAAACTAGTGGTGTCCCCGCTCCGAGAGGCCGTGGTAGTTTCATGCAAGCTCCTAGAGGCAGAGGACGCGGTGCTGTGCCTCCACAGACTGATCGTTCCTCTAATTATTTTGATCAGCAGAATGTGCCATCGGGTAGATCTCAACAATACCATGTTGAAGATTATTATGAGGGTAATGGAGAAGTACAGGAAAGTGAGTACTAGGTCAGCCATAGGCAAAGAGAGGGAGTAGTATCAGTTCCAGTCGATCAGAGTGGACCTTATGTCGCAGTAGCTACATCAGGTGTGATTGAACCGTTTCTGTTGGATACTGGTGCGGCAAAAAGTTCAATTATGCATGCGAAACTCCCTGGCGCACCTTTTTCTGGCTTAACCAACATTTCGGTAGGATTCTCAGGCGCCCCTGTTCACAACCCTGTTTCTGGTCCTTTGTCCATTTCTGTTGGACCATGTCATCTAAAAGCACCCCTTATTCTAACGACTGGTTGTAATGAGAATCTGCTTGGTCTAGATCTGTTAAAACGCCTGCATGCGACATTGTACTGCTCTCCTTCAGGAGTACAGCTCACGTTGGGTAAGAGAGTGATCTCTCCAATGTATTTGTCAATGGATAAGCTCCCACCGGAGCTGCGTTCTCTCCCTGATACTCTTTGGGCAACTGGTCCTAACGATGTAGGGCTTTTGGAAATTCCTCCTTATGTGGTGAGTTTGAAGGCGAATGTTAGATTTCCACGAATCCCACAGTATCGGATTTCAAATTAAGGTGAATGTGCGCTTTTACTGATCGTGCAGGACTTGATACAGAAAGATGTGATAGAAGAAACTAGATGAAATGTATGCAACAGTCCTGTTTTGCCGATTTTGAAACGCACTGATCCTTCCAAACCTCCAGTCTACAGATTAGTGATTGACCTTAGAGAGGTTAATAAAATTGTGGTTCCGCAATTTCCTGTGGTCCCGGATATCACTGCATTACTGACATTAATTCCTGCTTCAGCTACGTGGTTTTCAGTGATTGACTTGAAGAATGCCTTCTTCAGCATTCCGATAGCCGAAGACAGTAGGGATATTTTTGGTTTCTCCTTAGGTGGTCGTAGCTTCAGATTCAAACGAGCTCCACAAGGCTATTGTGAGAGCCCTTCGATTTACAGCCAAGCATTAAAAAGTCATTTAGATACTTTTGTACTTCCTCCTGGTGCTGCTCTTATCCAATATGTAGACGATCTCTTAGTGGCTGCTGATGACGAGGAAACGTGCAAAACAGCTACAATTTCTTTGCTGCATCATTTATCAGACTTACATCACAAGGTGTCACCTTCTAAACTGCAATATTGTTGCCAAGAAGTGACCTATTTAGGTCATCTTTTGTCAAAAGAGGGAAGAAGGTTGACCCCAGAGAGAATTAAAGCAACTTCGCAGATGACTGTACCAAGCACACAGAGAGAAGTGCGTGCGTTTTTGGGTATTACGTCATATTGCAGACAATGGATCCCAAATTTTTCTCTTATGGCAAAACCATTGGTGGCTCTGACTGGAAAAGGTGTTCCGAGTCCTTTGCCATGGTCTGATGAATGTCAGCAGAGCTTCTCTGATTTGTGTGATGCGTTGTGTTCAGTTCCTGTGTTGGGTACTCCTGACTATAGTAAGCCGTTTACACTATATGTCCACGAAAGAGAGGGTTGCGCGTTGAGTGTTTTGACACAACAATTCGGTGACAAGCAACGACCTTGTGCGTATTTCTCATCGACATTAGATCCGGTAGCCAGAGCATTGCCAAGTTGTTTGAGAGCTACAGCAGCAGCTGCAGTGTCCATTCGACAGTCTGCTGGATTGGTCATGAACAATATGTTAGTAGTCATGGTTCCACATGCCGTGGATACACTCATGAATCGAACGAAAACTCAGCACCTCACCAGTGCTAGACTATCAGGCTATGAGCTGACGCTTTTGGCAAGTCACATTCAGATTAAGCGATGCAGCATATTGAATCCAGCAACACTGTTGCCGACTACTCAGGAGTCGAGTGATTTGGAACCCCATGATTGTTGCTTCAGAACTGAGGAAGAGACAAAAGGAGGGATTGATTTAAAAGATACTCCATTACTAGATCCAGATGGTATTTTGTATGTGGACGGATCTTGTTTTAAACTCCAGAATGGTGATGTGACTAGTGCGTACGCAGTTACGACTTTGAGCACGATTGTTGAGACTGCAAGAGTGAGTCAGAATTCTGCCCAAGCTGCAGAATTAATTGCATTGACGAGAGCGTGTGTTTTACCTGAGGGAAAGAGAGTGAATGTGTTTACTGATAGTCAATATGCCTTCGGCGTAGCACAAAGTTTCGGTCGTTTGTGGAAGGAAAGAGGTTTCTTTACGTCCCATGGGACTAAGATCCAACTTGGACAATTAGTCAATGACCTGTTGGAATCTCTGACCTTACCAAAGGAAGTTGCGATTGTGAAATGCAGTGCCCATCGAAAGGTTACGGATGACGTTGGTCGTGGGAATGCGTTCGCAGATGAGGTCGCTAAGGAGACGGCCAAGAATATGATGAGTCGAATGTATGTTGCAATGTCTGCAAGATGGATTGCTGAATCAGGGATGTGCGAGAATACGATTGAAAGTGTAAAGGCAATCCAGAATGAAGCTACTGAAAGTGAGAGGAATGCATGGAAGGAGAAAATGGGTAAATTGGATTCGAATGGATGTTGGATTGATTTGTCAGAGCATCAGCGATGGATGTTGCCTGATGCATATGTACTTGAGGTGGTTACGATGGCTCATGGAATAGCGCACATCAGTACGAAAGGTATCAGTAAGATGTTAGCTTCCGTATGGAAGAATGATGGGATTGCTAAGTGTGCGGAGATAGTGGTGAAAAATTGCATGGTATGCCTGATGCATAATCCTGGCAAGGGAACCCCAACCCCAGCTGGTCATTTTGCTCCCCCTTCTTGTCCCTTTGAAGTGATCCAGTTAGATTTTATCCACATGGACAGGTGTAACAACCTCAAATATGTCCTAGTGGTAGTCTGTGCATTTTCGAGATGGATTGAAGCTTATCCGTTAAAGGATACACTGCCCTGTCCACTGCCAAAATCCTCCTCAAAGAATATTTCCCTAGGTACGGCATGCCACGGATTGTATGGTCGGACAATGGAAGTGAGTTCATAGGGAAAGTTATGCAAAGTGTGTGTGCAGGTTTGTGAATTAAGCAAAAATTCCACAGTGCGAATCATCCACAGTCAGCAGGTTTGGTTGAGGGGTACAATGGTACCTTGAAGCTGAAACTTGCTAAAATCCAAGCTTCCACTGGTTTATCTTGGCCAGATGCACTGCCTTTGGCCTTACTGTCTACCAGAGCGACTGTATACTCTCGAGTAGGGCTTAGCCCATATGAGATTGTGTTTGGTCGCCCTGCTAATGTTTGGGGAGTTCCGAGGCCCAAGGAATTCAATCGGATCGAATATCCAATGTTGATTGATTACCTTTTTGACCTGACTGCTAAATTGAGTCTTATTCATCAACAGGTATTTGAAACCTTGCCTAAGCCGCCAGAGGGTCCAGGACACGCACTGAAACCCGGGGACTTAGTTCTCGTAAGGAATTTTGGACGAACCCGAAACCTTCAGCCAAGATTTGTTGGTCCTTTTCAAGTGCTCCTGGCCACAAAAACTGCTGTACGCCTAGCCGGCAGGAAAAATTGGGTGCACGCTACCCATACGAAGCGTGTGCCTCTCCCACTCCCCTATGACAGTTGGGTTAGACAGGGAATTGGTGTTTCCGAGACCGAACCTGTTCCTAGGCTTGTCCCTTTCAGCGATGCAGAGTATACAACGGACAGACAAACTGAAACACAGAACTCTGACACCGCACCAGGAACTGTTTCTTTGAACCCTGAACAGAGCACTGCACAAAGTGAACATTTGCCACAACCTGAAAAATTCCGTTACAACTTGCGTTCTCATTCTATGAACCAATAACATTGCATAAGTACTTGTCTATTTGAAAACTGATTGATCTTACCATATTCTTTTCAGTCAGGAAGTTTTGCTCATGAAATTTTTGTTTTCTTTACCTTGCCATCTGGGTTGCCGTAGGGTCGTAACGTGTGCCTAGTTTAACTTGCAGGGGACCAGACACAAGGTCGGTTTCTTCTGTTTATTTTGGGAACTCCCAGGGTAGACAGAGGCATTTTTTAACAGGTACAAATCATCCGATTGCGAACGGCTGTAGAAGATGGAGCTTCCTGAACTGCGACGAGTTAACGTTATCAATACTCGCAAGACAAAATTGTATAAAATTCTGCATAGCAAATGTTTCATAATGCAATGTGCTCTGACATTTTTGACTGTTTTAATAACTTTGGTTGGGCGGAATTGTTTTCGGTATCCAGTTAATTTTTGCACCGGTTACACCTACAGTACCTCCCAATGTTTCTGTTTCTCCGACTATTGTTTCTCTTCATTCTTTTCACCCTTTTCCTGCACATGAGCAAGCTCGACGCTCTGAGTTTATAAATAACACTTTCATTCAGCTCTTGCACCAACACCAACTGGTAGTAAATACAACGAACTGCTGGGTGTGCGGTCTGATACCACATACCATGGACAAGGGTATCCCCTATCTGGTTCTGCCCTTTAGTTATAATGGATCATTTTGGGCATTTCAGATCATGTTCGTTTATGCTCTTGAGACCTATCCCCCGCGACCTCCGCGTTCCACTAGGTATAACTCTGCTAATATAGCCTTGGTAAAGGGAATTACTGACATGGTTAGTGATGTCAATGACACTCCGTTTATTCCCAAAGATGAGTTGCGAGTTTATATGGGTTGGAATGCTACGGAGTATGGCATTAGTTTGGGTGAGAACAAGCATAAGAGCTCGACTCCGATTTGGGTCGTACCCCACCAAGGTCAAGTCTGTTTGCAAGGGAATGGGAGGAACCCGAGAGCTCGGCTAGGGAAGAGTGACTGTACTGAAACGTACGTTTTTCCAGCCCAGTTTTCCCCTGCATTCTTAGCTGCTAAGGGTACCTATTTTGTCTGCCAAGACAGAGCATATACATGGCTGCCGGCTGACTTTTCAGGCTCCTGTTATATTGCCCGACTGTTACCTCCGACATACACTGCTGCACCGGATTATCACAAGACTAGAGTTGTGAGAGGTGTCTTCGACAAAGAAGATACTGCTGGCCAAGAAGCAGGAGATTTTTTTAAGGGTTTCCTTCCGTTCTGGGGGCCCATGGCCAATAGTAGGAACTTGCGTCAACTAACACGGGTAGTTGAATCCACTATTACTGAAACTGCCGGTGCCCTTAGCAACCTGACAGCTGAGCTCCTGGCGGATCGCCTCATGACGTTGCAGAACCGTATGGTTCTTTACGTAATACTTGCAGATCGAGGTGGAGTATGTAAGATGATCCAATCGAGTTGCTGTGTTTTTATTCCTAATAATGCTCCAACAGTGTACAAGGCCATTTCTAAGTTACACAAGATCGCTGACTCTATTCACGTAGATAAAGGTGATTGGTCGCTGATGGGATGGCTTTGGAATCTGTTATCTGCATGGGGATGGAAGGTTCTGATGGTCATTGGTGTTGTGTTGGTGTTCCTATTCTCATGCTGTCTCGTTGTTCAGTGTGGTCCTGCCTTATGTGGCCCCTGTGCCGCAACATGCATAAGAAGGCCGCCTGTTTCGGGAGAGACGTTACGAGATAGAATGATGCTCCAGCACCATATCAGTGACTTAATGAATATAGAGATAGACTCTGACATAGAGTGAGTTATTGCCTATGTAAGGGCAAAAGGACGGTCTGAGGTTCTGTAGCGATCCGAACCCGTGTTTTCGGTATCGTAGTACTGACACGATTTTGGTACCAGTGAACCGTAAATAATCCATTGTGTATGTGGCAGTGTTTTCGCTGTGCTACTAGCACGGATACACTGAGAAATAGGGCATTCTGTTGATCACACACGCCATCCATTTTAGATACGGCGTCCATTTTGTCTCTTGCCCTCACATAGTCAATGGACGAACGTTGACCCCAGCTGAATCACCTTGTTAGGGACACGTAGGCTTTAGTTCAGGAAGGCTGATGCTGCGTGACTTGGCAGAAGCTGCCTCCCTTGCCTGAAGCCAGTCCTGTTATACTGGTTCTCGTGTTTGTTGGCCTGATCACGATTAGGAGGCCGAAGACAGTAGCCGTGCCCGTTTTATGACCCACAAGCATCTCTTATCCTGCTTTTCTATCTTCTACACCTGGCTCTGCTCCTTTCCTTCCGGGCTTTTACTATGGGGAGGAAACATTTTTTACGATGAGGCGGATCGATCTATGAATAGAAAACTGACATGAAGACTTGATCGAACACTGGAAACTTGCAAATAATTATCGTTGGTATATGTTTATTGTTTTGTTTGGGATACCGGGCTAGGCATGGAAGATATTTTAACAATGTTGCCTAAAGTCATTTTCCATGTATATAAGGAGCGACCCACTTTGTACAATTCGAACAGTCTCCTAGAATCTGCCTTTGTGTGGTTCCTGTGCCTTCTGTATCCCTGCAGTAAATAAACCTTGGTCTCTGACGCCACCATCGAGAAGCCCGTGTCTCTGTTTATTTGTGCACCGAGACAGGAAGGAACTCAGGGGTCTTTTGGGTGTTGTTTCCCTGACACCTCTGGACTCTAGAAAGTCCAGAACCTCAGTATGGGTGAGTTAGTGGGTATGTAAGTGGCTGTGTAAGTGAGTGGATTTGTAAGTGGCTCTTTGGATGAGTCATTGGTTGTGTGAGTATTGGTATGGGTCTGTGAATGGGTATGTGAGGGGTTATGTGGGGCTGGGATTGGGTGTATGACAGGTTCTATGGGGTAGGAGTCGGTGTGTGAGTGGTTCTGTGGATGTTGTCATTAGCGATGTCACTGACCATGTCATGAGTGATGCAATATGTGAGGTCATAAGCAGTGCATTGCAGAGGCATAAGTTATAGTTAGCTCAGGTAACTATACCAGTTGAATTTCTATGTTTTGACCCAGTGAAATCTGAACCTAACTCTAACGTCCCTGTAACCTGTAGTTTTTTCAGTGAATATATATATGTATACTCCACATGTATTCCGCCTTGCCTGTCACTCCTGAGAAAACAGCCACACCAACGCAGTAGTATTTTACCACTGGTATTTATTTGTTAAACGAAACTCGCGCGTTTCGATCTGACGAACTTTTTCACATAACCCATTTTTCTCTATGTTCATTGCATTTATACAACGTGCAAAAACGCGTTCAAGTAAACATAAACAAAATACTTCACATTCTGTCATTCCTCCTCAACTCTTTGTCAACAAAAAATTTATCAATGGCGAACAAAAGCTTTTATTTTGTAAACTAAGTTTTACCAATAATATTGACTTCAGCCAACATATATTAGGTATAGTACAGTTTCTATGACAGCTGTTCAGCTATGTTTGGCTTATTTCTGAATTATATTTTTATTTTGATAAACAATTTCTTGTTAGAGTCTAGTGCACTAATTCAAAATTGACAAACAAATGCTGCTGTGCTTAAGGGTATAGTACCCAAATAAAACTAAATCGTACTTCCACCTCAGTCAATAAAAAAAGGTGTTGCCACATGGGGGTCGCCTTCTATAGTCTCCTTAACGCTACCAGCAGATGTGCATGGAAGCTTCCAAATATTTATAAGTGAGAAAAAGAACAATTTAGTATACCAGCGTAACGTGAGTACAACCTAAGTACAGTCTTCTTTGTGTTTCATCTTGGAAAACCATTATAAGAGGAGAAAATAATATCGATGATGAATGTGATATGTCCTCAGAAAGAAATATATACATTTGTGACAGTTAGAAATATCATCAAAAGAAAAGAAAAATGAGTTACACATAGGAGCTTCTAATTTACAAGTTTGTGTAAAGCTCTTCGCCCTTGTTCATACCTTGTGGAGCGAGACTTCCTGCTTCTAATATGTACCTAGATTTCATTCTGCGTACTGCAGTAGTTCTGTTGCCACCCCTAGGGTGTTTTAAAACAGTATTGATGCCAAACAATCTGGCTTTGGTCCAGTCTCCATCATGGTGTTCCCAGAAGTGTCGTGCTGTGCTGTAGCTCATGTCTGCATTTGTGATGGCACGCCAATGTTCGAGTATACGCTTTTGTATGGGAAAGGTAGTCGACCCAGTATACCATCTGTCACATGGGCAGATGATTACATATATTACATAGTCTGTTTCACAAGTGATTGGTTTAGTGATACAGTATTTCTTCCTAATCCTGTCTAGGGTAATCTCATAGATGTTAGGGCTCAATTTGCAAGCTTTGCAGTGACCGCATTTTCTGAAACCTCAACTCTGTTGCAACCAAGTTTATCTGTTACTTGTGAGATGGCTGTGTACTAACGTCTTTTATGGAAACATTTCTCTTAAAAGTGATGTTGGGTGTATTTGCCGATCTCCGTTCTCAAGGCCCATCTACTCTTTAAGATCTTGCATAAGTTGTTTGGCTGACATGTAAACTTGGTGATAAATCGAATCGGTTCTTTGTCAGGTTCCCTTGATATGTATGGTTTTCCTTGTAAAAGTTCATCTCTCGATTTTTCATCAGCTCTTATGCTAGCTTTTATAGACTTTTCATAGGATACTTTCTGGCACTAAGGCGATCTGTCCTGTTTGGTTCTCCTATTGCCTTAATTGGTGCTATTGTTTTTTTTGGCTCTGACAAAACTTGCTATAGGGGATACTCCAGCAGTAGCTTGGTGGATGATAGATCCGAAAGGAGGATCGAGTTGCCAGCAGTTTATTTCCTATAGAGATCAGTCCTGGAGTGTGCCATTTTTGAGTGAAACTTTGATATCAAGGAAATCCACTGTTTCCTGGCTGTAATTCATGGTGAATCTCAGATTGATTTTGTTATTGATGACAGATAAAAAGATTTTAAGGTCTTCCTCGCTCCCCTCCCAAACGAGGAAGACGTCATCAATATACCTGAGCCACACACTTATTTGATCAATGAATCTATTCTGATCTTGATTCCATAGGACGGGCTCCTCCCACCAGCCCACCAAAAGATTGGAATAGTTGGGGGCGAAGCATGTCCCCATGGCTGTTCCTTGTATTTGCTTATAGAATGTATTTTCAAAGAGGAAAATGTTCTCCTTTAGACAAGTTTCGATCATTTACATGATCATCTGTGTGTGTTGTAGTACCTTAGCATCTCTCATTCTGAGAAAGTATTTACAGGCATTCATTCCATCTTGATGCCTAATACTAGTGTACAGACTTTCCACGTCTAAGCACTCTAGCCAACATTCCTTGTCCCAACACAGATTATTGGATTTTTGGATGAAGTCTTGCGTATCTCTAATGTAGAAATCCAAATTCTGTACATATGGCACCAGAAAATGATCTACATAGATTGAGGTATTTTCAAAAATACTATTTTTTGAGGAAACAATGGGACGACCTGGTGGGTTTAGTGCATGCTTAAGTACCTTTGGTAACTGGTAGAGTGTGGAGTTGGTAGGTGTTTCATTTTATAGGAACTGTAGTTCATCCCAAATGAGTAGTTGGTGTTCATGTCACTCCAGTAGTCTTTCTTTATAGTGTGTAATTACATTTTGTAAATATTCCCTGTCAGTTCTACCGTAACAGGTGCTATTCCTCACCTGTCTGTGTCCCTCTTTTACATAGTTCTCTCTACACATTATCACTATGTTTCCCCCCTTGCCGGAGGGTTTGATGACTATTGTCTGATCTTTCTGCAACTCAGTTAATGTGTTCCATTATCTCTTGTTCAAGTTAAACTGTTTCAAGTGTTCTCTTCTTAGTTTCAAAATGTCCTCTGCAACTGTGTCTGAGAATACGTCAATATTGTCTTGGGGTAGTTGGGGTATGGATCTAGATGGCATTCTAAAATTCGTTGCCTCAGTACCCCCTGTGTCGATATCAAGGATGTTGTTAATATAGTCAATATTAGTGGGATCTAGAGAGTCATTGGAATTACTAGATATGATTGTGGTCTCTTCTATTCCTTCTAAACTGTGTAGTCTTTGTAATATCTCAAGGTCTCGTATTGTAAGGGCAGTCTGAGGAAAATTGGTAGTTGTTGTCACATCAATTGTTTCCCTGTTTGGACATAATGCATGTATTTTGTACAATTTCACCTTCCTAACAAACTTAAATAAATAAATCCTTAGGGCGAACAAAGCAATACAAAAGGGGATGATGGACGGAGCGTTTGAGCAAATCAAACCCTCACCCCCAGTCAACTGATCTGGGTTTAATCCATCACCATTCTTTAGCTCACTCAGCCACCCCAGTTCAGACATGGCCATATGCAAATCAGTCTGACCCTGTGCCTTATGGGAACAGTCCAGCCTGAACTGCCAAGCCATGTCTTCCCTGGACCGGAAACAAGCATCCTGGGACCGGTTTCGGATTCATAATCCTCATCAGCCAGGCTATCTTGAATCCAGTGGCCAAGTGTGGCAGGGTATGCTCAGACGTGAGTCCCTTGTTCACTTGGCCACTGGATTCAAGATAGCCTGGCTGATGAGGATTATGAATCCGAAACCGGTCCCAGGATGCTTGTTTCCGGTCCAGGGAAGACATGACTTGGCAGTTCGGGCTGGACTGTTCCCACGAGGTACAGGGTCAGACTGATTTGCATATAGCCATGTCTGAACTGGGGTGGCTGAGTGAACTAAAGAATGGTGATGGATTAAACCCAGATCAGTTGACTGGGGGTGAGTGTTTGATTTGTTCAAACGCTCCGTCCATCATCCCCTTTTGTATTGGACCCCTAAACCCCGACAGGCTCTCGAAAGCCCGAGTCAGGCTCTCGAAAAACAGAGTCTAAGTCCTCGAAGGGAGCACTGGCGCCGAAAATCTCGACAGCCGCAGCTGCATCCAAGGACAAACAGCCCAGCGGATGCTTCGAAAAGGACTCCCAGGCAGCGAAGACCGGCGAAAAGCCAAGGTCGTCGAAGCACGTCCCCAAAAAGGACCGCTCGACTTCGAAGGAGAAGGACCCGACGCCAGAAGTACAAAACAACATTCTGAGCACCCCGTTCAATGGAGAGACACTGTTCGGGGCACCGGTGGATGAGAAATTCACCCAGCTCAACAAAGAAAATAAAACTCCAAGGTCCATGGGGGCCTTACAATTCAAAGGGATGAGAAGGGGTACCCCGACACGGAGACCAAACGGAAGGGGAAGAAACCAGCCAGGAACATCTCACCAGACATTCCAGCAGGCACACCAAGGCGGCAATCAATCACAGCAGGGACAGCAAAAGCAAGCCTGGCAGTACCAACTTCAGGGCCAGTCCTTTCGTGGGAGGGCGAATTGATGAGGGCAAACAAGAAGAGTGGGCAAACAACCCACCTCAAAGTGACTCAGCCACGCAAAGCGTGCCCACCCACACAACCCCTCCGAGGGTGAGGCGCAACAAGGTCAACAAGAGGGGGTTACATGGACCAAACATCGACGAACATGTAACACCACTAGGAGGCGGACTAAGACACTTCTTCCGGGAGTGGAAGAAGATAACGACAGACAAATGGATACTCAACATCATACAGTTTGGATACTGCATTGAACTGGAAAAGAAACCACCAAACAGAAAACCAAAAAGGAAGGCACATTCAGGAAAAGAACTAGCGTTACTCCTAGAGGAATCACAAGAACTCCTCCGAAAGGAGGCTAACAAACCAGTTCCATTCAGAGAAAGGAACAATGGAGTGTACTCAAACTATTTCCTAGTTCCAAAGGTGGACGAAACGCTAAGACCCATCCTTCACATAAGGTTCCTAAACAAATACATAAAGACACAAAAATTCAAAATGACATCCCTACAAGAGGTCATTCCTCAGATAAGGGACGGAGAATTCATGTCCACCATAGACCTCAAAGATGCCTACCTGCAGATTCCCATGAACAGGCAGCACAAACATCTACTAAGATTTACCATCAACAAAGAACACTACCAGTTCACAGCCCTAGCCTTCGGACTAAGGTCCGCACCAAGGGTGTTCACCAAATGTCTCGCAGCCGTGGCAGCGTACCTGCGCAGGGCAGGGGTTCATGTATACCCTTACCTCGACGACTGGCTAATAAAAGCAAGTTCACACTGGACATGCAAGGAACATGCACAGCGGGTCACAGAAACACTGACAGACCTGGGTTTCTCCATACACTGGGGAAAATCCTCAATGGAACCAGAGCAAGTGAAGATCTTCCTGGGGGCACAGATCAACACCATACAGCACAAGGTGTTCCCCAGTGACAAGAGAACACTGGCTCTGCTGAAGGAGACACGCCACTACCAGAAGGGGCGAGCTCTGACAGTGAGGACAGCGAGCAAGATCATGGGGATGATGGCGTCCTGCATACACCTGGTCCCCAATATTCAGCTCCACATGAGTCCAACAACAATGGTCACAAGCTACAGGAAGTTGGGAAGATCTAGTGGTTGTAACGCACGCAGTGCAGGAGGAGGGTATACAACCTTTACAACGCAACTTTTACAACGCAAACCATTACAACGCATAGCGCTGGGGGGCGCTCTAGGATAGGGAATAGGTTTAATGTACTATCCAACACCTTCCCTACTATCCACGGGGACTGGAGTTGGAATAGTAAATTAAACTATTCACTATCCAGCGCCTAAAAGCATTATGCGTTGTAATGGTATGCGTTGTAAAACTTACGATGTAAAGGTAGGCGTTGTAAAAGTATGCGTTGTAACGTCATACATCCCAGGAGGAGAGTATGTGGTGGAACAGGGAGACCATAACAAAAGGGAAGCCTTTAACACCACAAACCCCAACAGTGACCATCACCACAGACGCATCCCAGATGGGATGGGGAGCACACATGAACAAACTCAAAGTGAGGGGTCTGTGGACTCCAGCAGATGCGGTCAGACACATCAACTACCTGGAACTGAAGACCGTGTTCCTCGCCCTAAAGGCATTCCAGAAACAACTGTACAACCAGAGAGTGTTGATATAAACAGATAACACAACAACGATGTTCTACATCACAAACAGGGAGGAACACAATCAGTCACACTATCCAACCTAGCGCAGGAAATATGGAGATGGGCCATATCACTCAAAATAGACCTGCTAGCCATAAGCCTACCAGGGAAGGACAATGTGGAAGCAGACTGGCTCAGCAGACAGACTTCAGCATCCCACGAGTGGAAGCTCAATGCACAGGAAACGCAAAGGCTATTCAGGAGATGGGGAACACCGACCTTAGACCTATTTGCAACACACGAGAATGCCCAATACCGACACTTCGCATCCAGGTAACCAGGGGAACGATCCCAGGGGACTGCCCTATGGATAAGCTGGTCGAAAACATTTGCCTACGCTTTTCCCCCGATACCACTGATACACAGGGTACTCAACAAGTGCAGAACCAGCAACATGACACTGATCATGGTGGCACCACAGTGGCCAAGGCAGACCTGGTACTCACAAATAATGGAACCGGCACAGGGACCACCCCGCAAGTTCGGGAAAAGAAAAGACTTACTCTACATGCAAACCGGAGAAGTACTGAACCCAGAGCCAGAGAGCCTCAGCCTAGCGGCATGGCTCCTGAAGACATAGAGTTTGCACACCTAACGTTACCTGAGAGCACCCTGCGGGTGCTACGAGAGGCCAGGAGACCTACCACACGAAGGTGCTATGTGGCAAAATGGAAGAGGTTCACACAATGGTGCATCAAGAAGAAACTACACAAAAAGATAAGGGAATCAACAGTGCTAAGATACCTCACGCACCTGCTGAAAGCAAAACTAAGTTCATCCTCGCTAAGAGTACACCTAGCAGCGATAGTAGCCTACACAAGAGGAGAGATAAGAAAGAGCTTCTTTAAATCACAAGTAGTAAAGAGATTCCTGGAAGGGGCAAAAAGGATTGCACTACCTAAGAGGATGCCGCTACCGGCATGGAACCTTAATTTAGTCCTAACAGAGCTTGTGAAAGTGCCCTTTGAACCCATCCATAAGGCCTCCCTACAAATGCTGGCATTGAAGACAACCTTTCTGGTGGCTATCACCTCGCTGCGCAGGGTAAGCGAACTGCAAGCGTTGACACTGCAGGAATCCTACATTCAAATACACAATAATAGGGTGGTAATGAGAACTGACCCACACTTTATGCCAAAGGTGGTGTCTAGGTTCCACATGAACCAAACAGTATAAATACCAAGCTTCTTTCAGAAACTGTCCACAAGCGCAGAGAGGCACTGCACACTCTGGATGCTAGAAGAGCAGTAATGCATTACATGGAAAGAACTAAGGAGCACAGGAAAACAAATCAGTTATTTGTGTCCTTCACAAGCAGTTTCCTGGGTAGACCAGTAACAAAGGGAACCATCGCACGATGGATCGCAGAAATTATACTATTCTGCCACATACAGGCAGGCCAAGAACTAGCAGAGGGGGCACAAGCCCACTCTACCAGGAAGAAGGGAGCAACAATAGCCTTCCTGGATAACACACCCATTCAAGACATATGCCTGGCGGCAACATGGGCTTCAGTGCACACGTTCACTAAGCACTACTGTGTGGATATACAAATGAACAATGAAGCACAAGTTGGACAGAAGGTGCTTAAACATATATTCAACAATAAACGCTCATCTTCCACGCAGCCGCCACAAACATAACAAACCGCTACAAAGCCTATGCACAGCATAGTGAATCCAGAAAGATTCACTCGGCAAAATGAATAGTTTCTTACCTGTCGGTGTAGTTTTGCAGCTTGAAGATCTTTCTGGATTCACCACCCACCTCCGCCAGAAAGATGAGGCAGGAGAAGAAGGTGGAAATAAAAAGGACAATATACAAACAAACACCTAAATAGACAAAGCAGAAAAAATCCTTTACTTGGAGGAAAAACTAAAAAACATTGCCAAAGGATTCACAAGCAGAACACAAATACAAGAAATAAGAATCCGAAGATGGCGCCCAAAGGTGGGAGCTTCCGCAGGAAGCATGCCGACATCACAGGAAGTACACCAAAAGGTGGGACGTCGACTCCCACCTGGGCTACGAAAAAAAAAAAGAAGAAAGAAAAGACTACGATGCCGGACCCAACCACTAGACCGCGGAATAATGCACAGCATAGTGAATCCAGAAAGATCTTCAAGCTGCAAAACTTCACCGACAGGTAAGAAACTATTTGTCTCTGCTCCATTGCTATCTTTAGCAATTTGTTGGTGGGCTTTATCAAAGTTTTGGGCAAATATCACAATCCTTACTGCTGCGTAATCAGTTCATCTCAAAGGAATTTACGTTGTTTGCGCTCTATTACATCCTTTTCATGGGTCTTGAGGTGTTCTTCAATTGGCTTAAGTATTTTCTTAATGCCTTCCTGATCTATTTCTTTCTCAAATTCATCGATTATGCCCCATGATTTTAGTTGTTAAATCCGTATGCTCTATCCATGCACTTTTGATCTGGATTCTAAGTATTTTCTGTCTAATCCTTCATTAGCTCAGGTCTAGGATTTGCCATTGTGGGGATTATAAAGTTTCTCAGGTCTCTCGTTATTCTGTTTACATCCAGGTAATTTTGAAGTGATGTGGCTTCCCACCATTGACTGATTTCCCTTTTCCTAATTTTTTCCAGTGCAATTCCTCGTTTTTTCAAAGTGCCGGTTGGGCCTTCGGCATTACTTACATCGGCGACGCCGTCTCGTCTCACAGCTGACTTCGATTTAAAGATTCTATGAGCCGGTGCTTCGCGTTTCTTTAATGCAGTATAGGCCATGTGTATTGCATAAACTGTGTGGCGTATATGTAAATACCTAACACACCTTAGTCACTGCAGGTTAGATCCCTTCTATGTGTCGCCGGACCCCCGTGTGCGAGACAATGCGCACAATGTATGTATATATAAAACACTAGCTGTCACCAGTAGGTAGTTATAGTTAGGACCTAGTTTCCGTAGAAATTATTTATTGTTTTGCTAATAACTTTGGCTTCATTTGACGAGTCTACAAAAGTTTTAAAGCTAGTTTACTATCAATTCAGCTGCTGTCTGGAAAGCTTTGGGGTCATTCATCAGTAGAGGCCGAGAAAAAGGATGGTCCCAAATTGCCTTTTCCCCATGCAATTTCCCATAAGGTTTTAGAAATGACCACAGCCCGGACCGCTGAACAATATTACACCAAATTTGGCAGCAAGCTAGAGCTTGTTCCAGAAAGTTCTCATTTTGTAATTTGGTGCAAATCCATTGATTAGTCTTTAAATAATTAAAAAGAAAAAGATTTAGCAGCATGACCGTCTCGCTGCAGCACCTTGCAGCGCTCTCCTCCATGATCAGCGGACAGCCCCGCTTCAGCCATGCTTCAGCCCCTGGGCCCCCTCTACATGCTGAGCTGCATGGGAGCCCCCAGGTAATTGTTGCACTTTGCATCCGGGTCTGCATGTGCTTATGGCAGAGCACGGATAGGGCACTGGGGCTGGCACTCTCAATAGCCATGTGCTTATTGGGAAGTACTTGTTTGTGGTGCATGTGAACAGAGGTGAAAGGTGCTTGCTGCTTTTAGGGCTTGCAGTGACCTCTCTGCTCTGTTAGATCCGCTGTCCGAGTGCAAAGTAAATCCCTGCGTGGACAGGGTCAGCGAACTGACAGGAGTGCAGTGTATGCTTTCTAGCAACCGAACCGACAACGTGGGCCACATAGCGGTGCATGCACATCCCACAAACACAGAGGTTAGCATCCCACACCTAATCTTTGTGCTGAGATGCACAGGAACGAAATGAAGTACTGAGCAGTGCATGTTTCCTAGGCATCTAGGATCTGGGTAGTCACACACGGTTGGCTGTGACACTTCTGCTATAACCAGCAGGAGCTACTTAATCATGCATGCATTACTAAACCGTGTGTTCTCTCAATATTTGTTTGATTATTTGTTATAAAAGTCAAGCTCATTTCATTTACTGTACCCTTGTGCGCACTGCAGTACCTTGCATGCTCACTTTACTTTGCTGTAGTACACACTGCTGAGCAATACATGGTTCCTTGAGTGCAATTTAGCGCCGTGGCGAGCCATGCATCCCTATACACCACTATTGTAACCTCTCTGCTGAGCATTGCATGCTTCCAGTCAGACGCTCACGGCTGAACTTGCATACTTCTACGCACTATAATGGGGCAATCACTGCTGAGCCAAACATGCTTCGTATATTGAGTAGTTGTGCACACTGCTGAACCACGCGTGCTTCATCTTCATTTCAATTGTGCCCACACTGATGAGCCGTGAATAATTTCTATATGGCACAATTGTGCACGCCTTCTGATGCGCCTTTCTTAACCAGGTATTCTTATGATACTGTGCAGTTGTGCACACTGCTGAGCTGTGCCCTCAATGCATCCTATAGCCAACCGTGCAGCAATCTCTCTTGCCTTGCAAGCTTCGTTTAAGGTGCAGTTGAGCATAGTGTTAGGTCTTAAATGCTTAATCTGAAAATAATTTTTGCATACTGCTGAGCCATGCTTTCTTTTTACACAGTACAATTGTACACACACTTTAGTACCATACATGCTTTATATAGTGTGCTGTGCTGCGGAGTATAAACAGTTACGCCTTGCATGCTTCCTATATGGTGCAGTTCTGCACACTATTAACTCCTACTTGGTTTGCTGTACAGTGCAGTTGTGCACTACAATACAGTACAATTGTGCACACTGTTGCGCCATCCTGCTTTCAACCCGTGTGCTAGTCACACACACACACACACACACACACAACACCCCCACATACATCTTGTATGGATCCAGTACAGCGCAATTGTGCACAAGACTGTTGAGCTATGCTTGCTATGTTTGTATCCTCTACACCGCAGTTGTGTGCACACAGACGAGCCGTGCACGTCCTTTGCCCAGCATACGTGTGTGCGTGCACGGACAGAAATCGCCTCTCATTCTTCCTACATAGAGTATATTTGTGATGCTAGAGTCCTCCTGCCTGCATGTGTCGCAACAGTGTGATAGTGGACACTGCTGAGCCATGCATTCTTCAGATTTATTTCTGCTCTAATTGCTGAGTTTTGCATGCCTTTTAAGGGTTTTTTCAGACAGACTGCTGAGCCATGCATTGTTCAGATATATTTGTGCTCTGATTGCTAAGTCATGCATACCTCTTAAGGGTTGTTCTTTTTATTTTTATTTTTTTTAATTTTTTTTATTGAGAGTTCAAATATAACAATACAGTACAAGAGACATGACATATTTGAAATCCAATTAATACAATCTAAACGCAAAGAATATTGAAAACAACCATACAGTTTTTCGTTATAACATTTAAATTATAAAGTGCAACATTGTGTAAGAGCAAGCAGGTAATCAACGTTCACTAATATTCAAAAGATTTTGTTAGAATTAAAACAATATAAAGCCTTTAAATTCCCTGTGAGAATTCTCAGTTAATTTTTCATAGCTAGATTTGTAAAGTGCATCGTGCATATACATAACGAACTTAATAAGCCAATTTTAAATCTGATTAAATAGTAGCAAGGCAAATTTAACGATCAAACCCACTCCAAAATGTATCATATTTTTTCAGAGCCCCTGATCTTAGAGCGTATTTTCTTTCCCTATCCTGGATTCGGAGTAATTTTATCTTCCATGCTTGGAAGGATGGAACAAGATCTGTTTTCCAGGACTGTAATGTAAGGGATTTAGCTATTAAAGAAGCTATAAAAAGGGACTCATCATATTGGGTATGAATAGAAGAGCAACCTAGGACGGAAATTAATTCATCCAGTACAATATTAGTTTTAAGGACAATTGAGAGATATTTTTCTATTTCCTCCATAATACCTGGATTTTGGGACATTCCCAAACAATGTGTTTCCACGTGCCTTTTCCTTCACATTGGAAGCATTTGTCGGCTACTTGGGGGAAAATATTATGCAAAAAGGACGGAGTTCTATATATCAACCATTTGTTAAAGAATTGCATACGTTTAAAATTTGCTCCTCGAAAAATGGTTTTATTAAATTTATTTATTTTGTCCCATACCTATTGATTAATTGTAATATCTTCCCTCTTTTTCCATCTTTCAGTAATCTTGCTGTAAAGGTCCTGATCTTTACCTTCTCTTAGTGTTTTAATCCAAATACTCATTTTCTTTTGTGTTTTGTTGTTAAGGATAGTGGAAATATTTTCTTTCATGAATAGATTTCCTATAGGGAGTTCTCTAAGTTTTGGATTTATCCTGATAAAGGACCAGTTCAGCATGCAGTGCGAATGGATTAACTGACTATTGATTTCATCCCAGGATTTCCATCTGTTGCTCAACAGGAAGTCTTCAATTTTCTCAAAGCCATTCTCCTTCCAAATAGTTAATATATATTTGTCCATACATCCAGCGTCTCCCAAGCTAAAATTCATTAAATTTGTCTTGCTGCTAAAATTAGGTAATCCGTAGAATTTAAAAAACTTTTTTCACCTTAAAGATCCACTGCAGGGATTTATACCGTACTTTTTTTGGATCTTTAGTGATTCTCACTGGGTCATAGATTTTCAATTCCAACAGCATCCTTTTAATAAAAAAATCATCCGACTCATGGAAATCTAAAACAGAAAACCTGTGACTATAATGTGCAAAAGACGCAAAATAATATTCTCTAATATTTGGGCGGGACAGCCCTCCTTGTGTAGATGATAAATACAAAGTGCTCAGTGCAAGTCTAGGAGATTTTTTTGCCCATAGGAAATGAGAAATCAGAGCTTCTACTTTTTTAAAATAAGAGGCCTGGATTGCGCAGGGAATTGCACAAAAAAGGAAATTAAAAAGGGGTAATACCGACATCCGAATTAGCGATGCCCGCCCTATAATAGACAGGGGTAACAAATTCCAACGGTCTAAAAGTGAGCCCACCTTTTTTAATAAAGGTAAAAAATGTAGTGCAAAAAGGTCATCTAGACTATCCGATACAAATATTCCAAGATATCTTTTTGGATTCGTGTTATATATCCGCCTGAATTCCGGAGCTAAAGTGTCTATAGTGCAGTTAACCAGAATAATTTCCGTTTTGTTTACATTAATTTTATAACCCCCTAGCTTTTGAAAATCAGAGAAGATTTTTAAAATCCTCCGTTGACTAGAGGGTTTAGAATCTATAAAAAGGGCAATATCATCTGCATACAGTTTTATATTTGTCATTCCTAATATTGGGGCTGTGTCAGCTTTAATATTGCTGATGGCAATTGCGAGAGGTTCGATAAATAATGCAAATAAAATTGGCGACAGGGGACATCCCTGTCGCGTACCTCTAGTGACTTTACAGGACCCAATATGTGTATTATTAATGATAATTTGTGCCCTAGAATTCACATACAATTGTCGTAGAAGAAAAATAAAAACATTCGGGAAATTAAAACTACGTAAAATTGGAAACAGGCAATCCCAAGAGACTAGATCGAAGGCTTTCTCCGCATCTAAAAACCAAATTTGAGCCTTCACCTTATTAGTTTTAAAATAATCTAGTGCCTCCAATAAAAATGTAGTTTTGGAATGAAGGTGTGCAATAAAACCGCACTGATCGTGAGCTACCAGGGATCCTATTATTTTATTTAATCGGTTTGCTAAAAGTTTTGTAAAAATGTTATAATCTGTATTCAGAAGGCTCATCGGGCGGTATGAATTTATATTTTCCTTGTCCTTTCCTTTTTTTAAAATACTGACCACCACCGCTATATGGAAGGAATCCGGTGGGGGACCTCCTTGGAGTAAGTTATTAACTAATTTCAGAAGTTCTTTGCGTAGTGTTCCCTCAAATGTTTTAAAAAATTTGATGGGAAGGCCATCCTCACCGTTGGCCTTACCATTGGGGAAAGACTCTATCACTTCCTCTAGTTCCAATAATGTGAAATCTTGAGTAAGATAATTATTGCCCTCAGGGTCTAATTTAGGTATTTCAAGTTGCTCTAAAAATTCCAAGATAGAGTCAGATGTAGCCCCCTCAGATACTTGATAAATTCCCTCATAGTGTTTTAAAAACAGTTCGCCAGTGGAGGTGGTGGTCTTAACTTGTATTTTAGTAGTAGGGTCTAATAGCTGATCTATTCTATTGTGGACCTGCTTTTCTTTAGATTGCCAGGCCAAAAGCTTTCCTGTATATTCACTCTCTTCATATGTTTTTTGTGCATGTAGGTTGCTATTTGTCTCGCCTAAATCATAGTAAAAGTTCTTCATTTTGCTTTTTGCCACGTTAAGTTTGTGACCCTCCTGAGTCGCTCAGAGGCGGCCGCTCCCCACGCTCCCTGGACCCTGGTATCGTAGCGCTATTACGCTGCATTGTTACTGTCTGCCATCAGCTGATTTGCGCATCGCATCGCTCGCTCTGCCTGGATTTAAATTGTATTATTGTAAATTGCTTGTGCCTGCTTTCCGAGATCTTAGCGCTGCATTGTTGTGCTCTCATTGCTCATACTATTATCGTTATGAGCTGCCTGGTACGATCAGTGAAGCACATTGCACCCCACTGATCGCACTGCTCGATAACTCTTCTGTGCCCGATTGTGCCTCTGCCCATTACAACTTCGCCCTGTTTCATTTTTCATTTCCAGCCATTTTGTTGTTGGTGTGGATCGTAGCCCGGCCCTCCGCCCGCCTCCCAGCTGCTCCTCCCTCCCACAGATAGTGGTAGTTTTGTGCCGTCCCTGCCTGCTCTGTGACCCTCCTGAGTCGCTCAGAGGCGGTCACTCCCCACGCTCCCTGGACCCTGGTATCGTAGCGCTATTACGCTGCATTGTTACTGTCTGTCATCAGCTGATTTGCGCATCGCATCGCTCGCTCTGCCTGGATTTAAATTGTATTATTGTAAATTGCTTGTGCCTGCTTTCCGAGATCTTAGCGCTGCATTGTTGTGCTCTCATTGCCCATACTATTATCATTAGGAGCTGCCTGGTACGATCAGTGAAGCACATTGCACCCCACTGATCGCACTGCTCGATAACTCTTCTGTGCCCGATTGTGCCTCTGCCCATTACAACTTTGCCCTGTTTCGTTTTTCATTTCCAGCCATTTTGTTGTTGTTGTGAATCGTAGCCCGGCCCTCCGCCCCGCCTCCCAGCTGCTCCTCCCTCGCCCCTCCCCCTCCACTATCCACTTATGACAGAGGCCTTTGCGCGCAGCATTAACGCGCAGCGGTCGCGCCCCATGCGCGCCAAAGGTGCGCCAAAGGTAAGCCCGTCTACGCCCGTCCGCGCCTGGACCGCGCCCAGCGCCAGACCCCCTGGCCCCCACAAAACACATCCCGCCCGCATTACATATGACGCAGCAACCCTCTCAGCTCTAAACCCCGGCCGGTCACCACAATGATACCAAGCCGCCCCAGGACACACCCATGGACCCTTCACCTGCCACTCCTGCAAATTCGAATGTATCACAACCCACACCAAACGCGCTAACTCCAAACAGTGCCCCGACAACAACTACCTGAAATGTATCCTCCTCAACACCCGCTCGATCCACAAACACTCCATTGAACTCTGGAATCTCCTCGACACCACATCTCCGGACGTCGCCTTCCTCACAGAAACCTGGATGAACGCCTCTTCAGCTCCAGTCATCGCCATAGCCATACCGGACGGCTACAAGATCATCCGGAAGGACCGCACCAACCAAACAGGAAGAGGCATCGCCATTGTCCATAAGAACACCATCCGCATCACAACCAGTTCCGACGATCACCTCGCAGCCACCGAACACCTTCACTTCCAGATCCACACCGACCCCAAGACCACACTCAGAGGCACCCTCATCTACAGAACACCAGGACCACGCACACAATTTAGCGAAGATATCACTGACTTTATCAGCCCACATGCCCTCCCCTCCGAAAACTACATCCTACTGGGAGACCTAAACTTCCACCTGTAAAAGAAGAACGATAACAACACCGCCAACCTTCTAGACAACCTGGCCAATCTCGGACTCAAACAACTTGTTGACACCCCCACCCATCTTGCCGGACACACGCTCGACCCAATCTTCACCTCCAGCAAGCACATCTCCTTCGATCACACCACTACTCTCCATTGGACAGACCACAGCTGCGTCCACTTCAACTACAAAAAGACCTCGACCCACAACCACCCACAACCTATCCCCCGAATAAACTGGAACAAAATTACCACCGACCAACTTCTCACATCGCTTCACCAAAAGCCCCCTGCCAAATCATCGGACCCAAACCAAGCAGCCTCCAACCTCACACATTGGATCACCCACAGCGCTGACGAACTAGCACCCCTGAAAAACCATCAAATCAAGCAAGGCAACAAAAAAGCCCCCTGGTTCAACGACGACCTTAAGAAATCCAAGAAGCTCTGTCGCACCCTCGAGAAAGCCTGGAGAAAAAACCCAACCATCGACAACATGGCCTCCCTCAAGAACGCCACCCGCAAACACCACCAACTCATCCGATCCTCCAAGAAATCAGCATTCAAGGATCGACTTAACAACAACGCCCAAAACAGCAAGGAACTATTCAACATCGTCAAAGAATTTACCAACCCCAACGCCGGCTCCAACGACATCACTCCCTCCCAAGAGCTCTGCGACTCTCTATCCTCATTTTTCTACAACAAAATCGCCGACATACATAACAGCTTCAAAAACCAACCCAAAGACCAGCCCACTTCACCCACCCCCGAACCAAAACCGCACTCTAACAACCTCTGCGCCTGGAACACAATCACCACTGAAGACACCATCCGCCTGATGAACTCCATCCACTCAGGATCGCCAACCGACCCTTGTCCCCACCACATTTTCAACAAAGCAGACTCCATCATCGCACCCCATCTCCGCGATGTCATCAACTGCTCCTTCAACTCTGCTATCTTCCCGGAAAGCTGGAAACATGCCGACCTCAGCGCCCTTCTGAAGAAACCCACAGCAGACCCCACTGAACTTAAGAACTACCGCCCCATCTCGCTCCTCCCATTCCCCGCCAAAGTCATAGAGAAAGCCGTGAACAGTCAGCTCGCCGCCTTCCTTGAATCCAACAAATCCCTTAACTCCTCACAGTCCGGCTTCCGAACCAAACACAGCACCGAAACAGCCCTCATCGCAGCAACAGACGACATTAGAAAACTACTGGACAACGGAGAAACGGTTGCCCTCATCCTACTTGACCTCTCCGCAGCCTTCGACACAGTCTGCCACAGCACCCTCATACAACGTCTCAACAACGTCGGAATACAAGGAAAAGCATTGGAATGGATCATCCCGTTCCTCGCCGGAAAAACGCAGAGAGTCCGCCTTCCTCCTTTCAGATCAGAGGCCACCGAAGTCATCTGCGGCGTACCACAAGGATAATCACTCAGCCCCACCCTCTTCAACGTATACATGAGCCCCCTAGCATCCATCGCACGCCAACACAACCTCAACATCATCTCCTACGCAGACGACACCCAGCTAATCCTCTCCCTCACCAAAGACCCAAACACCGCCAAAACCAACCTTCACGAAGGAATGAAAGACGTAGCCGAGTGGATGAAGAACAGCTATTTAAAACTAAACTCGGACAAAACGGAAGTCCTCATCTTAGGCTCATCCCCCTCTGCCTGGGACAACTCTTGGTGGCCACCTGCCCTGGGAACCGCACCCACACCTACGGATCACGCACGCAACCTGGGCATCATCCTAGACTCCTCTCTCTCGATGTCCAGACAAGTCAACGCCGTCTCATCATCCTGCTTCAACATCCTACGCATGCTCAAAAAAGTCTTCCGTTGGATCCCCACCGAAACTAGAAAGACGGTCACACACGCCCTGGTCACCAGCCGTCTAGATTACGGAAACACCCTTTACGCCGGAACCACAGCCAAACTACAGAAAAAACTCCAACGCATCCAAAACGCTTCAGCCAGAATCATACTGGACATTCCTCGTCAGGCTCACATTTCTGGTCACCTGAAAGACCTCCACTGGCTCCCCGTCAACAAAAGAATAACGTTTCGTCTCCTCACCCACGCACACAAAGCCCTCTACGACCTTGGACCCGAATGCCTCAACACAAGACTAACCTTCTACACCCCCACCCGCCAACTACGATCATCCAATCAAGCCCTCGCCGCTATCCCACGCATCCGTAAATCCACCATGGGGGGCAGATCCTTCTCCTATCTAGCGGCCAAGACCTGGAATTCTGTCCCCACCCACCTCCGCCTTACTCAGAACCACCTCTCCTTCAGAAAACAACTAAAAACTTGGATATTCGACAAGTAAATGCGCTATATAAATCTCTGAACTTGAACTTGAACTTGACCAGAGATCTTAGATCTGACACTAAAATGCTCTTGGGCTGCCTGTGAAAGTTAAGTTTGGAGTTTGATTTTCTCCTCCCTTTTTGCCCTCAGCTTAGGGATTTCTTTAGATGTAATTATTCCACGAAGAGTGGCTTTAAAAGCATCCCAGATTATATTTAATGGGGCTGAACCTCTATTCTGTGTAAAGAATTGCTCAATCCTTTCGTTAATATCTGTGCACCATTGTTGGTCAAGGAGATTAAGTTTATTGAAAAACCATCTATTTTTATGTCTAGCTTCATAATTCCCCAGATTGACCTCCATACAAAGAGCTGCATGGTCTGAGAAAGCATTAGGTAGATGGGCATAGTTGTATAATACTAAATAATGGGATGACAGAAAAAAATCTAACCTTGACGCTGAATTGTATTTTGCTGAGTGGCATAAATACTCGCGCTTGATAGGATTTAACTTTCGCCAGTGGTCAATAAGATCAAGATCTATTTTACAACTTTGGACTGCTAAGGCAACTTGGGGTTTATTCTGTCGACGATCTTTCTTAGTCGAATCCAATCGCGGGTTTTGTAATAGATTAAAATCTCCCCCCCAGATTATTGGCCCGGGCAGACCAGTTATTGCCTGTTTTACTTGTAGAATGACTTGAGGGTCGTCAAAAATTGGTGCATAAACTGTAGCAAGAATAACACTGACGTTATTTAATTTACCGTGTACATCTGCCCATCTACCTCTGATGTCCGTGCAAGTCCCTTCAAGATTAAACCCTACATGTCTCCCTATTAATATTGAAACTCCTCTCTGAGCCATCCCAGCAGGGGCAGATATGTTATAGCCCACCCAGCTTTTGAAGAGTTTAGCTGACTCTGCATAGTTTTTATGATGGGTTTCTTGCAAATAGATGACATCTGGTGAAAGGTTTTCAGCCAGCACTCAATAGCATTCCTTTTACGAACATTATTCAATCCATTAACGTTTAAAGAAATACATTTCACCTTATTATTTCATGTTCGAGAAGCAACAACACATATAATCAATAAATAATATATATATATATAGCAGTCTAGACCCATAACATAATAGCAGCGGATATTCACAGGAGCATTCGTGAAGAGACTGGATTTAAATGTGGGAATATGCAAGCAAACATATACGAGATATTGAACGTGGCCCTCAGACAATGTGCAAGTGTGCAAATTTGCAAATAAACAAACAACAGCAGCAGCAACAAATATAACCAATAGGTAATATATATGTATATGACAATATAGGCCAGTAGCATAATAGCAGCAAATATTCATAGAAATATTCCTAGAGAATCTGAGATTAGGTGTGCAAATCTGCAAACGGGCATACTCGAGATGATGGATGAGGCCCTCAGGAAGTGTGCAAGTATGCAAATCTATAAATATATAAACAACAACAACGACGTATATAACCGATAGGTAATACATAATAGTATAATAGTAGCAGCAGATATTGACGGAAACATTCATAAAAAATCTAAATTGCAATGTGCAAATATGCAAACGAGCAGCAAAAATGTAAAGTGATGCTGTTTGGATAGAGCTTCCATTCATTGTGCAAAGCATGCAGATAGACAGCACATTGTGCAATTTTCCCCTATGTATAAATTTAGAGATATACTGCATAAATATGAAAGATCATTGGATAAGAATAAATTACCATTGTCTGTGCAAATATGCAATTAATCAGCAGGCTGATACAAATAGCAGCACTGAATTGAAGGATTGAGCCCTCTAGTGCAAAATAAGCAAGTATACTTAAAGAAACTTGACAACTTATCATGATCCATACGGGCAAAAGTGGCGAGTGCAAAATATTATTTGTGCTGGATATAGAAAAAAAAATAAAGATATATGAAAAGAAAAAAAAAGAAAAAAAAAAGAATAACATTGCTCGTACTGTAGTCATAGAAATGTCGAAAAACATATTGCGTTTGAACTCTAGTTTTTTCACTTGCAACACCTCCCTTCACCACCCCGGACCCCCCCTCCTCCCCCCTCAGTTGGACGGATCCCCCCGTGTTCCATGTCCGTCCTTTCCTTCTGTTTCTTCTTGTTGGATGCCATTGCATTGCTTCCTGTTATGCACAACCCCCCCCCCCCCATGTCGATCAGAGCTGTTATAGACTAAACTCTTGAATCTGCTTGGAGTATGATACAGCTGGAGATCTGCTGGGCTATCTTCCTAATCCTTCCAGGAAGGACTGGGCTTCGTGGACAATTGTAAAAATGAAAAACCTCCCTTTAGCCAGGACCTTGAGTTTTGACTGTTGCACAATCATAGCCTGGGCTCCCTTGCTTTTGAAAGAGTCTATCATTTTGACAAGGGTTGTTGCAGACAGTCTGCTGAGCCATCCATCCTTCAGATATATTTGTGTTCTGATTGCTCGGTCATGCATGTCTCTTAAGGGTTTTTGCAGACAGACTGCTTAGCCATGCATCCTTCAGATATATGTGTGCTCTGATTGCTGAGTCATGCATGCCTGTTTAGGGTTTTTGCAGACAGACTGCTCAGGCATGCATCCTTCGGATATATTTGTGCTCTGATTGCTGAATCATGCATGCCTCTTAAGGATTTTTGGAGACAGGCTGCTGAGCCATGCATTCTTCAGATTTATTTGTGCTCTGATTGCAGTCATGCATGCCTCTTTAAGGTTTTTGCAGACATACTGCTGACCCATGCATTCTTCAGATCTATTTGTGCTCTGATTGCAGGGTCATGCATGCCTCTTAAGGGTTTTTGCAGACATACTGCTGGGCAATGCATTCTTCAGATGTATTTGTGCTCAGATTGCAGAGTCATGCATGCCTCTTTAGGGTTTTTGCAGACAGACTGCTGAGCCATGCATTGTTCAGATGTATTTGTCCTCTAATTGCTGGGTTATGCATGCCTCTTAAGGGTTTTTGCAGACAGACTGCTGAGCCATCCATCCTTCAGATATATTTGTGTTCTGATTGCTGAGTCATGCTTGCCTCTTAAGGTTTTTTGCAAACAGACTGCTGAGCCATGCATCCTTTAGATATATTTGTGCTCTGATTGCTGAGTCATGCTTACCTCTTAAGGGTTTTTGCAGACAGACTGCTGAGCCATGCATCCTTTAGATACATTTGTGCTCTGATTGCTGAGTCTTGCATGCCTCTTAAGGGTTTTTGCAGACAGACTGCTGAGCCATGCATCCTTCAGATATATTTGTGCTCTGATTGCTGAATCATGCATGCCTCTTAAGGATTTTTGCAGACAGGCTGCTGAGCCATGCATTCTTCAGATTTATTTATGCTCCGATTGCAGTCATGCATGCCTCTTTAGGGATTTTGCAGACATACTGCTGACCCATGCATTCTTCAGATCTATTTGTGCTCGGATTGCAGGGTCATGCATGCCTCTTAAGGGTTTTTTGCAGACATACTGCTGAGCAATGCATGCTTCAGATCTATTTGTGCTCTGATTGCAGGGTCATGCATGCCTATTAAGGGTTTTTGCAGACATATTGCTGAGCAATGCATTCTTCAGATGTATTTGTGCTCTGATTGCAGAGTCATGCATGCCTCTTAAGGGTTTTTGCAGACAGACTGCTGAGCCATGCATTGTTCAGACCCTCCAGGATATCGCGATTTCGCGATTTGCCGCAAAATCGGCACTTTTAAAAAAAATGCCGCGATTTTTACAAAAATGCCCGCGAAATCGGCATTTTTTTAGAAATCGCGGCATTTTTCGCTATATCCTGGGGGGTCTGCTTTATGTGGCTATCGCCCCACCTCCCTTCTTCACTCCGATGCTGCACCAAAGCTCCTCAGATACTCAGCAGCATTGGAGAGGCACAGCGGGATGGCAACCCTCACACCTCTAGCCCTTGATGACCTGTTAAGAGGTGCTTCGAAGGTGACTGAGAGGGAGGGGCTGCAGGTTCAGGAGCAGCGACATCTATTCACATGCAAACAGCCCTGAATGTGTCATGTCTCTGCTATTTAGAGGGGGGCTCACACATTCCATTTCTACCCAGGGCCCCAAACATCCTAGACTCGGCCAGATTACACCCCTGATTACACCGAGGCAGCACGTCGTTCTCTTCACAGAGCGTAATTACTGTCACTAAAGTGTAAGCAAACCTCGGTTCTTCAAACATGCAGTCTATAATGTAAGAAAATAAAGAAATGGCACAATCGCACCCACACTGATTAACAAAGTATGGAGGACAATCAGTTCAATCAGTTCTCTTAGAGTATCTCCTGTAAGTACTGTACATCACAGTGGGGGATGGCATTTTGGACAGAGAGCCTGTCTTCTCGTTGCCTTGGGCAGGAGGGGGCGAGGAGCCCAAGATGATACTAGAATACTGCATGCCCACCCCTGTGCCCACCCTGGTGGATCCTGTTCCCTCTCCTGTGATGGCTCCTGCCCTCCCCTCAGTAATGGCTCCTGTCCACCCCCCGCCTGTGATGGCTCCTGTCCCCCCATGTTGTGGCTCCAGTCCACCTACACCTGTGATGGCTCTTGTCCCCCCCTTTGGTGGATCCTGTCTCCGCCCTGGGTGGCTTCTGTCCCAGTCCTGGAACGGCCCCTGCAGCGAGGGTGAAGTTCTTGATGGGCCTCGTCTCAAAAGGGCTCAGCTCAAAATTAATATGGAAAGGTCGGCGAGTAAGTAAGTGAAGGGATGGGTGAATGGCTGGATGAATTAGTGAAAGGGTGAATGGATGGATGAATGAAAGATTGAATAAATGGATAATGAGAGAGGATGGATGGATTGATGAGAGGGGAAGGATGGAGAGAAAATGTAAATAGCTGGATGTATGGGTGGAAGGGTAGCTGGATGATGGATGAGGGGAAAGATGGATGAGGGGAAGGATGATGGATGAGGAGAAGGATGGATGGATGGATGGAGGGGAAGGATGGATGGATGAGGGGAAGGATGGATGGATGGATGGGTGAGGGGAAGGATGGATGATGGATGAAAGGAAGGATGGATGAGGGGAAGGATGGATGAGGGGAAGGATGGATGGATGAGGGGAAGGATGGATGAGAGGAAGGATGGATGGATGAGGGGATGGATAGAGGGGAAGGATGGATGGGTGGGTGAAAGGATGGATGGATGGATGATGAGGGGAAGGATGGATGATGAGGGGAAGATGGATGGATGGATGGATGATGAGGGGATGGATGGATGGTTGATGAGGGGGTGGGTGAAAGGATGGATGATGAGGGGAAGGGTGGATGGATGGATGATGAGGGAATGGATGGATGATGAGGGGGTGGGTGAAAGGATGGATGGATGATGAGGGGAAGGATGGATGGATGATGAGGGGAAGGATGGGTGGATGAAGAGTGGGTGGGTAGATGGATGGATGGATGATGAGGGAAAAGGATGGATGGATGATGAGGGAAAAGGATGGATGGGTGATGAGGGGAAGGATGGATGATGAGGGGAAGGACAGATGGATGGATGATGGGTGGGTGAAAGGATGGATGGAAGGAAGGATGGCTAAGTGAAATGGTCGATGGAGAGAGAAAGGGAGGATGGATGGATGACTAAAATAGTGGATGGGTGGAAGGATTAGTAAGTGAAAGGATGGCTGGATTGGTGAAAGGGTAAATGGCTGAATGGATGAGTGAATGGATGGATGGGATGAAGAGTGGATGGATAAGTGTACAGATGGATAGGGTGAAAGGGTGGATGGATAATGCAGATGAGTGAAAAGATGGATGAGGGGATGGATGAAGGGATGGATGAGTGAAATGATAGATGGAAGGATACATGATGGATAGGTTTGCAAACGGTTGAATATGTTTGGAAATGGTTGGGCTTACTTATATACTAATACGCGACCTCTGATGTGTCTGTAAAACGTACCTATTGTCCTGAAGTTTTGTACTGAATTTTGAGCTCGTGTCCTGAATTTTGACCCTTTGTCCTGAATTTTTACACTCACCGTCCTGAATTTGCACGAATGCCAGTTGGTCACCCTATTCGCGGGCTTGGAGACGGAGCGCCGTGCAGAGATGTCTGTCCCTCAAGATAAACAGACAGGACCACTCAGCCGAGAGAGCTGAGGCGCACACGGGACGGGGTATCTGCAGAGGCGCGCTGGACCAGGGATGAAGTCAGAGGGTTGAGCTCAACTATTGCAGACCATTTCCCCCTGGGAGTGAGCCATGGAAAAAATCCTAGAGGCGAGAAATTTAACCCGGGCGTCAAGTGGCCCCATGTCATGGGTGTCAACGTCAACCAGTCCCCGCTTTTAAATCGGAGACGATTTGCAGGCTGACATTTTGCAACGAAACTACAAGTACCAACATGCAGTTCGCTACTGTTTAACAAGTGACCACTTGGCGGTTTTGACTGCTCTTTCTCTAGTGTTTAGGTCTGTCGAACGGGCATCCGGTGGGATATCGGGTCGTGTTCAAAATACACTGTATTATTTAAAGTACTTACTAATAAAAGGGGCGATCGGTATAGCCATCATTAGTGCAGCAGGTACAGTGGCACCAAGCTCTAAGGCTATTGCAAGACACAAACTGACCTGAAATGGTACGCCTCTTCTGGCGCAGGGCTTTGCAACGTGACGCATCTGGTAGATGCGTCACGTTGTAAATACCCCGCACCATGGTGCATCTTTTGCGCCGCCGCTGCGTCACAAAAGTGACGCAACGGCGGCGTAAAAACAGCGCAAGCGGCTTGTAAATCTGCCCCAAAGTGTCTACATTGTAATGAAACCAAATATACATAGCTTCATGTTGTTAAATAACTAAAAAAACTAAGATATCTGTGTTTGTTGTGGGAAAAATGGCCACATAAAATGCCGCAAAATTGCAGCTAAATTTCCATATTTGTGCCGCTAAATTTCCATTTTTGTGCCGCTAAATTTGCTAATCCATGCCGCTATATCCTGGGGGGTCTGATTGTTCAGATGTATTTGTCCTCTAATTGCTGGGTTATGCATGCCTCTTAAGGGTTTTTGCAGACAGACTGCTGAGCCATCCATCCTTCAGATATATTTGTGTTCTGATTGCTGAGTCATGCTTGCCTCTTAAGGGGTTTTGCAGACAGACTGCTGAGCCATGCATCCTTCAGATATATTTGTGCTCTGATTGCTGAATCATGCATGCCTCTTTAGTGTTTTTGCAGACAGAATGCTGAGCCATGCATCCTTCAGATATATTTGTGCTCTGATTGCTGAGTTATGCATGCCTCTTAAGGGTTTTTGCAGACAGACTGCTGAGCCATGCATCCTTTAGATATATTTGTGCTCTGATTGCTGAGTCTTGCATGCCTCTTAAGGGTTTTTGCAGACAGACTGCTGAGCCATGCATCCTTTAGATATATTTGTGCTCTGATTGCTGAGTCTTGCATGCCTCTTAAGGGTTTTTGCAGACAGACTGCTGAGCCATGCATTCTTCAGTCCCTGCAAGGTACTGTATCGCGCAAGCATTATCCAGTGCTTTCACTCAACGGGTGCGATCCGGGCCAAGGGTGGCGGCGGCGCGTGTACTGATTTGACAAAGACATTCCTCCACTCACAACGGTGCTACAATCGCCTCTTAGCTTGGATGGTGCTTGCATTGCTTTTGTTGCCGTTTATCGAAGAGTGCTGCTCACAACGGGGCATGAGACTGAGCATGGTTTGTTGTGTGCTCCTGGAAGCCTTCAGTGGTTTCCAGGAGGAGAGAACAACTTAGCGCTTTGATTCTTCCTTCGAGACCTAGTGTACGCAATATTAAATATACATTAACAATAATAATAACAACTTCTGAAATGATTTTAATTACAGCAACAACAACACACAGAGAGCTCAGTTTACATATCCTCCCATTCTGAACACACAATGCTTTTTAAGTTCTTTATGGCAGCTAATAAGACTGGCATTTTTGTCACTGCCCCCATTTCTGGTCCCATTATCTTTTCTTCTTGCCCTTCTATTGAAGGGCAGGAAGAAAAGATAATGGGACCAGAAAACAAGCTATTGTTTACGACTGGCGTTCTCATGGTGTTCCTCGTTCACCCCTTCACTTTACATTTTCCTGTTAGTCTTGACGTCTCTCTAACGTAATAGGAAATGAAAAGGATTTATAGAGCGCAAACAAATGCCCAAAGGTGTTAAGGCGCTGACAGCAATTATCCCTAAAGAAGGAAAAGAAGATGGAAATAGAAATTCCATGGTCTCAAGCCCCGAAAGCATCCATGACAGAATAAAAAGTCAGGTTTTTAACCCCCTTAGCGCGCCGTAGAATCCGACGCGGTGCGGATGTTTCTATGCGCGGGCGGGGCTGTGTCGGCCAACGGACGTGAGCAGCACTACGGAGGTAGTACTCGCGACAGCTGTTGGCCGACTCACGCAACGAACGGGTTAAGGCCTTACGAAATGGGGTGTGAGCCTGAAGACAGGAGATGGAATGGTTCCATAGCTTGAATACGGCCACGGAAAAGGCTCTGGACTCCCCAACTTGCTTTTGGTATTTAGGAACAATTACAAGATTTTGACTTGAGGATTGAAGCTGTCTGGAGAGAATATATCATTGAAACATGTCTTTAATATCTCCATGCCCCATGTTATGCAGTGCCTTGTGAACGATGCATAAAGTTTGAAGGTTACAGGTTTGTCACAGGTAGCCAATTGAGCTTCAGAATCTCTGCCAAAACTGATTGAGATTTAGGAATATCAAAAATCAATCTTGCCGCCGCATTTTGGACCAGCTGCAGTTTGGCTATTACAGTCTTGTTGATAGCCAGGTGGAGCGCATTTCAGTAGTCTAACCAGGATGAGATCAGTGCTCAGGCCATTTGCTTAAGTGCCGTGAGGGAAATGTAAGGATCTCTCCTTCTTTTTCTTCCTTCCCTCGCACTTTTTCTTCCTTGGCTTTCCTTCTCTCTCGTATCTGTACTGCTGTTCCTTGTTTCCATCTTGTTACCCCACTGCGCTTCCCGCCCATTGAATACGGATCACAAGGGCTTCAGGAGGAACAATGGCTGGTGACGGCGACCTCTGTGCTCTGTCCTTCTGTATAGACTTATTTATTTAAGTGATCAGTCTTTTAAAAACAAAAACCATTAAACCAATGACATTTATAATAGTACTACTGCATATTTATATAAACACGTAAAATCATTAGTAGCATTTTTACACGGTTGGGCTACAACATACTTCCATACATCAATTATTTAAAATTTCGTTTAAAATGGAGATTTGGGAGTTCTTGTCGTTGTGACAGATTATTGCGATCTCCACGGAGTTTCAGCCAATTTCCTTTAAATACACATTTAAAAGTTTCACCCCCCTGCACTGTTCAGTGATCTCTGAGGGGCTGTTGTGGACAGATGTGATCATGTCTGTGATCCTTGAATACTAATTTAGTGGGAAGTAGCCCCTTTTGGAACATGGTCTTCTTGTCTGCTCAATGGGCTAAAAATAGCTGGTATCAGAACTTCCTGCCTGTTACCGACCCACTGGGTGTCTTAAGTTATCGCGTGGCCATCCCTAATCCCTGGCCAAGCAAGATCAGGCTGCAGATTTAGTGGGAACGGCCCCCCTAGAGCACCAGGCCAGGTTAGGCACCCATCCTCTGTGCTTCTGTAGAGACCCTAGTACTTGAATTTCTACTTCATTCCCTATTCGGTGTTATACTCTGCCATGCCAGCAGTAAATGTAAAATGTATTTTCAGCTAAATAGTTGGGCACAGGTGCTTTTAGTCGGGTATGGTGAGATGTCGGTCATATTTCAACAGGAATTTTTATCGACACACACTTTTCCCTTTCTGTTTTGAAAGTCTTTAACAATGTTGGTTGTATTACAAAATAACGTGTTTTCTCTCACTCCGCACGTGTCTCCTTTCCATTGCCTCGTTAGGCCCTCTCATGCACATTACAACTCAGCTCCATTCATGGAAAATCTACAGCTCACCCCCTCGAATCTTACTGACCAAGCAACGCTCCTGCCTGCCAGTGTCTCATTATTACTTATTTACTTCAGTGTCAATGAGGTGGGTGCTGGTTTACATGTGAGTGTCTTTTAGCCTGTGTGTTTGTTTATGTGTGCATGTTTGTGTGCGTCTATTTGAAAATCTGTTTGTGGGTGTTAGTTTGTTTCTATTTGTATTTATGTGTTTGTGTGCACCATTGTGGGTAGTTAGGTGTCTGTATGTTCATGTTTGGTGTGTGTTTGTGGGTCTGTGCATCTCTTTGTATGTGTATTTTTTTGTGGGAGCACTCTTTTCTTTCTTTATCAAGCAATCAATCAGGACACTTGTAAAGAGCACTATATACCCATGAGGGTCTCAAGGCGCTGGTGGGGGGTTGCTGCTACTGATCAAAGAGCCAGGTCTTGAGTAGTCTTCTGAAGGCCAGTAGGTCTTGGGTCTGCCGTAGGTTGGTGGGGAGGATGTTCCAGGTCTTGGCGGCGAGGTGGGAGAAGGATCTGTCTCCGGCTGTTGGTCTTCGAATGCGGGGGACAGCGGCGAGGGCGAGGTCGGCAGAGCGGAGCTTGCGGGTGGGGGTGTAGAAGCTGAGTCGTCTGTTGAGGTACGCTGGGCCGGTGTCGTGGAGGGCTATCAATGTGCTTAACCTCTTCCTTAGAAGATAGAAATCCTCTTTTAATGAGGTATTCCCTATGCCTGCCCTATACATTAAAACACACAATAAATTACATTAGCACACCCAATGTTCTATGTATTCACAGTCAATTATTAGGATAAGATTTTCAGTGTAAAAACTGTACTTGTAAATCATTATTTTTCTCACAAACACAGATTGTTTATCCTCCACATCTACTTTCAAAAACAATGCGTAAACTTCAGGCGTAGCTTTCACTAGTGCAGCAGGTGCAGTGGCACCAGGGCCCACGGAACTTTAAATATTGCTGTATTTCACAGTTTAACATGGGCCAAAGAGGGAATTTCTTTCTTGGACTAGAGCCCCTGAAACACTGGCTACTGCTGTCACCTAGCCGTGCTGGAGAACGTTATTTGCGAGAGGGATGCTGTATGGAAGAGTAAAGACTCATTGGATATTGTTCTACTCGTGAAATACACCTGTTTTAGAGTTGGAAATGATTATCAGCCCCGTCAGTGGCCGGAAGTTCCATCGGGGAGCATGGCAGTGCCTAACAGGACTGAATGTGAACACAGCTAAGTACAGGAGGCTGCTCGGTGCATTACAGGTGCCTGTATTCTAGGTCTTGTCATGATGTTTGGACAACTTAACTAGATATGGTGATCTCCTGTATGTGCTGCAAGTACATAATATTAAGGCGTTAAGAGCCCAGTTCCTTGGGGAAGTTTACTTGCGAACCATAGCGACTCGAAGGGGGAGCAGCCATAAAGACAAGCCCCAGGGCCGTCCGGAGGTCGGCCACGGTGTACCCTCTTATGCCCTCATTACAAGTAGCCTCTTTGGTTTCTATGGGAAACATGAAATCGAGAAATACAGAGAATCTATTTACTTTAATGATAAGAACTGCCAACTTTTCTGTGTGTACATTTGGGAGAAATTAGGAATTACCAGGTGAATTGAGGCACTATATCACAAAACGTGTAATACTCAAATATATATATATATATATATATATATATATATATATATATATATATATATATATATATATATATATATATATATTACCTACTGGCAGTCTCCAAATAGCCCAACAGGTATCTCCAGTATGCGCCAGGGAGCTGCGTTGCAGACAGGTGTTCAGAGGCCACGCCCCTTTTTACACCTCTCTGCAACGCATCTCTGTAGTGCTTACTGGAGGTACCTAGTGGTCTAGTTTGACCCTAGGGATCCTTAGGATTGACGGGGACTTAATCTCTCAACGTAGAACAGTGACAGGGTGCGTTTACACGGTGGTGAAGTGAGGGGACGGGGCCTAACGTGATGTGTGCCCTGAGGAGCGTTTTAAGTTGGGGAAAAAATTCAACTTCAAACCTGAGGGACCATGGGGGCCAAGTAGTCCACCAGGTGCTTCCAGGAAGCGCTACTGCGCTGCGTTGCAGAGAGGTGGTGCATGCCGTGCCCCTTTTTACATCTCTCTGCTACGCAGCTCTGTGGCGCTTACTGGATGTACTACGAATTCCGATTTACTCACCTGTTGTCAGGAGAGACCTCAGTGCTGCATCTTTGATCCAAGTACTGATCCTCAAAGGTAATTCTAACCATACTTACCAGTAACTTGAATTTCCTTCGATAGGCTAACATTGACTGGTTTCACTTGGAAATTCTTCTAAGTGTGGAGTTTTGCAACTTTAAAATCTTCACCTAAAATCATCCGAACAACACATTCTAATTTACTCACCTGTTATCAGGAGAGAACCCAGTGCTACATCTTTTAGCCCAGCACTGACCCTGAAAAGTAATTCTAACCGTACTTACCAGTAACTTGTATTTCCTTCCATAAGAATCCATTGTCTGGTTTTCACCAGAAAAGTTTCTAATGTCTATTTTCACAAACTAAAAATATTCCTTAAAAATCACCTGCATGACGTAAACGCATTCTTTCAACTGTTTACAGGAGATGCACCAGTGCTGGATCCAGGATCCATCACCGAGTAAGAAAAAGTGACGATAGCACTACTTACCTGCTGAAGGAATTTCCTGCTATAGGATAACATTGGTGATTCTATGTGAAAATATTTGTGTCAACTTTTAAAATACAATAATATTCCTTAAAAATCACTACTGTAACTAAAACACTTTTACTCGCCCGTTTACAGGAGATGTCCAAGGACTGAATCTAGGATCCAGTCCAGTGGTTAGAAAAGTAATCCATAAATTAACTAATTGCATTTAACTAGAAATTCACATTGAGGTCAATGTTGCATTGTGTATGAAATTGTATTGCCCATTGCAACAACTGGAACTACTGTACTTAAAAGTCTATTGCCTATTTGCAAAGTATTTAAACTAAAGTAATTCATTCTAAGAAAGTATATTTTGTAATGTAATGTAAAATGTAATTATAATGCTTTAAAAAAAAAATATCTAAAAATAAATTTTTTTAAAAATGTAGTAAATCAGTATAAAATAAAATATAACAATTAATAAATTTAAAAATTGTCATTTACAAAACCTTCGAAATTCACTGAAAAAGCTATAGGTTTCAGGCCTGATATAGTTAGGAATTAGCATTTAAAAAACCTTAAAATTCACTGAAAAAAACATATGTTTTAGGGGTGTTATAGTTAGCTGGATATTTCACTCGTACAAAACCATTGAAATTCTTCCGATATAATTAGTTGTACTCACTATATCTTGCGCGCCCGCTATCCACTGCTGATGATGTCACATATTACATAATTGATTACATGGTCAGTGACATCACTGATGACATCTCAAATGACATCACTGATGACATCATCCACGTGACAATCAGATACACTTCATCATACACTAGTATAACCTTTCATCATACACTGTAAATTACAGAGTACCATATTTGAAACCATTGACACACCAATACAAGTTTCTAAAAACCCACTCACTGATTCCTAGATCTATATACACATTTAACCATTTACCTATAGATTCACTCATACATGCAGTCAATGATCAAACACTATCAAATATACTTATACCCTATCTCGACATTACACACCAGCACACATCCTAGACACTTATGAAGTCATCCTACTCACTTATGCAAACAATGGATCAAACTTACATTTACTCAGCTACACACTAATAAAAATACCACTTTATCTATTCGTATAGATAGTAACTCATACTTAGTTTGTTATAAAATCACTATTACAAGTATACAGTTATCCATACAGTCACGCATACAATCACTGAGTCTTATGTATACTTATTTATGAACAACAACTGACACATACACTGACTTTTACTTTTTTTACTTTGTTGGACATGTACCATTGAGAGATATATTTTCTCATCACCACACCCATAAAGATATTCACTCACCCAAACAACTGTTATAACATGTAGTTTTAAATTCATATACCTACTGAATCAACTATTCACACATCTTTGGGCAGTCACACACCCCCCACTGAACCACATACACATTCACTCTCCCATACAAATACACAGTAAACTAATCAATAACTAATATAGAGTTTCAAATAGCTAGTTACCAACTGGAGAAGCAGTTTACACAACAACTGACAAAGTGATACAGATGTTCACACAGTTTAGTCACTATCAAATATATGTAGTGAGACACTTTAAATTATTCAAGTAAACAGTCAATCACACTGCTACTAAATCCTCCATCCAGATATTTATATTTATATATCCACTCATTCTTCAATGCAAATTGCTATATATATATAATACATATTTAAATAATGAAGCTAACCACATTCACGGATGATGTCATCAGTGATGTCATCAGTGATGTCATTTGAGATGTCATCAGTGATGTCACTGACCATGTCATGAATGATGTAATATGTGACATCATCAGCAGTGGATTGGGGGCGCACGAGATACAGTGAGTACAACTAACTATATCGGAGGAATTTCAATGGTTTTGTACGAGTGAAATGTCCAGCTAACTATAACACTCCTAAAACCTATGTTTTTTTCAGTGAATTTCTAAGGTTTTTTAAATGCTAATTCCTAACTATATCAGGCCTGAAACCTATGTTTTTTTCAGTGAATATATATATATATATATATATATATATATATATATATTACTCACTCCGCTTCCTGATGCACTCTGGAGTCTCACCAGCCGGCAAGCAGTACACGGACACGGACCAGTTAGGTGCTGTAGTTTTAATAGCAGAAAAAAGTCAAAGACGTTTCGGCTCAACGGAGCCTTGTTCACATGATATATATATATATTCCTTCGATACCTCTCACCACCTTTCTTTTCCACAGCAGATAGGTTATCTAAATTATTTTTATTTTATAAACACCATGTGCAAAAACGTGCAAGAATAGGACAGCCTACCCGTTTCGGCTACAATTAGCCTTCAACTGGACCATAGAGTCCCAGGCGTCTAGTAAATTTATAAAAAGTGCTCAGTGTTAGTACCCTTCTTTGTGTTCATTAAACACTAGACTGTTAACCTCATTTACAAACTATGGCTCAATATAATCGCCATTTTGTTTTTCTTCCATTCCTGTGAAGTACTCCTAAAGTGCTGCGTGCGAGATTATGATATCATTTCCTCATTCATGGCAGTAAGTTATTCTGTCACAACAATTATTTACAATCTATAAATAATTAATTCTACAAGGCCTTATAGAGTTGTCTCTAATAATAATAAGTCATAAATTATGTATACATTTCATTGTAAAGTACTTTTTCTTGAGATGGACATAACGTGACTTACTACTCATTTTCTACATATTTACAACCCTGTTATTTACAATTATTTATAATTTCTAGTCATTATGTTGTCGTAATACATCTCATTGCGGAAACCCATTCTTTCCAAGACCATTCGGTTGTATTGAATTCTATGGTAGATATATTCTCATATACATGTCCTTAATCCTCCAATGTTTGGTTTATCTGAGATGCTGCTATATTGTGGCCCTCATGGTAAAGTACCAGGTCCCACATTCCACTTCTTATGGTTAATTCTATATACAGTTAATTCAGATTATTTCCATTAGAATCTAATATACAAGTTGTGTACCCAGAGTTTATATCCACTTTTCGGGTTTCCCATGTCTGGTCTTTTCATGAGGATATCTCCTGCACATATGCACTTGTCTACAGATTTCCAGGGAGGAAAGAAATTTTATTTATACCCTATACACAGCTATATACAAAAGGTCATTCTATTTCAGATTTTTGAGCTGAGACTGTTCAGGTTTATTTACACAGTCCTTGATATTGTGATCTTATTTACAAATGTACATACAGTTCAGCATCCAGGTTATGTCCATGTGGGTATTCTGTACCCATCCCCAAAATCATCCTAGACTCCATTTTCTGAAGTTTCAATGTACGATCACCTCCTCTTTCTAATGGTTTTATGATTCTAATCCCAGAATATTTCAATTTACTGCAAACGTTTTGATGGAATTCATGAAAATGTTTGGCCATTGGGTAGTTTGGGTCTTTGTTTTTTATTGCACGGAGATGTTGCAGAATCCATAATTTTAATTTGTTAATGGTACTCCCTATGTAGTACTTTCCACAAGGACATGTCAACCTGTAGATCACAAATTTTGGTTCACACGTGATGTTATCCTTAATTTTCTTAGTTCTCCCATTCTGTAATTTGTATTCTGTGATGTTAGAACCCTGTTCGCAAGCTTTACACTTGGAACATTTCCAAAAACCTGGTTTCGTCAGCCATGTTGTCTTTTTTGGTGGTTGGATTTCCAGGTGACTCTGAGTTAGGATATCGCGTAGAGATGCTGTTTTTCTATATGTTATAGTTGGAAAAGATGTTAGGTTTTCCTTCAGAGTTTCATCCAGTAACAGAATCTCCCAGTTCTTCCTTATCACCTTCGTCAGCTCCTTACTTTGGTTGTTGAAATCCATGATCAAACGTGTTGTACCCTCTGTTTCTGTTGTGTTCTCATGTGTCGTCCTGGCTGCATCCGCCGCAGGGATTAAGAGGTCCGATCGTTGTTTCAGGTTCATCCTAGATTTTGCCGTTAGGATTACTTCCAAAGGATATCCTCTTTCCAGAAATCGACTACTCATCCCCTCGATTTCCAGTTTCAAGTCCTCCATCTCTGAACAATTTATTTTAGCTCTAAGCATCTGACCGTAAGGTATACTCCATTTTAGTTTCACTGGATGGCCACTGTTAGCATGAAGAATCCTATTACAGGATTTCTGTTTCCGATGCATTTTAGTACACAGTCTCTTGTTTTTAATGAAGACCTCCACATCTAGAAAAATTATACTGTTCTCTGATATAGATGATGTGAAATGGAGGTTGTATTCATTTTCTTCCAGAGAGTCGATGAAATTATGTAAGTCTTCGCGACTTCCGTCCCATATGACGAATAAAACGACACCATGTTTTTATTTTCGAGTGATTTTTGTTTTCTTCCTCCACGTCTTTGATTTCCCAGAGCGCCATCATTAAGTTTGCATAAGTTAGGGCGAAAGATGTCCCCATCGCCTTGCCTTGTTTTTGTAAATACAGGCTACCAAGTAAGGGGAAAATATTATGTTCAAGACAGTAGGTCAACATGTCGATTAGCATGGCTGAGTGTTCAAGGTGACTGATCGATCTTTTTTCCAGAAATTTCTTGATGGCTCTTATTCCGTCTTCATGACGTATCGGGGTGTAGAGTGATGTTACATCTATTGTGGTCATCAAGTATCCCGGGTTCCACTCAATTTTAGATATTTTGTTTAGAAAGTCCATGGTATCTCTCAGATACGAAGGGAGCATTGTTACGTAATTCACGAGGAAGATGTCAATGAATCTTGAGGCTGTTTCCAAAAGCGATCCTATGGAACTCATTATCGGTCTAGCAGGTGGTCTCTCAATTGATTTATGAACTTTCGGCAGAAAGTAGATAGTAGCTATGATCGGATTGTCTGTTTTCAAGTAGCAATATTCATCAAAATCAATTAGGACTCTTTCTTGCCACCCCAGCAAGTGTGTATGGTATTCATTCGTCCATTCTTCCGTCGGGTTGTTGGCCGATAGCTCATAATGATCTTGATTCTCCAACTGTCGCACTTGCCTCATTTATATAATCGGTAACATTTTGGACCACAATGTTTCCTCCTTTATCTGAGGATTTGATTATTATTGTAGGATAGTTTTTGAGTTCTTGCCTGATATTCTTTTGGCGAGAGGCTCCACGTTTTTTATAGTTGTTATTATTCCAATCCATGTTCTTATTAGCGATGGATCTGCTTGACATCTTGGTAACTTCTTCTAACATTATTTCATGGAATAGGTCAATTTTATTCCCGGGTGGCATCTGTGGACAGAACCGGGACTGTTTTCTTAGTCCACTTTCACCTCCTATGTTTGTTGTCAGTCCAATAGTGTTACAGAAGTCAATATCTGATGTGAACGAATCTTGACTTGTCTCTATGCTTGATGATTCATCCTCTCTCATAGATGTTAATGCTCTGAGTGCTGGTAGATCTTTTTGGGCAATTAAGGATGGATTTGTTTCTTCTGATTGACAGGCATTAGGTTGAGGTTTCTTCTCCGCAAAGTATTTTTTAAGTTTAATTTTCCCACAAAACTTGTAGAGATCAATCCGTACATTGGGGATATCCATATCCTTGTTGGGGCAGTAGGAAAGTCCTCGATTCCATCGTTTGATTTGAACATCCGTTAGTTGTTTGTCGGATATGTTCAGGACCAAATTTTTATCTTGATTTATTCCGCTTTTTTTAAGGATTATTTTTGCTTTTGTTTTCTTCTCTTTGGTTTTGGTTGTCCTCTCCCCCGCGTGTTGATTCTGCCTCTTCCTCTTTGTCGCAATATCATTTGCGCCAATTGTATCTCCCCGCGAAAATCCATTGAAGTTGTTACTGTGTCCTCATCAGCTGAGCTGATTTCTGAAATGTCTATTGTATCGGTATTTACTGTTCCAGCGCACTTGTCCATCACAACTCTACTTCTTAGAGTGTCGTACTTGCGGGCAAACGTGTATATCCATTTGGTCCCTCGTGAATTTGTTTGCTTTTCGTTTCTCTACCTCCGTCTCATGTTTGTTCAATTTTTTCTCCATATTTTCAATTAATTCCTTGTTTTCTTCAGATACCGGGATTTTCGCTAACTCTTGTTCCAGTGATTGGATTATGGTCGTAATTTTCTCCAATATCCTCTCAGCATGTATGATTAATGTCCTCATGAGTTTAAATGAACACTCATTGGTGTCCTGTTGCCATAATTTTATCAAATCCGGGTCTACATCGTTCAATGTGGGCATGATGAGTATCCGTAGCACTCTAGGGACTCTTTTAGCTCTATATATTTTTCCAATGTCGTTTTTTTCTCACCATTTGTTAATTTCCAAGATCCCGTTTTGTTGTAATTCTCTTAGGACATTTACTATTGTTCTGTTATCTTTTTCTTTTCCTTTTCCTCCTGCTGTTCCTCTTGTATTTTTGCTAGTTGAGGGAGTTGTTTCATCGTCATTGAGTAGTTCACTCGCCCTTAGTTGGCGATTCCTGGTTTTATCTGCCATCTTTGTAAATGAGGTTATAATTTTCACAGTTTCTTGTCTGTAATTGCTTTGGTGTTTTATTTGTTTTATTTCAGGATTCGGTCGTCTGCTCCCAGATTAGTTCAGAATCCCATTGACCTGCTGCTCCTCTTACTCCCCACGTTCGAGGAATCACGATATACCATACTGTTTCTTTAATGCTCAATCCCTCTCATTTAGCTTCTTCCGGGTTTCTTGCAGAGACAGTTTTTGCCTGTAATTTAGGAGTCAAGAACGCAATGTGTTGTCTCGTATCATTCGTCTTTTGGAAAGCGTCTTATTTTCTTTGCCCCTTTCGCGATGACACAATGCTCGGCTACTCTTCCTGGCGGTTTGTGATCGAGTAGGCAGCCGCGGGCCCCCGCTCCTCATACGCCACTTCCGCCGCGCTACTGAGTTGCACAGACACCACCCACCACCCGCCTCGCTCACTCACCGCTGGGTCTTTGCCGCTCAGACTCCAGGCATCCGTTTTCTCTAGTTTGTTCGGATGCGTTTAAACATGGCAGATGATAGAGGCGTCGATCATCTTGTTCCGATTCTTCAAATGACTGGAATTGTTCCCAGATCGCCTCTCCTCCTTCGTGAGTGCCTGTGATGTCCGTCCCAGTCCACGCACCATAGATTCCTTTGATACCTCTCGCCACTTTTCTTTTCCCAGCAGAAGTCACGGCACGACAGCAGGTAGGTTATCTAAATTATTTTATTTTTAAAGCCATAGAGTCCCAGGGGTCTAGTAAATTCATAAAAAGTGATCAGTGGTAGTACCTTTCTTTGTGTTCATTAAACACTAGACATTTACATTACATTTACAAACTATGGCTCAAAACAATCGCCATTTTGTTTTTCTTCCATTCCTGTGAAGTACTCTTAAAGTGCTGCGTGCGAGATGATGATATCATTTCCTCATTCATGGTAGTAAGTTATTCTGTCACAACAATTATTTACAATCTATAAATAATGCATTCTACAAGGCCTTATAGAGTTGTCTCTAATAATAATAAGTCATAAATTATGTATATATACACACACATCCATCCATTGCAGAACCCAACATTGGAAGAACCACACGGAGACCTTCGTGGCGCTTTAAGTATTTATTCACAGCATGCCAGCAGAGCGTTGTTCAAGAAGGCAGTGTCAAATTAGGCCAGACGCGTTTCAGGAGGTGAACTCCCTTCCTCAGTGGCTTTTGACAGACAAGGGGAAGCATAAGCAGCGCAGACCGTTCCTTAAACTTCATACCTGCCCCCAATGGGCGTGGCCACACGGCATTCTGGTCGATGCAGTCCGCGCTAATGTCATCCTCAGTATATATATATGAGAGAGAGAGACAGAGAGAGAGAGAGACAGATAGAGAGATATTTTCACTGAAAAAAACATAGTTTACAGAGCCGTTATAGGTAGGAAATAGCATCAAAAACCTTAGAAATACACAGAAAAAAACAAAGGTTACAGAGACGTTTACTTAGGTTTAGATTTTACATACTCAAAACCGTAGAAACTGAGCAGTTAGAGTTACCTGGGCTAACTATAACTTACACTCCACACAATGCACAGCTTATAAAGCGGGCAGAGAAGCACATGAAAAAATTGTTCCTTCCCGTAGAGCACAGTATTTTAAGCTGCTCCCTACGGGTAGGAACAATACTGGGTCCCGCTGGCGTCATGGGGACTTTGGGCGCCCTCAACATTGATCATGTGGGTGCCCTGTATAGGCTCAAGGGCACCCACCCTTTACTGGCAGGGCCATTTTTGTAAATCCTTCATTATGCATGGTCAAGGCATATGCATGGTAAAGGTGTTACGTGGTAAAGGCATACGTGTTTAAGGCATTGCATGGTAAAGGCATACGTGTTAAAGGCATTTGTTGGTATCTATGACATTATAATTAGTCTAATCCTGCACTATCTCTTGACTTGAAAGTAAACCCTGGGCCTTGAAAAACTGAACACAGACAGCTCAAAAAAAGTGTAAAAGCAGATGTAGTGGGAATGTCATGTCACATTGTCATCACATGCCATTTTCCCAGTGCATTGTACCATTTCCCCAGTTTTCCCCGGATAAATGGTGCTATGAACCGTATAGCACTACTCGCCACCACGTTTAGAGGATGATCCATTTCTCTTCCTACCCTGGAAAGAGAGTTGCTCCAGCATTTTGTTGAAGTGAAACTGTAACTGTTTCCAGTGTCAGAAAAAGTCAGATTGGGGTCTGTGAATGCTCACTTGCTCACAAACTGACAAGGTGAATCATGCATACACTACAGTTACTAGTGTGTGATTCTACACATGCAAAACATGTACACTTGGCAGCTATCATCTGACTAGTTTTGTTTTCAAACATTGTTGAAAGATCTGAGGACACAGACAAGCCCACTGACACCAAGAGAGAAACAGTAATAACAGTTATTCACAGGCCCTGGCAAAACCCCTAGGCCTGCTCAACATGAGACCAATCTCCCTCCCAAACATTCTTGCTAAACTATTCATAGGCATTCTGGCACACAACATAGTCCGTTCATAATAGCCTTATGACTGCAAGCCACAGCAGTGGTGAGTTAATATTGTGCTGTTAATAGAATTGATAATTTCCAACACTGAGAAGATACTGGGTGTAGGAAGGTGGATATCTGACTATATGGTTACCCCAACTTTTTGCCTTGTGTTTTGCTGGTTTTTGACTTAGTTGGCCTGGGATCCTGCTATTCAGGGCTCCAGGCTCTCTGCTCTCCCTATAAAATGGACTCCATGTACTTTAGGTACATACCAGATTGGGGATTGAGTCACCTCTGTGAGCCCCTGTGTAGTGTACCATAGGTACCCAGGGCATAGGTGCATCCAAGGCCTACCATGGGCTGAAGCATGTATTATGCCACCCCTGGCTGGCCATCCAAACTAACACCACAGGTTGATCACTCAGCTTGAGTAAGGAGGTGTAATCACCCCTTACTTAGATATAGTATACCTATATCTACCTTTATATATAGACACATATAAACCTATAAGTCACTCCCATGGTAGGCCTCGACAATCCTCAAGGCAGAGTGCTTAGTTTTATGTGAGAGGGTGCCCTAGCATGAGCTGAGCCCCTCTGCAGCTTTCAGAACCATGTCCTTATAGCTGTTCTATGATATAGCCATACCATATATTCTTAAGTGCATTATAATCCTCGCGTTAAATGCTAACTTTGGTGTGGCTTTATCAAAACATGTGGTGTAAGGTGTCAAACACTTTGGAATAATACCCCCTCCCACCAATTCCGGCGGCGGGGGTAGCATTCCACCCTTCTAGAGGGAAAAGACATGTATGTTACTGCTTTACCCGGTTAGAGTTAAACAGAGCTTCAGCATCACAAAATGGATGCTGCTGCCACAGACACGAGTCTGACCTCCTGATGCTGGATGAAACTCCAGCAAGGGAGGCCTGGACAATGAGTTTCCTGTCGAGGGAGGTGCTTGGACCTCCCCAGACAGCCTGTAGTGTATTGGGGCAGTGTGGGTTAAATGGAACAATGCTTTTCCAGACACTGCCTGGGGCACACAAGATGCTCCATGCATAGCCCGGTTCAAACCAGTTGCTGGGGCACTCCAGCCCCGCTCTGGCGCGATACTGGACAAAGGGTAAGGGGTGTAACCACCCCCTTCCCAGGTGCACCCATAGGAGGGACCTAGTAGGTAATCCAGCCCATTTTCTTAGTATAAAGATAGGTGCTGTGTCCCCAGGACTTTCGATTATCCTGGAACAAAACTCTGAAATGAACCTCTTGGACCTTCGACATTCTATACCGACTAGAAGACTGAAGACATCTCCCTTGTGGTCAAGGAGTGACCGCCCTGTGTAAACAGGGACCCCTGTCTTTAGTAACAAGCAAGGTAAAGGCGGCAGTTGGCATTTGAGCTGATCTAGTGTGAACAGGAAAGCATTGTGGAAAAAGATGTCCGGAGTTACCTTTGTCATATATACTTCCTGAAGAGTTACCTTTGTTATACAGTTCATAAAGAGTTACCTTTGTTATACACTTCCTGAAGAGTTACCTTTGTTATACACTTCCTGAAGAGCTACCTAAGGTAGATACTTCCTGAAACTGAAATAAACGAAAGCGCTTCCTGATTCCTCTCTTTTTCCACAATCTGTTCTGTTTAAATGAAATCTTATCCATGTGTATCTATCCAAAACTGTACCTGTAGCACATGAGTGCTCTGTAGCTGCCCTTTGCTTAGTAATTTCCTCTGAACAATGGTAAATCGCTGCCTTTTCAGAAGTAAATAAGATGTGACATGTTCAACCACAGTTTTAATGAAATATCCATGTATGGTGAAATGTTCCTTACTAAATTTCAAATATGGTAGAGAAGAGATGTTTTATCCAGCTGGTTAAATATTGTGTATTCACATTGTATTACATTTGCATTTAGTAATATTACATTTCTTTACATCCAACAGAAAATAAGCCTTAAATGCACGGATTGATGATGAATAATGAAGATAACACATCAAACCTGCAAAAATTATCAAAAATAAGGACCTCCAAAAACATCAGTGCAATCAGAGGCAGAGGACAGATCCAGGAAGAAGCAGTCAAAGGCAATTCAATGAGTGTCTGAGTCTGAGATCTGCACCTCGACACCCCAAGACGAAGAAATGACCTCAACAAAACCAAGGCAACAAAACTGACAAACCACCTGCTGTATAAACAAGCGTCCAACACCAGATTTGATCATGAGGCCGGTATGAGAGTTGGAGGAAGGTCTCGTGTCTATTTGGGATCCATAGCTTGGAACAAACTCCCTCTTCAGCTTTGAGCTGTTAGCAACATGATAATGTTTAAAAAAAGGTTGAAAACTTGGCTTTTTGCCCATGTTTGAAACAACCTGATTAACTTTCTTTTCTGACCTGTGCTTTGCCCCGGGACACTCTTTGGAGTAGCTGTACACATTACGAGCCGCTTCACCATCATGATATGGCTAGAGCAGTGCTTCACTATCTAAACTGGTAACAAACCACCATTCAGTGCTCTCAGTGTAGTGTTAACTCTTTCTAGCCAAACACCAGGGAAAAGCACAACGAAGTGGAGCCAAACAACTGAAGGCTAAAGGAATGCGGAGTTCTGCTCTCTGAAGTACAGAGTATTGTCCCATTTGCACCTACTGGAAGGAAGATTAAGCTTTACCCGCATGCAGGCGAAGCCATTATCCAATCTAAAGATGCAATCACTCTCAAGGAAGCCTTACTGATATTATGAATGTGGCAGGTATTTAGTGAATCTTGTATTTTATTGTTAAATCGGAAATCAAGCGTCCAAATTATCACACACATACAGGGAATGTGAAAATAACGCAAGTGGTTTATTAACTATGCTGACCCTTCAGGTAACACGGTTAGGAGAAAAATCTGGCAATTGCACTGAATATGTCAAGTACTTTAGCCAGTTAGAAACCATAAAAGAGAATCAGCGAATACAAACAGGGAAAAAAACATACCATTGCACTGAATGTGTGAAGAGCTTCAGTCTGTTAACAGACCTCCGAAGACATCAACAAACACACACTGGGGAAAAACCATACCATTGCAATGAATGTGTGAAGAGCTTCAGTCTGTTATCAAACCTCCACAGACATCAGAGAATACACACAGGGGAAAAACAATACCATTGCAAGGAATGTGTGCAGAGCTTCAGTCGGTTATCACTCCTCCAAAGACATCATCGAACACACACAGGGGAAAAACCATACCATTGCACTGAATGTGTGAAGAGCTTCAGTCGGTTAGCAGTCCTCCAAAGACATCAGCAAACACACACGGGGGAAAAACCATACCATTGCAGTGAATGTGTGAAGAGTTTCAGTCACATTTCAAACCTCCACAGACATCAGAAAATACACACAGGGGAAAAACCATACCATTGCAAGGAATGTGTAAAGAGCTTCTGCCTGTTACAAGAACTCCAAACACATCAGCGAACCCACACAGGGGAAAAACCATACCAGTGCAGTGAATGTGTGAAGAGCTTCAGTCGGTTATCACATCTCCAAACACATCAGCGAACGCACACAGGGGAAAAACCATACCATTGCACTGAATGTGTGAAGAGCTTCAGTCGGTTAACAAACCTCCAAAACCATCAGCGAACACACACGGGGGAAAAACCATACCATTGCAATGAATGTGTGAAGAGCTTCAGTCAGTTATCAGACCTCCAAAGGCATCAGAGAATACACACAGGGGAAAAACAATACCATTGCAAGGAATGTGTGCAGAGCTTCAGTCGGTTATCACACCTCCAAACACATCAGCGAACACACACAGGGGAAAAACCATACCATTGCAGTGAATGTGTGAAGAGTTTCAGTCACATTTCAAACCTCCACAGACATCAGAAAATACACACAGGGGAAAAACCATACCATTGCAAGGAATGCGTAAAGAGCTTCTGCCGGTTACAAGAACTCCAAACACATCAGCAAACCCACACAGGGGAAAAACCATACCATTGCAAGGAATGTGTAAAGAGCTTCAGTCAAATTCCACAGCTCCACGCACATCAGAGAATACACACAGGGGAAAAACCATACCAGTGCAGTGAATGTGTAAAGAGCTTCAGTCGAATTTCACAGCTCCACGCACATCAGAGAATACACACAGGGGAAAAACCATACCAGTGCAGTGAATGTGTAAAGAGCTTCAGTCAGTTAACAAGCCTCCGGGGACATCAGCGAATACACACAGGGGAAAAACCATACCAGTGCGGTGAATGTGTAAAGAGCTTCAGTCAGTTAACAAGCCTCCGGAGACATCAGCGAATACACACTGGGGAAAAACCCTACCATTGCAGTGAATGTGGCAGTAGTTTTACCTACTCTTTAGCATTAAGAAATCATCAGCGAGCTCACAAAGGGGAAACAAATCTTTTAAATGCCATGAATGCTTGAAAAGCTGTAGTACATTATCACTCCTAAGCAGGCATCAGCGAACACACACAGAAGAAAAGCCTTCAAGTGCAATGAATGTGTGAAGCAATGTAGTCAATTATCAAGCCTATGTAGACATCAGCTTACACACACTCTGTAAATACCGTACAACTGTAGAGAGTGTAGAAGTACCTTTAGGAAATCTTCCGCATTAAGGATTCATCAGTTAATGCACACAGAGAAAAATCCTTTCAGGTGCAGTGAATGTGTGAATATCTTCTGTCAGTTATTAAACCTACGGATACATCAACTAACACACACAGAGTAAAAATGGGCATTGCCATGAATGTCAGAAGTGATTTTGTCAATTACGAACACACCTGGGGTAAACCTTACAATTGCACTAAAAGTGTGACAAGCTTTTGATCCTACATAGCCTCAGCGAACACACACCTTCATTTAACTCACATAGAAATAATCCTAGAGATGCAGTGAATTCAAAAAGAACTTAAGAACATTAACCATAATATTGACTCATCTGAGGACATAGACAGGAGCAGAACAGTGCAGTTATTGTGACATGAAGGAATTATAGGAACAAATATATAATTATGTGGGATATTTAAATACCAGATGAATGAAGACTCGACTAGAATAAATGAAGAAAACGAAAGATTTGTAGAATAATAAAAGTGTCTGTTCCCAGTGATTGTTCACTTCAGTACACATAGAAAAAACGTGATATAACAGGAAATCCACTGGGAGACTAGCACAATGTGGAATAAAAGAAAAGAAACACTGGTGGTTTTTATTTGCCGATGAAGAGTTACAAAGAAAAACATCCTAGTGTTCCTGTTCATGCTACCTATAAAAGTGTAGGGATGAATACGATTCTGCCTGCACACATTGCTATATTAGCATAAATGAGTTAGTTGCGAAAAAGCCATTTTGCTGCTTTTGCACATGACACTACGTCTCTGTTTTTATAAAGACAAACTGCTTGCTTTTCCTTCACATGAGAATGGTCTGTTTTTCATATCTCTAAACTCACACTGCGACCTCAAGTCTGCACAAAGTGTTCAAGGTTAAAATAACAATGTATGCTGTTGATGCAGGTTGATCGGCCCACGCTCTAGACACAACACAAACACAGCTGCTCATTTCTGAAACTCAGGTGCTTTTAATATTGCACTGCATGCATGAGTCTAGAACTTGGGAAAAACCTTTCAATCAACAAAGAGCTGTGCTGATCTGGGATGTGATTCACTTCACCTGACTTTGGAGGTATGGGGTTCCCGGTTTTAACCTAGAGATCTTCTATTATTATAATACCTAGCTCCTAGCAAGGGGAGGGTGGTACCCAAGGCGCTATAGACCTGGTTCCACTATCATTATAATATGATTTCTCCCTTTGTATTTTATGGAATTGTAACAATGTTGATTGTATTGATTTTATGCATCTTTTTACTTATGTTAATAAAGATACTGCATCTTAGAGCACGTAGTTGAAATAAACATTTTAAACTATACAGTGTCTCTGATTGCTCACGTTGTGGACATTTATGAGAATAAAAACAAAAGAGTGTTCTTGATTTCCACCAATCCTGAGAGGTCCCAAAGTCACTTGTTCATTGGTAGCTTTGCTGTAGTACGGAGAACGAATGAGACACTGATGCTAGTTGGATCGGGGTTCTGGGCACTGAGGTGGATTTTTGGTACACCACAATACAATGAGGTCCTGGTTTCCTGCGCATAGTTCTGTGCATGAGCAGAATTCCTGCAACATGGCGCCCAAAGTCTTGATTAGTGCTCGTATCTGTCCACAATACCCTCAACACCTTTTCCGGTTAACAGGCGTGACGATTAACCTACCTAGACAAATGTGTTATAGGTTAATTCAAGCATGAGATTTATGAAAAGGTTCACATTTTGAATTACTACCCTTTGTTGTACTACAATTTATATAAATTGTTTTTCTTCTCTATGTCCTCATGGGTGATATTGACATAGCTCAGCATAGTTGGGCAGCGCTCCGGCATCATCTGACGCAGTTTGGAGTACCAGAGGATGGTATGTCTGTTATCTTTGTGGTGAGTGCTGATTCGGCGTTCCCCTTTGAGCGTTTCTACTCTTGGGTCACTTTTCCTGCAATAAATGCGGATGAGGATACGTTTCATACATACACTCACACTGTGATTCCTGTGAACTGTACTCCATATAGGACACAAGAGATTCCAATTTCGGCATGGCAGCATCGTGTTTGGTTGTATGGCACCCTCCCCCACACCGTAACTCCAGTTCGGTTAGGCCCCTTGTCAATTCCTGGGGCCACTTGGCCAGTCTTAGCCACTTTCACACCATATCCACGTTATCTCAATGCCCCGATCGATGACTTGTGTCAACTTTATACCTATTTTGTTGGGGTACATAGGGCTTTAGTTCAATATGTTTCTTGCAGCGGAACAAGTTGGACCGGCCGGGATGTAGATTGGTCCAGTCATGGTTAATTCGGTTAATTCGGTAATGGGCAAGCACCCTCAAACTAAGTACGATATGCCTTATTGGCTTGCTGAGAAATTTGACCAATTGGAAGCAGTGTTTCCTAATACCACTCCTGTGGAAAAACACAGGATTCTCACAATTAGTTCACAGAAAGACTTATTGCCAGAGGTAACAGATTGTGAGATTTGTGTAAAGTATTTGGAGCAGATTATGCAAAGTGTTTCTGCACGCCGTCTATGATTGTCTTGCCCACTGTGATCAAGCATCGGATGAGCACAGTGCGGAGGCGGCTGTTGAGTTGAGAATGAGGCTCGTTGGAGTGTTTGACGTAGTTGCTGATCTCATCTTTTGTAATGTTAAGGGAGATGCGGTTAACTTTCAGGTGTCGAATGCTTTGCGCCTTGTCCAAGACGTCCACAAACCCCAAACGTTACCATGAATTATTGCGGAGGCTTATAAGACCATTGGCCGCAATAGTTTGGGTGTTAAGCCTTTTGCTAAAACGGCAACTCAACCGCAGACTCCGATAGCAAAGTCTACTAAAGACGACCATCCAAATTTTCCAAAACAGAATTGGAAGAATAAAAATCAGGGGAAGCAGCAATAGAAACAGGTTCGCGTCTGGCGTCGCCAATGCCAGCATCTACTGAGCGCACTTATGATTTGTGCGACCACGCAAGAATTAGGTCTCCTGATAGATTTCAGGTTCCTGAGCAACGTTCTCCTCGTTCTTCACAGGAAACATCGTGCGCTAGCTGGTGGAGGAGAACACGGCACGGGTTGGGGTGCCCCACAAGGAGGTGAGCAGCACCGCCCCTCTGATGGTAAAGGCAAGCAGGAAGACTTGCCACGTTAACGCCCTCATTTTCAGAGAAAGAAAGTTGCTGCGTTAACCGTAAGGTATGCCACGGATAGTGAGAACACAGCTTCGGATCCTGACATGGGCATTAATGCTGCTCAACAGCGCAGCGGAGGTTACAATAGTGCGGCAAGCACTGCGTCCATATCTGAAGGCGACAGCAACTGACACTTTTATCGCAATGGAAACTGCTGACAGTAGGCTGTCTCCCCCTGACAGACTATATGATATAGTTCTTTTAATAGAAGGTGATATCCAACGTGTAATAAAAGGTATTTTTTGGGAACATCTGACCTCTACATATGACATTCTGTTAGCTGAGTCAGACTGGCCCCCGCTTTTCATTTTGGCCGCTCTAAGAGGGGAAGAGGTCACCCTCTCCAGTTTTCCGCACACCGTGCCCAAGGAGCAGTCCGCAGAACTTTGCAGAAGAGTGTGCTCTGGTGCTTGCGCCTGCGTTGTACCATACTCAAGTCGGGTGGGATAAACTTTCCCCCAGACACGAGATTCCATTGCGGTTTATGCCACAGCCACCACCCTGCTATCTCATGCGGCGATTCGCTAAAACCCCCATTACAGAATTCCTTGAACTATTAGAATATCAAGGTGTGATTGAGATATGTGTGTCACCCATGAATAACCCTCATTTCACTGGTACCAAACCTGATGGGTCGTACTGCCTGGTTTTGGATTATCTTTGTGAAAGAAAGGAGTTAGGTCCATGTAGGGTATGGGGTAGAGTGGATCGTAATAAACTAGAAAACACAAGAATACGTCTACACCCAATTAATTTCCAAAAACGTATTTCAAATCATAGGAGAAACACAAACGTATTGAGTTTGACCCGGTATTTTTATTTATACCTGTCTATTTTGGAAAAAAATGCATTCTTCTTTTGAAAGTTTCGCAAAAAAGGAGAAAACTGTGCATTCAATACATTAAAATTCCAACATCTAACTATTTACAAACAAAATATTTACAATTCATTTACACAATTATCATACATTCCACAAAAAATTCACTATACAAACACAAACAATTGAAATTTTCAATAAAGTTAATCTGTATTCATAAAGAATGAAGAGACAAAGTCAAAAGGAAGGAGCACGTCCTAAAATAAGGATGACTTTTACAACCAGCCAGAGCTAGTTCAAACGCTTAGTGATATTGATTGCTCCCTCAGATGTGCTGACGCGTTTCTAGTCCGAGGAAACCAGTTCCCAGACAGTCATCAGGGGTTTGTCACTTTTCTGTGTAAAATGCAGAAAAACAATAAAGTTTTAATTATCTAGCTTGAAGCCTCTATTCTTTCTGGTATTGCACTAAACGATCTAAAATATGTACCTGTTGGTCTCTGATGTTTTACTCATTCCGACTCCAAATGTCGCTTTATTTACAAATTGCATCAAAACACGTATTAGGAACGGCCCCTTCAGTTGCTAGAAACTACGTGTCCCATAACCCCCAGCCTAATAAAAAATAAAAAAAGAGTTTGAAGTGCAGATGTTTCCAAGATGGCCACCGGTCAAGCGCAATAGAGAGAGGACCCGTCCTGCTCACGCATTGACAAAGGTACGTTATATAGCAAACTGGTGGCAACAAACGATGCTGGTGTTGGGTACACAAGATTATGGGTCCAATATTGTTACAATTTCTTTTATCAGAACCTGCTTTTGAAAACAGAAGCACAGGCGATCCACTTGCCACTATTAAGACTCTGACCCTGGAACAGAGGTAGGAATGAGTAAGATTGTATCTTCTTCCTCCTCCCTGCTTCGTGTACATAAATGAGTGGAGAAACTCAGACTTTTTCCTTCTATCACAGGCAGTCAACATAAAATGTCCTGTTTCACAGCTTGAGCCACTTCCTTGAATACAAAGATTCATAAAAAAAGTTTTCCCTGAGCCTGACGATACCGTGAGAGGCCAGGACATCAGAGACCAACAGGTACATATTTTAGATCGTTTAGTGCAATACCAGGAAGAATAGAGGCTTCAATCTAGATAATTAAAACGTTATTGTTTTTCTGCATTTTACACAGAAAAGTGACAAAGCCCTGATGACAGTCTGGGAACTGGTTTCCTCGGACTAGAAACGCGTCGGCACATCTGAGGGAGCAATCGATATCACTAAGCATTTGAACTAGCTATGGCTGGTTGTAAAAGTCATCCTTATTTTGGGACGTGCTCCTTCCTTTTGACTTTGTCTCTTCATTCTTTATGAATTCAGATTAACTTTTTTGAAAATTTCAATTGTTTGTGTTTGTATAGTGATTTTTTTGTGGAATGTATGATAATTGTGTATATGAATTGTAAATATTTTGTTTGTAAATAGTTAGATGTTGGAATTTAAATGTATTGAATGTACAGTTTTTTCCTTTTTTGCGAAACTTTCAAAAGAAGAATGAATTTTTTTTCGAAATAGACAGGTATAAATAAATATACCGGGTCAAACTCAATAAGTTTGTGTTTCTCCTATGATCTAAAATAAGTTTTTGGAAATTAATTGGGTGTAGACATATTCTTGTGTTTTCTGGTTTTGGATTATCGACATTTAAATTCACATTGTCGTACATGTGCGGTACAGAACACCCACAGATCAGCTCTCGTTAACAGTCTGATGCGAAAAAGATTTAAGATCACACGAGACATTTCAAATGGCTTTTTTAATCATAACCTGTCCTCCGTTAGTAGTCAATGGACAGCGCTCACTTGTGGCGGCAAACAAAAACAATTTAAAAGATTGGCCATGGGCTATATAAACAGCCCAGGTTTTTTTGCCGCACTTGTCGTCCCTTTCTTAGATGGCATTGATCCTAATGCGTACTCGTACATTGATGATATTTATCTAATAGACGACGAATTATGGCCGCATCTGTGTCGCATTGACCACATCATAGTTATGTTTGCGGACTTCGGTTATAAATTTATCTTTGCAAAGTCAGACATTGCGGAGTTCACAGTGTTTTTCCTGGGCTCAACAATGAAGGTGGAGTTCTTGCACCTCACTTCCTGGAGAAATGCGCATGTTTATGGTCTCCTACAACTCTGAAAAAACTACAATCCTTGCTGGGATTTTTGAATTTCGGGCGTACTTATATTCCCGATTATGCCCAGCGTATCAAACCTCTATATGCTTTGATACAACCAACTTTTACCAAGTCATGCTGGCTACCTGAACATTCAGCTATTTTGCAATTTTTGCAGTCTGATCTTCTTGAATCTAAGTACTCATGATAACCACACTAACCTGGTAATAAGAATTGTGCCTGGTGCCGTGGGTTTCACATACTTGACGTTTAATGAAGGAGACACAGTGCGATTTTCTTCTGTCGAGAACGTCTTGACAGCTGTACAGATTTCGATTCTTAAAGAGAGAGCCCAGTCACAAGGAAAACACATGTTGTATGTTACACCTTATACTGCATTTGAAGCAGTGATGAAAGCCAGTGTACCAAATTCTAAAGTTTTATATCCTAATTGGATACAATGGGCAACTTTGTTGACATCTCCGGATATCACATTTATCTTTGACCCCTCATTGCAAACTCAGGAGTTTTTACAGTATGAGTTTGTTCATCCTGCTCCTCTGTTCTTGCGCACGCTTGAGGATTACCATTGTATCATTAACACTGACGGTTCGGCGCAACCGGCGATAGAATCTAAGCACTCCTATTCAGTGGCCTGCGCAATCGTGGCTGCTACCATGGTGAATGGAGATTTCAAGTCCGATGTCGTGCACACGCAGACATTGGGTGACTGTACCGCCCAGTTGGCAGAGCTACGTGCTCTAGTGTTTGGGTTAGTGAAAATGAGGGGTAAAAGGTCCCAATCCCTTACTAGCCGTTTATTGAGCAATGGTAACTCTTTTTTGTCAAGCTTGCCCTCGGCATGGGGAAACCCCTAACCCCCTATTATAGCAAAGTTTGAGAAAGGTGTGTCAGGGTAAGCTTTGTTTTTTATAGTCTATTATGGAAAAATTTCAATCGCACGAGACGACTGGTACCGGCATTACACCAAAATCAGGGAATCCCTATTTATCTACAGAAAAGAACGACCAGATATACCTCTTCAACCTGATTCGTAACGCCCTGGGAAACCCCAAGCCGGATGGCCATGTAAGGGGTGAAACAAGTGTTAGCTGTTCTCCTACGTACTATCACGAATATTTTAACACCTTTATTAAAACAAAAAAATGAACCATCGTGTGATTGGAATTTTTCCATAATAGACTAAAAAACAAAGCTTGCCCTGAGACACCTTTCTCAAACTGTGCTCTAGTGTTTGCATTGAGGTTTGCTAACCCTCGTGTGACTACTTTAATTGTGAGTGACTCTTATTACTGTGTTCAGTCCTTCAATAAAAATGTATTCTTTTGGACTCAGAATGACTATCGTGATTCCAAAGGTGGCACAATTAAGCACAAGATGCTATGGGTTTGAGTCGCAGAAATAAAGAACGTCTGCCTCTCGTAAATGTAATTTATACTCTTGGTCACCAGCGTGTAGGAGTACACGCTGTTGGCAACAGTCTTGCTGGTGAAGCAGCATAGACCGCAGTAGCAACATATGTAGTAGAAGCAGTTACAAGGTCCAACAGTAAGAATGATGATGACATCTTGGCAGCTATAGCTGCTACAGAGATCGGTGATAATTACCCTAAGGGTTTCCCTTCTAAATACTCTTATCATTTAAGTCCTGATAAAGTTCCCTATGTGAGAATTAACAACGTTGGTGACAGGCTGATTCCCGACACGGACCGCAGGCTGCCCTTGTCGCTCACGAAGCCATAGCCTCGGTTCATGCCGACGTTTCAGCGTATGTCTTTATCTTACAGCAGCGTTACTGGTGGCGTGGATTATATAAATAAACTTGTGAATATGTCCTTTCTTGTTATGTATGTCAGCAGATTAAACCTTCAACTGCTGCACGGCCGCCACAAACTCTGCTGTACATATCTAATAGACCACTTGGTTGTGTTTATTTAGATCACTGCTGACCTTTTTCTGCTGATACTGCGTATAAGTATATCTTAGTTGCAGTGGATTCATGCACACGTTTTCTCTGCGTTTGGCCACAAAGGAGTGCTGATGCTCGAACTGTCATCAGAGATTTGCATGTCTTTGTGGGAATTTTTGCATGTGGCACCTTCCATTCTGATCAGGTCCAGCGTTCACCTCTAAGGTGTACAAGGAAGCCATGGGGTCTTTGGGGGTGCAGGTGAAATTTTTGTCTCCATACCGGCCTGAGGGCAATTCTGTTGTGGAGAGAATGAACCGTGACTTAAAGCAATCTTTGACAGCTAGGGTTTTAGGTACTACGTGCACTAAATGCTCTTTGGCATAAAAATGTTTGTCCCGGACCTTGATGGTCTAGACATGGCGACGACAGCTGTACCCTTTGACGTAGATAATCATTCTGCTGTGTTACAGAACCTACAAGAGACTCCACATATGGAGCTCAAGCTGCTCTACAGATTCCGGTAGATTCCGGTAGTTAGCTGGCTACCCCGAGTCGGTGACCTGGTCTGTGAGAACATGGAGAACAAGAAGGAGTTCAGCCCCTCGTATCATGCACCCGTTCCAGTGTTTGGCATGCAGGGCACAAGAACAGTCATTTTACCACCACTTCCTGGTCGCAAGGGAAACAGGTACGACTCCATTGACAATGTCATACTACAACGAGTGGCCGATTCTTCTTAGTATGACTCCTGCTGTCTCTTGTCCACCACTGCTGAGAAATTTTGTTTTGGCCTCTGCTAACACCAACATCCCTGACCTTGCTATAGAGATGTCCACAGTCACTAATCCATTATTAAATTCGCCAGCTGGCGATCCACATGAAGATACTGAGTATACATATCCCACGGATTTGTCATTGCCTGGCGTGTAGACAAGTCCAGCTGACCAGTCACATTTATCCTTTGACTCTGACTCTATAACATCGAGTGTACCGTTGAGGTTTTCTATTTTTGGTACTTGTTTTAAAAGAAATTTTTTGGTTCCACCTTGGACTTACATCTGGTTGGTTCTCATCTCCTTTTTTTTTGGATTGGATTTGTGATGGTATTTTTTCGTCTGGTAAATGGACACTATATAACTGAACAATCAAAAATCTGATTAATTGATGGAACTTTGGCCCCACACTCCTCATCACACATCATGAAAAGAGAACAGACTTTTGTCAACATCACAGCCTAGCCCGTGCTAGATGGGATTGTATGAGATGCTGTAAAATTTCAAATTCATGGACCCACAGAGGTGGTTAATATTCCTAATGTACTTCGTGTTTCAATGGGAGATGTTGTGAAACAAAACATACGTTCTGATGATTGGGATGTCCAAGCCATTGAAGCTCTCTTTTCTGATTTGAAATATTATGCCGCCTTGGATGCTGAGGATTTATATTTAGACTCCGCAAACTACGCCAACTTGTTCTGTTACCATCACTATGGCCATCACTTTCTGCATAAGGTTAACACATTTAGAAATGTGGTTAATTACACCCAATGGGAACATTGTCCTACGCCCATAGAGCGCAGCTCAAATACCCTTTTGAATAAATTCACATATTTTACTGACTTTGATCGGTCTAACCCGAGCTCATTTTATTTTAAATTAAATTACAAATCTAATTCGAAAGTGAGACTTACTCACTCAAAATTCTTGTATTCCAAATCCTTTATGGATCAGTTAGCAGTGTAAGGCTACAAGCTATGGAAAAGATACCATAGATCTTAAATCTGTTTGGGGTTCTAGACCTTGGCAAATGCAGGGCACAGAAGCTTTAAACCGAGCATGTCTTATTCTCCGCCACATGTTGTTTTTAAATAGTACGATCTCACAAACAACTTGTCTTAGTTTGGCCACTTCAAAACACATGAATACCCCTAAAATTCCTAATCTGCATGCTTACCCTAATTGGAACAATCATACTGATAGATCCCTTGATGAATTACAATCTTTCATTTCAAATTCCTCCTTTAACATTTCGTCCCTGGATCCTGAGGGTTGGCTGTTGTGGCCAACAAGTTCTGATTCTTGTCAACATGGCTTTCTGGGTTTAGCCCCTGGCCTCACACAGGACAGAACGTATCCCTTTTTGAAACTTCCCATTCAGTTACCACCTAGTCAGTGGGGAAAAGATGTCAAAATTGGCTGAAACATTCCACCCTTTCGTCTGTTAAACATCATTTATCTTTGTTCACCGACAATGTTAATTTAACTGATTTTGTTAAGGGTCCTGTGAGTGGAAGATCTAAAAGATATATATATGTGCGATTTACAATGAAGTTTGGAAACTGTCGCAGGTTGAGGCTGCTTCCTGTTTAAGAGCAATAGACCAAGCTAATTTGGAAAAAGTGCTTGCTCTCATTGATAATAGCATTAACACACTCTCTTCCAGGATTTACACCTTGGATAATATTGTTTCATCTGTTGTGGATATTGTGTAAGATAATGTTTCTGTTTTGTTCCATGGTCAAAATCAATTGCGATCCATCATGCAGTTTGCATGGACCTTACAAACTTTAAAATCTGGGAAAGTGCCTTGGGACTACATTAATATTTCGTCAGTATTTTTACCGTTTAATTTAACAGAAAAACAACAGTTCATTTCTATGAAGGATGCGTCATATTCTCTATTGCATATAAAAAAATTAGAACCATTACCATTTTCTGTAGGTGAATCTAATTCAGCTGTGTGGCTCATCCATGGTTTATTAACATTGCCTTTTCCTCTGTTTAAGTTTAGTTCATGTATGAAACACTGTTAGAAATGGGGTTACCAATTCTACAGGGGGTAGCATGGAGCAGAGTGGGCAGGCCAAACTCCAGAGGACATGTGTGAAACATCCACGCAGTACCCACGGACGACACACCAGGCACACCACAAAAGAGACACGACACTGGGTTGGAAGTAAAAGAATACGTTTCGTATTATCTCCAACCTGCAAAGGTAAAACAGAATAATATTAGTAATCACACTGGGGCGCCAACTGGCGCCAGAGCAAAGTATACCAGGGGGATTATATACAAGGAAAAATGGGAGAAGTAAGAAAAAGGGTTAAGGAAGTCCATTAGTGTCCAGCTGAAATAAAAATTATATCATTGGCATGAAACACAGGGTCAATATTGCAGGGCAAACACAGGCATTAATCCTCGGCAGCAGGCATTAAGCTTAACATAACACATTAGGTATGACAACCCAGCATACCTTGTACCAGCATCCCCTGCGAAAAGAACCTCACGCACCTAGCATCAACACCTGGCATAGGGCGGAGCAGGCCTAAATTATGGGGCAGGAAACACATCTACCAGGGGGCATGAAACCTTTCGCAGGATATTCAGCATACAATAAACATTAGGCGCAAGTGTGCATCATGCCTGAACAGGTAACATGAAAACACTAGGCCCGGAACCTGTATGGCCTGTAATCCCCTCTTCCCCTTCCTTTAGCTTGGGGGGGCCTCACAAAATCAACCAGAGTAAACAGGGCCCAACTACAGTTCTCCCGGGGAGTGGCGGCCGTGAAAAGCAACAGCGCTATTCAGAATTGGGTACCAGGGCTACAGGTGAGCCAGTAGCGCTTCAAAGGGGCACAGCGCTTCCACAATAAACAGTTCTCCGGGGCCCCACAGCGCTTCCAGGCGGCACAACGCTTTGGGGTCTCAGTCCTCCGGATACAGCGCTTAGAGTACACAGCAGCACTCACAGCGCTTGGGCCAGCAGCAGTTCCCAGGGCAATACAGTGCTTAACACACAGCTTCAAGATTGTGGCGCTTAGGGGGCAGACAGCTTCTCAAGCCCCAGCGATTGGAGGCTCAATGCTTCTTCCAGTCCCAGGCAGTATAGCGCTTGACAGGGGCACAACAGACAGACACTCTCCCAGCCACAACTCCCTAAGGGCACAATCTTCCTCATACAGCGCTGTAGGATCATGCAACACAGCGCTTAGCAGTTACAGCGCTTCCAGATTGTAGCGCTTAGCAGGCAATCAGCAGGTCAGTCTTGGTCACAGCGCTCTGGGGACACAAGCAGTCTCCTGCAGGCCAGCGCTTCCAGGCACACAGCGAAAGGGGGGGTGGACAGTCCCAGCAGCAAGCCCCAGGGTAACACTCCTCACCTCCTGGGGGGTCCAGTCCAAGATGCTCCTTCCCTTCTAGGCACTTCTCTGCGCAGCGCTTGCGTGGCGCAAGGTCCCGGCAGCTTCAGGGACCTATGGGGGCCCTCCTTCCTCATGGGCCTGGGAGACAGAGCAGTAGGCACTACTGGGCCAGGTCAGCAGTTAGTGGGGGCGTTATCAAAACAGGGCGGTAGGCTTTCACCATCCCCACTGCAGCGTGGCCCTCATCCTGAACAGCAGCCTAAACTCCTGCAGTGGGGCTTCCCCTAGCCCTGTGGACAGTAGGGGGGTTCCAGATGGGTGCAGGGTCCAGCACACAGGCCCAAGTGGCGGTATCCCCTGGCAACAGGTCCCCTCACATTCCTGTCCCAGCTCTGTCTCTGCACATGACAACTCTACTGCTCTACCTATACCAGAAAGGCTGGAAGCTTCTAGAAGGTCCCTGGCAGTTCCAGCCTCACTGTCACTGGGGGAAGTGTAGAGCACCTTGTCACTTCAAACACTAGACCGCTAACCCACCTCAGTCAGCCGGCATAAGCAGGCAGAAATGGCGACCATTTTAATAGTGACATTTCTGCAATGGTAAAAGAACACTAGACCGCCAACCCACGGCAGGCAGACGGCACAACGCACAACCATGGCATCCATTTTAAATGCGACATTTCACCAGGGTGCATTTTTACAATGGGGGAAAATAAGTGCACACCATTTCATTACATCTACTAGCCATCTCACACCACACATGGCCTATATAACTTTCTACCATGGAGGAGCCATCCTAAATTAGGGGGGTGAAAGGCGAAAATTTTTGGGGGGAAATGGACCAAGTCCAACAGGCTCCGTTTAAAGGCATTCTTATGAAGAGTCCGTTAAAAGGTAGGGACGGTTAGTCACCATGGGTGTTGATGGGATTTGTGTGGAGAAATGAGGGATGGAGGAAACTCTCTGGAGGCTCTAGTAATGCGGAAAGTTTACTGCTTGAACCTCCCACTTTCAAGAAGGAAAGATCGATGGCCCAATCCTTTTCAGGCAACGCAGTGAGAATCTGGAACTCACTTCCGCCTCAGCTCCGGACCACCACCTCCCCCGAGGCCTTCAAAATGGACCTTCAAAGTTCTCATCCTTCAAGGACACTTCCAAATTTAATTCACGCCCTCTCTATTATCTGAAGGAAAACCTTCCATTATAGAAAACTCTACTCTTCATGACTATGGAAGTGCCTTCCCAGTGTGTTCTTGTGGTTTGAGTGTCTGCCATTTATTGCAGTATTAGCCTTCTACCTGTGTTTGGTACTCTTTTGTAACATGCACACGTCACTTTTTTCTGGTAACACACTGTTTGCTACCTCTTCCATTTTGTTTGCTTTAGATACTTGCACAAGTGCCACCAATGCCTACGTAATGTTTGTTCTTGTGTTGGAGTGTCTGCCATTTATTGCAGTATTATACCTCTATATGTACTGTGTACGCTTTTGTAACTTGCACACCTGTCTCTTTTTCCTCCTGTAATGTACCGTTTGCTACCTCTTGTATTTTGTTTGCTCACAGTTGTCACTTTTGCCTCATGTAACTTAACGTTTGCTTTTGTAATTTGTTCACTTGTAATTTTCTCCTCATGTATCATTACTGTTCCTATTGTGAAGCGCTCCGACACCTTCGGGTAAAGTCTGCGCTATAAAAAAAATTAACAAATAATAAAAGCATCACTGTCACTACGGTGGTGATGAGAAGTCAGTTGTTATTCAGGATGCAATTGCAGTCGCAACCACCTCCACTGTTTCTTTTGTGTTGTTTTGTGGCAACAATTTTAGCTGCGATGGTGATGGGAGTGTAAAAGGACACACGTGATGATTTGTATGAGAGAGGCCTGGGCATGAATGACTTTGCGTGGTTGTGTGTGGCACTAAATAGGCAACTGTCTGCAAGAAAGCTTGTGTACAGATTACTAGAGTTTGCATGGTACACATTACATGTGTGTTACTGTGCCTGAAGTGCAAGGGCAGTTGGATTTTGGTGTTCTGCACACATGCAAGAAAGGGGGCAGAGGGGGTGCTGAAAATTACAGAATGCTGGCTTTGCGCTGCCTTTGTCTCGGTCTGCTTCGTACAGCCCTGTGCCGTGAATGCTTCAGTACCGGCAGCAAGCTCCTGCTCACCTCTCCCATCCTACGCTTTGTATGGCTTATATAACACTGTTATTTATTGTTGAAACATCAAGTTACCATTTGATGAGATTAGGAACGGGAATGACTGCCTTGCACGGAGGCAACTTGCGGACCGTAACAATAAACAAAATAAGCAGAAACGGGCGCCCTGCTGAAACATGAAGCGCGGCGCCCGTGTGGAGAAAAGTAATACGGGTGTGGATATAAAAGCAGTAGTCCCCAAAGGAGCATATATACAACTACAGCGTAATAAAACTGTAGTTGGCAGGTGCTCCTGAGAGAAAACCGCAAGTGATGTTACACGAGTGCCAACCAATCAGAAGCCAACAAAGAAGAGTGATGGAGGAGTAACCAATGGCAAGCAGCCAGGTGGGATCACACTCCTTGTCATGATTACAGCAGGTCTTGCAGACAGCGCATGCGCTGATGCTCAACCTAAAAAATATGTAAGGGGCAGAGTGGGCACACCCGAAAGGAACCCCCCTATACAGGCTGGCCACAACATGGACAACATGCCGTGGCAGCTGATACAGGACTCTTGGACATGGAGCCAATTGAAATGGAAAGATGGCAACAGTTACAATATAAATGATTTGTGGATGGTACCACACTAATTTTAGGAATTGTCTGTTTTAAGGTGATTTTACCCTGTGAAATTAAAGGATGCTAACTGTTACAATATAAATCATTTGTTGTCTGTTCTAAGCTGATTTTAATCATGTTTAAGAGAAAACAGCTCTCTCATGATTTTCTCGCCGGGTTTATAGAAGGTGTTCCAAAAGCTAAAATGAGAGCCTGTTTCCTGTATATCCACACTGTCTTTCTCAGCCATGTGAGAATAAAGTCTGACATTTTCATTAAATCGTGTACTTCCAGCAGGTGCAGTGAATGTCAGCGGATATAAAGTGTTCTACTGCTGCCTCCCAGAGTGTTCTAAAGAACAACTAGAGTGCTAACAGTGTTACTTATGACAATCTATGTGATTCCAAAGGGGATGATGGACGGAGCGTTTGAGCAAATCAAACACTCACCCCCAGTCAACTGATCTGGGTTTAATCCATCACCATTCTTTAGCTCACTCCACCACCCCAGTTCAGACATGGCTATATGCAAATCAGTCTGACCCTGTGCCTCATGGGAACATTCCAGCCGAACTGCCAAGCCATGTCTTCCCTGGACCGGAAACAAGCATCCTGGGACCGGTTTCGGATTCATAATCCTCATCAGCCAGGCTATCTTGAATCCAGTGGTAGAGTGAGCAAGGGACCCACGTCTGGGCATACCCTGACAACTTAGGGTGAACAAAGCGATACCAAAGGGAATGATGGACAGAGCGTTTGAGCAAATCAAACACTCACCCCCAGTCAACTGACCTGGGTTTAATCCATCACCATTCTTTAGCTCACTCCACCACCCCAGTTCAGACATGGCCATATGCAAATTAGTATGACTCTATGCATCATGGGAACAGTCCAGCCCGAACTGCCATGCCATGTCTTCCCTGGACCGGAAACAAGCATCCTGGGACCGGTTTCGGATTCATAATCCTCATCAGCCAGGCTATCTTGAATCCAGTGGTAGAGTGAGCAAGGGACCCACGTCTGGGCATACCCTGACAACTTAGGGTGAACAAAGCGATACCAAAGGGAATGATGGACGGAGCGTTTGAGCAAATCAAACACTCACCCCCAGTCAACTGATCTGGGTTTAATCCATCACCATTCTATAGCTCACTCCACCACCCCAGTTCAGACATGGCCATATGAAAATCAGTCTGACCCTGTGCCTCATGGGAACAGTCCAGCCCAAACTGCCAAGCCATGTCTTCCCTGGACCGGAAACATGCATCCTGGGACCGGTTTCGGATTCATAATCCTCATCAGCCAGGCTATCCTGAATCCAGTGGTAGAGTGAGCAAGGGACCCACGTCTGGGCATACCCTGCCAACTTAGGGTGAACAAAGCGATACCAAAGGGGATGATGGACGGAGTGTTTGAACAAATCAAACACTCAACCCCAGTCAACTGATCTGGGTTTAATCCATCACGATTCTTTAGCTCACTCCACCACCCAAGTTCAGACACGGCCATATGCAAATCAGTCTGACCCTGTGCCTCATGGGATCAGTCCAGCCCGAACTGCCAAGCCATGTCTTCCCTGGACCGGAAACAAGTATCCTGGGACCGGTTTCGGATTCATAATCATCAACAGCCAGGCTATCTTGTATCCAGTTGTAGAGTGAGCAAGGGACCCACTTCTGGGCGTACCCTGCCAACTTAAGGTGAACAAAGCGATACCAAATGGGATGATGGACAGAACGTTTGAGCAAATCAAACACTCACTCCCAGTCAACTTATCTGGGTTTAATGCATCACCATTCTTTAGCTCACTCCACTATCCCAGTTCAGACATGGCCATATGCAAATCAGTCTGACCCTGTGCCTCATGGGAACCGTCCAGCCCAAACTGCCAAGCCATGTCTTCCCTGGACGGGAAACAAGCATCCTGGGACCGGTTTGGGATTCATAATCCTCATCAGTCGGCTATCTTGAATACAGTGGTAGAGTGAGCAAGGGACCCACTTCTGCGCATACTCTGCCAAATTAGGGTGAACAAAGCGATACCGAAGGGGAAGATGGACGGAGCGTTTGAGCAAATCAAACACTGACCCCCAGTCAACTGATCTGGGTTTAATCCATCACCATTCTTTAGCTCACTCCACCACCACAGTTCAGACATGGTCATATGCAAATCAGTCTGACCCTGTGCCTCATGGGAATAGTCCAGCCCGAACTGACAAGCCATGTCTTCCCTGGACCGGAAACAAGAAACCTGGTACCAGTATCGGATTCATAATGCTCATCAGCCAGGCTATCTTGAATCCAGTGGCAGAGTGAGCAAGGGACTCACGTCTGGGCATACCCTGCCAACTGAGGGTGAAAAAAGCGATACCAAAGGGGATGATGGACGGAGCGTTTGAGCAAATCGAACACTCACCCCCAGTCAACTGATCTGGGTTTAATCCATCACAATTCTTTAGTTCACTTCACCACCCCAGTTCAGACATGGCCATATACAAGTCAGTCTGACCCTGTGCCTCATGGAAACAGTCCAGCCCGAACTGCCAAGGTATGTCTTCCGTGGACCGGAAACAAGCATCCTGGGACCGGTTTCGGATTCATAATCCTCATCAGCAAGGCTATCTTGAATCCAGTACTTTGTAATTATGGACACTTTATAAGTTAATAAATAAAAAATAAAAAAATAAGCCAGCCTCCCTTTGCACGTCCTATGGTGGAAGGGGAAGCCATTTTATAAAAAGGAATAATAATGAGAAACCAGGAAGCAGAACTTACAGCCGACTGATCCGGTAACTCCCTGGTACCGCGCATTGACACTAACTGTAACGCGGCAATTCCGAAATGGTCCCGATTCCGGGTGGCTCCGCCTTCAACTAGGCGTCCATTTACTACAGCTCGCAGCCCTAGCAGATCGGGGCAAACTCTCCTCGTCATTAGAGTCTTAAAACATTAAGGCATTTAATAAGTGTCCTGATGATGGTCCCCATAACCAAGTAGTGGGACCGAAACGCTGTCGACTTGTTGTGCACCTTATACTAAACCTGATTTATATGTTATGTATATGTAATGGTGCTTGCTTTATACTTCTGTACATTGAAATGATTACAGAAATCACTGCTTTTGCCTTATAATCCCTGTCTTGTCTCTTGTTAACCTTCTGTACTGATCTGATTGTGTCTGGGTACAGGCTTGTGCCCCACACTGTTGATTGTTGAAGGTATTCCCCTTGTATATCTAACTTTCAATTGAGTAAATAATTGAAGACCTCTGTCCGGCTGGACATGTCGCTCCAAATATAGAATTGATTTTGTCTATATTTATTGTTTCTCATATATTTTGTATGCATGGGACCGTTGTTGTTTTGTATTTTATAAAAAGGGGCAAAACCATTCAGGACAAAAGAGTCCGATGTATCCCATGTTTCTTGTAGGGTAACAATATGACTGCACCTTATTATTACAAGCCACGCCTCCACATGTTTTTTAGCCCTTAGTCCCGCAATATTCCAGGATATAATTCTAAGATTCAATGGGTCTGGTTGGGTGGGGACAGATGTTAAGGCAGTGTTTATTAGTCACCCTGTAACCTCCCCAACCCCAGTCGAGGCCAGTTGTCAATCAATACTATCTAAATCCCTCAGTGGAGCAAATCTATTTGCGAGGGGGATAGCTGAGTTCCTGTTTTTTTTAAACATCGTTTTATTAAACAGGCTCATAATATCTCAGACATTGCATTAAAGACACACATAATTGACCGTTTTGATACATTGGTACCTATAAAGTTTCATCATAGCCATCACAACATTAAAAGTACACTCAACTGAGTTCATATTTGAGCAATGTATTGACCTTACTGGTTGGAAACTGATGTTTTTGCTCTGGGTTCTGTGACGTGGTACCCATGAAGGATAACTTAAAATAAAAGTGAAGCAAGAACATCTTAATTCCAGTTTTAAAATCTCGTCTGCGTACCCTGTGAATCTTTATATCGGGTACATAAAGTTAACCACAATGCAGTCGCCCTCCCTATCTTTCTTTGTGGAGGATCCGACCCGTCCCACTCTTCTGACCATGATGACATGAGGTGATGAATGGAAACCATTTATTAACGAATTGTCCAGCCAGTGGGTCACTTTGTGTAGCAGGTCTATCGTAGACTCCCTGGTACCCTGCTTAACTGAGGGAGCCCCGCTCAGAACGGCCACTACGGGGATTGACTTTGGAGGCAGATGTGATATATCAGTGCTCCCTTCTACCTTCTGAGGATGGCTGGGGGAATTTGGGCCCTGCAAATCGGACCGAGAGTTGTTATGAGGGTCAACCTTATGAGCATCTAGCATAGTTCCTTTATTGGTGCAAGATCCCACCCACACCACAGCAGAATAGGCATGCATGAATAAATACACAACACAACATTTTTGTTTGGAGAATATATTGCTGCAGGTTTTGGACTCCTCCTGGAATCCCGCAGAAGTGAGTGGGGGTGAGGAAGTGCCCAAATGTAACTAAGGGGTAGCCATTCTCTGAAGTGGCCCCCGGCTGAGGGCAGCCGCAATCTCAACGGGACTGCCCACCACTGCCCCATTTATTGTGATTTTCCCAGTCGCCTTTGTGAGCGTATGGCCTTCTGTTGGGGGGTATTTATTTCCTAGACCTGACTGCGAACTACTTTTGGCATCCTTGGGCTGGCAGCCACTTGTTGAGGGGGCCGACGACGCCGTTCCAACACACTGTGTTTCCCTGCACCATCCGCCACCTCCCCAGTCGCTGCTCCCAAGTTGCTGAGTAAATGACGAGAGTGCAACTCAGGGGCCTGATGAAGCAAAGCTTCTACCTTAGTGAACTGCAGATTAATAGGTACCAACATTTTTTTTAACATATCTTCAATTCTGGGTAACAACTCAGACACAAACAGACTCAAGTCCTCCTGGTGTAAAGCAACTGGACCAACAGCCTTCTTGGGTATCTGCAGAGTTTTTTCCCCTCCTCCTCTCGTCCTTTTAATCGGTGGTTCAGTGAAAGAAGTGACTTCAACTTAGTTTCCATCCACTCCAAATGGCAGATCAATACCAAAAGCATTAATCGCCATGGGTACCCTCTTGCCATCATTTTCCATTTGCAAAGAGTCAATAGGGGGCAATAAGGTCTGAGGATGATTTACTAATTCCAGCAAGAGCCTCCTTTGAGTTAGTGCAACTTTTGTTTGACAAAACGTTTGCCTTCCTGGCTAGAAACATGTCCAGAGGAGTAACTGTGCTGCCCCCTCCTGGCGGGCCCGTGCTTTGCTTCCTTTTTCCCATTCATTTTAATCAACTGTGTTTTAAGGAACCTTTGCAGAGAACTTTGCAATTATGCAAAGTGATCAGGGTGTAGTGCCTTGCCGGATAAATAATGAGACTTAAAAAGAAACCTCCCCCACAGGCTTGCACAGCAAGAAATGTTCACCGCTGACAGATTGCACGGACCAAAAACAGAGCAAAGAATACATTAAGTAACTTAATAAAGTACCTTAAAATGACGCCCCAGATCACAGGGGTTAGAGGGGTGGCCCAGACCAGCCTCTTCCGGACTCTGACGGGCGCAGACAGGCCAGCCCTTGGCCGCGCTGTTCAAGAGCGTTGCTGGGGAAGGCAGTATTGTCCAGTGCGCCGGTCTCCCATCTATCTAATGCATCGTAATAAATATATATTTAGAGTTAACAGATTATCCTTCTGTATGAATTTAAGTGTATCATAGTCAAAGAAAGAACTCAAGGTGGCAAGAGGAAAGGCACTAACTGGGCTGGTGGGTAGAAGACGCCACTCACTGTGGACACTGTGGAGAGGCAGCCACTCACTGTGGACAATGTGGAGAGGCAGTCACTCACTGTGGGCTGTGTGGCAAGCAGGTAAACTCTGTAGGCTCTGTGGAGAGGCAAGCACTCACTGTCGACTGTGGGTAAAAGAACCACTCACTGTGGGCTGTGTGGAGAGGCAGTCACTCACTGTGGGCTGTGTGGCAAGCAGGTAAACTCTGTAGGCTCTGTGGAGAGGCAAGCACTCACTGTCGACTGTGGGTAAAAGCTACCACTCACTGTGGGCTGTGTGGAGAGGCAGTCACTCACTGTGGGCTGTGTGGCAAGCAGGTAAACTCTGTAGGCTCTGTGGAGAGGCAAGCACTCACTGTCGACTGTGGGTAAAAGCTACCACTCACTGTGGGCTGTGTGGAGGGGCAGTCACTCACTGTGGGCTGTGTGGCAAGCAGGTAAACTCTGTAGGCTCTGTGGAGAGGCAAGCACTCACTGTCGAGTGTGGGTAAAAGCTACCACTCACTGTGGGCTTTGTGGAGAGGCAGCCACTCACTGTGGACAATGTGGCAAGCAGGTAAACATTGGGGACTGTGTGGAGAGACAGTTTCTCACTGTGGGCTGTATATAGAAGCAGTCACTCACTGTGGGCTGTGTGGAGAGGCAGTCTCTCACTGTGGGCTGTATATAGAAGCAGTCACTCATTGTGGGCTGTGTGGAGAGGCAGTCACTCACTGTGGGCTGTGTGGAGAGGCAGTCGCTCACTGTGGGCTGTATATAGAAGCAGTCATTCACTGCGAGCTGTGTGTAGAAGCCACTACTTATTGTGGGCTGTGTGGAGAGGCAGTCACTTACTGTGGGCTGTATGGAGAGGTAGTCACTCACTGTGAGATTTGTGGAGAGGCAGTCACTCACTGTGGGCTGTGTGAAGAGGCAGTCTCTCCCTGTGGTCTGTGTAGAGAGGCAGCCACTCACTCTTGGCTGGGGGTAAAAGGCAGCCACTTGCTGAGATGCTGGGGTCCCTCGATGGGTTTGCTGCCGAAGGACCATTTCCCATTTAGAAAACTTTGCTCGCAAGTAATATCTCGGGTGAGACTTTTATAGAGAACTATTAGAATCTAAATTCCTTGTAGACAATAGGTACAATACAATATACAGGCATTTGTAAACCGTGCTGCTGCTCACAAGGAAGCGTCCTGGTGTTAGCAGCAGGACATCACAAAAACACATGAGTCTTCAAACCTTTCCTAAAGACCATTTCTGATGGTGAAAGCCAGAGAGCAGTTGAAGCGAGTTCCAGCATTTCGCTGTTAGTAAGGCAAAGGTTCTTCCACAACTCCTGGTTCTACGAACCCTGAGGGTTTTCAGGGGCTTCAGTGAATTGGACCGCAGGGTCTGCCCTGACAATAGGCAGAGTCTTCATCTCAGATACTGAGGACCTTTCTGCTCCAGGGCTGTGTAGGCGAAGATGAATGCCTTGAATTTGATACAGCTAATGACCAGTGTCAGACCTGACAACCTTGGCGTGGCTTTCCCTGACTTTATGCCTCTACCTCCTGTATTTTGAAGCTGTGCTGGCTCAGAGGCTTTAGGCACTTTGCCACTGCTGTTCAGTGTCAAAGTGCAAGTGCTCTCTGTGTGAATTGATGTTGTGATTGGTTCTCCCTGATTGGCATATCTATTTTACCAGTGGGTCCCTAGTAAACTACATTGAGTGCGCCAGGGCTGGTAAATCAAATGCTACTAGTGGGCTTGCAGTGCTGATTGTGCCACCCACATGAGTAGTCCTATAAAGAGGTCTCAGGTCTGCCAACGCAGTGCCTTTGCGCAGTTTGTTAACTGCCATGTCAACTTGGCAAGTGCAACCACTTGTCAGGCCCTACCCTTTCCTCTTCTTACACATAGGACACCCCTATGGTAGGCCCAAGGAACCCCCCTGGGCAGGATGCAGTATATGTAAAAGGTAGGACATGTGCTGGTGTGTGTAACATGTCCTGATAGTCAAATTCTGCCAATTTTGTTTTTCACTATTGAAAGGCTACCTTGCCCATGGGACAGAATGGGGAATGATTTGTAACATTTTACAAGCATATCTTCCCATAGGGATAAGATAGAAAAATGGAGTTTAGTATCCCTGAACTCAAGATTTAATAACATATCTTTTAGTAAAGATGGTTTTTAAATCGTGTGTTTGAAAATACCACTTTCAGAAAGTGGCTATTTACTTGTCCAACCATCCTGTGTGTCTCTGCCTGGTTGTGGATTGACTGTCTGGCTTTGGAATGACAGGGGCTGGGGAGGTGCAGTGGCTTCAGGAGTCTGGATGAGTCAGCACTAGGCTGAATAGGCCTGATCTGCATTTGGAGTGGTGGGAGGAGTAGCACCTGTACCTGAATAGGGCTGTGTCTGCCTTCCACAGTGCTGATTCCGCTCCCCTGTGGTGTGTCTGGAGCCAAGGCTCACACTGACAATGGATGTTGTTGTGCACTTGCAGCATGCCCCCCAGAACTGGTTTGAACTGGGCTCAGAGCCCCTTGCACAAATATAACAAAGAACCGTGCGATCTAAGACAAGGGAATCAATCAGTGTCTATATACGAGAAATAAATAAGAAGTGGAAACAGTCTCCACAATGCTTACTTGTGAGTCAATTTATGGTAGTTGTGTGTTGCACAAATTATTACAAGGGATCAGTCCAATCCTTGAACTACATAAGCGTTGTGGATATGATCTAAGAGGGTCTGATCACTCTAGCTGTAAGACTCCTTTCTCTTAACTTCAGATTAGCTAGCACCTCTCGGGAGAGCAAAAATGACGCCTTGTAATTTTCCCACATAATAGATATCTCCCTTGACTGAACCCTAACTCATGCCAAGCTGCAGCCGTGACTTTCTGAATTGAATGTCTCCTACACTCTCCTTCCCATTAACTGGGTCTCAAAAGGAAGTAAGTTCAGCAGCATCTATTAACTCTGTAGCCGCCTCCTTAGATCACAGTTACTAGCATCCAGAATGCACCCTGCGCGCCCCAACCACGACTGCCTGGTTACCTTTTAATTAATTAAATATGTGAACAATGTGCATGCCGACTATGCCTATCATGCCACTGGGAGCACTAAGTCACTATGCGAAGAAAACTTGGAATAGGGCTAAGTGTTAATTTAAACTTACCTTACTCCAGTTTCAGGATGCTCACACTGTCCTGATGATGATCTTTACTAACTAAAGATCGAAACGTCGTCGACCCCCCCAAGGAAAAATTCCCTCCATTGTATATATTTTTGTGGATTACCCCTTGTTTTTTATGTGATATTTCGTCTACCTTCACTTTTCTCACTCAAGTCACGATATGCACTCCATCACTTATGTGAGTACCTGAACGTGTATCTACATGTTGAAAATACGAACTGATTACATTTTCACATGTTGCCCTACATGTTCTGCTCCCAGACTGATTTAATATCAAGTTTAAGTAATTTCTTTAGCTTTTTTGGACCTAATCAGGCCACCCCTGAACCATTGTTTTCCTTACATATGTCACAACCCCAGGTTCCCTGTTTCCTTAAACTTCTTCTCTTGGATCCCGGCGTCGTGGAGGCGTGTACGTAGTGTGCGGTGGCAGATCGTGTCGAAGGCAGCTGACAGGTCCAGGAGTATGAGGGCCACGGTTTCTCTGTTGTCTAGCAGGATCCTGATGTCATCGGTGGCGGCGATGATTGCAGTCTCGGTACTGTTGTAGCTGCGGAACCTGGACTGGGACGGGTGCAGGATGCTGTTATCCTCGAGGTAGTGGGTCAGTTGTTCGTTGACTGTCTTTTCGATGACCTTCGCCGGGAACGGGAGCAGCGAGACGGGTCGGAAGTTCTTGGGGTCCTTTGGGTCTGCCTTGGGTTTCTTGAGTAAGGGGTTGCTCTCGGCATGCTTCCGGGAAGGTAGCAGTCTCGAAGGAGATGTTGATGGCTTTCCGGAGGTGAGGTGCGATGGCGGTGCTGGCTTTGTTGAAGATGTTGCGTGGGCATAGGTCTGATGGAGATCCCGAGTGGATGGTGTTCATGGTCTTGATAGTATCGCCTTCGTTGATGTTTGTCCAGGAGAGAAGGCGGTTGGTGCGGATTGTGATCGTGGGGGTGGCTGTCTCAGTGGGTGTCGGGTGGTCGTGGCATTGAAGCTGCCATGGATGTCTGCGATCTTGCGGTGGAAGAATGTGGCAAGCGAGTCACACAGGTCTTGTGAAGGTAGGATGTCGTTAGTGTTGGAGCTGGGGTTGGAGAGTTCGTTCACAATGTTGAAGAGCTCTTTGCTGTTGTGTGCGTTGTTGTCTAGTCAGCCTTTGAAGGAGGCTCTTTTGGTTGATCTGATGAGGTGATGGTGTCTGCGGGTGGCGTTTTTGTGGGGTGCGTAGTTGTCCGGTGTTCGTTCACTGAGCCATTTCTTCTCCAGTTTTAAACAGGTTTGCTTGGAGGCCTGGAGGTCTTTGGTGAACTAGCTGGCTTTCTTGCTGGTTTGATTGTTGGAGGATTTCTTGAGTGGGGCGAGGGTGTTGGCGCAGTCGTCGATCCACTGTCTGAGGTTGCGGGTGGTGGTGTCAGGGTCAGTGGGGTCGGCGGGTGGGCTCTGGGCGAGTGTGACAGTTAGCTGGTCTTCGGTGACTTTTCCCCAGCAGCGTCATGGCATCTGTTGGGTGCGGTGGTTCGTGGTTGGGCTTCCTGAAGGTGAGGTGGATGCAGTGATGGTCAGTCCAGTGGTGTTCGTCGTGTGGTTGAAGGAAATGTGGGGGCTTGCGGTGAAGATGGGGTCATGCCTGTGGCCGGTGGCATGGGTAGGTGTTGTCACGAGCTGTCTGAGTCGAAGGTTGGCTAGGTTGTCGATCAGGGTGGTGGAATTGGTGTCATTGTTGTTCTCGAGGTGGAAGTTCAGGTCCCCGAGAAGGATATAGTCCGTAGAGGGGAGGGCGTGTGTGCTGATGAAGTCGACGATGGAGTCGCTGAACTACGGTCGGGATTTAGGAGGTCTGTAGACGAGGGTTCCTCTGAGGGTGGTGTTGGGTTTGGTGTGGATCTGGAAGTGCAGGTGGTCGGCGATGCTGAGGGTGTCATCGGTGTTGGCCGAAACTCTGAGGGTGTTCTTGTGGACGATAGCGATTCTTCTTCCTACTCCTTTGGTGCGGTCCCTGCGGGGGATCTTGTAGCCTTCGGGGATGGCAATGGCGATGTCGGGAGCTGAGGCTGGGTTCAGCAAAGTGTCCGTCAGGAAGGCGACGTCTGGGTAGATTGAGTCGAGGAAGTCCGCGTGTTTGCGGGGAGAGCGGGTATTGAGGAGGATGCATCTGAGGAAGTTGGGTTCTTTCCTGGGCGGAGGTTTGGCAGGGCGGATGCTGGTGAAGCTGCAGTTCCAGCAGGTAAAGGGTCCTTGGGTGCACTTCGGGGTGGCCCGGTAGCAGGCATGTTCTCGTCCGGGGTTGAGTGCATGGAGGGTGCTGGCATCGTAGCGCAGTCGGGCATTGTGGTGTTTGCGGGGTCCAGGGGTTCTGGCACTGGCGCAGTCCAGGCGCGGACAGGCGCAGATGGGCTTGCCTTAGGCATGCCTTTGGCACGCCAGCGGCGCACCCGCTGTGCGCGTCCGCGCATCGCCCGCCATAAGTAGGGGAGTTGGGAGGGAGGATGAGCTGGGAGGGGGGAGCGGACTAATGGAAGCAGGGGACGGGGCTACAGGGGGGACCGCGGCAGGAACCGGGACCAGTGAGGGTACACAAGGCAAAGCAGACACAAAGGGACAACAAGGGCAATACAAGAACAATAAATACAATATTTAGACAACCATAGGGGCCCAGAAAATGAGCACAATAAGCGGGCAACAGCAAGGCATAAGCAGGTAAAAGCAAACCTAAGGCACAGAACAGGCACAATAAAACAGGCAATGAACGAGTACAGAAGCTGAAAAAGCAAACCTAAGGCCTACCACTGGCCACCAGGGATGAGGCACAGATGGTAGCCTGCGGGAGGAGGTGGGCCTTGAACTAGGCTGCAGCTGAGCTGGAGCACGGGGGCTGCCCGGTGGAGCTACATGGCGTGGGAGCGACCTGCCTGGCAAAAGGGTCAAGGGTCGCTCTCACTGCCACTCAGCGGCCGCCATAAGTAGGGGAGGTGGGGGGAGGTTCAGCTGGGAGGGGGGAGCGGACTAATGGGAGTGGGGGGGCAGGCCGCCGGGGGTGCAGCGGCGGGAAGCAGGACCGGTGAGGGTACACAAGGCAAAGCGGGCACAAAGGGACAGCGAGAAAAGTACAAGAACAATAATTACAATATTTAGACAACCATAGGGGCACAGAAAACAAGCACAATAAGCAGGTAAAAGCCAGGCAAAAGCGGGTAAAAGCAAACCTAAGGCCCAAAAACAGGCACAATAAAACGGGCAAAAACGATACAGAAGCGGAAAAAAGCAAACCTAAGGCCTACCACTGGCCTCCAGGGATGAGGCGCGGGTGGTAGCCTGCAGGTGGAGGCGGGCCTCGAACTAGGCAGCAGCTGTCCTGGAGCAACGGGCACAGTCCGGTGGAGCTATGTGGCGTGGGAGCGACCTGCCTGGCAACAGGGTCATGGGTCGCTGAGCCATGTGTTGAGTTTTTCTTAAAAGTATCTGCTCTGAACTTTCAAGACGAAGGTTCTGAAGAAGTTTGTTCCACTTCAAGGAACCAAGAAAAGAGAACGAATGACACCTGCCCTCCCCCAGTAAATTCCTGGAACCAAAGCTAGTGACTTATTGGAAGACCAGAGCTTCCTTGCAGGGCAGTACATATGAATTCTTGTGGTCAGATATCTCGAGCCTATCGGGTGGAAGGTTCTATGGATCAGTACTAGCTCCTTGAACACAGTTTGTTTCCTCACAGGCAGCCAGTACAGCACATGCAGGTGCGTAGAAGCCCAAATTACCAATCGCTGATTAAGAAGTAGTCGTGCTGCAGCATTCTGGACCACTTGGAGTCTCTGGATGGCATAGTTCAATAGGCCAAGATAAAGAACATTAGCACAATCCAGGCTAGATGTAATCAAGGCCTGGATAAAAGTTTTCTTGGTGGGACCAGACAGAAGGGACAAAAACGTCTTTACTGCATAGAGTGTAACATAGCAGATCCCTACCATGGACCTGACTTGAGATTGAATCGAAAGCTTGTTGTCAAATTTGAACTCTAGGTTTCTAGGTACTCCTGTTTGAGGAAGCGCAAGTGGTGCTTATTCTGGCCAGCATGACGACCAGTTAGGAGTTGAAAGAGAATTTCAGTCTTGTCGGCATTGCACATTAGTTGGTGCTGATCCTTCCAGGAGAAAACTGCAGTCAAGCAGGGACTGTTTGAATCAGGAAAAATGCCTTTGCCTATATATGATATAATCTTGGCTTCAAACGGCTCATGCACCTTCAAAACTACAGAGGTTAATACCCTGTCATATTGCTGAAATATAAAGGCAAGAGTGTTCGAACGGAGAGATATAGGTGGTCAACTAAAACAGTGGAATCATTGGAACCAAGAGCTATCTCCAACTGCAACCCTTTTTCGGGGTGTTACACTCAGGTTTTAATCATTTTGAAGGTGCTGGACCTGTCTTTCTTTCATGTATAAGGGGTTGGCTGTACAGCAGACACAGATCTCCATGGAGTGGATAGAAGGGATGTATATGGACACCTTCATCTCTGGATTTTGTAAACACCTTTGAGATTTGCCAGAAGTGCTCATTTGTAGAAAACTAAGATAACAAATTGTGGCTGGGAGATATCGTATTTCCTGAAGAAGGTGGCTGTCAAATATTAGTAGCCGCCGAAACGCGTTGATACTTTACAAATGATCTTTTACACTAGATCTTTGGGACATTTTGTTAGTCGGAGATAACTGAGCATATGAGATATTCCGACTTTTTAACAAATTATATGTTATAGACTAGTGATGGTTTAATTACATGACATAACTGTCTAATATGTTCTCCCGCTGTGTTTGTCTAATGAAAAGGTTTTTTTTGATTGGGAATTTTATGTGAATTGTTTAATTAAATGTTTTGTGTGCTCTTTTTTTATTATATACAGCAAATTGTTGTTTTAAAGATTGACATTGTTTGTACTGTTTTTTTAATGAATTTATAATAAATTGTTGAAGAAAATTTGGCCCACACTGAGTATAGTAAGAACTAATTTTTATTCCCAGTTATGTTTTGGTGATATTGTTTTTTGATATATGTGTGGGAGTGAAGTGATTGAGTTTGCCAAAGGGGATCTTTATTTCTTGACTATGGTCTACTTGGTGCCCTATCTCTTTGGTTTCAAAGGGCCCCTCTCTTTTACTGAGATAATATTGATGAGTATACAGAAAACGGGGTGAGCTATCATTTTAAACAGGGCCCACATCTCGCTAATGAGAGAGGCATAGATAGCCAGGCCAAAAAATCTCGCTTCTGCAACAACCTAGGTGGGCAAATAGTCTGCTCTCAACTCCTGCTCTGTGAGTGGGTAATTTCTATCACCAGATATTGAAAATGGTTCGCCAATCACCTGAAGGTCAGCAGTAACCTGGCATGACAGCATGTCCCCTTTAACTTGCACATAAATGGATTTCCCCCAATTTACCTGTAACCCAGAAGCATCTCCATAAACCTGAAGGATCTCTATTAATCTATGTGTAGTAATGTCAGGGTCTGGAATGTAATGCAGTATGTCATCCACGTAAAGTGTGTCATCTGTGTAAAGCAACATTCTATCCTTATGATTGTCTCCCCAGTCCAGATACCTGACCTGTGGATTTAAGCGGATCCACTCCACCAGAGGCTCAATAATAAGGGCGGACAATAGGGGCGTGAGAGGGTAACATTGTCTGGTGTCCTTCTATGTCGAGAGTGGGACCAATAATGTGCCATTTAATCTCACTTGTGCCCAAGGGGAGGTATAAAGGGTATTGACAAAACAAATGAAATGTGGCCCAAAATTCATTTTGGTAGTGCAGTTCGCACAAATGGCCACTCTATCAAGTCAAAAGTCTTCTATATTTCTAGCAAAATTAGGGCCGCTGGGCTGCGGAAATTGTGTACATGGGAGGGTATAACGTGGAGGTGCCGGAGGCAATGACGAGTGCTCTTATTCTGCATAAAGCCATTTTGATCATCGTGCACTGGGGTTCAGATGACATTATGTAATCTCATGGCTAGCACTTTTGTTTGGGCTTTAGTTTTGATATTATTAATTGCTGAAATTGAACTATAGGAGGTACAGAGTTGTGGGGCGTATGCAACTTCGGAGTAACTGAAATAACTGCCCCTCGCAAGAAGTAAGAAAACATGCAATTCTCAAAGGCCTCTTCAAACATCAACTTTAAATGCGGAAAAACCAGGGAGGCAAATGCCTTGAACAATTGAATAGGATACCCTTTGGGACCTGGGGCAACCCTTGACAGTGGCCACACCGAAAGAGCTCTTAGGATGGGATTCTGAAGTTCAGCAGGAGGGGGATGTACACAAGAATATAATATCTTGTAGTAGTGGGCGAATGTGTCTCTGTAATATCTGTGTTCACCATTTGTAATTGATCCTGAGAGTAAAATCGATGAGACAATTTTTGAGAATTGGCCTTTGTTTGGAAGCCAGTATAAAGTTTCCCAGCCTTGTCACCCAATTCATATATTCTGCTTTGTGAATTCAACTAACCTGTCCATCCAATAATGTGGATTTTCTACTTTAGTGTGGTTCTTGGATGTTGAAGGAGTTGAGCGGTGTCGGTATGATGTGCATTCACCTCCCGCTTTTCTAGTGGACTAATCTGGTCTACGTCAGTACTTTCCCAGTTAGAAATGGGGGTCTCTAGTTGGCAACCGTTTGCACCTTTGTCCAAGTAGGAAGCCTTCTTCCTAGTCAGGGTAAGGGGGATAAGCTTCTAAAATAATCCCTGCTCACACCTTTGGTCGCTTGGCACGTGCAGACAGGCTTATCTCAGAGACAGTGTGTAAAGCATTTGTGAACACATACAGTAATCAAGTGACAACACTACAAATAGACACCACACCAGTTTAGAAAAATATGTAATCTTTATTGAAACCAAAGAAGACCAAAATAACACAAATCCACAATACAGTAATAAAATTATGACACTCAAAAGATAGAAAAAGTTCTGATCAAAGCAAATTGCAGATGCAACACTTTTCACATAAAGTACCTTTGGTGCTTCACGCGCACAAGCAAAAACTATTGCAGGGAAGGTAAAGCGTTGGTTCCTTATGCTTTGGCGATGATGCCTTGGTTCCTTACTGAAGGGGAGGTGATGCATCAGTTTCTTACTGTGCGGCCCGGGCGTTCTTCCAGGCGTGGCGCCCACATGCGATGCATGAGGTTCGGGCATGCATCAGTTCTCGCTGTGGCAGCGGCGACGACACTGCGTTGCTTTCTTGAGCTGCGGTCCCATGATGCATTGGTTCTTGCAGCCACACAGCAGGGCCTGCATCGGAATCAGTGTGGTTATCTCTGACTTCAGAGATTGAAGCATGGGATTCGGCGTGTGGTGCTTTCCCAAGTCGTGGGCAGCCGCTCTGACGGTTTCTTCAGCGATTTGTCAGTAACAGGTGCGGATGCGTCACGTTTCTTGAAGTTGCGTAACTTTTCTAGCTCCCATTGGCAAAACAACCTCCAGAGGCCCAGTACAGCCATAGGTATCCCTTGGCTACCTATGGCAGCTCAGAACTCCCAGCAAGGAAGTTCAGAAGAGCTGGTGGTGTCATCTGTGTATCCCTGAGACTTCAAAACAGGAAGCAAGCTCTGCTTCAAGCCCTTGGAGATCTTCCTCAAGCAGAAGACGCAGCACACATCAAAGTCTTTATCCTCGCCTTGGCAGAAATCGCTACTGCAGACCAACCCCAGACAGCTCACAGCAAAGGGGCAGTAGTTCTCCTTCAGATCTTCTCAGCTCTTCTCCTTGGCACAGGTCCTCTTGAGTTCCAGAAATGATCTAAATGTCTGGGGCCTGGGTCCCACTTCTTCTAAAACAAAATCCTTTGTTCTCTGGTGGCAGAGAAACTCTTTGCCCAGCCCAAACCAGTTCTGTCCTCTCTGGTGCAGCTTCCTGGCAGGAGGTGGAGATAGCATTGTCCAAGGCAGACGAGGCCCATTCAGGTGTGAAAGGAATCTCCTCCCCCTACTCTGAATGCAGCCCAGGTCTATTCACCCTAGCCCTGACTCACCCTGGAAAGGCAGGACACGCCTCACCCACCACCCCTCCAAGTGGCTGTCTGAACAGAATACACATACCCAACCCCTGTCACTCCAAAGCCAGACAGTCAATACATAACCCTAGTAGTGGCACAACGATGGTTAAGAAAGAAAATATCCACTTTCTAAAAGTGGTATTTTCAAACCCAGTTTATAAAAATCATTCTTACTAAAAGATGCATCTCTTTATTCTATGTTTAGGCATACCAACCTCTAGGTTCCCATCTTGTTTCCATGGGCGCGTATACTTATAAAGTGTTATAAGTAAACTCCCTATTCTATCCCACGGGACAGATAACCTTTCAATAGTAAAAAACGAAATTGGCAGTACTTCACTATTGGTACAGGCCACACACATCTGACCATGTCCTACATTTCACATGCATTGCACCCTGCCCACAGGGGTACCTTGGTCCTACCTTAGGGGTGACTCACTAATAAGAAAAGGGAAGGTTAGGGCCTGGCAAGTGGATTCACTTGCGGGGTCGATGTAGCAGTACTAGACTGCACACAGGCACTGCAATGGTAGGCCTGAAACACTTTTGCAAGGCTGCATGTGTGGATGGTACAATCAGTACTGCAAGCCCACTAGCAGCATTTGGTTTACAGGCCCTGGGTATACACAGTGCACTGTACTAGAGACTTAACGGTAAACAAAATATGGAAACACTAATCCATGGTAATATTTTACAGAGGGAACACTTGCACTTGGGCACTGAACAGCAGTTGCCCAAAGCATCTAGACCAGCAAAAACAAAATCCAACACACAGTAAAACACAGGAGGCAAAGGTAAAATATTTAGGGGAAACCCATGCTAAGGCTGCCAGATCTAACAACCCCTCTTCCAATTTTCAGTTATGCCTAATCTGAGCCTTGATATTTCCACTAGTCACTACCTTGAATACTTCCCAAACTGTAACTGCTGCGGATACAGAACATGCAATAATGTCAAAATAGTCTATGATCTTATTATCAGATTTTTGACGAGAGTATTATCTAACAGCCACCTAGAATTCAACAACCACATACTCTTCAACTCCCATTGTCGATGTCAGAGGGTTAGTTGGGCTGGTATATCATCGGAAAGCCATCTGGAGAGAATGACATATCTCCCCTTGCACTTGGTCGGATCATCATATTATCACATTCATTCTTCTCTGATGTTCCAAAGAACTGCACGTCCAGAAATTGGAGAAGGGCTAATATTGATCGCCTCTGCTCACTTTTAACCGCTACGGCCCTGTCTGTACTGGAGTCGTTTCAAACCCAGGCAGAGAGCATTAAGATGTGGCTTGAATCCACATGTGACTGCGTCGCCCCTCTTTAGACTACCAAGATTTTGAGACCCCACGAAGCGCAGCCATGGTTTGCTGATGATCTAAAAATTAAGAAGCTGGCGTTGAGACAAGCAGAACACAGATGGAGATAGCATTATCTTGCAGAAGAAAAGACAAACTATTCTACCTTGCTGAAAGAATATAAAAATGCAATTCTTCAAACTAAGGCAGATTATTTATCCAAGAAGATTCTTAATTTAGCAAATAAGTCTAAAGAAATCTTCTCTATAGCTTTCCAAACCAGATAGAGTCACGTTGAAACCGCCCCCCTCACAGTCCATTTGTGATTCTCTCAACTCATATTTTATGGAGAAAATCGTTGCCATCAAGGCCAGTATTCCTACCTCCACTTCTTTTACAGATGCTCCCAACATTTATAGGACTCCCAACTCAGTTGGGTCTGATTCCCCCAATTTCCCAGGAGACTTTTCTGGGCCTACTTAAAAAGGTTGGCTCAGGTTCCCCTACTGATTGCTGTCACGTTCTTCAGGAAGTTTTTACCATATGCCCGGATCCCCCACTTTCTCTTAACAACTCACATAAGTTTGGCATTGTCTCCGACCTTTTTAAAAGTGTGGAATTCATCCCTATTTGAAAGAAACCTGGCGTGGATCCATCTATTCTTAGTAACTATCCCTCTATCTCCTTGCTGCCCTACCTGGGTAAGGTCCCAGAGGCCCATGTGTCGAACCAACTTAGATCCTTTGTCGAACAGTCCCATGTTCTGGACTCCCATCAGGCTGGGATTCGACCCACCCATTCTACAGAGTCAGTCCTCTTGACAGTTTTGGATTAACTTAGAGGGGTGCGGATAGGGGCCTCACCCAGGCCCTGGTACTCCTGGATCTGTCAACAGCATTCAACACGGTCGATCATAACATCCTGATTGACCGTGTCAGTAATGCCGGGATCCAGGGTATGGTTCTGAAGTGCCTCTACTCCTTCCTCAGCAACTGGTTTCAAGCGGTACGTCTTCTAACAAGATGGAATTGACCTGCGGGGTTCCCCAGGGCTCCTCCCTTTCTCCGCTCCTTTTTAAACTGTATCTACTTCCTTTAATCTCCTCCTGCGAGAAAGGAACATATAATTATGCTGATGATCTTCAATTGGTTTTCGACATCAATCTCTCACCATCTTCTGTGTCTCACTTTCAAGGTACCATGATTTTCATAAGTGAATGGATGAACGAAAATCAATTGATGCTCAACCCCGATAAAACTGAGTTTATCCTGACTGGTGGGTTTGCTAATCCATGGAACTCCAACTTTTGGCCTTCTCTCCTGGGCAACCCTCCTTTACTGGTTTGTTCAGCCAAAATCCTGGGCATAGTGACAAGCAACGATCTGTCCATGAAGGCTCAGATCGGCTCGGTGGTCTCTGCTGGTTTGTTTCAACTGCGGAGAATAAAGAAGATTAGCAGATTTTCGTCCAGGGACGCCCTGACACTAGTTACCTTGGCATTGATCCTCTCCCTATTGGACTATGCCAACTCACTTTATCTAGTCATCCCGGCTTACCAACTACGACGCCTTCAGCTGGTCCAGAATCAAGCTGCCAGGCTTTTCACGGCAACAGTCCAGCCTTCATCTCCTCGCAGATTTTACGTTATGCCCCCTCTCGTAACCTGCGATCTGCCCATCTGAATATGTTGGTCACTCCCACTTTTAAACGCATGAAGCATGGAGGTTACAGATTTATGGCTTTAGCCCCTCAGTTCTGGAATTCGCTCCCCGTGGAGATGAGGTTCATTACCTCCTTTGCTCTACTCAGGAAACTGCTGAAGACCTGGTTGTTCTCCCAGTCGTATGATAACTAGGCAAACGTACTCACTACCCAGCGCCAAGACACGGTCCGGTGAACGTGCCCTTAACAAATGTTTTTAACATAACATAACATACCTATGTCATCTACATGAACTGTCTGTACTGAAAATGGGAAGGACCTACGGAAGCGAATGGAGAATGGTGACCTCTGTGGACCACTGAGTAAATACTGCATGATAGACACGGGTGTCTGTGTACTACCCAGGAACACACACTTTGTACCTAGTAAATGAGTCTCTTGAAGTAACAGGATATCAGGGGTGGGATGATCAACAAACAACATAACTGCCCCCTCTTAATTTTAGTTTTCAAACTATTATCAGTCCATGACTTTATACTATATCCCATCGCATTCTGACAACAATTTGTTAGTCATTTGAATCAAAGTGATCATGTACAACACAAAGAAAATGAAACCCTGAAGAATCTAAACTAAAATCCATCCCCCTAACACCCCCACCCTATATTTCCATCCTAGAAGCACCAGTCACCCCAAATAATATGTAATAATCACATGTGAATCTCAATGGCAAAAAGTGGAAAAAAAACAAGCAAGCAAAAGGATGGATGCACTTTGAATGAAGAGTCCCTTTTCTTTCTCTTTCAGGGGCTTTGTATTGTGCAGAAAAGCTGAACATGAAGTCAGTCCTTTCATAATGGTGTCTGTTGCCACATGTGTGTTATTTCCCCAGAACCCCTGGGTATGGGGAAGACTGTCTGCAGCACAAGTAACCTCTACCCCAATGACTTAAGGTGTGCTAGATTATTTGATGCCTCCTTGGTTTATGTAGTGTTCTTTGTGGGATGAAGATATTTCATCAGACGCCCTTTGAATCCCCTGTATGTGTCAGTGTCAACTGAAGGAGGTTCAAAGGCAATATCTTGTGTGCCAGACACAGCCCAGTGGAGCAGAGGTCTGTTCTCCAGATCTTAGCCAAGGCACTGAGAGCATCAATGTACATTTTGAAGGGCTTCTCTTAGTGAACCCAACCAGGCACAGAATTTGTAACTCACTTCAGTCAAATCCAGGAATCAGCAGAAACATAGACAGCGCCTTTAACCACTTTTGACTTCTCTCTCTGTAAAAACAGTTTGCTCTTCCAAGGACAATTTCAAGCAGAAACAGCACAGTGTGAAAGTCAGGAGACAGAAGGTACTCGTAGGGACTCAAGCGAGGAACCACTTTGTGAGCATTGTAAAGTTGAACAACACTGACGTGAAGTGCAAATAAATTGAAACAAACATGTCATTTCTTTTTGGAGAGATCAGCACTCTTCTGGTCTGAATGCTGATAGTATACCTTGGCAGGAACGTGTCAGGGTAGCGCCTGCACTGCTTCCAGGCGCTTTTATCTCTGAGCGAAGAGCATGCTCCTCCCCCTTACTCCAGATGAGAGCACATGTATGGGCTTCACAGAGGTCAAGGTTTTGAGATTTTTCGGAGCCAAAACAAACTATTTTAGTGATGACCTCACAGGAAGTGATGTAACATAACATGTGACGTTAATAATGTCAGAGGAAGAAACTGTGATGTATTCCTATAGGTTCTGGATCAATCCCCCTATTCCTGACCCTATTCTGGTTGACAAACCAACAAGTTAACTAGCAGTCAGCCCATGAGGCAGCTAACCCCCATGATGCAGATACCGTTATCTGACGAAGCCACACTACTATGTGGAGAAGTGTGGCTCACTGGTTAGAGGAGGCAAACCTGGAAGCAGAGGTCAGCCCGGGACCAGGGTTCAATTCCCGGCTCGGCAGGATCTTGAGTCCTAAAATGTCCATGGACTCGACAATTCTCGCTCCGGTGCCTACTCTAATCACGGGTTCACACTCTGCGACTCTGGGCAATAGCTTGCTTAATCTCCACAACGGCCCCTCGCGGTGGGATGCCTGGCTTTCACCTTGCGGACACCCTGCCGGGGTTATCTCACAGGGGAATACCAGGACGGGTTCCCTAAGCAAGCGCTTAGGAACCGCTCGGTGATTTGCGCTATATAAATTCCTGTACAATTACAATTACTACGGCACAGGAACGTGTTATCTGATTAAGTCATAACGCTTGCGATCTAATTAGACAAGCGATATTACTCCAGCCCCTGATAAGGCATACGGAGTTCTCTAAACAAATCAAACCTATGACAACCTGGGAAAAACCCTGCGGCCATTGTTTTGATTTCACCGAGAACTTCAGCAAAAGAATGTGCTAACGACCTGGTCGTATGACATCCTTATTGACGTATCTATGTCCATCCTTACGTCAATCTCGGCACCTTAAAGGTATAAATATTACCGATATTGCCCTATGCAAACACACGCGGTGGTGACGAGACGGAGCAGCCATACTTGCCGAAGCCCAGAGCAGAGCAGACCCCGCTGGCGCAGCCCCGCCTTCCTGACGCGCTGAGAACGAGACGCGCTGCTTTCTCCTGCCGAGAAATCCAGCACCGGCGTTTCCGAGCAGCCCTCGCAGGCAGCTTGGAATATCGAGACCAGAGGGAGAGATACCATCCCTCATTCATCCTAACTTCCAGGTACAGAACTGAATAACCCCTCACAGAGAATTCTTTAGTCAGTCACTTGGCAAAAACAAACTTAACTTAAACTGTAACTTTCTATTCCCGCCCACGTATTAGGCTTAGGTCAGGTACACGGGGTAGGCGTATTTAGAAACACCAGTTGAGTACGTTTAGTCAAATGTATACGTGTATGTAATATATTTTATTCATTTTAAACCTTCATATGGCTTAGAAACCATATCAATGTTTTTACAGTATTATTTTATACTTCTGCTTTTAATGTATGCACTTTACTTAACTATAAGTATTGCAATAATATCGATCCATTTCTCTTGTACGAGAAAAGAGACTGATCAATAAATAACATCTTTTATTGAACACGCCCGTCTCTTCCTTTTCTCTACAATCTGATGAGACTAAGAATGCACGTACTGACTGAGTAAAATAAATTGCCTTTTGTTCACACGACTCTCGAGATACACTCTTGATTAGGGGAGAGCAAAGTTGTCATGTTCTATGGTTGTCAGAAACTAAATCCCTTCTTGTCTAATCAGGGAAGTTAATTCCTTCCTGAACATTCGAGAAAGTTTCTAGTGAACTCTGAGCTAAGCTGGCAAACCCAAAACTTTAAGTCTAATAGCGACAGTAGTAGACCTAGTTAACGTCTGTGTCAAGGCTGCAAGCACTCTTACCTGTGAGTTGCTTGCAGATGGATTTCGCAGAGACGTTATGGACCTGCTTCCCCAAATTTCTAGGCAACACCCGGTGATTTCTAGAGGAACACCTAGGTAATCGATAGAAAAAGAGGGAGGGAGGCCGGATAATGGACGCTACCGGTTCCTGGGTTGTCGACCTGCGAGGCAACAAAGAAACTCTTGTAACTTTTACTCCTAATTCCTACACACATTAACTGCTTGCATTTCACAATTCTCTGTCCTAGTCCTAAAAACCCCCTTATGGCCTACCTGTGACAGTAAGAGTCTAAGCGTCGCGTCCGTGTTGTCGTCGAGGAAGGATGAGGCGATGTGGATTGTTGATTGGAAGAGTTGGATTCAAGAAGGAGAAGTCAGGTTCTCTTTCCTAAGTAAAAATAAGCATTAATGTATTAGACACTCCCTTCTACTTTCTATTCTTAACACATATACTCTTTCACCTCTTTTGTACCTCACACTTACTTAGTGTACTCAGTAATATCATCCCTCGCCTTCATCACCTAAAATGAAAGAACACTAAACCAAACAATTTTGCAAATCACAATTACACTTCTATTGTCCCAACCTATAAAACACTTTGATAAATTCTCAAAGCTCTTTCTTTCTTTCTAGAATTCGAATCGTGTCCTTAAACAAAAAAGCTTCAAAAGTCTTTGATTAGCAGGTAAGTTCAAGTTGAGTTGCTGCTTGCTTGCGTAGGGCGCCTTGCTTGCATTTAAGAAAGGAATATTTCACTTAGCTTTTGTCTTTCTCCTTTTTGCAGGGATGCGAGAAGATGTGCGTGCTGAATCCGAAGTCCTCCTGTGGCCTGAAGAGTTCCTGGACAGGACCGGAGTTCAGCTTCCCACGGCGGCTTCTGGTAAGTTGTCCTCGAGGGCGCAGCAGAAGACGAAGCATCGAGAAGCTTTGGGTGTGGCTTTTTATAGCTGAGCCACACCCAGAAGAAGACGACGCACCGCGCACCTTTTGACAGCGTGCGTGTGCGTCAAGAGCCTCGCCCGATGGCAGTTCCATGCAAATGCTCCCAACGAGAGCAGTTTTAATGTCTAAAGGACCTCTCTCAGGAAACAAAGGCAGGATTACTCGCTTTAAGCAATTAAATATTTCGAAATGCACAGTTTACATGATTGGTGAAAAACTATGAATTCAAAATACACTGTTGACATGATTGGTGAACGTTCCTTACAGAAAACACACAAACCACCATTAACACCCCTAACACATATGTAAACATTTTACACATACACTTTGGCGTGCTGGGTGCACGGGACAGGGGTGGGTTTCTAGATGGGATGAAAACCCTTCTTGCTGCAGGGCAGGAGGCGGGCGAGTTAGCAAATCATGACAGTACTCCCCTCTCAAGAGCCCTCCCAAAATCTGAGGAACAGGTCTAGGTTTAGTTGGGTTTTGAAGATGAAAACGTTTCAGACATCGAGGAGCATTTTGTACATTTGACAGCGGTTCCCAGGTCCGTTGCTCAGGACCGTAACCTTTCCAATGAACTAAATAAAACAACTTTCCTCGACTTCTTTTCGAGTCTACAATTTTTTGAACTTCGAATTCTGGCATCCCATCAACTTGTATGACTGCGGGTTTTCCTTTGAATCTGGTTTTAGGATCACAGGGTTTGATCAAAGACACGTGGAATACTGGGTGAAATTTATATCTGATTGGTAAAGTTAATTTTACACTGACTGGATTTATTAATTTTTCAACGGGAAATGGTCCGATAAATTTGGGACAGAATTTTTTACAGGTTCTTATTTTCAAATTTTTAGTGGACAACCACACCTTATCTCCTACGGAGTATGTGGGTGGCGATTTCCTGTGTAGGTCAGAAGTTTCTTTTTGCTTTTCTTTTGCTTGTGCTAAATGAAATTGGGCCTGCTCTTGAACGTGAGCTTTTTTTTTTATATGATCTTCCAAGGACGGAATGTCAGATGGAATTGGCACCGCGCCTGGAATATTTCTAGGATGATACCCATAAGTGCTGAAAAAGGGTGAAAAAGAAGTAGAGGAATTATCCATATTGTTAAAAGCAAATTCTAGGACCCATAATATATCAGACCATTCCCTTTCTTCTTCCACTAGAGCACAACGTAAGAATTGCTCGATAGTTTGGTTAGTTCTTTCAGTCAAACCATCCGTTTGAGGATGATAACCTGAAGAAGTGCGAATATCCATGCCTAGAGTTTTTCCTAAATTTTGCCAAAAGTGGGATATGAACTGAGGGCCTCTGTCAGAAATTATGACTGAAGGAATTCCATGTAAACGAATTATTTCCTTAGAGAAAATTTGAGTTAACTCCTTGGCAGAAGGAATTTTTTTTAATGGGACAAAATGAGCCATTCGTGTGAAATGATCAACCACAGTTAGAATAGTAGTAAAGCCTTCCTCAGTTTTAGGGAGCTCTACTATGAAATCGAGGGACAATGTGTGCCAGGGTTGAGGTGGAATCGGGAGAGGAAGCAAAAGACCACTGGGAGCTTGATGTTGTGATTTGCTTTGAGAACAAACCACGCAAGTCTCAATGTATGACTTAACATCATTTAACAAAGAGGGCCACCAAAATTTTCTTTTAATTAAATTACTAGTCTTAGCTATTCCTGGATGAGCAGACATTAAAGTATCATGATGCAATTGTATCACCTTTTCTTGGAGTGCTTGTGTGGGTACTAACATCTGTTCATTCATGTATAACAAATCATTTCTGTTTTGTAACAAAGGATATATCTTATGCCATTCCTCATTTGTTTTTTCTTGTATTTTATGTTTAATGTCTTCAGTTACATCCGATACTATCACGCCTACTTTGACACAGCCGGCATACGAGGAAGAAGCATCTGAGAGACAGCCACTGCTGTCAAGACTTTACGAATCGCTCGTGGTGCGAGAAACATGACCACATATACGGCGACTTAGCTGTGAACCTTCATGAAAGAGAAACAACCCTTTGGAGGAAAAGCTTTTTATCCCAATAAAGGCGGAGTAACCACCCCAAAGGAAAGGAACCCTTGGTGGTCCTAACATTACGGCCACATAAGGGCCTCTGTTAAAGCGCTCCTGCTTTGCCCCGTCCTGATGAAGACCGCACTATGAGGATCAAACCTACCCTGTAAACCTGGGGGTCGAAACGTAGACCAGATTACAACCAATCTCCAATCATAGGATTAAATCTACAGAGTAATACGAATCCTATGTATATGTGTATATTGGAACTGCAGATCGAACTACAGACTGTAAAGGGTTTATTTTATTCCACTGTGATTGCTTCTAGTCACAACCACCTTTACCTAGTCCCCACTTTTTTCCTATCACACCCATCCCACTTAACTATTCCCCTATTTCTATCACTTTGAGCGCGACATTCATGTAAATAATTTGCGCAAAATGTTTGGTTTTTCTATATGAAGTTTATGAACGGTGTATTCGATATAAGAATAACACCTACTGGTGTACAGATGTTTCAATGACTTAATTGATTAATGTATCTCCTGTGTCTGTATGTAAAGATACTCCTTGTGTCTAGGTACCTATGGAATTGAACCAGGTACTTGATTTATACTATGCTGAACTTAGGAATAAATAGTGTAAGCACACTGTGGATACAACATTGTCTGGTTTTATATTTTTGATTAATTACTTGCTTAACATTGATTGCTTTCACGAATCGATAGACTCTGACCATTTTTTCTGTAACTGCCTACTTTGAAACAGTGATCAGACAATACTGGTTGAACCTCTTCAAGGGAACAATCTTTCTCTCCCGCAATTCCTATGCGAGATAAATCGTCCGCTTTCAAATTCTCTTTTCCAGGACGATAAGTGATTATGAAATTGTAATCGTTAAAAAATAACGTCCAACGTAACTGCCTAGCTGTCAGGGCTTTTACAGAACGCAGAAATTGTAAATTCCTATGATCTGTATAGATCGTAACTGGGTGCCTAGCACCTAACAAATATTGGCGCCATTCTTCGAAAACTGCTTTTATGGCTAACAATTCCTTGTCGGCGATGGCATAATTCTGCTCGGTAGGTGTGAGTTTTCTTGAATAAAATGCAATAGGATGCATTTGACCAGTTTCTTTATGCCTCTGGGATAGGATACCACCAATGGCAAGTTGAGAAGCATCCGCCTCTACTATGAAGGGTTGGAAAGGATCAGGATGCATCAACACGGGTGCAGTTGTAAATTGTCTCTTGAGAGTTTGAAAGGCCTCCTCAGCTTCCTTATTCCATTCAAATTTTACATTCTTTTTTAACAGTCTAGTTATTGGAGTAATCATCTGGGAAAAGCTACAGATAAACCGTCTGTAAAAATTAGCGAATCCCAGAAAACTTTGAACCTGTTTTACTGAGGAGGGGCTAGACCAGTCCAGTATTGCTTGAATTTTCTTTGGGTCCATCTCAATTCCTTTGGGACTCAAGACGTATCCAAGAAATTCTACTCTTGTGGTGTGAAAGGTACTCTTCTCAAGTTTAATATACAAGGAGTTGTCGAGTAGTTTTCGAAGAATAGCCCTTACTTGTTTTACATGTTCCATGGTATCTTTTGAATAGATGAGAATGTCATCTATATACACAATGCAACAGATATCCAAAAATTCTCTTAATACCTCATTTATAAAAAATTGGAATGCAGCAGGTGCATTACAAAGTCCAAATGGCATGACTTGGTATTCGTACAAACCAAACTTGGTACGAAAGGCTGTTTTCCACTCGTCTCTGCTTCGGACCCGTACCAAGTGGTAAGCACCCCTTAAGTCCAATTTAGTATAAATCGTGGCATCCTTCAACTGATCTAAAAGAGTTGGAATCAAGGGAAGTGGATATCTATTTTTGATGGTAACATTGTTCACAGCTCGGTAGTCAATACAGGTTCGCAACTCTCCCCCCTTTTTAGGAATAAAAAAGAGAGGGGAGGATACAGGAGATTTTGAATGGCGAATGAAACCGTTAGCCAAATATTCGTCTAAATATTCCCTCAAGTGTTCATTTTCTTTCTCAGTGAGAGCATATATTCTACTACACGGTAAAGTAGCTCCCGGCACAAGATCAATTTGACAATCGAAATCTCGATGAGGTGGTAATGTGTTTGCCCTTTTTTTATCAAAAACATCATGAAGATCTGCATATTCCTTAGGAACCCCTTCTAATAACAAAATACTCTTTGAGTTCAAAGGAAAATTGCTACCTTGAACTATTAATTCAGAGTCCAAAGATTGCCAACAGGATTTTTGACAGGTTTCAGAATCGAATAGCACTGTTTTCTCTACCCAATCAATCTTTGGATTGTGTTTCACTAGCCAGGGTATGCCTAGAATTAAGCGAAATTGAGGGGCATCAATTATATCAAAAACAATTCTTTCTTCATGCTTGTTTAAACAAGTCATTAGGAGCGTTTCAGTATGAAATTGAATTAGACCGGATGATAACTCCTTACCATCTACCGCTTTAACAACTTCGGGGTGTTCCTTAGACTCAGTTCCAAATTTCAGGTCTTTTAAGAAACAAGTGTCTATAAAATTGCCTGTAGCTCCTGAGTCAATTAGAGCGTCGACTGTCCAAACCTTTTCCTTTGTTACCAGTGACTGTAAGGACATTTTTATACTGAGGTGATAAGATGTTATCTCAGGGGTAATGGAGGCCAAGCTAGATAACATACTCGACAATCTGACCTCTTGATTTGTCGAGCCAGTTAGTTTTCCGACTGCTGTATTAAGCCTACTTCTGAGCCTTTGTTTTTAGGTTTATTTGGACGAACTGGACATTCCTTAACAAAATGTCCAGGTTTTCCACAGTAAAGACATTGATTTAACTTTCTCCTTTTGTCCTTTTCCTCTTTGCTCAAAGGTCCTTTAATAGTCCCTATTTGCATAGGTTCTCCTAAATCCACCCTAAGTGGAGCCTCAGTCTTTACACTACTGATTCGCTCTTTAAAAGAAAACACCTTAGTATCCGCTTTTCCTTTCTCCCCTCTTCGTTCTGATAACCAATGGTTTAATTTTACCACTAAATCAATAAAGTCCTCTATATCATCTGGTGGATCTAGAATTTGTGTGACCATATCTTTGAGTTCATCCTTTAAACCTTTATAGAATATAGATACTCGCTTACTCTCAGGCCAGCGTGCTTCTATCACCAGTCTATTAAACTGGGATATGTAATGTAAAAGGTCTGAGGATCCCTGTTTCAAGTGTAGAAGTTCGTGGTCGGCAGACTGAACAAATACATGCTTGGCAAACAGTTTTTTCATGGTATTTTTAAAACGTCTAAGGTCATAAAGAATAGGGTCGTCTCGCTCTACTATTGGAAGGGACCATTGAGCTGCGTCACCACCTAAATAGGATAAAATAAAAGCTATCTTGGAAGAATCATCCGGAAAAGCAGTTGCTTTAGCGATAAAATTTAATTGACATTGATTTAAAAAGATAGCAAACTTATTGTTATCCCCATAAAACCTCTCCGGTGGTGCTAAAGGAACGGGAACAGGAGTCACAACTTGTATTTGAGTTGGGACAGTGGAAGGATTTGAGCTGGAGTGCAAGGTTTGAAACCCTGGATGGAAAGTAGCTGGTTTTAACACAGATTTCTGACTGGGGGAGAAGTTCCAAGTACTTGGTCCAGATTGTATACTGTGCTGGATGACAGTAACATCTCTACGAAGGGCAGCATTTTCTTCCTGAATTGCTGTTAGCATATTTGCAATGTCTTGCAAAGAAATTGGATCAGCAGCATCCATAACGTCTGGGCGAAATGATCGTCGTGGGCTTCGTCTTCTGTCAAGGCTGCAAGCACTCTTACCTGTGAGTTGCTTGCAGATGGATTTCGCAGAGACGTTATGGACCTGCTTCCCCAAATTTCTAGGCAACACCCGGTGATTTCTAGAGGAACACCTAGGTAATCGATAGAAAAAGAGGGAGGGAGGCCGGATAATGGACGCTACCGGTTCCTGGGTTGTCGACCTGCGAGGCAACAAAGAAACTCTTGTAACTTTTACTCTTAATTCCTACACACATTAACTGCTTGCATTTCACAATTCTCTGTCCTAGTCCTAAAAACCCCCTTATGGCCTACCTGCGACAGTAAGAGTCTAAGCGTCGCGTCCGTGTTGTCGTCGAGGAAGGATGAGGCGATGTGGATTGTTGATTGGAAGAGTTGGATTCAAGAAGGAGAAGTCAGGTTCTCTTTCCTAAGTAAAAATAAGCATTAATGTATTAGACACTCCCTTCTACTTTCTATTCTTAACACATATACTCTTTCACCTCTTTTGTACCTCACACTTACTTAGTGTACTCAGTAATATCATCCCTCGCCTTCATCACCTAAAATGAAAGAACACTAAACCAAACAATTTTGCAAATCACAATTACACTTCTATTGTCCCAACCTATAAAACACTTTGATAAATTCTCAAAGCTCTTTCTTTCTTTCTAGAATTCGAATCGTGTCCTTAAACAAAAAAGCTTCAAAAGTCTTTGATTAGCAGGTAAGTTCAAGTTGAGTTGCTGCTTGCTTGCGTAGGGCGCCTTGCTTGCATTTAAGAAAGGAATATTTCACTTAGCTTTTGTCTTTCTCCTTTTTGCAGGGATGCGCGAAGATGTGCGTGCTGAATCCGAAGTCCTCCTGTGGCCTGAAGAGTTCCTGGACAGGACCGGAGTTCAGCTTCCCACGGCGGCTTCTGGTAAGTTGTCCTCGAGGGCGCAGCAGAAGACGAAGCATCGAGAAGCTTTGGGTGTGGCTTTTTATAGCTGAGCCACACCCAGAAGAAGACGACGCACCGCGCACCTTTTGACAGCGTGCGTGTGCGTCAAGAGCCTCGCCCGATGGCAGTTCCATGCAAATGCTCCCAACGAGAGCAGTTTTAATGTCTAAAGGACCTCTCTCAGGAAACAAAGGCAGGATTACTCGCTTTAAGCAATTAAATATTTCGAAATGCACAGTTTACATGATTGGTGAAAAACTATGAATTCAAAATACACTGTTGACATGATTGGTGAACGTTCCTTACAGAAAACACACAAACCACCATTAACACCCCTAACACATATGTAAACATTTTACACATACACTTTGGCGTGCTGGGTGCACGGGACAGGGGTGGGTTTCTAGATGGGATGAAAACCCTTCTTGCTGCAGGGCAGGAGGCGGGCGAGTTAGCAAATCATGACAGTCTGGTGTAGGCCTATACTATTGAAGGTATTATTCCAATGCGCAGAGCCTATTGGGATAATAGGAACTACACTACATGGCGCCCAACGTGTTTGGAAAGGGCGATAAAACTAACGTAAGACATTTAGAGTAACTCAGTCGTGCTTTCTCACTCAGACCCCTTTTTCCACATAATACTCCAAAGACGTCTGGAGTGGGTGAAAGGTTATATCCTCCAAAACCTCGCAGGAGGGAACTCCTATGTATGGTTCTTGGTTTAGTCAACGTTGAAGGATACACTGTTCCAAAATATTGTGCATCTAATCTTTGTTTCCATAAGAAACCTGATCTGCAAACAAACAGAATAACCTTCCTGTCTGAAAAATGGTAGAGAGTGATAATGAAAGAGAGGCAGTTAGAATAGCAACTGAACTCGCAGCAGCTGATGCTACCATGCAGGAAGCAGACCAGGATATAAAACTCATCCCGGTCATCAAAAGAAAATCTATAACCATAAAACTTATAGAAAATGGACTGACACCTAGAGGTGGTACAGTCATATTCGTAATTGAGGCACACGAATATCGGCAGACAGAGGTATACTATTCATGGATACATTTTCCAGCAGCAAATCCTATAACAAAGTACTTCCACTATTACAAAATAGAGGAACCTCCTGACATATACACTCCTTTCGAGGAGGTGGAAGTACCACTCAAATTTCAAGAGCATCTGCTCTTATTTGATGGCGCCCTAAAACATAATAATCACATCACCAGGCTCGGTCCTTTAGGAAGACCAGGAGCAACGTGGCCGGTCCTAGCCGGATACACACCACATCCAGACATCGATAGGATGTCTGCAGCAGATCTTCTAACACAGATAAAACAATTAATAAAAGTACATAGACAATTAGTCTAATATGTGATGCGGACTTCAACAATTCAGCCAGCGATTAAAATTCCACAGCTGACCCCTCACCAGGGGAACACAAATAAAATTACACCACAGAACATACAATCCTGCCTAGGTAAAGTACCGGCTAAACGGGAACAAATACCATTCTGGCTGGCACAAAAAATAACCCAAATAGAGGCGGTGTTTCCAGACACCACCCCGTTAGAAAAACACAGGATTCTTACTATCTGTCTTCCAATGGGAATCGCACCACACATTGAGGACTGTGACACTTGGGGTACAGTCTTTGCTTCCATCTACACAAAAACGCACGGTGTTCCATCCATTTCGGTAATACCAGATGTGCTAAAACAAATTCAAGACGGATATGGTCCAGAACCCGCTTTAACTCTTGGTATGAAATTACTGAAAGACTTCAAGCAGGTCTCGGCTATATTATTAGCCAACATAAAGGGAGAAGCAGCAAACGTGGCGATCCGCCAGAGGTTGAAGGAGACAGATATAGCAGACCAACCAGCTGAAATTGCCAGAATCATAGAAAAATCCTATGAGGAACTAGGTAGAGATAGTTTAGGTGGAATACCAGTAAAACCACAACTGATTGAAAGTCCTGAAAAAATATTTTTTAATAATAACTCAACATCACAGAAAAAGAGCTGGGATGGAAACAAACAATCCAATCCTAAAGAAAAGAAATTCCAGTCCAGAGGAAGGTCTCCTAGGCGAAGAGAAAAATCTCCGAACCAAAGACACAGGTCACCCCAAAGTGACCCCTCTGGGAAAAGAAATAACCTTAGAAATAGGGATAATATAAAAAAGCCTGATAGATATCAAGACATTGATACGCGTCCCTCTCAATCTTTTCAGACTTCCTCGCAGAAATCGGAAAGAAGAGGACGATCAGAACAAAGAGAAGAGCACGCCAAGTCCAAAGACAAGGAACCTGCTCAGCTAAAAAAGAAATTACAATTTCCAAAAAAGAAGGTAGCCAGTATCAAGGTAGTTAACAATGCCGAGAATACTGAGGACACAACTGAAAAACGGAGAATGGGCTCAGACAGCGCAGCAGAAGTGAGCATAGCTCGCAAAGTCCTTATGACTCATCTGGAGACAGTGGACACGAATGAATATCTTCAAGTGGAAACTGCAGACACCAGAGTTAGCAAACCTCACAAAATATATGAAATAACATTACGTATAGAGGGGGATAAGACTAGAAAAATAAGGGGACTATTTTGGGATAATCTCTCCAAGGGCTATGACATCCTTCTAGCTGAAAAAGACTGGCCACCAGAGTTTGTCAGGGAGTGCCCTCATGGCGAAGAAATAATTATGCCTGCCTTCTCAAATCATATCCCAATTCATAAAAAATACACACTTGCTGGAAAGTGGGCAGTGGCTCAAGCTCCTGCTTTATATAAAAATCACGTAGGATGGGATGAGGACTCTCCTCCTCACAAAATCCAGTTAAAATCACAACCTACTGTACAGAGACAGTACCCAATTAAGCAAGAAGCTAAAAAACAGGTAAAAGAAATCCTAGATCAGCTAGAATACCAGGGGGTGATTGAAACTTGCACCTCACAAATGAACAACCCTTTGTTTCCGGTCTCCAAACCAGACAATTCATATCGTCTAGTTTTGGATTACCGACACCTTAACTCATGTTGCAAAACTTTTGCAGTGCAAAATTCGCATAGTGCTGCACTAATGAATAACATAGTGCGCAAAAAATACAAAACAACATTAGACATCTCTAATGGATTCTTTTGTCAAAACATAGCACCAGAGAGCAGATATTTGTCTGCGTTCTCAATAAATGGCACTCAAAAACAATTCTGTCAGTTAGCCCAGGGGTACAAGCAAACAGCCCGGGAGTATTCTCAGCGAGAGTAACAGAATTACTACAAATATATGATGATGAAGCATTATATTATGTCGACGACATTTACTTAACAGATGATGACTTGGATACTCACTTGAAGAGAGTTAACACCATAATACTTGGGTTCGCAGCAGAGGGTTACAAATTCAACTTTAAAAAATCTAGAATTGCCCATCTGAAAGTCCTGTTCTTAGGATATGAATTATCAAGTGAAGGCAAAAGCCTGGCTGACAATTTCCTAGAGAAATGTGCCGTACTCCAAGCACCTAGAACACTAAAAAACCTACAGTCAATTCTAGGCTTCCTAAATTTCGGAAGAACATACATTGCAAATTACGCAGAAAGGGTCAAACCCCTTTATGACCTAATAAAACCTGATTTAAAAAGAACTAATTGGACTCAAATACACACAGAAATTTTGAGATCCTTACAAACAGACATGCTAATTAAAACAAAATTAGAAACACGTGATAACACACGCAATCTTGTGATTCGAGTCATCCCAGGAAGATGTGGATTCACATACCTGACCTCTAATGAGGGAGAAAAGGTACCAATTGCATTCAAATCACACTTGTACACAGAAGCTGAACAGAAATTCAGCATTAAAGAAAAAATTGTTCTTACAGTTCAAACCGCGATAGCTAGAGAAAAAGATCAAGCGGACGGTAGACACATCACAGTCAGAACAGCTGAATCAGCCTTTGAGGCATTAACAACACCAGGTAATTTACCAACAACAACATTGAATCCGGAATGGATACAATGGGTGAATTCAATCACAACGGACAAAGTATACTACTACTTTGACCCAGAACTAGAAGAGTTAAAAAATCTAGAATATGTAAAAACATTCCCTCTGCCGATCGACATTCTGCCTTTACGACATTACGCCTGTGTAATTTATACAGACGGACGTGCTCAACCCCCCGTTTGGGGAGAACAAGCATACAACCCCACATGTGGGATTACAAAAGAAGTGTGGCGCGGAGGTAAACTAAAACCTCTATTAACAAAAACACACTCAGTAGAAACTAATTCAGAACAACAGACTGAAGTAATAGCATTGAAAATGGCGCTAGATAATGCGGATCGCGAATTCCCGACACTTATAGTGTCAGATTCATATTACTGCGTCAAATCATATAACAACGATTTGCAGACATGGATTCAAAACGGTTACAAAGATGACACAGATGCACCAATAAAGCAGAAACTGCTCTGGGAACAAATAGCTCTTTTACAAAAAGAACTACCAAAGACTCACGTGACACATTCACTGAGTCATCAGCGTGATGGCGTTCACGTTGCAGGGAATTCATTGGCTGAAACAGCCACAGCGGCAGCCACTAAATCGGCTCCCGTAGTTCGAAAAAAGCGTACATTAAAATACATTGACGGTGAAACAGTACTGGCGGTGAAAACGTCATCAAAAGGCGACTGCTCAGCGCTACCGATCAACTATCCACTCAATTATACATACATAATCGATGAAAACTCCGTCCCTTTTGCTCGAATCCCTGGAGTGGGGGATAGAGTGATTCCAAACATGTACAGGAGAAACTTGTTAATCGCAGACGCACACATGGGCGAGGGTCTCAGACACCTCAAACTAAAATATTCTCTGGAAGAATTACAATCACGGTACTGGTGGCCAGGCATGAGTCTGCATCACACCATGTTTGTGAAAAACTGCCCAAACTGCAACAGAAATCGCAGTGGGGAGAGAAACAGTGTAATATCTCGTCGTTTCACTCCAGAAAAAATCAAGAGTAAAAAGCAAGGCTTGCGATTAACATATACAGGCTAGTTTCCACTTATAATGTAGATCACCAGCACTCGGCTGACGTCTGGACTGTTATACAAGATTTGCGAGTCTAAATGGCATATACGCTAAGAGCATGCTACGTTTGACCATTGTTTTCACTCTAGCCCTCCAGCCTGAGGGGAAACATGGCCAAATGAGCATAGCACAGCGGGAATCTTCTCACTTCCTTCCTGAGGGATACGGGATGGTGTAAAGAAAAAACCAAGGCATAAAGCAATCTATAACGGAAAGGATATTAGGTTCGGGAGCTGGGTGGGTCAAACATCTAATAAGTGTCCAACGTAGTCTAAATAACTTGCCAAGAAATTCTCTGAAGGGATTCAGTCCGTACGAATTATTATTTGGAACTAGGATGTTGATCTCTGACCTTGATAGTCAGACTTCAGTGGTGAAAGAAAAAAGCTTTGATATCAAAGACCGTTTGGCTATTTTGCAGGACTTAAACAAAACAAGAAAAGACCTGAGCAACATAAAGTTGAAACAGCAGCCAACAACCACTGAAGAACCACCACCTGTCCCAGCAAGACCTGTCTGGATTCCAAAAGTCGGGGATCTAGTCAGAGAAAAGATCGCGGTAAAGAAGGAATTTGGGCCTTCTTACAGAAAAGCAGTTCCTGTCTTGTCTGTCAACGGGACAAGATCAGTTGTACTACCGCCACTTGCTGGTAAAAAGGAGAACCGAGTTGTATCCATCGACCTGGTAAAACCACAATCATGTGGCCGATAACAAACAGTAGGCCAAGTGGACTCCCAATAAGTAGCAGAACACCAAGGTTTGCTACCAGTACAGAGGTCCTAACTAAGAGGCTCATTACATTCGAAACGCCTACAGAAGAACAACAAGGACTATGCAACAATGCAATGGAACTTAGACCTCTGAAAACCCAAATAAAAACATTTAGCAGAGACACACCAATCTACAATGAAGTACCAAGTGCAAATGCAAGAAACAGTAATCCTGAACCAATTGGAACAATTGACAGAACTGCATCCGGCTACTTCATAAACTTCGATGATTCCTCTGAAGGTTTCACTGAATCAAAGACACAGCCATCATCAAAAACCTTTAAAGATAAAGCTAAAGAACTTTTGAAACAACTGAAAGAAACATATCTAATTTCTCCATGGATTGAATTTTGGGTGGGTTTTGGTGCATTTATCCTCATACTTTGGCTCATCATGGTACTAACTTTGGGACGCTTCATTGAGGGAAAATATGCTAAAATGGACACAGCAAGTCAGAAAATCAACTTGATCCTCAAACCACACACATCTTCACACGTCGAGAAAAGAGAACTTTCTTCAGCCAACTTCACAGCCAATCCTATACCGGGCGGGGTAGCATGGGACAACACTGACTACGAAATATATGGTCCGGTTGAAATCCTGAAATATCCACACCAAATTAAGATCTCATTGAGTGACTTTGTAAAACCAAACTCATTTGCTGATGATTGGGACTTCGAAAGCATTAATAATATGATGTCTGACTTAGTAATGTCTGCTAAATTTACCAAACATGATTATTTGCAGGGTTCTACAAATTATGATAGTATGTATTGCTACAACCACTATGGTAACCATTTTCTACATAAATCTGCACAACCTAGAAATGTTTTAAATTATAATCAATGGGAACATTGTGCAACCCCTCCAAAAGGAAGCTCTAGAACCTTATACGACAAATATTCATACTTTTCAGGTTTTAACATAAGTAATGCTGAAACATTTTATTTCAAATTGTCAAACAAGACAGGGATGAAGACCATGATAACAAACACGAAATTGATATATTCAGACTCATTCTTTGAAAAAATGAATACTTTTGGTTTTGATTATTGGGACAAAAATGTTGAATTGAAAAGTGTTTGGGGTACAAAAGAATGGCAAGTACAGGGTATAGAATCTTTGTTTAGAGCCTGCATGATCCCAGAACAAATTATATTTTTAAATGACACTGTTCAACAAACCACCTGTCTTGGCCTAGCCAAAATCAAAGATTTAAATAAACCGTCTATTCCAAAGCCAACAATGAACAGCAATAGCTCTACAGATGAGGAGATAGACGTAAACCATATATTAAATCAAAACAGAACACATCCAGATTGGAAAAAGTGGTTGATCTGGCCCACAGATACTAATAACTGTCAAGACAGATTCCTGAATAAAACACAGGGGTTCAAAATGACCAGGCCAGACCCTAGATATCCTCAAAGACAACACCCAGGGATAATAACCACCTATAGTGTGGGCAAATTATGCCTTCAATGGCTGCAAACTTCCACACTACCAGAAATTAAGCAACACCTATCTTTACTTACTGATGGTGCTGACTTGCGTGATTTCATTATGGGACCACGCAAACAGCGTCAAAAACGTTTCATAGCAGCCTCTGTATATGCAGCATATAACGAGGCCTGGAAGGTTACTCAAATTGAAACAGCAGAGAGAATACGGGAAATTGACCGTATTAATTTGGAAAAATCACTTTCTGTAGTGGACAATGGGTTAATGACTCTGTCCTCCAGAATTTTTTCTTTGGACAGCATTGTGTCTTCAGCAATCGACATATTATCGCAGGACTTACTGTTGCTACAACACGGTCAGTCTCAATTGCGTTCTATTGTACAGCTTGGCTGGACGTTACAAAATCTGCGTTCAGGCTATGTGCCTTGGCGTTTAATCAACACAACGTCACTATTCCAAATCTTTAACCTTACTGATAGACAAATCAGTATGGCACAAAAGGGAGCTGATTATACAATCCTGAGCATTGAGAAACTTGAGAGATTACCAGTGACAATGTCAGAACGACCTGTCAGTGAATGGATAATACATGGGATAATAAATATTCCAATATCAATCTTCAGGTTTCAATACTGCCAAAAATATATACAGGCTGGCATGTACGAGAAATTGGGAAAGGGGTACATTAAAACAACATGGGACCTGCCCTATTCACATGCATGTGTCAGTAATAAAGGACAGAAAGTGTTTCTTAGTGGCAATAATTGCGCGATGTCACTAAGCGGCACACTTCTGTGTAACGGAATTAGTTTACATGGAGCCTGTGAAGGGAACTCAAATAACCTTTCATGTCACCAGCTAGGCGCACCTGCAACAGAGATAGAACCATTCTTTCAAAGACTCTATAATGGGAGTTACATCCTAATTGTAGACCGCAGATGTTGTAGTCTTATGCCCGGGACTTCTTATCTCGTAACTACGACTGCGAAGGTCAAGTGCTGTGGACACTCACTGTTCCCCAGCTCCTTTCCAGACAGGGAGGCAAGGGCATGGCCCAACTTGAAAATTACTTCTATTCGAATAGATACTTTAAGCAGAATGAAAACAGTGCTTCTTCAGACGCCGACAGGGCTCACGTCATCAAAAGAAACGTATGATCTCCAAGTCGCAAGGACGACTGCAGAGATACATTCTTTGTTATCAACTAATTCCCCCATACATTTCGCAGAAATCCTGAATGAAATCTTAAATATTTCTGATACCAGTGGGGTCTCACAGGTATTTAAGACAGTATTTTCGATGGCATTAACACCATTCAAAGCCATACCGGGTATTTTTCCAGATTTCGTCCATTCGATTTTTGGCGGACTTCCCCTCATTTTAGGACTGATTGCAGGAATCCTATTCCTAGTCCTTATATTTCGTTATGGCAAACCATGTCACAGACAAAACACCTGCGACAAGGGAAGAAACAATCCTAGCCATTGGATACCGGGACCGGATATCAAAAATCCTGGGCCTATCCCGGCTTAGAGACCTGAACATGACTTGGTTTCTATCATTTCGACCAATGTGGCAACGATGTGTTTTACCTGTATTAAGGTGCCTGCTATGCGGAGAAGAATGCGTGTTAGACACCTGTCTGACGCTACAATCGGATGCGCCAATGGATGCAGAAACATTGTTGAGTCCAATCAAGGCTCACGCTTTGTGCTGCCCTCAACGGCTACCAATCCTGATGACGGCATTCGTGGAAGCTTCACCACTACGATTAAGGGGTAGTGAAGTACAAGATGAAAGCAGCATCGATCAGGTACGACCTTCGGTCAGCAATCCAAATCAGAATGTCAATGGAGACAATCATGCGCACGAATGCATGGTTACACCTATTTCCGAGTTAGTGGAACTCTCCCAGGAAGCTGTTGACAACTTTTTCGAAACCCTAAATGATATGATGTTCTCACCAGAGCAGAAATAGAGACTTTTGAACAAACTCGTACACGGCGTTCCCTGAATTTGGCCTTCAACTTTAATAATAGAGTCACATGAACAATTTTCCCTCCAGTTCACGGACAGCAACTTTTTCAGCAGCCCCATAATATTTTTGCATATTTTTCGGGACACTTATCTTCTGCTTAAAGTAAGAAACTATTCTTAGAGAACTAAAATTTCTATTTTTTGGATACTTTATTGACATTAGCTGCCCGCTGGGAAGTTCATTATTATTATATTCTGTGATGGAATGGTCTCGAACTTTTTTTCTGTATTTAGAGCCATTTCATGTGTAAATTTTCATATACAAAATAGCATCAATGTATACAAATGCGTGATTACTTTTGCATTATTCTACAGCTTGAGTGCATACTATACATATGACTGCATTTTTTCCGTATATTTGATAATTTCAAAATGCATTTATGTATTTTGGGGTGGTAAGGTATACACAATACTCTACAGTATGTTGTACTATGCATAGATTAGTAAATATGACCATAGTTAGCGTGGAGTGGGTGTGATGTATTCCTATAGGTTCTGGATCAATCCCCCTATTCCTGACCCTATTCTGGTTGACAAACCAACAAGTTAACTAGCAGTCAGCCCATGAGGCAGCAAACCCCCATGATGCAGATACCGTTATCTGACGAAGCCACATTACGGCACAGGAACGTGTTATCTGATTAAGTCATAACGCTTGCGATCTAATTAGACAAGCGATATTCCTCCAGCCCCTGATAAGGCATACGGAGTTCTCTAAACAAATCAAACCTATGACAACCTGGGAAAAACCCTGCGGCCATTGTTTTGATTTCACCGAGAACTTCAGCAAAAGAATGTGCTAACGACCTGGTCGTATGACATCCTTATTGACGTATCTATGTCCATCCTTACGTCAATCTCGGCACCTTAAAGGTATAAATATTACCGATATTGCCCTATGCAAACACACGCGGTGGTGACGAGACGGAGCAGCCATACTTGCCGAAGCCCAGAGCAGAGCAGACCCCGCTGGCGCAGCCCCGCCTTCCTGACGCGCTGAGAACGAAACGCGCTGCTTTCTCCTGCCGAGAAATCCAGCACCGGCGTTTCCGAGCAGCCCTCGCAGGCAGCTTGGAATATCGAGACCAGAGAGAGAGATACCATCCCTCATTCATCCTAACTTCCAGGTACAGAACTGAATAACCCCTCACAGAGAATTCTTTAGTCAGTCACTTGGCAAAAACAAACTTAACTTAAACTGTAACTTTCTATTCCCGCCCACGTATTAGGCTTAGGTCAGGTACACGGGGTAGGCGTATTTAGAAACACCAGTTGAGTACGTTTAGTCAAATGTATACGTGTATGTAATATATTTTATTCATTTTAAACCTTCATATGGCTTAGAAACCATATCAATGTTTTTACAGTATTATTTTATACTTCTGCTTTTAATGTATGCACTTTACTTAACTATAAGTATTGCAATAATATCGATCCATTTCTCTTGTACGAGAAAAGAGACTGATCAATAAATAACATCTTTTATTGAACACGCCCGTCTCTTCCTTTTCTCTACAATCTGATGAGACTAAGAATGCACGTACTGACTGAGTAAAATAAATTGCCTTTTGTTCACACGACTCTCGAGATACACTCTTGATTAGGGGAGAGCAAAGTTGTCATGTTCTATGGTTGTCAGAAACTAAATCCCTTCTTGTCTAATCAGGGAAGTTAATTCCTTCCTGAACATTCGAGAAAGTTTCTAGTGAACTCTGAGCTAAGCTGGCAAACCCAAAACTTTAAGTCTAATATCGACAGTAGTAGACCTAGTTAACGTCTGGTCTAGGCCTATACTATTGAAGGTATTATTCCAATGCGCAGAGCCTATTGGGATAATAGGAACTACACTACAAAACATTTGTGAAATTATAGGTATGATGAGTACACAGGTAACATACAAATCATTAATGCAGACATCTAAATTAACATTACACCAAAAGTATAATCTGTGCAGCCGCAAGGTGAAATATTGAAAATGTAGTGATATCAAAATGTCTGACAGTGGGTTTGCTGAACTCTATGAAGTGAATAGTGTCTCCCTCTTTAGTTGTAAGCGGCTACTCTGCACACAGTAGAAGTGCGAGCAAAGTCACATATGGAGTACTAGGACCCTCTCCCGTCTCCCAGTGATAAGATTCAGCTAGGTGTGAGTGAGACTTCAGAACAGACCTCTAAATGTGTGAGTGTCACTCATGATGAGTGAGACTTGAAGGCTCTGATGTGTGCATGTCGCATCTGATGTCACTGCCTAGGCAACAAATGCAACTTGCATGCTTGTTTCCGGTTCAGGGAAGACATGGCTTGGCAGTTCGGGCTGGACTGTTCCCATGAGGCACAGGGTCAGACTGATTTGCATATAGCCATGTCTGAACTGGGGTGGCTGAGTGCACATGCAAATGCCACTTGCCTGACGGTGCTACGAAGCCCTCCTTCAACCGCACATTGATGGTGCGAGGACGAGGAGTGACTCATGCTAGGAGAGAGGGTTACCACCTGACCAGTCTTTTATAGGAATGGCATGGTCAGTATTTTCTTGTCCGGACCACTACAAAAGTAGGAAGATTACTTAAAGCTGGCATTTTTCCTCTAATCAGTGCAAACTTATAATATCAAATATAATCAGGAATCACTTTAAAATGTGATCTAGAGCTGCCTTAATGAATCCTGACTGAGAGTTAAAGTAAATAAAGACAACAAAGCCATGTTAAAAATGAATACAAACACTTTTATTCAAAGTCTTATTGAAAAATAATATCCGGGCCTATGCAAATTCTTAAAACATGACCAAAAGGCAGGTGGTACCTCTAATAAGAGCCTGTATGAAGGAGTCTGACATTAGTTAGTGATGGAATACCATCTCGGTCACTCACTGCCATGACACCATCCACTGAGGGAGAAATCTGTGAGAGTCAAACCTGATTGTTCTGTCTCATGAATGTATTGAGACTGCAATTTACTTTATTTTGTTTTATAAGTGAAACTGTGGGGGGAGTGAGGGGGTAAAAAATGCAGAGAAATGCAAAACTCAGTTTGGGGCAAATCGTTGGAAAGTTGTTTGAATACACACAGCCCTATCAAATATAAAGAATTACCCACAGAAACAGAAAAAATAGAAAAACAGAAAAAAGTTGACTAGTTTAATTCTAGCAGTTTTCTTACATTTTTATGTATTTAATGAAAGTCAGGCTGTCATTTCCAATTCACTCTTGAGACTGGAGGCGGCGGTTCCGTCAGAGGCCACCAGAGGGCGCTCATCGCCTGCTGATGAAACCCTCCAAGATGCACATTGGATGAAAGAGAGAACGGTTTCCTCTTCTGGGTCAGCGGCGGCAGAGACAACACCAGCAGCTGCAGTGACATCACTTACGGCCTCTCCTGGTGTTTGCAGCCTGCAGCAGAGGAGGAAGGAGCCCTGTCTGTCTGTGCAGTTACCTTCAACTGCAGACCCCCCTCAAACTCCAGATTTACCACCCCCAGACCTCAGACCTGCCGCCCCCCTCCCCCCAGCCCTAGGAGGAGGAGAGAGCCTGGACATGTCTGCACAGGTCTCCGCTCAGGTAGGAGATTGTCATCACCTTCTGCTGTGTTTGTAGAAATAGACTGAATAATTCTGGATGGAATCTCTGCAAGAGCCGGGCTGAGCTGGGCTCTTCTATCCGGGGCCCCTGTGGTTGAGCTGGGCTCTTCTATCCGGGGGCCCTGGGGGCTGTGCTGGGCTCTTCTATCCGGGGGCCCTGAGGCTGATGTAAGAAACTCTTACTGGGCTCTTCTATCCAGGTGTCCTGGGACTGAGCTGGGCTATTCTATCCGGGGGCCCTGGGGCTGAGCTGGGCTCTTCTATCTAGGGGCCTCTGGGGCTGAGCTGGGCTCTTCTATCTGGGGGCCTCTGGGGCTGAGCTGGGCTCTTATATCTGGGGCCCCTGGGACTGAGCACGGCTCTTCTATCCGGGTGCCCTGGGGCTGAGCTGGGCTCTTCTATCCGGGGGCCCTTGGGGCTGAGCTGGGCTCTTCTATTCGGGGGCCCTGGGGCTGAGCTGGGCTCTTCTATCTTGGGGCCCTGGGGGCTTTGCTGGGCTCTTCTATCCAAGGGTCCTGAGGCTGAGCTGGGCTCTTCTATCCAGGACCCCTGGGGCCTAGTTGGGCTCTTCTATCCAGGACCCCTGGGGCTGAGCTGGGCTATTCTATCTGGGGTCCCCAGGGACAGAGCTGGGCTCCTCTATCCAGGGGCCCTTGGGGCTGAGCTGGGCTCTTCTATCCGGGGGCCCCTGGGGCTGAGCTGGGCTCTTCTATCCGGGGGCCTCTGGGGCTGAGCTGGGCTCTTCTATCTGGGGGCCCCTTGGGAGGAGCTGGGCTCTTCTATCCAGGGGCCCTTGGGGCTGAGCTGGGCTCTTCAATCCAGGACCCCTGGGGCTGAGCTGGGCTCTTCTATCCAGGGCCCCTGGGGCTGAGCAGGGCTCTTCTATCCAGGGGCCCTGGGGCTGAGCTGGTCTCTTCTATTAAGGGGGCCCATGGGGATGAGCTGGGCTCTTCTATCCGGGACCCCTGGGGCTGAGCTGGGGTCATCTATCCAGGGCCCTGGGGCTGAGCTGGGCTCTTCTATCTGGGGCTTAGCTGGGCTCTTCTATTTGGGGCCCCTGGGACTGAGCTGGGCTCTTCTATCCGGGGTCCCCTAGGGCTGCGCTTGGTTCTTCTATCTGGGGGCCCCTGGGGCTGAGCTGGGCCCTTCTATCCGGGGGCCCCTGGGGCTGAACTGGACTCTTCTATCCGGGAGCCTATGGGGGCTGACCTAGGCTCTTCAATCCGGGGTCCCTGGGGCTGAGCTGGGCTCTTTTATCAGGGGCCCCTGAGGCTGAGCTGGGCTCCTCTATCCGGGGGCCCGGGGCCAAACTGGGCTCTTCTATCCAGGGCCCTGGGGCTGAGCTGGGCTCTTCTATATGGGGCCTCTGGGGGGCTGAGCTGGGCTCTTCTATCTGGGGCCCCTGGGGCTGAGCTGGGCTCTTCTATCCAGGGCCCCTGGGGCTGAGCTGAGCTCTTCTAACCAGGGCCTCTGGGGGGCTGAGCTGGGCTCTTCTATCTGGGGCCCCTGGGGCTGAGCTGGGCTTTTCTATCCAGGGGCCTCTGGGGCTGAGCTGGGCTCTTCTATCCAGGGGCCCCTGGGGCTGAGCTGGGCTCTTCAATCCGGGGTCCCTGGGGCTGAGCTGGGCTCTTCTATCCGGGCAGCCCTGGGGCTGAGCTGGGCTCTTCTATCCGGGGCCCCTGGGGCTGAGCTGGGCTCTTCAATCCGGGGTCCCTGGGGCTGAGCTGGGCTCTTCTATCCGGGGGCCCTGGGGCTGAGCTGGGCTCTTCTATCTGGGGCCCCTGGGGCTGAGCTTGGCTCTTCTATCTGTGGCACCTAGGGCTGAGCTGGGCTCTTCTATCCGGGCACCCTGGAGCTGAGCTGGGCTTGTCTATCCGGGGGGCTCCGAGGCTGAGCTGGGCTCTTCTATCCAGGGGCCCCTGGGGCTGAGCTGGGCTCTTCAATCCGGGGTCCCTGGGGCTGAGCTGGGCTCTTCTATCCGGGGGCCCTGGAGCTGAGCTGGGCTCTTTTATCCGGGCCCCTGGGGCTGAGCTGGGCTCGTCTATCCGGGGGCCCTGGGGGGCTTTCCTTTGGGCCCTGGTGGTGTTTGTGGGCATCATGTGTGTTAAAGAAGGGGATCTGTGCGCTGCATCTTACTGCACTGTGAGGGATCTGTGCACTGTGGTGCATCTTGCTGCACTGTGAGGGATCTGTGCACTGTGGTGCATCTTGCTGCACTGTGAGGGATCTGTGCACTGTGGTGCATTCTTACTGCACTGTGAGGAATCTGTGCACTGTGGTGCATCTTGCTGCACTGTGAGGGATCTGTGCACTGTGGTGCATCTTGCTGCACTGTGAGGGATCTGTGCACTGTGGTGCATTCTTACTGCATTGTGAGGAATCTGTGGACTGTTCACTCATTGTCATGACACCATCCACTGAGGGAGAAATCAGTGACAGTCAAATCTGATTGTTCTGTCTTATGAAGTTATTGAGACTGTAATCTACTTGTTCGTTTATTTTATAAGTGAACCTTTGAAGGTAGTGAGTGGGTTTACCACCCCCAGACCCCAGACCTCCCCCCCACCCCCCAGCTCTAGGAGGAGGAGAGAGCCTGGAGATGTCTGCTCAGGTCTCTGCTCAAGTAGGAGATTGTCGGCACCTTCTGCTGTGTTTGTAGAAATAGACTGAATAATCCTGGAGGGAATCTCTGCAGGAGCCGGGCTGAGCTGGGTTCTTCTATCCGGGGGGGGCCCTGGGGCTGAGCTGGGCTCTTCTATCCGGGGCCCCTGTGGCTGAGCTGGGCTCTTCTATCTGGGGGCCATGGGGCTGAACTGGGCTCTTCTATCCGGGGGCCCCTGGGGCTGAGCTGGGCTCTTCTATCCGGGGCCCCTGTGGCTGAGCTGGGCTTTTCTATCCGGGACCCCTGTGGCTGAGCTGGGCTCTTCTATCCGGGGGCCCTGGGGCTGAGCTGGACTCTTCTATCCGGGGCCCCTGGGGCTGAGCTGGGCTCTTCTATCCGGTGGCCCCTGAGGCTGAGCTTGGCTTTTCTATCTGGGGGCCCCTGGGGCTGAGCTGGCCTCTTCTATCTGGGGGCCCTGATGCTGAGCTGGGCCCTTCTATCCGGGGGCCTCAGGGGCTGAGCTGGGTTTTTCAATGTGGGGCCCCTGGGGCTGAGCGGGGCTCTTTTATCCGGGGCCCCTGGGGCTGAGCTGGGCTTTTCAATCCAGGGGCCCTGGGCTGAGCTGGGCTCCTCTATCCGGGGGCCCTGGGGCCGAACTGGGCTCTTCTATCCGGGGCCCCTGGGGCTGAGTTGGGCTCTTCTATCCGAGTGCCTCTGGGGCTGAGCTGGCTATTGTATCCGGGGGCCCTGGGGATTAGCTGGGCTCTTCTATCTGGGGGCCCTGGGGGGCTTTCCTTCCTGCCCTGGGGGTGTTTGTGGGCATCATTTGTGTTGAAGAGGGTATCTGTGCACTGCATCCTACTGCACTATGAATAATCTGTGCACACTGCACTGCATCTGACGGCACTATTAGAGGTCTTTGCACTGAATCTTACTGCACTGTGAGGAATCTGTGCATGCTGCTCTGCATACTACTGCACTATGAGAGGTCTGTGCACTGTATCTTACTGCACTTTGAGGAATCTGTGCACTGTGGCGCATCTTACTGCACTGTGAGGGATCTGTTTGCACTCCACTGTAACTGACTGCACTATGAGTAATCTCTGCACAACATCCCTCTGCACAATGGAAATCACTGCATGCTGCACTGCATTTTACTGCATGAGGAATATGTGCTGCTGCACTGCATCTTTACAACACTGTGAAGAATCTTTGCACTCTACACTGCATCTTACTGTAATGAGAGAAATCTGTCCACGCCGCCCTGCATCATACAACACTGTGAGAAATCTCTGCACTGTATATACTGCACTATGAGCAGTCTGTACATGCTGCACTGCATCTTACTGCACTATGAATTATCTATGCACACTGCATTGTTTCTTAGTGTACTGTGAGGATTATATGCGCACTGCCCTGCATCTTACTACACTGTGAGAAATATGTGCACACTGAATCTCACTACTATAAGAAAGCTGTGCACACGTCACTGCATCTTACAGCACTATGAGGAAATTGTGCACACTGTACTGCATTTTACAGCACTATGAGAAGTCTGTGCCACTGCACTGTGAGAAATCTGTGCACACTGCACTGCATTGTACTGCAATGAGTAATCTATGCACACTGCACTGCAGTTTAGTGTTGTATGAGAAATCTGTGCACAATGTGCTGCGTCTTATTCCACTCTGAGAAATCTGTTCACACTGCATTGTAACGTAGTACACTCTGAGTAACCTGTGAACGCTTCACCGCCTCTTACTGCACTATGAGGAATCTGTGCACACCACAGTGCACCTTACAGCACTATGAGGAATTCGGAGTACTGCATTGCTATTTACTGTACTGTGAGAAATCTGTGCACACTGCACTGCATCTGACTGCATTATGAGGAGTCTGTGCAGTGCACTGCATCTTATTGTACTATGACAAGTCTATGTCAGTGTACTGCTGTAGTGTAGGTCCTATATTCCCAATAGGCTCTGTGCATTGGAATAATATATCCTGCAGCTTAGACGTAGGACTGAGGTCGACTAGGTCTCTACCGAATATACTAAACTTAATTGTGTGTGCCAGCTAGCTCAGAGGTCACTAGAAACTTTCTCGAAAGTACAAGAAGGGATTAGTCTCTGACAACCATATAACATGACAACTTTGTTTCCCAAAAATAAGAAATCAATCTTCAGAGTCGCGGAAACAGTAGATAACTATTTTACTCAGTCAATCGTGCATGCTTCGTTTCACCAGAGTTGCAGAGATATTAGAGAGACGGACGTTTTCAATAAAAGGTATTTATTGAACAGTCTTCTATCTCAAGTATGAGAAATGTACTGCTACAATAGTAATGCTGGGTATAAAGTACAGGGCATATAATACGAACAGTATTATAAAGTAGTACTGTAAAAGTATGATATGGTTTCTTAAGCCATAAGTTGCCTAAAATATATAAAATACATACAGTGATAAAAGAATGGCTAAAAGTACTCAACTGGTGCTTCTAAAATACGCCTACCCCGGTGTACTTGACCTAAGCCTAGCACGAGGGAAGGAATAAGTTTTTAGGAGTAATTTTAAGTTTAGTATTCTTTGCCTGGAATCTGCAAGAGTCTAATCAAGAATTCTCTAAGGGTCTAATCAGCTCCGTACCTTGTTTTAGAATGAATGAGGTCCTGTATCTCTCTCTCAGGACTCGATCTCCCAGATACCCACAAGGGTAAGCTGGAAACACTGGAGCTGGATTTCTCGGCAAGAGAAGAAACAGCGTCTCTCAGTGCGTCTGTTGGAGGGTCTGCTTCTTTCGGCACTTGCTGCTGCAGGGTGTCGGGCAAGTAGTTAGTCGATCTGCTCCAAAACCACTGTGTGTTAGTTTGGGCAAATGTAGGCATATTTATACCATGAAGGTGCCGAGTTTGACGCATGACTGGACTTAATAACGTCACTCAAAGGTTCAATTCCTAGAAAACTCCAGGATTTCTTGCATAACTTAATATTCAACCAGGGGGATGTTCCTAGCTGCTGAAGGCGGGTTTTTCCAAGAAATCCTTGTGAATTCTTGGAACTTAGTGGAAGTAGCCTTGCCGTATTTGGGCTGTAAGGTTTAGGCCAAATATGGTAATGATTTCTATGCCTATATAAGGATAGGGTAAAGTATACCTATATAAGGGCATGAATCGGAAAATTACACTAGGTTCCTAGATTCGTTTACAACACTGCACTGTATCTAACTGTACTGTGTGAAATCTGTGCACACTGCACTGCACCTTGCTGCACTATAAGGAATCAGTGACACTGCACTTCGTCTTACCCCACTATGAGAAATCACTGAAGAGGGTGGACTGAGCTGGCTTCTTCTGCCAGTGGACCTCTGGGAGGGTGAAGGGTCTTTCCTTCTGGCCCTGGGGACTTTTGTGGTCATTACGTGTTTTGAAGGGTGAATTTATGCACACTGCACTGCATCTTACTGCACTATGAGAAACCTGTGCACACTGCCCTGCATATTACTGCACTATAAGAAACCTGTCACACTGCACTGCATCTTACTGCACTATGAGAAACCTGTCACACTGCACTGCATCAAACTCCACTATGAGAAATCTGTGCACACTGCCCTGCATCTTACTGCACTATAAGAAACCTGTCACACTACACTGCATCTTACTGCACTATGAGAAACCTGTCACACTGCACTGCATCATACTCCACTATGAGAAATCTGTGCACACTGCACTGCATCGTACTGCACTATGAGAAACCTGACACACTGCACTGCATCATACTCCACTATGAGAAATCTGTGCACACTGCACTGCATCTTACTGCACTATGAGAAATCTGTGCACGCTGCCCTGCATCGTACTGCACTGTGTGGAATCAGTGCATGCTGCACGGCTATTTGCACTATGAGCGATCTGTGCTTGCTACCATGCATTGTACTGCACTATGAGTAGTCTGTGCCCCCTGCACTGTGAGAAATCGGTGCACATTGCTCTGCTTTTTACTGCACTTTGAAGAGGATGTCTGTGAAACGGCACTACTTTTTACTACTTTGTGAGAAATTTGTGCTCAGCTTACTAATAATCTCTGTCAGCCGACAAAATCTGTACATTGCATTGCTTTTCCCTGCTCTGTGAGGGCTGTTGACAGGAAAGCTAATGTCCACACACTGCACTGCTTTTTATTACACTGTGAGGGGGTTTGAAATAAAAGAGGAAATCTGTCCAGACTCCTCTGCCTTTGACTATTCTGTGCAGGGTGTTTAGAGCCCATCTGTGGTCTGCAAACGGAATCACTACAGTCTGAGGGGCGTTTAAAAAAGAGAAAATCTGGGCACGCTGCACCGCTCTTTACTCTTCACTGGAAAAAGCTGTCCATACTGCACCTCCTTCTGCTACACTTAGGGGCACACAGCGCAGCTCAGCAAGTCACCTAGCTGCACTGCGTGATAGTGAAAGGGCAGGAATGTGCTGTATCTATCTGCGTGAGTGGATTTGTGAGTGGCTCTTTGAATGAGTCACTGGTTGTGTGAGTACTGGTAAGGGTCTGTGAATGGGTATGTGAGGGGTTATGTGGGGTTGGGATTGGGTGTATGAGAGGTCCTATGGGGTAGGAGTGGGTGTGTGTCTGTCTGTATGTTATTGCGAGTGGTTGTATTGGTGAGTGAATGGGAGCATGAGTGGCTGTATGGATGACTTAGTGGGTATGTAAGTGGCTGTATGAGTGAGTGGATTTGTGAGCGGCTCTTTGGATGAGTCATTGGTTGTGTGAGTGCTGGTATGGGTCTGTGAATGGGTATGTGAGGGGTTATGTGGGGTTGGGATTGGGTCTATGAGAGGTTCTATGGGGTAGCAGTGGGTGTGTGAGAGGTTCTGTGGATGTTGTCATTAGCGATGGCACTGACCATGTCATGAGTGATGCAATATGTGAGGTCATAAGCAGTGCATTGCAGAGGCATAAGTTATAGTTAGCTCAGGTAACTATACCAGCTGAATTTATGTTTTGACCCAGTGAAATCTGAACCTAACTCTAACGTCCCTGTAACCTGTAGTTTTTTCAGTGAATATATATATGTATGCTCCACATGTATTCTGCCTTGCCTGTCACTCCTGAGAAAACAGCCACACCAACGCAGTCGTATTTTATCACTGGTATTTATTTGTAAAACGAAACTGGTGCGTTTCGATCTGACAAACTTTTTCACATAACCCGTTTTTCTCTAAATTCATTGCATTTATACAACGTGCAAAAACGTGTTCAAGTAAACATAAACAAAATACTTCACAATCTGTCATTCCTGCTCAACGCTTTACCAACAAAAAATGTATCAATGACGAACAAAAGCAGTTATTTAGTAAACTAAGTTTTACCAATAATATTGACTTTAGCCACCATATATTAGGTATAGTACAGTTTCTATGACAGTTGTTCAGCTATGTTTGGCTTATTTCTGAATTATATTTTTATTTTGATAAACAATTTCTTGTTAGAGTCTAGTGCACTAATTAAAAACTGACAAACAAATGCTGCTGTGCTTAAGGGTATAGTACCCAAATGAAACTAAATCGTACTTCCACCTCAGTGAATAAAAAAAGGTGTTGCCACATGGGGGTCGCCTATTATAGTCTCCTTAACACTACCAGCAGATGTGCATGGAAGCTTCCAAATATTTATAAGTGAGAAAAAGAGCAATTTAGTATACTAGCGTAACGTAAGTACAACCTAAGTATAGTCTTCTTTGTGTTGCATCTTGTAAAACCATTATAAGAGGAGAAAATAATATCGATGGTGAATGTGATATGTCTTCAGAAAGAAATATATACATTTGTGACAATTAGAAATATCATCAAAAGAAAAGAACAAGCATTTACAATGCAACGGTTTCGCCTTTGACAAAGTTAGAGCTATTGGCATTGCAAATGACAAATTGTTTATTTTTGTGTTGGTTTTTAAAACAGATAAATAATGGCATTGTCATTTACAATGTCAATAGCTTAATCTTTCGCAAATGCGAGACCTAACAAAAACTAGTGCTTACAGCAATTAATGAACTGAAATTCAACATGCTTAGAGAGCCTCACCTAATCCACCAGGACCGGCCAGCAGGAACTCCTGTCTACTTATACGCTTCACTATAGGCCGCTTCTCCTCGCTGTTGTAAGGGAAGAGGTCCTGTGATGAACCAGTGTTGTAATTCATGATGATGTATTGAGTGGTGAGGGCCACGCACAAAAAGTGTCCATCCACTGCAAGGGAGCAGGGCTGCTCGGGAGTCATGACTTCCTTGACCATCTGAACGTGATCCTCATAAACCAGGAATATCTGACTGGCACGGCGCTTGGCAGAGATGAGGCACAGCTCTACACAGAAAGGATCTCTGCCGCTTGCAGGGTTTTCATTGAGGGTGAATGCAGTGGCACCCTTTATTCGGGCCCCGGCAGCAGCCACTAGCTCCAGATTACTCATGTCAGCAAGACTGATGACATTATCACACAAAACTAGAAGCCGGTGCAAAGCTGAAGCGGCACGGAGTTCTGTAACTGGCTTCCTTGGGCCCAGTAGTGTTTGCTGCAATTGTCGGGAGCCAGTAAAATTGTCAGCCCCGTGGCTGGATGGCTCTTCGCCTCCAGCAGGAAGCGACGGATGCAGCCATCACTTGAACCCAGATACAAATCATGTCCGCAGCACTCGAGGCTTTCGATGCGTAGCTGCTGCTGTCGGGAGTTGTCACCCGAGACAACTGGCACCGCCAGGAGCTCCCGCTCTACGAGGCACGCCAGCTGAAAGGCCTTGACACTCAACGTGGCCACTCCTCTGATGCACTGAAGTGAAAAAAGGAGAAAATGTAATCAAGGAGGCACGGGCGTGCCTGTCCTGCAGGCACACAAACATACGCCTCGAAAACTGAAAGCGTACAGTCTTCATTAAAACGTCATGCCACGGAAACATAAAATAATAATGAAGAATCCAAAGCCATCTTAACTAGAGTCACCACTGCTCCTCCACTTACACCAACCGTCCGTAAAATCCGCCCGAGCCCGTTATTGATCTTTTACGGAACACATTTGCCCGTGATTCCAGTACTTCCGGGTCACGTGACAGCCAGTCCCACAATACAAAGCAACAAGAGTCTCAGTGCCTCATAGGAAGAGAGGGTCAGGACTTCTGAGTCACATCCGGTGCGGAATAATTTGAAAAAATATAAACCTGGGTTCCGTGGGCAGCAGAGAAAAAGGTGTGGATTCTTGCGGGGTAGACTGATGAAAATCAAGGTCTGGCAGTCAACATATACATCTATTTAAAAGAAGAAAACTTGTCAGCAACGGCAAAGATGCAAAAATCAATTCCAGCCACCCTGCCCCAGGGGCCAGTGTACTAAGTTACAACCCCAGTGCATGACTGGACATCTCACAGAGTACGAATTTGTGCTTCACAGTATATGAAGTCAGTATACCAGTCAGTTCTCATAAAGTATTATTCTAGTATACAGATGCTTGTTTTCCAATGCAATAAGTCTCGTGTTTACGCGAGTTTCAGCTATTGGCATTGTAAAAGAAAATGCCTTTTATGTTTTGGTTTTCAAAACATAAATAAAGGGCATTGTCATTTACAATGCCAATAGTTTAAAGTTGCGTAAATGCGAGACCTATTGCATTGCAAATGCTTGTTATGTTTTGAAATGTAGCATTTCCAGGGCGGATGAAGAAAAAAGTGTGAGAGGAATGTCAAACCTCACAGTCCCAAAAATAATTGACGTTTGTCAAACGAATTAGAAGGGAATTGTGCAAAATAATTTGTGCTGTGGTGAAAGTCCAAGGCATCATAAAGGAAATGGGTTCAAATACATGGCCGTTTTATGATGTAACTGTGTGTGCTAGAAGCTTCCGTTGGTGCAGCAAGTTCAGATGCACCGGGGCTCTCTTACTCCGGGGCCCATGACCCCCGGGTTACGCTACTGACATGCTCTTCATTATCTCAGTGCCTCTGGGTGTGGGCAGCCGGCCGCCACTGTAATCTTTCCACATGGTCCGTGTTGTCACTCGTCTTTCCGGCCCAAGGAGCCCGCAAGGACCGTTTAACGATAGGGCGGTGTCGTGACATCACACCCAGAGAGCTGAACGAAAGTGGGCCACTGAAGGATGTGGCCTCTGGTATCCTTTCCACTTACGCAACGATTTGCAATTTCCCTTTTCTCCCTATTTTAAATAGCTGCTCCTCGGTGATGTCCCATACAGCCCACAGGCAGTCCAAGGTAAGTGCCCCGTCTTTTTTCTGGCTTCTACGCGTTAGTGTTTTTTTTCGGCTCTGTATATTTTTTTGTTGTTCCTAGTTTCTAGTGATAGAAGAAGCATTCCTGAATGTAAAAAGCCACACTGCTGATGGTTGGTGTTGGTTGATATAAAAAGCCCTGAATGTATATATTGGCTGCCTTTGACAAACCATGTGAGCTTCGTCTGGTAACCCTTATTACTGGTTGCTTTTGAACACTTCTAAAGTCGGAATAGGGGCAAAGTTCCTTTGGGGGAGAGGGATGCTTTGTACAAAGTTTATGAAGAACATTGCAGAGAGACAGAATAGGTTTTCCACATCAACTTGAACAACGTCATACGGAAGTGGACAGTATCCCATTGCTACTTAGCTAATACGAGGTAATGCTGCGGCTGGCATTTGTATAGCGCTCCCCATCTTCGCCATGGCATCGTAGCGCTATCCCTGTCTGGGCGCCCTTTCGAACAGACCTTGGAGTACCATCACACGACTGTGTACGTTTCCTGGTGTTTGGTTTTTCAAACCAGAAATGATAACAGAATAAATTAAACTGTGGTGCGGGAGACGCATGGTTCAGAGTACAACTTTCTAAAACAAACCTCTGGCTACAAACATGTCTTAAACCCCTGCGGTTTTACAAAGCATGTATTACTCGCACTGAACCGATTCTTAACTGCTCACATAACTGAACTGAGGCACAGGGAGACAGCAGTACTTACTTACCTTTGTAAAACGGAAAAAAGAGCCGGGCCCTCGTCAGGAGGCCACTGTAGCTTGCACCAGCTAACGCACGAGCTTCACATTAAGCGCTGGGAGATAGTGATCTGCCCAGAATCACGCGATTCCCTGAAATGCGGAAGCCAATATCAGAATGCAGAGCTTCCAGATCCTTCAGCGAACAGATTTAACCACATGACCACACCTCCGCCATTCATGAGTGGGTAGCATTCTGGATCAGTAGATGGTTGGCTAATCCTTGCCCAACTAATAGTTCGTGTTTTATACCGCATTGTCACATTTGTATACATGGCACAAGTCCTAAAAAAAGTCAGGTCCCGGGCCGTGCTGTGATTGGCTGACGTTACGGGGGTGTCCCGGGCCGGCAGCCAATCACAGTGCGGCCCGGGAAATGACGTCACGGGGGTGTCCCGGGCCTGCAGCCAATCACAGCGCGGCCCGGGACACACGGCAGCAAGGGGCGGGGCTTAAAAAAGACCCAGAAACACCCCCGAATCGCGTTTTCACGGAAAAACGTGATTGACAGCCAATCTCTTCCAATGGCTAGCCTCCATTTATGGAGCTAGCCAATGGAAGAAGGGGCGGTTTCAAGTCCCCACTATAGAGATAACATTAGATTTCGCCTGGGCGGAGCAACGCCAGGACGAAACCTAAAAATGAGTTACACATAGGAGCTTCTAATTTACAAGTGTGTGTAAAGCTCTTTGCCCTGGTTCATACCATGTGGAGCGAGACTTCCTGTTTCTAGTATGCACCTAGATTTCATTCTGCGTAATGCAGTAGTTCTGTTGCCACCCCTAGGGTGTTTCACAACAGTATCAATGCCAAACAATCTGGCTTTGGTCCAGTCTCCATCACGGTGTTCCCTGAAGTGTTGTGCTGTAGCTCATGTCTGCATTTGTAATGGCATACCAATGTTCGAGGATACGCTTTTGCATGGAAAAGGTAGTCAACCCTATATTTCATCTGTCACATGGGCAGATGCTTACATATAGTTCATAGTTTGTTTCGCATGTGATTGGTTTAGTGATACAGTGTTTCTTCCTAATCCTGTCTAGGGTAATCTCATAGACGCTAGTGCTGAATTTGCACGCCTTGCAGTTACCGCATTTTCTGAAACCTCGACTCTGTTGCATCCAAGTTTGTCTGTTACTTGTGAGATGGATGTATACTAACATGTCTTTGATGGAAAGATTTCTCTTAAAAGTGATGTTGGGTGTATTTGCCTATCTTCATTCTCAAGGTGGTATCATTTGTTAGTATTGCCCATCTACTCTTTAAGATCTTGCATAAGTTGTTTGTTTGACATGTAAACTTGATGATAAATCGTATCAGTTCTTTGTCAGGTTCCCTTGATATGTCTGATTTACCTTGTAAAAGTTCATCTCTCGATTATTCATCAGCCCTTATGCTAGATTTTATAAGGCTTTTCATAGGATACTTTCTGGCACTAACCCGATCTACCATGTCCTGTTTGGTTCTCCTATAGCCTTCTTTGGTGCTACTGTTTCTATTGGCTCTGAGAAACTTGCTATAGGGGATACTCCAGCAGTAGCTTGGTGGATGATAGATCCGCAAGGAGGATCGAGTTGCCAGCAGTTTCTTCCTGTAGAGATCAGTCTGGAGTGTGCCATTTTTGAGTGAAACTTTCATATATCAAGAAAATCCACTGTTTCCTGGCTGTATTTCATGGTGAATTGATTGATGTTGTTGTTATTGATGACAGTTAAAAAGATTTTACGGTCTTCCTCGCTCCTCTCCCAAACGAGGAAGACGTCATCAATATACCTGAGCCACACACTGATTTGACCAATGAATCTATTCTGATCTTGATTCCATAGGACCTGCTCCTCCCACCAGCCCACCATAAGATTGGAATAGCTGGGGGCGAAGCATGTCCCCCTGGCTGTTCCTTGTATTTGCTTATACAATGTATTTTCAAAGAGGAAAATGTTCTCCTTTAGACAAGTTTTGATCATTTCCGTGATCATCTGTTTGTGTTGTAGTACTGTTAGACCTGTCCTCTTTGGTGTGGGCCTTCTTACCTCCCGGGCCCCGACCGTCCCCTGTGCGTGGCCACCCCCAGCGTAGCCCTGTCCTCTGTCCTCCCTACATCCCCCCCTGATCCCAGAAGAATCGTAGCCACCCCGACATAGCACCCCCAATTTCCCCCAGTAGCAGGAAGCCTAGTGCCCAGGCCCAACGATAGAAACTGGGGTCCACCAGCGCCCTCCCCCATAGGGTCCCAACCTCAGAGAAACCTGAACCCCCCTTCGCCTCCCTGCCCAGCTGTGGGTAGCGATCCTTTTCCCAGTGGAATGGGGCGGAGGAGTTTCGTTTGCACCTCCTGCCCAAAACGGCCCAGCTCCCTGCTGGGCAGCGGAAAAGCCCCACCTCCAGACTTCAAAGGAGATGAGTGCCAGATGGCCGGAGGCACCGACAATCAGCCCCAGGCCCGAGGAGCTATATGGGAGGGCTAGAAATTGAAAGGAAAAAGGAGAGATATAACGGTGGCCACCTCGGGAGTGAAGTTAGTTGAATCTTGGAACAAGAGGGCCCTGCTGACATAGTAGCGGCCCATCCTGGAGAAGAAGAACGTCACACTCCCACCAAAGACACTCTGAGCCCTGCTGACTAGATCGCGGCTCCCCAGACCCCGTGAGGACGCTTTGTTGCCCCCGACTCGAGCCCTGCTGACTTCGCCGCAGCTCAAGCCTTGTACCTGGCCTACATCTGTCCGTCCCGTACCTGGAAGTGCTTGAGAACCTGTGCACTCCAGAGTACGCACCGCAGCTACATCTGTCCGTCCCGTACTTGGAAGTGCTTGAGGACCTGTGCGCTCCTGAGTACGCACCGCAGCTACATCTGTCCACCCCATACGTAGAAGTGCTTGAGGACCTGTGCGCTCCTAAGTACGCACCGCAGCTACATCTGTTCGTCCCGTGCCTGGAAGCGCTTGAGAACCTGTGTGCTCCAGAGTACGCACCGCAGCTACATCTGTCCGTCCCGTACCTGGAAGCACGTGAGAACCTATGCGCTCCAGGGTATGCACCGCATCGACAGCTGTACGCCACGTCCCGGGGAACGCAAGGACACCAGTGGCGCTTCAGGGTGTGCCCCACACCGGAGACCAGACACAAGAGCCCTTTACGCTCCAAAGTACGAGCAGCACTGGCCTGTCACCACCAGGAGGGGCGACCCAACCTACGGCGCTCAGAAGTGCGAGTCGTACCCGGAGCCCAGGGTGTGTGGAACATCAAGTGGATGAATCGTAGTTGAGGGTACGAGTTGTCCACAAACCCGCCGCTCTAGACCCCATTGGTATCACGCGACTCGAGGATTGTGAGTCGTACACCTGATACCTCTACATTGTAGCCCTCCGTATCCCGCGGCTCGAGGATTGAGAGCCGTACACCGGATACGTGGCCTCCACCACCCGTGCCAGGAGCGCTGAATTCCACAGCCCTCCTGAGCCGACCGGACTAGAGACTATCCCGGGGAGACTGTGAGTACCTCGAGAATTCCCATGAAGTCTCCCGCATATCCCCTCCATGAGTCCCGGCCATTCAAGAAGCAAAGCTGGCCCCGAGCCCAAGTGTACATAATCCCTGATCTGATGAGAAGCCATATATAAAGAACTTGTTTTGCCTATAACCCTTTGGTGTGGTGTCCCTTTGTAGTGTGGTGGTGTCGCCGTGTACATGAACATTAATGCTTAACCCTCCCCTCTGGAGGGTCTGACGCTAGTGCTCGATAACGTTCCTGGAGGAGAGGGGTCCCGGGGTGGTCAGGAGTACTTACCTCTATCCCCCAGAGACCTCCCCCCTCTAACACTGGTAGCAGCTGAAAAGATCCGAATCAGCATTTGTGGTCATTGTATAGGGGAGCAGCTGACACACTACCTAGCGCCATGAGTCTTACCGGGCCCAGCGGGAACCCTACCTTTCAAGAAGACCAATTAGAGAATTCCACCTATAGGGAACTGAACAATTCTGTAAGGACTTTCAAATCCCCACCACTGGCCTAAACACCAAGGAAGATTTCCAGAAGGCCTGAAGGCCTGGGTAGAGTCCAGGGCGCCTCCTCCCCATGTAGAAGGGAACGGTGCTGAGGACGGACGGCAGGACGAACCCAGGGCCCCTGAGAGGGAGAGACCAGTTTCCCCTGCGCGTAGCGCCACGCTAGAGAGAGGCCTGTCCCCAGAGGAACTGGCAGATCGAGAGAAGAGCAGAGCCCACGAGTTAGGGCTAGCTAAGCTTAAAAATTGAAGGGGAGTTTAAATTAGCAGAAAGGAAGTTACCTATAGAAAAGTTGAGGTTGAAAGGGGAGTTGGAGGAAAAAAAGTTGCAGCGAGAGCATGAGGGCAGGAAACTCAAGTTGGAGCACGAACGGAGCTTGAAGGAGCTCGATTTCAAGGCTAGGAGTGAGGAAGCCGGGCCCCCGGGGAACCGAGGAACCCCTCCCCCTGTAGAAGCCAAGGATCACATCCCTAAAGACGTAGTCAAGGAATACTATAGGAACGATGACATTCAAAAATGGTTTAAAGCCTATGAGGTAGCGATGACCTCCCACCGGATCCCAGAGAAGGATTGGGGGGCCGGGCTGTGGGGGCGATTCCTGAGCGAGGGGAGGGATACCTTGCTAGAACTCCCCTCTACGGTACTGAATTCCTACAGCCACATGAAGGAGGCCGTAGTAGCTAGGTATGGGCTCACCCCAGAGATGTACAGGCAGTGATTCAGGGATTGCAAAAAGCTCCCTGGTACCACCTGGGTAGAATATGTCAACTTTTACAGTAGAGCCTTGGAAGGGTGGATCAAGGGCACCAAGGTCACCACGTTCAAAGAGTTATTTGATCTGATAGCCTTGGAACACCTATCATTAAAGTGCTTTGTGGAACTGCGCCAGCACCTCCTGGACAGCAAGCTTACTAACCCCAGACGGCTCGCCGTGGAGGCAGACTGCTGGGTGAACACCTGGGTCCCCAGGGGCCTAGTGGGTGAACATGCTAGAAATCAGAAGGGCCCCCGACAGCGAGGGGGGGAGGCCAAGGTAGGCTGCGGGAGTTCTCGCCAGGGCCCCAACGTAGCCTCCAAGGAAACAAGCGGACAGGTTCACCATCTCCCCCGTAACGAGCCCTGGGGTCCCCCCAGGCAGACCGGGGCCAAGGAACGCCACCTCTTGTTACAAATGCCAACAACCAGGCCACTATGCCAGTGACGCCCAGTGTCCCCTCTACGAAAAGCCCACCATCTCTGGCAACCCCCCCGTCACCTGCCCTCCGTCGCACTCGAGGAGGAGTTAGAAGCTCCAGAGGAGTGGGAACCCGTAGCGATGTCCCTGGTTTCCCTAGGGGATGGAGAAATGGTCCCTGGAACTCCGCTACCGCTCAACACTACGAAGTACGCGCAGTGGGTGACCGTCAACGGACACCGGGTAGAGGCCCTCCGCGACACCGGTGCCGGTGTCACGGCTGGCCGCTGTCACTTGGTATCAAAGGAGCAGATTGTCCCTCACGTCCTCTGTCCCGTCATTGCGGCTGACAATTCTTAGAGCCTCTGTAAAATGGCCCAAATTCCCTTTGAATGGGCGGGGTATCTGGCACCCTGCAGGTAGTGGTCCGACCCTCCATCCCGGTCGATTGTTTACTAGGCAACGACCTGGAGACTTCTCCGTGGACACAGGTGGAACGAAAGGCTCATCTGAGAATGATGGGCCTACCCGAGTGGATGTGCGCCACCACTCGGGCCATGGCCGCACGGATGAGTGCTCCAGAGGAAGTCGGGCCAGAAAGAAGGGCCCAGAGCCCCGCCTCAGAGGGAGGAGAAAGGGAGTGCAGACAACCTGACCCCTCCAGTCCCGACACCCTAGGGGAATCTAACCCTGAAGAAGAAGAAGCCCGGGCCCTACCGGAGAGCAGATTGCAGAGCTGGGGGACTTCCCTGGATTGGCCGAGTGGCGACAAGAGGGGGAACCTTCCCGGGAAGAGTTTTGGCGAGAACAAACCACCTGCCCCACCCTTCTAGGCGTGTGGCAGCAGGCCACTGCACAGGCGGCTGGCAAACAGTCCGGGTCCCACTGGATCTACTGGGAGAATGGTTTCTTCTACAGCGAGCCTAAGTCTGCTGAGCTAGGGTCAGCCAGGGTGCTGGTGGTACCCCTATGCTTCAGAGACTTCCTACTGGGCCTGGCTCACGACGTGCCTCTAGCCGGACACTTGGGACAAGATAAGACATACCACGGGCTGGTGACCCATTTCTATTGGCCCAAGATGCGCCAAAACGTAGCGACCCACTGCCAGTCCTGCCAGACCTGCCAGGCCAGTGGGAAGAGTGGAGGAAGGCACAAAGCTCCTCTCCAGCTCTTCCCGGTGGTCAGTACCCCCTTTGAGCGGATGGGAATCGATATTGTGGGACCTCTGGACCCCTGGACTGCCATGGGCCACAGATTCATCCTAGTCCTGGTGGACCATGCCACCAGGTATCCCGAGGCCATCCCCCTCTGAACAGTGACGGCCCCCGTGGTGGGGCGGGCCCTGATGGGAATATTCTCCAGGGTGGGATTCCCCCGGGAGGTGGTGAGCGACAGGGGGACCAACTTCATTTCAAAATACATGAAGTCCCTGTGGCAGGAGTGTGGGGTGACTTACAAATTCACCACCCCATACCACCTCCAAGGCAATGGTCTGGTTGAGAGGTTCAACCGGACCCTCAAGGGAATGATCATGGGCCTGGAGGAACCCCTGAGGCGTAAGTGGGACATCCTCCTACCATGCCACTTGTTCACGTACCGGGAAGTTCCCCTAAAGTCCCTGGGGTTCAGCCCTTTTGAACTACTCTATGGTCACTCCCGTCCGAGGACCGCTAAGCCTAGTCAAGGAGGGCTAGGAGACAGCCCCCCAAAACCCTCCCCAGGATGTATTCCAATACATCCTGGCCCTAAGGCCCTAAGGAACCAGACTCAGAAATTCAAAGAACTCGCGGAGGCCAACCTCGAGGCTAGCCAGGAAGAAATGAAACACTGGTATGACTAAAATGCCACTCTGGTAGAGTTTCAGCCTGGTCAGCAGGTGTGGGTGATGGCCCCGGTGAAACCTTGCGCCCTCCAGGACAAATGGACCGGTCCCTTCAAAGTAGTGGAGCGCAAGAGCCAGGTCACCTACCGGGTAGATGTACAGTTCCCAAGGAACCCTTTGAGGGTCCTCCACGTGACCCGCCTTAAACCCCACTTTGAGTGGTCTGAGGTGAGCATGCTCCTAGCCACCGATGATGGGGCGGAGGAGGAGACCGAGCCCCTGCCAGATCTCCTATGTGCTAAGGACAAGGATGGCTCCGTAGAGGGAGTGATTCTCTTCCCCTCCCTGACCCCGGAACAGCACGAAGACTGTCGCCAGCTATTGAGACAGTTCTCGGACCTGTTTTCCCTGGTCCCCAGTGTCACAGATTGGTGTGTCCACGATGTAGACACTTGGGACAGGACCCCTGTGCGGCACAAAGCCTACCGTGTCTCAGACCGAGTCCGGTCCTGCATTAAGGAGGAGGTCTCCAAAATGCTTGCCCTGGGGGTAGTAGAATCCTCTGACAGCCCGTGGGCCATCCCCGTGGTCCTGGTCCCGAAAGCGGCCACCCCAGGTACCATGCCCGAACTAAGGTTCTGCGTGAATTACGGTGGACTCAATGCCGTCACGAGAACGGATGCACACCCCTTTCCCCGGGCAGACAAACTCATTGACCGCCTGGAGGCAGCACAGTACCTCAGTACTTTCGACCTGACCTCAGGATACTGGCAAATTGCCCTCACCGAAGGAGTAAAAGAGAGATCCGCCTTCTCCACCCCCGATGGGCACTACCAATTCCGGGTGATGCCATTGGGAATGAAGAACGCCCCGGCCACCTTCCAGAGACTGGTCAACCGGGTACTGGCGGGGCTGGAGGAATTGAGCGCCGCATACCTGGATGATATTGCAGTGTTCAGCACCGACTGGGGAGAACACTTGCGACACCTCTGCGAGGTGTTGTCGGCCCAGCGCCGGGCCGGGCTCACCATCAAGGTCAGTAAGTGCCAGAGTGGGCAAGAGTCAGTGGTCTACCTCGGGCACCACATAGGGAGCGGCCAGGTGGTGCCCCTCCAACCCAAAATCGACGCCATCCTGGCTTGGGAACCCCCCATGACCCAGACCGGAGTGAGGGCCTTCCTCGGCCTCACCGGCTACTACCGGAGATTCATCAAGGGGTATGGCAGCATAGTGGGGCCCCTGACAGAATTGACCTCTAAGAGACAGCCTAAGAAGGTGCAATGGACCCCACCTGTCAGAAGGCTTTTGACTCCTTGAAGATCGCCATGTGCACCGCCCCAGTACTCCAGGCCCCTGACTACTCCCGGGAGTTTGTTGTCCAGACCGACGCCTCGGAGCTTGGCATAGGGGCAGTTCTATCCCAGCTAAATGAAGAGGGCCATGACCAGCCAGTCGCCTTCATCAGTAGGAGATTACTATCCAGGGAGCAAAGGTGGAGCACCATCGAGCGGGAGGCCTTTGCGGTGGTTTGGGCCCTGAAGAAACTGAGGCCCTACCTGTTCGGAACTCACTTCCGGGTCCAAACCGACCACCGGCCCCTCAGGAGGCTAATGCAGATGAGGGGAGAGAATCCCAAACTGTTGCGGTGGGCCATTTCCCTCCAAGGGATGGACTTCACCGTCGAACACCGCCCGGGTACTGATCACGCCAATGCGGATGGTCTATCCAGGTTTTTCTGTCTCAGTGAGGAGAACTCCCAAGAGGATGAGTAGTTCTTCTTGCCTTTCAGCTGGGGGGACGTGTGTTAGACCTGTCCTCCTTCGCGTGGGCCTTCTTACCTCCCGGGCCCCGACCGTCCCCTTTGCGCGGCCACCCCCAGCGTAGCCCTGTCCTCTGTCCTCCCTACATCCCCCCTGATCCCAGAAGAATCGTAACCACCCCAACATAGCACCCCAGTTCCCCCCAGTAGCAGGAAGCCTAGTGCCCAGGCCCAACGATAGAAACCGGGGTCCGCCAGAACCCTCCCCCACAGGGTCCCAACCTCAGAGAAACCTGAGCTCTCTGGAGTACTCTGGAGCGCTTGAGAACCTGTGCGCTCCAGAGTACGCACGCAGCTACATCTGTCTGCCCCGTACCTGGAAGCGCTTGAGGACCTGTGCGTTCCAGAGTACGCACTGCAGCTACATCTGTCGGACCGTACTTGGAAGAGCTTGAGGACCTGTGTGCTCCAGAGTATGCACCGCAGCTACAGCTGTACGCCACATCCCGGGGAGCGCTAGGAGACCAGTGGTGCTTCAGGGTGTGCCACACACCGGAGACCGAACACAAGAGCCCTTCGCGCTCCCCCCTGCCCAGCTATGGGTAGCGATCCTTTTCCCAGAGGAATGGGGCGGAGGAGTTTCGTTCGCTCCTCCTGCCCGAAACGGCCCCGCTCCCTGCCGGGAGGTGGAAAAGCCCCACCTCCAAACTTCAAAGGAGACCAGTGCCAGATGGCCGGAGGCACCGACAATCAGACCCAGGCCCGAGGAGCCATCTGGGAGGGCTAGAACTTGAAAGGAAAAAGGAGAGATATAACGGTGGCCACCTCGGGAGTGGAGTTAGTTGAACCTTGAACAAGAGGGCCCTGCTGACGTGGTCACGGACCATCCTGGAGAAGAAGAACGTCGCGTTCCCACCAAAGACCCTCTGAGCCATGCTGACTAGATCGCGGCTCCCCTGACCACGTGAGGATGCTTCGTTGCCCCCCACTCGAGCCCTGCTGACTTCATCGCGGCTCGAGCCTTGTACCTGGCCTACCTCTGGCCGTCCCATACCTGGAAGCGCTTGAGAACCTGTGTGCTCCAGAGTACACACCGCAGCTACATCTGTCCGCCTCATACCTGGAAGCGCTTGAGGACCTGTGCGCTCCTGAGTACGCTCCGCAGCTACATCTGTCCATCCCGTACCTGAAAGCGCTTGAGAACCTGTGCGCTCAAGAGTACGCACGCAGCTACATCTGTCTGCCCCGTACCTGGAAGCGCTTGAGGACCTGTGCGCTCCAGAGTACGCACTGCAGCTACATCTGTCGGACCGTACTTGGAAGAGCTTGAGGACCTGTGTGCTCCAGAGTACACACCGCAGCTACAGCTGTACGCCACATCCCGGGGAGCAATAGGAGACCAGTGGTGCTTCAGGGTGTGCCCCACACCGGAGACCGAACACAAGAGCCCTTCGCACTCCAAAGTACGAGCGGCACGGGCCTGTCACCGCCAGGAAGGGCGATCTGACCTACGGCGTTCAGAAGTGCGAGTCGTACCCGGACCCCAGGGTGTGTGGAACATCAAGTGGACGAATCGTGGTTGAGGGTACGAGTTGTCCACAAACCCGCCGCTCTAGACCCCATCGGTATCCCACGACTCGAGGATTGTGAGTCGTACGCCTGATACCTCTACATTACAGCCCTCCGTATCCCGCGGCTAGAGGATTGAGAGCCGTACGCTGGATACGTGGCCTCCACCACCCGTGCCTGGAGCGCTGAATTCCACAGCCCTCCCGAGCCGACCGGACTAGAGACTAACCCGGGGAGACTGTGAGTACCTCGAGAATTCCCACGAAGTCTCCCGCAAATCCCCTCCATGAGTCCCGGCCATTCAAGAAGCAAAGCTGGCCCCTAGCCCAAGTGTACATAATCCCTGATCTGATGAGAAGCCATATATAAAGAACTTGTTTTGCCTATAATCCATTGGTGTGGTGTCCCTTTGTAGTGTGGTGGTGTCTCCGTGTACATGAACATTAATGCTTAACCCTCCTCTCTGGAGGGTCTGACTCTAGTGCTCGGTTACATTCCTGGAGGAGAGGTGTCCCGGGGTGGTCAGGAGTACTTACCTCTGTCCCCCAGAGACCTCCCCCCTCTAACAAGTACCTTAGCATCCCTCATTCCGAGAAAGTATTTACAGGCATTCATTCCATCTTGATGCCTAATACTAGTGTACAGACTTTCCACGTCTAAGCACTCTAGCCAACATTCCTTGTCCCAACCCAGATTATTGGATTTTTGGAATTCAAATTCTGTGCATATGGTGCCAGAAACGGATCAACATATATTGAGGTATTCTCAAAAATATTATTTTTTGAGGAAACAATGGGACGACCTGGTGGGTTTAGTGCATCCTTATGCACCTTTACACTAGGTAGTGTGTGGGGACGGTAGGTGTTTCATTTTTAGGAACTGTAGTTCATCCCAACTGAGTAGTTGGTGTTCATGCCACTCCAGTAGTCTTTATTGGTGTGTAATTATATTTTGTAAATATTCCCTGTTGGACTTGGCCCTTCTAGTAGGTTCACCACTAAACTTTTTGCTTTTAATTGTGACATGGTGTTAGTGATTTTTGGCTTCTGCGCACTTTACCACTGTGTCCCAGTGTAAAGTGCGTGCGCGTTGTGAGGTTGGCCTGCCCTCCCATAGGAATGCATTGGGAATGTATGTGTCCCTGGTAGTTCCTGAAGCGTGGGGAGTGCAGGGGCGAGTTTGGTATGTGCAAACTCGTGAGATTGAATGCTGTGCGATGATGTGTGTGGCGTTATTGTGCCTAGTGTGGAAGTGCCACTTATTTATTTATTTTATTTTATTTAGAGAGTTTTGTATAGCGCGAACAAGACCCTTGGGTATCAGAGCGCTTTACATTGCATGAGGTAGAATAGACACAGTGATGTATAGTACAACAGATACAGTTTTGTATAATACAACTATACCTGGTTAAATAACGTAGTTAAGTACAAATCGATAACAAATTAAACGGTTACCATAGTATAACATGGAGATTAAAAAGATTAGTCTCGCCTATGGGAGGTATTTGCTTATTAGAAATATTTTCAATTCCTTCTTGAATGACGCTGTGTTTGTTATTTTTCTAATGTTTGGTGGAAGAGAGTTCCAGATTCTGGGTACTGCTCCTGAGAAACTCTATCGTAGGTTTTCTGCTTCCGGAAGATGGGTGGTCTCAGCACTAACTCCTTTGCTCTCCTAGCTGGTCTGTTTCCTCCAGATAGTTCAATTTTCTGGGCAAGGTATCTTGTTGTATTGTAGTGAAGCGCTTTGTGAGTGATACATGTCATTTTTAGTTGAATTCTGGCTTCACACGGTAACCAGTTTAATGCTTTCAAGTGTGGAGAGATATGGTCGAACTTTCTCGACCCGGTGATCATTCTTGCAGCTGCGTTGAGGCATGCTTTTAGTGGAGCTGTGGAGATTTTGGGTATGCTTGCTAAAGTAGTGCAGCCATATTCAATCCTCGAGATTACCAATGATTGGAATGCTAGTTTAAGATCCGCCTGAGAAATGTAAGGTTTCATTTTTCTAATTTAGTTCAAATGAAAACGGGCCCTTTTAGCCATTGCTTTGATAGGGGCTTTCATATCAAGGCTCTCATCGAGTATGATTCCTAGCGATTTCGCCGAATCAGCTAAGGTAGTGGTGCAGTTAAGCGCCATGATCATTTTAGACCATTCCTTGGACTCTGTGTGGTTCTTAGGTGGTGACATTAGTAGGAATTCTGTTTTCTGGGTGTTTAGCTTCAGAAGTTTGCTTGTTAACCATTGTAATGTTGTTTATAAAGCCTCGTTCATCAGCTTGATGTCTTCCAGAGATGCGAATTTAATGTATAACTGTGGGTCGTCCGCGTACATATGAAAGGCTATTTTAGAATTTTGAAGAATTTCCGTAAGCGGTTCGACATACAGGTTAAACAATGAAGGAGATAATGTGGGAGGTATTTGCTCATTAGAAATATTTTCAATTCCTTCTTGAATGACGCTGTGTTTGTTATTTTTCTAATGTTTGGTGGAAGAGAGTTCCAGATTCTGGGTACTGCTCCTGAGAAAGCTCTATCGTAGGTTTTCTGCTTCCGGAAGATGGGTGGTCTCAGCACTAACTCCTTGGCACTCCTAGCTGGTCTGTTTCCTCCAGATAGTTCAATTTTCTGGGCAAGGTATCCTCTTGTATTGTAGTGAAGCGCTTTGTGAGTGATACATGTCATTTTTAGTTGAATTCTGGCTTCACACGGTAACCAGTTTAATGCTTTCAAGTGTGGAGAGATATGGTCGAACTTTCTCGACCCGGTGATCATTCTTGCAGCTGCGTTGAGGCATGCTTTTAGTGGAGCTGTGGAGATTTTGGGTATGCTTGCTAAAGTAGTGCAGCCATATTCAATCCTCGAGATTACCAATGATTGGAATGCTAGTTTAAGATCCGCCTGAGAAATGTAAGGTTTCATTTTTCTAATTTAGTTCAAATGAAAACGGGCACTTTTAGCCATTGCTTTGATAGGGGCTTTCATATCAAGGCTCTCATCGAGTATGATTCCTAGCGATTTCGCCGAATCAGCTAAGGTAGTGGTGCAGTTAAGCGCCATGATCATTTTAGACCATTCCTTGGACTCTGTGTGGTTCTTAGGTGGTGACATTAGTAGGAATTCTGTTTTCTGGGTGTTTAGCTTCAGAAGTTTGCTTGTTAACCATTGTAATGTTGTTTATAAAGCCTCGTTCATCAGCTTGATGTCTTCCAGAGATGCGAATTTAATGTATAACTGTGGGTCGTCCGCGTACATATGAAAGGCTATTTTAGAATTTTGAAGAATTTCCGTAAGCGGTTCGACATACAGGTTAAACAATGAAGGAGATAATGTGGGAGGTATTTGCTCATTAGAAATATTTTCAATTCCTTCTTGAATGACGCTGTGTTTGTTATTTTTCTAATGTTTGGTGGAAGAGAGTTCCAGATTCTGGGTACTGCTCCTGAGAAAGCTCTATCGTAGGTTTTCTGCTTCCGGAAGATGGGTGGTCTCAGCACTAACTCCTTGGCACTCCTAGCTGGTCTGTTTCCTCCAGATAGTTCAATTTTCTGGGCAAGGTATCCTGTTGTATTGTAGTGAAGCGCTTTGTGAGTGATACATGTCATTTTTAGTTGAATTCTGGCTTCACACAGTAACCAGTTTAATGCTTTCAAGTGTGGAGAGATATGGTCGAACTTTCTCGACCCGGTGATCATTCTTGCAGCTGCGTTGAGGCATGCTTTTAGTGGAGCTGTGGAGATTTTGGGTATGCTTGCTAAAGTAGTGCAGCCATATTCAATCCTCGAGATTACCAATGATTGGATTGCTAGTTTAAGATCCGCCTGAGAAATGTAAGGTTTAATTTTTCTAATTTAGTTCAAATGAAAACGGGCACTTTTAGCCATTGCTTTGATAGGGGCTTTCATATCAAGGCTCTCATCGAGTATGATTCCTAGCGATTTCGCCGAATCAGCTAAGGTAGTGGTGCAGTTAAGCGCCATGATCATTTTAGACCATTCCTTGGACTCTGTGTGGTTCTTAGGTGGTGACATTAGTAGGAATTCTGTTTTCTGGGTGTTTAGCTTCAGAAGTTTGCTTGTTAACCATTGTAATGTTGTTTATAAAGCCTCGTTCATCAGCTTGATGTCTTCCAGAGATGCGAATTTAATGTATAACTGTGGGTCGTCCGCGTACATATGAAAGGCTATTTTAGAATTTTGAAGAATTTCCGTAAGCGGTTCGACATACAGGTTAAACAATGAAGGAGATAATGTAGATCCTTGGGGAACTCCAATCGTGTTAGGGCATGAGGGCGACAGAATTTGGTTGACCAGGAATCTTTGCGTTCTATTTATGAGGAAGGAATCAAACCATTTCAGCACATTACCCGATATTCCCATCCTGTCCTGGAGCCTGTTCAGCAATTTTACATGATTTACCGTGTCAAATGCAGAAGATAGGTCTAGGAGGATGAGTAGACATGATCTATTTTGGTCTAGGGCCTGTAGAGCATCATCGACTATATGTAGAATTGCTGTTTCCGTGCTGTGACCTGTTCTGAAACCCGATTGGCATTCATTCAGTAGGGAGAAATTGTCTATGTGTTCGCTAAGTTGTTTTTGTACACATTTCTCTATTAGTTTGGCAAGTATAGGGATGTTGGTTACTGGGCGAAAGTTATTCGGATCAGCCGGTTTCGCTGTCGGTTTTTTGATAATGGGGACTACTTGTCCAGTTTTTAGGCATTCCAGAAGTATCCCTTGTGAGAGAGAGGCGTTAATAATTTTTGTCCATGTAGGAATCAGGATGTGGCTGACTTCTTTCATGAATTTTGATAGGAGAGGCTTGTTATAATGGTTATTAGGTTTGATGTCTAGTAGCGTTTTGGTGATGTTATTCTGATTCAATAACTTGAACGTATCCCAGTGGGCCTTATTTGTATGTCCTGCCCTCCTTAATTATTGAGTTGGTAGAGTTGGTATTGTTCGTTGTGGGTCTTTGGATGTCTAGGATATCCGCTGCACTCCTAAGCTCTCTTTCCAACGTGTTGGCTTTGTTGGTGAAGAATGTTGAGAATTCTTCGCAACTTAGATGTGTTTTTGTGATTTCTTGTGACGATTTGGCAAACTTGTTGGATTGTTGTTTTAATATTTCAAATAGTTTCCGTGGTCTGTTTTTGGTGAGATCCAGTTCTGATCTAATAAATTCTTTTTTGGAGTTGAGGATCTTCTTATTGTATTCTTTTCTGGTTTTTCTGAGGGATTTCAGTTCGGGAGAAGATGGGTGTTGTGTCCATTTTCTCTCTGATTGTCTCAGTTTCCTTCTTTCCTCATTCAGTGTTCCGTTAAACCATGGATTTTTGTCCTTCTCTGTGACTTTTCTCAGTTTCAGAGGCATTGTGGTGTTCACTATATCTTTTATTAAGTAAGTGTAGTGGTCCGTTAGATCATTCAAGTTCTGCAAGTTGTTAGGTGGGTACAGGTCCTTCTCGGATCTTTCTATTAGTAGTTCCATGTTCGGTTCTCTTGTGTCCCGTATCCATTCATTTTTTTACTTTGCTCGGTTGTGAGTGTTTATTCTTTTTCCATGTGGGAATCCGAAAGGTTATGGCATGGTGATCCGACCAGTCGCAAGGTTCAATTGATAGGATTGAAGTATTCTCTTTTTTTGAAATTATCCAATCCAACGTAGCTCCTTTCGAATGAGTTGGCTGTCTGCATGCTTGAGAGAGGTTTAGCTCGGCTAAGAAATCTTTAAGAGTGTTGACCTGTTTGTCATTGGTGTCGTTCCAGTGCAGATTAAAATCCCCTAAAAAAATATAATTTGTGTCGGTGTTAGTGTTTGCCGTAATGATCTCCATTAGTTGTTCTATAAAAGAACTATTGTTACCTGGTGGGTGATAAATTGCATGCAAGTTGCAACTTTGGTTGTTAGCCGATCTTATATTTAGCCCTAGGTATTCGCAGGATTTGAGTGGTTCCGATTGTATATGGCTTACTGCTATGTCAGAGCGGTGGATGCAGGCTAAGCCGCCCCCTGTTTTTTTGGTCTATCCAGTGTTACAATGTTATATAAAAGGGGCACTAGTAAGTCCATGACCGGAGATGATGATAACCATGTTTCCGTGAGCATTGTCATATCAATTTCCTTGTTAATGATGATGTCAGCTATGTCTGATGCATGTTTAGTTGCGGATCTACAGTTGATCAAAAGACATTTCAGTGTTTTCCCAGCGTTGTTTGAGTTCAGGTTTTGCGGTTTGGTGTTTATATGTATTTGTTGTAAGTTGTTAAGGTTGGGTTTCCTATCATTCTGTGTACAAAAGTTAAATTGGCTGTCTGGCTTGTGATTGGCTGAGACTGGCTGGTGTGCCTGGCTCCATGAGTCAGGATGGGTCTGCCCCGATGGTGAATGGGAGATCTGCATGTTAATGTGAGGGAGGGGTGCACCTGGGACCTGAATAGGGCTGGGCATTCCCCACACAATGCTGGCTCGACCCCTTGTGGTGCGACTGATGACCCTAACCTGGCCAGTGAATGAGAAGAGGGCCTGAGCACATCAGAGTGCTCCAAAACCAGCTGCGACTGGTTTCCCCCCCCCACCCTGCAGACACAGACAGAGGAATTAGGTGTATAAAAAGGGGCTGTGTCCCCATGAATGTTGCTCTCTTGTTCTTGACCTGAGAGAGGGGCCTGCTGCTGCTGCTGGGCGCCAGGAGGACCGCCACTGGGGACTGCCTCCCTGCCTACAGGGCCCTGTGAGCTGGCCCCTGGGCCCAGCCTTTGCCCCCCTGCCTTTCGAAAGACTTTGGGGATTCCTGCCTGCCAGCCCTAGGGAGCGCTGGCTTCCCCCCTCTAAAAACAGTGCATTGCACCGCTGGAGCGGCTATCCCTTTTCTCGAGGGAATCCCCAGCGTGGGGATCCCCCTTTGTGCTTATCATCGACACGGGAGTCTACCCCGCAATTTTGCCGGTTTATGTCCCTAGCGGGTGCTCACCCCGCCAGGGACCTTCTGTCAGGGTGTATTCTTACATTTGCGGCCTAGCGGGTGCTCACCCCGCTTTATATTTAAATTAAAGAGAGAGCCTACCCCTCATCAGCCCCACATCACCGCCGCAGCCAGGGACAACAGAAAATCACCGCTGCGGCCCCCAGAAGTCAGGCAGCCCTTGCTGAGACGAGTGCGGGGCCCGGCCAAGGAGCAGGAAGTCCGGCCGTAGGAGGAAATAGGAAGCAGGGTTCCCGCATTGGCGGTGTGAGCCCTGCGTGTGTCTCCCATCAGAGAGCCCTGCAGCCCCCGGCAGAGAGGAGCACCGGCCGCCAGAGCAGCAAGGCTCCCTGAGTAAAAGGAGAGCCCCGCAGCCCAAGAGGAGCCTCGCCCTACCCTGCGCAGACCAGAGGAGTGCTGCAGAAGACCTCCGGTGAGTGAAGCGGGACTCCGACTTTGGGGGTACATTATTGTAGCAGTCCCAGAGCGGGACACCAACGGGGGCATTTGCTGACTCAAGCCCTGAGAGGTTCCTGGGCACTAGTGCATTCACAGCCTACGAGGGGCCTCGGAGGCCATTATTGATAGAGGGGGTGTCAGGGCACATTGCTGGTGCCCGCCCCCTCCTGCTAAGTGCTGCCTTCGTTTTGAGCCATAATTGTTTGTCGAGTCCCCCGAGCGGGACTCTAACATCTTGGGGGCATTATTGTTTGAGCCCGAGAGGCTCCACCAGTTTGGGGGCATTTCGGAAGGTAGAGCGGCCCCGGCTGGCAGCGGGCCACTCCCCCCACAGTGGGCAGCATTTTCTCTCGATCCTACGAGGCTCCCACGTTGTTTTGGCCCTATTTTGTTTATTTAGAGCCCAGAGGAGGTCTCCAGCTGCCCAGCATTTAGTGGGCAGCTGCTTCATTTAGGCCCCCCCAGGAACCCTTGCGCCATCTTCTTTGGCTGCCTGCGCAGCCTTCTCTGATCATGTGGACACCGGGCATTTCAGCACCTGAGAGGCCAGTTGGCCTGGTGGACAGTTCTGGCGTTGTGCCCTTGCGTGGGGTACCTGTTTCTGGCCCTATGTGATCGTTGCGCAATTTGTGATTACCTGCCTACTGTGTAATGCCTTCTTACCTACACCTCTGAATGTGTTTTCATGCATCATGTGCCAAGCTTCTTGCCTATACCCCTAAATGTATTTTTATGCTTAGGTGGTTGTTTTTCCTAGTATAGTTATGCTAGTGAGTGCATGGTTCCCTGCGTGATATTTGCCTAAGGTGTTTAGGATCGCGTGGGTGATACTTACCTTTTACCAGTGATTACTGGTTGTGTGCTACATTTACTATTTGATGCTACAGTTATGATATGTTCTATGTGCTAAGCGCTACTCCTACAAGTATTCTATTTCTACAAAGTGCTAGTTCTACCAAGTGCTTATTCCTGACAGTGGTTCATGTGGCCCTGTCCAAGTATATAAACCCCTGTAAATTCTGCCCGTGCCTCTGGCACATTGTAAATGGTGTGTTTATTATCTAATGTGTTTGGTATAATACGAAGGCTATTTTTATATATAACCTTGTGTGGAGTTTCCTTTGTGGTGGGCCTTGGGTGTTGTTGCTGGGTGCGTGCGCAAATACTTAACCTACATTGCCTCCGGGATTAGCCTTACTGCTCGTGTCACGTTACCTAGAGGGTGAGCAGGGGTTATCCTTGGCGTGTAACTTCCTTGCCCTGACTAGAGTGGTGGTTTCTGCCTGGCTTTGGCGCAAGCCTTAGCCAACCGGAAATCCCATTTCTAACATTCCCTGTCACTTCTAACGTAACAGGTACTATTGCTCACCTGTCTGAGTCCCTCCTTTACATAGTTCTCGCTACAAATTATCACTATGTTGCCCCCCTTGTCGGAGGGTTTAATGATTATTGTCTGATCTTTCTGTAACTCAGTTAATGTGTTCCATTGTCTCTTGTTCAAGTTACTCTGTTTCAATTGTTCTCTACTTAGTTTCAAAATTTCCACTGTAACTGTGTCTGAGAATACGTCAATATTGTATTTGGGTAATTGGGATATAGAGCTAGATGGCATTCTAAAATTAGTCATTTCCCCCTGTCGATACCAAGGATGTTGTTAATATTAGTGGGATGTAGAGAGTCATTGGAATTACTAGATATGATTGTGGTCTCTTCCATTCTTTCTAAACTCTGTAGTGTCTGTAATATCTCAAGGCCTCTTATTGTAAGGGCAGTCTGGAGAGAAGTGGTTGTTGTTGTCATATCAATTGTTTCCCTGTTTGGACGGAATGCATGTATTTTGTACTATTTCAAGTTCCTAACAAACTTAAATAAATTGATCCTTAATTGTACATAATTTACTTGTGATGTAGGACAAAAGGATAATCCAAGTTTAAAAGTCCAAATGTCCTCATGTGTGAATTGTGTTTTAGAGAGGTTTATTACCGTTACTTTCTTCGATTGAACTGCCATTACTTGTTCTTTCCATGCTGGCCCTCTATTCCCATGCCGCTGTTTGTTTGTTTTCCTTCGTTGCCAGCTTCTCTGGCTTTCACTTTTGTGCCCCTTCCTCTGCCTCTTTGTTTTGACTGAAATGAGTGTTCTTTTTCTTTTTGGAGCATCCGAAGTTCCTCGGAATAATAAATCTTTGGTGCCATCTTGTTTCTCAGGTCTTACAACGATTCGAGTTCAGAGCTCTGGTCCGTGCCTGATTCTGATACTTTTGCAGCGTGAATCTTTCTGGATTCACTATGCTGTGCATTATTCCGCGGTCTAGTGGTTGGGTCCGGAATCGTAGTCTTTTCTTTCTTTTTTTTCTTTCGCAGCCCAGGTGGGCGTCGACGTCCCACCTTTTGGTGTATTTCCTGTGATGTCGGCAAGCTTCCTGCGGAAGCTCCCAACTTTGGGAGCCATCTTCAGATTCTTTTTTCCTCCATTGGGTCTGGATTGTTACCGAGAGGCTCCAGAATTTTGGAAGAAAAGAAGAGGAAAAAGACGAATTTTACAAAGAAAAGATTGGAGAATATACCGAGGAACGAGATCACCAAGCCGGGACGACGAAGAAGGAGGAGAACTTTGAGATCTTCGACGTCCAATGGAGAATGGGCACACAGGGGGCCCCCTGAGTGCAGGAATGGACAAAAAACTTTTAAATTCTGCCGTAACTGCCACCACAAATACGCGCAGAAGGACCAGCACCCGGTGTGCAACCTCAACCATGAGAGCAAGGATTGCAACGCCTGCTCCGCCTTCACCCCGAAGACACTCAGAGTTAGAGAGAGACAGAGGAGAGCCAACTACACCATGCAAGGCAAAGGCCAACCTCTGTTGCTTCGGGACCTGGGCCTCTCCAGCGACCAAGAGGACAACATCGCCGAGGGGCCAGATGACTACACGGTCATAAGCTCCCACCTTTGGGTGCCATTTTCAGATTCTTTTTTCCACCGTTGGGTCTGGATCGTCACCGAGAGGCTCCAGAGTTTTTGGAGAAAAGAAGAGGAAAAAGACGAATTTTACACAGAAAAGATTGGAGAAGATACCGAGGAATGAGATCACCAAGCCGGGACGACAAAGAAGGAGGAGAACTTTGAAATCTTCGACATCCAATGGATAATGGGCACACAGGGGGCCCCCTGAGCGCAGGAATGGACAAAACACCTTTTAAATTCTGCCGTAACTGCCACCACAAATACGCACAGAAGGACCAGCACCCGGTCTGCAACCTTTGCTTACCAGTTGACCACAAGAGCAAGGATTGCAACGCCTGCTCCTCCTTCACCCCGCAGACACTCAGGGTTAGAGACAGAGGAAAGCCAACTACACCATGCAAGGCAAAGGCCAACCTCTGTCGCTTCGGGACCTGGGCCTCTCCAGCGACGAAGAGGACAACATCGCCAAGGGACCAGATGACTACACGGTCGTAGAGACCGTTAAGAAGGCATCTAAAGAAGTAGGAGAGACGTCGACCCCTAAACCCCCGACAGGCTCTCGAATGCCCAAGTCAGACTCGAAAAACAGAGTCTAAGTCCTCGAACGGAGCACTGGCGCCGAAAATCTCGACGAGCGCAGCTGCATCCAAGGACAAACAGCCCAGCGGATCCTTCGAAAAGGACTCCCAGGCAGCGAAGACCGGCGAAAAGCCAAGGTCGTCGAAGCACGTCCCCGAAAAGGACTGCTCGATTTCGAAGGAGAAGGACCCGACGCCAGAAGTACAAAACAACATTCTGAGTACTTCGTTCAATGGAGAGACACTGTTCGGGGCACCGGTGGATGAGAAACTCACCCAGCTCAAGAAAGAAAATGAAACTGCAAGGTCCATGGGGGCCTAACAATTCAGAGGGATGAGAAGGGGTACCCCGACACGGAGACCAAACGGAAGGGGAGGAAACCAGCCGGGAACGTCTCACCAGACATTCCAGCAGGCACACCAGGGATAGCAAAAGCAAGCCTGGCAGTACCAACCTCGGGGCCAGTCCTTTCGCGGGAGGGCGAATGGATGAGGGCAAACAAGAAGAGTGGGCCAACAACCCACCTCAAAGTGACTCCGTCATGCAAAGCGTGCCCACCCACACGACCCCTCCGAGGGTGAGGCACAACAAGGTCAACGAGAGGGGGTTACCCGGACCAAACATCGACGAACATGTAACACCAGTAGGAGGCGGGCTAAGATACTTCTTCCAGGAGTGGAAGAAGATAACTACAGACAAATGGATACTCAACATCATACAGTTCGGATACAGCATAGAACTGGAAAAGAAACCACCAAACAGAAAACAAAAAAGGAAGGCACATTCAGGAAAAGAACTAGCGTTACTCCGGGTAGTTACGCGCTATATAAGTGTAATTTTTCATTTCATTTCATTTCACTCCTAGAGGAATCACAAGAACTGCTCGGAAAGGAGGCTAACGAACCAGTTTCATTCAGTGAAAGGAACAAGGGAGTGTACTCAAACTATTTCCCAGTTCCAAAGGTGGACGAAACGCTAAGACCCATCCTTCACCTAAGGTTCCTAAACAAATACATAAAGACACAAAAAATCAAAATGACATCCCTACAAGAGGTAATTCCTGAGATAAGGGACGGAGACTTCATGTCCAACATAGACCTCAAAGATGCCTACCTGCGCATTCCCATGAACAGGCAGCAAAAACATCTACTAAGATTTACCATCAACAAAGAAGACTACCAGTTCACAGCCCTAGCCTTCGGACTAAAGTCCGCACCAAGGCTGTTCACCAAATGTCTCGCAGCCGTGGCAGCATACCTGCGCCAGGCAGGGGTTCATGTATACCCTTACCTCGACGACTGGCTAATAAAAGCAAGTTCACACAGGACATGCAAGGAACACGCACAGCGGGTCACAGAAACACTGACAGACCTGGGTTCCTCCATACACTGGGGGAAATCCTCAATGGAACCAGAGCAAGTGAAGATCTTCCTGGGGGCACAGATCAACACCATACAGCGCAAGGTGTTCCCCAGCGACAAGAGAACACTGGCTCTGCTGAAGGAGACACGCCACTACCAGAAGGGGCGAGCCCTGACAGTAAGGACAGCGAGCAAGATCATGGGGATGATGGCGTCCTGCATACACCTGGTCCCCAATATACAGCTCCGCATGAGACCATTCCAGGAATGGCTGCAACAACAATGGTCACAAGCTACAGGAAGTTGGGAAGATCTAGTGGTTGTAACGCACACAGTGCAGGAGGAGATTATGTGGTGGAACAGGGAGACCATAACAAAAGGGAAGCCTTTAACACCACCAACCCCAACGGTGACCATCACCACAGACGCATCCCAGATGGGATGGGGAGCACACATGAACAAACTCAAAGTGAGGGGTCTGTGGACTCCAGTAGATGCGGTCAGACACATCAACTACCTGGAACTGAAGACCGTGTTCCTCGCCCTGAAGGCATTCCAGAAACAACTGTACAACCAGAGAGTGTTGATACAAACAGACAACACAACAACGATGTTCTACATCAACAAACAGGGAGGAACACAATCAATCGCACTATCCAACCTAGTGCAGGAAATATGGAGATGGGCCGTCCCACTCAAAATAGACCTGCTAGCCATACACCTACCAGGGAAGGACAATGTGGAAGCAGACTGGCTCAGCAGACAGACTTTAGCATCCCACGAGTGGAAGCTCAATGCACATAAAAACGCAAAGGCTATTCAGGAGATGGGGAACACCGATGATAGACCTATTTGCAACACACCAGAATGCCCAATAACGACACTTCGCATCCAGGTAACCAGGGGAACGATCCCAGGGGACTGCCCTATGGATAAGCTGGTCGAAAATATTTGCCTACGCTTTTCCCCCGATACCACTGATACACAGGGTACTCAACAAGTGCAGAACCAGCAACATGACACTGATCCTGGTGGCACCACAGTGGCCAAGGCAGACCTGGTACTCACAAATAATGGAAATGGCACAGGGACCACCCCACAAGTTCGGGAAAAGAAAAGACTTACTCTACATGCAAAACGGAGAAGTACTGCACCCATAGCCAGAGACCCTCAGCCTAGCGGCATGGTTCCTGAAGACATAGAGTTTGCACACCTAAGGTTACCTGAGAGCACCATGTGGGTGCTACGAGAGGCAAGGAGACCTACCACACGAAGGTGCTATGTGGCAAAATGGAAGAGGTTCACACAATGGTGCATCAAGAAGAAACTACACAAAAAGATGAGGGAATCAACAGTGCTAAGATACCTCACGCACCTGCTGAAATGAAAACTAAGTTCATCCTCGCTAAGAGTACACCTAGCAGCGATAGTAGCCTACACAAGAGGAGAGACAAGAAAGAGCTTCTTTAAATCACAAGTAGTAAAGAGATTCCTGGAAGGGGCAAAAAGGATTGCACCACCTAAGAGGATGCCGCCACCGGCATGGAACCTTAATTTAGTCCTAACAGAGCTTGTGAAAGTGCCCTTTGAACCCATCCATAAGGCCTCCCTACAAATGCTGGCAATGAAGACAGCCTTTCTGGTGGCTATCATCTCGCTGCGCAGGGTAAGCGAACTGCAGGCGTTGACACTGCAGGAATCCTACACTCAAATACACAATAATAGGGTGCTAATGAGAACTGGCTCGCACTTTATGCCAAAGGTGGTGTCTAGGTTCCACATGAACCAGACAGTACAAATACCAAGCTTCTTTCAGAAACCGTCCACAAGCGCAGAGAGGGCACTGCACACTCTGGATGCTAGAAGAGCAGTAATGCATTACATGGAAAGAACTAAGGAGCACAGGAAAACAAAGCAGTTATTTGTGTCCTTTGCAAGCAGTTTCCTGGGTAGACCAGTAACAAAGGGAACCATGGCACGATGGATCGCAGAAACTATACAATTCTGCCACAAACAGGCAGGCCAAGAACTAGCAGAGGGGGCACGAGCCCACTCTACCAGGAAGAAGGGAGGGAGCAACAATAGCCTTCCTGGATAACACACTCATTCAAGACATATGCCTGGCGGCAACATGGGCTTCAGTGCACACGTTCACTAAGCACTACTATGTGGATATACAAATGAACAAGGAAGCACAAGTAGGACAGAAGGTGCTTCAACATATATTCAACAACCAACTCTCATCTTCCACGCAGCCGCCACAAACATAACAAACCGCTACAAAGTCTATGCACAGCATAGTGAATCCAGAAAGATTCACACTGCAAAATGAATAGTTTCTTACCTGTCGGTGTAGTTTTGCAGCTTGAAGATCTTTCTTGATTCACCACCCACCTCCACCAGAAAGATGAGGCAGAAGAAGAAGGTGGAAATAAAAAGGACAATATACAAACAGACACTTAAATAGACAAAGTGGGAAACATAATTTACTTGGAGGAAAAACTAGAAAACATTGCCAAAGGATTCACAAGCAGAACACAAAAACAAGAAATAAGAATCCGAAGATGGCGCTCAAAGGTAGGAGCTTCCGCTGGAAGCATGCCGACGTCACAGGAAGTACACCAAAAGGCGGGACGTCGACTCCCACCTGGGCTACGGAAAAAAAAAGAAAGAAAAGACTACGATGCCGGACCCAACCACTAGACCGCAGAATAATGCACAGCGTAGTGAATCCAGAAAGATCTTCAAGCTGCAAAACTTCACAGACAGGTAAGAAACTATTTGTCTCTGCTCCATTGCTATCTTTAGCAATTTGTTGATGGGCTTTATCAAAATTTTTCACAAATATCACAATCCTTACTGCTGCGTAATCAGTTCATCTCAAAGGAATTTATGTTGTTTGCGCTCTATTACATCCTTTTCATAGGTCTTGAGGTGTTCTTCAATTGGCTTAAGTATTTTCCTAACGCCTTCCTGATCTATTTCTTTCTCAAATTCATCCGTTATGCCCTTGATTTTAGCTGTTAAATCTGTATGCTCTATCCATGCACTCTTGATCAGGATTCTGAGTATTTTCTGTCCAATCCTTCAGTAGCTCAGGTCTAGGATTTGCCATTGTGGGGATTAGAAAGTTTCTTTGGCCTCTCGTTATTCTGTTTACATCCAGGTAATTTTGAAGTGATGTGGCTTTCCACCATTGACTGATTTCCCTTTTCCTCATTTTTTCCAGTGTAATTCCTCGTTGTTTCAAAGTGCCGGTTGGGCCATCGGCATCACTTACATCTGCGGCGCCGTCTCGTCTCACAGCTGACTTCGATTTAAAGATTCTATGAGCCGATACTTTGCGTTTCTTTAACGCAGTATACGCCATGTGTATTGCATATACTGCATGGCGTAGGTGTAAATACCTAACGCACCTTAGTCACTGCAGTTTAGATCCCTTCTATGTGTCGCCGGACCCCCCGGGTGCGAGACAATGCACGCAATGTATGTATATATAAAACACTAGCTGTCACCAGTAGGTAGTTATAGTTAGGACCTAGTTTCTGTATACATTTTTTTTTGTTTTGCTAATAACTTTGGCTCCATTTGACGAGTCTACAAAAGTTTTAAAGCTAGTTTACTATTCAATTCAGCTGCTGTCTAGAAAGCTTTGGGGGTCATTTGTCAGTAGAGGCCGAGAAAAAGGATGGTCCCAAAATGCCTTTTCCCCTTGCAATTTCCCATAGGGTTTTAGACATGACTACAGCCCGGACCGCTGAACAATATTACACCAAATTTGGCAGCAAGCTAGAGCTTGTTCCAGAAAGTTCTAATTTTGTAATTTGGTGCAAATCCATTGATTAGTCTTTAAATAATTAAAAAGAAAAAGATTTAGCAGCATGACCATCTCGCGGAAGCACCTTGCAGCTCTCTCCTCCATGGTCAGCGGACAGCCCCGCTTCAGCCATGCTTCAGCCCCTGGGCCCCCTCTACATGCTGAGCTGCATGGGAGCCCCCAGGTAATTGTTGCACTTTGCATCCGGGTCTGCATGTGCTTGTGGCAGAGCATAAACAGGGCACTTGGGCTGGCACTCTCAATGACCGTGTGCTTAGGGGGGAAGTACTTGCTTGTGATGCATGTGAACAGAGGTGAAAGGTGCTTGCTGCTTTTAGGGCTTGCAGTGACCTCTCTGCTCTGTTAGATCCGCTGTACGAGTGCAAAGTAAATCCTTGCGTGGACAGTGTCAGCGAAATGACAGGAGAGCAGTCTATGCTTTCTCGCAACCAAACTGACAACGTGGGCCACGTAGCGGTGCATGCACAACCCACAAACACAGAGGTTAGCAACCCACGCCTAAACTTTGTGCTGAGACACACAGGAACGAAAAAAAGTACTGAGCAGTGCATGTTTCCTAGGCATCTAGGATCTGGGTAGTCACACACGGTTGGCTGTGACATTTCTGCTATAACTAGCAGTAGCTACTTAATCATGCATGCATTACTAAACTGTGTGTTCTCTCAATATTTGTTTGATTATTTGTTTTAAAAGTCAAGCTCATTAAATTTACTGTACCCTTGTGCACACTGCAGTACCTTGCATGCTCACTGTACTTTGCTGTAGTACACACTTCTGAGGAATACATGGTTCCTTGAGTGCAATTTAGCACCATGGCGAGCCATGCATCCCTATACACCACTATTGTAACCCCTCTGCTGAGCATTGCATGCTTCCAGTCAGACGCTCACGGCTGAACTTGCATACTTCTACGCACTGTAATGGGGCAATCACTGCTGAGCCAAACATGCTTCGTATATTGGGTAGTTATGCACACTGCTGAACCACGCGTGCTTCATCTTCATTTCAGTTGTGCCCACACTGATGAGCCACAAATAATTTCTATATGGCACAATTGTGCACACCCTCTGCTGCGCTTTCCTTAACCAGGTATTCTTATGATACTGTGCAGTTGTGCACACTGCTGAGCTGTGCCCTCAATGCATCCTACAGCCAACCGTGCAGCAATCTCTCTTGCCGTGCAAGCTTCATTTAAGGTGCAGTTGTGCATAGTGTTAGGTCTTAAATGCTTAGTGTGAAAATAATTTTTGCATACTGCCGAGCCATGCTTTCTTTTTACACAGTACAATTGTACACACACTTTAGTACGATACATGCTTTATATAGACTGCTGTGCTGCATGAGTAGAAACAGTTACTCCTTACATGCTTCCTGTATGGTGCAGTTCTGCACACTGTTAACTCCTACCTGGTTTGCTGTACAGGTCAGTTGTGCACACTACAACACAGTACAATTGTGCACACTGTTGCGCCATCCTGCTTTCAACCCGTGTGATAGTCACACACACACAAACCACACCCCCACATACATCTTGCATGGATCCAGTACAGTGCAGTTGTGCACAAGACTGTTGAGCTATGCTTGCTATGTTTGTATCCTCTACAGCGCAGTTGTGTGCACACAGACAAGTCGTGCACGTCCTTTGCCCAGCATAAGTGTATGCATGCACGGACAGAAATCGCCTCTTATTCTTCCTACATAGAGTATATTTGTGATGCTAGAGTCCTCCTGCCTGCATGCGTCGCAACAGTGTGATAGTGGACACTGCTGAGCCAAGCATTCTTCAGATTTATTTCTGCTCTGATTGCTGAATCTTGCATTCCTCTTAAGGGTTTTTTCAGACAGACTGCTAAGCCATGAATTGTTCAGATATATTTGTGCTCTGATTGCTGAGTCATGCATGCCTCTTAAGGGTTGTTGCAGGCAGTCTGCTGAGCCATCCATCCTTCAGATATATGTGTGTTCTGATTGCTGAGTCATGCATGCCTCTTAAGGGTTTTTGCAGACAGGCTGCTGAGCCATGCATCCTTCAGATATATTTGTGCTCTGATTGCTGAGTCATGCATGCCTTTTTAGGGTTTTTGTAGACAGACTGCTGAGCCATGCATTCTTCAGATCTATTTGTGCTCTGATTGCTGAGTCGTGCATGCGTCTTAAGGGTTGTTGCAGACAGTCTGCTGAGCCATCCATCCTTCAGATATATGTGTGTTCTGATTGCTGTGTCATGCATGCCTCTTAAGGGTTTTTGCAGACAGGCTGCTGAGCCATGCATCCTTCAGATATATGTGTGTTCTGATTGCTGAGTCATGCATGCCTCTTAAGGGTTTTTGCAGACAGGCTGCTGAGCCATGCATCCTTCAGATATATTTGTGCTCTGATTGCTGAGTCATGCATGCCTTTTTAGGGTTTTTGCAGACAGACTGCTGAGCCATGCATTCTTCAGATCTATTTGTGCTCTGATTGCTGAATCATGCATGCCTCTTAAGGATTGTTGCAGACAGGCTGCTGAGCCATGCATTCTTCAGATCTATTTGTGCTCTGATTGCAGTCATGCATGCCTCTTGAGGGTTTTTGCAGACATACTGCAGACCCATGCATTCTTCAGATCTATTTCTGCTCTGATTGCAGGGTCATGCATGCCTCTTAAGGGTTTTTGCAGACATACTGCTGAGCAATGCATTCTTCAGATCTATTTGTGCTCTGATTGCTGAGTCATTAATGCCTCTTAAGGGTTTTTGCAAACAGACTGCTGAGCCATACATTCTTCAGATATATTTGTGCTCCGATTGCAGTCATGCATGCCTCTTAAGGGTTTTTGCAGACACACTGCTGAGCAATGCATTCTTCAGATCTATTTGTGTTCTGATTGCTGAGTCATGAATGCCTCTTAAGGGTTTTTGCAGACAGACTGCTGAGCCATGCATTCTTCAGATATATCTGTGCTCTGATTGCTGTGTCATGCATGCCTCTTTAGGGTTGTTGCAGCCAGACTGCTGAGCCATGCATTCTTCAGATATATTTGTGCTCTGATTGCTGAATCATGCATGCCTCTTAAGGGTTTTTGCAGACATACTGCTGAGCCATGCATTCTTCAAATCTATTTGTGCTCTGATTACAGGGTCATGCATGCCTCTCAAGGGTTTTTGCTGTCATACCGCTGAGCAATGCATTCTTCAGATCTATTTGTGCTCTGATTGCTGAGTCATGCATGCCTCTTTAGGGTTGTTGCAGACAGACTGCTGAGCCATGCATTGTTCAGATATATTTGTGCTCTGATTGCTGAGTCATGAATGCCTCTTTAGGGTTGTTGCAGACAGACTGCTGAGCCATGCATCCTTCAGATATATTTGTGCTCTGATTGCTGAATCATGCATGCATCTTCAGGGTTTTTGCAGACAGACTGCTGAGCAATGCATTCTTCAGTCCCTGCAAGATACTGTATCGCGCAAGCATTATCCAGTGCTTTCACACAACAGGTGCAATCCGGGCCAAGGGTGGCGGCGGCCCGTTTACGGATTTGAAAAAGACATTCATCCACTCACAACGGTGGTACAATCGCCTCTTAGCTTGAATGGTGCTTGCATTGCTTTTGTTGCAGTTAAATTATTGGTTGTGATGTATTCTCTAAAAGGAATAAATGACTGATATCGTTGAATAATACATTTCATGAATTCATATTTGTTTGCTTTATCTGTGTGCACAATATAAAGACAGGCAATTGCAATAAATCCCTCATTCTATTTTACCGAAAATCGTGGAAGGAGCTGCTGATTGAACTACAACAGGATCTTAACTTGAAATACTGTAGGAAGAACTAAAGTCTTACTTTTTATGTCGAGCCTTGCGCAGTGCTCTTTGCGCTGCACTATGGGAGGCTTCTTGTGAGCACTCTAAACTTCTCCGTGTGGGTCTGACTCCTCCCACACATTGGATTGGCCTTTGCGTGTGTCTTTCAATAATGAAAGCACCTAAATGGCCAAAGGCAGGTGCATGTCCAACCTATTCTCCAAAGGATCACTCCGGTGATCTTTTGCTCTCGGGAGCCAGCAGTGGAGCGCTGGGTGGCAGCTGCATTCCTCGTCGTGGATCAGGTTACTAATTAAACACACTTTACCGGCCATGCTCGTTTACGTTCCTGTTGCTTTGCTCCCGCCTCCCACCCATTGTCCATGTTCACAATGCTCCCGTTATCCGCATTCCCTTTGTCCCTCCCCCTACCCACTTGCGGCAACCCATGAGGTAACACCCCTCCCCCTTCCATTGTCCATGTTCACCAGGCTCCCACCGCCCCCTGCTGTTCGCATAACCTTTGCTCCCGCCCCCCTCCTTTGTCTGTGTTAAACATGCTCCTGCCCTTGTAGTGTTTTTATCTAGGAACCTGAATCGATATTTCTATGTTATGCCCTTGTCCGGTTATAATATATAATATCCATACAACGGCATAGTAATCAAATCCATAATTCAGTCGTAGCACATGCTGTCACATTGAGCAAGGCTACTTCCCCGGCCCCCTAGAAAGCACAACGAGTTCTCTAAACAAAACAAAACCTCCAGCAAACTGGGAAATCCCCCTTGCTTTTGTTTTGATTTTGTCCTATAACTCCTGTAAAGCACTGTAAGAACGGCCAGTTCTTAGTGACATCTTTATTGACGTCTTATGTCCAACCTTACGTCAAACCCGGCACCTTTCAGGTATGAATATACCAACATTGCCTTAAGCAAAGACAGGTGGTGGTTTTGGAGCAGAGCAGCTATCTACTTGCCCGAGAGCCCAGCTGATGCGAGAGCCCACGGACGCTGCCCCTCCTCTTTGACGCACTGATAGAGACGCTGTCTTTTCTCCTGCAGAGAAATCCAGCTCCGGTGTTTCCAGATACCTTCGCGGGTTACTGGGATATCGAGTCCTGAGAGAGAGATACAAGAGCTCCTGCTTTCTATTTACCCAGGTACGGAGCTGACTAAACCCTTAAAAGAGAATTCTTGAGTCAGATTCTTGGCAAAACAAACTTAACTTAAACTGCTACTTACTTACTCATTCCCACGTATTAGGCTTAGGTCAGGTACACCGGGGTAGGCATATTTAGAAGCACCAGTTTAGTACGATTAGTCAATGTATATATGTATGTATATATTTTATCTATTTTAAAGTATCATATGGCTAAGAAACCATATCAATGCTTTTACAGTATTATTTTATAATCCTCCTTTTACTGTATGCACTTTACTTTACTATGAGTATTGCAATTGTGGCAATTCATTTCTCTTGCATGAGGAAGAAGACTGCTCAATAAATACCACCTTTTATTGAAAACGCCCGTCTCTCTTTTCTCTGCAATCTGGTGAAACTAAGTACGCACATTTGACTGAGTGAAATAGCTGTCTATTGTTTTCACACGACTCTAGAGATACACTCTTATTCTGGGAGAGCAAAGTTGTCATGTTTTATGGTTGTCAGAAGCTAATCCCTTCTTGTCTATCCAGAGAGGTTAAACTCCTCCTCGTTTATTCGAGAAAGTTTCTAGTGACCTCTGAGCTAGCTGGCAAACCTTAAGTCTAATATAGTCAGTAGAGACCTAGTCGACCTCAGTCCTACGTCTACACTGCCGTTTATATTATTCCAATGCGCAGAGCCTATTGGGAATATAGGAACTACACTACATGGCGCCCAACGTTTGTAAGGCGATAAATCTAACGCAAGACGTTAGAGTAACTCAGTCGTGCTTTTTCACACAGACCCTTTTCCCCGTAAATACTCCAGAAGACGTCTGGAGTGGGTAAAAGGTTAAAAATCTGCCGGAACTTAGTAGGAAGAGATTTCTATGTATAGTTTTTGGTTTATTCAACGTTGAAGGATACAGTGTTCCAAAATATTGTGCACCTAATCTTTGTTTCCTTAAAACTTGATCTGCAACAAAACCTTTCTGTTAGTAAAAATGACAGAAAGTGACGACGAAAGGGAGGCAGCTAGAATAGCAGCTCGACTCCTAGAGGATGACACTAGTCTCCTGCAGACCGACCCGAATGCTATACTCATTCCGGTCAACATAAGAAAAACTATAACTCTTAAACTTATAGAGAATGGACTAACATCGAGAGGTGGTATAGTCGTATTCGTAATTGAGGCACATGAATATCGGCAGACAGAGGTATTCTATTCATGGATAAACTTTCCAGCAGCAAACGCTGTCACACACGAATTCCACTATTACCAAATAGAGGAACCCTACGGAAGAGTACACTCCTTTCGAGGAGGTGGAAATCCCATTAAAATACCAAGAGCACCTGCTCTGGTTTAAAGGCGCCCTAAAACATAATAATCACATCACCAGGCTCGGTCCACTAGGTAGACCAGGAGCAACGTGGCCGGTCCTAGCCAGCTACATACCACATCCTGACATAGAAAAAATGTCAGGCGAAGAACTCTTAGTTAAAATAAAAGAATTAACACAGGCATATAGAGAGTTAGTTCAATTGGCAACAGAGGATATAACTTTCCTCCTGAAATTGAAAGAAACAGATATAGTGGAACAGCCATTTGAACTTGCCAGAATTATAGAAAAATCCTATGAAGAACTAGGAAGAGATAGTTTGGGTGGGAAACCAGTAAAACCACAACTAACTGAAAATCCTGAAAAGATATTTATTAAAAATAATCCAAATACTCCAAAAAAAGAGCTGGAATGGAAATAAACAATCCACTCCCAAAGAAAAAAGATTCCAGTCCAGAGGAAGGTCTCCTCGACAGAGAGAAAGATCTCCGAACCAAGGACACAAGTCTCCCCAGAGGGAGCCCTCTGAGAAAAGATACAACCTTAGAAATAGGGATAATTTAAAGAAACCTGATAGATATCAAGATATTGATACACGTCCCTCTCGATCTTTTCAGACTTCCTCGCAGAAATCAGAAAGAAGAGGACGGTCAGAACACAGGGAAGAGCACGTCAAGTCCAAAGACAAGGAACCTGCTCATCAAAGTAAAAAATTACAATTTCCAAAAAAGAAGGTAGCCAGTATTAAAATAATCAGACATGCCGAGGATACTGAGGACACAGCTGAAAAACGGAGAGTGGGCCCAGACAGTGCTAGACAGCGCAGCAGAAGTGACCATAGCTCGCAAGATCCTGATGAATCATCTGGAGACAGTGGACACGAATTAATACATTCAAGTGGAAACTGCAGATACCAGAGTTAGCAAACCTCATAAAATATACGAAATAACATTACGTATAGAGGGAGATAAGACTAGGAAAGTAAGGGGTCTATTTTGGGATAACCTTTCAAAAGGCTATGACATCCTTTTAGCAGAAAAAGACTAGCCACCAGAGTTTGTCAGAGAGTGCCCTCATGGCGAAGAAATGATTATGCCTGCCTTCTCAAATCATATTCCAATTCATAGAAAATATACATATGCAAGAAAGTGGGCAGTAGCCCAAGCTCCTGCATTATATAAAAATCATGTAGGATGGGATGAGGACTCTCCTCCTCACAAAATCCAGTTAAAATGTCAACCAACTGCACAAAGGCAGTACCCAGTTAAACAAGAAGCTAAAAAACAAGTCAGGGAGATCTTAGATCAACTTGAATACCAAGGGGTGATTGAAACATGCACCTCACAAATGAACAATCCTTTGTTTCCTGTCTCCAAGCCAGATGATTCATATTGTCTAGTTTTGGACTACAGACACCTTAACTCATGTTGCGAGACATTTGCAGTACAAAACTCACACAGTGCAGCACTAATGAATAACATCGTGCGCAAAAAATACAAAACGACATTAGACATCTCTAATGGGTTCTTTTGTCAAAACATAGCACCTGAAAGCAGGTATTTGACCGCTTTCTCAATAATGGGTTCGCAGCAAATTTCTGTCGACTCCCACAGGGATTCAAGAATAGCCCAGGTTTATTCTCAGCAAGGGTAACAGAGTTACTACAAATGTATGATGATGAGGCATTATCTTATGTCGATGACATCTATCTGACAGATGATGACTTGGATACTCACTTGAAAAGAGTGAACACCATAATACTTGGGTTCGCAGCAGAGGGTTACAAATTCAACTTTAAAAAGTCACGAATTGCCCATCTAACTGTCCTGTTTTTAGGATATGAATTATCAAGTAAAGGCAAAAGCCTAGCAGACAATTTCTTAGAGAAGTGCGCTGTTACTCCAAGCACCAAAAACGCTGAAGAACTTACAATCAATACTAGGTTTCCTGAATTTCGGAAGAACTTACATTCAAAATTATGCAGAGAGGGTTAAACCTCTCTATAAATTAATAAAACCTGATTTTAAACCAATCAATTGGACTCAAAAACACACAGAAATTTTGAGATCATTGCAAACAGACATGTTAGCTAAAACAAAATTCCAAACTCGCGATAATACACGCAACCTTGTAATCCGAGTCATCCCAGGAAGATGCGGATTCACGTACCTGACCTCTAATGAGGGAGAAAAGGTACCAATAGCATACAAATCACATTTGTACACAGAAGCTGAAAAACATTCAGTCTTGCGGAAAACATTGTAAATGCGGTTCAAACAGCTGTAGCAAAAGAAAGAGCCCAAGCCCAAGGCAGACAGATAACTGTTTTAACAGCAGAATCAGACTTTGAGGCATTAACAAGCCCACGCAATTTGACTACCGTGGCATTAGATCCAAAATGGGTACAATGGGAAAATTCTCTTGCGACAGAAAAAGTGAAATACTATTTTGACCCGAACATGAAAAAACTGAAAGATCTAACATATGAAAAAGAATATCCTGTGGCAATCGAAATTCTGCCCCTACAACAGTACGCCTGTGTAATATGTACAGACGGATATGCACAACCCTCAGTTTGGGGAAAGCAAGCTTACAATGCTACGTGCGAGGTTGTTAAATGCCGGTGGCGAGGAGGTAAATTGAGACCACTGGTAACAATGTCACAATCTGTAAAAGACAATTCAGGGCAACAAAATGAATTAATAGCTTTAAAAATGGCGCTCGATATTGCCGATCGCGAATTCCCGTCACTAATAGTGTACGATTCGCATTCCTGCGTCAAATCTTACAATAATGACTTAAAGAAATGGGTTCAAAACGGTTACAAAGATGACACAGGTGCCACAATCAAGCAGAACTCGCTTTGGGAACAAGTAGTTCTTTTACAGAAAGAACTACAAAAGACTCACGTGATACATACACTGAGTCATCAGCGTGATGGCGTTCACGTTGCAGGGAATTCATTGGCTGAGTTAGCCACAGCGGAAGCAACTAATCTGGCTTCCGTAGCCACAAAAAAGCGTTCAGAAATATACATAGACTAGGAAACCATGCTGGCAGTAAAAACGTCTTCAAAAGGCGACTGTGCAGCGCTACCCGTGAACTATCCACTCAATTATACATACATAATAGATGCAAACTCCGTTCCTTTTGCTCGAATCCCTGGAGTGGAGGATAGGGTAATTCCAAACACGAACAGGAGAATCTTCTTGATTCAAGAAGCACACATGGGTGAGGGTCTAAGACACCAGACGATCAAGGAATCTCTGAAAGAATTGCAATCAGAATACTGGTGGCCGGGGATGAGCCTGCAAAATTACAAATTTGCAAAGGTTTGTCCAAACTGCAATCGAGATCGCAGTAGTGAACCGTCCAGAGTAGTGCCCGGACCCCTATTAGAAAGCATAAGGCGATCTATACGCATAATCAAATAGGAGAAATACGTCCCAATGTATATTATTTAAGACTAGATTCACTTAAAATGTAGACCCCAGCGCTCGGCTGACGCCAGAACTGTTATAAAAGATTTGCGAGTCTATATCGGCACATACGCAATTGGCATGCTACATTCTGACCAGGGTCCTGCTTTTAGCTCTCGAGCTTATAAGGAGGCTATGACCAGCATGGGCATTGCATTGCGGTACTCTTGTCCCTTCCATCCTGAGGGAAACGGGATTGTGGAAAGAAAGAAACGAGACATAAAGCAATCTATAACGGTGAGGGTATTAGGTTCGGGTGATGGGTGGGTGCAACATTTAACAAGTGTCCAAAGTAGTCTTAACAATCTGCCAAGAAATTCTCTAAAAGTTTTCAGTCCGTACGAACTATTGTTCGGTACTAGAATGCATATTCAGGACTTAGATATTCAGACTTCAGTGGTAGAAGAAAAATGCTTTGATATCAAAGATCGTTTGGCTATTTTACAGGACTTAAATTAAACAAAAAAAGACCTGAGCAACATAAAGCTAAAACAGCAGCCAACAGCCACTGAAGATAAACCACCTGTCCCAGCAAGGCCTGTCTGGATTCCAAAAATTGGGGATCTGGTCAGAGAGAAGATCGCTGTGAAGAAGGAATTTGGGCCTTCTTACAGAAAAGCAGTACCTGTCTTAGCTGTCAACGGAACAAGATCAGTTGTACTACCGCCCCTTGCTGGTAAAAAGGAGAACCGAGTTGTATCCATCGACCTGGTAAAACCACAATCATGTGGCCAATAATAAGTATTAGGCCCAGTGGACTCCCAAGAAGTAGCAGAAGACCAAATCTTGCTACAATTCAAGAGGTTCAAACTGAGAGACTAATCACTTTTGATAAACCTGCAGTGAATAATAAAGGACTATGCAACAAAGCCATGGAACTTATGCCTCTTAAAGACCAAATTAAAACAGTTCATCAAGAAACACCTGTCTACAACGATGTAGCCACAGACTATGCTAATGAAACAAAGAAAATTCCAAAAGCAAATGAAAATCTGGAAGCGATTCCAACAATTGACAGAACAGCATCTGGCTACTTCATCAATTTCGATGAGTTTTCTGAGGATCCGAGCGAACCTGAAGAACAGCCAACAACAAAAACTTTTAAAGACAAAGTAAATGAACTCTTTCAACAACTCAAAGAAACTTATCTGATTTCTCCATGGATTGAATTTTGGATTGTGTTAGGTGTACTTTTGCAGACAGTCTGCTGAGCCATCCATCCTTCAGATATATGTGTGTTCTGATTGCTGTGTCATGCATGCCTCTTAAGGGTTTTTGCAGACAGGCTGCTGAGCCATGCATCCTTCAGATATATGTGTGTTCTGATTGCTGAGTCATGCATGCCTCTTAAGGGTTTTTGCAGACAGGCTGCTGAGCCATGCATCCTTCAGATATATTTGTGCTCTGATTGCTGAGTCATGCATGCCTTTTTAGGGTTTTTGCAGACAGACTGCTGAGCCATGCATTCTTCAGATCTATTTGTGCTCTGATTGCTGAATCATGCATGCCTCTTAAGGATTGTTGCAGACAGGCTGCTGAGCCATGCATTCTTCAGATCTATTTGTGCTCTGATTGCAGTCATGCATGCCTCTTGAGGGTTTTTGCAGACATACTGCAGACCCATGCATTCTTCAGATCTATTTCTGCTCTGATTGCAGGGTCATGCATGCCTCTTAAGGGTTTTTGCAGACATACTGCTGAGCAATGCATTCTTCAGATCTATTTGTGCTCTGATTGCTGAGTCATTAATGCCTCTTAAGGGTTTTTGCAAACAGACTGCTGAGCCATACATTCTTCAGATATATTTGTGCTCCGATTGCAGTCATGCATGCCTCTTAAGGGTTTTTGCAGACACACTGCTGAGCAATGCATTCTTCAGATCTATTTGTGTTCTGATTGCTGAGTCATGAATGCCTCTTAAGGGTTTTTGCAGACAGACTGCTGAGCCATGCATTCTTCAGATATATCTGTGCTCTGATTGCTGTGTCATGCATGCCTCTTTAGGGTTGTTGCAGCCAGACTGCTGAGCCATGCATTCTTCAGATATATTTGTGCTCTGATTGCTGAATCATGCATGCCTCTTAAGGGTTTTTGCAGACATACTGCTGAGCCATGCATTCTTCAAATCTATTTGTGCTCTGATTACAGGGTCATGCATGCCTCTCAAGGGTTTTTGCTGTCATACCGCTGAGCAATGCATTCTTCAGATCTATTTGTGCTCTGATTGCTGAGTCATGCATGCCTCTTTAGGGTTGTTGCAGACAGACTGCTGAGCCATGCATTGTTCAGATATATTTGTGCTCTGATTGCTGAGTCATGAATGCCTCTTTAGGGTTGTTGCAGACAGACTGCTGAGCCATGCATCCTTCAGATATATTTGTGCTCTGATTGCTGAATCATGCATGCATCTTCAGGGTTTTTGCAGACAGACTGCTGAGCAATGCATTCTTCAGTCCCTGCAAGATACTGTATCGCGCAAGCATTATCCAGTGCTTTCACACAACAGGTGCAATCCGGGCCAAGGGTGGCGGCGGCCCGTTTACGGATTTGAAAAAGACATTCATCCACTCACAACGGTGGTACAATCGCCTCTTAGCTTGAATGGTGCTTGCATTGCTTTTGTTGCAGTTAAATTATTGGTTGTGATGTATTCTCTAAAAGGAATAAATGACTGATATCGTTGAATAATACATTTCATGAATTCATATTTGTTTGCTTTATCTGTGTGCACAATATAAAGACAGGCAATTGCAATAAATCCCTCATTCTATTTTACCGAAAATCGTGGAAGGAGCTGCTGATTGAACTACAACAGGATCTTAACTTGAAATACTGTAGGAAGAACTAAAGTCTTACTTTTTATGTCGAGCCTTGCGCAGTGCTCTTTGCGCTGCACTATGGGAGGCTTCTTGTGAGCACTCTAAACTTCTCCGTGTGGGTCTGACTCCTCCCACACATTGGATTGGCCTTTGCGTGTGTCTTTCAATAATGAAAGCACCTAAATGGCCAAAGGCAGGTGCATGTCCAACCTATTCTCCAAAGGATCACTCCGGTGATCTTTTGCTCTCGGGAGCCAGCAGTGGAGCGCTGGGTGGCAGCTGCATTCCTCGTCGTGGATCAGGTTACTAATTAAACACACTTTACCGGCCATGCTCGTTTACGTTCCTGTTGCTTTGCTCCCGCCTCCCACCCATTGTCCATGTTCACAATGCTCCCGTTATCCGCATTCCCTTTGTCCCTCCCCCTACCCACTTGCGGCAACCCATGAGGTAACACCCCTCCCCCTTCCATTGTCCATGTTCACCAGGCTCCCACCGCCCCCTGCTGTTCGCATAACCTTTGCTCCCGCCCCCCTCCTTTGTCTGTGTTAAACATGCTCCTGCCCTTGTAGTGTTTTTATCTAGGAACCTGAATCGATATTTCTATGTTATGCCCTTGTCCGGTTATAATATATAATATCCATACAACGGCATAGTAATCAAATCCATAATTCAGTCGTAGCACATGCTGTCACATTGAGCAAGGCTACTTCCCCGGCCCCCTAGAAAGCACAACGAGTTCTCTAAACAAAACAAAACCTCCAGCAAACTGGGAAATCCCCCTTGCTTTTGTTTTGATTTTGTCCTATAACTCCTGTAAAGCACTGTAAGAACGGCCAGTTCTTAGTGACATCTTTATTGACGTCTTATGTCCAACCTTACGTCAAACCCGGCACCTTTCAGGTATGAATATACCAACATTGCCTTAAGCAAAGACAGGTGGTGGTTTTGGAGCAGAGCAGCTATCTACTTGCCCGAGAGCCCAGCTGATGCGAGAGCCCACGGACGCTGCCCCTCCTCTTTGACGCACTGATAGAGACGCTGTCTTTTCTCCTGCAGAGAAATCCAGCTCCGGTGTTTCCAGATACCTTCGCGGGTTACTGGGATATCGAGTCCTGAGAGAGAGATACAAGAGCTCCTGCTTTCTATTTACCCAGGTACGGAGCTGACTAAACCCTTAAAAGAGAATTCTTGAGTCAGATTCTTGGCAAAACAAACTTAACTTAAACTGCTACTTACTTACTCATTCCCACGTATTAGGCTTAGGTCAGGTACACCGGGGTAGGCATATTTAGAAGCACCAGTTTAGTACGATTAGTCAATGTATATATGTATGTATATATTTTATCTATTTTAAAGTATCATATGGCTAAGAAACCATATCAATGCTTTTACAGTATTATTTTATAATCCTCCTTTTACTGTACGCACTTTACTTTACTATGAGTATTGCAATTGTGGCAATTCATTTCTCTTGCATGAGGAAGAAGACTGCTCAATAAATACCACCTTTTATTGAAAACGCCCGTCTCTCTTTTCTCTGCAATCTGGTGAAACTAAGTACGCACATTTGACTGAGTGAAATAGCTGTCTATTGTTTTCACACGACTCTAGAGATACACTCTTATTCTGGGAGAGCAAAGTTGTCATGTTTTATGGTTGTCAGAAGCTAATCCCTTCTTGTCTATCCAGAGAGGTTAAACTCCTCCTCGTTTATTCGAGAAAGTTTCTAGTGACCTCTGAGCTAGCTGGCAAACCTTAAGTCTAATATAGTCAGTAGAGACCTAGTCGACCTCAGTCCTACGTCTACACTGCCGTTTATATTATTCCAATGCGCAGAGCCTATTGGGAATATAGGAACTACACTACATGGCGCCCAACGTTTGTAAGGCGATAAATCTAACGCAAGACGTTAGAGTAACTCAGTCGTGCTTTTTCACACAGACCCTTTTCCCCGTAAATACTCCAGAAGACGTCTGGAGTGGGTAAAAGGTTAAAAATCTGCCGGAACTTAGTAGGAAGAGATTTCTATGTATAGTTTTTGGTTTATTCAACGTTGAAGGATACAGTGTTCCAAAATATTGTGCACCTAATCTTTGTTTCCTTAAAACTTGATCTGCAACAAAACCTTTCTGTTAGTAAAAATGACAGAAAGTGACGACGAAAGGGAGGCAGCTAGAATAGCAGCTCGACTCCTAGAGGATGACACTAGTCTCCTGCAGACCGACCCGAATGCTATACTCATTCCGGTCAACATAAGAAAAACTATAACTCTTAAACTTATAGAGAATGGACTAACATCGAGAGGTGGTATAGTCGTATTCGTAATTGAGGCACATGAATATCGGCAGACAGAGGTATTCTATTCATGGATAAACTTTCCAGCAGCAAACGCTGTCACACACGAATTCCACTATTACCAAATAGAGGAACCCTACGGAAGAGTACACTCCTTTCGAGGAGGTGGAAATCCCATTAAAATACCAAGAGCACCTGCTCTGGTTTAAAGGCGCCCTAAAACATAATAATCACATCACCAGGCTCGGTCCACTAGGTAGACCAGGAGCAACGTGGCCGGTCCTAGCCAGCTACATACCACATCCTGACATAGAAAAAATGTCAGGCGAAGAACTCTTAGTTAAAATAAAAGAATTAACACAGGCATATAGAGAGTTAGTTCAATTGGCAACAGAGGATATAACTTTCCTCCTGAAATTGAAAGAAACAGATATAGTGGAACAGCCATTTGAACTTGCCAGAATTATAGAAAAATCCTATGAAGAACTAGGAAGAGATAGTTTGGGTGGGAAACCAGTAAAACCACAACTAACTGAAAATCCTGAAAAGATATTTATTAAAAATAATCCAAATACTCCAAAAAAAGAGCTGGAATGGAAATAAACAATCCACTCCCAAAGAAAAAAGATTCCAGTCCAGAGGAAGGTCTCCTCGACAGAGAGAAAGATCTCCGAACCAAGGACACAAGTCTCCCCAGAGGGAGCCCTCTGAGAAAAGATACAACCTTAGAAATAGGGATAATTTAAAGAAACCTGATAGATATCAAGATATTGATACACGTCCCTCTCGATCTTTTCAGACTTCCTCGCAGAAATCAGAAAGAAGAGGACGGTCAGAACACAGGGAAGAGCACGTCAAGTCCAAAGACAAGGAACCTGCTCATCAAAGTAAAAAATTACAATTTCCAAAAAAGAAGGTAGCCAGTATTAAAATAATCAGACATGCCGAGGATACTGAGGACACAGCTGAAAAACGGAGAGTGGGCCCAGACAGTGCTAGACAGCGCAGCAGAAGTGACCATAGCTCGCAAGATCCTGATGAATCATCTGGAGACAGTGGACACGAATTAATACATTCAAGTGGAAACTGCAGATACCAGAGTTAGCAAACCTCATAAAATATACGAAATAACATTACGTATAGAGGGAGATAAGACTAGGAAAGTAAGGGGTCTATTTTGGGATAACCTTTCAAAAGGCTATGACATCCTTTTAGCAGAAAAAGACTAGCCACCAGAGTTTGTCAGAGAGTGCCCTCATGGCGAAGAAATGATTATGCCTGCCTTCTCAAATCATATTCCAATTCATAGAAAATATACATATGCAAGAAAGTGGGCAGTAGCCCAAGCTCCTGCATTATATAAAAATCATGTAGGATGGGATGAGGACTCTCCTCCTCACAAAATCCAGTTAAAATGTCAACCAACTGCACAAAGGCAGTACCCAGTTAAACAAGAAGCTAAAAAACAAGTCAGGGAGATCTTAGATCAACTTGAATACCAAGGGGTGATTGAAACATGCACCTCACAAATGAACAATCCTTTGTTTCCTGTCTCCAAGCCAGATGATTCATATTGTCTAGTTTTGGACTACAGACACCTTAACTCATGTTGCGAGACATTTGCAGTACAAAACTCACACAGTGCAGCACTAATGAATAACATCGTGCGCAAAAAATACAAAACGACATTAGACATCTCTAATGGGTTCTTTTGTCAAAACATAGCACCTGAAAGCAGGTATTTGACCGCTTTCTCAATAATGGGTTCGCAGCAAATTTCTGTCGACTCCCACAGGGATTCAAGAATAGCCCAGGTTTATTCTCAGCAAGGGTAACAGAGTTACTACAAATGTATGATGATGAGGCATTATCTTATGTCGATGACATCTATCTGACAGATGATGACTTGGATACTCACTTGAAAAGAGTGAACACCATAATACTTGGGTTCGCAGCAGAGGGTTACAAATTCAACTTTAAAAAGTCACGAATTGCCCATCTAACTGTCCTGTTTTTAGGATATGAATTATCAAGTAAAGGCAAAAGCCTAGCAGACAATTTCTTAGAGAAGTGCGCTGTTACTCCAAGCACCAAAAACGCTGAAGAACTTACAATCAATACTAGGTTTCCTGAATTTCGGAAGAACTTACATTCAAAATTATGCAGAGAGGGTTAAACCTCTCTATAAATTAATAAAACCTGATTTTAAACCAATCAATTGGACTCAAAAACACACAGAAATTTTGAGATCATTGCAAACAGACATGTTAGCTAAAACAAAATTCCAAACTCGCGATAATACACGCAACCTTGTAATCCGAGTCATCCCAGGAAGATGCGGATTCACGTACCTGACCTCTAATGAGGGAGAAAAGGTACCAATAGCATACAAATCACATTTGTACACAGAAGCTGAAAAACATTCAGTCTTGCGGAAAACATTGTAAATGCGGTTCAAACAGCTGTAGCAAAAGAAAGAGCCCAAGCCCAAGGCAGACAGATAACTGTTTTAACAGCAGAATCAGACTTTGAGGCATTAACAAGCCCACGCAATTTGACTACCGTGGCATTAGATCCAAAATGGGTACAATGGGAAAATTCTCTTGCGACAGAAAAAGTGAAATACTATTTTGACCCGAACATGAAAAAACTGAAAGATCTAACATATGAAAAAGAATATCCTGTGGCAATCGAAATTCTGCCCCTACAACTGTACGCCTGTGTAATATGTACAGACGGATATGCACAACCCTCAGTTTGGGGAAAGCAAGCTTACAATGCTACGTGCGAGGTTGTTAAATGCCGGTGGCGAGGAGGTAAATTGAGACCACTGGTAACAATGTCACAATCTGTAAAAGACAATTCAGGGCAACAAAATGAATTAATAGCTTTAAAAATGGCGCTCGATATTGCCGATCGCGAATTCCCGTCACTAATAGTGTACGATTCGCATTCCTGCGTCAAATCTTACAATAATGACTTAAAGAAATGGGTTCAAAACGGTTACAAAGATGACACAGGTGCCACAATCAAGCAGAACTCGCTTTGGGAACAAGTAGTTCTTTTACAGAAAGAACTACAAAAGACTCACGTGATACATACACTGAGTCATCAGCGTGATGGCGTTCACGTTGCAGGGAATTCATTGGCTGAGTTAGCCACAGCGGAAGCAACTAATCTGGCTTCCGTAGCCACAAAAAAGCGTTCAGAAATATACATAGACTAGGAAACCATGCTGGCAGTAAAAACGTCTTCAAAAGGCGACTGTGCAGCGCTACCCGTGAACTATCCACTCAATTATACATACATAATAGATGCAAACTCCGTTCCTTTTGCTCGAATCCCTGGAGTGGAGGATAGGGTAATTCCAAACACGAACAGGAGAATCTTCTTGATTCAAGAAGCACACATGGGTGAGGGTCTAAGACACCAGACGATCAAGGAATCTCTGAAAGAATTGCAATCAGAATACTGGTGGCCGGGGATGAGCCTGCAAAATTACAAATTTGCAAAGGTTTGTCCAAACTGCAATCGAGATCGCAGTAGTGAACCGTCCAGAGTAGTGCCCGGACCCCTATTAGAAAGCATAAGGCGATCTATACGCATAATCAAATAGGAGAAATACGTCCCAATGTATATTATTTAAGACTAGATTCACTTAAAATGTAGACCCCAGCGCTCGGCTGACGCCAGAACTGTTATAAAAGATTTGCGAGTCTATATCGGCACATACGCAATTGGCATGCTACATTCTGACCAGGGTCCTGCTTTTAGCTCTCGAGCTTATAAGGAGGCTATGACCAGCATGGGCATTGCATTGCGGTACTCTTGTCCCTTCCATCCTGAGGGAAACGGGATTGTGGAAAGAAAGAAACGAGACATAAAGCAATCTATAACGGTGAGGGTATTAGGTTCGGGTGATGGGTGGGTGCAACATTTAACAAGTGTCCAAAGTAGTCTTAACAATCTGCCAAGAAATTCTCTAAAAGTTTTCAGTCCGTACGAACTATTGTTCGGTACTAGAATGCATATTCAGGACTTAGATATTCAGACTTCAGTGGTAGAAGAAAAATGCTTTGATATCAAAGATCGTTTGGCTATTTTACAGGACTTAAATTAAACAAAAAAAGACCTGAGCAACATAAAGCTAAAACAGCAGCCAACAGCCACTGAAGATAAACCACCTGTCCCAGCAAGGCCTGTCTGGATTCCAAAAATTGGGGATCTGGTCAGAGAGAAGATCGCTGTGAAGAAGGAATTTGGGCCTTCTTACAGAAAAGCAGTACCTGTCTTAGCTGTCAACGGAACAAGATCAGTTGTACTACCGCCCCTTGCTGGTAAAAAGGAGAACCGAGTTGTATCCATCGACCTGGTAAAACCACAATCATGTGGCCAATAATAAGTATTAGGCCCAGTGGACTCCCAAGAAGTAGCAGAAGACCAAATCTTGCTACAATTCAAGAGGTTCAAACTGAGAGACTAATCACTTTTGATAAACCTGCAGTGAATAATAAAGGACTATGCAACAAAGCCATGGAACTTATGCCTCTTAAAGACCAAATTAAAACAGTTCATCAAGAAACACCTGTCTACAACGATGTAGCCACAGACTATGCTAATGAAACAAAGAAAATTCCAAAAGCAAATGAAAATCTGGAAGCGATTCCAACAATTGACAGAACAGCATCTGGCTACTTCATCAATTTCGATGAGTTTTCTGAGGATCCGAGCGAACCTGAAGAACAGCCAACAACAAAAACTTTTAAAGACAAAGTAAATGAACTCTTTCAACAACTCAAAGAAACTTATCTGATTTCTCCATGGATTGAATTTTGGATTGTGTTAGGTGTACTTTTCCTCCAGCTTTGGCTCATCATGGTTCTTTGTTTGGGAAAATTCATTGAGGGAAAATACAGAACAATGGACACAGCAAGTCAGAACATCAACTTCGTCCTAAAGCCACACAAGTCATCTCACATCGAGAAAAGAGAACTATCATCAGTGAATGTCACAGCCAATCCAATACCCGGTGGGGTAGCTTGGAACAAAACAGATTACGAAATCTATGGCCCGGTCGAGCTCTTGAAGTATCCACACCAATTTAAGGTTTCATTAAGTGACTTTGTAAAGCCGAGCACATTCTCTGATGATTGGGACTTTGAAAGTATTAATAATATGATGTCAGATTTAGTAATGTCAGCAAAATTTACAGAACATGATTACTTACAGGGTTCATCAAATTATGAAGAAATGTATTGTTATAATCACTTTGCACATCACTATTTGCATAAATCTGCTCAACCTAGAAATGTTTTAAATTATAATCAATGGGAACATTGTGCAACTCCACCAAAAGGCAGTTCAAAAACATTTTATGAGAAATTCCCATACTTCTCAGGGTTTAATACAAGTGATGCAGAAACGTTTTATTTCAAAATGTTAAATAAGACAGGGGTGAAAACAATGCTGACAAATACTAAATTAATCTATTCAGAAACATTCTAAGAAAAAATGACTACATTTGGTTTCGATTTTTGGAAAAACAACATTGAAACAAAAACAATCTGGGGTACCAAAGATTGGCAGGTCCAAGGTATAGAATCATTATTTAGAGCCTGCATGATCCCAGAACAAATTATATTCTTGAATGACACCATTCAACAGACAACCTGTCTTGGCCTAGCCAAAATAAAGACTTAAACATACCGTCTATTCCAAAGCCAACACCTGACAGTAATAGCACTACAGATGTTGAGATAGACGTATCCCATATTTTTAACCATAACAGAACACATCCTGAATGGAAAAAATGGTTGATCTGGCCCACAGACACAAATAACTGTGAAGATAGATTCTTGAACAAAATATAGGGGTTCAAATTGATCAGGCCAGACCCTAGATACTCCCAGAGACAACATCCAGGGATAGTTACAACATACAGTGTAGGGAAACTCTGCCTCGAATGGCTACAGAAATCCACACTGGCAGAAATTAAGCAACGCTTGACTTTACTTAAAGAAGGTGCTGACTTGCGTGATTTCATAATGGGACCACGCAAACAGCGTCAAAAACGTTTCATAGTGGCCGGTATATACGCAGCTTACAACGAAGCTTGGAAAGAAACGCAAATTGAAACAGCAGAAAAAATACGGAAAATTGACCATATTAATTTGGAAAAATCACTTTCTGTTGTAGACAATGGGTTAATGACTCTGTCTTCCAGAATATATTCACTGGACAGTATTGTATCATCTGCTATTGATATAATAGAGCAGGAATTACTAATGTTACAACACGGTCAGTCCCAATTGCGTTCTATTGTACAGCTTGGCTGGACGTTGCAAAATCTGCGTTCAGGCTGCGTGCCCTGGCGTTTAATCAACACAACGTCATTATTCTCTATCTTTAACCTTACTGATAATCAAATCAGCTTGGCACAAAAAGGAGCAGGATATACGATTTTGAGCATTGAAAAACTTGAGAGATTACCATTGACAATGTCAGAAAGACCTGTCATTGAATGGATAATATACGGAATAATAACTATTCCGATAACAACTTTCCAATTTAAATACTGTCAAGAGTATATACCAGCAGGCCAGTATGAAAGGTTGGGTAAAGGGTACATTAAGTCATCATGGAAATTACCTTACACACACATGTTATAGTGAAAAGGAACAGAATGTATTTCTTAGTGGTAATAATTGTAAAAGATCAATAAGTGGTATACTTCTGTGTCAAAGTATTAACCTGCATGGGGCCTGTGAGGGGACTTCAAATAACCTTTCATGTTACCAGCATGGCACACCTGCAACACGAATAGAGCCATTCTTTAGACTCCAGCAACGATGGAAGAAACGATCCCAGCTATACGCTATCGGGACCGCATAACTAAAGTCCTTGGATTAGCCCAGCTAAGAGATATGAATATGACCTGGTTTCTTTCATTCAGACCCATCTGGCAGAATTGTATCTTACCTGTGCTTTGATGTATGCTATGCGGAGAAGAATGCGTGTTGGACGTCTGTCTTACACTACAATCAGCAGTACCATTGGATACAGATACTTTGCTAAGTCCTGTAACGCCTCATGCATCGTGTTGTCCCCAGCGGTTACCCATCCTGATGACGGCATTCATTGAGACTTCTACAATACGATTAGGTGATAGTGAAGTACGAGATGAGAGCAGCATCACCCAGGTATGACCTTCTGTGAGCAATGCTGATCCTGACATCGACGATAGCAATCATGCTCAAGACTGCACAGTTGCGGTATTTTCAAACTTGGTTGAACTTTCACCTGAAGCCGTAGACATCTTTTTTGCGAGTCTGTCTGAAATGATGTTCTCCCCTGAACAGAAAGAATAACTTTTAAGCAAACAAGCACACAGCGTTCCCTGTACTCTGAATTCGGCCTTCAGCTTTGATAAACAAAAAGCTACTAAAAATATTTGGAACTATTTTTCCCCTGAAAACTAAATTTTTTTTTTCTCTTCCCTTCCAAAATATTTACCTTTTTAAAGGCACTTGTACTCTGCTTAAAGTAGAACTATTCTTAGAGAACAGAACTTCTATTTTTAGGAAATCTAGAGACAATATATTACCTCAGCCTCTAGGACATTTACAGTTAACTGTATTTGTATGTGATGGAATGGTCTCGCCCTTTTTTTCTGTATAAAGAGCCATTTCATGTGTAAATTTCGCAAAATCATTCAGCTGATATATATATGCATCCTTTTTTAATGAATGATTACACTGCTTGAAAAGCGTACAGTACCTATAATCATTTTCATGTATTTCGCATACACCATTTCAAATGCAAAAATGTATTTTGGGGTGGGTTGGTATACACATGCACCTTTTAAATGTTTACTATTGCTTAGTTTTAGTAATGATGGACATTAATTCGTGGAGTGGGTGTAGTGTTTTATATAGGAACCTGAATCGATATTTCTATTTTATGCCCTTGTCCGGTTATAATCAATAATATCCATATAACGGCATAGTAATCATATCCATAATTCAGTCGTAGCACATGCTGTCACATTGAGCAAGGCTACTACCCCGGCCCCCTAGAAAGCACAACGAGTTCTCTAAACAAAACAAAACCTCCAGCAACCTGGGAAATCCCCCTTGCTTTTCTTTTGATTTCGTCCTAGAACTCCTGTAAAGCACTGTAAGAATGGCCAGTTCTTAGTGACATCTTTATTGACGTCTTATGTCCAACCTTACGTCAAACCCGGCACCTTTCAGGTATAAATATACCAATGTTGCCTTAAGCAAAGACACGGTGGTGGTTTTGGAGCAGAGCAGCTATCTACTTGCCCGAGAGCCCAGCTGATGCGAGAGCCCACGGACCCTGCCCCTCCTCTTTGACGCACTGAGAGAGACGCTGTATTTTCTCCTGCCGAGAAATCCAGCTCCGGTGTTTCCAGATACCTTCGCGGGTTACTGGGATATCGAGTCCTGAGAGAGAGATACAAGACCTCCTGCTTTCTATTTACCCAGGTACGGAGCTGACTAAACCCTTAAAAGAGAATTCTTGAGTCAGATTCCTGGCAAAACAAACTTAACTTAAACTGCTACTTACTTACTCCTTCCCACGTATTAGGCTTAGGTCAGGTACACCGGGGTAGGCGTATTTAGAAGCACCAGTTGAGTACGATTAGTCAATGTATATATGTATGTATATATTTTATCTATTTTAAAGTATCATATGGCTAAGAAACCATATCAATGCTTTTACAGTATTATTTTATAATCCTCCTTTTACTGAACGCACTTTATTTTACTATGAGTATTGCAATTGTGGCAATTCATTTCTCTTGCATGAGGAAGAAGACTGCTCAATAAATAACACCTTTTATTGAAAACGCCCGTCTCTCTTTTCTCTGCAATCTGGTGAAAGTAAGTACGCACATTTGACTGAGTGAAATAGCTGTCTATTGTTTTCACACGACTCTAGAGATACACTCTTATTCTGGGAGAGCAAAGTTGTCATGTTTTATGGTTGTCAGAAGCTAATCCCTTCTTGTCTATCCTGGGAGGTTAAACTCCTCCTTGTTTATTCGTGAAAGTTTCTAGTGACCTCTGAGCTAGCTGGCAAACCTTAAGTCTAATATAGTCAGTAGAGACCTAGTCGACCTCAGTCCTACGTCCACACTGCTGTTTATATTATTCCAATGCGCAGAGCCTATTGGGAATATAGGAACTACACTACACCCTCCTCGCATTGTCTGCATTTTTTTTGTTTCCACCCACTTGCGGTGGCCCGTGAGGTGCTCCCTCACCCCTTCCCCCCACGGCACACCACTGTTTGTTAAAAGGCTGAACAGAGTCAGCAAAAAGCATTGGCAAAGCCAAAAGGTGGGACCTATTGGCTTTGCCAATGCTTGTCTGCTAAGCCAATACACGAGGGGCATCAGTGTTGGGGTAACGGATCCGGTGAGGAGCAGGAGGGGGGAGGGGAAGGACTGGGAAAAAAGATGTCAAAAATCGCCAACTCTTCTGCAGGACCCATCTCTCTCTTTCTTCCCTTGATGGAGACCAGGTCTCTTTTGTAAAAGCCAATATATGCCTAGCATGGCGATCTCTCCCCGCCATGGACACTGGTTGGCAGTTTAGCAATTTGCGTTTTTTTTTTTTTTTTTTTTAAATGTCGAGCTGGAACAAAATCTTGCCAATTCTTGTCTTTCTCATCACATCAACCCCCACCCCTCACTAAAGTCCAGATTGTCATGTCTAGCCCCCCTGCCCTTCACTCTCAAACCTTTGGACGCGGCTGGAATTATGTTAAACCCGGCAAAAAGACACACTGCCTGAGGACCTACATTGTCTACCAAGTTGGCACCTTTTTAAAAATATTTTTCTTTTTGTAACTTTTTTTGTTTGTTTTTTTGTTTAAAGAGACGTGCTTTTTAAAAAAAACGTTATTTATTATTTAGTATTAGTAACATTACAATTAACAGTGCCACAGTGCTTACTGTCACAGTATCCATGATATCATCGATTTAGTCACTCCGGATAATTAAAGAGACGTGCCTAAGGCATCTGGTGCAGTGTGCGGGGGGCTCTGCTTGGGCAGCACAAGGAGCTGGGGACAGACTCTGGTTGGCAGATCAGGTGCCCGCATGCTCCCTCTTCACTGCCTACTTGCATGAGTGTGTATGCTTGTACGTGTGTGTGGATATGCTTGGTTCTGTTTGTAGTTGATTTGTGTTGCAACAGAACGACTCCACATACAGTAGCTTCAAAGATTAGTGCCCAGTCTAAGCAAACCCACCCACTCCCCCAAACCCTATTCTCCTGCATGGCTAAACACTTAATAGGTCCCGTGGGCGAGACCTATTGGCTATGCCAATGCTTGTTTAAGTTGTCAATCAGTTCAGAATCAGACACTAGTTTAAGGGCGATTGATATATATTATGCCGATAGAAAATCCACCTCAACTCAGGATAATGCTTCAGTTTTCCAAGTTAGAAGGATCCAGAAATGCTTGAACCAGGAGGGCTGTGGAAAGTGTTGAAGGTGGCTTAAGGCCTTATTACGAGTTTGGCGGTCTTCCAATGGGACCACCTCCATGGTGTTCCCAGGAAGATCGCCAAGCCCCTGTTGAGCCCGCCCACCAGATTATGACATTAATCCAGGGCGGGTGGTGCAGCTGCAGTCTCATGGCAGCGGCTGTGTTAGGTCCCTAGGAGATCCTAAACAGCATACCACCGCCCTGAGAGGGCCTGCAGCACGTTCCTGCACTGTATGGCATGCACCATGTTTTGCATGCCACACCATGCAGGAATGAGGGTGCAGTTCCAGAGAGGTACAACATGTGCACCCCGCATGCAACCCTAGGCTCAGACTTGTCAGGAGGCCCTGCTAGGGCCCCTTTACCTGCATGTCCACTGCCCTTTTCAAGGTGGTGTCCCCACCATGAAACGGGCAGTGGATATGCAAATTGTAATTGGCTCAGCAGGGCCAGAATATGTACCGCACGTATATTCAGGCCGTTTGCAGACCACCGCGGATGCAGGATACCTGATTCAGGTGGAGGTGGAGGTCTCGTTGCGGTTCCACCACCACACTCATATTATGGCAGTCAGACCGCCAGCGTGGTGGCAGTCAGACCGCCAGCGTGGTGTCAGTCAGACCGCCACCACGAGTAAGACAGTCCTGAGGACCCTTTGGTAGAAACTTCATGAAATTGACCTAACTGCAATGCTTTGTGCTTCCTCTCTTTTTCACAATCTGTTGTTGTTTAAATGAGTATCTAGCTAAATCTCCATGTGTATCTAGCTAAAACTGTATTTGTAGCATGTGAGGGCTCAGTGGCTTCCCTTTCTTTAGTAAGTTACTCTGTGAACCATGGTAAATCACTGCCTTTTTATGAGTAAATAAGCTGTGACCTGCTCAACAGAACTTTCAGTGAAATATCCATGTATGGTGAAATATTCCTTGTTAAGTTTCAGATATGGTAAAGCAGAGATGTCTTTCTTCTACGCCCAGATAAATATTGTGTATTCACATTCCATTACATTTGCATTTAGTAATTTTTAATTTCTTTACATCCAACAGAAAATAAGCCTAAATGGCCGGATTGATTATGAATAATGAAGATAACACAGCAAATCAGCAAAAATAGTCAAAAATAAGGAGCTCAGAAAATATCAGTGAAATCAGAGACAGAGGACAGATCCAGGAAGAAACAGTCAAAGACAATTCAGTGAATACAAGTTTGAGCTCTACTCTTCCACGCCACAAGAAGAAGAAATGCCCTCTACAGAATTAAGGCAACAACACTGACAAACCACCTGCTGTATAAACAAGCGTCCAACACCTGTTTCGATCATGAGGTCGGTATGAAAGTTGGAGGAAGGTCTTGTGTCTATTTGGAATCCATAGCTTGCAAAAACTCCCTCTTGAGCTTTGCGCTGTTAGTAGCATGACAATGTTTAAAAAAAGATTGAAAACCTGGCTATCTGTCCATGTTTGAAACAACCAGATTTACTTTCTCTTCAGACCTGTTCTCGGCCCAGGGACACTCTTCGGAGTAGCTGTAAACATTACAAGTTGCATTACAGTGCTCTCAGTGTATTGTTAACTCTTTCTAGCCAAACCACAGGAACCAGGGAGAAGCACAACGAAGTAGAACCAAACAACTGAAGGCTAAAGAAAAGAGGGGTTCTGCTCTCTAAAGCACAAAGTATTGTCACAATTTGCACCGACCAGAAGGAAGACAAATCTTTACCCACAAGCACGCAAAGCCGCCATCCAATGTAAGGACGCAATCACCCAGAAAGGCGCCTTACTTTTACTATGAATGTGATAGGTATTTAGTGAGTCTTGTATTTTATTGTTCAATCAGAAATCAAGCATCCAAAACACCACAGACATACAGGGAATGTGAGAATAAAGCAAGTAGCTTATCAACCATGTTGGCCCTTCAGGAAACACGGTCATGTGATGTAGACAAATATATATCCATCCCAAAAACACTAAGCAAGAAAAAAGAATCATACACATGCAGCGAGAGCTTTAGTTTGTCATCACTACTAAAGCACCATCAGCAAACACACACAGGAGAAAAATCGTGCAATTGCACTGAATGTGTGAAGAACTTTAATCAGTTAGTAATCCTAAAAGATCATCAGCGAACACACACAGGGGAAAAACCATACCATTGCACTGAATGTGTGAAGAGCTTTAGTCAATCATCAATCCTACATAGACATCAGCGAACACACACAGGGGAAAAGCCATACCAATGCACTGAATGTGTAAATAGCTTCAGTCAATTATCAAATCTCCAAATACATCAGAAAACACATACAGGGGAAAAACCATACGATTGCAGTGAATGTGTGAAGAGCTTCCGTCGGTTAACAGACCTCCGAAGACATCAGCGAACACACACAGGGGAAAAACCATACCATTGCAGTGAATGTGTGAAGAGCTTCAGTTGGTTATCACTTCTCCAAACACATCAGCGAACACACACAGGGGAAAAACCATACCATTGTAGTGAATGTGTGAAGAGCTTCAGTTGGTTAACAGACCTCCGAAGACATCAGCGAACACACACAGGCGAAAAACCATACCATTGTGGTGAATGTGTGAAGAGCTTCAGTCGGTTATCACTCCTCCAAACACATCAGCGAACACACACAGGGGAAAAACCATACCATTGCAGTGAATGCGTGAAGAGCTTCAGTCGGTTAACAGACCTCCGAAGACATCAGCGAACACACACAGGGGAAAAACCATACCATTGTGGTGAATGTGTGAAGAGCTTCAGTCGGTTATCACTCCTCCAAACACATCAGCGAACACACACAGGGGAAAAGCCATACCATTGCAATGAATGTGTGAAGAGATTCAGTCAGTTAGCAGACCTCCGAAGACATCAGCGAATACACACAGGGGAAAAGCCATACCATTGCAATGAATGTGTGAAGAGCTTCAGTCAGTTAGAAGACCTCCGAAGACATCAGCGAACACACACAGGGGAAAAACCATACCATTGCAGTGAATGTGTGAAAAGCTTCAGTCGGTTTTCACACCTCCAAACACATCAGCGAACACACACAGGGGAAAAGCCATACCATTGCAATGAATGTGTGAAGAGCTTCAGTCAGTTAGCAGACCTCCGAAGACATCAGCGAACACACACAGGGGAGAAACCATACCATTGCGGTGAATGTGTGAAGAGCTTCAGTCGGTTAGCAGACCTCCAAAAACATCAGCGAATACACACTGGGGAAAAACCATACAATTGCAGTAAATGTGGAAGTAGATTTAGTGATTCCTCAAATCTCACGGCTCATCAACGAACACACACAGGGGAAAAACCATTCAAGTGTAATGAATGTGGGAAGAGCTTTAGTCAAGTATCAAATCTCCGAAGACATCAGCAAAAAAATCACAAGGGAAAAAACACAAGAACAGTGAATATGGAAGTCGTTTTAGGCTATTATTAAACCTACAAAGCCATCAGCAAACACACACAGGGGAAAAACCATTTAAGAGAAATGATTGTGGAAGTAGATTTAGTGATTCCTCAAATCTCATGATTCATCAGCGAACACACACAGGAGAAAAACCATTCAAGGGCAGTGAATGTGTGAAGAGCTTAAGTTGATTATCAAACCTACAAAGACATCAGCGAACACATAATGGGGCAAAACATATTTTTGTAGTGTCTGTGGCAGGAGTTTTATAGAGTCCTCAGCATTAAGGATTAATCAGCTAACTCACAAAGGGAAAAAGCCATTTAAGTGCAGTGAATGCATGAATAGCTTTAGTCAATTATCAGACCTACAAAGACATCAGCGAACACAAACGGGATAAAAACCATACCATTGCAATGAATGTGGCAGTAGTTTTACTGACTCCTCTGCATTAAGGAATCATCAGCGACCTCAGAAGGGGAAAAACCATTTAAATGCACTGCATGTGTGAAAAGCTTTAGTCAATTATCAATCCTACACACCCATTATCGAACACACACAGGACAAAAGCCATTCAAGTGCAGTGAATGTGTGAAGAGCTTTAGTCAATTATCAAGTCTATATAGACATCAGCGTACACACACTGGGTTAAAACCATACAACTGTAGTGAATGTAGGAAAACCTTAAGTGCATCTTCCACATTAAGAATTCATCAGTTAACACACACAGAGGAAAAGCCTTTCAGTTGCTGTGAATGTGTGAATATCTTCTGTCAGCTACTAAACCTACGAATACATCAACAAACACACACAGAGGAAAAATGATATTGCAATAAATGTCTGAACAGATTTGGTCAAATATCAGGTCTCCAGAGTCATCAGCGAAAACTCAAGGGGAAAACCTTACAAGTGCACCGAAAGTGTGAAGAGCTTTTGTCAATTTTCGATGCTACACAGGCCTCCGTGAACACATACCTTCATTTAACTTACTTAGAAATAATCCTAGAAATGCAGTGAATCCTGAAAGTACTTAATTAAATTAACAATAATTGTGATCCATCTAAGGACATAGTCAGGAGCAGAACATTGCAGTTATTGTGAGATGAAGGAATTACAGAAAAAAGATAATTATAATTATGAGGACTATTCAAATTCCTGCTGAAGGAAGACTCAACTAAAAGGAAAGAAGAAAAACAAATAATGATATTTGTAACATTATAAAACTGTCTGTTCCCAGTGATTGCTCACTTTTAAGCACACAGCAAAACAACATGATTTACTAGGAAATCCACTGGGAGACTAGCACAATGTGGCATAAAAGAAAAGAAACACTTGTGGTTTTTATTTGATGAAGTAGAGTTAAAAAGAAAAACATCCAATGGTTCCTGTTCATGCTACCTGTAAATGCAGCACTGGGAACTATGTTTGGGCTAAGAAGGGTATTTTCAGGTAACTGGAAGGATTAGTGCTAAAACCTATACACTCAACACACTCTGACTGAGTCCCTGCAGGAAGAACTAATTTAATAAGCACACCTCTGAATATTCACAGCTGATTGTAGTGTTTGGTAATTTCATACAACAGTGATGACTCAGTGAAAGTGGTCAGAAAACAGTGTTCAGAAGCAGAGAAGTGAAAGGAGCAGAATGTGAGCGGTAGCTCTCAGGGTTAATTCTTGCCGTGTATAACATTTACCACCCAAGCCCTGACCCGGAAGAAGGGAAAGGAGCAGAATGTGAGCTGTTACTCTCAGGGTTAATGCTTGCAGTGCAGGACATTTACCACCCAAGCCCTGATGCGGAAGAAGTGAAAGGAACAGAATGGGATCTGTTACTCTCAGGGTTAATTCTTGCAGTGCACAACAATTACCACCCAAACCCCGATGCAGAAGAAGTGAGAGGAGCAGAATGGGAGCTGCGACTCTCCCCGTTACTGCTTGCAGTGCACGACATTTACCACCCAAGTCCTGACACGGAAGAAGTAAAAGTAGCAGAATGTGAGCTGTGACTCTCAGGGTTATCCTTGCATTGGACAACTTTTACGACCAAAGCCCTGACGCGGAATAAGTGAACAAATCGGAATGAGAGCTGTGGCTCTCAGGGTTAATGCTTGCAGTGCACGGCATTTACCACCCAAGCCCTGACGCGGAAGAAGTGATGCTTATGTTCATCATGGCATGCATCCGTAAATGAAGCCATCATAGTGGCACTTCACAGAGGTGTTTATCATCAAGCTGGATCTTGGCCAATCGCTGACTATGTAAACGATTTGCGGTTAGATTAATTGTATAAATATTTGTTATGAGTTTCTTATTTACAGAGGATCATTAAACCAAATCCTAAGTGGTCATAAAACAGATTCAGTGCATGATAGCAAAATTATTGATAGGAATTATTGTGGAATGGAGTAGGCTAGTACAAAGAGTTTGTTATAACACTACAAGCACCATGTAAGGGTGAAGCGTCAGCAGTTATAAAGTTATGGGTATTTGAGGTTAGTTATTCGTATTTGAGGTTTTGATTTTTTTAAACGCTCCTGCAAAGGTAATATCCATAACGTTGCTCTAACTATGTCTCAGTCTAACTCAGCGATTACCTTTTTTCTCATAATATTCAAGGCAGTTCTTCTGAGCCCCTATAGGTACGTACAGTGCTAAAAGTCTAGCAAAGGCAATCTATGGAGCTACTCTACTGGCACACTGAGTAGGACCTGCTTAAGCTGTTGCCACATGTTACCTTTAAAAGGGAATTTTTTTGGCTAGTCTGCAGGTTAGTAATTCCATAGTCCTACAGGTGCATAACTATAAATATTCTCTCTCACACACATATATATATATACATATATATATACATATTATATATTCACTGAAAAAACCATAGGTTTTACACACGTTATAGTTAGGAATTAGCAATTAAAAAAACATAGCAAATTCATTGAAAAAACCCATAGGTTTTATATCAGTTATAGTTAGCTGGACAATTTACTCATACAAAACCATTGAAATTCCCACGTTATGGTTAGTTGTACTCACTATAACTGGCGCGCCCGCAAAGCACTGCTAATGATGTCACATATTACATCACTCATGACATAGTCAGTGACATCACTCATGACATCACTGATGACATCTCAAATGACATCACTGATGACATCATCCAGTGAATGTGTGTCTTTCTGATTTTTTTTATATATATATATACCTAAACATTGAGGGAAGAACAAACGGTTAAATAAGTATTTAAATGGATGGGGTTTTTTCCATTGATTGTATAACTGACTTATTAAGTGTATGTTACTAAATACATGTATTAGAAATTATTGTTTAAAGTTGTAAATATCTGTATCACTGTCTCCCTTTATCTATAGACGGATGCTTGGGTTGGTGAGTAGCTACATGATTGTCTATATGGGATATTAGTTAGTTTTTTGAGTATTAGTAAGAGTGTCTGTTAAGTTTGGTGGGGGGTATTACTTTGTGCATATATGAATGAAGGAGTGGCTTACTGTTTGTATATGTTTTGAAGACAGCATGTGTGCAGGACTGTATGGGTGGATGAGTGTGTGTATGGGTGTGTTAGTAAGTGAATGACTGTCTGAATCATTTCTTTATGAGTAACTACATATGTTTTAAATTTGTATAAGTAAAAATTGATGCATATAGGTAAGTATGTGTGAGAGTGAGAGATTGTAAGAGTTTCTGTATAAATACGTTTTTGTTCCTATAAGTGATTGTTTTAATGAAAAAGTATGTGTACGTTTCTGTAGAAGTAAGAGTAGTGGTGTATGTATAGCTGTGTAAGCAAGTGTACGGTTGTTTTATAATTTATTTGCTTGTGTGAGTATGTGTGTGAGTAACTCTAAGGATGAGTTTCGTTGTGTAATAAAATGCATAGATGAATGAGTATTTATGATGATTGAGTATGTGTATGAGTAACTATATAGAAATGTTGGTGAATGAGTTAATGTGTATGTATATTTTACAACTTCCGAATAGGTTGTTGTAAGTGGAATTAGTTTCTCCATTGTTTTGAAATGTTTTGATTCTTTTTTCAATGTGTGTATCAAAGCTTATATTACACTGAGAGAGGGTCTGCCATTCTTTCACAAGGATGATGTCATCAGTGATGTCATCAGTGATGTCATTTGAGATGTCATCAGTGATGTCATGAGTGATGTCACTGACTATGTCATGAGTGATGTAATATGTGACATCATTAGCAGTGCTTTGCGGGCGCACCAGTTATAGTGAGTACAACTAACTATAACGTGGGTTTTTCAATGGTTTTGTATGAGTAAATTGTCCAGCTAACTATAACTGATAAAAAACCTATGTTTTTTTCAATGAATTTGCTACGTTTTTTAAATGCTAATTCCTAACTATAACGTGTGTAAAACCTATGTTTTTTTTCAGTGAATTTGCAAGGTTTTTTAAATGCTAATTCCTAACTATAACGTGTGTGAAACCTATGTTTTTTATAGTGAATTTCAAAGTTTTTTTAAATGCTAACCCCTAAATAAAATATGTGTGTAAATCTTTGTTTTTTTTAATGAATATAAATACAACATCAAAACACTGCAAGTTGGTTTTTTTCTCCTTGCTTTACTGCCCTTCCCTTAGTTTTTCATTCCCCTTAACTCACTCCTCTACCTATAGTCCCCTTCTTTCACTCACTCTTCGACTCCTCTTTTGTCACCCACCAAATTCCCCTTTTCTCAGACTTTCTCTTAGTCCCTTCCTTCCCTTCACTCAGTCATTTCAATCACTCATTTATGCAGTACGCTTTCATTCTAAAAAATAAACGACACAGTGTATTTGGAATATAACTCTTTTTAGAAAATTGAATGAGTTCTGAAAAGAACTTTTTTTTTCTTTTGTTGTTTTATATTTTTTTTTAGCATTTTTTAAAGTTTTGTATTTTTTTTTAAAGTCAGGAACTGCAACTTGGAAACTATTCAACAAGAACAAAATAAATGAAAAATATAAAAAAAAATATCTCCTTTCAGAGCATTTATGATCCTGAATGCTGCGTTCAATTACTTTCAGGCTCTGTTCACCAAAAACAATACCATCAAAACATTTGTTGCATCGCATATGCACATGTGCCAAATATGGCTTAAGGTCCATTTCTGCTGTTGCTGGTGATGGAGGTCGAGCTGTAGATGTGCTGGCCACAGCTGGTGGAATCTGCTGGGCCAGAGCTCTTGTGGCTGCTTGGGCATATTGCACAGGGTGGAGATTGTTTACATGTCTTATCAGTGTTTCCCCTTGAAAGAACAGTACCACAAAGGGTACACGTTACTTTAGGGGCATTTACCCTTTTTAGTCCCTCAGGAAAAGTAAAAAAACTTCCAAATAAAAGAAGATTTCCCCTTCTTGGCTTGCTGGCGATATTCCATGTGGGAGTCAGAAGAAGAAGATGTTCTTCCCTGTCTTTCTGCCATTCTGTTGTTTTTTCTGCTTCCAGCTCCAAAAAGGGTTCTTCTTCCAGGAGAATAAAGCAAATAGTGAGGGAAATGGGTGGGGTTTTTGAATATTCTATTGAAACTACTATGAACCAATGAAAAATGTTGTTTTTGAGTCACATAATTTCACCTTTTTTTTAATTAAATTGCTAGGTGCGCGCAAAAAGGTTTTTTTGCCCATCAGAGTTGTTTAGGGACCCCCTGATAAGTTCTAGGGGGGTCAGGGACTGTCTACCTTGCCTCCTTTTCGCGTTTTGAAACTTCTATTTAAATCGGGTAAAACGCCATTTTAAACCGACGTGCGCGACCGGGTGCGCGCACCCCGCTATTTAAAAAAAAAAGAAAAAGGGTATTTTGGCCCGTCGAGATTCTTCTGGGACCCCCTGAGAAACTCTAGGGCGTCAGGGAGTGTCTAGGTTGCCTCCTTTTCACGTTTTGAAACTGTTATGTAAATTGGGTAAAACGCCATTTTAAACCAACGTGCGCGACCGGGTGCGCGCACCCCGCTATTTTTCCAACAAAAAAAGGGGGTTTTGGGCCCGTCGAGATTCTTCTGGGACCCCCTGAGAAACTCTACGGGGTCAGGGAGTGTCTAGGTTGCCTCCTTTTCACGTTTTGAAACTTTTATGTAAATCGGGTAAAACGCCATTTTAAACCGACGTGCGCGACCGGTGCGCCCACCGCGTGCGCGCACCAGAGCGCGCACGTCATGTCATGTGACTCGAAAACAACACTTTTGATTGATTTATAGTAGTTTCTGTTCTAGAATCTTCAAAAACCCCACCCACTTCCCTCACTATCTGTTTTACTCTCATGGGAGAAGGAGCCTTTTTGAAGTTTCCTGAGAATTTTCTGAAATGGCTGCAAGACAGGATTCTTCTTCTGATTCTGGGGAAGATTATCGGCTTCCTCAAAGAAAAGGGAAGGAATCTTTCATATGGACATTTTTTACGTTTCCTTAAGGACTAAAAAAAGTGAATGCCCCGAAAGTCACTTGTACTATATGTGGCACTGTTCTATTTAAGAGGAAATCCATCAAAAAAGTACTCATTTTCAATTCATACTATGATAAGGCATGTCAGACAAGTGCACCCTTTGCAATTTGCACAGGCATCAACAAGAGCTCTGGCCGCACAAATACCACCCGCTGTGGCCAGCACATCATCTGGAGGGCGACCTGCATCTCCATCCACTGCACAGATGGACCTAAGACCATTCTTGTCCAAAGTCCACATGAGATGCAACAAATGTTTTGAAATTGTTGTGTACGCGGAGCAGAGCCTCACTCTGATCGAGCGCAGAATTAATGAACATCAATGCTCCCAGAGACGATAAATTTTTTCAAAGTTTGGATTTATTTTGTTCCTGTTGAACAGTGTTTCAGTTGAAGATTTCTGTTCCTGTTAGAAAAATAAAAAATATATAAAACTTTCAAAAAAGAAAAAAAAATATAAAACAACAAAACAAAAACAAAAAGTTCTTTTCAGAACTAACTTATTTTTCCAAAAAGAGCTCTATTTGTTACGCACTGTGTCATCTTTCTTTTGTATGAATGTGTAGTGTATAAATGACTAAATTAAATGAATGACAAAAATGGAGTAAGGGACTGAGCAAATGAGTGAGGTAAAGGAAGTATAGTGACTGAAGATAGTGAAGTAAAAGAGTGACTGAAACTAGGGGACAGATGTACGTTACATGGTGCATCTCTGCAAATTAGCAGGGATGCGCCAAATAACCTACAACAAGCAAAACCACCTGTGCGCCACCACGAATGTGCCACATTTACAATGTGGCGCACCATGGGGCAAAAACGGCACACATGCGTGACGCATCTGTGTCGTAAAGGTGTCGCATTGCTGGAGTTGCGTCGCATGCGCCATGCAGCTCCAGCAATGCTCCTGGGGGGCCCATTCAACTAATGCTGCTTCAAGCCTTACGCCTGCTTCAAGCAGGCGCAGGGTTTTAACATAGCATTGGCCTAAAAGTGATTGAGTGAAATCTTGTAGATTTCACTTAGCCACTTTTAGCAGGCGTTCCTGCGCAGGAACGCCCCCCTGCACCAGAACGCCTCCTTAAGGCGCAGGGCTTTACAACGTGATGCATCTCCCAGATGCATCATGTTGTAAATAGCCCGCACCATAGCGCATCTTTTCCACCGCCGATGTGTCACAAAAGTGATGCAACGGCGGGGCAAAAGAGGTGTAAATGGCTTCTAAATCTGCCCCAAGATGTCTAAAGGTAGGGTAGTGAGTTAAGGGAAATTAAAAATGATGGGAAGAGCAGTATGGAAAAGAAAGTAAAGGTGGAGGAGTCACAGAAGGGGAGTGAGGATGGATATATGGACGGAGAGTAAGGGACAAAGAGAGATACATAGAGTAGGGTTAGGGGAGTGAAGGTAAAAGAAATGGAAAGATGATGAAGGAAGGGGATTTGAGGATGATAAAAGGGAGGTAAGTGAAAGTGAGAATTGGGAAATAAGTGATAAAAAAATTGAGTAAGAGAATGAAGGGACTTAGGAAAGCATAGAAAGGGAATGGAACAGAGGGACACATTTATGTTATCCAACACATCTCTGCAAAATAGCAGAGATGCGCTAGGAAAGATGCGATACACAAATTAATCCTTGCACCACTCATGATGCACCGCATTTACAATGCGGTGTACCATGGCACAGGAATAAACAGATGCATGTCACATCTAGGGCTGAAAGTTTGCACAGTATTAAAATTCTGTTCTATGCAGGACGCAACTCCAGCACCTTTCCAACTTGCTCTATCTGTAATGTGCTACGTCAACCTTTACACCTGCTTCAACAGATGCAATGTTTTGACACATCAGTGTTGGTAAAGTGACTCAGTGAAATCTTGTCGATTTCACTGAATCACTTTTCAAAGGGGTTCTTGTGACGGAACGCCTACCCCTGCGTGGAAATGGCCACATGAAACCTGAGACTGGTTTCATGTGGTGCAGGGTTTTACAACGTGATGCATCTCCCTGCACTATGGCGCTTCTTTTGCACTGCCACTGCATAAGAAAAGTGACGCACAGGTGGTATAAAAGAGGCGCAATGGGCTTCTAAATTTGCCCCTGAGGAATTAAATGAGTGAAAGAGTGTGAGGAAGAGTAATGGAAAGAGAGAGCAAAAGAGAAAAGGTGTGAGAAACAGACAGGAAGAGAAGTTAGACTGAGTAACACACAATAAAAGAGAGAGAAACAAATATTCAAAATATGAGAGAGAGAGTAAATGAAAAGGAGGTAGCACAAGGGAATGAGAAAAAGAAATTAGGGAGCAAGATGGACAGATGAAGTGAGGAAAAGAAAATGAGGGGTACTGAAGAAATTGGAGAAGAAGAAAAGGAATGGGAGTGATGTACAGAGAAGAGAACATGAAGTGTGAGAAGAGGAGTGAGATTCAGTAAAGGGAAGTGATAGTGAGGGAAGGGGTATAAGAGTGAGGGGAAAAGAGTAATGGAAAAAAAAGCAAGATAAATGTAGTGATAGTAGAAGATAGGAAAGACAAGTAAAGGACAGAGAGAGAAAAAGGTAGTTAGACAAGGTGAGTGAGGCTGAAAAAACAGTATTAATAATGACAGAAAGACTGTAAAGAAGAAAAAAGGGAAATAATGGGAATAAGTAAAGGAAACTAAAGGAAAGTAAAAATAGTTAAGGAAGGCGAATAAGAGATAGATTTAACAATGATCAAGAGACAAAGAGAAGTAAGAGAGTGATTAAAAAGTATTTTTGTTTGTTATACTTACCTTAGAAATAGTAACAAATTAATAGTAAATTTCTTTTAAAAATATACTATCTGTGGAATAAAAGAAAAAATAGAGTTATAATATACATTTCATAAAACAAAAGAAAGTAGGAGTGCAGGAAACAGAAAGTGAAACAAAGGAAGAGAAAGGGAGAGACAGAGAGGGACTGAATGTGTAGTGTATAAATCAATTACTAAGATGACTGAGTGAAAGAGAGGAAGGGATTGAGGGAATGACTGTGGAAAGGAAAGTATGGTGAGGGAGGAAAGGAGAGTGTGATGAGTAATGGAAGATGAGAAAAACAGTGTGTAAAAGAAAAGGACTAAGGGTAGAGGAGTGAGTTAAGGACAGTGAAAGGGCACTAAAAGAAATAGAGTGAAGAAGAGTGAGTGAGAGAAGGTGAACGGGGTAGAGACAGGGAAGGAGTGTAAGGGATGGACAAAGGGAAATAGAGCAGGCTAAGGGGACTGAAGTATGGATTGAAGTATGGTGAATGAGGAGAAGTGAAGGAAGCAGAGTAAGGAAACAGGGGTGAGGTTGGGTAAGAGAAGGGCATTGAGATTGAGGAAACAGGGATGATAGAGGGTGGATAAAGGCGAGTGAGCATGAGACAAGGGGAGTGAGAAAGTAAAGAGACAGAGGGAGTGAATGAAACAGTGACAGAAGGGGACTCAGGGAAGGAGCAAAGAAAAGTAATTGACGAAATGTGGATGAGTTAAAGGGAGTGACCGTGAGAGAAGGGGACTGACAAAGTGAGGAGATGAAGGGAGTGAGGGTAAGAGAGAGGGAGTGAGGGAAGTATAGGGAGAAACAGAAATAAAAAACTAATGAAAAAGTATTTTTTATTAGTCGTACTTACCTTATAAATGTAATATCTGTGGAAGAGAATAAACAAATCAGTTATAATAAATATTTGTGAATACAAAATACAAAATAACTTGTACAATATGTTATATGGTCTCTTCAGTAGTAACTTTTTGCTTTTTGCTACCAATCACAGGTTCATCTATTTTTATTAGTTTCTCTACTACTTCAGTACATTTTTCCTCATATCTCCTTTTTCGACCTACCACCCACTTTTCAATTAAAGGATATTGAGGTAAACTTGGAGCATATTCTCTTCTTAACCTGTTATACTCCTTCACACAATTTAGATCTGCACTAATCTTTGTCTCATCAAAATCAATCAGATACCATCCAGATAAAGTTCTAACACGTGATAAAGCAACATAGGCCATATCCTCTTTGAACACAGTACTTCCAATATTTATCAAAGCACTATCTACACCTAAACCTTGAGATTTATTAATAGTCACCGCATATGCCAAACAAACAGGAAACTGTTTTCGGCAGACATATAAATCTTTTACAAGCAAAAATCGATTTGAACAACGACTGACTTGTTGTACCTCTTCAATTCCATCCAATTTGATTTAAAAAAATTCAATCTCATCTCTATTTGGATAATTCACAAAACCAACAACATTACCCATTGCTCCATTCACCAAACCTCTTTCCACATGTAAATTTCTTCGTAAAATAATCCGACATTTTAAACATACATACAGATTCTTTTCTAAACCAGCAGTTTTAGATATTTATTTCTCTAATGAATCCAATTTTAACTTTAACCTTTCTGACAAAATAATAGTACTTCCTTCATGCTCTATTCTATCTTTAGCTTCCAGTTTCTTAATTTCTTCATTTTCTAACTTCAACATTTTTTCATTGAACATTGAACATTCTTGGAGAGTTGGCATCAAGCATATAACTGACTTATCTTCTGCCTCTTTACTATATATTTTCTCTGCCACATTATTTTCATTTGGAAACAAATTGGAAAGTAATCGTGTTTGTAAAGTTTCTTTGGCATGTTCACTTAGTTTTCCAATTCTTATATCTTGAAGAATATTTCCATATTTAGCATCCTTTGCCTGTCGCATATTTTGAATGAGTACAGTATATTTGAAATGTGACCATATATTAACATTTTCAATACTTCCCAGGCACTTTCTGGTGTCTTCATGTGTAACAGTTTTAAATACAGGTTGTCCTTTTCCAGGAGTTAGCTGCAGTTGATCTCCAAAAACTATGATGTGTTTGCCTCCAAATAACACATCATACTCTGTTTTAAGAATCTGTTGCATTCTTAAATGCACAAAGGCAAGCATTACATTTGATACCATGCTTACCTCATCAATAATGAGAAGTTTCATTTTTTAAGGACTCTAGAAACTTCACAGCAAGCTTCTCCAGATAGCTTGTGGTATTGTAATTTATTTTCATGTTCAACTGGCAGCATCAATAAACGATGTAAAGTAATCCCTTTATGTTGTGTGCTGCCAACCCAGTTGGAGCAGTAACAACACAAGAGAGTGATGACTCAGTTCTTTGCCGTAGATATGTGGCAATTCCTTTAATTAGAAAACTTTTACCAGTTCCAGCTTCTCCACTCACATATAGTCGGACAGGTTGAAATGACATACATGAGCATTCTTTTTTCTCATGACGAAAACCATGCTCAATATGCTGTGTCACTTCATCATATATTTGTTTTTGCTCAAGATTAAGTTGCTTTTCCAATTCTTCTAAGTTTATTACATCCTGTTGAACTTGTTCCATTGCTCTTTCCACCTCATCCATGGCAGTGGCTGCTTCATTTTGGATAATTGGTTGTCCTAGTGGATTTTGACTCAACGAAGCAGAACTTTTACTATCTTGAGAACTGTCTCTAGCAATCTCCGCTTCTATTGTTGCTTCTTGCTCTATTTCGTCCTTCAACATTTGCAGATAATTACTAAAAACAGGACATTCTATACTATTTTTAGATGCGTTGAATGAATCTTCATAACTGTCAAAGTAACCAAGTAGTTCCTCTTCTTTACGCCATGGTTTAAAGAGTTGCAAAAGAGCTAAATAGTAAAATTCTCTTTTGTCAGGAGTTTCACCACTCAGTTTTCGGTGATTAATCAAATATCCTTTTCTTTGTTTTACCAGACATCCTTCACATCTAATCACAGCATATACACCTTTATCAATATCCTCTGTAATATTCCTTTTAAAAGTGTAGTTTTGTAGTATTTCATACAGACAAATGTTTTCAAGCAGATTACTTCTATTTGGATAGTATGTATCCAACATGTTTGTCTTCAGAATGTGTGTACTGTTTGGTTGTTTCTCTGCTAAATATTCAATTTCTTGAACAGGTTTCAAAACTCGGTTTCTTGTTCTTGCAAGACCTAAACTCACCCAAATGATTGTTCGAGATTTTGCATAAAGACTTGCTGATGGTAATCGATCACAACATTCATATGCTCCAATTTCTCGATGAGATGACATCTTCAAACTGTAGGTATACAATTTCTTACTTAGGCTCTTTTCATGAGAAATGTCTTCCCACATATCCTTTAGTTCCGTCTTTTCAGATTTGGTGATGTAAGACGTTACATATCGAGCCACAGCAATAGAGTTGTCTGAAACATATTGAATATCCATGTTAGCATTCCACATGGACAAAATGACTGGGTTATAGTCCTTTATGTATTTTGACTCTTCATTTCTTCTTAAATTGTACGTATTTTTTTGTGATCTTCTTGTGACAGTATGTCGCAAAGACGACATCAAATTGTTCACTCTTCCTTTTGAAATTACTGGTCGTGGAAATCCAAAACGACATTTGGTATAGAATTTATCCTTTGATTTGAATTTTCGTCGACAATATTTGCCACAACGATGGCTTTGAAATCGTAACACTTTCCCTCTTAAGTCCTTATCAATTGTACTTTTGGGTATATCAGATGTTGCATATTCTTCAATGAAAGACAGTACAGTGTCATCTGAGTCTTTTCCAAAATTGGGAGCATCTTTGATCCATAATAGCATATGAATATGAGGAGCACCTCTCGCTTGATACTCTTTTCTCCAAAAGAAATCCAGAACTTCGCCAAGAGGAGTTTTTTTTTTGTTTGTAATAAAAGACATCATAGCTTCAAATCTATGATTAAAATATCTGCAAACATTAACTGGATCCAGAGAGCACAGTTCCCCAGGTGTCTTGTACTCTATATTTTCGATGTTTGCATTTGCCTCTCGAAGAAATTCAAGTAAATCTTCCCAAGCATATTCAGCACAGCTTAGAGTTAGAAACCATGTAGGTGCTCCTAAGTTTCTTAGCATACATTTTAAATCCCCATGATGACGGTACCAATACTCATTAGTACCACGCTGACATGCCATTAGATTAATTAGGTGAGAATCCAAAACAGTGTCTTTCTGTTGGACTTTATCCATAAACTACCTTGCTAAAACATTTTGCAGCTGTACTCCACTTTTTAGTATATGGTTTACTGCATAAGAAAGTCCAGATAAATCACTCTCAAACAGAAAATAAACAAATATGGAATACATTGACGAAATCTCGGATCTTCTGCATATAATCCTTTTGTCCGGTATTCAGAAGCAGGAATCTGCATAGGTCGGTCATCATATCGTGCACCTTGACCTATTGGAAATAACTAAGGAAACAACGAGCTTCAAAGCTTTCTTCCCATACACTAATGGGAGTTCCTTCTGCTTTTTTCATCTGAAATAATTCAATAGCATTCCCAAATGCTTCTTTGGAATGCAGTGGATGAACACTGTAATGTTCATAAATTTCTTCACTTCTGGACACATTCACTTTTTCAATTTGTCCAGCAGACAAATCATTATCCTCTTCTTCATTTATTTCTTCATCTCCTACGTATACATTTTTATAGTATTTATTGTTTTTGACCAAATACAACGTTGTCTTTTTGACTTTTCTAACATCCACTAAATCTTGCCAGATTTTCTTACTCTTTGTAGCACACCATTAACTAGAATAACTAAAGGTTCCTCTTCTACATTTTCAACACCAATTGTCTCAATGTTTTTCTTTAAATCAATAGGCAAATATACAACTATTCCCTTTAATCCTCTTTGTAAATTTGAAGGATTTAATTTCCCTGTTTTAGGCTCCATACAAACAATAGCCTGAAATGGATGCACACATTGAATCAGAATAGTCTCATAGGTATTTAAATCCTTCAGTTCAGATGGAATACTCACCAACTCAAGATTATTATGTACAGCTCTAGCAGGCATTCTATTATCACTTAATTGATTATAACAATATTTACAAATACGTTGATCAGAACCCAAATCAAAACAATTTTCTACCAACAAATAAGTTGCAAACTTTTTCAACTCACTATTATTTTCCTCTTCACTTTTTAAATATAAATCAACTAACATGGTTTGATTTTTGTAATGAGTGCGTCGACAACACACACAAGGAAAATTTGGTTTTTCACCTGCAATAACCTTAAACTTTGTTATTTCCTGTTCAAAATTTTCAGTATTAAAATTCCGGACATTTTCTACCACATTTCCTTCTATTACTGAATCAGTTTCTGCACTGTCTTCTTCTGGACCAAAATAATTAACCTCAATTTCTTCACAGATCTTCTTAACATCTAATTCAGATCCATGCAAAAGAGCACTATTTAACTGTTTGAGCTTAAGTGCTGGACTTTTTGCATAATACAACCTTCTCACTAATTTTCTTACTTCGGTATGATGCACTGCTAACATCCTGAAATGGTGAAAAACACTCTGGCATACTTTTTTAGAAAGACAAGCCACAGAATGCCCTTGCAGACCTGTTTTTTCTCTCACTCTGCAAGGGTCTAATTCTTGCAACATTTTAACTTTTTGTTTAAGACTTTTCTTAGCATACTTACGTAAGAAATTGCAAAAGAAATCAATTGAATCCTGTCGTACACTGCAAATACTACTACAATTCCAAGTGTACACAGGAGCCTTAGGACGTCTCCCTAAAACTTCATGAGCTATCACCTCTTCTGTATTTCTAGGCACAATTTTCTCTTTTTCAATAGGACAACCGTCCTTCACCTCATATGCTCGACCACTGGTGTCAACTGCATGCAACAAATCATTAGTTTGAAAGTAACTCTCTTCATTAAAAAATGGCTCACAACTTGAACTATGCATCCATTTTCCAGAAAAAACATCACAAAAATTAGTCCGATTAATTACTCTTTTCCATTTACTCTTAGCTTTTAAAACTTTGATTTCCTTATTCAGTGTATTTATTCTATTAATTACTAAAACAAATAACTTTTTTTGTCTCAAATGCGCGTTCAACAATATTCTCAATATACTTTTTTTCTTATAAAAAGCAGATTTCCTTTTAGAAATTCTTACATTTTTTAATACATTTGAAACTACTCTATTATAAAACATACGCTTCCTGATTTCCGCAAACTGATTAGTTTGTCTATTAATTTGTTCACCGCAGAGTTGGGAAACATTTTTCTTTTTTCTCTGATTTCTCCTTGTAGATACTCCCAAATGTTTTTCCTTTCCCACATTATCCAAAATTTGTTTTCCTTTGACATACTTTCTTTATAAAATCCTTGGTTGTCTTACCAGGAGCACTCTTCTTTTTGTCCGTCCTTTGTTGATTACGTAATTCTTCTAATTGTTTTCTCTTCGAATAGTATGTCTGTTTTTGTTTTTTTCTTTTTTCATTTTTGTTCTGCTTGTTGATTTTTCTTTCTGTTCAAAATTATAATCTGTTATGAATAAAGAAAAAAATAATATAGACTTCTACTAACTTATAACATAGAATTTATAACCACTAAATAATGTAAACACTGGTTCAGTTTATAAGTAAAATTAAGGCATAGCAACAGTCTCTGAACAGAGTAGGAAATCATGTAGTGAGTGCTGTTTGTGACTTGATGGCAGTGCATTGGTGTGTCAACATTATAGACGTATTTCCTGAGAATAATATTTCAGGGTTAAGAACAGTACAGTAGTTTTCAGGCGGTGTAGGGGGTCATAGTGGAATTAATGTTTCTGACCCTAATCTCTAACACACTTCATTAAAACATTTATTCTCATTTTAATTAAAAACATGAACGAGCAATACTACAAGAAGACTGACTCGAAAAATGTTTTATTATAAATTATAAATTTATTTGTGAAAATTTCATAGTCCAATAAAACTTGCAACATGACTTCATCCGGTATTTCATTTTCATCATAAACCAAATTTTCATTTTCCAATTCAAAATCTTCTACCACTTCAACAAAAGCACTGTCCAAACTCTCATACAAAAAATCTTCATTTCCAGTATCACTTTCCTCTGGAAAAAGTCCATCTTTCACTTCCTCTAATAAATCACTTGAGATGTCAAAATTCAAAGCAACGTTTTCTTGATAGTCTTCCATTGTATCAATAATATTATGTTGCTGGTCCTTCCAAAGAAATATAAAGACTTAATTATATCTTTTTCACAAATAGATTATTAAAAACTACCTTTACCAATTTTATAAGTACATACATTACCATACTTTTAAACACATTAAGTATACAAATTAATCTGCCACCTTCTTCTTTTTTTAAAACAGACTCACACTGTGATCCTAGACACATAACACTATCCCTTGCAATTTATTTAAATAATTACTGCAGTCAAAGAGGGTCTTACTGTGAGTTTTGTTTAAGGGTTTTCTGGACTGTAGAACTGTTGAAAGACTTTATAATTTATTACTAGGGATGGATTTTCTGAGTTTAGCACAATAAACTGGTGTTTAAACTGTGTACAGACTGAAGGTGGAAGTCACAGTGCAGAAATGTAAAATCACTAAAAAGATTACTACTTGCCACAGAGACAGTTGCTTTTGCCTTTCAACAGCACACTCAGCATCTAAATTGCACAGCATGTACACAATTTCATGCTAAGCATGAGCAACCATATCATAATAGAACTCTGCAAATGCATATATAAGGGTGCAGAGAGATGGTACAGGCACAGATATAGAGAGATGGTGCTGACGAAAAATTTAATAACGCAGGCAGACAGTAAACTGTTACAGTCAGAGAACAGATGGTGCACTGCTGCAAGTAAAATAACAGATGGAGCAGTTACAAAAAAAGAAGGTGCAGAGACACAGTGAGATGGTATGAGCAGAGAGGCACATAGTGCAGGCAGAGACAGACATAGTAGATTGCATATAACATGCTGGTCATGTGTCTAAGATCACACTGTGAGTCAAATTTGATTTTAAATTAATCTGGGTGAATAATTTGCTTAGTTGTTGTGTTTTAAAATCATGTTTGGAACACAATTATGCTTCAGCATATGTACTGTTAGAGAATCTTAGGCAGCATATCTGTTAGGCCTCTTATTTGCTAAGAAGGCTCTATGTTGTGCAATAAAGATCCAGGGTGTCCTGTTGAAATGAAAAAGGAATGTTATTTCTTGCTTACATGTATATGGTCTGTTTTTTGCCAGTAGAGACGGTGAGATGGTATGAAAACAGACACAGATAGTGCAAGCAGACTCAGACATGGTACACACAGATGATAAAATGGTACAATAGAGAAAAATGCTACAAAAAGACACTGAAATGTTACATCCAGAGGCTACATGAAGCACACAGAGGCACAGATAGAGAAGACAGAGAGAAAACAGTACAACCAGAGAGTGCGAAACTACAGACAGAGAGGGAACATATTTATCATGGTAGGACTGCATAACACACACCAACAGCCATATCATAATAGGCCTCTGCAAATACACAAGAATGGGTTCAGACAGATGGTACAGCCAGAGTTAGAGAGATAATGCAGATTTAGCAAGAAATAATGCACGCAGACACTAAACTGTTACAGGCAGAGGATAGATGAAGCAGGACTGCAAAGAAAAGAACACATGGAGCAGTCCCATAAAAAGATGGTGCCGAGAGACAGTAAAATAGTATGACAACATACATAAATAGTGCAAGCAGATACAGACATGGTACACATAAAAGATAAAATGGTACAACAAATGGTGGAAACATTGAGAGAAATTTTTCTTATTATTTTAAGCTGCACAAAAATAGATCCCCTTTACAAATTAGCAACTCACCTTTATAAATGGTTTTGAAGGTTCAAAACACTCTCAATTACACTCCAGATTCTTGGATTTGAGCAGCAAACACTAAAAAAACAAAAAAACACTAATTTTATTACCATGTTACACACATCTTTATTACACAGCATAGAGCCTTTTTGGCAAGTAAGAGGCCTACCAGACATGCTGCCTAAGATTCTCTAGCAGTACATATCCTAAAGCCTAACTGACTTCAAGAAATTATTTTTTAACACATCAAGTAAGCAAATTATTCACCCAGATTCATTTAAAATCAAGCTTGACTCATAGTGTGATCTTAGACACATGACCAGGATGTTACATGTAATCTTTATGATATGTACTGCTAGAGAATCTTAGGCAGCATGTCTGCTAGGCCTCTTACTTGCCAAAAGGACTCACCATGGATCTTTTGGCAACTAAGAGGCCTAACAGACATGCTGCCTAAGATTCTCTAGCAGTACATATCATAAAGCCTAACTGACTTCAAGAAATGATTTTTTAAAGACATCAACTAAAAAAATAATTTACCCAGATTCATTTAAAATCAAGCTTGACTCACAGTGTGATCTTAGACACATGACCAGGATGTTACATGCAATCTTTATGATATGTACTGCTAGAGAATCTTAGGCAGCATGTCTGTTAGGCCTCTTACCTGCCAAAAGGAATCACCATAGATCTTTTGGCAACTAAGAAGCCTAACAGACATGCTGGCTAAGATTCTCTAGCAGTACATATCATAAAGCCTAACTGACTTCAAGAAATAATTTTTTAACACATCAAGTAAACAAATTATTCACCCAGATTCATTTAAAATGAAGCTTTACTCACAGTGTGATCTTAGACACATGACCAGAATGTTACATATAATCTACCATGTCTTTAAAAAACATGTACTTCCATATTTTTAAAGACATCAACTAAGTATATTATTCACCCACATCCATTTAAAATCAAGCTTGACTCACAGTGTGACCTTAGGCCCATGACCAGGATATTACATGTAATCTACCATGTCTGTCTCTGCAAGCAATATATGTCTCTCTGATCATATTATTTCACTGTCTCTACAGGCCAAAAAGAGGGCACCCATATTTAAGCAACACATAATATTTATTTCTCATTACATGTAACATCCTGCTCATGTGCCTAAGATCACACTGTGAGTGAAGCTTGATTCACCCATCAGTGTGATCTTAGGCAGATGACCAGCATGTTACATGTAATCTACCATGTCTTTGAAAAACATGTACTTCCATATTTTTAAAGACATCAACTAAGCATATTATTCACCCAGATCCATTTAAAATCAAGCTTGACTCACAGTGTGATCTTAGGCCCATGACCAGGATTTTACATATAATTTACCATGTCTGTCTCTACAAGCAGTATTTGTGTCTCTGCTCATAATATTTCACTGTCTCTACTGGCCAAAAACAGCCCACCTATATATAAGCATATATATACCAGACTTTTTACCAGAAAACATTTTACTTGGTAAATCGTTTTTGACACAAAGCACAGCCCATTTCCATGACCACTACAAAGCAAAGCAGAAACCTAACTCATTTGCAAAATACATTTTCAATATGCACCATACAATTTTTAAACAGCATTACAAAACAACATGACACACACAATGCAAAAATAAAAAAGCCCAATATGCTTCTTAATCTTCCCCATACTGCATACAGCAGTGTATCTTCATTAAATGAATCATATTTCAGATAACACACAGGCACAGAGTTAGATGAGACACAGGCACAGAATACCTTTTAAGCTAAAAGAGGCAAACTGTTAGAAGGCACATGTGACATTATTGAAAATTATAGAAATATAATTTCTTACTCTAAACAGACACTCAGTGTAATCCTTGACCAAAATTTAAAAACCAGACTTTTTACCAGAAAATGTTTTCCATGGTAAGTCGTTTTTGACACAAAGCACAGCTCATTTAAATGACCACTACAAAAACAAAGCAGAAATCTAACTCATTTTCACAATACATTTCCAATATGCACCATTCTATTTTTAAACATCATTACAAAAAAATGACACAAAATGCAAGAATAAAGAAGCACAATATGCTTCATAATCTTCCCCATAGTGCATACAGCAGTCTATCTTTATTAAAATAATCATTACTCACCTTTAAAAATGCTTTAGAAGATGTAGAACAGTGTCAGTCACACTCAACAGATTTTCTTAAGCTGAATCTCCGAATAATGCTTCTTTCACTGGAGCCTGAGAATAATGGCACAGATTCTTTCTCATTTCAGACCCATATTCTTGTACATAACCAATACAAATTATTCCCACACAAATTCAAAACCAAACTGCACCTTTTAATTGGTTGTACATTTGAACTCTTTGAAAGTCACATAACATTCACCCATCCCCCCAGTGCTCATTCCCCTGTTACCATGGTAACTCCCTCCTAACCCAGCTTACTGTTGAAAAGTTCATCATACTATGTTGCAAAACAATGCAGCAAGGGTGTTTGACCTCTCAATGTACCAGCTAATCATGTGCAATGTTTCTTGAAATGACTTTTCCTCAACCATTGAAATGACTTCTTTAAAAAAATAGCATGCACCCTAATTTGCAGTGCTGAATTTTAAGAAAGCACCAATCATTTCTTGTTTTTCAAGTGCACTGAATCTCAACCACTTTTTTTTCATAACTCCTACTTTCAAACTGCCATTTCATTTCCACAACTCATCTGAATACAAGCACATCTACCTTCAAGATGCCAAAAGTCTAGTTTGTGGGTCATAACTTTGTCCACTGGAGTGAAAATTACGCAGCTAACAGAGGTATTTACAACCTTGATTTACCAAATGTGGACATTGTATGGATTGGACAGAGAGGATTAAGAAGTCACCAATTGATACCATTGGTAAAATCCTTTATGCATTTACCACACCCTGACCTCATAATTGTGCACTGTGGTGGAAATGATTTAGGCACATTGACTGGGGTAGGTCTGGAAATGCTTTTAAAGTTCATGTAGGAACTGGGGTCGCCAGTTACCCGGGGGTAGCCTGGCACGAGCAGGTAGGCACCCGAAATATTAGGTGTTAAGTGACTACACAGCACACACTCACTGAGACAATCAAAGGCACGCAATGACTGACGCCACTCCAGTGTGTTTGATTAAAAATATATAAGATTAAGGTTCAGGAGTGGAAAATCACAGTATCAATTAGTCATTAAAGCATTTCATACGAGGGGAGAAAAGGGAGCAGTTCAATAATCACTTGAATCTGTTACAATAACATCTCGGTAGATAATTAGCAGTTCAGTAGTTAAAGATGAACATTTCTTGGAAGAATTAGCATCTAATTAAACAGGAGCGCAAAACATCTCATTAGGTATGGAGAAATCACCATGTCATCAAGTAAGTAACCTGTTCAGTAGGTAAAGCAAGTAACCGCTCACCAAACAAGGATGAACATAAAACTCCTTTGCAGGAGTAAAACATATCCTTCAGCAGGAATGAGCAGTGCATTAAAGGATAAAACTTTTCATTACATGTAGGACATTTCCTTAGCCCGCAGTAAGCAGTACCTTAGATAACTGTAGACCTGGAGTCAACAACTTCCTTTGCAGGCCTAAACACTTTAGGGAGAATCAGGCAACCTCTCCTTAGGTACAGCCCAAACATTTCCTAATCAGGAGTAAATTGGTCATTAGGAAGTAAAACATGTCCTCAATCAGAGGGAACTCCTCATAAGGTAAACATGACCATGTTATCAGCAATGCAGCACATTTCAATTATCCTGTCAGGAAAGAAATAACGTTTCTTTACACTGCAGTGAACCTTCAATTAGCTGGAGTGAAACATTTCATTAGTCAGATTAAACCATACATAAGGCTAAGAGTAGAGCATTTCCCTACGCAGGGATAAAACATTTCCTTATATCACTGCAGGCATTCAGGAACCCCTACCCTAGAGAGGAGTAAAATATTTAATTAGCTGGAGTGAATGGCTTCAGTAGCCAGGTTAAGCCATGCCTAAGGCTAAGATTTAAACATTTGTTTACTCAAGGGTAAAACATTCCATTGACCTTAGGTAGAGCATGTCATTAAGTACTTTCAGTACAGCAGAAAACTCCAAATACACAGCCTGTCACGTTAAATTATTCAGCCGGCTGGAAGGTAGTTTCATAAACCATGGGCTAACCTGTAGGGAGAAATCATAAGCATTTCCTCTTGTAAATATCAACAGTCTTGCGACCAAAATCAGGCCCTCGAAACAATACTGGCATAAATCACTAGGGTCCAGAACTTAACCCGGTCAGGAACTATAGAGGCCCACCCCTGCAAGAAATTCAGTACAGGGAAAAAGATCCTCCCATAAGCAGGCATGAAAACATTTAAGCAGTATGAACAGTAAAGGCAGCATAAGACTGCCACCATGCACCAACAGTCAATGAAGTGGATTATTTGTTCACCAAACATTAACTCCCAGTTCAATTACCAGGCTCCAAGCCTAAAACTGGCAAAAGGCAGTTCAATGGGGAAAGTATCTGTTCCCAAGCCTCCCAGCTACTCGAGACACATTAGGGGGGGGCCAACGGGGCCCAGTCACAGTTTTCCCCAGGGGAGGGGCGACCTCGGGCCTTACCCGGCCTACCGCCCTCCTCCCCGGGGGTTACCTTGGGTATTTCGGCCCTCCGGGGCCCTTGCGTGGTCTCAGGAGGCTGGAGGGAGGGCGTGTGCTCTTTTCAGAGCCCTCTGGTCTTCTCTGCTCTGTGGGGCCGGTTGCAGGGCCCGCGCCGGGATTTCCGCCGGCCCCGATGGTGCAGCGAATCGGAGGGCGCTCTCTCACCTCCTGGCCCCCTCCGCGACGTTTCTCAGGCCCGGCCGGGGCTTCTCCTGGTACCGGGCCAATCAGAGGCCTTACTTAATAGGGGCGCGGCCCGGCGGCCAATGGCAGGGCAGCTCCTTGGGGTGTGTGACCAGCAGTCAATGGCTGCGCGGCTACAGGCGGGGGCGCGGCCGATGACGCGGCGCCCCCCCGTCACGTGATGCCGGTATTCTTGCTTCAGGGCCCAACACGGCCCGCTACAATACTGCGGCGGCCCCCTCCTGACATCGTGGGGCTGCCGAGACGATGCTGGCAGTGGCGGGAAGGCCCTCCTGTCGAGCCGGGCCCTGGCGCACCGGGTAACAGCGCCACTGCTTCACTCTTCTTCCGGGCCGAGCACGGCCCACAGCGACATGGCGGCGGCCCTCTCCAGTTACCGGGGGCCCGCCGGGACAGATGACGGCGATGCCAGCACTTCGCAGGGCACCTCAGACCGTCCGGGCTGCAGCGGTGACTGGGGAAGACAGCGCCTGACAGGGCGACTGCGGTGAGTGCGCAGACTGCGCTTTTGGGGGCCCAGCGCTGGACAGTTATGGCGCTTCAAAAACCTAGTGCCTCAGGGGCATGGAGGCCACCAGTACCTTGGCACTTCTCACAGGCACAATGGGGCCAAAGCGCTCCACACCGGGACTTCGTGGCGCTACAAAGGTATGGCGCTTTAACTTGTCTGCAGAACATAAGCGCTTCTCAAGGGGACACTTTTTAAAGTGAAGGAGTTAGGTCCTTAAAATGTGGGACTGGCTGGACCTTATAATGAACTAAGAAAAAGAGAAAATGCCCGCCCACCTTGTTTTGTTTGCTCCAAAATTTAAGCAACAAATCAATATTATTTAGATATGTTAGGTATATTTATTTTTACCTGTTCTTTAAATTCAATTTTTGAAAAAATCATTAATTTATGTCAGAAAGACAACACTACACATATATCACATATATACAACAACTTGTACAAAACATTCACCAAAAAACATTAATACATAAATATATACATTCTCTGTACACAACATTGCTAATACATTTCTTAGCTGTTCCAAGGACAAATGTCAACTCTTTGCCTTAATAACCATTAGTGATCATACTGATGAGAACAGTAGTGAACAAAGTCACAATCAACCAGAGATATTAAATAATAGTTCACAAATCAATAATTATAAATAATTCAAATTTTTATCTCCGTTCTGCCGACGCGTTTCGAACACCAATAAACAATTATGGGTTCTCCTCAGGGCTTTGTCACTTTTATCTTTCCTGTAGCCGTTATTCTCCTATATCTGAATCTGGGTCTTTGAGCTGCAATCTTTTTGATTCTGTGTCTGGGCGTGCCCCTACAGCTTGGCTCTCTTTTAACCTTATTGGGTCCACCGTTAACTTGGGGGCATCTCACTTCATGTACACAATGTTTTAAATATGCGGGTAATCTTGTTTCAAATCGGTCTGCCGGACTCCCGCTATGCGCGCCACATTGGTCCCTTCAGGTTGCTCTCGCATTCACACACTAATTTCGACTTGCTACGGCGTCTCGCTCGTCTCACTGTGGGTCAAGCGAGACGCCGTAGCAAGTCGAAATTAGTGTGTGAATGCGAGAGCAACCTGAAGGGACCAATGTGGCGCGCATAGCATAGCATAGGTCCGGCAGACCGATTTGAAACAAGATTACCCGCATATTTAAAACATCGTGTACATGAAGGGTGCTGTATAGTCACAGGTCCTGAATCCCACCGCTAGGCACCAATGTAGGAACTGGGGTTGCCAGTTCCCCGGGGGTAGCCTGGCACGAGCAGGTAGGCACCCGAAAGCTTAGTTGTTAAGTGACTACACAGCACACACTCCCTGAGACAATAAAAGGCACACAATGACTGACGCCACTCCAGTGTGTTTGATTAAAAATCAAATAACTTTTATGTAAGATTAAGATTCAGGAGTGGAAAATCACAGTATCGTTTGGTCATTAAAGCATTTCATAGGAGGGGAGAAAAGGGAGCAGTTCAATAATCACTTAAATCCGTTACAATAACATCTCAGTAGATAATTAGCATTTCAGTAGTTAAAGATGAACATTTCTTGAAAGAATTAGCATCTCATTAAACAGGAGCAAAACATCTCATAGAAGACTTAGCTTGGACAACCAGCTCATCAGGCAAGGATGAGCCTGGCAGGTCAGTGACCTGTTCGGTAGGCAAAACAAATAACAGCTCACCAAGCAAGGGTGAACTTTACATAAAACTCCTCAGCAAAAGTAAAACATATCCTTCAGCAGGAATAAGCAGTGCCTTAAATGAGGATAGAACATTTCTTTAAATGTAAAACATTTCATCAGGTATTAAATACCATCACATTACCTGGTGCCTGAATCAACAGTTCCTTAGATAACCGTAGACCTGGAGTCAACAACTTCCTATGCGGCCTAAACACTTTTAGGGAAAATCAGGCAACCTCTCATGAGGCAAAAGAATAGTTCATTAAACATGTGCAGAGCATTTCATCAAGGAAATTAGACGCTGCGTTGCCCAGCAGTAAACATTTCATTAACCATTTGTGGAGAACTTCAGTAGGGCAATAAGAAGGTAAAAGGAGCATAGATACACTATGCATTAATATCTTCCTTCCAGCATTTCAACAACGTTGCATTAGGCAAAACCCAAACATTTCCTAAAAGGATTAAATAGGTCATTAGAAAGTAAAGCAGGTCCTCAATCAGAGGGAACACCTCATAGGATAAACATGACCATTTCATTATCCATGCAGCACATTTCAATAATCATTTCCCTGCAGGAGTAAAGGTTGTAATTCCTTAATCAATTCCGCATATCGCAACAACCCTGTCAGGGAAGAAATTACCTTTCTTGTCACAACAATAAACATGTAAGTAGGTACCTGTAGACTTTTAGGAAAGGGAGCACTAAACAGGAGTAAACCTTTCATTAAGTGTAGAACAGGGAATTAGCAGAGGTAAAACCTCTCAGTGGGTAAGGATAAACCTTTCATCGGCCACCTGTCGGCATTCAGGGAAACACTGCATTAGGCAGGGATAGAGAACACTTCCGTGCGTAGGAGTAAAACATTGCATTAAACAGAAGTAAACAGTTTATTTAGCAAGAACTACCACCTTTTTCAGGTAAACCAACATTCCTTTGGGCCAGAATAAACATTTGATCAAATGGGAACACCCAATTCATTGAGCAAGGATAAACCTCTTACTAGATTAGTAGAACCCTTTCATTAGGAAATGTCCACCATTCCATTATTCTGCACCACAGATTTCATATGGCCCCAACAAGCCCTGCATCAGGCTGAAAATGAGCATTTGATTAATCACCATAACAAGCCATACATAAGGCTAAAGTAACTGGCATTCCACCGTACCCCAGGCAGGGGTTAACTTTTACCAGGTGAGGCCCTGACAGTGTATATAGGGGCCCTGGCCCCAGTCAGGGGATTCTCTGGGGCTAACTAGGGGCCAACAGGCCCAGTCATCAGTCTTCAATGGGGCTATTCCCCAGTTCAGGGAGCCTTGTGAGGGCCAACGGGGCCCAATTTCAACTTTCCCCCAGGGAGGGGCAAACTCTGGCCTTCTCCGGCCTCCCGCCCACCTCCCCGGGGATTACCTTCTCTCTTCGGCTCACACAGGAGCCCTTGCGTGGGTTTCCGGTAATTTTGGGGGAGGGCTCGTGCTTTTCTAGGAGCCCTCCGGCGGTGTGGGGGCTGGTCAGGACCCTCCCGGGGCTCATGAGAGATTCTGGTCTCAGGTGTGAGTCGCTTGAGTGGGAGAAACCCACGACTCTCCTGGGATGGCTCTGGTCATGGAAGACCAAGTACCAAAAAGCCTTGGCATAGCCAATAGGTCTCGCCGTTGTGACCTTATAAGTGTTTGGTTTTCAGCCACGGCTGGTAGTGGGAGTACCTGCCGGGCAGTGATGTGGGGAAAGGGAGGGCAGAGTGGGGGGTAGTAATGCATGGATTACGGAGCTTTACAGGTAAGTAAACATATAAATAAAGTATAACGAATTTCGTTGCGTGCACTGCATCACCAAATGCGATGCAGTGCGCGCATCGAAATTCAGTCAGCATGTCTGTAACTGTTTTATAACATTTTTCTGCGTAGCCAGAGCTTTCCTTATTTTAAGAGATAGCTGTCTTGACCTCTTCCTCTGAAATGAGTTTGCTGATGCCAAGAGAGTCTTGTGGAGATAGTGATGGAAGTTTTACAAGAGTTAAGGTATTTGTTAATTTTAGAGGGGAGGGCTGGAGTTCTAAAGATCCTCATGGAAGTGTTTAAACGAGCCTATGATGTCAGGGATGAATGTGGTTATATCACCAATTTATTTTGATAGATGATATGAGTGCTTTTTTGTGTATTTCATATAGCTAGCTAAAGCTTTACCAGGTTTGTTGTTGTTACAGAGCCAGTACACTTTGATGACGTCAATCCACTTTTGAGCTTTCTGATTTGACTATATTCCTATTGTGTCGAGTAGAGTTTTGGGAAGAGCGCTGAGCTTCAGAGGGTCTGAGTTGGCTGTTTAGATTTTAGATACAGCATTTGAGTTCTTTTAGTTGGTTGGCAATATGTCAGTTTTTCAAAGAAACCATATGAATCAGAGTTCCTCTCAGGGTAATAGTGGTCTGCTTAATTCAGACACTCTGTTCATCACCACCCCCTTTTCTGAATCATTTTGTCCACCATAAGCGTGGAAGGGTATACTCAGATGTGAGTCCCTTGCTCATTGCACCATCAGGATTCAAGCAAGCCGGGCCGACGACGGCTGAAATGCCAGAAACCGGTCCCCGGAAGCTTGTTTCCTTCCCAGTATAAGAATTGGCTTGGTAGTTTGGTTTGCCCTGTTCCCATCATGCACTGGGACAGGAACAGACTAATTTGCATATAGCCAGGCTCTGATCTGGGATGGTGCAGTGAGCTAAAAAACGGTGTTGGATCAAGCCCTGATCTTTGGACTGGGTAAGAGTGGTCTGCTTAATTCAGACACTCTGTTCATCACCACCCCCTTTTCTGAATCATTTTGTCCACCATAAGCGTGGAAGGGTATACTCAGATGTGAGTCCCTTGCTCATCGCACCATCAGGATTCAAGCAAGCCGGGCCGACGACGGCTGAAATGCCAGAAACCGGTCCCCAGAAGCTTGTTTCCTTCCCAGTATAAGAATTGGCTTGGTAGTTTGGTTTGCCCTGTTCCCATCATGCACTGGGACAGGAACAGACTAATTTGCATATAACCAGGTTCTGAGCTGGGATGGTGCAGTGAGCTAAAAAACGGTGATGGATCAAGCCCTGATCTTTGGACCGGGTAAGAGTGGTCTGCTTAATTCAGACACTCTGTTCATCACCACCCCCTTTTCTGAATCATTTTGTCCACCATAAGCGTGGAAGGGTATACTCAGATGTGAGTCCCTTGCTCATTGCACCATCAGGATTCAAGCAAGCCGGGCCGACGACGGCTGAAATGCCAGAAACCGGTCCCCGGAAGCTTGTTTCCTTCCCAGTATAAGAATTGGCTTGGTAGTTTGGTTTGCCCTGTTCCCATCATGCACTGGGACAGGAACAGACTAATTTGCATATAGCCAGATTCTGAGCTGGGATGGTGCAGTGAGCTAAAAAACGGTGATGGATCAAGCCCTGATCTTTGGACTGGGTAAGAGTGGTCTGCTTAATTCAGACACTCTGTTCATCACCACCCCCTTTTCTGAATCATTTTGTCCACCATAAGCGTGGAAGGGTATACTCAGATGTGAGTCCCTTGCTCATTGCAGCATCAGGATTCAAGCAAGCCGGGCCGACGACGGCTGAAATGCCAGAAACCGGTCCCCGGAAGCTTGTTTCCTTCCCAGTATAAGAATTGGCTTGGTAGTTTGGTTTGCCCTGTTCCCATCATGCACTGGGACAGGAACAGACTAATTTGCATATAGCCAGGTTCTGAGCTGGGATGGTGCAGTGAGCTAAAAAACGGTGATGGATCAAGCCCTGATCTTTGGACTGGGTAAGAGTGGTCTGCTTAATTCAGACACTCTGTTCATCACCACCCCCTTTTCTGAATCATTTTGTCCACCATAAGCGTGGAAGGGTATACTCATATGTGAGTCCCTTGCTCATTGCACCATCAGGATTCAAGCAAGCCGGGCCGACGACGGCTGAAATGCCAGAAACCGGTCCCCGGAAGCTAGTTTCCTTCCCAGTATAAGAATTGGCTTGGTAGTTTGGTTTGCCCTGTTCCCATCATGCACTGGGACAGGAACAGACTCATTTGCATATAGCCAGGTTCTGACCTGGGATGGTGCAGTGAGCTAAAAAACAGTGATGGATCAAGCCCTGATCTTTGGACTGGGTAATAGTGGTCTGCTTAATTCAGACACTCTGTTCATCACCACCCCCTTTTCTGAATCATTTTGTCCACCATAAGCGTGGAAGGGTATACTCAGATGTGAGTCCCTTGCTCATTGCACCATCAGGATTCAAGCAAGCCGGGCCGACGACGGCTGAAATGCCAGAAACCGGTCCCCGGAAGCTTGTTTCCTTCCCAGTATAAGAATTGGCTTGGTAGTTTGGTTTGCCCTGTTCCCATCATGCACTGGGACAGGAACAGACTAATTTGCATATAGCCAGGTTCTGACCTGGGATGGTGCAGTGAGCTAAAAAACAGTGATGGATCAAGCCCTGATCTTTGGACTGGGTAAGAGTGGTCTGCTTAATTCAGACACTCTGTTCATCACCACCCCCTTTTCTGAATCATTGTGTCCACCATAAGCGTGGAAGGGTATACTCAGATGTGAGTCCCTTGCTCATTGCACCATCAGGATTCAAGCAAGCCGGGCCGACGACGGCTGAAATGCCAGAAACCGGTCCCCAGAAGCTTGTTTCCTTCCCAGTATAAGAATTGGCTTGGTAGTTTGGTTTGCCCTGTTCCAATCATGCACTGGGACAGGAACAGACTAATTTGCATATAGCCAAGTTCTGAGCTGGGATGGTGCAGTGAGCTAAAAAACGGTGATGGATCAAGCCCTGATCTTTGGACTGGGTAAGAGTGGTCTGCTTAATTCAGACACTCTGTTCATCACCACCCCCTTTTCTGAATGACTTTATATTCAAGCAGACAGCAATACCTGGTACGAACTTAACGTCCACTAAACAGACCCCGATGCAGCGTTTCAAAGTTATTGTGTTAGTGGCAAAGCGGCTGCGCGTTATGACATTGAATCACTTATCTTCGGCAGCTCCAACGATACAGCAGTACTGTGAGGCGCGATTAAAATAGCTCGGTGGGTCAATGCGACTGTTGTATAGATTTACGAGCAAGCTACAGACAGCCGTTTTCAAGTAGGCTCTGTCTTTCTGCCTTGAAGGACGATAAAACCAGTACGCCATCCACAGCGTTAAGTGACAGCAAAATTCGTGAGTGCACAGTGATATATAATAATAATAAGCAATGTATTATTGCATTTATTTTAATTGTGCATCGGAGAAATGATTAGTTGTGCGCATATGCATTTAGACCCTGTTTGACGTCAAAGCCTGTCTTCCATTTTGTTTGTACCATCTTTTCCTTTTTAGACTGTTGTAGAAAATACTAGTAGTCAGACAGCAGCTTCCGTACATACTTTATCTTGACTGGTATCCCCAGACGGACGACCTACTCAAGGTGTAATAGAGTGGTTGGAGAATGGTCACATTTTAATGGCACCATTTGCTGGGGTAAGCCAGAAGTATGGCAGGGCAGCAGCTTGCTTAAAGATAAAGTGTTCGCCTGCACTGCACTGGCTACCAGTTGCCGGCAGAATCAAATTTAAGGCACTTACATTGGCCTACCGATCTCTGTTTGGCACCTGTCCTAAATATTTGAAAATCCGGCTCCCGAGATACTCACAGACCCGTGCGCTTCGTTCCAATTGCCGTGTTCAACTTGTAGTCCCACGAGCAAAAAGGGCTCGCTTGGGGGGGTCGAATCTTTTCGGCAAATGTTGCAAAGTTATGGAACACCCTACCCCCAGCAATTCAGCAAGCCCCCACTGAACGTTGCTTCAAGCGGCTGCTAAAGACCTGGCTCTTTACCCAACCACGTTAGCTTCCTTTCTCCTAGTCTCCTGGTCAACTGTGTTCTTCCTAGCGCCGGGACACCTCCTCGTGAGGTAGCTGCTCGCGCTTTATAAAATGCTGTATTATTAAGGTGAAAACAAGAGCCATAAATTTCCCTTTTATTGGGGTGGGGTGAGGGAGGTTTGCACTCTTTTATGCAGCAGGCAGCACGCCATGCTGACATGAGGAGAGACCCAGGTAATGCCCAAAAATGTACTCCAGAATGTTGAGGGCAAAAATGTTGTGATGCAAGAGTGCTGTGGCCGAATTTACAGCCCCGAAACATTATGAAGGGAATTATGTAAGCGCAGCGTCGGTTTTATTGACTGCACACCAGGATACTTACTTGTGCAGTTAAGCATAGCAAGCACAGTGCATCTGTATGTGCCTGTATACCCTCTTTGGCATTGTTTGGTTTTCGATATTTCACCCACGTTAATCTGGTGTTATTGCGTTGTGTGTTGTCTGTGATGGCCATGATGCACAGAGCCTGGTGCAGTGAACTGTGCAGTGGCATTGCACGCCATGGACGACACAGTGCCCCACGGTGGTGGTGCTGTTCCGAACAGCCTTTTTAATTTTCATGGTCCTGCAGCTTTCGGTGCCTGTGCTCAGTTTATTGACACTCCTCATGTGGGGGTCATTCTCTCTGTCCTGCTGTCATGGGTAGCAGTGATATTTCACTGCTGGACTTGCTGAAATACACGGTCTCTGTCATCATGAGAGATTCTGGTCTCAGGTGTGAGTCGCTTGAGTGGGAGAAACCCACGACTCTCCTGGGATGGCTCTGGTCATGGAAGACCAAGTACCAAAAAGCCTTGGCATAGCCAATAGGTCTCGCCGTTGTGACCTTATAAGTGTTTGGTTTTCAGCCACGGCTGGTAGTGGGAGTACCTGCCGGGCAGTGATGTGGGGAAAGGGAGGGCAGAGTGGGGGGTAGTAATGCATGGATTACGGAGCTTTACAGGTAAGTAAACATATAAATAAAGTATAACGAATTTCGTTGCGTGCACTGCATCACCAAATGCGATGCAGTGCGCGCATCGAAATTCAGTCAGCATGTCTGTAACTGTTTTATAACATTTTTCTGCGTAGCCAGAGCTTTCCTTATTTTAAGAGATAGCTGTCTTGACCTCTTCCTCTGAAATGAGTTTGCTGATGCCAAGAGAGTCTTGTGGAGATAGTGATGGAAGTTTTACAAGAGTTAAGGTATTTGTTAATTTTAGAGGGGAGGGCTGGAGTTCTAAAGATCCTCATGGAAGTGTTTAAACGAGCCTATGATGTCAGGGATGAATGTGGTTATATCACCAATTTATTTTGATAGATGATATGAGTGCTTTTTTGTGTATTTCATATAGCTAGCTAAAGCTTTACCAGGTTTGTTGTTGTTACAGAGCCAGTACACTTTGATGACGTCAATCCACTTTTGAGCTTTCTGATTTGACTATATTCCTATTGTGTCGAGTAGAGTTTTGGGAAGAGCGCTGAGCTTCAGAGGGTCTGAGTTGGCTGTTTAGATTTTAGATACAGCATTTGAGTTCTTTTAGTTGGTTGGCAATATGTCAGTTTTTCAAAGAAACCATATGAATCAGAGTTCCTCTCAGGGTTGTTTAAGGGCATCCCAACGGGTTGTGCCAGAGGTGTTGTTAGGGCGATTTTCTTTGAGTAAGTTCTTGATGGCTGTTTCTATTTCTTGTTTGTTAGAGGAGTCATCAATAAGGTCGTCATCGAGTCCCCATTGGTGGGGTGGTCGAGTAGTACTGTTGAGTCTTAATTGAATCGATACACAGGCAAGATCGGAGATCAAGATGGGTTTGATTTTAAGGGTCTGAGTAAGGTGGTGCATCGTTGTGCTCTCCATAATGGAATCTATGCGTATGAGTGAGTGATGTGAATGTAGCCATACCGACAAAAGCAGATATTACTATTCTCTTTACTTGTACATCAGTTTTGAAGAACAATCACAATTCAAGTAAAGTGCAAGTGCCTCATACAGATAAGTGCTTTGTTAATATTCTGGAGGAAACCAAGCTACCGAATCACAGGAAGACATAAAATAGAATAAAGTGCATGAAATACTTATACCTTTCCCTCCTTAACCTACCCTGCAAAGCAAGACTAAGAGCAGGTAATATGGATTCAAGATAAGATGATACATGTTCTTGCTTTCCGGAATATTCCTATAAAATGTTTTTCAGAAATCCCCGGGCCATAAAAAGAATAGGGCTCACTAATTCAGACTATAGCTATATCGCTCGGGGGAAACTCTCCCTTTATCCCTCACTGGAGCCAGCCTCATTCAGCCATGTAACGATCAAAGTTCAGATCTTTCGTACCATAGCCTTTTTCCTTCGCCCTTTCATATCAAATAGGGGGGATTCTATGTTATAGATAGACAACATTCTAGCCCTCCAGCTACTACCAGTTGGTGGATCCGCACTTAGCCATTGGAAAGTGATGAAGAGTCGGGCAAGAGCCATCACCAACCAGAGAAAACCTGACTGTGCCATTACCACCTCGCTTGCTTCAGTGCTATCTGGTATTTCCCGAATCATGAAGGCAGGAGCGATCGACACGGATACACATAGGATCCTTTCCAGGAACTTCTAAATATCCTGAAGAAGACTGAGCTTAGGACAAGAGTAAAACATATGGAGGGTGTCAGCCGATTGCAGCCCGCATCTATTACATTTACCCCCTCCCGATACCCCATATAGGTACCTTCTCACGTGTATAATATATGGAGGGTGTCAGCCGATTGCAGCCCGCATCTATTACATTTACCCCCTCCCGGTACCCCATATAGGTACCTTCTCACGTGTATATTATATGGAGGGTGTCAGCCGATTGCAGCCAGCATCTGTTACAATTACCCCCTCCCGGTTCCCATGTAGGTACCTTCTCATGTGTATAATATATGGAGGGTGTCAGCCGATTGCAGCCCGCATCTATTACATTTACCCCCTCCCGATACCCCATATAGGTACCTTCTCACGTGTATAATATATGGAGGGTGTCAGCCGATTGCAGCCAGCATCTATTACATTTACCCCCTCCCGGTACCCCATATAGGTACCTTCGCACGTGTATAATATAAGGAGGATGTCAGCTGATTGCAGCCCGCATCTATTACATTTACCCCCTCCCGATACACCATATAGGTACCTTCTCTTGTTGAGGAAAATGATTATTTATCGTACAGTTATGTCCCATCATACACCCTCTCCCGTCACGTCCCCGAGCCCATCATGCCAAAACACGAGCACACGAAAACACGAGCACACGAGAACGCGAGCACGAACCGACCATGCGCTGATCATGCGCCTCATGTAGTCACAAACGCGCTCTCCTTCCCCAAAAAGTCAAACGCTTATCCTTATGGTCAAAGCGATTCCGAGAACCAACTGCCTCACTCAAACCGTGCATTACTGTGGTTAAGCCGATGCCGAGAACAAGACCCCCCCATCTGTAACCATTTCCCTATAATCAGGCCAATTCCGAGAAATGGGCCCCATTCTGTTAAACCACGACAACCAATTCCGAGAAGAAGAGCCCCCGAATGCTGAAACACGACAAACAGACATCCTGTCACGACCACCTCTCCCTTATCTAAGGAACCAGCCTAGTGTTATTTCTCCACACCTTCGCCTCTCTTGTGCTTCCTTATTCTAAATCATGACGCAGTTTTATCTCCTCTACCATGTCTTCACTCTTTCATGACGCTGCCTCCTTTTATGGTCATGACTTCTGTTCTATTACAACATATGATCCGGGCCTACATGACTTCTGTTTTATGTTAACGTATGATCCGGGCATGCATTGAAGGGAAGCTCCTTCCTCTTTTTCTGCTATAAATACTGTGTGTTCAGATAATAAAGTTAGAGATTCTTCCGATCCTCCTCAGGTGACGGAGCTCTCCCTTAACTCGAGTTACTGAATAAAGACCCTGAATTCGAACCACCACGGACTCTGCTCTTCATACTTTGAACTTATTGATATTGTCTAGAAATTCCGATCAAGGTAAATTACTAAAATATTTACCACAGCAAATTGGCGCCTGAATAGGGATTTCCCTTTCTCCCCACACGCCGGTGATGCGGACCTAGACCGGTCTCTTCAAGACATCGACGGACTTCTACGTGCACGCTGCAGGGTGTTCCTGCATGAACTCCTTTGTGTCGAAGAGGGGCCGAGCCACGGCCTAGCCATCCATACGAGGCGGTGAGGACGACAGCGGAAGTTCCAACCCAGAGCCCGAAACCTGTGAAGATTGCCGAGTCCGAGGTCGTCTGAAACCCGACCAGTCCCTGTCCACGAGCGCTGCGTAATCAAGTATCCAGATCTTCAAGATCTTCGAGTTCTCTGCACCTCGTTGAGTACTGCTGGGAGTGTATCAAGACGGGTTCTGAATTTTCAGAGCACGGTAAAGACGGGTTCTGAATTTTCAGAGCACGGTAAAGACAGGTTCTGAATTTTCAGAGCACGGTAAAGACGGGTTCTGAGTTATTCAGAGCACGGTAAAGACGGGTTCTAGGTTTCTAGAAAACGGTATGTTTGTATTCTGATACTCAGAATATATTGAGTTTTTTCAAGTGTAAAGTTTTATCTGTATCTGATACAATGCCTTTGTTCTCTAAGCTGTGTAAACTGGGTACCCGGAAGGGGTTACTGGAACAGTCTGTACCAGTCCCCCCGAAGGATCTTTGGGAAAGCTATACTAAAGATTTAGACATCGCGATTAGATGGCCAAAGAGTGGCACATGGGATTTGAAGTGTATCATGGCGGTTGAGAAAAGATGTTGGGAAAAGAAAGCGAGACCTTCGATGTTAGAGAGTGTTGATATATGGCGAAAAGAAGCACATCGAAGGGAACAGAAAGAGCAAGGGAAAGTTGAGAAAGCAAAAAGAATGTCGGAAGAAAGTAAGATGAAAAAGTTACAGGATCAGGATGATGATATTTGTTCTGAACAAAAGAAAAGGGAGGTATCAGCCTCAGTAACGGGTATATATCCTGTCCTCTCACCAAAAACAGGGTCCGAGATTAACTCAGATTCTAGTACCCCTACGGCACCTCCACGCCCTAAGGTTCCTTCTGTACCCGACGATTTTATTACTACTTACTTGATGGAGCCTCCTCCTGCTTATACGAATCAGGTAACCGCCAGACGAGTAGTTACTCAGACGGAACCCATCCCTGACACTTCGGGTGGTGTTCTACCTCTGTTAGAATGTGATTATGACCCGAACCCAGGGGAAGGTTCACAAGCAGATATTTCCCTTCGCTTACGAGAAGCTCTAGAAGGTATATGAGAGGTACCGAATATCACAAATTGCCTAAACAAAATTTATGAAGCGCTTCGAACAGGAGAAAATTTAGAAACACTACAGGAGGCTATACAAAATAGACCCATAGCACATAGAAAATGCCTCTCACGATTCATGATCACTTGTTTTATTAGAATGATAGCCAGTGCAGGAAAAAGAGTTCCTGATGATTTACTACAACTAGACCAAGCAGTAGTCGCAGGGAATTTCAATAAAATAAAAGAAATAGATCTTTTTATTCCACTCTTCATAAGCAAGGTTTCCGATTCCCATCGAAAAGATGCCCCTACCCAGGGAACTGAGAATGAGAGTACGAGCGAGGATAGAGACGAAGGAACTGCTTTTCAGGGTGCAGTACGTTCCCGTATCCCTCGTTCTCAGAATAACTGACAATTCAAACTTAGAACTAAGAAATTGTCAGCCCCCACAGATAGGTTGTTCCAACGAACGCAAGAAGCTCTAGATGATTGGATGGACGACGAGCCTCCACTCACCACACAAGAAAAAGAACTCGCTAGATCAAGCACCCATTGGGTATCTCAACACTCCATATATGGCTCTGATATAGTTGCTCAAATGTTTTTATCGATCCCTCTAGCCTCTCAAAGACTAGCTAGCATCTATATGGTTCAACACCTCATTACAATGTACGAAGATACTGGTTGCCCACCAAAAAGATTACATTCTCTCTTACGAGACTGTTTAGAAGGGAGGTGGGTGGCTAGGGGACAAGAATTCCTTAATATCTTCCTTGAACTACGACAGCGATATATCCAATGTTTTACAGGCAGTTATGATACAAATCCCCATCCCTATGACCAAGGACAGTTCCCCCTCCAAGAAGTACACCCCGTTGCAGATTCCGATGGAAAGTTGCAACAAACATTTGTGTACACTCCTTTGACAAAACTAGAAATACTCGAGATGAAGAAAATGGTCCCTTCCCACGAAAAAGACCCTTCGGGTTTCCATAGGGAACTCAAGGACATTCTTCAAATGGGTTCCTTTACTTATAAAGACCTTAATATTCTCCTTAAAGTCCTGTTACCTCAAGGAACGTACGACAAGCTAAAGGGAAAAGATTGGGAGATTGAAGGGAAAAAGGTAATATGGGCAGACTTAGAGAAAGAAGATGCCACTCGTAATCCCGGACAAGGTTTGGGACCTCTAGTTCAGGAACTCCCTCGCTGTCTCCCTAAAATACTGTCCCAGTTGCTGACCACTAAGAAAGAAGATTGGGATGCTATCTCTGCATGTAAACAGAAACCAGATGAGGATATAGGGGACTATTATTCTAGGTTAGAGAAATGCTTCCTCATCAACAGCGGCCTCTCCTCCGGTGGAGATGCCTATAGTTGATTATTTGTTTCCAAACTTGTAGAAAATGCCTTGCCCACGATCAAAAATAGAGTACTGAAGGTAGAAAGTACTTGGCAAGCAAGCTCCCCCTCACAAGCACTTCAGATGCTCCAATATCACCAAAATAGAATTAGGGACGAACAAGAACAAAAGATACTAAAATGAAGGTATTAGTAGCACAAACTAATACGATCCAACAGACCCCTAAACAACCCCAAGTATCACAAGAAAAAGTTACTTGTAATTACTGTAAAAAGCCAGGACATTTTGTGCGTGACTGTCCAGTATTAAAACATAATATTGCCACTGGGAAGACACAACCCCGTAACTATCCCCCTCGTCCTTCTGCTCCTCCAACTGATGCTAAACTTACCACCCAACTCTATCAGTACCCAGTGTCATCCTATCCTGAATTCCCCACGATCTCATGAAACAGCTGGGAGGAACACGATAATCGTCCACTAATACCGGTCCCGGTTGACCAAGAGGGTCCCTATGTACATGCTAAACTCCAAGGTAAGGAAGCAAAATTTCTGATCGACACCGGGGCTAGTAGGACGACAGTGCAGCACAACGAAGTTCCCAAGGTACCCCTCTCTAGCTCAAATAGTATTTCCTTGGGTTTTTCTGGTACACCTGTCATCAACAAAGTTTCTGAACCAATTTCACTTAAAGTTGGTCCTCTTACAACTTCCACCGATTTAGTGCTTACAAAGCCCTGTCACGAAAATCTCCTTGGCATCCAGACACTAAAAGAACTAGGTGCTATAATATGTTGTTCCCCAGAAGGAGTCCGACTATTCCTCCGAGATTTTAAAGGTCATTTCACCACACGAGAACTAGATGTCAGACTAAGAGACATTCCTGTTACACTATGGGCTACTGATCCAACAGATGTAGGATTCATGGATATTACACCACACTTAGTGACACTGAAAGAAGGAGTTGTCCTACCTCGTATCCGTCAATACAAATTACCTCCAGATGCAGAACAAGCCCTTATTCATATTATCGATGATTTGATAACAAAAGGAGTAGTCAGAGAAGTACCTTCCAACACATGTAACTCGCCAGTCCTGCCAGTCAGAAAGAAAACTGATGATGGTGTGCCACCAGTCTACAGACTCGTGGTTGACTTACGTGAACTCAATAAATGCGTAGTACCACAATACCCTGTGGTCTCGGATACCAGTACTCTGTTAACAGCCATAGATCCTGAGGCTACACATTTCACTGTAATAGACCTGAAGAATGCTTTCTTCAGTGTACCCATCCACCAAGACAGTCAGTACCTATTCGGATTTTCCCTACGAGGTCTTAGCTTCTGCTTCACAAGAGCTCCCCAAGGATATACAGAAAGTCCCAGTATCTACAGTCAGGCACTTAAAAGACAGCTAGATGACATTGTTCTGCCCGCCAACACGACATTGTTACAATATGTCGATGACTTACTGGTCACCGCACGCTCCGAACCAGAATGTGAACAAGCTTCACGAATTGTCCTAATGTTCCTTGCACAACATGGCCACAAGGTGTCACCCTCGAAATTACAATTATGTTTACAGCAGGAGGCCTACTTAGGACACCTGCTGTCAAAGGAGGGTAGGGCACTCATAGCCTGAAAGAATTCAACTCATTTTTAACATTCCTGTCCCCAAGACACAGAAAGAAGTCGGTGCTTTTATTGGTCTCACATCCTACTGTAGACAGTGGATTCCCCAGTTTGCATACTTGGCCAAACCCCTGATACAGCTAACAAGCACAACCTCTTCCCCATTGCCATGGACACCTGAGCACACTTTTGCTTTTGACACCCTCAAACAGGCATTATGCTCTGTACCTGTCCTAGCTACACCTGATTATGCCAAACCTTTTGTCCTCTTTGTCACAGAACGGGAAGGTACAGCCTTGTCAGTACTCACACAAACACAAGCTAACAAACACCGTCCCTGTGCTTATTTTTTTAGCACTCTTGACCCTGTTGCACAAGGTTTGCCGGCCTGCCTGAAATCTGTTGCAGCTACAGCTCTAGCAATACGACAAAGTGATTCCATAGTACTAGGACACTCCCTTGAAGTACAAGTTCCACATGCAGTAGAATTGCTTTTAAATAGGACACAGACACAACACCTAACCATAGCTCGCCTCACAGGTTACGAAGTCACTCTGTTCCAACCCCATATTATCATCAAAAGGTGCAATATCCTCAACCCAGCTACGCTACTACCTACTGTTCCAGTTGACAACCAGGTTCATGACTGCTTAGAGGTGGTCGAACTAGTCACAAAACCCCGGTCTGATCTTACAGATGTCCCTCTAAGTACGCCAGAATACATGCTGTTTGTAGACGGTTCCTGTATGCGTCTCCAATCAGGTGAACTCTCAGCAGCCTATGCTGTCACTACAGAGAACACCGTCCTTCTAGCAGCCAGAATACCCGTACATTCTGCACAAGCAGCAGAACTAATAGCCCTCACCCAAGCATGTGAATGGTCCAAAGGAAAACAAGTCAACATCTACACCGACTCACAATATGCATTCGGGGTAGTTCATAATTTCGGCATCCTTTGGAAAGAGAGAGGTTTCCTGAGCTCTCCTGGAACCAAGATCCAACATGGAGACCTTGTCCTCCAGCTACTAGAGTCAATACACAAACCCGCAGAAATAGCCATACTAAAATGTAAAGCACACACCAAAGTTGTAGACTCTATCACCAGAGGTAATGCTCTGGCTGACGCCACAGCTAAACATACTGCTCAGACAGAAACACTAAACACCGAAACCACCATTAGTACTATCTGTCCAGTTATCGATCCGACCAAGGATGTAGTAGACATACAAAATCAAGCCACAGAAACCGAAAAGAGAAAATGGAAAGAGGAGGGAGGTTCACACACGGATCAAGGTTGGGTAACACAGGACAAGTCCAAATGGTTTCTCCCTGACCTAATGGTTCCCATAATGATAGAAACTGCTCATGGTCCCGCACATCTAGGAGAGAAAGGAATGTTAGACTGTCTGAATCTGATATGGCACAACAAGCATCTGCGTGCAGCAGCCAAACAAAAAGTACGAACCTGTATGATTTGCTGTCAGTTCAATCCAGCGAAAAGTGTATCCGTTGAACAAGGAGGGTTCCATCCTCCAGATCACCCCTTCGAAGTCCTACAAATGGACTACATACAGATGGAGAGATGTCGGGGATATAAGTATGTCCTCGTAGTAGTCTGTACCTTAACTCGATGGACTGAAGCATACCCCGTCCCAGACTATGGTGCCCAGATGACTGGCAAGCAATTAGTGAGGGAATTCTTCCCTCGCTACGGGTTGCCAAGAGTCATTTACTCTGACAACGGACAACCATTCTCCTCTAAATTGATGGAAGCTGTCTCCTTACTGCTAGGATACACCTGGAAGTTTCACTGTGTTAGGCATCCCCAAGCAGCAGGCCTAGTCGAACGACATAACCAGACATTAAAAACAAAATTAGCAAAAATATGCGCTGACAAACAAATAGATTGGGTTACAGCTCTTCCGGTTGCCCTCTTCTATATGAGAATGGTGGCACATTCCCGGACGGGTCTGTCCCCCTATGAAATTACATTTGGGAGGCCTCCGAATATCTGGGGTGTCCCATCTCCTAAAAAGCTAATTGACATTGATGCAAATGTACTGACAGATTACTTGGCTTCTTTGATGTCTGCACTACGCTCTTGCCGTTCACAGGTGGCTGCAGCCTTCCCAGACAAGACCGCGCCGATGAGCACCCCCTTCAGCCTGGTCAATGGGTGCTCGTCAGAAATTTTGATCGAACCAGCCCTCTAGAGAAAAGGTGGACGTTCCCCAAGCTGGTGCTGCTGACGACGAGGACCGCCATCAAGGTCGAGGGACGGAAAGGGTGGTTGCACGTGTCGCACTGCAAACCCTTCTACGGACCAACTCCGGACACTGTTGCTGATCCTGAGACCAGAGACACTGAAAAAACAGACTTTAAAGACACTGAAACGACAGACTTTATTTCACCCCTCCCAGAACTTTTACCCCAAGAAGAGTACAAATCGCGGCTGCGATCCTACCCCAAACAGACTTGAGACATTTGCATCTGAATCCGGCCTGCCAGTGGCTATTTAAGCCCAAGACGGACGCTTGGTGAAGCGGTTGCTGGGAAGAGTCCGGTTACTGGTGCATTTTATCCTCTCAAAAATGAAGCAGCCGAAATTATGAAGATAAAGACTCATTGTGCGAAACTGTTACATGACAAAGTTCCCCTTTTCCTTTCTATCATGATTCTTATTTTCTGCATCATGGCTTGTCTAGGTTGGTTCCTTCATCTAGCTTTCCCACCGTCTTCCCCTGCGCCCTTGAACAATACTACTATGCATTCACACGTAGATCTTCCTCCACATCTCATGAACAGAAGAAAAGAGTTCTTCAATAACACATTCATCTCCACACTCCACCAACATCAATTGGTGATTAACAAGACAAATTGTTGGGTCTGTGGTTTAATGCCACATTCTGTGCACGAAGGAATGCCTTTTATTCCTCTCCCTTTTGGCTATGCTGGATCTACCTATGCACTCTCTATGATATTTTCCGCCTCTGTTAGGAACATTCCTGAGACCCCGATCAAAAACGCTAGTACCTGGAATGAGATAAAAGCAAAAACAGTAAGAACCGTTGCAAGGATGGTAACTTTCACAGCAACATGGGGACGAGCAGACATTAGTGAAAACACCAGTTACTCCCTTTTTAATGACACCACCTCCTTTAGGGAGACATTTTCAGTCCAGAAAAGACAGACAGACCAGGGAGGGTGGGCCGTGCCCCACCAGGGCCTATTCTGCGTAAGAGGAAAGGGCAAGGGTCAGAAAATGGGAGATAGTGAATGTAACAAGACCTACACCCTACCTGATCCAAATTTCCCAACGATGGCCACTGCCCCCAACACCTACTTTATCTGTGGATCTCACGCGCGCACTTGGTTACCTCAAGGCTGGTCTGGAAAATGCTACATTGCATTTCTCCTCCCCCCTACCTACACCGCCCCAGCAGATTATCATCTCAGTGACCCCCGACCGTAATTAATAGACGGCGAAGGGGGGCCATAGATGCTGAAGATACAGCGGGCCAAGAGGCTGGCGATTTCTTTAAAGGAGTCATCCCATTCTGGGGGCCTATGATCAACAGCCGCCACTTAAGACAACTGACTCGTGTAGTCCAGGGAGCCATAAACGAAACAGCCGGTGCATTAAGTAACATCACCGCTGAGATGGCTGCCGACAGACTCATGACGTTACAAAACCGTATGGTCCTAGACATCATATTGGCTGACCGTGGTGGTGTATGTGAACTGATCGGGTCCAGCTGCTGTATATTTATCCCAGATAATGCACCCTCGGTGTATGCCGCTATTTCCCGCCTTCATATACTTTCCAGAAAACTAGATGCAGACACTGGTGCCTGGTCCCTGACGGGTTGGCTCTGGAGCCTCCTGTCCTCATGGGGATGGAAGGTGCTTACAGTCCTAGGTCTTGCTCTAGCTATTCTCTTCACTTGCTGCCTCTGTATTCAGTGCGGTCCAGCACTCTGTAGTTTCTGTATCACTACCTGCATTCCCAAAACCCAGACCAGAAAGAAAGAAAGAGAAAGAATCATGTTACAGGAACAAGTAAACGACCTAATGAGTATAGAGGTGTACTAGAAAAAGCAAATAATTTTAGAAGGGTATATTATGGGACAAGGAGGGAATGAGGAAAATGATTATTTATCGTACAGTTATGTCCCATCATACACCCTCTCCCGTCACGTCCCCGAGCCCATCATTCCAAAACACGAGCACACGAAAACACGAGCACACGAGAACGCGAGCACGAACCGACCACGCGCTGATGATGCGCCTCATGTAGTCACACACGCGCTCTCCTTCCCCAAAAAGTCAAATGCTTATCCTTATGGTCAAAGCGATTCCGAGAACCAACTGCCTCACTCAAACCGTGCATTACTGTGGTTAAGCCGATGCCGAGAACAAGAACCCCCCCATCTGTAACCATTTCCCTATAATCAGGCCAATTCCGAGAAATGGGCCCCATTCTGTTAAACCACGACAACCAATTCCGAGAAGAAGAGCCCCCGAATGCTGAAACACGACAAACAGACATCCTGTCACGACCACCTCTCCCTTATCTAAGGAACCAGCCTAGTGTTATTTCTCCACACCTTCGCCTCTCTTGTGCTTCCTTATTCTAAATCATGACGCAGTTTTATCTCCTCTACCACGTCTTCCATCTTTCATGACGCTGCCTCCTTTTATGGTCATGACTTCTGTTCTATTACAACATATGATCCGGGCCTACATGACTTCTGTTTTATGTTAACGTATGATCCGGGCATGCATTGAAGGGAAGCTCCTTCCTCTTTTTCTGCTATAAATACTGTGTGTTCAGATAATAAAGTTAGAGATTCTTCCGATCCTCCTCAGGTGACGGAGCTCTCCCTTAACTCGAGTTACTGAATAAAGACCCTGAATTCGAACCACCACGGACTCTGCTCTTCATACTTTGAACTTATTGATATTGTCTAGAAATTCCGATCAAGGTAAATTACTAAAATATTTACCACAACGTGTATAATATATGAAGGGTGTCAGCAGATTGCAGCCCGCATCTATTACATTTACCCCTTCCCGATACCCCATATAGGTACCTTCTCACGTGTATAATATATGGAGAGTGTCAGCCGATTGCAGCCCACATCTATTACATTTACCCCCTCCCGATACCCCATATAGCTACCTTCTCACGTGTATAATATATGGAGGGTGTCAGCCGATTGCAGCCCGCATCTATTACATTTACCCCCTCCCGATACCGCATATAGGTACCATCTCACGTGTATAATATATGGAGGGTGTCAGCTGATTGCAGCCCGCATCTATTACATTTACCCCCTCCCGGTACCTTCGCACGTGTATAATATATGGAGGGTGTCATCCGATTGCAGCCCGCATCTATTACATTTACCCCCTCCCGGTACCCCATATAGGTACCTTCTCACGTGTATAATATATGGAGGGTGTCAGCTGATTGCAGCCCGCATCTATTACATTTACCCCCTCCCGGTACCCCATATAGGTACCTTCGCACGTGTATAATATATGGAGGGTGTCAGCCGATTGCAGCCCGCATCTATTACATCTATCCCCTCCCTGTACCCCATATAGGTACCTTCTCACGTATCTAATATATGAAGGGTGTCAGCCGATTGCAGCCCGCATCTATTACATTTACCCCCTCCCGATACCCCATATAGGTACCTTCTCACGTGTATAATATATGGAGGGTGTCAGCCGATTGCAGCCCGCATCTATTACATTTACCCTCTCCTGATACCCTATATAGATACCGCCTCACGTGTATAATATATGAAGTGTGTCAGCCGATTGCAGCCCGCATCTATTACATTTACCCCCTCCCGGTACCTTCGCACGTGTATAATATATGGAGGGTGTCAGCCGATTGCAGCCCGCATCTATTACATTTACCCCCTCCCGGTACCCCATATAGGTACCTTCGCATGTGTATAATAGAGGTCAAAGATAGACATAAAATGTTGACTCCTAAGGCTCCCTGTGATTAACACCTCGCTTGCCAATTACAGTGAATACTTAATAAAAGTTCCTTCTACTCCTAGCCTAGCTTCCCTTTTTAAATTTTTCACCTCAATATCATCAGCGAATGCTTGGACTAATATCTCATACATTTTACCAAGACGAGCCTCGCCCTTCAATTCTTCAACCACTGGTATTTTAAGAGTTGATCCTGCACCTTTCATGCTTTAGTAAGAAAACACCGTAAGTGTAGGTACTTAAAAACACTCCTCTAGCTAGCCCAAATGACTCTTGCAGTTCTGAGAAAGATAGCAGCTGCCCTTCCCTATAGAGATCGCCCACGAAATCAATCCCCCAAACGTTACTTGGTCTTGAACGATTGATGGGAGTATGCCTGCTGCCATTAATGGTGCGTAAATAATTAATTTCCAAATACTTCATTTACACTTTGCCTGCCTCCATACTGTATGAGCTGCTTTTAGAATTTAAAATGTTGTCTTTTTATAATAGCTAGGTTCTAGCAGTTTTAGAAAGCAGCCCCTCAGATCGCTACCCAAGACTGGTTCATAAATAGTCGATTTCTCTGCATCGAGAATCTTTGTTGGAACGCCAGAAATCAGAATGTCCATGCGCTGCAGCATGCAGGCCCGAAAAGAAAAAAGAAAACTAGGGATTGCCCATCCACCTCGGTGTCTTGGAAGAACCATCCGCTTAGAGCCCTCCGGGGCTTACGGTATCCTCTTAAAAACCTATGACATATCCTTTCCAGACTCGATATCCAGGATAAGATCATTTCTAAGGGACAGTCCTAAAAACAGAGGTAGGATCAACAATGAAAGATGTAGGTGATCCAATCTTTCCAGTTCTCTTCTAACCTTATCTATAATCATATTCAAATCGAGATTTCATTCACTTCTAGGTGTAGTTTTAATCCCAAAACATGTTACCTCAGAAACTACTAGTGGGTAGGCTATATGCAGTTTTTCCGAGCACATAATCTGCATTTGGTTTATAGCCTGAACAAGCAATAGACTGGTCAGCTAAGATGTTAATCTCTGGGAGTGTTGTAATCAGATCAGTATTGAGTACCACTATGTCATCTGCACATGCCAGTGCTCTGTATTCAAGCCTATTCACAGTCAACGGTTTGATGACAGTATTTATCTTTTATTGATCTCAAAATAGATCGATATACAGAGCACATAGAAGAGGACAGCATGGGAACCCTTGCCTCGTACCCTTTGTGATGTCAAATGGGGCTGAGTCTTGTCCTGCTATGTGAATAACGGTCATAGGTGAAGAGTACAGTGCTTTAACCCCTCCCATGCTGATGATGAGCTCAAGTCGTCATCAGCCACGGTGCGTGTGTGCTGATGACGAGCTGAGCTCGCCATGGCCCTTAGAACGCTCACACGCGGGGCTAATTCCCCTGCTCTGCTGAGCGTTCTAAGGAACGGGCGCGGCCGTGACGAGCTCAGCTCGTCATCAGCACTCGAGCACTGTGGCTGATGACGAGCTCAGCTCGTCATCAGCACCGGGACGCTGTGCGCGCCCCCCTGTCCCCAGCACAGCGGGGGAATAACCCCCACAGCAAAGGGGTTGATTGCCCCAGCAAACTCTTTGCAAAAGCCTTTCCATTGGAAGACTTCCCAGAGGAACTGCCATGAGACCCAATCGAACGCTTTCTCAGCCTCTAATAAGATTACGCCTAATGGTGATTTCATGGCCGGTGCCGAGCCCAAAAGGGCTACGACCCGGCAGACATGGTCCACTGTGTCTCTGCCGGGAATAAATCCATGCTGGCACGTTGAAACTAAAGGGGATAAAACCTCACCCAGGTGAATTGTGAGTATCTTAGAGTATATTTTACTATCGCAATTCAAAAGAGATATCAGTCTATATGAGCCTGGATTCAGCTCTGGTTTTGCTTTCTTTTTTAACACAACTATGGTATCCTCTGCCATTAAGGAGGCACACATCCTCTTTGGGCCTGCAAAAAAGTTTGCAAAATATGTTGTTGCACTACCTAGAAAAATGTTCTATAAAATTCCAATGGAATGATATCAGGTCCAGAAGTCTACCCCATAGCTAGTGAGTGAATAGCCACTTCAGTCTCTTCCCTGCTTATTGAGGCTGCCAGCCTGTGATTTGGTTTGCAGGAGACCTTTGGCGTATCCAGATCTTTAAAAAAGTGTTCTCCAGCCTTGATCCTTAATGACATTATTTCCTCCTTTTAGAGTTGCTCGTAAAACTCTTTGAAAACCCTGAGCACCCGATGGTGTTTCTTGTACTTTACCTGACTGATCACTAATCCTTAATATTCTGTTAGCTACTTCTTGCTGTCACAGATGTTTTGCTTGCAGTCGCCCTGTATTTTCCCACAGCTCATAAGATTCGCCCTATGTTGCTTAAATTTCATTGCCACCTCGGCTCCAAAGTACGGGGTTGAATCTAGATTTTAAATTCCTATTGTTTGGTGGATCTACTGAATATCTTGATGATGATGAAAGAAGAAGCTCAGGGTTTGCCCTCGGACCCCAGCTTTAACAGCATCCCAAACTACGTTCTCTGGCACAGATCCCTTATTATTCTCAAAGAACTCTGAGATCCATTTAGCCATATGATCTCTATATGTTTGATTAATTAGAAGTTTTCTCTCAAATTCCAGGATGTTTTACTCCTGATAACCCTGTTATCGAGAATTCTATTGCCAAGGGATTATGATCTGAAACAGCCCTCTGGAAACTCTCAAAACCGACTTGACCTGCCAATGTAGTTGAGACAAAGAAATAATCTAGTCTTACTAATTCATTATGGGGAGCCAAATAAAATGTAAAGCATGAATTGCATGCCTTATATTTAGCCTAAATATCTCTCAGACCATGTTCCCCTACAAGACCTTGCAATGCCTTGAAAACCTTCAGTTTTTTCCCATGGTATACTTGATTTTCTTAGAGATCAGCTTGACTATCTAAATGAGTGTTTAAGTCTTCACAAAGAATTACTACTAAACCGGTATAAAATCCTAAACGTACTACTTTTGGTATTCACAGAAGGCATTTAGTAGTAGTAAAGTTAGGACTCCTAACTTTACTACTACTAAACTGCTAAACTGGTGTGAAATCCTAAACATACTACTTTTGGTATTCACAGAAGGCATTTAGTATTAGTCAAGTTAGGACTCCTATCTTTACTACCACTAAACTGGGACAGAATCCTAAACGTACTACTTTTGGTATTCACAGAAGGCAATTAGTAGTTGTAGAGGTAGGAGTCCTAACTTATCTACTACTAAATGCCTATTATGAATACCAAAAGTAGAAAGTTTAGGATTTTATCTCAGTTTAGTTCTGTGAATCGACCCCTTAGTGTATTCCCTAACAGCAGACAGTGCAGAACGAATATTGCTTGGTCTTGCTGCTGAATGCAGAGCAATATAATTGGCATTCGGTTTTATGAGGGTGGAGCAGACCACCTGCGAATGAACTGAAGGATGGAAGTGAATAGAAATGGATAAGCATTCCATGAACAATGTTCAAAGCAACGTGGTGATGGGACATCTTTCCTGGGTACTTCTTTGGGGCATTACAGGACCGATTGACCTATTATTGATAATGGTGCTATAGCCTTTTTGTAAAGAGAGGCTGTCAACCTGGTGAGCTGTATGTGAATAGTGTACGAATTAGCAATATGAAATCCCGGATCACCCGTCAAAAGCTTTCTCAGTGTTATTCATTTGTTTCAGAGAGAAAATATGTGTTTGGTGCAGTAGTGCTTCTGGCTAAGAGGCCCCTTTATTCACTGTGGATTAGCAATAGCATAGGGACAAGGTATAGTAATTGATTGTAGGAAAGTAGGATCTGCTTCTATGGTTACCTCCACTTTTTGCCTGGTGCTAAGCTGTATTATGAGTAGTGTGACAGGGATTCTGCTCATCAGGACCCCAGTCTATCTGCCTTTTCCCTACATTGTTGTGTTCAATACTTAGGTACATCCCAGATTGGAAAGTGGGGTACCCTTGTCAGTATCTAATATATGGTGCTAAGGTACCATGGGCATAGGTACCTCATGAGAGACCATTCAAAATAGTACTACAGGCCTGCCATTGCAGCCTGTGTAAGTTGGTGCTAACACCACTTACTAAAGATATAGGTTTCTTTATCTAAGGTCACTGAATTAAAACCTATAAGTCAACCCTCTAGCAGGCCTTTGCAATCCTGAAGGCAGGGTGCTTGGTTCTAAGTGAGACGGTGCCCCTGCATGAGCAGGACACCCCTACAGCCCACGGAGTCCATTCTCCCAGGTTGTCAGAGAAGCAGCCTTATACTATATAGAGGGGCATCGCGTAATTACGCGATGACCATCTTGAAATTGGCTGCAACAAATCTAATCATGTTTTCCTATCAAACATGTTGGAATCATACACCCACACTGTAAACGGTGTGGGGGTATGATTCCAAGTACTATAAGACCTCTCCGCTAGGCTCTCCATGTCCCCGGTACCAGTCTCCCAGACCCTGACAGCCAAAAAATGGTTGCTGCCGACCAGAGACGTATTTCTGCCCGCCTGTTGATGAGCGAAGCTCGGGCAGGAGAAGGCAGAACAATAGGCATCCGGTCACAGGGAGGCGTGACCACCTCCCAGACAGGATTTAGTGTATTGGGACCGGATGGTTGTGCTTCCCAGTGCCACAAAGTCTGCATGAGTGGCCCGTTTTTTGTCCCTGTGCATAGTCCAGTTCAAACCAGTCCTGGGAGCCCTTGGCTCCCGCTCTGGCATGAAAATGGACAAAGGACAGGGTAGTAACCTCCCCTCTTTCCAGACCCTCCCTTGGGAGGGTCACCTGAATCTTCTCAACCCTTTCCCTAGGGTTCTTAAGGGCTTACCTGAGTGTAGGTCCCTAGATTCGTCGTAGGATAAGCTTCAGAGCAGACACCACTCCTTCTTCTAACGTATGGGCACTCTGGACTTCGCTGGACTTTGTTTGTGCCTGACTTTGTCTCCCTTCCAGTCTGCTGCATCGCCTGTGTCTGTGCATCATACAGGAACCTTCCAAGGCCTGTGAATTATCAAAGACACCTGAATAAATCTCCCTTAGAGTGAAGGAGTTACTCCCTTGCATTTGCAAGCACCACAACTAAGTTGTCCTGTCTGCAGATCCTGATCGCCTGTGGACACCATGGGCTTTGTAAAACAGGTGGTGGGCTCCATAGCTTCCGAGACCTAGCCTTCCCTCTGACCAAGTTTGAGGTCAGTATCCCTCATGGGAATGCAATAAATGAACCCCTGTGCACAGTGTCCAACTTGCAGTTGCAAAGGCTTGTTGGCTTCCTTACTAGAAGATCTTCATGCTCCAAGTAGCCCCAACCTCGAGCATCTCCTGTGACCAGAATCTTCAGCCACACCACATCATGTGCATCCTGGCCTGCAACATTTGGTGAGCTGCTTAAGGTCCTCTTGTGACTCCAGTGCCTCCGGCCTGTGGGTACAATTGAGGGTCACCCTTGCTTTTCTTGGGCTCCCTGATTGCTCAGGCCTGCCCTGACTCCCCCGCTTTGCGTGAGTCCCCTGGACCTTGCTGGTCCCAACATTGCACTTTCTTCGACTTCTGAGTGGGTTGCACTTGCCAAGGCTTGTTGGTGCTCCAGCTGGACACCGATCCCTGTGCAATAGACATCCTACATGGGACGGCTCTTGTATTGCTCCTGGACTTCCTCAGCATCGCCTGGTCCTCACAGCTGCAGAGTCAAGGTCAACTCTCCTGCAACACCCGACATCGGAGGGCACTCGTCTTCAAAGTCTCCTGGTCACTCCTGGTCATTGCTGAGTGACATAGATTTTGTCCCCTATGCTTGCAGGTACTTTTCATATAGTTTCCACTTTCGGATTCCACCGGACACTTTCTCCTCTTCCAACAGTGGCATTTTCCTGAAGTCCTCCATTGGAAATGACGGCGGTTTCCGACACCACTTCGCATGTATGCACCCGGCTTCCCTGGTGTGCGTAACTTGGGTACTTGGGTATCCACAGGTGGGGTGGCTCTCCAACCTTCTGTCTTCCACAGGTTCCTTCAGGGTCCACTAGGAAGGGTCCCTTATCTTTAAAAATCCAACCAAGACTTACACATAGAGTTGTACAGGGCTCGCTGTTGTGTTCCCACACTGCACATTCTCTCTATGGGGTCCCTATCTACTTACCTTGGGTGGTTATGTGCGTTCCCAGCACTTGTACGTCCTCTCAACATCGTCCTGACTCGAGTCACGGTACTTATACCACTTTCTTCGTATATGGTTTGGGCCCCCTCCTTGGGTCTACTGTATATTAGGTGCTATTTACTGTGTTTCTTTGCTGAAGTAGTGTGTGCATTGTGTTTCTCTCCATGTGGAAGATATATGAACATACTTGAGAGTATTATATAACAAATACATATTTTGATAAATACTTGTTGTGATTCTTTTCATTTAATCTATACTATATGATTGCATTCTGGTAAAACAAGCATCTTTACAGTCCTTCTGGACTAAGCCTAAAGGCTGTTCTCCACAGCTACCACTTAGAGAGCTTTCTAAGGTTGTCTAAGACCTCTTAAAACATCATGAGGGTTGCCTGGACTTGTGCAGGTGTCCACTTACATAAGTGTACATCATATACCAGGCCAGCTTCTCACATTGGGTGCAGCAGTTGGGATTCAAGCCTGCATTGTTTTACCAGATACAATATTTGTAATGATTAATTGAGAAACCATCACTAATACTAGGCACATATAATACAAGCTTAGAATAAGTAAGTTCTACTCAACTTAGGGTTGGGTAAGTCAATGGTCTAGCACACCCTTTCTCCAACCTCAGAGAGTTTAGTTCCCACTAGGTTAGGTAGGTGCAATACCTCACCACACAGTATGTCCTCCAAAGGAGACGCCAGCGGCTCTCTGATTACTAGAAACAGTGAACTTTCGTTTCAAGAACATGAAAGCTCTGTGTGCCTCTAGAAAGTTGAAGAAAGGGAAAGGAGCCAACGCTCAACGCCTCTTAGAGGTGTTATTGTTGGATGACCTCAGGAAAACTAGTGGGTCAGATGAACAGGAAAGAGTGGGTGGGACAGGGCATGAGGATAGGACAAGAGGGGAGTCCCTCTTTGCCCTAGAATCTAACCCTAACCAGGTGGAGCCTGATGACTCCTACATGGACAAGTCAGACCTCCCAGAGGAGAATACAGGTGGCTTGAAAGAATGGCCCTTTGATCCTCCTGGGAAGGTGCAGAGTACACCAAGGAGGTCTAGATCCTTCTCTGCAGAATTTAATGCCTCAGGACATTCAACAGGGACCTCCATTTCTAATAAGAAGGGGAACTCTATGGATAGGGAGTAACAACGTCTTGAGCTTGAGAAAGCTAGGCTTAGGCTATTTACCCTTGACAGAGAGCCCCTGGAAGTTCAGAGAGCAAGGAAGAAACTGCGACTAGAGTCCCATGGTGTCAGCAACAGTGTCTAGAACTAGAGAGTAGACTCATGATCATAGGAACCTGAACAAGATAGTCCCTCCATACCAGAGTGGGGATGACATCCACAAATGGATAACTACACTAGAGAGGGCCTGTAAAGTACAGAGGGTCCCTCAGGAGCAGTGGGCAGCAATCTTGTGGCTCTCCTTTGCTGACAAAAGTAGAGATAAGCTCCTCACTGTTAGAGAAGAGGATGCTGATAATTACTCAGTCTTGACGAGTGCTTTCATTGATGGGTTTGGCTTAACCACTGAACAATACAGGATTAAGTTCAGAGACACCAGAAAGCACATGCACAGGACTGAGTAGACTTTGTGGATAGTACCATGTTACATTCTGTGTTCATGCATTGTACCCCAGCATGTATAATATATATGTATTGTTTTAGCTATTATATGCATGTGCTTTAAGACTTAATTGTTGTAATAAAGCTTTGATGTATTGATTGTTCTCTTTTTCATGCTGTATGTTTTCATAGCATGAGTACTGTATATCTTTGTGTGGGTTTCCACATTCCAAATGGAGTGTTGTGATCTGTGTTCCACACTGTTGGCTTCAGTTTCCTCTGGAGATCAACCTGGGAAGATGTATTAGCCGTGCTGCCAATAAATCACCTGTTCTACTATTTGGATGTTTTTGCATCTGAACAATGGCAATGAAGATGGGATCACAGATTCACTGCAGTCTACACTGCAGCACAGGAACAGAGTGTCTCTCGAACCCACCAATTTTTGGGAATTATTTTTATGGATTACACTGGAATTATTCTTATACATCGGCTTTGATAACTGGTGAAACTCTCTTGTACACTATGCATACGGCGCATTTGGAGATTTTCTCATTTGGAAATTTTGTGTGGATCAGTGTTTCATTGATATTTCTACATTCTGATATCCCGGGCGCAGTAAGTGTTTAAAAAAGAATAACTAAGTCAACGGATCCCTACCTTTCACAAGACGTCGTTATAGCCATTCGAGCTCAGGAGATTCTACATTCTCCTCTCCTCCTCCGTAAGAACACTCATCCAGGCGAGCGTTCCCTTGTCGTCATGTTGCCTGTGCGTGCAATGTATGTGTCAGCCATTTTGTGGTTGCCTAGACAACGCTTCACCGCGTTTCAACTAAAGCATTTAGTACTCATTAAACATGCTGAGGTGCACGTTCTGCACATCGTGTCATCGGAGATCATCACTTGTGAAGAACTTTATCGTTCACCTTTACTGAGAGTGAGTTATTTGCATTTTCCATATTATTTTTTATCGCAAATTACTACAAAAGTAGACATTTCATACCAGCAGACTTTCTATGGTCACACTTACATTGATATATCGTTTTATTTAACTATATACATTTTTCCTGCCATTTTCTTTGACTTATTTCACATAAATTATACAACATAATGCAGTTTGAACCTCCTGCCAAGTTCTTACAAAACAAAGGTGATCCACTCATGCCATGGTCAAAATGGAAAGAAGAATTCATTACTTATATGAAAGCAATAGATGGTGGACGCTTGGTGCTGAAAGAAAAAAACGTAGATTTCTACATTGTTTAGGTTCAGAGGGACAGGACATTTTTAGAACACTTCCTCAAATGTTTACACAAAGTGATACAGGTGAAGGAGGAGACAACATGAATGTATATGTTGAGGCATTAACCAGGATTGAAAGGAGATTCAAGCCCGTTGCTAATATTGCTTAAATAGATTTAAATTCTACACTAGGGCGCAGAAGGAGGAAGAATCATTCAATGATTTTTTAACTGCTCTAAGATCTCTGGGCCCGATTCACAGAACTAACTTAAGACTCAATCCTAAACTTACTACTATTTTGGTATTCACAGAAAGCACTTACTACTTTTGGTATTCACAGAAGTTAGGATTTTGTCTTAAGTCTGTCTTAAGTCTTAAGTCTGTCTTAAGACAAACTTAAGACAAAATCCTAACTTCTGTGAATACGAAAAGTAGTAAGTTCATTCTGTGAATAACAAAATAGTAGTCAGTTTAGGATTGAGTCATAAATTCATTCTGTGAATCGGGCCCTTTGAGTTTACATTGCAATTTTGGTCGCATTACTGATGAAATGATCCGTGATCAAATTATCGTACATGTAAAAAACAAGAAGATGCAAGAAAAAATATGGGTCATGGGAGCCCCTAAGTTAGCAGAAGCAATTGCTACAGCGAAAGCTATGAACTGTCAGCTATTCTCTTCACTTGCTGCCTCTGTATTCAGTGCGGTCCAGCACTCTGTAGTTTCTGTATCACTACCTGCATTCCCAAAACCCAGACCAGAAAGAAAGAAAGAGAAAGAATCATGTTACAGGAACAAGTAAACGACCTAAGGAGTATAGAGGTGTACTAGAAAAAGCAAATAATTTTAGAAGGGTATATTATGGGACAAGGAGGGAATGAGGAAAATGATTATTTATCGTACAGTTATGTCCCATCATACACCCTCTCCCGTCACGTCCCCGAGCCCATCATTCCAAAACACGAGCACACGAAAACACGAGCACACGAGAACGCGAGCACGAACCGACCACGCGCTGATCATGCGCCTCATGTAGTCACACACGCGCTCTCTTTCCCCAAAAAGTCAAACGCTTATCCTTATGGTCAAAGCGATTCCGAGAACCAACTGCCTCACTCAAACCGTGCATTACTGTGGTTAAGCCGATGCCGAGAACAAGAACCCCCCCATCTGTAACCATTTCCCTATAATCAGGCCAATTCCGAGAAATGGGCCCCATTCTGTTAAACCACGACAACCAATTCCGAGAAGAAGAGCCCCCGAATGCTGAAACACGACAAACAGACATCCTGTCACGACCACCTCTCCCTTATCTAAGGAACCAGCCTAGTGTTATTTCTCCACACCTTCGCCTCTCTTGTGCTTCCTTATTCTAAATCATGACGCAGTTTTATCTCCTCTACCATGTCTTCACTCTTTCATGACGCTGCCTCCTTTTATGGTCATGACTTCTGTTCTATTACAACATATGATCCGGGCCTACATGACTTCTGTTTTATGTTAACGTATGATCCGGGCATGCATTGAAGGGAAGCTCCTTCCTCTTTTTCTGCTATAAATACTGTGTGTTCAGATAATAAAGTTAGAGATTCTTCCGATCCTCCTCAGGTGACGGAGCTCTCCCTTAACTCGAGTTACTGAATAAAGACCCTGAATTCGAACCACCACGGACTCTGCTCTTCATACTTTGAACTTATTGATATTGTCTAGAAATTCCGATCAAGGTAAATTACTAAAATATTTACCACAACGTGTATAATATATGAAGGGTGTCAGCAGATTGCAGCCCGCATCTATTACATTTACCCCCTCCCGATACCCCATATAGGTACCTTCTCACATGTATAATATATGGAGGGTGTCAGCCGATTGCAGCCCACATCTATTACATTTACCCCCTCCCGATACCCCATATAGCTACCTTCTCACGTGTATAATATATGGAGGGTGTCAGCCGATTGCAGCCCGCATCTATTACATTTACCCCCTCCCGATACCGCATATAGGTACCGTCTCACGTGTATAATATATGGAGGGTGTCAGCCGATTGCAGCCCGCATCTATTACATTTACCCCCTCCCGGTACCTTCGCACGTGTATAATATATGGAGGGTGTCAGCCGATTGCAGCCCGCATCTATTACATTTACCCCCTCCCGGTACCCCATATAGGTACCTTCTCACGTGTATAATATATGGAGGGTGTCAGCTGATTGCAGCCCGCATCTATTACATTTACCCCCTCCCGGTACCCCATATAGGTACCTTCGCACGTGTATAATATATGGAGGGTGTCAGCCGATTGCAGCCCGCATCTATTACATTTATCCCCTCCCTGTACCCCATATAGGTACCTTCTCACGTATCTAATATATGAAGGGTGTCAGCCGATTGCAGCCCACATCTATTACATTTACCCCCTCCCGATACCCCATATAGGTACCTTCTCACGTGTATAATATATGGAGGGTGTCAGCCGATTGCAGCCCGCATCTATTACATTTACCCTCTCCTGATACCCCATATAGATACCGCCTCACGTGTATAATATATGAAGTGTGTCAGCCGATTGCAGCCCGCATCTATTACATTTACCCCCTCCCGGTACCCCATATAGGTACCTTCGCACGTGTATAATAGAGGTCAAAGATAGACATAAAATGTTGACTCCTAAGGCTCCCTGTGATTAACACCTCGCTTGCCAATTACAGTGAATACTTAATAAAAGTTCCTTCTACTCCTAGCCTAGCTTCCCTCTTTAAATTTTTCACCTCAATATCATCAGCGAATGCTTGGACTAATATCTCATACATTTTACCAAGACGAGCCTCGCCCTTCAATTCTTCAAACACTGGTATTTTAAGAGTTGATCCTGCACCTTTCATGCTTTAGTAAGAAAACACCGTAAGTGTAGGTACTTAAAAACACTCATCTAGCTAGCCCAAATGACTCTTGCAGTTCTGAGAAAGATAGCAGCTGCCCTTCCCTATAGAGATCGCCCACGAAATCAATCCCCTAAACGTTACTTGGTCTTGAACGATTGATGGGAGTATGCCTGCTGCCATTAATGGTGCGTAAATAATTAATTTCCAAATACTTCATTTACACTTTGCCTGCCTCCATACTGTATGAGCTGCTTTTAGAATTTAAAATGTTGTCTTTTTATAATAGCTAGGTTCTTGCAGTTTTAGAAAGCAGCCCCTCAGATCGCTACCCAAGACTGGTTCATAAATAGTCGATTTCTCTGCATCGAGAATCTTTGTTGGAACGCCAGAAATCAGAATGTCCATGCGCTGCAGCATGCAGGCCCGAAAAGAAAAAAGAAAACTAGGGATTGCCCATCCACCTCGGTGTCTTGGAAGAACCATCCGCTTAGAGCCCTCCGGGGCTTACGGTATCCTCTTAAAAACCTATGACATATCCTTTCCAGACTCGATATCCAGGATAAGATCATTTCTAAGGGACAGTCCTAAAAACAGAGGTAGGATCAACAATGAAAGATGTAGGTGATCCAATCTTTCCAGTTCTCTTCTAACCTTATCTATAATCATATTCAAATCGAGATTTCATTCACTTCTAGGTGTAGTTTTAATCCCAAAACATGTTACCTCAGAAACTACTAGTGGGTAGGCTATATGCAGTTTTTCCGAGCACATAATCTGCATTTGGTTTATAGCCTGAACAAGCAATAGACTGGTCAGCTAAGATGTTAATCTCTGGGAGTGTTGTAATCAGATCAGTATTGAGTACCACTATGTCATCTGCACATGCCAGTGCTCTGTATTCAAGCCTATTCACAGTCAACGGTTTGATGACAGTATTTATCTTTTATTGATCTCAAAATAGATCGATATACAGAGCAAATAGAAGAGGACAGCATGGGAACCCTTGCCTCGTACCCTTTGTGATGTCAAATGGGGCTGAGTCTTGTCCTGCTATGTGAATAACGGTCATAGGTGAAGAGTACAGTGCTTTAACCCCTCCCATGCTGATGATGAGCTCAAGTCGTCATCAGCCACGGTGCGTGTGTGCTGATGACGAGCTGAGCTCGTCATGGCCCTTAGAACGCTCACACGCGGGGCTAATTCCCCTGCTCTGCTGAGCGTTCTAAGGAACGGGCGCGGCCGTGACGAGCTCAGCTCGTCATCAGCACTCGAGCACTGTGGCTGATGACGAGCTCAGCTCGTCATCAGCACCGGGACGCTGTGCGCGCCCCCCTGCCCCCAGCACAGCGGGGGAATAACCCCCACAGCAAAGGGGTTGATTGCCCCAGAAAACTCTTTGCAAAAGCCTTTCCATTGGAAGACTTCCCAGAGGAACTGCCATGAGACCCAATCGAACGCTTTCTCAGCCTCTAATAAGATTACGCCTAATGGTGATTTCATGGCCGGTGCCGAGCCCAAAAGGGCTACGACCCGGCAGACATGGTCCACTGTGTCTCTGCCGGGAATAAATCCATGCTGGCACGTTGAAACTAAAGGGGATAAAACCTCACCCAGGTGAATTGTGAGTATCTTAGAGTATATTTTACTATCGCAATTCAAAAGAGATATCAGTCTATATGAGCCTGGATTCAGCTCTGGTTTTGCTTTCTTTTTTAACACAACTATGGTATCCTCTGCCATTAAGGAGGCACACATCCTCTTTGGGCCTGCAAAAAAGTTTGCAAAATATGTTGTTGCACTACCTAGAAAAATGTTCTATAAAATGCCAATGGAATGATATCAGGTCCAGAAGTCTACCCCATAGCTAGTGAGTGAATAGCCACTTCAGTCTCTTCCCTGCTTATTGAGGCTGCCAGCCTGTGATTTGGTTTGCAGGATACCTTTGGCGTATCCAGATCTTTAAAAAAGTGTTCTCCAGCCTTGATCCTTAATGACATTATTTCCTCCTTTTAGAGTTGCTCGTAAAACTCTTTGAAAACCCTGAGCACCCCCGATGGTGTTTCTTGTACTTTACCTGACTGATCACTAATCCTTAATATTCTGTTAGCTACTTCTTGCTGTCACAGATGTTTTGCTTGCAGTCGCCCTGTATTTTCCCACAGCTCATAAGATTCGCCCTATGTTGCTTAAATTTCATTGCCACCTCGGCTCCAAAGTACGGGGTTGAATCTAGATTTTAAATTCCTATTGTTTGGTGGATCTACTGAATATCTTGATGATGATGAAAGAAGAAGCTCAGGGTTTGCCCTCGGACCCCAGCTTTAACAGCATCCCAAACTACGTTCTCTGGCACAGATCCCTTATTATTCTCAAAGAACTCTGAGATCCATTTAGCCATATGATCTCTATATGTTTGATTAATTAGAAGTTTTCTCTCAAATTCCAGGATGTTTTACCCCTGATAACCCTGTTATCGAGAATTCTATTGCCAAGGGATTATGATCTGAAACAGCCCTCTGGAAACTCTCAAAACCGACTTGACCTGCCACTGTAGTTGAGACAAAGAAATAATCTAGTCTTACTAATTCATTATGGGGAGCCAAATAAAATGTAAAGCATGAATTGCATGCCTTATATTTAGCCCAAATATCTCTCAGACCATGTTCCCCTACAAGACCTTGCAATGCCTTGAAAACCTTCAGGTTTTTCCCATGGTATACTTGATTTTCTTAGAGATCAGCTTGACTATCTAAATGAGTGTTTAAGTCTTCACAAAGAATTACTACTAAACCGGTATAAAATCCTAAACGTACTACTTTTGGTATTCACAGAAGGCATTTAGTAGTAGTAAAGTTAGGACTCCTAACTTTACTACTACTAAACTGCTAAACTGGTGTGAAATCCTAAACATACTACTTTTGGTATTCACAGAAGGCATTTAGTATTAGTAAAGTTAGGACTCCTATCTTTACTACCACTAAACTGGGACAGAATCCTAAACGTACTACTTTTGGTATTCACAGAAGGCAATTAGTAGTTGTAGAGGTAGGAGTCCTAACTTATCTACTACTAAATGCCTATTGTGAATACCAAAAGTAGGAAGTTTAGGATTTTATCTCAGTTTAGTTCTGTGAATCGACCCCTTAGTGTATTCCCTAACAGCAGACAGTGCAGAACGAATATTGCTTGGTCTTGCTGCTGAATGCAGAGCAATATAATTGGCATTCGGTTTTATGAGGGTGGAGCAGACCACCTGCGAATGAACTGAAGGATGGAAGTGAATAGAAATGGATAAGCATTCCATGAACAATGTTCAAAGCAACGTGGTGATGGGACATCTTTCCTGGGTACTTCTTTGGGGCATTACAGGACGGATTGACCTATTATTGATAATGGTGCTATAGCCTTTTTGTAAAGAGAGGCTGTCAACCTGGTGAGCTGTATGTGAATAGTGTACGAATTAGCAATATGAAATCCCGGATCACCCGTCAAAAGCTTTCTCAGTGTTATTCATTTGTTTCAGAGAGAAAATATGTGTTTGGTGCAGTAGTGCTTCTGGCTAAGAGGCCCCTTTATTCACTGTGGATTAGCAATAGCATAGGGACAAGGTATAGTAATTGATTGTAGGAAAGTAGGATCTGCTTCTATGGTTACCTCCACTTTTTGCCTGGTGCTAAGCTGTATTATGAGTAGTGTGACAGGGATTCTGCTCATCAGGACCCCAGTCTATCTGCCTTTTCCCTACATTGTTGTGTTCAATACTTAGGTACATCCCAGATTGGAAAGTGGGGTACCCTTGTCAGTATCTAATATATGGTGCTAAGGTACCATGGGCATAGGTACCTCATGAGAGACCATTCAAAATAGTACTACAGGCCTGCCATTGCAGCCTGTGTAAGTTGGTGCTAACACCACTTACTAAAGATATAGGTTTCTTTATCTAAGGTCACTGAATTAAAACCTATAAGTCAACCCTCTAGCAGGCCTTTGCAATCCTGAAGGCAGGGTGCTTGGTTCTAAGTGAGACGGTGCCCCTGCATGAGCAGGACACCCCTACAGCCCACGGAGTCCATTCTCCCAGGTTGTCAGAGAAGCAGCCTTATACTATATAGAGGGGCATCGCGTAATTACGCGATGACCATCTTGAAATTGGCTGCAACAAATCTAATCATGTTTTCCTATCAAACATGTTGGAATCATACACCCACACTGTAAACGGTGTGGGGGTATGATTCCAAGTACTATAAGACCTCTCCGCTAGGCTCTCCATGTCCCCGGTACCAGTCTCCCAGACCCTGACAGCCAAAAAATGGTTGCTGCCGACCAGAGACGTATTTCTGCCCGCCTGTTGATGAGCGAAGCTCGGGCAGGAGAAGGCAGAACAATAGGCACATCCGGTCACAGGGAGGCGTGACCACCTCCCAGACAGGATTTAGTGTATTGGGACCGGATGGTTGTGCTTCCCAGTGCCACAAAGTCTGCATGAGTGGCCCGTTTTTTGTCCCTGTGCATAGTCCAGTTCAAACCAGTCCTGGGAGCCCTTGGCTCCCGCTCTGGCATGAAAATGGACAAAGGACAGGGTAGTAACCTCCCCTCTTTCCAGACCCTCCCTTGGGAGGGTCACCTGAATCTTCTCAACCCTTTCCCTAGGGTTCTTAAGGGCTTACCTGAGTGTAGGTCCCTAGATTCGTCGTAGGATAAGCTTCAGAGCAGACACCACTCCTTCTTCTAACGTATGGGCACTCTGGACTTCGCTGGACTTTGTGCCTGGCTTTGTCTCCCTTCCAGTCTGCTGCATCGTCTGTGTCTGTGCATCATACAGGAACCTTCCAAGGCCTGTGAATTATCAAAGACACCTGAATAAATCTCCCTTAGAGTGAAGGAGTTACTCCCTTGCATTTGCAAGCACCACAACTAAGTTGTCCTGTCTGCAGATCCTGATCGCCTGTGGACACCAGGGGCTTTGTAAAACAGGTGGTGGGCTCCATAGCTTCCGAGACCTAGCCTTCCCTCTGACCAAGTTTGAGGTCAGTATCCCTCATGGGAATGCAATAAATGAACCCCTGTGCACAGTGTCCAACTTGCAGTTGCAAAGGCTTGTTGGCTTCCTTACTAGAAGATCTTCATGCTCCAAGTAGCCCCAACCTCGAGCATCTCCTGTGACCAGAATCTTCAGCCACACCACATCATGTGCATCCTGGCCTGCAACATTTGGTGAGCTGCTTAAGGTCCTCTTGTGACTCCAGTGCCTCCGGCCTGTGGGTACAATTGAGGGTCACCCTTGCTTTTCTTGGGCTCCCTGATTGCTCAGGCCTGCCCTGACTCCCCCGCTTTGCGTGAGTCCCCTGGACCTTGCTGGTCCCAACATTGCACTTTCTTCGACTTCTGAGTGGGTTGCACTTGCCAAGGCTTGTTGGTGCTCCAGCTGGACACCGATCCCTGTGCAATAGACATCCTACATGGGACGGCTCTTGTATTACTCCTGGACTTCCTCAGCATCGCCTGGTCCTCACAGCTGCAGAGTCAAGGTCATCTCTCCTGCAACACCCGACATCGGAGGGCACTCGTCTTCAAAGTCTCCTGGTCACTCCTGGTCATTGCTGAGTGACATAGATTTTGTCCCCTATGCTTGCAGGTACTTTTCATATAGTTTCCACTTTCGGATTCCACCGGACACTTTCTCCTCTTCCAACAGTGGCATTTTCCTGAAGTCCTCCATTGGAAATGACGGCGGTTTCCGACACCACTTTGCATGTATGCACCCGGCTTCCCTGGTGTGCGTAACTTGGGTACTTGGGTATCCACAGGTGGGGTGGCTCTCCAACCTTCTGTCTTCCACAGGTTCCTTCAGGGTCCACTAGGAAGGGTCCCTTATCTTTAAAAATCCAACCAAGACTTACACATAGAGTTGTACAGGGCTCGCTGTTGTGTTCCCACACTGCACATTCTCTCTATGGGGTCCCTATCTACTTACCTTGGGTGGTTATGTGCGTTCCCAGCACTTGTACGTCCTCTCAACATCGTCCTGACTCGAGTCACGGTACTTATACCACTTTCTTCGTATATGGTTTGGGCCCCCTCCTTGGGTCTACTGTATATTAGGTGCTATTTACTGTGTTTCTTTGCTGAAGTAGTGTGTGCATTGTGTTTCTCTCCATGTGGAAGATATATGAACATACTTGAGAGTATTATATAACAAATACATATTTTGATAAATACTTGTTGTGATTCTTTTCATTTAATCTATACTATATGATTGCATTCTGGTAAAACAAGCTTCTTTACAGTCCTTCTGGACTAAGCCTAAAGGCTGTTCTCCACAGCTACCACTTAGAGAGCTTTCTAAGGTTGTCTAAGACCTCTTAAAACATCATGAGGGTTGCCTGGACTTGTGCAGGTGTCCACTTACATAAGTGTACATCATATACCAGGCCAGCTTCTCACATTGGGTGCAGCAGTTGGGATTCAAGCCTGCATTGTTTTACCAGATAAAATATTTGTAATGATTAATTGAGAAACCATCACTAATACTAGGCACATATAATACAAGCTTAGAATAAGTAAGTTCTACTCAACTTAGGGTTGGGTAAGTCAATGGTCTAGCACACCCTTTCTCCAACCTCAGAGAGTTTAGTTCCCACTAGGTTAGGTAGGTGCAATACCTCACCACACAGTATGTCCTCCAAAGGAGACGCCAGCGGCTCTCTGATTACTAGAAACAGTGAACTTTCGTTTCAAGAACATGAAAGCTCTGTGTGCCTCTAGAAAGTTGAAGAAAGGGAAAGGAGCCAACGCTCAACGCCTCTTAGAGGTGTTATTGTTGGATGACCTCAGGAAAACTAGTGGGTCAGATGAACAGGAAAGAGTGGGTGGGACAGGGCATGAGGATAGGACAAGAGGGGAGTCCCTCTTTGCCCTAGAATCTAACCCTAACCAGGTGGAGCCTGATGACTCCTACATGGACAAGTCAGACCTCCCAGAGGAGAATACAGGTGGCTTGAAAGAATGGCCCTTTGATCCTCCTGGGAAGGTGCAGAGTACACCAAGGAGGTCTAGATCCTTCTCTGCAGAATTTAATGCCTCAGGACATTCAACAGGGACCTCCATTTCTAATAAGAAGGGGAACTCTATGGATAGGGAGTAACAACGTCTTGAGCTTGAGAAAGCTAGGCTTAGGCTATTTACCCTTGACAGAGAGCCCCTGGAAGTTCAGAGAGCAAGGAAGAAACTGCGACTAGAGTCCCATGGTGTCAGCAACAGTGTCTAGAACTAGAGAGTAGACTCATGATCATAGGAACCTGAACAAGATAGTCCCTCCATACCAGAGTGGGGATGACATCCACAAATGGATAACTACACTAGAGAGTGCCTGTAAAGTACAGAGGGTCCCTCAGGAGCAGTGGGCAGCAATCTTGTGGCTCTCCTTTGCTGACAAAAGTAGAGATAAGCTCCTCACTGTTAGAGAAGAGGATGCTGATAATTACTCAGTCTTGACGAGTGCTTTCATTGATGGGTTTGGCTTAACCACTGAACAATACAGGATTAAGTTCAGAGACACCAGAAAGCACATGCACAGGACTGAGTAGACTTTGTGGATAGTACCATGTTACATTCTGTGTTCATGCATTGTACCCCAGCATGTATAATATATATGTATTGTTTTAGCTATTATATGCATGTGCTTTAAGACTTAATTGTTGTAATAAAGCTTTGATGTATTGATTGTTCTCTTTTTCATGCTGTATGTTTTCATAGCATGAGTTCTGTATATCTTTGTGTGGGTTTGCACATTCCAAATGGAGTGTTGTGATCTGTGTTCCACACTGTTGGCTTCAGTTTCCTCTGGAGATCAACCTGGGAAGATGTATTAGCCGTGCTGCCAATAAATCACCTGTTCTACTATTTGGATGTTTTTGCATCTTAACAATGGCAATGAAGATGGGATCACAGATTCACTGCAGTCTACACTGCAGCACAGGAACAGAGTGTCTCTCGAACCCACCAATTTTTGGGAATTATTTTTATGGATTACACTGGAATTATTCTTATACATCGGCTTTGATAACTGGTGAAACTCTCTTGTACACTATGCATACGGCGCATTTGGAGATTTTCTCATTTGGAAATTTTGTGTGGATCAGTGTTTCATTGATATTTCTAAATTCTGATATCCCGGGCGCAGTAAGTGTTTAAAAAAGAATAACTAAGTCAACGGATCCCTACCTTTCACAAGACGTCGTTATAGCCATTCGAGCTCAGGAGATTCTACATTCTCCTCTCCTCCTCCGTAAGAACACTCATCCAGGCGAGCGTTCCCTTGTCGTCATGTTGCCTGTGCGTGCAATGTATGTGTCAGCCATTTTGTGGTTGCCTAGACAACGCTTCACCGCGTTTCAACTAAAGCATTTAGTACTCATTAAACATGCTGAGGTGCACGTTCTGCACATCGTGTCATCGGAGATCATCACTTGTGAAGAACTTTATCGTTCACCTTTACTGAGAGTGAGTTATTTGCATTTTCCATATTATTTTTTATCGCAAATTACTACAAAAGTAGACATTTCATACCAGCAGACTTTCTATGGTCACACTTACATTGATATATCGTTTTATTTAACTATATACATTTTTCCTGCCATTTTCTTTGACTTATTTCACATAAATTATACAACATAATGCAGTTTGAACCTCCTGCCAAGTTCTTACAAAACAAAGGTGATCCACTCATGCCATGGTCAAAATGGAAAGAAGAATTCATTACTTATATGAAAGCAATAGATGGTGGACGCTTGGTGCTGAAAGAAAAAAACGTAGATTTCTACATTGTTTAGGTTCAGAGGGACAGGACATTTTTAGAACACTTCCTCAAATGTTTACACAAAGTGATACAGGTGAAGGAGGAGACAACATGAATGTATATGTTGAGGCATTAACCAGGATTGAAAGGAGATTCAAGCCCGTTGCTAATATTGCTTAAATAGATTTAAATTCTACACTAGGGCGCAGAAGGAGGAAGAATCATTCAATGATTTTTTAACTGCTCTAAGATCTCTGGGCCCGATTCACAGAACTAACTTAAGACTCAATCCTAAACTTACTACTATTTTGGTATTCACAGAATGCACTTACTACTTTTGGTATTCACAGAAGTTAGGATTTTGTCTTAAGTCTGTCTTAAGACAAACTTAAGACAAAATCCTAACTTCTGTGAATACGAAAAGTAGTAAGTTCATTCTGTGAATACCAAAATAGTAGTCAGTTTAGGATTGAGTCTTAAGTTCATTCTGTGAATCGGGCCCTTTGAGTTTACATTGCAATTTTGGTCGCATTACTGATGAAATAATACGTGATCAAATTATCGTACATGTAAAAAACAAGAAGATGCAAGAAAAAATATGGGTCATGGGAGCCCCTAAGTTAGCAGAAGCAATTGCTACAGCGAAAGCTATGAACTGTCAGAAAAATGGATGGAGGTAGTCAAACAAAAGTCCAGTAAGACTGCAAATGAGGAAGAAATTTGTGTTGTCAAAGTCAAGAATGAATCCAAAAACGATACCTCGAAAGGGAAGTTTATTCAAAAATGTAATAACAGTCACACATACAGGAGGAATGACACTTTCAATAACCACCACTCATGTTACAGGTGTGGAAGCAAATTCCACATAACGTCTTTTCCAGGATGCCCTGCAATTAACAAAGAATGTAGATATTGTGGTAGAGTGGGACATTTTGGAAGTGTATGCAGGACCAATAAGCGTCATCCCAACCTGATGCGGAGTAACACTTCTAGTACTTCTGAAGGAAACAAAGTTACTTGTGTCCAAGAAATACCAGATTCCAACAAGGGATTTGTTGTTTCCATCTTAAACAGAGAACCTGATAAAAACTAAAGATCTCCTAAATCAATCTTCCAAGTTATGGGTACTGATTTAGAACTGATGGCCGATTCTGGCTCACCTTGGACAATTATAACTACGCAATATTTTAAGGAAAAATTACTCAACGTGTGTAATTATGATAATTTACAACAATCAGATATATGTGCTGAAAGCTTTGATGGGTCAAGAATTGATAGATAAGGTTTTTTCAAGTACAGTTATGTTTCAAAGGAAGATGTGTGCAGATTAAGTTATGTATTTCTGTGAGAGGAGTGAATGTACTAGGTTGGTGAAGATCAGTGAAAATTAGGAATAATTCTTAACCCACGGTCCAAAGAACCTGTGTCCTTGAGTGAAGAACTAATGGAGAGGATTGCAGATAATAATCTTAATGATCATTGTTTTGATAAGGAAACAAAACTCATTAATAAATATAACAATGTATTTTGTGACAAATTGGGTAAGTTGAGGATTTTACATATAAAATTGTCTTGAAAGAAAACGCATGCCCTGTTAAACAAAAGTTAAGGGTGGTAGCTATAAACATAAGAGATGAACTAAGAGATATGTTAAAAGATTTTTCAGATGAGGGAATTTTTGAAAGCATCGAGTCTTCTGAGTGGGTTTTAGTATGAAAACCGGATCAAAAACTTAGAGTGTGTGTGGACTTAAGGGCATTTCATTTTAACAATTCTGCAGCAAGACTCATCCTCAGGACTCCGCGTCACGAACACCTGACCCAACACCTACGAGACCTCCACTGGCTCCCCGTGGAGAAGCGGATCACCTTCAAACTCCTCACCCATGCCTACAAATCCCTCAACAACATTTTTTCAAGTACAGTTATGTTTCAAAGGAAGATGTGTGCAGATTAAGTTATGTATTTCTGTGAGAGGAGTGAATGTACTAGGTTGGTGAAGATCAGTGAAAATTAGGAATAATTCTTAACCCACGGTCCAAAGAACCTGTGTCCTTGAGTGAAGAACTAATGGAGAGGATTGCAGATATTAATCTTAATGATCATTGTTTTGATAAGGAAACAAAACTCATTAATAAATATAACAATGTATTTTGTGACAAATTGGGTAAGTTGAGGATTTTACATATAAAATTGTCTTGAAAGAAAACGCATGCCCTGTTAAACAAAAGTTAAGGGTGGTAGCTATAAACATAAGAGATGAACTAAGAGATATGTTAAAAGATTTTTCAGATGAGGGAATTTTTGAAAGCATCGAGTCTTCTGAGTGGGTTTTAGTATGGAAACCGGATCAAAAACTTAGAGTGTGTGTGGACTTAAGGGCATTTCATTTTAACAATTCTGCAGCAAGACTCATCCTCAGGACTCCGCGTCACGAACACCTGACCCAACACCTACGAGACCTCCACTGGCTCCCCGTGGAGAAGCGGATCACCTTCAAACTCCTCACCCATGCCTACAAATCCCTCAACAACATCGGGCTCAAATACCTCAACAAGCGAGTTTCCTTCCACGTACCCAAGAGGAACCCCTGCTCCGCCAACCTTGCCCTGGCAGAGGTCTCCCACATCCACAGAAATAGAACCGGTGGGAGAGCCTTCTCCTACATCACGGCCAAGACCTGGAATGATCTCTCTGTGAACATCAGATGCTCCCCGACCCTGCACACGTTCAGGAAGGACCTCAAGACCTGGCTCTTCGACTGATCTGTAGCTGCTCCCCCCTCCCCCCAGCACCTTGAGACCCTCACGGGTGAGTAGCGAACTTTATAAGCCCCTGATTGATTGAACATTGTAATAGATTGTCACCCACTACCTAATATCAATGAAGTAGTTTCTATGTTGGAAGGTACTAAAGTATTTTCAACGTTAGATTTGAGATCTGCTTACCACCAGATAGAGCTCACAGAAGAATCTAAAAAATACACAGCCTTTATTACTCCACAAGGGTTTTTTCAGTATACTAGGATGCCTTTCGGCCTGACTTCAGCTGTGTCAGTGTTTCAGAGAGCGATGTTTCAGATTTTTAGAGACATTGATTTTTATGTTAAATGCTTCCAGGATGACACATCAATATTTTCAGAAAATGAAGAAGAACATGAAATGCATTTGAACCAAGTATGCAGGAGATTAGATGGCCATGGCCTCACTTTTAAAGCAAACAAGTGTAAATTATTCAAACGCTCTGTAGAATACTTAGGACACACATTGTCTGTGTAGTACCTAAAAAATCAAATGTTGATGCCATAATCAATGCCCCTACCCCCAACAACAAGGAGGAGCTGTTATTGTTTGCAGGCATGTGTGAGTACTATAGCAAATGTATAGAAAATGTTGCCACTAAAATAGAACCTCTAAGAAAATTAATAAGGCATAATGCTGTTTATGATTGGGAAGAAGAACAGCAAAAGGTGTTTGAGAGCATAAAAAAAGATGTTGTCAATGCACCCACCTTGAAACCCTTTCACATGAAGAAAGGATGTATTATAACAGTTGATGCCAGTTTATATGGCCTTGGAAGTGTTTTAACACAAAGGGAAGGTATGGATGAGTGGAATGTTGCATTTGCTTCCAGGACTCTCAATGAAACAGAAAGCAAGTGTGTGGTGATTTAGAGAGAGCTTCTTGCCTGTGTATGGGCTGTGGAACATTACAGGATTTATGTTTGGGGTAGCAAGTTCATCCTCAGGACAGACCACAAACCGTTAGTTAATATACTATCCACAGGAAAAGAGTGGAAATCCACAGCTAGAACTTCAAGGTTAGGTTCGAGAGTATAATTTTAAAACAAATTATGTTCCAGGGAAGAAAAATGTCACTGCTGACTTTTTTCACGCTTACCTTGTAGTCATGATGATGTTAATTTAGTTAAGGAAGTTGATTTTGTTGTAAGCATTAATGACGTTGTCCCTTCAAAGTACAAAGAAATCACGGAGCAGTCTGGGTGGAAAGTGAATGATGACAGGTGGAGTGACCTCAAAATATTTGTTATGGCAGGATGGCCAAAAAAAACTAACGTGAGGTCAGAATTTTTACCTTTTTACAATGTTTCAGAGCAGTTAGAAATTGAAGGCAATTTAATCCTCAAATCTGGGAAATGTGTTCCTTCAAGATAAGTACAAGAGGTCATTCTAAGGATATCCCACAAGACACATCCAGGTATTTCTGCTATAAAACACCTAATCAGAATTCATATTTGGTGGCCGGGTATGGCTAGGTTCATTGACCGGGTAGTCATAAAATGTAATGAGTGTGTTTCTAGTGAAAAGATGTTAAGGGTACACATTCCTCCCCTACAAATTATTAAATGACCTGAGGAGCCTTGGCAAAAAGTTGCTTTTGACATATCTGGACCCTTTAATATGTTGCCTGAGAATTCTCGTTTTGCTTTAGTCATTATTGACTATCACTCTAAATGGCCGGAAGAGAAGTTTGTCCCAAAGGCTACCACTAGTGCTGTTATTTGTTTTTTTCAAAGAAGTTTTTGCATGTGAAGTATGTCCCTCTACATTAATTTCTGACAATGGTGTGCAACTTACATCAGCTGAGATGGGTGTTTTTCTCAAGAATTGTAGTATTAAGCATAAGTTTACTTCCCTTTCTGAACCACATGAGAATGGACAAGTTGAGCGCTTCAATAGAGTTCTTAAATTGTTTGTTTCTGTTTCACTCAAACAAGGTAGCAATTAGTTGAGTGTGTTAAGGGAATGGTTGTGGATATATCGGATCACCCCACACTCCACCACCGAAGTTAGTCCCTTCAAATTACTTAAAGGGAGAGATCCTGCATCCAGCGTATGTCCATGGTGGTTCAGGGAAAAATGCAAGAAAATTGTGCACAAGAAGGAATGGGTACATGATACTCAAAAGAACAACGGTGAGGGCACAAGCACTGTAGCACAGCAAATAGCCAAATTTATAGAAAGTATAATCCACGCTGGATTTGTCTTATCTTGATTAGTTGTCCGCTCAAACCCCAGACGGATCCACCGTTTGAAGATCCATAAATTGTCCAATGCAATTCGTCTTTTTTGGACGAGATCACTCGCATCAGAAAAGGGAGAAAGAAAAGCCCAGGGTCATCAGGAGGGGCAGGAAACACAGGAGGTACAAGGATGGGCACAAGGAGCCAGACTGTCATGAAGAAATAGTGGTTGTGCCACCGGGAGACCAGCAAGGAGAATTGCAGGTCATGAATTTGTCCAATAGATGTTTGAATAATGATGAATTATCAGTCTTGAAGAAGGGATTGTCTTTCTGCCCAGTATATAAAAGTGATTACACAGATTTGGAAATTGATTTGTTTCATTTTTCGAGAAAATTGAAGTTGAATTGTTTCTTTGCAGAACATGACAGGCCTGTGAAAGTTAATGTAACAGCTAATAAAAATTGTGAGATGACTATCAATGATCTACGGAATAATCACTTATTGTTATCCATCACTGAAGGGGAGGATTTGGGAGAGGAGGATGTGGCAGAGATGTTGAATGTACCAACTGACTATAGTTGTTCTAGTGGTCGCAAACCCAAATCTAAGTTTATGGCGATTGACTTGTATGTGAGGAAAACACTGGAAGAGTTACACAAGGCACAAGATTTAAATTGGAAAAGAAGGAAAAAGATCAAAGATAATTTGACATTGGGGGAACGTGTAGCCCTCAGGAATTTGAAATCAGATGATAATATTGTTATACAGCCCTCAGATAAAGGAGGAAACATTGTTATTATGAACAGGTTGGACTACAGCGGAGAAATTAGACGGCAATCTGGGGGATGGGACCTGTTATGTTAAATTGGTGACAAACCCTATTATAGGGGCATCACATGAGATTAATGAGAGATTGTATACTTGGAAAGAGGAAGGGATGCTTGATGAAGCGGAATATAAGTACTTAAGCATCAGTAAACCCTCCTATCCTTTCATTTACACCCTACCTAAAGTGCACAAATCCAGCACGCACCCACCGGGTAGGCCCATAGTATCTGGAATAGGTAGTATGACGGAACATTTATCAGAATTTATGGACTCTTTTTTAAAGCCTTTGGTGACTAATCTTCCCTCGTATATCAGGGACACCATGGACGTCCTAAATAAGTTAAAGGATATGACATGGGAAGAGGGATACATCTTGGTTACAATGGACGTAGTAGGGTTGTATACCTGCATACGTATGGACAATGGTCTGGCAGGATTGAAACATTTTCTTGGCAGTAGGAATGTGAGCTTGAGGAGCATTCCAATATGTTAGTCGAAATGGCCAGATTAATATTGACGAACAATTATTTTTTGTTCGAGGACTCATGGTATCACCAGATCAGAGGGACAGCTATGGGCTCCAGGTTTGCTCCCTCTTATGCGAACCTATTCATGGGTTGGTTCGAGAGGGAGCATGCCTGGAGCAGGGGAGCACACAAATGGATAGACAGCATTTTATTTTGGACTAGATTTATTGACGATGTCCTGATGATCTGGAGAGGACCTATTATGGATTTACAAGAGTACTTTCAGTATTTGAACCACAATGATTTTAATGTGGCTTTCACAATGGAATATAGCCTAACACATATAGTGTTTTTGGATGTTGAGCTAAGTGTAGAAAAGGATAAGATCATCAGTAAATTGTACAGAAAACCCACTGCCACTAATTCAATCCTCAGAGCTGACAGTCACCATTCGAAAGCAGTGATTTGAGGAATTCCCTATGGGGAAATGGTGAGGACAAGGAGAAATTGTAGTATGGACAGTGATTTCTTATCAGAACTGGATGCCTTGCAGAACAGGTTAACTCAGCCAGGGTACAACAAACAAGAGGTTAGTAGAGCGAGAAATAGGATAATGGAAGTAAATAGAAAATTGACATTGATTCAGAAAACGAGAAATCAAGTATCCATGGGTCGAGTAGCCTTTATCACTAAGTATTGTGAGAACAGAGTAGATATACTAAAGGCCCTCAATAAGAATTGGTATCTTCTTAAGAGTGTCCCACAATTAGGACCATCATTGGGTGAACGACCTAGAGTAATATACAGGAGAATCCCCACGGTGAAGCAAATGATCACCAGGAATTACTTAGAACCGACGAGGAAAAAACAAGCGGATTGGCTATCTCAGACACCTGCGGGTTTTTATACTTGCGGCTCTTGCAACATATGTGACTTTGGCATGAATAAGACCAAGAGCTTTAGGTTTAATACCGAGCAAGTACATATGATTAAGGAATTCATTAACTGCAATAGTGAGGGTGTTGTATACGCGATTCTATGCGAATGCAACAAAGTATACATTGGGAGCACTAAAAGAAAACTCAAACTAAGAATACAGGAACATGTCAGATCGATTCAAAATCGGGACGACAAGTCACCCATTTTTCAACACATCAAGACACACCATTGCATGAAGAATCAGATTAGATTCCATGGTTTACAAAAAGTAGTGCCTACAAAAAGAGGAGGTGATTGGGTATTGCAATTACGGCAGCAGGAATCTAGGTGGATTAGTCTTTGCAGGGCGGTTCAATGTGGACTCAATACTGAGCATGAGCTACATCACTTTCTCTGAGTTAACATTGAGTGTGCATAGTCTCTGTGTACAGTGCTTAATGAGTTACATGGAATGTCTATAGGATTGGGGCATGCTCGAACGGCACGGATAAGGGTTAAAATGTCCTCGATTGAGGAATAATCTGTATTAGACTAATGGTTGACAATGGAATGTGGTAGAGAGTATGAGGACATGTAGGGGGACGTTAGGACAATGGAATGTGGTAGAGAGTATGAGGACATGTAGGGGTACGTTAGGAGGTCAGTGCTGAAAATACTGACCATCTGCGGGTATATTTAAGCAAATATGATAATCAGATTTGAAGAACCATTGGGTTCTGTTGAGAAAATTCTCTCCGTTTGGGAGATTGTCATCATGATATGATGGGTATTTTTTTCAGTATGAGATAATCCATATGATACTGTTTCAAAGAACATGTTTAGACTAATTTCAACAAACAATAATGTGCACGTAGGTTCAGATCCGATCAAGAATAGCAGACACAAATATCAAGAGAGTAGGAATAAAATAGAACAGGAGGATAGGTTTTGAGGGATACACAATATGGGTAGCGGAAGATTCAGTTAAACCCGTGTTCCCAGATAGGACGGTAATTATGATGAACGGTAACATTTTGATAGGGAAACAGAATAACTAGGCTCGGAATTTTGGATGGGACACGGAGTTCAGGTTCAGGTTACGTTGGTGATTGGCTGGAGAAGTATACCGGAAACACTAGAGGCCAGCTAATATGCGGTCTTGGCGGAAGTTACTTAGAACGGACCAGATAGGGAACACACGTTATATTGAGTGGGTTAGAGGAACGATTATGATTGGCTGCAGTACGAACGAATTAAGGAAACCGGAAATACTTGGTGAATATGGGCTGCCAGCATACGTCCTCAGCGGAAGTATCCTGTCACGGACCAGAGAGGGAACTTAATTAAAATTGGGCACGGAATGAGGAAGATAGTGATTGGATACGGTGTAGTTTAAATATCGGGAACACGAGAGCAGGAATTGCACGTAGATTTAAGGACCGGCCCGTCGCCACGAATAGAAAACCTTCCGCCTTCAAGACCTTAGGAGAAAGGATTTATGTAACTGGGAGAGCAAGTTCAGATTGATGTGGTTTACGTTTTGTGAAGGGTATTTTTCGAAGACGGATAGTAACTCAGATATTGTATGTGTGGTTTTTTTGCTCACAACAGAACCTATTGGGAAGAGTTGAATGTGTTGGGATCAGGTGAGATGAAGAAGTTTGTCCAATTATGATGGTATTAGTATAGCTTCGAGCATGGCATATAGGCTTGGAATATTCACAACATGTTTTTTGATATATATATATTTTCACAGATGCAGAAAATATGAATGTGATTTGAGTTGCATGGATGGATAAACGTTGGATTGTAGTTTCAGTGGTAAGCTGTCAAGGGTGGACACACTTAGAGAGAGTATGGTACATGAGCATGATCATGCTACTATTCATTAACTGTCCCTTTTTTTTAGAGGAAATAATCAGACACGTTGAAGGAAGGAAGGGAGGTTGAGGTCCTAAAGTGAACAGAATTAATGAAATAGGTGAGACCCTTTTATCCAAATTATTGAATAGTTGAGGCAATGTCGTATGGATAATTAACTAGCAAAAAATACAAGTTTGGTACTTCTACAATTAGTAGAGTAAGCAGATTCGCAGTCAGAGTAAGTCAAATTTTGGAGCATAGGTGTTTTTTTCATTCTCATATTTACTCATATTTAACAGTATCCCTTGGTCTGGGCCAGCACTGAGGAGGACAATGAGTTGTTTAAACAGCTGCAACCTAGTAAATGTACGAACAGGAGTTTTCTAGATAGTCGAATAAAATATATAAATACATATATATCCATACCAATATGATGTTTCTATTGCAGGTTTTAAGTATTGTTGTAATTTGGTTGGATATACACTTATAAGAGAGAACTGCATCTGTGAATAGTAATTGGAAGGTAGACATTGCGATCTAGTTGATTGTAAGATGCGTTTGGAAAGCATTTTGTACATATTAATAACTGTTCTAAAAACTCAATACGTTGAAATTTTGATCAATTCTGTGATGTCTGGAGAAGTTCCTTTTTATGATTAATACTAATGTATAAATTTATTACATGTTAGATTGTTAAGTAGGCAGGTGGAACGGAACACATAACTATTGGTTAGGAATTTTCATGGAGTACTATAATTTCAGTGTTGTATTATGATTTCAATAATTGTAATATATATTTTTTCTTTATTTCATTTATTTTTTTAACAGCCGTGATGATGTCCGTCACCGGACGAAACGCGTCGGCTGTCAGATGTTTTCAATTGTCTGGATTGATTTGGAAATATTGAAATGGAATGAGAAATCTGTCGTCATTCTTTGTGACTGATATCTGAATAAATTGTGATTTTGGGAATCAACAAACTTTGACCCTGTGATATTTATACCAATTGAATCCGCTCCCTCGAATCTTTGGAGGTACATGATACTGCTAAGAGGGTAGAAGTGAAACAACATAAAACAAAAAAATGGTATGACAATAAATGGAAAACTAGATTGCACGATTTCAAAGTTGGTGATTGGATGAAGGTCCTTAAACCTGGTTTGATTAATAAGGGATATAAGAAATTTGGCAAAGCTATGCAAGCCAAGAAAGTTTTTAGCAATAGTGTAATTACTTAATATGGGAAATGATGGAACACCAGGATGACAGTGGTAACCCGCGGTTGTGTTTGGACACTGAACGCATCTCCCGTGGGCCTCCTACTTCCTAACATTTGGTTGTTTAGTGTAGCCCAGGCGATTACACAGGCCCCAGGACTGCTTTCTAACTCTCACATGGTTCTTATACCACTATTTTAGTATATGTTTTGGGAGGCCCCTAGGGCATAACTGTATTTGTGCAACTTATCATATGCTAATTAAGATTCTTGTAATGTACTTTGACCTCTGACCTCATAAAGAGTGCAGAGGGATTGTGTTTAGAATAAATACATATATATTTGATATATACTTTGTGTGGTGGACTTTAATTTGGTACTCAAGAGATTATAAATGGTAAAACAACTAGCTTAACTCGCCTACAGAAGTCTTAGCCTAATGACTGCTGGTCCTTGCTACCACTAGGATTGCTTCCTATAAGGTTGACTTTACACACACCATCAATAAGGGTCGATTAGACTGGTGCAAGGTGCCCACTAGAACTAGTGGACAACATATGCCAGGCTAACTTCTCACAGTACCCACAGTGACTTTATTTAAAGTGGGGGTGGGGGTTTTGAAGAACATTTGGAGTCCCGTCCCTTTTGACACATACTCCCAGATAGGATATAAACGACAAAACATGTTAGTGATGGCCCATTGGAGAGCAGCTTACTGCCGCTCATTATATTTTCAGCTAAAATAAAGCACTGTTATCAGTATAATGTTTTTTTGGGCCAGAGCCTGGCGCCCCATCTGGGATCACCCGAGGCCCCCCTAAGGGGGCACACCCTCAGTTTGAACACCTCCACCCTAGACATACATTTCTAGCATTCATTGTTCCTAAATAAAAAAATCACAGAAGAGCTGACAGAATGTGAGTGAATGAATCAAACCATATTTATTTCGGAATGAATGAATATTCCATGAAATTGATACAACAATAGTGCAGAAGAAAACTTCAATGACTAAAATGTATTTTAACATCAACTAATCAATTTATAAACAGTGGTAGGGAACAAGAAACTGGTGTGTCAAAAGAATTACACACATCCAGGTCTGAAAATGATTATACGTTTGATTAAACATTTAAAGATATACAAACAGACTAACTAAAATAATTCAATCCACTGATAGCTAAATGAAACCTGCGGAGATATGTTACCAGCAGCATCCTCCAATCTATGGGTGATGGGAATTCTTAGGCTAATTCAGTCACTTTTTGACCTAAAACTCTCTAGTTTCACTTTGTTTCATACTTTTGGCTAATTACTACAGAACATCCATATCATCTGAGGGAAGTTACACTCACACTAGCTTTCTTAAAAAATTCTGTTTTCATTTTAAGGGCCCTAATACAGTGAAAATGATCTAAACACATAACTGTTGGCAAATTGCTGCTCTGTTATAATTGTATCTGTCGCCTCGTACCACAGACCTTACATTGGTCATCTACACTCCTGCTCGTCGTCTACAAGGGAGAGTAGATTCCTCTATTTATTGTTATTATGGACTCTTGCCTACTCCTCATGTAACCTTTGTTTTCGCTGCTGTTCTAATTCTGTCTAGTGATTTACATATATATACTTACTTATCTCCAAGGAGTGTCATCAACGTACCCTCATGTCTACTGTGCGCGCCCTTTACGTATTGTCACTATGTGTCTTTATCTACACCTAATACAGCTCACGTCATTGATTCTATGCAAATTCTATGAAGCACTCTAATGCCTTCAGCTCAAGTCAGGATGTGACCTTCAAGCTAGAGGGTCGACCTCGAAGCTGGGGACCCGGGTTCAAGTCTCAGCAACAAGGCTCAACATCCTGTGATTCTGGGCTAATCACTTAATTTCCCAGTGCCTAAAACAAATGAATGAGTCCATCTGTAACAAAACTGGTGCTCATGTAAAGCGCTATGACATCTGATATCTTCCTGTCGAGTTTGAGCTATATTAAAAAAAAGCATTAAATAAACTATACAAAATAATTTTTAAAAAGTTGACGGAAACACTCCACGGAACTAAGGCGTCAACGCGTCCTACCCCCGGGGAAGTCAGAGTCCACCGTGAGCCGTGCATGGCAACCCCACTCCACCAAGCTCTCAGTGCCGCAGCCTGCAACCTCTGAGCGCTACAAAACCCACCTTCTAGCTCTACATTGAGCCTGTATCCACACACACTAAGAAAGGCGGCAGGATAAGGGGATGCGGGGGCTGGGAGGGGGCCCTTCCCACGGGGTCCGCGGATGGCCAGTCAGCCCCACAGGTGGGGTCACCAGGAGCCCCGGAGAGTCAGCGCCACAGGTGGGGTGACCAGGCATCCCGGATTTGCCCGGACAGTCCCAGCTTTTAACCAGATGTTCTGGCAAATTTTTGCAATTTTGGCTCATGTCCGTTTTATAGGGGGCGACTGAAACCAGTGAGAAGTGGGATTGTGTGTTCTACAGCTGTGCTAGTTAGCAGCTGCTAAAAGGAAGCAATTTAATGAACAGGTATGCTGCTGATTTTAGAAATTACATTTTATTTATTTTCTTAGTGATTCTTCTGGGTTCCAATGTTGATCAGACGTGTTGATGTAAAATTGTCGTCCTTCACTTTTTGCAAAAGGTCCAGGTTTTTGCCTCTCAAGCTCTGGTCACCCACCCACATGCCTTCCCTGGTGGGGGCCATGGAATCTCCTGCCCCCCACACGCGCACCACCCACTCGCACCTCCTCCATCCCTAGCCCTCCCTCCCTCCCCTCTTCTACAGAGGGGAGGGAGGAGGGTCCAGACACATCCCCCTCCCTTGGGGGAGGGGCGCCGAACCAAGAGGCATAGTCACATCACAGCAACAGGATCCCCCGCCCCCACAACATACATTGAATCCCGCAAATAACACACAAGACACCAGTGTTAGATTGGGAAAAAGTTGCTGCAGGTTTATTACATACACCGTTATGTAATCATAGAGGGTTATCTTACGGGCGATCCAAGGGCAGGCCGCATTCTCGCCACCTGCCCGCCTGATGAGCCAAGCAGCACCGTGGCGAACCACCAGTGCTGCCCCTTATGGTAATAATTATGCTCACACCCCTAGTGGGGCGGAGCGTAGCTAGGCAAGCCCCCGGTTGCACAGGCCCACAACCCCCCGAAGGACTACTGGGGCGCCGACACGTGTTCCCGGGCCTCCCCTGAGGCTCTCGGTTTTAGGCTCCGGCACCCCTATGTGCCCGCTGAGGTACAGTGTTGCACCTTGTTGCTTCCGGATCGCCCTGTAACTCCGCCACAGCCCTGCCGGCGGCCACCGTCGCTGCTAGGGCCCCCCACACTTAGTTACCGCTTTTAGCTGCAACCTTTGCCCTGCAGCGCTCCCTTAAATCTGAGAAAACAGGTCCATGCCTACCGGAGACAGGTGGACACCATCAACCTCACAATGCCCCTGGTTCCCGTCTTGAATCATTTCATGCCTGCTGAAGCTAATGTCCCTCTGTTGAGTGAATTTACGCATGGCGGCGTTGATTCTCCTCCTGGACCTCTCTATAGCATTAACATGGTTTAGCGCCTTCCCACACCTTGCATGGCACAACTCTGACCACCATACTTCACAACCCTTCCAGAGTTTACAGACTTCGCCCAGCTCAATCTTCATCCTCTGTGATAGATCAGACCTCCCCAGGTTCGTGAGGTCATTACCCCCAGGTGAAGAACCAGTGGTGGGAAGGGGCTCCCCCCGAGGCGAGCGATTGCCCAAGTCTGTTCAGGAGGCTGCCAGTGTATGCCGGGAAAGCCCAACCATGGCCATCAAAACATATAGGTTGGGTTTAATCAATGCCAGCATCCTGGTTCAGGTCTCTTAAGAGGTGGTGGGGACTGCTGGGATTCACAAATTTGATCTTTAATGTTGCATGCCCTTGGGAACGACCACGTGCAGTCTTCCGCCTCCGGGCCTTCGGAACAGCATCCCAAGCGTACTGAACGCATCCATGAATCCATGCCACTGTTCTGGAACATTGCCCTTGAGGTAAAAGTACAATACTTCCAAACAGAATGCCATGCCTGTGTGCCAGGACAGTGGCCATCTAGTGATGTGCTGACTGACCGACACGAACGTTAACTGTGTCCGATGCCTGGCTAGTGATGCTCGCCGTTGGTATGACCCCTGCACAAAGAGCAGTAGCGCCCCTGACGGCCTGCGCATGAAATATTGTCATCTCACAATGGACAGTCACGGGTAGATGCTGGGAAATCAGGGCCCTCGCCTATACACTCAACACTTGAAATGTGTAAAGGAAACTGAGACGAAGAACTAGTAAGTGGGTCTTGTTGTAATTATCAAAGGGAAAGTGGATGCGAGAGGCGTGTATTCATTGTAGATCACGTACATTTCAACCCCCCAAGCACTCTAAACTGAAGAGGGGGTCTTGGACACTAGCATACTGGTTGCTGCCTGCCCCCCTATTCCCCGAAGTTCAAATACTGACGGCATCATTCTGCTATTCGTGTGTGCCAACTGTCCAGTGCATGTCATTTCGACCCGTATCGTTTATGCATTCGTCAGTATAGATGTTAATCACCTGGGACACCTCTAAACGTCTAGGGCACAGCCCTAAAATATGGTGACATTGCTGTTCCTCCACGAGCGTCTGTCAGGCGTTTGGTAGCCAGCCCTGCATTCTTTAGTACACGCCTCAGCCCATTCTGCGTTGCCAGGAGGCCGTCTTGCCTGTAGCAGGGTTTATTGACGCAGATAAAGTCTTCCAGACATGACTATTTCTTCGGTGTCGAGGGTGCATGGGAAAAGTGGGCTCGGTCCCCAGGCTTTCAGGGTGTGGCCTGATCATGCCAGCTCTGTTCTGCAGACCGTAATGCTCCCATGACCTTTAACATTTCTGGAGACATATTGCTTTAATATCATTTTGCTTTGATTTAATTTTAGCGTGATTAAGCCTACTACCGGCATCTGCAAGGACATGCTGTGTTTATTACCCCGCAACATCCCTAAAGAAGTTTATTTTAAGTCCGCACTGGGCCCCACTATGAGGAAAGGGAGGGTGTCACAGAGTTGTGGCAGCAATATAGGTGAGCTGCTGCTGTCCGACAACATTAGAGGACACATCGCTGTCTGCATATCTGCTAAATATTACAGACTAAAACCCTCTCCTCTAGTGAAATTGAAATTAGGAGTGCAGGTACCCTGGCCAGAGCACCTGCTAGTATCTGCGAAGTGTCAGTGCTCTTCCAATCGGAGTCACAAATCACTCTAGAGACTGTCATGTCGTGAGGCAGTCTAGTAGTTGAGGGGCGGAACAGGAATGGGAGGAACCAGGAACAGGAATGGGAGGGACAGGAGATCGAGGGGCAGTCATGAACAAAGCATGGATGAATAAAGATGTATGGAACCATACTCTCCGGCTCCTGTAATGATTGAGGGGAAGGCACGACAATGGCGACGAGGATGGGATGGCAACTGAAGCCCCACACTGCCTAAGACCCCTGCCGCCCGTAGACGGCCAAGGAAACAGAGAGCCTGCAGCCTGTGTCAGCGCGACGCGTGAGGAGCGCGAAGATGAAATGCCCCACACGCCGCGCCTGAATGCTGCCTTTCTTAAATGACCAATAACTGGAGAAAAGAAGGGAACTGCCCCATCGCTCAGCCATCCTGTGTGGCCGATCACCGAGCCCTGCAGCACCAATCCTGCCGCGCGGAGAAAGAGCGCGAAAGTCAAGGTGCCTCCAGCTGTCCGCCGGAAAATCAGAGAGCGTATGCCAGAGCGCTACTCTGTGTGTGGACAGACACTGCCTGCCGCGAGAAGGGCAAGCGCGTGTACCGGGCGCTGCCACTGCGTGTGCCTGCGGAGAGTCGGAGCGCTGCTCCGTGTGCGTCCGGACCCCGTCCCCGCCTGCCGAGAAAGACGCTGGCTGCGGGTAACGAGCGTGGGCAAACGAGCGCTGTTACCAGGCAACCCCTAGAGTCGAGCGGTCGGCTCCTCTCAGCGCCGCGGCGCCGGAAAGCAGCAGACTTCAAAGGAGAGGCGAAGAGGCCGACCGAACACAAAAGGAAAATATACAAGGGTGAGTCTAAACCCTGCAACCTGCCCAGCGCGCCCAGCCATATCTACATACAAGCCCCAGCCAACACGAGGGGAGTCCAAGACTTAATGTCTCGAGTGGCGGCCATGTTGGGGTCAGGCGCCAGTGCATAACACAGACCACACACACCTTTAATGGCGGCCATTTTAGGGACAGGCGCTGTCCAAACAAATTAATAAACTGGTTACAAAACAAGGGAATTCATGTCGTCCCGCCTGTGGATCAGCGCTGCTCTAAAGAAATTAAATAATAAATAAATCAGAGACTTAAACTCAGCACTTCCACGAAGAAATCTCGAGCAAACACAAGCAGAATCTGTCTCGAGCGGCGGCCATCTTCGAGTCAGGCGCCAGCCATAGGCCCTATTAGACTGTATGTGTCAGCCATCTTAGAGTCAGGCAGGTGTGGAATCTGCCAACAAGTGTGAGAACATACAACAGAAAAACATAAGCAAAGGCAAGAAGCCTAACAAAGAAACAAGCACAGGCCAGTGGCAAGAAGGAAATAAGCAAGATGCAAGTGACGAAATAAGACTGACACACACGCGACAAGCATTGATTGGATGCATGACAAACAAGTAGAAAATAAGACTGCGTAGACACAAGAGATGGAATAAGGAAACAAGCACAAGTAAAAACGACAGTAGAGTGAACAAGCATACGCGTCCGCAGGAAACAATCAGTGGTGAAGACTAGAGGAAACCACGACATGCATTGGCAAATACAAGAGAACAAACTCTAATGAGAGCACACGACCAGTGCAAGTAAACACGAACAACCAAGTGACGACCAAGCTAATCTCAAGACATCAAGTCTGTCCACCTGAAGCCTGTGTACTACACCATCATGCCTATGTGGAAAGACACGCATAAACCCAATCCCTGCATTGGAGTACCTCCTCCAGTGGCACAGACCAATGCTCACTGTTTAGGTCCTGAATGGTCCAAGTGGCTGGAGTCGGTGGACGAATACCTCACAACGATCGGTGAGTGGAGGGATAGCAGACGTCAACTACTACTGCTTCAGCTGGTGGGTCACGAAGGCCGACGTTTAATCAAAACATTTCTAGCAAAGGACACAGAGACATATAGGGGACTCAGAGAGACGCTGCTCACTCATTTTTACGCGAAGGAAGACGTGGATCATGCACGCATTGCTTTTAACGCAGCACGGCAGGAACCATTAGAACCCTTACCAAACTTTATTACCCGACTGCAACGTCTAGTGACATGTTGCCACTTCGACACCTTCACAAATGAAGATGCAATCCGACTGCGGGTGATTGAAGGCTGTTCAAAACCCGATACCAAGCGCAAGATCATTCAAGGGTGGTTCTCGCTAAAAGAGATCATCAGGAGAGCTGAAATTGGAGAGCGGGTCACAGCGAGGGAAGCGCCCAAAGAATTCCATCAAGAAGCAGGAAACAAAAGGAGAAGAAAGGAGACATTCCCCATGTCCGCGAGGAAAGCTCAGGAGTCAAACAAAACCCGAGAGAGGGAGAGCGAAAGCGGACTAGAAGCAAGATACCGTGAGAGACAAAGTGACGGGGAAGCAGGAATCAAAAAGAGAAGAAAGGAGTCATTCCCCATGTCCACGAAGAAAGCCCAGGAGTCAAACAAGACCCGAGAGAGGGAGGGCGAAAGCGGACTAGAAGCAAGATACCATGAGAGACAAAGTGTCAGGGAAGCAGGAATCAAAAAGAGAAGAAAGGAGACACTCCCCATGTCCACGAGGAAAGCCCAGGAGTCAAACAAGACCCGAGAGAGGGAGGGCGAAAGCGGACTAAAAGTAAGACATCACAAAAGACAAAGTGACAGGGAACCCCCTGAGTCACCAACACAAAGGACAATAGATAAGGGTGTACGAAAGACGGGGATAACCAGGAATCGTGACAACCGGTTTGACATAATGCCGAGAAGTCACTCACCACACTACTCTGGAGACATATCAAGCAGTGACACAGACCACACAGAGGAGGCCGAAGACAGTCTACTCAATGGTCTTAACGATAACAAACACCGGCAAGGGGACAAGTCACGTCATATTCGGAAACCAACATACTACTCCAGAGAACCATCAAGCAAAGACACAGACTGCACAGAGGAGACCGACGACAGTCGACTCAACAATTATGAAGAAAGGACCAAACACCGGCGAGGGGATAAGCCACGTCATCCCCAGACAGAGAAGAGTCAAATACTCCAAGACCAAACCAAGGAAGCACATACGTGGCTAGCAAGCAGCCCCGCCATAGCAATAACTCAAAAGACACTTCAAAAGATGCACCCAGAGGAGCGTCCCCTCGACAGCGTCGACTCCAGGAGTGCGTCGTCGACCGACTCATAAAGCATGGCCGGACAATCAATTAATACAACAGAGCCCTGGTACCGACAACGGTCACGGTGTCCACCACTTGGAAATACAGTGGAAGCAAAGGCCGCCTTCCTTGTCCAAAGCAACACACCTCAGGCCAACAACCTGCAATGTCCGAACTCCCCACAAGACAACATGCCATGTCACCCCCAGGAACACCATGACGTGAAGAGCACACCGTCACCACTGAAGGGGTCAGCAAGGCTTACGCAAAAAGGACACAGAAGAAGCACAGATGCAGGTGACTGTACCCGCTGGGCGGAAAAGGACCAACCAGTCATCATACCCAGAGGGGCCAACACGTGGGGGAAGAGAGGTCATCATCATCAGTCAGAAGAAAAACGTGCATCTGTGTTGTCTGAGATGCCCGTTCAAGGACAGGAGGACAGTGTTGTCCTTGACCGAATAAAACAACGAGACATAGAAGTGCATGCAGGCGCTCGGAAGAAAACTAAAACAATGGACACACGTGCAGGCGATCAATTGCCGCTCAAACAAGAACTACAAAAGAACACGAACAGCCGACCTCTAGCGGAGCCATTGACAGCCGCATCACAGGAAGCGATACTCCCGTCAAAGCAGCCGGAAAGACACAATGAAGTGTCTCCAACAGACTGCACCCTGCTGACACCTGAGAAACAGACCGAGTTTGAGCTTGTGATGGAGGTGTGTCTCTCAACTCAAACAGGCGGGTCACCGCCCTGTACAGCTGATCAAGATATCAGAGAAATTTCGGGAATCAATTTTGTTTGTTAAAAAGGGGGGAGATGTCATGTCGTGAGGCAGTCTAGTAGTTGAGGGGCGGAACAGGAATGGGAGGAACCAGGAACAGGAATGGGAGGGACAGGAGATCGAGGGGCAGTCATGAACAAAGCATGGATGAATAAAGATGTATGGAACCATACTCTCCGGCTCCTGTAATGATTGAGGGGAAGGCACGACAGAGACGAGCAGGGATTCTCCCTCTCAAATAAACGTACCCATACTCTGTGACAAACATACCGGGCCATGAAAGCACCGCTCTCATACATTAGCAAGGGTGGTGTTAATGTTTGGCCATAGGCCACTGGTGTACTCTTAGCAAGAGTGTTTCTGACCTTATTTATCAGCGAACCCAGTCGTTGGATTTCTACTCTAATCGCTGGTTCCCGTGCTGCACAAAGGAGGTGTTGCCGGACAAGAACCTCTGTTAAGTGACTGGTACCTTTAAAGATGGCGGCGAGGCCTGCGGTGCTGGGAAGTCACTATGACTGCGCACCACACCCAGGAAAGTTTAACGCGCGTAAAGCCTGCGGATGCTAACACATTTCTTCAAGCCACTGCCACTGTCCCCCTGGAACCTGGCGTGTCTCTGTCAGCGCGTGAGTTGAGTGGGTGGTGACTGGTCTGGCATTAGGGACGGCGGCGTAATTACCCTCCTGCCCTCCGTCCCGAACCCTCACCCACACGCCTAGATGCCATTGTCAGAAGTCGGATATGGCTATTTCTTGTGTGTCAATGCTTCCGCCGGCTGACCATTTCACTAAAGGAAGTGACTATCTAACTGTTAGTGCCCGCACTGCCCTCAAGCACCCGCTAGCAGAACTGTGCAGTAAAGTGCAACGTGCTGTTCTTTCTTGTGGTGAAATTACTAACATGTGTAGTCCATTGTTGAGGAGACCGGCTGGCTGTATTACCAGGGACTCGTTCTGCCAGTTTTGGCTTTACCCCTGTGAGGTGAGCGCTGGCCCTTGTTAAAGTACGACGGCCCAGTAGCAGTTAGGCCATACTACCAATGTAATACCGGTAAGGACAATTCCCAGATTCCACGAGGCACCGGTTGCTTAGTATTATGAAAACAATTACTTTTGCAGGAGCCATGCCCTCATGCTTGCCCCACTATCATGTATTGACGCTAAGCACGGATATTAAATTTCCACACGGCTCTGGTGTTGAGGGGAGAGCCTATGCCCAACACCTCTATTAAATAAACAGACCTCCCCAGAATGCTGTGAGTTTATCGAACACTATGATATAATCTTGTTCCAGGAATCTTGGGCACTGAACCCAGTCCACCGGCTTGGATTTTTAAATGTTTATGTCCCGGCAAAAAAAAAAAAAAAGGGCGGCCATCAGGAGGATTAATAATCTGGGTACGACAATCATTGAATTGTAAAATCCATGAAAGATCCCTTAAATCCAGTGATATATTGTCAATTACGATCACTTGGGCAAATGGCCAAGAGACGGCCCTTTTTAATATATACGCCAGGGGAGTTTCAGGGGGGAACACTTCTGAGGTGATAACAGCACTTGACAATGATCTCGAGCATCTCCCACCGCATCTATCTATCATGGTGGGTGGTGACATGAATACCACCTTCGAACCTCTGGGACAGGAGGACTGTGCTTTGTCGTCAGAAGAGGATAGTAAATGGGGAGTGCCTCCATTGGAACTGCCGTTGGTTAGGAGATGGACGGATGTAGCAATCCAAATCAAGAGCATGTGTTTAGCAAGGGGACTTAGAGCTGCAAATGGGCGTACCCCATCGGATCAACAGGGGAGCTGCACATTTGATAATGGAAGGGCTAAAAGCCGCATAGATTACATTCTGGTGGACGTGAGGGATTGGCATAGGCTCCTAGACATGAGCATCAAACCTAGATTAGAAAGTGACCATAATCCACTATGTATGGCTCTACAATTTAACAAGGGGTCGCAAACTCCAAGTCCGGGGAGGGGTGCAGTCACCCTGGATATAGTCTCTACCAACAATCAACGGCATGTAAGGTGGGGCAGGTTGGTTGAAAGGCCAGAGATAGTAGAGGACCTAAAGAAAGTAGTGGTTACTGAGGTAGCCACTATAAAACAACATTGCACAAAACCTAATTTTATTAAATTTATGGAAATAGCTCATGCTGAGTTTTTTTCCAAATTGCAAGGGTTCTTTTTAAAACCAGCAGGCCAAAGCAAGGCGGTAAAACAACCTCCCAGGAAGGGGTGGTATGACCAATCTTGTAGAAGTGCACGATTGAAACTTATTTTTTAATTTAGGAGTAGAAACATTGTAGGGGTGAGGAAGGCCAGGGATGTATATAGAAAGGCCCAAATTAAAGCAAAAAGGAATGGGACGAAAATCATTGGCTTGACTTAAAGCTTGCATGTGCGGCTAAGAACCAAAAAGAATTCTGGGCAATCATTAAATGGGACAGAGGGGGGGAAGCAGAGCGCCCCCAAAATAATGTTGCAAAGAACTTATGGGTAGACTTTTTTAAGCCACAGTATGCATGTAAATTAGACCTTTGCCATTATGCACCAACCCCCATGGTCTTCTTCAAAGGGGAATTGTTTACCCTAGGAGATGTGAATACAGCATTAGATGGGGTGACCGGGGGGAGAGCGCCAGGTATGGACGGAATCCCGGCCGATGTATTCCTAAGCGACCGGGAATCATGGTGCCAATGCTTTGTGTGGCTAGTCAATTCGCTCGCCCAGGGTGCTCCAATACCAAATTCTTGGAAGGGAGCGGAAATTATCCCAGTTTTTAAAAAAGGGGAAAAGGCACTACCCAGTAATTATAGACCCATCAGTCTCATTGATTCTGCTCAAAAGCTGATGGGGCGCTTAGTGCAAAATAAATTGTTATGTTATGTTATGTTATTTCGGTTCTTCTATACCGCAACAGCTACTCCAGAAGGAGTGTCCCGGCGCTTTGGCGAAGGAAGCCTTCAATACGGCAACACAACACGACAGCAAAGGAAAATGGCAAGCCTATCTGGTAAATTACAAGCTTGGATAACCGAGAAGGACATTTTGTCCCCCTTTCAGGCTGGTTTCCGCCCACTAACAAGCTCTATTGACCAGGTCTTCTATTTTTTAGCTTTATACTGGAGAAATGTGACTTTGAGTGATGGTCCGTTGTATGCTGTATTTGTTGACCTGAAGTCAGCATTTGACTTAGTTCCACGGCAAAAACTGTGGAGTGTCCTTGCGGAAGTTGGCATTAGTCCTGAATTACTGTCATTTATAGTGCGTATGCATGGAAATAACTGTGCCAGGATCAGGTGGGGGGCCCAGGGTGAAATAACTGATCCATTCCCCCGTAGAGCGTGGGGTTAGACAGGGATGCGTCCTGGCCCCCACCTTGTTTTCAATATATATTAACGGCATAGTGGACTACCTAAGGAAATCTCCTACAGATGCTCCAATATTAGCTGGGGTTCGTGTGCCAGTACTTATGTTTGCTGATGATACGCTGTTGCTTTCGCGAACCCCTAGTGGCCTCCAGAAGGCAATTAATGCATTTGGGGATTTCTGCCAGAATCGAGGCTTAGAGCTAAACACTTTCAAGACGAAGTTTATGTGTATGAACTCAGCTGAAGTATTTAAGGGCATAATCACCTACAATGGGATTGCTTTGGAACAGGTTGATGCTTTTACATACTTAGGTATTTCCCTCCAGGGAAACATGAAATGGAAGACCCATATAGACACCGCAGTTTTAAAGTTTCACCAACTAGCAGGGGCTGTAGCACTTAAACATAAACCTCACTAACCAAACCCATATCGCCAGTTTTAGAGATTTATAGCATGAAGGTGCTAAGTGCTTGTCTATATGGCTCAGAATTGTGGGGTTTTGCTAACCTGAGGGAATTGTCTTTGGCCGAGAACAAGTTCCTACGGCGCCTGGTTGGTGCCCCGCAGAGTACACCAAACACCTCTATTCGCCAACCCCCCCCCCCCATACGGGTCTCACCAAGCTGGCTTGCGCAGTGTGGGACCCCCGCTCTGTTGGCACGCCATGGCCTTGGCCAGTTGGGGGCGGATGTATTTGGCATCTGGGATGACGAGGGGGGGTTAATCTCCCAGCCGCACCCCGCGGCAGCATTCCCGGTACAGAGGAGCCTGTGGCACTTGGCTGCCACTTCCGGTTTCCACCATATAGAGGGGCAACCTGCAGACTGCGCGGGCGCTGCGGCGAAGTGGCGGGCCGCGGCCTGCAGTGATGGGTGCAAGTGGGCCAGCCGCAGGGGCCGGGTTAGGTATTTAAGCACAACATGATAAAACCAGCGAGGCTGGAGTACAATTACCGCCGGTCCTGCTCCAGGCTGCAGTGTCCCTGCGCACAGGCCCCCTACCCCCCAAAAAACTCCGGGGAATGTATCTCGGGGAGACATGTGGGACTCGGGCCCGTGGTGCCAGCCTATCGCCCCCACAAGGCCATGGCCCGGGGATTGATCGTCGAAGCCCCCCGCCCCCACCTTTCCCGATGACTTTGTGTGGGGCAGGTGCCGCGGTTGCTAACGGGGGTGTGCCCTCCACTGCACTGTCATGACCTGACAGTAGGGGCGACTGGCCAGGGAGCACTAGGACGCTAGGACCCTGTGGGTCACAGGACGAGTGACCAGGTCACCGGACACCAGATCCGGTGAGGGGACAGGAAGTGGAGATTACAGCTAGGACTGACGAAGAGGACGGACATACATATGACCTGCTCAAGAATAATAAATAACGTGAGTGCAATCACAGACCTGTTGTGCCGTGTCTTCATGCGACCGCTGCCCAGCTGATACAATACGACATGCCTGTGGCCTGACCGCCGAACATCTATCCCTTCCCCCTCCCCCACTTTATTCCAGGTAGAAGCCCCCGGCGGACTCGGGCCGTGGGTTCTGAAACAGCTGGCGAGCTGCGGCCGGGCGTCACTAGGGTTGATGTCACCCGGTGCGGGTAACTCATGGTGTCACCCCCTCACGACTTACCGCATGGACCATCTCACCCTCTGCCTGCACCATCTCCCCTCTGCCTGCACCATATTCCCTCTGCCTGCACCATCTCTCCCTCTGTCCGCACCATCTCCCCTCTGCCTGCACCATCTCCTTCTCTGCCTGCACCATCTCACCCCCTGCCTGCACCATCTCACCCTCTGCCTGCACCATCTCACCCCCTGCCTGCACCTTCTCACCCTCTGCCTGCACCATCTCACCCTCTGCCTGCACTATCTCCCTCTCTGCCTGCACATCCACCCCCTCCGCCTGCACCCCCTCCCCGCCTGCTGCTCTTTTAACCCTTTCCTCGTCGCCTTTTCCTGCCCCCCCCCCATTGTTTCTCCCTCACAGTTCTTGGCTCTTCTCAAAGTGATTGCAATAAACTCATGAAATGCACTTTGAATGCGTGCGCGCAACACTGAGTGGAAAAGTTTAAATAGACATAGAAGTTACACGCCCTCACCTTCGAGCACAGCAGGGAGGGGGGTGAGGCTGGCCAGGATGAGGGCAGAAAACGTCTAAAATGGGGGTTTTATGGAGAAAACGTGACCAGAAAACATTCGCCTTGCAGTGGATATAAACACAGGAGAAGCTTATTAACTAAAAGCCAAACTTAGTTCGCATTATAATTCCTTGCTGCTGACTCGGCTCTCACCTCGAATGACCAGCTTGTTCCGCAGTGACATTAGTTGTCTGTCAAGCATGCTAGAGGGGCTCCGAGTCCAGGGTGGGCAGGCGTCACGGGATAAGGAAATCCACTCGGCACTCGTGAAATATAACATAGGCAAAGCGGCCTTCTCAAACGCACAAAGGCTTCACCGGGCTCAATGACCTCCGGCGCGGAGGAAGCAATGGGATGGATGCTGCGAAGAGGAAACCAGGCCTGGCAGCAGCAGGAGAAAGAAAGAGACAGGTCCTTGGGAGAGAGGCTAACATGGCCGCAAGCCGGCGTGTCCTTAAATAACACTTCATGTCCAGTTCATGTCCACTCGTGCGCTCGTTGTTAATGAATTGTCACTGAGCCTCCTGTATAAATATTTAGCAGTAACAAAGCGCCCACCGAATCTGAGGCCTAGTCTGGGCAACTTCCTAGGACCCTGTGTCAGTGCGTACAGCGCGCTGGTGGCTGCAGGAACTGACTGCAGCTGCGCTAATCTGTTGATCCGATCCCGCTCAGCGTGAGCCCATCATCAACATCAATTAACGTAACCAACAGAGGGGGGTGTGGCTGATACTCAGTGATGATGACGTCAAGGAGCCTGGGACTGGGAGAGCAGCCTCTGTGCTTGTCAGAGAGGCACAACGTTTCATTAGGCTCAGGGTTCATTATAAAGCAGAGCAGAGGTGAGGTGAGGCTGCAGCGTAACGGTGTCACCCCATGTGATGGCGTCATTCGGTGCGGTCCGCACCCCCCGCACCACCTTAGTGATGCCACTGCGCATGAAGACAGCAGCTCAATCGTGAGAGTTAATCATGGCTCGCCCCTTTACAATCCTTAAATCGCTCCACTGTATCACTCGGGCCGGCTGGACGGATTCCTGTCTCCTTCAAAACTGGGCAGGTCACCCCTCTGCTTAAAAAACCCACTGCTGATGCGAATGACCTCAACAACTTCCGCCCCATCACTAACCTACCCTTTCTTGCGAAGATCACAGAAAGATGTGTAGCGAAACAACTCTCTTGTCATATCAAGGACAATGATCTTCTTGACAATTGTCAGTCCGGCTTCATCCAAAACTGCAGCACTGAAACAGCCCTACTGCAAGTGGTTGATGATGCGCTGAGAATACTCGATCCGGGGGGTCCTGTCTTCTAATTCTCCTTGACCTTTCTGCAGCCTTTGGCACTGTCAATCACAACACCCTCCTCAATACTCTTCAACAGAGAATGGGCATGGAGGGCACTGTGCTTAAATGGTTTGCATCCTTCCTTTCCGACAGATCCCAAATGATCAAAATAGCGAACAGTCTTTCATCTCCTGTGGCGGTAGGGGAAGGTGTTCCTCAAGGCTCTATACTTGCACCCACATTGTTCAATATCTATTTAGAACCACTGGGAAATCTCCTAAGTAAATCCGGGATTCACTATCATCTCTATGCAGACGACACTCAAATCTACCTAAAGTGGCCTCCACTCACGATCTCGCTATCCTAAGCTCGACTCTCAACTCCATTCAAAACTGGATGTCAACTCATCAACTGATTCTGAATCCCTCCAAAACTGAATTCCTCCTCCTCTCCTCCTCACTTTCTCCTCCCCCGGTTCAATCATGGAGGGATCAGATGAATCTACTTAACTATAAACCCATCATTGTCGACAGCGCAAAATCCCTTGGTGTCATACTCGACACAAAACTCAATCTACTCTCTCACATAAATTCCATTGCAAAGTCTGTTCGATACCAAATGCGCCTTCTTTGGGGAATCCGTTGCTTTTTCCTGGAGCAGGATCTTATAACCCTGGTGCAAACGCTGGTCCTCTCCAGACTTGACTACTGCAATTCTCTTCTTACGGGCCTCCCCAAATCCCACTTGTCCCCACTTAGATCTGTTCTCCATTCAGCAGCTCGTTTCATTTATGGGGCTAAAAGAAGCGACCACATCACACCGATGTTATCCACCCTCCGCTGGCTTCCCTTCGAGGCAGAGCTATCTACAAGACCGCTTGTATCACCTATAAAGCCTTGCACTCCTCCTCTCCTCGCTTCCTGGCGAATAAACTGAAACTCTCTGGAGGCTCTAGACCATCTCGTAATGCGGAAAATCTACTGCTTGAACCTCCCACTTTCAAGAAGGAAAGATCGATGGCCCAATCCTTTTCAGGCAACGCGGTGAGAATCTGGAACTCCTTTCCGCCTCAGCTCTGGACCACCGCCTCTCCTATCAGGCCTTCAAAATGGACCTCAAAGTTCTCCTCCTTCTAAGACACTTCCAAAATTAATTCATGCCCTCTATTATCTGAAGGAATTACTGAAAATTCTACTCTCCATGACTATGGAAGTGCCTTCCCAGTGTGTTCTTGTGATTGGAGTTTTTGCCATGTATTGCAGTATTATCCTTGTTTCTGTGTTTGGTTCTCTTTTGTAACCTGCACACGCCACTTTTCCCTTGTAACACACCGTTTGCTACCTCCCACATTTTGTTTGCCTTTGATACTTGCACAAGTGCCACCATTGCCTCCATAGCGTTTGTTCTTGTGCCTGAGTGTCTAGCATATATTGCAGTATTATACCTTTAATTGTACTTTGTTTTCTCTTGTAACCTGCACATTTGTCACTTTTTCCTCCTGTGCACTGTTTGCTACCTCATGTATTTTGTTTGCTCTCAATTGTCACTTTTACCTCATGTAACTTAACGTCTGCTTTTGTAATCTGTTCACGTGTTATGTTCTCCTCGTGTATCAGTTCTGTTCCTATTGTGAAGCGCTCTGACGCCTTCGGGTAAAGTACGCGCTATATAAAAATGCATAAATAAATAAATAAATGATTGCCTTTATTGTGCTCACAAAAGACAGAATGCAGCTGGGAGACAAGTGTGAAGCTGAAACCAGGCGGGGTCGTCATTACTGTAATTACAAAGTACTGGTGTGGCATATCGGCGCTGGGAAAGCAGTTTCGAGCCGCCTTTGAAGCGGCAGGGGTCGCGAGGGTTCATTGTATTATTTATTTATGCGTGCTTGTGTAGCGCGGACTTTACCCGCTTCAGAAGAGGACAGAACTGCTATATGAGAACATTGCATGTGAACTAAATACAAAGCTCATGTTTCCTTATGTAATGGTGTGGCATATCGGCCAGAGCTGCCAGCTTTGGCGCTGGGAAAGCAGGTTCGAGCCACCTTTGAAGCGGCAGGGGTCGCGAGGGTTCATTGTATTATTTATTTATGCGTGCTTGTGTAGCGCAGACTTTACCCGCTACAGAAGAGGACAGAACTGCTATATGAGAACATTGCATGTGAACTAAATACAAAGCTCATGTTTCCTTATGTAATGGTGTGGCATATCGGCCAGAGCTGCCAGCTCTGGCGCTGGGAAAGCAGGTTCGAGCTGCCTTTGAAGCGGCAGGGGTCGCGAGGGTTCATTGTATTATTTATTTATGCGTGCTTGTGGAGCGCGGACTTTACCCGCTTCAGAAGAGGACAGAACTGCTATATGAGAACATTGCATGTGAACTAAATACAAAGCTCATGTTTCCTTATGTAATGGTGTGGCATATCGGCCAGAGCTGCCAGCTCTGGCGCTGGGAAAGCAGGTTCGAGCTGCCTTTGAAGCGGCAGGGGTCGCGAGGGTTCATTGTATTATTTATTTATGCGTGCTTGTGTAGCGCAGACTTTACCCGCTACAGAAGAGGACAGAACTGCTATATGAGAACATTGCATGTGAACTAAATACAAAGCTCATGTTTCCTTATGTAATGGTGTGGCATATCGGCCAGAGATGCCAGCTCTGGCGCTGGGAATACTAAATACTAGGGGCTAGATGTAGGTAATTCATATTTACCGACTCTTAAATACCGAATTTTACCGATTCGGTATTTAAGAGTCAGTAAATATGAAGGGGGGAGATGTAGGTATTACAGATTCTGTAAATACCGAATCGTTAAGATTCGGTATTTACTGAATCTGTAAATACCAAATCGGTATTGCCCATTGATTCCTATGGGCCTTGAAGCCCATAGGATTCAATGGGCAATACCGATTCTGTAATTACAGAATCGGTAAATACCGATTTTAGCAAAGGTGCAGGGGGTGTCACTTTGACACCCTCTGGCACCCCAAAAATAGGCATGTGCGCCATGTGGCACACAGACATGCCCTAAGGGCATGTCTGTCTGTCACATAGCTAGGTCTGCATGCACACATGTGCATGCACACTGTGGTTCTGAAAATGTCTGGACTCGTGTATTAATTTTGGACTCGAGAATTATACTTCGTCGTAACAGGACGAATCTAGTATCAAAAGACCGATAATGACAAGTATACAATGCACAAGCATTTTCGTTGTATTCGAGGGACGGTTTCACCTCGAAATCGTCATTTAGGTCCCAAACCCTTGGCTTCCATTTTGTGTACGGCAGCCATTTTAGTGAGTTGCCCTGTACAGAGGCTTATAATCCAGCTGAATTCAAATCCCAAAGGACACGTACACCTTGATTGACTCTTCCCTGACCTGGGCAAGTTGGAACCATTGCCCCAGGCCGAACCTGTTTGGTCAGTTCCTCTCCCAGTGGCCGAACAAGATAGCATCAAGGCACAGCCTACCATAAAACCTTTTCATCGCACACACGCACCCTGCCGAATCTTGCTCACACCTGTCCCTGCTCCTTTCTCTTACTTGCTTTATGATGGGGAGGTGACCATCTTTATTGAGGGTCCACCGATATCTGATGAGAATGCTGGGCCTTGCCTTGTAATTTATTCTGGGATGGACAAACTGAACTATGGTCTTGTCATCATGACTCTGCTTTTCCTTTGTAATAGAAACATTTCTATGGTATAGTAAAATGTAAAGAATGTTTGCCTAAAGCACAATATTTCGTATAAAAAGAGAAGCCTGACTTTGTGAATGGCGACAGTCTCCTGAGAATATACTTCCCGTGTGTTGTACTTTTAGGACGCTTGTTACCTTGGTTGCAGCCAATAAAATCGATCCTTGACTTCACCTAGAAGACTCTGAGTTTCTGTGGTCTGAATCAGGAAAGAACTCGAGGTCATTGGGTGTGTTCCCTGACACCGCTGGGTTACCGGTGTAGCACCGGTTCTGAAAAACCCGGTACCTCAGTTGGCGCCTGTTAGACCTGGCACCTTGGCGTGAGTCTCCCTTCCTCTTTTTGCTGATGTGCCTCCGATGTTTTGCTGGTATTCGATGCTCAGGGCACTGCGCCACGGCCAATCCATGTCGCAGTGCAAGTGCTCCCAATGTAAAGTGTATGTACAATTGATCTCCATGATTGACTTATTTGGTTTACTGTCAGTCCCCAGTAGCGTGCACGAGGAGTGCCGGGGCTAGTAGATACAAATGCTGCTGGTGGGCTTGCAGCGCTGGTTGCGCCACCCACGGAAGCGGCCTCGTAAGATGTGTCTTGGGTCCGCCATTGCTGACCCCGCGTACAGTCTCGTACTGCACGCTGATTGCGCAAGTGCCCACACTTGCCAGTCCCTGAACCTTCCCTAACCTCCATATCAGTCACCCCCATGGTAGGCTCACGGGCAGGGTGCATTGCGAGCGTAAGGTAGGACAAGCCTCGAGTGTGGCATGTCCTAGTAGTGAATTGCCACCCTTTTGGTTCTTCACTATTGAAGGGCTACCGGTTCTCTTAGGCCAGATGAGCTGTCGGAGCTATTACACTCTATAGTCCCGGCAGGCTCCGGGAACCCGGTAGCAGGTCAAGTTTAGTATGCCTGAACTCAGAATAATAAAATACTTCCTTCAGTAAGGTTTATTTTAATATCCTGTGTTTGCAAACGCTACTTTTAGAAAGTTAGCCTTTGCTCGCCTAACTGTTCAACCGCCTCTGCCAGGATGTGTATCTGCTGTCTGGGTTTGTGTGAGTGACAGGGCTGGGAGATTCCCAGGGATAGTCGGGTGCTCCAGGTGGTGAATAGAGTGCTTACACCAGGATGGGTGGGCGGAGTAGACCTTGACTCTGAAGAGGGTTGTGCTCCTCCACCACAATGCTGGCTCCACCGCCCCGCAGAGCGTCTGATGTCTCTGCCCTGAACTCTGAAAGAAGACGGCAGCGTCCTGTCAACAAAGTGCTCCAGAACTGGGTTGAACCAGGCTCAGGCCCCCTGGCCTGCAAAGACAAAAGAATCACAGTATAAAGGTAGGAGCTCCGCTCTTACCTCTGCCTGACTAGAAGGACCAAGAGAAGCGAAGGACGGAAACCAGTCTGTATCCTGTTAGACTGGCCTGCAGTGGTGCCTTGCTGAGAACGGAGAGGAAAAGACCAGAAAGGACTTTGAAGACTTGTGCCTGAAACAATCTCCAAGGGCTTGATCAAGAGCTTGCCCCCTGAACGGAACCCCAGGACCATTGGGTTCTATCTGCTTGTGCCCGTCTGCTGTTGGGCCTTAGTTCTTATTCCCTCGCCAGAGTTGTGACTCGGGTGCCTTCGCCCCCTCCCAGGTCGTGACAGCTCGGAGCCTGGTCGCCCCGCCGTAGAGAGCCCCGCTCATCCCTGAGTCGCTCTCCGCTTCAGTGCCGGGCCGCCTGCTCTCCTGTCACCTCTCATCTCTCCAGCCAGAATCTGCACGGAGAACAGTTCCATAGCCTCGGACGGTCCGTACGTTGCAACGTACCCGACTGTATCGCTTTGTCCTCCTGCATACCAAGGCTTGTGCTGCACCTCAAGAAAGGCCTCCCCGTACAGTGGTACTGGAAGCCTGGTGCTGCACCCGTCTGCCCGAGAACGTGACGCCCCTCACAGATCCACGAGTCAGACCCGGCATGCTAAGAAGTAGTACGTCCCACAGGCCTGAACGGCGCCTCGCCCCGTGAGCTGCATCGATCCCAGATCACCGCAACCCTCCACAGTCTAGCTCCCCAGCCTCGCTCCTCGAGGTGGACCGAGCCGGAGAGATCCTCTGGAGAACCGTCAGCCTCGTTCGGGGTCAGCCCTCACCAGCCGCGCCTGAAACGCCTCGGACTTCCACAGCAAGGTACACCTGAACTCCGTCTCGAGTTCGTATCGGATCAAGGGTCCGCAACGTTCTTATTTCCCTGTCTTCGTACATTGCCGAACAACGAACATTGAAAGACTAAGTTTGCTTATTGTAATTTGGTGGCCCCCATTCGTTAAACATTATTGTTGGTCTTGTGATAATCCTGCTCGAATATATCTTTTATATAAAGTATACGTATTTTTGATACAACCATTTGACTGGTGTCCATTTGTGGTGGGTCAGTGGGTTTACAGTGTGTGGTCATAAATGCTTAACTTACTATCGCCCTGAAGATTAGCCTTGTCTGCTCGCGCCACGTTGCCTAGAGGGTGAGCAGGGGTTATTCAAAGGAGTAGTTCCCTTGCCCTGACTTGGAGCTCAGGGTCCCTGCTTGTCACAAGTGCCTACCTGTGCCAACCAGAGACCTTCGGGTCCCAATAGCGCCCAACGTTTGGGGCGATTCCAGCGGCGCCGGTCAAGCCAGAGGTTCGTGAGGAGCTTCATGTGAAAATTCTGGAGGACGGCCAACCACTTCATCGACCCCTGCATGTCGACGTGGTCCGAAGGTCTTTGCTGCGAGGTTCCCCGCTTCCCGACGGCTACGAAGGACTGCTGCCCTGGCTATCGCCCTGATTTGGACCCTTGAAGTTTGGTAGAGCGAAACACTGAGACGAGTCTTCTAGTGACGTCATCGATATTTCAGTTAAGTATAAGTGGAGCGTCTCCCAGTCCTTAGTTATTCTTAGTTTTGGGTTTCCTTTGGGATCGTTTTGTTTGGTACTTGCAAGCACCAAAACCGAAGGACTCGTGTATTCACGAGAAATATCGTATTCGATAATCCTTTGAAGTTTGAAGCTAGACTAGAGAGCGAAGATGCCTGGTCTTAGCAGACTGGGAAATTTGTTTTGTCTTGGTTGTAGTAAAAGGGACTCCCGATTGGAGGACTCGTGTCCGGTTCCTCCGATTGGAACTCCAACATATGAATTATACGTAAAACACGGAGTAGGCCCTATCACATATATTGAAGTGTGGATTAAATACACCAGAAAAGACGGTGTTTTAAAATGGCCCCAATACGGTAGCTTTGATACCGAAATCCTAGATAACCTCGAAGTTAAACTTTTTAAGAAGAAAGCCCGGCCGGCGATGTTTGACTCTTTCCGCCTATGGCGTAAGGAAGCCAAACAAAAGGAAATTAAATTAGAGAAGAAAAATAAGAGAGAAAGGGGTATTTCAGTAATGCAAGCTGCTATGCAGTTTAAAGACAATGAAGAAGAACAGATGAGTGAGCAGTTGCACAGGCAATGGAAAATGGTGATAGATAAGTGCTATCCAGTTTTGCCGCGTCCCAAGCAGGATGCAGCAAAAGACCTTGAGAAAGACCCATTAATGGCACATTTGTTAAGTTCGCCACCCCCCTATGCACAAACTGCCACGGCGCCTCCGCAACCTTTAGTTGTGCCACCTATGGTTGGTATGCCTGCTCCTACGCAGCACCCACCAGCTGTTCTTCAGCTGGCTTCTGCCCCTCTGGTGCAGCCTTCTCAATGCCCACCGATCACATCTGCTTCAACTGTGTTTTCTACGACTTTGCCTAGTGCACCTTCTACTTCTCCTAATGCTCCCTCTGCTATTACCTCTGCTTCTGCCTTACCTCACCCTGTTTTTCCGCCCGTTCTTCCGTCAGTTTCTCCTTCCGTTCAACAAAGAATGGCCAGCACTGTCACTAATCTTTTCTCACCTTTTCTCGGGTCGACTAATACGACCCCTAACCCGGAACGAAGACAGTTGCGGAGTCAACCGCCTGACTATAGAGAGAGAGATTTACTGAATCGTTTAGCGCATAAATGGGTTATGGACACTGTAAGGTATGATGTAGAGTCTGTCATGGAAGTCTTCCGTCAGTGGGAAGAACCGAAGCAGAGATATGTTTTTGAACAAATGTGTGTTTTTCTCTGTGAAGATTTGGAAGACAATGATCTAGAATGTAACCCGCCCGAGTTGTGTCGTGTGCGGTTCGATTTCGCAGAGGGCATGATTGTAGGTCCCGATGTCGAGAGAGCAGTTGAAGTATTGTTGTCGTATCGGAGTAAAGGGAACACTTCTGGATCGCAATCTGAGCGTGATGCGTCCGGTAGGAAAAAGGCGCGACAATACCCCATGAGAGAAGTTCCACCACAGTGGAGGGAAGGTGACCTACAAGCTAATCCACCTATTCAGCCTAATTATCAGCGTGTTTGGGTACATGTCCCATGGAAGCGAGCCGAAGTGTTAGCCCTTAAACAGACATTACCTGATCCGCGTAAAAATCCTGCAGGGTATTACAAAGAGTTGTCACAGACTGCTGGGTCTTGTATCATGAATTTAGCCGATATCGATATGTTATTTGGGAACGTTGTTCCACAGCCTTTATAGGGTAAGATTCGTCATACAGATCATGATCAGGAGTTAGGTGACTCATGGGCTAATATTACTGCTGCAGATGCCCTACAAATTGGTGGTGCTAAACCAGAGCCTTTAATAGCAGAACTTCCTGGTAAAATCATTAACTATATGAATACGATAATGATAGTGACCTACTTAGGTCATCTCTTATCGAAGGAGGGAAGGAAACTGACCCCAGAGAGAATTCAGGCAATAGCGAAATTGAGTGTGCCAAAAACACAGAGAGAAGTGCGTGCTTTCTTGGGCATTACATCGTACTGTAGACAGTGGATTCCAAATTTTTCGTTATTAGCCAAACCTTTGGTGGCATTAACGTATAAAGATATACCCAATCCCGTTCCTTGGTCTGAAGAGTGTCAGAAAAGTTCTTCTGAATTGCGCACAGCATTATGTTTGGCTCCTGTGTTAGGTACCCCTGACTACAGTAAGCCTTTCACATTGTACGTCCACGAGAAACAAGGTTGTGCATTATCAGTGCTGACACAATTATTTGGGGACAAGCAGCGTCCATGCGCGTATTTTTCGTCGACTTTGGATCCGGTAGCTAAAGCATTGCCAAGTTGTTTAAGAGCCACAGCGGCAGCAGCTGTTTCTATTCGACAGTCTGCTGGTTTAGTGATGAATAACACCTTGATCGTTATCGTTCCACATGCAGTAGACACGTTGTTAAATAGAACCAAGACACAGCACTTAACTAGTGCTCGATTGTCAGGTTACGAATTAACCTTGTTAGCTAGTCATGTGCACATAAAAAGATGTAATGTGTTAAACCCAGCTACTTTGTTGCCAATTGTAGAGGAATTAGATGCTTCAGATCAGCATGATTGTTTTCTTAAAACAGAAGAAGAAACGAAAGGGAGAGTAGACCTCCTAGATACTCCTCTTGCTGAATGTGATGGTACATTGTGGGTGGATGGTTCATGTTTCAAGCTTCTGAATGGTGACACGACTGCAGCATATGCTGTCACGACTTTGCATACGATTGTTGAAGCTGCACGTATTCCACATAATTGAGCTCAAGCAGCAGAATTGATTGCACTCACGAGAGCATGTGTGTTGTCAAAAGGAATGAAAGTGACTGTCTATACCGACAGCCAGTATGCTTTCGGTGTGGCGCACAGTTTTGGACGATTGTGGAAAGAACGTGGGTTCCTGACTTCGCATGGAGCTAAGATTCAGCATGGTCAGTTGGTGAATGAGCTTCTTGAATCACTGACCTTGCCGTTGCAAGTTGCGATTGTGAAATGTAGTGCTCACAGGAAGGTGATTGATGATGTTGGTCGTGGAAATGCATTTGCCGATGAAATCGCGAAAGAAACTGCAAGGAATGTGATGAGCCGAATGTATGTTGCAGGTCCTGCAAGATGGGTTTGTGATGTTGGAATGTGTGAAGACACGATAGAGAGTTTGAAATCCATTCAAGCTGAAGCCACAGAGAAAGAGTTGAGCACGTGGAGAGAAAGTACGGGTAGAATGGATGCAAATGGTTGTTGGATTGAATTATCAGAGCATCAGAGATGGTTGTTACCCGATGCGTACGTGCTTGCAGTAGTTACAATGGCTCATGGAATGGCTCACATCAGCGCGAAAGGGATTTGCAAGTTGTTGGCTCCAGTATGGCAAAATTCAGGGATTCCCAAGTGTGCAGAGAATTTGGTCAAGAATTGCATGGTGTGTCTAAAACACAACCCTGGTAGGGGAACCCCAACTCCAGCTGGTCATTTTGCGCCTCCTACGTACCCGTTTGAGGTTTTGCAGCTAGATTTCATACACATGGAGAGGTGCAACAACTTAAAATACGTACTCGTTGTTGTTTGTGCCTTCTCAAGATGGGTAGAAGCATATCCCCTAAAGGACAATACTGCCTTATCCACAGCGAAAGCCCTTGTAAAAGAGTTCTTCCTTAGATTTGGAATGCCTAGAATGGTCTGGAGTGATAACGGAAGTGAATTTGTGGGTCGTGTGATGAAGAATGTATGTGAAGGGCTAGGCATTCGGCAGAAGTTCCACGCTGCAAATCACCCCAATCAGCTGGATTAGTAGAATGTTACAATGGCACGCTTAAGCTAAAATTGGACAAAATCCAAGCGAGCACAGGTCTTAAATGGCCTGACACTCTACCCTTAGCACTCCTATCCACCAGAATGACTGTGCATTTGCCCATACGAAATTGTCTTCGGCCGCCCGACCAACATATGGGGAGTGCCTAGACCCACCAAATTCAGCGAACTCGAACACCCTGTTTTGCTTGATTATCTGTACGAATTGACGGCTAAATTGCGTGTTTGGCATCAACAGGTACACGACACCCTGCCTCCGGTCTCTGAGACTCCAGGACACGCGATAAACCCTAGATCCTGGGTGCTGGTAAGAAACTTCCAGAGAACGAAGAACGACCAGCCCAGGTGGACCGGACCGCACCTCGTCCTTCTCTCCACAAGATTGGCAGTCCGAGTGGAGGGAAAGAAGTACTGGATCCACGTGGTCCATTGTAAAAGGATCCCCCTTCCTCTGCCATATGACCAGTGGGTCCAGGAGGGTGTCGGTGACTCAGAAACTGAAACTATACCCCGTTTTCTACCTTTTAGTGATGCACGCGTTAAAGGAACACTGACTGAACAAAAGAGCGACAACATTCTGCAACCAGTTGTATCACCGTCAAAGCAATTAGACACTACAGAACCTGAACTCTTGTTCCACGACCAAACAGTACCTGGAAAACAAAGATACAATTTGAGACCAAGACCTATGGACAAATAAAAAAATATTCTTTTTCCTTCCTATTTTTGAAAGTGCAGCTCTCCCATCTGAGAAACTTGCTTATTTTTGTTTTTCGAACCGCCATCCGGGTTCCACTGCTAGGGCCGCGATTGCCCAAAGTCTTCGGGGTGCAGCTGACGACTTTAGGTCGGCGGTTCTGGTTGGTCCGAGGGAGTTGCCCTGGACTGACAGAAGCATTCCTTAGCAGAATCAACCTACCGTCGCGGGCAGCACTTTAGAGAGGATGGAGTTTCCCGATGTGGAGAGACCTGCCCAGAAAACAAACTTTAAAACAAAGATCTGTAATACAATGACAAATAAAAGCTTCTTGATATTGTGCATTTTTATGTTATTCAGTGTGATTATATTTTTTATAAGTTATGCTTTATTCTCTTTTCAAGTGACATTTGCACGCACTGCATCGCCTATACCCCCTCCTACTGTTTCCTCTCACTCTTTTCAACCCCTTCCCGAACACGAATCCGCCAGGAGATTAGAATTTATTAATAACTCCTTTGTTCAGCTCTTGCACCAACACCAACTAGTGATGAACACAACTAACTGCTGGGTTTGTGGCCTTAAGCCTCACACTACGGACAAAGGTATCCCTTATCTAATCCTGCCTTTCAGCCATAATGGTTCTGTGTGGGCATATAGAACAATGTTCATATATGCACGAGAAGTCCAACCCCTACGTTCTGTGAAAGACAACCCCAAGACCAGCGCCCTAATTAAAGGAATAGTTGACATGATTAAGGATGAAATTTCTTATGAAGCTATCCCGGACGACGAGATATTTGCATATATAAATTGGAACGTGACCGGATATGAAGCTACTCTGAGTGAGAAGCAGCAAGCTAAGAGTTCTTCCCTGATTTGGATTGTACCCCATCAGGGCCACCTGTGTCTGCAAGGTACTGGCAAGAATCCCAGAGCTCAGTTAGGAAAGAGTGTCTGTACTGAAACGTATGTTTTTGGGTCTCAGACTTCCGTAGCGTTTTTAGCAGCTAAGGGTACTTATTTCATCTGTCATGATAGAGCCTATACATGGTTACCCCCTGACTTTTCGGGCTCATGTTTTGTTTCGTTCCTGTTGCCTCCCACCTACACAGCTGCGGCAGATTACCACAAGACAAGGGTAGTTAGAGATGTCTTGAGTAAAGAAGACACTGCAGGTCAAGAAATTGGGGACTTTGCAAAGGGTTTTCTGCCGTTCTGGGGACCCATGGTTAACAGCAAGAACATAAGGCAATTAACAAGGGTGGTTGAGTCCACCGTGATTGAAACTGCTGGTGCCCTTAGTAACTTGACTGCTGAGCTCCAGTCGGATCGGCTTATGACCATTCAGAACAGGGTCGGTTTAGATGTCATACTTGCAGACCGAGGTGGGGTATGTAGATTGATCCAATCGAGTTGCTGTGTTTTCATCCCAGATAACGCTCCAACAGTGTACCAGGCCATCTCCAAACTGCATAAGATTTCCGAATCTATTCATGTGGATAAAGGAGATTGGTCGGGAATGGGGTGGTTCTGGGAACTGATATCCGGCTCGGGAAGGAAAATTCTGATGGTCATTGGGATGGTTTTAGCCATTCTTTTCCTGTTCTGTCTGTGCGTGCAGTGTGCTCCTGCAATATGTAGCCTCTGTGTTACATCATGTGTAAGGAAACCTGTATCAAGAGACGAGCTAAGTACTAGAATGATGTTACAGCAACATCTCAATGACTTTAGGAATATAGACCTGGACTCAGATTAGCATGAGATTATGTAGAATTGCCTATGTAAGGGCAAAAGGAGGGTTTGTGGTTCTGAAAATGTCTGGACTCGTGTATTAATTTTGGACTCGAGAATTATACTTCGCCGTAACAGGACGAATCTAGTATCAAAAGACCGATAATGACAAGTATACAATGCACAAGCATTTTCGTCGTATTCGAGGGACGGTTTCACCTCAAAATCGTCATTTACGTCCCAAACACTTGGCTTCCATTTTGTGTACGGCAGCCATTTTAGTGAGTTGCCCTGTACATAGGCTTATAATCCAGCTGAAATCAAATCCCAAAGGACACGTACACCTTGATTGACTCTTCCCTGACCTGGGCAAGTTGGAACCATTGCCCCAGGCCGAACCTGTTTGGTCAGTTCCTCTCCCAGTGGCCGAACAAGATAGCATCAAGGCACAGCCTACCATAAAACCTTTTCATCGCACACACGCACCCTGACGAATCTTGCTCACACCTGTCCCTGCTCCTTTCTCTCACTTGCTTTATGATGGGGAGGTGACCATCTTTATTGAGGGTCCACCGATATCTGATGAGAATGCTGGGCCTTGCCTTGTAATTTATTATGGGATGGACAAACTGAACTATGGCCTTGTCATCATGACTCTGCTTTTCCTTTGTAATAGAAACATTTCTATGGTATAGTAAAATGTAAAGGATGTTTGCCTAAAGCACAATATTTCGTATAAAAAGAGAAGCCTGACTTTGTGAATGGCGACAGTCTCCTGAGAATATACTTCCCGTGTGTTGTACTTCTAGGTCGCTTGTTACCTTGGTTGCAGCCAATAAAATCGATCCTTGACTTCACCTAGAAGACTCTGAGTTTCTGTGGTCTGAATCAGGAAAGAACTCGAGGTCATTGGGTGTGTTCCCTGACACCGCTGGGTTACCGGTGTAGCACCGGTTCTGAAAAACCCGCGACCTCAACACCTGAATTCGGTATTTTAACACCCAATTGGATTGGGTGGTAAAATACCGAATTTGTAGGGCCTTTGAGACTCAGAAGAGTCCCACCTACATTTGGGATTTACTGAAACGGTAAAAATACCGATTCGATATTTTACAAAATCGGTAAATTTACCGATTTTGTAAAATTCTGCCCCTATATGCCATTTCTTAAATACCGGTCGGTAACGGCCTAAATCGGCCGTTACCGACCGGTATTTAGGCTAATACATCTGGCCCAAAGCTCATGTTTCATTATGTAATGGTGTGACATATCAGCCAGAGCTGCCAGCTCTGGCACTGGGAAAGCAGGTTCGTGCCGCCTTTGAAGCGGAAGGGGTCGCGAGGGTTCATTGTATTATTTATTTATGCGTGCTTGTGTAGCGCGGACTTTACCCGCTTCAGAAGAGGACAGAACTGCTATAAGAGAACATTGCATGTGAACTAAATACAAAGCTCATGTTTCCTTGTGTCAGAAGGCCTGGGTGGGGTTATAAGTCTGGTTGTGTTAATCTAGGAATCTGTCTGTGCTGCCTGACAAAGCGCTTAGAGACCCCAGGGTTATATTGCGCTATATAAATCAAATAAAATAAATAAATAAAATAAATAAATGGTGTGGCATATCGGCCAGAGCTGCCAGCTTTGGCGCTGGGAAAGCAGGTTCGAGCCGCCTTTGAAGCGGCAGGGGTGGCGAGGGTTCATTGTATTATTTATTTATGCGTGCTTGTGTAGCGCGGACTTTACCCGCTTCAGAAGAGGACAGAACTGCTATAAGAGAATATTGCATGTGAACTAAATACAAAGCTCATGTTTCCTTATGTAATGGTGTGGCATATCGGCCAGAGCTGCCAGCTCTGGCGCTGGGAAAGCAGGTTCGAGCCGCCTTTGAAGCGGCAGGGGTCGAGAGTGTTCATTTTATTATTTATTTATGCGTGCTTGTGGAGCGCGGACTTTACTCGCTTCAGAAGAGGAGTAAAGTCCACATTTGTAAAGCGCACAATCACCCGTAAGGGTCTCTAGGCGCTGGGGGGCCGTCGGGAAGATTAAGCGAGCTATTGCCCAGAGTCACATGGTGCTGGGCTGACCTGCCGCCGGAGCCGGGGATCGAACCGAGGTCCCCAGATTCCAGCGTCAGTCGCCCTGGCCGCGGCGCCACCTGCTATAAGGAAACATTGCATGTGAACTAAATACAAAGCTCATGTTTCATTATGTAATGGTGTGGCATATCGGCCAGAGCTGCCAGCTCTGGCGCTGGGAAAGCAGGTTCGTGCCGCCTTTGAAGCGGCAGGGGTCGCGAGGGTTCATTGTATTATTTATTTATGCGTGCTTGTGTAGCGCGGACTTTACCCGCTTCAGAAGAGGACAGAACTGCTATAAGAGAACATTGCATGTGAACTAAATACAAAGCTCATGTTTCCTTATGTAATGGTGTGGCATATCGGCCAGAGCTGCCAGCTCTGGCGCTGGGAAAGCAGGTTCGAGCCGCCTTTGAAGCGGCAGGGGTCACGAGGGTTCATTGTATTATTTAGTTATGCGTGCTTGTGTAGCGCGGACTTTACCCGCTTCAGAAGAGGACAGAACTGCTATAAGAGAACATTGCATGTGAACTAAATACAAAGCTCATGTTTCCTTATGTAATGGTGTGGCATATCGGCCAGAGCTGCCAGCTCTGGCGCTGGGAAAGCAGGTTCGAGCCGCCTTTGAAGCGGCAGGGGTCGCGAGGGTTCATTGTATTATTTATTTATGCGTGCTTGTGGAGCGCGGACTTTACCCGCTTCAGAAGAGGACAGAACTGCTATAAGAGAACATTGCATGTGAACTAAATACAAAGCTCATGTTTCCTTATGTAATGGTGTGGCATATTGGCCAGAGCTGCCAGCTCTGGCTCTGGGAAAGCAGGTTTGAGCCGCCTTTGAAGCGGCAGGGATCGCGAGGGTTCATTGTATTATTTATTTATGCGTGCTTGTGTAGCGCGGACTTTACCCGCTTCAGAAGAGGACAGAACTGCTATAAGAGAACATTGCATGTGAACTAAATACAAAGCTCATGTTTCCTTATGTAATGGTGTGGCATATGGGCCAGAGCTGCCAGCTCTGGCGCTGGGAAAGCAGGTTTGAGCCGCCTTTGAAGCGGCAGGGGTCACGAGGGTTCATTGTATTATTTATTTATGCGTGCTTGTGTAGTGCGGACTTTACCCGCTTCAGAAGAGGACAGAACTGCTATAAGAGAACATTGCATGTGAACTAAATACAAAGCTCATGTTTCCTTATGTAATGGTGTGGCATATCGGCCAGAGCTGCCAGCTCTGGCGCTGGGAAGGCAGGTTTGAGCCGCCTTTGAAGCGGCAGGGGTCACGAGGGTTCATTGTATTATTTATTTATGCGTGCTTGTGTAGCGCGGACTTTACCCGCTTCAGAAGAGGACAGAACTGCTATAAGAGAACATTGCATGTGAACTAAATACAAAGCTCATGTTTCCTTATGTAATGGTGTGGCATATCGGCCAGAGCTGCCAGCTCTGGCGCTGGGAAAGCAGGTTCGAGCCGCCTTTGAAGCGGCAGGGGTCGCGAGTGTTCATTGTATTATTTATTTATGCGTGCTTGTGTAGCGCGGACTTTACCCGCTTCAGAAGAGGACAGAACTGCTATAAGAGAACATTGCATGTGAACTAAATACAAAGCTCATGTTTCCTTATGTAATGGTGTGGCATATCGGCCAGAGCTGCCAGCTCTGGCGCTGGGAAAGCAGGTTCGAGCCGCCTTTGAAGCGGCAGGGGTCGCGAGTGTTCATTGTATTATTTATTTATGCGTGCTTGTGTAGCGCGGACTTTACCCGCTTCAGAAGAGGACAGAACTGCTATATGAGAACATTGCATGTGAACTAAATACAACGCTCATGTTTCATTATGTAATGGTGTGGCATATTGGCCAGAGCTGCCAGCAGGTTCGAGTCTGGTCGCCGGCTCCACATCCTGAGATGCATGAGGCAAAAGTGACAATCGTGCGTGAACAAAGTACAAGAGGTAGCAAACGGTGCATTGCAGGAGGAAACGTTACAGGTTTCATAAAGCGCACAAAGTACAAGTCGAGGTGTTACACTGCAACAAACGGAGGACAGATGGCGATGGCCACAGCTCGCGCTTGGGGCAGCCTTTGTAGTCACGCGGGCCACTCAAGCATTTGTCATCCGTGAGTAAAGGCGCATCATCCGCGGTCCCTCAGGAACAGGCCCCCGTTTCCTACCAACTATGCATTCACAATTGTCACTTTTACCTCATGTAACTTAACGTCTGCTTTTGTAATCTGTTCTCGTGTAATGTTCTCATCATGTATCAGTTCTGTTCCTATTGTGAAGCGCTCTGAAGCCTTCGGGGAAAGTCCGCGCTATATAAAAATGCATAAAGTGGAGTGGTGTGGCTCACTGGTTAGAGGCGGCAGACCCTGGAGCAGAAGACGGTCCGGGACCAGGGTTCGAACCCCGACGCGGCAGGGTCTTGGACCAGGGTCAACGGACTCGAAAATTCTCGCCTCGGTGCCTACTCGAACTAGGGATCACACTCGGCAACTCTGGGCATTAGCTTGCCTCATCTCCACAACGGCCCCTCACATACGTCGGGGATGCCTGGTTTCACCTTGGAGATACCCAGTAAGGACCATCTCACAGAGAAAGCCAGGACGGGTTCCCCAGCGGTCTACAGCGCAGAGATACTCCTTCGGGAGTCGATTCTAGCGCTTTAGAAACCCACAATCAATCAATCATAAATAAATAAATTAAAAATAAATAAATGCATTGTGCACTAGTGACGCTTAATGCAGGCACTATTTGTGCACTAGTGACGCTTAATGCAGGCACTATGTGTGCACTAGTGACGCCTAATGAAGGCACTATGTGTGCACTAGTGCCACTTAATGCAGGCACTATTTGTGCACTAGTGACGCTTCATGCAGGCACTATGTGTGCACTAGTGAGGCTTAATGCAGGCACTATGTGTGCACTAGTGACGCTTAATGCAGGCACTATTTGTGCACTAGTGACGCTTAATGCAGGCCCTATTTGTGCACTAGTGACGCTTAATGCAGGCACTATGTGTGCACTAGTGACGCTTAATGCAGGCACTATTTGTGCACTAGTGACGCTTAATGCAGGCACTATTTGTGCACCAGTGACGCTTAATGGAGGCACTATGTGTGCACTAGTGACGCTTAATGCAGGCACTATGTGTGCACCAGTGCCGCTTAATGCAGGCACTATTTGTGCACTAGTGACGCTTAATGCAGGCACTATGTGTGCACTAGTGACGCTTAATGCAGGCACTATTTGTGCACTAGTGACGCTTAATGCAGGCACTATGTGTGCACTAGTGACGCTTACTGCAGGCACTGTTTGTGCACTAGTGACGCTTAATGCAGGCTTTATGTGTGCACTAGTGACGCTTAATGCAGGCACTGTTTGTGCACTAATGACGCTTAATGCAGGCACTATTTGTGCACTAGTGACGCTTAATGCAGGCACTATGTGTGCACTAGTGACGCTTAATGCAGGCACTATGTGTGCACTAGTGACGCTTAATGCAGGCACTATGTGTGCACTAGTGACGCTTAATGCAAGCACTATGTGTGCACTAGTGACGCTTAATGCAGGCACTATGTGTGCACTAGTGACGCTTAATGCAGGCACTATTTGTGCACTAGTGACGCTTAATGCAGGCACTATGTGTGTACTAGTGGCGCTAAATGCAGGCACTATGTGTGCACTAGTGATGTTTAATGCAGGCACTATGTGTGCACTAGTGATGTTTAATGCAGGCACTACGTGTGCACTAGTGACGCTTAATGCAGGCACTACGTGTGCACTAGTGACGCTTAATGCAGGCACTATTTGTGCACTAGTGACGCTTAATGCAGGCACTATTTGTGCACTAGTGACGCTTAATGCAGGCACTATGTGTGCACTAGTGACGCTTAATGCAGGCACTATTTGTGCACTAGTGGCGCTTAATGCAGGCACTATGTGTGCGCTAGTGACGTTTAATGCAGGCACTATGTGGGCACTAGTGACGCTTAATGCAGGCACTATGTGTGCACTAGTGATGCTTAATGCAGGCACTGTTTGTGCACTAGTGACGCTTAATGCAGGCACTATGTGTGCACTAGTGCCGCTTAATGCAGGCACTATTTGTGCACTAGTGACGCTTAATGCAGGCACTGTTTGTGCACAAGTGACGCTTAATGCAGGCACTATGTGTGCACTAGTGCCGCTTAATGCAGGTACTATGTGTGCACTAGTGACGCTTAATGCAGGCACTATGTGTGCACTAGTGACGCTTAATGCAGGCACTATGTGTGCACTAGTGACGCTTAATTTTGGCCTTCAGATCCAGCGGAATGTCCATCTTCAAGAGAGTTTTCAGATACACTTCAATCCCTCAATTTTGTGTCACATGTTCATTCTCCCACTCACGTCAAAGGACATATCTTAGATCAGATTTGGTCCTTGAACTGTCCGGTAGACTCCCTATCCATCTTACCCTGCACCTGGTCTGACCATCATTTGATTTCGTTTACCCTTCCCATTAACCCTACCGTTAGGCCCCTGCTCCCAAAGAATGTTTGGGTCCGCTCATGGAGCCGAGTGGATCCGGAGAATTTATCCGCATTGTTAACTTCTTCCTACCCTACCCTACAAGGCCTATCCACTCTTTCTCAGGCCGCTGCTATTGAAAACTGGCTCTCCTCAGGCTGTGATTCCATTGCCCCGCTGAAGCGGGTGACATCAAAGCGGGAGAAGGATGCCAACTTGTGGTTTAACGAGGATCTTAAGACCATCAAACTAGCGGTACGCCGAGCCGAGCGTGCCTGGAGGAGGAATTATTGTCCCTTACTCAGATCTGAGTTTACCACTCTTCTGGCTCAATACAAGAAGGCCATTTTGGTGGCAAAAACGGCCTACTTCTCCTCTAAGATTGTTGCAGCTGAGAATCAACCGAGGGAAATTTTCTCGATTGTCCACAATTGGCATTCTCCGATAGGACATCTCTTAAGCCCTCCCCTTCCCAGGACCTTTGTCACTCTTTAAATAATTTCTTTATTGAGAAGATTGCTATTATCAAAGCCAACATTCCCTCACCTTCCCCGACTTTTGTTGACCCTCAGTGTCCTCCACCTAAGGGACAACTCGATGCCCTTCCCCTCCTGACTAAGGAATCCTTGACCTCGATAATTCCCCTTGTTAAATCTGGCTCCCCATTGGACGCTTGCCCCGCGCACATCCTTCACCACATTTATACAACTTGTCCAGATCCCCCTCTTCACTTCCTCAACAGTTCTCTTTCCCAGGGGGTTGTAGCCAACCCACTGAAAACAGCTGTTATTGTTCCCATCCTAAAGAAGCCCGGCGCAGACCCTTCGGTCCCCGACAATTTCGCCCCATCTCTCTCCTACCATTTTTGGCTAAGGTGCTCGAACGCCATGTTACCAAGTCTTTGAGCACGTTTGTGGAGGAGTATGGGGTTTTGGCTCCCCCCAGGCCGGCTTCCGGCCCGCACACTCTACGGAGTCCGTAGTACTCTCGGTCCTTGACAACCTCAGGGAGGGAATGGATACCAACCAGGCCCAGGCTTTGGTCCTCCTCGATCTCAGCCGCCTTTGACACGGTTGACCATACCATCTTACTTTCCTGTGTCGGGGCGGCGGGGATCGGGGGTACCGCCCTGGTATGGCTATCCTCCTTCCTGAGGGACCGCACCCAGGCTGTTTGCCTGGGTGATTTTTCTGCGGACTTCCGGAAAGTTCAGTGCGGGGTCCCCCAAGGTTCCTCCCTTTCACCTCTTTTGTTCAACCTCTATATTGCCCCCCTTATTTTTTCGTTGCAGCAAATGGAGGTCAGCGTATACAATTATGCGGATGACCTCCAACTTGTTTTCAATCTGTCTTCTTCCTCTGCTTCCATTTCAAACTTCCAGTCTATTATGATTTTTATCCGGGACTGGATGAACTACAACCACTTGAAACTTAACCCGGATAAGACCGAGCTGGTGTTGACGGGTGGTTGCTCCAGTCCCTGGTCTTCACTTTTTTGGCCCCCTTCCTTAGGTTCTCCCCCGGTTCCTTCTACCTCAGTTAAAACTTTAGGTATCAAACTTAATTCTCAGCTCGCTCTTCACTCCCAGGTTAGTTCTGTGGTGTCCTCTTCTTTTCTGTCACTACGCACCATCCGCAAGGTACCCCGCTTTTTTTCCTTTGATGCCTTGAAATTGATCATCCTGGCGATGGTTATTTCCCGCCTGGATTATGGCAACGCCCTATATGCAGGTATTCCTGCATATTGTTTAAGGCGCTTGCAGCTGATCCAGAACCAGGCGGCACGGTTGGTGTTTAATCTTCCAAAATCCCACCACGTAACACCCCTTCTCAAATCCTTACACTGGCTCCCTGTCCGTGAACGCGTCCAGTTTAAGCTTGCTTCTATCACCTTTCAAGCATGACTGGGCGCGGCCCCGGCCTTTATCACATCTGAGATCGTTCCCTATGTTCCAACTAGGGAACTACGCTCATCCACCCAATCCCTGTTGTCAGTCTCCCGTTTCCGGAGGAAGAAATGGGGAGGATAGAAGTTCGCGACCCTTGCCCCAGTCCTGTGGAATTCCCTGCCTTTAGAGCTTAGATCTCTAACTCTTTACCCTCAATTCCGGAAAAAACTCAAAGCCCATTTATTTGCTAAATCTTTTAACTAGATCACTTGCTGTTTTTGTTTTCCTTTTTTCTTATCTTCTGTTACTCCTCCTCTGGGGATCTGCCTGTTGCAGCGCCATGAAACCGCTGGTGCAAGTGCGCTATACAAATATTTTAAAACTCAAACTCAAACTCAAACTATGTGTGCAATAGTGACGCTTAATGCAGGCACTATGTGTGCACTAGTGACGCTTAATGCAGGCACTATGTGTGCACTAGTGGCGCTTAATGCAGGCACTATGTGTGCACTAGTGACGTTTAATGCAGGCACTATGTGTGCACTAGTGACTCTTAATGCAGGCACTATGTGTGCACTAGTGACGCTTAATGCAGGCACTATTTGTGCACTAGTGACGCTTAATGCAGGCACTATTTGTGCACTAGTGGCGCTAGTGATGCTTAATGCAGGCACTATGTGTGCACTAGTGACGCTTAATGCAGGCACTATGTGTGCACTAGTGACGCTTAATGCAGGCACTATTTGTGCACTAGTGATGCTTAATGCAGGCACTATTTGTGCACTAGTGACGCTTAATGCAGGCACTATGTGTGCACTAGTGACGCTTATTGCAGGCACTATGTGTGCACTAGTGACGCTTAATGCAGGCACTATTTGTGCACTAGTGGCGCTTAATGCAGGCACTATGTGTGCACTAGTGATGCTTAATGCAGGCACTATGTGGGCACTAGTGACGCTTAATGCAGGCACTATGTGTGCACTAGTGACGCTTAATGCAGGCACTGTTTGTGCACTAGTGACGCTTAATGCAGGCACTATGTGTGCACTAGTGCCGCTTAATGCAGGCACTATTTGTGCACTAGTGACGCTTAATGCAGGCACTGTTTGTGCACTAGTGACGCTTAATGCAGGCACTATGTGTGCACTAGTGCCGCTTAATGCGGGCATTATGTGTGCACTAGTGACGCTTCATGCAGGCACTGTTTGTGCACTAGTGATGCTTAATGCAGGCACTATTTGTGCACTAGTGACGCTTAATGCAGGCACTGTTTGTGCACTAGTGACGCTTAATGCAGGCATTAGTGCATGCATGCAGTGGAGTAGTGTGGCTCACTGGTTAGAGGCGGCAGGCCTGATAGCAGAAGTCAGCCTGGGACCAGGGTTCAATTCCCGACGCGGCAGGGTCGTGGACCTTGGTCAGCGGACTCGATAATTCTCGCTTCGGTGCTTACTCTAATCAGGGGTTCCACTCGGCAACTCTGGGCATTAGCTTGCCTAATCTCCACAACGGCCCACCAATTCCGGGGATGCCTGGCTCCACCTTGGGGACTCCCAGCAAGGGACCATCCCACAGGGAAAGCCAGGACGGGTTCCCCAGAGTTATACAGCGCCGGGACGCCCCGTTGCTGGGGCAGCTGTGCGCTTTACAAGTATACTACATTTACATTTACATTTATGTGCGCACTAGTGACGCTTCATGCAGGCACTGTTTGTGCACTACTGCCGCTTAATGCAGGCACTATTTGTGCACTAGTGACGCTTAACGCAGGCACTGTTTGTGCACTAGTGACGCTTAATGCAGGCACTATGTGTGCACTAGTGCCGCTTAATGCAGGCATTATGTGTGCACTAGTGACGCTTCATGCAGGCACTGTTTGTGCACTAGTGACGCTTAATGCAGGTACTATGTGTGCACTAGTGACGCTTAATGCAGGAATTATGTGTGCACTAGTGACGCTTAATGCAGGCACTATGTGTGCACTAGTGCCGCTTAATCCAGGCATTATGTGTGCACTAGTGACGCTTCATGCAGGCACTGTTTGTGCACTAGTGACGCTTAATGCAGGTACTATGTGTGCACTAGTGACGCTTAATGCAGGAATTATGTGTGCACTAGTGACGCTTAATGCAGGCACTATTTGTGCACTAGTGACACTTAATCCAGGCACTGTTTGTGCACTAGTGACGCTTCATGCAGGCACTATTTCGAGGCGGACCCAACTCCTTGCCTGCGCTCCTATTGTTGCCCTTCCGGGCCTCAAGACGCTGCACCCGGTGCCCCGCCCCCGCAGGGGGGCGTGGGGGGTTAATGCCGCTGGGCGAGCAGGGATAATAAGGACAGCTGGGTGATCTAAGCTCCGATCCCACGCGACCTTAAGCCAGCAGCAGCTGGAGCCACGGGCTCGTGTTCTGCCCGGGATGCTAAAAGGTGGCTCAAGTGGCCCCCGGCCCCCAAAGCGCAGTCCGGCCGAGTCACTTTGGAAGCGCTTGAGACATTCCGAGAGTTAGTTCCCATCATTGTGACTGTGAGTGTCCCGCTCCGTTTCTACTTCTTCTTCATTGTGTGCTCTAACCCGATGGGGCATAAATGCGCCTTGTCGTCCGTCGTCGAGGCGCTGCAATGCAGGCGCGCGCGGTGCAAACTCTCATGCTGTTAAATGGCGCCAGAGCCTTTGCTCGTCCATTCCAGCGTGTACCTGCCAGCTACGCTCGGTCATCCCTGCATCGCTGCAGACCTGACATTGGTCCTCTACACTCCTGCTCGTCGTCTACAAGGGAGAGTAGATTCCTCTATTTATTGTTATTATGGACTCTTGCCTACCCCTCATGTAACCTTTGTTTTCGCTGCTGTTCTAATTCTGGCTAGCGATTTACATATATATACCTTGCTTATCTCCAAGGAGTGTCATCAACGTACCCTCATGTCTACTGTGCGCGCCTTTACGTATTGTCACTACGTGTCTTTATCTACACCTAACACAGCTCACGTCATGGATTCTATGAAGCCCTCCTATGCCTTCAGCTCAAGCCAGGATGTGACCTTCAAGCTAGAGGGTCGACCTCGAAGGGGTCGACCAAGGGGCACAACAGACAGTCCTCAACATCAATTATCCGTCCGGTGGGGGTGACTGGAGGGTGTTTTGGGACTGCCCCCGTCTGACCACTCCCCCTGGATGACGCACTTTTAACGTCACTGGCAATGGCGGGGCGACCACAAAATTCCTGAATGCCAGACTCCGGCAGGCGAGTTATTTTCACCCCCAGAGGTGCTGTGTGAGGTGAGCGCGCCGTGTGATCTGCTGCAGGTGAGTTGTGGTGCTGTGTGAGCTGAGCGCGCCGTGTGATCTGCTGCAGGTGAGTTGTGGTGCTGTGTGAGGTGAGCGCGCCGTGTGATCTGCTGCAGGTGAGTTGTGGTGCTGTGTGAGCTGAGCGCGCCGTGTGATCTGCTGCAGGTGAGTTGTGGTGCTGTGTGAGGTGAGCGCGCCGTGTGATCTGCTGCAGGTGAGTTGTGGTGCTGTGTGAGCTGAGCGCGCCGTGTGATCTGCTGCAGGTGAGTTGTGGTGCTGTGTGAGGTGAGCCGTGTGATCTGCTGCAAGTGAGTTGTGGTGCTGTGTGAGGTGAGCCGTGTGATCTGCTGCAGGTGAGTTGTGGTGCTGTGTGAGGTGAGCGCCGTGTGATCTGCTGCAGGTGAGTTGTGGTGCTGTGTGAGGTGAGCGCGCCGTGTGATCTGCTGCAGGTGAGTTGTGGTGCTGTGTGAGGTGAGCGCGCCGTGTGATCTGCTGCAGGTGAGTTGTGGTGCTGTGTGAGGTGAGCGCGCCGTGTGATCTGCTGCAGGTGAGTTGTGTGAGGTGAGCGCGCCGTGTGATCTGCTGCAGGTGAGTTGTGGTGCTGTGTGAGGTGAGCGCGCCGTGTGATCTGCTGCAGGTGAGTTGTGTGAGGTGAGCGCGCCGTGTGATCTGCTGCAGGTGAGTTGTGGTGCTGTGTGAGGCGAGAGCGCCGTGTGATCTGCTGCAGGTGAGTTGTGGTGCTGTGTGAGGTGAGCGCGCCGTGTGATCTGCTGCAGGTGAGTTGTGGTGCTGTGTGAGGTGAGCGCACCGTGTGATCTGCTGCAGGTGAGTTGTGGTGCTGTGTGAGGTGAGCGCGCCGTGTGATCTGCTGCAGGTGAGTTGTGGTGCTGTGTGAGGTGAGCCGTGTGATCTGCTGCAGGTGAGTTGTGGTGCTGTGTGAGGTGAGCGCGCCGTGTGATCTGCTGCAGGTGAGCGCGCCGTGTGATCTGCTGCAGGTGAGTTGTGGTGCTGTGTGAGGTGAGTGCGCCGTGTGATCTGCTGCAGGTGAGCGCGCCGTGTGATCTGCTGCAGGTGAGTTGTGGTGCTGTGTGAGGTGAGCGCTCCGTGGGATCTGCTGCAGGTGAGTTGTGTGAGGTGAGCGCGCCGTGTGATCTGCTGCAGGTGAGTTGTGGGGGGGGCAGACACAGAGAGGTGAGTTCTTTTCACCCGGAAGTGCTGTGCTTGTACTTGATGCAGTTTGCAGCAGCGTGTTCCAGCCTAAGTGTAATGTTTTTAGTAATATCCCCGGCGCTGGGTCCATAGAGACTGTTCTAATTGTATTTAAAGAGACCGTCTGCACTGGAGCGAGACTTGCTTTGTGTTTAACCCTCCTGTCCTGGCCTTGCCTCTGATCCGGTGCTTGTAGCGCCTAGAGCCCTCTGAGTTCAGTCCAAGTGTCTCATTAAACAGAGTGTGTGTGTGTGTGTGTGGGGGGGGGGGGTGCCACGACAGGTCCATCCTTTTGTCATTGTATAAAACCAGCTCCCCGACTTGTGTTTGGTGTAAACTCCTCCGCCCGGTGTGTTTCACTCCAAGAGTTGAATGTGAGTCCGGTGTCCCATGCTGACACCGGGGGAGGGGCAGACGATAAACAAGCCTTGGCTGCGGCACGCCTGCTGCCTGAATACTGGGGAGGGGCAGACGATAAACAAGCCTTGGCTGCGGCACGCCTGCTGCTTGAATACGGGGGAGGGGCAGACGATAAACAAGCCTTGGCTGCGGCACGCCTGCTCTCTGAATACGGGGGAGGGGCAGACGATAAACAAGCCTTGGCTGCGGCACGCCTGCTCTCTGAATACGGGGGAGGGGCAGACGATAAACAAGCCTTGGCTGCGGCACGCCTGCTGCCTGAATACGGGGGAGGGGCAGACGATAAACAAGCCTTGGCTGCGGCACGCCTGCTCTCTGAATACGGGGGAGGGGCAGACGATAAACAAGCCTTGGCTGCGGCACGCCTGCTGCCTGAATACGGGGGAGGGGCAGACGATAAACGAGCCTTGGCTGCTGCACGCCTGCTGCCTGGATACGTGTCAATGTGCACAGTGTGTGTTCACCTGCAGAACTGAGAGCGAGTATCGATGACTTTATTCTTCCTGAGAGACATTGTGAAGAAGCTACCAGCTAAGCCGTGACGTGTGTGAATTAAGCAAATAGTTATAAACACATTTGCACAAGGTACAGTCTGGGGATTACTTAAATCTACATTTTAAAAGCACTTTTTGTATCTGAAGGTTTTGATTAACGGAATGTTGATTAACCAGGAAATCGCTCCAGAATTATGCGGAACGGTCATTGCGATGAAAGCCCCACGAGTCCCTGTGAAATGTTTATTTTTAAATACCACTGTTGTGCAATAACATCATCCAAGCTCGAAGTGTGTATGTGAACTTGTACTATATATTTTCTATAGCAGTGAACATGGGTGTTTCTATACCGTTATTTGGAGCAGCTGTGCTTGTTGATGTGGTCGCACCTTACAGGAGTACAGAGGGCACGTCCCATATTACCACAGTCCAGGGCCCAGTTTACTGCCTGTGCCGAGAGGCTCAGTCGGCTGCATTCGCTGCATGCACCAGACGGATGGGACGCTGCGCCACCGCCTAATCCTTCACCCTGATGTATTCAACCTCACTGGTGAGCGAGAGGCCCTGGACCCACGCGAGCCACCCCCCCCCCCCCCCTTCCTCCCTTCTTGGCACTTGCATCACTCCTATCACCCGGCACCATGACGGGGAGTTCCTTAGCCACTCCCCCTAAACGCAACCGGGTATTTTTGAACCATACTATGGCGGCCTTTCGCAGTGGCTTTGTGGTAAATAAATAATTAATTACCGGTACTATTTTTGAATACATTGAATAAAACAGATAGCTCAATAAATAAGAGACAGGATTCGAGGTATCGGAGTCTAACAGGCTTTAATCAGGCATAAGGGGAGGGACTGGAACGGGATAGCCTGTACGGAAATAGACTGATGGCAGCTGCCGGGGAATGGGTAAGGGGGTAAGGGAGGAAGGGTAGCTTTCAATAACAGTACACAGTATATATACTAAAACAATTACATTACATTCAATACAGTAGGCGTAGCAGTAGGCGTAACTCGTAGCAGTCGCGAAAGATAAGGACAAAATGATGTAACAAGAAGGCGTGTACAGGGCGTATACATAGACATGTGATGTAAACGTCACAGAAGTGTCATGAATGGGGCGGAAACATGGAGGGGGCTACCTGAGCAGCTGGGACCTTTAACCTAGTGGTGCGCGCAAACGGGCAATGACGTGTGACTAGGGAGAACTGGGGGCTATGACTTCTACACTAGAAGAGGAGACTAAAGTCTGCGGTGTCAGGACGACATGTACCTATATCATATCTGGTATCTGGTGTTTGGAGTACATGTTGATAGAAACTAAAAGTTATCAGGGCAAAGGCTACTTGACACTAAGACTGGTGCATGCATAATTTTACATGTATTGCGTGTGCGAGGAATATTCTATGAATATTAATACAGTATTTCTCTTACATGGAGACAGAAAGGCTAGACCATAGCTGGAACTATTGATGCGATTCAGTAGCTTAGGAATGCAGAGAAGGAGGGCTGGACTGATAACTAGAAGCATAACATACCCTTGGCAGACAGGCAGGCAGAGCCAGGCCGGGCCGGGCACTGCGCGGCAGGAAGTAAGTGAAGGGTCAGGGATGCAGGTGGGGGCTGTATCGCTCCTCGGAGTGGGTTCAGGAGACTGGAGCTTGAATCTGGTGTCCGGGCCCTTTTGAGGCCTAGGAACGGGGACAATGCGGTGAATTAACGTGCACACTGTGAAACATGGCAACATAGGCCTAATACTCGTTGCTTTCACGAGAACTGGAAACTAGCATACTAGAGTTGGACACAACTATGATTGCGTCTTTAATTGATCATAGGGGGATATATGCATATCGATCATGCACATATAACATAGAGTGGGGAACACGTAGGCACATATAACATGGCAAAATTTACTTTTCCACATTCCCTCCTTGTGCCCTACGTTTCCATCAGGAAACATCAATATTCATGATACCATCTATCTGTTCGTATAGCATCATTTGCTCGTCTCGAATTGTCTTGGAACGGGATTTAGGACTAGGAATACAAGAGGTAGCGCACCAGCCGCAAATCGCAGGGCCACATTGTAAACAGAGGCAGCAACTGAATATGATCATTACTGCTTTACCTAGGAATGACAATACTTTCCATCCCCAGGCAGATATTATACTCCAGAGCCAACCGGACCATGTCCAGGTGCCTGGACTCTGGTGTAACTGATGGGCAATTTTATGAAGTCTGGTTATAGCTGAATAAACAGACGGTGCGTTATTAGGAATGAAAATGCAGCAACTAGATCCGATGACTCTACAAGCCCCTTCTCTATAGGCCAGTATGACGTCAAGGACGAGACGATTTTGGAGCACAACAAAACGCATAGCAGATTGCTCTTCGGTTAAGTTACCTAGAGCGGAAGTAGTCTCATTCACTACTGCTTCAAGGGTTCTTGTTAACCTACGTATTAACTTACTATTCTGGACAGGACCTATAAAGAAAAAGAAACCTTTATTGAAGTCTTGATATTGTTCTAGAGCAGTTTCAGTTTGATCGACACTTGGGGACTCGGTCTCCCTTTTATGTCTAACGTGTACTAGATGTGTGTTTCTGTGATAATCAGATGGGGCTAGAAAAACTGGTGGCAGTAGGAAGGCAATATAACATGTTCCATCCCAATCGAGGGGCAGACGAACATATGCGGTCTGACCACAAACAAAATAAGAATGACGTGAGGCTTTGAAAATAGATTTCCCACTGTCACTATACTCGACAATAGTAGTACAATCACTATGTCCCACATGTGCGGAACCATTCTTTCTGACACATAATTCGCCTTTGACTGGTAGTACTGAAATAGCGGGCAAATCTGGAGTAGTATCGGACTGAACATTCAGGACCATGAAATTCGAGGAATAATTACCTAAATCATATACTTCATTTTCTAGATCTAACCCGATTCTATGGGAAAGACCTTGCTTGTCTGGGAAACATGTTCGATTCAGAAGGGACATATCAGTGGAGGATGACGTTAACGTGGACCATGCTCCACACGAACCATTATATGAAAACGGATAGGGAAAGAGTGGCAGAACTCCCTTCGGTGTCTGGAAAGGGGGGAGTCGACCACACACCCAACAATTAGTGGCATTGCTGGTCTGGTGTGAATAATGCAACATTCGGATGAATGTGTTGTTACGCATAGCAAGACGATAGGATAGTTCGTGAGGAGGCAGATCACTAAATGTGTGCTCTACTGTAACATTAGAAAACATATGTACATGTGAAACTGGAAAACATGAATGTAAAGCATAACTTATGCATGTAACCATAAGACTCAAAAATAACAAAAAGAATAGAACGATAATACATCTTTTAGAGTTTTGACTAACTCTCTCACTGTGTGGGTCTATCTCATACATGTCAGGAACCTGTCTAACCGTTTCACCCGAGAGGGACTTAGACAATTAAACTGGCTGACTTATTTTACTAGACCTCAACTTGGCTTTATACTCCTGCTGCGGAGTTTTCTCTAACAGGGGAAGTTTGAATTCAGAGTCTGTGTTTGGGCAGTCCTTAAGAATAGGGCAGTCTTTAATAAATGTCTTTTGTCGCAATCCATGGAATTTCTTGATATGACTGGTATGCACCCAGCCTTTGCGGCCCTCTAGCTTGACGGCAGTCCTTGTTGTCAATAACACCAGCTGGGGCTCCTTCCAACGGGGCTCCAACGGACTTGAACGATCAAAATTTCGCACCAGGACAAATTCTCCCGGAACGACTTCATGCGGTTTCACCTCAGTGTTGTCTGGAAATGCAGCGGCAACCTGTGAACGACAAGAGTGTAGGGCAGACATCAAGGAAGCTAGGTAATCTGTCAGCATATTACTGGAAACGTCTGGGGCATAGGTGTACCCCACATGTTTGGAGGGCGGCCGAATACGACCTCATACGGGGACAGACCTGATCTGGAATGTGCAACCATTCTCATGTAGAAAAGAGCGACTGGCAGAGCTACTAACCAATCTACACCTTTCTCTGTACATACTTTAGCAATGCGGATTTTCAAAGTCTGGTTATGTCTCTCTACGAGACCGGCTGCTTCAGGATGGCGTACACAATGGAACTTCCACTGGTACCCTAACAGAAGGGATACTTGTTTCATGAGCTCGGATGAAAATGGCTGGCCGTTATCTGAATACACGACCCTTGGTAATCCATAGCGGGGAAAATACTCACGAACCAACTGTCTGGCAGTGGTCGCGGCAGTGTAATCTGGAACTGGATATGCTTCTGTCCACCTGGACAAAGCGCATACGACTACGAGAACATACTTGAAAGCTCGACATCGCTCCATCTGAATATAATCCATCTGGAGGACTTCAAAAGGGTGGTCAGGAGGTTGGAATCCACCTTGTTCCACCGGGACACTTTTACCTGGATTGAACTGACAACATATCATACAGATACGTACTTTCTGCTTGGCTGCTGCTCGTAAATGCTTGTTGAACCAAAGGTTCTGAATACTGTCTAACATAGCTTTTTCTCCTAGATGTGCTGGGCTATGTGCGGTATTAATAATGACTTGAACCATAGAGTCGGGGAGAAACCATGTGGCTTTTCCCTTCGTCAACCATCCTTGATCTGTCTGGACCCCTCCTTGTTCGGACCATTTCTTGATTTCTTCGGGAGTAGCATGTGACTGTATGTCTATGACATCTTGTGTAGGGTCCTTAACTGTCATACAAGTAGTCTGATCTGGAATGAGTGTCTGTGTCGTGTTAACTGGAATGTCTGGAGTTTGAGCTGTGAGCTTGGCTGTTCGATCTGCTAGATCGTTACCTTGAGAAATAATGTCAGTGACTTTCGTATGTGCCTTGCACTTCATGATAGCAATAGCTGTCGGTAAATGTATTGCATCTAACAGAGCTTGAATGAGGAGACCATGCTGGATCTTGGTTCCATGAGAAGTCATAAAACCTCTCTCCTGCCAGAGCACTCCAAAGTCGTGTACGACTCCGAATGCATAACGTGAATCTGTGTATATGTTTACTTTCAGGTTCTTGGCATGTATACAGGCTTGGGTCAGAGCGACTAGCTCTGCTGCTTGAGCAGACAGGGTGTCAATACGATGTGTTTCTATAACTTCGGTGTCAGTAGTCACTGCATACGCGGCTACTAGTTCTCCTGTACTTGTTCTCATACATGAACCATCCACATAAAGTGTCAGGTCGGGATCAGGTAATGCAATATCCGTCAAGTCTTGTCTTGGCTTTGTCATAGTGTTAACGACTTCCACACAGTCATGTGTGGCAGGATTTGAAGTAACTGACGGTAACAGTGTAGCGGGATTTAAAACGTTGCAGCATCTGATTTCTATGTGTGGCTGAAACAGTGTCAGTTCATAACCTGTTAAACGTGCAATCGTCAAGTGCTGAGTCTGGGTTCGGTTTAAAAGAACTTCCACGGAGTGTGGAACTTGTACTGTCAGGGAATGTCCTAACACTATGGAATCACTTTGTCTGATGGCTAGAGCTGTGGCTGCGACTGACTTGAGGCACGCAGGCAGAGCCTGGGCCACTGGATCTAATGTGCTCGAAAAATAAGCACAGGGCTTGTATTGTCCTGCTTGATCTTGTGTGAGAACAGATAATGCAGTACCATCACGTTCAGTAACAAAAAGTGTTAAAGGCTTACTGTAGTTTGGTGTTGCTAGAACAGGTGCTTGGCATAAGGCTTTCTTTAGCTCATTAAAAACAAGTGTATGTTCCTGGGTCCAAGGGAGGACAGTCGATACGGCTGCCTCCTGTGTCGTTAACTGTATCAGTGGCTTGGCTAGAAACGCATACTGAGGAATCCATTGTCTGCAGTAAGAAGTGAGGCCGATAAAAGCTCGTACCTCCTTCTGTGTCTTGGGCTGTGGAAGATGTGCTATTAACTGGATACGGTCAGGTGTCAACTGCCTACCCCTCTTGGACAGTAAGTGTCCTAAGTAGACCACTTGCTGGACACAGAATTGTAATTTGGAAGGGGACACCTTGTGCCCCATCTCTGCCAGAAAATACAGAACTGTAAGTGACGCCCGCTCGCAATCACGTTCAGAACGGGCTGTGATCAGTAGATCATCGACATACTGGAGCAGGGCAGTGTCAGTTGGCATGTGAATATTATCTAGTTGTCTCTTAAGTGCTTGACTGTAAATACTAGGGCTTTCTGTAAAACCTTGAGGAGCTCGTGTGAATTTATAGCTTCTTCCATTTAAACAGAAACCGAAAAGGAACTGGCTGTCTGGATGAATGGGGACACTGAAGAATGCGTTCTTGAGATCGATAACTGTGAAGAACGTAGCTTCAGAATCAATGGCTGTCAAGAGGTATGAAATATCTGGGACTACTGGGTACTGTGGTATGATACATTTATTAAGTTCTCGAAGGTCAATCACTAATCGATATACTGGAGGTGCATGTGGATCAGTACGTTTCAGGACTGGAATGATAGGAGAATTACATACATTGGAGTCAGTTTCTACAACCACTCCTTGGGCAATAAGTTCGTCAATAATTTTGGATAAGGCTGCTACAGCCTCAGGTGGCAATTTGTACTGTCTGATTCGTGGTAATACTACACCTTGCTTCAGAGTCACACGATGGGGTGTGATATGCATACAACCAACATCAGTTGGACCTTGCGCCCATAAATGCTGTGGTACATTCAATAATCTTGGATCAAAATCACGTAATACATAATGACCTTTAAAATCTCTGAGGAACAGGCGGACCCCTTCTGGGGAACAACAAATGACTGCTCCTAATTCCTTCAATGTCTTAATGCCTAACAAATTTTCTGGACAAGATTTCGTGAGTAACAAATCAGTAGTTCGGGACAATGGACCGACTTCTAGAGTAACTGGTTTCGATATTTCATTAACAATAGGCTTTCCTGAAAATCCAAGGGAAACATTTCTAGAGCCTGAGAGCGGAGCCCCTGGAACCTCGTCATGACTGATGGTAGTCCTACTTGCCCCTGTATCAATCAGAAACTTTCTGTCTTTCCCTAATACTTGACTGTGTACATAGGGACCCTCTTGATCTACAGGTATCTCGATGAGAGGCAAGCCTACCTCCCTCTCTAGGCTGTTTCATGAATACGGCTGATAATCTGGATACTCTGTCTGTGCATACTGGTACATCTGTTGTGTAACATGCTGTGTTGCAGCGATAGGCTGCGGTGCTGTAACTGTCTGTTGTGCATTCTGTGGTGGCTGAGAAGTCTGTGAAACTTGTTCTTGTCTAGGCGGACGTGGTCTCTCTTTAGTTTTACCAGTAGCTATGTTGTGTTTCAGAACTGCACACTCGTTTATAAAATGACCTGGCTGTTTACAGTAATTGCAGGTCCCTTTAACGGGAGCTGTAGGATGACTGGCTTGATTCGGACCCCTCTTCTGACGGTCTTGTGGAACAGATTGTGCAACTAATACTTTCATTTTCGTGTCTTTCATACGTCTCCTTTCGTGTTCTTGCTCTTCCCTGATTCTGTTCTGGTGATACTGGAGCATTTGTAACATCTGTGACGGAGTATTAGCTTGCCAGGTACTTTCGACTTTCAATACTCGATTTTTAACTTGTGGACTTGAATTCTCGACTAGTTTGGTAACAAAAAGATGAGGGTATGATTCACTACTTGTTTTCAGACCACTATTAATAATAAAACATTTTTCAAATCTAGAATAGAAATCACTAGTGTCTTTGTCTTGTTTCTGTTTACAAGCTGAAATGGCATCCCAATCTTCCTTTTTTGTGGCTAGTAATCTTGGCAAAACTTGTATCAATAACTCGGGCAATTCTTTAGCTTTCCCCCCAAGACTGGTACCTGGTACTCGTGTATTATCTTCAGCTTCTAGAGCTGTCCAATCTATCTTTTTCTCTCCCACCTCCCATTCTTTTTCCTTGAGTTTTTCATATATGCCCGCGGGCAACAGGACCTTTAACATTTTAATGATATCAGGATACGTGTATTCTCCCATACGGAGCATGTCTTTTAATTCACGATGGAACCCTGCTGGATCTTTATCGTGACAGGGAATTAACTTCTTCATCTCTAAGAGTTCCATCTTAGTGATGGGGGTGTAAACAAATACTCGTTCTAGATCACCACCCGTTGTCCTAACTGGGTGTACTTCCCGTAACGGATTCTGTCTATCTATGTAAAATGGCTTACTTTCTGGGGGTGAGACGTGAAGAAAATGTGGATTCAGAAACGTTCGGTATTTGTGGCGCTGCTCTAGAATGACACTAATTAAATCGGTACCTAGACCTCTCCATCTATACTGGAGTAACTCGTTCAATACATCATGTAGTGGACCTGGGTCAGAATGCTGTTCCTCATACAGTGTAATGAGGTGCTGGATCATATACATACCCACCAGACGCTGCTCGGCTGGGGGCAGTTTCAGAAACATTTGTGCCACGATTTCATCTGGAAAAGTGGTAGAATCAGTAGTCCATCGGACTGCTGATCGGGCTAGTTCTTGTTCATGCATTGTACTAAGCTCACTATAGCCTATTCGTGATTTCAGAATATGATCGGTAGCCTGGAATACTTGCTCAAGAGAACACTGTTCTGGTGTTGGAGGAGGAAAAACTTTCTTGTGATCTAGGCGTGAATGTCGGTCGGAAAGTCTAGTTCTACCTACATACGCTATTCTGGAGGGATTCTCGTCGTCTACCTCTTCAGTAGAAGAGTTGTCTTCTTTCTCGGTTACTTGTGTTGCTTCTCGTTTCTCGTGTAACTTTATTATTTCCCTACGAATTTTCTTGTACATACTTTCTATACAATTTTGTGTCTTGTGTCTTCCCTCGGCTATATGGTCACTCCACCTGGTCAGGACTTTCATTTCTTCTTGATCTTTTTCCGGACAATCTTGTTCTCTTATTAAACAGTTAATAAAAAACTTTAAAAGCATGAGCTGAGTCTCGACTTTTCTTTGAGCCATGGCTTCGCGAATGCTTTCTGGATTCACTCCTGTACGGATAAAACGATATATGCTGTCTAGATGTTCTCTCATATCGGGCAGGGTGTCCAGATAGTCGGTCACCCGTCTTAAACGTAATGAATATATGACCATGGTACCATCGCCTGGAACTGGATCATAACGACATTCGGTAAGTGCTCGCTTGATATCTGTGAATGTAGTCACTTTTGGCATACGCTGTAACGCTAGTTCATGTAGCGTCATACGTCTGTGTTGAGGCGGGGTACCAGGAGAATCTCCCCCCGCGGCTCCTAAACTAGAATCGTCGGTGGGTACTGTACGTGCTGGTAGAGTGACTGATGTAGCGGGTACATGTACTGTCGGCTGGGCCGGGGGTGCTATAACGGGAACTGTACCCACGGCCCCGGTGGCTGGAGGAACAGGAATTACATTATTTACAGGAGCAGGCGGAACAGGATTTGCATATTCTGGGACTGTATCGTCCAAATAGGACGAGAGAAAAATATCAGCTGTGGTCGGTTTATGACGTAGCCTAATCGGGACCAATGGTGGCGGAAAATTACATGGTGCCTCCGGGGTTGCTTTTGGCAAGCCCTCGGCAAGAAGAGGATACATACCCTTAATAAGGGCATTTCTCTGTCTGTCTGACTGTTCTGCTTTAACTCGTTCACCTACTTCGATTAATTCCCTTTCTTGGGCTCTTTCTGAGGATTCTCTACTTAATTCTGTTTTTCTGATTTCTTTTTCGGTTCTTTTATGAGATTCTTTACGCCATAACTCGATGGCATCTTTCTGGGACTGTCTGGCTTTCTTTTTCCATAATGCTTCTTCTACTCGCATGATGCACTCGGCATCCCATGTACCTGATACAGGCCATCTATATTTCTCTTCCAGACCTTTGGTATAATCGACCCATAAATCTAAATACAATATGGTACTTAGGCCATGCTTATGATACATAAAATGTCCTGGACTGTCCCTAGGCGGGACAGGAACTGCTTCCTCGAGTAACCCTTTTCGGGTCTTTAACTGACGTAACTTGGAGAACAGAGGCATGCTTAGACTTGAATCCGAACACAATACAATACGCGATAAACACAGTAATGACTGGAAAAACAAATCACTCATACCACGACATTGAAAACACATTAAATAACATTTAAAATAACAGTTCGGACAGAAATATTACCTGGTATACTGAAAACAGAGACATGAATTTCTCGAGAACGGAACTTACTAGGATTACTAGACGCACTGCTAAAACAGTACGAAACATACCGGTCCCATAAAGAGACACGTCAGGACCCGCATCCACCTAGGTGAACACTTCGGACTGGATCTGTGTACCCAAACCCACTGGACCAGAGACAAATTAATTGACCCTGTCTAGATACTACCCCAGCAACGGTACTCACCGGGCAGCAAGAACGGAAGGCCTCGGACTGGACTGGACTGCTACGACGTCGGACTACGAACTTCGGACTTCAGTTACAGGTGGGCCTCCGGATACCTCGGACCTTGTACTCTCGGCTTGGGCTCTGGTCGGGACTCGCCGCGTTCCTCCCCGCCTCGTCTGGATGCTGGACCGCAACCTCCGTCTCCTCCGCGGGCCTGAGGGATACTTGAAGCAGAAATATCTGCACGTGCACGGTATGGTTCCGTCACGGCTGCAGAGGGTCAGGGGGCCTGCGTGGCTTCGCCGGCGCGTGGGGAAAGGGCAAGTCCCTATTCGGGCGCCATTATGTGGTAAATAAATAATTAATTACCGGTACTATTTTTGAATACATTGAATAAAACAGATACCTCGAATCCTGTCTCTTATTTATTGAGCTATCGGAGTCTAACAGGCTTTAATCAGGCATAAGGGGAGGGACAGGAACGGGATAGCCTGTACGGAAATAGACTGATGGCAGCTGCCGGGGAATGGGTAAGGGGGTAAGGGAGGAAGGGTAGCTTTCAATAACAGTACACAGTATATATACTAAAACAATTACATTACATTCAATACAGTAGGCGTAGCAGTAGGCGTAACTCGTAGCAGTCGCGAAAGATAAGGACAAAATTATGTAACAAGAAGGCGTGTACAGGGCGTATACATAGACATGTGATGTAAACGTCACAGAAGTGTCATGAATGGGGCGGAAACATGGAGGGGGCTACCTGAGCAGCTGGGACCTTTAACCTAGTGGTGCGCGCAAACGGGCAATGACGTGTTACCAGGGAGAACTGGGGCTATGACTTCTGTGCTAGAAGAGGAGACTAAAGTCTGCGGTGTCAGGACGACATGTACCTATATCATATCTGGTATCTGGTGTTTGGAGTACATGTTGATAGAAACTAAAAGTTATCAGGGCAAAGGCTACTTGACACTAAGACTGGTGCATGCATAATTTTACATGTATTGCGTGTGCGAGGAATATTCTATGAATATTAATACAGTATTTCTCTTACATGGAGACAGAAAGGCTAGACCATAGCTGGAACTATTGATGCGATTCAGTAGCTTAGGAATGCAGAGAAGGAGGGCTGGACTGATAACTAGAAGCATAACATACCCTTGGCAGACAGGCAGGCAGAGCCAGGCCGGGCCGGGCACTGCGCGGCAGGAAGTAAGTGAAGGGTCAGGGATGCAGGTGGGGGCTGTATCGCTCCTCGGAGTGGGTTCAGGAGACTGGAGCTTGAATCTGGTGTCCGGGCCCTTTTGAGGCCTAGGAACGGGGACAATGCGGTGAATTAACGTGCACACTGTGAAACATGGCAACATAGGCCTAATACTCGTTGCTTTCACGAGAACTGGAAACTAGCATACTAGAGTTGGACACAACTATAATTGCGTCTTTAATTGATCATAGGGGGATATATGCATATCGATCATGCACATATAACATAGAGTGGGGAACACGTAGGCACATATAACATGGCAAAATTTACTTTTCCACAGCTTCCCTCACACCCCAGAGCCTGGTCTGTGCCTCCTGAAGTTGAGGTGCGATGTCTCCCACACACCCCAGAGAATGGTCTGTGCCTCCTGAAGTTGAGGTGCGATGTCTCCCTCACACCCCAGAGCCTGGTCTGTGCCTCCTGAAGTTGAGGTGCGATGTCTCCCTCACACCCCAGAGCCTCGTCTTTGCCTCCTGAAGTTGAGGTGCGATGTCTCCCTCACACCCCAGAGCCTGGTCTGTGCCTCCTGAAGTTGAGGTGCGATGTCTCCCTCACACCCCAGAGCCTTGTCTGTGCCTTCTGAAGTTGAGGTGCGATGTCTCCCTCACACCCCAGAGCCTGGTCTGTACCTCCTGAAGTTGAGGTGCGATGTCTCCCTCACACCTCAGAGCCTAGTCTGTGCCTCCTGAAGTTGAGGTGCGATGTCTCCCTCACACCCCAGAGCCTCGTCTTTGCCTCCTGAAGTTGAGGTGCGATGTCTCCCTCACACCCCAGAGCCTGGTCTGTGCCTCCTGAAGTTGAGGTGCGATGTCTCCCTCACACCCCAGAGCCTGGTCTGTACCTCCTGAAGTTGAGGTGCGATGTCTCCCTCACACCTCAGAGCCTGGTCTGTGCCTCCTGAAGTTGAGGTGCGATTGTCACGGTTTGCCAGGATGCGCCTACGGACTACAAATCCCAGGAGGCTGTGGAGTAGGAGGAGTCATCAGTATATAGGCGTCTGGGATGCAGACGTTAGTTGTACGTGATTCCCTTAGGATCAGTTCCTGATTGCCTTGTGTTTCGTTGTTCTCTTGGATTCTCCCTGGTTGGCGTCCTCGGCTGAGGCGCGTTACGTTCATGCTCAGGGAGGGCGGCTGCTCTCTCTCTGTTTCTGAACCTTTCCGGAGCTCTTTTCCGTCAGCGGCTGCGGCGGACTTCGCCTGTGAGCGTCCTCGGCTGAGGCGCTGGAGGCGTGTGCTCGGAGAGTGCGGCTGCTCTCTCCTGGGTTCTGTAGTACTCCGGAGTTATTGTCCGTCTGCGGCTGCGGCGGACTTTACAAGTGGGCGTTCTCGGCTGAGACGCTCCGTTTCTTTACACGGAAGAAGGGCGGCTGCTCTTCTTCAAAAAAGATCCCTGCTTTGGAATCTCCGTCAGCGGATGCGGCGGCCCCTGACTGCACACGTTCTCGGCTGAGACGTTGCCTCTTCTGCTCTGAAGCGGGCGGCTTCATTTACCTTTCCAAGTCTCCCGGTGAAAGAGATAAGTAACTCTGTGTACTGTACGTTTGCTTACCTGCCTATAATCAGTATTCTGGAACTATTGCTGGGAACATTTGCTTGTACTGAATACAGGCATTCTAACTTTGTTTGTTTTGGGACATTGGTACATTGGGACGTCCTGTGTTGTCAGTCACCCTTGGATTCCTTACTGACAGCAGAACTCTTTTGCGTTATACTTTATTTTTCCTTCAATACTCGGTTACTGGAGAAGGGATTACTTTTGGTTGTGAAAAGGAAGAGGGAATGGTATGTATGGTGCGTTTGTGGTGATTTACTGGAATTCATATGCATTGACCAGGACTAATGTTGTTTGTGTGTTTCTGATCATCAGGTATAAGGATAGAGAAGTATCTATCTTTCCTTTCAAGAGAGGGGGTTGCATCCAGTGGAGTAACTGGGGTAGGTGTTCCACTAGCGAGAATTATATGTGAGTAGCCAGTGATTTGTGCTATAACGTTGTGTCTTTCTTTTTTCTCATTTCAGTGGTCCCTTCCGTTCCAGCCCCTTCCCTTACCTTTCCCTCGCCTGATTTCCTAGAGGCTCTGTGTACTTGGTTGTCAGAGTTTCGGGCAGTCAGGAGGTGGACCCCCTTGAGCATCGCCCTGATCCTGTGGAGACAGATCGTGACAGAATCACGTACCCACGTAGTGGACTCCACCCGGTCAGGGGTTGCTGAAGGGATGGCCACTTTAGATGATGTATTGCAGGCCCTGGTTTTGGTCCAACAGGAATTGGCCACCTCTAAAGCAGAAACAGCTGCATTAAAAGACAGGTTGGATAGACAAGGCAGAAACCCTTTCGACGCCTCAGCAGGAGTACCTCAAATACAGGTGTCAGTACCTCCTCCTATACCCTTGGCCAGTCCTGAGAGGTATTCAGGCGATCCCTTGAAAATCCAGACCTTCCTGACACAGATTACCCTGCATTTCTCTTGTAGACCGGCCTCCTTTCCTACTAATCTGTCGAGAGTGGCATTCGCTATCTCGTATCTTACGGGGGATGCCGCCAATTGGGCGGTTCCTTTAGTGAAAAACGATGACCCTTTGTTGGCAGATTGGGATGATTTTCGAAAGGAATTCGAGAGAGTGTTTGACAGACGTGCAACCACTTTAAGCGCTGACCGTGAACTACTGAGATTGAGGCAGGGAAAGAGCGACCTAGTAACGTATATGACCACCTTTAATAGGCTCGTTGTAGAAACCGCCTGGCCAGAGGAGAAAAGGATGGCGCTCTATTATCAGGGATTGAACGAGGACATAAAAGACGTCCTTGCTCAAATAGATCCACAACCTACGACCTGCACGGATCTCATTATCTTACGTTGTGCTTAGATCATCGCATGTCTGAAAGAGGTGGGGAAAGGAAGAGACATGATAGAGCAGGGGGAGGGATGGCACAAGTGGGTCAAGACAAACCCAAAGATAGTGTGGCAGAACCAATGGATATAGGGGCCATGCGTCCTCCTCTGTCTAAAGCAGAACGGGAGGTACGACGAGCGCAGGGTCTCTGCATGTACTGCGGAAAGAAGGGACATTATGTGAAGGATTGCACCGTCAAACCCAAGAAAAGGCCTTCTTTCTATGCAGGGAAACAGGTGGCGGTTCTGTCTCCGGCCTTACCTTCTGAAGGACAGGTGGACCCCAAGATAAGGGAAAAGACTGGCATCGCTCAACAAGAGTGGAAGATCCCATCCTTAGAGGTAGCAGTGTGTAACAACACAGAATCACATGTGGTAATTTCCATGTTCTTGGGTAAAGGGCCTCAGCAAAGCCAGGCTTTGTGCATGATTGATTCAGGGGCTACTGGCAATTTTATCGATAGTGGGTTGGTGGATAGGTTGGGATTGAGGAAGGTGCCAACTCTTCAGCCTGAAACTGTTCTGGCCGTGGATGGCACACCTCTCAAATCAGGGCCGGTAGTGGAACATACTGAGGCTTTGGAGTTGACGGTGCCGGGTTATCCGCTGAAACATGTGGAGGACATTGTGCTGAATATTATCGAGGCTCCTCAATATGAGGTGATTTTGGGGATGCCGTGGTTATGGCATCACAATCCAACAATGGATTGGAAGACAAAATCTATGTTGTTTACTTCAGAATACTGTACTGCTCATTGCATGAAAACGCACCTCTCACATACGGAATCCTTGGCCCAGGCCTATCAAGTCGCTACCGCGGCGGAAAAGGAGGTGGTCTTGCCGGGAGAATATGCAGGGTATGAAGACGTGTTCAGCGAAGCGATGGCAGAGGTTCTTCCGCCTCATCGTGAATACGACTGTCGGATCGACCTGATAGAGGGGGCAGTGGTGCCCTCGTGTAGAGTGTATGCCTTGTCTGAGTCCGAGACCACTCATTTGAAGACCTATTTGGATCATTTTTGCTCCATCGGTTTCATACGTCCATCGCGGTCGCCAGCAGCTTCTCCTTTGTTTTTTATTTCCAAAGCAAATGGAGAACTGCGGACCTGCATAGATTATAGACAGCTGAACAAAGTCACAGTAAGAAACAGATACCCACTTCCGCTCATCCCCGTCCTGTTGGATCAGGTGAGAGAGGCAACCATTTACACTAGGTTAGATCTCCGGGGAGCCTATCATCTGGTGAGGATTCGGGCCGGGGATGAGTGGAAAACGGCTTTTAAAACACGTTTTGGGTTATTCGAGTATTTGGTAATGCCGTTCGGGTTGTGCAACGCCCCGGCGGCATTCCAATACTTCCTAAACGACATCATGAAGGAGTACATTGATCAATTCGTTGTTATATATAACGACGATATATTGATCTATTCCAAAACGGTTGCCCAGCGTGTCAGTCAGGTGTTGTTGATCCTCAAAAGACTCCAGGACAACAGATTGTACTGTAAGCTCAGCAAGTGCGAGTTCAGTGTTACTGAAGTGGAGTTTTTGGGGGTTATCTTAACGCCTAGCGGGTTTCGAATGGCAGAGCGAAAGGTGACAGCTGTGAGTGAGTGGCCGACTCCAAAGACTGTGAGAGACGTGCAGTGCTTCCTTGGCTTCTCCAATTACTATCGGAGGTTCATTGCTCACTTCTCTCAGATGATCTCTCCAGTAACCCGGTTATTGAGGAAGGGGGCGTCTTTTTGTTGGACAACAGAGGCTATGGAAGCTTTCAACCAGTTGAAGGAAGCTTTCTGTTCTGCACCCATCCTCCGACATCCTCAGATGGATGTGCCGTTTGTTGTGGAAGCAGATGCATCGGACATCGCAATAGGTGCAGTGTTGTCACAAAGGGACAAGCAAACAGGACAGCTCCATCCCGTGGCTTTCTTGTCCAAAAAACTCACTGCCTCCGAGGTAAACTACACTATCGCCGAAAAGGAACTTCTGGCCGTGAAGAAAGCCTTTCAAGAATGGAGGCATTACTTGTGGGGGGGTCAACATCCGGTGACAGTGTATTCAGACCACAGGAACCTGCAGTTCCTGAAAACCGCCCGCCATTTGTCCCAGAGGCAAATGCGCTGGATGTTATTCTTCTCAGAATATGACTTTACAATCACTTTTCGTCCTGGTGCTGAGAATAGAAAGGCTGATTCTCTGTCCAGACAGACAGACATGGCTACCCCGTTGTTGACTGAACCTAGATCCATACTGCCTCCTGGAAAGGTCGTGTGTGCCAGTACTGTTGATACGTTTTTGGAGGAAGTGTCCAAGAATCGATCTCCGATGCAATGGGAGGAGTGGGCTAAGGCGGATTCACACCGATCCTTGCAACATGGAATTCCGCTTTATCAGAACCGGTTGTTTCTCCCCACACTTGCCTTGAGGTTGTTGGCGTTCAACTGGTGTCACAGTGCAATGGTGGCTGGTCATCCAGGGCAGCAAAAGACTATTTACGCCCTGCAACGACAGTTCTGGTGGGAAGGCATGAATAAGGATGTGAGGAAATGGGTGGACCGATGTGAAACATGTGCCCGGGCGAAGAATGAACAGGCCAAGAGCAAGGGGTTGCTGATGCCTCTTCCTACGCCTTCACGCCCCTGGCAGGTCATAAGCATGGATTTCGTTGTTGGGTTACCTTTGGACAAGGGCAGCAACGCGATACTGGTGGTGATAGACAGTTTCACGAAGATGGGACACTTTATTCCATGTAGGAATCTGCCTACGGCTGCTCAAACAGCGCAACTCATCTTGACGCAGGTCGTGAGGTTACACAGCATTCCGAAGATCATAGTGTCAGATAGGGGTCCGCAGTTTGTGGCCCGGTTTTGGCACATGTGGTGCAAGGCGTTACATATCAAGGAAGCGTTGTCAACAAGTTTTCATCCACAGTCTGATGGCCAGACGGAGAGACTAAATCAGACTCTGAAGAAGTACCTTCGCTGTTATGCGGAGGAAGCAGCAGACTCGTGGGTGTCGTTGTTATGGTTGGCAGAACTGTCGTATAATAACACTTGGCACAGTTCGACAGGAGTTTCGCCATTTCAGGCCAATACTGGTTACCATGCGGACACCCTGCCATTGACAATTCCTAGTGAGGTGGTGAATCATCCTACGGTATTGGGTCAGGTGAAGGCTCTTCTGCTGATGCATCGAAAGGTCCATGCTCAACTGGAGAAGGCCAAGTCTACCTATAAGAGATGGGAGGATAAGCATCGGCGAGTGGGACCACAGTATCAAGTGGGCGACAGAGTCTGGCTGTCCACCAAGAACATTCGTTTCCGCTTCCACAGCATCTTCCATCCGCGGTTCATCGGTCCTTACGTAGTGGTGCGCCAGGTCAATCCAGTGGCATACAAGTTGAAGCTTCCAGCCTCCTTGCGGATACACCCGGTGTTCCACTGCAGCCTTCTGAAACCGGCGAAGTCTGCGCGTCGTAAGGTGGTGCCTCCGGTGCGGCGGGATGGGCAGTTGGAGTACGAAGTACGTAGGATCTTCGATTCCCGCTATCGGCGGGGAAAGCTCTGGTACCTGGTGTCCTGGAAGGGCTACACGGCAGAGGACGATTCATGGGAGCCGAGCTCGGGTGTCCATGCCCCGCGTGCTGTGCGCTGTTTCCATGCCAGGTGTCCGGGCAAGCCTGGTGCTAGGAGGCGCTTGGGAGGAGGGCATACTGTCACGGTTTGCCAGGATGCGCCTACGGACTACAACTCCCAGGAGGCTGTGGAGTAGGAGGAGTCATCAGTATATAGGCGTCTGGGATGCAGACGTTAGTTGTACGTGATTCCCTTAGGATCAGTTCCTGATTGCCTTGTGTTTCGTTGTTCTCTTGGATTCTCCCTGGTTGGCGTCCTCGGCTGAGGCGCGTTACGTTCATGCTCAGGGAGGGCGGCTGCTCTCTCTCTGTTTCTGAACCTTTCCGGAGCTCTTTTCCGTCAGCGGCTGCGGAGAACTTCGCCTGTGAGCGTCCTCGGCTGAGGCGCTGGAGGCGTGTGCTCGGAGAGTGCGGCTGCTCTCTCCTGGGTTCTGTAGTACTCCGGAGTTATTGTCCGTCTGCGGCTGCGGCGGACTTTACAAGTGGGCGTTCTCGGCTGAGACGCTCCGTTTCTTTACACGGAAGAAGGGCGGATGCTCTTCTTCAAAAAAGATCCCTGCTTTGGAATCTCCGTCAGCGGATGCGGCGGCCCCTGACTGCACACGTTCTCGGCTGAGACGTTGCCTCTTCTGCTCTGAAGCGGGCGGCTTCATTTACCTTTCCAAGTCTCCCGGTGAAAGAGATAAGTAACTCTGTGTACTGTACGTTTGCTTACCTGCCTATAATCAGTATTCTGGAACTATTGCTGGGAACATTAGCTTGTACTGAATACAGGCATTCTAACTTTGTTTGTTTTGGGACATTGGTACATTGGGACGTCCTGTGTTGTCAGTCACCCTTGGATTCCTTACTGACAGCAGAACTCTTTTGCGTTATACTTTATTTTTCCTTCAATACTCGGTTACTGGAGAAGGGATTACTTTTGGTTGTGAAAAGGAAGAGGGAATGGTATGTATGGTGCGTTTGTGGTGATTTACTGGAATTCATATGCATTGACCAGGACTAATGTTGTTTGTGTGTTTCTGATCATCAGGTATAAGGATAGAGAAGTATCTATCTTTCCTTTCAAGAGAGGGGGTTGCATCCAGTGGAGTAACTGGGGTAGGTGTTCCACTAGCGAGAATTATATGAGAGTAGCCAGTGATTTGTGCTATAACGTTGTGTCTTTCTTTTTTCTCATTTCAGTGGTCCCTTCCGTTCCAGCCCCTTCCCTTACCTTTCCCTCGCCTGATTTCCTAGAGGCTCTGTGTACTTGGTTGTCAGAGTTTCGGGCAGTCAGGAGGTGGACCCCCTTGAGCATCGCCCTGATCCTGTGGAGACAGATCGTGACAGCGATGTCTCCCTCACACCCCAGAGCCTGGTCAGTGCCTCCTGAAGTTGAGGTGCGATGTCTCCCTCACACCTCAGAGCCTGGTCTGTGCCTCCTGAAGCTGAGGTGCAATGTCTCCCTCACACCCCAGAGCCTGGTCTGTGCCTCCTGAAGTTGAGGTGCGATGTCTCCCTCACACCCCAGAGCCTCGTCTGTGCCTCCTGAAGTTGAGGTGTGATGGCTTCCCTCACACCCCAGAGCCTGGTCTGTGCCTCCTGAAGTTGAGGTGCGATGTCTCCCTCACACCTCAGAGCCTGGTCTGTGCCTCCTGAAGTTGAGGTGCGATGTCTCCCTCACACCCCAGAGCCTGGTCTGTGCCTCCTGAAGTTGAGGTGCGATGTCTCCCTCACACCTCAGAGCCTGGTCTGTGCCTCCTGAAGTTGAGGTGCGATGTCTCCCTCACACCCCAGAGCCTCGTCTTTGCCTCCTGAAGTTGAGGTGCAATGTCTCCCTCACACCCCAGAGCCTGGTCAGTGCCTCCTGAAGTTGAGGTGCGATGTCTCCCTCACACCTCAGAGCCTGGTCTGTGCCTCCTGAAGCTGAGGTGCAATGTCTCCCTCACACCCCAGAGCCTGGTCTGTGCCTCCTGAAGTTGAGGTGCGATGGCTCCAGAGCCTGGTTTGTGCCTCCTGAAGTTGAGGTGCGATGTCTCCCTCACACCCCAGAGCCTCGTCTGTGCCTCCTGAAGTTGAGGTGTGATGGCTTCCCTCACACCCCAGAGCCTGGTCTGTGCCTCCTGAAGTTGAGGTGCGATGTCTCCCTCACACCTCAGAGCCTGGTCTGTGCCTCCTGAAGTTGAGGTGCGATGTCTCCCTCACACCCCAGAGCCTCATCTGTGCCTCCTGAAGTTGAGGTGCGATGGCTTCCCTCACACCCCAGAGCCTGGTCTGTGCCTCCTGAAGTTGAGGTGCGATGTCTCCCTCACACCCCAGAGCCTGGTCTGTGCCTCCTGAAGTTGAGGTGCGATGTCTCCCTCACACCCCAGAGCCTGGTCTGTGCCTCCTGAAGTTGAGGTGCGATGTCTCCCTCACACCCCAGAGCCTGGTCTGTGCCTCCTGAAGTTGAGGTGCGATGTCTCCCTCACACCCCAGAGCCTGGTCTGTGCCTCCTGAAGTTGAGGTGCGATGTCTCCCTCACACCTCAGAGCCTGGTCTGTGCCTCCTGAAGTTGAGGTGCGATGTCTACCTCACACCCCAGAGCCTCGTCTTTGCCTCCTGAAGTTGAGGTGCAATGTCTCCCTCACACCCCAGAGCCTCGTCTGTGCCTCCTGAAGTTGAGGTGCGATGTCTCCCTCACACCCCAGAGCCTCGTCTGTGCCTCCTGAAGTTGAGGTGCGATGTCTCCTCACTCCTCAGAGCCTCGTCTGTGTCTCCTGAAGTTGAGGTGCGATGTCTCCCTCAGACCCCAGAGCCTGGTCTGTGCCTCCTGAAGTTGAGGTGCGATGTCTCCCTCACACCCCAGAGCCTGGTCTGTGCCTCCTGAAGTTGGGGTGCGATGTCTCCCTCACACCTCAGAGCCCGGTCTGTGCCTCATGAAGTTGAGGTGCGATGTCTCCCTCACACCCCAGAGCCTCGTCTGTGCCTCCTGAAGTTGAGGTGCGATGTCTCCCTCACACTTCCGTAGGCACCAAGGCTGTGGTATTAACTAGTGGCACCAAGTGGACGAGAACTGACGCGCTATTGGTTCTCAATGCATGCAAGCCCCGCGTGCTGCCTTCCCAGTCACACGGATTCACATCCACGGGTGCTACTCCATGTGCAACCCTTCATGTAAGGTTTCGACATACTCACTCCTCTCCCTGCTGCTTTGGGTTGAGGGTCTGTGGTAAATTAATTAATACCCATCAATCGGAATTTCCATAATGCTATCAGAAGGCAAAGAAAGAGGAGTCCGTGGTGCAGAGTTTAAGGCTTTATTCCAAAACTCGAGTTAAGGGAGAGAGCTCCGTCACCCAGCAGGTTCAGGAGAAGTCTGATTTCAGATTGCATTGTTACAACATTTAAAGTTCTCGTCACACACACACAGGCAAGGCGCTCAGGGCAAGGGCGCGCAGAAGGAATTTTTATTGCAGGATGAAGTCTGATAACAGCGCGGCTGTGATTTCGCAAGCTCTAAGCCTCGGGCTCGAGGTGCAGGGTGCTATCTATGTAGGCAGTTGATCCGGCTTGACCACAGGAATGCGGTGGGGGGGGTCTGCAAACCGGGTGCGAGGTCGCTCATATTCGAGTTGAGGCAAGGTTCGTGCAGTGGATGGTATGTCTCCTGAAATGGTGGCAGGAATACAAAATGGAGGGGGTTATGTCAAGGATGCGTGTTGGGTACATATATGAGATTTTTATTTCCTCAGGTCTCCTGCCTTGAAACCAGAGTGAGTACCCTTGCTCACTTCCAATTTAGGTGCAACCATTTTGCCCCTACAAACTCTCTGATACACAGCCTCTTATTTAATTTCAGACTGTCCAAACAACCCTACCCCACACTCCTGTCTTGAAAAAAGACCCGCCGTGACACCCCATTGGGGCACCATAGGGTCGACACGTCGACGCTTGTCATAGGTCCAGTACCACCAGGATTCCCATTGGTAGAAGAATAGGAATCTTTGGCTACAAATCAGTGTCTCGCCACTGAAACACCTGTATATATCTGTATATATGAAATAGTTTCCCCTGTATATATTTTTCATCATTTTGAGCACTAAACACAAATGTCACTCAATTGCACTTGAACACTAACTCTGACCGTCTACCCATATATTATATGTTATCATTGAATGAAGTAATTCTGATAAAAATACAGTCGATCTCATAACTCTGATCAACACTGGAACCCAGAAGAAGCACTAAGAAAATAAATGAAATGTGATTTATAAAACCAGCAGCATACCTGTTCATTAAATTGCTTCCTTTTAACATCTGCTAACTAGCACAACTGTAGAACACACAATCTCACTTCTCACTGGTTTCAGTCGCCCCCTATAAAACTGACATGAGCCAAAATTGCAATTGATTCAGGTTGGGGTGGGGTGTAAAAAAGGCGACAGGAGCTGGCCGCGCGCCGACAAGCACTGTGAGCGCGCCAGCGCAGCATCCGCTTCCCTCGCGCTGAGCTCGTAGCATAGGACCTGTGCACGAGCCGACAAGCACTGGACCTGTGCACGAGCCAACAAGGGCTGGGAGCGCATACGGCACGACATCAGCTTCCCTCGCGCTGAGCTCGTAGCACAGGACCTGTGCACGAGCCGACAAGCACTGTACCTGTGCACGAGCCAACAAGCGCTGGGAGCGCATACGGCACGACATCAGCTTCCCTCGCGCTGAGCTCATAGCACAGGACCTGTGCACCAGCCGACAAGCACTGGACCTGTGCACGAGCCAACAAGCGCTATGAGCGCGCCGGCGCAGCATCCGCTTCCCTCGCGCTGAGCTCGTAGCACAGGACCTGTGCACAAGCCGACAAGCACTGGACCTGTGCACGAGCCAACAAGCGCTGGGAGCGCATACGGCACGACATCAGCTTCGCTCGCGCTGAGCTCGTAGCACAGGACCTGTGCACGAGCCGACAAGCACTGGACCTGTGCACGAGCCAACAAGCGCTGGGAGCGCATACGGCACGACATCAGCTTCCCTCGCGCTGAGCTCGTAGCACAGGACCTGTGCACGAGCCGACAAGCGCTGGGAGCGCGTGCGGCGGCGTGAGCTCAACGCGTTCTATTTTTTGGGGGGATCCATTTCACAGGGGAGCAAATAAAATGGAAGGAGGAAAGAGAAGGCAATACGAGTTTCTTCTTTAGGTCGAGCCTGATCCAGCGCTTGTTTTATTTCTGTGTCTTGAAAAGCAATCCAGTGAGTGCGAGTATTATTTCTTGCCAGCGGGTAGAAGATGAATGATTTTGTCACAGTTTTGTTGCCTGTTTTTTAATGCGGTGATTTGGTACACATGCCTTAAAATGCTTTAGGCTCATCCATGATGCGTGTTTCAGTTGTGAATAGAAGTTAAACTCCAAGCATGGGGAATCAACCTTTGACACCGAATCCTATTTTGGAAGCTTTCCTCTGGCCTCCTTGTTTCATCCTGCGTGTTTGCTGCTGGTTGGCGGTTAAGGTTCAGGCGCAAGTGAGAGGTCGGGTTTCCATTCTCCGGTTGACGTGCAGCGCTCCGGGTCCCAGGCTGGATTACAGAGGTCGTACGTGGGCCGGGCTCCTTCGGGCCCGCGCCAGGCTGAGAGCAGGTGAGGTGCCTGGAGCCACCACACGGGCCGGGCCACATTCCTGCCTCACCAGGGCTCAGGCCTCGTGCTCGGCTGACATTTCCACAGACCTGCGGGCAGCAGTCGAAGGCGGCCTGTCAGGTGAACGGCCCAGGGGACTGTGGATTCATCCATTTTATTTAATGCATTCTTATAAAGCGCAGACTTTACCCGAAGGTGTCGGAGCACTGTACAATAGAACCAGTTACCTTACGTGAGAAAACTGTTACAAGAATGGAACAAATAAAAATAGCATGCCATAGAATCAAAAAGCGATGCAGGCAAAAGGCACACAATCTCAAGCACAGCATGAACAGACTGTACAAGCAAATGTAAGAATAAATATGACAAATTTTACAATGACTGAAGAACTACCTGGCGAACAACAGCAGGCCATAGAATCAAAACAACGCAGGCAAAATGAACACAATATCAAGCGCAGCAAGCACAGGATGTACAAACAAAAATATAAATATATGTGACAAATTTACAATGACTAAAGAACTTCCTGGCGGGGTCTGAGAAGGAAGGGGCGTTGTGGGTTTGGCCCCAGCTTGTCTTTGTTCCTGCGCAAGTCACCCAGCAGTCCTGGAACGAAGGTAACGGGATTGCCCTCTGGGCTTCTAGGAACGAGCTGGGTGGCAGTGAATGCTGGCTTTTAGCATTTCCTCCACAACCCATTTTCTAGCCCTCTCGTGTACCAGCATGCTGCATTAACTGCTCACCTTAGTAAGGTGGCATCAGTCGGGGTCGGATTGGGATAACAATTCTGCCCGGGCACCCCTTAAAAAAGTGGCACACATTCGCGGATTTCACCCATTTATAAAACAGCATTTGGCTAATCTCATTGGGCTCATTTTTAGAGAAATGTTTGATAGATTACATATTTTAACCCCTTGAATGCGATGGACGGCAGGGGGCCGTCCAACGTTACGGTGGGAAAGTGTGGAGGATGGCCGGGGGCCATCCAAATCACGCCCGCCTTTTATTTCACCCACACCGCGGCGGAATTTCCGCCACGGTTAAAGGGTTAAAGCTCATAGAGCCAGAAACATTTGTGAAAGCAAGAAGCACTACATTTTAGCTGGGAGGGTAAAGTGAAATAAAATGGCCCAAAGGCCACAACTCCTGATGTGGCTATTTTGCCACCTGCCCATTATATAACCAGCATTACTGTTTGTAGGAAAATGAAGAAAATCACCTAATGCTGGTATTTTCTCCTCCGATCGATATGTACTTTAAACAATAAACATAAGGTAAACTGAGTTTAAAATTAGGTCTAAATCTTAGGAGGTGAGCGCGCCGTGTGATCTGCTGCAGGTGAGTTGTGGTGCTGTGTGAGGTGAGCGCGCCGTGTGATCTGCTGCAGGTGAGTTGTGGTGCTGTATGAAGTGAGCGTGCCGTGTGATCTGCTGCAGGTGAGATGTGGTGCTGTGTGAGGTGAGTGTGCCGTGTGATCTGCTGCAGGTGAGCTTTGGTGCTGTATGAAGTGAGCGTGCCGTGTGATCTGCTGCAGGTGAGTTGTGGTGCTGTATGAAGTGAGCGTGCCGTGTGATCTGCTGCAGGTCAGATGTGGTGCTGTGTGAGGTGAGTGCGCCGTGTGATCTGCTGCAGGTGAGTTGTGGTGCTGTATGAAGTGAGCGTGCCGTGTGATCTGCTGTAGGTGAGCTGTGGTGCTGAATGAAGTGAGCGCGCCGTGAGATCTGCTGCAGGTGAGTTGTGGTGCTGTATGAGGTGAGCGTACCGTGTGATCTGCTGCAGGTGAGTTGTGGTGCTGTATGAAGTGAGCGTGCCGTGTGATCTGCTGCAGGTGAGATGTGGTGCTGTGTGAGGTGAGTGTGCCGTGTGATCTGCTGCAGGTGAGCTTTGGTGCTGTATGAAGTGAGCGTGCCGTGTGATCTGCTGCAGGTGAGTTGTGGTGCTGTATGAAGTGAGCGTGCCGTGTGATCTGCTGCAGGTCAGATGTGGTGCTGTGTGAGGTGAGTGCGCCGTGTGATCTGCTGCAGGTGAGTTGTGGTGCTGTGTGAGGTGAGCGTGCCGTGTGATCTGCTGCAGGTGAGCTGTGGTGCTGAATGAAGTGAGCGCGCCGTGTGATCTGCTGCAGGTGAGTTGTGGTGCTCTATGAGGTGAGCGTGCCGTGTGATCTGCTGCAGGTGAGTTGTAGTGCTGTATGAAGTGAGCGCACCGTGTGATCTGCTGCAGGTGAGTTGTGGTGCTGTATGAAGTGAGCGTGCCGTGTGATCTGCTGCAGGTGAGATGTGGTGCTGTGTGAGGTGAGTGTGCCGTGTGATCTGCTGCAGGTGAGTTGTGGTGCTGTGTGAGGTGAGCGCACCGTGTGATCTGCGGCAGGTGAGTTGTGGTGCTGTGTGAGGTGAGCGGGCAGTGTGATCTGCTGCAGGTGAGTTGTGGTGCTGTATGAAGTGAGCGTGCCGTGTGATCTGCTGCAGGTCAGATGTGGTGCTGTGTGAGGTGAGTGCGCCGTGTGATCTGCTGCAGGTGAGTTGTGGTGCTGTGTGAGGTGAGTGTGCCGTGTGATCTGCTGCAGGTGAGTTGTGGTGCTGTATGAAGTGAGCGTGCCGTGTGATCTGCTGCAGGTCAGATGTGGTGCTGTGTGAGGTGAGTGCGCTGTGTGATCTGCTGCAGGTGAGTTGTGGTGCTGTGTGAGGTGAGCGTGCCGTGTGATCTGCTGCAGGTGAGCTGTGGTGCTGAATGAAGTGAGCGTGCCGTGTGATCTGCTGCAGGTGAGTTGTGGTGCTGTATGAGGTGAGCGTGCCGTGTGATCTGCTGCAGGTGAGTTGTGGTGCTGTATGAAGTGAGCGCGCCGTGTGATCTGCTGCAGGTGAGTTGTGGTGCTGTATGAAGTGAGCGTGCCGTGTGATCTGCTGCAGGTGAGATGTGGTGCTGTGTGAGGTGAGTGTGCCGTGTGATCTGCTGCAGGTGAGTTGTGGTGCTGTGTGAGGTGAGCGCACCGTGTGATCTGCGGCAGGTGAGTTGTGGTGCTGTATGAAGTGAGTGTGCCGTGTGATCTGCTGCAGGTCAGATGTGGTGCTGTGTGAGGTGAGTGCGCCGTGTGATCTGCTGCAGGTGAGTTGTGGTGCTGTGTGAGGTGAGCGTGCCGTGTGATCTGCTGCAGGTGAGCTGTGGTGCTGAATGAAGTGAGCACGCCGTGTGATCTGCTGCAGGTTGTGAGGTGAGCACGCCGTGTGATCTGCTGCAGGTTGTGAGGTGAGCACGCTGTGTAATTTGCTGCAGACACTGACACTTTCATTACTTTCACCCGGTGAAATGCTGTGCTTGTAATTCGTGCCTTTTTCAGCTGCGTGTTCCAAGCCGAAGTGTAATGTTTTAATTTATAGATGTGGGCACTGGGTTACCACGGCCCCCTCTCACAGGCCTGTGCCCCCCTCCCTCTCACATGCGCGCCGGGGTCAAGGTCTTAGTTCACTCTTCGGACTCTCTCTTGCATTCAATCTGACAGTTTGACCCCTGCTGCTGACCTCTGCTTACAGCTGATTGCCCCCGAGCCACATTTGTTGATTCTGCCCTCCATGTGTCCTCGAGTCAGAGGGCTCCTTCAGTTTGGCCAGTCCGCTTTCTTTCCAGTGAGCGGCATCACGTCCTATTCACGCTCCTCCCCCTTCAATGGTCTGGCATGAGAGCACAGCCCCCCCCCTTCAATGGTCTGGCATGAGAGCACGCCCCCCCCTTCATTGGCGACGACGTTTGCCATATCTCTAGTAGAAGCATTGGCCCCACATATTAAATCCGGCAACGATTTCCTAGTGTTGGGGGATTTTAATGTACATAGTGAGTTAGCGGACAACACTGAGCTCAGTCCCTCCTGGCTGATCTATCCTCATTAGGACTGACACAGCTTAATAAGGGTCCCACCCACTAGGCCACACATGAGACATGGTTCTGTCCAATTTCCCTAAGATTGTGTGCAATCCCCCCACGCAGGTCAACTGGACTGACCATTTTGTTATTGAATTTGCCATGCTCAACGTAGTTAAATCTAGAAATGTTTCTGCCCCACCTCCTTTATTGCGCAGGCAGTGGCACAAAATATCATATGAAGCTCTTCAAGAGACTCTGATTGAACCCTCAATTATAGCCTCAGATAACATAGAGATGGCAATGTTTAAATACAGTCATGCCATTCTAACTGCAGTGGACGCCATAGCCCCCTTTAAACTATGTAAACTGCGCCCCGCCCAACGGTAGGAAGTCTGGATTTCTGACCAAGTGCGCTTACAAAAAAAGGCTTGCAGAAAGATAGAAAAGACCTGGAGATCATCCCGCTCTGAGGTTGACGAAAATTGCTATTACACCGCTCTGGCCATATACCACAAGAATATCAGATTGGCCAGAAAGAACCATATTGCCTCGCAACTTACTGAGGCGGACAATGCTCCCAAGGTGTTGTATCGGATTCTTCAATCCTTTACTAAACCCATTGCCTGTGAGAGTCTAGATTTATCTTCACAACAATTACGTGCTGATATCTCCCTTTATTTTACCAACAAAATAGAGATGATCTATGACAAAATCATTACCTCTAGCCTCTCTTCGATCTGCCCTTCATCATCTTCTCATAAGAGTTGGCTCCCTAACTTCCTCTCGCTCTCTGAGTTCCCAGTGGTCTCTCAGAGCGAGGTAGAAGCTTTCATGAGCCAAATTAAGAGTGGATCCCCCCTAGATCTTATTCCAGCTAGAATCATGCCATTGTTAGGCAAACTGCTTGGCTCGATTGTTCAGTCTTTGGTCAACCTCTCTCTCTCTGAGGGTAAAGTACCTCAAGAGTGGAAGATGGCTCAGGTTAGACCTATCCGCAAAAATTCAGCCATTCCCTGGATAGAATTATCTAACCTCCTTCCCATTACTTTCCTCCTGTTCTTGAGCAAATTAATGGAAAAGCACGTCAACATCCATCTGTCGAGCTTTATCGAACATACTGGAGGCCTGGATTATTCCCAGTCCGGCTTCAGGCCAAATCATAGCACCGAATCAGCTCTCCTTTCAGTGACAGATGACATCCGAATGTCCTTGGATAAGGGGAACTCGATGATTCTGTTGCTATTGGACCTGTCAGCAGTGTTCGATACTATATCCCATGACATTCTGCTCAGTCGCTTGGAAGAGGTGGGGCTGGAAGGCCAGGCTCTGGCCTGGATGAGGAGTTTTCTATTGGGTCGTACACAGTGTGTCAGCATGGGTTCATTTCGATCTGCCTCTGTTGAGCTCACCAAGGGGGGCCACAGGGCTCTTGTTTGAGCCCAACTCTTTTTAACATCTACGTGGCCCCCCTAGCAGGCCTTATGAGATCACACAGATTCATCCCAGTGTCTTACTCTGATGATACTCAGCTTCTTTTTCCTTTTAAGACACTTAGCGCCACGGTCAAACAGTCCTTCGCTGAAGGTATGAAGGCCGTGGCCATAAGGATGGCCTCTAACTTCCTGCAGTGCAATGTGGGGAAGACCGAGGTGATGCTCTTTGGGGAAGCCACATTGCTGTGGACTCCGGATTGGTGTCCGGCAGACTTAGGCTCCATCCCCATCCCTAAGCAGGTTGTGAAGAACCTTGGTGTACGGATAGATCAGGGGCTTTCATTAAAGGAACACATAAATCAAACAATTGGGTCCTGTTTTCATGTAATGGGACTTCTTCGTAGAGTGTTCCCTCTTTTATTGGATTCGGTTAGAAAGACCCTTGTTCAGGCCCTGGTACTTAGCCGCCTGGATTATTGCAACGGACTGTTGCTTGCAGCAAATGATAGCCTTCTTTGTAAACTTCAGGTGGTACAAAATACTGCCGCTAGGCTGGTTTGAAATGCCCCACCCAGGTCTCCTTCACTCTCATTGCTAGAAAAACTACATTGGCTGTCGATCCGTCAATGGATTAAGTTTAAGACCTGTTGTGTTGTCCATAAGGGCTTACACGGCTTGGGCCCTGCATATCTGGCAGAAAAGTTTGTTTCCTACATTCCAGTACGCAACCTTCGTTCCAGCAACCAGTCCCTTCTTCAAAACCCAACCATCAGACGGGCCAGACAGGGTGGAAAAGCACTTTCCTATCTGGGCCCGTGCCTTTGGAACAAACTCCCTGATTCCCTTACGCAGTGTAACAATCATCTGACATTCAGGAAACTGTTAAAACATTGTTATTCTTACCGTATTCCCTCCTCTAGCTCGTTAAGTTCTTTCCATCTTGTGAGCTGTTTTCTTGCCTTGGCGCGGAGATACTGCTTCGGGAGTCGATTCCAGCGCGGTACAAACCCATAAATAAATTGGCCTAGCATGAGAGCACAAGGGACGTGAGCATCCATGGGCACTAAGTGGATAAAGTATACAAGCTGTGTGCACTCGAGCATGGCAGTGCCACCGCCTTCTATCACTCTTCCAGACCCATCATGCAGTACTTTCATTTCAATGTATGAGGGACTCTTTCACACTTAAAAAGTGCCCCCACTAACACAAAAGGAGTTTGAGGGGCGCGCTCACAGGCAGGCTTTACAAACACGCCTCTCTGCAGATTTGGGGCCTTCGAGTCTGATTGCTGAGGTTGGGGCGGGGTTAGTTGATTGTTATCACTCTGGCCATTTGTTCCAAGTCTGGCATCCTCGCACACACCCATTATTTGCTGTTCTTGTGTCTTTGGCACAATTGTGCTCCATTTGTTAATGTTGAGTCTTATTTCCATGCTCACTTGACTCCATTGTCATTCTTTCCACCTCTGGGGCTCACCTTGGCACTTTGTCCCTCACCTTTGTTCCTGTGTCTCTCACTTAGTGACACGTTTCTGGAGTGACCCGCCACATTTGGGGCATATCTGTTGCTGCTCACTCCCTGCATTGCAATCCTTCCTGGCCCTGCCAGTGTCACACACTTTGTCTCTTTGTTTCAGTCTTATTCTCAGGGCTCAATTCTTAACCCTGTGACTTCTGCGGGTCCCCACTGAAAACCAGAGGCCCCAACCGAAGCAATTTCTATGCTTTGAACCTCAAAACTATGCACAAAATACAGAAAGAAATCTACAAAAAATAATGCAAAATTATGAAATGTTTGACTTAATAAACACACCAAAAAATATATAAAAATCACATTTTAATGGGAAGATTGGAACTTTTCAAAATCTGTTTTTATTTCTAAAAGGCAAAGCTCTATGCTAGACTAGCATGCAACTTTGTTTTCTTGCTCATAATACATGTTGTCCTTTTGTTGACGCTGCCAATGCTTGTTGAGATCACCCATACCAGCAGGATTTTGCTTGATGTCCTTGTGCTGCTCCCACTAATCAGACTAAGGAGACCAACTTCCATTTTACTCTCCCATTTCATGTTCCCTCACATTTGTACAGAGTTTTATGTTTTTCAATTTTACAATGTTTCTAATATTATTTCATTACTCACCTGTCAAGGATCCCATAAATTGTTGTTTAAGGCCCCAGATTAAGAACCATCTCTCTATTCCTTTGTGTTAAAGGAATAGGCTTTGCATCTCTGTTTATCTCACATCACGTGTGTTGATTTGCTGTCTTGTTTTTCATCCTGCATCGTCAGCACTGTGTCTTTGTTTGTGGAGCCTTGCGCTCTTGTCGTGGTCTATTCCATATCTATGGTGGTGATGCAGAGTGTCTCTTAATGTTGCTAGTTTAGCTGTGTCGCTGCCCTTGTAGTTGTGTGCCTATGGTGCTGATGCAGAGTGTCTCTTAATGTTGCTAGTTTAGCTGTGTCGCTGCCCTTGTAGTTGTGTGTCTATGGTGCTGATGCAGAGTGTCTCTTAATGTCGCTAGTTTAGCTGTGTCGCTGCCCTTGTAGTTGTGTGTCTATGGTGCTGATGCAGAGTGTCTCTTAATGTTGCTAGTTTAGCTGTGTCGCTGCCCTTGTAGTTGTGTGTCTATGGTGCTGATGCAGAGTGTCTCTTAATGTTGCTAGTTTAGCTGTGTCGCTGCCCTTGTAGTTGTGTGTCTATGGTGCTGATGCAGAGTGTCTCTTAATGTTGCTAGTTTAGCTGTGTCGCTGCCCTTGTAGTTGTGTGTCTATGGTGCTGATGCAGATTGTCTCTTAATGTTTAGTTTAGCTGTGTCGCTGCCCTTGTAGTTGTGTGTCTATGGTTCTGATGCAGAGTGCCTCTTAATGTTGCTAGTTTAGCTGTCTCGCTGCCCTTGTAGTTGTATATCTATGGTGGTGATGCACTGTGTGTCTGTCTTAATGTTGCTAGTTTAGCTGTGTCGCTGCCCTTGTAGTTGTGTGTCTATGGTGCTGATGCAGAGTGTCTCTTAATGTCGCTAGTTTAGTTGTGTCGCTGCCCTTGTAGTTGTGTGTCTATGGTGCTGATGCATTGCAGAGTGTCTCTTAATGTCGCTAGTTTAGCTGTGTCGCTGCCCTTGTAGTTGTGTGCCTATGGTGCTGATGCAGAGTGTCTCTTAATGTTGCTAGTTTAGCTGTGTTGCTGCCCTTGTAGTCGTGTGTCTATGGTGCTGATGCAGAGTGTCTCTTAATGTTGCTAGTTTAGCTGTCTTGCTGCCCTTGTAGTTGTATATCTATGGTGGTGATGCACTGAGTGTCTGTCTTAATGTTGCTAGTTTAGCTGTGTCGCTGCGCCGACCCATCTCTGTGCTTCTGTTGCCTTTGGTGTTGTCCGTGTCCCTGACCCCCTGGTGCAGGCTTGGCATTCTAAACAGGTTCTCAAAAGTCTACCGTGGTATGCTTCCCACTTCTCCATGCAGTTACTATGCTATGAATCTACCCTAAGCCCTTCACTTTATAAAGTGTCGTTTGACAGCGCAGCTGTCACTAAATGTTGTGTGATCAACAGAAAACAAGCTTCAGAGTACTCTTGAGAGATCGACCTTGGCTCCACCTGCTTTTCGATAACTGAGTACAGCATCGAGTTGGGCAACTGTGTGGTTTCACTGAAAAAGAGCGCTTGTGTTGCACTTTCTTGGACACGTAGGGAGTCTCAGTCACAATTGTGTACTGCTAACTCCTCGTTGCTGTTGTGACCATATGGGAATTTTGTACTGAGTTCAATTATGTAATGGAATTCAAGGAGTTGCAGTTCTTTCTCATGATCTCCCTCCTCTCAACTTTTTTACAACTCGGTCTATGCCAGTTTATTTCAAAAGGGTATTTTTCCCACACACTCTCTCCCACACACTCTCTCTCTCTCACACACTCTCTCTCTCTCACACACTCTCTCACACACACTCTCTCTCTCTCACACTCTCTCTCTCTCTCACACTCTCTCTCTCTCACACACTCTCTCACTCACTCTCTCATACTCTCTCTGTCACTCTCTCACACACTCTCTCACACTCTCTCTCTCTTACACACACACACTCTCCCACACTCTCTCTCTCTCAAACACTCTCTCTCTCTCACACACACTCTCTCTCACACACACACACTCTCTCACACACATACACACTCTCACACACTCTCTCACACACTCTCTCTCAAACTCTCTCTCTCACACACACACTCGCTCGCCATTTTATAGTTGGGTCAGAGTAAGTTTCCATATGAAGAGTATTTTTTATTTATTTATTTTTTAAATTTGTTTTGTTAATAGTGCAGTTTGATTCTGCACGAAACCAAAATAAAAGGATCATCCACCTCACCCGCCAGGGCCACAAAACTTCAATTTCCCATGTTAATTCAAATGATAACAACTGTATATATGGTTTGTTTTAATATTAGCAAGGTATCGATGGACAATTAAAAAATCCACCAGATTGTTCCAGCTGTGATGCTGGTAGCGCTGGCATTGGGTCCATATTATATTCCACTATCCTAGATTAAATCTCCTCTGGAATACAGCTTTTGAATACAGTGTAACCAAATTGAATATTAAATTACTACAAGATCCCAGCATGGTTTTACTTGTGTATTTATCCTCATTGGGATTATCAGGTGAGTTTTGTAAATTAATACCTGTTTCTATGCTCATTGCTGGATCATTAATATTACAAAAAATAACTAAATTAATTCAAACTTTTCTGGAATGCCTGGTCAAAATGTATACAGTAAAACAGTGAACACTGTATGTGGCCCAAGTGGGAGCCATGCAAATCATTTTCAAGCTGTAAAAAAAAGTTGCTTAGACTATTGTATTAAAATCCAGAAGATACATTGAAAAATAGATTATCTTTAATTGATAATCAAAACACATCATTACAATGAACAGATTAATTAAATCATCAAATAGAACTCCACAACCAATAACACCCAAATATCCATTCATTAAAAACCAGGCCTAGTAGCAGAATGAGGGTCTTCAACAAACCGGAGAAAGTGTCTGTAGCATTCCTTCTGCCAAGCCACTGTGGACAATAAACATGTTTCGGTGGACATTCTCCAATTATCCACCAATCTTCATCAGGACCAAAAGTAAATAAGCATCTTAGATAATGCTTCTCATAATTAGGAATCACTAGGGTCATGTGAAGTTCGATACATCTAACGCCACAAGACCCAATGAAGGAAGTCTCCACGAGCTCTATGAGCTGCAAGGAAGCAATTCTAGAGGCAGGAGTTTGAGCAACATAAAGAAGAAAATGCATGATGCTTAGATGCAGGCTACAAATAGAATCAGGGCTTGTAAATCTTATCTAATAAACAACCGCCCAGTCTGAACTGTAGTTCAGTAAATAGCAGCCTACGGGAATGCGGTGGAAGAAGTGTGGCCGAGCAATGTACTTCTGACTCAGCAGGCAGGACGTTGGGACTCCAAGCCTTGGACATATAGGCACCATCCGGTGTCTGCGTCCATCCTGCCTCTATTTAACTTTCTTGATAGAAAACGACCAGCAGAGGTCAGTAAAATACCAGAATCACTTTAGCATTCTCTAGATTCCAGCCCATAGAACTTGTCTTCCACGAGCACCCGTAGATAATAATTGTTTCTAATCTTGTATTATTAGTGATATGACCACGAAGGCCCTGATTTTATATAAAAACGAGCTTTTGAACTATGCCATTTCCAGCTGAAAAGCAATATTTCTCTCCATGTGTTCCCATACCTGTTGTGTTGCGCAGTTTGGTGCTTACTTTCCCTCCATGAGAACAGTAGATGTTTCAGCACCCAGGCTAATATGCTGCATAGCTAAAAACATACAAGGTCCCAAAGGCGAGACCAATTGCATTGCAATGCTTGTTTTTAACCCTGCTATCCAGGACCTTGTTTCTAATCCGGTACTAGTAGCGTGCCTAGCTCTGAGTACAGTCCAAGGGTATTATTAAACAGTAACATTACCAATCTTACATAGATGTCTAAGAACAATTTAATTGAAAATATATCACTACGCAGACTGCCACTCCTGTTGGGTATTTGGGCTGAAATGGAAAAGTGTCCGCCAAAGCCCCCAAAAATTGTGGGCCCTGGTATACCACGTGATGAAGTTAGGGGCAGTGTCCCTGGATTATAACACATTGGCATGTTTACATAGACCTTAGCTTAGAAATGCATAGCACCTATAGAAATACAGTGCAGTGAAAGTACAGTAAAAATAAAGGTACATTGGATTGTTCGATGTTAAATGTTTAACAACATGGCTGTAATGTTTGGGTTGGTTTTGTCATTAAACATCAGAGCAGCATTCATTTGATAATCAAGCAACTCGCGTGACTGTCAGAGTGCTTAACACTGTAGGTTGAGAGAGACCTGCAGGTGATGAGCGACCCTGCTCCCGCTCGGAGCACATTTCCCACTCGGAGCACATATTGGATGTACCCTACTCCAACTCGGAGCACATATTGGATGAACCCTACTCCCACTCGGAGCACATATTGGATGTACCCTACTCCCACTTGGAGCACATATTGGGTGTACCCTACTCCCACTCGGAGCACATATTGGATGTACCCTACTCCCACTCGGAGCACATATTGGATGTACCCTACTCCCACTCGGAGCACATATTAGATGTACCCTACTCCCACTCGGAGCACATATTAGATGTACCCTACTCCCACTCGGAGCACATATTAGATGTACCCTACTCCCACTCGGAGCACATATTAGATGTACCCTACTCCCACTCGGAGCACATATTGGTGTACCCTACTCCCACTCAGAGCACATATTGGATGTACCCCACTCCCACTCGGAGCACATATTAGATGTACCCTACTCCCACTCGGAGCACATATTAGATGTACCCTACTCCCACTCGGAGCACATATTAGATGTACCCTACTCCCACTCGGAGCACATATTGGATGTACCTTACTCCCACTCGGAGCACATATCGGTGTACCCTACTCCCACTCGGAGCACATATTAGATGTACCCTACTCCCACCTGGAGCACATATTGGTGTATCCTACTCCCACTCAGAGCACATATTGGATGTACCCTACTCCCACTCGGCGCACATATTAGATGTACCCTACTCCCACTCAGAGCACATATTGGATGTACCCTACTCCCACTCGGAGCACATATTGGTGTACCCTACTCCCACATATTGGGTGTACCCTACTGCCACTTGGAGTACATATTGGGTGTACCCTATGAAGTACCAAAATTATATACCATAGAGCTATACTCACCAATAGCCCAATACCAATTACAGAGATAATCAGTCAGTCGGCAATGGAGAAGGTTCAATTGTTTATTTTGCAAAGTACTCTATATAGAGGAGCCTCTCTCTCAACCTCACCCATCAAGGTGCGCGGAGAAGCCTGCTGGCTTACATTCAAAACAGTGCATATATACTTTCAGCATAACATGTGAAATCCCCGTACATGGAAAAGTACCCCCTTGGCTGAAGCACAGAGGAAAGCCCATATATGGCACAGTTGATTAGTTCGAAACCAAGCAAAGTTATTATGGGGGCAGGTCAGTAAAGGTGACTCCCTTTCATCTTGGTGCCCGGGAGGACAGGCACGGCGCCTCTAGGAATGCGCTTATCACGCTTGAAGCCAGATGCGACCTTGGGTTCCCAGGACTAGAATGAATAGTGCGCCTTCAGCTTCTTCCAACAACTCGGCCTTTTCTCCTGAAAGGGTATCATGTGATTTCTGCCTGCACTGAGCTGAGACGGGATTTAGAAACTGAGATGGCGTCTGTTTAGCTAAGGCCCGATCCCCTTATACCTAACACACAAGTCTATTTACAACGGGTTTCCGAATGGGTATATTACGCATATTGGATACATTACGCTAATACTATGCGCAATACAAGATTTTTATCCTTCAGACCGCCCTTTTAGCGTGATGTAGCTAATATAAGAGTGATCCTAATCAGTGAACACCCCCTCATCAATCTGCATTACATCTTTTACTTCCTGCTGGACTAACTGTTTTTCCATTTTGGCATGGTTGGAGGCAGACAGTGAGGAAGTGAGTTTGGCACCACAGCATGAACAACATGCCGGTCCACAATGCAGACAAAGGCAGCAGGTAAATATAATACCCAATGCACCCGCTAATATCATTAATATCTTCCAACCCCAGGTAGACAAGAGGTTCCAGAACCATCCCTTTAAGGACCAGGTACCATTTTCAGCATGGACCTCTGCTGCCAAACGATGCAATTTTTGTATGGCCAAATGAACAGTAGGGGCGGAATCAGGTATATATACACAGCAGGAGCTGCCAATCACGCTGCATGCTCCTCCCCGATCTGCCAAGATAACATCCAGAACCATACGATTTTTAAGCGAGACAAGTCTCGTAGCTTGAAGCTCCACAGTCAGATTAGTCAGAATGCCTGCAGTTGTTTTTACTCCGTTTCCTACTACCCTAGATAAGCGTCTAACTTCCCTGCTAGTAAATATAGGCTCCAGATAGGGAAAAGTCCTTTGGCTATATCCAGGAATTGCTGTCCAGGAGTATCAGTCTGATCAGTACTATCAGTATCTAGGATTCTCCCTACTCAGACAGTGAGGGAACTTCGTTTGTTTAACCGGTGGTCTTTATGATAACTGGAGGGGGCTATATACACAGGAGGATATAGGAAAGACAAATAACAACGTCCTGCCCATCCTTGGAAAGCCATGTGTAAGCATTTTCTCCTCATACAAAATATACATTAGGGGGAGTGATCAATGGTGGGCTACTATTGGTGTGTAATGCATAAGTATAATTACATTTACTATCTCCCACCTGAACATGATCTATGCCTTAAATACAAAATGATGCAGTACTGTTTAAAATAGGTACAGGAATTGCTTTGTCATCAGTGACATTCCGATCCTGAAAAGGAATAGGGCATGACGGTGCATTACAGAAGGTAAAAGGCCACAACCACAGCAATTTGTAGTATCGGTAGCATTATGGGCTTGATGAAGCATTTCAATGTATACATTTTTACTGTACATTTCACAGTGCCTTTCCTTATGTGGAGGTAAAGTATAGAATACATGCTCTGGGGGTTGTGTTGTGGTGCCCAAAACCTGGTGCATAGGATAATGAAATTCTAAATAAACAAATACACTCATCAATATTACAAATAAAACTGCGATTGTCACTACAAAGGCTATCTTCACTCGGATAGCCCAACTAGAAAACATTGGTACATCTACAGGGAAATGACGGCGGGTAAGGGGGCGTTCTTCTTCAGGAGCAAAACGGGCAAAGGGATACATTCTAGCTAAAAGTCCAATCAACTAAACTCTGAGAACTGCAGGCCAATTGCCAGAGGGTTTCTTCTTTCCTGTGTCCGTCTAGAGCCTCACAGACAGGTCTACTATCGTTCATCAAAAACACATTTCCCACACTGTATTCCGTTGTCGCAACCTGGGCCCAAATGCAACTTAATCTTTCTTTCTGAACAGAGCTTCACAAAGAGTTCCAAGCTCTCAACGGGTTCAGTCCATTGTCTCGCTCAGTACCCCAGTGAAGAGCTAATCAGCCCTGTAACTCAAAGTCTTTCCCTATCTCCTAACATCTGGACCTGGGGTGCCGCGTTGTTTTCGGGACCGCAGGTTATATCGAAGATGGCCAGGCTGTTCCTGATCATGAAACAACACAGAAGCAGAGGCACTTGGTGCAACAGAGATCTCATGTGCCCTTGGAGTATCAGCCACATTAACAGATCCAGAAGCAAGGGCTGATTCAGCTGACGGAACCTCTCTTGATGTTGACAAACCTTCCTCTCGCCCTTCACCAGATTCAAGGGCGTCAGAGAAAGGGACAAAGCTAGGGCCTCGCTCGCCCTCCTGGGTTAGAACTCCTTCTCGGTTCCGTTGATCAAATGGAAGCAGGAGAGGCAACTTCTTCAGATGAGAGACATGTATCCAATGTCTCTTTCCGTCCACCTTTACCGCTGTTCGAGTGACCAGCAAGATTTAATGGGGCTTGCTCCACCTTGGTTCCGAACTCGATTTCCGTTGATAGTTTCGAACCAAAACCCACTGTCCAGGCTCGAGGCGATGTCCAGGACATGTCCAGAGGCTGCAGTACTGCTGATACCTGTTGGTGAATGCAACGCAAATCTTTAGTCAAAGCGTACAAGTAATCTGTCATCATAGGATAATCAATATCACAAAATGATCTGGGTCTCAGGACACCCCAAACTTTGGGAGGCCGACCAAAAATGACCTCATAAGGTGATAAACCAGCTCGGGAATGGGGAGTTACTCGTAGTGACATTAAAGCTAAAGGTAATGCATCAGGCCAGCTCAGTCCGTGCTTTCTTGGATCTTTGCCAATTTTAACTTCAGAGTTCCATTATACTTTTCAACCAGTCCTGCAGACTGCGGGTGTCGGGCCGCATGGAATTTCTGCCTGATTCATAAACCATTACACACATGTTGGACTAGTTCTGCATTAACGTGTACCCCGTTATCTGTCCAGATCACCCGGGACAATCCATATCTAGGGAAAAACTCTTATCAGGGCTTTTGCAGTGGCCAGGGCAGTGTTATTTTTGGTTGTGTAGGCTTCCACCCATTTACTGAAAGCACACACCACAACCAATACATATTTCAAATTGTTCACTCTTTTTAATTGGATATAGTCCATTTGTATCACCTCAAAAGGCAGAGAAGGTGGTACAAAATTTCCTCTAAGGACTGTCTCTCTCCCCCCAGGATTGTATTGTAGACAGACCATGCAATTCTTAACCACATGGGTAGCAGTTTTGGGAATATTATGATTGTTCCACACAGGGTCCAAAAGCGCACAAATGCCTTTTGCACCAATGTGAGCAGGACCGTGAGCCATAGTGACTACCGCATACACTAGTGCATTAGGTAACAGCCATCTTTGTTTCTCTGTCGGATCAATCCAACAATTATTCCTGTCCAATCTTCCTACTTCCTGTTCCCATCACACTAATTCATCAGGGGTAGCTTCTTTCTGCAATTCTCAAACACTCTCTATAGTGTTATCAAACATCGTAGTCTCCGTCACCCACCTAGCAGAAGCGCTGGGGAACATTGTCGACATTTTAGTTTGTGCAGTTTCTTTTGCTGTCTGATCAGCAAATGCATTGCCCTCGCCTGTGGTATCTATGATTTTCTTATGTGCACTGGATTTGATGATCGCTACTTTCTTGGGTAATGTCAAAGCATTTAACAATCCTACTATCAAAGGGTCATATTGTATTTTCTGACCATGGGAGGTAAGAAACCCTCGTTCTTTCCACAGACGTCCAAAACTATGGGCTAGGCCGAAGGCGTACTGACTGTCTGTATAAATATTTACTCTCAATCCCTCACTCAGTTCACATGCTCGTAACAGAGCTATTAGTTCAGCTGCATGCGCTGATTGATAGGAAACCCGAGAGGTCTCCACTACAGTACGAAGGGTGGTGATAGCATAGGCAGCTGTTGTTGTGCCATCTGGTAATTTAAAACAAGAGCCATCCACATACAACTCCCCTTGGGGGTCAGATAAAGGAGTGTCTGTGAGGTCTACTCGTCCCTTCGTTTCTTCTTCAGTCCGAAATATACAATCATGGACATCGTCCTTTTGGTCATTTGACGGGAGGGGTAGTAACGTGGCCGGATTCAGAGTGGCACACAGTTTAATAGTAATATGGGGAGCAAACAAAGTCCATTCATATCCAGTCAATCGTGCACTCGTAAGGTGCTGGGTTTTTGTTTGATTTAACAATATGTCCACAGCATGCGGTACCATTACTGTGAGATCAGTATTCAAAACGATCCCTTCCGACTGTCAAATGGCAACCGCTACAGCTGCATTCACCCTCAGACAGCTAGGAAGGGCTCTGACGACATTATCCAATACCGCCGAAAAGTACGCACAAGGTCTTTGCTTACCACCAAATCCTTGTGTTAACACTGAAAGCGAACAACCGTACACCTCATGCACATAAAGTACAAAAGGTTTACGGTAGTCAGGAGTACCCAAGACGGGTGCAGAACAAAGTGCAGATTTCAGAGAGTCAAAAGCGTCTTGACATTCATCCGTCCAGTCAAATGTAACAGAGGTTTAGCAAGAAGAGAAAAATTAGGTATCCACTGGCGACAGTAAGAGGCTATGCCAAAAAAAGCACGAACATCACGTTGAGTACAAGGCACAGACATGTTAGAAATAGTAGCTATACATAGGAACTGGGGTCACCAGTTCCTCGTGAGGTGTAGCTTGGCCTGAGCAGGTAGGCACACGAAGCTTAGGTGTAAAGTGGCCACACAGCACACACATCTACTTAGGCACGGAACGCACACAATGACTGAGACCACACCAGTAAGTTTGATTAAAGCAAGGTACTTTTATCTAGATCACGGTTCAGGGAAATCAGGAATCAATTCAGTATCTCTTCACAAACATTTTTCATTCAGCATGAATAAACATTTTCTCCTGTAAGGCAACCAATTCATTAAGGCATTTCCTCAAAGCATTTCCTTAAAGATAACCATGTCATTAGGGTAGAGTAAACCTTTCCTTGCTCAGGAATAAACATTTCAAGAATCATGAATAAACATTTCATTGTGTCAGGAACCAGCAGGTTATTAAACAAGAGCAAAACGTGTCATGAGGCTGGAGTAAACCATTTCAGTTATCTGAAGTAAATCCCTCAATCATCACTTTCCGCGGTAATAAACACTGCCTCCTGCCAGAGTAAACATCTCCTTGATCAAGAAGAACATTTCATTGGGAAATCATAACCATTTCATTACTCAGCACTAAGTATTTAATTCGGCACCAATAAGCCCTGCATCAGGCTGAAAATGAGCATTTCATTAATCCCAACATTGGCAGGCATAAGGCTACCGCGGCTGGGATTCAACTGTACCCCAGGCAGGGGTTAACTTTTGTCAATTGAGGCCCCCCACAAGGTCTTCAGGTGCCCTGGCCCAGGTCCAGTGCTTTAAGGGGGCCAAATAGGGCCACCGGGGCCCAACAACAGTGTTCCCCAGGGGAGGGGCGAACTCCTTGCCTCCTCTGGCCTTCCGCCCTCCTCCCCGGGGTTTACCTCGCTCTCTTTGGCCTCTCGGGGCCCTTACGTAGGCTCAAGGGGCTGAGGGAGGGCTCCGGCTCCTCTTGGAGCCCTCGAGTAGGCCCGCGCTGTTAGGGTGACCGTTCCCGGGCCTCCGTCAGGCTCCTCCAGCCTCGGGACCAGTCAGGGGCAGAGCAGTGGCGTCATGCGGAGGAGGGAGGGCTCGGGATGTCCTGTTCCCGGGCCCGTGAGGACGTGGGCGGCCCGGGAACCAACCAGCAAGCAGTCCGGGGTGGGCGCGGCAGTGTCTGCCTATCGCTGCGCTGCGCCGATGGGGCGTGGCCAGGGATGCCGCGTCCCCTGTCACGTGATGGCAGGTGGAGGCTTCGGGGCTTGTCGGGCCAAGCGCGGCCTGACAGGAATTCCAGTGGCCCTCTCCTGACACCAGGGTCCGCCGCTCTGGGTTGCTCAGTGGGGGCAGGAGGTGCCCAGGTGATCGTGGCGGCCTCCCCAAAGGCTCCGGGGGCTGCGGCGACAGTAACGCGATGGCGGCCCCTTCCTGGCACTGGGAGCCGCCGGAGGCAGATCGCAGCGCTCCGGACAGCAGTGCTCCACAGGCGGTCTCCCCTGCGGTGAGTTCTTGGACCAGCGCTCCTCTCTCACAGCGCTTCACAGACACAGCGCGCTTCAGGGGACACAGCACTCAGAAGGCACGACACTGGGGCACAGGGCAGCACAGCGCTTGGGGGAGATAGCGCCTAGGGAGCAGTCAGCAGGCTAGAGCTCCAGTGCTAGTAGAGGAGCGCTTGGCAGCGCAGTGCAATTCAGATCACTTGTGGACAGTCCAGGACCACGCAGCCGAGGGGAACAAGCCAGTCTAGGTAGTACAGCGCAGGTTAACAATTCAGGCAGGGCAGCGCTATATAGGTAGGGCAGATAGCTCAGCAGTAGAGATGAGGTAGGACAGCACAGGGGTCCAGGTGAAGACAGAGGGGCACAGAAGCAGCACAGCCCGGTACCTGGTTGATCCCCAGTAGTCCTTCTTGGAGCTTGGTGGTTCTGGCGCCCTTTTGTAGATAGTTGCTTGAAGGGGGGGTGGTTGAGTTGGTGGCTGAAGGCAGGTGGGTCCTTGTAGGTCACTGTAGGTGGTCCCTGGGTTCCCCTCCCGCCGGGCCAGATCAGTGGGCTAGTTCAGTGTTCCTCACACAGCTTGGTGGGCAGCGCCTAAACCCTGTCCCCCCCAGTGGTATAGGTTTCTGACTAGGCCCTAACGCCTAAATCTCCTGCGTAGGGTCCCCCAGGTCAGTGATGCCCCAACTGACTAAAAAAATTCCCTCCTTTCTTTATATATGTCCAGGTCAGGTGACCACCCTCTAAGGCGGCAAAACCAGGCTCTGCCCCTATTCTAGAAGGTTCCAGCAGCTTCCCTAGTCAAGCTATGGGCAGGCAGGTAGGCTGGAATGGCAACAATGGTTTAAGGGTTCCAGCCAGCTCCTGGCACTAGAGTCCGCCTAAAAAGACCACGCTGCAGTAGCAGGGGCCAGTGGCAGCCATGTTGGGAGGAGAGCACCTGCACCTTAGCATTGATTGGCAATGGGAAGGTGCTCGGAGACCTAAGGCAGAACAAAAAAGTTGGGAAAAATGAGGCAAGGGCGAAAAAAATAGGGAAAGACCACCCTAGGGCTGACAGGTCTAACACTATATGTTCAGGGGTCGGCCTCCTCCCCTCTTTCGACAATAGATGACCAAGATAGGTCACTTCCTGTCGACAATATTGGAATTTGGAAAGGGACACTTTGTTACAGTTTTCAGCCAAATGAGTTAATAATTTAACAGTGGCAGTTTTACACCCTTCTTCTGTATCTGAAGCTACTAATATGTCGTCCACATATTGGAGGAGCACGTTTCCTGGGGGCAAAACGAACTCATCCAAAACAGCTTTCAAGGCTTGGCTATAGATGCTGGGACTCTCAGTATAGCCCTGAGAAGCGAGACAAAATCTAAAGCTGCGACCAGCTAACGAGAAGCCGAAAATATGACGGCTATCAGGGTGTATTGGAATGCTAAAGAAAGCATTCTTCAGATCTATTACAGAAAAATATTTCGCAGTAGGGGGAATCATGGTAAGAATTGCAGTAATGTCTGGAACTACAGGATACTGGGGCACCCCTATTTTATTAACCTCTCGTAAATCAATGACAAAACGATAAGTGTCTTTATAATCAGGGTCACCATCCAGGGGAGCCTTCTTCAAAATCGGTAAAATGGGACTATTACAGACATTAGCTGCGGTCTCTTCCACTACTCCTTTCTCAATTAAGTCATGTGTAACAGCAAGCAAAGCCTGTTCACCCTCCGGTGATATCCGATTCTGGGGTATACGTGGTAAGTGAGCATTAGGTTTCAAGGTAATGGAGACAGGGGGTACTTTCAACAATCCCTTATCTGTATCACCCGACGCCCATAGGGTCGAGGGAATATGTGAAAATTCAGGAGGGAGCTTTTTAGCAAAACATTGGGACGTACACTTAACAGGGGGTTGCATTGTCAGATAAACACCATCGGGGGAACAATAAATACGGGCATGCAGTTTCTTCAATATACCCAATCCTAATAGGTTTTCACCACAATTCGAAGTGAGCAAAAATGGGGAGTCTACAGTAATTGGACCAATTGTAAATGGAAGTGGTTTAGAAATGGGGCTTACCACTGGGATTCCGGAAAATCCCACTGAAACATTATTTTGCCCAGACAGAGCAGCCCCTGGGACCAGTGAATGAGCAATAGAACTTTTCATTGCACCAGTATCCACTAGGAATTTCTCAGATGTTCCCATCAACTGCCGGCTCACATAAGGCCCTTGCTGATTGACAGGTACTAATATCTGGCCCCTGCTCTGTCCGTGGCTATCTCATGCATATCCATACCCATGGAACCCCTTCTCCTGACAATTCTCGTTATAGTACTGCCTTCCCTGTGGATCTTCAAAATAACTCTTTCCTGACTCACCACCTGACGTGTCTCCACGCCGTATAGTATTCCTATTCACACCACCACGTCGCTTTCCTCATCCTCTTCCTTGTACAGAACTGTATCCTCCGCGGCTCATACCCGCCCTTCTTGGGAATGAGCCTCTTCCTCCCCTTCCGCTGTTCTGTCCTCTAATAACCTGTTACAACAACACTCAGGTCTTTAAATCCTTAACCTTTTTATCAGACTTGTCTTTACTCTCATTTTCCCTGTGCTCATAATACTGAGCCATACTAAGTATGATGGAAGGGGTGGAAGTGTTCCATGTACTTTCGGTCGCTTGCAATCGCGTCGCTATTTCAGGCAGCAAATTAGTAACAAATCTATTTACGAATAAACGTATGCCACCCTCCATTGATAAATCCTGTCCACTAAAGTCAATAAATACTCCCTCAAAACGAGTGAAGAAATCGGACACACTTTCATCCTTTTTCTGCTTACATGCCGTCAATTTATCACAGTCTACCTTACTAGAAGGAATCAGGGTTTGCATGTAAGTAATAATTCGTTCAGGTGTAGCCAAATTTTCTGCTCTAGGTTTATCTCCAGGTTTTCGGTCTCTGTCCCAGTCTTTAATTTGGTCCCATGTTCCGCCGAATTCCGCAGCATGATCCTGCTCATGCACCTGTCGCCATATATCTACCGGGACCAGAAGACCGAAAAATAGCTCAATGTCACCCAGGGTCATGACGGCTGAATCAGTAAGTTCATTATAGTAGGCGGCGGGATTTTTACGGGGATCAGGAAGCTGTGCTTTTAAGGAAAGGACCTCACTTCTTTTCCAGGGGGTGTAAACCCACTGTTCCTGGAATTGTGGCTCTACTCGAGCCCTGGTTACCTGATTTTGAGCATCTCTTACTTCTGGTATCTCAGGGTAATATGTAGGATGCACTTTCCTCATAGGGTGCTGAGCACTCCAATTCGGACATTTCCTATGCATTCGCTCTCTGTAATGTACTAGTATTTCAACATAACGAAACACCTCTTCTGCTCCCAAATCAAATTTAAAAGCTCGATCTCTTATGTCATACAGAACCTCAGGGGTCAGTCCTTCCTCAAAACATTGCTCCCATAAGAAGATCAACCGAATTGCCATATTTTCCAACGCTAATTGCTGCATAACTGGTTCATAATCCTTCATAGTACTCCATATGTATTGCAAGGTGTAAATAGCGTTCCGCATCCACTGGGATGCCTGGGTCGCAATAATTTGTTTTTCATCGAACCCTAAGGATGATCGAGTAAATGATCGCCGGGAGCTCAAATCCTCCACAGGGCGACGCGAGTAACATCTAATGGAGTAGAGGTTGTTCCCACAGGTGGTGTTGCCCATCCCATGGCCCGTGGCGTTAAAATTACCAAAGGTGACTGAAAAGCAGATGAAGTTTCAGGCATTAAAGTAGTCAATGTGGATGTAGTCGGGCGAAGGGTAAGAGAGGGAACCGGAGAGGCAGAAGATGCCATAGCCACGGGTGCCGTGGCTACAGGTGGCAAAGCCACCGGTGCCGGTGCCCCGGAAACCAAAGCTCCGGACACCGGAACTGCAGGGTATATCCGCTGAGGAGCATACGGGGGTGGCGAACAAATGTCCAACAGCTCCTCAATCTCATCTTCTGGTTCAGTCCGAGTCACATAACTTTTGTCAGTCTGTAACCGAAACTGCCTGTCAGTTTGTTCAATACTTTTCTCTATCTTCGCTTTTTCATAGGCTACGGCCTTCTGAGTGATAGTCTGACCTGATTTAATTTTTTCTAATTTCTTGTATCCCATTCGTCTTTTTTTTGTTTTTTAGTTTTATATAGCACGAACTTGAACCGAATAGGTTATCAGAACGCTTTACATAGCACCAGTTTCGTTACATAAGGACACACATTAATTTTTGTTAGGCACGGGGAGATTAAGTGATTTGCCCAGAATCACAGGATGTTTAGCGACATTACCAAACAATTTATCCTGCAAATAATTTATTTTATTTTCGTCAAAACATCCCGTTAAAGGCCATTGTAATTCCTGATTGTCCCTGGTATACTTATGCCAAATCGTGTTAAACAAAATTGAGGAAATACCATGTTTAACGTACATATCAAAACTGGGACTGCCCTCCGGTGGGGCAGGCTGTCTTTCATCCAATCGCCCCTTCTTCCGCTGACAGCAACATCCAAAACACAATTTACTAAAACACGACATTATTACCGTTCAACAGTTCGTAATCCTAAGGCATACAATCTCCCAACATGGCCATGTCACATGCACACTCACACTTTTATACTACAGCATGCATCCACCACATTCGATCACACAGAACAAGGGAACAAAAAATAACGAGATGACTACAGCCGGCTTTGTTCAATATAAAACTGCGAAATACACAAACAAACGTCTTTTCAGATTTCAGAGTGACATGTCTGCCAGATAGAACGGAGCCCGTCGACTCCCGTTCATGGGAATCGATCTAATCAGATACCAGACCATACAGAATCACAAAAGAGACAGTCCAGAGACTGTCCAGAGATCATCAGACAGGAATAAACCACACACCTTCTTACGGACAATCCTGTAGACCTCCCTGGTTGGGCCTAGGACTACTGGGTTAGCCCGCTGCCTTAGCGTCACTCCAGATCCCAAGCTTACCCAGTTACTTCATACGGACCTTTCCCAAGACCACATGGCCGGGTGTACACTCCACGTGTACCACCAAGGCGTCTGATGTTGTCTCTACTAATCACCAAACAAGCCTGTGGGGCATCTGCCCGTGCAGCCACTCCACTGCTATGTCAGACCCCCAGATTCCCTGTGGTTCAAAACCCACCATATTCCGAGTACAGTTAACTGTTTCCAGAGGCACCGCTCAACAGTGCATTTCCGAGTATCCTGAGAACCAAACTAAACAATTCACTCACCTGGTGCACACAGGTCAGATTGAGTGTTCTCTACTGTCGACTCCTGTAGACCAACACGGTCAGCTCCCGGGTTAAGCCCGAAGGACTCCGGCGAAGGGTCACTAGCAGCTGGGAAGGCCTCTGGGCGTGAGAGTGGAATAGCTTCTACCAAACACTGGCTTTTTCAATTAGGATCCTTTTTCCGTCCACCCGCTCGATCAGAACTCCTCCCTGTCCCTCTTCCCCCGTTTACGGGAGGGGACGACCCTATCGCAGAATCCTGGCATAGTCGCCAACTGAAGTACCAAAATTATATTCTTATCTTAAACAAGAGAGAGGGGATCAATATAACCCAAAAGGAAATAGAGCACCTGTTTACTGTAAAGTAAGAAAATTATTTTCCCTTTGGGAAGTCAAATAATCTCACACTTATTCACTCACTCCACTCACTCATGATCACCTTCTGATGTTCAAGATGTCTACTTAGCCCTGTGAAACACTTACAAGGGAAAGATATAACTTATATAATAAACAGACTGTTTATTTGCACAATAAAAACATATAAATGAATATACAATCAATATAAAATTTTCATTTCATTACATTTAAAAAGACACAAAATGCCAAAGTTACAACAAAACCACCTATTGTGGAATTACACGGGAGAAAATATAGGGGAAGACAATAAACTTTGTCTTATCGTTGTTAATTTGAGCCCTTTGTAGACAACATGGGGTAGGACTTCCCTTCCTTATACCCAACAACTTGTTGACCACTCCAAATTTTACCATTATACAATGCGTTGACGCGTTTCGGAAGCCTTTTTCTGTTTCTAGTCTCCTTCTTCAGGACAATGTTTATGTATTTCTCCACATCCAGTATATCACCTAATGCACAAATGAGACAATCTTTACCTCCTGATGGACTATATTCTCTTAAAACAGCATACATCATACATGTTAGCAATCCAATTTGAGTTCATTATTGCTCCTTATGGCAGTTCATAGTGTCTCTTTATTTCCTCATCTTTTACATAAAAATGATGCCACATTTTGCTACAAGACTGGCATCAATTGTTTTTGTTTTAATATTAAAAATGGAAGTTTGCAATGGCATGACCCTGGTTGCATTACACCTGCATCCTCTATGTGAATCGTTTTTGTGTTACCTCTGTACATGTGTGGTGGGGGGGGGGATGGTGGGTACGGGTTGGGGTGTAGTTGGGGTTGGGGAGGGTTGTTAGGGCATTTTTAAAGCTGAGCTTCATTGACACTAGCTTTGTGAATCTTATGTATGTCACCTCTACATTGATGCTGTTGTGGTGATCTTGGTGTGTGAAGATGCCACATCCTTGATACTTTTACGCTCAATAAACTTGGTTATGAAAAAAAAAAAAATGGAAGTTTGCTCTACCAACCTATGAATTTACTTCACATTGTAAGTGTTTCACTAGTCTCCCTCCATTCTTGCACACACTGTTATTCAAAAACTTTCACACCATTCAACCATCCTTGGTAGAAATAACGCAACTCACCTATGCAAACGCATATTGGTGAAATATTTTTTACAATTTGGTCATGGGTCAGGTTGATTATAATCCACAGTTTCCCCAAGCTGTCAAATGTAATATAATATAACTTGTTAATTTAATCTGGAATGACTCTTTCTCAAATTCAACTAATTTAGAGCAATTTATCCCAACGGTAACGTTTACATGTGCAATTAATCTTTATCATGGGCCGCCGCTGTACCGTGTTGCCCAATTTCTTGTTACTGGTTATTAAAAAACGATAAAAGTGAACTCCAGTGGCCCCTAGCAGAAAATAGAATCATTTTGATGCCATTAGTCTATAGCCACGAACAGGGCCAATGTTTCTGCTACCACCAGCTGCGGTATAATTGACTGGAAGTGTTTTGTCTTTTTATTTCACCTTGTTTGTAAACCCTTCTGTTCGGTTTTCATTCGTTGGTAATAGATCCCACACCTTTTGAAACAAAAAGTGTATTCAATATAAGTGTTTCCTAATTTTACTACCTTCGTTACATCGTGTTTATCCCCAATGTTATTGTCAGCTCACCTGATTCCTAGAGAGCCCGTTCTTCGTAATTTCCTTAATTTAACCCGGGTATGCGTCGTTCGTGGCTGCAAAGTTATCGAAACAGGAAAACATCTATTAGTTATTGTATTTTATCCTAGGATCAAACGCGCCTGTTTTTTTTACACAACTTCTAATCTCTACTTTAATCTCGTTTTTGTACAGAGAAAATATCGTGTACTATGGGGGTTTAGACTTGGTCTCCCTAGTTTTCATTTTTAGTGTAAAAAGACCTCTGTGCGGTTCGTTATCTTTAAGCTCCGTGCACGCTATATCTCACGTACCTATTTTAGTCCAACGGCTAGCTTTCCCGGAGTCGTTCTTGCGCATCTATCCGTCCGCTATAAGTGAAGGTAAAGGGCTTCCCTCAGCGATCGGCCTATTTTTAAACGCGTCACTCCATGACGTCAATGTCAGGCGTCCCCGTGGGTCGGGTTTTACTTACATCGAATTAAACTTTATTGTTTCTTTGGTTATGCACAAAGCCTTGTTGGAAACCGAACTGGGTATTCTGTTCTAGTATGGTTTTACTTACATCGAATTAAACTTTATTGTTTCTTTGGTTATGCACAAAGCCTTGTTGGAAACCGAACTGGGTAATCTGTTCTAGTATGCATTGTTTATGCCAGATAGTAATCAATCTCCTCCGATCTTGCATTTATACATTATGAACTCATATTAACTTCACCTAATCGTCTACGGTCTATCGAATACTTTTTCTAAACCATATTCGAGGCTGATGAATGTACAGCCTGTCGCAATATTTTCTTACTGCGATCTGTCGTATATTTTATCTGCACCATATTCAAAACTAATGAGTGCGTAGCGTATCAACATATTTTATTTCTCCGCACAAGCCTATGGTTCGCCTTTGGTCCATAAATTGCCTAAATTAACACTGCAAGTGTGTTACATATTTCATTGTAATTCCAAACCAGCCCCAACTTACACTACTGTGGATGTTATTGTTCACATGTGATTTAGATGAGATTCAGGATCTGGGGTCGTTGATGTTATTCACACCCATGCTACAGTTTGTCGTATGTTAGATTTATACTGCACAAAGATTACCCTTATTAAACCGGTATTTTCATCCAGTCTTCTTTCGTGTTTAACCCTTTGTTTACAGAGTCTAAAATTAAGATATACCATTGTTCCCTATTCTTACGTTTCATTTCCATATTACCACCCCTTCTTGAGGAAGTCATCTTTTCTATAATGAACCAAGAAAACTCAGTGTATTTATGTTTTAGTTTCGTGAAGTGCTCAACCATTGGGGCATTCACTTTACAGGTCTTCAATGCGGATTTATGTTCTAACAGACGCAGTCTTATTTCTCTCTCAGTTTCGCCGACGTATGCTAATCCACACGGGCAAAGTAGGAGGTATATTAAATTACTGCTTCTACAATTGTTGAGGGTTTTAGGTGTCATTATGTAGTTATTATAAGTCAGTGTTTTTGTAACGATACAATTTTCACATATTGAACAGTTACTGTAGAGCAATACTTACCAATAGCCAAATACCAATTTACAGAGATAATCAGTCAGTCGGCAATGGAGAAGGTTCAATTGTTTATTTTGCAAAGTACTCTATATAGAGGAGCCTCTCTCTCAACCTCACCCATCAAGGTGCGCGGAGAAGACTGCTGGCTTACATTCAAAACAGTGCATATATACTTTCAGCATAACATGTGAAGTCCCCGTGAGGAATCAAATATCCTTCTCAGGGGTCTTACTAATAATTAGTCCATTCAAAAGCAGCAAAAAGTTGACAGAGAATCTGAAATATGAAAAAGACATCTTTATTAAACTTAATTAAGTGAGGCTACGTCACCCAGCTGCACCTAAAGCAACTGAATGAGGCAGTCTGCCAGAATGGTCTTAGTTCAGACCTTTTATACCATTTATTATGCCCTAGGCATGCAAGGGGGTTGTACCAGTTACATTCCTAAACAAATGAAAAAGCTAGAGAGGCAACAGGTGAGTAGCCTTTGGGGTTTTAGCAGGATATGGGCAAAACATTATAATTGCAGGGTTCATAAAGGTTACAGTTGACAAAGGTAAAAAGCCGGACAAACCCATAATAAAAATGGTCACCTCCCCATCGTAAATAGACCATAAAAGGAAGGAGCAGAAACAGATGAAACAGATAGAAAATAAGATTAGGCATGTTTGTGTATAATAAAAGTTTATGGCGTCCTGTCCTCTGATCCCAAATCTTGATCGGCTAGAGGGCAGGAACTGGTTTGGCAAGGTTAGCCTCAGGCAACAGAGACAGCTTTCGCCAGGTCATGCAGGAGTCAGCACAAACCCAAGCTAAGGTGTATATGTCCTAAATACTTGTTCAGCCACAGTCAGGGCCTATGTTAAGGGCAACCACAAAATGGCTGCCATGCACAAAATGGAACCCGAGGGTTCAGAACAAAACCTTCAAATACACAGTGAATCCATTGGTGTAACATGACGAAAACACTCACACTTGCTGAACTCACTGTTTACGGTTTGCTGTTACCAAATTCATAACAGAATCATGACATTTGAAACACAGGTTCAGAATTCAAGGAACCTCACCCGTACATGGAAAAGTACCCCCTTGGCTGAAGCACAGAGGAAAGCCCATATATGGCACAGTTGATTAGTTTGAAACCAAGCTAGGCTATTATGGGGGCAGGTCAAAAAAGGTGACTCCCTTTCGTCTTGGTGCCCAGTAGGACAGGCATTTGTCACCCCGAGTGGGACGGGTATGCTCAGACGTGAGTCCCGTGCTCTCCATGCCACTGGAATCAAGCTATCCAGGCTGATGAGGGCTAAAAGCCCGAAACCGGTCCTTGGATGCTTGTTTCCAGTCCAGGGAGGACTTGGCTTGGCAGTTCGGGCTGGACTGTACCCATGGGGCACAGGGTCAAGACTGATTTGCATATGGCTGGGTTCAAACTGGAATGGCATGGTGAGCAAAAAAACGATGGATTTAGGCCCAGATCTCTGCACTGGGGTGAATGTATGACATTGTTCTGCATTCTGTCCATTTATTTATTTATTTATTTATTTTAAGAACTTGTAGAGCGCGAATGTCACCATTACAGGCATCCTGGCGCTAATAGAATCCAAACCCAGATAGAAAACGAAGCAGTAGGGTAAACCAATGGAGAGAGGTTAGCCAGGGAAAAGCCAGGTTTTTACCTTTTTCCTAAACTGCAGAAGTTCATTAGTGGGCCTAATCTCGAGGGGGAGAGTGTTCCAGAGTCTGGCGGCAGTCACCTGAAAGGATCCACCACCAGCTCTGACCTTCCTAAATCTAGGAACGACTACCAGTTTAGCATCCGATAAACGGAGGTGTCTGGAAGGAGTGTACCAGACAAACTTGGACCTTAAAGGGGCTGGGCCGCATCCGTGGAGAGCCCTGAACACTATACAGAGGGCTTTAAATTGGATCCTTTGTCTAAGAGGAAGCCAATGTAATTGTGCCAGGGCGAAAGGTCCGTGAGATCTCCTAGGCAGCCCCAATGCTAATTTAGCCGCCGCAGATTGGACCCTTTGGAGTCTGTCCAGTAGATACTCAGGGGACCCGAGCAGGAGGGCGTTACAATAGTCCAACCTGCTCAAGATGGTACATCTAACCACTTGTGCACGGGCATGGGGGGGTAAGAGGGGCAGAACCTTCCTGAGTGAGCGAAGGATGGCAAAATAGCCGGCCGATGTTTTCTGTACGTGAGTGTCCATACTGAGCCCGTGGTTGAGCATAACTCCTAGGTTGCGGACAGAGTCCGCAGGCCGAACGGTGGAGCCGGATTCCTGGGGCCAGAAATTGTTGGGAAACGGACGAGGGATCCTTGTTCCAGCACTAAAGAGCACTTCAGTTTTCCCGGCATTAAACTGAAGCGAGTTAGCCTTCAACCAGCTTGCCGTAGTCCTTAAGCAGTTATGTAGGACCTCCACAGAGATAGATTCCTCTCCTTCCAAGGAGAGGATCATCTGCGTGTCATCGGCATAGTTAACAATTCGAATGCCGAATCCTTTAATAAGCAAGATTAGTGGCCTAAGGTAAACATTAAAAAGAATGGGGCTGATGGCAGAGCCCTGAGGCACACCATGCTGGACCGGGGAGAAAGGAGATTGAAAAGGAGGCATTGAAACCGCCTGCTGCCTGTCCTGCAGAAAAGAATGGAACCAATTCAGAGCCGAGTCTCTCACCCCTGCCAAAACAACCGCCTCAGCAAGATCTTATGATTAACTGTATCAAAGGCGGCAGACATATCGAGCAGAATCAAAAAAGAAGCCTGATTTCTGTCTGCACGCCTTTGAAGTTCATCCATGGCGGTGATGAGAGCAGTCTCGGTCCCATGGGCCGGCCGAAATCCGAATTGATCCTCGTCAAGAAGAAGTTGTTCCAGGTGGGCGGAAAGAGTATTACTAACCACCCGCTCAACAATCTTGGCGGGAAACGGCAGCAGTGAGATGGGCCGGTAGTTTTTTGAACACTCAGGATCCAACGAGGGTTTTTTTAGCAGGGGGGAGACTAACGCCCGTTTCCAACGAGCAGGGACGGTGCCAGTCACCAGGGATTGATTGCAGACGAGATGGAGCGACGGAAAAAGCTCGTCTGCAAATTCCTTCCATATTTTTGGGGGGACTGGGTCCAAAGGCAAGCCAGAAACAATCCCACTCGCTATATTAGAGAATTTTTCAAAAGTAAGCGGCAGGAACTTGAGCAAAGATCTATCCAGAGCCAAAGCCGAGTTGGGTGCCAGGTTAACCGATGGGACAGGTCCAGGTTCCTGAGGGGAGTCACTGTCAAGGGGAGTGTCCAAATCTTTAAGAATCAGATCGATTTTTTCTTTAAAGAATATGGCGAGATTGTCACACAGGTCTTGGGAAGGGACAATCACTTTCTTGCAGGCGTCCGGATTGGTAACACTGTTTAAGATGTTAAAGATACTCCTGGCATTATTGGTGGTATTACATATCAAAGAGGAGTAGTAGTCAGCTTTAGATTTTTTAATAAGATTTTTATAGACCAGGATCTTAGTTTTCCATATTTCTTTTGCGGATTCATTATAATGGCGTCTCCATTTCCTCTATGTTTGTTTACAGTCTAGTTTAGCTGTTTTGAGATCGTCGTTGAACCAAGGAGCAGAATCTCTACCTCTAAAAATGCGATTTTTTTAGAGGAGCACTTGAGTCAACGACCGATAAAATACTGGTGTAAAAGGAATTATAATTTTCATCCGCACCCTTGTTTACATCAAAAAGCGACTCGAGATGGAACAGTTCGCCAGAAGAGTGTAGTCGTGACAGCGCTTTCCAATCTCTGCATTTGATTTCTCTAGTTGGAGCCGGTACCTTATGCGAATCCTGTTTCTTATATAGGAAGAATTGAACTAAGGAGTGGTCTGTCCAGTCCATTGGCAGGGTGTCTCCCATGACCACCAAATCTGGTCCCGCCAAGACCAAATCCAAAAGAAGGCCGTCTTTGTGGGTAGCTATAAACACCAGTTGTGAGAGACCACAGCTGACACAGGTTTGCAAAAGGTTTTCAAGAGCAGAATCAAGTGTACCATTACGCCAAAGATTAAAATCCCCAATAATAAGCAACTTTTGATGGGATATGGCGATATTGGTCAGGGTGGTAGTTAACGCTTGTTGCTGTAACAGGTTAAATGAACCAGGAGGGCGATAGCAGACTAAAAAAAAAAAAAAAAAAAATTTCAAAAAAAAAGCCAGTGACAAGTGTCCCAGGGCGAGTCGAAATAGAAAGCCCCAACATCTCAGTACCCAGGGTTGGGTCTAAGTTAAGGACCTTAATGTTGCAGGAGGATCTGAAGATCACTCCCACACCTCCGCCTTTGTCAGTAAGCCTAGGAGAGTGGAGAAATTTAAACCCGTCAGGGCAGGCAAAACCAGGATCGACCAAGCAATCTGGCCGGGTCCATGTTTCTGTCATGAACAGAACGTCTAGTTCATGAGAATCCACTAAAAGCTGGATCTCCGTGCAATGTTTAGGCAGGGACCTAACGTTTAGCAGACCGCAGTTCAGAAAGTCATCACATATTACATCAGCTCGAGGATAAGACGTAGGAGCTAGAGAAATAGTACCTTTGTCTGCATGTAGCTGACCCAATTGAATGAGTTGCTCTCTAGAGTTGTTTTTGCATTTGTCACCCCGAGTGGGACGGGTATGCTCAGACGTGAGTCCCGTGCTCTCCATGCCACTGGAATCAAGCTATCCAGGCTGATGAGGGCTGAAAGCCCGAAACCGGTCCTCGGATGCTTGTTTCCAGTCCAGGGAGGACTTGGCTTGGCAGTTCGGGCTGGACTGTACCCATGGGGCACAGGGTCAAGACTGATTTGCATATGGCTGGGTTCAAACTGGAATGGCATGGTGAGCAAAAAACGATGGATTTAGGCCCATATCTCTGTACTGGGGTGAATGTATGACATTGTTCTGCATTCTGTCCATCACCTGTTGTTTTTGCATTTGTCACCCCGAGTGGGACGGGTATGCTCAGACGTGAGTCCCGTGCTCTCCATGCCACTGGAATCAAGCTATTCAGGCTGATGAGGGCTGAAAGCCCGAAACCGGTCCTTGGATGTTTGTTTCCAGTCCAGGGAGGACTTGGTTTGGCAGTTAGGGCTGGACTGTACCCATGGGGCACAGGGTCAAAACTGATTTGCATATGGCTGAGTTCAAACTGGAATGGCGAGCAAAAAAACGATGGAGGCCCAGATCTCTGTACTGGGGTGAATGTATGACATTGTTCTGCATTCTGTCCATCACCTGTTGTTTTTGCAGGAGGACAGGCCCGGCGCCTCTAGGAATGCGCTTATCACGCTTGAAGCCAGATGCGACCTTGGGTTCCCAGGACTAGAATGAATAGTGCGCCTTCAGCTTCTTCTAACAACTCGGCTTTTTCTCCTGAAAGGGTATCACGTGACTTCTGCCTGCACTGATCTGAGATGGGGAATAGAAACTAAGATGGCGTCTGTTTAGCTAAGGCCCGATCCCCGTATACCTAACACACAAGCCTATTTACAACGGGTTTCCGAATGGGTATATTACGCATATTGGATACATTAAGCTAATATTATGCGCAATACCAGATTTTTATCCTTCACCCTACTCTCACTCGGACCACATTTTTATGTCCGCCTTTTTTAATGGAGTTCTCTCCACCCAAGCTATTTATTGCTTGAGTAGTGTACATTGATCGGGGCAGTAGGTTGGCTGTGAGGACCAGGGATGTGTTCTTGTCGGTGCTTGCATGCATTCTCTGCTGTTTGTGTTATTGGACGGTTGTCCATCACCTGACTGGTTGTGCCAACTGTCCATGGCATGATGATGAGGCCCCTGTTTTAATAATGGAGGTATCACTTTGTCACCTTTTTAGTTAAGGCAAGTTTATTTTGAGTTTCTTGACTTTAACCCCTTGCATGCTCATGACTGCTCCTAGCCGTCATGCGTCACGGTTGGCGTGTGCGCACAACGTCCCGGAGCCGTCCGAATCCTGCCCAACGTCTATTTCTCCCGTGCAGCGCGGAAAATCAACCCGCATCCAAGGAGTTAAGTACACCCCCCTCCCCACCCCCAGTGAAAACTTGTTTACTGAAAATTGTAAGTGAAATCATACTGTCCTGTTTATCTATAATGTAGAATAAATACTAAATGTTATTGCTAGAACAAAAAATTTAGACCAAGTTTCCTTTGTTGAATACCCACCCCTTATTTAGAAGGGAGAAATTCTTCAATCTGTTTCCCGCAAGTTGTGCTGATTGAGACTAGAGTTTTAAGGCTTTGATTAACGGAATGTTGATTAAACAGTAAATCTCACCAGAATTATGAAGAATGGTCATGGCGATGAAAGCCATATTTCATGAGTCCCATTGAAATGTTTACTGTTTTTAGGTCGAGCATGCGCTGCTCTACGAGGCATACTATATTGGAGTATGTAATTGAAGCCCCACCCATATTTGTCATTGGCTTGTGTCATTGTCCTTCTTAAATATGGCTTCTGATTGGTTAATAGGCTTGTTAGTCCCTTCTTTGTCCTGCCTCGTCTTCATTTGCAGCCTTCCATGGCGACTGTCCCTTTTACTTCGGTTGTTACACGTATGCTTCAATTAGAGCCTGGGAGCACTATTTTCTTATTTGGTTTTCTTCTGTCTGATGTTGCAGGCAGGACACGCTTTCTCTCTTAATGTTTTTTTTAGGTTGAGCTAGAAAGTGCATCCGTCTCTACGAGACCTGCTGTAATCGGTCTGTGGACATAAAGTCCATCCCCTTTCTTAACATTGCTTTTCAAATGTCTGTCAGCGTCCTTCAAAAATACCTGCTTGCTAGTGGTCAGTCCTGCCTCTTTGTCCCTCCTTTCTCTCTTCTGCTCCTCCCACAGAGCAGGGACTTACTACTGTCTCATTCCACTATAGTTTTTTTTCTGTTCTTGAGGGACTATTTTTTTAGCTTGGATTCCTGCTCTGTTATTGTTTGTCTGTGTTCAACTTCAGCTCCCTACCTGCTTATATTAAAATATGTGTTAGTCCTAACCCCTCTCAATGCCACAGTTACATTACTGTTGCCTCCCCTGCCGTGCTTCCCGCTCTGTTGCTTGAATTTTATTTAGGTTTATTTAACTTGTGGCACTTTTAGAAGTTCATCGTCAGTTGGGCTTTGTTTTGGTAGGATAGCTTGGTTTTGGCTTCCTTCTAAGGTTGGATTTGGCTTGTTTTTTTTAAAGAAAATCCTGTCTGCCTCTGCTCACTTCTCATTCGTCTGTGCACTTAATATTCCTATGCTCTCCACCCTCAACCCCTCCCACGATAGTGCTTGTGTGGGCCCCCACCACCCCCTCCGATATCGATCAATGCTTTTTAGTTGTTTTTTTAATGCACTTTATTGCTAAGAACATTTCCAGGATCATTCACAGGATGTTGAACCGACTGCGGAGGCTCAAACACGAATCCCCAGCTCCGAAGTCTGCATCTCTGACTGCTGAGCCACGTCCTTTCGCTCTGGGGATCCTGCTGGAGTCGCTCTTTGTTCGCCTCAAGCCACGCATTAGCAGCAGCTCGCTGTTGGGCTTGTTGTTTCATTCCATAGTGCTTTGCAAAAGCACCAGCTACATTACACATTTCAGTTTCATATTTTTGGTACACACGGGAGATTACTTGGCAGCTCAGGACATTTCTTGTCTTTAATAGAGCTGCCGATTAATCTCCTCATGTCTACAAAAAATATGAATATGTCATTGGGTAATGTTACTGGTGTTCGCTGCTTAGAGATAATGCTCTGATTCCTTGGCAGGGTCTGTTTTTATCAGATGGTGATGTCCGCAGCACAATCAACGACAGAGATTAGATGGCTGTTAAAATGTGTTAAATATCAAACTGGAGCCATAGTTTAAAGATCGTCAAAGGGACTGGGGTGCTTGTTTCAACATGTAGGGGCTTGATGGGAGAGGGTGCAAGGGAACGTGGAGAAGACTATTGGTAATAACCCATCAGGGTTATTGGCGGCGCTTATCCGTATTCTAATTTTTTGTAACATTTCTATTTCTGTTAAGGAGCACCTATCACCAAGACCCAGCACTATATAAATTAGAATACAAATATAGTGATTGCGTTTTATTTAAATTTTATCAAAATAAGATTTACTGTCCGAATTATACATAAAATAAATGTTGTCTGCTACAGCTTCATTTTCTTTTTCTTGTGTGCGTTTGCTTGATGGGAGGGTGGGTGTAGTTTCTCTTGCCTGTCAGTTGCGTGAAGTCAGAGGGGACCGCATGCTGTCACTGCTGCCTGGGCCTGGCGTGTTAAGATGGTCTCATCTCCATGCTGCTTCCTTTTTGGTTTATAGCTATAATGGAGTATCATTTACTACGTATCTCTGGAATCACCAGGGTTCATCTCTGTAGTTATTTTTCTGTTTTTATTCTCTGTGCTGTTTCTTGGCCAGAGGCAACAATTGTCTTGTTTTTTATTAACCGAATTGTAGCAGGGAGACATATAGTGTGCACTCTGTCAACATGTGGACAGGCTACTCTGTGTTGCTTCTGGTCTAAATGCTGTTATGTTTGGCTTGGTGTACATTGTGGGAAACCTGGCACGCATCTGATGCCTTGGGCAATATTTTATTAAAAATCAAGTATTAAAAGGACGTGGGGATATCTTGTTGGAGGTTGAACGTCTGCTGTGGCGCAGTCCTGCAGCGTTACTCGGATCTATGTTTACACAGAGCTTCGAGTGATGGGTTCCCTGTCTGTCGCATGTTGTGCTGCTGGTAGCCTCCCCTCACATTCATATGTGGGTCAGAGCGGCATCTGTTCGTTGTCATGAGACTCGGGTGTCCGTGGCAGGAATTCCAAGGCACGTCACTCATTCTGCCAGACTGAGATGCTGCTTGTTGACATCCTTCTCCAGCGTTTCGCTCCCTCGAGGGCCTTCACTCACCTTCCACGTGACACATTCCAAACATGCGCAGAAACACAAACCTGCACCCACTGGGTCATTTTTGGATTCCTCTTCTTTGCATAAATCAGTACACTTCAAAATCTAATTATTTTTAGTGTGTGTGTGTTTTATTTTTTCACATACACTGGTAGCTCCTCCCAGTGTTGGTAAACACTGACAAAACAAGACACACACCACTGTGAGGACTAGCGTGCTATGAGGACCAATCCCTATAGCGTTTGCATGTGTGCGTGTGCTAATTACAGCACCCTCTTAACACATTTGTGTAATCAGCCTCTCACTAGCAGGAAAACAACAGCCTTGCAAATAAATAGGAGCAACTATGAAAACAAGCCATATTCTTGAAGACCTGCAGATTTATTTATTTATTTACTTGGGTGTACAGACCACCTGGCACATCTGCATTTACCTCTGCTTACATTAATAACTGACCAGATAAACTTATATTTGCTTTACCTCAAGATCTGAAGCTTCCTCTCTGAGTCCATCAGCTGTCATTATAAGGAATTCCTATCTGTGGTTTTTTCAACATGTGATTCAAGCATTCGGTGGTATGGTTTTGTTAATATGAGGCATTAATCTCTTTGGGTGCTGTACACGACTGTACCATGTAGAAGGCAGAACTACTTATTGTGGTAAAGGAATTTGCAACAGATTATAATAGAACACATTTGCTGATATATTTAGAAATGTGTGAATACTTTGTGAATAATTTAAGGTATGAACTGCCCCCTGGTTTACGTTAAAAAGGATATTGCAAGATAAAGTCATGGAGCTCCAAGTGACCTGCAATATGCTCTTTACATATGGTAGGGATATTTTATTTATGATATGGTTCTTGGTCATGCCCTCCATCTCCTTTCCCTCAGTGCTTTTTTAAACTTGTGTGGCACCTCAATAATGAAAAATGTGAGATCTTTAGTATCAACAATTAGTTGTTTTTCACTTGTAGCCAAATGTTATGTAGCTTAAGTATCAAAACCGTGCATATGATGTCTGGTAACACCTATATATAGTCATGTTGTCGTATAGCAACTCAAGCAGTGCAGTAAGTAAAGGTGTTTCAATAAGTGCATCCTTATCAGCTATTGAAGAATTTCCAGGGGAAAAAGATCTGAAGAAAGAGAGAGAGATATGTCTAGTCTCACTTTATTTAGGCGGCAGCGACATTTCTGTCCAGCGACCTCCCTTTCATATTCTCTCCTGTATGTTGCTGGGGGCACTGTGACGTCTCAGCTGGAATCTATACATTATTACAGTAGAGTAGATCTGTTGTTTTCTTATTGCTGTTGGCCACAATTAGACAGTAGTAACTTATTACAGTTGAGTTGTGACATGATGCCTGCTGCCAGAGCCAACAGCCAGGGTGAAAGGCAGGTCAAAGGGCTGCATAGCAGGTGCAGTTTAAACAAAGAAAAGGAGAACTGCCTTTTTAGGTCGAACTTGGGGAGTGCATGTGTTGCTCTGCGAGACATGCTGTATTCGAGAATAGACGAGAAGCCCTGCCCACTGTCTACCCATATTTGTGATTGGCTTGTGTCAATGTTCTTCGTAAATGCTGACTTCTAATTCGTTAACAGGCTTGTTTGTCCCTCCTTAGTACCGCTTTGTTTTCGTTTGTAACCTCCCATGAGGACTTACACTTTTACTTCTGTTGTTACATGGGAAGTCTTATACACTACTTTAATGAGTTTCTCATACTACAGCCACAACATGCTTTCCTGCAACAATCAGTGCACCATGCGCTCTTTCACTTTCCAAGCAGCCCGGGATAATGGCTGCCGTTCTTTGAAATGAAATAGGTCTCGCACTTAAAAGAGTTTTCGCATGCCTTTTATGTATGTGGGCTCTTCTGGCTGTAGTTTGGGGGCCAGGGCTCCAGGCACATGGTCCCCTCTCCATTCCCAGCCCATCAAAGGCTGGGATGTGCTCGCATCCCCCTACCTTGAGTTGGTAGTTATCTGGAGGCCGTGAACGGTTGTTAAAAACCTGACTGGCTGGGGCAGTCAAGTGTGAAAATACCAAGTGCTGTTCACAAAAAATGTCATTTCCTCGGCATAAAATGCACGGGAGAAATGGCGAGATTGAACCGCAAATAAATGCCGGGTGGCATCGGAACACAATCCATGTGTTTTTTGTGCTTAATTTGAAATACCTTGGAGACTTTCTAAAAATGGTCCCCTTTTGAATGCGCGCGCAGATGTGGCTTTTTCTATTGCAGAAAAAAAACCTCAGCACAACATATGTTTGAATTTACAGACCATTTTCCACATGTTCTTACTCTTTAAATTTTTTTCCATTAGCTCTCGTTGTGTGATTACGCCCTTACTCATTCCTTAAGACGTCTTTAATTCTCAGTCATATGATGAACGTACATTCTCCCACAAGCATAAAAATTCTCATGAAATCTTTATTTTACGGCACAGACTTCTGTGGATTTTGCTAATGTGAATTATGGTTAGCTAAAAGAAAACAGATGCGGAGTTTACTCGCATATCTATTTTGTATAATGTGCATAGAATGTAATTATCTTTTGTAAAATAATTGTCATATGCTAAATCCCTTCCAGTTCCAGGAGTCGGGTACTTTTCTATCAGTGGCGAGCCATGTGTGACACTGGAGGAGGAAAGAATAAGCAGCACTCTTGGCAGGCAGCTTGCCTTCTCAAAATGCTTGTATTTTTAATAAGCAGCAAAACACACAAGATGATGGACGGAATGTTACACAATGGCAAAACATTCACCCCAAGTCACAGATCTGGGTTTAATCCATTGTTATTTTGCTCACCCCGCCACCCCTGTTCAGACATGGCCATATGCTAATCAGTCTTGACCCTGTGCCTCATGGGAACAGTCCAGCCCGAACTGCCAAGCCATGTCTTCCCTTAACCGGAATCTCTGTACTGGGGTGGTGGAGTGAGCTAAAGAATGATGATGGATTAAACCCAGATCAGTTGACTGGGGGTGAGTGTTTGATTTGCTCAAACGCTCCGTCCATCATCCCCTTTGATATTGCTTTGTTCACCCTAAGTTGGCAGGGTATGCCCAGACGTAGGTCCCTTGCTCACTTTGCCACTGGATTCAAGATAGCCTGGCTGATGAGGGTTATGAACCCGTAACCAGTCCCAGGATGATTGTTTCCGGTCCAGGGAAGACGTGGCTTGGCAGTTCGGGCTGGACTGTTCCCATGAGGCACATGGTCAGACTGATTTGCATATGGCCATGTCTGAACTGGGGTGGTGGAGTGAGCTGAAGAATGATGATGGATTAAACCCAGATCAGTTGACTGGGGGTGAGTGATTAATTTGCTCAAACGCTCCGTCCATCATCCCCTTTGGTATCGCTTTGTATTTTTAATAAGGCAATAATCTAGTCATTCAATATATATCAATAACACATGCCTTCCTAGCTAGAGCATTTTTTTTTATAAGAGTGAGTTTAATGTTGGATATTATTATTATCATCAAAAAGATGCCTGCTCTTCTTGTGGACGCATAGTGATAATGCTTACTAATTGTTTATAAATTAGGGTTACTCAACGCAGGTCGACGAGGGTCAGCCTGCACACCCATTCTGGTTCCCATTTTCATTAACGCATGTAAATAAGATTCAGGTGGATATTGTGAAATCCTTACATGGCTCCACCCTCCAAGCCTTTACTAACCAGGTAGGTTTACATGATGACTCCATGTCATTGAGAATGCGATTCACCAGCGCTGGGTTTTTCTTTTACAATGTCCTTCCTTTAAAGTAATCCTCACTGCCCCTTCTGCCCGGAGCACTTTCTTTGTCTCCTTCACCTAAAGCACTCTGCTTGCCTTGCCTTTACCTCCTCTCCGGCACTAGCCTTTGCCACCTCTCCTAGGCTCACCAAGGCACTCTCTGCATCTCTATCACCTAGGGTGACCAACTGGCATTGGTGTAAATTTAGGACGATGAGAGAAAAAATTCGGGACACTTCTTTGCTACCTTCTAATGGGTTCACGCAGAGATACATCACTTTGGTTTTTCCACAGCTGTATGTGCTCTCTGTATCCCTGCCTCCCTGCAATATGCTAGCTCTCACCAGTCATCTTCGCTCATACTGTGTATTCCCTGCTTGCACCCCCAGTGTCTGTGCCTTGATGGGTGTTCATGCTCCTCTTCTTACCTTATGCATTGTTGATAACCTGTGTTCCAATGTTCGTCCACCCCCCAAATGCACCCCCTTTGGTTTATGTATCGCTGCCTTCATAACCTGTAATTCCTGTGTCTGCTTCGGCTCACATTGTCTCACTGTAGCCCTGCATCGTGTCTCTGCTCCCCATGCCTATGCATCCTGTGCGTCCCCAGTCTGTCTCCATGTTCATCCTATCATTAAAACCTCCGGCTGTTAGATTTGGGGGTCTCTGGTTGGCACAGGTAGGTACTTGTGACAAATAGGGATCCCTTCCTCTAGTCAGGGTAAGGGGGTACACTCCTAAAATAACCCCTGCTCACCCCCTTGGCACGAGCAGACAGGCTTATCTCAGAGGCAGTGTGTAAAGCATTTGTGACCACGTACAGTAACCCAGCGACAACACTACAGATGGACACCACACAAGGTGTTATATAAAAAATAAGTATACTTTATATAGGATTACAACAAGAACATAAACAACAGAAATACACAATACTGTTACTTTAATATGGTAGTTTTAGCTTAGTTCAGTTCAGTTCTTAAGATGCGACACTTTGCGTCAATGTACCTTAGGTTGCGTTGCGCTTCCACGACAAGCAATGTCGCAGTGAGGGAAATGCGGCAAAGTTCAGGTGCAAAGAAATAATGACGTGAAGATCTTCTCGATGGGGCACGCTTCTCCGGGGATGCGAGAAGTTCTCAGTTCGATGCATGGACTGCAGCGGCGACACCCTTGTTCAGAAGTGCGACGGCAACAGCGCCAACTGCAACGCTCTTCTCCACTATGCATGAAGTTTCTGCACGATGCGACAACTACAGAGCGCAACATCCTTGTTCAGAAATGCGACGGCAGCAGCTCCCACGGTGGCGCGCTTCTCGGGGATGCAAGGCGCTTTCTCTGATGCGGTGATATGCGACAGTTCTAGCGGTGACACCCTTGTTCAGTAGTGCGACGGCAGCAACAGCGACAGTGACATGCTTCTTCCTCGTTGCGAGACTCCTCTCGATGCAGTGCAGTGCGACAACTTCACCGGCGACACCCTTGTTCAGAAGTGCGATGGCAGGCAGCAGCGATGGCGACACACTTCCTCTTTGTTACAACACGCTTCTCTCGATGCGGTGCACTGCAACAACTCCAGCGGCGACACCCTTGTTCAGGAGTGCAACTGCAGCAGCAGCGACGGCGGCACGCTATGTTCTCGTTGAGTTGCACTTCCAGCTCCTTGCGACACGCAGTTACTCAGAAGGCCCAAAACAGCAGCAGGCACTTCCAAAGAACTCTGGGGAGCTGGGGGTTGAAGTCTGTTGTCTCTGAGAATTCAGCAGGAGGCAAGCTCTGTTCCAAGCCCTTGGAGATCCTTCACAAGTTGGAAGCAAAGTACACAAAGTTCCTTTCTCCTTCCTTTGGCAGTAAGGCAACCACTGCAGGCCAATGCCCCAAGTAGCACTTCAGCTTGGGAATAGTCTCTCCTCAGTTTCTTCAGGTTCCTCTCCTCAGTAAAGGTTTCTTCTTGTAGTCCAAAAGTGATCTAATTTCTTGGGATTAGGGTCCCAATATTTATACCCCAAAATCCTTTGTCCTCTGAAGGCAAAGGGGCCTTTGCCCAGTCCAAACCAGTTCTGGAGCACTCTGTTTACCTGATTCCTTCTCACCTTTCACAGTGCAGGGCAAATACATCAGACTCACCACAGGGGGTGGAGCCAACACTGGGGGGGGCAGGCACAGTCCTGTTCAGGTCCCAGGTGCAACTCCTCCCTCCCATCTAGATGCAGATCTCTCTATTCACCACTGGGCGGACTCATTCTGTCTCTTGGAATTCCCCAGCCCTGTCACTCAAACTCCAGACAGGGAATACACAAACTAGCAGAGGCAGGCTTGGATAGTTAGACTAGAAAATACTTACTTTCTAAAAGTGGAATTTTCAAACACAGAATGTTAAAACCAACTTCACTAAAAGATTTACTTTCTCATTCTGACTTCAGGCATACTAAACTCGAATTTCTACCATGTTCCCTGAGTCAGTTAGGATTATAAGATGTAATAATATAACTGCCCATTCTGGCCTATGGAGAACAGGTAGCCTTGTAATAGTGACAAACTAAAATGGCTGTAATTCACTATTAGGACATGCCACACACACCAGGGCATGTCCTACATTATACTTAGAATGCACCCTGCCCTTGGGCCTACCTGCTATGAAGAAAAGGGAAAGTTTAGGGACTGGCAAGTGGGTGCACTTGCCCAGTCAGCATGACAGTACCAGACTGCACGCAGGCTCTGCAATGGCAGACCCTAGACACACTTTACAAGGCTGCTTCTGTGGGTGGCACAACCAGTGCTGCAAGCCCACCAGCAGTATTTGGATTTATAAGCCCTGGGCCCTCCTGGTGCACTGTACTAGGGTCTGACAAGTAAACCAAATTAGCCAATCATGAAATCACTAATCAATACAGCAATTTACAATAGGGAGAGCATATGCACTTTAGCACTGGTCAGCAGTGGTAAAGTGCCCATAGTCATAAAACAGCCAACAACAGGTCAGATAAAATATAGGAGGAAGGCAAACCGTTCAGGGATGACCCTGCAAAAAGGGCCAAGTCCAACACCGGCTATGTTTCATTAGTCTGTGCACAAACCTACTAGTTACAACCTGGAATTTTCTCTTTATTCTGCTTGTTGTGGACCCCTAGGGATAATTGCACCAGATACATAGCAGCCACCCAACAGGGTGTTAAAAACCAGGTAAAATTAGCACCATCATACTGCTTAACGTTATTAAATATCCACAAATAAAATAATCAGGTGACTCTTATTCTCTTGGGTTCAATATGTCCATACCCAGCATTTCCCTTTATGTAATAAAGCATTCTCATTGTGTCCTTAATAACTGCATAGTATTCATTTGCTAAAACAAATCAAGGACTGCTTTAAACTGTATCCCAGTTATCCCCATACACTAGAAACACAATCAATACGCTTGCTTATAAATTAATTGTAAATCACACAATTGCCATCACATCCATCCACTACTAAACGCATAAGTCAAACATATTTATATTTACACTTCTATCTCCAAATCTAAAAAATGCGAGGCCCATTACATTTCAAATGCTTGTTCTTTCTTGATGTTGTGTAGCATTGGGAAAGACTATATGTCTAAAAGGTGAGACTTCTTGACTTTGCCAATGTGTGTTTATTGTAGTTGTAAACCTCCTTTTTTAGGTCGAGGGACCGTAGGCTGCCCCGAAGGGCAGCCGGAAGTCCGGAGAAATTATGTTACTTAGAGTGGCTGCTTTATCCCGCCTCTCTTTTCGTCTCTCCTCCATTGGCTGGCTTCCTAAACGGAGGCCAGCCATTGGAGGAGAGAGCCGTCCCTCCAAATAAGCCCTGTCTTTTTCGGATTTGGAGGTGTGTTTGTGTTCTTCTTTCCACTTTTTAGCCACACCTATTTTTAGAACACCGAACACGCCCTCAAATCCGAAAATTTTACGAGCTTTGGGCCGCCATTTTGTCTTTTCGCATTAAAGGTGAGCTGTTCCTTTCGTGTCTTCTCCCTTCCTATCCTCTTCTTGCCTTCTTCCCCCTGATTGCACTCGTTTCTTTCTTGCCTTCTGCCCCGCTGTCCGTTTCCCGCCCCCCTCCCGCTGTCCGTGTCTTTTACCCGCCCCCTCCCGCTGATGAGGTCGCCGCTCTTGAGGTACGGCGGTGTGCTGCGCCGCTCCCGGCTGCTCTAGGGCCCAAGATGTGTGAAAGTAAGTGTACTTTGGCCTGCGGGAGTAAATGTCGGTGGGGGCATTAGCGTACACCGCGTTGCTCGCTCCCGGCTGCTCTAGTGCCCAAGATGTGTGGGGAGTCCTGCTCCGTATTTACACAGCGCCATGCGAGAGGGAGCAGAATACTCCCGGCAGCTGCACTCGTTTCTTTCTTGCCATCTGCCCCGCTTTCCGTGTCCCGCCCCCCTCCCGCTGTCCGTGTCTTTTTCCCGCCCCTCCCGCTGATGAGGTCGCCACTCTCGATGTACAGCATTGTGCTGCTTGTTTGCTCTGTGGTGCAGGTCTCAGCAGCCCCGCTCTGCTGGCCCAGTTCGACGAGGACTGGCAGGACTTCTACGAGTTCAAACCCGCCGTCTCCATCCTGGACCAGGTGAACTCCAACACCTCGAGCCCCCCATGTTCACAGCAGCCACCGGCACCCGCCGACCCCCAGCTCACGGTGCCGTCGTTGGGGCTGGAGGACTTCTCGGAGCTGGATCACAGCTTCTCGGGGGGGAGAGATGGGCACCTTCCAGTCCATGGAGGACCTGGTGAGCGGCTTTGGCAAGCAGCTGACCGTCTGCTTCTGCAACTACAGCACGGCCACCGAGAGCATCGCGCCCATCAGACCCATCACCGAGGAGAGCAGCATGAAGGATGACGAGTGAGTGATAGCATGGTCCACCGGAGGGCACCGCCGCCGCAGTGCTGCTGTTCACCCACCGGGCATTATCCCTTCATAGAACACCTTCATTCACTCCCCAACTACCCTCCCTATATGTCCTCTACACTGTGCACTCCTGCTATCGCCTAGCAGGACCTTGTGGCCCTCCCTATCGGATACCTTCATGTCCGGCATCGAGCCACCAGTCTCACCTACGCTTCAGCTACTGGTTACCATGCTGCGAGTTACCACCACAAACCGGTTTCCCCTCTGCGTGCGGATATGCTTCCCTCTAGAAACCCTTCTCTCCATAACCTACCCATCACTCACCCACTGCCCATCGGATGATACTCCCCTATACATCTAGCATCATTCTCTTCCTCCTTATACACCCCGTTTTCACCATGGCGTTATCTGCCTAATAGCTCCCACTACAGTGAGCCCACTCCCAGGTTAGCATCCTTTCATTTCCTCGCACAATAAAACCAGTCCTTCTCTATCCTTATCTGTGCCCCAGCCACCTGAAATCTCCAGAATTGTACCCACTCGCCTCCGAAAGCTTTCTACTAATCAAAGACAACCTCTGCCCACACAGAGCCCACTCTTTATCATTTTATTATGTCCCATACACTGGCAACGGACAAGCGCAATACCCGAACATTCTGAGATCTCTCGTTCTTCCTCACTCAGCCCTCCCTGCCAGAATAGAAAGTGGGAGTGACAGCCCCTTCTTATTTCTGCTATATGCTTTTCCCCCTTTTCTGGGCGCTTCTCAGCAACTACTACCCTTTTCTTTGCTCTGGCAGCCCCATAAGTTTTAAGTTGAACCACTCAGTTGGTTGCATTGTTCATGAGTGTAGCAAAAGCATGGCTCGTTTTAGAATGATGGTTAATATTTACTGCCGCCATGTGATTATCTAGTATATAATCCATGAGCATGCAGCCCTCAAACATTAAAGAAAAAGATTTTCTAGAGTATTTACTTTATAATGATTTTACCTATGGACTGTTTTTTACATTTATACGCTGCGTACTCATTTTTTTTGGCACATGCTTAGACTTTGGCACCGAATTAATCTAGTTCTTCTAAAGTAGCATAGCCAAGGTGGCAAAGTGTTTTGAATGGCATTGGTGATTTAAGACGCTAAGCTCCAGCCCTTCACTATGAGTGACGCTTTTCCGTCCATGAGCGAGAGCCTGGTGGTGTTATTGTGTATGGGTCGACACTGCTGTTTGCTGTTTATATTGTGGTGATGCTTCCCAGAACATGCTTTATAATTTCAGGGTACTTGCTTGGGGTCTCTTAACGTTGTTGGATTTATAGGTCAGAATACTGCCCTGCATGGGTGGTTAGTTTGTTAGCTTAAAAGGTCCATATCTAAAGGAGTTTTCTCATCTCATCGCTTTTCATTTTTTAACCTCACCAGTGTTAGGAAAATAGTATGTAGGAGGCAGGTTGTGGCTGGAGACATTAATAACAAACGAAAACATATGTTTGGACTATACTGTTTAAGTATGAATGTAATTATCAGTTAGATACTCCACATGCCATATCCTCTCCCTGGTTGATGTTCTAGTTGAGCTGTGTGGGCTGTGAGAGCTGTGTGGGCTGTGAGCGCTGTGAGGACTGTGAGCGCTATGTGGGCTGTGAGCGCTGTGTGGGCTGTGAGCGCTGTGTGGGCTGTGAGCGCTGTGTGGGCTGTGAGCGCTGTGTGGGTTGTGAGCGCTGTGTGGGTTGTGAGCGCTGTGTGGGTTGTGAGCGCTGTGTGGGTTGTGAGCGCTGTGTGGGCTGTGTGGGCTGTGTGGGCTGTGTGGGCTGTGTGGGCTGTGTGGGCTGTGTGGGCTGTGTGGGCTGTGTGGGCTGTGTGGGCTGTGTGGGCTGTGAGGGCTGTGTGGGCTGTGTGGGCTGTGTGGGCTGTGTGGGCTGTGAGGGCTGTGAGGGCTGTGAGGGCTGTGAGGGCTGTGAGGGCTGTGAGGGCTGTGAGGGCTGTGAGGGCTGTGAGGGCTGTGTGGGCTGTGTGGGCTGTGTGGGCTGTGTGGGCTGTGTGGGCTGTGTGGGCTGTGTGGGCTGTGAAGACTGTGAGGGCTGTGTGGGCTGTGAAGACTGTGAAGACTGTGTGGGCTGTGAAGACTGTGAAGACTGTGTGGGCTGTGAAGACTGTGTGGGCTATGAGGGCTGTGTGGCTCTGTGTGTGTGGGGCGCTCTGACTCTGTGTGTGTGGGGCGCTCTGGCTCTGTGTGTGTGTGGGGCGCTCTGGCTCTGTGTGTGTGTGGGGCGCTCTGTGTGTGTGTGTAGCGCGTAGCGCTCTGTGTGTGTAGCGCTCTGTGTGTGTGTGTAGCTCTGTGTGGATAGCTTTTTTTGTCGGTGGCTCTGTGTGGGTGGCTCTGTCTGTGTGAGAGTGGCTCTGTGTAGGTAGCTCTATATGAATGACTGTGTGGGTGGCTCTGTGTGGGTGGCTCTGTGTGTGTGTGTGGGTGGCTTTGTGTGTGTGCCTCTGTGTGTGTGTGGGTGGCTCTGTGTGGGCGTAAATGCATTAGGTCATGCATTTGCCAGCGATTAAGCTATTGGCATTGTAAATGACAATGCCATTTATTTAACGATTAAGCTATTGGCAATGTAAATGACAATGCCATTTAATTATGATTAAAAGAAAATAATGAGCAATGCCAATAGCTCTACCTTTAATAATGCTGTGACCATTGCATTGTAAATGCTTGTCTTGTGTAGCTCTGGTCAGAGCCTCTGATCTCTGGAGTTACACTATGTGAAAGATGCTCAGAATATTGTCGGGGTCCTATCACAGGCTCTGATAGTATAAAGGACTCCCTTATAGCAATTGATTATATTTCCCGCCGTTATTGTGATGCATCATTGTTGTGTGGTCCATTCACTGGAAAAGGCTCTGTTAAACCTGACAGCCTTAGGGTGTCCTTTCCCCAATTTTTTACCTGCCTCCCATTTTCTGTGCACATTTTTGCTGGCTTTAGGACTCTGCACCTCACTGCTAATCAGTGCTAACATGTTTGTGCTCTCTCCCCTAAACATGGTAACAATGGCTCATACTCAGTTGTCATATTTAATTTGCTTATGTCCCTAATAAAGTGCACTACATGTGACCAGGGCCTGCTAATTATTGCTACTAGTGGGCTGCAGCACTGACCGTGCCACCCACATATGCAGCCTGAAATCCTGTCTCAGGCCTGCCACTGCAGTGCCTATGTGTGAAGTTTACTGCCACATCAACTTGACATTTAAAGCTACTTGCCAAGCCTAAAACTCCCCTTTTATTACAATGTAAGTCTCCCCAAAGGAAGGCCCTTGGTAACCCAAAGGCAGGATGCTATAGTATGTTTTACATGTCCTGGTAGTGACAAACAGTTAATTACTTTTTCACTGCTGTAAGGCCTACTCTCATTGGCTAGAATTGGGAATTCCTCAGAATAATTAAGCTGTAATTCCTGATTGGAAAGGAGTAGCCTTTTCATGTTATATATCTTTGCAATGGTAATGAGAAGTCCTCTTTACTGGTAAAGTCGAATTTAACATTACTATTTTTGAAAAGCTACTTTTAGAAAGTGGACTTTTCTCTGCTTGTACTGTTCTTTGTGCCTTACACCCTGTCTCTAGTACACGTATGAGCTAGGTGACCGACCCCTTTGTGTATTCCTTCTAGAGAGCCACAGACACTGCAAGGGTTGGGTGTGATTTAGCACTTATCTGCATCCCAATGGGTCTTTCTGGGCAGATGGGAGGAAGGGGCCCACTCTTACCCATCAGAGGGTAGTAGACTGACCACATACAAAGGAATGATAACGCCCTTCGGTTGTCTGGAGTGAGTGCTGGGATTGAAAGAGATACCGGTGCACGTCAAAACCACTCTGTTGCATCTTTACATTGAAAGTGTAATCTAGAATTTCTTCAGTGCACTTGTCCATGTGGTCTATTAAATGTCTCATCAAATGCCAATAGATTTTCGTGATGGACCTACCATTTAAGCTTATCGAGTTTTTTAAATATATTTTTTCCAACAGGTGAAATAAATAAAGTAATGAACAAAAAAGGTGAAAGCATTAAACATCACTTGTGTAGGAAGTGATGTAAAAACAGTACACCTCGAAATGTCTTCCCTTGAAGGCTAATGCATCGCCAAAGTCTTTTTCTACATCAGAAAACCCAAACTGCCCAATGTGGTCTCTACTTGGCTCTTAGGGATCACCTGATCTACATTGATGAAATAACACACTGACCTACTGAAGCAAGTCTGATAAGGTTCTCACTACGAAAGAAGAGCTAACCTGGATCAGAAAGAACACGCAGAAGAGAAACCGTATGACTATCTAGAAAGTGACAACGCATTTATTAGGGAGATAAAGAGCAAGTGCATCATCAGAAAATCATACTGGAGAAGAACCATATCGATGGACTGACTGTGGAAAAGTTTTAATTGCAATGAAAGACCTAATGCAGGATCAGAGTGTCCACGTAGCGGAGAAACCATATAAATGTACAGAGTGTGACAAAGCATTTATAATAAACAGAAAGCTAATGCTCCATCAGAAAATCCACACTGGGGAGAAACCATATAAATGTACAGAATGTGACAAATCATTTAAAACAAATGGAGAACTAAAGCAACATCAGAAAATTCACACTGAGGAGAAACCATATCAATGTACAGAGTGTGACAAATCATTTAAAAGAAATGGAGCGCTAAAGCTACATCAGAAAATCCACACTGGGGAGAAACCATATCAATGTACAGAATGTGACAAAGCATTTATTGAAAAGTCACGTCTAATGGAACATCATAAAGTCCACACTGGGGAGAAAGCCTATCAATGTACGGAATGTGAAAAAGCATTTAAAGCAATTGTACAGCTAAAGCAACATCATATAATCCACACTGAGGAGAAACCATATCAATGTACAGAGTGTGACAAATCATTTAACAGAAATGGAGCGCTAAAGCGACATCATAAAATTCACACTGGGGAAAAACCCTATCAATGTACAGAGTGTGACAAAGCATTTATTGAAAAGTCACGTCTAATGGAACATCAGAATGTCCACACTGGGGAGAAAGGGTATCAATGTACAGAATGTGAAAAAGCATTTAAAACAAATGTAGAGCTAAAGCAACATCATATAATCCACACTGTGGAGAAACCATATCAATGTACAGAGTGTGACAAATCATTTAAAAGAAATGGAGACCTAAAGCTACATCAGAAAATCCACACTGGGGAGAAACCATATCAATGTACAGAGTGTGACAAAGCATTTATAAGAAATCGAGCGCTAATGCAACATCAGAAAAGCCACACTGGAGAGAAACCATATAAAAACGACGCTAATCAAAACATCCTTTGATTCTGGGCAAATCACTTAATCTCCCCGTGCCTAACAAAAATGAATGTGTGTCCTCATGTAACGTAACTGGTGCTATGTAAAGCGCTCTGATACCTGATTGGGTTCGGGTCTAGTTCGCGCTATATAAAACTCTAAATAAAAAAAATTAGAAATGTGACAAAGCATTTATAACAAATGGAGTGCTAAACCAACATCAGAAAATCCACACTGGAGAGAGATCATATCAATGTACAGAATGTGACAAATCATTTAAAACAAATGGAGAGCTAAAGCAACATCAGAAAATCCACACTGGGGAGAAACCATATCAATGTACAGAATGTAACAAAGCATTCATTATAAAGTCACGTCTAATGGAACATCAGAGGGTCCACACTGGGGAGAAAGCATATCAATGTACAGAATGTGACAAAGCATTTGTTAGAAAGTTATATCTAATGGAACATCAGAATGTCCACACTGGGGAGAAACCATATAAATGTAAAGAATGTGGCAAAGCATTTATAACCAATCGACAGCTGAAGCGACATCAAAAGGTCCAAAATGGGGAGAAACCATATCAATGTACAGAATGTGACAAAGCATTTATAATCAATGAAGAGGTGAAACAACATTAGAAAATCCCCACCGGAGAGAGACCATTCAACTGCACTGAATGTGAGAAGGCATTTATTAGAAAGTTGCATCTTATGCAACATCAGATAGTCCACGTAGGAGAGAAACCCTATGAATGTGCATAATGCAACTAGACATGTATTACTAGGCAAAGATAATACTACATCAGAAATTCCACACTGGTGAGAAACGATATGGCTGTACTGAATGTGACTTCGCATTTATTCCAAATGGAGGGTGACCATTCAACTGCACCCCATGTGATAAGGTATTTATTACGAAGGGAGAGTTAAAGCTATATCAGCAACCACACTGGGCAGAAACCACATGACTTTATAGAATGTAATCAGGGATTTATTACAAAGCAAAATGTAATACAAGATCAGGAAGTTAACACAGAGGAGAAAACAAATGTATGTACTGAATACCACAATGCATTCATAATAAATGGAAAACTGAAGCGACATCCGAAAATCTACATGGCAAGAAATCCAATGTATGTACAGAGTTTAATAAAGTCTTCCACAGGAAGAATAAGCTAATGCAGCATATACAAATCCACACTAGAGAGAAACCCTATTAATGAATAGAATGTGACAAGGGATCGATTACAAAACAAAATGTAATATATCAGAATGTTAACACAGGAGAGAAACTCAATAAATGTGTTGAACGTGACCATGCATTCATAAATGGAGAGCTAACTCTACATCAAAAGTCAACCCTGAAGACCGCACTGAATTTAGCTAGGCATTTATTGACAAGGAAGAGTTAAAACCGCATCAGAAAGTCCCCACTGAGACAAATCTATGAATCTACAGACTCAATCAATCAGTGGGTATTGAGCGCGGCAAATCATCAGTGATGTTCTCAAGGCGCTGGGTGAGGAGGAGTGGTCCTGAGTGGCTGATTAGTTGAACAGCCAGGTCTTGACCTTTCCAGATTCAGTGATGAGGCAGATCTCAGGTGCAGGGGGAGTTCATTCCAGGTCTTTGCAGCCAGGTGGGAGTAAGAACGACCTCCGTTCCTGGTGCCTTAGACTCAGGGAGTTTAAGCTAGGATGAGGGAGGCGGAATGCAGGTGTCTGACGGGGAGCCATCAAAAGATCTTGCGGCGCATGCGCATTGTGAGGAAACAGATGGCGGAGACCATGTTGATTTGCTTCTTCATAGAGAGCTTGTTGTCCGGGACAATGCCGGAGTTACGGGCATGGTCGGTAGGGGAGGGGAAGATGCCAGGTTCTGCTGACCACCATGCGTTGCTTCAAGGAGATGCATGGTTACTGAAGATGAGGACTTCTGTCTTGTCCGTGTTTAGTTTTAGGCAGTTGTGCTTCATCCAGTTGGTGATGTTGGCCGTGCACCTATGAAAGTTGTCTCTGGAGGTAGTGAGGTGGGTCTAGTCGGTGTAGATGACCTTCAGCCCGTGCGACCTGACAATGTTGGCTAGGGGTGTCATGTAAGTGTAGGAGAAGGGGGGCTAACTGAGGATCCTTGTGAGGTGCTGCAGATCATGTCCTTGGGTTCAGGAGTTGGGCGGGAGTCTGAGTTTTTCTAGTGAGGTAGGAGGTGATCCATTTGAGGGCATTTCCTTGGATTCCGATGAGGTGGAGCTTGTCAATCCGGATTTGGTGGGAGACCATGTTGAAGGCAGCTGAAGTCAAGGAAGATGGGGGCTGCAGTGTCACCGAGGTCCAGGATTGCTCTGATGTCATCTATGGCTGCTATCAGGGCGGTCTCTGTGCTTTGATTGGCTCGGAAGCCAAACTGGGAGGAGTTCAGGAGGTTGTTGTGCTCCAGGTGTCTGTTCAGCTGCCTCTTGATCGACCTCTCGAAGACTTTGGGAACGAGAGCAGGGGTATCAGTCAGGAAATCGTCAGCTGCTCTAGGTCTGCTCTAGGTCTGCTGAATGTTTTTTCAGGAGGGGTTTCACTTCTGTGTGTTACCACTCTTCCGGAAAGGAGGCTATGGCGATGGTTCTCTTCAGTGGTTTTGTGAGCTGTAAGCTGATATCCTTGCTCCTGAGGTTAAAGATAAGGTGGGAGCATGGATCAGTGGGTACACCAGAGTGTATCGACTTCATTGTGAAGGTGGTGTCTTGTGCGATGAGGAGGTCCCAGGAAGCAGTCGGAGTTAGTGTCAGTGGGTGTGAGGAGGTCGAGGCTGTCACTTGCGGAGAGCTGAGATTCAAAATCCCTGTAGATGACGGCGATATTCTAATGGAAGTAATCAGCAAGCATGTCACACAGATCCCAGAAGGGAGTTATGGTATTCTCAGTGGACGCAGGGTTGCTGAATTCCCTAACGATGGTGAAGAGCTTATTGCTGTGGTTTGAGCTGAACTCTATGCAGCATGTGACGGCACTCTTCTTCGCTTCTTTAAGGAGAAGGTGGTAGTGGTTGATCGATGTCCTGAAGGTGGTGTAGTGCACTGGATCCTTACTGGTAATCCATCTTCTTTCTAGCAAACAACAGTCTCCTTGAGAGGTCTAAACTTCCGGGTAAACAAGTTGACACATTTTGCGCATTCTCTGATCTTGTTCGGCTCAGTGGGGGAGACATAGTCGGTGATCCAGTCTGTGCAGTTCTTGATGGCCTGTTTAAGGTCTGGAGGTGTGTCCGGTCAGTTGGCATGGAGGGTGTTGGTCCAGTTCTCATCTGAGACAGTTTTCAAAGTTGCCCTGAGGTGTGCTGGGTGGTTTGGCTTTGGTTTCTGTAGCGTTGTGCCCTGTGATGAAGTGGACAATGGAGTGGTCTGTCCAGGTGAGTTCTGTGTCATGGTGGTACTTGATTGTTTCGCTGGAGATGAAGATGGAGTCGAGTGTGTGCCCTTTGATGTGTGCTGGGTTGATGATGAGTTGGATGAGGCCGATGCTGTTCATGCTTTCTATTAGGTTGTCAGTGCTGGCATTGCTAAGGTCTTCCATGTGGAAGTTGAGATCTGCTAAGAATATATAATGGTTGGGGGCAATGGCAAGTTGGGTGATGAAGCAAGGGAAGGCATTTATTAGAAGGGCACCGCACAGCCAATGTACCATAGGAAAGCCCACCCTGGGGAGGAACCATATAAAGGGCCAAGGGTATGCCCAGACATGGGTCCCGGGCTCACTGTGCACTGAATTCAAGCTGACTGATGAGGGGTGATACCCCTAAACCTGTCCCAGGATGCTTGTTTCCGGTCCAGGGAGGACCTGGCTTTGCAGTTTGAGCTGGACTGTTCCCATGAGGAGCAGGGCCAATGGTTTGCATATGGCTGGATCTGAACTGGTGTGGCATGGTGAGCAAAAGAACAATGGATTTAAACAAGATCTCTTGACTCTGGGTGAATGTTTGATTTATTCTGAATTCCGTCTATCATTTGTGCTTCTTTTGGTTACGTATATAAGCACAACACAAATTTTAAACCAGCAACAACACGCATGAGTCATTGTATCATTTTTATCAATTCTATGCCCGCATAATTAAATTGAGATGGCCTGCGATGTCACTGCTGGTTGTGGTGACGGGATAACACATCCAGTGTTGTGTCCTGTTTTCAAAGCTGACTCATGGACACTAAGCAGCTTGACTAAGCCTGTTTCCTGTTCCAGAGTCTACTATGCTATTGTCATGACAAAGGCAATCGCTCTGTACCACGCTCCTCTCCGACTGGGCTACCATCAAGTAACAAAGATAAAAAACATAATACTACTGAACTGTATGGGCCCATGTGGTGACCGAAGAGCCACATTGGGAAGTATACGAAAATAAATCCTCAGCCCTTGAATGCACAGAAGGGGCAATTGATAGGTCAGTGTTTCACCACCCTGAAGACATCAATACTTGGATAGAGGCTATAAAAAACTGTTTGCTTCGCTTTACTTGTTTATGAAAGGCTAACTGTTAATTCTACAGTGGTCAAGGCTTCAATCAAGCAGGATTTATAAAGCACGGCTAATCGCCCAATAGGTTATCCAGGTGCTTGCAGGTTTATTCGAACAGCCAGGTCTTGAGGGCTGTTGGAATTGGCCCTTTTTGCAGGGTTATCCACAAACTTTTTGCTTCTTCCTCCTATTTTTTCCTGACCTGTTGTTGGTTTTAGGACTCTGGGCATTTTACTACCACTGCTAATCAGTGCAAAAGTGCATATGCTGTCTGTGTAAATGGTTATTATGATTTGTTCTCCCTTATTGGCATATTTTGATTTACTGGTCAGTCCCTAGTAAAGTGCACTGGGTGTGCTGGGGTTGGTAAATCAAATGCTACTAGTGGGCCTGCAGCACTGATTATGCCACCCACATGAGTAGCCCTAAAAAGATGTCTCGGGCCTGCCACTGCATTGCCTGTGTGCAGTTAGCTAACTGCCATGTCGATCTGGCAAGTGCACCCACTTGCCAGGTCCTAACCATCCCTTTTCTTACATATATGACACTCTTATGGTACGCTCAAAGTACCCCCCCTGGGCAGGTTGCAGTGTATGTGAAAGGTAGGACATGTTCTGATGTGTGCAACATGTCCTGATAGTGAAATACTGCCAATTTTGTTTTTCACTATTAAAAGGCTATCTTGCCCCATAGGACAGAATGGGGAATGCTCTGTAACATTTTACAAGCATATCTTCCCATTGGATAAGATGAAAAAATAGCGTTTAGGCTCTCTGAACTTAGAATTTAATAACATATTTTACTAAAGATGGTTTTTAAATTGTGTTTTGTCTGTCTGGTTTTGGAGTGACAGGGGCTGGGGAAGTGCATTCTCTCAGGCAGCCAAAGGGGTGGTTCATGTGTGTCCTGCCTTTCCTGAATGAGTCAGGGCTGGGGTGAGTAGACCTGGGCTGCATTCAGAGTAGGGGAGGAGTTCTCTCTAGCACCGGAGTAGGCCCGGTCTGCATTTAGAGTGGTGGGAGAAGATTCCCCTTGCACCTGAATAGGGCCTGTATGCCTTACACAATGCTGTCTCCACCTCCTGCCAGGCAGCTGCACCAGAGAGGACAGAACTGGTTTGGACTGGGCTCAGAGACCCTTGCGCAAAGAGGACAAAGACATTTCGAGGTATAAGTATTGGACCTAAAACCCCTGAACTTTAGACTACTTCTAGAATCAAGAGGAATGTTTGCCAAGGAGAAGAGCTGGAGAAACTGAGGGGGGAGTACTGCCCTTACTGTGTGTCTGGGGTTGGCCTGCAGCTACTGTTTTCTGCCAAGGAAAGGAGAAGGAATTTGCTGTGTGCTGTATCCCCTGCTTGAGGAAAGTCTCCAAGTGCTTGAGTTGAGCTTGCCTCCTGTTTTGAAGTCTCAGGAACACAAAGACTTCACCCCCAGCTCCTCTGAACTTCCTTGCTGGGAGTTCTGACCTGCCAAGAGGTGCCTGAGAGTCTTGAGCCTCTGGAGGTTGTTTCTGCTTTTGGGAGCTGAAAAAGCAGCGCAACGACAAGGAAATTGATGCATTGCTCTTTTTGTGACAGTTTTTCCAATGCAACGCCGTGGTGCGAGAAGAATCTCCCCGCATCGCCACACCACAGCCGAAACCAACGCAGCACTTGTCCCCGCGGCAAGAATCGACGCATCGAGGGATCGCAGCTGAAAAGGTCAATGCAGCGCCTCACTGCGGCTGCATCATTCGCCGACGCATCTCAGATTTCCACTCATCGCCCCTGTGTCGCAAGTTTTCCCCCACGCATCACTCGCAGATCGGAGTCCTCTCAGAATCGATGCATTGTTTTCCCCTACAGACCAGACCCGACGCATTGCTCCCCTGTGTACAGCGGAACTGTTGCATCGCATCCACAAAGGTCTCAGGAACTACGCATCTCTTTGCTTTATGACACTTCTCATTGCTGCGGCAGTTTGGCTTGATGAATTTTGTTGCAACAACAGGTACTTTGCAAGAAATCACACATCCATAGTTTTCTATGGACTCAATCGCTAAAACCTTTTGAAAGTCATTTTTCTTAATACTTGTATGTTTTATTGTTGTCATTTTGGTCTTGTAAAGTTTAGATAAAGATGCTTTTTTTCCTAAACTGGTGTGGTGTCCATTTGTGGTGTTATCACTGTGTTACTGTGAGTGTTGGTACAAATACTTTACACATTGCCTTTGGGATACGCCTGTCTCCTCGTGCCAAGCTACCAAGGGAGTGAGCAAGGGTTAACTGAAGTGTATATCCCCTTACCCTGACTAGAATTAATGGTCCCTATTTGGACAAAGGTACCTACCTCTGCCAACTAGAGACCCCCATTTCTAACAAGTGCGATTCGGAATTGCAGAGTAATAATAATACATTTTGTTTGTAGAGCGCACGACTACGTCAACAGAGGTGGCCCGGCACTAGATTGCAGATTTGCGATGAGGGTAACAAGTGGGTCAATCTAAGGCAGGTTAAAGAGCCAAGTTTTTAGTGCCTTCCTAAAGGCCTGTTCTGACTCCATCTTGCGGAGGTGAAGGGGCATAGCTTTCCAGAGTTTTGCAGTTTTCACTGTGAATGCTCTGCCACCTATCCTGGCCTTAAGGAAGTGAGGAACCCTGAGCAGTCGCAGGTGGTTTAATCTCAGGGCCTGGTCTTGCTGGTATATTTGCAATCTCTGCCTCACATAACCAGGGCCCTTATATCTGGTGGCTCTGTAGGCCAAAGTGAGCGCCTTGAACTCTATCCTCCTAATAAGAGGAAGACAAAGGAGGTGCCGCTAATGTGGGGAAATGTGATGGCAAAACGGCACGTTCCTAATTAGTCTGGCCACGGCGCTTTGAATTATCTGCAGCCTGAGTACCAGATAAGCTGGCAGACCTAGATAAAGACTTTGATAATCCAGCTGGGAGGTCAACCAGTGCATGGACTGTAATCTTCCTGCAGTCATCCGCAGGAAGTGTAATAATTTTCTCAAAGCTCCTAACTTCCAGAAGCATATAGCGGAGACACGGCGCACCTGGGTCTTGAAAGAGAGGTCGTTGTCAAATTTAAACCCCAGATTTCTGGCCAAATCCACTAGGTTAGGTGGTGGGTTCAGCTCCAAGGGCCACTACAAATAAGAAGGTGGTGGTGCTGCCTGACTGAAGAAAAATACCTTAAAGTTGAGAAAGACAACCTCCAAGTGTTCTTTGAAAGAGCACACCAGCTGAGTGTCATCAGCGTAGGCGACTACTATCACACCCCATGTCTCAACCAGGGTCGCTAAGGGGCCACGTATACATTGAAGGGGCCACGTATACATTGAAAAGTATCGGGCTCAGCGCTGAACACCGGGGTATCCTGCAAACAAGGGGTTTCTGGGAGGAGGCATAAGGACGTCGGAATACTTGTTGGAGATTCTCCATGAACGACTGGAGCCAGGACAGAGCAGTACCTCTCACTCCCACCTGTCTCAGTCTCTCCAATAGAATAGGCTGGGCCACAGTGTCGTAAGCTGTGGACAGGTCCAGTAACACCAGCATAGCTGAGGTGCCCTGACCCACAGATTCACGCACAGTTTCAGAGACTGCAAGAAGTACGGACTCCAGTTTGTACCCCATTCTAAAACCCCAATTGCATATCATGAAAGGAAAGCAGTTGTCCAATTCAAGGAATTCAGCCAGTTGCTTCTGGACTCCCTTCTCCAGAATTTTCGCTGGAGCTGGCAGTAGGGAAATGGGCCTAAAAGTCTTGTGTTCTGCTGGATCCACATCTGGTTTCAAGTAGAGGCAGCAATGATGTTTTTTCCCAGGCAGCTGGGTAAATGCCAGTTGTCATGCAGGAGGTCCAGATGGTTCCGAAGCAGACTGAGCCAAGCAGACAGTAGTTTGAAGAACTGAGCCGGGCAAGGATCTCCCGAAGAGCCAGACTTACACTTGTGCAACTTACACTTGTGCAACTCCCTGAGTTGGCAACGGGCGGAATTCAAACCAGGTGCCCGAAGGTTCTGGGGTTAGACTTGGCACATGTGAGGACATTTACAGAGGAAAGGCATTTTAATCTTTTCCTCAAAGTAGTCTGACAGGTCAGCACAGAGGGTAGAAGATGGCGTTACTGTACTGTCCAGAGCAGTGGAAGTAATAAAGCTTTGGCCAATTTTAAACAATTCTTTGACCGAGTTGTCAGATTGTTGATTTGGTTAGAGAAATATTCCCTCATAGTGCTGTGCTTAAGCCTATGGAATTTTTTCAATGCCTTTGTGTAGAGGCATTTAGCCACTGGATCATAGGATTTTCTCCGGGAACGTTCAAATTTTTTGCAGAAACTGTTCTTTGTTTGTAATTCTGTGGAGAACCAGGTGGCTGAGGGTTTCCTTTCTTGAAGACATCACCGACTTAAGTGGGGCGATACTGTGTAAGGCGGAGGTGACCCAGCGATTGAAGCTGGATACGTCACTGTCGGGATCACCCGTTCGCTGGGGGAGAGCATCTTGGAGTGCCGATTCCATAGCTTCTTGGGTGACCCTTCTCCAGTTTCTCCTCCTGTCAGGCAACGATCAGGAGTTAGACCGATTGGATTCAAGCCAGAAACGGAATGATACCAGAAAGTGGTCCGTCCAGGTCAGGCGTAGTGGTGCCTCCACTTTAAGGTTAGCATTGTTGGAAAAAATAAGGTCAAGCATGTGGCCCGCGTATGCGTAGGGGCTGTCACCCATTGCGTGGGATTTAAACCCTCTGGAGTTTCTTCCAGCAATAATGCCTGGGAAAATTGTTCATCAACCACATGGATGTTGAAGTAACCAGCACAGTTAGATTGTTGTACTTCAGAGACAGTTAAGCGACAATGTCGCTGAGCTGTAACATGTGGCAGGTTGGGCCGTCAGGAGGTCTATATACCAACATCCCGGCCAGCGAGGAGGGGGAAGGTGAGATTCTAACACAGGTCAGAGCCTCAAGGTGCTCCATTCTCCTGCTGGAGATCTCCCAAACATCCCTCAGGCTAACAGCCATACCCCCTCCTATCTTGTTGCCACCACGATTGGCACAAGTAATCTGAAAGCTGCCGGGTATCGCCAGCATCAGGTCAGGGTCAGTGCCCTCCCTCAGCTAGGTTTCTTATAGAAAAATAAGATCCCAGGAGTTTGACTCCAGGGTGAACCAAATATCCTCTGCGTGTTTGGGTGAAGATCTACAGTTGATCAAACAGGCCTTGATATTAATGCTATTGGTCAAGGGGGGCACCAGAGGGGGCTTCGACGTGGTCATGCTGCCACTCGCCCTACCTCCGCTAACCACCGGCTTAAAGAGGCATGTGCCGGTCCCCAGGTCTATCTTGGCCTTACCCAAACAGGTCGCTTTATCCATGCTTAAATGATCTCCAGACCAGGTAATATGGGTCAAGGTTGAAAATCGAGCAGCATGCCTGCCACTAGCCACGGACGGGCGCAGACAGCCTTGCCTTTGGCGCTGCTGCATCGCGTCCGCGTTGTGGCTCCCATGAAATAGGGGGTTGGGTCAGGTTGGCCGGTCGACAACTAGACCGCGCCCCTTAAAATGCTGCCCAACAATGTCCCCAAAGGGACAAGGGAAGTGAGGTGATGGTCCAGATGACTGTGGGAGGCTGTTTCAGGTCTTTGCTGCAATGTGGGAGGAGGATCCTTCACTTCTGCTTGGGTGGATGCAGGGAGTATGGGTAAGTGAAAGGGAGGCAGAGTGTAGTCTTCTCGATGGTTGGTGGAAGTTCAGGCAATGGTTAATGTATATGGGTCCTTGGTTTTGTAGAGCCTTGTGTGCGTGAGCCACCAGCTTGAATTGTCCTCTCTTCCATACAGGGAACCAGTGGAGTTGCCTGAGGTGGTTTGTGATGTGGGTTTGTCGGGAAAGGCAGAGGATGAGTCTTGCTGTGGCATTCGGTTTGGTTTGAAGTCTCTGTAGGAGGTGTGCAACCATTCCTACGTAGAGGGTGTTGCCATAGTCCAGTCGACTGGAGATGAGGGCCTGTATCACGGTACATCTTGCGTGGAGGGGTAACCACTTGAACATCTTGTGTATATGCATAGAGTGTGGAAGCAGGCAGAGGAGGTGGCGTTGATCTGTGATTTCATGGTGAGATTGTTGATGATGGTTTCTGGCGTGGTCGGAAGCAGTGGGTGCCGGTCCTACGTCTGATGGCCACCAGGAATCATTTAATGTGTTGCTGCCATTTCCAAACATCAGTACTTCCGTCTCGTCTGTGTTTAGCTGCAGGCAATTTCTCTTCATCCAGTCAGCGATGTTGGTCATACATCTGTGGAAGTTGGTTCTGGTGGTGGTAGGTACATCAGTGAGTGTAAGGATGAATTGGGTGTCGTCTGCGTAGTAAATTATGTTGCGACCGTGGGAACGGACAATGTTGACCACCAGGGTCATATATGCGTTGAAGAGCGTGTGGCTGAAGGATGAGCCCAGGGGGACACTGCAGGTGAAAGGCGGGAGGTGGGTCCTCTGGGTTCCTCCGGTGAGGAAGGAGGTGTTCCAACTGTGCGCCTCTCCTTGGGTGCCGATGTGGTGGAATGTTTCGATCAGTGTGTTGTGGGATATGGTGTCAAAGGCTTCTGAGTGGTCAAGGAGGATCCAAGCTGCTCCTTTTCTTTGGTCGAGGAGGGTTTAGCTGTTGTCAGTGGCTGCGATCAGGACGGTTTCGTAGCTGTGACTGCTATGGAAGCCGGATTGGGAGGCGTCAAGTAGCTGGTTAAGCTCCAGGTGAGTCATGAGTTGATTGTTGATGATTTTTCCCAGGACCTTCACTGGGAATGGGAGCAGGGAGATTGGCCAGTAATTTGTGAGTTATCTGGGGTCAGCAGAGGGATGTTTGATGCTTGCGCTTGTGCTTTAACATTTTTTAAAGAGGAAAGCACTCAACCAGTGTGAGAGTTAGAAAAGGTCTCCCCTGCCCATAATTCACCAGCTACTAATGCTTGAATAATTACCCACAGTGTCACGACAAGTTATATCTCTCATCGATATGCAAAAAGGACAGTATTCTAACACTGCTGTTATATCTAACACTACGGAGCATCACGAGTCTGGGCATCAATGTGATAGATGCCAGTTTAGCCACCCTGAGTTTAGACTCTAAAGCTCTGCTAAGGTTACTCATACAATGTGGGTAGGGGTTAGTTGGGAGGGCCGTGTGGGTGACTATCAGTAGAACACAGGTGACACAGGGTTTTGATGGTAGAAATACTTCTGATCACATAATTCAGATTTGACAGAAAAGTTTAGCAGGAAGAAGGGGGTCGAAATTGCAGACACAACACATATGACAGGGGCTAGCTCTGGATGTAAGGCTAGGCTGCTTGCCTGTAATGTGAGAGGGGTGAATGACCACCACAAGTCCCGACTGGTGACTGCATACCTCACTAGGCCTAAGGTGTGTGTTTTCCATTAGTTCCGGAGGTGCATGCTTGTTGTGTGGGGGTTAATCATTTCTCCAAAATCTTTAGCTGATACCTCCATTTATGTTCCCCAGTCGATACGGAAGTGGCTATATTGGTTAAACAAGGCTTATGGACACCGTCTGTGATGGAGAGGGCCGGTGTGTGATTGTATAGGGGTTGGGTTCGGTACATTTTACATTGATCAGTACATATGGGCCGAACTTCGACCATCCTGCTTTGTCTTTTTTTCCCCACTAAAGTTAAAAACAGGCTTGTGGTCACTTCCCCCTCACTTTGTAACATGTGGAAAATACTTTAATGCTGCAAGCTAATTTGGATAGCACCGGCAGCAGGTCCAGGTGACACACTGAAGCGCAGGAAGATCTATGCCATGGGATATTAGGTGTGCAGTATAGCTCTCAACAACTTTATGCCTTGTGTTGGGAGAGGAGTGCAAGCATAGTTTAAAGGTAGATGGTAGTAGCAGGAAGTGCAATTACTGTTCTTACAGTGTCAGCCCACAGTTAAAACCTAGGGAGGTTGGCCAGAGATTGAGTCTATCCCTGATTAACTGCCGATCCATGAGGAAGCACAAACTGGACATTCATGACCTTCTATTAGAGGGTCAGATAGATGTCCTGTTCCTCACGGAAACGTGGCTTAATGCGGATGCAGCCCCAGACATTTTGGAGGCCTTTCCTAACGGTTATGGTATCATCAGGATTGACAGACCCACAGGGAGAGGGGGGGGGATTGCGATCATTTTTTTTTTTCTCAAAATATTTTATTTATAAAGAAGTGACAAAGAATAGAAGGAGCAAAATACAATAAAAGTGATACAATTGAATCAAGATAAATACCCAATCAGGGGCTAAAAATGAGGTGTAAGCAAAGTAAATGCGTATAAAAGTAAAAGTAACCTATTATAGAATACAGAAACCGATTAGGTAAAAGTTACCATCAAAGCAATAAACAAAAGTATCATTATCAAATTTTGGAACAGAGACAGGGGAGGAAACAGAATAAAAGAAAGAAGAGAGAAAGAGAGAGCGATAGGAAAGATGAAAAGGGATAGAGGAAGAAAAGAGAAGAAGGAAGAAGGAGGATTCCCACAGGATTAACCCATCATACAAAATCATAAGACACCAATTAGACAGACAAATCAAAAAGGAAACTGAGCAACCAACCCTTTTGATGACAGATCCATATAATCATCCAAAGCTTTCCAAACCCCACTAGAGATAGAAGGAGAGAGATGAGCTTGATCAATCGAAATTTGAGCGGTGCGCAAAAAGGAGACCCAAGCCCACCATGTATGATAGGAAATCGAAGAAAAGGATTTCCACTCCATAAGTACGATTTTCACTGCAACAGTCAGAAGAAGATCCATCAACTGTATTTCCATGGGATCTGAGGGGAGAGGAGTAGGGGCAGCCAGTGGACCCAATAAAATTAAAGGGAAAGAGAGTTGGAACTCAATACCAAAGATAAGAGAGAGATGTTTATGGATGAGGCTCCAAAAAGGCTGAAGCAGGGAACAACCAAAAAACATATGTTGAAAATCGCCCGCCAACAATCCACAACTCCAACATAAATGGTCATCTTTAAGATTGAGCGAATGTAGACGCACAGGCGTCCAATGAAGGAGATTGAGAGAGAAAAATTTAGACTGCATTAAAGATGGAGCGATTTTATTGCGAAGAGAGAGTTTACCAATCAATTGCCAAGTATCTGAGGAAATATGATCCGTAATGTCATGATCAAAATGGTGTAACCATTTTTGTTGAGCAACCGTCTGTGCGGGTATTGAAGCAGATGATAAAAATTTATAAATCTTGGATGCTACGTGACCAGATTTAATCCAGATATGAAAAAGTGAAATAGTAGAAGAGGTAGGATGAAGACGTACCTTAGCAAGGGCCACTTTAATTTTAGGAAAAGTATAAAAATCAAGGTTCGTTAAAGAGTGTTTCGTAGCCAAGGTGGAAAAAGGTAATGGCTCATCAGAAGCGCCATAAAGATGTTTAACAAGAGAGATCCCTTTAGCTGCCCAGTATGACATGAGGACGGGAGTAATGTTGAGTTTAATTTTAGAATTCCGCCAAATAGACGAACACCTAGTTTTATGTAAAGGGATTGCCACTTTCTTATCTATTTTCCTGACCGCAGCAATTGGTATCTAGAATGATAGAACGAGAAAACAGGATATGCAAAGTAGACGTGGTGCAAAAAGAGGCAATAGGCAAAGGAGATGCTAAGTCCTGCTCTATTAGCAGCCAAGAAGGAACATGAGGAGATGGAGGAGAGAACCACAAGGCACCTTGAGAGGCCAAAAAGGCAGTTTGGTATTTTTCCCAATCAGGAAAATTGCAACCTCCCATATCACAAGGCCGGCGCAAAAATTTGTATGCAAGTCTAGCACGTTTGTCATTCCATAGAAATTTAGATGTCAGAACATCAATTTCGCGAAAAAAGGAATCTGATAACTTAACCGGAAGCATGGATGAAACAAAATTAATAATAGGTGTGATCATCATTTTGAGAGTCTGGAGGCGACCCCACCAGGAGATATGTTTCGGAGACCATGTATCCAAAAGACGACGCACTTTAAGGAGAGTCTGGGATTCATTATAGGCAGTAGTGGCATAAAGGGTAGAACAGAAGTAAATCCCTAAGTATTTCAGGTGTGTAGACTGCCTATTGTTTCCCTTCTCATATGGGATCTGCGGGCTTTAAGTGGCATTCAGAGGGAACATTTCCGTCTTATCTTTATTTAGGGTATAACCTGAAACCGATGAGAAGAGGGAAATGGTATTTGAAATAGCAGGTATTGCCAAGGGTATATTATCTGAAAAAATAAGAACATCATCTGCGTAGGCAGCAGTTTTAATACAGTGAGGCCCGAATGAAAAACCTTTAATATCTGGGTGTAATTCAATTAATCGAAGAAGAGGATCAATAGATAATAAGAATAAAAGTGGGGATAAAGGACAACCTTGTCTAGTGCCCTGACGAAGATTAAAAAATGACGACGTAGCACCATTAACTCTAATGTTAGCTCTAGGTTGATAATATAAGGACATTACCATGTTAATGAAAGAGTCGCCACGGTTGTGTGCGCATAAAACAGCACGAAGGAACGGCCAAGAGACCTTGTCGAAGGCCTTTTCCGCGTCAAGGGCCAAGGCCGCGGCAGGGAGTTGAGACCGCTTCGCTGCACCAAGAATATGACAAAAGGTGCGTATATTGTCTCGCGCAAGACGACCCTTTACAAAACCGGTTTGAGAAGGATGAACAAGATGAGGGATAAAGGATTTCAATCTTTTGGCCAGGATTTTAGCAAAAATCTTAGCTTCCGTGTTAAGAAGAGAGATAGGACGGAAGTTTTTGGGATCCGAATGGTCTTTCCCTTCTTTCGGGATCACTACTATAGTTGCTTCAGCAGCAGTACCAGAAACAGACCCATCCTTAACAAAAGAATCAAACACAGATTGCAATTTGGGAACAAGTGCAGGGAGAAAAGTTTTATAAAATAAAATAGGATAACCATCAGGGCCTGGGGCCTTGCCAGAACGAGTAGCTTTAATTGCGGTAACAATTTCCTCTGGGGATATTGGCCTATTTAAAAAAATGCGATCATCCTCAGAGACCGACTGAACGGGAACCGATTTTAAAAAATCCTGACAATGGTCAAAAGAGGATTGATTAGAAGGAGTATATAATTTGTTATAAAAATCACGAAAAACTTCAAGTATTTCACCAGTTTGGAATTTTTTAGATCCCGAGTGGTCAGTAATAGAAGAAATTTGCGAGTACTTAAAGGAGAAATCTTGGAATTTCAGTGTAGCCGCCAGAATCTTCCCATCTCGATTTTTTTTTAACAATAATTTTTGGGATTTTTGCGCTTGTACTCCAATATGGGCTCTTTTAGTAACAATAGTATTATATTTGTATTTCAGTTGTTTTATTAGCTGTAAACAAGATGAATCCTTAGAGTGCCTAAAAGTGGCTTCCAGAGTTTTAATTTCAGAGGATAAATCTGTAAGCTCCTTTTTAATAGCAGAATTCCGTTTGGACATACATTTAATAACTTGACCACGGAAAGTGCATTTAAACGAATCCCAGAGGACGATTGGGGAAGAGACAGAGCCGTCGTTCTCATGGAAAAAAGTTTCTATAGCCTTAGAAAATTCATTAACCTGAGAAACATCATGCAAAACTTCGGTATTCAATCTCCAGGAACGAGCACGTGATTTAGGGGCAAAGGATGATAGCGTAAAAGTAACCGCAGCGTGATCAGAAATCAAAATAGGATGTATAAGCGGAGAAGAGGAAGATGAAACAAGAGAAGAATGAACAAGGAGATAATCAATGCGAGAAAAGGAAGAATGAGGCGAAGAAAAGAAAGAAAAGTCACTACCAGTGGGATTGTGAAGACGCCATATATCTTGAAGGTGAGTAAAGGAACACATGTTAAGCATTTGTTTGTGGGATTTAGGAGGGCGAAACTGAAACGCAGAATTCCTATCTAAGAGAGGATCCATCGGTAAATTAAAATCTCCGCCAACAATAAGATTGCCAGAATGCGGGGTCATTCAATTTTTTGGTAACCGATTTCCAAAAGGTCGGATCGTCAACATTAGGAGCATAGATATTCATCACATAAAGATCATGATGTCCATCCGACAGTTTAGATAACAACCAACGACCCTCAGAATCATGATCAGAAGAAAGTATAGACAAGCCAGAATTCTTTGAAATTAATGTAACGACCCCATTTCGTTTGCCCGAGGCATCAGAACAGCAAACATCCGAAACCCACTCCTTCTTCAAAAACAACGCCTCTCTGGTAGTGACCTTGGTCTCCTGAAAAAGGACCAGGTCAGAAGATAGAGATTTACAATAATCTAAGATTTTCGACCTCTTCACCGGATGATTCAAATCCTTAACATTAAGGGATAATACATTTAAACCCGGCATGGAAGTACATAAAGATAGAAAAAAGACGCCATGGACGACAGAGAAACAGCCAACCTCACAGAGACAAGGAACCAACCAGAAAACATAAGGAACAAAGAGGGAGAATCCATGTGGGGAATCCGAAATAGAAAAAAAGAAAGAAAAGAAGAAAAGAGAAAAGAGAGAAGGGAGAGAAGAAGCTGGAGGGGAGGCCTAAAAAAGACGAACTTCATACTAGGGAGAACGTGGAAAGGCGAGCAAGGGACCCGTACAAGGAGGAAAAGTAATTAATATCAATAGCCCCAATAATATACCAAGCTGATGGCATTAAAATAAGAGCTGGGAACAATCAAAAGTAGCAACGAATATCAGCTTAATATTGTAAACTATCATAATGTAACTAAGAAATTTGTACAGTCACAGTGAGTTATTACTCCAATAGCAAGAGTTATATTTATACTAAGGAATAATACCAGACAATCTGATAAGGAAGCAAAACAATGTGGTAAAGCATGAACAATAGATGAATGCATGCAGATAATTATGTATAGCCTAGAAATAAATATGTAGTTAATGAACAATCTATAACTGTATAAAGTTAACAGTATGTAACTGGAATTGAGAATGCAGGAACATATATGCATATAAGAGAAGAAAGGAAGAAAATAGGAGAATAGAAACACAGAAGAAGATAGAAAATGACACATATCAGAAAAAAGAAAAAAAAAACAAGGTAACTATTAGGAATAGATAAGAGTCAAGAAAAGAAAAACGGACCTGAAATGAACATTGAGATGAAATATAGACAACAAGGGCTGTAAACAGGATAAAGAGAAGAGAAAATGACATGTAGAAATAGAGTAAACAACATGACTCTGAAAGAAAAAAGAATATAGAAAGGAGAAATGGGAAAGAGAGGAGTAAAATAGAAGATCGGGAAAACTATAGAAAAATAAATAAGAACAATAATGGAAAGAGAAACAGAAGGAAATATAAAAAGTCTAAATGCAAGGAAGAGGGATACCCAAAGAAGACATTGCGGACACAAGGAGAACAGAGAAACTTCAGCAACAGAGTTGGAGGTCAAGACCGAAATAGAAGCTCAACAGGAGAGAGGAGAAAACCCAGGCATACAGAAAACCATCATCAAGAAAAAACAAGGAGACATTTCAAGTGCCCGAGGCACCAGGATCTTGCGATGTCGCTCTTTGAATCTCCATCTCTATCTCCAATTGGTTGTCCAGGAATGTAGCTAAGTCGGCCGGCTCATCGAAAATTCTGGAACGTCCTTTGTAAGTAATGCGAAACTTCGACGGACCAGAAAACGAAAAGGGAATGTTCATCTCAGAAAGACGTTTCCGAAGATTAAGGAAGCCCTTTCTTCTTATAACCGTATCTCTGGCAAAGTCCTGAGAAATTGAGATTCGATGACCTTCCCAGACGACCTGTTTAGCTTTCCGCATATGAGAAAGAATCTGTTCAGTATGTTGATGCCGCAGCGGCTTGAAAATTATTGCTCTTGGCTGGGTTGCTGATTTAGACCGAAACGTTGGAACACGATGTGCTCTTTCTATCTCAAATTCTCTCTGGAATGAGATTTGTAAGGTGTCCGGAAGCCAATGAGATAAGAACTCAATCATAGACGAAGATGATTTCTCTGCATCTTCCGGCAGACCAAAAATGCGTAGGTTAGATCTACGATTACGGTCCTCCTGCTCAGTGAGATCTCTTCGCAATGCCGCCATTGAGCGCTCTAAGTGGCTGAGGGATCTGGATTGTTTCTGCATACCATCCTCTGCACAGCTGATTCGTGATTCCGTAGCAGGTACACGAAGAGAGAGGGCTTTGAAGTCAGTTCTAATAGCAGACACCTCCACTTGCAGTAAATCCGTATTAGTTTTCGTTGACTGCGCAATATCATGCACTTCATTAAGGCGCGTTAATATTGTGTCCAGAGTGGAGTTAGTGTCTGACTGAACAGACTCGGGCGTAGGGGACAATGGTTTAAGTCTCTTAAGCGAAGTGCCAGCATCCTTTGAATCTTTGTTGCTCGAGGAACGACCCATATTTGCAGCCATGGAGGAGCAGCCTTCAAGAAAAAATACACAGCCACTTGAGGAGAAGAACAAAAACTGCGTAGTCTGTACCCAAATAGAGAAATACAGCACACTGAGCGCAATGGGCGCTAATTAAATAATAGCGGCGGACTTATATGCAGGGCAGGCAGATACCAAAGTAATGACAGAGCCACAAATAGAGCAGGAGGGCACAGCAATGACTTCGTAAGAAAAAGATCTACACCAGTAAAGAATAGCTGCACCGAGAAAAACAGCGCATGGGCAACTTAATATCCAGCCAAGCAGCAAAAAAATAGCAGGAAAAAGAAAGAAATGTTACCAACTTTAGGCATCGTAGAAGAAATGTCCTGGACAGCCACCACAACCGGCAATAATGTAACCAAGGCGGCACTTCTGAAGAGAAAAATGCCAGCTGCGTCAGAAGCGGGAAAATGGCGGCCGCCCGTGAGAGAATCAAGCGTCACAGGCGCTCGACAGAGACGGCATTCAGCTGATGGTAGAAATCTCCAAAAACGCCGTCAAACAGGTCCCTGCATATTCCGCTGCAGAAGGATGCCGTTTCCGCACACAGGGGCAGTCAGGAAGCGGAGAAATTAATCCGACGGGACACTCTCGCCTCGGAGCTCAAGCGCAACACGCCATGCTGCAGCGGCACGCAAGCCACGCCCCCGATTGCGATCATTTTTAAACATTCCATACAGTGCACCCTCGAGCCCACTAACATTGTGGGCAGTGAAGCAGGTTTTTTCTCCATAACTGTATCTAATAATTATATTATTGTATTTGTATTTTGTATTTGTATTTATTTTTGTAGCTCGCGTAATTCACCTAACGGTCTCATAGCGCGGACAGAAGACACATGGAGGCAGGCGAACGTGAGGGGATCCCCCTTGTAGCCTAGAATAACCATGTCTTAAGATTTTTCCTAAATGATTTGTGATTGGTATCTGATCTTAAGGACAGCGGAAGTGAATTCCAGGTGGTTGGGCCAATTTTAGAGAAACATCTGTCTCCATTCCTTACTGTTCGAACCTTTGGGACATTTAAGATATGTTTGTGCGAAGAACGCAGGGTTCTGCCTGGGCAATAGTTTTGAAGTTTGTTTTTCAGGTAAATGGGTCCCTGATTGTTGACGGATTTGTGTACCAGGCAGCATATCTTAAATTTGACACGCTTCCTCACTGGGAGCCAGTGGAGCTTTTTTAAACACGGAGCCGAGGGCGTGCGAGGTGGTAGGTCCAGAGTTAGCCTAGCTGCTGTGTTTTGGAGCATCTGGAGCTTAGTTAGTGCTCCTTCATTTATGTCAGCCAGCAGCGCGTTACCATAATCCAGACGACTCGTTATGAGGCCTTGGATCAGAGGTTTGCGACAGGTGAGAGGAAGCCACTTAAATATTTTCCTTAGACTTCTCATGAGGCCTATGCTGGTGTGGACCACTTTGTTTATATGCAGGGTCATGGTCAGTTTGTCGTCCAACGTGACTCCGAGGTTTCTTACTGTCCCTTTCGGCGTTGGACATGGGCCGAGAGCTTCCGGCCACCATTCCTCTGACCAGATTTTATTGGCCGAGCCGAATAGCATTATTTCAGTTTTGCCTGCATTCAGCATTAAATAATTTTTGGTCATCCAATCTTCAATGGTGACCATACAATTCCTGAATCTCAGTTTGGCATCCGTGATGTTTTGGCCAAGTGTTATCAGGATCTGGGTGTCGCCGGCGTAAGACACTGTATCGAAGCCATGACTCCTGATGATCTTGGCCAGTGGGGACAGGTATACATTAAATAGAGTCGGACTCAATATTGAACCCTGGCGGACTCCTTTGTTGTTTTCTACCGAATCTGACGTAAACGGACCTATTTTGACCCTTGACCATCTCTCTGTTAGGTAGCTCTGGATCCACTTCAGGGCTTGACCTCCGACACCAACCCCCGCCAGCCGCTCTAGCAGTATACTGTGAGAGATGGTGTCGAAGGCCGCCGAGAGATCTAGTAAGATAAGAATGGCAGATTGTTTGGAATCCAGAGCCAGTCGGATGTTATCAACAACTTCTACCAGGGCGGTCTCTGTGCTGTGGGAAGCTCTAAAGCCTGACTGAGAGGAGTCTAGGATCTTATTTTCCTTTAGATGTTTCACTAATTGCGCGTTAATAATGGTCTCCATTATCTTCCCAAAAAGTGGGAGTAGTGAGATGGGTCGATAGTTTAGAGTTTGATTGGGGTCGGCATTGTTTTTCTTGAGAATAGGTCTGATCATGGCTTCTTTCCAAGAGGCTGGAACGTCTGCCTGTGCTAGTGATATATTAAAGATGGTCGTTAATCCTGTTACTAACGCTGGGCCTAACTTAGCTAGTATCTGGGCTGATGCAGCGTCTCTTGGTGAGCCCGATTTAGCTTTTTTTAGTTTGTCAAAGATCTCTTCCTCTGTGATTGGATTGAATTCACATAGAAGGTTGTGAATAGGGGGTGTATTTTGAGATTGGGCGTCTCCTGGGTTGTGGGGGACGGTCAGGGTGTTTTCTTTGTGAAAGGATTTATGAATTGTGTCAATTTTTTCTTTGAAATATGACGAAAGTTTATCTGCCCACTCTTGTGATTCTGGCATTGTCGGCTGGCATGAGAGAGGATTCGTGAACCCTTTTACTATGGAGTAGAGTTCTCTCTGCGAGTTCCCTGCCGCTTTTATTTTTTCGCTCAAATGGGCTTTTTTGGCACTAGCTATCTTATTCACGTAGCTTTTATGGGCGGTTTTATAGCTTTGTTTATCTTCATCCTTCTTGGTTTTTCGCCATTTGCGTTCCGCGGCCCTTGTAGCCTGTTTTATAGGTTTTAGGTCAGCTGTAAACCATGGGGATTTGTAGTTGGGGCATTTCGTTAGTCGTTTAGGAGCTATGATATCCAGCGCCGTTACAATGGCTGTATCAAAATCTGCAACTATTTTATCAATGTGTATCTCTGGATTAAGTTTAGGAGGCATAAAGATATCAGCGAAGGATTCAACATTTATATTTTTCCAGGGACGGCATTTTTTTTCTTCCTTGGGATGAGCCGGTTTAGAATCGAAACTCTGTAGACTGAATTTAATGATCTCGTGGTCTGACCATATACCAGGGAGGAGTTCTATTATTTGGGTTTGTTGAGAATTGGTACATATAATATCCAGAGTGTGCCCTGCTTTATGTGTAGGGCCTGTTTCTAGGATTCTTAAATCCAGTGAGTGGATACTACTGATTAAATCCAACGAATAAGAATCCTGTTGTAGCTCTAGGTGGTGGTTAAAATCCCCTAACAGTAAGAAGTTTTTGCAGGCTAGAACGTGGGGAGCTAGGGTTTCGACTAATTGGGTGGCGAAGTTATCTTTGTTTTCAGGTGTTCTGTATACCAAGGCACCTTTCCAGGATACCTTATTATTAAGTATGAGGGAGAAGATTAGAAGCTCGCCCCATGTGGACAGGTGTGTCAATGGTGTTGATTTGTATACCTGTCTTGTAGATTATAGCTGTTCCCCCTCCTCGCTTGGATACTCTGTCCAACCTAACCATTTTGTAGTCTGCGGGCAAGGCCGTGGCGATGTCAGGGTGCGATGTTTCATGTAGCCAAGATTCAGTTATAAAAAAGATGTCAGGGGCAACTTGGTCTAATAGTGCCCAGATCTCAAGTGCGTGTTTAGGTAGAGAACGCACATTTCCATAGAGGCAGGTTAGTTGTTCGGGCAAGGGAGTGGGGACTCTCTGTGGAAATGTATTTACTCCCTTCAATGGGAGAGTGTTAAGAGCAAGGAGCTCCGACTGTGTGTATCTTATCCTGTCTATGGGTGTTGGGGTCATTACCTGTCTGATGTAGTAAGCTGGGTGGCAGCTTGTGGCGCTGGTCCGGCGCGGACAGGCATAGACAGGCATGGCTTTGACTTTGGCGCGACTTCGGCACGCTGCCTGCACGACGCTGCGCGAGTCCGCTCTGCGCACTCCTGTTTATACTGGAGTGGGCGGGACGCACAACGACTGGAGCGCTAAGCGGTGTGGGCTACCGGAAGTGAGTCTGCTTCTTGCGCTGGGACCCCGCCGTACTAGCGGCACAAGCCGCGACGGATCGAGTGTCCGAGGTGGTAAGTTACTTCCTTGGTCGACTTACTTAGACTCTTGGTGAATTTTAGGCAATTGCAGCGTGATTTAAAATTGGTTTGACAAAATACAAAGAAAAACACAATATTTTAAAAGTATGTGATGCGATAGCTACCTCTCGTTCCGTCCGTCTCTTAGGGAAATCTGTCTATGCGAGTCTGCTCTGCGCACTCCTGTTTATACTGGAGTGGGCGGGACCACACAACGACTGGAGCGCTAACCGGTGTGGGCTACCGGAAGTGAGTCTGTTTCTTGTGCTGGGACCCCGCCGTACTAGCGGCACAAGCCGTGACGGATGGGGTGTCCGAGGTGGTAAGTTACTTCCTTGGTCGACTTACTTAGACTATTGGTGAATTTTAGGCAATTGCAGCGTGATTTAAAATTGGTTTGGCAAAATACAAAGAAAAACACAATATTTTAAAAGTATGTGATGCGAGAGCTACCTCTCGTTCCGTCCGTCTCTTAGGGAAATCTGTCTATATATTATAAAAGGGAGTTTGATCTACAGACCCCCAGGCCCCTCCATACAGTTTGCATCTAAGCTGATTGAGTGCCTAGTCCACCCAGCACTCCGGTATGAGAAATTACCGTTATCGGGAGATCTGAACCTGCACTTTGATGATGTCTCTGATTCTGGGGCGCAGGGGATCTGCCAGGAACTGAAAGCACTACCGGTGACACTCAAGTCGGAGCACCCTACGCATACACAAGGTCATCCACTTGACCCAATTTTTGCTAATTGGGATGCTCTAGAAGTTGAGCAGCCGCTTCCAGTCCCCTGGTCGGATCATTTTGGCATCCCTTTCAAGGTGTGGATGCTGGCTCAAAAGACACACATGAAAGCTGAACTTAAGCAGAAATACAGGAGGTGGGCGACTTTCTCACAAGACAATTTTAGCAAGGCCCTTTTACAGGTGGGACCTCCAGACGGTCAGGAAATTGACACGGCGTGCGAGGCCCTAGAGGGGCGTATTTCGGAAGCACTTGATAGCTGTGCACCCTTGGCCATAAAGGCATCCAAAAGGCAAGCTAAATCTGCCCCCTGGTTCGGAGACGAACTGAGACCTGTAAACGTCTTGAAAGCCCAGATAGTGACTGAATACAAAGTGAGTCTGAAGCTCTATCATACCCTTATCAGGAAAACGCGGGCCTCCTACTATAGGGAGGGAATTAATGGAGCGGAAAATGCAGTCAAAGAGTTGTTCACTGTCTATAAAGAGATCTCATCCTTGGACAAGATCGCAACCCCGACTACAAGTTCAGTGGAATCCTGTAATCGGGTTGCAGAGTTTTTCGCAGAGAAAATCTATTCCACCTTCCCGGCCTCTGCAAGGGAGGGGTGCGCTGAGGCTGCTGCCCCCACCAACATAAATATGCCGGGTCTGGTGGCTCAGTGGACTAGTGCATCCACTGCAGGGGCCTGTGTTTGACCTCATGGTCACAGGTTCAAATCCCGGTGGGTCCACTCAGCCTTTCATCCATTTGAGGTCGATAAAATGAGTACCAATTAGTTGGGTAACAATATACATCTGTTATTTCAGCGTCAAGATGCCCCGTTGCTGGGGTGAACGTGCGCTTTGCAAATACACCTGTTATGTTATGTTTATGTTATAAAGGGAGAAGAATATCTGTATATTTTTTGTATCCCTAATCATGAGATCTTAACAAGAATAGCGAGTAACATCAAGTCTGGTTCTCCCAGTGACCCTGCAAGGCCTAGGGTGCTGAGAGGGAGTATGGAATTCCTTGAACCCTGCATTAGACATCTGTTAGAGCTCTCTTTTAGCTCAGGTATTGTACCTAAAACATGGACCAGCTAGACAATTTGCATCCAGCTCGCTACTTCCCTACTTTACCAAAATTGCAGAGAAGGTAGTGAACATCCAGCTGACGTCACATATCAGCAAACATGATCTTCTCCATCCCACGCAGTCTGGTTTTCGAGCATTGTACTCGACTGAATCAGCTTTGCTCCTCTCCACTGAGACGATTCGGAAGTACGTTGATGAGGGTCAGACGGCGGCCTTAATTCTATTAGATCTGAGTACCATCTTTTTTTTTTTTCACAACTGATTTTATTGATGCATTAGACAGAGAGTCAATCACAGTTTTCCACAAACAGGAAGATACTGTAAGGAGGCAAAGCATATTTCAATATATGTACAGTCTAATCAAGCAAAAAAGAAGAGGATATAGAAAACGGAAGAAACCCCCCCCCCCGTCCACCCCCCGCCACCCCAACTACCCAATGTCCCAGTTACCCACCCCTTATCCCTCCCTAACCCAATGCACGTAATCATGACAGTTCCAACAATTAATCATAGTACAGCAATCATCGAGTGTCACTCTAGGCCCGGAGGTCCTCCAATGTAAGCAATTCATCGTCCGAGGCAGCCGGGGGCTCCAGGGGCAACTCCCTGTAGTCTGCCCACCGTTTCCAGATTTTAAAGTGTTTCCGTGGGCACCCCCTGGCTTCAAACACAGGTCGTTCCAATCCCATATAATAGTCAAGCCCTGCCTTCCAGGCCCCAAGAGGCGGAGCCCGGTCACTCTTCCACGCCTTCGCCAGGTCTCGCTTGGCCACCACTAGGCCCAGCAGTAGAAGGTGCCGCTTGTGGGTGTTCCCGCCCACATTCTCCAACACATGTAAGAGCCCCAACCGGGGAGACCGGGGGAGATCCCATCCCAGCACCTCCGAAAGACAGTTCCAAACCCCGTGCCAGAACCGGGTCAAGCCAACACACGACCACACTGTGTGTAACAACGTACCTCTCTCAGTCCCACAGCGCAGGCACACAGGGGATGCAATCAAACCCGCTCTGTGCAGTCTCTCCCTGGTATAATATGCCCTATGCAGGTATTTAAATTGAATCAGTCGGAGACGTACTGCAATCGCCGCCCCACGAGGTGATTCCAAGGCCTCCCTCCAATCGTCCTCATCCAGGGGACCAACATCTTTTTCCCAGGAGTCCTTGAGTGGGAGCAAAGAAGCGGCGCAGTGGGTAACCAGGGTTTGATAGATTCGGGACACTTTTTTGTCACCCAGGTCTCCCATAAAGAGTTTAGCCTCAATTGGGCTGAATTCCGGCAGCTGCTCGAGACCGACCAGACTCGGAGCGGGCGCGTGGCGGAACTGCAGATATTTAAAGAATTGGGAGTTAGGCATGTGGAATTCCAAACTAAGGTCCTGAAAGGACTTAAGCGTAGTACCAGTTAGCACATGTCCAAGGGAAGAGATTCCAATGGAGTCCAAGCCCCCAAATCCCTGCAACGAGGACAGGGCGGGAAGGAGGCCGTTCCCCCACAACGGGGTCTCCGCCTTCAACTTACCCCACCATCCCATACGGCGCAACGCCTGGCGCCATATCACGAAGACCACCTGCGTGACCCGGGGCAAGTCTTTCCGCAGCCTGGCTGAGTATAGAAGCGTATGGAGCGTGTTGTCACCCATCAGCGAGCGCTCGAGGGCATACGCGGGGTCCCCCCTATCACCGTACCACCACTCGTTAAGAACTAAGAGGTGGGAGGCGTGATAGTACGACAGGAGGTCTGAAGTGGCCAATCCACCACAGTAGGTGGACAAGAAGCATGTCCGCAGTGCCACCCGAGCGGCGCCCCCGGCCCACAGAAAGCGGCCCAGCACTGAGTTGACCCGACGGAACCACCGTGGGTCTATCCGGTATGGGTGGTTCTGGAGTTGGTACAGCAGGCGCGGGAGCGCAACCATTTTAAAGATTGCGGAGCGGCCAAAGATCGTGAGAGGCATTCGGGACCATGTCTTGATGTCTGACTGAACCTTCTCCCACACTGGCAGAACATTACGCTCCCATGCTATGTCAGGGGACTCGGACAGGAAGACGCCCAGGTACTGCAGGCCTCCAGCCGCCACCCGCAGGGCCGAAGCCCATGGGCAGACACCGGAGCCCCCGCCCAGTACCCAAAGGGTGGACTTACGTGGATTGAGGAAGAGCCCGTCACCTCGCCGAATACGCGCATGATCTCCAGTATACGGGGGCCGGACCGGTCGAGGTCTGTAAGAAAGAAGAGGACATCGTCCGCATAGAGCGCAATTCTATCGGAGAGGCCCCCGTCCCACACAAAGCCACGAAGTTGTGCATCAATGCGCACCCAGGAAGCCAAGGGCTCCATGGCCAGCGCAAAGAGATAGGGGGATAGCGGGCAACCCTGCCGGGTCCTCCGACCTATTGAGAATCTCTCCGAGACCTCCCCGGACACCCGCACAGAAGCGGTTAAATCAGTGTATAATAGTTTGATATAGGAGATAAATACCGGGCCCAGGTTAAGGCGCGGCAGGAGGGCGAACAGGTAGGTCCAGCTGACCGAGTCAAACGCTCGATCTATGTCTGCGAGCAATAAGGCAGCCCGCTCCCCGGAGAAACCCACGGCGTCGATAGCCGCCTGCGCGCGCCGGATGTTGTGTCGTGTCGCCCTGTGGGGCAGGAAGCCCGCCTGGTCCGGGTGCACAAGGTCGGCCACGTACGGGAGGAGGCGGTTAGCCAGAGCCTTCGCCAGCAGCTTAGCCTCAAAGTTAAGTAGTGAAATGGGACGATACGAGTCGTGTCGGTCCGGGGGCCTGCCGGGCTTCTGAAAAACCACAACCTCGGCGTGTCGCCAGTCTGCTGGCATGCAACCCCGTTCCCTCGCCAACTCCAGCGCCGTCCTGTAATGGGATCCTAGCTGAAGGTGAAACTTCTTATAAAATTCACATGGAAAGCCGCTCGGGCCGGGCGCCTTCCCAGGGTTAAGCTGCCCCAACGCCTCTCCCAGCTCCTCCGCCGTGAGGGGAAGGTCAAGGGATGCCTTGCTGTCTTCAGAAACAGCCCGGGGAGGCAGATCTGCTATAAATTTATCAATCGCATCCACCGGGAGGCAATCCCATGGCGCATAGAGGTCAGCGTAGTAGCGAGCAAAACTCGCCGCCAGCGTGGCTGGGTCTGTGATAGAGACTCCCTCCCCGTCCGTAAGTCCCGGTAGCGTAATAGGTTGCATGACACGTTGACACAGCCTGTGTAGCATGGTACAGGACTTATCACCCCACTGATACACCCTACTCCGCGTGGCCAGCCACGCCTGCCGTGCTTCGTCCATCAAGACAGATGCGCAGGTCTGCTGCGCCTGTAGGAGCAACCGGACCGCAATCCCGTCCTCCTCCCTCAAGCATCGCTGCTCCAGAAGTTCGACCTGCGCCGCCGCCGCAACGATAGCCTCCCGACGACGCCGACGGGCGGCCGCGCACCATGCTATATCCACCCCCCGCAGTGTAGGCTTCATGGCCTCCCAGACCGACGCCGCATCGACGCCCCCAACCAAGTTCTCCCGCCAGTACTGGGCGATCGCACCGCACATGTGCCGAACATAATCTGCTTGTTGGAGGTGCCACAAGGACATTCTCCATCGGAACGGCTGACGCCTCCTGTGGAGCTCCACCTGTAGCGCAACCGGAGAGTGGTCGGACAGTCCCCGCGGCAGAATCTTGACTTCTCTCACTCTATCAAGGAAGGCCCCTGGCATAAAGACGTAGTCCAGTCGAGAAAAGGAGCCATGCACGGCCGACACATAAGTATATTCTCTCACTGTAGCATGCATATGTCTCCATACATCCACCCAGCCCAGGCCCTCGACAGCCGCATACAGTCTGGTAGGGGTCACTGCCGCCACTGCACCCTGCAATCGCTTACGATCCATGCTAACATCCATGACGTCGTTCCAATCACTGCCCAGCACAGCCAGGGAATCCGGGATATCTGCCCACACCTCAAACAGCCGTTCAGCCAGGGCCCATTGCAGCGGGGGGGGAGCATACACACTTCCAAACACCACCGGTTCAGCACCGATCATACCCTTAATAAAGACATAACGGCCCTGTGTGTCCAGCCATTGTCGCTCATGAGTATAGGCCAGTCTGCGGTGAACGAGAATGGCAACCCCCCTCGAACCTCTGGAGAACCCAGCATGGAACACCTGTTGGTAACCAAATCTCTGCAGGCTCAGCACCTTTGTGCCCATCATGTGCGTCTCTTGCAACAACAAGACATCGGCAGCCTCCCGCTTGCCCCAACGCAAGACCGCTCCCCTCTTAATTTTGTCCAGCATTCCCCTGACGTTCCAGCTTAATACTCTCATTGACTCCCTAGGGAGTCCCACAGACGCTAGATCAGCCATAGTCAAGGTGGAAATGACCCCAAGGACCCCAGCACCCATTCAAGACACTCCTTGCAAGGAACGGTACAGCTTCAGTAATCACGTGCACTCCCCCCCGACCACCCCAACCCCCTCCCCCAGCCCCCCCCCAATACCCCTTCTCCAACACTCCATCCCCTGGAACCAACCCCCCACCCCTACGCTCCACAGAACTTTGAAGCATCTGTCGCGGCATGGGGAGCCTCAGGCCCAAAACAGAGAGCCCAAGGCCAACCATACCAATGGATCCCAACTATCCCCTCTAACAATGAACTATCTCCTCAGGGCCAACCCCCAAACGTGGGGATTAGGCAGCCCGGCAGAGTCAGCACCCCGAACCCACAACACCTCCACCCATCAACAGCAGCCTATGACACCACAGCAGTTCAGCTGAAGTATGACAAACCAGGCCAGGCCTGGCCAAAATCCGTGGGGCGTCACAGCACCATGTGTTCAAAGAACAGGTGATCAGGGGTTCACAACCCATCTTCAAGGCGACCCCTCGTAGTCCCCAACAGCCGGAGGAACTCGCACGCGCAAGAGTTCAATTTTCTCTTCCGGACTGGTCAGTGTCAGGTAGGGTCTCGTCCTGCTGGCCGGTGCGAGCGAGGGACCGCCTCCGAGATCTGGACTTCCTAGGACGCTTGCCCTTGGTGGCGGGATCGCCCCTCTCCGGCGAGGACCCACGCGACGGGCCGGACCCCAAGCCCGGCTGGACGTGTGGCCGGATCCTTACTGTCTCATCCGTCCATCAGTACACCTCCTCCGGGGAATCGAAGAAGTGAGTTTTCGACTGAAAGACGACCCGCAGCCGGGCCGGGTAGAGCAAGGAGTATTGTATCTTTAAGCCGCGCAACTTGGCTTTCGCATCCATGAAGGAGTGGCGCTGCTGCTGTACGAGTCTAGTGTAGTCCGGGAAGATCATAATTTTGTGGCTTTCGAACCGAAGTGTCTCTTTGACCCTAGCTTCCCGTAGGATGACGTCCCTGTCGTGGTAGTTCAGCAGTCGGGCTATGACCGGACGAGGACGCTCTCCAACCGGTGGTTTTGGCATCAGGGCTCTGTGGGTGCGTTCGATCACGAAGCATCGCGACAGGGTGTCAGGGGGAAGCCAGCTCTCCAACCATTGTGTCAAGAAGCTATCCATATGGCCCTTCTCGCAATCCTCTGGAAAGCTCACGAAGCGCAGGTTGTTTCTGCGCGCCCGCCCCTCTGCGTCCTCCACTCCGAGCGCCAAGCTCTTTTGGATTTTTTCCATGGCAGCCACCTTCTGTTTCAGTGTCCCCACATCACCCTCCACTCCAGTGATCCTAGTTTCGGTCTCCGCTATGCGGGCAACAGCGTTGCGAAGGTCCTGTCGCAGCAGAGTGACATCAGCCCCAACCGCTCCTATTTTAGCGTCTAGCATGTCCCGCGATTGGGTAATGGCCGCCATCAATGCCGCATTGTCGGGTCCTGCACCCTGGCCACCCCCGGAGGCACCCGGCCCTCCACTAGGCCCGGTAAATTTGTCTATGGGTCCCTGCTTGGTGGTCCCACTCCCTCCACCGCCCCTGGTCATGGTCGTGCAGGTCTGACTCCAGCAGCCAGCAGAGCCCCTCTCAGACAGCAGCAGGATAGGTCGGACGGCGTCGGTGCCTCAGAGTACCGCAATCCACAGGGGGTATCCCCACCAAAGTCCGGTGTGCCCCGGCCTCAGTACAGTCGCAAAAGCGCAGCCAGGGGGCCGCCGCAGTCTCACCAGGTGCCACCACGCAGTCGACCCGCTGCGGTTCTCTCCCAAGTGTCTGCCCCGGGCACCAGGGGCCCACCACCTCGGCAATCGGCGCTCCAGGACGACCAGGCCGGCCTAGGCCACGGTACACGCTGTCGGAGGGCAATGCAGAGCGGGACCCAGGAGCTCCTATGCAGCCGGGGGGGGGGGGGGGAATCCTCGGCGTGTCACAGTATCTATCCCCCTCCGATCACCAGGTCCAGCATCCACCCCCACTGGGGTCGCACGTACTCACAGTTTGCACCACAGTATGGCTGCCGCCGCCCCACAGCCCCTCCAGGGGGTCCAGACGGCTCTCCAGCAGGGCCCACAGCCGGTCACAGAAGTCCTTCTCCGGTCGCAGGGAAGGAGGCTCACTCAGGCTGTCAGCGTCACCCTCAGCCGGCAAGCAGGCCGCTCAGGTCGCTGTGCAGGTCGGTCCCGAGCCCGTCCACCCGCGACCGGGGAGCTCGAAAATCCAGGCCCCGGTCTCCAGGCCTAAACTCGGGCCACCGCCGTCTCCCCGTGTCCCACGTCTCACCAGGCCACACAGGAGGCGGGTGGGGAATACAGTCGGGTCTCCGGTTCCCACTCCGGCACCACAGCTGCGCCAGACGGCGCCAAGGATCACAGACAAGGGTCCGCTACGGGACGCCCGCCCCAGTCGTCACCAAAATCGAGGCCCCGGCTGCACTCGCCAGGACCAGGCCCCCAAGGGCTACCGCAGCCTGCTCGGCTTCTGACGGCGCAGGAGCTCAGATCAAGACGCCGATGGGTTCCCCACACCTTCCGCCACCAGCATAGGTCGGTGTGTCACCTCACAGGTCCGGGGGCCAGGATAAATGTCACGGATTATTGTTGGGCCGGCGGGAGCTCAATCAAGCCACGTCCGCCATCATCGCCCGCTAGGCCACGCCCCCCGATCTGAGTACCATCTTTGACACTGTTGCTCATCATACGTTGCTCCAGTGTTTCAGGAAAGGAGGGGTGGGTGGAAAGGCATTGGCATGGATGGAATCCTTTCTGCAGGACTGCAGCTTTCGGGTAGCACAGGGACTGTATCTATCTAAGAGCATCAGGCTTAATCAGGGGGCGCCACACGGGTCCAACCTCAGCCCAACCCTGTTTAATCTTTGTTGCCCCAGTGGCAGACATCACTGAAAAGTACGGGGTCAAAGTCGTGTCCTATGCTGATGACACGCAGCTGGTGGTGTCCTTAACACAGTCGGACAAGAAGGCAGCCATTAATTTCAATTTCTGCCTGCAAGAACTAGCGGTATGGCTGGCTAACAACTGCCTCAAACTGAACGGGAGTAAGACAGAAGTGATGGTTATTGGCAAGGCGCCTTCTGTGTGGACATCGGCATGGTGGCCACAGACCCTGGGCCCTAACCCTGTGCCTAGTGAACAGGTTAAGAACCTAGGGGTGTGGCTTGACCCCAAGCTCTCGTTTGAGCATCAGACAAGGCAAGTGGAAGGAACGTGTTTTGGAATCTTGCGTGGACTACGCAAGACTTTGGACCTCTTGCCTACCATAGCCAGGAAGACCATGGTTCAGGCCTTAGTAACTTCGAGGCTGGACTATGGAAATGTGCTCTACATAGGGGGCCAATGTCAGCAATGTACAGAGGCTTCAATGTATTCAGAACACAGCAGCCCGCCTGGTTCTGATGCTGCCCAGGAGAGCATCTTCCAGGAAGGCTTTGGTCGCCCTTCATTGGCTCCTGATTAAGGAGCGAATCCTGTTTAAAGCTCTCTGTGTGAGCCATTGGATTCTACAAAGGAAGGGGGCCGCATACCTACATAACCTTCTGATTCCGTATGTCCCCTCCCGCCAATTAAGATCTAGCGGAATGGGACGGGCTACTGTTTCCAGAGTCAGGATGGTAAGGATGGGCGGGCGCTCCTTTAGTTTCATGGCAGCTCAGCAATGGAATAGACTCCTGTGGGGGCTTCGGATGGAGTAGTCGGAGTTAACCTTTTGTAAAAAGCTGAAAACTTGCCTTTTCCCCACTGAGTCGATCTCTGGTGCTGTACCCTGGTTTGGGGGGTGACCTGGTAATGTGTTTTCTCGATTGTACCATAGCGCGGGGACACACTAGTGTAGTTTAACCAAGCGCTTTATAAATGTCATTATTATTATTATATTATGCACCAGTGCAAACTGCTAGACTTATACCATGTTGAATGCCCTAATTCCAGAGTGTAAACATTCCATAGTACATGGAATATCTTCCAGGATAGATTTCTGGTTAGGAGCTAGAGATGAGATGGGCTGTGTTGAAATTATAACACATTTACCTAGGACTCTGTCCGATCATTTTCCGGTACTGATGGCTTTGAGCATCGCCAGCTATCTGGGGATATATAGAATGTAACTTATACCACCAAGAGTACCTGGAAGTCAAAATATATCTGTCACTCAACTGTTAGTTCTACACCAACACCCTACATGTGATAGTATAGTGGACACAAACAAAATGATATAGCTAGGTGAAGGAAAAGCTCAAGAGCAGAGAGAAATATTCCCATCGGAGGCCACACTGTACCGCCCTATTTAGCATCATTTAGGTGCCCCTTTGCTCAGGAGGCTGAATCGGTAGTCACTGTGATGTCACTGTGACCAGAGGTAAATGTGCTCAGGGTGCAGTAGGAGAGAATAATAATACGTGTGCCTACTGAAAAAGCAGCAGGGGCACCCAAATGATGCTAAATAGGGCGGTACAGTGTGGCCTCTGATGGGAATATTTCTCTCTGCTCTTGAGCTTTTCCTTCACCTAGCTATATCATTTTGTTGGTGTCCACTATAATATCACATGTAGGGTGTTGGTGTCGGACTAAGAGTTGAGTGACAGATATATTTTGACTACCAGGTACTCTTGGTGGTATAAGTTACATTGATTGGGGCATGTACTTGTGGAGGTCGTTAAACTAGCCCTTGGACCCCCCGATCGTTTTTGTTTCATGATATATAGAATGTAGCAGCTGCGACTATCTGAGCTGTCAGACCCAGACTTGGATCAGAAAGTCGCCAAGTGATTTTAGTTTGAAATCTTTTTTTATTGAAGTATTAACAAACAAGATGCAGTGAGACATCGGCCTAAGGCATAGGTCGGCAATTGTCATTTTGCTTCGCAGAGCATCAAAATAACATTAAATAAGAACTTCCCTGCCTCCCTCACTATCCCCCTTTCCTCCCCTCCCGTCTCCTCCCCCGTTCCAGATGCCCGATCAATAGGGTGAAAACAGGCCCAGCACACCATAGCACATTCGAGTAGTGTTCAGTTTGCGCCTTGACTCAGTTCGGTAAGGCGGAGCAACCGTAGATATCTAGAGCAGGACAGCTTGCAAAATTCGGTGCCCAACAGGGAGACAAAGGAGTGCCGCACATCAGCAAAGGAGACCCCATCCCTTTGTCCAGTTTCGTGCCAGAGCGAATCTGGAGTGCCCCAGCAACTGGTTTGCATGGAGCACCTTGTGTGCCCCAGGTAGTGTCTGGAAAAGCATCTTTCAATGCAGTACTCGTGTAGTGTCTAAACACAGGTGCGGGTTACAATTGACTTAGAATGGGAATCGAAGGAGTTACAAAAGTACAATTTAAGGACACTTCCGGATGGACTTGGATGGAACCCTTTTAAACTAGGACACTTCGAGAGTCAAGTCCCACGAGAGCACCGGAGTACTCGAGTTACCTCGCCCAGGGAAGCCGGGTGCGTAGGTGGCTTTTCGTGTCGGGTTCCGTCGTCGTTTTCTATGGAGATCTGCAAAGAAGTGCTACAGACCCCATCCCCTTGAAGCAAATTGGTAATGTGCTCCATGCCAAGAACATACCACAATCGGTGTAGCCATCCCTGTACATTAGGTATGTTGTCTGTGCCCCAATGTGGTAATACAGTTTGCAATGCCACTCCTTGGGCTATGCCCATTTGCCTACCTTTGCGAGACTTGAGGGAATAGGTAAGTCTGTCAGACAGCCCCAGGACCACATACTCAGGGAAGCGTAGGAGCGTGTTGTCGAATTGGCTGTCAATCTCGTCCAACATCTGTGTCCAATGAGTAGCAAGCGCAGGGCATTCCCACAGCAGGTGCAAGACAGTGCCATCAGAATCACATCCCTTTCCGGCAAGTGGGCGAGCGGTCAGGGTCACTCTTGTGAAGTCGGGAGGGCGTAAGGTACCAGCATGTCATGATCTTGGTGGCCGTTTCAATGCTATTCATGTTACGTGCTGAGTGTCTGGCTCGGTAGCAAATATCTGCCCACTCTTTGGGGGTTAGGGTCTAACTCCACCTCCCATCGTCTTTGGCCTGCAGACTTGACTGACTGTTCATGGGATGGAAGATATGATAGAGTTCTGCGATAAGTCGCTTTGTGGAGTGTTTCAAAAGCAGCCAGCCAGAGGGACCTCTCCACTCCCAGTGCAGATTTGGGGTTGCAGGACCCAGTGTCGTATTTGCAAGTAATGGTAGCGCTCGGTTCTGGCACATCGAAATCAAGAAAATGCCTTACAGACCTGCGTCCTGCTGCATCCCAGTGGCTAAACGCATCCCAATTAAGGGCCGGAGAGAAATCCTGATTTTCCGTGATGGGGGTGAAAGGAAAGTCATCAGACCATTGCGGGTATTTGTCACGTCCCAGGCTTTCAGTGTGGCACGGGCCACAGGGGAGCCATATAGTCCCAGGGGTCTATGGGCCTTACGAAGGAAGGGGATTTTCCAGAGAGCCTTTTCTGCAAGTGCTCGCTCGATGCAGAGCCATCTCTTCCCAGACTCAGGTTGAGCCCATTCCAAGAGAGTCGGCAGTTGCGTCGCTTTGTAATAACGGTCAAGGGAATCCCCAGTCCCCCCTCATCATGAGGTCTGTAGCTCAGATCCCTGTTCACCCGCGGCCTCTTGCCTGTGAGAAGTTAGCCTGGCATATGATGTCACTAGTTCTAGTGGCACCTTGCACCAGTCTAAATCGACCCTTATTGATGGTGGTTGTAAAGTCAACCTTATAGACAAGCTATCCTAGTGGTAGCATGGACCAGCAGTCTTAGGCTAAACTCCAAAGAGCATGTGAAGCTGTTTGTTTTACCAATTATAATCCATTGAATACCAAATTAAAGGACACCACACAAGGTATATATCAAATATATATGTATTTATTTCTAACACAACCCCTCTGACCTCTTTATGAGGTCAGAGGTAAAAGTACATCACAAGTTACTTCATTAGCATACTTAAAGTTGCACAAATACAGTTTTGCCCTAGGGGCCTCACAAACCATATACTAAAATAGTGGTGCAAGAGCCACTACAGGAATAGTGAATAGGCCTAGGGAATCGCTGGGGCTATACTAAACAACCCAAGGTTAGGAAGTAGGAGGCCCACGGGAGACGCGTGCAGTGTCTAAACACAGCCGCGGGTTACCATTGACTTAGAATGGGAATCGAAGGAGTTACAAAAGTACAATTTTAGGACACTTCCGGATGGACTTGGATGGAACCCTTTTAAACTAGGACACTTCGAGAGTCAAGTCCCACGGGAGCACCGGAGTACTCTAGTTACCTCACCCAGGGAAGCCGGGTGCGTAGGTGGCTTTTCGTGTCGGGTTTCGTCGTCGTTTTCAATGGAGATCTGCAAAGAAGTGCTGCAGGCGACCAGAGGAGAAGTGTCCTGGTGGATCCAAGGGTGGATTGAAGATCTGAAGAAACTGAAAGCAGACGGGACAGAGTCTGGGTCACTAGCCAGTGACCAGGAAGGAACCGGGCGATGTCGCGTCAAATCAGGTGAAGAGGACCAGGAGGTGTCAACGATGATCAGAAGCTGGATTCGAGCTGTCCCGCGAAGGATCTAGTTGACTGCGGTGTCGGTATCCGGATTGGACCCAACAAGCCTTGGCAAACGCAACCCACGCAGGAAGTGAAGATTGGCTTCAGGTCAGACCAGCAAGGTCTGGGGCGCTTCACCTTTGCAGGGAAGCTGGAGCAAGCATGGAGCAACCAGGCCAGCAATGTAAATTCAAGATGGAGTCTTCAGGGGGCTCACTAGCCAACTGACTAGGAACCGGGAAGACGCGTCGGACAGAAATGCAAGAGCAGGCCCCACGCGGCACTCGTGGAGTGTGGAGGGCTGAGCTTCGTTGCAGTTGGTGCTCGGGTCTGGGGCTTCTCGTAGTTGCTGGTGGTGCCTGTTTGCCCAGGGTGATCACTCCTTGACCACAAGGGAGATGCCTTCAGTCCTCTAGTCGGTATAGAACGTCGAAGGTCCAAGAGTTCTGTGTCAAAATTTCAGTCCAGGATAATCTAAATTCCTGAGGACACAGCTCCTATACTTATACTAAGAAAGGGGGCTGGATTACCTGCTAAGTCCCTCCTATGGGTGGACCTGGGAGGGGGGGGGGGGTACACCCCTTTCCCTTTGTCCAGTTTCGTGCCAGAGCGAATCTGGAGTGCCCAGCAACTGGTTTGAACCGGGCTATGCATGGAGCACCTTGTGTGCCCCAGGTAGTGTCTGGAAAAGCATCTTTCAATGCAGCCCTCCCTGCCCCAATACACTAAAGCCTGTCTGGGGAGGTGCTGGCACCTCCCTCGACAGGAAACCTATTGTCCAGGCCTCCCCTGCTGGAGTTTCGTCCAGCAGTAGGAGGGCAGACTCGTGTCTGTGGCAGCAGCATCCATTTTGTGATGCTGAGGCTCTGTTTAACTTTAACCGGGTAAAGCAGTACTGACATGTCTTCTCCCTCTGGAAGGGTGGAATGCTACCCCCACCACCAGAACTGGTGGGGGGGAGGGGGGTAGTATTCCAAAGTGTTTGACACCTTACACGACATGTTTCGATAAAGCCAAACCAAAGTTAGATTAACTGCGAGGATTATACTGCACTTAAGAGTATATGGTATGGCTATATCATAGAACAGCTATAAGGAGATGGTTCCGAAAGCTGCAGAGGGGCTCAGCTCATGCTAGGGCACCCTCTCACATAAAACCAAGCACTCTGTCTCCAGGATTGTTAAGGCCTGCCACAGGAGTGACTTATAGGTGTATATGTGTCTATATATAAGGTAGATATAGATATACTATATCTAAGTAAGGGGTGATTACACCACCTTACCCAAGCTGAGTGATCAGCCTGTGGTGCCAGTTTAGATGGCCAGCCAGGGGTGGCATAATACATGCTGCAGCCCCTGGTAGGCCTTGGAAGCACCTATGCCCTGGGTACCTAGGTTACACTATACAGGGGCTCACAAGGGTGACCCAGTAACCAATCTGGTATGTACCTAAAGTACATGGTATCAATTTAGAGAGAGAACAGCTGGTCTGTGGGTCTGATCAGCAGGCCCACAGCCACACTAAAGTAAAAAAAACAGAAAATCACAGCAAAAAGTGGGGGTGACCATAGGAAGCAGACCCTACTCTCCTACACAACCCCCTCACCAAACGCAGGGACATTAAACTACCCTTGACCAGTTGAGTCTTCATGTTCTAAGTGGAAATATCTGGAGAGCCCATCTGCATTGGCATGGCCACTCCCAGGTCTATGTTCCACTGTAAAGTCCATCCCCTGTTGGGAAATGGACCACCTGAGCAGTTTGGGGTTTTCACCCTTCATCTGGTTTAGCCACAAGAGGGGCTTATGGTCTGTCTGAATCTTGAAGTGAGTACCAAACATGTATGGCCTCATCTTATTCAGGGCCCAAACCACAGCAAAGGACTCCCTCTCAATAGCTGACCAACATTTCTCTCTAGGGGTCAGCGTTCTGCTAATAAAAGCTACTGGCTGGTCTTGACCATCTTTAGTCAGTTGTGAAAACAGCACCCACACCCAATTCAGAAGCATGTGTTTGAACAATGAATTCCTTGGAGTAGTCTGGACTTTGCAGAATAGGTGCAGTGCACATGGCCTGCTTCAGGTCATCAAATGCCTTTTGACAGCTTACTGTCCACTGAAATTACTTTGGCATTTTCTTTCAAGTTAAGTCATTGAGAGGTGTTACAATGGACCCATAACTTTTGATACACTTAATATAATACTCAGTCAGGCCCAAGAAAGCTCTGCCCTGTGTCTGGGTTATGGGAGCAGTCCAGTCCTTTATGGTCTAGATCTTGCTTTCCAATGGTTAAACCTGACCTCCACCTACAAGGTGACCCAGGTACACAACCTTACTCTGCTCTATCTGGCACTTGGTAGCCTTGATAGTTAGGCCTGCCTTTTGCAGGGCCTCCAAAACATTCTTCAGGTGGATCAGGTGATCTTTCCAAGTGGAGCTAAAGACAGCAATATCATCAAGATAAGCTGCACAGTAGTCATCCAGACCTTAGAGGACTTGGTTCACCAACCTTTGGAATGTGGCAGGCGCATTTTGCAGACCAAAGGGCATCACCACAAATTGATAATAACCTCCTGGGGTTGAAAATGCTGTTTTGGCTTTTGCATCATCAGCTAGCCTGATCTGCCACTAGACAGCTGTCAAATCAAATGTACTGAAAAACTTGGCAGAAGCCAATCTGTCAATGAGCTCATCTGCTCTTGGTATTGGATGGGCATCTGTCCTAGTGACAGCATTGAGGCCTCTGTAATCCACGCAAAACCTCATCTGTCTCTTACTATCTTGGGTGTGAGGTTTAGGCACTAGGACTACAGGACTGGCCCAAGGGCTCTCTGAGGGCTCAATGACTCCCAACTCCAACATCTTTTGGACCTCTGTCCTGATACAATTCCTGACATGATCAGGTTGCCTGTAAATCTTACTTTTAACAGGCAGACTGTTCCCAGTGTCAACTTCATGAGTGCACCAGGTAGTCTGACTTTGAGTCAGAGCAAAGATGTCTGGGGGCCTGCAGAACTTGTCTGCAGTCGCTCTGCTGCTGATCAGTGGGACTGTCTGCCAAGACTACACCATCAACTGATCCATCCTCAGGGTTCTGAGAGAGCAGGTCTGGGAGAGGGTCACTCTCTTCCTCCTGTCCTTCATCAGTAGCCATGAGCAAGCCCATGTCAGCCCTGTCAACATATGGTTTCAATCTGTTGACATGAGGCACCCTGTGGTGGCTCCTTGGAGTTCCAAGATCAACCAAATAGGTGACTTCTCCCTTCTGCTCAACAATAGTGTGGGGTCGAGCCAATTTGTCTTGGAGAGCTGCTGGTGCCACTGGCTACAACACCCACACTTTCTGTCCTGGCTGGTAAACAGTCAGCACAGCCTTTTGGCCATGCCAGGCTTTCTGTAATTCCTGGCTAGCCTCAAGGTTTTTAGATGCCTTTTTCATATACTCAGCCATCCTGGGGCAGAGACCAAGTACATAGTCCAACATGTCTTGCTTAGAAGCTTTGAGAGATAACTCCCATCCCTCCTTCACCAGACAAAGGGGTCCCCTTACAGAATGCCCAAACAGAAGTTCAAAAGGGCTGTAGCCAACCCCCTTCTGTGGGACCTCTCTATAAGCAAACAAAAGGCAGGGCAGCAGGATGTCCCATCTTCGCCTGAGCTTTTCAGGTAGACCCTTAATCATGCCTGTTAGACCTGGCACCTTGGCGTGAGTTTCCCTTCCACTTTTTGCTGTTGTGCCTCAAATGTTTTGCTGGTGTCCGCTACTCAGGGCACTGCGCCACGGCCAACCCGTGCCGCAGTGCAAGTGCTCCCTACTGTAAAGTGTACATGTGATTGATGTCCATGATTGGTTCATTGGATTTACTGTTAGTCCCCAGTAAAGTGCACCAGGAGTGCCAGGGCTTGTAAATGCCAATACTGCTAGTGGGCCTGCAGCGCTGATTGCGCCACCCACAGAAGCAGCCTTAAAATGTGTCTAGGGTCTGCCATTGCAGAACCTGCGTGCAGTCTGGTACTGTCATGCTGGCTGGGCAAGTGCACACACTTGCCAGCCCCTAAACCTTCCCTTAAACTTCATGTTAGTCACCCCTATGGTAGGCCTGAGGGCAGGGTGCATTGTAAGTATAAGGTAGGACATGCCCTGATGTGTGTGGCATGTTCTAATAGTGAATTACTGCCAAATTCGTTTTTCACTATTGTAAGGCTACCAGTTCCCTTTTAGGCCAGATGGGCTGCTGGAATTATTACACCCTATAATCCCAGCAGGCTCAGGGAACATGGTAGAAATTAATGTTTAGTATGCCTGAACTCAGAATAATAAAATACTTCTTTTAGTAACGTTTATTTTAATATCCTGTGTTTGCAAATGCTACTTTTAGAAAGCTAGCATTTGCTTGTCTAACCATTTCAGCCCGCCTCTGCTTTTGTGTGTATCTGACTGTCTGAGTTGTGTGAGTGACAGGGCTGGGAGTTGACAGGTAGTGAATAGCAGGACGACACCTTAGTGGGGGGTGGGAGTTTCCCTGAATGATGCATCAGGCTGTGCTCTGCATCCACAATGCTGGCTCCGCCCTCCTGGGGAGCGACTGATGACTCAGCCTGCACCTGGCCCAGGAAGGACCGAAGCTTGTCAACAAAGTGCTCCTGGCTGCCCCTGTCCTCACAATGCTGGCTCCGCCCCCCTGGGGAGCGGCTGATGTGCCTGCCCTCACACTGAATGCAGAAGCAGAAGTACCCACCACAAGTGCTCAGGGACTGAGAGCAGTTATGCAAAGGCCCCCCTGGCCTGTAAGAACAAAAGAAACTGGGTATAAAAGTAGGAGCCCTGCTCCTTGTAAATTAGATCCTGTTTGCGCTACAGAAGAAACTCTGCCCGAAGAGAAGGACCTGGAAGGACTACAAGGAGGAGTGCTGTCTCTGGCCTGTGTCTGGTGCCTTGCTGCAGAAGGAGAGAAAAAGAAGAGACTACAAGAGACTTTTGCTTTTATTGAACTTTGTGCCAAACTTCTACTAAAGATCTCCAAGGGCTTGCTGTGGAACTTGCCCCCTGACCAGCGCCCCAGGAACAGTGGGCGCTACACTCCCTGATCAAGGAACTGCTGTGTGTACTGTTCGTCGCTGCAGCGCTGACCGAGGAGTCTGAGAGCGTTGTGCGTCCCTGCCACGCTCCCCGTGATCCAGGACATCGGTATTCCCCCCGAGCACCGTGACAGGGGCCCAAAGTGGACCGCAAGAGCAACGTGAGGCCCAGCCGCCGCTGGCCCGAACACCGTGACTGCATCTGCCTGTGAGCCCCGAGAGCAACGTGAAGGAGGACCCGTCCGGTCCCAGCACCCGAGTCGACTGCGCCTCGCGCCGTAGACCCCTCTGCAAAGACGGACTGCCGCCCTGTGTCAACCCCCCTCCGATCGGCATCCTGCCCGACAGCTCAGCTGTGAGCGCACAGCTGCAACCGGCACTTTGGCTGGGTACGTCCCGCACTTGGGGACTGTACTGCCATTTGCCGCCATCACACAGTCGCCTCCTTCAGGGTCGGAGCGAACTCCAAAGGAAGGACCCTGCCGCCACCGATCACAGCCGCCCCAGGTGACCCGTGACCTGCCCAGCCTCGAGCCGCAGCTCGCCTCGCCTCCGGGGAAGCAACGCGACGTGGGACAGGCCCCCCTTTCAGCCGTCCGCTTCACAAAGAAATCACCAAAACTTAAGGTACTGTGCGCTGTTCAAAGAACTGTGTGCCTCAATTGAGCCGGAGTGTGTGCGCTAAGAGTCGTGCGCTTCACACCCCCTCCTACGCTCGAGTCGCACCGTGCACTGAGCCCTGCCTCGACTCCCTGGCCCTTGCCCTTGTCTGGGCTGCATCATACCCCGACCAGTGGGGAACGTACTGAGAACAGTGCGCCTCCGCTCCACGGAACAGTACGCCCCGCACCTCCGGTTCGCAAGGACCACACTGTACGCCGCTCACGCGAGATGCGTGAGGTTTAGGGGGGGCCGCGGAAGAGAGCCGAACGAAGCGCACAGGAGCGCCGCAAAGCGCCCAGAAGCGCTAGAAGGCACATTACCTTACGAAAACTGGGCAGAAGGCCCAGAACATTGCCTACTGAAGAACTATCCCTAATGCTAAACCAGAACTGTGACATTGCTTAAAGTAACTGGAACCTCGCATTTTTAAAGTAACAAAACTGTATTTACAAGTCTGCTTCTAAAAAGAATATATAAAGAGAATATATTTTTTACAATACAGTTTGGTGTCATTGTGTGGTGGGTTGGTGGTGATGGTGTGATACTGCAAATGTTTAACCCTATGTGCCCCAGAGATTAGCCTAGGCTGCTTGCGCCACACTACCTAGAGGGTAAGCAGAGGTTGTTCTTGAAGGTAACCCTTAGCCCTGACGTGGAAGAGAGGGTCCCTGCTTGTCGCCAGTGCTGCACTGCGCCAACCAGAGACTCCCCTTTCCAACAATGCCCTTTAAGGTTTTGTTGAATCTCTCAACTAAACCATTGCATTGTGGATGGTAGGGTGTGGTGAACTTGTAGTTCACTCCACACTTTTTCCACATAGCAGTCAAATATCCAGACATAAAGTTTGCACCTCTGTCTGAGACAAACTCCTTCGGAAAACCCACTCTTGAGAAAACTCCCAGGAGGGCTCTTGCCACAACAGGTGCTGTTGTGGTCCTTCGGGGAATAGCTTCTAGGTATCTGGTGGCATGACCCACTCACTACCACCAGAATAAATCTGTGCCCAGATGCTGTTTGGGGAGCCATTGGTCCAACAATGTCAATCCTAACACTTTCAAAGGGAACCCCCACCACAGGTAGTGGTATTAGGGGGGCCTTTGTGGTGCCATCTGATTTTCCACTGGCTTGGCAGGTGGCACAGGAGCGACAAAACTCCTTCGTATCTTCTGACATATGGGGCCAGTGAAAGTGAGGGACAAGCCTGTCCCAAGTCTTATTCTGGCCAAGATGTCCTCCATGGGGAATATCATGGGCTAAGGTGAGAAGGAAGCCCCTGAATGCCAAAGGTATGACCAACCTCCTGGAAGCACCAGGCTTGGGGTCTCTAGCCTCTGAATACAGGAACCCTTCATCCCAATACATTCTATGGGTACCATTAGCATTCCCAGCAGCCTCAGCAGCAGCTTGCTGTCTGAGGGGTTCAAGAGAAGGACAGTCCAACTGTGCCTGCCTCAGAACTGCCCTTGAAGGTCCCCCTGTCCCAAGAAACTCAACCTGATCAGGCTCAAGCTCTTCTAGAACCGTTCCTTCATGGGTCTCACAATCCGCTTCCTGGGAAGGCTGATCCTCATTCTGAGGCAAGGGGGAAGGCACTGCCTTAACCTTACTGCTTCTTCTCCTGGTAGGCAACTGGTCCATAGTTTCAGGATCCAGAGCCTGTTCGGTGTTGCAATTTTTGACCTGTGACTTGGTCACTGCATGGACATGTGCTGATATCCCTAAGATCTTTGCATGAGTCCTATACTCCACTTCAGACCAGACTGAAGATTCTAGGTAATTTCCAAGCAAACAATCTACTGGGAGGTCTGAACTAACAACAACCCTTTTGAGGTCAGTTACCCCTCTCCAGGAGAAATTCACAATTGCCATACTATGGGCACTAGTGACATTGCATGCATTGATCACTAGGTAATTGTCACCTAGTATTATCTGTCCAGGTTCCACAAAGTTGTGTGTCACCATGGTGACACTTGCACATGTGTCCCTGTAGGCCTGAGCCACTTTGTTATTGATTAAAGGAGTCTGTCTGTACTTGCCCAAGTTACTGGGGATCACAGTAGAGGACATAGGCATGTCCACATCGCAGATCAAAATACCTTGAGTTGTTATTCTGACTAGGCCAGAATCCACCTCAGTTCCCAGGGTTAACCCTTCTGTTGAGAACCCCCACTATTAGCTGTACTAGGGGGAACAGTTGCCTATGGGGCAATGGTGGCTGGAGCTTCCTCCTTCTTGGTGCAATCACTGGTCCAGTGAGTATTACTTTCACAAAAGTTGCACCATGGATTCTTTGGACCTTCTTTCTTTTTTTTTTTGATTTCTTGGAACCCCCCTCAGTAGAAGCTTTTGGGGGGCCAGGCGAAGTCTTCTGGTCTTTTGCTTTGTCCCCACCCTTTTGGTCTTGCTTCTTCTGATCACCACCTTGGTTCTGTAGCTTCTGCTTCACCCTGGTTCTGACCCATTTGTCTGCCTTCTTACCCAGTTCTTGGGGAGAGGTCAAATCAGAGTCAACCAGGTAATGATGCAATAACTGGTTCTGACAATTATTAAGAATCTGTTCTCTCATAATAAAGTTATACAATCCTGTATTGTCACTTACTTTACTGCCCAGTAACCAGCCTTCCAGAGCATTAGTAGCACAAACTACAAAGTCAGTCCAGTCCTGAGTCTGTGCCTTCTGGGTATCTCTGAACAGCAGCCTGTACTGCTCAGTGGTTAGGCCAAACCCATTTATCAGAGCACTCTTCAGGACAGTGGCATCGGGCAGAGCCGTGAGGTGAACGGCTGTGCTGTGGGTGGTCCAGGAGCGCCGCTAGCCACCATTGGACTCCAGCCCCCAGCAGCACCAGGGGCGACGCGCCCGTGATGCGTAGGGAGCGCCAGGAGGCGCTGAAAAGGAGACGCCGCCGGGAGCTCAGGGGAGCAATTTCGCAGAACCAAAGCCTTACCGGGACGAGAGGAGCACGCAGCGCCATCGGGCAGAGCCGTGAGGTGAACGGCTGTGCTGTGGGTGGTCCAGGAGCGCCGCTAGCCACCATTGGACTCCAGCCCCCAGCAGCACCAGGGGCGACGCGCCGGTGATGCGTAGGGAGCGCCAGGAGGCGCTGAAAAGGAGACGCCGCCGGGAGCTCAGGGGAGCAATTTCGCAGAACCAAAGCCTTACCGGGACGAGAGGAGCACGCAGCGCCATCGGGCAGAGCCGTGAGGTGAACGGCTGTGCTGTGGGTGGTCCAGGAGCACCGCTAGCCACCATTGGACTCCAGCCCCCAGCAGCACCAGGGGCGACGCGCCCGTGACACGTAGGGAGCGCCAGGAGGCGCTGAAAAGGAGACGCCGCCGGGAGCTCAGGGGAGCAATTTCGCCGAACCAAAGCCTTACCGGGACGAGAGGAGCACGCAGCGCCATTGGGCAGAGCCGTGAGGTGAACGGCTGTGCTGTGGGTGGTCCAGGAGCGCCGCTAGCCACCATTGGACTCCAGCCCCCAGTAGCACCAGGGGCGACGCGCCCGTGACGCGTAGGGAGCGCCAGGAGGCGCTGAAAAGGAGACGCCGCCGGGAGCTCAGGGGAGCAATTTCGCAGAACCAAAGCCTTACCGGGACGAGAGGAGCACACACCGCCATCGGGCAGAGCTGTGAGGTGAACGGCTGTGCTGTGGGTGGTCCAGGAGCGCCGCTAGCCACCATTGGACTCCAGCCCCCAGCAGCACCAGGGGCGACGCGCCCGTGACACGTAGGGAGCGCCAGGAGGCGCTGAAAAGGAGACGCCCTCTCTCGCCCCGCGAGTCGCGCGTGGGAGGCGCCCGGGCTAAGCCCGGGACAAGGGCGGGACAGTCTTAGACAGTCCTAGACTGGCCGTGACTGGACTGGGCCACTCCCTTTGTTTTACAAGTAAGGACAACATATTTATCTATCAATACCTTTCCTCCTGTGTGATTGCAAAGCGGAATATTTCATTCTCGGTGTATGACTTGTACGCTTTAGTTCCAGTATCTTGGTATACTCATTTCTGCTTAAGCCAACACGTACTTTCATACTGTCTGTGATCCTTTTGGGCCACTTATATGCCGATGAAGTAAGAGCCTCTGTTTGCTAATTCTTCTTGTCAATCGGGATAAGCATCAACGCAGTGTTTAACATGCCAAAAAATATGTCAAAAAAACTGCCCCCAGATAACACAAAAACCATAGACAATTATATGGTCCAGGTGGTTGCTAAAATTAATAACGAAAGGAGACAGTCATTGGGTCTAAGTCAGTCTCCCAATTTACAGCTATTAAGCCCAACCCAAAGTCCACAACAGACAGCTTCCACAGCGCTTGATGTCCCTACGGATCTGATAGATATTACGGTTCATTCAAGCCAAAATCATGTTGATCAAAACAGTCTCATGTTGGACGATGTAGTAAATATAGAGCCATCAGATTTAGAAAACAATAATGACTCTGATCATGAGATTACGGCCCATAATTCTGACGATCCTTCATCTCCCGAACAGGAAATTCGACCTGCGAGAACACGTAGAAAAACCCAGCAAAAAACGGACAGGTCTATGCTCGGGAAATAGGAAAAAAAAGAGCAACACCCACAGGGAAAAATAAGGTCAAAACCACTGAATATGGAGATGACCACGACCACGATAAAAGCTACAGGGACGAGGATTTGCTCCAGAAGATAGCTGACATTATAGACTTTAAAATTAAAACCATAATTAAACCTCTAGTTGCTAAGATCGACAAACTAAATGCCGAGGTAAAAAGAATCAGTGGTCTTCAGTCTAAGGCTGTGGATGGGGTCGACAAGCTAACAACTCTGGTATTTGTATTTGTATTTGTATTTGTATCTGGGTTTTATATCGCGCCAACTCACCGACGGGTCTCAAAGCGCTTCTGACCGAGTACAGCAACAAGAAACAGGAGGGAAAATATGGAATATCGACCAATCTTACGGGGATGTGAATGCGTCCTTAAAAAGTAAGGTCTTCAGGGATTTCCTAAAGCGGAGAAGATTGGGTTCTCTACGAAGCACCTCTGGCAGCTTGTTCCAGATGGAGGGAGCTTGAACTGAAAAGGATCTGCCTCCTTTAGTTGCTAGTTTAAAGCGTGGGCAGGATAGCAGAAAGGAGTCGGAGGATCGCAAGGCGCGTCTAGGTTCATACACTTCCAGCCTATCTTTTATATAGGCTGGGGCCTGTCCATGAATTGCTTTGTGACAAATGCATCAAAACCGAGTCATCCAACTGAGAACAATGTGAGAAGTTCCACTGAAGAGGGGAGTGGGTTGACGCTCCCTGTTTGTGTAGTCCAAAATCCAACTAACCCTACCAACCAGTCGCTGGCTACTGACTGTGCACCAGCAATAACAAGAATTCCGCCAATAATATGTCAGGAAACGGACCCCCTTCAATTTATTGAAGAAGCCTCTCCAGTGGTATTAGTGCTGGCTAATGTTCCTCCACCAATGGACGGCCAAACGGAATCGCCAGCATCTTTGTCTAGTAAGGCACTGCACTGGCTAACGGGAAACATGCAGATGGCACCAGGAGGCAAGCAACAGCTTGCATGCAAAATTAAGTCAGTGAAAAGGGTCGCTTGGATTGGTGAATCGGCCAAAAAAGTTTAAAGGAGACTGTGTTATAGTGACTTTTTCTCATCCGGCTGTTCTACCCAATGTCTTAAACCATATTTCCCCCCCACAAAGAAGATCTGGGACTGTTGTCCCCCTCACCCTTAATTTTTTTTATGGGGAACAGCAAAATGTAACATTTCCCAAGACTCCGGGACCTGTGTGGGACATTGTAAGGAACAACAGAGGAATAAAGGTTCCCCTTAATGAATGGGGTATGGCCCTAGGAAACAGATATGAAGCTCTATCAGGGCTAAATGATTGTGATTGACTGGGTAGACCTAATTCTGCTTTCCTCACTCCCTCTGGTGTTCGAGCAGGGGGAGACTCGACAGATTTGATAGCCCAGACAAATGTTGAGACAGTCGATACACTGATAAATGTTAGCAACATACAGGCCGATCTGGGTGCCACAAAAGATGATTATCACCCCATTGGCCAATCTGACCACATTGTTGAAAGTGATCAAAATGTAAATTTATCCCCAAATTTGATTGTAAGTGGGAATAATACAAATGAATTTGATCTTCCCCAACAACATAGGGAGAGCCAATCTAGCAGTATGAAACCTAATAATGACAAAGTGCATGATCAATTCATTTTAATGTCATGGAATGTTGCTGGTCTAAAAAGTAAAATTCCATCACAGGACTGGTCAACTTTCCTGGACTCGAAGGATATAATCCTTTTCCAGGAAACCTGGCAGCTACATCCAGAACCTATTCAAGGCTATTTACATTTTTATGTCTCAGCTATACCGAGTTTAAGGGGAAGGTCCAAGGGTGGCCTGGTGACATGGGTCAAACAGAACAGTGAACATTCAGCTCTTCAACTGGTTACTAACAGTCCTGATATATTGTTGGTTAAATTACAGCGACCCCATTATAAGGATCTTTATATCTTTAATATTTACTCGAGGGGTTTACCAGGTGGCAAACCTACTGAGGCGGTTGACCAGCTAGATTCTCTTTTAAAACAATATTGTTTGAACGCTAATGTTATTGTTGGCGGTGATTTTAATTGTTGTTTTGAACCACTTGATAACCAAGATATAGACTCACGCCAGGGAGGGGACAGTAGATGGGTGACTCAGCATCTATAGAATGCTTTCAGACGGTGATGGACCATGGGGCTACTCACGCCAACATGGGGACAGCAACAGGGTGACTCAGCATCTATTGGTCGCTTTGAGACGGTGATGGACCACAAGGCTACTCAGGCCAGCACGGGGACAGCAGCAGGGTGATTCAGCATCTATTGGTCGCTTTCAGACGGTGAGGGACCACAAGGCTACTCATGCCAGCATGGGGACAGCAGCAGGGTGACTCAGCATCTATTGGTTGCTCTGACGGGGAGGGACCAGAAGGCTACTCACGCCAGCATGGGGACAGTAGCAGGGTGACTCAGCATCTATAGATCGCCTTCAGACGATGATGTACCACGGGCTACTCACGCCAGCATGGGGATGGCAGCAGGGTGACTCAGCATCTATAGGTCGCTTTCAGACGGTGATATTCCACGGGGCCACTCATGCCAGGTGGGGGCAGCAGCAGGGTGACTCAGCATCTAATGGTCGCTTTCAGGCGGTGTGGGACCACAGGGTTACTCACGCCATGGTGGAGACAGCAGCAGGGTGACTCAGCATCTATAGGTCACTTTCAGACGGTGATTGACCACGGGGCTACTCACGCCAGGGTGGGGACAGCAACAGGGTGGCTCAGCATCGAAATATCACATTCAGATGGTGAGGGACAACGGGGCTACTCACGCCAGCATGGGAACAGCAACAGGGTGACTCAGCATCTATAGGTCGCTTTCAGATGGTTATGGACCACTGGGCTACTCACGCCAGGGTGGGCACAGCAGCAGGGTGACTCAGCATCTATAGGTCACTTTCAGATGGTGAGGGACCACGGGGCTACTCACACCGGGGTGGGCACAGCAGCAGGGTGACTCAGCATCTAGAGGTCGCTTTCAGACGGTGAGTGACCACGGGGCTACTCACACCGGGGTGGGGACAGCAGCAGGGTGACTCAGCATCTATAGGTCACTTTCAGACGGTGAGTGACCACGGGGTTACTCACGCCAGGGTGGGGACAGCAGCAGGGTGACTCAGCATCTATAGGTCGCTTTCAGACGGTGAGTGACCACGGGGTTACTCACGCCAGGGTGGGGACAGCAGCAGGGTGACTCAGCATCTATAGGTCGCTTTCAGACGGTGATGGACTTGCAGACAATGAAAAAATAAAGGGCAGGCCATTGGTGCGTATGATTTACTCCAGGGTCCCACTAGCCAAAAGCATGGGCCCTGTTTGACACACTGATATACCTCTAGCAAACGCTGGCTTATGGGCTACATACGCTGGATCTGCCAAACAGCCGGGTGGGTTGCGTTAGTTTGTCGCGCCAAAATAGGTGCTGTTACTGCAAGAGTGTTGGAAAGTATGGGTTTGGAGCATGGATGTCGACTATTACCAGAACACATTTGCAGTTATAGTCATATTTAGAAGCTGCAGGTAAATTTGCTCATATGTTTCTCTGTGTCCTCAAATCCACGGCATTGGCAAACCTTTCCGGCACTCTGGTAAACAAGGGAACAATGGATTAAGAATACTTGGCATGTCCCGTATTCAGGAAAATTCAAATTTGGAAGGAGCAGGTAAACCTCCCCTGCTGGTGCAGTACACGGTTATAAGGGCAAACCCCCAAAGTTTGTGAATGAGCAAGTACAAGGGTAAAACAAGGGCTCAGTCTTCAGGGCTGAGGTGCGTTGGAGCACCAGGTGTGAATGTGTGCAGTAAGACTTCTGAGCAAACTAACTAACTAACCAACTTGTGTGCAGTGTTAGTTCTGAACAAACTAGGTGCAACCTTGCGTAGAACCTATGAAATTGTGTGCAGAGTTGTGGGCTACTACCCTGGTGGGGACACCAGCATGGCGACATTGCATCGGTTACAAGACTCCCCTGTCCCCGCCCGATGACCCTCTCCAGGGCGTCCATATGTCTCTTGGTGCAGCACACGGTCATCAGTGAACCCCAAGTGTGAACTCGCCAAGCAAGGGGGGTGACCAAGGGCTTAGTCAACCCCCACATAGAACTGCACATAATGAAACACAGCGAACAAGGGAGTATACCATGCAGAAGCCTGGTCAAGTGAAGGGCAGTGGTTTAATTGTATTATTATATCTTCGGACGGCGCTGTACTGCCATACAACGGAGGTCAGCGGATAGAGAGAAGGGTATTAATCACTGTTAACAAGTATACTGATGGGCTTGGAGACGAACTCCACCATGATTACCAGCCAAGCCTTATACCAGATACCGGGCGGTAAAGGGTAAACACATGACGCAGCAACACCTAACAAGAAGGCCCCTAGGGGAGCACAGGGCACCATAGGGGTTTCTGCCTGAAAAGTGGTTGAAGTAGTGATCAGTTGCTGCAACCCCGGGGAGGCCATTGAACGTGCCCGTGGGGGTGAATAAAGCAGGCGCTAAAACAGGGAACAGCAGTGCCCAAGTTAAGTGGAGGCCAGCGAACTTGCCTACGGAAGGGTAAATAAGCCATGGGCAAGGACACCAAGCAGGAGGGCTTGGTTCAACTCTAAACCAAAATCAAATATAATCGGAAGGGCTCGGTGAATTAGGCATGGTCTCTTTAGGGCAACGCCGCAAGAATTCCCCGAAAGAGCTAAGAAACACCTGCAGAGGTAGATGGGGATTGTCCATCTAGAAGGACTCGTGAGTCGTAACCATGTCAGAGGTAGAGTGGATTGTCCAGCTAGAAGGACTCGTAACCATGTCAGAGGTAGATGGGGATTGTCCAGCTAGAAGGACTCGTGAGTCGTAACCATGTCAGAGGTAGAGTGGATTGTCCAGCTAGAAGGACTCATAACCATGTCAGAGGTAGATGTGAATTGTCAAGCTAGAAGGACTGGTAACCATGTAATAGGAAGATGTGAATTGTCAAGCTAGAAGGACTGGTAACCGTGTCAGAGGTAGAGGACTGATGTCCATGTCAGAGGTAGATGGGGATTGTCCAGCTAGAAGGAATCGTACCCATGTCAGGGGTAGATGGGGATTGTCCAGCTAGAAGGACTCATAACCATGTCAGAGGTAGATGGGGATTGTCTAGCTAGAAGGACACATAACTATGTCAGAGGTAGATGGGGATTGTCCAGCTAGAAGGATTCGTGAGTCGTAACCATGTCAGAGGTAGATGAGGATTGTCAAGCTAGAAGGACACGTAACCATGTCAGAGGTAGATGGGGATTGTCCAGCTAGAAGGACTCGTAACCATGTCAGAGGTAGAAGGGGATTGTCCAACTAGAAGGACTCGTAACCATGTCAGAGGTAGATGGGGATTGTCCAGCTAGAAGAACTCGTAACCATGTCAGAGGTAGATGGGGATTGTCCAGCTAGAAGGACTCGTGACTCGTAACCGTGTCAGAGGTAGATGAGGATTGTCCAGCTAGAAGGACACGTAACCATGTCGGAGGTAGATGGGGATTGTCCAGCTAGAAGGACTCGTAACCATGTCAGAGGTAGAAGGGGATTGTCCAGCTAGAAGGACTCGTAACCATGACAGAGGTAGATGGGGATTGTCCAGCTAGAAGGACTCGTAACCATGTCAGAGGTAGATGGGGATTGTCCAGCTCGAAGGACTCGTAACCATGTCAGAGGTAGATGGGGATTGTCCAGCTAGAAGGACTTGTAACCATGTAATAGGTAGATGGGGATTGTCCAGCTAGAAGGACTGGTAACCATGTTAGAGGTAGATGGGGATTGTCCAGCTAAAAGGACTGGTAACCATGTCAGAGGTAGATGCGAATTGTCAAGCTAGAAGGACTGGTAACCGTGTCAGAGGGAGAGGACTGATGTCCATGTCAGAGGTATATGAGGATTGTCCAGCTAGAAGGACACGTAACCATGTCAGAGGTAAATGGGGATTGTCCAGCTAGAAGGACTCGTAACCATGTCAGCGGTAGATGGGGATTGTCCAGCTAGAAGGACACGTAACCATGTCAGAGGTAGAGGGGGATTGTCCAGCTAGAAGGACTCGTAACCATGTCAGAGATAAATGGGGATTGTCCAGCTAGAAGGACTCGTAACCATGTCAGAGGTAGATGGGGATTGTCCAGCTAGAAAGACACGTAACCATGTCAGAGGTAGATGGGGATTGTCTAGCTTGAAGGACACGTAAACATGTCAGAGGTAGATGGGGATTGTCCAGCTAGAAGGACTCGTAACCATGTCAGAGGTAGATGGGGATTGTCCAGCTAGAAGGACTCGTAACCATGTCAGAGGTAGATGGGGATTGTCCATCTAGAAGGACTCGTAACCATGTCAGAGGTAGATGGTGATTGTCCAGCTAGAAGGACTCGTAACCATGTCAGAGAAAGATGGGGATTGTCCAGCTAGAAGGACTCGTAACCATGTCAGCGGTAGATGGGGATTGTCCAGCTAGAAGGACACGTAACCATGTCAGAGGTAGATGGGGATTGTCCAGCTAGAAGGACTCGTAAACATGTCAGAGATAGATGGGGATTGTCCAGCTAGAAGGACTCGTAACCATGTCAGAGGTAGATGGGGATTGTCCAGCTAGAAGGACACGTAACCATGTCAGAGTTAGATGGGGATTGTCTAGCTTGAAGGAGACATAACCAGGTCAGAGGTAGATGGGGATTGTCCAGCTAGAAGGACTCGTAACCATGTCAGAGGTAGATGGGTATTGTCCAGCTAGAAGGACACGTAACCATGTCAGAGGTAGATGGGGATTGTCCAGCTAGAAGGACTCGTAACCATGTCAGAGATAGATGGGGATTGACCAGCTAGAAGGACTCGTAACCATGTCAGAGGTAGATGGGGATTGTCCAGCTAGAAGGACACATAACCATGTCAGAGGTAGATGGGGATTGTCCAGCTCGAAGGACTCGTAACCATGTCAGAGGTAGATGGGGATTGTCCAGCTAGAAGGACTCGTAACCATGTCAGAGGTAGATGGGGATTGTCCAGCTAGAAGGACTTGTAACCTTGTAATAGGTAGATGGGGATTGTCCAGCTAGAAGGACTCGTAACCATGTCAGAGGTAGATGGGGATTGTCCAGCTGAAGGACTCGTAACCATGTCAGAGGTAGATGGGGATTGTCCATCTAGAAGGACTCATAACCATGTCAGAGGTAGATGGGGATTGTCCATCTAGAAGGACTCGTAACCATGTCAGCGGTAGATGGTGATTGTCCAGCTAGAAGGACTCGTAACCATGTCAGAGATAGATGGGGATTGTCCAGCTAGAAGGACACGTAACCATGTCAGAGATAGATGGGGATTATCCAGCTAGAAGGACTCGTAACCATGTCAGAGGTTGTCCAGCTAGAAGGACACGTAACCATGTCAGAGGTAGATGGGGATTGTCCAGCTAGAAGGACTCGTAACCATGTCAGAGGTAGATGGGGATCGTCCAGCTAGAAGGACTCGTAACCATGTCAGAGGTAGATGGGGATCGTCCAGCTAGAAGGACTCGTAACCATGTCAGAGGTAGATGGGGATTGTCCAGCTAGAAGGACTCGTAACCATGTCAGAGATAGATGAGGATTGTCCAGCTAGAAGGACTGGTAACCATGTCAGAGGTAGATGGGGATTGTCCAGCTAGAAGGACTCGTAACCATGTCAGAGGTAGATGGGGATTTTCCATCTAGAAGGACTCGTAACCATGTCAGCGGTAGATGGTGATTGTCCAGCTAGAAGGACTCGTAACCATGTCAGAGATAGATGGTGATTGTCCAGCTAGAAGGACTCGTAACCATGTCAGAGATAGATGAGGATTGTCCAGCTAGAAGGACTGGTAACCATGTCAGAGGTAGATGGGGATTGTCCAGCTAGAAGGACTGGTAACCATGTCAGAGGTAGATGGGGATTGTCCAGCTAGAAGGACTCGTAACCATGTCAGAGGTAGATGGGGATTGTCCATCTAGAAGGACTCGTAACCATGTCAGCGGTAGATGGTGATTGTCCAGCTAGAAGGACTCGTAACCATGTCAGAGATAGATGGTGATTGTCCAGCTAGAAGGACTCGTAACCATGTCAGAGATAGATGAGGATTGTCCAGCTAGAAGGACTGGTAACCATGTCAGAGGTAGATGGGGATTGTCCATCTAGAAGGACTCGTAACCATGTCAGCGGTAGATGGGGATTGTCCAGCTAGAAGGACTCGTAACCATGTCAGAGATAGATGGGGATTGTCCAGCTAGAAGGACACGTAACCATGTCAGCGGTAGATGGGGATTGTCTAGCTAGAAGGACACGTAACCATGTCAGAGATAGATGGGGATTGTCCAGCTAGAAGGACACGTAACCATGTCAGAGGTAGATGGGGATTGTCCAGCTAGAAGGACACGTAACCATGTCAGAGGTAGATGGGGATTGTCCAGCTAGAAGGACTCGTAACCATGTCAGAGGTAGATGGTGATTGTCCAGCTAGAAGGACTCGTAACCATGTCAGAGATAGATGTTGATTGTCCAGCTAGAAGGACTCGTAACCATGTCAGAGATAGATGAGGATTGTCCAGCTAGAAGGACTGGTAACCATGTCAGAGGTAGATGGGGATTGTCCATCTAGAAGGACTCGTAACCATGTCAGCGGTAGATGGGGATTGTCCAGCTAGAAGGACTCGTAACCATGTCAGAGATAGATGGGGATTGTCCAGCTAGAAGGACACGTAACCATGTCAGCGGTAGATGGGGATTGTCTAGCTAGAAGGACACGTAACCATGTCAGAGATAGATGGGGATTGTCCTGCTAGAAGGACACGTAACCATGTCAGAGGTAGATGGGGATTGTCCAGCTAGAAGGACACGTAACCATGTCAGAGGTAGATGGGGATTGTCCAGCTAGAAGGACTCGTAACCATGTCAGAGGTAGATGGGGATTGTCCAGCTAGAAGGACTCGTAACCATGTCAGAGGTAGATGGGGATTGTCCAGCTAGAAGGACTCGTAACCATGTCAGAGGTAGACCATGTCAGAGATAGATGGTGATTGTCCAGCTAGAAGGACTCGTAACCATGTCAGAGATAGATGAGGATTGTCCAGCTAGAAGGACTGGTAACCATGTCAGAGGTAGATGGGGATTGTCCATCTAGAAGGACTCGTAACCATGTCAGCGGTAGATGGGGATTGTCCAGCTAGAAGGACTCGTAACCATGTCAGAGATAGATGGGGATTGTCCAGCTAGAAGGACACGTAACCATGTCAGCGGTAGATGGGGATTGTCTAGCTAGAAGGACACGTAACCATGTCAGAGATAGATGGGGATTGTCCAGCTAGAAGGACACGTAACCATGTCAGAGGTAGATGGGGATTGTCCAGCTAGAAGGACACGTAACCATGTCAGAGGTAGATGGGGATTGTCCAGCTAGAAGGACTCGTAACCATGTCAGAGGTAGATGGGGATTGTCCAGCTAGAAGGACTCGTAACCATGTCAGAGGTAGACCATGTCAGAGATAGATGAGGATTGTCCAGCTAGAAGGACTGGTAACCATGTCAGAGGTAGATGGGGATTGTCCAACTAGAAGGACTGGTAACCATGTCAGAGGTAGATGGGGATTGTCCAGCTAGAAGGACTCGTAACCATGTCAGAGGTAGATGGGGATTGTCCATCTAGAAGGACTCGTAACCATGTCAGCGGTAGATGGGGATTGTGGAAGTCACCAGTCTTGGGAAGAGTTTGAGGATGAATGTAATGCGACACTGATTGATTGGGTGCAAGTTCGCACGGAAGATGATTTTGATGTATTGCACGGAATGATTATCAAAGAGCAGTTGCTCAGTGTTTGTTGTCCAGAGTTGCGCCAACACCTGTTGGAATATGGGTCTTCTTGTTCAGAGCAGCTTGCAGAGGAAGCAGACCGCTGGGAGAGGGCCAGATGTTCTCTAGAGTCCCTGGTGAGTGACTCCAAAAGTAGTGGTTCAGGTATCCTCCAGCCCAGCGTGGTGGAGGAGGCTCAGTGTAGCCCAGCTAGGTCCCAGGATAGCGAGGAGGGTGTAGGGGCTCACTGCCTGACTCAGTGGGGCAGGAGTGAGGGGGAGACCGAGGTTCCCCAGACGCCCGAAGCCCTGCCTCAGGACTTGGATGGTTTCTTGAGGGAACACCAGGTTGGGGACCTAGGCTGTCCTGTTAGTCCATTTGAGGAAGATCTCCTAGTGAGTAGAGGACCTGGAGCGTCTGTAACCAGAGCTCCTGTAGTTCTAGAGTCTGGCAGTACCGCTCCAGTAGGGAGGGTACAGGAGTCCAGAGTGAGGAGTGAATGGGGGAGTTCCCCAGTGGAAGGACCAGTGGGTCAGGGACTACCCAGTTGGGCTAGGTTCCCGTGTAGTGACCCGGGTGGCGCCACTTCTGGTCTGGGGGATCGTCACGCACTGTCAGGTGGACAGAGGGCGGGAGATCTGCGCCAGACAGACAGTCACACAACAGATGTGTCATTTGTTAGCCTCAGGGGGATTGTGTGTGAGTCCCCAGAAGTCCTGGAGTGCCAGGCAATTGTTCCACCGAAGGTTTTAGGCCAGAGGTTGGAAGGCCAGGTTCAGGATCTGCCTGACCTGAAGGGTAGGACGACTGTAACCAGTGTCCTGACCTGTTCTTCTTCCAGAGGTACTTCTCCAGGTGGGAGAGGGCAGACCTCTGGAAGGGGGTGCAGAGGGTGGGAGAGCCCACCTCTGACCCCGGTGCAACCTGTGTGGATAAGCCCTGGGTTGGAATGGCGTTCTAGGTGTACCCCTCGCCGGAGGAGGAGGAACCCTAGGAGAAGAGGTAGGGGGAGGAGAGCCTTCCCCGAGACTCCTGGTCCGCCTGAGGTTGTAGGCCCTAGGCTGGAGAACCAGTGGCAGTCTAGTCCTGTCTTGCAGACAGGAAGAGTGGAGAATGGCTCCTATGGGCCAGGGGTTACTACTCCCCGCTCTGCGAATTGGCATGGACCAGTGGCACCTGGGTGGCCCAGGGCCTGGTCCTGGCCGCGGACAGCTTGGGAGTACCAGTGGGGTAGCCCAGTTGGTCCAGACAGTGTGTTTAGAAGGAATCCCATGGGTTCACCGTGGCGTAGAACAGGAGGGTGTCCCTGCAGTTGCGGGCCCGCGTCCGTGTTCTATTGCTCCAAGCAGGGAAGTCCATCACGGTGGTGATTGTTCTACCCTGCGTTTTGGCTGGAAGGGGGTTGTGTTGGACTTTGGCCCTTAGGGCAGGTTCACCCCTAGACTTTTTGCGTGAAATGGTGACCTGGCAATGGTGATTTTTGGGATTCTGCGCACTTTCACTGTGTCCCAGGGGAAAGTGCGTGCGCACTGTGAGTGCATGTGCTGAGCTAGGCCTGCCCGCCCATAGGAATGCATGGGGAATGTATGTGTCCCTGGTAGTTCCTGATGCGTGGGGTGTACAGGCTTGAGTCTGGTATGTGTGAACTCGTGAGAGTGAATGCTGCGAGATGGTGTATGCAGCATGTATGTGTCTAGTAGGGAAGCGCCATTTCTAGACATGGCTGTACGTGTGCTGTGAGGGTGCTGGCGTGTGATTGGCTGGAGCTGGCTGGCATGCCAGGCTCCAGGAAGTCTGGATGGGTCTGCCCGGTGGTGAGTGGGAGATTAGCATGAGTGATGTGTGGGAGGAGTGTACCTGTGTCCTGGATGGGCTGGGTTTTCCCCACACAATGCTGGCTCCGCCCCCCTGTGGTTTGTCTAACGACCCAAGCCCTGCCAGTGAATAGAGAGGGTGGTTGAGGTAAACAGAGTACTCAAGAACCAGCTGCGACTGGTTCCGCCCCCGCTCTGCACCCTCAGACAAAGGGAAATGGTGTATAAAAATGGGGCTGTGTCCCCACAGATGTTGTTCTCTTCCAGGATCCTGAGGGGGCTGTTGCTGCTGCTGGGCCAGAGGACCGCCACTTGGGGTGTCTCCCTGCCTGGAGACCCAGTGTGCTGGCTCTGGGCCCAGCCTTGCCCCCCCCCTTACCTGCCTGAAGGACTTTTAACTGGACTTGTGCTCTCCTAAAGCACCTGGGAGCGCTTTAGTGTCCATAGCGCTTAGGAGCGCTTTATTTTGCATATAGCGCTTGGGGAGCGCTTTAATTGCCTTTTAGCGCTGGGAGCGCTTTATTTTCATTTGGGCCTTCGCTGAAACCCTAGACCAAGGGGAGCTTTATGGCCTGCTAGTGCTCGGAGTGCTTTTCTCACCCCCTGCTTCTTTCCCCGGGATTTGCCTCAGCAGCGTGCCCAGAGCCGAGGAGGGAGGCTCGTCAGGGAGGCTGCTCTGCTATTGGCTGCCGAGTCAGCCTATGCCCAGAGAGAGAGAGAGGGGCAGGAAGTCTCTCCCCACACAGCCCGAAGGAGCCGAGAAAGGAAGCCTACAAGCTGGTGAGTGGGGCCCCGGGGGCATTCCTTCTTTGAGCCCGGAGAGGCTCTGGCCTCATACTTGTTTTATAGCCCTGAGAGGGCTCTGGGGGCAGTTCCGGATTCTGAGTCCCAGAGAGGGGGACTCCAACGGCTGGGCACAAGTTTCACTCAAGCCCTGAGAGGCTCCCCACCCCATTTGGTGTTCGAGCCTAAGAGAGGCTCGAGGCACCCCCAGTGTTCCCGGCCCCCCGTGAGGGACCCCAACAGCCCAGTGAGGCTGCACCTTTCTGCTTTTGAGCCCTGAGAGGCTCGAGGTGGCAGATTGATGAGAGGCTCGGGGGCATTTTCTGTTTGCGAGCCCCGAGGCTCAAGGGGGCAATTATTTCACGAGCCCTGAGAGGCTCGGGAGGGCCACAGTCATTTCTTAGGGCCCGGAGAGAGGCTCCAGGCGCCAAAGTTGTGTTGAAGAGCCCAGAGAGGCTCAGGGGGACATTTTGTTGCTGCAGAGCCTGTGAGGCTCCCACATCGTGTTCGCCCCACCAGTGTTCTGAGAGCCCAGCGAGGTTCCCACATTGGCCCCCTTGTTGTTCTTGAGCCCTGGAAGGCTCAAACCTCAATTGCACCAGTTGCCCAGCACTTTGTGGGCAACTGCTACGTTTAGGACCCTGACTTTGGACACAGGGCGTCCTAGCCCCAACAAGGCCAGTTGGCCTAGGGACAGTCACAGGTGGTGACTTACGTGAGTTTGGCGCAATTGTACTTTCTATGCACCTCTGAATGTATTGTTTATGCGTCATGTGCCTTTACACCTCTGAATGAATGTTATGCATTGCATCATGTGTATGTTCTTACACCCCTACAGGTATTGTGATACATAGGTGGTTGTTTTCTCCCTAGTACAGGTGGTGCTAGTGAGTTCCTGGTTACCAGTGATTACTGGTTGTGTGCTATATTCTATGTACTAAGTGCTATTTCGGAAAGTGTTGCTTCTGATTCCTGACAGTGGTCCAGGTGGCCCTGTCTTGTACATATCCCCTGTAAATTCTGCCCGTGCCCCTGGCACATTGTAAAGTGTGTGTTTTATCCAATGTGTTTTGGTGTAATACAAAGGCTATTTTTATATAACCTTGTGTGGAGTTTCCTTTGTGGTGGGCCTTTGGTTGTTGTTGCTGGGGTGCGTGCACAAATACTTAGCCTACATCGCCTCCAAGTTTAGCCTTGCTGCTCGCGCCACGTTACCTAGAGGGTGAGTAGGAGTTATCTTGGCGTGTAACTCCCTTGCCCTGACTTGGGTGTGGTGGTCTCTGACTGACTTTGGCGAAAGCCCTGGCCAGCCGGGGATCCCATTTCCAACATTGGCGGCAAGCGGTGAGGATAAGGATTTGTGTTTGCCTTGTACCTTAGTAGCAGCTGGCTGCACCACAAAACTCTGCATTTTAGATGACCACATTTTAGGGGATTGTTTTTTTTGAAATTCCATTGTTTCTTCTCCTGAAGAGTGTCATTTGATAATTGTGTCCAGTGCATTTGTCCCCCGCCCTGCTTCCAGAGTTTGGTACCTGTGTCGCTATTGGTCAGGTTGAGAAGTCAGGGGTGGTAGAAACTGCCTTACCGATCCGAGGGGAGGGTGTGTGTGGATGAATGGTGTGTTTTCCTGGACGCATGAGTATGAGTTCTCTCTGATAAGGAGATTGTTGAAGTTTTGGAATTGTGTACTCTTACTTCAGATTGTTAAGTCCCCTGTGTTGCACGTGTCTGTGAGCATCTTGCCAAGATGGAGTCTGCTTTTAATGTCTGGGGTCTGTTTTTGCATGAACTGAGAGAGTTTTGCGAAGAGAGAGACATTGCAGTGAATGAGTCAGACACCCAGTCCCAACTTAGGGGTAACCTGATCCAATGGCAGAAGGATGACTGGGAGCGTGAGCACAGTGAGGAGAGGGCCCGGGTCTCACACCATGAGGGTGGTGGGTCAGAGGGGAGCCCTGAAGAGTCTGAGGAGGAGGAAGAAAATGATAGCACAGGGACGCCAGCAGATAGTGAGGACCCCATAGATAGGGAGTCCCTTGCTGGGTCCAGCGTAGGAGGCAGCGCCTCCTCCCTTTTCCTGTCCCCAGAGGAGCTGGAAGATAGGAGGAGAGAAAGGGAGCACCAGCTGGCTTTAGAAAAGCTCAGGTTGGAGCATGCCCAGGCTATGGCACAGCTGGGCGTTAGAAAGCAACAGCTGGAGGTTAAGAAGCAACAGCTAGAGACCGAGAGGGTCTTAGCGCAGGAAAGGATAGAGGAGGCTGAGAGGGCCGCCACCAGAGGCAAAGTAGCTCTGGAGGGTAGACTATCCCCTGCGCGCAGTTTTAATTTTCTGGACTCCCCAGGGCGGGTTGGGTCCACTGGTGGCAGCTATTTAAATCTCAGTGTAGAAAGTCCCACTCCCAGTTCCCCAAGCATGGTACCTGTTTCCTGAGAAGAGGAGTATCGGTTGAAGTTCAGGAACCTTAGGAGACTGTCTCACCAGTCTTGGGAAGAGTTTGAGGATGAATGTAATGCGACACTGATTGATTGGGTGCAAGTTCGCACGGAAGATGATTTTGATGTATTGCACGGAATGATTATCAAAGAGCAGTTGCTCAGTGTTTGTTGTCCAGAGTTGCGCCAACCCATGTCGGAATATGGGTCTTCTTGTTCAGAGCAGCTTGCAGAGGAAGCAGACCCCTGGGAGAGGGCCAGATGTTCTCTAGAGTCCCTGGTGAGTGACTCCAAAAGTAGTGGTTCAGGTATCCTCCAGCCCAGCGTGGTGGAGGAGGCTCAGTGTAGCCCAGCTAGGTCCCAGGATAGCGAGGAGGGTGTAGGGGCTCACTGCCTGACTCAGTGGGGCAGGAGTGAGGGGGAGACCGAGGTTCCCCAGACGCCCGAAGCCCTGCCTCAGGACTTGGATGGTTTCTTGAGGGAACACCAGGTTGGGGACCTAGGCTGTCCTGTTAGTCCATTTGAGGAAGATCTCCTAGTGAGTAGAGGACCTGGAGCGTCTGTAACCAGAGCTCCTGTAGTTCTAGAGTCTGGCAGTACCGCTCCAGTAGGGAGGGTACAGGAGTCCAGAGTGAGGAGTGAATGGGGGAGTTCCCCAGTGGAAGGACCAGTGGGTCAGGGACTACCCAGTTGGGCTAGGTTCCCGTGTAGTGACCCGGGTGGCGCCACTTCTGGTCTGGGGGATCGTTACGCACTGTCAGGTGGACAGAGGGCGGGAGATCTGCGCCAGACAGACAGTCACACAACAGATGTGTCATTTGTTAGCCTCAGGGGGATTGTGTGTGAGTCCCCAGAAGTCCTGGAGTGCCAGGCAATTGTTCCACCGAAGGTTTTAGGCCAGAGGTTGGAAGGCCAGGTTCAGGATCTGCCTGACCTGAAGGGTAGGACGACTGTAACCAGTGTCCTGACCTGTTCTTCTTCCAGAGGTACTTCTCCAGGTGGGAGAGGGCAGACCTCTGGAAGGGGGTGCAGAGGGTGGGAGAGCCCACCTCTGACCCCGGTGCAACCTGTGTGGATAAGCCCTGGGTTGGAATGGCGTTCTAGGTGTACCCCTCGCCGGAGGAGGAGGAACCCTAGGAGAAGAGGTAGGGGGAGGAGAGCCTTCCCCGAGACTCCTGGTCCGCCTGAGGTTGTAGGCCCTAGGCTGGAGAACCAGTGGCAGTCTAGTCCTGTCTTGCAGACAGGAAGAGTGGAGAATGGCTCCTATGGGCCAGGGGTTACTACCCCCCGCTCTGCGAATTGGCATGGACCAGTGGCACCTGGGTGGCCCAGGGCCTGGTCCTGGCCGCGGACAGCTTGGGAGTACCAGTGGGGTAGCCCAGTTGGTCCAGACAGTGTGTTTAGAAGGAATCCCATGGGTTCACCATGGCGTAGAACAGGAGGGTGTCCCTGCAGTTGCGGGCCCGCGTCCGTGTTCTATTGCTCCAAGCAGGGAAGTCCATCACGGTGGTGATTGTTCTACCCTGCGTTTTGGCTGGAAGGGGGTTGTGTTGGACTTTGGCCCTTAGGGCAGGTTCACCCCTAGACTTTTTGCGTGAAATGGTGACCTGGCAATGGTGATTTTTGGGATTCTGCGCACTTTCACTGTGTCCCAGGGGAAAGTGCGTGCGCACTGTGAGTGCATGTGCTGAGCTAGGCCTGCCCGCCCATAGGAATGCATGGGGAATGTATGTGTCCCTGGTAGTTCCTGATGCGTGGGGTGTACAGGCTTGAGTCTGGTATGTGTGAACTCGTGAGAGTGAATGCTGCGAGATGGTGTATGCAGCATGTATGTGTCTAGTAGGGAAGCGCCATTTCTAGACATGGCTGTACGTGTGCTGTGAGGGTGCTGGCGTGTGATTGGCTGGAGCTGGCTGGCATGCCAGGCTCCAGGAAGTCTGGATGGGTCTGCCCGGTGGTGAGTGGGAGATTAGCATGAGTGATGTGTGGGAGGAGTGTACCTGTGTCCTGGATGGGCTGGGTTTTCCCCACACAATGCTGGCTCCGCCCCCCTGTGGTTTGTCTAACGACCCAAGCCCTGCCAGTGAATAGAGAGGGTGGTTGAGGTAAACAGAGTACTCAAGAACCAGCTGCGACTGGTTCCGCCCCCACTCTGCACCCTCAGACAAAGGGAAATGGTGTATAAAAATGGGGCTGTGTCCCCACAGATGTTGTTCTCTTCCAGGATCCTGAGGGGGCTGTTGCTGCTGCTGGGCCAGAGGACCACCACTTGGGGTGTCTCCCTGCCTGGAGACCCAGTGTGCTGGCTCTGGGCCCAGCCTTGCCCCCCCCTTGCCTGCCTGAAGGACTTTTAACTGGACTTGTGCTCTCCTAAAGCACCTGGGAGCGCTTTAGTGTCCATAGCGCTTAGGAGCGCTTTATTTTGCATATAGCGCTTGGGGAGCGCTTTAATTGCCTTTTAGCGCTGGGAGCGCTTTATTTTCATTTGGGCCTTCGCTGAAACCCTAGACCAAGGGGAGCTTTATGGCCTGCTAGTGCTCGGAGTGCTTTTCTCACCCCCTGCTTCTTTCCCCGGGATTTGCCTCAGCAGCGTGCCCAGAGCCGAGGAGGGAGGCTCGTCAGGGAGGCTGCTCTGCTATTGGCTGCCGAGTCAGCCTATGCCCAGAGAGAGAGAGAGGGGCAGGAAGTCTCTCCCCACACAGCCCGAAGGAGCCGAGAAAGGAAGCCTACAAGCTGGTGAGTGGGGCCCCGGGGGCATTCCTTCTTTGAGCCCGGAGAGGCTCTGGCCTCATACTTGTTTTATAGCCCTGAGAGGGCTCTGGGGGCAGTTCCGGATTCTGAGTCCCAGAGAGGGGGACTCCAACGGCTGGGCACAAGTTTCACTCAAGCCCTGAGAGGCTCCCCACCCCATTTGGTGTTCGAGCCTAAGAGAGGCTCGAGGCACCCCCAGTGTTCCCGGCCCCCCGTGAGGGACCCCAACAGCCCAGTGAGGCTGCACCTTTCTGCTTTTGAGCCCTGAGAGGCTCGAGGTGGCAGATTGATGAGAGGCTCGGGGGCATTTTCTGTTTGCGAGCCCCGAGGCTCAAGGGGGCAATTATTTCACGAGCCCTGAGAGGCTCGGGAGGGCCACAGTCATTTCTTAGGGCCCGGAGAGAGGCTCCAGGCGCCAAAGTTGTGTTGAAGAGCCCAGAGAGGCTCAGGGGGACATTTTGTTGCTGCAGAGCCTGTGAGGCTCCCACATCGTGTTCGCCCCACCAGTGTTCTGAGAGCCCAGCGAGGTTCCCACATTGGCCCCCTTGTTGTTCTTGAGCCCTGGAAGGCTCAAACCTCAATTGCACCAGTTGCCCAGCACTTTGTGGGCAACTGCTACGTTTAGGACCCTGACTTTGGACACAGGGCGTCCTAGCCCCAACAAGGCCAGTTGGCCTAGGGACAGTCACAGGTGGTGACTTACGTGAGTTTGGCGCAATTGTACTTTCTATGCACCTCTGAATGTATTGTTTATGCGTCATGTGCCTTTACACCTCTGAATGAATGTTATGCATTGCATCATGTGTATGTTCTTACACCCCTACAGGTATTGTGATACATAGGTGGTTGTTTTCTCCCTAGTACAGGTGGTGCTAGTGAGTTCCTGGTTACCAGTGATTACTGGTTGTGTGCTATATTCTATGTACTAAGTGCTATTTCGTAAAGTGTTGCTTCTGATTCCTGACAGTGGTCCAGGTGGCCCTGTCTTGTACATATCCCCTGTAAATTCTGCCCGTGCCCCTGGCACATTGTAAAGTGTGTGTTTTATCTAATGTGTTTTGGTGTAATACAAAGGCTATTTTTATATAACCTTGTGTGGAGTTTCCTTTGTGGTGAGCCTTTGGTTGTTGCTGGGGTGCGTGCACAAATACTTAGCCTACATCGCCTCCAAGTTTAGCCTTGCTGCTCACGCCACGTTACCTAGAGGGTGAGTAGGGGTTATCTTGGCGTGTAACTCCCTTGCCCTGACTTGGGTGTGGTGGTCTCTGACTGACTTTGGCGAAAGCCCTGGCCAGCCAGGGATCCCATTTCCAACAAGAGGGGTTTCTGGATTTATCAGACTCGGCTCTTGCATGCCATGACCAAGGGATGTTGTGATGTGGGTGGGGGTCCATTTGTCTAGATTGGGCATGGACCTGTTTCTGTTGGACCTGGGTGATGCCCTAGAAACATCAGGGTGTAAGTAAGAATGCCTGCCTTGGTGGGGGGCCCTGGGTGTGACCCAGAGCCGTGGCAGAGTTACAGGGCGATCCAGAGGTGAATGGTACATAGGGGTACCCTCTTCAGGAGCACAAGAAGGGTGCAAATGCCAATACCCCCAGGAAGTCCTTGCGGCATGACCCTGGATGAACGACAGCGCCCCGTTAGTCCTGCGGGCGGTTGTAAACCTGAGCAACCGGGGGCTTGCCTGGATATGCTCCGCCCCCTCAAAGGGCGTGTGTAAATGGGTGGGCTGGTGGTCCACAGGATGTAAGGGGTAATCCTCCAAAATGGTTAGCACCGATTGGGTATGCCACGGTGCAATTTGGCTCATAAGGTGGGCAGGCAGCAGAGGGGCTGACTGCCCTGGGATCGCCCGTAAGTTGACCCACCATGTTGGCATATTTCTTATGCAGAATAAGCCTGCAGCAATGTTTTCTCCAACAGCCAATGTGTCTTGTGTGTTCTTTATTCTGGTATTGCCGTGTGTGCGAGTTGGGTGTGTTGCCGAAGTTGGCACTGTGTGCCCTTGTCTCCTCTGCCCCTCACTGCTGTGCCCTTTTCTCCTGTGCCCTCTTCCTATATCACTTCATCCTGTGCCCTTCTCCTGTACTCTGCCTCCTCTGCCCCTCACTGCTGTCTCTCCTCCTGATCTTGTCTTGTGTGCCCCCTTCTCCTGTGCCCTTCCCTGCTGTGCTATCATCTCCTGCCCCCTTCCTTCTGTCCTCCTGTGCAGCCCATAGGAGAGCAGCACGGGTGCGGTTCAGTGCTGCACACTCACTGTACAGTGTCTCACTGCATGTCAGACTCGTGTGCCCTCCTTTCTAGGGTCCCCTTGCTGTGCCCTGCCTCCTGTGTCCCTACCTGTGCCTTTGTCTCCAGCTCCCTCTTCCTGTGCCCCTCCCTGTGCCCTCCTCTCCTGCCCCCTCCTCCTGTCCATGCTACAGCCCATAGGGCAGCAGCACGGGTGCGGTTCAGTGCTGCACTCATTCAGGCTCCGGTGCCCTCTCTGTACCCTCCTCCTGTGCCCCTAACTGTGCCCTCTTCTCCTGTCCTTTCCTCTCCTGCCCCCTTCCTTCTGTCCTCGTGCACAGCCATAGGGCAGCAGCACGGGTGAGGTCAGTGCTGCACACTCACTGCAGTGTCTCACTGCACGCCAGGGTGCTGCGCACGCACATGTAGACGTCACATCAGGTGCTGTGGCGTATGCAGTGTGCTCTGGGTTTGGGGGCCACACACTCCCCTCTGCCCCCAGACTCTGACGTCCATGGGAGCCCCCCCCCCACACTCATCACCCCCCTCGAGTCAGCCTTCTGCTGCCGTATAACCTTGTATGATTGTAATGCACCGTTTACATTCACTGTTGCATTCTGGGACTTGCAGTTTCATATTTCGTCTGTGTTCGCAAATGGCAGCGACAGAGCCAGGGCCGTTCTAAGGGACCCCCCACAGACTGAGATAGTCAGGCCACAGAGAGAGTTCCTGCCCCCCCCCCCCACCACTCCACAAGCCCCTCTAGATGGTCCCTCCCACCACAGAGCGCTGCGAAGCCCTGCCTATGAAGAGAGGCGCAACCGGGGGAACAGAACTATAACAGGACAGGGCGGAGCATGGGGGGAGGGGGGAGCTGTGCTGCCTCTGAGGGGTGCAGCCAGGACAGGGGGGCGCATGGGGGGGAGGGGGGAGCTGTGCTGCATCCGAGGGGTGCAGCCAGGACAGGGGGGAGCATGGGGGGGGAGGGGGCAGCTGTGCTGCATCTGAGTGGTGCAGCTAGGACAGGGGGGAGCATGGGGGGGAGGGGGCAGCTGTGCTGCATCTGAGGGGTGCAGCCAGGCCAGGGGGGAGCATGGGGGGAGGGGGCAGCTGTGCTGCATCTGAGGGGTGCAGCCAGGATAGGGGGGGAGCATGGGGGGGGAGGGGGCAGCTGTGCTGCATCCGAGGGGTGCAGCTAGGACAGGGGGGGCATGGGGGGGGAGCTGTGCTGCATCCGAAGGGTGCAGCCAGGCCAGGGGGGAGCATGAGGGGGAGGGGGAGCTGTGCTGCAGTCCGAGGGGTGCAGCCAGGATAGGGGGGGAGCATGGGGGGGGAGGTGTAGTGTTACCACGAATCAGGCAGTACAGATTGCCACCTGAGGCTGTAGCAGCCTTATCCAAAATTATTGACGAGCTCATCGCTCAAGGAGTAGTTGTAGAAACTGACTCCAATGTATGTAATTCTCCGATCATTCCAGTCATGAAACGTACTGATCCGAATGCACCTCCAGTATATCGTTTAGTGATTGATCTCCGAGAACTTAATAAATGTATTATTCCCCAGTATCCAGTTGTCCCAGATATCTCTTCCCTATTGACAGCCATTGATTCAGAAGCTTCCTTTTTTTCAGTCATAGACCTCAAGAACGCGTTCTTCAGTGTTCCCATTCATCCAGACAGCCAGTTTCTTTTCGGATTTTGTTTAAATGGAAGGAGCTATATGTTCACACGCGCTCCTCAAGGTTTCACAGAAAGTCCTAGTATTTACAGTCAAGCACTCAAGAGACAACTAGACAACATTCACATGCCAACTGACACTGCCCTGCTCCAGTATGTCGATGATCTACTGATCACAGCCCGTTCTGAACGTGCTTGCGAGCGAGCATCCCTTACAGTCTTGTATTTCCTAGCCGAGATGGGACACAAGGTGTCCCCTTCTAAGCTTCAATTCTGTGTCCAGCAAGTGGTCTACTTAGGACACTTACTGTCCAAGAGGGGTAGGCAGTTGACACCAGACCGTATCCAGTTAATAGCGAGTCTTCCTCAGCCAAGGACCCAGAAGGAGGTACGTGCTTTTATTGGCCTCACTTCTTACTGCAGACAATGGATTCCTCAGTATGCATTTCTAGCTAAACCACTGATACAGTTAACGACACAGGAGGCAGCCGTATCGACTGTCCTCCCTTGGACATCTGAACATACATTTAGTTTTAATGAGTTAAAGAAAGCCCTATGTCAAGCTCCAGTTCTAGCAACACCGAACTACAGTAAGCCTTTTACACTTTTCGTCACAGAACGTGAAGGTACAGCATTATCTGTTCTCACACAAGATCAAGCAGGACAATACAAGCCCTGTGCTTATTTTTCGAGCACATTAGATCCTGTAGCCCAGGCTCTGCCTGCGTGCCTCAAGTCAGTTGCAGCCACAGCACTTGCTATCAGACAAAGTGATTCCATAGTATTAGGACACTCCTTGACAGTACAAGTTCCACACTCCGTGGAAGTTCTTTTAAACCGAACACAAACTCAGCACTTGACAATTGCACGTTTAACAGGTTATGAATTGACACTGTTCCAGCCACACATAGAAATCAGACGCTGCAACGTTTTAAATCCTGCTACATTGTTACCATCAGTCATTTCGAATCCTGCCACACACGACTGTGTGGAAGTAGTTAACATTATGACCAAGCCAAGACAAGATCTGACAGATATTCCATTACCAGACCCCGACCTGACACTTTATGTGGATGGTTCATGCATGAGAACTAGTACAGGAGAACTAGTAGCCGCGTATGCAGTGACTACTGACACTGAAGTTATTGAAACACACCGTATTGACACCCTGTCTGCTCAAGCAGCAGAGCTAGTTGCTCTGACACAAGCCTGCATACACGCCAAGAACCTGAAAGTTAATGTTTATACAGATTCACGTTACGCATTTGGAGTTGTACACGACTTCGGAGTGCTCTGGCAAGAGAGAGGTTTCATGACTTCTCATGGAACCAAGATTCAGCATGGTCTCCTTATTCAGGCTCTGTTAGATGCCATACATTTACCGACATCCATTGCTATCATGAAGTGCAAAGCACATACGAAAGTTACTGACACTATTTCCCAAGGTAATGATCTAGCAGATCGCACAGCCAAGCTTACAGCTCAGACTCCAGACACTTCAGTTAATCCGACACAGACACACACTCCAGATCCGACTACATGTATGACAGTTAAAGACCCTACTCAAAATGTCATAGATATCCAGTTACATGCTACTCCCGATGAAATCAAGAAATGGTCCGAACAAGGAGGGGTCCAGACAGATCAAGGATGGGTGACGAAGGGTAGAGCCACATGGTTTCTCCCCGACTCTATGGTTCAAGTCATTATTAATACCGCACATAGTCCAGCACATTTAGGAGAAAAAGCCATGTTAGACAGTATCCAGAACCTTTGGTTCAACAAGCATTTACGAGCTGCAGCCAAGCAGAAAGTCCGTACCTGTATGATATGTTGTCAGTTTAATCCAGGTAAAAGTGTCCCGGTGGAACAAGGTGGATTCCAGCCCCCTGACCACCCTTTTGAAGTCCTCCAGATGGATTACATTCAGATGGAGCGATGTCGAGGTTTCAAGTATGTCCTTGTAGTTGTATGCGCTTTGTCCAGGTGGACGGAGGCATATCCAGTCCCCGATTACACAGCCGCGACCACTGCCAAGCAGTTGGTTCGTGAGTTCTTCCCCCGTTATGGACTCCCTAGAGTCGTATATTCTGACAACGGCCAGCCATTCTCATCTGAACTCATGAAGCACGTGTCCCTTTTGTTAGGATACCAGTGGAAGTTCCATTGTGTACGCCATCCTGAAGCAGCCGGTCTCGTAGAGAGACATAATCAGACCCTGAAAATCCGAATTGCAAAAGTTTGTCAAGAGAAAGGTGTGGACTGGCTAATAGCTCTGCCAGTTGCCCTGTTCTATATGCGCATGGTCGCACATTCCAGATCAGGTCTGTCCCCGTATGAGGTCGTTTTCGGCCGCCCCCCTAACATGTGGGGTACTCCTAGACCCCGAAGTATTACCGATGTTTCAAGTAATATGCTGACAGATTACCTAGCTTCCTTGATGTCTGCCCTCAACTCTTGTCGTTCACAGGTTGCCGCCGCATTTCCAGACAATACCGAGGTGGCACCGCATGAAATCGTCCCCGGATCCATGGTCCTAGTGCGAAATTTCGATCGCTCAAGTCCGCTGGAGCCTCGCTGGAAGGAGCCCCGACAGGTCCTCCTGGCCACCCGTACAGCCGTGAAGTTGGAGGGACGCAAAGGCTGGGTGCATCTTTCGCATATTAAAAAATTTTATGGACTGGCACCTGTCTCAAAGAACATTTCCGAACATTTAAAAGACTGCCAAAGTACTATTCTTAAGGACTGTCCCGCAAAAGACAATGATACTGCACCCTCCCTGTTAGAGACAACTCCGCAACAGGAGTATAAGCTTAAGTTAAGGTCTAGTAAAATAAGTCAGCCAGTTTGATTGTCTAAGTCCTCCCCTAGGTGAAATGGTTAGACCGGTTTCTGACATGTATAAAATAGACCCCCATAGTGAGAGAGTTAGTCAAAACTCAATCCGATGTATCGTTTTTCTAAGTTTCATATTATTTCTCAGCATTATGATTTCCTGCACCAGTTATGCGTTTTATCTGTATTTTCCAATTTCTCATGTAAATAAGTCTTCTAATGCTACAATAGAGCACACGTTTAGTGATCTGCCTCCTCATGAACTCTCTTACCGCCTCGCTATGCGTAACAATTCCTTTATCCGCATGTTACATTATTCACACCAGACCAGCAATGCCACTAATTGTTGGGTGTGTGGTCGACTCCCCCCTTTCCAGACACCGAAGGGAGTTCTGCCACTCTTTCCTTATCCATTTTCACATAATGATTCGTGTGGAGCATGGTCCACGTTAACGTCATCCTCAACAGATATGTCTTTTCTTAACAGTACATGTTTCCCAGACAAGCAAGGTCTTCCCCACAGAACAGGGTTAGATCTAGAAAACGAAGTTTACAATTTAGGTAATTATTCTTCGAATTTCATGGTCCTGAATGTTCAGTCTGATTCCACTCCAGACTTACCTGCTATTACAGTACTACCAGTCAAAGGCGAATTATGTGTCCGAAATAATGGTTCCGTACATGTAGGACATAGCGATTGTACTACTATTGTCAAGTACAGTGACAGTGGGAAATCTATTTTCAAAGCTTCACGCCATTCTTATTTTATTTGTGGTCCGACCGCATATGTTCGTCTGCCCCTCGATTGGGAGGGAACCTGTTACATTGCCTTCCTACTGCCACCTGTTTTCCTAGCCCCATCTGATTATCATAGAAACACACATCTAGTACATATTAGACATAGAAGGGAGTCCCCCATTGTCGATTATACTGAAACTGCTCTAGAACAGTATACAGATTTCAATAGAGGTTTCTTCTTTTTTATAGGACCTATCCAGAATAGTAAGCTAATTCGTAGGTTAACCAGAACCCTTGAAGCAGTAGTTAATGAGACTGCCTCTGCTCTAGGTAATTTAACTGAAGAGCAATCTGCTATGAGATTTGTCGTTTTACAGAATCGTCTCGTCCTTGACGTCATACTGGCCGATAGGGGCGGGGCCTGTAGAGTCATCGGATCTAGTTGCTGCATTTTCATTCCAAATAACGCGCCGTCTGTTTATTCAGCTATAACCAGACTCCATAAAATTGCCCATCTGTTACACCAAGATCCAGGCACCTGGACATGGTCCGGTTGGTTCTGGAATATAATTTCCGCTTGGGGATGGAAAGTCTTGTCCTTTCTAGGTATTGCCGTAGCGATCATATTCAGCTGCTGCCTCTGTATACAATGTGGCCCTGCGATTTGCGGCATTTGTGCTACCTCTTGTATTCCTAGTCCCAAGCCCCGTTCTAAATCCCGTTCCAAGAAAATTCGAGACGAGCAAATGATACTGTATGAAATGATAGATGGTATCATGAATATTGATGTTTCCTGATGGAAACGTAGTGACAAGGAGGGAATGTGGAAAAGTAAATTTTACCATGTTCTGTGTCCCTACGAGTCCTCCATCATATGTTATCTGTGCATGATTAATATGCATATGTATTCCCTATGTTCGATTAAAGACGCAATTACAGTTGTGTCCACTTCTAGTATGTCAATTTCCAGTTCTCGTGAATACTACGAATATCAGGCCTATGTAAAGCTACGTTGCCACGTTTCTCAGTGTGCACGTTATTTCATTGTAAAGTCCCCGTTTCTAGGCCTCAAAAGGGCCTGGACACCAGATTCAGCTCCTGTCTCCTGAAGCCTCGCTGAGGAGCGATACAGCCCCCACCTGTATCCTCGACCCTTCACTTACTTCCTGCCTCACAGTGCCCGGCTCAGCCTGGCTCTGCCTCTGAGTCTGCCAAGAGTATGTTATGATTCCAGTTATCAGTTCAGTCCTCCTTCTCTGCATTCCTAAAGCTACTGAATCGCATCAATAGTTTCCGTCATTGTCTAGCCTTTACGTCTCCATGTTAGAGAAATACTGCATTTAATGGTCATTTAATATTCTTCATCACGCACTACATGTAGAATAATGCATGCACCATTCTTAGAGTCTGTTAGCCTTTACCCCGATAACTTTTGGATTCTATCAACATGTTCTCTAAACATCAGATACTAGATAGTGCTTAGGTACATGTCGCCCTGACTCTCCAGACTTCAGTCTCTGCTCCTAGCACAGAGTTCGAAGCCCCCAGCTTCTCCTAGTAACACGTCATTGCCAGCTTGCGCGCACCATTAGGTCAGAGGTCCCGGCTCCTTAGGTAGCCCCCTCCATGTTTCCGCCCCATTCATGACATATTCTGTTACGTTTGCATCACATGTCTATGTATACGCCTCTGTTACACCTACTTTCACCCTTATCTTTCGCGACTGCTATTGACCACACCCACTGCTCCGCCTATCGTATGTGTTGTAATGCAACTGTTTTAGTATATATGATCGTGTATTGTTATTAAATGTTAGCGCGCTCATCCCAGATCCAGCCCCGGCAGCTGCTGGGCCCTGCCATCCTATTCCTGTGCAGGTTGTCCCGTTCCTGTCCTTTATGCTGTAATAAACCTGCAAAACTCCTACTACCTCGAATCTTGACTCTTATTTATTGAGCTATCTGTTATTGCTATGCCTAGACAAAAATAGATCCGGTATTATTTATTTATATACCACAGCCTCCCTCTCTCTTCTCTGCCTCCCTCTCTCCTCTCTGCCTCCTTCTCCTCCCTCTCTCTCCCCTCTGCCTCTCCCTCTCCCCAATGCCTCCCTCTCTCCCTCTCCCCAATGCCTCCCTCTCTCCCCTCTGCCTCCCTCTCTCCCCTCTGCCTCCCTCTCTCCCCTTTGCCTCCCTCTCTCATCTCTGCCTCCCGCTCTCATCTCTGCCTCCTTCTCCTCCCTCTCTCTCCCCTCTGCCCCCCTCTCTCCCTCTCCCCTCTGCCCCCCTCTCTCCCTCTCCCCTCTGCCTCCCTCTCTCCCCTCTGCCTCCCTCTCTCTCCTCTGCCTCCCTCTCTCATCTCTGCCTCCTTCTCTCCTCTCTGCCTCCTTCTCCTCCCTCTCTCTCCCCTCTGCCCCCCTCTCTCCCTCTCCCCTCTGCCTCCCTCTCTCCCCTCTACCTCCCTCTCTCCTCTCTGCCTCCCTCTCTCCTCTCTGCCTCCTTCTCCTCCCTCTCTCTCCCCTCTGCCCCCCTCTCTCCCTCTCCCCTCTCCCCTCTGCCTCCCCCTCTCCCTCTCTACCCCACTCTCTCCTCTCTGCCTCCTTCTCTCCCTCTCCCCTCTGCCCCCCTCTCTCCCCTCTGCCTCCCTCTCTCCCCTCTGCCTCCCTCTCACCCCTCTGCCCCCCTCTCCCCCTCTCCCCTCTACCCCCCTCTCTCCCCTCTACCTCCCTCTCTCCTCTCTGCCTCCCTCTCTCCCCTCTGCCTCCCTCTCTCCTCTCTGCCTCCCTCTCTCCTCTCTGCCTCCTTCTCCTCCCTCTCTCTCTCCCCTCTGCCCCCCTCTCTCCCTCTCCCCTCTCCCCTCTGCCTCCCCCTCTCCCCTCTGCCTCCCTCTCTCCCCTCTGCCTCCCTCTCTCCTCTCTGTCTCCTTCTCTCCCTCTCCCCTCTGCCTCCCTCTCTCCCCTCTGCCTCCCTCTCTCCTCTCTGTCTCCTTCTCTCCCTCTCCCCTCTGCCTCCCTCTCTCCCCTATTTCCCCCTCTCTCCCTCTCCCCTCTGCCTCCATCTCTCCCCTCTGCCTCCCTCACTCCTCTCTGCCTCCTTCTCCTCCCTCTCTCTCCCCTTTGCCCCCCTCTCTCCCTCTCCCCTCTGCCTCCCTCTCTCCCCTCTGCCTCCCTCTCTCTCCTCTCTGCCTCCCTCTCTCCCCTCTGCCTCCCCCTCTCCTCTCTGCCTCCCTCTCTCCTCTCTGCCTCCTTCTCTCCTCTCTGCCTCCTTCTCTCCTCTCTGCCTCCTTCTCCTCCCTCTCTCTCCCCTCTGCCCCCCTCTCTTTCTCTCCCCTCTGCCTCCCTCTCTCCTCTCTGCCTCCCTCTCTCCTCTCTGCCTCCCTCTCTCCTCTCTGCCTCCTTCTCTCCTCTCTGCCTCCTTCTCTCCTCTCTGCCTCCTTCTCCTCCCTCTCTCTCCCTTTTGCTCCCTCTCGCCCTCTCCTCTCTGCCTCCCTCTCTCCCTCTCCCCTCCCCCTCTCTCCCCTCTGCCTCCTTCTCTCCTCTCTGCCTCCTTCTCTCCTCTCTGCCTCCTTCTCTCCTCTCTGCCTCCTTCTCCTCCCTCTCTCTCCCTTTTGCCCCCTCTCGCCCTCTCCTCTCTGCCTCCCTCTTTCCCCCTCTCCCCTCTGCCTCCCTCTACCCTCTGCCTCTGTCTCTCCCCTCTGCCCCCTCTCTCCCTCTCCCTTCTGCCTCCCTCTCTCCTCTCTGCCTCCCTCTCTCCTCTCTGCCTCCTTCTCCTCCCTCTCTCTCCCCTCTGCCTCCCTCTCTCCCCTCTGCCTCCCTCTCTCCCCTCTGCCTCCCTCTCTCCACTCTGCCTCCTTCTCTCCTCTCTGCCTCCTTCTCCTCCCTCTCTCTCCCCTCTGCCTCCTTCTCCTCCCTCTCTCTCCCCTCTGCCTCCCTCTCTCCCTCTCCCCTCTCCCTCTCTCCCCTCTGCCTCCCTCTCTCCCCTCTGCCTCCCTCTCTCCCCTCTGCCTCCCTCTCTCCCCTCTGCCTCCCTCTCTCCTCTCTGCCTCCTTCTCCCCCATCTCTCTCCCCTCTGGCTCCCTCTCTCCTCTCTTCCTCCTTCTCCCCCCTGGCTCCCTCTCTCCCTCTCCCCTCCCCCTCTCTCCCCTCTGCCTCCCTCTCTCCCCTCTGCCTCCCTCTCTCCTCTCTTCCTCCTTCTCCCCCCTGGCTCCCTCTCTCCCTCTCCCCTCCCCCTCTCTCCCCTCTGCCTCCCTCTCTCCTCTCTGCCTCCCTCTCTCCCCTCTGCCTCCTTCTCTCCTCTCTGCCTCCTTCTCCTCCCTCTCTCTCCCCTCTGCCTCCCTCTCTCCCTCTCCCCTCTGCCTCCCTCTCTCCTCTCTGCCTCACTCTCTCCTCTCTGCCTCCCTCTCTCCTCTCTGCCTCCCTCTCTCCTCTCTGCCTCCTTCTCCTCCCTCTCTCTCCCCTCTGTCTCCCTCTCTCCTCTCTGCCTCCCTCTCTCCCTCTCTCCTCTCTGCCTCCCTCTCTCCTCTCTGCCTCCCTCTCTCCCCTCTGCCCTCTGCCTCCGTCTCTCCCCTCTGCCTCCCTCTCTCCCTCTCCCTTCTGCCTCCCTCTCTCCTCTCTGCCTCCCTCTCTCCTCTCTGCCTCCTTCTCCTCCCTCTCTCTCCCCTCTGCCCCATCTCTCCCTCTCCCCTCTGCCCCCTCTCTCCCTCCCCCCTCTGCCTCCCTCTCTCTCTCTACCCTTTCCCTCTCTCCCCTCTGCCTCCCTCTCTCCCCTCTGCCTCCTTCTCTCCTCTCTGCCTCCCTCTCTCCTCTCTGCCTCCCTCTCTCCACTCTGCCTCCTTCTCTCCTCTCTGCCTCCTTCTCCTCCCTCTCTCCCCTCTGCCCCCCTCTCTCCCTCTCCCCTCTGCCTCCCTCTCTCCCCTCTGCCTCACTCTCTCCCCTCTACCTCCCTCTCTCCTCTCTGCCTCCCTCTCTCCTCTCTGCCTCCTTCTCTCCTCTCTGCCTCCTTCTCCCCCCTCTATCCCCTCTGCCTCCCTCTCTCCTTACTGCCTCCCTCTCTCCTCTATGCCTCCCTCTCTCCCCTCTGCCTCCCTTTCTCCCTCTCTCCTCTGCCTCCTCTCTCCCTCTCCCCTCTGCCTCCCTCTCTCCTCTCTGCCTCCCTCTCTCCTCTCTGCCTCCTTCTCTCCTCTCTGCCTCCTTCTCCTCCCTCTCTCTCCCCTCTGCCCACTCTCTCTCTCCCCTCTGCCTCCCTCTCTCCCCTCTACCTCCCTCTCTCCTCTCTGCCTCCCCCTCTCCCCTCTGCCTCCCTCTCTCCTCTCTGACTCCCTCTCTCCTCTCTGCCTCCCTCTCTCCCCTCCACCTCCCTCTTTCCTCTCTGCCTCCCTCTCTCCTCTCTGACTCCCTCTCTCCTCTCTGCCTCCCTCTCTCCTCTCTGCCTCCTTCTCCTCCCTCTCTCTCCCCTCTGCCTCCCTCTGCCTTCCTCTCTCCCCTCTGCCTCCTTCTCCTCCCTCTCCCCTCTGCCTTCCTCTCTCCCCTCTGCCTCCTTCTCCTCCCTCTCCCCTCTGCCTCCTCTCTCCTCTCTGACTCCCTCTCTCCTCTCTGCCTCCCTCTCTCCCCTCCACCTCCCTCTTTCCTCTCTGCCTCCCTCTCTCCTCTCTGACTCCCTCTCTCCTCTCTGCCTCCCTCTCTCCTCTCTGCCTCCTTCTCCTCCCTCTCTCTCCCCTCTGCCTCCCTCTGCCTTCCTCTCTCCCCTCTGCCTCCTTCTCCTCCCTCTCCCCTCTGCCTCCCTCTCTCCCCTCTGCCTCCCTCTGCCTTCCTCTCTCCCCTCTGCCTCCTTCTCCTCCCTCTCCCCTCTGCCTCCCTCTCTCCCCTCTGCCTCCTTTTCCTCCCTCTCTCTCCCCTCTTCCTCCCTCTCTCCCCTCTGCCTCCATCTCTCCCTCTCTCCCTCCATTTCTCCTCTCTGCCTCCATCTCTCCCTCTCTCCCTCCATTTCTCCTCTCTCTCCCTCTCTCCCCTCTTCCTCCTTCTCTCCCACACCCCTCCTCTTTCCCTCTGTTCTCTCCCCCTCCCCTTTGTTTGATCTATCTTTATCTTTCATCTCTACATACATTTCGGTCCCTGATTTTATCAGCTGCAATAACTATTGCACCTAAAAGAAGCCACTGGTGATCAGGCTATCAACCTTTGACCCCAGAAGGGCTGTCTCAGCCTCTCATCCTTGTGAACTGGATATTAGAAGCTGTCATGACCAGGTATGGGGTGTGATGTCATCTTACAGCAGATTTGATGTAATGTGATGTTTATTTAAAACACCTTTTCTAACAATGATGTGTTATTTTCGTGCTCAAGTGTTAGATTGTCTGTGGTTGTGGGTTCACATGACAGGGGTATTGTGGGCGGGGCTCCCTGCATGTGCTCTGGTCCAGTGAGCCAATGGGGTGTCAGTGTAATGTTTCCCTCTGTTTATTTTTAATGGCTTTGATGTGTTTCTGCTGCTTTCATAACTCTTAAAAATCAGTTTTTTCTCATAGTTTAAATTGCAGCGTCTGTAAGAAATCAATCAATCAGGGATTTGTTAAGCGCGACTACTCACCCGTAAGGGTCTCAAGGCGCTGGGGGTTAGGGGGTGCAGGTTCCAGTCCATCAAGGAGGGGGTCTGTTGAAGAGCCAGGTTTTGAGGTTTCTTGTGAAGATGGGGAGCGATGTTATCTGTCTGAGGTGGAGCGGAAGGGCGTTCCAGGCTCTGGCCACGAGGGAGAAGGAGCGGCCTCCCGATCTGGTCTTTCTGGTGCGGCGTAGGAGAGCTGCGCTGATCGTAGGGGCCTTTGGGTGCGTGGAATTTGAGTCGGCTGTTCAGGTATGCTGGTCCGGTGTCGTGGAGGGCCTTGTGAGCGTGGATTAGCATTTTGAAGGTGACTCTAGCTTTGATGGGGAGCTAGTGGAGTGTGCGCAGGTGCTGGGAGATGTGGCATTGTCTTGGCAAGTTGTGTACTGTTTTGGATGTTCTGTAGCTTGCGGGTGAGGTTTTTGTTAACTCCGACATAGAGTGCGTTGCCGTAGTCGAGCCTGCTGGTGACCAGGGCCTGAATAACGGTCTTTCTGTGTTCAAGGGGGATCCATTTGAAGGTTTTACGTAGGAGGGTGTGAAAGCAGGAGGACGAGACAGAGTTGATCTGGCGGTCCATTTTGAGCTCTGACTCCAGGATGATTCCCAGGTCGCGTGCGTGGTCCATGGGGGTGGGTGGGCTTCTGAGGGCGGGGGGCCACCAGGTGTCCTTCCAAGCATCGGAGTTTGGGCCCATGATGAGTACTTTCGTTTTGTTGGTGTTTAGTTGTAGGCAGCTGTTTTCCATTCATTTAACGACGGCTTCCATGCCTTCTCAAAAGTTGTCTGGCTGTGTTGGTTTCGTTGGATAGGGAGAGGATGAGATGGGTGTCGTCTGCGCATGACACAATGTTGAGTCCGTAGGTTCTGACGATGGGGGCGAGTGGAGCCATGTAGACGTTGAAGAGCATAGGGCTGAGGGAGGACCCCTGGGGGACTCGGTAGGTGTAGGGTCCAAGAGGAAAGGGGGGAGTCTGACCTGCTGCGTTCTGCCGGAGAGGAAGGAGTGGATCCAGTCGAGTGCCTTGTCTTAGATCCCTGTGTCATGGAGTTTGCGTATTAGGGTGCGGTGAGAGACTGTGTCGAATGCCGCTGAGAGGTCGAGGAGGATGAGGGCTGCTGTTTCTCCGTACAGGTGCTTTCTGTTGCAGCGAGGAGGGCCGTTTCCATACTGTGTTTTTTTCTGAAGCCGGACTGGGAGGAGTCGAGGATGTTGTGCTCTTCGATGAATGTGGCGGGTTGGCTGTTGATGGCTTTCTTGATGACTTTCACTGGGACCAGGAGCAGGGAGCTGGGTGTGTAGTTTTTGAGGTCGGTGGAGACCGCTGAGGGTTCCTTCAGGAGAGGGTTGACCTCAGCGTGTTTCCAGTCATCAGGGAACGAGGCAGTTGCAAGGGAGTGGTTGATGGTGTGGCACAGCATGGGTGCGATGGTGTCGGCGGCTCTGAAAATGTGGTGGGAGCAGGGGCCGTGGGTGCCCAGAGTGGATTGACTTCATCGTCTTCAGTGTGTCTTCGGTGGTGAGGAGCTGTCCAGTTGTCGGCCGCTGGCTTCAGGGTGTTGCGGGTGGTTGGTGAGGGATCTGTGTGTTGGTCATCTTTGTCAAAGTAGTCATAGATGCTCTTGATTCTGTGGTGGAAAAAAGGTGCTGAGTTTGTCTCAGAGGTCTTGTGAGGGAGGGATGTCGGTGGACTCGCTGATGGGTTGGGCGAACTCCTTGATGATGTTGAAGAGTACTTTGCTGTTGTGTGCATGAGTGGAGATTCTGTCTTCAAACGCTTTTTTCCTCGTTTTTCTGATGAGTTGGTGGCGGGCGTCTGTGGCGGCTCTGAAGTTGTTGTGGCCTTCTGTGGATTTGGTGTTCCTCCAGGCCTTTTTGAGGCGGCAGCAAGTGCTCCTGGACTCTCAAAGTTCAGTGGTGAACCATCTAGCCTTCTCGGCGTGGGTGTTGTTGTTTTTCTTAAGGGGGGCTATGGTGTTGGCGCTGTCAGAGATCCATCTGTGCAGGGTTCAATCTGCGGTGTAGGGCTCGTTGTATTCCACGATGGTTGTGAAGAACCGGATTAACCCACTCACTGGGTCTCGGCGACGGGGGAACCGCCCTAGTCTTCCATACCTTGCATACTTAATAAAAAGGAGACACAGGAGCCTTCGTCTGCAGGAGGAACCCAGATTTATTTCAATAGCCCAAGCTATGGAACAGAGTCCCAAGCGAGTCAAAGGACAGTGCAAAGGAGGCTGCTACTTCACTCGGTAGCTTACATGCCTTTTATATGTTTCTTAACACATTCATTTGGCTGTTAGTCCATTATTCACTCAGGGCAGTGTTTGTTGTTGATTAGCCGGATCCAGGTGGTGTTTGTAGTTAGTGACCTGGTCAAGGAAAAGTACATAGTAAAATGTTAATTTGGCTTTGATCGGGGTTTAATTTCCTCAGGTTTCTTTGCCCAGTTGCCTTGATCAAAGCCCCGGCTTTACGAGCCATTCTCTGATTGTCCGGATGAAAGTTCAGCAGTCAGATCATTGTCCAGATAACCTAATCAGGATGTCAAGGATGTGTTATCAGGCTGGGAGCAGGAGAGGAAAAATGAGTCATTAACTTGGGGTGAGGGCCATGTGGCTTTCTGATGAACTGCAGAGAACCGGGGGTTGGGAGGGTGACAGTTCCAGGGCAGAAATGCAGGCCTACAAAAATGGATTTTTGTCATGCTGATAGAATTTTCTTTGTACAAAAGAAAAACGACCAGGTGGGTCCTGGGAAAGTGTTTGCCACGAGATGGCAATGTTAAAAACCAATGGAGTCCTGGTAAGAATGATTGTTGATCGAAAAATGCTTTTATTCAGTTGGGGTGGAGTTGCTGAGTGATGAGGTTAGCTGGTCATTGGTGATCCTGGTCCAGTTTCTTCGTGGGAGCAGGTGCTGGTGTCTCTGGATGGTGGGTGTTCTGAAGGTGAAGTGGACGCACCGATGGTCAGTCCACAGGAGTTTGGTGGTGTGGCTGAAGGTGATGGAGTTTCCTGTTGTGAAGAGGGGGTCGAGGGTGTGTCCTGCTGAGAGGGTGGGTTCGGTCACGATCTGGCGGAATCCAATGTTGTGGAGGAAGTCCAGAAGGGATGTGGTGCTGGAGTCCAGTTGGTTGTCGAGGTTGAAGTTGAGGTCTCCCAGTAGGGTGTAGTTGGTGGACCTGATGGCATGCGGGGAGATGATGTCCGTGAGAGTTGGTGAAAAGTCCGCGGTGTCCAGGGGGTCAGTAGATGAGTGTTCCTCGGAGGGTGGAGGTAGGGCTGGCCAGTATCTCGAAGTGAAGGTGGCCCATTACGTCTGTGGGCTTGTCGGGGGTGTGCTCAAGCGGAGGGTGGATTTATGGACGATGGCGATTCCTCCTCCGAGCGGGTGGGACGGACCTGCCTGGTGTATCCTTGAGGAATGGCGATGGCGATGGCGATGGCGATGGCGATGTCCGGTCCCGAGGAGGTGTTGGTCCAGGTTTCTGTTTGTGTGTTTGTGGAGGGATTGGACGATGAGGAGGATGCATTGCAGGGTCTGCAGCACTGTATTTCAGTGTTTACTTTGCATGATTATATTGCATTTGCAGCACCAAACACACAAGAATGGGAGAAAGAGAAGGAGGTGGAGCTGAGGGTGAGTTGTGGGGACCATGCGCGTGTCAGGGTGGACTGTAGTGGAAAGGTAGAATCATTCTTGAAACCCTTCAAACCTCTCCCTTATTGAGGTCTGTGAGTTGGACAGAAAGAGCTCGAGAAGCTGACAAAGAGGTGAGTAGAGCCCTTGGCATGAACTGTCACCTGCAGGTTACACAGTCCAGTCCTATTGAGAGAGGTCAGAGGTCCAGTGCCTGCTGGGGTGGTCGGTGGATAACATCAGGTTACACAGTCCAGTCTCACTGAGAGAGGTCAGGAAGTCCAGTGCCTGCTGGGGTGGTCGGTGGATAACATCAGGTTACACAGTCCAGTCTCACTGAGAGAGGTCAGGAAGCCCAGTGCCTGCTGGGGTGGTCGGTGGATAACATCAGGTTACACAGTCCAGTCTCACTGAGAGAGGTCAGGAAGCCCAGTGCCTGCTGGGGTGGTCGGTGGATAACATCAGGTTACACAGTCCAGTCCCACTGAGAGAGGTCAGGAAGTCCAGTACCTGCTGGGATGGTCTGTGGATAACATCAGGTTACACAGTCCAGTCCCACTGAGAGAGGTCAGGAAGTCCAGTGCCTGCTGGGGTGGTCGGTGGATAACATCAGGTTACACAGTCCAGTCTCACTGAGAGAGGTCAGGAAGTCCAGTGCCTGCTGGGGTGGTCGGTGGATAACATCAGGTTACACAGTCCAGTCTCACTGAGAGAGGTCAGGAAGCCCAGTGCCTGCTGGGGTGGTCGGTGGATAACATCAGGTTACACAGTCCAGTCCCACTGAGAGAGGTCAGGAAGTCCAGTACCTGCTGGGATGGTCTGTGGATAACATCAGGTTACACAGTCCAGTCCCACTGAGAGAGGTCAGGAAGTCCAGTGCCTGCTGGGGTGGTCGGTGGATAACATCAGGTTACACAGTCCAGTCTCACTGAGAGAGGTCAGGAAGTCCAGTGCCTGCTGGGGTGGTCGGTGGATAACATCAGGTTACACAGTCCAGTCTCACTGAGAGAGGTCAGGAAGCCCAGTGCCTGCTGGGGTGGTCGGTGGATAACATCAGGTTACACAGTCCAGTCCCACTGAGAGAGGTCAGGAAGTCCAGTACCTGCTGGGATGGTCTGTGGATAACATCAGGTTACACAGTCCAGTCTCACTGAGAGAGGTCAGGAAGTCCAGTGCCTGCTGGGGTGGTCGGTGGATAACATCAGGTTACACAGTCCAGTCCTACAGAGAGAGGTCAGGAAGTCCAGTGCCTGCTGGGATGGTCTGTGGATAACATCAGGTTACACAGTCCAGTCCCACTGAGAGAGGTCAGGAAGTCCAGTGCCTGCTGGGGTGGTCGGTGGATAACATCAGGTTACACAGTCCAGTCTCACTGAGAGAGGTCAGGAAGTCCAGTACCTGCTGGGATGGTCTGTGGATAACATCAGGTTACACAGTCCAGTCTCACTGAGAGAGGTCAGGAAGTCCAGTGCCTGCTGGGGTGGTCGGTGGATAACATCAGGTCACACAGTCCAGTCCCACTGAGAGAGGTCAGGAAGTCCAGTGCCTGCTGGGATGGTCTGTGGATAACATCAGGTTACACAGTCCAGTCCCACTGAGAGAGGTCAGGAAGTCCAGTGCCTGCTGGGGTGGTCGGTGGATAACATCAGGTCACACAGTCCAGTCTCACTGAGAGAGGTCAGGAAGTCCAGTACCTGCTGGGATGGTCTGTGGATAACATCAGTTTACACAGTCCAGTCCCACTGAGAGAGGTCAGGAAGTCCAGTGCCTGCTGGGGTGGTCGTGGATAACATCAGGTTACACAGTCCAGTCCCACTGAGAGAGGTCAGGAAGTCCAGTGCCTGCTGGGGTGGTCTGTGGATAACATCAGGCTGCAAAATCCAGTCCCACAGAGAGAGGTCAGAAGTCCAGTGCCTGCTGGGGTGGTCTGTGGATAACATCAGGCTGCAAAATCCAGTCCCACAGAGAGAGGTCAGAAGTCCAGTGCCTGCTGGGGTGGTCTGTGGATAACATGCAGGTCACTTGTTCTAAAGCCAGTAAGATAGCTTGGTTGGTATATGCACCTGCTGAACATGTGCATGGGGGAGTCTGGCTGAAATCTTATTACTGAATTTGTTTTACCGAACAAAAATATACAATATGAGGTACATGGACAGGTAACCCACAACCACATGACGTGCGGCTACCACCACTATTATCAGCACAGGGAGTGCGAGAAGCAAACCTTTAACATGGGAAGAGTTCCGGGCATCAGAGGGTGACAGAGCCATCAGGTGTCAATCACTGCTGGGGCATCAGCTCTTACAGTGGAGCGACCCCTGAATCATTGCGACAGAACAGCCAACATTCACAGCCCTTCTGTTTCATTATTCAAAACATCAGGGTGCGATGAAGTACTTAAAAAAACTATTCTTTTCTCAAATGCAGGACCTTAAGCCTGAGCAGGACAATGTGGCTGAAAGTGAAAGGCGCACTGTGAGGATTTGGGGGTTCTGTATGATATGGCGGGGGCCTTATCGTGCAGTACACTCATGAATACCGTCTTGGGTCCAGTCAGACTCCTTCTCTTGACCTCAAGCCCAGCCCTGGGTAGCTGCGGCTGCGAGCACTAATGCTTAGCAAAGGAACTCTGGGCCATATGTACGAACCTCAGCTTTTCAACTCCGAAATTGCAAGTTTAGCGACTCGCAACTTGTGAGTCACAAAATCTGATGTACAACAGTGCCTCAGACACTGCCTCATTAATATTCATGAGGCAGGTCACAATTTACGACCTATGGAGAATGGTTGACACTCATTGAGATGGTGGCCTGATGGGGTCAGCAGACTACCATGTCTGTGACTGCTTTTTAAATAAAGCATTTTACAAAAACAATGCAGGCTGTTGTCCTTAAAGGAAAACATTATGCCTTTCAAAAATGAAAAAGCTTTCTTTTCATTTTTAGGTCTCGCCTAGACTGCGCTTGCGCTGTCTCGTTGAGACTTTCTGTACTCAGGTATGGACTTGAAGCTCCACCCATTTTCCTCCCATCTTTTCAATTAGCTCCTGTTAGTGTCCTTTGTAAATGGTGCCTTTTTATTCATTAATAAGTGTATGTGTCCTTCCTTAGTACCTCCCTTTCTCCTGTTGTAACCTCTCATGAGGACAGCCCCTGATACATGTGCTGTTACTCTTCATATTTTAATTACAGTCTGTGAGCACTATTTTCTTTAATCACTCACTCCTGCCTGCACACTCTGCCCGAATATTTTTTTTTTGTTCCCAGCACGGCACACCTCAGCTGCAATATTGGTATCACCACCTTTCTTTTCTTATTTACCACTTGCCGAACTCAGTAGCACCGTTTTTCTCAAATTTCTTTACTTTTCTCACAATTGCAGCACGTCCACTTTAGCTGTAAACATCATAAGCTAAAGTGCGGGTGCCAGGATTGCTTCAAAAGTAAATACATAGAAAAAAATGCATCCCTGTGCCTTTTTTTCTATTTCTTTACTTTTGACTGAAGGAATTGCGGCACCCGCGATTTAGCTTAAGATGTTTAAAGCTAAACTGCGGGTGCCGCCATTATAACAAAAGTAAATACATTGAAAAAAAAAACAAGCAGCTGTCATTTGCTTTCTCTTTTTTTACTTTTGCAGCAATGGCGGCACCCGTGCTTTTACTTTAAACATTTTAAGCTAAAGCACGGTTGCCAGCACGGTTGCCGTGTTTGCTGCAAAAGTCAATAAATAGAAAAACAAGCATTGGCATAGCCAATAGGTCTCGCCTTTGAGACCTTATGAGTGCTTAGATATCCAGCACAATGTCCTTGGTGCAACAACATCAACGGTTGCATAACTAAACAATTATAAGGTCCCAAAGACGTCACCTATTGGCTATGCCAATGCTTGTTTTTACATGCAATGGCTTGTTCCTCTAGAAGAAGTTCCTTTTAACAAAAAACTTTTGTTTCATATTGCGCAAAAAAAAGATTTCAATCATGACAACCTTACCCATGAGTTTGTGTTAAAAACACAGTCATGACCTCCAGTCGCTGCTGGTGACGCTGCTGCTTTCAGCCACATGAAAAAGCTGTGACAAACATATCTTGCAAAACTTTAGAATACTCAAAACTGATGTGTTTAAGCTAAATTGAGAAATAGACCATAATTTTTAAATGAAAAAAAATCATAATTTTTAAATAAAAAAGGCATTTCACAGTTACAGTCACCAAACTGGAGAAGTTTCTACCAAATGAAGTCGGTAGGAGCAAGTGGGTAATCTCATTTTACGGTCAATAAGGAAAACCATATTTTGTTCAGTACAACTTCCTCTGACCCAACAAATGACAGAAAACACTGCTGTAACATTAGTAAAGGACCTATTAAATGCACGACCAGTTGGTTTTCCAAAAGTAGGCCATGTGTGCCTAATTGCTACGATATTATGACGCAAACAAGTACAACAAGAAAAAACATTAGGGAGCTCACCTCCATCATAGTGCCCCGAAATGAGCAATCCTCCTCTTTCCTACCATTGGAAAATCAGTACGGTGGTCCTGAAGACCCTTTAAGAAGCAGCCCCGAGCCTGCCCTCATTTCAGGGCTGCCTGTAGGGCTGGGCGAACGACCACCGCCATCCTGGCACCTCCTGCTAGCGCACAACTGTCCCCGAGCGGAGAGGCGCTGCAGGAGGAAGGGTGAGCCGGCTGCAGGGTGACCGCCCTGCTCTCTTCACACGCTGCACAACCGTACATGAGGAGTCACAGCCACGCAGGACACAAGAGGTCACCAGCCAAGCAGGACCAGCGGCAGGACACGAGGGGTCACCAGCCAAGCAGGACCAGCAGTAGGACACGAGGGGTCACCAGCCAAGCAGGACCAGCAGTAGGACACGAGGGGTCACCAGCCAAGCAGGACCAGCGCAGGACACGAGGGGTCACCAGCTAAGCAGGGCCAGCGGAAGGACACGAGGGGTCACCAGACAAGCAGGAACAGTGGCAGGAGATGAGGGGTCACCAGCCATACAGGACCAGCGGCAGGACAAGAGGGGTCAACAGCTAAGCAGGACCAGCAGCAGGACACGAGGGGTCACCAGCTAAGCAGGACCAGCGGCAGGACACGAGGGGTCACCAGCCACAGAGAACCAGTGTGAGGACACGAGGGGTCACCAGCCACAGAGAACCAGTGGCAGGGCACAAGGGGTCCCCAGCCAAGCAGGACCAGTGGCAGGACACGAGGGGTCCCCAGCTAAGCAGGACCAGCGGCAGGACACGAGGGGTCACCAGCCACAGAGAACCAGTGGCAGGACACGAGGGGTCACCAGGCAGGACACGAGGGGTCACCAGCCACAGAGAACCAGTGGCAGGACACGAGGGGTCACCAGCCACAGAGAACCAGTGGCAGGACACGAGGGGTCCCCAGCCAAGCAGGACTAGCGGCAGGACACGAGGGGTCACCAGCCAAGCAGGACCAGCGACAGGACACGAGGGGTCACCAGTCACAGAGAACCAGAGGCAGGACACGAGGGGTCACCAGTCACAGAGAACCAGCGGCAGGACACGAGGGGTCACCAGCCACAGAGAACCAGTGGCAGGACACAAGGGGTCACCAGTCACAGAGAACCAGAGGCAGGACACGAGGGGTCACCAGTCAGAGAGAACCAGCGGAGGACACGAGGCGTCACCAGCCAAGCAGGACCAGCGGCAGGACACGAGGTGTCACCAGCCAAGCAGGACCAGCATCCAGACACTAGGGGTCACCAGCCACAGAGAACCAGCAGCAGGACACGAGGGGTCACCAGCCAAGCAGGACCAGCAACAGGACACGAGGGGTCACCAGCCAAGCAGGACCAGCGGCAGGACACGAGGGGTCACCAGTCACAGAGAACCAGCGGCAGGACACGAGGGGTCACCAGCCAAGCAGGACCAGTGACAGGACACGAGGGGTCGCCAGCCAAGCAGGACCAACGGCAGGACACGAGGGGTCACCAGCCACAAAGAACCAGCGGCAGGACACGAGGGGTCACCAGCCAAGCAGGACCAGAAGCAGGACACGAGGGGTCACCAGCCAAGCAGGACCAGCGGCAGGACACGAGGGGTCACCAGTCACAGAGAACCAGCGGCAGGACACAAGGGGTCACCAGCCAAGCAGGACCAGCGACAGGACACGAGGGGTCACCAGCCACAGAGAACCAGCGGCAGGACACGCGGGGTCACCAGCCACAGAGAACCAGCGGCAGGACACGAGGGGTCACCAGCCACAGAGAACAAGCAGCAGGACACGAGGGGTCACCAGCCAAGCAGGACCAGAAGCAGGACACGAGGGATCACCAGTCACAGAGAACCAGAGGCAGGACACGAGGGGTCACCAGCCACAGAGAACCAGCAGCAGGACACGAGGGGTCACCAGCTACAGAGAACCAGCGGCAGGACACGAGGGGTCACCAGCCAAGCAGGACCAGAAGCAGGGCACGTGAGGGGTAGTCAGTCACAGAGAACCAGCGGCAGGACACGTTGGGTCACCAGCCACAGAGAACCAGCAGCAGGACACGAGGGGTCACCATCCAAGCAGGACCAGCGGCAGGACACGAGGGGTCACCAGTCACAGAGAACCAGCAGCAGGACACGAGGGGTCACCAGCCAAGCAGGACCAGCGGCAGGACACGAGGGGTCACCAGACAAGCAGGACCAGCGGCAGGACATGAGGGGTCACCAGCCATGCAGGACCAGCGGCAGGACACGAGGGGTCACCAGACAAGCAGGACCAGCGGTAGGACATGAGGGGTCACCAGCCATGCAGGACCAGCGGCAGGACACGAGGGGTCACCAGACAAGCAGGACCAGCGGCAGGACACGAGGGGTCACCAGACAAGCAGGACCAGCGGCAGGACACGAGGGGTCACCAGCCATGCAGGACCAGCGGCAGGACAAGAGGGGTCACCAGCTAAGCAGGACCAGCGGCAGGACACGAGGGGTCACCAGCTAAGCAGGACCAGCGGCAGGACACGAGGGGTCACCAGCCACAGAGAACCAGTGGCAGGACACGAGGGGTCACCAGCCACAGAGAACCAGTGGCAGGACACGAGGGGTCACCAGCCACAGAGAACCAGCGGCAGGACACGAGGGGTCCCCAGCCAAGCAGGACCAGCAGCATGACACGAGGGGTCACCAGCCAAGCAGGACCAGCGAAAGGACACGAGGGGTCACCAGTCACAGAGAACCAGAGGCAGGACACGAGGGGTCACCAGTCACAGAGAACCAGCGGCAGGACACGAGGGGTCCCCAGCCACAGAGAACCAGTGGCAGGACACAAGGGGTCACCAGTCACAGAGAACCAGAGGCAGGACACGATGGGTCACCAGTCAGAGAGAACCAGCGGAGGACACGAGGGGTCACCAGCCAAGCAGGACCAGCGGCAGGACACGAGGGGTCACCAGCCAAGCAGAACCAGCGTCAGGACACGAGGGGTCACCAGCCACAGAGAACCAGCAGCAGGACACGAGGGGTCACCAGCCAAGCAGGACCAGCGACAGGACACGAGGGGTCACCAGCCAAGCATGACCAGCGGCAGGACACAAGGGGTCACCAGTCACAGAGAACCAGCGGCAGGACACGAGGGGTCACCAGCCAAGCAATACCAGCGACAGGACACGAGGGGTCACCAGCCACAGAGAACCAGCGGCAGGACACGAGGGGTCACCAGCCACAGAGAACCAGCAGCAGGACACGAGGGGTCACCAGCCAAGCAGGACCAGAAGCAGGACACGAGGGGTCACCAGCCACAGAGAACCAGCGGCAGGACATGAGGGGTCACCAGCCACAGAGAACAAGCAGCAGGACACGAGGGGTCACCAGCCAAGCAGGACCAGAAGCAGGACACGAGGGGTCACCAGTCACAGAGAACCAAAGGCAGGACACGAGGGGTAGCCAGTCACAGAGAACCAGTGGCAGGACACGAGGGGTCACCAGCCACAGAGAACCAGCAGCAGGACACGAGGGGTCACCAGCCATGCAGGACCAGTGGCAGGACACAAGGGGTCACCAGCCAAGCAGGACCAGCGGCAGGACACGAGGGGTCAGCAGCCAAGCAGGACCAGCGTCAGGACACGAGGGGTCACCAGCCACAGAGAACCAGCAGCAGGACACGAGGGGTCACCAGCCAAGCAGGACCAGCGACAGGACACGAGGGGTCACCAGCCAAGCAGGACCAGCGACAGGACACGATGGGGTCACCAGCAAAGCAGGACCAGCGGCAGGACACGAGGGGTCACCAGTCACAGAGAACCACCTTCAGGACACGAGGGGTCACCAGCCAAGCAGGACCAGCAGCAGCACACGAGGGGTCACCAGCCAAGCAGGACCAGCGACAGGACACGATGGGGTCACCAGCAAAGCAGGACCAGCGGCAGGACACGAGGGGTCACCAGTCACAGAGAACCACCTTCAGGACACGAGGGGTCACCAGCCAAGCAGGACCAGCAGCAGCACACGAGGGGTCACCAGCCACAGAGAACCAGTGGCAGGACACGACGGGTCACCAGTCACAGAGAACCAGAGGCAGGACTCGAGGGGTCACCAGTCACAGAGAATCAGCGGCAGGACAGGAGGGGTCACCAGCCACAGAGAACGAGCGTCAGGACACGAGGGGTCACCAGTCACAGAGAACCAGCGGCAGGACACGAGGGGTCACCAGCCAAGCAGGACCAGCGGCAGGACATGAGGGGTCACCAGCCACAGAGAACCAGCGGCAGGACACGAGGGGTCACCAGCCACAGAGAACCAGCAGCAGGACACGAGGGGTCACCAGCCAAGCAGGACCAGAAGCAGGACACAAGGGGTCACCAGCCACAGAGAACCAGCGGCAGGACACGAGGGGTCACCAGCCACAGAGAACAAGCAGCAGGACACGAGGGGTCACCAGCCAAGCAGGACCAGAAGCAGGACACGAGGGGAAACCAGCCACAGAGAACCAGCGGCAGGACACGAGGGGTCACCAGCCAAGCAGGACCAGCGGCAGGACACGAGGGGTCACCAGCCACAGAGAACGAGCGTCAGGACATGAGGGGTCACCAGTCACAGAGAACCAGCAGCAGGACACGAGGGGTCACCAGCCACAAGAACCAGCGGCAGGACACGAGGGGTCACCAGCCACAGAGAACCACTGGCAGGACACGAGGGGTCACCAGCCAAGCAGGACCAACGGCAGGACACGAGGGGTCACCAGCCACAGAGAACCAGTGGCAGGACACGAGGGGTCACCAGCCACAGAGAACCAGCGGCAGGACACTAGGGATCACCAGTCACAGAGAACTAGCAGCAGGACACGAGGGGTCACCAGCCACAGAGAACCAGCAGCAGGACACGAGGGGTCACCAGCCAAGCAGGACCAGAAGCAGGACACGAGGGGTCACCAGGCACAGAGAACCAGCGGCAGGACACGAGGGGTCACCAGCCAAGCAGGACCAGAGGCAGGACATGAGGGGTCACCAGTCACAGAGAACCAGAGGCAGGACACGAGGGGTCACCAGTCACAGAGAACCAGAGGCAGGACACGAGGAGTAGCCAGTCACAGAGAACCAGCGGCAGGACACGAGGGGTCACCAGTCACAGAGAACCAGCAACAGGACACGAGGGGTCACCAGCCAAGCAGGACCAGCGGCAGGACACGAGGGGTCACCAGTCACACAGAACCAGCGGCAGGACACGAGGGGTCACCAGCCAAGCAGGACCAGCGGCAGGACACGAGGGGTCACCAGCCAAGCACGACCAGCGTCAGGACACGAGGGGTCACCAGCCACAGAGAACCAGCAGCAGGACACAAGGGGTCACCAGCCAAGCAGAACCTGCGACAGGACACGAGGGGTCACCAGCCAAGCAGGACCAGCAGCAGCACACGAGGGGTCACCAGCCACAGAGAACCAGTAGCAGGATACGAGGGGTCACCAGTCACAGAGAACCAGAGGCAGGACACGAGGGGTCACCAGCCAAGCAGGACCAGCGGCAGGACACGAGGGGTCACCAGCCACAGAGAACCAGCGGCAGGACACGAGGTGTCACCATCGACAGAGAACCAGCAGCAGGACATGAGGGGTCACCAGCCAAGCAGGACCAACGGCAGAACACGAGGGGTCACCAGCCAAGCAGGTCCAGCGGCAGGACACCTGGGGTCACCAGCCACAGAGAACGAGCGGCAGGACACGAGGGGTCACCAGCCACAGAGAACCAGCGGCAGGACACGAGGGGTGACCAGCCACGGAGAACCAGCGGCAGTTCTGACTACAGCGACATCCGCTCCGTGTGGTGTACGTCAAGCAAAGAAAATAAAGTCACTGATCTGGAGACTATGGCTTGTTGTTCGAACCCAGAAGAAGCAGTGTTCATCATAACCGTTTAGGAAGAAAGATATTGTGGTCCTCTTCCACTTAACACTTCTCCCAACCACCAAGACAGCCACCAAGCCCTAGTATCAAAAGTGCAGCAGGAAGGTGAAAAAGTGCCCAGCTCACTCTGTAATATAGCCTTTGAGCCTGCTGAGCTGCAGAAAGCTATCTGAAACTACCCACGTGTGAAAGCGCGTGCGCGCTCGTGCCATGTGCAAGTGGGTGGGGGCTGCGGCCAAGAGCAGGCAGCGCTTCCCTTGCGGGAGCCTGCGACCATATGGCGCCACGCGCTCCCGCAAGGAAATCGCCAAAACGTGCACGCGTTGCATTGAAAGCAATGCAACGGGTGCACGTTTTTGCCTGGAACAGATCAGGAGTTACCATTGCCACAAGTTTGAAAGCTCTCCAGCAAGTTATTACAGCCCTTAAGTCAAGTTAAGGGAATTAGCCATAGAACCTGGACCAATTCTGATGCCGTTACCACCCTTGTGAGCGCTAGTAGCACCTCATGAGTATAGCATCTCCTCTGGGGGTAATGGGGCTTGAAACCGCCAGAGTGTATGGTGCTAGGAACAGTCATGGTGCGGACGGGTGCTGACGGCCTTGCCATTGGTGCACCAGTGTGGTGGAAGGGCTGGCAGCGGCTCTAAACAGCCCGCCATGCAAGGGGGGCATGTCCGAGGTCCGATGCTTTCCAGCGTGTAATGGCCTGAAAAAGGTGGAAGAAATAAAACGCTACCCGGGGTCCAGTAACCCCTCAAACTTCCCTGTGGGAGGAAAGATACTGGTAAATAAAAACAAATTAAAATAAATGTGAGAAGGCAAGCTGGTGAAAACAACGTAGAAAGGTACAAACATTCTACAATATGGCACCCACTTTAGCAGGAGCCGGGCACCTCCTAAAATGGCACAGATATGCCTAAAAGGAAATTAAAAATGTGGGCTGAAAAAGACCATTGTAACAAAGCTTTGGACAGTTACCTGGCCACCAGAACATTTTTGCAGCAAAATCCAAACTTTACTGGACAACACCATCAACATCAATTTAGCGGTCCTGATTACACAGAAAGCAGCCAAAAGATGCTCCAAGAATGCTCTGGTTGTGGTGCGCGACAGGGCAGTGTTTATGCGTGCTCCCCCGTCCATGGGTGGAATAGGGCAAACAACTTTTCCCCAAGCCAAGAGCCAAGACCTGCAGGCACAGTACAAGCTTTTCAGGTCCAAGGGTAGCTGGGCAGACATTTGGTCCTCTCTCCAATTCTAGTGTGATATAAGGGTCAGAGTGCCACAGGTGCCATATTTATCCCAGGAAAGTGCCCTGAGGGTACCACACGGTCACTAGCCAATGGGCTACTGGGTCCCTTCCTATCTAGAGATGAAGCTGCTGTGATGTGTGCCCTCTGTCACATTCTTCCCCCTTTCCAGATGGCACAACCCTTCCTCAGCCGTTAAGAGGTTGGTAGCCTGCCTTAGAGGTGTGGCTGCCAGAGAACGACACGCTCATGGTAGAACCAGTTTGTGGGCGAGTTTTTCTCCGCTTCACCCTGTCTCCACTTTGTCTGCAGTAGCAAAAGGCATCCTCTTATGTTATGTTAAGCAAGGATTTATAGAGTGCACAGCTACTCAACAGAGTGTCCCGGCGCTAGGGGGGAGAGAGGCAGAGGGGAGAGAGAGGCAGGCAGAAGAGAGAGGGGGCAGAGGCGCTAAGACCTCACTAAAATCTTTCATCCATGCTCTTTCCAAATGTTTACAGTCCTTTCTATCCTGTTTCAAGGTAGGGTTGAAGGAGCCCATGGCCTTGCTTAACCCAATTGTCGATGGATTCTGCATCCCTCTCTGTTACCACACAGCAACATTGGATGCCTGGCCAGTTCATCTTTAAAGGATTCTGTCGTAATTCTATGTAAAGGCCTGTGTGTGAAAGGTGCCGGCCTCATCTGGGTCTGCCGGGATTTAAATAGTTTCGGTAGCTTAAAACCAATTAAAAAATGGTCGAACCAAGGTAGAGGCAAGAGTGCATCAGTTTGAATAGAAATATTAACAAAGATTTGATCGAGGGTATGGCCCTTGTTGTGCGTATGGGCACGGACATACGGGAAAAGATTAAGGGCTTCCATAGATTCCAATAAAGAGATTGTGTCGGCCATCTCCTGATTGTCCATGTGGATGTTAAAGTCCTGCTCTGGGGTGTTGCTGTTACTTCCCTCACAAGGCGGCTTCACCGAAGAAGCTTGCCTTTTGGGCCTCCACTCGGAGTGGCTATCCCTGGAAAGGAGGTAAAACGTCACTCTGCTGCAACTGCCTTTGTTCCTGTGCTGGGGAGCCGTTCACATGTCTCCTCAGGCAGACAGAAAGCAGTGTGTGCCAGGGCCTTTATGAGGCCGGTGGGCTATCTGGAGTACAGAGTGGCATCTTTTTAATAGTTGTTTATATTTTAATACTGGTAATAAATGTGATCTTAGCATCACGTCGTGTTTAATGCCATGATTGATTTGATACTGTACAAGACCCAGTTAGGTAGTCCCATTCAGGAGTTAACCAAGTTGGGGTGGAAACTGCTAACCCTGTGTTAGCTGTTGGTGCTACTAACTTTATCTACAGCAAAATGACAAATTGGAAGGATTGCTGTTTAAAACATATTAAAATTATGTCTTACGTAAACAAAATACAGCTCCCTGCCAAATGGACCATCTCAACAACTTGGGGTTCTCTCAACTGCATCAGCCATCTGAGAGGCCTTTGGTAAGTTTGAAGTGTGAAGTGAGTCCCAGACAAGTAGGGCCTTGGCCTCTTCAGGGACTAAATCACAGCAAAGGCCTCCCGCTCAATGGCACTTCAGTGCTGCAGCCTGCGATCTGGTGAGGAGTTGGCTGCTGATGAAGGAAACTGGTTGATCTTGACCCTGGTCATTTAGCGCAAAATCTCATTGCTGGTATTTTAGGTCTTGCCTTGCGTTGCAGCGCACATGCGCTGACCCATTGCGAGACATATTGTTAGAGACGAGATTTCAGAAAAGGGCTCGGAGCCCCGCCCCTCATTTTCATTGGATGGTGTCTTCATTTATAGTAAACATAGGCCTCTGATTGGAACTGAGGCTTTTTAGTTTCCGCCCTTTCCCCTATTCGTCTGGCCAATCCGGACCTGATCATCTGCCTTTCGGCTGTAGTGAAGGACTTTCTTATCTTCAGGAGGCGTATACTGCCAGTTTATGTTTCGGACAGCTTGTTTTTCTTGTTCATGAGTGCCAGTTGTAGCGAACAAGTGTCAGTTCCGAGGAGGTCGGACTGCTGCCAAGCCGAGAGTTCTGTGTATGACTACAGAGTTGTGAGGGTGCAAACGCTGCTGTAGTTGATACTAGTAAGATACATACAGCTTTGTGATGCCAAGAAAGCCTTTCGTGATGTCAAACGCTGGCTGTTGGGGGCTTTACTGTGCTCGGCCGCCACGGCCGGAGGACGCGTGCCGCTTCGGTCATGGCTCAGACCCGGTGTGCGCAGCGGTGGCCGGTGTAACTAAGACGCTAGACGGAGCCGCAGACTTCCATTACCCCTCAGGGCCCTGGGCCCCCCGAACCACTGCTCCAAAATGGCGAGCAGCCCGAACATAGTGCCGCTGATGTGCATGTTGGCACTGACCTTCATCTTCTTCACCGTGGAGGTGAGCCACCTGACCGCCTCTCTGGCCATGCTCTTGGACTCGTTCCACATGCTGTCCAATGTCATTGCGCTGGTGGTGGCCCTTATCACTGTGTGCTTCACTGGCCACAGACAAGAACACGTTCGGCTGGATCCGCGCAGTGGTGATGGGCGCGCTGGTCAATGCTGTCTGTCTTCTTGACTGCTCTCTGCTTCACCATCATGCTGGAGGCCATTGATCGCTTCAGTGAAGCACACAAGATCGAGCAGTCGCTGGTGGTGATATGGATGGGCGCAGGCGGACTGCTTGTCAACCTGGTAGGGCTGTGTATGTTCCATGGGGGAGCTGGCCACAGCAACTCGCACAGTGGTGGAGGAGGCCACGGGCACCCCCACACACTCAAGAAGAGTCCACAGATGTGGGAGAGGAGTGACAGTGATGGGGAGGCTATTGACTGGGAGGAAACCAACACCCTGGTGGGGAATAGTGGCTCCAACGAAGTTGGCAGCACCCAGAATTGTGCCGGAACTTACGGTTTGTATGTGACAGGAGAGGGGCATCTGTAGTTTGTAGGGTGGTATGGAATTGGCATCAGGCACAACAGTTTGGAAATGGGGCCACATGATGAGGTCAGGGGTCTATGGTTTGAACCCTGAGGATGAGGACACAGCTTCTGACCAGTCCTGTAGGGATGCTCTTGCACCTATGGTGCACGACGGAGAGGGGAGGGGGCATGATTGATAAATAAGGCAAATAGAACTAAGCCGAGTCTTTTACTTATTATCATCTGTGTTGTAGTCGTAAGACATGATAAATCTTGTTCCTGTATGCGAGCACAAAGCAGTGGGGTTGGAAGTAAATACATGATATTGTAGATGACTGGGCAATGGGAATGCTTAGACTTTTAAGGGAATAGCGATTGAGCCAGGTGGGCATTGCCAAAAGTCACCATCGTCACGCTGTTGACAGGCTAATGATTCTAACTCTGTCAATGTGCGGATAACACCTGTATCTGCGGTGATAGTAATCTCACCCCTATCAAAACAAATAATAACACGCCTATATCTGTAGGAATACTGATCTCACGCCTATATATGCAGTGATACTAATATCACACCTGTAACTGCAGTCATAGTAACTATACATAGGTATATGTAATATCCACTCACAGTCCTTATTCCAAAATGAGTGGGTATTAACATTTTTAATGAATTAGATTAATATGATTTAAAAAATCACATTAATAAAAGCCAGTACCATTCACAATACAAAACTCACCGTATAAATGCAATACAATAGATTTCGCAATTACAGCAAATTGAGCTATTGCCATTTTGCATGACACCATTTGATTAATGCTTCACGAAGGAAAAAAAAAACAATGACATTTACAATGCCAATAGCTCAAAATAATGTCATTGTGAGACCTATTGCATTGTAAATGCTTGTCCCCGTTGGATTGGGTTTGGACACTGGAACCACTAGGCTCACCCATAGAATACTAGAGGGATCAATCACCCCCAATTCTGGCATCTTAGCAACTTCAGCTTTAATACTAGCCTTGACCTAATCTGACAGTCTGTAAATCTTACTTTTGAAAGGTACACTGTCACCTGTGTCCACATCATGGGTACAGCATGTTGTCAGACCTGGAGACCGTCCAGCAAACTGCAAGCAAGTTGAAACAGTCTTTCTGCTGCTGCTTGTCGGGATGGAAGAGAGAACTACTCCCTCCACTGAACCATCATTGTTACTGGTTGACATCAGGTTTGGGAGAGGTTCACTTTCTTCGTCTTCTCCACCAGCTGTCCCATAAACATTGTGATATCTGCTCTGTCATGATGTAGCATGAGCCTATTCACATTTGTTACCCTATGGGGTTCCTTGGGGTCACTAAGTCCACCAGGTATGTGACTTCCCTCTTCTTCTCCAAGATGGGGGTAAGGCAATCCATCTGTCTTGAACGGCTCTGGGTGCCACAGCCTGTAACACCCACACCAATTGTCCAGGTTTGTACTCACCATAGCAGACCTTTTGTCATACCAGTGCTTAACAAGCTCCTGGCTGACTTCTAAGTTTCTGTTTGACTTCTTCATGTATTCTGCCACCCTGGACTGGAGGCCTAATGCATAATCTAAGATGTTCTGTTTGGGCTCCTTGAGAGGCCTCTCCCAACCTTCTCTGATGAAACGTAAAGGACCGCTGACAGGGGACAAAGAGTAGCTAAAAAAAAAACTACTTCCTTCTAAGGAACCTCCCTGTAGGCAAACAGTCGGCATAGGAGAAGAACATTCCATCTTCTCCTGAGTCTTTCGGTAAACCCATAATCGCGCCTTTCATGTCTTGTTAAATCTTTCAACAAGGCCATTTCCTTGTGGATGGTAAGGTGTGGTGAACTTCTAAGTCAACCCACACTCATCCCACATTGTTTTCAGATAGACATACAGAAAGTTTGTGCCTCTATCTTCAATGACGTATTTAGGACAACCCACTCTGGTAAAAGTAGGGATTTAGCTACTGCAAGGGCTGTAACTGTCCTTAGGAGAATTGTTTCAGGATATCTAGTTGCATGGTCCACAACCACCAGAATAAACCTATGCCCAGAGACAGTAAGTGGGCTTAGGATACCAACAATGTCAATCCCCACCCTCTAAAAGGGAGTCCCCAGTACAGGAAGTGGTATCAGCTGAGGCTATGGTTTGCCACTGGCTTGGCAGGTGGCACAGGAATGATAATATTAATTCACCGTCTCAAACATTTGAGGCCAATAAAAATGGTTGACCAACCGGTCCTATGTTTTGGTTTGTCTCAAAAGTCCAGCTAAGGGGATATCATGGGCTATGTTTAGGAGGAACTCTGTACTGCTCGGGGACCATCATTCTCCTGGTTGACCCTGTTTTGGGATGCTTTGCCTCACTATACAGGGTTCCCTCCTCCCAGTATACCTTATGGGCACCACTGACATCTCCCTCCCCATGTTTGACAACCAACTGTCTCAGCCCTTCAAGAGTGAGACAAGTCTTCTGCACTTGGCTCAAGTACTCTCTGGAGGGACCACCTGCTCTTTGGAGTTCTGCTAAGCCAGACAAGTCTCTCAAGGCAACAACCTCCTCTTCAAAGACCAGACCCTCCCCCTGAGAGTTAGGCTCCTAGTGAGTAGTAAACCCCATTTAGAACACCATTGGACCATTTCAAATATCTGTTTGTTTGTGACCTTTGGACTGACCAATGCGTCATCCATTTTTGAAAGATTTATGGATAATGTGTGAGCGGATCTTCTAAAGCAGATCGTTATAGTTGGATGACATTCTGGTCTATTCTGCTGCTCCAGAGCTGCATCATTCACACTTCACTCAAGTCCTTCAAAGATTACACAAAACAGTCTGTTCTGTAACCTGAAAGTGTGAATTCAACAAGCCTAAAGTGATATTATTGGTTATCGGATCAACAAGATGGAATTGCCCTGGACCCACAAAAAATAAAGGCTATTTTAGACTGGTCATCACCTTCAACCATCAAAGAAACACAATGTTTTCTAGGATTGACTAAAATCTATCTCCAGTTTGTTGATAACTTTGCTCACCGAACATGCTCTATTTCCCAAATTTTAAATAAGGAAATTCTTCAGGGGGGAATCAAATGGACCAAAGCCGCAAAAAAGAGCCTTTCAATCTTTAAAACAGGCCTTCACTTGAGCTCCTATTTTACGTCATCCTGATACCACAAAGAAGTTTATTGTAGAAACAGATGCTTCAGAGAGAGCAATTGGGGCTGTTCTCCTTCAAAGACAAGAAGATAATGGGCTGGAACATCCTGATTTTTATTTGTCACAAATCTTGTCAGATTCCAAGAGGAATTACTCTGTTTTTGAATGAGAACTGCTAGCCATGAAGTTAGCCTGTTGTGAGTGGAGACAGTTTATAATAGGTACTAAGGAGCCGTTCGAAATTAGAACAGACCATAGAAACCTACAACGTCTTCATTGCAATCATGGTCAGAACAGTCGTCAGGCCTGGTGGGCTTACCTATTCAGCGTATACGACTTTACCATTACCTATAAAACAGGGTCTCAGAATAATCTGACAACCCTATCCCGTTGTTATCCAGAAAGTCCAACTCTTCCACAACTAAACATTATTGCGCGGCAGCAAATCATTGGCATGGTTCAATAATTCCTTGATAAGGGTCAATCGGAATATATCTCCCTAACTAAGAAGAGTGGAAGAGGCTGAATGACCTGATTAACCAACATGATAAATACTATTACTATGGGAAGGGGCTATTCCTCCCTACACAAAAGGTAAAGCTAGAAACCTTACAGATGAGCCACGATTCTCCCATTGCTGCTCACCGTGGTTTAAAAAATAATCTAGAGTTAGCGCTTGACTCTTTTTGGTGGCCATCAGTAAGGCAAGTTATGGAGACCTATGTATCCTCCTGTCCTATCTGTGCTCTGGCAAAACCCCTCACACTAAGCCTGTAGGGTTGCTCCAACCTCTGTTTGATCCACCAGCAATGGCATACCATATCCACTAATTTAATTTCCTCTTTGCCCCCTTCTGCAGGTAACCACGTCATTATGGCAACAGTACACACAATTTCAGAGATGGCAGATTTGACTGTTTTAAGAAAACTACCTACTGCAAAAGAATTAGGAAATATCTTCATACAAGAGAATTTTCGCCTACATGGTCTTCCACGGGTCATATCTTACCAAGACCCCCAGTATATATCTAGGTTCAGGAAACACTTTTTCAAAACCATTAAAATTGAGGTAGCGGGGCGTGGCCGGGCAAGATGGCTGATCAGACATAGACCGTATCGGCTCGAGGTCCGCGTGGCATCTCGGAGCAAGTTTTGGCAGCTCCCGGAGGCTGAATCGTCGGAAACGGAGCCTACCTGCGGCGGAAGAAATACGGCATCGGTGAAGTCTGGTCTGCTGTCCCCGGAGTGCTGGCAACGGTTTCTTTCTGCGGCGATCTCTCCAGGAGGGCTATTTGGAGCAAGCTAAAATGGCGGCCGGACTTCGGCTGGAACGGGGATCGGCCCGGCTCGCATGAGCAGCGCAGCGCGGTCTCGCCCCAAGCGGACGCATCAGAGACTGGCAGACAGCGGCAGTAAGCCCCAAGGAGTGCTTTGAGGGGTGTCTGAGTGCAGAGGAATTTGCGGCGCTCACTACAATGCATGCCTGATCCTAAGATGGCAGCCGTACTTCTCCCAAATTGCGGTGAACGCTAGGGAATGACTCCCTGCCACTGCGGAGGAATGCTTGCTTCACCGGGGGGAGCGCGCCTGGAGGGATGAGTGGCAAGTACAGCGAGTTTGTGAGCGGCAATACCCGGGAGTGAGTGGATGGGCCCCTTGTGCACTTCTACCCCGAGGGAATTCTCAATCTCCACGATCACGGAGCCACCCAGTCAGTGATCCTGGGCGAAAGTGTCACCTCCGGCCGCCCCCCTGATTAGCAGCTACACACTCGGCAAGGGGGAGTGCAATCAACTCCTGGTTGCTTCCCCGGTCTACATTGCAAACCACACGCTGCCTCCTCCATACCCAAAGCACCTCTTTTTGGCGTGGCTCCCTCCTCTTGACGGGGCATTTTTGGTGACACCTCAACACTAACCATTAATGCCTGCGGTGGGCCATGGGCAGTGCTACTGCTGTACTGAGGGGAGACCCAGTAGCAGTGTAGTCTTATGACGCTCCTCCCTCTTTAACACGGTGGGGGCTAGACCTTGAGTCGCTATAATATACGGACGGAGCTGCAAAGATTTGTGAGGCCTCATCCTTATGCCGCCAAAGAAAGCGACAAGCAAGACGCCCAGCAAATTATCAGATGTTTTGCGACTTTTGACAAGCGCCTAACGCTACGATGTGACACGTAAGGGACAACAATGGCTATCACGAAAGCAGACCTGCTGACCATGTTTAAGGACTTTAAATCTGAATTGCGTACAGAACTTTGTCAGGACATCAAATCTTCCATAGACCAACTGCGGTCTGACCTGACTGACCGCCTGCCCGCTCTCCAACACGATGTGGACTCTGTGGGCACCAGAGTGTTGAACCTGGAGATGCAACACCAGGAACAAGGGCAGCACACTACCGAGATGCGCGAAGATGTCCGGGTTCTTAAGGAGCAGTTACATCAGACGCAACTAAAGGCTGAAGATTTGGAGAACCGAGCGCGGAAGAGAACATACTGGTCAGAGACCTGGAGGAAGGGATGGAAGGGCCAGACCTAGAGGCTTCTATGGAGGGTCTCTTTGAGGAGATTCTGAGCCCCCAGACTCTCAAGATAAAGCTTGACAGGGTTCATCGGGTGGGTCCAGCACAGAATGGTGACAAGAGGAGACCCCGAGACATTCTGGCAAAGTTCCACTCCTATAAAGTCAAGGAAGTGGTTCTACAGGAGCCCAGATTGAAGAAATCATCTCCTTTTAGGATCATTCCTGTACCATATATCAGGATGTCACACCGTCTGCATTAGCAAGAAGACAACTGCTCAGGCTGGTTACCACCAAGCTGCAAGCTGACAACCAGATATTAGTGGACTTACCCGTTTGGGCTCAGTTTTGAATTCCAGAACAAGCGACGCCACATTACTGAGCTAAAGGAGGGGTTAGAGCTACTAGGCCTCCCCTCCGAGGAAGATGGCCCCACTCAAGGCAAAACTGGGGACCCCCCCCACAGCTCACAATCAATCTACACCTGGGCGACAAGTTCGCGTAGAGGACGTCGATGATGGATGCTGACTACACCGAGGCAGAAGTGAGACCTTTCGAAAGCACCAGCAGTGGGTTGCGCAGACCTACGAACATTCGCTAAAGCAGTTGCTGTCTCAGTCGATTCCTATGGCTGCAGTGGTGATGCCGCGGCCTTCCCGTCATCACGAGTCTCCACCCTTGCATTTTTCCTCGGCCCCTCTACTGGAGATGTGGCTCCATGCGTAAGAACAATGCTGTCTCCTTTTTTCAAAATGCAGGTTAGGAGCCCGATATGCTGTTTACATTTAGTTTTGCCCTGTTATGCAATTCACGGCTAATTGTTTTACTCCTTATTGCAAGGGACTTGCTACATTTGATCCCTAGATAAGGTCCTAGGGGTCGGCCGGACTTTCAGTAATACGAAGATGATTCGCAATTGAGAGACTTGCCGGGATGGGCGTGGACTGGGTCCTTGGACCTGTTGTCCCCCCGGGTCCATGTGGGGGCGTTTTAGCCCCACTAGAAGACCTAGAAATGGTTCTAGTAATGTTTATTTGTTCATGTTGATTTTTGTCCTTTTGGGAGTTTTAGGGGGGTGGGAGGGACATGGTGGCGGCTTTTTAACTACTACATGCGAGGGGTTCTTTGACACTTATCTAGGCAACAGCAGCACACATTGGCCCAGCACGGCCCTTTGGAAACAACTAAAGATCAAGGTCAATATGGGGTTACTGGAGCCCTTAGAGAAGGGTAATTTCTTCCCATAGTCCAATGCCAATCACTATTGGAACCTGGAACGTTAAGGGTCTTAATTCCCCCCAAAAGCGCCCAATAATATGGAAGTACATACTCGATCACCGCCTAGATATAGTAGCCTTGCAAGAGACCCACTTAGCTGGAACTGAGGACACATGCCTTAGTCACAAACAATTTCCGCTAATTTACAGATCCTAAGCTCCTACGAAACACAGAGGGGTTGCGCTCATGTTCCGTTTTTCTATACAGTTCAAACCACTGGGAGTCCAAAGTGATAAGGATGGTCGTTGGGTCATGGTGAATGGGCGCTTGAGAGGGAAATTGTGTACCTTTATGGCGATATATTACCCCCGATACTGGCCAGACAGTCTTCATACACACGCTCTTGGGGAAGTTGACGGACTTTGCGGAAGGTCTGATGTTTCTTATGGGTGGCTTCAACTTGATATGGCAGAAAGACCTAGATAGTACACATCCGCAATGCTCGGATATGGGCTCCTTTATTCTGGACACACAACAGCGTATACAGGATTTGGGCCTCCTGGATACTTGGCGCACTCTCTACCCGCAGACCAGAGACTACACATTTCATTCACACGTCCATCACACCTATTCCAGATTAGATTACATTTTTTTTTAGCCAATCCTTACAGGGTGCCCTGCGGGAGGCCAAGATATTTCCCCTGTCACAGCTTATTCTCTATCTGCCTCACTTGGTCGGGGAACGCCCCGACTGCTCCCAGATGGTACTTGCTGGTGTCGCTGGTCCGGGATAAGGAATCTTGTATCAAACTAAGAGAAACCATTACTGAATTTTTTACTATCAAGAAGCCGGAGGACACGTCGGAGTATACCAACTGGGACACATTCAAGGCATCTTTAAAAGAAAATGTATTGCTCTCAATGCGGCACTAAATGCACAGCGCACTAGAGAGAGGGAACAACTAGAGCTGGAGCTGTCTTCTCTTGCAGACGCTCTCAAACTGAAACCCACTAGACAATCCTTGTACAAACTGACGGTGATACGAGGTAAACTCCAAGCTATTTACAACAATGGGGTGGAATTTACACATCTTAAACTGCGGCATCTCTCATATACTCAGGGCAACAAAATTGGTAAACACCTTACCAGACAACTAAAGGATAAACGTGAGAGAGAGTAAATAGGGGGTATGAGGGGTCCCTCCGGGGATATTACGAATAAAGATGAGGACAAGGCAGAGATCTTTGGTTCCTTTTGAAAAACTCTCTATTCTGGGGAAATTCTAGATTCGGATAAGCAGTGAGAGTACTTGTTATGTTATGTTATATTATGTTAAATGGGTGTCTTATAAAGCGCACGGCTACTCGGGCAGAGTGTCCCGGCGCTAAACAGATCTGTAGAGGAGAGACCAGAGAGTAAGAAACTATAGGCCATAGAGCCAGGTCTTAAGTTCCTGCCGGACGGACAGCAGATTGTCTAACTTTCTAAGAGACAAGGGAAGTTTATTCCAGAGTGTTGGGGCCAGCAGTCTGTAAGAACGTCCACCAATGCGAGCACGTTTGAGGGTTGGAATAATGGCCAGAGCTTGTGAGGCCGTGTGGAAAAGTAAATTTTGCCATGTTATATGTGCCTACGTGTTCCCCATCCTATGCTATATGTGCATGATCGATATGCATGTATCCCCTTATGATCGATTAAAGACGCAATCATAGTTGTGTCCAACTCTAGTATGTCAGTATCCAGTTCTCGTGAAAGCAATGAGTATTAGGCCTAAGTTGCCACGTTTCATAGTGTGCACGTTAATCCATTGAATTGTCCCCGTTCCTAGGCCTCAAAAGGGCCCGGACACCAGATTCAAGCTCCAGTCTCCTGAACCCTCTCTGAGGAGCGATGCAGCCCCCACCTGAATCCCTGACCCTTCACTTACTTCCTGCCGCACAGTGCCCGGCCCGGCCTGGCTCTGCCTGCCTGTCTGCCAAGAGTATGTTATGCTTCTAGTTATCAGTCCAGCCCTCCTTCTTTGCATTCCTAAGCTACTGAATCGCATCAATAGTTTCAGCTATGGTCTAGCCTTTCTGTCTCCATGTAAGAGAAATACTGTATTAATATTCATAGAATATTCCTCGCACACGCAATACATGTAGAATAATGCATGCACCAGTCTTAGTGTCAAGTAGCCTTTGCCCTGATAACTTTTGGATTCTATCAACATGTACTCCAAACACCAGATACCAGATATGATATAGGTACATGTCGTCCTGACACCGCAGACTTTAGTCTCCTCTTCTAGCGCAGAAGTCATAGCCCCCAGTTCTCCCTGGTAACACGTCATTGCCCGTTTGCACGCACCACTAGGTTAAAGGTCCCAGCTGCTTGAGTAGCCCCCTCCATGTTTCCGCCCCATTTATGACACTTCTGTGACGTCTTCATCACATGTCTATGTATACGCCCTGTACACGCCTTCTTGTTACACCCATTTGTTCTTATCTTTCGCGACTGCTACGAGTTACGCCTACTGCTACGCCTATTGTATGCAATGTAATGTAATGTATTATACTATATATATGCTGCACTGTCGATGAGGCATTGCAGCTGCCATCCATTCTATTTCCGTGCAGGCTATCCCGTTCCTGTCCCTTCCCTTATGCCTGATTAAAGCCTGTTAGACTCAGATACCTCGAATCCTGTCTCTTATTTATTGAGCTATCTGTTTTATTCACTGTATTTAAAAATAGTACCGGTAATTAATTATTTATTTACCACATAATGGCGCCCGAATAGGGACTTGCCCTTTCCCCACGCGCCGGCGAAGCCACGCAGGCCCCCTGACCCTCTGCAGCCGTGACGGAACCATACCGTGCACGTGCAGATATTTCTGCTTCAAGTATCCCTCAGGCCCACGGAGGAGACGGAGGTTGCGGTCCAGCATCCAGACGAGGCGGTGAGGAACGCGGCGAGTCCCGACCAGAGCCCAAGCCGAGAGTACAAGGTCCGAGGTATCCGGAGGCCCACCTGTAACTGAAGTCCGAAGTTCGTAGTCCGACGTCGTAGCAGTCCAGTCCAGTCCGAGGCCTTCCGTTCTTGCTGCCCGGTGAGTAACGTTGCTGGGGTAGTATCTAGACAGGGTCAATTAATTTGTCTCTGGTCCAGTGGGTTTGGGTACACAGATCCAGTCCGAAGTGTTCACCTAGGTGGATACGGGTCCTGACGTGTCTCTTTATGGGACCGGTATGTTCCGTACTGTTTTAGCAGTGCATCTAGTAATTCTAGTAAGTTTCGTTCTCGAGAAATTCATGTGTTCTGTTTTCAGTATATCAGGTAATATTCTGTCCGAACTGTTATTCTAATGTTATTTAATGTGTTTTCAATGTCGTGGTATGAGTGATTTGTTTTTCTATTCATTACTGTGTTTATCGTGTATTGTATTGTGTTCAGATTCAAGTCTAGAATGCCTCTGTATTCCAAGTTACGTCAGTTAAAGACCAGAAAAGGGTTACTCGAGGAAGCAGTTCCTGTCCCGCCTAGGGACAGTCCCGGACATTTTATGTATCATAAGCATGGCTTAGGTGCCATAGTATATCTAGACTTATGGGCGGACTATACCAAGGAACTAGAAGAGAAATATAGATGGCCCGCATCCGGTACATGGGATGCCGAGTGCATCATGCGAGTAGAAGAAGCATTATGGAAAAAGAAAGCCAGACAGTCCCAGAAAGATGCCATCGAGTTATGGCGCAAAGAATCTCATAAAAGAACCGAAAAAGAATTCAGAAAAACAGAATTAAGTAGGGAATCCTCAGGAAAAGCCCAAGAAAGGGAATTAATAGAAGAAGGTGAACGAGTTAGAGCAGAACAGTCAGACAGACAGAGAAATGCCCTTATTAAGGGTATGTATCCTCTTCTTGCCGAGTGCTTGCCAAAAGCAACCCCGGAAGCACCCTGTAATTTTCCGCCGCCATTGGTCCCGACTAAGCTACGTCATAAACCGACCGCAGCTGATATTTTTCTCTCGTCCTATTTGGACGATACAGTCCCAGAATATACAAATCCTATTCCGCCTGTTCCCGTTAATGGTGTAATTCCTGTTCCTCCAGCCGCTGGTTCCGTGGGTTCAGTTCATGTTACAGCACCTGTTACAGCACCCCCGGCCCAGCCCACAGTACATGTACCCGTTTTACCAGTCGCTCTACCAGCACGTACAGTATACACCGACGATTCTAGTTTAGGAGCCGCGGGGGGAGATTCTCCTGGTACCCCGCCTCAACACAGACGTATGACGCTACATGAACTAGCGTTACAGCGTACGCCAAAAACGACTACATACGTAGATATCCAGCGAGCACTTACTGAATGTCGTTATGATCCAGTCCCAGGCGATGGTCACATGGTCATATATTCATTACGTTTAAGAAGGGTTGTCGGCTTTTTGGACACCCTGCCCGATATGAGAGACCATCTAGACAGAATATATCGTTTTATCCGTACAGGAGTGAATCCAGAAAGTATTCACGAAGCCATGGTTCAGAGAAAAGTCGAGACTCAGCTCATGCTTTTAAAGTTTTTGATTAACTGTTTAATACGAGAGCAAGATTGTCCAGAAAAGGATCAAGAAGAAATGAAAGTCCTGACCAGGCGGAGTGACAATATAGCCGAGGGAAAACACAAGACACAAAATTGTATAGAGAGTATGTACAAGAAAATTCGTAGGGAAATAATAAAGTTACACGAGAAACGAGAAGCAACACAAGCAACCGAGAAAGAAGACGACTCTTCTACTGAAGAGGTAGACAACGAGAATCCATCCAGAATAGCGTATGTAGGTAGAACTAGACTTTCCGACAGACATTCACGTCCAGATTACAAGAAAACTGTTCCTCCTCCAGTACCAGAACAGTGTTCTCTTGAGCAAGTGTTCCAAGCTACCGATCACATTCTGAAGTTACGGATAGGTTATAGCAAGCTTAGTACAATGCATGAACAAGAACTAGCCCGATCAGCAGTCCGGTGGACTACTGATTCTACCACTTTTCCAGACGAAATAGTGGCACAAATGTTTCTGAAACTGCCCCCAGCCGAGCAACGACTGGTGGGTATGTATATGATCCAGCATCTCATTACCCTGTATGAGGAACAACATTCTGATCCAGGTCCTCTACATGATGTATTGAACGAGTTACTCCAGTACAGATGGAAAGGTCTAGGTACCGATTTAATTAGTGTCATTCTAGAACAGCGCCACAAATACTGAACGTTTCTGAATCCACATTTTGTTCACGTCTCACCCCCAGAAAGTAAATCATTCTACATAGACAGACAGAATCCGTTACGGGAAGTACATCCAGTCAAGAAAGGGGGTGGTGGTCTAGAGCGAGTATTTGTTTACACCCCCATCACAAAGATGGAACTCTTAGAAATGAAGAAGTTAATTCCTTGTCACGATAAAGATCCAGCAGGGTTCCACCGTGAATTAAAGGACATGCTCCGTATGGGAGAATACACGTATCCTGATATCATTAAAATGTTAAAGGTCCTGTTGCCTGCGGGCATATATGAAAAACTCAAAGAAAAAGAATGGGAGGTGGGAGAGAAAAAGATAGACTGGACAGTTTTAGAAGCTGAAGATAATTCACGAGTACCAGGTACCGGTCTTGGGGGTAAAGCTAAAGAATTGCCCGAGTTATTGATACAAGTTTTGCCAAGATTACTAGCCACGAAAAAGGAAGATTGGGATGCGATCTCAGCCTGTAAACAGAAACAAGACGAAGATACTAGTGATTTCTATTCTAGATTTGAAAAATGTTTTATTATTAATAGTGGTCTGAAAACAAGTAGTGAATCATACCCTCATCTTTTTGTTACTAAACTAGTCGAGAATTCAAGTCCACAAGTTAAAAATCGAGTACTGAAAGTCGAAAGCACCTGGCAAGCTAATACTCCGTCACAGATGCTTCAAATGCTCCAGTATCACCAGAACAGAATCAGGGAAGAGCAGGAACACGAAAGGAGACGTATGAAAGACACGAAAATGAAAGTATTAGTTGCACAGTCTGTTCCACAAGACAGTCAGAAGAGGGGTCCGAATCAAGCCAGTCATCCTGCAGTTCCCGTTAAAGGGACATGCAATTACTGTAAACAGCCAGGTCATTTTATAAACGAATGTGCAGTTCTGAAACACAACATAGCTACTGGTAAAACTAAAGAAAGACCACGTCCGCCTAGACAAGAACAAGTCTCACAGACTTCCCAGCCACCACAGAATGCACAACAGACAGTTACAGTACCGCAGCCTATCGCTGCAACACAGCATGTTACACAGCAGATGTACCAGTATGCCCAGACAGAGTATCCAGATTACCAGCCATATTCATGAAACAGCCTAGAGAGGGAGGTAGGCTTGCCTCTCATCGAGATACCTGTAGATCAAGAGGGTCCCTATGTACACAGTCAAGTATTAGGGAAAGACAGAAAGTTTCTGATTGATACAGGGGCAAGTAGGACTACCATCAGTCATGAAGAGGTTCCAGGGGCTCCGCTCTCAGGCTCTAGAAATGTTTCCCTTGGATTTTCAGGAAAGCCTATTGTTAATGAAATATCGAAACCAGTTACTCTAGAAGTCGGTCCATTGTCCCGAACTACTGATTTGTTACTCACGAAATCTTGTCCAGAAAATTTGTTAGGCATTAAGACATTGAAAGAATTAGGAGTAGTCATATGCTGCTCCCCAGAAGGGGTCCGCCTGTTCTTGCGAGATTTTAAAGGTCATTATGTATTACGTGATTTTGATGCAAGATTATTGAATGTACCACAGCATTTATGGGCGCAAGGTCCAACTGATGTAGGTTGTATGCATATCACACCCCATCGTGTGACTCTGAAGAAAGGTGTTGTTTTACCCCGAATCAGACAGTACAAATTGCCACCTGAGGCTGTAGCAGCCTTATCCAAAATTATCGACGAACTTATTGTTCAAGGAGTGGTTGTAGAAACTGACTCCAATGTATGTAATTCTCCTATCATTCCAGTCCTGAAACGTACTGATCCAAATGCACCTCCAGTATATCGATTAGTGATTGACCTTCGAGAACTTAATAAATGTATTATACCCCAGTACCCAGTAGTCCCAGACATTTCTTCTCTATTGACAGCCATTGATTCTGAAGCCACATTCTTTACAGTTATCGATCTCAAAAACGCATTTTTCAGTGTCCCCATTCATCCAGACAGCCAGTTCCTTTTCGGATTCTGTTTAAATGGAAGAAGCTATAAATTTACACGAGCACCTCAAGGTTTTACGGAAAGCCCTAGTATTTACAGTCAAGCACTCAAGAGACAACTAGACAATATTCACATGCCAACTGACACTGCCCTGCTCCAGTATGTCGATGATCTACTGATCACAGCCCGTTCTGAACGTGACTGCGAGCGTGCGTCACTTACAGTTCTGTATTTTCTGGCCGAGATGGGGCACAAGGTGTCCCCTTCCAAATTGCAATTCTGTGTCCAGCAAGTGGTCTACTTGGGACACTTACTGTCCAAGAGGGGTAGGCAGTTGACACCTGACCGTATCCAGTTAATAGCACGTCTTCCACAGCCCAAGACACAGAAGGAGGTACGAGCTTTCATCGGCCTCACTTCTTACTGCAGACAATGGATTCCTCAGTATGCATTTCTAGCCAAGCCGCTGATACAGTTAACGACACAGGAGGCAGCCGTATCGACTGTCCTCCCTTGGACCCAGGAACATACACTTGTCTTTAATGAATTAAAGAAAGCTTTATGCCAAGCACCTGTTCTAGCAACACCGAACTATAGTAAGCCTTTTACACTTTTTGTCACTGAACGTGATGGTACTGCATTATCTGTTCTTACACAAGATCAAGCAGGACAATACAAGCCCTGTGCTTATTTTTCTAGCACATTAGATCCGGTGGCCCAGGCTCTGCCTGCGTGCCTCAAGTCAGTTGCAGCCACAGCTCTAGCTATCAGACAAAGTGATTCCATAGTGTTAGGACATTCCCTGACAGTACAAGTCCCACACTCCGTGGAAGTTCTTTTAAACCGAACACAGACTCAGCACTTGACAATTGCACGTTTAACAGGTTATGAACTGACACTGTTCCAGCCACACATAGAAATCAGGCGCTGCAACATTTTAAATCCAGCTACACTGTTACCGTCAGTTACTTCAAAACCTGCCACACATGACTGTGTGGAAGTTGTTAACACCATGACAAAGCCAAGACAAGACTTGACAGACATTGCATTACCTGATCCCGACCTGACACTTTATGTGGATGGTTCATGTATGAGAACAAGTACAGGAGAACTAGTAGCCGCGTATGCAGTGACTACTGACACCGAAGTTATAGAAACACATCGTATTGACACCCTGTCTGCTCAAGCAGCAGAGCTAGTCGCTCTGACCCAAGCCTGCATACGTGCCAAGAACCTGAAAGTGAATATATACACAGATTCACGTTATGCATTCGGAGTCGTACACGACTTTGGAGTGCTCTGGCAGGAGAGAGGTTTCATGACTTCTCATGGAACCAAGATTCAGCATGGTCTCCTCATTCAAGCTCTGTTAGATGCAATACATTTACCGACAGCTATCGCCATCATGAAGTGCAAGGCACATACGAAAGTTACTGATATAATTTCCCAAGGTAACGATCTAGCAGATCGAACAGCCAAGCTTACAGCTCAGACTCCAGACATTCCAGTTAACACGACACTGACACACATTCCAGAACCGACTACTTGTATGACAGTTAAGGACCCTACACAAGATGTCATAGACATACAGTTACATGCTACTCCCGATGAAATCAAGAAATGGTCCGAACAAGGAGGGGTCCAGACAGATCAAGGATGGTTGACGAAGGGAAAAGCCACATGGTTCCTCCCCGACTCTATGGTTCAAGTCATTATTAACACCGCACATAGTCCAGCACATCTAGGAGAAAAAGCTATGTTAGACAGCATTCAGAACCTTTGGTTCAACAAGCATTTACGAGCAGCCGCCAAGCAGAAAGTCCGTACCTGTATGATATGTTGTCAGTTCAATCCAGGTAAAAGTGTCCCGGTGGAACAAGGTGGATTCCAACCTCCTGACCACCCTTTTGAAGTCCTCCAGATGGATTATATTCAGATGGAGAGATGTCGAGGTTTCAAGTATGTCCTCGTAGTTGTATGCGCTTTGTCCAGGTGGACAGAAGCATATCCAGTTCCAGACTACACAGCCGCGACCACTGCCAGGCAGTTGGTTCGTGAGTATTTTCCCCGCTATGGATTACCCAGGGTCGTGTATTCAGATAACGGCCAGCCATTCTCATCCGAGCTCATGAAACAAGTTTCCCTTCTGTTAGGGTACCAGTGGAAGTTCCATTGTGTACGCCATCCTGAAGCAGCCGGTCTCGTAGAGAGACATAACCAGACTTTGAAAATCCGCATTTCTAAAGTGTGTACAGAAAAAGGTGTAGATTGGTTAGTAGCCCTGCCAGTTGCTCTTTTTTATATGAGAATGGTTGCACATTCCAGATCAGGTCTGTCCCCGTACGAGGTCGTATTCGGCCGCCCTCCAAACATGTGGGGTACACCTATGCCCCGAAAGATTACAGACGTTTCCAATAATATGCTGACAGATTACCTAGCTTCCTTGATGTCTGCCCTACACTCTTGTCGTTCACAGGTTGCCGCTGCATTCCCAGACACCACTGAGGTGAAACCGCATGAAGTCGTTCCGGGGGATCTCGTCCTGGTGCGCAATTTTGATCGTTCAAGTCCGTTGGAGCCCCGTTGGAAGGAGCCCCAGCTGGTGTTATTAACAACAAGGACCACCGTCAAGCTCGAGGGACGTAAAGGCTGGGTGCATACCAGCCACATCAAGAAATTCCATGGATTGCGACAAAAGACATTTATCAAAGACTGCCCTATTCTCAAGGACTGCCCAAAGACAGACTCTGAATTCAAACTTCCCCTGTTAGAGAAAACTCCGCAGCAGGAGTATAAAGCAAAACTCCGGTCTAGTAAAATAAGTCAGCCAGTTTAATTGTCTAAGTCCCTCTCGGGTGAAACGGTTAGACAGGTTCCTGACATGTATGAGACAGACCCACACAGTGAGAGAGTTAGTCAAAACTCTAAAAGATGTATTATCGTTCTGTTCTTTTTATTATTCTTGAGTCTTATGGTTACATGCACAAGTTATGCTTTACATTTATGTTTTCCAATTTCACATGTACATATGTTTTCTAATGTTACAGTAGAGCACACATTTAGTGATCTGCCTCCTCACGAGCTATCCTATCGTCTTGCTATGCGTAACAACACATTCATCCGAATGTTGCATTATTCACACCAGACCAGCAATGCCACTAATTGTTGGGTGTGTGGTCGACTCCCCCCTTTCCAGACACCAAAGGGAGTTCTGCCACTCTTTCCTTATCCGTTTTCACATAATGGTTCGTGTGGAGCATGGTCCACGTTAACGTCATCCTCGACTGATATGTCCCTTCTGAATCAAACATGTTTCCCAGACAAGCAAGGTCTTTCCCATAGAACAGGGTTAGATCTAGAAAATGAAGTATATGATTTAGGTAATTATTCCTCGAATTTCATGGTCTTGAATGTTCAGTCCGATACTACTCCAGATTTGCCTGCTATTTCAGTACTACCAGTCAAAGGCGAATTATGTGTCAGAAAGAATGGTTCCGCACATGTAGGACATAGTGATTGTACTACTGTGGTCGAGTATAGTGGCAGTGGGAAATCTATTTTCAAAGCCTCACGTCATTCTTATTTTGTTTGTGGTCAGACCGCATATGTTCGTCTGCCCCTTGATTGGGATGGAACATGTTATATTGCCTTCCTACTGCCACCAGTTTTCCTAGCCCCATCTGATTATCATAGAAACACACATCTAGTACACGTTAGACATAGAAGGGAGACTGAGTCCCCAATTGTCGATCAAACTGAAACTGCTCTAGAACAATATCAAGACTTCAATAAAGGTTTCTTTTTCTTTATAGGTCCTGTCCAGAATAGTAAGTTAATACGTAGGTTAACCAGAACCCTTGAAGCAGTAGTGAATGAGACTACTTCCGCTCTAGGTAACTTAACCGAAGAGCAATCTGCTATGCGTTTTGTTGTGCTCCAAAATCGTCTCGTTCTTGACGTCATACTGGCCGATAGAGGAGGAGCATGTAGAGTCATCGGATCTAGTTGCTGCATTTTCATTCCTAATAATGCGCCGTCTGTATATTCAGCTATAACCAGACTTCATAAAATTGCCCATCAGTTACACCAGAATCCAGGCACCTGGACATGGTCCGGTTGGCTCTGGAGTATTATATCTGCCTGGGGATGGAAAGTATTGTCATTCCTAGGTATAGCAGTAATGATCATATTCAGTTGCTGCCTCTGTTTACAATGTGGCCCTGCGATTTGCGGCATGTGTGCTACCTCTTGTATTCCTAGTCCTAAATCCCGTTCCAAGACAATTCGAGACGAGCAAATGATGCTATATGAACAGATAGATGGTATCATGAATATTGATGTTTCCTGATGGAAACGTAGGGCACAAGGAGGGAATGTGGAAAAGTAAATTTTGCCATGTTATATGTGCCTACGTGTTCCCCATCCTATGCTATATGTGCATGATCGATATGCATGTATCCCCTTATGATCGATTAAAGACGCAATCATAGTTGTGTCCAACTCTAGTATGTCAGTATCCAGTTCTCGTGAAAGCAATGAGTATTAGGCCTAAGTTGCCACGTTTCATAGTGTGCACGTTAATCCATTGAATTGTCCCCGTTCCTAGGCCTCAAAAGGGCCCGGACACCAGATTCAAGCTCCAGTCTCCTGAACCCTCTCTGAGGAGCGATGCAGCCCCCACCTGCATCCCTGACCCTTCACTTACTTCCTGCTGCACAGTGCCCGGCCCGGCCTGGCTCTGCCTGCCTGTCTGCCAAGAGTATGTTATGCTTCTAGTTATCAGTCCAGCCCTCCTTCTTTGCATTCCTAAGCTACTGAATCGCATCAATAGTTTCAGCTATGGTCTAGCCTTTCTGTCTCCATGTAAGAGAAATACTGTATTAATATTCATAGAATATTCCTCGCACACGCAATACATGTAGAATAATGCATGCACCAGTCTTAGTGTCAAGTAGCCTTTGCCCTGATGACTTTTGGATTCTATCAACATGTACTCCAAACACCAGATACCAGATATGATATAGGTACATGTCGTCCTGACACCGCAGACTTTAGTCTCCTCTTCTAGCGCAGAAGTCATAGCCCCCAGTTCTCCCTGGTAACACGTCATTGCCCGTTTGCACGCACCACTAGGTTAAAGGTCCCAGCTGCTTGAGTAGCCCCCTCCATGTTTCCGCCCCATTTATGACACTTCTGTGACGTCTTCATCACATGTCTATGTATACGCCCTGTACACGCCTTCTTGTTACACCCATTTGTTCTTATCTTTCGCGACTGCTACGAGTTACGCCTACTGCTACGCCTATTGTATGCAATGTAATGTAATGTATTATACTATATATATGCTGCACTGTCGATGAGGCATTGCAGCTGCCATCCATTCTATTTCCGTGCAGGCTATCCCGTTCCTGTCCCTTCCCTTATGCCTGATTAAAGCCTGTTAGACTCAGATACCTCGAATCCTGTCTCTTATTTATTGAGCTATCTGTTTTATTTACTGTATTCAAAAATAGTACCGTAATTAATTATTTATTTACCACAGCCGAGCGGAGAGATCTGGAGGGGAGATGGAATTGAACTCTTTTCCTTAGATAAACAGCACCAATGCCATGCAATGATTTGAAGGCCATGGTCAGAGCTTTAAAATGAATGCGCTTCCGCACCGGCAACCAGTGCAGCGAATCGAGGAGAGCTGAGGTGTGAGCCCTGCAGCTAAGGCCAAAAATGGCCCTCGCTGCTGAATTTTTAACTATCTGGAGGCGTGCAAGAAGGTACTCCGGGAGACCCAAATATAGAATGTTAGAGTAGTCGAGTCTGGAACCAATCAATGCCTGGACTGTAATTCTCCAGTGAATGTGAGACAGGAGAGGAAGACATTTCCTAAGGGTACGCAACAAGGTGAAACTCTGGCCAACTATACTGAGAATCTGGGGCTTTTAAGTTAATCCTGTGTCGATCTTTATACCTAAGTTCCTTGCCACTGGGGTAGGTGATGCTGGAGGATGCATGTCTGCCGGCCACCAGGATTTCCAATGGACATCAGGAGGACAGCCAAAGAAAATAATCTCTGACTTGTCCGAATTGCATTTTAACTGGTTCTTTTGAAACAATAGAAAAATGGCCTCAAGGCATCTCCTGATGGAGGGGCCGTCAAAGTCAACATTCTTATCGCAGGTGAAAAGGAGCTGCGTGTCGTCAGCATACGACACAATACGCGCTCCATGCGACTCAGCCAATTCCACCAGAGGAGAGAGATAAACATTAAAAAGGGTGGGGCTCAGCACCGACCCCTGTGGGACTCCAACGGCCAGAGGAGGAACAGCAGCTGAGAAAGTTGTTGGCGGTCGGTCAAAAAGGACTTGAACCAATTGAATACCGTACTTCCGGATGTTGCCTTTACCCCAGGTGTCCCCTGGATGGAACAAATTACTCACTGCTCCTATTACCATTGAGGAGGTTACCGATGCTATTAAAGCTCCGAAGCCCCACAAAGCTCCCGGAACGGACGGTTACACCGCGATCTTCTATAAGACATTCTCCCCTGACACTGGCCCCCACCTTGTACAGCTATTTAACAGGATGGGTGACGATGGTGAGACCTCTAACACCATGTCCGAGGCCATGATCTCAGTAATACCTAAACCAGGGAAGCACCCACATCGTTGCGCCTCTTATAGGCCCATTGCACTGCTGAACCTTGATGCGAAACTGTATGCCTCCATCATTGCCAAACGATTAAATGACCTCATGCCTGCCCTCATACACCCAGACCAGTCTGGATTTATTAAGGGTCGCCAAACACATGACAACACCAGTCGAATTATACACTTGAGAGAGAAGGTCAACAAACGCCAGATCCCAGCGGTTTTGGTGGGGTTGGATGCAGAGCAGGCGTTCAACAGGGCTGACTGGGTTTTTCTATTCCACACACTCACAGCATTCTGCTTTTCGCCTAAATTTCTAAATATGATCCGAGCTAATTTTCTCCAGCCGCGTTCTAAAGTAACAGTCAATGGGGTACAATCCTCCTCCTTTGTTCACTCTAGAGACATTAGGCCGGGATGCCCCCTATCGCCCTTGCTCTTTGCTCTTAGCATTGAACCTTTAGCTCTGGCGATGAGGGCTAATCCGGGGCTTGCCATTTACGTGGGGGACGCACAAAATGTCCTTATTTGCGGATGATGTCTTTCTGTCCCTCTCCGATCTGGGTACGTCCCTCCCACACTTGCAGTCGGAGCTTCAACGTTTTGAAGATTTAGCGGCCTTTAAAATAAACGTAGAAAAATTGTATATATATTCTTAACCTCACTCTCCCGCATTCGGAAGTTCATCAGCTCCAGTCTATAACACCCTTGCCGTGGGCTGCTTCCTCCATTCAATATTTGGGGGTCCAACTGACACCAAAAGTGGAGAAATTATATGCTGCCAAGTTTTCCCTCATCCTGACCCGAATCCAATCGGATCTCACGAGATGGAAACCTCTTTTTCTGTCCTGGCTAGGCCAGATACACGCAGTGAAAATGACTCTCCTTCCGAGTGCAGGCCATGATTTTACGCTTTGTCTGGCAGGGGGGACCCGCCCGCTTCTCCTTCTCCCTACTACGCTGCTCACGTAGGGAGGGAGGTATAGGGCTCCCAGACATTTTTAAACCTTTATTTATTAGTTTCTTAGTTAACAGGAAACAGACTGATAGGTTACATTCATTCGAGTTACAATTACTTAACAATCATAGGGGTACATTGTTCGAGCGCCTGATCCGTGCAGGCAAGAAACATTCATATGTGGGTCCCTTCCAATCCCAGCAATACACACTCTGCATAGTACCAGTCAATAGAATCACAGGGACAGAGAAGTCAGGGACCACGCGCCACGTTGATTAGCATTCTGTAAGGGAAGCATCCTTAAATCTTCAACAAATCACAGCATTATACAGTAGAGGGTCTATCAGTGCATCCCCTTCAATGGTAGTAGGTAGAGCAATGGAAAATAGTTATCTATGGTCCAGACATCCGGCTGCCATCGTCTCAATCATCATGTGATGTTGCAGTGTGTGATAAGTATACCTGCAGAGGACCCCAGATATCTTTAGGACTGCAGCGAACTGGTAACAACTCAGCATAAATATTGTGTTGATCCTGACAATAGAATACATTGACCAGCCATTCCTTAAACTTAGGGGCTCTCCCCCTACCCCAACGACAAGCAACCCTTCTCTTTGCAAGCAGTAGAACAGCATCAACAAAACGCCGAATTGGCTTAGGCACATTCAGTGTATATCCCAATAGCATAATTAGTGAGTCTTTATGGATCACTCCCTCCATCATGAGCTGTAATGCAGCATGTACCTGTGACCAGTATTCGTGCACTCCAGGACACTCCCATGCCAGGTGGATGAATCCTGCCCCCTCCGCATGGCATCGATCACATCTATCATTATCTGCCAATCGAAAACGCAGCTTACTAGCTGGCGTATAATAAAATCGTTGCAAGAATTTGAAGTGAATAATTTTCAGCCTACTACTAGAAGATATATTGGCCGTGATGGCACAACAATAGTGCCATTGCTCGTCAGTAATTTCGTGGCCCATATCCGCACTCCACAACTGGCGCGCCGGACTCTCCAATCCCACACGCTGCAACCTGATCCTGATGTTATTGTACAATCTAGAGACAAGGTGGCGGCCATCCGACAGCAGCATGGTATGTAATGGTATCACGACCTCTGGTTCATCCGGAAAGTGCTTCAATACGTCCCTCAACCCCTGTCTCAATCTGATATAGTAAAATACCTCAAGTGGAGTAGGCTGCACTCCCTGAAACAGCTGCTCCTTGGTACGAAATTGCCCATTTAGGAACAGATCGCCCCACGTGGCAATCTTAACACGCTTGCACATTAATTGGAATCCCGTCTCCTGCAAAAGCGATAAACGGGGATGATATGTGAGTGGCATTAGGGGGGAATATAATTGCGGTACCTTTAGGACTTTCGCCAGTCGACGCCACGCGTCTATGGTACACGTGACCGTATTGGACGGTGTATCTATATCTTCCACCGTGCCCTGTATCATGCCGCTGAGGGGAAGAGGTCGCGCTATCCAATCCTCCGCTGCAATTTGCGGCATAAAAGGTGTAGGCTTTATCCAATGGTATGCATATTGCGCCTGGGCACTGATATAATAGTTCTCGAAGTCTGGAACATCAAAGCCTCCCTTCTCATAAGGCTGAGTTAAAATGGACCATCTCAACCGCGGCTGCTTGCCCCCCCCCAAAAGAGGCGAAGAAGCTCCGACCGCAACCGTTTAAAAAAGTAAGCGCCAGGGTAATAAGGAACATTCTGAAATAGATACAGAAATCGCGGCAGTACCACCATCTTTATAAGTGATGCCCTACCTGCAATAGACAACGGCAGTGACATCCAGCGTGTGACATTGTCAGCTAGCTTCGTGATGGCCACACCATAATTAAGCCTGAGTGTCTCATCCTTATTCAAGGATATCACAATACCCAGGTAGCGAAGGTCTGTGTCGCACCATTCAAGTGGGTAATCCAGCTGGAATTTCGTCACCGCACACGTGAGCGGGAAAAATGTCGATTTTTTTCCAGTTGATTTGTACACCCGAGAGTCTCCCAAATACCAGGAACTCACGCAAAATAGGATTAAGGTTGACCTGCGGATCTTTCTCGTATAACGTGATGTCATCTGCATATAATGACACCCCTATCTGGCGTGGAAAACAGCTGAAGGCACTAGCCCTGTGCAATTGACGAATACGACATGCCAGGGGTTCTACCGCTATAGCAAAAAGTAAAGGGAAAAGAGCCGCAACTGGGAGCTCCGGAGCGATAGTCGGTATCAAGGAAAATAGCGTGCAAAGATTATGAGTAGTGGCACGTCCGGGCACAAAGCCAGCCTGATCCGGCAATACGATCTTAGCATGATCAGTGATAGGCGCGTGGCGAGTACCTTAGCGAGAATCTTTGCATCGCAATTGATGAGAGATAGCGGCCGATAGGAATCAGTGTCCAGTGGGTCCTTGCCCGGTTTCAACAGGGAAGTTATCACCACCTCCCTCATCGATCCCGGCAATTCCCCGACTTCCAACGACTCTTCATAGACCTCCTTCAGGACTGGTGCCATAATATCTACATAACACTTATAAAACTCTGCGTGCAGTCCATCCAGCCCCGCCGCCTTGCCATTAGCAAGCGTCATAATTGCCTCCTTTATCTCATCAAGCTCTAGTGGAGCACCCAGAAAAAACCTGTGTACATCACTTAACCAGCAAAGCGCCACATCATCTAGGAAGTTCCCCACATCCAGTACGCTCGTTTGTTGTGAGGTATACATCTGCCCATAGTGTGCCAAAAACTCCTCCTGAATCCCCTGTGTATCCCGACACCGCATACCCTCTGGAGTGACAATCTCCAGTATATTGGTACTGAATAGCGGTTTCCTCGTTATAGCTGCAAGTACTTTTCCCAGTCGTTCCCCTTCGCAGTACCTCCGTGCAGTCCAGTATTTTCCCCTATAATTTACTTCCCTCGCTGCCTCTTCCTCATACTGCGACAGCTTATCTCTGAATTTCTTATGTGCTCCTGGATCATACCTGCCCGTCATTACAGTTTCGAGCTCCTTCAGTTCTCGTTCTAACTTCTCGATTGCCCGTTTAATGTCCCGCAGTACCCCGCAGCTCTTGGATATGCAGAACCCTCTAATTGTGACTTTAAATGCTTCCCACACCGTTTCCACACTTGTCACCGAACATTTGTTCCTAGGAAAAAACGCCTCTATTTCTTCTCCCAATTCTGCCTTGAACACTGTGTCAAGTAATATGGAAGGGATCAATCTCCATGGTGGTCGCATTCTATCATGTCCCGGTAGAGCCAGTTGTACCAACACTGGGCAATGATCTGAATATGTCCTGGGCAGATGTGTCACTTTCCCCATGCCTGTACTAAGTCCTCGGGACACAAAGCATTAGTCAAGGCGAGCCCATGTGTTGGCGTGTGGTGTGAAATGCGTCCCCTCCCTATGTGCAGGGTGAGTGAACCTCCAACTATCCACCAACCCAGCTTCCTCTATTATGCCCAGTAGTACATCTCTCGCTTGCCTGTTATATTGACCACTACCATCTGACCTGTCTGCCCCAGGAACCAACGCTACATTAAAATCACCTCCCCAAATGATATGGGTGGCTCCCACTCCCAGCACATGCCTCCAAAGTGTCGTGAAGAAATCCGGAGTATCCACATTAGGTGCATAACAACTCACTAGCACTACAACATCAGTGCCCAATCTGCCCCACGATATCACATAGCGCCCGTTAGGGTCAAGGATCTCTCCCAACACCTGAAATGTAAGCGACTTCTTGATCAACACTGCAACCCCTCTAGCATACGAGGAATATGATGAAAATTTCCTAATTGTCGCCCATTTACTCGCGATCTTGGGGTCAGCTTGTGGGTGTATATGTGTCTCCTGTAATAAGGCTATATGCACATTGTGCCTATCCAAGTATGCAACCACATTCCTACCTTTTCTGGCATCGTTGAGACCACGTACATTCCAGGACAATATTGATATTCTACTCACCACACCATCAGCCATTTGTCCCAATGGTGCCCCTGCCAGTAGTGTGTCCCACCTGCACCGACCACCGCCCATCTGTACCCTAGTAAAGCTTCCAATGAATCTGTAACCTCATTCGTAACCATACTCCATTGCAACCGCACTCCCCGTTCCCTCCCCCCACCACTGACATCCCCCAACCATGTCCGACATTCCCCATTCCACCCCCCCTCCCATCACGCACAGAAACACATACCCATAACAACCTCCACCCCACAAGTATCAAGGCTAATACAACCGGCATGTGGTCTACCTCCCAACCAGCACACCCACCCTGCCGTGTCCCCAACTGGCCAGTGCCGCAGTCAATCCCCCCACCCCGCAATGAAACGACCCACAGAGCAAAAATCAAAAGGTCAAAAAATAAGTCAATAGTCCAATACCAGGGGGAATACCCGTTGAGGAAACCATCCAGTGGGTCACACTGCCACCTCCCCTCCCCCAGCCCGCCGACCATGTGTTCCTTTGGGCTGTGACAGGGGGGTGGGGCGGGGGCGGGGCCTGGGATACTTTACCACCAAAACCATCGAAGTACAGCGCTTTCCTGTTTCCAAATGCCCTGCGCCCTCAGCTCAGTAGACCAGCAGCGATTCACTCAGCAACCTCCCATCTTGAAATAGTCCTGTCGGTCGCGTGCACAGTGCAGGCTCAGGATTCATCCTCCGGGTCTGGCGTCCGTGCCCTATCCGCCGGCCCTTCTTCTCTCGGTCCTCTGTGAGCCAGCCGCAGCGATTTCAAGTAGTCCTCAGCTTGTTGCGGATTATTGAAGAATTTCTGCTTTCCCTGATGAGTCACTCTGAGTCTAGCCGGATACACCAAAGCAGAGTCTATCTGAGCAGCCCTCAGCTTTTTTTTTACCGCAATAAACTTTCGCCTTTCCTCCTGGACCATCGGCGAGAAATCCCGGTAAATTGAAAATGCTACGCCATCATAGTTCCGTTTTTGTTTGGTACGAGCCGCTCGGAGTGCCACATCCCGGTCCCTATAATTGAGCAATCTCGCTATTATTGGCCTCGGAGGGGTGCCTGGCTTCGGTACTGGCCCAAGCGATCTATGAGCCCTCTCAACTATAAATTGAGTAGAGAATGCGTCAGCACCTATTGCAGCTGTGAGCATTTTTTCAACATATTCCTCCATACGACCCGTATTGGTGGATTCCGGCACAGCTGTCATATGTATGTTATTCCGTCGACTGCGGGCTTCTAAATCCTCATTTTTGGCCGCTATGACCCGCAGTAAGTTTTTCATTCTGGCTAGCTGCGTTGTATGCCCCGCAGTAACATCATCATTGTCCGAGATGCGCCGTTCCGTTTCCACAATGCGTTCTTCATGTTGATCCATCTTGTGGACTATGGCATCCATACGAGACGACATCCTATCCACTTTCTCCACTACTGTTGCGAACCCTTGTCTAATCTCTTGTAGAAGACTTTGTGTATTCATGTCTGCAGTGGACAGTTCCCCAGACATCCGATCAGCACCCTGCGATGGGTTCGTATCTTGACTGGTGGTCGAACCTTTTTTCGAATTTGTCAAATGTTATTTTTGGCTGTCGTGCATCCGGTCGGCCCATTATGCCACACTTGTTGTTTGTTGGATCAACTTCGAATACTTCTATCTCGTTTTATCTCGGTCACAGCCACCAGTACTAGGCCGCAACGCGAGTACACGTGTACACTGTGGCAGCCCACCTCAGCGCTGAAGACCACAACTACGCCCCGGCTTCACCAGTCCGTCCCCTGTGCTCAGTCTCCGCCAGCAGTCATGCAGGTGAATGCCTCTTCTGAATTATCGTCCTCCAGGAGTTAGCATGCAGCTATGCAGCAATTAAGACCCTCGCACCCGTGCCTGCCACGTATCTCTCCGCACTGCACAACTGCGCAATGAACTCGTCTACAGTTCACAAAATGGCGGCCGCGTTGAATCCTCACTCTGGGCTCATTCGAACCCGCAACTTCGCTGCATGGGCTCAGCAGGGGAGCAGCAATATCAATGCAGGGCCACTATAGATATCCACTGCGCCAACGGCGCACTAACGTCAGTTTTGCACCACAAAGTATCTTGCAATGATATCAGATCAATATGTTCCCAGTCTGTGCACTTGTCGCGCACCCTGCCCCACGCGCTCATCGTCCTGCTCGTGAGATTCCAACAAGTAAAGTCCTTCTGCCCTACAGGGTTCAGGCCTCTCTTGAATGTGTATCTCTCAATCGCGAGGAATGTACAGCATAAGAAGGAATGTTGGCCATCATGAAGTTCTCCCCCACACCGTCCTTAGCAGTCACGCAGCAGTCAGGCTCCTTTTCACGCGTGGCAGCCCTGTACCTCCGCTCACCACTAATCTCCTGCAATCAGGCTACTCGCTCCTCCGCCACTGATCGTGCCGCTCCCTCAGCAAGTCGCAGCTGTGCAATGTCGTCCCCGGCCCTGGAACCCAGTCCCATGCACTGGCAAACGGCCGCAGACTTTCAGCTTTCCCGGCAACGATGCAATAATAATTATATGCCCGACACTCGCTTCCACCTTCGAGCAGCATAGATCAAACTTAGCTTCGCTGATGTCCTTCAGCTTACGTCGGGCTGCTCTCAGTACTTCCGGATTCCCGCTGGTGCCAAGACTCAGCGTCTCAGTCCGCCGCTGAAGGGCCCACACGCCTCGTGGTCAGCCGCGGTGTTTCCTAGCCGCTGTACCCAGATAAGCGTGATGTGACCCTCCAGGGCATCTCCCGGTGGAGTTTGTCAAGAGCTGTAACTTCTCGCCGACAACAGATAATCGCTCCAAACTTTCACCGAGGGCGGTTATAATAGTGCTCCACAGTTTCTCTCAGTTTCAGCGCTTTCAGATGGTGGTGTCTAAGGATAATTGTAGGGTTATGTCCCAGGCTACAGGAGCCTCACCGTTAGGTGGCCATACTGTAGTGCGCCCTCTAGCGCCCCGACATTCACTTATATTATAAAACGGCGCCCTGGTTGAATGGTCACAGCGGGAATCTGAAAAGCACTGGTTACATATGGATCGCAGTGTGACTGGAAGGGCCATATGGGACCTAGTCTGGCGACCCAAAAGCTATAGGCCTAAGAACACATACATCAGCACCCCCATGCGTACCACCTTGGAGGTTTGGGACTCAGTTTCAGGAGACGACAGGTGGACTACGTTCCCCTCTCCATTCACACCATTTACTTCAACACAGCATTTCCCCCGGCCCTACATGAGTTACTCTTTGACGCCTGGAGGGAGGGAGGGTGCCTATTCCATAATTTTGACCCTCTTACTTTTGATAATTGCAAGGGCGACTACGGAATAGGGAACACAGAAAGATACCATTCTATCCAACTACTACACTGGGCACTTACACCTCAGGTACGCGAGGCTGCCACTCGCCCCCTCACAAAATTTGAGGCTTTTCTCACAAAGACTTTCTCTTTGAAGGGGGTGATTTCATTCATATACAACTTCCTACTTACCACCACACTCTCTCCGCAGTGTATGTATATGAGGGAAGAGCTGCTTCAGCGCACTATTACTGACAAAGAATGGGCACACTTATGGTCCGACAGCATAAGATTCAACCACTCCACAGAACTTCGTGAAGCTCACTTGAAGACCATGATGGACTGGTACCTGCACCCATCCAAGTTTAGGCGAATCTTTCCCAGCACCTCAGACAGATGTTGGAGGGGGTGCAGACTGCTTGGGGACTCTCAGCATATATGGTGGGACTGCCCAACTATCCGGCCCTTCTGAAAGAAATGTTGGCACATATAAAGGACATGCTGGGATACCCCATCCCCACAACTATGGCGGATGTCCTTGTGGGGCTTTGTGTCTCCACCTTAGAACATCAGACTACTAGAGCAGATAAAATGGTTATGTGGCTTTGTATAGGAGCAGCTAAGATCACTCTAGCAGCCGCCTGGAAGAGGAAAGAAGCGCCAGCTATCTCTCTCTGGCACTCTCGCCTATGGAAACTGCTTAGCCTGGAACGCATGTCAGACATTTTCAGCCACGACTACAAGATTTTTGAGTTCAAGTGGGGTCCCCTAGTCTCCTTTCTTTCACGAGGTCTGCCATCGGCTGTATGCCCTTCCACCTACTAGGGCCCTTCACCTATTTCAATTTTGAGTAGAGCTCTAGTGCTGTAGATTAAGTCAAATGCATGAATGCTGCCACCACCGTGGTTGGGTAGGGGGGTGGGAACCGGGGAGGGTTTTTTTCTTTTCTGTTTTTAATTATGTTCACTTTTGAGGGGGGAATGTTAGGCTTGGATAATACGTTCACTAGGTGTAGTGCTTCTCCTTGGAAAGATTAGGATTTAACCTGGCAGACAAGAGATGAAACACATCCAGAGTTGTTGTTCGAACTTTATACCTGGAAGACTGTGCCCTGGGCTGTGCTAGTGTCAGAAATTGTACACTCATTTACGCTACTCTCTGAGAAAGGTGTCATAATTAGGCTGAGCAACGTATCTTGTCAAAGCATTTGGTTGTCAGCTGGAATAAGTTGCTCCCCTGCGAGGGAACTTGTGTTGGTATAGTTTCAGAGACTAATTGCTGGAAAATTCTAAAAAAATATCTTTGACGAAAGTTGAGGTAGCCTTGCCCTCAGGGTTTCATCCTCAGACTAATGGTCAAACCGAACGCTTAAATCAGGGGTTGGAAGAATACTTTGATTGCTTCTGCAACTCTACCCAAAACGAGTGGCCTTCCTATCTACTCTTAGCAGAGTTTTCCTATAACAACACTGTCCACAGCGCATCTATGGCTACCCCTTTGTTATGTTTATATGGTTACCATCCTAGGGCCTTTCATTCAGTCTTACAAGACGCTACTTCTGTTCCAGCAGCAGCCTCTTTTATCTGGCATCTCTGAGCTGTAAGGCAAAGGGTATGTTTCAACATACAGGAAGCCAAAAGGAAATTAAAAACACAGCTGATGCCCTTTGACATCAGTCTCCCTCATATCAGGCTTACGATAAGGTTTGGCTCTCCCCAAGATTCTTACCTCACCGCCTGTGTACAAGTATTGTTTCCACCGACCCACACAGTCAGGGAGGCACCGCTATGGCTGCCTGGGTGTGCAGTGAATGTTTCCCTTATACAGTATACAGTTTGAATCTCTGAGCAGATTTAAAGCCATACTTTTGCAGAAGGAAATGGCCTTAACCTCAGCTCGAGAGATTTCCGATCTCCAGGTTGCAAGGTCTTCAGCTGATATACAGGCTGTAGTCTGAACAAACTTCCCGCTCCATTTCAGAAAAATTGTACATTGTATTTTTAACATGTCTGATAGCAGTGGGATAGTACACCTATTTAAGAATATAAGTTCTGGGCTATTAAGCACCTTTCAGACTGTTATCAGAGTTATTCCTTCTTTGATACACTCCGTGTTTGGAAGCATTTTTGGAGGGCTGCTACTGGTAGTGGGTATCCTGATTTAAAATTTTCTGCTACGCAATGGACATCCCCAATTCCAAGGAGATAGAAAAAGCACTCTTGGAGCGATGTTGCTGTGAACGCATGGTACTCCATCTGGGCACACCTCGGCTTCAGGAGCTAAGTGAGCATTGTTTTTTATTGTTCAGACCAATCTGGGTAGACTGCCTCTTGCCCGTCTCAATGCTGCTTATTCTGTGTATATGAATGCGTGTTGGACATCTGTTTAACACTTCCATCGGTTGTGCCTCCGGACATAGATGGACTGCTGGACCTGTTGAAGGCCGATGTGGTGCAGTGTCCTCAGCATATTCCAATCCTGATGTCAGCATTCTTAGAGCCACCACAGGATGGTTCGGCTCCTGTTGGAATGGACACCGGCTCTGTTTAAGGCTTATAAGCAACAAGTGCATCCACAGCAATGGCTTTGGGAACCATAAAGGATGACCTTTGTTCCATTGCCCTGATCCAAGAGGTGTTACAGGGACCGTCGTCTACGGAGGCAGGCACCAGTGATGTTGAGTCTCCCACACAGGACCCATAGACATTTGCCTCTCCGTGTGCTGGGAAAAATACGGCCTTTTTCTAAAACAACATAAATTGGAATTCAAAAACATAATTTTTGTTTTATTTTTCCACTTCTGCTCTCACTGAGCATTATGGCTTTCAGCATGCTCAGATGGACTTACAGTATATTGATTTTTTTAGAGGACTTATAGAACTTTTTAAGGTTACACCCTTTTTACATATACCATGTTTTTAAGAAAATCATATTTTAGAAATGGTTTTATGCTTTTTTTAGACAGGCATATTTTAGCATTTATTATTATGTCTCCAACACAGAGATAAACACAATGCACACAATACTTCAGTAAAGTAACACAGTAAATAACACTTAAAATACAGTGGGCCCCAGGGGGGCACCAAACCATATACTAAGAAAGTGGTATAAGAATCACGACTCGAGTCAGGACGATGTCGAGAGGATGTATAATCCCTGGGGACCCAAGGAAATACCCAAGGTAAGTAGATTTGGACCCCACGGAGAGCGTGTGCAGTGTGTGAACCCGACTGTGTGCTCCGTACAACTCATTGGAAGACAGAAGGTTGGAGAGCCGCCTCACCCGTGGATACCCTAGTACCCACGTTCCTACAACAGGGAAGGCCGGGTGCATAGGGGTGAAGTGGTGTCGGAAACCGCTGTCGAACCCAATGGAGGACTTAAGGAAACTGCTGCTGCTTGTAGAGGAGAAAAGTGTCCGTGGGATTCCAAACGTGGATTCTTGGAGAAGAGTACCTGAAAGCAGAGTGGACAGAGTCTATGTCACTCTGAGTGAACAGGAGACTTGGAAGACCAATGCCCTCCAATGTCGGGTGCTTCAGGGAAGATGATGATGACCTTGACTCTGCAGCTGTGGGGACCAGGCAACACCGAGGATGACCAGGAGCCAGATACAAGCTGCCTCATGAAGAATTTCAAGTGCTGAGGGGTCGGTGTCCGGAGGGAGCTCTAACAAGCCTTGGCAAATGCAACCCATGCAGGAAGTCAAGGAGGTGCAAAGTTGGGACCAGCAAGGTCCAGGAGACTCACCAAAAGCTGGGGAGCTAGGGCGTGCCTGAGTAATCAGGGGAGCCCAAAGGTGACATAGATGACCCTCCACAGGACCCACATGCCTAAGGCACTGGAGTCGCAGGAGAACCTTGGGCAGCTTACCAAAGTAGCAGGCCACAGTGCACACGATGTGATGTGGCTGAAGATCTTGGTGGAGGAAGTTGCCAGAGGTTGGGGCTACTTGGAGGCCGATGCACGTGTTGCAAAGTAGCCAACTAGTCTTTGTACTTGCAAAGGTATGCGGTGCACATGGGTTCAGTTATTACAGCCCCCACAAGGGATACTGGCCTCAGATCCGGGGAGAAGACAGCTCAGGTCTTGAGAGACATAGAAAACCACCACCTGTGTAGTTGAACCCTTCGGAGTCCTCAGCTTCTTGGGATCAGCAGACCAGTCAGCAGTGTTGAGGTGCATGCGAATGCAGGGATCTAACTCCTTCACTATTGTCTTTGATGCTCCACAGGCCTTGGAGGATTTATGTATGAAGCACAGACACAGACAATGCAGCAGACAAGATGGGGGATGAAGTCGGCCCCTTACAAAGTCCAGAGTGTCTAAACGGTCGAAGTTGAAGTGGCTTTGGAATTGAATCTTGTCCCTCGATAAACCTAGGGCCCAATACCCAGGTAAGCCTTTAAGTACCCTAGGGAAAGGGTTAGGACGATTCAGGGGACCCTCTCAATGGATGGTCTGGACTGGGGAAATTTACTCCCATGTCCTTTGTCCAGGCACTAGGGACAGGGACAGGGACACCAAATGTGCCCCTCATAGAGGCTTTCTGGCACTGGCAAGCGCACCCAGGCAGCCCTAATACACAAATCCTGTCTGGGAGGTGGTCACACTTGCCTCTGACTAGATGCCTATTGTTCTACCTTCCTTTGCTCGAGCTTGGCTCAGCAGCAGCAAGGTAGAAATGTGTCTGTGGTCGGCAGCAACTAGTTTGTGCGGTCTGGGACTAGAAGGCTGGTACCGGGAGCACTGAGAGCCTAATGGAGGGCTCTTCCACTGCTTAGAATCATACATCCCATACCATTTACGGTGTGGGGGTATGATTCCAACATGTTTGATACCTAAAATGATAGGATTCGTTGCAGCCAGTTTCGAGACGGTCATCGCTTAATTATGCGGTGCCCCTCTATATAGTATATGGTTGCTTCACTGACAACCCGTGAGAATGGACTCCATAGGCTTCAGGGGATCCCACTGCTGCCACCAATGTGAGGATTTGGGTGAACTATATGATATGGTTGTGGGGCTTATCATACAGTACACTCACAAATACCATCTTGGGTCCAGTCAGGCTTGTTTATTTTACCTCAAACCCAGCTGTGGGTAACTGTGGCTTAGAGCAGTAAGGGTAAGCAGAGGAACTTTACAGGACAACTGCCATAGGCATCAATGGAAAGGTCCTGATGCTGAGCGATACAGGCAAAAGGAGCTCAAAGGATGCTTTGGTTGTGGTGTGGTCCACAGTAGTGTCTTTGTGGGTCCTCCTCAGTCCATGGGTAAAGTGAGACGAACGTGGCCACAGAGATCGGGGGTCCCTCAAAGTCCTCTAAGTTGCAGTACCAGGCCAGCCGATGCTGGGCTACTGGTCAGTCTGCACCTTGGTTAGGGCGAAAACCTTAGGAGGGGGCTATCGTTCAGTGAGTGTGATGAATCTGGACTTGGATAGCACCCCCGTATCAGAAAGACTCGGGTGCAACTTTTGGGTATTTCAGATTTGTCCTCTTGGGTGCTTCAGGGACAGGTAGTGGTCACATTTGTTTATGCAGTGGCCACCAACTTGTCAGTTTAGGCTACTTCAGCTCTTGTGTCCCTGTAGCTGTCCCAGGAGATCAGCCAACTGATCATTGAAGTCAGTGCTAAAGGTTGGGAAAGGGATTCAACTTTTCCCTGAGCAGAAGCTGCAGGCATAGTCCAATCTTTGTTAGTCCAAAGTACAGCAGTTGCAGTCCTTCCGATGGTGCAGTATCTTGTTGTGAGGTTCCAAAGGCAGCTGGGCAGTATTTATTTGGTCTTCTCTCCAATTCCAGAATGGTCTGAGGGTCAGAGTGCCAGGGATGCTATATTTATCCCAGGAAAGTGCCCTTAGGGTACCATGCAGTCACTAGCCAATAGGCTACTGCGTCCGCTCCTGCCAAGTGATGAAATTCCTGTGAGGTGTGGCATCTGGCAACCCCAGAATGCTACATTCTTATCCATTTCAAGAAGGCTCTACACTTCCTCGGTCGTTAGGAGCTTGGCAGTCCACCCTAGAAGTATAGTTACATGAGGACTACACGCCCACGGTAGAACTGGTTTGGGGACGGCTTTTTCCTCCTTGACCCTGTCTCCACTGACTGACTGACTTAATTATTTCTAAAGCGCACTAATGCCGAGGCGTCTTGGCGCTGAGATAAAGTACAGGCTAGTGCAATGTGACAGGTTAACATTGAGAGGAAAGCCATGTTTTTATTTGCTTCTTGAAAAGTGTCCTGTTGGGTTGAAGTCGGAGTGGTATCGAAAGTGAATTCCACAATTTAGCTGCTTGGTGTGAAAAACGCTCCCCCCCCACCTTACTCTGTTTATCTTGGGCAGAGTACCAATCCAGTGTTTGAGGATCTGAGACAGCATGATGGTTCAAAGCAAGGGAAGAGGACTTGTAAGTCATAAGCCCCTCCTCCATAGATGGCTTTGTAGACTATACACAAGGCCTTAAAGTCCGCCCGTCGTTTTACTGGAAGCCAGTGTAATTGCTTTACGCCAGCAGATGTGGAATGGTGCTTTGGAAGATTAAGCAATACTCTTACGGACGCGTTTTGTAGAGATTGGAGTTTGGAAAACTGGGCTACACCAGCTCCCAATTATAGAGCATTGCAATAGTCCAACCTCGATAGCACTAAAGCTTCGACCACTGTTTTCCTCAGGGGAAAAGGGATAAAGGGTAAGATCTTCCGAAGGACCTTCAGAGTGAAAAAATGGGCTGAAGACACCTGGTTCATCTGTGGGGCAAGAGTGAGGTCTTTGTCTATCAGGACACCTACATTTCTAGCTTTGGATGCCGGCACCGTCAAATTCCGGCTTCAGGGGGCCACCATAGTTGGCGCCAAACAGATGCTTTTGTGCCAAACTCTACAACCTCGGTTTTACCTGGGTTTAGTTTTAGAAAGTTGCGGTTCATCCAGGTCATCAGATCTGTGATGCAGTTTCGAAACCGTTCCGCCGTTGCGTCTACGCTATGTGTCACAGACACCACTAACTGTGTGTCGTCAGCGTAGGACACAAGCGAGAAGTTGTGGTTCTTAATTAATCTAGCTATGGGAGCAATATAGATGTTGAACATAGTGGGGGGCAAGGCCGAGCCCTGAGGGACTCCACCAGGAAGTGTGAACAAGTGTGACTGGAGTCCATTCCAGTGGATTAAATGTTCCCTGGCTGACAGGAATGATGATAGTAGGCTTAGGGCCTTTCCGCTGATGCCGACCTCCTGCAGCCTTCATATCAGTACTTTGTGATATACAGTATCGAAGGCAGCCGTGAGGTAGAGCAGGATAAGGGCCGCCCACCCATCCCCATCCATTGATTTATGAACTTCCTCAGTCGCCAAGATCAGGGCAGACTCAGTGAAGTACCGAGATGTAAAGCTATGTTGAGTGGAGTCTAGTATGTTATTGTAAACTAGGTATGATGTTAATTCTGCATTCATAGTGTTCTCCAAAACCTTGGAAGGCAGAGGAAGACAGGAGATGGGGGCGATAGTTTTTAGCCTCTAAAGGATCGAGCGTGGGCTTTTTCAATATAGGTCTTATACAGGCCCTTTTCCAATCCTGTGGTTTAGCAACGGCGTCAGAGAGACAATAATCTCCTCTGCAGCCAAATGTAAAATATGAGGGGGGCGGGGGTCGAGTGGGGACCCAGATTTAACTTGAAGCTGTAGGACTTGTACTTTTCCTTTCTCTAAAGCAGAGAATTGAGTGAAAGTTCCTTGTGGTGCCTTCTCTAAGTTTTCCCCCAGATGGGTGATCCCGTCTGCTTTAGCTGTATTTGCTAAATTCGTCGAAGACGTTTTGAACTTTGCTTTGAAAAAACACAGCCAGGTTGTTGACAAAGGAACAAAAGGCCTCCTGCTCAGGGGTGTTGGACCTACTACTCTCACAAAGGCAGCTTCACCTTTGAAGCTTGCTTTTTGGGCTAACACTGAGTGGCCATTCTGGGAGAAGAGGTGAAACCTCACTCTGTGGCAGCTGCTTTTGTTCATGTGCTGGAGAGTTGTTCACACATCTCCCCAGGCAGTCAGGAAGCTGTATGTGTGCCAGGGCCTTTGTATGGAGTACAGGGGGGCAACTTCCTAAAAGTAGCTTAATCTCAATTTGACATGTAATATGTTCAGGATCAGAACACTGGTACTGGTGGTAAGGTTAGCTGGTCTCTATGCACTCTTAGAGTCGTAAAACCAGAAGAATCATTCCAAAATGATATTGACGTACCCGACTAGGACAAGCAAACACCACTATTAACCCCTTGGTGCTGTTATTAGTGTCTGGGACACCCCACACACCCCTAATGAAGACGCACTCCTGAGAGAGACATGTGGTCTCCTGCCATGATTTTGGGTGCAGTCATGTCTTTATTGCTTTTCTGAATTCTAGATCACTATTGATGGTCCATATTCTCTTTAGAAGTTTGCTGCACATGTACAGAGAAAGACCCGGAGAGGAGCCTTTCTTAAAATGAGTGTCCTCTTAGGAGTGCAAGGGTTGAGTTTGGATTGTGATGGTGGAATCACATTCATCTTCCTCCTGGATGCAGTGCAGAGCCCCAAGTGCAGGTGAAATCCCTTCAATGAATCTGCACAACATTTTCCTATAAAAGTTCATCCAGTTTGGGTCAGCAGTGCAAGTTAGGTGCAGACCCTCCAAGCGGAGGGCACAAGTGGTCTTTACGATTTCAATTCCCAGAGGAACCTTTGCTATCTATACAGAAACAAAACTCTGAAGGATTTACACAACACGTGGCATGAACTTAAAACTTTACTCAAGGAACTGCCATTTCTTCAATTGTTTTAAATCAATTCAGTATTTTTTGACAAATTAGTGTTTAAAAACGTTTCTGTTGTATTTGAAATGGTTAACACGTGGAATTATTTAAAGTGTTATTACACTAAAATACACAAATCTGTGTTAGGGCACCCGCAGTTTGAAAGAATAACTCAATCTTATTGGATAAGGGAGCTAATTTTTGTGTTATCCTTATCTGGTTCTGTAAATCGTCTGTGAATCAGATTGGCTGGCTGCTACATGAGAAGAATGTTGTGGTTGTCATTATTGGAATCAGTCATTCGCTCCCCACATCCTAAAAACAAAGAAGAATTGGCATAATAGTGGAGGGTATGTAAACCCTGACCCCCAGACCATGTTGGGTGTCCGAAGGGTTCTCCTTCAAATAACAGACTTTTTAAAAGGTATTATTTGTTGTGGAATTTGCAGACCCGACTGCAGGAATAGCATGCTTCAGCACGACTCCCGAGGTTTGCAAACATGCAGCAAGAGGTCATTGTCTTTTTATGGACCTCCTGCAGTTTCGCAAACCCCATGGAGGCTGGGCAAGTGACCAGGACCCTGGAAGTGTTTGGAAATGCTTGACCAGAGTCCACAAAACTCAGAAATATTTGTAAAGAACCCCAGAAATTCCATGAAAAAGAAAAGTTTAAAGTGAAGTTATGATGTGTGTTTAGTTAAAAAATCCTAATAAACGGTAACAATTCCTTCTGTCATGGTGGTAGAGGACTTAATGCCCGCCACCCTGACAGACAGACAGTAGTTCATCCTATTTAGAGATGACATAACATAACATAACATGAGTATTTGTAAAGCGCACGTTCACCACTACGGGCATCTTGGCGCTGAAATAACAGATGTTTGTTGTTACCCAACTCAATGGTACTCATTTTATCGACCCCAAATGGATGAAAGTCTGAGTGGACCCGCCGGGATTTGAACCTGTGACCATGAGGTCGAACACAGGTCCCTGCAGTAGACGCATTAGTCCACTGAGCCACCAGACCCGACCAGCGGTCAGCTCTGTATGTTGGAAGGAACCACCATCACAGCGGTTCATTTCACTATATAATAAGTTTCACCGACAGCTGTCGTTGGTTTTGATGTCCATCCACTGAGCATATAATATTGTTTGTTTTTTAAATACGAACTCCAAATATAGTTATTTAAAAAACAAAAGACCCCCCCCCCCCACCTCCAAACCCCCTGGGATTTCTGTTCCAGGGCGTCAGGCTCCATATGTGTTTTTTCTTTTTTCTTTTAATTTTCTCTCCCAACCAGGCTACACAGGGAGGCCTGAAGCCACGTTTTGGTGTCACTCTAGTGGGTGGCACTATAAATACTGCAATCCAGGTCAAAGCCACATTTCGTTGGCATTCTAGTGGATGGCACTATAAATGCTACAGTCCAGGCCAACAGATCTGGCATTGTGACTTTGTCAGTGCTTGATTTGTTCTGACATGGATTTTGCAAAACAATATTGAGGAAGCTGCCAGACCCTCATCACTCTAAAAACATTGAGGAAGGAAAAAATTATAAAATGTGAATGACAAAACAGACGTATAGATGAAGTCTGACTGAAAGCCACTATAAATAACAGTGTGTAATACATAAACATGATACAATCGAAAGGTAAAACGAACACCCAACCTAAATAATATAATTGATCTGGTGTTGGCTGCCAGCCTCTTGCCTTTGCTAATGCTTTTTGAAAATCTTTGCTGCAAATAGAGAAGGTTGAAAAGATAGATAAATAGAGAGTCTTGAAAGGAAGAGCAGCTCGTAAAGACAGGCAGTCAGGGTTGGATAGACAGATTGATAGAGATAACCTTGTAGATATGACAGATACACCGGAAAAGATAGATAGACTGATAGATAGAATGATAGATTTACAAAGATGTATATCTTTGCAAAGAGATATAGAAGTCAAAAAGATTGATAGAGATGCAAAGGTAGAAGTTACATAGATAGAAGGACAGACTGGTAGATAGAGGGACACTAGATAAATAGACAGGATGATAGATAGACAGGTAGACACATATATATAGACGGACAGGTAGACGGATAGATTAACACACAAACAGACAGAGGTAGATAGATAGGATTGCAAAGACAGCACATCGCAAATTCAATTAGTTATGTTACAGTTAAATATCTATATACGCACAACAATCGACCACTGAAAGCAAACTAGCAAGACAGACAAGCAGGGCATACAGACTAAGTTGGTTTACAAGCACAGCTGTAGTGCTTAATTAAAATACACACAGGAGTGAGGTATAATTGCATTTCATTGTGTGCATTCTAAAAAGTGAATGACTTTATAAAGAATAGATTCAAATGGACACCATCTGGTATACTCTGATATAGCAGCATTGAAATAAACAAAGGCAGCTCCAAAAGTAATTTACAACATCATTAGCAGGAGGCAGGAAATGATAAAGCTGGAATGTGTCCTGTGCTGTGACAAGCTGATAGAATGCGTCCTGCTATAACATGAAGCTCGAACCACACAGGCAACGCTAATGTAATTAAGTACAAACATAAATACTTTCACTGAAGGAAACTACCTCCTCTTGAAAGATTAAAATGCCATCACTCAAAGTGAAGTTAGCCAGTGACTGTAGTAGGCAGACCCACTGCTCCATGCTGTATTCTGTAGTGGGCAGAAGCAAAATGTGAATGGCACAACAACTGACCGTTGGATGGCGAGCTGAAAGCCCCTTTAAGTAAGTATAACACATGTAATTTTTGTAAAATAAGAGGTCTTGGCTAACACCAGACTGAACACGGAAAACAGTGCATGTGTCATTCTGTAGGTGTGCGCATTTGTGGAGAACATTTTGCAGACCTACAGAATGATGCAAAAGTAGCCGCCTGTTTGTTTTTCTTTTTCTTTCTGATGTTGTGCATCATTGGGAAAGCCTACACGTCTTAAAGATGATACTTATTGACTTTGCCAATGTGTGTTTAAAATGGTAGTAAACCTCCTGTTTCATGTGCAGATATGGTCAGAGCCTCAGATCTCTGGAGTTACACTATATATAAGATGCTCAGATTACCTGTCCGGCGCCTACCCTAATCTCTCTGATATTATAAAGGACTCCCTTGCAGCAGTTGCTTATGTTTCCTGCTGTTTTTTTTAATGCTTTGTGTTGCATGGTCCATTCACTGGAAAAGGCTCCAGCTTGTATTATTGATTAGGCCCTGTGATAATAGGAAGCATTCCCTGGACAAGAAGGGAGGCATCTTGTCGCTATGGATTTAACATTGTAGTGTGTCATAGGGGAGAGGGTCTCACTCACTGAACAAGGAACCTTCTCTGGTGTCTTGGTTAATCCTTGAGTCCACACTCCTCGATAGAAGGGGACCACGGAAGGGTGTAATCTAGAATTTCTTCACCTTACTTATCAATAGGGACAATTAAATGCCAATAGATTTTTGTGATTGACTCTGCATTTCAGCTTATTCAGTGTTTCTTTTTCTTAATCTATCAGGTGAAATAAGTGCAGTGATGAACGAAAACGATAAAGCCATTAAACATCACTCGTGTAGGAAGTGATGTAAAAGCAGTATACCTCGAAATCTCTTCCTTTGAAGGCTGATGCCTCGTCAAAGTCTTCTTACAGCAAAAAATCCAAACTTGCCAATGAGGCCTGTACTTGACTCTTAGGCATCAGATGATATACTTGGAAGACATAACACACTGACATAGCGAAGCAAGTCTGAGGTGCTGATTACGAAGGAAGAGCTAACCTGGTGTCAGAAAGAACACACAGGAAAGAAACTGTATGAATGTCACAAAACATTTATTTGTCTGAGAAAGAGCAAATGCCACATCTCCAAATTCATACTGGAGAAAAGTCATATTGATGGACTGATTGTGGAAAAGTGTTCTGTGCAATGAAAGACCTAATCAGGTGTCCACGTAGAGGACAAATCATATAAATGTACAGAATGTAATAAAATGTTAGGAAGGGTGAATAATCTAGAGCAGCATCTACAAAACCACGTTAGTGAAAAACCATATGAATGTACACAATGCGACAAAGCATTTATAACAAATCGAAATTTAAGGCAACATCAGAAAGTCCACACTAGAGAGAAACCAAATGAATGTACAGAATGTAATAAAATGTTCCGAAGTAAGGAGACCCTAATGAAAGATCAGAAAATCCCCACTGGGGAGAAACCGTATGAATGTACAGAATGTGACAAGGCATTTATGACAAAGCGAAGTTTAAAAATTCATCAGCAAGTTCACACAGGAGAAAAACCACATAAATGTACAGAATGTGACAAAGCATTTATAACCAATGGAGAGCTACAGCGACATCAGAAAATCCACACGGGGGAGAGACCGTATCAATGTACAGAATGTGACAAGGCCTTTATGAGAAATGGAGAGCTGAAACAACATCAGAAAATACACACTGGGGAGAAACCAAATCAATGCACTGAATGTGACAAAGCATTTATAAAAAATGGACATCTAAAACGACATCAGAAAATCCACACTGGGGAGAAACCATATCAGTGTACAGAATGTGAAAAGGCATTTGTTGCAAAGCAAGGTTTAAAAATACATCAGAATTTTCACACAGGAGAAAAACCATATAAATGTACAGAATGTGGCAAAGCATTTGTAACCAATGGAGAGCTACAGCCACATCAGAAAATCCACACGGGGGAGAGACCGTATCAATGTACAGAATGTGACAAGGCCTTTATGAGAAATGGAGAGCTGAAACAACATCAGAAAATACACACTGGGGAGAAACCAAATCAATGCACTGAATGTGACAAAGCGTTTATAACAAATGGACATCTAAAACGACATCAGAAAATCCACACTGGGGAGAAACCATATCAGTGTACAGAATGTGAAAAGGCATTTGTTGCAAAGCAAAGTTTAAAAATACATCAGAATTTTCACACAGGAGAAAAACCATATAAGTGTACAGAATGTGGCAAAGCATTTGTTGCAAAGCAAAGTTTAAAAATACATCAGCAAGTTCACACAGGAGAAAATCCATATCAATGTACAGAATGTGACAAGTCATTTATAACAAATGGAAAGCTAAGGAAACATCAGAAAATCCACACCGGTGTGAAACCATATCAATGTACAGAATGTGACAAAGCATTTATAACAAACGGAGATTTACAGAAACATCTGAAGGTCCACACTGGGGAGAAGCCATATGAATGTACAGAATGTAATAAAGGGTTTGGATGGAACTCAGATCTAAAGAAACATCAACAAATCCACACTGGAGAGAAACCGTATGAATGTACGGAATGCGACAAAGCATTTATAACAAATGGAAAGCTGAAGCGACATCAGAAAATTCACACCGGTGAGAAACCATATCAATGTACAGAATGTGACAAAGCATTTATAACAAATGCAGAGCTAAGGAAACATCAGAAGGTCCACACTGGGGAGAAACCATACCAATGTACAGAATGTAATAGAGTGTTCAGAGAAAAGCAGAATCTAAAGCAGCATCTACAAACCCACACTGGGGAGAAACCGTATGAATGCACAGAATGTGACAAAGCATTTACAAAAAATGGAGAGCTAAGGAAGCATCAGAAGGTCCACACTGGGGACAAACCATACCAATGTACAGAATGTAACAGAGTGTTCAGTGAAAAGAAGAATCTAAAGCAGCATCTACAAACCCACACTGGGGAGAAACCGTATGAATACACAGAATGCGACAAGGCATTTATTACTAATGGAGAGCTAAAACGACATCAGAAAATCCACGCTGGGGAGAAACCATATCAATGTACAGCATGTGATAAAGCATTCATAACAAATAGAGAGCTGAAGCGACATCAAAAAAGCCACACTGGAGAGAACCATATCAATGTGTACAGTGTGGCAAGGCATTTATAACTAATGGACAGCTAAAACTTCATCAGAAAATCCACACTGGGGAGAAACCATATCAATGTACAGAGTGTGGCAAGGCATTTATAACTAATGGACAGCAAAAACGACATCAGAAAAGCCACAGTGGAGAGAAACCATATCAATGTGCACAGTGTGGCAAGGCATTTATAACTAATGGACAGCAAAAACGACATCAGAAAAGCCACAGTGGAGAGAAACCATATCAATGTATAGAATGTGACCAAGCATTTATAACAAATAAAGAACTAAAACATCATCAGAAAATCCACTCAGGGGAGATACCCTATCAATGTTCATAGTGCGACAAAGCCATTTGAAAAATATAAACTTGGAAGAGCATTTCCTACCAAACGCTCTCTGATAAGGTATCAAAAAGGCCACCCTCGTTTAAGATGTACTGATATTGAAGTCTTTCATTTGAAACAGTCATCAGTTGCTACGTCAAAAAATCCACACCTCACACAGATATAGGGTGATGCCCTGAAATACCTGAACAAAATGTGGAACAAAGGAACAGAAATAGTGGCTGTCATGGTAGGTGCCAAAGGATTAGTCAAGAAAGGGTCCCACCTTACCCCTATCCCACAGAGATTAAAATATGCAAACTCCAGAGAGCATCAAAGTTCGACAAAATGCAAATGTTACAGAAAACAACAGCTGGATTTATTTCCTTGTTCCCAGCCTACTGTAGTATAAGGACAATTTGGCCATCTTGTGATAAGACCTGACTCTGCCTATTCACTCACCAAAGTGATTTTTGTTCTGCAAGGCTTTCTCGCGCTTGTATCCACAGTTTTAACACATTTCTGATAATGAAATTCAGTTTGTTATCTAGGATGTTATGTTTTTGCTGTTTATTGTTGACATTCCCTTTCTTTCAGTAGCAATCCTGCCCTGGAAATGACAAGTAGAATTTTGGGGTCGGTTGGAAGACAGACAGATACCACTGGCTTAGAGGTGTGCAGCTCCCAAAGTATATGTGCATCAGATTTATGGTTGCGTGTGGGACAGGAGCTGCCACCATTTGTACAGACATTGCTAGACAGTTTGCTGGACAATCTAAATTAGAGGCCTCTACTTACAGCAGTGATTACAATCTCCTATATCACATGTAGGCAACAAGTGTATTCTTTCTACTTCTATACGGTGTATTTGTTAAACATGCTCATCTGTAATAAAATGAACATCTGCTGAAAGGACCAAATGCAATCCTAGATGTTTGAACATTGCAATCATTCTTATACCATTGCTAAAGTGCTCAAATGTCGATTCAGACTATGCCCATGCAATAGAAAAAAAAACCTGTGTTGTATTTACACTGCTCCCTGCATATTCCCTCTTGCATTGTATTTTCTTGTATATATGAGCTGACTTCTATATGTACAGTACTCTTGATACCCTGATGGGTGTATGTTTGTGCTTTAAAAAGCTCTGAAAATAAATATATAAGGATAAACTGTGATGACAAATGCAACAGCATTGTACCATAGTTCCATCCGACCTGGTCTCCGACTGGGATCCCAGCTAGTAACAATGATAAAAAAACATATTACTTATCTGTATGGGCCCATCTGGTGACCAAAGAGCCACAGCAGGAAAAATTGGGCCAAGGCTGCAAATTCTGTTCCATAAAGGGTCCGTAGGTCGCACGCTACTCCACCATTCCAGCGTGTATACCCCAAGAGCATTATGGTTAATGCAGTTTTCTTGAAAGCGGGTGCGCTTTTCAAAGGAATCGAAGTGTAATTGCAAGGTTGCAGGCCAACTCTGGACACCGGTGTTTCAGGATTATTGTCCTTCATCAGCAGAGTGTAGGGCGTTTTTCAGGGGTTGCTGTGCAGGCTGCCAAAGTGTTCTCAGGTATGGTACCTCTCCAGGCGCGTAGGGCGTTACCTCAGCTCGTCAGCTGAAAGGCTCAAGGGAGCCGTGTTAAATAAAGGGTCCGTAGGTCACACGCTACTCCACCATTCCAGCGTGTATACCCCAAGAGCATTATGGTTAATGCAGTTTTCTTGAAAGCGGGTGCGCTTTTCAAAGGAATCGAAGTGTAATTGCAAGGTTGCAGGCCAACTCTGGACACCGGTGTTTCAGGATTATTGTCCTTCATCAGCAGAGTGTAGGGCGTTTTTCAGGGGTTGCTGTGCAGGCTGCCAAAGTGTTCTCAGGTATGGTACCTCTCCAGGCACGTAGGGCGTTACCTCAGCTCGTCAGCTGAAAGGCTCAAGGGAGCCGTGTTAAATAAAGGGTCCGTAGGTCGCACGCTACTCCACCATTCCAGCGTGTATACCCCAAGAGCATTATGGTTAATGCAGTTTTCTTGAAAGCGGGTGCGCTTTTCAAAGGAATCGAAGTGTAATTGCAAGGTTGCAGGCCAACTCTGGACACCGGTGTTTCAGGATTATTGTCCTTCATCAGCAGAGTGTAGGGCGTTTTTCAGGGGTTGCTGTGCAGGCTGCCAAAGTGTTCCCAGGTATGGTACCTCTCCAGGCGCGTAGGGCGTTACCTCAGCTCGTCAGCTGAAAGGCTCAAGGGAGCCGTGTTAAATAAAGGGTCCGTAGGTCGCACGCTACTCCACCATTCCAGCGTGTATACCCCAAGAGCATTATGGTTAATGCAGTTTTCTTGAAAGCGGGTGCGCTTTTCAAAGGAATCGAAGTGTAATTGCAAGGTTGCAGGCCAACTCTGGACACCGGTGTTTCAGGATTATTGTCCTTCATCAGCAGAGTGTAGGGCGTTTTTCAGGGGTTGCTGTGCAGGCTGCCAAAGTGTTCTCAGGTATGGTACCTCTCCAGGCGCGTAAGGCGTTACCTCAGCTCGTCAGCTGAAAGGCTCAAGGGAGCCGTGTTAAATAAAGGGTCCGTAGGTCGCACGCTACTCCACCATTCCAGCGTGTATACCCCAAGAGCATTATGGTTAATGCAGTTTTCTTGAAAGCGGGTGCGCCTTTCAAAGGAATCGAAGTGTAATTGCAAGGTTGCAGGCCAACTCTGGACACCGGTGTTTCAGGATTATTGTCCTTCATCAGCAGAGTGTAGGGCGTTTTTCAGGGGTTGCTGTGCAGGCTGCCAAAGTGTTCTCAGGTATGGTACCTCTCCAGGCGCGTAGGGCGTTACCTCAGCTCGTCAGCTGAAAGGCTCAAGGGAGCCGTGTTAAATAAAGGGTCCGTAGGTCGCACGCTACTCCACCATTCCAGCGTGTATACCCCAAGAGCATTATGGTTAATGCAGTTTTCTTGAAAGCGGGTGCGCTTTTCAAAGGAATCGAAGTGTAATTGCAAGGTTGCAGGCCAACTCTGGACACCGGTGTTTCAGGATTATTGTCCTTCATCAGCAGAGTGTAGGGCGTTTTTCAGGGGTTGCTGTGCAGGCTGCCAAAGTGTTCTCAGGTATGGTACCTCTCCAGGCGCGTAGGGCGTTACCTCAGCTCGTCAGCTGAAAGGCTCAAGGGAGCCGTGTTAAATAAAGGGTCCGTAGGTCGCACGCTACTCCACCATTCCAGCGTGTATACCCCAAGAGCATTATGGTTAATGCAGTTTTCTTGAAAGCGGGTGCGCTTTTCAAAGGAATCGAAGTGTAATTGCAAGGTTGCAGGCCAACTCTGGACACCGGTGTTTCAGGATTATTGTCCTTCATCAGCAGAGTGTAGGGCGTTTTTCAGGGGTTGCTGTGCAGGCTGCCAAAGTGTTCTCAGGTATGGTACCTCTCCAGGCGCGTAGGGCGTTACCTCAGCTCGTCAGCTGAAAGGCTCAAGGGAGCCGTGTTAAATAAAGGGTCCGTAGGTCGCACGCTACTCCACCATTCCAGCGTGTATACCCCAAGAGCATTATGGTTAATGCAGTTTTCTTGAAAGCGGGTGCGCTTTTCAAAGGAATCGAAGTGTAATTGCAAGGTTGCAGGCCAACTCTGGACACCGGTGTTTCAGGATTATTGTCCTTCATCAGCAGAGTGTAGGGCGTTTTTCAGGGGTTGCTGTGCAGGCTGCCAAAGTGTTCTCAGGTATGGTACCTCTCCAGGCGCGTAGGGCGTTACCTCAGCTCGTCAGCTGAAAGGCTCAAGGGAGCCGTGTTAAATAAAGGGCCCGCTTTGAGAATACTGCATTTACCATAATGCTCTTGGGGTATACCCGCTGGAATGGTGGAGTAGCGTGCGACCTATGGACCTTTTACTTTATTATGGCTCCCTCGAGCCTTTGAGCTGACGAGCTCAGGTAACGCCCTACGCGCCCGGAGAGGTACCAGACCTGAGAACACTTTGGCAGCCTGCACAGCAACCCCTGAATATCTTCCTACACTCTGCTGATGAAGGACAATAATCCTGAAACACCGGTGTCCAGAGTTGGCCTGCAACTTTGCATTTACACTTCGGAACTTTTGAAAAGCACACCCGCTTTGAGAATACTGCATTTACCATAATGCTCTTGGGGTATACCCGCTGGAATGGTGGAGTAGCATGCGACCTATGGACCTTTTACTTTATTATGGCTCCCTCGAGCCTTTGAGCTGACGAGCTCAGGTAACGCCCTACGCGCCCGGAGAGGTACCAGACCTGAGAACACTTTGGCAGCCTGCACAGCAACCCCTGAATATCTTCCTACACTCTGCTGATGAAGGACAATAATCCTGAAACACCGGTGTCCAGAGTTGGCCTGCAACTTTGCATTTACACTTCGGAACTTTTGAAAAGCACACCCGCTTTGAGAATACTGCATTTACCATAATGCTCTTGGGGTATACCCGCTGGAATGGTGGAGTAGCGTGCGACCTATGGACCTTTTACTTTATTATGGCTCCCTCGAGCCTTTGAGCTGACGAGCTCAGGTAACGCCCTACGCGCCCGGAGAGGTACCAGACCTGAGAACACTTTGGCAGCCTGCACAGCAACCCCTGAATATCTTCCTACACTCTGCTGATGAAGGACAATAATCCTGAAACACCGGTGTCCAGAGTTGGCCTGCAACTTTGCATTTACACTTCGGAACTTTTGAAAAGCACACCCGCTTTGAGAATACTGCATTTACCATAATGCTCTTGGGGTATACCCGCTGGAATGGTGGAGTAGCGTGCGACCTATGGACCTTTTACTTTATTATGGCTCCCTCGAGCCTTTGAGCTGACGAGCTCAGGTAACGCCCTACGCGCCCGGAGAGGTACCAGACCTGAGAACACTTTGGCAGCCTGCACAGCAACCCCTGAATATCTTCCTACACTCTGCTGATGAAGGACAATAATCCTGAAACACCGGTGTCCAGAGTTGGCCTGCAACTTTGCATTTACACTTCGGAACTTTTGAAAAGCACACCCGCTTTGAGAATACTGCATTTACCATAATGCTCTTGGGGTATACCCGCTGGAATGGTGGAGTAGCGTGCGACCTATGGACCTTTTGCAAATTCTGTTCCACTCGTGAAATTTGCGGAATTTGGGTAATTTTGCGTTCAGCAGAGAACGCGGAAATGCCAAAAAATTCTGTGATCTGCGGCTTCGCAGAGTTATTTGCTTGTTTGTGCTTTCAAAATGCGTGTTCACAAGATATTTCTCCCCGAGCACACAAACAGTGTACACGAACAGGAAAAAAGCATTGCGAATGGTTAGAACAATCAATTCTGTGTGTTCGCGAAACTTTTGCGTGCTTGCGGAGATTTTTTACTGTTTCGCAGAACTTTGTATAGCGCGACTACGCAAATTCCGCCCACCCCTAGGAAGAATACGAAAATGAATTCTCCGTCCTTGAATGGACAAAAGGGGGAAATTGATAGGTTGTTGTTTCACCATCTTGAAGATATTGACACTTGGATAGAGATTATAAAAAATCTGGAAGGTTCTCTCCACCTGTTTGTGAAAGGCGAACTGTTGTTAATTCCACAGTGAGCAAGACTTGCTCTTGTGCTTTACAGATTCTAAAAGAGGGAGGCAGTCAGTGTGTGAGTTAGAAAGGGTCTCCCCATACAGAATTCACCAGCTACTAATCCTCGAATAACAACCTACAATCTCAAAACAAGTTAATCTCTCATCGATATGCAAGAAGAACGGGCTTCTATCACTACTGTTATATCTAACACTGCGGAGCATCTCATGAGTCTGTACTACAATGTGATTGATGCCCGTTTAGCCACCCGGAGGCTACACTGTAAAGCTCTGGGAAGGTTACTCATGCAATGTGGGTAGGCGATTGTTGGGAGAGCTGTTTGGGCGACTGTTACTAAAACACAGCTGGGACAGTTGTTTGATGTCAGACATGCTTCTGATCTGACAGGAGAGCTTAGAGGGAAGAGGGAGTGAAAACTGCAGACTGAGGCAAGCCCCGAATGTAAGGTTAGGCTACCTATCTGGAATGTGAGTGGGGTGAATGACAACCACAAGGCTCGACTGGTGATTGTGTACTTCAATAGACATTATGTGGGTGTCGCATGCTGCTTCTGTGAGAGCTAATCATTTTGCCAATAGCGGGAGCTTGTACTCCTATTACTCTTCCTCCTTAGCGAAGGAAGTGGCCATATTGGTTAAACGTGGCTTACAGTTCAGGCCTCTGGACAAGTTCTGTGATGGAGAGGTCCAGTGTGTGGTTGTCGGATTCAATTGTGACAACCTCATTTTTTAGTAAAGTTAAAGACAGGTTTGCAGCCACTTCCCCTCACTTTAAACAGAAAACAGCCAAGTAATGTATCTTACCTCAGGGTAAACCAGGGCTCGGTTGCTACTGGGGCTATGCTGTGGGAAGTGTTTAAAGCCATTACTAGGGGTGAATGCATATCTAAAGTCACAGGATATTAAGATCATTAAGAGATAGACTGTCATGCCCAGCGCAAGAGATATCATCGTTAGAGTGAGAATATGTGAGTTCTGCAGCACAACCAACACCAGCTATATTAAACCTAAAAAGGCTGGATTTCTGTGGCTTAGTGGACAGTGAAGGTAAATTGCTAGATAAGCATACTACTGCCCAGTGGTGCAGCGAAGGGGAGGAGAGGCATAATTGCCTTTCGTACTCATACTACTAGAAGGGATGGGTATGGGCAAACCTGTGCTCAAATGCATCACTCTACTATACACTACCCCAAGGCAAGAAAAAAACTCAACAATTTGTATTCTCCAATATCAAAACATAGGAGCATCAGGCGAGGCTGTCTTCTCTCTTCTATCCTTCTTCCCTAGCTGCGAAGCCACCTGCCAGCTTTCTTCCACAACCAAGGAGGCCTACAATTTGGTGTGCGTAGGGTCATTCTCTCGATGTATGCAGATGATATTCTGCTATTGCTCAAGGACCCTGCTTGTAGTCTTCATCCTATAATTACTGAAATAACAGTATCAGGGGAATGGTCTTTAAAAATCAAGTCAGAAATGATGCCCCTCACCAGGTGGAGAACTACCCCTGAGCTGCAGGTACCGCTGAGGTGGCAATTGGAACCTGTAAGATACCCGTGAGTTGGGTGTCATTAGAATTTGTCCACAATACCTAGTGAAAACTGTGGGAAGTTCTACCCCAGTCTACCCCACCCCAATCTACTCTACTCCACCCTACCCCCAATCTATCCCACTGTACCCCAAGCTACCACAATCTAACCCGCTCCACTCTACCTCTCCAAAATGTACCAAAGCCCACACTACCCACTATTCCCCAATCTACCCTTATTTACCCCACCCACTCTACCTCATTCCAGCGTGGACCAAGATGCATCTGCTATGCAAGCATGGGAGATTTGAGCTCCCAGCTTTAAAGTATATCACCTACCCCAAGCTACCACAATCTAGCCTGTTACACTCTCCCCCTCCAAAATGTACCAAAACCCACACAACCCACTCTTCCCCAATCTACCCTTATTTACCACACCCACTCTACCTCATTCCTCCACAATTTACCCCAATCCCCCACCCCAATCTACTCCACTCTACCCCAAGCTACCCCAAGTTATCCCCCTCTACAACAATCTACCCTATTCCGCCCTAACCCAGTCTACCCCACTCCACCCCAAGCTACCAGAATCTACCCCACAACATTATACCCCTCCAAAATGTACCCCAACCCACTTTACCTAATCTACCCCACCCTATTTACCCCACCCCTCTACTCAACCCCACTTTACCCCAGTTCACCCCACCCCAATCTATTCCACTTCACCCTACACCAATCTACCCCAAGCTACCACAATCTACCCTACTCCACTCTACCCCTCCAAAATGTACTCCAATCCACTCTACCACAATCTATCCCAACCCTATTTACCCCACCCCACTTCACCCCATTCCACCTGAATCCTCCACCCTACCCCAATCTACCCTACTCTACCCCAATCTACCCGTTCCACTGTACCCCACGCTACCTCATTAAATCTACACCACTCTACTACAATCTTCCCCACTACACTACAAGTTACCCCACTCTATCCCACTCTACACCACCAAAATGTACCCCAACCCACTCTACCCCAATCTACACAATCCCTATTTACCCCAGCCCACTCTACCCCATTCCACCTGAATCCTTCACCCTACCCCAATCTACCCCACTCTACCCCAATTCACTCTACCCCAATCTACCCCGTTCCACTGTACCCCACGCTACCTCATTAAATCTACCCCACTTCTCTACAATCTTCCCCACTACACTACAAGTTACCCCACTCTACCCCACTCTACACCACCAAAATGTACCCCAACCCACTCTACCCCAATCTACACCATCCCTATTTACCCCAACCCACTCTACCCTAATCCAATCTACCCTACTCTACCCCAAACTAACCCAATCTACCCCACACCACTCTACCCAAATCTAATCCACTCCAGTACAAGCTGCCCCACTGTAACTCACTCCACTCTTCCTTAGTCTAACCCCACTCTACTACAATCTACCCATTCCAATATTCGCCTCTCCACCCTACACTATCAAATTCCAATCTATCCCATTCTACCCCAAACTACCCCACTTCCCTCTCCCCTAATCTACCTCATTAAATCTACGCCACTCCAACCCACTCTACCCCACCCTAACTCAATCTATCCCACTTCAATATACTCCACTCTATCCCAACCTAATCTACCCCACTCCACCCCAATCTACTCCACTCCAATCTACCTAACCCCACTCTACCACACTCTAATCTACCTCTTTCTTCCTCACTCCATTCTACCCCAGTCTACCCCACTCCAATCTACCTCAGCCTACTCCACTGCAATCTACGTCACTCTACCCCAATCTACCCCACCCCAATTTACCCCAGTGTCCCCACTCTACCCCATTCCACCTCAATGTACCCCATTCCAACCCAACCTACCCCACTCCACAACAATCCACCTTACTCTTCCCTAATGTACCCGACTCCACTTTACTCTAATCTACTCTACCACATTCAACCCTATCCCATTCTACCCCACTCCAATCTACCCCACTACAATCTACTCCACACAAATCAAACCGAATCAAGCTTTATTCGGTACATTGAAAATGTCCATATAAGCATACTATAATATAGGAAGCAATACATCATACACCAAAATACATTTATAATCAATTATTCAAAATATTACTTATAATATTAGGGCATGTATAACTGCGTTTATACATTCAAAAACATGCCGTTTAACAGATATTATCTATTCGATATCATAATTCATATTTTCCAAATATGCAAGATCCCTTCTTTGTTTAATGTCCGACAATATAAAACCAATTACCGCATTACACATTGATACACTCTCCTACTTTCGGATTTGATGAAAAGCAGTTTTAAAAGTGTACAGGCTATTAGCTGTAAAAAGTGGTCGTAAAAAGATTTTTCTAATGTCTCTATAAAAATGACAAAAAAGTAAAAAATGTAGAGTAGTCTGAAGAGCAGATCTACCATCGCACGGACAATTTGGTAAGTTAGAACTCCACTTACCCATATTAGGAAAAGCAACCTGGTAGTGGAGTTTATTCAGCCTTAATCTTGTAAAGTGGAATCTATGTTGTATATTAGTTGTAAAAATAAGATACGGCTGGATACCCAATGATAAGGGTCCTTCAAAGTAGGAGGTTATACATGTTTTGGTGCTCTGAGCCGCATCCCTCGATGTAGCCCTAGTCTCAAAGAGCCTCTTTTTCAATTTCTTTTTAAGAAAATTTTGGATATCCTCGGGGGTCTTGAAGTTGGCAGCCAAGTTAAATTCATTTAAAAGACCACAAATATAATTTAACCATGATATTTTCTTACAATAATCCTGAGTAAAACAATCTAATATAATGTCCCTCGTAAAATGTGTCTCCTCCCTAGTCCAGGTGCGATGCCACAAAGTTAGAGCAGCTATACTAATTAGGTCAATTACATATGGTGTATCAGTCTCCCTATGCCGTATGATACTGGCTGGGGAAGTCGGTACTGCTAGCAATCTTCTTAAAAATCTACCCCACTATACCACTACTATACCCCACTCCACTCTACAGTAATCTGTTCTCCTCTACCCCAGTCTTCCCCAATCTACTCCACTTCAATCAACCCCACTCCTCTCTATCCCACTTTAATCTAGTGCAATCTACACCAATCTACCCCACTCTACTCTACTAAAATCTGCCCCACTCCACTCTACCCGTCTACTCCACTCCACTATACCCCAATCTACTCCACTCCAATCTACCCCAATCTACTCCACTCTACTCTACCCTACTCCACTCTACCCCAATCTACCCCACTCCCCTACAATCTACCCTCACTCTAACTGGCTCAACTCTAACCCACTATACACCGCTAAACCACACTCCACTGTACTAGAATCTACTCAACTACAATCTTCTCCACTCTACCCCATTCAACCACACTCCACTCTACTCCACTCTTCCACAATCTACTCCACTCTGATCTACCTCACTCTAATCCATTCTTCATCACTCCAGTTCACCCCAATCTGCTATACTTCACTCTACCCTACTTCATCCAACTTCACCCCAATTGGCCCCACTCCAATTGACTCCAATAATTCTACCCCAATCTACCCAATATCCTCCACTCCAATCTACCCCACTCTTGCCCACTTCACTCTACACCCCCCCAATGTACCCCCCCCCCCATTTCCATTACAGTCAACTTCAATAACACCTCTCTCCCTCGGCTCTAGCCCAATCTACCCCACTCCAATCTACCCCCCCTCTGGCTCATTCTACCCTATCCCATTCTATTCCAATTTACCACACTCTACCCCAATCCAATCTATATGACTCCGATATACCCCAATCTAACCCACTCTACCTGTTCCACTCCATCCCAATCTATCCCCTAAATCCCAGTCTACCCCACTCTATCCTACCATAATCTACCACACCCCAATCTATCAAAATCTACTCCACTCTCCCTCACTCAACCCCATCCACTTAACCACATCTTCCCCACTCCAATCTACCCCAGTCCACCCCACTCCAATCTACCCCACACCTATTTACCGCACTCTACTCCACTACAATCTACCCCACTCTACTCCACTACAATCTACCCACTCTACTCCACTACAATCTACTGCACTCTACTCAACTCACTCAACTCCACTCTATTATACTCCAATTTACTCTACCCTGCCCCAATCTACCCCCTCCACCCATTCTACCCCTGTCTACCCTACTACAACCTATCTGCCCCTATCTACCCCACTCTACTCTACCGCAATCTACTTCAGTCCAATCTACTTCACTCCACTACAATCTACACCACTTCAATCTATCCCACTCCATTCTACACCAATCTGCCCCACTCCACCCCAACCTATCCCACTACACTCTATCAAAATCTACCCCATTCCATTAAATTCTACCCCACTCTTACCCACCCACCCCACTCTACAACCACTCCACTCTACCCCAATGTGCCCGTCTCTGATCTATGCCACTGCAATCTACCTCATTTCACTCAACTACAATCTACATCAATCTATCCCACTCCAATGTATCCCAATCTACTACACTCCAGTGAACCCCACTCTGCTGCAGTCTGCTCCTCTCCAACCTACCACACTCCACTCTACCCCACTGATCCCCAAGCTACCCTACAGTACCCCACTCCACCCTACCCCAATCTACCTTACTCAAGTCTACCCAATCTACTCCACTCCAATATACCCCTCTCTACCCCACTCCACTCCACTCTACCCAATCTAATCTACTATATTCCCCCTACCCCAATCCACCCTACCCCAGTTCACCCTGCCTACCCCATTCTGTCCCACCCTAAACCAATCTACCCCTTCGACCCAGTTCTACCCCACTCCATTCTACCCCAATCAATGAACCCCACTCCGTTAAAATCTGCTCCACTCCAACCTACCACACTCTACCCCACTCAAATATCCACCAATGTAACCAAAGCTACTCTAGTATACCCCACTCCACTACACCCCAATCTACCCCTCCACTCTACACAAATCTACCCCAATCCACTCTAATGCAATCAACTTCAGTCTAATCTACCCCACTAAACTCTACCTCAATCGTCTCCACACCAATCTGCACCACTCTAACCGAATCTACCTTACTGTACCCAAATCAACACCATTCTACCTCAATTTACTAACTCCACTCTACGGCACTATACACTACCCCAATCTACACCACTCTACTCCACTTCAGTCTCCCAAATTTATTTATTTATTATATATTTTGAAAGTTTTGTATAGCGCGAACAAGATCTTTACAGATATCAGAGCGCTTCACATAGGAAAGGGGAGCATGAGGGAACATAGTCAAACAGGTAAGTAAAAATGCTAGTAGTGCAAACACGTGGCAACCAAGAAAATCACATAAAACAATAATACATATAAAACAAATAAGCCACGGGGTCGAACAAGGAGTACCGAGCAGCGCGGAGTCTTAACAAAGTTCAGAATAGCAGTTCAGGTGTATTTAGCCATGAATATAGCTTTTACTTCTTTCTTAAACAGTGCAGTGGAGGAGATAGGCCTCGTTTCAGGGGGGAGTGAGTTCCAGATCCTGGGTGCCATTCCTGAGAAGGAGCGTTTATAAGTTTTTTCCTTCCGGAATCTTCGAGGCTTCAGCAGAAGATTGTTTGTGCCTCTGGTGTTTCTAGAGCCACCAGAGATTGTCAGCTTCTGAGTGAGATAGCTTTGTGAGCTCATGTGGACAGCTTTATGCATCATGCAGGTGATTTTCAGATGTATTCTGGCTTCGAAAGGCAGCCAGTTCAGGTTTTTAAAGTCAGGGGAGATATGTGAGTGTTTTCTTCAACCAGTGATGAGTCTCGCTGCAGCGTTTAGAGAAGCTCTTAGTGGAGCAGTAGTAGTTAGGGGGAGTCCGCAGAGGGCGATGCTGCCATATTCTATTCGAGGGATGACTAGTGCTTGTACTGCAGTTCGGAAGTCATTGGCAGGGAGGAAGGGTTTAAGTTTCCTCAGGGTATTTATTTGGAAGTTCGCTCCCTTGGTTGCCTTGCTGATATGTTGCTGCATGTTGAGATTGGTGTCAAGTGTAATGCCTAAGGATTTTGCTGAGTCTACGATGGTGGGTTGGACATTGAGTGCAGTTAGGTCTTTAAGCCAGAGTTGTGTGGTAGAGATCTTGGTGGGAGGTGAGATAAGAAGGAACTCTGTTTTCAGAGCATTGAGTTTGAGATGATTATCGGCAAGCCAGGATTGGGTGCTTCTGATCGTTGAGTTCAGGAGCAAAATGTCTTTGGGGGATTGTAATTTGAGATATAGTTGGGTATCATCAGCGTACATGTGAAAGTGTATATTGGACTCTTGTAACAAGGTGGTGAGGGGTTCCATGACTAGGTTGAACAAAGTTGGGGATAGGGAGGAACCTTGTGGGACGCCTAACGAAACAGGTATAGGCGAGGACATCAGGTTGTTACTCTTGAATTTCTGCGTCCTGTTGTGTAGAAAGGAAGTGAACCAATTGAAGACTGTCCCAGATAGCCCCATTCTTGTGTTTAGTAGTTCGAGTAATTTCTCATGCTTAACGGTGTCAAAAGCTGAAGAGAGATCAAGAAGGATGAGGAGACAGGTATCGTTTTGATCTAACATTTGAAGGGCATCGTCAATTATGTGAGTCATAGCCGTTTCAGTGCTGTGCCCCGCTCGGAAGCCTGATTGATGCGGGTTGAGGAGGCCAAACTGGTCAATGTGTTTAGTCAATTGTAGTTGTGCGCATTTTTACAACAGTTTGGCGAGAGTGGGGATATTGGTAATGGGACGGTAGTTGTTTAAATCAGAGGGGTCGGCTGTTGGTTTCTTTAGTAAAGGCGTGACTTGTCCTACTTTGAGGGAGTCAGGGATTGTTCCTTGTTGAAGTGAACTGTTGATAATTTTAGTCCAGAGTGGGAGGAGCAGAGGGATAAAGCCCTTTACAGCGTTAGCAGGGAGGGGGTCTGTGAGATGATTGGATGGTTTAATGGTGCTGAGCAGTTTCCCTATTTCATCTTCAGAGTAGGTGACAAAGGATGACTATGTGGCATTGTTTTTCCGTTCAGTGGGCGCTATGCAATGAGGCTTGGAGTAGAGGCTTGCGTCAATGATGAGATCGCTCTTTATGTTGTCAGTTTTTTGGATAAAGAAAGTGGAGAAGTCTTCACAGGAGGGTGCCTCGTGCATATTGCTGTGTGGCTGGGGTTGTTCCTTGCATTGAGTTCTGATTAGTTCAAACAGTTTCCTCGGCCTGTTCCTTGCTTGGTCGAGCTGGTGGCTGAAGAAAACTGTTTTTGCGCGTTTAATTTTCCTGAAGTAGGCGTTTCTCTTTTTCTTCAGTGTTTTTAGATGCAGTGCAGAGGGAGCTGATCTCCAGGTGCGCTCTGCCATTCGCATGGCTCGTCGGTCCTCGTTGAGACTCCCGCAAATGTACCCCACTCCACCCAACAGCAATCTACCCACCAGTCTACCCAAATCTACCCAACTCCGCTCTACCCCAATCTACTCCACGCCAATCTATCCCACTCTAACCCAATCTACCTACTCTACCTCAATCAATTGCACTTCAAACTACGCCAATCTTCTTACCCCACTCTACCCCAAATCACACCACTCCAATCCACCCCTCCATTTCACTACAATCTACATCAGTCTACCCTACTCCAACCTACCCCACTCAACCTCGATTTAGCATGTCACTCTACCTCAATATACCCCACTCCACTATACCACAATCTATCCACCCTACTCTAACCCACTCTAGCCCAATCTACCCGACCCCACTCTACCTCAATCTACTGCACTCCACTCTACCCCATTCTTCCTCAATTCAGTCTACCCCAAAGTACCCCACTCTACCCCAGTCTACCCCACTGCACCCCAGTTTACGCCATGCTATTCTACCCAATTCTACCCCCTTAGAAATACCCTACTGCACAATATTCTATGCCAAACTAACCCACTCTACCCCACTCTGACCCACCCCATTATACCCCACTCTACACCAGGCTACAGGCTTCCAATCTACCTCATTCTACTCCATTACAATCTATCCCTCTCCAATGTACCCCACTCTACCTCATTCCATTCTACCCCACTTAACTCAACCCCAGTCCACCCCACTTCACTCTAACCCACTTCACTTTACCCCACTTCACTTTACCCCACTCCCCTCTACCACAATCTACCCCTTAAATGTAACCCACTGAATAGCAATCCTGCCCTGGAGATGAGAAGTGGAGTTTTAGGGTTGGTTGGAAGACAGATACCACTGGCTTAGAGGTTTGCAGCCCCAAAAGTATTTGTGCATCAGGTTTATGGTTTTGTGTGGGACAGGAGCTGCCACCATTTGTACAGACATTGCTAGACAGTTTGCTGGACAATCTGAATAAGAGGCCTCTAATTACAGCAGGGATTACAATCTCCTATATCAAGTGTAGGCAAAAATTGTATTCTTTCTACTTCTGTACGGTGTATTTGTTAAACATGCTCATCTGTAATAAAATGAACTTCTGCTGAAAGTACCAAATGCAATCCTAGATGTTTGAACACTGTTGATTATGGCTTCTATGCTCGCAGAGCTAGTTATGACTTTACTGCTCGTCATCCCAATGGAATGTAAAAGGCCGGTGATCATATTTATAACATGCGAGCAGTTACAATGAGTTTACTTCTTCAACATCCACTTCAGATCTGGTTTTCAACCGATCTCTTTAGTGGCTGTGGTCAGATGGCAGACTGAGCAGGAGCCGCATGGATAATGGCCTACACTAGGGGCAGACGCCACGCTGTTGTAATAGTTTCATGCCTCTCTGCTCTCTTTTTAGACTGCGTATGTACAAGAATATCCCTCAGATTTCTCTCCCTTTTGTAGGTCAAACGGGGTTGTGGCCAACTGAAAACTCCTGTGTTGACAATCCTCCTGTTCTTACGGATGAGCGTCTTGCGATGCTTTGATGCTGCATTAGACAGTTGTGCATGGCATCAGATCTTGATTAGAGGGTGCCTCTTTTTCTTGGAGCAGGATATCCCAATGTTGCTGTTTTACTAGTTTTTTAACATTTAGTCACAATGTTGGTTGGATAATCTTGGATTTTAAATTTTTCATTGAAGGCTTTTGCTTGTATCTTGAAGTCAGTTGTGTTACTACAGTTGCGTTGAAGACGTAGATACTGATATATATATATGGTAAGTTTGCGTTCTTCCACCTTGGATATTATGATCTTTGCAGAAGGCACTCATCTTGGCACCAGGACTTATTATAAGCCAACAGATATGAACAATTTACTTCAATTTTATAGTTTCAATCCACGTGCCTTGAAAGAAAATGTGCCATATGGTCAGTCTCTACGTCTACGATGCAGCAGTTTCCCCTGTATTTAACTGTATTCCGTGTGCTTCACCGACATTGGGGCCATGCTTGGTAGACCTGTTTGTATCTCACCTCAATCATCAACACCTGACCTTTTCAGTTGTATCCGGGAGCCGAGACCACAGTTGCATTTCTTCCAGATTTGTCCCCTTACTGTGTGACACCTTCCATCAATCATGATGATTCTCAGGTTTTTGATGCCAGAGGGCAGAGTTGATCTTAGTGACTCCGCTTTGGAGAGCACAAGTGAAGTTTCCATAATAGACCCCTGGCCTTTTACCCAGCACAATAGTTCAGTTGATCACTGATTTCTTGTAAGCATGTGTCTGACTTCAAAGCTTTGGATCTGACGAGGAGAGTTATTTCTAGACTAATTTATGTAATTACAGGTCAGTATTTTTTATACAGCTTTTCCCGTGGGATCCGGTGCTGAGGCCATAACCATTACCTCCAAAGCACACCATTCAGAAATCCCTCCGCTGTGAACGGCAGAGGGATTTTCCTTTTGACTTTGTCAACCTCTGGAGCTGGGGAAGAGTTTCAGAGGCTGCCCAAGGCATATTTTTCTTTCAGTGTAATGACGATCGGCTCATTTCACTTTCACTGCCTATATACTCATGGGGTTATCTCAGCCCCCTGAGCACGTAGGCAGACTGGATAAGTACCATTGGCAAGCGGATACTTTCCCCTTTCCAATGCTACCCTTCCCTAATAGATCCAAGATTGGGGATCAACACAGTAGGCCGATCCCAAGCAGGGATCCACCACTCGACACCAGAGAGGGGGGATCGTCCCTTGGGCAAGAGCCTTTGCTCCTCCCAAGTATTTTGGACATTTCCAGTCTTTCTGCCTCCCCTGGGGGGCATATGGGGGACACAGCCCCTGATCTGCGCTTCCCCGCGGGAGGGCAGAAAGCCCACTAGGCATCAGGGATTCTTTTTATTTCAATATATAGGGTTGAGGGCTGGCCAAAATGCCCAAAATGGGCATGCCAATGCCCCAACCTCACCCCACCAAACACTTATGGGTCAGTCGTTCTGCCCACGTGGGGGGGGCAGATGGGATAATAGCCACTGATCCTCCCCTAGGGGGTACAAAAAGCACACAAGGCACCAGGATTTTTTCTGTGTAATATGTAGGTGTAGGGACTGCCCAAAATGGACATGCTAATGCCACCACCCCACCAAACACTAACACTAAAGGGACAGTCTTTCTGCCACTGGGGGGCAGATGGGGCAATAGCCCCTGATCTCCTTTCCCCGGGGTGAAATGCCAACTAGCAAACAGGGATTTTTTTTAAATGTCAATTGAGGGGTGTGGGCTGCCCTGAATGGGCATTGCTTTTATGCACCCCCTGGGGAGCAGATGGGGGCAATACCCTTCCATCTTCTATGCCTCCACTATCCTTTTTCAATACAAATAAAAAAGTCACATGTCCACCGCTCAAATTAATTTCTTACTCCCCAATGCTAATTCCCCCAAAATCCTGTTTGGGTTCCAAGTAGCGTGCTACCCACCGAAAAGCACTTCAACACCTCCTCAGGCGCTATATAAATGCAATTACAATTACGGAGGAGCACGTCTACATGCCGTGTCCGGGCTTCACATATTTAAGCTCTTGCTGCCTGATTAGTGAACGTGAGGCGTTTATGTTGATGCAGCGGAGCTTCAGAAATTTCTTCTCAACTCACATCCCATGAAGTCACCGATATCACATTTACTCAACAGTGGGGCCCATAACACTGAATTCACTTACTCTCTCGAACACCTCTTCATGGATTGATGTGATTCATTGGAAGCACCGCTGGAACATTAGTGGAGCGCCTAACCTTATTTAAACCTAGTTATATTATTTACAGACTGCAGTTTAAATTCCCTTTACCATAGTTTGCACATAATACATTACAATTTAGACACACCACCAATGATTTTGATGGCTCAACTAGTAAGAAATTAGTCCAAGGATGAACAAGACCAGTGTGGTAAATAAATAATTAATTACCGGTACTATTTTTGAATACATTAATGAAAACAGATAGCTCAATAAATAAGAGGCAGGATCCGTGGAATCTGAGTCTAACAGGCTTTAATCAGACACAAGGGAAGGGACAGGATCGGAACAGCCTGAAATAGAATGGCACGAGTGGCAGCTGCCACGTCTCATTAACAGTACAAGGTATATATAGTAAAACATTATAATTGCATTACATACAGTAGGCGTAACAAGTGACAAACGTAAGATAAGAACACATGGGCGTGAAAAGAAGGCGTGCACAGGGCGTGCACGAAGACATGTGATGAGAACGTCACAGAAGTGTCATAAAAGTGGGTGGATACATGGAGGGGGCTACCTGGGCAGCTGGAACCTTTAACCTAGTCAAGTCAAGTCAAGTCATAAAATTTGTATAGCGCACTACATACCCAGAGGGTTTCAAGGCGCTTAGGAAGGGGAGGAGGATTATTTGTCAAATATCCACGTTTTAAGCTGCTTTCTGAACGCTAGGTGGTTCTGGGTGAGGCGCAGGTAAGCGGGGAGTGAGTTCCATGTTTTAGCAGCCAGGTATGAAAAGGATCTGCCTCCCATGGTGGTCTTGTTGATGCGAGGTACAGTGGCGAGGGCTTGGCTGGAAGACCGTAGTTGGCGGGGGGGGGTGTAGAAGGACAGTCGAGAGTTGAGGCAATCTGGTCCGATGTCGTAGAGTGATTTGTGTGCGTGGGTAAGCAGTCGGAAAGTGATCCTCTTATTGACGGGTAGCCAGTGGAGGTCTTTAAGGTGACCAGAGATGTGTTCGTTGCGTGGGATGTCTAATATGAGCCTGGCTGATGCGTTTTGGATTCGTTGGAGTTTTTTCTGGAGTTTTGCGGTAGTACCCGCGTAGAGGGTGTTTCCGTAGTCCAGACGGCTCGTGACCAGAGCGTGGGTGACTGTTTTCCTTGTTTCGGAGGGGATCCAGCGAAATGTTTTTCTGAGAATGCGAAGAATGTTGAAGCATGAAGAGGATACGGCGCTGACTTGTCTGTTCATCGAAAGTGAGGAATCCAGGATGACGCCCAGGTTCCGTGCGTGGTCTGTCGGGATGGGTGCTTTTCCGAGGGCTTCCGGCCACCAGGAGTCGTCCCATGAAGAGGGGGAAGTACCTAAGATGAGGACTTCTGTTTTGTCTGAGTTCAGTTTCAGACGGCTTTGTTTCATCCATTCGGCAACTTCTTTCATTCCTTCGTGTAGGTTAGTTTTGGCGGTGCTGGGGTCATTGGTGAGAGAGAGGATTAGTTGAGTGTCGTCCGCGTAGGAGATGATGTTGAGGTTGTGTTGGCGTGCGATGGCCGCGAGGGGGCTCATGTATACGTTGAAGAGGGTGGGACTGAGTGAGGATCCTTGAGGTACGCCGCAGATGACTTCAGAGGCCTCGGACTTGAATGGAGGAAGGCGGACTCTCTGGGTTCTTCCGGTGAGGAACGAGGTGATCCATTCAAGTGCTTTTCCTTGGATTCCGATGTTATTGAGGCGTTGTAGGAGGGTGCTGTGGCAGACTGTATCGAATGCTGCAGAGAGGTCGAGGAGGATGAGGGCGACTGTGTCTCCATTGTCCAGTAGAGTTCGAATGTCGTCTGTTGCTGCGATGAGGGCGGTCTCAGTGCTATGTTTTGCTCGGAAGCCAGATTGTGAGGGGTCGAGGGATTTGTTGGCTTCGAGGAAAGCGGCGAGTTGGTTGTTGACGGCTTTCTCGATGACTTTGGCCGGGAATGGAAGAAGCGAGATGGGGCGGTAATTTTTGAGTTCGGTGGGGTCCGCTGTTGGTTTTTTCAGAAGGGCGGTGAGTTCAGCGTGTTTCCAGTCTTCTGGGAAGGTGGCGGAGTTGAAGGAGCAGTTGATGACGTCTCGGAGGTGCGGTGCGATGACGGAGTCTGCTTTGTTGAAGATGTGGTGAGGGCATGGGTCTGTGGGGGATCCTGAGTGGATGGAATTCATCAGGCGGATGGTGTCCTCGGTGGAGATTGGGTTCCAAGCGTTAAGGGTGTTCACGGGGGGAAGATGGTCAGCAGATGGTAGGGTGGGTTGGTTTCCGGGTTGGTTGTCAAAGCTGTTGTGGATGTCTGCAATCTTGTTGTGGAAGAATGAGGCTAGGGAGTCGCAGAGGGCTTGAGAGGGGGTGATGTCGTTGGAGTTGGCCGAGGGATTGGAAAATTCCTTGACGATGTTGAAAAGTTCCTTGCTGTTGTGGGCGTTGTTGTCAAGTCGATCCTTGAATGCTGTTTTCTTGGCTTTTCGGATCAGTTGGTGGTGAGAGCGGGTGGCGCTTTTGAAGGCGTCCTTGGTGCTGGTGGTTGGGTCTTTTTTCCAGGCCTTTTCAAGGGAGCGGCAGAGTTTCTTGGACTTCTTGAGATCATCGTTGAACCATGAGGCTTTCTTGCTGCCAGGTTTGCTTTGACGTTTTTTCAGTGGAGCTAAGGTGTCGGCGGTGTTGGATAACCATAGCGTGAGGTTGGAGGCGGCATCGTTGGCGTTGGAAGAGAAGGCTGGGGAGTTTCGAAGGAGCGATGCGGAGATTTGGTCTGTGGTGATTTTGTTCCAGTTTCTTTGCAGGGTAGGTTGGGAGTGGTTGATGGGTTTTGGCTTGTTGTAGATGAAGTGGACGCAGCTGTGGTCGGTCCAGAGGAGATCCGTAGTGTGGCTGAAGGAGACATGGTTGCTGGATGTGAAGATGGGGTCGAGTGTGTGACCTGCGATGTGGGTGGGGGAAGTGACTAGTTGTTTAAGTCCGAGGTTGGCGAGGTTGTCCAAGAGGGTGGTGGTGTTGCGGTCGTTGGTCTTTTCAAGGTGAAAGTTGAGGTCTCCCAGAAGGATGTAATCTTTGGAGGGGAGTGCGTGTGGGGTGATGAAGTCCGTGATGTCTTCACTGAATTTTGCGCGGGGTCCTGGTGGTCTGTAGAGGAGAGTGCCTCTGAGTGTTGTTTTGGGATTGATGTGGATCTGGAAGTGAAGGTGTTCGGAGTTAGCGAGATTGACGTCGGAGCTGGTTGAGATGCGGATAGATTTCTTATGGACGATAGCGATTCCTCCTCCTGTGTGGCTGGTACGGTCTTTGTGGGTGATCTTATAGTCTTCAGGAATGGCAATTGTGATGTCTGGTGCGGAGGAAGCATTCATCCATGTTTCCGTAAGGAAGGCGATGTCCGGAGAGATGGTGTCTAGTAGATTCCATAGGTCAATGGCATGCCTGTGGATCGATCTGGTGTTGAGAAGGATGCATTGTAGGTGGTTGGGGTCGGGAATCTGTGGTGTGGTCGTAGCAGAGATGTTGTCGGTGCCGCTGAATTTGCAGGAGTAGCAGGAGAAAGATCCATGGGTGTGTCCAGGAGCGGCTTGGACGCAGTTGGGGGCGCGGCCGGGGTTAAGGGCTAGGAGGGTGGCGGCATCGTAGGTAATGCGGGAGGGCTGGGCAGCGCGAGGGGCAGGGGGTCTGGCGCTGGGCGCGGTCCAGGCGCGGCCTTCGGCGTGGCCGTAGCGCGTGGACGCTGCGCGTGGGACCATTGGCCATAAATGGATGGTGGAGGGGGCGGAGCGTGGGAGGGTCAGCAGGGAGGCGGGAGCGAGGTGGGGGAAGGGCCAGGGGATGTACACAAAATGGCAGCAACAACAACAAGCTTTGCAGCAGGGGAAACGGAGGTGCTTTTAAAAATCAAGTATCTCTGAACAAGCACAGCCAAGAAGTGCGCGCTGGCGATATGAAAGGCACTAATAATGCAGGCACTGTGGTTTAAATACAGACAGTGCAGTGAAGCGCTACTGATGGTAAATGGTCTGCACTCAAGCGCTATGATAAAAAATGCAGAGGCAGAGTCAGGCGCTACAATCACAGGTTAACACTCAGCGCTATGAAGAGAATTCAGCAGAGTCAGGCGCTACAATACCAGGTCTTCTCCGGAGGAAGGCAAGGGGGAGCGACCGTTCGTGTCCAGGACAGGACGGTCACAGCTGAAAGAGGGTGCGAGGACGTCCTATGGATTCCGTGGGTGGGAGGGTCAGCAGGGAGGCGGGAGCGAGGTGGGGCAAGGGCCAGGGGATGTACACAAAATGGCAGCAACAACAACAAGCTTTGCAGCAGGGGAAACGGAGGTGCTTTTAAAAATCAAGTATCTCTGAACAAGCACAGCCAAGAAGTGCGCGCTGGCGATATGAAAGGCACTAATAATGCAGGCACTGTGGTTTAAATACAGACAGTGCAGTCAAGCGCTACTGATGGTAAATGGTCTGCACTCAAGCGCTATGATAAAAAATGCAGAGGCAGAGTCAGGCGCTACAATCACAGGTTAACACTCAGCGCTATGAAGAGAATTCAGCAGAGTCAGGCGCTACAATACCAGGTCTTCTCTGGAGGAAGGCAAGGGGGAGCGACCGTTCGTGTCCAGGACAGGACGGTGCGCGCAAACGGACCATGACGTGTGACTGGGAGAACTGGGGGCTCTGACTTCTACACTAGAAGAGGAGACGAAAGTCTGAGATGTCAGGATGACATGTACCTATAGCATATCTGGTATCTTGTGTTTGGAGTACAAGTTGATAGAATCTAAAAGTTATCAGAGTAAAGGCTACTTGACACTAAGGCTGGTGCATGCATATATTCTACATGTATTGCGTGTGCTATGAATCTTCTATGGAACATTAATACAGTAATTCACTTGCATGGAGACATGAAGACTAGACTATAGCTGGAAATGTTTATGCGGTTCGTTAGCTTAGGAATGTGAAGACGGAGAGCTGAACTGATAACTAGAGGCATAATATATTCTTGGCAGACAGGCAGGCAGAGCCAGGCCGGGCACCGCGCTGCGCGGCAAGAAGTAAGCGAAGGGTCAGGGATGTAGGTGGGGGCTGCATCGCTCCTCGGAGTGGTTTCAGGAGACTGGAGCTTGAATCTGGTGTTCGGGCCCTTTGAGGCCTAGAAACGGGGACAATTCGATAAATTAACGTGCATAATGTAAAACGTGGGCAACATAGGCCTAATACTCGTTGCTTTCACGAGAACTGGAAACTGGCATACTAACGTTGGACACAACTATAATTGCGTCTTTAATCGATCATAGGGGGATATATGCATATCAATCATGCACATATGACATAGGATGGGGAACACGTAGGCACACATGACAGGGCAAAATTCAATTTTCCTCATTCCCTCCTTGTGCCCTACGTTTCCATCAGGAAACATCAATATTCATGATACCATCTATCTGTTCATATAGCATCATTTGTTCGTCTTGAATTGTCTTGGAACGGGACTTTGGACTAGGAATACAAGATGTAGCACACAAGCCGCAAATCGCAGGGCCACATTGTAAACATAGGCAGCAACTGAATATGATCATTACTGCTATACCCAGGAATGACAATACTTTCCATCCCCAGGCAGATATTATACTCCAGAGCCAACCGGACCATGTCCAGGTGCCTGGATTCTGGTGTAACTGATGGGCAATTTTATGAAGTCTGGTTATAGCTGAATAAACAGACGGTGCGTTATTAGGAATGAAAATGCAGCAACTGGATCCGATGACTCTACAAGCTCCTCCCCTATCGGCCAGTATGACGTCAAGGACGAGACGATTTTGGAGCACGACAAATCTCATAGCAGACTGTTCTTCAGTTAAGTTACCTAGAGCGGAAGTAGTCTCATTCACTACTGCTTCAAGGGTTCTGGTTAGCCTACGTATTAGCTTACTATTCTGGACAGGACCTATGAAGAAGAAGAAACCTTTATTGAAGACTTGATATTGTTCTAATGCAGTTTCAGTCTGATCGACAATTGGGGACTCGACCTCCCTTCTATGTCTACTGTGTACTAGATGTGTGTTTCTGTGATAATCGGATGGGGCTAGGAAAACTGGTGGCAGTAGGAAGGCAATGTAACATGTTCCATCCCAATCTAGGGGCAGACGTACATATGCGGTCTGACCACACACAAAATAAGAATGACGTGAGGCTTTGAAAGTAGATTTCCCACTGTCACTATACTCGACCATAGTAGTACAATCACTATGTCCTACATGTACTGAACCATTCTTTCTGACACATAATTCACCTTTCACTGGTAGGACTGAAATAGCAGGCAAATCTGGAGTAGTGTCCGTCTGAACATTCAAGACCATGAAATTCGAGGAATAATTACCTAGATCATATACTTCATTTTCTAGATCTAACCCTGTTCTATGGGAAAGACCTTCCTTGTCTGGGAAACATGTTCTATTCAGAAGGGACATATCATTTGAGGATGACGTTAACGTGGACCATGCTCCACACGAACCATTGTGTGAAAATGGATAGGGAAAGAGTGGCAGAACTCCCTTCGGTGTCTGAAAAGGGGGGAGTCGACCACACACCCAACAATTAGTGGCATTGCTGGTCTGGTGTGAATAGTGTAACATTCGGATAAAGGTATTATTGCGCATGCAAGACGATAGGATAACTCGTGAGGAGGCAGTTCACTAAAAGTGTGCTCTACTGTAACATTAGAGGAAAAATGTACATGCGAATTAATAGGAAAACATAAATGTAAGGCATAACTTATGCAGGTAACCATAAGACTCAGAAATAACATGAATAATAGAGTAATAATGCATCGACTTCGAAGATTCTTACAATAACGTATTCTCTTAGAGTTTCGACTAACTCTCTCACTGTGTGGGTCTATCTCATACATGTCAGGAACCTGTCTAACCGTTTCACCCGAGAGGGACTTAGACAATTAAACTGGCTGACTTACTAGACCTTAACTTTTCTTTATACTCCTGCTGCGGAGTTTTCTCTAACAGAGGAAGTTTAGAGTCAGTATCCGGGCAGTCCTTGAGAACGGGGCAGTCTTTGAAAAATGTTTTTGGACGGAGTCCATGGAATCGCTTCACGTGACTGGAGTGCAACCACCCCTTGCGACCTTCGATCTTGATTGCCGTCCTCGTTGTTAGCAGGACGAGTTTTGGTTCTTTCCAACGGGGTTCCAGCGGACTTGAACGATCAAAATTTCGAACTAGAACGAGGTCGCCTGGTATGACCTCGTGCGGTTTCACTTGGGTGTTGTCTGGAAAAGCAGCGGCAACCTGTGAACGACAAGAGAGTAGTGCAGACATCAAGGAAGCCAGGTAATCTGTAAGCATATTACTGTCAACATCTGTAATGGTACGTGGTCTAGGTGTACCCCATATGTTTGGGGGACGACCGAAAATTACCTCGAAAGGAGACAGACCTGAACGGGAGTGAGCGACCATTCTCATATAAAAAAGGGCGACTGGCAGTGCTACCATCCAATCTACGCCTTTCTCTGCGCATACCTTGGCAATGCGGATTTTCAGGGTCTGATTATGTCTCTCTACGAGACCAGCTGCTTCAGGATGTCGTACACAGTGGAACTTCCACTGGTACCCTAACAGAAGGGATACTTGTTTCATAAGCTCGGATGAGAATGGCTGGCCGTTATCTGAATACACGACCCTCGGTAATCCATAGCGTGGGAAAAACTCACGAACCAACTGTCTGGCAGTGGTCGCGGCAGTGTAATCTGGGACTGGATATGCTTCTGTCCATCTGGACAAAGCGCATACAACTACGAGGACATACTTGAAACCTCGACATCGATCCATCTGAATATAATCCATCTGGAGGACTTCAAAAGGGTGGTCAGGAGGATGGAATCCACCTTGTTCCACCGGGACACCTTTACCTGGATTGAACTGACAACATATCATACAGGTACGCACTTTCTGCTTGGCTGCTGCTCGTAAATGCTTGTTAAACCAAAGGTTCTGAATACTGTCTAACATGGCTTTTTCTCCTAAGTGTGCTGGACTATGTGCGGTGTTAATAATGACTTGAACCATAGAGTCGGGGAGAAACCATGTGGCTTTTCCCTTCGTCAACCATCCTTGATCTGTCTGGACCCCTCCTTGTTCGGACCATTTCTTGATTTCATCTGGGGTAGCATGTGTCTGTATATCTAGTACGTCTTGTGTAGGGTCCTTAACTGTCATACAAGTAGTCTGAACTGAAATGTCTGTCTGTGTCGTGTTAACTGGAATGTCTGGAGTCTGAGCGGTAAGCTTGGCTGTTCGATCTGCCAGGTCGTTACCCTGGGAAATGATGTCAGTGACTTTCGTATGTGCCTTGCACTTCATGATAGCGATAGCTGTCGGTAAATGTATTGCATCTAACAGAGCTTGAATGAGGGGGCCATGCTGAATCTTGGTTCCATGAGAAGTCATAAAACCTCTTTCTTGCCAGAGCACTCCAAAGTCGTGTACGACTCCGAATGCATAACGTGAATCTGTGTATATGTTTACTTTCAGGTTCTTGGCTCGTATGCAGGCTTGGGTCAGAGCGACGAGCTCTGCTGCTTGAGCAGACAGGGTATCAATACGATGTGTTTCTATAACTTCAGTTTCAGTAGTCACTGCATACGCGGCTACTAGTTCTCCTGTACTTGTTCTCATACATGAACCATCCACATAAAGTGTCAGGTTGGGATCAGGTAATGCAATGTCTGTCAAGTCTTGTCTTGGCTTTGTCATGGTGTTAACAACTTCCACACAGTCATGTGTGGCAGGATTTGAAGTAACTGAGGGTAACAGTGTAGCGGGATTTAAAATGTTGCAGCGTCTGATTTCTATGTGTGGCTGAAACAATGTCAGTTCATATCCTGTTAAACGTGCAATTGTCAAGTGCTGAGTCTGTGTTCGGTTTAAAAGAACTTCCACGGAGTGTGGAACTTGTACTGTCAGGGAATGTCCTAACACTATGGAATCACTTTGTCTGATAGCTAGTGCTGTGGCTGCAACTGACTTGAGGCACGCAGGCAAAGCCTGGGCCACCGGATCTAATGTGCTAGAAAAATAAGCACAGGGCTTGTATTGTCCTGCTTGATCTTGTGTGAGAACAGATAATGCAGTACCATCACGTTCAGTGACAAAAAGTGTAAAAGGCTTACTGTAGTTTGGTGTTGCTAGAACAGGTGCTTGGCATAAAGCTTTCTTTAACTCATTGAAAACAAGTGTATGTTCCTGGGTCCAAGGGAGGACAGTCAATGCGGCTGCCTCCTGTGTCGTTAACTGTATCAGTGGCTTGGCTAGATATGCGTACTGAGGAATCCATTGTCTGCAGTAAGAAGTGAGGCCGATAAAAGCTCGTACCTCCTTCTGAGACTTGGGCTGTGGAAGATGTGCTATTAACTGGATACGGTCAGGTGTCAACTGCCTACCCCTCTTGGACAGTAAGTGTCCAAGGTAGACCACTTGCTGTACACAGAATTGTAGTTTTGAAGGGGACACCTTGTGCCCCATCTCGGCCAGGAAATACAAGACTGTAAGTGACGCACGTTCGCAGTCACGTTCAGAACGGGCTGTGATCAATAGATCATCGACATACTGGAGCAGGGCAGTGTCAGTTGGCATGTGAATATTGTCTAGTTGTCTTTTCAGTGCTTGACTGTAAATGCTAGGACTTTCTGTGAAACCTTGAGGAGCTCGTGTAAATTTATAGCTCCTTCCATTTAAACAGAATCCGAAAAGAAACTGGCTGTCTGGATGAATGGGGACACTAAAGAATGCGTTCTTGAGATCAATAACAGTAAAGAACGTAGCTTCGGAATCAATGGCAGTCAATAGGGAAGAAATATCTGGAACCACTGGGTACTGGGGTATGATACATTTATTAAGTTCTCGGAGGTCAATCACTAATCGATAAACTGGAGGTGCACTGGGATCTGTACGTTTTAGAATCGGAATGATAGGAGAATTACATACATTGGAGTCGGTTTCTACAACTACTCCTTGAGCAATAAGCTCGTCAATAATTTTTGATAAGGCTGCTACAGCCTCAGGTGGCAATTTGTACTGTCGGATTCGTGGTAATACAACACCTTGCTTCAGAGTGACACGATGGGGTGTGATGTGCATACAACCTACATCAGTTGGACCTTGCGCCCATAAATGCTGTGGTACATTCAATAATCTTGGATCAAAATCACGTAATACATAATGACCTTTAAAATCTCGCAAAAACAATCGTACTCCTTCTGGGGAACAGCATATGACTGCTCCTAATTCTTTCAGAGTCTTAATGCCTAATAAATTCTCTGGACATGATTTCGTGAGTAACAAGTCTGTAGTTCGGGACAATGGACCAACTTCTAGGGTAACTGGTTTCGATATTTCATTAACAATAGGCTTTCCTGAAAATCCAAGGGAAACATTTCTAGAGCCTGAGAGTGGAGCCCCTGGAACCTCGTCATGACTGATGGTAGTCCTACTTGCCCCTGTATCAATCAGAAACTTTCTGTCTTTCCCTAATACTTGACTGTGTACATAGGGACCCTCTTGATCTACAGGTATCTCGATGAGAGGCAAGCCAACCTCCCTCTCTAGGCTGTTTCATGAATACTACTGGTAATCCGGATATTCCGACTGTGCATAATGGTACATCTGCTGTGTAACGTGTTGTGTGGCAGCTATAGGCTGCGGTACTGTAACTGTCTGTTGTGCATTCTGCGGTGGCTGGGCATTCTGCGAAACTTGTTCTTGTCTATGCGGACGTGGTCTCTCTTTCGTTTTACCAGTAGCTATGTTGTGTTTCAGAACTGTACATTCGTTTATATAATGACCTGGCTGTTTACAGTAATTGCATGTCCCTTTAACGGGAGCTGCAGGATGACTCGCTTGATTCGGGCCCCTCTTCTGACTGTCTTGTGGAACAGACTGTGCAACTAGTACTTTCATTTTCGTGTCTTTCATACGTCTCCTTTCATGTTCCTGCTCCTCCCTGATTCTGTTCTGGTGATACTGGAGCATCTGAAGCATTTGTGACGGAGTATTAGCTTGCCAGGTACTTTCGACTTTCAGTACTCGATTTTTAACTTGTGGTAAAGAATTCTCGACTAGTTTGGTAACAAAAAGATGTGGATACGATTCACTACTTGTTTTCAGACCACTATTAATAATGAAACATTTCTCAAATCTCGAATAAAAATCACTAGTGTCTTCATCTTGTTTCTGTTTACAGGCTGAGATGGCATCCCAGTCTTCCTTTTTCGTGGCTAGTAATCTTGGCAAGACTTGTATCAGCAACTCGGGCAATGCTTTAGCTTTATCCCCAAGACCAGTACCTGGAACTCGTGTATTATCTTCAGTCTCTAATGCGGTCCAATCTATATTTTTCTCTCACACCTCCCATTCTTTTTCTTTGAGTTTTTCATATATGCCTGCAGGCAACAGGACCTTTAACATTTTAATGATATCAGGATACGTGTATTCTCCCATACGGAGCATGTCCTTTAATTCACGATGGAACCCTGCTGGATCTTTATCGTGACAGGGTATTAACTTTTTCATTTCTAGAAGTTCTATTTTCGTGATAGGGGTGTAAACAAATACTCGTTCTAGATCACCCCCCTCTCCCTTAACTGGATGTACTTCTCGCAACGGATTCTGTCTGTCTATGTAGAATGATTTTCTTACTGGAGGTGGGACAGGAACAAAATGTGGATTCAGGAACGTTCTGTATTTGTGACGCTGTTCTAGTATGACACTAATTAAATCGGTACCTAGACCTTTCCATCTGTTTAGGAGTAACTCGTTCAGTACATCATGTAAAGGACCTGGATCAGAATGCTGATCCTCATACAATGTAATGAGGTGCTGGATCATATACATACCCACCAGACGCTGCTCGGCTGGGGGCAGTTTCAGAAACGTTTGGGCCACTATTTCATCTGGAAACGTGGTAGAATCACTAGTCCATCGGACTGCTGATCGGGCTAGTTCTTGTTCATGCATGGTACTAAGCTCACTATAACCTATTCGTGATTTCAGAATTTTATCAGTAGCCTGAAATATTTGTTCAAGAGAACACTGTTCTGGTACGGGAGGAGGAAAAGCTTTCTTGCAATCTAGACGTGAATGTCTGTCGGAAAATCTAGTTCTACCTACATACGCTATTCTGGTGGTATTCTCACTGTCTACCTCTTCACTTGAAGAGTCATTCTCTTTCTCGGTTGTTCTTTTTGCCTCCTCCTTCTGGTGTATACTTATAATTTCCTTACGAATTTTCCTGTACATACTTTCTATACTACCTTGTGACTTGTGTTTTCCCTCGGCTATATTGTCACTCCACCTAGTCAGGCTTTTCATCTCGTCTTGGTCTTTATCAGGATAATCTTGTTCTCTTATTAAACAGTTAATCAAGAATTGTAAAATCATATTTTGAATCTCGGCTTTCCTGTGTGCCATAGCTTCGTGAATACTTCCTGGATTCTCTCCTGTACGGACAAAATGATATATTCTGTCTAGATGTTCTTTCATGTCTGGCAGGGTGGCCAAAAAGTTGGCAACCCGTCTTAAACGTACTGAATATAATATCATGTGATCTTCGCCTGGAACTGGATCATATATGCAGTCAGTAAGAAGTCGCTTGAGGTCTGCGTATGTAGCCACTTTTGGCGTACGCTGTAACGCCGCTTCTCTCGGCGTCAGTCGTCTTACTTGAGGCGGGGTGATAGGAGCACCTCCCCCCGCTCCTCCTGAACTAGAATCGTCTGTTAATACTGTACGTGCTGGTAGAGTGACTGGCAAAACGGGCACACATAATGTGGGCTGGTCCGGGGGCACTGGTACATTAACGTGGTCCCCGGGACCCGTGGCTGGAGGAACAGGAATTACATTATTCACAGGGTGCTGCGGGTGAGCAGGCGGAATAGGATTTGCATATGCTGGGACTGTATCGTCTAAGTAGGACGAAAGAAAAATTTCAGCTGCTGTCGGTTTATGACGTAGCTTAATCGGGACCAATGGTGGCGGTAAATTACAGGGTACTTCCGGGGTTGCTTTCGGCAAGCCCTCGGCAAGAAGAGGATACATACCTTTAATAAGGGCATTTATCTGTTTGTCTGACTGTTCTGCTCTAACTCGTTCACCTTCTTCGATTAATTCCCTTTCTTGGGCTTTTTCTGAGGATTCCCTACTTAACTCTGCTTTTCTGAATTCTTTTTCGGTTCTTTTATGAGATTCTTTGCGCCATAACTCGATGGCATCTTTCTGGGACTGTCTGGCTTTCTTTTTCCATAATGCTTCTTCTACTTGCATGATGCACTCGGCATCCCATGTACCTGATACAGGCCATCTATATTTCTCTTCAAGATCCTTGGTATAATCCACCCATAAGTCTAGATATAATATGGCATCTAAGCCATGCTTGTGATACATAAAATGTCCAGGACTGTCCCTAGGGGGGACAGGAACTGATTCTTCGAGTAACCCTTTTCTGGTTTTTATCTGACGTAATTTCGAAAACAGAGGCATAATCGGGTCGTACTTGAACTAAACACAATACACAATATTCACAGTAATGAAATGGCAAACAAATCACTCATACCACGACATAGGAATACATTAATAACAGTTCGAACAGAATACTACCTGATACACTGAAAACATAATACTTGAATTTCTCGAGAACGGACTTACTAGAATTACTGGATGCACTGCTAAAACAGTACAGAACATACCGGTCTCGTGAAGAGACACGTCATACCGTATCCACCTAGGTGAATACTTCGGACTGGATCTGTGTACCCAAACCCATCGGACCAGGGACAAACTAATGAACCTGTCTAGATACTTCCCCCGCAACGGTACTCACCGGGAAGCAGAACTTGAAGGCCTCGGACTGGACTGGACTGCTACGACGTCTGGTTACTACGCATGCGCTTCGAACTTCGGGCTTCGGTTACAGGTGGGCCTCCGGATACCTCGGACCTTGCTCTCTCGGCTTGGGCTCTGGTCGGGACGAACCGCATTCCTCACCGCCTCGTCTGGATGCCGGACCGCAGTCTCCGTCTCCTCCGTGGGCCTGAGGGAGACTTGATGAAGCAGAAATATCTGCACGTGCACGGTAGAGTTCCGTCACGTCTGTAGAAGGGTCAGGGGGCCTGCGTTACATCGCCGGCGCGTGGGGAAGGGGCTCGTCCCTATTCGGGCGCCATTATGTGGTAAATAAATAATTAATTACCGGTACTATTTTTGAATACATTAATGAAAACAGATAGCTCAATAAATAAGAGGCAGGATCCGTGGAATCTGAGTCTAACAGGCTTTAATCAGACACAAGGGAAGGGACAGGATCGGAACAGCATGAAATAGAATGGCACGAGTGGCAGCTGCCACGTCTCATTAACAGTACAAGGTATATATAGTAAAACATTATAATTGCATTACATACAGTAGGCGTAACAAGTGACAAACGTAAGATAAGAACACATGGGCGTGAAAAGAAGGCGTGCACAGGGCGTGCACGAAGACATGTGATGAGAACGTCACAGAAGTGTCATAAAAGTGGGTGGATACATGGAGGGGGCTACCTGGGCAGCTGGAACCTTTAACCTAGTGGTGCGCGCAAACGGACCATGACGTGTGACTGGGAGAACTGGGGGCTCTGACTTCTACACTAGAAGAGGAGACGAAAGTCTGAGATGTCAGGACGACATGTACCTATAGCATATCTGGTATCTTGTGTTTGGAGTACATGTTGATAGAATCTAAAAGTTATCAGAGCAAAGGCTACTTGACACTAAGGCTGGTGCATGCATATATTCTACATGTATTGCGTGTGCTATGAATCTTCTATGGAACATTAATACAGTAATTCACTTGCATGGAGACATGAAGACTAGACTATAGCTGGAAATGTTTATGCGGTTCGTTAGCTTAGGAATGTGAAGACGGAGAGCTGAACTGATAACTAGAGGCATAATATATTCTTGGCAGACAGGCAGGCAGAGCCAGGCCGGGCACCGCGCTGCGCGGCAAGAAGTAAGCGAAGGGTCAGGGATGCAGGTGGGGGCTGCATCGCTCCTCGGAGTGGTTTCAGGAGACTGGAGCTTGAATCTGGTGTTCGGGCCCTTTGAGGCCTAGAAACGGGGACAATTCGATAAATTAACGTGCATAATGTAAAACGTGGGCAACATAGGCCTAATACTCGTTGCTTTCACGAGAACTGGAAACTGGCATACTAACGTTGGACACAACTATAATTGCGTCTTTGATCGATCATAGGGGGATATATGCATATCAATCATGCACATATGACATAGGATGGGGAACACGTAGGCACACATGACAGGGCAAAATTCAATTTTCCTCACCAGCTTAGTTCGTCTTTAAACCATCTTTATTAATCAAAGAATTTTTTTTTTATTCATAGTTTTATTTCTCTGTTGCTTTATTAAAAGTTTATTTAAAAAATCATGGAAAAAGTTAAATGCTTTAAAGTTTAGAAAACTCAACATTTATTAAATTCTAAAATGAACAGCGTTTTAGTAAAGACAGGATAGTTCAATTCAAAGTTCAATCACCTAAGTCCCTATCTATTCTTTTGCCCTAAAATCATCTCCCTCTACAGCCTAAGTCCCGGACTCAATCTAAACAAAGAATTAGAAGTTTTAATGAAGTCTTACGTGTCAAATCAAAGGACAGTCCGACAGCATAAGCTAGACTAATCCCCGGACCGACTCACTGGAAGGTACTAACCTGGTTCTTAGCGCCTGGACGCCTCAGAGCAGCTGCTGCGCTTAACAAAACCCCTTTTCATTTCATTCATTTCATTTCATTTTATTTCAGCATCTCAGCCTCATTGGAGATCGAAAAGGAGCTTTTTTCACTGTCTCCGGACCTCATCTTTTATACCCTTTTTCACTAACTAAACTATAACATTTTGGTTAATTCAGCATAGTTCGAGCGCTCTGATTGGACAACACGACGGTGGAGTACAAGAAATGTTCACTTTCACGCGGCCGCCTCCGTGGATCATGCACCTTTTGAAACTTCGCATTGTTCGTCGTGCATTACTTCATCATTTTAACACATTTGAAATATCTCATTCCTTTCCCAGGCGCTTCATATGGTCTTTTCAATGCTTGGCAATTGGCCAAGTTCCTCGGCTCTCACTTTGGCCTTGAACTGGAGCCCCCAAGCACAGAGCACTCGTCCTTGTTCGCTATCGAGCAGGCGCATTATTCACGCGACTACCAGGCTTTCAGAGTCGGCCATATTTATTTAGGCCTCAAAATGGCCCACTCGAGAACTATCATAGAAACAAACACAAATTTCAGTTAATAATAGAAATAAAACGTATTCTGTTTGCCTCCCCCTTCTGCTAATAGCCCTGTTAGTGGTTACCTAGCAAAAGCATTCACATATAGGCAATGTTCTTACCAATCTTGCTGTTTCTGCCACATAGACGTTTACAGTAAGCACATAAAATGCGACATGCAATTTTATTTTGAAGCTGCAAGTTAGACAAACATGACGAAATCACAGAATTAGTTCATTATAGTTGCAACATAAGCAGAGTTAATATTCCCGCGTGTCAAAAATAAAATAAAGTGTAACTTATTCTAGGTTGATTAGTTCTTCATACAATTAATTCAGGTTATGTTATGGGTCCTGACTTCACGTCGGGTACACAAAAATGTTTGTTTTGACCCGCGCTCCATCAATGTGTATTACTTTACTGAATTACTGGCCGCAGGCAGTCTTTTTTCATTATTTACATTTCAGCCCTGCACTCGTAGATAGTGCATATCCCTGCAGGTTCTGATATTGAGCTCCACCTACCCCCTTCCTGTTCTCTGATACACAGTGCTTGTGCTGTCCTTCTCTATACTAATTCCCCCACAGAGGCACCATTTGGTTCGAAGCGATCGAGGGGCTGGAATCCAGCTTTCCTCACTGTACACACGCCAAGCATTGCCGTAGACGCCTGCACTTCACATATTTAAGAACTCACCGCCCGATAACCAAAAGATGTGCGGGAGGCGTTCATATGTATGATTTCACTAAATACTGGCCCCAGGTACTTTTTAGGTCGAACCTAGAGTCAGCGCGCAAGCGCTGCTCTAGGGAAGATCTGGGGTAGTTCAGTACAGGAGAGAAGCCCCACCCATACTTTTCATTGGCTTGTGCGTTTGTCCTTCGTAAATGCTGGACTCTTATTCATTATGAGTCTTCTTAGTCCCTCCTTAGTACGGCCATGTCATCAATTGTAACCTCCCATGGCTACTGGCCCCTTTACCTTGTTGTTACACATACTTGTACTATTGATTTACTGAGTTTTTTTCTAGTTATCCAGGACGTGCTTTGCTTACATTTTACGGGCCATGCCCTCTTCCACTTTCAAAGCAGGAAGCAGCCGGGACAATAGCAGCCGTGGCGGGACACAGGGCTGCTAGAAGCCTCCCGGGGAATTGATTGCCCGCTCCCTGCATTTATGACTGCATGAGCATCATAAACGAGGCGAGCCCCCGAGCAGCCCTGGGCGACGCTGGATGAGGAGATAAGAGACGGCGCCATGGCTGCCACACTCAGTGCCAGCTTTGGGTCCATGAGTCGCAACCTCCTAACCTTCCACCCCCCCGCACCCCCACATGACAGTGCCCGCTACAGGTACTCCAACTGTGCAAAATGTCTCAAAACCGATGACAACGCCCCTATTGCTTGTTTAAACATGGTCACGTGATGATCACACGTGTTTATCAAGTGTAGAAAGTCAGGACTAGAACTCTGGCTCATTGTCTGCCTTTAAAATGAAGAAGGAGGTCTGGGGGCGAACAAAAGTCTTGTCCATCCTCTCATTTGAATTAGACAATCACACTTAATATGGGGAGCTTCATTACATTAATGATTTAGACATGCAGAGCTTAAGGGATTCTCCACAAATCACAGCGTTTCAACCCAAGTGCGGAGCGGAGCTTGGAGCAGTCCCAGCGGGGTGGCTTCAGCCCTTAGACCAGGTCACCGCCTCTGACACTCTCCGCGTCCACGTTAGTCTCGAGCTGTGGAGCCCCCGATCCATGCAGAGGTATTCATGGACATAAACATGCTGACCCGGTCTTACCTCGAATCTGTTTGATTACACCCGAAGGTCACAATTGAAAGGTTGTCCCTTATAGGCAGCCACCTTCTGCAGAAGCTCTCAGCAGAGAGGCCAGTGGACCAGGCGCTAAGCTGCAGGTGGAGGAGGGGCCAACAGAGGACGATGAGGCACCTGTGAGAGACTGCAGCCTCGGTGCCTGTGCGAGCCAGAGCTGCACTGGGGGAGACCCGTGAAGGAGATGGAAGGGGGGGCATTGGAGGGATGCACATAGTGCCAATATCGGCCCCACTCACCAGCCCTCCCGCATACATGTAGCACAAATAAGCAGACAGGACAACTTTTTGGTGGAGAAAATTGCTGCAGGTTTATTTGCATACAACTATGCCAACATGGTGGGTTATCTTAGAGGCGACCCAAAGGCAAGCTGCCCCTCGCGGCCTACCACCTGATGGGCCAACTTGCATTGTGGCCTTAGCCAATCGGTGCTTAACAGTTGTGGTGAGGGGATAGCCACTCCCACTTCCGATGAACCATCGGTCCACCCTCTTACTCACGACCCCCCTATGAGGGGAGGAGCGTTCAAGCGACCCCCGGTTGTACAGGTTTCCAACCGCTCGTAGGACCGACGGGGCGCCATCGCACCCTAGGGTCCACCGCAAGACTTTCTGGGGATATTAGGCCTCAGGACCCTTTGTGCTACTGAAGAGGGTACCTCTGAGTACCTTTCCGCCTCTGGATCGCCCTGTAACTCTGCCACAGCCCTGGGTGTGGCGACCGTCGCAGCCTGGGCCCCCCACCAAGGCCGGCATTTCTCCTTACTATTTCTTACTTGCTATTTCTAGTGCCTCCCCCCTATCCAGCAAGAATCAGGTCCATGCATATACTGGACAGATGTACCCTCATCGTCCTGAAACACCCTGTGAAATTGGCGTGTAGCATTCATGTCTAATAAAGCCGAATCTCTCCTCAATAAATGTACGCATTGCGCAGATGAACCTCCTGTGTGCCAACTGCCTCTCTTCCTCCAACAGAGCTCCATGCCACTGGAGTAGGGGCTGAATTCAGACCACTAAAGTTCCCTTGTCCCCAACTGGTTGCCAATTGCCCCTTGTGGTCTTCTTCTAGGGTGCATTACTTTGCCCCATTGACCAGACAAGTTCACAGTTCTTTCCCTTAGATCCCTGGCAAACATAGCATGGTGTCACAACATGTTGGAGGGAATGAGTGTACGGTGCCTGTTTATTAGACACTGCAATCTTTCTAGAAGGGCCAACTTACGCAGCCTACCCTGCTTGCTGAACCTTCGACCGGTCACCGATGCCCGGTCCCTGCTATCCACCTGTGTGCCTTGATACTTCCACCAGTAATGGTGTCGGACTACCAGATTCTGTGTCACCTGCTTCGCTGCAGTCCCTTTGGTGGATCCGCTGGGACCCTTCTGTATCCCTGCACATACTGCATCACGCACTACGGCCCTTTAAAGCCCTTCCCCGTCCCTCAAAGACATCTGACAGCCTGATGCCCCCTCGCAGCTTTGGTGAAAGGCATTGGGCCCAGCACACCCAGTCAGTGTTTGTAACATATATCTTCCTTAGAGTTACCAGTCATTGTGAGTGGCTAGCCCTGTCCTGTCAAGGCATGTCAATGGCCGTTCCCACCTTTTGGTGACTATCTTGCTAAGTGATATGTGACATATGCACGGGTGTCCCGGTGTACCTGCCGTGTAAGAGGCGAGAACAACATGAATGAATACTTGCCCCTTCTTGAGCAGTGGGAACGTCAAAACAATCCTTCTTAAATCGTTGTAGACAAAATATGCTCTGACCCAATGCTCCCCTCACCTTATTGCCCCGCAACCCACAAAAGCCTGGCTATAGGGCGGGTCTTTTTGTCTGTCTTGGATGATCTCGAGGATCCATCTCTTGGTGCATGCTTGCAACCCTTAACATATTACATTAGTTGGACAGCCCAATGCCTGGCCGCAAGTTTATCCATCATGCGTATAAGGCCAGTTTGAATGTTGCTTAGGCAACAACCCTTCTAACACTGCGTAGAGTATCTTCTTATGTTTATCACTTGTACAAGTCACCCCCCTTTGCCTGACCCTCGTTGGACCATATGAAGCTTTCAACAAGCACCCTACACAACTGTATATACATGTTGTGCAACTGGGGGAACTATTACTTCCTCACTCGTACTTCCTGGCATGTGAAAACTGCAAAAGGAAACCCTACTTTAGTACCTGAATAACCAAATAAATTACTGTCTAGGCAAAAGCTTACAAGTGGACTTAGCCAAGGGCCCTCCACTGCATGTCAACCCTAGTTGTTGAATTTTGACTGTAAAATTTTGCCTGTCCAAATCCGCACCCTTCAAGTAAAATCAGCCAAACCAATCGCCTACATGGCCATAAACGCACCAACCTGTGTCCAGTGAGATTAAACAAGTTAGAGGCTTTATTGTATCAGCCAGACCCAAGCGGAGCCAGACTTGAATGGTATTAGTGGGGTCAGACTGGAGGAGGTATGTGTCGCTAAAGCAGGCCCAAAATTCTGTTCAAATTGATCACACATTACCTAGTGCCAATGGGCCTGAGTATAAGAAACTGGTGATGCTGTAAAACAACTTATGTGAATGTCTCAGCTTGGGCCAGAATGTAGGAGGTATAAGTGTGGCTTATGCAGGCCCAACTAATCCACAGGGCTACCCAGCGTGCTCAGGCAATGTGCTGAAAATTGCCTGGTGTTCCCCCACTATACCATTGCCTCCCTATAATTACTACAAAAGGAGCACTACATCTACAACCAGCCCATCTGTAGGCTAAGTCCATACTTCTTAGTTGCATAAATTAAATAAGCTACCATATCGCTTTCTTGCATAGCCAACCGAGAACTAGCCGCCCCCATCCATGGCTGCCAAAGTTTCAACTGCCATGTGTGACATTTCCATTCTTACGGTGCACTATGAGTGACATATAAAAGACCATGAATGACACTTTATTGCTAGCAATAACACAATGAAGGTGAGGGAGACCCGATATCAGTAATTACTCCCATTTGACCAGAAAGAAACTCTAAGAAGACCATGGTTTAAGGCTGCTTTTGTGAGATACTCACAATCTTGGAGTGTGCATGTGTGAGACAGACATATATACAATATTTTGGGAGTCATTGTGCCTGGTATGGTATGAGTCTGACGTAGCTCAGATGGAGCAGCGTATCACAAATATACACAGTCAGTCTGAACAGCCTGGCACCGTACGTACAGTAGATGGGCGCATGCAAACTACGCCTTGTGCGATGCACAACCCTTCTCTGATGGGGGAGCTGTCTCGTTCCAGCTTCGCCTCATACTGAGCATGCCACTCACTGACACATGGTGTCATCAACAAGGTGCACCCCAAAGGCCCCCAAGCAGCAGCTGCACCTAGAGAGAGTACTGCCCTTGCCCTACCCGGGGAAGGGATGTCCGGAACTGCCCCTTTTGCGCACAGGACACCAACCAGGCGGGCGAACAGCCCCAATATGGCTTTTGTGTGGCAGTACTGAAAACACAACGGATCTGGGGTGGTGGCACATCTGCTTGCGAAGAACCCAGTCCCTTATCAAATTGGCGCCCCAAGTCCAAGTCTCTATTTCTTCTTTTCAACCTGTGAGAGCAAAACTAATAGCCATGGTCGCACCACCGTCCCACAGCGGTCTAGTTACCGAGCCCAGTAAGCCTCCCAGCAACGCTTCACCCTACGCCACTTGGGCCATGTGTTCCACCCTTACAACATCACTAAAAGGTTTCTTTTAGATCAAAAGAGGACCTCCTATATGCTAGATGGTAGAGTCACCTACTAATTTCATTACTATTTGTGGGCTGCTGCGTTGAAACACTGTTTCAACATTGGAACACGGCAGCAGCTCCTCAATTATTGTACCCAAATCTGTGACACTCGCCAAATTTCCAATTGAAAGCCTGAATTGGTCTAAGAGATACTATGGATGTTGCATGGGACCAGGAAATCTATCCCAGCAAAACAAAATGTCTTCTCACCCATCGCCCACGTGATTGAAAACTTAGATTGCTCTGAAAGTAAAAAGCATGAACGTCATCCATGTCCTCACAAAGTTCATCCATATCAGTAGACCAGGGATGACTTTATACCTTTAATTCCTCTGACTTATGGATCTCAGTTCGTTACTTGACTACCCCAGATTGCATAGACAACACCTGATTGATAATATCTGCATATTGGAAACCCGATAAGTCGGCCCACAGCCCATCACCTCTTGGCCTTTCTGGAGGAAACATTCACGAGTACTTAAAGTGGTCCGCACCATGGAGCAAACTAAGCTGGGGGGGGGGGGTGTAGGGGACCGCATGACTCAGATTCTCTGGCTGGTTGTACTGTTCCAGCCGCGCACCAGAAAGCCACCCCGTCCAATGAGCCAAACTATCAGCGGGATAAGCAGTAGTAGGCCATTGCAGCCCTTTATTAATGTTCGAGGGCATCTTAAACGCTGTGTGGTATGTAACAGGATCAGTACATGTACTTGGGTTGAATCTGAACTAATGCATCCCTCTGACTAATTGGGCAGGGTGGAATACTGTTTGTTTCCCTCCCTCTGCAATATTCGAATTCCCCTTCTATCTCAGCAAAAGACTGCCGAAGACCAATGCGATAGTCCTCTTTCTACATCTCACTGCCTGTAATTAAGAGACAGGCGACAGAGGATACCGGGATATGGGATCGCACGCCAAGATGATAGCTGCCAAAGAGGTGTGTTGCCAGAAGTGACCTTTCCATGATTTCAATGTGACAGTGTCGTCGACTCGAGAGACACTTTCTCGTGAGCAGGCCCGATTGAAGGTGGGAATTAACTCATGTAGCTTTATCGTCCCAGTTAATCACGGACATGAACATTCCAGCTCAATATCTAACGCAGCCTCCGAGAAATAGGTCCATGAGAAGTGACGGACTAATGAACCAGTGAGATAAAAGTACCGGCAATGTGAAGTGAGAAGCGCTACCTCAAAACAAGAACAAACGCGCCCCTGGCCGAGCTGCCAACCCTCACACTGCCCCAGCTCCCAGTGCTCTGCAAGCTGCCAAGCACCCTCTGACCCCCGTGTCTGCCCCACACCTGGGAAACACAGGAGAAGTGTTGATGTTTGCATTCACCTCAACAGACTCAAACTAAATGTGCATGGATAAATAGTCCCACTTATTTACTAGATAAAACCAAGTGTGAACAAATCCAAACACTATAAAATAAAACAGAAACACATGACAGAAAAGTAAACATTGTGAAATGGTTACACACCATTATACTGTAAAATGGAAGATCTCAAAGTTATTGGACCCAAGATTTAAATTGGCTTTACAATTATCTCTTTTCTATTGCAAATCTAAAACGCAAGCACACCAACATTTGCGTTGCACCAAGTGAGCACCAAATGATGGCCATCTCAACCACAGTGACCTAACTATGCAGATGCAAAATGAATAACTGGTGGGGTCATCTCACTCTATAGTGCACATTGCGGCGGATGAAAGCTGAGATCTTCACCGCACTTATTAGTCATGACACTGACGTGCCTGTTACACACTCGCAGATCTCTGCAGGAGCGCACAGTTCCTCTGTCTGTAGGAGCAGGACCTGTGTCTGTACTCGCCCCAGCCCTTCTAGTCTCCCTGGGGAACTCTGCGCTGCTTTACAGGATAGTTCAGGCGAGATCCTGGAGACCACCGGAGACATTCTGGATGTGCTGCTGCTGCCTTCAACCAGCAGCATGGCACGTCCATCACGGGCGCTGAACCCCGTCTGGTAAGCTACCAGAGGAGAGTAGGGTGACCAACTGGCATAGGTGCAAATTCAGGACAGCAAAAGTAAAAATTCAGGACAAAGGGTCAAAATTTAGGACAGAAATTTGGGACAAAAGGTACGTTTTCAGACACATCAGAGGAAGTCGTACAATAGTGTATAAGTAAGTAAATAGACAACCAACATAAGTGCAAGTCAAAATAAGTTTATATTAAGTTGAGACAACCGTGCAACTCACTGTTTTGGTATGTGCACACTTTTGAGCAACTGTGCAGGTCTTTTTGTGGTATTTCATATGATTTTTTGTTTACAGTTTGGGGTTCCCTTGAAGTGTTGTCCCACCCGCACTGCAGGGGATGCAGAGGCCTTCATTACACCCCTTCACCAAAGACCTCCTTCTGCACAGATTCCGTCACTATCCACCTCCCATGGTGCCCCTCATCGCTATATAGACCCTCGGACACGTGTATGTCATTTATTTTAGAGTGCTGCTCATCCCAATGTAGGGTGTGGAGCGCTTTAGCTCACACACCTATTGCTCAGAGACAATGACTCGTATAAGTATCTAAATCAATATATAGGTCATGTTACTTACGACAAGGAGGGCTACAAGGTGTAGGAGTCAGAAGGCATGTATTCTGGTAGCTACTATATGCACAGCGACAGGAACTATGCAGCAGAGAGGTCCAAATTATGCTGCAGAGTTGACTGAATTATATGGCAAGAAAAGGGAATTTATGCAGCTCAATGCTGCAAATTTGGTCATAGTATTACCATATTATTTTCTGAATTTTGCACATTTCATCACTTTCTGCTCATAGGTTGCACCTCATTAATACCCATATAACACCCAAATGTAGAAATATGCAAAGGAAGGTGACCAGTCAACCTTTATAAAGGGCCTTTGCAACACATCACTGCCTTTTTAGTTATTTTTTAACCATTTGAGGTAGCAATTGTTTTTAAATTAGAATCTTCAGCTATATTCAGCTAATGATGGATTATGTGGCACATGCGGCAAATCCATAATCATGTGAAAACTGTTGTAGCCGCACAATTGCATAATTCCAGTGACCCCGAAATACAAACTGAGGATACAACACACAACATAGTGGTGCGGGTTGTCTTTACAATTATAATATAAATAAATACTTTGCTCTGCATGTTACACTCGGTGCTTTACAAGAGGCGCATTATGCCTCTATGCGACTTTATTTTGAGTCAAAACCGGGATTAGTGAAACCTCAGATCTCTCCAAGAGATACATTAATCACCAGAGTTAAATAGATATTTTTGTTATGGCCAGAAAATTGCAGTAGCGCAAAGCACTCCGAAGTCTTTGCCTTTCATCCCGTTGGAAATTTCAAAATGTAGCTTAGTCCTCCAGCACGGCTCCTCCCCAAAAGCAGCATGCAGTGCCCTAGGCCTATGCAGAGGACGGCACGCCACATGCTGTAACTACACAAGGGCCCATTGGAAGGGAGAGGCCAAAAAACTAAAATACCCCCGCTTTATATGGCACTAAATAAAGGAGCAAAGTGAGCTATCCCAGTCTCTCCTTTTGAAGTCTGTGAAAATTGTTCCCCTGATGAAAATTTGCAAAATTAATGCAAAAGTATGCTTTTTATAGCAGGAAAGAAACTTGGCCAAAAACTGCATTTACCTATATTGACGTTTGTCTTTTATTCTTTCCGTCTTTTCGTGTTCTTTCTTTCCTTATGTCCTTCTTTCTATCCACCTTTGTTCTATACTTTCTTCTTTACATCCTCCATTTATTTTTCTTTCCATCTTTCTGTCTGTGCATCCTTTCATTTTGTCTCACTCTCTCTATTCTTTAAATGTATATTTCATTTTCTTTTCATATTTCCAAATTCCACATTAACATTCATTTGTGTTTTTTTTTTATTTGATCATCCTCTTATCCTTCCTTCCATTATTACATCTAAATCTTTCTCTATCTTTCCAGCTTTCTTTCATTATTTGCTTTCTATTCTTCCTTCGCTTTCTCACTCCATTTGCCTTGTGCTTCTTTTTGTTTTACCAAGAACCAGATACCACACATTATCATTATTTCTCTTTCTGTCGCTGCTTTTGGCTACTTCAGCACCCTCTGACCCCCCCTCCCCCGCACACACACACTCAGAGCTGCATTACAGTGATCATTCCTGCTTTTATTTATTTGTTTGTTTTTCTGCCCTGTGCTGATCTGAGAGTCACAGATCAAAGTTAGGAAGGACCATGGAACACTGATCTGCCCCCCCCCCATTCTTCGCCCCCCCACCCGTCCTCCGGTGCTTCTCCACACCTTCGGCCCATTGTCATCATTCTTTAGTTGATAATCATCCACATCAGAGTGACAATGGGCCCGTACTTGGACTGAGCGAGGTCGGGGAGGGGCTGCTGCAGCCTCAGAGAAGTGCGAGCTGACTGTGATTGTCCCAGGGGAACAGCACAGCCTGCTGCCATCCCCAAAATTACGGACAAATGGCGTCCGTAAAAGAAAGGCTCGCGGACAACGGACAAGGGGCCCAAATAACGGGCAGTCCGTGAAATTTACGGACGGTTGGTCACCCTATGCACAACGCGTGTGTGCTTGCATTGCAGCGGATCCTATTTGGTGGAAATGAGCTAAACATTTGGGGGCAGATTTACAAGCCCCTTGCGCCACTTTTGCGTCACTTTTAACATGGGAAAAATGACGCAAAAGTGTCGCAAGGGGCTTGTAAATCAGCCCCTTAGTTTTCACTCTTTATTTTCATTTTGTTTGTTTTTTCGTTACGCATGTACGCATTAGGCCCATCTCCAGTGCCAGCAGAGCATTGCTACAATTCGGCACCGGGGCGAAGGCAGTGGATTCCATCATTGAAATTTGCTTGTGCCCCATGTAAAGTGAAGTGTACATTTAGATCCAGTATTATCTGTTTTACAAAAGCAGCGACACAAACATCTGCCCCGAACACAACCCCAGCCTGCCCTTTAGCATTCAGAGTCAACCTGAGGAACAGGCGGGGGTCTCTAAGATATGCCTTCCCTGTAAATACCGACCAAGCACTGCCCTATTAATACAGAACCGAGGCAGTCCTGTAGTAATCAGAGACAACATACAGCACAGGTGGGGTCTATATATGTTACACCTGTAGTATAAATACTGACACCAGTCTGATTGTAAATACGGACCCTGGCCTGTGCTGTAAATACTGACCCCAGCCTGTCCTGTAATGATCAGAGACAACCTGCGGCACAGGCCGGTTCTAAGGGATATACTTGCCCTTTAAGTACCAAACCGGGTCCTACCTCCGAACCTGCACGGATACAGAAATATCTTCACATTGTGCTAGCATCACACGTGATGCATGCCACTTGACAGGCGTGTAACAGTCAATACAGCCAGGGGCCGACACTGGTACTTTGAGCCTGTACACCAACTGAGTCTTAAAAATATATATATATATATGGCAAGTAAAGTGTACAGTTTCTTTAAAAATGCCTGCAAAAACGTTTAATTTTGGTTATTTTATTATCAAAATTGTGCTGCAAATTGCACCATTTTAACCTATTTAAAAAAATATATATACAATTCTCGAGGGGCAGTCACACTTGATCAGGCAAAGTCTTGCTTCCATTTTACGCCTCACTACTTTCAAACTTCACCAGCCGCCACTGTACTTAATTGTCATAATGCAGTCCATTTTGGATCATGGTACTATCCTTGTGCTCCTCCACATGACTATGTGTCCTCTAATATTTCAATAAATCGTCAGGCTTTAATAATAGCTCTCTCTTCCGGAATGAGTGCATGTCGTTCCAGTTGTACATTGCATTGGACCTATGGGCTTGTGATATAAAATTAATCTGAGCAATTTTATAAGATGCAGATTTGACCCAAAGGCATCAGAGTGTTGCAGTATTTTATCAAAGCTGCGCGCGTGTTTGTTAAGTTTGATGTTAAATAATCGTAGCGAAGCAAATGCTGAGGGTCGGCTGGCGATGAAGACGTGACGGGTGTTGCCTGGGCGCACATCGATTAATACCTCCTCTCTGTTTTGGAAGGCTTGAGGTCGAGTGCATACTCATGCACAACATCGCATGTGGTAGTATTATCAGTTGCCCTTGGTAGAAACTTATTTGGGGCCCCCTGTTTGGATCAGCTTTGAATTTGATACAGTCCAGCTCTTTCATGCCCACTTTGGAAAGAGTTACTGACAGTGCACGGACATACTCTTCCAATTTCTTAATGTGTTTCCATACAATATGCGGGGATGGTGACGTGTTTGCAAATTTGGTAACACAGCAGCAGCTCACTAATAGTAATGAAAATAATAGGTGACTCTACCAACTAGCATAAAGGAGGTTCTGTTTTGATCTAAAAGAAACCTTTTACGGATGTTGTAAGGGTGGAACACATGGCCCAAGCCGCACAGGGTGAAGCTTTGCAGGGAAGCCTGCTGGGCTCATTAATCTGAACGCTGGGGGTCGGTAGTGCGACCATTGCTGTTAGTTTCGCTCTCTCAAGTTGAGAAGAATAAAAAGAGACTTGGACGGCGCCAATTTGATAAGGGACTGTGTTCTTCGCAAGAACATGTGCCACCGGTCCAGAATCGTTGCATTTTCAGTATACTACTACACCAAAGCCATATTGGGGCTATTCGCCTGGTTGGTGGCCCGTGCGCGAGAGGGGCAGATTCAGATCTCCCGTCCCCGGGTAGGGGAGGGCAGTGCTCTCTCTGGGTGCAGCTGCTGTACAGCACTGAAATGATGGAAATGTCACACTCAGCAGTTGAAACCTTGGCACTCATGGATGGGGGCGGCTAGCTCTCGGTTGACTATGCAAGAAAGCTATAAATGTGGCTTATTTATCTTATGCAAATAAGAAGCAACGACTAAGCTTGTTACAGGTGTAGTGCTCCTTTTGTACTAAATATAGGGAGGCAATGACATAGCGGCTAAATACCAGGCAATACTCAGCATATTACCTGAGCAAGCTGGGTAGTCCTTCAGATTAGTTGGGCCTGCATAAGCCACACATATACCTCCTACATTCTGGCCCACCCAGAGACATTTACATAAGTTGTATCACAGCATTGCCAGTTTCTTATACTCAGGCCCATTGGCACTATGGTGATGCGTTATCAATTTGCACAGATCTTCGGGCCTGCTTTAGCCACACATACCTCCTCCAGTCTGACCCCACTAAGACCATGCAGCTCTGGCTCCACTTCGGGTCTGGCTGATACAATAAAGCCTCTAACTTGTTTAATCTCATTGGACACATGTTGGCACGTTAATGGCCGTGTAGGCGATTGGTTTGGCTGGTTTTATTTGAAGGGTCCGGATGTGGCCAGGCAAAATCAACAGTCGAAAACTCAACAACAGGGGTTGACCCACAGTGGAGGGCCCTTGGCTAAGTCCACGGGTAAGCTTTTACCTAGAAGGTATTTATTTAGTGGTTATTCAGGTACTAAAGTAGGGATACCTATTGCAGTAGTCACATGCCAGGAAGTGCGTAGTGAGGAAGTCATAGTTACCCTAGTTGCGCAACATGTATTTACATTTGTATAGGGTGCTTGTTAAAAGCCTCCTAGGGTCCAACGAGTGCAAGGCAAAACGGGGACGGCTTGTACAAGAGATAAACATGAGTAGACACTCAACACGGTGTTAGAAGGGATGTTGCCTAAGCAGAACTCAAACTGGCCTTAAACGCATGGTGGAGAAGTTTGCGGTCAGGCAGTGGGCTTGTCCAACTAATGTGAAATTGTTAAGGGTTGCAAGCATGCACCAAGAGATGGATCCTCGAGACCATCCAGGACAGACAAAAACACCCGCCCTGTAGCCAGGGAGCCAGGCCTTTGCGGAAGCTGCCAGCTAACTTGTGGGTTGCGGTGCAATAAGCTAAGGGGAACAAGGGGTCAGAGCATAAGTTGGCTACAATGACTGAAGAAGGATTGTTTTGGCATTCCCACTGCTCAAGAAGGGGCAATTATTAGTTCATTTGTTCCCCTTTTACACGGCAAATACACGAGGACACCCGTGCTTATGTCACATATCCCACGGCAGGATTGTCACCAAAAGGGTTCAATGGACATTGACATGCCTTGCCAGGACAGGGATAGCCACTCACAGTAACTGGAGCCTCTAGGGAAGATAAATGTTAGAAACACAGACTGGGGTGTGGAGGGCCCAAAGCCCCTCACCAAAGCTGCGGGGGGCATCAGGCTGTCAGGTGTCTTTGAGGGACGGGCAAGGACATTAAAAGGCTATAGTGCGGGACACAGGATTTGCAGGGATACAGAAGGGTCCCAGCGAATCCACCAAAGGGACTACAGCAAAACGTGTGACACAAAATCTGAGGGTGTCTGGCAAGTCCATGTTGCTCTTACATATACATACACACATCACTCACGTGTGAGATGGGTATAGTGATAAGGATCTGCACCCACATCCCCCATGAGAGCTGCCTTAAAGGGCCATTTCATGTAATGTACTTTTTTTTTCTTTTTACATTTGACTTCACATTGTGGTTCTAGTTTACTCTGCAAATTTGTTAGTTTTGCAGGGTTTTTTGTGCACAGTATATTGTCAATGAAAATTGCAGTTATCATTTGATGGGAAAGTGTACCAAACCAAACTTGGATGTAGCACTCCTGGAACAAATAGAGGCCGTGCATTTTCATTTTCTATAGCATCACAGTCTTTTAGTCACTGTCTGTGTTTTTTTGGTCTGGCGTGACAGCGCAGCTGTCACCAGACAATTATGTGAGCATCAATAGACGGGGCTTTGGCTCCGCCCACACGTTGGAAGCCAGGAGTGCATGTTTTCCTTTGGCAGCATCACAGATGGGAAGCAGGGAGTCATTAACCTACATGGATTTTTAGGTCTGGCTTGACAGTGCAACTGTCACCTGACCTTTTAACCTACTCCAAGATTATTCTACAGTTCTTTGCTTCCACACAAATACATATTTATTCCCATGATATTTACTTATAATGCTTCACTTTACCATACAGCATTCCTTTAAAACCAGACCTATTGCATTGCCAGTGCTTGTTTTAATTACTTGTGGTCATGCTGCGCAGCAGCCACGGTGCTCTACAACATGGCTAAAAGACATTGTCAAGAGCTAATAGCTATCGCATAGGCGAGACCTATTGGCTTCGCCAATGCTTGTTGCTAAGGCTGTGATTCCTGCCTCGTTTTTATTAATAACAAACATCTGCATAACGGAAGAGTTCAACTTGTCATTAGGAGACCAATAGATGTTAAAGGTCCCGAGGGATCTACTACAGTGGCAAGAATTCTGATGACACTTGGGGCCATATTATCAAGAACGGCGTTAAAATTATCGCTTCTAGCATGAGTCAACACCGTGATGTCAATGTAGATTTCCCGGCCACCCGTAAGAATGCCACTAGAGGACTCGCCATCTTGGAGCGACTGAGGTGGAATATCACTGGTCGTGCAGAGACCTGCCCCGCTCAACAATCCTGTTTGCACGGAGCTGGCTCCACTTCTTTTAATATCCCAGCAGTGGGAATTTGGGTTGATATTTCATTGGTACTTCCGTCGAAGCCAGTGAGGATTATTCAGCTGCAGTCTGAAGACCGGGCCTGGGGGACTTGTCCTTTAGTCAAGAGGAAAATCTAACTGCATTTAAAAGCTGGTTGGCAGCTTGTATCACTTTCTTTAGCTCACAGGCTTTGTTCCTGTGACAGATGGTTTAATTTTATTTCACCCAGGCTTTTTACATTTAATAATGGTCATTATAAAGGTTTGATTGCTTACATAAAATGTAAAGTTCAGCATGGGAATGGATATTAGATATGGAAGTCGAGTCCCTTCAGGAAAGTGACCATGAGCCTCTCCTTTGAGCCTGAAGAGTCTGCACCATGCGGTAGTTTGCAGTAAGCCTTTGGTAGCAAATAATAGTTAGCCAGAAGTTAGTCTCAGCAGAAATTACCAGCCCAGAGTTCCATCAATGCACAGCTTTGCAAGATCCTATAGTAGACCTCATAGTTCCTTATTCTCTAAACAGGTTTTGGTAAAGAGACTGTCTAATCATGCAAGACAAACCCAATATGGCCAAGATGGTGGTCTCACCAGGTCTGCTTTAATTCCAGCAATCAAATCTATTCTAGCTAACACTATGGAAAGTTTCAATTCTCTTGAGGACAAGGAGGCGAGGACTATAGAATATTTTATTTCCATCCAACAGCCATGTGACAAACATCACATATCAAACTAACGTTCCCATAAGAACTTGGGCAAATGTACCAGCTCAGATTCATCCAATCGCAATGCTTCCCAGTCCATAATGGTCCCTCGTCATTTTCCATGACCCTCATTCTTCCTGCGACGAGCACCAATACAATTGATCCAGTTAATCCTGTTTAGAACTTTAATTTCCTGAAAATAACAGGGCTTTTCACTGTCTCCACAATTATAATATCCATTTTCATTTCGATTATTAACAATGCAGATGTGCTAGTAGTTAGAAGTTATGCAGGCATACAATGGTACCTTCATAGCCTTGTTCATTTACATAATTCTATATATGAAACATCTATTAGCAACAATCTAAATTACCTTCTGTCAACATTTTCATGTTTACCTCTGTCCATTTAATGTCCCCTGGTGGGGTGAATGACCTTCAGTCCTTTGGTGAGACAATCCTTGCCTCTGTGTCTTTAATAGAATTGAAACATTCAGTTACGTTAGTAAGGATATTTTTCATCTATGCCCGGACTGGAAGCGAGGATTGTGGTAGTTTGAGGCTTATTGAGTCTCAGAGTAGCACATCAGCGACCGCTTTAAAGTAAAACCTCTTGAGGGTTGAATCTGAAGACCAGTCTGCAGCATTAAGAGTGTCCTCTTATCCAGCAGCAAGTGAGAAGGCTTTTGCTGCCGTAGTGTCTCTAGCTGAGTGTGCACCGTACTCTTTAGTCTCGATCCCAGCTTCCTGCATGACCCGCTGAATCCATCTAGCTGTGGTCGGGGATGAAACCGCCGTATGAGCTTTTTTGATGGCAATGAGCAATTGCCTCTCACCTGGAGGGCGAGGTTCCTCTGTATGCTATCGCATGCCTTTATTCATTTTACCACGCACCGTTTTTTGGGGAATGCCAGGTATGAAACAATTCTAGAACTACATTTTGTGTTAATGGGTATGTGAAAAGTAACTGCATCGGGGTAAATACCTTACTTGTTACGTTGACAGCTCAGACGTCTATGACACTTCTGATTGAGACTAAGCGCAGGATCATGTCTACTTGCCGGACAGTTCTAAATAGATATTTAGGGCCATATTTATCAAAAAGAATTGCAGTGAAGCAAGTCCTCTTGCTGCGCTGCGTTACAGGGAAAGGGCCGGAATGTGCCATATTTATCACAACGCCGCGCATTCCTGCCGTTTACCAGTGCTGGCGCACAATGTGCAGCCTAGCGCCAACGCAGCCACCCTGGCACCATGGTGCCAGGGTGGCTCCAGGATTGTTTTTGTGCAGGAAACGGCACATTCCTGCCCAAAAACATTCCAGTGAGACATGCTCCTCTTCATAAAAAGAAGAAGTAACAAAGAGAAATAAAGATATTTCTCCTCATTACGCCTCCCCTCGGAAGGCGTAGCATTTTGGCGCTTACCTCCGAAATGCTGAGGTGTATTCAATCACATGCTGGTAAATCTGTGAATGCGTCAACATCCGTGGGTGTTTGGTGGAAACACACACGCAACGCCCATGGAATGCCTCTCTGGAGCAGAGTAATACAACGCAGCGATTTGTGCTGCGTTGCGTTAGTTGAGATTTATCAATCGGTACACAGACATAATTTCGACCTCAAAAATATCGACATACACAAATATCGAGTTAAAAATATAGACTAGACATAATATCGACCAGACATAATATCGACTACAAAAATATCGATTACTATCGATATTAATAGCAAAAATATCGAATCAAAAATATAGACTAGACATAATATCGAGTAGATAGAATATAGACAACAAAAATATGTCAAATTAGGTGTTTTATAATTTGTATTAATTGTGTAATATAAATCTGTAGCGGGTTGTGGGTTTATAGGGGAATAGGGTGGGAAGTAATTTAAATATAATTATATAAATATGTAATATAATAGTAATTGTTAATTAATTAATAATTGTTTTTTTTTTTTTTTTTTTTTTAATCCTCATATTGCGAAACTTCTATGTGTATGGAAAAATTGGGTTTCTACCTCTGACAGTTTTTTGTACCGTCACTGCCCATTTCCCTCATGTCATGAGAGTTTTCCTTTTCCATGTTTAATCAGAGGAGACGCCTTGCCATTACATATTCACAAGTCTGTAAGCAGAGGGAGAGGGAGCTAGCCACCTTGGCTACTCTATGAGTATCATACTCATATTCCAGACTGTGCTTTCGCTTTAATCATAGGATAGTGTGTTCTAACCTTCTTTATGGATTTAGGTGTTTCTCCATAATTTCCCAATAATTAAATCTCTTACTGCAATTACCCCGTCTGTCTAATTTATTTATCTTTATAGCGGAGTTCATCCATTCCCCATGTGATGGGGATGTTGGCCCAATCCACTTGATGCATATTTCCCTCCTTGCTATCACCATTAACACAAAAAGTAGCTTTGTTTCCATTACTGTTAATTTTACTTGTTCCGTTGTGTTACCAATCCCAAAAAGAATAAGAGTTTCACTTACTTTTAGATGTTTTCGGAATATCAAACTTAACGTCTTACCAACTTCTTCCCAGAATGTTCTCAGGGATGGGCAGCTCCAGAACATATGAATATCATCTGCCCTTTCTTCCCCGCACTTAGGGCATTTTTTAATTCCTGCATTCTTAAATTTTGAAAGTTTTTTCGGAGTCCAGTAGGCTCTGTGCAAGGTGTACAAGTGGTTTCTTTTCAGTCTCACAGATTTTAGTGTTGACCAACATTTCTCTATTGAGTCATCCCATAGGCTTGCTAGTTCTTCTGTATCTAGATCTTTCCCCCACGTTTGTTCTGCTATTTGGTAACTTTCCTCCTCTTCCATTATTAAAGTCCAGTACCATTTTGCTACCTCCTTGTTTATGGGTAAGATTTTTGTCATTTCTTTTTCCAAGGTTTTACTATCTTTATCCTGTGATGGTATTGTTTTTGCCCAACTATTCAGTTGATAGAACTTACATTTTGACATTGTTCCATTAGTGATTTTATTCATTTCTTCCCAGGATATCAATGTTGACCCATTTAGTAGTTGACCCCAATAGTTAATATTGTTTTGTTTTAAAGGGGTGGCCATAACATCTTCCAGACAGTTCGGGGTTCCGGGAGAGTTCCATATTGGAGCCATTGCGCTATAGTAGGGAATTTTTAAAATCGTTCTCAACTGTATCCAAAGTTTTGCTGCTTCCTTAAGAACCTTTAATTTAACTTTTTTAAAATATTTTGGATGTCCAAATTTGAAGAGATAGTGGTCCTCTGCTTCTGTAGTCGCTTGCAAGTATTCCGGATAGTATTGGTGTATTCCTAGAAGGTTCCTTATATTTTTAAATTGGAAAGCCCTACAGTATTCTGTCAAATCTGGACTTGCGATACCTCCTTTCTCTTTCTTTCTCCTTAGCTTCCTCCATGATATTCTGGTTCCCTTGGGGGCCCATATAAAGCTTGCAATCTCTCCCTGTAGTTTTTTCAGTTCAGCTTTTTTGAATTGTAATGGAATGTTATTAAACAGAAAGGTAAATTTTGGAAGTATATTCATTTTTATGATGTTGGACTTCCCTATAAAGCTCAAAGGCAGGCTAGACCATACTTTCAGTAGTTTTCTTACATCTTGGGCTACTCTGTTTAGATTGTTTTGTGGTATTTTATCTATATTTTGATTTATCAAGATGCCCAAGTATCTTATCTCTTTTTTTGTGTTTGGACTATGAAAATGGGTATTCCATGTCATTATTTCTGTTTTCGTATGATTTACTGAGTATCCTGAAACTTGACCAAATTGAGAAATGATTTTTTCTATAGCTGGTTTGGATCTCTCATATTCCTCTGTGAATAGCATCAGATCATCTGCATAGAGTGATAGTTTTTTCTCCCATCTCTGATATTTGAAGGGAATTACATCTTTACAGTTTCTGAGTTTATTTGCTAGGGGTTCTATATATAAGTTAAAAATCAGCGGAGAGAGAGGACACCCTTGTCTCGTGCCTCTACCAATTTTTATATTATTCGTAAGGTTGCCATTAACCAAGACTCTTGATCTAGGGTTTTTATAAATTTCTCCTATCGCATAAAGGAAGGATTCCCCTAGATTATTTTTAATCATTATTTTGTTTAAGAAAGCCCAGTTCACTCTATCGAATGCCTTAGCAGCATCGACAGTTAATATTGTGAGAGGAATATTTTTTGATGTGGCTATATCTATTGTACTTATGAGTTCATGTGTCAGTTCATGCAATTGTCTTCCCTTTGTGAAACCTTTTTGATCTGAGTGTATAAGTTGGGGTATAAGCTTTCCTAGTCTTGTTGACAAAATTTTAGTAAACATTTTATAATCTGCATTAAGCAGAGATATCGGCCGGTATGATTCACATTTTTTTGGATCCTTTCCTGACTTTAAAATGATTGTTATTGTTGCATCATTCCAGGTATCTGGCAACTTTCCTTTTTGTTTAAGTATCAAATTTACTAATTCAGTTATTTGTGGGACTAGTGTGTCTGTTAGAGCCTGGTATAATTCGCTCGGTAGTGCATCAGGGCCTGCGGCTTTCCCTTTTTTCAATGTTTTTATTATATTTTCGACCTCAGTAGGAGTGATTTCCTTGTTAAGCTCATTTTTCTCCTCCTCAGATAGTTTTAACATTGGCATGTCTTTTAGGTATTCTTCTACCTGTTCCTCAGATGGATTTATTTCTTCAGCGTATAACTCCGAGAAGAAGGACTCGAATTCTTTTCTGATTTCATCTTCTTCTGTAGTCAAACTTGATTGATCTTGATTTCCTATGATTTTTATTTTGTTTCTTACTAAGTCGGTCTTTAACTTCCACGCGAGCCATTTCCCACATCCTTCTCCGAATTCATGTTTTGCCATCTTGCTTGCTTCCCATTTAGTTTTTATTCTTTCTTCAAGAATATCACTTAAACCATCTTTCTGTTTTTGCCTATCTTTTTGCAGATTTTCTTTCATAACCGGATCCCTTTCTGTTAGTATCTGAGTATCTAGGGCGTCTATACCTTTTTCGATATCTAGTAATTCTTGTTTTAGTTTCTTTGATCTATATGTTCCTAGACTGAGTAGCTTACCCCTAATTACTGCCTTATACGTATCCCATATTATTTGTTTAGATGTTCCAATTTTGTTATTTTCAAAAAAGGCTTCTGTTTCTTCCCGAAGTGCTTGTACTATTACTTGATCTGAAAACATGGCTCTTTCCACCGTGAATCTTTTGTGTGTATGAGTTGTCTTGATTTGTAATGTTAGCTGTACAGCTGAGTGGTCCGATAGATGGGCTGGAATATGAATTAAGCTTGTTACATTTGTCAGTAAGCTTCTATCAACTAGGAAGAAGTCTATTCTAGACCTATGTCCCAATCTCTTATTATGCAATGTGAAAGGTTGGCCCTTATCCCCTTTTTCTCTCCATATATCAATTAATTCTAAATCTCTCTTGTATATGCCAATCCACTCCCTCATTTTAGGTAGATTAGGAGAATTGGAATTTCTTCCTGGGGGAGACCTATCAGTTTTAGGATCTAAGATAAGATTGAAGTCGCCTCCTAAAATTACTGGAGTGTTAGCTGTTAGTAATTGTGTATACAGATTCTGTAAGGGTTCTGGGTCATCAAGATTGGGGCCATAGTATCCTGCTATTGTGTATGCCATGTTCCCTAGTTTTACTTTTGCTAGTGCCCATCTCCCTTTCCTGTCAACTTCTGAGGATTCTATACTTGCCTTTAAGGATTTCTTTAGAATAATTATTACGCCTTTAATGTTGCAACTTTGGTTCGTGCTGATATAGGCATCCGCCCATCCTATGTTTTTCATTATCTGATCCCATTCCTCTTTCAATAGGTGTGTTTCCTGAAGAATAATAATTTCACTTTCAGATGTTTTAAGATATTCCAAGATTTTATTCCTTCTGCTTTTAGTTCTCATACCATTAACATTCCAACATAGAATTTTTATGGTTCTACCGGTGTCTCCCATTCTCCTTTATAGTTTTTTTATTTTTTTTCCCGGCCAGTTTCGGTAGCCTAGTACTTGTTTGTTGTTTCGCTTTTTTTTTCCCATTTTCCATTTTTCTTTTCAATATAGAGGATTTATTTTTTTGGTTTTTTTCCCCCATTTTGCTCCCCACCCATTCTTTGTCTTGTGTTTTTTTTACGCTTTTCTGTTTCAATGTCTTATTCTTACCCTCCCTGGGGAAGCCTCCTTCTTCTTCCTTCCTTGGGGATTTCATCTTATCCCCTTTTCGCTCCTCTTCTTTGGACCTGGAGTATGTATTGCGGAATCTAGCGCTTTCGCTCTCTTTATCATTTTTTTTTTTTTTACCCACTTATTTTACCTTGTATACATTTGGAGTCCTTTTTTTTTTTTCAACTCGTGGATTTTTCCCCTTGAACAGTGTCCTTCATTAAGCAGAGCAGATTTTTCACCTCTTCAGGATCTCTAATGTTCCTCATTTTGTTGCGCCACATAATTCTTAAAGAGGGTGGGAATTTCATCTGTACTGTAGCTCCTAGAGCTTGTAGCTCCGGCATGAATTTCCCCAGTTCCCATTGTCTGTCTTGAGACGCTTTGGACATATCAGATCTAATTCTGAAAAACCATGAGTCTTTATTGAAATTTCCCTTTTTCAGGGCTTCACCCAAGATTCTTTCTTTTAATGTATATGTCTTGAAGTTTATAAGAATTTTCCTGGGTGTTTTCCTGTCTTTGGGCTTTCCGTAGGGATCTCTATGGACTCTTTGTATGTCTTCTCCTAGCGTCTCAGCTTCACACCACGGGAAATGTTCCACTAGTAGCTCCACAATTAATTTTTTAATGTCACTGCCCTCTTTATTTCCAGGAACATTCAAAATTCTTATGTTATTTTTCCTTGCCTGATTTTCAAGAGATTCCATTTTTTCGCTTATAGATTTTCCCTCTTGTCTCAGCGTGTATATTTCTTTTCTGTTGCTTTCCACTCTACTGTTCAATTTTCCCACTTCTCCTTCTATAGCAGTGACTCTCTCCCCTAGGGCGTTCAATTTACAATCCAGCTTTTCACAAACCTCTTGAATCTTATCTTGTTTCGCCTCAGATATGGCGAATTTGTCTCTCATCTCGATCCATATTTTTTCAAGAAAATCGTTGGTTTGACTTATGGGACTTTTGGGACTCGTCGGTCCTTCCTTCTCATTTACTTGTTGCTCTCCCACATTTTCTTTCTCTTTGTTTTTTTCGGTATCTACATTATTACTGGTTTGGGTTTTCCTGCTGTATCTGTTTCTTCTATTTCTTCTGTTTCTTGTGTTGTAAGTGTGGTAGCTTTGACTATTGCTACGCCTCCTTCGGCCATTTCTTGATGATCAAGATGAGGTCTAATTTTGTCAATTATTTTGCTTTCTGACCCAGCTTTAGTTACTGATTTTAAAAGGAGATTTGGATTTTTGATTTGTGGGATGTTGAGAGACTCCTTTTGTGAGAGGTGATTTTCTTTTTTTTTTTGTGGGCTTAATTCAATTTTTTCAGGTAATAGTACAGGTCGTTTTATTTCATCTTTTGTTTTCTGTACCTGGACTTTAAAAAAAGTTCTTAAAGAGGGTGTGATCTTTATTTTCTGACTTACGTCAACTTTGTTTTCAGGTAGTTTTGAGAGTTTTTTTGAGGGTTGTAGAGATGGTTTTTTTACCTTCCTTCTCTTTACCTCTCTGGGGGTAATATTTTTAGGGTATTGCTCCTGTTTGAGGAAATTCCTGTTCCTATGGCTGTAGTTTGAGACCACAGCTACTGCACTTTTTTTTTTTCCTCTATACCTTTCACACTGTCTATTTTTTTTGAGCCTACACACTTTTCATAAGTGTCTGTCTCATTATCTGTGGATTTTTTACTTCTCAACCCGGTTATATTAAAATTACCCTCCTCCTCCTGTACTTTCTTATTCATGTGAGGCTCCTTTTTTATTAGGCAGTCTATGTTTGTGTTGGTGTTTAAAACCGCTGTTTTCACTGTGTTCGCTGCATTCACGTCTCTTTTCACTCCTTTTTTGCTCACATTTTCCCTCTGAGCTCCAGTGTCCCTGTTAGCCCACACCTCCCGAGAGACTCTGCCCTGAATCCCAGAGCAACACGAAGCCCCGTTCTGCTCACCTTCCCTGCTGTTTCTGCCGCTGCCGCTGATTCCTCGGAACAGGAAGCCAAGCCTCCCAAACACCTTCCTGTGAACCGCCTTCGCCTTCCCAGCCTCTGCCCAGATACCGATGAGGTTCACAATGCAGTTCGACGCGTCCTTCGACAGCCTCACCGGCAGGTCAGCATTCTCACCGGGCTCCGTTCTCAACCTCGAATTTCCAAAAATCAGGTAACCGACCATCCCTTTACTTTTTAACTTTTAACTTTTAACTAGTTTCCTTTGCTTGCTCGAGGCTCAGTAAAGGGTTCCAAAAGAGTTCCTTTCTTGCGTCCGGTTACTCCTGCTTCATGTTGGCTTCACGTGCGCTTCATGTCTCATAACGATAAAGTTTGCTTTTCAGAGCGATTTAATATTTCTGTTAAGCGCCGTCATTATTCCTGCGCTGATACCGCTGTAGCTCGCATTTTGCCCTCCAGGTCTCTCATGAGGAGCTCTCCGACCGGGCGTCTCACTCGGCCGCCATCTTCCCCCCATTAATTAATAATTGTTAATTAATGAAAGTATAATTGGTAATTAATAATAATTGAATAATTGATAAATCATTACTTTTTACTATATTATTTTTTTTAGCGGGTTGTGGTGTAGTGTAGTTCCTATCTTCCCAATAGGCTCTGCGCATTGGAATAGTACCTACAGCAGTAAAGGCCTAGGCCAGACGTTAACTAGGTCTACTACTGTCGATACTAGACTTAATTTTTGGGTTTGCCAGCTAAGCTCAGAGTTCGCTAGAAACTTTCTCGAATGTTCAAGGAAGGATTAACTTCCCTGATTAGACAAGAAGGGATTTAGTTTCTGACAACCATAGAACATGACAACTTTGCTCTCCCCTAATCAAGAGTCAATCTCGAGAGTCGTGTGAGCACAAGGCAATTATTTTACTCAGTCAGTACGTGCATTCTTAGTCTCATCAGAATGTAGAGAAAAGGAAGAGACGGGCGTGTTCAATAAAAAGGTGTTATTTATTGATCAGTCTCTTTTCTCATACATGAGAAATGGATCGATATTATTGCAATACTTATAGTTAAGTAAAGTGCATACATTAGAAGCAATAGTATAAAATAATACTGTAAAAACATTGATATGGTTTCTGAGCCATATGATGTTTAAAATGATTAAAATATATTTACATACACATATACATTTGACTAAACGTACTCAACTGGTGTTTCTAAATACGCCTACCCCGTGTACCTGACCTAAGTCTAATGCGTGGGCGGGAATAGAAAGTTACAGTTTAAGTTAAGTTTGTTTTTGCCAAGTGAATAACTAAAGAATTCTCTGTGAGGGGTTATTCAGTTCTGTACCTGGAATTTAGGATGAATGAGGAATGGTATCTCTTTCTCTGCTCTCGATATTCCAGGCTGCCTGCGAGGGCTGCCCGAAAGCGCCGGTGCTGGGTCTCTCGGCTTGAGATAGCAGCGCGTCTCTCAGCGCGTCAGGAAGGCTGGGCTGCTGCCAGCGGGGTCTGCTTCTGCTCTCGGCTTCGGCAAGTATGGCTGCTCCGTCTTGTCACCACGCGTGTGTTTGCATAGGGCAAGGTCGGCAATATTTATACCTTAAAGGTGCCGAGATTGACGTAAGGATGGACATAGGTACGTCAATAAAGATGTCATACGACTTGCTCGTTAGCACATTCTTTTGCAAAATTTCTCTGTGAAATCAAAACAATGGCCGCACGGATTATCCAGGTTGTCATAGGTTTGATTTGTTATGAGAACGTCGTATGCCTTATCAGGGGCTGGAGGAATGTCGCTTGTCTAATTAGATCTCAAGCGTTATGACCTAATCAGATAACACGTTCCTGTGCCGTAGTGTGACTGCGTCAGATAACGGTATCTGCATCATGGGGGTTTTCTTGCCTCATGGGCTGACTGTTAGTTAACTTGATAGTTAGTTTAACCAGAATAGGGTCAGGAATAGGGGGATCGATTCAGAACCTATAGAAATACACGACACCCACTCCACGCTAACTATGGTCATATCTACTAATCTATGCATAGTATAACATAGTACAACATACTATAGAGTATAGTGTATACCTTACCACCCCAAAATACATAAATGCATTTCGAAATTTTCAAATATACTGAAAAATTGCAGTCATATATATTGTATGCACTTAAGCTATGAATTAAATGCAAAAGTAAACACGCATTTTTATGCATTATTGCTAATTGGTATATGAGAAATACACATGAAATGGCTCTTAATATGGCTATACAGAAAGGAAGTTCGAGACCATTTCATCACATAATAAAATATTTGTGAACATACCAGCGGGCAGCTAAAGTCTATATAAAGTATCTAAAAATAAAAATCTTAGCTCTCTAGGAATAGTTTCTTACTTTAAGCAGAAGATCAGTGTCCCGGAAAAAATATAGGAAGAAAAATATTTTAGGGGCTTGCTGAAAAAATTGCTGTCCGTGAACTGGATTGTAATTGTTCATGTGACTTTATTTTTAAAGTTGAAGGCCGAATTCAGGGAACGCCGTGTGCGAGTTTACTCAAAAGTCTCTATTTCTGTTCTGGAGAGAACATCATATCATTCAGGCTTTCGAAAAAACTGTCAACAGCTTCATGGGAAAGTTCCACTAAGTCGGAAATAGGGGTAACCATGCATTCGTGCGCATGATTGTCTCCATTGACATTCTGATTCGCATTGCTGACAGAAGGTCGTACCTGTTCGATGTTGCTTTCATCTTGAACTTCACTACTCTTCAATCGTAGTGGTGAAGATTCCAGGAATGCCGTCATCAGGATTGGCAGCCTTTGAGGGCAGCACAAAGCGTGAACCTTGGTAGGAACCAACAGTGTATCTGCATCCACTGGCGCATCTGATTGTAGCGTCAGACAGGTGTCTAACACGCATTCTTCTCCGCATAGCAGACACCTTAGTACAGGTAAAACACACCTTTGCCACATTGGTCGAAATGATAGAAACCAAGTCATGTTCAGGTCTCTAAGCCGGGAGAGTCCCAGGATTTTTGATATCCGGTCCCGGTATCCAATGGCTAGGATCGTATCTTCCATTGTCGCGAGAGTTTGATCTGTGACATGGGTTGCCATAACGAAAAATAAGGACTAGGAATAGGATTCCTGCAATTAGTCCCAGGATCAGGGGAAGTCCGCCAAAAATCGAATGGACGAAATCTGGAAAAATACCCAGTATGGCTTTGAATGGTGTTAATGCCATCGAAAATACTTTCTTAAATACCCCTGAGATCCCATTGGTATCAGAAATATTTAAGATTTCGCTCAGGATTTCCGCGAAATGTACGGGGGAATTAGTTGATAATAATGTATGTATCTCTGCAGTCGTCCTTGCGACTTGTAGATCATACGTTTCTTTTGATGACGTGAGCCTTGTAGGCGTCTGAAGAAGCACTGTTTTCATTCTGCTTAAAGTATCTATTCGAATAGAAGTAATTTTCAAACTGGGCCATGCCCTTGCCTCCCTGTCTGGAAAGGAGCTGGGGAATAAAGAACGTCCACAGCACTTGACCTTCGCCGTTGTAGTTACTAGATAAGGAGTCCCGGGCATAAGACTGCAACATCTGCGGTCTACAATAAGAATGTAACTCCCATTATAGAGTCTTTGAAAGAATGGTTCTATTTCAGTTGCAGGTGCGCCTTGCTGGTGACATGAAAGGTTGTATGAATTCCCTTCACAGGCTCCATGCAAACTAATTCCGTTACACAGAAGCGTGCCGCTTAGTGACATAGCACAATTGTTGCCACTAAGAAACACTTTCTGTCCTTTATTACTGACACATGCATGTGAATAGGGCAGGTTCCAAGTTGTTTTAAGGTACCCCTTTCCCAATTTCTCGTACATGCCAGCCTGTATATATTTTTGGCAGTATTGAAACCTGAAGGTTGAGATTGGAATATTTATGATTCCGTGGATTATCCATTCACTGACAGGTCGTTCTGACATTGTCATTGGTAATCTTTCTAGTTTTTCAATGCTCAAGATTGTATAATCAGCACCTTTTTGCGCCATACCGATTTGTCTATCAGTAAGGTTAAAGATTTGGAATAGTGACGTTGTGTTGATTAAACGCCAAGGCACATAGCCTGAACGCAGATTTTGTAACGTCCAGCCAAGCTGTACAATGGAACGCAATTGTGACTGACCATGTTGTAATAACAGTAAGTCTTGCGATAATATATCGATTGCTGAAGACACAATGCTGTCCAATGAAAAAATTCTGGAGGACAGAGTCATTAACCCATTGTCCACTACAGATAGTGATTTTTCCAAATTGATACGGTCAATTTCCCGTATTCTTTCTGCTGTCTCAATTTGAGTAACCTTCCAGGCCTCATTGTATGCTGCATATACAGAGGCTGCTATGAAACGCTTTTGACGCTGTTTGCGTGGTCCCATTATGAAATCACGCAAGTCAGCACCATCAGTAAGTAAAGTTAGGTGTTGCTTAATTTCAGGCAGTGTGGAAGTTTGTAGCCATTGAAGGCATAATTTGCCCACACTGTAGGTTGTTATTATCCCTGGGTGATGTCTTTGGGGATATCTAGGGTCTGGCCTGGTCATTTTGAAACCCTGTGTTTTATTCAGGAATCTATCTTGACAGTAATTTGTATCTGTGGGCCAGATCAACCATTGTTTCCAATCAGGATGTGTTCTGTTTTGGTTTAGTATATGGTTTACGTCTATCTCTTCATCTGTATCAGAGCTATTGCTAAACATTGTTGGCTTTGGAATAGACGGTTTAATTAAATCTTTGATTTTGGCTAAGCCAAGACAGGTGGTTTGTTGAACAGTGTCATTTAAAAATATCATTTGTTCTGGGATCATGCAGGCTCTAAACAAAGCTTCTAAACCCTGTACTTGCCATTCTTTTGTACCCCAAACACTTTTCAAATCAACATTTTTGTCCCAATAATCAAATCCAAAAGTATTCATTTTTTCGAAGAATGAATCTGAATATATCAATTTTGTGTTGGTTATCATGGTTTTCATCCCTGTCTTGTTTGACAATTTAAAATAAAATGTTTCAGCATTACTTATGTTAAAACCTGAAAAATATGAATATTTGTCATATACGGTTCTAGAGCTTCCTTTTGGAGGTGTAGCACAATGTTCCCATTGATTATAATTTAAAACATTTCTAGGTTGTGCAGATTTATGCAAAAAATGGTTACCATAATGGTTATAGCAATACATACTATCATAATTTGTAGAACCTTGCAAATAATCATGTTTTGTAAATTTAGCAGACATTACTAAGTCAGACATCATATTGTTGATGCTTTCGAAGTCCCAATCATCAGCAAATGAGTTTGGTTTTGCAAAATCACTCAAAGAGATCTTGATTTGGTGTGGATATTTCAGGATCTCGACCGGACCATAAATTTCATAGTCAGTGTTGTCCCAGGCTACCCCACCAGGTATAGGATTGGCTGTGAAGTTGGCTGAAGAAAGTTCTGAAGAAAGTTCTCTTTTCTCGACGTGTGAAGATGTGTGTGGTTTGAGGACCAAGTTGATGTTCTGACTTGCTGTGTCCATTTTAGCATATTTTCCCTCAATGAAGCGTCCCAAAGTAAATACCATGATGAGCCAAAGTATGAGGATAAATGCGCCAAAACCCACCCAAAATTCAATCCAAGGAGAAATCAGATATGTTTCTTTCAGATGTTTCAAAAGTTCCTTAGCTTTGTCTTTAAAGGATTTTGATGATGGCTGTGTCTTTGATTCACTGAAGCCGTCAGAGGAATCATCGAAGTTGATGAAGTAACCAGATGCAGTTCTGTCAATTGTTCCAATTGGTTCAAGATTTTTGTTTTTTGCATTTTCACTTGGTACTTCAGTATAGATCGGTGTGTCTCTGCTAAATGTTTTTATTTGGGTTTTCAGAGGTCTTAGTTCTATTGCATTGTTGCATAGTCCTTGTTGTTCTTTTGCAGGCGTTTCGAATGTGATGAGCCTTTTTGTTAGGACCTCTGTACTGGTAGCAAACCTTGGTGTTCTGCTACTTATTGGGAGTCCACTTGGCCTACTGTTTGTTATCGGCCACATGTTGTGGTTTTACCAGGTCGATGGATACAACTCGGTTCTCCTTTTTTCCAGCAAGTGGCGGTAGTACAACTGATCTTGTCCCGTTGACAGACAAGACAGGAACTGCTTTTCTGTAAGAAGGCCCAAATTCCTTCTTTACCGCGATCTTCTCCCTGACTAGATCCCCGACTTTTGGAATCCAGACAGGTCTTGCTGGGACAGGTGGTGATTCTTCAGTGGTCGTTGGCTGTTGTTTCAACTGTATGTTGCTCAGGTCTTTTCTTGTTTTGTTTAAGTCCTGCAAAATAGCCAAACGGTCTTTGACATCAAAGGTTTTTTCTATTACCACTGAAGTCTGACTATCAAGGTCAGAGATCAACATCCTAGTTCCGAATAATAATTCGTACGGACTGAATCCCTTCAGAGAATTTCTTGGCAAGTTATTTAGACTACGTTGGACACTTATTAGATGTTTGACCCACCCAGCTCCCGAACCTAATATCCTTTCCATTATAGATTGCTTTCTGCCTTGGTTTTTTCTTTACACCATCCCGTACCCTCAGGAAGGAAGTGAGAAGATTCCCGCTGGGCTGTGCTCATTTGGCCATGTTTCCCCCCCAGGCTGGATTGCCTGAGTGAAAACAATGGTCGAACGTAGCATGCTCTTAGCGTATATGCCATTTAGACTCGCAAATCTTGTATAATAGTCCGGACGTCAGCCGAGTGCTGGTGATCTACATTATAAGTGGAAACAAGCCTGTATATGTTAATCGCAAGCCATTCTTTTTGCTGGTAATATTATCTGCCTTGATACGACGAGGTATTAAACTGCTTCTCTCCCCACTGCGATCTCTGTTGCAGTTTGGGCAGTTTTTTACAAACATGGTGTAGTGCAGGCTCATGCCTGGCCACCAGTACCGTGATTGTAATTCTTCCAGAGAATCTTTTAATTTAAGGTGTCTGAGACCCTCGCCCATGTGTGCGTCTGCGATTAACAAGTTTCTCCTGTCCATGTTTGGAATCACTCTATCCCCCACTCCAGGGATTCGAGCAAAAGGGACGGAGTTTGCATCGATTATGTATGTATAATTGAGTGGATAGTTGATCGGTAACGCTGAGCAGTCGCCTTTTGATGACGTTTTCACCGCCAGCATTGTTTCACCGTCAATGTATTTTAATGTACGCTTTTTTCGATCTACGGGAGCCGGTTTAGTGGCTGCCGCTGCGGCTGCTTCAGCCAATGAATTCCCTACAACGTGAACGCCGTCACGTTGATGACTCAGTGAGTGAGTCACGTGAGTCTTTGGTAGTTCTTTTTTCAAAAGAGCTACTTGTTCCCAGAGCAGTCTCTGCTTTATTGGTGCATCTGTGTCATCTTTGTAACCGTTCTGAATCCATGTCTGCAAATCCTTGTTATATGCTTTGACGCAGTAATATGAATCTGACACTATAAGTGTCGGGAATTCGCGATCCGCATTATCTAGCGCCATTTTCAAAGCTATTATTTCAGTTTGTAGTTCTGAATTAGTTTCTACTGAGTGTGATTTTGTTAATAGAGGTCTTAGTTTACCTCCGCGCCACACTTCTTTTGTAATCTCACATTTGGGGTTGTATGCATGTTCTCCCCAAACGGAGGGTTGAGCATGTCCGTCTGTATAGATTACACAGGCGTAATGTCGTAGAGGCAGAATGTCGATTGGCAGAGGATACGTCTTTTCATATTTTAGATTTTTTAATTCTTCTAGTTCTTAAAAAATTGTCAACCAGGCTATACTTGATAATTCATATCCTTCGTATAGAATTTTTAGATGGGCAATTCTGGACTTTTTGAAGTTAAATTTGTAACCCTCTGCAGCGAACCCAAGTATTATGGTGTTCACTCTTTTCAAGTGAGTCTCCAAGTCATCATCTGTTAAGTAAATGTCATCGACATAAGATAATGCTTCATCATCATATAGTTGTAGTAATTCTGTTACTCTCGCTGAGAATACCCCCGGGCTGTTCTTGTACCCCTGGGCTAACCGACAGAATTGTTTTTGAGTGCCATTTACTGAGAATGCAGTTAAATATCTGCTCTCTGGTGCTATGTTTTGACAAAAGAATCCATTGGAGATGTCCAAGGTTGTTTTGTATTTTTTGCGCACTATGTTATTCATTAGTGCAGCACTGTGTGAGTTTTGCACTGCAAAGGTTTTGCAACATGTGTTAAGGTGTCGGTAATCCAAAACTAGACGGTACGAATTGTCTGGTTTGGAGACCGGAAACAAAGGATTGTTCATGTGTGAGGTGCAAGTTTCAATCACCCCCTGGTATTCTAGCTGATCTAGTATTTCATTTACCTGTTTTTTAGCTTCTTGCTTAATTGGGTACTGCCTTTGTGCAGTAGGTTGTGATTTTAACTGGATTTTGTGAGGAGGAGAATCCTCATCCCATCCTACATGATTTTTATATAAAGCAGGTGCTAAGGCCACTGCCCACTTTCTAGCAAGTGTATATTTTTTATGAATCGGGATTTGATTCGAGAAGGCAGGCATAATTACTTCTTCGCCATGAGGGCACTCCCTGACAAACTCTGGTGGCCAGTCTTTTTCAGCTAGGAGGATGTCATAGCCCTTGGAGAGGTTATCCCAAAATAGTCCCCTTATTTTCCTAGTCTTATCTCCCTCTATACGTAATGTTATCTCGTATATCTTGTGGGGCTTGCTAACTCTGGTGTCTGCAGTTTCCACTTGAAGGTATTCATTCGTGTCCACTGTCTCCAGATGATTCATAAGGACTTTGCGAGCTATGCTCACCTCTGCTGCGCTGTCTAGCATTGTCTGAGCCCACTCTCCGTTTTTCAGTTGTGTCCTCAGTATTCTCGGCATTGTTAACTACCTTGATACTGGCTACCTTCTTTTTTGGAAATTGTAATTTCTTTTTTAGTTGAGCAGGTTCCTTGTCTTTGGACTTGGCGTGCTCTTCTGATCGTCCTCTTCTTTCCGATTTCTGCGAGGAATTCTGAAAAGATTGAGAGGGACGTGTATCAATGTCTTGATATCTATCAGGTTTTTTAATATTATCCCTATTTCTAAGGTTATATCTATTCCCCGAGGGGTCACTCTGCGGTGACCTCTGTCTTTGGTTTGGAGATTTCTCTCTTCGCCTCGGAGACCTTCCTCGGGACTGGAATTTCTTTTCTTTAGGATTGGATTGTTTGTTTCCATCCCAGTTCTTTTTCGGTGAATTATTATTATTAAAAAATATTTTTTCTGGACTTGTAGTCAGTTGCGGTTTTACTGGTATTCCACCTAGACTATCTCTGCCTAGTTCTTCATAGGATTTTTCTATGATTCTGGCAATTTCAGCTGGTTGGTCTGCTATATCTGTCTCTTTTAACCTCTGGCGGATCGCCACGTTTGCTGCTTCACCTTTTATGTTGGCTAGTAATATAGCCGAGACCTGCTTGAAGTCTTTCAGTAATTTCATACCAAGAGTTAAAGCAGGTTCTGGACCGTATTCATCTTGAATTTGTTTTAGCACATCTGGTATCACCGAAATGGAAGGAACACCGTGCGTTTTTGTGTAGATTGAAGCAAAGACTGTACCCCAAGTGTCACAGTCCTCTATGTGTGGTGCGATTCCCATTGGGAGACATATAGTCAGAATCCTGTGTTTTTCTAATGGGGTGGTGTCAGGAAACACCGCCTCTATTTGGGTAATTTTCTGTGCCAACCAGAATGGTATCTGTTCCCGTTTAGCTGGAACTTTGCCTAGGCAGGATTGGATGTTCTGTGGTGTAATTTTATTTGTGTTCCCCTGGTGAGGGGTCAGCTGTGGAAGTTTAATCGCTGGCTGAATTGTTGAAGTCCGCATTACATACTGAACTAATTGTCTATGAATTTTTAGTAGTTGTTTTAGCTGTATTAACAGCTCTGCTGCAGGCATTCTTTCGATGTCTGGATGTGGTGTGTATCCGGCTAAGACCGGCCACGTTGCTCCTGGTCTTCCTAAAGGACCGAGCCTTGTAATGTGATTGTTATGTTTTAGGGCGCCATCAAATAAGAGCAAATGCTCTTGGAATTTGAGTGGTACTTCCACCTCCTCGAAAGGAGTGTACGTTTCAGGAGGTTCCTCTACTTTGTAATAGTGGAAGTACTTTGCTACAGCATTTGCTGCTGGAAAATGTATCCATGAATAGTATACCTCTGTCTGCCGATATTCGTGTGCCTCGATTACGAATATGACTGTGCCACCTCTAGGTGTCAGTCCATTTTCTATAAGTTTTAAGGTTATAGATCTCCTTTTAATGACCGGAATGAGTATTATATCCGCGTCTGCTGCTTGCATGGTAGCATCAGCATCTGCGAGTTCAGTTGCTAATCTAACTGCCTCTCTTTCATCATCACTCTCTGCCATTTTTCCGACAGGAAGCTTATGTCTTTTGTTTGCAGATCAGGTTTCTTATGGAACAAAGATTAGATGTACAATATTTTGGAACTGTTTATCCTTCAACGTTGACTATACCAAGAACCATACATAGGAGTTCCCTCCTGCGAGGTTTTGGAGGATATAACCTTTCACCCACTCCAGACGTCTTTGGAGTTTTTGGGAAAAGGGGTCTGAGTGAGAAAGCACGACTGAGTTACTCTAAATGTCTTACGTTAGTTTTATCGCCCTTTCCAAACGCGTTGGGCGCCATGTAGTGTAGTTCCTATCTTCCCAATAGGCTATGCGCATTGGAATAGTACCTACAGCAGTAAAGGCCTAGGCCAGACGTTAACTAGGTCTACTACTGTCGATACTAGACTTAATTTTTGGGTTTGCCAGCTAAGCTCAGAGTTCGCTAGAAACTTTCTCGAATGTTCAAGGAAGGATTAACTTCCCTGATTAGACAAGAAGGGATTTAGTTTCTGACAACCATAGAACATGACAACTTTGCTCTCCCCTAATCAAGAGTCAATCTCGAGAGTCGTGTGAGCACAAGGCAATTATTTTACTCAGTCAGTACGTGCATTCTTAGTCTCATCAGAATGTAGAGAAAAGGAAGAGACGGGCGTGTTCAATAAAAAGGTGTTATTTATTGATCAGTCTCTTTTCTCATACATGAGAAATGGATCGATATTATTGCAATACTTATAGTTAAGTAAAGTGCATACATTAGAAGCAATAGTATAAAATAATACTGTAAAAACATTGATATGGTTTCTGAGCCATATGATGTTTAAAATGATTAAAATATATTTACATACACATATACATTTGACTAAACGTACTCAACTGGTGTTTCTAAATACGCCTACCCCGTGTACCTGACCTAAGTCTAATGCGTGGGCGGGAATAGAAAGTTACAGTTTAAGTTAAGTTTGTTTTTGCCAAGTGAATAACTAAAGAATTCTCTGTGAGGGGTTATTCAGTTCTGTACCTGGAATTTAGGATGAATGAGGAATGGTATCTCTTTCTCTGCTCTCGATATTCCAGGCTGCCTGCGAGGGCTGCCCGAAAGCGCCGGTGCTGGGTCGCTCGGCTTGAGATAGCAGCGCGTCTCTCAGCGCGTCAGGAAGGCGGGGCTGCTGCCAGCGGGGTCTGCTTCTGCTCTCGGCTTCGGCAAGTATGGCTGCTCCGTCTTGTCACCACGCGTGTGTTTGCATAGGGCAAGGTCGGCAATATTTATACCTTAAAGGTGCCGAGATTGACGTAAGGATGGACATAGGTACGTCAATAAAGATGTCATACGACTTGCTCGTTAGCACATTCTTTTGCAAAAGTTCTCTGTGAAATCAAAACAATGGCCGCACGGATTGTCATAGGTTTGATTTGTTATGAGAACGTCGTATGCCTTATCAGGGGCTGGAGGAATGTCGCTTGTCTAATTAGATCTCAAGCGTTATGACCTAATCAGATAACACGTTCCTGTGCCGTAGTGTGACTGCGTCAGATAACGGTATCTGCATCATGGGGGTTTTCTTGCCTCATGGGCTGACTGTTAGTTAACTTGATAGTTTAACCAGAATAGGGTCAGGAATAGGGGGATCGATTCAGAACCTATAGAAATACACGACAGTGGGTTTATAGGGGAATAGGGTGGGAAGTAATTTAAATTTAATTAATTAAATATGTAAATTAATAATAATTGTTAATTAATTATTATTTGGTAAATAATTAAAGTATAATTGGTCATTATAAATATTTAAAGAATAAATAAATAATAATTAGTAAATTAATTTCTGTAGTGGGTTGTGAGTTTATAGGGGGATAGGGTGGGGAGTAATTTAATAATAACTAATTAAATATGTTAATTAATTAAATTTGTTAATTAATTAATAATTGACCATTAAATAAAATTTACTTTGTAAATAAAAGTAATTGGTTTTGGAAATTAAATTTAAGTTTTGGGTTTTTGGGTAAAAGGGTATTGTTAGAGTTCAGGGTCAGTTTTGGGTTTTTGGGTAAAGGGGTATTTTTAGGGTTCAGGGTCAGTTTTGGGTTTTTGGGTAAAGGGGTATTTTTAGGGTTCAGGGTCAGTTTTTAGTTTTTGGGTAAAGGGGTATTTTTAGGGTTCAGGGTCAGTTTTTAGTTTTTGAGTAAAGGGGTATTTTTAGGGTTCAGGGTCAGTTTTTAGTTTTTGGGTAAAGGGGTATTTTTAGGGTTCAGGGTCCGTTTTTGGTTTTTGGGTAAAGGGGTATTTTTAGGGTTCAGGGTCAGTTTTTAGTTTTTGGGTAAAGGGGTATTTTTAGGGTTCAGGGTCAGTTTTTAGTTTTTGGGTAAAGGGGTATTTTTAGGGTTCAGGGTCAGTTTTTAGTTTTTGGATAAAGGGGTATTTTTAGGGTTCAGGGTCAGTTTTTAGTTTTTGGGTAAAGGGGCATTTTTAGGGTTCAGGGTCAGTTTTGGGTTTTTGGGGTACAGGGGTACAGTGTAAAAATAAAGTAAAATTTAAATTAAATTAATTTAATGAAATGAAATGAAATTAAATTATATTATATTAATATGTTTATTTAATAATATGTTTTTATATATATATATATATATATGTGTGTATTATTTTTGGTGATATAATGTTTTTATTTATATTAATTATTTATTAATATTACATTTATTTAATAATTATTTCGAAGTTTATATTAAATATATTTATATATAATATTTTTAACTTAATTTTAAGACATTTAAAAAAATCGATATTTTTACAGTCTATATTTTTGTAAGTCGATATTTTGGAGTCGATATTTTGTACTTCGATATTTTTGACTCGATATTTTTGTATATCGATTTTTTTGATTTCGATATTCTGTCAGTGATCCTTATCAATCCACTCAGGGACCAACAAGGTGGCCTTGATGCTTTGATAACATTGCATTTCAAGGGTTGCGTCGCTTCTGCAACACATTGCGATGCAACCATTGATAAATATGTCCCTTGTTATTCTGCCCTGAGAGGAAGAGATTAAAAACCCTATCCACATCCCATAGTGCGGAGTACCAAGACTCTGGAGTTATTGAGAGACAAATACACCACAATAGCTTACTAAGTATCAGGTGCTCGCCCACTGGTTGGTCCTCAAGAGTGGAGTGCCTCGCTGAGATGGCTGATCATAAAGGTATTCACCGACCTGCACTCCATTTAATCGGAGGGCACGCTTGCCAAAAAATCCTGTATATTGACCACTTCTGTCCCCACTGGCCACTGGTTCCTCTGCAAGCACCAAGACATTCATCTCGACGATGCCAATGTGTATTGTCTAATTATTCCATCAGCAGAGCCTTTAGATAGGAGTGACTGAGCTAGGCACATACGTCCTTGGATTTTCCATCTTTCCCTGTAATCCTCCGAACCATAAGACGTAACCTGCCCTCCATTACTCGATGATGCATGCTCCTCGATGGATGCAGTAGCAGAACTGGGAGAAGGGTGTGACTTATTGGAGAAAGTTTCAATATAACTGGAAACCACACTTGAGATGTCCTGATCGGGGTTACCACTACCAGGTCTTAGTGTGGTCGCACAACTGTGCTGAGACCTGCCTCATCATCTAGAAAGGTGGAAAACTATAGCCCTTTTTCCTTGGTCCAATTTTGCAGGAAGGCGTCCATTGCTCCCACATTTGGGTCAAGACTCCAACTGTACTATCGTGATAACTGGCGATCAAACGTTGAGGTGAAGAGATCAATGGTGAACGGACCACAGCACATTGCGATCTGCTTGAATATCTCCATCTTCAACCTACAGAAGCTTACGTCCGACATATGTCTCATGCCAATCCGCTACCACCTTAGGAGGACTTGGCACTGTATGCTGTCCTTATCCCAGCACGGTATCATCAAGGGGCCGGTACGGAGCTCTTCACAGTTGATACGCAGCTGATGTTTTATTTATTTATTTATTTTTATTCCCAGTAGAGAAATCGCCACATCTGGCTACCTTGCACTTCTGCTGGTGTCTGAGTCACTTTCCATACTTGCATGTGGGAGAGCCACCAAGCTGTCTCCTCCTTTGCTTTAAATGACAAGGATGCTTTCTGTGAATCTGTAAGGCCTTTCATGAGATACTTCTCCAACCTCTAGAGGGCTCTGTAGTGCAAAGGACCCGGGATGATGGTCTGTGTTGACAAAGAACATAGAAGAAACACTCTAATGAACAGGCGCCCCCCTAAGCGTAGTGTTTTGTTTAGTATATGTTTAGTGTAGTAGGTGTTTTCGTTTATGAATTCAGTTAATACTTCTAGGCGTTTTAAAATGGCTTCGCCTAACAAGGTGTATAATAAGGCTGTATGGTATTGCGCCCTCAGTTTCAAGGATGCGGGAAAGTCAAAAGGGCAGACATGGCACAACGTTAAAGCGGGCCGCCCTGCAGCCAGCTCCCGCATTATCAACGTAGCTACACCACATAGGGATGGTCCCATAAGCGCGAGTCCTGCCAATACGTTTCATTATAAAGAAAATTTTCAAGGCAGCATTAGTTCTTTACTTGGGGGCTTATTTACAAGCCCCTTGCACCATTTTTGCGTCACTTTCCTTATGTTAAAAGTGACGCAAAAGTGGCGCAAGGGGCTTGTAAATCTGCCCCTTGGTATTTAAATTTACGTTTGATCCGTACTTTCTGGCGCAAGAGTTAAGAACACCGGCTAAGGAGTCTGTGGCCATAGGGTTAGATTCCTGCCATAGATAAGCGGGATGTGCTCTCTGGCGGGATTGGAGGCTCGGGTGTGCTTATACACCTCTTTTTAAAAAATAAATTTGAAAAAAAAGCAATGGATTGATTACAATGATTTCCCTCGGTCACAATAACTAACGGAATAAACATAAAAGCCGTAGTGGTGTCATAGGCTTAAAGTTTTGCTGAACATTTATGCGTCCGCACGTATCCCTAGCTCTTCATGCCTTGGTAGAGCTTGAGTATAAGAAATAACAGCGGCATTAAGTCTACGCATTGATGTTATACTGTTGCTTTTATTGTGAAGTGACCGTGGGAACGAGCATAGGTAATGAAGTATGCATTCATGTTCGGTGGTCCAGCGAGGGCTGGGCTCAGCTAAGCTAACTGTGCCCTCAGTGATAGTCCCGAGCCGGTGGTTTATAGTAACCTGCGGGTTGGATTCAGCTAACTGTGCCCTCAGTGATAGTCCCGAGCCGGTGGTTTATAGTAACCTGCGGGTTGGATTCAGCTAACTGTGCCCTCAGTGATAGTCCCGTGCCGGTGGTTTATAGTAACCTGCGGGTTGGATTCAGCTAACTGTGCCCTCAGTGATAGTCCCAAGCCGGTGGTTTATAGTAACCTGCGGGTTGGATTCAGCTAACTGTGCCCTCAGTGATAGTCCCGAGCCGGTGGTTTATAGTAACCTTCGGGTTGGATTCAGCTAACTGTGCCCTCAGTGATAGTCCCGAGCCGGTGGTTTATAGTAACCTGCGGGTTGGATTCAGCTAACTGTGCCCTCAGTGATAGTCCTGAGTCGGTGGTTTATAGTAACCTGCGGGTTGGATTCAGCTAACTGTGCCCTCAGTGATAGTCCCGAGCCGGTGGTTTATAGTAACCTGCGGGTTGGATTCAGCTAACTGTGCCCTCAGTGATAGTCCCGAGCCGGTGGTTTATAGTAACCTGCGGGTTGGATTCAGCTAACTGTGTCCTCAGTGATAGTCCCGAGCCGGTGGTTTATAGTATCCTGCGGGTTGGATTCAGCTAACTGTGCCCTCAGTGATAGTCCCGAGCCGGTGGTTTATAGTAACCTTCGGGTTGGATTCAGCTAACTGTGCCCTCAGTGATAGTCCCGAGCCGGTGGTTTATAGTAACCTTCGGGTTGGATTCAGCTAACTGTGTCCTCAGTGATAGTCCCGAGCCGGTGGTTTATAGTAACCTGCGGGTTGGATTCAGCTAACTGTGCCCTCAGTGATAGTCCCGAGCCGGTGGTTTATAGTACCTGCGGGTTGGATTCAGCTAACTGTGCCCTCAGTGATAGTCCCGAGCCGGTGGTTTATAGTAACCTGCGGGTTGGATTCAGCTAACTGTGTCCTCAGTGATAGTCCCGAGCCGGTGGTTTATAGTAACCTGCGGGTTGGATTCAGCTAACTGTGCCCTCAGTGATAGTCCCGAACCGGTGGTTTATAGTAACCTGCGGGTTGGATTCAGCTAACTGTATCGTGAGTCGTCAGGAATGCCACGTATATCCTGTGATTTTATTGGAAAGTTGAGCGTCTGAAATAGCAGTGGTATTAAGTGTATGCATTCGTTATGCTGTTAATTTATTTGAAAGTTGGTAGCATAATAGCATGTTAGCACAGTCTGAGCCGATGAATTATCGAAACTTGTGGGCTCAGCTAACTATCATTAGTCATCAGGAAAGCCACATAATGACTTACTCTGTGCTGTTATCCTGGGCCCGCTGAACCCCTATCTGGCTGACTGGTTATTGAGTCAGTTGTAATAACACTGGTCATTCATATACGCTCTGTAGTTCATCTGATTTCGGCAGCATGTGCTTAAACACATATGGCCTGCGTCATCAGGCAGTTTACTCAGTTCAGGAGTCATGCTTTTCTTATTTATATTTTAAAGTAAGACCTGGAGTTACTTAAATCAATTAAGCTGCCATAAAATGTTCCACATGTGCAAGGTTTGAGGGGCAGTATGCCGCTCACAGCAGGTTTCGTAGGCTTGTTTCAAATCTGCCAGACATAAAGCCGTTCTGACTCCCAAAGGGTCTTCAAAGGGGCTCCTAAAACAAGCATTTTATGCGATAGTCCCCCTCCTTGGTGGTATTTATTAAGGCCCAATTTATTTTGTTTAAAGCTCAAGCTCGAAGGAAGGCGTTGCTGTGTGAGAAGTTGTTTGACATTTACTGAGCCTATTATCAAAACTTTAAAGGTTTTGGTAACACAATGTCGAAGAAAATGTGGTCACATTTTGGGTGGGCCCGTACATATGTATAAAGATGTTATCTGTCTGTGATTCAGCAGGGGCCCCTGACCATAGGCTAGGGGGCCAGACTTCATAACACATGTCAGAGCTCAGTTATGTACAATACAAGCATTGGCATCGTATGACTAGTGACGCCTTCAAGGCGATGTGCATTTCCCACCAGGCTTTCTGGCAAATAGATCCAGCAATTGGTCACCAACTACTAACTCAGTATCATCCTAACAGGAATCTTAGATCAAGTCAGGCTTTTACGGCCTCAGTACCTAGAATAAAAAGGGCAAGAACTGGAGGAAGGATGTTTTCCTTCAACTCCGCCAAGATGTGGAACTCCCTTCCCCTCCATATCAGGTCCACCCCCAACCTTCTTTTGTTTCGGAAACAACTGAAAACTTTTTTGTTTAATACTTATCATTAATTTTCCTGGCCTAACCCTCTTTTGTTCATTAATTACACCTTACACTAGCGCTTGAACGCCCCTGGGCAGCAATTGCGCTTTATAAATACTTATTTCATTTCATTTTATTACTTAGTACATTCCTCATTTAGCTTGGTTCTCCATTGCACTAAATGCGCTCCTTTTAAAAGGTTCAGGATTCTTTCTCCATGTAAGTATTTATGGTTCAAGGGCTACACCAACAGGCCCTCAGATTACAATTCATAGCTCATACGATTGTCAACAGTTTGTTTGGGCTGTCCGGGAGGGCCGGGGAGATTAATGGGTTAACGCATCCATTGCAGGGCCTGGGGTTCCGCCCCTTGGTCATGGGTTCTATTCCCGCTGAGGTACTCTTAAGATTTTTATCGTGGCGGAGGTACACCACTAAACACGATGCTATTTAGTAATGAGCATCTGTTATTCAACCCCTAAATGCCAAGGGGTATGGGCGTCGGCAACCCAGGAGTCATTCCTTGCAAGTTGGGATGGTAGTGGCGGACCGGGGACACAATATTTCTTTGCTGATATGTCCCGGCGTCGGCGTCCACAAGTGGTTTGTATTATGTAATAAAGCATACATTAAGGGGGGCGGTGTTTACCCGCAAGCTAACAGGCTCAATTCCTAGCCGGTACGCATAGCCCTTTCCTACCATAGGGTTATTCAGATCCAAAAAACCCAGGGGGATGGGCTGTTGCAAACTGGTAGTAACCCTTTGCGACTGCGACGTGGACTCATTGCCGGCGGGAATAAGGATTAGAATAATGTCAGCTCTGATGCACAACTTTACTATGTTAAAGGTTTTCGGCCACGGGTTCACCGGCTGGTGCAAGTCATTTGGTAAAACGCTGAAATAAATATACGATACCGTAGGCTTTCTCTACTTTGAAATGTAATAATATAGGGTTATAGTGCTACCTATTTCGCCCACAATACCAACGCAACTGTTTGATGCCCGGACAAGCCTAGTAGAGGCCGCAGAAACAAGAAATGAGGTCCTATTTTGGAAAACAATTGACCACCCGTTTTTTAAAGATAATGCAACAGGGAGAATAGAAATATCGGTCTCTCACGAAGACTGGATTATGCACTTTGAGTGTATTTCTAACCCAGAAGCCTTAAAAATTAGTAAAATAAAGAAGAGTACATTTATTTTAGTTGAACCCGTAAAACCCTACCAATCTCGTCTGAAGAAATAAAAAACGCCCTCCATAAAAGTGCTACCGGTAAAGCCGCTGGACCAGATGGGGTGCCCATCGATATTTTTAAAGGTCATGTGGATGTTTGGACCCTAATCCTATTAAAAGTTTTTAATGCCGCGTTAAGAGGGTTCTTGCCTGCATCCTGGGCAGAAAGTATGATCGTCCCAATTTTTGAAAAAGGAGCCAGAGGGAAGGCAAACTGTTATCGACCCATATCCCTTCTGGACTCAACCTCCAAATTAATGGGACAAATTCTTCTGGGGAAGCTGGAAGAATGGGAAAATAGAATAATATTCTCTCTGAAGCCCAGCATGGGTTCAGAAGGGGAATTGGAACGGTAGAACAGTGCCTAAACTTGGAATTACCAATTGGAAAATATACCTTGCTAAGGAGGGTGCTCTTCATCTTTGCTTCGTAGATCTAACAAGTGTGTTTGATCTCGTTAATCATGTCAAACTATGGCAAACCTTGAAAGAGCAGGGAGCACCCACTGATATTATTGTATACCTGTCCCAAATTTATACATTTTTAACTTCCAAAGTACGTTTTGGAAAAAATGGAGAATGTACCGAGGATTTTAGAGTGACAAGGGGAATACGCCAGGGTTGTGTACTGGCGCCACTGCTCTTTTCTTGATATATAAATAATATAGATACCTACTTACAAAATGAAACTGTAGATACCCCAAAAGTTGGAATACGCAAAACTCCAGTCTTACTATGCTGATGATGCTGTCCTTTTATCGAGGACAGCGAATGAAAAGGGGGGGCTCTTGGCCCCCCCGCCCGCATGGCGGCGCGGTGACCGCCTTCTCCCCCATGCCTCTCGGTGGTGGGGCGTGCCCTCCCGGGCGCACCCCTCCACCGATTGGTTGGCGCCCTCCCTGACCCGGATGTCATAGTAGGACTTCCGGGTCAGGGGGGCGGGCCGCAAGAGGGGCTGGGCGGGTGGCGTAGCCGCCACCCCGCCGAGCCCCTTGGGGATAAAGAAGCGGGGAGCGCCCAGGAGACCCTCTTGTTCCCTGGACGCTCCCCCACAGCATGTCGTGCCACGCGCCCGGGGCTTCTTGTTTTTCTTCTCCTTGATTCCCCTTCTACAGGTGGTGCAGCTTTGGAGCAGAGACGGAGTCAAGTGAACGTGAGGGCGCTCGGGGATGCTCATCCGGAAGCAGTGAGGAGTCTTCATGCGCGGGGCAGCAAAGCCCCGGTGAGGGCAGTGACAGCGACCTAGCAGCAGGGACTGCGGCATGGCGAGGTTATTAACGGTGAGACTGGCAGCGCGTTGATTATTTGTAATTGCCCAATATGCTTCTATGCCAGGTCCCTTACGCTGGGCTGCCGCTTGGTAACTGCGGTTAAATTTACATAGTATCATGCTCTGCCTGCTGACTCGTCACTGAACGATCAGTTCTTCTGGGAGGGAAGGTGTGTTCTCCGGAGATGCGCATGGCGCGCGGACGTCTTTAGATTGATGTTTGGAGATTCAGTAGACGGCTCGGGGGACAAGGGCACCGGCAATGCAGTTGTAGAGCAGACCGGGGTTCAAATCCTGGCAGGGGTAGTCAAAAACAGACTGAATTCCGCTATACTTTACACGGACGCCGAAAGCTCGTGCTGATAAAAAATCTGCTTGTCTTTCAAAACATTGCACCGTCTACACGTTCTACATAAACGTTTCATACTGTTAATGTTTATAATGTTCTCCACCAAAAGAATGGTAAAGGGATTTAGCTCAATGGTAGAACGCGCGCCTTGCAGGTAGGAGGCCCGGGGTTCAATACCCGGCATCTCCCGATTTTAGCCAGGTTTATATTGGAATTTGGCAGAAAGCTAGGCTGACTTCAGACCGAGGAAGGTGAGCAGCCCGCATAAATCGCAGACGTTTGCCTTGTGAAATGTTTGTATCGGGGATATGTCATTGTACAAATGTTGTGCAGTAACGCACCCACACAGGTAACATATATTTTTGTATATCAAGGCACGCCGCAACATTTACAAAGAAGCAACTTGTCAAGCTTCTTAGTTGCAGATGCTCACCCATTAGAAAGAGACTGGTTTGTCAACGTAGAGGTCACGCGCTCCTGGCATACCTCAGTTATAAGTACCTTGTTTTAATTTCACACATGAAATGACTGCTATGTGCCCCATTGTTCACTGAACAACTGCATTGTTCTACCCCGAGAGAGCCGAGAACCCCATTCAATGAACTCGAAGCGAGTGTCAGAATGGCACGCGGCAGTTAAATCACTCCCATTTCACCTCCTAGACATTGGTTCTAGTCCAGGTCGAGGAGCTAAATTAAATACACGTGGGTGGTCCTGCTCTGCGCTTGTCCCCGACCCCTACTGATCCGCCTCACACTGTGACAACCTCTGGTCAGGAGGGAGTGCGCCGGGTCACGGAATCGGAAATGTTTGTTCCGATTCCGGGGCGTGGCGGCCGGAGCTGAGGTCACTGTCCGGCCAGCAGTGATTTTACCCACCCTCTGCAACAGTACCACATGGTGTGGGTTGGTTGACCCTTAATTACTGGAAACGTCCAAAAGGAAACATTATAGCGGTACCGCAAGAGAGGAAACTGCAGTAGCAGTGCGCTAAGGACCTAAATGTACATTTTCAAAATAAAGCCAGAGACTAATCGCATTTATCTATAAGCGTAACTTCTTGCATTTTTACATTTGTTGTTTAAGCGATGGAGAGCTCACCGGACTCTTTACAAGAGAAGTATTGGACAGTTGGACTAGAATAACGTTAACGATGCAATGTGATACAAAAAATGTCTGCCAAATTCAAGAACCCACCACAAGACACGTAATTTAGACGTAGATTCTACTTAGAAAAAGATGTTCACACCATTAACGGCGTCCGGTGGCACTTTTAAACGACGCAAATCGTCTTGTTAGATAACTGCAGCTTGCACTCTGCAGTCCCGCGTGATGGCATCTGGTGTCGAACAAAAGCCTGCATTCCTCTCTTATAGAGTTTCCTAAGTGCGGAACAGCGAACTGTAAGGAGGGCAAGTACACAACAGCTCGAGTTGCGTGTCTCTGAAAAGAGCATGACGGCCTAATCCCCAAACAGGCAAATGATTTAATGTTGTGTCCATTTCATAGAATTATTGTGTTACCACCAGGAGAGAGACGTTACGATGCTGCCATAGAGTTGGATGCCAGTGGCGGAGCTGGCAGTGAGAGGTGCAGCACCGGGCCTCAGAGGCCTGAAGGTCACATTTGCTCCTGTTCAATTATGCTTTTTACTACATAATCAAACGTTAAGGGGCATTTTCATTACCTGCACTGTGGCTCAGGGCACCTTAGCTATGCCTGTGTTTGATGTTGGTGCAGAGTCTGGCAAGACCAGACCAGCGTTCACAGAGGACCTATCGAAAGTAGAGGCGTGTAAGCCCATTTTGAGTTTTTCATCTCAAATTCTCTTTGACAGAGGTCACATAGCGGCCCTGCGTCCATGTTGCACACACCAACTGGTTGCTGAGCTACAGTTCACAAAGAGTAGTATTTATTTATTTAATTTAGTAATGCGTTTTATATAGCGCGGACTGTACCAGAAGGCGTCAAGGCGCTTCACGATAGGGACAGAACTGAGACATGAGGAGAGCATTACACGTGAACGGATTACAAAGCAGACGTTGCGTGGCATGAGGTAAAAGTGACAATTGTGAGCAAACATAATACATGAGGTAGCAAAAGTGCGCGGGACGAAAACGTGACAAGTAGGCAGATTACAAGAGAAGACAAAGTACAACTAGAGGTATAAAACTGCAATATATGCTAGACACTCGGGCACAAGAACAAATCTTAAGTAGGCAATGGTGGCATTTGGGTAAGTATCAAAGGCAAACAGATTGCGAGAGGTACAAGCTTTGGCAAAGTCAACAGTTCTGACTCTAAGGGAGTGACTATGGCATCCCACCTAAAGCTCAGTCCGTGGGAGCGTGAATGGTACTATGATGCGATACCCCGTTTGGTAATACCACATACAAGTTGCGTCATCATGGCACGGTTGTCCATGCGTTGTTTGTTAGGGAAGGTCACACCTAAATAGGGGCTTGAAGGCAGTTGAATCAGATGGAGGGTATTACCACGCCGAGAGGCCTCTCCTTTCCGTTGCTCTTTGGTGCTAGGCTTCCTGGATAGCAATTTCAAACAATGCACAGACTGGCATGATTTAATGAAGATGTAGGGAGGCAATTATGTTAGCGGATGGTGAGATTAATTCGGGATACAATGCAGCGAGAATAGATAGTCGGGGGAAGCACATCTTTTATTAGGTGTGTATGGTTAGTCACTAACATGGGTTTGTGAAGTTAACTCCTAACATTAGAGATGAGTGGGGCACAGTACTGTATATTCGTTTAGGCGAAGATAATTTAAATGTTACATTATAGTGTCTCATTTCTGTAATAGGCAGTAATGTTAAACTTGGCTAGCCATAACACTGTCAATGCCTGAAACAATGCGCAAACTTTTTCTCAGCAGAAGTCTGTCCAGTATCTGGTTTCATAGTTGCTTCACGGCGAACTTTCTGTTCATACAGTAGTGGGCAATGATGATCCCTCACCACCCCTTGTTGTAAATATTTTTGTCCACCCTAAGCGTGGAAGGGTATACTCAGACATGAGTCCCTTGCTCATTGCACCATCAGGATTCAAGCAAGCCGGGCCGAAGACGGCTGTAATGCCAGAAACCGGTCCCCGGAAGCTTGTTTCCTTCCCAGTGTAAGAATTGGCTTTTGTAGTCTGGTCTGCCCTGTTCCCATGATGCACTGGGCCAGGGACAGACTAATTTGCATACAGCCAGGTTCTGAAACTGGGATGGTGCAATGAGCTAAAAAACGGTGTTGGATCTAGCCCTGATCTCTTGACTGGGTGAGAGTATTCTGCTTAATTCAGAGACTCTGTCCCTCACCACCCCTTGTTGTAAATATTTTTGTCCACCCTAAGCGTGGAAGGGTATACTCAGACATGAGTCCCTTGCTCATTGCACCATCAGGATTCAAGCAAGCCGGGCCGAAGACGGCTGTAATGCCAGAAACCGGTCCCCGGAAGCTTGTTTCCTTCCCAGTGTAAGAATTGGCTTTTGTAGTCTGGTCTGCCCTGTTCCCATGATGCACTGGGCCAGGGACAGACTAATTTGCATACAGCCAGGTTCTGAAACTGGGATGGTGCAATGAGCTAAAAAACGGTGTTGGATCTAGCCCTGATCTCTTGACTGGGTGAGAGTATTCTGCTTAATTCAGAGACTCTGTCCCTCACCACCCCTTGTTGTAAATATTTTTGTCCACCCTAAGCGTGGAAGGGTATACTCAGACATGAGTCCCTTGCTCATTGCACCATCAGGATTCAAGCAAGCCGGGCCGAAGACAGCTGTAATGCCAGAAACCGGTCCCCGGAAGCTTGTTTCCTTCCCAGTGTAAGAATTGGCTTTTGTAGTCTGGTCTGCCCTGTTCCCATGATGCACTGGGCCAGGGACAGACTAATTTGCATACAGCCAGGTTCTGAAACTGGGATGGTGCAATGAGCTAAAAAACGGTGTTGGATCTAGCCCTGATCTCTTGACTGGGTGAGAGTATTCTGCTTAATTCAGAGACTCTGTCCCTCACCACCCCTTGTTGTAAATATTTTTGTCCACCCCAAGCGTGGAAGGGTATACTCAGACATGAGTCCCTTGCTCATTGCACCATCAGGATTCAAGCAAGCCGGGCCGAAGACGGCTGTAATGCCAGAAACCGGTCCCCGGAAGCTTGTTTCCTTCCCAGTGTAAGAATTGGCTTTTATAGTCTGGTCTGCCCTGTTCCCATGATGCACTGGGCCAGGGACAGACTAATTTGCATACAGCCAGGTTCTGAAACTGGGATGGTGCAATGAGCTAAAAAACGTTGTTGGATCTAGCCCTGATCTCTTGACTGGGTGAGAGTATTCTGCTTAATTCAGAGACTCTGTCCCTCACCACCCCTTGTTGTAAATATTTTTGTCCACCCTAAGCGTGGAAGGGTATACTCAGACATGAGTCCCTTGCTCATTGCACCATCAGGATTCAAGCAAGCCGGGCCGAAGATGGCTGTAATGCCAGAAACCGGTCCCCTGAAGCTTGTTTCCTTCCCAGTGTAAGAATTGGCTTTTGTAGTCTGGTCTGCCCTGTTCCCATGATGCACTGGGCCAGGGACAGACTAATTTGCATACAGCCAGGTTCTGAAACTGGGATGGTGCAATGAGCTAAAAAACGGTGTTGGATCTAGCCCTGATCTCTTGACTGGGTGAGAGTATTCTGCTTAATTCAGAGACTCTGTCCCTCACCACCCCTTGTTGTAAATATTTTTGTCCACCCTAAGCGTGGAAGGGTATACTCAGACATGAGTCCCTTGCTCATTGCACCATCAGGATTCAAGCAAGCCGGGCCGAAGACGGCTGTAATGCCAGAAACCGGTCCCCGGAAGCTTGTTTCCTTCCCAGTGTAAGAATTGGCTTTTGTAGTCTGGTCTGCCCTGTTCCCATGATGCACTGGGCCAGGGACAGACTAATTTGCATACAGCCAGGTTCTGAAACTGGGATGGTGCAATGAGCTAAAAAACGGTGTTGGATCTAGCCCTGATCTCTTGACTGGGTGAGAGTATTCTGCTTAATTCAGAGACTCTGTCCCTCACCACCCCTTGTTGTAAATATTTTTGTCCACCCTAAGCGTGGAAGGGTATACTCAGACATGAGTCCCTTGCTCATTGCACCATCAGGATTCAAGCAAGCCGGGCCGAAGACGGCTGTAATGCCAGAAACCGGTCCCCGGAAGCTTGTTTCCTTCCCAGTGTAAGAATTGGCTTTTGTAGTCTGGTCTGCCCTGTTCCCATGATGCACTGGGCCAGGGACAGACTAATTTGCATACAGCCAGGTTCTGAAACTGGGATGGTGCAATGAGCTAAAAAACGGTGTTGGATCTAGCCCTGATCTCTTGACTGGGTGAGAGTATTCTGCTTAATTCAGAGACTCTGTCCCTCACCACCCCTTGTTGTAAATATTTTTGTCCACCCTAAGCGTGGAAGGGTATACTCAGACATGAGTCCCTTGCTCATTGCACCATCAGGATTCAAGCAAGCCGGGCCGAAGACGGCTGTAATGCCAGAAACCGGTCCCCTGAAGCTTGTTTCCTTCCCAGTGTAAGAATTGGCTTTTGTAGTCTGGTCTGCCCTGTTCCCATGATGCACTGGGCCACGGACAGACTAATTTGCATACAGCCAGGTTCTGAAACTGGGATGGTGCAATGAGCTAAAAAACGGTGTTGGATCTAGCCCTGATCTCTTGACTGGGTGAGAGTATTCTGCTTAATTCAGAGACTCTGTCCCTCACCACCCCTTGTTGTAAATATTTTTGTCCACCCTAAGCGTGGAAGGGTATACTCAGACATGAGTCCCTTGCTCATTGCACCATCAGGATTCAAGCAAGCCGGGCCGAAGACGGCTGTAATGCCAGAAACCGGTCCCCGGAAGCTTGTTTCCTTCCCAGTGTAAGAATTGGCTTTTGTAGTCTGGTCTGCCCTGTTCCCATGATGCACTGGGCCAGGGACAGACTAATTTGCATACAGCCAGGTTCTGAAACTGGGATGGTGCAATGAGCTAAAAAACGGTGTTGGATCTAGCCCTGATCTCTTGACTGGGTGAGAGTATTCTGCTTAATTCAGAGACTCTGTCCCTCACCACCCCTTGTTGTAAATATTTTTGTCCACCCTAAGCGTGGAAGGGTATACTCAGACATGAGTCCCTTGCTCATTGCACCATCAGGATTCAAGCAAGCCGGGCCGAAGACGGCTGTAATGCCAGAAACCAGTCCCCGGAAGCTTGTTTCCTTCCCAGTGTAAGAATTGGCTTTTGTAGTCTGGTCTGCCCTGTTCCCATGATGCACTGGGCCAGGGACAGACTAATTTGCATACAGCCAGGTTCTGAAACTGGGATGGTGCAATGAGCTAAAAAACGGTGTTGGATCTAGCCCTGATCTCTTGACTGGGTGAGAGTATTCTGCTTAATTCAGAGACTCTGTCCCTCACCACCCCTTGTTGTAAATATTTTTGTCCACCCTAAGCGTGGAAGGGTATACTCAGACATGAGTCCCTTGCTCATTGCACCATCAGGATTCAAGCAAGCCGGGCCGAAGACGGCTGTAATGCCAGAAACCGGTCCCCGGAAGCTTGTTTCCTTCCCAGTGTAAGAATTGGCTTTTGTAGTCTGGTCTGCCCTGTTCCCATGATGCACTGGGCCAGGGACAGACTAATTTGCATACAGCCAGGTTCTGAAACTGGGATGGTGCAATGAGCTAAAAAACGGTGTTGGATCTAGCCCTGAACTCTTGACTGGGTGAGAGTATTCTGCTTAATTCAGAGACTCTGTCCCTCACCACCCCTTGTTGTAAATATTTTTGTCCACCCTAAGCGTGGAAGGGTATACTCAGACATGAGTCCCTTGCTCATTGCACCATCAGGATTCAAGCAAGCCGGGCCGAAGACGGCTGTAATGCCAGAAACCGGTCCCCGGAAGCTTGTTTCCTTCCCAGTGTAAGAATTGGCTTTTGTAGTCTGGTCTGCCCTGTTCCCATGATGCACTGGGCCAGGGACAGACTAATTTGCATACAGCCAGGTTCTGAAACTGGGATGGTGCAATGAGCTAAAAAACGGTGTTGGATCTAGCCCTGATCTCTTGACTGGGTGAGAGTATTCTTCTTAATTCAGAGACTCTGTCCCTCACCACCCCTTGTTGTAAATATTTTTGTCCACCCTAAGCGTGGAAGGGTATACTCAGACATGAGTCCCTTGCTCATTGCACCATCAGGATTCAAGCAAGCCGGGCCGAAGACGGCTGTAATGCCAGAAACCGGTCCCCGGAAGCTTGTTTCCTTCCCAGTGTAAGAATTGGCTTTTGTAGTCTGGTCTGCCCTGTTCCCATGATGCACTGGGCCAGGGACAGACTAATTGGCATACAGCCAGGTTCTGAAACTGGGATGGTGCAATGAGCTAAAAAACGGTGTTGGATCTAGCCCTGATCTCTTGACTGGGTGAGAGTATTCTGCTTAATTCAGAGACTCTGTCCCTCACCACCCCTTGTTGTAAATATCATTTCTGTAATAGGCAGTAATGTTAAACTTGGCTAGCCATAACACTGTCAATGCCTGAAACAATGCGCAAACTTTTTCTCAGCAGAAGTCTGTCCAGTATCTGGTTTCATAGTTGCTTCACGGCGAACTTTCTGTTCATACAGTAGTGGGCAATGATGATCACTATAGACTCACCTTTGCAATCAGGTCAGACAAACAGCCACAACCTCAATGAATGTTAAATTCACAGGAGCATGACACAGGGGTGGCTGTAGCCTCTTCTGGTGAGCTCTAGACATGCCCTGGGGGGCAAGGTCAACATGCACATATCGAGCGTAACGTCCGATATGCCAAACTTAGAGGTCCCGAAGCCTCAATTAGTCTGAGCAGGAGTATTTACTTCAAGATATAGTTCCACCGGTTACTGCCTGCTCCACCCATTCCTCCATTGCACGCTTGCCTGCGTTCACATACAAGATGGTTGTAAGTTTTTCAGGAATGGCAGTAGGAAGGGTTCCCTATTGCTATTATCTGGAAGTCTATTCCAGATCTGGGGGATCACGACTGAGAAAGCCCGTCCTACCATGGTGGTTCTATTAAAACACGGGCAGACCAGAGGTCCCGACTAGGCACATAGGACTTCGAGTGCCATTCCGAATTTGGGCTTTATGCGCAATGCACAGGCCCTTGAAGCTGACCCACTGCCTAATAAGGAACCAAAGTAACGGTTTAAGCAAGGGAATGGATGCTCCCTGAGGCTAGGACAGAGCTATACCTCTCTGAGGTTTGTAATGGCAGGGTACACATGTCAGGGGTGGTTTGAACCATGTCAGGTTAGTTTGGACGGTAGGTAACTAAGAGCCAACGCTATGATTAGACTGATAAAGGGCTTTGGGCCAATTTTACAGCTCGGCACGTATAGCAATGTGCTAACCCAAGGCTGAATGAAGTTGTTGCTATTTGCAGAGGGAAGGGTCCCTGGGAATACATTGGGCGTTAATCATGGCTAAGACATGCCTTGTGCGGGCAATGTAAGACAGGCTTGTGTAATGCAGTTTTCGCCACGAAGCCAGAAACACTAATTGTTTGTGTTTGTCTATCTTTGTATTCATGGCTGGGTCCATGGCGGATATCTGAGAGGTGCTCCACACCGCAACATCAGCAACTGGTGGACGACAAAAGGGAAGCATACGTCAGGCACGGCGACCGCAAGCAGCAACTTCAAGTGTCGTGGCGATCGATCAAGAGGACACCCAAGGGCTCAAGCGGTGCTGGCAGGTGTAAGTGCTACCCACTCCCTAAGGTGGGAGTGGGAATTGTCATCCAGGTGGGGTGCTAAGGGTGTACTACCATGGTTGGCCCAGGGGCAGGAGTAGTATGGAAAAGGCGTCTCAACAACTCCCTCGTGGGAAGACGGATATTGAGATGGTTGCGCCTGTGCTTGCAGGCGCCCCCCCCTTTTTTGTTAAGAATAACGCCGCGTGGAGTAAGGAGCATACATCATGGGAGGGTAGGCTGGCACGTAACTGGACACTTTTAACTTGGATTGTGGGCCGCTCCTATGCGAAGTGCGCCAAACATTTTTGCCCCGCTGGGGCGGGTAGGAGAAGGACAGAGCAGGGCGGGTATTCCATTTCCTTCTGTGGGAGGGGGGAGCTTATGCAGCAGCCAGTTAGGGGTTATTATAGGAACCACTCTCCCAACATACCACACCCCCATCAGTGGTGATACTTCACCTGGGGGAAACGACTCAGCCAAATTGGGGAGGCCAATAGTGATAGAAGTGGGATGGGGTGCTCTGGAGGGAGGCAGGGAATGTGCTCTGGGCTACTAATATACTGGCATGGTTGGAAGGGTTTGCAGGGTGAGTATGACCTTTCTAGAGGAGGTGAGGGGGAGGCCAGATCGCCGGTTAACAATGCTGGCCTGTGGCGGTAAGGTCATGACCGGTGAGCAGCTATTTTAAGGTCTGAGGGGGCGGGCATCATCAATTGGAGGTTCCCGCCCAGGGGGAGGGAGCCATTGGCCCCTCCTAGAACTTCAAGGGCAAGGTAACTGGTGCTTCAAAGGGGCGCGGGTTGGAGTAGTCACGCTTTCCTTTGGCTGGTAGCCACCCCGCGCGCGCATACTCATGACGTCACCGGATAGCGCAGAGTAAGGGCCCTCCTTTAGTGGGTAAATGGAGTTCACGGTGTGGACCGGGTAAATTACCGGGCCCGGCTGCGCATGCGCACATCTCTAGGTAAGGCGCAGCTAGTAGGACCTGACACCGGTTAGCGACCTTGCCATATGGCCAAAAAATGTAGTATACAAAAATCAAGATGAGGATGTTAGATGCGGTTAGGAAACAATCTGTATTAGAGTTTCTGTTAAGGTTAGTCTCTCAAACTTGTTGACATGATTGTATCTAATGTCCTGCTGATTTTTGTATAAATCGTTTACCATGCAAAAAAAAAAAAATTGTTATTTTATATCTTAATAAATACGGCCGGGGGGTCTAGCGACCTCCCGCCTTCCAAAGATAACCATCTTTCATGTTCATGTGTTCGGGTGTTGGTGTGGTCAGTTGGGGAGGGGGCGGCAGCCAGTCGCTGACCATGTGGCTTACAACATTTAATTGAGAAATTTGCTGAATTCATGCCAAAAAAGGATTTAAAGCTAAACTGTACTAAAACATTCGTAATGACATGTGGGAAATCTAAGTTGAAGCATAAACAGCACCACGTTGGAGGAGTAGTTATAGGGAGAGTCCCAATGTTCACCTATCTAGGTCTTCTTTTTAATAGTAAGGACTCTTGGAACCATATATCGCCTCATGCAGTCTGAAATTTTTATGAAGAATTGAAGGAATTTTCTGGTTTTCGTCAAAAATGGGAAATAAACCTATAAGGGAAATCCTCACCCTATATAGAAGTAAGTGTGTGATGGGTGTTTGCCATGGGTCAGCGATATGGGGGAGAGAAAATATTGGGCCCTTACAAACACAAGAGAACACATTTTGAAAAAGACTATTGGCAGTTCCAAATCCCACAGCCAATTTTATAACACAGAACTGTCTTTATCATATATTATTCATTTTATTAATATCGCGGGACTTACATTCTGGCGAGGGTTATGGACTAAAGAGGAGACCAAATTTACAACGGATCTGAAAAAGGATTGTTACTCCCTTGATCACAGTAAAAAAAATCCCTTGGCTAGAGCACATCTCTAAACTACTTAAATATTGTAAGATAGACTTTAATAAAATGGATCCGAGATCTATTCTAGAAATAAGTAAGAAAGATCTGAAGTTGAGATATACTATTGCCAGTGAACAAGACAGATATGATGAAACAAGACAGAAGCAAAGTGTTAATATTTACTGTGAAATTCTCTTGGTGGAGGGTATACAAACACATTTAACACCAGTAAGGAATATCCAACACAGATTTTACCTAACAAGGCTTAGACTTGGTACATTACATTACTTAACTGCTTTTTCCGACAAGGAAAAGTGGTCCTATAATTTACCAAACTGCCCGTGCAATGGAAATACCCCACAGTCCACGTTGCATTTGTTACTATTTTGTACTTTCTATAGCGGTATCAGGAAAAGCAATTAGGAAAAGAAGAGAATTAACACATCTAGATGCACTATTATTTGAGAAACCTGACAAGATTAACGAGGTCTGCCTAACTATGAACTAATTTAAGAAGCAGCCTTGTAGAGTAAGCACATTTTTTATACATGAGACATTTTATATTAAATGGTGTATATAGTTCTATATGTTTAAATAAGTGTACATATTTTAACTGTGTATTAGGATGATATTTTAACATACTCCCAGATGAATTATGTGTGCTGCCCCTAGTGACCCACTGTAAAATTTGTATATACTAAATGTTTTATTTATTTTTCCTTTTTTCTTTATTACTTTTAGTATGCTTTTATGGTTGTATATTTTACACTGAATAAAGTTGATTTGACTTGACCTGAATGGACACAGCTTCAGCCGAGTTTAGGTCAGTACACGTGGATTCTGGTGGCCAGATATCTGCGGACTATCTGGTGGATGGCTCTATAGATCAGAACTAGCACCTTGAACACAATTCATTTCCACACAGGGAGACAGTACAGCACAGAATCCTTGGACTGCAGGGGTGGAGATGAGGCAGAGAGCAGTACAGTGCATGACACCCAGGGGCATTGCCGAGATGGCGAATGTTTAGTGAGCTCTGTGCCGACCCAAACATTGTCCTGTCCCATAGCATCCCTTAGCCTGCTGTGGTACCGCCCTACCTCCACCAAGCGACCTGCGGGTGGCACCTGCTGCAGACACCCGTTGTTTAGAGTGTCCGAAGCCCCAGAGAGGTGTTTGTCGGTCTCGCCCAGTGTTGTCTGTTACCTCGAGGAAGATTGGAGCAGACAACGGCAGAAACCAGCAGGTGATAAATTAATTACTGGGGAGCCGGCTGGAACCCATCTCCACGAACCTCACTAAGTCAGGACTCCACCGACAGCACAACCGGAACATCGAAACTGGCTTGGTGCAATACCACCAGCCTGACAGCAGCAGAGTACTGTGAGCCAGCCGAGAAGCCCGCCGCCACTGTGGTCTTCTGTCTCCAGCCGCAACATCTAACTACAGCGGGCAGAGCACCGCCAGCTGAACAGAGTACTTGGGACCGGCACCACTGCAGACTGGCACCGCTGCGAACTAGCACCGCTGCAGACTGGCACTGCTGCGAACTAGCACCGCTGCAGACTGGCACGGGTGCGGACTGGCACCGCTACGGACTGACACCGTTGCAGAATGGCACCGCTGCGGACTGGCACCGCTGCGGACTGGCACCGCTGCAAACTAGCACCGCTGCAGACTGGCACGGGTGCGGACTGGCACCGCTACGGACTGACACCGTTGCAGAATGGCACCGCTACGGACTGACACCGCTGCAGAATGGCACCGCTGCAGACTGGCACCGCTACGGACTGGCACAACTGCAGACTGGCACCGCTGCAAACTAGCACCGCTGCGACTGGCACGGGTGTGGACTGGCACCGCTACGGACTGACACCGCTGCACAATGGCACAGCTACAGACTGGCACCGCTACGGACTGGCACAACTGCAGACTGGCACCGCTGCAAACTAGCACCGCTGATGACTGGAACAGCTGCCGACTGGAACCGCTGCCGACTGGAACCGCTACGGACTGGCACCGCTGCAGACTGGCACAGTTGCAGACTGGCACCGTTGCAGACTAGCACTGCTACAGACTGGCACCGCTGCTGACTGGCACCGCTGCGAACTAGCACTGCTGCGGACTGGCACCGCTGCAGACTGGCACCGCTGTGAACTAGCACCGCTGCAGACTGGCACCGCTGCGAACTAGCACAGCTGCGAACTAGCACCGCTGTAGACTGGCACCGCTGTAGACTGGCACCGCTGCAGACTGGCACTGCTGCAAACTAGCACTGCTGCAGACTGGCACCGCTGCGGACTGGCACCACTGTGAACTAGCACCGCTGCGGACTGGCACCGCTGCGAACTAGCACAGCTGCAGACTGGCACCACTGCAAACTGGCACCGCTGCAGACTGGCATGGCTGTGGACTGGCACTTCTGCAGACTGACACTACTGAAGACTGGCACTGCTGCGGACTGGCACCGCTGTGGACTGGCACTGCTGCAGACTGGCACCGCTACAGACTGGCACTACTGTGGACTGGCGTCGCTATGGACGGACACCACTGTGGACTGCACAGCTGCAGACTGGCACTGCTGCAGACTGGCATGGCTGTGGACTGGCACTGTTGCAGACTGGCACTGCTGCAGACTGGCACTGCTGCAGACTGGCACTGCTGCAGACCGGCACTGCTGCGGACTGACACCGTTGCGGACTGACACCGCTGCGGACGGACACCGCTGCTGACTGACACTGCTGCAGACTGGCACCACTGCTGACCGGCACTGCTACAGACCGGCACCACTGTGGATTGGCACTGCTGTGGACTGGCACCACTATGGATTGACACCACTGCAGACTGGCACCGCTGTGGACTGGCACTGCTGCAGACTGGCACTGCTGCAGACTGACAGCGCTGCAGACTGTCACCACTGCTGACCGGCGCTGCTACAGACTGGCACTGCTGCAGACTGACACCGCTGCAGACTGGCACCACTGCTGACCAGCACTGCTACAGACTGGCACTGCTGCAGACTGGCACCACTGCAGACCGGCATCACTGCGGACTGGCACCGCTATGGACTGGCACCACTGCGGACTGGCACCGCTACGGACTGACACTGCTGCAGACTGGCACCGTTGCAGACTGGCACTGCTGCGAACTAGCACCGCTGCAGACTGGCAATGCTGCGGACTGGCACTGCTGCAGACTGGCACCGCTGCGAACTAGCACTGCTGCAGACTGGCACCGCTGCAGACTGGCACCGCTGTGAACTAGCACCACTGCGGACTGGCACCGCTGCGAACTAGCACAGCTGTAGACTGGCACCGCTGTGGACTAGCACCGCTGCGAACTAGCACTGCTGCAGACTGGCACCGCTGCAGACTAGCACCGATGCGAACTAGCACTGCTGCGGACTGGCACCGCTGCGAACTAGCACAGCTGTGGACTGGCACCGCTGTGGACTGGCACCGCTGTGGACTGGCACCGCTGCAGACTGGCACCACTGCAAACCAATTTTTAAGAAAGTCATCTTGTGGCTTGTCCTGAAGAAGGCGCTGGTCGCCGAAACGCGCGTCGAGAATTATTTGCTACCTTGCCACATATTTTATATGCATTTATGTTTGTTTTTTGTATAAGTTGTTATATATGTAGTGTTTGCCCCTAAATAGGGTCATTTTTGTTCTTCAGTTTCATTAAGCAATTGTTTTTAAATACATTTTATGAATTGAAATGATGTGAATAAACTTGTATTACCATATCTTTGAGAGTGGCCTTTAACCTTGATGGTTTTCTTGAGACAAGCACTAACAATTGCCTAGATATATACTTACATATATGATTTTACCCTGATCTAGGAATTGCTCACTCCTTATTACTCAGGGGCCTTTGTTTCACTCACTACCGATGCGAACTAGCACAGCTGCAGACTGGCACCACTGCAAACTGGCACCGCTGCAGACTGGCACAGCTGCGGACTGGCACTGCTGCAGACTGGCACCACTACAGACTGATATCGTTGCAGACTGGCACCTATGCAGACTGGCACTGCTGCAGACTGGCACTGCTGTGGACTGGCATCGCTATGGACTGACACCACTGCAGACTGGCACTGCTGTAGACTGGCATGGCTGTGGACTGGCACTACTGCAGACTGGCACTGCTGCAGACTGGCATGGCTGCGGACTGACACCGCTGCTGACTGACACCGCTGCTGACTGACACCGCTGCGGACTGACACTGCTGCAGACTGGCACTGCTGCAGACTGGCAGCACTGCGGACTGGCACAGCTGTGGACTGACACCACTATGGACTGACACCACTGCAGACTGGCACCGCTGTGGACTGGCACAGCTGCAGACTGGACCGCTGCAGACTGGCGGTAACACTGCCAACATCTAATTAAGGCCGAGTTATGTAGTGCTCCGCAGGGAGCGGTCAAGTCAGAATAAGTGTCGCTTCCATCTCTGATTATTAGCATCCTTCCATATATTTTAGAAAGCTCTTTGAAATGTGCTCTCTCGAAATGTGTGAATTTGGGAAAGTTTAGAAAAACATATGAATTGGAAAGAGCTTGAATTGCAAACTGCGTTCCCGCTGTCAGATACCACATCAGGTGCGCAGGGGACAGACGCATTTTACTGGTCCTAGTAATCCAAATGTGTCCCTTTCCTCGATGCTGGGAGCCCCATGACGGATAATCCTGTTCCTTGATGAGTGAAGAATGAGGCTCGTCTGACAGTGGCAATTTCCTTTTTTCCATGGTCACTTTGGGCTTAAAGCCTAGAGACACCAGGGGAATCGGGGGGCATATTAGCAAGAATCTCGTTAAAATTATCGCCGTTTGAGCGGCAGGAAACTGCCGCTCAAACGGCGATAATAGCTTGCAGGCGAAGCCACCCCCTGCAAGAAGGCCCAGCAGACGCAGTAGTAGTGGTGGGGGTTTATTGAACGGGTTTATGCTACCAGCTATGTATCGGTTTGGCCAGCTGACTGTTGCCAACTCAGTCTGGGGAGGGGAAGTTAAGTTTTCTTGTTGTACTTGTACACAAGCTTATTAGGAGGGGACTGTGATGCCTATCTTCAGGGGATAGGAGTAGGAGAGGGTTAATATATGAACAACACACGTAATGCAGACACGACCCTCTAGGTACAACTTCCTTACCCGGAATTTCAGGGGGGTGTGCTCCATGGCCAGATGGTACAAAGTCTTAATATGGGACTCAGAGCAGTCAATGGTAAGTCCTCCTCTGGCAGGAAAGTGGCCAAAACATAGAATAATATGTCTCATTCTAGTCGCATGGACTACCTGTTTCTAGACTTGAGACTTTGGTCACTCCTGATGGATACGTGTATCCTATAGAGATTGAACCATAATCCCCGCTGTCTCACTATGAAATCTTTTTGTATTAAAAAAGATGCCCAACCCACTTCAAAGATGGATACTGGTCAAACGACACACAGCACATTAAATGGGCCAAAGTTGTTGACTCCCAGACATTCTGCTTGCAATTACTGAGGACATAGCATTTGGTTTAAAGGAGGTGTCCACTAAGTTATCTAGCGTTGGGGACATAGGGGCAATTATTGCCTCTAATAATAGCCTTACTTCCTCAATCCTGCATCATTAACTCGCAGGCCCCCTTTCACAACAAAAAGTTGGTTTAATAAGGAGCACAGTAGAATCGCTCCCTATTAGTCAGCGCAATAAAAGCTAAATATATGCAGCAGGCCCACCTCGCAAGGAAACTCTATAAAACTTAGGCCTAGGTGAAAAGAGAGAGGGATGAGGGGAGATGGAAAGACCTCCAAGCTGCTTCTTCTGCCAAGACTGTTAGATTTTGGAACCTAGTTAAGTGGGGTAGAGACGGGCAAGCCTACCCACCCCATAATTCTATTACCCTTGTCCGTTGCTCATTTTGTCCATCTATAGTCTGAGGTCACTTCCTCTAATGCTGCCAGGAGTGAGCTAAATGATCCATTGGCATCTTTCCCTGTAGCCTCAGTCTGAGGTCCATATGATGGTGCAGATGTCGCTAAAGCCCTATAAGCAGTTGGCAGAGCCAGGCCCAGACAGCATTCCTGCTGACGTATTTTTTGCAAGATTGGGCAAAGTGGTCTAAGTATCTACTCATTCTGGCGAACGCCATCTCGAGTGGTGTCCCCATTCCTGCTTCCTCCAAGGGAGCTGCACTAATTCCTATTTATAAAAAAGACCGGTGCCTGCCTGGGAACTAGTGGCCTATTCGTTTAATTGATTCAGCCCAAAAATCTTTGCCCGACTCGTTTTGTTTAAAATCCAGGATAGCATAATTGATCATTATATCCTTTCATGCTTGCAAACAGGTTACCGCAAGATCAGCACTATCGATCACATTTTCTGTTTCTTACTTCTATACTGGAGGGTAGTATAAATCACCAGAGGCTACCTTCGTCGACCTCAAATAGGCATTTGATTTGGTTCAAGTAGTTATCTTCATTCCTCCTTGAATTGGGCATGACGTTAGATCTGCTTTCTCTGGTAATTTATATGCATCAAGGTAATTATGCCCAGGTTTGTTGGGTTGAGCTGCGTAAATTTACCTATCAGCTACCTATAGACAAAAGTGTTTACCAAAGCTGTGTTTTGGCCCCTACTCTGTTCTCCCTGTTCCTAAATGGCACGGTTCATTTTCTCTCTTGCTTTCCTATCGACGCCCTTACTCTGGCCAGTACAAAAAAAACCATATTGTTGTTTGCAGGAGATACTTTGCTGATCTCGGAAACACCAGGATGTCTGCAACGTGACCTGCACCATTTCGAGGAGTTCTGCAGGGTGCGAGGTCTTGAGACAAATGCCATCAAGACGAAATATATGTCTTTCAAACAACATAGATCTTACAAGGGAAGAATAATGTTGGGGGACATCCCACTGGAGAGGGCAGATGTATTTAATTATCTTGGTGTCTCCTTGTGTTCGACCATGTCCTGCAAGCACAAGTGGATGCCATGGTTCCTAAGCACAGACAGATTATCTGAGTTATAGTGAAGGAACACAATCGCTCTTTTTCTAAATCAATCGGTCCAACTTTAAAAATCTATGAAGCTAAAGTGTTGGGGTCGGTTCCATATGCTTCAGAACTCGGGGAGTTCCCCAACATTTCCTCTCTAACCCTCTCTGAGAACAAGTTTCTGAGAAGTGCAACTCACCTTCCCCCACCTCTGATACTTGATCTGGGAAGAAAAGGGTTAGTTAACACCTTCACTGCGGCGGCTATTCCTCCGCAGTGCTAAGGCGGCGGGGGGGGGGCGCTGGTGGCGGAACCGCTCCGTCACCAGCCTCGGTTGAGCTGTGCTGATAACGGAGCGGTTCCGTCATGGCCCCGTCCGCTCAATAGAACACGCCGCCCAGGCGCGAAATCAGCTGATGATGTAGCGGTGCGGTCATCAGCGTCGAAGAGGCTAATAAAGTCAAACTACACCCGTTAGTATACTGGAGAAGGGCTTGGTCCACACCAGAACTTGCTCACTAAGCTTTGGCTCAGCGGGATGTTATAGATGCCGAAAGGCTTCACAAAATCAAGTGGCTACAGCAAATTAAAAGCTTTCTACTAGATATGGATATGAGGGTACTTTGGGGAAACCAACCCTGCAAACCTATCCCCTCATCAGAAATCTCATTACTGGCTATGGATCTGGCAATGCGAAGCGAGAGGTGGAGAGCCATGGACAGGAAGGTTCCGTGATTTCAAACGTCGCTCCTTACTGAAATGCTACTGGGACATTATCACTGTGCCTCTTGAAATAAATCTCTATTTCCACTTCAGAGTTGGCACTTCGCCTTTGAAATCTTTTACCAACAAATGGAACTCAAGTGAATACAATTCTTTATAACTAAACATATTTTAGCCCTACTCTAATCTAATGTAGCAAATAGATGCCTTACATCAACACTATGAAGCATTATTTGAGGACATTGGAAAATGGATGGTGCCCAGATTTTGAATCTAACCTACTTGTATGCTGCAATGCTTTGGCTCTCATATGAGAAAAAATAGTATGTAATTTATGTAATGCTTGAAGAAAAAAGTAATACTTCATATGCCGAATGTAACTATGTAAAATGATTTTATGCCATGAATTGTCAAAGTAAAACTTATTGAATTGCTACTAGAATATAACATACTACTAATGATAATAATATTAAAATATACATTGAAAATAACATGCAGGCAATGGTATTAAGAAGGTGGACCTGACAGATGGTGTAAATGGGAATCATGAATGTTCTGGGAACAACCTAAGGTTTTAAGAACAACATATGTCCTTGAATGTCATCGCAGGCAATGATAGATCAATAAGTCAGAGTTGTTCAGTTACTGTATTAAATCAATACTCAGCACTTGTACTAATACTAACGGGTGAAAAGCATCTTCAGGAGCTGTTGGCACTCTGTCGGACTTATCACTAAGCAGGGACATCTTTGTGGTTTAACTGATTGAATTGTTCAGTTCACTTTGGCTTGGAAAAGCCTCCTAGAACTTCAGGGGCAAGGTAACTGGTGCTTCAAAGGGGCGCGGGTTGGAGTAGTCACGCTTTCCTTTGGCTGGTAGCCAGCCCGCGCGCGCATACTCATGACGTCACCGGATGGCGCAGAGTAAGGGCCCTCCTTTAGTGGGTAAATGGAGTTCACGGCGTGGACCGGGTAAATTACCGGGCCCGGCTGCGCATGCGCACATCTCTAGGTAAGGCGCAGCTAGTAGGACCTGACACCGGTTAGCCACCTTGCCATATGGCCAAAAAATGTAGTATACAAAAATCTAGATGAGGATGTTAGATTCGGTTAGGAAACAATCTGTATTAGAGTTTCTGTTAAGGTTAGTCTCTCAAACTTGTTAACATGATTGTATCTAATGTCCTGCTGATTTTTGTATAAATCGTTTACCATGCAAAAAAAAAAATATGTTATTTTATATCTTAATAAATACGGCCGGGGGGTCTAGCGACCTCCCGCCTTCCAAAGATAACCATCTTTCATGTTCATGTGTTCGGGTGTTGGTGTGGTCAGTTGGGGAGGGGGCGGCAGCCAGTCGCTGACCATGTGGCTTACAACATTTAATTGAGAAATTTGCTGAATTCATGCCAAAAAAGGATTTAAAGCTAAACTGTACTAAAACATTCGTAATGACATGTGGGAAATCTAAGTTGAAGCATAAACAGCACCACGTTGGAGGAGTAGTTATAGGGAGAGTCCCAATGTTCACCTATCTAGGTCTTCTTTTTAATAGTAAGGACTCTTGGAACCATATATCGCCTCATGCAGTCTGAAATTTTTATGAAGAATTGAAGGAATTTTCTGGTTTTCGTCAAAAATGACGCTGCTGCAGACTGGCACCGTTGCAGACTGGCACTGCTGCGAACTAGCACCGCTGCAGACTGGCAATGCTGCGGACTGGCACTGCTGCAGACTGGCACCGCTGCGAACTAGCACTGCTGCAGACTGGCACCGCTGCAGACTGGCACCGCTGTGAACTAGCACCACTGCGGACTGGCACCGCTGCGAACTAGCACAGCTGTAGACTGGCACAGCTGTGGACTGGCACCGCTGTGGACCGGCACCACTGCGGACTAGCACCGCTGCGAACTAGCACTGCTGCAGACTGGCACCGCTGCAGACTAGCACCGATGCGAACTAGCACTGCTGCGGACTGGCACCGCTGCGAACTAGCACAGCTGTGGACTGGCACCGCTGTGGACTGGCACCACTGTGGACTGGCACCGCTGCAGACTGGCACCGCTGCAAACCAATTTTTAAGAAAGTCATCTTGTGGCTTGTCCTGAAGAAGGCGCTGGTCGCCGAAACGCGCGTCGAGAATTATTTGCTACCTTGCCACATATTTTATATGCATTTATGTTTGTTTTTTGTATAAGTTGTTATATATGTAGTGTTTGCCCCTAAATAGGGTCATTTTTATTCTTCAGTTTCATTAAACAATTGTTTTTAAATACATTTTATGAATTGACATGATGTGAATAAACTTGTATTACCATATCTTTGAGAGTGGCCTTTAACCTTGATGGTTTTCTTGAGACAAGCACTAACAATTGCCTAGATATATACTTACATATATGATTTTACCCTGATCTAGGAATTGCTCACTCCTTATTACTCAGGGGCCTTTGTTTCACTCACTACCGATGCGAACTAGTACAGCTGCAGACTGGCACCACTGCAAACTGGCACCGCTGCAGACTGGCACAGCTGCGGACTGGCACTGCTGCAGACTGGCACCACTACAGACTGATATCGTTGCAGACTGGCACCTATGCAGACTGGCACCGCTGCAGACTGGCACTGCTGTGGACTGGCATCGCTATGGACTGACACCACTGCAGACTGGCACTGCTGCAGACTGGCATGGCTGTGGACTGGCACTACTGCAGACTGGCACGGCTGCAGACTGGCATGGCTGCGGACTGACACCGCTGCTGACTGACACCGCTGCTGACTGACACCGCTGCGGACTGACACTGCTGCAGACTGGCACTGCTGCAGACTGGCAGCACTGCGGACTGGCACAGCTGTGGACTGACACCACTATGGACTGACACCACTGCAGACTGGCACCGCTGTGGACTGGCACAGCTGCAGACTGGACCGCTGCAGACTGACGGTAACACTGCCAACATCTAATTAAGGCCGAGTTATGTAGTGCTCCGCAGGGAGCGGTCAAGTCACAATAAGTGTCGCTTCCATCTTTGATTATTAGCATCCTTCCATATATTTTAGAAAGCTCTTTGAAATGTGCTCTCTCGAAATGTGTGAATTTGGGAAAGTTTAGAAAAACATATGAATTGGAAAGAGCTTGAATTGCAAACTGCGTTCCCGCTGTCAGATACCACATCAGGTGCGCAGGGGACAGACGGATTTTACTGGTCCTAGTAATCCAAATGTGTCCCTTTCCTCGATGCTGGGAGCCCCATGACGGATAATCCTGTTCCTTGATGAGTGAAGAATGAGGCTCGTCTGACAGTGGCAATTTCCTTTTTTCCATGGTCACTTTGGGCTTAAAGCCTAGAGACACCAGGGGAATCGGGGGGCATATTAGCAAGAATCTCGTTAAAATTTTCGCCGTTTGAGCGGCAGGAAACTGCCGCTCAAACGGCGATAATAGCTTGCAGGAGAAGCCACCCCCTGCAAGAAGGCCCAGCAGACGCAGTAGTAGTGGTGGGGGTTTATTGAACGGGTTTATGCTACCAGCTATGTATCGGTTTGGCCAGCTGACTGTTGCCAGCTCAGTCTGGGGAGGGGAAGTTAAGTTTTCTTGTTGTACTTGTACACAAGCTTATTAGGAGGGGACTGTGATGCCTATCTTCAGGGGATAGGAGTAGGAGAGGGTTAATATATGAACAACACACGTAATGCAGACACGACCCTCTAGGTACAACTTCCTTACCCGGAATTTCAGGGGGGTGTGCTCCATGGCCAGATGGTACAAAGTCTTAATATGGGACTCAGAGCAGTCAATGGTAAGTCCTCCTCTGACAGGAAAGTGGCCAAAACATAGAATAATATGTCTCATTCTAGTCTCATGGACTACCTGTTTCTAGACTTGAGACTTTGGTCACTCCTGATGGATACGTGTATCCTATAGAGATTGAACCATAATCCCCGCTGTCTCACTATGAAATCTTTTTGTATTAAAAAAGATGCCCAACCCACTTCAAAGATGGATACTGGTCAAACGACACACAGCACATTAAATGGGCCAAAGTTGTTGACTCCCAGACATTCTGCTTGCAATTACTGAGGACATAGCATTTGGTTTAAAGGAGGTGTCCACTAAGTTATCTAGCGTTGGGGACATAGGGGCAATTATTGCCTCTAATAATAGCCTTACTTCCTCAATCCTGCATCATTAACTCGCAGGCCCCCTTTCACAACAAAAAGTTGGTTTAATAAGGAGCACAGTAGAATCGATCCCTATTAGTCAGCGCAATAAAAGCTTAATATATGCAGCAGGCCCACCTCGCAAGGAAACTCTATAAAACTCAGGCCTAGGTGAAAAGAGAGAGGGATGAGGGGAGATGGAAAGACCTCCAAGCTGCTTCTTCTGCCAAGACTGTTAGATTTTGGAACCTAGTTAAGTGGGGTAGAGACGGGCAAGCCTACCCACCCCATAATTCTATTACCCTTGTCCGTTGCTCATTTTGTCCATCTATAGTCTGAGGTCACTTCCTCTAATGCTGCCAGGAGTGAGCTAAATGATCCATTGGCATCTTTCCCTGTAGCCTCAGTCTGAGGTCTATTTGATGCTGCAGATGTCGCTAAAGCCCTATAAGCAGTTGGCAGAGCCTGGCCCAGACAGCATTCCTGCTGACGTATTTTTTGCAAGATTGGGCAAAGTGGTCTAAGTATCTACTCATTCTGGCGAACGCCATCTCGAGTGGTGTCCCCATTCCTGCTTCCTCCAAGGGAGCTGCACTAATTCCTATTTATAAAAAAGACCGGTGCCTGCCTGGGAACTAGTGGCCTATTCGTTTAATTGATTCAGCCCAAAAATCTTTGCCCGACTCGTTTTGTTTAAAATCCAGGATAGCATAATTGATCATTATATCCTTTCATGCTTGCAAACAGGTTACCGCAAGATCAGCACTATCGATCACATTTTCTGTTTCTTACTTCTATACTGGAGGGTAGTATAAATCACCAGAGGCTACCTTCGTCGACCTCAAATAGGCATTTGATTTGGTTCAAGTAGTTATCTTCATTCCTCCTTGAATTGGGCATGACGTTAGATCTGCTTTCTCTGGTAATTTATATGCATCAAGGTAATTATGCCCAGGTTTGTTGGGGTGAGCTGGGTAAATTTACCTATCAGCTACCTATAGACAAAAGTGTTTACCAAAGCTGTGTTTTGGCCCCTACTCTGTTCTCCCTGTTCCTAAATGGCACGGTTCATTTTCTCTCTTGCTTTCCTATCGACGCCCTTACTCTGGCCAGTACAAAAAAAAACATATTGTTGTTTGCAGGAGATACTTTGCTGATCTCGGAAACACCAGGATGTCTGCAACGTGACCTGCACCATTTCGAGGAGTTCTGCAGGGTGCGAGGTCTTGAGACAAATGCCATCAAGACGAAATATATGTCTTTCAAACAACATAGATCTTACAAGGGAAGAATAATGTTGGGGGACATCCCACTGGAGAGGGCAGATGTATTTAATTATCTTGGTGTCTCCTTGTGTTCGACCATGTCCTGCAAGCACAAGTGGATGCCATGGTTCCTAAGCACAGACAGATTATCTGAGTTATAGTGAAGGAACACAATCGCTCTTTTTCTAAATCAATCGGTCCAACTTTAAAAATCTATGATGCTAAAGTGTTGGGGTCGGTTCCATATGCTTCAGAACTCGGGGAGTTCCCCAACATTTCCTCTCTAACCCTCTCTGAGAACAAGTTTCTGAGAAGTGCAACTCACCTTCCCCCACCTCTGATACTTGATCTGGGAAGAAAAGGGTTAGTTAACACCTTCACTGCGGCGGCTATTCCTCCGCAGTGCTAGGGCGGCGGGGGGGGGGGGGGCGCTGGTGGCGGAACCGCTCCGTCACCAGCCTCGGTTGAGCTGTGCTGATAACGGAGCGGTTCCGTCATGGCCCCGTCCGCTCAATAGAACACGCCGCGCAGGCGCGAAATCAGCTGATGATGTAGCGGTGCGGTCATCAGCGTCGAAGAGGCTAATAAAGTCAAACTACACCCGTTAGTATACTGGAGAAGGGCTTGGTCCACACCAGAACTTGCTCACTAAGCCTTGGCTCAGCGGGATGTTATAGATGCCGAAAGGCTTCACAAAATCAAGTGGCTACAGCAAATTAAAAGCTTTCTACTAGATATGGATATGAGGGTACTTTGGGGAAACCCACCCTGCAAACCTATCCCCTCATCAGAAATCTCATTACTGGCTATGGATCTGGCAATGCGAAGCGAGAGGTGGAGAGCCATGGACAGGAAGGTTCCGTGATTTCAAACGTCGCTCCTTACTGAAATGCTACTGGGACATTATCACTGTGCCTCTTGAAAGAAATCTCTATTTCCACTTCAGAGTTGGCGCTTCGCCTTTGAAATCTTTTACCAACAAATGGAACTCAAGTGAATACAATTCTTTATAACTAAACATATTTTAGCCCTACTCTAATCTAATGTAGCATATAGATGCCTTACATCAACACTATAAAGCATTATTTGAGGACATTGGAAAATGGATGGTGCCCAGATTTTGAATCTAACCTACTTGTATGCTGCAATGCTTTGGCTCTCATATGAGAAAAAATAGTATGTAATTTATGTAATGCTTGAAGAAAAAAGTAATACTTCATATGCCGAATGTAACTATGTAAAATGATTTTATGCCATGAATTGTCAAAGTAATACTTATTGAATTGCTACTAGAATATAACATACTACTAATGATAATAATATTAAAATATACATTGAAAATAACATGCAGGCAATGGTATTAAGAAGGTGGACCTGACAGATGGTGTAAATGGGAATCATGAATGTTCTGGGAACAACCTAAGGTTGTAAGAACAACATATGTCCTTGAATGTCATCGCAGGCAATGATAGATCAATAAGTCAGAGTTGTTCAGTTACTGTATTAAATCAATACTCAGCACTTGTACTAATACTAACGTGTGAAAAGCATCTTCAGGAGCTGTTGGCACTCTGTCGGACTCATCACTAAGCAGGGACATCTTTGTGGTTTAACTGATTGAATTGTTCAGTTCACTTTGGCTTGGAAAAGGCTCTGCCCCAAGAGAATACCAGTGTTCTTTTATGAAATAAGGACCTGAAACAACATATATATCAAGGCGGGTGGAATATGTTTCAACCTTTATAATCATTATTTTGCTTATGCTAATATGACCGAATGGCCACATTTCTCTTTTGATGTTTTTATGCATTATATGTATTAAATATTATGTATGTTTTTATTGCTTTCATGATTTTATTATATTTTCAGTGATCAAATAAAGCTATGGTGAATATATTTTACTAGAATAAATATTCATGACATTTAGAATAATAGATAAAAGCTATCATAAAATGTTCTTGTTGATTGTCCTGATGCGTTCAATTACTTCATTTTGTGAGGAAGGAGAGGGCAGGGTTGTCATGGTATGCAGATTTGTAGAGCGCACTGTCACCCAGCAGGGTAGCCCGACGCGGAGCAGTTGTGAGTCTAGGCATCCCTTGGGCCTAGTGAGACTACTCGGAGAGCCGGGTCTTCAGCTTCTTGCAGAATTCAAGAACTGAGGAGGAGGTCTTTCTGTGTAGCAGCAGTTTGTTCCAAGTTTTAGGATCTATGTACGAGACATTTCGACCACTGAATCTGGTTTTCACTTTGCCTGAGCTTTGTGCAAGTAGGAGTCTGGATGAGTAGAGGTGTCTGGAAGGTTTGTGAAAACAGATGCGATTGTTGCGGTATTCTGGGCCAGTCTTATGTAGAGCCTTGAAAGTACGGGTGATACGTTTGAATTGTGTTTGCCATCAGTGCGGGAGTAACTAGTTCGCTTTTTACTTCACTGATTAAAAAGAGCCACGATAAGATTATTGATGTTCAAACTGTCAGTGGGAGTTGTTGCATCTGATATTTAATAGATGCAACAGAATCTGCCTTAGCCCACAACTGAAAGTTTGCCAATTTTATGAATAGCGACAGTAACAAGAATAGATGTATTTGGTATGTTAGTTGGGGATCAGGAAGGATATTATTCACACGCTTACTGTAATTATAAATTGCATGGGAAGCATAAAACAGTGTATATAACAATAGGTGTAGCAGTTGTAACAATACACATTTTGTAATAATCAATGAGCGAGCATGGCTAATTATTTTCAATTGATCCCTATGACTTTAAGTTATTCAATATTTGTTTAATGGCGCAGATATCACCTGGCCTGCATAAGGTGCTGGAGAGAGGATATCTTTGAAATTAGGATGAAAGCTGTGGTACCTGGCACGTCGCTGGTAGTCCTCGGTCTGGTGGTTGACTTTAGGCTTGTACAAGACAAGCTCTTGCAGATTACAGTGAGGTTCACACAGATAGATGTGAAATGTGGAGCTTTGCAATGATTTGAACTAGAGTTAGACAACCTGACCAGTAATATCCACTTACCATCCGACTAATAATCACACTTATAATTTGCAAGAACTCGAGAGGTGGTTTCCGAGAATAGTATTCCTTTTGAGTGGCGTTGTTAGGGCTGTGAGGACGGAACTAGTGACTTGTGGGAAATATTCCGCGTTGTGCGTTCCTGAGGATTCTTGGGTTGCTGGTAGCTCAACGATAGGAATGTCTCAATAGGATTGATCTGGTGACTATCTAGTGTCAAAGCAGAATGAACAGAACTGGCCACATGGTGAGATTTAGGACAATAAAAACCTTATGATTCTTCTTTCCTCCGGGAGTGGTGGGTGTTTGTAGTTAGAGGTGTTATCTCCAACACAAATAATACAGTTATGAAAGAAAGAATGTAATATTCCAGGCCAAATTAAAATTTAGCAACAGAAAAAAATTAATGAATAAAAATAACACTCCTGGAGCTCATGTTTAGGATTCCAAATTTAAAAAGGTCTATAAAAACAACCCCTGACGCGGGGTTACCACCTACAGACATATTATGGGAGTAAACCACCTTTGCACTTCTGCTGGGGAGTGTTCAGGTCGAACTGTAGTCCTGTGGAATGGGGCAAAAGATCTGACCAAACGAGGGGGTATTCAATCTGGGTGTGGGTGGGAGAGAGTAGCTAGGTGCCAGGCGGCATATAGGTGGTTGCAGCTCAGCTCAAAGGTGCCAAACAACATGTTTAAAAAAGTAGACACACCACCGTGAAAGGAGGGAAAGCGGCTATTGGCCCTGTGGACTGAACGCCCATTTGATTGATGTTGAAGACGTAGGTGGGAACGAGCACCATTCAGTATGGCCCTCTGCATCACAGATGGAGTCCATCATTCAAAACTGTTGCTGGTGCCTGGCAGCTCATTGGCAAAGAAGCAAAGCTGTTGGCTTGGCTCAAAGCTGGCACAGTAGGAGGTGGATCATGGCTTAACAGGACGTATTCCTGACTACTCAGAACCCCCGAGTCGGCAGACGTTATGCATCGACATAGGTCGGAGTATCGCCCTAAATTGCACAAAGTGGCGCTTTTAGGATCATTAAGGGTGATTGATTAAATCCCAAGATCCATCTGAGAATATCCCAGAAAAGGGACTTGTATGAATGATATGACATTATTCTCCATCGAGGGAACAAACAATTATCAACAGCTTTTAAGCAAAAGGGTGAAAGAATAAACACCGAGGTAGCTGAAACCATAAGAGGGAACCAAGTAAAGTCCTCTATAACTGTATAGACCTAACATAGATGGAGGTTTGAAAGACTAAAACTACCTGGAACCCTCTTTGATCTGAGAGGATTTGTTGTATGAAGAAAAGACATTTTTAATTGTTCAGTCCTGAGGAAGGTGTTTTTCCAAAAGAAAAAAACACACAGAAACTCGTCGACACAAGGATCAAGTTTTTTTTGTTTTTAATGTATTTGTTTTATAGATTGCAATGTAATAATTCTCTATATATGATGCACGAGCCTGAATAATTGATACTATTGGATGTAATATTGTAAACATTACTGTATTGAAGTGAGATAGTAACATGCTGAATTTTTACTTTGAAGCCTTGACGCCCTATGGGCTAAGTAGCACAATATAAGTCGGGTTTATTATTATTATTATTATTAAGTATTGTGTATATGTACATGTTTTTAATTGCATTGAAAGTGTTTATAATCGCAATATCCAAATTTGCTACTCTATAGAAAAAAGGAAAAAAATAAACGAAGGATATGATTTTACGTATTGCTATATATTTTATGATTCGTTTTTCTTTGGTTCACTATATGTTGTTGTGATTGATCACATTATTATTGAACTACACAGAAAGGAAACAATTTTGTTATCACTTTGTATTTCCCGTCCTTTCTGGTATACCAGGGTAATTCTTTTTTGTGGAGGATTAACATGCATGTTGTCACTGGTCTAAAATGAGTAAGCCATTTGAACATAATTCTCCTCTTCAGTAGAGTTCTAGAAGTTACCAAACATAGAGCCCTTGAGGGGGTATTCTGTGATCATCTGTACTCCTCTGGTTACAAAACCCTTGAAACATCTCATCTTACAGCTTCTTGAAGCAAGTTCATTCAACCCACAGTGTGTGTAACAGAATCTGGTCAAATAATCCTGTGAATCAGAATCAAGCCCTGAAGGCAAAGATTCAAGGAACATTGAGAGAGACCCTTTTCAATGTTCCTCTCGATGCAACAACCTCCTTTTGACTCTAGCAGGGACTCTTCCCTCTTCTGGGTCCAAACTAGTCATCAAATGCCAGCGGACCAAGCAGGAGCTTGTAAAAGGAAAACTAGAGTACACCGATGAGTAACTCTAAGTCAAGCTGTAAAGAGTTAAAACACGTCCAAGCTTTTCAGAGATGCAACTCTTTTGTTTAGTGTCATCAAAATGTTAGCATTTGTTTTTACAAGGGGCCTGGTATGTAGAGCAAAAGGATGACTGAGTCAGTAAAACTTGAAAATTATGCAACTGTAATTTGGTCGCAAAACATTCATACATCCCATTCAGATTCAGTATTTGGGCGGGACGTCCTAAACACGCCGCTTTCAAATACTGAATCGCAAAGACAAACTGAAATTCACAACTTGTGTTTTGTACATGTGTAAAAGTATATTTTGTACATGTGTAAAAGTATGTTTTGTACATGTGTAAAAGTATGTTTTGTACATGTGTAAAAGTATGTTTTGGGGCCAGAAACGGCCAGACCTCAAAAATGGTTTCTACATACGGCCCTTAGCTTCCAGTGAGTTAAGCTTCGATAACTGTCAGTCAGCCTGGCCTCAGTCTCACTCACGGATCAGTTGATGAATGCTGATAATTGATGTCAGTCCTGGATGTTGTTGACTGATGTCAGCTCTGGTTGTTGGAAGATGTTAACTTATTGTGAGTCCTGGATGTTGGGGTCTAATGTCAGGTCTGGGTTTTGGTAACAGATGTCAGTTCGGGTTGTTGGTGCTGGATGAACCCCCCACCCCCAGCACCACCCCCGAGGCAAAGTTGCATCTATCGTGAAAAATGACGGACCATTTGTATTCTGCACTATGAAACATTAGGATCAGTTTTGCAGTAGCTTTTTCAAACACCTGCACTTCTTAATTTGTGCACAGGGGCAATATTACCATATTTCAGATGTTTGCGAGATTTCATCTTTATAGATAGACTATTTATGTTTTCTTCTGATTCAGGTCTCTGAATAGGCTTTCATTTTACACACAGCAGGAGTCATAACAAAAGATTCCATGAGGAAGGATACGTTAGTGAAATGTTCTACATTACTAATCTTTACACTATTGACAAATACTATCAATATCATCTGTGCAAAAATAGATACTTTCGTAGAATTGATTGTGTTTTCACTTTCACAGGCAATATCTTGAAGTGGTTTTAATAGGCCATACTGGGCAACAATTGGTCGCAATCGATTACACTTGGTCACAATGGTTTGTGATTTTTCTTTTTTTGTCCCTAAAGGCATATTTCAACATTTGACACTCTTCAAAAAATCTCCATGCATTGTTCTCTGGTACATATTATACAATTCCCACACTAGAGTCCATACACAACTTGCCACATTAATATACTGTTCACCAGAGTCAGGACGTTTCAATAACTATCAGCTTAAATCATTTCACTGGTTTCAATTTGTTTTACTAGTATGACAACGTGCCAAGGCTAGATTCTCTTTGGCTTTTTGAGTAGCAGCACATTTAAATTACCCTGCTGGCTTTCATTCATTAGCTTGTTGTAGGAATTTAGAGAAGAGCATTTCAGTTAACTGCTTCCACTTTTTTGCTCCTCACAATTTTCTTTTTTATGTATGTAATCGCATTGATCTTTCCCATGAGCAAAGTCACAGGAGGGAGTAGCTCTCTTACTACTGCAACTTATTTTATGTCAATCTGCTGAACGTTTGGCATGGGAATGTTTATAAAACAGTGTGAGTGTGTTGGGGGTGGGATGTGTGTGGGCGGGGGGTGTGATTAGGGGTGAATGGGGTGTGTGGTGAGAGTGCACTGGGACTGGAGTGCGTTGGGGGAGGCTGGGGCAAATTGGGGGGAGGCAGGGGTGTTGGGGGGAATGCGGGGGCGTTGGGGGGGAATGCGGGGGTGTTGGGGGATTTTGTCATTTACAAAAAAGCCCTTACAAGTTCCACCTTAAACAGGTTTGCAACTAAGCTAGATTTGCGCTCACCCATTAAGTCAGATTACCATTCTAACTTTAGCTTTTCAAAGATATTATTTCTCATGCAAACCGGATATTTTCTCCCTCATACGCCTAGGCAGACTGAGTTATTCATACATTCAAACACTAGCCGCTTGGTTTTGCAGCGCACTGCTAACTTTTTTTTGGCAATTCCATGCTATCTCATCTGTAAGACGGATTTCAGAATTAGAGCTTGCGTAATATTCACTGCACTTGTAGGGGTTCAGTTCAGGTTAATGTCCATATGTTGTACTTTCTTTTAGTTTACATGGAACTATGTGAATGAACATCATTCCTGAGCGGAGGCGTGCCTAGCGTGCATACGCTCATGGTGAGTCAGGCTAATTTTGTGGTTGAATCCTTTCTGACATTCACTGCACCAGTAGGGTTTTTCCCCTGTGTGAGTTCTCTCATGCTGGGTCAGATGAATTTTCTGACTGAAGCTTTTTTGACATTCTTCACACTGATAGGGCTTTTCTCCTGTGTGGGTTCTCTCATGATGTACGAGATGGATTTTCTGACTGAAGCTTTTTTCACATTCTGTGCACTTATAGGGTTTTTCTCCGGTGTGTGTCTTTTCATGCTGAGTTAGACTACATCTCTTAGTAAAACATTTTTGACATTCATTGCACTGATATGGCTTTTCTCCGGTGTGAATTTTTTCATGCTTAGCAAGAGTACTTTTATCGTTGAAGCTTTTCTGGCATTCAGTGCACTGATAAGGTTTATGTCCCAAGTGTGATCTTTCATGTAACGTGAGGCTGATTTTATGACGGTAGGTTTTACCACATTCAGAACACAGATACCGTTTTTCTCCAGCATGTGCACCTTCATGCTGAATTAAACTTGCTTTTTTGCTGAAAATCTTTGGACATTCAGTGCACTGATATATTTTTTGTCCCAAATGTGTTCTTTCATGTCGTGTCAGATAGTGTTTTTGACTAAATCTTTTCTCACAATCAGAGCACTGATAAGGCTTTTGTTCAGAGTGCGATTTCATATGTCGTGTCAAGTAGGATTGTTGAGTAAAGGTTTTCTCACATTCGGAACATTGATAAGGTATCTCTCCTGTACACCTATTTTTCTGTACTGTCCTGTTCAAATTACAAGCTAGGTTTGTCCCTTGTGAAGTGCATGGGTACACTACTTCTGAAATCTGCACAGTCTTATAAATAATGTACACTGTTTTTTGATTCAAATTGTGCTGTTGTTCTGGCTCTTGCTCTACAGTCACAAAGCCCTCCATCTCCTCGATCATGTGTTTCCTTGCTGCCCCCAACTTAAGGGTTCATTGACGTATAAGAAATTAGAAAGACTCCAGAAACTGCTTTTACAATCAGTCAGCGACTCTGCTCTGTATTGTCGTTACTTCCTGGCCAAATCCAGGTTTTAGACATTGGTTTCTTCTAAAATTCCAGGAATAGCTCTCTCTTTGTAGTCTATTTGCTGCAAATTACAGAATCCTTAAGCTTTGTTCCTGTCCACACTTGAAGCCACCTGCAGTATAAAAAAAAAGAATTAAAATGAAATATCTTTCAAGGTGTAAAACTAATTTTAATGAAATTATTTAACAGAGAATGGCAGCATTCTGGAAGTAATGCATGTACTTTTCCGATAGGACAGAGTTTGTAGTAGTAGTAGTAGTATAAGGATTTATTTCGATAAAAAACCTATCTTAAAAGCATCGCATTAAAAAATACATTACATGCGTACCTTAGAAAAAAAAGAAAAAAGAATTTGATACACAAATAACATCAAAGCTAAAATCAGTGGTAAAAAGAAGAAAAAAAAAACAGGAATAAAGAGGTAAAATCACAATTTACAGATTAGAATCACAAATTATACATTTTCTTTAAATTCACAGATTATACATTTTCTTTTAGCCTTTTAGATCTAATGGCCCAAGCCCATGATAAAAATGTTGACAGACCACATACGTACAGCGACTGAGTGTCAGACATCAGGATACGCAACGCCTCATTGTGATGTCTAGTACCCAATAATCTACATAGTGGTTTAAGCCAGCACTTCCTCGGTGACGCATAAGCCGGACATGCGAACAGAATATGTGCAATAGATTCTGTTCTGGATTTACAGATAGGGCAAAAGGGTGTTGATTGGAATGGGGCATTCCAGCGGGCAGTTAATTCGTGCACTGGGAGGACTCCGACCCTAAATCTAAAATACAAAGCCCTATCAGCGGGTTTCTGAATAATATCAAGGTAGGGTTCTCGGAATGGCACATCCTTAAACCTTAAGAAGTCTACTGTTAATCTACCAAGCTTTGGATCAGTGCTAATTCTTGTTACGACCCATCTCCAATAAAGATTCTTTAATGTTGCCTCAGGGGTGGTAGACCTATTTACCCAGGCTTCATTGAGGCCCAATTCACCAAGTAGAAATTTTACATCTTTAAGCCATTTAATTATGTGACATCCCGTCATCGACATTACTTCTGCCAGCCCCTCTGCATATTTTGCTAGTTCTGGCACTCGCCACAGCCGGGCCCAAAACAGTAGGACTTTTGCCAGATCTTTAATCGAGTGGCATCCTAAATCAAGTAGCAAAGGTACCGATGGGGTGCTCTGCGGGAGTGCCAATAAATCCTTTAGGAATTTATTTTCTGATCTTAACAGCTGTTCCATATTGCAAGAACCCCACAGTTCCGCCCCATAGAGGGCCGAACTGACTCCCCTCGCCTTATAGATATCGATGACCGGGGCGATGGGTCTGGTTGAAGAGGAGCGCTGTTCCTTAAGGAGCACCCACACAACCCTTTTGTGGCTTAATAACATTTTGTATAGATGAGGGTTCCACTGCATGGTGTCAGAAATACGTATACCTAAGTAATTGAATACAGTGACCCTTTCCAAGGATACATCGTTTAGGACTGGGGGTCGCCCGAGTTTTTCCGGGGGGTTCAACACCAAATATTTTGTCTTGTCTGTATTTATTACAAGCCCTCTTTGAGTACAAAAGGACTGAAAATTATCTAAGAGACTCTGGAGGCCCATAGGGGACTTGGATATTAAAAGCGTATCGTCAGCGAGTAAGAGGGTTGGAATTCGCTCACCCGCCAGGGATGGTGCATCAGATGGATTTTCCAGCAAGTGCTCGACCACACCATTCATATATAGTGAAAAGAGAGTGGGAGCAAGAACGCATCCCTGGCGGATATCTCTCTCCACTGGGATTCTATTTGTCTTCTGCCCCTGAGTGCCCCACCTCACTTGGGCAAAATTGCCTTCATGGAGCCTCACTAGGATTGACAAAATATTGGAAGGAATCCCCATATCGGACAACACTCCCCATAAGCATTCCCGAGGCACCAGGTCAAAGGCAGTCTTTAGATCAATAAACGCAAGGTAAAGACTGCCTTTGCCTATAAAGATAGAGACTGTAGGGTTTTGAGGCACGGATAAATGAGACCAACATAAAATAAAGCAGATTGATATGTTAACAGTAAGTGTGCACTCACTCATATCAGTAACATATCAAATAATGATAAATCTATTTACATTTTGTATAGACCGTAAAAGAATTAAAAACAAATTGTTTTGCCATGTTAAATAATATCAAACTGAATAAACTAAACTTGCATAATCTTGTAAAAAGGCAGACACAGGAAAATGGCTGAATGGAAACCTTGAACGATTTCTCTGCCGGGCACCCTGCCTAATCCTACGGAATCCAGTACTCTCCCAAGGAGTTAGAGGTCAGACTGTGTGCCCCTTGAGGCGGTCCCATGCATAGAGCCCTCCAGTTGGTAGTGCTAAAGGTCAAGCTACCAACCAGAATAAAAAGGTCCTTAAGTATTGCCCGGCGGTGTCGCCTCTTAAACCCACAAGATAATAATACAATGAAGAGGCAGGCGCTGGAGACTGGAAGGCAGGAAAGAAGGGTTTTATTCAGCATCTCTCCGGAGGAGAACACATCGGTTCGGACAGCAAGTATCGTCACGAGGTGCTCTAACCGCATCTCTGAGGCCTGGTCTCTTATACATAAGTTTATTGCTTTATTACATACAACACATCCTTGGCAATGCTTTGATGTACGGAGGGATATCCTCCGAATCTCCCCTTCATACCCGTTCCCACACACATTTACAGTTGAAGTCCCCACCCCGGTCACAACAGGTGATGATTACCGCGCAGCTGGACATTCCGCCAATTCATGGAATGTGGGGGTTTGGTCGGATCTCATAGGGTGAGGGCTTTGATCAACCTGGGGGTCCTTTGATAAGGGAAGCTTTCTACTGTACGGGGAGGGGCAATAAACAGTATCGGCAGGGCTAGGTGTCGGCCTGGGAACGGGGAGGACAAAACGGGCACACAGGAAAAGGGGTTTGCATCAAAAGGGCCTGGAACCATGAAAGGAATGAAGGGAAGTGTCGCGCTGGGAGCAGGATGGGGTTCTGAGGCAGAGCCGCGCTGAAGAGGGGTTTATGACCCAAGACGTGTGAGAGTGGAAGTGGGGGGGGTTGTCAGCGCGCGAGGGGTCGCCTGCGAGGTCGAGAGTGAGAGAGACGCTGGCTATCGGCACAGGGCAGGGAGGCCATGGTGTACAAAATGGCTGCCGCTTATGCGCACGAATGGGCCCAGGGAGAGCAAGATGGTGCCGATAATGTTGACATTTTCGGTCTAACCTTTAACAGTCCTCCCTTTTCAACATATCTAGCCAACTTGCCTACTCAATGTCAATCTTCATCAAATTCCCAACCTCGGCATCATATAATGCCCCCATGCGTTCGTTTCCAAAGTCCACGACCTTAGGACAAATACAGTTTGCACATAATGAACACAGGGGTGGCAGACATTGAATCCCTAAACATAGGCCACATATTACTACCACAGGAATTAGGATAATGGTGAACAGTCTCCAGCCCCAGTTCTTAACGGTGTTCCAGAACCAACCACCAAGCGACCATTCTTCCTGTTCCTGGTGGACTTCCGAAGAGAGTCTGTGAAGATGTTCGATGGCTTTGTACACTGAGGGCGAGTTGTCCGGTATGTATGTACAGCAGCTGGACCCAATAATGCGGCATGCTCCACCACGGTCCGCAAGAACCACATCTAGGACAAGGCGGTTCTGTAGGGCCACCAAGCGGACCGCTTGGAGTTCGGCGGTGTTGTTGGCAAAGATACCAGCCGTGATATTCATTGTTGTCTCAACTGCCTGCGTCAAATGTCGGATGGCCCGGCTGTTTGCCATCGGGCCCCAAAGAGGAACAAGTCCCTTCATAGCATCGAGGAACTGTGCTCCTGTTGAGTCGGCTTGCTCGATGTCCTTGGCTCGTTTTTGTCTATGATGATTTGCTGGGGCCACATAAGTCGGAGGAAGGATGAAGGAGATGTAACAAGTGCCCCCCCAGCCTTTGGGGAGCCAAGTGTAGGCTTTGGTGCCGCAGACGAAATACATGTTTGGGGACGACACAAAGGAAGGTGGATCCGTGGAGTCCAAAGTTCTGGTGAAACGACAGGCACTGTGGCCCACCAGCTGTGTCCCATGTCCTTCTATGCACATGTGGCCTGTGACGTTGATGACTGACAGGGCCACAGTCAGGGTGGCAGCCGTTCGTTTCCGCAGGTAGCAGAAGGTGGGTCTGGTTGGATTGTTGAACACCTGCATTTCAATTCGTTCTTTAGCAGGGATATCCATGTGGATGGAGTCGTTGGAGGTCTGCGGGCAGAAGTGTGTCTTTGTTTTGTTTCGCCGGACCCCGTGGGAGAAATGCGTTGCGGTTTTGCTGGAGGTGGCATTGTCCTTGTAGCTTTCTTGCAGGAGGATCAGCCAAGCAAGGCAGGAGCCATGAACCGAGAAGGGTGAGGGGATGAATGGTATCGAGTGTCCAGTGGCGTGGGGTAGCAACCCACAGATCCAACAGTTGGTGGCATTGGAGGCGAGATTGTGCTGGTGAAGGAGCTGTACGAAAGAGTTATTCCAAAACTCCTTTCGCCTCTCTCTGAGTTGGGGAGAGAGCGAAATCAGATAATGTTCCTTCGCGGTGATAGGCCGAGCAGTGGTCAGGAGTGTCTCATGAGCAGGTGAATTTTCTTCCACAATCCAGAGTGTGGTCATGAGGAGAAAGCAAAAAAGGATTGCGATGAAGAGTGCAATTGTCTTTGAGCTGTGGAGTCTGTCTGTTCTTGGGTTTCTGTAGTGGGTATTTCCTGTTGTCCCCATCATCTTCTTATTTGGCGCTTCCATCATCTTCTTATCTGGCGCTTCCATCATCTTCATTTTCAAGGTGCTCGGTAGTGGGCAGAACCACAGACTTAGTTTAGCCTCTCTCCAGGCAACCCTTGATTGCTTTGGGTCACCGTTTTGAGATTCAACTTAGTTCGTGGTCTACTTAGCCGAAGCTCCCTCCTTTCGACGCAGGAAATACCCTTCTCTGGATGGCACAGTGGGATTGGAGAATTTGGAAAGTTCAAGTGTTTCGGTATCAGGATAGCAGGTTAGTGACGGTCGGTCCTTGTTCAGGAGCTCTTCTTGGTCGCCGATGTTTTCCGCCGTGGCCAGGGTCGGGGAGACCATCTTACAGTGGTGCGCGTGCAGCCAATGCCTTTTCCCCTCCACGCGAAGAGCCGTCCGGGTGGTGATTAACACTTGCCAGGGGCCCGTCCACCGGGGTTCCAAACTTTTCGTCCGCTGAAAATTTCGGATCAGCACGAAATCCCCGGGTTGGATGGCGTGACCCGGACCCCTGGAAGCATCGGGGATGGCCTGCTGCACCTGCTGATGAATGACAGACAGAGTTTCAGTCAATTTATACAGATAATCAGACATTAGGACGTCCGGGACGTCATGAATGGAAGTTGGCTTTGGTGCAGACCAGATACTCATGGGTCGGCCGAAAACAACTTCATAAGGGGTTAAGTGATGTCTGGTGGGGGTGGAACGCATCGATAGCAATGCTAGGGGGAGGGCATCTGGCCATTTCAGACCTGTCGTAGCTACTATTTTGGCCAGTTTAAGCTTTAGTTTGGCATTGTGTCGCTCAACGAGTCCAGCGGACTGGGGGTGAAAGACTGCATGAAATTTCTGCCTGATGCCCAACCCCTTTAAGATGAACTGGATGACTTCGGCTATGAAGTGGGGGGCCATTATCGCTCCATAAAATACGACAAAGGCCGTAACGGGGGAAAAACTCCTTTAATAGTACCTTTGCAGTGGCCATAGCAGTGTTGTCACGGGTTGGGTATGCTTCCACCCATTTGCTAAAGGCGCACACCACGACAAGCACGTATTTCAGGCCTTGGCACCTATCTAGCTGGATGTAGTCCATTTGTAGGACCTCAAATGGGTGGTTTGGGACCCCAAATCCTCCCCGGGGCACTACAGTTCCTTTCCCGGGGTTGTGTTGCAGGCATATCAAGCATTGTTGGACCAGACGTTTGGCGGAATCTGTGATTTTATCATTGTGCCAAACTCTGGAGACAAGTTCAATCATGGGGGCGGATCCTATGTGGGCAGGGGAGTGTGCCATAGCCAGTATGGGAATCAGGTATGAATCAGGTAGCAACCATTTGTTTGTGTCCCTTGTCCGCCAGCAGCCTTCATCGTCTTTTAATCCCACCCGTGCCCATTCAGTCAACTCGTGTTGTGAGCTAGCCGTTTGAATGTCTCTAATAGTGTCTCTAGCGTCAGTCCATTTTTCTGCTTGTGACCTGGTCACGTACATATGTGTTGTCGTCCTATTTTCAGCTGTCGTTCGGGCAGTGACGTCGGCTAGCGCATTTCCCTGTCCAATGATGTCTGTCACCTTTTTGTGTGCCTGGCATTTGATGACTGCAAGCTTGTTGGGGAGAAGGACGGCCTCGATCAAGGCGGAGACTAGATCCCCGTGCAAAATGGGGGTGCCATGTGAGGTCAAGAATCCCCTTTCCCTCCAAAGGAGCCCAAAATGGTGAACCACCCCAAAGGCATACTGGCTGTCGGTGTAAATGTTTGCTGTAGTTCCTGTTGCCAGGATGCAGGCTCGGGTCAGGGCAATCAGTTCCGCTGCCTGGGCAGATCGTTGCGTGATACGGGCTGTCTCAACTACAGTTCGGGCCGTGGTGACTGCATAGGCAGCGGAAGTGGTGCCCCAAGCCCATGATAAAAATGTTGACAGACCACATACGTACAGCGACTGAGTGTCAGACATCAGGATACGCAACGCCTCATTGTGATGTCTAGTACCCAATAATCTACATAGTGGTTTAAGCCAGCACTTCCTCGGTGACGCATAAGCCGGACATGCGAACAGAATATGTGCAATAGATTCTGTTCTGGATTTACAGATAGGGCAAAAGGGTGTTGATTGGAATGGGGCATTCCAGCGGGCAGTTAATTCGTGCACTGGGAGGACTCCGACCCTAAATCTAAAATACAAAGCCCTATCAGCGGGTTTCTGAATAATATCAAGGTAGGGTTCTCGGAATGGCACATCCTTAAACCTTAAGAAGTCTACTGTTAATCTACCAAGCTTTGGATCAGTGCTAATTCTTGTTACGACCCATCTCCAATAAAGATTCTTTAATGTTGCCTCAGGGGTGGTAGACCTATTTACCCAGGCTTCATTGAGGCCCAATTCACCAAGTAGAAATTTTACATCTTTAAGCCATTTAATTATGTGACATCCCGTCATCGACATTACTTCTGCCAGCCCCTCTGCATATTTTGCTAGTTCTGGCACTCGCCACAGCCGGGCCCAAAACAGTAGGACTTTTGCCAGATCTTTAATCGAGTGGCATCCTAAATCAAGTAGCAAAGGTACCGATGGGGTGCTCTGCGGGAGTGCCAATAAATCCTTTAGGAATTTATTTTCTGATCTTAACAGCTGTTCCATATTGCAAGAACCCCACAGTTCCGCCCCATAGAGGGCCGAACTGACTCCCCTCGCCTTATAGATATCGATGACCGGGGCGATGGGTCTGGTTGAAGAGGAGCGCTGTTCCTTAAGGAGCACCCACACAACCCTTTTGTGGCTTAATAACATTTTGTATAGATGAGGGTTCCACTGCATGGTGTCAGAAATACGTATACCTAAGTAATTGAATACAGTGACCCTTTCCAAGGATACATCGTTTAGGACTGGGGGTCGCCCGAGTTTTTCCGGGGGGTTCAACACCAAATATTTTGTCTTGTCTGTATTTATTACAAGCCCTCTTTGAGTACAAAAGGACTGAAAATTATCTAAGAGACTCTGGAGGCCCATAGGGGACTTGGATATTAAAAGCGTATCGTCAGCGAGTAAGAGGGTTGGAATTCGCTCACCCGCCAGGGATGGTGCATCAGATGGATTTTCCAGCAAGTGCTCGACCACACCATTCATATATAGTGAAAAGAGAGTGGGAGCAAGAACGCATCCCTGGCGGATATCTCTCTCCACTGGGATTCTATTTGTCTTCTGCCCCTGAGTGCCCCACCTCACTTGGGCAAAATTGCCTTCATGGAGCCTCACTAGGATTGACAAAATATTGGAAGGAATCCCCATATCGGACAACACTCCCCATAAGCATTCCCGAGGCACCAGGTCAAAGGCAGTCTTTAGATCAATAAACGCAAGGTAAAGACTGCCTTTGCCTATAAAGATAGAGACTGTAGGGTTTTGAGGCACGGATAAATGAGACCAACATAAAATAAAGCAGATTGATATGTTAACAGTAAGTGTGCACTCACTCATATCAGTAACATATCAAATAATGATAAATCTATTTACATTTTGTATAGACCGTAAAAGAATTAAAAACAAATTGTTTTGCCATGTTAAATAATATCAAACTGAATAAACTAAACTTGCATAATCTTGTAAAAAGGCAGACACAGGAAAATGGCTGAATGGAAACCTTGAACGATTTCTCTGCCGGGCACCCTGCCTAATCCTACGGAATCCAGTACTCTCCCAAGGAGTTAGAGGTCAGACTGTGTGCCCCTTGAGGCGGTCCCATGCATAGAGCCCTCCAGTTGGTAGTGCTAAAGGTCAAGCTACCAACCAGAATAAAAAGGTCCTTAAGTATTGCCCGGCGGTGTCGCCTCTTAAACCCACAAGATAATAATACAATGAAGAGGCAGGCGCTGGAGACTGGAAGGCAGGAAAGAAGGGTTTTATTCAGCATCTCTCCGGAGGAGAACACATCGGTTCGGACAGCAAGTATCGTCACGAGGTGCTCTAACCGCATCTCTGAGGCCTGGTCTCTTATACATAAGTTTATTGCTTTATTACATACAACACATCCTTGGCAATGCTTTGATGTACGGAGGGATATCCTCCGAATCTCCCCTTCATACCCGTTCCCACACACATTTACAGTTGAAGTCCCCACCCCGGTCACAACAGGTGATGATTACCGCGCAGCTGGACATTCCGCCAATTCATGGAATGTGGGGGTTTGGTCGGATCTCATAGGGTGAGGGCTTTGATCAACCTGGGGGTCCTTTGATAAGGGAAGCTTTCTACTGTACGGGGAGGGGCAATAAACAGTATCGGCAGGGCTAGGTGTCGGCCTGGGAACGGGGAGGACAAAACGGGCACACAGGAAAAGGGGTTTGCATCAAAAGGGCCTGGAACCATGAAAGGAATGAAGGGAAGTGTCGCGCTGGGAGCAGGATGGGGTTCTGAGGCAGAGCCGCGCTGAAGAGGGGTTTATGACCCAAGACGTGTGAGAGTGGAAGTGGGGGGGGTTGTCAGCGCGCGAGGGGTCGCCTGCGAGGTCGAGAGTGAGAGAGACGCTGGCTATCGGCACAGGGCAGGGAGGCCATGGTGTACAAAATGGCTGCCGCTTATGCGCACGAATGGGCCCAGGGAGAGCAAGATGGTGCCGATAATGTTGACATTTTCGGTCTAACCTTTAACAGTCCTCCCTTTTCAACATATCTAGCCAACTTGCCTACTCAATGTCAATCTTCATCAAATTCCCAACCTCGGCATCATATAATGCCCCCATGCGTTCGTTTCCAAAGTCCACGACCTTAGGACAAATACAGTTTGCACATAATGAACACAGGGGTGGCAGACATTGAATCCCTAAACATAGGCCACATATTACTACCACAGGAATTAGGATAATGGTGAACAGTCTCCAGCCCCAGTTCTTAACGGTGTTCCAGAACCAACCACCAAGCGACCATTCTTCCTGTTCCTGGTGGACTTCCGAAGAGAGTCTGTGAAGATGTTCGATGGCTTTGTACACTGAGGGCGAGTTGTCCGGTATGTATGTACAGCAGCTGGACCCAATAATGCGGCATGCTCCACCACGGTCCGCAAGAACCACATCTAGGACAAGGCGGTTCTGTAGGGCCACCAAGCGGACCGCTTGGAGTTCGGCGGTGTTGTTGGCAAAGATACCAGCCGTGATATTCATTGTTGTCTCAACTGCCTGCGTCAAATGTCGGATGGCCCGGCTGTTTGCCATCGGGCCCCAAAGAGGAACAAGTCCCTTCATAGCATCGAGGAACTGTGCTCCTGTTGAGTCGGCTTGCTCGATGTCCTTGGCTCGTTTTTGTCTATGATGATTCGCTGGGGCCACATAAGTCGGAGGAAGGATGAAGGAGATGTAACAAGTGCCCCCCCAGCCTTTGGGGAGCCAAGTGTAGGCTTTGGTGCCGCAGACGAAATACATGTTTGGGGACGACACAAAGGAAGGTGGATCCGTGGAGTCCAAAGTTCTGGTGAAACGACAGGCACTGTGGCCCACCAGCTGTGTCCCATGTCCTTCTATGCACATGTGGCCTGTGACGTTGATGACTGACAGGGCCACAGTCAGGGTGGCAGCCGTTCGTTTCCGCAGGTAGCAGAAGGTGGGTCTGGTTGGATTGTTGAACACCTGCATTTCAATTCGTTCTTTAGCAGGGATATCCATGTGGATGGAGTCGTTGGAGGTCTGCGGGCAGAAGTGTGTCTTTGTTTTGTTTCGCCGGACCCCGTGGGAGAAATGCGTTGCGGTTTTGCTGGAGGTGGCATTGTCCTTGTAGCTTTCTTGCAGGAGGATCAGCCAAGCAAGGCAGGAGCCATGAACCGAGAAGGGTGAGGGGATGAATGGTATCGAGTGTCCAGTGGCGTGGGGTAGCAACCCACAGATCCAACAGTTGGTGGCATTGGAGGCGAGATTGTGCTGGTGAAGGAGCTGTACGAAAGAGTTATTCCAAAACTCCTTTCGCCTCTCTCTGAGTTGGGGAGAGAGCGAAATCAGATAATGTTCCTTCGCGGTGATAGGCCGAGCAGTGGTCAGGAGTGTCTCATGAGCAGGTGAATTTTCTTCCACAATCCAGAGTGTGGTCATGAGGAGAAAGCAAAAAAGGATTGCGATGAAGAGTGCAATTGTCTTTGAGCTGTGGAGTCTGTCTGTTCTTGGGTTTCTGTAGTGGGTATTTCCTGTTGTCCCCATCATCTTCTTATTTGGCGCTTCCATCATCTTCTTATCTGGCGCTTCCATCATCTTCATTTTCAAGGTGCTCGGTAGTGGGCAGAACCACAGACTTAGTTTAGCCTCTCTCCAGGCAACCCTTGATTGCTTTGGGTCACCGTTTTGAGATTCAACTTAGTTCGTGGTCTACTTAGCCGAAGCTCCCTCCTTTCGACGCAGGAAATACCCTTCTCTGGATGGCACAGTGGGATTGGAGAATTTGGAAAGTTCAAGTGTTTCGGTATCAGGATAGCAGGTTAGTGACGGTCGGTCCTTGTTCAGGAGCTCTTCTTGGTCGCCGATGTTTTCCGCCGTGGCCAGGGTCGGGGAGACCATCTTACAGTGGTGCGCGTGCAGCCAATGCCTTTTCCCCTCCACGCGAAGAGCCGTCCGGGTGGTGATTAACACTTGCCAGGGGCCCGTCCACCGGGGTTCCAAACTTTTCGTCCGCTGAAAATTTCGGATCAGCACGAAATCCCCGGGTTGGATGGCGTGACCCGGACCCCTGGAAGCATCGGGGATGGCCTGCTGCACCTGCTGATGAATGACAGACAGAGTTTCAGTCAATTTATACAGATAATCAGACATTAGGACGTCCGGGACGTCATGAATGGAAGTTGGCTTTGGTGCAGACCAGATACTCATGGGTCGGCCGAAAACAACTTCATAAGGGGTTAAGTGATGTCTGGTGGGGGTGGAACGCATCGATAGCAATGCTAGGGGGAGGGCATCTGGCCATTTCAGACCTGTCGTAGCTACTATTTTGGCCAGTTTAAGCTTTAGTTTGGCATTGTGTCGCTCAACGAGTCCAGCGGACTGGGGGTGAAAGACTGCATGAAATTTCTGCCTGATGCCCAACCCCTTTAAGATGAACTGGATGACTTCGGCTATGAAGTGGGGGGCCATTATCGCTCCATAAAATACGACAAAGGCCGTAACGGGGGAAAAACTCCTTTAATAGTACCTTTGCAGTGGCCATAGCAGTGTTGTCACGGGTTGGGTATGCTTCCACCCATTTGCTAAAGGCGCACACCACGACAAGCACGTATTTCAGGCCTTGGCACCTATCTAGCTGGATGTAGTCCATTTGTAGGACCTCAAATGGGTGGTTTGGGACCCCAAATCCTCCCCGGGGCACTACAGTTCCTTTCCCGGGGTTGTGTTGCAGGCATATCAAGCATTGTTGGACCAGACGTTTGGCGGAATCTGTGATTTTATCATTGTGCCAAACTCTGGAGACAAGTTCAATCATGGGGGCGGATCCTATGTGGGCAGGGGAGTGTGCCATAGCCAGTATGGGAATCAGGTATGAATCAGGTAGCAACCATTTGTTTGTGTCCCTTGTCCGCCAGCAGCCTTCATCGTCTTTTAATCCCACCCGTGCCCATTCAGTCAACTCGTGTTGTGAGCTAGCCGTTTGAATGTCTCTAATAGTGTCTCTAGCGTCAGTCCATTTTTCTGCTTGTGACCTGGTCACGTACATATGTGTTGTCGTCCTATTTTCAGCTGTCGTTCGGGCAGTGACGTCGGCTAGCGCATTTCCCTGTCCAATGATGTCTGTCACCTTTTTGTGTGCCTGGCATTTGATGACTGCAAGCTTGTTGGGGAGAAGGACGGCCTCGATCAAGGCGGAGACTAGATCCCCGTGCAAAATGGGGGTGCCATGTGAGGTCAAGAATCCCCTTTCCCTCCAAAGGAGCCCAAAATGGTGAACCACCCCAAAGGCATACTGGCTGTCGGTGTAAATGTTTGCTGTAGTTCCTGTTGCCAGGATGCAGGCTCGGGTCAGGGCAATCAGTTCCGCTGCCTGGGCAGATCGTTGCGTGATACGGGCTGTCTCAACTACAGTTCGGGCCGTGGTGACTGCATAGGCAGCGGAAGTGGTGCCATCGGGGAGTTTGATGCAAGAACCGTCCACCCACAGCTCTCCGTCAGGGTCAGGGAAAGCCGTGTCTCTGAGGTCAACCCTACTTCTAGTCTGTTCGTCTGTAAGAGTCACGCAGTTATGTGCAGGGTGCACGTTGGGATCGTTCTCTGGCAAGGGTAACAGAGTTGCCGGGTTCAGTGTGGTGCATCTTTTCAGGGTGATATGGGGTGCAAGCAAGGTCAGTTCGTATCCAGTCAGTCGTGCACTCGTCAGATGTTGCGTCTTGGTTTGGTTCAGGAGGGTGTCGACTGCATGGGGTACCAGTACCGTGAGGGAACTCGAGAGTACGATCCCCTCACTCTGTCGGATAGAGATCGCAGCAGCAGCTACGGCTCGAAGGCAGGCAGGCAAGGCTCTGGCTACAGGGTCAAGAGTGGCGGAGAAGTAAGCGCACGGTCGTCGCTTAGGGCCGATGGCCTGGGTCAGGACAGATAAAGCGCACCCCTCCCTTTCGTGTGTGTAAAGGGAGAAGGGCTTTTTGTAATCAGGGGTACCTAGGACGGGGGCTGAACAGAGGGCATCTCGTAGTTCCGTGAAGGAGGTTTGACACTCAGGGGTCCAAGGGAGTGGGAAAGGAACGTCTTTACCTAGCAGAGAAAGCAGTGGTTTCACAACGAGGCTAAAGTTTGGTAACCACTGTCGGCAGAAGGAGGTGAGGCCTAATAGGGAGCGGACCTGCTTCTGGGTCTTAGGGACAGGGGTATCTAGAATGGTTTGGATTCGATCAGGGGTGAGTTCTCTTCCTTCTTTGGACAAAAGGTGGCCTAGGTAAGTGACCTGGGGTTGGCAGAATTGTAGCTTCTTCTTGGAGACCTTGTGGCCATTTTCCGCAAGGAAGTGCAGGAGTTGAATGGAGGCTGTGACTGCTAATGGAGTGGTGTCGGCTGCTAAGAGGATGTCGTCGACATATTGCACTAACACCACTCCGTCGGGTAACTGGACTTGATCTAGTTGTCTCTTGAGGGCCTGGCTGTAGATGCTAGGGCTTTCTGTGTAGCCCTGGGATGCTCGGCAGAACCTATATGAGCGTTTTTTTAGGGTGAAGCCGAAGAGGTATCGGCTGTCTGGATGGATGGGGATGGAAAAGAATGCATTTTTGAGGTCAATGACAGTGAAGGTGGTGGCAGTAGAAGGAATCAAAGTCAGGATGGTGGTGATGTCCGAGACCACAGGGTACTGGGGTACCACCACTTTGTTGATCTCTCGAAGGTCGATGATAAAACGGTATGCTTTCTCATCTCCCTCTCCCTGTTTCTTGATAATGGGCAGGATAGGGCTGTTGCAAACGTTGCTAACTACTTCCTCCACTACTGCAGCGTCGACTAGCGACTGAATAATTTTTACCAATGCCTTCTCGCCCTCGGGCGATATCCGATATTGTGGAAGTTTTGGGAGAGTTGCGTCTGGTCGGACAGTAATGTGCACTGGGTCGATTAACATGCGCCCTACGTCCGAATCCGTCTTGGCCCATAGATATGGAGGCAGAGTGTCAAGCAGGGATGTGCCAGTGTCGGTGATGGAGAACATGCGTCGGGGAGGGCAATGTCTAAGCAGGACAGGGTTGTCGTAAAGAAAAACTCGAACTCCGTCTTGAGAACATCTAATCGTCGCTCGGAAGTGTTTCAATAGGTCAAGTCCCATAATGGCGTCAGGGCTATTGGAGGAAAGCAAAAACGTGGTGTCAGTGGTGTTGTTTTCTACGTCAAAGAGGATCGGGGTGGACAAAAGGTTAGTGGAGGGCGTTCCATCGAAACCTGTCGATGTTATAAGTGAGCCAGACAAGGGTGCCCCCGGAATCAGTCGTTTAGATAACGCACTACGTGTTGCGCCAGTGTCTACCAGAAATGGTGACGTGGTACCCAGGACCTTAGCAGTGACGTAAGGGCCTTGCTGGTCAACATAGAGCTCGACTGGATCCCTCCCTTGCCCTTGGCAGTCCTATGCAAAGTTGTGGGTGTCATCATAGTCAGATTGCTGGTATTGGTTCTGTCTGGGTCGATCAAATGCATTTGATCTACCTGATCTGTCGTTAGTCGTGTCATTTGAGGGCCCTCGCTGTTGTCCCTTATTTCTCGGCCCATTTGCTATGTCCTTGGGGTCTTTGTTTCTGATCATGTCCAGAAGAACCGGGCACTGGGATTTCCAATGGCCAGTCCCTTTACAGAAAGCACACTGGTCCTCTCTAATGTCTGTACGTCCACTGTGGGGAGTCGAAGTACGGTCTTGGGACTTAGGGGCATTCGTCTGATAGTTTCCCCGGTATTGGTCTCGTCCTATAGTCACCCCTTGCAGCTGGGCTATCATCACCCTCTCCTTCAAATCCTTCTTCTTTCTCTCGGTTGCCCTATCGTTTTCATTTTTCTGATGTTCATAATATTGGGCCATCTGGAGGATAGCCGTAGGTTTGGAGGCTGCCCAACTACTCTCGCTAGCCTGCAGTTTCTGGGAGACCTCGGACGACAGACCCTTAACATAATTTTGGACGAACAGATGGTGTCCGGTTGCAGTAGTCATGTCCTGGCCGCTGTAATCGGAGAACACTGTTTCGAACCGAGAGAAGTATTCCGATACATCCTCCTGGGGTTTCTGGCGACAGGCCGTTACTATCGACCAGTCCACTTTCTTTTCTGGAATCAGGGTTTTCAATTTCTGTACGATTTTATCTGGGAGGTCTAAAATGGATTTCAAAGGCTTCTGTCCCGGTCCTCGTTGTTTGTCAATTTCCTCGAATTGTGTCCAGGTATGTCCGAGCAGCTCATGGTGGTCGACTTTCCGGATTTGCTTCCACACATCAGCTGGTAGACATAACCCGAAAAACAAGTCGATGTCAGCCAGGGTCATAATCGTTGAACCTAGGGCTGTACCTAATTCAGTATAGAAGGCAGTGGGGTTTTTACGCAGGTCGGGTAGAGATTTCCGGAATGTCAGAATCTCTTGTCGGTCCCATGGCTGGTAGACCCAGTTGTACACTACCCTTCCTTTTGCATCTTGGTGGTTTGCATCATCGTGAGTCCCTGCACCTCGTGGAGGCACCCAGTAAGGGGCAGCCTCTCATATTGGCATCATGGCGCTAGGTGGCTCAGTTTGTGGTTCGGTCGCCACGGATGTCGTGGGTTTAGCTCCCGATTCTCGTTCCGTGAGGTGGTGGAAAACCTCAAGCGTACGCGTAAGGAGATCCGTCACATCACACTCGCCCTCATCCCCGATATCGACCTTCCGGTACAGAGTCGTTAGGCTCTCGGGACCTTGGTCTCGATATCGGTCCTCGTATGCATTCAAGACATGGTAACACAGTCGTACAGTAAAGTGTCGTCTGTGACTCCCTGTATATGATTTAAACATATCCGTGATGTACTCTTCACCTTCCTTCCTTTCTACCAGTGTCCTTACTATCTTGTCGATCCCTGTTCGCTCATCTTTGCTTAGTCTGCTTATTCTGGCGGAACCGGTCCCTCGGGTCTCAGGGTCGCCCAACGTTGCCGTTTGCAGAGTATTTGGTACAAGAGGTTCGGCCGACATAGAGACCATGGGGGCCGATGCTGTGGCACTACCCTCATTTGCACCCGGGGGTGGTGGGTGTTGTGCTAAGGGTTGGGAAGGGGCATATGGAGGAGGCATGTAGATGGTCGGAGGGCCTAACAGCAAATCATCGCTCGCTCGCTTTTGTCTCGAGGATAAATCAGGGTAGAGCATGGAGGGTGTTCTAACCGGGCACTGGCTTGATGTTTCCATTTCTAGTTTCTGTTTGGCTTTCTCCCTTTCCTTTATCTCTCCTTCTAGCTTCTGAGCAGCTAGGTGGGCTGCTTTTCGCAGCTCTTTTTCCAACCTACTCTCAATTTTCCTTTTATGTTGTTCAGTTTCTTTGCGCCACATGCCGAAACTATCAAGCATAGCGGGCGTTGTCTTATTTTTACCTAGGGCTGTTTCTAGCGCGTTTATTTTGTCATCATCGAAGGATCCTATCAGTGGCCACTGACTTCCTTCATTCTTTTTCGTATATTTATGCCACAGTTTGTTATAGGCTATAGCGATCAATCCATGCTTCATGAACATGTCCTTATTAGGGGTGCCTTCCGGTGGAGCCGGATGGTTCATCTCTAATAAGCGGTCCGGGCTAAACAGGCTACCGATCAGTGGGGAGAAGACAGACATGACGGCTCGCAATGAGGGACAAAAAGTCAGCACTGCCTATCTTATCACTGTGCGCAAAGACTAGACAGAATATTTCTATTCTACGTTGTTTGCAAGCAGTGAATACCTCATGGACCAATAAAAATAAAAAAACAATTCAGTGGGAAGAATAAGTAGGCTCGCAAAGGTCTGCGTTACCTACCCTTTCACTATCTGTAAAAAGGGGGAGAGGGGCTCTTCCCTGTTTGCAGACAGAGAATCTCCAGAAAACAGTTTGTGAACAATAGTTCAGTTTCAAGTAATTGATCAGTGGGGGAGAAGGATAGACACGACAGTTGTATTACCTATCCTCCACTGTTTGAAAAGGGAGAGCCTGTTGTTTCCCCGTTTGCAGACAGAGGATCTCCAAATAAATTAACAAGGAGTAATACTAGTATTTTCTGGACAATTCAAATAATCATTTCGCAATTCGTCGTGTTTACACGACCTTACCCGGACCGCATGGACAGTTTCTTGTCTTCCGAATCCAGCGCCCGATCGTCCTCTTTTCCTCGTATTCCTCACGGCACTCCTGATGGTTCCCAGTCAGGACCGTAGATCACTCGAGAGAGGTCTGTTCGGAACCAGTGAAGTTCGGATGATCGGCTGTCAGACGAGGGTCTATCGGACAGGCGCGCTCCCGATCGTTGCAGTCGTTCACTCTGTCGTCAGGACCTCTCCCACTGGATCCACGAGTCGCTGATGGGCCCCACGTTTGGGACGCCAATTGCTAAAGGTCAAGCTACCAACCAGAATAAAAAGGTCCTTAAGTATTGCCCGGCGGTGTCGCCTCTTAAACCCACAAGATAATAATCAAATGAAGAGGCAGGCGCTGGAGACTGGAAGGCAGGAAACAAGGGTTTTATTCAGCATCTCTCCGGAGGAGAACACATCGGTTCGGACAGCAAGTATCGTCACGAGGTGCTCTAACCGCATCTCTGAGGCCTGGTCTCTTATACATAAGTTTATTGCTTTATTACATACAACACATCCTTGGCAATGCTTTGATGTACGGAGGGATATCCTCCGAATCTCCCCTTCATACCCGTTCCCACACACATTTACAGTTGAAGTCCCCACCCCGGTCACAACAGGTGATGATTACCGCGCAGCTGGACATTCCGCCGATTCATGGAATGTGGGGGTTTGGTCGGATCTCATAGGGTGAGGGCTTTGATCAACCTGGGGGTCCTTTGATAAGGGAAGCTTTCTACTGTACGGGGAGGGGCAATAAACAGTATCGGCAGGGCTAGGTGTCGGCCTGGGAACGGGGAGGACAAAACGGGCACACAGGAAAAGGGGTTTGCATCAAAAGGGCCTGGGACCATGAAAGGAATGAAGGGAAGTGTCGCGCTGGGAGCAGGATGGGGTTCTGAGGCAGAGCCGCGCTGAAGAGGGGTTTATGACCCAAGACGTGTGAGAGTGGAAGGGGGGGGTTGTCAGCGCGCGAGGGGTCGCCTGCGAGGTCGAGAGTGAGAGAGACGCTGGCTATCGGCACGGGGCAGGGAGGCCATGGTGTACAAAATGGCTGCCGCTTATGCACACGAATGGGCCCAGGGAGAGCAAGATGGTGCCGATAATGTTGACATTTTCGGTCTAACCTTTAACAGTAGAGGAGGCTGCGACTGACTTTCTACCATGATCGATCGCACGGATGCCACGCTGAGAGCCATACAGTGGCAGCCCGTCAATTGTAAATTGAGCTCGGCTGACCAAGGGGGCCGCAGACTCCACTTCCCCAGCCCCACGAAACCATGATGAGAAGGGCATAGACGCTTGCAGAGGCATAGCTGAGATGTACTGGCAGAGCCAGGCACAGTGGGGCTGAATGGCTGTCTAGAAATAAACTGACCGCTGGGGCACGCACCGCTGGTTGGAGCCTAGAAGCCTGGAGGATGGTTGCCACAATGACAGCGGCTAGATAATGGAGATGAGGTAAGAGCATTCCTTAGGCGGTAACTGCCCCTGCCCTTCCTGCGTTGCGGACTGCTGATGCAGAGAGCGTACACAGTTGCAGAAGGCCTGCCTGAGAAGGCACAGAGGGCCGGGCCTGTGAGGTGCATACAAGTTGACATAGAGGTGCCTCCTGTGCAACCCCTCCTCCCTCCCCATTGATGTGATCATATAGTGGGGACTGTGTCCCGGTAACCTTGACCTTCCAACTGATAAGAGGTTGCTGAGAAGGGATCTTCCAGCTACTAACCTTTGAGACGTGAGAGGTAGTGGATGAGAGGGAGGCTTCTAATCACATATCATCACCCTATGCTCACCCCCATAATAATAAATACAGCACTCTAGATAACTGTAAGCCTACTAAACTCCCCTCCTCTCATCACTTCTACCTCAAGGAGCACCCCACTCACCCACTGTGCTGCCCAACACCTGGCACTCAAATGCCCTATAGCACAAAAGACAGATGGAGAAAAACTGTAGAACACCACTTCCCTCTACTCTTCATACCCCCTCCATGTCACCAACCACAAGACCCCAACCTCCACTTATACTTTCATCCAGGACTATGTGGAACCTACATTACCTACCACTCTTCCTTTTGCAAGGCGACATCACTCCCTTCCTATCCCCAGACCAACTAACCACTCCTTATACCCCTGCACCCCCCTTTGAGGCAGGACCTCCAACTAGTTAAAGAGGGTCTTCTGAACCTACTACACTTCTCTTCAATGATGGAGGTGCGCTGGAACCTCTACATGTCCTTCAAGAATGATCAATCATGCCTCCACACTACGGCTAAACTCTGCCAAAGTCAAGACTCATCCTTGGAAAACAAGACAAATTTTACCTGGAAATCTAGGCCTCATTAACCATCACGCCAGGCCACATGGGATCACTGACCCTATGCCTGATGCAGACATTCACTCCTTTCTACTTCATTTTCAGTAAATCAGAACATTGTTGTTGGAGTCTCCAAAATATCCGATAGGGAGACTGAAGAGAATACAGTCGATGGCCGCCAAGTTCGCACTAATGAGACCACGCCAGTCTTCAGCGTCTCAGGCCTTGGCCGAGCTCCACTGGCTCTCAGTTACACAGAGGGTACAGTTCAAGTCAATGTACATAGTCTTTAAGGCTCTGTATGGCATTGGGCCCAAGCCATTACAGAGCAGATTGGAATGGTATGTCCCCCACGTAACCTTTGCTCCTCCTCAGCTAAACTAGTGAGAGTATCCAGGTTTAGAAGAGTTCGATCAGGAGGAAGAGAATTTAGTATTGCAGCAGCTTCGGCCTGGAACAAACTCCCAGCCGAACTTAGACAGATAGGTAATCTACTGCAGTTCAGAAAGAAGTTAAAGACCTGACTCTTTCCTAGGGCGTAAGTATGTGGACGTGACTTTCTTATCCTTTTTAACCCTGTACTCGCTATTACACTCAAGGTTAATTGATCTCGTGTGTTCAAGCGCCAGGATACCCGTAGGGTCACAGTGCGCTCTATAAATGCGGAATACAATACTTTAAACCTTGATAATTTACTATCAGTCTCCACATCTCCTCAAGAAGCTGTGGTTATCAAATCCCACCTCAAGTCAATGCTTTTGAATTGCAGGTCAGCGGTTAGGAATGCTGCGAATAAAGCCGACCTCATACTCTCGCAAGATCTGGACCTCCTGATCAGACCACAAACTTGGCTTAATGATTCCTCCTCACCAGTTTTGGACGTTCTAGTTCCCCCTGAATATAACCTAATCAGATTGGACAGACATCACAAAGTTGGGGGTGGCATAGCTTGCATCTCTCGCTCAACTTTCACTGTTTGCTTGTCTCTATTTGCGTTTTCTCTCCCTTCTTCTTTTGCCTTCCTCTCTCAGGTCCCGAGTCCGCAGCTGCTGGCTTCTGCTCTCCGCGTGGATGCATGAAAATGCAGAGATGACTGCAACTGCCGACAAGACATGCACGCTAAAAGCTGTAGCCTGGAATGTGAGGGGCCTGAACTGCGGTAGAAAGATGCGGTTAGTGGCAGCGCTTCTTAATTGATATAGAGCAGACATCTGTTTTTCACAAGAGCTGCATCTGATGGGAGCCTCATGTTCACGCCTGCAAGCGGGATGGATGGGTGAAAAGTTCGTAGTGGGATACTTCAACTACGCCAGAGGCACAGCCATTGTTCTCAGAAAGGGCCTCCCTTGGCATACGTGCACTGCAATATGCGATCCCCAGGGTCGGTATGTGATAGTGGAGAGGGTTCTTGTAGATTGCCCAGTGAGACTCATATCAATATACGGCCCCAACACCGACGCCCCCCAGTTTTTTAGGGAGGTGCGGCGGATGGCGGACTCCCTAAGCCCCGGGGCAGTGCTATGGGGAGGTGATTTTAATGTGGTTCTCAACTCCAATTAGGACAGGTCAAATGGTTCTCGTCCGCCTCACGCCTGAGCTGTGGGGCAACTGCAGGCCCTTATGGAAGACCAGGATCTGATATATGTCTGGTGCTGCCAACACCAATCCAGCCGAGACGGGAGTTGCATTTCTTCTGCGGGCCCCTCAAGGTCTAGAATTGACTGACTCATATCCCGTGACGAGGACACTTGGGTTAGAGACTGTGCAAATCTTGCCTGAACCCTATCGGATAACGCTCCAGTACCATTAGAATTTATTTTAACAGACGCGCCGAATAGAGCCTTCAGCTGGAGACTTCCAGCTGGTGCCCTCTGGGACCAGGTGTTGCGAGAGGAGATTGGATCGGCCATAATGGAATACTTTGATACCAAATTAGGCTCTGTGGACTACCCGTCCACACTATGGGAGGCGTCTAAGGATGTCATCAGGGGCAAGTGTATTGCTAAACAAATTGGTGTTTTACATTCATTGAGGAATGATCTGGGGTGGCTAGAGAAAGATTCACTCATTTGAATCAAAATATTTCACGTCCAATCAGCTCACTACCCTTGGGGAGATCAAGGCGAAGACAGCGGAATTTGAGGATGCTGCACACAGAGAAACGCATTTCCTGGGTCAGGAGGCGAGCGCTCACCAATAAGGTGGGTGACCAGGTCGGCAAAACCCTTGAGCGTCTTCTTAAAAAACCTTGGGCAAGTGGCTATATCTGTGAGTTGCGCAATGACGAGGATTTGGTGGTGATCGAGCAGGATGCTGTCCAGGCCAAAATGACTCGATATTACTCTTCACTGTATGCTGCTCGACAATTGGAGGCACTTCCTGACAGGCTCCCTTTCTTCGACTCCATTGAACTCGTGTGGCTCAGTGATGCATACCGAAAGTACCTGGACGAACCATATGAGGAGGAGGAGGAGGAGGTGATTAGGGTAATTCGGGCCATGCTTGGGGATAATGCACTGGGGTTGGACAGCCTGATGCCCACCTTTTACAAGGAGTTCGCGCCGCTTCTCGCACCTCACCTCCTCAATATGTTTGAGGACTCACTTGAGGGGCGTTCTTCCTTCCTCCCTCCCTCCATGAAGCACTTATCGTGACCTTCCTTAAGCCGGATAAGGCTCTGTTACTCTGTGATTCTTATAGGCTGCTATCAATGACCAACCTAGATAATAAAATCTTTGCTAAGTTGTTGGCTATGCGGCTGCTTCCTGTGCTTCCTACGATACTCCGGCACAACCAATGTGGCTTTGTTCCTGATAGGAGAACTGCCCACAAATTCCGTACCCTCTTTGCGGTGATGCAGGAGGTGGACCCCTTCTTCCCAGCTGCTGCTGTTTTTCTGGACGTGACCAAAGCATTTGATACACTGGAGTGGCCGTATTTGTTCTCGCTATTTGCCCACATTGGTATGAGTCTATATACCTCCCCAACAGCCAAGCTGCGGGTCAACAGGGTCATCTCCCCTCAAGTTGCCGTGGCACGAGGCAGGGGTGTTCGCTTTCGCCCCTCCTCTTTGCCATAGCCATGGAGGCACTGGCGGCCAGATAGCGGAATCATGCCCGAAGGGGGCTCGATTTCACGCCCAAGGTAATCCTTTAGTCTATGTACGCGGATGATGTGAATCTGTAAATCAATAATCTGGCAACCAATCTTGACCTCCTTAGACGTGAAATCACTAGGTTGGGCGGCCTTTCAGGTGTTAATGTTAACTGGAGGACATCTGCGATTTTTCCTCTCACTGCCGCTATGGTCATGTTTCAGTCAGAAGAATTCCTGCATAATGGGCAGGCTCCCCTGTGAAGTACCTTGGTATTTGGATTAGTAGGTATCACGAGGAGCTGTGGAGGTATAACTACAGCAGGCTCAGGGATTGACAAATCCAGTCGCACGCTCGTATTTGCGGGGTAGAATTATTGAGGACAAGCTGTTTTTAGGTCATACTCGCCCTTTCTGGCGAGTAGGAAGACAAACTAACTTTTGTCCTCTGTCTCTGAAAACGGAGCAAATGTGACAAGATTTAAAGGCATTTTTATTGCTGACAAAGGGAATGAGCAATACAGATGCCTTTAAATCTTCTTATCTTGTCACATTTGCTCCGCTTTCAGAGACAGAGGTCAAGTAGGTTGCAATTAGGTTGAGGAGATTTTTCAAGGTACTAGACCTACAGGACTAAAGAGCCGTTTACCCCACTGAAGAGCGTTTCCCTCTCTCTGGCGGGCCGGATGGCCATTGCAAAAATGGTGACACTACCTAAATTTCTATATGTTTTTGTGAATCTCACGCTCCCCCTTACCTCCGAGTTCAAGAGGAGACTTCGCTCAGATCTGCTATCTCTTGCATGGGCAGGAGGGCAACCTCCGATGGCCTGGGAGTCTTACGCTCCTGTACAAGCAGGGAGGTCTGGAAGCACCAAATATGGAACTGTATCACAGCTGCACACAGGCCCAATTCGGGTTCCATTGGGTGTACCAGACCCTCTTTATGACACACACCGCAGCCAAAAGTGACCACGCGGACCCAGTTCCGCTACATATGGCTCTGTTTTGCCCGCAAAATCACCTGGGGTCTGGGATTGGCGCTGTTGGCTGCATGGTCTGGGCCTGGCAGCAACTCAGCCGCAGGGCACACCTAGACACCTTATTTGCACCGTTGGTGCCGCTCACTAGACACCCAGCATTGCCTTTCACAAACGAGGCAGGCGCCTGTCAGCGACAGCGCAAGCTTCTGTTGCTTACGTTGGGACATGCTTTCCAGGATGGTGTCTTTATTGCTTTGGACTCCGCACTGGGGGATGAACATACTGGCCTACTTGATAGACTGACTGACTTCCAATTGCGGGCAGCGCTTCGAGTGCTATATACCTCGTTCCCGGTTGCGCCCCTAACTTGCCACGTTCTGGATGCTTTTTTAACTAACCCCTCGCCCCGCAAACTTAGATTCTAACTGCATGCCGGAATAAATGTGTGATATATCAGCGTACCCCCCCCCCCGCCCAACGCGAATGGGAGGAAAGCCTGGGAACCCCATTTGAGGAGAAAGTATGGGCGTACTGCTGCACAGTCAAGACATGTGTCACCCAATTATAGATTGAGGTTTATCCATTTCAAATTCCTTCATAGGCTCTATAGGACCCATGTATGGATGTGTAGAACGGGGTGGAGCAGGGATACGAGATGCTTGCGCTGTGCCTGAGGCCTCCTTCATGCACCTCGCTTGGGAATGAGAGGATGTGGCGAATTATTGGAATTGCGTCTTTGATGTGTTGGATGAAATGTTGGGAGTGCAGGAGGGAGCGCTCTCCGCTTACTGATTTGCTAGGGTAAAAAAAAAACTTCACTGGAACCACGCTAATCATCCCTTACTGTGCACCTTTCAAGCTTTCCTCAAACCACACACAGTCCTGCAATGAACCTACCCACATCAAGGGATCCACGCTCAACTCAATCATTGCCAAAGACACAGTTATTTAAATGGACGCCATAACTCCCTTTGACTGGTCGGATCATTACTTAGTCTCATTTCTCATCCTGGAAAGGGTGTTGACCAGATAAGGTCAACCTCGCAAGGCCAAACAATGGTCAGGTGACTTAAGAAAGATCAATTATAATTGAGCTAACTAACATTAGTAATAACTTACTTCGCCCGTCCTCTTAACTGACAAATCTAGATGTCCTTACAGAACATTACATTCACTTCATGAATGATATACTTTATTCAGTTGCTCCAAAGCAACTCAAAAGAATGCAGAGAAAACCCTCCAAACCCTGTTTCAGCTGCTCCCTTAATGAGGAAAGACATAAACGGAGGCTGGCGGAAAGGTCATGGAGCAACTCTCCCTCTATAAAAAACCTTAAGCAGCTGAGGACGATAAGAAGCACCTATACAAACATATCCATAGTGCCAAAACTGCTCACTTCAGGTCTCTGCTCGAATACGCCAAAAACAGGCCAAAAACAGGCCGAAAAAACTGTTTGCATTTTATAAACAAGCCAACCACTCAACTAATCAACACTCTACACTCAATGACTTAACACCTAGCAGTGAAGATTTTTTTGCACACTTCATCGAAAAGATAAGAATGATCGAACAAGATTTAAAGCGCAACTCACCAAACACACTGGGCCTGACCCAGTCCATTGCCCCGCCATTCCCATTATTGAGTTCTTCTCCCTGTGGCTCCATGGTTCACTCACCCAAAAAATCAGGTATTATGGAACTCCTTTATTCTACCAGTAAGTAACTCAAAACTATAAACTCATTAAAACCTTTCAAGGATCCTCTGCCCGCCAAGCTTTTCAAAGATCTTATACCTTCCATAATCCCACTCTCGTCCAAGATTGTCCATGAATCTCTCCTTCAAGGCAGGGTTCCCGATTGCCTCAAGACTAGCCAAGTCACCTCCGTACCTAAAAAGCCAAATGCAGACTTAAATGATCCCAACAACTTTAGGCCCTTTTCCAATATCATGACCCTAGCCAAACTACTTGATTACACACAACTGCGTAATCACATCTATCAGTTTCAACTCCTTGATCAATTCCAATCAGGTTTCCAAGCGGGTCACAGTACCGAATCTGCCCTGACACACATTACTGATGACACTCAGATTTCTTGACCGAAATGAAAGCTGCCTACATTTTTCTCCTGGATCTCTCCTCCGCGTTCGACACCGTCAAACACGATAACTTGATTGATCTTCTCGAAAAAAGGATGGGCTTATCAGACATAGTTTTAAATTGGTTTGCCTCATTCCTTACACAATAGATCACAGAGAATCAAAGTTAATCATTCCCTTTCTAACAACACCCCGATCTCAACAGGGGTCCCTCAAGGATCTGCATTATCACCCACGCTCTTCAACCTGTACATGGAAATTCTGAACCGCTCGAACATATATTATCAAATGTACGCAGATGACACTCAAATATACCTAAAAGTCTCTTCACCTGACAATATCAAAGCTCTTAACTCTGTCCTTGTGAAAACTCAACATTGGCTAACTCACAATCACCTTATGCTGAATACCCTCAAGACAGAATTCCTACTTATTGCCCCCCACAAGCATACTACTCCCCATTCAAGACTAGCTCAAACACCCAACGGCCCTCAATTGCATTCCACATGTTGTGGATTCCACCAGATCTTTAGGCACAACGCTGGACAAACACCGGAGCATGAAAGACCACATCAGGGCAACAACGAGGAGCCAATCATCAACTCAATACTTACTCAAGTGGCTCCCTCTCGAAGCAAGGATTCATCTCAAGATACCCTGCCTGACACACAGTTTGAACCGAGCCCTGAGAAGGTCGAATAATCTACTACTCAAACGTCAAAAATTCAACAAAAAGAACTTACAACCGACCCTTCTATGGTCTTGCTCCAAGAATATGGAACGGTCTTCCTCCCGAAATCAGAACTAATCCCTTGATCGCCACATTCAAAAAAGAAGGCAAAGGGTTGTTCCTGAATATTTACTTGCAATAATAGTCCTGAAATCACTCAAACAACCTGTACTTCCTGTTTACTGCACTGTTTTGTATTGTCCTACAATGCATTTTATACTGCTGTGTACCCCTCATGACCTGGGCAATTCTTCATTCTTCTCCTGGTTAAATTGCTTGCTTTCATGTACAGCGGTCGGATACCCTGATGGGTCATGTTCGCGCTATATAAAACCTTTCAAATAAAATAAACATATATATATATACACACACACATACATACATATATATATATACACACACATACATATATATGAAAAATCATAAATGATGTATATAATTTGTTAAGCAGACCTAAAGAATATCTATATGTTTTTTAAACCATAAGTAGTATATATGTACTGGAAAACAGTGACTATAGAGGGTGGCAGCCTCTACTTTATATTCGTTGATCTGAAGTCTGCCTTCGATCTGGTTCCTCGGGAGAAGCTGTAGAAGGTGCTGAGTGATCTTGGGATTCCTCCCTATCTTCTCAAGGTAATAGAGAGGCTCCACCTGGGAAACTTTGCGCAAGTAAGCAGTGGACAATATAGGAAACTTACTTCTCGCTTCCCTGTCCAAAAAGGGGTACGACAGGGATGCGTTCTGGCCCCTACCTTATTTTGTCTTTTTATTAATGACCTCCTCAATTATCACACAAACATCAAGGACATCGATGCCCCCAAGCTAACATCAGGGAGGGTGCCTGCGCTAATGTTTGCCGATTACACCCTGTTACTTTCAAAAACATTAATGGGCATCCAGCGCACGCTCGATGGCTTTCCTGATTTTTGTAAGCTGCGAAGGATGGAGATCAATCTAAATAAAACCAAATATATGGTCTTCAACCCTCCTAGTACATCCAGGCCAAACCCTTCGCTAAGTGGTACTCTTTTAGAAAGAGTAAAGATATTTCACTATTTGGGAGTCACCCTGTCAGAGTACTTTGAATGGGGGCCCGAGTTGACCAAAGCAAGTTAAGCAAGTTAGGCCAGACAGTGGGTGTTAGAAATGGGATTTCTGGTAGGCAGAAACCACCATTCCCATGTCAGGGCAAGGAAGTCACCCACCAAGACAACCCCTGCTCACCCTCTTGGTAGCTTGGCACGAGCAGTCAGCCCTATCTCAGAGGCGATGTGTAAAGCATTTGCGCACGCACCCACTGCACAACATCCAAGGCCCCCCACAAAAGGAACTCCACACAAGGTATATGTAAAAATAGCCTTTGTATTACAAAACACATTAGATCGAAACACATACTTTACAATGTGCCAACAGGCACGGGCAGCATTTACAGGGGATTATGTACCGGACAGGGCCACATGCACCACTGTCAGGAATATGCACTTTTAGGTTTAGAATAATAATCACTGTTGGACAAAAATGAAACATAGAGCGCACAACCAGTAACTACTGGTAACAGGTAAGGATCACCTACGCAACCCTAACCACCTTAGGAGAATATTACGCAGGGAACCAGGACCTCACTAGCAACACCTGTACTAGGAAGAACAACCACCTAAGTATCCCAATACATTTAGGGGTATAAGCATGAACATATTACACATGATGCTTCACAACATTCAGAGGTGTAGGGAAGGAAAACACATGATGCATAAACATACATTCAGCGGTGTAAGAACAAGGCACATGACGCATCAAAACACATTCAGAGGTGCAGCACAGGAGAACACATGATGCATAAACAACACATTCAGAGGTGTAAGAACAAGGCACATGATGCATCAAAACACATTCAGAGGTGCAGCACAAACTAATACGCAGCAATTACGTAAGCCACGACCTGTGGCAGTCCCAAATGTCATGTGGGGCCTAAACGGAGCAGCTGCCCACTAAGTGCTGGGCAGCTGGAGATGATGGGGTGGCCAACACGGTGGAGCCTCGCAGGCTCTGGCCAAACACTTGTGTCCCCGTGAGCCTCGTGGGCTCTGAGCAAAAGGTGGGGCAGGGTGGGAGCCTCGCAGGCTCTCACAACCAAAACAACTGTGCCCCTGAGCCTCTCGTGGGCTCTGAAACAAAAATGCCACCATTAGGAGCCTCGGGGCTCGCGAATAACTGGGGGGGGCAAGTGGGAGCAGCCCGTTGCTTTCCGGGGCCACTCTACCACACCTGATCAATGCCCCCTTCTACGTTGGAGTCCCTCTCGGGGGACTCGAGAACAAATGGGGCACTTGGGAGCTTCTCAGGGCTCGTCGACACATATGCCCCCACGAGCCTCTCAGGCTCGTAAATCAAATAGGCTGCCTGAGCCTCTCTGGGCTCAGTAACTATGTGATGCCACCTGAGCCTCTCTGGGGAACTCTGACTTAAGTAAGGCCACATGGGCCTTCCGGCACAACGGCCCTTGCTCTGGAGGGGAGGGGTGGGTACCGGCAATGTGCCCCGACGCCCCCTCTCCTTCTCGGGTGCACTCACCGGTCTTGCGGCAGCTGGCTGGAGAGCTCCCGCTCCTCGGGACTCTCCTCGGTCGCTGTCTCCTCCCGCTGACGGCTTGCTGCGGGGATGGAGGCTGTCTCGCTGTGGAGCCTCCCAGGCTCCCTCGTACTTTGGCCTCCCAGGCAGGCGTGCCGGGGCTCTCTGGCGGTACGACGCGGCAGGACCCTTCTCGCTCCGTGGCTGCGGGGCGGGACTTCCGGTTTGGGCAGGCAACACTTCCGGGTCACCGCGGGCAGCGCGGCGGCCCTTTACTTGTAATCACCGGTGGCGCTTCGGCAATATGAGGGGTAGGCTCCCTCGAGAAGCGCCCAATGACAGGGGCAATGCGGGGTGGCACCCGCTCGGAAACTGCACACTACGGGCCAAAAGCGGCAAATTAGCGGGGTGGGCTCCCGCACCGCAAGATTAGCAATTTAAAGACGCAGGGTGGGCACCTGTGCGCTCGGGGGCACAAAAGGGGGTAGGAGCGCTTCCCTCCTAGGGAAAACAACAGCGCTCTGCCTATCACGAAAGATAAAGCGCTCCCAAGTCTCTGGGGGCATAGATAGCACCGACAGGCCCCCAGAGATGACCCCTATCGCAAGAAGGGTCCCAGTCAACACAGGACAAGGTTTCCAGGGTAAAGCAAAGTCTCCAATCATCCCAGGAAAGGCAGAGGGGTCACAAGGATTCTTCCAGCAATTCAAGGCATCCAGGGGCTGAGCAAGGCCCAGGGAGGCAAGCCTTCCCCATGGCCCAAACAGCAGCACGCCTCTGATAGATTCCAGTCAGAAACAAGAACATTTTACAAGAGGTCACAGCCTCTTTTTATACACAAAAATCCCTTTGTCTAAAGGTGCTGGGTGGGGGCAAAACCAGGCGCAGCTGGTTTGGGAGCACTCTTGATGGGCTCAGCCCCTCTCACTATTCACTGGCCAGGCTAGGGTCATTAGACGCACCACAGGGGACGGAGCCAGCATTGTGTGGGGAAAGCCCAGCCCTATTCAGGTCCCAGGTGTACTCCTCCCTTACATCACTCAGGCTAATCTCAACACTCAACACCGGGGCAGACCCATCATGACTCATGGAGCCAGGCTCACCAGCCAGCTCCAGCCAATCATAAGCCAGACACAAATTACACAAACATGCCAACTTCTAGAAGTGGCACTTCCACACTAGACACAATCATACCGCATACATCATTGCGCAGCATTTAATCACACGAGTCCGCACATACCAAACTCGCATCTGCACTCCCCACGCATCAGGAACTACCAGGGACACACATATTCCCCATGCATTCCTATGGGAGGGCAGGCCATTCTCACACACGCACTCAGGGAGCCCACGCACTTTACACTGCGCCACAGTGTCAAAGTGCGCAAAGACCAGAAATCACTATATTTATTTAATATTACCAGGCAAAATGTTCAGGGGTGAACCTGCCAGAAGGGCCAAGTCCAACAGTGGGTGGTATAATGAAGATGTAGCGGTTCAGTTTGTAAACCAGTAGCCCCTGTGGTGGAAATGTATAAAGCTCAAGCAAGGGACGCCACGTTATATGGGGTGGAGCTGTGGGGGCCCTGCTCCACCTCTAATTTAGCAAAGGTTGGAAACAACTTTGTGAAGCTCGTGGGCCTAACCCGTAGTACTCCTCTCAGATCCGTCCGCATGGACATGGGTATTAGGCCCCAGGAGCAAGAGACATTTTGGAGGAGACTTTGGGTGACCCCAGAGCTGTCTGTCTACAGGGCCAAGCTAAAGGAGCTTCTGACCTTAAGTACTATTAAAAAGCTCCTGTGGCTCCGTCACATAAGGGACCTAGCTACCAAGCTGGGTAAACCGTGCCTCTGGAGAACTCCCAAAGAAAGAATCAGGTGCCACAACATCGAGGCTTGAACTAGTTAAATGTAATAGACAAAACATACTAATGTCCCTGGAAGAAAGTGTCTCAGCAGAATTTTTGCTAGTTAAAAATACATACAGTAAGGAACAGTTTCTGGACTTCATTCAACCCCCATTTGCTAGGAATCATTACGTGTAATTTAGACTAGGGACCCTCCCCTTACTAGCAATTACCAGCAAGTGGGTCAAAGAACAATAGGGGGATTGCCCTGCATGTAATCATACGGTGTAGTCCGAAATACACGTTCTGTTCCTCTGCCCAGCCTATCGGTTGCCGCGCAAGCGCTGGTTAATACAACTCTGCAAGAACCTAGGCTTTGTGCGCTGCACAGAGGCCTACAGAGTTGTAAAGTATGATACTCATCCATGAGTCTTGGCTGTATCCCGATTTTTAAATAGCATGTGTCACATTCGACAAGCTATTCTTAAGCAGAACCATGGGGCAGTAGAAAATGCACTGAATTTTGGTAAGGTTCATTAATTAGATGGATTTTCTGGATTTAGCCCCGCAGTCCCACATTTTTAGCTGTGTACTAATCCTTGAGTGCTGCTTTCCCCTAGGCGGCTGCATCTATCTTGTATCTTTTTAATTGGCTGATGGCGGTAATCATTAGCTTTTTTACTTTTTTTTAGATTTTTTAACCTGTGTATGTCCACTGGATAACTGGTTTAATATATGTATTTGAGAAATGTATAATTTTCTGTAACTACAAAATGTATTATATCTGTTTTACTGTGAACTGTACTTTGATGGCCCTAGTGGCCGAAATAAAGTCATTTGGATTGGTATATATTTTTCTACAAAGAAGTATCTAAATTCATATATGTAATCAAATTATACATAGTTGCTTGCAAACACAGAGTCAGTGAATCCACCATAAGGGTGTGCATATACCCAAAGGGAAGTTAAAATAAGTGTCTGTCCTACAGTGTTGAAAATCTAAAGTTATCCAGACCCACTGATTTCAATCAGGTGGATTCTGCCTGTGCAAGTTTGAATACAGGAGAGCCACAGATTTCAGAGAGAAAGACTTCAGATTAGAGGAGGATGAGACACAGAAAAGTACGGGTGAATGCGGACAGGAAAAGCCCAGGGTGAGGGGAAAGAGGTCCATGAATAAGAAAGTGGCTTAGAGCGGGTAGAGGAGCATCCTACTTGTTATGGGCAGTCCAGTGGCCTCCTCTCATTCAGATGTTCCCTTGAAGTGTGTAACTCAACAATTGGAAATGGTGAGATCAGTGTAATACAGTCGCCCTCATAAGGTTTGCTTAGGCGATCTCCCTCCTCACTTGGCAGAACTCCTCTCAATCCCATGACTGTTCCCTCCTCTGGTCAGTGACTCTACAGAGGCTGAACTCTCCTGGCCTCTTCAGTGATGTGCTTCTCCTCCCCTTCGGTCCCCTCCCCTCTTCTCCTACGGTCCCTTTCCCTCTTCTCCTACAGTCCCCTCCCCCCCTCTTCTCCTACAGTCCCCTCCCCATCCCCTCTTCTCCTAGTCCCCCCTCGCCTATGCTTCTTGCCCCCTCCTCCTCCCTCCCCTACGCTCCCTGCTTCCTCCTCTCCCCTCCTCCGCTTCCCTCAACTCCCATTCTCCGCTTCTCTCGAATCCCCTCGTAATCTTCCATCGCCTCCCCTCCTCCACTTTCCTCGCCATCCCTCCTCCACTTTCCTTGCCTCCCCTCCTCCGCTTTCCTCGCAGCCCCTCCTCCGCTTTCCTCGCCTCCCCTCCTCCACTTCCCATGCCTCCCCTACTCCGCTTCCCATGCCTCCCCACTCCGCTTCCCTCGCCTCCCCCACCCTGCTTCCCTCGCCTCCCCCACTCTGCTTCCCTCGCCTCCCCCACTCCGCTTCCCTCGCCTCTCCCACTCCACTTCCCTCGCCTCTCCCACTCCGCTTCCCTCCCCAGCCCTCTCCTCCTCCGCTCCCCAGCCCTCTCCTCCTCCACTCCGCTTCCCTCTCCTCCTCCGCTCCGCTTCCCTCTCCTCCTCCGCTCCCCTCTCCTCCTCTTCCCTCTCCTCCTCTGCTCCCCAGCCCTCTCCTCCTCCGCTCCCTAGCCCTCTTCTCCTCTGCTCCCCAGCCCTCTTCTCCTCCGCTCCCCATACCTCTTCTCCTCCGCTCCCCAGCCCTCTTCTCCTCCGCTCCCCAGACCTCTTCTCCTCCGCTCCCCAGCCCTCTTCTCCTCCGCTCCCCAGACCTCTTCTCCTCCGCTCCCCAGACCTCTTCTCCTCCGCTCCCCAGACCTCTTCTCCTCCGCTCCCCAGCCCTCTCCTCCTCCGCTCCACAGCCCTCTTCTTCTCCGCTCCCCAGCCCTCTTCTCCTCCCCTCTCCAGCCCTCTTCTCCTCCGCTCCCCAGACCTCTTCTCCTCCGCTTCCCAGCCCTCTTCTCCTCCGCTCCCCAGACCTCTTCTCCTCCGCTCCCCAGCCCTCTTCTCCTCCGCTCCCCAGACCTCTTCTCCTCCGCTCCCCAGCCCTCTTCTCCTGCACTCCCCAGACCTCTTCTCCTCCGCTTCCCAGCACTCTTCTCCTCTGCTCCCCAGACATCTTCTCCTCCGCTCCCCAGCCCTCTTCTCCTCCGCTCCCCAGACCTCTCCTCCTCCGCTCCCCAGACCTCTCCTCCTCCGCTCCCCAGCCCTCTTCTCCTCCACTCCCCCAGACCTCTTCCCCTCCGCTCCCCAGCCCTCTCCTCCTCCGCTCCCCAGCCCTCTTCTCCTCCGCTCCCCAGCCATCTTCTCCTCCCCTCCCCAGCCCTCTTCTCCTCCGCTCCCCAGACCTCTTCTCCTCCGCTTCCCAGCCCTCTTCTCCTCCGCTCCCCAGACCTCTTCTCCTCCGCTCCCCAGCCCTCTTCTCCTCCGCTTCCCAGACCTCTTCTCCTCCGCTCCCCAGCCCTCTTCTCCTCCGCTCCCCAGACCTCTTCTCCTCCGCTTCCCAGCACTCTTCTCCTCCGCTCCCCAGACATCTTCTCCACCGCTCCCCAGCCCTCTTCTCCTCCGCTCCCCAGACCTCTCCTCCTCCGCTCCCCAGACCTCTCCTCCTCCGCTCCCCAGCCCTCTTCTCCTCCGCTCCCCCAGACCTCTTCTCCTCCGCTCCCCAGCCCTCTCCTCCTCCGCTCCCCAGCCCTCTTCTCCTCCGCTCCCCAGACCTCTTCTCCTCCGCTCCCCGGACCTCTTCTCCTCCACTCCCCAGACCTCTCCTCCTCCGCTCCCCAGCCCTCTTCTTCTCTGCTCCCCAGCCCTCTTCTCCTCCCCTCCCCAGCCCTCTTCTCCTCTTCTCCTCCGCTCCCCAGACCTCTTCTCCTCCGCTTCCCAGACCTCTTCTCCTCCGCTCCCCAGACCTCTTCTCCTCCGCTCCCCAGCCCTCTTCTCCTCCGCTCCCCAGCCCTCTTCTCCTCTGCTACCCAGACCTCTTCTCCTCCGCTCCCCAGCCCTCTTCTCCTCCGCTCCCCAGAACTCTTCTCCTCCGCTTCCCAGCACTCTTCTCCTCCGCTCCCCAGACATCTTCTCCTCCACTCCCCAGCCCTCTTCTCCTCCGCTCCCCAGACCTCTCCTCCTCCGCTCCCCAGACCTCTCCTCCTCTGCTCCCCAGCCCTCTTCTCCTCCGCTCCCCCAGACCTCTTCTCCTCTGCTCCCCAGCCCTCTTCTCCTCCCCTCCCCAGCCCTCTTCTCCTCCCCTCCCCAGCCCTCTTCTCCTCCGCTCCCCAGACCTCTTCTCCTCCGCTTCCCAGCCCTCTTCTCCTCCGCTCCCCAGACCTCTTCTCCTCCGCTCCCCAGCCCTCTTCTACTCCGCTCCCCAGACCTCTTCTCCTCCGCTCCCCAGCCCTCTTCTCCTCCGCTCCCCAGACCTCTTCTCCTCCCCTTCCCAGCACTCTTCTCCTCCGCTCCCCAGCCCTCTTCTCCTCCGCTACCCAGACCTCTTCTCCTCCGCTCCCCAGACCTCTCCTCCTCCGCTCCCCAGACCTCTCCTCCTCCGCTCCCCAGCCCTCTTCTCCTCTGCTCCCCCAGACCTCTTCTCCTCCGCTCCCCAGCCCTCTCCTCCTCCGCTCCCCAGCCCTCTTCTCCTTCGCTCCCCAGCCCTCTTCTCCGCTCCCCAGCCCTCTTCTCCTCCGCTCCCCAGCCCTCTTCTCCTCCGCTCCCCAGACCTCTTCTCCTCCGCTCCCCAGCCCTCTTCTCCTCCATTCCCCAGCCCTCTTCTCCTCCGCTCCCCAGCCCTCTTCTCCTCCGCTCCCCAGACCTCTCCTCCTCCGCTCCCCAGACCTCTCCTCCTCCGCTCCCCAGCCCTCTTCTCCTCCGCTCCCCCAGACCTCTTCTCCTCCGCTCCCCAGCCCTCTCCTCCTCCGCTCCCCAGCCATCTTCTCCTCCGCTCCCCAGCTCTCTTCTCCTCCCCAGCCCTCTTCTCCTCCGCTCCCCAGACCTCTTCTCCTCCGCTTCCTAGCCCTCTTCTCCTCCGCTCCCCAGACCTCTTCTCCTCCGCTCGCCAGCCCTCTTCTCCTCCGCTCCCCAGACCTCTTCTCCTCCGCTTCCCAGCACTCTTCTCCTCCGCTCCCCAGACATCTTCTCCTCCGCTCCCCAGCCCTCTTTTCCTCCGCTCCCCAGACCTCTCCTCCTCCGCTCCCCAGCCCTCTTCTCCTCCGCTCCCGCAGACCTCTTCTCCTCTGCTCCCCAGCCCTCTCCTCCTCCGCTCCCCAGCCCTCTTCTCCTCCGCTCCCCAGCTCTCTTCTCCTCCCCAGCCCTCTTCTCCTCCGTTCCCCAGACCTCTTCTCCTCCGCTTCCCAGCCCTCTTCTCCTCCGCTCCCCAGACCTCTTCTCCTCCGCTCCCCAGACATCTTCTCCTCCGTTCCCCAGCCCTCTTCTCCTCCGCTCCCCAGACCTCTCCTCCTCTGCTCCCCAGACCTCTCCTTCTCCGCTCCCCAGCCCTCTTCTCCTCCGCTCCCCCAGACCTCTTCTCCTCCGCTCCACAGCCCTCTCCTCCTCCGCTCCCCAGCCCTCTTCTCCTTCGCTCCCCAGACCTCTTCTCCGCTCCCCAGCCCTCTTCTCCTCCGCTCCCCAGCCCTCTTCTCCTCCGCTCCCCAGCCCTCTTCTCCTCCGCTCCCCAGACCTCTCCTCCTCCGCTCCCCAGACCTCTCCTCCTCCGCTCCCCAGCCCTCTTCTCCTCCGCTCCTGCAGACCTCTTCTCCTCCGCTCCCCAGCCCTCTCCTCCTCCGCTCCCCAGCCGTCTTCTCCTCCGCTCCCCAGCTCTCTTCTCCTCCCCAGCCCTCTTCTCCTCCGCTCCCCAGACCTCTTCTCCTCCGCTTCCCAGCCCTCTTCTCCTCCGCTCCCCAGACCTCTTCTCCTCCGCTCCCCAGCCCTCTTCTTCTCCGCTCCCCAGACCTCTTCTCCTCCGCTCCCCAGCCCTCTTCTCCTCCGCTCCCCAGACCTCTTCTCCTCCGCTTCCCAGCACTCTTCTCCTCCGCTCCCCAGACATCTTCTCCTCCGCTCCCCAGCCCTCTTCTCCTCCGCTCCCCAGACCTCTCCTCCTCCGCTCCCCAGACCTCTCCTCCTCCGCTCCCCAGCCCTCTTCTCCTCCGCTCCCCCAGACCTCTTCTCCTCCGCTCCCCAGCCCTCTTCTCCTCCGCTCCCCCAGACCTCTTCTCCTCCGCTCCACAGCCCTCTCCTCCTCCGCTCCCCAGCCCTCTTCTCCTTCGCTCCCCAGACCTCTTCTCCGCTCCCCAGCCCTCTTCTCCTCCGCTCCCCAGCCCTCTTCTCCTCCGCTCCCCAGCCCTCTTCTCCTCCGCTCCCCAGACCTCTCCTCCTCCGCTCCCCAGACCTCTCCTCCTCCGCTCCCCAGCCCTCTTCTCCTCCGCTCCCGCAGACCTCTTCTCCTCCGCTCCCCAGCTCTCTCCTCCTCCGCTCCCCAGCCGTCTTCTCCTCCGCTCCCCAGCTCTCTTCTCCTCCCCAGCCCTCTTCTCCTCCGCTCCCCAGACCTCTTCTCCTCCGCTTCCCAGCCCTCTTCTCCTCCGCTCCCCAGACCTCTTCTCCTCCGCTCCCCAGCCCTCTTCTTCTCCGCTCCCCAGACCTCTTCTCCTCCGCTCCCCAGCCCTCTTCTCCTCCGCTCCCCAGACCTCTTCTCCTCCGCTTCCCAGCACTCTTCTCCTCCGCTCCCCAGACATCTTCTCCTCCGCTCCCCAGCCCTCTTCTCCTCCGCTCCCCAGACCTCTCCTCCTCCGCTCCCCAGACCTCTCCTCCTCCGCTCCCCAGCCCTCTTCTCCTCCGCTCCCCCAGACCTCTTCTCCTCCGCTCCCCCGCCCTCTCCTCCTCCGCTCCCCAGCCCTCTTCTCCTCCGCTCCCCAGCCCTCTTCTCCTCCGCTCCCCAGACCTCTTCTCTTCCGCTCCCCAGCCCTCTTCTCCACCACCGAAATAATGCACCCCAACTACACTTTCATTCCTACTGAATTTACATTTCTCCTTTGTTAATGTAACACCATGTTCTTAAAGAACGAAGGAAGTATATTTTTTACTCTCATATTATATTCCTCTCAATCTTTGCACATTATCATCCTGAAAATCACAATGACCTGCGCAGGGGAGTCCCCAAGATATTGCAAAAGCTTGTCCCTTCTCGGTCTCACGCGCAGACCATTGAAGTTGCAGAACAAAATCTGTATAGAACTCATGGCGGGTCAAATCGGCGGCCTCTTGCACGGAGAGAAGATTGAAGGTGCCAGCACCCGATTCATCGAAGTTCCAAAGATTAAATAAAAAAAAATAATATAGGGCGAATGAGGAAGTGCCAAAACTAGGGACGGTTGCCCCCAGAAACGTTAACCTCACTGGTTAGGGGCTGCCCAGCTGCCATTCCCAACCGCAAACATGCAACAGGCATAAATGCGACACCTGCAGGCACATACTACAGAACCCTCCTGACCTGATGAAGATCAGAAAATGACTGAACCTGCTGTTTGACAACCTGGGAGGAACACAGAGTCACTGGACTGGTTTTCTTTTAAATCCAGGAAAAAGAAGTGGATTCCAAGGGTCAGTTGGATGACCACATGTTGAAGCTACAGGTATACAATAAGCTACAAGAAGCCTTTGCTCCAACTGCTCAGGCGTCCTCTGCCCAACACCCTGAGAGTGTCTAGGTGCCACCCCGGAGGGGCTTTAGCTTATTACTTCTATGGTGGGTTGGGAATTAAAGGGCTAAATCAGTAGGTAAAATCTTTGTTTCAGTGCTGCATAAATACCTTACGTATTGCCCTTAGGTGAGCCTGTCTGCTCTGTGCCAAAGAGACCATGGGGATGAGCTCAGTGACGCTGAGGGTTAACCCTGAAAAGGGTTGTGATTATTCCCTGTAGTGGGTAGTCACCCTTCCACCCCAAATAACAATCCAATTTCTTCTTGGTCATTCATGCGGAACGCTGTTTCAGCCGTTTCCGGAAGGCAGTCAAGACCTGGTTGTTTAACCAATAACGTTCCTTCTACTGTACGCTACTCTAGTCTTCATTTAGCGCTGGGAAACCCTGTTTGGGTAGCTGTCGCGCTCTACAAGCTGAAAAAATAAATAAATAAATAAATAATAAATAAATTACAAATATTGAAGGATAAGTGTTAGTAAAATCTTACGCTTTGCAATGCTTGTTTACCATGTTACCACTAGCCATTTGAACTACTCGCAGTTTTCTCATATATTGATGTCCTACTTGCGCAACAGTCTAGGTTCCATTGTAACTCTTCAACAGTGCGCTTGAGCACCATTCTAGTACTTTAAATGAACATTAAAAAACAAACATTCCAGTTACCGGAAAGCAAAGGGATTAGATTTGCTGCACCCAGATTTTTCATTATACAGAAACCAATTTAAATGGAACTACTGCAGCGCCGAACAGACTCGGGCACCCGTCATGAGGACTTTCGTCCAAACAGAAGGCTAGAACAGAATGGAACTGCTCACCCCCGACAAGGTCTCTGTGTTCCACTGGATTACAGTAGAAAGGGCTTGAGTTTTGCAAGTCCACAGAAGGGCTGGGGTTGAACGGGGCAGCATCTATAACTGTGCTGGGGGGTTTATGTGGTAAATAAAAGATTACCCTGTCATAATTTCTATAGATAAACAAAGTGTCATGCATTAAATGAGAGGCAGAGTCCGTGGTATCCGAGTCAAAGGGCTTTATTCCAATAACTCGAGTTAAGGGAGAATCTGTTCCATCACCTCTAAGGTTCAGAAAGGGTCTTCTAAACATTATTTTCTGATTACATATTTATACGTGCAATCTTGTACATAGGAGGAGCGCTCGAGGCAGAGCAAGAGAGAAAAGAAGATAAGAGCATGTGGGCGTGCATGAGGGTGTACACTTGATGAGTCATAGGTGAGTCATAGGTGGGTGGATACATGGAGGGGGGTTGCATGGCAGGCTGGAACTTTGCCCTACTTGTGCGTGCAACTTGATCATGACGTGCAACTGACGTGTGACTGGGGGGAAAGCTGACATTCAGTCTAGTAGGGAGGCCTTCAGTGTCAGGGCGACCAGCACGTCTGGTATTATCTGATATCTTGAGTCCGGGGATGTTTTATCTGAACCAAGGGTCGCTCATCACTAAGAGCCAGAGAGGGCATATATTTCTTCGTTCATTGCGTGGGGGCCGTGGGCTTTCTACGGATGCAAGCTCTGTAAGTCACTTAAACGGAGACAGAAAGGCTAGGCCCTATCTCTGCAGACGGGTTCTGTTTACCTTCTTCACCAGGCAGGAATGTGATTCTGTAGAGCAAGCAGATAACTGTTGTGCAAAATACTGTCTTGGCACCCCGTGCTGGGCCTCTTTCGGCTGAGCCAGAAGTATGCGAGGTCAGGGATACGTAACTGCAGCTCTCAGAGTGTCTGGCGTCATGAAACCCTAATTCAGAGACTGGCTCAGGCTGAGCCACAAAAAGGGTTCATCTTGAATTAAGAGTGCACAATGCAAACACATGGGCCTCAATGCAAAATTAACGTTTCTTACATGGGAGACTTGATGACTGGCATCCTAATGCAGGACGTAAATGCAGAGGCCTCATTATTCAGGCCACTAAGGGAAAATGCATGGGTGACATGCACATACATTAAACATAGGGTACACGCAGAGGACATATTGGTCATGTAAAATTTCATTTTCCTCATTCCCTCCTTGTCCCCTACTTTACCCTTCAGGACACATCTATATTCATGAGACCGTATAGTTGATCATACAGCATCATTTGTTCATCTTTGATCCTTTGTATACGTGGATGTGGAACACAGGCAGTCGCAGAACAAGGCGGTTCTGGGTAACAACAAGTCTCATGGCAGACTGCTCCTGGGTCAAGTTCGCCAGAGCAGAGGCAGTCACATTCACTACTGCTTCCAGAGTTCTTGTTAACCTGCGTATCAGTTTACTGTTTTGGACGGGACCTATGAAGAAAAAGAATCCCTTGTTGAAATCTGTATATTGCTCCCAAGCTGTTTCAGTCTGATCGATCTCTGAGACATCGGTCTCTCTCCTTTGTCTAACATGCTCTAGTCGTGAATCTCGATGGTAATGGGATGGGGCCAGAAAGACGGGTGGCAGCAGGAACGCTATATAACATGTCCCACCCCAGTCTGGGGCAGATGTACATAGGCTGTCTGATCGCAAATGAAATAGGTATGGCGTGATGCTTTGAAAGAAGACTGTCTTTTATCGTTAAACTCTACTACAGCTTTACACTCGCTGTGTCCCATATGTACTGAGCCTTTCTTTCTAACACATAAATCACCTTTTACCGGTAGGACTGAAATAAACGGTGGACCTATATTTTGCATGGGCTGAACATTCAGCATTATAAAACTAACGGATGCATTTCCTTGCTCGTACTCTTCATTTTCTAGATCGGTTCCCTTCCTTTGGGGAAGTCCGTCTTTGTCTGGAAAACATGCCTCATTCATTACTTTATTCAAGTTTCCATATATCCAGTCACCCTGGTAAACTATGGACTTTCTGTCTAGTGAGGTCATTAAGGCAAACCATGCTCCGCACGAACCATTGTGGGAGAACGGTAAAGGGAAGAAGGGCAGAACTCCCTTCGTCTTTTGATAAGGTGGGAGTTGGCCACATACCCAGCAATCAGTCGCATTGCTGGTCTGATGAGAACGGTGTAACATTCGAATGAAAGTATTGTTACGCAGGGCAAGTCGATATGACAGTTCATGGGGTGGCAAGTCACTGAATGTATGCTCTACGGTGTTGTTAAGGGAAGAGTGCATATGTGAGGCAAGAGGAGGAAAGAAAACATGTAGTATTAAACTAACACAGATTATAACGATACACAAAAAAAATAGAATATTCAAAGAAACTATACATCTACTATGTAATAGCTTACAGTATTTCTCTCTCATTTTGCTCTTCTTACTATTGTCGTATGCGATCTTATACATGTCAGAAATCTAGTCTAACCGATTCACCACCTAGTGGACTTAAACAATTAAACTTCGTCTGACTTACTAGATCGTAACTTAGACCTATACTCTTGCTGTGGAGTCTTTTCTAGCAAAGGCGGCGCAAGCGGCGCAAAGTCTTTAATGTCTTTGATCTCTTTAATGTCTTTATTCTTTACCAAAGTTCCAGATTGTCCAAAGTATCGTTTACAGTGATGGGCGTGAATCCACCCTTTTCTTCCTTCGATCTTTATTGCAGTCCTTGTGGTTAGTAACACTAACTTCGGCGTCTTCCAACGCGGCTCAAGGGGGCTTGATCGATCGAAATTCCGTACGTAATCTCCTGGTGCTATGGCATGCTCCTTGACCTGGGTGTTGTCAGGGAAGGCGGCAGCAACCTGTGAACGACAAGAGAGTAGTGCAGACATCAAGGAAGCCAGGTAACCTGTCAGCATGTTACTGTTAACATCAGTTATTTTCTTAGGCATAGGCGTACCCCACATATTTGGCGGTCTACCGAAAACTACTTCATACGGAGATAGGCCTGTTCTGGAATGAGCTACCATACGCATGTAAAAGAGGGCAACCGGCAAGGCTACCATCCAATCCACGCCTTTTTCTGCACAAATCTTTGCTAGTTTCGTCTTGATTGTCTGATTATGTCTTTCTACAAGGCCTGCTGCTTCAGGGTGTCGTACACAATGGAACTTCCAATTATATCCTAACAGAAGAGACACTTGTTTCATTAATTCAGAGGAAAATGGCTGACCATTGTCTGAGTAGACGACACGGGGCAATCCGTATCTGGGAAAGAATTCGCGCACCAATTGCCTGGCGGTTGTCACAGCAGTATAATCTGGAACTGGATACGCTTCTGTCCATCTAGTTAGTGCACACACAACTACCAAGACATACTTGTAACCTCTACATCTGTCCATTTGGATATAATCCATCTGGAGGACCTCAAAAGGGTGGTCAGGAGGATGAAATCCGCCTTGTTCCACCGGGATGCCTTTACCTGGATTGAACTGGCAACAGATCATACATGTTCGTACTTTCTGTTTCGCTGCTGCACGCAGGTGCTTGTTAAACCAGATATTCTGTAAGCTGTCTATCATTGCCTTCTCTCCCAAGTGTGCTGGACTATGTGTTGTGGTTATGATTACTTGTACCATGGAATCTGGAAGAAACCATGTGCCTTTTCCCTTAGTCATCCAACCTTGGTCAGTCTGGACCCCTCCTTGTTCAGTCCATTTCTTTATTTCATCTGTAGTGGCATGTGTCTGTATGTCGAGTACATCTTGAGAAGGATCCCTGACTGTCATACTTTTTGTCAGTAGTGGTACCTCTGTCCTTGTCGTGTCTGTTGGTGTCTGGGCTGTAAGTTTAGCAGTTCGGTCTGCCAGGTCATTACCCTGGGAAATGGTGTCTGTAACTTTGGTGTGAGCTTTGCATTTCAGGATAGCTATGGCTGTAGGTAAATGTATTGCTTTCAACAGGGCTTGAATAAGCGGGCCGTGCTGAATCTTGGCTCCATGAGAGGTCAAGAAACCTCTCTCCCTCCACAGTACTCCGAAATCATGAACTACGCCAAAAGCATATTGTGAACCTGTATAAATGTTCACTCTCAAGTACTTAGCTCTTATGCAGGCTTGTGTCAGAGCGATGAGCTCTGCTGCTTGTGCTGACAGTGTGTCTATTCTTTGTGTCTCTATGACTTCAGTAGCAGTGGTCACGGCATATGCTGCTACTAACTCTCCTGCACTCGTTCTCATGCATGATCCATCTACATAGAGTGTTAGGTCAGGGTCTGGAAGTGCAATATCTGTCAGGTCTTGTCTTGGTTTCGTCACTATATTCATTACTTCCACACAGTCATGTGGTGGTGCATTTACTGTACTTGAGGGCAAAAGTGTAGCAGGGTTCAGAATGTTACATCGTCTGATCTCTATGTGTGGTTGAAATAATGTCAGTTCATATCCTGTCAGTCTCGCTACAGTCAAATGTTGTGTCTGTGTCCTGTTTAAGAGAACCTCCACTGCATGTGGTACCTGTACTGTCAGGGGGTGTCCCAGCACTATCGAGTCACTTTGTCTTATGGCTAGGGCTGTTGCCGCAACCGATTTCAGGCACGCAGGCAGAGCCTGGGCCACTGGGTCCAGTGTACTAGAAAAATAAGCACAAGGCTTGTGTTTTCCTGCTTGATCTTGTGTGAGGACAGATAACGCTGTTCCATCCCGTTCAGTTACGAAAAGCATAAAAGGTTTACTGTAACTAGGAGTCGCTAGAACTGGCGCTTGACATAATGCTCTTTTTAATTCCTCAAGTGCCAAGGTATGTTCTTGTGTCCAAGGGAGGACAGTCGAAGACGCTGCCTCCTGTGTTGTCAATTGTATGAGTGGTTTGGCTAGATAGGCATACTGGGGAATCCATTGCCTACAGTATGAAGTGAGGCCAATGAAGGCCCGTACTTCCTTTTGTGTCTTGGGTTGTGAAAGGTCAGAAATGAGCTGTATACGTTCTGGTGTTAGCTGTCTACCCTCCTTGGACAGCAAGTGTACACCACCTGCCGTTCACAGAATTGTAACTTTGAAGGGGACACTTTGTGCCCCTTGTCTGCCAGAAAGTGTAAAACTGTCAGTGATGCATTTTCGCATTCTGGTTCTGATCGTGCTGTAATTAGGATGTCATCTACGTACTGGAGAAGTGCAGTGTTGGGAGGCATGCTAATACTGTCCAGCTGTCTTTTTAATGCCTGACTGTAAATGCTAGGGCTTATTGCAAGAGCAAAACTCCTGCCAATTATTCTGTTTACACTACGAGGGAAAAACTATTCATTTGCAAGCATGCCTTATCTGAAGTCAATGAAGCTTTCTGTGCTGACTGTAAGGAAGAGCAACTTGACCCCCTCCTTATATAAACATTTCTCTGCGGCTCATCAAGTTTTTTTCTCTACACTGCCTTCCCCTTCATCGTGATGTCACCCACAGGGCTGTTCCTCCACCCTTTCAAAACTCTGAGAGCTAAGAACAGCTGCCAAGTTACTGAAGAGAGAGCTTGGTCAAATTGCAAGCATTCTTTATCTGCATGCGAAGGAAGCCTGTCCGCGGAAAAGAATTGGAGTATGGCCAATAATAACAAGACAGGCACTGCTCGGCGCTCCAAGAGGGAAAAGCCCTCCCTTCACAAAATATCTTTCCCTGGGAGCCAGGCCACCTCAAGGCCGAAAAACACATTCTTTGTAATTCAAAACATATCTGTACCCAGGCCAGAGAGCTAACCAACATTCTCTAACTTAACTGAAGCAAATTTAAAACGTGATAAAAAGCATCCTAAAATCAGTAATTAATAAGGACATATTTTATTTCGTAACTTAGACACATGCTAGCATTTTAAAATAATTATATCATAAAATATTGTTACTAGCTGCAAAGGAAAAAAAGAAACAGAACAACATGACATGGAAACACATCACATTTTACTTTTTGAAAATAACATGTGAAACACCATAATTTTGCATTGCATAACCAAGATTTTCATAATTAAGTGTGCAAGCTCTTCTATTCTACCTATTAAAAGGGCCAGATTCATCATTTTTCAAAAAGCCATGTTTTCTAATTGAGTGGATTAACTGTCACACGCTATTCTAAAGGGCAGCTTGCATTGGGAAAAATAATAATGTATATTTTGTAGAACACATTTTTATAATCAGGATGAACCCATTTTTATTTTAAAAAAAAAACACACGGTTGCATTACACTAATTAAAAGCACATTCTATGATGGGTCTGTTTTATATTTTCTTCTCAACCGTGAAAACATTAAAGCACCCTCCGTGCAAACCCTTATCTCAATCCGACTGGTTTATTAACAACTTTACCGACCTCTGAGTCAAACACATTAAATCAAGTGTTCCAAGGCAAACCCACACAAATACGCGGACGCATTTGAAATAGAATGTTAAATGAACACTTCTTTAGTCTCCATGCAAAATGTTACCATTCAGTCAGCAAGCTGACAAAGCACATAGGCAGACCCAATAACCAATGAAAAAGTTAAATCAAACCATCATTCATATAAACACTCACTGACTTTTAGTGTCAGCTCACATAACCATGCATGTTAAACAGCATGTTAAAACGAATACTGCCTTCTCAATACAAGATATTAACCCTTTGGCAGCTGAAGCACAATCATTCCCCAATGACTGCAGTACATGGGAAAGTCATGAACTCATCTCTCCACGTTATCACATAACACGTACGCACATCTTCAAAACGTTTTCTCCAAGCACTTGAAAGAGATCCAGCTCTCTCCTGCCTAACGTAATGATAACATGCTCTGCACAAACCATAACCACATGGCGCTATTCACAAGCCATATTCACAAGAAACTCAACAAGTTATAATAATGACATGCTCTTCATAAACCATATTTACAAGGAGCTATTTACAAGGAACTCCACAGTAAACTTATATGGCCGATGGGGGCGGAGGGAAATCTGCGTTTACGTAGTCCGGTACGGGCTCTTCTATATAGGAGGAAATAAAAGCCTCTGATGCTGTCGGCTTCTTCCTACATACTCTAAAGGGCACAGGTGGTGGCATTCGCGACCTACGGGGTGTTTCTGAGGGGTTCACTCTAGCTAGTTCTTCTGAGAGGACGGGATAAATGCCAGTAACGATGGTATTTCTTTCTCTATCAGCCTGTTCTGTTTTGACCCGCTCCCCCTCCTCTCGCAGTTCTTTTTCTTTCGCTTTTTCCGCTGCTTGTTTAGTTCCCTCTGCTTTGTTCAATTCTTTCTCTGTTCTCCTATGTGACTCTTTGCGCCATAACTCAATGGCATCTTTCTGAGAGGGTCTTGATTTCCTTTTCCATAGCGCTTCCTCTACTCTCACAATGCATTCAGAATCCCATGTTCCTGAGACAGGCCATCTATATTTCTCCTCCAAATCCTTCGTGTAATCTACCCATAAGTCTAAAAACAAAATAGCGTCTAGCCCGTGCTTATTATACATATAATGACCAGGTGTGTCTCTAGGCGGGATGTTAACTGACTCTTCTAGTATACCTTTCCTGGTCCCTATCTGACGTAATTTCGAAAACAGTGGCATGTTGAAACCAACACAATGGAAATACAATACACACAGAATAGACTGACTGAAACAATCATTCACACTACAACACTAAAACACTAAAACAGATACAGTCTAACCTGATACATGGAATAAAACATGTACTTGAAAACAGTTAACTTTATGCACTGGAATACAGTACAACCATACCGGTCCCAGAAATGAGACACGTCTTTACCGTGCCCACGTTTACCGTGGACCAGTCTTTACCGTGTTCGTGTGAACGGACACGTCTTTACCGTGCCCACGTTTACCGTGGACCCGTCTTTACCGTGTTCGTGTGAACGGACACGTCTTTACCGTGTTCAAATAAATGAACCCGTCTTGAACTTTATGCGTTCCCAATAGTGGTACTCACCGGGAAGCAGAACTTGAAGGCCTCGGAAACTTGATACTGCGCATGCGCCTCGGAACAGGTGGGCCTTCGGAACCTCGGACCTTGCTCTCTCACGGGTTGGGCTCTGGTTGGGATGATCCGCGATCCTCACCGCCTCGTGTGGACGCCTGGTCGCAGTCCGTCTCCTCTGTGGGCCTGAGGGAGTAAGCAGGAAGTCCTGCTGCGTGTGCACTTTGAAGTCCGTCACGGCTGTGGAAGGGGGCAAAGGCTGGACCTACGTCTTCGGCGTGTGGGGAAAGGGATTAGTCCCTATTCGGGCGCCAGATTTATGTGGTAAATAAAAGATTACCCTGTCATAATTTCTATAGATAAAAAAAGTGTCATGCATTAAATGAGAGGCAGAGTCCGTGGTATCCGAGTCAAAGGGCTTTATTCCAATAACTCGAGTTAAGGGAGAATCTGTTCCATCACCTCTAAGGTTCAGGAAGGGTCTTCTAAACATTATTTTCTGATTACATATTTATACGTGCAATCTTGTACATAGGAGGAGCGCTCGAGGCAGAGCAAGAGAGAAAAGAAGATAAGAGCATGTGGGCGTGCATGAGGGTGTACACTTGATGAGTCATAGGTGAGTCATAGGTGGGTGGATACATGGAGGGGGGTTGCATGGCAGGCTGGAACTTTGCCCTACTTGTGCGTGCAACTTGATCATGACGTGCAACTGACGTGTGACTGGGGGGAAAGCTGACATTCAGTCTAGTAGGGAGGCCTTCAGTGTCAGGGCGACCAGCACGTCTGGTATTATCTGATATCTTGAGTCCGGGGATGTTTTATCTGAACCAAGGGTCGCTCATCACTAAGAGCCAGAGAGGGCATATATTTCTTCGTTCATTGCGTGGGGGCCGTGGGCTTTCTACGGATGCAAGCTCTGTAAGTCACTTAAACGGAGACAGAAAGGCTAGGCCCTATCTCTGCAGACGGGTTCTGTTTACCTTCTTCACCAGGCAGGAATGTGATTCTGTAGAGCAAGCAGATAACTGTTGTGCAAAATACTGTCTTGGCACCCCGTGCTGGGCCTCTTTCGGCTGAGCCAGAAGTATGCGAGGTCAGGGATACGTAACTGCAGCTTTCAGAGTGTCTGGAGTCATGAAACCCTAATTCAGAGACTGGCTCAGGCTGAGCCACAAAAAGGGTTCATCTTGAATTAAGAGTGCACAATGCAAACACATGGGCCTCAATGCAAAATTAACGTTTCTTACATGGGAGACTTGATGACTGGCATCCTAATGCAGGACGTAAATGCAGAGGCCTCATTATTCAGGCCACTAAGGGAAAATGCATGGGTGACATGCACATACATTAAACATAGGGTACACGCAGGGGACATATTGGTCATGTAAAATTTCATTTTCCTCAGGTTTAGGAAGAAATGGAGCCCAAAGGAAGAATACCTCATGTGGTTGTGCAAAATAGGGTCCAGCTGAATAGTTTCCAGCAGCTTGGTTTGCCTCCTATCACTTGTAAGTCTCTGACAAACTCGACAGACTTGAGGATTTTTTATTAACTTTTCTAAATAAAAAGACCAATTTTTTTAACACCTTACCATTATTTTAAGCTGTTGGTTATTTTTCTCCTTCAGGACATGCCATACCATGTTGAATGAGTGCCTGTTTTATTAAAACAAATATCTCAGGAGCTAGAGCACTGTCTGATGAGAACACGTAGCATTTCCTTATTTGTTTATAAACACTCATTTTCATTAGAGGCAAGTAATGGGACCTTCCATCTTAAGACAGATAAATGACTTCATTCTAAAATCAACAGGTCTGGAAGGAACATACACTAGCTTCTTGAGATGCTTTGAGGGGCAGGAGTATCCCATTTTCAATGGACCATTAGAAAATGCACTAGAGTGCTGCAGCCTTGGAAGGGGTAGGGCGCTTTGATTCTTAGAACAAGTGGTCCTTTTATTTGCTGATCACTACATGCATTTTATTGTTTCCCTTGTCCTTTAGCACCAAGAGGCCTTTGGGTGGACATTATAATGAATAAAATAAAAATATGAAATGTTCCACTGCGAACAGTATAAATCAATCAAGGACTGCAATAAAGGCAGTGCAGAAGACAACAATACCCCTTTTCCATCTGACGATTTCTCCCCTGCCTTCTTCACTGTGTATGTAGCATTACTGGAGTTCAAACTTGCAGCTTCATGGAAATCAGTGGGTCACATCCCCTTGTAATAAGCCCTTTTATGCGGATATCCGAGTCTCATTTAGCTATGAAGCAGAGAGTAAGTTGATGCAACAAAATGACCACAGTAAGAGTTTAAGAAAGATGTGATATTATAATCACAGAAGAAAAGGAAGACAGTTTAGAATTTCAGTATTATAACATTATTTCAAATGGTATTTATTCATAGCATTAAGATCCTTCTTTCTTTTACAAACTTGATCTTGAAGTTTATAATATTAAATGGCTACGTTTTGTGAGTCGCCACTTTCTGAAGGAACGTTTATAACTGTATTTGGATCAAAGCATACGCAAAACAAATTCATTTTACATCCATCTGCCCGTCCCCTTGCCATGCAACGGCAAACACTGGAGACCCAGGGAAGCTTACGGTGCTAGGAATGTCTCCTATACCCAGAAAACATTCTACCAACAAGGATGTTGTGACAGCCTCACTGCCATTTAATGTATGTACACTGCTCCTTCAGTTCATTCCAAAGGCATCCTGCACAAGAGCTGAACACACTTCTTGTGCTAAAGACAGTATTACTATTTACCACAAGAATAAAGGCTTGCAGGCAGGGGGTGTAATGCTGCAGATCCCAAATTATTATAATGATTTGTAAAAATGTGTAAAGTGCCGAGCTTCAGAGCAGTGTCAGCAAACATGGACAGATGAAGGGAGAAGAAGGCTTGCATCCATAAGGCGAGCTGAACATAGATGAGTGACCTTTAACCAGACGTTGACCAGAAGCGGTCAACTGAGGGGTGAATGTTACAATTTTGGAAGAAATGACAGCAGTCAAGAAACACAAAAAGGTTTCGGAGGAGTGTATATTCCTCACTTTGCATGTTGAGATGTCCACCTTGCTGTGTGTAGGTGTGGGTACTGGTATTTTTATGTTGCTATCCTAGCTAAAGAGAAAGAGCACTATAAATTAATGCAAGTGTTTCTTGTATGGTCGGTGATGCCATTCTATAAGCATATGAAACCACAACCCTATCTGCAAGAAGGCTTCAGACACCATTACAAGTGGAAATTGACCTTACTGAGATTGGGTTCTTTTTTAAATAAAGATCTCACTCCAAAATGGCTACAGACTTGGCCATCCCTGGACTGCTGCCTCTGTGGTAACGGAGCAGAGTCACTATTACATCTATTATGCATCTGTCTGGCACTACATAACCGAAGGACGTCACTTTTAAGGCCAATCCTAAGAGAAACTCAAATCCGGACTTGCAGAGCGGCCATCATAAAATGCCTCAACGGTTCTTCAGTTCAATTGTTTAGCAACACTGTCAAATTTTTGTCACTAGTAGCACAAGAACTAGAAAAGAAAGAAACAGCACAAAACCTTGGAAAGAATGAAACACCAAAATAAGAATTTGGCAGAATGGTATAAAGTAGCCGACCTAAATCTTTTTCAGACCTTTTTCTGTACTCCCTTTCTTTCAAAGCTCCTTTCTATGACGAGCCCTAGGCACAAACACGATCATACCAGTAAATGTTCCGGGATAGGAAATTATAGTGACTTAAGAAACTGGATAGAAAATTATGCATAGCAGTTCTGAATTTGCTCCCTTCCCATTTTCCGTTGGCATTAGCACTTTAATTACAACAGAAAGCATGGATATGTTTACATTGCTGTTATAATAATCCGCTGTTCTTTGGTTTCATATCACATGGGGGTTACGACAACAAAGAATGTTTTAATGCAATTTTTATTCTGTATCTGAATTATGACGTTTTCATCATGGTAGTATGTTCCACTCTTTTTATGATTTTAACAGACCAAATAAAAGTATTTGTTATTAATGCAAGTGTTTCCAGACAGAACACTCATGAAGACCTGGCTATTCACCCAAATCTAATCTTTCTTATGTTCTGTAGTCTCTCTTGGTGCTCATCTTTGCGCTGGGATGCCCTGTTGCTGGGGCAGCCTTGCGCTCTACAAATACCTTAACATAACATATTGTGCCCATCAAATGAGGATTTACATATTTGAAATCCACAGCTGTTTTACATTTCTTGATTTACCATTTTGGCAAAGGAAGATTAAGAGATCTTAAGATTTTCAGGAAAGCGCTGAAGCTGGAATCAGAACCCAGATCCCCAGGTTCCACAATCGTCAGCTGAGACACTAGCATATATTTCCTCTTAAGATGTTCTTTTAATGTAAGTTGCCTCCGTGCTGAGTGGGAATGTGCTAGATGCATTCAATAAGATTGGGGTACAACTGAAGCGCAGACTTGGATCTGGCAACTTCCACTCCCCGTGAGAAAAGCCATCCTCAGTAGCAGATAAGGCCATTGAGCTTTTCAAAGGTCTCTTCAGCACTGCGAAGTGCCACGCATCTAGAGTTAATAAAATACATGTAAGTGCATGCCCCTCATCACCCCACTAAAATGCAAATGTAATGCATATTTAGCTCTTCTTCATTGCTTGTGGCACTTGGCAGAGTTGTGCTTTGATCTCAGTGCAGCATGTGTAAAGTCAATGTTAGTGTTGGCAACCTTTTAATGTGGCCCAGTCAGGGTGAGCCGGGCCCAGAATCACAATTTTTGACCTATGGTACACTAATACACTCCCTACAGACACTATGGAAGGGCAGCCACATTGAATCCCAAAAACATGACGTCTTACAGGTTGTACTTACCTTTGGTAGTGGGAGCAAGCTCATTTCTCGGCTATCCTAACCTGTTGGCATTGACCGCAACCCCACTGACAAAACTAAGGCCATACTGGGAGGAAGCAATAGGACAAAAACTGAGAGACAACGAGTGGGTCATATAGGGGCACATCCATGTGAGGTCTCCAGACACACTAGATTCCACTGAACGCGATGTAACTATCTGCACACCATGTACTTACACCCAAAGACTGAACATTATTTTGTTGACAACAGACAAAAAATGCCCCAGGTTCCACAGAACAGATGCAGACTTTATACATGTGATATGGGCTTGCCCATCCATTGGCAAGAGGTCACAGCAGACTTGGGGAGTGGGCAACCGGGAGAAAGCACATGTGTTAACCATGGAGACATGTCTACTGGGCCTGTATCCTGACTTGCAGCCCCAGAAAGTGCAGTCTAGATTTGTGGATTTAGGTTAGATCACGGCCCGCCAAGCAATAGCGATGTGCTGGAGATCACTAGAGGGGCATCCCCACTGCCACTGGAGGAAGTTCATAGAAGGGAAAGAGCGCAGGGCACGGCCCTCCCAACCGAAGAACGCTGAGGGCTCCATAAGCACTCTACAGCGCACCTCTGGAATGAACTGACAGAATCATTCAAAGAACCCGCAACATAACCCCACAGCAAAGTCACAGATAAGAACAGATATACAGAGGCCATCACAAATGACACAGATCAATGCCATGACCCAGAACTGGACTATGAATGATAGACCAGATAGGCAGCTGCTACCAGCGACCATAGTAAATGTATACATTTACAAATTAGATAGTAAACCCTGCGTAAGGGGAAATGGGGTTGCCATGGAATCGTGCGTTAAAACCGCTGAAGTCTTATATAACGGACAAAAACCAGCACCCCACACTCCATAAAATTCTGTCCACCAGCCGTACTGCAAACCAATCAAATTTCCTTTTAAGTCTTTAAATGTGGCAGAAGAGATGAAGATCACAGAAAATATTGGTAAAGATAGACAAGCGATCATGTTTAATGAGAAAGCTGTTAGTAAAGTCTCAAAAACATTCTGAAGGTATGGGGCACCCGGCCCGATTGGACTGTCTGGGTCCGTGTTTAAAACCGATACTGACAAGGAGACCAACTACCTCAGTCCCCAATATTATTACTGCTCTGAGTCAGCTCAAATTCCACACTCATGGAGAGGATCCATATTACACCCAATCAACAAAAAGCATTGGCATAGCCAATAGGTCTCGCCTTTGGGACCTTGTAAGTGTTTAGTTATCCAGCACAATATCCTTGGTGCAACAACATCAACTGTTGCATAGCTAAACACTTATAAGGTCCCAAAGGCGAGACCTATTGGCTAAGAAGGAGCCTGAGAGTCCGCAAAGCCCACTTAGGCGGTCTGTGACTGCATAGAATGTGAAATAATATAAATAGATTAATAAAGAGCATACAAATAAAGAAGCACAATTTAACATTTGAAAACGTTCTATAAATGTGAAGGGATTTAAAATTTAAGTCTAAAAATTAAGTTAGTATCCTCCAGATTAATTTGTTAGAGCAGTGCAAGTGCATCAAATAGAATGGAGTATGTATGGTTGTGGCCTCCACTGAATTTAGAGAGGCTGCAGCCTTCCCATTAAAATGTTGAGATTGGTTGGTGAAATATATAAAATATTTCCTAACTTATGTGCTTGAGTGTTTGTTTCTTTATTTGTGTAATGTTTTGTAGTTCAAATTATCGAAAATGCTACAGTCAGTCACCTGCTTCCAATAATGACTTGGTGGGGGCCCCCAGATTCCAGTAATGATTAAATGAGGGTCCACAGAAGTCAAAAGGTTAGGAATTACTGGCATAGAGTGTATTGGCTTTGAGTAAAGTGGTGTAGACCGAATTGGCAGGGAGTGCAGCCGCATAGAATGCGGTAGATTATAATGGAGTGGCACAAGGTTGATTCAGAGGTGTTGAGTGGAATGACGCGGAGTGGAATAAAATGGCATAGAGTGCAGTGGCGTAGAATAGATTGTTTCAGAGTACAGTGCAGTGTTGTAGAGAGCCGTTGTCTAGAGTACTTAAGTGTTGTTTGGTGTACAGTGCATCGCTGTAGAATGGTGAAAAGTGGAGTGCAGTGGCGGAGAGTGCAGTGTTGCAGAGGAGAGTGGCGTAGACTGAAGTGACATAGTGAGAAGTGACGCAGGGTAGAGTGCAGTAGCATAGACTGTAGGGGCCTAGAGTGGTCCACAGAGTGCAGTGGTGTAGAGTGGCAGAGTGCTGTGTTGCAGAGTAGATTGTTGTAGAGTCCAGTGGTGTGTAGTAGAGTGGCATAGAGTGGTACAGACTAGAGTGGCATAGAGTACAGCGACGCAGAGTAGAATAGAGTGGCTTAGAGTACAATGGCATATAGTGCAGTGGCATAAAGTGTTGCTGAGTAGAGTATAGTGGCACAGAGTGCAGTGGTACAGAGTGAGGTGGCGCAGAGTGGAGTATTTTAGAGTGGAGTGGTGCACGGTAGAGTACAGTGGCGTAGAGTGGTGCGGGATAGATTAAAAAGGAGCAGGGTGGATAGGCAGAGTGCACTGGTGTGAAGTGGTACAAAGTACAATGCAGTATGGTGTGAATGGCATCATGTGGAGTGGTGGTGCAGAGTTAGGGAAGGGGCGTGGGGGACTAATTCAGTAAGTAAGGCTTGGGCAAGGGAAGGGACGAATTTGTGCTGAACAGCCAAAAACACACAGAGTCAACAAATAATAAAAAAGCCGGCACATGCGAGTTTTAAACCACAAAGCCAGTAGTAAGCAATGGACGGAATGCATTCACAGGGAACCTTTCAGCATGTTCCCTAGATGTCGTTAACAAACAAGACAGCTGTGCTGTCAGGTAGGCTATGACCTAATAAAGTGTGCCAGTTTCTGCCATCTGCAGCCGCCAGCACAGATTAAATATACACTAAAGAGAGGCTAATTTTTGTTCGAGACGTGAAACGCTGACGCTGCCATGAGAGCAAAATATTCAGAGTATTTGTGATTGTTTTACTCATAGGTCAAAAGTCAGCCTCTTCAGTGAGAATATGCACGTTCACAACTTCGACTTTGTGCGATTATGGCCTGAAATCCGTCACCGGTGTGTGGGGGGCGGAGGGGTGTCTTGTCATGCGTGGTGTGCCTCTTCACTTCTCCAGTCTCACGAGGCCAGGGGTGTGGAATTTTATGAAATATGTACTTGTCCATGGGACAAGTAGCTTCATAAATCTACATGTCCTGTAACAAAATCCACTTGTCCCTTTGGTGCCATGTAGTGCGCTGTCAAATAATGGCTGCAATGTCTTTATAGAAGACCTCTGATAATAGCCTCTCTGGTTATATAGAGAAACCGGAGGTCAGTGAACACGTTATGTCCGATGTGGTCGATTGGCCCAGAGCACAGAGTTGGGAAGTGCACATGTAACCAGTGCTCCCTTGCCCCCGGAGGTGACTTAAGGATGCCTTACTAGGGGTGCTTAGTGTTTCGCGGAAGGCCTGAGCGGGGCAGTGGACGGCTGGAGAGCGCAGGTCAGCGAACCAGGGCCTTACTTGGCGGCACACCCATCACACAGTAGTACGGGTACTCATTGCAGGAAGCAACATTGTGCGGGCTACTGTCGCCTTACGGGCTAAGGAGTGCCCTGTTCTCCGCAATGAAGCCGAAGAATAAGGCGGAGGGTGCCACGGAGCACGATGTCACCAATGTTGACGGGGAGGATACGGAGGGCACGGCGTCGTAAAGAAGGTTGAATGATCGCCTGGACAAAATACTAGAGGCCATCACAGCAACGAAGGAATCCTTACACAACGACATCTCGCAGGTTGCGACAGGGCTGGGACTCCTGAAAGCAGACCACTCGAAGCTGGTTGACAGGGTGAAAGACACTGAACTGGTAGTTCAAGCACTGAAACCAGCGGTGGTAACAGTAGAACGTAAGCTGGAAGATGCGTTACAGCGCCTGGCAACCCTAGAAAAGAAGGCCGAGGATGCGGAAAGTCGAAATCGGCGCAACAACGTCAGGGTGGTCGGCCTGCCTGAAAAAGTGGAGGGGACGGACATGGTAGTATATCTGGAAGGCTGCATAGAGTACCGGCCAAACCACCCTCGCCGGGCCGTCTGCCTCGCCCTGTGGTCGCTAGAGTCCTTCACTTCAGGGACAGGGACTTATTGATTCAAAATGCACGCGCAAATGGGCCCTTTAAAGTGGAGAATGGCACGGTCACACTCTTCCCGGATTATACGCAGGAGATACAGAGACGCAGGGCCTGCTATCTGTCCATCAAAAAAGAGCTCAGAGATGAGGGGATCCAATATTCGCTGTTGTTCCCAGCCAAATTGAGAGTCATTCTGGATGGTTCGACTCAATTCTTCCTGCCGCCCGAAGAGGCCTGGACGTGGTTGGAATCATACAGGGCGGGCACGGACCGAAGTGGCCGAGGAGACCGGGGACAACCGAAAGCACCGCGGATGCGCCAATCTCAACGTATCGGGAAGAGAAACAAGACCCAACAGGCCCTCCTGCTCGCACGATTGGCAGCTGATAAACAAGATGCACTAGTGGTGACGGCGGCGATAACAGGGTCCCAGAGGGAGGAGTCAAACAGAGGGTCGGACTCCGCGACGACAAACGACACTCGGGTACTGAACTGTCGGATGTAGACAGCGCTCAGGGCCCGGAAGTGACACCTAGGTCGGCAGACGATCTATAGCGGGTATGTTCTTTTCTATGGGTCCCCGTCGATGGACTACACTTGGAGGGGATGGAGCCCCTGGTAGTATTCCTGATCAGTATGACTGTATCTGGCACGGTGTGGGATTGGGGGATGGGAGCTGGGGTGGGAGCTGCCACCTGTCGGGGCTGAACCACATTCCCTTTGCCCTTAAGGCACCCTGTAGTGACTACTACAGGATTCTACTGTGTGAGTTGGAATGGTAGTTTGGATGGGGGCTGATGATTTGTTATTGGGTCCTGTTCTGGGGGGGAGGGTCATGGGGGCTTTATGGGGTGTTCAGGCTGGGGTGGGCTGGCGAAGACTGGAGAGGGAGCTGTTGAAGAACTATTGCAATGGGAACGTTACCTGAACTGAAATGTATTACATGGAACGTGCGTGGATTGCACACTATGTCCAGGCGCCACTAGGTGCATGCATATTTGGTGCGCCGTGGAATTCAAATAGCGCTGCTTCAGGAGACACACCATACCAAGCAAGAATGTGCTGCATTGCAGAAGCGATGGCGGGGGCAAGTGTTTGGCACCGCCTACTCTGCGTTTGCCAGGGGAGTCCTGATATGGGTGAGGGCGGGGTTTCCATTTCAGGTCCTAAATAGTGTCATTGACCCGGAGGGCAGATATGTGGCGGTGGAGGGGAGATTGTTTGGAAGGGATGTGGTGCTCTGTAGCATCTATGTACCGAACACGGAACAGCCCCGATTCTTGGACAAACTATCGGGGACATTAGCGCATTGTCTGGCGGGCCAGGTCATACTAGGGGGAGATTTCCACTCGATAACTAATACCACACTAGACAGATCACATCCACTATTGGCTGACTCACAGGTCCGCAGAATAGCGAAGCAAAGGGTAGAGTGGCAGGATAGGTGGGGATTGGTCGACGTGTGGCGGGGACACCACCCAACAGAAAGGGACTACTCGTTTTTCTCGGCACTGCACGAACTACATGTTAGGATTGACGCCATCTTATGTAGCAACTCAGTGGAGCAGCTGACTACGCACTCGGAGTATCTGGCTAGGACCATATAAGATCATAATCCCCAATTGGTGTCCCTCCAATGGCAGCGTGAGAGGGCGGCGATCCCAACTTGGCGATTGCAACCAGACACTCTGGAGGATCAGGTCTTTAGTTCTGAAATTAGAGAAGGTATTGAACGCTATTTTGCGGAGAATAGGGATACGACGTCCACCAGGGCTATAGAATGGGACGCGTTTAAGGTGGTGGTGAAAGGGTTGTGCATAAGTAAGCACTCTGGGGAACGGCTAGTGGTACTGGCGGATTTAAAAAAAGCTGAGGAGGCGCTGCAGGAAGTGGAGAAGCGGAGGCCAGAACGGCAGACACTGCAAGAGCAGCTATTAGCGGCTAAAGAACTGGTAGCAGCGGAAACAGAGAGGCTTCGGAGTTATGATTACAAACAATACCCGGAAAAAATTCATAACGAGGGGGACAAGGTGGGTACACTACTAGCGAGGATGGCGAACCCGACGATGGGTGGGTGCCCAGTTTTGAGCATACGAACGGAGATAGGCAAAATGGTCTATTCCCAGAAGGCGATTATCTCGCGTTTCTTGGGCTACTATGAGAAGCTCTACCAGAGTCACCAGGAGGCGAGCGGGCTGGACATGGAGGACTATTTGGCGGGAGTCCCACTCCCGCAACTGGGTGAAGAAGAAGCCGAGAGTCTGGGCCAGGCCATCTCCTTGACGGAAGTTCGGGGAGCGATTAAGCAAATGGCTAGGAACAAGACACCGGGAGTGGATGGCCTACCGATAGAATTCTATGTAAAATACATCAACCTTCTGGCGCCACACCTGGTGGAGATATATAATGAGGCGGTAGAGTTGGACCATTTGCCGGAATCTATGAGGGAGGCGCTGGTCGTCCCCTTATTGAAACCGGGGAGGGAGAGTAGTGATGTGACTGCCTATAGACCCCTGTCTATGCTGACAGTGGACTATAAAATCTTAAGCCGCATACTGGCCTCGAGACTGCTTCCCCAAATGACTGCGCTAATCCATGAGGATCAAGTGGGGTTTATTCCCACTAGAAATACCTCGAACAACATCCGACGTCTGATACGAGTGATGGGGAGTGCCTTGGATGCGGATCTGTTGCCGGCTGTGTTATCTGTGGACATAGAAAAGGCGTTTGATAGCCTGGAGTGGGATTACCTCGATAAGGTGTTGGAAAATTTTGGTTCAGGAGAGCGCTTTCGCTGTTGGACGAGGGTCTTGTGTTCCCTCACCACTGCTAGGGTGCGCTTGGGTCCTGTGGTATCTGCGGGGTACCTGGTGCTGGTTGGCAACTAGGCAGGGATGTTCGCTTTCGCCCCTGCCCTGTTTGTATTATGTTCTCTGCTCATGCAGACACACAGACAGGCTGTAGGCTGCAAGCAGTAGACTATTAGATCATGCACTTTTCATATCGAAGCAGCACCTGCCACAGCCACTGGGCTGAGGCGGTAGCAATAGAAACAGAACAAGCATTGGCATAGCCAATAGGTCTTCCCTTTTGGACCTTATAAGTATTTAATTCTGCAGAACAATATCCTTGGTGCAGCATCAACTGTTGCATGGCTAAACACTCCCACTAGCGAGACCTATTGGCTATGCCAATGCCTGTTCTTCAGGCTACTAGCCTTTGATCCCGGATTCTGTTTTGGGGCCATACCTCTGACCAACAACCGCCTCTGCAGACTCCCAAATCGGCTGTGAGCACTGCAGGCTCCCGCGGTCTCCGCTCCTGATTTTCCCTTGCTCCGCAGACTCCGCCGGCTCCGCATCAGGCTCCGCCCTCCTGCTTCTGACAAGCGTCCTCGACCGGGAGCGAGTCTCTCCAGCGTCCACACCACTGCCCGCAGGAGCAATCTCGTTGAGGCGGACCCGGTAAGAGCCGACAACATTACCGCGGTCGGACACCAGGCTAGAGCACAGTTTTTTCCTCCGCTCCTTCCTTTTTGCTTAGGTCGCCATCGGGCTGAAACCAAGCAGCTTCCTCGCCGCACCTCTGCACCGGCCACTAAGCGGCCGCCATCTTCCCCGTGTTGAGTCGACGCTCTACTTTTCTGTTAAATTTGGAAATTTCAACAGCGTAATGGTGACAGGGAATTAAGATCTATGCCCTCTGTTGTCAAACTAGGATCCAAATTAACATTTACAAGACAAAGGTTGTTGTCTATGTCTATTCTCCTTGAAGATTGTTGTAGCAATATGATATGATCTTCCTTCATGAATGTGTTTTTATTAAATTGTTTTAGAAATTGTAATGAAATATTGTGAAATGGTAGATGATTTTATTTAGCAATAAATACAACTTTTTGTATAATTTTTTTTCTTCTTTATAAGTGCTTTAATACGTTCTGAATGGTGTTTGAGGTGTGATGCATGTGGATTGACCTTGAAATGTGATTGGCCTTCATACAGATCCTGACCAAAGGAAAAACCTTTCTTTAACTTAATGCTAACCATTCTACACAGGCTGGCTTTGTGATACATGACAGTCAGGTATGGGAGTTTAGGCTATCCCAAGGTATCTGGCAAAGGGTACTCCCACTATGCTCTCAATAGGATAGGTAGTGTTAGGTACAAGTAGAATAATATAATCATATAACCACACATTAATGTTATATTGGTTGAGCCTGTTGTACGGATTGCGCTGGTAAAGAACTGTGTGTTAGGATGACAGAACGTCAGAGTGTAAGGACTGAGCCTCTCCACAACGTCAGTACCTGTCGGCCCAATCCTGCTAGCTCACAGTTCCTCCCCTGATTGCCTAATCATCCCAGAGTAACAGGTGATTTCGGCAACTTCAAATATGACCCTCTATCCCCAAGGGCACTGTGGAAACAGATCCCCCCTTTTGTTACTCACTCACTCACTCATGCATTCCAATAGTGAACATAAAAAAGACACAAAGAAAGTTTACAACACATTTATTAGAACTATGGCAGTCTATTATGAAGCAAATGTGCTACGATCATTAGGCAAATGCAACTAAGCAAAGTAATTTGAATTACTACTAGTATCATGACGTTAGTGTAAACAAATCACTGTGTGTCTCACGTGCTTAGTGCAGCAAGGCACATAGACATACTTAAGTCAAGCAATCACACACACTCAGTGCGGGCAACCTCACAGCCTGTGTACGGTTCATTATGTCTACCCTGTGGTTATGGAAAGCAAACACGTAGGTCACCGCAAGGACAACATGTTTGTAGCATGTGATCGCATAGACTGATACACAGACAGAATGTTAACACCGCACTACTCGCAGAAGGAGATATATAAAAGCACTCTTCATAGCATTGGCATGTGGTCCGCTGACAGATTCTAAATTATCTGCTATGTGTGTCCATACTGTGCTCAGGTTGGGTAGACCTACAGGCCTCCTCCTAAAACGGCATCATTTTTGCCATATGCATAATGGAGACTGGCTCACAGACCTACATTTAACACTGCCCTGTTTGTATTATGTTCTCTGCTCATGCAGACACACAGACAGGCTGTAGGCTGCAAGCAGTAGACTATTAGATCATGCACTTTTCATATCGAAGCAGCACCTGTCACAGCCACTGGGCTGAGGCGGTAGCAATAGAAACAGAACAAGCATTGGCATAGCCAATAGGTCTTCCCTTTGGGACCTTATAAGTATTTAATTCTGCAGAACAATATCCTTGGTGCAGCATCAACTGTTGCATGGCTAAACACTCCCACTCCCACAAGCGAGACCTATTGGCTATGCCAATGCCTGTTCTTCAGGCTACTAGCCTTTGATCCCGGATTCTGTTTTGGGGCCATACCTCTGACCAACAACCGCCTCTGCAGACTCCCAAATCGGCTGTGAGCACTGCAGGCTCCCGCGGTCTCCGCTCCTGATTTTCCCTTGCTCCGCAGACTCCGCCGGCTCCGCATCAGGCTCTGCCCTCCTGCTTCTGACAAGCGTCCTCGACCGGGAGCGAGTCTCTCCAGCGTCCACACCACTGCCCGCAGGAGCAATCTCGTTGAGGCGGACCCGGTAAGAGCCGACAACATTACCGCGGTCGGACACCAGGCTAGAGCACAGTTTTTTCCGCCGCTCCTTCCTTTTTGCTTAGGTCGCCATTGGGCTGAAACCAAGCAGCTTCCTCACCGCACCTCTGCACCGGCCACTAAGCGGCCGCCATCTTCCCCGTGTTGAGTCGACGCTCTACTTTTCTGTTAAATTTGGAAATTTCAACAGCGTAATGGTGACAGGGAATTAAGATCCATGGCCTCTGTTGTCAAACTAGGATCCAAATTAACATTTACAAGACAAAGGTTGTTGTCTATGTCTATTCTCCTTAAAGATTGTTGTAGCAATATGATATGATCTTCCTTCATGAATGTGTTTTTATTAAATTGTTTTAGAAATTGTAATGAAATATTGTGAAATGGTAGATGATTTTATTTAGCAATAAATACAACTTTTTGTATAATTTATTTTCTTCTTTATAAGTGCTTTAATACGTTCTGAATGGTGTTTGAGGTGTGATGCATGTGGATTGACCTTGAAATGTGATTGGCCTTCATACAGATCCTGACCAAAGGAAAAACCTTTCTTTAACTTAATGCTAACCATTCTACACAGGCTGGCTTTGTGATACATGACAGTCAGGTATGGGAGTTTAGGCTATCCCAAGGTATCTGGCAAAGGGTACTCCCACTATGCTCTCAATAGGATAGGTAGTGTTAGGTACAAGTAGAATAATATAATCATATAACCACACAGTAATGTTATAATGGTTGAGCCTGTTGTACGGATTGCGCTGGTAAAGAAGAACTGTGTGTTAGGATGACAGAACGTCAGAGTGTAAGGACTGAGCCTCTCCACAACATCAGTACCTGTCGGCCCAATCCTGCTAGCTCACAGTTCCTCACCTGAATGCCTAATCTTCCCAGAGTAACAGGTGATTTCGGCAACTTCAAATATGACCCTCTATCCCCAAGGGCACTGTGGAAACAGATCGCCCCCTTTTGTTACTCACTCACTCACTCATGCATTCCAATAGTGAACGTAAAAAAGACACAAAGAAAGTTTACAACACATTTATTAAAACTATGGCAGTCTATTATGAAGCAAATGTGCTACGATCATTAGGCAAATGCAACTAAGCAAAGTAATTTGAATTACTACCAGACTGCATAGGACAAACATCCCAACCATTGCAAATCATATATCTGTCTAGTTCTACCCTTATTTTGTGAGCATAGGGATATATTTGCAATCTCGGGGATTGGTCTAAGCCCCCATACCTGATGTATGTAGTAAGGTGGTCGGCATAATGAGTGTAAACTTAGTTAACGCAGGGTGGCATGTCATGCACTGCTGTCATTCCAGAACAGTCCTTTCTGCTGGAATTCTCCTCTCTGCATCCAAAGGTACGGAACACCATTTACAGGATAAAACTATTGTGTTGGAGATGCCACCGTGTTATGGCTAAATATTAGGCGCTGTTGCAAAATGAGCAAAGAAAACAGTATACCAAGTTATGTATTCTAGACGACCTTGAACAAAATGTGTAGATGAAATTCCAGGAAGAGTCCCTGAATAACAAACATGTACAGCATATTCTCAAAATAATATCGCAAACATAAATGTGTTATATGTGGCTATGCAGAGTAACCAGTGGCAGCCTAAAAAGTCTAAAACGCAAAACTAAGGGAAAGCCAAAGTGGGCACAAAAGGGAAATCACTACAAACTGTTTATCTTTTTCACCATTCTTGTAATGCTGGTTACAGTGCTTTGGGGTTTTTTGCTAAATAATTGCAGCACACTATTTTTATCCAAGATTTCAATTGTTTCAATAAATGTTTAAAAATGCAATTTGTAACTTTCTTGTGTCTACCTTGGGCATGCAAAAGTAAACAACAAAAGGGTAGATCTGTTTTCACGTTTCCCTTAGGGAGTAAACGAGTGGTAATGTTCGTGGTGGCTGATATCATGATATGATATGATAGGAGACTTATATTGTGTGCAGCTACTCCAGGGTGTGTCCTGGTGTGGCACAAGCTGGAGGCCAGAGAGAAAACAAGCTCAGTCTACCAAGAAGAACTAGGTTTTAAGCTTCTTTTTAAACAGCCCTGGATCGCTTATAGCGCGTAATTCCAGAGGGAGCTGTTTCCAAGCTGCCACACCCCAAAAAGTGAGTGATCTACCTCCTGCTCTCTGTCTGTGTGTGGAAAAGTAAATTTTGCCATGTTCTGTGTCCCTACGTGTTCCCCATCTTATGTTATGGGTGCATGATTAAGATGCATATGTATTCCCCTTGTTTGATTAAAGACGCAATTACAGTTGTGTCCATCTCTAGTATGCCAGTTTCCAGTTCTCGTGAAAGCTACGAGTATTAGGCCTATGTAAAGTTACGTTGCCACGTTTCTCAGTGTGCACGTTATTTCATTGTAAAGTCCCCGTTTCTAGGCCTCAAAAGGGCCCGGACACCAGATTCAGCTCCTGTCTCCTGAACCCTCGCTGAGGAGCGATACAGCCCCCACCTGTATCCTCGACCCTTCACTTACTTCCTGCCTCACAGTGCCCGGCTCGGCCTGGCTCTGCCTACGAGTCTGCCAAGAGTATGTTATGATTCTAGTTATCAGTCCAGCCCTCCTTCTCTGCATTCCTAAGCTACTGAATCGCATCAATAGTTTCCGTCATCATCTAGCCTTTACGTCTCCATGTAAGAGAAATACTGTATTTATGGTCATTTAATATTCTTCATCACGCACTACATGTAGAATAATGCATGCTCCAGTCTTAGAGTCTGTTAGCCTCTCCCCTCCTGACTCTTAGTTTATATCAACATGTTCTCTAAACATTAGATACTAGATATTGTTTAGGCACATGTCGCCCTGACTCTCCAGACTTCAGTCTCTGCTCCTAGTGCAGAAGTCATAGCCCCCAGCTTCTCCTAGTAACACGTCATTGTTAGTTTGCGCGCACCATTAGGTTAGAGGTCCCGGCTCCTTAGGTAGCCCCCTCCATGTTTCCGCCCCATTTATGACATATTCTGTTACGTTTACATCACATGTCTATGTATACGCCTCCTGTTACACCCACTTTCACCCTTATCTTTCGCGACTGCTATTGACCACGCCCACTGCTCCGCCTATCATATGTATTGTAATGCAACTATTTTAGTATATATGCTTGTGCATTGTTATTAAAAGTTATCCTTTTCCTTGATCCTGCCCCCGGCAGCGCTGCCATCCTGTTCCCGTGCAGGTTGTCCTGTTCCTGTCCTTTATGCTGTATTAAACCTGCAAACTCCTACTACCTCGAATCTTGACTCTTATTTATTGAGCTATCTGTTATTGCTATGTCCAGTCAAACCTAGATCCGGTATTATTTATTTATATACCACATAATGGCGCCCGAATAGGGACTTGCCCTTTCCCCACGCGCCGGTGAAGCCACGCCGGCCCCCTGACCCTCTGCAGCCGTGACGGAACCATACCGTGCACGTGCAGATATTTCTGCTTCAAGTATCCCTCAGGCCCACGGAGGAGACGGAGGTGGCGGTCCAGCATCCAGACGAGGCGGTGGAGGAACGCGGCGAGTCCCGACCAGAGCCCAAGCCGAGAGTCCAAGGTCCGAGGTATCCGGAGGCCCACCCGTAACTGAAGTCCGAAGTTCGTCCGTCCGGCGTCGAAGCAGTCCAGTCCAGTCCGAGGCCTTCCGTTCTTGCTGCCCGGTGAGTACCGTTGCTGGGGTAGTATCTAGACAGGGTCAATCTAATTGTCTCTGGTCCGTGGGGTTTGGTGGTACACAGATCCCAAAACGAAGTGCCCACTTCGGTGGATGCGGGTCCTGACGTGTCTCTTTATGAGACCGGTAAGTTTCGTACTGTTTTAGCAGTGCATCTAGTTTCTGTTCCAGTCAGTCCTGTTCTCGAGGAAATTCATGTATTCTGTTTTCAGTATTCCAGGTGGTATTCTGTTCGAACTGTTATTTTAAATGTTCTTCATGTATTTTAATGTCGTGGTATGAGAGTGGTGTAATTATCGTGTTCATTGTGTATTGTAATTGTGTCCAGATTACAGTTCAGTCATTCCGTTATTTTCCAGACTACGTCAGTTAAGAACTAGAAAAGGTCTGTTAGAAGCAGCAGTTCCTGTCCCGCCTAGGGACAGTCCAGGTCACTTTATGTATCAGAAGCATGGCATAAGTGCCATATTATATCTAGATTTATGGGTAGAGTATACCAAACAGTTAGAAGAAAAGTATAGATGGCCCGTATCGGGTACATGGGATGCCGAGTGCATCATGCGAGTAGAAGAAGCATTATGGAAAAAGAAAGCCAGACAGTCACAGAAAGATGCCATCGAGTTATGGCGCAAAGAATCTCATAAAAGAACCGAAAAAGAAATCAGAAAGTCAGAATTAAGTAGAGAATCCTTAGAACGAGCCCACGAAAGGGAATTAATCGAGATAGGTGAACGAGTCAAAACCGAACAGTCAGATAGACAGAGGCATGCCCTCATTAAGGGTATGTATCCTCTTCTTGCCGAGGGCTTGCCAAAAGCGACCCCGGAGGCATCCAGTAATTTTCCGCCACCATTAGTTCCGACCAAGCTACGTCACAAACCGACCGCAGCTGATATTTTCGTCTCGTCCTACTTGGACGACACGGTTCCAGAATATGCAAATCCTGTTCCGCCAGCTCCTGTAAATAATGTAAATCCTGCTCCTCCAGTCACCGGAGTACCTGCTACGGTACCCCCGGTCCAGCCTACATTACAATTTCCCACTCTGCCAGCACGAAGAGTATCAGTCGACGATTCCAGTTTAGGGGCCGCAGGAGGAGGTCCTCCTGGTACCCCGCCACCACACCAACGAGTAACGTTAGTCGAGTTACATGAAAGTGCGTTACAGCGTACGCCCAAATATAAGTCTGTTGCAGATATCCGACGAGCTCTTACTGAATGCCGCTATGATCCAGTTGCAGGTGATGATAGTACAGTTATATATTCCATCCGTGTAAGACGGGTGACCGGGTATTTGGATACCCTACCGAATATGAAAGAAGATCTAGACAGAATATATCGTTTCATCCGTACAGGGGATGATCCAGAAAGTATTGGCGAAGCCATGTCTCAAAGGAAAGCTGAGATCCAGCTCATGTTATTAAAGTTTCTGATTAATTGTTTAATAAGAGAACAAGATTACCCGACCAAAGATCCAGCCGAAATGAGAATCCTGACAAGGTGGAGTGATAATATAGCCGAGGGTAAACACAGAACTATCAGTAGTATAGAGAGTATGTATAAGAGAATTCGTAAGGAAATAATAAGGTTACACGAACAACGTAAAGCAGCACAAGTAAGCGAGAAAGAAAATGACTCTTCTACTGAAGAGGTAGAGGACGAGAATCCCGCCAGAATAGCGTATGTAGGAAAATCTAGATTTCCAGACCGCCATTTACGCCTAGAACACAAGTCAGTTTTTCATCACCCAGCACCAGAACAAAGTTCTCTAGAACAAGTATTTCAAGCTACCGATCACATTCTGAAATCACGAATCGGTTATAGTGAGTTAAGTACTATGCATGAACAAGAACTAGCCCGATCAGCAGTCCGATGGATTACTGATTCTACCACTTTTCCAGACGAAATAGTGGCACAAATGTTTCTGAAATTGCCCCCAGCCGAGCAGCGACTGGTGGGTATGTATATGATCCAGCACCTCATCACATTGTATGAGGGTCAACATTCTGATCCAGGTCCGTTACACGATGTCCTGAACGAGTTACTCCAGTATAGATGGAAAGGTTTAGGTACCGATTTAATTAGTGTCATTCTAGAACAGCGTCACAAATATAGTATGTTTTTGAACCCGCATTTTGTCCATGTCTCACCTCCAGAAAATAAACCGTTTTACATAGATAGACAGAATCCGCTACGAGAAGTACACCCAGTCAGGACAGCAGATGGTGAAATGCAACGAGTGTTTGTTTACACCCCGATTACAAAGATGGAACTCTTAGAAATGAAGAAATTAATTCCCTGCCATGACAAAGATCCAGCAGGGTTCCACCGAGAATTAAAAGACATGCTCCGTATGGGAGAATACACGTATCCAGATATAATTAAAATGTTAAAAGTCCTGTTGCCCGCAGGCATATATGAAAAACTCAAGGAAAAAGAATGGGAGGTGGGAGAGAAAAAGATCGATTGGGCAGTTCTAGAAGCTGAAGATAAGATACGAGTACCAGGTACCGGTCTTGGAGAGAAATGTAAAGAATTACCAGAACTGTTAATACAAGTTTTGCCCAGATTATTAGCCACTAAAAAGGAAGACTGGGATGCAATCTCAGCCTGTAAACAGAAACAAGATGAAGACACTAGTGATTTTTATTCTAGATTCGAGAAATGCTTTATTATAAACAGTGGCTTGAAGACGAGTAGTGAGTCATACCCTCATCTTTTTGTTACTAAATTAGTCGAGAATTCAAGTCCACAAGTTAAGAATCGAGTTTTGAAAGTCGAAAGTACCTGGCAAGCTAGTACCCCGTCCCAGATGTTACAGATGCTTCAGTACCACCAGAATAGAATCAGAGAAGAGCAAGATCATGAAAGAAAACGTATGAAAGACACGAAAATGAAAGTACTAGTTGCACAATCTGTTCCTCAAGACAGTCAGAAGAGGGGTACGAATCAAGCCAGTCATCCTGCAGCTCCCGTTAAAGGGACATGCAATTATTGTAAACAGCCAGGTCATTTCATAAACGAGTGTGCAGTTCTGAAACACAATATAGCTACTGGTAAAACTAAAGAAAGACCACGTCCGCCTAGACAAGAACAAGTTTCACAGACTTCTCAGCCACAGAATGCACAACAGACAGTTCCAGCACCGCAGCCTATTGCTGCAACACAGCATGTTACGCAGCAGATGTACCAGTATGCACAGTCTGAGTATCCAGAGTATCAGCTATATTCATGAAACAGCCTAGAGAGGGAGGTAGGCTTGCCTCTCATCGAGATTCCTGTAGATCAAGAAGGTCCCTATGTTCATAGTCAGGTACTAGGGAAAGACAGAAAGTTTCTAATTGATACAGGGGCAAGTAGGACGACCATTAGTCACGCCGAAGTTCCAGGGGCTCCGCTCTCAGGCTCTAGAAATGTTTCCCTTGGATTTTCAGGAAAGCCTATTGTAAACGAGATATCTAAGCCAGTTACTCTAGAAGTAGGTCCATTGTCCCGCACTACTGATCTGTTACTTACGAAGTCATGTCCAGAAAATCTGTTAGGCATTAAGACACTGAAAGAATTAGGTGCAGTTAGTTGCTGCTCCCCAGAGGGAATACGCCTGTTTCTACGTGACTTCAAGGGTCACTATGTATTACGAGATTTTGATCCGAGATTGTCCAATGTTCCACAGCATTTATGGGCGCAAGGTCCAACTGATGTAGGTTATATGCAAATCACACCCCATCGTGTGACTCTCAAACCAGGTGTAGTGTTACCACGAATCAGACAGTACAGATTGCCACCTGAGGCTGTAGCAGCCTTATCCAAAATTATTGACGAGCTCATGGCTCAAGGAGTAGTTGTAGAAACTGACTCCAATGTATGTAATTCTCCGATCATTCCAGTCATGAAACGTACTGATCCAAATGCACCGCCAGTATATCGATTAGTGATTGACCTACGAGAACTCAATAAATGTATTATTCCCCAGTACCCAGTTGTCCCAGATATCTCTTCCCTATTGACAGCCATTGATTCCGAAGCCTCATTTTTTACAGTCATAGACCTCAAGAACGCGTTTTTCAGTGTCCCCATTCATCCAGACAGCCAGTTTCTTTTCGGATTTTGTTTAAATGGAAGAAGCTATATGTTCACACGAGCTCCTCAAGGTTTTACAGAAAGTCCTAGTATTTACAGTCAAGCACTTAAGAGACAACTAGACAACATTCACATGCCAACTGACACTGCCCTGCTCCAGTATGTCGATGATCTACTGATCACAGCCCGTTCTGAACGTGCTTGCGAGCGAGCATCACTTACAGTCTTGTACTTCCTAGCCGAGATGGGGCACAAGGTGTCCCCCTCAAAGCTTCAATTCTGTGTCCAGCAAGTGATCTATTTAGGCCACTTACTGTCCAAGAGGGGTAGACAGTTGACACCCGACCGTATCCAGTTAATAGCGAGTCTTCCTCAGCCCAAGACACAGAAGGAGGTACGTGCTTTTATCGGCCTTACTCCTTACTGCAGACAATGGATTCCTCAGTATGCATTCCTAGCCAAGCCACTGATACAGTTAACGACACAGGAGGCAGCCCTATCGACTGTCCTCCCTTGGACATCTGAACATACACTTAGTTTCAATGAGTTAAAGAAAGCTTTATGCCAAGCTCCTGTTCTAGCTACACCGAACTACAGTAAGCCTTTTACACTTTTCGTCACTGAACGTGAAGGTACAGCATTATCTGTTCTCACACAAGATCAAGCAGGACAATACAAGCCCTGTGCTTATTTTTCAAGCACACTAGATCCTGTAGCCCAGGCTCTGCCTGCGTGCCTCAAGTCAGTTGCAGCCACAGCTCTAGCTATCAGACAAAGTGATTCCATAGTATTAGGACATTCCTTGACAGTACAAGTTCCACACTCCGTGGAAGTTCTTTTAAACCGAACCCAGACTCAGCACTTGACAATTGCACGTTTAACAGGTTATGAACTGACACTGTTCCAGCCACACATAGAAATCAGACGCTGCAACGTTCTAAATCCTGCTACACTATTACCGTCAGTTAATTCGAATCCTGCCACACATGACTGTGTGGAAGTAGTTAACACTATGACTAAGCCAAGACAAGATCTGACAGATATTCCATTACCAGATCCCGACCTGACACTTTATGTGGATGGTTCATGTATGAGAACAAGTACAGGAGAACTAGTAGCCGCGTATGCAGTGACTACTGACACTGAAGTTATAGAAACACACCGTATTGATACCCTGTCTGCTCAAGCAGCAGAGCTAGTTGCTCTGACCCAAGCCTGCATACACGCCAAGAACCTGAAAGTTAATGTTTACACAGATTCACGCTACGCATTCGGAGTCGTACACGACTTTGGAGTGCTCTGGCAGGAGAGAGGTTTCATGACTTCTCATGGAACCAAGATTCAGCATGGTCTCCTTATTCAAGCTCTGTTAGATGCCATACATTTACCGACATCTATTGCTATCATGAAGTGCAAAGCACATACGAAAGTTACTGACACTATTTCCCAAGGTAATGATCTAGCAGATCGCACAGCCAAGCTTACAGCACAGACTCCAGACATTTCAGTTAATCCAACACAGACACATACTCCAGCTCCGACTACTTGTATGACAGTTAAGGACCCCACTCAAGATGTCATAGATATCCAGTTACATGCTACTCCCGATGAAATCAAGAAATGGTCCGAACAAGGAGGGGTCCAGACAGATCAGGGATGGGTAACGAAGGGTAAAGCCACATGGTTTCTCCCCGACTCTATGGTTCAAGTCATTATCAATACCGCACATAGTCCAGCACATTTAGGAGAAAAAGCTATGTTAGATAGTATCCAGAACATTTGGTTCAACAAGCATTTACGAGCTGCAGCCAAGCAGAAAGTCCGTACCTGTATGATATGTTGCCAGTTTAATCCAGGTAAAAGTGTCCCGGTGGAACAAGGTGGATTCCAGCCTCCTGACCACCCTTTTGAAGTCCTCCAAATGGATTATATTCAGATGGAGCGATGTCGAGGTTTCAATTATGTCCTTGTAGTTGTATGCGCTTTGTCCAGGTGGACAGAAGCATATCCAGTCCCAGATTACACAGCCGCGACCACTGCCAAGCAGTTGGTTCGTGAATTCTTCCCCCGCTACGGACTCCCTAGAGTCGTATATTCTGATAACGGCCAGCCATTCTCATCTGAACTCATGAAACATGTTTCCCTTTTGTTAGGGTACCAGTGGAAGTTCCATTGTGTACGCCATCCTGAAGCAGCCGGTCTCGTAGAGAGACATAATCAGACCCTGAAAATCCGCATTGCTAAAATATGTAAAGAGAAAGGTGTGGACTGGCTAGTAGCTCTGCCAGTCGCTTTGTTTTATATGCGCATGGTCGCACATTCCAGATCAGGTCTGTCCCCGTACGAGGTCGTATTCGGCCGCCCCCCTAATATGTGGGGTACACCTAGACCCCGAAGTATTACAGATGTTTCAAGTAATATGCTGACAGATTACCTAGCTTCCTTGATGTCTGCCCTACACTCTTGTCGTTCACAGGTTGCCGCCGCATTTCCAGACAATACCGAGGTGGCACCGCATGAAATCGTTCCCGGATGCATGGTTCTTGTGAGGAATTTTGATCGTTCAAGTCCGCTGGAGCCTCGCTGGAAGGAGCCCAAGCAGGTCCTCCTGGCCACCCGTACTGCCGTCAAGCTGGAAGGCAGGAAGGGCTGGGTCCACCTGTCTCATGTGAAAAGATTTTACGGACTAAAGACTGTTTCAAAGAACATTTCCGAGGATTTTAAAGACTGCCAAAGTACTATTCTCAAGGACTGTCCCGCAAAAGACAATGATACAGATTCCTCCCTGTTAGAGAAAACTCCGCAACAGGAGTATAAGCTAAAATTAAGGTCTAGTAAAATAAGTCAGCCAGTTTGATTGTCTAAGTCCTCCCCTAGGTGAAACGGTTAGACCGGTTTCTGACATGTATAAAATAGACCCCCATAGTGAGAGAGTTAGTCAAAACTCAATCCGATGTATCGTTTTTCTAAGTTTTATATTGTTTTTCAGCCTTATGTTTACCTGCACAAGTTATGCATTTTATTTGTATTTTCCAGTTTCTCATGAAAATAAGTCTGCTAATGCTACAGTAGAGCACACGTTTAGTGATCTGCCTCCTCATGAACTATTTTATCGTCTTGCTATGCGTAATAATTCCTTTATCCGCATGTTACATTACTCACACCAGACCAGCAATGCCACTAATTGTTGGGTGTGTGGTCGACTCCCCCCATTCCAGACACCGAAGGGAGTTCTGCCACTCTTTCCTTATCCATTTTCACATAATGGTTCGTGTGGAGCATGGTCCACGTTAACGTCATCCTCAACAGATATGTCTTTTCTTAACAGTACATGTTTCCCAGACAAGCAAGGTCTTCCCCACAGAACAGGGTTAGATCTAGAAAATGAAGTTTATAATTTAGGTAATTATTCTTCGAATTTCATGGTCCTGAATGTTCAGTCTGATACTACTCCAGACTTACCTGCTATGTCAGTATTACCAGTCAAAGGTGAATTATGTGTCCGAAAGAATGGTTCCGTACATGTAGGCCATAGTGATTGTACTACTATTGTCAAGTATAGTGACAGTGGGAAATCTATTTTCAAAGCTTCACGTCATTCTTATTTTGTTTGTGGTCAGACCGCATATGTTCGTCTGCCCCTCGATTGGGAGGGAACCTGTTACATTGCCTTCCTACTGCCACCAGTTTTCCTAGCCCCACCTGACTATCATAGGAATTCCCACCTAGTACATACTAGACACAAAAGAGACCTCCCAATTGTCGATTATACTGAAACTGCTCTAGAACAATATATAGATATCAATAAAGGTGTCTTCCCTTATTTAGGTACTGTCGTGAATAGTAAACTGATACGTAGATTAACGAGAACCCTTGAAGCAGTAGTGATTGAGACTACTTCTGCTCTAGGTAACTTGACTGAAGAGCAATCCTTTATGAGAATTGTCGTGCTCCAGAATCGTCTCGTCCTTGACGTCATACTGGCCGATAGGGGCGGGGCTTGTAGAGTCATCGGATCTAGTTGCTGCATTTTCATTCCTAATAACGCGCCGTCTGTTTATTCAGCTATAACCAGACTCCATAAAATTGCCCATATGTTACACCAAGATCCAGGCACCCGGACATGGTCCGGTTGGTTCTGGAATATAATTTCCGCCTGGGGATGGAAAGTATTGTCCTTTCTAGGTATTGCAGTAGCGATCATATTCAGTTGCTGCCTCTGTATACAATGTGGCCCTGCGATTTGTGGCATTTGTGCTACCTCTTGTATTCCCAGTCCCAAGTCCCGTTCTAAATCCCGTTCCAAGAAAATTCGAGACGAGCAAATGATACTGTATGAAATGATAGATGGTATCATGAATATTGATGTTTCCTGATGGAAACGTAGTGACAAGGAGGGAATGTGGAAAAGTAAATTTTGCCATGTTCTGTGTCCCTACGTGTTCCCCATCTTATGTTATGGGTGCATGATTAAGATGCATATGTATTCCCCTTGTTTGATTAAAGACGCAATTACAGTTGTGTCCATCTCTAGTATGCCAGTTTCCAGTTCTCGTGAAAGCTACGAGTATTAGGCCTATGTAAAGTTACGTTGCCACGTTTCTCAGTGTGCACGTTATTTCATTGTAAAGTCCCCGTTTCTAGGCCTCAAAAGGGCCCGGACACCAGATTCAGCTCCTGTCTCCTGAACCCTCGCTGAGGAGCGATACAGCCCCCACCTGTATCCTCGACCCTTCACTTACTTCCTGCCTCACAGTGCCCGGCTCGGCCTGGCTCTGCCTACGAGTCTGCCAAGAGTATGTTATGATTCTAGTTATCAGTCCAGCCCTCCTTCTCTGCATTCCTAAGCTACTGAATCGCATCAATAGTTTCCGTCATCATCTAGCCTTTACGTCTCCATGTAAGAGAAATACTGTATTTATGGTCATTTAATATTCTTCATCACGCACTACATGTAGAATAATGCATGCTCCAGTCTTAGAGTCTGTTAGCCTCTCCCCTCCTGACTCTTAGTTTATATCAACATGTTCTCTAAACATTAGATACTAGATATTGTTTAGGCACATGTCGCCCTGACTCTCCAGACTTCAGTCTCTGCTCCTAGTGCAGAAGTCATAGCCCCCAGCTTCTCCTAGTAACACGTCATTGTTAGTTTGCGCGCACCATTAGGTTAGAGGTCCCGGCTCCTTAGGTAGCCCCCTCCATGTTTCCGCCCCATTTATGACATATTCTGTTATGTTTACATCACATGTCTATGTATACGCCTCCTGTTACACCCACTTTCACCCTTATCTTTCGCGACTGCTATTGACCACGCCCACTGCTCCGCCTATCATATGTATTGTAATGCAACTATTTTAGTATATATGCTTGTGCATTGTTATTAAAAGTTATCCTTTTCCTTGATCCTGCCCCCGGCAGCGCTGCCATCCTGTTCCCGTGCAGGTTGTCCTGTTCCTGTCCTTTATGCTGTATTAAACCTGCAAACTCCTACTACCTCGAATCTTGACTCTTATTTATTGAGCTATCTGTTATTGCTATGTCCAGTCAAACCTAGATCCGGTATTATTTATTTATATACCACATGTGGATCCTAGGGGTACTTGTCAGAAATGTATTGGTAGTTAGAAGCTGTCTTAGCGGGTTGTAGATGCTAAATCTGATACTTAAGTAAGTAGGTCCTTTGCCATACAGGGCTGCAAGAACCAGTGCCATAGACTTGCATTTCACTCTCTCTTTAATGGGCAGCCAGTGGAGATCCCAAAGATGCAGCTTAATGCGCGACTGTCTTGGGAGATTGGGCAGGAGTCGGACTGCTGCATTCTGGATCATCTGAAGTTTGTCCTGGAGATATTCCGGAAGGTCTACATAAAGGGCATTGCCCTAGTCAATACGGGACGTGATCAGTGACTGAATGACTAATTTCTAGGAATGGAACGATAAGAGAGTCAGAAATTTCTTCACAGATCTCATGATCCCAAAGCAGGTTCCAACCAACCTGTTAATTCGGGGACTAAATGACAGCGAATTATCAAACCAAATCCGTAAATATTTTACAGAATTTCTTGGGGATCACACAGGGTTGCATCGTCTGACCCCTCGAAGAGAAGAATTTCAGTTTTATATTCATTACATTTCAACTGCACTTTTAGAAGCAATTGAAAGACTGCGGTAAAACAGGTTTTAACATGAGAGCTCTCCAAATCTGTTCCCTTAATCCAGGAGAAGAGCAACTGTGTGTCACCGTGTAGGAGATCACCTTTGCTCCTATTTTTTCTGCTAGCTGGATCAACGGGGTGACATACATATTAAAAAGTCCTGAGGGACCCCTGTATCCACCTTTTCAGAACTTGCAGAGCAGGGGAGAATCCAGATTTGTCAGCTTCTGTTTTCTAAGGAGGATTTTAACAAGCTCCAGGCTAACCCTGTCACTCCTATCTCCTGACGACGAAGAAAGAGAAGAACATGCAGGACTGTGTTGAAAGCTGCCGACAGATCAAATAATATCAGTGCAGTTATACCCCCGGTGTCCAGGGTACCCCTAATAAATTCAGATACCTCTACTAGAGCTATTTCTGTCCTGTACTGGGCCCTATAGCCTGATGGACTCGGGTGGAGAAGCCCATTAATCTCCACATATTTCTACAGTTGTCCATTTACCTGCCGCCAGCAGGGAAAAGGGTCTGTAGTTAGATGGGGGCGGCTGTATCAGCTGTTTTAAGAGGGGTAGAATCATTGCATGTTTCTAAACTTCAGGAACCGTGGCTGTTCCTAGAGATGAATTAAGAATCTTATTGACCAATGGATTAATGATGTCAGCCCCTGCGGTTAGTATTTTATGGGGGCATGGTTCAATCGGGGAGCCTAACTTTAAAGTTGTAAGAGCCGTAAGAGATCCCTTCAAAGAGATGGCTTTGAAGGAGCTCAGTTTTGGGTTGCTAGAGATAACTTCATATTTGTGAAGTATCCGGTATTCTGCCTACTCCCAGGCTTGCCTGAATACTTTGGATGCGAAAAAACCTGCCTGTTCTTCTCACCATTTACCTGATTGCCTCTTTGGAGTAACTGCAGGCAGCTGGGGTCATAAAACTCTTAACCATCTGGTATCCTAGTAAGTTTAGGGGGTTCAGATAGGGCACTGTGAGCTAGTTGGGAAGTAGGCCCAAAATTCCTGATGATACGTGTGAACCAAATTACCATATTCTGACATTTATGTTGCCCAGAATACATAGTCCTACTTTATTCGTATGAACAGTATAACATTCCCAGGGGTATGACACAGTCAAAGAAGGAATTCGATTTCAAGTCAGTACAAAAATGAAAGAACATTCTTTCAAGCAAAAAGGGATAACTTGCTACAAGGGTCACACTGAGGGGGCATTCAGTAAAGAACTATCAGGCGACAGACGTGTCTCAGCAGCTCCCAAAATACTGTGTGTTGACTTGGGTAATGGCCCCCTGTTAGACTCAATCTAGCAGCAATCACAATTTTCAAAGGGGACACAGACGTTCCTGGGTGCATCCGTTCAAATATCATTGGGTCTCTGTTCTTAGCTAGCCTCCTAGGGAGGAAGGTCATTACCCTGACACAGGTGCTGACAGGACTATAGTTGGGAGGAAGTATCCCGAGCATGAGGAGATTCTCTCTAGTGCCAGTTTGCACAGGCTGGCTATCCAGTTGGGATGATATGAAGTGCCTGATTGCCCGAGATGAGGGAGACATTAACGGCACGTCAACCATGGCCAATGGAGGGTTGAGTGAGAAGCAAGGTGTAATGATGTGATTGACCCTGGTTAAGTACCATGACCAGAAGCCTTATCATGGATACATCTACGGTTGCTTGGACAGACAGATCAAGCTTACTGTTTTTCTAATTAAATTAGACTGAGATTGTCTTTGTGACAGAATCTCTGCAAATATCCAAAATCTTGAAGTACGAGTCCTGCAGCCACACCATGTTACGTTTTTTCACAAGTGTACTGGAAGATAAACCTTCCGCTCACTAGTCTGGCTCCAAAAAGGAGATCAACAACCACAAAAGCAAAGAAACAGCTCAAGACACAAGGAGGAACAGCTGGATTCCTTTTAGAGAGCACTTGCAGCAACATATGGACTTGTGAGATAGAATATTATCCCTATTGATGTGGTCTAACGGATTAGAGTTCTCTCAAGAAGATCAACCTCACTTAAGACTTTGTGGTACCCATTTCACAGCAATAGCTATAAAAGTCAAGTGTGTACACTTAGATATGACTTTACAATATGTAGTTTGGCAGATTTCAGTTCGAGTAGTAAATCCTGCTGACACTGTATCCTTTTCTAGAGTTGGAATAATGTCCCTGCAGTGACTTCGGATAAAGAGCTGGTGTATATAATGGCAGCAATGTAATATTTACATTATTGTGTCATTTGATGTGTTGAGACATTTGGTGACAGTTGGAATACTGAGACTTCTGGAAATGATCAAAAAACCTGTGTGTTTGGAGAACAGTTGAACTCTGGACACCAATGACACATGAAAAGTATAACGGAGTCAGTGAGCCTGGAGGCTTGAAAAGTTACAAACTACAAAACATCCTGACCAGAACAGCCGAAGACACCCAGCAGAACACTCCTCCTGGGTACTCTCAGGCAGGAGCTATCAGGTGCAGGAGCTGGAGAAGCATTTTCTTGGGGTCTCGTGATCAGTCAGTGGTGACGTGGCAGTATTACAGGCAGGCACAGTGCTTTCAGGGACACCAATGCTACAGCACTTCAACTAAAGAACCAGGTTACTTTCTTTGAGTAAATGACCCTCGAAGTAGTAAGGTCAAGCAGTCAAGGAATGCTCTGGCACAGGCTAGAAATCATACAAAGGTACAACAAGCATTTGCAATGCAATAGGTCTCGCATTATTTAAGTTTGAGCTATTATTATTGTAAATGGCAATGTTTTTTGCTTTATGCTATAGTTTTCTTATGTACATAAAAAGCTACATATAAAGTATTTGTTGTTAAAATTATTTATGCAGTATTTAAATTTGTTTGCATAAAAGATTACAAGAATATCTTAGCAAAAAAGTTAAACTTTTTAATGGTAATTGACTAAATGTCCATTTGTACATTTTAATTTCAAATAGGTAAGTGTAAACATCACAAATATATTGTGCAAACAGTGCAAAATATTTTAGCCATAAATATTTTTGTTTTACGAGGTAGTTTGTAAGAAAATGATTGTAAAAGGCAAACACTGTAATTAAAATGTAACATATAACAGTACAGTTATGGCTAGTAAACATACATTAGTAGTATAGTATAATTGTAAACAAGATGTAAATAAGACTACAGAAATTAGCATGAATTATCACTTTAATATCAACTTTACAAACATTTTGAAAACACGATCACAGCTGGTAATCATGCATTGGCTTGTTATTACAAGCATTTCATTTTAATAAATATTTCTGATTCCCAAAAACAAATATGACAGTCTCTCAAAATAATGGCTTTTCAGTTTTAGTTGTATCTTTGATCTCCATGTCATCAAGTACTCATGAATATTACTGCCCCATGGACAGAGTCTGGCTTTACATGTCTACATATCAACATCCAATTCCATGAACACCCATCGCATGCCAGGGATGACCATCATCGCTGGTGAAGAGAAGCACAATTGGGTCAAGAATGCCCACAATACGTTGTGGTCCCATTATACCAGGGATGGGCTCAATAATGCCAAAGATGCCAACATCATGCCAAGCATTGCTAGACTAAAAGTGGGAATAATTCTAACAGGGACACCACCAATAAATTAAGAAGGAACACCATTACGCTAAGGCAAGCATTACCGCCTTCGGGTAAAGTCCGCGCTATATAAAAATGCATAAATACATGAATAAAGAAATACCGCCTTCGGGTAAAGTCCGCGCTATATAAAAATGCATAAATACATAAATAAATAAATACCGCCTTCGGGTAAAGTCTGCGCTATATAAAAATGCATAATTAAATAAATAAATACATACCGCAAAACATCCTCGTTACTCTGCCGGCCTGCGACCAGGAAGTCAGGCAGGCCGGCGCGACACCCGGAAACAGGAAGTAGGAGGGCGGGAGCCTACCCCGCCTCCCACGGAAGAGCCGCGATTGGAGCCGTGTTGGGAGCAGGGAGCACCGGAGCAGGCAGGAGCCTACCCTGCGCCCCGGTGCCGAAGGAGGGAAGAAGAGTCCTGCTGCCGGGCCTTGCAGCTGAGGAGAGGAAGCCGGTGAGTGCGTTGCTGAGCGGCGGGCGGGCGGAGGGAGAGGATCATGTAGGCGCGGGGGGGGGGGCGGCCTGTGTATGTGTGTGTATGTGTGTGCGTGCGTGTGTGTATGTGTCTTGGAGTGCGTGTGTGTGACTGTGGGGGAGGGGGTGTGTGTGTGAGCGAGTGTCTGTCTGCGACGTGTGTGTGTGTGTGTGTGTGTCTGTGTCTGTGTGCATGCATGCATGCGCGGTAGGCTGGGAGGGCGGCGCATGCGCAGTAGGCTGGGAGGGCGGCGCAGGACGGAACGTGCGCGTTCGCGCAGCCAAATCCGACTGCTAAAAATCGTGCCAGTTTTGTGTCCCTCATTCCCCGGCATCAGCCGACTATAAGTCTCCGTCCCTGTTCCAGGGCGAGACCTAAAAAGGAGCAGCAGAAAATATACAGAAGGTGCCGGGACCCTCCAGGGTAGATACAAAGTCAAAAACATTTACTGTGTGTAGGAGCACGAATTGGGGTCTCAAATAATATTGAGTCCCATGTCCAATTATAACCTCAGGGATAGCGCTTGGATGTTCTTTAGGACTCAGTGGCTCTTCCTACGTTTTTAAACAAAACTAGTCAATAGGAAATTGGTGCCACATAGAAACTGGACAACTCATTGAGCCAGAGTCCTTGCTACTGTGTTTCAAGTTATTTGATCATTTGTATAATTTTCGAAATTCCAGTCAGGATTGTTCTTTTTCTGCAGTGTGCAGAGTTTTGGAAACTTAAAAAAAGCCTCATCTTGTTTTGCAAGATAATAGGCTGTATTAAATAAAATGTTTAAGTGCCCGATATTTCTCTTTTTTTTTTTAAACAAAAATACTAATAAACAATCAGAGGTTAATAGGGGTACAGTTACACAGAAGGACGCAGCTAGCACTCACAAAGGAGAAAGCAGATTCAGTTTGTTTGGTACAGGCTATCATATCTCCACATGTGTCAGGTATAACAATCAACAGAAAAGGGTACATAAAGGAAATCGCTTCAAGTTACATGCTGTACTAGACATTGCAGAGGTAGTATATCAGACATAGGGTTGTAAATGGTCACTAATAAAACATTTGGGATGGCTGTGAATCTAGTCATACATTTAACAGTAGCCCATTATATGTGGCCTAGAGGGATCAACACAGTTGCATCTTAGCATTTCATATCCATATGGGTGCATTCTGTACATCAGTTCAAAGTCGTCCATTAGAGTGTTTCGCGTACAAAGTGACGTGTCGGTCAGTGCAGTGAGTATATAGGCGGGGGGATGCACCCCATCACCTCCCCTGTGACACATGTTCCCCGCCCTCATCATCATAATTAGCATGACTCAATAAGTAACATTGTAACGGGGCCCATATATCAGCGGGCCTCGAGGTCAGTGGCAATAACTCAGCGTATGATTTAATCTGCTCTTGACAATACACAAGGTCGGTCAACAAATCCTTAAATTTGGGCGCCCTTCCCCTTCCCCATTTGCACGCCACTCTTCGTTTGGCCATGAGCAGCGCCAATGAAACAAATTTACGATGCAATACACGTACCGACTCCACACACCCCAACAGTGCAATAATAGGCGAGGGCTCCAGCTCAACATTGATCATAGTAGAAAGGGCACCAAACACCTGTTGCCAATACCTCTGTACAGCTGCACAGTTCCAAGCTAAATGCAGGAAATCAGCGCCAGCGGCATGGCATCTGTCGCATTCATCGGACTCGCGCAGTTTATACCTATATAATCGCGCAGGTGTGTAATACAATCTGTGTATAAATTTGTAATGTAGTATTCTAAGCCTACTACTTGAGAAAATACGCTCAGTTTGTTGCATGCTGAATGTCCATTGCTCATCAGTCAGCTCTGTTCCCATTTCATGTTCCCAGCGCGCTTTCGCATCAGGAGGGTACACATCCCGAAGTGAGCGAACCATCTTGTATGGATATGGTGGACACCAATCGTTTTGGCGTGGCAGTCAGAAGTATTTTGTGTAGAGGTGCGAACACCTGGGGTTCTTTCGGAAAATCAGGAGTAAGTGTCTTGAATCCCTGTCGAAGCCGAATATATAACAAGCATTTACAATGCAATGGTTTTGCCTTTGGAAAAGTTAGAGCTATTGGCATTGTAAATGACAAAATTTTTATTTATGTGTTGGTTTTGAAAACAGATAAATAAATGGCATTGTCATTTACATTGCCATTAGCTTAATCTCTCGCAAATGTGAGACCTATTGTACCCTACAGACGAGCTCAGCAGACAGCAATTAATACCACACACACACACCCAGAGCCAGCCACACACACACACACACCCAGAGCCACACACACATACCCAGAGACACACACACACACCCACACACACCCAGAGCCACACACACACACACACACACCCACCCAGAGACACACACACACCCACCCACCCAGAGCCACACACACACCCAGAGCCACACACACACCCAGAGCCACACACACACCCAGAACCACACACACACACACACCCAGAGCCACACACACACCCAGAGCCACACACACACCCAGAGCCACACACACACACACACACCCAGAGCCACACACCCAGAACCACCACATCCAGAGCCGCACACACACACACACACACCCAGAGCCACACACACCCACCCAGAGCCACACACACCCACCCAGAGCCACACCCACCCACCCAGAGCAAAAGCTAACTGTGATAAATGTTGACATAAATGTATGTGTTAATGGAAAATGGCCGACAAGAGAGAGCTGATGGGATGAGCTCAGAGGACGAGGGATCATAAGAGTGTGAATCCCGACCCTGAGTGACCCCCCCCCGGATCCCTCCTCAGACCAGCTCCACAAGCGATCCGCACCAGGAACAGCGGGACGAATTCGACTCATGAGCCCCCAGAAGCCACGCTGAAACTACGGGCTGCCTCTGGAGAGCCAGCAGGCGGGCGCAGTTGAAACCGGAGTGCCCCTCCCTCCCGCCTCGCAACCTCGAAAAAGGTAGGAGAGCTCTCGCCGACCTGGAGTAACCCCCGGAGCCCCCCCTCCTCGGTCCGGCTTAACGGGCGCACCGACAAAAACATAGTTGAAGCAAACAAAGGACTCCCCTCATACATAGGGAAAACGATTGACGGAACAAGCTTTCTGATCGGTGTCCAGCTCCCTTATCTCATCGGAGCGCTCTTCCCTCCCTCCCCGTAACCCATGAACAATGATAGGCGCTACCTTCCTGCACTCACCAATAACGGAAGAAGCTCTGTAATCACGAAGAAATCCAAAGAACTACGAATGACGGTATCCGGAACCAACCAGCAGATCTACGTCGTGTCAAGAAGTGGAGACCACCCCTGAGTAATCACTTTTCCCGAATAACCACAGTTTCGATGAAAGAAGCTCCCGACCGTCGTCTTGCCTGAATAAACCCGGGACGTCTGTTCTCAAGATGGCCGCCAACCGACATCATTCCCAGCTAACTTGGCGCTATTTATTGCCAAATACGACCAATTAGCACTAATAATCGTGCCGACCTGTACTCGACCCCCTTGGTGGGCTATTAAGAGGTGACAGGACCTAGAAAACCTCCTGAGAGGTTAACCCCCTCTCCCTTCTCTATCTAGGGACGCCTGACCCCAATATGGCCGACAACTACGAATGATAATTAGCAACTAATGACGCCCTCACCCAGGATCTCCTAAACAGAAGGAGCATATCAGTCTACCAACCCCTGCAACAACAGGAGAAGATTAGACCACTACCCCCTGCAGTTGCCAAGCATATCAACACAGCCTCATACAAATTAGTGAAGTACCCTAGATCACTGCACGACCACTCCTGTCACAAAGCCCCCAACCCACATTATCCCTCGAGGGCAGCTTGACCTCCCTGCTGACTTTACTGTCCCATGATGAAGAGGAACCCGCACAGCTTGTTCAGTCACAAGGTGAGAACCAGTAAAGAGGTGTAGTGTGCTGCTAGAGTGAAACACTGTCTGGCCTGGCAGTGTGAAATCCGAAGGAACTAATGCAAAGCTTTCTCAGCAAGGAGAAAGCAACTCTGAGCACAACGAAGGGGACCAGAAGGTCTTATTCCATAAATCAAAGATTATATCATAAGGTGAAATGTACCAACAAGTTCATCCAAAGTTCAAATTATTTATTTTTCCCAAGGTGTATAAGGTGTTGAATCATCAATCAGCAAATAATATGTTCAATAACATGTCTCCAACTTTGATGACATTTTAAACGATGATCACATATCCCGATGCATTTCGGGCCACGCCCTTCCTCAGGGGATTACTAGAAGGTGAAGAGATTCACGCTCCGCGGACAGCCGCAGAGACCGAGTTAAACCGGGAAGGACGCAGGTGACCCCACAGTCCTGCTGGCCCCTGTCATACTGTTTCCCAGTCATCAAACAGCTCCTACCACCAGTTAGAGAACTCAACTCCTCCGCCCCTCCCAATTAATCCACCCCCCCCCGCAGTTGGTCTATTTAAACTATCAGACCTCATTCAAGAAATTTGAATCCCACTGTAGAGTACTCTCCGCCGGAGAGCCCTTACCCATAACTCCCACCCCCCACATTGCAACTCTACACCCCCCACCCCCTCATTCGAGAGTCCCTCCTCTTTCCTCAACCATACCATGATGCCTACAGCCATACATTCCGACAATTACCCATGCTTAAACACGAACTACCTAACTCCCCACCGTCAAAACACTTTCGCCATTTCTTACCCACATAGACTATCCATCAAAGCACAAAAACTCCTCAAACTTAAAATTATTAGACAATTCCCAGAAACACTTATCGTAGACACGTACCACTGCCCATCTAGAGGTCAGCTTAAAATGGACTTCATCTTTTACAAGGTCAGACCAGACCATTGGATCAACAGCCTTAATGCCCACCTCCTTATTGCCAAAACCACCATCACAGCACTCAATCGTAAACTTACCATCTCCCTGCAAAAACACCAGTCCCTCACATGCTTCATCTCCACAACCATTTTCGATAATGGCACCATCCTGATTCAGGCAAAAAATTAGAACCTCGAGTTCTTTGACTCCTTGTTCCCCACGTTAAAGAAGAACTCCACCCCTACCCCGCCTCATGCTCGAAACGCTTGTCTGGCTAAACTCCAACCCCCGCAAGACTCAGGACCCAGCTCAAACACCCCCTCCTTTCCACCCCCCCGCCTTCGATCGCCAACCTGCACCAACTGTCCACCGTCATGAAAATGCCGACCGCCGCCCTACTCTACCCACCCTCCACTCAGACCCAACACACAACAATGCCCCACTCCCTTCTTCTCCCACAAAGACCCCAAAACCCTCCCACTTTTACTCCGACAGCACAACATACCACCCCCCTTGAGACAACCACTACCACCGTCCAATCCCACCCCATCACCAATCTTAATCATCACTCCAGGGTAGAGACCTACTCGCATCCACAAATAAAGAGCCCTCCCACTACCGCCACACCAGATACCCCCTACAATGATATCCAGATCACCAGAGACGAGCTCCACTCACATTCCCACCCCCAGCGGCTCCCTGGCCCTCTCACCCAACTCCCCACAGTGCAGCCTACCTCCAAACTAGATAGAGCGCCTCCTACCAACTCTATTCACCCGCGACTCACCCTCCCATACCCCTCAAGAGGAGCCGACACCTATTCACCCTCGCCCAACATTCCTTAAAAGTAACACCGCTCCATGCTCACTCACACCCCCAACACAGAACACCATCCTTCTTCCCCCTTCTTCTCACACAAATAACATATCGCACCGTATCACCCTTCTGGAAGCTCAGCTAGAAACGCTGGTTTGAGGCTTGAACGATACCCTCTCTTCCCTAGCCAAAATCTAAGTGCCCACCCATCAGCCCGCCCACTCTTCCACCCACACCCGCACTAGACTGCACAATTCGCCTCCTCCCATCCCGACCCTCGCCTCCACCAGATCGCTCCCACATGTCACCATACCAGTGGTAGAGAAGCGAACAGACAGACCGAATAGAATGAAACCCTCCCTCTCCCCTCAGGACGTGACCACTCTCACCCCTTCCTTCATCCACCCCGCGACCCCTGACCAGAACACCTCTCAGCAGTCACAGAGAGAGACCCCTCCCACCCTTACACTGGTCCCCAAGCTGATCTCCTCACCCAAGTCCTTTATTCAAGTGATTACAGGAGTGGGCAGGGAACATCCCCCCTTGGGACTCCCCAGACCCCCGACACACCTAACCTCTCTAACTAGAGCCCAACCCAGCAATTCATTGCAAGATGAAGAACCTTGCATCAGATGCATGCTCATCAACAGCAAATCTGCCTCCAAACACGCAACAGAACTGGCAAAAGCTATCCTCGCACATGATATTGATGTAGCCTTTATCACAGAAACCTGGCTCAACTCCCTGTCAGCCCCCATCTTGGACACTCACAAAGACCGCCATAAGCAGAGAGGTGGAGGTGTAGCTATCATTCACAAGACTTACCTCGCTATCACAGAAAGCTCACCATACCTATACAGCTCCTTCGAATGCCTTTCTATCAACATCAAATCCTGCACAAAGAGTTCAATACTTTGCCATCTCCTCTACCACCCACCAGGCAATTCTAAGGAATTCGGAATGCAACTATCTGACCTAATCACCCAATGCGCGCTCAACAACGCCAATAACATAATACTGGGCAATCTCAACATTAGATGGAACGAAACAACTAACCCGCTCATCCAATCCCTCAACAACCTTCTGCTAGAAAACGATCTAAAACAACACTGCTCCGAAGAAACACACTACAGAGGAGCGATACTCATGCAAACAGTCTATTCAAAAGAGGCAGCAGCTGAAGTGTGACACCCGGTTATCTTGTTTCCCGGCGCACCGTGCTAATTAACGCAACACAGTAGTGTGGTTTCTAAGCAGGCAAACACGGATGTGGGCCCAGGTATACAGAGAAGGTTTCCAGTATGCTATTTTCGCATTTAAACTACAAAATGTAAATAGATGCATGTTAATCAATATGGATATTTTATTTTTGGTCTGTGATGAGGAGCAGTGTGAGTCACCTGCTGTGGATTTTGTATGCACAATTTAGCTGCTTTGCCACCAGTCACACGTAAAACGATCAGAGGTAGAAAGTAGCTTGGGGCCGGCAACAATGGCTGTCGCTCAGTGGGGGGAGGAGAGGGGCGGTCCGGTCGCCTGGGACCAGCATATGGTGCGGATGGGGTTCACCGCATTGAGGGTGGCGTTGAAGGCTTGCAAGGCGAACTGCAGGCAGAGGAACAGTGCCGCCTGCCACCCTCTTCGCCAGCACCGCCTGGATGTGATCTCACCGCCCGTGAGTCACGGGGAGCCAAGTATTAGGCCCCGGTCACCCCTTACAGCTACCATGCCGCCCTCTGGACCGGGGAGCAATATGAACACCCGGGGCACATTTTAATTGCGGGATAGGGAACGTGTGCCTGTTGCCGAGTAGGTGGCAGATATTAGGGTCCCAAGGTGTCAGCTCATGCCGAGCCACGTGGGGCGGTCGAGTGAGCCAATAAGGACACTCCTGCACCCCGAGCAACAATTCAAGTTACTCGACAGTAAACCAAGGGTGAGCGCCCCACATCCTTATCTGTGCTCAGGCCCCCACCCGGGTCGCTAACACGCTAGGGGGAAAGAGAAGCGTAGTGTGGCATTGTGGCTGGTACTTCAGGTTTCCAGCATTGGTTGGGCTGCTGCCACCAATCCCCGCCACCCCCGTCACAGGTCGCGAACAGCCGCTGCGGTGTCGATCGCTCGCATGGCAGGCACGGTGTTCCCACGGTCAGGGAAAACATGGGTGGTTTCTTTGCCAGCAGGCGCTACATTAAGACTGAGGAGACTTATACGACGGATTAATCAGCAATGTGGAACTCTAAATTAGAAATCAGGCTCTTTTAGGAGCATGCCTACCAGTGGAAGGCATCTGTCCCTGGGATTTGTCCTTGACTGGGTTTGGCTGCGGCAGGAAACGGGTTAACATAAGCCATAAAAGCAAGGATTACGGGCAGAGCTCACTCTCCTGTGGGATACAGAGCAGGGGCTGAAATCACTCTCCACCGGGCGCCATCTTCAAAGAAATGCCCAAAACAAACCCTTAAAAAAAAAAAAACACTGCCCACCGCCGCATGACGCTCGCAAAGGGGCGGAGAGGGAAAAGAAATCGCCGGAACGCCCGCGAATCGCCTCGCACATTGACGGACAGATCGCTCTTCCAATGGCTAGCCTCCATTTATGGAGCTAGCCAATGGAAGAGCAGGCGGGACAACACACACATACTGTTAACATAAGATTTCACCTGCGCGAAACGCTGCTGCGCAGCTGTTCGCCAGGCGAAACCTAAAAAGGTGTCAAGAGGAGATCGCTGAGCGCCCGTAAGCAAGTCCTCTAGGGTGCGAAGCGTTCCATTCGTATATAAGTCCCCCCATTTCGTAACTTGCATGCGTACCATAAGCTTGCGAAAAAGAGCCTCCTGCAATAAAGGCATATTTGGGTGATAAACTAGAGGGAGGAGTGGCGAGTACAGTAGGGAGGTATCCAGTAGTTTACCTAGTTGGTTCCATGCATTGACTGTGCTCAAGACCGTCGTCTGAGTCTTGTCTCTGCCTGGATTGGGTAAAAACAATGCGCCATCCAGTGGGACAGGCTGTGGCATATATCGAGGCTGAAAGACCCAGTAAAAGGCAAAGGGAGCCTGAGCGCTGTAGTAGTAGAGTTCAAAATCCGGTATGTCGAATCCACCCTGTATATACGGTCTCGTCATGATCTCCCATTTCAATCGTGGATGTTTGCCCCCCCATACCAAGCGAGTGAGTTCAGATTGGAGTTGCTGGAAGAAGTAGCGTCCCGGAAAAAAGGGAATATTTAAAAATAAGTACAGCAACTGTGGCAGTACCATCATTTTGGTCAGGGATATCCTGCCTGCCATAGAGAGAGGAAGCGTGATCCATCTAGTAACGTTGTCAGTGAGGCGGGACATAACGGTACCATAATTGAGTCTCATAAGCTCGTCTCTGTCTCTGGAGATGCGAATTCCCAAATATTTAAGTTCATCATCGCACCAAGTCATAGGATAGTCCATAGGGAAGATAATAGTCATGGGCGTTAGAGGAAATAGGTAAGATTTGCTCCAGTTGATGTGTATACCAGAGAGCCTGCCAAATCGTATAAATTCTCGAAGCACAGGGTTTAAGTTGGCTTGGGGGTTGAGGTACTGGGTTTTTCAGAACCGGTGCTTAACCGGTAACCCAGCGGTGTCAGGGAATACACACCCAAAGACCTCCAGTCCTTTTCCTGATTCAGACCACAGAAACTCAGAGTCTTCTAGGTGAAGTCAAAGATCGGTTTATTGGCTGCAACCAAGGTAACAAGTGTCCTAGAAGTACAACACACGGAAGTATGTTCTCAGGAGACTGCTTCAAAATCACGAAGTCAGGCTTCTCTTTTTATACAAAATAATAAGCTTCAGGCAAACATTCCTAGATTTTCAGGATACTATTCACATATTTCGACCACAAATAAGTAACAGAGTTATGATGACAAGCTCACATTTCGTTTGTCTGGTACATAATAAATTACTCGGCAAGGTCCGGTATTTCAATCAGATATCGGTGTTCCCCAATAAAATGAGCACATTCTCATCATAAAACAAGTAGGAAAGAAGGAGCGGGGTCAGGTGTGGGCAAGATTCGGCAGGGTGAGAAATGTGATGAAAGGGCTTTATGGCCGGGTGCGCCTAGATGCTATCTTGACCGGCCACTGGGAGAGGAACTGACCAAATGGGTTGGCTTGGGGCGATGGTTTAAACCTGCCCAGGTCACGAAAAAGTCAATCAAGGAGTGCTTGTCCTTATGATATTGGATTAAGCCTATGTGAAGGGCAACATACAAAATGGCTGCCGTATATAAAATGGAAGCCAAGGGTTCAGGGTATAAGTGACGATTTCGAGGTGAAAGCAACCTTCGAAGGCGGCGAAAATGCTTGTGCATAATGTACTCGCCATTCTCGGTCTTTTGATACTGAATTTGTCGTGGTACGATGAAGTTTTATTCTTGCGTCTGAATGGTTACACGAGTTTGGATTTTCAGTACTACAAACCCTCCTTTTGCCCTTACATAGGCAATTTAACCTACTCTCATGCTAATCTGAGTTTAGGTCGATATTCCTAAAGCCATTGAGATGTTGCTGTAACATCATCCTAGTACTTAGCTCGTCTCTTGATACAGGTTTCCTTATACATGACGTGACACAGAGGCCACATATTGCAGGAGCACACTGTACACACAGACAGAAAAGGAAAAGGATGGCTAAGACCATCCCAATGACCATCAGGATTTTCCATCCCCAGCTGGATATTAGTTCCCAGAACCACCCCATTAATGACCAATCTCCTTTATCCACATGAATAGATTCGGAAATCTTATGCAGTTTGGAGATGGCTTGGTACACTGTTGGAGCGTTATCTGGGATAAAAATGCAGCAACTAGATTGGATCAATCTGCATACCCCACCTCGGTCTGCAAGTATGACGTCTAAAGCAACCCTGTTCTGAAGGGTCATAAGACGATCCGACTGGAGCTCAGCAGTCAGGTTACTAAGGGCACCAGTAGTTTCAATCACGGTAGCCTCAACTACCCTTGTCAATTGCCTTATGTCCCTGCTGTTTACCATGGGTCCCCTGAACGGCAGAAAACCTCTTGCAAAGTCCCCAAATTCTTGACCTGCAGTGTCTTCTTTACTCAAGACACCTCTAACTATCCTCGTCCTGTGGTAATCCGCCGCTGCTGTGTAGGTGGGAGGTAACAGGAACGAAACGAAACATGAGCCCGAGAAGTCAGGGGGCAACCATGTATAGGCTCTATCATGTCAGATGAAATAAGTACCCTTAGCTGCTAAAAACGCAGGGGAAGTCTGAGACCCAAAAGCATATGTATCTGTACAGATACTTCTCCCTAACTGAAGCATATGTATCTGTACAGATACTTCTCCCTAACTGAGCTCTGGGATTCCTGCCAATGCCTTGCAGACACAAGTTACCTTGATGGGGTACAATCCAGATCGGGGAAGATCTCTTCGCTTGCTGTTTCTCACTTAAAGTAACTCCATATCCGGTCACGTTCCAACCTACATATGCAAGTATCTCGTCATTAGGGGTATTTTCATAAGAAGTTACTTCCTTAATCATGTCAACTATGCCTTTTACTAGGGCGCTAGTCTTGAGGTTGTCTTTTACAGAACGTAGGGGTTGGATTTCTCGTGCATATATGAACATCGTTCTGTATGCCCACACAGAACCATTATGACTGAAAGGTAGAACTAGATAAGGGATACCTTTATCCGTCGTGTGAGGCATAAGTCCACATACCCAACAGTTAGTTGTGTTCATTACTAACTGGTGCAGGAGCTGAATGAAGGAGTTATTAATGAATTCTAATCTCCTATGGGATTCATGGCCAGGAAGGGAGTGGAAAGAATGAGGGGAAACAGTAGTAGGAGGAGGTGTAGGGGATGCAGGTGGTGCGAGTGTTACATAAAAAGAGAATCCTATCAGAAATATCATCACACTGGATATCATAAAAATGCACATTATTAAAAAACTTTTTCTTGTCGCCACTGTACACAACTGGCGTCTAGAGTTCGTTTGTTTGGCAGGCCTTTCCATTTCAGAAAACTCCATCCTTTCTAGAGTGCTGCCCGCGGTGGTAGGTTGATTCTGCTAAAAGATGCTTCTGTCAGTCCAGGGTAACTCCCTTAGACCAACCAGAACTCCCGACCTAACGTAGTTAGCTGCACCCAAAAGACTTTTAGGCAACCGCGGCCATAGCAGCGGAACCCGGATGGCGGTTCGAAAAACAAAAATGAGCAAGTTTTCTTCTGATGGAGGAGCTGCCTTTTCAAAAATAGTACTTGGAGGGAAAAAAATAATGTTTTATTAGTCCATAGGTTTTTGCCTTAAAGTGGAAAAAGTTTAATTTATTAGTCCGTATTTCTTGGTCTCAAATCGTATCTTTGTCTTCCCGGTACTGTGTTGTCCTGGAACAACAGTTCAGGCTCTGAAGTGTTCAATCGTTTTGACGGTGGCACACCTTCTTGAAGAATGTTCTCGTTTTCGCACTCAGAGTTAGTTCCTTTTACTTGTGCATCACTGAAAGGTATGAACCGAGGTACCGTGTCTGTTTCTGAGTTGCCGACACCTTCCTGGACCCACTGGTCATATGGCAGAGGAAGAGGTACCTTCTTGCAGTGGACCCCGTGGATCCAGGCCTTTTTTCCTTCCACTCGCACTGCCGATCTTGTAGAGAGAAGGACAAGGTGTGGCCCTGTCCACCTGGGCTGGTCGTTTCTGGTCCTCTGGAAGTTTCGCACCAGTACCCAGGATCCAGGGTCAATGCTGTGTCCCGGAGTCTCAGAGACCGGCGGCAGGGTGTCGTTGACCTGTTGATGTAAAACACGCAATTTAGCCGTCAATTCATACAGATAGTCAAGTAGAACGGGGTGCTCAAGCTCGCTAAACTTTTTGGGCCTAGGCACTCCCCATATGTTGGCCGGGCGGCCGAAAATAATTTCGTAGGGGCTGAGTTTCACTCGCGAATGCACAGTCATTCTGGTGGATAGGAGTGCTAAGGGTAGAGCGTCAGGCCATGTAAGACCTGTGCTCGCTTGAATTTTGGCCAATTTTAACTTAAGAGTGCCGTTGTAGCATTCTACTAATCCAGCTGATTGGGGGTGATTTGCAGCGTGGAACTTCTGCGGGATACCTAATCCTTCACACACTCTCTTCATCACACGACCCACAAATTCACTCCCATTATCAGACCAGACCATTCTAGGCATTCCGAATCTAGGGAAGTACTCTTTCACAAGGGCTTTCGCTGTGGACAGGGCAGTATTGTCTTTCAGGGGGTATGCTTCTATCCATCTCGAGAAGGCACAAACAACAACGAGCACATATTTTAAACTGTTGCACCTTTCCATATGGATGAAATCTAGCTGCAAAACCTCGAACAGATACGTAGGAGGTGCAAAATTACCAGCTGGAGTTGGGGTTCCCCTACCAGGATTGTGTTGCAGACACACCATGCATTTCTTGACCACATTCTCTGCACACTTGGGAATCCCTGAATTCTCCCATACTGGAGCCAGCAACTTGCAAATCCCTTTCACGCTGATATGAGCCATACCATGAGCCATTGTGACTACTGCAAGCACGTACGCATCGGGTAACAACCACCTCTGATGCTCTGACAATTCAATCCAACAACCACTCGCATCCATTCTACCCAAACTTTCTCTCCACGTACTCAACTCTTTCTCTGTGGCTTCGGCTTGAATGGACTTCACACTTTCTATCGTGTCTTCACACATTCCTATGTCACCAACCCATCTTGCAGGTCCTGCAACATACATTCGGCTCATCCCATTCTTCGCAGTTTCTTTAGCCGTTTCATCAGCGAACGTATTTCCACGACCAACATCATCAGTCACTTTCTTGTGAGCGCTACATTTCACAATCAACTTGTAAGGGCAAAGTCAGTGATTCTAGAAGCTCATTTACCAACTGACCATGCTTAATTTTAGTTCCATGCGAAGTCAGAAATCCACGTTCTTTCCACAATCGTCCAAAACTATGGGCCACGCCGAACGCGTACTGGCTGTCAGTGTAGACAGTTACTTTCATTCCTTCCGACAACACACATGCTCTCGTGAGTGCAATTAGCTCCGCTGCCTGACCTGAATTGTGTGGGATGCGTGTAGTTTCAATAATCGTGTGCAAAGTCGTGACAGCATATGCTGCAGTCGTATCGCCATTCGGAAGCTTGAAACATGAACCATCCACCCACAATGTACCATCACATTCAGCAAGAGGAGTGTCGAAGAGGTCTACTCTTCCTTTCGTCTCTTCTTCTGTTCTATAAAGACAATCATGTTGTTCTGAAGTATCTGATTCTTCTATGAATGGTAATAACGTGGCTGGGTTAAGGGTGTTGCACTTTTGAATGTGCACATGACATGCTAGCAAAGTCAGTTCGTACCCTGACAATCGAGCACTGGTTAAATGCTGTGTCTTGGTTCTATTTAACAATGTGTCTACTGCATGTGGGACCATCATGACTAGTGTATTATTCATAACCAGGCCAGCAGACTGTCGAATAGAAACAGCTGCTGCCGCTGTGGCTCTTAAACAACTAGGCAATGCTCTAGCCACTGGATCCAAAGTCGAGGAAAAGTAAGCGCATGGGCGCTGTTTGTTCCCAAATAACTGAGTCAGGACTGATAATGCACAACCATCCTTCTCATGGACATACAATGTAAAAGGCTTACTGTAGTTGGGGTTACCCAACACAGGAGCCGAACATAAGGCTGTGCGTAATTCGGAAAAACTCATTTGACACTCTGCAGACCAAGGGACGGGAATGGGTGTATCTTTACACGTTAACGCCACCAAAGGTTTGGCCAATAACGAAAAATTGGGGATCCATTGTCTACAATATGATGTAATGCCCAAGAAAGCACGCACTTCTTTCTGTGTTCTTGGCACACTCAATTTCGCTATTGCCTGAATTCTTTCTGGGGTCAGTTTCCTTCCCTCCTTCGATAAGAGATGACCTAAGTAGGTCACTTCTTGTCGGCAATATTGAAGCTTGGAAAGTGACACCTTATGATGCAAATCGCACAGATGGTGTAACAGTGATATTGTTGCTTTCTTGCAAATTCCCTCAGTATCCGCAGCTATAAGCAAATCGTAGACGTACTGTACAAGAGTAGCACCTTTTGGCAAAACAATCGTATCAAGCTGCGTTTTTAGAGCTTGACTGTATATTGACGGACTTTCACAGTAGCCCTGAGGGGCGCGTTTAAAGCGGAAGCTTCGTCCTCCTAAACTGAAGGAAAAAATATCCCTGCTCTCCTCAGCGATCGGGATGCTGAAGAAAGCATTCTTCAGGTCAATCACCGAAAACCAAGTGGCAGAAGCTGGAATCATAGTCAATAATGTAGTGATGTCGGGGACAACTGGAAATTGTGGCACAACTATTTTATTCACCTCTCTGAGATCGATCACAAATCTGTACACCGGTGGCTGAGATGCGTCAGTTCGTTTTAAAACAGGTAGAACGGGACTATTGCAAACGTTACCTCTTGTCTCTTCAATCACATCTTTTTCAATTAACTCGTGAACGATCTCTAGCAAAGCTTTTTCACCCTCACTAGAGATTAGGTATTGCGGAATTCGTGGCATTTTAACATTGGCTTTCAATGTTACAACATATGGTTGTATTTCTAAGAGTCCCACATCATTGGGACCAGCTTCCCAAAGTATGTCTGGAAGAAACGACAATTCTGTTGGAAGTTTATCTCTCGATAAGTACATTGGAGAAACCACTTTCTCACCCAGGGTAAGTTGTACTCCTGATGGAGAACAGTACAAAGTTGCATACAATCTTTTTAGCAAATCTAATCCTAGCAAATTTTCGCCACAACCTGTCAGAATAAGGGGTGCTTCGAATTCGCAAGGACCAACAGAAAGAGACAACGGGTCAGAAATCGGGTTCCTAACCGGGGCGCCAGAAAAACCTACAGAAACGTTTGTTTCGCCAGACAAAGGTGCGCCAGGGAGTTTGGAGTGCATAATAGAACTCTTTGTAGCACCAGTATCCAAGAGAAAAGGTTCTGACACACCTGATGTGATCACCTCATCGTATGGTCCACTCTGATCTACTGGAACTGAAACAAATCCCTCTCTTTGTCTACGGCTGTCCTAGTAATCATTACTGCTCCATTGCTCGCCTTCTGTATAGTAATCATCTGTATAGTACTGAGCTGTCCTACCAGATGCGTTGTTCTGCTAATCGAATTTATTCATAAAATTCTGTGGTGGAAGAGACTGCGCATTCTGGGGGATTTTTCCACGTCCTTTACCTCTAGGTGCTTGCTGAACGCCTCTACCTCTTACGTTCGAAGCACCATTCGCACGTTGTAACAAGATAGGGCAACTACACTTAAAATGACCTTCCTCCTTGCAATATGAACACTGGTTGTGACCTATATTGACACGTGGCTTATTATACTCGACTCTTTGTGAGTTCCCTTGATACTGTTGTGGCTGCTGATAGTTATTCTGATAGGTGTTCTGACCACCGTTATTCTGGCCATTACCACCACCACGTGGCGGATAGGCTTGCTGCAGTAAAACTTTAGTCTTTAATTCTTTCGTTTTCTTTTCTACTCTATCTTTCTTGTCTTTGTCTCTATTCTCGTAATATTGTGCAGTGGCTAATATCTGTGCTGAAGAGGAAACAGCCCAAGAACTCTCCGAATCTTTTAACTTTTTACACAATTCTGGAAGCAGATTGTGCACGAACTTGTCGACAAATAATCGCTGACCACCTTCTGTGGTCATGTCTTGGCCACTGTGATCGACAAACGTTTCTTCGAACCTGGTGAAGAAATCTGAGACCGTCTCGTCTTTCTTCTGTTTACATGCAGATAACTTATCCCAATTCACACGCATTGCAGGCATTATCGTTTTCATGTAATCAACTATTTTACCAGGAAGTTCTGCTATTAATGGCTCAGGTTTAGCACCACCAACTTGTCGGGCATCTACAGCAGCGATATTGGCCCACGAATCGCCTAATTCCTGATCATGATCTGAATGACGAATCTTACTCCATAAAGGCTGTGGAACAACGTTCCCAAATAACATATCTATATCGGCTAAGTTCATTATACATGACCCAGCAGTCTGCGACAATTCCTTGTAATACCCTGCAGGATTCTTACGCGGATCTGGTAATGTCTGTTTAAGTGCTAAAACTTCAGCTCTCTTCCATGGGACATGTACCCATACACACTGAAAGTGTGGCGGAATAGGAGGTTCAACAGATGTGTCACCCTCCCTCCATTGCGGGGGAACTTCTCTCATGGGATGCTGTCGTGTCTTTTTCCTAGGTGTATCGTGCTTAGATTGTGAGCCAGAAGTGTTCCCTTTACTCCGATAAGACAACAATACCTCAACCGCTTTTTGGACATCGGGACCTACGATCATTCCTTCTCCAAACTTGAACCGTACATGACACAACTCCTGCGGGTTACTTTCTAAATCATTATCTTCCAAATCCTCACCGAGAAAAACACACATTTGTTCAAAAACATATCTTTGTGTCGGTGCTTCCCACTGAAGGAAGACTTTCATGACAGATTCAACGTCATACTTTACAGTATCTATGATCCATTTACGAGCTAAACTATTCAATACATCTCTCTCTTGGTAGTCAGGCAGTTGACTTCGCAACTGTCTTCGTTCCGTGTTAGGGGTCGTTTTAGGCGACCGAAAAAGTGGTGGAGGAATGTTAGTGACAATGCTGGCCATTTTATGCCAAACGGAATGTGAAAGTGAAGGAGGAACGGGTGGACAAACAGTGTGAGATAAGGCTGAAGTAGAGGCAATAGCAGAGGGAGCATTATGAGAGATCGAAGATGCATTAGGCAAAGTCATAGAAGGTATAAGCGAAGTAGATGTAGCCGGTGTGCCTTGAGGAGGCTGCGCCGGAGGAGCGGAAGCCAGCTGAAGAACAGCTGGTGGGTGCTGAAGAAAGGCAGGCATAACAACCATGGGCGGCGCAACTAAGGGTTGCGGAGGCGCCGTGGCTGTTTGTGCATAGGGGGGTGGAGAACTTAATAAATGCGACATCAATGGGTCTTTTTCACGTTCTTTGGCTGTCTCTTGCTGAAGAGACGGCAAAACTGGATAGCATTTATCTGTTGCCATTTTACGTTTCCTGTGCAACTGCTCACTCATCTGTACCTCTTCTTTGTCTTTAAACCGCATAGCAGCTTGTATTACTGAAATATTCCCTTCTCTCTTATTTTTCTTCTCTAATTTAATTTCCTTCTGTTTGGCCTCTTTACGCCATAGGCGGAAAGAGTTAAACATCGCCGGCCGGGCTTTCTTTTTGAACAGTTTAACTTCGAGGTTATCTAAGATTTCGGTATCAAAGCTACCATGTTGGGGCCATTTTAAAACACCATCTTTTCTGGTGTATTTAATCCACACTTCGTTATATGTGATGGGGCCTACTCCATGCTTCACATATAACTCGTAGGTTGGAGTTCCAACCGGAGGAACCGGACATGAGTCCTCCAATCGGGAGTCCCTATTATTACCACCGAGACAAAACAAATTTCCAAGTCTAAGACTAGGCATCTCTGCTCTCTAGTCTAGTTCCAAACGTCAAAGGATTATCGATTACGATATTTTCTCGTGAAAACACGAGTCCTTCGGTTTTGGTGCTTGCAAGTACCAACACAAAACTTTCCCAAAGGATACCCAAAACTAAGAACCAACTAAGGACTGGGAGACGCTCCACTTATACTTAACTGAAATGTCGATGATGTCACTAGAAGACTCGTCTTAGTGTTTCGCTCTACCAAACTTCAAGGGTCCAAATCAGGGCGATAGCCAGGGCAGCAGTCTTTCGTAGCCGTCGGGAAGCGGGGAACCTCGCAGCAAAGACCTTCGGACCACGTCGACATGCAGGGGTCGTTGAAGTGGCGGCCTTCCTCCGGAATTTTCACACGAAGCTCCTCACGAACCTCTGGCTGGACCGGTACCGCTGGAATCGCCCCAAACGTTGGGCGCCAACTGAGGTACTGGGTTTTTCAGAACCGGTGCTTAACCGGTAACCCAGCGGTGTCAGGGAATACACACCCAAAGACCTCGAGTCCTTTTCCTGATTCAGACCACAGAAACTCAGAGTCTTCTAGGTGAAGTCAAATATCGGTTTATTGGCTGCAACCAAGGTAACAAGTGTCCTAGAAGTACAACACACGGAAGTATGTTCTCAGGAGACTGCTTCAAAATCACGAAGTCAGGCTTCTCTTTTTATACAAAATAATAAGCTTCAGGCAAACATTCCTAGATTTTCAGGATACTATTCACATATTTCGACCACAAATAAGTAACAGAGTTATGATGACAAGCTCACATTTCGTTTGTCTGGTACATAATAAATTACTCGGCAAGGTCCGGTATTTCAATCAGATATCGGTGTTCCCAATAAAATGAGTACGTTCTCATCATAAAACAAGTAGGAAAGAAGGAGCGGGGTCAGGTGTGGGCAAGATTCAGCAGGGTGAGAAATGTGATGAAAGGGCTTTATGGCCGGGTGCGCCTAGATGCTATCTTGACCGGCCACTGGGAGAGGAACTGACCAAATGGGTTGGCCTGGGGCGATGGTTTAAACCTGCCCAGGTCACGAAAAAGTCAATCAAGGAGTGCTTGTCCTTATGATATTGGATTAAGCCTATGTGAAGGGCAACATACAAAATGGCTGCCGTATATAAAATGGAAGCCAAGGGTTCAGGGTATAAGTGACGATTTCGAGGTGAAAGCAACCTTCGAAGGCGGCGAAAATGCTTGTGCATAATGTACTCGCCATTCTCGGTCTTTTGATACTGAATTTGTCGTGGTACGATGAAGTTTTATTCTTGCGTCTGAATGGTTACACGAGTTTGGATTTTCAGTACTACAGGGTGACGGATATACAGTGTAATGTCATCTGCATACATAGACACTAAAATTTGTCTCAGAGGTCATTGCAGTCCCTTGTCATTATGATGTTGCCTTAATTTGGAAGCGAGTGGCTCGACCGCCAAAGCGAAAAGCAGAGGCGATAGGGGACATCCCTGCCTAGTGCCTCTAGTAATATGTATATCTTGAGACAGTTTCCCGTTGATAAGGACCTTAGCCACAGGCGTTTCATATAGCAGTTTGATCCATGAGAGGAAAACTGGTGGGAATCCCATACGTGCCATTATTTCTAGTATGTAGTCTCTTTCTAATGAAACAAAGGCCTTGATGGTGTCTAGATAAATAGCTGCAAGGGGCAGATCTTCCGATACATTATTCATGACGGAAAAAAAAGTCCGTAAGTTATGGGAGGTAGCCCTTCCAGGGACAAATCCCGACTGGTCGGGCAGAACTAGATTGGTCATAAGGAGGTTTAATCTGGTGGCAATAAGTTTAGCTAATATTTTGACGTCACAGTTAAGCAGTGACAAGGGCCTGTATGAGTCGCAACTATTCGGGGACTTCCCAGGTTTTAATAGGGATGTAATAAGGGCAGTTCTCATAGATGGGGGGAGATGGCCCACTTCAAGATCGTCGTCGTATATTTCCTTAAGCACTGGGGCCATAAAATCAATGTATGTTTTATATAATTCAACGGGTATCCCATCTAGTCCAGTGGCCTTGCCCGATTGCATGCTCATAATAGCATCTCGGACCTCGTCAATTTCAAATGGTGCAGCCAAAAACCGCCTCTGGGCGTCGCTAAGCCACGCCAGAGCAACGTCTTGTAGATAATCATTCAGGTAAAGAGGCTCGGACCGAGACGTAGAATATAAAGCAGAGTAATGGTGTACAAAAGTATTCAATATTTGCGTGATGTCTCTATACACTGCTCCGTCTTTCCCCTCAAGTTCAAGTATAGTGTTCGGTTGTCACGTCAGTCGGACCACAGATGCCAAAGCTTTCCCGGGCCTTTCCCCCTCGTTATATCTCCTAGCAGTCCAATACCGTCCTCTAAACCTAGCTTCTCTATCGGCTTCTTCTGCATATGCCGTGATTGTTTCCCTAATTTTTGCAGCAGTATCATTGTCGGGGTGTAGGGCCAGAGAGCTTTCCAGTGTCTTGAGTTCAGCTTCAAGCTTATTAAGCGTACCTCTGACGCTCCTAAGGACCCCCGATCCCTTAGAGATGCATATGCCACGCAATGTGACCTTGAAGGCCTCCCAAATAGTCTCAACCTCTGCTACGGTGCCCTTGTTTCGTGCAAAGAATCCTAGCATTTCATCTCGCAATTCTCCTGGAAAACAGTGTCTAAGAGGATGGTAGGTTGCAGTCGCCAAAAGAAACTGGAGGGGCTTATATCGTCTGCGGCCAAAGTGAGACGAACCGGTGCATGGTCCGAGTATGTTCTGGCTAAGTGTGTCACTTTCGATATCGCCGGGCAGAGGGCTTTCGACATCAGCAGGTAGTCTATGCGTGCCCATGTTGCTGCATGTGCGGTATAGTGGGTACCTTCAAGGGTAGTGGGGTGTACATGTCTCCAAGTATCAGTGAGATTGTAATCTTGTATTATGTCACGCATCGTAATACGGGCTTTGGTGTAATGATGGGAGGATGGACTAGACCTATCCACCTGGGGGTCCATTGCCAAGTTAAAATCTCCTCCCCATACGATTTTATCTGGCCCTGTGGCTATCACCGCCGCCCATAATTCTGTGAAAAATTGTGGATCGTCTACATTCGGCCCATAACAACACACAAGGGTGACCGAAATGTGGCCTAACCTTCCCCACATTATACAGTAACATCCACATGCGCTGCTTTTTTGACTTACTAGTGTAAACGGGGCGCCTTTTTTAACAAGGATCGCGGTACCCCTAGCGTATGTTGAGTAGGAGGAGAAGATAGTGTGGGAAGCCCATCTACAAGCGAATGTCGGAGTGCTGTGTGGGTTAAGGTGCTTTTCTTGTAGAAAGGCAAACTGTATATTATGTCTATCAAGATATGATAACACATGTCTCTTTTTCCTGGGATCTCCCAGCCCCCGTACGTTCCACTTTAGGAAATTTAAACTAGAGCGCGGTGTCTGTTGCATAGTAGCGGGTAAAGGTGATAAAAGGGTGCACGCTGAACCTGCCAAGGTCTCCTTATCCACAACAATTTTATATCAGCATTGCCCAATGTCTGATTTGTTGACATACAGCATCGTCTATACCAGTTTGTCGCACAACGATAGCCAAAAGTACCAAATAGTATAATTTCAAATAGCGTCCCTCCAGAAACAACAGACCCTAAACACACCCCAACATCGTAACCGTCGTGCTCTCCACCCCTATTCAACAACAATAGAGCAACTAACCATTGTACAGTTTGTCCCATCCCCCCTCCCCCACCCACTGCAGCAACCCAAACTTGCCAGAATAATCTTCCCCCCCTCACCCAAAAAACTCCCTAAGGGTTGAAACAGTCCCCAGTAGTCATATCTGAACATTGGGGTATGCCCATAAGGGGAAACACATAGAGAGCGCACAGCGACCTCTCCCTCCAGCCGCACCAGGCACCAGACTAGCATCAGAGAGACCGGGGAGAGATAGTGGTCCCTGACATACATTACTGCTAGATTATAGGCACAGGGCCTTCGCAGGGGAATATTCGATGTCCCAAACCAGTTTACGTCATACAGTGTTCAAGGTCTTTCAGTCAACAAGATCAACTAGTGGCGTTCCGTCGTCCGATCAGGCTTCATCATCAGTTTCCCGTGGATTCTCTTGGCGTGCCGTCTCCCGACCGTTGCCTCTTCGCTGTGCTTTTTTAATGGCCTTTAGATATTCTCCCACTTGGTGAGGTTTAGTGAAAAAACGTTGTTTCACCTGGTGAGTAACACGAAGTTTCGCAGGATACAAGAGAGCATAGTCAATCTCCGCAGCACGGAGTTTCCGCTTGACCTCCAGGAATTTGCGACGTTCCTCTTGTACAATTGCAGTGAAATCAGGGAAAATGGAAAAAGCCACTCCGTTGTAGGACAAGTTTTGCTTGGCACGGGCAGCTCGTAATGCCACATCCCGGTCACGATAGTTTAAAAGGCGTGCTATAATGGGCCGAGTTGGAGCTCCAGGCTTAGGTACAGGAGCCAATGATCTGTGTGCCCGTTCGACTATAAATTGTGCGGAGAAGGCATCAGCCCCAATGGACGTAAGAAGAAGTTTTTCCACATAGTCTTCCATCCGCCCTGTGTCTGTGGATTCTGGAATGCCCGTGACGCAAATGTTATTACGTCTACTGCGGGCTTCTAAATCTTCATTCTTTGCAGCGATAACTCGCAATAAGTTGTCCATACGTGCTAGTTGAGTCGTGTGGGTGGCAGTAGTGTCATCATTGTCCGAAATTCTCCTCTCAGTCTCCGCAAGCCGCTCTTCATGTTGGTCCACTTTATGCACCAAGGTATCCATTCTGGAGGTAAGTCTATCGACCTTATCCACTACCGTGGCGAACCCTTGGCACATTTCTTGTAGTATTTGTTGTATATCTAAGTCCCCAGGAGGAGTGTCACTGCACGTCGCACCTGCACCAGTTGTTTTAGGGTCAGGCGTGGTAGTCTTGGATTTATTTTTGTGGGTTGCGTCAAAGGTGAGTTTCGGTTGTCGATTGTCCTGTCTCACCATGTTGCCTCTGGCTCCGCTGGGTCTCAGAGACACAGCCGACCTGTCGTGCCGTTGGTTGTTCAGGTGTACTACAATGAAAGAGTTGCAGCTATGCTACCATGCAACAGGGAGTAAGCGTTGCGGCAAAGATGAGCTCACCGGAACCAAGAGGCGTGGAGGACAATCCCCTAGCTGGCGCAATGAGCGGCTCGGCACTATAGGTGGAGGAGACGTCACAATTCACGAGGGGCTGTTTCAGGCCAGCTTGTCCGGTGCCTCAGGCTCAGCAGCGTACAAGGCCAAATAGTAACCCAGGAGTGCCCAAAGTAAATATGTTCCTGCAAGTCAATCTCCGTGACAGGTACCTCGTGGAGGTGGGCAGCTCGCTATCTTAATCGCGGATGGTCACATGCAGCACTCGTCATAGGGGGAAATCCGCGCTTGGTCAGGCCGCAATACGATCCACAGTGATAGGGCACAGTCCGCACCCTCCAGATCCCGGTGGTACACGTGCCCTCCCGCCGTGCTGCAGGTAAGACAGTGCGCCGCTCCAATTCGGTGCCCCCGTTGTTCTCGTATCCTCACAGCGCGCCCGCCCCGCGACAGAGCAATCGTACTTATAAGGGGGAGGGGGGGAGGTCACCGGTGTCCTGGGGTACGTTACCTCGCCCGCAATCATGCCAGTTCCCCCACTCACCGCACAGAGGAAGGCTCCGGGCCGTGCGCTTCCCCGCTCGGGTCTCGAAGAGCAGTCTGCAACCGGCGGGGGGAGGGGGTGTTCAAACACACGCAGGCCGGGGCCGAAGAGCAGTAATGTCGCCTGTCCTCACAAATACTAATTCGTCCTTCAGTACCTTCCAGGCAGTGGAGGGGGAGGTGGGGTGAGCACACCGCCCGTAGTGCAGCAGATGCGGCATGCGCCGCGGACCCCAGAGCAGGATCGTCGCCTTGGGCCTGTTGCTTCGTGGGAAGCCCCGGGCTTTCCTAGTGTCACAACCCGCAGTGCGCTACAGCAGGGGCTCCAACGGCGTCCTAGGGGGAATCTTCCGCACTGATTTTCTCAGGCACAGTTGATCAGAGCCACATCAAAATCTGGTCGAGTCTGGTGGGGTATGTAGGTAACCTAATCGTGGAGTTTGGGTGTAATTAACGTCCAGCAACCAAGGATAAAGATCGGATAATGGAGCCAGGGAACAGGAGCCTCACCAAAAGGCGGCCATACTGTGTGTGCGCCCTCTAGCGCCCCCAAGTGCCCGATATTTTTTTCATGCATTTTTGGGATTGATTTGGCTATGCAGTTCTCCTGTGGGTTTTGAATTGCAGCTTCATGTAATATGCACTTTTCATGTGATTTGCTCTTGTTGTGCCATTCCAACTACTCCCTTTTGAATTTTTCTGTCACACCAACATATAGGGAAGACTAAGGGGCCGATTACGATGTCAGGCGGATTGCCTCCGCCAGGCTGGTGGTAGCCACCGCCGGCCTGGCGGAGGGAATCTGCCCGACACCATTTCCCTAATTCCCCCCGCCATATTAGTATGGCGGGGGGACTGCGGCCAACGGAAAGACCGTCTGCCGCTTTTCCGCCTCGGTCGCCTTGCGGCCGGGGCGTAAAAAGAATAATATGGTGGCGGTGTCTAACAGACACCGCCAGCCATATTATGATGGGGAAACAGATGCCTTTCGGCATGCGGTCTTCACTTTGGAGGTCTCCTGCAGCCCCCAAAGTGAAGGAGGGGTGAGGGGTGCACACGGGGGGGGTACCTGTGGTACCCCCCAGCATTTGCATAGGCAATGCCGTAGGCACCGCGCGGTGCCTGCCGCATTGCGTATGCAAATGCATGCAATAATTCATAGCATTGTGCCGGGCGGTGCAGAGTGCACCGCCCGCCACAATGTTATGAATGCAGGATGCGGCCGCCACTGTGGCGGCCGCATCCTAATGCCAAACACGGGACCCCCGCCCTAATGGCGGGCGGTCCCATTCCACGATAGTATGACGGGCGGACAAAGTCCGCCCGTCATCCTAATGAACCCCTTAGTATCTGCGAGATGAGGAAATTTCTTGCAAACTCCACAATACTAAACTTGAGATTTTTTAAAACTGGTCTCGACTAGGACAGCTTTGTTACTTTCCTTTTCTTCAATCACTGCCCACTTGAAATCTTCAAGCCATTTCTGTTTTACAACTCTCTGTCTTTTTGTTTGATCATACTCCCTTTGCTTTTGGTGGATTTCGTCTAATGACTTCCTTTTCCCAACTGCTGAACTCTCTCCTGCATTATTCATTGGAGTTTTAGCTCCAGTGGTTTTTCCCAACCACAACCTGATGTCTGCCATTGCAGCTGCTGCACTCTCTGCCTGTTGTCTGCCTTGTCCTCACTAGTTAGCCAGCACTGCTTCTGTCCGCTCTGAGCTAGAATCAAAGACAATAACTGTAACTAATTTAAAATAACATGAAGTTTGTACAAACTACTAAAGGCTTAACATTTGCTTTCAATAATTAATTAGATCATGGCTCCAAATACTTAACTGCATGATAAGATCTGTAACTCACTGGCACTCTCAGGTTCGCACAAAAGCACCCCAATTTGGAAAGCGCTCTAATCAATCATGGTACTGAACGATGTGCATCACCAGTGCTTTCAACTGAAATAACTCACTATCGAGACTAGGCTGCTCTGGAGAAGTGCCGGTTCTAATATGTATGCAGATGGGGGCAGGGTTATACCTCTTCAGTAAAATTAAAAGGTCTGCCTGAGGCTTCATCTAAAGTCAGAACTGAAAAGAAATCCACTCAGCTTAAACTTATTAGCGCTCCCATAAAAAAACACGCCAACTGTACTGGCTCCCTTATACTCACTGAGAATGAGTAACTTACAGTCAGGATCCCCGAGACAGGAGTGACGCTTGATATTTTTTCTAATGCTACCCTATTGATGAATGGATGCAAAGCCGCGGTGGTGCAAACCCTAAGCAAACAATACTTATAAGGTTCCAAAGGCAAGACTATGCAGGGGGCACCGTTTGTTGGCCAGTGGGCAGTGAGTGAGCAAGCTCAAACCACCCGGGGATCTCTGCAAGAAAAACAGTAAAATAATGGGGCCAAATTGTGCATTTACAGCCCTTTATGTCAGCGAAACGAACTCATTTCTGAACATCAGCTACTCATGAGTTGCTTTGTGCAAGATCACTGACTCCTCTCAGTTAGTCACGGTTTTGGAATTTCCCAGCCCTCACAACAAAACTCACTCAGACTGCCCTCAGAATGTACTTGAACAAATAATACTGCATTTGCTCCTCAGTGATGCAGGTGCACTTTGTGCCATTTTAACAGTTTGCTCTATTATGGGACAGCTTTCATTTTGGCACTGGACTACACTAGGACACACCAGTTGTTCCGAATTCCCAAGACAGGATCAAGGTCGGTGGACTTACATCATGCACCAACAAGACTAACAAAAGAAAAGAGGCAAGGACCAAGGTCAACTTACCCACCACAGACACATGGGATCACCAGCGGGCCAGCTACAACACTGCTACGCCAGGCAGGCAGGCATAGTTAAAAAGTCTCCGGTCAGGCACAATACTGTCATTGCTCCCTAATAACCAGCACGCAGCAAAAATAAAAGCTACCAGATCTCTCTGATCTGGACACAACCATAATCATTCCAAAAACGTACTCCTGGCATTCAGAAATAGGCACTGACAAAACAAATGTTCTAGTTTTAATGTGACATTGGGGGTCTGCCCTGCAGATTCTAGCAGCACAGCTGAGGCTGTGTTGCGCCATCTTTTTACGGAAACAACATCTACGATCATGTGAAGCTCACTCCCCCCTCCCAAAGCCAAACTCTGGGCCTGAACTTACTTTTTGGGGGGAAACTGTGGGTGTGGTAATTAGCAGTAACAGCATAGTACATTCACACAATGTTCTATTGCAACTTGCATAAATTAAGCAGTATTATTATAAACTCTGGGATGACATTTAATTTAGTTTGTACCTTCTGATAACTGACAGAAGTAAGGACGTTCAAGTGCAAGTATAGAAACCCTACGCTGCAACACAAACAGCCAAATCAAACTCTCCACATGCGCTTCATCCAGGAAAAGCGAACCTTTTTTAACCTCTTCCATGCTGATGACGAACCCCAGCCGTCACGCTCCACGGTGCTTGTGTGCTGATGATGGCTGGGGTTCGTCACGGCCCCGCCCTGTTCTTTTGTTTACCGCACAGCGGTGGAATCGGCCCAGCATGGAAGTGGTTAAACAGTTTATATGGGCACAGCACGCACTGTAAACAAATTGCACAGACTAATGCAACAACCCAAAGGAAAATCCTTAATAATTAATAAGCATGCCCTGTGAACAATGCAGAATGATGTGCATCAGAGAAAAAGCATCCCTCATTGGCTTGGAACATGACCACATGCAAAATAAGGCAACAGTCACCCTGTGTAGAATGTGCCAGAGGAGGAACCCTCTAAAGAAATCAGCAGGACCCCAAATTATCTATATTATTTTTGGAAAATAATTAAGTCTCTAGTGAGTCAAGAGCAGTGGTCTGAAACATTTTCTATAATAAGAGCTGCTTATGTTATTGTCCCATGCACTAATATTCGTGATGTAATAGTTACTTTATCAGTCAAGATTACATATCGGCCCCCTCATGCAAGATTTTGTCAGCAGTGATCAACTCAGTGAATCAGGCAGTGTTTCCAGCACAATTGTACATAAAAAAAGGATTAACACATTTGGAACGTCTGTACATGTATAAAGGCATAGCCACAGCTGCCGGGTAATGAGTAATAAATCGCCCCAACACTGTTTTATTTCACTAGTTAGATTTAAATATAGTTGGCAAATTCATCTACCCCATGAGTTCTGAAAATGCACACATTTGTATCTTCACTACATGCTTTCCAGTTCTAGATATTGATTCAACCTAACAAAACCTTTAATTTACACAATGATTACAATCAATCTGTGACTAATGTACAACTGAACTGAAATGAATTCCTGGTCTGACTAACTTGCACAGCAGGTACACACAAATCTAAAAGGAGTCTACCTGGGCACTGGATTTCGCTTACATATAAAAGTCTTAAATAACACAGATCGTATGTGTAAAATCAACTGAAACATATTACAGCAAAACTATATTGGGTCTTAACTAACTGGGTAAATATTCAGAGGTCTCTATTGTGCACTCTTGGAAGAAAGGTAATGTTGATTATGGTAACAAACAACGTCACACAAAGGTTAACCGTAAACATGTGTGGATAGAGCCCCTGCTGCTGGAGAAAGCGCTTTGCCATAATTACTGTGCAGCCCAAGCATCGTGAAGAGATTAGGAAATAGTAAAAACGCACGAGCCAAATGCAGCATGAGAAACCAAACCGCTTTCAAGAAGAACAATAAAAAGTCGGTCAAAATGAAGCCCTTTAGCACGGCGCTCCGTTAAAAAGAGGGGGGTTCTTGTGTGATTATCGGGTCGAGGGAGATGAATATATGTAAGAGCGCCTAGTGTGCATTGGTTCCAACTCTGGTGCCTTTCAATGTCACAGTGTTCAGACAGAGGACCATTATTAAATGGCTCTATCTGTGTCGCATTAGTCAGAGAAACATTACTCCTAGGTATTGTGAGGGACGTCTTTCCGTGTCAGCGGTCTGATCTGATTCCACAGCACAGCGTTTCGAGGGACATTACTCTACTATTATTTATCTCTGGCGCAAGCTTTGTATTTGTATTTTCTGGGAAGTATTCCTTACAGCGGCAACTACTAGGGAGAACACAATACTCATGTAAATAGAATGTGCTCTATTCGGCTAAGTGACTTAATTCGAGGGGCAAGGTTGCTATAATACATATGTGATAGCTATGGGGACTATCACATATGTATCATAGCACCCTTGCCCCTTGAATTGAGTCACTTAGCCGAACAGAGCACATTCTATTTACATGAGTATATGATACATGTGAATCAAAACATGGACATTTAATCTCAGTTCCCCACACTATTTGAGTATATCAATTCATGAGCGTATTCAACTGCCCTAAGTTCTGAAAATCGGAGAAATATATTCAAGGACATGAATCTTGTGGCATTCGCTATTCAATAGCTGTGTGGTGCATGCTGGACCTAATAGTTTAAAGAGCAACAGGCGGGAAACAAACTATGCGCAAATGGAATCTCTGATGGTAACATTTCAGTGTGTTTAGGTCTGGTGTTAATGGGCTTCAAAATGTGAAGGAGAGTTGGGGGGAGGAAAGTAAGGTATGGGGGAAGTTGTGGTGGAGCTTGAGGAGGGAGAAGGAATCGGAGGAATGAAACGGCGTGGACAGTCATGATTTAAGAAGGCCTTTGGGAGAGGTTGGGTTACAGGTGGTTATATAAAAGGTTTTGGTGTAAAAAAAATGATTCACCTCTGCAAGCCAAATCGCCCAGCACTCCGTCCCGACTCCACCGAAGAGAGCACGTGGTAGCGTGCTGCGTCACTGCTGCACTTTAAGCAGCACAGCGTGGGGGCAGGCCAGGGCCGTCCTTGGTAGCGCTTTCGCGCGCTACAAGATTGACGGCCCTGGGACCCACAGAAACAATAGGCAGCACACCACACCACCACCACTAAGTTAGGTGGTGCATGCATGCTGCCCCCTAGAGCCTTCACCGCGCACCACACCACCACCACTATGCTAGGAGGTGCGTGCACTCGTTGCCGCCGTCGTATCATGCTGCCCCCTAGAGCCTTCACATGCTACTGCACCACTGCCAGATAGCACTCGCCGGGCCGGTCAAGTAGGCCTTGAAACTGACTCACCCTTCGGGAAAATCACTCGCATTTGCGAGCGGTCGAGTACATTTTTCGACCCCTGTTATAAACATTCAAAAAATCCCTTCTTGCCCACAAAAAAATTTAAGACACAAAAGGACCCACTAAAATTAGATTTATGGCACCAAGCATCCCAGTGTCCAGTCACAAAGTTGTTAATGGATCAGCTGATGCCCGACAGCAACCCACAAAAAATATCTGCCAGATGTACATTTTTTGACACTGTATAATTTCCAGTCATATATGCACAGAATTACACACACGTGGTATGCTTTGTCAGTTTGTATGTGTAGAACTCCAATTTTAACTTTTGACAACTTGGAAAATGTTAGATTTTACTTCAGCGAATGCTGGGGTAACTCTCCTACCATGGTTGTAAGGCAAATGGATCACCCAGCAAACATTATGGTTTGTACGAGGGTGTCTCAAAAGAAAACTGGGGAAATATCAATACGCACTGGGAAAATGGCATATCACCAAAATGGGATACATTTTCACTAGATGTGTTTACACTTTTTTTTTCACAGATTGGGCACTCTGTGTTCAGTTTATCAAGGCCCAGTGCTTGGTATCAAGGCATAGAGCGGGGTTAGACTAATTAAGACCTGAACTGGTCTGGTAGCTGCAAAGTACTCAATTTGAGATAAAGGCAGTGTAAGTAAGTGCCCTCTTTGGAGTCCACTGGAATAGGATTCTGCTGCCGTGTCGTGAAAGCTTCTCATTGCAGCCACTCTTTTTAGTGGTGCAGGAAGCTTAAGGACTGAGTCCAGTCTCTAAACTGATTTAGAGGCTGTCAAACACTTGCTTTTAGTTGAATATCCCTCGATGGAAGGCATTGCAGGCAGACTAGACGTTCCAATTACTCTGCTCCTATCAGTGTGGGGGTTCTAAGAATGTTCCTCTTCTGCTCAGCAATATAACTGAGCAACTCAAGGGCTTTGCTACCTCACCCTTTATCTTTAATCTGTGGCAGCACTGAGGGGTTAGTCCACTCCTTTGGTTTAAAGTGTAAGCCTATGCCGATGACACACAGCTCTTCCTGATGATGGAACAGGATTCTGACGATTCCATCAGTCACCTGGGGTCTGCTTGACAGTCATTTGTGTCCTGATGACTACATGTCGACCTTATCCTAGGACTGTGTGGTTCAAATAAAGACCGCGCTTCAGTCCTTTTTCACTTATTTTAAAGAGACCAGTTGTCCATGTAATAAAATTGTTTATGGTATAACTGGGATCTTTTAAATTTTGCACTCACAACACTTGAGTACATATATTTTTCACTTCATAACACCAGCTCCGCTGTAAGTCAGGCGTTGTAGCACACTGGGGGGATATTCGGTCCCCCCAGTGAAAACCCTATGATGAAGCATGTCACCATTAGGGTGAGGGTTTTTTATAAAAATAAAGAATTTTTCTTTCCCATTTGTGTCACGTTCCTTTTAACACTATTTGGTTATTTTTAGGTGTTGGGTTGTCAAGATAGTGTTATCACAGCACCCTGGTCACTCTGGTCACTCTTATGTTGTTGATATATATATAGGGCTGGCATAAGGTAATCTGGCTCAGGGAGGTTAAGCGGCTCCTTTATGAGTTGGGTTTAGGAGACGCTTGGGCCAACAGAACAGCACCCTCTAAACAAATGCTAAAGAAGGCGTATTGGTCATGGGTGGATAGCGAGAGAATGTGCAATCCTAACCATTGTAAATCTGTTGCTCAGTTCTTGCTAGTTAAGGAGCTTCCCTATAGAGAACCGTATCTGGACGTAATTCATAACTCGGGCGACAGATCATTGTACTTTAAATTTAGGGTGGGAGTACTTCCCTTAGGGTTGTTTACTTCCACCTGGAAACCACCATTTCAAACTGTACCATATTGCCCATTCTGTGACTCAAGGGTTGAGACTATTGCTCATCTGTTGTTTGAGTGCTATGCTTACGCGGTGCCCAGGTTGAGATGGTTGAAGCCTTTATGTAGGAGCTTGGGCACTAGATCACATGTGGAAGCCTTATGTATATTGCGTTCAGATGCCCGACCCTTCTTTGCCTGCTGTATGGCAAAATTCCTGGGCTGGGCTTGGCGGATAAGAACTGCAAAGAAACTGTTGATACAGTAATGTGCTTTTGCCTACATCGGCTCATAAAATTCGGCCAATAATTCATTCTTTTAATGCCACTTTGATTCTGAAGGCTTTTTTACTGTGTATTGTATTCTTAAACTGTTTTTACTATTGTTGCAATGTGTTGCTTTTATGATATGTTTTTATATCGAAATAAAGCTAAACTGAACTGATATATATAACTAAAATGGCTGCCACAAACAAAAATGGCTTCAGCTGATGCTACCAGCAATGGCAGCTAGTTTTCCATAGAACGACTTCCCTCAACTCAGAGCCTCCTCCTCACTTCTAGAGCTAAGCAAGAAGCTGAAGACATGGCTCTTCAAAAACATGTCTAGAGTTGGGACAGATTGAGGGTGCAAAATTGGTGCAGCTTAAATTTGTTTTCAATGTATTTATTAGGAATTTGTTAGACACAGTGGTTTCTGGCTGGGATGCATTTAAGGCAGAATCCACTGTCCTAGATAGGATGAGTACAATACACTTGTCTGATAACCTATGCTCACCCTTCGATAGCTTGGCACAGAGCAGTCAGGCTTATCCTCAGGGTCAAAGTGTAAAGTGTTGATACAACCCTCAACCTCACAACACCCTATGGACGCTACAAAAAGACTCTACACGGTATGTATACAACACTGGTCTTTGTATTGCACACATATTGAAATCAAAACAACATACACATTGGATATATACTTTACAGTTATATGGAATGTTCAAACTCTTCCATTAGCAGCAGAACGGCATTAACATATATATAATTGTCCTGGGTGTTCACTTGCACCATTATCCCTTCAGCCTTGTAAGCAACATACACACAATACAAGCAATCCCTTCCACATTAAAAGCAACAGGAACATATATTCAGGCTGTTCAGAGGTATTTCACTTTTCCGCTAACACATTTGCATAAGCAACAACATTCCCTTTATCGCGTACTCGGTATACTTGTAATGGTCAAGAAATCACAGGTTATCTCTACACCTTATGACTTAGCCCCTCAGCCACTCACACTACACCAGACAACGATACACATTGCCCCTGCTGTTGACACTTTAATTAGATTAAGGGACCACCTAAAGTGGAAAGAAACAACTATGTTTTCGTTCATCCAGATTAGGTCCTAAGGCACCCAGTGGCACCTTCACGAGTGCAGGATCACTATCCTCTCCACAGGAAAAAGACAGCAACACCAGAAGCTGGCACCCTCCCAATTTGGAGAATGATTTCGCCTCTGGCAGAGGTGGAAGCTACAGTTGCTCCAGAGAGCAAGTCGTGGGTGCACGCAAGGCGGGGCGAGACCATTCAGTCATGCTATCCTTAACAACGTCGTACCTTGTGGCATGGGCCTGGGGAGAAGGAGCGAGTGACCTCAGACTGAGGCCGCGATGGCAGGAACTGTCATCCTCCCAATCTGGAAGACGGACACAGTCTAAGTTGTCAGCTTGGCTATCGCAGAATCTGCAAACTTCTCTGAACACTACTCAGAAACAATAAGGAATACTAACTAGCAGAGGTTTCCGGCTGTAAGCGCGAGCCTCTCTGACTCATTAAACGTCCCCTGCACTCGTCGAACTTGTCCCGCTATAGCCATCCCAGGTGTGCCACTGAACTTTACCAGCTCACTCTTCAGCACAGTCTGATGACTGCACACGTCGAGAGGGTCCATGTCCCAACCGAAGATCACTTCCACATGCTTACGCCCCACCCTGTGTGGTCCTTACGATCTTGTGGAAACGGGGGGACCTTTTCTGTCCCTGGGAACTCGTGGGCAGGATGCCAGTCAACCAGCCCTTGGAGAGAGCCTGGGGACCTGGGCCACAACATATGCCAATTAGCTGCAGGCCAGCAAAATCCAGGCAAAATACACCAAGTGATAGTCCCCTTCCTGGAGCACAACAAGCCCCATGCCACCACTAGTCTGCTGATAATCCAGTTGCCGCCCCCCTGCCCCAATAGTTCTTCTTGTTGATGTTGCAGCATCGAACCAGCATAGTATGTTTCCAATCCCCAAGGCGTCTCTAATTCCTAAAGGCAGAGCCCCAGTGGTTATACCCACAATGACCTATGAAGATGAGATCAGCTCAAAAGGCTACCTTTGAAATGCACAGGCTTTCTCTAAATGTTGTCATGGCTGACATCCTACCCTGGGAGGCTTGATCAGTATCTTTAGTGGGGCCACAACCCTGCCACTTAGAATGCAGGTGCCAATTCCACCCCCTCTTAACCAACACAGGAAGGCCCCTCAGAGTGAGAGGTCTACAGTATACCTTGAGCCCTTAGTTTATGGCTGTCTTATCAGAAATACACAGATGTAGCCATCCCCCCAGCATCCATCTGTGATTTGGAGACAGGTGGATAGGCATACAGAGCCATGAGTACAGACAGTCCCACTTTCCCAAAGTGGTATTTCCACCGTCATAATGTTGAATTCACTCACACACCGGAGCAGGTTCGCCATTACGAACTCATCAATATAAAACACTATACTGACACTCTTCTGCATGCAGGAAATCCAGCTCAATAGCCTTTCCACAGATCCCTCAGGCCAATCCAATACGAGGAGCAGGCCCTACTGTTCCAAACACACTACTCTGTGCCATTCACTACCAGTGTACCTGCTCATGAGTCGATGTGATGTGTTGTGTTGATGATGTTTAATAAAAAAAATATATATATTTTTTTAACAGAGACAGCAACATTCCACTGCTTGAAAGACCTCCTACCTGGCAGACCCAAGGTCAGTGCACACACACACAATCCCTGCAGCAGACACACAACCTCTGCAGCAGATAATGCAATAAGCCAACCTATACCGCTGGAAACTATTGCAATGACTGAGGTTTTACCTGAGATATGAAAACAGGGGCAAAGGGGCACAGGGCAGCAGCCTGGTGCACAGACTTTGGACACAGGGGTAGACTTACAGCGAGAGCCGAGCAAAGAGTGTGCACAGATTTATCACAGAGCACTAAGATGCAGTGCAGTGGCACACATTCCTCAGTAAAGTAAGACGCAGTGCAGTGGCACAGAAACCTTATAGTGCAGTAAAGTGCAGTGTGCACAGATCTATCACAGTTCCTTAAGATGCAGTGCAGCGTGCACAGATTTCTCATAGTGCAGTAAGATGCAGTGTACAGATTCCTCACAGTGCAGTTAGATGCAGTGCAGTGTGCAGAGATTTCTCATAGTGCATTGAAATGCAGTGCAGTGGGCACATATTTCTCACAGTGCATTAAGATGCAGTGCAGTGCACAGGTCCTCTCTTTAAAACAAATGATGACCACAAACACTGCCAGGGCCGGACGGAAAGCCCCCCGGAGGTCCCTGGATAGAAGAGCCCGGCTCCTGGCAGAGATTTCCTCCAGGATGATACCGTCTATTTCTACAAACGCAGCAGAAGGTGCTGACAATCTCCTACCTGAGCAGAAACCTGTGAAGACATTTCCAGGCTCTCTCCTCCTCCTATGGCTGGGGTGGGGCAGGTACGGATTTGGGGTAGGGGATCTATGAGGGTCTGAAGATGAAGATAACTGCACAGACAGACAGGGCGTCCTTCCTCCTTCGCAGCAGGCTGGACACAGAGGGAGAGACAGGAAATGATGTCACCATCTGCTGCTTGTGCTGTCTCTGCCACCGCTGACCTGTAACAGGAAACTCTTCTCCCTTTCACACAATGTACTCAGTGTATTCATCTCAGCAAGCGAGGTGCGCCCTCTGCTGGCCACTTAAAGAACCATCACATCGACTCTCCAGTGAATATACACAAACAAGCATTTTGTGACAGGAAATGCCTTCGTTTTTAGATGTCTCAGAAAGTATTTACAGCTTCACTTAACATTGGCATCTTCAAAACACTGATGCAGAGGACTAAAGAGTATTTACAGAAAGTTGTCAACTGGAAGTGACAGTTTATATTTCATTAAATATATGAGAATATGTGTTAGTGGTGCAATTAAACTAGATAGCTCATTAAGTTTTCATTTTATTTTTTTAACGCTTTAATTTTTTGGGTTTTTCAGATGGACATCATGGTACATAGCAAAGTTAATAGAGAAAAATACCATGCAATTTCATAAACCAGACCAAATACATTGTGGCATAAGTCATATGTCAAAGTGGAAATTAAAAGAACATATTTTTTCTAATCTTCCGGTGTTTTAGGGTTATTCCTTATCATAGCTGCCAAGGTTTCAGATTGCTATGAGTGACATTTCAATGACAATGAGTGACACTTTCTGGCCAGCATAATTAAGTGAAGAGGAAGAGGAAAGCATATAAATATCAGAAATTACACCCATCTGAGCAACAAGAAACTAAAACGTTAAGTGCTGCAAAGCACCAGAAATGGAAGGGCACTAACCTAGTGCCCTTGTAAAGTCAGAGGCACCACACTACTGTTAACTGCTGCAACCAGTTAAAATATCTAAAACACTCCTAAAACCATTTATAAGCAATAGCTGTTTTTTACTGAGTTTTATATAGCGCGAACTTGACCCGTTATCGGGTATCAGAGCGCCTTCCATTGCACCAGTTGCGTTACATGAGGACACATTCATCATTTTTGTTAGGCACGGGGAGATTACGTAATTTGCCCAGAATCATAGGATGTTCAGCGTCATTGCAGAGACTCGAACCCAGTTCCCCAGATTCGAGGTCGACCGCCCTTACCGTTAGGCCAACTATAGTTTCACCATTAAAGTTCGCCATGCATGCAATGGTGTAAAGCTATTTCTGTGATATCGACTGATGGAGCTAAATCTGTTTGTCTAGTTCTGTATTACACATGCAGCACAAATGGTGTAATTCATAAGGATATATGCGGACTGCTGTGATTTCTGTCTCAAATCAGGAGGCACGCTGGACTTGAGAGGAGCTCTCTGACCTGGTGGATGTCACCAGCTTCAAAGTACTAGTGTTGCAAGGAGACAGCAACAATTCCAGGGGCCGGGCAGATAGAAAATTGAACTAGGGACATGATGCCACAGCATCGGATACCTGTTGGGAAGACAGCCGGTGTTCTACAGGCACAAAAAGACGGGGAGCTCAAACAACGTTACACCCGAAGAAAAGCAATTAGTCATTCCAGCTTTCACCAGCCTTAGTACACCCACTGGGCTTTTTGCTGGCAATCAATCGAGGCAAAAGAGGAACATCACTGGCCAGGTGGATCTATTTGTCCAATGCAGGACCCGGGTCCACTCTTGTAGGACGTGAGAGGGCCAAAACCCGATCTCCGCTGCCTCACCCTTCATAATTCTAGTCAGCTAACAGTAGTCTAGATCACAGCCTGGCAGGCTGCTGTTTTTCAAAACACAATCACTGACAACTCTCAGAAGCAAAATAAAAATCATTCATTACAGCTGAGATTCCGACTGCCATGTGAGCCGGCGCGCCACACGCCCACGACCTCAGTTTTGTTGCATCAGTATGGCCAGCCCTGCCACGTACCACGCATCAGGCATTAGAGTAACCCATTTCAGTTTGGTGGTCCCCATCACCTCACTGAAATGCGAAGTCACGCATTATAGCGCCTCCTTAGCTGGTATAATGCACTATAACTGAGGGGCAATGTGTGTTGCACGCTGTTCCAGGTAGGTTTCAGGGGCGTGCTCATGATCTGCTCCTTGCAACTCTCTCCTTTGTTACAATGTATTAGGACTGGACACACCATGGGCCGATACGACACGGCATCATTGAGGAGTCACTACCCAATTACTTGGCTACTTAGATACTTAAAATATAATTGTGAAGCTTTGAGACATTTTAATAAGTGGGGGGTGAGTCACGGGGTTAGTCCTGCAGTGCTGCCGGTCCACGCTACCCGCAGTGGTGCAAGGCATTTCAGGAAGGGTTCGCTGACACTTGTCAGTGTTTTGGGCAAATTTAATGGTGGCACAAGTCCTCTTCGCCGCTCGCACCACGGCATTGTGGATGAGGATCGGTTCCCGGACCCAGAGTTGGCCACGCCTGACTTGCCATTTTGGTGAAGCTGGTCAGTATTGCCGTATGCTCACCATCCCAGCGGTATGGATTCTGTGAGTTACCATTTCACACACAGGCAGAGCCCACCAGCGCCAGCAATAGAGCTGATGCCAGTCCAAGTCAGCGGCCTGCCCCCCTGGCAGAGTGAGAACTGTCACCGCAACACACACAAAGAAAAAACTGCCCTCACTCACAAAATTGTGACATGCTTCATCATTGGGCTTGCTTACTAACAACCTTGTGTTCCATGATTGTCCATGATTTGATTAAAGTGGGGGTTGTGGAAGAAGTTCCTTACAACATTTGCAACAGTCCTATTCTTCCTATTTTGAAAAAAGACACTGATACTAGGATTTACAGATTCATCATTGCTTTGCGGGAAGTTAACAAGATTGTAGTACCGCAATACCCTGTGGTTTCTGACATAACGACACTGCTTACCTTAGTTCCTCTGACAGAAACTACTTTTTCTGTGATAGACCTTAAGAATGCTTTCTTCTCGATACCTATTCATCCTGATAGCCGATATTTTTTCGGTTTCACTTTGAATAATCGATCGTCCAGATTTTGTAGAATTCCTCAAGGGTACACTGAGAGTCCTAGCATTTACAGTCAAGCATTGAAAAGATAACTTGATTCTTTCACTTTGCCTAAAGGAGTGGCTCTCATACAATATGTCGATGATATCTTGTTGGCAGCCGATACGTCTGAACAGTGTGAAAAATGTACTTTGTATTTACTTTCTTTTCTTGCTACACATCATCACAAAGTGTCACAGAAGAAATTGCAGTATTGTTGATCGAAGGTTACCTACTTAGGTCACCTTCTGTCTAAGGAGGGATGTGCACTTACACCAGATCGCATTCCAGCAATTTTAGACACACCAGTACCTTCTACTCAGAAAGATGTCCGTGCATTCATTGGTCTTACTTCGTTTTGAAGGCAATGGATATTAGGTTTTTCGCACATTGTTAAACCCCTGCTAGCGCTTTTGATTAAAGACACTCCAATGCCCCTTCCATGGACAGATGAATGCCAGGATGCTTTTCGTCAGTTACGACAAGCTCTTTGTTCTGCACCAGTATTAGGCACTCCAGATTATACGAAGGCTTTTGTACTCTATGTACACGAGAAAGATGGGTGTGCATTGTCAGTTTTAGTACAGACACATGGTGACAAGCAGCGTCCCTGTACATATTTTTCAGCGGTTCTTGATCCTGTTGCTCATGCATTGCCTGGGTGCTTCCAGTCAGTTGCAGCAGCAGCTGTGTCCATACGTCAGAGTGAAGGGATAGTTTTGTCACAAACTGTTGGTGCTAGTATCCCATGCGGTCGATGCCCTTTTGAATCAGACTAAAACGAAACACTTAACTAGTGCTCGTTTGACAGGATATGAATTGACACTGTTAGCCCCTCACATTACCTTGAAGAGGTGTGCGACTCTGAACCCAGCTACTTTGTTACCATATCCAGTGACTCAGACTCAGTCACAGGAATCTCACGATTGTATATTCCTTACTGAGGAACAGACAAAGGGTTGCGTTGATTTTCAAGATACGCCCCTTTCAGGTGTAGATGGGAAACTGTGGGTTGACGGGTCTTGTTTGAAGTTACCAGATGGCACGACTTCAGCTGCTTATGCAATTACGACACTTCAGACAGTAGTGGAGACAGCTCGTATGCCACAGAAGTCGGCTCAAGCAGCTGAGCTAATAGCTTTGACACGAGCGTGTGAACTTAGCACTGGCTTGCGTGTGAACATCTATACAGACAGCCGCTATGCTTTTGGAGTGGCCCATGATTTTGGTCTACTTAGGAAGGAAGAGGCTTTCAAACATCCCACGGGATGCAGATAATGCACGGAGAATTAGTGCATAGCCTTTTGACTGCACTGACATATCCAAAGAAAATAGCTATTGTGAAGTGTAGCGCATACAAGAAAGTGACTGATAAGACAGGACAAGGCAATGCCTTTGCAGATCGCATAGCTCGTGAGACTGCAATGCAACGAAGTACTACATCTATGTACGTAGTGAAGTCACAAGCTGAGCGTTGGCAAGATGCTAGACAAGAAGTATTAGATATACAGAGATCTGCCTCTGTGGAAGAGCTTGAGCAATGGTCTGAGGAGGGAATGTTGGACGATGAGGGTTGTTGGCGAAACAAAGAGATGGATAAATGGAAACTGCCTATAGCCTATTTACAGCCTATGGTTCAAATGGCACATGGGCTGGCACATGTTGGAGCTCTAGCGATTACGAAATTCCTTATGCAAGTTTTGGAGCATCCAGAAATTGCCAGCACAGCTAAGGGAGTAGTTCAGTCTTGTTTGATCTGTTGGCAGTACAATCCTGGAAAAGGGACACAGACTCCTACAGGAGGGTTTGCTACACCAACTGCACCTTTTGAAGTTTAGCAAATGGATTATATCCAACTTGAACGCTGTAACAACTTAAAGTATGTTCTAGTGGTGGTATGTGCCTTCATGTGCCTTCAGTAAATGGATAGAGGCATACCCTACAAAGGATAATACAGCTCTCACCACAGCGAAGGTGCTTTTAAAGGAGTTTTTCCCTAGATATGGTGTTTGCAAACTTTTGTGGAGTAATAACGGACCTCATTTCATTGTGCAAGTTGTTGAGTATGTCCTGAAAGGATTAGGGATGAAACAGAAATTCCATGCAGTTTTCCACCCACAATCAGCAGGATTAGTGGAAAGATACAACGCTACTTGAAATTAGCGAAAATACTGGCTTCCACGTCTTTGAAATGGCCTGATGCACTACCCTTGGCATTGTTGTCCATAAGATCGGTGCCACATTCACGATCTGGGCTAACACCATATGAAGTGGTATTTGGGAGACCGATGAACATTTCAGCAGTTCCTAAACCACGCCCCATACATGATGTACCATGTGTTCTGATGAATGATTATTTGGCACAGTTAAATGACAGTTTGATCTCTATCCATCAAAAGGTTCGAGAAGCTCTGCTTCCTGACAGATCTACAGGTAAGGCCCATGAACTTCGGCCCGGTGACCATGTGATGGTCAAGGTCTTCGAGAGGTCGAACAGCTTGGAGCCGAGGTGGCGAGAACCTGCTCCTAGCGACAAGGACAGCAGTTCGAGTGACGAACAGGAAGAACTGGGTCCATAGCACTCACTGTAAACGAGTGTCGCCTACCTTGATGGAACCTGCTGTGCTGACCGACCATCGAGAGATTCTGGAAATGGAGAAAGGCCACACAATCTCACCTGACGAATCGGAGGAAATCTTCCCAGACCACACGATTGCTGGAGTATCCTAGTACCAACTAAGACCGAGGAAAGAGTCTGCTTTGTTGAAAAAGACTGGTTGAGCTACCGTCCTGGGTTGGTGAAATGGACTGCCGATGTGGCATGGGGGGGATCAGTCCTATGTAGTGACACCCGTCTTGACCCTCGGTGAAGAAATAAACGGCTGCCCAGGGCAAAGAGCTCCAACAATTGTTTCAATGATGAACTTGGCGGGCAGACTACTTGCTCGGTCCTCCCACCCTCACCTGCATAAAATGACTGCCCCATCCCGGACGCGCAGCGGGCGGGCGCAGCAGGCGCAACGAAGGCTCGCCAAAGGCGAGCCCGTCTGCGCCAGACCCGGGCCTTGGGCCACCCCCCCCTGGTCCTTATATTTCATGCCCTACACCCTCCAGAATCCAGTACGAAGCTGCTTATCTCAAGACGCTTAATACTACTATCAATTCCTGTACTCCCACAAACTTGCGTCTTGTAAATGACTCTTCATACGCTTGTCCTCACTGCCCCTTCAAAATAATTGATAACTCCTATTTGCTGGGTTCCACGAACTTAATTCACAAGAAGTCTGCTAAAACCATTAAAGTGGCACTGCTCAATGTTCGATCTCTCTCCAAACACAGGTATGAAATAGCTGACTTTATCGAAAACTGGGATTTGGATATCTTATTCATGACCGAAACCTGGGGTGACCAGACCTCTGATCCTGATTTCACCACGGCCACGCCGGAGGGCTTTGCAAACATCAGACAGGATAGACCTCTAAATAAAGGTGGTGGCATAGCGATAATATATCGCAATACCTTTGTCTTACGAACAGAGCCTATAATCACTAATACATGTGAAGCATTGAACTTCACATTTTTCACTCCATACTCTAGCTCCTATAGAGGTGTTTTGCTTTACCGCCCTCCTGGTTCTCGCTCAGCATTCCTATCTTCCTTGAGTCACCTTTTGGAGCCTGTAGCAGGGGAAAATAACTTCACCATTATAGGCGACTTTAATTTTCACCTCGATCTCTGCGGTGATCCTGACACCATTGCCCTCCTTACCAAAATGGATGCAGTAGGCCTAAATCAACTCATCCATTCTCCCACGCACTTAGCAGGACATACACTAGATGGAATCTTCTCCAACCTCAAATTTCTCTCTATAGAGAAAATACTGCTCCTCACCTGGATAGACCATTCAGCTGTATGCTTTGACATTTCCCCTTCTTGTCCCCTTCCCACCAAATCCTATAATACCAATACTTTCAAATCATGGAAAAGTATCAACATTGACGACTTCAAGAACAAATTACACATGATGCAGGATATTAATACCTCTAATCCCGAAATTGCAGCCACCATCTACACCAATTGTCTTCAAACCCTAGTTGACACCACTGTTCCTACTAAAAAAAGATCTATCAATAGAACATCTAACTCAGCCCCTTGGTTCAATGAGTGTCTTAGGTTGGAAAAACAAAGTTGCAGACAACAAGAACGTAAATGGCGCCAAAAATACGACCCTCATGAAAAAATCTGTTATAAAGAGAAATTAACTAAATATAAACATGTGATCATTACTCAGAAAAGTCTATTCTTCAACAATCAAATTGAGTCAGCACAAGACTCGGTTAAACAACTCTACCAGGTTGTCTCTCATCTCACAGGTCACGATAAATCCACCCCCGAAGAGGCTTCTCAAGCTAAGTGCGACGCCTTGTCAACTTACTTTCAAGATAAAATGTGTGACATTTATTCAAAATTCAATAATCTTAACCATGACATCACTACTTCCCATACTACCTCTGATCCAATTCTTACTAATTTACCCACTTTTTCTTTTGACCAAATTTCTCCAGAATTGGTTCACAAACTTATGATGACCATTAACTCGGGCTCTCCCAATGACCCTTGTCCTCCGTCAATACTTAAATTGGCTCCTGTTATTATATGTCAAACTCTTTGTGATATCTATAATGCCATGCTCACCTCAGGTATTTATCCTTCAGTATGGAAAAGAACAGTAATTAAACCTTTACTCAAAAAATCCACACTAGACCCTTCCAAGGTAACAAATTACAGGCCAATAGCATGTCTTCCCTTCCCTGCCAAAATCAGAGAAAAAAACATGAATAGCCAGATCTCTGAATCCATTGACAATAACAACTGTCTTGACGACTCGCAGTTTGGATTCAGAAAGGGTCACGGAACGGAGACGGCATTAATAAAAGCTTCTGATGAGATCAGAATGATCTTGGATAGAGGAGGTGCAGCGGTGCTTATAATGCTCGATCTTTACGCAGCCTTTGACACGGTCGATCATTCTATCTTGATCGACCGTGTCAAAAAATCAGGAGTTTCCAGGAACGCCATTTCCCTTCTTTCCTCCTTCTTAGCTAACCGGGAACAATCTGTTTCCATGGGCGGATACTCCTCCTGCTCCTTCTCTCTTCCCTGTGGTGTCCCCCAGGGATCCTCGCTGAGTCCAACACTTTTTAACATTTATGTAGCGGACTTAGCGAGGATCATCAAAGCTCATCGCCTAGCAGTTACATCATATGCTGACGATACGCAGCTTGTCCTGGCTATCAATAACAATGGACTGGAAGTAGCCAACAACTTCCAACGGGGAATGCTTGCCATCAGTAGCTGGATGAGTAAAAATTGTTTAAAGCTCAATTAAGACAAAACTGAAGTCATGGTATTTGATAAGCTCACTCCTAGTTGGTCCCCCACTTGATGGCCTCAAGATCTTGGACCCCCTCCTGTCCCTGTCACCAAGGTCAGGAACCTAGGAGTGATCTTCGACAACAAACTCTCCTACATACACCAAGCAAATTCCATTGTTTTGGTTTCATTCTTCACCTTAAAAATGATTTAAAAACTACAACCATATCTCCCTGTAAATACCACAAATACCTTGATTTCCACTCTACTTGCTCTTATGCTTAATGCACAAGAACAGGTGTTAAACTAACTCCAGTTGGTACAGAACGCAGCCGCCAGACTTGCCACCCGAACACCTAAGTTTAAACCCATTTCTAATGTCATCCGAAAACTTCATTGGCTATCTGTGAGGCAAAGAATTAAATGTAAGGCTTTGTGCATAGCCTTCAAATCCATCCATGAAAGGGGTCTAAACTTCTTACAACATGCCCTCTGCCCATCCAGACCAAGTCGCACCCTTAGATCTGCCAAGGCAAATCTTCTGGAGGTAGCCAAAACAAGAAAAGCTACATGGGGAGACAGATTCTTTTCAATTGCCACGGCTAAACTATGGAATGCCCTTCCTAATCAACTTAAGAGCACTCCCACCCTAACTCTTTTCTGGAAACACCTAAAAATCTGGCTATTTAACCAATAATCTATGCTAATTAACTCATAATTCCAGCTCTTCTACGATCTTCTGTCTAGCGCCAAGACACCCTCGGGTAATTGCGCGCTCAACAAGTTGTATAAAATAAATAAAATAAATAAATTAACTGATCATGTCTGCAGAGAGATCAACTGTTGCTAAGACCATTTGTGCTGTAGGACTTGTTGTTGCTATGGTGGCTATAACCGTAATACCCTTGTTTCTTGGGAAAGTGGCTCCTGCTCAACAGCTTTTGATCGCCACTACTCCAGTAGCAGTTGAGCATCATTACTTTACGCTTCCCTACCATGAGCAGAAGCATCGACAATACTACTTGAACAACACGTTCATTCAGATGCTGCATCACACTCACAATGCCACAAATACTACTGACTGTTGGGTGTGTGGGATGATACCTGCTCACCAAAAGAAAGGAGCAACACCTTTTATTCCACAATGGTTTTTGCCAAGCTTGGTTTACGCTTTTGTTTGCTTCTGAAAGGGCTAATTTCACAAGGATGACAGTAGGACGGATTCATTATCACCTCAATAAAGAGTGTTATCCCGATGAAAATAGTTACCCTCAAGCTAAAGGGACTAAATGGGAATGGGAGGAGAATCAACCTGACAATATTTCTGCACCATATGTTTTCACAAATACGAGAACTATAAAGAACAATGGACCTTTTGTGATTTCTGTGACCAGAGCTAAAGCAGACTTGTGTATAGGTAGTATTGGATGAATTCCTGTGGGGAGAAGTGAGTGTACTGTGGTTTTGACTATTGAAGGTGCCAATAACAGCCGTTTCACATCCTCACATGATACCTATTTTGTCTGCGGTAACAAGGGATATTACCAACTACATGTTGGATGGTCAGGAGTATGTTATGTATCCTTCCTGTTGCCCCCTGTGTTTATGGCACCTGCATTGTATCATCGAGACTTCAAGCTGTACAATGATATTTCCAAGAACAGAAATAAGAGGACAAGAAGTATTGATGAGGTTGACCAAACTGACACCGCTTTGCAACAATATGTTGATTTCAATTTGGGCTTGTTTTTCTTTGTGGGTGCTGCATTAAAGAGTAGAAAGATAAGACGATTGACTCGTGTTGGGACTTGGAAACATTCCAGAAGCGCTGCAAGTTGTGAGAATTGTAGCACTCCAAAATCATATGGTTCTTGACGTGATTATAGCTGATCGAGGTGGTGCATGTCGCATCATCAGCAGCAGCTGTTGTATCTACATCCCGATCACTCACCTTCAGTGCTTAATGCAATCTCTAAACTGCATAAGATTGCTGCAGAAATTCACCCAGAGACTGGCACCTGGACTTTTTCAGGTTGGATGTGGACACTCTTTGTAACTTGGGGCTGGAAGCTACTGACTATCCTATGTATGATACTGGTGATATTATTTACATGCTGTGTATGTATACAGTGTGGTCCCATGCTTTGCTCCATTTGCATCACTACTTGTACACCTGCTAGGAGAAATGTTGCAGAAATAAAAGCCCAACAAATGCTGAATAAAGAGGTCACTGAAATGATGAACATCAATGTACAGGATGCATATTTAGATTACCTTAGATGAACGAATGTCTTCAGCTAATGCAAAAAGGGTTGTCTGTTGTAAATTGGCAGCGATCGGGGTTTGCTTTTAGCTGAAGCCATCTTGTATGCTGGCAGCCATCTTGTCTACCATGTGCTACCACGTGCGCACCATGTGCTCTGTCCTACCTTACTGTTGTTTGCTCTTGTATTCTGCCTAGGAACAAACTATATTTAGCTTCTTCCACTTTGCACATGCTCAGTTGAGCTTGCAGCTGTCCATGCGGCTGCCTCTAGTCTGTAACTGTCAGGATGTGTTTACTAGAATTAGCAACTGTTAGCTTCTCCCACTTGTTGACTATACATTTTCTGTATGACCTTATATGTACCTAAAACCTTCTTCTTGTATTTGTACCGCCTTCTTTTGAGCCCCTGTGTGGGTATAAAAGGACCATGCTCCTTCGGTTCAGTGTGCTACTTCATACACTACCGAAGGGTGTTGTGTGAATGTAATTCCACCTCATGAGGTTAATTCATTTTGTATTTTATATTCCTGTTTCTGTGCCAACTTCTATCCTATTGGTCTGAGGAGTTGTGCAGAGAAGGGTGAACCCCTAGCACTGGTAGGCCTTGTTGAGGCCCACCACCACAGAGGGGTGAAGGAGTCTTAATCTTCTCCTGTCACCACCATCCTTCATGTTTTAAAACTAGCCAGATGACCCAGGAATAAAGTTTTGCATGGGTACACATCCAAGCTAGTTTTAACTTTCACTAGCTGCACTTTTCTCCAGTGATCACATATTTTCATTTTTTTTTTTCTTCTTTAGAGTTTTACATAGCGCAAACTAGACCAGAGGAATTGGGTATCAGAGCACTTTAAATAAGCACCAGTTTCGTTACAGATGAACACATTCATTTTTTGCTTTTTTCTGTTAGGCATGGGGAGATTAAGTGATTTGCCCTGAATCACAGGATGTGGAGCGTCAGTTGCCGAGACTTGAAGCCGGTTCTCCAGGTCTGAGGTCGACCGCTCTACCATTAAGTCTACATCCTCCCCTCCCCTTTGCTCTACCCCAGGCATTGGTCTGCGCAGTGTGTTAGTAAGCAAGTCCAATGATGAAGTATGTCACAATTTTGTGAGTGAGGGCAGTTTTTTCTCACTGAGCACCTGCCATCTTTTATTATCCACTTCCCCACTCCTTTCTGTGTGTTGCAGTCATAAATTGGGGAGGTCAGAGTAGAGATGTCACCTCTCTCCCCTTCAGGTTGTGTTAAAGGGATTACTGTCACCACCAGTGTGTGTACAGTGGCACATGACCATGAATCATGCAGGGGTGGTGTTGGTTGCACCACAGGCCCGGGAGTCCACGAGGAGTTGTTGCAGGCTGGCCATGCAGGGGGTCCGCCTGTTGCAGCAGCAACAATGTTCCGTTGTACAAGTAAGTACCTGAGAGCGAGCCGGCATTCATCCATCTTCATGTAAACTTGTGCCGTATCTGTTATTTGCTTTTAAAAGACTATCCATACATAGCTACCAAGGTTTCAGATTGCTATGTGTGACATTTTCATATTTTCAGTGTAATTATGAGTGACATTTCAATGACTATGAGTGACACTATCTCCGCCACCACTGACCAGAGTCACACGACGTCACCGGCGCGGCCAAAGACACTTCTGATGAAGATAGATAAAAAACTAGCATTTGCACGTGGCATTTCTTGAGACCAGTTGTGAGTAGCCCCGTAGCTTGTCCCATTTCTCCTCAGTGAATTGTTTGCTGTATGTTTCCTCTCATGTTCTACATTTGTATCACCTGGTATAATTCGGTCACAGCCTTACATCCAGTGACGAACCTACAGGTGTGCTTACTGGTGGGCTTTAAGGAGGGTATTTGTGACACATCAAATAAAGGCATTTTTTGATTAAAAATCATGAGTATCCCACCAGAATCAGGTCTGACGATATGTATGTTTCTGTTCATTGGTCAGCGCATTCTGCCATGTTGTCTTCTGTTAATTTCGACCTTCCTTGAAGCATGCTATAGTACTTGTGTGTCCGTCCACTGTTTGGGTTGTAGGATCTACTTTTCCCTGCTCCCTTGATGTCTGCTTACTCACACTTTTAGCCTCACAGGCATACTCTATGTGAATGTATTTTGTTACGGGAGACTTTTTTTTCTCTTTTTAATACTTCATTCAATATTTTTTTAATGATATTCACGTATATATTTTAATCTTGCCTTGTAACTATGCCCTTAGCAGATGCACATCCAGACCGCATACTTTAAATACTTTCCTCAACATTCTTTGTTTATTTCTTCATTTCAATTGCACTTACACTTTAAACTCTCCCTGTGACTGTATGTCATTGACAGATGCACATCCTGGACACATACATTTATTTCAACCATTTAAAACCAATTTCCATATTTTATATTTTTACCAACTTGAATTGCAACAGATTTTTATTTGTAAATATCTCTATTTACACAGCTAACTAGACTTATAATGCTACATCTTACCCAAACACCCGTACTACCAACCTGCCGTAAGAAAATAAAGAGCTATGACGCATCCAGTGCTTGCCACGTTAGAGCGCTTTTTCCTAACTGTTACATTTTTCGTGAAATCAGTTAATGTTTGCACACATTCGAGACAACAGTGTTGCGTAACAAAAGTGTTTTTCAGAAACTGGTATAAGGTTTCTTTGGCTGCTATACGCTAACTTACATTTATTTGACAAACTAAATATATTTTCAAAAGCTCACAAAGTATTGCAATCTGTGCTCTCACAATCTTTTCATTTCCTTATCTTAACTGACCTTACTGCTGCAAAGAACCTGAAATATAAGTAAGGGCACTCGTGAGAGGCCCCTGCGGGGAGCGGAACTGAGCCAGCTTTATGAAACTGAACAGAACTCAACTTGTTGTGCAGACAGTCAGTGACTGCAGAGCTCTGAGCTGTGTCACTTTCACAATTGCTTTAAGGGCTCCCAGCTGTGTAGTTACTTTGTGCAGCTGCCTGCATACAGCGAAATGCAGAGCAGCCTCTCAGCTAAACTAACAGTTACAGGCCTAATGAAGACGTGCGCTTGACATCCTGTGCTGCAGGAGACAGTACGGGCTACAAAGCAGGTTGAAGATGCGATCCTTCCTCCTGCCCCAGCAGACAACAGGTCTCCTGGGACTTATAGTCCCTATAGCAGGCAGTTCAGTTCAGTTCAATAAAACTTTATTCGGCCACGTTTTGGCCATAAAAGTACATTTCACCGTAAAGGACATAAACAGATAAAATGTATAACTGCGGTACGAATGTGGTTCAGAGCACAAATAAAATTCATCCATATAATAAAAACATTTCCAAACAGAGCGAAGTCATTGCTATTGTCAACCCATGTTTTTTCTTTTACGTATAGCCCCTGATAAAAAACTTGCAACCCCATAACTAATAAGTGGGGAGTAGAACACTTGCAGGTAAATTAGTGCTGGTCTTACTTGTGCAAAATAGCAATTTGTTAAAAGTGGTAGAATATATTTTGCTCGCAGCTCAGTATAAAAGCAACAGAAGAACATAAAGTGCAACAGATCTTGGTCAGAAAGTGTCACATGCACATGGCTGTAAGGTTCCTTGCTTTGAGAAACCTTTAGGTACAGTAAGGAACCAATGGATATAATTAAATCTAAATCTAGATAAAAGGAAGCGATGATGCAAATTATTAACAAAAGACCCAAAAGGTTCATCGAAAATCCCAGGACTTGTAATCATAAAATGTTTGCGTGTAGGTTTCTTAAGTTCATTTGCTTTCCTATCCAGATTTCTCCTAGTTAAGAATTGCGTTTTTATAACTTTCACCTCCATGAGGTGCATCTTTCTTGGTTGATTAAATAGCTCTGGTTGTCCTAGTGCTGAAAGCTGCCGAGAAACGTAGCTTAACCAGGGAATATCTGCGGCTCTATCTTGCTTCATGCAGTCATCTAGAATAATTTGGTTTAGGTTCGCCTCAGTTCTAGACCATAGTTTTAACCACCATATCAAGGCAGTCTGTTGACAGTGCGCATGGTTCTTTGTTGATAATTAATGCTTGGCACAATGGGGTTCTCTCTAGATCAGGCCGAACAGGACTTTTTGGGTCGTCAGTCATAGCTCCGATCCTGTGCTTTCCTGTCTCCTCTGATTCCGTACTCTTGCATGGACACGTACTGACTGGGTTGTTACTGCTGTGCCCTTTTACAATGGGAGAACAGAGCCTCAGAAAGCACAGTCTCTAGAGACTGCCCGTCCCTAGGGGCGATAGCCAGGCTAAGGTGTCAAGCACAGGAAATACATGCCTATTAGAAACACTTTGCTTCGGAGGGCATTCCCACCACTGGTCCAAGGGTTCATTTGCTATCAGTCCACTCTCTCAAACTCAGATGCCTTTTACAGCACCTTAAGTTCTACAGCTGCAACCAGGCATCCTTCCTGTCATGCTGGTTCTCTCTCTTCCTACGACAAAGGATACAGAGTTTGTATACATGATACCCTACCAAGTGTCTTTTCAGACACTGAAAGCCTCAATCTTATTAAAGACAGCATTACTCCTCCACTACTGTGACTTATAGTCATAATGCGGTCCATGTTGTTCAGAAATAAAGACTTGATAATAATTCTGTGTTCGTCGGAAGACTGAGGACGTTATCCTGACAATAAATGCGTACATTAAATAAAGGTATACCTATCTACACTAATGGTAGGCTGAGACATAATGCAATGATTAATGATACACAATATACGTTTGAGACTCTTTCATTGATTCAGCACAAGTATTGTCAATTAAATTAATCTAAAAGATATTTGGGGATAGTGCAAAATATATTATTGTTTAAGTCAATTGCTTGATGGAGAAATATTAAATATGAATGGCTATATATTTAACAGAGACAAATCCTGTGACATAACTTTCAGTGTCATATTTTACTAAGAAAATAATTAACCCGTTCGGTGCGGAGGACGGCACCCTAGCTGGAAGAAAAATTCCCATTTTAATGTTTGCTGATAATCTCCAAAACATCGGGTGGATTGCAGCATGTCCTCACGCGTTTTGCCATATGAGGGGGTCTTAAAATCAATACTGCGAAGACAAAGTTCATGGCATTTAACCAGCACAGATCGTTTAGAGGGAAAATGATGATGGATGGGCTAACCCTGGAGCAGGTTGATGCTTTTGTCTATCTGGGCATCAAACGGCAAATGTATATGAGGTGGAAGCCACACATTGAGGTCATAGCGTTAAAGCATCGGCAGATAGTAGGTATTGTTAGGAAAGAATTTAAAACTTCCCTGACAAAGCATTTATGTCCGGTACTTCAAATCTATAACATCAAAGTACTGAGCCCAGTCCTATACGAGGCTGAGCTGTGGGGTCTAGATAACTTGACCTCGCTATCAACAACCGAGAATGCACTCCTGCGTGCAATCATTAGTCTGCCTCAGAGTACACTCACCTCCCTCTAAGGAAGTACCTAGGTAGGAATTCCCTGGCGGATTTCGCCAGATTACGGCCAATTTTATTCTGGCGCAGAATATGGTGCACGCAGGAATTGGCAGTGTACGCAGAGGACCTAAGGGATTTAGTCAACTTGGATCGCTTTCACAAAATTGGCTGGTTATGTGATTTGAGAAGCCTGCTCAACATAATGGGCTTATCACACCCGTGGGACTCCCCTTCCACGAAATGTTTCTGACAAAAAGTAGCCTCAAAGAAATGTATTGGGACATGGTTGCACAAGATGAGTTTAGGTGCTATGACCAGACTTCTCTCTCTGGGCTTTTCCTCCAGATTAACCATTCCCAATACTTGAGCCATACTGGGATACTATGCAAAATTCTTTGGATCGAAAACTTTACTTCCAATTTAGATCAGGCAGTCTGCCCCTGAAGTTTTTTACATCCAAAAGGTCTCCCACTGGAGACAACAAATGTCTTGCTTGCGCCAAACGTGCAGAGTCATACGCGCATGTGCTTTTTGCCTGTCCTGCCTTTGCCGGACCGTGTAAAGCTTGGCTGGCCCAGCTTTGTAAGAACATGGGTATGAGGTAGCCCTGGGAATCTTCTGCACTAATCCATCTCCTAGGTATGCAATTTTGGTGCCCAAATACCTTAGGTGGATGTGGCACAGACATTCCAATTAAATCAAGGCTGGATAATGTTTAAGATTTTATTTTATTTATTTATGAAGTTTTGTATAGCGCTAGCCTGACCGGAGGGTATCCGAGCGCTTCACAGCAATTGCATAGCAAAACATGCGCGAGAATAACATATTACAATAAAGCGAGCAAAAGGGAGCAGAACATATAGCAAAACATTGAGACAGTCCGGGTGGGAGTCGTAGTAAAGAAGATGTTGAGTGGGTCCATTACAAGGACTTGTTATCCCACAGCCGGGTGAGGTAAAGTGTCATTTTCAGCACTCCGATAGGTCCTATCTGATCGCTGGAGATCGATCGAGGAAAAGAAATTTGAGCTAACTTTTGAATTTAGCGAAGGAGGGAATAGTTCTGATGTGGGGGGGGATAGAGTTCCATATTTTGGGTTCCTGTTCTGTCCTGCTTTTTTGAGTTTAGATGCCAGATATTGGGGTTTGCCTGTGTGGAGGGGTTTGTGGGTGAGGCAGGCCGTTCTGAAGTTCGCCTGCATTTCTATGGGTAGCCACTTGAGTTTTTTGAGGGCAGGAGAGATGTGGTCAAATTTCTTTAATCCCGTTACCATTCTGGCAGCCGTATTGAGAGTTGTTTTTAGCAGAGCAAGGTGTGTTTTCGCAATTCCAGAGAGGACTGCGTTTCCATAGTCCAGTCTTGACAGCACCAATGCTTGAGTGGCTTGTTTAAGGTCGTTGGGTGGAATGAAAGGTTTTATTTTGTTTAGCAGTTTCAGATTAAGGAAGGCGCTCTTAGCTGAAATCTTAATGTGTTTGGTCATCTCCAGTTTTGAGTCTATCGTGATGCCTAATGATTTGACAGAATCGGCCAGGGAGAGGTTCCCATTGAGCGCATGGATCAGCTTTAGCCACTCAACCACTTGAGGGTTCTCTTCTTTGTTCGAGATGAGGAGTAGTTCGGTTTTGTCTGGGTTCAGTTTTAAATGGTTGCTTGATAGCCGTTGCGCATCTCTTAATATTTCATTGAGTCTTTGTATGTCTTTGGCAGAGGAGATTTCCAGGTAGATTTGGGTGTCGTCAGCATATAGGTGAAAAGGGATGTTAGCTTTCCTGAGTAAGGCGGCGAGGGGTTCCATGTAAATGTTAAAGAGTAGGGGGGAGTGCACTGATCCTTGGGGGACTCCCCTCCAGACTGGTTGCAGGTCGGATTCGAAGCATCTGATTTTGATTTTCTGGGAGCGGTTGAGAAGGAATGAGAACCATTTAAGGGCTACCTTGTTTAAACCAGCCCTTTCTTCAAGGGCTTTGAAAAGAAGTTTGTGGTCAACTGTATCGAATGCTGCCGATAGGTCTAGGAGAATAAGGAGGCAGCATTGGTCTGAGTCCAGTGATTTGTGAATATCATCAATTATGTTGAGGATTGTGGTTTTAGTGCTACATCCTTTCCTGAAACCGGCTGATGGGAGTCGAGGAGGTTGATATTGTCCAGGTGTTGAGTTCATTGTTGGAGTACGCATCTTTCTAGGATTTTGGAAAGATGAGGAAGGTTGGAGTCAGGTCTGAAGTTGTTTAGGTCATTTATGTCCAGGCCTGGTTTTGTTAGCAGTGGGGTGACTTGACCCACTTTCAGACAATCTGGAACGATTCCGGTTTTTAGGGAGCTGTTTATAATCCTGCACCAGAGTGGAGCAAGGGAGAGTTTCAATTTTTTTGTGAGTTGAGCCGGGAGAGGGTCTAGGGTGTGAGATGAAGGTTTAGAGGTGGAAATAAATTTGACTATCTCTTCCTTAGGAATGGGTTCGAAGAGTGACCAGGATTTGGAAGTGGGAGTGGGAGCGCAGCTGAGCACCCCAGCTGGGCTGCTAAGGTAAGGAGAGGAGAAGTTGATGTCTAGTGAGCGCTCGATCTTGTCGATCTTGTCATTGAAGAAGGTGGCGAAGTTGTCGCACCGTTCTTTGGAAGCTTGACCCAGGGGCGTATCAGGTTTGGAGGTTTGTTGTTTGATGATCTTAAAGAGCTCCTTGGGTCTGTTTTTTGCGCAATCCAGTGCAGAGGGGAAATATACAGATTTTTTGTTCTTGATATGACTGTTATATTTCTTCCTGATAGATCTGAGTTGATTGTGGTGGGAGGTAGTGGGCATGCTCCTTCAACGTCTTTCTGAGGTCCTTAGTTGTCTCCTTTCGTCGTTGATGTCAGAGTCGAACCAGGATCGGGACGGGATGGCTCATTTTTTTTTAATTTTCAGGGGTGCTAGTTGGTCCAGCAGGGATACCATATTTATGCTGTATAGCGAGGTGAGGTCATTTGTGGAGAGATCCTTGCCGCTGGGTTGGATCAACTTTAGCCTTTTTTCTAGGATGTCGAGGGGGATCTGGGAGAGGTTTCTGGACCATTTGGGTAGCTCTTGAACAGGAGGCAGGGATAGAGCTTTTTTGTTGATGTGGAATAAGATCATGTGGTAACCTCCCACCACTGTGCAGGTATGTGACTGCGCAAAGCAGCTATTGGTGGGTATACCACGCTCGTCAACGTGTTTTAGATTGCCTTTTGATTGTTGTTTGTGAATATTGTCTCTTAACTCGGTTTACACTATGTGTAACATAACGATGGTTTTGATTGCACTTTTGAATTAATGTCTTAACCAAATTTAACTTTTGTAATATAGTTTTTAAAATTCTTTTTATCTGTAATGCTTTTATCACTAGCGCAGTCTAATAAAACTTTTTTGAATTGATATTGACCCATCCTTACAATTTGCTGGTTGGATATGCCAAATTCCAATCTTATTTGTGCAGGTGATGCATTGGTGGAGAGCTGAAACAAAAATGTTAAAACTTTGGTAATAGCATTATTTAAAGGTCTAGGGTCCTTGCCACAGAGTGCTTCACTGCAGTAGGGTAGACTGGGCAGCATTTTTGCATTTATTACTTTTAACAGTGGACGATAACAAGACCCCACCAAGGAACTCTGCAATGTACGAAATGCCATTAGTAGGGAGTTAATTCTCTTCATCAACTCTGCTTTATGTAGACAAAATGATCCCTTATCGTCGAAAAAGAACCCAGGTATTTATAGGTTTTCACTTGTTCTAATTGTCAGTTTTGTAAAAACCATTTATATTTATTGCATTTCAATGCCTTGTTATTAACTTCCTTTACTTCGTTTTAACTTCATTTATTACCATCCTGTTCTCCATAGAGTATTTTGATATTTTGTTTATTAGACGTTGTGATCTTATTTTTGTTTCACTTAATAAAATAAAGTCATCAGCATATAACAGGTTTGAAATGTGTCTATCTGGCAATTTAGCTGGATGAGTGATATTGTTATCTAACACTTCTGTTAAATCAGATAAAAATAAATTAGATAGGGTGCAAGTACGCACCCTTGTTTTAAACCCTGAGATGTTTCAATATTTCTAGATAATTTTGTGCCTTTAACTAATCAAACCCCAGTCCTGGTCTAATTATATAGTAATTGAATTGCTTTTAAGAGGCCCGGGCCGATACCTTATTTCTCTAATTTTAGACAGTCAAAAGCGGATTTAAAATCCACAAAATATAAGTATAGCGGTTGTTTCCTGAGTTTGTATTTTTCAATTAGGATTGCAAGTATTAAAATGTTGGTTGTTGTACCTTGTCCTTGCATGAACCCCGGTTGATTTGGTGGAATTATCTGCATTTATGTTGCCCATTCTGTTAATTCTGACAGGAGGATTCCTGCAAAAAGTGTGGCTTCCGTATCTTGCAACATTATTAATCGATAGTTTGTTGGTTGTTCCCACTCTTCGCTTTTATAGATAGGTGATTCGGGAATGATCGACGTTTGCAATGCTTGGTTGAAAACACTTGTTGGGTAATCTGCCCAGATAGGCACATTTTCTTTTTTTCTTTCTAGAGTGCAGCTGAAATCCCATTGGGACCAGGGACTCCATCAAATTTCTGTTAACACATAAGCTTACATACTTGGTCTTCAGTTGAATGCAATTCATTTTCCTTATTATCCGTCACTCATATTGTATTATCTGGACCTGGGTTGAACTCCATGTCTGGATTGCAATTCAAATGAAGTTGTAAAAACTTAATCCAACCAGATTCAGTTAATATAGAGGATGTTGTTGTCCTACTAACTCTATTCAAGTTGTTAATCAATTTCCACAATTCTCTTCTATTGTTCTTTTTGCTAGTATATAGGGCTTTTGCTCAAAGGGCCTCATTTACTTATGATTTCTTTTCCCAAATTAGATTTCTCACATCTGTACTACATTTTCTTTAATTATCCACCATAATCTTGATTGTCTGGCCACTTCTTTACCATTCTTGATATTCTATTATGCTCACTTTTTAGTAGACGGCCTTCAAAGGCCAGTTTTACGAGTACCTGCGACTTTTTATCTTGTTGCTTTCTTTTTGAGTGTAGTTTGTCATTAATTATTTGTAAAAAGGGGTCCACTTTTCAATTGCACAGAGAGTGAGATCTTCAAAACAATGTTCAACCATCTCTTCTAGTTTATTGTAGTTATGTCACCTTGAAGAATCACATAATTTTCATGCCGTACACAGTTTAGTTTTAGCTCAATTATATGTTAACTATGGTCACTCCCATTTGCTTCTGCAATCCGAAAAGATTACATTTTCTTGAATTGGTGGATGGTTAGGGATCACCCATAGATAATCCCATTGTTGTATTAATTCATCTCTAATATATGACCACAGCAAATTCATTTTGTAGTCACCTGAAATAATAATCTCAGGTTGCATATCTTTATTCAATTGCTGTTGTAATATAGCCATTAAATTACTAGCCAATGTTTTCCTCAAATTAGGATCAGGGTGAATATATATGTTTAATAATAGCGATTTTGTCCTGTTTTTAACTTGACTATTAGACAGTTACAAATATTTAGAACTACTAACTCACTTTCAACTTTTAATTCTATTGAAATAAAGGTTGCCATACCCCGCAGGCCGTACCATATTTATTTACTTTCTTAGTAGGTTTGTAATAGACCATAAAACCTTCTAATTTAAAAGGATAGGAGGCCCAGGTCTCCTGGAGAAGAATAATTTTAAAATTGCCCGATGGTGTATTCAGATGCTCATTTTGAGACTCTGATTGTAAACCTTATATATTCCAATAGCATATATCTAGCCTTTCTCTTCAATTAGATACCTCTTCCTGGACACCGTTAGATTGATTTTGTCAATCTTGGTTTGCTCCATGTAGGTCTGCTGTCAGCCACCCAAATTGCAGTTCCTCCACTACTTCCCTTTTAGTTTCTGTAGTGAATATAGAACCTTGGCCAATAGTTTTACCAATAGGATTTTTCAGTATTGAATATACCTGCTTGTTGTCTGACCCTTTACATTGACCCACTAATTTTTGGGGGGAAATAAATGGGCTTGCATAGGAGGGTTGAAGTGGCCTTGTGATTTTTATTCGCCAGGTAAAAAAGACAAAATATTCATGTAGGATTAGGCCTACTAAGCCAGTAGAATTCCAGGATACCAATGTCAGTTCTTGGTTATCGACTTTATTGGGTAAAAATTCAATTGCTTCTATATCTTACCTTCAAATTCCTTCAAATGAGGGAATTACCTTACAACGTTTAAGGATATTACCCCAGTTCAAGTTATCATGCTTGCCCCTGGACTGGTATTTTGGTTTCTAAATGAATTGTATCTCTCCTTTATGTATCCCGTTTTTACTTTCGAGTGCTTGATTTGTACCAATTTTATTTTGCAGAAAAAATTAGTCAATATCAGGTCTTGGGATTTTCCGGTTTGGTTTTCTAACTTTTGGTCCCAAGTCCTTAGTATGGTTGGTTGTGGACTCTTAATTAAACTTTCCAACGTCTAATGATTTTTGCTTCCATCAATAACCTGCTTCTGCGGTACCTCGATTTTCCACTTATTTTCCGGTGCGCCCAAATTATCTTGATCAGTCATAGTACCCTTAATATTAGCTTTATTATTTCCTTTTTGCAATAATTCCAGTTTTGCCATCATTTTATTTCCATCAACTTCTAGCTTGACAATTTGGTATTGGTCTTCAAGTTTTCGATGTTATCTTCAGGCGTTTTTCTTATTGAACAAAGGGAAAAGTGGTTTCTTACATCTGTAACTTTATCAGGCTGGTTCTGAGTTGCTTTTATATCTTCGTTTAAATTCTGTAATCAATTTTCTATTACTGCTTTTAGAGGAGATAAAGAAATTAACCTTATTCCTCGCTCTCCGTTGTTTTTTCCTCTGTCTTTTTGACATTTGGGGTACTGGGGATGTTACGAGAGAAGCTGATTTCTATTCTTCTACCTCCTCCTTCTTTTTGTCCATTAAAACCATGTTATTTTGAAGGATTAACTTGTTGCTTGTAGTTATTTTTTTGTGCTACATCCTCAATCGAATAATCTTTATTTCCATTAATTTGTAAATGTCCTCTTAAATCCTTGATTATTGTATTTAATATTTCTGGAGTTTCAGCCAATGTATTAATCAACTGTGCACAATTACAATCTGGATATGGTGCTACTGGTTGTGCCTGAGCACATATTACTAGATTCTTTAATGTGGCTAGCTTCTGGTGAATTCCCGCTACTAAAGATGCCATGACATCGAGAAGTTGTATTTGCACCTCCATTTTGTTCGATTGGTACTTTAGTGCCTCTAATGTCAGTTGCAAATTTTTGAAATTTGGTCCCAGATTGCCACGGAGTCCCAATTTCTAGAGTCTCACTTGTCTGCTTTCCATAGGGTGCTGTTTATTATTCTCACAAAAGGGGCTTAGTTGTTGTTCCTCTTTTCTATTCAACTGTGCATGTTGCGACCTGCTGTTATGATCATTATTTTGGTAGGGTGTTCTCCAACACTGCAGATTGTCTGATTTCAAAATATAATCGGGCCAATTATCTTGATTTCCATTACCCAGCCTATGACTCTCCTTTCTCCTTTTTTGTTTCATATCGTTCAAAATTATATTAGTATTTATTTGAAGAGATTGTGATAAGTTATTGGTTCCAATAGTTTTTTGCGGATCAACCCCTATAATGGGGCTACATTGATATACCTTGTTTGTTTGAGTTAAGGGCATAGGTTCCACGCAAGAGTTTACATTTTTTATTTTTACTGACACTTCAATTGGAAGTGGTGCACACGATGACAATAACTGTTGAGCAACTACCGACAATAATTCAGATGAACTTAAGTCCCCGGGCTGCAAATGTGAGGTTAAGGGGACAGTTAACATTTCCAAATCAGTTATTTGCCCCCATTGATTGGCCGATTCTTCCTTTATTTTAGGTATTTGATCCCCTCATATTGGTCAGGCACACCTAATCCTTGATTTGATCTTGTTATTCTTGCCTCACTCAGCGGTTTCATTGGAGTTTGTAGTTTACATGAATCTGGTTGTATAGTTAACATGGCTCCCATTGGTTCCTTCGTGAATTCAAACTTATTTGGAGTCCCAAATATACATATCATTGGGGATATTAACAACTGATTTTTCCCGGATTGTTTTACTTCCATTTTATTTAGAGATGTTGAGGGTTGGTGTTGTCTTTTTCCCTCTTAATGGGGGGAAAAGGTGGCCACTCCTTGCCTGATCGCATATGTCCCCTAACCTCTTACAGGGTGCAAAACTCCTTTCAAAGACCTTAGGTCTGGGCACATTTTGGAAGGGGGCCTGCACCTCAAAGAGCTCAATGGGCTCTTAATTTCCCTTCAGTAATCCAGATCAATCCACAAGAGCCCCTCAGGAAGTCTGCAGCAAATCCACACTGTTGTGTTATACTGACCGAACGAGACGGGTTCACCAGATGAGATCACAGGCTGCACCTGAACCTAGTCGGGCCACCTCCGTGGTCCACGCTCGCTCTCGCTCAGAAGCCATCAGCTTTTGGTGGCCGCTCTCTTCCTTGCTTCCTGTGATCCTCACAAATCAGCTCCAAGTGCCAGACCCGGGCTCTCGACCAAAATCCAACCAAGCACAGGTGAGGGCAGTCAAAGAAATGGGAAGCTGCGAGCGTCGGCGGTAGATAGAAGCAGATTTACTCAAGAAAATTAAACAACTAAAATGAATTCCTCACCATATTCACTCACTCGTGTTGCTCATTTGAGTGGCTTCTGCAAGCAAGTCCGCCTCTTTCTCCTCATCATGCGGCTCCAGATCCCGAAGCCAGCAGGCTCTAGCTAGCACGGGTGCAACGCAGAGCGCGGAACCCGCATCGTCAATCAATGAACGGCAGCGGCGGCTGCAGAGAGCAGAAATGATGGGATTGGCTATTCTGAGAACTCCTAGAAATATCTCCTGCGGAGCCTCAACACACTGCCGAACTACACTCTATGCTGCTTGCCGCTGCCTAGTGCTCCTCCTGCCGCTATCCTCACAGCTCCGCTGCCTCTCAGTCTTTCTGGGTCGCAGCCATGCTCCCGCTGCTCTTTGCCGAGGCAGAGAACCACTGACTCATCAAATGGGACTGGAACTAAGTGCAAGCAGTACAAGCTTTCCTCCCTCGTCCAATGTTATATAATCAAATATTGAAAAGGGGTCACAATATTCAGTTTTGCTTCTTCTTTCGAACATACTTTATTCATTTTTATATATTAATTTTAATATTATTTAATTTTGTAAAAAACTATTGCAGACCTCCTGAGTAGGCCTCGCAGACCCCTTGGGGTCCTCGGACCTCAGGCTAAGAACCACTGTATCAGAGAACTAATTAGGGAGGGATAATACATAAAAAAGAGAGTCAAACCACTATCCACAAAATTAAAGATAGATGACTATGTGTATTTAATGAAATTAGGACTTTCCATCATTTACAATGAGAACACCGGGATTATCTTGCAAGACTGGAGACTACCATTGTGCTATTTTAAAGCCGCTTATTCACAGAAAAAGAAAGAACAAGTGGTTTGCAAAGGAAAGTTTTGAAAGTGGAAGCTGAAACCAATTAGCAGCTCTCGGAATGTTCTGTTGTTGCAAACGTTTAGGAAGCCACTGAACCCCCAGAGGAATGACCTCATGAAACAGGTTCTATCAAGTCTAGATTGTTTCATGTGTCGTGTAGTACCTAGGAATCCCAAGGACCTGCGCGTTTTGGATGACCTAAACTGAGGGCTTGGTGTCCCAACCGCTTTCTAACACCCCCACAGGATATGTCAGCCATTAGACGAGCTAGCTCTACAGTGCCACTACCACCCCCCAACAGTGGTGCATAGTAGTCTCTGGCAACAACTGAACATGACAACCCTGATTTCTCAGGGATCGTGGTAAGCAGTACAATATGTTTCGCCCAGACACTCTTGCTTGCTTTCTCTCAGGAAATACACAGGATTGCGATTACAACTTTTCAATAAGAATCTATTGGTCCAGTGTCAGCCTTGTTTAAAACATATGTGCTGCAACAATCAGGAGACAGAAGCATACGAAAGAGATTGCTAGTACCAATACAGTAAATCGTAGCTACATTTCTACCATAGTGCTAATGAGATGAACATAAGCACTTCAGATAAAAATAGTAGCACTTGCATATTCCTAAAATGTGCGCCTTAAGTTGTTTGCCTAAGTGTACCGAGCCTAGTCTGGATGTGTAGGCGTTTATGTATATGCGAATCTCTAAATGTATCTGTAGCCAAGAAACCTCTAGGGATGAATCCACCCCCTCACCTGATGGTTGCGAATGAAGGACCCCGTCTCTACCTCGAGGATGACACCTCGCAAGGGATTCCAGGTGGCTCTGCAGTCGGCAATAAACAGATAGGATCTCGGGTATGTCACCTAGTTGGGTCCCCTCCAGACCGCAGGGGACCCAACTAGGTGAACTACCGTGAGGAGAACTCCCGCCAAAATTAGGAATACGAGAACCCTCATCCCCCCCAAGACCATGGGGCACAATTATGCTACCTTATAAATACTACGTGACAATGCTTGATCATATGTATTAACGCATGCCTATTAGTTGTAGCGCACTTTCATTTTTCATTTCCTTTGATTACCTAAATATAGGTCCTTTAGGAGCGGCATACCCAGGCTGGTCCCTGTTTAGTCCTGACGAAGAGCTCTGGGGAATGCTCGAAACATGTTGTCATATACTAGGGATTCCTAACCCATTATAGCTAGGTTTTTCCAATATCTTACCCCGTTTTTGGACATACCAACGAGGAGCAAGAATATAATATTTCGCCCACCAGCTAGGTATTTTTAACTTACCTCTGTCCACTCCACTACACTTTTGCCCCACACATAGTCTTCACTAAGGTGCTCCTACGTAATTCTGCAAGTCGGAGCACGCCTCAGTTTGTAGGGGACTGAGATGGCCCCTATGATGAGGCATGTCACCAAGGGGGAAACCCTGGTGAGTGAGGGGACTCAAGAAAGAAAGTTTTTTTTCCTGCAGATTTTCTGACTCACATTGAGTGAGCATCTCTTCCACCATTGGCTAGGTTCTTCAACCGGTATCTCGGGTTTTCAGGTTTAGCATTGCATTAGGAGGGTGGACCTAGCAGATAGCTCTACCGCCCCCTTATTTTACTGATTCAAAGAAGAGAAGAGCCTGCCGTGGGTGTAAAACTGTCAGTAGACTGCAGTGATAGGGGAATGGAGATTGAGATAGGCTGTTGCACAAAGAAAATGAGACCGCAACAAAAGAAAAAGTGCCAGGAAAGTAGCAGTGAAACAGAGGAAACAGGAGCTGAGATAGCTGTAACTATGGGACACAGTTGTGCAAAGAAGAAAACGCTGCTCAGAGTTGGTGACCAGGAAAGACAGCAGTTGACAGAAAAATAACTGGATTGAAACAGTATTTATTGAGACAGACTGCTGTACAGACGAATAAAAGTATCTTCCCAGCTTAGCAGTTTAAGAATTTCCCCACAACGGTTGTAATGCCTTTGTGATTACAATTCATGCACTGCTTGAAAGATTGCTTGAATTCATTCAATTCAGGCTAGGCAGTGAGCCTCTGTTCCTCTTTGTGGTCGTAGCACCTTACTACACTTTGCACTGAAAGATTTACAACAGTAAAACGTAAGTCAATCAACTGGACTGCCCGCTCGTTCTATTAACACTGGTGTTCCTTATCTTTTTATGTCTGAGATGAAGAATATTTTATGGCAGTCATTTTGAACCGCGTTTATTTTTTTCCAGCTTGGTATTTCTCTACCTCCCTGATTAAATTAAGTTGAACATCTCATTATTATAAGCCGGGGCTTTTGCAGTAGCAACATCTTTTAAATACAAGCATGTAAACAAAACAGCTTGTGCTGTTAATATAAAAGTTGTGGTACCCGCACAAACATGTTACTTATTTCCACACTGGCAGGGTGTGTAAATCTTGATTCTGCTAACGAAGTATCAAAAACAGTTTGTTACTATTTTTTCTTCTGCAAATGGTGATAGTGGGGCTAGCGAGCCACACCTTTTCAAGGCTTGTTCAAATCTTGAGTCAGGAAGAGAAATATCGCCCTTAGTCTACATTCATTAGCAAGCCATCAAGAGCGCTTCTCCTGTCAGCAGGAAATAAAGACAACTTCACTTGGTATGTCAGTAACTTTCAACAGTTTTACAAATTTGGAGAAACTGTTTCTAATAACGCTCTTTAATGAAACAACAGGAATCCTTGAAGGATACATTGGTGGAAGAGGTTACCCCAGAAGGACTAAAGCAGGCGAAGAAGAGGCCAAGAATCATAGAGACAACCTCCTGCACCCTTATGCATGAGTAAGAGAAGAAAGCATGGCCGTGGTTCTCATGTATAATCCATTAGAAAATTGTATTAAACGGATTATAAAAATAAATTGGAGAATTTTGGAGGTTGGTGAGAAGAAGCTACCACTGTACCCCTCTGTTTGAACAGAGGTCAGAACCTCAGGAACCCTCACAACAATGACCGACATACCTGGGGCAGTTGGTGTAAGTACATCAGACAGTCCGCCCTACTTATGGTAGGCATTCTGACCTACGTGTTTCTCTTCAGGAACACAATGAAAAGACTGGTTGTATCAAACAGAAAAAATCTATGAAAAATGACCCAGACTCCCTTGTAGAAAGCTCTCAGTGTATCAAGTACATGATTTATTGGATTTACAAAAAGCAAACTCTCACTTAAGGAGTAAAACCAAAAAGTCTGTTGTGCAACCGTGTGAAAAATGGCAGCAACTCAGCAAACTTTAGGTGCTTTTAGAGGAGCTCCTGTTGCTCCTTGAAGACACAGGGATAGCCAGGTTGGTGGAGATGGCTAAATATGGTGGACGGTAGTCTAATGGGGTAGTGGAGGTTGTTACGCCTGTTCCTCTGGCAGACTGTGGACCCCTGTCAAACTATAAATGAGCAGGACAGTCTTCAAATGTAATTCAAAATAGAAAAATCACTAAAGAAAGGCGGGTTGGATTTAGGGCACTCTATCAAAAATGCAACAAAGCGTTAAACCAGCCAAACCAAAGGCCCACTCACCATCCTTGTTTAGAGTTGGACAGATTGTCAGCCTTTCATCGGAAATCCCAATGAGTCTGTCGATGGAAAACTTCTCGAAGGGCTCGAAGAAAACCCATCAGACATTATTAGATGAAGCAGTGCTACATAAGAACCTTTAAAAAAAAATTTGTATTTGCCAAATTCATGTTTTAATCCCTGTGGTATTTTTATGGATTATTAACAAGAGGACTGCCAAGATACAGACATATTTTAGCTTTCCTAAATCAATCAGGTATTGATTGGGTAAAAAAGACTGAATTAAGTTCCCAAAACAGCCGTGAATCCCAGAACTCAGTATTACTGGCAACACTTCTCTCTTCATTAACACAGAAGGAGAGGTAGTACCATCTCAAGAAAAGAACAGCCTCTCACCCTGAGAGAAGGCACACTGGTGAGAATAGTCCCCTCTGATACCACCTGCACCAGACTCCCAGCTGAAAGCAGTCATGCTATCGAGATTTGACCCCTCTATTACCAAATAAACTAGGCTTCTTGCTGACATCACAAATTATCTTTAAAGTTTAGGGTATAAATCACATCTAAGATCGCCTCATATACACTCAGCAAGTCAAATACCATTAATTCAAATACATTTGTTTTATTAGGTCTAAAAACATACATTTCTTATTAACATGTAACATCTAGTCATAATTGTGTACATTTCAAAGCATCATGATTGTTCTTGCTGTATCATAATTTAGTTCATGTTAAAGTAAATCCTGGTACACACCTCTGTAGTGTGGTTTTTAAAGGCTCTTGGATGTCCATACATGGGTGGTGTTTGGTTATGTATCATTAATACAGATCTATAAAGTATTAGGTTTCAAATGTATTATACCACTAATGGAAGTATAAACCCCTTGCTCCTAAATATAGATTCTCCAGTTCAGAACTCGTTGCTGTTAACGTGAAAGTAAAGTGAGTTCGACCCTGGAGCAAACCCCTGTAGTGTGTTATGTATAAGGGTGGGTGTTCTGAAGAGCAGTCTTGTTGATGTTCCTGACTGGCTGGGTGGTATGTTTTTTTCCCTCGTGTGTGTTCGCTGGTGACTCCGGAGGGTTGATAACTGACTGAATTTCTTCATTCATTCACTGCACTGGAATGGTTGAGGAATGACTAAAACTACTTCCACATTCATTGCAATGGTATGGTTTTTCCCCAGTGTGTGTTCGCTGATGTGATTGGAGAGTTGAAACAGACTGAAGCTCTTTGAACATTCACTGCACTTGAATGGTCTTTCTCCAGTGTGTGTTCGCTGATGACTCCTGAGTGTTGAGGAATCACTAAAACTACTTCCACATTCACTGCACTTGAATGGTTTTTCCCCTGTGTGTGTTCGTTTATGTACTTGGAGGTCTAATAACTGACAGAATTTCTTCACACATTCAGTGCGATGGTACGGTTTTTCCCCTGTGTGTGTTCGCTGATGTCTTTTGAGTTGTGATAACTGATTGAAGTTCTTCGCACATTCATTGCAATGGTATGATTTTTCCCCCGTGTGTGTTCGCTGATTATCTTTTAGGAGTGCTAACTGACTAAAGTTCTTCACACATTTATTGCAATTGCACGTTGCTTTTCCTGTGTGTGTTTGCTGATGGTTCTTTAGTAGCGATAACAAACTAAAGCTCTTGCTGCATGTATATGTTTTTTCTTTCTTGGTTTGTGTCTGTGGGTCGGGTTTATAATTGTCTGCATCCCATGAGTGTGTTTCCTGAGGAGCTAACATGGTTGATAAAGCACTTGTGTTATTCTCACATTCCCGGTGTGTCTGTGGTATTTTGGGATGGTTGATTTCAGATTTCACAATGAAATACAAGACTCGCCATCTACATATATTATTATTTTGGGAAGTAAAGCTTCTTTGTAGGTGGGTATGTCTTTTGATTGCATAATAGTTTTGTGTGTTACGGGTAAAGATTAGTCTTCCTTCTGGTCGATGCAATGTAGCACAGTCTGTTGTAGATCAAAGACCCTCTCTTTCTATTACCCTTCAGTTGTCTGGCTCCACTCCCTTGTGTTTTTCTCGTGCTCATGTGGTTTGGCCAGACAGAGTTTATAATACACCTAGCACGCTGAATAGTGGTCTGCCATCATTACAGGAAGCAGAGCAATGCTGTATCCACCTCATACCGGACCATGATCAATGCTGGTGGTGGAGGCCTGTTTATACAGGAGGTGGTTTGTCAGTGTTGTTGCCTTAATTTTCTAGAGGTCATTTCTTAGTCCTGTTGCGTGCATCCACTGATATGCTCTTGACTGCTTCTTCCAGGATCTAAAAGGTTATGTTCAGGTTCCTCAGTCTCTGACTGTGCAGATCTTTTCCTGAATATTGGCGCTCATTTTGTCTAACCACTTTTTTCAGAATTACACAATTACTGTCATAATTCACGATCATTTGGGCATTCAAGGCTGGTTTCCTATTGGATGTAAAGAGATTTAAAATCACTAAATGGAAATGTAAGAGAATGTGAATACACAATATTTAACTAGTTGTAAAAGATATCTCTTCTTTACCATTTATGAAAGTTACCAAGAGATATTTCACCATACACAGACATTTAACTAAATCTTTCATTGAACATGTCACTCTTACTTACTTCAGAAAAGGAAGTGATTTTCCAGTGTTCACAGAGTAACTTAGTACAGAAAGAGTACACATGGAGCGCCCACTTGCTAGAGGTACAGCTTTAGGAAGATGCAACATGGCCAAGATTTTATTTAAACAAGAAGGGATTGTGGAAAAAGAGATGGATCAGGATGTGCTGCTGTCACTTCAGTTTCAGGAAGTGTATAACAACGGTAACCCTTTCAAGAACCATATCACAAACAAAACTCTTCAGGAAGTATATAATAAAGGTAACGCTCCAGGAAGTATATAAGAAATGAAGCTTCATTCACACTCTTCTTGACAGTACTTTCCTGTTCACAGTTGAGCAGCTGAAGTTCCAACTCCTGTCTTTACTTTTCTGTTTGTTAAGTGATCTTTGCCACATTCCTAGGGATTGTTCAAGCATATATGAGAAGATTACAGCATTGATTATAGAGATTCCATCACAACCTGTAATATACCTGCGATATCTCTGCTGTCAATACAGGTCTGCTTTTTGTCTTTTTCTACCTTACCATGGCATCTGACTTAACGTTTTCCGTTTGGTGCCATCATGCTACTCTGTGGGTGGATGGAGCGTAGGCAGAGTGGGACAAGATGTCCGTTGCTTGAGGGGGATTGCAGCATTTACACCTTTGGGCATTTCTTGAAATCAGCTTCACCTTACTCCCTGTTCATCGCCTTCCATACTCCCTTACGTCTGCGTACTCGCTCAGCAGGGTTCATTCACAGCTAAAGCAGAGGAGAGACTCGATGCACACAGCAGACATCAGGTAATGATCTGATAGACAAACGGCCATGCTTGGCAGTACCAGGATCACAAGCGTCATTAAAGAGGCTTCCCCGGGACATACAAACGGAGGAAGTGCACAGGTAGCTACTAATGAGGCACAAACAGAGGAGGTGAACATGTAGGTACATGCTCCTTTTTCGGTCTGTTTCAGGCCTTTACTGGGCTGGGTATTGGTGTGCACTATATCTTATTCCTGCGGCTGATAGAGGCACTTGCTGCAGGGGTGTTACCACTTTGACCCTTTACAAGAGGAGAGCAGAGCCTTACATAGCACAACACCTGGAGACTGCCTGCCTTGAGGGGAAGGTGAGGGTCCGGGTGTGAGACAATATCAGCAAGGGACATAAATGGATCCTATGAAACACAGCCGCAGAGAGGCGAAATCGTCAGCCTAGATGGAGAAATGGGTCAATAGTTTTCTGGAGCTGTGGCATTTAATTATGGATCACCTTGGCGAGTTTCCATATTGATACTTCTTCTGTGCTCAGCGTGAGTTTGGCTAATTCTAGAAATATGGGTGTGACGCTCTCCTGAAATTTCAAAATATTATCAGGTTTAAATGGGTGATCTGGAGATCGAGATTTCACTTCACGCATTAAGGTGGAAATAGAATCTGCGTCATGTAGAGCCAATTGGTCCAAGGAAGCCCATTGCGAGTGGTAGGCCCCTGTGTCAAGAGAGAAAGGTTTGACTGTTTCCTCACCCCTGTTAAAGTAAAGATAAAGATCATTGACCAAGCTTGCTGCAGTGGCTGTCAGAAGCTTCCGCTAATCTGGGAGTGGAGGTAGGTTTAATCAGGTTGTTCACAATAGAGCGGATTTCCATGCTTTGGTGGAAGTCTCCGCTCGTTCTACATTGAAGTCTACTAGAGGCACACTCCTTTCGATAAACCTTGAAAAGGCAGAAGGGTCCAGTTTATGCTACTGCTTTCTCATTGTGGGGTTACCGGTAATGTTTTTTCAATGCTATCAATAGTCATAGGCACCAAATAATGGTTTGACCAGGTCACTGGAATAGGGGGAGCAGTTTGAAGTGTGGCCAGGTTGGAAAAAACAGGGTCCAGCTGATGGCCGGCCTCATAGCTGAATGTTTTACTAACTGAGCTAAATAGAAAGTGGCCAGGTCATTAGTAAAGTCCTGGATTTCTTTATTGTTGATTAGATGAAGATGAAGATTCAAGTCTCCAAATATGCTCAAGTTGGACAATTGAAGTGAGTGCACTCTACTAGAGATTCCCTGGGGACGCATTGGAGCAGGGCCGTGGCACTAAATACAGTCCCCAGGCTCCACCGCATGCCGCATCACTCTTCCTGCGCCCGGAGGTGCTTAAAGGCAGCAGTGAGGTCCCACTGTGGGGTACACATCAGAGCAGAGCCATGGCACTGACTAGAGCCCTGAGGCTCCACCACACGATCCAGCACTCTTCCCGCACCCAGAGGCGCTTAAAGGCAGCAGCGAGGTCCCGCTGTGGGGGCCGCATCGGAGCAGAGCCGGGGCACGGACTACAGCTGCTTAAAGGCAGCAGCGTGGTACCTCTGCATGGGCCAAGGGCAGACCCATCCATGCCCGTCAGAGCCCAGAGGAGTCTGGCCCCCCCCTCTAACTTCTACAGTCCCCCGTTACTGGCCCACCATGGGCAAGAAAAAGCTGAGAGTAACAGAGGGGGTAAATGTTACCTCTTTAAATACCTTTCTGGCCAAGGCAACATCGGCATTAGAAAAATAAATCACACTCACAGAAATAAGAATTTGGTTAGGGTTAGGGACAGGGCAGTCATCTAGTCTAGTTGTTTTTCTTCCAGAATTACCGGCAGTCCCTGTACCAACCCCCGAACATTCCTAGCCAGCCTCTACATTTAGTGGGAAACCAACTGACGCTACCTCCGTAAATGGTAAATGAAAAAGAGGTTATGAGACACGGCCCTCCAAGTGTCCTGCCAAAAAAGATCAGAAAGGTTTCTCTGCCAGCGAGTTCCACATGTATGAATAGCCAGCAACTTTCAGAGACTACATTTTCCTCATATTGGTGTGATCTTCTTGATAACTTCAAACTACTTTTGCAACCAATCTATGCCCGTTTAGATTCTACAGATAGCACCTACGGTCATCCCCTCTGATGTCTGTAAAACTCTTAAAAATTATAATTGTGGAACTCATAATTTGCGTTTTAATTGTGAAAACATGATCCATGGTCGTGAGTTAGCTAAATCGCCCTCTACTTCTATTGGTCATCCTTGTGTTGAAAATCAGTTGGCCCCCAGCTGGGATCCTACACGACCAGACCATGTAGATTTGGTCCTTAGGTGTTGCCCACCACAGGTGACCATACAAGACTCTATGGGTAAGGGGCAATCACACAACTTATAAAGACCCCAGGTTAAGGTTAATCCCCCGTCTACTCAGGCCCATAGCAGACCAAATCAACAATACATTGACTTCCCTCCTGTAGCTTGTCAGTATGTTCAAGTTTTAGTCAACGTGCCTTTACTACGTCCCAATCTTAGAAAATCTTCACTTCAGCTGATGGCCAAAGCTCGACACCGGATGACTCAAAACTCTAATCAAGGTCATCTAATCCAAAATCATTTCATATTGGCCAAAAGAATGCAGTGAATTGGGTCTGGTGTAAAACCAACCAATATGACTGGTTATTTTAAACTTTGATAATGAATGGCTAGTGAGAGACCTATTAGGGAGTTTACTGGTTGTCCCTTCACTCCAATCTCAGATTTATGCAGTCTTGTTGGGATTTTTTATAGGTCCGCACCAGTACATAGTTCCACCGTATTCATCCAGGGCCTATCTTTAGTGAAAAATGGACATAAGCCTGCGCAGGTGGCTTTCGATGCCCTTGCCCTATCAAATAAGTAGTCATTGTTGGAAGATATAGAGGCATGTGATTGACTGATCTTTCCACTAAATCATTTGCCTCCTCAGTCTGTTCTTTATAACGATTTTTAAACGGTTTCTGGTTTGGTACCCGTGGAGAGGGTTCAGTTGGTCATTTTAGATCCACTAAGCAGTATTACATCCTTCCCAATTGACCCTACATCATCCTTCTCACCAGTACAGACAGCGATTTGGTCGCAGGAGTCCCTAAGTGATATAAAGATTCTGTCTAGGAATTTAGCGGGCTATGAAAACAAAAAGGATAATCAGAAATGTTTACGAATTCTGATATCTGCTTACAGGAAAATTGGGCAGAGCAGTTTGTCTATGTAAATGGCTACAGCTCCTTTGTTACGCCAGCAGTTGCATCAGCAGCAGGTAGATCTAAGGGGGGCTTACTCAGAATTGTAGCAAACACGATCACCCTAACTAAGGTGACCTTTATCAATGACTCACCCCATTTTCATGTTATCGTCGATGAAGGTTCTGGGGAAATTGATTTGTTACACATTCATTTTTATTATAATAATTTTAAGAATTCTACACAGGTGACAGATTAGTTGGCGGGAATATTGGAATCTCTGTTAACATACCAAACATGTTCAATTTTTTTTATTTGAGCTCGGGATTTTCACGTGTACTGTAGCCCCAATTCGGACTAATGTATTTGTGGGGTAATTGACACTAATGATTCATTGCTAGTCCATCATAACTACGGAAGCATTTCAAACATTTTTTCATTAACTTGGGACCTAGTTATAATAAACCTGTATCAATTCATGACTGGTCAACCCCTAGAGTACTAGGACTCCTGAGGTGAAAAGCCGGGAGTCAGGGAACGCGAAACCTAAATTGTTTAATCTTATGCTGGGTGCACTTTATTTTAAAACACGTACCTTTTGTGCGTCTATGTTGTTTTAATTTCGCTTTTACAGTGCTTGGATTCAATTGAGAATTTGGTGTTGAAATACTGACCCATAGGGACCCCCTACCTTGTGAAGAGCCGAATTTGGGCTCACGGATAATCACCGGCCGTAATCCCCCCGGCGCAGACTTCGGGCGCCATATTGCAGGAGGACCAGGTCAGCGGTCTAGTGCGCAGGCTGATTTGGGGCCTCAGCGCTACAAAATGAATGTCATTTCCCGTCCGCGCAGCGGGCGGGCGCAGCGGGCCCGCCATTGGCGCGCCGGAGGCACGCCCGTCTGGGCCCGTCCGGGCCAGACCAGGGCCAGATACAATGTCCATTTCACCTGAGTATCGTATGAGGTATTCGCGGGAAGAGCTCTTTCATTTAAGGCCCAGAATATCTCCTTTAGAACCATTGACATTCAACTCGGATGTTCCACTTCCGAAAGGTAATCCCTTGACTTCGAAGTATGTGAGCTTGGCATTGCTTAATTGTAGATCTGTACCGAAACACTGTTAATTCAGGACACTAATGTGGATATAATGTTCCTCACAGAAACATGGTTGTCCCCTAACTCAGAGGCAGATATCGTCAGTGCGCTACCCCAGGGATTCTTTATACAGCTCCACAACAGAACCCATGGGAAGGGAGGCGGGCTGGCCATAGTCTATAGGGATAGGTTTACTTGTAGGATACATGAGGGTGGAATTTCTGACTGTGAAAGTGTCAATTTTAGCCTTCAAATCACTCCAAACAAATCTCTATCTGGTCTTCTTGTATATCGCCCCCCGGTAGCCTAGGGCAATTTGTGGGCTCTCTGTTAGAGACTACGATTGCCTCCTTTGCTGCGTCACCTAACTTCTTCTTATTGGGGGACTTGAACCTTCATTTTGACGATTCTTCTGACAAGACAGCACTTGATCTTAAATCGGAGCTAAATGCGTTTGAGCTCCATTTAAAAAACATCGAGGCCACTCATACCAAGGGGACCCTATATTTTCAAACATCCCAGAGTTAGAAGCCTGGTCCGACCATTTTTTGGTCCCGTTTGCTTGGTAAACGAATACTGATTGCCCATGGGCACAGGTGCCTCGCACCCTGGAGAGAGCATGGTCTAAACTCTCCTTTAAAAGCTGGACCCTTAGACTAGAGCAGACTGCTCCCCCTTCTGATCCCGACGCAGTGAAGGCTGACATTAATTTTACTAAATGGCTGAATAACTCCCTTGACTTTGTGGCACCTAGGAAAAAAATGGAAAAGAAGAGCAGGGTCTTTAAATCACCATGGTGCTCTCAAGAACTTAGAGATCTAAGGAAAACCTGTAAAAACTTGGAACGTAGGTGGAGGAAAGATTGGGCCTCCCCTAACAAGGAGAAATATAAAGTGGCCATGAGGACCTATAAATCAGCTCGGAAAACAGCCCAGGCTGCCTTTTTTGAGGAGAAAATTAGAACGTCCTCTAATTCATCTCGAGAGACATATAAAATAGTGAAAGATCTCCTCAAAATTCCTAGCCCCCCGATGGTGCAGGATATGTCGGACTCCAGATGTAACCAATTAGCGGCACTTTTTGAGAATAAAATATTAAATATCCTACAATCTCTACCGCAAAGGGCCATACATATGTTCCTGCGGACTCCACTGCTCCAATCTCTGGCCCTTCTCTGGATTCCTTTGCGCAGATATCTAGGGAAGACTTCCAAATTGCTCTGTCCTCCATGAAGAGTGGATCCCCTAATGACCCGGCACCTATGTATATTCTACAACACGTGGGACCTACCATCTCCCCCTTGGCTACGGACCTTATTAACGCCTCCTTTGATCAAGGGGTTGTCCCCCCTGGTTGGAAGCAGGCTATAGTAAAGGCGCTATTAAAAGAAACTGAACTTGATCCTCTGGAGTTAGCCAACTTCCGACCAATCTCTCTCCTACCAGGTCTCCAATAGGCTGCTTCGCACCTCTCAAACTGGTTTCCGCCCAGGGCAGGGTACTGAGACCGCTCTATTAGCAGTGGTCGAGGAGGCAAGGTGCATCTTGGATTCGGGAGGATCAGCGGCGCTGATCCTCCTGGATCTAAGTGCAGCCTTTGATACGGTGGACCATAAGATCTTAGTCCAGCGCCTCTCTAATTTAGGGGTAACGGGCACAGCACTGTTGTGGCTCACATCCTTTCTGAAGAATAGAACCTTCCAAGTTTGGGAAGGAAGCACGCACTCCAAGTCAATCCCCCTCCAGTGTGGGGTTCCTCAGGGCTTATCACTGAGCCATACTTTGTTTAACGTTTATATGGCCCCCCTGGAGGATGTGGTTACTCCCTTTGGGATTAAAGTTATTACGTACGCAGACGACACCCAGCTGGTCGTCTCGCTTTCCCTGGAGAAGGGTAGTACGGAAAACCTGCATAACTGCCTCTCTGAAATTCACGCATGGATGTGTGACTCCTGACTTAAATTGAATGGCACAAAGACAGAACTCATGCTTTTAGGCCAGCAAATAACATCTCTTCCTATCTCCATCTGGCCCTTGTGCCTGGGAGACTTCCCCGCATTGAAGAAGGAACTTAAAAGCTTAGGGGTGTGGCTTGAGCAGGACCTCTCCTTCAGGACACAGGCAAAAAAGACTGCCGGCACCTATGTGGGCTTACTCCGTTCAGCCCGTAAGATCCTTCCCCTACTACCGGCACAATCCAGGAAGTTGCTTATTCAAGGTCTAATCCTGTCCAGATTAGACTATAGCAATGCCCTTTTTTTGGCCGCCCCAGAATCAACTATTAACATCCTTCAGCGCGTCCAGAACTCGGCGGCCAGGCTGCTTATAGGCACTCCCCGGAGATCATCGGTCAAACCTGCACTCAAAGCCCTCCACTGGTTGCCAATCCGGGAAAGGATTAAATTTAAGTTCTTGTTTATTACCCATAAATCCCTTCAGGGCAAGGGGCCCCCTATCCTTGGAAACATGGTCTACTCCTACAAGGCCACCAGGACTCTGTGCTCTGCTCACGGTAATCTGGCCACAGTACAAAGAGTCAGGAAGGCCCGAACTGGAGGGCGCCGTTTTTCGGTTAATGCTGCGACCTTTTGGAATTCCCTTCCGGTCAGGCTTCGAACCGAACCGTGCTATCTGAAATTCCGAAAGCTCTTGAAACCGTTCCTGTTCCCACAGGACGCGTAAAAGCCTGTGCTCCCCCCAGATATCCTTAGTTGTCCTCTGTACTCCATCGCTGGGACGCTCCCGGGCAGCCATGCGCTTTATAAATCCTAACTCTCTCTCTCTCTCCTTTCATCGTACAGGAATTACCTCGACATCTGATTTTACAAATATTCAGACTAATTTTAAGAGATGTATTAAGTAATCCATAGCCGAGTTGGCAGAGTTCATTGATCATGCTTTCCTTCTTTTTTTGTTCTGTTTGGCCTCTTTCTGCAAAGTCAAGCTCTATATTTACCGCAGAACCGATTCTGAGTAGGAAAAATGGATCTACTCTTAATTGAGATAAAATTAACCCTATTTCCTTCATCCCAAAGGTTGTAAAGGAGGTGTTACCTGACATTGTATCCTGCTTAAACACCAACACTGATAGTCATCAAGTAGTAATACATTTAGTAAAATTGTAATATCTATAAATTCTAATCTTTTACATCCAGCTACAAGGAACACTCCATCGACAATAAGGGGGTTTGAGACAAATTGCTCAAAGGCCTCCAAAAATCTTTGCACTGCTCTTAAAACAAGTCCCAGAAACAAAGATATGATAAGGAAGCTACGAGCTGACTGTAAGACAGCTAGGGTGGTGAGAAAAAAGGAGTTACAGGATGAAACATGGGAACATTTGTGTGAGGCTTCGAGGAGTAAAGATATCAAGGCATTTTGGAGGGTGGTAAATGCCTTTCTTCTGCAGGATCAGGGCTGCCCCTCTCTTGATATTCATATAGATCAATCGACCTGGGTGTCTCTCCTCCAGGGCATTTTTAATGTAGAGATGGATAGCGCTACAAAAAAACCTTAGGACTTGATGACTGACCATCTGGGGATGGAATTCTCATTAGAGGAAATTGAGCTTGCACTCTCTCAATCGCCTGCCTCAAAGGCAGCAGGGTCAGATGGGGTTCCTCTGGATATTTTCTTTGTACCCTAAAATGTATGGGCTCCACCCTTGACCCAAGTTTTTAATACAGTTTCCAAAGTGCGACCCCGGTATCTTGGAACAAATCCGTGATTATCCCCATATATAAGAAGGGGAATTCCTCGAATCCTGCAAATTACCGCCCAATGTCCCTGCTGGATAGCACTGCCAAACTTATGGGGAGATTGCTCCTAAATAGACTGGAGGAGTGGGCATTTGTTATATAATGTTTTAGCTGGGACACAATAAGGGTTTAGAAAGGGGAGGTGTACAATCTACCATGGACAAAATTCACCCTTACTTGCAGCAAAATATGTTTGTGCAAAAAAGGGCCAGTTTTATACGGCTTTTGTGACTTGTTCGCGGCCTTCGTCTGCGTAAACCACTCAAAATTGTGGGTTCTTTTGGAGTCGATGGGAGTGAACAATTCAATCATTCTTTTTATTTGGGAGACGTATACAGAGGCAGGGACAGTAGTCAGATTTGGTAAACAGGAGGAATGTTCGGAAATTTAAAATTGAAAAGGGGGTACGACGGGGTGTGTCCTTGCCCTCTTGCTTTTTTTCCTTGAACACCAATAAATGTAATGAGGTTTTGAACGCGCAGGGCAGAGATGTTCCCTCAGCAGGAGGCTTATGGCTGTCTGCTCTCTTCTATGCAGCTAATGCAGTTTTGATGGCCAGGACACCGCTGGCCTTACAGCGCTTGATTGGCTCTTATTCAACTTTCAAGGCGGAACTGGGCCTGCTTGTTAACAAATCAAAAACCTTTATTATGAGAGTGGGACTGGGAAGGAAAAAGTATTTATCATTCCATCTAGTTGGGTGTTCTCTGGAACGGGTAGAGTCCTTTATTAGGTTGAGCCTGAGCCAGCGTGCAGGCGCTGCTCTGCGGAGATCTGTGGTAGTTCCGTACGGTTCGAAGAGAAGCTTCGCTCATGTTGCCATTTGTATCCTCCCATGGCTACTAGCACCTTTACTTGGTTGTTACATGGTGCGTGCTCTATTTTCTGTTATCAGTTTTTCCTGCTGCAGGCAGAACAACGTGCCCCACTGGGACAATGGTGCAGCCGATTTTCTAAGCGCCGCACTTTAATGCTATTTGCAGCTTCAAAGCTGCATCTGCTCCCCCTCTAACCCAACCCACGTCTTTATTAGCCGCAAAAGCTTCTTCTGGCTATAGTGGTCAGCCGCTGAGCTGGTGTCGTGGTCCTAAGCCAGAGAGAGGGTTATGGGATTTCTGCTCCCTCCTGGCATGGTAAAATACACACATCCTGTCCCAGAGCAGTGAGGGCTCCACCTCCAATGATGCAGGGAAGACATAACTATAAGGCCCAGAAGGCCATGGAGCACCAGGGCAGGAGCCGCCTATAAAGCCCTGTTCCCATGGGGCACAGGGTCAAGACTGATTTGCATATGGCTGGGTTCAAACTGGAATGGGATGGTGAACAAAAAACGATGGATTTAGGCCCAGATCTCTCTGTTGGGGTGTATGTATGACATTGTTCTGCATTCTGTCCATCAACTGTTGTTTTTGCATTTGTCACCCTGAGTGGGGCGGGTATGCTCAGATGTGAGTCCTGTGAATTTGAATTTGAATTTGAATTTGAATTTGAATTTGAATTTGAATTTGAATTTAAAAAGCTTATATAGCGCATCGTACACCATTGCGGTTTCTTGGCGCTTTAACGGCTTGCAATAACCTAGTAATGGACCATTTAGAGTGGGAAGGCCTGAGCAAACAAAAAGGTTTTCAGGCCCTTGCGAAAGGCCGAATATTGTTTAGAACTTCGAAGGTGGTCCGGCAGGGAGTTCCAGAATACCGGAGCTAAGAAGGAAAAATTAGAGCCTCCCCATTTTTTCCTAGTGAAACGAGGGACTTGAAGTACGGACCGATCCGACGAACGAAGTTGTCTGACGGGAACGTAGTTGGTTAGAAGTGATGAAATGAAGGCCGGAGCCGTTCCCTGTCTTGCCTGAAAGACCATGCACCCCATCTTAAAAAGTGAGCGTTGCCGGACAGGCAGCCAGTGTAGTTCCTTCAAAAGAGGTGTAGAATGATGGAACCGGGGAAGGCCATACACCAGCCGGGCTGCTTGGTTCTGCACCAGCTGGAGTTTGCGGAGGCTGTATGCCGGAATGCCGTTGTAAAGGGCATTGGCATAGTCTAGCCGGGAGATGACCAGGGCAGACATAATGAGTTTAAGTGCCAACGGGGAAAAGAAACGGGAAACAATACGGATAGTTCGGAGCATAAGGAAACAAGAAGAGACAACGGCAGCAACCTGTGAGTGAAGGGTGAGCTGGTGATTAATTTTTATACCCAAAGTTTTTACCGTAGAAGAAGGAAGGGGAGGGGTACCAAGAGTGAGGGGCCAAAAGGAAGAGTTCCAGGGACTGGAGGAGCCACCAGTGAGCACCAACTCGGTTTTGTCCGGATTGAGCTTCAGATGGTTGTGGCTCATCCAGTCCCTGATAAAAATCATAATAGACTGAAAATTGGAAATAGCGTGAGGAGAGGAAGACAGATCGAAGACCAGCTGGAGGTCATCCGCATAGTTATACACCGCGACCTCCAGCTGTTGAAGTGCAAAGATCAAAGGGTAGATGTAAAGATTTAACAATAGGGGAGAAAGAGAGGAACCTTGGGGAACACCACAAGTGATCTTCAAAGGGTCTGCCATGAACTCTCCCAGCCGGACCGCCTGTGTGCGATCCCGCAGGAAGGACGAGAGCCACACTAGTGCTGACCCCCCGATTCCCGCCGCTCCGATACGTGAAAGCAAGATGGAATGATCCACCGTATCGAAAGCGGCGGAGAGGTCGAGGAGCACCAGGGCTTGATGTTTATTTTGGTCCCGACCCTCCCTGAGGGTGTTTAGGACCGACACCACCACAGACTCAGTCGAGTGTTTGGTGCGGAAGCCAGCCTGGCAGGACGCCAAGCCTCCCGTGGCCTCAACATGGGTGCTAAGCACCGAGGCAACATGCCGCTCAAGCACCTTGCCCAAGAATGGCAGCAAGGAGATGGGCCGATAGTTAGAAGAAATTGCAGGGCCGGCTGTGGTATATAAATAAATAATACCGGATCTATTTTTGAATGAATGAATGAATAACAGATAGCTCAATAAATAAGAGTCAAGATTCGAGGTAGTAGGAGTTTTGCAGGTTTTAATACAGCATAAGGACAGGAACAGGACAACCTGCATAGGAATAGGATGACAGGGCCCAGCAGCTGCTGGGGCTGGGTCTGGGATGAGCGCGCTAACTTTTAATAACAATACACGAGCATATATACATAGCGCAAACACATAGCATTACATTGCAGTAGGCGTAGCAGTGGGTGGAGCAGAAGGCGTGACGCGTAGCAGTCGCGAAAGATAAGGGTAAAAAGAAGGTGTAACTCAGACATGTGATGCAAACGTAACAGAATATGTCATGAATGGGCGGAAACATAGGAGGGGGCTACCTAAGGAGCCGGGACCTCTAACCTGGTGGTGCGCGCAAACTGGTAATGACGTGTTACGAGGAGAAGCTGGGGGCTATGAACTCTGTGCTAGGAGCAGAGACTAAAGTCTGGAGGGTCGGAGCGACATGTACCTAAACCCTATCTAGTATCTGATGTTTAGGGAACATGTTGATATAAACTAGAAGTCATGAGGGGAAAAGCTAACTGACTCTAAGACTGGAGCATGCATTTATTCTACATATAGTGCGTGATGACGAATATTAAATGACCATTAAATACAGTATTTCTCTTAACATGGAGCCGCATAGGCTAGACAATGACGGAAACTATTGATGTAGTTCAGTAGCTTAGGAATGCAGAGAAGGAGGACTAAACTGATAACTGGAATCATAACATAGTCTTGGCAGACTCAGAGGCAGAGCCAAGCTTCACCGGGCACTGCGAGGCAGGAAGTAAGTGAAAGGTCGAGGATACAGGTGGGGGCTGAATCGCTCCTCAGCAAGGGTTCAGGAGACAGGAGCTGAATCTGATGTCCGGGCCCTGTTGAGGCCTGGAAACGGGGACTTTATAATGAAATAACGTGCACACTGAGAAACGTGGCAACGTAGCTTTACATAGGCCTGGTATTCATATTACTCATGAGGACTGGGAAATGACATACCAGAGGTGGACACAACTATAATTGCGTCTTGAATCGGACATGGGGAATAACATATGCATATTGATCATGCACACATAACATATGATGGATGACACGTAGGGACACAGAACATGGCAAAATTTACTTTTCCACATTCCCTCCTTGTCACTACGTTTCCATCAAGAAACATCAATATTCATGATACCATCTATCATTTCATACAGTACCATTTGTTCATCTCGAATTGTCTTGGAACGGGATTTAGAACGGGGCTTGGGACTAGGAATACAAGAGGTAGCACACATGCCGCAAATCGCAGGGCCACATTGTATACAGAGGCAGCAGCTGAATATGATCGCTACTGCGATACCTAGAAAGGACAGGACTTTCCATCCCCAGGCGGAAATTATATTCCAGAACCAACCGGACCATGTCCAGGTGCCTGGATCTTGGTGTAATAGATGGGCTATTTTATGGAGTCTGGTTATAGCTGAATAAACAGACGGCGCGTTATTTGGAATAAAAATGCAACAACTGGATCCGATGACTCTACAGGCCCCGCCCCTATCGGCCAGTATGACGTCAAGGACGAGACGATTCTGGAGCACAACAATTCTCATAAAGGATTGCTCTTCGGTTAAGTTACCTAGAGCGGAGGCAGTCTCATCTACTACAGCTTCAAGGGTTCTTGTTAACCTACGGATTAGCTTACTATTTACAACTGTACCTAAATAAGGGAACACACCTTTATCAATATCAATGAATTGCTCTGCAGCAGTTTCAGTATAATCGACAATCGGGAGGTTTCTCTTGTGTCTAGTATGTACTAGGAAGGAATTCCTATGGTAGTCAGGTGGGGCTAGGAAAACAGGTGGCAGTAGGAAGGCAATGTAACAGGTTCCCTCCCAATCGAGGGGCAGATGAACATATGCGGTTTGACCACAAACAAAATAAGAATGACGTGAAGCTTTAAAAATAGATTTCCCACTGTCACTATACTGGATAATAGTAGTACAATCACTATGTCCTACGTGTACAGAACCATAATTACGAACACATAATTCGCCTTTGACTGGTAATACTGAAATAGCAGGTGAGTCTGGAGTAGTATCAGACTGAACATTCAGGACCATGAAATTCGAAGAATAGTTACCTAAATTGTACACTTCATTTTCTAGATCTAAACCTGTTCTGTGGGGGAAACCTTGCTTGTCTGGGAAACATGTGCTGTTAAGAAAAGACATATCTGCTAAGGATGACGTTAACGTGGACCATGCTCCACACGAACCATTATGTGAAAAAGGATAAGGAAAAAGTGGCAGAACTCCCTTTGACGTCTGGAAAGGGGGGAGTCGACCACACACCCAACAATTAGTGGCATTGCTGGTCTGGTGTGAGTAATGTAACATGCGGATAAATGTATTGTTACGCATAGCGAGGCGGTATGAATATTCGTGAGGAGGCAGATCACTAAACGTGTGCTCTACTGTAACATTAGAAGACTTATTTACATGAGGAACTGGAAAACACAGGAAAAATGCGTAACTAGTGCAGGAAATCATTATGCTGATGAATAATATGAAACTTAGAAAAACGATACATCGGTTTGAGTTTTGACTAAGTCTCTCACTATGGGGGTCTATTTTATACATGTCAGAAACAGTCTAACCGTTTCACCTAGGGGAGGACTTATACAATCAAACTGACTGACTTATTTTACTAGACCTTAGCTTTTGCTTATACTCCTGCTGCGGAGTTTTCTCTAACAGGGGAGGGGTTGTGTCAATGTCATTTGCGGGACAGTCCTTAGGAACAATGTTTTGACAAGTCTTGATATCCTGGGAAATGTTTTTAGAGACCGGCTTTAATCCGTAGAATTTCTTGACGTGCGAAAGGTGCACCCAGCCGCGGCGTCCTTCCAATTTCACAGCTGTACGGGTGGTGAGGAGGACCTGACGGGGCTCCTTCCAACGTGGCTCCAGCGGACTTGATCTGTCAAAGTTCCGGACGAGCACCATCGAACCTGGAACGATCTCATGCGGTGCCACCTCGGTATTGTCTGGAAATGCGGCGGCAACCTGTGAACGACATGAGTTGAGGGCAGACATCAAGGAAGCTAGGTAATCTGTCAGCATATTACATGAAACATCAGTAATACTTCGGGGTCTAGGAGTACCCCACATGTTAGGGGGGCGGCCGAAAACGACCTCATACGGGGACAGACCTGATCTGGAATGTGCGACCATGCGCATATAAAACAAAGCAACTGGCAGAGCTACTAGCCAGTCCACACCCTTATCTTTACATATTTTGGCAATTCGGATTTTCAGAGTCTGATTATGTCTCTCGACTAGACCGGCTGCTTCAGGATGGCGTACACAATGAAACTTCCACTGGTACCCCAACAACAGGGAAACGTGCTTCATCAGTTCAGATGAGAATGGCTGACCGTTATCAGAATATACGACTCTAGGGAGTCCATATCGAGGGAAGAATTCACGAACCAACTGCTTGGCAGTGGTCGCGGCTGTGTAATCTGGGACTGGATATGCTTCTGTCCATCTGGACAAAGCGCATACAACTACAAGGACATACTTGAAACCTCGACATCGCTCCATCTGAATATAATCCATCTGGAGGACCTCAAAAGGGTGGTCAGGAGGCTGGAATCCCCCTTGTTCCACCGGGACACTTTTACCTGGATTAAACTGACAACATATCATACAGGTACGGACTTTCTGCTTGGCTGCAGCTCGTAAATGCTTGTTGAACCAAATGTTCTGGATACTGTCTAACATAGCTTTTTCTCCTAAATGTGCTGGACTATGTGCGGTATTAATGATGACTTGAACCATAGAGTCGGGGAGAAACCATGCGGTCCTACCCTTTGTTAACCATCCTTGATCTGTCTGGACCCCTCCTTGTTCAGACCACTTCTTGGTTTCATCGGGAGTAGCATGTAACTGGATATCTATGACATCTTGAGTAGGGTCCTTAACTGTCATACATGTAGTCAGATCTGGAGTGTGTGTCATGTTAACTGGACTGTCTAGAGTCTGTGCTGTAAGCTTGGCTGTGCGATCTGCTAGATCATTACCTTGAGAAATAATGTCAGTGACTTTCGTATGTGCTTTGCATTTCATGATAGCGATAGATGTCGGTAAATGTATTGCATCTAACAGAGCTTGGATAAGGATACCATGCTGAATCTTGGTTCCATGAGAAGTCATGAAACCTCTCTCCTGCCAGAGCACTCCAAAGTCGTGTACAACTCCAAATGCGTAACGTGAATCTGTGTAAACATTAACTTTCAGGTTCTTGGCGTGTATACAGGCTTGTGTCAGAGCAACTAGCTCTGCTGCTTGAGCGGACAGGGTATCAATACGGTGTGTTTCAATAACTTCGGTGTCAGTAGTCACTGCATACGCAGCGACTAGTTCTCCTGTACTAGTTCTCATACATGAACCATCCACATAAAGTGTCAGGTCAGGATCTGGTAACGGAATGTCTGTCAGGTCTTGTCTTGGCTTTGTCGTAATGTTGACTACTTCCACACAATCATGTGTGGCAGAATTTGAACTAGCTGATGGTAACAGTGTAGCAGGATTCAGGACGTTGCAGCGCCTAATATCTATGTGTGGTTGGAACAGTGTCAATTCATAACCTGTTAAACGTGCAATTGTCAAGTGTTGTGTTTGTGTTCGGTTTAAAAGAACTTCCACGGAGTGTGGGACTTGTACTGTCAAGGTATGTCCTAAAACTATGGAATCACTTTGTCTGATAGCTAGTGCTGTGGCTGCAACTGACTTGAGGCACGCAGGCAGAGCCTGGGCTACAGGATCTAGTGTGCTCGAAAAATAAGCACAGGGCTTGTATTGTCCTGCTTGATCTTGTGTAAGAACAGATAATGCTGTACCTTCACGTTCAGTAACGAAAAGTGTAAAAGGCTTACTGTAGTTCGGTGTAGCTAGAACTGGAGCTTGGCATAAAGCTTTCTTTAACTCGTTGAAACTAAGTGTATGTTCAGATGTCCAAGGGAGAACAGTCGATACGGCTGCCTCCTGTGTCGTTAACTGTATCAGTGGCTTGGCTAGAAATGCATACTGAGGAATCCATTGTCTGCAATAAGAAGTAAGGCCAATAAAGGCACGTACCTCCTTCTGGGTTCTGGGCTGGGGAAGACTCGCTATTAACTGGATACGGTCTGGTGTCAACTGCCTACCCCTCTTGGACAGTAAGTGTCCTAAGTAGACCACTTGCTGGACACAGAATTGAAGCTTCGAAGGGGACACCTTGTGCCCCATCTCGGCTAGGAAATACAAGACTGTAAGTGACGCTCGCTCGCAATCACGTTCAGAACGGGCTGTGATCAGTAGATCATCGACATACTGGAGCAGCGCAGTGTCAGTTGGCATGTGAATATTATCTAGTTGTCTCTTAAGTGCTTGACTGTAAATACTAGGGCTTTCTGTGAAACCTTGAGGAGCTCGTGTAAACATATAGCTCCTTCCATTTAAACAAAATCCGAAAAGAAACTGGCTGTCTGGATGGATGGGAACACTAAAAAATGCGTTCTTGAGGTCTATGACAGTGAAGAACGTGGCTTCGGAATCAATGGCTGTCAACAGGGAAGAGATATCTGGGACAATTGGGTACTGCGGAATAATACATTTGTTAAGTTCCCGTAAATCAATCACTAATCGATATACTGGGGGTGCATTTGGATCAGTACGTTTCATGACTGGAATGATCGGAGAGTTACATACATTGGAGTCAGTTTCTACAACTACTCCTTGAGCCATGAGCTCGTCTATAATTTTGGATAAGGCTGCTACAGCCTCAGGTGGCAATCTATACTGCCTGATTCGTGGTAACACTACACCTGGTTTGAGAGTCACACGATGGGGTGTGATTTGCATATAACCTACATCAGTTGGACCTTGCGCCCATAAATGCTGCGGAACTTTAGACAGTCTGGAATCAAAATCTCGTAATACATAGTGACCCTTAAAGTCACGTAGGAACAAACGTATTCCCTCTGGGGAACAACATATAACTGCACCTAACTCTTTCAGTGTTTTAATGCCTAATAGATTTTCTGGACATGACTTAGTAAGTAACAGATCAGTAGTGCGGGACAATGGACCTACTTCTAGAGTGACTGGCTTTGAAATCTCATTAACGATAGGCTTTCCTGAAAATCCAAGGGAAACATTTCTTGAGCCTGAGAGCGGAGCCCCTGGAACTTCGGCATGACTAATTGTGGTCCTACTTGCCCCTGTATCAATCAAAAACTTTCTGTCTTTCCCTAATACTTGACTGTGAACATAGGGACCTTCTTGATCTACAGGTATCTCGATGAGAGGCAAGCCTACCTCCCTCTCTAGGCTGTTTCATGAATATGGCTGGTACTCTGGATACTCAGACTGTGCATACTGGTACATCTGCGATGTAACATGCTGTGTTGCAGCAATAGGCTGCAGTACTGTAACTGTCTGTTGTGCATTCTGTGGCTGAGGAATCTGTGAAACTTGTTCCTGTCTAGGCGGACGTGGTCTTTCTTTAGTCTTACCAGTAGCTATGTTGTGTTTCAGAACTGCACACTCATTTATAAAATGACCTGGCTGTTTACAATAATTGCAGTTCCCTTTAACGGGAGCTGCAGGATGACTGGCTTGATTCTGACCCCTCTTCTGACTGTCTTGAGGAACAGATTGTGCAACTAGTACTTTCATTTTCGTGTCTTTCATACGTTTTCTTTCGTGTTCTTGCTCTTCCCTGATTCTATTCTGGTGGTACTGGAGCATCTGGAGCATCTGGGACGGAGTATTTGCTTGCCAGGTACTTTCGACTTTCAGAACTCGGTTTTTAATTGGTGGACTTGAATTCTCGACTAATTTGGTAACGAAAAGGTGAGGGTATGACTCACTACTTGTCTTGAGACCACTGTTGATACTAAAGCACTTTTCAAACCTAGAATAAAAATCACTAATATCTTCATCTTGTTTCTGTTTACAGGCTGAGATTGCATCCCAGTCTTCTTTTCTCGTTGTTAATAATCTGGGTAAAACTTGAATTAATAATTCTGGTAATTCTTTACATTTATCTCCAAGACCAGTACCTGGTACACGTATCTTGTCTTCTGCTTCTAGAACTGCCCAATCTATCTTTTTCTCTCCCACCTCCCATTCTTTTTCCTTTAGCTTTTCATACACCCCTGCGGGTAGCAGAACCTTTAACATTTTAATGATATCTGGGTAAGTGTATTCTCCCATACGGAGCATGTCTTTTAATTCTCTATGGAACCCTGCTGGATCTTTGTCATGACAGGGAATTAATTTCTTCATTTCGAGGAGTTCCATCTTTGTGATCGGAGTGTATACAAACACTCGCTGCATTTCGCCACCCGCTCCTCTGACTGGGTGGACTTCTCGTAACGGATTCTGTCTGTCTATGTAGAATGATTTACTTTCTGGGGGTTTGACATGAACAAAATGCGGGTTCAAGAATGTTCTATATTTATGACGTTGTTCTAAAATGACACTAATTAAATCGGTACCTAGACCTCTCCATCTATACTGGAGTAACTCGTTCAGGATATCATGTAACGGGCCTGGATCAGAATGTTGACCCTCATACAGAGTAATGAGGTGCTGAATCATATACATACCCACCAGTCGTTGCTCGGCTGGGGGCATTTTCAGAAACATTTGTGCCACTATTTCGTCCGGAAAAGTGGTAGGATCAGTAATCCATCGGACTGCTGACCGAACTATTTCTTGTTCATGCATGGTACTTAACTCACTATAACCGATTCGTGATTTCAGAATGTGATCGGTAGCTTGAAATACTTGTTCTAGGGAACCTTGTTCTGGTGCTGAATGATGGAAAGTTGACTTGTGTTCTAGACGTAAATGTCGATCTGGAAATCTAGGTTTTCCTACATACGCTATTCTGGCAGTATTCTCATCGTCTTCCTCTTCAGGATCAGAGGTACTTTCTTTCTCGCTTACTTGTGCTGCTTTACGCTGTTCGTGTATCTTTATTATTTCTCTACGGATTTTCTTGTACATACTTTCCATGGCACCAATGGTATTGTGCTTTCCTTCGGCTATATTATCACTCCACTTTGTTAGAGTTTTCATTTCTTCCGGGTCTTTAGACGGGTAATCCTGTTCTCTTACTAGACAGTTAATTAAGAACTTTAATATCATGCGCTGAATCTCGGCTTTCCTTTGAGACATGGCATCACTAATACTTTGTGGGTCATCCCCTGTACGGATGAAACGATATATCCTGTCTAGATCTTCTTTCATATTCGGCAAGGTGACTAGATACTCGGTCACTCTCCTTACGCGTACGGAATATAAAACCATATTAAACTCGCCTGGAACTGGGTCATAGACACATTCGCCAAGGGTTTGCCTGATTTCTGCAACAGACTTATTACTCTTGGGAGTACGCTGTGATGCTTGAGCATGTAATTCGAGTGCTGATAAACGTTTGTATGGCGGCGGGGTTTGAGGAAGACCTCCTCCTGCGGCCCCTAAACTAGAATCATCAACTGATGCTTTTCGTCCTGGCAGGGTCGGTAATTGTAACGTGGGCTGGACTTGTATGGCGGGCTGACCCGGGGGGGCTGTTAAGGGCACCCCGGTGTCTGGAGGAGCAAGAATTACCTGATTTACAGGGACTGGCGGAGCGCGAACAGGATTTGCATATTCGGGGACTGTGTCGTCCAGATAGGACGAAATAAAAATATCAGCTGCGGTCGGTTTGTGACGTAGCTTGGTCGGAACTAATGGTGGCGGGAAATTACTGGATGCCTCCGGGGTCGCTTTTGGCAAGCCCTCAGCAAGAAGAGGATACATACCCTTGATGAGGGCATTCCTCTGTCTGTCTGATTGCTCAGTTCTAACTCGTTCACCTATCTCGATTAATTCTCTTTCTTGGGCTCGTTCTTGGGATTCTCTACTTAGTTCTGACTTTCTGATTTCTTTTTCGGTTCTCTTATGAGCTTCTTTGCGCCATAACTCGATGGCATCTTTCTGTGATTGTCTGGCTTTCTTTTTCCATAATGCCTCTTCTACTCGCATGATGCATTCGGCATCCCATGTACCCGATACGGGCCACCTATACTTTTCTTCTAACTGTTTGGTATATTCTACCCATAAATCTAGATACAATATGGCGCTTATGCCATGTTTCTGATACATAAAGTGACCTGGACTGTCCCTGGGCGGGACGGGAACTGCTGCTTCCAGCAGACCCTTTCTAGTTTTTAACTGACGTAACTTGGAAAATATGGGCATGACTGAACTGTAATCTAGACACAATACAATACACAATGAACACGATACCTATTTCCCATTCATACCACGACATTAAAATACATGAAAAACATTTAAAATAACAGTTCGAACAGAATACTACCTGGAAATACTGAGAACAGAACACATGAATTTTCTCGAGAACAGAAACTGACTAGAACAGAAACTAGATGCACTGCTGAAACAGTACGAAACTTACCGGTCTCATAACGAGACACGTCAGGACCCGTATCCACCGAAGTGAACACTTCGTTTGTGGGACTGTGTACCACCAACCCACAGACCGGAGTCAATGAAATTGACCCTGTCTAGATACCACCCCAGTAACGGTACTCACCGGGCAGCAAGAACGGAAGGCCTCGGACTGGACTGGACTGCTACGACGACGAACTTCGGACTTCGGACTTCAGTTACGGGTGGGCCTCCGGATACCTCGGACCTTGGACTCTTGGCTTGGGCTCTGGTCGGGACTCGCCGCGTTCCTCCACCGTCTCGTCTGGATGCTGGACCGCCTCCTCCGTCTCCTCCGTGGGCCTGAGGGATACTTGAGCAGAAATATCTGCCACTGCGCAGAAGAGTTCCGTCACGACTGCAGAGGGTCAGGGGGTCGGCGTGGCTTCACCGACGCGTGGGGAAAGGGCAAGTCCCTGTTCGGGCGCCATTATGTGGTATATAAATAAATAATACCGGATCTATTTTTGAATGAATGAATGAATAACAGATAGCTCAATAAATAAGAGTCAAGATTCGAGGTAGTAGGAGTTTTGCAGGTTTTAATACAGCATAAGGACAGGAACAGGACAACCTGCATAGGAATAGGATGACAGGGCCCAGCAGCTGCTGGGGCTGGGTCTGGGATGAGCGCGCTAACTTTTAATAACAATACACGAGCATATATACATAGCGCAAACACATAGCATTACATTGCAGTAGGCGTAGCAGTGGGTGGAGCAGAAGGCGTGACGCGTAGCAGTCGCGAAAGATAAGGGTAAAAAGAAGGTGTAACTCAGACATGTGATGCAAACGTAACAGAATATGTCATGAATGGGCGGAAACATAGGAGGGGGCTACCTAAAGAGCCGGGACCTCTAACCTGGTGGTGCGCGCAAACTGGTAATGACGTGTTACGAGGAGAAGCTGGGGGCTATGAACTCTGTGCTAGGAGCAGAGACTAAAGTCTGGAGGGTCGGAGCGACATGTACCTAAACCCTATCTAGTATCTGATGTTTAGGGAACATGTTGATATAAACTAGAAGTCATGAGGGGAAAAGCTAACTGACTCTAAGACTGGAGCATGCATTTATTCTACATATAGTGCGTGATGAAGAATATTAAATGACCATTAAATACAGTATTTCTCTTAACATGGAGCCGCATAGGCTAGACAATGACGGAAACTATTGATGTAGTTCAGTAGCTTAGGAATGCAGAGAAGGACTAAACTGATAACTGGAATCATAACATAGTCTTGGCAGACTCAGAGGCAGAGCCAAGCTGCACCGGGCACTGCGAGGCAGGAAGTAAGTGAAAGGTCGAGGATACAGGTGGGGGCTGAATCGCTCCTCAGCAAGGGTTCAGGAGACAGGAGCTGAATCTGATGTCCGGGCCCTGTTGAGGCCTGGAAACGGGGACTTTATAATGAAATAACGTGCACACTGAGAAACGTGGCAACGTAGCTTTACATAGGCCTGGTATTCATATTACTCATGAGGACTGGGAAATGACATACCAGAGGTGGACACAACTATAATTGCGTCTTGAATCGGACATGAGGAATAACATATGCATATTGATCATGCACACATAACATATGATGGATGACACGTAGGGACACAGAACATGGCAAAATTTACTTTTCCACACGGCCCCAGGTTTTTTCAGAATGGGCACAATAGTTGCCACTTTAAGGGCCGGGGTCACAACTCCCTGAGAGAGGGAACTATTTAGGAAAATGATCGGGGGCTGTGTGCAGACCGAGAAAATTTGCTGCAAAATACGAGCCGGGCAGATGTCAGTTGGTGAGCCCGACTTAACTTTCAGCAGAGTTTCCCGGAACCCGATTTCCGTGATAGGAGGAATTGATGTTAGGCTAAGCGGCAGGGCTGGTCTGTGCTCTCCATGCCACTGGAATCAAGCTATTGTGGCTGATGAGGGCTGTTGTTCTGCATACTGTCCATCCACTGTTGTTTTTGCATTTCCCATTTCAGGTATTATTTTTTTTGCAGTTTTATATAGCGCGAACGAACCGGATCAGGTATCAGAGCGCTTTACATATTTTTCCAGTTACGTTACATTTTTACGTTTTCCAGTTACTTTCATTTTAGGCACGGGGAGATTAAGTGATTTGCCCAGAATCACAGGAGGTTTTGGCGTCGTTACCGAGACTCGAACCCAGTTCCTCCAGGTCCGAGGTCGAGCGCCCTAGCCGTGTGGCCAATTCCTCTCCCCTAATTTAGGCACTCTTCTTGACTTTGGCGTGTTACTACACCCTACCCCAGTACTATGTGAAAACATTTGACAGCGACCGTCTCTGGGACTCTGGGGGCGGCTTAGCTTTTGAGCTGTTCCTTTGGTTTCTTCTCAGTGCGCTGTGATATTGAACAGTGTGTGAGGTGACCAGAAGGGATTGATAGTGGATTTGTAACCACCCTTTGTTTCTGATGCCTGCTGTCGTCACTTGCTGTGTTATTAACAGGGTGTGAGGCTGTAAAGAAGGATTGCAGGCAGATTCCTTCATAGGACATAGTTTCCTGAGCCTCCCATCTTCATATGCTGAATGGTTAACAGCTTTCATCTTCTTTGATTGGTATTGGGATACAAGTGTCCTCCCCTCCGGATACTTGTGCAGGTCATGCTGGGAACCCGAAGGTAATGGCTGCCTCCTATTGCTCCAACACATAACTGCAACATCTCTGGACCCCGGGTTTGGGGATTCTGGAAAACCAGCCGCTCTGCAATCTGGCCTCCCTCTCTCCCGTGCTGTTCCGAAGAGCAGTCACCATGATCGATAGCAGCAAAAAAACAACAGAAGCACCAGCAGCAGGACTTCCAGGACATCTTACCTGCTGAGGATTTCGAAGCAGTCATGAAAGACCAGTAATGCCTTGATCTGAACAGCCAGAAAAGTCTGAAGAAGGGTCAGTGAGTCTGTGGATGGACGGGGGCGCGAAGGAAAGCCATGCAGACAAGACTTCAGCCTGGGCTGAAAATCCTCTGCATTAGACGGTGTCGGTCTGCCCCTGCTGCACATTCCTGCCCGCAGTGCACACATCCCACCCCTGCCCAGACCTATGCAGATCAACCAGCCACACCCGGATCCAATGTCAGCAGCCGGGTGGGCGCGTAAATGTTTTATGGAAATCCACACAACAAACATGCCCTTCTCAAACCATTTAACAATATGGTTGCTTTTCTACACACTCACACACATAAGCGGCACCATATGACTGCCCATGCAATTTAAATTGGGTGGTTGCTTTATTCTTTCAGAAACTTGTTGTGTTTTACATATAATGCTAAGGTGGCATAATTTGTCTTTCAGTTTCCACCACGTCTAACTAAATGGCTCCTTCATCTGAAGGGATTATTGTTTTGTGATTCTGTACCAGCAGCTGTGATTAAAAGTCTGTCCCAACCAAGCTCAGTCTAATGTGCGCGAGTCAATAAATCAGTATTATATTCTGATTTCTTCTGGTGCATATTATTTTGCTAAATTGTAATATATGTTACTTGGTTTTTGCAGGAAGTGTTATGCTGTGTCCCGGTGCCGCCTTGCAGCACTCTAGTTTCTGTCGGCTCTCTGCTGACGAAGCGATTGTAAACACACACAAAACTGTAAGATGTGGTTAAGCATTAAATGGGCCATTCTGTGAATTATGTTACACTGGATAGCCACACCCCAACTGATTTCATCGAACAAAGGAACATTCTGGAAGGCCTATTGATAAAGATGTAGAATTGGGCAAAGTGGACCTTTTTTATCTCTACACTGGATGGCATCTTTAAATACATTTAGAGTGAAGGCTTGAAGCTGGGTTCGAGTCTCAGCAGGGGTGCTCAACATCCTGTGATTCTGGGCAAATCACTTAATCTCCCCATGCATAACAAAACAAAAATGAAACTGTCCGTCTGTACGCAACTGGTGCTCATGTAAAGGGCTCTGATATCTTCAGGTCTAGTTTGAGCTACATTAAATTCCCCCAAAAAAGTTCTCAGGCATATTTTGGAGAACTAGCAATTACCGGTTTTAGAAATGGGATATTTTAGGTGGGCTACAGGCTTGCAAAAACAACTTTCTTCTTGAAATATTAGCATTTAAGAAGCAAACACTCTTAATCCTTTTCAATCTTGGCAGTATTATATAAAACTGAAAATAATATAATTACAAGTTCGTACACCCCACTCTGGGCTCTATGTCTGAATATCGTAATCAGAAATTTTGTCGGACAAACATTTTGTCCTAAATATAGTTTACAAAAATATTGTTCCATTGGGATAGATTTGGGGTAGTAATGGCTTTGAATCAACAGGGCACAATACTTACGTCCGACAATATTACGACCACAGTTTTCTGGCACCATACCCACTCTGGAAGGAGAAAGGAATTCACAAAAGGGTTTTTTGTTAATTTAATTTTTTGAGAGTTTGTTAGTCTTCCTGCACCTTGTATTTCTGCTGGATTTTGTTTTCTGTTTCCTCAAATTGTCCATACTATACTAAGAATAACAGTCTGTATCAATATGCTTGCAAAAACCCATGGCTTGCCTTGTGGAATATGGTGATTTAATTTCCTGTTGATGTGTAAGTGGTTGCTATCCAATGACCCTGCCTTGAATGACTTTATACGTTTGGAGTTTGAATCTGTTTTTTGCTTTGGAAAAATGTTGAAAACAAGTAAGCAATTCAAAAACAACCGTTATGTGTGGATGAAGACAATGACAAATGAGTAAAGTGCTAAGTAAGTGTCAGTGTATTTACTTTTGCTTATTGCTGGTGATATGCTGACATCTTTATTAATGTCTTTGTGTCTAGTTTTTGAACCCTGTGCCAAGAGACACAGACATTTCTAAAAAACAGTATTTCTGAACACCGTGCATAGCTGAGGAGTGCTGCTGCCTGTGGACAGTTGAAAATCAGAATTTCAACTAGAAAAGGAACAGCTGTTGGATCATGGGGTGATGAGTGACTGGGTGAGATGCCCATGGGTGTGCTGTGTGACTGCGATTTTATATTCATTGTGTACACCTTTTATTAATTATTAGTGAAAATCAGCAGCTAAGACCCACAGATATTTTGATTACACTGCTTAATGATGTTTGAATTATTTTAGCGTTTGTTTTCTGTTTGTGCTAGAGGTGAGTGACGCTGCAAGGGCTTTATGTCCGCAACACTGTAAAGTTTTTATAAACTTTGAAACTATGCAATCTTTGTGAACTTCATCAGTTCCGCAAAGCGTTTACTTTGTTTAACGGTTTAATAACGCTTTAACTCACTGCATATTTTCAGGAGAAAGGCACTAAAAGTCACAACTTTTTTGAGAAAATAACATGATAAAAAAATTATGATAACATTTGCATTCAGTTGGGAAATTTGGTAACTTTCAACTTGATTGGTTTGGATGTAAACTGAGTACTGGACCTGGACATGCATTGAGCCCATATATAAGCACAGACTACTAATCTCCTGCATTTGGTTCACTTTTGGATAGAAATGTACTATTGACCTAAAATAATGTGGAGTCAGCAGTGCCTTTGCCAGCAAGTCCAAGAGCTGTTCCATTAATGTAACCATATACTTTTTCTATTTCTTAACCTTGAAAAAACGCCCCACCCTCCATATTGAGTGCCGGTAGCTGACAAAAGCACATCTGTGTTACATGTCATGTGTATTAAAGCCACCTGACCGATTGTTTTCAAAAGCCTGTTTTATTATCAATACCACCACCAATAATACCACCACCACCAGTACCAATACCACCACTTCAGCGCCTCTCGCTCACTAGTAATAGCAGGGGCTCTGTACGAGGCCCGAGCTGCAGCCGAGACCATCCCTCACTCCTTCCATGTCTGCCATAAAACACAGCCCCCCCCTTCACCAGGAGGTGAAGCCAGGGCCCTTACACAGCTGGAGTGTTTTATATTAGGCCAAAGATAGCAATGACATTACGCAATACCACGCTGCACACTCAAATCACGGAGAGGGCAGGAAATAGCCCCCCCCCGCTCTTCCTCCTGAGCCACGGAAGTGTAATCACAGAGCGAAAGGTGTTGCAGCGCTTTGTTAGTATTTATAGCTCGGATCATATGCAACTCTCACTTCATACATTGTGTCTGTGTAATTTACAACACTTACACATCTTCTTCACTGCACTATTTATCACTACTTTGAAGACGTCGCAGGCCGGTCTCATCCTCTGATATTTTCAATCTAACAAGCGGTCAAAAAGGCCCTTTATTGCAATACAATAGGTCTCACATTTGCTAGAGCTTTAGCTATTAGCATTGTAAATTACAATAATAATAATAATAATAATAATGAGTCTTGTAAAGCGCGAACAGCTACCTCACATGGAGGTGTCCCGGCCCTATGAGAACATACTAGCCATATTTGAGGTGGCAGATCTTAGCATAGTGTAGTAAATAGCCAGGTTTTTAGCAGTCGTTTAAAACAAGTTTCAGAAGGGGCCTGTTGTAATGCAGGAGGGAGAGAGTTCCATAGCCCTGCCACATTGGCCGAGAAGGTTCTTCCACCCAGCCGCACTCTTCGTGCTCGAGGGACCACAAGCTGCACCCGCCCATTGGAGCGGAGGGTCCTCGACTGGTGATACCTGGGTAGCCTGGCTCTCAGATAATTAGGACAGATGCCATACAGGGACCTGAAGGCCAGCGTCAAGGTTTTAAACTTGATCCTACTGGCCACTGGAAGCCAGTGCAGTGCCCGAAGATGCGGAGAGACAGGGTGTTTGAAGGGAATACACCTCAACAGTCTCGCAGCCGCATTCTGCACCAACTGTAGGCGCTGGATTAAATATCGGGGAAGACCCAGATAGAGTCCGTTGGCGTAGTCCAGCCTCGATGTAACTGTGGCATGGACTACAGTCTTACGACACTCTTCTGGTAGAAGTCTCAGGATCTTGCGCAGGTTCCTCAGCTTGGATAGACAGCATCCTGCTACCTGCCGAATATGAGAAACAAAAGAGAGACTGCTGTCCCAGCGGACTCCCAAGTTTTTTGCGCTCTGGCTCGGCGCCGGGGGCATCCCCATTTCCACCGGCCACCAGAACTCTGCAGGGGGGGGCGATCCCTTGCCAAAGAAAATGACCTCTGTCTTCTCAGCATTCAATTTAAGTTTATTGGCGTTCATCGAGCTGGCCACATATCGGAGGCACCCCTTAAAAGTTGCGAAAGCTTCTTCCGACACCTCCGAGTAAGGAAACACCAGCTGGGTGTCATCCGCATAAGATATTGCCTTGACCCCCCAGTTTGAGATGAGTGTGAACAGAGGTGCCAAGTAAACATTAAATAGAAGCGGGCCCAGGGCCGACCCCTGAGGAACGTCACATTTTATCTTGGTGGGTTTAGATACCATACAACCCAGTGCCACCTTCTGTGTTCCCAGTGATAGGTATGACTGAACCCATCCCAGTGCTTGGTCTTTTAGCCCTATCTCTGCCAGGCGTTGTATGAGCCTATCATGATCCACCGTATCGAAGGCGGCCGACAGGTCCAGGAGAACCAGCATAGCTGATTCGCCTGCATCCATCGACCACCTCACAGATTCTGCCACTTCAATGAGTGCAGTTTCCGTGCTGAAGCCCGGTCTAAAGCCTGATTCAGTCTCATGTAGGACGTCATTGTCCTCAATAAATTTGTTAAGCTGGCGCTGGATTAGCTTCTCGAGCATTTTTCCTGGGGCCGCCAAAAGAGAGATTGGGCGCAGGTTACCCAGGTCCAGCGGATCCCCATTTGCTTTTTTCTTTAGTGGAAGAAGAGTGGCATGCTTCCAAGCGTCCGGGAATACTCCTGAAGTAATGGACCCATTCCAGATGGACTGAAAGGTGGGAGCCACAAATTCAGTTATAGATTTCCAAAGTTTAGGCGGGCAGGGATCATCGGGAGAGCCCGATTTACATTTTTGGAGCTCCTTGGTGACTGAGTCCAAATCTATCTGCAGGAACTGCTCGAGTGCTACCCCTGGCACTGTTTTTTTTACTGTATCCGATTTCTCCGTCCTAACCTCCGGGCCAAAGGAGTCGTACACTTTTTGAATCTTACCCTCAAAAAACTCCGAGATACTGTTGCACAATGATAAGGATGGGGAAACCTCCCTTTCTATGCAGCTAGGTTTAAAGAAGGACTGTACCACTTTAAAAACTTCCTTACTGGAGTGCTCAGCATTTTTAGTGCCTCCTTATATAGGTCCCTTTCTGCCTCTCCATACCTTACTCTCCATAGCCTCTCTAATTTTTTACATGCCTTCTTTTCGGCTCTGAGATCACTCGAGAACCAGGGGGCCGATGGAGACTCCCTTTGTGAGGTTGCAAGTTTGGCGGGTGCAACTGAGTCCACCATGTTCTTAATCCAATCATTGAATAATTGCGCATCAGTGTTACTGTCAGCAGTTAAAACAGGTTTTTTCAGGTCCAGGGCCGGCCCCATTGCCGCCGGGACTAGCTTGTTCCAATGCCTTTTAATAAAAGTACATTTACTCATAGCCAGTCTAGACGTAACTATTTCCACCGTAAAGGGAATAAGGAAATGATCAGACCAAGTCAGCGGCATGGCCGGCTCAACCTTTACAATATCCCCATTATTAATAATGAGGTCTAACGTGTGACCAGCGCTATGTGTAGGGCCCTCATTGCATAACGTCAAATTTGCAGTCAGCAAAGTGGACAGTAAAGTTTCAGCTAGGGTACAATTATCCGTATCCACATGAACATTAAAATCCCCTAGTAGAAGAAAATGGGAGTGTAAGAGTGAGCTCTGGATAATCATATCCAGCAGTGATTCCAAGCCGGAGATAGAACCTCCCGGGGGCGATATACTAATAACCCCGCTAGTGTGACCTGTGTGCCCATCTGGATACCAAAATGTAGGCCTTCAGCTCCTGATATCTGTATAGGGGTAGATGAGGTAAGCGTAAAAGCTGCCTTAATTATCACTGCTACACCTCCTCCTTTCTTGTCCTCACCTCGATTAGCAAAACACATTTTATAGCCCGTAGGTATAGCAAGTGCAATAGCCGTCATATTATCTTCCCTGAGCCAGGTCTCTGTTAAAAACAGAGCGTCCCACTCATGATCCTCAAGTAACGACCAAATATCGGCCGCTTGCCTTGGCAGCGATCTGCAATTTAAAAGGGCTGCTTTAAAGCAAACGGACCTTGGCGCTATTATTTTTGCAGGTGTGTCACCAGCCACCTTACCGTAGGCCCCTAGGGTAAACCCGCAGCGCTCACATGTCTAGGGCGAAGACTTCGCTTCCAACATCATCAAGTGAGCTCTGCAGCCTTGGTCGATGTTTAGCGCACACAGGTCTGCGGATGACCAGACAATCCGGCCCCCCACAGGCACCTCCCGAGCAGCATGGCTGGCCGCGGTCGCAGTCCGGTCGCGGACGGGCGCAGACGGGATTTCCTTTGGCGTGCCCGCTGCGCCCGTCCGCTGCGCTTACGGGGAAAGCACATGATTTATAGGAGGGGGTGTGGCCTGTTTAAAAAGGGGGCGTGGTCAGTGTCCGCTGGCCAATGGCGACAGCGCAAATAGTATGTTTCCGCTGCAGCTCTTCCAATCAGCTGCGCGAGACTGCCAAGGTTTTCCAAAAGTCTTCCCAAACCAGTGCCCAGAAGGGAGAGCGAGTAGGTTAAAAACAATTCAAAATACACAATTTTAAAAAGTTCTAGTTACGCTATCTCCCGGCTTTCCGCCTCAGGAGTTTAGTGTGTCTCTGCTGCGCGCTCGCTTTCAGCGCTATTTGAAGGTTCGGCGGGGGGCGGGGCCTGTTTAAAAAGGGGGCGTGGTCAGTGTCCGCTGGCCAATGGCGACAGCGCAAATAGTATGTTCCCGCTGCAGCTCTTCCAATCAGCTGCGCGAGACTGCCAAGGTTTTCCAAAAGTCTTCCCAAACCAGTGCCCAGAAGGGAGAGCGAGTAGGTTAAAAACAATTCAAAATACACTATTTTTAAAAAGTTCTAGTTACGCTATCTCCCGGCTTTCCGCCTCAGGAGTTTAGTGTGTCTCTGCTGCGCTCTCGCTTTCAGCGCTATTTGAAGGTTCGGCGGGGGGCGTGGCCTGTTTAAAAAGGGGGCGTAGTCAGTGTCCGCTGGCCAATGGCGACAGCGCAAATAGTATGTTCCCGCTGCAGCTCTTCCAACCAGCTGCGCGAGACTGCCAAGGTTTTCCAAAAGTCTTCCCAAACCAGTGCCCAGAAGGGAGAGCGAGTAGGTTAAAAACAATTCAAAATACACAATTTTAAAAAAGTTCTAGTTACGCTATCTCTCGGCTTTCCGCCTCAGGAGTTTAGTGTGCCTTTTATTGAGGTTTTAAAACCCAAAACATAAATAAAAGGCATTGTCATTTACAGTGCCAATAGCTCAAACTCGCGTAGAATCATTGCCTATTTCGAGACTCTAAGAACCGTGGCTGTTCCTAGAGTTGATTTAAGAATCTTATTGACCAATGGATTAATATTATCAGCCCCTGCCGCTGGCAGTTGAAGGGGGCATGGGTCAATCGGGGAGCCTGACTTTAAAGTTGTAAGAGCAGTAAGAGATCCCTCCAAAGAGAAGTGTAGGAGAGTAGGGTCTGCTATCCTATGGTCACCCCAAATTTTTGCTTTTTGCTTCACTGGTTTTCGACTACTGAGGCTGTGGGCCTGCTGATCAGACCCCCAGCCTGCTGTTCTTTCACTAAATTACTGATACATGTGCTATAGGCACATACCACAATTGGAAATGGACTCCTTGTCAGCCCCTGTATAATGCACTATAGGTGCCCAGGGCATAGGGGCCACCAAGGCCTACCAGGGGCTGCAGCATATCTTTTGCCACCCCTGGCTGGTTCTTAAATTGACACAACTGGCTGATCACTCAGCTGGGGTAAGGTGGTGTAATCACCCCTTACTTAGATATAGTATACCTATATCTAAACCTATATCTGGACACATATTAACCTGTGAGCCACTCCTATGGAAGGCCTCATCAATCCTGGAGGCAGAGTGCGTGGTTTAATGTGAGATGGAGCTCTAGCATGAGCTGATCCTGCCTGCAGCTGTCGGGAACAACTCCCTAAGCCGTTTCAGGATAATGCCATACCATATACTCTTAAGAGCCTTATAATCCTCGCGGTTATATAGCAACTTTGGTTTGGCTTTATCAAAACATGTCGTGTAAGGTGTCATACGATTTGGAATACTATCCCCTCGCCAGTTCTGGCGACGGGGATAGCATTCCACCCCTCTAGAGGGGTAAGACATGTTACTTTACTTAAATGCGGTTAATTTCTAAAAGGACCTTGGATCCACAAAATGGATGCCTCTGCCACAGACACGAGTCTGACCCCCTGAAGCTGACCGAAACTCAGCCAAATGGGGCCTGGACAAAGGGTTTCCTGTCGCAGGGAGGTGCTACATCCCCTCAGACAGGAGATAGTGGATTGTAGCGGGGAGGTTTGAAAGAAACCAGACACTGCCTGGGGAGCACAAGGCTGCCCCTTGCATAATCCGGCCAAACCAGTTCTGGGGCACTCCAGCCCTTGTGCCAGGGCGGCCTGGATCAAAGGAAAGGGGTGTATCCACCCCCTTCCTGGGTCCCACCCATAGGAGGGGACCTAGCAGGTAATCCAGCCCCCCAGTTTCGAATAAGAGGGGGAGCAGTGCCAATGCACTTCAGATTATCCTGATGAAACATAAGAAATGAAACTCTGGACCCTTCGACATCCTACTCGACGTAGAAGCCCGAAGAATCTCCCTTGTGGTCAAGGAGTGACCACCCTGTGCAAACAGGCACCATCCAGCCATCGACGTCTGCTTTGTCGCAGTTCCCGCCGGAACTCGAGCGACAGAGATCGAAGAGATCAAGCTTGCCTGCCTTCCAACAGCCCAATCCACAGTCCCTGCAGAGCTGAGACCCGTGGAGGCGACCAGAAGCGTGGGGCACGCCATCTTGGAAAGACCACGAGACGCTGACCGTGCAGCCCACGAGTGACCCTCGAAGCTGTACACCGGGGTTTGAGAAGCCCCAACCCTGAGCCACACTTGCACCGAAGTTCAGCCCTCCACACTCGACCAGTGCTGCGTGGGGCCCTTCTGCTTCTTTTGGCTCAACGCGTTGGCCCGGTCACTTGCCAGCCGGCTTGTGGCCCCTGTGTCGACGAAACTTGAAATTCGACCTGCGATTCTGGTTGCTCCAGATTTGCACCAGCTCCCCTGAAAAGGAGCCCCCACTCTGACCCTCCTGGTTCGAGTGAGAAGCAATCTCCCGGTTCCGCGTGGATTGCTTTTGCCAAGTGTTGTTTGCTCCAATCTTGAAGCCGACAGCGCCGACGGTGAGAGCCTGCGTGGGACAGATCGTGACCTGCTCCTGGACGTCGTAGATGCCCCAGAGCCCACGTGACAGCGGAGAGAAGCTCCTCGACGACCACCTGATCGTGCCCGACATTGCCTGGTTCCGTCCTGGTCACTGCTGAGTGACCCAGACTCTGTCCCCTCTGCTTTCAGGTACTTTTCGACTTGAGTCCACCCTTGGACTCCACCGAACACTTCTCTTTCACCCCGCCTGCAGCCCTTTCAGCTTCAAGCACCAAGAGCCTGCGTGACGAAACCCGACTCAACTTCGACCCTATGCACCCGCTTCCTGTGGGTGAGGTAACTTTGCTCCGCCGGTGTTCCCACACTGGTACACATCTCTAGGGTCTGTGTCTTAAGTTTTGTTCCTCTAGGTTCAGCGGAAGTGTCCTTAAACTTTAACTTTACAACTTTTACGCACCATTGGTTAACATTGGTGCATGCGTGCGCTTTCCGCACTGCACCCGAATCCCGTGGGCCTCTCCCGACTTCAGCATTGCTTGTCCCGACTGCTCCCAGCGATTCCCTAGGCCCTAGGCCTAACCACTGTTCGATTGGTATCTCTTTTTTTTTTTTTTAAATTTGTTTTATTGTTGCATCAAAGTAAATGGATACAGTGGAAATTATCCTCTGACGTGGCCTCAACATTCAGCCATGCGTGCAACGTTTTTCGGTTTATACAACTGGCGCAAATATACAATTCCTCAATCAATCTGTGCAGATCGTACAACCATGTCTGCTGGTCGGGAGACAGTGAACCTGCATAGCCAAGAGGACAGTGGATGATAACAGGTACGTTAATTCCCGTCTCAAGGGCGTGGGATCGGGGCCTGTACTGTCCGTGTACGGTGCTACCAGAGAACAGGGGGGGACAAAACAGTGGGAGGGAAGCATGTGGGCGCTAGCATGGTCAAAGTAGGGGGATACCGGTGACGGGCGTCAGGGGGGGGGGGACCCAAGGAGTCAATCAGCCTGCAGTCCAGAGGGGTGAGTAGGCAACCAGGAGCCTGCTTTGGGGGAGGGGGGGAGACATCGGGTAGATGCTATTGGTCTTCTCGGGCTGGGAGGGGAGGGGAAGGGGTAGGCGGATCACTTACACTTGTGGACTGTCGGAAGCTGTGGAGGAGCATGGCCCATTCCATGGATATGGGAAATTTACGCGCGCCCCTGGCTTCTTCCTCTCTAAGAGCATCCTTTTCCGCCGCCGCCCATTTACCGACCGCCCCCGTCCAGGCTGCTATAGGGGGACCCTCCGGGGATCGCCAGCGCATGGTTATGCATCTGTTCGCTAACAGGAGCGCTAAGGACACGAAGCGTCTATGCACTGGGACTCGTTTAGGGACATGAAAGATGCCTAGTGCGCTAGACTCCCAGGTGGATATTGTGGTGAGGCCTGTCAGTTCCGACAGGGTGTCGTGTACCGCCCGCCAAAAGGAATGAAGGTCGGGGCAGCTCCAAAACATGTGGCGAAAATCTGCGGCAGGGGCGCAGCATCTGGGGCATAGAAATGACGTGGAGGGATAGAATTTCTGTAAGCGCGCTGGAGTGAGGTACGCCCTGTGTAGGATATAGTATTGGATGTTCTTGAAGCGGGCGTTCCTAGAGACGCGTTTGGGGGCCTCCAGCGCCTTAGTCCACTCAGAGTCATGTAGCGCGCGGCCTATGTCCTCCTCCCACGTAGTTCGCAAGGTCGTCAGGGGAGCGTGTGAGAGTTCTCGGATGGATTTATACAACCAGGTGACTAAGTGGCGTCCCACCCCCATACGTAGGATAGTGTGTATTACTGGATGCGTGTCCGGCTCACCCGTACGAAAGTTAAAATGGGGTCGGTATCCATCAATCAGCTGTCGATATCTGAGGAATTGGCCCGGGGGGAGCCCGTATTCAGCGGTCAGGCGGTCAAGTGTTTTTATCTGGCCTTCCTCAAAGAGCGACTCCAGATCCGTGATGCCACAGAGCGACCATTCGGCGAAGAACGGAGCCGTGAAGTAGGAGTCTTGCCTGGGGCTGCCTATCAGTGGTAAGAGCGGAGAGTACGGAGGTCTATTGGGGGACATTCGGTGGATCCGCATCATGCACCGGCGCGCTATCGCCACTTGGAGGGGGTATGTGCGCCGTGGCTTGGTGCCCGGGAGCAGTAGACGGGTGAGTTCCGGGGTCGCGATTCTGCCGGTCGAGGTGACAGTTTCCTGAGGGTAACGGTCCGCCGTCCAGTACGACAGCCACTGGAGCTGTGCTGCAAGGAAGTATGACTCAAAGGACGGAGCTCCGAGCCCTCCCAGCGTCGTGGGAAGTTGGAGGGTTTTCAGGGCGACCCTGTGTCGGCCCTCGCCCCAGATAAGGATCCCTAGGAGGGAGTCAACGTCACGGAAAAAAGATCTGGGCGGCACCACTGGTAAATTCGTGAAGTGGTATAGGAGTCGGGGAAGCATTATCATTTTAGCCAGTGCAATCCGACCTATTGGGGCCAGTGGGAGTTTATTCCAGAAGGCAACCGCCGGGCGCAGACTGGCAAGTGCTTTGCAGTGATTCCCTGCGAAGAGGTCAGCTGGGGAATGGTACAAGTGAACACCAAGGTATCGGGGGGCTTCCGCGGACCATGAGAGTTTATGCACTCCGAGCTCGACTTCCCGGGGGGGCAGGCTCGGGTGTAAGGGGTAGACTGTGGATTTATCCCAGTTCACCTGTAGTCCCGAGGCAACCGCAAATTCCTCCAGTGTCGCCCCTATAGGGGTCAGGTCCGTTTCGATGTCTCGGACGTATATGAGGAGATCATCCGCGTACATGGAGACACAATGCGTGCTGTCTGCAAGTGGGATGCCCCATTCCGCACCTTCCAGGCGCAGCCGAACCGCCAGCGGCTCGACTGCCAGCGCGAATAAGAGAGGCGACAGGGGGCACCCTTGTCGCGTGCCTCGCCGAACCTCGAACGCTGGTGATATACGTTTCCCGATACGGACTCGCGTGGTCAAATCGGTATACAAGAGGCGTGTGTATGCTATAAGCGTCGGGCCAACATTGAGGCGTTGCAAGACCGAGAAGAGATAGGGCCAGGTGAGGGTGTCAAATGCCTTCTCCAGGTCCATAATGAGGCAGGCGGCGCGGGGAAATCTGCCACGCACCTGATCTTGTACATGGAAGACTCGGCGAAGGTTCTGGGAGGTGTTCCTCCCCGGAACAAAGCCGCATTGGTCGGGGTGGACCAGCGGGCGTATGACCTGTGCATTACGATCAGCTAGAATTTTCCCCAGGATTTTACAGTCGGCCGATAGGAGCGTGATGGGGCGGTACGAACCCATGTGGAGTGGATCTCTGTGGGGCTTGGGAAAGGTGACAATCACGGATTCCCGCAGTGACTGGGGTAACCTCCCCAGATGAAGGGACGCCCCAAACACCCGTGACAGATGGGGGACCACTAGGGGAGAGAATGTCGAGTAGTATTCCAGCGGGAAGCCGTCCAGTCCTGGCGCTTTATTCCGGGACATGGCACGAATCGCCTGGGTAATGTCAGAGGGTTTGATCTTGGTGTCAAGGGTGCGCTTGTCCACATCCGATATTGTAGGTAGCGTCAGTGGGCGTAAAAAACTATCCACAGAAAATGGGGAACAGTGGGTCGGAGTCCCGTACACTTGTGTATAGTGTCGCTGGAACGCTAAGAGGATCTCGGCTTGTGAGCGCACCAGCATGCCGTCCGGATTGACAATATCCGTGATCGGCTTGATTTCGGTATCCTGCCTCGCCATCCAAGCCAGTAGCGCTCCAGTTTTGTCCCTGTCCTTATGCACCCTAGAGGCGTAAGACCTAAAATTGTATTTTCGGAGGTCAGCGCAGGCAGTCTGATACTCCGTCTTAGCCTTGGCCGTGAGCATGGCGTGCTCCTCTGAGTCGTCAGGCTGTGTAGTGAGTGCGGCCAGAGTCTGCTCTGAGGTTTGGAGCATCCGTTCCAAGGTGCGGCGGACCCCGACTACCTGTTTGATGCATTCGCCCCTTGCCACCACTTTAAAAGCGTCCCATTCCACCAGTACCGACGATGCCGTGTCTGTGTTGTGTGTAAAGTAGTCTTGGATGCTGGTCTTGTGTGCGTCTCTGAATACTGGGTCCGAGAGGCAGTCTCTAGGGAGGCGCCAGGTGGGGACTGGCGGGTGCGGGGGGCGCCAGTTCAGCCGAATGATGTGGGCATCATGATCCGAGAGGATCCGACCCAAGTAATCTGTAGATGCGATCTTAGGGAGGATCGGTGTAGAGCAGAGGAAACGGTCCAGGCGGACCCTGAGGTTATGTGGAATCGAGTGGAAGGAGTAAACGCGAGCCAGTGGGTGTAGGTGTCGCCATGCGTCGGTGAGCGCCCAGTGCGTGGTCCATGCCCTGAAGAGGTCTGCCTGCCGGGGGGCCGGGGAGTGTGTGGGGGGAGGATGTGAGCGATCCAGGGTGGGGTCCAGTGTGCAATTAAAGTCACCTCCCAGTACCCACGGAACTGTAGTGAACTGGGCCAAAACGCCCGTGAGGTGGTCCCAGAATTTGTCCTGATCTGTGTTGGGGGCGTATATGCTGCCAAGGAGTATACCTTGGCCATCAAGTATCCCTTCTAAAAGCGCATACCTGCCCTCTCTATCTACCACCCGTCGAAGCTCCCGGAAAGGAGTGCCAGGCCTGACCCAAATTAAAGCGCCGCGCGCAAACGCCGAATAGTGTGTGGCACAGAGGATCCCTCGCCATTTGACCTGCAAGCGAGTGAGTTCGGTGGTGTTAATGTGTGTCTCCTGTAGAAACGCAATATTGGCTGACATGCGTCTAATATATGAGTAAACAGAGTAGCGTTTGCTGGGTGTGTGTAGGCCTCGTACATTCAGTGTAAGGACATTAATGTCTGAGCATGAAACTGCCATTCTTAGGGTGTCGTGAGTGGGAGAGGGAACCCCCTGCAGCCCCCGACGGCCGCCAGTGTGTATGTGTCACGTGTGTTCCTATGCGCCGAGCTTCCACAGTCATGGGGGAGGGACTAAGGGGAATAACAATAAACAGAACTTTAGGTGGGAAACAGTCCCAATACTGGGGATATCTCACCGGAGGTGGCATATCCAAACTAGTGTCCCACTAGGGGAGAAATACAACGAATAACTGCGGGGGTGGCTGCGTGTGTCGCTGCTGGGCTTGTGCGCGGGTCGGGCTCTTGCAGGAGAAGCGTCTATCGCTCGCTAGCGCTTACAAGCATATGACAAAGCAGTCTAGGCTCCTAGACGTCGCGCAACACAATAGAACACCATGAGAAGGATATAACAGTAGGTAGTCCTTTCATCATGAAGAGGTGCCAGGTTGGCTGGCCAGGGTAGCTTCCAAGGTGTGCACCGCTACAAGGGGGGAGGAGATTGGTCCAATTCCCGACATTGTTCCGTCACTGTCCCGGTCCTTCTCAGGGGTGAACAGGTGCGGTCAACCTTCCAGATCCGACGCCATGGGCGACGTGTGCAGTCCGGTCACCGCTTTTAAGGCATCTCGTCGCTCCTGCATGATTTGTGTGAGGTCGGGTGAGCCCGTGGGGGGTGACTCCTGGCCTCTGGGGCGGCCCGATCGAGCACGGCTCGCACCTCGTCGTCTGGAGCATCGAAAGTCGTTGTTGCGTGCTCTCTGGGGTCCAGGATTAGGGATTATTGGGCAGTGAAACTCAGTCCAATCCTGCGCTTCCTCCGCCGTATTGAAAAAGAGGGCTTTCCCTTTGTGCAGCACTTTCAGGCGGGCCGGGAACAGCAGGGAGTATTGAAGATCATTTGCGCGGAGGCGTCTCTTGACATCGAGGTAGGTGGAGCGCTGGTGCTGGACTTCTCGGGCATAGTCCGGGAACACCATAACATGCTGGTCCTTCACTTGTAGGGGGCCCGCCGTCCGGCCCGCACGGAGCACCGCGTCGCGGTCTCGGAAGTGCAAGAATTTAGCCAACATGGGTCGCGGAGGAAGGCCCGGTTTAGGTGCCCGGGCCGGGACCCTGTGGGCTCTCTCAATGGAGAAGTATGCCGACCTGTCCGCCACCGGTGTGAAAGATTTGGTCCAGGATTTCATGTACGTCAGAGGGTCCGAGTTCTCAATCCCTTCCGGTAGACCTAGGACGCGAATGTTACATCTTCTTGAGCGCCCTTCTAAGTCCACTGTGCGTTCCTCGAGGGCCGCCATGCGGTGTAGGACCTCCTTCAGTTCCGCTTCCTGTGTTTTCACCGCAGGCTGTAGCTCGGTCACGATCCGTTCTCCCTCCTTCACTCTATCCGCCAACTTGCGGTGGTCGTCGCGGATTAGACTAATGTCCGTCGTTAGGGCGCCCAATCTCTCCTTCATCGAAAGGCGGGACAATTCGATTGCTGCCAATACCTGATCCAACTTCGCCGACAGTGTAGGGTCGGTTTGCGACGCATGGGCTTGCGTCCATGTTCTTGTTTGTGGCATCCTCTCGGGGCCGTCTCGGGGACCGCCGTCCACTTCGAGGCATTTGTTTTCCCCATGAGTGCTGTCAGAGATGGGGGGGGGGGCCCGGCTCCTGTGTATCTTGCGTTCAGCAGGCCGCCTCCCTTCTGTACGCCCAGGTAGGTAGTAGCTCAGTGCAGGTTGAGCGCCCAGTCTTTTGCGGTCCCGGGGGCGGTTACTGTCCTCCTTCTAGGGGGCCCCACGTCAGGTCAGGGCGCCCTTAGTAGCTCGTGGCTGCAGGGGGCGACAGTTCAGGTGTTAGGAGATGCACAGTAGGATGGCACTGTCACCACAGTCCAGATGTCCCTCGGAGACCGGGCGTCCTTAGTGAGGCCGGATCCTGAGCCCCCTCCTCCCCGGTGCGCGGCGCCGTCCCCCAGGCAACCCCGGGGGCCAAGGAGCAGGCGACCAGGGCTCAGGGGGGGCTCTCGGGCCGATGAGTGTCCACGGTGTGGCGTGCTACCGCCTCGGGGCCAGAAGAGCACCGTGCCTCCAGGGTGGATCTCGATTGGTATCTCTTATACCACTTGTTTAGTATATGGTTTGAGTGGCCCCCCGCCCTCATCCATAATTGTGCAACTTTGTATGTTTAAACTGTGCTTTTGATTTAACGCTTGTGCCCCTTTATTCATAAAGAATACTGGGGATTGTTTTTAGTAATAAATACATATATTTTTATAATATATACTTGTGTGGTGTCCTTTCATTTGATATTACAGGATTGTATGTGGTAAAACAGCTCGCTTAACACGACCTCTTAAGTTAAGCCTTTAGGCTGCTTAGTCCATGCTACCCCTAGGATAGCTTGTCTAATAAGGTTGACTTACAACCAGACACCATAAGGGACTGTTTGGTCTGATAACAGGTGGTTCCAGAATTGGAAACATCACCTATCAGGCCAACTTCTCACATTGGTGAGCAGCGGTGCGGATTTGAGCTTGCTGTTGTTTTACCATTGCAATCTTTTATCAAATTGAAAGATCACATCAAGTACCTCTAGGTACATATAAAATCAAAAGCTTAGCATACTTAAGTTCTACTGAACTTAGTAGTTGTAGATTAAAGGGATTAGCACACCCTGACTACAACTCACTAGCAAGGTACAGTAGGGAAACACTTAGTGTAGGTAGGTGCATCACTTACACCACACTAGAGTCATGTCTGACACAGGAAAAGCCTCAGGGTCTGCTCCTGTGACAGTTGACCTTACCGAGGCAACTTCCAGCTATGACAAATTAACCCGAAAGGACTTGATTGCCTTGTGCATCTCAAGAGGGTTAAAAAGGGGCAGAAGTCCCACCAGTCCTATCCTGATAGCCATTCTAGAACAGGATGACTTAGAGAAGGCGAATGCAGTTCCCTTAGAGTCAGGAGATGGAGTGAACCCCCCTGTAACTGATACCCCTCCAGAGGAAGAAGAAGAAGAGGAGGAAGAGGAGGAGGAGGAGGACTCAGATGTAGAGGACCCAGAGAATCAGGATCAGAGGGGTAGCCAGGTCCTAGTTGCCAGGCTTAACCAGGCCAACTTAAACCTACTGGGAAATGGAGAGGGCCAGCACCTCCCCAGATCCCACCATGTCATTCTCCCAGGCAACAGAAGAGTGAGATCTCCCTCAGGGGACTCTCATATTTCTAGTGCCTCAAGAGAATCTCAGAGAGGTATGACTGCCTCTCAGAAGATAGAGCATAGGGCCAGAATGAGGGCTGTCAAACTCCAAATAGAGAGGGAGGAGGTAGCCTTGGCTCAAGCTAGACTTGCCTTGGCAAGAGAGCAGAAATTGTGTGGCTTAGATGCCACTGGTGGCAGCAATATTCCTAGAGAAAAAGACAGGAGCTATGATAATAGAAACCTGACAAAAATTGTGGCCCCCTACAAGGAAGGGGATGACATCCACAAATGGATGACTGCTCTTGAGAGAGCCTGCATGGTACAGCAGGTTCCTCAGGATCAGTGGGCTGCAATTTTATGGTACTCCTTTTCTGAGAAAGGGAGGGACAGGCTCCTCACAGTTAGACCTGAGGATGCCAAAAACTACTCTGTCTTGAAGAGTGCTCTTATTGAAGGGTTTGGCCTAACCACTGAGCAATACAGGTTGTTGTTCAGAGACACCCAAAAAGCACAGACTCAAGACTGGACTGATTTCATAGATTGTGCCACTAAGGCTCTGGAGGGTTGGTTGCAGGGAAGTAAAGTTTCAGACTATACAGGATTGTACAATCTTATCATGAGAGAACAGATCCTTAATAACTGTACAAACCAGCTGTTGCATCAATACCTTATTGACTCTGATCTGACCTCTCCCCAAGAATTGGGAAAGAAGGCAGACAAATGGGTCAGAACAAGGATTAAGCAGAAACCCCAGAACCAAGGTGGTGACCAGAAGAAAACAGACCAGAAGGGTGGAAATCAGAAAGATAAAGAAAAAGACCAGAAGTCTTCAGGCCCCCAAACTAATAGTAAGGAGGGTGGTTCCCAAAATGGAAACAAGAAAAAGAAGAATAATGGCCCAAAGAAACCTTGGTGTAATACCTGCAAATCAGTTTCACACTGGGGCAGTGAATGCACCAAGACAAATCCAGTCCCCACCACTGCAGCTCCTAAAGCAACTGCACCCCCTAGTACAGTCAGCAGTGGTGGAACACAGCCAAAGGGTGTAGTAGGGTTGACCCTGGGTACTGAAGTAGGATCTGGCCTAGTCAGAATCCCTACTCAGGCAGTTCTCCTATATGATGTGGACCTAGCTTTGTCCACTACAGTGAGTCCCAGTAACCTGGGCAAATATAGGCAGACGCCTTTAATTAATGAGAAACTGGCTCAGGCCTACAGGGACACATGTGCCAGTGTCACAATGGTGACACCTGACTTTGTGGACCCTGGACAAATTGTACTAGGTGAAAGTTACCTAGTGACCAATGCAAGCAACTCCACTACTTCCCATAGTGTGGCAGTTGTGAACTTCTCCTGGGGAGGGGTAGATGGCCTAAAGAAAGTTGTTGTGAGTGCAGACCTCCCAGTAGACTGTCTGTTAGGCAATGATCTTGAAAGCTCAGTTTGGTCAGAAGTGGAGTACAGGACTCATGCAGAAATGCTAGGGATTTCAGCTCATGTCCTTGCAGTGACAAGGTCTCAGGCTAAGAAGTGCCTTCCTGAACCAGTGGTGGATCTTGGAACAATAGACCAACCACAACACAAGAGAAGGAGCAAGAGAGGAAAGGCTGAGCCTTCCACCTTGCCCCAGGTTGAGGGTCAAGTTTCAGAGGAAACTGATTCTGCAGTCCAAGAGGAGACTGTCTCTGAGGAACTTGAACCTGACCAGGTTGAGTTTCTGGGGACAGGGGGACCCTCAAGGGCAGACCTGAGGCAGGCTCAATTAGATTGCCCTTCCCTTGAACCCCTCAGACAGCAGGCTGCTGCTGAGGCTGCTGGGGATGCCCAAGGTACCCATACTGTGTATTGGGATGATGGACTCCTTTACTCAGAGGCTAGAGACCCCAAGCCTGGTACAGCCAGGAGGTTGGTTATACCTCTGAAGTTTAGGGGCTTCCTCCTTACCTTGGCCCATGATATTCCCCTTGCAGGACACTTAGGCCAGAACAAGACGTGGGACAGGCTTGTTTCACACTTTCACTGGCCTCATATGTCAGAAAATGTCAAGGAGTTTTGTCGCTCCTGTGTCACTTGCCAAGCCAGTGGTAAGTCAGGTGGCACAACAAAGGCCCCCCTCATACCACTACCTGTGGTGGGGGTACCCTTTGAAAGAGTTGGAATAGATATTGTGGGTCCCATGGATCCTCAAACAGCATCTGGAAACAGATTTATACTGGTGGTAGTGGATCATGCCACCAGGTATCCAGAGGCTATTCCCCTGAGGACCACCACAGCACCTGTGGTGGCAAAAGCCCTCATTGCAGTTTTCTCAAGAGTGGGATTTCCAAAGGAGGTACTATCAGATAGGGGCACAAATTTTATGTCTAGCTATCTGAAGGCAATGTGGAAGGAGTGTGGAGTAAACTACAAGTTTACCACACCCTATCACCCACAGTGCAATGGGCTTGTGGAGAGATTCAACAAGACCCTGAAGGGAATGATAAAAGGATTACCAGAGAAGCTTAGGCGGAAATGGGACATTCTTTTACCCTGCTTGCTCTTTGCTTACAGAGAGGTCCCACAGAAGGGGGTTGGCTACAGCCCTTTTGAACTTTTGTTTGGCCACCCTGTGAGGGGTCCATTGTGTTTGGTGAAGGAAGGATGGGAGTTACCTCTCAAAAAGCCCAAACTAGACATTGTGGACTATGTACTTGGTCTCCGCTCCAGGATGGCTGAATACATGGAGAGAGCATCCAAAAACCTGGAGGCCAGCCAAGAATTACAAAAAGCTTGCCATGACCAAAAGGCTGTCCTGGTAGAGTTCCAACCAGGACAGAAGGTGTGGGTACTGGAGCCAGTGGCCCCAGCAGCACTCCAGGACAAGTGGAGTGGACCCTATCCTATCCTTGAGAAAAAGGGAGAAGTCACCTATCTGGTTGACTTGGGAACCCCTAGGAGCCCTCACAGGGTAATCCATGTGAATCGTTTGAAAGCATTTGTGGACAGGGAGGACATGAGCTTGCTCATGGCCACAGATGGGGATCAGGAGGAAGAGAGTGACCCTCTCCCAGACCTGCTTTCTCAGAACCCTGATGATGGTTCAGTTGATGGAGTAGCCTTGGCAGGCAGCCTCACTGACCAGCAACAGAGGGACTGCAGACAAGTTTTGCAGGCCCACAGGCATTTGTTTTCACTCACACCCAGCCAGACTGACTGGTGCACCCATGTGGTGGACACTGGTGACAGTCTGCCTGTGAAGAATAAGATCTACAGGCAACCTGACCATGTCAGGGTTTGCATCAAGGCTGAGGTGCAAAAGATGTTGGAGCTTGGAGTGATTGAGCCATCAGAGAGCCCATGGGCCAGCCCAGTAGTCCTTGTGCCAAAACCTCATACCCAAGATGGAAAGAGAGAAATGAGGTTTTGCGTGGACTACAGGGGTCTCAATGCTGTCACAGGGACAGATGCTCACCCCATTCCAAGAGCAGATGAGCTCATTGACAGATTGGCTTCTGCCAAGTTTCTGAGCACATTTGATTTGACAGCTGGCTACTGCCAAATCAGACTAGCTGAGGAGTCAAAAGCCAAAACAGCATTCTCTACCCCTAGTGGACATTATCAGTTTGTGGTAATGCCCTTTGGTTTGAAGAATGGACCTGCCACTTCCCAAAGGTTGGTGAACCAAGTCCTTGCTGGGTTGGATGACTTTTGTGCAGCATATCTAGATGATATTGCTGTCTTTAGCTCCACCTGGGAGGATCACCTGATCCACCTGAAGAAGGTTTTGGAGGCTCTGCAAAAGGCAGGCCTAACTATCAAGGCTACTAAGTGCCAGATAGGGCAGAGTAAGGTTGTGTACCTGGGCCACCTAGTAGGTGGGGGTCAGGTTCAGCCACTGGAGAGCAAAATCCAGACCATACAGGACTGGGCTCCTCCAGTTACCCAGACACAAGTCAGAGCCTTCTTGGGCCTGACTGGGTATTACAGAAAGTTTGTGAAAAACTATGGGTCTATAGTGACACCATTAAATGACTTGACATCCAAGAAGATGCCAAAGAAGGTTCAGTGGACAGTTAGCTGTCAAAAGGCATTTGAGGACCTGAAGAAGGCCATGTGCTCTGCACCTATCCTGAAGAGTCCTGACTACTCCAAACAGTTCATTGTACAGACAGATGCTTCTGAGTTGGGGGTGGGAGCTGTGCTCTCACAACTTAATCAAGATGGTCAAGACCAGCCCATTGCTTTTATTAGCAGAAGGCTGACCCCCAGAGAGAAACGTTGGTCAGCTATTGAGAGGGAGGCCTTTGCTGTGGTTTGGGCCCTGAAGAAGTTGAGGTCCTACTTGTTTGGAACTCACTTCCTAGTTCAGACAGGCCATAAGCCCCTCTTGTGGCTCAATCAGATAAAGGGTGAAAATCCCAAACTGCTCAGGTGGTCCATTTCCCTACAGGGGATGGACTTTACAGTGGAGCACCGCCCAGGGACTGACCATGGTAATGCAGATGGTCTCTCCAGGCACTTCCACTTAGAACATGAAGACTTATCTGGTCAAGGTTAGTTTAATGTCCCTGCGTTTGGGGGGGGGTGTGTAGGAGAGTAGGGTCTGCTATCCTATGGTCACCCCAAATTTTTGCTTTTTGCTTCACTGGTTTTCGACTACTGAGGCTGTGGGCCTGCTGATCAGACCCCCAGCCTGCTGTTCTCTCACTAAATTACTGATACATGTGCTATAGGCACATACCACAATTGGAAATGGACTCCTTGTCAGCCCCTGTATAATGCACTATAGGTGCCCAGGGCATAGGGGCCACCAAGGCCTACCAGGGGCTGCAGCATATCTTTTGCCACCCCTGGCTGGTTCTTAAATTGACACAACTGGCTGATCACTCAGCTGGGGTAAGGTGGTGTAATCACCCCTTACTTAGATATAGTATACCTATATCTAAACCTATATCTGGACACATATTAACCTGTGAGCCACTCCTATGGAAGGCCTCATCAATCCTGGAGGCAGAGTGCGTGGTTTAATGTGAGATGGAGCTCTAGCATGAGCTGAGCCTGCCTGCAGCTGTCGGGAACAACTCCCTAAGCCGTTTCAGGATAATGCCATACCATATACTCTTAAGTGCCTTATAATCCTCGCGGTTATATAGCAACTTTGGTTTGGCTTTATCAAAACATGTCGTGTAAGGTGTCATACGATTTGGAATACTATCCCCTCGCCAGTTCTGGCGACGGGGATAGCATTCCACCCCTCTAGAGGGGTAAGACATGTTACTTTACTTAAATGCGGTTAATTTCTAAAAGGACCTTGAATCCACAAAATGGATGCCTCTGCCACAGACACGAGTCTGACCCCCTGAAGCTGACCGAAACTCAGCCAAATGGGGCCTGGACAAAGGGTTTCCTTTCGCAGGGAGGTGCTACACCCCCTCAGACAGGAGATAGTGGATTGTAGCGGGGAGGTTTGAAAGAAACCAGACACTGCCTGGGGAGCACAAGGCTGCCCCTTGCATAATCCGGCCAAACCGGTTCTGGGGCACTCCAGCCCTCGTGCCAGGGCGGCCTGGATCAAAGGAAGGGGGTGTATCCACCCACTTCCTGGGTCCCACCCATAGGAGGGGACCTAGCAGGTAATCCAGCCCCCAAAATTAGTATAAGACTGGGAGCAGTGCCAATGCACTTCAGATTATCCTGATGAAACATAAGAAACGAAACTCTGGACCCTTCGACATCCTACTCGACGTAGAAGCCCGAAGAATCTCCCTTGTGGTCAAGGAGTGACCACCCTGTGCAAACAGGCACCATCCAGCCATCGACGTCTGCTTTGTCGCAGTTCCCGCCGGAACTCGAGCAACAGAGATCGACGAGATCAAGCTTGCCTGCCTTCCAACAGCCCGATCCACAGTCCCTGCAGAGCTGAGACCCGTGGAGGCGACCGGAAGCGTGGGGCACGCCATCTTGGAAAGACCACGAGACGCTGACCGTGCAGCCCACGAGTGACCCTCGAAGCTGTACACCGGGGTTTGAGAAGCCCCAACCCTGAGCCACACTTGCACCGAAGTTCAGCCCTCCACACTCGACGAGTGCTGCGTGGGGCCCTTCTGCTTCTTTTGGCTCAACGCGTTGGCCCGGTCACTTGCCAGCCGGCTTGTGGCCCCTGTGTCGACGAAACTTGAAATTCGACCAGCGATTCTGGTTGCTCCAGATTTGCACCAGCTCCCCTGAAAAGGAGCCCCCACTCTGACCCTCCTGGTTCGAGTGAGAAGCAATCTCCCGGTTCCGCGTGGATTGCTTTTGCCAAGTGTTGTTTGCTCCAATCTTGAAGCCGATAGCGCCGACGGTGAGAGCCTGCGTGGGACAGATCGTGACCTGCTCCTGGACGTCGTAGATGCCCCAGAGCCCACGTGACAGCGGAGAGAAGCTCCTCGACGACCACCTGATCGCGCCCGACATTGCCTGGTTCTGTCCTGGTTCCACCCTGGTCACTGCTGAGTGACCCAGACTCTGTCCCCTCTGCTTTCAGGTACTTTTCGACTTGAGTCCACCCTTGGACTCCACCGGACACTTCTCTTTCACCCCGCCTGCAGCCCTTTCAGCTTCAAGCACCAAGAGCCTGCGTGACGAAACCCGACTCAACTTCGACCCTATGCACCCGCTTCCTGTGGGTGAGGTAACTTTGCTCCGCCGGTGTTCCCACACTGGTACACATCTCTAGGGTCTGTGTCTTAAGTTTTGTTCCTCTAGGTTCAGCGGAAGTGTCCTTAAACTTTAACTTTACAACTTTTACGCACCATTGGTTAACATTGGTGCATGCGTGCGCTTTCCGCACTGCACCCGAATCCCGTGGGCCTCTCCCGACTTCAGCATTGCTTGTCCCGACTGCTCCCAGCGATTCCCTAGGCCCTAGGCCTAACCACTGTTCGATTGGTATCTCTTATACCACTTGTTTAGTATATGGTTTGAGTGGCCCCCCGCCCTCATCCATAATTGTGCAACTTTGTATGTTTAAACTGTGCTTTTGATTTAACGCTTGTGCCCCTTTATTCATGAAGAATACTGGGGATTGTTTTTAGTAATAAATACATATATTTTTATAATATATACTTGTGTGGTGTCCTTTCATTTGATATTACAGGATTGTATGTGGTAAAACAGCTCGCTTAACACGACCTCTTAAGTTAAGCCTTTAGGCTGCTTAGTCCATGCTACCCCTAGGATAGCTTGTCTAATAAGGTTGACTTACAACCAGACACCATAAGGGACTGTTTGGTCTGATAACAGGTGGTTCCAGAATTGGAAACATCACCTATCAGGCCAACTTCTCACAGGGTCCCCCAAATCCTTCCCTATGTAGGTCTAAGTTGGCCCTAGTAAGTCTGCTGACCAACTCAGACCTTTTGTCTGCCTCATCCCCAGAGAGTTCCTCTTCTTCCTCCTCCTCAACTGCATTTTCAGTGTCAAGGAGGTCTGGATCACCAAGGGTACCCTCTAAGGCTGGCATACTCCCATCTGTATGAGAAGCTTTCCTAGCATCATATGTCTCTAAGAGACCTAACAGAAAGGGAGTGGTGGGGTTAGACCCCTGTTTCAATTTCCTGGAGGTACACAAGTGTCTCAACTCCTGGAAATTGAGAGCTGCATATCTTGAGATGACCTGTGGAGGGTCATTAGCCACTAGGGGAGTCTCTGAAGACTCTCCATGGGTAGACATGCTTTTCTAGTGAGGTGTAAGTGGTGCACTTACCTACACTATTTGTTTGCCTACTGATCCCTTGCTAAGAGTTGTAGTTTAGGGTGTGCTAAGCCCTAGGAGCTACAACAGCTGGTTCAGTAGAACTCAGAGTATTCTAAGCTAAGTTATATGTACCTTAGTACTTATGTGATCTTTCAAATGATATTCTTAGGATACGTGTGGTAAAACAACAGCAAGCTCAAATCCCAACCGCTGCTCACCAATGTGGAAGTTGGCCTGATATATAATGTTCACTATTCTAGTGAACACTTTGTATCAGTCCAAACAACTCTTATTGATGTTTGGTTGTAAGTCAACCTGATAGACCAGCTATCCTAGTAGCATGGACACGTGCAGTCTTTAGGCTAAACTCTAGAGGACGTGTTAAGCCAGCTGTTTTACCATCACCTTTACCCCTTGAACACCAAGTGAAAGGACACCACACAAGTTGTTATGAAAAATAAAGTATATTTATTTATAACAAGACTACCCTGGCTCTTTATGAGACAGAGAGCTAAGCACACAACAAAACTCTTAAAGAAATACTTAAAGTCGCACAATTTACACAAATGCCCGAGGGGCACGAAAAACCATATACTATAAAAGTGGAATGCGAATTACTAGCAGGTAAGTAACTATTCTCATAGGCTTTAGGATCGCTAGGACTGGACTACTGAACCTTTAGATTACAAGCAGGAGGCCTAGGGACGTCGTGTGCAGAGTGGGAACTCTCACGCGTAAGGCGGGAAAAAGTCTATGGAGGCTAGTAAAAGCAAAGTTAGTGTTCTCGGGCGAACCCGACTAGGTAGAGCTGAAACGACAAAGGATCCTGACACTTAGATAGTTAAACTATGCTGGAGCACCGAATTGCTCAGGTTACCTAGCCCAGGGGCTGCGGCTGCATAGGGCTGAAAAGACGTCGGAGATCCTCGTTGCAGTCTATGGAGCCTGAAGAAAAAAGTTGCTGGCAGGCGACCAGTGAAGAAGTTCGTGGTGATCCAAGCCTGGATCGATGAAGATGGGTACCTGTAAGCAGAGGGGACCAAGTTCTGAATCATTAGCCAGTGATTAGGTGGGCACCAGGATGGCACCGGACGAAGTCACCTCGACCAGGTGAGTGGGCGACGCTGGGCTCTGCTGTCTCTCGGACCAGGAGGCGTTGTCGGCGACCAGGATGGAGGTGCGAGCTGTCCCACGGTGGTATCTGCTGTCGACGTCGCTGGACCCAGGATTGGGGCAACAAGTCTTGGCAAATGCAAGCCCACGCGGTGGACTTAAAATGGCGTCTGGAGTGGACCAGGAGGGTCCAGGGTGCTCCTCTGTGGAGGGGAGCAAGGGCCAGTCTGGAGCAACCAGACCAGCGGTGTTGTCGTCGTGGTTCGTCGTCAAAAGGGCCACTAGCCAGCGGGCAAGTGACCTGGACAACGCGGTGAGCAGCAAAGAGCAGAAGGGCCCCACGCAGATCTCGTGGATGAAAGGGGGCTGGACTTCGGTGCTGGAGCTGCTCAGGGTTGGGGCTTCTCGGACCCCAAAGCACTTAGGCGGGAGTCACTCGGTGGCTGTGCTGGACAAGCGTCGTGCAGTCTTGGAGATGGCCGGTCCCTCGAGGTCTCGTCACACCCACGAATCTCAGCTGGGCTGATGATGCAGGTAGAGGTCAGAGGTGCCAGGGAAGCCGGTTCTCGTCGAGCTGGGCAGTCTTGATCCGGAGGAGAGACTTACAGCAGACCGCGATGCTTGGGTGGTGCCTGCTGCTGCAGGGTGACTACTCCTTAGTCACAAGGGAGAAATCTTGAGAAGAGTCTTGAGTTCCTTTCGTGGAAAGTCGGTTCAGGATTCAAAGATGATCTAATTTGGAAGGGGGCCTGCTCCTACCTTTATCCTGGGAAATGGGGCTGGCACGTGACTAAGTCCTGCCCTATGGGTGGGACTAGGAGGGGGGTGGTTACACCCCTCTCCTTTGGCGGGCTTTTCCCCAGATCAGGGCTGGAGTGCCCCTGGAACTGGTTCAAGCCGGCCTATGCACAGTGAGCACCGGGGTGCCACTTGCAGTCACCTTCCTCTAAAGCCCTGCCTACCTGGGATACACAAAAACCCTGTCTGGGAGGGTGCTGGCACCGCCCCTGACAGGAAACCCTTTGTCCAGGCCTCCGTTGCTGGAAGGACTCCCAGCAGCAGGAGGGCAGACTTGTGTCTCGGTGGCAGCATCCATTTTGTGGAGCTGAGGCTTGAGTTAACTTTAACCGGGGTTACAGCTACATACATGTCGTGTCCCTCTAGTAGGGTGGAATGCTAACCCCGTCGCCAGAATTGGCGAGGGGTTAGTATTCCAATTCGTATGACACCTTACTCGACATGTTTTAATAAAGCGATACCAGAGTTGGCATATAACCGCAAGGATTATAATGCACTTAAGAGTATATGGTATGCGTTATCATGGAACAGCTATTAGGACTTGGTTCCGCAAGCTGCAAACGGGCTCAGCTCATGCCAGAGCACCATTTCACATTATTCCAAGCACTCTGCCTTCAGGATTGTTAAGGCCTGCCATAGGAGTGACTGATAGGAATATATGTGTCCATTTTAGGGTTAGATATAGGAATACTATATATAAAGCAAAGGGTGATTACACCACCTTGCCCCAGCTGTCGTGCAGCCAGTGGTGTCAGATTTGGATGGCCAGCCAGGGGTGGCATAATACATGCTGCAGCCCCTGGTAGGCCCTGGGTACACCTATGCCCTGGGTACCTAATGTACACTGTACAGGGACTGATAAGGTGACTCAGTATCCAATTAGATATGTACCTAAGGTACATGGAATCCATTTTACAGAGAGAGCAGTAGGCCTGGGGTCCTGAATAGCAGGGCCCCAGGTCAGCTAAGTCAGAAAACCAGCAAAACACCAGGCAAAAAGTTGGGGGCAACCATAGTCAGGGATCTACCTTCCTACAGGGGGTACCGCCCTGGTATGGTTATCCTCCTTCCTGAGGGACCGCACCCAGGCCGTGCGCCTGGGTGACTTTTCTGCGGACTTCCGGAAAGTTCAGTGCGGGGTCCCCCAAGGTTCCTCCCTTTCACCTCTTTTGTTTAACCTCTACATCGCTCCCCTTATTTTTTCGTTGCAGCAAATGGAGGTCAGCGTGTATAATTATGCGGATGACCTCCAACTTGTTTTCAATCTGTCTTCTTCTTCTGCTTCCATTTCAAACTTTCAGTCTATTATGATTTTTATCCGGGACTGGAGGAACTACAACCACCTGAAACTTAACCCGGATAAGACCGAGCTGGTGTTGACGGGTGGTTGCTCCAGTCCCTGGTCTCCTCTTTTTTGGCCCCCTTCCCTAGGTCCTCCCCCGGTCCCCTCTACCTCAGTTAAAACCTTAGGTATCAAACTTAATTCTCAGCTCACCCTTCACTCCCAGGTTAGTTCTGTGGTGTCCTCTTCTTTATTGTCACTACGCACCATCCGCAAGGTATCCCGTTTTTTTTCTTTTGATGCCTTGAAACTGATCATCTTGGCGATGGTTATTTCCCGCCTGGATTATGGTAACGCCTTATATGCAGGTATTCCTGCATATTGTTTAAAGCGCCTGCAGCTGATCCAGAACCAGGCAGCACGGTTAGTGTTCAACCTTCCAAAATCCCACCACGTAACACCCCTTCTTAAATCCCTACACTGGCTCCCTGTCCGTGAACGCGTCCAGTTTAAACTTGCTTCCATCACCTTTCAAGCACGACTGGGCGTGGCTCCGGCCTTCATCACATCTGAGATCGTTCCCTATGTTCCAACTAGGGAACTACGATCATCCACCCAATCCCTGCTGTCAGTCTCCCGTTTCCGGAGGAAGAAATGGGGAGGATCGAAGTTCGCGACCCTTGCCCCAGTCCTGTGGAATTCCTTGCCTCTAGAGCTTAGATCTCTAACTCTTTACCCTCAACTCCGGAAAAAACTCAAAGCCCATCTATTTGCTAAATCTTTCAACTAGGTCGTCTGTTCCTTTCGTTCTCTTCTTTATTTTTTTATTTTCCCGTTATTCTTCCTTTGGGGATCTGTCTGTTGCAGCGCCATGAAACCGCTGGTGAAAGTGCGCTTTTATAAATATTTTAAACTCAAACTCAAACTCAAACGAGACAAGAGGTTACAGCATGGTAAGAAAGGCTGGTCCGGTGACCTGCTGGAATCATAGAGGTCATCTTTGTGAAAATAAACCTGAAAAGGAACCAAGTGCAGTGTAATGAACAGGAGTAGGAAGAAGTCCTGAGCAGGAAGACGTCCTGAGCAGAACAGCTGAAGACACCCAGCGGAACACAACATAGTAAATCACACGCAATAAGGCCAATGTGCAACCACAGCTACAATGTGAAAGAAGAATTTGACTGTCAGAAGAGGTACAAAAAGGAGCAGCTAAAAATATTCAGAAGGTGCCTGAGACCCTCTAGGGGAGATACAAAGTCAAAAACATTTACTGTGTTTAGGAGCACGAATTGGGGTCTGAAATAGCATTGAGTCCTATGTCCAATGATAACCTTGGGGATATCGCTTGGATGTTCTCAGATGTCTTTAAGACTCAGTGGCTCTTCCTACGTTTCTAGTCAATAGCAAATTGGTGCCAAATAGAAACTGGACAACTCATTGAGCCTGAGACCTTGCTACTCTGTTTCAAGTTATAAACATTCAAAAAATCCCTCCTTTCCCACAAAAACATTTAAGACACAAAAGGACCCACCAAAGTTAGTTTTATGGCACCAAGCATCCCAGTGTCCAGTCAGAAAGTCGTTAATTGATCGGCTGATACCCGACAGCGACTCACAAAAAAATACCTGCTAGGTGTACATTTTTTGACACTGTAAAATTTCCAGTCCTATATGCACAGAATTACACACACCTGGTCTGCTTTGTCAGTTAGTATGTGTAGAACTCCAATTTGAACTTTTCACAACTTTGAAAACGTTACATTTAACTTTAGCAGAATGCTGGGGTAACTCTCATACGATGGTGGGAAGGCAAATGGATCACCCACCAAACATTGTGATTTGTGCAAGGGTGTCTCAAAAGGAAACTGGGGAAATAACAATACACACTGGGAAAATGGCATGTCACCAAAATGGGATACATTTTCACTAGTTGTGTTTACACTTTTTTTTTTACAGATTGGGCACTCTGTGTTCAGTTTATCAAGGCCCAGTGCTTGGTATCAAGACATAGAGTGGAGTTAGACGAATTAAGCCCGCAACTGGTCTGGTAGCTGCAAGGTACTCAATTTGAGATAAAGGCAGTGCTGAATCAGTGCCCTCTTTGCAATCCACTGGAATAGGATTCTGCTGCAATGTCTTGAAAGTTTCCAGTTGCAGCCGCTGTTTTTAGTGGTGCAGGAAGCTTAAGGACTGAGTCCAGTCTCTAAACTGCTTTAGAGGCTGTCAAACACTTGCTTTTAGTCGAATATCCCTCGATGGAAGGCATTGTAGGGAGACTAGACTTTCCAATCATTCTGCTCCTCTCAGTGTGGGGTTCTAAGAATGTTCCTCTTCTGCTCAGCAATATAACTGAGCAACTCAAGGGCTATGCTACCTAAACATTTCTCTTTAATCTGTATGTGGCAGCACTGAGGGGTTAGTTCACTCCTTTGGTTTAAAGTGTGAGCCTATGCCGATGACACACAGCTCTTCCTGATGCTGGACCAGGATTCTGACAATTCCATCAGTCATCTGGGGGTCTGCTTGACAGTCATCCATGTCCTGCTGACTATTAAATGTATTCAGATGAGCAGCGATAAAACGGAAGTTCCTGTCGTTGGTGTAACAACATCAGCTGGGATGTTGGACCACTGGCCCAAGCTGGTTGTAGCTGAAAAGATTAAGAACCTGGTCACCACATTTAACTTTGCATCCTTAAATTAAAAAAGGTTGGCTCTTCTTGCATTTTACAACCGTGGATCATAATATGATTTTGCCATTGCACCACAGCCCTAAACAAGTGGCGGGGGTAAGAGCCTTTATTTTCTACCACAGCTTGCTGGAAACTACGTTGGTAAGACTACAGTGTAGACACAATATACCAATAATGTGATGCCGAAATATCATGTTTCTTCAATGGCTTACAGGCAAAAAACTGATCCACTTTAAAATTCTCTGTCTTTCTCATCAGGTATTTTACAGAGTGCAAAGGCATCCCAACCTCATTGGCTGACGTGGTTGTGCCCCCCACTCCTATGTCGCTTCTGCAATCCAGCGTCACCTACTTTCCTCCCAGCGGGCTAGGTGTGAGCAGGGGACCTTCGGTGAACTTAGGCAGCACATCCAAATTCAGCTATCTTTGGCACCTCAATCCATTCCTTCCCACTGTAAAATCATAATTGTTTCAGAAGAGCTGTGTCAATGTCTTATTCTGCTACCATGCAGTCCTGATGGCTTGTGCTTTGTCTGTCTGTTTCAGATGGATCAGTCTGCTCTTGGTTCCCGAGTGCCATCAATCAATCAATCAATCAATCAATCACACGTTTTTTAAGCGCCACTACTCACCCGTGAGGGTCTCAAGGTGCTGCTGGGGAAGTTTTTTTTTTGCAGTTTTCAGTCATCAAGGAGGGGGTCTGTCGAAGAGCCAGGTTTTGAGGTTTCTTGTGAACATGGGGAGAGATGTTGTCTGTCTGAGGTGGAGAGAGAGGGCGTTCCAGGCTCTGGCCACGAGGAAGGAGAAGGAGCGGCCGCCTGATCTGGTCTTTCTGGTGCAGGGGACCACGGCGTAGGAGAGCTGGGCTGATCGTAGGGTCATTTGGGGAGCGTGGAATTTGAGTCGGCTGTTCAGGTATGCTGGTCTGGTGTTGTGGAGGGCCTTGTGAGAGTAAGTGAGCATCTTGAAGGTGACTCTAGCTTCGATGGGGAGCCAGTGGAGTGTGCACAGATGCTGGGAGTTAAGGCAGTGTCTTGGCAGGTTGAGGACCAGTCTTGCTGCGGCGATCTTGATGGTCTGTAGCTTGCGTGTGAGGTTTTTGTTTATTCCGGCATGTGTTGCCATAGTTGAGTCTGCTGGTGACCAGGCTGTGAGTGACGGTTTTCTGTGTTCGAGGGGGATCCATTTGAAGGTCTTGCATAGGAGGCAGGGGTTGTGGAAGCAGGAGGATGAGACGGCATTGATCAGGCAGTCCATTTTGAGTTCGGAGTCCAGGATGATTCCCAGGTTGCGTGCGTGGTCCGTGGGGGTGGGCGGACTTACGAGGGCAGGGGCCACCAGGTGTCCTTCCAAGCATCTGGGTGTGGGCCCATGATCAGTGCTTCTGTTTTGTTGGTGTTTAGTTGAATGCAGCTGTTTTTCATACATTTGGCGACGGCTTCCATGCCTACTCGGAAATAGTGTCTGGCGGTGTTGGGTTCATTGGATAGGGAGAGGAAGAGTTGGGTGTTGTCTGTGTATGACACAATGTTGAGTCCGTAGGTTCTGACGATGGGGGCGAGCGGATCCATGTAGATGTTGAAGAGCGTAGGGCTGAGGGATGACCAAGGGGGACTCCACAGGTGGTTGGTGTAGGGTCTCAGAGGAAAGGGGGGAGCCTGACCCGCTGCATTCTGCCAGAGAGAAAGGAGCGGATCTAGTCGAGGGCGTTGTCTGGAATCCCTGCGTCGTGGAGTCTATGAATTAGGGTGCAGTGAGAGACTGTCGAGGAGGATGAGGGCTGCTGTTTCTCCTTTGTCCAGTAGAGTGCGGATATCGTCTGTTGCGGTGAGAAGGGCGGTTTCCATGCTGTGCCCTTTTTAAATATCGGTACCACTACCGCCTCTTGCCAGGAAATCAGAATACGCCCTATCACAACTGCTCTAAATAGATTTAATAAGAGTGGTGCCCACACCTTAACGTTGTATTTAAAAAGATCTAAAGGGACTGAATCAGGCCCTGGGGCCTTTAGTGTGGTGCCCTTCCTTAGAGCGGCCTCTACCTCTGGGAGAGTAAGTGAAAGGCTAAGCGTTAGGGCTGACTCCAAATGGAAATCCCTAGCCCCCTCATTTGCAGTTGACAGCATCACCCCTTTTGGATTAAAAATTCTTCCATAATGTGCTACCCAGGTATCCTCTGGTATATGCACCAACATGTTGCCCTTTTCTTCACTCTTTAGGAATGGGCGGTTTATTACCTCCCAAAAAAGCCTACTATCCCTCAATTCTGACGCTTTTCCTAAATCATCCCAAGCCTTTTTCCTTAAGTCTGATTTTCACCTATTGATAACATCTCTATGTTTTCCTTGACTTTCTAACCAGCTCCCTATCCCGTGGTACCAGATGTAGTGCCTTCGTTAATCTAGTTTGTGCTGTGGAACATTCAGTATCAAACCATTTGCCTCCATTTTCTTCCCCCCCCCCCACAGTTTTTAAGAGGTAAGATGCCACATTGCCTAGAAGAGCCTCAAATTTATTAATTATTACATCTGGCTCAGTAGTGGGGGTTAAGCAAGCATCTATCCTTACCTTGTTTGCTTTAAAAATCTCCACCTCCAGTTGCCGTGCGTCTACCTTATCCCACTTTAAGGTGACCCCTTGATTCTGACTATATTTTATTGGCTGTTCCGGGGTCTGAACTCTTTCAGGCACAGGGCCCCAGCTTAAGATTAAGGGGTTATGGTCACTAGCAGGGTCCACTTCAATCTGGAAATCATTAACAAGGTGTATGTACCTGCTAGAAACCATAGCAAAATCAATTACGCTCATCTTGCCCCCTGTACCTTGAAAGGTGGGTATACCCCATGGTCTAGAGAAACTAGGCATGTCCAGGACACAAAGTTCATTAGTCATAATGATATTGTTCAAAGCATCCCCTTGTTTTGAGTGCTTGAAATGTGCCAATGGCTGGTCACTTAAGTCTACCAAGCCACAGACTCTGGTTCCACTAAATTTGCACAAGGCACAATTAAAATCACCTACCCACATGATAAAAAGAGGAAATACAATATTAGTCACTTTAACGATCTCATCCTGTAATTTTTCAATGACCGATGTTGGGTGGGCATCAAATATATTGTAGTACCAATTAATTAGAAGCAAAGACACTGGAAATAAGTCCTTAATCATTTACCAGGGAGATTCCACCAATGTTACAGTTTTTATCATGTTATACTTCACAGAGATAGCTGTCATAAGACCACCCGTAGCTCTTCCAGCATATGAGGGCTCAGCGTGAACATTAAACATTTGATATCCATCCAAGCTATGGTCCCCTCTACTCCAGGTTTCTTGGAGGCAAATTATATCAAAGGATTCAATGAATTTTAACCACACCGGATCCTCTAGCCTCCGGGAAAAACCAGCTATGTTCCACGAGATCAGGTGGAAAGGGCAACCCTCAGCCAGACTATCTACTTCCCCCAGGGGTATTATTACTCTCGACTGGGCCACAACACTCTCGCCCTGGATTACTACTACTGGACTAATATCTGCATCCAAGTGTGCCAATTCTACCTGTCTGGTGTTATCTCTCCCACCCTGGTTTACTGCAATAGGAGTATTTTCTAGGTCCAAAGGTACCATTGCTATTTGTTCGTCTCTCCCTTCCTTGGACATTACTGTGGGAACAATCAGCGGATTAGAACATAAGTTTATATTACTAACCGTCTCCACCCAAGTTCCAACTACTTCATCTGGGTTTTGCCTCATTGGGCTGACAGCCCTATCCTTATCTTCAGCCCCGCTGTTAGAGATGCAGGCATTCCGGGGTCAATCCACCCCCTCCAGTCCCATGAGTGGGTCAAACCTATTTCTTAGTGTAGATACTGTGCTACCCAATCCAATCTGTTGTCACCAAAAGATCTGCCCCTGCCAAAGTTCTGTGATAGACGTGGCAAACCAGGGTTCACATAGGGGTCGAAATAATGTAGGCCTAGTGATTGAATGTCACCTGATCTGCCGAACCTTGGTTCCCTACGTATATAGTCTACAACCCATGGGTCTCTAAGATTAACAATTATGCAATCTCCCTCGAGATCCTTAGCACTATGCCCCAACCAGGCCACTCACCTCACACCTAAAATCTCCGAATTTGAGCCCTAGGGTAATCTCCTATTCTTACTAAGTCAAAAAATAACTTTGTTCTTAAGTTCCCTATCTGATTCTTGGGATTCTGGCCTAATTTCTGGTACCCCTGTTAAGATAATAGTAAGGGGCATGGATTCCGGGGGGGGATCTACACATGGAAGCTTTTTTCTTGACACTCCTATGCCCCTGGGTGCATTACTCAAAGGCTGTTTGACCACTTGTTTTAGATTTGGAACCTGTTTAGCGGCAAACGCCATATCTACCTCGGTGCCTTGGGCCTTTCTTCTTGCTACACCTTTTTCCCCTGTGGCTAATTGAGTATTCTGAGCCGCAGGAGTTGCATTTGTCACAGAATGAGCAGGTTTGGGAGTCTTAACGTTTCCTGAGGATGTAGTGGAAGGGGCTCTGACATCTTTGCTTTTTATACTCTTAATTAGATCATCAAGCTTTGAAGTGTTCCCTTTTGTCACTAGCTCTAAATGATCTAATTTGTCTTTAAATAATTTCGTTCGATTGATCAGGGGCAATATTAGTGACCTGAATAGTGTTTCCATTTTAGCAAGAAGATCCTCATTAGGATTCTGTTGAATCAGGGGTAGGACAGTATTAGTTAGTGCGTCATTTGAGATAGGAGACTGGGCTACAACCTGTGGGGCATCACTCGGATTTTGAGTTTTTGTAAGACTCGTTCCACCGCCCTTCCTCCTACCTCCCCCGTCTTCTTTTTTCCAAGCTTAGAGGTTGCAATACAGTTCTTATTTACTCCCCTCGACACCTGATCTTGTTCTGTCCGAGGGACAGGAGGTGGTGGCGTTGGTGTGGAGGTTCTGCAGCTCAAGCCACTGGAAAGAGGACTAAGTGAGGTTGAACTCAACATAGAGCCAGTAGCTGAACCACCTGACACCTCCTCCAAAGAACAAGGGATTGGACAAGTGGCTACCAGAAGGGCCGGGTCATTACAATGGGCCGGTGTTACAGCAGACCCGATCGCACCCAGAGAAGAAAGCTTGCCCATTAGAATGTCAATCGACAAACGCTTTTCTGCAAAGGCTATTTCTTACTCTAAAATTCCGGTAGCTCGTTTAAAAAACTGATCCAATGTGCCCGTAACCATTCCAGCATTTGTATTCAGAGTAACCAATCTGCTTTTTCCTGATCGTAAGGCCATAATAACAGGTCAACAGTTATCGATGAACAATTATAACAGAAACTCTAAATATATATATATAAAATATAATAACACAATGTAGGAATAAAACCTGGAGTCAAATGGGGTGGCCCAGCCCGGCCTCGATCGTCCTCGGACGATCTCAGATGGCCCGCCCTTTGCCCGGGCTTTGCCCGGCGCGCGCCCGCGTGCATCCTGCGGTAGCATTAAAGGGCGTTGTTAAATAGGAGGAGGGGGCGGCAAGAGGCACCAGGTGCGCGGGATGGCAAGCCGCTAGCACCTCTGGTCCTCGCAGTCCCGCTCCGCTGTGAAGCCCAAGTGAGGAAATCCAAGCAGCAGCAGTTCCAGGTACAAAAGAAATATACGGGCTTTTAAATCAGCAACAAGTCCACTTTAAAAATGCAGATTGGGCTTTTCAGATTGCCGGAGAGTTCCCAACATGTCCACGACTACGAGCGGCCAATGATACATATTGTCCCTGCTGTCAACACTTTGATTCGATTAAGGGACCACCTAAAGCTGAAGGAAACAGTTATGCGTTTTCATCCATCCAGATTAGGTCCTCAGGCACCCAGTGGCACCTTCACGAGTGCAGGATCACTATCCTCCCCACAGGAAAAAGACTGCAACACCAGAAGCAGGCACAAGCCCAATTTGGAGAATGATTTTATCCTGGAAGAGGTGGGAGCTACAGTTCCTCCAGGGAGCAAGTTGTGGATGCACACAAGTCATGAATAGACCTTTCAGTCACGCTATCCTTAACACCGTAGTATCTTGTGGCGGGGGCCTGGCGAGAGGGAGCCTGTGACCTCAAACTGAGGCAGTGATGTCAAGCACCGTCGTCCTCCCAATCTGGAGGTCGGACACAGTCTATGCTGCCAGCTTGGCTATCGCAGACTCTGCAAACTTCTCTCAACACTGTTCAGAAACCATACGCTAAGGAATACTAACTAGCAGAGGTTTCCGGCTGTAAGCACGAGCCTCTTGGACTCATTAAAAGTCCCCTGCACTCATCAAAATTGTCACACTATAGCCACCCCAGGTGTGCCACTGAACTTTACCAGCTCAATCTTCGGCACAGTTTGATGACTGCAGACGTTGGGAGGGTCCTTGTCCCAACCGACGATCACTCCCACATATTTATGCCTCACCCTGCGTGGTCCTTACAATTTTGTGGAAACGGGGAGATCTTTTCTGTCCCTGGGAACTCGTGGACAGGAGGCCAGTCAACCAGCCCTTGAAGAGTGCTTGGGGACCTGGGGATCTGGGCCACAACAGTTGCCAATTAGCTGCAGGCCAGCAACATCCAGGCAAAATCCATCAAGTATTAGTCCACTTTTTAGAGCACAACAAGGCCCAGGCCACCACTAGTCTGCAGATAATCTTGTCGATGTCCCAGCATCGAACCAGCATAGTATGTTTCCAATCCCCAAAGCGTCTCTAACTCCTAAAGGCAGAGTCCCAGTGGTTATACCCACAATGACCCATGAAGATGAGATCAGCTCAAAAGGCCACCTTTGAAATGCACGGGCCCTCTCTAAATGTTGTCATGGCTGACATCCTACCCTGGGAGTCTTGATCAGTATCTTTAGTGGGGCCACAACCCTGCCCCTTGGAATGCAGGTGCCAATTTCACCCCCTCTTAAACAACACGGGAAGGCCCCCTCAGAGTGAGAGGTCTACAGTATACCTTGAGCCTTTAGTTTATGGCTGTCTTATCAGAAATGCACAGATGTAGCCATCCCCCCCTGCAGCCAGCTGTGAATTAGAGACAGATGGATAGGCATACAGAGCCATGAGTACAGACAGTCTTACTTTCCCAAAGTGGTATTTCCACCGTCATAATGTCGAATACACTCACACTACCGGTACAGGTTCTCCATTATGAACTCATTGATACCAAACACTATACTGACACTCTTCTGCATGCAGGAAATCCAGCTCAATAGCCTTTCCACAAATCCTTCAGGCCAATCCAATACGAGAAGCAGGCCCTACTGTGCCAAACACACTACTCGGTGCTATTCACTACCAGTGTATGTAGAGCACACACGCAAATGTCCTACCTCTTCCCGACACCGCACCCTGTCCCCTGAGAGTACTCAGATATAACAAGAGACATGCAGAACCTTGGCAAGTGTCTTCCTAAATGCCAAGCCTAGTAACAGTAACCTGCACACACAGGACTCGTCATGGCAAATCTGTGGTACATTTAAAGAACTACCTCCGTGGGTGGCCCAACCACTTCTGCAGGCGCTCGTAGAAGGTGTTGAGTTGCATGCCCCAGGTATATGTCTTACCTCTAGACAATGGACTGAATTTAGCCAATCATGTATAAACTAATCACCAGTATGTATATGACAAGCACAGCAGATTGGCACTCAATGGCAGTGTAAAAAGAGATCAAAGTCTTTAGGTTAGCACATAGATCAGCAGAAAACCGGGAGGGAAAAAAGCAGAACAATTGTTGAGGGAAAGCATATTAGAAAGGACCATTCTCAATAGCACTTTTACTCCACCTTCGTGTTTTTCTCTCTGTATCAATCTTATTTCTTTTCTCTGTCCTCTTCTTAATTTTTCTGCTCGCTCATCTTGTTCTCCCCTTCCTGCTGAAGTGACAACAAGAGCAGAATGACTTCTATAGTCTCCTGGAATCATTGATGTAGGCTTCATATCATAGCACAAGTCTCATCAACACACCGTTGATGAGAGAATGCAGCAACCCCTTTTAGCATTGTCATACAAGTTGCCCTGGGTGCTTGTGGGCACCCATATTTTTGGAAGTCGTGCCGAAGTCACACTCAAACCTGCCTAATTCTTCCAAACTGTGGGGAAGAACTAGAACTTCACACGTGACTTTGCTCAGAAGACTGCTGTGTGCCAAATAGTATATATAACAAAAGTGGAGAGGCAACGTGTCCACACGGACACACGGGCGGATTCGTTCTCCCTGACAACAGTTTATAAACAAATAGTATCCACCCAGGTGGAATAGGCGAAAGTGGGGACACAAGGTCCAGGATTAGGTGTGTTTCCTACAGTGGTGGGAAGCATACAGTGTTCTTTAAATACCCCTCACACACCAAAAGGGCCCCTGGTGTCATTCTTTATCATAGGGGTCTTCGCGTGCTGCTAACGTACGATTACGCGGAAGCACTGATATAATCACTATGTGTGGTGTGTGAGGATTGTGAGTGGTAGGGTCAGATGTGAATGGATATGTGAATATTAAAAAATACCTGGCATGTGAGGGCTAGAAAGAGTTTTAATATACCTCCATGCTGGTATTGTTAAAAACGGTGTGGTGGAGATTTTTGTCGACATGTTTCGAGGCATAAATCTTCTTCTTCAGGACGGGGTGCACAGATCCCTACCTTACTCACATCAAACAGTATAATACCGTTGGTACACAGACAATATTATGTATAGAATGTAGAAACTAGCCAAATGTGCCTACTGTGGTAACTGGCTTCTAACAAGTTTATGCCTTCAATGAGGACTTGCTAAAATGAGGCCAATGGCATCATGAGCCTACGGAAACGGAGGGGACTCAGGGCTTAATAGCACTTTCTGCAGTGGTACTACCTTCTACAACCGACCTGTCCGCCATTGGCCTCATTTTAGTAAGTCCTCATTGAAGGAATAAACTTGTTTCTTTTCTTGGCCATCTTTTAGAATGCTTGCTCCTTCTCCAACAAATTCTTTCTTTCGTATTTTGGCAGAAATCTATTAATTACTTTACGCCACCCTTCATGTGTTTTCTCTCTGATTCCCTCTTATTTCTCTTCTCTGGCCTCTTCTTGCTTTTTCTGCTTGCTCATCTTGTTCTCCCCTTCCTGCAGAAGTGACAACTAGAGCAAAATGACTTCAAAAGTCTCTTGTAATCCTTCATGTAGGCTTCATATCATAGGACAATCCTCATCAACACACCGTTGATGAAAGAGAGCAGCAACCCCTTGTAGCATTGTCATACAAGTAGCCCTGGGTGTTTGTAATCACTCACAGATGTGGAAGTCGTGCTGAAGTCTCACTCAAACTTGGCTAATTCTTCCAAAGTTTGGGGAAGAAGAAGAACTTCACACATGACTTTGCTTGGACGTCTGCTGTGTGCTGAGTAGTACCTGACTATTCTGCACAGAGCAGACCCTCTTTCAGCTTGTGAGCCTAAAGATTTCTGTACAGAGAGGAGAGGCCAAGAAGAGTGACTGACAGTCCCGCCAACATCTGCTAAGATGGACACCCTGCAAAAAGACACATAGTAGACGCGCCAAACACACACACACACACTGCAAAGACAACTCTACCTTGTTCACATGCACACACATTTAACCTGCAGAGTTACATCAAAAACACAGACACATACGTTCCACTACTAGAAAGGCCTCCTACCTGGCAGACCCAAGGTCAGTGCGCACACACAACCTCTGCAGCAGATAATGCTATAAGCCCAACTATGCCACTGGAAGCTATTGCAATGACTGAGGTTTTACCAAGACTGAGGTATGGAAACAGGGGCAAAGGGGCACGGGGTGGCAGGGAGACCGTGACTTGGCGAGAGCCGAGCAAAGAGTGTGTACAGATTTCTCATAGTGCAGCAAGATGCAGTGCAGTGGTACAGATGCTTCACAGTGCAGTATGGTGCAGTGAGCACAGACTCCTCAGAGTGCAGTAAGATGCACTGCCGCATGTATAGATTGTTCACGGTGCAGTAAGATGCAGTGCAGTGTGCACATAATTCTCATAGTACAGTACAATGCAGTGAAGACTATGGAGAGTCCTCCCTCGGACCTTCCTTCCTTGGGAATCCATCGAGAGACATACAGGAAAACCAATAGTCGTGAAGGTTGCATATGATAACGAAATGACTCAGTGGTTTTTACACACTGTTGTAACTTCATGTTTCAGTTGAAATAATTCCCTAATTAGTATTGCTTCCTCCAGTCCCTGTCGGATCCCCACTGTGTTGTTTAAATTGTATTTTTATCTTGTACTTTGAATGTCAGGTGAATGAGTGGTATGGTATGGAGTGAGTATGTTGTGATATTGTCTGAGTGTGCTGGGGTATGTTAGTTACATAGAATTGATGTGCATAAGAGTCCAATTTTGTATATCTATGTCAAAAATAATTGTGTGACTTTAGCTCGAATTGTTGTGTGATTTTTGAAAATTCAAAATAACAAATATGTATTTAAAAAATAAAGAATATTGTTTGTTTAATCAACATTGTCATACCTATATGATTTCAATATAGATAGGACAAAAATGTCTTTCCGTGTGGGGCATTTGTAATCCATAGGCTACTTTTGAAAGAAATATAGGTCAGATAGAGGACTCTCCATAGTCTTTGCCTGTTTTCTCCCCCTTCCTCTTGGACCTGAAATTAATATTAGGGGGTACCTTATTTATCTTTATTGAAAATGCAGTGCAGTGAACAGTTTTCTCAAAGTGCAGTAAGATGCAGTGCATTGTGCACAGATCCCTCTTTAACACAAATGATGACCACAAACACCTTGAGGGACGGACGGAAAGGCCCCCAGAGGTCCCTGGATAGAAGAGCCCGGCTCCTGAAGGAGATATTCTCCAAGATTATTCAATCTAATTCTACAAACACAGTAGAAGGTGCTGACAATCTCCTACCTGAGCAGAAACCTGTACAGACATTTCCAGGCTCTCTCTTCCTCCTATGGCTGGGGTGGGACAGGAGCAGATTTAGGGTCTGGGAGAGGTGCTGGGGGGGCTGTGAGGGTCTGAAGATGAAGATAACCGCACAGACAGACAGGGCGTCCTTCCTCCTCTGCAGCAGGCTTGACACAGAGGGAGAGACTGGAAGTGATGTCAGCATCTGTTGCCGGTGCTGTCTCTGCCACCGCTGACCTGGAACAGGAAACCCTTTTCCCTTTCATAGAATGTGCTCAGTGGATTTCATCAACAGGCGAGGCGCCCCTCTGCTGGGCATTTAAAGAACCTTCACCTCCAGTCTCCAGGAGTGAATAGACACAAACAAGCATTTTGATGCAGAGTCTGGGTTTTTAGATGTCACAAATATGGATGTTTTTAACATACACACAGTCCACATACAGGGTCTCACCCTTGGTTGCTGCTGTAAAAATGTATTTACAGCTTCACTGTAGGTGAGCATCTTCAAAAGAATGATGCAGAGGACTAAAGAGTATTTACAGAAAGTTGTCAACTGGAAGTGACAGTTTATATTTCACTCAACCTATGAAAATATGTGTTAGTGGTGCAATTAAACTGAGCAGCTTATTTATTTTTTCATTTTATTTTTTTAAACGCTTAATTGTGGAGAAGTGTGGCTCAATGGTTAGAGCGGCAGTATCTGATGCAGAGGTCTAGCCCGGGACCAGGGTTCAATTCCCCGACTCGGCGGGTCTTGGGCTCAAAAAAATTCCATGGACCTTATAATTCTCGCCTCGGTGCCTATTCCAATCATGGAGTCCCACTCTGCAACTCTGGATAATAGCTTGCTTAATCTCCACAACGGCCCCCACAACGCTAAGGATGCCTGGCCTCCACCTTGGGGGTGCCCAGGAGTGGACACCTCACAGGGAAAGCCAGGATGGGTTCCACAGCGGTATTCGTACAAGCGCCTTGAGACCCCTGCGGGTGTGTAGTGCGCTATACAAGTATACATTTACATTTATCGGGTTTTTCAAATGCACATCATGGCACATAGCAAAGTAAATAGAGAAAAATACCATTCAGTTTTATTCACCAGATCAAATAGTGTGGCATAAGTCATCCTGTGTTTTTGGGTTATTACTCATATTTAATACAGTTCTATATCCTCAAACAACTCAGAATTTAGGCCCAAATTAGGCATAGCTGCCAAGGTTTCAGATTACTATGTGTGACATTTTCATATTTTCAGGGTAATTATGAGTGACATTTCAACGAGTAGGAGTGACACTAGCTCCATCACCACTGACCAGAGTCACCTGACCGTCACCGGCGTGGCCCAAGATACTTCTATCAATCAATCAGGGAAGTTTAAAGCACGCTACCCACCCGTGAGGGTCTCAATGCGCTGGGGGAGGTAGGGAGCAGCTCCGGTCAGTCGAAGAGGCAGGTCTTGAGAGTCTTCCTGATGATGTGCAGGGTGGGGGCGTGTCTGATGTTGATCGGCAGCTCGTTCTAGGTCTTGGCCGTGATGTGGGAGAAGGTTCTTGTTCTGCGGATGCGCGGGGTTCAGTGAGGGTGAGGTCGGCGGATCGGAGGGTCCTTTTGGGTACGTGGAAGTAGATTATGTTGTTGAGATATCGGGGTCCAGTGTTGTGAAGGCATTTGTAGGTGTGGGTGAGTATCTTGAAAGTTACTCCTTTCATGATGTGGGAGCCAGTGGAGGTTACATAGGTGCTGGGTGATGTGTTCGTGTCGAGGGATGCCGAGGACAAGTCTGGCTGCGGTGTTCGGTATGGTTTGGATAGTTTGAGGAGCAGAGACTTGTTGATTCCGGCGTAGAGGGCGTTTCCTTAGTCCAGTCTGCTGTTTATGAGTGCATGGGTGACCATTTGAAGATCTTTCAGAGGATGCAGAGGTTATTGAAGCAGGTGGATGCGATGGCGTTGACCTGTCAGGGTCACGGAGGGGAGGAGTCAAGTATGATGCAGTGGTTTTGGGTGTGGTCTGTGGGGGTAGGGGGCTGCATAGGACAACACCAGGTGTTGTCCCATGCAGAGGGGGAGGGGACCAGGACCTCTGTCTTCTTTGAGTTGAGCTTCAGGCAGCTGCTGCTCATCCAGGACGAGACATCCTTTATTCCTTCCTGGAAGTTGAGTCTGGTGGTGATTGGGTCCTTGGTGAGGGAGAGGATGACCTGGGTGTTGTCTGAGGGCTGAGCGCCGATCCTTTGGGGTACTCCGCAGTGGATTTCCATGGGTTCGGAGAAGAAGGGAGGAAGTCTGATTCTTTGGCTTCTGCCGGTGAGGAAGGAGTGGAGCCTGTCGAGAGCGGTTCCCTGTATGCCGGCTTTGTGGAGTCTGGCGGTGAGTGTGCAGGGGGAGACAGTGTCGAAGGCTGCAGAGAGTCAAGTACGATCAGTGCTGCGGTGTGTCCTTGGACAGGGAGGGTGCGGATGTCTTCTGTGGCGGCGAGTAAAGTCGGTTCAGTGCTGTGGTTGCTGCAGATTCCGGATTGGGATTGGGAGGGGTCTAGGACTTCGTTAGTTGGAGGTTGACGGTCTTCTCTGTGACTTTTGCCACGAAGGGGAGGAGGTGGATGGGTTGTAGTTCTTGAGGTCCGATGGATCTGCGGAGGGCTTCTTGAGTAGGGGTCTAACTTCAGCGCGTTTCCAGTCGTCTGGAAAGATGCCAGTGGCGTTGATTGTGCGTCGTAGGTCCGTAGCGATGGTGGTGGCGGTACTGTGGAAAATGTGCACGGGCAGGGGTCCATAGGGGCTCCAGAGTGGATGCTTTCATGGTCGATGCGGTCACTTCAGTGGTGACCGGGGTCCAGGAGGAGATGGTGGGCTGGCTGGCGTTGCTGGAGGGAGGAGTGGTTTCAGAGTAGGGTGTCTGGTCGCTGAAGTTGTTGTAGAGGCCCTTAATTTTCTGATGGAAGTAGGAGCCAAGCTTGTTACAGAGGTCCTGGGATGGGTTGATATCCGTGGTTTTGTTGGGGGGTTTGGTGAATTCCTGGATGATGCTGAAGAATTCCTTGGAGCTGCTGGAGTTGGCGAGGATCTTGTTCTGGATGAAGGTCCATTTCAGGTATCTGAAGCGTTGGCGGTATTCTGTCATGGTGTTCTTGTAGGTGATGCGGTCCTCCGAGGATTTGCTGTTTCTCCAGGGTTTCTTGAGACAAGTCATCTGCAGGTGCGTCTGGATTCTTGGAGGTCGGCGGTGAACCATGTGGCTTTTCAGGGGCTGTTTGTCGTCGGTAGGTGGGGTGCAAGCTCGTCTGCGCAGTTGGAGATCCATCTGTGGAGTTCTTTGGCTGCGCGGTTGTCGTTGGTCGAGGTGGTATAGGCATCGCGGTTGAGGGTGGAGTTCAGCTGCTCCTCAGTAATTGTGCTCCAGTTTCTTCCTGTAGGTTGGTGTGCAGGTTTGGACGCTGTGGGTTTGTCGACGTGGAAGTGTACCCAGTGGTGGTCCGTACATGAGGGTTGCATGGTGTGGCTGAAGTGGATGTTGTTACCTCCTATGAAGATGGGGTCGAGGGTGTGTTCTGCCTTGTGGGTGGGGTGGTGACAAGTTGATTCAGTCCACGGTTGGTGAGGTTGTTCAGGAGGGTGGCGGAGTTGGGGTCGCTGATGTTGTCGAGGTGGAAGTTGAGGTCTATAATGAGTATGTTGTCCATGGAGGTGATGGCGTCGGGTGCTATGAGGTTGGTGAAGGTGAACACAGTTTGAGGTTCAGGAGGGCTGTAGCTGAGGGTGATTCTTAGGGTCCTTCTGGGGCTGGTCTGGATCTTGTAATGGAGGGGTTCGGTGGTGGGCAGGCTTTCGCTCGAACTCAAGGTCATGAGTCGGAGGAAGCTCTTGTGTACGATGGCAAGTCCTCCTCCTGGGCCGTTGGGGCGGTCCTTTCTCTTGATCTTGTATTCGTCACGTATGGAGGAGGCGATGTCGGGGCGGTCCAGGTTTCTGTGAAGGTGGTGTCTGGTGAGAGGGTGTCGATGAAGTCCAGATCTCTATGGTATGGCTGTGCATGGAGCGCATGGACTTCGGTGGTATTGGCGTATAACGTGGTTACGGTGGCCATAGGGGTGCAGATGGAGGTGAAGGTCTGGCGGCAGTGATGGCAGGAGAACTGGCCGTGGGTGGTGTTTGATGAGGACAGCTGGCAGTTGTTCCTGCCGGGTTGAGTGCAAGGAGGGCAGCTCTGTTGTAATGGTGGGTGGCCGGAGATCCAGGTTCCCTGGCGCTTGATACGGACGGGTCGCGGATGGGTGCATACGGGCTTGCCTTTGGCACACCTCTGGCATGCAGCGACCGCCATTAAATAGGGTAGGGGAGGGAAGCACAGATGGGAGGTGGGAGTAGCGGGAAACCAGCAAGGGGGGAGAGGCCACAGGGGCAGAAAAAAACGTGCACAGAGGACACAACAGAACAACACGAAAGACAGGAAAGACCGAAAAAGAAAAAGAAAAAACAGGCAAAGAGGCACCCATAAAAAAAGCACAATAACAAGGCACCAAGTCACAGAGGTGCTGCGAGGTTAGCTCTCCCTGTGACTGTATGTCATTGACAGATGTATATCCTGGATACACATGTTTCTTTCAACCATTTAAAGCCAATTTCCTTATTATATGTTTTTACAGACTTGAATTGCAACAGGTTAACCTATTTTTAAATATATGAACTGGCCATGTCAGATTGCTTTTTTCCTAACTGTACCAATTTGGTTTAGTTTTTGTGAAATCTGTTAATGTTTGCACACTTCCGAGACAACAGTGTTACGTAATAAAAGTGTTTATATATAGTTTCTTTGGCTGCTATATGCTAACTTACGTTTATTTGACAAACTAAATATATTTTGAAAAGCTCACATAGTATTGCAATCTGTTCTTTTCATTTCATTTTCTTAACTGACCTCACAGCTGCAGGGAACCTGTAATATAAGTAAGGGCACTTGTGAGAGGCCCCTGCGGTGAGCGGGCCTGAGCCAGCTTTATGACACTGAACAGAACTCAAATTGTTGTGCAGACAGTCCGTGACTGCAGAGCTCTGAGCTGTGTCACTTTCACCATTGCTTTAGGGGCTCCCAGCTGTGAAGTTACTTTGTGCAGCTGCCTGCATACAGGGAAATGCAGAGCAGCCTCTCAGCTAAACTAACAGTTTCAGGCTGAATGAAGACGTGCGTTTGGCATCCTGAGCTGCAGGAGACAGTACGGGCTACATAGCACATTGAAGATGTGGTCTCTCCCCCAGCAGGCACCAGGTTGCATGGGATTTGTAGTCCTATTACCAGGCAGCTGCAGTGGTGTGGCATCCAGCTGCATTTGATAGTCCGGCACTATATAGCATGTAGAAGATGTGGCCCCTCCTCCTCCATCAGCAGACAAACAGTTATCTTGGGACTAATAGTCCCTGTAGCAGGCAGTCTGTTGACTAGGTCCAAACTGGGGTGGCGTAGTGGGCAAAAGAATGATGGATTTAACCCAGATCTTTTGACTGGGGAGAATGGTTGCATTGTCAGCATTCCGTCAATCATTTTTATTTTTTATTTTAAACATAGTTTATTGGCATTTAGGTATCAGCAGTACATGCTCATGTCATTTATTGCACATCTCTGGTGGATAGTTCAAACTGCCATTCCTAGCTGATTAGCTGGCATCTTGTCTATACCCCTTCTTGCCGTGATACGTTCCGCCATACTATACAGCGTCAGTTGCAAGGAACATCCATATAGTATAACGCTCCAACATTTCCTCCCCAACTGTCCCCCCGCCTCCTCCCCACCCCTCGCTGCTGTCGACTAACCTGTCGCTTTGACTGCCGCCACATGTGTGGTCTGGGTCTCACTCTCCGTATGCCACACCTGAGGCCAGACTCACGCAAACCTTCAGATCGGTAGATGTTAGGGTGCTATGGTCGGTTTATGATGCCTCATCACCCCCCTCCTGTTCTTAGTTATTAGGGCTACCCGGTCAAGACCTGGCCTGTGGGGTGCTGGGAGTGGAATCTTGGTCGACATTCTTCAGGTCGTCTACTAGAGCTCCCCAAGCCTGCACTCTCTCCGGTCTGCCTATGCCTCGTTGTGCATTCCGAAGCAGTATTCTATGTTCGCAGCCTGCCCACTTCTCCAATTCTTGCTTCCAGCTGAGCATCCCTGGACCCGCTGGGCCTTCCATTTGCTTGTTAGTTTGCGCTTTGCTAATGTATATGCTAGGTCCTGGAACCTCGCCGTGACTTTGGTCCTGGCGGAGTGGGGGAACAGGCTGAGCAGCACTTGGCTTGGGGTGCATGGTATCTCCTTCTCTGTGACACAAGCTGTTTCCCTAATCACTTCTTGCCAGTACCCTTCCAGCAGTGTGCAGCTCCACATCATGTGAATGTAGTTAGCTCCTATCTCCTGACAGCGGGGGCAGCTCGCACCATCTCGGTGGAAATAGCGATTGATTCTGTCTGGTGTGATGTACGCTCTATGCAGGGTGTAAAAACTAATTAATTGGAATCGTGCATTATGGGATACCTTAGTGGCCCGGAGGAGTGCATTTTCCCAATCCTTATCCTCCATATGAGTCCCAAGGTCCGCCTCCCACTTAGCCCTTAGTCCCTCCAGTGGTCTCGTGGAATCTCGCCGAATGGCTCGATAGAGGAATGATACCGCCTTGATGACGCCTCCGGCTAGGCTTATGTATTCACATGTGGAGTGTGTGGGTGGTTCGGCTGGCACCTGTAACCGCCCCATATAGTAAAAAGTGTCCCTACGGAATGCCCCAGTTTGCTCGGAAGGCCACAAATGTAAGTAGTTCCCCATCGCTACATAGGCCCCCTATTTTAGTGACTCCCGCTTGCATCCACCCCTCTAACCCCTTCCAGTGGCCCCCATGTGGGAGCGCCTCTAGTAATGCCACTGACATCTCTGGGGAGTAAGGACGTTTGGTTTTTATCTTTTGGAGACATCTGGCCCAGCAGTTTCTAATCACTCTGTGTTCTGAGGAGCTTATCTTTCGCTGCATAATGGTGCCCATTAATGTGCTCATGACATCCACCCTATTCGGGGTGAATGGAGGCTTCCTCCATTCTGGATCTAAACTGCCTGCCACCCATTGCGTGAAGCTTTGGAGTTGTCCTGCCAGGTAATAGTTCTCCATATCCGGCACCGCTAATCCTCCCTCCCCCTGCACCCTCCTCTGCATGGTCAAGGCCACTCTGTTTCTGCCGGGCCCCCAGATGAAGGCTATGATAAGAGAGTCGAGCGAGCAAAACCATGCACTGGGGATCCACACTGGTAGGGTGGTGAAGAAATATAGCAGTCGGGCCAGAGCTATCATTCTAAGTAAGGAAATTCGCCAGCCACCGACAGGGCTAGCATTCCCCAGAAAGTCATACAACTTTTCAGTGATCGTAGGGCCCCCCCACATTCCCCTCCTAAACATCAGTGAGGTCGTAATATACTTTCACACCTAGGTACCTAAAACAGCACGGCACCCACTGCAGGTCCCCCAGTCCCATAGGGGGTGGAGTATCCCTTGTCACCAGAAAGAGTCGCGACTTCTGCCAGTTAACGCGTAGTCCAGAAAGGGTTCCGAACTCATCCATCATGCACCGGGCCCCTTTAAAGCTGTAACAGTGTCTTTTAGAACTAGCAGGTGATGGTCTGCATATAATGCGATGTGGTGTGTCTGATCAGCTAGTCGAATACCCTCATAGGGCGTCCCCGAGTGTGCTATGCAGGCAAGTGGCTCTATCGCTAGAGCAAATAAAACGGGGGAGAGGGGGCACCCCTGTCTCGTGCCCCTCTCCACCTGGTATTGTGTTGAAATGGTGCGGCCCGTGCGGACCCTCGCTACTGGGTCCTTATACAGTATTTTACCCACTGGGCAAACCCCTGTCCAAGCCCCACTCGTGAGAGCACAGCATACAAAAATTCCCATTTGAGACTATCGAATACTTTCTCAATATCGATAGCAAAGATCGCTCCTTCCTTGGCTTCCTTTGTACCCTTTTGTAGGACTGCGAAAAGATGCCAGATGTTGAGGGTTGTATTTCTGCTAGGAATGAATCCTGCTTGGTCGGGATGGACCAAGGAGGTCATATCTGGTAACAGTCTGGTGGCCAATATCTTACTTAGGATTTTAAAATCTAAATTTAGCATGGACAGCGGTCAGTATGCTGGGCACTCTGTTGGCATCTTGTCGGGCTTGAGCAGGGGGATCATTACCGCCTCCTATGTTGTCTGCGGTAGCCTACCTCTTTCCCATGTTTACGCATATAGTTCCACTAATCTAGGCGCTAGTTCTGCAAGGTATGTGGCATAGAATAACTGAGGTAGTCCGTCGGTGCCTGGGATTTTCCCCCGTGCCATGGCCTTGACCGCCCTCCTGATTTCCTGTTCTGTTCAAGTATCTTAATTTAGATATAAAAACAATATCTTTAAAAGTTTTTCCCAAATCACATTATGTACAGTTTTGTGAGAAAAAAAGATTTAAAAGAGAAACCCATACAGTCATAAATAGCATAAAAAGAAATAAGACTTTAAACTGTTTTAAAAAAAGGTGACCTGACATGTCACAAGCATCTCCCATCGTATTCAATTGTAAAATCAAACCGTGCGACAGGGTTTCGATTGGTCTTATTACCCCCCTGGTCGATGGAGATTATGTTACGGATTTGGCGGTTTTCTTGATGTTAAGGCAGCAATACGCTTGTTGAACAAATTTAGCAAATGTTATGTTTAAAACAGTATTGTTCGTGCACAGAGCGGCAATGATGGCATGCCTGCAGGTCCGAACCCCCAACCTGTTCCATTCTGATCTAAGCATGCACCTGCGTTGGGAATTAAAGGTAGGGCAGATGCAGACCACGTGCATAATTGATTCTGTCGCTAACCCACATCCCCTACAGGTTGTGTCCTCATCTATACAGCGCCAGATGGGTAGATTTTGGAGGAAGCGCCAGTCCGCCATTCTTAGGGCGATGAAGCAGCGTTTTAAATGGAGTGAAAAAGTGGTCGATAAATACGTGGCTGCGGATACTTGTTTATAGGAGGTAACTACTGCCCAAGAATGGCTGCGTTTTGTAAGGAAGGCTTTATCAGTAGCGAGAGATATCGATCCCCCACATTTTTTAATTGCATTTTTAATGTAAATGTAAATTTAAATGTACAGGAATTTATATAGCGCAAATCACCAAGCGGTTTCTAAGCGCTTGCTTAGGGAACCCGTCCTGGTATTCCCCTGTGAGATAACCCCAGCAGGGTATCCACAAGGTGAAAGCCAGGCATCCCACCGCGAGGGGCCGTTGTGGAGATTAAGCAAGCTATCGCCCAGAGTCGCAGAGTGTGAACCCGTGAATCGAACAGGCACCGGAGCGAGAATTGTCGAGTCCATGGACATTTTTTTTAGGAATCAAGACCCCGCCGAGCCGGGAATTGAACCCTGGTCCCGGGCTGACCTCTGCTTCCAGGTCTGCCTCCTCTAACCAGTGAGCCACACTTCTCCACTTTTAAAGGCACACTGGCTAGGATTCAGGGCCCAGAGGTCAGCGGCTGACATCTGATGTATATAATCCTTCAGGAGACGGCCAAATGATCCTCCTGGGTTACACTCATAAATTTCTTTCCAAACTAGAAATTCTAGTGTGCCAGATTCAGCCTGTCTTAATTTGTGGCAGAGTTTGAGATATGTGCCAAGATTCTGGGCATCGTAGTTTATTAGCCCCAACTCTAATCTAATCTGAGCTGGGGATGCAGAGCTTGGCAGGTGGAGTATTTTCTTATATATTTTTGTTGTATGTTTATTTAAGACAGTGTTCATTTTACCTTTGAAGGTCTCTATGCCATATGATAATGTGGGGCCGATTTTTGCTCTTAAAACTTCTAATAAAGGGGAAAGGGTTGGACCCGAGAGTTTAGCCGACAGCTTGGACAATGAAACCATTAGTGCCGTGGCTTTGGCTGCAATCACGTTAATCTGCTTTGAAAGATTACCCCTGGAGTCCAAATGGACGCCTAGGTATTTATATGATTGGTCGGTGCTAAGGCTTGTTTTATTTAGAGACCAGCCACCACCTCCATAACATTTCTTACCAAAAGGAACAATCAGAGTCTTTTTCATGTTGACTTCTAGATGATTAATCATCGTGTATTGCATCAATGTGTCAAGGAGCCTTTGTAACCCTACCCTTGTGAGGCTGAACAGGGCCAGGTCATCGGCGTATAAAAGGTTACATAATGCCGTGCCTCCTACTTTGGGCGGGTGGCTGTTAACTTTATCTACGGTGCTTGACAGGTCTGCTATGAAAAGATTAAAAAGAAGGGGGGCCAGCACGCATCCCTGCTTAACTCCTCTTGAGGTCATGATTTTTCGCGAGAGATGCGTGCCGGACCCTAACTTCACTCGAACCCAGGTGTTAGTGTGCAGTTGGATAATGGGATTCAGGATTTTGTCTGGAATTCCCCACTGCCTCAGTTTTTCCCAGAGTAGCGCCCTGGGAACCCTGTCAAATGCAGCTTTAAAGTCGACAAAGCAGCAAAATAATGTCCTAGATGTTAAAATAGCTTTGTCGATGATGGTAGAAACTGCAAGTAGATTTGTCATGGTTCCTGAGTTGGCAACAAACCCTGTTTGGTTCAGTGGAATCACGTTGTGGTCCTTTACCCATTGCCCAAGGTCCTCCAGAATGAGCCCCGCATAGTGTTTCGCCTCTATGTCCAGCAGGGCGATTAGTCTGTAGTTTTTAGGGGCAGCGCGTGATCCAGATTTGTAAATAGGGTGGATAATTGCGTCACGCCATGAATCCGGGATTGTGGCTGTCCTCAGGGTGTAATTGAATAGGGCTGTTAGTTTCGTGGACCAGAAGGGAATGTCTGAGTTAAACAGCCTCTGTGGGAGGCCGTTTGGGCCTGGTGCTCCGTCTTGTCTCCCTTTTGTCACTACTTTGATGACTCTTTCTTCCGGTAATACATATTCCAAGGTGGACTCTTGTGCTGGAACTGAAGGAGTGCTCGATGTTACATTAGCGTAGGTGCCAATTGCACTAAGTGGACCAGTGTTGGCCGAGTGAACTTGAACCTGAAAGTGAGCCATTAGGTATGTTGCCCATTCTGATTCCTGGATATTTGCTGAGCCTGAGTTTGTCTGGTTTAGATTGGTGCGGTTCACGAGGCCACAAAATTTCCTCGAGTTTTTTTTCTTGCTCTCCCACACCAATTCGACCCAGTATTGAGAATCCTGCGCCCTTTTTTCTTGGGTAATTGCCCTCCTAAATGCTTTTTGGGCTTGTTGGTAGATTATGTAGTAGGCGCTATTCCCTGGAAATTTTAAGTATAACCTTAGGGCGTTGTTTCTCGTTCTCTTTAGAGTCTTTGTGTCGATGGAAACTGTGAGCTCAACTGGTGGAGTGCGGCTTGAGCCCTGCACTGTCGCCGGAAAGCTATAAATCAGATGAGAGCAAAGCAGCGACCATTTCACTGTCGGGGTGGCGTCTTGATCAAATCTGCCTTTGATAAAGTCCTTGCTTATTATTAAGATATTCTTGCTGTTGTTCTCGCTCCATTTAAGGCGCTTTAGATTTTCAGTATATATTCCCTTGTAGGTTGTAGGCGCCGTTTTGTGGAATTCTATCTTTATGTTAAAAATGATGACCTGCGGCCTGTGGTCACTTTCTGACCGTGGGTGGATGCTGAAACTGTCCAGATTGAATAATAGTTCGGAATTGCTAATGGTGACCATTGGACCAAGTCCAATTTGGGGGAGTGTCGCCAGCTGACCTTCCGTTCATAACCAGGTAACCTGCGTTATAGAATCTCGTCACGGAAAGCTCACCCAATTTATTGGGAGCTTGATTCAAAGGTTTAGTTTGGGTCATGGCCTCGATGATGTTGGTCAGACCAGGCCCTTCCATGTCTGCGGCTACCCCCTGAAATAGGTTGGTATTGAAGTCCCCCGTGACGATACAATCCGAGTTAGGATGTTCCATGGCAATATCGTTCATGATTTCACTGAGGCGGACCAGGTGGTCTTTTTTGGTTCGAGTGCTGGGGTTGATGTAAACATATATGAGATAGAGTGGGCGCTGCTTCCTCCACGGGTTGATTTTGACCCCTAATAGCCAGTCTTCTTTAAATGGAAGTTGATTGAATGTGCCTTTTAGGTTGTTGGAGATATATGTAGACAGGCCGCCTTTAGGGTGACCGTAATGGCTGTCCCTTAGTGCTGGCTTCCAGAATTCAATGAAGCCTGCAATGGGGCGGCCCTCTGTAGCCCAGGTTTCCTGTAGTGTGATTGCTTCGTGTTTGCGTATGAAAGCCAGAGTGTCATTGTTAGAGGTTTTTTGGTGGAGCCCACTGACGTTCCATGAGCACAATAAAAACAGCCAGCCCCAGCCTTCGCTTGAGTCATCCTGGACACCTTCTTTTTCAAATGGTTTAGGGTGAGCTTCTGATCCTGACGCGTTTTTTAGAATGGAGGAGGGCCTCGCTGGTACTAATAGTTTGGAGGCGGTTGGTTGTCTGGGTGGCGTTAGTCTGGTAAGCAGGGAGCTTGGATACCCTGGTGTGGAATATGGGTACACTCTAATTCCCCAGTTTCGCAGGATGGACTTATGTTCCAAAAAGGCTCCTACCCAACTGGCTGAGTTAAAGGTTACCATAGTGACTTCAGACGGTTGGTTACCTCTGGGAGGGAGGAATTCGATGTAATCTATGTTGTCCGTTGACAGCCCTGCAAGCCCTGGGATGCCTTCCACAAGTTTTATCAGGTTGGATCTATTAAGAATGTCATGCCGACCCTTGGATTCATATTCGGGAGCCAGTAAGATCTGATGGCACGGTGGATCGTTTTTGCTCCCGTCCGATGCATTTGGAGGCATGTTGTCCCGTTTTTCGGGTAGTGTGACTGATTTGGTTTCGCATGTCTGTTGTGTCGGTCTTTGAGTAGCCATCTTCAACGATGGGCTATAACTGGTCGGGGTTATTAGATTATTGCAAATGGTTTTAGAGAAGTTTGGTCTTGAGTTTACATTGTCTGAAAGAATGAGATTAAAGCCGTTGGAGCTTTGGGATTCCCTGTTGTCATTGTGGGCCCAGTTGCACGTGTCTTGTCTGGGGTCGTCGTTATGCTTTCTGTGGGTACGCAAGGGTTGACCGTTTCTGGGTCCAGATTTGCAGTACTTTGAACCTGGTGACTCCTTGCTTGTTGTTGAGTAGCTGTCACTGGGGAATCTCCGTTATTGTTTGTCGTGGGCGATAATGCACTAGTGGTGGTAAGAGATTTTTTATTTTCTGTTTTTAGAAAAAGAGGAAAAAGTTTCTGGTGGACCACGTTGGTGCTTTCCCTGAGTTTGTTTCTCTTTTTACGTTGACATTTGCGCTCTCTCTTACTGCATACTGGGGGGAACGGTGGGGGGACTTCCACTGTTGAGGCGGTCTGGGGCGCTGGACTAGCTTTTGACCCAGTCACGGCTTGGTCTGGGCCAGTTGTGGGCCCGATTGAGGTGCATGATGGACCATTGTCGTCTGTCAGTTTTGGTTTTAGTTGACCTTGGTGGCTCTGCCCGTCCCGGGTAAGGTGTTGTTGTTCTTGCTGTGGAGGGGAGGGAGGTGAAGTACTAGCGTTTCCTCCCCTCATCAGCTTCACTTCCCTTATGACGGTAGACAGGCATTCTGGGAGCAGGGAAAGCGAGTCTATGATTGGGGAGCAGCAGCAGACTGGTTGGGAGAGCTTTGCAGAAGCTTGGGCCCTTAAGATTAAATTGTTTAGTTTATCCAGTTTGCTGTCGATCCCAGACGTAAATAAAGCCAGGGTGTTTAATAGGTCCACCTGCACCTCCAGTTTTACCGAGTGGTAATTTAGTGCGTTAACAGTTTGTTGGAGGGTCTGGAGGAGTTGCTGCCAAGCGCTGGTTGCTATGTGTTCTTCGGGGTTAGACTTATCATTTGAGACATGCTCGGGAGAGTTTTGATTGGTCTTGAAGAAGAAAGATAAATCTGAGATGAGCCGATCGTTCGATTCGGACAGTTCTTGCTCATTTTGCAGTGGGACCTTTGTTAAACCGGGTGGTGAAAATATCATGTGCAGGGGGCTTGATACTGGTGACGCGGTTGGAGTGATTGAGGTTGGTAGTGCTGAGGGAGGTTCGTAGCTATTGGGCTGCACAAAGTTGTCTTCCCCGTGTATTTGCACCGTCGTTGTTTGTTGGTGCAGAACTGGTGGGGACTCCATTGGGGTCACCAAGCGGATATCGGGAGGCTGTGTTGGAACTAAGCAGGCCGTTGCTGTACACAGGGTACCCTCCAGCTGAGTTTGCAATGGGTGAGGTGATCCTTTGTCCTCTGCTGGGGGCAAGGAAGAGTTGCCCGGAGTGGAATAAGTATGTTGAGAGTTTTTTCTGTTTATAATAGAGGTTTCGTCTTTTTTCTGCATCCTCGAGAGATTGTTAAGGGTAGATCCAAAGACGTAGACTTCAGGTGGTTCCGTCGCCTTTTTGATTTCAAATGCCCAATGTTGCGGGGAAGCCAATTGGGTCAACCCAGATTGCGCCGGTGTTATAGGTGTTGATATAGTCACCTCCAGAGTTTGAGAGTCTGGTTGTGACAATGCCACGGTTTTTACTGGCGTTCTTCTAAAGTAGTCCCGCAGACTTAGGGGTTTTGGTCTTTGGTTGGCCTCGTTTGACGCCTCGGTGGGTTCGGGGTGATTGGATTTCTTTCGCTTGATTGGCACCGTGTATTTCCTGACTTTTCCGGACCTCATATTCCACAATGTGATTAGTTGTGGTCAGACTCCTCTGGATACTCCCAGCCCAGGGCTCAACTGATCCGGGCCGAGCTTACAGTTACTCACAGTGGGTTTTTCTTTTTCAACGTGGTTTTTCTTATTAAAGTCTAACCACTGTGCGTTATGTCTGTGCAGTTATAGCTATGTTATAAGTAGCTGATGGCACCACCCTGCTCACCTAATCCAGCCCGCCCTGAGCCCCCCGACCCCCCCCAACCTTGACCCCACCAGCTGTTGCCCTCACCCCTCCAATTCAAGCTAAAAGCCTGAGGAAAGCTGGAATTTTGTGCTATATGGCGCAGTTTAATCACTGAGCGCTTGAGCACTCTTAGGGGGGGGTAATTGCGGTGAAGCTGGCAGAGCCTGGCCGAGGTGGTCGGGGACCCGGGCGGGCTCCGGGGTTGGGAGCAAGGGGAGCAGCCCCAAAACTAGTGATCCCCTGCAGATGGCCTGGATGACGGGCGAAGAGGTAGGGGATGGCTGAGGACTAGGGGTACGGGTGGTAAAGTCACGGCCGAGAGCCCTGTGGGAGCGCTGAGCCACTAGGGGTACAAAAAAAAACCACCAAAAAAAACTGGGGGAACTCGGGGGGAAGTCTGGACGCGAGGGGCTCTTTGCTCAAAGCAACTCCGTGTGGTTAAGGGGAGGGCGTGGGAGAAAGAGCCGCCGGGTGCCTGCACACCAGGACCCGTCAACGATGGGATGTGATATCCGCCTCCCGGACAGCCCCTATGCCCCCGCGCCTCTCACCCCTTACGTGCGCTAATTAAGCTCCGCCACATTACCGCGGTGCAGCTTCTTCAACTCCCCGGGTTTCCCGAGTCTCCTGGGGCCAAAATCGTGCAGGCGTACAACTGCCCAAGGCCCCCCTGCAGTCCCCACAGCACCCGGCTCCCGGTCTTCCCGGCTCTCGAACTCCGCGTCTCACACACACCGCGCTCCCACCGCCACAGCTTCCGCCCGCCTACGTCGACACGCCTCCCTGACGAGCCGCGGCAATCACTCTGATTTCCTGTTCTGTTATTGCCTTGCCCGCCTCAAGGGTGTGAAGCGGGAGGGGTGACAGATAGTCTGCAAACCTATCTATTTCACGGCTGCAAGAACTTTTGTATAAGTGGGAGTAGGAGTCGCGGAAGCGGTTACATATAGTGTTAACCACTGAATTTTACTCTACATTGGGGGACTTCCCATTAATCCGAGATATAACTGCTATGAACTAGCATGATAAATATATGCCAAACTAGACTACATGTATATTTTTCACATTCACTGTCAGACCTTGAAAGGCAGATATCATGGAGCTGGTAGCAGACTTGTGTCGCCTTCCGTGGTGGCAAAGTTATTGTTTGGATAAATTGAAATATTCATGAGTTCTCTAAAAGATAATGACATGCTGCAAATTGGCCAAACATAGACAGGATAGGGTGTTGGGAGTTTACAACAGTTGTATGTCTAGTTATCTATTTAGGAAAATAATATTGTCTGTGATAACCATATAATCATGTAAACAATGTTTAGGTAATATACGTATTTGTATTTTTGTGATTGAAGATTGTTCTAATGAAATAAGCATTTTGAGACCAGATGTTCAAGCTTCCTAGTCTTTAAGACATGTAGCTACAAAGAGATTTGGTCGCTCAGGAAAGGCAGGATAATTCACTGGTGTTAAAAATGTTTTGTACAGCCGGAAATTGAGAACAGAATTCCAGGAGAACACTGCCTAGCCAAAATATCCATATTATGGCTGTCTGAAACGCAAAATCATGGTCAATTAGACTTGATGGTGGACCTATCAGAGAGAGATCGGGATTCTCAGGCCAGGCATTTAACACAATAAAGACTATGTTACCTCATCATAACATCTGATATGTCAGTAAAGGAGGTATGCTTATCCTTATTCCATTTTAAACAGTCGAATTAATGGATTCTCCCACACAGGTTTCCCATCAATACAGTGTGGTGTATACAATAGTCGATCTACGTGTGTTCACCATTCTGTAAGACTTAGATGAAGACGATAGGTAGTTTAAGATATTTGCCAAAACAGACAGATCCACAGCAATTAATTGAGCGCGTCAATTTGACTTATTGTGAATGGGCATTGTGATTTGTAACATTTTAATAACAACACAACACATTAATAGTGAATCCTCATACCCTTTCCTTTTTTCTGCAGCTCCTGCGTCTCCTAATGATGGTGAGAAACAGATAGGATCCCAGGTAGAAGGTGGTCACTACGGCGCTGCAGTCAGCAGCAAATCGATAGGATCCCAGGTAGAAGGTGGACAGTATGATGTCGCTTTAAGCAGCAAGTGTATGGAGACACAATGGCTTTACTTAAGTCCTTTTGCAGCCAAAGAGAGCTGCACACTACTTTTACACATCATCTGATTCAACAGCACAGTCTCAGAGGGAGGCACACTGGTTTTACACAAACTTTTAAGCAACAGTACAGCCTTGGAAAACGACACACTGGTTTTACACAACACCTTACACAAACTTCCAACCAAGGTCTCTAAGGAAGAATCTCCACTTTCAAGAGTTTTACAAATTTGGAGAAACTGTTCAGATAAGGCTCTTTAATGAAACAACAGGAATCCTTAAAGGATAAATTAGTGGAAGAGGTTATCCCAGAAGGACTAAAGCAGGCGAAGAAGAGGCCAAGAATCATAGAGACAACCTCCTGCACCCTTATGCATGAGTAAGAGAAGAAAGCATGGCCGTGGTTCTCATGTATAATCCATCAGCAAATTGTATTAAACGGACTATAAAAATAAATTGGAGAATTTTGGAGATTGGTGAGAAGAAGCTATCACTGTACCCCTCTGTTTGAACAGAGGTCAGAACCTCAGGAACCCTTACAACAATGACCGACATACCTGGAGCTGTTGGTGTACGTACATCAGACCGTCCACCCTACTTATGGTAGGCATTCTGACCCACGTGTTTCTCTTCAGGAACACAATGAAAAGACTGGCTGTCTTAAACAGAAAAAATCTATGAAAAATGACCCAGACTCCCTTGTAGAAAGCTCTCAGTGTATCAAGTAGATTATTTATTAGTTTTACAAAAAGCAAACTCTCACTTAAGGAGTAAAACCAAAAAGTCTGTTGGGCAACCGTGTGAAAAATGGCAGACACTCAACAAACTTTAGGTGCTTTTAGAGGAGCTCCTGTTGCTCCTTGAAGACACAGGGATAGCCAGATGGGTGGAGATCGCTAAATATGGTGCATGGTAGTCCAACGGGGTAGTGGAGGTTGTTACGCCTGTTCCTCTGGCAGACCGTGGACCCCTGTCAAACTATAAATGAGCGGGACAGTCTTCAAATGTAACTCAAAATAGAAAAATCACTAAAGAAAGGCGGGCTGGATTCAGGGCACTCTATCAAAAATTCAACAAAGCTTAATACCAGCCAAACCAACGGCCCACCCACCGTCCTTGTTTAGAGTTGGACAGATGGTCAGCCTTTCATCGGAAATCCCATTGGGTCTGTCGATGGAAAACTTCTTCCGAAGAAGAAAGGGCTCTTGAAGAAAACCCATCAGACATTATTAGATAAAGCAGCGCTATATAAGAACCTTAAAAAAAAGACAATTTTGTATTTGACAAATTCATGTTTAAATCTCTGTTGTATTTTATGGATTATTAACAAGAGGACTGCCAAGATACAGACATATTTTAGCTTTCCTAAATAAATCAGGTATTGATTGGGTAAAAACGACTGAATAAGTTCCCAAAACAGGAGTAAATCCCAGATCTCAGTATTACTGGTAGCACTTCTCTCTTCATTAACAAAGAAGGAGAGGTAGAAGCATCTCAAGCAAAGAACCGCTTCTCACTCTAAGAGAAGGCGCACTGGGGAGAATCGTCTCCTCCGATACAACCTGCGCAAGACTCCCAGCTGAAAGCAGTCATGCTGTCGAGATTTGACCCCTCTATTGCCAAATAAACTAGGCTTCTTGCTGACATCACAAATTATCTTTATAGTTTAGGGAATAAATCACATTTAAGATCGCCTTAAATGCACTCAGCAGTCAAATACCATGAATTAAAAAAATGTGTTGTTTTATTACGTATCTAAAAACAAATCATTGTGTACATTTCATAGCATAATGATTGTTCTTGCAGTATCATAATTTAGTTCATGTTAACTTTGAAGTAAATTGAGTTTGATCCTGGTACACACCTCAGTGGTGTAGTTTTTAAAGTCTCTTGGATGTCCATACATTGGTGGTGTTTGGATATGTATCATTAATACAGATTTATAAAGTACTGGGTTTCAAATGTATTATGCCACTAATGGCCGTACAAAGCCCTTGTTCCTAAATATAAATTCTCCAGTTTAGAACTTGTTGCTGTTAACGTAAAAGTAAAGTGAGTTTGACCCTGGAGCAAACCCCTGTAGTGTGTTATGTATAAGGATGGATGTGCTGAAGAGCAGTCTCGTTGCTGTTCCTCACTGGCTGGGTGGTGATGGTTTTTCCCCTGTGTGTGTTCGCTGATGTCTCTGTAGGTTTGATAACTGACTAAAGCTCTTCATACATTCACTGCACTGGAATGGTTTTTCCCCTGTGTGTGTTCGCTGATGACGTCTGAGTGTTGAGGAATCACTAAAACTACTTCCACATTCATTGCAATGGTATGGTTTTTCCCCAGTATGTGTTCGCTGATGTGAATGGAGATGTTGTAACAGACTGAAGCTCTTCACACATTCACTGCACTTGAATAGCTTTTCCCCAGTGTGTGTTCGCTGATGAATCTTGAGTTTAGAGGAAACACTAAAACTACTTCCACATTCACTGCATTTGAATGGCTTTTCCCCTGTGTGTGTTCGCTGATGAATCTTGAGTTTACAGGAAACACTAAAACTACTTCCACATTCAGTGCAATGGTACGGTTTTTCCCCTGTGTGTGTTCGCTGATGTCTCTGTAGGCTTGATAAATGACTAAAACTCTTCATACATTCACTGCACTGGAATGGTTTTTCCCCAGTGTGTGTTCGAATATGTTTTTGTAGCTCTGATGACCCACTAAAGCTCTTTACACATTCACTGCACTTGAATGGTTTTTCCCCTGTGTGTGTTCGCTGATGAGTCCTGAGAGTTGAGGAATCACTAAAACTAGTTCCAAATTCATTGCAATAGTATGCTTTTTCCCCTGTGTGTGTTTGTTTATGTACTTGGAGGTCTAGTAACTGACTGAATTTCTTCACACATTCAGTGCAATGGTACGGTTTTTCCCCAGTGTGTATTCGCTGATGATCTTTTAGGAGTGTTAACTGACTAAAGTTCTTCATACATTCATTGCAATCGCAGGTTGCTTCTCCTGTGTGTGTTTGCTTATGGTTCTTTAGTAACAATGACAAACTAAAGCTCTTGCTGCGTGTGTATGATTTTTCTTTCTTGGTTGGTGTCTCTGGGTCCGGTTTATATTTGTCTGCATCCATTGACTGCGTTTCCTGAGGAGATAACATGGTTGATAAAGCACTTGTGTTATTCTCACACTCCCGGTATGTGTGTGGTATTTTGGATGGTTGATTTCAGATTTCACAATGAAATACAAGACTCACCAACTAGATATAATATCATTTTGGCAAGTAAAGCTTCTTTGGAGGTGAATATGTCTTTAGATTGCATATTAGTTTTGTGTGTTACGGGTAAAGATTAGTCTTCCTTCTGGTCGATGCAAATTGGGACAGTCTGTTGTAGATCAAAGACCCTCTCTTTTCATTACCCTTCAGTTGTCTGCCATTGTATTTTTCTCTTGCTCCTGTGGTTTGGACAGAAAGAGTTTACAATACACCTAGCACGCTGAATGGTAGTCTGCCCTCATTACAGGAAGCAGAGCAATGCTGTATCCACCTCATACCAAACGCATCAAAGCTGGTGGTGGAGGCCTGTTTATACAGGAGGCGGTTTGTCAGTGTTGTTGCCTTAATTTTCTATAAGTCATTCTTTATCCTGTTGCGTAGATGTGCACAGCTCAGACTCTTAGATCCACTGAATTGCTCGGGACTGCTTCTTCCAGGATCTAAAAGGTTATGTTCAGGGTCCTCAGTCTCGGACTGTGCAGATCTTTCCCAGAATATTGGAGCTAATTTTTTCTAACCGCTTTTTTCAGATTTGCATGATTACTGTCATTATTCACGATCATTTGTGCCTTCAAGGCTGGTTTCCTATTGGATGTAAAGAGATTTAAAATCACTAAATGGAAATGTAAGAGAATGTGAATACACAATATTTAACTAGTTGTAAAATACATCTCTTCTTTACCATTTATGAATGTTACCAAGAGATATTTCACCATACACAGATATTTAACTAAATCTTCCATTGAACAGGTCACTATTACTTACTTCAGAAAAGGAGGTGATTTTTCAGTATTCACAGAGTAACTTAGTACAGAAAGAGTACACATAGAGTGCCCACTCGCTAGAGGTACAGCTTTAGGAAGAGCCAACATGGCCAAGATTTTATTTAAACAAGAAGGGATTGTGGAAAAAGAGATGGATCAGGATGTGCTGTTGTAACTTCAGTTTCAGGAAGTGTATAACAGCAGCAACCCTTTCGAGAACAAATGACAAAGAAAACTCTTCAGGAAGTATATAATAAAGGTAACGCTCCAGGAAGTATATAAGAAATGTAGCTCCATTCACACTCTTCTTGACAATACTTTCCTGTTCACACTGGAGCAGCTGAAGTTCAACTCCTGCCTTTACTTTTCTGTTTGTTAAGTTATCTTTGCCACTTTCCTGGGGTTGGTTCAAGCATTCGTGCGAAGATTGCAGCATTGATTATAGAGATTCCATCACAGCCAGTAATATACCTGCGATATCTCTGCTGCCAATACGGGTCTGCTTTTAGTCTTTTCTACCTTACAAGTGTATCTGACTTAATGTCTTCCGTGTGGTGCCAGCATGCTACTCTGTGGGGGGATGGGCCATTGGCAAAGTGGGACAAGATGTCCGTTGCTTGAGGGGGAGTGCAGCATTTACACCTTTGGGCATTTCTTACATTCAGCTTCACCTTACTCCGTGTTTATCACCTTCCATACACCTTTATGTTAAGTATGGGCAAAATTTGCGAATTCGCGCAAATTCGAATTCGCTATCGCAAAATCCGCGAATTTGTGTAAATTTGCGGATTTTTTAGTTTTTGCGTATTTGCGGGGTTGTTTGCGTGTTCGCGCGGTTTTTTGCGTGTTCGCGGGGCTTTTCCCTGTTCGCGGGCCGCATGCATGGCGAAGTTACCCATGCGGTCGTGTATGGGCACAGCACCCTCTGGTTCACCACTGCCACCCTCTGGTTCATCACTGCCACCCTCTGGTTCACCACTGTTACCCTCTGGTTCACCCCTTCCACCCTCTGGTTCAGCACGGTCACCCTCTGGTTCACCACTGCTACCCTCTGGTTCACCACTGCCACCCTATGGTTCATCACAGCACCTCTGGTTCACCACTGCCACCCTCTGGTTAACCACTGCCACCCTCTGGTTCACCACGGCCACCCTCTGGTTCACCCTTGCCACCCTCTGGTTCACCACTGTGACCCTCTGGTTCATCACAGCACCCTCTGGTTCACCCCTGCCACGGTCTGGTACAGCACTGTCACCCTCTGGTTCACCACTGCCACACTCTGGTTCACGACTGCCAACTTCTGGTTCATCACAGCACCTCTGGTTCACCCCTGCCACCCTCTGGTACAGCACTGTCACCCTCTGGTTCACCACTTCCACCCTCTGGTTCACGACTGCCACCCTCTGGTTCATCACAGCACCTCTGGTTCACCACTGCCACCCTCTGGTTAACCACTGTCACCCTCTGGTTCAGCACTGCCACCCTCTGGTTCAACCCTGCCACCCTCTGGTTCACCCCTGCCACCCTCTGGTTCACCACTGCCACCCTCTGGTTCATCACAGCACCCTCTGGTTCACCCCTGCCACCCTCTGGTACAGCACTGTCACCCTCTGGTTCACCACTGCCACCCTCTGGTTCACGATTGCCACCCTCTGGTTCATCACAGCACCTCTGGTTCACCACTGCCACCCTCTGGTTAACCACTGTCACCCTCTGGTTCAGCACTGCCACCCTCTGGTTCACCACTGCCACCCTCTGTTTAACCACTGTCACCCTCTGGTTCAGCACTGCCACCCTCTGGTTCAGCACTGCCACCCTCTGGTTCACCTGCCACTCTCTGGTTCACCACTGCCACCCTCTGGTTCACCCATGCCACCCTCTGGGTCACCCCTGCCACCATCTGGTTCATCACTGCCACCCTCTGGTTCACCCCTGCCACCCTCTTGTTCAGCACTGCCACCCTGTGGTTCAGCACTGTCACCCTCTGGTTCACCCATGCCACCCTCTGGTTCATCACTGTCACCCTCTGGTTCATCACTGCCACCCTCTGGTTCACCACTGCCACCCTCTACCAAGACCTTTTGTGACGCAGCGGCAACACAAAATATGCGCCATGGTGCTGGGTATTAACAACGTGACGCATCTGAGAGATGCGTCACGTTGTAAAGCCCTGCGCCATCAGGAGGCGTTCCGGCGCAGGGGAGGTCGTTCCTGCGCAGGAACGCCTCCTAAAAGTGACTGAGTGAAATCTACAAGATTTCACTCAGTCACTGTTAGGCCAATGTTGCGTCAAAACCCTGCGCCTGCTTGAATCAGGCGCAAGGCTTGATGCAGCATTTGGGAGATAGGGCCCCCCATAGCATTGCTGGAGCTGCGTCGCAAGCGCGACGCAGCTCCAGCAATGCGCTGCTTTTACGGCACAGATGCGTGACGCATCTGTGCCGTTTTTGCCACATGGTACGCCGCATTGTAAATGCGGCGCACCATGGGTGGCGGAGCTGCGGCGCACAATAACTGGTGCATCCCTGGGGATGCGCCAGTTTTTGTAAATCTGCCCCTATACATTTAGCCAACGAGGGAGCACTTACTGATTAGACAGTAGAAAGTACTCCAGTTGAGTAGAGGTATTGAACAAAAAGGTGCCATCTTCGTGGACAAACACGCAGGGCGGGATTCATTCTGCCCCCTGTTAGACTCGTTTTTTGTGCCCTTCTGCCCTCTGTTAGACTCGTTTTTCCCTTGTTTTTCTGCCCTTCTGCCCTCTGTTAGACTCATTTTTCACTTGTTTTTCTGCCCTTCTGCCCTCTGCATCACTCAGCACTACCACAGCACCACTCAGCACAACCAGAGCATTACTCAGCACCACCACAGCATCACTCAGCACCACCACAGCACCAATCAGCAGCACCACTCAGCGCCACCACAGCATCACTCAGCACCACCACAGCATCACTCAGCACCACCACATTATCACTCACCACTACCACAGCACCACTCAGCACCACCACAGCATCACTCAGCACCACCACAGCATCACTCAGCACCACCACAGCACCACTCAGCACCACCCCAGCATCACTCAGCACCACCCCAGCATCACTCAGCACCACCCCAGCATCACTCAGCATCACCACAGCACCACTCAGCACCACCACAGCACCACTCAGCACCACCACAGCACCACTCAGCGCCACCCCAGCATCAATCTGCGCAACTATTCAACAACAACTGGTTCAAATATGTTCTCTCAATGTTTCAAAGTTTATTACAAATGTCACAAAAAGATGTTAATATTTCACTTCTGTTCTTGGATTTTCGTCACAATAAAATACACTGAACATAATCTTCACAAAAGTTATTTACAAAAGTTTAAGCTATTGCCATTACAAATTAAAAACACTTTTATTTAAGTATTAATTATTAAAAAAAATTAAAAGCCATTGTAATTTGGAATATCAATACAGCTAAGTCACGTATATACAAAACATGTTGCATTACAAATGCTATAGGTGTCACATTTGCGAAAGTTATAACTATTGGCATTGTAAATGACAAAGCTATTAATTTAGCTACTTTCAAAACCAACACATAAATAAAAAAAATTGTCATTTACAAGACCAACAGCTCAAACTTTCCTAATGCGAGACCTATTGCATTGCAAATGCTTGTTTTTATATCTGTCAGTGCTTCCTGCTGAGGTTTAATTTTCGTGACAGGCGCCTCATTGCCTACTTGTAACTATTCTCTGACCCTGCTTCAAGGGTCAGAGCAGGGTCAGAGAATAGTTGCAAGTAGGCAACGAGGCGCCAGGAAGCACTTACAGGCTTACAGCAGCAGGTGCCCAAGTTGAAGTTAATTTCTTTGTAACCCTTTTGTAAAAGGTTACAAAAAATTTGCCTCAACTTTTGCACCTGCTGCTGTAACCCTCTAAGTGCTTGACTGAAAATTCGTCCCCGCTGATTTGCGGATTTTACAGCGATTTCGCGAGATTCGTGGATCGCAAAATCGCAGAAAATCCGCAAATTCCGCGAGCGGAACGAATTTTCAGCCCCTGCTTACTTTATGTCTGCGTACTCCCTCAACAGGGTTAATTGACAGTTAAAGCAGGGAAGTGACTGGATGCACACAGCAGACATCAGGTGAAAGTCTGATAGTCGAAAGGCCATGTTTGGCAGTACAAGGATCACAAGTGTCAATAAAGAACCTTGCCTGGGGCATATACATGGAGGAAGGGCACAGGTCGCTACTTATGAGGTACCAACAGAGGAGGCAAACATGTAGGTAAATGCTCCATTTTGGGTCTGTTTCAGGCCTTTACTGGGCATTGGTGTGCACTGTATCTTATTACCACGGCTTATAAGGGCACTTGCTGCAGGGGTGTTACCAATTTGACCCTTTACAAGAGTGCAGCAGAGCCTTAGAAAGCACAACACCTGGAAGCTGCCTGCCTTGAGGGAGAGGTGAGGGTCCAGGTGTCAGGCAATATCAGCAAAGGACATAAAAGGATTCTAAATATCACCCTGCTTCTCAGGGGTACCCACAATAGATCCAAGGTACACTTGCTATCAGTCCACACTTTCAAACTCAGATTCCCTTTCCGGTGCCTCTGGGACTACAGCTGCTTCTAGGCTCCCTTCCTGTAATTGTGGTTTTCTCTGATACAACATTGGTTGCAGACTTGAAGATTGATTTGGAGTTTGGCAGAATGGTTATTGCATCACAAATGTGACAGATATCCTAGTCCATCTTACTACAATTGTCACAGGATATAATGCACTTCTAATAGGGTGGACGTGATACCTGTCACGCATGTGATGGAGTAACCTGTCTGCCAAAATCTAAATGAGACCCTTGGTGTACATTGTTTCCAATGTCTTCTAAGTGTCACCGCAAGCACAGACCATCACCTGAATCCCCTCCCGGCATCAGCTAGTCATTGGTAGCACAATTTAGATGCCAATATATTAGAGCAGAACCAAAACTAAGTGCAGAATTCAGCTCTGAAGGCGTATGTAATGAAATGTATCTACAATTCTCTGAACTGACCAAAACGTGCAGACTCCTCTCTAAACAGGTTGCCCAAAGGGAGGTGATGCGCACCTCCAAGGGCCTAAACTACACCATACCGCAGTCAGGCGACCGAGGCCTAATCTGCAACATTCATCGCCAGTGGAGAAAAGGCAAGTTTGAAAGGCCCTTCAAAGTTGTCTTTTCAACTACCACAGCTGTCAAGGTCAAAGGGAAAGTCATAGTACCACTTGTCAGATATTCTCTTGGATCCATCACTACCATCAAATGAGTCACCAGAACAGACTCTTTCCAATATGAACTATGAACACTTTGGGGACAGACGCACCCGTAGGGCTTCCCCTCCGGACTTTGCGAACTTGGCAGATAGGAGCGCCCATAGATCTCCCCACCCCGGATTTGACATCGAATCTATGTCACCTTACAGGAGCAGGTCAAGTTTCAGCAAAGGACACCAGGTAAAGTGTCCCAGACTGTGTCTCAGGATCTTACCCATTTAACCTACAACTTCACTACACACAATGATTACATAGCGCTCTATTACACAATACCTGGTATCAACCGATGATCTAAGTGGGAAGCAAAGCATCTACCCAACTCCTGTTCTGTTTGCTAATTGATACCCCATGCAAAAGGTTCATCATTGTGCCTCATACACTTATACCGATGATGAATAAAAGCCAAACTCCAGCCTAACACCACAGCACCACAGAAAGTCACAGTGAACCTAACCAAGTACAATATCATACCTGAAGTCCTTTACATCCTGACACAGCAGGATGAGAACCAGTCCCCGTTAAACAAACTAAAAAAAGGAGCAGAAATGGTATTGGAGCACAGGGCCTAAAACAAAGCCCCCCACAAGGGCTTCTTGGAGCTCACCAAGACATCAGCCCAGTGCATTAATATGTCAGCAATGGCACCAACCTGTGGACCAAGGCAAGCCCTTAGTATAACTTGAGCAGTATTTATGAACAACAAGTAGTACCCCAATGTTCAGTTAACCTGCAGAGCCATCAATTTGGGGAACAAAAGTGGTGGCGGGTTGAATGACACTCTACTGACACAATGCCAAGACACCTGGAACTCAGAGGCAGGAAGGTATACATAATTAGAGGGTAATGGGAAGCTCATAGTGGTCAGGAGAATACCAGTGTATTCCTTGTGTTTTCAGGGGAAGGGGATGATACCCATAGGGGTAAACAGCAATATGCCAGAGCACAACCTGTAATAAGGATATGTAGTGGGGTACCTTGATGGACTACTACTGGCAATGCGGCAACCACACCTACACCCTGCTCATCCCAGGCTGGTGTGGGACCTGGTCACTGGTCACACTCTACATGCCTACATTGGTCATACCCAGTGAAGGTCTTTCTGCACTTCATCACCTCATCAGCAAAGGCACCACGCTTCTACACAAATATGCAAAACAAGGTCAGCTGAGTCCTTTGGTTAGGACAGATTCAAGGACATTGCTGAAGAGTTCTGGCTCTTCACCAATCCACAAATAGGTATAGTCATTCATTCATAGAGGCTTTATTCGAGTATTTCTCATAAAAGCACAATACATACAATAATATTAAAACAGTATTAAATGGTTGCCTCGTAACAAATAAAAGCAAGTACTATTCATAAAAAGCATAAATATAAATATATATACATGAAATATAAAATACAAACTGCGTCAGGTAGCTTTAATGAACCCTCCCAACGTAAACAGTTACTTGACTAACATTTTATCCCTAATAGACCAAGCCCAGCCCATAAATTTCGCTACTGCTATGGCCAATGGCAAGCAAGAACTAGTACAGATAATTCTCAGGGCTACAATGCTACTGCTAGTACCTAAGTTTTTACATACAGGTTTTAACCAAATTTGCCTAGGAACGGCATAGGCTTGACAGGCGAATAAAAAGTGGCCAATGGTCTCCCTTGCAGTTCCACAAGCAGGGCAGGTAGTATTAGATGAACCCCGCCACCTGCCCGTCAGGGACCTCAGCGGAAGGGCACCTATACTCAATTGGCAAAAAAAGCTTCCTATCCCATGGCTTTGTTATCTGGTCCCAATAAAGTTCATGATCAGGAGAGATTTTAAATTCCAGATAACATCCTGTCATAGTTCTAGAGTCAGTGTTTCTCCATGCCCGCTCAGCTACATAGTCCCAATACTACTCCAATACAGTACTCTTACTTGGGAACAATGCGCCTGGCGGGTTATCCCAAAGGGTTTGAAGACCCAGCAAACATAACAAGGATCTAAGGTCTTTTAGCCATTTAATTTTATGGAAGACATCCTCCCTGATTAACACCAAAAAACCCTCAGCATAATGCTTAAGTTCTGGGGTAGTCCAGAGTCGTCTCCAATACAGTATCGGGCGAAGCATTGCCAAATCAACCAATGCCTTTCTGCCCAGCTCATATCTAAGGGGGAGGAGGTGGTACTTTTGGGAAGACCAGTAATTGCCCTGAAGAACTTATTTTCGGACCTCTGTAATGAATCGAGCTTCCCAAAACCCCACTACTCAGCCCCGTAAAGTGCTGAGCCCAAAGCTTTTGCCTCATAAACCTGTAAGGCTGGCATGATAGGTTTAGTTTTTGATTTTTTATGTTCAGCCATTAGGGCTCCAGCTAATTGTCTATGCCTTAATGTCGCTAGATCAATATGCTGGGACCATTTAAGGTCGTTGGTTATATAAATACCAAGGTAGGTAAAAGCTTTAACTAACTCTAGGGGACGCTGGTTCATAGTCAGCCTGGAGCGGAAATTACGGTGAGGGTTGAAAGCCATTAACTTGGTTTTGGCCACGTTGACTTCAAGGCCATGCTCCTCACAAAAATCCTCAAAGATGTTAAGGGCACACTGCAGGCCACTCGGGGTCTTTGATAGAATAAGAGTGTCATCGGCGAACATGAATATTGGGACCTTAATGTCCGCCAACGAGGGGGAGTCTAAATTAGCCGACAGCATTCTTGCTACTACACCATTAATGAACAAGGAAAAAAGTAGAGGGGCCATTGCACACCCCTGCCGAACTCCCCGCTCGACCAGGAAGTCCGCAGTGACCTCCCCTTGACTACCCCACTGAATCCTGGCAAAATTTGCCTCATGCAACCTCATAACCAGGGTCAGTAAGTCCTCCGGTAGACCCAGCTTCCAGAGCACTGACCACAGCTTAGACCTGGGAACCAGGTCGAAGGCAGCCCACAAGTCCACAAAAGCGGCATACAGGCTGTCCCCTCCCAGCACCACAGTTCACCACGGTAACAGAGTGAAACGGAACACCTGGTCGATCGTACTAGTGGCCTTCCTGAACCCCGCCTGGTAAGGGGATAGTGCATTGTTTTCATCCACCCAGGCCATAAGCCTGTTCACCACCATCCTCCCCACCACCTTTTGGATGGTAGCTATCAAGCTTATGGGTCTATAATTACCCGGCAAACCCCGATCACCTTTCTTGTGTACCGGGATAATGATTTCACCCTTCCAGGATAGCGGAACATTTGCACCCTGGACAACAGCATTAGTCAAAAGTAAGACATATTTGCCCCAGCGTTCCTTGTCATTAATGAAAAGATCCGCTGGGATCCCATCCATACCCGGCGCTCTTCCTCTTGATATTGCCCTTAGGGCCAACAACACCTCACCACGGCTAAAAAAGTTCTCTTTGGAATATACAGTCTTAAAACCTTCCATCTCAGAGCCAGGGCTGCTATCTGCATATTGTGGCTTAAAGTAATTGACCCAGTCCTCCACACCAACATTATTGTCTGGGCAATTAGGTAAGCCGCCACTCCCCCATTTAACAATGCTCCAAAAGAGTCTAGAGTCTTTAATCCTACTTGCCTCTCTTAGTTGATTCCAATGTCTCTCATCCCATGATTTTTTTGCAGAGGCGATACAATCCTTATACATCCTTCTTGCACCACGGATGGTCTCTAGATTTCTGCTCTTAATAGCTATTCCCAAAGTTAGCCTGGCCTTTCTACACTGAGCATTGTACCACCTCAAAGAACTGGGAAGTACCTCATTATTTTTCCTACCAGGCTTCTGGAAGTGGCATCTAATAGCACAGAAAAGATTATCATGTATAGCAGAAATTTCACGGGACCCTGGAATGACTATATTTGTTTGCTCTAGGGCAATTATCGCCTTATCTACCTCCATATCTATGTTAACCTTGACTGCTGATTAGCCAAAACATTCGGCCATTTTAACCGTCGCATATCATTGGTGGGTACAGGCAGAGGAACACCAACCCACTCTTTAGCGGGCTTCTCTTTTGAGAGCAACCACCATTTGTGTGTAACACACAATGGATCGTGGTCACTTTCTAGCCTTTGTTTTACTTCCATATCATGGACCCCCTTCCATATTTGAAGACTACACAAAACATAGTCTATCCTACTCCTATTTCTACCGTTATCAAAAGTGCATGCCCCCTCCTTATCACTCATTGTTCGCCCATTTAGTGCCCTAAGTCCCCTTTCCAGGCAGATGGAATTCAAGCATATAATATCCTCAGGCCAACGTTTAATTGGATCTAAGTTTAGTTTGGGGATACCCCATAGCATATCCTCGTCCATCCCAACTAGATCATCACTAGTGTCCAAGGGTTCGAACATGCGGTTGAAATCTCCAGCAATAATGGTGTTCTTATTCGTGGAGTATGTCTCAAGTAGGGTAGCCAGAGCCTCCAGGACTACAGATGTCCCCCAATTAGAGCCCCTAGCATGCACATTGAATATATCTAGGCTCCCAAATAAGGCCATACTCACTTTTATAAGTTGAATATCGACACTACCAGTATCAACCACTTTAATAGAAAAAGGCAGGCATTGACATACCCATATAATCAAGCCACCCTTAGGACGACCCTTTTGACCTTTAGTTGCCGGGATAGAATAGTTCAAATACCCATGGAGGAAGCAGGGCTCGCAAATCCAAGTTTCCTGAAATATGCATATGTCAAAATTATTTACAAAATCTACCCATTCCTTAGACTCCATCTTTGGGCGGATACCTGCAATGTTCCCGGAGACCAAGCTTCCTAGTCCCTCCTTATCGTTTGTTATCAATTCCCTATAAGTGCCTAGGGGGGATGCATCCAGGTCAATATTATTATCATCAGCACACTCTACTGGACTAGAATTCCCCTTAGTTTGAGTCCCCTCCTTGAGTTGATGGTCATAATGGGAGCTAACAGTATGGACCAAATTTCTGGCAACTTCATCACGGGCAAGTCAGTCGCATTCATTGAGCCCAGAAAGAGCATTGAATCTATTTGTTGTTTCTACTCCTCCTCTATATCTGGAATCACCCCCTTGGCACCAACCAGATGGCATCAAATGAGGTCCAAATTGCAACCCATGTCTTCCTATAGGGTACGCTTGATTGGAAAAATTCCTCAGTGAAGGGATCCTATGGAAGGATTTGCCTTGAGTACCTGGTCTATAAAAGAACCCGAGGGGCACAACTTCAATGCCCTGTCCCCTCTCTAATGAATGCTGTTCTGTCTCCCATAATATTCTAGCAACTGTATTCGGATTGTTAAAATTTATGACTATGCAGTCACCCTCCCTGGTCTTCCTTAAGCGACCCACCCATCCTACTCTACGAACCATGAGTATATCACTTCCCAGTTCTTGGCCCCCGCCAAATTCTTTGCAAACCAATGAGTGACCTTTGTCTTCAGTTGATAAAACCCCTCAGTTGAATCAGCTCTAAGAGGTGGAACATTAGTCATAACCACCACTAGGGGGGTACTTTGGGGGGTAGGTTCAGTGTAGATTGATTTCCTGTAACTGAGTCCAAATTATTAGGAGTCAAGTACCCAGGAGCAAATTCTGGCTGAGCTTCCTGACGGGATTGAGATGCCCCCTTCATAGCATTAGATAACTCAGGATATACGCTTTTATCACCTAGCTCAACTAGACTGGGATCCCTGGGAACCACTGGCTTTTTTCCATTCTGCGAGGGGGATTTACAGATAGAGGGTGCCTGGTCACTTCTGCCTACCTTCGGTTCTGGATTAGCAGAAAGAGTTTTGCACTCGTTTTTTCCAACAGTCAATAAATGTAACATTTTCTAATTTATCCAGGCTTGCAGTAACTAATCTCAACCTCTCAATAATAGGGAGTAAGGAAGTTCGAAGCAGGTGTTCTACCTGCCCCGCCAGTGACCCGTCCCCATATATAACTGGAGGAAGTAATGGAGAGGGAATAGGATATAGTGTATTATAAGACTCTACACCGATCCCAACACCCACTTGCTTATTCCCCTTTTTTGTGTGTTCAGATCTTATAGCTCTTTTGCTTTCACGAACACCCCACCTTCTTTTCCTTTTGGCCGTAGCTCTTTCATTTAGGGGAGGTGAATCAACTACCACACAAACCGGAGAGCCATTAGGGGACGATATACAAGTGGGAATTTCAACTAAGTCACCACTGCCTGGTGGTGTAGGAGAGTTATTTTCCTCTAGAATGTTAGCAAGGGAATCTACCTCAATGCTGGAATCGGGCAAACCCAGGTCACTTAGCCGTTTGCTTATGCGGTTTTCGGGAGTAGTACAATGCTGAATTGCCCCCAGAGAGGAGCGCTGCGAGAAGAACTCAGCTGATAGTCTTTTTTCAACTGCACCTATCTGGTTTTCCAGTGCATCAGAGATCTTAGTAAAGTAATTGTCCAAAGTACCCAAAATACCTCCAGTATTGGGTTTCTCTCCATCCTTGCCTCCCTTGGTTGACAGAGCCGCCACTGCACCTCAGACTAAAGCAATCTAGTGAACACAGGGGAAGCCTTGCAGCAGAGACGAATAGAATACACACAAAGTCACTGTAATAGAAAAACCAAGGGAAATGGCCCAGCCCAGCCACAGTCGGCCTCAGACGGCCGTGGACGGCCCGCCCTTTGCCCGGTCTTCGCCCGGCATCCCGCGCAGCAGTGAAGTGAAATGATTAAATAGAGTCCGTGACGGCCTGGGGGCGGGGCTCTCAGGGTGCGCAGACCAGCTGACTCGGGTCACGCAGGGACTCCTGGACAAGCGAGTCCCTGCAGCGCTCTCACCTGAGGCAGCTTTCTTTCTTCCCTACTCGAGCTAACAGACCAGGAAACAGCTCCCAAAGAAAAGCGCCTCGAAGCGGCACCAGCGAAGCGGGTGCGGCAAGGCGCTGCAGCAGGTCCCGGTGCAGAGGAAACAATGCGGGCAGAACAGGAAGGTAACACGGCGTCCCACTCGAGGTCAGTCCGTTTTTGCAAGCAGCCATAGGTATAGGTTCAATCCCCTTTTCACCGGCAAACCAAGACCAACACTCGGTGGCTGCAGATCATCAGGTGGGAACTACTGAAAATGATGAACACCACTGAAAATGGCCAAAACACAAAGATAAAATGCGTGCCTTCTGCCTCATTGGGATGTAGAACCAGAATGTGTTGGACTTAATACCACAACAGAAGGGGGTGTATGCACCAAGATAGGTACAGTATGCTGTACCTTCATCCCCTTGAAAGACCTTGACAATGGCACACTGTCAATCGCCTTCCAAACACTGTACAACCTACAGCAGGTCATTATTAAGGAAGGAGTGTGCCCCACACATAGAATGGTTCACAGGTTTGTTTACCTGGGTAGCAAGGTGGATCGCAGGCCTACGTAAGGCCTTGTTACCAGTGGTTGTAATCTTGCTCTTGCTGTGACGTACCCTGCAACTAATATGGGGCTGCGTGAAGAAGGCTACCCTGAGGGTGAATACACCGGATTAGGACACCCAATGCCAAGGGAAACACTCACACCACAAGCTAGAAACAGGAACCGCTTATGCACAAGACACAGATACAAACAGCCAGGGTAGTAGTTGATAACTCAATTAGGGGGGTGGGGGATGTTAGATTCAGGTTTCATTTATAGAAAGAACCCGCTCTTGTCCAGCACACCACAGAACAACTGTTGCCTGCGCTACCTAAATTCACCATATAACACTTGTTACGGTTCCAGAGTGACCCTTTTTTAGATCAACATAGCACAGCTGTCCTCTGTTCATCCCGAGCACTTCATGTGATGGAGACACCAGATATGGAACAAGTCTCAACACACCTGGAAGACTGCAGCAGTAAATCACATATGGTCCCAGGATGTAATACCTAAAGAAACAAGTCAGATGCACACACTCAAATCCAACAACATACACAGCAGAGAGCCTGCATTCTGGCCAAGGACGATAGCAGAGCAGCTGGTAAGTTGCATTCATCACATAAAGCCCAAACAATGCCCAACAAAGCGTTACCCTAGATAACACACCCAGCCACCTGGACCACCTCAGAATGTGACTTCCAGTTAGTATTTATGGTCCCTCCTATCAGAGTGGGATAAATGATCTAATCACAATATTTATGACCAACTGGACTAGTACTTCCTGCCCAAAGTGGGACAAGTTTCACCTTATTGCACCCGCTGTACAGTATAAAACATGCCACGTACCTAATGCAAAGTGAATTTCAGCACGCAACAGTAAGAGATGTGGCTGCTATTCCTGGCCATTATTGTTTAATTAAACATAACCTGTTCCTGATTGCTAAGCTTTGCTGTTTCCACATTATCCGTAGTTAAGGAACATCTATTTTTCCTTTCTGATGACATGGATTTACAAGATTTCTTGTTGGGTCCTAGGTCACCACATACTAAAATATTTCGATACGCCACTTACAATAAACTGTGGAAGCTGCTGAACGCTTAAGACAAATTGACAGGGTTCATTTGTAAAATGCATTGGCTGATGTGGACAATGGCATGACTGCATTGTCAACTCACATTTATTCTTTGAAAAATATTGTATAATATGCATTTGATGTTATACTTAATGACACGTCTCTCTTACAGCATAGGTAAAGTCAACTGAGAACGATTATGTAATTGAGTGGGAATTGTAGGTTTTAAAATCAAACAGTGTGCCTTGGAAATATCTAAACGCAACAGAATTGTTTTTGCCTTATAATTTAACATGCACACAAATACAAAAGTCAAAAAAAGATGTAAGATAACCTGTTCTACACAGGTTAGCTTTGTGATACATCACAGTCAGGTAAGCAGGATAGGGTATCCCAAGGTATCTGGCAAAGGGTACTTCCGATAAGCTCTCAAAAGTATAGGTACTGTTAGGTAGGAGTAGAATAATATATTCATATAACAACATAGTAATGTTATAATGGTTGAACCTATTGCACAGATTCAGCTGGTAAAGCAGAACTGTGTGTTAGGATGCCAGGACGTCAGAGTGTAGGGACTGAGTCTCTCTACAACGTCAGTACCAGTTGGCCCAATCCTGCTAGCTCACGGTGCCTCATCTGAACTCCTAATCTCCCCCAGAGTAACAGGGGATTTTGGCAAACTCAAACACGACCCTCTATCCCCAAGGGCACTGTGGAAATGGATCCTCCCCTTTTGTTACTCACTCACTCACTCATGCATGCCCATAGTGAACATTAGAAAAACACAAAGAAAGTTTACAATACATTTATTAAAACTATTGTAGTCTTTTATGAAGCAAATGTGCTGCGATCATTAGGCAGATGCAACTAAACAAATTAATTATAATAAGTACCAGACTGTATAGGACAAACATCCCAACCATGGCAAATTATATATCTGTCTAGTTCTACCCTTATTTTGTGAGCACAGGGATATATTTGCGATCTCTGGGATTGGTCTAAGACCCCAGACATGGCGTATGTAGTTAGGTGGTCCGTATCCTGAGTGTAAACTTAGTTTAGGCAGGGTTGCATGTCAGACACTGCTGTCGTTCCAGAACAGTCCCCTCTGCCGAAATTCTCCTCTCTGCCTCCGTGGGGACTGAACACCATTTATAGGATAAAACTATTGTGCAGGAGATGCAGTTGTGTGACCGTGTTATGTCTAAATAATAGGTGCTATTACTAAATGAGCAGAGAAAACAGAACACCATGTTTTTATGTATTCTAGATGACTTTGTACAAAATATGTAGACGAAACCCTACGAAGAGTCCATGAATAACAAACAAGATTTACAGCATATTCTCTAAATAATATCGCAAACCCAAATGTGCTATATATGGCTATGGAGAGCAAGCAGGGGCAGCCTAAAAATGACTAAAACGCAAAACTAAGGGTGTGCCAAAGTGGTTCCAAAAAGGAAAACACCTCAAACTGTTTATCTTTTTCACCATTCTTGTAATGCTGGTTACACTGTTTTGTTTTTTTTTACTAATAAATGCAGCACACTCTTTTCATCCAATATTACAATTGTTTCAATAAATGTTTGAAAAGCCAATTCGTATCTTTCTTGTGTCTACCTTGGGCATGCAAAAGTAAACAACAAAAGGGTAGATCTGTTTTTACGTAAACGAGTGGTCATGTTTGTGGTTGCTGATAACATGATATGATAGGAGACATATTGCGTGCAGCTACTCCAGGGACGATGCACCAGGGAGGTGCATCGTCTCATTACATTTCAATTGCACTTTTGTTAGAGAATAAAAGACTGCAGTAAGACAGGTTTTAACATGAAAGCTCTCCAAATCTGTTCCCTTAATCCAGAAGATGATCAACTGTGTGTCATCTGCGTGGGAGATCACTTTTGCTCCTAATTTTACTGCTAGCTGGATCAGCGGGGTGAGATAAATATTAAAAAAGGTGAGGCTCAACGCGAATCCCTGAGGGACTGTTGTATCCACCTTTTGAGGACTTGCAGAGCAGGGGAGAATCCAGATTGTATTGCTTCTGTTTTCTAAGAAGGATTTTTACCAGCTCCAGGATGTCAGAGGCCAAACCGGAACCACAGGAGCCGACGATGGTCCCCTCACCTCACCACCAGTGAACCTCCCAAAGATTATAACTTCCAGGCAGTACACTAGTAGGGGGGAAAGGGGAAGTGGATAAAAGAGAGAGACTGCCTGGTTCCTGTCCTCATCTGCACGGTGGAACAGCCTAGTAGGAACACCTTCTTGATTCTGTGCCTGTAGTGAAGGAAAGTATTATAAACAACAATCCTAGCTAACAGTGAATTACTTAGACAAAGAAAACTTTCAGAAAACCACTCAATTACCTCAATGGCTACAGGCTTTTGCTTCTCTCTGCAAGTTGATTTAACTGTCGATTGGTTACACCTGTAAGCGAGATATTAGATTACTAACATAGTTTTATCATTTAGACCTTAGGTGAATTTTGCTTTGGGGTTGCTAATTACCCTGGATAAGTACGGGTGAATCCTTGAACCTAATATCGTGTTTGTCTAATCTTCTTTCAATATTTACACTATCAGTATCAAGCAATACGGAATTGTTTTTTCTTCCGGAAAAAGTCTTTAAGTAAGAACTGTAAACAAGCGACAACTGGAGACGGTGTCCACAGACACCTCTTACCACTGCCACTACCGGAGCAACAAATTAAATGAACTCAGTTAGTGAAACGACGTCTTCGCTGGAAAAGTTCCTCGTTGTCCCACGTTGCGCATGAGTTGGTGATTCTCAACTCAAAGGACTGGTACGAGACTCCAAAGAAACTCTGGATACTGGGAATATACTCTAAGCTAAGGGTTTTACAATTCTACGGAGCATTAACGAACGCAGCTTGCTTCGTTAATTCAACGGTTGAAGTGCGTAGTTCAATAGTTAGCTCGCGCTCTTAGCACCTGGCTCGCTGCGAACTGCACAAACACTAGAAAGCTGACCCTCTACTCTGATGGGAGGGGCGACAACCATGTTAGATTGTTGCAAAATCAACAGACATTGTTTCAAGAAGAGTTTAGTCACTATTAATTTGAATCGTTTACCATAACGTTTCTGGCTAATTTGTTTTTTATTGTTCATGGGTCTATTTTGGATCTGACCGATCGTGACACAGGAACCCTATCACTCCTATCTCCTGAAGACGATGTAAGAGAAGTGCATTCAGGACTGTGTCAAAAGTGGCCCACAGATCCAAAAATATGAGTGCAGCTATACTTCTGGTGTCCAGGGTACCCGTAATAACATTAGATACCTCTACTAGAGCCGTTTCTGTGCTGTACTGGGCCCTGAAGCTTGATTGACTCAGGTGGAGAGGCCCATTATTCTCCACATATTTCTACAGTTGTCCATTTACCTGCTTCTATAGTATCTTGGAAAAAGCTGCCAGCAGGGAAATGGGCCTATAATTAGATGGGGGTGGCAGGATCTGCTATTGTTTTTGTTTAAAGGGGTACAATCATTGCCTGTGCCCAGACTCTGGGAACCGTGGCTGTTCCTAGAGATGAATTAAGAATTTTATTGACCAATGGATTAATGATGTCAGCCCCTGCAGCTGGCAGTTTAAGGGGGCATTGGTCAATCGGGGATCCTGACTTTTAAGTTTTAAGAGCCGTAAGAGATCCCTTCGAAGAGATGGCTTTAAAGGAGCTCAGTTTTGGGTTGCTTACAGATAAATTCATATTTGGATTTTCTACATCAGTAGCCGGTATTCTGCCTACTCCTAGGCTTGCCTGAATACTTTGGATGCAAAAGAACCTGCCAGTTCTTCACACCATTTACCCGAGGCCTCTTTGGAGTGAGTGCCGGCAGATGGGGTCATAAAACTCTTAACCATCTGGTATCCTAGTAAGTTTACGGGTCCATGTGGGGCACTGTGGGTTAGTTAGGAACCAGGCCAAAATTTCCAGATCATATGTGTGAACTGAATTTCTATATTCTAATGGTTATGTTGTCCAGAATACATAGTTCTACTTAATTCGTAGAAACCGTATAACATTCCCAGGGGAAGGATGCAGGAAAAGAAGGAATTGGATTTCAAGTCAGTACAAAATAGAAAACAACATTCTTTCAAGCTCAAAAAGGTAACTTGCTACAGGGGTCAGACTGAGGGGGCAGCCTCTCTGGGACTACCCTGCTGAACCTTGGATTGTTTTAAGTTCTTTTAGACTGCTGGTCTGCTCCCTGTATCCTGATCCACGAGGACCTTGGGACACACGCGGACGCTGCCGGGGCCGGGACTGCGAGACCCAGGGTGCCTAGCGCTTTCAGATCTCAGCGCACCTGGTGTCTCTTCCCGCCCCCAGCTCTCCGCCCTTCACTGTTCTTCACCGGCTACTTAAGGCACGCGGCCCCCGCTTCGCCCTATAGCCCATGCACTTTCACCTAATAGAACCCAATGTACTCGCCCTCTGGACCTTATCCAACCTATTTCTGTAAATCCACTCATGCCTATCAGCCAAATTGTACCTGTTGATTATGCCCTTTTGCCGTCTCCCCAAGTAGTTCCTTTGACTTCCCTAGTAGTACTTCCGAACACTACATGTGAACACGACACATCAACAGTACTTAGAGGTTTGAGGGAGGGCGCTATTCCCAAATCCACCTATACATCTAATCAGGATAATATTGATTTAATGCTTATAGCGGATGAGGGGGGAACTCATAGAGCTCTAAGTGGTTTGTCCTGTAGGTTAGAGGTGGAGAAGGATGTAGTGGTCAGTTTAGCAACCAGTGAAGACAAAGCCGAGGAGCGTCGTGTTTCTCACCCCCTACTGTTGGCCATCCCCGATGATACAGCCTCAACTCAAAGTCTGGAAAATTTCCTTGAGGATAGTAGCCAGGTTGAACATTCTCTCGGGGAGGAAGACGGGAAAGGCATTTTCATGAGCGCCATAGCCAAACTGATTACATCCCTCCTGTCCCCTTTGGAAACTAGACTAAAAGGCATTGAAGATAACCTGAAAGCCTTAAAACTAGAATTAAAATCCATACCAAAATCCATCACCAAAGAGCCAAACGGAGGGCAAGCATCGGTTGGCGATATACCATCTTTGTCCAACACACAAGCAGTAGGGAAAACCCCTGCCCAAAATGTACGCACTGCTAAAATACCTCTAACTGAGGTCACCAAAAATAGCTGTAACAAACCGTCTTCCACTACGAACAGTTTACTCCCAAAGGTGAATGGACCTACCATTGTTGCTCCTAATCCTCCCAACACAACTAATCCTAAACCATCTCCAGCCCCTCCAGCAAGTATTAAGACACGCCGGAAAATCAACCTGCCTCCTGATGCCCACCCCTATGTAATTGTACTAACAGGAGTTCCAGAGCTCCCCCTTTATCATCAGAACCATTCTGGGCTCTTAAAAACAAAGTATGCCATTGGCTTGATAGAAACTTCCCACTACCACCAAATACTCGTAGCAATATGCTTATGCTGGAGAGAGCACCTTGGGTGGGTGAGAAGCCCAAAAACATTCAGGGTGATTGTATTGTTCTGACATTTGAAGACCCGTGCACAGTGGAGTATATCTGTGCCGGATCCCCATGTGACAACAGTTCCCCTATTCTTGTCAAACCACTCTCCTATTTTTATATGCTGTCAGATCAACGCAGTAATAGATGGAGTTGGTTAAGGGCTCCAAACAACTTAAGAAGGGGGATGAGAGAAGAGTCCTTCTATGATCATAAAGCTAACTATTGGGATGGGGGGAAGATAGAGGATGGAGTACAGTGCGAGGGAGAGTAGGCAGGCACCCACACGGGGCTACCCAGTTTCAGGGGGATTGGACTGGTCATCAATACTACCCCCCACCCCCCCTCTACCCTGTTTCAATCGCTTCAGCAGCCTAGAGGGAGTTGATTGACATCTAACCCACATTTCTGGATATAAGGTTCCCATGGAGGAGGTTGGGTTATTGCAGATTATCACCTATAAGAACCTCCTTTCTCACGCAAAATCTGAATGGGAAACTGAGAAATGGAAGGCCATTAAACAAGCACTAATAGCGAAAGATGCCCGAACCTTTTGGAACTTGGTCCATACTGGGAAGCCAGAAGGGAAGGTAAAGATCGATCCCAATATTGCCGAGGAAGCCTGGTGTGCATACTTTGGTGATCTCTACTCTAGTACTGCATCCCCCTATAACGCGTTACTTATAACGCCTTTGAGATCGGGCCTAGAATACCCCTCCCACCCCTTTACTATGTCGGAAGTTACACTTGCAGTCCAGGCGTTAAAATGTAATAAGGCCCCTGGGCTGGACAAGATACCCGGTGATCTTTTTAGAGATGAGCCGAAGATCTGGGTCCCCTACTTGACCGTCATATTTAATGCCATTCTTGACGGTCAAGAGCCTCCAAGCACTTGGCTGGGGGCCGAAATTATTCCGATTTATAAAAAGGGATCTCCGCTGGCCCCGTCAAACTATAGACCAATTAGTCTAATTGACGTTACCCAAAAAATCTATGCCAAACTGCTTTTGCAACGTTTGCAAGATTGGATTAGCGAGAATAATATCCTCTCCCACTTACAAGCAGGGTTCCGTGCTAAAACATCGACCATTGACCAATTATTACGGCTCCAGGTTCTCTACTGGAAGCATGTGGTGATGGAAGGGGGGAGCCTCTACCTGACATTTGTGGACCTAAAATCCGCATTTGACATGGTGGACAGAAACCAACTTTGGAGCATATTAACAACAATGGGGATACCACCCTACTTATGTCTCCAATTCAAAAGACTCCACGAAGGAACTTATGCAAAGGTTCGTTATGGCAAAAACGGCCAGCTAACAAGAGATTTTCCCATTGAGAAGGGAGTTAGGCAGGGATGCGTATTGGCCCCTACGCTATTTTCCCTTTTTCTAAATGGTCTTGTTGATGACTTAACTAGTGTACAAAACAGTGACGCTCCTAACTTAGCTGGTGGTAAATTTCCTGCACTCATGTTTGCGGATGACACCCTGCTGCTCTCAAAAACATCTATGGGGATGCAGCGGGTGTTAGATCAATTTACCAAATTCTGTAGGGACAGGAACCTGGTAATTAACATAGACAAAACTAAGTACATGGTGTTTAATGGCACTGCAACTAATTGCCCTTGTCCAACAATGGATGGACGAGCCCTGGAAAGGGTAAATAACTTTACTTATCTAGGCCTGACCTTAAACGACAGAATGAGTTGGGAAACCCAAATGACTAAGGCTAATTTAACCCTTTCTCAGTCTATGGGGGGTATTCTTAAAGTACAGAAATCCTGTGTCCACAAGCTAGTCAGTGTACCGCTGGAAATATACACGGTACAAACCAGATCCTCCACCCTATATGGGGCGGAACTCTGGGGCCATTGCCCAGCGAATGAGATTAGTATAACAGAGAATAAATTTATTAGACAGCTGCTCTCCTTACCTACTAACACCCCTCTAGTTCCACTAAGGCTCGATACAAATCTGAGGCCTATTGCAGAAGTAATCGCCTCACGCCCGCTTCTCTACTGGCGTAGATTGTGGAGTGTCCCGGAGCTCGAGTGCTATAGAGAAGAATTAAAGATTGTGATGGCTCGCCCGGGTGTAGGGAGGATAAAGTGGTTATCTTTTATAAGGGGGCAGGCGTCTAAGATTGGCATGGAGAATCTCTGGTCCAACCCGGAGGACACATGCAAATCCATCTCAAAGAGAACCCTGGCTGAGTCTATAAAATACTACAACCTAGAAGAGGTCCTTCGATCAGCCAGGCCCTCTAGTCTCACTGACAGTTTTCTGGATTTTAAGAATGTCTATAGTTTTGAGAAAGAATTGGATGCTATAGAACCTGTCTTAGCAAAAAAATTGTTCCTACAGTTCAGATATGGTACACTACCCCTTTATTCCTATTCTGATAAATGGAAATTGGGTTTAGCTCGTCCTTGTCCAGGTTGCAATGATCCAAATGAATCTTTAATCCATGTGATCTTGTTTTGTCCTGCCTATTCTGCTAGCAGGAAAAAATGGATCATACAGTTATGTGTGAATCTAGGAGTCAGGAACTACATAGACTATTTTAGAATTTTAAAAACTGATACTAATACATTGATAGTTACTGCTATTGCAAAATTTTTGTTTTCGATGTGGTTAATTAGACGAAGACTGATTCGTTTGTAGTAACCCACTTATTGTAGGTAGACTGCTCTGTCTCAGTAATAACTTGTTTTTTATTGTGTCTTAAAAATTTTTAGCTTCTGTATTTTATTGTCTTAGTGCTTTTATCGTCATATCATAAACCGCACGCTAACTGATTTATTGCAAATATTCGAAATGAGATGTAACTATGTATTGGTTGAGTTGTAAATGTATTTTTTCTAATTTCAATGTACTTTTATGGTTCATTAACAAACCGAAATAAAGTTAAAATGATGATGATTGCAGATTATCCCTATATGTGGAGAAAACCCAGAGGAGTTTACGGACAATGTGCCCATTAGAACGACAGAACTAACCTGCTCCTCCCCGCCCTCAACTTTTGTATCAGCCACAGTCTCTCCTTCTATCAATATTATTTCCTGGAATATAGCGGGATTAAGGAAAAACCTTGACAATCCAGAATGGAATGATTTTGTTGATACCTTCCACATTTGTATGTTCCAGGAAACGTGGTGTTTGATCCCCCAATATAAAAATGGGTACTCTTCTTACTTTGTCCCAGCAGTCTCTATAGGGAAAGGCCGCCCCTCTGGCGGCTTGCTTATCTGGGTAAAGGTGAATCTGAATTATACTGTTACCACACATAATACACAGTCAACTGATATTCTGCATATTTCCCTGAAAAGCCCTAATGGGAGTTCCGTTCATTTGTTTTGTGTATATGCAAGAGGCACCCCGGGTGGTTCAACTTCCCAAACGATTGAGCTTTTAGATGTTAAATTGAATGAGCTTCCACCTAGGTCTAAAATTCTGCTGGGGGGTGATTTTAACTGTACATTTGAACCTTTAGAGGATGAGGATGTTTTGGGTTTAAATTCCGAAGACTGGAGACAGGCCATACCACTTTTAACGTTGCGGCCTATTAAAAAGTGGACCGCCAGAGCAATGCAGCTGAATGCATTAGCCCTGGACCACAGTTTACGGGCATTAAATGGTCGGACTACCTCTGATCGTGAAGGAGCAATGACCTATAATAGGATAAGTTGCCCATCACGTATTGATTATATCTTTCTAGATGTACACTCTTGGGCTAGTCTAATAGATATGGAAGTCAAGCAGTCCTTCGACAGCGACCATAACCCACTCTGTATGGAAATCAGCTGGGGTCACGGGCTAACCAACAAAGGGGGTCCTGAGATGGTTACAAAGGATGTCCTCCCCTCTAATTGTAACCGGAAACTGAGGTGGGACGTGGTAAAACTTGAAGAGGGGAAAATTGATAATATTAGGGAATTAGTTAAAGTAGAAATCTCTAGCCTTGCAGTGATGGAAAGAGGAGAGATTCCCCATATGGGCCAAAAACTACTGGCTCAGTATAAAACCTTTACTGACAAAATAGGAGCAAACTTCCTTAAAACCTCCCAAAAGAACTCCGCTGTGGCTAATGGATTGCCCAAAGAGAATCCATGGTTTACCGCTGAGTGTAGAGCCAAGAGAAAAGCCATTGGCCAAGCAATAAAATTAAAGGATCCGATGGCAGTAAAATTAGCTAGAAAAGAGTATCGTGGCTCTATTGCTTTGGCAAAGAAAAATTGGGAAGAAGAGCACTGGCAACAGTTCAAAACTGCTGCCAGCGGTAAAAATTCAATTACATTTTGGAAATTGATTAACATGCTAGACCGGAGGGGTGTCGACCCTATCTTAAATCATATTACTGACCAGCAATGGCACGCACATTTTTTTAAATTATATTGTAATGTTGCCGATCTAACTCCCATCCCTCCTCCAAAAGAGATTAGTATTACTATCTCCGGCCCGGAATTGTTGGATGATGGAATAATATTCTCCGAGCTAGAAGTTAAGGCTGCGATCTTAAAGATACTGCCAGGCAAAGCGGCCGGTCCAGATGGCCTGCCTGGAGATCTTTTATTACATGATCCCTTAATCTGGGCAAAGTATATAGCTACCTTAATGACTCTTATTCAGCTAGGCCACCCCGTCCCGGAATCATGGAAAGGGGCAGAGGTGATTACAATCTTTAAAAAAGGAGATAGAGAGGACCCTGCCAACTACAGACCAATTAGTCTGATTGACACCATCCAAAAGATAGTTGGCAGGGTCATTATAAACCGAGTGGAGACGTGGTTAATGGATAATGATATCCTTACGCATTTTCAGGCTGGTTTTAGGCGGAATGTTGGTGCTATGGACCAAGTCTTCCGGTTTTGTGCCGTTTTTTGGAAGTCAGTATCGATTTTTAAAGGCTGCTTGTATCTGGCTTTCATAGATTTGAAAACGGCATTTGATGTCATCCCTCGTGCCAAGCAATGGGAGATTCTGCAAGCCATGGGGTTTCCATCCCTCCTACTCCAATTCGTCATCAAACTGCACGAGAATACATATGCAAGAATACGCTGGGGCAGGCAGGGTCAATTGACAGAGAGGGTACCCGTCAGCAGGGGGGTACGGCAGGGATGTGTGATGGCGCCAACACTATTCTCCCTCTTCATAAATGGGGTGGTGGACCATTTGAGGGAGGTCCCGGCAGATGCCCCCGTCCTTGCCGGGGAGAAAACTCCGACACTCCTTTTTGCTGACGATACCCTCTTGATGTCCAAAACCCCTAAGGGTCCTCAAACGCTGCTTGACCGCTTTTCTATATTCTGCGATGACCGTGGGTTAACTGTCAACACCCTGAAGACAAAATTAATGGTCCTAACCCCCAACAGAAAGATTAGGAAGGTTCATGTTACCTTGTGTGGTTCCCCCCTTGAGGTTGTGAATGAGTTTGACTACCTCGGGGTGAGACTGTCCAACCGTATGACCTGGGATTCCCATATTTCCAAGATGGTATTAAATTTAAAAAGGGTGTCCGGTGCAATAATAAAGAACCAGCGCCTCTCCTCAAGTAGACCGATAGCTCCAGCTTTAATAGTTTATGAGGGGAAGGCTTTATCTTCGGCAGTTTATGGCGCCGAATTATGGGGTGCAGAAAACATTAGGCCACTGGTAACTGCTGAAAACAAGTTTATTAGAGATTTAGTCTCACTTCCGACTTCCTCCCCCTTGTTACCCCTATTTTTTGATATGGGCAAAAAATCAATCTCGGATAAAGTTCGACTAAGGCCACTGTTATTTTGGGTGCGCCTTAGAAGAACCGAGGAACTAGCGGGGTATGCTCGAGCGTTGGATGAGCTAATAACTTTAAATGTTTCTAATCAAATAAAATGGCTTAACAACCTCAAGAAACTAGTCGTGTCAATAGGTCTCGGGGGGTCGTGGGCGACACAAGACCCTCCCCCCAAACAAATTGTAAAGAAATTATATTGGGACTGGGTTGAGGCCAAGATTAATAATAGCTCAAACTTGGGTACCTTAACAATGAACTTCCTTGCTCATAAACCATCCATGAAGTTGGAACCGTTTCTGGATTTTATCCAAGTAGCCAGCCACTGAAATTAAGGTATGGCACCCTGCCTCTTAATGGTTTTTTGGGAAGATGGAAATCTAAGGGGGGAATCGAATTAAAATGTCCAGGTTGCCAATGTCCTGAGGAAACCCTCGCCCATTTTTTATTTGCCTGTGCAACATATAAACTTGTTAGAGCTAAATGGTTGAAACCTGTATGTAGGGAGTTGGGTGTAAAAGATCATAGGTCAGCCCTACGCATTATTACAACTAATACGGTCTCTATGTAAATTGTTTGCGGGGTGGCCAAATACTTGGGGGGCGCGTGGTTATTACGCTCCAGACTATTGGGCAATGTGTAAATAGGGGAAGACATTGTTTTAATACTGTTTTTATTTGGTTTTATGAGATGTAATTGTAGTACTATGGATTATTTGTCTTTCATATGTTTGTATGTTTGTACTTTTATGATGAATTTCCATCGAATAAAGTATTACAAGATAAAATAAAGGACTGTTAGATGACAGACGTCTCTCAGCAGCACCCAGTAAAGTGAGACACAGATGTTCCTAGGGTCATCCATCCAAATATCATGGGGTCTGTGTTATTAGTTATCAAACTTTATACTTGATTTCGGCTTTAAGCCATAAAAGCACATGGAATAAAACATATATAAAACATTTGCCATTTACAGTATAAATGTGCAAAGTTCTTTGCAGTAATATAACCCCTGAACCAACCTATGAATCTTTGCTATGAAGCGGTCTCCTATAGCGTAAGGATTTAATGCAGTTTGTCTGGGAGTGCCTGGTACCTCCCTAGGCTTGAATTAATTGTTGACATAATTGCAAATCCAGCTATCCTGAAGCTAAGCAAGCGTGGCTACCTGGGCAATAAAATAGGTTAATCACCTGCTAAGAGGTTCAACAAGTATTAGCCTTCCTATTCTCCAACGATCGTACAGCTGCCATGATCCTGTTCGCCACTATTCATGTTTCTTTTGTGGGATACTCAACTCATACCTTATTCTCCACACATTCATCAGAAAATGAGAGAGAGCAAAGATTCACAACCTGAATGTGTCGTATCTCAGAATCCTGAGTGCTTCCTTGGGGTCCCTTAGTCCCAATTTCTGACAGAGAGGAAAAATACAACACCTCCTTTGGGACAAGTAGATTGGGAAGAAGAAGATAATGTGCTCAATGGTTTCTTTTTAATCCCCACAGGCCGGACAAAACAACGCCTTTGCACATGGTACACACTCCCACCTTGCAGTAAAGGCCCGGACAGGTAAATTTCCATACCAAGTAGAGATGCCTGGCTGGAGGAGGCTCTATTTCGGCTAGTCACAATATACAGATAATGCTAGAGTCAGCGATGCAGAAATGTCATCATGTTTCTTCAATGGCTTACAGGCAAAAAACTGATCCACTTTAAAATTCTCTGTCTTACTCATCAGGTCTTTTACAGAGTGCAAAGGCAGCCCAACCTTGTTAGCTGCCGTGTTGGTGCCCCACACTTGTATGTGGGTCTGCAATCCAGCGCCCGGGTTCATATTCTTTCCTTCCAGAGGGCTGGATGTGAGCTGGGGACCTTCAGTGAACTTAGGCAGCACAAACAAATTGAACTATTTTTGGCCACTTAACTCATTCCTTCACATTGTCAAGTCATAATAGTTTCAGGAGAGCTGTGTCAATGTTTTTTCTGCTACCATGCAGCCCTGATGGCTTTTGCTTTGTCTGTCTGTTTCACATCTACCAGTCTCTTCTTGGTTCCCTAGTGCCATGACACCTGTGGTCACAGAACGAGCAGTATCAGGTACGGGGATCCAAAGCAATAGAAATAATCAGGTTGTCAGGCACATCAGGGACAGAGGACAACCATTATGTAACAGCACACAGCCAGCCAGCCAGCCAGACACACACACCCATACCCACACACACACACCTGCCCTCCCCACCCACACCCAGCAGTATTCCCCTAAGGGGTGCAAGTGAACATAGTGGTACCCTGACAAATAATCTGCTGTCATCAAGGCCAGTCCCATCATAGCATTGTCAGAAGGGAAACTATCCCCCCTCAATGTGACTGGGGAACACTTTGGTAATTTATAGTTTCTTGGTAAAGTGTTTGGGATCACAGGAGCCTGGATGTGTATTCCACGTAGTATTCCAGACATCAAGTAATTAACCAGAGAGGACAGAACGGTTGCTATCTGAAGAAGGACCGAACCCCGTGTAGGGAAAACCCCAATTTGTTTTTCCCCTTAGATATTCACAAAATAAATGCAGTTCTCATTGGGTCCGAGATTTAAACATTTAGCGACAAAGTGAATTACCAGAAGCCAGCATTCCCAAAGTAAAATGTAGAAGAAAGATTGTAAAATGCTTTGATAATATAGAGATATAGTTCTGTGTAAATGAAAGAACGGAAATCGGAACGAATCTAGACTTGAGATTATCATTGATTCCAGCACTTTCTACCTCCATGGAGACCTGCACTTTCACCTAGAGGACCGTAATGACTCCAATTCAAATACCCTCCTCAAAAGCCCTGGGAACCTCGACCTTACTCAGCACATCACCAGACCCACCCACACAGCTGAACACTTCCTGGACCCGCTCTTCTCCACACTGAACAACATCAGAGTCTAGAAACCAACACCTATCAACTGAACTGACAACACCCTTTTAAGTTTCAATCTCACCATCCTGAATCACAGGAGATCCACCACCTCTGGACAGACAGCCACTGCTGGAAGAACGTCTCAGAGAACGACTGGGCTTCTGCCCTCTCCATAAACCTCTCAAAGCACACCAGCAACTTACTGGAAGACATCAAAAATTTCAATGAATGGATCACTACCTGCACCAATAACCTGGCCCCCTCGAGCACAGAAAAGAAAATCAAGATCAGAAAAGCAAGCCAGCTGGTACACAGAAGAACTCAGGATGGCAATGCAGCACTCTAAGCACCTGGAAAGCAAGTGGAGAATGATCCAAGGCACCGCAGACAGTGACGTCTTCCAATTGCTTCCACTAGCGTGTCTGAAATGCCAAGTGAACAGCGCACACCAACCGCATCAAAGCCCGCAACAACAGCACCAATAAATCTTCTCCATAATCAGAGAATTCACGGTGCTGCAGCCAACACCAGCAACATCTCCCCTTACAAAACCCACTGCAACAATCTCTGTAACTTCTTTTGGAAGGAGATCACAGCAACCTCGCAGCCAGCCTTCCAATCTCAGTTGAAGAATGGACCTTGACCATGTAGAACGCCATCTCCACAAATGAGACTGCGGCAACCATGATGACCCTCAGCTCTGGTGCCGCATTAGACCCATGACCCCACCACACGTACAGCCACCATCAGTGAAGTCCTCGGTCCCATCCTGAATGACTCCATCAATGCGGCCCTCTTCCCAGTAACCTGGAAGCAGACAGGTGTCACAGGCATGCAGAGGAAACCCTCTGAGAACCTCACCAAACTCTCCAACTACCGACTAATCACCCTCCTATCATACATGGCCAAAGTCCTAGAGAAAACCATCAAGAAGTGTCTGACCAGCTACCTCATCTATCACCAGCTCCTCAAGCCCACCCAGTCTGGATACAAGCCCAACCAGAGTATGGAAACAGCGCTCATTGAAAATATCTACACCATTCACATGATCCTAGACAGAGGAGAGAGTACGGCTGCCATCCTATTGTTACCCCATAGCAGCATTTCACATGGTACCACATCCTATCCTCATCAGGTGCCTTCACAAGTTCGAGATTCAAGGACCTGCATGTGATTGATCTGTTCCTTCCAGATAAAAAGAACTCCGACAGTCAACCTGATGTCATTCTCCTTGGAAACTGGAAATCTCATCTGCAGAGCACCTCAAGGTTCACTCCTCAGCAGAACACTATTCAACACTTAAATAACCCACCGGCCAATGCATCCATACCCACCACATCAATACCCTCTCCTACACTGACAACACACAACTAACACTGTCCCTCTCAGACACAATCCACAACACAAGCAATAATATTCACTGATGGAAGTCGCCACCAGGATGAATTTTAAATGTCTCAAACTCAACACTGACAAGAGAGAAGTGTTGATCTTTGGAAACATCACCTGTCCATGGGACTCCACCATCCAACCTACGACCTACTCCCACCTCCAGCTTGTGCACCAGCAACCTAGGGATCATCATCAACTAAAAGATGGACAGGTTCACCAAGGTCAATAAAGTCACTGCTTCCACACCCTAAAGAATATTGTCATCCACACACTCATCAACAGTAGTTTGGACTACAGGAACTCTCTCTACGCAGGAATCATTAAACAGCTCACCAGAGGGCTGCAAACCACCCAAATCGCAGCAGCCAGGCGTATCCTCAACCTCCCACTCAGAACACATATAGCAGCTCCCTGGCTCCAGATACATAAGCGTCCACAGTTCAAACTACTCACCCACACATTCAAGACACTACCCAACAAATCCTTGCCTACATTAACAACTGCATCTCATTCCATCAACCCCCTATGCACCTCCGTCAGCCAGACTCATACTCAGACACATCTCCTGCATACATAGAAACAGACCCAGAGGCCAACTCTTCTCATGCATCACTCCTAAAGTGTGGAACGACTCCCCTCAACACATCAGAGCCTCCTCCTCACTTCTTGAGCTAAGCAAGAAGCTGAACACATGGCTCTTCAAAAACATGTCTAGAGTTGGGACAGATTGAGGTGATCTTGGGTGCAAAATTGGCAAAGCTTACATTTTTTTCAATTAATTTATAATTAGGAATTTGTTAGACCCCGCGGTTTCTGGCTGGGATGCATCCAAGGCAGAATCCACTGTCCTAGATAGGATGAATACGATACACTTGTCTGATAACCTATGCTCACCCTTGGATAGCTTGGCACAGAGCTGTCAGGCTTATCCTCAGGGTCAAAGTGTAAAGTGTTGGCACAACCCTCAACCTACCAACACCCTGAGGATGCTACAAAAAAGACTCCACAACACTGGTCTTTGTATTGCACACACATTGAAATGAAAACGACATACACATTGCGTATATGCTTTATAGTTATATGAAATTTTCAAACTCTTCCATTAGCAGCAGAACGGCATTAACATTTATATAATTGTCTTGGGCGTTCGCTTGCACCATTATCCCTTCAGCCTTGTAAGCAACATACACACAATACAAGCAATCCCTTCCACATTAAAAGCAACAGAAGCATATATCCAGGCAGTTCAGAGGTATTCCACCATTCCGCTAACACATTTGCATAAAAAACAACAACATTCCCATTATCGTGTACTCTGTATACTTGTAATGGACAGGAAATCACGGGTTCTCTCTATACCATGTGACTTAGCCCCTCAGCTACTCAAACTACACCAGCCAACGATACAGATTGCCCCAGCTGTCGACACTTTGATTAGATTAAGGGACCACCTAAAGCAGAAGGAAACAGTTACGTGTTTTCGTCCATCCAGATTAGGTCCTCAGGCACCCAGTGGTACCTTCGCGAGTGCAGGATCACAATCCTCCCCGCAGGAAAAAGACTGCAACACCAGAAGCTGGCATGCTCCCAATTTGGAGAATGATTTCACCTCCGGCAGAGGTGGGAGCTACAGTTGCTCCAGAGAGCAAGTTGTGGGTGCACACAAGGCACGACAAGACCGTTCAGTCACACTATCCTTAACTAGTACCTTGTGGCGTGGGCCTGGGGAGAGGGAGAAAGTGACCTCAGACTGAGGCTGCGATGTCAGGCACTGTTGTCCTCCCAATCTGGAGGTCGGACACAGTCTATGCTGCCAGCTTGGCTATCGGTTGGCTATCACAGACTCTGCAAACTTCTCACAACACTGCTCAGAATCCTAACGCTTAGGAATACTAACTAGCAGAGGTGTCCGACTGAAAGCTCGAGCCTCTCAGGCTCATTAAACGTCCCCTGCACTCATTGAACTTGTCACTCTATAGCCACCCCAGGTGAGCCACTGAACTTTACAAGCTCACTCTACGGCACAGTCTGAAGACTGCACACGTCAGAAGGGTCCTTGTCCCAACCGATGATCATCTCCACATGTTTACCCCTCACCCTGCACGGTCCTTACGAGCTTGTGGAAACAGGGAGACCTTTTCTGCCCCTGGGAACTCGAGCCCTAGGAGAGTGGTTGGGGACCTGGGTCACAACAGTTGCCAATTAGCTGCAGGCCAGCAGCATCCAGGCAAAGTCCCATTCCTAGAGCACAACAAGCCCCAGGCCACCACTGGTCTGCAGATAATCCAGTTGCAGCCCCCCGCCCCAATAGTTCTTCTTGTTGATGTCCCAGCATCAAACCAGCGTAGTATGTTTCCAATCCCCAAAGCGTCTCTAACTCCTAAAGGCAGAGCCCCAGTGGTTATACCCATAATGACCTATGAAGATGAGATCAGTTGAAAAGCCCACCTTTGAAATGCACGGGCCCTCTCTAAATGTTGTCATGTCTGACATCCTACCCTGGGAGGCTTGATCAGTATCTTTAATGGGGCCACAACCCTGCCACTTGGAATGCAGGTGCCAATTCCACCCCCTCTCAACCAACACAGGAAGGCCCCTCAGAGTGAGAGGTCCACAGTATACCTTGAGCCCTTAGTTTATGACTGTCTTATCAGAAATGCACAGATTTAGCTATCCCCCCAGCAGCCAGCTGTGAATTGGAGACAGGTGGATAGGCATACAGAGCCATGAGTACAGACATTCCCACTTTACCAAAGTGGTATTTCCACCGTCATAATGTCGAATACACTCACACTACCGGTACAGGTTCACCATTACGAACTCATCGATATCAAACACTATACTGACACTCTTCTGCATGCAGGAAATCCAGCGCCACGGCCTTCCCACAGATCCCTCAGGCCAATCCAATACAAGGAGCAGGCCCTACTGTCTCAAACACACTACTGTGTGCCATTCACTACCAGTGTATGTAGCAGACACACGCACATGCCCTTCCCTTTACCGACACCTCAGCCTGTCCCCAGAGAGTACTCCGTTATAGCAAGAGACATGCAGAACCTTGGCAAGCGTCTTCTTAAATGTCAAGCCTAGTAACAGTAACCTACACACACAGGCCCCGTCATGGCACATTTGAAGAACTACCTCCGTGGGTGGCATAACCAGTTCTGCAGGCCCACGGAGAAGGTGTTGAGTTACATGCTCTAGGTATATGTCTTACCTCTAGACAATGGACTTACAGCAAACTCAATTTAGCCAATCATGTATACACTAATCACCAGTATGTATATGACAAGCACATCACTTTGGCACTGAATGGCAGTGTAAAAAGCGATCAAAGTCCTTAGGCTATTACATAGATCAGTGGAAAACCAGGAGGGACAAAAGCAAAAAAAAATAAAAAGTTGAGGGAAACCACCCTAGGAAGGGCCACCTCCAACAGAATTTATTAAGATTGGTATGTTTGATACAAAGGTAACACAGATCTGTGCAGTATGTGCATAAACACATTTATAAAGGAGGACGGTTGGAACCTGGGACCTCTTAACTATCTCACTTGAGCTGAGATTGGTAACCCGAAAATACATTGATCCCTCCCTTTGGTTCATTTACACTGTTTGGTGATTGGGATTAAATCCCAGATCTAAAGCTATAAACTTGGTTCAAGTATTGGTACCACTAAACAACACATTACACCTATAACACTTGAAGACTCACATTCACGTCACACTTAAATTACATTTGTAGCTCCTAAAATATAATTCAACTTTTGGCAATTTATAAATAATGTTCATTCGATTTTTTTTCCTGGCCATCTTTTAGAACTCTCGTTCCCTCCCGTACAAATTTCTTTCTTTCACATTTTGGCCGATATCTATGAATTACTTTTCTCCACCCTTCGTGTGTTTTCTCTCTGTATCCCTCTTATTTCTCTTATCTGGCTTCTTCTTGCTTTTTCTGCTTGCTCATCTTGTTCTCCCCTTCCTGCTAAAGTGACACCTAGAGCAGAATGACTTCAAGAGTCTCTTGGACTCCTTCATGTAGGCTTCACATCATAGCACAATCCTAATCAACACACTGTTGATGAGAGAGTGAAGCAACCCCTTGTAGCACTGTCATACAGGTAGCCCTGGGTGCTTGTGGCAGTCACATATTTGAAAGTTGTGCTGAATTCTCACTCAAAGCTGCCAAATTCTTCCAAACTATGGGGAAGAACTAGAACTCCACATGTGACTTTGCTCAGACGACTACAGTGTGCAGAGTAGCACCTGACTATTGTGGTAAATAAATAAATTACCGGTACTATTTTTCTATGCATTAAATGAAAAGGATAGCTCAATAAATAAGAGGCAGAGTCCGTGGTATCTGAGTCATACGGGCTTTAATTAAGTGGCTCGAGCCAATGGATATCGGGTTCCATCACCTACTAAGGTTCAGGAAGGGACATTCAACATTCTTTTACATCATACAATATATATAGTAAAACCATACAGTTGCATTGAATATAGTAGGCGTAACAAGTGACAAACGAAAGATAAGAACATATGGGCGTGAAAAGAAGGCGTGCACGGAGGTGTGTGATGTAGACGTCACAGAAGTGTCATAAGTGGGTGGACACATGGAGGGGGCTACATGGGCAGCTGGAACCTTTAACCTACTGGTGCGTGCAAAACGAGTCATGACGTGTAACTGGGGAGAGCTGGGGGGCGCTGACTCCTAGCACTAGTAGAGGAGACTGAAGTCTGGGATGTCAGAACGACCTGTACCTATAGCGTATCTGATATCTTGTGTTTGGAGTACATGTTGCTTGATTCTAAAAGTCATCAGGGCAAAGACTACTTGTCACTAAAGGCTAGTGCATGCATATATTTCTTCATGTATTGCGTGAGCTATGGATCTTCTATGGATACTAATTCAGTAATTCACTTGCATGGAGACAGGAAGACTAGACTGTAGATGGATATGTTTATGCTGTTCGTTAGCTAGGAATGTGAAGCCGGGGAGCTGAACAGATAACTGTAGGCATAACATATTCTTGGCAGGCAGGCCAGGCCGAGCCGGGCACCGCGTTGCTTGGCAGGAAGTAAGTGAAGGGTCAGGGATGCGGGCGGGGCTGTATCTCTCGGAGCATTTCAGGAGACTTGAGGCCTGAATCTGGTGTCCGGGCCCTGTGGGGCCTTAGAAACGGGTGCATCTCGATGATTTAACGTGCACCATGTAAATACGTTGGCAACATAGGCCTAAAAGCCTAGTTCACGTTGCTTTCACGGAGGACTGGATAACTGACATGTTAACGTTGGACGCAACTGGAAATGCGTCTTTATTCTCGGCCATAGAGGGAAAATGCATAGCGATCATGCACATATGTGGAGTAGTGTGGCTCACTGGTTAGAGGCAGCAGGCCTGAGAGCAGAAGTCGGCCCGGGACCAGGGTTCAATTCCCGACGCGGCAGGGTCGTGGACCTTGGTCAGCGGACTCGATAATTCTCGCTTCGGTGCTTACTCTAATCAGGGGTTCCACTCGGCAACTCTGGGCATTAGCTTGCCTAATCTCCACAACGGCCCCACCAATTCCGGGGATGCCTGGCTCCACCTTGGGGACTCCCAGCAAGGGACTATCCCACAGGGAAAGCCAGGACGGGTTCCCCAGAGTTATACAGCGCCGGGACGCCCCGTTGCTGGGGCAGCTGTGCGCTTTACAAGTATACTACATTTACATTTACATTTACATATGTATTACATGTTGGGGAACACGTAGGGACACATAACAGGGCAAAATTCAATTTTCCTCATTCCCTCCTTGTTCCCTACGTTCCCTTCAGGAAACATCAATATTCATAAGACCATCTATCTGTTCATACAGCATCATTTGCTCGTCTCTTTTCATTTGGGAATGGGATCGTGGACGTGGAATACAAGATGTAGCGCACAAGCCGCAAATCGCTGGGCCACATTGTAAACAGAGACAACAACTGAATATGATCATTACTACTACTCCCAGGAATGACAGTACTTTCCATCCCCATGCGGATATTACACTCCAGAGCCAGCCGGACCAAGTCCAGGTGCCTGGATTCTGGTGTAGCTGATGAGCTATTTTATGAAGTCTAGTTATTGCTGAATACACAGACGGTGCGTTATTAGGAATGAAAACGCAACAACTAGATCCGATGACTCTACAAGCTCCGCCCCTATCGGCCAGGATGACGTCAAGGACAAGGCGGTTCTGAAGAACAACAAATCTCATAGCAGACTGCTCTTCTGTTAAGTTACCTAGGGCGGAAGTAGTCTCATTCACTACTGCTTCAAGGGTTCTGGTTAACCTGCGTATTAATTTACTATTCTGGACAGGACCTATGAAGAAAAAGAAACCTTTATTGAAATCCGTATACTGTTCCAAAGCAGTTTCAGTCTGATCGACAATTGGGGACTCGATCTCCCTTCTATGTCTGACGTGTACTAGATGGGTATTTCGGTAATAATCGGATGGGGCTAGGAAAACTGGTGGCAGTAGGAATGCAATGTAACATGTTCCATCCCAATCTAGGGGCAAACGTACATAAGCGGTCTGACCACATATAAAATAGGAATGACGTGAGGCTTTGAAAGTAGACTTCCCACTGTCACTGTACTCGACCACAGTAGTACAATCACTGTGTCCTAGATGTACTGAACCATTCTTTCTAACACATAATTCGCCTTTCACTGGTAGAACTGTTATAGAAGGCAAGTCTGAATTGGTCTCGGACTGAACATTCAAAACCATGAGGTTAGAGGAAAAATTACCTAGATCATATACTTCATTTTCTAGATCTATCCCTGTCCTATGGGGAAGACCGTCCTTGTCTGGAAAACAGGTTTCATTCATGACTGTATTCAGAAGGGAAGCTGTGGACTTGTCGTCTAAAGATGACGTTAACGTAAACCATGCTCCACACGAACCGTTGTGTGAAAACGGATAGGGAAAGAGTGGCAGAACTCCCTTCACTGTCTGGTAAGGGGGGAGTCGACCACGTACCCAGCAATTAGTGGCATTGCTGGTCTGGTGCGAATAGTGTAACATACGAATAAAAATATTGTTGCGCATTGCAAGTCGATAGGACAACTCGTGAGGGGGTAGTTCACTAAATGTGTGCTCTACAGTATCATTAGAGGAAAGGTGTGAACGTGAACCAAGAGGAGGAAAAAATACATGTAGCATATAACTTATACATGTGATCGTAAGACTCAGAATAAACATAAACAATAAGGTAACAATGCATCTGCTTCGGAGACTTTTACAATATTTCGTTTTCTTGAAGTTTCGTCTATCTCTCTCACTATGTGGGTCTATCTCATACATGTCAGAAACCTGTCTAACCGCTTCACCCGAGGGGGACTTAAACAATTAAACGCTGTCTGACTTACTAGACCTCAATTTCATTTTATACTCCTGCTGCGGAGTTTTCTCTAACAGGGGAAGTTTAGAGTCAGTATCGGGGCAGTCCTTGAAAAAAGTCTTTGGACGCAGTCCATGGAAACGCTTGATGTGACTGGAATGGAGCCAGCCTTTTCTTCCTTCTAGCTTTACGGCGGTCCTTGTGGTCATCAGAACGAGTTTTGGCTCCTTCCAGCGGGGCTCCAGAGGGCTTGAGCGATCAAAATTTCTAACCAGAACAAGATCTCCGGGAACGACCTCGTGCGGTTTCACCTGGGTGTTGTCCGGAAAGGCAGCCGCGACCTGTGAACGACAAGAGAGTAGTGCAGACATCAAGGAAGCTAGGTAATCTGTCAGCATGTTACTGTCAACATCGGTGATTTTACGAGGCATAGGTGTACCCCACATGTTTGGGGGACGACCAAATACTACTTCATAGGGTGACAAACCAGATCTGGAGTGAGCGACCATTCGCATATAGAAGAGGGCAACCGGCAGGGCTACCATCCAATCTACACCTTTTTCTGCACAGACCTTCGCTATTCGTATTTTCAGAGTTTGATTGTGTCGCTCGACGAGGCCAGCTGCCTCGGGGTGTCGTACGCAGTGGAATTTCCACTGGTACCCTAACAGAAGTGATACCTGTTTCATGAGTTCGGACGAGAATGGCTGTCCATTATCTGAATACACGACACGGGGTAAACCGTATCGAGGGAAAAACTCACGTACCAGCTGCTTGGCAGTGGTCACGGCAGTATAATCTGGGACTGGATATGCTTCTGTCCATCTGGACAAAGCGCATACAACCACGAGGACATACTTGAATCCTCGACATCGATCCATCTGGATATAATCCATCTGGAGGACTTCAAAAGGGTGGTCAGGAGGATGAAATCCACCTTGTTCCACGGGAACACCTTTACCTGGATTGAACTGACAACAGATCATGCAGGTACGCACGTTCTGCTTCGCTGCTGCTCGTAAATGCTTATTAAACCAAAGGTTCTGGATGCTGTCTAACATGGCTTTTTCTCCTAAGTGTGCTGGACTATGTGCTGTATTAATAATGACTTGAACCATAGAGTCGGGGAGAAACCATGTGGCTTTTCCCTTCGTCAACCCTCCCTGATCTGTTTGGACCCCTCCTTGTTCAGACCATTTCTTGATTTCGTCTGGAGTAGCATGTGTCTGTATGTCTAGTACATCTTGTGTAGGATCCTTTACTGTCATACAAGTCGTCGGGACTGGAACGTCTGTCTTTGTCGAGTCAGCTGGAATGTCTGGAGTCTGGGCTGTAAGCTTGGCTGTTCGATCTGCCAGGTCGTTACCCTGGGAAATGGTGTCAGTGACTCTCGTATGTGCTTTGCACTTCATAATCGCTATAGCTGTAGGTAAATGTATTGCTTCTAACAGAGCTTGAATGAGGGGGCCATGCTGAATCTTGGCTCCATGAGAGGTCATAAAACCTCTTTCTTACCAGAGGACTCCAAAGTCGTGAACGACTCCGAATGCATAACGTGAATCTGTATATATGTTTACTTTCAGGTTCTTGGCTCGTATGCAGGCTTGGGTCAGAGCGATGAGCTCTGCTGCTTGAGCAGACAGGGTGTCAATACGATGTGTTTCTATAACTTCAGTTTCAGTAGTCACTGCATATGCTGCCACTAACTCTCCTGTACTTGTTCTCATACATGAACCATCCACATAAAGTGTCAGGTCTGGGTCTGGTAATGCAATGTCCGTCAAGTCTTGTCTTGGCTTCGTCATGGTGTTAATAACTTCCACACAGTCATGTGTTGCAGGGTTTGAGGTAATCGAGGGTAACAGTGTAGCAGGATTTAATATGTTGCAGCGTCTGATTTCTATGTGTGGCTGAAACAGTGTCAGTTCATATCCCGTCAATCGTGCTATAGTCAAGTGCTGAGTCTGTGTTCGGTTTAAAAGAACTTCCACGGAGTGTGGAACCTGTACTGTCAGGGAATGTCCTAACACTATGGAATCACTTTGTCTGATAGCTAAAGCTGTGGCGGCAACTGATTTAAGGCACGCAGGCAAAGCCTGGGCTACTGGATCCAATGTGCTAGAAAAATAAGCACAAGGTTTGTGTTGTCCTGCTTGATCTTGTGTGAGAACAGATAATGCTGTACCATCACGTTCAGTGACAAAAAGTGTAAAAGGTTTGCTGTAGTTTGGTGTCGCTAAGACAGGTGCTTGACATAAAGCTTTCTTTAATTCTTCGAAAACAAGTGTATGTTCCTGGGTCCAAGGGAGGACAGTCGATGTCGCTGCCTCCTGTGTTGTCAACTGTATCAGTGGCTTGGCTAGATATGCGTACTGAGGGATCCATTGTCTACAGTAAGAAGTGAGGCCGATAAAAGCTCGTACCTCCTTCTGTGTCTTGGGCTGTGGAAGATGTGCAATTAACTGGATACGGTCAGGTGTCAACTGTCTACCCCTCTTGGACAGCAAGTGTCCAAGGTATACCACTTGCTGGACACAGAATTGCAGTTTCGAAGGGGACACCTTGTGCCCCATTTCTGCCAGAAAATACAAGACTGTCAGTGACGCACGTTCGCAGTCACGTTCTGTACGGGCTGTAATTAATAGGTCATCGACGTACTGGAGCAGGGCAGTGTCAGTTGGCATGTGAATACTATCTAGTTGTCGTTTCAGTGCTTGACTGTAAATACTAGGACTTTCTGTGAACCCTTGAGGTGCACGTGTGAATTTATAACTTCTTCCATTTAAACAGAATCCGAAAAGGAACTGGCTGTCTGGATGGATGGGTACACTAAAGAAGGCGTTCTTGAGATCGATGACAGTAAAGAACGCTGCTTCGGAATCAATGGCAGTCAATAGGGAAGAGATATCTGGAACCACTGGGTACTGGGGTATGATACATTTATTAAGTTCTCGAAGATCAATCACTAGTCGATAAACTGGAGGTGCATTTGGGTCAGTACGTTTAAGAATCGGAATGATAGGAGAATTACATACATTGGAGTCAGTTTCTACAACCACTCCTTGAGCAATGAGCTCGTCAATGATTTTTGATAAGGCTGCAACAGCCTCAGGTGGCAACTTGTATTGTCGGATTCGTGGTCGTACAACTCCTTGTTTCAGAGTGACACGGTATGGTGTAATGTGCATACAACCTACATCAGTTGGACCTTGCGCCCATAAATGCTGTGGTACATTCAGTAATCTTGGATCAAAATCTCTTAACACATAATGTCCTTTAAAATCACGTAAAAACAATCTCACTCCTTCCGGAGAACAACAAATCACTGCACCTAATTCTTTCAATGTTTTAATACCTAGTAAGTTTTCTGGACATGACTTCGTAAGTAACAAGTCTGTAGTTCGGGACAATGGACCAACTTCTAGGGAAACTGGTTTCGATATTTCATTAACAATAGGCTTTCCTGAAAATCCCAGGGAAACATTTCTTGAGCCTGAGACAGGAGCCCCTGGAACCTCGTCATGACTGATGGTAGTCCTACTTGCCCCTGTATCAATCAGAAACTTTCTGTCTTTCCCTAATACCTGGCTGTGTACATAGGGACCTTCTTGATCTACAGGAACCTCGATGAGAGGCAAGCCAACCTCTCTCTCTAGGCTGTTTCATGAATACTGCTGATATTCTGGATAATCTGACTGTGCGTACTGGTACATCTGCTGTGTAACGTGTTGTGTGGCAGCTATAGGCTGCGGTACTGATACTGTCTGTTGTGCGTTCTGCGGCGGTTGCGTGTTTTGTGGAACATGTTCCTGTCTAGGAGGACGCGGTCTTTCTTTCGTCTTACCAGTAGCTATGTTGTGTTTCAGAACTGCACATTCGTTTATATAGTGACCTGGCTGTTTACAGTAATTGCATGTCCCTTTAACGGGAGCTGTAGAATGACTGGTCTGAGTCGTACCCCTCTTCTGACTATCAACTGGAACAGACTGTGCCACTAGTACTTTCATTTTCGTGTCTTTCATACGTCTCCTTTCGTGTTCTTGCTCTTCTCTGATTCGGTTCTGATGGTACTGTAACATTTGTAACATTTGGGACTGGGTATTAGCTTGCCAGGTACTCTCGACTTTCAGTACTCGATTTTTAACTTGTGGTAAAGAATTCTCTACTAATTTGGTAACAAAAAGATGTGGATACGACTCACTACTTGTTTTCAAGCCGCTATTAATAATGAAACATTTCTCAAATCTGGAATAAAAATCACTAGTGTCTTCGTCTTGTTTCTGTTTACAGGCTGAGATGGCATCCCAGTCTTCCTTTTTCGTGGTTAATAATCTTGGCAAGACTTGTATTAACAACTCGGGCAATGCTTTGGCTTTTTCCCCGAGACCAGTACCTGGAACTCGTGTGTTATCTTCGTTCTCTAATTCCGCCCAGTCGATCTTTTTCTCTCCTACCTCCCATTCTTTTTCTTTAAGTTTTTCATATATGCGCCGCGGGCAACAGGACTTTTAACATTTTAATGATATCAGGATACGTGTATTCTCCCATACGGAGCATATCTTTTAATTCGCGATGGAACCCTGCTGGATCTTTATCGTGGCAGGGCACTAACTTTTTCATTTCTAGTAGTTCTATTTTCGTTAAAGGGGTGTAAACAAATACTCGTTCGAGCGTACCTCCCGCTCCCTTAACAGGATGGACTTCTCGCAAGGGATTCTGTCTGTCTATGTAAAATGTCTTCCTTACTGGGGGTGGAACAGGAACAAAATGTGGAGTCAGGAACGTTCTGTATTTGTGGCGTTGTTCTAAAATGACATTAATCAAATCGGTGCCTAGACCTTTCCATCTGTTTAGGAGTAACTCGTCCAATACATTATATAAGGGACCTGGATCAGAATGCTGACTTTCGTACAGTGTAATGAGGTGCTGGATCATGTACATACCCACCAGTCGCTGTTCGTCTGGGGATAGTTTCAGAAATGTTTGGGCCACTACTTCGTCTGAAAATGTACTAGAATCGCTGGTCCATCGAACTGCTGATCGGGCTAGTTCCTGTTCATGCATGGTACTAAGCTCACTGTAACCTATTCGTAGTTTCAGAACTCCATCGGTAGCTTGGAATAAATGCTCAAGAGAACACTGTTCTGGTACGGGAGGAAGAAAAGTTTTCTTGCATTCTAGGCGTGTGTGTCTGTCAAAAGGTCCTGTCCTACCTACATACGCTATTCTGTCTGGGTTCTCTGTGTCTACATCTTCGTCTGAAGTATCATTCTCTTTCTCGGTTCCTCTTGTTGCTTTCTCCCTTTCGTGTATGCCTAGAATTTCTTTACGAATCTTTCTATACATGGTTTCTATACTACCTTGTTTACTGTGCTTTCCGTCTGCTATATTGTCACTCCATTTTATCAGGGCCTTCATCTCATCTTTATTTTTACCAGGCTGGTCTTGTTCTCTTATTAAACAGTTTATCAAAAACTGCAGGATCATATTTTGAGTATCGACTTTCCTGTGTGCCATAGCCTCGTGAATACTTTCTGGTCCTTCTCCTGTTCTGATGAAATGATATATTCTGTCTAAATGTTCCCTCATTTCTGGCATGATAGCCAAATAACTTGCAACTCGTCGTAGACGTACGGAATATAATATCATGTGATCTTCGCCTGGCACTGGGTCATATCTACAATCAGTAAGGTATTGTTTGAGGGCTGCGTATGTAGCCATTTTTGGCGTACGTTGTAATGCTGCGTCTCTCAGCGTCATTCGTTTTACTTGAGGCGGGGTGATAGGGATACCTCCCCCTGCTCCTCCTGAACTAGAATCTTCAACTAATACCGGATGTGTTGTTGCTGGTAATGTGACTGGTACAGTAGGTATTCGTAATGTGGGTTGGTCCTGGGTTACTGGCGGATTAAAAGGATTCCCGGGACCAGTGGCTGGTGGAACAGTAATTGCGTTATTAACAGGGTTGTGAGGTTGAACAGACGGGGTAGGATTCGGATTTGCATATTCTGGGACAGTGTCGTCTAAATAGGAAGAAAGGAAAATTTCAGCTGCGGTCGGTTTATGACGTAGCTTAGTCGGGACCAATGGTGGCGGTAAATTACAGGGTGCTTCCGGGGTCGCCTTAGGTGGGCCCTCGGCTAGAAGTGGGTACATGCCTTTAATAAGGGCATTTCTTTGTCTGTCTGACTGTTCTGCTCTAACTCGTTCACCTTCTTCTAGTAATTCCCTTTCTTGGGCTTTTTCTGATGATTCCCTACTTAGTTCTGCTTTCCTGAATTCTTTTTCTGTTCTTTTATGCGATTCTTTACGCCACAATTCTATGGCATCTTTCTGGGATTGTCTGGCTTTCCTTTTCCATAATGCTTCCTCTACTCTCATGATGCACTCGGCATCCCAAGTTCCTGAAACAGGCCATCTATATTTCTCTTCCAGATGTTTGGTATAATCTACCCATAAGTCTAAGTACAGTATGGCATCTAAGCCATGTTTATGATACATGAAATGTCCGGGACTGTCCCTAGGTGGGACAGGAACTGATTCTTCGAGTAACCCTTTTCTGGTTTTTATCTGACGTAACTTTGAAAACAGAGGCATATTTGAACGTACTTGAACTCGAACACAATAAACACAGTAATAAAATAGCAAACAAATCATTCATACCACGACATCAAAACACATTAAAAACAGTTTGAACAGATACTACCTAGTACATTGAAAACATAATACATCGAAAACATAATACTGGAATTCTCGAGAGACTATACTAGAAAACAGAATTACTGGATGCACTGCTAAAACAGTACAGAACATACCGGTCTCATAAAGAGACACGTCATACCGTATCCACCTAGGTGAACACGTCGAACCGGATCTGTGTACCCAAACCCGTCTGGACCGGGCACAAATTAATGAACCCGTCGAGATGCGTTCCCAGCAATGGTACTCACCGGGAAGCAAAACTGAAGGCCTCGGACTGGACTGGACTGGACTGCTACGACGTCTGGTTACTGCTACGCACTACGCATGCGCTTCGGGCTTCGGAAACAGGTGGGCCTCAGGATACCTCGGACCTTGCTCTCTCGGCTTGGGCTCTGGTCGGGACTCGCCGCATTCCTCACCGCCTCGTCTGGATGCCGGACCGCAGTCTCCGTCTCCTCCGTGGGCCTGAGGGAGTTTAAGCAGGAAAACCTGCAGGTGCGCAGAAGGGGTCCGTCACGGCTGTAGAAGGGTCAGGGGGGCCTGCGTTACATCGCCGGCGCGTGGGGAAGGGGCTGGTCCCTGTTCGGGGGCCATTATGTGGTAAATAAATAAATTACCGGTACTATTTTTCTATGCATTAAATGAAAAGGATAGCTCAATAAATAAGAGGCAGAGTCCGTGGTATCTGAGTCATACAGGCTTTAATTAAGTGGCTCGAGCCAATGGATATCGGGTTCCATCACCTACTAAGGTTCAGGAAGGGACATTCAACATTCTTTTACATCATACAATATATATAGTAAAACCATACAGTTGCATTGAATATAGTAGGCGTAACAAGTCACAAACGAAAGATAAGAACATATGGGCGTGAAAAGAAGGCGTGCACAGGGCGTGCACGGAGGTGTGTGATGTAGACGTCACAGTAGTGTCATAAGTGGGTGGACACATGGAGGGGGCTACATGGGCAGCTGGAACCTTTAACCTACTGGTGCGTGCAAAACGAGTCATGACGTGTAACTGGGGAGAGCTGGGGGGTGCTGACTCCTAGCACTAGTAGAGGAGACTGAAGTCTGGGATGTCAGAACGACCTGTACCTATAGCGTATCTGATATCTTGTGTTTGGAGTACATGTTGCTTGATTCTAAAAGTCATCAGGGCAAAGACTACTTGTCACTAAAGGCTAGTGCATGCATATATTTCTTCATGTATTGCGTGAGCTATGGATCTTCTATGGATACTAATTCAGTAATTCACTTGCATGGAGACAGGAAGACTAGACTGTAGATGGATATGTTTATGCTGTTCGTTAGCTAGGAATGTGAAGCCGGGGAGCTGAACAGATAACTGTAGGCATAACATATTCTTGGCAGGCAGGCCAGGCCGAGCCGGGCACCGCGTTGCTTGGCAGGAAGTAAGTGAAGGGTCAGGGATGCGGGCGGGGCTGTATCTCTCGAAGCATTTCAGGAGACTTGAGGCCTGAATCTGGTGTCCGGGACCTGTGGGGCCTTAGAAACGGGTGCATCTCGATGATTTAACGTGCACCATGTAAATACGTTGGCAACATAGGCCTAAAAGCCTAGTTCACGTTGCTTTCACGGAGGACTGGATAACTGACATGTTAACGTTGGACGCAACTGGAAATGCGTCTTTATTCTCGGCCATAGAGGGAAAATGCATAGCGATCATGCACATATGTATTACATGTTGGGGAACACGTAGGGACACATAACAGGGCAAAATTCAATTTTCCTCACTATTCTGCACAGAACAGACCCTGTTACAGCAAGTGATCCTAAAGATTTTGGTACAGAGAGGAGAGGCCAATAAGAGTGACTTACAGTCCCGCAAACATCTGCTAAGACAGACACCCTTTAAAAAGACACACTGTAGACGTGTCTCAAACACACACACAAACACACACAGTCTGCAAAGACAACGCTACCCTGTTCACATAAAACACACATCCAACCTGCAGAGACAAATCAAAAACACAGACATGTACATTCCACTGCTTGGAAGGTCTCCTACCTGGGAGACCCAAGGTCAATGCACACACACACAATCACTGCAGCAGACGGACAACCTCTGCAGCAGATAATGCTATAAGCAAAACTATGCCGCTGGAAACTATTTCAATGACTGAGGTTTTACCTAGACTGGGATAGGAAAACAGGGACAAAGGGACAAGGGGCAGTAGGGAAGCCTTGACATTCAAACGCCTGGGGACATGCTTCTGACACAGGGGTGCAGGTGGGCATGTCAATAAACTAACAGCGAGAGCCGAGCAAAGAGTGTGGACAGATTTCTCATAGAGCGCTAAGATGTAGTGCAATGTGAACAGTGCAGTAAGATGCAGTGCAGTGGCACACATTTCTCAGTACAGTAAGATGAACTGTGGTGACACAGATTCCTCATAGTGCAGTAAAGTGCAGTGTGCACAGATCTGTCACAGTGCATTAAGATGCAGTGTAGCGTGCACAGATTCCTCAGAGCGCAGTCAGATACAGTGCAGTGTGCACAGATTTTTCACAGTGCAGTAAGGTGCACTGCAGCGTGTACAGATTCCTCACAATATAGTAAGATGAAGTGTAGTAACACAGATTTGTCATAGTGCAGTAAGAATGCAGTGCAGTACACTGATTCCTCACAGTGCTGGAAGATGCAGTGCAGTGGTACAGGTTCTTCAGTGCAGTAAGATGCAGTGCAGTGACACAGATCCCTCATAGTTCAGTACGATGAGTGCAGCGTGGGTAGATTTCTCATAGTGCAGTTAAATACAGTGCAGCATGCACAGATTTCTCAAAGTGCACTAAGATGCAAAGCACCGTGCACAGATCTTAACACAAATGACCACAAACACCCACAGGGCGAGAAGGAAAGCCCACCCTCCCCCTCTCCCACCCCCATAGAAGAGCCCGGCTCCTGGCAGAGATTTCCTCCAGGATGATACCGTCTATTTCTACAAACACAGCACAAGGTGCTGACAATCTCCTACCTGAGCAGAAATGTGTGCAGACATTACCTGGCTCTCTCCTCCTCCTATGGCTGGGGTGGTGCTGGTGCAGATTTGGGGTCTGGGAGAGGTGGTGGGGGGCTGTGAGGGTCTGAAGATGAAGATAACTGCACCGTCAGACAGGGTGTCCTTTGCCCTCTGCAGCAGGCTGGACACAGAGGGAGAGGCCAGAGGTGATGTCACCATCAGGTGCTTGTGCTGTCTCTGCCACCGCTGACCTGGAAGAGGAAACTCTTCCCTTTCATTCAATGTGCTCAGTGGTTTCATCAGCAGGCGAGGAGCGCCCTCTGCTGGCCACTGACAGAACCTCCATTCCCAGTTTCCAGGAGTGAATGCATTTCACACAACAAACATTTTGTGGCAGGAAAGACCTGGGTTTTTAGATGCCACAGATATGGATGTTTTAAGACACACACAGTCCAAGTTACAGGGTCTCATTCTCGGTTACTGCTGTAGAAAAATATTTACAGCTTCACTTCACATGAGCACCTTCAAAACACTGATGCAGTGGACTAAAGAGTATTTACAGGAAGCTGTCAACTGGAAGCGAGACTTTGTATTTCATTAAATATATGAGAATATGTGTTAGTGATGCTTATTTCTTTTTCATTTCTTTTTTTTAAACACTGTATCTGGTTTTTCAAATGCACAGCAGGGTATATAGTAACGTAAATAGAGAAAAATACCATAGAGTTTTATTCACCAGATTAAAATAAGTGTGGCATAAGGCATGCTTTAATGTGGAAATTAAAAGAACAGCCTGTTGGAGTCGTTACGGCAGTGCCAACACGTAAGTGTATTGTTTTGTTTGTGTTTGCTGGCTCTGCCTACAGCCCCGCACACACTTTTCATTGATGACTAGATATGTGCAGACCTTGGGGCTCTGCAGGTGCACAAGGCCAGGGTATTTCAAGCCCGCTCAAGTCACTCTTCTTTCATTTCACCACTGCCCATACTATCTCACTTTCAGGACCTATGGCAGCAGGAGACAGCTCAGCGCTAGCCTCTGGTGCCTCTCCACCCCCATCCTGCAGGCTTGAGCAGAGCCCACTATGACTCTGCTGTGCTTTTTATGCTCTCACCTCAGGTAGGGTTGACCCCTTCCCACAAGAAAAATACAGACCAGTTGTTGTTGTTTTAAGAGTATGAAAGGCCCGGGTATGACACCAAATAACACTTTAAACAAAATCATATATATATATATTTGTAACATCACTTTTCTGCCTTGGTTTTCTCTTAATTCTTAATCATGGTATCGTACTCCGTACTCCTAGGTGCATCAGGGTAGTCAATATGTCCTTGTACTGCAAGGACACCGGTCTTAAGCCATTTTTCGCTCTCCTGACACACTTCACAATCCACAACACTCACTATGATCTGATCATCCATACAGGAGCACCAAAAATTCTCCCTCCCCCGTTTTTTGTCAGAGTTTGCCCCGAAGTACCCCTCATGATAATGTTTTTGCACCTCAAACCCTCCGGTGGTACAAACTTGTAATTTCTCATTAGAACTTTTGTGTCACTCAGTGTTAGTTCATCCAGAATCCTAACAAATGGTCTCACAGAAGGGCCAACCATGCTCTCCCTAAGCTCGCCATGCACTACCATTTGTTCAACACTCTTCAAGACTACGTCCCGATCCATGCACGAATGCCCAAGGCATTACGCGGGCCAGGTCCTGCCGGTGCTCACCGGCAGTTCTAAAAATCAAGTACTGAGATGGTTGCCATTCGGGGTCCATTTTTGACCACACCCCCAGGGTGAAAACAATATCTTGACTCTACATCAGTACCACCCTTCACTGCCTTTCATGTAACTTCAAAGAGCCTCGTTTTAGTTCTTTCACAGTCTCATTTCAGAATGGAAGTATTTTCAATATTACATACAACAAAGCCATAGTTGTTGCTTATTTATCTTATGCAAATAACAACCAATGACAAAGCCAAGAGTCCTAGTTTGCTGTCGGTGCAATCTTACGTGGTGTATTGTATATGTGAATACAATGACAGAAGCAGCAAAATCTTTGTCTGGTGGCACACTCTGCTTAGCATATGTTTTTAGCTCAGATGTTTTTAAGCCACGCCCTTAATTACATCGACCTCACCCCTTTGAGAGACCCCCCAGTTTTCATCCCACTTAAGTCCCTGCGAACCTAATTCATCAATACAGACCCAGCCATTGCTACATTCTTCCACATTGCACAATGAAACCAAAGCCCCCTTCCTGATCCCAGGCAGACCCACTGTGACCGTTTTCCCCAGGACACTCCAAAGAAATACAAGAAGGCAGCGAGTCTAGCTAGCCTAACTGAGCCCTTACCAGTACCACCAGGACTCAAAACTTTCACCAAGGGTTTGTGATCAGTGCGAATGCAAAAATGTAAACCCCATAAATAGGTCCTAAAATGCTCGACAGACCAGGCAGCTGCTAGGGCCTCGAACTCTATAACTGAATAGTTGCTTTCACGTTCCCTCAATGAGGCAGAAGCCACGTTTTTTTTGCGTACCCGCCCTCACCTGGGATAATACTGCCCCCAAACCATGCGCACTGTCATCCACCATTAGAAATGTTTTAAGATGAGTGTCAAAAGGTGCGAGAATTCCCGGCTCACAAATGCCTCTCCTTACACAATCAAAAGCACTTTGCTGAGCATTGCCCTAAACCAATGAACACCCCTTCCGCAATAACATTCTAGATTTTTCATTCCTGTTTGCAAAATGAGGAAAATAAACTGTATAGTATTCGATCAAGCCCATAAATGAACGTAACTGGTTTTTATCATGTCAAATAGGTGCCGGCTTAATTGCTTTCAAAAAGTAAATTTAAGGTTGGATGCCCTGCCACGAAATCGTACAGCCAAGGTTTTCAATTTCCTCAACAAGGAACTTGCATTTCTCCTTCCTTAGGGTAAGACCCGCCCCCCCTTAGCCTACCTAACATAGACCTTAAGATGTTGTTGTGTTCCTGAATGGACGCTCCAAAAACCAGAATATTATCTTGGAAAAACTTTAGGTTTTCCAGATCCCTGAAAACCTCCACCATAATCCTTTGAAGCAAAAGACACACAATTGATGGCTGGAATGCAGAACAAATCAGAACATTCACCCCCCAATCTAGAGATCTGGGTTAAATTGATAATTCTTTTGCTCACCATGCCACCCCAGTTTAGAACTGGCCATATGCAAATCAGTCTTGACTGAGGCTCATGGTAAGAGTCTATCCCGAAATGCCAAGCCAGGTCCTTCCTGGACCGGAAACAAGCATCCTGGGACCAGTTTCGGGGTTTCACCCCTCATCAGCCAGGCTAGCTTGAATCTAGTGGCACAGTGAGCCTGGGACCCACATCTGGGCATACCCTGTGTGTACCCTGTGTACTTAGACAGCAAAAGACACACAATTTAGCTGCTGCAGGTAGGAGCGGTGGGAAAGTGGTGCCGGCTGGGAGGATTTCACACCAATGCGGGCAGGCTCATGGGCAGAGCTGCCCAGGCAGGGCAGGAGTGGTTTTCCCACTCCTGAGTAAGCATGACTGGTTTGGTCAGCCCTCTCGGGCCGCCAAAACCAGTCATACGTATTCTGGGTTGCAGCCTACATGGAGAATATGCAATACCCTACAGCCACTGGCTAGGCGGCGTCCCGGCCAATCACAACGTTCCACTGGAGCGTTGTTATTGGCATAGGGGAGGGGAGGGAGGCTGCCTGCTTCCTGTTCCGGCCGGAGGCATAAAAGCAGGAGCAGACCGAGCAGTGAAGACGCAAGACCCGAGCCGTCAGAAAGATAGGTTTTACTTTTTTTTTAAATTATTGAACCCCCCTCTTCCGTCGTGACCACTCGCCCATCCCTCCAAGCCCGTGCGACCCCGCGCTTTGCCCCCGCCCGTGAGCCATGCCGGCCGCGACTGTGCCTTTGGTTGAATCCTTCTGACATATTCTCCCTAGTCAGGGAGAACCATCAACACAAAATCCTCATTCTCGTCTTCCCAATTGAAGTCATCGGTAACTGCAGCACGGGATTTGGCAGACTCTTTACAAACCCGGGCATATTGACTTCTTTGCCCACATCTTCTGCACTCCTTGTTTGAAGCGAAACACCACTTTGAGTCACTGGTATGATACGCACTGCCACACCTGGAGCAACCCTTCGCTTTTCCCTCTCTCTGTGCTTGATTATTGTAATTAATCTAATCATCAAACAGGTCTATCCACTCCTCCGCTTGAATGGAAGGTTGACCCTGTTGTGCCAGAAATGGGGGTGGAATCACAATTGAGGAACGTGCCATAATTAAATGCTAGTGGAGCTCAGAAAGGGTTAATGTCTTGCTGGGTCTTGCTTGCCGAGATACTTTCTTCTACTGGAAACCACACAGTCTACTCAGAAAGAGGGTACAGGCTTTCCTCTAATGTGTCACCTGAGCCATGACTCTCTGTCTTCAGAAACGCCCCAGCCACAGATCAGAACTGATGAATCCTTCTCCACAGTGTGCACTAACCCAAAACGGTAGGGGACTGGCTCCAACAGGCACGTCGTGTAGAGAGTGTGCAGTCTTCACCAACACAAGACCAGTTGAGTAGTGTGTGTGCCCAGTCAGGCAGCTTATCAGTGGCCTTGTGAGGCAACGTTACTCAGCAGCTACAGCGGGCAGACACAGCAGGCGAGACAGTCTGATGCGCCCATTACTCACAGCGATCCCCAGTCACACTTCGGCCCCCAAACGCACATCTTGACAAACGCAGTCTTCACACCTTATAAGACCAGCAGTGTAGAGCGCTTGACATGGCAGTTGAGCAGAGGCTCAGTGCTTGAGGCAATGTTACACGGTAGACACAGCAGGCAGACACAGCATGCGAAAAGCAAACGTGCCCATTACTCACTTCGCCACCTGACATAAATCTTGACTGGAAGCACTGACTTGAAACTCCTTTTCCAATGCTACCCATGCCTCAAAATTCCTTTAGATGTGACACACACCCAGCGGCTGCTGCTGGCCCAAGCACCGACTCCACTCACACCACAGTCTGCTGTCATTCACAACACGTGAAACACAATAAGTGAAAGCGCCATGCAAAAATAAACACAGGCCTGAGTAAAAACAGATGCCCCCATAAAGATAAGAAATTGCTTTGCGACAGCAGCAAAGCAGCCGACCCTGTCCGGATTTGCCGGACGAAAAGGCGGAAGGGAGTCAACAAAAAAAACTCATTTTTCAATGGCAGGCCACCATTTAGCACAAGCATTAAAAATGCAATAGGCCTTGCCTTTGATTAAGTTGAAGCTATTTGCTTTGCTAATGGTATTGTATAGCAAAGCAAATGGCTTTAACTTAATAAAAGGCGAGACCTATTGCATTTTTAATGCTTGTATAAGAGGTGGTTTCATGTAGACTATACAGCAGTATATAGGACTCTTCTTGAACTGGGTGATGAGGAGTTAATTATCTGTGTAGGGGCTTTTTTGAAGACTACTGTCCGAGATCGTAACTCCATGAATACTGTATGATTGTATTTGAATAGTCCTGTAAAGTACTGTGTATTTTAGTGTACTTTCTTTTTTAAATTCCCATTATTTGGTATGTTTTGATGTGTAATATTTGATCTTTTGTGGATGTTTTTATCCTTATAAAGCTATGAAAATGGAAATGCCCAAGTCAGGCAAGGAAAGCAATGCTTTAGCCATGTGAAAGGGAATCGGGGCAGATTTTGCAAATGCTGAGTACATGGTTTCTCATATTGGGTTGAGCAGTTCAGCAAAGATTCTGCCTGAATTTCCAGGGCAAGAGTATTCCTGTGAAACAGCATAGGAAATGGGAAATGCTTGTATTCCGACCTTGTATGGTAAGAAATATATTTGTTCTTGGATTACAGCATAACAGAATGGATTTACATTCCGTGTCGAATAGCTATGAGACAGTGAGAAGCTTTAGATTGCAGATCAGGGTAAAAGTTTAGAAGGAGTCAAATATTTGAGCATCACTGGCACAAAGATGCCAGGCAAAACCAAAGTTTGAAATGATGTCTCCAAGACATGCAATGCAACAACAGAAAAGCAGGGGCCTAGAACCAAGCCCAGGGGATTCCTAACTGACCGGTAGGAAACCTTGAGTGGAAAACACCATGAGTCTGAGATACATTAATCAGAGCAATAACAGAAAAATCAACTTGGTGCTTAGAGAGTTGACTACAGTATTGAGTACTGAAATTATGGTACTATGCTCCACGGTATGAAAAGCGAGCGCGAGGTGAATACATTCATACACTAAAACACATCTCATAAAATGTTGAAGATTATGCCCTTGAAATTCCAATAAGCTAAATAACTTTAATGAATGACTTCATAGGTCTGCCGTTAGCAACTTTTGAATTTACTAAAATTATAAAGGACGGGCTGAAAACCACTATATATCTGTATGCTGTGCTGGGTGGAATTAATTTGTAAATGGCATGGCAGCAGACCTGCGGATGAAGAGGACTGGCTAAAGGATATAGCCAGTCCCCTTCATCCACAAGTTCGTTGTCATGCCATTCACATATTACTTCCTCCTAGCACAGAACAGGGCAGTGGGTCAGCCCACTTAGCCATTGGCTAACTTCCCTGAGTGCGGGCATCCTGCTCTTTCATAAAGTACATATCCGTCCACAAAGAAGCTCCCTTCAGAACCAGGAGCTACTGTGACAATAACATACTTTTGGTTTTATCCAATCCTTTTTGTCTCATTGGTAGGGGGGTCCCATCGGTCCCCCAAAAATAACGTTTTACAAAAGACATGGCAAAAAAAAAAAAAAAAACATTGCCAAAGATAAAACGCCAACAGCCAAAGTATGACCTATTGGTTTTGCTACGCTCGTTTTAAAATGTTCTCTATATTAAACCCATTCATTTAAAATTATTTTCGTCAATAAACAGGTAAGACAAAAATATGTACAACTGCTCAATATGTCTTCGAATCAATGCTTCAAAAATGCAGGTTGTATTTTTCTATTGAATTTAAACACGAGCCTTACAACTCCAATCTTATTGAAAAACATTGTCTCAAAATGATGCATTTATAACTACAAAGGTGGCCACTTATGTTATTGAAAGTACTTTCATTAGCTGTCCCCATCAAGCCTATAAAATACAAATTAACCAGAATGTTTTCACAATATAAAAACAAAAAGGTACACCTAAAAGGGCATCACTAACGGGTTAAAATGTATGAGTCAACATAGACAAATTGAATTTAGAGGCATCGCAGATCAAAACGAGGGCTGCTGTTTCTTGAAAAATATAGTGGAAAATTAAAAACAGATTCATTCACCCGGTTGGAAGCTTGAGGAGCTAAAATGCCAGCTTCATAGTTTTTGTATTCAGCAGAAATGCACACACTAATGTACACAAGATCGGAATAGATGACAAATGTTCCCTTCACAGTTATCACATGACTGGATATGACGCGTGACATCATCCGCCGGTCTTGGCTTTTTAACCAAATACTATGTTGCATAATATGGCCCTTGTAGTTTCACTTTTAACATTGGGGACTATGGGCTCCAGAATGCATAGTGCTGAAACAAAACATAAAACCAGCAAACGCAGCAGAAGAGAATTACCTGGTCCCATGAGGGCGGTTACAAGCTCCCAATCAGGGCAGCATGGCTTTAACTGAAGAGACTGAAATAGCAGTGGGAGCAGGAGAGGGGGCATGGAGGAGGGAGGGAATTACAAGGAACACAATCTCGGTGTTTGAATGCACAACATCCCCGCCTTGTGTTACTGCACGGTGCTCTTCGCTGCTGGCAAGCACACAGAAAAGCATCAGGGCTTGATATTTCCCTACATTATACAAAGAAAACAAAACCTTATTAAGGCAAGGTACATGGCTGACATTCAAAAAGAGGCCGATCCTGAGGGTGCAGAGAGACACAGGAAGAGTGGCGGGAAGGGGGAACACGAAGATAGACAGGCATGGAGTATATCTGGCATTCAACCAGAGGCAAGCGTTGAGGGAGGCAGGAAGTGGTACTTTATAAATAAAATAAGTGAACAGAGACACAGCAAAATGTAGGGAACAACTTGAGGTGGACGGAGTGCCAACACTTATTTTAGAGAGGGGGCCCTCGCCCTTAGCTTGAGGCAGAAAGAGGTTTAAATATGTCATCCCTAAAGGAAAGTAAGACTTCAAGTCCTAGCATGCAGTCCATGAGATAATTGAATAGAGCTTTGGCAGCTGCTGGTAATCGTAGCGCAGCTTGCAGCTGCTCGCACAGCGACCGTTAATGGTGAGATATGTCCCGCAACTGGACCGGACCCCACCGGCGGCTAACTTTAACCTGCTCCGTGTCGTGCTGGCAATGGCAGCACAGCTGCTCACACCGCAGTAAATGAACCTGCGACCGGACCAACTCCACTAGCGGCTGAGTGAAATTATGAAAATGTCGCAGCTGGCAATCTGAAACCTTGGCAACTATGTACTCAGCACAGTGCTGGCAATGGCGGTAAATGATCCCGCGGCGAGACCCGACTCCACTAGCGCTGGGAGAAATTATGAAAATGTCACAGCTGGCAATCTGAAACCTTGACAACTATGTACTCAGGACAGTGCTGGCAATGGCGGTAAATGATCCCGCGGCGAGACCCGACTCCACTAGCGCTGGGAGAAATTATGAAAATGTCACAGCTGGCAATCTGAAACCTTGACAGCTATGTACTCAGGACAGTGCTGGCAATGGCGGTAAATGATCCCGCGGCGAGACCCGACTCCACTAGCGCTGGGAGCTGAGTGATATTTTGAAAATGTCGCAGCTGGCAATTTGAAACCTTGGCAGCTATGTACTCAGGACAGTGCTGGCAATGGCAGTAAATGATCCCGCGGCGAGACCCGACTCCACTAGCGCTGGGAGCTGAGTGATATTTTGAAAATGTCACAGCTGGCAATCTGAAACCTTGGCAGCTATGTACTCAGGACAGTGCTGGCAATGGCGGTAAATGATCCCGTGACCAGGCCCGACTCCACTAGCGCTGGGAGCTGAGTGAAATTATGAAAGTGTCACAGCTGGCAATCTGAAACCTTGGCAACTATGTACCCAGGACAGTGCTGGCAATGGCGGTAAATGATCCCGCAACCAGACCCGACTCCACTAGCGCTGGGAGCTGAGTGAAATTTTGAAAATGTCACAGCTGGCAATCTGAAACCTTGGCAGCTATGTAGTAAGAAGGCATCCGATGGCTGGGGAGCTGTGAGTTTTAGGTGAAAGGTTCGCTCAGTCACGGCTCCCAGGATGTCGGAGCTGAGAGTATGGCAGACCGAGAAGCTGTGGCGCTGGCAAGGCTAGAGAGTAGAGAGGGGAGCTACGACCCCATGTGCCTAGACAGAGAAGCTTTGGGGCTATGAGACAGCGGAAGCTGCCCTAGAGTAGGGTTGTGAGCTCAGGCCCTGGTGCATTTTGAGGACAAAGGAGGAAGAAGGCGCTGTGGCGTTTTGGGAAAAAGCGGATAAAAATGTTGAAAGGCGGGCGAGTCCCTTGTTAGGCGAAGATACAATATTTATTCCGAGTCTCCTGGGATGCTGCGTTTCCGTCCATTGTCCTCCCCGTTCTCCGTGCTGATGCCTAATTTTCAAAACTTTGGTATTGCCAAGGGACCTACGACATCAGCCGAAGAAATATCCTGCAAGTACAATATCGGATCGAGGGAGCAGCTCGTGTGCAGAGGGGAAACTTCACATGGGGGTGCACATGGGGGGTACCACCCCTGTATTTGCATGCACAATGCGGCAGGTACCGTGCGGTGCCCGCCGCATTGTGCATGCAAATGCACAACATGCATTTTTGCCATTGCGGCAGGTGCTGCTGAAAGCACCGCCCGTGGCAATGTTAAAAATGCGTGATGCTCTCGTCCGTGTGGTGGGCGCATCCTAATCTCCCCCACGGGTCCCCCGCACATATGGTGGGCAGTCTAATTTTCTTTCAGGATGGTGGGCAGACAAAGTCCGCCCGCCATCCTAATGATGCCCTACATATGTTTGAAAGTGTTTATTTCAACCGCCTAGTTGCTTAGAACATGAGTAATAATAACCACATAGAAAATAATTAGCACAGCACTAATGTATGTTACTAGCAGCAAAAATAATATAAACATTTGTAACAAGAATGGAATGTTCCTAGGAGCTTAGACAACTTCTATGTGCTACACTACAAGAGTTTGGAGTAGCTAACGTGCCTCTAGACCAGTCAGGGGCCCGGCAAGCCTTCCTTGGCGGCCTGCGGACCTTGCAGACATCGTACCCGTGTTTTACATTTTTTTTAAAAGATTGTCTGCAGCAGCGCGACTCTGAGAGACTCTGCTGCTCTGTGGGGGCCCTGCAATCCTAGCAATAGCCAGAGTAAAGCTGCAGGGGCCTAAGAAGAGGTGAAATACAACAAAGCCTCATTAACATGCAAATGGTCTTTTAAAGACCTATGAAGTGCTCGGGTGCGGCTGTGTGTGTGTGTGTGCCCGGGAAGCTGTCTCAGCCTGGGCACACACAGGCAGGGTGCGATGACAGAGGGAGTGAGAGGGAGGGAGACAGAAAGGGAGTGAGAGGGAGGGAAAGGAAGTGCGAGTGAAAGGGAGGGAAAGTTAGGGAGACAGGGAGTGAGAGGGAGGGAAGGGAGGGAGACAGAGAGGGAGTGAGAGTGAGAGGGAGGGAAAGGGAGGGAGACAGAGAGGGAGTGAGAGTGAGAGGGAGGGAAAGGGAGGGAGACAGAGAGGGAGGGAAAGGGAGGGAGATGGAGAGGGAGGGAGAGGGAGGGAAAGGGAGGGAGACGGAGAGGGAGTGAGAGGGAGGGAAAGAGAGGGAAAGGAAGGGAGATGGAGAGGGAGTGAGAGGGAGGGAAAGGAAGTAAGAGGGAGGGAAAGGGAGTGAGAGGGAGGGAAAGGGAGTAAGAGGGAGGGAAAGGGAGTGAGAGGGAGGGAAAGGGAGTGAGACGAATAGGGAGGGAGGGAAAGGGAGGGAGATGGAGAGGGAGTGAGAGGGAGGGAAAAGGATAGAGACGGAGAGGGAGTGAAAGGGAGGGAGACGGAGATGGAGGAGACGGAGAGGGAGTGAGAGGGAGTGAGTGGGAGTTAGAGGGAGGGAGACGGAAAGGGAGTGAGAAGGAGTGAGAGAGTGAGACAGAGAAGGAGTGAGAGGGAGGGAGATGGAGAGGGAGGGAGATGGAGAGGGAGGGAAAGGGAGTGAGAGGGAGGGAAAGGGAGGGAGACGGAGAGGGAGTGAAAGGGAGGGAGACGGAGAGGGAGTGAAAGTGAGGGAGATGGAGAGGGAATGAGAGGGAGTGAAAGGGAGGGAGACGGAGAGGGAGTGAAAGGGAGGGAGACGGAGAGGGAGTGAGAGGGAGGGAGGGAGACAGAGGGAGTGAAAGGGAGGGAGACGGAGAGGGAGTGAGAGGGGGTAAAAGGGAGGAGGGAGAGGAAGTGAGAGGAAGACGGAGAGGGAGTGAGAGGGAGGGAGAGGAAGTGAGAGGGAGACGGAGAGAGAGGGAATGGAAGTGAGAGGGAGGGAAAGGGAGGGAGACGGAGAGGGACGGAAAGGGGGGAAAGGGAGGGAAATGGAAGGGGAGTGAGAGGGAGGGAAAGGGAGCGAGAGGGAGGCAAAGGGAGCGAGAGGGAGGGAGTGAGAGGAAGGGAGTGAGAGGGAGTAAAAGGGAGGGAGGGAGTGAGGGGGAGTGAGAGGGAAGGAAAAGGGAGGGAGACAGAGAGGGGAAGGGGGAGATGGAGAGGGAGTGAGAGGGAGATGGAGAGAAAGTGAGAGGGAGATGGAGAGGGAGTGAGAGGGAGGGAAAGGGAGGTAGGCGGAGAGGGAGTGAGTGGGAGGGAGGGAAAGGGAGTGAAAGGGAGGGTAAGGGAGGGAGACTGAGAGGGAGGGAAAGGGAGTGAGAGGGAGGGAAAGGGAGTGAGAGGGAGGGAAAGGGAGTGAGAGGGAGGGAAAGGGAGGAGACGGAGAGGGATTGAGAGGGAGAGAAAGGGAGTGAGAGGGAGGGAAAGGGAGACAGAGTGAGGGAAACAGAGTGAGGAGACAGAGAAAGAGGGAGACAGAGAAAGAGGGAGACAGGGAAAGAGGGAGACAGGGAAAGAGGGAGACAGAGAGAGGGAGACAGAGAAAGAGGGAGAGAGAGGGAGAGAGAGAGGGGGAGAGGAAGGGAGTGAGACCGAGTGAGTGAGACAGAGGGAGACAGGGAGAGAGGGAGGGAGAGAAAGCTAGAGAGAGGGAGGGAGACAGAGAGAGAGAGAGAGAAAGAGAGAGAGAGAGAGAGAGAGAGAGAGAGGTGTGTATGCCGGGTCTGGTGGCTCAGCAGACGAAGGCGTCCACTGCAGGGACCTGTGATCAACCTCATGGTCAATGTTTTTTTCTGCTCTAGCCCCGCCCCCACCCCCACTGACCCTGCCCCCACCGGTGCGGACCTCGGACACAACACAAACTGTAAATTTGGCCCCCCGAGAGAAAATTTGTGAGTACCCTTGCTCTAGAGTATCTTGGGATTCAGCACACTGCATACCTGTTCAATTCGGAGAAGCTGTGACTACCGGACTTAAGTTGAAAAGAAAACAAATATCAGCTGGGCTTAGCTCCGCTCCGCTCTGGATTGGCTCTCAGGATATGAATGGATGCTGCAGCCGTCTGGCAGGAGCTCTTGCGGTAACCTGGGCGAAGAACTCGCTGATTCTGTGGTCAATTCATGAGGTATATTCAGTGTTACCAACAGAAGTTTACTCTACATTGGCGGGCTTTCCATCAACCTGAGACATAAATGGGATAAACCAGCATGATGAAAATATGTAAAACTAGAGTACCAAAACGTCAAACCAGATCACATATTTATTTTGCTCATTCACTGTCAACCTTGAAAGGCGGATATCATGGAGCTGGTAGCAGACGTGTGTCACCTTGTGTGGTAGCAAAGTTATTTTTTGGATGAATTGACATTTTTACAACTGGGAAAATCTGGATTTTCTTGCCAGAGTGGAGCCTGCCATCATGCAATTTTAAAGCTGCTTAATAACAGAAGACGCATGCACAATTGGTTGGCAATGGAAAGTTTTGAAAGTGGAAGCCGAAACATTGATGCACGGTTTTTGCTATCTTACATTACTTTGACTCTGACTTCTAAGCGGTGGCGGTGCTGCTGGATGCAGCAAAAGCTTTTGATTCCTTTCAGTGGGACTATATGTTCACTGTTTTAACAAGGATGGACCTTCCACCGTTCTTCCTTCAATGGATTAGGGTGCTGTATACCGCGCCCGTGGTCAAAGTGCGTGTCAATGGCTGGGTGTCTTCGTCCTTCCCGATCAGCAGAGGTACGCGGCAGGGTTGCCACCTGTCGCCAATGCTTTTCGTGTTAGCCCCCTAGGCTTGCACATAGCGTCAGCTGCTTTGCGTTTCCAGCAGCAACCCCTTGTTGTCTCGTTATATGTTGACAACATGCTACTTTATGTCCGCGAGCCAGCGACTTACCTGCTGGAATTACTCAGCGAGGACGTTAAATTCGAGGGCTACTCTGGGTTAGGGATTAACTGGGCTAAGTCGACGGTGTTCCAGCTGACAGCTGGCACGCATGAGGTTGAGCTGAACTTCCCTCTGACTTGGACCTGATGAAATACTTAGGGATATGGCTGCATAGGGATCCTGACCAGGTAATCTCCATGAACTATGGACGTGTTGTAACACAGATCACAGATAGGGCGGAGCAGTGGGCTCGGCTGCCGCTGTCGCTTGCTGATCGTATTGCAGTTATGAAAAGGTCTACATTACCAAATTGTTACATTTGTTTGTGAATATCCCCATTTGGCTGAATATCTCTTTGTTCATGACGCTGTAATCGGCCCTACTGTCATTTGCATGGGGGGTAAGAAGCCAAGATGTAGTTGGAATGTTCTAATGCAGCCGTTTGACCGGGGAGGATTTGAGGCATCCCATTATGGATTCTTTCTGCAGCGGTTCTTGCCTCATACGGCAATTGAGTCTGACACGGCACTCCCAATGTCCCTAGTGGTGGCAACACTCTCTAGAGGGAACGGCGTCCCGAGGACGGAGATGTCTCTAGTACAGTGCACTGCTTGGGCCTGGCGGACGTTTGCCAAGAGGGCACAGCTAGATGAGCTATATGCCCCGAAACTCCCTATTGCTGCACAGCCGGACATTTTGGCAGCTCAGGAGCAACCTGCTCTACGCGCGTTGGAGACTGTTGGTGTTTCGCAAACGGGTGACGTATATGAACGGGGTCAGTTCCGCTCACTCCAAGATGTACAGGCGGGTCGGAATTCTAGGTTGATCCTGGGATTCACCTATGTGCGAGTGAGGCAGGCGGTCAGGGCCGTTTCAGTTATTTTTTGAATTTTCTATTTAAAAAAAACGAAAATTGGCTTTTATCGACACATGTGAGGATGATATTGGTGCACCCAGCCTTGGAGTGTTGTGTATACTTGTTGCAAGCATTTCAATAAACAAAAATAAAAAATGGTTGACAGAACTGCACTGTTAGGCCAGATCTGAAGGAACACTCCCTTGCTCTAAACTGTATGGTGTTACCAGCTTGGTTGCTGAAGTATTTGAAAGAGTTGATGAGATGAGGAACAAGAATGAGGATAAACTGCCATATTGTACTATTCCATTCAAAATAGTTTGGAACGCTGACTGCTTGTTGAGGATTAAAAAACATATACACAGAAAAAAAGAAGAATGTTCTGTTATTGCGCACGTTTAGGAAGCCATGGCACCTCTAGAGGAATGACCCCATGAAACAGGTTCTATCATTCCAGATTGTTTCATGGACCACGTAACTGTGATATTTAACACTGTAGCTTTAATAGAATTTAAGGATGTCATTAGCTAAGCCACTTGCGTTGTCATGGAAATGTTCCAATATCAGTCAGTTGATGTCTGCTGGCATTGTGTGTGGATGGGATCTTTATTCCTGGATTAAACCTCACTTAATCTACCTTCCTGTATCCTGTATTCATTTATGGGAATACTTCACTGGCGTAGTCGGCATTGGAAAGGAATGAAAAGATCTCAACATCAGTTTTGCGAAGAAAAACTGTTTGAAGAAATTATTCTTCCTTAACTGGCAACCAGCGTTTATTCTATACAACATCAACGATCTTGACTGTGAGTAAAAACCTTCCTTGTATGAGCTTTTTGGCTCTTATTCTTATCAACAAGCAAGCGTTTTAAAAAACCTTCACGCAGCTGCTTAAGACTCCTGAACATGTCCTGGGCTATATGACTGAAGCACTTTTGTGGGTTAAATGACACTCGATTTCCACATTGTTTAGTGCGACCTTTGCAACCAGCCCTGTAATGTAATGTTATCGTTTTCAACTCATGAGATACACTCGTTGGGCTAAACAACAGTGAATTAACCTTCTCACTGTCTACAATTTAAGAGATGCAATCTGATTAAGCGCGAACACGTGTGGGGCTAAATAACAGTGTCTTCAATCACCTGTACTAATTTCTCCGTTTACATCAAGATATTCAATGTTGTTAAGTGCGAGCATCTGTCATTGCTCCCAACTTAATCGAACATAAACAAACTGTGTGCGCGAGCATCTTAACAGCCCTACCTGTCATCTCTGATGTATTGACGTTGAACACAAGCCCATTTTTTTTAATCACGAGCAGCGTCTGCCTTCGCGTGAAGTCTTTCTGAACATAAACAAGCTTGAAGCGCGGGCACAACGTTGGAAGCCTATCAGCGCTTGAAAGCCTATCAGCGCGTTACACTTCCTGGCCTGTCTGCGTGTCATCTCTATTTGTTCTATCAACGTTCTAAAGTGCAACCAAGCTTGAAGAAACTTCGCATCGCGTCTCTAGTTTGACAATAACAAACCATTTACCGACTCTCAAGACTGTGTGCACTCAAGCGTATGGGAAACTATTTACACGTGTTTGGTCTCTGCAGCCAAGTTTAAAGGAACAATCTTCGCGCAGCCACCTATTGAAAGAAGTATTGTTATACATTTAAACATTATTAGATTTGTTTTGCAGGAATTTAAAAAAAAAAAAAAAAGGAATTTGCAGTTCATACTCATTTAGTGTTATAATTACCTATTTCTCTCACAAGTTTATAATATTGCGCATGCAATACATTATTAGATTTGTTTTACATGAAATAAACTTATGGTTGTTTACTCATATTTAAAAAAAAAAAAAAAAAAGTGGGTTTTGTTTTAGATTTAGTTGTTCTTACAGGTTTATAGTATTTCTCACCTTTTAGGATAATGCAAAATGTAACAGCTGCACCATTTTTCTTATCCAGTCCTGGTGAGCCTCCAATTACATGGAAAAAATGGAAAGTAGTTTTTGAACGCTACGCTAAAGTTTGTGGAACTAACCTCAGTGCTGAGAGAAAATGCTCTTTATTACTTCATTGTTTAGGATCTGAAGGCCAGGACGTCTTCGATGATTTGCCTGATCTTCCTCCTGCAGAAGCTAATGGTTTAAATGAATATGAAATTAGTATAAGGAAATTGGACTTACACTTCTTACCCAAAGTTAGTACCATTCTTGAAAGGTACCAGTTCACCAAATGCATGCAAGATGATGAAGAAACTATTGAATCCTATGTGACTCGTTTAAGAAAACTTGCATCTTCTTGCAAATTTGGGGCTTTAATTGATGAACGCATTCGTGATCAATTCATGTTTGGTTGTGGGATAGAAAAACTTCGAGATGAGTTGTGGCTTAAAGATGAGCCTTCACTTGATGAGGTTTTATCTGTTGCCAAGCGTATAGAGCATTCTCTTAAATGTGTAGCTATAATAAAAAAAGAGTACTGAAAAAGAGAATAAAGTTCAGTTAGTAAGGTCTAAAAGTGATAAATATGTTAAGGATCCTGCCAAGCCGGATTCTAGAAAGAGTGGAAATGAACTTAAATGTTTTAGATGTGGAAAACCTGGTCATCTAGCCAATGATAAGAAATGTCCTGCTCTCAAACAAACCTGTTCTAAATGCAAATTAAAAGGTCATGTCACTGCTTTATGTAAAACAAAAATTAGATCTAAAGTGAAAGAGGTAGAAATTTTTGAGAGGACTTCGTCAGGTTCTGATTGTGATATTGAAGTAGTTCAAACCATTGGCGGTGGTGGGGATATTCCGCGTAAAAGACCTGATCCTATTGATGAAATATTAGTTGAAGGCAAGAAGACCAAAGTATTGTTTGACTCTGGTGCAAAAATCAAAATTATTTCTGATGAATTTTTCACTAAGAAATTGAAAGGTAAAGTGTTGCTTTTAAAACCTGACATCATTCCTTTAGGGTATGATAAGAAACCCATAAAGTTGCATGGTTATTTTATAGGCCTTATAGAATATAGATCTAGGCTAGTGTCTGGGAAAATATATGTTTCAAGGAAAGGAGACAGCATTATCAGCTGGATACATCAGGGTGACTTAGGAGTAATTCTAGACCCTAATGCTGATCCTTGCATTCAATTGAAGGACAATATTCTTAGTGTTTTAGATGGGAAAGAAAAATCAATCGAAGGGAAGCCATTAGAAGACAAATTTTCATGTGAACTAAAAATGAATTTTCCCAATGTGTTTAAAGAAACTCTAGGTTGCCTTAAAGGTTATCAACACAGGATACGGGTAAAGAATGATTCTATTCCTGTGAGTTGTAAAGTTCGGAGTGTACCTTTAGCAGTAAAAGAAGATATGAAAAGCGAAATAGAAAAACTTATTGAAAATGACATAATTGAGGAGATTGAGGGTTGTGAATGGATGGCTCCAGTCGTCGCAGCGCGAAAACCTAATGGGGATTTGCGTTTATGCATTGATCTCAGACAACTTAACAAATGCGTAATTGTGGACAGATATCCTCTACCTAATATTGCAGAATTGTTGGTTTTGTTAGGGAAAGCCAAAGTTTTTAGTACAATAGATCTTACTTCTGCATATCACCAGATTGAATTAGAGGAGTCTTGCAGAGATTTTACGTCTTTTATTACACCTTTTGGCACGTATAGATTCAAGAGGATGCCATTTGGATTAGTGTCTGCTTCCTCTGTGTTTCAACGGGTAATGGAAAAAGTTTTAAAAGATGTTCCTGGTGTTTGTATATATCAAGATGATGTATTAATCTTTGCAGAAAATGTATCTGATCATGATGTGACACTGAATATGGTATTGGAGAGATTCAGCAAACACAATCTTACTGTAAAAGCAAGCAAATGTAGATTCAGATCCGACTATATAAACTATTTAGGGCACAATATTTCTGGTGAGGGCGTGAAACCAAAATCCGAATTGGTGGACACAATAAACAAAATGGTGGCACCAGAAAATAAAACTGAACTTATGAAGCTTTTAGGCATGATTGAATATTATGCAAAATTTGTTAAAGGCTTTGCTGAATTAACAGTAAACATGAGGTGTTTGTTGAGGAAAGGTGTGGAATTTCATTGGTCTGATCCATGTGAGAATGAGTTCATTGAAATTAAGCAAAGGCTAAACAGTGCTCCTGCGTTAAAAAGCTTCAACCCTAAGATCAAGTCCATTTTAGTTACCGATGCAAGTGAAAAAGGGTTAGGTGCTGTATTGAAGCAAAATGGTCCTGATGGCATACAAACCATAATGTTTTTATCTAGAAGTTTGAGAGAAGCTGAAACTCGTTATTCTGTTGTAGAGAGGGAGGCCTTGGCTGTGTTTTGGGCGGTGAGAAAACTGAAGAAATGTCTTTGGGGTTTAGTCTTTGATGTCCACACTGACCATAAACCCTTAGTGGAAATCTTTAGTAAGAAAGGGTTGGATCTTGTGTCTGGGAGAATATCAAAGTGGGTTATTGGCTTACAAGAATATAGCTTTGGTGTTCAATACATTCCAGGTGTAGACAATGGTATAGCAGATGTTCTATCACGCCTAGTTTCTAAAAGTGATTTGGGAGATGATGATCATCTGGAGTTAGATGATGAATTGGTTTGTGCTGTTGATTACGAATTTCTATCAGAGAAAAAATGGTCAGAGGAGTTGGAAAAAGATGATATTTTATGTGAAGTTATGTCTTTGATGAAAAATGGTTGGGCTAATAACAGGGAAGGTTCTGCTTCAACTAAGCCTTTTTGGACGGTACGCAGTGAATTATCTGTGGATAATGATTTGTTGTTTCGTGGGACAAGGTTGATTCCTCCAACTAGTCTTAGGAATGATTTGATAGATTTAGTTCATGTTGCTCATTCAGGTTTATCTAAAAGCAAAGAGAGGCTTCGCATGTCATATTGGTGGCCAGGCATGGATAAAATGGTTGAGAGGGTAATTAGAGAGTGTATACACTGTAATGTTAGCGACAAGTCTTACAATCCGCACACGCAACCAATGTTTTTAAGAAAAAGACCTAATGGTCCTTGGCAGGACATAGCTTTGGATTTAGTGGGTCCCATACAACATAGGGATTCTCAGGTTTTCATACTGGTGGTCATTGATATGTACTCAAGATGGCCAGAGATTTTTTTTTTGTCAGGAATTGATTCAAGTAAGATTTTTCAATGTTTAGGTGAGTTATTTTATAGAGAAGATTTTCCTGCAACCATTTTATCAGATAATGGTGTGCAATTTGTTTCCAAAGAAATGGCACATTATTTATCTTCTAAGGGTATTACGCATAAGACTTGTTCTCTATATCACCCAGAGGCCATCTGGAAAGAGTAGCTGAGGATACAGGACAATGAAGTTTCCTAAAGTAAAGATGGATTTGAGAATCAAGCACTCAGAGAGCCGATGTTCAAACTTCCTAGTCTTTAAGACATCAAGCTACACAGAGATTTGGTCGCTCCGGAAAGGCAGGATAATCCACTGCTGTTAAAAATGTTTTGTACAGCTGGAAATTGAGAACAGAATTCCAAGAGAACACTGCCTAGCCAAAACATCCGAAGGATTGTTCTCTAAAACGCAAAATCATGGTCAATTAGACTCGATAGACCCATCAGAGAGAGATCGGGATTCTCAGGCCAGGCATTTAACACAATAAAGACTACGTTATCACATTTGATATCTTGGTAAAGGAGGTCTACTTATCTTAATTTATTTTTTAATAGTCAAAGCACTGGATGCTTCACCACAGGTTTCCTATCAATAGAGTGTGGTGTAGACGATGGTCCATCTAAGTGTGTTCACCTTTCGTTAAGACTTAGATGAAGACGCTAGTTAGATTAAGATATTTGCCACAATAGTGACAGAGCCACAGCATTTAATGGAGTGTGACTGGTCATTGTGATCTGTAACATTTTAATAACAACGCCTTATGGTTTCAACTGAATACGCTCCTGGCTTCGAATAGATATAGGTAGGATTTTATGCTACACTTTATCCCATACACGTGTTTTACATTCGAACACTCATCATGTAATACATGTTGTTACAACGTGATTCATTCACAACATGTTCCAAGATCCAAACATTGTTCATTTTCACCTATGCAAGTACACTGAGTACTACTAGCGAGCAACGGTTATAAGCTTCAACACATTGATTTTGTCAGAAAGTGAAATGTGCTCTGCTGTGTTGAAATGCATACGCTAAAACAATGAGCACTAGTACACTGTGGGTTGTCTTTCTAAAATATGAAGAGTATGAGGGGGACAGTGTTTGGAATATTTGCAACATCTCAACGTAACTTCAGAGCACACATTTTGAAGAGATCAGAGGGTGTAATTTTCCATGTAATCTTTTTCTGCATGTACCTTATACAGACAGACATTAAGCAGCTAATAAGGTGATATCTTCAAGCAGCGCTCGGGAACAGACCAATAGCACAGTATTAGATATTACAAGAAGAAGCAGTGGGCCTGAGCTCCAGGGGTTCCCCTCAGCACAGTACCCTGGCATGAGAGCTCCTGGTTGAGTACAGAGGGGGGCTCTGTGTGTACCTTGCAGGGTGTGCGTGTGCTCACATTTTTTTATTTTTTTTATTTTTATTGGCTTATAAAGTGCCCGAATCACCCCCAAAAGAGCTCCGTTTTAAGGAGCTTTATAAATAGAAGGTATTCTGGGCATTTCCGCAGAAACCCAACGGAAGATATCAAGAACTTCAATGAATGGATCACCACCTGCACCCTCTCAAGCATAGCAACAATAACAAAATTAAGGTCACAAAAGCAAGCCAGCTGGTACACCGAAGAACTCAGGGTGGTGATGCAGCATTACAAGCAACTCTAAAGCAAGTTGAGAATGACCAAGGACACTGCAGACAACAACGTCTTCAAATCTGCCCTGACATGCGTCCACCAGCATGTCTGAAATGCCAAGTGGACAGCAAATATCAACCGCATCGAAGCCACCAACACCAGCACCAAATAAATCTTCTCCATAATCTGAGAATTTACAGTGCTGTAGCCACCAGCAGCAACACCCCCCTTACAAAACCCATTGCAACAATCTCTAACTTCTTGTGGAGGAAGATCATCCACATACGGCAACTTCAACCTGACTCCAGCACCCTCGCAGCCAGTCTTCCAATCTCAGCTAAAGAATGGACCTTGACCATGTGGAACGGCATCACCACAAACGAGACTGCCGCAACCATGAAGACCATCCACTGTGGGGCCCCATGAGACCCATGCCCCCACCACACTTTCAACAAAGGTCTAACCACCATCAGTGAAGTCCTCACTCCCATCCTGTACGACTCCATCAATGCGGCCCTCTTCCCAGAAACCTAGAAGCAGGCAACCGTCACTGCTCTGCTGAGGAAACCCTCTGTGGATCTCACCAAACTCTCCAACGACTGACTAATCACTCTCCAACCATACATGGCAAACGTCCTAGAGAAAACCATCAAGAAGCGTCTGACCAGCTACCTCATCAACCACAAGCTCCTCAAGGCCATCCAATCTCGATGCAGACCCAACCAGAGTATGGAAACAGAGCTCATTGAACCTACCTACGCCATTCAAATGATTCTAGACAGAGGAAAGAGTAAGGCAGTCATCCTATTGAACCTCTTGGCGGTGTGTCACATGGTACCACATCCCATCCTCATCAGGCGCCTTCACAAGATCGAAATTCAAGAATCTCCGATGTTGATCGTTGAGCACGCTCAATGCTCCTTGGCTCCAAGACCAGTCTCTGGGGCGATGCCCCGCCCCATCATTGCCAGTCTCCTAAATTATAGGGACCGAGATGCCATATTGCGAATGACAAGAGAAAAAGGCACAATTGAAGTTATGGGGAACATACTTGTATTCTTCCCAGACTTTACAGTTGCAGTGCGTAGGGAATTTGGTACAGTCAATCAATCAATCAATCAATCAAAGACATTTATAGAGCGCACTACTTACCCGTAGGGTCTCAAGGCGCTGGGGGTAGGGGGGTGCCGTTACTGCTCGAACAGCCAGGTCTTCAGCTTCTTCCTGAAGGAGAGGTGGTCTTGGGTCAGGCGCAGGTCGGTCGGGAGGGAGTTCCAGGTCTTGGCGGCCAGGTAGGAGAAGGACCTTCCTCCTGTTGTCGCTCTTCGGATGCGGGGGACGGCGGCGAGGGCGTGGTAAGCTGAACGGAGGTGGCGTTTGGGAGCGTAGAAGTTGATTCGGTTGTTGAGGTAGCTCGGGCCTTGGTCGTGTAGGGCTTTGTGTGCGTGGGTGAGGAGGCGGAAGGTGATTCTTTTGTTGTCGGGGAGCCAATGCAGGTCTCTCAGATGTCCGGAGATGTGGCTGGTCCGTGGGATGTCGAGGATGAGTCTGGCTGAGGCGTTCTGGATCCACTGGAGTCTCTTCTGGAGCTTGGCGGTGGTGCCGGCGTAGAGGGCGTTGCCGTAGTCCAGTCGGCTGGTGACGAGGGCCTGGGTGACGGTCTTCCTGGTCTCGGTGGGGATCCACCAGAAGATCTTCCGTAGCATGCGTAGGATGTTGAAGCATGCCGAGGAGACGTTGTTGACTTGCCTGGTCATGGAGAGGGAGGAGTCCAGGATGAAGCCCAGGTTGCGTGCGTGGTCTGTCGGTTTGGGTGCGGTGCCCAGGGTGGGAGGCCACCAGGAGTCGTCCCAGGCGGAGGGCGAAGAGCCCAGGATGAGGACCTCCGTCTTGTCTGAGTTCAGTTTCAGGCGGCTGGTCATCATCCACTCGGCTACCTCTTTCATCCCTTCGTGCAGGTTGGCTCTGGCGGCGGCGGGGTCGTTGGTCAGGGAGAGGATCAGCTGGGTGTCGTCGGCGTAGGAGATTATGTTGAGGTTGTGTTGGCGTGCGATGGCCGCGAGGGGGCTCATGTAGACGTTGAAGAGGGTGGGGCTCAGCGAGGATCCTAGGAGGGACGCCGCAGATGACTTCGGTGGCCTCTGACTTGTACGGTGGTAGGCGGACTCTCTGTGTTCTTCCGTCGAGGAAGGAGATGATCCATTCCAGAGCCTTCTCCTGCATTCCGATGTTGCTGAGGCGCTGTACTAGGGTGCGGTGGCAGACAGTGTCGAATGCCGTGGAGAGGTCTAGGAGGATGAGGGCCGCTGTTTGTCCGTTGTCCATCAGGGCTCGGATGTCATCGGTGGCGGCGATGAGGGCGGTCTCGGTGCTGTGGTTGGCTCGGAAGCCAGACTGTGAGGGGTCGAGGGATCCATTTGTCTCAAGGAAGGCGGCCAGCTGCTTGTTGACGGTCTTCTCGATGACTTTGGCTGGAAACGGGAGGAGCGAGATGGGGCGGTAATTCTTGAGTTCGGTGGGGTCCGCTGTGGGTTTCTTGAGTAGAGCGCTGAGTTCGGCGTGCTTCCAGCTCTCAGGGAAGGTGGCGGTGTCGAAGGAGGTGTTGATGATGTCTCGCAGGTGGGGTGCGATGACAGCGTCGGCCTTGTTGAAGACGTGGTGAGGGCAGGGGTCGGTCGGAGATCCGGAGTGGACGGAGTTCATCGTGCGGACGGTGTCTTCGGTGCTGATCGGAGTCCAGGCGCGGAGGGTGGTGGTGGGGGGTGGTGGTTCGGTCGTGGTGTGCGTTGGTTGGTTGTTGAAGCTGTTGTGTATGTCCGCGGTCTTGTTGTGGAAGTATGAGGCGAGGGAGTTGCAGAGGTCTTGCGATGGGGTGATGTCGTTGTTTCCTGCGCTGGGGTTGGATAGCTCTTTCACGATGTTGAAGAGTTCCTTGCAGTTGTGTGCGTTGTTGTCCAGCCGGTTCTTGAATGCAGTTTTCTTGGTGGCGCGGATCAGTTGGTGGTGCTCCCGGGTGGCAAGCTTGAGGGTGGTCATGTTGTCCGGTGTTGGTTCCCTTCTCCAGACTTTCTCGAGGGCTCTGCAGTTCTTCTTGGAGCTCTTGAGTTCGTCGGTGAACCATGGGGCTTTCTTGCTGCCGGGTCTGCTGGGCGGGGTCCTCAGCGGGGCGAGCTCGTCCGCGCAGTTGCTGATCCACTTCGTGAGGTTGTCGGCGGCCTGGCTGGGGTTCGCTGAGCTGGCAGGAGGGTGCTGGCTCAGGGAGGTGGCGAGCTGGTCGGCTGTGATCTTGTTCCAGCTTCTGCGGGCAGCCTGTTGCTGGTGGTGGTGGGTCGTCGTTCTTTTGAAGGTGAAGTGGACGCAGCTGTGGTCCGTCCATTGAAGCTCTGGTGTGGCTGAAGGTGATGTCTGTGCTGGATGAGAAGACTGCGTCGAGTGTGTGTCCGGCGAGGTGGGTGGGGGTGGACACCAGCTGCTTGAGTCCAAGATTGGCGAGGTTGTCGAGCAGGGTGCTGGTGTTGCGGTCGTTGTTGTTCTCCAGGTGGAAGTTGAGGTCTCCCAGGAGGATGTAGTCGGCGGAGGGGAGGGCATGCGGGCTGACGAAGTCGGCGATGTCCTCGCTGAATTGGGTGCGTGGTCCCGGAGGTCGGTAGATCAGGGTGCCTCTGAGGGTGGTCTTCGGGTCGGTGTGGATCTGGAAGTGCAGGTGTTCGGCGGTGGTGAGGGTGTTGTCGGTGCTGGTCGTGATACGGATGGTGTTCCTGTGGATGATGGCGCAGAGATCTAGACGTTTGTTGGCCCACAAGATATATGTCAAGGAGCCAGGAAAACATCACTGAAATGCTAGACAGGGATGGGGTAGTGCAACTCACTACACCAGAGATTAGCAGGACGGTGCTAGACTTTTACGCTGAACTGTATGGTGACAAGGCACAGATGTCTGAAGATGATATATGAGCATACCTTGACGATGTCGCACTTGGGTGGCTCTCAGAAGGCCAGAGGGGGTACCTTGCGCAACCCTTTTTTGTGGTTGAAGATGTAAAAACTGCCATAATGTCCCTCCCCACATGTAAGTCAGCTGGCCTTGAAGGGCTTCCGAGCGAGTTCTATAAGGCATATATAGAAGAACTGGCCGCTAGATTATTGGATGTCTTTGTGGAAGCGTACGAGACTGGGAGACTGCCCCCTTCTCTTAAGGAAGCCCTTATTGTTACATTGCTGAAACCTGATAAGGTTGCAAACAGGTGCGAATCATATAGATAGACCCCTCTCCCTTATTAATATAGATGCCAAGATTTTAGTAAAAATGATCACCAATCGGCTACAGCCTTTGGTACCCACATTAATCCCCCCAGACAAGTCAGGGTATGTCCCCAAGAGATCAACGACACACAACCTGCGTACTATCTTTGCAGCGTAGCACTACTTTGAGATGGATTTTCAAGCCGTGGCTGTAATGCTAGATGCAGCACAGGCATTCAATCCCTGCGGTGGGAGCCTATGTTTACTCTTTTAATTAGAATGGGTATGACACCGTTTTTCCTTAAATGGGTCACATTATTATATAATGAGCCGGAGGTCCGAGTGCGAGTGAATGGCTGGGTCTCAAATGCGTTCTCAATTAGAAGAGGCACAAGGCAGGGATGCCCTTTGTCGCAGATTATATTTTCACTTGCATTCGAGCCCTTAGCTTGTAAAATTAATCAAAAACATGCTCATGCAGCGTTGCGATTCCGGCAGAGACCTCTTGGGGTCTCGCTCTACGCAGATGATATGATGCTATATGAACATGAACCTGCCGAATCTCCTGGTACTACTGAGGGAATATGTGCAATTTGAGAGATATTCCAGATTAGGGATAAATCAACAGTCTTTCCGCTGACGGCGGAAACCAAAGAGGTAGAGCTGGCGTGGTCTACTGACCCAGTGAAATATTTAGGGATATGGCTGCATAGAGACCCTGATACGGTGCTCTCAATGGATTATGGCCGAGTCATTACCCTAATCACCGAGCAAACACCACGATGGTCTAAACTGCCTAGTGTTTGTTGCTTGTTTAACGAAGCTTCTCACTTTCTGCTTTGACATCTATAGCCTTCGTCACAGGTGCAGTCTTCCCCGCTCTCACTCCTCCGCTCTCCCCAGACCCTCTAAAACACGGGTACTCATAGTACGGGCCGCGGGCCGCCAGCGGCCCGGCAAGCTTTCCGTGGCGGCCTGCGGACCTTGAGACATCGTACCCGAGTTTTAAAAGCCATTTTTAAAGAGTGTCTGCAAACACTGCTGGTTGCAACAGAGACACTCTGAGAGACTCTGCTGCTCTGTGGGGGCCGAGCGATTAATTCCAGCGATCGTCAGAGTGGATCTGCAGGGGCACTAAGAGGAGGAGAAATACAGCAAGGCCCCATTAACATGCAAATGGTATTTTAAAGACCTGTGAAGTGCTCGGGTGCGGCTGTGTGCTCTCGCCAGGGAAGCTGTCTCAGCCCTGGCTTACACACAGGCAGGGTGAGATGACAGAGGGTGACAGAGGGAGGGAGAGAGAGAGAGGGAAGGGAAGGGAGGGAGACAGAAGGAGAGGGAGGGAAAGGGAGACCGAGAAATGGAGACAGGGAAAGGGAGACAGGCAGAGGGAGGGAGAGAGATAGAGGGAGGAGGGCGACAGAGGGAGGAGGGCGAAAGATGGAGTGAGGGAAGGTGAGTGAGTGAGGGAGGGGGTGAGGGAGGGAGTGAGGGAAGGAAGGGGAGTGAGGGAAGGGGAGACAGGGAAGGAGTGAGGGAAGGGGAGACAGGGAGGGAGAGAGGGAAGGGGGAGTGAGGGGAGGGAGTGAGGGAAGGGGAGCGAGGGAGTTAGGGAAGGGGGATGAGGGAGGAGGGTGACAGAGGGAGGAGGGCGACAGAGGAAGGAGGGTGACAGAGGGAGGGAGACAGAGTGAGGGAAGGTGAGTGAGTAAGGGAAGGAAGGGGAGTGAGGGAAGGGGAGTGAGGGAAGGGGAGTGAGGGAAGGGGAGTGAGGGAAGGGGAGTGAGGGAAGGAGTGAGGGAAGGAGTGAGGGAAGGAGTGAGGGAAGGGGAGTGAGGGAAGGGGAGTGAGGGAAGGAGTGAGGGAAGGAGTGAGGGAAGGAGTGAGGGAAGGAGTGAGGGAAGGGAGTGAGGGAAGGGAGTGAGGGAAGGGAGTGAGGGAGTTAGGGAAGGGGAGTTAGGGAAGTGGGGGGAGGGAGTGAGGGGAGGGAGTGAGGAAAGGGAGTGAGAGGTGAGGGGGTGAGGGAGTGAGTGAGGGGGTGAGGGAGTGAGTGAGGGGGTGAGGGGTGAGGGAGTGGGTGAGGGAGGGAGTGAGGGAGGGAGTGAGAGAGTGAGGGGTGAGGGAGTGGGTGAGGGAGGGAGTGAGAGAGTGAGGGGTGAGGGAGTGAGTTTGGGGGTGAGGGAGGGAGTGAGAGAGTGAGGGGTGAGGGAGTGAGTGAGGGGGTGAGGGAGGGAGTGAGAGAGTGAGTGGTGAGGGAGTGGGTGAGGGAGGGAGTGAGGGAGGGAGTGAGAGAGTGAGTGAGAGAGTGAGGGGTGAGGGGTGAGGGAGTGAGGGGGTGAGGGGGTGAGGGAGGGAGAGAGTGAGGGGTGAGGGAGAGAGTGAGGGGTGAGGGAGTGAGTGAGATAGATAGATATATCGGGTCTGGTAGCCTGCAGGGACCTGTGTTCAACCTCATGGTCACAGTTTTTTTTGTTGCTTTAGCCCCGCCCCCTCCCCCACTGACCCCGCCCCCACCGGTGCGGCCCACTAACACAAACCACACTGTAAATTTGGCCACCGAGAGAAAGTTTGTGAGTACCCATGCTCTAAAAGAATCCATCGCTCATATTCCAGCAAAGAATAGAGCGCCTTCCCTCGCATGAAAGCACTATCCACTGCAATTGAACACGGACATGCGCGGGATGTGCCTCGACCAGCAACAGAACCTCTGCCCACACACACTATTTCCTGATGGACACGAACCACAGCAAAACTACTGTGTTCAACCCGTGCTACCGGATGGGAAGGAACCTGATGATCCTATGGAGGAAGAATTGATGTATTTTGATTTCCAAGATCCCCAGGAGAACCGCAGCCTACAACCTGTGCCACCTGATGGGATGTATTCACACGAACACTTAGAGTCTGGGCTATTGTCCTTTGATGAGTTGGGGTCACAACAAACCCAGCGTCTACAGCAACACCTTTGCTTGAAGCAGGAACTTCCTGATGCGCAGGATCCAAACCTGAACTACGAGCTAGAATCTATGCGCCCTGAAGCACAGGAACCAGACAAACATGACAATCTAGACCCGGCCTATACTGATGCACATGGTTCAGATCAGAATTACAAGCTAGAACCACTGCACACTGCGGCACAGGACCGAGAGCTAGAGTCAGTGCTTCCTGTAGCACAGGAACCAGATCAGAACTACACTGTGAAACCACTGCACCCTGAGGAGAAGGATTCAAATCAGAACTACAAGCTAGAAACTCCCTATACTGATGCACAGGGTTCAGATCAGAACAACAAGCTACTGCACCCTGAATCACAGCATCACACATCAGAACTGCAAGCCAGAACGGCTCTGTCCTGATGAGCGGGGTCAGTCTGTGCCTCCATCATTCCTGGGACTGGATACAAATACTGCAGATGAAGACTCAATGAAGAGAGGAAATGCAAAATCACATTTATTGCCGTCCAAAGCCACCCCAGGTATGTGTTTCGCTATACATGGGCACGTGGAGTCAACTAACACATGTAACCTCTTTAGAATGTATATGGGCAGATTTTAGAATGTCTCCGAGGGGATCATTTGGGTTTGGGTGGAACCCACTGAGCGATACTGACCCCAGAATACACAGGGTGCAGATGTGTCCCTGCACTCTTCTCGGGTTCTACACAGGACTGCATCCTTCCTGTGCAGAAACAGGCCTGGTAATGGGACTCTGCATGAGACATGTAGGCCAGTAGCTCTCGTCCTTCCTTGTTCGTCTCCATTCCAGGCTGAGGAACTGTAAATAGCGCTATTCATGGGAGGAATTACTGGCCAGAATCACACGTAATAGTCGGATGCAAGTGATGTGGTGTTCATTGAGAATAGAAGACATGCGCAGTCTAGAGAGGGAACTGTTTCCTGTTGCACAGTTACAGTGGGTAAAACGCAGTCGTCTCCAGTTCCTGATCTAAAAATCCTAGTCTGTATTCGGCCTCAACAGCAGGGCCGACCAGGGATGTTGTTGCCACTGTAGGGTTCTCCAGGAGTGCACACCACCTCATGATAGATACACAAAGTGATTGGTTATGTGTCACTTGTGAGTTCACCCTCCCAACCTCTAGCTCAGTAAAGAGGTAATTGTTTTATGGGCAGACAAAAGTAGCCATGATCTCCCTACAGCAGCATCCTGCCTTTAGCAAACTCTTTAACTATGAAAATGTCATCGCATCATCACACGTAACATGCCGAGTTAGTGTTTGCACACCCGTACTGCGAGTTACGGATTGTGGTTCTAACCATAACTTGCAAATTTCAGGAGTTTGTTCGGCTTTAAGTCTTAACCATATATGCACTTTACCCTTGTTTTTAAGTGAATTTCTGATTTTTTTTAGAAGACCCATTAAGGTGTTTTAACAGAGCCATCTACAACTTCACTTTAACCATAATCAGTGAAAATATATTAGGGATAAAGTACCCCCTGCCGCACCTTCTAAGGATATTGCAAGTCAAATACAAAAGCATTGAAACCCTTTCATGAAGCGTTTGCATTTGACTCATGAAGGACATCTAGTAACGACTAGTGGAACTGCAGCTTGATGTAAGAATAATTTCAATGCTTTTTCATTTGACTCGTGAGGGACACCTAGTAACGACCAGTTGAACTGCAGCTCTTTGTAGAATTATTTTGATGTTGGATACTATAATATTCACTGCCCACTGCTAATCTCATCTCATAATACTTTGCAGGGCCTTTGGTTGGGATGTTTTTTTTGCCAATAACTGTGCTTGGGGTGGTCCCAAGAGGATGGGATCATCACCAAATCGTTCAATAAGATGTGCTTTTTGTTTTCAAGGTGTCTGCTTGGTTCTCTCCCTAGGTTAGGGAGGATCCCAAAATCATCACCTCTCTCACTGCTTGTTAATTTTACATTCACTTTTGTAAAAGTGCTATATGCTCTTTAGCAAGATACTTATTTCATTATAACTGGTGCTGTGCAAGATGCCATTTGCAATTATTGCACAGTGTAGACAAGTACACAGTGCCATCAGCTACGCACTACGCAAAGTTCAGTACTACGCAAAGTTCAAAGTATACTACGTGAAGCTACGCATAGTGTTACTACACCAACTATGCCCAGGGTTAATTTAAAGGCCTTCTTACAGAAAGCGTGTTTGTGGAAGAATACAGTAAACAAGGTTTGGGCAGCGGGAGGGACGGATGTGAGTTACAAACCACAAATCCAATGGTAAGGAATGGGTGGAATGTATTCCCACTGATGCTTCCTGAATATCCCCACGATGTCTTTAGCGCTGTCTGGTAGTCTTTGGATCAAAAGCACAAAGGTCACGTTGAAGTTATTATTGGGATTGCTTTTAACATCTTAATTTATTTAAAAAAATTATTTGCAACTCACTTAAACCATGGTGTCTCTCTCTCTCTCTCTCTCTCCCTCTCGTTCTCTGTTTCTCTTTCTTTCTATCCTTCTCTCTTTCTCTCTATCTTTGTCTCTCTCTCTCTCTCTGCCCCTCCTTCTTTCTCTCTGTCACTCTTTCTCTGTTTCTCGGTTTCTCTTTCTCTTTCTTTCTATCATACTTCCTTTCTATTTCTCTTTCTCTCTCACTCTTTCCCTCTCACTCTCTCTCTCTCTTTCTCTTTCTGTCTTTGTCTTTCTCTCTTTCTATTTTCTCTCTCTCTCTCTCTCTCTCTCTCGCTCTTCCTTCCTTCCCTCCCACATAGTTTGTGGTTATAAGAGTTTCTATTGAAAAGTAATTATTTCTTTGCTAATAACTTTAGAATCTTTTAAAAAATCTGTACAAACTTTTCAAAAAGATGTTTTTTCTGGTTTCTTTTTATTATACAAAATGTGTTTATTTTTGTGGTTTTATATACTTGTAGTTCCTGTGATCAAGCGGTCACGAACTGGGGGTCGACGGTTTTCCTATAATGCAGCCAAGTTCTGGAACCAGCTTCCAGAGTCTCTACGACTTGAATCATGCCATCTTAGATTTAGGAAGCAGCTTAAAACCTTCCTTTTTCCTCCGTCTGCTTAAAATCTTCCTCTTTCCATGATCAGTTGAGGTGGACAAGGTGTCATGATAAGAGCTGGGATGCCCTTGGGTAGCCATGCGCTATATAAATGCTTTTTTCATAAATATTTTTTTTCATTCACAATCTTGGCTGAAGGACATTGAGGCACTTTTCTAAAGAAGAACGACCAAACTGCAGATTAGATGTGCCATAAAATAACAGATAAGCAATAGACTAATCCCACAATTCACTTCAGGGGAGAAAGTTGAAACAGTTAATATCTGGATACATTGGAAAAGTTGATGCAGAAAAGTGACCACAGATTTATTATTCAGAGCGTCTCTCAAATAGGAGGATTTTGAGTTTATAATTGTGGCAAGACTTGTGGTTGTTCAAGGTGGTTGTGGAAGGGAGTTCCAGATCCTTGTAGCGCTGGCAGAGAAGGCGAGCTTTATAAAGCGTTCTTGCCTGAATGTCGCTTATTCCAGCAGGAGGACTTTACGAATTCTCGATCCTTGCTCAGATCCAGAGATTTTGAGTTTTTCAACCAAGTAGGAGGGTGTGGAGTTGTGGAGGGCATTGTGGGTGATGCATTCAGTGTTACATTGGTCTGTTGCTTCAATTGAAAGCCATTGTAGGATGCGAAGTACAGAAGAAATGTGAATAAAAAATGTTGTGACCTGTCACAAAGTGGAAAACTGTATGAAGCATTTCTCTCAGTGATACTAATTTTCTTAGGGAAGGCCAGACACGAAAGAGTTCCAATAATCCAGTCTGAAAAGTATCAGCGTATGGACTACCACGTTCGTCAGGCACTCTTGTGCTTTGATGAGACTTGCTTCTGAAGGTAAATGTGAATAAATATAGGTCTGTAATTGTTAAGGTTGTTCTAGTCGGCGTCTGTGTTGTTTGATGAGGGGGGTGACTTGGCCGAGTTTGAGGCAGGTTGGCCTGGAGCTTCTCGTAAAAGGAGGAGTTGATGATTTTGGTCCATGCAGGCGAGATATGATGTGACTGAGATTCTTGACATGCTCAGGAGGGAGGGGATCGGAAATGTGCGATGTTGGTTTCATGCAAGCGAGTAATTGGAGTACTTCTTCTTAAGGGACATAGTCGAATTCAGTCCAACTGGCATAGGGTGAGTTTGGTGAGACGACCATTAGTTGGAGGTAGGGCCTTGGGTAGACCCTCTTTGCTAAGGGGGACATCTTTGGTATAGGACGGAGAGATGAGGGGGTCAAGAGAGATTTCAATGTTAGATAATTTTTCAGAGAAGAATGTTGCAAACTCTTCGCAACACATGGTAGAGTCATTTATTGAGTGTTGAGGGAAAGAGGAGGTTTGTTGTTTGATGATGTTGAGAAGGTCTTTAGGTCTGTGCCTAGAACCGTTAAGTTGGGCTCAGAAGAAGGGGGATTCTTCTCTGAAGATGTGTGTTTTGTATTTTATGCGTTTAGCTCCTGGTATCGCAGGATGTGTTAACAAGGGTTGTTGTCTCCAGTGTCTTTCAGCCAACCGGAGTTGTTGCCTCTTTGTTATGCTCTTTGTTAAACCAAGATCTGGAAGGGATACTTCTTGATTTCTTGAGTTTCAATGGGGCGTCTATGTCGAGGAGTTCTCCCATGTTTCTGTTGTAGTGGGCAGTGAGATCAGCACCTTGGAATTTGGGAACTGACTAACGCTTCTAACTCTGCCTGGGAGATTCAGTGTATGTTCCTCGCTCAGTACTTGGGCCGGGTATTTTGGGGGTGGGCCTTTGGTTGGATGGCATTGAGATTGAAAAGAATTAGGTGGTGGTAAGTCCAGTCGGTGGGTAGGATAGAACGGAGGGATAAGGTGTTCTGCTTAGAGGTGATTGCATCAAATGTAGTGTAGTTCCTATATTCCCAATAGGCTCTGCGCATTGGAATAACATATACTATAGTGTAGACGTAGGACTGAGGTCTACTAGGTCTCTGCCGAATATATTGGACTTAATTGTGAGTGCCAGCTAGCTCAGAGGTCACTAGAAACTTTCTCGAATAGACAAGAAGGGATTAGTTTCTGACAACCGCATAAACATGACAACTGTGTTTCGCAAGAAAAAGAAATCAATCTCTAGAGTCACGGAAACAATAGATAGTTATTTCACTCAGTCAATCGTGCTTGCTTCGTTTCACCAGAGGTGCAGAGAAAATAGAGAGACGGGCGTTTTCAATAAAAGTATTAATTGAACAGTCTTCTTTCTCAAGCACAAGAAATGAACTGCTACAATCGTAATACTGGTTATAAAGTACACGGCATATAATACGGAGTATTATAAAGTAGTGCTGTAAAAGCATGGTATGGTTTCTAAGCCATATAAAATAACATAAAATACATACATTAATAAATAATGACTGAAAGTACTCAACTGGTGCTTCTAAAATACGTCTACCCCGGTGTACCTAACCTAGGTCTAGTACAAGGGAAGAAGTAAGTGAGGTGTAGCTTAGTTTCAGTATTCTTTTTGCCAAGAATCTATTCCAAGAATTCTCTAAGGGTCTAATCAGCTCTGTACCTTGGTTTAGAATGAAGGAGGTCTTGTATCTCTCTCTCTCAGGACTCGATTTCCCAGCAACCCGCAAAGGTGGCCTGGAAACACTGGAGCTGGATTTCTTGGCAAAAGAAATGACAGCGACTCTCAGTGCGACTGCTGGAGGGTCGGCCTCCTTCGGCACTTGCTGCGGCATGATGCGTCGGGCAAGTAGATAGTCGAACTGCTCCAAACCACCGTGTGTTTGTCTGGGCAAATGTGGGCATATTTATACCTTGAAGGTGCCGAGTTTGACGTACGGTTGGACATAATAACGTCATCAAAGACTCAGCTCTTTGAAAACTCCATGATTTCTTAGATAAATTAGTATTCAAGCAAGGGGAAGTCCCTAGCTGCTGATGGCGGGTTTTTCTAAGAAATCGTTGTAAATTCTCAGAACTAGCGGAAGTAGCCATGCCGTATTTGGGCTGCATAGGCTAAGTCTAAATATGGTTATGATTTCTATGCCTATATAAGGATAGGGTAATTTATACCTATATATGGCCATGAATCGGGAAAATTACACTAGGGTCCTAGAGTCATATTGTGGTAAATAAATAATTAAATACCGGTACTATTTTTGAATATATTAACAATAACAGATAGCTCAATAAATAAGAGGCAGGATCCGATGTATCCGAGTTGAACAGGCTTTATTCAGGCAAAAGGGAAGGGACTGGATCGGGACAGCCTGAAATAAAATGGAGAGGCAGCTGCAGCGCCCTTCATTACAGTTTAACATACATATATATAGTAAGACATTTCAATTACATTACATACAGTAGGCGTAACTAGTGACAAGCGTAAGATAAGAAGACATGGGCGTGAAAAGAAGGCGTGCACAGGGCGTGCACATAGACATGTGATGAGAACGTCACAGAAGTGTCATGAATGGGCGGAAACATGGAGGGGGCTACCTGAGCAGCTGGGACCTTTAACCTAGTGGTGCGCGCAAACGGGCAATGACGTGTTACCGAGGAGAACTGGGGGCTATGACTTCTACACTAGAAGAGGACTAGGAGAGGAGACTAAAGTCTGCGGTGTCAGGACGACATGTACCTATAGCATATCTGGTATCTCGTGTTTGGAGTACATGTTGATAGAATCTAAAAGTTATCAGGGCAAAGGCTACTTGACACTAAGGCTGGTGCATGCATAAATTCTACATGTATTGCGTGTGCTATGAATCTTCTATGAATATTAATACAGTATTTCTCTGACATGGAGACGGAAAGACTAGACTATAGCTGAAACTGTTTATGCGGTTCAGTAGCTTAGGAATGTGAAGAAGGAAAGCTGGACTGATAACTAGAAGCATAACATATTCTTGGCAGACAGGCAGGCAGAGCCAGGCCGGGCACCGCGCTGCTTGGCAGGAAGTAAGTGAAGGGTCAGGGATGCAGGTGGGGGCTGCATCGCTCCTCGGAGTGGGTTCAGGAGACTGGAGCTTGAATCTGGTGTCCGGGCCCTTTTGAGGCCTAGGAACGGGGACAATGCGGTGAATTAACGTGCACAATGTAAAACGTGGCAACATAGGCCTAATACTCGTTGCTTTCACGAGAACTGGATACTAGCATACTAGAGTTGGACACAACTATAATTGCGTCTTTAATCGATCATAGGGGGATATATGCATATCGATCATGCACATATAACATAGGATGGGGAACACGTAGGCACATATAACAAGGCAAAATTCACTTTTCCACATTCCCTCCTTGTGCCCTACGTTTCCTTCAGGAAACATCAATATTCATGATACCATCTATCTGTTCATATAGCATCATTTGCTCGTCTCGAATTGTCTTGGAACGGGACTTAGGACTAGGAATACAAGAGGTAGCACACAAGCCGCAAATCGCAGGGCCACATTGTAAACAGAGGCAGCAACTGAATATGATCATTACTGCTATACCTAGGAATGACAATACTTTCCATCCCCAGGCAGATATGATACTCCAGAGCCAACCGGACCATGTCCAGGTGCCTGGATTCTGGTGTAACTGATGGGCAATTTTATGAAGTCTGGTTATAGCTGAATAAACAGACGGCGCGTTATTAGGAATGAAAATGCAGCAACTAGATCCGATGACTCTACAAGCTCCTCCTCTATCGGCCAGTATGACGTCAAGAACGAGACGATTTTGGAGCACGACAAATCTAATAGCAGATTGCTCTTCGGTTAAGTTACCTAGAGCGGAAGTAGTCTCATTCACTACTGCTTCAAGGGTTCTGGTTAGCCTACGTATTAACTTACTATTCTGGACAGGACCTATAAAGAAAAAGAAACCTTTATTGAAGTCTTGATATTGTTCTAGGGCAGTTTCAGTTTGATCGACAATTGGGGACTTAGTCTCCCTTCTATGTCTAACGTTTACTAGATGTGTGTTTCTGTGATAATCGGATGGGGCTAGAAAAACTGGTGGCAGTAGGAAGGCAATGTAACATGTTCCATCCCAATCGAGGGGCAGACGAACATATGTGGTCTGACCACACACAAAATAAGAATGACGTGAGGCTTTGAAAATAGATTTCCCACTGTCACTATACTCGACCATAGTAGTACAATCACTATGTCCTACATGTGCGGAACCATTCTTTCTGACACATAATTCGCCTTTAACTGGTAGTACTGAAATAGCAGGCAAATCTGGAGTAGTCTCGGACTGAACATTCAGAACCATGAAATTCGATGAATAATTACCTAGATCATATACTTCATTTTCTAGATCTAACCCTGTTCTATGGGAAAGTCCTTCCTTGTGTGGGAAACATGTTCGATTCAGAAGGGACATATCAGTTGAAGATGACGTTAACGTGGACCATGCTCCACACGAACCATTATGTGAAAACGGATAGGGAAAGAGTGGCAGAACTCCCTTCGGTGTCTAGAAAGGGGGGAGTCGACCACACACCCAACAATTAGTGGCATTGCTGGTCTGGTGTGAATAGTGCAGCATTCGGATAAAAGTATTATTACGCATAGCAAGACGATAGGATAACTCGTGAGGAGGCAGGTCACTAAATGTGTGCTCTACTGTAACATTAGAAAACATATGTACATGTGAAATAGGAAAACATAAATGTAAAGCATAACTTATGCAAGTAACCATAAGACTCAGAAATAATAGAAAGAACAGAGTAATGATACATATCTTAGAGTTTTGACTAACTCTCTCACTGTGTGGGTCTATCTCATACATGTCAGGAACCTGTCTAACCGTTTCACCCGAGAGGGACTTAGACAATTAAACTGGCTGACTTACTAGACCTCAATTTTGCTTTATACTCCTGCTGCGGAGTTTTCTCTAACAGGGGAAGTTTAGATTCAGTGTCTGGGCAGTCCTTGAGAACGGGGCAGTCCTTGAGAAAAGTCTTTGCTTTGAGTCCATGAAACTTCTTTACGTGGCTCACATGTAGCCACCCTTTTCTGTTTTCTACTTTCACTGCTGTCCGGGTGGTGAGAAGAACAAGGCGGGGCTCCTTCCAGCGGGGCTCCAGCGGACTTGAACGATCAAAATTGCGAATCAACACGAAATCCCCCGGAACGACCTCGTGCGGTTTCACTTCGGTGTTGTCTGGAAATGCAGCGGCAACCTGTGAACGACAAGATTGTAGTGCAGACATCAAGGAGGCAAGGTAATCTGTCAGCATATTACTGTCAACATCTGTAATTGTACGTGGTCTAGGTGTACCCCACATATTTGGGGGACGACCAAACACTATCTCATACGGAGATAGACCTGAACGGGAATGAGCAACCATTCTCATATAAAAAAGGGCGACTGGCAGTGCTACTATCCAATCTACGCCTTTCTCGGCACACACTTTAGCAATTCGGATTTTCAGGGTCTGGTTATGTCTCTCTACGAGACCGGCTGCTTCAGGATGGCGTACACAATGGAACTTCCACTGGTACCCTAACAGAAGAGATACTTGTTTCATGAGCTCGGATGAGAATGGCTGGCCGTTATCTGAATACACGACCCTAGGTAATCCATAGCGGGGAAAATACTCACGAACCAACTGCCTGGCAGTGGTCGCAGCTGTGTAATCTGGAACTGGATATGCTTCTGTCCACCTGGACAAAGCACATACAACTACGAGAACATACTTGAAACCTCGACATCGCTCCATCTGAATATAATCCATCTGGAGGACTTCAAAAGGGTGGTCAGGAGGATGGAATCCACCTTGTTCCACCGGGACACCTTTACCTGGATTGAACTGACAACAGATCATGCAGGTACGCACTTTCTGCTTGGCTGCTGCTCGTAAATGCTTGTTGAACCAGAGGTTCTGGATGCTGTCTAACATGGCTTTTTCTCCTAGGTGTGCTGGACTATGTGCGGTGTTAATAATGACTTGAACCATAGAGTCGGGGAGAAACCATGTGGCTTTTCCCTTCGTCAACCATCCTTGATCTGTCTGGACCCCTCCTTGTTCGGACCATTTCTTTATTTCCTCAGGAGTAGCATGTAACTGTATATCTATTATATCTTGTGTAGGGTCCTTAACTGTCATACAAGTAGTCTGATCTGGAGTGAGTGTCTGTGTCGTGTTAACTGGAATGTCTGGAGTCTGAGCTGTAAGCTTGGCTGTTCGATCTGCTAGATCGTTACCCTGGGAAATGATGTCAGTGGCTTTCGTATGTGCCTTGCACTTCATGATGGCGATAGCTGTCGGTAAATGTATTGCATCTAACAGAGCTTGAATGAGGGGGCCATGCTGAATCTTGGTTACCATGTGAAGTCATAAAACCGCTTTCTTGCCAGAGCACTCCAAAGTCGTGTACGACTCCGAATGCATAACGTGAATCTGTGTATATGTTTACTTTCAGGTTCTTGGCACGTATGCAGGCTTGGGTCAGAGCGACAAGCTCTGCTGCTTGAGCAGACAGGGTGTCAATACGATGTGTTTCTATAACTTCGGTTTCAGTAGTCACTGCATACGCGGCTACTAGTTCTCCTGTACTTGTTCTCATACATGAACCATCCACATAAAGTGTCAGGTCGGGATCAGGTAATGCAATGTCTGTCAAGTCTTGTCTTGGCTTTGTCATGGTGTTAACAACTTCCACACAGTCATGTGTGGCAGGATTTGAGGTAACTGACGGTAACAGTGTAGCTGGATTTAAAATGTTGCAGCGTCTGATTTCTATGTGTGGCTGAAACAGTGTCAGTTCATAACCTGTTAAACGTGCAATTGTCAAGTGCTGTGTCTGTGTTCGGTTTAAAAGAACTTCCACGGAGTGTGGAACTTGTACTGTCAGGGAGTGTCCTAACACTATGGAATCACTTTGTCTGATAGCTAGAGCTGTGGCTGCAACTGACTTGAGGCACGCAGGCAGAGCCTGGGCCACCGGATCTAATGTGCTAGAAAAATAAGCACAGGGCTTGTATTGTCCTGCTTGATCTTGTGTAAGAACAGATAATGCAGTACCATCACGTTCAGTAACAAAAAGTGTGAAAGGCTTACTGTAGTTCGGTGTTGCTAGAACAGGTGCTTGGCATAAAGCTTTCTTTAACTCATTGAAGACAAGTGTATGTTCCTGGGTCCACGGGAGGACAGTCGATACGGCTGCCTCCTGTGTCGTTAACTGTATCAGTGGCTTGGCTAGAAATGCATACTGAGGAATCCATTGTCTGCAGTAAGAAGTGAGGCCGATAAAAGCTCGTACCTCCTTCTGTGTCTTGGGCTGTGGAAGACGTGCTATTAACTGGATACGATCTGGTGTCAACTGCCTACCCCTCTTGGACAGTAAGTGTCCTAAGTAGACCACTTGCTGGACACAGAATTGCAATTTGGAAGGGGACACCTTGTGCCCCATCTCGGCCAGAAAATACAGAACTGTAAGTGACGCACGCTCGCAGTCACTTTCAGAACGGGCTGTGATCAATAGATCATCGACATACTGGAGCAGGGCAGTGTCAGTTGGCATGTGAATATTGTCTAGTTGTCTTTTAAGTGCTTGACTGTAAATGCTAGGACTTTCTGTGAAACCTTGAGGTGCTCGTGTAAATTTATAGCTTCTTCCCTTTAAACAGAATCCGAAAAGGAACTGGCTGTCTGGATGAATGGGGACACTAAAGAAGGCGTTCTTGAGATCGATAACAGTAAAGAATGTGGCTTCAGAATCAATTGCTGTCAATAGGGAAGAAATATCTGGGACCACTGGGTACTGGGGTATGATACATTTATTAAGTTCTCGAAGGTCAATCACTAATCGATAAACTGGAGGTGCATTGGGATCAGTACGTTTCAGAATCGGAATGATAGGAGAATTACATACATTGGAGTCAGTTTCTACAACCACTCCTTGAACAATAAGTTCGTCAATAATTTTGGATAAGGCTGCTACAGCCTCAGGTGGCAATTTGTACTGTCTGATTCGTGGTAATACAACACCTTTCTTCAGAGTGACACGATGGGGTGTGATATGCATACAACCTACATCAGTTGGACCTTGCGCCCATAAATGCTGTGGTACATTCAATAATCTTGGATCAAAGTCACGTAATACATAATGACCTTTAAAATCACGCAGAAACAATCGTACCCCTTCTGGGGAGCAGCATATTACTGCTCCTAATTCTTTCAGAGTCTTAATGCCTAATAAATTTTCTGGACATGATTTCGTAAGTAACAAGTCTGTAGTTCGGGACAATGGACCAACTTCTAGAGTAACTGGTTTCGATATTTCATTAACAATAGGCTTTCCTGAAAATCCAAGGGAAACATTTCTAGAGCCTGAGAGCGGAGCCCCTGGAACCTCGTCATGACTGATGGTAGTCCTACTTGCCCCTGTATCAATCAGAAACTTTCTGTCTTTCCCTAATACTTGACTGTGTACATAGGGACCCTCTTGATCTACAGGAATCTCGATGAGAGGCAAGCCTACCTCCCTCTCTAGGCTGTTTCATGAATATGGCTGATAATCTGGATACTCTGACTGTGCGTACTGGTACATCTGCTGTGTAACGTGTTGTGTGGCAGCTATAGGCTGCGGTACTGTAACTGTCTGTTGTGCATTCTGTGGTGGCTGGGAAGTCTGTGAAACTTGTTCTTGTCTAGGCGGACGTGGTCTTTCTTTCGTTTTACCAGTAGCTATGTTGTGTTTCAGAACTGCACATTCGTTTATATAATGACCTGGCTGTTTACAGTAATTGCATGTCCCTTTAACGGGAACTGCAGGATGACTGGCTTGATTCGGACCCCTCTTCTGACTGTCCTGTGGAACAGACTGTGCAACTAGTACTTTCATTTTCGTGTCTTTCATACGTCTCCTTTCGTGTTCCTGCTCTTCCCTGATTCTGTTCTGGTGATACTGTAGCATCTGGAGCATCTGTGACGGAGTATTAGCTTGCCAGGTACTTTCAACTTTTAGTACTCGATTTTTAACTTGTGGACTTGAATTCTCGACTAGTTTGGTAACAAAAAGATGGGGATACGCCTCACTACTCGTTTTCAGACCACTATTAATAATGAAACATTTCTCGAATCTAGAATAAAAATCACTAGTATCTTCGTCTTGTTTCTGTTTACAGGCTGAGATGGCATCCCAATCTTCCTTTTTCGTGGCTAGTAATCTTGGCAAGACTTGTATTAACAATTCGGGCAAAGCTTTGGCTTTATCCCCAAGACCGGTACCTGGTACTCGTGTATTATCTTCAGCTTCTAATGCTGTCCAATCTATCTTTTTCTCTCCCACCTCCCATTCTTTTTCTTTTAATTTTTCATATATGCCCGCAGGCAACAGGACTTTTAACATTTTAATGATATCAGGATACGTGTATTCTCCCATACGGAGCATGTCCTTTAATTCACGGTGGAACCCTGCTGGATCTTTATCATGACAGGGAATTAACTTTTTCATTTCCAAGAGTTCTATTTTCGTGATAGGGGTGTAAACAAATACTCGTTCTAGACTACCATCTTCTCCCTTAACTGGATGTACTTCTCGTAACGGATTCTGTCTGTCTATGTAGAATGATTTTCTTTCTGGGGGTGAGACGGGAACAAAATGTGGATTCAGAAAAGTTCGGTATTTGTGGCGCTGTTCTAATATGACACTAATTAAATCGGTACCTAGACCTTTCCATCTGTTTTGGAGTAATTCGTTCAATACATCATGTAAAGGACCTGGATCAGAATGCTGTTCCTCATACAGTGTAATGAGGTGCTGGATCATATACATACCCACCAGACGTTGTTCGGCTGGGGGCAGTTTCAGAAACGTTTGGGCCACTATTTCATCTGGAAACGTGGTAGAATCAATAGTCCATCGGACTGCTGATCGGGCTAGTTCTTGTTCATGCATTGTACTAAGCTCACTATAACCTATTCGTGATTTCAGAATTTGATCGGTGCCCTGGAATACTTGCTCAAGGGAACACTGTTCTGGTGCTGGAGGAGGAAAATCTTTCTTGTAATCTAGGCGTGAATGTCGGTCGGAAAGTCTAGTTCTACCTACATACGCTATTCTGGAGGGATTCTCGCTGTCTACCTCTTCACTAGAAGAGTCATTCTCTTTCTCGGTTGCTCGTTTTTCTTCCTCCTTCTGGTGTATACGTATTATTTCCTTACGAATTTTCTTGTACATACTCTCTACACTACCTTGTGTCTTGTGTTTTCCCTCGGCTATATTGTCACTCCACCTGGTCAGGACTTTCATCTCGTCTTGGTCTTTATCTGGATAATCTTGCTCTCTTATTAAACAGTTAATCAAGAACTTTAAAATCATAAGTTGAACCTCGGCTTTCCTCTGTGACATAGCTTCGTGAATACTTCCTGGATTCTCTCCTGTACGGATAAAACGATATATTCTGTTTAGATGTTCCTTCATATCGGGCAGGGTGATCAAAAAGCTGGCCACCCGTCTTAAACATACTGAATATAAGATCATGTGATCTTCGCCTGGGACTGGATCATATATACAGTCAGTAAGAAGTCGCTTGAGATCTGTATATGTCGCCACTTTTGGCGTACGCTGTAACGCTACGTCATGCAGCGTCAGTCGTCTTGCTTGGGGCGGGGTGCTGGGAGCACTTCCCCCCGCTGCTCCTAAACTAGAATCGTCGGTGAATACTGTACGTGCTGGTAAGGTAACTGGCAAAGCGGGTACATTTACTGTGGGCTGGTCCGGGGGTGCTGTAACATTAACTGGACCCACGGGACCAGCAGCTGGAGGAACAGGATTTACATTATTAACGGGAGGCTGTGGGTGAGCAGGTGGAATAGGATTTGCATATTCTGGGACTGTGTCGTCCAAGTAGGACGAAAGAAAAATTTCAGCTGCGGTCGGTTTATGACGTAACTTAATCGGGACCAATGGCAGCGGTAAATTACAGGGTGCTTCCGGGGTTGCCTTTGGCAAGCCCTCGGCAAGAAGAGGATACATACCTTTAATAAGGGCATTTCTCTGTCTGTCTGACTGTTCTGCTCTAACTCGTTCACCTTCTTCGATTAATTCCCTTTCTTGGGTTTTTCCTAAGGATTCCCTACTTAATTCTGTTTTTCTGAATTCTTTTTCGGTTCTTTTATGAGATTCTTTGCGCCATAACTCGATGGCATCTTTCTGGGACTGTCTGGCTTTCTTTTTCCATAATGCTTCTTCTACTCTCATGATGCACTCTGCATCCCATGTACCTGTTACAGGCCATCTATATTTCTCTTCAAGATCTTTAGTATAGTCCGCCCATAAGTCTAGATATAATATGGCATCTAAGCCATGCTTGTGATACATAAAATGTCCAGGACTGTCCCTAGGGGGGACAGGAACTGCTTCTTCGAGTAACCCTTTTCTGGTTTTTATCTGACGTAATTTCAGAACAGAGGCATTTTGGAAATACACTTGGAACACACTACACAATAATCACAGTAATAAAAATGGCAAACAAATCACTCATACCACGACATAAAAATACATTAATAACAGTTCGAACAGAAATACTACCTGATACACTGAAAACATAACACATGAATTTCTCGAGAACGGACCTACTAGAATTACTGGATGCACTGCTAAAACAGTACAGAACATACCGGTCCCATAAAGAGACACGTCATACCGTATCCACCTATGTGAATACTTCGGACTGGATCTGCGTACCCAAACCCAACGGACCAGGAACAAACTAATGATCCTGTCTAGATACTTCCCCCGCAACGGTACTCACCGGGAAGCAGAAACTGGAAGGCCTCGGACTGGACTGGACTGCTACGACGTCGGACTACGAACTTCGGACTTCGGAAACAGGTGGGCCTCCGGATACCTCGGACCTTGTTCTCTCGGCTTGGGCTCTGGTCGGGACGAACCGCATTCCACACCGCCTCGTCTGGATGTCGGACCGCAGTCTCCATCTCCTCCGTGGGCCTGAGGGAGACTTGAAGCAGAAATATCTGCACGTGCACGGTATTGTTCCGTCACGGCTGCAGAGGGTCAGGGGGCCTGCGTTGCATCGCCAGCGCGTGAGGAAGGGGCTCGTCCCTATTCGGGCGCCATTATGTGGTAAATAAATAATTAAATACCGGTACTATTTTTGAATATATTAACAATAACAGATAGCTCAATAAATAAGAGGCAGGATCCGATGTATCCGAGTTGAACAGGCTTTATTCAGGCAAAAGGGAAGGGACTGGATCGGGACAGCCTGAAATAAAATGGAGGCAGCTGCAGCGCCCTTCATTACAGTTTAACATACATATATATAGTAAGACATTTCAATTACATTACATACAGTAGGCGTAACTAGTGACAAGCGTAAGATAAGAAGACATGGGCGTGAAAAGAAGGCGTGCACAGGGCGTGCACATAGACATGTGATGAGAACGTCACAGAAGTGTCATGAATGGGCGGAAACATGGAGGGGGCTACCTGAGCAGCTGGGACCTTTAACCTAGTGGTGCGCGCAAACGGGCAATGACGTGTTACCGGGGAGAACTGGGGGCTATGACTTCTACACTAGAAGAGGACTAGGAGAGGAGACTAAAGTCTGCGGTGTCAGGACGACATGTACCTATAGCATATCTGGTATCTCGTGTTTGGAGTACATGTTGATAGAATCTAAAAGTTATCAGGGCAAAGGCTACTTGACACTAAGGCTGGTGCATGCATAAATTCTACATGTATTGCGTGTGCTATGAATCTTCTATGAATATTAATACAGTATTTCTCTGACATGGAGACGGAAAGACTAGACTATAGCTGAAACTGTTTATGCGGTTCAGTAGCTTAGGAATGTGAAGAAGGAAAGCTGGACTGATAACTAGAAGCATAACATATTCTTGGCAGACAGGCAGGCAGAGCCAGGCCGGGCACCGCGCTGCTTGGCAGGAAGTAAGTGAAGGGTCAGGGATGCAGGTGGGGGCTGCATCGCTCCTCGGAGTGGGTTCAGGAGACTGGAGCTTGAATCTGGTGTCCGGGCCCTTTTGAGGCCTAGGAACGGGGACAATGCGGTGAATTAACGTGCACAATGTAAAACGTGGCAACATAGGCCTAATACTCGTTGCTTTCACGAGAACTGGATACTAGCATACTAGAGTTGGACACAACTATAATTGCGTCTTTAATCGATCATAGGGGGATATATGCATATCGATCATGCACATATAACATAGGATGGGGAACACGTAGGCACATATAACAAGGCAAAATTCACTTTTCCACACAAGGATAGAGCCCTTGGCATGAGTTTGTTTATTGCAGTGTTGGGTGAGATTGTTTGCTTCCAGGAGTGTGGATAGGGCTTGTACTGTTGGATCATTGGCATTGTTCAAGTGCAGATTCAGGTCTCCTAGTAGATCGTCTGCGCTGCCTTTAAGATAGTTTTGCGTTAATAGGTTTGTTTAGTCCTCAAAGATTTGTCATTTTTCACCAGGAGGGTGATAGATAACATGAATTTTGATAGAGTTGGGGCCTTTGGAGGAGAGTTGAACTCCTACATATTCAAAGGTAGGGTATTTCGTGTTTAGGAATGGAGTTAAGCACAGATAGTTGTTGTGTATAATGGTTCATCCACCGTCAATACGATCTTAGCGGTCTTACGGATGATTGAGAAGCCCTGTGGGTTTCGGAAATTGATAAAAGAGGATGAGTGGTCATTCAGCCAGGTTTCAGTTGGAAAGCAGATGTCAATTTTGTGTCCTAGGATGGTTTCGGCTATTTGAGTGGCATGCTTGACTGCTGACTGATAGTTTAGTAGCATGCAGCAACGCGTAGGTAGTGATCTTGGACCAGGCTGACAGGGTTGGATGGTTGTTATTTGGGTAGGCCAGCTGGGAGGGCGAGGGATGTTCAGGGTTCTACTCATGCCAAGGATGACCGGGATCTGGCGGCGACAAGGCTTGCTCGGGGCATTGTCATACGTGTTGCTCAGCATTTCAGTTTCCCGTTGCGTGATTTCAGTCGTGGTGCATCTATGTTTGAGTTGGTGATGGATATAGGGGATAGTTTGTCTAGGGGTAAAGGATAGGGGATCAGAGTGTATGTTTGTGGCAGGATCAATGTACGCAATAGATGCGTGAAGCTGGGGCAGGAAGTAGGTAATCTTTGCGTTCTTACGAGATTTCATCCAGAATAGTGTTGATTGTGAGTTCAAGCTGGGCTGTTATAGGGATCAGTTGAGTGGCGTTTGGGTCAGAGGTAGGAAGTGGAGTGCGGTGAAGCTCGGCTGAATTCGGGGCGGAGGCTAATGCAGGAGTGGCCCGTGCAGGTAAGAGTGGTGGGGCCGGGTGGGGGGATTCAATAGACGACAAGGAGGGGGGAATGATTTATTTAATTTTCCCTTGTCATCGTCTGTCGCATTCCCCCGGCCCCCCACTGCTCTTACCTGCACAGGCCGCTCCTGGGCTAATGTAGTATCCAGCCTGCTGTGGTTGGAGGACTGAGAGGATTCCAGTGGGATAGATAAGTGAAGCTGGGCAGTGGAGGTGTGCCTTGCAGAGGGGGCAAGTAGTTTTGGTATCGAAACAGAAGCTTCAGTGCGTCTGTGGATCAGAGAGGCTGTAGGGGGGGTAGAGGTGGGGGCAGTGCGAGGGGGTTTGGGAGTAGAAGGTTCAGCTAGTATATGAGGGCGTGCATGGGAGAGGGTGGAGGGGTGGTGGTGGGAGCAAATGGCATGGCGGCGCAGAGAGCCGGAAAGTGGAAAATAGATAATTTTGTTCAGTGGCTTGGATTAGGATGTTTCCATTTCTGTATATAGTTATGGACCGACCTCCGCTAAAGTTCTGGAATAGGGATATAGTTTATTTAGATCCATAAGGGACATTGGTAGCATTAGTTACATGAAGGTGTTGAATGACGTTTTCTCTCCTTTTGGCGGGTTTCGTAGTGTAGAAGATGAAGTCCATTTTAAGACTTCCGTGTGTTGGATTGACAAGATGTCTGTTATCAGTGTCTCTGGGTGTTCTTTAAGGATTTTGTGTTTGTACTTTTTAGCAGCGTGTTTGGAGAGGTTTTGCAGAAATGAGTTGGGGGCGTATCTTTCCACGTTCCCGAAGTTGAAGTGATACTCAGAAGTTGTTTCTGGGGATAACCAAAGTTAGACTTCAGGAGAAGCATTCAGAGCTGTGCATAGTGGTCAAGAGGCAGCCTCCAACAGCTGAGATGGCTGCCTGATTGTAACATTGGGCCCTTTCTATGGACGGTTGGTGGGCACTTCTTTGGAAGAGTGGGATGTGAGTGTCAGAGGCGTGTGAAAAAGGTCACCAAGGCGATCTGGTAGTATCCCTTTGAGGAAATGGGGGCCTTGAATGCTGAAAAGCGCCAGTGGGCCTGTTGATGTCACTGGGTTCTTAGTGGCCACGGTATCTAGGAGCTGGTGGTTGTGATGGAGTTTATCGGTCAGTCTGCAGAAATGTCCTTTATATTCGAGGGCATATATACAAGTTATACACCCACATCATAGGTAGTATATCAATATCAGCATAGACTAGTAGACATCACAAAGGATGGGTCACTGCTATAGGCACATGGTAGGATAGGAAGCAGCATCAACTTGAGATGACAGTATATGCACGAGATAATATTGGAATAAGATGGGCAAAACAATCCCCATGTACGCTTAGAATAACACTGTAGATATAAAAACAGAGTATACTCGCAAGAGAACATCTTGCACTTTAGCATTGTGGAACATGGTTGAGAGTTCATTTTAATGGTGAGATATGTTAGGAGGGGTCACTAGGTGTCATTGATGTAAATTGTCTCGGACACTATAATTTTGTGGGACTTTGTTGAGAGTTGTTTTTACTGGCATGAAGTATTAAAAGGAACAGTAGGTGGCACTGGCACCTCATTTATTCTTTTGCGGTCTGGAGTGCAATATTTATACCTGGTGCCCACTAGTAGGAGTTTCTAGAGGCTTCCACGCCATGACGTGTCAGGCATCCCCTTCCTCCCTGCCCTGGGCCCAGCTAGTCTGGAGTCACAAAAGACCAGTGATAACTCCTTTGTGAGAGTGCTCATGCAGAGCCTTTGTGATGTGCAATGTGATAAGTGACAGCTGCTCCCCCTTGTTAAGTCAAAGAGGCCTATCCTGCTAACACCTCGCTTCCAAATGAGCAAAGGAATACCGAAGCACTCAGCGAAGTCCAATGGCCATGCCTTGTGACCCGTAAAGAAGTACTGCAAGATCAGAGATGTTTGTTGTGATTTCTTGTTTCCACAATTATTCACTTTTCTTGCGTTGGAGATGTAAAATCCATTACAGGCAGGCAGCCGTCACGTGTTTCGTCAGAGACTTTTTCAAGGCTGCAATAGGCTATAGAAAGTATCTTACACAATTGTAACAATGACATAGGGATAAGAAATGCAGCTGTTAAGTCACCACCACCAGATAGAACAAGAAGAACACCGTTGTGATCCTGAAGGATACCCTGTGAAGAGCCAAATGCATCGGGTGAAATCCTAAAACAGATTGTGCCTGATAATCTGGCCATGCTAAGTTATTGCAACTTGCTGTAAAATCATACTACTCCCGATAAAGTCATTGTGAGCCAAAACAACAGTAATCAAATCTATTAGCATTCCAGAATTCTCAAGTAGAGTGGCGTTTCCGATTTAAAAAAAATGCTGTATGGCAGCAATCCCCCCAGATTTGGGGATACTAGTATATAATGCACAGAAGTCCAAGGTAACCAGTATGTTGCTGTCAGTCTACTCACATTTTTTTTCTGATTGCTTCATCAACCCTACCCCCCTTCTGCTGAATACACCCGAAGCAACACTACAGACAACCCCCTCTCTTTTCGCCGCTTCAGCCATGCTGTTTAAGGTTTATTTTGTAACTTTAAAACTGAGTGCAGCGCTCGCTCTTCCCTAGACTCCACCCACTTTTCATCTGTGTTGGACTTGGCCCTTTTAGCAGGTTCACCCCTGAACTTTTTGCCTTAAGCTCTGACATGGTGTTAGTGATTTTAGACCTCTGTGCACTTTAGCACTGTGGCCCAGTGTAGAGTGCCTGCGCTCTCTGAGTGCTGTGGTGAGATTGGACTGCCCTCCCACAAGAATGCATGGGGGCTATGTGTGTCCATGGTAATTCCTGGTATGAGAGGAGTGCAGGGTCGAGTTTAGTATGTATGAACTTGTGAGAATAAATGCTGCGCAATGGTGTGCACAGATTTATGGTGAGTGGTGGAGAAATCCCACTTTTAGAATTTGGCATTGCTGTGTGTCTGCCTGCCTGATGTGAATTGCATGTCTGGCTTGTGAGTGACATGGGCTGGATGGTGTGGGTGGCTCCAGGAGACAGGGTGAGTCAGCCCAGTAATGAATAGAGAGATCTGCATGCAGATGGGAGGGAGGAGTTGCACCTGGGACCTGAATAGGGCTGTGCCTTCCCTCCACAATGCTGGCTCCGCCTCCTGTGGTGCGTCTGATCACTGAGCCCCCACCTAACAATAGGGAAGAGGAGTCTGATACACAGAGTGCTCCAAAACCAATTGCATCTGGTTTCCCAAGCCTAATGCTGTAAATGTAGGGGCTGCTGTTTCCTGGGGGTCCCAGCGTGCTGGCCTGCCTCGCTGCACTTTGCTGGGGTCTCCCCTGCACCAAGGACTCTCTTATTTCTGCCTTTTTGAGGACTTTTGTGGCCTAGCGCCTCGTGAGTGCTGTATTTGGGTTGCCTAAGGGAAGAGGAGCAGGCCCTGCTGCAGTGCGAGGCTGCGAAGGAATCCCGGCGTGTGGGATTCCTCCCTGAGCTCCTTATTGAAGCAGGAGCCCACCTTGCATTTGTGTGTGCTGCCGGCAGGTGCCTACCCCGCAATCATCTTTATTGAAAGAGTGGGTGCCCACCTCGCACTGACGCTGTTTCCACAGATTAGTACTTTTAAAAAAAACGAAGCGGGAGCCCACGCCGCCGTTTCTGGCCCCCTGCATGAGGCTGCCGCCGAGAACACAGAGGATCTACAAGTGTGGCCGCGGCGCTGCCCATGGCGACCCGGAAGCAAGGCAGAGCGACCTGGTTATGGGCGGGGCACTCCGCAAGAAGCCGGAAGCAGGCGGGAGCCTACCCCGCGCTCCTGTGGAAAAAGGAAAAAGGAAGCAGACGGGAGCCTACCCCGCGCTCCTTGGACCAAAAAAAGCGAGAGACCGCCCGACTAGGTGAGGAGGGGGTTACCAGGGGTGGAAGAGAGACGAGGCACGTTGTCAATGCCTGCCCCCACCCACCGGGACCCCAGAGAATTCTGCCAGTGCACCCCTGTGAGTGAGGGGGGGCTGAATGCACCGCCGTGTTGGTGCAGCTCGAGGCACATTGTCGGTGCTTGTGGCATTTTCTCCGCTGCACCGCAGAAGCGGGCAGCTGCAATGTTTTGGGCCCTTCTCTAGTCTAATCTCCAACAACATTCCTGTGCTCTTCCCCGTGTTGGCAAGATTTTGTTAGTTGCCCCGCGTGACAGTGGGCAACTGCAACATTTGAGGCCGAGTTTATTTTCAGAGTCCGAGGGCGGGACTACCATGTGCACAGTGCCCATCCTCATTGCTTGTGGGGCATTGTTTTGGGCGCCAAAGGCACAGTGAGTGCCAGGACTGCCGGTGCATTCCCACAGCTCCCCAGCGAAGCGCAGGCAGCTGCAACGTGTGGGCCCATTTATTTTGTTAGAGTCCCAGTGGGGGACAGAGGGTGCCAGTGCCCATCTTTTTGGATTTCACAGCTGCCCAGCAAGTAGAGGGCAGCTGCCACGTTTAGGCCAGCACTCCTTTGGGGGCATCTCTGAATGAGGCAGGAGTGAGATGCACTCCTCTGCCCAACGCAATTGCACACTGCGAATTCCGCTGCATTGGCAGCAGCCCTGACATTTGGAACATAGGGCATTTGAGCCCCTGAGAAGGCCAGTTGGCCAGGGGACTAATAGGTTTGTAGGGCGCCAGGCCCTAAGGTGATTTATGAGTATGAGGTCTATCCTAATGTGTTTATGCCCAAGGAGATAGTGTAATGTGTGTTTGCCCAAAGTGATGCAGACATAATGTGTTTATTACAGGTGATAATGCTGAGGTCATTATGGTACCAGTAGTTACTGGTTGTTTCATTACTTGTGTTTTACTTACCTTTTCTGATGGTTATGACCAGGGCCCGATTGGCCTGGTCCTGTATATAATACCCTGTGAATATTGCCTAGTGCCAGTTGGCACAGTGTATATTATGTGATTATGTCAGTCAGTCAAAATACACTTTATTCGATTTTTGTAAAAATCATAAAAGGACAAAATACAATACAATACTAATTTTTTTAAAACAGCAAAATATTTGATTGCAAATTTATGACATGAATTATTAATTTCATTTGTCTTCATACTTACAATGGTTAAAATTACAAATAAAACCAGTTTTAAGATTAGATTAAAATAAGACTTTCCCAGATATTCTTTTCTTCCTTGATCGGAAGGCAGCTGTTAAGAAACATGCAACGCTAGAGATGGTTTGAGTGTCAGCCAGCAATTGAAGAAAAATTAAAGCTGGCCTTACTTGGATAAATCCAGCAGCCTTTAACACAGGAAGTAAATACTTTGCCCTCTCAGTAGTATACAAACCACAAAAAAATATAAAATGGAGGGTATCCTGTATTGAAAACTGATCACAATCATAGGGTGGTCCATCTTCAGGTTTTGACCACACAGGGAAGTTGCCAAGTGTGTAATGAATTAAGTTCAACCTAAATTTTGTTAGCAGGAGTCTGTGGAGTGGGTTAGTGACGATTTTTAAATAGGGTTCCAGAGAGGGAGTGGTGGTTAAAACTATGTGAGCCCGTACCGAAGGTTTCCTCAGTTCCAACTCCTCTCTCGCAAAACAAGCCCTCTCCAGAAACTCTTGCTTAATCCATCTAATGTCTTCCCTCCTGATGTTGGTTGGGTCATTAAAGAGCTCCGGTCTCCCAAGCGTGGCAAAAGCTGATCTGATGTATTTCAGCCAGGGTATTCTTATGGCATTATCCCTTGAAATTACATCTTTAAGGATTGCATGATTTAGTGTTAGCTCGGAGTTCAGCCATGTTTTGGTCCAGAAAAGAAGTGGGGCTAATTTTAGTTTGTCAATAATATGAGGCAAACCCATTTCCTCATGGATCGTAAAGGTAGGCGTGGATTTGGGAACGGATAAACATTTTCTAATGAGCCCATTTTCCACCCTCTGGATTTTATCCAGGTTTGCATAGCCCCACATAGCAGACCCATACATGGCAATGGGGATACACTTGCTGTTATATACCTTTATCACTGCCTCCATTGGTTTAGCCCCTAATCTTTTTGTGAACGCTAACAGGGCTGATGAGCTTCGTGCTAAACTTATACTCTTTGCCTTTATCTGGGGGGGCCCAAGAGCCTCTCTGGTCAAAAAGGACCCCCAGATAGGGAAAAACAGGAACCCTTGAAAGAACCTCACCCTTGCAGGTAAAAGTTTTGGCATGCAGCTTATTTCCTTTACGGCCTATGATCATAGTATGTGACTTTGTTACATTAATTTTTAAGTCAAGGTTCTCCATAAATGAACCAAAACGATCTAAAAGGGCCTGTAAACCAATGCCAGTACGGGCGATTAACACGGCATCGTCCGCGTATAGGAGAGCTGGCACCTGTTCTCCTCCTATACGCGGCACATCAGCCATTCCTGCTTCTAAATATTTCACCAGCCCATTTATATAAATGGTGAAGAGAAGGGGGGCCAGGATACACCCCTGGCGCACCCCTTTCTCAGACCTAAAACTCTCTGTGCACCTTCCGTCCCTAGTGACCCTTATTTTAGCAGAGAGGTCCTGATGCAAACTAGCAATAAGAGCCACTAGATGTTCTTCTATCCCTATCTCACGTAGGAGAGACCATAACTTGGTCCTATTCACCAGGTCGAAGGCCGAGGAGAGGTCCATAAAAGCCAAATATACCGACCCCTCCCCGGCCACCGTGTATTTGGAGACCAAAAGGTGCAGGTTGGAACATTGTTCCAGGGTGCCCCGTTTTTCTCGGAACCCATATTGAATATTCGAGAGTCCCCCACATAGTTCTAAATTTTCCCTCAATTTGACCAGTAGGACTCTGCCCAAGATCTTAAAGGCAGAGTCAATGAGGGAAATGGGGCGATAGCACCCTGGATCCTCCCGATTACCCTTTTTAAAAATGGGTACAATGATAGACATTGCCCATGTTTCAGGGAAGAATCCTTGATTTATTACCTTAAAGACTCTAGCTAGTACTTTAGACCAAAGTGTCAGGCAATATTTAAAAAGGTCCGCCGGCACACCATCGGGGCCAGGCGCCTTATTTTTTTGAGGACTCCATTATTGCTTTACGGACCTCCTCCTCAGTAAACTCTACTGCAGATAAAAACTGGTCCCCCTCCATTGTTCTAGCGGTGTCGTTACAGTTACCACCATATATGTTGCTAAAGTACTGCACCCATTTCTCGTCGGGAATCACACAATCTGTGACTTTGTTATCATCCCCCGAAAAAAAGGAATGGTTTATGATGTCCCAAAATTGCTTACTGTCTCTGAGAACATCTATGGTTAGGAGATCATTCCAGGCATTATTTTTTATCTAATTTTTCCTTGCCTTGATATTTGCTTTATAGTCCTGTCTCAACTTTGAAATTAAAACCTTATCTCTTACCTCGGCCTTTAGGGCCTGTTTCAGAGCTCTATAGGACCGTGAGCATTTAGTATCAAACCATTTATGGGGTTTTGGGGGGAATTGTAGTGCAGGTTTTGTAAGGTCCCTAGCAGTTTGTGCACAGATAAAGTCAAAAGCTGCTATAATTTGGGGGTTTGGAGTGGTATGATCCATACAGATTTCGAGTGATCCCTCAATTTTAGGCATTAAGGTGTTCATAAACGTTCCCTCCACAACCCTGCCCCATTTAAGCTGTCTGCCCTGGTCACTGGGCACCGCCATGGTGCAAACCCGTGTTTGTCCTACTTGCTTGCGTCATAAGTCACTCCAGTGTAACTCCACTGACAGGGGGTTGTGATCACTATGGGGTGAGGCAAATGCCTTATAATCTTTCACCTTTGAAATAAGGCCTGGGGAAATGAATATGTAATCAATAACCAACCCTTTTGGCGAGCCTTTATAAGTGGGTACCATCTCACTTCCTCCTGTGTTAAATGGTTCATACATATTAAAACTGGCTAGCAATAAGTCGAGCGCTTCTCCTGTTTTGGTGTGTTCAAAGTGAGGGGTGTCTGCTCCGTTAGGGGCCTCTGAGACACCTGAATAACACAACAGTTTACATTTATGAATATTAAAATCCCCCATCAATAGAATCTCAAAGGGAATAAGTGTATTTTGACTATAATTATTCAAGAAGTTCTCCAAATGTTCCACATGATCCGTTTCTCTTTGTCCTCCCCATGCATTGTAAAAATTAATAACAAGTAGGGTGCACCCTGGGGAAACAGACCATGCTATTACTAGGATATTGGGTGATCCTGAGTCCAACTGATTAAATGACCCCGCAAGATCTAAAGAAAATAATAAAGTAAGCCCCCCTTTCGCTCTCCTCGCATTACTTGGGGTTGCTGGTACTGTAAAACTTAAAAAACCATCCAATAGAAAGGTAGGTGAGGTGTCCCAAGTTTCTTGGATGGCTATCACCTGGTGTCTAGAAATATAGTTAATCCAGGTTGGATCTGACCTTTTAACTCTCGTCCCTGCGACTTTCCAAGTCAGGAATGTACATACGGAGGGAGTAACCACCTCAGGGGGTACTGGTATTAGTTCCAATGGTACAGTCACACAATTAATCTCTGGCATGGTGTGTGATACATTGACCACAACTTGAGAAGGGTCAGTGGTCACATTAATAGAAAAGTTTGGGGGAGAGCTAAGGTCCAAAGTGTCAGGCGCTAACCTCCCTATACCTGGTCCTGGGCTTACAGGTGGGTTATTCTGTATGGTACACCTAGATGACATAGAATCAATACTCGAAAAAGGTAGAATGAATTCAGGGCCAAATGCGGGTGCCATTTTCATAGGGAGTCAATCTACCTCTTCTAAACAACCAAACCTGTTAAAGGTTGGTGCCCCTTCCCACCAGCTATTAGAGCCTAGACATCCGTCTCTTCGCCCACCCCGCACAGGGTTTCGAGCTAATGACCAATTCCCCCCAAGGTTTGGACTTGGCCGCGGGGGATAAAAAAAAGTAAGTGGTCTAACTACGATAGTTGATTTCTCACCACGTGCATCCCATGAGCATAAGTGTTGTGCCGTAAGAGGGTCTTCAAAAGAGACGACAATACAGTCGCCTGGGATGGATTTGGGTTTCGGACCTACCCACGGGACCCTTCGTACCATTATAACGTTACTTCTTATGTGGTTAGGTAATTGCCTGTTTGTATTTAGCCAATGAATTACCTTGTTTTTAAGTGACTAGAAGTTTTCTTGGGATTGGGTCTCCAATGCAGGCACTCCGGCTAACACCACCACATAGGGCCTTGCCTCGGGGGGAAGATCTATGAAGCCCCCACGGAAGTTCTGTACACTTGGATGTCCCTGTGGGTATGTTCGGTGGGTCAGGATGTTTTTAAATCTCGGGGCAGCAACTTCTTTTAAAGATGGCATTCGTTGTGCAGGATGTTGGGTAGGGGCCTTAACTGGGGGGTTGATGGCTATGGGGTCGTAAGCCTTTGAGCATGGTTTGGGTATTGGTTTTATCGGGGGCTGAACTGGTGGGGCTACTATTGGTGCCTGTGCAATTTTCTCCACTTCCGGCAAGATATTAGGCTCATTGTACTTTAAGCTAAGACTAGCTAGCGTTACAATGGTCTTATCCATCTCAAGAAGATGATTTTCTATGCGTGAAAGTCTGAGTTCAAGGGGGGATAAGAGCTTTTTCAGAGTCTCCCATACTGTTTTTAGAAATTCTTCATCGCTTACCTCTAGCTCGCACGTGGGTCCCCCGTTACTCCCCGCGGCGAGATGTGGACGAGTCTCCCCATCTGTGATATCTATCTCTACTATATCTGTGGTCGAGCAGTTCTCCTTGCCACTTAAACATGGGTCGGCTAGGGATACGTCTCCGCCCACCCCACTTAGTACAGAGGGTCTTCTATTATTGAAAAATTGTGCCCTAGCAATTTTGACCTTCTTCTTAGCATAGGCAGATCTTGCGATGCGTTTTCTTTTTTGGACTAGATCCCTATGGTTTACACACGCATTCTTCTTGTTCGCCTCGAGGCTTTTAGGGATACCAAAGTCTAGGGCAGAAGCATTCGTCAAAGGGCTCTGGTTAGGATTAAGAGAGGCCCGCTCTGGGGTAATAGCTTGCGCAGATGGAGTTGTGACTATAGTGTGGTGGATATCCACCTTTGTAATTAATGGCCGAGGGCCAGTCAAGCGCTCGGGGGTTTTGGCAGATGCAATATTGCCTAGGGATGACTTTTTCGACATGGCTAGATCCTGGGATAATCTTCTAGCTGCATCTAACTCTATGGAGACTCTGTGTTGCATTTTGGTGATTTCAATGTCAATAGCTGTGTTAGTCCTAGTTATGAAATCATCAAGGGTCCCATTCAACATTTTCCCTCCTTTGGCAGTCTTGCTGCGACTTGCACGTGAGCACATAGTCTCTCTAGGGACCGTTACTAGCAAGTGGGCACAAAAGCTATATCACAACAGCAGGGATGGCAACAAAGGGGGAGGCCCAGTCCAGTCCTTACCGTCCTCGAACGGCCTCAAACGGCCCGCTCTTTGCCCGGTCTTAGCCCCGAGCTGAGTCCCGCGCGCGTCCCGCGCTGCGGGACACAACGACCAAGATATAGGGGTGGTTACGGGCTGTGGGCGGAGCAACAGGGAGAGCGGACCGGAAGATGGGTGTCGGTCAGGCAGGGACTCCTGGGAGATGGAGTCCCTGCAACGCTCGCAGCCCCGTTGCTTGCCTCTACCAGGGTCCAGCAGTTCACAGCTCCCTCGATGCGTCTGGCAGCCTCTGTCTCAACAGGCGAAGCGGCACCCGCGGAGCGGTGCGACGAGGTCCGGTGTGGAAAAGATGCAATATTATCCTCCCTGCGGCGATGACTCCCCACAAGCAGAGTCTTCAGTAGTGCGCCCGCGAAATAAGGACACGCTGGGAGTTTAAAACCCCTCAGGTGGGAAGCGGGCGGAGCAACAGGGAGAGCGGACCGGAAGATGGGTGTCGGTCAGGCAGGGACTCCTGGGAGATGGAGTCCCTGCAACGCTCGCAGCCCCGTTGCTTGCCTCTACCAGGGTCCAGCAGTTCACAGCTCCCTCGATGCGTCTGGCAGCCTCTGTCTCAACAGGCGAGGTCCGGTGTGCAAAAGATGCAATATTATCCTCCCTGCGGCGATGACTCCCCACAATCAGAGTCTTCAGTAGTGCGCCCGCGAAATAAGGACACGCTGGGAGTTTAAAACCCCTCAGGTGGGAAGCGGGCGGAGCAACAGGGAGAGCGGACCGGAAGATGGGTGTCGGTCAGGCAGGGACTCCTGGGAGATGGAGTCCCTGCAACGCTCGCAGCCCCGTTGCTTGCCTCTACCAGGGTCCAGCAGTTCACAGCTCCCTCGATGCGTCTGGCAGCCTCTGTCTCAACAGGCGAAGCGGCACCCGCGGAGCGGGTGTGGCGAGGTCCGGTGTGCAAAAGATGCAATAGATGCAATATTATCCTCCCTGCGGCGATGACTCCCCACAAGCAGAGTCTTCAGTAGTGTGATTATGTTTCTGATGTGTTTATGACAATACAAAGGCTATTTTTATATAACCTTGTTTGGAGTTCCTTTTGTGTTGTGCCTAGGGTGTTGCTGCTGTGTGTGTCTGTTGTGCAAACGCTTTACACATTGCCTCCGGGATCAGCCTTACTGCTCGTGCCAAGCTACCAAGGGGGTGAGCAGGGGTTATCTTTGGCGTGTAACTCCCTTGCCTCGACTAGAGTGGTGGTCTCTGCCTGGCTTTGGCGCAAGCCGTAGCCAACCAGAGATCCCATTTCTATCATTGGTGGTCAGCGTGAGGATAGGACTTGCATTTGCACAGTGCCACAGCGACATCTGCATTTAGATAATCACGTGTTTTGGGATTATTGTTTCCGAGTTTTATTCTATTTTTTTCTCCTAAAAGTGTCCTTTTTTAATTGCGTACCCCTGTTGCAGCTCTTGCACCTAGGTCTCCTGTGTTCTCGTGTCTCTGAGCGTCCTGCCAAAAAGGAGTCTGTCTTTAATTTCTATGGTCTGTTTAGATACAGTATGTGGGAGTTGGTGGGGTTCTGTGAGGAGAGAGACACAGCAGTGAGTGGGTCACACACCACGTCAAAACTTTGGAAAAACCTGATCCAATGGCAGAAGGATGAATGGGAACGTGTGCGCAATGAAGAGATGAGGACCCTGGACGCATGCCAAGAGGGTGGTGGGCCCGAGGGGGCCCTGTGAAGTCTGAAGGGGAGGAAGGAAATGACAGGACCGGGACGCTAGTAGATAGTGAGGACCCCATAGATAGGGAGTCTCAAGCTGGGGCCAGTGTCGGGGGCAGTGCCCCATCCCTTTCATTATCGGAGTGGGTAGATAGGAGGGAAGAAAGGGAGCATCAGCTGGCTGTGGAGAAGCTCAGGTTAGAGCATGCCAAGGAGATAGCGCAGCTGAGGGTGGAGGAGAAAAAGCTAGAGACTGAAAGGGTCTTAGTGCAGGAGAAGATGGCGGAGGCTGAGAGGGCCTTCGTCAGGGAGAAATTAGCTCTGGAGGGTAGATTATCCCCTGAGTGCAGTTGTGGTTTTCTGGATTCACCAGTGAGGGTGGGGTCCAGTGATGGCAGCAATATGGAGTCCAGTGCAGGAAGTTCCATTCCCAGTTCCCAAAGTATGGTACCTTGTTCCCAAGAAGAGGAGTGCAGGTTGAAGTTCAGGGACAGTAAGAAACTGTCTCACCAGTCTTCGGGGGAGTTTGCGGATGAATGTTATGATGCACTGGTTGATTGGGTGACATTTAACCCGGAGCATCATTTTGAGGGACTGATCAATATGATTATCAAAGGGCACATGCGCAGTTGTTGTTTGCCGGGGTTGTGCCAACACCTGTTGGAGTGTGAGTCCTTTAATCCTTGGGAACTTGCACAGGAGGCACACTTCTAGATAAGTGCCTGAAGTTCTGCCAAAGCATTGGAGAGTGATTCCAAAAGTAGGGGCTTGGGTATCTTCCCGTCCTGTGTGGGGGAAGAGGTTCAGTGTAGCCCAGCTAGGTCCCAGTGTAATGGGAGGGGTGTAGGGGCTCACGTCCTGTCTCAGTGGAGTAGGAGTGAGTGTGGGACTGTGTGTCCCCAGGTGCCCGAAACCCAGTCTCAGGGCCTGGAGGGTTCCTTAAGGGAACACCAGGTTGAGGGCCTAGGCTGTACTAGGAATCCATTTGAGGGGGATCTCCTAGTGTTAGGAGACCCTGGAGCATCTGTAAACGGAGCTACAGTGGTTCTGGTGTCTGGTAGTACCACTCCAGTTGGGAGGGTGCAGAAGTCCGGATTGAGGGGTGAGAGGGGGATGTGTTCCCCAGTGAAAGAACCAGCGGGTCAGGGGCCAGCCAGAAGGACTGAGTCACCATTGAATGGCAATGGTGCCACCACTTCTGTCCTGGGCGATCTTCGCGTGCTGTCAGATGAACAAGGGTCGGAGATCTGCGCCAGGCAGACTTTCACACGGCACATGAGTCATGTGTTACCCTCATGGGGTTGAGGGTGTGTGCGCCCCCAGAAGTCCTGGCGTACCAGGCAAGTATTCAATGGCAGGGGTTGGTCCCTTGGGTGGGAGGACAGATTCAGGATCTGCCTGACCTGGAGGGAGGGACATCTGTAACCAGTGTCTTGACCAGTTTGGCTTCCAGGGGTACCGCTCCAGTTGGGAGGGTGCAGAACTCTGGAAGGGGGTGCAGAGGGAGGGAGCCCTTGCCTCTGACCCCGGTGCAACCTGAGGGTTTAGACCCTAGGCTTGGAGACCAGTTGCTGGAGAGAGGTCCTGAACTGGTGGGAGAGTTGTGTTCTGGGGGGGCCTCTCAAAGGAGGAGAGTGCTGAACCCTAGGAGGAGAGGTAGGGGGAGGAAAGCCTCGCACATGACTTCTGGTCAGCCTGAGGGTGCGGACCCTAGGCTGGAGGATCAGTGGCAGTATAGAACTGCCCTTATGAGGGGAAGAGTGGAGAATGCCTACTATATGCCATGGGTAACTACCCCCACTCTGGGGATGGGCAAGGACCAGTGGCATCTGGGTGGCCTAGGGCCAGGTCCTGGCCGCGGGCAGCTAGGAAGTACCAGTGGGGTAGCCTAGTTGGTCCTGAGAGCTTTTACAAAGGGTACCTCATGGGTTCACAGTGACGTAGAACAGGAGGGTGTCCTAAGGCCAACAGAAACAAATTCAGCAGTAATAGGAAGGGTGAAGGCACCAGTTTGGGGGTGAACCTGTAGAGAAGGCCATGTCTAACAAATTCAATAGCTGTTTTCTTCAAGTGCAACTAAGAAGCTTATTGTTGCAGTAGTAGCATTGATCCTTCATAAGTGACTTCCAAGTTATATCATCGGTAAGGACGTAAGATCTGGAGAGATGAGTTAAAGGCCGACGTAGAATGTTGAGTTCTGACGTACACGCAGTGTAATCAAGATGTGTTCAACTACTCTCCATGTGTGGCTTGGTTATTGGTGAGTACCTGGGCTGTAAGGAAGCTATAACTGGTCACAAGATAGGGGATACAAAGCCCGTACACTAAAAGCACTCTTACAGAGAGTTTGCCGTGGTCCAGCACACTGCTCGTGCGTGCCACATGTGCCTCAGTTGTAGTGCAGAATCGATGCTGGCACTGGTGGAGTCTCAGCACAGTGCCAACCTGCATAAAATGCTTAAAGATAAAGACAGCGACACGGAAAGTCTACATGTCGCTGGGCAGGAACTGAACGAAACAGCTTCTAATAGAATATATGGCGCCATTACGCAAATTAATACGATAATGCTATGTGGAGTAAGAAAACTAAAGGTGGAGAAGGAAAGCACACAGAAATAGTGAAGTACATATTACACTGAAATTCATATGCTATGAAGCAGAGATTAACCAGGTGTTTGTGAAGAAACATTTCAGCACAAAATCGACCAGTGTTATCTGCTTTCATGTACTTGTAGTGTACAAAGATTTATCTCCTTCTCTAAACCATCAACAAATCATTGTCTCACAACATGCTGGAGAGCAGTCCCAGAAAGAGGGTTGGGTTGGGTTTGCCTAGTTTCCCCAGACGAAGCGGCCCACCACCAAAGCTGCTGCCTAAGAAGCCCCGAACAACTCCTTAGACAGCCATAACATACAGTGCTCCGATGGAGAGCCAGGGCGAGATCCAAGCTCCAAAAGTCATTAAGGCTGACCCCGAAGCCAGCACATCATGAGGCGCTAGAGAAGCTCTGTCTGATCAAGTTCCACAGGGAGTGCCTGAGAGACCACTACTGTCCTCCAATGTTTGTATGGCTGCTGCATTCTTAATTCCGCCAACTGTGTTTGATATTGCAAAAAAACAGAATATTGGTGATCGATGGATGGATAGAGACTTTTGAAGAGTTCCTAGATGCAATAGATGAAAAAGAGTATAAAGTATCCTGAGAAACATATCCGGTGAAGGAGGAAAGAAGCCATGAAAAAGAATTTACAAGAAGGTGAAAAGACATATGATCAAATCGAAAAGGCCTTTAATGTCAAGTTTAAGCCAGTGCCAAATGTGAATTATAAAAGATATATATTCATCCAGAGACCAGGTTAGACCATTGATGAGTTTGTTGAAAGCCTGGATGTTTGGTAAAGCACTGTAAATTCAATTAATTTATGATGAGGAGGCTACCCTCCTCAGAGTGATCAATGGATGTCTGTCGTAAGCATTTCAACGACGAATCCTGATGGAAACTGAGCTTGTATCAAGTCCTCAAGGCTGCTTGCGCTGACAAGCGTACTTATCGCCAAGTGACTGACATGGAGGCCGTAGGCCCCCAAAGTGCGTCGGTCATGAGCACGAAAAGTAAGCCAAGGTACAAGGCAGAGGGACACAAGGTCCTATCTCCACAGAAGAACAAAACGTGTTACAGATACGGACTGTCATTTCCACCCGAAGGTAAATGTCCCGCCATTGGACAGATATGCATAGACTGTGGTAAAGCGAATCATTTCGTGACGACTTGCAACGCGTAGATAAAAGTAAGTGTGTTGCAGCGTGAAGACAAAATGGCCGACCAAATGCTACATCAGTGACATTCGACGTACTCCCACAAGGCTAAGCGGTCACACCAATTGAGGCAAATCGACGCAAAATGAAGTTGATAATCGTGTCTTAATCATCGAGAAAGAATTCCTCTGTGTGTGTTTACAATGAAAGGGACGATGACAATTGTGCAATATTGATGTTTACTTCAAAAAGGCATGCACATATGGGGCTAGTCGAATGTGAGAAAAAAATCCAAAATGAAGACAATTCAACATGAAGACAGCTGTGCGTCGATAAATATTATGCCGCTGGAGATTTATCGCGAATTATCTCCGGTACAACAAGTTATGAATTCAAAGACTAAAGTATACTCATGGGCTGCCTCAACGCCCTTCAAAAGTCAAATAAAAAAATTGTAGCCACGATGAAACTTAAGAAAACTGTGGTGAATGCGCCGATTCATGTACTTCAAGGAACAGCTTCAAGTGTTTGCTGAGTTTCCATAGTGCTGCTGATATGGGACTGATATCAGTGAACTACACTATGAATGCTCATTGTGAAATTGTAAGTCAATTTCCTTCAATATTTCATGGGTCAGGAAAACTCAAACAATGAAAGTAAGGTTACACATAAATGAGAATTTTCATCAAAAACATAGACGAGTTGCGTTTCACTTACAAGAAGCTGTTGAAAAGGAACTTAATTTTTTACTTATACGTGGCATCATTGAATGCTCCATTGGTCCGACACCATGGCTTTCTCCCATTGTAACAGTGCCTAAAAGAGACAGGGAAGGAGCTGTACGCATAAGTGTTGACATGCGTCAGGCCAACAAGGCAACTAAGCGAGAGAAACCTCCACGTCCGCCCATTGCTGATATAACTCAATTGAATGGTGCAGAGTTCTTCTCTCAATTGAACCTAAATAAAGGATCTTACCAATTGGAACTTGAAGAAAAATCCAAACACGTTGCAACCTTTTCTACGCATATTGGTTTGTTTTGATACAAGCGATTGAGTTTTGGTATATCCTCTGCTGCAGAACTTTTCCAAGTCGTCATTTGACTTATCATATAGCATGTAGTAAATGCATTTAACTGTAGGGATATATTGGTATTGTGGGGCTGCACAGAAAGAGCATTTCAAAATGCTCATGCAAGTATGTCGTTTGCTGAATGATGCAGCCTTAACTCTGAATGCTGACAAATGTGAATTCCACAAGAAAAGCTTGACATTCTTCAGCCATGTCTTTTGTGATGGGGGTACGAAACCTGATCCAGCTAGCGTGCAAGCATGGTCTACTGGAAATCCCCCACAAGGCATTTATATGATACAGTCATTTCTTGGAACGGTCAATTACTGTTCTAGATACATACAAGACTTTGCTATGGTCATTGCACCAGAACTAACCAAAAAGTATGTGTCTTTTCTTTGGTCACATGAGTGTGAGAAGAGCGTCCAAAAAATCAAACAAGCCATTGAGAGCGCCATTGAAATGCCCGATTTTTATCCCAAACTCCATACAGAGGTTGTAGTTGATGCTAGCCCTGTCGGGTTAGGCACAATCCTTGCACAGCCCAAGGGACCGCAAAATGCCTGGAGACATATCGTGGTACATGCCAATAAGAGCCAGTCACAAACTGAACGTGCTTACTTGCACCCTGGGAAAGAAAGTGTGGCATTGGTTTGGGCTTGTGAATAATTTCCATGTGTTTGTGTATGGAAAACCCTTCACATTAGTGGCTGATCCCCAAGCATTGTTGATGGTATTTGGCAATCCCACAGCAAAAATGATTCCTCGAATTGAGCATTGGTGTTTGAGGTCACAAGAATTACAACTAAATGATTCTTCATCATCCAGGGAAAGATCAGAAACTGGCTGATTATGCCCTGGTACCCCATGTAAGACAGTGGAGGATTACATCCAATTTATTGTGAAATGGAGCACACCAACTGCCATGTCTTTAGAGCAAATTGCCACTGCCACAAGCCAAGGTAGTGGCATGTCAAGATTAAAAGTTGTGGAACCAGTATTCTAGACCTCTCACTAATGACAGCGAGTATATGAAGTTCAGAAATGTGAGATGAACTTTCAGTAACGCAGGAAGGCCTCATTCTGCAAGGTACACAGATTGTTATTCACCAAAGTCTCTGAGAACAAGTAGTTGAATTTGCCCAAGAAGGAGATCGAGGAATAGTTGCCTCTGAGAGAGCTCTCCGTGATCAAGTCTGGTTTCCATATCTTGACAAAAGGGTCAAAAAAGAATTGAAGACTTGTCACATATGCAACTGTCTTTCATCTCAAGTTAGTCAGCAACCTTTGATTATGTCAGAATTGCCCCATCATGCTTGGGAGAGAATTGCTATTGATTTTTTATGTCCCTCTGTATAATGGACATTATCTTCTAGTTATTGTTGATCAGTACTCCCATTTTCCATTGGTAGAAGACCTTTCATGCACTACACACGAGCAGGGTTATTCAAAACCTAGATGGCATCTTTGAGACATGACTTGTACCTGCAATCTTAAAATCTGACAACGATCCACCTTTTAATAGTCAAGAATTCAAAAACTTTCGAAATCACCTCAATATAAAGAATTAAAAAAAGCACTCCCCTTTGACCCCAGGCCAATGGTCTGGTAGAACGCCTCATGCGTGCTCCAAAGAAAGCTGTTCAGCATTCCACATTGGGGAAGTTCGACCTCGAAGGTGTTTTGAACACTATTCTTTGAGGTTACTGTTTGACCCCCTCACTCAACCACAAAGGAAACCCCTGCAACTATCATGTTTGGAAGAGTCATGACAACCAAGCTTTCCCAATGGACGGGGGTGGATGTGACAGGGGATACATCTGCATTCATCTGCATGCTGATAGTCTTCTTGGGCTGGGAGAGAGGTGGTTCACACTTACATTTGAATAGGTTCTGTCCTGTCCTCACTCAAAGGGCTGATTTACCCCCTAGTGATTGTCTGGAGCCAGGAATGGGCTGCAAGGGACTGTTGCACACTTCTGAGGGTTCATTTGAAGTCACCCGTTCATCAAAGACATTTTTGAGTATATGTACTGGAGCTCTGGTCCCATGTTTTTAGACGTTTCTTGGGACTGGTAGCCAGACACTGTGGGCACTACAAACTGCTCATTGCCGTGAGGACTGCTGTGCTGTCAGGAGCAACAACCATTTCAACTAACTGCCTTGTTGTGTTGACCTGCTGCAGCTGGGCTGCAGGACGGACTACCAATTTGCAACCTAACTGTATGTGCTGTCTGCTGCCTGCCACCTCCTTTTGTGCCCCGAAGTGCTCTCCAAGGGCTTGTTTGCTTGCCCCCTGTTCTCCCGAGATCTCAGGGCCATCAAAGACCTTGTTGCCTCTTTTCTCCAAGACTTCTGCTGGGTGAGCCCATTTTACAAGGGCTAGCATGTCGCCAGTGCTCCCTTCTGCACCAAGGTAAAACTTTGTGCATTACAGGACAGTGCACCATGGGACTAAATAAATAAATAAATATCCACATTTGTAAAGCGCACAATCACCCGTTAGGGTCTCTAGGCGCTGGGGGCCGTCGGGAAGATTAAGCAAGCTATTGCCTAGAGTCACATGGTGCTGGACTAATCTGCCGCCGTTGCCGGAGATCGAACCGTGATCCCCAGATTCCGGAGTCAGTCGCCCTGGCCGCGGCGCCACACCTCTTCCACACTACAGTGCAGCGCTCTGACCAGGGAGTGCCTTTGTGCATTCTAGGGAAGTGTTCAATGTTTTACAAACCAGCATGTGGTGAGCGTTTTTTCTCTAGCGTGAACAGCGTTGTTTCGCCTGGAGGCATTACCAGAGAAACAAACATGTCCTTGAGCCAGCGTGCTCACTGCAACTGAATTGTATTGTGAAACCTCACCCCCGGAGCAAGATATCGCCACCATCAGATGCCACCAAGAATAAACTAGTGTGGCCCCTCTGGTCGTGACACTCAAGGAACAGCCCCTGAAGACTTGTACAGCTCTAAGATGGTACAGTGCAGCGTCTAAGGCTGCAGAGCTACAGGAGCTGCAAAAAGCCTTCAAGGCAGGCATTTCGACGACACGTTGTTCTGTAACATGTGGTGGGCAGCATTCTGAGGCTCGTTCCAGCCAGCCTCGCCCTCTGGTTTTGACGCGTATACTGCACGAAGCTCTCCACGTTGGTTGACAACATTGTTAGCAAGTTACAGATGCTCTGAGGACAGTGACCATGCACCCACAAAGGTACTGTGAGGCGGGTTGGGTCCAGAAGAGTGGTAAAGCCGCCCTGCTCTCCTTCACGGGTGGCTTGGTTTCCCTTGGGCAAAGAAACGCGATTCAAGTGGCCCCGGCGGGCTCCACACTCGCAAGAGCATGAGGGGCATTTCTTGTTCAGCATTGTCTCTGCTCTGGAGATGACCTCAAGAATGGCGCAGGGCTGTCCATAGAGGAGAACTTCTGGAAGACTCAAGCTCAATTACTGTTTAGCGTTTAGTCGTTGCTCCTGCGCCGTACGTTTGGTTTCTAAATGCAATCACTTCAACCACGTTCAAGACAGTTACCGTATGAAGTGTAATAGGAGCTCAGGTGCGCTGTGACCTATGTTTTCATAGTAATTTGTGTTTTTCTCTGTCAAACCTGCATTATTTGCACTAACGGTGTGATTTAAGTCATTTTGGTCTTGTTTGATTTACAATATAGAATTTATTTTTACATAATCCTGCGTGGATTCCCTTTTGTGGTTTACTCACTGTGTTGCTGCGCGAGTGTGTTGCACAAATGCTCTGCCTGCTCTGCGCCAAGCTACCAGAGGGTGAGCGCAGATTATCTCAGGTGTGTATCTGGTTTACCCTGACTAGAGTGGTGGATTCTGCCTGGCTTAGGTGCCTACCCTAGCCAACCAGAAACCCCATGTCGAACAGTGGTTCTTGTGAATCACTTGCTTTCCCAGCATGCTCCTGCTGCAGGACTAGGTCACCGCAATTTGTGTAGGAGGACTAGCCTCCATTTGTGTCTCAAAGGGAACTGTGACTCTTTTTCCTAGAACTTTCATTTTTTTTCCCTGAATTGTAACTGTTCACTTCTCCATATTATATCAATGCAGCTTTTTCAAGAAATATTTTCTTCATTTAATTTTCAATGTTTTTTCTATTTTGCAGAACAACAATCACATCTAGAAAATATGAATGGGAAAGAAAGCCATAAAGGTTCCGGAGGCAAGATGAATATAACTCAAAATATCTACTTAAAGAAACGGCACATAATGCACATGAGGGAGAGACGCTTTGCTTGTAATGTGTGTGACAAAGGATTTATCAATGAGACACTTCTTGTGAGGCACAAAAAAGGGCACACCAGCCTCAGGGCATATCCCTGCGGAACGTGTAAAAAGTGTTTCACTCTAAAGGGAACTTTTTTACAGCATCAAAGAACACACACTGGAGAGAGGCCTTATCACTGCACAGTGTGTTCCAAGCGCTTTGCTTATAAGAAAGGCCTTGTACGGCATCAACGTGTACACACAGGAGAGAGGCCTCATCAAAGTGTACATACAGGAGAGAGGCCTCATCAAAGCTTACACACAGGAGAGAGGCCTCATCAAAGTGAACACACAGGAGAGAGGCCTCATCAAAGTGTACATACAGGAGAGAGGCCTCATCAAAGCGTACACACAGGAGAGAGGCCTCATCAAAGCTTACACACAGGAGAGAGGCCTCATCAAAGTGTGCACACAGGAGAGAAGCCTCATCAAAGTGTACACACAGGAGAGAGGCCTCATCAAAGCGTACACACAGGAGAGAGGCCTCATCAAAGTGAACACACAGGAGAGCGGCCTCATCAAAGCGTACACACAGGAGAGAGGCCTCATCAAAGCGTACACACAGGAGAGAGGCCTCATCAAAGTGTACACACAGGAGAGAGGCCTCATCACTGTACTGTATGTGCCAAGAGCTTCACTCAAAAGAAAATTCTTCTTCAGCATCAACGCATACACACAGGAGAAAAGCCTTTTCACTGCACCATGTGTGAGAAGAGCTTCAATCAAAAGGGAAATCTACTACAGCACCAAAGAAAACACACAGGGGAGAAACCTTATCATTGCACTGTGTGTGAGAAGAGCTTCCGTCAAAAGGCGCATCTACTAAAGCACGAACTAATACACACCGGAGAGAGACCTTATCACTGCACTCTGTGTTCAAAGTGCTTTTCTCATAAGGCGACCCTTGTAAAGCATCAAAGCGTACACACAGGAGAGAAGCGTTATCACTGCACTGAGTGTTCAAAGCGCTTTTCTCGTAAGTCGACCCTTGTACAGCATCAAAGCGTACACACAGGAGAGAGGCCTCATCATTGCACTGTGTGTTCAAAAACCTTTTCTCAGAAGAGAAACCTTGTACTGCATCAAAGAACACACACAGGAGAGAAGCCTTATCACTGCACTCTGTGCTCCAAGCGCTTTGCTGATAGGAGCGCCCTTGTACGGCATCAAATTGTACACACAGGAGAGAAGCTTTATCACTGCACTGAGTGTTCAAAGCGCTTTACTCGTAAGTCTTACCTTGTACTGCATCAAAGAACACACACCGGAGAGCAGCCTTATCACTGCAACAGGGTGTTCCAAGTGCTTTGCTGATAAGGGATCCCTTGTACTGCATCAAAGAACACACACAGTAGAGAGGGCTTATTTCTGCATTAAGTGTTCCAAGCGCTTTGCTTATCAGGGATCCCTTGTACGGCATCAAAGCATACACACATGAGAGAAGCCTTTTCACTGCACTGTGTGCGAGAAGAGCTTAAATCAAAAGTCAAGTCTCGTAACACCAAACACACTGGAGAGAAACCTTATCACTGCAAAGTGTCTTCCAAGCCCTTTTCGTAGAAAGAAAGGCCATGTAAGGCATCAAAGTGCACACACAGGAAAGAGGCCTTATCACAGCACTGTGTGTGGGAAAAGCTTTACTGGTAAGGCACATCTTCTACAGCTCCGAAGTTTACACTCCAGTGAGAGGCCTCATCGCTGCACTGAGTGAGAGAAGAGCTATATTCGAAAGGCACATATGCAACGGCACCAAATAATACACACTAAACTGAACCCTATCACTGCACAGTTTATGCCAGGAACTTCACTCAAAATGAACGTTTCTACAACACCAATAAATACAAACTAGAACCATTTCCACTGTAACAATCTTATTTCCTGCTTACCCCAAAGTAAGTTTTACTGGAATGTTGTAACTTAGCGAGGGCTTCTAGTCATAAATTCCTAATGGCCAGTGTTCCCTGTAGGGAGCGTGCATTTAGTGCGCAAACTCCGTTGCGAAGCGCATACACTTCACACATCACTGAGGCACCATTTGCAGCTCTTGCTTTTAAAAAGCGAGCAGCGTGGAAAAAAAGATCTCTTGCGTGAAGGAGCACAGAGAGCAGATCTTGGGCCTAGCCACATACCACCGTGGAAGAGGGAAGAACGTTGCAGCGTGCCGCCTAAACGGCAGGTATCAGATTGCCGAGGGTCACAAGTTGTGCAGCATGTTTCTTCTTCGCATGCTGTTTGCTGCACTAGTTTCTGAGAGAGGTTGCAGGGCTTTAAAGGCAGCAGTGGCTCTCCGGGCATGATCCGCGCCTTGCAGATTAATTTATTTTAAAAGTCCATGCACTAATTAGCATTGTTCGGTATTTAAGGGCACGATGTACGGCATACTGATGTTTAAGTCCCAGCTAAAAGTGTTCAAAAGGCAAGCACTCTGTCCATAATGGTATGCCTGTGCTAAATTTATTTGGAGAAGTCATTTCTGACCCTGCCGCAAGCATGCTAAGGCATATATGTCCCCAGTGAGGCAGCATCATTCAGATGAGTCATTTTCCCGGCCTAGACCTGGGCTCTGTAATTGCAGCTCTGGTCACCTGTGAAGCGTGATTGCGAGCAGCCGTACAAGAATGTAAGGAGATATGATTGGTAACCAATCACATCCTTGTGTTATTTCTTTATAAATGTTCTGAGTCTTTCTCACTGCTAGTTGATTCTATTGTACCAACCGAATATAGGATTCATTTACCACCTCGCTCACGCCATTACATGAGGGCACAGCCGCAACACTATCACACCGTCTTACAAAACACACACTAAACTATTACTTACACGTCACAACAACTTTTAGCTCACAGCTAGGGCTCTCAGCACAGCCCCCTATTCAGAGATGCCAAAGTCCCAACAAACCAAAGCCCGTAGCCCCTCTGCAGCGCACAGAGGTACTCGCCTCTCAGAACGGACTGGCTTTCGTCTTCAGCCCTGGTCCTGCTCGCTCTTTGTGGTGCGTGATTACCGTTGGAGCTGCAGAAAGAAACGTGGGCTCTTTTACCTTCCCATCATACCTTTTACCACATTTGTTTAAGAGTTAGTAGTTGAACTGTGGTTATTGCAGATGTATGTAGACATCTTTTCCTCAATAAATCCTGCTGTATCTTGCATTACAATGGGTTCGAGTCCGCATTCTGTGCATTTAAGATCCCCTTCTATAGGGCTCACATTTATTTTTGTGTCACTCTGTAAGCTCTACAGCGCTCAGGCTTTGGTAGTGAAGAGCGCTGCCGCAACCAACTACACAGCGGCGAACCCACTGAGCAGCCCCTTATCTATGAGTGCCGCCAGGTATAACTTGATTTACCTCTTGTAAGGAGTAAGTACTGTGTCCAGACTGATTTTTAAATTTCTTTTTTCATTCCAGTTCTTTTTTGCTTTCCTCATTCGAACAATGCAAAATACAACAAGACTTAGGGCAGGATGTACTAGCATCAGGAATACCGATTTCCTATTTGCGATTCTCTATGAGTCGCATTTTGGAAATCGGAATTCCTAATGTATGAAAGCAACTCTTTTGAGTTTCATTAGCGATTGCTAGCGAGATTCAAATAGACCTAACTCATGCATATTAGTGAGGTAGGTCGCAATTTGAGACCCATTAGGAATCACAACCATCACAGAGATGGCAGCCTGCGGAGGTCAGCAGACCAAAATGTCTATGATTGGGTTTTAATAAAGCAGTCTGTTTATTTTTTTTTAATGCAGCCCGTTTTCCTTAAAGGATAATGGGATGCATTTAAAAAGAAAAAAAAAGCTTTTTCGTTTAATTTTTTAAGAGTAGACAGTCGGGTCCGTGGGACAGCCGCCTGCTCTTAAAAATATTTGTTTTCCATTCTTCAAAGGACTTGTACCTATTTGCAAATGGGTTACCACCTCCTTCAGGGAGTCAGTAAAATTTGACCTTAATTCGGTCGCAAAACATTCATACAGCCCATTCAGATTCAGTAATTGGAAGAAATGCCGTAAACATGCCCCTTTTAAATACCAAATCGCAAACACTAATTGCAAGTAGGCAGCGTGTTACTGAATCACAATTTGTATTTGGTACATTTGTAAAAGCATTTTTGTGGTTGGGCGTTTCCGACTGCAAAAATGCTTTGTACAAGTGGCCCCTAATGATTTACTCTGGCACAGGCTTTTTTTTTTTTTTAAAACAAATTAATCACTGCAAACATTCATTTATTTGTGCTCCTCATGATTGAAGATATCTATTTCAGTCTTAGGCTTGGATATAATATTTTGTTTGAAGTCCATGTTCGTGTTTTCCCAGCGGACGGCAGTTGCTTCTGCTGTTCTTGATCCATGCTTCTGTGCACTTTATCAATGGCGCAGCAGGTGCAGTGGCACGGGGCCCAGGGCTGTGAGGGCCCGTTGACCCTGTAAATTACTGTATATTATCAGCCCAACAACAGTCAAATTGGTGATTTCCTTCGCTTGCACCTGAGCACATGGCATACTGGTCTTTCCACAAATATGCATAAACCCGAGTTGTGCGTCACTGCGAGCGCTGATGGAGGGCTGTACGTTTTGGAAGTAGAGTCGATCTCTCAGGACCATGCTCAGATAAAATTATCATTGTTACGAGTCTCTGCACTGCCGACGCCTGAGCAGCAGGAACCCTTCGTCTACCTCTTCTTGGTTCATGCAGGACTTCATTCTACCTAACATAAGTTTCCCGTATGTTTCATTTAACAACACAGTTTGCTTCCTAAATGCAACGGCAAAGTTAGCTTTTAGTGGGATGAACAGCACATAGGATTATACCTGCAAGCGTTTTGGAAATACAAACAGACACACACACGCATCAACCCTTTTAAGAATATCCACACCTTATGTCCATTATACTCCACTCCACGTGTTGTATAGCATTCCCCGTCATAGGGAGGGACGCCTTCACAAAAGAAGGGTCGAGGACGTGTTGCATCCTAAAAGGCTTCAAACCTGTGCTCTGTGTGCTGCAGATGTCCGCAGTGGATGCCTTAACCATCTGCGCTACCTTACATGCTTACTAAGACACAGGAAAAACTGTGTATGTATGTCAATTGTAACTGGGGATCAACAAACGTTTTGGTTTAGAGGATCACCTAAACCTTTTTGTTTTGTAGCTACAAGCGCTTTCTTTCTGTGGCACTTTGCATTTCATGTTCACTGTGCTGCAGGTCACCATTACCAGTCCACCGAAAACAAAATGCAATTGAGAATGGGTTGCGGGTTGCAGGTTGCAGGCTCCACTCATCCTCCACCGTTCCACAAGCAGGTAGTTTGGATCTTCCATTTATTTAAGGCAATTCCTGAAATATCAGAAATAGCTGTATAGTCCAGAAAAATGTTTCACACTCTCAGGGGATTCCTTTCTTTTCTTGTCCAACTCCTCTGTGCTGTTTTTTTAAATTCTTTTTTTATTAACATTTTAAAGATCACACATGCACATTTGACCACCTCGTAGTCCCACTGCACAACATAGTTCTTGTATGATACAGAAAGTAGTACAAAGCATTCAGTGGTAAGTGGTGCTCTTCAGTATACCTTTCTGCTGCTGACAGTCATTCGATAGACCTCTCCCCACACACCTGCCCCAGAGGACCTGTCATCCTTGCATTCTTCAACTGCATACATTCGTTCGTCCTTTGCAGGGTTCTGGTGTTACCGCAGCCCCATTCCATAGCCCACCATGCTGCAGCCTGCAATCCTCTTTTAGTATCCTGTGTCCAGCATCGCCCCTCTGCGTGCCCTTCCTCCTCGGCATTTTCACCTTTGTCCACTAAGTATGCCTTATAAAGAGCCCAGAAGTCCCTAGGGTGGTTCTGCACAGACTGAAGCTCATTAGAAGTGTCCAACTACTCATTACAGTATGCCATGTCCGAGTGCCGATCCCCCAATTTTGGGGCAGGGCCCCTTGCCCAGCGCATCGCTACTCTGCGCTTAGCTAATAGTAGTCCAATAGCTACTAGCTTCCTGACCGATTTTTCTAGGTCCTTATCGTATCCCAATAAAGCTAGCATTGGTTCCATCTGTATAGTGAGGCTGTTCTAGCCGTCAATGCCTGGAAAACACCCTCCCAGAATTAAAGTATCGCTGGACAGTACCAAGCAGCATGTATAAACCCTTCTTCCTGCTCACTGCATCGCAGGCAATTTGCAGATTCCCGTAGGCCATATCGGTACAATCTTTCCAGCGTATAATACACACGGTTTATGTACTTAAAGTGTATCAACTGGTGTCCCCATTTACAGATCCCTTCTTCGTTCTAGTGCAGCAGGACTGCCATACCTTATCTTCTATGGGCCTAGCCAAGTCTCTCGGCGAGTCCGATCTTGCTTTAGTCACACACTCGCGACTGTAGAAGGCTCCAGCTGGGAACTGCGAGGCCCAGAAGGCAGTGGGCACACCGGAGGACAGCTTGCCCCTCCCCCTAGCCACCGGGGGCTACATAGACCTCTCGCGCCTTCCGCTCTGCGGGAGACGCTTGCGCCTGCAGAAGGCTCCAGCTGGGAACTGCAAGGCCCAGAAGGCAGTGGGCACACCGGAGGACAGCTTGCCCCTCCCCCTAGCCACCGGGTGCTACATAGACCTCTCGCGTCTCCCACTCCGCAGAAGACGCTCGCGAGTGCAGAAGGCTCCAGCTGGGAACTGCGAGGGCCAGAAGGCAGTGGGCACACCGGAGCACAGCTTGCCCCTTCCCCTAGCCACTGGAGGCTACATAGACCTCTCGCGTCTCCCGCTCCGCGGGAGACACTTGCGACTGCAGAAGGCTCCAGCTGGGAACTGCGAGGCCCAGAAGGCAGTGGGCACACCGGAGGACAGCTTGCCCCTCCCCCTAGCCACCGGGTGCTACATAGACCTCTCGCGTCTCCCGCTCCGCAGAAGACGCTCGCGAGTGCAGAAGGCTCCAGCTGGGAACTGCGAGGGCCAGAAGGCAGTGGGCACACCGGAGGACAGCTTGCCCCTTCCCCTAGCCACTGGGGGCTACATAGACCTCTCGCGTCTCCCGCTCCGCGGGAGACACTCGCGACTGCAGAAGGCTCCAGCTGGGAACTGCGAGGCCCAGAAGGCAGTGGGCACACCGGAGGACAGCTTGCCCCTCCCCCTAGCCACCGGGGGCTACATAGATCTCTCGCGTCTCCCGCTCCGCGGGAGGCGCTCGCGACTGCAGAAAGCTCCAGCTGGGAACTGAGAGGCCCAGAAGGCAGTGGGCACACCGGAGGACAACGTGCCCCTCCCCCTAGCCGTCGGAAGGACATAAGCGTCTGGTCCCTCCCGCTGCGCGGGAAGCGTGCGGGCAGGCGCCGGGCTAAGCCCGGGCAAAGGGCGGGCCGTCTGTGGCCGTCGGGGGCCGGAGGAGGCTGGGCCAACCCCCTTGTTATCACCTCAAGAAGGTACTGTTGACATTGTATGAGTGCCTTAATAGCACGAAAACCTAAGTAATGGGGAAGAGAAAATGTATGGAGGGAGGGGGTGAGGGCCCAAGTGTACTGACAAAGGGGAAGAAGTCAAGAAAGTAGCAACGCATGCAGGGGGGAACTGTGTTATGGACCGTATTGACGAGCTAATCGAGGAATGTGAAGCACTACTTACAACCAACCACCTCCCTAATCAGAAGCCAGAAAGTGGATGTAAGAGCCCCATGGAAGTACTAAGGGGGGGATTAAACAAGGCCCAATAGTGGTCCCTGACATGTTCCTAGGGAGAAAAGAAGGTGACCGAGTTCTAGATCAAGGGAATGCTGAGGGGGGAAATGAGATCAGTAATTCTGGTATAGAACATAGAGCAATATTCCCCCTTGTGGTTGATCCAATTATTATTTGTAAAAATAGGTTTTCAGCCCTAGCAAATACTGATAGCTGTAGTTCAACGATTGATGGAGAAGGAGCCCAACCCAGTACATGTGAGATTGTTGCTCTCCAAGGAGCTAGTGAATCAACACTGGGGGAGCTTCTTGACTTTCTCGTTCCCACTAAGGAAGACAGCACTGCCCTGACCATTGTGGTCAAACAATTATGTAAACTGGTTGAGGGCATGCAGGGTAAGATCGAAAGCCTTACCGCTTCAGTAAATAAAACCATAATAGGCCGAGGTCCCTGTTCTACTTGCATAGCAAATAAGAAAACAAATGGTATGCCAGGGCAATGTGGCAACTCAACGCATTGTGTCTCGCCCAAGCAGAGATAATGTTTTGATCCAGGCTGCTGCTTTGTAGAGCGAAGCGGCTAGGGCAAGGAAAGGGTTGTCGCAAGTCCCTTACACTAATGTTGGCAAACAACCAATTGCAACGTTAGGGGAAACACAGCTAAGGGAAAGAAGTGGTGATTCCAAAGTGAGCGGTAGACATTGTGACCAAGCTAGCATGTCCAAACAAATTAACAATAAAATTCCTACAATGCACAGAGGTAAACAACAACACCATGCCAATATGAATGAAACACCGAAAGTTTATTTGGTGAATGTTCCAAAATTGGTCCCTGGCAGGGATCGAGAATCAAGTGAATCTCTAACTAATAAGGGTATTCATTGGATTAGGCCCACCAGGGGTTGTCGATCAGTGATAAGAGATGATATTGTTAGGGCACAAAGGCTTTCTACCCAAGGGGGAAAAACCGACTGTATTGAACTAGTTTTTAAAAAGGCAAATATGGCAGAGAATTTAATACTGTTGGAATTTAGAAGTTGCTCCCCAGATTATTCTGCCATACAAATGAGATCTTCTCCCCCCCAACATTGCCTGGCTGAAACAGGAAAGCGAGCACTCGAAAGTGAACAAGGCTGTTCGGGCTTAGAGTCTAATGATTGACTACCAGATAAAGGTGACAAATCAGGCCTCTCAGTCTCTATCATAGCGGAAAGTCCGAGCCTGCATGTAGACCTTAATCCAGGCATTCTTTGCACACCAGTAACCTCGTGGTTGTTGGAAGATCACGATAACCCCATGTCAGGTCGCGTCCTAGAAGGCCCAAATTTAAATATGAACCCTAACCTCCCTGATGGCCTTGAGAAATTTGGTTCAATCTTATCTTGGAACGTCGCCGGATTGAACACGAAGATTCAAACCCCGGAATGGGCCTCATTTATTAATCTGTATAATATCTGTCTATTCCTAGAAACCTGGCTACTTGAAGCACAGTATTTCCCGGGTTTTTTAAATTTTATCGTACCTGCAGAAAAGTGGAAAGAGCGCGCCCTTCAGGGGGTTTAGTTATCTGGATTAGGCAGGACATAGAAGTTAGTGTAAAGGTGCTCCCCTCAATCCACAGGGATATACAGATTGTTACCCTTAAGTATAGACAGGCTGAACCTGTAGATATCGACAATGTATATGCGAAGAGTATAGGGAGCAAAAAATCAGAGACTATTGCCGCCCTAGAAGAACTTATAGAAAGATACTCCACGCAATCATATATAATTGTAGCAGGGGATTTTAATACGACTTTTGAGCCGTTGTTAAGTGGCGACTGGAACCTCACAGATGAAGACGATAAGCAGTGGGGAGTTCCTAAATTAGAATTGGAGCCTGTAAAGAGGTGGTCTGAGCTGACAATTCAGATTAATTAAATTTGCATCAATAAGGGGTTGAGGGCAACCAATGGCAGGACATCACAGGATAAGCTGGGTGCTACTACTTTCAAGAGCGGCCTACGGGAAAGTAGAATTGACTACATTTTAGTGAGTCTTGGAATGTGGGAATACATAGAGGATATGATGGTTGTTGATCGGTTGGAGAGCGATCACAATCCTCTATGTATGTTCTTGTCTTATTGGAAGGCGCCTATGGCTGCCAGGGGATCGAATGAAGTGTCTTCCCCCCAAATATAGTTCTTGCGAATCATATGCGCCACATAAAATGGGCAAAGTTGCTAGAATGCCTGGAGCGTATGGATTTTATTTCAAGCAAAAAAAGACTTAGATTTAGAATCTGGTACTAGGACACACGAAACATTGTTTAACCAATTAAAGGGTTTGTTTGTTAGACCATGCAAGGTGAATAAGGCACAAACTAACCACTCTCCACGCTGGTATTCCAAAGAATATAGGCAAGCACGTCATGATTTGGGTCAGGCTATAAAGGTTGGATCTAGTATCGCTGTACGCCTTACAAGGGCAGCCTATAAAAGTGTAATATCCAAATCAAAGCGAGCCTGGGATGAGAAGAGGTGGCAAGAGCTCAAGGAAGCTAGTGCCCCAAAGAATTCCAAATGTTTTTGGAATATACTTAAGTGGGGTTGTGAGGGCCAACCTGAAAAGCCACAAAACTGTGTAGCCCAAGAAGAGTGGGTGGCTTATTTTAAGCCGCAATATGCAAAAGGTGTGGAACCAAGTACAAGTGTAGAGGTTATAGGCACACCCTTTTCGGAAGATCCATTCCATATTGGGGATATAAATTGCGCCTTAGATTCTGTGGTACCTGGTAGGGCGCCAGGTATAGACGGCGTACCTGCTGATACCTTTTTGCATGATAGAGAATCTTGGGGGAGGTATATATTATTGTTGGCAAATCTAATAGCAAACGGAGCACCTATACCCAAATCGTGGAATGGTGCGGAAATTATACCAGCTTTTAAGAAGGGGGATAAGTCACTCCCCGGTAATTACCGCCCAATCAGTCTGATTGATACCATGCAAAAGATCTTTGGTAGACTGATTTTGAACAAAGTGCAGGAATGGGAGCGCGAGCAGAATATTTTATCCCACCTCCAAGCAGGATTTAGAGCCTGTATTAGCACAGTCGACCAAATATTGCATTTTGCAATGCTTCATTGGAAGACTGTGCAATTATGTGGGGGTAGTTTATATGCTGCCTTCATTGATCTAAGGGCAGCCTTTGATCTTGTTTCACGCTCGATCCTTGGGTCTGTTCTACATGATATGGGTATGCCTCGTGCCCTTCTTTCGCTAATTATGAGACTCCATGAGCATAATTATGCGCAGATAAGATGGGGTTCTCCTGGAAGCATTACCAGCCAGTTTCCAGTAGAAAGAGGGGTGCGACAAGGCTGTGCGCTAGCGCCAACCCTGTTTTCTCTATACATTAATGATGTGGCCAAACTACTGATTGAAGCTAATGTTGATGCCCCAACTCTAGCAGGTGCGAAAGTACCCATTTTAATGTTTGCTGACGATTGTCTAATTATTGCTAAGACCCCGAGTGGATTGCAAAAAGCTCTAGGTATTTTTGAAATTTTTTGCACCTACCGAGGTCTAGAAGTAAATGTTTTAAAATCCAAATGTATTTCTTTTAATCAACATAAATCATATAAGGGCAATATATTCATGAATGAATTACCCCTTGAGCAAGTCAAGGCTTTTAACTATTTGGGTGTTAGTATTCAACATGATTTGCGATGGAACCAACAGGTTGAGTTGGCAAGGCTCAAGCATCGCCAACTGGCTGGAGCCTTGAGCTTAGAGCATGCTAAGTCATTAACAAAACCCGTTGCCCATGCTCTACATGTTTACGACGCAAAGGTGTTTAGCTCAGCCCTTTACGGCGTAGAGGGGCTTTGAGGATTTAGGTAAAATGACTGTATCTGAAAATAGGCTCCTACGCAATCTTATTAATTTACACCAGAGTACCCCTATGTGTCCTGTTTTTATGATTTAGGAACGAGACCAATAGAACTTATTGCTAACTTGCGACCAATATTGTACTGGAGGCGCTTATGGTCAACCCCTGAACTAAGAATATTTGCTGCAGGACTCATGGATATAATTAAGAGTGACACCTTTCACAAAATCAAGTGGTTATCGGGTGTTGGTGGGATCCTGGTAGAGTTAGGAATGCTAGAGCTGTGGGAGGATCCACTCAACGCTAGGTTTCCACCGAAGAAGGTCTTAAAGGGTATGTACTCTGAGTTAGTGGCCTCAAAAGCTTTTAGGACTACTGCTCCTCTTTCGCTCACAGGGATCTTCCTGGATTTCAAAGATGAGATTATTTTAGAAACATTTTGGGATGACATAACCAAATCACTGGATAGAAAGCTCTATTTCCAGCTTAGAATTGGTAGTTTACCAATCAGAACATTCACATCTAGGTGGTCAAATGGTGGAAAGGCCTCTTGTCCCTGTTGTCCGGCCCCCTTGGAGTCAATCGGCCGCATGCTATTTGGGTGCCCTGTGTATTCTGCCCCACGGAGGGCATGGCTGTGCCCAATGTGTAAACTATTGGGTACCAGGAGTGTTATGGCAGCTACTAGAATTATTTGCACAAGTACTAACCCTCCTGTATATATAGCAGTGGCAAAGTTCCTAGGGTGGTCTTGGACTATTAGGAGTAAAATGTTGAAGGGGTAATTTGGCCATATTGTGCTTATGTTGTATTTTGTGGTATATTGTATATTTTAGCTAATAAGAATTTTATGCCGAATTTTAAGATGAATTGCACTTTAGACATTATGTTTTTTAAGATTTTTAACATTTGAGATGAATTTTATGTATCTTATGCTTTTATGACATTTATCATATAAAGCTTGCTTGAATGAATGCTTTAGTCACACTGGGTCTGTGCCTGCCTGTGCGTAAGCAAAGAGCACTCTTACTAACTTGTCTGGGGCTTCTTTCTGTATCACGGCAGAACGTGCCGGCATGTCTGGTGGCTCTTGCAAGTCTTGTCCTAGTAGTTCTCTCAATTCATACCGGACTCTATGGCAGTGATATCGAGTCTGGGCTGATGGCGGGTGCCTTGCTCAGGGATATTCCTCCAATTCCCAACCTTTACTTTGTGAAAAAGAGCTCCCATCTTTGTTACCCCTTGCGTTTGCAGAGCAGTTCTCATATTTCTTACCAGTACTAAAGAGAGCCAGGTGCACCGCTCCAGTTTAACATGCGGGAATACAAGAGTGTGCCACTTGTTTATCTCACAAGCTCCACCGTGCATGTGATGGAGTGTTCAGTAGATCCAAGACTCTAATTTGGCGGGTTGGAGCCTCGAACATTTCTGTGGGGGTGTGTGGGGGTGTGCGGCGTCTCTCTCCAAGCACTGATTAGGCAGATCGTGTGGGCCATGAATCCAGTAGTAGGCGAAGGAGCCTTGCACCACTTTATAGTACAATTCTAGGTCTGGTGCATTAAGACCCCTTATGTCATAAGGTAGAGTGAGGACCTCCCACCGAACCTTTTGCTGCTTTCCCGCCCATGCTAATTTGGTCAGAAAACTGCATAATGTCGCAAAAATAGCTTTAGGCAGGAGAATAGGTATGATCAGAATCAGAAACCTAGGGAGGACTACCATTTTCATAAGAGCTATGTGCCCAATGAGAGAGAGTGGTAGTTTGACCCAGCGGTTCACATCTTCTAACATTTGCATTGCCTTACCGTATTTCTCAAGTATGACTATTGCTGGGTCTGTATGAATCTGTATTCCCAAATATCGTTCTGCTTCTGTCGTCTATCGTAAGGGGAATTCCAATACTGGTGGCATCGTGGATGGGGTGGGAAACATCCTTTACAACGCAACTTTTACCACGCAGTGCTTTTACATCGCAACTTTTACAACGCAAACCATTACAACGCATTGCGCTGGGGGGCACTCTAGGATAGGGAATAGATTTAATTTACTATCCAACACCTTCCCTACTATCCACGGGGACTGGAGTTGGAATAGTAAATTAAACTATTCACTATCCAGCACCCCAAAGCGCTATGCGTTGTAAAGGTTTGCGTTGTAATACTTGCGTTGTAACAGCATGCGTGGTAAAATCATGCGTTGTAACGTCATACATCCGGATGGGGTAAGTGGAAAAATGATGGACTTATCCCAGTTAACATTTAGCCCTGAAAGACCCCCAAATCGTATCACTTCTCTTAACATAGGCGTAAGATTCTTCCCTGGTTCCTGAACATACAGCAAAATGTTATCAGCGTATGCTGATATGACTAGTCTGTAGCTCGGGGATCGCAGCCCTCTGTGATCATGATATTCTCAGAGCAAGCACGCCAACAGCTCCACTATGAGAGCGTATAGCAGGCGCGATAGTGGGCAGCCCTAACGGGTGCCTCTTGTAATCGAACTTTGGGACAAGGTTATTGCACCAATACGAATATGTACCACCAGTTTTTTGTGCAGTGTCCTAACCAATTGTTGAAATACTTCTCCCACTCCAATTAATCTCAAGTTTGCTCTCATGAATACCCACTCGACTGAGTCAAATGCCTTTGCGGCATCCAAAAAGACTGCGGCCGCTTCTGTTTCTGGGTCTAGGATCTGTACTGCATCCAGCAGCGTCCTAATATTAGTATTCAGACTCCGACATCGCCCTCTGCCTGGGACGACTCCTGGTGGCCTACTGCCCTGGGCACCACCCCCAAACCCACAGACCACGCACGCAACCTGGGCTTCATCCTAGACTCCTCCCTCACGATGACCAAGCAAGTCAACGCCGTCTCTTCATCTTGTTTCAACACCCTACGCATGCTCCGAAAAAATCTTCCGATGGATACCCACCGCAACCAGGAAGACGGTCATCCAGGCCCTCGTCACCAGCCGACTGGACTACGGAAACACCCTCTACGCCGGAACCACAGCCAAGCTCCAGAAAAGACTACAGCGCATCCAGAACGCCTCGGCAAGACTCATCTTGGACATCCCCCGCCACAGCCACATCTCAGCCCATCTGGAGAATCTTCACTGGCTCCAAGTCAGCAAGAGAATCACATTCCGACTCCTCACCCACGCACACAAGGCTCTCCACGACGCGGGCCCCATGTACCTCAACAACCGCATCGCATTCTACACACCCACACGCCAGCTCCGCCAGCCTCGCCCTTGCCACCATCCCACGTATTCGCAGAGCCAACGCCGGAGGAAGATCCTTCTCCTACCAGGCAGCCAAGACATGGAACTCCCTCCCCACCCACCTCCGGCTGACACAGGACCATCTCACCTTCAGGAAGCAACTCAAGACCTGGCTGTTCGAGCAGTAGCACCCCCCTCAGCGCCTTGAGACGCTAACGGGTGAGTAGCGCGCTCTACAAATTCCTTGATTGATTGATTGATTGACCCGGGACAAATCCCGACTGCTCCGGCCCCACCACCCTTGGTAATATCTACCCCAGCCTATTGGCAAGTACTTTAGCGTATATTTTCACGTGAACATTTAATAACGATAAAGGCCAACAGGAGAAGCACACATTGGGAGGTTTACCAGGTTTAGGTATTGCAACTATGAGGGCCTCGCGCATCAAAGGTGGCATTACCCCAGTCTGTACCATTTCTTCATAGAACGTGACTAAGTGTGGTATCAGGACATCTTGATATGCTTTAGAAAAAGCCACCGTTAGGCCATCCATCCTTGGCTCTTTCCCAGGTTGCATAACCGCCAGTACTGCACGGATCTCCTCCGGGCCCAGCGGAGCCATCAGATGCTCCCACGTCATTTTAATGCGCTCCAAATGGTCATTTATGGCTGCCTCATCCGGGGTTATTCAAGACCTATTTAACTCAGCATAGTATTTGCGAAATCTCTCGGCTCTATGGTGCGGCTCATGTAGGAGTTGATCATCTTCATCTAACTCTTCCAACAGAGTCTCTACCTCTCTGCTAGGGTGCACCAATGCCCCTAGCGTTGCCCCTGGGTGTTCACCTTCTCCGTATGCTCTGGCTACCGCATACTGTCCCATATGCTGAAACTCCTGGGCTGCTATTTCATTGTCCTCTTCTAGTCTAACCTGGATGTACCTTAACGTTTGTTTATCTCCCAACCGTTGTTGTTTCGTTTCTAGTGCTGATATTTCTTTTTCTAGAAGTGTTCACCTACTCTGGGGGATTTCAGTACCCCTGAGTGCTTTGATATAACCATCCCTCCGATATAACTTTGAATGTTTCCCAGACCGTAGCAAATGTATCCACCGAGCCTACATTGTCTGAGAAAATCTCACTTATTAGCTGGCTCAATTCCACTTTAAAGGCGGAGTCTAGGAGAGAGTACGGTGGGAATCGCCAAGTAAAGGCAGAGGTCTGGCATTGTCGGAGCTCCAGGGTCAATATCACTAGCAAGTGATACTAATATGTACGGGGAGAGGTTCACGTTGGGTAACCCTAGGCACTAGACTCTCAAAGATTAACCAATAATCCACCCTAGTGGGTATGTCATGTACGGTGGAATAGTGCATATACCTGACCCGTATTTAAGCAATGTCTCCATATATCCACCATTCCCAAACAGTCTATTATATCTGTGATAGTTTTTCCAGCCGCTGCCGGTCTGCGGGTCGGGTCCATTGGTCTATCCTTAGCAGGGTCCAGGAAGCAATTAAAGTCGCCCCTCCAAATCTGAGGCAGGCCATCGTCCTGGTGCAGGTAGGTGCCGAGTGTGTGGTAAAACTGCGGCTCATCATAGTTAGGACCGTAGAGTCCAACCAACAGGACTGCTACGTCTTCCTAATAACAACGGGCCACCACAAATCTACCGCTTGGGTCAATGTGTACATTTTTTATCGTCACACCTGCCTTATTGTCGGCCCAGATAAGGACCCCTCTAGTATGTGAGGTGAATCCAGATGCAATAAATTGACATGTTGTCATTTCGCCCCCTTTCTCATTGGCTTAAAGTCTGGTTGAACAAGGGTACCGCCCTAAATAGAGAGATCCTAAGGGATTGTATGGCTCTGGACCATGCCCACTACATTCCTTGGTTAAAATACATCCGGGTTGGGGATAGGACTCTTGGTAGGGCGGATCTCTATAGTAATCCGAATTCAAAGAAAGAAAAGATCTTCTTTGGGCCAAGGAGACTTTTTTTCAGACAGTGGCTGGTGAACAGGGAAGAGCGTGAGGTAATAAAGCCCAGTGTACGTAAATATATTATTCTTAAGACTTACCCACAATTGAACCGTATCTCCTAGGGCTTCCCAAAATGCATGACTGTTTTTTATTAATTGCGGCGGTAATTCAGCCGCGGTGCGGCGGTGTAGTGCAGTGGGCGGTGCCTCGTCGGCCAACGGACATGCGCAGCACTACGAAGATAGTGCGCTCGACGGCCGTTGGCCGACGCCAGCAGCAAAGGGGTTAACAAGATTACGTTTTGATTTATTTCACCTTCTCCTCGCCCACCCGTGGGCGAGTAGAAAAGGCGAGACTCTGTTGCCATGTGGTTGCGATGGCAAATCCCCTCAGGATATGACTCATTTTTTTATGTTTTGTAGTTATTATGAGGTGCCGAGGAGATGTTTGTAATCCCCGTTTTAAAACTAGCAAACTTTACCCAAGTGTGCCCTGCTTTTACCTTTTTAGCCATGCTTTCGGGGTCCACTTTATGGCACGTTCTTAGCTTTTTAAAGGTTACAGTTAGGCTTAGATCTAGCTGCGACGAAATTTCATATATGATGTAGTCCTGAAAGTGTGAGCATTCTTGATTTTTATATATGATGTAGATACATTTTTATGTCCTTTTTTTCATGTACTTTATAATGAAATAAAACTATTTATTCAATGATATTCATGGACGGGATTCGTCCGCTACAATCTAACTTGGACTTTTATGTTTTTTATACAAAAGCTGAATAAAGTATTTTGAGTGATTGATTGACCTTGCAATCCACGTTGTGTCAATTCATCACGATTGGGGGCCGATGCGTCTCCTGTAATATTGCTCCATCTACACTGTTGCGTTTGAGATATTCTATCACCTTCCGTATTCTCCTATGGTCATTCAACGCTCTAACATTCCATGTAAGGAGTCTAATCTGCGGCTTTGTGTGTGCATCAATCATTCCCTTTTCTTGTATCTTCCATGATCTCAATGCTTTGTGTGCTGAGCAGTTACGAGTAGCCAAATTGTCAACATACACACTTCTACCTAACAAAACAAATTAGACAATACCAATCCCATTATGGATCTCACCCACCCTATACATTCACAAACTTTGCATTCAGTCTGAATGCGCCATTGGCAGGCACTGTGAGAAACTTGTCGAGCCTTCAGTCTCCGGATTCTCAATCGTGCCCCTCATAAACACCCAACCACAGTCTGAGCTCACCCAGACCTGAGGAGGACGACTTCACAATTTGTAATACATTAGAGTCATATGTTGTATGACAATAAAGACACAGAAACACATCATCTGAAAAAACGATTTTCTCTTAGGAAATGCAAGATGGATGAAAGCATGTGACATGTGAATGGGGACTGCTCTTCTGACCTAGGGGACGTTAGGGTTTTTACGTCATCTCTGAGAAATTAAGTTAAGAGCATAAACATGAAGTTTTAAAGCCCAAGTGGGTCAAAGGGGTAAAGAGACTGCAGAGGCTCATGGGGTTGTCCAGGCCAGCAGTGGTATGAGAGCGGCCAACGCTAATAATGAAGGGGAATGGAGTGGGATTGTATAAGAGGTGTGACAATATCAGGAGAGTTGAGGGAGTGTTAGTGAAATTAAATTTAATTTAATTGGTATAAACCTCTTCCGATATCCAGAATATGTTAAAATAGTTTATACATATTTCCAATCCCATTGTACCACGATATATCACGAAATATATTATATACAAAAGAGATTATTATTCTTAATTTAAACATCTCTAAAATAGCGGGAGAAACACTTTCAAATAATTAAACTTTGTGACATACAAATTCATCTGGTGGGGGTCTTATAAGCTCAGACAGATCCATTGTTCTAAAAATATTATAATTTGTGCAAATCGGTTTTAAGAATTGATTGCGGGCATCGGCCAAGCTGCTATTTGGACAGACAAATAGGACATGTACCAAATCCTGGATTCCTCCTCTACACAAATCACATTGGCTGGTTTTATCAAAATTACTGCTCCATTTTTTGTTATATCTTTTAGTGGTAATATCCTCAGTCTTAGCATCAGGATGCAATGCCTAACCTTATGGTCCAGTGTAAAACTCAAATATTTTGGGATCTCTTTATACTCCACCCTGGCTAGTGATCGCTTATAATGCGATAACTGTTGACAATAAAGTTTATCCATTTCATATCTCAAACTCCAAGTAGATTTTTTCTGAAAAAACTTTAGAAAAAGATTCTTTGAGCACTGGGAGTGCTCCAAAGCAATCTCTAAATTTCCTTTAAACATATTTATTCCTGGCCCAGCCTTAAAGTTTCTTGACATATAATTGCTCTCAACGTATCTTCAGGTGCATGCAATATGTTATAAGCCCACCTGACAACGTTTGCCAAGGCTCTTGTATATGCACTCACTACCCCTAATTCCAGTCGGAGTACGTGAACAGGAGTGGCTTGACTTGTAGTAGTAAGCATACGTAAGAGTTTTCCATCCTTGAGATTTAAAAAAACCCAAAAGATTTTATAGAAATATATTCTAAACCATATATTAAAATAGGGATAATCTTTGTTCGATAAATTTCCAAGAGGGCTGAAAAATGTTGCCTCCCAGTAGATGAATAAAACTTTTTTATAGCACTTGCATGGGATACTATTTTGAATTCAGTTCATTGACAATGCAAGGCAGTTCCAATAGACTGGGAGAAAATTCTCCCTAAATAAATGTAAGTAGATTAAACGGTACTGTTTTTTTTGGAGATATTTATTCTTGATCAAAATTTCTCGGAGTGTGTGGCTTGGAGCATCAAGATGGCAGTCGCGGGCTGCTGTCCTCCCCTTCCAGCAGAGATACCCATCTAACCGCAGCCAGGAGTGGATGTTGGCATGGAGCAGACCCAAGAAACGCGAGGTGCAGCAGTCGGATCTGCCCCGGGCCTCCCGACTGCACCCCTGACAAAATGGCAGCTTGCACTCCCCACACCAAATCATAAAGGCCAGAGATCACCCTCCCGCCTTCACAGCGATGTAGATGTGGCCCAACACATTCCTGAGGCCCCCGCATCAAACATAAGCAGCAATCGGAGGCCCCGGGAGTACCTGGGACAAAACTACACAGCGATTAAGTCCTCCGACCCGCGAGGTGGGCCCAGAAGCGCACTCTGCCCCGCGGAGATGCCCGTGTCCTGGTCCCGGCCTGGTGCGACGCAGGAGCCCCTCACCCGGTGCCACCTCTCTTACGGACTTGTGAGTGATGGGGCCCTACACACATTCCGGAGCAGGGACCCTCCTGGCCGGAGCCTGTCACGACTGGAGCGATCACATCTGAGGATCCGTATAGACCACCTGCCTCCAAGCCCTTGGTGCCCGCTCATGCGCCGGAGAAGACCCTGAGGAAGATTGGGACTGAAGACTTACCCACCCGCACCTAATGGAGGCCAAGGATCGGCTGCGGTGGTAGCGCAGTGGGGCCTCCGACCGTTGAATCTCCTTGGGACTCCTCGGCTGCTGCCGGCTCCTGCTCTGGGAAGCTCGGATCCTGTTGGGAGCCCCTCTTCCTTGACTGGGGGGCCTCCTGGGAGGGGGCGCTCGCCGTGGGCCTGAGGGGCTGGTGAGCCCTAGGTTGGAGAGCCAGTGTTTCGACACCACCAGAGTAGAAGAGTCAGCCTCGTCATCCTATTGTGCAGCGACGCAGGATGACACCTGACTGCCTCAAGGTAAGGGAGATCGACTGCTAGCTCATGCAGCGGTGGACCTCTGTCCCCCCTCCCTTCCCCATTGAGCAACAGCGCCAGAGCCCCCCCAGCCAACAACCCAAGATTCCTCATTCTAGCATCCTCACCTGGCTAATGCTCACTATCCCCTCCATTAATCCAACCGGAAAACCCCAACCCAACTCTGGATGCCAGAGGGGAACAGAGTACATCCCTTCTGTGCCCTACAGGCTGTGGACTTTAAACCTTACTCCCGCATCCTACAGGCAGCAGTCACCAAGCAGAGCAGACTGGGGGGCGAACCCCTGACTTGGCCCTGGGAGCACCTGGTTTCCAGCAACAGCATCCTGTGCCGGGTGTGCAGCTGTCACCAGACTGATCTGGACCGCTCTGACTGCTGGCGGTGGGGAGGCATGAAGGGCTAAGTGGGGAAGGCCCGACATTGAGTGAAATTGGTTCAATTCCCCCCCACCACCACCCCAGGCGATGCCCATCAGGCCCGGCCACTGGTGACTCAGCCCTGAAGAGAAACGCACACTACGACGACGGCGGCAACCCCTGGCACAAGCTCTTCCAGGACCTTGTCTTTCCCCAGCCAACCCAAGCAGCCCTGCACTTCAAGTATCGGAGAATCTAGTGAAACTTCGGGCTGAATTGGCCACATCCCAAGGACTTGCCTACCCCCATCCTTATTGTAGCTCTGAGGCATCGACGGTGGGGACCCGCTCTGCCTGACGTTGGGACCTACCTCAGCACCGCCAATCGGCCCCACCTGGGCGATATCGGGATCCCCCCCTCCGCCCGAAAGACCAGCAAGGACTCACGTGAACCCACAAGATGCCTGGACAAAACCAACCACGGGAATCACTGTAAAGACCGCCCGACTCTAAGCAGCCTCAACAATATCCATTGCCTGCCCTTCTTTTCCGTGAACCATGGGGAAAAACTGCAGTCCAAAACCTTCTGCAACGCAGACCATAATCGACCAATACACTGGCAACGATGCTAGGCCCCTGTCCGGGACCGCAGAGAGGCCCGCTCCGGTAGGATACGACCTTAATACGATCCTGCAAGCCATTAGCGCCTCCCAGGCCTCGGTTGGCAATAAGATCGGGGAGGTCCAGGTGGATAAGGTCCTGCTCCGACAGCACGACAGGATCACCGCAATGAGACAGCCCACATTACTGAAAATGAATCCAGCATCTCCTCGGTTGAAGACTATGCCCAGAGACTGAAAGAACAGATGACCCAACTACAAACCAAAGCCAAGGAACTGCATAAACGGGCTGAGAACAGATCTGGATGCAACAATCTGCGCCTGGTGGGATTTCCAGAGGGCTAAGAACAAGGCCCTGTGGAGTCCTTTGTTCAGCAATGGATCACCTCATGGATGCCCAAAGACGCTTTATCATCTTAGTTTGCAGTAGAACGGGCCCACCGCTCCCTGGCATCAAACCCCTCCGGGTGCCCTGCACTGGCCCATCATTGCGAGGATCCTCAATGTCAGAGCCAGTGACTCAATCTTACGACAGGCCCGCATTCAGAAAACCCTATCCTACCAAAACCATACTATTATGATATTCCCAGACTACATAAGGGAGGTCCAGACCCAAAGACGTTTGTACATGGAAGTCAAGAAAAGTTGTGCACTCTTAACCTACAATATTGATGGCTCATCCCGGCTCAGCTACGCATTGTCTTTCAGGATAATACATATTTCTTTGACACCCTGGAATTGGCTTGGACCTGGCTGACCGAAGAAAGCCCTTTCAGACTCAGAGCCGTGAACCTGCCCTCAAATGCCCGAGTCACCTCCACTACCACCCCTACTCGGAGAGGGAGGCGTATGTTATGTTACGTTAAATGGCTTCTTGCAGGTCTACCCAGTATCTGTCCATTCTTCTTCTATTTTCTTTCATGCAGAGCCTTTTTTGTCTTTCCTTCAGGGTGGACATTTTGGCCTTCCTAGCCGGAGAGAAATTTGTAAATTACAGCCTGGTTAGCTTATTTACTTTCCTAAAAGGGAGGTTAATTATCGAGCCTTTCTTTTTTAAGGGACTATTTTTAATAGGAAGAGACTTCCTCCACATAGTACTCGATAGGGGAGAGGTGTGACGCCGCGGCCAGGGTGACTGACTCCGGAATCTGGGGATCACGGTTCGATCCCCGGGACTGGCGGCAGATTAGCCCAGCACCATGTGACTCTGGGCAATAGCTTGCTAATCTTCCCGGCGGCCCCCAGCGCCTAGAGACCCTTACGGGTGAAGGTACACGCTTTACAAAATGTGGATTATTATTATTATTATTATAATTATTATTATTATCAAGATTTTAGTACTTTCAAACTAGGAGATTGGATTGTCTCTCTCGTTGGTTTGCTCAAGCGACAGGAACTCAATTATCCTATTAATTTCTTTGTTAATTTGGTTAAAATTGTAGCTGCTCCAAAATATTCGGGCTGACTTTGACTAATACCTCTCCTCTACCATGTTATAGAGACCATATAGAAACTGGCTGAAGACGGAGGTCTATTTCCAGACGAAGTATTGCGTGGTCACTGCTTTGGACAAATTGTGTAGATAAACTGCAAAATGTATTGAATAAGTCGTAACTGATGATAATATAGTCCAGTCTAGATAGCCCTGATGGACCCTTCCGCATATATGAACCTGGCACATCTCCTTTCGTTCTTTCGTTTAAAATTATCCTGTTGATTTCATTGATTTGTTCCAATATGATTTGCCCTCTTTTATTCGGTTTAACATGGTCTGGGAAAACTGCCGCTGGGATAGAGCAGGACCAAATTCCGAAATGCATGTAGTCGAGAATTAGATATCTTTGCATTAAAATCACCCGTTAGGAGTATCTTTGTATTCTCATTTGAATCTAGGGTGATATTTATTTGGTTGAATATGTTTGAGTATTGTATCATGTTCAAACCCAGGAGGAACAAAAATGTTAAACAGAAATATTGACTTAGTACGAGCATTTTTATCTAAGTGCTTTAGGTTAAGACATTGTGGGCTAGTTAGGTGAATTATTTCAAGGTCCCAGCTTAATTCATCTGATAACAGGATAGCCAGGCCTCCCTTTGCATGTCCTCGTCTGGTCCTTGTGGCTGGAGTTTTGAAGACAAAGTAATTGTTTCGGTCAAAATTATCGACAAACTAAGTTTCCTGTAGGCATACTATTGAAGGTTGGATACCTAGGAACCGAGATATTTTATCAAGGTTTAAACCTGCTATGTTCTACAAGACGATAGTGGAGCTGTTGCTAAAAAGGAAGCTAGGCAAACTTTTCATATGTGTGCCCATTTAAGTTGTCTGTTAACTGTTGTAGATGAATTGTAATGATAATCACAGGTAGCCAGGAGGTATATCCATGTAAGAGGTTTATTGGTAATTTGTTACAGGTTCCATAGAAGTCTTAGTAGGTCTTAAGAAGATCATATGGAAGGTCCCACCAGGAGCTACATGGTTGATCAAGCATTCCAACATTCCACGCAGACATCACATTCATTCTGGCTGAGCAGCTAAGGGGTAGATGAATCAAGGTACAACATATCCCCTTTCCTTCGACAGCAATAAAACACAATAATTTGCAACATTGCAACTTGAAAATAAAAATGATGATACTTGCAATATTGCGCACAGTTCATATAAGAGAAATCATAAAAGTACAGTGATAAGGAAGAAATAAATGAATAGGTAGTAGAGAGTGACTAGAATGGAGGGAGGACGAAACAGTGCAAACATTCACAGGATAGCACATACCCTTCCCTCAGGAAAAAACAAAACTGTAGGCAAATAGCGTGACTAAAGCTGAGATGGTAAAACACCCAACTATATGGGATAGACAACCCAATGTAAGGCAAATCGCCCATCGCACCAGGCACAAAAACATAATATATAATTGATAATTGCACAAAGGCTCAATGGTATGAATACATAACTTATAACTCATAGCTCAAGAACAGGAATGAAATGGGATACAGACACCCGTGTAAATAACAAGTAATGCGATACACTCACTCGTGATAATTACAGGAATGTCCTCACCCATGTAAACAACAAGAATAATACAGACACTCATCCGTGTAAATTACAAGTAATGGGATACACTCACCCGTGATAATTACAGGAATGTCCTCACCCATGTAAACAACAAGAATAATACAGAATAGACTCATCTGTGTAAATTATAGGAATACCCTCACCCGTGAAAACAACACAAACGGAACGGGATACACTCATCTGTGTAAATTACAGGGTTACCCTAATCCGTGTAAATATCAAGAATGAAACGGGATACACTTATCACAACTTATAATAGCATAATGGCACAAAGGCTCAAAAGTGTGAATACATAACTCCTCACCAAAGGCATAAGGCTAAATAAACTCGCGTAAAGGGTGGTGCAATGTTAGGCACAGCAAAAATATATAGGGTAGGAACAGTGAAAAGGTGTGCTGACACCTACACTGAAGGAAAGAACACGTGTATGGAGACCTGCTCCTATACACTCCTACCCTAAAAGATAAAACTAAGTACCCCTAAAATGTCTAGATCGGCCAAATCTAAAACATACCATATAAGCTAAACACCCACTCACAGCATGAGAAAAATATAGAGTAGTGTAAAACTCAGTGTATATAACACATGACTTGCAATAAATACAGTAGTGCACTTCCTAATACTTGCCTATTGCCAACATGTCATAGCATTGTTTAAATTACTGTATAAACCATATAAAGTATATTAAATGATAAAACTTAAACATTTACATATCACAATTGTAAGAAAACATTCTTTTTTTTTTCCGTGAGCGAACTCTCCCACTTGACTGATAAGCTTCCCATTCAGTTATTTAAAATAAGCAAAAGTGTTGCATAAGCTGAACTGAAATAATTTCCGGCAGTCATACTTCGAAATTGCACTCTGAAATCATACCAATGTAATGTCCAAAGTCGGGATGATGAGTAAATTGCAGTGTTTCTCAAAACAAAGAACTTTCTCTGAAAAGCCACGAAGGTTGACAGGAAACCGGCATGATGAATTGATGTTGCGTAGGAGCACCATTGAAGATAAACTTTATTGTACCAATGTCACACCCTCGGAAGAACAACAGAGGACAGCATCACTGAAGTGCAGAACTGCAATGGAAACACAAGATGGCGGCACGTCAGAATAATCTGGGCCGGATGGCTCACAGAGCGTACGTGCTCCTCAATTATGCCAGGCAGGCCATCGCTATGACGCATCCTCAGACCTCATGCATCACCGAATACTGGAGGCTCGGGTAAGATGTGTATGCACTTGTATTCAATCTGTGCTCGAGACACTCATTCAAATCAGTGTGCTCGTGACATGCCACATAGAGTAACAGCATCAAAAACGGTCATAAAATAAAAGACAAAGACTCGCCAAATAGAAACGATGAAAACTCTGCGCAAATGAACAAAAATAGTCTAAATAGCCTCCGGTGATAGCTTTAAATAGGTTTAAATTATCCCCATTAAAAATGCGCAGATGGCATTAAGAGAGTCTTAAACTGACCGAGTTTATGCCTCCATAAATCAAATTTACGAGCGTCACAAATGTTTCCTCACAAAAGCTTCAAAGGGTGACAAAACAGATGAGGTACCCGGGAAGCCTCAGTAGATGGCGCTAGTCACTCACATTGTGAAACAGTGTAAATCACAATTCAACTATAGATAAACGAACTCTTCTATTGCTTGTTAGAAGACATGAAGTTTCATTGAGAAGATTGGCACTTGCTTCTCACGTTGTAATCCACTGTTTAAACATGGATAAATGATTTCTTCTTAATTCACTGAATATACACAAATGATCTTCTCATCACAAACGATCTTCTCATACGCTTGATGGAAAGCAGGAAGCTTCAAACAGATGACAGGTTGTCTTCAAGCGACACAACCACATCTTCACTTTTCTTTTTACTTGAAATAAATAAAATTAAGGAGTGTGAAGCGCCCGGAGCAGACTGTCCTGATGGTGGAGGACACTGGTGGGACTAAACGGGCGTTCATCTCACTGTTACTTGTTTCTTTTCTTAATTCAGTTTCCAGTATAAAGAGTCTCTTAATAAATTCAAATATTTTACCTCAGTAAGCCAGCAGACAGGGTCTTTTCCTCAGAACGTCGCCAAAATGTTGTAGATGAATTGTAATGATAATCACAGGTAGCCAGGAGGTATATCCATGTGAGAGGTTTATTGGTAATTTGTTACAGGTTCCATAGAAGTCTTAGTAGGTCTTAAGAAGATCATATGGAAGGTCCCACCAGGAGCTGCATGGTTGATCAAGCATTCCAACATTTGATAGAGGGGCCTTTTTATCGACCTTGGTAGGATGAAGGTCCAATGTGAGCCCTACTTGACAAAATCTGAAAATATGCTAAAATGACCAATTTTCACCATATAAAATCAGCAAATGAAATCCCATGGATCCCCTGAATCCCGGGGTTGTAGGCCCAAGCCAAAGGCCCAAAGCCACCGGCTTATGTTAACAGAATCCACTGAGCCTAAATAGTTTTAAACGTGCATTTCTGATGTGCTAAACACAGCGAGGCAATTGAACAAACCTGAAAGTTACAGTAGCCTTTCACAAGCCCCATTGCAAGACACCCCACACACACACGTACACAGACTCAGCCATTACAAGTTGGCACATCTTGGAATCTTGCAGAAATGTTGTTCTGAAAGATAGCTTGCATGAAATGAATGTCACAGCACCTCAGCACCTGTTGTAAGTTCCGCTCTAACACATATATTTTTAGAAATGTACAAGATGTCCTCTTTTAGAGAACAGAGTGTTCTTTGGGGGTGAGCTTCCGGTGTCCTAGAACACATGTGGCCAAATGACCTGCATCAGAAAGTGCGTCAGAAAAGGCGTCAGCACAGTGTTGGTTCTGCATTTTTCAGGTATATGAGATTCAGCCCGTCAAATCTGAAGGCGGGGTTCTGCTAATGCAACTTCTTGCATGCAGGCTCTCCGGCTAGCCGATTGTCTGACTTGGGGTGTCAATTCCTCTCTCTCTCAGGTGGTGGGCACCCTAAGCCAGATAATACTTTTGTCTTTTAAGTGTCTGTCCTTGCTCTGTACTTTCCGTTCACACCCAATCCCTTGCATTTTAGGTTCACTTAGGCTATTAGGTCCTGCTGGGATAGTCTCCATAGGCTAAGGGGCGTCTGGGCACTAGACTTTATAGAGTGTCCTGCTTACCCCAACTAATTTCAATTGTGCCCTTTTTGAAAGATCCCAGTCCTTTTGCACCTTGGATCTCTTTGGAATGTCAAACATGCATGGGTAATTCTCCTCAGTAAGGCACATTTCTAGGCGCTATGTTTTCATAGAATGTATCATAGAATGTATCCTGTGCCTTTTTAATAATGCTGGCCCCTCACATTAAACTATTCAATCTGCAGGAATCATTCTCTTCATGAAGGCTGGTTTCAAGTTCTCTATATGTTCATAGAATGTATTCTGTGTCCTTCTTAAATTCTAGCTCTAACTGATTTAAATGTGATTTCAATGGATCATTCCAGCTTGCCTCACAGCACTTTAAAGGCAAGTTCTATTTAGCATATACTCCTGGCAGAGTGAAGCCAGATTGTCTTAAAGAATATTCACTAGAAATGCGTTTTATCGAAATACATGTGTTTTGTGCAATAAAATGTCACCCAACTGTAATCTTTGTTGCTTGTTCCTTATTCCTCAGTGAAGTATTGCATCGGTGACATGTGCCCACGGCTCGAAACCACAGGGCAGGGTGGTTTATGGTTTGTAACTCGTGACCACACCCCTGAGGGCTTCAATTCACCCTTCATCACATTCCACGCAGACATCACATTCATACTGGCTGAGCAGCTAAGGGGAAGATGAATCAAGGTACAACAGTAACCACGACCATACATTGTCATTTTGACTGGTACTTCATCATCTTGGTTCCATATCCGTCTACCTCCAACCTCAATGTTTATTATTAGTTTATCCGGCAGTCCCAGGTTACACTGAACAGCAAATACATTCCTATAACCACCGATTCCATTTCATACAGCCAAGAAACAAAATATTGACGCATTGTGGACTGCCTGCTTTTAACGTTTGATGATTTCATTGATGCACTGGAAGAAGTAGATAACAAAAAGATAATTCAATACCTCAAGAACCTTGCAGGTGAAATAGTGAAGCAACTGATAAAGAAAATATTACAAGCGAACGAGGCTTCTTACCATCAAATCAAAGAGGGGCTCAATATAAAATTCAATCCAATGCCATATTTTTTTATTATGAGCAATAAATTTTCAGGCAAGAAAAACAGAATGTTGGTGAAACATTTGGCGAATTAGTAGAAACTTAATATTCAATTCCATTCAAATACTTTTTTGCGGTCATTAGACCATAAAAATGCAAGTGCATAAAAATGATAATACAAACAAGCATCCACCAGGGTCTAAACTCAATGCCCCAGGGTCCTATATTACTAATGCAAGTTATTATCCCGCACCCCAATTAATACGCAAGGTACATAACAACACATACGTAGAGCATTTTTAAAAAAAATCTTTTTATTAACCATAGGAATCAATCACAAGGCAGTATACAAAGACCCAATGTAGTTATTGGTGATACATGTCATATCTACAACGGTTCATCTTGAGCTGGCACCAGAGGCGGGGTACAGAGATTCCCCCTATATTCATTCCAGCCCTCCCAGATTCTGGACCACTTCCTGGGACATCCCCTGGCCACATAGACATATTTCTCACGAAACATGCACCAGCCAATATCCTTTTTCTAATCACCCACAGCCGGTGGCCGCGCTGCCCCCCCACTTCTGGGCTATGTTACGTTTAGCGATCCTAAGCCCCAATGTAACCCATGTGACACAAGAGTTGTTCAAGTCTGTCGGTTCCCAGAGGTTCAGGAGACATCTCTTGGCCTCCACTGTCTGATCTAACACTTCACTCAGAGTCTCCTGTATTGACTTCTAGTACCTCTGGACATACAGGCAGTCCCATAGTATATGAAGGAACGTACCTTCGCCTCCACAACCCCTTCTGCATTTACCATCAGCTGCCCTACCCATGAGCACCAGCCCAGGTCCCGTGATATAGATGCGGTGCAATATTTTAAGTTGTACTAGCCTCAACTTTTCTGCGATGGCTACCTCTCGTGGCAAAGACACTGCCGCCACCCAGTCCTCATCATCTAGAATCATGCCGTTCCCTTCCCATTTCTCTTGCAATTTCACTAAGCGGTCTCCTGTGTGATTCACAAGCTTTTTGTATGTGAGCGAGATTGCCTTTGTCGTTAAGTATCCACCAAGGAGCCTATCTTCGAGGGGTGTCGCGTCAGGAGGGGCATCTCCCCTCTGAAGACAGGAGTACAGGGCATGGCGGACTTGCATGTACCTAAAATGTTCTGTGGAAGCAAGCTCATACTCTCGTTGTAACGTGGAAATTGACTTGACCTCCCCTTTCACACATAGGTCGCCTACTTTCGATATGCCTATGAGGTCACATTTGTCAAAGTCTTTAGTGGACCATAGGTTCCCCAGTCTTTCGGAGTCCCACAGTGGCGTTGCAAGGGTTACTTTATTGTCCCATCCCATTCTCCTGGAGGCTTCCCTCCAAACCTGTACTGATTGTTTAGTCAGCCCGGTTAGAAGGTGCCCCCTGGTCTTTGAATAAAGCGCCCGGGTATAGTTCCCTCCCGGTAGTATCCAGCGATCCATTGAATAGCCGGGGTCGCCAACTTGCCTATATGTGCCATGGTTGATAGCTGACAGATGGGCAGCCCAATAATACTTTTTGATATCAGGGAGAGTGATCCCTCCGTTGTATCAGGTGAGATTGCGTTTGGATAGCGCAATGCGCGGTTTCCCATTCCATAGCAGACAGCGTTGTAGGGATTCGATCTCCTTGAAATAGCTGGTGGGAACCAAATCTAGCGAGTTTTGTAGGACATATAGGAATCGGGGCAGGGACATAATTTTGAACAGGGCTGCTCTACCTAGCAGTGAGAGTGGGAGTTGTAGCCAGCGCTCAGAGTCTCTTTTAAGTCGCAGCAGAGGTAGGAGCAGATTCCTCGTGAATCTTTCCGCTGGGTTGGCGGTGATATAGATGCTAAGATATTTGAAGCCTTGAGTGGTGATTTGTATTGGGTAGGCCCAGGGTAAGCATGTGAGGGGCCCCTTGATGACATATAGAACTGACTTGAGCCAGTTTATGGTGTACCATGAGTATCTGCCAAAGGTGGCAAAGATGTCAAGTACTGCCGGGAGCGAGACCTTCGGAGAAGTTAGGAACAGCAGTATGTCGTCCGCATAGAGGGAGATGCAGTCCTCCCAGGATTCTGCCCATCTGAATCCGTGGATCCCCCCGTATCCAGGACGCCAGGGGCTCCAGGGCTCAGTCGAACAGGAGGGGGGAGAGCGGGCATCCCTGCCTCGTGCCTCTGCCTAGTTCAAACACGTCAGATTTTTTAATGTTTACCACTATCTGGGCTAGTGGTTTCGTGTAAAGGAGTCGTACCCACTGGATGAATTGGGGTCCAAAACCCATTTTCTCTAGCACTGCAAATAGGTATTTCCATTCAAGCATGTCGTACACCATAGAGGCGTCCAGCAAGACCAGGACCGCCCCTTCTTGGATTGTAGTCGCCCTCCCCATTGCTCCGTGTACCCTGCTCAAATTCAGCACCATGTTGCGCTGAGGCATGAAGCCCGATTGAGCTGGGTGAACGAGGTTATTGATGACCTTAATTAACCTACTAGCAAGGAGTTTTGCTAGGATCTTTGGTTCGACGTTCAATAGGGAGATTGGCCTAAAAGTAGGAGCAATCTGTCCAGCTTTTACCTTCTTTGTGGATAATCACCAGAGTGGCTAGTCATTGGTCCCTTGGCCGTTCCCCTATTTCCCTACTCTCCTTGAACATATAGCAGAGGTGGGGGGCGACAATATCTGTCCTAAGTTTATAGAGTTCCATCGGTAGCCCGTTGGGCCCCAACGCTTTCCCTGAGTTGAGACCTCTGGTTGCTAACGCGACCCTCTGGTGTGAGTGCCCCCTCCAGATACTCAAGCTCTGACTCCGAGAGTTTTGGAATTGTTACGTCTCGTAGAAGGGCAATAGAGTCTGGTGTTTAGTATGGGTTGTGGGAAGCATATATCTCCTGGAAGTGTAGGGCAAATGTGTTTGCTATGTCTTGGGGGTCTGTAATTATGTGTTCATCTTTATCTATTAGCTCTGGAATCAGTCTATTTACCAGTTTTTGTTTGTCGAGCCAAGCAAGCAGTTTCCCGGCTTTGTCTCCTTAATCGTAGATTCTGCACAACGTGTTTCTCCCCAGCTCTTTGGCCTTATCAGTTACCAGGGCCCTGTAGCTATCCTGTTTGTATTGCAAGGTGTGTAAGGTGTCTGGGTTAGGTCGATCCGCCTGTTCTTCCTCCAGTCTACAGATTTCCGTCTCTAGTGCTTCCACCTCCTTGACCTTTTCCTTCCTCACTCCGGCTTTTTGGGAGAGGGCCTGAGCCCTGACCACAGTCTTAAACGCCTCCCGCAGTGTCTGGTGTAAACTTACCGATCCCTCATTCTCTAGGAAGTAGTGTTTGATGGAGGCATGGACCGCTTCATGAACCACTGGGTTACGGAGCTGCCAGGGGTTGATGGGTGCCACTCTACCCACTCTCTGTTGGCCCACCACTAGTTGCATCCACAACAGGGAATGGCCCGATATGCCTCTCGCCATGTGTTTGACCTCTTGGACATATTGTATCTGGTCAGGGGGGACCAACAAGTAGTCCAATCTGGATTGAGTTGTGGGCACCTGAATGAAAAGTGTACTGGGTGGTGCTTGGGTGAAGTGAGCGCCATGCATCCTGTAGCCCCAGCGCCCCCAAAAAGTTAGGTGATCAGGTGTTAGATGGGCGAAGTCTTCTAGGCGGGTGTCTGTCTTGTGTGCCATCTACCACTGCGTTCAGGTCCCCTCCCACTCTCAACAGTCCCTCCGGGATCGTCATCAGGATAGATCCTAGGTCCTTGAATGCTAGTTCCTGGAGGGCTGGCGGTACGTAGACCGACATGAGAGTGAGTACTTTCCCCTCCCATTGGCCCGTGATGCCCGCGTATCTCCCCCGTGCCCACCCATGTCGATTTGATCATGAGGGGAAAGGAGTTTCTCAATAGTATGCCCGTGCCTCTTGATCCTGAGGTGAAGCCTTGGTGTGCTGCCAGGTTATACCCCCACCTGCTGAGGGCCTTGCAGGAATTACCCACTGAGTGTGTCTCCTGTAGGAGTACTATGTCAGGGGCGTGCCCTTTGTGTTGTAGCACCACCGTTCTCTTGACTTTGTCCCCTAAGCTGTTGACATTCCAGCTCATCATACTGAACCCTTTATCCCATTGCGCCATTCCTGACATTCATGTATCACCTATGTGTTTAAGTCACTGGATTGCGGTGCCTGGATGATTACTTAAAAAAAAAAAAACTAAACATGAAGCCCGCCCAACTGCCCTCTCCCTGCTCCCCTGCACCCAGGGGTCCAAACTGCCCATGTTACCAACTATGCAGAGTGCCTGTCGCCCTTTAACGTAGACTAACTGAACAAAATCGGGGGTACACTCTGTTTTATCTCTCCCCCCCTCCCATGGTGATTATAAAATGGATACCCTGTACCATTTGGTTAAATTTTGTTCCCTGTATGTTCCGTTCTACATATGGAGTACAACTGGGAGACACCCCGGACGGAACCCAATGATCCCAAAGTCAATCTGCAGAGCCTCTGTACCTCCTAATCACGTTGGGAGCCCTGTTCCGCCGGATTCCTCCATCCGTCCAGCAGCGTAGTCCGGAGTGCCAAAAAAACCTGGTCTTTCCCTCGGGCTCCACTTGAAGCTGCGCCGGGAACAACATGGCATACTTTAGGCCTCTGTCCCTCAGGCGCTTCTTGATCTCAAGAAATGATCTACGCTGTCTTTGTACCACTTGGGTAAAGTCCGGAAAGAAGCTGACCTCTGAGTTTTCAAGCAGTATTGGAGGTGCCACCCTGGCCTTTTGCAAAATTAGGTCTCTGTCTCTATAGTTCAGGAGTCTGGTCAGTATGGGGCAAGGGGGGGGACGTAGTGCATTATTAATAAAATATACAGTTAATACACATAAATAGATCTGATACATCTCAGATTAATAACACCCCCCCCAGAACTCCGTCCCTCCCCCTCCTCAAAGCCCTTCACTGGCTTCCTATCCGGAAACGGGTAGAATTCAAGATCTGCTGTGTGATACACAAGAGTTTACACAATCTGGGACCCCATTACTTGGCGGATAAATTTGTTTATCACCGTCCATCCCGCATCCTCAGGTCCACCAACCAACAGTTGCTTCAGGTTCCCAGACATTATAAGACCAGACAGGGAGGCCGCGCCCTCTCCATCATGGGTCCGCGTCTATGGAACAACCTCCCCCTCTCCCTCAGAGAATGCCCGAGTCACTCAGCTTTCAGGAAACGCCTAAAGACTGTACTATTCTAGTAGGAGTTTCTTCGACCTGTTCACCTCACAGCACCGCGCGGAGATACACCTTCGGGTGTGATGCCGGCGCGTAATAAGCCCATAATAAGCCCATAAATAAATAAAACATTAAAAAACACTCTTTAAAATCACAAATAAAAATTACTTTAAGAAGGATAGAGGGAGCCCAATTAAAAATAGAAAGAGTCTTGTCAGCTCAATCCTGTGCATTAATTTTCAGAAGTGACTTGCGCATACACAACATAGATAGTAGGAACCGTGACACCGCAAATACAATTGGGGATAGAGTTTTGTATTTCAGCAATCTAAAAGCCTCTACATAGTGTTTGGTCCCAAGGTTTCTGCATATTTGGATCAGCCAACGGCTTCTGGATTTTCTTAAGGCATGGCAGAAAAAGAATACATGCAGCTCTGACTCCACTGCATTGTTACAGGACGGACAACCTGGAGAGAGTGTACATGACCATTTGTAGAGAAAGCGCGCAGCGGGAGAACCTCATGTCTAAACTGAATACACAGTTTCCTCTCTAGCGCAGGTTGTATCTCATCCAGGGCAGACTCTAAGATGTACTGGTCTTTTATTCTCAGAAACGCAACTGTTAGTGTACCTGTTGCTGCGCACCCCTGTAAACATATTTTAGTTGTCAATTGCACATACGTCGCAGGGCTCTGCACTCCAGAGACATCTGCAGAATCAAAGCATACATCACCACAGAAGCAACCGACTTTTGTGAGTGACATCAAGATACATAATGAAAATAAACAAAGTAATACAACAAAGCCCCCCCCCCCAACTTCCCCCTCTGTTGGACTTGGCCCTTTTTCCTGAAATGTTTCGTTTTTCGCTCCCCTAATTCTGGATGTCCCCCCTCGTAATAAAGTTGTATAGGCCCTGTGGGGTTGAGATGCCCTGTGTAATATTAAAAATCAATGCTAGGTGCAGGTGCTCTCTAACCCCAACATGGCTGCCATAGGCCCCTGCCACTGCAGCGTGATCTTTTCAGGCGCATTCTAGTTGCCAGGAGCTGGCTGGGACCCCAAACACTGTTGCCATTCCAGCCTGCCTTGCCTGCCCACAGTTAGAGTAGGGAAGCTTCTGGCACCTTCTAGAATAGGGGTGGAGCCTATTTTTGCCGCCTTAGAGGGTGGTCACCTGACCTGGGCCTATATAAAGAAAGGGAGGGAAACTTTCCAGTCAGTTGGGGCATCACTGACCTGGGGGACCCTACGCAGGAGACTTAGGTGGTAGGGCCTAGTCAGTGACCTATGCCACTGGGAGTGACAGTTGAGTGAGGAACCCTGAACTAGCCCACTGATCTGGCCCGGCGGGAGGGGAACCCAGGGACCACCTGAAGTGACCTGCTGAGGAATCCTGTCAGCAGCCCTCAACTCAACCAACCCCTATTCAAGAAACAAGGAACTATCCAGAAGGGTGCCAAATCCATCAAGCGCCAAAAAGAAGTCTAACTTCCCCAGGGGGAACAACCAGGTATTGGCGCTGTGTCACCCCCTGCGCTCCCTGACTCCACCTGGGCCCCCTTTGCTGATCTGCCACTGACGTGTGGCCTGTCCTGCCTCATCTGTTCTGCCAAATCTGCCTGAAAATTGCTGTCATCCTCAGCGCTGTGCCGCCCCACAGTTGGGCCCCCAGAGACGCTATCCCCCGTGAGCGCCTCCCTGCCTGCGACAAGCTGTGGCCCTGCAGTGCAGTGTTATGTCCACGAGGAAGCTGCAGACTGCCGGAATTGTAGTGGCCTACAAGCGCGCTGTATGCCAATGTGAAGCGCGGGGTCTTTAACCCCTTCGATGCTCATGACGAGCTCAGCTCGTCATGCAGTACACTGGTTGTGTGCTTATGACGAGCTGAGCTCGTCATGAACAATGGTAAATCTGACTAGTTCAGCACCCAGCGGGAATTGCTGTAGCAGTCAAGGTGTTAAAGACATTTGCCGCCTACGGAGCGCTTTGGCTGAAGCTGCCTCCGTCCCTAGGTCGGTGCCCCAAGGGGCTGTGGCTGCCCCCGCAGCGCCGCAAAGTCCGAGTGCGCTGCTGAACTCACCGCCACAGCCCCGTAGAGCGCCCCCGGCTGCCCCAGCACCGCTGCCATCGCCGTGGGCCAGGATCTTTGGAGGGCCTTGACCAGCGTTGTCACGGCGGCCCCCGGTGTGAGGAGAGGGCCGCCCTATGGACGTAGGGGGCCGTGCTAGGCCCTGAAGCCTTCACCCAGCGTCTCGTGACAGGGGACGCGGCGTCCCTGGCCACGCCCCCCCCCAGCACCACGCAGCAATTGGTCGACGCTGCCGCGCCTTCTTGAGTCGCCTGCCAATTGGTTCCCGGGCCGCGAACGTCATCCAGGGTCCGGGAACAGGATACCTTTTCACCGGAGGGCTCGGAGAGTCCCGAGAGCCCTCCGCAAGCCACCGCTTTGCCCCCCGACTGGTCCCGAGGCTGGAGGAGCCTGAGTAAGGCCCGGGACCGGTCCCCCCGAGCAGCGCAGACCTACTGGAGGGTTGGAGAAACCGGAGCCCTCCTGCGGCTCCCTAAGACCACGCAAGGGCCCCGAGAGGGCCGAAGATAAAGAGGTAACCCCCGGAGAGGCCCCGAGATAACCCATACCTGCAGGAGACTTCCGTAGTGCCCGCTGGGCTTAGAGGACTGGGCAGGGGCCCGATATTAGTGGAAAATCCCACAAGGAAGATTCAGTGACGGCTGGGCCCCTGAGGTGGACCCCTGCCTGGGGGGGGGGGGATAAAGTGAACTGCTCATTCCAGCATTGCCCATGTTTAGTGTTAGTTAGTGACGGTTTAGGCCTACTTATTGCGATGTTCATCCCTGACTAGGGGACTGTTTATTTCTGCCCAGGGAAATGTTCTTCCTCACCCAATGCCTTGGTGAGTATTGCCTAGTGAATTATGGCCCCCACTTCCATGAAATGTTCCTCCTTGATTAAGGAGATGTTCACCCTGGTATTAGGCTGTGTTAGAGGTCCCAAGGCCCACAGCTCATAGGCCTCAATTCATAAAAAGTTAACCCCTGATTAGGGGCTGGGATGAAATGCCTACAGTGCTTTAATGACATGTTTGCTTAAATGTTGAACTGGTTATCTCCACAGGGAATGTTCCTGCCTGCATTCTCCAGAAGACTGCAGGGGTTTACCATGAAATGGTGATTTCTTCAAGCCTAATGAATGTTATCGTTTTTCCTCATGAAATGTTAGGCCGATTTGTAGGGATTTTATTATTCCTGATGCACAACCTGCAGCCGCTGAACAAGATAGTCCGGCAGACCACTGTACAGGACATTAGCGTAGTCCAATCGGGAACCAACTAAGGCCTGCACAGTGATCTTTCTGTGCTCTTCTGAGAGCAGAGGCAAAAACTTCTGGAGCATCTTGAGTAGCCCAAAACAAGTGCCCGTTAGGCCACGAACATGTGGCACCAGTGTCAGGCTGTTGTCCATCTTTACACCCAGATTCTTTGCCACCAGCGATGCCAGGGCAGGGGGACACATATCTGTGGGCCACCAGGCCCGCCAATCGGGGTCGAGGGAGCAGCCGAAGAACAACACCTCCGATTTATCTGAATTGGCCTTGAGGCCGTTCAACTGGAACCAACTGAAGACCGACTCCAAGCAGCCCCGGATGTTCTCCCCATCAAAAGCCTGATCTTTCCCACACGTGAAAAGCAACTGCGTGTCATCGGCGTAGGAAACGATCCGGGCCCCAGAAGACTCCACCAGTGCCGCCAAAGGTGTCATAAAGATGTTAAAGAGAGTCGGGCTCAACACAGATCCCTGCGGAACACCGACTCCCAATGGCGGCATCTCGGCGGAGCTCGGAGAGGCCCAGACCGTTTGTCGGCGGCCCTCCAGGAAAGATGAAAACCAATCCAACACCGTCCCCCTCAGACCGATGTCATAAAGTCTGGCGAGAAGCATCTCATGGGGGACGGTGTCAAAGGCCGCCGACAGATCGAGCATGACAAGCATGGCACGACCTCCAGAGTCCAGTGTCTCCCTAATGATCTCTGACACCTCCAACAGTGCCGTCTCCGTACTTAAATTAGGGCGGAAACCGGACTGTGAAGGGTGTAGCAGATCACTGGACTCAAGAAAGCTGGAAAGAACGCCGTGCACATGCTTCTCCGTGATCTTGGCCAACGCCGGGAGGAGGGAGATCGGCCTATAATTGGCCAGAACCTCCGGATCCAGCCCAGGCTTCTTGAGGAGGGGGATCACCATCGCCCTTTTCCAGGGCGATGGAACCTGCCCCTCCCTCAGAGACAAATTCACAAGTGGATTGACCACAGGGTTGACCACAGTCGCCATCTTAGCCAAAAATTTAGCCGGGCAGGGATCTAATGGCGAACCCGACTTAAGATTGGCCAGAAGCGCCAAGGAAGCATCGATGGAAATAGGTGGGAACTCTGCGAGGACCACAGCCTGCGAAGGCCGCCACACCGGTCCCGCCACCACACTAGCATGCACCTCGGCTGAACCCACTGCGAAAGAGTCCTGAATGGACTTAATCTTATCCGTGAAAAATCTGGCCAGGTCACAGACCCACAACTCAGATGGAACCCCTTGGGGCAAGTTGGATCTGGGGGCCATAAACTCCCTAACTACAGCAAAGATCTCCTTACATGAGTTTGAGGCGGCCTCAATCCTCCTGGCCAAGAAAACCTTTTTTTCACGGAGAATGTCGCAGTGGTAGGCTTTAACCATTGACCTATAAGCCACTCTGGCCTCCAGATCATAATGGAGGCGCCACGCCCTATCTGCCACCTTACATTGGCGGCGAGTGGCCAACAGTGCCTCGGTGAACCAGGGGGCCGAAACCCTCTTGATCTTATTTCTCGGGGCCATAACGGGGGCCAGATCATTCAGCCTCTCCGTCAACCACCCCTGTAGGGACTCAACGTCCTGCTCCAAGTTACCTGATAGAGAGCACGGATGGTCCACAGCCGCCTGATTTAACATCTCAGGCGTGACTCTATGCAGAGCCCTCCGCGCCGTGCCATGCTGTCTCGGCACACTACAAGGGGGTTTCTTGCTGGCTAATATCGAGAATCTGGCCAGCCTATGGTCAGTCCAAAGCACCAGAAGGAGCTCGGTATCAAAGAGAGGGATTGAAGAGAAGACCTGTTCCAAGGTGTGTCCTTTATCATGAGTGGGACCTGTGAGACAAGGGACAAGGCCCAGGAAGCCGTGATATCCTGCAGTTTGTTGGCTTCCGAATCACCGGCGACATCCATATGGAAGTTAAAGTCTCCTGCCAGAAGACAATGCTGCGCACTCAAGACCAACCCAACAGTGGCAGCCTGGAGGTCGTCGAAAAAGGATCCAACTGGGCCAGGGGATCTATACACCAGCAGCCCTTTCAGGGCTTGTTGCGGGGACAGTCTGATGGTAAAAGCAAGAGATTCAGATCCTGCGATGGCGTTAAAAGTGAGAATAGAGGGGGGCGTGGCTAGCGGCCGGACATGGCGGCAGCGTAGAGGACTAGCTCCGAACGCGAAGCGGCCTCTCTAGCTATCCGAATGACAATCCGTTGCTGAATTTTGCCTCAGGCGGGGGCGCCGAAGGCCCGGGGCCGGGCGGTGCAGGCGGCAAGCAACCGGGCAGAAATCGGATGCCGGGCGGCTGATTTACAGCCGAGGATCAGCGAGCCCAGGACGCAGGCCTGAGACCGGGGAAACCAGTCGCCAACGCACCCGGCCGGAAATGTGCCAGACCCGGCGGTGGCGGACCGGAAGTGGCCGGGCCTGGAAGGGGAACCCATGAACGGCCCTGCGACCTTCCTTACCTGCCCTGGCTCTACCGGTGCAGCGCACACGTCCTTCTGCGCTGCTGGAGGGACGAAGACACTGCCGAGGACCGAGGCGCCTTGAGGAGGGAGCAGTGACGCTACGGTGAGGAGCCATCTGTTACCGCCGCCGGAGCGGGCGAGATCCGCGAGGGTTGCGGAGTGCCTGGGAGCTCTCCCCCCCCCCCCCCCCCCCCATCTCCGCCGCCCACGTGCATTTCGCCCTGCAGCAGCACCTAACACTGCGCCTGAGACGTGAGGCTGCGCAGCTCCAATACTGAGGGACACGAAAGGTGGACTCGTGCCTACCACATTACGTAACATGGGCCCATGGTAGTGTCTGGGGCCGCAATACACACGAGGCGCTCTCAGTGACACTCCGGAGCCGTAATAGGGCCCCGCACGGCTGTGACCCTACAAAACGTGAGCGGGTTGAGGCGACCAGGGGGGGCGGAACGCCTGGCGGGACAAGCGAACTGTGGCTGAATCTCCACCATCATTGGGGACGCGAACCCGGTCCCCTTCTGCGTCCGACTGTCTGCCCGAGCTGTGTTGCAGGTGGGGCCGGGCCCGTGGCTGACCTCCTCTCTCCTGGTCCGTCCCACTAACTGACCTGCTGCGCTCTACTGTGGACATCATGGCGGGAAAAGGCGCCAGGGGCGGCACGACCCAGACACGTATCGAGAGATACACCAGTGAAAAAACGGCCTCCCCTCCAGCGGAAGGGCGGAATGTATCTACGAGAACGGCGGACATTGCGGGATCGAAGAAGGCAACCCTGGATGACGTAATGCGAGCTCTCACGCAAGTCCAGGCTACGGTGGGTTCGATCTCGACGGAGATTACCCTCATCCGAGCAGACCTCCACAAAATGGCAGAAAAAGTGGGATCACTGGAGATAGTCACAAAATCACTGGTGGAGGATGTCTCAGAGCTCCAGACGGCAATGGAGGCAGTCGTGGCTGAGAATAAAGTGCTGAAGGACAAGCTGGACGACCAGGAAGGACGCTCCAGGCGGAACAACATCCGCATTCTTGGAGTTCCAGAGTCGGAAGGTACTAGAGCGACTGACCTTTATGTGGAAGACCTCATCAAATCGCAGCTCCAGCCGAAGGGATTGTCAACGTTCTTTTCGGTCGAGAGGGCGCATAGAGTACCGGGCGGTCAGCCTAAACCGGGAGCGTCCCCTAGACCAATCCTGGCACGACTGTTCAACTTCCGAGATAGAGATGCCGTCCTACAAGCTGCGCGGGTGTCCCCGCCCGTGAAGGTCCAGAACTCCACCGTGGCGTTTTTCCCGGACTATACTGCAGAGGTGGCCAGGAGGAGGAAAACGTTCATGGACGTGAAAAAAGAGCTTAGGAGGAGGGAGGTCCAATACTCCATGATCTTTCCGGCTAAACTGCGGGTGGTGGCAGAAAACAGAACTTGGTTTTTTGACAATCCGGAGATTGCCAGGGACTGGCTGGACGGATGGAGGCCAGCCTCTCAACCCCGCCGTCAGGGGCGAAGTAGAAAGGGCCGACTTCTGGTGGATCAGGGCGAGGATCGAGGTGACGGCTTGGAAGCCGGAAGTGGTTCGCCGCTGAGAGAAAATGCTGATGCTGATCTGGAGGCCGATGTTTAGTGCCCTGGCAGGTACGAGACTGTTTTGACATTAGAGCTGCTGCCTGTGCTGCCGTGAGCGCTGGACTGAGGGCCCCCGCAGAGGGTATGAGGGGTCGCTGACTTTGGAGTACTCCTCACCCCCGACGAGCAAGTAACTTTGTACTTTTACTTGGGTGGGTTCAAGCACTCTGCTGAGTTGGGGTGGCGGGCAGTTTTGAGTCCGTGTGGCAGGGAAGCAGGGAGGAGGGTAGTTTTGGGTAAGGGAGGGTTGTTGCAGTTTACTGGTTTATATTGTTTGACTCTGCTGGTTACATTGGTCTCCACATTTGTCGCGCTGGGCCTGACTACGCACACAGAATGGCCTGATGTTGCCTCGAAGACACCGGGCCGGCCACTGCTCGCACAGGAGGAACGCCCTGGGAATAGGTACACATCAGACACGATACTGCCAGGCCCTACAGGTCCTGGGTTTATGCATACAGATTTACAATGGCAGGGGTGTCCCAACCAAGTAACGTGATCGATGCTCCTGGAGTGGGGCCTGTGCCTCCGCTACAGATTATGTCCTGGAATGTGAGAGGTCTGGGAGATAAGGTTAAGAGAGGGTTGGTTCTTCAACATCTTAGGCGGTTCCACTGCGACCTGGTCCTCCTTCAAGAGACACACTTAGTGGGTGCAGCTGGTAGGGCTCTGGACAGGCGGGGATACCGCATGATCGCACACTCGGACTTCACTACCGGGTCCCGTGGGACGGGCATCTTACTGAAGAAAGCATCTAGATTTATTGTACAGGCTACCAAGATTGATGGTTCTGGGCGCTTTGCAGCAGCCTGTGGGCAGTGGGAGGGAGTCTCCCTTAATGTGGTGTCTGTATATATCCCCCCGGCATTGTGTGCAGCTACACTTCCGGACCTGGGAAAGTTCCTTCTAGAACTCCCGGACGGAGACCTAGTGGTGGGGGGGGATTTTAACGCGTTGGCCCATGCTACGAAAGATAGGTTCCCGACCCGGACGCAAACTCCTGGCCTGTCCAGATTTAGTGAATTTATTGAGGCACAAGGGTTGGTAGACATATGGCGACACCTGCACCCCGATGATCACCAGTACTCTTATTATTCTGCCACACATGACTGCCTATCCCGCATTGATTACTTCCTTACACTGGGGAGTGGTCGACTCACGGTGGAGGATGTCTGCATTAGACCTCGAGGTATTTCTGATCACTCCCCCTTGACTATGTCCCTGTCCTGCGCAGAGATCGCTCGTAGGAGACTCTACCCCATTTACCCCGGATATCTCAAGATACCTCAAGTCCGTAAAGACTTGAAGAAAACAACCAAGCTGTACTTCGCGGAAAACTTGGGTACGGTGTCCTCCCCAACGACTTTGTGGGAAGCCTATAAAACAGTGTTCAGGGGCCAGGCGATTGCAGCGATAACGCGACATAAACGTGCGCAGAAAGCAGAACTGCTGGCTCTGGAGCTACAAATGGAGCAAGCTAATGCGGCCCATATGGCGCTCCCGTCGGAAGACACACGCCACACACTCTACCTCCGCCAACAGTTACATACCGATCTCCTCAGAAAGCGAACAGTGGAAAACATTGAAACGACTGCGCAAAGAGTCTATGATGTGGGAGACAAAGCCAACAAACTACTGGCTTGGCTGGATAGGAAGAACGAGGGCAGCAGACACATTCTACAATTAAAGGATCCGCAGGGAGCGTCCCATACGCGTCCCTCCGAGATCATCGAGATCCTGGCTGACCACTATCAGGCGGTCTACACCCCACTGGAGGTAGTCACAGCAGAAGCAGCGGCAGCAACGCTGCAAGCCATACCGGTCGCAACTTTGCCTTCGGAAGCGATGACTGAATTGGAGGCGGATCTGACGGAGGAAGAGCTCCGAGCGGCCATTGGTGCATTACGTACGGGCAAGGCGCTCGGCCCCAACGGGATTCCAGTTGAGTGGTATCAGACAGTCTCTGACACCCTGAGCTCGCCACTTCTGGCCATGTTCGCGAGTGCCGAGAAACAGGGATTCTGCCCCTGGACCAACGGGTTGCGACCATAGTGACTGTCCCAAAACCTGGTAAATCACCCACGGAATGTGCGTCGTACCGCCCGATTTCGCTGCTTAATGCTGAAGCTAAAATTCTGGCGAAACTCATTGCGAACAGACTGACCCCGCACCTGCAATGTCTGGTCCACCCGGATCAATCGGGCTTCATGCCACACAGAAGTACGGCACTAAACCTCCGACGTGTACACGGGGTGCTGGCGCGAGCCCACTTACTGTTGGAACCGGCGGCCATTCTGTCACTAGATGCCAGAATGGCTTTTGATATGGTGGAATGGCAATACTTATTCGCGGTCTTGACTCGTATGGGCTTTGGTCCAAAGTTTGTTTCGTGGGTCCAACTGCTATACACGGATCCGGTGGCTCACGTGGCGGCTAATGGTCACATCTCTCGAGCGATCCCCCTGGCTAGAGGGACGCGTCAGGGGTGTCCACTGTCCCCCTTGCTGTTCGCCCTGGTGCTGGAACCACTGGCTACTGTCATTAGGACCACTCCACTGCTAAAGGGTCTAACGTGGGGGGACGCCTGGGAGGACAGGGTGTCCCTGTATGCCGACGACATGCTGATTTACCTTTCTCAGCTGGAAACGGGCATCCCGAATCTGCTGGCAATCTGCGATGCGCATGGAAAACACTCAGGATACATGATTAACTGGACGAAGTCAGTTGTTTATGTACTGAAAGGTCCGGCGCCACTCCTTCCCATCAACTGCCCGCTGGTTGTAGCTGATACCTCGTTTAAATACTTGGGCGTCCAGGTCACTGGTGACCCGACCGCGTTCTATGATTTAAACTTGGCGCCCCCTCTTGCCCGTCTGCGGGCGGATGTGCGACACTGGAAAACCTTGCCCCTCACGCTGCTGGGACGCGCGGCGCTGTTTAAAATGATGGCATTGCCGCGCCTCCTGTATGTGCTAGAAAACACCCCGACCCTGGTTCCGCCATCCTATTTCCGTAAAGTGACGGCGCTGATAACCGAGTTGCTGTGGGGAGAACGTCCACCCAGAATTGCACACGCGAAGCTTAACCGTGGATGGTACGACGGAGGGATAGCCTTGCCGAATATTGAGCTCTACTACTGGGCATCACAACTCAAAGTTATTAATCACTGGTTACACATCCCCCAGAATGACCCGGCGTACTTCTCAGATAGAGCACAGCTGGGAACACACAGTTTGCTGGCCCCGCTTTACACTCCTAGCCTTGCGAAAACACTACTCGGTCCAACCAAACACACAGTCGCTATATGGCACAAAGCACTGGCACGGCTTAAGTGGAAGGGAGTCATAACCAAACTTACTCCACTGTGGGACACTAAACAATTGGGCTGTCTTAGGTCAAGTAAAGGCTTTACTCAGTGGGACACCATCGGCATTTCGACAGTGGGAGACCTATGGACTTCTACGGGAATGGTCCCTTTTCCGCACCTGCAACGACAATATGAATTAGGCCCTAATGAGACTTACAGATATGTACAGATACGGCATGCACTCATGGCGGTCATTGAACCGGGCGCTAAACTCCCGGAATCCTCACCTCTGGAGGACCGACTTCTCACAGAATTCATGCAAACACGTGCCACCTCACTCACATACCGTAAGTTGTTGAATAATTTGCCTGATCCCTTGCAGAAGTTGAAGGAAAGGTGGGAATCTGAATTGGGGTCCATGGATGAGACGGAATGGAATGCCGCACTGGCATCGCCGCGGGAGGCGGGTGTGTCAGCCCGGTTCAGGCTGATACAGCTCAAAATACTGCACAGGGTATATTACACCAGGACCTCACTACACAAAATGCATAGGGCGGAAACCCCGTACTGCCTTAGAGAATGTGGGGAGGAAGGTACATTGCTACACACGCTTTGGGAATGTCCCCTTATCTTGAATTACTGGCGGCAAATCATGCGCACTATTTCTCAGACCCTTGATACTTCAATACCGCCAGACCCCCGTCTGTGCCTTCTGAATGTGTGGGAGGGGGTTGACCTGACACACCGGAGCCAGCAGTGGGTCACTATTGGGACTATGGTGGCCAAGCGCGATATTGCGCAGAGGTGGGGTGTAGCAGAAATACCTACGCTGACATTGTGGTGCAGAACGATGGACAAACTGATGATTGTTGAACGTGCTGTGTACAAAATGAGAGCTAACCCGCGCAAGTGGAATGCAATTTGGGTGGCATGGAATAAGTATAGGGGGGATCTATGCGAGCCGCTTCCTGAAGATGAGGGCGATAGCTCGGACGAGGAAGAAGACCTGGAAGACTAGATTAGAGGGAAAGGGTGGGCGGACTGGGGAAGTTGGGGGTTGAGTGCCAGGGACACCAGTTTAGCGGGCGTGGGGAGGGGGAGAGGTGGTACCATAGGAACCTGGTTCTAACAAGTGACATTGGGGATGCGTGGGAGGATTCAATGTGACTGTCCTTATTGGCATGAGTCTAAAGTTTAGGTTGTTTGTTATGAAAAGTAAAAAACAGTAAGACGTCTTATCACCTATTGATGTATCCTGATTGCCTTCTATAATGTATCAAACGTTCGCTGCCGGACCGGAGGGTTGTCGGCTGAATAGCTGTGTCACAATATGATGCCATGACTGATCAAGAATTACTTCCTTTCACTGTGATGCACAATTACTGTCTGTTTGGCAAATGCTAATAAAGTCTTACCAAAAAAAAAAAAAAAAAAAAAAAAAAAAAGTGAGAATAGAGCAGGAAACTGCTTTATTCACTACCACCGCTACCCCACCCCCCCTGCCTTTGGCTCTATCTTGCCGGAAGATATTATAATCCGGGGGAATCGCTGCCATGATGTCCGGATTGGACAGCTCCCCCAACCAGGTTTCGGTCAGCAGCAGGCAGAGTGGCTTTTCTCTCACAAGGAGATCAAAGATCTCCAGAGCATGCTTGCCTACCGATCTAGTATTGAGCAGTAGGAAAAGATGTCTCACTCGATCCTCACCTCTCCCTTGTGAGGAGACGGGGGCATAATTAGGCACCCAACCGCAACCCGGGCAAAGCCGCTTACCCCTATAACGGCCCGGGAACACGGATCGGCATGCACAGGGATGTTTTTGCAATGCGCAAAGTTCCCTAGCAGAATAACAAATCATCTTGCCCAAGAACAGTATACCACCAGAATCTACCGCCGCTCCGCCGCCTCCAGGACGCTGACGGGCGCAGACGGGCAGGACTCTGGCAAGACTCTGGCAAGACTCTGGCAAGACTCTGGCAAGACTCTGGCAAGACTCTGGCAAGACTCTGCAAGACTCTGGCAAGACTCTGGCAAGACTCTGGCAAGACTCTGGCAAGACTCTGGCAAGACTCTGGCAAGACTCTGCAAGACTCTGGCAAGACTCTGGCAAGACTCAGGCAAAGCGAAGGCCGACCCGCTACGCGATCCCGCTACACTCTGGGGACTGGTTTAAATAGTGCCTCCAGGTGAGGAGCAAAGCGCACCACCAGGACACTCAAGATGGCGCTCAAAGAGCGTCAATGCCCTTCCCAAAATGGCGGCCGTTAAACAAACTCGGGAGACCCCCAACCACCCCAGAACCGGGTCCGCTCGAACAGCGGTGCTTCACAATTAGTGTGCAGGTGAGGGGAGAGCCCAGTAAATACCTCTATTTTAAAAGCAGGGTCAAGAGAACAAAAACGAACAAAAATAAAAAACGGGAGTTTTAAAAGCAGAACAGCCTCACCGCGCAGCTCAGTAGACTATAATGAGCTGCCAGCACCTGAACGCTGAGACCTATCAAGGTCTGACACTAGAAGGACCACCTTAAATAGTGCTTCCAGGTGAGGGGCAAAGCGCACCACCAGGACACTCAAGATGGCGCTCAAAGAGCGTCAATGCCCTTCCCAAAATGGCGGCCGTTAAATAAACTCGGGAGACCCCCAACCACCCCAGAACCGGGTCCGCTCGAACAGCGGTGCTTCACAATTAGTGTGCAGGTGAGGGGAGAGCCCAGTAAATACCTCTATTTTAAAAGCAGGGTCAAGAGAACAAAAACTAACAAAAATAAAAAACGGGAGTTTTAAAAGCAGAGCAGCCTCACCTTTACTCCCCTCTGATTAAATGTTTTGATGAGTAATTGATACTGTGATTTTTGATTACCCTAACCTTGATCTTATATAAAAGCATATTCTTTTAAATCAAACTCACTGGTGTGGTCTCAGTCTTTGCGTGCGTTTTATTGTCTCAGTGTATGCGTGTGCTGTGTAGTCACATAACACCTAAGCTTTCGGGTGCCTACCTGCTCGTGCCAGGCTACCCCCGGGGAACTGGTGACCGCATAGTCCTGGCCACAGCCTTTATACAGAACAACAGAGTCTTGGCACAATAGCAAACACCTCCCCGGATCCCCCCCCCTGCCCTGCACCACCACATCCCCATTGTTAGAAAGGCGATCCCGGGGGAGGCAGAAGATGTCTGACTGACCACCCCTAGGTCCACCTCCCCGTCGAGAAGCAGCCGAGCGTTATCGAGAGGCCTCCTGGGTGAGGGTCCTCTCCTAGGATTGTACAGCAGAGTATTTATTTATTTATTTATTTGCCATTTGTTAAGCGCACGATTACCCTTAGGCGTCTTGGCGCTAGTTTTCCCTTAATCATCCTGAAAGCTCACCAAGTGCTGACAGATTATTGGTCAAACAACCACGTCTTAAGGCCCTTACGGAACAGTAGCAAGGAAGGGCACATCCTAATATGCAGGGGTAGGGAGTTCCACAGCTTGGAAGCTGCAACCGAAAAGCGTCGGTCTCCCCAAGAGACAGTTTTTGTTCGAGGGGTGGCTAGTAAATTTAAATTAGCCGATCGAAGCTGTCTGTTTGGTTTATAGAAACTAAACTGATCCGAAAAGTACCGAGGCCCTGCATCGTTCAATGATTTATATACAATACATAGGGATTTAAATTTTATTCGGTTGGAGATGGTCAACCAATGATATTTCCTGATGGTGCTCGCTATGGAGGTGAACTTAGGGGTCCCAGAGAGCAGACGTGCAGCTGCATTCTGAATAGTCTGAAGCTTGGTGGTCACCCTTACCTGAGCATTTAAAAACAGACCATTGCAGTAATCTAAGGACGATAATACTAGGGTAGTGACCAGGGTTTTGGCAGCGGAGTCCGGTAGAAATGGGAGAATTTTCCTGATCAGCCTTAGCTTGTGGTGGGCTGTTGCTGCTACCTTGTTTGCATGAGCTAAAAAGTTGAGGTCCTCATCAAAGATTATGCCCAGATTCCTAACTTTAGCAGCCGGCGTGGGGGGGTCACCCATCGCTGCAGGCCACCAAGTTGCTGACCAGTCAGGAGAGAGCGGTCCAAAAATGAGCACCTCCGTTTTTCCGGCGTTCAACTTAAGGCAGTTTGCTGCCATCCATTCTTCAATGGCTAGCATTCCACATTGAAAGCGCTCTGCCACCTCTGGTCCATTGTTTTTAATAGCTAGGACCAGTTGAGTGTCATCGGCGTATGAGGTTATGCTCATCCCATATGCTCTGATGACATTGGCAAGGTCCGACACGTATATATTAAATAAGGTCGGACTTAGGGATGAGCCCTGTGGAACCCCACATGGGAGCGACATCTCAGCTGATTGATATGGACCCAGGGTGACTCTCTGGGTTCTGTCAGCCAGAAAGGATGCGATTAGGTCCCTTGCAGTGAGGAGGATGGCACACTTTCCGACACGGTCGAGTAAGATCTTATGGTCGACCGTGTCGAAAGCCGCGGATAGATCCAGCATTACTAGGATTGCCGTCGCTCCCTGATCCCTGATGTTCCTTATATCATCGGCAGCTTTAATTAACGCCATTTCCGTGCCGTGATGTTTCCGGAAACCAAATTGCGAATCATCCAGAAGGGAATGTTTCTCTAGATGTTCAACTAACTGGTTATTCATGGCCTTTTCTATCACCTTAGCTAAGAATGGAAGGCTTGCAATAGGCCTATAGTTCTTTAGATCTGATTTATCAAGGTTTTCTTTTTTCAGCAGGGGCTTCACCAAAGCGTTCTTTAAGGAATCTGGGTAGATGCCGGAAGTAAGTATCGAATTACAAACAATGGTGATGACCGGGATGAGGGTGTCCATCACCGGGGAAAGTGCTGATAGAGGACAGGGGTCTAATGACGATCCTGATTTGATGTTGGAGACCAGCGCCTTTATTTGGTCTGTATTGAGTGGGTTGAACTTTATCAAGGCGTTGGCCATAAGAGAGGCCAATGAGTCAGATATTATGGGCCGCGAGGAGAAGGCCTGATAGATATCGGCCACTTTCGAAAAGAAGAATTTTGCCAATTCATCACAGAGGAATTGGGAGGGGTGTGGGATTAGATCAGGGGTGTTGCCTGACAGGGATCTGGTAATGTCATACAGCTGCCTAGAAGAATTTTTGGCGTTTTCAATTTGAGCTGCGAAGAAAGTTTTCTTAGCTTCTGTTATCATGGTTTTATAAATGCTCAAAGATTCTTTATACTTTGCTTTGTCCTCCGGGTTGTACTTTTTTCGCCACTGCCTTTCCCTATTTCTATTCTGCTGTTTTTGTCTCCTAATTTCTTCTGTGTACCATCGTGCGGTTGGAGTATTTCTATTGCTTGATAATGTCTTGGTTGGTACCAGCAGATTAGTGGCATGGGCAATCCAATCATGATATTGTTGGGTAGCAGTTTTAGGGTCTATGAACGGCAGCGGGCAAGTACTGTCCAAAAGATTTTTTAATTCAGTCTGGTTAATGTTTTTCCAGATTTTGACCAGTCGTGGGGTCTGATTGTTACTCATTTTCTTCAGTTTTCCTCCAATGTTAAGTCTACTAAATATCACATAGTGGTCGGTCCAGGGCATTGGTTGAATGTTAGATATATGTAGGTTCTTCATATTAGTAACCACAACACTACAAACGGACACCACACAAGAGGTTAAGTTCTTAAGCTTTATCAGGAATAAAGGTTGCTGGTTCTCAGCGGTGTGTACAGGCAGATCGAGGGATCTGTAGAGTCTCGTAAAAGGGACGTGGTAGCGGGACAGTCTCAATATGGGTGCAGGAAGGGATACCCTGCGCACAGCTCTCAATCCTCGAGCCGGGGGTTCCGAGAGGCCGAGCTGTGGCAGCGCCAGCAGGACTCGACAGGTGGTCGGTAACGGAGAGGAGGCTCGAGGTGGTTTCGGTGAGGATGGGCCGCGGCAGCGCCAGCAGGCTCTCAAGATGGTTAAGCAAAGGTGGGCCGCGGCAGCGCCAGCAGGCTCTCAAGATGGTTCAGCAAAGGTGGGCCACGGCAGCGCCAGCAGGCTCTCAAGATGGTTCAGCAAAGGTGGGCCGCGGCAGCGCCAGCAGGCTCTCAGGGTATCTTCAGGTTACAGGAAATGAGTTCTTCTCGTGTCGGCCGTGACAGCGTCAGCAGGGCTTTCCAGTCCAGGATACAACTGGCGTCCTACTCCGGGGCTGGCCCAGATATAGGACTGGGGTCCTTTGATGTCCGGACCCTCGCGCCTGGGGGCCAGAGGGGCCGGGATGATGGTGTGCAGACACCCAGCAGGGGGGTGGAGCCAGCGCCCAGGGAGGCCAGAGGGCAATCGATACCAGGCGTCCGGGGACGGCTGGAGGGCCATCGAAACTCCCCTTCCTCCGGGATCTGTCGAGTGGCCACTCGACCCCCTGGGTGGATCTTGGTGCCTCGATGTCGGGGCTTCGCTGGGGCCTGGGCCGGGGCCGAGGCCACGTGTTCGTGACGTGGTGGGCCCAAGATGGAGTCGGGCGAGGCCTCGTGCTCAGGACATGATGGGCCCAAGATGGAGCCAGGCTGGTAGTGGTGGTCCGGGATGGTAACCGGACCGGCAGTGTTGGGGCGTGCAGGGTCGGGCAGAAGGGGCTGCCCGAGGCTCGGTGGAGGGCCGATGTCGTTCTGGGCCCGTCATGCGGGAGGGGTAGGACCACGCCAGGAGGCCGGGTCAACACCCATGTACATCAGAAATTATCCCAATGGATGAGCCTCTACAACAGTTGGCGGCTCCAGCCACAGACCCCGATAATCTGCCCATCTTTTCCATATCTTGTAATGTTAACGTGGACATCCCCTGGCTACAAAAACAGGCTGTTCTATCCCCATGCAAAAGTCCAAGCCGTTCTTCCAAGCGGCCACCGATGGGGCCTGCGGCGCCTTCCACGCCTTGGCGATATCTCGCTTTGCCAATGTGAAGCCTAGTTGCATGAGATGTCGTTTGTAAATGTTACCCTCTATTCCTTTCATTAAGTGGAGCAGAGCTAGTCTCGGCGTACGTGGGAGTTTCCACCCCAGGACCTCCAGCAGGCAGGAGAACACCCCCCTCAAGAAACGATCCAGGGAAAGGCACTGCCAGATAGTATGTATGAACGTGCCCTCCTCCCGACCACATCTAAGACACTCCGAGGAGGCAAACAGACCCGCTCGGCACAGACGCGCCCGGGTCAAATAGACCCTGTGCAAATATTTAAACTGGATGAGGTGAAGGCGTATCGCTATGGCCGCTCCCCATGGGGCCGCCAGGGCCTCCCTCCAATCCTCCTCCTCCAGTGTGCCCACATCTTTCTCCCAGTCCCCCCGCAGCTTCTGAAGTGTGGTGGAGCAATGCGTAACTAGAGATTGATAGATCCAGGAGATCTTTTTGGTTTCCAGATCCCCCATAAAGTCTCTCGCCTCCAGTGGGCTGATTTCAGGGAGAGATTCCAAACCTTCCAGACTAGGGGACAGAGCATGGCAAAACTTGAGGTATCAGTAGAATTGTGACTGGGGCATAAGAAATTCACTCTATAGGTCCCGTAAAGACCTGAGTGTCGTGCCCCTCACAACATCCCCCAGAGTTGAAATACCAATATCATCCCATCCCCGGAAGCCCTGCAAGGCCGCCAGCTCGGGCAGGCACCCATTGTTCCAAAGGGGGTCTCCCTAGTCAGGGTATCCCACCAACCCATGCGGCGCAGCGCCTGCCTCCAGATCAGGAATACCACATGCGTGGCTGATGGCATCCCACCTCACAGCTGCGCCGAGTATAAGATAGTATGCAGTGTATTGGACCCCATGAGTCATCGTTCCAGCGGATATGCCAGGTCTCTCCTGTCGCCGTACCACCAATTATTGAGGACAAGGAGGTGTGAGGCCTGGTAATACGAGAGATTGTCTGAGGACGCGAGTCCTCCACAATAGGTGGATAGAAAGCATGCTCGTAGAGCCACACACACTTTGCCCCCCTCCCACAGAAACTGCCCAAGCACAGAATTCACCCGCCCGTACCATCTGGGCGGGATCAGGTATGGGTGATTCTGTAGCTGGTAAAGCAGCCGAGGAAGCTCCACCATCTTGAAAATTGCTGATCTGCTGTATAATGTCAAGGACATAAGCACCCAGGACTTAAGATCAGCATGGAATGGCGGCGAGGGCGAGGTTGGCGGAGTGGAGCTGGCGGGTGGGGGTGTAGAAGCTGAGTCTGCTGTTCAGGTAGGCTGGTCCAGCGTTGTGGAGTGCTTTGTGTGCTTGGGTGAGGAGCTTGAAGGTGATTCTCTTGTCGATGGGGAGCAAGTGTAGGTCTCTCAGATGGGGAGTGATGTGGCTGCGGCAGGGAACATTGAGGATCAGTTAGGCGGAGGCGTTTTGGATGCGTTGTAGTCATCATAGGTGTTTGGCTGGGATTCCTGTGGAGTCGGTTGCCGTAGTCCAGTCTGCTGCTGACGAGAGCCTGTGTCACCTTTTTTCCACTTGTAGATCCTGTAGAGCATGCGGAGGGTGTAGTAGCAGGAGGAGGAGACGGCGTTGACCTGTTTAGACATGGAGAGGGAGGAGTCGAGGATGAATGCTAGGTTGCGTGCATGGTCGGTGGGTGTTGGTGCTGTTCCCAGTGTGGTCGGCCACCAGGAGTCGTCCCAGGCTGAGGGGTGGGTCCGAGGATGAGGACCTCCATCTTGTCTGAGTTCAGCTTCAGACGGCTGCTCCTCATCCAGTTGGCGGCGGCCTTCATTCCCTCGTGGAGGTTGGTTTTGGCTAGATATCTATCTGCACATATCCATGTCTCTTAGTAGCAATGCCTATGTATCTCTCCATCTCTCTCTACACACCAATCTCTATACATAGTTCACTATCTAGGTCTGTTTCTATCTGTAACCATATCTGCCTGCCTCTGTCTCTGACCCTCTGTCCATCCTTATCTGCCTCCATATCTATGTAGGACTGTATGGCTCCGCTCTCTCTCGCTTTCATTATGTATCCCACTCTCATCTGTCTAGAGATCTATTCTGCTCTCTCTATTCTCTTTGTCAATCTTTTTTCTGTTTCTGTTTCTCTGCTGTGAGTGGGACAATAGTTTCAGCTCACAGTAAACACTGAATTGGAAGCATCGACGAAATGTAAGGAGGTTGTTTGGGAAATGATTGAACGGTATTCCGTTTTGCAGCATCGTATTGGAATACAGTGAGAGTTTTTAAAAGCTCGTGACTTCCATTTCAGGTTTAGTCACATCATGTGTTATCTCAGTTTTTGAAAACTCATTTTTAAAAATCTTTTATGCCAGCCTTATGGGGAAAAGTGAAACCTTTCTGCACAATGTCACTTTGAAAATAGTTTTAATAGACTGAGAAAGTTCAGGTTATAACAATCCGTGTTGTTTAAATTTGTTTGAATTGCATTTATATAGCGCTTACTATCACAACTGAGTTGTAAAAAGAAACACAACCACTTTTACATTTTCAAACAGTGTGTTCCATTTTACTGATGCGATTCAACTGACCTCACGTTGCCGGCTCATGGCGCGGTGACTGCTACGTAAAGTCGTCTTTCTTGAATACCTAAAGCAAACGCCTGGAGGGTTGGGGGAGGGGGTCCTTGGCTCTGGCTATGCATATGTTCATTTGATCTCCTTTCCCTGCTGTTGCGGAAAGGCTTTGTAATGCAGCGGCAGCCAGGTAAAGAGACATGACAAGGGCGGGGTGCTATGGATCACCCCTTCCTCGTCAGGCGGTGGGTCAGATCTCAGGATGACAAACGTCCCTGCCATTACAGCTTTTTAGCAGCAAAAATACAACGTACTCTTCAGCACTTCAAGTGTAAACTAGAAGTCAGAGTCATGAGATGCTGCACTACTCCTCAGCCTGCCCCTTATTATCAACAAGCATTGGCATAGCCAATAGGTCTCGCCTTTGGGATCTTATAAGTGTTTAGCCATGCAACAGTTGATGTTGTTGGACCAAGGATATTGTGCTGGATAACTAAACACTTATAAAGTCCCAAAGGCGAGACCTATTGGCTATGCCAATGCTTTTTCTGCTTTGGTGATGCTAGCTCTGTACAGCGCCCTCTTTTCTCTGATTAGGGGTCTATCTCTGGTTTTGATTGCCTCTATCAATGCTCACTTGGCCATCCGACAACTGTCCTTAAACGAGGGGTGTTTGGTAATTTTACATGCACTTCAGTATGACGGGGGAAAAATATATCAGCCAGAGTGGAAATCAACACCTCATGGGTCTCTGCAACTCGAGTGAAGGAGATGAATGTACCATCACTGGGAATGGACTGTTCTGCTGCCACTAGATACAGAATCACTAAGACCTATAGGGAAGCCATCCTATCACGGGATTTCTGTATGGTTGACCACCGGACTCTTCTTCTATTGTTGGTCTAGGTTACTCTGTCATCTTTCAGTATGTTTAGACCAGAGACTTCCTCATTAAATGGCAGTTCCAAGTCCAAGATTAGAGGATTGTGGTCGCTGTTGTGTCGGGTCAGAACAGCAACGTCCACCACCCGGTGCCACATGCTGACAGATGTCAGGATGTAGTCTATGATAGAAGAGTGTCCTGGTTGATTAAAAGTGTGCTTCCCGGGTGTGTCTGATTTAGTTTGACTGTTACAAACTCTTAGGGAGTGGTTTATGGTGGGGGATTTAATCTGGAGCACCAGCGGTGTCTAGGACCTGGTTGGTGAAATGTTAGCCTCGGGAATCGACCAATGTAGGTCTTCTTCACAGTCTTCAAATTGGAGGGGTGCACAATCATTAAGGCACGCTGGGGGTGCTGAAACACCCCAATGGATACAGGTATTGTGCTGGGGATCAGGGTTTTGGTTGCTATACAAATTACTGTCCATGTGATAATATCAGGAAAATCTACAGTAAATAAAGGTCCCACCAGTCCATGAAACAGCCCCACAAGTGGCCAACACAAAGGCCCTCATACTGACCTGTGGGACGAGTCCTGGCACAGTCACACTGTCCTAAAGGCCGGTCCTTCCCTCGACTGGAGGTGGGAACAGAGCATGTTCTCAGGGTCAGAGATACTTTGATTATTGTTTCCGGACGTGTGCACCAGAAACAATGCCCATATATTGTAATAAGCTGGGCCCAGAAGACGTTTCCATGACAACCCAGTCACCTCTCTTGGTGCGGCCAAGACTGCAATAAGATTAAACAAATACAGGCTGGCTGCACTCAAGCCTCAGTGAAAGCAAAACGCCTCAAGAAATACTAACAAGCATTTGCAGTGCAATAGGTCTCGCATTTGTGAGAGTTAGAGCTATTTGCATTTAAAATGACAACGTCTTTTTTTCATGTGTTTTGGTTTGGAGGGGATGTTTGTGGTGTGAAATTATGTGGGTTGGATTAGAATTATTAGTTGCGGAATTGTGTGGCATGGTGTACAGTAGAATTATGTGGATAGCAATGATGTAATATTGAGTGTAGTGGAATTATGTGGAGTGTGAGTGTGTGTCATGAAGTGCACTTATGTGGATGGGTATTATGTGTTGTGGAGTGGCGTGTTGAGGAGTTTAATTATGTGGTGTGCTGTTGAATTTTGTGGCATGATGTGGAATTCTGTGGTGTGGATTGGAGGTAGGTGTTGTGAAATTGTGTTGGTTTGGAACTGTGTATCATTGAGTGAAGTTATCCTCGACAGCCTAACATAGAAGCACCCACAGCTGCAGCACTCTGGTAACAGAGGGAGGGAGTATTACCCAGGGGCTGGCTAGATATGCAGCATTGTGAGAGTAACGGCCATTGGCAGTGCTGCAGGGGCAGCTTAAAGTAAGCGTAGTGCCACGGAACAACCGAAAATAACGCAGCAGCCCCTGTATGGCCAAGAATCTTAAAGGAGCCTAGGAAAGGCCATCTGGGCACACGCAGTAAAGAGGCTAGAGAAGGAAGGGGCAAGAGAAGGAGAGAAGCAAAAGACAGGACCAAGACGAGGATTAACAGAAGGGGCGGAAGGTAAGTACGCAGAGTGTATTAAGGTGGCTGGAAATAGAAAAGTGAGAAGTTAATGGACCGAGAGGGGCTAGAGGGACGGCCCGGACAGAAAGAGCAGAACGGGAGAATGTGGAGAAGCGTGGCTCAGTGGTTAGAGGCGGCAGACCCGGAAGCTGAGATAGGCTGTGGACCAGGGTTCAATTCCCCGCCTCGGCGGGTCTCGGGCTCAAAAATTCCACGGACTCGACAATTCTCGCTCCGGTGCCTACTCGACTCATGGGGTCACACTCTGCGACTCTGGGCAATAGCTTGCTTAATCTCCACTATGGCCCCTCGCGGCGGGATGCCTGGCTTTCACCTTGTGGATAACCTGCCGGGGTATCTCACTGGGGAATACCAGGACGGGTTCCCTAAGCAAGCGCTTAGATACCGTGTCGGTGATTTGCGCTATATAAATACATGTACAACGGGACTGGTACAAAGATGTGGCTGGGCAAAGAGGAACATGAAGTGGCTTAGCAAGAGTGTGGCAGAGGCAGAGGGTGTGACAGGACATGGCTAGAAGGGCCAGGAAGAGGTTTGCAGAGAACTGACATGAAGAGGCTGGTTAGAGAAGAACACAGGATGGCTTGGAAGAAAGGAACAGAAGTTGGCATGCCAGGCATGAGGTGGCCTGACAAAGCTAGGCGGCATCTGATTTGGGGGAATCCGTGGCCTGGGAGTTAGAGCCAACCAGATTATTTTTGAAGGATAGACTGTGTGAGCAGAGGCAGATGGGCAGTACCTAGGCTGAGCAATGAGGGACGGGCAGGACATGTGGAGGTATTGTGGTAGAACAAATCCAAATGCGTAGCATGAGGAAATTGGTAGTAGTGTATCCAAAAATGGATAGACCCGCACATACAAAATAGACAATATTGGAAAGAAACAATTACAGAAAATCTTTGTAGTATTTTTGAAGACGGATCCAAATGCGTGTTGAAAGAGACAAATGCACAGGGCTGTGAATTGGCTTAGTTTAGAAATGTGACATGACTGGGGATATATGGCTGACCCGGGATTAGCAGAAGGGTGGGAAGATTGGGCTGGTAGCGAGGGACGGGCACCGGGGACAGAAAGGGCAGTGTCTTAGCATGGAGTTTGTAATCAGAGAGGAACAGGAATCGACTGAGCAGAACGGAATATGAGTTGAATGGACAGTTGTCATACAGGTAGATATATTAAAGCGCCAGTTTGACTCTGGGGGACACAAGGTTGAGGGACAATGTACCTGCAGGAGAGGTAGTAATAGATAGAAGGAGGGTGGGCAGACTAGGGCCGGGTGAAACTGGACGTAGGGACACCAGAGTCAGCTAGGCAGAATGTGTCTGGGAGTAAGATGCCGGAAAGGTACAACAGTCAGCTAAGCAGAGTGGACAGACAGCTGAAGCAAGAAGACTGGGCAGGGTGGCAGGAAGATGGTGAACACGGGGCCAGGGCTGCTGGGGTAGATCAGGGCTGTACAGAGGGGAGCTGTGTACATGAGGAGGGCAAGCACTGGGCGCCTCAGGCCAACTGCAGAGTGGCCCCATCTGGCAAAGCATTAGTGTTCACTGCAGAGAAACAGGATGGAGATGTAGCTATGAAGAGACAGGCACGGTGTAACAATATGGACACAAGGGTAGGAGCGTGCATGCTGACCAGGTACGAGAAAACAGCACTGAAATGTGTCTAAAATGACAGACAGCTTGACTTCAAAGCACGAAGACAGCTAAGAAACACTCCCCACCCACACGCTTTTCACCTCCTCCTCCCCCACAGGTTCCCCAGCAGATTATCGACAGAGTCCCAACAGCAGCGCAGGCCCAGACCCCATTCACAATCCAGATGTGGCCTGGGCAGATGAGACTGGTGCCACTCCTGAGGTATGCTCACCAGCCGTGGCCTCTGAGTGGTCGTGGAGGGCAGCCGATGCCTGGCTTAGTGGAGAAAGAGATGGCACAGGAGCAGCCCTTGCCCCTGCCCCAGCACCCGGCCTGCCCCCGGGTGCACCAGTGCTCACCAGTCAGGATCAGCGTCCACTCTGTGGACAAACATGTCTGGATGCTACCCTCATTTCAGTATTATGTGGGCGCTTGCAGAAAAAGAGGGAGGCGCGTGGCCTACCATGGTTAAAGATGAAAGGGGCGACTATGAAGCTGTTGCCGTGATGATGAAGGGAAACGCATGAATGTGTGTGAAGAGCTCTGAAGAATTGTTCCTGTGCAGAAAGAAAATATAAACATGCGGAAGAGGACAAGTCCTGGGTGGATCCTTGGGAGTCAACAATTGAGAAAAAGATACTACTTCATACTCTGCCCACCTCCTGTCTTGTTTTCTGCCCTACACACATTTCTCCATGCATTCCGTCAATAACACATCAATAAAATATTTCACAACAAAAGGTAAGTAGTAGTGTTCCCTAACAGGGAAATGTCCGCACATTCGTCCGACCAGTCTGTGGTAATAATGTAATATAGGCGTGAAGTATAAGTATCCTAAACAAAAGTATAAGTATCATACACAAAAGATTAGGTATGGGTGCTAGATTCGCCCTGAAAACACCTACTACCCAGCAGTGTTATCCGCACACAAAATGTGCATCAACACAAGAAAAGAAAATAGGGCTTTGACAGCACACCACTTGTTACTTTCTAGTCAAAAACATGTATATCACATCCATGGGTATGAATAACCCCATTTAACTCAAATATAAAGACATTTTCAACAACATTAATCCAAAATAGAAAATCCAGCACATGTAGTAATCTTGCTGTTAGATAGTCTTTATTCCAAAATCAATTTCTTCATAAAAAGCTCCCAGCACACGACTTTGCCGACACGTGTTTCGTCTTATCAAAAAGACTTGTAAGGCATAAGAAAGGTGCGTGTCACAGAGATCAGGACTGTGTAGGGACCAAGCCTGGCCACACCTACAATGAAATTTTAAAGATCGCCACCATGTAACTGCGGTCTCTCAAGCTCCCAATGAAATTATGTGTTCCTGATAGTGGTAACCCAAAAGTCGAGTGACAATCTGGTAATGAAACACTTGCCAGTAAAATACTGTTAATTGATGAGTGATGGAACAAATATGTTCTAATCTGTTGGACCGTGGTAAAAGCTAACACTCCTTTTCTCAAAATCAAATCGGCGGAATCACCAATAGTACACATAGGCCGACACGTATTCTACTCCAGTGAGTTGTAAACGGATAACCTCCCAGCTGCCAAGCAAGTTAAGCCCAGGTCAAACCATGATAAGCAGTGACCTTCTGGGCAGCGTGGCCCGCAGAGATAGTGCGTCCTTCCGAAGCCGAGTATAACCAGGCTTAGTGGAGCAAGAGATGGCACCAGCTACACAGCCTCAGCACAGCAGTGACGGCTCCTGACACAGGAGCAGCCCTTGCCCCCTGCCCCAGCACCCGGCCTGCCCCCGGGTGCACCAGTGCTCACCAGTCAGGAACAGCGTCCACTCTGTGGACAAGCATGTCTGAATGCTACCCTCATTTCAGTATTATGTGGGCGCTTGCAGAAAAAGAGGGAGGCGCGTGGCCTGCCACGGTTAAAGATGAAAGGGGCGACTATGAAGCTGTTGCCGTGATGATGAAGGGAAACGCATGAATGTGTGTGAAGAGCTCTGAAGAATTGTTCTGATTTTTTACACAGGTCCCTGAGCAGAAAGAAAATATAAACAAGTGGAAGAGGACAAGTCCTGGGGGGTCCATGGGAGTCAACAATTAGAAAAAGATACTACTTCATACTCTGCCCACCTCCTGTCTTGTTTTCTGCCCTACACACATTTCTCCATGCATCCCGTCAATAACACATAAATAAAACATGAATTATTTGTTGAGGAGATAATATTTATTCTGACTTTGATATTCAAAGTAGCATATGAACACTGAGTGATGATGTATGCTCTGTTCTGGTACACACATCTTTTGATAAACTTTTTTTAACATTAGCCAGTGGGAAAACTTACCCACACGGCAATGTGGGCAGTAGTGACGCTGCGTCACTGGTAAGAGTTTTAGACCCACCACAGGCAGCCTTTTCCCCACACAACACAGGGCCAAGGCTGAAACAGGGGCGCGGGGCGCATGGAGTGTAGCTGCGCCTTTGGTGGAGAAGCTTCCCCCTCGCATCACACGGTGCAGTGGTCATAGGAGCACCCACGCAGTCACGCGCACGGGCACGCGCGCGGGCTACGAGCCTCCTGTCACGGGCCTACACAGGACACCTTCCACCGTAAATGCCTCAAGAACAAGGTGGAGGAGCAAGAGATGTTTGTGCTTTGAAGCTGGTGACTGCAGAAAACAAACCATTATAGAAAATATTACCTGGTAGATTGAGTGTGCTGGTGAATTGGTATCCATGTATGCAGTTTGCAGATGTTATTACTGAGCAATATACAAACGCCTGTTAAAAAAATGCTTGTTTCTGTACTCCAGTGACAGCAGCCTACTGTCACTGCATTTCAGAAAAAAAAGGGCGCCTGTGCCAGGCCTCAAAACAGAGCCCGATAGACACCCGTTTCAAGGCCCCTTTTAAGAAACTGTTGGTGCTCAGACTTCTTGAGACCCGGCTCACTTAAACTCCTGTACTGCTGGTTAGCATAGAAGGCTTGTTTCCTTTCCGGTAAAGAATTGGCTTGGTAGTTTGGTCTGCCCTGTTCCCATGATGCACTGGGCCAGGGCCAGACTAATTTGCATGTAGCCAGGTTCTGAACTGGGATGGTGCAGTGAGCTAAAAAACGGTGATGGATCAAGCCCTGATCTTTTGACTGGGTAGGAGTGTTCTGCTTAATTCAGATACTCTGTCCATCACCACCCCCTTTTATGAATCGTTTTGGCCACCACAAGTGTGGAAGGGTATACTCAGATGTGAGTCCCTTGCTCACTGCACCATCAGGATTCAAGCAAGCCGGGCCGAAGACGGCTGTAATGCCAGAAACCGGTCCCCGGAAGCTTGTTTCCTTTCCGGTAAAGAATTGGCTTGGTAGTTTGGTCTGCCCTGTTCCCATGATGCACTGGGCCAGGGCCAGACTAATTTGCATGTAGCCAGGTTCTGAACTGGGATGGTGCAGTGAGCTAAAAAACGGTGATGGATCAAGCCCTGATCTTTTGACTGGGTAGGAGTGTTCTGCTTAATTCAGATACTCTGTCCATCACCACCCCCTTTTATGAATCGTTTTGGCCACCACAAGTGTGGAAGGGTATACTCAGATGTGAGTCCCTTACTCACTGCACCATCAGGATTCAAGCAAGCCGGGCCGAAGACGGCTGTAATGCCAGAAACGGTCCCCGGAAGCTTGTTTCCTTTCCGGTAAAGAATTGGCTTGGTAGTTTGGTCTGCCCTGTTCCCATGATGCACTGGGCCAGGGCCAGACTAATTTGCATGTAGCCAGGTTCTGAAATGGGATGGTGCAGTGAGCTAAAAAACGGTGATGGATCAAGCCCTGATCTTTTGACTGGGTAGGAGTGTTCTGCTTAATTCAGATACTCTGTCCATCACCACCCCCTTTTATGAATCGTTTTGGCCACCACAAGTGTGGAAGGGTATACTCAGATGTGAGTCCCTTGCTCACTGCACCATCAGGATTCAAGCAAGCCGGGCCGAAGACGGCTGTAATGCCAGAAACCGGTCCCCGGAAGCTTGTTTCCTTTCCGGTAAAGAATTGGCTTGGTAGTTTGGTCTGCCCTGTTCCCATGATGCACTGGGCCAGGGCCAGACTAATTTGCATGTAGCCAGGTTCTGAACTGGGATGATGCAGTGAGCTAAAAAACGGTGATGGATCAAGCCCTGATCTTTTGACTGGGTAGGAGTGTTCTGCTTAATTCAGATACTCTGTCCATCACCACCCCCTTTTATGAATCGTTTTGGCCACCACAAGTGTGGAAGGGTATACTCAGATGTGAGTCCCTTGCTCACTGCACCATCAGGATTCAAGCAAGCCGGGCCGAAGACGGCTGTAATGCCAGAAACCGGTCCACGGAAGCTTGTTTCCTTTCCGGTAAAGAATTGGCTTGGTAGTTTGGTCTGCCCTGTTCCCATGATGCACTGGGCCAGGGCCAGACTAATTTGCATGTAGCCAGGTTCTGAACTGGGATGGTGCAGTGAGCTAAAAAACGGTGATGGATCAAGCCCTGATCTTTTGACTGGGTAGGAGTGTTCTGCTTAATTCAGATACTCTGTCCATCACCACCCCCTTTTATGAATCGTTTTGGCCACCACAAGTGTGGAAGGGTATACTCAGATGTGAGTCCCTTGCTCACTGCACCATCAGGATTCAAGCAAGCCGGGCCGAAGACGGCTGTAATGCCAGAAACCGGTCCCCGGAAGCTTGTTTCCTTTCCGGTAAAGAATTGGCTTGGTAGTTTGGTCTGCCCTGTTCCCATAATGCACTGGGCCAGGGCCAGACTAATTTGCATGTAGCCAGGTTCTGAACTGGGATGGTGCAGTGAGCTAAAAAACGGTGATGGATCAAGCCCTGATATTTTGACTGGGTAGGAGTGTTCTGCTTACTTCAGATACTCTGTCCATCACCACCCCCTTTTATGAATCGTTTTGGCCACCACAAGTGTGGAAGGGTATACTCAGATGTGAGTCCCTTGCTCACTGCACCATCAGGATTCAAGCAAGCCGGGCCGAAGACGGCTGTAATGCCAGAAACCGGTCCCCGGAAGCTTGTTTCCTTTCCGGTAAAGAATTGGCTTGGTAGTTTGGTCTGCCCTGTTCCCATGATGCACTGGGCCAGGGCCAGACTAATTTGCATGTAGCCAGGTTCTGAACTGGGATGGTGCAGTGAGCTAAAAAACGGCGATGGATCAAGCCCTGATCTTTTGACTGGGTAGGAGTGTTCTGCTTAATTCAGATACTCTGTCCATCACCCACCCCCTTTTATGAATCGTTTTGGCCACCACAAGTGTGGAAGGGTATACTCAGATGTGAGTCCCTTGCTCACTGCACCATCAGGATTCAAGCATGCCGGGCCGAAGACGGCTGTAATGCCAGAAACCGGTCCACGGAAGCTTGTTTCCTTTCCGGTAAATAATTGGCTTGGTAGTTTGGTCTGCCCTGTTCCCATGATGCACTGGGCCAGGGCCAGACTAATTTGCATGTAGCCAGGTTCTGAACTGGGATGGTGCAGTGAGCTAAAAAACGGCGATGGATCAAGCCCTGATCTTTTGACTGGGTAGGAGTGTTCTGCTTAATTCAGATACTCTGTCCATCACCACCCCCTTTTATGAATCGTTTTGGCCACCACAAGTGTGGAAGGGTATACTCAGATGTGAGTCCCTTGCTCACTGCACCATCAGGATTCAAGCAAGCCGGGCCGAAGACGGCTGTAATGCCAGAAACCGGTCCACGGAAGCTTGTTTCCTTTCCGGTAAAGAATTGGCTTGGTAGTTTGGTCTGCCCTGTTCCCGTGATGCACTGGGCCAGGGCCAGACTAATTTGCATGTAGCCAGGTTCTGAACTGGGATGGTGCAGTGAGCTAAAAAAACGGTGATGGATCAAGCCCTGATCTTTTGACTGGGTAGGAGTGTTCTGCTTAATTCAGATACTCTGTCCATCACCACCCCCTTTTATGAATCGTTTTGGCCACCACAAGTGTGGAAGGGTATACTCAGATGTGAGTCCCTTGCTCACTGCACCATCAGGATTCAAGCAAGCCGGGCCGAAGACGGCTGTAATGCCAGAAACCGGTCCCCGGAAGCTTGTTTCCTTTCCGGTAAAGAATTGGCTTGGTAGTTTGGTCTGCCCTGTTCCCATGATGCACTGGGCCAGGGCCAGACTAATTTGCATGTAGCCAGGTTCTTAACTGGGATGGTGCAGTGAGCTAAGAAACGGTGATGGATCAAGCCCTGATCTTTTGACTGGGTAGGAGTGTTCTGCTTAATTCAGATACTCTGTCCATCACCACCCCCTTTTATGAATCGTTTTGGCCACCACAAGTGTGGAAGGGTATACTCAGATGTGAGTCCCTTGCTCACTGCACCATCAGGATTCAAGCAAGCCGGGCCGAAGACGGCTGTAATGCCAGAAACCGGTCCCCGGAAGCTTGTTTCCTTTCCGGTAAAGAATTGGCTTGGTAGTTTGGTCTGCCCTGTTCCCATGATGCACTGGGCCAGGGCCAGACTAATTTGCATGTAGCCAGGTTCTGAACTGGGATGGTGCAGTGAGCTAAAAAACGGTGATGGATCAAGCCCTGATCTTTTGACTGGTTAGGAGTGTTCTGCTTAATTCAGATACTCTGTCCATCACCACCCCCTTTTATGAATCGTTTTGGCCACCACAAGTGTGGAAGGGTATACTCAGATGTGAGTCCCTTGCTCACTGCACCATCAGGATTCAAGCAAGCCGGGCCGAAGACGGCTGTAATGCCAGAAACCGGTCCACGGAAGCTTGTTTCTTTTCCGGTAAAGAATTGGCTTGGTAGTTTGGTCTGCCCTGTTCCCATGATGCACTGGGCCAGGGCCAGACTAATTTGCATGTAGCCAGGTTCTGAACTGGGATGGTGCAGTGAGCTAAAAAACGGTGATGGATCAAGCCCTGATCTTTTGACTGGGTAGGAGTGTTCTGCTTAATTCAGATACTCTGTCCATCACCACCCCCTTTTATGAATCGTTTTGGCCACCACAAGTGTGGAAGGGTATACTCAGATGTGAGTCCCTTGCTCACTGCACCATCAGGATTCAAGCAAGCCGGGCCGAAGACGGCTGTAATGCCAGAAACCGGTCCCCGGAAGCTTGTTTCCTTTCCGGTAAAGAATTGGCTTGGTAGTTTGGTCTGCCCTGTTCCCATGATGCACTGGGCCAGGGCCAGACTAATTTGCATGTAGCCAGGTTCTGAACTGGGATGGTGCAGTGAGCTAAAAAACGGTGATGGATCAAGCCCTGATCTTTTGACTGGGTAGGAGTGTTCTGCTTAATTCAGATACTCTGTCCATCACCACCCCCTTTTATGAATCGTTTTGGCCACCACAAGTGTGGAAGGGTATACTCAGATGTGAGTCCCTTGCTCACTGCACCATCAGGATTCAAGCAAGCCGGGCCGAAGACGGCTGTAATGCCAGAAACCGGCCCCCGGAAGCTTGTTTCCTTTCCGGTAAAGAATTGGCTTGGTAGTTTGGTCTGCCCTGTTCCCATGATGCACTGGGCCAGGGCCAGACTAATTTGCATGTAGCCAGGTTCTGAACTGGGATGGTGCAGTGAGCTAAAAAACGGTGATGGATCAAGCCCTGATCTTTTGACTGGGTAGGAGTGTTCTGCTTAATTCAGATACTCTGTCCATCACCACCCCCTTTTATGAATCGTTTTGTCCACCACAAGTGTGGAAGGGTATACTCAGATGTGAGTCCCTTGCTCACTGCACCATCAGGATTCAAGCAAGCCGGGCCGAAGACGGCTGTAATGCCAGAAACCGGTCCCCGGAAGCTTGTTTCCTTTCCGGTAAAGAATTGGCTTGGTAGTTTGGTCTGCCCTGTTCCCATGATGCACTGGGCCAGGGCCAGACTAATTTGCATGTAGCCAGGTTCTGAACTGGGATGGTGCAGTGAGCTAAAAAACGGTGATGGATCAAGCCCTGATCTTTTGACTGGGTAGGAGTGTTCTGCTTAATTCAGATACTCTGTCCATCACCACCCCCTTTTATGAATCGTTTTGGCCACCACAAGTGTGGAAGGGTATACTCAGATGTGAGTCCCTTGCTCACTGCACCATCAGGATTCAAGCAAGCCGGGCCGAAGACGGCTGTAATGCCAGAAACCGGTCCACGGAAGCTTGTTTCTTTTCCGGTAAAGAATTGGCTTGGTAGGTTGGTCTGCCCTGTTCCCATGATGCACTGGGCCAGGGCCAGACTAATTTGCATGTAGCCAGGTTCTGAACTGGGATGGTGCAGTGAGCTAAAAAACGGTGATGGATCAAGCCCTGATCTTTTGACTGGGTAGGAGTGTTCTGCTTAATTCAGATACTCTGTCCATCACCACCCCCTTTTATGAATCGTTTTGGCCACCACAAGTGTGGAAGGGTATACTCAGATGTGAGTCCCTTGCTCACTGCACCATCAGGATTCAAGCAAGCCGGGCCGAAGACGGCTGTAATGCCAGAAACCGGTCCCCGGAAGCTTGTTTCCTTTCCGGTAACGAATTGGCTTGGTAGTTTGGTCTGCCCTGTTCCCATGATGCACTGGGCCATGGCCAGACTAATTTGCATATAGCCAGGTTCTGAACTGGGATGGTGCAGTGAGCTAAAAAACGGTGATGGATCAAGCCCTGATCTTTTGACTGGGTAGGAGTGTTCTGCTTAATTCAGATACTCTGTCCATCACCCCCCCCTTTTATGAATCGTTTTGGCCACCACAAGTGTGGAAGGGTATACTCAGATGTGAGTCCCTTGCTCACTGCACCATCAGGATTCAAGCAAGCCGGGCCGAAGACGGCTGTAATGCCAGAAACCGGCCCCCGGAAGCTTGTTTCCTTTCCGGTAAAGAATTGGCTTGGTAGTTTGGTCTGCCCTGTTCCCATGATGCACTGGGCCAGGGCCAGACTAATTTGCATGTAGCCAGGTTCTGAACTGGGATGGTGCAGTGAGCTAAAAAACGGTGATGGATCAAGCCCTGATCTTTTGACTGGGTAGGAGTGTTCTGCTTAATTCAGATACTCTGTCCATCACCACCCCCTTTTATGAATAGCATAGAAGGCAGGCATGTTCTGTTCTTTTCTTTTTGACAAAGAAAATCCTAACATTCAAATAAAACATATAAATAGGAAATTAAATTATGTAAATCGCCTTGTACAGGCTCTGAAGCCTGATATATTACCGACACCTTTAAGAAGTTATACATAACTTCATCCGCTGTCCTGTACTTTAAATACAATCAGACGACATTCCCAGGCCAGAACTGTGAGCCCGGTCGGTATAAGACAACCATTCCCCCAGGCATTGTGAAGATGTGTACTGTACCCTGGGTACTGCTGGACAAATATAATATTCTTTTCTGGAACATGTAGGAAGGTAGATCCCTGACTATGGTTGCCCCCAACTTTTTGCCTGGTGTTTTGCTGGTTTTCTGACTTAGTTGACCTGGGACCCTGCTATTCAGGGCCCCAGGCCTACTGCTCTCTCTGTAAAATGGATTCCATGTACCTTAGGTACATATCTAATTGGATACTGAGTCACCTTATCAGTCCCTGTACAGTGTACCTTAGGTACCCAGGGCATAGGTGTACCCAGGGCCTACCAGGGGCTGCAGCATGTATTATGCCACCCCTGGCTGGCCATCCAAATCTGACACATCTGGCTGCACGACAGCTGGGGCAAGGTGGTGTAATCACCCTTTGCTTTAGATATAGTATACCTATATCTAAACCTAAATGGGCACACAGATCTCCTATCAGTCACTCCTATGGCAGGCCTTGACAATCCTGAAGGCAGAGTGCTTGGAATCGTGTGAGATGGTGCTCTGGCATGAGCTGAGCCTGTCTGCGGCTTTCGGGATCTATCCCTTAGCCGTTTCCATGATATCGCATACCATATACTCTTAAGTGCATTATAATCCTCGCGGTTATATGCCAACTCTGGGATCGCTTTATCAAAACATGTCGAGTAAGGTGTCATACGAATTGGAATACTAACCCCTCGCCAATTCTGGCGACGGGGTTAGCATTCCACCCTTCTAGAGGGACACGACATGTATGTAGCCTATAACCCCGGTTAAAGTCAAACAGAGCCTTAGCTCCACAAAATGGATGCTGCCACCGAGACACAAGTCTGCCCTCCTGCTGCTGGGAGTCCTCCCAGAGCAGGAGGCAAGGACAAAGGGTTTCCTGCCAGGGGCGGTGCCAGCACCGTCCCAGACAGGGTTTTGTGTATTCTAGGTAGGCAGGGCTTTAGAGGAAGGTGACTGCAAGTGGCACCCCGGTGCTCACTGTGCATAGGCCGGCTTGAACCAGTTCCAGGGGCACACCAGACCCTGAGCTGGGGAAAGCCCGCCAAAGGAGAGGGGTGTAACCACCCCCCTCCTGGTCCCACCCATAGGGCAGGACTTAGTCGCGTGCCAGCCCCCTTTTCCAAGATAAAGGTAGGAGCAGGCCCCCTTCCAAATTAGATCATCTTTGGAATCAAGACACGACTTTCTACGAAAGGACTTCAAGATTTCTTCTTCAAGATTCTCCCTTGTGACTAAGGAGTAGTCACCCTGCATCCGCAGGCACCATCTTAAGAACACTGCGGTCTGATGCAAGTCCTTCCTCCGGAATCCGACTGCCCAGCTCGACGAGAACCGGCTCCCCTGGCACCTCTGACCTCTACAGCCAAGCTGAGAACCGTGGGTGCGACGAGACCTCGAGGGACCGGCCATCTTCACGACTGCACGACTTCTTTCCAGCACGACCGCCGAGGAATCCTCTGGTGAGTGCTTTGGGGTCCGAGAAGCCCCGACCCTGAGCAGCCCCAGCACCGAAGTTCAGCCTCCCAGCATCTCCACGATCTGCGTGGGGCCCTTCTGCTTTTTGGCTGCTCACCGCGTTGTTTGGCTACTAGCCCGCTGGCTTGTGGCCTTCTTAACGACGCCCGACGACATCACTGCTGCTGGTCTGGTTGCTCCAGACTGGCCCTTGCTTCCCTCCATCGGAGAAGTACCCTGGACCCTCCTGGTCCACTCAAGACGCCATTTTAGGTCCACCGCGTGGGCGTTGCATTTGCCAAGACTTGTTGCCCCAATCCTGGGTCCAGCGACGTCGACAGCAAGAACCTTCGTGGGACAGCTCGCACCTCCATCCTGGTCGCCGACAACGCCTCCTGGTCCGAGAGACTGCAGAGCCCAGCAGCGCCCACTCACCTGACTGCGGTGACTTCGCCCGGTGCCATCCTGGTGCCCACTTAATCACTGGCTAGTGATTCAAGAACTTGGTCCCCTCTGCTTTCAGGTTTTCCTCTTCCCTGATCCAGGCTTGGATCTCTTCGAACTTTTCTTCACTGGCCGCCTGCCAGCAACTTCTTCTTCAGGCTCCTGGTTCGTCAACGAAGAATCCCGACGTCTTTTCAGACCTATGCAGCCGCAGCCCCTGGGCTAGGTAAACTCGGCATTTCGGTGCCTCAGCATAGCCTCACTATCCAAGGGTCCAGATCCACTTTCGTTTTTGACCTACCTAGTCGGGTTCGCCCGAGAACACTAACTTTGTGAATTCTAGCTTCCATAGGCTTTTTCCCGCCTTACGCGTGAGAGTTCCCACTCTGCACGTGGTGTCCCTAGGCCTCCTGCTCCTAACCTGAGTGTTCAGTATTGTAGGCCTAGCGTTTCTAAAGCCTCTGAGAATCGTTACTTACCTGCTAGTAATTCGCATTCCACTTTTGTAGTATATGGTTTTTCGTGCCCCTCGGGCATTTGTGTAAATTGTGCAACTTAAAGTATTTTCGTAAGAGTTTTGTTGTGTGCTTAGCTCCCTGTCTCATAAAGAGCCAGGGTAGTCTTGTTATAAATAAATACACTGTTTATTTTCATAACAACTTGTGTGGTGTCCTTTCACTGGGTGTTCAAGGGGTAATGTGATGGTAAAACAGCTGGCTTAACACGCCCTCTAGAGTCTTAGCCTTAGACTGCTCGTATCCATGCTACTAGGATAGCTGGTCTATAAGGTTGACTTACAACCAATCATCAATAAGGGTTGTTTGGACTGATATATAGTGATCACTAGAATAGTGAACACTGCACATCAGGCCAACTTCTCACATTGGTGAGCAGCGGTTGGAATTTGAGCTTGCTGTTGTTTTACCACACATATCCTAAGAATATCTTGTGAAAGATCACATAAGTACTAAAGGTACATATAACTTAGCTTAGAATACTCTGAGTTCTACTGAACCAGCTGTTGTAGCTCCTAGGGCCTAGCACACCCTAAACTACAACTCTAGCAAGGGATCAGTAGGCAAACATATAGTGTAGGTAAGTGCACCACTTACACCTCACTAGAAAAGCATGTCTAACCAGGGAGAGTCTACTGAGACCCCTCTTGTGGTTTTTGACCCTCCACAGGTCACTTCAAGATATGCAGCTCTCAGTTTCCAGGAGATGAGACAAGTGTGTACCTCCAGGAAACTGAAACAGGGGTCTAACCCCACCATTCCCTTTTTAATAGGTCTCTTAGAGACTTATGATGCGAGAAAGATTTCTCAGCTAGATGGGAATATGCCAGCCTTAGAGGGTACCTCTGGAGATCCAGACCTCCCCAACACTGCCAATGCAGTTGAGGAGGAGGAACAAGAGGAACTCTCTGGGGATGAGGTAGACAAAGGTCTTGAGGTAGTCAGAAGGCTAACTAGGGCCAACTTAGACTTACTTGGGCTAGGATCTGGGGGACCCCCAGTACTAACCCGAAGTGGGCCTAACCTTGGAGTTAGGAGAGATAGATCTCTTTCTAGGGACTCCAATGGATCTCTGCACTCTAATGCCTCTTCCCAGAGGAGAAGGAATCCTCCACAGAGGAGATTTACTTCCCCTCAGAGAATAGAGCATGAAGCTAGGATGAGACAGGCTACTCTGAGGATTGAAAGGGAAGAACTTGCCCTGGCCAAAGAAAAGCTTGCCTTTGCTAGAGAGCAGCAGATGAGTGGGATAGTTCCCACTGGTGGCAGCAATCTCCCAAGAGATAGAGAGAAGGGTTTAGATACTAAACACCTGACAAAAATAGTGCCCCCCTTTAAGCAAGTGGATGACATCCAGAAATGGATGGCTGCTTTGGAGAGGGCCTGCACTGTGCAGTGCATTCCCCAGAGTCAGTGGGCAGCTATACTGTGGCTCTCCTTTGATGGTAAAGGTAGAGATAAGCTCCTCACTACAAGAGTGGAGGATGCTAACAATTACCAGGTCCTGAAGAATGCACTGGTTGATGGGTTTGGCTTAACCACTTAGCAGTACAGGTTGCTGTTCAGAGACACCCAGAAAACTCAGTCTCAGGACTGGTCTGACTTTGTTGATTGTGCCACTAAGGCTTTGGAAGGCTGGCTACTGGGTAGCAAGGTTACTGACTTCACAGGATTGTATAATCTTATTATGAGAGAGCAAGTCTTAAATAATTGTCAGAACCAGTTATTACACCAGCACCTGGTAGACTCTGATCTGACCTCTCCACAAGAATTGGGTAAGAGGGCAGACAAATGGGTCAGAACCAGGATTAGGCCCAAGAACCAAGGTGGTGACCAGAAAAAGGAATCAACCAAGCCTCAAGAGAAGGGTGGGAATAAATCTACAGATCAAACCACATCAGGGCCCCAAAAATCCTCTGAGGGGGGTGGGTCCCAGAATCCTTCTAATAACCAGAAGAAACCTTATTGTTATCCCTGTAAGCAGGTGGGTCATTTAAAAACTGACAGCAGTTGCCCAAAGAACAACAATAAGGAGAACATACCCCCAAGTAACATTCCCAAACCTCCTGTTACTACTAGTAGTAATCCCCCAGGTGGTGGGAGTGCCCCCAAGAATTTGGGTGCATTTACTTTGGGAGTTCCTGGGGACTCTGGCCTAACCAGGTCCCCAAACTTAGATACTCTTATCTGTGAGACTGGCATGGGGTTTGCCAACTTCACAACTTGTCCCAACACTTTGGGCAAGTACAGACAGGAACCCCTCATCAATGGTATAAAAGTTGAGGCCTATAGAGATACAGGGGCTAGCATCACCATGGTGACTGAGAGTCTAGTCCCCTCAAGGCAACTTTTGCCTGGTGCCACATACCAGGTGACCAATATTGATGGAGTACAGAGAGATCATCCCATGGCAGTGGTCAATCTCAGCTGGGGAGGTGTCACTGGCCACAAGAGAGTGGCAGTGTCACCGAACTTGCCTGTAGATTGCCTACTGGGGAATGATTTAGAGCTCTCAGCCTGGGCTGAAGTAGAGCAAGAAACCCATTCAAGTTTCAAGTTTCAAGTTTAAGTTTATTATGATAACGGAACTCTTTACGAGGTCCACATAAAAGACATAAAATATACATACAAAAGAAACAATAAAAAGAAAAAAAATTTTTTAAATGAATTATAGCATCAGGAACCATACATTAATACAGATCCAAAAAACACTTAAAGAACTTGTACAGTTTGAAACAAAACATTTCATTTGGCGGAGAGATCATAGCCGCCCGAAAAGCAGTGGCTGACAAAATATTGAGATGGAGGCAAATTGGTCTTAACCATCTTCGCCTAAAAGGCATCAAAGCTGGACAAACGAAGATGACATGGGACAAATCTTGATCATACAACTGACATAAATCACAGATCGGTGAATGGCCATACCATTTGGAATAAAGAGATTTCAACGGAAGCAAATCCTGTCTTACTAAAAACAACAGGCGTCTAACGCCGTGAGGAATATTCCATTGAATATAGGGTTGTGCTTTCCTCAAAAGACAGGACTCAATAACAGGCGTACAGCCTTTTTTCACCATCCGAGACTCTCTATCTAGTCTGAAACCTAATTCCCACGTAGAGGATTTCAGAAGAGATTTTAACTGAAAAGGAGATAGAGAAAATAAAACATCTTTATCCAATTGCAATTGACCCACAGCGAATCTAAATTTTTTTACAATTGATGAATAATTATTGAAGTTTCCCAACAACTCCCTTTTTAAAAGATGTCTTAGGGTGTTAGGCTCACTCCTTGCAAGACTTGAAACCCAGCGTACGATACCAGCTAGCCCTTGGACCCAGCTGCTTCGTAAGCCGAGTTCCTGTCTTAAGGCCGAAGTTGAATTCGCTGTACTAACAGATAATAAACTGCGTAAAATTTTTCCTTCCGATGAGTTTAAGAAGCTCCAATTTTTTGGGTCAATTAACTCTATTCCGTAAAGAAGGGAGGCAGGAACTTTTGCTCTAAATACATCTAATAGTATAGAGAAATGCCTTCTACCTGTAGCTTTATACAAGGATATCAAACTCTTTCCCTGCGAAACAGCTTTCTGCGAATTATTGGCCATGTGAGCTTTCTCACTTAAATTACTCATCACAATTTTACCAAGGAAGGTATAAGATTTCACAGTTTCCAGTTTTTGGCCCCCTACTGCCCATGGAAAGTTAGGAAATTTGGATTTCTTCCTTCCAGACATGCACATCACTTTACTTTTTTCAGCATTTATCAACAAATAATGGTTTCCAGCATACTCATGGAGAGCTTGCAGGCGATTATTCAGGCCCTTCGGGGTTAGATCAAGAATCAAAATATCATCAGCATACATAAGGCATACAATCGGGGCCCCCCCCAAGGATGGGGCAATACCCGAGCATGCTGAGAGAGCCAGAGGAAGATCAACTGTATATAATGAAAAGAGCAAAGGAGCCAATAGGCAACCTTGCTTTAACCCATTGGAAGAGGGTATTATTCTGGATAGACCTCATTCACCGCCAAGCAACACTCTGCACCAGGTATCTGAATAAAGAGCACGGATTAATGAAATAAGAGAGGGGGGCATCCCTAGATCAAATAACTTTCTCCACAACAAAGTTCTGTCCACTTTATCAAATGCCGTGGAGAAATCGATGAATGCACCGTACACGTGCCCTCCACGAACTTTCACATATTTTTCCGTGATAACCTGAAGTGCAGACAAGTTATCTAACGTTCCATGTTTTTGCCTGAAACCAGTTTGTTCAAAGGGCAAAATTTTAAACTCAATTACCCAATTGTTGATTAAAGTGAGAATGCATTTTGCAAATACCTTACCGATAGCGTCAAGTAGGGCAATTTGACGATAATTTTGAGGGAGGTCTCTTGCCCCTTTTTTGTATAGAGGGACAAGGATACTCCCTTTACAGGAAGGGGGGACTATTCCACTAGCAAAACAAGATTTAAACACAGGAAAAAGTATATTGCTCCAAAGCTCCCCCTGTTGTTTTAAAACAGAGATGGGAACCTCATCGGGACCCATCGCACCAGAGGAGCGCATATTTTTAATGGCAAATTCAATTTCCTTTTCCGAGGGGGACTCGTACACTCGAGAGTCAACATAAGAAACATCCTTATTTAATTGTAAGTTGTTATTACTGTACAAATTCTCAACAAATTGGACCCAAATATGCTCTTCAATTGCAATAGGCGTAGGACTGACCCTAGTACCGCATCCTTTGCCAATTAATGACCAAAATGACTTGGCCTGGCCGTTATATGAAGCTTCCCTAAGCTGGATCCATAAGGAATCCTCCTTATTTCGTTTCAAACTGGCCTTAAGTCGGGATCTCCTTCTTTTTAAGAGAGCTAATTTCTGGCTAGCTTCCTGACTAAAAGATAAATATTGCCCCCTTAATACTTTATTTATTTCTTTATTTAATACCCGAAGCGGTTGGGGGACTACAAAGGGTTTTTTAGCGGGGGCGCTCTTTTTGGCTAATGAAGTTACTGATTCTAAAAAATCTGCAAATCCCACTAGTTCCCTCCCCTCCCAGCAGGATAAATTCTCTATAGTAGAGTTTAAAAGCATTAACAAGTTCTCATAAGAACAAGAATTCCAAAAACATTTCCCTGAATTTAAACCAAAATTTACCATTTCCGTATCGATGCTCCAAGTATCCGACATAGGAGGGCTGAGGGAAACCGAGAGCATCAGCGCATTATGGTCACTGAGATTAGTTTTTAAAACCGAAAGGTCTTTCAAGGAAGAGAAAAAGGTACAATCTGAAATTACATAATCAATAATAGAGTTTCCCTTATTAGAGTTATGAGTAAAAGCTGCCGGGGTGTCAGAAGGGAGTCTCCCATTTACTATTAGACAATCCACATTATATAGACCTTCCAGAAGAAATTTACCTCTTTTATTGGTTTTGATATTAGCTGGGAACTGGGCCTGAGGTATAGTCAAAGACTCTTCCCTAAGTTTATTTCTAAACAAGTCAAGCCCGCAATGGGGGGCGTGGCTTGGACGCCGATCGGGATGGCGGCGTGAGCTCGTAGCTCCGCGCAGAATCCCGTTAATTCTCCTGTTTTCGGAACCCTGGGCGGCCCGGAGACGACGCTCCTGTCCTCTGAAGTGTGAGGGGACAGCTGGACACTATTGGTGAGCCGCTGGGGGACTGCAGGCCCCGAGGAGACCGAGTCGAAGAAGCGGCTGAGGTGTTGCCGAGGGTGCGAAGAAAATGGCGGCGTGGAGTTCGGCGGGCCCCGAACTTCAGCTCTGAGCCGAGTTGTCGCCGACTGGCAAGGGATACTGGCAGGAGATCCTGCATTCAGCTGATCGAGGCACTGGGGTCGGCGGTGCTGTGCCTTGGGGCCGAGTGACGCTGCCTTGACTCGCCAGGAGCTTGGGGACCCTGGCTGGCTGCCGCCCGGAGACTCATCCTTTCCCCCTCAGGCTCCCGAGGGGGGCGGCGGAGCGGAGTGTACCTAGCTGGTCGTTGCTCCTGTGAGTTTCAGTGAAGACATTGCTCTGCCCGGTGCCCGACGACCGGCACTAGCCTACGGGCGCTGACGACAGCGGGCTCCAGGACCTGTGACGCAGCACCCTGGAATGGCGGCGACTGGAGGGCCGATGGCCGTGAGATGCACTGAGGAGGGCTCGGCGACATCGACTCGGCTGGGCGAGGGTCCCTCCCCGGAGCTTGACCGAGAACAGCGGCTGAACCGGCGATTGGATGCCATACTTGATGCGATCGCCTCGACTAAGGACGCGTTGCACCAAGACATCGCCCAAGTGGCCACGGGCCTAGGGCTGCTCCGCGCGGATCATGCGAAGCTAGCGGACAGGGTTAAGGACCATGACCAACTGTTGCTGGACCTGAAACCATCGGTGGTGGCCGCGGAGCATAGGATTGCGGACATGTTGGCCCGGCTGGACTCGCTGGAGCGGAGGGCGGAGGATGCCGAAGGCCGCAATAGGCGGAACAACGTGCGGGTCGTCGGCCTTCCGGAACGAATTGAGGGGGAGGATGCGGTGGCCTATATGGAGACCTGGTTCCGCACTGTGGTGGCGCCGGAGGGGCTCACTCCTTTTTTCACGCTGGAGCGGGCCCACCGGGTACCTGCTCGCCCGCCGGGGATTGGCCGCCCCCCCGACCGATGGTGGTGAGGCTCCTCCACTACAAGGACCGAGATCTCCTCATTCAGCGGGCCAGGATGTCGGGCCCTTATGAGGTGGAGAACAGTAGGGTTACGATCTTCCCGGACTACACTCAAGCGGTCCAGAAAAACCGGGCATCATTCTTGGCGGTGAAGAAAGAACTCAGGGAGGAAGGCGTTCAGTATTCCTTGCTCTACCCGGCTAAGTTGCGGATCATCATGGATGGGGCTACGCACTTTTTTCAGACTCCGGACGAGGTTTGGCATTGGCTGGAGTCGTATAGAGCGGGGACGGACAGATCACATAAAAGCAGACGAGATGAACCCAAGCGGCCCCGGGTGAGGCAATCGCAACGCATCAGATCCCGCAACAGGCGCCAGCGGGAGAAACGGGAGGCTCAAATGGCGGCGGAGAAGAGGGATGCACTCGCAGCGACGGCGGCCATTACAGGGTCGCAACAGAACAGTGAACGGGCGGACACGGACTCGGGAGGGGAAGGCAGCAAGACGGGCGAGGAACTCTCGGAGGCGGAAAGCTCGAAGGGGCCGACGGTGACCCCACAGACTTCAGATGGTATCTTTTGCGGCTGAGATTGGACTAGGCTAGTTCGAGACTTCATGGTAGGGTGGTATCCTGCTGTTGGAGGACGGGATGCCGGGAGGGGAGGCTGTGTGCTTCGGGAGGGATGGAGGCGCGGGGTGCGGGCTCCGCTTGCTGGGGTCGGCGGCGACTCACCCCCCTTGGGCCCTTAAGGCCGACTGTGGTGGAGACCACAGGGTAAGAGTGTGTGAAGTTGGTTCAAGGTTTGGATGGGGGCGGACATTGGGTTCGTGTGCTCTGTCCTGGGGAGTGGGGTTTGGGGAGTTTTTCTGTTTTGGGGGTGTTCGGGGGGGGGGGCAACTGCATTGGGGGGGCTGTGAACATTCGTTATTTGATTTGGACTGTACGAAGTTGGAATGGGGACGTTACCTAATCTGAAATGCCTGACGTGGAATGTCCGGGGGCTGCGAACTATGGTGAAACGTCATAAGGTCCATGCATATCTAGTACGCAGGGGGGTTCAGATTGCTATGCTCCAGGAGACTCATCTCACTAAGAAAGAGTGTACTGCCCTGCAGAAACGATGGAGGGGCCAGGTGTTTGGCACCACTTACTCAGCGTATGCCAGGGGGGTGCTGATCTGGGTGAGGGCGGGGATACCCTTTCAATTACTGAATCAAGTTGTGGATCCGGATGGCAGGTTTGTGGCGGTGGAGGGGAGGTTATATGGACGGGATGTGGTTTTCTGCTGTGTGTATGCGCCGAACACTGATCAAGCTCGATATTTTGATAGCCTCTCGGGGTCTTTGGCCTCTTTCCTGGCGGCCCCAATAGTGCTAGGGGGGGACTTTAACTCGATCACGGATGTGGCTCTGGATAGGTCCCATCCCCCCCTGGTGGACTCCCCGGTGCGCAGGTTAGCCGCGCACAGGAAGGACTGGCAGGATAGATGGGGGTTGCTGGATGTCTGGAGGGAGCGGCACAGGGAAACCAGGGATTATTCCTTTTACTCTGCTCTTCATGACCTGCATGTCAGGATGGATTCGGTGCTCTGCAGTGGATCCCTAGCCCCGCTGATCTCCCATGCGGAGTACTTGGCTAGGACGATCTCAGATCATAACCCCCTATTGGTGCACATTCAGTGGCAGAGAGAGCGCTCAGTAATTCCAACGTGGCGGCTTCGGCCGGAAACGCTTAAAGATCCTGTGTTCACTGATGCGGTTCGACAAGGCATTGATAGCTATTTCGGAGTGAATGAGGGCACGGCCACGAGTAGGTCCACTGAATGGGATGCAATGAAAGTGGTGGTGAGAGGAGTGTGTTTGGGTAGGTTTTCGAATGCTCGCACGGCTGTGTTGACTGACCTCATGAAAGCGGAAGAAAGGTTGAGGGATTTGGAGCGCCGCAGGCCAGCTAGGCCGGACTTACAGGCCCAGCTCTTAGAAGCGAAAGAAGTGGTCGCCACCGAGACGGAACGTTTACGATGCTATGATCACAGGCAATATATCATCAGGGCGCATGCGGAAAGAGACAAGGTGGGTACCCTCTTGGCCAGACTGGCTAATCCGGAACTTAGGGGCTCCCCGATCCTCGGCATTCGTACTGCGCAGGGAGAGATGGTATACACCCAAGCAGCGGTATTGGAATGTTTTAGGGAGTACTATGAGGAACTGTATCAGGGCCAGCTGGGAGTGGGGGTCCAGGACATTGCGGAATACTTGGGGGCGAGGCAGCTTCCGGTCCTAGATGAGGAGGACGCGAAGGAACTGGGCGGCCCGATCACGCTCTCAGAAATGCGGGCGGCCATTAAGCATATGGCCCGCAACAAAACGCCCGGGGTGGACGGATTACCGATTGAATTTTATCAGCGGTATGCGGACAGTTTGGCGCCCAGGCTGCTGGCGGTGTACGCTGAAGCCTTCGAGGCTGGGGTATTGCCTGGGTCCATGCGGGAGGCCTTGATTGTGCCGCTCCTAAAGCCTGGCCGGGATGCTGCGGATGTGAGGTCTTACCGCCCGCTATCCATGCTGACGGTGGATTATAAGATTCTGAGCCGAATACTGGCCACCAGGCTGGCCCCATATATGACGGGCCTGGTACATAGGGACCAGGCCGGGTTCATACCCACGAGGAGCACGGCGCTGAATATTCGCCGCCTGGTGGGGATAATGGACGCCATCTTGGACGAGGAGGGAGCCCCGGCGGTCCTATCCGTGGACATCGAGAAAGCCTTTGATAGCTTGGAATGGCCGTTCCTGGACGGAGTTTTGGAGAGGTTTGGCATGGGCGAGGGGTTCCGCAGGTGGACAAGGGTCTTGTATGCTTCGGCGGCGGCGAGGGTGCGTTTGGGCGGCCTGGTGTCTGCGGCGTACCCGGTGGGCAGGGGCACGCGGCAAGGATGCTCTCTGTCCCCCCTGTTGTTTGCTCTGGCGATGGAACCTTTGGCGGTCCATGCGAGGTCGGGTGTCAGGTACGCGGGGATAGCGAGAGGCGGGCAGTGGCATTATATATCGCTGTATGCGGATGACTTGCTCCTGTACCTGGCTGACACCTCGCGGGCATTGGCCGGTGCGATGGAGCTGTTGTCGGAGTTCGGCCGGCTGTCAGGCCTTAAGGTCAATTGGGCGAAGACTTGTGTGTTCCCGCTGCGAGCGGGCTCGCCCGTTCCTGGTGGCGACTTGGGCGTGGTGTGGGAGCCATCTTGTTTCACCTATCTGGGTGTTCGCATCTACCACGCGACTGCGGACCTCTTGGAGGGCAACATTGGTCGCTGTGTCCGGGCACTGAGGGGCAGCTTGTCTTTCTGGTCGACCCTCCCGCTGACGGTTCTGGGTAGGATTGCGCTTTTGAAGATGGTGGCGCTCCCCCGCTTCCTCTATTATTTCCGAACGCTGCCTGTCTGGATTCCCCAAGGGGTCTTCAGAGACCTGAGATCGATGATTATTGGCTTCTTATGGGGACACGGCCGCCGTAGAGTGGCCCTGAGCACGCTCCTCCGCCCTAAGGTTGAGGGGGGCATGGCTGTGCCTGACTTCGAGCTGTATTATCTAGCGGCGCAGCTGCAGGTTCTTACACAGAACGTAGCTAGGGTGTTCCGGGGTCCAGAGGAGGACCGGGACCGAGGGATACGACGCCACGTGCTGTCCTATATTGTCATGCAGCAGAGGCTTGAGTTGCGGGCCCTCACTATGGAGGAAAGGACGCTCCGGCTGTGTTGGCAGAGGAGCCTTCGGAGAGCGAGGGCTTCGCGGCCTTATGCGCCGGAGATCCCGATCGGCATGCTGACGGCCTTGCCGCACGGGGGAGATTGGTCCCCGTTGCTGGATTGGGAGGAGGCGGGACTACAGGTGGTAGGCGACTTGTACATAGATGGGGCGTTGGCACCGTTTGAGGCGCTCCGGGACCAGTTCGGGCTGCCCGACGGGGGGTTCCTCCTGCACGCGGCAGTGGTGGCTGCCATACAGAAGCACTGGAAAGGGGGGCTCGTAGAACCCACGACGACTATGGCGTGCCAATATGTGGTGATGGCAGCAGGCACGGTCAAAGCTGTGACGTGCCTCCATAATGGGATGCTGAATGAGGGACTGGAGCCACTCCTGGGGCTCAAGGCTAAATGGGAGGAGAGTGTGGGCCGGCACATACCGGATACGGCTTGGGGACACATCCTGCGGCGCACGTGGAAGGGCACGAGAAATGCGCGCTTTCAGCAAGTGCATTTCTATGTGCTTCATAGGGCCTATTTAACTCCAGAGAAATTACAGCGGTACTTCCAGGTGCCGGATGCCCGGTGCCCACGGTGTTCGTCTCTGGGAGCGGACATGGATCATTTGTTTTGGAAGTGCCCGCAATTGGGGACCTATTGGGCGGAGGTAGGGGGACTCCTGAATGCAGTGACAGATAGGGAGGTGGAATTCGATATGGCGGCGTGCCTGCTGCTCTGGTTCCCGCACACTAAACGCACCAAGGTGACGAGCAAGTTCCTTGATCTGGGTCTGATATTGGCGCAGAGGGAGATATCGTGGCATTGGAAGTCCAGGGGGGGGCCCTCGCTGCGTAGATGGAAGAATGAATTGCTGCGGTGGTCTGCCTGCGAGAGTGTGCTCCGGATGCGGCAGGCTGTTAAGATGGGGAATGAGAAGGTTTTGGAAGCGGCGCGTGCATGGGAGCTAGTGGTGCAGGCCTTGCGTGATTCTTTTGTGGACGACGAGGATGGGGAGAACTAAGCCGGTGGACACCACGGGGCGAACACAGAAGTGCTATATTCCGCACTGTGGTGGTTCCATCTAACTCGACAGGACGAGGCGTACGCCCAGCAGTTGCCAGGGGGGGGGGCCTTGGGGGGGACTGGTTCATGGGGGTTCGGGGTGGGACGGAAGCCACTGGATGGTAGCCGCCTGGGTGCCTTGACTCTACTAGGATGGTTGGCACAGTGTGGAGTATGAAAGGGCTGGAGGGAGCAGCCAGGCGAGATAGAACGATAGCACCTAGGGCAGGCCCCGATATGAGCGGTGTCACTGCTTTACCTCTGGGATGGCTGACGGAGATGTTGTTGTGGGTGGGGGGGATAAAAGCAGATACGTACAACGACTTTTCGACCATGGTCCCCGTGGGACGTGCACCGTGCTTTTCCTATTGAATGTAATAACATGCCGCCCGGCCCCCGGGATGCGGGCTGAATGGCTGTGTACAGTTTGGACTTCTTAGTGGACGAGGGGATGTCACGAGTGCACTGGTTGATTGATTGTATCCTGTGGTTTCTAATTCTGCAATAAAAATATATTTGAAAAAAAAAAAAGTCAAGCCCGCAATTAGATATGTTACAATTCAAGTCCCCAAGAACTAATACATAAGGGGAAGGGAAAGAGTCCATTATTTTAGTTATAAAGGAGAGGAGTGCTTTTAAACCATTATTGAAGCAACAGTTTGGGGGGATATAGGCATTTATCAGAACAAGAGATCTATTAGGGCAATCCTTAAATACATTTTTTAAAGTTATTGCCTGGAACAGTTTACCTGGATCAGGATAGTGAGTATAGTTCCAATTAATTCTATTTGATAATAGGCAAGCTATTCCACCCTTCGCGTGACCCCTCCTAGAGTGGATTGCGCTAACTTCTAAGACAAAGTACTCTTTTTCTAGTATTAAATTATCTTCCACCCACGTTTCTTGTAGACAAATTATGTCTGCATCTAGGGAACGCAAGAAACGTAGTTTTTCCTTATGATCTTTAAAACCAGCTGTATTCCAAGAAATAAACCTCAAATCGCTGTTAAAAATTAGAAGGCGGTTTGGAACTGGAAGAGGATTTACTAGACAAAATTCCTGGTAACCAACTCCATTTAGAATGATCGTCCTTCAGAGTTTGTTTGAGCGGGGGGGGGGTTTTATAGAGAACTTGTCTTTCATTTTTAGACACACATATTTTTAAGTCCTCTGATCTAACTGCGGACAAATCAAGAGGCCTCAAATTAGAAGTAAAGGAAGAAGACAAATTGGAAGGTACATTTTGGCTTTGTTTTTCCATAAAATATGGAGTAACATCAATTCCTCTAATTTGGAGCTCCTCAGCCCACTGTAAAATATGGTTTAGCACCACTTTAGACTGGAATTTCACCCTTGCAGTTTTCCCTTCGGGAGTGTTAAGGAGAAGTACCGCAGCCAGATCTGAAGTTTGAATTAATTTCAAACCTTCAATATCTTTAAAACAGCTAAGTAAAGCTGATCTGTTTAAAATTAAGTCAGTATCAAATAAGGGCGAAAATTCAAGAAAGAATGTATCTACATTTGTTTTTTCCCTAGTAGGCAGCAGGGGAATAGCTGCAGTTGTAGGAGTATCTAGAAAAGGTCTTGCTAAGGGATTGAGAGAGGAGGGGAAAGGAATACCCGGGGGTAATAAAGTATTAGGGAGGAAGGGGTTTGTAGAACTTATGAAACCAGACCCTATGGACGTTAGAACTGCCTCAGGAGAAACAATCCTATGTTCCTGAGTAACAAAGGATTGCTCCGTCTGGGCGGAATTTTCTAATATTGGTTCCAAATTTTTTTCAAACAGGAGTTTCCTCTGTCTTTTTTTAGAAAATCTTCGAATGGGTTTTCTCTTTTTTATTCTATTCTTTTTTTGTTTTGGGGAAACTATCTTTTCAGAAGTTCCAGGGGAGGTTATAAGAGCCTCATCCTCTTTTTTTGACTGAAACGAAAATATAGGGAAGAGAGAGGGAGTTTCCGAATTTAAAATAACTGGGGAAACAGGTAACACCTCTATCTCGTCATTATCAGTAACTATACAGTTAGCTCCAGCCGAGACCTCCTTAAAAACCTTAGCATCTGCTGATGTTACTACTGGATTGATTATTTTAAGACCTTCAAGATCAGGAAGCGTTTTGACAGGGGCCAATATTACCTTTCCATCGGGGGATTTCTTGTTTGGCATCTCCAAAGGATTAGCTGGCAATGGAAGATGGTCGGAAACTGACCCGCTCTTAGTCTGCAAAAGAACTCTTAGGATTTGAGTTACAGTATCGAAGATACATTCCGACCCTCACACAAATTTTTCAAGCAAACTCAAAATAGAAGAAATGAAAGATTCCAAAGAGGACAATGAGTTGGAAATTAACTTCCCATGAGGACTAGAAGGACTCACCGGAAAATTATTCAAATTAGGGCCAGAGCAGGAAGTAAAGTTTAATTGAGCTAAAGAAAAATCTAATTTATTTGAGGGAGTACTACTAAGAAGACAAGGAGTTGAACTTGTTATAGCTTCATTTACATTATTGACAACATGGGCATTGTCCTGAGCGGGTCTTTGCAAACCTTTATGTGCTATCAAATCAATATCTGGGAGTGTATAATCACCCTCTGCGATAGCAGAATTAGTTGGTAAAACTGAAGAAAAAATATTATTCGCTAAAGGTTTAGGGGCTACCATTTGAGAAACTTGAGGGAGGCTTACATTATCAGATCTCCTAACATTACAACCCGAGGTCTCATAAGGAAGCTCCAACTTCTGTTGCGAGTCAGAGGGCATCGAAGGGAGAGCCCCCCCTGACTCGGAACAGAGAGAAACGGACTGAAGCTGGACAGGAACCGAGCCCGAAATAGGGTTATCCTTACTAATAACTGTTGCTAGCTCGGGAACTTTATCCTCTAAGGTATCACTGAAGGGGCCAGACTCACCCACCTTTTCCTTCCCTTTATCCCAAAGATTAAAAAGTTGGCATTGGCCTTTCAAAAGCATTGAAGAGGTAATTTTATTACGTAAAGGGTTCGATTTAGTTTTAGAACCAGATCTCCCCACTAGGACGCGACCTGAACGGAGTTTTTTTGCCGTCATGTTTAGACTAGGGAAGATGCTAAAAAGATTAAACAAGAAACTAGCACAGTAGAGCTGACAGGATAAACAACCAAGTATTGGAAATTTAACAAAATCAACAATATAGATTTAAAACTAAAATCAAAGAGAGGGGGCCCAGCCCAGCCTACTTCGGCCTCTGACGGCCTCAGACGGACCCGCCCTTGTCCCCGGCTTCTCCCGGCGCCCTCCCGCGCGCTCCCGCGCAGCGGGACTCTGTACTGAAAATATACTATCAGACAAAGAAGGGGAGGAGCCTGCAGGGAGAGCGTCCCAGCTGCTGACGATTGGTAGATTGTGGGCGCTCCTGGGACTTTGAGTCCTGCGCCCACAAACACGCTCGCAGCCCTGCAGGTCCTAGCTCCCAAAGTCTCAGTTCAGGGTGTAGCGCTGTCAGAGGGAGCCTTCAGGCGACGCGGGACCCGCGCAGCGGGTACTGCTAGCAGTGGTGGTGAGTGAAGGCGCTGAAAGTGAGGGCAAGCTCTCAGGCGTTCTCAGGAGCACAGCGAAGACTCAGCGACAGGACGGCAGCAGCCAAACAAGTAAGCACAGGAATCCGCTGTTAGAGGAGAAAAGGCGGCTTAATACCGCGACTGACCAGCCAGGGGAGGAGCCTGCAGGGAGAGCGTCCCAGCTGCTGACGATTGGTAGATTGTGGGCGCTCCTGGGACTTTGAGTCCTGCGCCCACAAACACGCTCGCAGCCCTGCAGGTCCTAGCTCCCAAAGTCTCAGTTCAGGGTGTAGCGCTGTCAGAGGGAGCCTTCAGGCGACGCGGGACCCGCGCAGCGGGTACCGCTAGCAGTGGTGGTGAGTGAAGGCGCTGAAAGTGAGGGCAAGCTCTCAGGCGTTCTCAGGAGCACAGCGAAGACTCAGCGACAGGACGGCAGCAGCCAAACAAGTAAGCACAGGAATCCGCTGTTAGAGGAGAAAAGGCGGCTTAATACCGCGACTGACCAGCCAGGGGAGGAGCCTGCAGGGAGAGCGTCCCAGCTGCTGACGATTGGTAGATTGTGGGCGCTCCTGGGACTTTGAGTCCTGCGCCCACAAACACGCTCGCAGCCCTGCAGGTCCTAGCTCCCAAAGTCTCAGTTCAGGGTGTAGCGCTGTCAGAGGGAGCCTTCAGGCGACGCGGGACCCGCACAGCGGGTACCGCTAGCAGTGGTGGTGAGTGAAGGCGCTGAAAGTGAGGGCAAGCTCTCAGGCGTTCTCAGGAGCACAGCGAAGACTCAGCGACAGGACGGCAGCAGCCAAACAAGTAAGCACAGGAATCCGCTGTTAGAGGAGAAAAGGCGGCTTAATACCGCGACTGACCAGCCAGGGGAGGAGCCTGCAGGGAGAGCGTCCCAGCTGCTGACGATTGGTAGATTGTGGGCGCTCCTGGGACTTTGAGTCCTGCGCCCACAAACACGCTCGCAGCCCTGCAGGTCCTAGCTCCCAAAGTCTCAGTTCAGGGTGTAGCGCTGTCAGAGGGAGCCTTCAGGCGACGCGGGACCCGCGCAGCGGGTACCGCTAGCAGTGGTGGTGAGTGAAGGCGCTGAAAGTGAGGGCAAGCTCTCAGGCGTTCTCAGGAGCACAGCGAAGACTCAGCGACAGGACGGCAGCAGCCAAACAAGTAAGCACAGGAATCCGCTGTTAGAGGAGAAAAGGCGGCTTAATACCGCGACTGACCAGCCAGGGGAGGAGCCTGCAGGGAGAGCGTCCCAGCTGCTGACGATTGGTAGATTGTGGGCGCTCCTGGGACTTTGAGTCCTGCGCCCACAAACACGCTCGCAGCCCTGCAGGTCCTAGCTCCCAAAGTCTCAGTTCAGGGTGTAGCGCTGTCAGAGGGAGCCTTCAGGCGACGCGGGACCCGCGCAGCGGGTACCGCTAGCAGTGGTGGTGAGTGAAGGCGCTGAAAGTGAGGGCAAGCTCTCAGGCGTTCTCAGGAGCACAGCGAAGACTCAGCGACAGGACGGCAGCAGCCAAACAAGTAAGCACAGGAATCCGCTGTTAGAGGAGAAAAGGCGGCTTAATACCGCGACTGACCAGCCAGGGGAGGAGCCTGCAGGGAGAGCGTCCCAGCTGCTGACGATTGGTAGATTGTGGGCGCTCCTGGGACTTTGAGTCCTGCGCCCACAAACACGCTCGCAGCCCTGCAGGTCCTAGCTCCCAAAGTCTCAGTTCAGGGTGTAGCGCTGTCAGAGGGAGCCTTCAGGCGACGCGGGACCCGCGCAGCGGGTACCGCTAGCAGTGGTGGTGAGTGAAGGCGCTGAAAGTGAGGGCAAGCTCTCAGGCGTTCTCAGGAGCACAGCGAAGACTCAGCGACAGGACGGCAGCAGCCAAACAAGTAAGCACAGGAATCCGCTGTTAGAGGAGAAAAGGCGGCTTAATACCGCGACTGACCAGCCAGGGGAGGAGCCTGCAGGGAGAGCGTCCCAGCTGCTGACGATTGGTAGATTGTGGGCGCTCCTGGGACTTTGAGTCCTGCGCCCACAAACACGCTCGCAGCCCTGCAGGTCCTAGCTCCCAAAGTCTCAGTTCAGGGTGTAGCGCTGTCAGAGGGAGCCTTCAGGCGACGCGGGACCCGCACAGCGGGTACCGCTAGCAGTGGTGGTGAGTGAAGGCGCTGAAAGTGAGGACAAGCTCTCAGGCGTTCTCAGGAGCACAGCGAAGACTCAGCGACAGGACGGCAGCAGCCAAACAAGTAAGCACAGGAATCCGCTGTTAGAGGAGAAAAGGCGGCTTAATACCGCGACTGACCAGCCAGGGGAGGAGCCTGCAGGGAGAGCGTCCCAGCTGCTGACGATTGGTAGATTGTGGGCGCTCCTGGGACTTTGAGTCCTGCGCCCACAAACACGCTCGCAGCCCTGCAGGTCCTAGCTCCCAAAGTCTCAGTTCAGGGTGTAGCGCTGTCAGAGGGAGCCTTCAGGCGACGCGGGACCCGCGCAGCGGGTACCGCTAGCAGTGGTGGTGAGTGAAGGCGCTGAAAGTGAGGGCAAGCTCTCAGGCGTTCTCAGGAGCACAGCGAAGACTCAGCGACAGGACGGCAGCAGCCAAACAAGTAAGCACAGGAATCCGCTGTTAGAGGAGAAAAGGCGGCTTAATACCGCGACTGACCAGCCAGGGGAGGAGCCTGCAGGGAGAGCGTCCCAGCTGCTGACGATTGGTAGATTGTGGGCGCTCCTGGGACTTTGAGTCCTGCGCCCACAAACACGCTCGCAGCCCTGCAGGTCCTAGCTCCCAAAGTCTCAGTTCAGGGTGTAGCGCTGTCAGAGGGAGCCTTCAGGCGACGCGGGACCCGCGCAGCGGGTACCGCTAGCAGTGGTGGTGGGTGAAGGCGCTGAAAGTGAGGGCAAGCTCTCAGGCGTTCTCAGGAGCACAGCGAAGACTCAGCGACAGGACGGCAGCAGCCAAACAAGTAAGCACAGGAATCCGCTGTTAGAGGAGAAAAGGCGGCTTAATACCGCGACTGACCAGCCAGGGGAGGAGCCTGCAGGGAGAGCGTCCCAGCTGCTGACGATTGGTAGATTGTGGGCGCTCCTGGGACTTTGAGTCCTGCGCCCACAAACACGCTCGCAGCCCTGCAGGTCCTAGCTCCCAAAGTCTCAGTTCAGGGTGTAGCGCTGTCAGAGGGAGCCTTCAGGCGACGCGGGACCCGCGCAGCGTGTTCCGCTAGCAGTGGTGGTGAGTGAAGGCGCTGAAAGTGAGGGCAAGCTCTCAGGCGTTCTCAGGAGCACAGCGAAGACTCAGCGACAGGACGGCAGCAGCCAAACAAGTAAGCACAGGAATCCGCTGTTAGAGGAGAAAAGGCGGCTTAATACCGCGACTGACCAGCCAGGGGAGGAGCCTGCAGGGAGAGGGTCCCAGCTGCTGACGATTGGTAGATTGTGGGCGCTCCTGGGACCTTGAGTCCTGCGCCCACAAACACGCTCGCAGCCCTGCAGGTCCTAGCTCCCAAAGTCTCAGTTCAGGGTGTAGCGCTGTCAGAGGGAGCCTTCAGGCGACGCGGGACCCGCGCAGCGGGTACCGCTAGCAGTGGTGGTGAGTGAAGGCGCTGAAAGTGAGGGCAAGCTCTCAGGCGTTCTCAGGAGCACAGCGAAGACTCAGCGACAGGACGGCAGCAGCCAAACAAGTAAGCACAGGAATCCCATTCTAAAATGGTAAACATCCATGGTAAGGTTAGTGGGGCAGTGATAGCCACAGCCCCAGTCCAAGATGTCCTCCCTGAACAGGTCAGGAGGGTTGTGCCAGTCACAACCCAATCTCAGACAACTTCCTTCCCAGAACAGGTTGTCAAGGCTGTAATGGTAACAGCCCACACCCAAACTGAGCCCCCTCCTGAAAAGGTTGGGAGAGTTGTGATGGCCACAGCTCAAACTCAGACAGATAACAGTGTAGTGAAGCCTGAAACTATGGATCACTCCACTCAGACAGAGAGCATTGAGGAGGAAGAGAAATCTCCCTCCCACCAGACTTTAGGAAAGGATCAGCCTCCTCAGGGAACTGATCTGACCCCTTGTGAAGAAACTGCCACAGAGGTAGTCAGGCCTAGCCTGGCAGAACCCCTGATGTCAGTGGACCCTTCCAAGGTGGGACCCAGTCTGGAGCAGGTAACCTGCCCCTCTCTACCCTGCCTCAGTCAGCCCAGGGCTGTAGAGGTCAGGGAGGCCAGTGTTGGACCCCAAAGGGCCCCCTGTCCAAAAGAATTCCCCAATCAGCAGATTAAGGGCACTGAAGCTAGCAGACCTAGCCAAGTGAAAATAAAACACACTCCTGAGGGATCCCCCTTAAAATTAGTTAGGGACCTCCCACAGATGGACACTGTTGGGCACAGCCAAACTTGGGACCTGAGGGCCCCAGACCTGACCTGTCCCTCCAGTAAGCCAAACAGAGGGACCCAACCTCCAGCTGTAGGTAGCCAGAGGTTGACCCTGAGAGCCCAAAACAACTCAGTCTTGGAAAGAAAGGCCTCTATGGTGGATAATGATTGGAGGAAGCTGAGCCCAAAATTAGTGGAGCCTCACTTCAGTACTCCATTTCAGCTCCAGCCTTTTACTGTGCCAAAACACACCACAGGTAGAGATTCCCTATGGTGGAGACCCTCAGACACCCTCAGGGTGAGGGATTGCTTAGTGGACCATGAGATAGGGGGTAACCATGCCAGTGCTGGTACTTCCTTATATGGCCACTCAGGCAATATAGGCTTACCTGGCAAGGCTAGCCTTATCTCCTTTCGTTTGGGGGGGGGGTTATGTAGGAAGGTAGATCCCTGACTATGGTTGCCCCCAACTTTTTGCCTGGTGTTTTGCTGGTTTTCTGACTTAGTTGACCTGGGACCCTGCTATTCAGGGCCCCAGGCCTACTGCTCTCTCTGTAAAATGGATTCCATGTACCTTAGGTACATATCTAATTGGATACTGAGTCACCTTATCAGTCCCTGTACAGTGTACCTTAGGTACCCAGGGCATAGGTGTACCCAGGGCCTACCAGGGGCTGCAGCATGTATTATGCCACCCCTGGCTGGCCATCCAAATCTGACACAACTGGCTGCACGACAGCTGGGGCAAGGTGGTGTAATCACCCTTTGCTTTAGATATAGTATACCTATATCTAAACCTAAATGGGCACACAGATCTCCTATCAGTCACTCCTATGGCAGGCCTTGACAATCCTGAAGGCAGAGTGCTTGGAATCGTGTGAGATGGTGCTCTGGCATGATCTGAGCCTGTCTGCGGCTTTCGGGATCTATCCCTTAGCCGTTTCCATGATATCGCATACCATATACTCTTAAGTGCATTATAATCCTCGCGGTTATATGCCAACTCTGGGATCGCTTTATCAAAACATGTCGAGTAAGGTGTCATACGAATTGGAATACTAACCCCTCGCCAATTCTGGCGACGGGGTTAGCATTCCACCCTTCTAGAGGGACACGACATGTATGTAGCCTATAACCCCGGTTAAAGTCAAACAGAGCCTTAGCTCCACAAAATGGATGCTGCCACCGAGACACAAGTCTGCCCTCCTGCTGCTGGGAGTCCTCCCAGAGCAGGAGGCAAGGACAAAGGGTTTCCTGCCAGGGGCGGTGCCAGCACCGTCCCAGACAGGGTTTTGTGTATTCTAGGTAGGCAGGGCTTTAGAGGAAGGTGACTGCAAGTGGCACCCCGGTGCTCACTGTGCATAGGCCGGCTTGAACCAGTTCCAGGGGCACACCAGACCCTGAGCTGGGGAAAGCCCGCCAAAGGAGAGGGGTGTAACCACCCCCCTCCTGGTCCCACCCATAGGGCAGGACTTAGTCGCATGCCAGCCCCCTTTTCCAAGATAAAGGTAGGAGCAGGCCCCCTTCCAAATTAGATCATCTTTGGAATCAAGACACGACTTTCTACGAAAGGACTTCAAGATTTCTTCTTCAAGATTCTCCCTTGTGACTAAGGAGTAGTCACCCTGCATCCGCAGGCACCATCTTAAGAACACTGCGATCTGCAGCAAGTCCTTCCTCCGGAATCCGACTGCCCAGCTCGACGAGAACCGGCTCCCCTGGCACCTCTGACCTCTACCCACCTCTACAGCCAAGCTGAGAACCGTGGGTGCGACGAGACCTCGAGGGACCGGCCATCTTCACGACTGCACGACTTCTTTCCAGCACGACCGCCGAGGAATCCTCTGGTGAGTGCTTGGGGTCCGAGAAGCCCCGACCCTGAGCAGCCCCAGCACCGAAGTTCAGCCTCCCAGCATCTCCACGATCTGCGAGGGGCCCTTCTGCTTTTTGGCTGCTCACCGCGTTGTTTGGCTACTAGCCCGCTGGCTTGTGGCCTTCTTAACGATGCCCAACGACATCACTGCTGCTGGTCTGGTTGCTCCAGACTGGCCCTTGCTTCCCTCCATCGGAGAAGTACCCTGGACCCTCCTGGTCCACTCAAGACGCCATTTTAGGTCCACCGCGTGGTCCTTGCATTTGCCAAGACTTGTTGCCCCAATCCTGGGTCCAGCGACGTCGACAGCAAGAACCTTCGTGGGACAGCTCGCACCTCCATCCTGGTCGCCGACAATGCCTCCTGGTCCGAGAGACTGCAGAGCCCAGCAGCGCCCACTCACCTGACTGCGGTGACTTCGCCCGGTGCCATCCTGGTGCCCACTTAATCACTGGCTAGTGATTCAAGAACTTGGTCCCCTCTGCTTTCAGGTTTTCCTCTTCCCTGATCCAGGCTTGGATCTCTTCGAACTTTTCTTCACTGGCCGCCTGCCAGCAACTTCTTCTTCAGGCTCCTGGTTCGTCAACGAAGAATCCCGACGTCTTTTCAGACCTATGCAGCCGCAGCCCCTGGGCTAGGTAAACTCGGCATTTCGGTGCCTCAGCATAGCCTCACTATCCAAGGGTCCAGATCCACTTTCGTTTTTGACCTACCTAGTCGGGTTCGCCCGAGAACACTAACTTTGTGAATTCTAGCTTCCATAGGCTTTTTCCCGCCTTACGCGTGAGAGTTCCCACTCTGCACGTGGTGTCCCTAGGCCTCCTGCTCCTAACCTGAGTGTTCAGTATTGTAGGCCTAGCGTTTCTAAAGCCTCTGAGAATCGTTACTTACCTGCTAGTAATTCGCATTCCACTTTTGTAGTATATGGTTTTTCGTGCCCCTCGGGCATTTGTGTAAATTGTGCAACTTAAAGTATTTTCGTAAGAGTTTTGTTGTGTGCTTAGCTCCCTGTCTCATAAAGAGCCAGGGTAGTCTTGTTATAAATAAATACACTGTTTATTTTCATAACAACTTGTGTGGTGTCCTTTCACTGGGTGTTCAAGGGGTAATGTGATGGTAAAACAGCTGGCTTAACACGCCCTCTAGAGTCTTAGCCTTAGACTGCTCGTATCCATGCTACTAGGATAGCTGGTCTATAAGGTTGACTTACAACCAATCATCAATAAGGGTTGTTTGGACTGATATATAGTGATCACTAGAATAGTGAACACTGCACATCAGGCCAACTTCTCACAGAACAAACAAGGGAGTTTATTGTTATTAGGTCGGCTGCTGTTCGCTTTGACCTTGGTGACCTTTAACCTGTGAGTTCAGGGCCTCCATTTGTACAAACCATGCCGTCTATCACCGCAGGGCTTGGGAGGGTGCTGGGCTCAGAGCCCTCCACAGGTGCGTGCCGCTCAGGGCCACACATTCTTCGGTGATGGCCCCCACAAGCTATATCAGAGGTCTCCACAAAGCTGTCCTTTTTTTTTTTACACGCATTTATACTGCTGACAGGCTGGTCAGAGGTTGGCGTGTACACGGCTGTTTTCTGACATACGTCAGACCTGTCTCCGCGGGCGCACCGCGGAGGGCTCCAGAGGGGGCGCTGCACTTGTGAGTGATTTATGGCCGCTGTCGGGAAGGTTTGTTTCACGGAGCATGCGCTGTCTTTCCTACCGGTCCTAGACCGAGTCAACAGCCTCTGGGGAACCGACTTCCCTGGCTTTGTCATATACCAGATTTTCTACATTATGTTATCGTTCTAAATAATGGACCTATACCTCCCTACACACAGTCAGCCCACTGCCTCCTGGTTTAAAGTACATATTAAAGAGCAGAGACTCATGAAACAAGCGGCAGGGAAAGCGTTTGCTTACACTTCAGCTTGGAAAACAAAGAAGCCCGCGAGTGGTGTGTGCGCGCGCCACTGTGAGACGTGCTTTCAAATATCGCGCCCATGTCAGGGCATAATAATGGAAACCACATGGCCTATTGGTAAAAAGACGCACGCATAGGCCAATGGGGTAGCACAAAAGGAATCGTACACGCACGAGCGCGTGCGATTCCTAGGTCAGTGTTAAAAATCCCCGTTTTTCATGTCCACAATGTCTCGCGCTGCGTGAGCAAAGCTGCGCAGTGCAACGCTAGGCGCGAGACCTAAAAAAGTATTACAAACGTACTTTAGTGCAGGAATTCGGTGAGATGCACTACAATGTGTTACACTAACCCCTGATGCGTGGCACTTGGCACGGCTGATACTTGGAAAATGCCTCCGCCCAGGCAGAGCATCATGAAAACTCTTGCACCTAAATTCAGAATCAACAAAGAACAGCTTTCACCTAGTCTAAATACAGAAAGGCAGACTCTTTGATCCCTAGAAGATAAGTGGAAGAAGCCATCAGCACCCTCTCCCTGTAACGTACAGCAGCCTAGGAAAAAGAAACACCAGTAACATTAAATACAGAAGCTGTTTCCCCTCAAGATTAAATAAAAGCACCTAAAAGTGATTGAATTCAGCAAACTCCTCCTTTACTCAAGCATGTCCCTAAATTGCAGATTTGTAAAGTGCGACTCATCACCCCTAAGTGTATCCAGGCGCTGGGGCCGTCGGGGCGATGAAGTGAGCTGTTGCCCAGAGTCACATGATGCTGAGCTGCGGCCAATGCTGGGGCTCGAGCAGTGAGCCCTGTGCTCCAGAGTCAGCTGCTCTGGTGGCTACGCCACACCTGTCCCCAGAGCCTCTGCCCCGGGGTCAGCTGCTCTGGCCGCTGCGCCACACCTGTCCCCAGAGCCCTGTGCCCCGGAGTCAGCTGCTCTGGCCGCTGTGCCACACCTGTCCCCGGAGCCTTGTGCTCCGGAGTCAGCTGCTCTGGCTGCTGTGCCACACCTGCCCCGGAGCCCTGTGCTCTGGAGTCAGCTGCTCTGGCCGCTGTGCCACACCTATCCCCAGAGCCCTGTGCTCTGGAGTCAGATGCTCTGGCCGCTGCGCCAAACCTGATCCTCAATACTGATGCTGACTTGGGAAACTGACGGGTTTATTAAGTGGATGGAAAGTTGGATCCCGTCTTAAAACTGTGGCTGTCACTCCTCATATTTACATTTATAAATGAACTGACTCTCTTTGGTTTCTCTTTCATATTTACATTTACATTTATAAATGAACTGACGCTCTTTAGTTTCTCTTTCATATTTACATTTATAAATGAACTGACGCTCTTTGGTTTCTCTTTCATATTTACATTTATAAATGAACTGCTGCTCTTTAGTTTCTCTTTCATATTTACATTTATAAATGAACTGACGCTCTTTAGTTTCTTTTGCTCTTTTTCTTGTCTGGGGTGAAATGTTTAAACATTTAATTCAAAGATACATTTATAAACCTCTGCTTTGGAGTCAGTGGAGGCTGGGCCTGGAAAGACTCACTGCTGGTGCTGACTCTGCCACCAATGACCCGGAGACTATTCACACTCACAGGAAGAGAAGAGCTCCGCAGCCTCCTCTGTTTGTTCTGACTCTGCCACCAATGACCCGGACGTTATTACCTACAAAGGCCCGGGAGAGGCTCAGTCTGCTGCTGCTGGCGCTAACCCGGAAGTGACTCTGACTCTACTATTATTACTCTCACAGGTCAGGGAAAGCAGCACGTGCTGACCCGGAAGTGAAACAGTTCAGTTTATTACGGAAGAGAAAGAAGAGGAGGAGAGAGGGTGAGACTGAGAAGGGGCAGAGGAGGGAAGGAGGGAGGGAGGGAGGGAGGGAGGGAGGGAGGGGGCAGAGGAGGGAGGGAGGGTGAGACTGAGAAGGGGCAGAGGAGGGAGGGAGGGGGCAGAGGAGGGAGGGAGGGGGCAGAGGAGGGAGGGAGGGAGGGGGGCAGAGGAGGGAGGGAGGGGGGCAGAGGAGGGAGGGAGGGGGGCAGAGGAGGGAGGGAGGGGGGCAGAGGAGGGAGGGAGGGAGGGGGGCAGAGGAGGGAGGGAGGGGGGCAGAGGAGGGAGGGAGGGAGGGGGGCAGAGGAGGGAGGGAGGGAGGGGGGCAGAGGAGGGAGGGAGGAGGGGCAGAGGAGGGAGGGAGGAGGGCAGAGGAGGGAGGGAGGGGGGCAGAGGAGGGAGGGAGGAGGGGCAGAGGAGGGAGGGAGGGGGCAGAGGAGGGAGGGGGGGCAAAGGAGGGAGGGAGGGAAGGGGGCAGAGGAGGGAGGGAGGGGGCAGAGGGAGGGGGGCAGAGGAGGAAGGGAGGGGGGCAGTGGGAGGGAGGGAGGGGGGCCGAGGGAGTGAGGAGGGGGCAGAGGGGGATGAGGGCCCGGGGCAGTTCTACATGGCCCCTGTTTTATATGACTCCCTTCAGTTAGCCATGGGTCATTAACAGCACATTGCATTATGATATTTTAGAATCCATACTAACAGTGCTTAAACCTAAACTACATGTCCCAGAATGCTATGTTTCCTTGTTGAAATGTAAGACTTCATGGTGCACTGTGCAATGGGGTCACTGTGTGACCTTGTTATAGTACATCAAAGATTCAATCTGGTCTCAGTGTGTGGGTTTAAACTCCTTTATATTGGGAAAGGGTCCAGAATGGGTCCATTTGGGGTTCTTACTCATTTTCACAAATACACCCTTGTTTTTTTTATTTGGTTAGATTAACACACTAATGGATTAACAGTTGTGCTAGAAGGAAACAAAAGCGTATTTTTACAGAGAAATATTAGTTTAATCTTTTTAATACATTTTAAGCGCTTTTGCTCACAGTTCTATACATTGAACTCTTTGAATCCTAACTTTGTTCCCTAAAGTATTGTGAGTGTTTTATTAACCCCTTGGCTGCGGGCCGATTCACCCTCTGTGCTGGGGGGAGGAGGGGGCGCCACAGCGCCCCGGTGCCCATGACGAGCTCTCGTCATGAGCCATGTTTCTCGTGTGTGACCACGCCCATTCCTTAGAATGCCCAGCACAGCAGGGGAATTATCCCCGTGTCTGAGCGTTCTAACGGTCATGACGAGCTCAGCTCGTCATGAGCACACGAGAACTGTGGCTCATGACGAGCTCAGCTCGTCACGAGCGTGGGAGCGGTTAAAGCAGATTTATAAAGTCCAGCTAATTACCCACCGAAGTATCCAGGCCCTGGTAGCCATGCTGCTTCGGTGAATCAGTTCAACAACAAGGTCTTGAGTCCCTCCCTGAAGGGAGGTTGAGGCTGGAGGGGGAGGGGGAGGCTGTTCCAGGACTTTGCTGCAAGGTAGGAGAAGGAGCGTCCTCTATTGTTGCTTTGGCGGATGCAGAACGGTGTGAAACAGGGAGGTGAAGCGCAGATGTCTGAAGCGTTGGTGGAACCTTAGGTGGTGGTTGACGCATGCTGGTCCTTGGTTATGCAGGGCTTTGTAGTTGTGGGTCAGCGTCCTGAATTGACACCTTTTGTGGACGAGGAACCAGTGGAGTTTCTTGAGGTGTGGGGTAATGTGGGTATGTCTGGGGAGGTCGACTCTGAGCTTGGCTGCTGGGTTCTGTATGGTCTGGAGTCTCTTCAGGGTGTGTGTGATAATTCCTGCATAGGGTGTTGCTGTAGTCCAGGCGGCTAGTAACGAGGGCTTGAGTGATGGTGCTTCTGGTGCTGATTGTGAGACATTTGAAGATCTCTCGGAGCGTGCAAAGAGTGACGTAGCAGGTGCTGGAGACTGCGTTGATGGGTTTTTTTTCAGTGAGTTTGTCCAGGAGGATGTAGAGGTTCCGGGCATGGCCTGTAGGAGTGAGTGAGGATCCTAGTTTGGCAAACCACCAAGAGTCGGTGTTCCCGAAGATCAGTTCTTCTGTTTTTTCTGTGTTGAGTTTGAGGCAGTTGTTTTGCATTCAGTTGGTGACGCTTGTTCAAACTAGCTTATAAAACTATAACTTACAGTTCATTGAGATATTAAGGGTTCGTAGAACCCAGAGCAACATATATTTGGAGCTCCCTATTTGGAATACATTGGAATGTATTACCACTTTTAGGCTCAATTGAAGTCCCTGTGATGCCAAAAAAAGACTGAATCATGTTAAACCTTCAGAACCCGGGCCGGCAAAATCATCTAAAGGTCCAAGCTGGCTATAGTCCACCAGCCAAGTACTATCAAAAGAAAATTGCAAAAACATTGATAAAGATATTTATTTTAGAGTTTGGGTCTAGATCTTTTACTTGCAAAAACATTTTATGTGGATATCCAGCCAGCTTGTTATACCTTTTTCCTAGAAACCTGCTACGTTTAGTGGACTAGTGCATAATATTACAAGAAAAAGGCCTATGCATATAGCACATTAAATTGTAGCTTTAGTTGCTGAAAATTTGTTACCGTCAATATAGCCCCTTTCACCATTGGCATTCCTTCTATAGCAACGAAAAATCAAAGCACTGCTCTGAAGATTTTCATAACTCCCCTTTATTTCTCTTCTCCTGCCTTGTATGTCTTCACTTCTATATGTGTGTAAACCTCTCCAGCTAGGCAGTTACCTGTGACCCTGCTGAGTAAGATAATGGGACCGGCCAGGATACAGGAAATGCACTGAGACTTAAAGAGAACAGTAGAGCGAGAGACATTAAGAACAGGTGGAAGGGAGAGACCGAAATAATGTAGAAAGATATGAGAGGCGGAGAGAGGAAAAGTATATAGAAAAATGTGAGGTAGCCAGATGGAAAGATGAAGAGTCTTAGATAGAGGAAGATGTGAAAGAGAGGTAGAGAAATAGGTAGAGTTTATGGAGAAGGTAATGTAGAGAGGCAGAAGAGGACAGTTTTCCAAGGGGGAAGGTGAAGAGAGAGAGGCAATGTAGATAAAAGGTGAATTAGAGGGAGGTAAAAGCAGCAAGAAGTGGACGATGCACGATAGAGAGTGCAAAATGGGAAGAGGTAGAGCACAACATTTCAGGTAACGAGAGTACAGAGAGGTGAAGTGTAGAAAGAGGAATCCGATGAAGAGCGAAACAAGGTATTTGAAAACCTATATGAACTAGAGAAAGAGAGGTGATGTTAATATGGAGATATCAAGTTGTGGGAAAATTAAAGAGGAAGAGACAGTTAGGTAGCGCGATCCGTACAGATAAAGTTTGAGAGAGATAGTTGAGATGGAGGGGGTGAGGTGAAGTGGAGAAGGAGTTCCAGAGAATGATGTGTGTTTGAGTGAAAGAGCGAGTGAGACAGAAAGAAAGAGAGAACAGTTCATGGTTGAGGTAGAGCAATAGAGGTAGCCAGAAAGTAGTAATATATTTAGAGAGGTGAAGGAAAGAGAACAGAGGTAGAGGGTGAGAAAGAGAGGTGGAGAGATTAGGCAGTAAACTAATAATGAGTTAAATCTAAAATGTATGTAGTGAGTGAGGGGTTGGTGGGGCAGAGAGAGGTGAGGCAGAGAGAAATTAGCTAGAAAGGAGAGGAGAATGGTGAGGCACAGAAAGGGAGGAGAGAGATGGTGAGAGAGGTTAGGTAGAAGCACGTGAAGAGAGGATGGAGGTGAGGTACAGCTAGAGATGAGTTTGTGCGAGAAGTGAAATGGAAGAAGGAGAGATACAGGGATGTAATAGAGAAACAAAATAAGTGTGGTACAGAGATAGGGATACGGTAGAGAGAGTTGAGTAAGAGAGCTGGGATTAAGAGTGATAGATAAAGGTGTAGGTACAGACACTGAAAGAGAGGCAAGGGCATGAGAGAGAGGTATAGAAAGGTGGAGCAGAGTGAGGTATATTGGATGAGAGGTGAGGTAGACAAAGTTGAGGTAAAGAGATCAGAGATAAAAGGAGGGTGGAGGTACATATAGAAGTAGTGATAGGTTAAGCGGGCTGTGAGGTGAAGTACTGAGAGAGTGATGAAACACACTAATTTCACTGTAATTGCCACCAGCTGACGGAGAATGTGAGGGTTAAGACTGGGCAGACCAAGCGTGCACAAGAGAATGTGAGGTTTAAAACTGGGCAGACCAAGCATGTACAAGAGAATGTGAGGGTTAATTCTGGGCACACCAAACATGCACAAGAGAATGTGAGGGTTAAGTCTGGGCAGACCACGCATGCACACTACGGAGCAGATTTATTATTTTTTAGTGCAACACAGTGCACCAATTAGTTGGAGCGCGTTGGTGTGCGAGGAGGAGAAAGAAGCGCTGAGCCCGATTTATGAAATCTCCAGATTACGTACAGATGGCTTGGAAAGGGGGCACATGCCTAGTTCCGAGGGCCACCAATCCGGCGACCAAAATTCCACAGCCCTTTCAAACAAGATAATTTCAGATTTACTACTATTTAATTGTAACTTGTTTGTACTCATCCATTTGTTGATTTGGACCATACAGCTCTTGAAGCGAGCTTGGGTGCCGATGTGGTCAGAGTCACAGGTGACCAACAATTGGGTATCGTCAGCATAGGACACGGTCTGAAAGCTGTGTGCTCTGATGATTCCAGCTAAAGGAGTAAGGTAAAGGTTAAACAACATAGGACTGAGTGTTGAACCCTGAGGAACCCCGACAGTTACCGGGTAACTACAGGAGGTCATTGAATCGGCAACCACGATGGTAGACCTGTCGGCCAAATAGCTCTCAAACCAGGCATAGGCTTTCCTCTGATACCCACCTCTCACTGCCGATGTTTCAGAATGCTGTGGGAGATGGTATCGATGGCGGCAGACAGTTCTAAGAGAACCAGGACAGCCGATTCCTTTTTCTCCAGGGTAAGCCTTTATATTGTCAACAATCTCGACAACAGTAGTCTCCGTACTATGGGAGGCCCGAAAGCCACATTGTGAGGGGTCAAGTAGACCGTGTTTCTCCAGATGGACAGTTAGCCGTTTATTTATAAGGTGGTCTAGCACCTTCCCAAAGTAAGGCAAGAGGGAGATTGGGCAATAGTTGGCCGGAAGGTTGGGGTCTGCTGAAGGTTTCTTAAGAATGGGTTTGATATGAGCTTATACCTGTATCAGAGGAACCTTAGCTTGCTGTAGCGACATGTTAAAGATTAGGGTTAGATCATTGGCAATTAGAGGCATGAGCTTTGTACAGGGTAGAGGGGGGAAAGGGTCTCCAGGGGATTTTTGTCAGGCCTTCTGTTACTTCGGAAGTGGTTATGGATTCAAATTTCTTAAGCACAGGGACATTTATTGTTTCCGAAGGTATGGCCAACATGGACAAGTCGTTGACTGAATAATGAGAATCTGTATCGTCAAGGCGGAAAGAAGAATAGATGGTTTTAATTTAATTATTGAAGAAAAATTAAATGGAGTCTACCCACACTTGGGATGGAGAGAAGGAGGACTGTTCCACAGAAGGAGAGGTGAATTCTTGTAGTATTTTATAAAGTTCCTTGCTTGAGTGAGCAGCATTATTTATTCTTTGCGTTAGGTAGGACTTTTTTGCTAATTTAATATTTTTTATGTAGTTACAGTGAAAATGCCTGTAGGTCTTCTGATTTTCCTCAGTTTTAGTTATTCTCCACTGGCGTTCAGCTGCTCTACTTAATTGTGATGGACGGAGCATCTGAACCAATCAAACACTCACACTCAGTCAACAGATCTGGGTTTAATCCATCACCGTTCTTTAGCCCACTCTGCCACCCCAGTTCAGACATGGCCATATGCAAATCAGTCTGACCCTGTGCCTCATGGGAACAGTCCAGCCCGAACTGCCAAGCCATGCTTTCCCTGGACCGGATTCAAGCTTCCTAGGACCGGTTTCTGGCATTACAGCCGTCTTTAGCCAGACTTGCTTGAATCCAGTGGCAAAGTGAGCAAGGGACTCACTTCTGAGCATACCCTGCCAACTTATGGCGAACAAAGTGGTACAAAAGGGGGTGGTGATGGACGGAGCATCTGAACCAATCAAACACTCACACCCAGTCCACAGATCTGGGTTTAATCCATCACCGTTCTTTAGCCCACTCTGCCACCCCAGTTCAGACATGGCCATATGCAAATCAGTCTGACCCTGTGCCTCATGGGAACAGTCCAGCTCGAACTGCCAAGCCATGCCTTCCCTATGCCTGCTCGGGTTTAAATGGCAGGAGGGGCAGGGCCAATGTAGTGATACTCTCCGCCCAGACCGAGTGAAAATTCCAGTCAGATGCAGCTGGCAGATCGCCTTAAGTCCCTCCGCTCAATCCGGCACTTGCCGTGGCGGCCCGGTAAACACTTAAACACTCCAAAGGTTGTGTTAGTGGTGTGAAGTGCAGTGCACATGCAATGTGTGGAGTTTGAAGAAGTTACACCGTTTCTCCGTGTTATCAACTACTTCAATGGCTTTTTTGACATAAAATTAACATACCCACAGTACTCTCACAATTCGATATTGAAGCCTTGCACATTTTCCCATATTTCCACCTGTCGCTAATATATGAAGTATCGCGTGTCTGTGGTGGTGATAGAAAGGAGGAGTTTATTTCTTACAGAATGCTCCACCCACAGATCTGCTTCCTCCTCATATACTGACACCTTCCAACTCCCTCAACAGCATTCCACATTGGGCGTTGCCTCAGAGACTCTGGGATGTTACAGCTCTGTTGAAGAGGCTGCAAGAACTTTGTGTGAAGAGTGAGCCGTGATTATTTGGGGTGTTACATGTGATTGTGCAGATCTGTGCCCGCCCTGTGTGTTGGTCTCTGGGTGTAGGGGGTGGCTGTGAATGGCTTGGACGAAGCCTAACCTTTCAATACAAAATGTATGGAAGTGATTTGTGTGTGCGAGACAGTGTGTATGTGCTAGTTTGTGTTTGGGCCTCTCGGGTGGATTAAATCTATATTAGTGTGTAAGCGACTGATCTGTCTGATTACTTATTTCCAGTGTGTCGGTCTTTGTGCCTGGAGATGAATTGTGTTTCACTTGTGTGTGTCCACGACAGAGCACAATGCCTGTGTACATGTGCAGCATTGCAGTTGTGGTTAAGAGATATTTGTTACATTAATCCATTTATAAATGAGGTGTGAGAGTTGGAGTTTGTGTCACGTCTGTAAGTCTATAAGTAAATTGAGTTTTTAAAGAGCAATGTGTATTTGTGCGTATGTGCTGCAAACATTTTGCGTGTGTGTTGCAAGCAGTTTGCCAAAGACAATATTTCTCATATTCAGCATAAGATCTATTGTCTTTCAGGTACACAGATTTCAGTATCTCCCCCATGCTTATCTCAACTTTAGAAGCAAATGGCGTGCATGCCAGCCACACATATAGAGTAATCTGGTACTCAACAGCCCTCACTTTAGACCAACAAACAATAAGACTCTTCTACATCCTTAGATTGAGCAGTCGTTAAAAGCGGGTTTACTAAACCCACCCACCCTAGGCAAAGATAAGGTGGAAATACTCCAATTATTAGAATCTCCTAAGCCGGATATCCTGTTCTTAACTGAAACCTGGTTGTCTGAGGAATCTACTCCAGATCTCCAGAAGCCATACCCGAAGATAACCAAAAGAGAACACGCTCAGAGAAAGGAGTGAGATAGCAGCAATTATTCACCAGTGGATTCACACATCTCTGAAACAAATTACTCAAACTGAAGGGGTAGATCAACTTCTCTTTCTCAATTGTCGAATTGATGACTTTAACTCAGACCCTAAAGATAATGAATTTGCTGAGTTAATGGTGTTGAGTTTACACCAACGCATTACATGCTCAGCTCACATAAAACGAAATCCTTTAGATCTGGTCTTGGCGTATAATTCAAATTGACCTAATATAATTGTTGTAGAGTAGGGTCTGCAATCCTATGATCACCCAGATTTTTGCTTTTTGCTTCACTGGTTTACGACTTCCCTGGCTGTGGGCCTGCTAATCAGACCCACAGCCTAGCTGTTCTCTCTACTCCAAATTGTACCCAGGTACTGAATTGGCACTGGGCCCTCTCTGAGTCCCTGTACCCAGGGCTGAGGTGCACCCAGAAGTCTCCCAGGGGCTGCAGCATGTATTATGCCACCCCTGGGCTGACTAACTAAACAGACACAACTGGCTGCTTGACAGCTGGGGGCAAGGTGGTGTAATCACCCTTTGCTTTAGATATAGTATACCTATATCTAAACCTATATGGACACACAGATCTCCTATCAGTCACTCCTATGGCAGGCCTTAACAATCCTGAAGGCAGAGTGCTTGGAATCGTGTGAGATGGTGCTCTGGCATGAGCTGAGCCTGTCTGCGGCTTTCGGGATCTATCCCTTAGCCGTTTTCATGATAGCGTCAGACCATATACTCTTAAGTGCCTTATAATCCTCGCGGTTATGGTAACTTTGGTCTGACATTATCTAAACATGTCTTGTAAGGTGTCATACGCTTTGGAATACTACCCCCTCGCCAGTTCTGGCGACGGGGGTAGCATTCCACCCCTCTAGAGGGAGAAGACATGTTGGTAACCTGTAACCCCGGTTAAAGTCGAACATAGCCTCAGCTCCACAAGATGGATGCTGCCACTGAGACACAAGTCTGCCCTCCTGCTGCTGGGAGTCCTCCCAGCGCGGGAGGCAAGGACAAAGGGTTTCCTGCCAGGGGCGGTGCCAGCACCATCCCAGACAGGGTTTTGTGTATCCCAGGTAGGCAGGGCTATAGAGGAAGGTGACTGCAAGTGGCACCCCGGTGCTCACTGTGCATATGCCGGCTAGAACCAGTTCCAGGGGCACACCAGCCCCTGAGCTGGGGAAAGCCCGGCATGGGAGAGGGGTGTAACCACCCCCTTCCTAGTCCCACCCATAGGGCAGGACTTAGTCGCGTGCCAGCCCCCTTTTGCAGGATAAAGGTAGGAGCAGGCCCCCTTCCAAACTAGATCAATCTTTGAATCCTGAACCGACTTTCTACGAGAGGAACTCAAGACTCTTCCCAAGATTTCTCCCTTGTGACTAAGGAGTAGTCACCCTGCAGCAGCAGGCACCAACCAAGCATCGCGGTTTGCTGTAAGTCTCTCCTCCGGATCAAGACTGCCCAGCTCGACGAGAACCGGCTTCCCTGGCACCTCTGACCTCAACCTGCATCATCAGCCCAGCTGTGATCCGTGGGTGTGACGAGACCTCGAGGGACCGGCCATCTTCGGAACTGCACGATGCTTGTCCAGCACGACCACCGAGTGACCCTCGACTGAGTGCTTTGGGGTAAGAGAAGCCCCGACCCTGAGCAGCTCCAGCACCGAAGTACAGCCCCCTTGCATCCACGAGATCTGCGTGGGGCCCTTCTGCTCTTTGCTGCTCACCGCGTTGTCCAGGTCACTTGCCCGTTGGCTAGTGGCCCTCTTACGACGCTTCACGACGACAAACACCGCTGGTCTGGTTGCTCCAGACAGGCCCTTGCTCCCCTCCAACAGAGGAGCACCCCGGACCCTCCTGGTCCACTCCAGACTCCATTTTAAGTCTACCGCGTGGGCATGCGTTTGCCAAGACTTGTTGCCCCAATCCTGGGTCCAGCGACGTCGACAGCAGATACCTTCGTGGGACAGCTCGCACCTCCATCCTGGTCGCCGACAACGCCTCCTGGTCCGAGAGACTGCAGAGCCCAGCAGCGCCCACTCACCTGGTCGAGGTGACTTCGCCCAGTGCCACTCTGGTGCCCACTTAATCACTGGCTAGTGATTCAGAACTTGGTCCCCTCTGCTTACAGGTCTTCTTCTTCCCTGATCCAGGCTTGGATCTCCACGAACTTCTTCACTGGCCGCCTGCCAGCAACTTCTTTTCTTCAGGCTCCTGGTTCATCAACGAGGGTTTCCGACGAAACTTGAACCCTATGCAGCCGCAGCCCCTGGGCTAGGTAAACCGAGTACTCCGGTGCTCCAGCATAGTCCAACACCCTAAGTGTTCGGATCCACTCTTGTTTTCGACCCACCTAGTCGGGTTCGCCCGAGAACAGTAACTTTGTGATTGCTAGTATTCATAGACTTGTTCCCGCATTACGCGTGAGAGTTCCCACTCTGCACACGGCGTCCCTAGGCCTCCTGCTTACAATCCAAGGGTTCAACATTGTAGGCCTAGCGTTTCTACAGTCTAGAAAAGTATTACTTACCTGCTAGTAACTCCGCATTCCACTTCTTGTGTATATGGTTTTTCGTGCCCCTCGGGCATTTGTGTAAATTGTGCGACTTTCAGTATTTCTTTAAGAGTTTTGTTGTGTGCTTAGCTCCCTGTCTCATAAAGAGCCAGGGTAGTCTTGTTATAAATAAATATACTTTATTTTTGATAACAACTTGTGTGGGGTCCTTTCACTTGGTGTTCAAGGGGTAATGTGATGGTAAAACAGCTGGCTTAACACGCCCTCTAGAGTTTAGCCTTAGACTGCTCGTATCCATGCTACTAGGATAGCTGGTCTATAAGGTTGACTTACAACCAAACATCAATAAGGGTTGTTTGGACTGATACATAGTGATCACTAGAATAGTGAGCACTGCATATCAGGCCAACTTCCCACAATAATGATCCATCCTTGCATATGGTCCAATCATTATTTGATCAATGTTTTTGTTCCGGTAGATTTTTCTAACTTGATCCACAAGCAGGAAATTAAAACAATATGCACATAGTGACACACTAATACAGAGCCAGTGTTATCAACACTTTCAACCCCCCCTCTTCCCATCAATTGAAGACATTCTCTCAAAAGAAAAGTAATCCACTCTGTGGTTCAGACGTGCTAGTGGCCCACACCCCTCAAATCCAACAGCGTGTTATAAACCGCACCAGACCAGTGCCCTGGTACAAGCCAGAGTTAAAGGAGGCAAAACCTGCATTGCGTCGACACTGGCAGGAGAGGGATGATGAAGAGAGCAAAATCTAATTTAAAAGTGAACTTGCAGAATGTGAAGGCAAAACCGCACATGCAAAGCCCTTTTAATAGACAAATAATAAAAATAGTTTTTTGATATCCTGAATGATTAGTCACCCCAGATGAAATGAGAACTTCCCTGACTCCTATCGAGACATTCTGTGACAATCTAAATACTTAACAAAAACATTCTTTAAAGATAGTATAAACAAATACAGCAGCAGTAGTTCTGAAGTCGAGTCTCCTTATCCTTGTTTGAGGAAATAAACAGGCTTCATGAATTTATGATCAAGGTCAAATCCGGGTCTCCAACTGACCCTTGCCCTCCAGCAGCCATGGAATCTCTGAGCTCATCAATCAATCAATCAGCATTTATAAAGTGAACCCCCAAGGATATCTGGGCGCTGAGGGTGCTGCGTCTCTGTCGAAAAGCGAGGTCTTGAGCAATCCCCTGCAGAGCGTTTTCATCAATTCAGCAGCTCAAGCTGTTGCTCCAAGCGCGTTTCAAAAGGCTGTAGAGCTTAGGTCACTGAAAAACCAGGGAGAAGTCCCGGATATAACCAAGAATTATAGGGCAATACCTCTGCTCCCTTAACCTGCAAAAACTATTGGTCAGAGAACTGTCTTCAAGAGCTTCCAGGCTTTATAACTATACCTACTCTCAGTTGTTGATTTGTGTGGGCAGAATGTCCGCCTCACCACTCCAGTTTCAAAATATGATGCAATTTAATGATTACTTGATGAGGTTGAATCAGCTAAAACTGAATACTGACAAAACTGAGATTGTAATTTGAAAGAATAATACCAATCTTTGGAACCAACTTTACTCTCCAACAAAAATTAGATTGTTACCGGAGCCTAAATCCACAGCTAAAAGCCTCTGAGTGATAATCGATAGCAATCTTAGCAAGACCCAGCTGCTGAAGCAGTAGGATCTAAATACAGATTTGTGCTGAAACTGCTTGAGAAAATAACCCCCCTTCTCCCGCTTTAGACAAGAAAAGCAATAGTGGTGGCCGCAGTCCTATCTAGATCTCATCATGCCAACCGAGTATTTGTAAGAATGCCCAGTATCACCATTCATAGCCTACAAGTAATTCACAGCGACACAGATTGTTTACTACATCATCTTCAGAGGTCGGCACGCGCCACACCTATATTGAAATAACAAATCCACTCCGAGACCCTCTGCCTCACCTCTAAAGGGTCGAGAGGTCTAGCCCCTCACTTCATTACACGCTAGGTGGAAATGCACACACCCGTACAAAACCAGAGATCACCTCACTTGAATTTACTTTCTATTCCAAAATTACAGAGGATCAGATCAGGTGGACGCAGCTTTGTGGTACAAGCTCCTTCCATTCGGATCTCTCTCCCAGCGAAATCCATTTTGAATCTAACTTCAAGTGTTGTCCCAGAAATCTGACAGCCCACAAGCCTATTCATGCTAGATTCTTCCCTGGCCTGATTGGTTGTCTCCTCTTTTATGTATTTCTGATTCAGTGCCAAGAAACCCCCAGGTTGAACATGCTCTCTTTATATGCAATGACATGACAAGCATTTTGTAGATCCTGTAGAGGTTTAGTATGTTGGCGCGTGCTTCAGTCACTGAACTGAATATTGCAAAAGAGAGCTGTACAGTGCAAGTGAGGATGATAGCGCAGTCTTGTCTGCTAGGGTTTTATAAACCTTTCATTGCTGCAAGGCTGTTACAGTATTCATTTTTTTTCATAAAAGTGTGCAATTTGAGCAGACCAAGGAACAGACATAGTGTTGAAAATGCAATGTTATAGATATTGTTAAATTTTAATGATTGCATTTTTTTCTGGTTTTAGAAATTCGCAATTTCCTCTGATCACACTGTGTTGGTGAGACGGGAAGGAGTATTTTGACCTAGTTGTCCTGTGATAACGTGTTGTCTTTTCTCTTTTACTCTCCTCTGCAGACACTTGAGACTTGAAAATAAAAATACCGGAATGGGGAGAAGACGGGCTCCAGGAAAGAAAGTGACAGCGCAGTGTTCATGTGAATCCATAAGAGCCACAGTCCCGTCTTTACCTCTCCATGACGTCTCAACTTCAAGATCCCGAAATGATGCTCAAAGGGACCCGGACCTGGAACTGCTTTCGGAGAACCTGCCCCACATTATCCTTTTATCCATGCTGGAGGAGTTGGAAGCCAAACTGGAGAACCTGATGAATACTGTGAAGGACGTACCTTCTAGAGTCGCTGGGCTGATAAAGAAAATCTGGATAGAAAAGGATCAAGGTTCCCTCGATAATGCTGGAGTGACTTTGAAGGTGGTCTGTCCAGTGAGCATTAGAGATTGTGCTGTTAGCGGTTCTCCTGCGACACCTCAACTGGACGGGCCAGGGGAACCGAGCTTGTGTCTTCAGCCAGTGTTCTCTGACGGGCATACACCAAAGCAGGACTGTACGATCTCCTCGCCAACCTATCTTCAAGGGCGTCCAGAGGAGCCAAACCTTTATGTACAGCCAATGTTTCCATATCGATGTGACCCACAGCAGGACCAGTGCGTGCAACCTGGGTTTCCAGATGTACATAAGTCGCAGCAGGACGAGTACATGCATCCTGGGTTTCCAGATAAAAATGGAGTACAGCAGGATTGTACTTTATCCAGTTGCCCTCAGACAGATCCTCCAGGCAGATCATTGGAGGCAAAGCGGTGTCTTCACTCGGAATGTGTTGATGGCCAGGCACCAGAGCAAGACCAGAGCGTACGGTCAGCGTTCCCACAAAAGAGGGAACCAGATGGGCACCTGAAGCAAGAACCATCCCCATTGTCTGCTAATAGCTGGGACCAGCAACAAAACCTTTGCCCACACCCACTATTTCCTGAAGGACACGAACCACAGCAAAACCACCGTATACAACCCACGCTACCAGATGGGACCGGACCTGATGATCCCTTGGAGGAAGAATTGATGTGTTTTGATTTCCAAGATCCCCAGGAGAACCGCAGCCTACAACCCCTGTCACCTGATGGGATTTCACCAGACGAACACTTAGAGTCTGTTCTGTTGTCCTTTGATGATTTGGGGTCACAACAAACCCAGCGCCTACAGCAACACCTATGCTTAAAGCAGGAACTTCCTTATGCGCAGGATTCAAACGTGAACTACGAGCTAGAATCAATGCGTCCTGAAGCACAGGAATCAGATAAAAATGACAATCTAGAATCGGCCTTTACTGATGCACACGGTTCAGATCAGAAGTACAATCTAGAACCACTGCACACTGCAGCACAGGACCGAGAGCTAGAGTCAGTGCTTCCTGAAGCACAGGAACCAGATCAGAACAACACGGTGGAACCACTGCACCCTGAGGAGCAGGATTCAAATCGGAACTACAAGCTAGAAACTCCCTGTACTGATGCACAGGGCTCAGATCAGAACAACAAGTTACTGCACTCTGAATCACAGGATCAACATCAGAACTGCAAGCCAGAACGGCTCTGTCCAGAGGAGCGGGGTCAGTCTGTGCCTCCATCATTCCTAGAACTTGATACAAATACTGCAGATGAAGACTCATTGGAGAGAGGAAATACAAAATCACATTTATTGCCGTCCAAAGCCACCCCAGGTATGTGTTTCGCTATACATGGACACGCGGAGTGCACTAACACATGTAACCTCTTTAAAATGCATATGGGCAGATTTTAGAAAGTCTCCAAGGGGATCATTTTGGCTTGGATGGAACCCCCTGAGCGATACTGACCAGAGTACGAGTACACAGGGTGCAGATGTGTCCCTGCATTCTCCTCCTCTGGTTCCACACAGGATTACATCCTTCCTGTGCAGGAACAGGCCTGGTTATGGGACTCTGCATGAGACAAGTAGGCCAGTAGCTCTCGTCCTTCCTTGTCCGTCCCGGTTCCAGGCTGAGGAACTGGAAATAGCGCTATTCATGGGAGGAATTACTGGCCGGAATCACACTTAATAGTCAGATGCAAGTGATGTGGTGTTCATTGAGAATAGTTAAGTATCAACAAGAGAGAGAGGGCATGAGTAGGCACTCCTGTACCCCAGACAGAATTGCAAATAACAACAGAGGAGTGACTCAGTGCAAAGAAAGAAAAAAGTGCTACCTTAGCTCAAAAAGAGAAACTTGCTTGTTCACTCAGTACTGTCAATGCGGTCGTTACTCCCACAATCACACGTACATGGTGTCCAATCTCTGTCCCCCTGATAATACCCACCGAGGTACCTTACCAGGAAGTAACCATCGGGTACAACACTCACCTACACATAACATAAGAGCAAGAAAGAAAAGACTCTTCTCTTTAAGAAGGACCCTCACTCACCGCTAGTTGGTGACATGCTTCATCATCGGGTCCCCGCTAGGGTGACCGAATGTCACCCCAGCGTGCTACAACGCCTGGTTACAGCGGAGCGGGATGTGGTGAGTGTAACAGTGCCCAAATTAGGAGTGACTATAAGTGAGTGTGCCAGTGTGATTAAAAAATGCGAAGGTTGTAACCTTTACAAAAATCTTTAATAATGGCCAACCCGCATTGGATTAAAAACAAAGTGAACGGACTTCGCAAGGTTCTGAATTAGGGAACCGGAGTCCTATAAAGTATCAAAAATGGTCAACATGTTTCTGCTGTATTTAGTTGCAATTTGCTCAGCATTCGTCAGGACCTAGCAAAAAGTCCTCCGGTGGTATGTGCGCGCTAAGGCGCACCCTCCCGTGAGGCTCTATATGTGATTTTTTTTTTTTTAAAAAGGTGTGAAAATTCACACGACAGTATCCATTATTATTCGCTGCTATTTGCAGGAATAATCATTGAAACTGCGCAAGAGACGATGACACGCCCCTTCACGCGGTGACTATTTCAGCACTCTCGGCTCCCCGCAATCAACCTGCACTCTTGGCTGCTGCCTCCCGTTCATTGAGAATAGCAGACATGCGCAGTCCAGAGAGGGAACTGTGTTTCCAGTTGCACAGTTACATTGGGTAAGATGCAGTCATCTCCAGTTCCTGATAGAAAAATCCTAGTCTGTATTCGGCCTCAACAGCAGGGCCGACCAGGGATGTTGTTGTCACTGCAGGGTTCTCCTGAAGTGCACACGGCCTCATGATAGACAGATACACAAACCAACCTCTAGCTCAGTAAAGAGTGTTCATTGTTTTATGGGCAGAAAAAAGTAGCCATGATCTCCCTACAGCAGCATCCTGCCTTTAGGAAACTCACTAACTGTGTAAAATGTCATCGGATCATCACACGTAACATACTGAGTTGGGGTTTGCACACCCGTAGTGTGACTGACGGATTGTGGTTCTAACCATAACTTGCACATGTCAGGAGTTTGTTCAGCTTTAAGTCTTAACCATATATACACTTTACCCTTGTTTGTAAGTGAATTTCTGATTTTTTTAAAGACCCATTAAGGTATTTCAACAAAGCCATCTACAACTTCACTTTAACCATATTCAGTGAAAATATATTAGGGATAAAGTACCCCCTGCCGCACCTTCTAAGATATTGCAAGTCAACAAGTTGTTCCATAACCATATAGAGGAACGAGGAAGGCAGAATTCCTTTATAAGGTTATGGAACTCTGAGGTGACTTGCAATAATCTTATAATATGCACCAGGTGATACTTTATCCCGTATAATACATGGTCACACCGTATAATACATGGTCACACAATCACCTTTCCCACAAAGCTTGGTGTGTAGCTCCTACATATGCACCAGCTAACATGTTTGCAAACATGAAGCATGAACATAAAACCTCTTGTGCAAAAGTAAACATTAAAAAACTGTTAGATATTTGTTGCAAAAAGATATTAGAAACAGTTCAATAAAAGTCCCTTTAAAAAAGCTGCACTAGCTTGGAACGTGTAGAAACATGCAGAAAGATTCCACCTTTCCTTCATCTAAGGAAACTGATAAACATATTCCCTCTGCTTCTCATAGTAAACTAGTAACATACAGCAGAAGTAATAAAAGCAAAGTTCTGTTTGTTGCTTTAAACAGTTGCTTCAATTATGCTTCTTGACTTGACCTTCTTTTCACATCAGCTGCTGGCGCTGGCAGCAGGCATTGTGCCCTCAGGACTCGACTGTAATAACTTATAAAAGCCGAGTTCTGACGTCTTTTCTTCATAATCACTGACTTGGTGCGTCACAAATTTCTGATTATATAAAGAAAATAGAGACTGCCATTTATACAGGGATTACAGAATCCTATGTAATATAATCAATCAATCAATCAAAGTGTATTATATGTGTAAATGTGTAAAAGTGTAATATAATTATATATACACATATAATAACTGGTGGTCCTCAAATTAAGCCACTAGTCCTTTAAGATAGAGCTAGCTGGACCTTTAGCCCATGAATGGTCCATGCATCTGGACTCGTGGACCCAAATGTAAAAATATATTGGATCCGATTGGTTGAGGGAGCTTTTTCGCCCATCTATTTTGGATACGTAAACCCAAAGTTAGGTCTGCGGACCTGAAGCTCCCTGATTGGCTGGCTATATCTTGAACTATTACATGATGAAGAGACTTGTTCCCCGCATCCTGTAAAAATACTAAAGAAACCGTAAAGAGCTGTGGTGCCATCCTGTCTCTCCCTGACTCAGGGGCTGCCTAATGTTAAAATGTAGAAAGAAATTTCTGATTCTGAGACAGAGGTTGGATTCCACATCATGACCCTGGAGGTCCGCAAACCTTAGGCAGGTGTCAGCGCAGGCACAGTAATTGGCCTTGTACCCTGGTGGACATTTGTGATGTTCATTTTCAAGGGTGCGAGAACCCCAGGAAAGTGTCCGGAAACCCTTAAAAATAAAAAATATAAAAACATAAGCCAGTCCCTTTAGGGAATCCCCTGCTGTGCCCAGGCACCGTTGAACACCTGTGCCTGCTTGGAGTTGGCTGAGGGAACTGTTGCGTGTGTATATGATAAAAGAAAGCCAGTGAAAATAAGCATTGTCAAAGCAAATAGGTGTCTCCTATCCGAAAGCTATTGACTTTGGCAATAAGTTTTAGCCATTATGTACAGCAGTGTGACTGCTGTTCGGCATGGCAAAAAGTTAGTGGCATGGGGTCAGGTGGGTAGATAGAAGGGGGATAGATTGGGGTAGAGTGGACTGCGGTAGATTGGAGTCAAGTGGGTTAGATTGAATTGGGATAGATTTGGGTGGAGTGAAGTAGATTGACGTGGAGTAGGATGGATTGGGGTGGATTTGAGTGGGATAGATTAGGAAAGAGTGGGGTGAAATGAGATTGGAGTATAGTGGGGAAGACTGGAGTGGAGTAGATTAGAGTGCAGAGTATTGGGGTAGTTTGGATTGCGGTACATTGGAATGGAGTAGAATGGAGTGGAGTTATATAGAGTGGTGTAGGTTAGATTTGGTTGGGGTGGGGTAGAGGGTGGTGGAATTTATTGGAGTAGATTTGAGTGGGGTAGATTGGGATACGTACGTTTGGGGTGGAGTGGGGTAGGGTAGATTGGAGTAGGGTGGAGTGGATTAGATTAGAATGGGGTAGGTTTCGGTAGAATGGGGTGCAGTGGAATTAGATAGATTGGAGTAGAGTGTTGTGGAATAGATTAGGGTGGAGTGGAATGGGATAGATTGGGTGGATTGTAGTGGGGTGGATTGGATGGAGTGGGTTGGAATGGATGGAGTGGAGAGGGATAGATTGGGTGGAATGGGGTAGATCGGGTGGATTGGATATAGTGTGGTAGATTCTCTCTCTTTCTCACCCTCTCTCTCTCTCTCTCTCTCTCCGCGCTCATCCTTCCTTCCCTCCCACGTTGTTTGTGGTTATAAGAGTTTCTCTTGAAAAGCAATTATGTCTTTGCTAATAACTTTTGACATATCTGCACAAACTTTTCAAAAATATGTTTTTTCTGGCTTCTCTTTATTATACCAAATGTGTTTATTTTTGTGGTTTTATATAGTACAATCTTGGCTGAAGGTCATTGAAGCACTTTTCTAAAGAAGACACACCAAAATGCAGATTAGATGTTCCATAAAATAACAGATAAGCAATAGACTAATCCCACAGATCACGTCAGGGGAGAAAGTTCAAACAGTTAATATCTGGATACATTGGAAAAGTGGATGCAGAAAAGCGATCACAGATTTATTATTCAAAGCGTCTCTCAAATAGGAGGATTTTGAGTTCCTTTTTAATTGTGGCAAGACTTGTGGTTGTTCAAGGTGGTTGTGGGAGGGAGTTCCAGATCCTTGTAACGCTGGCAGAGAAGGCGAGCTTTATTAAGCGTTCTTGCCTGAATGTCGCTTGTTCCAGCAGGAGGACTTTACGAATTCTCGATCCTTTTTCAGATCCAGGGATTTTGAGTTTTTCAACCACGTAGTAGGGTGTGGAGTTGTGGAGGGCTTTGTGGGTGATGCATTCAGTGTTACATTCGTCTGTTGCTTCAATTGGAAGCCATTGTAGGATGCGAAGTATAGAAGAAATGTGATTTAAACACTTTGTGACCTGTCACAAAGAGGATAACTGTATGAAGCATTTCTCTCAGTGATGCTAATTTTCTCGGGGAAGGCCAGACAGGAAAGAGTTTCAATAATCCAGTCTGAAAAGTACCAGCATATGGACTTCTAAGTTCGTCAGGCACTCTTGTGCTTTGATGAGACATGCTTCTGAAGGTAAATGTGTTGTTTGATGAGGGGGGTGACTTGGCAGAGTTTGAGGGAGGTTGGCATGGGGCTTCTCGAAAAGGAGGAGTTGATGATTTTGGTCCATGCAGGCGAGATATGATGTGACTGAGATTCTTGATACGCTCAGGAGGGAGTGGATCGGAAATGTGCGATGTTGGTTTAATGCAAGCGAATAATTTGAGCACTTCTTCTTAAAGGACATCGTCGAATTCAGTCCAACTGGCATAGGGTGAGTTTGCTGAGACGACCATTAGTTGGAGGTAGGGCCTTGGGTAGACCCTCTTTGTTAGGGGGGGACATCTTTGGTGTAGGACGGAGATATGGGTGGGTCAAGAGAGATTTCAATGTTAGATATTTTTTCAGAGAAGAATGTTGCTAACTCTTTGCAGTGCATGGTTGAGTCATTTATTGAGTGTTGAGGGAAAGAGGAGGTTTGCTGTTTGATGATGTTGAGAAGGTCTTTAGGTCTGTTCCTAGAACGGTCAAGTTGTACTCAGAAGAAGGGGGATTTTTCTCTGAAGATATGTTTTTTGTATTTTATGCGTTTAGCTCCCGGTATCGCAAGATGTGTTAACAAGGGTTGTTGTCAGTTTCTTTCAGCCAATCGGAGTTGTTGCCTCTTTGTTAAGGTCGTTGTTAAACCAAGATCTGGAAGGAATACTTATGATTTCTTGAGTTTCAAAGGGGATTCTATGTCAAGTAGTTCTCCCATTTTTTAGGTCGAGGGATGTCTCTTCTCACTGCTAAGCAGTGAGGGGAGGAGTCCTGAAGAATTAATGTTTTGGAGTTAGGGGCTTTGAACCCGCCTCTCTTCTCCATTCTCCTCCATTGGCTGGCTTCCTAAACGGAGGCCAGCCATTGGAGGAGAATGGAGTCACTCCTATAAAGCCCCGTCTCTATCGGATTCGGGCGGGTTTTTTCGTTCTTTAGCCCTATGACGTCCCCCATCACTCAGAACCCTTGCTGCTCGAGCAGCGTCAGACATGAGGTAACTATCCCTTGTTCTTAATTTGCGCTGTACGTTCACACAAGGCCTAGCTGCCGCTCTAGGAAAATAAAAAGTGTTCTTAAGTGCGAAGTCTATTAAACACGGTTCCCACTGCATCAACAGTCTCAGCGACCATGGTCCACTCTCTGGGGTATTCGCCGCAGCCGGTCCTCGAGTGCATGCACAAAGCTGGGGCTGTGCCTTCCCCGCGTCGTCTGTACGGCTCCGCCTCTCATTCTCACCCCTCCGGCTGGCTGGTGAGTGGACCTCGGGCTTTCACTGGGATGGGGAAGGCGGGCGGGCGGGCTCTCCGGGAGCCGTCTTTGCCATGGTCCACTCTCTGGGGTATTCGCCGAAGCCGGTCCTCGAGTGCATGCACAAAGCTGGGGCTGTGCCTTCCCTCGCGTCGTCTGTGCGACTCCGCTTCTCATTCTCACCCCTCCGGCTGGCTGGTGAGTGGACCTCGGGCCTTCACCGGGATGGGGAAGGCGGGCGGGCTCTCCGGGAGCCGTCTTTGTTTCTGCGGTTGACGCGCCTTCCCCACCTCCATCGGAACGGGCTGAGAGAGCTTCTTCAGGGAATGGGGATTGGGGAGGGCTGTAGTCTTCGTGTCTGATGCCTTTCGTCAGCTCCCTACATACATACCCGCGAGCTGTGATACCAGAGATCATGCCTACCGGGATACCTATTTAGGATAGAGTTTAAGATTCGCCTTCTTAACGAACACTACAGCACAATGAAGAAAAAGTTCACTTTTCTCCAAGAACCAGCTAACTCTCCGATGACTCGTTGAACGTATTCCTGCCTTTGAACCTGTGCAGCGCTCAGCTGCCTTTTGGCTAAGCTCAATACCATATGCCTACTGTAGTTCTGATCTGTGCCTAACTGCCCCAGCTTGTGATACTGACCGTGAGCTGCACTGATAGGATCTGTGCACCTAATGCGCGTTGTCTGTTTTACTGTCACCTTTCTGGCATCAGCACTTTAGTAATTTGTGCAGATATTTCAAGGACTTTAGAAAACATTTGATTCTTAAAAGGGAGTCATTTTTAAAATGTATCTATTTACACTGGCATTGCTGCCTTGCTTTTACTCGGGATACTAAGTGTCATGCAAGCCATGCAAATGTGTCATTTGGCTCAGCCTCCGAGAACGCCTTACATCATCCTCCGCATGCACACATCGGACTGAAACGTTTATGCTTACTCTCCGATCCCCTGAGTTTATGCTTGCCACTTGATCGCTGTACACTCGCTTCACTCCGATTCAATTATTCCCGCGAGCGGCGCGCACTGGTGTCGTCACTGCAAAAGCGCCAGCCTGGCAGCTATGGCGGCTTCCTTGAGTGTACTGTGCTGTGGGCTGGGAGTGGTGGCTACAGCGGTGAGTAGTGAGATTGTATGCACAGGGATAAGGGGGTGCATAAGTGTTGGTAGCGTACGTTGTGTGGATAATGGTCTCCTGTGATCCTTACGTGTGGGGAGGCAGCGCTGCCTGCAGAGGGAAAACAGGAGAGTGACATTCAACTAAGAATAGGATTTTGTGACTGGGATTATGTCATAGAGGCAGCAGGATACGAGGTGATTCTGAAATTTGTAGTATATGGCATTTGTCATGTTTCCCGGTCCAGCATTCTTTTAGATGTCATCCGAAGCACAGTGGAGCATGCTTGCTCTGTAACGCCGTTGCTGCGCCTAGGTTTTGCCCATCAACTTTAGGGAAATGCTAATTTTGTCACATTCAGCAGCTGGGCCTGTGCAGTATTGCCTTTCTTCTCCTAGGGGTTAATTAGCCTTCTTTCATAGCGTGGCCTTCCAACTGCTTAATTAGCCAGAATAAAAAGGTCCTTTGTCAAACAAGCATCTGTTGCTTGTTTTTTCTTCTGCCTCGTGATTTTTAAATAGATTGGTCACCATTGTTTAGCGGAGTAAGGCCAGGATATTGTACAGGTGGCTATCCCTTGCCAGCTTTGTGAGTCGCGCACCCACTTTCCTGCAGACCAGTTCGTGGATTGTGAACACTGTGCACCATCGGAAGCGTTAGTACAAAAACTCAAGAGCAAGAAATATAACGTACACTGATCAGTGGCATGTTGTTTAAGGGTTAGTGTTAGGGAGGGATTCACCATAGAAAAAGGCAACAAAGGGAAGACTCTCAGTGGCCCAGCCCTTAAGTGCACTGTGGGTCCAATATGGCTTCCTTATGGATTCCCGGAAGGCCTCTCCTACCTACTATAGGGAGGAGGGGTATTTACTGTGGCACTGGGATGAAATACTAAGGTGCAATCCTCATACTGACGCGATAAGCTACTTGTCATCTGTACAAAACCCCAGGCGTGCACTGTCTCCTATAATAATTATTGTAATATGCTCAATCTAAGCATACTGTGTATGAAATCATGTGTTCATGTGCTTCTAATCACATTTAACACAATTACTCTGACTTTGGAAGGAAAAGCTTAACTGAGAGAGAAAAAATGTGAGAACATTGGAATTGTTGTGCCCATATACTTCATGTTTTTTGACTCTCAACAGATTATGGTAAGGGGTGTGCTTGCTGCATAAAAAAGCTTGGAATGAGTTTACTTCAACACAGATATCGAAATCATGGCATGTCTTGCCTATTTCTGCATACACAGGAACAATTATTTTGCAATTGCTAATGTTCTATGGTGAAAGTGCACCCATGCTGAAGAGTGGTGCAACTCCAGTGTGGTGCTGGGCATGAAAGCCACATATGGTTGAGGGTTAAATCTTGTTGATACTTGAGTGTGCACTTTACCTGTATAAAAGGCCCCCTATTAATGCTTCAGAATTAAGCAATGTCATCTCTCCCCACGAACCTTCAAACTTGAGTATGCTTGAGGCGTATGATAAACTTCGAGACTATTTGATTCTGAAATCCAGTTTTACTGAGAAGAGCAATTGCCTGGAAGTTTAAGTCCCTAAGAAGGTATGGTCATTTTTGAGATCCGTATAAGGCGATGTGCTTTATCCCACAGCCCAAGAAGACATGTTTGGGATTGCGACGATCCTTATTAATGAAAAAGGGCTACTTCGAAGTTAATCACACTGCCTAAAGAATTGTGACAGACAGCTAAACTGTCTTCACCCTACAGTGATTTTCAAATTGGTGGGGCTTGATTCTCTCTCGTGTTATGGAACCATTCTGGTGCTTGGTGAGTGTAGAGTGCAGATTCAGAGTGTAGAGTGCAGATTGTGAGTGCAGAGTGCAGATTGTGAGTGAAGAGTGCAGATTGTGAGTGCAGAGTGCAGATTGTGAGTGCAGAGTGCAGATTGTGAGTGCAGAGTGCAGATTGTGAGTGTGTGTGTGGCTTTGTGTGTGTGGCTCTGTGTGGGTGTAAATGCAATAGGTCATTCATTTGCATGCGATTAAGCTATTGGCATTGTAAATGACAATGCCATTTATTTATGATTTTTTTTAAAAACAAAAAAAAATGTAATGAGCAATGCCAATAGCTCTACCTTTAATAATGCCAAGACCATTGCATTGTAAATGCTTGTCTGTTGTAGTGGGCGGTGAGATCATCACCTTGGAATTTTGGAACTGACTAACGCTTCTAACTCTGCCTGGGAGATTCAATGTATGTTCCTCGCTCAGTGCTTGTGCTGGGTATTTTGGGGATGGGCCTTTGGTTGGATGGCATTGAGATTAAAAAGAATTAGGTGGTGGTGAGTCCAGTCAGTGGTTAGGATAGAACAGAGGGATAAGGTGTTCTGCTTAGAGATGATTGCATCAAGGGTAGAGTCCTTGATATGAGTTTGTTTATTGCAGTGTTGGGTGAGATCGTTTGCTTCCAGGAGGGTGGATAGGGCTTGTACTGTTGAATCATCGGCATTGTTCAAGTGCAGGTTCAGGTCTCCTAATAGAATGTCTGTGTTGCCTTTAAGGCAGTTTTGCGTTAATAGGTTTATTTAGTCCTCAAAAATGTGTCATTTTTTACCAGGTGGGTGATAGATTACATACATTTTGATAGATTGGGATCTTTGGACAAGAGTTGAACTCCTACATATTCAAAGGTAGGGTATTTCGTGTTGAAGAATGGAGGTAAGCACAGATAGTTTTTGTGTTTAATGGTTAATCCACCACCAATACGATCTTAGCTGTCCTCCGGATGATTGAGAAGCCCTGTGGGTTGAGGAAATTGATAAAATAGAATGAGTGGTCGTTCAGCTGGGTTTCAGTTGGAAAGCAGCAGTCAATTTTGTGTCCTAGGATGGTTTAGGCTATTTGAGTGGCAAGCTTGACTGCTGACTGACAGTTTAGTAGCATGCATAGGTAGTGATCTTGAACCAGGCTGACAGGGTTGGATGGTTGTTATTTGGGTAGGCTGCCTGGGAGGGTGAGTGGTGTTCAGGGTTCTAGTTGTGCCAAGGATGACTGGGATCTGGCGGCGACAGGGCTTGCTCGGGGCATTGTCATACATGTTGCTCAGCATTTCAGCTTCCCGTAGCGTGATTTCAGTCGTGGTGCATCTATGTTTGAGTTGGTGATGGATATAGGGGATAGTTTGTCTAGGGGTAAAGGATAGGGGATCAGAGTGTATGTTTGTGGCAGGATCAGTGTTCGCTATAGATGCGTTAAGCTGGGGCAGGAAGTAGGTAATCTTTGCGTTCTTACGAGATTTCATCCAGAATAGTGTTGATTGTGAGTTCAAGCTGGGCTGTTGTAGGGATCAGTTGAGTGGCGTTTGGGTCAGTGGTAGGAAGTGAAGTGTGATGGAGCTCGTCAGAGTTTGTGGCGGAGGCTAATGCAGGAGCGACCCGTGCAGGTAAGAGTGCTGAGGCTGGGTGGGGGGATTCAATAGATGACAACGAGGGGGAAATGATTTATTTAATTTTCCCTTGTCGTTGTCTGTCGCATTCCCCCGGACCCCCACTGCTCTTACCTGCACTGGCCGCTCCTGGGCTAATGTAGTATCCAGCCTGCTGTGGTTAGAGGACTGAGACGACTCCAGAGGGATAGATAAGTCAAGCTGGGCAGTGGAGGTGCGCCATGGAGAGGGGGTAAGTAGTTTTGGTATCGAAACAGAAACTTCAATGCGTCTGGGGATCAGAGAGGCTGTAGGGGGGTAGAGGTGGGGGCAGTGCGAGGGGGTTTGGTAGTAGAAGGTTCAGCTAGTAGAGTAGGGCGTGCATGGGAGAGGGTGGAGGAGTGGTGGTGGGAGCGAATGGCATGGCGGCACAGAGAGGCGGAAAGTGGAAAATAGATTATTTTTTTCAGTGGCTTGGATTAGGATGTTCCCATTTCTGTATATAGTTATGGACCGATCACCGCTAAAGTTCTGGGATAGGGATATAGTTTGTTTAGATCCATAAGGGACATTGGCAGCATTAGTTACATGAAGGTGTTGAATGACGTTTTCTCTCCTTTTGGTGGGTTTCGTAGTGTAGAAGATGAAGTCCATTTTAAGACTTCCGTGTGTTGGATTGTAGAAGATGTCTGTTATTAGTGTCGCTGGGTGTTCTTTAAGGATTTTGTGTTTGTACTTTTTAGCAGAATGTTTGGAGAGGTTTTGCAGAAATGAGTTGGGGCGTATCTTTCCACGCTCCCGAAGTTGAAGTGATACTCAGAAGTTGTTTCTGGGGATAACCAAAGTTAGACTTCAGGAGACTCATTCAGAGGTGTGCATAGTGGTCAAGAGGCAGCCTCCAACAGCTGAGATGACCGCCTGATTGTAACATTGGGGCCTTCAGTGGACGGTTGGTGGGCACTTCTTTGAAAGAGTGGGATGCGAGTGTCAGAGGCGTGTGAAAAAGGTCACCAAGGCGATCTGGTAGGATTCCTTTGAGGAAAAGGGGGCCTTGAATGCCGAAAAGCGCCAGAGGGCCTGTTGATGTCACTGGGTTCTTAGTGGCCATGGTATCTCTGAGCTGGAGGTTGTGATGGAGTTTATTGGTCAGTCTGCAGAAACGTCCTTTATATTCGAGAGCATATATACAAGTTATACACCTACATCATAGGTAGTATATCAATATCAGCATAGACTAGTAGACATCACAAAGGATGGGTCACTGCTATAGGCACATGATAGGATAGGAAGCAGCATCAACTTGAGATAACAGTATATGCACGAGATAATATTGGAAGAAGATGGGCAAAACAATCCCCATGTACGCTTAGAATAACCGCGTCGATATAAAGACACAGTTTACTCGCAAGAGAACATCTTGCACTTTAGCATTGTGGACCTTGGCTGAGAGTTCATTTTAATGGTGAGATATGTTAGGAGGGTCACTAGGTGTTATTGATGTAAATTGTCTCTGACATTATAATTTTGTGGGACTTTGTTGAGAGTTGTTTTTATTGGCATGAAGTATCAGAAGGGACAGTAGGTGGCACTGGGACCTCATTTATTCTTTTGCGGTCTGGAGTCCAATATTTATACCTGGCGCCCACTAGTAGGTGTTTCTAGAGGCTTCCACCTCCATAACGTGTCAGGCATCCGCTTCCTCCTTGCCCTGGGTCCAGCTTGTCTGGAGTCACAAAAGACCAGCGATAACTGGTGGAGAAGTGTGGCTCACTGGTTAAAGGAGGCAGACCCTGATGCAGAGGTCAGACCCGGGACCAGGGTTTAATTCCCGACGCGGCAGGGTCTTGAGCCCAAATGTCCACGGAGTCGATAATTCTCGCCTCCGTGCCTACTTGAATCATGGGTTCACACTCTGCAGCTCTGGGCAATAGCTTGCTTAATCTCCACTACGGCCCCCCCGCGGCGGGATGCCTGGTCTTCACCTTGGGGATGCCCAGTAGGGGTAATCTCGCAGGGAAAGCCAGGACGGGTTCCCAAAGCAAGCGCTAAGAGACCTGTCGGTGATTTGGCGCTATATAAATAGAAATTAAAATAACATAACATAACTCCTTTGTGAGAGTTCTCATGCAGAGCCTATGTGATGTGCAACTGTGATAAGTGACAGCTGCTCCCCCTCGTTAAGTCAAAGAGGCTTATCCTGCCAACACCTCGCTTCCAAATGAGCAGAGGAATACTGAAGCCCTCAGCGAAGTCCAATGGCTATGCCTTGTGGCCAGTAAAGAAGTACTGCAAGATCAGAGATGTTTGTTGTGATTTATTGTTGTCACAATTATTCACCTTTCTTGCGCCTGAGACGTAAAATCCATTACAGACAGGCAGACGTCACGTGTTTTGTCATAGAGACTTTTTCAAGGCTGCAAGAGGATATACAAAGTATCTCACACAATTGTAACAATGACATAGGGATAAGAAATGCAGCTGTTAAGTCACCACCACCAGATAGAACAAGAAGAACACCGTTGTGATCCTGAAGGATACCCTGTGAAGAGCCAAGTGCATCGGGTGAAATCCTAAAACAGATTGTGCCTGATAATCTGGCCATGCTAAGTTATTGCAACTTGCTGTAAAATCATACTACTCCCCGGATAAAGTCATTGTTCGCCAAAACAACAGTAATGAAATCTGTTAGCATTCCAGAATAATCAAGTAGAATGGTGTCTCCGATTTCCCAAAAATGCTGTAATCCCCCCAGATTTGGGGATACTAGGATATAATGCGCAGAAGTCCAAGGTAACCAGTATGTTGCTGTCAGTCTACTCACATTTTTTTCTTATTGCTTCATCAACCGTACCTCCCTTCTGCTGCATACACCAGAAGCAACACTACAAACAACACCCTCTCCTTTCGCCGCTTCAGCCGTGCCGTTTAAGGCTTATTTTGTAACTTTAAAGCTGAGTGCAGCGCTCGCTCTTCCCTAGACTCCGCCCACTTTTCATCTGTGTTGGACTTGGCCCTTTTTGCATGTTCACCCCTGAACTTTTTGCCTTAAGCTCTGACATGCTGGTAGTGATTTTAGACTCTGGGCACTTTAGCTCTGTTGCCCAGTGTAGAGTGTGTGCGCTGTCTGAGTGCCTGTGGTGAGATTGGCCTGCCCTCCCACAGGAATGCATGGGGGGATATGTGTGTCCATGGTAATTCCTTGTATGAGAGGAGTGCAGGGGCGAGTTTAGTATGTATGGACTTATGACAATAAATGCTGTGCAATGGTGTGCACAGATTTATAGTGAGTGGTAGAAAAATGCCACTATTAGAAGTTGGCATTGCTGTGTGTCTGCCTGCCTAATGTGAATTGAATGTCTGGCTTGTGAGTGACAGGGGCTGGATGGTGTGGGTGGCTCCAGGAGACAGGGTGAGTCAGCCCAGTGATGAATAGAGAGATCTGCATGCAGATGGAAGAGAGGAGTTGCACCTGGGACCTGAATAGGGCTGTGCCTTCCCTCCACAATGCTGGCTCCGCCCCCTGTGGTGCGTTTGATCACTGAGCCCCCACCTAACAATAGGGAAGAGGAGCCTGGTAAACCGAGTGCTCCAAAATCAATTGCATCAGGTTTCCCAAGCCCAATGCTGTAACACAAAGGAAATTGTCCTATAAATGTACGGGCTGTGACCCCATGAAAGTGTTGTGCTGTTCTTACTTTGGGCGGACACTCTGTCAGGAGGAACCGCCCTGCATGCTGGCCTTCCCGGCTGCACTTTGCTGGGGTCTCCCCAGCACCAAGGTCTCTCTTATTTCTGCCTTTTTGAGGACTTTTGTGGCCTAGCGTCTCGTGAGCGCTGTATTTGGGTCACCTAAGGGGAGAGGAGCAGGCCCTTCCTCAGCGTGAGGCTGCGAGGGAATCCCAGCATGTGGGATACCCCCTGAGCTCCTTATTGAAGCGGGAGCCCACCCCGCAATTGTGTGTGCTGCCGGCGGGTGCCCACCCCGCATTGCCGCTATTTCCACGTATTAGTACTTAAAAAAACAAAACAAAGTGTGAGCCCACCCCGCCGGTTCTGCCCCCCCCGGCGTGAGGCTGCCACCGCCGAGAACACAGAGGTTCTACAGGAGGGGCCCCCACGCTGCCCGCGGCGACGCGGAAGCCAGGCAGAGCTGTAGGAGAGTAGGGTCTGCAATCCTATGGTCACCCCAGATTTTTGCTTTTTGCTTCACTGGTTTACGACTTTCCCTGGCTGTGGTCCTGGTAATCAGACCCACAGCCTAGCTGTTCTCTCTCTAAATTGACAACCATGTACTTTAGGTGCATTTACCAATTGGTACTGGGCCACCTTATCAGTCCCTGTACAGTGTACCTTAGGTACCCAGGGCATAGGTGTACCCAGGGCCTACCAGGGGCTGAAGCATGTATTATGCCACCCCTGGCTGGCCATCTAAACAGACACAACTGGCTGGTAAGACAGCTGGGGCAAGGTGGTGTAATCACCCTTTGCTGTAGATATAGTATACCTATATCTAACCCTAAAATGGACACATATACTCCTATCAGTCACTCCTATGGCAGGCCTTATCAATCCTGAAGGCAGAGTGCTTGGAATTATGTGAGATGGTGCTCTGGCATGAGCTGAGCCCGTCTGCAGCTTGCGGAACCAAGTCCTAATAGCTGTTCCATGATAACGCTATACCATATACTCTTAAGTGCATTATAATCCTCGCGGTTGAATGCTAACTTCGGTATAGCATTATCAAAACATGTCGAGTAAGGTGTTAAACGAATTGGAATACTACCCCCTCGCCAATTCTGGCGACGGGGGTAGCATTCCACCCTTTTAGAGGGACATGACATGTATGTAACTGCGAACCCCGGTTAAAGTTAACTCAAGCCTTGGCATCACAAAATGGATGCTGCCACCACAGACACAAGTCTGACCTCCTGCTGCTGGGAGTCCTTCCAGCGAGGGAGGCTCGGACAAAGGGTTTCCTGCCTTGGGAGGTGCTAGCACCACCCAGACAGGATTTTGTGTATTGGGTAGGACAGGCCTGAAAGGAATGAGACATGCCTGGGGCACACAAGGTGTCCTGTACATACACCGGTTCAAACCAGTTGCTGGGGCATCCCTGCACCAGCTCTGGCGCGAAACCGGACAAAGGATAGGGGGTGTAACCACCCCCCTTCCTGGTCCCACCGATGGGAGGGACCTAGTCACAGTACAGCCCCCTTTAGGAGAATAAAGGTAGGAGCTGGTCCCATTCCAAATTAGATTATCCTGAACAACTTTACAAGAAGAAACTCTGGACTTCGACGTTCTGCTCCACAGAAGACTGAAGAATCTCCCTTGTGGGCAAGGAGTGTCCACCCTGCAACTGCAGGCACCATCAAGCGTCCATCGGCTTCACTTTGTCGTCTTCCCTCGAGGATCCAGACTTCAGAGCCCGACGAGACCCGGATTCCCGGACCTCTCCGACCTCAACTCACATCTGCAGCACAGCTGAGACCGTGGGTGCGACGAGACACGTGGGACCTGCCATCTTGAAGAAACTGTACTTCGCTTCCAGCACAACTTCAGAGGCATCCTCGAGTAAGTGCTTTGGGGATTGCGAAGCCCCAGCCCGAGCAGCTCCTGCACCGAAGACCAGCCCCCCAGCATCCACGAGATCTGCATGGGGACCTTTTGCTTGATTGCTGCTCGACGCGTTGTCTGGTCACTTGCGGGCTGGCTAGTGACCTCCTAGACGACGATCCTTGAAATCTTCACTGCTGGTCTGGTTGCTCCAGACTGGCCCTTGCTCTCTTCCAAAAGAGGTGCACCCCGGACCCTCCTGGTCCACTCCAGATGCCGTTTCCACTCACCGCGTGGGTTGCCTTTTCCAAGGCCTGTTGACTCCAAATCCGGATCCGACAGCGAGAGCCTGCGTGGGACAGCTCGTGCCTCCATCCTGTCGTCGAAGACACCTCCTGGTCCACGTGGCTGCAGAAACAAGCGTCCACTCTTCACCTGATCGCGACGACGACATCTGGTTCCTTCCTGGTTCCACTCCATTCACTGGCTTGTGACTTTGAACATTGTCCCCTCTGCTTTCAGGTCCTCTTCTTCCTCGATCCACCCGTGGATCGCACCGGACATCTTCCACCTGGTCGCCTGCAGCATCTTTTCTTCCAGGCTCCATAGACTTCAACGCGGAAACCCGACACGACTTCGCACCTATGCACCCGCAGCCCGTGGGTGAGGTAACAAGAGCATTTCGGTGCTCAAGGGTAGATTAACTCTCCTAGTGTCCAGATTCACAGTCGTTTTAGTCCTAACCAGTCAGGGTTTTTCTCGAACTGTACTGTCCATTGTCTTTGTTCCGCATCTCGCGTGTGAGTTCACACTCTGCACACGTGTCCCGTGGGCCTCCTATTACTTACCTGAGCTTAGGATAGTGTAGTCCCAGCGAACCTACAGCCTCTGGACAGCTCCATTCCTTCTATCGATTTCCTTATACCATTTACTTAGTATATGGTTTGTCGTGCCCCTAGGACACCATTGTGATTTTGTGCAACTTATCGTATTTTTCCTAAGAGATTGTCATGTGCTTAGCCCTCTGACCTCATAAAGAGTTCAGAGGTGTTTGTTATTAATAAATATACTGTTTATTTTCATAACGACCTGTGTGGTGTCCTTTCATCTGGTATTCAAGGGGTTATATGTGGTAAATCAGCTGGCTTCACATGCCAAAAGAGTTTAGCCTAAGACTGCTTTGTCCATGCTACCATTAGGATAGCTGGTCTATAAGGTTGACTTACAACCAATCACCATAAGGGTTGTTTGGACTGATACAAGGTGATCACTAGAACTAGTGAGCATCATATATCAGGCCAACTTCTCACATTGGTGGCAGCGGTGGGATTTGAGCTTGCTGTTGTTTTTACCAAATATAATCTTGAAATATCATATATCAGGCCAACTTCTCACTAGAGCGGCCTGGTTGTGGGCGGGGCGCTCTGCAAGAAGCCGGAAGCAGACGGGGGCCTACCCCGCGCTCCTGTGGAAAAAGGAGAAAGGAAGCGGGCGGGAGCCTACCCCGCGTTCCTTGGACCAAAAGAAGAGAGAGACCGCCCGACTAGGTGAGGAGGGTCCCAGGGTTGGGAGAGAGACGAGTCACGTTGTCGGTGCCTGCTCCCACCCACCGGAACCCAGAGAAATCTGCCAGTGCAGCCCCAGTGAGTGAGGGGGGCTGAATGCACCGCCGTGTTGGTGCCGTTCGAGGCACATTGTTGGTACTTGTGGCATTTTCTCATCTGCGCCGCAGAAGCGGGTAGCTGCAACGTTTTGGGCCCATCTCCAGTCTAATCTCCAACTAGAGGCCCCTGCTCTTCCCCGTGTTGGCCAGATTTCGTTACAGTTGCCCCGCGTGACAGTGGGCAACTGCAACATTTGGGGCAGAGTTTATTTTCAGAGTCCCAGGGCGGGACTCCCATGTGCACTTTGCCCGTCCTCATTGCTTGTGGGGCATTATTTTGGGCGCCAGAGGCACAGTGAGTGCCAGGACAGCCGGTGCATTCCCTCAGCTGCCCTGCGAAGCGCAGGCAAGCTGCAACGTTTGGGCCCATTTATTTTTTTAGAATCCCAGTGGGGGACAGAGGGTGCCAGTGCCCATCTTTTTAGGTTTAAAGTATTTTATTAGAGCACAAAAACACGGGGAGGGGAGCAGGAGGTCAAGCATACATACAATACAGGAAGCGGAACGTTGCAGCGAGTCAGAAGAAAAGTAGGGAGGCAGGAAGCCCCAGAGGGTAACTAAGCAAATACAAAAGGCAATAAGGCATTGTGAACAACCCCCCTGTTGACCCCCCACTCCCCAAGCAGGGCCAACCCGGTAGAGCACCCCGCAACACAGTAAAGGAGAAACATACCGCACCGCCAACCCCCCAACCCCAGAAAGGAAGAAGAAAGGAGAGTTAAGGAAGAAAAGAAAGAAAACAATACCCCAACATCCCCGTCCGAAAGGCAGCAATAGAAGCATATAACCCTTCTTCCCGCCCCCAACCCCGGACCCCAATCCGCACATTCACTCCGCCGCAGCCGCCGGCGGCGTCAGCCTAAGGAGGCGCAGATACCGTGGACACGTGAGCTCGTGGAATTCCGTGGACAATAATGCCAAAAAGGGGTGCCAGAGCTCCTCAAACTGGTCGACATTCCCAGCCACCGTTAGCGACATCCTCTCCATGCCCAGCACCTGCCAGAGTCTATGCAGCCAACCAGTGATAGGTGGGGCAGTAGGGGTGCGCCAGAGTACCAGTATGTTCTGAACGGCGGAACCTAGCGCAATCGCAATCTGCCTGCCCCTGCGGGATTTCAGCGGGTACATCAAATCATTGGGAAGGCCTAGCAAGACATACGCGGGGAAGCGCGGAAGCTCGATCTCAAAATGTCTATCCACCTCATCTAAGACTTCCTTCCAGTAGGCCGACAGCACCGGGCACTCCCAGAGGATGTGCGTGAGGGTGCCCACCTGTCCGCAGCCGCGCCAGCAATCTTTATCGCCCATTCTGCGCATCTCATAGAGCCGCTCCGGGGTGTAATACCAATAGGTGGACACTTTAGTGAAGGTTTCCGTCAGCCCAGTATGGTACGCAGAGTGCCTCGCCCGATACGCAATCCTGTCCCACTCCCTGTGACTCAGGGTCCTGCCCAGTTCCCTGTGCCAGCGCTCCCTCCCTGGGTTATGGTAGTGAAACGGTGGGGGTTGGAGAAATTTATACAAATCAGTGATGAGCTTGGCGTCCGAGGTCCGGGTTACCAACCATCGCTCGTAGGGTGTAACCGACCGGGCAGCGACGTCGCGCACTGGGGGTTGAAGAGCCCAGTGGCGGACCTGCATGTAACGCAGCCTGTCCCCCTCCGTCAGGCCAAACTCCTGGCGGAGCTGCTGGAAGGGGAGCACGCCCTCCGGCCCGTAGATCTGAAAAAGCGCCCTGCAGCCCGCGCTCACCCAGTGGGAAAAAGCTCCCGGCTCCAAGCCCGGGGTAAAGTCCGGATTGCCAGCGATGGGAGTGAATGGCGACGGAAAGGTCGTGAGCTCACGCTGCTCACACACCGCGTCCCACACTCTCAGCGGGACTCGGGTGATAAAAGAGGCGTAGAGATTAGGCGGGCGGTGAGCGCGCCGCAGGAACGGGACTTCCTGGAGGGTACGGCCTGCGACTGCCTGGTCCTGGAAGAGCCAGTGTTTATCCGAGTCCCACCGGCTCCACTCCACCAGATACCGAAGCTGTGCCGCCTGAAAGTATCTCCGGAGGTCCGGGACTCCGAGACCCCCCGCCTCGGGGGCCAGCATGGAGAGGACCCGCCTCATCCGAGGCTTACGGCCCTGCCACACAAAGCGGGATATGTCCGCCTGCGCCTGCCGAATCCAACCCACAGGGGGCTGGAGGGGCAGAGCGCGGAAGAGGTACAGGATCTGAGGCAGTATCGTCATCTTCACTGCCGCGATACGGCCCAACCACGAGAGTAGGCCCTTGTTCCATCGACCGAGTTCCTCTTTGATCTTTTTGCCCAGAGAGGAGTAGTTAGCTGTAACCATGGCAGGCAGGGAGGGGGCAAGCAAAACGCCTAAGTAAGGCACCGTGGAGGAGGACCACTGCAGAGGAAAGAGATTCTGAAGGTCTCGCCTGGTGGAAGCAGAGAGCGACACGTCCAGTGCAGCCGACTTAGTCATGTTCATCTTAAAACCCGACACACGGCCGAAGGCGTCCAGCTCCCGGACGCAGGCAGGGAGCGACCGCCTGGGGTCGTCCAGGGTCAACAAGACATCGTCCGCGTACAGGCTGACAGTGTGCGTGTATTGCCCCATCCTCACCCCCACAGCGTCCGGATTATCACGAATCCTCTGCGCAAACGGCTCCATGTAGAGGGCAAAGAGGAGCGGCGAGAGGGGGCAACCCTGTCTCGTGCCGCGCTCAATGGCGAAGCAATTGGAGCTGTGTCCATTGACACGCACTGACGCTGATGGTCTCCTGTAACAGTTAAAGACCATAGTGCGGAACTTCTCGCCGATCCCCAGTTTCCCAAGGACCAGCTCGAGATATGGCCAATGAACCCTATCAAAGGCCTTCTCCGCGTCTATCGATAGCAGCATCCGCTCCCCCGGAACGCGTGAGGCCTTTTCCAGCACGTGCGTCACCCTCTTTGTGTTGTCGACCGTTTGCCTACCGGGTACAAAACCGGCCTGGTCTGCTTCCACCAGACCTGGTAAATGTAAACCCAATCTGGCCGCCAAGATCCCGGTGTAAAGCTTGAGGTCCACATTTAGTAGCGAGATGGGCCGGTATGAGCCGCACAGGGTCCGGTCCTTCCCTGGCTTGGGGATAACCGACACCGTCGCTGAGAGAAGGTCCGGCGGGATAGCTCCCGGCTCGGAGAAGGAGTTGAACAAGCGAGCCAGTAGAGGCGCGACAGTGGGACAGAAGGTTTTGTAAAACAAGGCCGTATAACCATCCGGACCCGGGGCTTTGCCATGCTTTAGTCGTGCAATCGCGGAGATGACCTCCTCCACGTGAATGTCCCTCTCCAGGTGGTCCGCTTGGGAGGAGTCCAGGGCCGGGAGGGTCACGGACTCCAAATAGGCCTCAGCCTCTCCCGGTGGGGAAGGCTCAGCCGCGTAAAGTGCTTCGTAAAAGGAACGAAAGGTATCTGCCACCTCCGCGTCACCGGAAACCGGGACCCCGCTCATTCCCACCAGCTCCTTCACCACATTGCGCTGCTGCGCAGCCCTGAGCCTATGGGCCAGGAGTTTACCGCACCGGTCTCCGCCGGTGTAAAAGGCATGCCTCAGGCGCAGCGCTGCATACTCCGCCCGATCTAGATCCAACGCGGAGAGGAGTTTCCGAGCCGCCTTCAGCTGCCTCCAGACACGAGGAGCCCCCGTCCGGCGGTGAACCTGCTCGAGCTCCCGAACCTGCGCTGTCAGTTCTTCCCTCTTGCGATGACGTTCCCTGTTTTCCGCCGAGGAAATGGAGATAAACTCCCCTCTGACAACCGCTTTCAAAGCCGCCCACTGCGTCGCCAGGGACGTGGCAGAGTTGTTATTGTGGGTCAGGTAGTCCCGAATGACCTCCTCCACTCGCTTTACGACCGATTTCTTATGGAGAAGCGTGTCCCGGAGCCGCCACATCCCCCTAGAGGGGGGGGCCGCCGGCCAAGCAAAGACTCCGGAGACCGGTGCGTGGTCGGACAAGGACAAAACCCCGATGTCCGCTGCCGTGGCGGCCGAGCGAAGCGGTCCACTCACCAAGAGGTAGTCCAACCGTGAATACGTGCGGTGCGCGTGGGAGAAATAGGAGTAGTCCCTATCGGTGGGGTGCAGGACGCGCCAGAGGTCATGCAGATCCATTTCCGCAAGCTGGTCCTGCACCGCCCCAGAAAGCTCCCCCGTCTGCGGAAAGCGTTGGGCAGACCTATCCAGGGCGGAGTTGAACACCATATTCAGGTCTCCCCCCAAGATGATATGGCGGTCGGGCGAGGCAGTAACGTCCACTAACACCGATTCCAGGAAGCGATCCTGGTGGTCATTCGGGCTGTACACTGAACCAACCGTAAAGGTAACACCTCCCAAACGCATGCGATACACCAGAAGCCTCCCCTTCTGCTCAGCATGTTTATGCAGCACCTCCCCCCTGAAAGAGCTGGCTAACAGAATGGCCACCCCAGCAGTCTTAGTCGCAGCAGAGGAAAAGAGCTGCGTAGGGAACTTGGCAGAGCGCAACCTATGGCAATCTTTGGAAAGCAAGTGGGTCTCCTGCAGGAGGCAGATATCCGCCTGCGACCCCTCCAACAGGGAAAGGATCGCCCTACGCTTCACGGGGTTATTCAGACCCTTAACATTAAGGGTCACCACCTTCAGGGGCGGCATCGCCTCCAGGGAAACAACGCGCCATGCAGTGGCCAAGGGATCAGCGGAGGGGGCGCGCGGGGCAGGGGCGCAGGGAAGGCCAGAGGCAACATCGCACATGTTCGGACCACTTCGGACGGGACCCCCCCCACACCAAACCAACAGTAAAACCCCCCCAGAACCAACCCATGGCAACCAACCAAAGTAAGAAAGAACAAAGAACAACACCCCATAGTCTCAGTCTGGCCCAAATGGGCGAGTCTGTAGAAAAAAAGTCAAGTGGACGTCCAGCCACACACCCCCCCCCCCCTCCCCCCCAGCCCCAGCTCAGAACCGGTAGGCTAAGAATCTCTCCCCCCGGAAAAAAGTTAGGCCGTTAGGGCCACACCAGTAGCTCCAGGCAAGTCCCTGGCCGCACTCCTCAGGGCCTCCGCCATTTCCGCCCGGATGGTGGGCGAGTCCGGACGACTCGCCGGCGCTGACGACGGGCGCCTCCTCGATCTCCGTCGGCCCCGCCGCTCGGGGCGCCGCCATGCAGGTGTAGCCCCCTCTTCCTCTGTAGCAGTAAGGCCCAAAACTCCACAGACATCCTGCAAAGAGCGCAGCTGATGCAGCACCCCATTCCATCGAAAGATAAGACGGAAGGGGTGGCCCCAGGAATAGGGTGTCTCATGCTCTCGCAGAAAGTCCGTCGCGATGCGGAAAGACCTGCGCTTCTGCAGTGTGATGGCGGACAGGTCCTGGTAGAGCGCCACAGGCCTGTCACGAAAGGTCAGCGGCTGCTTCCTGCGGGCCTCCGTCATGATGCGCTCTTTCAGGGGGAAATCCGGCAGGAAAGCTAGGATATCAGGCGGGGGAGCCGATGACTGGCGCTGGCGGCCCACCCTATGCGCTCTGTCAATGCGGATTGGGAAGTCCGCTCCTTCCACCAAGATGTCGCGGAACAAGTCCTGCAGATAGGCCACCAGGTCCCCCCCTTCATCCGCGGACGGAACACCGCGCACCCGAATGTTGTTCCGCCTGGACCTGTTCTCGAGGTCTTCCGAATGGGCCTGGAGCTCAACACATTGCTCCCGGAGGCGGAGGACGTCCTGCTGGAGATGAGTTATCTCTTCATCGCAACGCTGGGCTGTCGTCTCCACAGCATCGACCCTCTCGCCCAGGCCCTCGACCTCCCTGCGCACCTCCCGGACCTCTCCAGCCACCTCGGTCTTAAGAGTCTGAAATTCCTCCTTGAGGGAGCTGAATAAGTCCTCCATGAAGGACCTCGTGACTGGTGGCTCGCCCACGGCCGCGTCCGTTGACGTCCGGGAGGTCCCCGGGGACGGCTGTGTCCTGTCGCGCAGCTGCTGGGACCTGCCGAGCATTTCCGGCAAAGTGCGATCTCCTCGCACCGCGCCACGTTTCCCAGCCATCCTGGCCCCCGTTGAAGCCCAGGGTCAGTCGCTGTAGACGAGCGCCGCCGCTCGCGAGCACCAAATGGGAGGCCCTCGGAGGGGACAAGGGCAGCGCGGCACAGGCGACAAAATGGCGGCCCGGTCCTGGGCAAGACGACCCCCGGGCCAGCAGGGCAGGCAGCAGCGTCCAAAGTGGAGGCCTCCAGCCTCGTGTTCCCAGAGAGGGCAGTAGATGAGTCGGTGCCAGGGCAAATCGAGGCTCTCGCAGAAGAAGGGCGCAGGCGAGGACCACTGGGCACAGCCACACAAAGACAAGATGGCGGGAGGGCGGGACCCAAGGAGGCAGCCCGGGCCAGCAAGTCTATGGGCGTCCCACAAACAGCAACGGGTCCGGGAGGGGCAAAACCGGCAGCTCCCCTCGCCACTGGTGAATTCGCCCGGCACAGGCACAGCTCGAACTCCGCCACCCAACGACTCCGGGCGCGGAGCTCGCAAGGCGTCACCCCTCGAAGACCAAGGCGGGGGGAGGGCCGCCGGCGCAGGGTTAAGGTCCGTCGCCCGTCAACGGTGTCCGCCACTAGGGCACCACGAGGGAGCTCCGGCACTCCGCTAAGTCCGTCTATCCCGCTCCCTCGGGAGCTCCGGCATGCAGCTGTTCAACACTCGGCCCAGCCGAGGCAAGCGGACAGCGCCGTCGTATGCCCCGCCTCCAGGCTCTTCTCCTCGGGACGACCCAGGCTCCGCTCCTCGGAGCGATCTTCGGATAAACTTTTCGGGGACTTCCCCCGGGGCCACGAAAGTCAAAGTGGCATCAAAGTGTGCCCCAGGAATTCCGGCACAGTCCTCTCGCCCGCAGTGCAGCCGCGGGGGGAGAGAAGCGCGGCGAACAGGGCTCGGGCTGAGCCGGGCCGGGGGAGCTACGGGAAGAAGCGTCCGCTCACCCCGCCATCTTGGCCACGCCCCCGTGCCCATCTTTTTAGATTGCACAGCTGCCCAGCACGTAGTGAGCAGCTGCCATGTTTAGGCCAGCATTCCTTTGGGGGCTTCTCTGAATGAGGTAGGAGTGAGATGCACTCCTTTGCCCAGCACAATTGCGCACTGCGAATTCCGCTGCATTGGCAGCAGCCCTGACATTTGGGACATAGGGCATTAGAGCCCCTGAGAAGGCCAGTTGGCCAGGGGGACTAATAGGTCGGCCTACCACCAAAGCTGCGGCCTAAGGGGCTCAGAACAACTCCTTAGACAGCCATAACATACGGAGCTCCGATGGAGAGCCAGGACGAGATCCAAGCTCCAAAAGCCATTAAGGCTGACCCCGAAGCCAGCACATCACGAGGTGCTAGAAAAGCTCTGTCTGATCAAGTTCCACGGGAAGTGCCTGAGAGAGCACTACTGTCCTCCAATGTATACACGGCTGGTGCATTCTTAAAACTGCCAACTGCGTGTGATATTGCAAAAAAAGAGAATATTGGCGATCGATGGATGGATAGAGACTTTTGAAGAGTTCTTAGATGCAATAGATGAAAAAGAGTATAAAGTATCTTGAGAAACATGACCGGTGAAGGAGTGAAAGAAGCCATGAACAAGAATTTGCAAGAAGGTGAAAAGACATATGATCAAATGGAAAAGGCCTTTAGTGTCAAGTTTAAGCCAGTGACAAATGTGAATTATAAAAGATACATATTCAGCCAAGAATGCCAAGGACCAGGTACGACCATTGATGAGTTTGTTCAAAGACTGGATGTTTGGTAAAGCACTGTAAATTAAATTAATTTATGATGAGGAGGCAACCCTCCTCGGAGTAATCCATGGATGTCTGTCGTATGCATTTCAACGACGAATGCTGATGGAAACTGAGCTTGTATCAAGTCCTCAAGGCTGCTTGCGCTGACAAGAGTGCTTATTGCCAAGTGACTGACATGGAGGCCGTAGGCGCCCAAAGTGCGTCGGTCATGAGCACGAAAAGTAAGACAAGGTTCAAGGCCGAGGGGCACAATGTCCTGTCTCCACAGAAAAAGAAAACGTGTTACAGACATGGACTGTCATTTCCACACGAAGGTAAATATCCTGCAACTGGACAGATATGCATAGACTGTGGTAAAGTGAATCATTTTGTGATGACTTGCAACGTGAAGATAAAAGTAAGTGTGTTGCAGCGTGAAGACAAAATGTCCGACCAAACGCTACATCAGGGACATTCGATGTATTCCCACAGATTCAGACAATATATTATTTTTAAATTTTTATAACTCTCAAGACACAGATAAAAATTTTGACATGTTAGAGGAGTTATTATCATTATACAGTAGCAGGTCAATTTCCTTTGAAGTAATCCGAATGGGGGACCTAAATATTCATCCGTGCGAAAATAAGTGTGGGAGTAAGATGTATGAAGGTCCACAGTTTTCAGCACATTCTCACTTTGAGCACACCAAACAGGGGGAGTACCTGGAACTTTTTTTAGCTAACCGGAATCTCTATGAATCGGGGTGTGTTGAGGAGGAACGTGGGATCCCCACATTTAAAGGGAGGGATAGAGACACGGGCACAGTCATTGATTATATTTTTTAACTTCTTTTTTGTTAGGTTTAGTCCTTAGGTATTTTACAGAGGTCTCAACCTTTAGTGATCACAATCCCGTGATAATTGAACTATCAGCAGTGGGAGCACTGTCTTTAAGATCTGATCCCAAAAGGAAGGCAAGAGAGGTTATACCAACGGACCAAGGAAGGAAACTAAAATGAGGAAAAGTGGTCCCTGAGACTTTTATATCAGAAATCTTACTGAATTCAGGGGCTGAGATAAACACTTGCCTAGATGAAACGGGACAAGGTCCAAATGTAATAAATGCATTTAACATTATTTGTGCACATGTAAATCAAAAGTTGACAGTCAAGAATAAACGCAAATCCAATTTGGAGAATAGATGGTTCGATAAAAAGTGCTCATCTGCTCACGCAGCACTCCTTAAATCCCTCAAGACCATCCCAAGGGATAGGGGGTTGGTAGCCCAAAATAGAGTAGCCTATAAACAAGCCGTATGCGTTAGAAAACGGGAATTACGAGATGAGGCATGGACTGATCTACTGTCACCAGAAGTTTTGAAAAACAGCTCTAGATTTTGGGAAATAATAAATCAGCCACTGTTTGCAAACAATGTTAATACTGTGTTAGATTGTAACATCACTGATGAGGCCTGGATCGCCCACTTTGAGCAGATATACAGCTTTCCTCAAAGTGGAGATAATATCATGAACCAAGCAGTGAATCATGTCGCACATTCGTTAAGGTTTGAGACTGCAGAAATTGAAAGGTTGATAGGGGAAATGACTAAAAATAAGGCCCCCGGCCCGGGTGGGGTCCCTGCGGACCTGTTCAGAGCCGCACCCAAGCTGTGGGCAAAAGTCCTAACAAATGTTTTTAACTCAATAGGGCATGATAGCATCCCCTCTACATGGGCCACATCAATAATCGTGCCAATCTTTAAGAAGGGTTCTAGACAGGACCCCACTTGTTATAGACCCATTTCGCTGATCGACTCATCTGTAAAAATCCTGGGTCGGGTTCTGTTGCATAGACTAAACGATCGCTTGGCTGATAGAGGTGTCCTGTCGATAGCTCAGTATGGTTTTAAATCAAAACATAGTACTATAGATCAATGTTTGAATTTACACCTTTTAATTAACAAGTACACTGTGGCCAGGGAGGGGTCCATGTACATGGGGTTCATGGACCTCTCCTCGGCATTTGACTTTGTAAATAGATTCAAACTTTGGAACATCCTGCTCGAAATGGGGGTAGACGCACCCTTAGTGCACTTCATAGCAGATCTGCACTCAAACCTTACGGCCAAAATCAGAGTGAATACAGACGGAAGGTGTACTAAGCAGTTCAGGTCGGATAGGGGCGTTAGGCAGGGGTGCATTTTGGCACCCTTGCTGTTTACACTCTATACAAACGCCCTAGAACAAACCCTGGGGGAGGTCCCCGCAGACAGTCCGCGTGTGGGGGAAATGGTTATACCAGTTCTCCTATACGCGGATGACGCCGTTCTCTTATCGCAAACCGGGGTAGGCTTACAAAGACTGCTGAATGTTTTTGGTTCCTTCATGCAAAACCTGGACCTGAAAGTAAATGCCAAGAAATCCCAGGTTCTCATTACAGGAAGAAGTATCTCAAATAACAAAGTAAAAACCTTCTTCTGTAATGGTGAATTGGTTTGTAGGGTCCCTACATTTCCCTATTTGGGGGTGGTCTTCGATCAGAAGGGCACTTGGCGGGCACAAAATCATAGCCGCTCGCTGGCATTTATGAGGACAGTTTCAGGGCTTATGGGGTTTAGTAAAAAACTGGGAGCTAAACCAACCAATGCAATCTTAAAAGTATATGAATCCAAGTGTCTGTCAGTTGCAACTTACGGGTGTGAAATATGGGGTTACACAAGCGAAGAGAAACTACAACTCGCAGCGCAGCGCCTCGCCTCGACAACGCCGGAATCCAGGGGAAGGCACTGGAATGGATCATCTCCTTCCTCGACGGAAGAACACAGAGAGTCCGCCTACCACCGTACAAGTCAGAGGCCACCGAAGTCATCTGCGGCGTCCCCCAAGGATCCTCTCTGAGCCCCACCCTCTTCAACGTCTACATGAGCCCCCTCGCGGCCATCGTACGCAAACACAACCTCAGCATAATCTCCTACGCCGACGACACCCAGCTGATCCTCTCCCTGACCAACAACCCCGCCGCCGCCAGAGCCAACCTGCACGAAGGGATGAAAGAGGTAGCCGAGTGGATGACGACCAGCCGCCTGAAACTGAACTCGGACAAGACGGAGGTCCTCATCCTGGGCTCCTCGCCCTCCGCCTGGGACGACTCCTGGTGGCCCCCCGCCCTGGGCACCGCACCCAAACCGACGGACCACGCACGCAACCTGGGCTTCATCCTGGACTCCTCCCTCTCCATGACCAGGCAAGTCAACAACGTCTCCTCGGCGTGCTTCAACATCCTACGCATGCTACGGAAGATCTTCTGGTGGATCCCCACCGAGACCAGGAAGACCGTCACCCAGGCCCTCGTCACCAGCCGGCTGGACTACGGCAACGCCCTCTACGCCGGGACCACCGCCAAGCTCCAGAAGAGACTCCAGCGGATCCAGAACGCCTCAGCCAGACTCGTCCTCGACCTCCCACGAACCAGCCACATCTCCGGACATCTGAGAGACCTTCACTGGCTCCCCGTCAACAAAAGAATCACGTTCCGCCTCCTCACCCACGCACACAAAGCCCTACACGACCAAGGCCCGAGCTACCTCAACAGCCGAGTCAACTTCTACGCTCCCAAACGCCACCTCCGATCAGCCAACCACGCCCTCGCCGCCGTCCCCCGCATCCGAAGAGCGACATCAGGAGGAAGGTCCTTCTCCTACCTGGCCGCCAAGACCTGGAACTCCCTCCCGACCGACCTGCGCCTGACCCAAGACCACCTCTCCTTCAGGAAGAAGCTGAAGACCTGGCTGTTCGAGCAGTAGCGGCACCCCCCCCCCCCCAGCGCCTTGAGACCCTTCGGGTAGGTAGCGCGCTTTATAAGTGTCACTGATTGATTGACAACTAGTAGAGAACAAGTTCTTAAGAAGTGTACTCTCAGTTCCTCAATCAACCCCTACTTTCTCAACTCACACAGAGTTGGGACTTAGGTATATATCTGATCGGATCAAAATCGCACCTTTGATTTATTGGTTAAGAATATGGTTGAATGGTGAGATCACCTTAAACCATTCAATAATTAGGGATTGCCAGAGATTGGACAAAGTAAATAACATTTCCTGGCTGGCATACATAAGAGCTGGGTTCCAGAGAATAGGGCGTATTGGTTTATTTACTTCCCCGGAAACAATAACCAATAAAGATATTGCTTTAACAAAAAAAGCCCTCTTGGGCCTTTTTTCCCTAGAGCGAGAGGAAACAGAGATGGGAAAACCCAGGGTAAGGGAAAACTATGCATTGGTCACCTGCATAGGACCGGAACCATACTTGGTCATAGTAAACAATCCCTACCATCGGTTCCTCTTGACCAGATTTCGGTTAAATCTAATTCACTTTACTCTGGGTGCTTATGACAAATGGTGTAGCCCAGAACAGGCAGATCCTTGCTCATGTGACGATTTCTCCGCTCAAAACACCGTACATTTTTTTTATGTTTTGTGATTATTTTAACGAGTGTAGGAGGAAATATTTATTACCAATTCTCAGAGAAGCAGGATTTGTACAAGTCAGGCCGGCACTCGTGTATTTAAAACAACTTAGCACACCTAAAATAATGTTTCATGTTGCTAGTTTTTTAATTGCGGCCAACCGAATCAGGAAAAAGAATGCCACATCTCCACCGCTCTTAAACATTTGTGAATAGTAGACCCCATGTTTAGAAAAAATACCATTAAGGGCAGGCCGACACCATGATACTCGTACATAAATGTGGTTTTTAGGAATATTTTTAAATAAAAAATGTGATACAAATTTAAAATGTACATTTTTATATCATATGGAATGAATTTTAGGAAAAACATTGTTCTATTTTTAGAAATTTTGTAATCCATTTTATATCTATTGTAATTGATTGTATATTTTCTATGACTGTTTTCTTGTCTTTATATGATATTAATTTATCGAAAATAAAGGAATTGACTGACTGACTGGCATAGACTGTGGTAAAGCAAATAATTTCGTGATGACTTGCAACGTGAAGATAAAAGTAAGTGTGTTGCAGCGAGAAGACAAAATGTCCGACCAAACGTGTTACAGACATGGACTGTCATTTCCAAATGAAGGTAAATGTCTCGCAATTGGACAGATATGCATAGACTGTGGTAAAGCGAATCATTTTGTGATGACTTGCAACGTGAAGATAAAAGTAAGTGTGTTGCATCGTGAAGACAAAATGTCCGACCAAACGCTACATCAGTGACATTCGATGTATTCCCACAAGGCTAGACGGTCACACCAATTGAGGCAAATCGACACAAGATGAAGTTGATAATCATCTAAATCATCGAGAAAGAATTCCTCTGTGTCTGTTTACAATGAAAGGGACAATGATAATTGTGCAATATTGATGTTTACTTCAAAAAGGCATGTACATATGGGGCTAGTCGAATGTGAGAAAAATCCAAAGTGAAGACAATTCAACATGAAGACAGCTGTGCGTCGATAAATATTATGCCGCTGGAGATGTATCGCAAATTATCTCCGGTACCACAACTTACGAACTCAAAGACTAAAGTATACTCATGGGCTGCCTCAACGCCCTTCAAAAGTCAAATAAAAATTTTGTAGCCACGATGAAACAGAAGAAAACTGTGGTGAATGTGCCTATTCATGTACTTCAAGGAACAGCTTCAAGTGTTTGCTAAATTTCCATAGTGCTGCTGATATGGGACTGATATCAGTGAACTACACTATGAATGCTCATCATCAAGTTGTAAGTCGATTTCTTTCATTATTTTATTGGTCGGGAAAAGTCAAACAATGAAAGTAAGATTACACATAAATGAGAATTTTCATCAAAGACAGAGACGAGTTGTGTTTCACTTGCAAGAAGCTGTTGAAAAGGAACTTCATTTTTTACTTATATATGGCATCATTGAACGCTCCATTGGTCCGACACCATGGCTTTCTCCCATTGTAACAGTGCCTAAAAGAGACAGTGAAGGACCTGTACGCATAAGTGTTGACATGCGTCAGGCCAATAAGGCAACTGAGCGAGAAAAAACTCACAATCCGCACATTGCTGATATAATACCTCAATTGAATAGCGCAGAGTTCTTCTCTCGACTCAACCTAAATAAAGGATCTTACCAATTGGACCTTGAAGAAAAATCCAGATACATTGCAACCTTTTCTAGGCATATTGGTTTGTTTTGCTAAAAGCGATTGAGTTTTGGTATTTCCTCTGCTGCAGAACTTTTCCAAGACGTCATTTGACATATCATATAGCCTGTAGTCAATGTATTTAACTATAGTGATATATTGTTATTGTGGGGCTGCACAGAAAGAGCATTGCACAACTCTCATGCAAGTATGTCGTTTGCTGAATGATGCAGCCCTTAACTCTGAATGCTGACAAATGTGAATTCCACAAGAAAAGCTTGACATTCTTCAGCCATGTCTTTTGTGATGGAGGTATGAAACCTGATCCATCTAGAGTACAAGCATTGTCTACTGCCAATCCCCCACAAAGCATTTCTGTCTTACGATTATTTCTTGGAACGGTCAATTACTGTTCTAGATCCATGCAAGACTTTGCTATGCTCATTGCACCAGAACTAACCAAAAAGTATGTATCTTTTCATTGGTCAGATGAGTGTGAGAAGAATGAATGAATGAATTTAAGTTTATATAGCGCGTAGCTCCCCTGAGGCCTCCTAGCGCTTATGGACCGAGCGGCAGAGGAACAGCAATGTTAGAGCGATCCCTTGAAGAGATGGGTTTTCCGGAGCTTGCGGAAGGCCAACAGAGCGTCCAAAAAATCAAGCAAGCCTTTGAGAATGCCATTGAAATACCCGACTTTGATCCCAAACTCCATACAGAGGTTGCAGTTGATTCTAGCCCTGTAGGGTTAGGTGCAATCCTTGCACAGCACAAGGGACCGTCAAATTCCCGAGACATATTGTGGTACATGCCAATAAGAGCCTGCAACAAACTGAACATGCATACTGGCACCCTGAGAAAGAAATTTTGGCACTGGTTTGGGCTTGTGAATAATTTCCACGTGTTTGTGTATGGAAAGCTCTTCACATTAGTGGCTGATCACCAATCATTGTTGATGGTATTTGGCAATCCCACAGCAAAAATGCCTCCTCGAATTGAGCGTTGGGGTTTGAGGTCACAAGAATACAACTACACGATTCTTCATCGTCCAGTGAAAGATCAGAAACTGGCTGATTATGCCCTGGTACCCCATCTAAGACAGTGGAGGATTACATCAAATTTATTGTGAAATGGAGTACACCAACTGCCTTGGCTTTAGAGCAAATATTCACTGCCACGAGATAAGGTAGTGGCATGTCAAGATTAAAAGTTGTGGAACCAGTATTCTAGACCTCTCACTAATGACAGCGAGTATATGAAGTTCAGAAATGTAAGAGATGAACTTTCAGTAATGCAGGAAGGCCTCATTCTGCGAGGTACATGGATTGTTATTCATCAAAATCTCTGACAACAAGTAGTCGAATTTGCCCAAGAAGGAGATCGAGGAATAGTTGCCACTAAGAGAGCTCTCCGTGATCGAGTTTGGTTTCCGTATTTTGACCAAATGGTCAAAAAATAATTGAAGACTTGTCACATATGAAACTGTCTTTCATCAACCTTTGATTGTGTCAGAATTGCCCCATCATGCTTGGGAGAGAATTGCTATTGATTTTTTTATGGCCCTCTGGATAATGGACATTATCTTCTAGTTATTGTTGATCAATACTCCCATTTTCCATTGGTAGAAGACATTTCATCCACTACATATGAGCAGGGTTATTCAAAACCTAGATGGCATCTTTGCGACATGACTTGTACCTGCAATCTTAAAATCTGATAACGACCCACCTTTTAATAGTCGAGAATTCAAAAACTTTCTAAATCATCTCAATATAAAGCATCAAAAAAAGCACTCCCCTTTGACCCCAGGCCAATGGTCTGGTAGAACGCCTCATGAGTACTCTAAAGAAATCTGTTCAGCATTCTGCATTGGGGAAGCTCGACCTCGAAGGTGTTTTGAACACTATTCTTTGAGGTTACCGTTTGACCCCCTCACTCAACCACAGAGGAAACTCCTGCAACTATCCTGTTTGGAAGAGCCATGACAACAAAGCTTTTCCAATGGGAGGGGCTGGGTGTGACAGGGAATTCATCTGCATTCATCTGCATGCTGATAGTCTTCTTGGGCTGGGAGAGAGGTGATTCACACTTTCATTTGAGTAAGTTGTGTTCTGCCCTCACTCAAAGGGCTGATTTACCCCCTACTGATCGTCTGGAGCCAGGAATGGGCTGCAAGGGACTGTTGCACACTTCTGAGGGTTCATTTGAAGTCACCCGTTCATCAAATACATTTTTGAGTATATGTACTGGAGCTCTAATCCCATGTTTTTAGACGCTGCTTGGGACTTGAAGCCAAACACTGTTGGCTCTACAAACTGCTCATTGCCATGAGAACTACTGTGCTGCCAGGAGCAACCACCATTTCGACTAACTGCCTTGTTGTGTTGACCTGCTGCTGCTGGGCTGCAGGAGGGACTGCCAATCTGCAACCTAACTGTATGTGCTGTCTGCTGCCTGCCACCTCCTTTTGTGCCCTGACTGAAGTGCTCTCCAAGGGTTTGTTTGACTGCCCCCTGTTCTCTTGAGATCTCAGGGCCATCAAAGAACGTGTTGCCTCTTTTCTCCAAGACTTCTGCTGGGTGAGCCCATTATACAAGGGCTAGCATGTCGCCAGTGCACCCTTCTGCACCAAGGTAAAACTTTGTGCATTACAGGAGAGTGCACCATGGGCCTGCAGTGCAGCCCTCTGACCATCATGGGCCTGCAGTGCAGCGCTCTGACCAGGGGAGTGCCTTTTTGCCTTCTAGGGAAGTGCTCCATGTTTTACAAACCAGCATGTGGTGAGCGTTTTTCTCCTGGAGGCATTACCATAGAAACAAACACGTCCTTGAGCCAGCGTGCTCACTGCAGCTGAATTGTATTGTGAACCTCGCCCCGGAGTCTGGCAAGATATCACCACTGTCAGATGCCACCAAGAACAAACTAGTGTGTCCCCTCTGGTCATGAGACTCGAGGAACAGCCCCCTGAAGACTTTCTCTGAGGTGATACAGTGCTGCGTCCAAGGCTGCAGAGCTACAGGAGCTGCACACAGCCTTCAAGGCAGGCCTTTCGATTACACGTTGTTCCGTAACATGCGGCGGTCAGCATTCTGAGGCTCATTCCAGCCAGCCTTGTCCTCTGGTTTTAACGTGTATACTGCACGAAGCTCTCAACATCGGGTCCCACTCCCGAGACATGACAACATTGTTAGCAAGTTACAGATGCCCTGATGACAGTGACCCTGCACCCACAAAGGTACTGTGAGGCGGGTTGCGTCGAGCAGAGTGGTAAAGCCGCCCTGCTCTCCTTCACGGGTGGCTTGGTTTCCCTTGGGCAAAGAGACCCGATTCAAGTGGCTCCGGTGGGCTCCAAATTCGCAAGAGCGCGAGGGGCATTTCTTGTTCAGCATTGTCTCTGCTCTGGAGATGACCTCAAGAATGGCGCAGGACCGTCCATACAGGAGAACTGCTGGAAGACTCAATCTCAATTACTGTTTGGTGTTTAGTAGGTGCTCCTGCGCTGTACGTTTGGTTTCTAAATGCAATCACTTCAACCACGTTCACTACAGTTACCATATGAAGTGTAATAGGAGCGCAGGTGCGCTGTTACCTATGTTTTCATAGTAATTTATGTGTTTTTCTCTATCAAACCTGCATTATTTGCACTAACGGTGTGATTTAAGTCATGTTGGTCTTGTTGGATGTACAATATAGAATGTATTTTTACTTAATCCTGCGTGGATTCCCTTTTGTGATTTACTCACTGTGTTGCTGCACTAGTGTGTTGCACAAATGCTTTGCACATTGCCTCTTTAAACTAGCCTGACTGCTCTGCGCCAAGCTACCAGAGGGTGAGCGCAGGTTATCTCAGGTGTGTATCTGGCTCACCCTGACTAGAGTGGTGGATTCTGCCTGGCTTAGGTGCCTACCCTAGCCAACCAGAAACCCCATGTCTAACAGTGGTTCTTGTGAATCACTTGATTTCCCAGCATGCTCCTGCTGCAGGACTAGGTCAATGCACTTTATGTAGGAGGACTAGCCACCATTTGTGTCTCAAAGGGAACTGTGACTCTTTTTCTTAGAACATAATTTTTTTTCCCTGAATTGTAACTGTTCACTTCTCCATATTATAACAATGCAGCTTTTTCAATAAATATTTTCCATGTGTAATTTTCAATGTTTTTTCTATTTTGCAGAACAACAATCACATCTAGAAAGTATGAATGTGAAAGAAAGTCATAAAGGTTCCGGAGGAAAGATGAATTTTACTAAAAATATCTACTTAAAAAAACGGCGCAGAATGCACATGAGCGAGAGACGCTTTGCTTGTAATGTGTGTGACAAAGGATTTATCAATGAGACACTTCTTGTGAGGCACAAAAAAGGACACACCAGCCTCAGGCCATATCCATGCGAAACGTGTAAAAAGTGTTTCACTCAAAAGGCAACTTTTTTACAGCATCAAAGAACACACACTGGAGAGAAGCCGCATCACTGCACAGTGTGTTCCAAGCGCTTTGCTTATAAGAAAGGCCTTGTACAGCATCAACACATACACACAGGAGAAAAGCCTTTTCACTGCACCATGTGTGAGAAGAGCTTCAATCAAAAGGCAACTCTACTAAAGCACCAACTTATACACACCGGAGCGCGACCTCATCACTGCACTGTGTGTTCAAAGCGCTTTTCTCAAAAGGGAGACCTCGTACGGCATCAAAGTGTACACACAGGAGAGAGACTTCATCATTGCACTGTGTGTGAGAAGCGCTTTTCTCGTAAGTCGACCCTTGTACTGCATCAAAGAACACACACCGGAGAGCGACCTCATCACTGCACTGTGTGTTCAAAGCGCTTTTCTCAAAAGGGAGACCTCGTACGGCATCTAAGTGTACACACAGCAGAGAGACCTCATGTGTTCCAAAACCTTTTCTGAGAAGGCAACCCTTGTACTGCATCAAATCGTACACACAGGAAAGAAGCTTTATCACTGCACTGAGTGTTCCAAGCGCTTTGCTTATAAGGGAGGCCTTGTACATCATCAAAAAACACACACAGGAGAAAAGCCTTTTCGCTGCACTGTGTGCGAGAAGAGCTTCAATCAAAAGGCAAATCTACAAACGCACCAACTAATACACACTGGAGAGAGACCTTATCATTGCTCTGTGTGTTCAAAGCGCTTTTCCCAGAACGGAAGCCTTGTACGGCATCAAAGCGTACACACATGAGAGAAGCCTTTTTACTGCACTGTGTGCGAGAAGAGCTAAAATCAAAAGTCAAGTCTCGTAACACCAAACACACAGGAGAGAAACCTTATCACTGCAAAGTGTCTTCCAAGCGCTTTTCTCAGAAAGAAAGGCGATGTATGGCATCAAAGTGCACATACAGGAAAGAGGCCTTATCACTGCACTGTGTGTGAGAAGAGCTTTACTGGTAAGGCACATCTTCTACGGCTCCGAAGTTTACACTCCAGTGAGAGGCCTCATCGCTGCACTGGGTGTGAGAAGAGCTTTACTCGAAAGGCACATATGCTACGGCATCAAATAATACACACTAAACTGAACCCTATCACTGCATAGTTTATGCCAGGAACTTCACTCAAAACGAAAGTTTCTACAGCACCAGTTAATACAAACAAGATAGATCCATTTTCACTGTAACAATCTTATGTCCTGCTTACCCCAAAGTAAGTTTTACTGGAATGTTGTAATTTAGCGAGGGCTTATAGTCAAAAATGCCTAATGGCCAGTGTTCCCTGTAGGGAGTGTGCATATAGTGTAATAACCACGAGTGCGCAAACTCCGTTGCGAAGCGCATACACTTCACACATCACTGAGGCACAATTTGCAGCTTTTGCTTTTCAAAAGCGAGCAGCGTGGAAAAAAAGATCTCTTGCGTGAAGGAGCACAGAGAGCAGATCTTGGGCCTAGCAACATACCACAGCGGAAGAGGGGAGAACGTTGCAGCGTGTCTCTTAAACGGCAGGAATCGGGTTGCCGAGGTTCACAAGTTGTGCAGCATCTTTCTTCTTCGCATGCCGTTTGCTGCACTAGTTTCTGAGAGAGGCTGCAGGACTTTACAGGCAGCTGTGGCTCTCCGGGGGTGATCCGTCCCTTTCAGATTCATTTATTTTAAAAGGCCATGCACTAATTAGCATTGTTCGGTATTTAAGGGCATGATGTGCGGCATACTGATGTTTAAGTCCCAGCTAAAAGTGTTCAAAAAGCAAGCACTCAGTGCATAATGGTATGCCTGTGCTAAACGTATTTAGAGAACTAATTTCTGACCCGGCCGCAAGCATGCTTAGTCATATGTGCCCGCAGTGAGGCAGCATCATTCAGATGAGTCATTTTCCCAGCTCCGTAATTGCAGCTCTGGTCACCTGTGAAGCGTGATTGCGAGCAGCCATACAAGAATGTAAGGAGATATGATCGGTAACCAATCACACCCTTGTGTTATTTCTTTATAAATGTCCAGATCGTTTCTCACTGCTAGTTGAGTCTATTGCACCAACCAAATATAGGATTCATTTACTACTCACGCCGTTACATGAGGGCACAGCCGCAACACTCTCTCGCCATCTTACAAATCACACACTAAACTACTACTTACACGTCACAACAACTTTGAGCTCACAGCTAGGGCTCTCAGCACAGCCCCCTATTTGCAGATGCCAATGTGCTAACAAATCGAAGCCCGATGCCCCTCTGCAGCGCACAGAGGTACTCGCCTCGCGGAACAGACTTGCTTCCGTCTTCAGCCCAGGTGCTGCTCACTCTTTTTGGTGCTTGATTACCGTTGGAGCTGCAGAAAGAAACAGGGGCTCTTTTCCCTTCCCTTCATACCTTTTACCACATATGTTTAAGAGTTAGTAGTTGAACTGTGGTTATTGCAGATGTATGTAGACCTATTTTCCTAAATAAATCCTGCTGTATCTTGCATTTCAATGGGTTCGAGTCCGCATTCTGTGCATTTAAGATCCCCTCCTATAGGGCGCACATTTATTTTTGTGTCGCTCTGTAAGCTCTACAGCACTCAGGCTTCGGTAGTGAAGAGTGCGGCCACAACCAAATGGAAAGCAGCTAACCCACTGAGCAGCCCTGTATCTATGAGTGCCGCCAGGTATAACTTGATTTACCTCCTGTAAGGAGTAAGTACTGTGTCCAGACTGATTTTTTAGTTTCTGTTTTTCAGCCCAGCCCTTTTTTGCTTTCCTCAATAGAAGAATGCAAAATACACCAAGTCTTAGGGCAGGATGAACTAGCATCAGGAATACCGATTTCTTATTTGCGATACTCTGAGTCGCAATTTGGAAATCGGGATTCGTAATGTATGAAACTCTTTTGAGTTTCGTTAGCGATTGCTAGCGAGTGCCAAATAGACCTGCCTCATGCATATTAGTGAGGTAGGTCGCAATTTGAGACCCATTTGGAATCAAAACCATCACAGAGATGGAGCCTACTGAGGTCAGCAGACCACCATGTCTATGATTTGGTTTTTAAAAAAGCAGTCTGTTTTTTTTTAATGCAGCCTATTTTACTTAAAGGATAATGGGATGCATTTAAAATGATAAAAAAATAAGCAGTCTGTTTTTTTTTTATGCAGCCCATTTTCCTTAAAGGATAATGTGATTCATTTAAAAAGAAAAAAAATGAGCTTTTTCGTTTAATTTTTTAAGAGTAGACAGTGGGTTCCGTAGGACAGCTGCCTGCTCTTAAAAATATTTGTTATCCATTCTTCAAAGGACCCCTACCTATTTGCAAATGGGTTACCACCTACTTCAGGGAGTCAGTAAAATTTGACCTTGATTCAGTCGCAAAACATTCATACAGCCCCTGCAGATTCAGTAAGTGGAAGAAATGCCGTAAACACGCCCCTTTTAAATACTAAATCACACACACTAATTGCAAGTAGGTAGCATGTTACCGAATCACAATTTGTATTTGGTACATTTGTAAAAGCATTTTTGTGGTTGGATGTTTCCGACTGCAAAAATGCTTTGTACAAGTGGCCCCTAATGATTTACTCCCCCAGCAGGAGAACTAGCCAATAGGGCACTAAACTAATGGTGCAGCGCCAGCTTTGCATGTGTGCAGCAACAGCGGTGGCATGAGTACTGGCACATTTTTTTTTTTAAACAAATGAATCACTGCAAGCATTCATTTATTTGTGCTCCTCATGATTGAAGATATCTCTTGCAGCCTTAGGCTTGGAGATATTTTGTTTGAAGTCCATGTTAGTGTTTTCCCAGTGGATGGCAGATGCTCCTGCTGTTCTTGGTCCATTCATCACACACTCCTGCTGGTGCTTGCTGACTCTATATGCTTCTGTGCACTTTACTAACGGTGCAGCAGGTGCAGTGGCACGGGGCCCAAGACTGTGAGGGGCCTGTTTACCCTGTAAATTACTGTATATTAGCAGCCCAACAACAGTCAAATTGGTGATTTCTTTTGATTGCACCTGAGCTTATGACATCCTGGTCTTTTTTTAAAAAGATTTTTTATTAATTTCATTCAGCAATCAGTTGTGAATTGAGCATGGTACATAGCATAATGGTTTATACAGTCAATACACAAATAATAACAATATATTTGCAGAGAGCACTTGGCATAACGTAACATGATCAAATCCAATCATATCCATTTTGAAATAGGAGCCCAAACTTTTTGACCAAATGTCTTCCTTTTTAAACCTTTAGATCTATAAATCGCCATTTCTAGTTGATATATCGATAACAATTTTAATTGCCAATGATTAAAAGCTGGAGGCTCAGGATCTAACCAGCGAGAAGTAATACAAAAACGAAAAACTGACATACAGATAAATAAAAAGCCTTCTTCAGCGGCTGATCTTATTCTTATATGATCCGTTTGGAGACCAAAAATAATCATTTCGGCAGTTAATCTTATAGTAATCCCCAAACTATTATTTAAGAAAAATTCGACATCTAAGATAAATTGAGAAAGTTTCGGGTAGTTAAAAAACATGTATAGAATCAGCAGCTACTGCATCACATCGTTTACATTGATCCCCATTACTGACTTTCCATTTAGCCAATTTAGCCGGAGAGTAATATAAATCATAAATTGACATGAAATGCTGGCTTTGAAGTGAGCCATTAAATAACATCCTAATCGATAGTTCAATAGATCTACGTATATCAACTTTTTCAATTTCAAGTTTCCTCTGCCATTTACTCTCAATCAAACTCAAGTCGTCATCCAATTGATTTACAGTCATCTGATACCAGCGTGTTATTCTTCCTGAGGCGAAAAGCCGGGAAGCACCATTAATTGCACATCGAAATAGCGTGTAATAGTGTGACTTTATTTTTTAACTGTTCTCTGCTTTTAAACTTTGTAAAATTTGCCTATTTGCACTTACTCAATTGTGACACTGTTCACACTGTTTTTCTGCTCCCTCCTTGGACCGCACAGCAGATTGAACGCTGTGGCGGCTCGAACCGGGGTCAGCCGCCATCTTAGGGAGGTGCAGGGATCGCGGTCTAGGCTTTCAGACCCTCCCGCCCTCCCGGGGTATTTAAATGATCTACTTGCACTGACTGGTGATTGATACCAGCGTGTTATTCTTCCTGAGGCGAAAAGCCGGGAAGCACCATTAATTGCACATCGAAATAGCGTGTAATAGTGTGACTTTATTTTTTAACTGTTCTCTGCTTTTAAACTTTGTAAAATTTGCCTATTTGCACTTACTCAATTGTGACACTGTTCACACTGTTTTTCTGCTCCCTCCTTGGACCGCACAGCAGATTGAACGCTGTGGCGGCTCGAACCGGGGTCAGCCGCCATCTTAGGGAGGTGCAGGGATCGCGGTCTAGGCTTTCAGACCCTCCCACCCTCCTACTGTATAAATGTGCATCATTTCCCGTCCGCGCAGCGGGCGGGCGCAGCGGGCGCGCCGATGGCGCGCCAAAGGCGCGCCAAAGGCGTGCCCGTCTGCGCCCGTCCGCGCCCAACCGGGCCCCGGGGCCATAACCCCTGGTCCCTTTCCATCGGTTTTGCGCCCATACTCCAGAAAACAATTACTTGACTTAAGATCTGTCAATACGCATATAACGCACTCCTTTGATTTGCTCGGTAATTTTCCTCTGCACTGCCCTGATTGTCCTTTCCTATTGAATACTCCTGACTTATGCAAAAGTCAGCAACATTTAGTTACCAATCCTTCTCCTCCTGGTTTTACCCTCATCAGCCACAACTGTCGCTCTCTACCCAAACACAAACGCAATCTCTTTGATTTGCTTACTGATGAGGCGCCTGATGCACTATTCATTACTGAGTCTTGGCTCAACGATAACTCTGGCCCTGATATCGCCGAAGCATTGCCCTGTGGCTATGCTATTGTCCGCTGTGACCGACCTGTAAGGACAGGTGGCGGTGTGGCAATAATTTTTAATAAAAAATACCAATGCCATGCTGATCCCATTACTTTGAGCAAATGTGAGGCTCTCCACTTCAAGCTCACTTTAAACCCCAATTTTACTATTACTGGACTTTTAATGTATTGTCCCCCTGGCACTACTAATTCCTGGTACACTCAATTCCTGGATTATATGGCTTCTGTGCTCGTATCGTCCAGTAACTTTTTTGTCATTGGGGATTTAAACTTGCATTTGGACAACCCCAATGATAAGGCTGCTGATAGCTGCATTACTGATCTTGCTGCTATGAATTTGACTCTACATAACATGGGCCCCACCCACAGGGATGGTCATCTTTTAGATCCTGTCTTTTCAAACTCCTCTTTTATAACAAGTTTTCCTGCCTTACCTGTCCCTTGGTCAGATCATTATCTAGTTAAATTCACGGTAGTTTCCAATAAGACTCAGGCCACATCCAATTCCTCTTTTAATCTTAAAAGGAGAATCTGGAAGAATTTGGATATTACAGCGCTCAACGTAAAATTGCTTGATCTTTTGCCTAAATATCAACTCAACTTAGATAACATGAACCTAGCTGCTAATTCAGTGAATTCTTGGCTCTCAGATGCTATAAATATTTGTCTTCCTCTCACAGACAAGAAAAATGTTGTCCATAATTCTCCTGCCCCATGGTTTAATGAAATTCTTCGCCTTCACAAAGCCCAATGTAAGAGACTAGAACGGGCTTGGAGGAAGGATTACTCTATTGCTGCTGGGCTTACGTATAAAGCCGAATTGAAATTATACCACAAGGCCTGTGCTCACACCAGAGCCACCTATGCCACAAATTTGATTACAGAGCCATGAACAAATCGAATGTTTTGTTTAAAGTGGTAAAAGACCTTGCTGGCTCTCAGACAGTCGCTATACCCCCTCCTCTTTCGAGTAAGAAATGCGACGAACTTGCTCAGTATTTTACATCTAAAATTGACATAATCTATAGAGATATTAAATCTCTTGAGGAATCTATTGACTACCCTGGGCCATCCCCTGTTAGCACGGTTCCCCCCCTGGCCTCTCTGCAGACCTGGCCTGATCTCGTACCTGCCACTCTCTTAGAAATTCTAAACAACATCAAATCTGGCTCACCCATGGATCCTGTACCTATTTCGGTTCTACGCCAGCTTGAATCTCCCCAACTTGAAGTGATCTGCTCTTTGCTTAATGCTTCCCTTGCTTCTGCCACGGTCCCCCATTGCTGGAAGCATGCAATGGTTACTCCGCTCCTCAAGAAACCTACTGCAGATCCTAATGTCGCTGCCAACTTCCGGCCTATTTCATTGTTGCCAGCTTTTTCAAAAATTTTGGAAAAACACATTCATCTACATCTCTCACGTTTTGTCACTTCTAACAATCTTCTTCACTCATCCCAATCTGGCTTTCGTCAAGGATTCTCTACAGAAACCACCCTATTAGGCGTTACTGAGAACATTCGCCAATTATTGGATCAGGGTCAAACAGCTGCACTGATTCTGCTTGATCTCAGTGCAGCTTTCGATACTGTCTCCCACAATATCCTCCTCGATAGCCTTGCCTCCTTTGGCATTTGCGACAAAGCCTTACTCTGGTTTTCGTCCTTTCTTTCCGATAGGACTTTTCAAATCTTTTCAAATACTTCCACTTCGAACATCCACTATTCCCCTCACGGTGTCCCCCAGGGTTCTATTCTTAGCCCTCTCCTCTTTAATTTGTATGTTGTTCCGTTAGCCCATGTTGCACAGCTTTCTGTTCTCAATCTTTTCACTTATGCTGATGATTCTCAGATTGTTTTTTCTTTATCTCAAGCTGATCCTTCTTCACCCTCTTCTCTGCAATCCGGTCTCAGCGACATTTCCCGCTGGATGAGCCGTAATTTTTTAAAACTTAACAGTGAAAAGACGGAGGTGCTTGTCTTCGGTAACAAGCCTGACCTTTGGAGTCCGCGACACTGGCCATCAACCATGGGCGTTCTACCTACTCCTTCTGAACGTGCTAGGAACCTCGGGGTTCTTATTGACAGAGATCTGTCGATGAAAGACCAAGTTAATAAAGTCTCAGCCACCTGCTTTACTATTCTTAGATGGCTGAGAAAGATATTCTGGATTCTGCCATCTGACACCCGGAGATCTGTTGTGACGGCCTTGGTGACCTCTAGATTGGACTACAGTAATGTGCTCTATCTGGGGGTTACCAAGGCGGTCTTGCGTCGTCTCCAATTGGTCCAGAATGTTGCTGCCCGACTCCTGTGTGGATGTCGGAAATATGATCCTATCACGAAACGAATTAAGCAACTTCATTGGCTTAATATCGAAAATCGTGTAAAATTTAAGGCACTATGCTTTATGCATAAGATTAAAACTGATGTTGCTCCTACTTATCTTCGAGCACTCGTCAAGCCTTATTTACCCATCCGCTCACTCCGTTCTTCTTCCCAACATTTGTTCTGTGTACCTAGATTCAGACTTTCTAGAATGGGAGGCCATTCCTTTGCTGTACTGGGACCCAAATTGTGGAACTCTCTTCCTATGGACTTACGAATGGAGCAGTGCCATCTCCGTTTTCGAAGAGCCTTAAAGACCTGGCTATTTGCCTAATAATTCTTCTCCTCAGGATCAACTATGTGCTTACTGTCAATCAGCGCCGGGAAACCCTTATGGGTAGCTGTCGCGCTCTATAAGATTAATTAATAAATAAATAAATAAATAAATAAATAATCTGATAAACAAAACCTATTTTCTTTACTTTTCTACTGATTTCTAGAATATTATTTTTACTCATACATTTATGGTCAAGAAGACCCTTAGATTCCAGAAAGCTCCGTACCTGGAGGTATTTGAAAAAATAATTTCTAGACAGTTTATATTCTAGTTGTAGAGAATTTGAGTGCCTTGATAGAAGTCCCCCAATAAACGAATCCCAGCTAGATGCCATCTTTTCATAATTTGCTCATTAAAAATCTCAGGTAACATACGATTATTCAAAACTGGAGAGAAATAGTTTAGATCACCACACCGAATAATTTTCTTTTTTATCTGCCTCCAGATTACCGAGGCTGCTATTAAAGTTTTGAACTTAGTCTTTTTATAGTAGCTGGGCTCTACAATTCTTACTAAACATTGAGAGACTTCCACACCTAATAGCATTTCATAAATTGAAGGGTGGATCGGTTCTTCCGTGATAACGTCTGGAAAGATTAATATCCCCATTTATCTTAATGAGATAAGCCAATAATATAGCCTGAAATTGGAGATCCCCCAGCCACCCTTCATTCTCGGAAGAGAGCACCATTTCAGGGCCCGTCTGGTTCGATGATAACCCCAAAGGAACCTGGATGCCATTCTATCAATTTTAATAAAATAAAAAGTCGAAAACAAAAGAGGTGTTGTTCGAAATAAATACAAACATTTTGGAAAAATTAACATTTTTAATATATTAGCACGGCCATAGAGTGAGAAATGTAAATTATTTAGCCTTTCCAAAATGTTATTTGAAGATTTTAACTTTTTAATATATTAGCACTGCCATAGAGTGAGAAATGTAAATTATTTAGCCTTTCCAAAATGTTCATGGCATCCTGGTCTTTCCACAAATATGCATAAACCCAAGCTGGGCGTCACTGATAGCACTGATGGAGAGGGGGGCTGTACATTTTGGAAGGAGAGTAGATCTCTCAGGACCATGCTCAGATAAAATGATCATTATTACGAGTGACTGCAGTGCCGACGCCTGAGCAGCAGGAACCCTTCGTCTACCTCTTCTTGGTTCATGCGGGACTTCATTCTACCTAAAATAAGTTTCCCGTATGTTTCATTTAACAACACAGTTTGCTTCCTAAATGCAACTGCAAAGTTAGATTTTAGTGGGATGAACATCACATAGGATTATACCTGCAAGCGTTTTGGAAATACAAAACAGACCCACATACGCATCAACACTTTTAAGAATATCCACACCTTATGTCCATTATACTCCAATTCACGTGTTGTATAGCATTCCCCATCATAGGGAGGGGACGCCTTCACAAAAGAAGGGTCAAGGATGTGTTGCATCTTAAAAGGCTTCAAGCCTGTGCTCTGCGTGCTGCAGATGTCCGCAGTGGATGCGTTAACCATCTGCGCTACATTACATGCTTACTACGACACAGGAACAACGGTATATGTGTGTAAATTGTAACTGAGGATCAACAAACTTTTTGGTTTAGAGGATCGCCTAAACCTGTTTGTTTAGTAGTTACAAGCACTTTCTTTCTTTAGGACTTTTCATTTCATGTTCACTGTGCTTCGGCTAACCATTACCAGTCCACCGAAAACAAAATGCAATTGAGAATTGGTTGCCAGTTGCAGGCTCCACTCATCCTCCACCGTTCCACGCGCACGTAGTTTGGAGCTTTCATTTATTTAAGGCAATTCCTGAAATATCAGAAACAGCTGTATAGTCCAGAAACATCTTTCACACTCTCTGGGGCTTCCTTTCTTTTCTTGCCCAACTCCCTTGCTGCAGTTTTTTTTTTAATTCTTTTTTATTAACATTTTAAAGATCACACATGCTTATTTGACCACCTCTTAGTTCCACTTTACAACATAGTTCTTGTATGATACAGAAAGTAGCACAAAGCATTCAGTGGTAAGTGGCGCTCTTCGGTATACCTTTCTGCTGCTGACAATCATTCGATAGACCCCTCCCCACACATCTGCCCCACAGGACCTGCCGTCTGTACATTCTTCAACTGCATACATTCGTTCGTCCTTTGCAGGGGTCTGGTGTTACCGCAGCCCCATTCCATAGCCCCCCACGCTGCAGCCTGCAATCCTCTTTTAGTATCCTGTGTTCAGCATCACCCCTCTGCATGCCCTTCCTCATCGGCATTTTCGCTTTTATCCACTAAGTATGCCTTATAAAGGGACCAGTAGTCCCTAGGGCAGTTCTGCACAGACGGAAGCTCGTTAAAAGTGTCTAACTACTCATTACAGTGTGCCATGTCCGAGTGCCAATCCCCCAATTTTGGGGTAGGGCCCCTTGCCCAGCGCATTGCTATTCTGCGCTTAGCTAATAGTAGTCCAATAGCGAGTAGCTTTCTTTTTTTTTGTGTTGAAATGGTTTATTAGCATTTAATAAATATAATACAATAAAAGCAATAAAATACAGAAATGTGCAGTATGATAACATAAATTACATTTGAAGTAATGCATTAATGTAATGTAATGTGTAATGTGTATACTTGTAAAGCGCACTGTTGCCAGCCGGCGTCCTGGCGCTGTATACCGCTGGGGAACCCGTCCTGGCTTTCCCTGTGGGATGGTCCCTGCTGGGAATCCCCAAGGTGGAGCCAGGCATCCCCGGCGTTGATGGGGCCGTTGTGGAGATTAGGCAAGCTAATGCCCAGAGTTGCCGAGTGGGACCCCTGGTTAGAGTAGGCACCGAGGCAAGAATTGTCGAGTCCGCTGACCCTGGTCCACGACCCTGCCACGTCGGGAATCGAACCCTGGTCCGGGGCCGACTTCTGCTTTCAGGTCTGCCGCCTCTAACCAGTGAGCCACACCACTCCACATTAAGGTAAATATATATGAATTCATGAGGATGAAGACTATCTTATTTTAATACATGTAATACAATATTAAGATGAAAGGAGGATAAAAGAATTGAGTTGTGAATAAAACAATAAGCTATTTGATTGAAAAACTCTAATGACTTATGGTGAGATAAAAAGTAATTTTTAAGCAAATGTGAGTAGAGAGAAAATGAATAATAATAAAGCAAAGGTATCCATGCAGAAAATTGTAAAAGAATAGAGCGTATAGTATAGAAAATTATACAGGGAAATTAACCAAAGATAAAAAGGAAGAAATTGGAGGAAATAAGATGAGAGCATTGGTTCCATCTGTATAGCGAGGCTGTTATAGCCGTCAATACCTGGGAAACTCCCTCCTAGAATTGAAGTATCGCTGGACAGTACCAAGCAGCATGTATAACCCCTGCTTCCTGCTCATTGCATCGCAGGCAGTTTGTAGATTCCCGTAGGCCAGTGTTTCCCAAACTGGGGTCCACTGACCCCCAGGGGTCTGTGACACATTCCCAGGGGGCCCACAGTCTGCAGTTTTAGAAGCTCTGCAAAGTTCCTTGTATAATTAGCAGTTTTTGGGCAACAATAAAAGTGTCAAGAGAACGCCAGTGATTAATGTACCTGCTGGAGAGAGATTAGAGTTTTGTCCAGTAGCAGCTTTGAGTTATCTAAGGTAGCACAGAGGGTTAATATGCCTACTGCAAAGAACGTCTACCATGCAGTTTAAAACACTATTTTATTTGCATAGCTCAGTGAGTTACTGCTTTTCTCACTGATATTCTTTTGTTACTGCACAGTTCATAAGTTACTATCGTAATCTAACACAGTGATCTGTAAACTGTTAAAGAGCTGCTTGGAAACTGCATGGTACAAGGTAGTAACTTATGTTTTTCCCAGTCTTTCATTATCCTCATGCTGCTAAAAAGGTTTATTCGTGTAGAAATATTTTTTTATTTTATTAAAGTCCATGCTAACCAATTTATGTTCTGCATCCTAGGGTTTTGGTTCTCAAGAACAAGCACTCTTTCAAAATGCCTACCAATATGGATGGCGTGTGAATCCTACACCTTGTAGTCTCCTTTGCCTTATGTAACATTTTCTAAACATTGATTTACACATAGGATTCATTGTCTCTATATGTGTGACATGTAAAGTGCTCTGACATCCCACACTGGTATAAGAGGTGCTATAAAACAAATGAAATACATGTGAGAGAGGGGCTAAGGAGAGATGAGAGGCGCTGTTGGAGGGTGATAGTGAGGGGATCATTGAAGAACCCCAATAAAGATTGTCGTATCCTGGTGCACAGTAAGGCCATCATTTACGATTCTTTAAAAGCTAATACAATTCAATATATAATGATGAATGTGTTTTAGAATGCCCTATTGTTCCCTACATTTTTTGGGGGTGGAGCCTCCCAAAGTCCCCTTTGTTGTGGCCAGGCTCACTCACTGCACCTGCTGTGCGCCGTATGTGGACTGCTCTGAAAACATTTGCCAGGGCTGCTTTGGGTTTCCAGTCCGCCCCTGGCAGGAGCCTCTTACTGTGAAATAAAACCAACCATTTAAAAGTCAGTCGGGGAGACGCAGCACCAACCTTCCTATTAAAACATATCACTGTTTGCAATTCTTTCAATATAAAATACTAAAATCCTTAGTAATTCCAGTATTTGTTTAGTGTGCACATGTGTTTATTTTTCTCAAGTTACTGTTTTCATTAAATTTGAATCATACAAATTGCTTGGGGGTTCTCGGCTTCCAGGGGTGACTCAATGGGGGTCCTCAGGAGTCACATGTTTGGGAACCACTGCTGTAGGGCATATCGGTACAAACTTTCCAGCGTGTAATACACACGGTTTATGTACTTAAAGTGTATCAACTGGTGTCTCCAATTTACAGCCATACCTTATCTTCTATGGCCCTACCCAAGTCTCTCTGCGAGTCCGATCTTGCTTCAATCGCACTGGGTCTGCGGGCTTCCTGCACATCAGCATAGAGCACTCTTACTAACTTGTCAGGGGCTTCTTCTGTATCACGGCAGAACGTGACATGTCTGGTGGCTCTTGCAAGACTTGTCCTAATAGTTCTCTCAATTCATACCGGACTCTACGGCGGTGATATCGAGTCAGGGCTGATGGCGGGAGCCTTGCTCAGGGATATTCCTCCAATTCCCAACCTTTACTGTATGAAAAAGATCTCCCATCTTTGTTACCCCTTGCGTTTACAGGGCAGTTCTCATATTTGTTTCCAGTACTAACGAGAGCTAGGTGCACCGCTCCAGTTTAACATGTGGGAATACAAGAGTGTGCCCCTTGTTTATCTCACAAGTTCCACCATGCATTGGCAGCACTGTGAGAAACCTGTCGAGCCTTCAGTCTCCGGGCTCTCAATCGTGCCCATCATAAACACCCAACCACAGTCTGAGCTCACCCAGACCTGAGGGTGACGGCTTTACCATTTGTAATACATTAGAGTAATATGCTGTATGACAATAAAGACACAGAAACACATCATCATTTGCCACAAATTTTGCGATGTTTGGCCGGGCATTCCCTGCCCTCATGCCGTGGTTGTTCTTGTGTGGCGCACCAGTCTACTCCTTTGCGCCATTTGACTATGTTTGGCGGGACGGGATTCTTCCATGCCATTGCAATGTCTTGTTTGGCCACCACTAGGGCAGTGCTTATGAATAATTTGTCTGCTCTAGAGCCGTCCAGTCCATCTGTCACTCCCAGTAGTATGTTCAAGGGGTTGTGAGGGCCCTCCCATCCCAGCACCTCCGTAAGTTCCGCTACCAGTGACTCCCAATAGAAAGCTATGAGGGGGCAAGACCATACCATATGGAAAAAACCTTCGGTTCTGCCCCACAGCGTGCACAGGATGGGTGTTGCATTAGGCCTGCCCTATGTAGGCGATCAGGGGTAAGATAGGAGGTATGAAGGTAGTATAGCTGTACCAGGCAGAGCCAGGCTGAGACAGTGATGGTCTTGCGAGCCATCAAGGTGTCTCTCCAGTCGACGTCCTCCAGAGCACCTAGCCAGGACTCCCAACTAGTCCTCAGCGGGTCGAGGGAGGTGGGGCCATTGTTAGTTAAGGAACTATAAATGTGTGATACCCCCACCCCCTCCCAAAGTCCCCCACTGTGATTTGTGCTACTAAGGGGCTGTGTTCTAGCAGCGACGTGCCTGTTACTATGTGCACGCTGAGGGCGTGGCCGAGTTGTAAGTACCTAATAAACTGTGACGGTGGAGTGAGTGTCTGACTTGAGGGTCCCAGAAGGAACGTACATGGTAACCGATCCAAACGTCACCGAGTTGCAAAATACCAATAAGATCCCAGCCCTGGAAACCCTCTGGGTTCCCCACTTCTCAAAGCCATGTGCCTTGCCAGAGGGGTGTTTGCTGGGTCAGCCTATTCCCCCAGCTGGGATGGCGTAGGGAGTCACACCAGGCCAGCAAACCTGCACGGGATACTGTGGGTAAGGTCCTGGGAATGGGTCCCCCGTACATTATAGTCTGGATTAGAAAGAGTCCGAGGTCTTTCAACTCGGTCCTGCAGGCAGGGTCGGACCAGCCACCATTACACCAGTCGTGCAATATTAGGAGGCGGGTTGCTAGGTAATATAGGTACAAGTTTGTCGTACCCATGCCTCCATAGAAGAGTGGAATTTGGAAGCGAGAGAGGGCCATGCGTGGACGAGAACCATTCCAGAGGAACCGCACGGTCAAGCTGTCTAAACCCCTGAACCAGGCCCGGGAAATATGGAATGGGGTGTTATGAATGATGTAGAGGAATCGGGGTAATTTTAAAAAGTGCCACCCTGCCTAGTGGATTAAGCGATAGGGCTTGCCACTTCTGGCGGTCTTTTTTGACCAGTGGAGTGATGTTAAGTGCCCAAGCCAGTTCAGGGAGCAGAGTGACCCAGATTCTTAAGTATTTCAATGATTGCCGTCTGATGGGGATGGTAGACTGCCAATCAAAGCATTCTCTAGATAGATGTAGGGGCACCAGGGTTGATTTTGCAGAGTTCAAGCGTAAGCCAGAGACTTGTTCGAAGATACGGAGTATCTGCTGGCATCTGGGGCCGGGTTGGGCCGGCTCTGCATGGAAGAGGCAGACGTCGTCTGTGTATAATGCGATTTTGTCCTCATGAAATCTCTAACAAACAGATGAGGACGCCATATCCAGGCCACACGGGCACGAACGCTGCTACCGACATCGTATAGCTCCGGTTACCACCCAGAAGTACTCATCTGGTCTCTGACTTGATAATTTATATACCGTACTGAACCCAACTGTCGGCAAAGCCCATTACAATCTCCGTGGGCAGCACTTGTTGTCAACCTACCGGCAGGTCCATTTAAATTTCAAGCTCCACAACAACCATCGACCATAAACGTCCGACTAGCACTACTTATTTGGCATTTAACCATGCAGACGTAGTACGACAATACCAGCGCCCTTTAAAGACCGAGAAGTAAGGCAGCGAATAATCCTTCGTTCTGTGTATGGTGTACCTCCATACATTTTAAAAGGAACATCATCACTGTGGCCACAATTCTCGCCATATCTTAACAGCATTTGATGGTACAGTCCTGATGAAGACACAGTCCACGTGTCGAAACGCGTCAACAGGAAACCATCCTATTTCATATTTTTATATTGTTTAAAAACCAAAGCTTTTTTAATTGTTAAATCATGTATGAAGGTTGTATTAACCGCCCATATTAAACAAACTGTTTTACCAAAGTATATCCCTTGGAAAACCTTTTGAGATATTAAAACCTATTTTTTACTCAGAAATATTTGCATAATGATTTTGTAGACACTATGTCTTGCATGTGAGAAACGCTAGTTATTGCTGTGTATGCCTGGGTAATTTTAGTTCACATATAGACTGCCAATCAAAGCATTCTCTAGATAGATGTAGGGGCACCAGGGTTGATTTTGCAGAGTTCAAGCGTAAGCCAGAGACTCGTTCGAAGATACGGAGTATCTGCTGGCATCTGGGGCCGGGTTGGGCCGGCTCTGCATGGAAGAGGCAGACGTCGTCTGTGTATAATGCGATTTTTGTCCTCATGAGAGCCACCAGCCCTGGACCCGGTCATCAGCACGAATAAGCCTGGCCAGGGGTTCCATTGGCAGGGTGAAAAGGAGGGACGAGAGAGGACATCCCTGCCTCATCCCCCTCCTGATTGTGAATGCATCCAAGAGTGCTCCATTGACAAGCATTCTTGCGGTCGGTTTGGAGTACAGGACCTGAACCATCGTCCATATATCTCCAGTTGACTGAGTCAAAAGCTTTCTCAAAGACGACTAGGAGAAGAGCCAGATAAGTGGTTAGCGACTGTCGGTTGGCCAAGGCCAGATGGAGGCGCCTAAGACAGTGTCTGATACTCTGTGTCGGCATGAAGCCGAACTGGTCGGGGTGGATGAGTTTGTTGAGGTATGGTCTGAGACGTTGTGCCAGGACGGTGACATCAATTTCGACCTCTGTATTGAATGAAATGAAATGAAAAGAACATTTATATAGCGCGGTAGCTACCCTCGCGCTAGCGCTGAGACGTCACACCTGGTTAACAGCGGTCAGAGCTAGTCAGATTTATTGAACAGCCAGGGTTTCAAAAGTTTGCAGAAAACGAGTAATTTGGGTTCCAATCTGAGTTGGAGGGGAAGGGAGTTCCAGAGCCCGGCCGCATTGTAAGAAAAGGAGCGACCTCCGCATCTGGACCTCTTTATCTTTGGTATTAGGGCCAGAAAGGCCGTGCTTGATCTGAGCTGTCTTGTTGGGTGGTAGGTGGTTATCAGGGGTTGATTGATAGTGGCACCTGTCCCCCAAAAGGATCGATGCGCAATACACGTTGCTTTGAACTGGATCCTTTCCCTGACTGGGAGCCAGTGTAGGTCCCTGAGTCTGGTTTTGACAGAGGAGCGACGGGGAATTTGAAGGAGGGTTCTTGCGGCACAGTTTTGAATTATTTATAATTTGTTATGGGGTAGACTGGGGTGCACCTAGGTACAGGGCGTTTCCAAAATTAAGGCGGGACAGAATTAGGCCCTGGACCATAGTCCGTCTTGAGTCATAAGGTAGGAGGGGGAGGGTTTTACGCAGGAGCCTTAATAGGCCGAAACAGGTTGGCCACCTGACAGTTAAAATTTAGGGGCTTGTCAAGCCAAATTCCTAGGCTTTTCATTTTATCCTTCGGTATGGGGGCAGCTCCTAGGCATGGGGGCCATAGTGAGTCGATGGTGTTATTCGTGTGGGTACCCAGGAGCATCAGCTCTGTTTTTTTTCACCGTTCAATTTAAGGCAGGAGGAGGTCATCCAGCTTTGGACTGCTTCCAGACATTCCTTGAGTTTATTCTGTACGCCCTGGGAGGGATTGAGAGCCACCACTAGCTGAGTATCATCTGCGTAGGTGATGATTTTCACGCCAAAAGGGCGGACGATCTCAGCTAGGGGGCTCATGTAAATATTAAACAATGTAGGGCTCAAGGAGGAGCCCTGCGGTACGCCACATCCAAGGGTTTTGCTGGGTGAAGTGTTATTGCCCTCAAAAACCCGGAAAGATCGATTGGACAGGAAGGATTTGAGCCAGGTTAATGCCAGGCCCGTTATTCCTCTGCTGCTGAGTTTGTGCAATAAGATGTTATGGTTCACTGTGTCGAAGGCGGCACTTAAGTCCAGGAGGATAGTGGTGGCAGAGCCTCCATTATCTAAGATCTTCCTAGCCTCCTCTGTTACGGCGACCAGGGCAGTTTCGGTCCCATGCAAGGGACGGAAGCCGGTCTGAGTTAAGTTCAGAATGTTGTTAGTCTCCAGGTAATTTGTTACCACAGTGTTTATATGTTTTTCAAGGATTTTGCTTATCCATGGCAGCAGGGAGATTGGACGATAGTTTGCTGGGATGTCTTGGTCCAAATTAGTTTTTTTTAAGAGGGCCTTTACCATGGCTTGCTTCCATGGAAGTGGGACAATGCCTGAGGACAGGGAATTATTCAATAATTCCAAGATGGTGGGAATGATGTGGGTATCAGCTGAGAGTAGGACACGAGGAGGCGCTGGATCGTTGGGGGAGCCAGATTTCACCTGGTGCATAATAAGTTCTAGAGTATTCGCATCCAGGGGGGGGAGTGGTCAAGTGTGGTAAGGGGTTGGGGCTCGGTTTGTGGCTGGGTTTTGGTGTCGTTCGGAGGCTGGTGAAAGGATGTATAGATTTTTCCTATTTTTTGATCGAAATAGTCAGCCAGGTTGTCACAGTGGGTTTGGGCATTTGGGGGGTCCTGTTTTTCTGATAGATGTAGTAAGGTTTTTGCGATGCAGTATATTTCTTTTGGCTTGCACACGGCATCAGCGATTTTGCCCTCAAAGAAGGTTGCCTGTGTGCGTTTAATACTGGCTTTGTAAATTTTAATTGCTGCTCTATATTCGTTTTTTCTGGAGGGGGAATAATCGAGGCGCCATTTCCTTTCTAATTTTTTACAGATGCGTTTCTGGTCTCTGAGTTCAGGGGAGTACCAGGACGCTGTCCTACTGCTACGTTTATGTATGATGGGTTCGATAGGGAGCACAGAGTCGAGTGATGCCGAGATCCAATTATTAAATCTCTCATTGGCCAGCAGGGCGTCGGAGACGCTGGAAGGTCTAGTGGATTCAAGGCCTATCCTCCAATCCGCTAAGGGGAGTTTTGACCAGTTGCGCCGTCTGCGAGCTTCTGGAGGAGTGAGGGGGTGTGGTTCGGGAGTGCACCAGGATATTGGGATGAGAAAGTGGTCTGTCCATCGTAAAGGGAGGGGTGTTTCTGATGGGCTGAAGGCCTGATTTGCAATAATTGGTGGAAGGGCACTAGGGGAACTATCCTAGTGGACCTGGTGGGCGGTAGATGAGAATCCCCTAGAAAGTGCTGGTGTGTGAAAGCTCTATGGTGAAAGCAAGGCTCTCGCAATCCGGGATTGAGAGAGGGGACCCCCGGCATTTAATCCCATTTTTATAGATGACTGCTAGTCCCCCTCCCCTTTCCCCTTTGCGGTCACTACGGAGAATTTGGAAGCCCTGGGGAAGTGTTTGGAGAACGTCAGGTTCCGACTGACCATGCAGCCATGTCTCTGTTAAAAATAGAATGTCGGGCTTAAGTTCTTCCAGCAACATTGAGATTTCTATAGAATGTATAGGGAGGGACCTACAGTTCAGCAGATACATGTTGTATTGTATCGCCTTAGGTGGGACTGTAGGGCGGGGGCAGAAGCCGCATTTGGGGCAACTGATGGGGTCTTGGGCTGCTAGGTCCCAGGAGCAATGGCATGAGGCGAGGGAGCTACTTCTCAGTTGGTGTAAATGCCTGGGGCTATATCTCCTCGTGATGGTGCGCGGGCGGGCAGGGGTTGCGGCCCCTGGCCCCGGCCGGTCGCGGACGGGCGCAGACAGGCTTGCCTTTGGCGGCCGCCGGTGCGCCCGCTGCGTGCGTCTGCTCCACACGGAGAGAGACATGTGTCATTTGTAGGTGGTGCAGGGGGCGGTGCCCGTGGGGTCAGCCAATAGCGCTGCACCCTCCTCCCCTCTAACCCGGAGATCAATTACCGTTCCGCGCCTCCCTCCACAACAATCTAGAAGAATCCCGTGGTGGACCGGGGAGGTGCGGGTAGCCGAGCGTCAAAGGGTGCAGGAGTGCAGGTAGGTGCTGTCAGGCTTGTGATTTAAAAATGCGACGAAATACAATTTTTATCAAACAAGATTTAAAATGCTTCTGAGGAGCGGAGAACTGCTGTGCTCCGGCGCGCGTCAGCTGCGCGAGTGAGGAGCCTCTGGATTTAGTGGCGGTGCCCGTGGGGTCAGCCAATAGCGCTGCGCCCTCCTCCCCTCTAACCCGGAGATCAATTACTGTTCCACGCCTCCCTCCACAACAATCGGGAAGAATCCCATGGTGGACCGGGGAGGTGCTGGTAGCCGAGCGTCAAAGGGTGCAAGAGTGCAGGTAGGTGCTGTCAGGCTTGTGATTTAAAAATGCGGTAAAAAGACAATTTTTGCCAAACAAGCTTTAAAATGCTTCTGAGGAGCGGAGATCTACTGTGCTCCGGCGCGCGTATTAATTAAGGATATGGGGCGGCAGTCAGTGCGGGGTGATGAGGGTGGTTGGGTTTTGGGAATGATGACTATTGTGACCACATCTGTCTCCAGAGGGAAGGAGTCAGTTTCTAAGGCCTCTGAATATAGGGCAGCGAGGTGTGGGACCAGTATGTCTCGGTAGGCAGAGTAGTAGTAGTAGTCTAGTCGACTTCGAGAAAGCTTTTGACTCAGTCTGGACGATGTCCTGGCCTCTATGGGCATGGGCTTGGACTTCCGCCGTTTGACTCAGGTCCTGTACTTCAAACGACCGCAAGAGTGCTTGTCAATGGAGCACTCTCTGACGCATTCCCAATCAGGAGGGGGACGAGGCAGGGATGTCCTCTCTCACCGGTCCTCTTTGCCCTGGCGATGGAGCCCCAGGCCAGGCTTATTAGTGCTGATGACCGGGTCCAGGGCTGGTGGCTCTCATGAGGACAAAATCGCTTAATACGCAGTCAACATCCTACTCTTCCTCGCAGAGCCGGCCCAATCTGGCCCCAGATTCCTGCAGATACTCTGTATCTTTGAAAGAATCTCTGGATTAGTGTATTTGGTCCAAAAAGGGGAAAACATTATAGCAGAAGGACCATGTTTAGTATACATGGTATGACGAGGTTCTTGCTAATATGCCCCTGTATCCTCAGAGTTCATCCCGTACATTGCAGCGCCTCTTGTTTTTACTTTATAGATTTCCAAAAGTGGTCCTATAGGTTTATGGAAGGAGTTCCTGAATATCTTCATCAACCCTCCTGTGTTCTGCACTAGCTTCAGACTTCTTTTATCGATTAGGGACCCCCCAGTACATTGTTTCCGTTAAAGTGACCCCAAGTTACTCAAATACAGAGACCCCATCCAGTGGGATACCGTGCAAGCTGGGATTAGGGCAAATTGAGCTAGTGGGATTAAAGACCATATATTTGGTCTTTTGGCAGTTAATCACAAGACCCCTACTGCCACAGAAAGCCTTGAAGTTGTCGAGGAATCTGTGTACCCACTCGGTGACTTTGAAAGCAGGAGAGTGGCGTCCGCAAACATCATGGAAGGTACTTTGTAGTTCGCTATCTTGGGTGCATCATTATCCTTCCCCACATTCAATGGATCTTCAATATTTATGAATAGACAAAAATGCAACCCCTCCTTCCCTCGCTTCAAAAAGGACCTGAAACTACTGCTCCTCAACCAATACTTCTCTGACCAATTCAACCAACCTAGGCATTAACAGACTAATGGTCTCCCCTCTCACTCAGACTTTCAAGGAGGGGGGTTATCTGACTGTTTCAACCTCCTGCATTTTTCACTCCTTCAATATATATTTAAGTGTGATGTCTTTGCTTGTATATATTTTATGCATCCTCATGTCCTACGATGTAGTGCAACATTTTTTTTTCCTTTGTGCATGTAAAGCGCTCTGATACCCCCGGGTCTAGCTAGCGCTATATAAAGCTTTATAAATAAATAAATAAAGGGAGGGCGCTAGCACACATCCCTGTCTTACCCCTCCATCTATAGCTATGGGAGTGGAAAGTTCACCGTGTTTGCTGAACCTGACTTGGGCATAATTGCCTTCGTGCAAACACCTAAACATATAACAAAGATAGGACGCCACTCACAGATCCCTTAAGACAGCCCACAGTCTTGGTACCAGATCGAATGCGGATTTTAGATCCACAAAGATCAGATAGAGGCCCCTATGGTCATTGTTTTCCCGGACAAGAGTTAGAGCCTGAATATTTGGTCTATAGTGCACGTGTTTTTCCTAAAGCCTGCTTGGAATGGGCTCCATCTTTTAAATTCGTCCATCCAGGTCTGGGGAGGATCCAACAGTACCCAGGCAACGATTTTCTGGCTAACATCAATTAAACAAATGAGTCTGTAGTTGGAGGGGAACAGTGGAGAACCCTTCTTGTGAACTGGCAAAATTACCACACCTGTCCACGTTGCTGGGATTGCCATTCCCTGCAGGACGGCGTTAAACAAGGTCCACAAATAGGGGCCCCAGATAGTAGGCTCTGTGTGAAAAAGTTCTCCTGGGATCTTGTCAATAACTGTGGCTTTGGAGAAGGCATTTTTGCTTATGGCATTGATATCTTCTGTAACCGTTATCGAAGGGGCCTCGGAGTAGATGTCCTGTGGGGGAGAAAAATCTTTACTAGTGCCCTCATCCTCCAACCTAAGATACAGGGCCTCAAAATGTTGTTTCCAGACATCGGCTGCAATGTTTGGTTTGATGGCCTGCTTCCCTTTACCTTCTATCTGTATTAACTATACACCTCAAAGCCTTCATGTCATGGGTGGATAGGGCCTGTTTCAAAGTATCCCACTTGTCCAGCTCCCACAGTTTTTCAGCTTCGGTGATGCTAGCTCTGTACAGCACCGTCTTTTCTCTGATTAGGGGTCTATCTCTTGTTTTGATTGCTTCTATTAATGCTAACTTGGCCATCCGACAACTGTCCTTAAACCAGGGGTGTTTGATCTTTTTACTTGCCCCTGCAGACTTTAGCTTGGCCCCCGTGGGGCCGGGGCAGATGCTCAGAAGCAGTGTCTAACTTCCCTGCTGTGCTGTTAAACTGAGGCTCCTGGCTGGGAGCAGGTTATGCGGATGGTGGGCCATTATCACCTCAGCTCCCTGGAGCAGCAGCAGCTTTGTACTTTACTTTACCCCTCCCTGCTATGTCATCGCCCTGAGGCTATACTTGGCTGGAGAGTTTGAAGGGTAAATGAAGGGCACCACTGGGGGCCTATTGTTGGCACCTTAGTGCCAGAGTGTTTCAGGTCTTGGTAGACGGATGGGTATATGTTTGGATAGGCCTCACTGTGAGGCATCTTCAGCGAGAAAAATTAAGAGGATGCAATGTTAGGGTCAGTGCTACTGAATTTGGAAATAGGCTCCAGTCCGAGACTCAACGCAACATGCTGTGATTCTGGGCAAATAACCTAATTGCTTAAGGTCTAAAATAAACATTAATTTGATCTTTTTTAATGTGACTGGTGCTCATATAATCACTGCCCTCGGGCTGAGTTTACTCTAAAATTACAATAAGAAAGAATCTTCCGTTTGTCAAGTTTTAAGAGTCTGCATCAGGAGTGCTGGCGTTTCTGCCACTTTATTTCACCTCACTGTACCAGCCATAAGGTAGTGCTTCGAGCTTTCACCAATGTGTCTGGCTCTATGAGCTTTAAAATATGTAATTTATCAAACATTTCCTGAAAATGAGCCCAATAAGACTAGCCAAATGCTGTTTTATAAAAGGGTGAAATCCGTGAATGTGGGGCACTTTTTTAAGAGCTGCCCGGGCCGAATTGTGATCCCAATCCGACCCTGGGTGGGAGTATCGCTACCTGGCATGAGTGAGTGATGTGGGCAAGGTCACAAGGCACGGAAGGAGGTGCAGGAGGAATGGCGATATGGATGACGCTTGGGGAGGGGGATTCAATCCCGACTGAAAGATAGGAGTTAGCCAAGCAAAAAATAAATAAATAAATAAGGAAAAGACTAAATAAAGCTGCTTTGTCATCACAATAATAAGATAGTGACACTCCTAAACTGTCTAGTCATCAAAAGTGAAGTAGGAGTGCCGAATCTGTATTCAAAATCATAAGTAAAATACTTTCTCCAGAATTGAACATAGTCTGCTTCTAATCTAATACCAGAATCAGCATTATGATTAAGTACAGACTGCTGCTGGCTAATTATAGCCGGTACACAGCTCTAAAGTATCCTTTTGCTGTGTCACATCATAGGTTTAACTACCCCGCATCCACTCTGGTTAATTCCTCCTTATTAGCTGACATTGTTTCGACAGCCATCATTAGCCGCCAGAGGCTTAATAACCACTGGAACCAGTCAGCAACACAACAACGTCCAGATTCCCAGGCTCTGCATCAAGAACTCTAAACATCATGTGTATACATCCAAGGGTAGACTCCAGGCCCATCCGCAGATACCTTCCTTGTACTGCTACAAGCATCAATCATCGGCTTCAAGGTCTTAACCGTTTTACAACAACAAAGCCCCCCAATGACAAGTCATACACATTCAAAGACCTCTCCAAGCCAAGCACCGCATCCTACCATACCGTCTCACTTCAAACGATCCCGTATACGGTCCAACATCAGATCTCCTAACGCGCACCGTGGGGATACATCAGATCCTTTCTAGATCACTGAAATGTGGTTGAATGAGTTCTTAGTTCCTTAGTGCCACCGAATTGTGAGATCATTTACAAAGATAGAAACCTACACAAAAAGCCCTTCAATTGTACTGAGGTGCCAAGACCAGACTCATTCACTTTAAAATACTTCAAAGTTGCATCCTCACTCTCTCATTACCTCCATATAATCTACCATCCACCTAATCTTAAAATGGGTTTTCCAGCAAACAGAAGACTATACTGCAGAAGAACAGATACTATCGCTGTACAACACATTCCTTGTGGAACTCAGTTCAGATAATCAACTTTATTCGGTGAAAAGGAAAGTACAACCATAAAAGTGCATAGTTAAAAACACACACAAACAACAAAAATCCACTATCCATCATTATTATTATTATTATTAAATTAGTTTTGTACGCAGCTACCCAAAAAGGATTTCCCGGCGCCTAGCACACAAATTTGTAGAGAAAGAGCAGTCAAGAACCATTTGCAACTAAAAAAGCCAAATTTTAAGATTTCCTTGAAAGCTGAGATAGGACGGGTCATTCTTCAGGGACACCGGAGGAGAATTCCAGATTTTGGGGCCAAGACAAGAAAAGGAACGGCCTCCCATTCTTGCAAGTTTAAATCTGGGAATCACGAAGTCTCCGTGGGCTGTAGAGCGCAGGGGACGAGAAGGAATGTCAGGATGGATGGGCTCTTGCAGATATGCTGGTGCCCCACCTTGTTTGATTTTAAAGATGTAACACAGGGTTTTAAATTTAATTCTTTGATCAATTTGAAGCCAGTGAAGGTCACGTAAATATGGCGAGATGGAAGCCTGTCTAGGAACTTGACAAATAAGGCGTACTGCAGAGTTCTGGTGTACCTGTAGCTTTCTCAATACCGTTTGGCAGCTACTGAGATAGAGAACATTGCCATAATCGAGGCAAGAGGTAATGAGTGCCTAGACTACCATTCATTGGGTTGAGGCAGGAAGCATCCAAACGATCTTACAAAGCCAAATCAAGATCGTGAAACAGATGGCAGCAACACTCGCCACCTGTTGTCTCATAGAGAGACTATAATCAATAATGATGGCCAGATTACGGACATGGGTGACAGGTAGGGGAAAGGAACCCATTTCCTGAGGCCAGTGGTGAGGGCCCCATAGGTCCTTGTGCTTGCCCAGGATAAGGAGCTCAGTCTTATCCCCATTTAACTTCAAAAAGTTAAGGCGCATCCACTCTGTCACTTGCCGGAGGCCGCACTGCAGGGCAGATGTCGTAGCGCCTTTAGTGGTGGAAAGCGAAAATACAATCTGCGTATCATCCGCATACGGATATAGGGAAAGACCCGCCTCTTCCACAATCTCTTCCAGAGGTCTGACATCGATGTTGAAGAGCTGGGGGCTTAAAATGGATCCAGTGGGACTCCATGTGCTGATACGCAGATCATAAATGATGCCTTAGCAGAAAAGACTTGAAAAGTACGACTATCAAGGAATGAAGAAAACCAGGATAAGGCAGTGCCGTCCATCCAAATATCCAGATTATTTGAAAAGTATATATACAATTGATCTGAAAATTCTAGGTAACGATCAATAATTTGAATAGATTTAAAAAGTCAGGTAGATCAAAGAGCAATAAGAATGAATAGTACTTAATTCCTTAGCTATTGCGACATGCTTATGGTTCTGTCATGGTTTCTAATTGCTTTGAGCAAGTAGCTACAGCTTACTTATAACACATCCATGATTTGCGAAAGAAGAGAAAATAATATAACACACAACAAAATTAGAATTCAATAGTCTATTCAGAAAAAATATCAAATAATTATGGCTGTTGTAATTTACAATTTCAATTGCAATATGGAATACGTGACTGTGGTGTAAAATTGACATATGGTGGTTGGTGATAAAGAAAGTACACTATATACAAAATCAAATAAGCGTGCAGTAAAAAGAGGGGAGACATGGCTGGTGTCCTAAATGGTGCCTTCCGATTGGTTGTAGGCTTGTTAGTCCTCCCTTATGATGGACATGTCTTCATTTGTGTCCTTCCACAGCTATTGGCCCCTTTACTGCACAGATTACTTTCTTCAGATGCCTCCTCACACCCCCATACTATTGCATTGCCAATGCTTGTTTTATTTGTCTCTCCGCACTCCCACGCCCACTCCCTGCATTGCCAGAGTGGGCGTTGTGGCTGATTGATGCGGTTTTATGTTAAATAGCCAATATGTCGGATCAAATCAGTCAAGGGCTTAGGCTGGCCACAGCTTGCAATGCCCTGACCTCCATCTTCTTATTAACAGCAGCGGTGGCAGCCCAGATTTATATCGTCCCATGTTTATTGGGATAAAATGTATAGCCAGTTTATTGAGAGCCTTATTTAGGATTGGGTGGGCAGACGCGACAGTATACCCTGTCTATCTAAATTCCTAGGTCAGCGGCTCTATTTAAAGTCCGGTGAATGGTGATGCTTCCGCCGGCGCAGCTTCCACTGGTCCCACTTGCGGACCTCTTTCATCCACGGCCCGACTGGTATTGAGACACTGGTTAAAGTAAATCAAGCAATTTGTTCGATTTAGGGGGAACCTTCAGGTGCACCTTTTTCTGTTTTGGACGGCAAGCAAAAGACTGGCAGTCTGAAAGAAGAAACTAATAATTGAATCAACACTCTGGAATAAACTATTTTTCAAACAAGCTGTATCCCAGTCAGTTTCTGACAACTCTCTCAATTGAAAAGGTCCGGTTTAATTGACCCTGGAGGGGGCGGGGCAGCACACATCCCCAATCTTACCCCGAGTACTGGTGCATATGATGATGCACGAATAGAAGGGGTCTCGTGCACACACCTCTAGGGGAGCTTTGCAGAAGCCACTGTTGTCTTTCACATACCGTGCAGTCCGCAGAAAGGTGCATTCATTGACCGCCTCTCTGGGCACCACTCTCAGAGGTCACTCCGTGGTTAGGCTAACAGCATCAATCTCCATCCAGACACAGCGTCTCTCGCCCTGTGGGAACTCTTGTAAGAACAGTCTGCTTGCAACAAATGTCTTTGAAAACCTCAGCCGGGATCAATCCATGTGACCCGTTGGCAAATAAAGGATAAATAAAGCAGGGATCCTCGAGGGCTTCTGAGCACTTAGAAATGCACTTCTGAGCACTTGTAAATGCACTTCTGAGTGCTTGTGAATGCACTTCTGAGTGCTTGTGAATGCACTTCTGAGCGCTTGTGAATGCACTTCTGAGCGCTTGTGAATGCACTTCTGGGCGCTTGTGAATGCACTTCTGAGCGCTTGTAAATGCACTTCTGAGCGCTTGTGAATGCACTTTTGAGCGCTTGTGAAAGCACTTCTGAGCGCTTATGAATACACTTCTGAGCGCTTGTAAATGCACTTCTGAGCGCTTGTGAATGCACTTCTGAGCGCTTGTGAATGCACTTCTGAGCGCTTGTGAAAGCACTTCTGAGCGCTTGTGAATACACTTCTGAGCGCTTGTAAATGCACTTCTGAGCGCTTGTGAATGCACTTCTGAGCGTTTGTGAATGCACTTGTTTGAGATTGTGAATGCACTTCTGAGCGCTTGTGAATGCACTTGTTTGCGCTTGTGGATGCACTTGTTTGCGTTGTGAATGCACTTCTGAGCACTTGTGAATGCACTTCTGAGCGCTTGTGAATGCACTTCTGAGCACTTGTGAATGCACTTGTTTGCGCTTGTGAATGCACTTGTTTGCGCTTGTGAATGCACTTGTTTGCACTTGTGAATGCACTTCTGAGCACTTGTAAATGCACTTCTGAGCGCTTGTGAATGCACTTCTGAGCGATTGTGAATGCACTTGTTTGTGCTTGTGAATGCACTTCTGAGCGCTTGTGAAAGCACTTGTTTGTGCTTGTGAATGCACTTCTGAGCGCGTGTGAATGCACTTCTGAGCGCTTGTGAATGCACTTGTTTGTGCTTGTGAATGCACTTCTGAGCGCTTGTGAATGCACTTCTGAGCGCTTGTGAATGCACTTGTTTGTGCTTGTGAATGCACTTCTGAGCGCTTGTGAATGCACTTCTGAGCGCTTGTGAATGCACTTCTGAGCGCTTGTGAATGCACTTGTTTGTGCTTGTGAATGCACTTCTGAGCGCTTGTGAATGCACTTCTGAGCGCTTGTGAATGCACTTCTGAGCGCTTGTGAATGCACTTGTTTGTGCTTGTGAATGCACTTCTGAGCGCTTGTGAATGCACTTCTGAGCGCTTGTGAATGCACTTGTTTGTGCTTGTGAATGCACTTCTGAGCGCTTGTGAATGCACTTCTGAGCGCTTGTGAATGCACTTCTGAGCGCTTGTGAATGCACTTGTTTGTGCTTGTGAATGCACTTCTGAGCGCTTGTGAATGGACTTCAGAGCGCTTGTGAAAGCATATTGTTCAAATTGGAGATATTCCCTTGAGAAGCAGGAGTCCGGCAGCCACATCATGTAGATACATAGGTCGTAGGTTTATTGTAGAAGCGGATTTACAAGCAGGGCCACTGGAGTTATGCGGCAAAGGACGGCCACATTATGCAGCAGGTTGGTTACACAGCAAGAAGAGGCAAATATGAGGAATAATATGGCATATTCCATAGTAGCATAATTTATCTATTCTATCATTTTAATGCACATTATTATTTTCAAAGTAAAGGTTTCGCAGCAGTAGAACCACTCTGGCTATAAATATGATGATTAAAAACGAGGGTCTAAGGGCCAGATGTAGGAGCCTAAATACCGGTCGGTAACGGCCGATTTCGGCCGTTACCGATCGGTATTTAAGAAGTGGCATGTAGGGGCATACTTTTACAGAATCGGTAAATGTACCGATTCGGTAAATTTACTGATTCTGTAAAATACCGAATCGGTATTTTTACCGATTCGGTAAATCCCAGATGTAGGCGGGACTCTTCTGAGTCCCAAAGGCCCTACAAATTCGGTATTTTACCACCCAATCCAATTGGGTGTTAAAATACCGAATTCAGATGTGCATGCACATGTGTGCATGCACACCTAGCCATGTGACAGACAGACATGCCCTTAGGGCATGTCTGTGTGCCAAATGGCGCACATGCCTATTTTTGGGGTGCCAGAGGGTGTCAAAGTGACACCCCCTGCACCCTTGCAAAATTCGGTATTTGAATCGGTATTTCCCATTGATTCCTATGGGCTTCACAGCCCATAGGAATCAATAGGAAATACCGAATTTTAACGATTCGGTATTTCAACATCTGAAAATACCTACATCTCCCCCCTTAAAATTTACCGATTCATAAATACCGAATCGGTAAAATTCGGTATTCATGAATCGGTAAATTCAGATTACCTACATCTAGCCCTAAGTGTTCTCGTTTATTTGGAAACTTTTCATCTGTGCGAGCTAAAATTAGTTTTTGTTGGCATCTTCAAGTTAGTAAATGGAGGGTTATGTGTCAATGTGGTAAATCCATTATCCATAATTATGCGGAAAATGCTGCATTTACAAAATGATATAATTCAAATGGCGCTGGTTGTAACTTACTTGTTTTTGGCTTTTCTTGCAGCGTAATTTAGTCAACCTAGCGCCTTTAGCGCCTTGATGCCCTTGGGTTTAGTTCGCGCTCTATAAATTTTCTTTCATTCATTCATTCAACCCTGACGCATGCTTTGTTGCTCATAATGAAGGTAAACGTAGGATGTCCCGCCTGGAGCAGCGTTCGCCCTGTGCACCTCATTAACACTACATGCTAACCCAGGGACACAGTGGCACACCAAGATCCCATCAGAGTTATTAACAGTGGCTTTGCATGCGTGCTCTCATGGCGCAAAGCGACAAAAAGAATTAAGTCGATTTACTGACCATTAAAAAGGCCTAAAAATGCAGCGTTAGTTGTGTATCAGCGCACAAGTGCTTGCGCAATCCTAGTAAATCTAGGCGCATGGCCTAAGAAGCTTGGCCGAGCAGAACAAGAAAGGCATGGGAGAGACAGGTGATTATACTGCACCGACTCACCTGTGAACGGACAGCTTTGCAATTACGAATGCAAACCTGTTTGCTATATGGTAGTAAGTCATCACAGCTTTAGTCTCATAACGTGACTGATGACAGACTGTTCTTTCATAGCACCATTTTGTTTGTTTAAGGCTTTCAATGGTCTTAACCACATAGCTACGTGTGAAGTTATGTCAGCACTGTGGACGTCAGTCTAAAAACCTAATGTTGAATTTTCAGCAGTGGCATAGCAAAGGGTCAATGGGCCCTCCTGCGAACAGTGAAAATACTCCCTCCACCCACCCGCTCCGCACATTTTGTAGTAACACAGCCCTAGTTGGCGTCGATAGCCAACATTTCTGGTCTCCGGTGCCACTGCACCTGCTGCATTGTTCGTAGATGCGTCCCAGATTCTTAGCTCAATCAAGGTAAGAATGATGGAAGGGAAGTTAAGCCGGACTTTTCAAGCACAGAAATTGGATCAAATTAGTGGGTGAGAATTAAAACCCAGCCTTGTCACTATGCTGCATAGTTAAATACATAGAAGATCCTAATGGCGAGACCGATTGGCATTGCCAATGCTTGTTTTTTAAGGGCATGCAATATTTTTGCATGCATTTGCAACCTTTCCATTTGCGAATACATTGTAATTTGCGAGTGTTTTGTGACCGTAATTGCAGTTGCAAAATATTCATACATGCCTCATGAGTCGCTATTAGGGAGGGAACGCAAGTCAGAAAGTCAAGTCAGAAAACCTATTTTGCGACTCTCAAAATAGGTTTTGTAAATACGCGCAAGGTTTTTAGTATTTGCAAACGGGTCCAAAACCTGCTTGCACACGCAAAAAAACGTTGTACATGTGGCCCCATATCCCTTAGGCGAGAATGCCAAAGAGAAGAACAGAAATGGCGTACTAACCCCTGCCCCGGTGAAAAAGGAAAGCAGAGATCAAGTCGGCTGTCAATTCCATTAGTATGCTGTTTAAAGTCATGAAGGAGATATCTGAGACACGGAGTACACAGTTGCTGAACCCCTCCCAAGAATTCGGTGATAAGATTGCGGTCTATTTTCAGGACAAGGTCCTTAAGATTGTTCAAGACCTCGTCCCCTCTGGAGGGGAGGAACCGGCCGTTGTGGACTTAGGAAGAATCTCTTCACCACCTTTCCACAGATCATGGTTCAGCAAACGAAAGAACATTGGCTGAGCCTAAAATCGGGCACTCCATCGGACCCTTGTACGCCCTCCATTCTCAAATTGGCTCCAGACCCAGTGACCGATTTCCTGTGCAACGTGTTTAACAACACACTTTAATGTGGTAGTTATCCGGCCATCAGTAAGGAAGCCATTGTTTCACCGCTTCTCAAAAAAACCTAACGCTCTGTGCCAACCAGATGGTACCCCAGCCGTTACGTCCACTATTCGAGGTCCAGATAGGTCCATATATACGACCCCAGAAGGTGTTGCGGGGGAGTTCGCGAGGCACTTCACATCCCTATATGCCCGGAAGGAGCAGATCTCTGCCGAAATCCTCACGGAATTTCTAGTGGACATTCCGCCTCGACGGCTCCCCCACTCAGTCCAGGAACGACTAGAGACCCCAATCACATTGGAGTAATTGACTGCCTCCATTAATGCACTACACCCTGGTTGAGCCCCGGGTCCAAATGGGTTCCCCACGGAGTTCCTCCGATCACACATGTCTCTTGTGGGGCCTCATTTACTGGTGACCATGGCGGAAGCCGCAGACCTGGCAAGTTTGCCAAGGGACTGGCGACACGCAGAGATTGTGCTCTTTCTCAAACCTGGTCGACCCCCAGAGGACCCCTCTCCGTATCGCCCCATCTCATTTATTCATTTTGAACCCAAACTGCCAGGGAAAGTCCTGGATGATCGCCTTCCGGGATGTATTACGGACCTGATCCACTCTCACCAGTCCGGCTTTATGCCTCAGAGAGCCTCTAGGCACAATATCAGGCGAGCCCCTAACTTGGACCGACCCACTGCTCTGTTGTAAGCTGATATTTACGAAGCTTTTGATTCGGTGAGCTGGGTCTACCTCTTCCAACTGCTCGAGGCGATCAATTTTGGGCCTTCCTTCCTGACATGTATACGCCTGTTATACACAGATTTACCTGCATCAGTACGGATTGCAGGGCACCGCTCACACTCTTCCCAGATCCAGAGGGGTACCCCTCAGGGCTGCCCACTATCTCCATTGCTGTTCGCCCTCGCAGTCGATCCTCTATCGGCCTGGGTTAGAAGCAACCCAGTGCTCAGGGGGTTTGACTGGTCCCGGTTGCGATCAGATCGAATAGCATTATATGCCGATGATGTTCTCTTTTTTATGAAGGACCCTTGGTATTCTGGACCCCGTATACTGGAAATTCATAGGGTATTTGGTGGCACCAAGGGCCTCCATGCCAATCCTGCTAAGTCCATCTTATTCCCTGTTTGTGGACATCAGGGTCGCGACTCATGGACCACACAGCTCTCCAGGGCTACAGATGGGTTCAAATATTTAGGGATCTATATTTCCCCATGCCCCAAGATTTCCTGGGCACATATTACCTCATTGTTAACTAGCCTTAAAAATGAAACGATGCTATGGTCCGCTCTCCCTCTACAGGCGCTCAGCCATCTTTAAGATGGTTTCTTTGCCTCTGATCCTATACCTCCTCCAAAATGTTCCTTACCCTCTCCCTCACGAGTGGTTTGTGCAGGTAAACGTTATACAAAACAATTTTCTCTGGGGAGGTGGAGCAGTTTGTGTGGCACTCCGCACTTGTGCACAGTCCACCTACTGTGGGGTATAGCGGCAGCCGATATTTACTCCTACTATGTCGCGTCTCACATCCTCGTAATCAATGAATGGTGGTGTAATTCCCCTAAAGATCCGGCTATTGAGCATGCAGCAATGGAACAAGCCCCCCTTCTTCACTTATTGTATAGCTCCACAGGGCTAGACCACTTACCACCGGCTGTCAGGGTGGTCTTACAGTTGTGGAGGGCCAAGACCAGACAAATGGGGTGGAAAGGGAAACTCACTAAACAAACTCCCCTGTGGCACAGCACATACTTCCAAACAGCAACCACACTATGCGGGTTTCGGGGTTGGGACCTGGTGGGGATCTCGACCCTTGGGGATATTTTATGGGGCACTACCATAATATCATTCCAACAACTGCAGACAGACTTTGGCTTCCAAAAATCATTTTTTTTTTATTTCTACAGCTCCACCCCGTACTCTCCCCTCAGATCCATACTATAGAGGCTCTCCCCGAGTTCCAGCCCGTGGAGGGCCGTCTGCTTATGGGGGACCTCGGTCTGCACAAAATCAGACAAATATATCAAACATTGACAACACACACTTCTACCACCCTCGACAAAGCCCGACTGGCCTGGCAAGCAGACATTCCTGAATTAACGGGCGATGACTAGGCTGAAGCGATTACCAGCCCGAGGGGCGCAGCGGTCTCCACACGCCACAGGCTGATCTAGTTCTAATACTTACATAGAGTATATTACACGAGGGTACGACTGTGACGCATGGAGATTATTCAGTCTCCAGTGTGTTTGAGGTGTGGCTGGGAAGATGGAACCTTCCTACATACGGTTTGGAGCTGCATGGCCTTACAGCCCCTCTGGAACAGGGTTCGGTCATGTCTAAATGAGGTGCTGGGGTGGGTGCTCCCACTGGACTCCCGACTGTTTCTATTACACTTCACAGACGGCATCGGGGGGAACCGCTATAAACATCTGTTATTTCTTGCACTTACTATCCCCAAAAAGGATATTGCACAGGGGTAGAAGGCATCATCTCCCCCGACTATAGGCAAATGGAAGAACGAATTGGATAAATGTATGGGGGCTGAGATTGCCGTCTTTGAGGCCCGGGGTTGCTCCAGAAAACATCGCAAGATCTGGACACGGTGGGCGTCATATCGTGGAATCAATCTGCTCCCCCTTGCCCGAGGAGGATCCATGAGTGGCACCCACTGATCCCTGACGTGTATCACCCTATGGTATATCATTTGGTCATATTACTACTCTGTCATGATGTATATTTCGTATCTGATGAATCATGTACTGTATTACGGAGATTGACAACTGTCTGCATATTGGTTGTATTATTGTTTTACCTGCATGTTCGGCAGGAATTGTTCATTATCATCACAAGGGTTACCGATGCGATTATTATCCTTATGCTCACACAGGTCATTGTAGGGCCCACGCCCATTATATTGCAAAATAACCAAATAAAATGTGTTTACAAAAAATAAAATAAACTAATGCTGATCCCCCTGGATGTGAAAATCTTCTCCCCATCCCTGCTAAAATCCTGGAGAAATTCATCAATAAAGAACTGAAGAAATATGTTGAATCCCAGGAGATCTTGGATCTGTCTTAGAACGGGTTCCACGCTGGTCACAGCACTGAGTCTGCCCTCATTGTGGCTACTGGCTGTATCCCCACCAAGGTTGATCAGGGAGGGGCGGTGGTTTTGATAATGCTCGACCTATCGGTGGCATTCGACACCGTTTCCCCGGGCGTATAGTTCAGTGCATGTGTCAAGCGGAAAAACGCTGGGAATGTCTTGCAGCTTCTCCATTCTTTTACGTCAAATAAGGCCCTTCTCGTCAGCTGTGGAGGCTTTAGAGCAGAGGCCTTTAGTCTAGCTTGTGGGGTGCCCAAAGGCTCGCCTTTGAGCCCCACCCTTTTTATTCTTTATGTGACTCTTTTGGCCGACCTGGTTCGGTGCTTTGGCTTCTAGGTGCTATCCTATGTGTATGATACGCACATTATCGTCTCCATCTCAAATGACCTGCTATCCGTTTTGGAGAGTTTCAATCAGTGGATGTCTAGCATTATCTGCTGGATGAAGGACAATTCACCGAGGATCAATGCAGACAGGACTGAAGTGCTGGTATTTGGCTCGCAGATTTCCATCTGGTCAAACTCTTGGTGGCTGGCAGTTTGTGGTCCCTCCCAGTCCCGGGTTAGGGCAGTAAAAAATGTGGGGGTCATCTTTGACGATGGTCTCAGCTTTGACGCACAGGTGAGCAGCACAGTTAGCACTTGCTCTTATATTCTGAGTATTCTTAGAAAGATTTTGCCTTTTATTCTGTCCGAACTCCAACAGTTAATCATCATCACTCCAGTCACCTCTCGGCTGGACTATTGCAACGCTCTGTACCGGAACATCAATGTGTTCTCCCTTAACAAGGTCCAGGTGGCACAGAACGCAGCGGCGTGGCCGAGTCGTAAAATTCCCAATTACCTGTCAGCCAGGAATGGGATTCGTTACCTGCATTGGCTCCCCATCAGGAAGCAGCGTATCTGCTTTAAGTCTCTAAGCATGGTATTCAAGGCCATGCAGAGTAACGGTACGCCACATCTACAGAAACTCTTTTTCAATGGTACACCCCATGGAGGCTCCTGAGATCCCCCTCACAGAAAAAACTCGTGACTCTCAGATTTTGCAGGACCAGATGGGGTGGTCGCTTCTTTTCGGTAGCGGCCGCCAAGCTATTGAATTCCATACCCACCATTACCTCCAGAGTGGACTCTTATCCGGTTTTTAAAAAACATCTGAAAAGCTGGCTTATCTCATCTAAGGTTGCTACAGGTGTACTTCTTTCATTTCTCCTTGTTTTTCTGCTCTAGCGCCTTGACACCTCTGGGTAGAAGTACGCTCTTTAAATAATATCCAATCCTATCAAGCTGCACCACCTGTTGATTTAGCTATGAGGTCAATATGGAATATTGAAACATTTTCCCTGATCGTTTATCGCAGTATTCAAGGGGAAGGGTCTGCTCTGGGAGTGAGCGAGCGCTTGGCTGCAGTTCCTGTTTAGGATTGTGAATAGGAGCATCCTAGAATGAATCAATCAGAAATCTGCTCCTTTGTGGCCGGAATGTTTTAGGTCCTCAAGCCGCAAAACTGCAACTCAAAGCAAAAAACGAATAGGAGGCTTCTGGTAAAGAAAAGGCTGCCCTCGGAACTAAGAAGCAGCAGGCTAAACACAAAAGAAAGACTGACTCTCTTCCACAGCAGGAGTCCATTAAGGGTGGATCATGATCAGTGCTCTGCAAGAGGACAAGTATATCAGACAGAGAAGTGAAAGTGAACTGGACTCTTGATACAGTCTAGGGGCACCCCCTGCCCCCCCAGAGGTGTTGGGCCCGGATGTCTAACTCCCTAGAGGAAGGACTCAGTTTAATGCACCAAAAAAAGAGTCAAAATCCAACTGGTTTTTGACTCAAACACAGCTCGCTGAGCAGCACTGCGTAGGGAGTGTTTTTTGGTAACTACTAGTCCCATTATATGAGATGAGAAACGCGGTACAACTCCCAAAACTCTTTTCATAAATGAATAACACACTTAAAAAAATAGCATTACGAAATGGGATGTTTAACTCAAAATGTATATTTTAAAATCTTATTCCAGTGTATAAAATGCAAACAGTAACCATAAACTATGAAAAAAATAAATGCACCAAGGCATCAGTCAGAGAGAACAAAAGGAACTTTCTGACATGATTAGCAAGTTTCTATCATCTAAGACCCTAAAGATGAATGAATGAATGAATGAATGTCGATTTATAGAGCGCATAGTAACCCGGAAGCATCCCAGCGCTAAACCAGAACAGAGAGATCGAAACGGTAGAAGCCAAGAGATAAGTGCAGAGGAATTAGGGCAACAGGTGGGTTCTTAAAGGTTTCCGAAAGCGCCGGTGGCAGGGTTCAGCCCGTAGTTTAAGGGGGAGGGAGTTCCACAGTTTAGCTGTGTTAACCGAGAAACGACTGCCTCCTGTGCGTGCCTTTTTGACTCTAGGCACCATGACCAGGTGCTCGCCATCTGAGCGAAGTGGTCTGTTGGCTTTGTAGGGCAGGACTAATTTCTTCAGTATGGGGGGCCCATTGCCCTGCAGCAGTTTGTGGGCGATACATAGGGATTTGAATTTTACCCTTTCACGTATTGGGAGCCAATGCAGTAATTTAAGTGCCGGTTTGGCTGAGGATCTGACTGGGGTGCCCGTGAGGAGTCGTGCTGCCGCATTCTGAATATGCTGGAGTTTGTTAAGGGTGGTTTCTGCTGCCCCAAGGAAGATGGCGTTGCTATAATCCAATCTGGAAAGGATAAGACCTTGGATAAGCAGTTTCTTAGAGGAGTATGAGAGAAGTGGCAGAACCTTCCGTGCTGATCGAAGGAGGCCAAAACATGCTCCCGCCATTTTTTTGGCCTGGGTCTTGAATGAGAGATCCTGTTCCATCCAGACCCCCAGACTTTTGAACTAATTTTTTGGGGTAGGGGGTTCTCCCAGACAGGTGGGCCAGATGTTGGGGGGAAAGGAGGGCCCTTTATGTCCTAATAGCATGATCTCTGTCTTGGACCCATTCAGTTTAAGGGAGGACTCGCACATCCAGGTGTGGATATTGGATAGGCAGGAGTGTAGGCACTGGGCATGTTGGGATAGGGAGACAACCAGTTGGGTGTCGTCAGCGTAGCTCACAATTTTGATTCCAAATGGGGTGACCACCTCCTCCAGTGGGGCCATGTACACATTAAATAATGTGGGGCTTAAAGAGGAGCCTTGTGATACCCCGCACTGGAGGGGGATAGCGTCCGATCGTGAGTTGTTCTCCCATACCTGGAAGGTGCGGTTGGTGAAAAATGAGGTAAGCTAGGACAAGGCAGTTCCTACCACCTCCAGCTCTGTTAGTCGCCGGATGAGGACTTGGTGGTTCACAGTGTCGAAAGCTGCACTTAGATCCAGGAGGATCACTGCCACCGATCCCCCTGAGTCCAATATGCATCTTGTCTCCTCGACGACTGCCAGAAGGGCAGTGTCCGTGCCCTGTCCGGGACGAAAGCCAGTTTGTGAGCTCCTGAGAAGGCCGTTAGACTCTAAGAAATGAGACAGTTTTTGATTGACCAGTCTCTCCGTGACTTTACTCAGTCCCGGGAGAAGAGAGATTGGTCTATAATTAGCCAAAACTGCCGGGTCCGATAGAGGCTTTTTCAGAAGGGCTTTGACAGTAGCTCTCCTCCAGCCAGGTGGAACCACTCCCTGCAGAAGTGAAGCATTAATGAGGTCAGTGACAGGTGAGGCAATGGTGGTTGCAATCTGCTTCAAGATACGCATGGGTATCGGGTCATTAGGGGAGCCGCTTTTGACTAGGTCCAGGGATTTAAGTACCTCGTTCATTGATACAGGGCCGAAGGCATTGAGCTGGGTGTCGGGCGGTGCTGGTTGGAGGCTGGTATCAGTTCCAGGATCGGTTTGGGGTAGTGTGGCCAAGATGTTAGAGATCTTGGTGTCAAAGTAGTTCGCCAATTTGTTGCATATGGGCCCAGCGTTGTCTTGGGGCAGGGGAGGTTCCGGTAGCCTGAGAAGTTCCTTGAGGATAAGGAAGGTTTCTCTGGAAGAGTTCGATGAGATTTTGATTCTGTCTTCAAAGAATTGTTTCTTGGTGCTGCGCAGAGCAGCCTTATATAATCTCATGGCGGAGCGGTAGCCATCTTTGCTGGCATCCGCCCAGTCTTTCCTCCAGGAGCGCTCCAGCTTCTTACATCCTTTTCTAAGGAGTTTCAGCTCGGGCGTATACCGGGGGGCTGAGTCGGCTCTCTTCTTCTTTTTGAGAATGTTTTTTTTGGGAGAATAGAGTCCAGAGAGCTTGTGAGCCAGGTTTCAAGGTTGGCATCTGCAGTCACAGGGTTGAGAGCCGGAGGGGGGTACGAATGTTCTAGTTTGCAGATCCAATTCTCAACCGAGAGCTTGGACCAGACCCTGTCCACTACATGTTTTTTAGGGGGTTGAGGTGACCTGGTCATGCCTGTCCAGAAGAAAGGGACCAAGAAATGGTCTGTCCACGGGAGAGGCAAGGGGGGGATAGCTTTTAAAGCAGGAGCGTTGGAAAAAACAGGGTCGAGCAGATGTCCTTTGTTGTGGGTTGCCCCCGTATTGATAAGTTCCAGCTCATAGGAGGTGAGATCGAGGTGGAGGTCGGTTGCAACCTGGTCCAGAGGGTCATTAAAATGAAGGTTAAGATCTCCCAAGATCATAAAATTGGGGGCAGAGGATGCCAAGACTGTAACCGTTTGTATCAGGGCGTTAGCAAAGTGTCTGGGGCATCCAGGTGGGCGGTATATAAGTACGCCGGAGAGGGATACTGTAGGTGAGATTTGTATAAGAAAATAGCAGCTCTCACATTCGGCGATGCCAACATCTTTTATCCTACATACAAAGTTGTCTCTGTATAGTATAGCCAGACCGCCTCCTCTGCCAATGGGTCTAATCTGATAGTGAATTAAGTATCCTTGGGGGAGAGTATTTACAATATCGGCCTCTGAGTTGGGTGTCAACCATGTCTCAGTGAGAAACAGGATGTCCAGTTTATGGTCCTGCAGTAGGGAGTTGATCTCAAGGGAATATTTGGGGAGGGATCTGCAGTTCAGGAGGGCCATTTGGAGGGAGTAGAGTTTGTAAGTGGGGGGGGGGGGGCTGCAAATCTCACAGGTGTGGAATACCTTTACTCCGTTGTATACATAATGACAGTTCGAGTTTTTAGGGGGTCTTAGTGACATGAGATCTCCTTGAGTGTAGCCGATACGTCTCCCTAGCGAGTTGGGCATAGGTTTTGGCCCTAGGCCCGGCTGGTCCCGGACGGGCACAGACGGGCTTGCCTTTGGCGCGCCTTCGGCGCGCTGGCGGCGCACCCGCAGCGCGCGTCCGCAGCGCGCGTCCGCTGCGCGTCCGGCCTATGCACATTTATTTTATGGTGTGGAGGGGGGGCGTGGCCTGTGGCCGGTAGGCGTGGCCTTGTTGCACTCGCTGATGGTGGCAAAAGGAATTTTCAAGCCCGCGGCAGCGTCAACATCGGCTGCGCGGGAATAACGGCGATTGCGAGGGAGGGGGAGTGCTCAGGGCAAGTGACAACAGTAAGTAAAGTGACAATTTTTAGCAGTTAAAAGTTTTAAAAAGAGAGCTGGACTCCCGGCTTCCGCCTCAGGAGCTTTCTGTCAGGCTAGTGCGTGCTATTTGGCTCAGCGCGTCTTATATAGCGGGTGGGGGGGGGCGTGGCCTGTGGCCGGTAGGCATGGCCTCGTTGCACTCGCTGATGGCGGCAAAAGGAATTTTCAAGCCCGTGGCAGCATCAACATCGGCTGCGCGGGAATAACGGCGATTGCGAGGGAGGGGGAGTGCTCAGGGCAAGTGACAACACTAAGTAAAGTGACAATTTTTAGCAGTTAAAAGTTTTAAAAAGAGAACTAGACTCCCGGCTTCCGCCTCAGGAGCTTTCTGTCAGGCTAGTGCGTGCTATTTGGCTCAGCGCGTCTTATATAGCGGGTGGGGGGGCGTGGCCTCGTTGCACTCGCTGCTGGCGGCAAAAGGAATTTTCAAGCCCCCGGCAGAGTCAACATCGGCTGCACGGGAATAACGGCGATTGCGAGGGAGGGGGAGTGCTCAGGGCAAATGACAACAGTAAGTAAAGTGACAATTTTTAGCAGTTTAAAGTTTTAAAAAGAGAGCTAGACTCCCGGCTTCCCCCTCAGGAGCTTTCTGTCAAGCTAGTGCGTGCTATTTGGCTCAGCGCGTCTTATATAGCGGGTGGGGGGCGTGGCCTGTGGCCGGTAGGCGTGGCCTCGTTGCACTCGCTGATGGCGGCAAAAGGAAAATATGTATCTAAACTGTGCTAAACTTTGGCTAACGCATTAACCAGCAAGCCTATTTCTTGAGGTTCTTAAGTTGGATTGCATGTTATATCTTGTGTAACAAATTGGGTTGTTGGTTGAGGGGGTGAAACTCTATTTGATCAACAGCCACAATCCTTCTCAGGGTGAACCACAAAAAGTCCCTAAATGAACCTGTGCTTAGCCTTCAGGGAGCTTCGCACAAAAGCAGTCAGGCTTTAGGTAGAGGCAAAGTGAAAAGTATTTGTGCAGCATGTTATTAAGGGTGTTTCTGGATGGCCAGGCAGACTCCATCACTGTAGTCAGGGCAAGAAAGTTACACACTGAAGATAACCCCGGCTCACCCCCTTGGTAGCTTGGCAGAGCAGTCAGGCTTATCCCAGAGGCAATGTGTAAAGTGTTTGTGCAACACACACACAGCAGCAACACACTAGGCACACCACAAAAGAAACTCCACACAAGGTTATATAAAGATATTATTTCTGTTATCCATAAAAACACATTAGATCACAATCACATATATTACTGTGCCACCAGGCACTTGTCATGACTTCACAGGGATTACATCAACCACTTGGCCAGTCAGGCACCATCATAAACATTACAGTTGGGATACCCAGTAACTAACTACTGGCAGGATTGCGCTTCTCGTAAAGCATTAGGTGTAAACATCAACAGCAGTGCACTACAGCAGCCACTTGTACAGTGCACTTATCATACCCACGTCATGCCCACCTTCGGCATACCACCATTGCTGCAAATCGCCATCCTAGTACTGTACATAGGGTGCAACCCTGACAATGGGTTACCACAAATAAGAGCGGCACCTGCGCTCCTGCTACCTGTACTGCAGCATTGCCTTTCCCTGCATAGGCTCTTGGGCTACCTACCCACCTACCACAGGGAATGCGGTACTGTCATACTCGGGGCCTTCCTTCGCCGTTGAACTGGGGCCTTCGTCCAGGGCTCTCACCGTAAGGTTAACACCAGGACAAGTGCCGCCCTCAAGCGATATGTCACCAAGAGGCCGGAGGGGGCACACCTACTTTCTGCCGCTGCGGGGAGATGTCACTCGTCCCCCACTCATGGGATATGCCCAGGAGCAGCTGCCTCCAACATACGAAGCTGCTACAAAAACAAAACAGGAACCCAATGCAGCAATGATGGGTGCCCCCGTAGCAGCCTCCTCAGGTTCGGACAAAAAATGTGGCGCGTCACCCACAAGCCCGCCTCGAGTCATGGAGGCTCCTTCCGGGTTTCAGTGCTTGAAGGGAACTTCCTTCGGGTGTGGCACGGAGGACAGGGCACAGAGGACAGGGCACAGGCAGGCCGGCACATGGGTCCCCTTAGCAGTGGGCAGTCCCTTCAGCCTCCCAGAGGGCAGCAGCTTAGTCTGAAACAGCGATTCCTTCTGGCGCGCAGCAGTCCACGCAGTGTCTTCTCTCTCATCATGGCATCACATCCCCTGTACTTATAGTGCAATGTGTTTGTTCTGGGGGGAACTTCAAACACTATTGAAGTGCACAACACCCCCTTTCACATTTGCAGCCCCAGTGGGGAAGTGTGGCTCAATGGTTAGAGTGGCAGACCCTGATGCAGAGGTCTGGCCCGGGACAAGGGTTCAATTCTCGCCTCGGCGGGTCTTGGGCTCAATTTCCTCGGACCTAATAATTCTCACCTCGGTGCCTATTCTAATCATGGGTCCCACTCTGCGACTCTGGGCAATAACTTGCTTAATCTCCACAACGGCCCCAACAGCGCTGGGATGCCTGTCTTCACCTTGGGGGTGCCCAGGAGTGGGCACTTCACAGGGAAAACCAAGAAGGGTTCCACAGCGGTATGCGTACAAGCGCCTTGAGACCCCTTCGGGGGTGATACTTCCGCTATACAAGTACTACATTTACATTTTTAGACACATCACAGAAGGTTGAGCCAGCATTATGGAAGACAGGCACAGCCCTATTCAGGTGTAGCTACAACTCCTCCCACCACTCCAAATGCAGACCAGGCAAATTCAGGGTGCAAAGGAAAACACCTCCTGCTACTCTGAATTCAGCCAACATCTATTCAGCCTACAGCTGAGTCACCCAGGCAGGACAGGACACACCTCAACCCACCAGGGACTAGTTGGAGTGAATGCACATCCCCTGTCTCATGTCACTCAGAACCAGACGGTCAATACACCCAGACAGTGCACAAACACACCAAGCACACAGAACTTCCTACTTCTAAAAGTGCCATTTCTAAAATAGTAATAAAAAATTTGCTTTAGCCAATAAGCAGGATTTATCTCTACTGTTCCAAACATACCAGACATGACCATGCTACCCCTCTCAGATCAGACATTACCACTGAAGCACATATCAGGGAATCCCCAATGTATCCCTATGAGAGAGCAACCCCACAGTAGTGAGAAAACAAATAGGCTGTTTGTCACTACCAGGACATGACACACAGTTAAAGCACATGTCCTACCTTTTACCTACACAGCACCCTTCCTTAGGGCTAGCTAGGGCCTACCTTAGGGATGACTTACAAGTAGTAAGAGGGAAGTTGCAGGCGTGGCAACTCTTTTACGTGCCACATCACAGCGGCAGTAAACTGCGCACACAGGCCCTGCAGTCACAGAGGCCTGAGACAGGTTTGAAAGACTACTTCGTAAGTGGTGCAAGCAGCACTGCAAGCCCACCAATAGCATTTAATTTACAGGCCCTGGGTATATGGGATACCACTGTGCAAGTGACTTACAGGTTAATTAAATATGCCAAACAGGTGTAGACCGATATTACCAAGTTTACAAGAAAGAGCACATGCACTTTAGCACTGATCAGCAGAGATAAAGTGTCCAGAATCATAAAACCACCAACAACAGGTCAGAAAAAACATACAGGAGGAAGGCAAAATGTTCTGGGATGACCCTGCAAACAGGGCCACATCCAACACAGCACTCACAGTAATAAAGTAAAAACACAAACACAAAAAAATCCCACCTGAATTTAGAAAAAAAATGGAGTAATATGTTCCTATTGATTTAACACCAAAATGATAATAATCCAACAGGACGAACTGGAAATATGCAATTTCAAAGATGTAAGGTAGGTACAGCGCCTCAAAGCACAAAATGCCACTCGTGGGTATCTGGTCGTGCGAGACCGGGGGGAAGTCACAAATTCAGGCCAACCATGTTGGAGCACAGGCAGGATAGAGGGACCAGATTAGACCTAATGGAAAGGTTATCTTCTAAAGTTAAGCATTAAGAGTCCTGTTCATGATGGTAAAGGCCACAGGGACATGGGACAGCATTCCCCACAGTCGTCACCGTAGGCAAAAACAAGCAGTCCGGGTGACACTGTAGCTGTTGGACGTCACAGATGGTCGTTGTTGTATCTTCACGTTGGTGGTCACTGTGCGCTGTCGATGCTATAGCCGAAGTGCAGCTCTCACGTACCCAGTCATCAATGGTGGTCGCTGTAGCGTGAAGAGTCTGGTTCACCGGAGCTTCATGTTGGTGGTTAGCAAGATCTTGGTCTCAAAGAGCCCAAAACTTCAATATTCCTCCTTTTCTACTAGGAAGACCGCAACCGATGCCACGCCAAGGGGCCAGGACCTGGAAGGCACCTCTTGGGATAAGGAACTGACTCGAACAGAGGCCAGCAGGGTACAGGCAGGTTCAGTGAAACAGGACAGATGGGCAGTTGCAGTGAGACCACTGGAGCTTGTTGTGTTCCTGTAGCTCAGAACAGACAGCCAACTAACTAGCCCTTAGAGTCACTCAGGTAGCCTGGGATATAGGATGCAGATCCAGTCTTTCTTCCCAGAGAGCAGAGCAGGCCTCAAGCAGTCCTTCTTCTGTAGTATCCACAGGTCCAGGAGTGTACTGAAGAGTGGGTTTGAGGGTCCCTGATTATACCTGGTTCCACTTAAAAGTGGGAGAAACTTCTGAAGCCTTCCCCACTGGAAGGTGTCTGGAAGTTATTGCCCCTTGCCCTGGCCCCAGTCTGTCTGCAGGCAACATAGGCTAGTGCAAGGTTTCTTGGTTTTGAGCTGAGGCAGTGTCTTTGAAGTGTAATTAGGTCTGTTCACAGCTCCGCCTCCCCATCCTGCCGTGGGTGGCCCAACCTGCCAACACCCAGGCCCTCTGTTGTGTCGCTGTCTGAGAGGAATACACAAAAGCCAACTGCCAACAACACCTAGTCTAGTGACCCAGAAGAGATAACAAAATGGCAACTTTCTGAAAGTCCATGAATTCTAATGGGTAAACCCAGTATCCTGCTTAACCTGGGAGAATAGTGCTATACAACAGCAACTGGTTCTGTAGTGAAGAGAACAATTTCTTTTAAGCTAGAGCATTTGGGTCTTGATTAACTAGGATGTGCCAATGAATGGCATGGCATATGCAGGATTTGAAAACATAAATTAAGTTAATAAATACCACAGACAAAGAAATAAATGATTCTTTCCGCATAACATTCACATAATGCAGAAATGCAAAGGGCTACACATCACAGACACAGGACTGTTTTTCAGAAAAAAAAATAATAATAATAATAAACATAAATCAGTACCATACGAAAAGTGTGGTCACATAAAAAGGAATACCACATAACAAACAATTGACAATATACAAGAACAAAAATCACTTAATGTGGTGTCCATTTAGAAAACTTTAGTTTGTTCAAACATATCCTAATTTCTTGGCAGTATATATGTAAGGTTTTGGTATGGAACACCTCTATGTATCATTGTCGTTTCGACCACCTGAAATAGGTTTGTTCATAAACATCACAACCGGTCATCCTCAGGACTAGTAAATATTAATACAGCCCGGTCAAAGTACGAACATCGTGTTGCTTGAGGTTCTCATCAAAGTATGAACTGGGAAGTATCCCTCCACTTAGTGAAGAGGTGGACAAAGGATCAAGTGTGTCCAAGGTCTGTAAGGGTTCGAAAAAGGAACCATTGAAGAAGAAATCGCATTATGTCAGATTTATTGAGATAATACGTTTTTCTAAGTCTGTGGTGCTTATTAATTTCATGTGCTGTGTTTAAAAATCATTTTTCTGTCACACCATTATTTGGCACGTCCTAGTTAATCAGGACCAGAATCCTCTAGCTTGAAATAAATTGTACTCTTCCCTAAAGAACCAGTTGTTGTTGCATAGCAACTTTTTAAAAGTGGCATTTCTAGAATTGTGTCTTATAATCTGACTTTACCACTACAGAGGGTTTTAAAATACAATTATTCACACACCAAACATGCCATTACTACCCACTCCCAAACAAACCTTATCTCTTATTAAAGGTAAAAAGGTAATCCAATCTTATCCTTTGTGAGAGGTAGGCCTCACTGTGGTGAAAAAAGGAATTTGTGGGTTTTTTACTGCCAGGAAATGTAAAACTTTAAAGTACATCTCCAACTATTTAAATACACTGCGCCCTGCCCTATGTTCAGTTCATGATTAGTTTGGCAAGATAATACTGTATTGAGGTATTCCAATGGAATTAAGAGGTAACTGGATTGCATCCCATATCAGCATTCCAAAAGAGTTAGCGTTAGATAGTTAGTGTAAGAGTTAGCGTTAGATAGTTAGTGTAAGAGTTAGCGTTAGATAGTTAGTGTACAAGTTAGCGTTAGATAGTTAGTGTAAGGGTTAGCGTTAGATAGTGTAAGATTTAACATTAGATAGTTAGTGGAAGAGAGAAGGGTTAGATAGTGAAAGAGTTAGGGTGAGATAGTTAGTGTAAGAGTTAGGGTTAGACAGTTATTGTAAGTTGTTAGATAGTGTAAGTGTTAGCGTTAGTGTAAGAGTTAGGATTAGATAGTTAGTGTAAGAGTTAGGGTAGATAGTTAGCATTAGTTAGTGTTAGATAGTTAGTATAAGAGTTAGGGTTAGATAGTTAGTGTAAGAGTTAGGGTTAGATAGTTAGTGTTAAGCATGGGCGGATTTTGCGGATTCGCAATCCGCGAATTTGCGGATTGCGAAAATCCGCAAAATCCGCGAATTCTCGCGGATTTTGCGGATTTTTTTGGGTGTGTGTTCGCATGGGTTTCTGCAAGTTCGCGAGGGTTTTGTACAATTTCGCAAATTGCGAACTTACTTGTCGGGTCGCTAGTTTTGCGAACTTGTTGTTTCTACGTGCCCAGCCTGTTTGCACGCTTTCTTCATCACTGCCACCCTCTGTCACCACTGGCACTCTCTTTGTTGACCCATGCCACCCTCTGGCTCACCCATGTCACCCTCTGTGTCATCACAGCACCCTCTGGTTCACCAGTGTACATTATTGGGGCAAAGCAAAGCACTGCCATCCTCTGTCAACACTGGCACTCTGGTTCACCCATGCCACCCTCTGGCTGGCACACCCATGCCACCCTCGGTGTCATCACAGCACCCTCTGGTTGACCAGTGAGTGTACATTATTGTGGCAAAGCAAAACACACCTGCTAAGTGCTTTACGTTTTGCAAACAACAACACCTGCCCTGCCCTGCCCCAACTGACATTAATGAAGGCTGGCACCTGCTTGTCTGCTCCCTTTCCTTTTTGTTGCAATGTAAATTTTTTTTAACAGGATGCAATGGCATACTTCTAACTATTCTGTGACTGTCAGAGCAGGGTCACACAATAGTTGCAAGTAGGCAACCGGATTCTGGAGGGCCCCTTCAGGAAGCACTACAGGGAAATGGTTACAAATGATGAGCTCGAACTTTTGCACCTGCTCGTTGGTTTTGCTTTTGCAAAACTCGTTTTTCTGTAATTTCGCGCTATTCGCGAGGCGCGAAATCGACCGTGGAAGCCGCGAACTAGTGCGAGTTACCCCAAGGTTGAGTATGGGCGCCTCCATTTTGTTTGCATGACGTATTTCCGTTTCCGCCCGCTATGTGTAATCTCGCGGAATAAGCGCATTGCGAATGCAAGTTCGCACGAGTTCGCGAGAGAAATCGCGTGCGAACTTACTTACGCGCACGTGATCGGGCCGCCATCTTGTTTTTCATTCATTCTTATGTGTCTGGGCATGGTGTTTTTATCCTCTCTATATCTCTGCCATCCTTTGCTTGTTTTAATATTTTTTTTATCTATTTAACTTTTTTTCTATCCCTCTAGTTTTCTAGGTCTATATTTTTGTGTTTTAGGCTACTTTTGTTTACTTTTCAACTACTTTTTTAAACTTTTATTTTCTTCTTCCCTAGTCTTATTCTTTTTCATTTTGTCTCCTTGTTGCTAACACCTGCCCAGACCATGGTGAAGCCAGCTGTGAAGCTGCCCAAGACGGGCCCCGCAGCCCGTGCCCGGCTCCCGTGTGGCCGTTTTGTGGAAAAGTAAATTTTGCCATGTTTTGTGTCCCTACGCGTCCTCCATTATATGTTATCTGTGCATGATTAATATGCATATGTATTCCCCATGTTCGATTAAAGACGCAATTATAGCTGTGTCCACCTCTAGTATGCCAATTTCCAGTTCTCGTGAATACTACGAATATCAGACCTATTTAAAGCTACGTTGCCACGTTTCTCAGTGTGCACGTTATTCCATTGTAAAGTCCCCGTTTCTAGGCCTCAAAAGGGCCCGGACACTAGATTCAGCTCCTGTCTCCTGAGCCTCGCTGAGGAGCGATACAGCCCCCACCTGTGTTCCTCGACCCTTCACTTACTTCCTGCCTTGCAGTGCCCGGCTCAGCCTGGCTCTGCCTCTGAGTCTGCCAAGAGTATGTTATGATTCTAGTTATCAGTCCAGCCCTCCTTCTCTGCATTCCTAAGCTACTGAATCGCATCAATAGTTTCCGTCATTGTCTAGCCTTTACGTCTCCATGTAAGAGAAATACTGCATTTAATGGTCATTTAATATTCTTCATCACGTACTCCATGTAGAATAATGCATGCTCCAGTCTTAGAGTCCGTTAGCCTCTCCCCTCCTGACTCTTAGTTTATATCAACATGTTCTCTAAACATCAGATACTAGATACTGCTTAGGTACATGTCGCCCTGACTCTCCAGACTTCAGTCTCTGCTCCTAGCACAGAGTTCGTAGCCCCCAGCTTCTCCTAGTAACACGTCATTGCCAGTTTGCGCGCACCATTAGGTCAGAGGTCCCGGCTCCTTAGGTAGCCCCCTCCATGTCTCCACCCCATTCATGACATATTCTGTTACGTTTGCATCACATGTCTATGTATACGCCTCTGTTACACCTACTTTCACCCTTATCTTTCGCGACTGCTATTGACCACACCCACTGCTCCGCCTATCGTATGTATTGTAAGGCAACTGTTTTAGTATATATGATCGTGTATTGTTATTAAATGTTAGCGCGCTCATCCCAGATCCTGCCCGGCAGCTGTCGGGGCCCCCCTGTCAGGCTCTGCCATCCTATTCCTATGCAGGTTGTCCTGTTCCTGTCCTTTATGCTGTAATAAACCTGCAAACTCCTACTACCTCGAATCTTGACTCTTATTTATTGAGCTATCTGTTATTGCTATGCCTAGACAAAAATAGATCCGGTATTATTTATTTATATACCACATAATGGCGCCCGAATAGGGACTTGCCCTTTCCCCACGCGCCGGTGAAGCCACGCCGGCCCCCTGACCCTCTGCAGCCGTGACGGAACCATACCGTGCACGTGCAGATATTTCTGCTTCAAGTATCCCTCAGGCCCACGGAGGAGACGGAGGAGGCGGTCCAGCATCCAGACGAGGCGGTGGAGGAACGCGGCGAGTCTCGACCAGAGCCCAAGCCGAGAGTCCAAGGTCCGAGGTATCCGGAGGCCCACCCGTAACAGAAGTTCGAAGTTCGTCCGTCCGGCGTCGAAGCAATCCAGTCCAGTCCGAGGCCTTCCGTTCTTGCTGCCCGGTGAGTACCGTTGCTGGGGTAGTATCTAGACAGGGTCAATCTAATTGACTCTGGTCCGTGGGTTGGTGGTACACAGACCCACAAAACGAAGTGTCCACTTCGGTGGATGCGGGTCCAGACGTGTCTCTGTATGAGACCGGTAAGTTTCGTACTGTTTCAGCAGTGCATCTAGTTTCTGTTCTAGTCAGTTCTGTTCTCGAGAAAATTCATGTATTCTGTTTTCCGTATTCCAGGTAGTATTCTGTTCGAACTGTTATTCTGAATGTTATTCATGTATTTTAATGTCGTGGTATGAGTGTGAAGTAATTATCGTGTTTATTGTGTATTGTGTTGTGTCCAGATTATAGTTCAGTCATGCCGCTCTTTTCAAAACTGCGTCAGTTAAAAACCAGAAAAGGTCTGCTAGAAGCAGCAGTTCCTGTCCCGCCTAGGGACAGTCCAGGTCATTTTATGTATCAAAAGCATGGCATAAGTGCCATACTATATCTAGATTTATGGGTAGAGTATACCAAACAGTTAGAAGAAAAGTATAGATGGCCCGTATCGGGTACATGGGATGCCGAGTGCATCATGAGAGTAGAAGAAGCATTATGGAAAAAGAAAGCCAGACAGTCACAGAAAGATGCCATCGAGTTATGGCGCAAAGAATCTCATAAAAGAACCGAAAAAGAAATCAGAAAGTCAGAATTAAGTAGAGAATCCTTAGAACGAGCCCAAGAAAGGGAATTAATCGAGATTGGTGAACGAATTAAAACCGAACAGTCAGACAGACAGAGGCATGCTCTTATTAAGGGTATGTATCCTCTTCTTGCCGAGGGCTTGCCAAAAGCGACCCCAGAGGCATCCAGTAATTTCCCGCCACCACTAGTTCCGACCAAGCTACGTCACAAACCGACCGCAGCTGATATTTTCATTTCGTCCTATTTGGACGACACAGTCCCAGAATATGCAAATCCTGTTCCTGCTCCGCCAGTCCCTGAAAATCAGGCACTTCCCGCTCCTCCAGACACCGGAGTACCTGTTACGGTACCCCCGGTCCAGCCCGCCATACAAGTCCAGCCTGCATTTCCATTTCCCACTCTGCCAGGACGAAGAGCATCAGTAGAGGACTCTAGTTTAGGGGCCGCAGGGGGAGGTCCTCCAGGAACCCCGCCGCCACACAAGCGTTTAACGTTAGCCGAATTACATGCACAAGCGTCACAGCGTACGCCCAGGTATCAGTCTGTTGCAGAAATAAGAAAAGCCCTTAATGAATGTGGCTATGATCCAGTCCCAGGCGAGGATAATATGGTTTTATATTCATTACGCGTGAGAAAGGTGACCGAGTATCTAGTCACCCTACCAGATATGAAAGAAGATCTAGACAGAATATATCGTTTCATCCGTACAGGGAATGATCCAGAAAGTATTAGTGACGTCATGTGCCAAAGAAAAGTTGAAGTCCAGCTCATGATATTAAAGTTTCTGATTAATTGTCTAATAAGGGAACAAGATTATCCGACCAAAGATCGAGCCGAAATGAAAGTCCTGACAAGGTGGAGTGATAATATAGCCGAGGGTAAGCATAAGACCATCAGTAGTATAGAGAGTATGTACAAGAAGATTCGTAAAGAAATAATAAGGGTACACGAACAACGTAAAGAAGCACAAGTAAGCGAGAAAGAAAATGACTCTTCTACAGAAGAGGTAGAGGACGAGAATCCCGACAGAATAGCGTATGTAGGAAAATCTAGATTTCCAGATCGCCATTTGCGCCTAGAACACAAGTCAATTTTTCATCATCCAGCACCAGAACAAGGTTCTCTGGAACAAGTATTTCAAGCTACCGATCACATTCTGAAATCACGAATCGGTTATAACGAGTTAAGTACTATGCATGAACAAGAACTAGTCCGATCAGCAGTCCGATGGATTACTGATTCTACCACTTTTCCAGACGAAATAGTGGCACGAATGTTCCTGAAATTGCCCCCAGCCGAGCAGCGACTGGTGGGTATGTATATGATCCAGCACCTCATTACATTGTATGAGGGTCAACATTCTGATCCAGGTCCGTTACACGATGTCCTGAATGAGTTACTCCAGTATAGATGGAAAGGTTTAGGTACCGATTTGATTAGTGTCATTCTAGAACAGCGCCACAAATACAGAACGTTTCTGAACCCGCATTTTGTTCATGTCTCACCCCCAGAAAGTAAACCCTTTTACATAGACAGACAGAATCCGTTAAGAGAAGTGCATCCAGTTAAGACAGAGGGTGGTGAAATGCAACGAGTGTTTGTTTACACCCCTATCACAAAGATGGAACTCTTAGAGATGAAAAAGTTAATTCCCTGTCATGATAAAGATCCAGCAGGGTTCCACCGAGAATTAAAAGACATGCTCCGTATGGGAGAATACACGTATCCGGATATTATTAAAATGTTAAAGGTCCTGTTGCCCGCAGGGGTATATGAGAAACTCAAGGAAAAAGAATGGGAGGTGGGAGAGAAAAAGATCGATTGGGCAGTTCTAGAAGCCGAAGATAAGGCACGAGTACCAGGTACCGGTCTTGGAGATAAATGTAAAGAATTACCAGAATTATTAATACAAGTTTTGCCTAGGTTATTGACAACTAGAAAAGAAGACTGGGATGCAATCTCAGCCTGTAAACAGAAACAAGATGAAGATATTAGTGATTATTATTCCAGATTTGAGAAATGTTTTACCATAAACAGTGGCCTCAAGACGAGTAGTGAATCATACCCTCATCTTTTTGTTACTAAATTAGTCGAGAATTCAAGTCCACAAATTAAAAACCGAGTTTTGAAAGTCGAAAGTACCTGGCAAGCTAATACTCCGTCCCAAATGTTACAGATGCTTCAATATCACCAGAATAGAATCAGAGAAGAGCAAGATCACGAGAGAAAACGTATGAAAGACACGAAAATGAAAGTACTAGTTGCACAATCTGTTCCTCAAGACAGTCAGAAGAGGGGACCAAATCAAGCCAGTCATCCTGCAGCTCCCGTTAAAGGAAACTGCAATTATTGTAAACAGCCAGGTCATTTTATAAACGAGTGTGCAGTTCTGAAACACAACATAGCTACCGGTAAGACTAAAGAAAGATCACGTCCTCCTAGACAAGAACAAGTTACACAGACTCCTCAGTCACAGAATGCACCACAGACAGTTACAGCACCGCAGCCTATCGCTGCAACACAGCATGTTACACAGCAGATGTACCAGTATGCGCAGTCTGAGTATCCAGAGTATCAGCCATATTCATGAAACAGCCTAGAGAGGGAGGTAGGCTTGCCTCTCATCGAGATACCTGTAGATCAAGAAGGTCCCTATGTTCATAGTCAAGTACTAGGGAAAGACAGAAAGTTTCTGATTGATACAGGGGCAAGTAGGACCACTATAAGTCACGCCGAAGTTCCAGGGGCTCCGCTCTCAGGCTCTAGAAATGTTTCCCTTGGATTTTCAGGAAAACCTATTGTAAATGAAATATCAAAGCCAGTTACTCTAGAAGTAGGTCCATTGTCCCGCACTACTGATCTGTTACTTACTAAGTCATGTCCAGAAAATCTATTAGGCATTAAGACACTGAAAGAGTTAGGTGCAGTTATATGCTGTTCCCCAGAGGGAATACAATTGTTCCTACGCGACTTCAAGGGTCACTATGTATTACGAGATTTTGATCCCAGATTGTCTAATGTTCCGCAGCATCTGTGGGCACAAGGTCCAACTGATGTTGGTTATATGCAAATCACACCCCATCGTGTGACTCTCAAGCCAGGTGTAGTCCTGCCACGAATAAGACAGTACAGATTGCCACCTGAGGCTGTAGCAGCCTTATCCAAAATTATTGACGAGCTCATCGCTCAAGGAGTAGTTGTAGAAACTGACTCCAATGTATGTAATTCTCCGATCATTCCTGTCATGAAACGTACTGATCCAAATGCACCCCCAGTATATCGATTAGTGATTGATCTCCGAGAGCTTAATAAATGTATTATTCCCCAGTATCCAGTTGTCCCAGATATCTCTTCCCTATTGACAGCCATTGATTCTGAAGCCTCATTTTTTACTGTCATAGACCTCAAGAACGCGTTCTTCAGTGTTCCCATTCATCCAGACAGCCAGTTTCTTTTCGGATTTTGTTTAAATGGAAGGAGCTATATGTTCACACGCGCTCCTCAAGGTTTCACAGAAAGTCCTAGTATTTACAGTCAAGCACTCAAGAGACAACTAGACAACATTCACATGCCAACTGACACTGCCCTGCTCCAGTATGTCGATGATCTACTGATCACAGCCCGTTCTGAACACGCCTGCGAACAAGCATCACTTACAATCTTGTATTTCCTTGCCGAGATGGGACACAAGGTGTCCCCTTCGAAGCTTCAATTCTGTGTCCAGCAAGTGGTCTACTTAGGACACTTACTGTCCAAGAGGGGTAGGCAGTTGACACCAGACCGTATCCAGTTAATAGCGAGTCTTCCTCAGCCCAAGACCCAGAAGGAGGTACGTGCTTTTATTGGCCTCACTTCTTACTGCAGACAATGGATTCCTCAGTATGCATTTCTAGCTAAACCACTGATACAGTTAACGACACAGGAGGCAGCCGTATTGACTGTCCTCCCTTGGACATCTGAACATACACTTAGTTTCAATGAGTTAAAGAAAGCCTTATGTCAAGCTCCAGTTCTAGCAACACCGAACTACAGTAAGCCTTTTATACTTTTCGTCACTGAACGCGAAGGTACAGCATTATCTGTTCTCACACAAGATCAAGCAGGACAGTACAAGCCCTGTGCTTATTTTTCGAGCACATTAGATCATGTAGCCCAGGCTCTGCCTGCGTGCCTCAAGTCAGTTGCAGCCACAGCACTAGCTATCAGACAAAGTGATTCCATAGTATTAGGACACTCCCTGACAGTACAAGTTCCACACTCCGTGGAAGTTCTTTTAAACCGAACACAAACTCAGCACTTGACAATTGCACGTTTAACAGGTTATGAATTGACACTGTTCCAGCCACACATAGAAATCAGACGCTGCAACGTTTTAAATCCTGCTACATTGTTACCATCAGTTACTTCGAATTCTGCCACACACGACTGTGTGGAAGTAGTTAACATCATGACAAAGCCAAGACAAGATCTGACAGATATTCCATTACCAGATCCCGACCTGACACTTTATGTGGATGGTTCATGCATGAGAACTAGTACAGGAGAACTAGTAGCCGCGTATGCAGTGACTACTGACACTGAAGTTATTGAAACACACCGCATTGACACCCTGTCTGCTCAAGCAGCAGAGCTAGTTGCTCTGACTCAAGCCTGCATACACGCCAAGAACCTGAAAGTTAATGTTTACACAGATTCACGTTACGCATTTGGAGTTGTACACGACTTCGGAGTGCTCTGGCAAGAGAGAGGTTTCATGACTTCTCATGGAACCAAGATTCAGCATGGTCTCCTTATTCAGGCTCTGTTAGATGCCATACATTTACCGACATCCATTGCTATCATGAAGTGCAAAGCACATACGAAAGTTACTGACACTATTTCCCAAGGTAATGATCTAGCAGATCGCACAGCCAAGCTTACAGCTCAGACTCCAGACACTTCAGTTAATCCGACACAGACACACACTCCAGATCCGACTACATGTATGACAGTCAAAGACCCTACTCAAGATGTCATAGATATCCAGTTACATGCTACTCCCGATGAAATCAAGAAATGGTCCGAACAAGGAGGGGTCCAGACAGATCAGGGATGGGTAACAAAGGGTAAAGCCACATGGTTTCTCCCCGACTCTATGGTTCAAGTCATTATCAATACCGCACATAGTCCAGCACATTTAGGAGAAAAAGCCATGTTAGACAGTATCCAGAATATTTGGTTCAACAAGCATTTACGAGCTGCAGCCAAGCAGAAAGTCCGTACCTGTACGATATGTTGTCAGTTTAATCCAGGTAAAAGTGTCCCGGTGGAACAAGGTGGATTCCAGCCCCCTGACCACCCTTTTGAAGTCCTCCAGATGGATTACATTCAGATGGAGCGATGTCGAGGTTTCAAGTATGTCCTTGTAGTTGTATGCGCTTTGTCTAGGTGGACGGAGGCATATCCAGTCCCAGATTACACAGCCGCGACCACTGCCAAGCAGTTGGTTCGTGAGTTCTTCCCCCGTTATGGACTCCCTAGGGTCGTATATTCTGACAACGGCCAGCCATTCTCATCTGAACTCATGAAACATGTTTCCCTTTTGTTAGGGTACCAGCGGAAGTTCCATTGTGTACGCCATCCTGAAGCAGCCGGTCTCGTAGAGAGACATAATCAGACCCTGAAAATTCGAATTGCAAAAGTTTGTCAAGAGAAAGGTGTGGACTGGCTCATAGCTCTGCCAGTTGCCCTGTTCTATATGCGCATGGTCGCACATTCCAGATCAGGTCTGTCCCCGTATGAGGTCGTTTTCGGCCGCCCCCCTAACATGTGGGGTACTCCTAGACCCCGAAGTATTACCGATGTTTCAAGTAATATGCTGACAGATTACCTAGCTTCCTTGATGTCTGCCCTCAACTCTTGTCGTTCACAGGTTGCCGCCGCATTTCCAGACAATACCGAGGTGGCACCGCATGAAATCGTTCCCGGATCCATGGTCCTAGTGCGAAATTTCACTGGAAGGAGCCCCGACAGGTCCTCCTGGCCACCCGCACAGCCGTGAAGTTGGAGGGACGCAAAGGCTGGGTGCATCTTTCGCACATCAAGAAATTTTATGGATTGAAACCAGTTTCAAAGAACATTTCCCAGGATTTAAAGGACTGTCCCGCAAAAGACAATGATACTGCACCCTCCCTGTTAGAGACAACTCCGCAACAGGAGTATAAGAAGAAATTAAGGTCTAGTAAAATAAGTCAGCCAGTTTGATTGTCTAAGTCCTCCCCTAGGTGAAACGGTTAGACCGGTTTCTGACATGTATAAAATAGACCCCCATAGTGAGAGAGTTAGTCAAAACTCAATCCGATGTATCGTTTTTCTATGTTTCATATTATTTCTCAGTATTATGATTTCCTGCACCAGTTATGCGTTTTATCTGTATTTTCCAGTTTCTCATGTAAATAAGTCCTCTAATGCTACAGTAGAGCACACGTTTAGTGATCTGCCTCCTCATGAACTCTCTTACCGCCTCGCTATGCGTAACAATTCTTTTATCCGCATGTTACATTATTCACACCAGACCAGCATTGCCACTAATTGTTGGGTGTGTGGTCGACTCCCCCCTTTCCAGACCCCGAAGGGAGTTCTGCCACTCTTTCCTTATCCATTTTCACATAATGGTTCGTGTGGAGCATGGTCCACGTTAACGTCATCCTCAACAGATATGTCTTTTCTTAACAGTACATGTTTCCCAGACAAGCAAGGTCTTCCCCACAGAACAGGGTTAGATCTAGAAAACGAAGTTTACAATTTAGGTAATTATTCTTCGAATTTCATGGTCCTGAATGTTCAGTCTGATTCCACTCCAGACTTACCTGCTATTTCAGTATTACCAGTCAAAGGCGAATTATGTGTTAGAAATAATGGTTCCGTACATGTAGGACATAGCGATTGTACTACTATTGTCAAATATAGTGACAGTGGGAAATCTATTTTCAAAGCTTCACGCCATTCTTATTTTATTTGTGGTCAGACCGCATATGTTCGTCTGCCCCTCGATTGGGAGGGAACCTGTTACATTGCCTTCCTACTGCCACCTGTTTTCCTAGCCCCATCTGATTATCATAGAAACACACATCTAGTACACCTTAGACATAGAAGGGAGTCCCCCATTGTCGATTATACTGAAACTGCTCTAGAACAGTATACAGATTTCAATAGAGGTTTCTTCTTCTTTATAGGACCTATCCAGAATAGTAAGCTAATTCGTAGGTTAACCAGAACCCTTGAAGCAGTAGTAAATGAGACTGCCTCTGCTCTAGGTAACTTAACTGAAGAGCAATCTGCTATGAGATTTGTCGTTTTACAGAATCGTCTCGTCCTTGACGTCATATTGGCCGATAGGGGCGGGGCCTGTAGAGTCATCGGATCTAGTTGCTGCATTTTCATTCCAAATAACGCACCGTCTGTTTATTCAGCTATAACCAGACTCCATAAAATTGCCCATCTGTTACACCAAGACCCAGGCACCTGGACATGGTCCGGTTGGTTCTGGAATATAATTTCCGCTTGGGGATGGAAAGTCTTGTCCTTTCTAGGTATTGCAGTAGCGTTCATATTCAGTTGCTGCCTCTGTATACAATGTGGCCCTGCGATTTGCGGCATTTGTGCTACCTCTTGTATTCCTAGTCCCAAGTCCCGTTCTAAAACCCGTTCCCCGAAAATTCGAGACGAGCAAATGATACTGTATGAAATAATAGATGGTATCATGAATATTGATGTTTCCTGATGGAAACGTAGTGACAAGGAGGGAATGTGGAAAAGTAAATTTTGCCATGTTTTGTGTCCCTACGCGTCCTCCATTATATGTTATCTGTGCATGATTAATATGCATATGTATTCCCCATGTTCGATTAAAGACGCAATTATAGCTGTGTCCACCTCTAGTATGCCAATTTCCAGTTCTCGTGAATACTACGAATATCAGACCTATTTAAAGCTACGTTGCCACGTTTCTCAGTGTGCACGTTATTCCATTGTAAAGTCCCCGTTTCTAGGCCTCAAAAGGGCCCGGACACTAGATTCAGCTCCTGTCTCCTGAGCCTCGCTGAGGAGCGATACAGCCCCCACCTGTGTTCCTCGACCCTTCACTTACTTCCTGCCTTGCAGTGCCCGGCTCAGCCTGGCTCTGCCTCTGAGTCTGCCAAGAGTATGTTATGATTCTAGTTATCAGTCCAGCCCTCCTTCTCTGCATTCCTAAGCTACTGAATCGCATCAATAGTTTCCGTCATTGTCTAGCCTTTACGTCTCCATGTAAGAGAAATACTGCATTTAATGGTCATTTAATATTCTTCATCACGTACTCCATGTAGAATAATGCATGCTCCAGTCTTAGAGTCTGTTAGCCTCTCCCCTCCTGACTCTTAGTTTATATCAACATGTTCTCTAAACATCAGATACTAGATACTGCTTAGGTACATGTCGCCCTGACTCTCCAGACTTCAGTCTCTGCTCCTAGCACAGAGTTCGTAGCCCCCAGCTTCTCCTAGTAACACGTCATTGCCAGTTTGCGCGCACCATTAGGTCAGAGGTCCCGGCTCCTTAGGTAGCCCCCTCCATGTCTCCACCCCATTCATGACATATTCTGTTACGTTTGCATCACATGTCTATGTATACGCCTCTGTTACACCTACTTTCACCCTTATCTTTCGCGACTGCTATTGACCACACCCACTGCTCCGCCTATCGTATGTATTGTAATGCAACTGTTTTAGTATATATGATCGTGTATTGTTATTAAATGTTAGCGCGCTCATCCCAGATCCTGCCCGGCAGCTGTCGGGGCCCCCCTGTCAGGCTCTGCCATCCTATTCCTATGCAGGTTGTCCTGTTCCTGTCCTTTATGCTGTAATAAACCTGCAAACTCCTACTACCTCGAATCTTGACTCTTATTTATTGAGCTATCTGTTATTGCTATGCCTAGACAAAAATAGATCCGGTATTATTTATTTATATACCACAGTTTGAGGGCGGAAATGGTGGTGCCCAGGGACATCTTCAGCCCTGAGGAGGTGGGCGCACTCGTTTTCTATGTACAGCGCCGCCTCCCCAGGACCATCGCGGCAGGCGGCAGGATCGCTGGTGGCTACACCAACCGCCAGGAGCGACGGAAGCGGTGGGAGCAGGTGTGCCGGGCCCTGTTTGACATCTCGGGTGTCCAGCGCACCTACAACCAGGTGACCCACCGCTGGACCGATATCCTGGACCGGGAGCGCGACCTGCTCGACCTGCTGGGAGTGGAGGTCCCCGGGCTTGGTGAGTAGTAGTAACAATTTTTTCATCACTCACAACTCTGTTTTTCTCCTGCTCTGTGTGTTATATTGCAAATGTTTGTTTTAACTTTTTTACAAAGAGCAATAATGCTGCCGATTACATTGATAAGAGAGGTAAATTAATATTTCAAAATCTTCTGTGCATTTCAGGTGCACTGCTCTCCTTCTCTGTGGCGGTGCCACTGCTTATTTGTTTTCTATTTTGTGTTCATTAATTTAATTGGGCTGAGTAATGTATGAGTGTAATTTACAGAACTGCGGAATGCTAGACACAAAGGGGCAGATTTACAAGCCCCTTGCGCCACGTTTACGCTGCCTTACCTGACGCACAGCGACGTAAACGTGGCGCATCCCTGCGAGTCATGTACAACGTGATGCATCTAGGGAGATGCGCCACGTTAAGGCCTGGGCCTGCGCCACAATGGGTGCGTTCCCACGCAGGGGGGAGGGGGGGGCGGTCAGGCAGCTGTGCGCCTCGCAAAAGTGCCTGCGTGAAATCTACAAGATTTAACGCAGGCACTTCCGCGACGCTGCTACGTCAATTCTTTATGCCTGCTTGCTTGAAGCAGACGTAAGGACTGATGCGGTATGTTGAGTATTGGGCAGCCCTGAGCATTGCTAGAGATGCACCCCTCTTTCGTCACGAGATGCGTCATGCATCTGCCTACCCTTGCGCCAGGGTTTGCCGCATTGTAATTGCGGCGCATCTGCCGTGACGCAAGGTTAGTTTTGCGTTACGCATTTGTTCTGGTGCACCTCTGGAGGTGTGCAGCCCAGAACTCGTAAGTATGCCCCTAAGTGTCAGATTAGCAATTACCTGCGCATCCCTGCAAAGTGTGCGGCACGCCAGCACCACCCATGGTGCGCCGTATTTACAATGCGGCACACCATGGTCCCAAAACGTCACCGAAGCGTTACGCATCGGTGCCGTAAAGGCGGCTCATTGATGGAGTTGCGTTGCAACGATGGCGCAGCTCCAGCAATGCTGCGTCAAGCCGTACGTCTGCTTCATGCAGGAGCAGGGTTTCAGTGACGCATCATTGTCCTAAATGACTGATTGAAATTTTATATATTCCCCATAGCCACTTTTAGCATGCGTTCCTGCGCAGGAACGCCCTCCCTTGCGCTGGAACGCTCCCTTATGGTGCAGGGCTTTAGAATGGGATGCATCTCCCATATGCGTCACGTTGTTAATATACGCCACACCATGGCGCCTCTCTTGTTGTGGCGCTGCGTCACAAAAGTGACGCAAGAACGGAGCAAAAGAGCTGCAAGGGGCTTGTAAATCTGCCCCTAGAGTAGAGGCTCAGGTGCAGTCCTTCCTTTGTAGCCCTCTTTTTGGCTGAAATAGTTGGTTCTTGTTCTTTCTAAATGTTTGATTTGGTTGACAAGGACATCGACAAGCAGCAATCATCAATGTTTTCTGTTCTTTCTTTCATGTTGTACGTCAGGTCCGCCCAGGGGCAAGCGGACGGAAAAGGAGGATACTGTGGCTCCAAAGGAGGAGGATGCAGGCCAGGGCGGCGAGTGCTCCTTTGCTGGCCCCAGTAAGTTTTCATTTAAATATAGAGGACCTATTGTTGTCCAAGCGTTCCTAATTTAATTTTTTCGAAATAGTGTTTAGATAGGAGCAAAATCCATAAAACTACTGTTGCAGGGACAATTCTCCACAAACCGAACTATGGACACCAAAGACCAGAGTAATAATATTTCAGAGTGGCGTGTTTGGCACACTGTATAAACCTGGTAGTGTCAGCGGCACGGACTCCTCCTTGCAAAAATTGCAAAACCTTTCGCTCAGTCACTCTAGTCTGGAGGACCAAAAACCACAGAGTCTATTCAAGTTTAAAAGCTTTATTAAAAGTAAAAGTAAACACATATATTAAAATAAAGTTAGCTTGAAATGGAAAAGTGCTTGGTGCTGAGTTGATGAGTAATGGAACACATTTCTTGTGGTCGAGCCGAGCTTTCACCTGGTTTGAAGTTGATGTTGCTCTTGTCCTTAGAAGTCCAGCTTCTGTCTGTTCAGAGAAAAATGGTGTGTGTTAAAATTAAGCAAGCATTCATCAATTGTGACAAAAAAGTGCAGCAAGACAACAGCCTTCCCTGGAAGGAGGGACATTTTTACTTTAGACTGGAGTAGACAGTCAATTACTTTTTCTGTTGTTTTCACATTTCTTCATTCCTAGACCAAATACTAGTGAGTGGTGTAATCTAACATTCTTAAATCTACTTTGTAGGTGGAACATCTGGTGGCGGGGCCAGCTCGGATGTGGTGATGGTGATCGACTCCGAGGACACCTCTGGGGAGGAGGCGACGCAAGTGGCCCAAGAACAGACTGTGAGGAAGCAGACAGTGGTGGTGGCGGGTAGAGGTAAGCTGGATCATGGTACTATCTGACTCTTAGATAGCATATGATGTGTATCTACAGAGAGTAGACGGTCACTGGATGAACTACGAAAATACTATGAAATGTTTCCAGGGGGGGGTGCAACATCATCACCATCTCCTGAGTCCTACTCCTGACATGATTGAGCACAAGTATTAAATACATTTTTTTTAAATCTAACACAACATAGAGCTTAAATAAACAAAGAACCCCATAGGGGGAAGAGAAAAATCTTTTGCGGCACCACAGCAGACGACCTGGCAACTACATTAAAAAAGAGGGAAAAACAAAAAATGCCAGAAAAAAACAATTCAATCTAAATCAGGAGGATGTGGTTATAGAGCATGGGTCCTCACAAACTTTCTCTCGGGGCCAAATTGACAGTGTGGTTTGTGGCCAAGGGCCGCACCGAAGGGGGCAGGGTCAGTGGGGGAGGGGGGTGGATCTAGAGCAACAACAAAAAACTATGACCATGAGGTTGAACTCATGCCCCTGCAGCGGATGCCTTCGTCCACTGAGCCACCAGACCTGGCATACATATTACACACATTTTTCTTTCTCTCTCTCTCTCTCTCTCTCTCTGTCTCTCTCTCTGTCTCTCTCCCTCCCTATCTCTCTGTCTCCCTCCCTCTCTCTCTGTCTCCCTCCCTCTCTCTGTTCCCCTCTCTCTCTCTCTCTCTCTCTCTGTCTCCCTCTTTCTGTCTCCCTGTGTCTCCCTCTACCTCGCTGTCTCTCTCTCTCTGTCTCCCTCCCTCACCCTCCCTCTGTCACCCTCTGGCTCCCTCCCTCTCTCTCTCTCCTTCTGTCTTCCTCTCTCTCTGTCCCTGTCTCTGCCTCTATCTGTCTGTCGGTCCCAGCCTGCTGTAATTACCATATTGTAATTTGTCACTGGGCCAGCACTGGATGGACCTGCGATCCAGGGGGGGGCAAGCGCCCACCCTTGCCCCTCCCTGCGGACGCCCATGATACTGGCCTGAATAGTTTTGTACTGCGCTGGCTAGTTGCTAGTTGTACTGTGACACAACTTCCTGCCGAATCATTTTGTGTTAATCATATTCTTAAAGAGCATTGGTTACAGATGATGTCTTTCTTTCTTCATATAGTTGGTCATACTAAAACATCAAAACCAACAAGGAGTATGCAGGCTCTACTGGCCCGGCAACGGAGGCTGGATGCTACTGTTGCCCAATATCGGCGGCTGGTGGAACTGGAGGGGGAGGACACGCAGTCCAGTACATCGAATGGGACATCTGCATCCTCCTCCGTGATCCCACGTTCTGCCGGTCAGCGCAGTGCTCCGGCGAAACGGAGCCGTGCTGGCAGACGCCACCGCCGAGCAGCAAAGGCTGCCCCTCACAGTACTCTAAAGGCTCGCTTGCGCCGTGCAATCCACAGAGTGTCCGACCTGGAGGCGGAGGTCCGGAAATTGAAAGAATATCAAAATTTGTTGGAGGGCCTCCGCTTAGATCACGCCACCCTCCGGGAGCAGTACGATGCCCTGGCCCTAAGGCATGATGCCCTGGAGGCCAAAGTCAACACCATGCATCCCTAGAGTGTCCCTTGCCCCTTTTTTAGAGACTTTTGGGGGGTGGGAATTGGGAGTTGGGGTTTTTGGGGACTTTTGAAGGACTATTCATTTGTTGGGGTTAGGGAGGGTCTTGCGGGAGTTCATTTTGTTAGGGATATAAAAATGTACATTTTCAAACTTTATCTGAGCATATCTGTTTTTTACTACTTTGAGCCCGGTGGGTGGTGGTTTTGCAGTAAGTTCGTTTTACTGAACACTGTCATCGTGTTGGTTCACGTGTAATTGGCCAAATGTTTTCTAAAGTAAATGCCTGTCACATAGTTTGTTAATTCAAGAGTCCTAGGACTTTACTACTAGTACCACTGTCACTCTCTCGCCTCTCCTAATACTCCATTATACTACCTCCCATCCAAACGCTTATCTTACCTGTAATTTGTGTTTGAGGGCTGGCTCCACCTGGAATTCACAGTGTCCTAAAGCGTTCTGCAGCAGGGCACCAACTGGAGTTTCCCGGCGTGGATTTTCTGCAAAACAAAAGCAATCAACATTAGAAATGTGGCAGCGGTGCTCACAGACCCCAAAAACCTAGAAGCCCCACAGACAGCACCCCTAAGACAGGCAAGCGAGCAATAATAACGCCTAAACGTTCACGTGTAATTGGCCAAATGTTTTCCAAAGTAAATGCCTAACCAATTTCATCCCTTAATAGACCTTGCCAGCAATGGCCCTGCCAAGACCCGTAAACCCAAGCGCAAACAAGTTTGACACCCCCCAAACAGCCAAAAAGCAAATCGGGAAAAAAAAGTCACACTTAGCAAAATGTATTTAAAAGAGGACTCACTACTTCCAGTCCCTCTTTAGGGGACTCGTCAACGTAAGTTTCTTCATTGTGCAGAATCCAGGCATCAGCATTACGGGAAATGGATAGGGTGAGTCTGGAGGAGGAGGATAGACGACCAGGACTGAGTTCTTGTCAACTAACTGTTGTGAACCTGAGGAATGCTGCGGCATCAAAATCAAGACAGTTCTGCTGATGGGCTTGTTGTTTGATTGGGTGATTACAGTTTTGTTGTGAATGTGATGAAGCACTTGCTAAACAAAGAAAGACAGACACACAGGAATAAAAGTGAATAAGGACGAAAAATAATGTTAATGATTCATTGACTCATTTTCAGAACTCGCTGTCAGGGAAGCAGAACTCGTCCTCATACTCTGCAAATTCAGTCGGTAGTACTTCTGGTAACTGAGGAAAACTTTCCTCAGGTAGGTTGGTGTCCTCTTCTTCCTGCGTGCATTCTCGTACTTTGTAATCTGGTGGTATGAAGTGCTGGTTCATCTTTATCATGGTGAGCCGCTCCACATTTGCGGGCAAGAGGCGGGACCTTTTTCAAGTCACAATGCCACCAGCAGAACTAAAAACACGTTCTGAAGACACGCTTGCGAGTGGGCAAGACAAGTAATTGATAGCCAGGTTGGTGAGCTCTCGCCATATGTTTCTTTTCCCATGCCAATACGCCAATGGGTCCTTAGTAATATTGACCGCTGTGGAGTCATCCAGATTGGCCTGCACCATTGAAACAATGTTCTCCCGGATTCCTGTACTTTGCACTTCTGTGTCCTTTCTGGGACAAGGAAACCCTAGCTCACTTAGCCAATCCGCTTCAGACATATCGCCTGGGCCTGGTGCAGATGATACGGTTGCTGGTGTGGTTAACGGCTCAGAGGAAAAGTCACTCACTTCTGCCACAGGCACAGATGCAGAAGTGTTTTTTTGGGACGCCTGATGGCCTGCTGATTCACTAGTAGTACTGTCTTCTCCTACAGTTTCCTTCCGCTCTCTTTCAAAACGAATGGCTGACTGAGCTAGCCAACCTTTGTACTCTGTAACGTCTGATGTTTCAAAAGGAATTATTACTTTGCCAAACAATGGCTTTTTGTAACGTGGATCCAGAATAATAGCACAAATGTAGTGCTGTTGTTTCTTGATATTTACAAGCCGTTTATTGCTAACTAGGCGTTGTAATAATCTCTGCGCCAACTCATATGCTTCATTCTTTCCAGCATCTTTTAATTCTGAAGACACCACCTTGACTTGGTGCTCGAGCTTCAGCAACAATGGGATAGGTTTGCTCAAAGAACAGTCCTCCCTGCTGACTTCACGCGTGAAGACCTCAAAAGGACGAAGCATGTCTGTCAGGCTTTTAACTAGCTGCCATTGCTCCACCGCTAGCATCATTTCTGTCGTATCACCACCCAGGTTGTAGAAATACTCATTGACTACTGGAAACAGCTCATGCAGACGCTCAAGCATGTAGAAGGTTGAGTTCCAACGTGTTGCCACCTCCTGGATAAGTGCTTTCACTGGCATTCTACGTACATTTTGCTGGCGCCTCAGCTCCTTCCGGGCCTTAAAAGAATGGTTGAAATGTGTGCATATTCTTCTGCAGATGGTCAGTATTTTGTCGACTGCAAGTTCTTTTTTCAAGAACTTTTGCACGACAAGGTTCATACAGTGCGCCAAACACGGCACTCTGAAATAGTAACCGTTCTCCATGGCCTTAACTACATTGCTGCCATTATCAGTAGAAACATAACCAACCTTGCAATTTCTTGGGGGCAGCCATTGCGAGACCTTTTTGTTAAAGTCATCCAAAATGTTGGCTGCAGTATGAGTTTTCTCCATGCCAAACATGGCTAATGTTGCATGTTTACGAGCACCCTTAAAAATCTCGACCAAGTCACCACCTGCATTTATCTGTTTTGCAACCCCTGAAAAAGAGACCCAGTGTGCAGTGATGCACATGTAATCAAGGGCTTGGCAACTGGTCCACATGTCTGTTGTCAGGTGTATAGTGTGAACAGCACTCTTCTGCAAAGCTGCCCCAACCAACTCAAGCACCTCTTTATGTAGTGCTGGAACAGCAACCCTGGCAAAATAGAACCGGCTAGGAACCTTCCATTTAGGGGCCAGTGTTGCCACGAGTTCAAGAAAACCCACACCTTCGACAAACGAAAAAGGGAGAAGGTCCACCGCTAGCATTTTAGCCAGCTTAGTGTTATACAGGCGTACAATTGGGTGGTTGCGTTGAAATTGCGCATCTGAGGAGAACATGTTTGTAATGGTGCGCTGGACAAATTTACTGGATGATGCTGATGCCTTCTTCGACCCACTTCTGCTCAGTGTTGACATTTTCCGCATTGGTGTGTCTCCCAGACTCTCAGTGTGCCTCCTATATGTTCCGGAGGGTGTGGTGCTGCCAGGGGTACTGGGTGCAACCGGACAAATGTCTGACGCTTCTTCTACCTCCCCGTCATCTTCAGATGAAACACCTAGTATGGGTATATTTTGGCCACTTGCCCTTTGGGATTGTTTTCCCTTGATGTTTGCTAGGTGCGCAAACCATTCGACAGCGTGCCTTCTTTTAAGATGACCTATCTGGCCTCCGGTTCCATAGTTGGTACCAGTCTTACCACGGCTAACTCTAGTCTTACAAATGCAACAAACGGCTATGTTATCATACTTTGCATGGACACTAAAAAAGTTCCAAACTAGGGACTGGAAACTTCTGGTTTTGCTGCACAAGATGATACTGCCAATGCCAGATGAAGCAGTGGTGGATGAGCCTTGCAGACATCTACTGGGTTGTGCAATTATTGCAGCAACCCTACTTGAGGGAGTCGAGCTGGATGGAGTCCCCCTCTGGGGAGAAAATATGGGATCTGTAGGTTTTGTTGAACTTGTTGTACTACTTGAATGCGTTGGTTGTGCTACCAGTGCCACGTCGCCAGGGTCACGCTCAGCATGACGTCGGGATAGGGTATAAATGTCTGTCTGCTGCATGGCCGGTGTGGCTGGAATGACGTGTGTGATGACTAGGTCATTGCTGTCATCCTGTTCAACAACATCAGAATGCACCACTTCATCAAGTCCGACGTTCGGATCCATAAGTATGAGCTTTCCGGGGCCCTTCCTTTTAACATTTGATACCTTTCGCAGCTCATGGTGTGTCTCCCTCTCAGACGTCGGAGATGGTTGCCAATCTAGATCCAGATCATCTGATGGAGCGGGGCTTGAAGAGGAACTTCTACACACACTCTTTGATCTTTTCCTTGCTGGGGAGCTGGGAGAAAATGAATCATCAGGAGGAGTGCCTTCGTCTTCCTGACATGATACCCCGGCTCCAAAGTCAATTTCCTCCTGTGCCCCTACTTCTGGAAGAACAACCATTGTGGGCACTTGCACCGCTCCATGTGCCGCTACATGGGCCTCTTCACTGACCTCTACTTGCAACTCTCCATGGACCTCTCCTTCTCGGCCTTCTCCTTCTCGGCCTTCTCCTTCTCGGCCTTCTCCTTCTCGGCCAGCTCCTTCTCGGCCAGCTCCTTCTCGGACAGCTCCGGCCTTCTCCTTCTCGGCCTTCTCCTTCTCGGCCTTCTCCTTCTCGGCCAGCTCCTTCTCGGCCAGCTCCTTCTCGGACAGCTCCTTCTCGGACAGCTCCTTCTCGGACAGCTCCTTCTCGGCCAGCTCCTTGCGCATGTACTTGTGCTTGTACTAGTAGCCCATGCAGTTGTTGTTGCGGCTTTGGTTGTTGAATAGTACTTGTGAGATGAGTTACAACCTGTGTTGATGGTGTGCTGCTACTTTTTTGCGATGAGCCAACATCACTGGTCGTTGGTGATTGAACCACTAAACAGGCTACCTGTGCAGCACTCATGGTGGACCTTTGTTTTTTCCACAAAAATTTAGTGGTCGAGCCACCAGTCTCCTTGGTAAGTGGTGCCACTTGCTTCTTCTTCTCCTTAGTAGAGACATCTTTCTTGCAAGAGGAGCTACGGGCACCTCTTTTTGGAGCCATCTTCTTCAGATGTCGGAACAGCAGGCCACAGCAGGACTTCTTCCTGGCACTGATGCTCAACGATGATGCGGAGTTATTGACTTTGTGCACCTAAAAGCAAACGAAGACAGAGGAACATCAGTAAATATATGTTGCATATGTAGCGCTTCAATAAATAGTTTGCAAGTAGGCATTTATGAATACACACGTGCACACCACACAATATGGAAATTTCAAAATTAAGAATTGCTAAATTTTTGGGAAACAGGAATTTAACATTGATCCAAGAGAGCACACACAGAGAGGGTTATAGTTTCATGTACCACTGACTCCCCCTGGGCACAATGGGTGAAAGCAAGGCAAAATGGGTGCAGGCCTATGGCACAAACCTCACTGCCTGCCTTCAAAATGGCCGCTTGACCCCCATCCGCATGGCCAGGACCATGCCTCAAAATGGCCCCAACCAACATAGCCAGCCCCCAACCCCTACTCCAAAAAGTCAAAAAACACAACACCAATCAAATCACCACAATCCAATGCCATCCATCAAGTTTCAGAAGGTTTATGCTGCCTGCTGGTGGTTTTCTGGTGCAGAATTGCAATTTTTGCAATTTCGCGAGTGCGAGATTGTTGCTTCACGACGCGAACGTGGCGAAAAACCAGCAAAATCTGCGAACAGACCGATTCTGGGCCCCCTGGGCATGATAAAATCACAGCACACTGGGTGCAGGCCTATGGCACAAAGCACACAAACTGGCTTAAAAATGGCCCCTAGACCCCCACCCACAAGGGACCAGGCAATAAAATGGCCCCCACCCACATAGCAAGCCCCCAACACCACCCCAAAAAGTCGTAAAACACACAAAAATCACCACAATCCAATGCCATCCATGCCCTGGCCAGAATCATGTTAAAATTCAACAAAACAGTTGTATCATGCATGCACCCATAACTAAGCCTGGTAGTTTTCAATTCATGTGCAGAATTGTAATTTTTACAATTTCGCGAGTGCGAGATTGTTGCTGCGCGGGACGCGAGCAGTGCGAACACAGGCAAAACTTTTTTTTAAAATCCGATTTTCGGGTAATCCGCGGGAGTTCTAGGCCACCTGGGCATAATGAAAGAAATCAGAGCAGACTGGGTGGGCCTAGGGCACAAAGCACACTGTCTGACTTCAAAATGGCCACTTGACCCCATCCACATGGCCAGGACCTGCAGGACCATGCCTCAAAATGGCCTCCCACCAACATAGCCAGCCCCCAACCCCACCCCAAAAAGTCGAAAAACACACACAAAAATCACCACAAACAAACAACATCAACTTATCAACTTACTTGTGAAATCAATTTTCGAATCCAAAAGTAATCCAAAAGGCCTCAAAGCCAAATCTCCAGCAGCATCCACAAAAAGTAATCCTTCCCAGTCAAGATCGAATTCAAAGTGGCCAGGAAATGGACTAAGCAATGGGAGGAGCTTGCTGGACAGGAACAGGAAGTTGGAGACTGGGGCACTTCCTTCACCCCACCCCTGTGGGAGGAGCTTGCTGGACAGGAACAGGAAGTTGGAGACTGGGCCACTTCCTTCACCCCTCCCCAATTGTAATTTTTGTAATTTCGCGAGTGCGAGATTGTTGCTGCCCGCACCGCGGACCGCGAGCAGTGCGAACACAAGCAAAAAATCCGCAGCGCGCGGATTTGCGTATTTTCGCTACATCCGCGAGAGTTCGCGGATTGCGGATTTACCGAAAATCCGAAAAATCCGCGAGCGGAACGGATTTTGCGCCCATGCTTAGTTAGTGTAAGAATTAGGGTTAGATGGTGTAAGAGTTAGGGTTAGATAGTTAGTGTAAGATTTAGGGTTAGTTAGTGTAAGAGTTATGGTCAGATAGTTAGTGTAAGAGTTAGGGTTAGATAGTTAGTGTAATAGTTTGCATTAGATACATAGTCTACCATTAGATAGTTAGTGTAAGAGTTTACGTTAGATAGTAACTGTAAGTGTTAGCGTTAGATAATTAGTGTAAGTTTGTGTTAGATAGTTAGTATAGTTAGTATAAGAGTTAGGGTTAGATAGTTAGTGTAAGAGGTAATGTTAGATACTTAGTGTAAGGGTTAGGGTTAGATAGTGTAAGTTAGCGTTAATCGATCAATGAGGGTTTTGTAAAGCGTGTACTCACCTGCGAAGGACTCAAGGCACATTACCTTTCTTTGTGTGATGCCTTGTCAACTAGTTTGTCTCTCAGTAAAGACTATGGTATATACAGTTTGCTTCTATAACATAAACAGGCATTGTATTAGGCTGAGTAATCTAGATCATTACATGAGATTGTATGCAATAGATTTATTTCACCCTATGATCTCACCTTAATGTATGCAAGAAGCTTCCTAATGTCGATCATGTAATGCTTTGGCCAAAGTGTCCTTAATACGCTGCCAGGATTCTCCACCAACTTGGGGATGGTGCACCTTTAGAGGGAGTTACTTGCGCCTTTAAATAAAGTCACTTTTAAAACATACAAAAAACATGTAGGCCTAAATCAGGTGACCTGTACAAGCAGTGCTTAATTTGTAAAATATTAAGTGCAGGTGCTCACATTTTTTAGGAGGCCACACCCACCTTCCCGGCTCCACCTACTTCCTCCACTGGCTCCTCCTACTTCCTTCAATGGTTCCACCCACATCCACAAGCTTCAACACATCAGAGCCACCTCCTCACTTCCTGGGTTCTTCAAGAAGCTGAAGACCTGGCTATTCATAAAAGTACCTCTGGGACCTCACACCTACACACCTGCCCAAGCACCTGGATTCCCTCTTGGGTGAGATTAGTGCACTATATGAATCAATATACCATAACATAATATAGCATATGGACAACAACTCAAAAGTGAACTCAAGTTAGAGAATGTGTGTATGTCTCAAAATGCAGCTTTAGGAAAGGTAATTTGAGGACCTGAGGCAAGTTTGCAAACTAAAGAGAATGTGCTTGTACAGTGCTGTTTAAAAGAAAGGACATGTTGAAGGAAGGATGGAATACATTAGAGAAGGTAGAATCAAATGAAGGCAGGAAGGGGAGTACTGGAGTGAGGAAATTGTTATGGATTAAAAAAGGAGAAACTAAGAAAAGAATGTGTAAGGAAGAAATGAAGGGATAGAGGGAGAAAGGAAGTGAATGATGTGTGATGGATGAATTGAAAGAAGAAAGGAGGAAGAAAATCAGAAGGAAGGGTTGAGGATATGAAATTAAGAAATTAAAGAAGAGATTAAGGAAGGAGAAGGAAAAAGGAAAGTAAGGAACAAATGAAGGAAGCTGGAACTAATGCACCAAGGGAGGAAGAATAGGGAAAGAATGAGGATGTAAGAAAGCAAAAATGGAAAGAAGAATGGAGGCATGGCTGGAGGTGCTGAGGAAGAGAAAAAGGAAAGGAAAAAGATGGTACGAAGGAAAGAAAGGAGGTCAAGAGAATGGATACAGGTAGGAAAGGTACTGGGTCAAAGAGGGACTTAGGGAATAATGACAGTTTAATATTGCAAAGACTTTGATAAACAAAATATCAAAATACATTTATGTGTCCTTACCACACTATGTATGTTGTAAAGCACATATTCACCATAAAGGGTCTTGACACCACTTTAAAAATGTTGTTATCCAACTCAATGGCATTAATCTTAGTAACCTCAGAAAGATGAAAGACTGGGTGGCCACACCGAGATTTAGATTTATGACCCTGAGCTCAAAGTACAGTTACAAAGGCCCATCCTGAGCACACATGGTAAGCACTTTAACACCTGTCTTTTAAACATACTGCTCTCCAACCCTCCTTTATCCTGCGTTGCTCTTTGACCCCATATCCGACCTGTGCTGGTCTCTGACCCCTTAGAACCTTTCAGTGGTCTCGTCCCTCCACTTAGGCCAGGCGCTGTCCGCTATGTCCCTTTATACCCTGTGCTACTCCCCCACCTCTCTGGACAATGCAATATTCTCTCCCCTCCACCACCCTAGACCTGGCCTTGTTTTCTATCCTCTTTAGACCCTGTGCTTATCTTTGCAGCATGCTAGGGTCAGCCCTCTGAGCTCTCTTGGCACCCTTCAGCTCTCTGCCTCTCTCTACTCCCCCTACCTTTGTTGCTTCTCTCTGCTGCTCTCTGCTCCTGTTTACTTCTCTCTGCCCCTCTGCGCTGCTCTTTGCTCCACTCTGTCACTCTCTGCTCCGCTCTGCCCCTCACTTCTCTCTGCGCTCTGTGCCACCCGCTCTGCTCTTCTCTACCGCTCTCTCTTCTCCTCTCCTGTGCTGCATGTTTGAGCCTGAGCTGCTTCACCTTTCTTCTCCTTTGGACCCTGCACAGGTCCATCCTCCCCACACCCTGAACTGCTCCCGAGTCAACCCCACTCCAGACCCCACTCCACACACTGACTGTGGCAGTGAATTACCCTTTGTATAGTGATGAGATATTTACTAGGCTTCTCTAAGTGATAATTCGGCCATTCAATGGGCAGCATCAGTGATGCTGCATTATATGAAGAACAGAAGCATCTATCCCTAACACCCATGTGCTGCTATCTGTTATAAGCTGGCAATATATTGGCAACACAATGTGAATCAATATAGTACTTCTGAGGCTAGCCAGTTTCTAGCACTACAACCTTTCTTAGAATTAGATCAGAGATACAGTGACACAGCTGACCAGGGCAGGAAAACAGAATTTAATAAAGTTGGATCAAGAGCCAGCATTAGTTCCCAGGTTCGTAAATTTCAAAGCTGCGAATGGGCTAAAACAAACCAATCATAATACAAATATTCATAAGTGACTGACACACTGGCACTACTTTTTCTTTTACGTAGCAAGCAGTACCACAGTTGAGTGGCAGTGTAAATGATAGCTTTTTAAACATTATTATCCAACTGCCAAAATCCCATTTATCATTCCTAGAAGCATGAAAGGCTGTGCTACCACAACGAGATTCAAACGTGCGACATTTCTGCTATCCTCTTCAAGCAGTACAATGTGGTACATAAATAGCTCAAAGGGTTAAAGTGCCCATTGCAGCCACTGGTTTGTATGAAGCAGGTCTTTGCTTTTCTGGTAAGATAGCTAGGGTGGCTAATGCCCTTCCTGCAGACGAGCAGGGAGTAAGAAAATGCCACGCGCCATCATCCAAGTATCATAGTATAGCAAGTTCATGTTCTTGCTGCTGTGAATCATGCATAGCTTTCATAACACAAGACATACAGTTTAATCTTTGAGGTGCTACGTCAAGCTATCATTGATTTCAATGTGAGTACTAGTGAGCTGGAAACCAAATACCACCAAAAGAGGAAACAACAGTGTGGCCAGAACATCTACTTCTCCAGATGCAGAAATGTTTTCTACTGACCCAGACTAGCAATTAACGTAAAAAAAAGACAGATAGCCAATGTTAGACTTAGTAGAGACCTTTTTATATGAGGTTTTTCGTAAGAATCCTGTCCAGGCCCTTGCAGAATTTAAAAACATGAATAGATTATCAGTACTTTTCTCTGATAAGGTTGGCAATGCAGAGTCAAGAAATATGAAATGAAAAAATGAGGCCAGCAGGAAGGAGTTGTCGCTACTTTGATTTACCTGTTTTAAAAGCAGAAAGAATGCAGAATCTGAGAACATGGGCTGACCAAAAACAATAACAAGTCATCTTTCTTTTCCAAAACATACTAAATCGAAGAAATGCAAGCTGATTCTCGACATGTAAAAGCTTTCAGGAATTTCAATGCACCGCAAATGCCTCTAAAATGAGATGTGTCATTAGTTTGCCACACTACTTTGGCTGTTTCATTCTTGACCTTGCAACCAAGGAATTATATAACAAAAACAGGAAAAATGGATACAGGTGTCACAATAAGCAGAGGAAATAGCTTAGCTTAGCTTAGCACTATCATGGTTGGAGAGTTTCCTTTCCGGGAGATCACAATCTGTCAGCCTGGGCCCCTTCTGTTCCACCTCTAGGGGCTCACGAAGGGGGTGCCACAGGGCTCATGTCTTAGCCCTACATTGTTCAATGTATATGTGGCCCTCCTTGCTGAGATTGTGCGGAAGTACGGGTTCACACCGATTTCCTACGCTGACGACACCCAGCTCCTCTACCCTTTTAATTCCCTTGACTCTAAAGTCAAAGAGAACTTTGCTGAGGGTATGAGGGCGGTGTCACGTTGGATGGCGACGAACTGCCTCCAATGCAATGTCACAAAAACCGAGGTCATGCTCTTTGGTAAAGCAAGTATCCTCTGGTCCCCTGACTGGTGGCCAATAGATCTTGGCCCTGCACCTACATCGAAAGATCATGTAAAAAATCTTGGGGTGAAGTTGGACCAAAAGCTAACCCTGAAGGAGCACACCAATTACATCGCAGGATTGTGCTTTTACACTATTGGCCTACTTAGACGTGTCTTTCCGTATCTCCCTGCCACCTACAGAAAGACACTTGTGCAGGCACTAGTGACCAGTCGTCTGGACTACTGCAACGGCCTGCTGACACTAGCGAATGCTGATGCAGTAGGTCGTTTGCAGGTGGTCCAGAACACGGCAGCAAGACTGGTCATGGGCGCACCAGCTAGGACCCCCTCTAAACCCTTACTGAGGGAACTTCATTGGCTCCCTATCCGACAGCGCATCGATTTTAAGATCTGCTGCACGGTCCATAGATGTATCTATGGTGTAGGTCCTAAATACCTGTCTCAATCCCTGGTGCTATATCAGCCCAGCAGGTCCCTTCGTTCAAGCAACCAAGCCCTTTTAAAACCTCCGGCCACAAAGAAATCCAGACAAGGAGACCGCGCCTTCTCCTCGGTTGGACCTGCCTTATGGAACAAATTGCCTCCTGATGTTAGATCCACTACTAACTACTTACCTTTTAGGAAAACATTAAAAACCCTTCTTTATCAAGAAGCATTCCTGTCCACTTAACTCCCCAGATGCACTGACTGAAAATTCTATAGCTGGCTCAGCGCGGAGATACCCTTACGGGATTGATTCCAGCGCTATAGAAGAAATTAAAACATAAAACAAATACAGGAAATGAAAGACACGTCCCAAGAAAATACCATCATGGCATCCTACAATCCTTGCCATTATGCAGTAACTGTTCCCGTACTGAAACGCACAAAAGGCATACTATTTATCATCCCATATGCTAGAAGAACCATGCCAGCAACAAAAGCAATGACACTCTCAGACAGAAAAACAAAAAACGCTACCATACACTATGGGTGTCTATGTTGGGACCGACAAAAGGGACACAGCAACTAGAATCATTCTGTAAACAAGATTTGCTCCAGGGCAACACCCCTTTGGCATACTATGATTCTTGCTAGCACACATACTTATAGGTGAACTCAAACCCTTAAAGACTTGCCACTGATCTCTCACAGAAATGCACAAAAGACATGATACTCACTATTTCATGTTCAGGGCTCGATAGGAATCAAGAAAAGACACTCCTGGAAAGAAAAGCCCGGGCCTCCTGCCTCACGAAATAGATACATTTCAGTTCCTGAACAACACAGGATCCAGCCCGGCAGCAGCGGAAGCTAATTGTATCATTTTGCCATGCACAAAACAGGCTGAGAGGGGCTACGTGACCTGCCCCCCCAGCCCCTCCCCCGCACTGTGGGGCCTTATGTTGCAATGCTCTCTTCTCTCCGTCTGTGAGCTCTGCACAGTGATGTGACCCGGGCAGCAGAACTTCTCTTTCTCGCTCACCCTCACTGAAAATAACTAACCATGTTCCGTTTCCCTTCCGAGGCAGAGACAATACTGAGGAATGCAGCCATCAAGCATTGGCAGTCATAACGTACGTGTCCTTAGATTCTATAGACCCGGCCCTGTGAAATAAGTGCCGGTGCTGAGCACCGGAAAGCACCGGCACAAATTAAGCACTGTGTACAAGATCTGTTCTCTGCACCCATACTGCCAAATACGTGTACAAACAGGGTTACACACTTTACAAGAAAAAGAATAATGATTGCCTATTCTCAGCCCAGTAACATGTGCTTTTACATTAGGCAATAGTCATAAAAACGAAATAATTGTTGTCCTCATAAAGGATCGTATTAACAAGATCAATATTGTCCCAAAATGTCCACTCATCAAAAATGCTGTAAAGTCCCAAGCAATTAACACAGAGATAACCGAAGCGGAAAGGAGACGAAGTTAAAATAAGCAATGATTGAAAACGCAGCTCTTCTGAGTGATTCACGGACTCTGCAATGTCCTTGAACTCTGTCTGAACTTGAAGTTGGGAGAAACACCTGCAGGCTGAGTCCCAGTGCTTGCTGAAGAGGAGAAGGCTCTGGGGAATTCTTCCTTGAAGGCTTGAATGACGCAGGGCTCTGTGGAATCCTTGAACGACGAGCAGGAATCAAAAGAGCCGAGCAACCAGTGCTTTGAAGAGCAAGGCTATTTATAGCCTGGATCCCGGGCTTTGTCTGGGCGTGTTCTGGCAACGTGTCAATTCAGTTACCAAGCACATGTTTAAGCTGCACAGAGCAGCTGTCTCATTTACATGCACGTGCTCCCCTATCTCCTTACATTGGCAAAAACAAATGTTAAAGAGGAAAACAATATACAAATAAGCATTGGTCACAGAAAACAGCAACAAATGAATAATGAAAGAAACCACTAGTCACAGTTAATTCATTGTTGGATTACTGCGACATGATTAATCTTTTGACAACATGTATGTTGGCAAATACCACATCGCAAGCCAAGGATAGTGTGACAGGATTTCCTGATAGACGGCCCAAGGACGAGGACCTCTGTCTTCTCCGAGTTGAGCTTCAAGCAGCTGTTGTTCATCCAGGCTGCGACGTCCTTCATTCCTTCCTGGAAGCAGAGTCTGGTGTCTTAGGGGTTCCCCATGAGGGAGAGGATGAGCTGGGTGTCGTCGGCGTAGGATACTATGCTGAGTCCATGCTGTCTGACAATGGTGGTGTGGGGGGCCATGTAGATGTTGAAGAGCGTAGGGCTGAGCGAGGGTCCTTGGGGTACTCTGCAGCTGACCTCTGTGGGTTCGGAGAGGAAGGGTGGGAGTCTGATCCTTCGGGTTTTGCCAGAGAGAAAAGAGCGGATTCAGTCGAGGGAGATTCTTTGTATACCGGCGTCGTGGAGTCTCGTTGCGGGAGTGCGGGAGAGACGGTGTCGAAGGCTGCAGAGAGGTCTAGTAGGATGAGGACCCGTAGCATGCGAATGTTGCTGGTGGCGCCAAAGAGGGCGGTCTCATTCTGTGGTTGCTGCAGACTCCAGACTGGGAGGGGTCGAGGATGACGTTCTCTTCGATGAAGGTGGTCAGCTGGGCATTGATGGATCGCTCTGTGATTTTGGCTACGAAGGGAAGGAGAGAGATAAGCCAGTGGTTCTTTAGGTCCGTCGGGTCGTCCAATTGTTTCTTGAGGAGGGGCTTATCCTTTGCCCGTTTCCAGATGTTGGGTAAGATGCCGGATTTGAAGGAGGAATTAATGGTGCGACCTAGCTCGGGTGCCATGGTGGCGGCTTCTCTGTGGTAGATATGCGGTGGGTAGGGGTCTGTGGGGCTCCTGAGTGGGTGTTCTTCATGGTCATGCCGGTGTCTTCGGTGGTGACAGGTTTCCAGGTGGTGATGGAGGGCTGGTTGTTGGTCGTGGGGAGGGGGGGTGGTGTCTAGAGTCTGTTCGCTGATGTTGTCATAGAGGGCCTTGAGTTTAAGGTGGAAGTAGCAGCTGAGCTTGTTGCAGAGGTCCTGGGATAGTGAGATGTCCGTGGCTTCGCAGGGGGGTTTGGTAAACTGCTATATAACGTTGAAGGGTTCTTTTGCATTACTTGCGTTGGTGTGGATTTTGTTCTTGATAAAGGTCCACTTGGTGGCTCTTATACGCTGGTGGTATTCAGTCATGGCATTCCTGTAGGTGTTCTGATCTTTCGTGGTTTTCCTGTTCCTCCAGAGTTTCTCGAGGCATCTGCAGGAGCGCCTGGCTTCTTGGAGGTCAGAGGTGAACCAGGTGGCCTTCAGGGGGCATTCTTTGACAGGGTGGCGGTGGGGTGCGAGCTTGTCTGTGCAGCTGGAGATCCAGCGGTGTAGTTATTTGACTACGGAGTTGGCATTGGTTGTGGCGAGGGGGGTCGTGGAGGAGGTTGGTGCTGAGGTGTTCCTCTGTGATCTTATTCCAGTTCCTGCGTGGCAGGCACAGGGCAGGTTTGGGTGCGGTGGTGGTGTTGAAGGTTAAGTGTATACAGTGGTGGTCTGCCCAGAGGGGCTGTGTTGCGTGTGGCTGAAGTGGATGTTTGTCCCTCCTGCGAAGATGGGGTTGAGTATGTGTCTGGCTCTGTTGGTGGGCGTGTTGACCAGCTGTTTCAGTCCGAGGTTGGCGAGGTTGTCAAGGAGGTTGGTGGAATCGGGGTCGCTGTGGTTGTCGACGTAGAAGTTCCGGTCTCGGTCTACATGTAGTCCATGTAGATGATGGTGTGGGGTGCGACGAGGTCAGCAATGGTGGTGGCAGAAGAGGCATGAGGCCCGGGCGGTCTGTAGACGAGGGTCCCATGCAGCGTGGTTCTGGGGCTGTTCTGGATCTCTTGTGTGCGATGGCGAGTCCTCCGTCTGGGCGGTGGGGGAGGTCCTTTCTCTGATTGTGTAAGAGTTAGGGTCAGATAGTTAGTGTAAGAGTTAGTGTTTGAAATGTTCTAAAATGATAATTTGGAACCTGAGAGCAATATTGTATGTGAGGCCCGGGGCTCAGATCATGCTTCTTTTTTTTTACTGAATTTTCACAGCTGCCAATCATAAAGGAGTAATCCCAAAAACGTTATATACTATATATCAGTAACCACTGCCTACCAATCACTGCCCTTTATTCTCCTCAAATATGGCCAGCATCATCTTGACTACCTCTTTTTTGCTGCTCAGCAGCCAAAATGAATGCGGACGTATTTGATTGCAGACGTTATTGTAGGAATGCCCCCCGTTTTGACATGGTCACCCCTACTTTATCTAGTATTTGATGTGATTATGACTGGAAGTGCATTGGGTTCCTTCTAACCAGGTTCCCATTGCCAGATCTCTTTCCCAAAACTGTTCAATTGTTTCCACAAATGGCAATACCTTTAGCACCCTCTGTAAGTCCTTAGTAAATGGTACCCCAGGTACCTACGGCACGGAGGATAAAAAGGATACCTAAGGCCTGCAGCATATATTGTGCCACCCTAAGGGACCCCTCAGCAAAAACATACACACTGCCACTGCAGGCTGCATGTCTTGGTGCAGACAAAAGTGAAAACACCACATCGCTCACCTCCCTGTGTGCCATGCCAGCATACAATGCATGCAGTGTGGATAAGTCAACCCTACAGCAGGACTTACAGCCCTAAGGCAGGGAACACTACGCTACATGTGTGGACATATCTGTATGAGCAGATATGGTGCTGTGTTGGTCAGTTCCATTACTGCCTGTAAAAGTGAACAGGGAAGCCGTTTTAAGTGCATGCGCAGAACACTGGTGAAAACGAGTTCCCCAACTACATGATGGTATCAAACATCTCGTATTAATATGCACACGTTGATTCCAGTGGTGATTTATTAATACATGTACCCAGAGGGCACCTTAGAAACCTGCCAACTACTAGTGTGCTACGCTGACTGGTTCTAGCCAGCCTGCCACCACAGTCAAGGTTCCGGCACCCAAGAGTGACGGCCTTTCTCTCAGGAGGTCCGACACAAAGCCCGCTCAGGCAGAGGGTGTTTACAACCCCTCCCACAGGATGACCTGTGAATTAGCATTCCAAGGCAGGGAGCTTCAAAGAGCCCACCGCCTTTGGGAACCTGGCTTTGCTCACAGGAGAGGATGCTGATTTCCCTTGGCCAGGGTCTGTTCGGCGCCTGGACAAGGTGGGAACATTAGTAGTCAGACAGGTGTGTTCACCTTCAGGATAGTTCCACCCCTAAGATGGGCTACCTGAGTGAACGTGAAATCTCAGAGTCATCTTTGTGATGACAGAATTAGGAACTCTGGGTCAGAGTTATACCCACTTCCCTCAGGACTCTTTGGCTACTACCCTTCACTCCCCTAAAACCCCATAATCTAGTATTTAGGGGAGCTCCTGGCACCATGAAATGAGATCCTGATGACCTGAAACAAGAAGACGGTTGTGAGATTCGCGTGAAGGATCATAAGACACTAATTGACTTGGTGCCAACCGGATTGCTGTCCTTGACAACTGCGACAAAGACCACTTTTCCTGCAGCTCCGAGTGTCCAGAAGCCTGGGAGAAGTGCCAGCACTTCACCCACGAACCAGGATCGGCCATGGAGCAGCAGAGCTGCTTCCCTGCATCCTGCAGGCACCCAAACAGGACTGAGAGGACTCCGGACCGATCCCCGTAGATTAACATTGGGCACCAGATGCTGAATGGCACCACTGCACCCGGCCGCCCTAGTGCCCCTGAGGGCGACCTGTTGCTTCTGCCTTGGACCTTGCCCCATACTCACCTTAAGTCCAAGAGAGTGATCAGGTGAGTCGCTGTAAAGAACTCGTATGCAGCATTTGTCTTTCCTCCATAGGATAGCATTGACGCTTATGAAAATTGCACTGTTACTTGATCGTATTGATTCTGGTGCCTAAATATATATCAAGATATGTGTTATTTTTATAAATGGGTGTGGCTCTCCTTATTGAGTTGTGTGTACCATTTATTGACTCTGTGTGTATCACAGATGTCTGATACTCCTCTCTGATAAGCCTAAAGCTGCTCGACCTCACTACTCCGTAGAAGAGCAACTTGAGATTGCTAAAGCAAACCCCGTCCACTCATGACTCCATGTACAGTAGACCTCTTTTTAGTATACTTTATAAAGAGCCAGTTTCCCACAGTTATCATTCATATATCTGGTTGTGGTCAGATCTTCTTATATAGGCTTTTGTACAGTGTATTTGCTTCTTGATTGATTCTTTTATTTGATTGTTAATGTAATTGAAAGAGAAGCTGCTACACATGTCTGCCGAGCGATGCGATCAGTGGGAAATTGCCACGGCGTTTTGATCTGTGGAGCAGTAGATTTGGGTCAGACTGCACCCTCTCTAATCGGAGGAGCGCAGTCTTCTATTGCCTGGTTTGATGCACGCGCCCCAGTGTGCCCACTCCGCTTTGCACGAGCGATAAGCCCATGGCCGAGCTGTGATAATTAGACCAACAAGACACGTTCAATACCACCTCATACACCGATCGGGGAACACGGAGGGCCTCATTTACCAAGAATTGGCATACAGCAGCATTGCAAGACTTTTTTGGTGCACCGCTCTGCGCCAATCGAAAGGGCAGGAGTGCACCGTATAGGACACAGTGCATTACTGGCCTTTCAGGTGCACATTTAGCAGCCGAGCGCCAACACAGACACCCTTGCACCATGGTGCACTGGGGTCTATGTCAGCTGAAGAACATGGCATACATGGAAAGAGGAATAAAAGAGGAGAAATTAAAACATTTCTCCTCGTTATGCCTGTTTTGGGGAGGTGTAAGGTTTTGGCATTGCCACAGGTTTACTTGAGTGTCTAAATCTTGGGCGGTGTCAAAATAAATGGGTGTTTCGTGGGACCACCCACATCAGCACCCATGGAACACCTCCTTGAAGCAGAGTAAGCCATCTTTATTAGACACACCTCAGGCACCGACCATCCAAGGACTCTGGAATCTACCAGAGGTAGTAGGCCACTTCAGATGTACGATGTGCAAAGCATGCCCAACCTGCTGGGAGACCAAACAAATCACTCACAACAACCTAACCATTGACCTGAAGTCCTTCACAAATTGTAACACCAGCGGAGTAATTTATGCCATTCTTTGCCCATGCGAACTGATGTACATTGGGCAAACCAAACAAAGGGTTAAGAACCACATCTTCCAACACTGCAGCAGAGTCCGCTGTCAAACAGCAGGAGCACCACTGGTTGAACATTTCATGGACAAAAAACATTCCCCTGAATCTATGAGATGGGTCGTACTAGAAAAGATTACCCTAGGACCAAGAGGTGGGAACTTGAACTCTATTCTCAACATCAGGGAGTGCAAATGGATGCACAAATTCAAGACTATTAACAGGGGACTTAACGAACTAGATGATAATTTTGCCCAGATGGCGGGCCTTGAACCCGAATGACTGCTTTACAATTAAGCCCAGGGACAACAAACCATATATATGGACATATATAGTAGGTCAGTCACTGTCTTTTTCATAAACTTTACCAATAGACAGAGTACTTACTAACAAGGGTAAGAGGTTGCCCGAATCCACAATCAAATGGGTTCCATTCACAAATATTAACTTGCACCAATTGCAATACACAGGTACAACGCTGTCTACAGATCTCTGTTATACATCTTTATACATATCTCATGTTCATCATATACTATGTATAACTAGATTGGCAGAATCACTTAATCATGACCGACTGTTTCTTCTATAAATATTGACACGCTTTTACTTATATGTTGTCTCATGTATGCTGAAAGTTGTTATACTAATTGTCATGGAATTTGGGAACCATATACCTAAGCCAGACTGAACCTGTTGGGTAGAACATCACCAGTTTATGCATTAACAGTGTCAACGCTTCCCTTCCTCACAATATATATACTATCCGAAGGTGGACAATCCCTAAGAATCAACAGGCATCTTTTTACACGCTCCCTCCCGGACCCGCCTCATGATGACGCGGCGTTCTATGTAGCGATCAGGCGATTGGCCTGACAGTGCCGAGCCCCTAGATACCGAGCATCGAGCTGCGGCACCGCGAGGATCCTCAGATAGATCGAGGTCTCAAACTGCACGGACGGCGACACTCGGACGCCGACAAGGTAACAAGAAATACGCCTAGCTCTTCGAGCCCCGAGCCCTTACAGATCAGTCCCCCGGCACTAAACCATTCGATGTGCCTCCCGACCAACAGGGTTAGTATTAACCACATAATCGCCATCCAGACTGTTAAGATTCACCACTTTACCAGATCATTTGCATGAATCAGATGCACATCGTAGAGGGTTAGTTCTAACTATAATCGCAATCCAGACTGTTAAATTCCAGATCATTCGCCCAAATTTGCATGATTTAGATGCACATCGTAGATGCGAGTTTCTCCACCATCTATGCCCCTCAATTGTATTTAGATGTACTATGTACTACCTCCTCCACCTACCTTCGAGTCCTGAGCCCTTACAGATCAGTCCCGCGGCACTAAACCATTCGATGCGCTTCCCGACCAACAGGGTTAGTATTAACCACATAATCGCCATCCAGACTGTTAAGATTCACCACTTTACCAGATCATTTGCATGAATCAGATGCACATCGTAGATGCGAGTTTCTCTACCAGGCACTTTACAAACAGCACAAGGGTAGATTTGTGTATGCCCCTCAATTGTATTTAGATGTACTATGTACTACCTCCTCTCTTGTCAGCCTCTTATGGTGCACTTCAATTACTTTTAGAACGGTGCCAGAAAAGTTCGGCGTCCACACAGAAATTACATTACTACCAAACGCTCTATGCCGCCGCATGAGGACTTATGCTCAAGTAAGTGTCTCTCCCTTCCAAACCATGGGTTGATGGCTGACCAGCCAGAACTGTCCTTTGAGGATTCTTTTCATTTTTGTTTATTTCAGAATCGGTAGGAGCGCCTTCTAGCCCACACAACGACGGGACATCCGTTGACCGTCAGTTTCATGTAGGTAACTCCTACATTTCCTATTACAAATACAGCCATTTCACCACGTAGATTACTAATACTAGCTTCTACATTGATTCACAGGCTCTCTACCTTTGTCCTGATGAAGACCCCAACATGAGGCAATACTAACTCTTCAGCACACAAGGGGTTGAAACGTAGACTACGCCAACCTGACACACCATAGGATCCAATGCAATGAATATATCTCACCTATGTGTGATGTGTTTTGGGAACATTAATACTACCTTGACTGTAAAGGCGTATTTGATTTTACTGTGATGTTATTAATGTCACACCACCTTTACCCTGTTCCTCACAAACCTCTTCACTTCCCTTCCCTTTCACACCGAGAGCACTTTTTAATGTAATGAATTCACAATTACATTGAATGAATATCGATCATAATATGATAAATTCCTTGTTTTAAATCTAAATGAGTGAACTTTTGCTGTGAATAAATGCAATTTGACTAAGAATATTGCATCTGTAACTATATTTCACTGTACCTAATTATATGTGGTGTCCATTGGTATGAAGTAATACTTTTGTACATAATTGATTGATAACTCGGACCACTTCTTTTTGTACTTGAGTAAGCCAACGCAGCGCTTTGCGCTGCCTAGCCTTACTCCATATCTATGAAGCGTTTTGCGTCGCCTTGTAGATATGATTCAGAGGCCTGCACCACACAAGATTTAAAAGAAAAGTGACGCTCCAGCTGGGCAGGCCTCTTGTAAATGAGGCCAGAGTTTGCACCAGCAAGATCAAAATTATTTGTCTACAGAGAGTAGCTGTCAAGTACTAGGGTACTCAGCCCCTGATGCCCTTACCACTGAGAAGGACTACAATATTTCGATTATGGGGGGACCGCCCAGTGCGAGACATCCCTCCAAGCTTATTTTTCAGGGTATAGATCATTCCATGTCAAATAACATTTGGGTGGGGGGAAAAGTGAGATATTTCTTTAACAACTGGGACATGTTGTCTCAAGACACCTGGATACTAGACAAGGGAACAGACTTCAAGTTGAAGCTTTACAGCTCTTCAGCTGAGTGACGTTTATACAACTATTGCCGTGTTCCAGGTTAGACAAAGAAGGTAATCCCATCTAGGACCGGGATATTGTGGTTGAACTGTTTGAAACTGAGCATACTCAAAGACGAGGCAGTAAGATAGTGCTGGCCATACCTGAGCATAATGGGCAGTGATTTGTGGACTGTGGTTACTGACATCATGGGAAATGTAGTTTTTAAGTTTACTGTTGATTGGTTGCTGCGCAAATTCAGTAATAGAAAAAGAAGCATTATTCCCACCAATATGTGCTTAATAAAATGTTAAATTCTTGACGTGATAGCTCCAAAAAAAATTCTCTCAACACTTATATACAGATACATAAACATTAGGTCTGGGCGGTGAACTCAGCTCCGTTCGTAGACTTTGTGGAGTTTTTCCACACTCCTCAGAGCACTCGGAGTTCAGAAAAACATTTCCTTGCTTTTGCTCACCAACGTTAAATTGGCGAGCGTGAGCAAGGAAAATCCAGCACTAGACAATCTCCCAATGAGATTTCTCAATGCGGCTGCCCGGGGATGGGCACTCGCACTCGTGTTGAGAAACTTTCCATTCGCGTTGAGGAAGCTGCCGCTCTAGAAGAACTTCTACTCAAGCGGCGGAAAGATGCAGTTCCCTCTTGCCTTGTGCGTGGTGCTGTTCGCACTGATTTTACTGCGTGGGACAAACATCTGGCGCCAAAAAATCAGTGTTTTAGTAAATGAATTTTGAGTCTAATATGCTAGTAACTTGTACTTTTAGAGCCTATGTAAGCCAAATAAAGTTTTATGTCTGGCTGATATGCCGTAAATGTGCCAACGCAGCTGTAACAATCTTGTGACCCACTGGCTTGCTCTTGACAATAATCCGGTATCACAGCTTTAGCTGAGGCCCCCAATTCCTAGTCTCATCATTCACTTAGCCCCCAGGGCGTCTCTTCATTGCACACACATACATGCCACCATTGCTACTTAGTTCATTCCTAGAGATCCACACGTCACTGCAGATCCAGGGCTTGCTACCAGCCACAGCAAGCTCCAGCACTTGCCCAAATAGGATAGGATAGGATATATGTTTATAGAGCGCGCGATTGCCGTGGCGTCTTGGCGCTAGTGTATGTAGAAAGGTAGTATGGCCTGTGTTACCGGGGGACTATGTGGAAGTGAACAGCCATGTTTTCAAGTCCTTCCTAAAGTCCTGCTGATTAGATTGAAATTTCATGGCCATAGGCATTTTGTTCCATAACTTTGCTGCACAACTTGATAAAGTTCTGCCATCCCATCTTGCCCGTCTGATTTTAGCAATCTGGATAAGGCCCAAATGAGCAGATCTAAGGGCACTTGGGGGGGTATAAGGTAGGACATTTTTTTGGAGATCCTCAGCACCTCCACCATAAAGTGCTTTGTGCACCAGGCATAAGGCCTTAAATTCCACCCGCTGCTGGATGGGAAGCCAGTGCAGTGACTTAATTCCTGCCGAGGTTGATTGTCCTTTAGGAATGTTTAGAAGTAATCTTGCTGCAGTGTTCTGTAGAGACTACAGTTTTCTCAGCTGGGTCTTATCAATGCCCAGAAAAAGGGCATTGCAATAGTCCAGTTTAGACAGGAAGAGCGCCACCACTACCGTCTTTTGCAATTCTTGTGAGAGAAAAGGGAAGATTTCTCTCAAGGTTTTTAGTAAAAAGAAGCAGGAGGAAGTGAGACTGTTTACCTGGGCAGAAAAATTAAACTGGCCATCGAAGATGAATCCGAGGTTCCTGACCTTGGGGACAGGACACGAGCATTCCCCAGCCTCAAACGTTCCACCGGCACCGGCCAGGGCCAAACTCTTTCACCTCCATTTTGTCAGTGTTCATTTTTAGGAAGCTATGGGTCATCCAGGTCATGATCTCAGTGAGACGAGCATGAAAGCTGGCGGCTGTGGCCTCAGGCTGATTGAAGATAAAGATAGCAAGCTGAGAATCATCAGCATATGAGACCAGGGCAAATCCATGCCTCCTTATAAGTCTGGCCGAAGGAGAGACGTAGATGTTAAACATTGTCGGGGATAGGGGCGGCGACATGGGCACTGGTGTCTGAGTGACCCCAGAGCAGCCTCGCACAAGGCATCTGTCTGTCCTTTGCTTCATGGTCACTGATGATGGTTGGATCTTGTGGGGGGGACACAACATTTACCAGGATGATTCAAGACTTCATACACTAGTGCTGTTGCTTCGATATAATAGTTTGGAGTTACACCTTGTGCGCTCACAGATGGCACAGGGTCCAGAGTAATCGGACTATTTTAAGCCAACCAATACACTCAGTGAAGGAAAAGGTCCAAGGGACAAAGGTGTTCTCAAAGCAATTACACTTTTAAACTTAAAAAGTTGTCTTCTGAAACATCAACAGTGCAAATTGTACTTGTAACGCTTGCACTACTCTAATAAACACAGTGATGGAGCAAAACACACACTGGAATGCCTCACATCTGTGGGGCTGGTGGTGGAAGGGCTGCAGGGGAGCATAAGCTCCTCCCCACCCTCTTCCGTGACATACTAATCACCAAGATAGAAAACAGACACCCTGAACGTACTGATGAGTTTGAAGTATCTACAGCCTCATCACCACACGGAACAGGCAGGCAAATAGGTTTATCAGCAAAGATTTATTGCGTAAAATAAGACATTCTTGGCAAACAGCTCACTGCGGCAGTGTCCTTTGTCTAGTTGTCAATCTCACCCCTCACACTAGAACAGGACACAACTGACCTCACAAAACACATCACAAAAAGAGATGAAATACTTCTTACAGTGTCTTTATCAGACAATCTGCTTTGTTTTGTAATTTATGTGAACGTTAGTTTTTGGATATTTAATTTTGACCAAAATAGAGGCCACACTCCGGCCGACTTCTACCATATGGTTTGTTTTGCCCAGGCCTTGACCACTTCTGGTCCGAGGTGAAATCTGAGCTCACACAGACCTTGGGTTGGCAGGTTCCACACGATCCCTTACATCTTCTCCTGGGTGTATTTGAAGGTTTGGACGGCTCTAGAGCGGACAAACGTTTTCAGGGAACGGCGGTCTCTGTGGCTAATTGAAATATTGCAGCAGCCTGGGCCCACCCCATCCCCACTACCCTGCGAAAGTCGCACTAGGGAGTGGGTTAGTGCGTGGCCCAGGAGGAACATGGTTGTCCCACGAGGTGCCATAGGGTTTGGGGCAAATGGCTGAACCTACTGTTTTAAATTACCAGCTTTGACTCTCCCATGTAACAGGGAGCTGCTCTACAGCTTGGGTGGCTTGCATAAATACTCCTACCCACACAGTGTTTTTTTTTTACTGTCTGTTGGAGATGGAATTGGCTTTACTGTGTAAGATGTATGCTATCTTTTTTTTTCTTTTCAAAATGATAATAAAATTGATCATCAAAAAAAACAATTTCTCACCAAGAATAAACCATCTCAAAACATTGTGAATTGTGTCACGGTCTCGGCAGTTGAAACTGCAGAATTATATGGGTGGTGACACCTTTGTAAGTTGTTAGAATCTGGACAGCCATGAATCCTCTTTTGATCTCTCAGCCTGGATGGGTTGTACAGAATATTTCCAAAGCCGGTCTGAAGATACTGGAGTAGATGTTACTGCTTTAGTGATGAAAGGAGTTTATATTTTTTGTCCTCAAGTGGTTTTTGATTCCTATTTCTTCTCCTAGTTTCTTTTTCCCATGTGCTCTTTCAAAATCAGTGAAACAGCCTCTGTGAAGTTCGTTGCTTGGTGAAGTGACGTTAGTGACGTTGAAGAACCTACATTCTGTTTGGAGACGCTGCAAACGTTACAGTTGGTCCTTTAGCTCAAAGCTCTTCTGACATTCAGAGGAAAGGGAGGATCTCAGCCCGGAAGGATTGTTAGATGTCATAGGAGGTCTAAGTTTAGCTGTAGATTCTTAGATGATGTAAAAGATCAGATTCTTTTTTTAAATGAAGGTTTTTTGGCAGTGCTTCAAGAAGGCTTCCATCTTGTATGTGTTACTTGAGGTTGTTGAGCACCACCTTTTGTTTCCATATCCCATGCGGCGTCATGGCCGTCGCCTGTGTGTTCTTTGATGACGTACAAGGCTTGCCTTATGATCAAAGCTCTTGCTACACACAGTGCAGTGATAAGGCCTCTCTCCTGTGTGTACGCTTTGATGCCGTACAAGGGTCGCCTTCTGAGAAAAGCTCTTGGAACACACAGTGCAGTGATAAGGCCTCTCCCCGGTGTGTACGCTTTGATGCTGTTTAAGGTGTGCTTTCTGAGAAAAGGGTTTGGAACACACAGTGCAGTGATAAGGCTTCTCTCCTGTGTGTACGCTTTGATGTTGTAGAAGATTTCCCTTGTGAGTAAAACTTTTCTCACAGATATTGCAGTGAAAGGGCCGCTCTCCTTTGTGAGTTTTTTCATGTGTTGCCTTATCAGCAAACCTCATTTCATGCTCAGTGTAGGGATACCGATCTGTGTGTGTTTGTTTGTGCAGTAAAAGATGCGTCTTTCCAGTAAATGTCTTCTTACACTCTGCACAGTCATAAGCTCTTAGGCCGGTGCGTATTCTTTTCTGCCTTGCAAGTAGTGTTTTATTGTTAAAATTCTCCCTCCTCTGTATTCCTTGGTGTTTTCTTTCATTCATTTTATAAGCAAAATTCTTCCGTCCTCCAGATGCTTTACGTTTCTCTTTCCCATTCATACTTTCTGTCTGCGACTGCTGCGCTGCAGAATGAAATGAACACTGAGAATTATACATGGGAAATATTTCTTGAAAGAAATGCACGGTTATAATATGAGAAAGGTAGACAGTAATATCTAGGAAGGAAGGAAAATGTTACTACCTGTAAACACTTGTAGTTCTACAGTTCACATATGGTGACCACTCATGGGTTGGGTTCTGACTACTAAAAATAATTAATTTAAGTTTGAGTTTTGATCTGGAGAACGACTCGTAATCCCATACCAGAAAGGCATAATGAATCAGTGCGCAGACACCAATTAAAATCCATCGGAGTAAAACTGCTTATATGTGTAAAATAAAAAAAATAAACTCCTTAATCTGAGCACCCTATATACTTTCCAACCATACAGCAAGTGGGTGATGCATGTGAGCCTGCAACATGACAAACTGATAGTATTTGCAAGTGAGTAACATTTTCCATTTGCAGCAAGCTGTGGCACATCACAGGTTGTGAGAATATCAAGTGTTTCCACTTGGCCTGAACGCACAGTTGCCTAGCCAACCCTGGCTTTGGTACCTTTAGTTAGTTACAGATTATATATACAATAATCCAAAATAATGCAGTGTACGGGTGTCCTGGACAACTGCACTACTAACAACTAACTAAAGGTACCAAAGCCAGGGTTGGCTAGGCAACTGTGCGGTCAGGCCAAGTGGAAACACTTGATATTCTCACTATTTTGATTTTGAGTACTCCAGGACAGAGTACGAGCCTCAACAGCACGCCAGATCATTGGTTTACAAGATAAAGATTTCTTTCTATAAGCAAAGGAGTGCACTTCTTCAATCCACTATTTTTACATCACAGGTTGTGCCATAACTTAAAGGATCGGTAAGGTCCAGAACGCCGCAGCCAGGCTCATTCTAGGGACACCACGCCACAAGCATACGACCCAACACCTACGAAGCCTCCACTTGCTCCCCGTCGAGAAGAGGATCGCCTTCAAACTCCTCACCCATGCCTACAAATCCCTCAACATCGGACCCACATATCTCAATTCAATTACCAAATTTGTTTCCACCTACCAAAGAGGAACCTCTGCTCCACTGACCTCACCATGACAGAGGTCCCCCGCAGCAGCAGAAACAGAACTGGCGGGAGAGCCTTCTCCTACATCGCAGCCAAATCCTAGAACGAGCTCGCGGTCAACATCAGGCGCTCCCCAACCCTCCACACGTTCACGAAGGACCTCAATACCTGGCTTTTCAATTGACCAGGAGCTGCTCCTCCCCCCCAGTGCCTTAAGACCCTCGCGGGTGATTGATTGATTGAAAGGAAAGAATGGCTAATTGAGTTACTAATATGCTTAGAACAATTAAACACTTCTGGGCTTCTTCCTTGCATTGATGTCATGGAGAAATATTTTATGAAAGGATGCACAGAACCACATGTTTCTGCTTTACAAATATCTACTAGAGATATGTTGGGTAGAGAAGCCATTGTTGCATCTTTATCACATGTGGACTCAGCCTGTGGTATTTTTATGTGGTGTCTCCGCTAGGCCTGGGCGGGAAATTCAGTTCCACTTGCGGCATTTGTGGAATTTGGGCAATTTCGCGTTCTGCTGAGAAAGTGGAATTGCCAAAACTTCCGAGATCCGCGGCCTCTCAGAATTTTTTGCTTGTTCATGCTTTCAAAATGTGTGTATGCAAGATATATCCCCCCGAGCACGCAAACAGCGTTCGCGAACAGGAAAAAAGCATGTGAACAGGCGGAAGAAGCAATTCAGGGTGTTCGCAGAATTCTGCGTACTCACGGAGATTTTTTTCGCGGAGCTTTGCGTAATACGACTATGAAAATTCCGCCCACCCCTAAGCTCCGCACGAGTAGAAAACCATATGCCAAATTGTGCCGGTGCAAAAAACGGTCTTATTTTTCATACATTTTCAATTCTGATAATGTAGAGCATGATTGCATGTTTAACACTTGACGCATATTTAACTTTGTCTTTGTAAACTTGCAGGAACTGTTCATCTACTTATGGGGCGTGTAGTTTGCTAACTGTTTGAGGAAGTGACCGCTACTAGGCAGACAACTATCTCCATTAAGGCTTGCAGTGATGTAGTGGCTTAAAAGGTGGACTTGTTACTCTTGATAAAATCTTAACTGGATGCCAGGGGTGCGCTAGTGGGATAACCATTCCCAACTCTCCCATGAACATTTTCACATGCGTTTTTTCCAAAGTTTTCAAACATTAGTGTAGGCTAGGCCAGCTTCTTTACGTATGGATCTATATGTTATTTCTATACTGCAAACCTAGCCTAAAGCTAGGGCCAAAGATTTTGTATTTTTCTATTTAGGGGGTTTTGTAAAGCGCTTGGTGACGCACAGCGGCGTGTCCCCGCGCTGAGGAGCAAATACTTACTGGAACCTGCAGAAGCCGAATACCTTACTGTGCGAATAGTGCATTTTTAAGCTTGGCTCTAAAGATTAGTTCTGATGGTTCTAATCTCAATGCTATGGGTAGCTTGTTCCATCTAGAAGCTGCAAGGTACCTAAAGGATCTTCCGACCATCCGTGCTCTAGACACCTTGGGGATAGCCAGGAGTCCTGAGCCGGAAGATCTCAGGGAGCGGGACGGCTCGTAAGACGTCAGCAGTCCTTTCAAAGGGAGAGGAGACCTCCCATTGATGATCCGATGGCACGTGCATAGTGCTTTGAATTCTGCCCTGCTTCTGATCGGGAGCCAATGCAAAGACCGGAGGGCCGCTGAGGATGCGGCTCTTCTGGGTAGTCTAAGCACTAGTCGGGCAGCGGCATTCTGTAAGATCTGTAGGCGGCTCAAATTCTTCTCCAAGGTCCCTAAATAGAGAAGATTGCCATAGTCCATCTTTGATGTGACTAGTGCATGCACCAGGGTTTGACGGGCTCTCACAGGTAATGAGATGAGCATACATTATTTTTAAAGAAGGGAGTCCTCAACTCTTTCCTAAACGGGAGCAATGTCGGGCGGTCCTGATGGATACAATGGATACAAGGATGTTGTTCCAGATCATGAGTTCATAGATGGAGAAGGCCTGCTAACTTGTTTTTTTTGTTACAGTTCTAAGTCTGCAGTCCGATGGAGTTCTCCAACCTCACATTTCTTGCACTTGAAAATAAGAGCTGAACTTAAGGACAATGAGAATGATGAACAAGTGATAAGAAAGAGGTAATAGCTACAAAAGAGGAACTTTTAAAGGGAAAAGCAAGACTTCTGTCCTCAAAGAGTCTTAAACTTTGTAAGATGATATGAATAAGTAAGGAGAGCAGTAAAAATGACACTGACACAAAGACAACATGAACTTCTGACAGAAGAATCAAGCTCAGAAGGTGACTCAGACGACTCTGCTAGCAACTACCTAGGAAAAAAACCTACTTCCCACTTTTTTTCACTGAGTAGGGTTTACTAAGACAAGGACGAACAATGGAATATCTTAAAAAAGGAAAAACAAAAGCAAGAGGCACAAACAGAGGAAGAGAAAGACAGTAAAGAGCACATGAAAAAGATAACTCACCCCATAGGAAGAGAAAATAATTAATTCTCCATTATTAACTCATCACTTCATTAACTGACAATGGATGAACTAAATATCCAGAACCTGTGGCTTATATTTCTGCCCCATGAGGGACTTAGATTACAGTTCATGTAGAATTGACATATTTCCGTTTCTAAGATATCAACATAAAATCAGACCCAAGCCAATGAACATGAGAATAGGGGGCCCAATACAGAAAACATGACTTGTGTTCAAGAGACGCTGATACTGCATGACATTGGCTGGTCTGGATAATGGAAATATATGTGCAACGAAATAGCGGGAAGCGTTACTTGGAAAGGGGGCACAGACAGATCAGGGAAGCCTAACTCGCTTCAAAAAGCAAGCTACATATAACTCCTCCTTGCTTCATGATAATCTGGATGTCTTTAGTGACTTGGTAAATTGTTCACCAGTCAAGGCAAGAAGGGAAGAATCAGATCCAACTTGAGCAATGGACAAAGGGAGGCCATTAAAACATTCCGTAATGACAATATAAGTACCAATGTCATCCGATAAGGGGCAAGAATGTGGTTTAAATGATTGTTTGCAATTATGAAAAAAAGGCTTTTCAATAATTATTAAATACGGATTGTTTTGAAATGGGAATGGCAAAATTTCCATTTGTGTAAAACACTACCCTCTACTGTACCATGCTTTTACCTTCTAACAAATGTATGCAAGAACAACGGGGGCGTATAGTGCCCTCCAACAATAGCTCACTGGAAAGCACAGCAATAAACTAAAACCATGTATTGCTGATTCTTGTAGGGAGCCTCCCATCATATTGTATAGATAGTGAGAATTATTTTCTACAAAAGATATACACAGAAGACAATCGTATTTGACAATTACCTAGGATGTGATCTTAATAATTATGTATACAACACATGCAATCAATCAATCAATCAATCAATCAGAGCATTTATATAGCGCACTACTCACCCGGAGGGTCTCAAGGCGCTAGGGGAGGGGGGGGGGGGGTCCGCTACTGCTCGAACAGCCAGGTCTTGAGCTGCTTCCTGAAGGCAAGGTGGTCCTGGGTCAGGCGGAGGTGGGTCGGGAGGGAGTTCCAAGTCTTGGCGGCCAGGTAGGAGAAGGACCTTCATCCTGTGGTGGCTCTTCGGATGCGAGGGACGGCGGCGAGGGCGTGGCTGGTCGATCGGAGCTGGCGTTTGGGAGCGTAGAAGTTGAGGCGGCTGTTGAGGTATCCTGGGCCTTGGTTGTGTAGGGCTTTGTGTGCATGGGTGAGGAGACGGAAGGTGATTCTCTTGTTGACCGGGAGCCAGTGCAGATCTCTCAGGTGTCCGGAGATGTGGCTGCGTCGGGGGATGTCCAGGATGAGTCGTGCAGAGGCGTTCTGAATCCGCTGGAGTCTCTTCTGGAGTTTGGTGGTGGTTCCGGCGTAGAGGGAGTTGCGGTAGTCCAGACGGCTGGTGATGAGGGCCTGGGTGACCGTCTTCCTGGTCTCGGTGGGGATCCACCGGAAGATCTTACGTAGCATGTGCAGGATGTTGAATCACGACGAGGAGACGGCGTTGACTTGTCTGGTCATGGAGAGGGAGGAGTCCAGGATGAAGCCCAGGTTGCGTGCGTGGTCTGTTGGTTTGGGTGCGCTGCCCAGGGCGGGGGGCCACCAGGAGTCGTCCCAGGCGGAGGGTGAAGATCCCAGGATGAGGACTTCCGTCTTGTCCGAATTCAGTTTCAGGCGGCTGTTCATCATCCACTTGGCTACGTCTGTCATCCCTTCGTGTAGGTTGGCTCTGGCGGTGGTGGGGTCGTTGGTGAGGGAGAGGATCAGCTGGGTGTCGTCGGTGTAGGAGATGATGTTGAGGTTGTGTTGGCGTGCGATGGCTGCGAGGGGGCTCATGTAGACGTTGAAGAGGATTGGGCTGAGCGAGGAGCCTTGGGGAACACCGCAGATGACTTCGGTGGCATCTGATCTGAACGGGGGGAGGCGGACTCTCTGTGTCCTTCCGGCGAGGAGCGAGATGATCCATTCCAGTGCTTTCTCCTGGATTCCGAGGTTGCTGAGGCGCCGCACTAGAGTACGGTGGCAGACAGTGTCAAAGGCCGCGGAGAGGTCTAGGAGGATGAGGGCCCCTGTTTCTCTGTTGTCGAGCAGGGCTCGATGTCATCGGTGGCTGCAATCAGGGCGGTCTCGTGCTGTGTTTGGCCCGGAAGCCAGACTGCGAGAGGTCGAGGGATCCGTTCGTCTCGAGGAAGGCGGCCAGCTGCTTGTTGACGGTCTTCTCGATGACTTTTGCAGGAAACGGGAGCAGCGAGATGGGGCGGTAGTTCTTGAGGTCGGTGGGGTCGGCTGATGGCTTCTTTAGTAGAGCGCTGAGTTCGGCGTGCTTCCAGCTCTCCGGGAAGGTAGCGGTGTTGAAGGAGGTGTTGATGATGTCCCGCAGGTGGGGTGCGATGACAGCGTCGGCCTTGTTGAAGACGTGGTGAGGGCAGGGGTCGGTCGGAGATCCGGAGTGGATGGAGTTCATCGTGCGGATGGTGTCTTCGGTGCTGATCGGGGTCCAGGCGCGGAGGGTGGTGGTGGGGGGCGGTGGTTCAGTCGTGGCGTGCGTCGGTTGAGTGCTGAAGCTGTTGTGTATGTCCGCGATCTTGTTGTGGAAGTAGGAGGCGAGGGAGTTGCAGAGGTCTTGCGAAGGGGTGATGTCGTTGTTTCCGGCGTTGGGGTTGGAGAGCTCTTTAACGATGTTGAAGAGTTCCTTGCTGTTGTGTGCGTTGTTATCCAGTCGTTCCTTGAAAGCAGTTTTCTTGGTGGCGTGGATCAGTTGGTGGTGTTTTCGGGTGGCGAGCTTGAGGGCAGTCATGTTGTTCGGTGTTGGGTCTCTGAGCCAGACTTTCTCGAGTGCTCGGCAGTTCTTCTTGGAGCTCTTGAGTTCGTCGGTGAACCATGGGGCTTTTTTGCTGCCGGGTCTGCTAGGCGGGGTCTTCAGAGGGGAGAGGTCATCTGCGCAGTTGCTGATCCACTTCGTGAGGTTGGTGGCCGCCTGGCTTGGGTTAGTTGGGCTGGTGGGAGGGTTCATACTCAGGGAGGTCGTGAGCTGGTCGGCTGTGATCTTGTTCCAGCTTCTGCGTGCAACCTGTTGTTGGTGGTGGTGGATCCTGGTCCTTCTGAAGCTGAAGTGGATGCAGCTGTGGTCCGTCCAGTAGAGTCCGGTGGCGTGGCTGAAGGTGATGTCCTTGCTGGATGAGAACACGGTGTCAAGTGTGTGTCCGGCGTAGTGGGTGGGGGTGGTCACCAGCTGCTTGAGACCGAGGTTGGCGAGGTTGTCCAGCAGGGTGGTGGTGTTGCGGTCGTTGTTGTTCTCCAGGTGGAAGTTGAGGTCCCCAAGTAGGATGTAGTCAGCGGAGAGGAGGGCGTGCGGGCTGATGAAGTTGGCGATGTCTTCGCTGAATTGTGTGCGTGGTCCTGGGGGTCTTTAGATGAGGGTGCCTCTGAGGGTGGTCTTGGGGTTGATGTGGATCTGGAAGTGCAGGTGTTCGGCGGGTGCGAGGGTGTCGTCTGTGTTGGTCGTGATGCGGATGGTGTTCCTATGGATGATGGCGATGCCTCCTCCTGTCTGGTTGACGCGGTCCCTCCGGATGATCTTGTAGCCGTGCAGGATGGCGATGGCGATGTCGTGCGCGGAGGAGACGTTCATCCAGGTTTCCGTGAGGAAGGCGACGTCTGGGACTGTGGTGTCGAGCAGGTTCCAGAGCTCGACGGCGTGTCTGTGGATGGAGCGGGTGTTGAGCAGGATGCACTTGAGGTGGTTGCTGCTGGTGTAGCTTGGTCGGTGCTGGTGTAGTGCAGGTCCGGATGCAGGTGAACTTGCAGGAGTGGCAGCAGAAGGGTCCGTGGGTGCGTCTCGGGGTGGCTCGATAGCAGCCCGGGATTCGGCCGGCGTTGAGTGCGTAGAGTTCGGTGGCGTCGTAGGTCCGGCGGGTGGGCTGGTGTCTGCGGGAGACAGGGGTCCTGGCACTGGGCGCGGTCCCGGCGCGGACGGGCGCAGACGGGCTTACCTTTGGCGCACCTTCGGCGCTCATTCGGTGCTCCCGCTGCGCGCGTCCGCTGCGCGGTCGCTCAGGGGGCGTCATAAGTAGGGGGACGGGAGGGTGGGTCAGCTGGGTTGGCGGGAGCGGGGCGGCCAATGGGCTGGTGGTGGGCGGGGCCACAGGGGGTCAGCGGTGGTAAAAACTGGCGGCCGTGCGGCTCAGCTGTGACTGGGTCGCTCGGGTGCAGGGAGGGCAGCGGCGGCAGGAGCAGGCGGGCGGGAGTGCCAGCAGGATCGGCAGGAGCAGGTAGCGGCTGGAACAAGGGGGGTGACCCGGCCTACTGAAAGGCGCAGTGGTCACTCCCGAGCACACCCGACGATCCCTTAAGTAGGGGGACGGGAGGGCGGGTCAGCTGGGTTGGCGGGAGCGGGGCGGCCAATGGGCTGGTGGTGGGCGGGGCTGCAGGGGGTCAGCGGCGGGTAAAACTGGCGGCCGTGCGGCTCAGCTGTGGCTGGGTCGCTCGGGTGCAGGGAGGGCAGCGGCGGCAGGAGCAGGCGGGCGGGAGTCCCACCAGGATCGGCAGGAGCAGGTAGCGGCTGGAACAAGGGGGGGTGACCCGGCCTACTGAAAGGCGCAGTGGTCACTCCCGAGCACACCCGACGATCCCTTAAGTAGGGGGACGGGAGGGCGGGTCAGCTGGGTTGACGGGAGCGGGGCGGCCAATGGGCTGGTGGTGGGCGGGGCCGCAGGGGGGCAGCGGCGGGAAAAACTGGCGGCCGTGCGGCTCAGCTGTGGCTGGGTCGCTCGGGTGCAGGGAGGGCAGCGGCGGCAGGAGCAGGCGGGCGGGAGTCCCAGCAGGATCGGCAGGAGCAGGTAGCGGCTGGAACAAGGGGGGTGACCCGGCCTACTGAAAGGCGCAGTGGTCTAAGAGCCTATGAACATGCTTTTTGCAATAGACCAATATCTCCATATGACTATACATGGATGCTTAGGACCATGACTTTTGCCTAAATAAAAATATTTTCATATTTAACGATAGATATTACAGACAAATGTCAGGGACAGCAATGGGCACCTGCTTTTCAAGCTAAGCAAATGTTTTTGTGGTCTGGTGGAAGGAACAGGTGTGTCGTGTAGTTCCCACTAATCCGTAGGACTTGCGCGTTTGTTGGACAACATAAACTTTGGATTAGTGCGTAGACTGGCTCCGGGCACCTCCGCAGGATGAGTTGGCCTAGAGACCAGCTAGCTCACAGTGCCACCATAAGACTCCCTAAACTTACCAGGAAGCGAATGGTTTCTGGCAACCTCTGAAAGTGACAACCCTGACCCCTCAGGGATCGTGGAAACAGAACAGAACCTTTCGCTCAGTCACTCAAGCTTACTTGCTCTCAGAGAAATATACAGAGAATACACAGTGGGACGTTTTCAATATATTTATTAAACCAACGTTATTCTTGTATAGAATAAATGTGCTGCAATAATCAGTAGACCGAAGCAGCTGAAAGCGATTACAAGCACGTAAATAGTAGATATAGTTCTATCATGATGCTAAAACAGTGTTTATATGCAGGCATATAAGCAAGGCAGTAATCAGGCGGACTCCTACTATGCACTCCCTACTCTGCGTGTACCTAGAGTGTCTGTGGGTGTGAAGCCAAGAATCCCCACTAAGGGACATGACACGAGAGAATGCAGGCCACAAATTGATTACAAACTGAACTCCACCTCACGGAGATGCCAGCCCGCTGCATAGTGAAGTCTTAGCCCGCACGGACCCTCTGTGTCAGCTGTAGCGCCTCCTCTACTAATCTATTGGGATGCTCATTATTAATAATAGAAAGCATCTTTGTGATGTACGTATAGGTTAGGCAATATTATGAATATGTAGATAGCCCTCTCACCCTGTGGATGAACTTAGAGATGACATTTGTACATAGTGCGTCAAGAGGCCTTGTATATGGTGTTCGAGGCATCGTGGTAATGTTGGGCGAAAGTAGATGTGTAAACAAAGTAGTCTCAGAGAAACTAATCCAACATTGTCATGCATGCAAATATGTGCAAAAGGTCACAGCTGAAATGTTACTGTAAAAAATAGGACAATATATGAAATGACCTACTTCGCTACATGGGACTAGACCGGGTACATAACAGGTGGTCTGGATATCACAAAATGAAAATATGACAAACCAAACACTGATTTGGATCGGGGATACAGATGACCTTTCCCTGCTGTGGGACGGATGTTAAATGTAAGCCGATAAAGATGAACATTGCCGGCGCCATCTTGTATAACGATAGCCCCTACGAGCGCGTAAGCGGCAACCATTTTAGTCTCTGCAGCCATTTCCCACATTGCTGGTCACCTGCGCATCACCCCGGGCCGCCCTCATCCCCCCGCGCTCTGACTGAACCCGAGCACACATACCGGGGTCGTAAAACCATGTCAGCATGATACCTTAGAGCCACTTCCCGCACCAAACCCACTTGTTCTTTCATCCTCTGAGCACGATCAGGCCCCTCTGATAACCTCCTCCACTGCACCTGGCCACTCATTCCGGTCCCAGGCGCAAAACAACCCCCGTGGACTTAGTTGATTGCCCATGTAACAACAGAACTTGCTTCCCCAACAAAGAGGCCAGAATTTAATCAATGACCTGACCCTATGATCTGACCTATCCCACGTGATTTAGGTCCTGTCGGAATGTCCAGTTGCGAGATATCGATCATCTGTAAGGTCCGGGAGGGGGAACATTTGCTGCTGGACTTGTGTGGGAAGTAGCTTAAGGCGGGGATTCCAAGGATGTTTCACTATGTAATAAACGGATGTCAGGAATGTTTGATCATGTAATAAACGGGCGTAAGAAACATATAATAGGCCAGGCCTCAGAGGTGCAGTTAGAGCACCTCCTGACGATAGCCCCGGTGTCGGATGCGGGGTACTCTCCTCTAGAGCAATAAACTTGTTCTTCACCTATCAACCTCCAGCGCCTGCCTCGTTATTTTGATCGCTAATCATAAGGTGAATTAGAGGTGGTTTGCACCAAGCGGCATCGAAAGTCTTGAGAGTCTCGCTGCTTTTCTTCACGGAAGTAGGGAAAAGTCTAAAAGATTACTCCAGAGACAGACACAAACCTCAACCTAAAATTCACTCATTAGATAAGAAATTAATCTATAAATGATCTGGCTATCCATACTGAGCTAGAGAAGCACATATGGTCAAAAGCCTACATAGAAAGGAAAAAGCAGGGAGTTGTGAATAGCGTGCATCCACAGAAACTGATAGAAAGTATTCCCTATGGTGAAATGCTACGGACCCATAGAAACTGTGATAGCCAAGAAGTGTATGAGATGGAAGAAAAAAGTAAGCCGCCAGCAGCCAAGCGAGAACCCAGAACATGAATAAACTACTTTCAAATCAGAGACACCAAAGGAGAGACCTGATATTACCGTAAGGTTCATCACTACATACAATATGAGGTACACAGCAGCAAGTCAAATTCTAAACATTGGAAAATATTAAAAGCTGATCAGGTGATTAGACACAATATTACCTCACATCCCTCCATCACATATCGTAAAGCCCTATCCTTAAAGGACAAACATGCCCATAGCTATATAGATAGTCCAATGTAAGAAAGGAGCCATCTAACCTAAAAGGTTTCTGAAAATGAGGGAAATGTATGGCTTGTAAATCTGGTATCAAAATAAAGGAGGTTATTCTGCATAACAGGAAGGAAAAGCAATCAATTCATGACATGTAGCACAGATTTCTGTGTATATATACGTGAAAGAATGTACACACAGAAAACAATAGGTGGCCAACTTGATGTTCCCCATTGGCAAGTGATGGAGCACATGAGAGGCATCAAACACCCGGACTTAAATTCACCAGTGTCTGGAGATTTTGTAAAATGCCATGATATCATTGTAGACGCGCTCGGTTTCTTTGGCCTTATATCAGAGGAGGTGATCAAGAGAAGAAATTGAAAAGAATCGATTTAAGATATAATAAAGAGCTGGGTACAGAGGAAGTCAAGGCCCTGAATAAAGATTCAGAATTACATGGGCACTTAGGATGAATACTGATGTCGAATCTGCAAACTTTCCCACTACTGACACTCTCTCGAACACATGTTAAAAAAAGCCATCATTTTGGCAGGAGATACATTGGGGAGTAGGGGCGCTAGGTGGCGCACAAGTGGAATGGCCGCGGTTGTCTGAGGCTCCCGCAGTCCGGTTCCTGATCCTGCATTTATCCTCGCCTGATTGACCCCGTTGATGCTCCATCATGCTCTGCATCGATGGCTGACATCCCTGTGACACTAATGAACTGACATCTGGCTGCCTACATTGCGGAGATTGCCTTAATCTGTTGCCGTGTGGCCGCCGCGGACATACGGTTGAGCTGCCCTGGAGCGCTGCGGGACGCTGCCTGTTACGCAAGAGCCAGGGACTCCACGTGGTGAGTGGGCCGCATGCAAGACGGGGAGACCTCTTGGGCAGGCGATAAGCGGAGGACCTCGCGGGACACGGACGCCTTCCTCGGCGCTATCTTTCAAGTCAGTCCTATTTCTTTGCCGACTGCTTCAGGGTATGGGACACTGGCGGCAGGCCGCGACTCTAAGATGGCGGCGCCCTGATGGGATATGGTTGCGGCGTTTCTCCCACGGACAGGAATGTTGCCCTGGGGCCTGAAATGTGTGCATTTTCTGAGCTAGGACCACCGAAAGACGCGGCGGGATGATAGTCTTTCCTGCGCATACCTTCTGCATTGCTGCTAGATACGCGAAACATGGGACTGCATGGATATATGGCTTTAAAGATGCTGTAGTTACATTAACACGCACCGTCTCTCCAATTTTTTCTCAATCCCGGCTAGTATTGCGACTCCCACACGCCTTTGGCCCCGGTTGAACTGTCCTGTGGGCTGAGTCTGTGAGGGAGCTTTGCGGCGTGGTGCTGCGCTACAAGGCGGTCGGCCCCCTGGGCCTGGCGGTAACCAGTGTGGAGCTTCACCCTGTCTGAGGAACTCGAGTGGGGTGCCTTTCTGGGGTCCCGGGGTGCGAGTGGCACAAAGCGACCCATTGGCGTGCCATCCGTCTCTCTGCCCTGACGATCGCACAAGTGGATATTGCTGCAGGTGTAGTATCCGACTATCCAGTGGACCTTGGAGTGTTGTTTGATGTTACACGTTACACATTATATTGGGCCTTGATCCTTCACAGCGATTTGGCTGTAATTGCTCTATTTTTTCTATGCTCCCTGGTTGCCTAGCCCTGTGGAAGTGCGAGTCCTTACCCTTGCTTGGTAGTGGTGGGAGCTGCCTGCTCGAGATACTATGGGTAGTCCGGATCCTAGGCAACCACAGATCACTTTTGACAATAAAAGAACAGCTAAGAAAGCGCCGGGGACTGAAGAGGACTGGCCAGAAGATACGGCAACTACTTCTCCGCCTGGGTCGGACACTGACCTGCAAACTATCCTAGTGGAAATGCGTCCAGGCTTCACGACAATTGCAGACAAGGTCGACACCTTGAAGACACGAATGTGTACATAAGCTGGATATACATGAAGGCCGCCTAAAGGAGGCGGAACAGAGTATCTCTGAGACTGAAGACGTCTCTGAGCAGCTAAAAAAGGCGTTCACTCAAATGGACAAACAGATGCGCATCATTGACGCCAAGAACGAGGACATTGAAGCTCGCAGTCGGCGTAACAATGTTCGTATTCTTGGTATCCCTGAGAGCACCAATACTGGCCGACTAGAGCTGTATGTTGAAAGGCTGTTTCTGGCGGTTGCAGGTGACGGGGCCCTCTCAGCTCAGTTTATAGTTGAACGTGCGCATCATTCGCTGGGCCAGCGACCCAAGCCGGGATTGCCTCCAAGACCCATAATAGCGCGCCTCCTCAACTATCGAGACCGAGATGTGGTGCTCAGGGTGGCTCGAGAGAAGAAACAGCTTAATTATGAAGGCGTATCGTTCACCATCTTTCCAGACTTTACCGCCCGGGTGCAAGAAGAGCGCCGCAAGTTTACCACGGTCAAACAAAAGCTACGAGAAGCACAGGTGGATTTTGCTCTCCTCTACCCGGCACGACTTTGCATCACCTATCAGGGGACGCAGACCTTCCATACCATGCCTCACTCAGTGGATACATTCCTGAAATCATTGAAAACAAGGAAGAAGGATCAGGCTACGGTGGATGAGGAGGACGAAGGCTCCTTGTCTGGGGTGGAATGAACCTATACTGGGCGGCTGCTGTGGCTCCTTACCCCGGCAATGAGTCAAGGATTCCAATGCCGGGATGCTGCCTGAGGATGTCTGGGACACTCTAAGATTGTAATGTATACAAGTTCTATTGTTGATTGCCTTTTGAAAGTGATATTATTACATGCCACAGGTTATATGACCATGGGGTCTCATGGATGATGTTTCCTTGTTAACTGGACACCCCTGCTGTCCTTGGAGTTCACTCCCTATTGGGATCTCCTTTGCATCGGCAGGGTTATTGTGTGCCATCTGGATGGTTTACCCAAGGGGAATTCCCCTAAGTACTGATGTTTCCTATTGTTTATGGGGGGATGGTGAGAGGGAGGGCTGGTTCTGTCCCGTTTGTACTAATTGGTGAGGTCATAGACCCGGCTGGGAGATTTGTTATTGTATGGGGCCGTATTGGTAAAGATACTGTGACTCTGGTGAACTCTTATGCTCCCAATGTTGATAAGCAGTCATATTTCACGACACTATGGGGCAAGATACTGGAAATCGGTTCCCTACATATTATATGGGGAGGGGATATTAATGTGGCGATACGACCTACACAGGATAGAGCTGATGGGTTCGCACTCTACAAACCTAAGTCAAGGGAGGCTCTGATGGGGATCTTAGAGGAGGCGCCTTGATGCCTACGGGTTTAGTTGCGCTATCTATATATTTCATTTAATAATAATAATAATAATAATAAGGTGACTTGATAGACGGATGGAGACATATGTACCCCCATGGGAAGGAAGGCACTCATTTCACCTCTGCCACAAACACATGGGCACGGATGGATTACACCCTGCTGTCGAGGGGCCTCGTAATGGGTTGGACAGAGCGGCTCACTTACCCAGGACGTATTCTGACCACAGTCCAGTCCTGATTCATTTGCAGGTACCAGGGTGGGATAGCCCCAGGCCACAGTGGAGATTACGCCCTATTGCCTTGCTAGACGAAGTCTTTAGGACAGAACTTGGGGAGGAAATTGCTGATTTCTTCCCTCGCAACAAGGACACTGTTGATAGTGTTGAGATCATTTGGGAGGCCTTCAAAGTGACGATACAAGCATATTGTATCTCCAAGAGCTTTGGTGACCTCCGGGACATACAAAGGACGATACGTACCCTTGATCGTGAACTGAAAGACCTTGAGCGACGGATGGCAGGGGGGACAGGGTCACAGATACATGCCGCCTTAAGTGCTAAACTAACGCAATATGAGGAAGAAGCAGAGAGGGAATCCAAGTTTCGGGGTAAACACTGGATGGCTAGGAATTATTGTGAGGGGGAACGACCTGGGAAAACTCTTGCAGCACTGATAGGCACCCCGCGCTTTAACAACACAGTGTTAGAACTCACCACAGCGGCAGGGCAGGTGGTTAGGGATACTGAGAGTATACTGAAGGCATTTCACTCCCACTACACTACGTTGTATACCACCAATAATGCTCAAGACGTACAGTATGATGCCTTCCTTGCTGAGCTTGCCTTATGCTGGCTTAGCGACGGACATAGGTCCTTCCTTGGTGCCCAATTTGAGTCAGACGAAATCAGGGACGCTATAATGTCCCTTAAGAATTTATTTAGTGTGTTTTATATAGCCCGCAGCTACCCCAACGGGGTGTCCCGGCGCTTTCTGTGTATATGCTGGGTCTCACTCATAGGTAAATTAGCAGAAGAGGAATGTTTTCAAGGCCTTACGGAAAGGCAGCTCCTCCTGAATCTGCCTAATGGAGTGAGGCAGTTTGTTCCATTGATAGGAGGCACAAGCCTGGAAGGTTTTCCCCCCAGAGCGTTCTTTCTTAAATCTGGGGGTACACAGCAAGTTTTTTTAGCTGGATCGAAGGTGTCTTGCATTGCTGTAGGGGCGGAGACAGGAAGAAAGATATGCAGAGCCCTTTCCCTTAATTGTGCGATGTGCCAAGGTGAGTGCTTTGAATTCTGTCCTTTTTTGAACTGGCAGCCAGTGAAGCCTTCGTCGATAAGGAGAGATATGTACCCGAAGGGAGATGCCACAGACCAACCGGACTGCAGCATTCTGGACTGTCTGTAACCGGTGGCAGAGGCCCGAAGCAAGGGCAAGGTACAGACTGTTGGCATAGTCCAAATGAGATGTTATTAATGCCTGGACAATGCTTTTCCTGGTATTACTAGGAAGAAAATTAATACATTTTTTAATCATCCTACTTTTGGAGAGACATGCGGCAGTCACCGTCTGGACTTGGTTTTGGAAGGAGAGGCTGGAATCCCATCTAACCCCCAGGTTTTTTACTGATTTCTTGGGGGAGGGGGGCATGCTCAAGTCATGAGGCCACCAGAGGTTTGAGTCCAATGGAGAGGATTGGTGGAAAAAGAGGGCCTCGGTTTTCCCCGCATTTAACCGAAGGAAATTGTTGTCCATCCAGCGGGCGATGTTGCGGAGGCAATCTTTTAGTGGGTCAAAAGTGGTGTGGGTAATAGTGTCATAAGAAAATAAAAGCTGAATGTCATCAGCGTAAGAGGTTGCCTTCATTCCTGACTGAGCAATGAGCTCTGCCAGGGGGGAAAAATAAACATTAAACAAAAGGGGGCTCAATGAGGAGCCCTGTGGGACTCCCCATTTTATCGGCCGACTTTCGGAGGTGTGGGGGTGGGGGGGTAAACACCGCCTGTGTCCAATTGGATAGGAACGAGGACAGCCAGTCCAAGGCTTTGCCTTGGATGCCTTTAGCCCGGAGACGGTTAAGTAGGACGGATTGAGAGACGGTGCTGGATGGCCTTCCAGCAGAGTTCTATAAAACGTATATGGACATAATGGCCCCTGTCCTTCGAGAAGTCTTCGAGGACGCACCGGAGGTGGGGGTACTACTGAGATCAATGCGTGAGGTGATGATTACCTCCCTTCTAAAGCCCGGTAAAGATCCCACCTCCTGTGATGCATATCGCCCGCTCTCCCTAATTAATTGCGATGCAAAAATCCTTGCTAAGGTTCTAGCCACTCGATTATCCCTGTTGATGACCAAAATTATATTGCCGGACCAGTCTGGCTTTGTCCCCGGACGCTCCACTACACACAATTTGCGAACCTTGTTTTCGATGATTCGGACAGTGGCCCCGGATTTTCCCGTAGCGGCGATTTTCCTTGACGCCTCCGTTGAGTGGAATTACCTCTTTGAGGTGTTGCGCCGAATGGGATTCCCCACGATATTTATTTCTTGGGTGCTGTTACTTTACACCTTACCGACTGCTAAGGTATTAATTAATGGCCACTTATCCCCTTCGATTGCTATTACCCGTGGTACCAGACAGGGATGCCCCCTTTCCCCCCTTTTGTTTGCCATCGCCATTGAGCCACTTGCATGTCGCATCCGACAACTTCACCCCAGCGGAGCCTTTCGGTGCTTACAGCGCCAGATAGCTGTGTCGTTATACGCGGACGACCTAACACTGTTTGTCACTGATCCTCTTACTAATCTTAACCCCTGGCTGCGTGAATTTGTTATTTTTGGCAGAATGTCTGGATTTCTGATTAATTGGAATAAATCCCAGTTTTTCCCATTAACTGACGCTGTGGCGGAATTTCCCTTAGACTACCCATTACAATGGTGCCACTCAGACCTCAGGTACCTGGGCATACAAATGTCCAGAGATCGCGAAGAGACACTTCGTCTTAATTATGGAGTGGCTATTACAAAATTGACAGCTGAGATCAACAGATGGATTTCCCTTCCTCTGTCTATGGTGGGGAGAGCCTCCCTCATAAAAATGGTGGTGCTACCTCGCTTTTTATACCTTTTTTTAAATATTCCTTATTACACTGGTGCCTTTTTTTTCAGAACTCTTCGCACGGAGTTGATCAGGTTGTTTTGGGGGGACAAGCAGCCCCGACTGCGGTGGTCGGTATTGACGCAATCCTATGCTAAAGGAGGTTTCGACCTGCCTGATTTTGAGGCCTATTATATTAGTGCCCAGGCGCATTATGCCTACTTCTGGATGAAACCCGTGCCTTTAATGCCACAATTGGCGGCAGAAGACTGGATAGCTAATCCGATCCCCTTGAATGGCCTATTATAGGCCTCTGTTGCGGCCATTGAGACACCGTACACGACGGTAACGTGCACTATAGATGCTTGGAAGCGTATTGCTAAAATCCTCTGTTCCCCTCTGCTATACTCAGCGAAAATGCCCCTTACTTATCATCCGCGACTGGCACTCCTCCAGGAGACGGGTTTCCAAATGTTGTGCAAACGCCTACACATGAGCACGTGGGGTGGCCTATTTACCGAGGGACACTTCACCACAATGGATAGCTTTTTCAAGGAATACAGACCTACTCCTCTTGATACATTTTATTACATACGATTGCGACAGGGGATGAAGGAGATTTTACCGGACTTCCCGCAGGAACCTGCTAACCTAGCACCGCTGCACTACATGTTGGGGTCTAAGGATGGTACACATCTAGTTTCAGGCCTTTATAGTCAGATCAGGGAGCACCGACCAGGAGTAGATGGGTCCGCCCGGCTCCATTGGGAGGAGGATCTGCATATTGAAATTACGGACGAGCAGTGGCTTTATTGTTGTAATATTACCGCCAGAATATCTGCTAGTTGTAGGCTCAAAATAATACATTATAGATTTTTGCAACAATTGTACTATACACCACTAAAAAAATTCAAATTCCGTCTATCTGACAATGATAACTGTGAACGGTGTCATGCGGAACATGCTGTTTTTTTTCATTTGGCGTGGGAATGCCCTGGTGTCTGGGAATTCTGGCAGCATGTACATGAGGCCTTGGAGACTATGGTAGGAGCTCCCTTGAATGTTGACCCCTTACTGCTTTTGTTGGGTTGCACAATGTCCGTCCCTAAAACTTATAGGAAATTTCTCGACGTTGTCACTTTGCTAGCAAAGAGAAAGGTGGCATGTCGCTGGGGAGGGGTAGAGCCCCGAAATTTAAAGATTGGTTGGATGATGTCATATATTGTCAGGCACAGAATGCAATCTACGCTGATTCGCAGCCGCCCTCATGCAGACAGAAGGACATTTGGAGGCCGCTGACTGTATATCTTATCTCTCAAGGAGCAAATGATGGTGACTCTATATGTAATGATGTGGGCAGCACTGATGTTGGGGGTCTGGTTATGTAAACGTATTCACAATATATCATTTTTCAAGTTTGACACCCTGCGAATGTACTGCTTTGAGATATAATTGCTTTCGCTTTACCTTTGATTGCCGTAGTGCCTTAATTCGACTGCTATGTTTCCACTGTTATTATGATATGCTCCTTCTACAGGTTATCGGTGATGTCCTGGTATGAGTCTATGGTTGGCACCTGATACATTTGCTTTTCTATGTCATTACCACTGTATGATGCTTGTGTTATTGCTCAATGATCTGTCTTAAATTGATATGCTTTCTTCTTACCTTGCATGGAACACGTACTATTATACCCTTGTACTGTTGTTGTATATCTATGAAAATACCAAAATAAAGATTTAAAAAAAGAAAGAAAAAAAAAGCCATCATTTCCTTGCAAGATTAAAAATATAGAATTTATTTACATTTCTCAGTGCACTACTTAGGATAAGGGGGTATACCTCACAATCATACTAGATTGATAATGCCCACTGAAGGCACAAAAAGTTGAACTTAAAAATGAGTGATGCCACTGATCCCCTGCGGCTACAAAATCACCCGCAAAAACAGCGTCGACCGACCAGGAGAAGGCAAAGCCATCATCCGCAAGAACACCCACCAACTGACCACTTACTTGAATGACTCCACGACTACCATGGAACACCTCCCCTTCCAGATCCAGAACAACCCCAACACCACCCTAATCTACAAGACCCCCAGCCCCCACCCGACCTACAATGAAGCCATCGTAGACCTCATCGCACCCGAGGGTCTAGCATCCACCGATTACATCCCACTCGGAGACCTCCACTTCCACTTGGAAAACCCCCGTGACCAAAACACCGACTCCCTACTGGAGAACCTCGCCAACATTGGACTTAAGCAGCTAGTCACTACATAGACCCACGCAGCCAGACAAACGTTAGACATCGTCTTCTCTGTCATCGGGAACATCACCTATAGCCACACCACCGAACTCCTCTGGACCAACCCGCACTGTGTGAACTTAGCAGTTCCCACCGTTCACCACCATCCTCACCCCCCTCCGCCCCATCTGTTGTAGCTGAAGCAAGGCCACCGAAGGACTTCTTGTCATCTTTCTCAGCATGACCGCACTACCAGAAGATGCCAACACAGCAGCACACAACCGTCATCAATGGATCTCCAACTGAGCAGACACACCAGCACCCCTCAAAAAGACACCAGGCAGGCAAAACTTCAAGAAAGCCACCTGGTTCACTTCAGCCCTCCACAAGTCCAAACGTACCAGCAGACAACTCGAGAAGGGATAGAGGCGCAACAAAATCCCAGAAACCCAAGCAAACCGCTGTCAATGCACTCCACCTTCTCCTTAAAACCACAAAGAAAACGGCCATCAAAGACAGAAGAAACGCCTATGCACACAACAGCACAGAAGTCTTTGCCATCGTCCAGGAGTTCTTCAGGCCCAACAGCGAGACCACAGACGTTTCACCCTCCCTAAGACCTCTGCAACAAACTCAGCACATTCTTCATCACAAGATCAGGCAGAACTACGACAGCTTTGACACCCAAGACCCTGCTACAATGCCTGCCACCACCCCACACAACAAGGCCTTACCCTAACATATCATACTCAACTGGACTCCACTCACCACAGATGACACACTCAAGCATCCACTCCAGAGCCCCACTGGATCCTTGCCCGTACCACATCTTCCATTGAGCAGCCGCAGCACCATCAACTGCGCCATCAAAACTGCCACCTTCCCTTCTGCCTCAAAACACGCCAAGATCAACCCCCCTGCTGAAGAAGCCATTTGCAGACCCGACAGACCTCAAGTACCTCAGACCTATCTCCCTCGTCCCCTCCCTTGACAAGGTCATCGAAAAGGCCCTCAACATCCAACTCTCCAAGTTCATCGAAGCGAACCATGTCCAGAACAACTCCCAATCTGACTTCCAAAGCAATTATAGCACCGAGCTCAGACTCCTTGCCGCCATCGACGACATTCGCTCCCTCCTCAACTGGGGCGAAACCGCCACCCTCATCCTACTGGACCTCTTGGCCACCTTCGACAACATCTCCCACCACACCTAATCACAAGATTCCAGGATACTGGTATCCACAACAAATGCAGCTACAAGCTACAATGCACGGAAACCTGTAGGGATTCAAAAAGGCAAGAATGTATTCACCAGACGTGACACTGACTGAGTTCAAGGCCGGGGTCTACGCGACCCATTGGGCACCAGATACCTGCTGTTGAAAGGGGACACAGCACACAGCTTCTCGAAGAAGCAGAGACGGTGACAGGCGGACTCCCACGGACCACAAGTCTTGGCTGCAGGGGTCCGCAGAGTGCACCCACAAGGATTCGGGCACTCTGGGACAGGCGGTCTCTCATGCGGCTGCGAAGGCCCGGGTTGGTGGTGGCGATTACTCTCGTCTTACAGCTCCGTGGTGGGCTCGCAGCGGCAGCAGCTCTCTCTTAGCTGCAGCGGCCCACGAGACGATAGCGAGAATCCTCGACAATGGTGAGCAAGATGCGGGCAGACAGCAGCGGCAGCTCTCCCTTAGCTGCAACGGCCCACAGGACAAATCACAATAAGGCAACGTTGGCAAAGGTGCGGGCTCTCAGTGGCAGCAGCTCTCTCTCAAATGCGGCGGAGCACAGGACAGATCGCAATGATGCAAAGTTAGCAAAAGTGCGGGCACTCAGTGGCAGCAGCTCTCTCTTAGCTGCAGCGGCCTTCAGGACGAATCATGATGATGCAAAGTTGGCAAAGGTGAGGGCACTCAGCGGCAGCAGCTCTGTCTTAGCTGCGCCGGCCCACAGGACGAATCACGATGATGCAAAGTTGGCAACGGTGCCGGCACTCAGCGGCAGCAGCTCTCTCTTAGCTACGGTGGCACACAGGACTAATTACGGTGATACATAATTGGCAAAGGTGCGGGCACTCCGCGGCAGCAACTCTCTCTTAGCTGCGGAGGCCCACAGGAGGAATCACGATGATACATAGTTGGCAAAGGTGCGGACACTCAGCGACAGCAGCTCTCTTTTAGCTGCGGCGGCCCACAGGACGAATCAAAGTGATACAAAGTTGGCAAAGGTGCGGGCACTCAGCGGCAGCAGCTCTCTTAGCTGCGGTGGCCCACAAGACGAATCACTGTGATACAAAGTTGGCAACGGTGAGGGCACTCAGCGGCAGCAGCTCTCTCTTAGCTACGGCCGCCCACAGGATGAAGGATGGTCTTGACAAGGCTGGCACAATGCTGGTCACTGAGTGGCTACACCTCTCTGTTAGCTGCAGCGGCCCACACAGATTCAGCGAAGGTTCTGAAGGTGCATATTCAGGCAGGCTCTCAGCGGTGACAGCTCTCTCTTAGCTGCAGCGTTCCACACAGATTTAGCAAAGGTTCCCAGTCCGCGTTCCTCACAGTAGAACTAGAGAATCCGGATTGCAAGCAGAATTCCTCACATAGGAATTCCGACGGCTGACGGGGTGAAGTCTAATATCCCTGAGACTTCGGCAGGAGGCGCTCTCGATTCAGGCCCTCGAGTAGTTTCTTCAGCAAGCTTGGTGAAAGTTTCAAAAGCCCTTTCCTCTGTTCACTCTGACAGAGTTTCGTCTTGACATCCAGAAGGAACACACCTGGACGAGGTTCCAGGGCCGTGTTTTATACCTAAAAAGTCTTTGTTCTCTAAAGCCACAAATCACTCAATCCATTCAGAACCAGTTCGGTGGGGTCGGGGAGAACTTAGTTTATGAGGCGGCATCTTGCCCTTTCAGAATGCGGGGGTCTCCTATCAGACGCCCAGTGTGTGGGGGGTGAGGTTCCGTGACGATTTTACTCGTGTTCATAACATTGTCGTAAATACATAATTTTGGTATCAGTGAACCGCAAATGATCCATTTAGTATATCCTGATGTTTTCGCTATGCTACGAGCAAGAGCACTCCTGTTACCAACACATTTGTGATTTACCCATGGCATCCATCTTAGATCACGGAAGCCATTTTGTATTCCTTGCCCTTACATAGTCAATGGACACGCAATGATCTCTTTCTTATTTAAGGACACGTAGGCTTTAACCGGCGATTCACCTTGCTAGTGACACGTGCACCTTAGGCCAGCAACACTGTAGCAGCATGACTCGGCAAGAACTGCCTCCCCAGCCTGAGGCCAGTCCTGCTATACTGGTTCCTGTGTTCGTTGGCCTGATCATGATTAGGCGGCCGAAGCTGGTAACCGTGCCCATTTACGACCCACAAACATTTCTTATCCTGTCTTTCTATCTTCCACACCTGGCTCTGCTCCTTTCCTTCTGGGCCTTTATTAGGGGGAGGTAACGAAATTTACGATGAGGCGGTCCGGGTCTTGAATGAAGAATTGACATGGGATTATGATGGACTAGTGGGAACCCCTCATTCGTAATGTTTTGACATCAGATACTGTTGACGATTCCTGTGCAACGCCAAATATTTATTGTTTAAGGCACGAATGTTTAGAACTGTGGTAACATGTAAAGAATTTGCCTGAAGCACAATATTTAGTATATAAGGAGCAACCCTCTTTGTACAAATCGAACAGGCTCCTAGATACTGCCCATGTGTAGTTTCTGTGACTTCTGTGTCCCTGCAGTAATAAACCTTTGGTCTTTGACGCCACCATCGAGAAGCCCGTGTTTCTGTTTGTTTGTGCACCGAGACAGGTGGAACTCCGGGGTCTTCGGGTGTTATCCCTGACACCTCTGGACGGAACCGAAAAAGTCCAGAACTCCAATTGGCGCCCAACGTGGGGCGACGTCATTCGGTACCGGTCCAAAAGCCTGAAGAGTTCGAGGAGCTTCGTGTGAAGATTTCAGAGGGAGGCGCCCCACTTCATCGATCCCGGCATATCGCAAAAGTGGCCCCGACGTTCTCTTCCACGAGGGTTCCCGTTCAGACGGCTGCAGTGGTCCGTTGCCTTGACCGTCGCCCTGTCTTGGACCCGAGGTGCAGTCCTCAGTACGGCGAAACGTGACGGGTTTCTCCTTGGTGACGTCTTCAGTGCCTCAGTTAAGTATTCAGTGGTTGCTAGTTAAATATTTTGTGAGGATTGCTCCTGTTTGGATAATCCTTTTAGTCCTCAGTTCAGTTCAGTTCTGTAAGGTTATCACTGGTTATTCTGGTTACGATAATCATTCTGTTCAGTTCAGGTATCGATACATTTGTCAGTTCTGGTAGGCCTAAGTTCGTGGTTCGAGTGCACATCTTTTCTGTTTGTGTCTTGTTTGTCTTGTGTTCCGGATTATAAAATGGTAAGTCGGAAAAATTGTATGTTGTCTTGTTTTAGTTGCAACAGTGATTCCCGGTTGGAGGACTCGTGTTTGGTTCCTCCGATTGGAACTCCCCTTTATGATCTATATTGCAAATTTGGTGTGGGCCCTATCTCTTATAATGAGGTATGGATCCGCTACACAGAGAAAGACGGCGTCCTTAGTTGGCCACTACATGGTAGTTTTGAACCTGAAGTTCTCGATAATCTAGAAAGAAGGTTGTTTAAGAAGAAAGCCCGGCCGGCAATGTTTGATTCTTTCCGTTATTGGCGAAAAGAATCTAAACAGAGAGAAATTAAAAAGTTGAAGAAAGAACAGAAAGAGCAAGAGTTGACTTTAGAACAGTCTGCTAGGCAGCTGCAACTCAACGAGTCTGAGAAAGCGATGGAGGTGGCCGATAGAGAGCGTAATTTAGCGATAGACAAGTGCTATCCTGCTTTGCCATCGAGTACGGCTAAGACAGTAGAGGACCCTGAAAAGGATCCCCTGTTGTCTTACTTGTTACGATCACCCCCACCGTATGCACAGGGTGCTACGGCTCCACCTATACCGAATGTTCAATTACCGGTTGCTGGACAACCTGGTGTCCCTGTTCCCGCTCCCCTGAATCTAGTTCCTGTACCTCCTGTGGTCAATATTAATGTTCCTTCGACAACCCCTCTTCTAGGGTTGCCGGCTTCTTTTCCTATGCCTGTGTCACTCACACCTGCCACTTCACAAGCTATTTTGCCTGCTACTCCTACTGTTCCTGATCTATCTATTCCAACTACTACTCTATTCACTGCCTCTGCAAGTATTATGACTCCGATTTCTGTTCGACGAAGAATCACTGATTCTGTCTCTAATATTCTATCTCCCTTCTATAAAACTCTGATTAAGACTCCTACCTCTGACTCTGTGCAGAGACGTAGTCAGCTTCCCAGTACTGAAGAAAGAGGAATACTAGATTCCACTGCCCTTAGATGGGTTTCGAAAGTTGGAAGATATAATGTACAAAATGTATTAGATACATTTATGCAATGGAACGAACCGACACAACGATATGTGTTTGATGAAATGTGTTTCCTTCTACGTGAGGAATTGGAAGAGGATGACCCTGAACCAAATTTAGGAGAATTAATTAATGTTCAGAAAGAGTTTGCTACAGGTATGATAGTTGGTCAAAATATAAAAGAAGCGATGGAACTAATTTTAAGTTATAGATCCGACTCATCCCTTCGTTCACCAAGAGAATTAGAGAAACGTAGTACGAAACGAAACCATCAATATCCAATGAGAGAGGTTCCACCAATTTGGCGTGAAGCTGTGCAAGCTAATGCAAACCTTGGTATTGCAGCCGCTCCGGCCCAATTCCAGAGAGTATGGATACATATTCCATGGAAACGAGCTGAAGTGTTAGCAGTAAAACAGGCCTTGCCAGATCCGCGTAAAAATCCTGCAGGGTACTACAAAGAGTTGGCTCAAACAGTTGACGCTTGTGTATTGAATCTTGCTGACATAGATCTGCTATTTGGTAACGTAGTACCGCAACCAATTTGGGCTAAAATTCGTAAAGAGAATCATCCAGTTGCCCTAGGTGGTGACTGGGCAGCTATAACTGCAGCGGATGGTCAACAAATAGGTGGTTCCAAACCTGAACCTTTAATTGCTAACCTGCCTGGTAGAATAATCGATTTAATGAAAACCTTAATGCCTGCATTACGCGTTAACTGGGATAAATTGTCCGCATGCAAACAAAAGAAAGACGAAAGCGTCTCCGACTTTTTCACAAGATTCGAAGAGACTTTCGTGGATCATAGTGGTCAAGATATGAGCACAGAAGGAGGCCAGAGATTATTTGTCGATAAATTCGTGCACAATCTGTTGCCAGAACTTAGTGGTAAATTAAAGAATTCTGAAAGTGCGTGGGCTGTCTCTACGACTGCGCAAATACTTGCGACTGCTCAGTACTACGAAAATAGGGATAAAGAAGAGAAGGAAAAATCAGATAAAAAGACGAAAGATTTAAAAACTAAAGTACTTTTACAGCAAGCTTATCCGCCTCGCATGAATCAAACTAATATGCAGCAAGGGTCATATCAAAGAACGGATTATAATTTTCAAAGGCCACAATACCAATGGAATCAATGTGCTTATTGCAAAAAGGAAGGTCATTACAAAAGTGATTGTCCAGTTCGGGCGCAAAATAATGATGCGGCCGCTCAGAGAGGTCGTGGTAGTTCTATGCAAAACTCTAGAGGTCGAGGACGAGGTGCTATGCCTCCACAGACAAGTGATCGCCCCTCTAATTATTTCGATCAGCGAAATGGACAATCTGCCCAACAGAATAGGTCTCCACAGTATCATGTTGAAGACTATTATGAAGCTAGTGAGGAAGGTCAGCAAAGTGAATACTAGGACAGCCATGGACAAAGAGAGTTAGTAGTATCAGTACCAGTAGATCAGAGTGGGCCTTATGTCGCGGTAGCAACATCAGGTATAGTCGAACCGTTTCTGTTGGATACTGGTGCAGCAAAAAGTTCTATCATACATGCGAAACTCCCTGGCGCACCTTTGTCTGGCTCAACAAACGTTTCAGTAGGTTTTTCGGGCGCCCCTGTTCACAACCCTGTTTCTGGTCCTTTGTCTATTTCTGTTGGACCCCGTCAATTGAAAGCACCCCTGATTTTGACGACAGGTTGTAACGAAAATCTGCTTGGTTTAGACTTGTTAAAACGCCTGTACGCGACATTGTACTGTTCTCCAGCAGGAGTACAGCTTACGTTGGGTAAAAGAATAATCTCCCCGATGTACTTGTCGATGGATGCGCTCCCACCAGAGCTGCGTTCACTCCCTGATACTCTTTGGGCGACTGGTCCTAATGATGTAGGTCTATTGGAAATTCCACCCTATGTAGTAACTTTGAAAGCAAATGTCAAACTTCCACGAATCCCACAATACAGAATCTCTAGTGAAGGTGAGCGTGCGCTCCTACTGATAGTACAAGACCTGATCAAGAAAGATGTTGTAGAAGAGACTAGAGGTAATGTCTGTAATAGTCCTGTACTGCCTATTTTTAAACGAACTGACCCTACAAAACCTCCAGTATATAGGTTTGTAATTGATCTCAGAGAGGTTAATAAAATTGTGATCCCACAGTTTCCTGTGGTACCAGACATTACTGCATTATTAACGTTGATTCCTGCTACAGCAGCATGGTTTTCAGTTGTCGACTTGAAAAATGCCTTTTTCAGCATTCCGATAGCCGAGGAAAGCAGAGATATTTTCGGTTTTTCTCTAGGAGGACGAAGTTTTAGATTTAAACGCGCTCCACAAGGTTATTGTGAAAGCCCATCCATTTACAGTCAAGCATTAAAAAGCCAGTTAGATTCCTTCGTACTTCCTAGTGGTTCTGCTTTAGTACAGTATGTCGATGATCTTCTAGTGGCTGCCGATGACAAGGAAACTTGCAAAACAGCTACGATTTCTTTATTGCATCACTTGTCGGATTTGAATCACAAGGTGTCACCTTCGAAAATGCAATACTGCTGCCAAGAAGTGACCTACTTAGGTCATCTCTTGTCAAAGGAGGGAAGGAAGTTGACCCCAGAGAGAATAAAAGCAATTACACAGATGAATGTTCCTAGCACGCAGAGAGAAGTGCGTGCCTTTTTGGGTATTACCTCATATTGTAGGCAATGGATCCCAAATTTTTCTCTTCTAGCAAAACCATTGGTAGCCTTGACTGGGAAAAATGTTCCGAGTCCGGTACCATGGTCTGCTGAATGTCAGCAGAGTTTTTCTGAATTGCGAAATACACTGTGTTCAGCACCTGTATTGGGTACACCCGACTACAGTAAGCCATTCACGCTCTATGTCCACGAGAGAGAAGGTTGTGCATTGAGTGTTTTGACGCAGAAATTCGGTGATAAACAACGCCCTTGTGCGTATTTTTCATCAACGTTAGATCCGGTAGCCAGAGCATTGCCTAGTTGCTTGAGAGCTACAGCCGCAGCTGCAGCCTCCATTCGACAATCTGCTGGTTTAGTAATGAACAACATGTTAGTAGTTATGGTTCCGCATGCTGTGGATACACTCATGAACCGAACCAAGACGCAACACCTTACCAGTGCTAGATTATCAGGTTATGAACTGACACTGTTAGCTAGTCATATTCAGATCAAAAGATGCAATGTATTGAATCCAGCAACATTGTTGCCGACTAGTCAAGAGTCGAGTGATTCCGAACCACACGACTGTTGTTTCAAAACTGAGGAAGAAACAAAAGGACGAATCGATCTGAAGGACACTCCATTAACAGAACCAGATGGCACGTTGTATGTTGACGGGTCTTGCTTCAAATTGGAGAATGGTGATGTGACTGCTGCTTATGCAGTAACAACTTTGAGTACGATTGTGGAGACTGCAAGAGTGAGTCAGAATTCTGCCCAGGCTGCAGAATTGATCGCGCTAACAAGAGCGTGCGTTTTAGCTAAGGGAAAGAGAGTGAATGTGTTCACAGATAGTCAGTACGCGTTCGGCGTGGCCCATAGTTTTGGCCGTTTGTGGAAAGAGAGAGGTTTCATTACGTCCCATGGGACTAAGATTCAACATGGTCAGCTAGTTAATGACTTGTTGGAATCTCTAACCTTACCGACTGAAGTTGCGATTGTGAAATGCAGTGCTCATAAAGCAATCACGGATGATGTTGGTCGTGGGAATGCTTTTGCTGATGAGACTGCAAAACAGACAGCTAGAAATATGATGAGTAGAATGTATGTTGCAACGTCTGCAAGATGGATTTCTGAGTCTGGAATGTGTGAAGACACAGTGGAAAGCGTGAAGGAAATTCAGAAAGAGGCGACTGAGGAGGAAAAACTTGCATGGAGAGAGAGCACGGGTAAATTGGACTCGAGTGGGTGTTGGATTGACTTGTCGGAACAACAGCGTTGGATGTTGCCTGATGCGTATGTGCTTGCAGTAGTGACGATGGCACATGGAACAGCGCACATCAGTTCAAAAGGGATTTGTAAGATGTTGGCTCCGGTCTGGAAGAATGACGGGATTAGTAAGTGTGCAGAGAGAGTGGTGAGAAATTGTATGGTATGCTTGATGCATAATCCTGGCAAGGGAATCCCCACACCTGCAGGTCATTTCGCTCCTCCTTCCTGCCCCTTTGAGGTGATCCAGCTAGACTTCATTCACATGGATCGTTGTAATAACCTGAAATACGTCCTAGTGGTAGTTTGTGCTTTCTCCAGATGGATCGAAGCATACCCACTGAAGGACAATACTGCCTTATCCACTGCCAAAATTCTTCTTAAAGAATACTTCCCCAGATACGGAATGCCACGGATTGTATGGTCAGATAACGGAAGTGAGTTCGTAGGGAAAGTTATGCAGAGTGTGTGTACCGGCCTAGGGATTAGACAGAAATTTCATAGTGCGAATCATCCCCAGTCCGCGGGTTTAGTCGAGGGTTACAATGGCACCCTTAAACTGAAACTCGCTAAGATACAAGCATCCACGGGTTTGTCCTGGCCAGACGCATTGCCTTTGGCTTTGCTATCAACAAGAGCAACTGTACATTCTAGAGTAGGGCTTAGTCCCTACGAAATAGTTTTCGGTCGTCCTGCAAATGTTTGGGGGGTACCTAGACCGAAAGAATTTAAGCAGCTGGAATACCCAATGTTAATTGATTACCTTTTCGACTTGACTGCTAAATTGAGTCTTATTCACCAACAGGTTTTCGATGCATTGCCAAAGCCATCGGAGAGTCCAGGCCATCAACTGAAACCGGGTGATCAGGTGGTCATCCGAAATTTTGCAAGAACGAAAAATCTTCAGCCCAGATTTATTGGCCCGTTCCAAGTCCTGCTAGCAACGAGAACTGCTATTCGTGTGGCCGGAAGAAGAAATTGGATCCATACAACACACGCTAAACGTGTGCCTCTGCCACTTCCTTACGACAACTGGGTAAAGAAAGGAATCGGTGCCTCTGAAACGGAACAAATCCCCAGGTTCATACCTTTCAGCGATGCAGAACTGATCACGGATTCACCAAATTCTGACTCTCCTCCTGAAACTGCTCTTTTGAACCCTGAACATTTGTCATCTGTACCAAAAGAACATTTGTCATCTACGAACGTGAACATTGCAACGTCAGCTGAAAATACATTGTTCCCAGATCAGACAGCTCCTGCAAAACTGAGATACAACTTACGTTCTCGCAATATGGACAAATAAAGCAGGAAACTGCCTATTTTCAGATTTGAATCTGCTATACATTGCCTCCAGCCAGGAAGTTTGCTAATACTTTGTATTGTTTCTTTTTGTTTTAAAATTGCCTTGCCGTCTGGGTAACCGTAGGGTCGTGGCTGTGTGCCTAGTTGAATCTGCAGGGGTCTGACACAAGGTCGATCTTTCTGTTAGTTCTGGGAACTCCCAGGGCTGATAGAGGCATTTTCATCTACGTACACATCATCAGTGGTCGCGAACGGTCGTAGAAGATGGAGCTTCCTGAGCTACAACGAGAAAATGTAATTTATGCTCGCAGAAATAGACTGAACAGAATACTACACAGCAAATGCTTTCTAATGCAATGTGCAGTTACATTTTTAATTGTTTTAATAACGTTGGTGGGTGGAATCGTCTTTGGTGTACATTTGATTTCTATGCCAGTAACTACAGTACCTTCCCTTGATCCTGCTACTTCTACGGTTTCTTCTATGCATTCTTTTCACTCATTTCCTGAACACGAACAAGCTCGACGCTCAGAATTTATGAACAATACATTTGTACAGCTCTTGCATCAACACCAACTGATAGTTAATACTACAGACTGCTGGGTGTGTGGTTTGATACCTCACACTATGGATAAAGGCATTCCCTATCTAGTCTTGCCTTTTAGCTATAATGGATCATTTCAGGCCTTTCAGACCATTTTTTCATATGCCCTTGAGACCTATCCTCCGCGTCCACCACGGTCCACTAAATACAACTCAGCCAACAAAGCTTTAGTCCAGGGAATTATTGATATGATTAAAGACGTCAATAATACTCCATCTTATCCTAGAGATGAATTGCTGGTGTATTTGACTTGGAACTCTACAGAGTACCGCCTTAGTTTGGGAGAAAGCAAGCGTAAAAGCTCCACTTCAGTTTGGGTCGTGCCTCACCGAGGTCAGGTCTGTTTGCAAGGAAATGGGAGAAATCTGAGAGCTCAGCTAGGGAGGAGTGAGTGCGTTGAGACTTACGTTGCAGAACCGTATGGTTCTAGACGTATTTCCGTCTAACTCCTCCCCTGCCTTTCTGACTGCTAGGGGTACCTACTTCATTTGTCAGGACAGAGCATATACATGGCTGCCTGCTGACTTTTCAGGTTCATGTTATATTGCTCGATTGTTACCTCCGACATACACTGCTTCTTCAGATTATCACAAAACCAGAGTAGCAAGAGGTGTCTTCAGCAAGGAAGATACCGCTGGTCAAGAAGCTGGAGACTTTTTCAAAGGTTTCCTTCCGTTTTGGGGGCCTATGGCTAATAGTAGAAGTATACGTCAACTAACACGAGTAGTTGAATCTACTATTACAGAAACTGCTGGTGCCCTTAGTAACTTAACAGCTGAGCTTCAGGCGGATCGTCTCATGACGTTGCAGAACCGTATGGTTCTAGACGTAATACTTGCAGATCGAGGTGGGGTATGCAGAATGATCCAATCGAGCTGCTGTGTCTTTATTCCAAATAATGCTCCAACAGTCTATGAAGCAATCTCTAAGCTACATAAGATTTCCGACTCTATACACGTAGATAAGGGAAACTGGTCCTTCATGGAGTGGTTTTGGACTCTGGTATCAGCGTGGGGATGGAAGGTTCTGATGGTCATTGGTGTCATCCTAGTATTTCTGTTCTCATGCTGTCTTATTATCCAATGCGGTCCCGCTCTGTGTAGCCTCTGTGCTGCAACCTGTTTCAAAAAACCACCTGCATTTGGAGAAAAAGCACGAGACAAGATGATGGTGCAACAACATGTCACTGACCTAATGAGCATAGAATTAGACTCTGACTCTGATATTGACTGAGTAATTGCCTATGTAAGGGCAAAAGGAGGGTCTGAGGTTCCGTGACGATTTTACTCGTGTTCATAACATTGTCGTAAATACATAATTTTGGTATCAGTGAACCGCAAATGATCCATTTAGTATATCCTGATGTTTTCGCTATGCTACGAGCAAGAGCACTCCTGTTACCAACACATTTGTGATTTACCCATGGCATCCATCTTAGATCACGGAAGCCATTTTGTATTCCTTGCCCTTACATAGTCAATGGACACGCAATGATCTCTTTCTTATTTAAGGACACGTAGGCTTTAACCGGCGATTCACCTTGCTAGTGACACGTGCACCTTAGGCCAGCAACACTGTAGCAGCATGACTCGGCAAGAACTGCCTCCCCAGCCTGAGGCCAGTCCTGCTATACTGGTTCCTGTGTTCGTTGGCCTGATCATGATTAGGCGGCCGAAGCTGGTAACCGTGCCCATTTACGACCCACAAACATTTCTTATCCTGTCTTTCTATCTTCCACACCTGGCTCTGCTCCTTTCCTTCTGGGCCTTTATTAGGGGGAGGTAACGAAATTTACGATGAGGCGGTCCGGGTCTTGAATGAAGAATTGACATGGGATTATGATGGACTAGTGGGAACCCCTCATTCGTAATGTTTTGACATCAGATACTGTTGACGATTCCTGTGCAACGCCAAATATTTATTGTTTAAGGCACGAATGTTTAGAACTGTGGTAACATGTAAAGAATTTGCCTGAAGCACAATATTTAGTATATAAGGAGCAACCCTCTTTGTACAAATCGAACAGGCTCCTAGATACTGCCCATGTGTAGTTTCTGTGACTTCTGTGTCCCTGCAGTAATAAACCTTTGGTCTTTGACGCCACCATCGAGAAGCCCGTGTTTCTGTTTGTTTGTGCACCGAGACAGGTGGAACTCCGGGGTCTTCGGGTGTTATCCCTGACACCTCTGGACGGAACCGAAAAAGTCCAGAACTCCAGGGGGTGGAGCCATCATTCACCTTGCCAGGCAGATCAAAGAGTCACCCCTCCCCATGCTCTGAATACCGATCTCTCTCTCCAGCCAGGTCTGACCCAGCTGGTCCTGCTGCTCCAAAACCAGACGGCCAATACATATACTAGCAAAGCCTACAGGAAAGCTCAGGCAAGAAAACACCAACATTTCCAAAAGAGCCGTTTTCGAACATGGGATATATAAATAGTTCTTACTACAAGGTGTATCTCAATGTCCTGAGCATAAACATATCAAACTTGAAGTTCCTATCAGGTTCTGGGGGTTAGATAGGATTATAGAAGGTTATCGTCAACCTGCCAATTCTGGCTTATGAGAACGGATAGCTTCACGATGGTAACAGTGAAATGGAGGGTAACTCGCTATTAGAACATGCTACACAGACCTAGGCATTAATGGTTATTCTAATTCATGCCGTCATCTTTACACAGGGAGCATTTGTGCTGCGGCACAAATGATTAGCAGTAGCACGGTGTCATCAGCATCTAAATCCAGCCAACATAAAAGATAGGAAGCGAAAAGAGGAAGGGAGACCCACGCCAATGATGCTAGGTCTAACAAAACATAATTGAAGCAGCTGTTTAAAGCAACAAATGAAACTTTGATTTTCTTTCTTTTGCTCTATTTTGCTAGCTTATTGTGACAAACAGAGAGAACAAGATTATTTATTCAACTCCCTAGATAGAGGAAAGGTGGAATCATGGAATCTTTCTGCATGTTTCTACATGTTCCGAGGTACTGCAGCTTTTTTTATGACTTGTATTGAACTGTTTCTAATATCTGTATGCAAAAAATATCCCACAGGTTTTTGATGTGTGGAGAAGTGTGGCTCAATGGGTGGAGAAGTGTGGCTCAATGGTTAGAGCGGCAGACCCTGATGCAGAGGTCTAGCCCAGGACCAGGGCTCAATTCCCCGCCTCGGCGGGTCTTGGGCTAAAAATTTCCACGGACCTGATAATTCTCGCCTCGGGGCCTATTCCAATCATGGAGTCCCACTCTGCAACTCTGGGCAATAGCTTGCTTAATCTCCACAACGGCCCCCACAACGCTAAGGATGCCTGGCCTCCACCTTGGGGGTGCCCAGGAGTGGACACCTCACAGGGAAAGCCAGGATGGGTTCCACAGCGGTATTCGTACAAGCGCCTTGAGACCATTGTGGGTGAGTAGCGCGCTATACAAGTATCAATTTACATTTTTTTTACAATTTACATTTATGTGTTTAATTTTGCACTAGAGGCTTTATTTTTATTCTTCATGTTTGCAAACGTAACTGCTCTTTCATATGAAAAAGCTGCGCAACAAGGTTTTAAGTGGTTTGTGGTAAAGGTGATGGTGTGAACATGTATTATATGAGATAAAGTACTACCTGGCGCACATTATAAGATTACTGCAAGTCACCTCGGAGTCACATAACCTTATAAATTAACTCTGCCTTCGGCCTCGTTCCTCTATATAGTTATGGAACGCCTCGCTGACATGCAATATCCTTATAATGTGTGGCCGGAGGTACTTTATCCCTAATATATTTTCACTGAATAAGGTTAAAGTGAAATTATAGTTGGTTTTGTTACACCTTAATGGATCTTAAAAAAAAAAAACACTTAAAAATCAAGGGTAAAGAGCATTTATAGTTAAAACTTAAAACGGATCAAACCACTGCAATATGCAAGTTCTAGTTAGAACCACAATCCATAACTCGCACTACGGGTGTGTAAACCCTAACTCATGATGCGATGACATTTTACATACTTAAAGAACAAGTTACTTACCTTCGGTAACGCTTTTTCTGGTAGATACAATATCTGCCTGTGGATTCCTCACCTTGTGAATATCCCCTTGCGCCAGCAACATTCGGAAATTCTTTTCGCAGCTTCGCGCCGACGTGGACTTGGACGTCATAGAGGCACGGCACCGCTCGCGACTCCGCTGACATCACCGACGCCTATAATAGGCCCACACCGGCGTGATGACATCAGTTCCGCCCTTTTTTCCGCGCCTTCGAGGCACACGGACGGACCAATGACAGTAGACATATACACAGTATACGCAGTACAAATATCAAGATAACACACCCAGTGTGAAGAAAATGCAACAAAACATTTGAAATAAACAAATACATAATAGAAACTCTGGCATAGAAGAGTGGACAACGGGGAGGCGGCTGGGTCAGTGAGGAATCCACAGGCAGATATTGTATCTACCAGAAAAAGCGTTACCGAAGGTAAGTAACTTGTTCTTCTGATAGATACATCTGCCGTGTGGATTCCTCACCTTGTGAATAGAGTACCACAGCAGTCCCCACTCCCGGGGGAGGGTGTCCACTCTTCTAAACCAGGAAATCCTGAAGGACAGAGCGTGCAAAGTGACCGTCCCTCCTCACTTCGGAATCCAAGCAGTAATGCTTCGCGAATGTGTGGAGGGAAGACCAAGTTGCCGCTCTACAAATATCCTCAACAGGTACACCTCTAGCCAATGCTGAGGTCGAAGACTTAGCTCTAGTAGAATGAGCCCTTATACCCTCTGGAGGTTCCTTACCGGCCAAAGAGTAGCAGATCTTAATACAGAGGATGATCCATCTTGACAAAGTCCTCTTATGGACCTCTCTTCCTCTGTTGCAGCCAGCAAAGCCAATGAAAAGCTGATCATCCAATCGACAGTCTTTAGTTCTGTCCAGGTAAAAAGACACCGCCCTCTTGGGGTCCAGACGGTGTAATCTCTCCTCCTCCTTGGAAGGGTGTGGGGGAGGATAAAAGGTAGGAAGGGTAATGGATTGACCAAGGTGGAAAGGAGTCACCACCTTAGGCAGAAAAGCAGCCCTGGTCCTAAGAACCATTCGATCAGCATGAATGGACAAGAAAGGGGGCTTGTGACTAAGAGCTTGAAGCTCACTTACCCTCCTTGCCGAGGTTATAGCAATGAGGAAGACTGTTTTGAAAGTCAGAAGCCTCATAGGACATTTGTGAAGAGGCTCAAAGGGAGCACCCATCAAAAAGGTCAATAAAAGATTTAAGTCCCACTGAGGCACAATAAAAGTAGTAGGAGGGAACTTATTTGTGAGGCCCTTCAAAAACCTTAAAACTACAGGAGATTTAAAAAGAGAGGGCTGGTCAGGCAAACAGATAAAAGCCGACAGCGCAGAAAGATAACCCTTCACCGTGGCAACAGCAAGACCCTGCTGTGCCAGAGAAAGGGCAAACTGGAGAACATCAGATAAATGGGCCCTCAAAGGGTCTATAGACTTCTCCCTGCACCAAGTAACAAATTCTGACCACCTATAAGAATAGATGGACTTAGTGGAGTCACGCCTGGCTGACAAAATTACATCCACTACATCAGGCGGGAGAGAAAAAGAACTCAGGTTGCCCCGTTCAATCTCCAGGCATGAAGGTGTAAGGTCTGGAGGTGGGGGTGTAGAACCTGCCCCTCCATCTGGGAGAGGAGATTTGCCCTGTGAGGGAGACGGAGCGGCAGGTGAGAGGAGAGGTGGAGAAGGTCTGAGTACCACACCCTTCTTGGCCAATCCGGGGTGATCAATATAACTTGGGCCCAGTCTTGGCGAATCTTCCTCAGAACCCGAGGAATCAAAGGTATGGGAGGAAACGCGTAAAGGAGTTGCGAGTTCCAACTCAACTGAAACGCGTCCCCCAAGGCTCCTTGCATCGGATACTGGAGACTGCAGAATGACAGGCAGTGAGCATTCTCGCGAGTGGCGAACAGGTCCACCCGAGGAGTCCCCCACATCTGAAAGATGTCGTGAACAACCTCCGGGTAAAGCCTCCACTCGTGGTCGGCAGAGAACTGCCAACTGAGACTGTCTGCACGAACGTTCTGAACTCCGGCCAGATGATTTGCCATCAGACAAATCTGATGGTCCTGAACCCAGGACCAGAGACGCAGAGCCTCTCTGCAGAGACACTGCGACCCCACTCCTCCCTGCTTGTTGATGTACCACATCGCTGTCGTGTTGTCCGTCAGGACCTGAACCGACTGACCGCGAAGGGAAGGGAGGAAGGCCTTGAGCACCAGACATATCGCCCGCAACTCTAGAAGGTTGATGTGAAGCAACCTTTCCTCTGGAGACCAAAGACCCTTGACCTCCAGGTCTCCCAGATGAGCACCCCACCCGAAAGTGGATGCATCCGTTATCACTGTGGCCACCGATGGAGGAAGTTGAAAAGGCTTTCCTTGTGACAGATTGCCTTCCACGCTCCACCAAGACAGATCCGCTACAGCTTCTCTGGAGATCTTCACTAACTCCCTGAGATCTCCGTTGTGCTGATACCACTGCCTGCGGAGGCACCACTGGAGTGCCCTCATGTGCCAGCGTGCATGGTTGACCAACAGAATGCAAGAAGCCATCAGACCGAGCAGGCGAAGAACCTTCAGGACTGGAACGACCGCTCCATTGTAGAACAAAGGAATAATTTCCTGTATGTCGCGAATCCTTTGAGGAGGAGGGAATGCACGACGCACAGTAGTGTCCAGTACCGCACCTATTCACCATCTGAAGTTGAACCCTGACAAAACGGAACTGGTCCTTACAGGTGGTTCCTCCAGTCCCTGGAACTCTCTTTTTTGGCCCTCTTCCTTGGGATCCCCTCCTACACCTTCTTCCTCAGTTAAAACTCTGGGTATCAAACTCAATAATCATCTCAACCTTCATTCACAAATTAGTTCTGTGGTTTCTTCCTGTTTCTTTGTACTCCGAACTATCCGCACTGTTTTCCGTTTCTTTTCCCTTTCCGCTCTTAGGCTAATCATGTCCGCTCTGGTTGTCTCCCGGCTGGACTATGCCAATGCCCTTTACAACGGTATCCCGGCGTATAGTCTGCAGAAGCTCCAGCTGGTCCAAAACCAGGCGGCCAGACTGATTTATGGTCTTCCCCGCTCTCACCACTCTACCCCCTTGTTGAAAGCACTACATTGGCTGCCTGTTGAGGAGCGATCTCTTTTTAAGACTGGATGTATGGTCTTCCAGGCATGCCAAGGGACTGCCCCTGCCTTCATTTCTTCTCTAATAAAAGAGTACATCCCTGCCCGCGAGCTGCGGTCATCCACTCAATCACTCCTCCAGGTTCCCCGGTATAGACGCAAGAAATGGGGCGGATCCAATTTCTCTGTCTTGGCACCCTCCTTTTGGAATTCCCTCCCCGATCACTTGCGTTTGGCCACACACTATTCTGCCTTCCGTAAAGATCTTAAGACCCTTCTTTTTATTCAAGCCTTCCCAATGTAAATTCCTTTCTTCCTTGTTAGCCCATCAGTTTTTTTTTTGTTTTACTGCTAATTTTGCCTCCATAGCACCAAGAAACCGCAGGGTGAACGTTGCGCTTAACAAATATTTTAAATTCAAATTCAAATTCATGAACAGGTTGCGCTGTGAGGGCACCAGGTGAGACTTGGGTACATTTATCGAAAAACCCAACCTGTGCATCAACTGAGTTGTCTCTTGCAGATGATGGAGCACCTTCTCCGGCGATTCCGCTTTGATCAGCCAGTCGTCCAGATACGGAAATACATGTATCCCCGACCTCCTGAGATGAGCTGCCACCACTGCCATCACCTTGGTGAAGACTCGAGGTGCAGTAGTAAGACCAAACGGAAGGACCACAAACTGGTAGTGTTGCGACCCAACTGTAAAACGGAGATACTTTCTGTGTGACTTCAAGATGGGAATATGAAAATACGCATCCTGCAAGTCGATTGACACCATCCAGTCTTCTTCCAGCAGCGCTTGAAGAACCTGTGCAAGAGTGAGCATCTTGAACTTTTCCTGTTTCAGGTAAAGGTTCAAGATCCTGAGATCCAGAATTGGCCGAAGTCTGCCATCCTTTTTGGGGATCAGGAAATACCGGGAGTAGCAACCCCAACCCCTTTCCTGCTCTGGAACCACCTCTATCGCACCTTTTCGAAATAGTGCCAGGACTTCTTCCTGCAAGAGAAGCAGGTGGTCCTCCGAACAAAAACCCTGGCAAGGAGGGTAATTTGGGGGAAACTCCCGAAAAGGAAGAGCATACCCATTCTCTACAAGATTGAGAACCCAAAGGTCCGATGTTATCAATTCCCAATCTTGTAGAAAATGGGTAAGCCTGCCCCCCACTGAGACCACATGATCCAGAATGGCGGATCTAGGGCTGCTTTGCTGCGTTGGCAGGGGGCTGGGAAGGGGAAGAAGAGAAGGAGGAGGAAGCCTGACGGCCTCTAGGACGGGCTCTTTGCCTGCCCCTGTATGATTTGTACAGCGTATTTTGCTGTTGCTGTGGCTGCTGCTGAGATGGTCTCTAGGAACGAAAGGAAGATCTGCCAAATCCTCTGAAGCGCCTTCCAGTAGTACCCCTGGACTGAAGGCCCAAAGATTTCGCAGTGGCCCTACTGTCTTTAAAACGCTCCAAGGCAGCATCAGCCTTCTTGCCGAATAATCCTGAGCCATCAAAAGGTAAGTCCATCAAAACAGACTGAACGTCTGCAGAGAACTCCGATGTTTTAAGCCATGCAGCTCTCCTAGTGGCCACGGAAGAACCCATGACCCTCGCCACCGATCAGCAGTGTCAAGTCCACTCTGAATCACCTGCCTCGCAGCTGCTTGAGTGTCCGATATCACCTCCTGAAAATCCTTTCTATCTTCCTCAGGGATTTTTGGAATCAACTGTTTGACAGAATCCATTAAGGCATGGACATACCTCCCCATCAGACAAGTTGCGTTGGTTGATTTTAACGCCATACTGGCTGAGGAGAAGACCTTCTTGGCAGTTTGATCCTGCTTCCTGGATTCTTTATCCCCAGGAACCTGCGGAAAAGCACCATCAGACCTCTTTGAGCAGGCAGCCTGCACAACTAAACTCTCAGGCAGGGGGTGTGTTGATAAAAATTCAGGGTCACCAGATGCAACCCTATACCTCCTCGCCACTGTCCTAGAAACTGCAGGAGCAGACAAAGGTTTCTTCCAAACCTCAGAGATGGGTTCAGCTAACGCATCATTAAAGGGCAATATTGGCTCAATGATAGAGGAGGGTGAATGAAGAACTTCAGTTAGAAGATTTGGTTTATAATCAGCAGTGGGCAGAGTAATGTTCAACAAATTCGCGCCTTTTTGATAACAGTGTGATAAGGTACCACATCTTTTGAAGGCACATTCGACACTGAAGCAAATCCCACTCAGGAGGCAGTTCAAGTCCACTGGCCTCACCCAGGTCCTCAAAAGGATCTTCAGACTCCTGTAACTCTCCTTCCTCTATTTCTGCATAACGATATTGATCTTCCTCCAGAAGTCTCTGGGCTTCTCTCCGTGACCTTTCCTTCACGATAGAAGTCGAAGGATCCGGAATCGACTCCGACGGGGTCGGGGCCGGCGTCGAACCCGAAGTCGGATGAGGTTGTTTCATACGAGGTCGAGCAGAATCCTGCTTCAGAGTCGTAGGCACCGGCGTCGATGGAACCGGTGTTGACGGAGTCGGCGTCGTACGCTTCGGCGTCTACGACACAGGTGGTGTTGGAAAATGCCAATGCGGTGGTAGAGCCGGCATAAAAGGCATGAAGGGTGCAGGAGCATAAGCCTGGGGAACACCCAAGTTGAAAGCCATAGGACCCGTGGGACCAACAGGTGCACCAGACGGGTACATCGCCCTGGAATAAAGACCAAACATGGCGTTCAGGAATTGGGATGGATCCTGACCTGGAGCCGGAAATTCTGGATACGGTCCTCCAGGCTGTTCCCGAGGAGGCGGAGTCGAAACGACGTCGACCTCTTCTTCGAGTCCCGGAACGGGGTCGACGAACCCGCAGGTACCGGAACCTCGGTCTCACCAGCCCCCTGCTCCTCACCTTCATCCTCCTGACCAGAAGGATTGGATGGATTTGGAGAATGGATCTGCTTTGGTGACTCGGGCGAATTCGGATGTAAAGCCTCACCAACAGAGTCATGATCCTCCGACGCCGAAATCTCCACTTCCTTATTAAGAAACTTGACCTGTGACTTCGGCCAACAACCAGAGTCCTTTCCTGAGTGATGACGTGATTCATGGCTCCTCTTCTTGTGTTTTTTCCTCGAGGACCTTGAAACATGAGCTGAAGATGACTCCGAGCGTGACTTCGGTCGAGACCTCGACCTCGAACGTCGAGATCGAGACTTCGAAGCCTTTTTAACTTTCTTACTCTTCAGTTTTGCCATGAGGAGTTTCGTCTCCCTTTCTCGTAGGGCCTTCGGGGTCATCTTCTTACAACAAGGGCAATCCTCGACGTCATGGTAGGAACTCAGGCACCAGACGCAGCATTCATGTGGGTCAGTAATAGACATTGTCTTGTCACATTCTCCGCAAGCCTTGAAGTAAAGTCTTCTTCAATGACATCTCGAAGAAAATAGAAACAGTAATAATAGAATAAGAGTAACTAAGTTACTATGAAGCTACAGTACGATCCCAGAAAACCGTTAGCGTCGATGACGCGGAAAAAATGTCATCACGCCCACGTGGGCCTATTATAGGCGTCGGTGACGTCAGCGGAGTCGCGAGCGGTGCCGTGCCTCTATGACGTCCAAGTCCACGTCGGCGCGAAGCTACGAAAAGAATTTCCGAATGTTGCTGGCGCAAGGGGATATTCACAAGGTGAGGAATCCACACGGCAGATGTATCTATCAGAAGAGTTTGCTGCCTCCTCTTAGCAATTAGAAAAATCACTATGCAGTGGAAGTCCACGAGGGCACCTAGGATAGAAACATGGCGAGCGGATGTTATGAAGTGGGGTAGAATAGAAGTAGCAGCCCTCAGGAAGGAGGAAGAAGGTGGTAGGAGGAAAGCCCCGCTAGCGATGGACTGGGAGGTCATGCTATTGGAAATGGCGGACAAGGACCAGCCGCCGTCCCGGGACACCTGAATGCATTGAGGCCATGAGGGAAGTGGGTGGATTAAAACGGACCCACGGATTGCACCAGGGGGGTTGGTAGAATCGCGGCTCAATATTTCTGGAGGGGAGTGGATAAAGCAGGGGAGTAAAAACTAGACCGGCTAGGAGAAATGGAGCACCATAGTTGGCAGGGAAGGGGAGGGATAGTTGGGGAGAGTGTGGGTGGGCATACATAAACCCTGCAGTAAACAGAGTCACTCCCTACTGTATGCACAACTGGGAAGTTATGTACTAGACGGGGATGCTACGATATGTGTGTGGAGTTGGGGAGAAAAATGAAAAACGTGTTGTACTGTAAATTTGCCATAATGATTACTCTCAACTGTGATGATTGTACATTCACGAATAAAGTTCGTTTAAAAAAAAAAAAGAGTTTGCTAAAGGCAGGATGTTGCTGTAGGGAGATCGCTACTTTTGTGTGCGCATAAAACAATTCATAACACACTTGAGACTGAGCTAGAGGTTGGGAGGGTGAACTCACCAGTGACACATAACAAATCACTTTGTGTAACTGTCTATCAGGAGAAGGTGTGCACTCCTAGAGAACTGTTGAGGCTGAATACAGGCTAGGATTTTTATATCAGGAACTGGAGATGAGTGAGTTTTACCCACTGTAACTGTGCAACAGGAAACAGTTTCCTCTCTAGACTGCGCATGTCTGCTATTTTCAATGAACACCACATCACTTGCATCAGACTAATAAGTTTGATTCCAGCCAATAATTCCTCCCATGAATAGCGCCGTTTCCAGTTCCTCAGCTTGGAATGGGGACGAACAAGGAAGGACGAGAGCTACTGGCCTATTTGTCTCATGCAGAGTCCCATCACCAGGCCTGTTTCTGCACAGGAAGGATGCAGTCCTGGGTGGAACCAGAGAAGTGTGCAGGGACACATCTGCACCCTGTGTACTCTGGGGGTCAGTATCTCTCAGGGGGTTCCACCCACCCAAACCATATTAATTCCCTCGGAGACTTACTAAAATCTGCCCATATGCATTCTAAAGAGGTTACATGTGTTAGTATGCCTTCCGCGTGTCCATTCATAGTGAAACACATACCTGGGGTGGCTTTGGATGGCAATAAATGTGACTGTGTTGGTCCTGTCTCCATTGAGTCTGAGGGGGCGTCTTCATCTGCAGTAATTGTGTCCAGTTCTAGGTATGATGGAGGCACAGGCTGACCCTGTTCTTCAGGACAGAGCAGTTCTGCCTTGCAGTTCTGATGTTGATGCTGTGATTCAGGATGGAGTGGTTCGAGTATGTAGCTCGGATCTGAACCCTGTGCATCAGTACAAGCTGGTTCTAGCTTGCAGTTCTGATTTGAATCCTGCTCCTCAGTGTGCGGTGGTTCCACCGTGTTGTTTTGATCTGTTTTTTGTGCTTCAGGAAACACCGATTCTCTCTCTCGATCCAGTGCAGCAGTGTGCAGTGGTTCCACCGTGTTGTTCTGATCTGTTTTTTGTGCGTCAGGAATTACCGATTCTCTCTCTCGAAACACTGCAGCAGTGTGCAGTTGTTCCACCGTGTTGTTCTGATCTGTTTTTTGTGCTCCAGGAAGCACCGATTCTCTCTCTCGATCCAGTGCAGCAGTGTGCAGTGGTTCCACCGTGTTGTTCTGATCTGAACCCAGTGCATCTGCACAGGTCTGTTCTAGCTCATCTTTCTGCTCTCGTTCCAGTGCTTCAGGATGCATAGATTCCAGCTCGTAGTTCACATTTGGATCCTGCGCATAAGGACGTTCCTGCTTCAAGCATAGGTGTTGCTGTAGGCGCTGGGTTTGTTGTGACCCCAACTCATCCAAGGACAATAGCCCAGACTCTATGTGTTCGTCTGATGACATCCCATCAGGTGACACGGGTTGTAGGCTGCGGTTCTCCTGGGAAACTTGGAAAACAAAACACATAAATTCTTCCTCCAAGGGATCATCATGTTCCTTCCCATTTGGTAGCGCAGGTTGTATACAGTGGTTTTGCTGTGGTTCATGTCCTTCAGGAAATACTGGGTGTGAGTAGAGGTTCTGTTGCTGGTCCCAGCTATTAGCAGACAACGGGGATGGTTCTTGCTTCAGGTGCCCATCTGGTTCTCTCTCTTCTGGGAACGCTGACTGTATGCTCTGGTCTTGCTCTGGTGCCTGGCCAAGCACAAATTCTGAGTGAAGACACAGGTTTGCCTCCAGTGATCTGCCTGGAGGATCCATCTGAGAGCATCTGGATAGAGTACAATCCAGCTGTAGTCCATTTCCATCTGGAAACCCAGATTGCATGGACTGTTCCTGCTCCAACTGGTGTACATCTGGAAACCTAGTCCGCATGCACTGGTCCTGCTGTGATTCATGTACATCTGGAAACCCAGGCTGCATGCACTGGTCCTGCTGTGATTCATGTACATCTGGAAACCCAGGCTGCATGCACTGGTCTCGCTTCGACTCGTGTACATCTGGAAACCCAGGTTGCAAGCACTTGTCCTCCCGTGGGTCACAACGATCGGGAAACACTGGCTGTAGACAAAGGTTTGGCTCATATGGACGCACTTGAACATCAGTCGGAGAAGAGAGCTTACAGTCCTGCTTTGGTGCATGCCTATCAGAAAACACTGTCTGAAGACACAAGCTCGGATACCCTGGCCTGTCCAGTTGAGGTGTCGCAGGAGACCGGCTAACAGTACAATCTCTAATGCTCGCTGAAGAGACCATCTCCAAAGACACCATATCATTATCTAGGTAACATTGATCCTTTTCTATCCAGATTTTCTTAATCAGCCCAGCGACTTTAGAAGGTACGTCCTCCACAGCATTCATCAAGTTATCCAGTTTGGCTTCCAACTCCTCCAGCATGGATAGAAGGATAATGTGGGGCAGGTTCTCCGAAAGCGGTTCCAGGTCCTGGTCCCTCTGAGCATCATTTCGGGATCCTGAAATTGAGATGTCATGGAGAGATTCACGTGAACACTGCGCTGTCACTTTCTTTCCTGGAGCCCGTCTTCTCTCCATTCTGGTACTCTGATATTCAAGTCTCAAGTGTCTACAGAGGAGAGGAAAAGAGAAAAGATAACACGTTATCACAGGACCACTAGGCCAAAATATTCCTTCCTGTCTTACCAACCCCAGTGTGATCAGAGGAAATTGCGAATTTCTAAAACCAGAAAAAAATTAAATCATTAAAATATAACAAAATCCATAACATAGTTCATATATTATGAAACGCACTGATTTGAAATGTATTTCCAACACTATGTGTGTTCCTTGGTCTGCTCAAATTTCACACATTTATGAAAATAATTTATACTGTAACAGCCTTGCAGCAATGAAAGGTTTATAATACCCTAGCAGACAAGACTGCTCTTTCATTCTCACTTGCACTGTACACCTCTCTTTTGCAATATTCAGTTCAGTGACGGAAGCACGCACCAACATACCAAACCTCTACAGGATTTACAAGATGCTTATTATGTCTCTACATATAAAGAGAGCATGTTCAACCTGGGGTTTCTTGGAACGGAATCAGAAATATGCAAAAGAGAAGACAACAAATCAGACCAGGGAAGAATGTGGTATGAGCAGGCTTGTGGGCTGTTAGATTTCTGGGAAAACACTTGAAGTTAGATTCAAATGGATTTAGCTGGGAAAGAGCTCCGTATGGAAGGATCTTGTACCACAAAGCTGCGTCCACCTGATCTGATCTTCTGTAATTTCGGAATAGCAAGTAAATTCAAGTGAGATCGTAAGTTTTTTGCGGGTGTATCTTGCAATGAAGTGAGGGGCTAGACCTCTCAACCCATTAGGGCTCAGACAGAGGGTCTTAGACTGGATTTGTTATTTCAATATAGGTGTGACGTGTGTCCACCTCGGTAGATGATGTAGTAAACAAGCTGCGTCGCTGTGAATTACTTGTAGTCTATGAATGGTGTTATTGGGTAATCTTACATATACTCGGTTGGCATAATGCGATCTAGATAGGACTGCTGCCGCTGCAATTGCTTTTCTTGTCTAAAGTGGGAGGAGTGGGGTTAGTTTCTTAAGCAGTTTCAGCATAAATCTGCATGTAGATCCTACTGCTCCAGCAGCTGTTTCTTGCTAAGAATACTTTCGATTATCACTCAGTAGCTTTTAGCTGTGGGTTTAGGCTCCAGTGTCAATCTCATTTTTGTTGGTGAGTAAAGTTGTTTCCAAACGTTGGTCTTATTCTTTTGAATTACAATCTCAGTTTCGTCAATATTCAGTTTTAGCTGATTCAACCTCATCAAGTAATCATCAAATTGCATCATCTTTTGAGACTGGAATGGTGAGGCTGACATTCCATTGATAAGAATTATCTGAGAGCTGGTGTATTTATTAAGCCTGGAACCTCTTGAAGACAGTTCTCTGACCAATAGTTGTTGCAGGTTAAGGGAGCGGAGGTATTACCCTATAATTTTTGGTTATATCCGGGACTTCTCCCTGGTTTTTCAGTATCGTGAGCTCTACAGAATTTTGAAACACACTTGGAACGACAGCTTGAGCTGCTGAATTGATGAAAACGCTCTGCAGGGAATTGCTCAAAACATGGCTTTTCGACAGAGACTCAGCAGTCTCAGCGCCCAGATACCATTAGGGGTGCACTTTACAAATGCTGATTGATTGATTGCTGAAGTCAGAGATTCCATGACTGCTGGAGGGCAAGGTCATTGGTGACCCAGATTTGACCTTGATCATAAATTCATGTAGCTTGTTTATTTCTTCAAACAAGGATAAGGTGGTTGAGTTCTTTTAGACTTGACATCAGAAAAAAAGCCTTACATAAGAAAGTAAGAGATAAGGAGATAAATAGGAAATGTAGGAAGCTGTACAATGAAGCTAGAAAAACTAGGATAAATGAAATGAAAGAGAAGGCTTGGGAGAACATTAAAGAAGCTTCAACGAGTAAAGACAGTTCCCTATTTTGCCTATTGACTTTTATATCATGCTGGAAAATGTAACCATGGCCACAAATGCAAGCAAGAGTAGCAAGGCCCCAGACCTGGATGGGGTACCAATTAATGTATTTAGGTCAATTCCGCAGCTGTGGTCCCCAATATTAACACAGGTTTTATGAGCATGCTGTGCAAAAGAATTTATAGATACATGGTGCGAACCGATCATTGTCCCACTTTTTAAGAAGGGGAATCGGGAAAATCGCGCCTGCTACCGCCCGATATCCTTATTAGAGTCACTTATGAAGGTAGCAGGAAGGATTGTTTTAGATCGGTTGCAAACACGGGCAGAAGAAAATAATATTTTAAGTGATGTACACTATGGTTTTAGATCTGGTTTAGGAATCAACGAGCAGGCTCTTACTCTTAGTATTTTAATTGGAAAGTACACTCAGGCTAAATCAGGGACATTTTATTTGGCATTCGTCGACCTTACAGCCGCATTTGACTGCATTATACACAGAAAACTATGGGGCATTCTTAGTGATATCAAGGTCGACCCAACACTAATCCAGTTTATAAGAAAGGTATACCCTGGGGCAACAGCTATTGTTCGTTACGGACTTAAGGGAGAGTGTACCGCACTGTTCAAAGTGGAGAGGGGAGTCAGGCAAGGATGCATTTTGGCACCACTCCTGTTCACTCTTTATACCAACGCATTGGAACAGGAGTAGGTGTCAAACGCTAGGGACCCGCCTTATGTAAATAAGCGCCCGATAGTCTCCCTTCTCTACACGGATGATGCGTTACTTATGGCACGTACACAGATTGGTTTACATGGGGGTCTTACTTTTTATACTAGTGTTATGGACAACCTGGGTTTGAAAATTAATGCAAAGAAAAGCTTTATAATGACTTGTGGGAGAGGGAAACAAAAGTGTAGAAGCTTTCAAGCTTCAGGGAGCAGGGTGGAACCTATTAACTATTTTACATATCTGGGTGTCCTATTTAACCGTACTGGGTCTTGGGCTCAAGTGATCAAGCCTAGGAGCCTTTTGTTTATGAAGTCTACTGCGGCCTTAATTAATTTTACAAAAAACTGGGCAATCTACCAGGCTAAATGCGTGAGCATAGCAACCTTTGGGACGGGAATATGGGGATTTCACGATTGTGCACCAATCCAACATGTCGAAAATGCTTTAAGATTTATATTGACAGTTTCCACCAGCACCCCAGTTTTTAACTGCCACAGCAAGTTAGGTGTATCATACATCTCAGACTTAATCAAGGTACAACCTGTGCTGCTCTGGCATAGAATTTAGACCTCCACCAGCACAGGCCTAAATAAGGAAATCCTAACTGACGAAATGAAATTAGACCATGCCAGCAAGATTACTTGGCTAAAATACGTTAAAAACTTTATGCAGGATATTGAGCATCCATAATACTTTTGCCTACCTGAAGCAATGAATTCCATACATCGGAAGGAATTCAAAAATGCTTGTATGACTTTCCTGGAAGAGAACAGGTAAGCTCTGGAAATGAATAAACGTATGGTGGTTCAGCACCAAATAATTACTATAACGTATAACATCCAACCGTATCTATTGTGCTGTACAGGGGGATACCATGGGAACGTGTTAACATGTTTTAGATTTGGGACCTTCCATCGTTTGATTAGTCACCCAGACATTAACAATTTGTCAAAGGGAATAATGCCCGTGCCCCTGCGATAATATCTCTCCATAAGCAACTATCCATGTAATCCTATTCTGTAAATTTTCCGTAAATGAACGACGTAGATGGATTATACCTCTATTAAAACAGGGGGGATGGAGACAATGCCATCCAGCTCTTTTGTATTTACAGATGTCGGATAACTATTATCGCATTGGAACGATGGTGGGTTTCCTAAAAAGCATACTGAGAGCAAGGAACATTTTAAATGTTAGGTGTCCAAAAGAAAATATATGCGATGTGTTATTTTTATGTTGACGAACTGGAAATAGCGACAGTAAATGAACTGATTCATGAACTTGTACATATTTATGTTTACCATTGTATTTTTAGAAGTGAGATGAGATGTTTTTAATTGACTGCTTTTTTGATTTTACATTTGCTGCTTGTGGATCAAGTTAGAAAAATCTACCGGAATACAAACGCTGATCAAATTCTGATTGGACCATATGCAAGGAGAGATGATTATATTGGATTGATTCAAATTATACGCCCAGATCAGATCTAAGGGATTTTTTTTATGTGAGCTGAGCATGTAAACTCAACATTATTCACTCAGCAAATTCATTATCTTTAGGGACCGAGTTGAAGTCATCAATTCCAAAATTGAGAAAGGGAGCAGATCTACACCTTCAGTTTGAGTAATTTGTTTCAGAGATGTGCGGATCCACTGGTGAATAATTGCTGCTATCTCACCTCCTTTCTCTGAGCTCGTTCTCTTTTGGTTATCTTCGGGTATGGCTTCTGGAGATCTGAAGTAGATTCCTCTGACAACCAGGTTTCAGTTAAGAACAGGATGTCAGGCTTAGGAGATTCTAATAATTGTAGTATTTCCACCTTATCTTTGCCTAGGGAGGGTGGGTTTAGTTAAGCCGCTTTTAACTACTCCTCAATCTGAGGATGTAGAAGAGTCTTATTGTTTTTATGTCCGCAGTGAGGGCTGTTGAGTACCAGATTACTCTATATGTGTGGCTGGCATACACGCCATTTGCTTCTAAAGTTGAGACAAGCATGGGGGATAATAAAATCTCTGTACCTGAAAGACAATAGATCTCATGCTGAATATGCAACATTTTGAGTATACTACCCGACTCCTGGTCCGAGCGGATATGGCTAGGCATGCCTGGGAGCAGACAGGCTTGTCTCTGGCAAAATGCTTGCAACACACACACAAAATGTTTGCAACACAGATGCACACAAAATAAAATGGCTCTTTAAAAACTCCATTCAACTGTATACTCACAGATGTGACACAAACTCCTACTCTTCTTGTACATCCTCACACCTCATTTATAAATGGATTAATGTAACACACCAGATTTCTCTCAAACACATCAAAAATCGTCAGTTCCACACAATGCTGCACAAAGACATACAATTACACAGGCATTCAGCTCTGCCGTGCACACACATTTCATACACAGATTGTACCCCAGGCACAAAGACGTACACATTAGAAAGAAGCAAATGTTTTTATCAGACTGATCAGTCGCTTTCAGACTCATATATAATTTATCCACCCAAGACGACCAGTCACACAAACAAGCACATACACACACACAAATAATTTCTATACATTTAGTCACGGAACATTAAACATTTAAGACATTCACAGCCATCACCTACTCCCAGAGATCTACACACAGGGCGGGCAGAAGGCGGGCACAGATCTGCACAATGACATGCAACACCCCAAATAGTCACGGCTCGCTCTTCACACAAAGTTCTTGCAGCCTCTCCAACAGAGCTGTGACATCCCTGAGTCTCTGAGGCAACACCCAATGTGGAATGCTGTTGAGGGAGTTGGAAGGTGTCAGTATATGAGGAGGAAGCAGATCTGTGGATGGAGCATTCTGTAAGGAAATAACCTCCTCCTTTCTATCACCATCATGGACACGCGATACTTCATATATTAGCAACACGCGGAAATATGGAAAAATGTACAAGGCTTCAATATCGCATTGTGAGAGTACTGAGGATTTGTGAATTTTATGTTAAAAAAGCCAACGAAGCGGGTGATAACACAGAGAAACGTTGTCACTTCTTCAAACACTCCACACATTGCATGTGCGCTGCACTTCACAGCACAAACACATCCTGTGGAGTGTGTAAGGATTACTTTATGTATAGGATTTTGTACTGGAATGGTGTGTTCCCAGTATGAATCCTATGCTGGACAGCACACACACCTCTGTCCTACGGTGTAAAGGTTTTGCGTGGCTCTACGTAGACTGTGTACTTGTGCTGGGGCAGTGAGCTGCATGGTACAAAAGGGGGTGGTGATGGACGGAGCATCTGAACCAATCAAACACTCACACCCAGTCAACAGATCTGGGTTTAATCCATCACCGTTCTCTAGCCCACTCTGCCACCCCAGTTCAGACATGGCCATATGCAAATCAGTCTGATCTTGTGCCTCATGGGAACAGTCCAGCCCGAACTGCCAAGCCATGCTTTCCCTGGACCGGAATCAAGCTTCCGAGTGAGCAGCAGCGTGCAGTATTTCATAAATCTGGCTCAACGCTGCTTACTCCCCCTCGCACATCATCGTGCTCCAACTAATTGGTGCACTGTGTTGCACTAAAAAATAATAAATCTGCTCAGTAGTGTGCATGCTTGGTCTGCTCAGCCTTAACCCTCACATTTTCTAGTACATGCTTGGTCTGCCCAGCCTCAAACCTCACATTCTCTTGTACGTGCGTGGTCTTCCCGGCCTCAACTCTCACATTCTCTTGTGCATGCTTGGTCTGCCCAGCCTCAACCCTCACATTCTCTTGTGCATGCTTGGTCTGCCCAGCCTCAACCCTCACATTTTCTAGTACATGCTTGGTCTGCCCAGCCTCAAACCTCACATTCTCTTGTACGTGCGTGGTCTTCCCAGCCTCAACTCTCACATTCTCTTGTGCATGCTTGGTCTGCCCAGCCTCAACCCTCACATTCTCTTGTGCATGCTTGGTCTGTCCAGCCTCAACCCTCACATTCTCTAGTGCATGCTTGGTGTGCCCAGCTTCAACACTCACATTCTCTAGTGCATGCTTGGTGTGCCCAGCCCTAACCCTCACATTCTCTTGTACATGCTTGGTCTTCCTAGCTTCAACCCTCATAATCTCCTGTGCATGCGTGGTCTACGCAGCCTCAACCCTCACATTCTCTAGTGCATGCTTGGTCTGCCCAGCCCTAACCCTGACATTCCCTTGTGCATGCGTGGTCTGCCAGACTTAACCCTCACATTCTCTAGTGCATGCTTGGTCTGCCCAGCCTCAACCCTCACATTCTGTAGTGCATGCTTAGTGTGCCCAGCCCAAACCCTCACATTTTCTTGTGCATGCTTGGTCTGCCCAGACTTAAACCTCACATCCTCTTTTGCATGTTTCATCTGCCTAGTCTTACCCCCACATTCTCCAGCAGCTAGTGACAATTACAGTGAAATGAGTATGTTTCATCACTCTCTCCGTACTTCACCTCACCGTCCCGCTTAACATATCTCTACTTCTTTATGTACCTCCACCCTCTCTTTTATCTCTGAAATCTTTACCTCAGCTTCATCTACCTCACTTCTCATCCAATATATGTCACTCTTTTCGCCCTTTGTATACCTATCTCTCATGCCCTTGACTCTTTCTCTCTTTAGTCTCTGTACCTACATCTATATCACTCTTAATCCCCGCTCTCTTACTCAACTCCCTCTACCTCATCCCTATCTCTGTACCACACTTATTTTGTTTCTCTGTTACATCCCTGTTTCTCTCCTCCTTCAATTTCACTTCTCACTCAAACTCATCTCCAGCTTTACCTCACTTCCATCCTCTCTCCTTGTCCTACCTCCCTCGCCTTCTCTCTCATCCCTTTCCATGCCTCACTATTCTCCTCTGCTCTCTGGCTCATTTCTCTCTGCCTCGCCTCTCTCTGCCCCACCAACTCCTCACTCACTGAATATATTTTAGATTTAACTAATTATTAATTTACTACCTAATCTCTCCAACTCCCTTTCTCACCCTCTACCTCTGTTCCGTTTCCTTCACATCTTAAAATATCTTACTACTTGCTGATTACCTCAATTGCTCTACCTCAACCATTAACTATTCTTTCTTTCTCTCTCCATCACTCGCTCTTTCACTCAAACACACATCATTCTCTGGAACTCCTTCTCCACTTCACCTCACCCCCTCCATTTCAACTCTCTCTCTCAAACTTTATCTGTCCGGATCGCTCTACCTAACTGTCTCTTCCTCTTTAATTTTCCCACAACTCGATATCTCCATTTTAACATCACCTATCTTTCTCCAGTTCATATACTTTTTCAAATTCCTTGTTTTGCTCTACAGCGGATTCCTCTTTCTACACTTCACCCCTCTCTACTCTTGTAACCTGAAATGTTGTGCTCTATCCCTTCCCATTTTGCACTCTCTATTGTGCATCGTCTACTTCTTGCTGCTTGTACCTCTCTCTAATTCACCTTTTATCTACATTGCCTCTCTCTCTTCACCTCCCCCCTTGGAAAACTGTCCTCTTCTGCCTCTCTACATTACCTTCTCCCTAAACTCTACCTATTTCTCTACCTCTCTTTCACATCTTCCTCTATCTACCACTCTTCATCATTCCATCCGGCTACCTCACATTTTTCTATATACTTTTCCTCTCTCCACCTCCCATATCTTTCTACATAATTTCCGTCTCTCGCTTCCACCTCTACTTCATGTCTCTCGCTCTACTGTTCTCTTTAAGTCTCTGTACATCTCCAGTATTCTGGCCGGTCCCATTATCTTACTCAGCAGGGTCACAGGTAACTGTCTAGCTGGAGAGGTTTATACATATATAGAAGTGAAGATGGACAAGGAAGGGGAAGACAAATAAAGGGAAAGTTATTAGATGGGACTGTGAAAATCCTCAGAGCAGTGTTTTGATTTTTCGTTGCTGTAGCAGGAATGCCAATGGTGAAAGGGGCTATATTTACGGTAACACATTTTCTGCAACTAAAGCTACAATTTCAAGTGCTATATGCATATGTCTTTTTATTGTAATATTATGAACTAGTCCACTAAACGTAGCAGGTTTCCCTGTAATGGGAATAACAAGCTGGCTGGATATCCACTTAAAATGTTTTTGCAAGTAAAAGATCTAGACCCAAACTCAAAAATAAATATCTTTATCAATTTTTGTTCAAGCTTCTTTTGATAGTACTTGACTGGTGGACTATAGTCAGCTTGTGTTTTTCAATGCTTTTGCCGGCCCCGGGTTCTGAAGGTTTAACATGATTCAATCTTTTTTTAGCATCATAGGGACTTCAATTGTGCCTAAAAGTGGTAATAAATTCAAATGTATTCCAAATAGGGAGCCCCAAATATGTGTTGCTCGGGGTTCTACAAACCCTTAATATCTCAATGAACTGTAGGTTATAGTTTCATATGCTAGTTTGAACAAGCATGGCCAACTGAATGTTATGTTATGTTATGTTAGGGCTATTTGTATTGCGCACGGCTGCTCCAGCGAAGGAGCGTCCCGGCGCACCGACAAGGTGGCGAACACAACACAACAGAAAACAGAAAATATTATTTAAAAATGGGGGTATGGATTTTAACATAACTCAGAGAACAGAAGGGTTTTAGCGGCCTTGCGGAAGGAAAGCAAGTCGCCAAGGGTCCGGAGTTTCAAGGGGAGAGCGTTCCAGAGCGCGGCTGCCCGCACCCTAAAAGAGCGACCCCCCGCCCGACTGAGTTTGAACCGAGGGGCTGCCGCTAGTTCTTGGTCCAACGAACGCAAAGTGCGGCCCGGGATGTAAGAGCACAAAAGTTGGCACAGTAAGGGAGGCGGTAGGCCCTTCAGAATCTTGAAAGATATGCACAGTACTTTAAAATGGATCCGCTGCCTAACGGGTAACCAATGCAAGGCTCGCAAGGTTGGACCGGCCGAGCAAAACCTAGGAAGACCTACGATTGCTCTGGCCGCTGCGTTCTGCACTCTTTGAAGTCGGGTTAGCTCGGCCTGGTTTAACCCTATGAAAAGGGAGCTGGCATAGTCCAGCCGAGCCAAAACCGTTGCTTGTACCACAAGTTGACGGGTTGCGGCATCAAAATATTTAAGGGCAGGTCGCAGATTGCGCAAGATGCCAAAGCAGCACGCCGCCGTCCTTTTAGTGTGACCAACAAAGTTGAGGGAAGGGTCCAGCCAGACACCAAGATTTTTGATCTCCGCAACCGGAGTGGGGGTGGGACCCAACTCAGGGGGCCACCAGGTATCTCCCCAAAGGTCCGTCCGCTTCCCAAAGACCATCACCTCCGTTTTTTTGGCGTTAAGTTGGAGACAGTTGGACGTCATCCAACCAGCCACCGCCCTAAGTCCTTCTCTGAATCTTGGGGCATCCACCCCAGAGTCCCCGCTGATCGTGACCGCTAGCTGGGTATCATCTGCGTATGACACCATGGTCATACCACAGAGCTTCACCACCTCAGCCAGCGGCCTCACGTAGATGTTAAACAACGTGGGACTCAGCGAGGAACCCTGCGGAACCCCAAGAGACAGAGGATGACATTTGGACTGATAGGGCGGGGACGCCACACAGAAGGAACGATCCCTGAGAAACGAACGAAACCACTGGTGTGCAGTGCCAGTCACCCCTATCTCCTCCAGCCGCTGCAGGAGAATTTCATGGGAGACCGTGTCAAAGGCGGCGCTTAGGTCTAACAAAACAAGCGCCGCCGTTTGACCTGCATCCAGAACTGCCCGCAGGTGCTCGACCATAAATAACAATGCTGTCTCCGTACTGTGGCCGGCCCGAAAACCATTCTGGGTGTCGTCCAGAATGTTGGCACGCAACAGATGATCAGTGAGGGCGGTGTTAACATGCACCTCCGCGAGTTTGGCTGGCCACGGGAGAAGCGAAATCGGGCGGTAGTTCTCCGATTTTAAGGGGTCGAGAGATGGTTTTTTCAAAATGGGCATAACTACCGCAAAACAACTGCCTCAAACTCAACGCAGTAAAAACAGAAGAACTGATTCGGGAACACCGACTCTTGGTGGTTTGCTGAACTAGGACCCTCACCCACTCCTACAGACCATGCCCGGAACCTCTACATCATCCTGGCCAAACTCACCAAAAAAACCCACATCAACGCAGTCTCCTCCGCCTGCTACTTCACTCTTTGCAAGCTCTGAAAGATCTTCAAATGTCTCCCAATCAGCACCAGACGCACTATCACTCAAGCCCTCGTTACTAGCCACCTGGACTACGGCAACACCCTATGCATGAATTACCACTCACACCCTGAAGAGACTGCAAACCACACAGAACTCAGCGGCCAAGAATACCCACATTACCCCACACCTCAAGAAACTCCACTGGCTCCCCGTCCACAAAAGGTGTCAATTCAGGACGCTGACCCACAACTACAAAGCCCTGCAAAACCAAGGACCAGGGACCAGCATACGTCAACCACCACCTAAGGTTCCATCAATCCTTCAGACATCTGCGCTCCACCTCCCTGTCTCACACCACTCCGCATCCGCCGAAGCAACCGTAGGGGACGCTCCATTTCTCCTACCTCGCAGCGAAGTCCTGGAACAGCCTCCCCCTCCGGCCTCAACCTCCATTCAGGGAGGGACTCCAGACCTGCTTGTTCAACTGATTCACCCAAGCAGCATGGCTGCCAGTGCATACATACCCTAGTGGATAATTAGCTGGGCGTTATAAATCTGCTTTAATAAAACCGTCACAATACTTTGGAGAACAAAGTTTGGAAAGCAAAGAGTTCAATGTATAGAGCTGTGAGCAAAAGAGCTTAGAAGTGTATTAAAAAAGGTGAAACTAATATTTTTCTGTAAAAATAGGCTTTCGTTTCCTTCTAGCACAACTGTTAATCCATTAGAGTGATAATCTCCCCCAAATAAAAAATAAAAAATAAAGCACGTATTTGTGAAAATGAGTAAGAATCCCAAATGGACCTATTCTGGACCCTTTTACAATATAAAGGAGTTTAAACCTACACACTGAGACCAGATTGAATCTTTGATGTTCTATAACAAGGTCACAAAGTGAACCTATTGCTCAGTACACATCAAGTCCTGACTTTTAGCAAGGATACATAGCATTCTGGGACATGTAGTTTGGATTTAAGCACTGTTAGTATGAGTGCAAAAATATCATAATGGAATGTGCTGTCAATGAGCTATTGCTAACTGAAGGGAGTCATATATAACAGTGGGCCATGTAGACTCACAATTATTAAACATCACACAACCAAGTGAGTTGGCACAAAATGACGAGTCCTCCACTCACAATAGGGCTCTGTCTGCCGCTCCCTTGGGCTCTGAGTAAGGACAGCAATTAATTTAATCAAGACAAAATAGTGCAGATTGCCCATTTCATTACCGCCCCAAACAAAGCGGATGCAGAGGGTGCGCGTGAGCAAGGTTAAAGAGTGAACGATCCTGCATGAGAGAGCAGATGAAACGGTGATGATTTACTGAGAATGATTGAATTAGCAGAACTAGAAAGTGCAGCGAAAGCTAGTAAAATCTGGACCAACATTAACAAGGGGGATGGTGTAAGCACCATAGTATCGCCAAACACTGAGCAGTGCTGGCAGCCTGGGGCCCAGATCCTTGGAGCCACATCCACGGTACTGAACAAAGCCTAAGGACTGAAGCATAGTCTGGGGTTGGGGGTCCGTCCTACCAGGACTGCAGGATAGTAGACCCATGGCATGAGACATCTGCAGACAGTGGCAAGGCTCAGTCTCCCAATCACAAGTCCTCTATGATCCTGCCTCTAGTTGAATAGAAAGAGAAGCACCTGGTGGAACCGAAAGAGAAGCACCTCAGGGACCCAAAAGAGAAGCACATGGGGGAACAGAAAGAGATGCACTCAGGGGAACAGAAAGAGAAGCACCCGGGGGGAACCGAAAGAGAAGCACCCAGGGGATCAGAAAGAGAAGCACCCGGGGGAACCGAAAGAGAAGCTCCTGGGGGAACCGAAAGAGAAGCACCCAGGGGACCAAAAGGAGAAGCACCCAGGGGACCCGAAAGAGAAGCACCCGGATGAAATGAAAAAGAAGCACCCGGGGGAATAGAAAGAGAAGCACCAGGGGGAAACGAAAGAGAAGCACCAGGGGTAATAGAAAGAGAAGCACCCAGGGGAACCGAAAGAGAAGCAACTGGGGGAACAGAAAGAGAAGCACTCGGGGGAACAGAAAGAGACGCACCCTGGGGACCAGAAAGAGAAGAACCCAGGGGAACCGAAAGAGAAGCAACTGGGTGAACCAAAAAAGAAGCACCTAGGGGATCCGAAAGAAAACTCCTGGAGGAACCGAAAGAGAAGCACCCAGGGGACCTGAAAGAGAAGCACCTCTGGGAACTGAAAGAAAAGTCCCTGGGGGAACCGAAAGAGAAGCACCCTGGGGACCCGAAAGAGAAGCACCCAGGGAAATGAAAGAGAAGCACCCAGGGTAACCGAAAAAGAAGCACCCAGGGGAACCGAAAGAAAAGCACCCCAGGGAACCGAAAGAGAAGCACCCAGGGAAACAGAAAGAGAAGCATGCCAGCTCCCAACTTTTTCATGGTAGTGCAGGCCTCCCGCTGACAGAGGTGGGGGAACCTACTGGGACCATGATGGATCCTCCAAGCCACATCCTGGAGCAGCGGAGATAGATGCGGGTGGAGCTGATGAACTATGTCCAGAGCAGACAAGACTGTGAAGGTGGGAGGGATGTGCCTGGAGTGATGAACTGGCTATTCCTTGCCTGGTTTGGTAAAACTGTAGAGTGCTGTCCGACCCAACTGTTCTGACCTGTGGCCCCCCTGATGTATGTTCAACCTCCGCCAGTGAGCCTTGGGAGAGACACCCCTTAATGAACGGAGTGAGGGGCAGCAGGAGGGGGACAGAGAGCCTTTGACCCCCAAGATACTCCAAGGGCTGATAATCCCTCAGTAAATACCCCTTGAGAGAGGGATACTATGAGAGCTGGCACCACATGAACTGCATTCACACTTCATAGATTGCACGATGAGTGTGAGAGGCTCATGCTTGCACACTACATCCAACGCCTAACTTACCCCACTGTGGGTCATACGACTGTGTGAGCATTATGAGCTGCCCATTGCATCTGACCCCGAGTCATATGCTCTTCATATTTGTATGAGCTCATGTGCTGCACCATGCAGTGTTACCACTGCGGCAAACAAGGACTGCAGGAGACCTGGTGCTGCCCCCTGCTTTGCTGCTGAACTCTCTGCACCCACTGGTTTTTGTTTTTTAGTTTTATATCGTGCCAACTAGGCCCTCCCCCTCCGCCTTCCTCTGCCTTGGGCCCCACCTCCCCCCATCTCTGCCTCGGGCCGTCCTCATCACTCTGCCCGGCCCCACTCCCACCTACTCTGCCCCTACCCCCTCTACCCAGGACTCTCCCCCCTACTCTGCCCCGGTGCCTCCCCTAGTTTGCCTGGGCCTTCCTCCCTCCTCTGCCTGGGACCCTCCTCCCCCTCTGCCCAGGCCCCTCCTACCTGGCCCCTCCCCCCTCTGTCCCAGGCCTCTCCCACCTCTGCCCCGGGCCCTCATACCCCCTTCTGCCCCGGGCCCCTCCTCCCCCTCTACCTGGGCCCCTCCTCCCCCCTATGCCCAAAGACCTCTTACCTCCTCTGCCCAGGGCCCTCCTCCCCCCTCTTCTTCTCCTCTTACTTAGTAGTAAATTATGTTTCCCCTCCCCCCTCTGCCCCATCCCCTCCTCCCTGGGCCCCTCACCCCCACTGCCCCGGGCCTGTCCCACCTCTGCCCCGGGCCCTCCTCCCCCCTCTGCCCTGGCCCCTCCTACCCCCTTCTGCCCCAGGCCCCTCATCTCCCTCTGCCTGGGCCCCTCCTCCCCCTTCTGCCCAAGGCCCTCCTCCCTCCTCTGCCCAGGGCCCTCATCCCCCCTCTTCTGCCCTGGCCCCTCCCCCTCTTCCGCCCCGGCTCCTCCCCCCTCTTCTGCTCCGACACCGCCTCCCTCCTCTTTCCCCAACCTCTGCCCAGGTCCACCCAAGTCTCACCCTCTCTCCTCTGCCCTGGGCCCTCCTCCCCCCTCCCCCATCCTCTGCCTCGGGCCCTGCTCCGCCCTCTTCTGCTCCAGCCCCTCCTCCCCTCTGCCCTGGGCCCTTCTCTCCCTCAGCCCTGGACCCACCTCCTTCCTCTGCCCTGGCCCCTCCTCTTCCCTCTGCACTGGCCCCCTCTTCTGTCCTGGCCCCTCCCCCTCTTCTGCCCCCCCATCCCTCCTCTGCACCAGCCCCTCCTCTGTTCAGCCCATCCTCCCCTCTCTGCTCTGGCACCCCTCCCCCTTCTCTGCCCCAGCCCTGCAACCCTGCCCCTGCCTCTGACCCAGCGCCCCCTCCCCCCTCCTGCCCCTCACCTCCCTCCCACTCCTTCCTCCTCTGATCCAGCCCCTCCTCCCTCCTCTGCTCTGGGCTCCTCCCACCTCTGCCCTTGTCCCCTCTTCCCCCCTCTGCCCCACGCCTCCTCATTCCTCTCCCCTCCTTTGCCCCTCCTCCCAATCCTCCCCCTCCTCTGCCCTCTTCCTCCCCCTCATCTACCCCCTCCTCTACCCCCCTCCTCCCCTCTCCTCTGCCCTCCTTCTCCCCCTCCTCCCCCCTCATCTGCCCCCCTCCTCTGCCCCCCCCTCCCTCGGGCCCTCCTCTCCTCACCTTCCTCTGCCCCTCCCCCCTCTGCCCCCTCCTCCTCCCTCTGCCCCCTCCTCCCTCCACATCTGCGCCTCCCTCCTCTACCCCCTCCCTGCCCCCTCCTCCCCCTTTTCTGTTCCCCCTCCCCCTCCTCGCCCCCTCCTCTCTCCTCCCTTTGCCCCTCCCCCCTCTGCCCCCCTTCTCCCCCTATTAGCTCCCCTCCTCCCCCTCTACTCCCCTCCTCCCTGCACCTCCCCTTTCTCCTCCTCCTCTGTCCCTCCCCCCTCTGCCCCACTCCTCTGTTCCCCCCTCCCTCGGGCCCTCCTCTCCTCACCTTCCTCTGCTGTAAGAAACTGAACAGTTTCACTTCCGGGTCAGCACGCGCTGCTTCTCCCTGGCCTGTGAGTGTAGTAATCACTCCAAGCTTGTTGAGATGTTTCAAGAGTATTTATTGTTGCTCAAGAGTACATCAGTAATACAGCCCCACCAGGAGCAGCCAGCAAGGCGCTCAGACCTTCTCCAACTGTGGTTTTCATACAACAACATTCCATGTTACATCATCCTTACATGGTTCCGCTGGTAGAGAGATGGATGATACAATCTACAAGATAGCAAAAATGTAATCCATGTTACATCATCCTTACAGGGTTCCGCTGGTAAAGAGATGGATGATATAAACTACAACATAGCTAAAATGTAATCCATGTGACATCATCCTTACAGGGTTCCGCTGGTGGAGAGATGGATGATACGAACTACAACATCGCTATGGTATAATCCATGTTACATCATCCTTACAGGGTTCCACTGGAGGAGAGATGGATGATACAAACTACAACATAGCTAAAATATAATCCATGTGATATCATCCTTACAGGGTTCCACGGTGGAGAGATGGATGATACAAACTACAACATAGCTAAAATATAATCCATGTGACATCATCCATACAGGGTTCCACTGGTGGAGAGATTGACGATACAAACTACAACATAGCTAAAATATAATCCATGTTACATCATCCTTACAGGGTTCCACTGGTGGAGAGATGGATGATACAAACTACAACATAGCTAAAATGTAATCCATGTTACATCATCCTTACAGGGTTCCACTGGTGGAGAGATGAATGATACAGACTACAACATTGCTAAGATATAACAGAGAGTAATAAAGACAGAGTCAGCACATGAAGAGTTTCACTTCCGGGTCAGCGGCGGCAGCGACAGATGAGCTCTCCTCAGGTCTGTGGGTGTGATAGTGTGGGGTCATTTGTGGCAGAGTCAGCACCAGCAGTGGAGGCTGAGCTCCTCTCTTCCTGTCAGTGTGATCGTGTCCGGGTCAGCGGGGGCAGAGTCAGCACCAGCAGTGAGTCCTGTCCAGTCCCAGCCTCCTGCAGGGGGAGGGGCCCCTGAGGGTCTATGCCTCCTGCAGGGGGAGGGGGCCCTGAGGGTCTGTGCCTACTGCAGGGGGAGGGGCCCCTGAGGGTCTGTGCCTCCTGCAGGGGGGAAAGGGGCCCCTGAGGGTCTGTGCCTCCTGCAGGGGGGAGGAGCCTCTGAGGGTCTGTGCCTCCTGCAGGGGGAGGGGCCCCTGAGGGTGGGTCTGTGCCTCCTGCAGGGGGTAGAAGGGCCCCTGAGGGTCTGTGCCTCCTGCAGGGTGGAGAGGGGCCCGCTGAGGGTCTGTGCCTCCTGCATGGGGGAGGGGCCCCTGAGGGTCTGTCCCTCCTGCAGGGTGGAGGGGCCCCTGAGGGTCTGTGCCTCCTGCACGGGGGAGGGGCCCCTGAGGGTCTGTGCTTCCTGCAGGGTGGAGGGGCACCTGATGGTCTGTGCTTCCTGCAGAGGGGAGAGGGGCCCCTTGGAGGTCTTTTCCTCCTGCAAGGGGGAGGGACCCCTGAGGGTCTGTGCCTCCTGCATCAGAGAGGGGCCCCTGAGGTCCTGTGCCTCCTGCAGCGGAGAGGGGCCCCTGAGGGTCTGTGCCTCCTGCAGTGGGAGGGGCCCTGAAAGTCTGTGCCTCCTGTAGGGGGAGGGGCCTCTGAGGGTCTGTGCCTCCTGTAGGGTAGAGGGTTTCCTGAGGGTCTGTGTTTCCTGCAGGGGGGAGAGGGGCCTCTGAGAGTCTCTGCCTCCTGCAGGAGGAGGGGCCACTGAGGGTCCTTGCACTTATCCTCATTTTCAGACCCTCACAGACCTCAGATGTAAATGTCTGCTCAGGGAGGAGACTGTCAGCCCCTGCTGCTGAGTTTAAAGAAAAAAGTGGTTCTGTTGGGTAAGACACATCACTTTGAAAATGCTTATTACATGCAATTTGAGATTTGAAAAGCTCTCTGATACACATATGCACTGAGGAATAAATGCTCAAGCAATCTAATGACAAATTTCATATAGCAAAGCGATGATTTCATGTACTTTAATTGATGTTACATCTAAATTACTTCATTCAATGATAACATGTGATTCGTGATCTGACCGTCAAAAACAGGTGAAATTTGGTGATAATCGGTGACAGGAGCTTGGTGCTGTACAGTGATATACATTAATACATATATACAATTATGTACAAGATTTGAATTGTCCAGAGGCTAGTTCTCATCCAAGGAATCCTAGTGTTCTTTTTGCGCATCCTGGAGGTTCTGGACCTAAAGTGGGTGTCGACATTTCGACCCTCGTGTGCCCCAGTTGGTGGTCGCGGCAGGTCTTTATCAAGACAGAGGGGTAGATGTATCAAGCCTTTTGCGATTCGCAAAGGCCCTAATTCTGCGAATTTCAGCCTTTGCGAAGTGCAAAAGGCTTTTTTGCATTTTTAAAAAAATGTATTAAAAAATCGCAAAATAAGGAATTGCAAAAACTTGCGATTCCTTATGCATTTAAGGAATCGCAAATTTTGCGATTCCTTAAATGCGATGTATGTGGGTTTTAGAAATTGCAAATTTGGGTTAGGAAATCGCAAATTACCACCAACTTGTAGTTGGTGGTAATTTGCGATTTCATTTAAAAATGCACTATTTGGTATTTGTGAAGGTGGCACACACATGTACATTTCAGGGGTGCAGCAGGGTGTCTTTGAGACACCCCTGCACCCTTGAAATTATTCTCAATTTGCGAATTCGCAAATTGCGATTCGCAAATTAAGAAATATTTCGCAATCATTCCTATGGGCCTCCTGGCCCATAGGAATGCATGGGAAATTATTCCTTATTCGCGAATTCGCAAAATGCGAATTCGCAAATAAGGAAGACTAAGAAATCGCTAAAAAATAGCGATTTTCTACATACATTCAATGTTGCGATTTCTAAATAGCGGTTCCTTAAAAATCGCTATTTAGAAATCGCAAAATGGAATTTTGATACATCTACCCCAGAAAGGGGGGATGTGACAGTGTATGAATCAGGAGGAGGGGTCTCAGCCTGATGAGATACCGCCTGATGGCTGGTGGATTCCGTATAGAAGGTCTCTACAGCGGTCAACAAACGGAGGAGGTGCAGTGTCACTCCTCACTGCTGCAATAGTCACGCTGGACTATTGCAGCAGTGAGGAGGTTTTGAATTTAGGTGCAAGAGTTTTCATGATGTTCCACCAGGGAGGAGGCATTTTCAAGTATTGGCCGTGCCACGCATCAGGGGTCAGTGTAACACATTGCAGTGCATCGCACCACATTCCTGCATTAAAGTACATTTATCCCACCTTTTCAGTCTTTCTTGAGGCGTTTTGCTTTCATGGAGGCTTGAGTGCAGCCACCCTGTATTTGTTTAATCTTATTGCAGTCTTGGCTGGGCCAAGAGAAGGGACTGGGTTGTCATGGAAACATCTTCTGGGCTCAGCTTATTACAATATATGGGCATTGTTTCTCGCGCACACGTCCGGAAACAGTAATGAAAGCGTCTCTGATCCTGAGCACATGCTCTGTTCCTACCACCAGTCCAGGGATGAATCAGCCTATAGGACACTGTGGCTGTGCCAGAACTGGTCCCACAGGTCAGTATGAGAGCCATTGTGTTGGCCATTTGTGGGCCTGTTTCATGGACTGGTGGGAAATGTATGTACTGTAGACTTTCCTGACATTATCACATGGACTGCAATTTGTATAGCAACCAAAAGTCTGGTCACCAGCACATTACCTGTATCCATTGGGGTGTTTCAGCACCCCCAGCATGCCTTAATGATTGTGCACCCCTCCAATTTATAGACAGTGAAGAAGACCTACATTGGTCCAATCCAGAGGCAAACATTTCAGCCAACCAGGGCCTGGACACCGCTGGTGCTCCAGATTAAATCCCCCACCCTAAACTACTCCCTAAGGGTTTGTAACAGTCAAACTAAATCAGACACACCAGGGAATCACACTATTAATCGACCAGGACACTCTTCTATCATAGACTACATCCTGATATCTATCAGCATGTGGCACCAGGTGGTGGAGGTTGCTGTTCTGACCCAACACAACAGCGACCACAATGCTCAAATCTTGGAGCTGGAACTGCCATTTAACGAGGAAGTCTTTGGTCTAAACATACTGAAAGATGACAGATTAACCTAGACCAACAACAGAAGAAGAGTCCGGTGGTCAACCATACAGCAATCCCATGTTAGGATGGCGTCCCTATACAACTTAGTGATTCTGTATCTAGTGGCAGCGGAACAGTCCATTTTCAGTGATGGTACATTCATCTCCTTCACTCGAGTTGCAGAGACCTATGAGGTGTTGATTTCCACTCTGGCTGATATATTTTTTCCCCTGTCATAACCAAGTGCATGTGAAAAGACCAAACACCCCTGGTTTAAGGACATGCTGTCAGATGGCCAAGAGAGCATTGATAAAGGCAATCAAAACCAGAGATAGACCCCTAATCAGAGAAAAGAGCCCGCTGTATAGAGCTAGCATCACCGAAGCAGAAAAACTGTGGGAGCTGGACAAGTGGGATACTTTGAAACAGGCCCTATCCACCCATGACATGAAGGCTTTCAGGTGTATAGTTAATACAGGTAGCAGGTAAAGGGAAGCAGGCCATCGAACCAAAAATTACAGCCAATGTCTGAAAACAACATATTGAGGCCCTGTATCTTAGGTTGGAGGATGAGGGCACTAGTAAAGTTAAAGATTTTTATCCACCAAAGGACATCTACTCCGAGGCCCCTTCGATAACGCTTACAGAAGTTATCAATGCCATAAGCATAATTGCCTCTTTCAAACTGTTTTATTTTGGCAGTGATCGGTGTTAGCATTTAGCTGAAACCATCTTGTTTTTGACAGCCATCTTGCCTGCCATGTGCTCACCATGTGCTCTGTCCTTCCTTGCTGTCGTTTACTCTTGTACTCTGCATACAGACAGGGTGTTATTCCAGCCACACGGAGTCTCTTACCAGGTTACCGCTGCTGCTGCCCGGGGCGTTGCTCACCACCGCCGGTCTCCTCGCCACCGCCGGTCTCCTCTGCCGGACTGCCGGCGCTGCTGCCTGCCTGCCTAGAACGCTGCCTCACCATCGCCGGCCTCCTCCCCCCGCTGCAGCCTCTGTCCATCTGTGCTGCCGCTGAGCGGGGGAGTCAGAAACTACAGCTCCCAGAAGCCTCCGCGACCCTACCGGAAGTCGCGTCGAGGCTGAGCGCGCCAGGAGGCGCTCAAAAAGGGGCATTACTTCCCGCGTCGCGGAACGCGCGCGGGCTAAGCCCGGGCAAAGGGCGGGCCTTCTGAGGCCCTCAGAGGTCAACAGTGGTCTGGCGGGCCACCCATCTAACCTCCATCCAAAGGTGAGTCTGCTGTTCCAAGTATGGGGAAACGTAATACCATCACTTCTACCAGCACACATATACAGGCCATCGCGGATCCTGCATCTTCCCAACTCTCCTTTGAGAGTTTACTGGAAAATGCTTTTAACGAGATTGCAGAGACAGAGAGGAGGTTGTCATTGGGCTCCTTCAACACCAGCCAACCTACTATTATAGTCAGTCCCAAACACACCATGCCTCTACTTCCAGAAGTTATTGTGGTGAAACCCATCCCTGCGATCAGCTCATCTGAATCACCACAAGAGGGAAGCACCCCTGATATAGCTACTGATATTCATCTTGACCCCGCGTCGCAACCCGCGCCACCCCCCACAACTATGAGCACCGAGACCGCCGGTGCAAAACGTAAGAGGGGTCCAGCAAAGACATAAATAAACAAGAGGAAGCAGTCCCTAAGGAGTAACGACCAGCCAACTCCACAGAGTATGTGGACTAGGGGGAAGAAACAACTAATAGGGGTTCAAACAGTATGCTCTGATTCAGGGGAACATTCTGGTATCGCTATACCAAACGAGGATATAAATTCCACCTGTACACAGACTGACTTCCCTAAAGAAAGCACCCTCCGATCTAAATCCAATGGAAACCTCATAGAGACCATTGCTGATACAATTTTCAAGCAATTGGAAGGTCAAATGATCAAACAATTCAATTTTATTTTTAAGAGACTTGATAGACTGGAAACCCTCGTGAAAAACGAAGAAGCAAAGAGGAAAGGTATGGTCTGCCTAGACCAAATTAGAGGCGAACGTCTGTTAAAAGACTTAGAGACTATCACTAGGGCCTTATCTAGCGGAGGTCCCACCATAAACTGTAATCCAGCTATAGCTAAAGGGGCTAAAGGGGCACCCAACACTAGTACCCCCTCTATACCTACTTTACTGCCGAGGGAAGTAAATAAAAGGCAAAACCATTCTGCCTCAATTCCGCCATCCATCCCTTTGCCACCCTCCGGTCTACCTTGCACTACAAACTCCATCAATAATACCCAGAAGAGTAATCCTCCCAGAGGCACAGCCAAGCAGAAGGTATTTCCCAACCTTGGCCAGGACAAGGGACAACCGGAGGACAACAGGCCGATAAAACATCAAGGTCCTGCTTTACATCTTCCTCCTGAGGCTTGCCCTTATGTCTTGGTTCTGGCTGGCATACCACCGTTTAGGGAGGGTCAAGGAGAATCCTGGGTCCAGTTACATAACAAATGCATTGACTGGTTAACTAAACATAAGGGGGTTGGCTATGATATATCCAAAGAAATTCTCTCTGCACGCCGGGTGACCTGGGTTGGACCTCTGTTTAAAAACATCAACGGAGACTGTATTACAATCAACTTCAGGAACCCGGGCACAGTAAAATTCTTACTAAACAAGAATTACCACCAGCACGGCCCAGCTACTATGGTGACCCCCTTACCTCTGAGTTATTTTTACAGAACCCCACATAGAATGTTGCAACCACCCCCCTTGTTTCCGTTATATAATAGATTCTCGGCACTATCTGACCAGGGCACCTTGGACTGACTGCCAGCCACCCAGGAAGATTCAGCTGTAGCGGTGTCCGAGTCTGAACTTTCGCAGAGAGTAGAGCCTGTGGGGTTTTCGATACCATCTGACCTTCCCCTGCCACCCAATGTACAATGTGATCCATTAGCCAAACCAACAGCCATTGCCCAGGTCTCTGTCCAGGATGTTCGTCCATTGCCCGACGAGGACTTGTCTATTATAAGCTGGAACATTGCTTGGCTGAAGGCAAAAATGGAAATCAAAGCCTGGAAAGATTGGGTAAATCATTATGATGTCTTAATGTTTCAGGAAACTTGGTGTACAACCCATTTGCTACTTGAAGGGTATAGTTGTCACAATAGGACTGTACTGGCCCCTCCCTTAGGCCGCCCTAGTGGGGGATTATCGATCTGGGTAAAGATAACCGCAGAAGTTAAAACAGAAGCATTACAAATTAATGACCCAAGTTTTATGGCACTGATATACACAAGAAGGGTAAAACTATGTCTAATTAATTTCTACAACAATGATTTTATATCCCACCCTAATAGTAATTTTTTAAGCTTGTTCAATTCTATTGATGAAATAGTGGAGGGACGGAAATATGGGAAGTTTGATGGTATTTGCATAGGTGGGGATTTCAATGCACACATTCATTTAAGAAATCCCCCCTGTAAGAGGTGTAGAACTATCTGATCTCCTTGCAACCAGAGAACTCGTAAACACTATGGAGTTTGCCGGCACTTGTACAAGTACTGCCCCGGTCCCCACTTACATCGGTCATGGGAGCGCAACAACAATCGATTATATATTTGTCTCTCCCTCCCTTGCGGGCGTTTTATTAAAGGCAGAGGTAGTGTGTAACGTATATAGTGATCACTACCAAATTGTGATTTACCTGAAATCATTAGGGGGAAAAATATCACATAGTGTAATCGGGGCAACAAACCTGGAAGCCTCGACGGACAGATTAAGGGTTGTCTGGAGGGGGGTAGACAACAAGGGTGTATTGGCCAGTGTGATTAAGAAACATCCAGTACTGATCTCGGACTGTCTTGCTATTGATAGCTGCGGGGGCAATATGATTAAATCATTCTGTGAACTCCGCTCCGCAATAAAAAGTGAGATCTCTAAACCAGCATTTAGGAAAACTGAGGAAGCCCCAAGATGGTTCGATACCTCTTGCTCAAAAGCTAACCGGGACTTAAGGGCTGCTCTCATGGCCAAACCGCGGGATATTTCCCGGGTAAGGTTCTTGAGAGCAAGGTACAAATTCACCTTACGTACCAGATCCAATGAATTAGTTAAAGATCACTGGGAATCCCTTGCTCGTATGGCTGCCCTAAAGGACACCCCAGGGTTTTGGAGGGAGGTTAAGAACCTAAGATCTCTTGGTTCAAACATAACACCAATCAATTGTAACATCACAGGGCCTGTGTGGGTTGACCACTTTTCGAAGATCTATGCCGTATCTGGCAGCCCCGCAGAAACTGTTCCCCCTCCAACACCTTTGAATATTACATTGCTTGAGGTAGAGGATGCCATCGCAGAAAGTGCCGGTAATAAAGCCCCTGGCCCTGACGGCCTTTCTATTGACTAATTAAAAAGTGAAATTGACTTTTGGGCCCCGTTGCTGTGTAATGTTTTTAACAATTTAACTTATGAATCTATCCCTGAAACATGGTCCAGCAGTACTATTGTACCCATCTTTAAAAAAGGCGACAGGCTAGATCCTGGGTGTTACCGCCCAATATCATTAATTGATAACACTCTGAAAGTTTTAGGTAGGGTAATCTTTAAAAGAATTATAACTTGGGCGGAGGAAAGCACCATTTTACACCCAAGCCAGCTAGGTTTCCGAAGCAATATGGGTACAGTAGAACAATGCCTGAACCTGAATTTAATAATGGCTAAATATACCATCACTAAAAAATCCCCCTTATATTTTGGTTTCATGGATTTGAGTTCTGCCTTTGATTTTGTAAATCGCTCCCGTTTATGGTCCGTCTTACTTAATTATGGTTTAGATGATTATTTAGTTTACTTTTTATCTTATCTCCATAGCGACCTACGAGCCTGTGTGCGCATTAACCACGCGGGCGAAGTTTCCAGTGATATTTTAATCGGCAGGGGGGTCAGAGAGGGTTATGTTCTGGACCCTCTGCTTTTTATTCTATACATTAATGAGCTGAGTAGTTCCCTGAGTACCCTAACAAAAGATGTACCGTATGTAAATGGCACTCCCATACCTACCTTTCTTTACGCGGACGATGCGGTCCTAATGGGCCGCACCCCAAAGGCACTGCGCATCTTAATTTCAGGTTTTGTTACTTTTATGGCTGATTTAGGTTTAACCACAAATTTAAAAAAATCATTTATTATGACCTGTGGTCCAAAAAAGTATAAAATTATTGAGATCATGTCAGGGGAAAATGTTTTAAAAAACACCTGCACTTTCCCATACTTGGGGCTGTTGTTCTCTAACACTGGTTCTTGGCAACCACATGTCTCCTATGCGAGGAATAAATTAGGTAAAGCGATCAACTCAATAATTTCCCTGCGCCAACCTAATCATGCTGATGTGATCACGTCTTTACTAAAGATTTATCAAACCCAATGCATCCCAACAGGTACCTATGGCGCAGAGGTATGGGGACATACAAATTGTCTCCATATCCAGACAGAAGAAAATAGATTCTGTCGGAAGGTGCTGGGTGGAGTCATCTGTGCCTCAAACTACATATGCCACAGTGAATTAAATATCCCCTTTATAGAGGACTTTGTTAGATCAAGACCGGCCCTTTTTTGGCTAAAGATATGGCAGAACCCTGCAGCCTCATTGACACGTGACATAATTTCAGATTGTTTAAAATGTGACAGGGCACACTGTATACCATAGTTGAAAGCCGTGAATGAATGTTTAATAAGTGTAGGGCATGGACACCTGTTTACATCTCCCAATCTCATAGACCACTCACATAAGATTCTGATTCAAAGGGCTCTGTATAACCTTTATAGAGAAGAGCGGGAAAGGAACGATTTCCCAAAGTGTACAGTTGCAAAGTATAAGGGCCATTTGGAGCCCCCTGCTTGTTACCCTGCCCCGCCCCAGAAATACCTACGTTTAAATCTAGGTAGATGGAACAGGTGTTTACTGTTCCGTTTTCGGGACGGGAGCATCGTAAATCTGCTAAACTTTCCTTTGGGTTATAACAAACATTTGGAAACCTTAAGCTGTCCGTGTAACCCGATTAAGAAACAAAGTCTCATGCACTTTATGTTCTTTTGTGGTTTTTATAAACTGTTTACTGTCCATTATTTAATGCCATACTGTCGGAAACATGACCTGTTGGATTATAAGATAGCGTTGAGGAATTTATTAATGTTAGGATCAGATGAAATAATATTTAGAGTGAGTTGTTTCCTTAAAGCCGCCGTTCGCTCGCGAGCTACTTTGCACATTGATTGATAAAATTTGTACTTTGCACTTTGCACTTTGTATCGCTTTGCACGTCTGTAATTTGCACATACATCGGTTTTGATTTTACTTTTGTCTTTGTTCCACATCCTATAGTTGTCGCTATTTTTAAATGATCTAATTTTTAAATTACATATATTGTCCTCCTTTAATATGTACCTGCATTGTTGTAGAGTTAGATAGACAAAATTTTAATTTTAGTTGTTTATTTTTGTATTCATTGCCATTGAATTTGTTATGCACTTTTATGGATGTTTTATTCCGAATAAAGATCTTTGACTGACTGACTGACAGACTATATTTAGGCTCTGCTACTCTGCACATGCGCAGGAGAAACTGTAACTGTTCATACACCTGTTCTAGTCTGTAAGTGGCAGGGTATTCTTCTTGGAGTCAGCAAACTGCTAGCTCTTCCCTACTGTTGACTGTGCATTTCTGTATGACCTTTTATATATGTAAACCTTCTCTTCTGTACTTGTACGGCCTTCTTCTGAGCCCCTGTGTGGGTATAAAAGGACCATGTTCCTTCTGTTCAGTGTGCTACTTCATACACTACCGAAGGGTGTTGTGTGAATGTAGTTCCACCTCATGAGGTTAATAAAAAGCTTTGCTTTATATTACAGTCTCCGTGCCAACTTCTATTCTTTTGGTCTGAGGACTTGTGTAGAGAAGGGCGAACCCCTAGCACTGGTAGGCCTAGCTGAGGCTCACATGGCAGACAAGATACGTTTATTAGCATAATTTCGGTAATCTCTTTATTCAGCATGTGTTGGGCTTTTATTTCTGCAACATTTCGCTTAGTTGGTGTACAAGCAGTGATACAGATGAAGCAAAGTATTGGACCACATTGTATACATATACTGCATGTAAATAGGATTACAAGTATCACACCTAGGATGGTCAATAGCTTCCAGCCCCAAGTGACAAATAGTGTCCAATACCAGCTGGCAAAAGTTCAGGTGCTAGTCTCTCGGTGAATTTCAGACAAAATAGGTATTAGGTGAGGATATAAAACTGCTGTTATTGGCACCTTCAATAGTCAGAACCACAGTACACTCACTTCTTCCTACTGAAATTCTCCCAACACTGCCTATACACAAGTCTGCTTTAGCTTTAGTAACAGAAATCACAAATGGTCCATTGTTCTTAATAGTTCTCATATTTGGGAAAACATGTGGTGTGGAAATATTTTCATGTCGATACTCCTCCCATTCCTATTTAGACCCCTCAGCTCGAGGATAACCATCGTCATCTGGATAACACACTTTATTGAGGTGATAGTTAATTAATCCTACTGCCGTACCAGAGATGTTAGCCTTTCCAGAGGCAATTAAAAGCGCAAACTAAGCTTGGCAAGAACCATTGTGCGAGAGAGGAAAAGGAATAAAAGGTGTTCCTCCTTTTGTAGTACTGAAAATTCTGCACTCGAGAATTAAACTTCGTCATAGCATGACGAATTCAGTATCAAAAGACCGAGAATGACGAGTACACCATGTACAAGTATTTTCAGCATATTCGAGTGACGATTTCACCTCGAAATCGTCATTATCGTTCTCAACCCTCGGCTTCCATTTTATGTATGACAGCCATTTTGTGAGTTGCCCTTTACATAGGCTTATAATCCAGCCAAATTCGATTCCCAAAGGACACGTACACCTTAATCGACTTTCCTATGACCTGTGCAAGTTGGAACCATTGCCCCAGGCCGAACCTGTTAGGTCAGTTCCTCTCCCAGTGGCCGAATGTGATAGCATCAAGGCTCAACAAGCCATAAAACCTTTTCTTCGCACACACACCTGCCTAATCTTGCTCACATCTGTCCCTGCTCTTTTCTCTCACTTGTTTTATGATTGGGAGGTGCCCGTTTTTATTAGGGGTCTACTGATATCTGATGGAAACTGGACCTTGCCGGGTAACTTATTGTGGGCTGGACGAAGTGAAATATGGACATGTCATCATGACTCTGCTTTTCCTTTGTATTGAAAATATGTCAAGGATATACTGTAAAACCAGGAATGTTTGCCTGAAGCTTAATATTCTGTATAAGAAGAGAAGCCTGATTTTGTAAATTCGAGCAGTCTCCTGAGAATATACTTCCCGTGTGTTGTACTTCTAGGACACTTGTTACCTTGGTTGCAGCCAATAAATCGATCCTTGACTTCACCTAGAAGACTCTGAGTTTCTGTGGTCTGAATCAGGAAGGACTCGAGGTCTCTGGGTGTACCCTGACACCGCTGGGTTACCGGTTCTGTGCCGGTTCTTAAAAACCCAGTACCTAAGCTGGCGCCCAACGTTTGGGGCGATTCCAGCGGTACCAGCTCAGCCAGAGTTTGTGAGGAGCTTCGTGTGAAAATTCCGGAGGACGGCCAACCACTTCATCGACCCCTGCATGTCGACGTGGTCCGAAGGTCTTTGCTGCGAGGTTCCCCGCTTTCTGACGGCTACGAAGGTCTGCTGCCCTGGCTATCGCCCTGATTTGGACCCTTGAAGTTTGGTAGAGCGAAACACTAAGACGAGTCTTCTGGTGACGTCATCGATATCTCAGTTAAGTATAAGTGGAGCGTCTCCAGGTCCTTAGTTGGTTTTAGTCTTGGGTATCCTTTGGGATCATTTTTGGTACTTGCAAGCACCAAAGCGGAAGGACTCGTGTATTCACGAGAAATATCGTAATCGATAATCCTTTGAAGTTTGGAACTAGACTAGAGAGCGAAGATGCCTGGTCTTAGACTTGGACATTTATTTTGTCTTGGTGGTAATAACAGGGACTCCCGATTGGAGGACTCATGCCCGGTTCCTCCAGTTGGAACTCCAACTTACGAGTTATATGTGAAACACTGAGTAGGCCCCATCACATATAATGAAGTATGGATCAAATACACCAGAAAAGATGGTGTTTTGAAATGGCCCCAATATGGTAGCTTTGATACTGAAATCTTAGATAACCTCGAAGTTAAACTTTTCAAAAAGAAAGCCCGGCCGGCGATGTTTGACTCTTTCCGTCTAAGGCGTAAAGAGGCCAAACAAAAGGAAATTAAATTAGAGAAGAAAAATAAGAGAGAAAGGGGTATTTCAGTAATGCAAGCTGCTATGCAGTTTAAAGACAATGAAGAAGAACAGATAAGTGAGCAGTTGCACAGGCAACGTAAAATGGCGATAGATAAGTGCTATCCAGTTTTGCCGCATCCCAAGCAAGATGCAGCAAAAAACATCAAAAAAGATCCGTTAATGGCACATTTATTAAGTTCGCCACCCCCCTATGCACAAACTGCCACGGCGCCTCCGCAAACCTTAGTTGCGCCACCCATGGTTGTTATGCCTCTACCGCACCCACCAGCTGTCCTTCAGCTGGCTCCTGCTCCTTTGGTGCAGCCTCCTCAAGGCCCACCAATTACATCTACTTCACTTATGCTTCCTACGACTTTGCCTAGTGCACCTTCTACATCTCCTAATGCTCCCTCTGCTATTGCCTCTACTTCTGCCTTATCTCACCCCGCTTCTCTGCACGTTCTTCCGTCTGTTTCTCCTTCCGTTCCACAGAGAATGGCCAGCACTGTAACTAATCTTTTCTCACCTCTTTTCGGGTCGCCTACTACGACCCCTAACACAGGACGAAGACAGTTGCGGAGTCAACTGCCTGACTATCAAGAGAGAGATTTGCTGAATAGTTTAGCGCATAAATGGGTTATGGATAATGTAAAGTATGATGTAGAGTCTGTCATGGAAGTCTTCCGTCAATAGGAAGCACCGACGCAGAGATATGTTTTTGAACAAATGTGTGTTTTCCTCTGTGAGGATTTGGAAGACAATGATCGGGAATGCAACCCGCAAGAGTTGTGTCGTGTACGGTTCAAGTTTGGAGAGGGCATAATCGTAGGTCGCGATGTCGAGAGAGCAATCGAGATATTGTTATCATATCAGAGTAAGGGGAGCACTTCTGGATCACAATCTGAGCATGGTGCATCCGGTAGGAAAAAGGCGCGACAATACCCCATGAGAGAAGTTCCCCCGCAATGGAGAGAGGGTGACACAACTACTGACCCACCTATTCCGCCACACTTTCAGCGTGTGTGGGTACATGTCCCATGGAAGCGAGCTGAAGTTTTAGCCCTTAAACAGACATTACCTGATCCGTGTAAAAATCCTGCAGGGTATTACAAAGAGTTGTCACAGACTGCTGGGTCGTGTATAATGAATTTAGCCGATATCGATATGTTGTTTGGAAATGTTGTCCCACAGCCTTTATGGGGTAAGATTCGTCATACAGATCATGATCAGGAATTAGGTGACTCATGGGCTAATATTACTGCTGCAGATGCCCGACAAGTTGGTGGTGCTAAGCCTGAGCCTTTAGTAGCCGAACTTCCTGGTAAAATAGTTGATTACATGAAAACGATAATGCCTGCGATAAGAGTAAATTGGGATAAATTGTCTGCGTGTAAGCAGAAGAGAGATGAAACGGTGTCAGATTTCTTCACCAGGTTTGAAGAGACCTTTGTCGACCACAGTGGTCAAGATATGACCACAGAAGGTGGTCAGAGGTTGTTCGTCGACAAATTCGTGCACAATCTGCTCCCAGAGTTGTGTAAAAAGTTAAAAGATTCAGAGAGTTCTTGGGCAGTTTCATCTTCAGCACAGATATTAGCTACAGCTCAGTACTACGAAAATAGAGACAAAGACGAAAAAGATAGAGCAGAAAAGAAAACTAAAGAGCTGAAAACGAAGGTTTTGTTACAGCAAGCATATCCGCCACGTGGTGGTGGTAATCAGAATAATAGTGGTCAGAGTAACTATCAGAATAATTTTCAGCAGCCTCAACAGTATCAGAGGAACTCGCAAAGAGTCGAGTACACTCAGCCACGTGTCCCTGTAGGTCCCAAACAGTGTTTGTATTGCAAGGAAGAGGGTCATTTCAAGTATAGTTGCCCTATTCTGTTACAGCGCACAAATGGTGGTTCAAACACAAGAGGTCGTGGTGTTCAGCAAGCGCCTAGAGGTAGAGGACGCGGAAACGTCCCCCAGAACACACGTCCCCTTCCACCACAAAATTCTATGAATAGGTTCGATCAGCAAAATAATGCGTCTGACAGGACAGCCCAATACTATGTTGATGATTACTATACAGAAGATGAGCATTGGGAAGGTAATGATTGCTAGGACAGCCATAGACAAAGAGAGGGAGTTGTTTCAGTTCCAGTAGATCAGAGTGGACCATACGTTGAGGTGATTACATCAGGTGTGTCAGAACCTTTTCTGTTGGATACTGGTGCTACAAAGAGTTCTATTATGCACTCCAAACTCCCTGGCGCACCTTTGTCTGGCGAAATGAATGTTTCTGTAGGTTTTTCAGGCGCCCCAGTTAGAAACCCGATTTCTGACCCTTTGTCTCTTTCTGTTGGTCCTCGTGAATTAGAAGCACCCCTTATCCTGACAACAGGTTGTGGTGAAAACTTGTTGGGATTGGATCTGTTAAAAAGGTTGTATGCGACTTTGTACTGTTCTCCTTCAGGAGTACAACTTACTTTAGGTAAGAAAGTGGTTTCTCCAATGTATTTGTCAAGGGATAAACTTCCAGCAGAATTGTCGTTAATTACAGATATTCTTTGGGCTGCTGGTCCTAATGATGTGGGTCTTTCAGAAATACCGCCATATGTTGTAACATTGAAAGCCAACGTTCAAATGCCACGAATTCCCCAATATAGAATTTCTAGTGAGGGTGAGAAAGCTTTGCTAGCGATCGTGTACGAGCTAATTGAAAAAGATGTGATTGAAGAGACAAGAGGCAACGTTTGCAATAGTCCTGTTCTGCCTGTTTTAAAACAAACTGATCCCTCTCAGCCACCCGTGTACAGATTTGTGATTGATCTCAGAGAGGTGAACAAAATAGTTGTGCCACAATTTCCAGTTGTCCCCGACATTACCACATTATTGACTATGATTCCAGCTTCTGCCACTTGGTTCTCGGTGATTGACTTGAAGAATGCTTTCTTCAGCATCCCGATTGCTGAGGAAAGCAGGGATATTTTTGCATTCAGTTTAGGAGGACGCAGCTTCCGCTTTAAACGCGCTCCCCAGGGCTACTGTGAAAGTCCATCAATATATAGTCAAGCTCTAAAAACACAGCTTGATACGATTGTTTTACCTGAAAGTGCTACTCTTGTACAGAACGTTGACGATTTGCTCATTGCTGCAGATACTGAGAAAATATGTAAGAAAGCCACATTGTCATTATTGCGTCATCTGTGTGATTTGCATCACAAGGTGTCACTTTCCAAATTACAATACTGCCGACAAGAAGTGACCTACTTAGGTCACCTCTTATCGAAGGAGGGAAGGAAACTGACCCCAGAAAGAATACAGGCAATAGCGAAATTGAGTGTGCCAAGAACATGCTTTCTTGGGCATTACATCGTACTGTAGACTGTGGATTCCAAATTTTTCGTTATTAGCCAAACCTTTGGTGGCATTAACGTGTAAAGACACACCCAATCCCATTCCTTGGTCTGAAGAGTGTCAGAAAAGTTTTTCTGAATTGCGCACAGCATTATGTTCGGCTCCTGTGTTAGGTACCCCCAACTACAGTAAGCCCTTTACATTGTATGTCCATGAGAAGGAAGGTTGTGCATTGTCAGTGTTGACTCAGTTATTTGGGGACAAACAACGTCCATGCGCGTATTTTTCATCGACTTTGGATGCGGTAGCTAGAGCATTGCCCAGTTGTTTGAGAGCCACAGCAGCAGCAGCTGTTTCTATTCGACAGTCTGCGGGTCTAGTAATGAATAATACACTAGTCGTGATGGTCCCACATGCAGTAGACACGTTGTTAAATAGAACCAAGACACAGCACTTAACTAGTGCTCGATTGTCAGGTTACGAATTAACATTGTTAGCAAGTCATGTGCACATAAAGAGATGTAGTGTGTTAAACCTAGCTACGTTGTTGCCAATTGTAGAGGAATCAGATGCTTCAGAACAGCATGATTGTTTTCTTAGAACAGAGGAAGAGACGAAAGGGAGAGTAGATCTCTACGATACTCCTCTTGCTGAATGTGATGGTACATTATGGGTGGATGGTTCATGATTTAAGCTCCCGAATGGTGACACGACTGCGGCATATTCTGTCACGACTTTGCATACAGTTGTTGAAACTGCACGTCTCCCACATAATTCAGCCCAAGCAGCAGAATTAATTGCACTCACGAGAGCATGTGTGTTGTCAAAAGGAATGAAAGTTACTGTCTATACCGACAGTCAGTATGCATTTGGTATGGCTCACAGTTTTGGGCGATTGTGGAGAGAACGTGGGTTCCTGACTTTGCATGGAGCTAAGATTCAGCAAGCCCTTTACATTGTATGTCCATGAGAAGGAAGGTTGTGCATTGTCAGTGTTGACTCAGTTATTTGGGGACAAACAACGTCCATGCGCGTATTTTTCATCGACTTTGGATCCGGTAGCTAGAGCATTGCCCAGTTGTTTGAGAGCCACAGCAGCAGCAGCTGTTTCTATTCGACAGTCTGCGGGTCTAGTAATGAATAATACACTAGTCGTGATGGTCCCACATCAGTAGACACGTTGTTAAATAGAACCAAGACACAGCACTTAACTAGTGCTCGATTGTCAGGTTACGAATTAACATTGTTAGCAAGTCATGTGCACATAAAGAGATGTAGTGTGTTAAACCTAGCTACGTTGTTGCCAATTGTAGAGGAATCAGATGCTTCAGAACAGCATGATTGTTTTCTTAGAACAGAGGAAGAGACGAAAGGGAGAGTAGATCTCTACGATACTCCTCTTGCTGAATGTGATGGTACATTATGGGTGGATGGTTCATGATTTAAGCTCCCGAATGGTGACACGACTGCGGCATATTCTGTCACGACTTTGCATACAGTTGTTGAAACTGCACGTCTCCCACATAATTCAGCCCAAGCAGCAGAATTAATTGCACTCACGAGAGCATGTGTGCTGTCAAAAGGAATGAAAGTTACTGTCTATACCGACAGTCAGTATGCATTTGGTATGGCTCACAGTTTTGGGCGATTGTGGAGAGAACGTGGGTTCCTGACTTCGCATGGAGCTAAGATTCAGCATGGTCAGTTGGTGAATGAGCTTCTTGAATCACTGACCTTGCCCCTGCAAATGGCGATTGTGAAATGTAGTGCTCACAAGAGGGTGACTGATGATGTTGGTCGTGGAAATGCATTTGCTGACGAAATCGCGAAAGAAACTGCAAGGAATGTGATGAGCCGAATGTATGTTGCAGGCCCTGCAACATGGGTTGGTGATGTTGGAATGTGTGAAGACACGATAGAGAATGTGAAGTCCATTCAAGCTGAGGCCACAGAGAAAGAGTTGAGCACGTGGAGAGAAAGTACGGGTAAAATGGATGCAAATGGTTGCTGGATTGAATTGTCAGAGCATCAGAGATGGTTGCTACCCGATGCGTATGTGCTTGCAGTAGTTACAATGGCTCATGGAATGGCTCATATCAGTGTGAAAGGGATTTGCAAATTGTTGTCCCCAGTATGGCAAAATTCAGGGATCCCCAAGTGTGCAGAGAATGTGGTCAAGAATTGCATAGTATGTCTGAAACACAATCCTGGTAGGGGAACCCCAACTCCAGCTGGTCATTTTGCACCTCCTACGTATCCGTTCGAGGTTTTGCAGCTAGATTTCATCCACATGGAAAGGTGCAACAATTTAAAATACGTACTCGTTGTTGTTTGTGCCTTCTCAAGATGGGTAGAAGCATATCCCTTAAAAGACAATACTGCCCTGTCCACAGCGAAAGCCCTTGTGAAAGAGTTCTTCCCCAGATTTGGAATGCCTAGCATGGTCTGGAGTGATAACGGAAGTGAATTTGTGGGTCGAGTGATGAAGAGAGTATGTGAAGGGCTAGGTATCCAGCAAAAGTTCCACGCTGTAAATCACCCCCAATCAGCTGGATTAGCAGAATGCTACAACGGCACTTTAAAACTTAAACTGGCCAAAATTCAAGCGAGCACAGGTCTTAAATGGCCTGACGCTCTCCCTTTAGCACTCCTATCCACCAGAATGACTGTGCATTCGCGAGTGAAACTTAGTCCTTATGAAATTGTTTTTGGCCGCCCGGCCAACATATGGGGAGTGCCACGACTCACCAAGTTCAGCGAGCTCGAACACCCTGTTTTGCTTGACTACCTGTATGAATTGACGGCTAAATTGCGTGTTTTGCATCAACAGGTTCACGACACCCTGCCTCCGGTCTCTGGGACCCCAGGTCACTCCATCGACCCTGGTTCCTGGGTCCTCGTTAAGAACTTCCAGAGAACGAAGAACGACCAGCCCAGGTGGACCGGACCGCACCTCGTCCTTCTTTCCACAAGATCAGCTGTCCGAGTGGAGGGGAAGGCCAACTGGATCCACGGGGTCCACTGTAAAAGAATTCCTTTCTCTCTGCCTTATGACCAGTGAGTCCAGAAGGGTGTAGCTGACTCAGAAACTAAAACCGTGCCACGTCACCTACCCTTCAGTGATGCACGTGTAAAAGGAACACTGACTGAACAAGAGAGCGATAAACTTTTGCAACCAGTTGTATCACCGTCAATTCCATTGGGCACTCCAGAACCTGAACTCTTGTTCCAAGATAACACTATACCAGGAAAACAACGGTACAATTTGAGACCGAAACCTATGGACAAATAAATATATTTCTTTTTTCCTTCCAAGTACAAATTTTTTTTAAGCGCAGCTCTCCCATCTGAGGAAACTTGCTTATTTTTGTTTTTCGAACCGCCATCCGGGTTCCGCTGCTAGGGCCGCGATTGCTTAAAGTCTTTGGAGTGCAGCTGACGACGTTAGGTCGACGGTTCTGGTTGGTCCAAGGGAGTTGCCCTAGACTGACAGAAGCATTCTTTAGCAGAATCAACCTGCCATCGCGGGCAGCACTTTAGAGAGGATGGAGTTTCCCGATGTGGAGAGACCTGCCGAGAAAGCGAATTTTAAAACAAAGATCTGTAATACAATGACAAAGAAAAGCTTCTTGATATTGTGCATCCTAATGTTGTTCAGTGTAATGATATTTTTAATAAGTTATGTTTTATTCTCTTTTCGTGTAACATTTGCACCCACTGTATCGCCCATACCTCCTCCTACTGTTTCCTCTCATTCTTTCCACCCTCTCCCTGACCATGAATCCAATAGAAGGTTAGAGTTCATTAATAACTCCTTTGTTCAACTGTTACACCAATACCAACTAGTAATGAACACGACTAACTGTTGGGTGTGTGGCCTTATGCCTCACACAACAGATACAGGTATCCCTTATCTGGTTCTGCCTTTCAGCCATAATGGTTCTGTGTGGGCATACAGAACAATGTTCATATACGCACGTGAAATCCACCCCCTACGTTCTGTAAAAGATAACCCCAAGAATAGTGCTCTGGTTAGGGGTATAGTCGACATGATTAAGGGAGAAATCTCTTATGAAAACACCCCGGACGATGAGATATTTGCATATGTAAATTGGAACGTGACCGGATATGAAGCTACTCTTAGTGAGAAACAGCAAGCTAAGGGATCGTCCCCGATCTGGATTGTACCCTATCAGGGTCACCTGTGTCTGCAAGGTATTGGCAAGAATCCCAGAGCTCAGTTAGGGAAGAGTGTCTGTACTGAAACGTATGTTTTTGGATCTCAGACTTCCCCTGCGTTTTTGGCAGCTAAGGGTACCTATTTCATCTGCCATGATAGAGCCTATACATGGTTGCCCCCTGACTTTTCGGGCTCATGTTTTGTTTCGTTCCTGTTGCCTGCCACCTACACAGCAGCGGCAGATAAGCACAGGACAAGGATAGTTAGAGGTGTCTTGAGCAAAGAAGACACTGCAGGACAAGAGTTTGGGGACTTCGCAAAGGGTTTTCTGCCGTTCTGGGGATCCATGGCTAACAGCAGGAACATAAGGCAATTGACAAGGGTAGTTGAGTCCACCGTGATAGAAACTGCTGGTGCCCTTAGTAACCTGACTGATGAGCTCCAGTCGGATCGTCTTATGACCCTTCAGAACAGGGTCGCATTAGATGTCATACTTGCAGACCGAGGTGGGGTATGCAGATTGATCCAATCGAGTTGCTGTGTTTTCATCCCTGATAACGCTCCAACAGTATACCAGGCCATCTCCAAACTACATAAGATTTCCGATTCTATTCATATGGATAAAGGAGATTGGTCGTTAATGGGATGGTTCTGGGAACTGATATCCGCCTGGGGATGGAAAATTCTCATGGTCATTGGGATGGTCTTAGCCATTCTTTTCCTGTTCTGTCTGTGCGTACAGTGTGCTCCTGCAATATGTGGCCTCTGTGTTACATCATGTGTAAGGAAGCCTGTATCAAGAGACGAACTAAGTACTAGAATGATGTTACAGCAACATCTCAATGACTTTAGGAATATAGATCTGGACTCAGATTAGCATGAGGATAGATTAATTGCCTATGTAAGGGCAAAAGGAGGGACTGTAGTACTGAAAATTCTGCACTCGAGAATTAAACTTCGTCATAGCATGACGAATTCAGTATCAAAAGACCGAGAATGACGAGTACACCATGTACAAGTATTTTCAGCATATTCGAGTGACGATTTCACCTTCAAATCGTCATTATCGTTCTGAACCCTTGGCTTCCATTTTATGTATGACAGCCATTTTGTGAGTTGCCCTTTACATAGGCTTATAATTCAGCCAAATTCGATTCCCAAAGGACACGTACACCTTAATCGACTTTCCTATGACCTGTGCAAGTTGGAACCATTGCCCCAGGCCGAACCTGTTAGGTCAGTTCCTCTCCCAGTGGCCGAATGTGATAGCATCAAGGCTCAACAAGCCATAAAACCTTTTCATCGCACACACACCTGCCTAATCTTGCTCACATCTGTCCCTACTCTTTTCTCTCACTTGTTTTATGATTGGGTGGTGCCCGTTTTTATTAGGGGTCCACTGATATCTGATGGAAACTGGACCTTGCCGGGTAATTTATTGTGGGCTGGACGAAGTGAAATATGGACATGTCATCATGACTCTGCTTTTCCTTTGTATTGAAAATATGTCAATGATATACTGTAAAACCAGGAATGTTTGCCTGAAGCTTAATATTCTGTATAAGAAGAGAAGCCTGATTTTGTAAATTCGAGCAGTCTCCTGAGAATATACTTCCCGTGTGTTGTACTTCTAGGACACTTGTTACCTTGGTTGCAGCCAATAAATCGATCCTTGACTTCACCTAGAAGACTCTGAGTTTCTGTGGTCTGAATCAGGAAGGACTCGAGGTCTCTGGGTGTACCCTGACACCGCTGGGTTACCGGTTCCGTGCCGGTTCTTAAAAACCCAGTACCTCACTTTCTTCTGGTGAGCAGGTATCATCCGACACACCAAACAGTCAGTAGTATTCGTGGCATTGTGAGTGTGATGCAACATCTGAATAAACGTATTGTTCAAATAGGATTGTTGATGCTTCTGCTCATGGTATGGAAGCGTAAAGTAATGATGTTCAGCTGGTACTGGTGTAGTGGCGATCAGCAGTTGCCTAGCAGGAGCCACTTTCTCAACAAACCTGGTTGTCACTGCTACAACAACCATAGCAACAACAAATCCTACAGCACAAATGGTCTTCTTGTTACAAATCTTAGCAACAGTTGATCTCCCTGCAGACATGATCACTTCGTCATTAAATCAATCGTTGGAGCTCTAAAGTCCTGGGCAGCCATTGGTTTCTTCACCGAGGGTCAAGACGGATATCACTATGTAGGACTGATCCCCCCCCCCTTGCCACATCAGCTTCGTTTCACAAACCCAGGATGGTAGCTCAACCTGTCTTTTTCAACAATGCAGGCTCTTTCCGTGGTCTCAGTTGGTATCAGGATACTCCAGGGATCGTATGTTCCGTGAAGACTTCCTCAAGTTCGTCAGCTGATATAGCTTGGCCTTTCTCTGTATTCAGAATCTCTCGATGGTCAGCCAGCACAGAAGGTTCCACCAAAGTAGGCGACACTCTTTTACAATGAGTGCTGTGAAATCAGTTCTTCCTGTTTGTCACTCGAACAGCTGTCCTTGTAGCTAGGAGCACCTGTTCCGGTCCTCGCCACCTGGGGTCCAAGCTGTTCGACCTCTCGAAGACCTTGACCATTACGTGGTCACCGGGTCGGAGTTCATGAGCCTCACCTGTGGACCTGTCAGGAAGAGCTTCTCGAACCTGTTGATTAATAGAAATCAAACTGTCAGTCAACTGTGATAGGTAGTCAAAACGCATGGTACATCATGTATGGGGTGTGGCTTAAGGACTCCCCAAATGTTCATAGGTCTCCCAAATACCACCTCATATGGTGTAAGTCCAGATCGTGAATGTGGCACTGATCTAATGGACAACAATGCCAAGGGCAACGCATCAGGCCATTTCAAAGATGTGGAAGCCTGTATTTTCGCTAGTTTCAACTTTAGGGTAGCATTATACCTTTCCACTAGCCCTGCTGATTGTGGGTGGCAGACTGCATGGAACTTCTGTTTGATCCCTAATCCTTTCAGAACATACTAAACAACTTGCCCAATAAAATGAGGTCCGTTGTCACTCCCCAAAAATTTGCAAACACCAAATCTATGGAAGAATTCTTTCAATAGAACCTTTGCTGTAGTAAGAGCCGTATTATCCTTTGTAGGATATGCCTCTGTCCATTTACTAAAGGCACATACCACCACTAGAACATACTTCAAGTTATTGCAACGTTTAAGCTGAATATAATTCATTTACCAAACGTCAAAAGGTGCGGGTTTTTGTAGCAAATCCTCCTCTAGGAGTCTGTGTCCCTTTACCAGGATTGTACTGCAAACAGATCAAACAGGACTGTACTATCCTTTGACCTGTGTCGGCAATTTCTCGATGCTCCCAAACTTGCGTAAGCAATTTCGTTATTGCTGAAGCTCCAACATGTGCCGCCCATGTGCCATATGAACCATAGGCTGTAAATAGGCTATAGGCAGTTTCCATTTATCCATCTCTTTATCGCGCCAACAGCCCTCATCATCCAACATTCCCTCTTTAGACCAATGCTCAAGCTCCTCCACAGAAGCAGATCTCTGTATGTCAAGCACTTCTTGTCTAGCATCATGCCAACGCTCAGCTTGTGACTTCACTACGTACATAGATGTAGTGCTTCGCTGCATCGCAGTCTCACGGGCTACGCGATCTGCAAAGGCGTTGCCTTGTCCTGTCTTGTCAGTCAATTTCTTGTGTGCGCTACACTTGATAATAGCTATTTTCTTCGGATATGTCAGTGCAGTCAGAAGATTATACACTAGTTTTCCATGCATTATCTGCATCCCGTGGGATGTAAGAAAGCCTCTTTCCTTACAAAGAAGGCTAAAATCATGGCCCTCTCCGGAAGCAGAGCGGATATCTGTATAGATGTTCACACACAAGTCAGTGCTAAGCTCACACGCTCTGTAGTATAGTTCCTCTATTCCCAATAGGCTCTGCACATTGGAATAACATAAACGGCAGTTTAGACGTAGGACTGAGGTCATCTAGGTCTCTACTGAATATGTTAGACTTAATTATGAATGCCAGCTAGCTCAGAGGTCACTAGAAACTTTCTCGAATGAACAGGAAGGAGTTAACTTTCCTGATTAGACAAGAAGGGATTCGTTTCTGACAACCGCATAAACATGACAACTTTGCTCCCCCCAGAATAAGGAGTATATCTCCAGAGTTGTGTGAAAACAATAGATAGCTATTTCACTCTGTCAATCGTGCATGCTTAATTTCACCAGGAGTGCAGAGAAATAGAGAGACTGGCGTTTTCAATAAAAGTTGTTATTTATTGAGCAGTCTTCTTTCTCATGCAAGAGAAGTGAGTTGCCACAATTTCAATACTTATCATGAAGTAAAGTGCGTACAGTAAAAGGAGTATTATGAAATAATACTGTAAAAGCATTGATATGGTTTCTGAGCCATATGATACTTTAAAACGTATAAAATATTTATATATACATAAAATCATTGACTAAACGTACTCAACTGGTGCTTCTAAGATATGCCTACCCCGGTGTACCTGACCTAAGCCTAATACGTGGGAAGGAGTAAGTAAGTTGCAGTTTAAGTTAAGTTAGTTTTTGCCAAGAATCTGAATCAAGAATTCTCTAAGGTTATAATCAGCTCCGTACCTTGGTCATAGAATGAAGGAGGACTTGTATCTCTCTCTCTCAGGACACGATCTCCCAGCAACCCGCAAGGGTGACTGGAAACACCGGAGCTGGAATTTCTCGGCTGGAGAAAAGACAGCGTCTCTCTCAGTACGTCAAATGGGAGGGTCGGCTTCCTTCGACACTCGCATCAGCTGGGCGTCAGGCAAGTAGATAGCCGCTCTGCTCCAAACCACCGTGTGTTTGCTTAAGGCAACGTTGGTATATTTATACCTGGAAGGTGCCGGGTTTGACGTAAGGTTGGACATTAAACGTCACTAAGAACTTACAGTTCTTTCTGGACTCCCGGAGTTCTTGTGCAAATCAAAACAAAAGCAGGGGGAATTCCTGGGCTGTTGGAGGCTTGGTTTGTTTAAAGAACGCGTTGTACTTTCCAGGAGTCTATGGGAGGAGCCTTGCCGTATTTGGACTGCATTGGCTATGACTAAATATGGATATGATTCGTATGCCTTTATAAGGATATGATTTGTTATAACCACATAAGGGCATAAATCGGGAATATCTAATTAGAGTCCTAGATACATTCACAACACCCACTCCACGTATAATGTCCATCATTACTAAATACTAAGCAATACTAAACATATAACGATGCATGTGTTTTCCAACCCACCCCAAAATACATAAATTGCATTTGAAATGGTGTATGGTATATACACGAAAATGAGTATTTATACTGTACGTTTTTCAAGCAGTGGTATCATTCAGATAATGCATATATAAATATCGGCTGAATGAATTGTGAAAATTACATTTATGAAATGGCTCTTAATACAGAAAAGAAGGTCGAGACCATTTCATCACATATTTTTATAATACTGTACATGTGCTAGAGGCTGAGTCTTAAAATAGTGTCTCTAGTGTCTCTAAAAATAGACGTTCTGTTCTCTAAGAATAGTTCTACTTTAAGCAGAGTACCATGTGCCAGAAAAAGGTAAATATTTTGGAAATGGAAAAAATAATTTCGCTTTCAGGGGAAAAGATAGTTCCAATTGTTTTCAGTAGTGTTGTTTATCAAAAATTGAATGCCAAATTCAGAGTTCAGGGAATGCTGTGTGCTCGTTGTCTTAAAATTTATTCTCGTTGTTAGGAGAGAACATCAAATCAGACAGGCTTGCGAAAAATTGGTCTACAACAGTAGTTGAAAGTTCGACCAAGTTCGAAAAAGCTGAAATAGTGCATATGTGAGAACCATTGCCATCATCGATGTCTGCATCAGCAATGCTCACCGAAGGTTGTACCTGTGTGGTGCTGCTTTCATCTCGTACTTCACCGCCACCTAATCGTAATGGTGAAGTCTCAACGAATGCCGTTATCAGAATAGGTAGCCGCTGGGGACAACACGTTGCATGAGCCGCTACCGAACCAAGCAAAGTATCGATATCCATAGGTACTGCTGATGGTAGTGTAAGACAGACGTCCAAAACGCATTCTTCTCCGCATAGCAGACATCGAAGCACAGGTAAGATGCAATCTTGCCAGATTGGTCTGAATGAAGGAAACCAAGTTGTATTCAGATCTCTTAGCCGGGCCAATCCGAGGACTCTAGTGATTCGGTCTTGGTAGCGTATTGCTAGGATCGTTTCTTCCATCATAGCTGGAGTTTTGTCTGGGGCTTGGCTTGCCATATCGGAGCAGAAGGATCAAAAATAAAATTCCTGCTACGAGTCCCAAAAGAAGAGTCCGCCGAATAAAGAATGCACAGAATTCGGGAAAATGCCCAGAACTGTTTCAAAGGGTGCTAACAGTCCCGAAAAAATTGTCTTAAATACATGTGCGATGCCACTGGTATCAGACATGTTTAAGATTTGACCTAACATTTCTACGAAATGCACGGGGCAATTTGTCGATAATAGGGTATGTATCTCTGCTGCTGTCCTTGCAACTTGCAGATCATACGTCTCTTTCTACGAGGTTAAAGGCACAGTTGTCTGTAAAAGAATAGACTTCATTCTGCTTAAAGTATCAATTCGAATAGAAGAGATATTCAGAGAAGGCCATATTGTTGCCTCCTTGTCTGGTTTGCTGTTTGGATACAATACTTGCATACAGCAAATGACCCTGGAAGTAACGGTTACGAGATAGGTTTTTCCTGGCACCATGCCACAACAGCTGTGGTCACTTTATTAGAACGTAGCTGCCGTTGGAAAGCTGTCTGAAAAAAGGCTCTATCTGTGTTGCAGGAGTGCCATGCAGGTAACATGAAAGGTTATTTGATGAACCTTTGCAGGCTTCATGCAAGTTAATACCTTGACACAGAAGTGTACCGCTTAGTGATTTTTTACAATTGTTACCACTAAGAAATACTTATTTTTTCCCTTCAGTATAGCATTTATGTGTATAAGGTAAATTCCAGGTTGACTTTATGTATCCTTTACCCAACCTTTCATACAGGCCTGCTGGTATATACTTTTGGCAATACTGAAACTGAAAATTTGTTATCGGAATTGTAATTGTTCCTTGTATTATCCATTCAATGACAGGTCTCTCTGACATTGTCAATGGTAATCTCTCAAGTTTTTCAATGCTCAGAATCGTATAGTCTGCTCCTTTTTGTGCCAAACTGATTTGTTTATCAGTAATGTTAAAGATAGAAAATAATGACGTTGTGTTGATTAGATGCAATTGGCACGTAGCCTGAACGCAGGTTTTGCAATGTCCAGCCTAGCTGTACAATAGAACGCAATTGGGACTGACCATGTTGTAACATTAGCAAGTCCTGCTCTATTATATCAATAGCAGATGATACAATGCTGTCCAGTGAATAAATTCTGGAAGACAGAGTCGTTAACCCATTGTCCACTACAGAAGTGATTTTTCCAAATGAATACGATCAATTTCTCGTATTTTTTCAGCAGTTTCAATTTGCGTCACTTTCCAGGCTTCGTTGTAAGCAGCGTATATACCGGCGTATATGAAACGTTTTGACGCTGTTTGCGAGGTCCAAGTATGAAATCTTGCAAGTCAGCACCATCTTTAAGTAAAGTCAAGTGTTGCTTAATTTCAGCCAGTGTGGATTTTATAGCCACTCAAGGCATAGTTTCCCTACACTGAATGTTGTAACTTTTCCTGGATGTTGTCTCTGGGAATATCTTGGGTCTGGCCTGGTCTGTTTGAAACCCTGTATTTTGTTCAGGAATCTATATTGACAGTTATTTGTGTCTGTGGGCCAGATCAATCGTTTTTTCCAATCAGGATTTGTTCTGTTTTGGTGTAAAATATGGGATACGTCTATCTCCACATCTGTAGTGCTATTACTTTCAGGTATGGGCTTTGGAATAGACTGTTTATTTAAGTCTTTTATCTTGGCTAAACCAAGACAGGTTGTTTGTTGAATGGTGTCATTCAGCAATATTATCTGTTCTGGGATCATGCAGGCTCTAAATAATGATTCTAAACCTTGTACCTGCCAGTCTTTTGTACCCCAGATGGTTTTTGTTTCAATGTTGTTTTTCCAATATTCAAAACCAAATGTAGACATTTTATCATAAAAATTTTCAGAATAAATCAATTTAGTATTTGTCAACATGTTTTTCATTCCTGTCTTATTAAACACGTTAAAGCCTGTGCGCTAACCAAAAACTTTTATTTAACATTTTAAAATAAAACGTTTCTGGATCACTGTTGTTAAACCCTGAGAAGTATGGGAATTTCTCATAAAAAATGTTTGAGCTGCCTTTTGACGGAGTTGGACAATGTTCCCATTGGTTATAAGTAAAAACATTTCTAGGTTGAGCAGATTTATGCAAATAGTGATGACCATAATGATTATAACAGTACATTTCTTAATAGTTTGATGAACCCTGCAAATAATACCGTTCTGTGAATTTTGCTGACAATACTAAATCTGACATCATGTTATTAATATTTTCAAAGTCCCAATCATCAGAGAAAGTACTTGGTGTCACAAAGTCACTTAGTGAAACCTTGAATTGATGTAGATATTTCAAGAGCTCAATCGGGCCATAGATTTCGTAATCAGTTTTGTCCCATGCTACACCCCCAGGTATAGGATTGTCTGTGATGTTCACTGATGACAGTTCTCTTTTTTCGATGTGAGAGGATCTGTGAGGCTTTAGGACCAAGTTGATGTTCTGACTTGCTGTGTCCATTGTACTATATTTTCCATCAATAAATCTACCCAAACATAAAACTATGATGAGCCAAAGTAGGAGGAAAAGCACACCTAACACAATCCATAATTCAATCCATGGTGAAATCAGATATGTTTCTTTGAGTTGATGAAAGAGTTCAGTCATTTTTTCTTTGAAAGTTTTTGTTGCTGGCGTTTCTTCATGCTCGCTTGGATCATCAGAAAAGTCATTGAAATTGATGAAGTAGCCAGATGCAGTTCTTGCTTCCGGATTTTCGTTAGTCTTTGGATATTTCTTTGTTTCATTAGCATAGTCTGATGCTACATCATTGTAGACTGGTGTTTCTTGACAAACTGTTGCAGTTTGGGTCTCAAGAGGCACTAGTTCCATGGCTTTGTTGCATAGTCCTTTTTTGTTCACTGCAGGTTTATCAAAAGTGATTAGTCTCTCAGTTTGAACCTCTTGGATTGTAGCAAGATTTGGTCTTCTGCTATTTCTTGATAGTCCACTGGGCCTACTACTTGTTATTGGTCACATGATTGTGGTTTTAACAGGTCGATTGATACAACTCTGTTCTCCTTTTTACCAGCAAGGGGCGGTAGTACTACTGATCTTGTTCCGCTGACAGCTAAGACAGGTACTGCTTTTCTGTAAGAAGGCCCAAATTCCATCTTCACCGCGATCTTTTCTCTGACCAGATCCCCAATGTTTGGAATCCAGACAGGTCTTGCTGGGACAAGTGGTTTCTCTTCAGTGGTCGTTGGCTTTAGCTTTATGTTACTTAGACTTCTTCTTGTTTCATTTAAGTCCTGTAAAACAGCCAAACGATCTTTGATATCAAAGGTTTTTTCTTTCACCACTGAAGTCTGACAATCTAAGTCCTGGATTATCATTCTAGTACCGAACAATAGTTCGTATGGAGTGATACCTCTTAGAGAATTTCTTGGCAGATTGTTAAGACTACGTTGGACACTTGTTAGATGTTTGACCCACCCATCACCCGAACCTAATACCCTCGCCGTTATAGATTGCTTATGTCACGTTTTTTTCTTTCCACTACCGCATTACCCTCAGGATGGAAGGGAGAAGAGTACCGCAATGCAATGCCCATGCTGGCCATGGCCTCCTTGTAAGCTCGAGAGCTAAACGCAGGACCCTTGTCAGAATATAGCATGCCAATTGCGTATGTGCCGAAAAAGACTCGCAAATCTTTTATAACAGTTCTAGCGTCAGCCGAGCGCTGGGGCCACATCCAAATGAATCTCGTGCAGGAATCCACTGCGACCATGATATATTTATAGTTGCCATCGCTTTGTAAGGGACCACAGTGGTCCTGGTAAACACATGCTAATGGTTTATCTGAGATCAGAAGGGGCGTCTGTGCTGGTCGTTTCACTGTTTTTAAAAAAAAAACTTTTTATTAGTTTTATAAATACAGACACAAACAACTTGCAAGGAACAAGGAAAAAGAGAAGACAGCAATATAAACAACGTTGCATTACATGGTGTGGGAGCGGGAAGGTCAACCAATGAGCGTATTTTCCATCAAGAAAGAGTCTTGCATGGGGGGGGCAGAAGGAACAAAATGTATCCAATACACAGTAAGAGGTGGAGGAACCCTCGGGTTACGGGGACGTAGGTGCAACATCTGGACCAGGAAGAGGGGGGGTACATATATCGCCACGGTAAGTGTTCCACTGAGTCCATATCTTCCCCCATTTTCGAGGGGTACCCCGGGAAATATATACAGTTTTTTCCCTGAACATGCACCAGTCCATGTTTTGTTTCCATTTCCGAATCCCGGGTGGTCCCTGAGCACCCCACAGTTGCGCAATGTCTCTTTTGGCGATCATATTGCCCAAGGTCACCCATCGAAGCTGCGATACGGAGTAGTCGTTCGGTTCCCATACATTCAGCAAGCATCTCCTAGCCTCCGGCATCGAACGCACCCCCGTAACCTCACTCATCACCTCGTGCACACTGGTCCAGAATCGCACTATCTCAGGGCACTCCCAAACGATATGTAAAAAGGTGCCAAGGAGACCGCATCCACGCCGACACAAACCATCTACAGAAAACCCATATGTACCAAACGGGGACCAGTCACATACACTCTATGCAGGATTTTAGGTTGCACAAATCTAAGGCGCGCCTGGATGGCCACCTCTTTAGGGGAGGAGATCGCCGCCAGCCAGTCCTCATCGTCCAGCTCCAGCCCATCACCAATCCAGACCTCTCGAAGGCGAAACAGGAGATCAGACCTGGAGTTGATCAATTTTTTATAAATAAGCGAAATCGTGCTATCAGGAACATGTCCGTCTAGTACCCTGTCTTCAAGCGGGGACGACTCCGGAATCTCCACACCCGAAGGGAAGACCGAGAGCACCGCGTGGCGGACCTGCGCATAGCGAAAAAATTCACGATCGCTCAGAGCGTACTCGGTTTTCAATTCCTCAAACGTCTTCATTCTCCCCTTAGTCCAAACATCATCAATCCTGCTGATACCTATCAAGTCCCACCTATCAAACCGCTTCGACTGCCAGAGAGAGCCAAGTCTATCGGATGCATACAGTGGGGTGGCACGAGTCAATTTATCAGTCCACCCAAGCGCCATGGAAGCATGTCTCCACACCTGGACAGCCGTCCTAGTGGGGCCCGTTACGTTTCGAGGGGTGATTCTCGAGTAGAGGGCTCTATTATAGTCACCCCCCGGTAACAACCATTTGTCCATCTCGAAGGCCGGATTCGGCAAAGGGCCATACATGCAATGATTTATTGCCCCCAATTGAGACGCCCAATAGTAGCAACGGATATCAGGCAAAGCAATTCCACCGTCGTACCACGGGAGCGACAGTTTAGTGATGGCGATCCGGGGCCTACCCCCCCACACCAGTTGTCTCTGTAAACTCTCAACCTCACGGAAATATTTAGCCGGGACAACGTCAAGTGTGTTTTGCAATGCGTAGAGGAAGCGGGGCAGTGACATCATCTTAAACAATGCCGCTCTACCTAGGGGAGAGAGAGGGAGTTTCCCCCAAGCGACAACATCTGCCCGAAGGCGCTGAAGAGGGGGCAGCAAGTTCCGGTCAAACCGCAGTTCAGGTTTCAGAGTGATAAAAATGCCTAGGTATTTAAAACCATCTCTCACAATCGCGATAGGACAACCACTTGGCAGAAGAGGGGCGTCTCCCGACAGGACGTATACACAGGACTTCGACCAATTGATGACAAGACCCGAGTTTTTGCGAAAGGACGTTAAGACATCGAACAGTACAATGAGGGATTTACGGGGAGATGTGTGATACAGCAGAATATCATCAGCATAGAGAGATATACGGTCCTCAAACTCCGAATTCCATCTAATGCCCTTCAGGGACGGGTCCCACCTCAACCAGGCCGCCAGCGGTTCCAAGGCGAGAGCAAACAACAAGGGGGACAGGGGACAGCCCTGTCGCGTACCCCTGCCCAGTGCAAAGGGTGCAGAGACCCGACCATTGACCACCACCTGAGCCATGGGACCGGCGTAAAGCAATTTGACCCACCGAACAAACTCCGGACCGAAACCAAACTTGGCAAGAACCGCCCACAAATACGGCCATTCAATCGTATCAAACGCCATCGTAGCGTCCAAGGACGCCTAGATGGCGGGCTCACGTAGCGTCTCGGCTCGTGCCAAGACGCCATGCAACCTTCGGAGGTTAAGCGCCGTGTTGCGATGCGGTATAAAGCCGGATTGATCAGGGTGAACCAGGTCCCCAATGACAGTCGCCAAACGTGTCGCCAGCAGCCTGGCCAAGATTTTAGGCTCCGCATTAATCAACGAAATGGGTCTAAAAGAGGCACAGCGATCCCGAGGTTTACCATCTTTGTGGATGACGACTATAGTGGCCAGTCTCTGGTCTGGTGGGAGAGAACCCACCTCCAAAGACTCGAGAAACATAGAGTGCAGATGTGGAGCTAGCGTGTCTGGGCGTAGTTTATATAGCTCAATGGGGAGCCCATTAGGGCCCGAAGCCTTGCCGGATCGGACCGAACGGACAGCAGCGGCAATCTCGTCCACAGTAGGCGGCACATCCAGAGCATCCCTATCAATGTCAGGCAATCGGGGAAGTGCAATATCCCGCAATAGCAGGTGGGAGTCCTGCTCAGATCGATCAGACACCTGGGAATACACCTCGCGGAAGTAATCGGCAAAACATGTGACAATATCAGCAGGGTCAGTACAACACTCTCCATTCTCCGCAACAATCACAGGGACGACACGACTTGCATTCTCCCTCTTATCCAGCCAAGCAAGTAATTTCCCAGCCTTATCACCCACATCATACAGGCGGCCCTGCTGTTCCCTTCCCATTTCCTTAGCAGCTTCCGTGACCAGAGCCCTGTATTCATGTTGTTTCAACTCCAATAGATGTAACCCCTCAGCGGTGACCTCAGATTCCTAGCACCCCTCCAGGGCTGTGACCTCCCCCTCAAGGCGAACCATCTCAGCACGGTTGGCCAACTTCACGCTACCAATCAACGAGAGGGCCTGGCCACGAATGACAGTCTTGTAAGCTTCCCAAAGTAAACTCGGGGAGGAAACAGAGCCCACATTTTCCGCAAAATAACAATCGTGTGTTTTAACCAGCTCAGCCCTGACCCTGGGGTCCTTCAAATACCAGGGGTTAATCGGAGCCACTCGGCCCGCCGAACCTTGCCGTGCATCAACCACCAGCCAAAGCGGAGAATGGTCCGAGATACCCCTTGCCAGATGTTTAACTTCCCGTATGAGGGATGCATGGGCCGAGGGCAGCAATACATGATCTAACCTCGAGAGACTACCATGAGCACCAGAATGATAGGTATATTGCAACCGCCCCGGGTGAAGCAAGCGCCAGCAATCAGTGAGCCCCAGCGTCTCTAGGAAGTCACTCAACCAAGTCTGGGCCTTCGGCAGTTCCCTGGGAGGGTGACGGTCACACATCCCCGAGACCACCGCATTAAAATCACCCCCAACCAAAAGCAGACCCTCGGGGAGACCCAGGATAAGTCCGCTCAGATCCGCGAATGTGGTGGCTTGGAGGCCCGGGGGCACGTACACGGAAATCAGAATAAGAACCTTCCCTTCCCAGCGCCCCACAATGGCGGCGTATCGTCCCTTATCATCCAGTATGACATCATCAATGGCCAAGGGGAGGGAGGTCCGAACCAGAATGCCCGCCCCTCTGGAGCCTGAAGTGAAACCCGAGTGCGCCACAAGGCGATAACCACGCCTATTCAGAGCGTAGCACTTGTTGCCGAGCAAATGAGTCTCCTGCAGTAAGACAACATCAGGAGACAAACGTTTCAGCAATTGCAGCACCACCCTCCTCTTGATCCCATCCCCCAACCCGTTCACGTTCCAACACAATATCTGAAGTCCCCTACCCCCATCCCCGAATTCAGCCCCTTCCCCGCCCCACACCCAAAGCAACTGCATAAAACAGGAGTTTGCCTTTCCTTCGCCTTGCAAATAACAATAAAATTCAAACCAACAACCCAATCCCCCCAACAATGCCAAAACAACTATACCCCCCACCCTGCACCCCTGCTGAAGACCTAAAGCCCCATAAACTTGCAGTGTGCCTGTCGCCCAACCACCCAACTAATCTACGAAAAGAAAACCCAGGAGGAGAAAGGACCCGCTCACCCCCCACCCACCCCTAAAAGGACTAATACTTGCAAACATTAATGACACAGCATAGCACAGTTCAAAGCTAACATGAAGGGTACGGGGTCAAAGTCGACATCTACTCCTGCTCCGTCGGGCCACCGTCCGCCCTATCCGATCTGCCAGAGTCCTCAAAAGGTTCTTGATCCGCAGGCAGCGAGTCAAGCCAGTCACTCACGACCCCAGGATGGTCAAAGAAAAAAGTACGATCCCTATGAACCACCCGCAAACGGGCCGGGAAGAGCATGGCATACTTCATAGACCTTTCCCGGAGTCTCTTCTTGACCCCCTGAAACCCCTGCCTCTGTTTCTGGACCTGTTGTGTAAAGTCCGGATAGAAGCTGACAGTAGAGTTCTCAAAGGCAATGGGACCAGACTGCCTCGAAGCCTGCAGGATAGCGTCTCTGTCTCGGAAATGAAAGATCCTCGCAATGATGGGTCGTGGGTTAGCACCCGATTTAGGTGTGCCGCCGGGGATCCTATGTGCACGCTCGACAGCGAAAAACTTGCTGAGACCCTTGGGCGCCAAGTGATTCAGCACCAGGTCTTCCACCAATAAGTCCGTCGAGGCAGCAGTCGATGATTCCGGGACCCCAATCAGGCGGATGTTGTTGCGCCTGGCACGGCTTTCATAGTCCTCTAGGCGCCCAGAGAAATAGTCATTAGCTTTCCGCAGATTCCCGACTTCAGCCTGTAAGTCAGAGACGTCAGTGACCAGGCTAGTGGTCTTGAGATCCAGGGATTTGACCTTTTCGTTTGTCTTCGCCAAATCCGCCCTGATCAGATTGACATCAATCGACACAGTATCCAGTTTGAGAGTCAAGGCCTCATATTGTTGCCCCAATGAAGCCTTCATACCGGTAATGGCGCCCATGAGATCCCGCAACGAGGGCTCTTCCTCAATCGATGAGTCCTCCGGCATTGCCGTCGAGGGTTTAGATGCTGCGCCTGGCGATCTTTAGGGAGGGTGTACCGGTCCATAATGTTCGTTTGCAAAGCACTCCCTCGAACACCCGGTTTAGCCTTGCGCCTCTCACTCTCTGGCTTGGTGGCCATCTTAGATCCTGGACCCGTACGGGTCGCCTGTTGGCGGGTGAAAATGGTGACTGCGGTGGCAAATGCAGGACCAAAAGGGCGAAGGTGGTGCCAGTCTCAGAACTGAAAACCACGACAGATCGGCATCAGAAACGGATAGACCAAAAGTATAGGCACGTCCGGCCGTCTACGTAGCTAACAAAGTCAGGTTGATCTCCGGACGGGAATCAAAAGCGGTCGCAAGCCCATGCAAGTCAGGCAGTCCGTTGTTGTTCACTTACTGGACGGCAGGCCAGACAAGATAGCTCGGGGCGTCACCCTGGAGCAGGCCAGAAACTGCGACGATCTGTAGCTCTGGACCCCGAAGTCCAAAAAAGTTTTTGGGAACAGATAAATGATCAGTAGAACTGCGCCAATAAACACCCGTCGTCCGAACCAGGATAAAGTACAGGATAGTCGATGGAGGTGGCGAGGGTCCGGGAGCCCTGTGCTCGCGCGACCATCTTGGGTGCGCGCGAAGCTCCTCCTCCCAGTCGTTTCACTGTTGATACTTTCATTCTTTGGCATATTTCACATTCTAGAACATAGTTCCTAGTTTGTTTTCTCATGCGCGGCCACCAATATCTCTGTTTTAATAATGATACTGTGGTGGAAATACCAGCATGTGCAGAAGCGAGCCCTTCGTGAGCCACTAAAATTAGTCCTAACCTGTGTTCCATGTTTGGAATTGCCCTATCCCCCACTCCAGGGATTTGAGCAAAAGGAACATTATTTGCATCAGATTTGTATGAGTACTTTACTGGAAAGCCTTTCGGGAGTGTCTTACCACTGTCTTTTACTGAAGCACTGACAGCCTGCATTATATCGCTGTCTATTTTTGTTTTTGACCGGGTGATGGCAGCTACTGAAGCCGTTTGCACGGCTGCCTTCACGGCCTCATCAGCCAATGAATTCCCTGCAACGTGAACGCCATCACGTTGATGACTCAGTGTATGTATCACGTGAGTCTTTTGTAGTTCTTTCTGTAAAAGAACTACTTGTTCCCAGAGCATTTTATGATTGATTGTGCCACCTTTTGCATCTTTGAAGCCGTTTTGAACACAGTTCTGCAAGTATTCATTGTAAGACTGAACGCAATAATATGAATCGCACACTATTAGTGTAGGGAATTCGCGATCGGTATTTTCAAGCGCCATCTTGAAAGCCAGTAGTTCAGCTCGCTGAGCTGTACAATCTCCTAGAGATTGATTGATTGATTGATTGAGTTTTAGTGACTAGTGGTCTAAATTTTCCTTCATGCCAACGAACTTTAACAATCGCGCACGCAGCACTATATGCTTGTTTACCCCCAACTGCGGGTTGTGCTGATCCGTCTGTATATATTATACAGCCGTAATGTTCCAGAGGCAGGATTTCGGTCGGCAGAGGACATTCATATTCATATTGGAGAAATTCTTGTGTTTTTAAATTAGGATCAAATTTGTGTACTACGTCTGATGCAGTAAGAGAATTAAGCCATTGTATCCATCTCAGATGTAGAGCTTTAGCATTTGGAATGCTTGCTCTTGTTACTGCTTCTAGGGCAGGTATTGGTGTAACGATTATTATTCGTTTACCTTGTGCGAGGGCTCTTTCTTTTGCTACAGCATTTTGAACCGCAGTTAGAATTATTTCAGTAGAACTGAATTTCATTTCCGCTTGTGTGTACAAGTGTGATTTATAAGCTATTGGTACAGTTTCTCCCTCATTAGAGGTCAGGTACGTGAATCCGCATCTTCCTGGGATGACTCGAATTACAATGTTGCGTTCGTTTACGCGTGTTTGCAGTTTTGCTTTAGTTAACATGTCTGTTTGTAATGATCTTAAAATTTCTGTGTATTTCTGAGTCCAATTCATTGGTTTGAAATCAGGTTTTATTAATTCATATAGAGGTTTAACCCTCTCTGCATAATTTAGAATGTATGTTCTTACGAAATTCAGGAAACCTAGCATTGATTGTAAATTCTTCAGCGTTTTTGGAGCTTGGAGTACTTCACACTTCTCTAAGAAGTTGTCTGCTAGGCTTTTGCCTTCACTTGATAATTCATATCCTAAAAACAGGACAGTTAGATGGGCAATTCGTGACTTTTTAAAGTTGAATGTGTACCCTTCAGCTGCGAACCCAAGTATTATGGTGTTCACTCTTTTCAAGTGTGTCTCCAGGTCGTCGTCTGTAAGATAGATGTCATTGACATAAGATAATGCCTCATCTTCATACATTTGTAGTAACTCTGTTACCCTTGCTGAGAATAATCCCAGGCTATTCTTGAATCCGTGTGGGAGTCAACAGAATTTTTTTGCACCCCCATTGTTGAGAAAGCGGTCAAATACCTGCTTTCAGGTGCTATGTTTTAACAAAAGAAACCATTTGAGATGTCTAATGTCGTTTTATATTTTTTGCGTACGATGTTATTCATTAGTGCTGCACTGTGTGAGTTTTGTACTGCAAATGTTTTGCAGCAGGAGTTTAGGTGTCTGTAGTCCAAAACTAGACGTATGAATCGTCTGGCTTGGAGACAGGAAACAAAGGATTGTTCATTTGCGAGGTGCATGTTTCAATCACCCCCTGATATTCAAGTTGATCTAAGATCTCCCTGACTTGCTTTTTAGCATCTTGCTTAACTGGGTACTGCCTTTGTGCAGTGGGTTGATTTTTTCACTGTATTTTGTGGTGAGGAGAATCCTCATCCCATCCTACGTGATTTTTATATAATGCAGGGGCTTGGGCCACTGCCCATTTTCTTGCAAATGTGTATTTTTTATGAATTGGAATGTGATTTGAGAAGGCAGGCATAATCATTTCTTCGCCATGTGGGCACTCCCTGACAAACTCTGGTGGCCAGTCTTTTTCTGCTAGAAGGATATCATAGCCTTTCAATAAGGTATCCCAAAAGAGACCCCTTATTTTCCTAGTTTTGTCCCCCTCTATACGCAATGTTATTTTGTATAATTTATGGGGTTTGCTAACTCTGTTGTCTGCAGTTTCCACTTGAATGTATTCATTCGTGTCCACTGTCTCCAGAAGATTCATCCTGATCTTGCGAGCTATGGTCACTTCTGCTGCGCTGTCTCGCATTGTTTGGGCCCACTCTCCATTTTTGAGTTGTGTCCTCAGAATCCTCGGCATGTTTTATTTTAATACTAGCTACCTTCTTTTTCGTAAATTGTAATTCTTTACTTTGATGAACAGGTTCCTTGTCTTTGGACTTGACGTCCTCTTCTTTGTTTTCTGACCGTCCTCTTCTTTCAGATTTCTGTGAGGAAGTCTGAAAAGATCGAGAGAGACGTGTATCAATATGTTGATATCTGTCAGGTTTTCTCAATTTATCCCTATCTCTAAGGTTGTATCTTTTCTCAGAGGGCTCCCTTTGGGGAGGCTTGCCTCCTCGTTCTGGAGATCTATCTCTTTGTTGAGGAGACCTTCCTCTGGACTGACACCGTTTTTCTCTGGGAGTGGGTTGTTTATTACCCTCCCAACTCTTTTTTGGAGTTTTGAGATTATTTTTAATAAATGTTTTTTCAGGATTTTCAGTTAGTTGGGGTTTTAGTGGTTTCCCACCCAAACTATCTCTACCTAGTTCTTCATCGGATTTTTCTATGATTCTGGCAAGTTCAAATGGTTGTTCTGCTATATCTGTTTCTTTCAATTTCTGGCGGCAGGATATACCTTCAATTGTCAATTGAACTAAATCTCTATAAGCTTTTGTTAATTCTTTTAGTTTAACTAAAAGTTTTTGGTCTGACATTTTTTCAATGTCGGGATGTGGTGTGAAGCTGGCTAGAACCGGCCACGTGGCTCCTGGTCTACCTAGTGGACCGAGACTGGTAATGTGATTTTGATGTTTTAGGGGGCCATTAAACCAGAGCAGGTGCTCTTGGTATGTTAGTGGAATTTCAACGTCCTCTAAAGGGGCGTATTCATCTGGAGGTTCCTCTATTTTGTAATAGTGGAAATCTTTTGTCACAGCGTGTGCTGCTGGAAAATGTATCCATGAATAGAATACCTCTGTCTGCCGATATTCATGGGCCTCTACCACAAATATGACTGTACCACCTCTTGATGATAGTTCATTTTCTATAAGTTTAAGAGTTATAGTTCTTCTTACATTTACCGGAATGATTATAGCATTCGGGTCTTCATCTCGGAGACTTGTGTCATCCGCTAGAAGGTGAGCTGCTATTTTAGCTCTCTCCCTTTCGTCGTCACTTTCCGTCATTTTTCTGACAGAAAGTTTTTTTGTTGCACAGCAAGTTTCAAGGAAACAAAGATTAGGTGCACAATATTTTGGAACACTGTATCCTTCAACGTTGACTAAACCAAAAACTAATACATAGGAATCTCTTCCTACTAAGTTCCGGCGGATATCAACCTTTTACCCACTCCAGACGTCTATTGGAGTTTTTACGGGGAAAGGGGTCTGTGTGAAAAGCACGACTGAGTTACTCTAGTATCTTGCGTTAGATTATCGCCTTACCAATAGTTGGGCGCCATGTAGTGTAGTTCCTATATTCCCAATAGGCTCTGACCATTGGAATAACATAAACGGCAGTTTAGACGTAGGACTGAGGTCATCTAGGTCTCTACTGAATATGTTAGACTTAATTATGAATGCCAGCTAGCTCAGAGGTCACTAGAAACTTTCTCGAATGAACAGGAAGGAGTTACCTTTCCTGATTAGACAAGAAGGGATTCGTTTCTGACAACCGCATGAACATGACAACTTTGCTCCCCCCAGAATAAGGAGTATATCTCCAGAGTCGTGTGAAAACAATAGATAGCTATTTCACTCAGTCAATCGTGCATGCTTAATTTCACCAGGATTGCAGAGAAATAGAGAGACGGGCGTTTTCAATAAAAGTTGTTATTTATTGAGCAGTCTTCTTTCTCATGCAAGAGAAGTGAGTTGCCACAATTGCAATACTTATCATGAAGTAAAGTGCGTACAGTAAAAGGAGTATTATGAAATAATACTGTAAAAGCATTGATATGGTTTCTGAGCCATATGATACTTTAAAACGGATCAAATAAATACATACATAAAATCATTGACTAAATGTACTCAACTGGTGCTTCTAAGATACGCCTACCCCGGTGTACCTGACCTAAGCCTAATACGTGGGAAGGAGTAAGTAAGTTGCAGTTTAAGTTAAGTTAGTTTTTGCCAAGAATCTGAATCAAGAATTCTCTAAGGTTCTAATCAGCTCCGTACCTTGGTCATAGAATGAAGGAGGTCTTGTATCTCTCTCTCAGGACTCGATCTCCCAGCAACCCGCAAGGGTGACTGGAAACACCGGAGCTGGAATTTCTCGGCTGGAGAAAAGACAGCGTCTCTCTCAGTGCGTCAAATGGGAGGGTCAGCTTCCTTCGGCACTCGCATCAGCTGGGCGTCGGGCAAGTAGATAGCCACTCTGCTCCAAACCACCGTGTGTTTGCTTAAGGCAACGTTGGTATATTTATACCTGGAAGGTGCCGGGTTTGACGTAAGGTTGGACATAAGACGTCACTAAGAACTTACAGTTCTTTCTGGACTCCAGGAGTTCTTGTGCAAATCAAAACAAAAGCAGGGGGAATTCCCAGGCTGCAGGAGGCTTGGTTTATTTAAAGAACGCGTTGTACTTTCTAGGAGTCTATGGGAATAGCCTTGCCGTATTTGGACTGCATTGGCTATGACTAAATATGGATATGATTCTTATGCCTTTATAAGGATATGATTTGTTATAACCACATAAGGGCATAAATCGGGAATATCTAATTAGGGTCCTAGATACATTCACAACAGCTCATGACAAAGCTATTAGCTCTGCTGCTTGAGCTGACTTCTGTGGTATACGAGCTGTCTCCACTACTGTCTGAAGTGTCATATGCAGCTGAGGTGCCATCTGGTAATTTCAAACAAGACCCATCAACCCATAGTTCCCCATCTACATCTGAAGGGGGCGTATGTTGCAGATCGATGCAACCCTTTGTCTGTTCCTCAGTAAGGAATATAGAATCAGGAGACTCCTGTGACTGAGTCTGAGTCGCTGGATACGGCAACAAAGTAGCTGGGTTCAGAGTCGCACATCTCTTTAGGGAAATGTGAGGGGCTAACAGTGTCAACTCGTATCCTGTCAAACGAGCACTAGTCAAGTGCAAAAATTGCTATTCTGCACAAGAAATCCAAGGCAGGCAGCATAAACCTTCTGAAAATGATGATTTTGATTAGAATAACTCCTCAGATTGACATTTGGCTATACTTTTTTGTGCAAGGAGTCCATTTTGGGGGGGAGGAAGGAAGTGCCCCAGAGTCTCCAACTTCCTGTTCCTGTCCAGCAGGCTCCTCCCAGTGCTTTGTCCATGTCCTGGTCACTTTTGATTTGGATCTGGAGCTGGAAGGATTACTTTTTGTGGCTGCTGCTGGATATTTGTATTTGAGGACTTTTGGGACTTTGGAGTTTGGATCACTTTTGGATTTGAGATTTTACAAGTAAGTTGGTGTTGTTTGTTTGGGGCATTGCAGTTGCTGCAACTACAATTTGAAAAAGTTTTCACAACTTTAGAAAATATATATTGTGGGTAGCCACAGTATCCAGTAGGCCCAGGGTTAGTCATGGGTGTATGATACAACTGTTTCTGTGAGTTTTTGAACTTAAATCTCATTTATGTCATGGAATTTTAGCTCACTGTTATATGTGGATTTTTTTTATTTTTATTTTGGGGTGCCTGTAAAGCCTCACTAGCCAGTAGGCCCAGGGGTAGTGAGTGGTGCATGTACCAAGTCTTTCTGTGGGGTGTCTAGAATTTAAAGATCCTGTCTGGTATGCAGCTGGGCCTCTCCTGTTAATAAAGGGCCAAAAAGAAAGGCCATTTATGTTCTGGCCACCCTGACGCTCGAGCGGCCCATTCAAAATTTAGTAAAAAAACATCTGGGTCCTCTCCTGCACTATACTTCTGTAAGGGTATGGCCGGAAAAGCAGTTTGGGCTCCTGGTTTGTTGGGAACAAGTTTGTTGACATCGTCCTCTTTGTCAGATACCCTATATAAATTTTCAAGGTATTGATTAATTGCTCTGCTGAATATTTCCTTATCAGATTGGGCTGATGACATGTGTCTTTCTACAGCCCATTCTAATTTTTCCTGACCTTGTATGAGTTTCTGGATGAGGTTCTCCATTACAGCAGTGTAATGGAATTATCCCACTTCTGACACCACGTGTGGATAATTATGAATAAACTCGTACTATGAAGTGGTCAGAAAAAGGGTTTTATTTAAGGGTATTCTCTAAATCCACACATATAATATTTGATATCAATATGATGTGTAGGACATCTAACCTGGGCTTCTATTGGAGTTCTATAGCGCATATTAGCAAGCCCATTATCGCCGTTTTAGCGGCAGTTTCCTGAAGCTATAACAGCGATAATTTTAACGAAATTCTTGCTAATATGCCCCATAGTTCTCTCAGAAATATCACCAAGTCCGAGAACACTTTTACCAGGCACTTATTTGGTCTACCCCTCAGCTATCCCCTTACACCGCTTCGTTTGGACTTGGGGGTTAAGCCAATTGCAGACGAAATTGCCCTTAGACCCCTGATATAGTGGCGTCATGTATGGGTAAACCCGGAACTGGCTATGTATAGGGACGAGTTAAAGGAGATACTGGGCCTGCAGGGCGCAGGGATACTACAGTGGCTAGCGTATGCCAGGAACTCATTTTTGGAGCTGGGCAGAGTGAGGTTATGGCATAACTCTGAACAGCTTGTACTACAATCGCTAGAAAGGAACTGGCTTGGAGCTACAGGGAGGTCAAACTTGCCTGTTTACGGGGGAGTGGCTTAGCAAGCCATCATGGCGGACGTGTGCTGAGCGAGCTCCATCTAGCCCGCTTTTCATCCTGCAATTATCCTGGTTCCTCTGACCCCCAAGTGATCCTGGAGGAGTCTCCACAGTGCTGACTCACCCCTGAAGGATGCCCGGTGTGATTTTGAGGTGCCCACGCACGCTACTGGCGGAGAGATCGCGCCGTATGAGTGACACGGCCTGGTTGCCAGCAGAGGAGCCGGAGTGTTGCGTGTTGATCTCCAGGGGGCGCTGAGAGCCTTGTGACTATCTGGGTCCCACCCACAGGTGGAGTCGACTATCATGCGGGCCTAAAGATATTGGGGGGCGGCAGGGTGGCAGGAAGATTGCCTGCCGTACTGTGGCCTTGAAGTTAGGCCGGCGGCAAGACTATGGGGAGACGGACGGCGGCCGGATCGGGCCGCGCTGGTGAGGTTAGCTGTAGAGAGGCCGGACCAGTGGCTGTGGCCTGTACCCCTGATTATTGGAGCGCTTTTCAGCGGTTGGCACCTTGGTGGGGAGAGGCCAGCGATGCGGGTGCTGGGGGCAGCCTGAAAGGATTCCACCCCCACCTGGGGCCATAGTGTGGGATCGGCAGCACAGTCAGGCTGCATGGGGAAGGACTGAGACTTACTTTTGGTCCCCCCTCCTCTTGAGCGCTCCCAGGCCGAGAGCGCACATGGCGGTGGCCTGTAGGATCTTGGCCCCTACCCGCGCATGTGGCAGATCACCCGGGAGGCCCTGGAGACATCGCGGCCTCTGGGATTGACTGCCACATCTCGGCTCTGTAGTGCGGCCTGAGTAGGACCGGAGAGAGAGGCATGGTGGTCAAGCTGGGTCGCGCAGGTGAGGAGAGCGGGGAAGAAACAAGCGCTGTGGCCTGTCGTGGAGTCTTCTGGTGTGGGTGAAGAGACGGCTCATTGCAGCAGTTCCCCCCCTTTACGTAGGGCTGCAGAAGGAGATCGGCGGCGTAGCCTCGCAGCGGGGGATTGGCAGCACAGCCAGGCCGTGTGGGGTGAAACTGGGTGCTCCGCAATCACGTCCGCAAAACACAAGGGCCCCCCCCAAAACACCTACATCGGCGGCTAATCAGACCACAGGGCCCTGGAAATTGGTGGTTGCTGTGATCAGTCGAGGCACACGGCCTGGGGCGTACTTGGGCCCCCTCCATCATTTCATAAGCGTACTAACATTGGCGGTTAGTCGGACCGCGCACACATTTCGGGGGGCCCCTAGCAGACTCGAGCCCCAGGGGTGACTCAGCGGCCCTGGTTCCGCGCGACTCTCATAGGTGCCTAACGGGGATTCAGATCAGACTGTGTGGCCTGCCCTGAAGATCTTTGTGTTTGTGCCTGGCACAGCTCCTCCCAGGTCTGCAACAGGACCCATGGGGCAGCTATGACAAGGGACAAGGGTGGCAGCGGCTCGACCAAGCATGGGCCTATTGACAAATTCACCGGTCCGGTAGTGGCGGCTGGTGCTGCTGGGGGGTCAACCGGAGGCTGTTCCGTACAACGCAGCCCTCATGGCAGCCATCATCCAATCCAGGGAAATGCTGGATGCTAAAATCGGGGCAATAGGGTCGGATGTTATGCTGCTGTGACATGACTTGTGTAATGCAGTGTCCCGTATCACCGAAACTGAGACTCGCAACTCGGAAGTGGAAGACAACGTCATGATTCTAAAGCAGAAAATGGCGAATATGGAGACAGCTCAGAAGGGTCTAGCGCTCCGCGTTGAGGATGGAGGCCCGGCATAATAACCTGAGATTTTTGGGATTTCCGGAGGGGTCCGAAGACGGCAATATGGAATGCTTCCTCATGCAGTGGTTGGAAGGTTGGCTCCCCCCAGAAGCTATGTCACGGTGTTTTGTCGTGGAGCAGGCCCACAGACCACTCATGCTGAGAACTCTGCCGGGGGCTCGCCCAAGCCAGTGATAGCAAAGCTCCTGAACTATCTTGACCGCGATGCCATACTGAAGCAGGCCAGGACCAAGGAACCTCTGCTCTATGACAATGTAACAACAGCGCCAATCGTTCATGTCTGCAAAGGCCCGCCTGAGAGACCTTAAGCTCCCATACGCCCTCTTGTTTCCTGCTCGCCTGCAGTGGTATACCGTTCCCGCACCCACTTCTTTGACACCCCGGAGGAGGTCTTCAAATGGACAGACGAAATAGTACGAGTGAGGGCACACATGCCGCCCAGGAGAGAGTTGGATTCCTACTCCAGTGAAGTGGCCCGAAGGGACAGAAGCAGAGGGGCATTAGACGGTCGCGATCCCGGAGGCGCTCCTTGTCCTATGGGGCCTCCTCTAGGGGGAGCCCTACTCCTGGGTGCCAGACATTGGAACCCTGACATCCAGGGCTGATGTAGTGCTGTGGAGTTCTCTTTGGTTCAGCATGTATTCTGATGTATAATTGTCAGGGGAATCTTAATGTGGGCTGGATCTATGCCAGTCTTGTGCTTGTCGGGGTCATGCCCGAAGAACATGGGCTGTAAGTTGGGGATCCATTGGCTGGGGCGGAACTCGTTCCCCCATTGGGAATCAGGACCTAGCCCTGCCGCAACAGATACTTCAGTGTTTTTGAGGTATTGGGTTGGGGGTTTGTTGAGGGGGAGTTGTTTGAGGTTACGCGTCGCACTTCCGCTATCGGTCCGTTATTCTACACGCACACGTTGCCACGGTCTTCTATCAGTGCTGCAGGAAGATTCCCTCCCCTATGGCTGACGCACGTCATAGAGATTGGGTAACCCGGGTACTCTCCGCATTATAAGCAGGAACGTGCGAGGGGCTCTGAACAAAATCAAATGTGGGGCTATACTTCATCAGGCAAAGAGGGCTAGGGCCGACATCCTTATGTTGCAGGAAATACACCTCATGGGCACGAAGGCACTCTGCTTGCAGCGTTAGGGGTTTTAGCAAGTCTTTCATGCTGGGTTCACGAGGGGCTAAAGGGGAGTAGCGATTCTGGTACACCACAGGGTCCCATACATACACGTGCAACAGTGGACTGACACACAGGGACGGTACCTGTTTATCCGGGGCAAGATTGGGGAGAACCCCCTGGCTCTAGGCTGTGTATATGCCCCCTCCTTACAGTGGACTCTCGTGGAGCGGTGTCTTGCCCTATGGGCTGATATACCCGATGTGTTCTCCGTGGTGGGCTGGGACTAGAATGATGTTATGGACTTGGCCAGGGACAGATGTGGGGCTGGGGGGCGCCCAGGGAGTGGACATCCCACAAAATTACACTGGCTGGTGACAGGCCTTGACTGGGTTGATGTGTGGTGGAGTGTCCACGGTGACAGGCGGGAGTACACATACCTCTCAGTGGTTCATAGGTCCTTCTCCAGGCTCGACTAACTCTTTATTCCCAGGGCGATGGTTAGTAGAGTGGCGTTGGCTGAGATTCTACCCCGCAGCCTCTCGGACCACTCCCCGGTGTCCCTTGAGCTCCATATGGGCAGGGGGCGACAACCCTTTAGGTGGCGCCTCTCGGTGTGGCAACTACAGAATGACGAGTATGAGACGCATATGACGGAGGCTATTGCTCAATACCTAACCTCAAATGAGGGGTCGGTGTCCAGCACCGAGATTTTATGGGAGGCTCTGAAGCCCACTCTGCGGGGTGTAGACATATCATGGTGTCCGCGGGAATCGAAAGGAAGAGTTGACTTGGGTGGAGGCCGACGTAGAGGCACTTGAGCGCCGGACTCGGGAGGAAGGAGGAGGACGGTATGTGAAACAACTGCTCCCAGCTCAACAGTCCTGTTCCACTCTCCTGATGGATGAGGCCCGCCAAATTTGGCTAGCGACGCGCAGCAGGATATACCAATGGGGGGACAAGTCTGGCAAGATGCTTCATCGACTTTGTCAGGGCAACTTTCACTCCCAGGCCCTTACGGGTATTCTAGATGAGGTGGGAACACCGATTACTGACCCTTCCGCTATAGCAGAGAGCTTTGCTAGGTACTATGTGGATCTATCTGCTCCCCGAGAATGTTTGCCAGCGTCCACCGTTGATAAATTCTTAGCCGATCTACCACCCAAATCGGTGTCGGATGAGGTGCGTGACCAATTGGAGCTACCCCTGACTGACGAGGAGCGGGCCATGGCCCTGGGGGAGCTCAATTCCAGAAAGGCGCCTGGACCCAATGGGTTCCCGAGTGAATTCTTCAGACGCTATAATACGCAGCTGACCCCCTATTATCGGGCAGTGGTAGAGGAGGCCTGGGAAAAGGGCCTACTCCCCCTGGATTGGAGGTACGCGGAGGTGGTGCTGTTTCTTAAGACCAGCCGGCCCCCGGAACAACATGCCTCATATCGCCCCATCTCCCTCCTAAACGTAGAGGCTAAAATCTTGGCCAAGGTGTTGGCCAATCGCCTCCTGCCTCACATCGTGACGCTTATACACCCCGATCAGACTAGGTTCGTGCCTCAGAGGGCGACCAGGAATAATATAAGGCGGGCACATGTGGCGGTAGCGGCTGTTCGACAGACGGGGGAATCAGCAGCACTCCTTTTGGTCGACATGTACAGGGCATTTGATTCCCTAAGTTGGGTATATTTATTTGCATTACTGCGCAGACAACCTTGGCCCACATTTCCTTTCTTACCTAATGCTTCTGAATATAGATCTAACGGCAGCGGTACGGGTGGCAGGTGCGGTCTCTTCCACCTTCTCCATTCGGAGGAGCACACAGCAGAGATGCCCACTGTCTCCATATTTATTCGCCCTAGCCATGGAGCCTTTGGCGGCATGGGTGCGCATTAATGCAAAGGTCGGGGTTTCCAGTGTACTCCGGGTCTGTCCGACAGGATTGCACTATATGCAGATTATGTCCTGTTTTTCCTTACAGCTCTGGAAAAGAAGGGGCCGCGACTCCTGCGGGTTATGCAGATCTTTGTAGAGATGTCAGGATTATATATAAACCCTCACAAATCTACACTGTGGGTTCTGGGCGACTGGGCGACTGGGCGACCACGATCCAGTTGGCTGTTGGGGGTCTGAAATACTTAGGGGTGTTCCTCTCAGACATGAAAGCCAATTTCTGGGAGCGGAAACTGGTCCCGGTATGGGAGCGAGTCCTTGCTGATCTTATGTCCTGGGCGCGTATGCCCTTGACATTATGCAGCAGATCAGCAATTTTCAAGATGGTGGCGCTTCCTTGGCTGCTTTACCAGCTACAGAATCACCCATACCCGATCCCGCCCAGATGGTTCCGGCTGGTGAATTCTGTGCTTGGGCACTTTTTATGGGAGGGGAGCCAAGTGCGTGTGACTCTACGAACATGCTTTCTATCCACCTATTGTGGAGGACTCGCATCCTCAGACATTCGCTCGTATTACCAGGCCTCACACCTCCTTGTCCTCAATGAATGGTGGTACGGCGACAGGAGGGACCCGGCATATGCAGTGGAACGACGACTCATTGGGTCCAATACACTGCATACTATCTTGTACTCAGCGCCGCTGCGAGGCGGGATGCCGTCAGCCACGCGTGTGGTACTCCCGATCTGGAGGCAGGCGCAGCGCCGCAGGGGTTGGTGGAAAATGGGTGCCTGCCCGAACTGGCGGCCTTGCAGGGCTTCCGTGGACAGGATGATATTGGTATTTCAACTCTGGGGGATGTTTTGAGGGGCACGACGCTCAAGTCTTTCCGAGACCTACAGAGGGAATTTCTTATACCCCAGTCACAATTCTACTGATACCTCCAGTTTTGCCATGCTCTATCCCCTAGTCTGGAAGGTTTGGAATCTCTCCCTGAATTCAGCCCACTGGAGGCAAGAGTCTTTATGGGGCATCTGGAAACCAAAAAGATCTCCCGGATCTATCAATCTCTAGTTACGCATTGTTCCACCACACTTCAGAAGCTGCGGGGGGACTGGGAGGAAGTTGTGGGCACACTGGAGGAGGAGGATTGGAGGGAGGCCCTGGCGGCCCCATGGGGAGCAGCCATAGCGATACACCTTCACCTCATCCAGATTAAATATTTGCACAGGGTCTATTTGACCCGGGCTCGACTGTGCCGAGCGGGTCTGATTGCCTCCCCGGAGTGTCTTAGATGTGGTCGGGAGGAGGGCACGTTCATACATACTATCTGGTAGTGCCTTTCCCTGGATCGTTTCTGGAGGGGGTGTTCTGCCTGCTGGAGGTCCTGGGGTGGGAACTCCCACGTATGCCGTGACTAGCTCTGCTCCACGTAATGGAAGGAATAGGGGGTTACATTTACAAATGACATCTCACGAAACTAGGCATCACATTGGCAAAGCGAGATATCGCCAAGGCGTGGAAGGCGCCGCAGGCCCCATCGATGGCCGCATGGAAGAACGGCTTGGACTTTTGCATGGGGATAGAACAGCCTGTTTTTGTAGCCAGGCGATGTCCACGTAAACATTACAAAATATAGAAAAGATGGGCGGATTATCGGGGTCTGTTGCTGGAGCCGCCAACTGTTGTAGAGGCTCATCCATTGGGATAATTTCTGATGTACACGGGGATGTGGTGGTGCAGGGCAAGGGGGGATCCGGGGAGGTATGTGCTATCGTGCTAAGACTCTGTTGTTCTGTATAAAGGCTGTGGCCAGGACTATGCGGACTCTGTGCGGCTTCAGTGGAAGGGAGAGGGAGGGGGGAGTTGTGGGGGGGATTTGTTGTATTACTTTGTTTATTTTCATTATGTATCTTGATGTCACTCACAAAAGTCGGTTGCTCCTGTGGTAATGTATGCTTTGATTCTGCAGATGTCTCTGGAGTGCAGAGCCCTGCGATGTATGTGCATTGACAAATAAAATATGTTTTAAAAAAAATAAAAAACTTGCCCGTTTACAGGGGTGCGCATCAACAGGTACACTAACAGTTGCATTTCTGACAATAAAAGACCAGTACATTTTAGAGTCTGCCCTGGATGAGATACAACCTGCGCTAGCGAGGAAACTGTGTATTCAGTTTAGACATGAGGTTCTCCCGCTGCGCGCTTTCTCTACAAATGGTCATGTACACTCTCTCCAGGTTGTCCGGCATGTAACAATGCAGTGGAGTCAGAGCTGCATGTATTCTTTTTCTGCCATTTTTTTGAAATATGTTTTTATTGCAGAGTTAAAAAAAAAGAACAAAGCATCCAATCAAGTCAACCAGTACACCCTTGACCCCATAATGCCCAGTAGTATCCACACAATTGCACACAGCCATTTCGCCCACATCCCGGAGGCTGGGTGGCGTATCATTATTCCGGCATAGTGTCACGGTGACCATCTCACTGAGATGCCTGGTCAACAACAAAACTTAGTATCTGCATTTTCTAACCAACAAACCCCCCCTCTCCCCGAAGCCCCGCCTAGTGTAGCTGTGTAGCCTATATGGGCTTCATCAGTATCAACTGTGCCCGCTGTCATGGATCCTTATCAGTACCTTCCCATTGTGGCTGCTCGTGAAGTCTATCGAGGACCATTACCCCCATATCTAATACTCTACACCCATTAGTCATGCCCAATCTGATATGTGTGAAGGATCCCCACTACAGGCTCCCTTCCTAGTACTACAGCGGGACTCTAACACCTACCCACCTCCCACCCCCCTCTCCAACTGCAGTTGATGTGGGTAATATTCATGGGATTCGGCTCTAGGGCTCTCTACCTATTAAAGTCAGCTTATCGCACTTCCAGGCTTCACTCTACCTCACTCTCTGGTCGTTCTCGCTCCTCACCGGACGTCAGGTGATCACGCAGCGCCTGCACAATTGTCTCCCAAGCTCTCGCTGCTTCCAAACCCTTCTCACTACCCGCCTTTGTGGCCTGCCGCATTCTCACCACACTCTCTCATCTGGACCATTTTAGCAACTCATTCGACCATCTCCTAACGGAGGGGCCCTCCTTGGATTTCCAATGCCAGGTAATTTCTCTTTGGGCCAATACGAGTCCCAGGTCTATAAATTTACTCATAAGTTTTGTCCGCTTTGTATGAGGGAACCAAAGTAGCAGGCACGTCGCTATGTCGAATTCCACCTCCCTGTCAGTCACCGTGTTCAGAAGTTCTCCCACCTCGGGCCAGTATATTCCTAAATTCGGGCAATCCCATAATAGGTGATCCAGCTCCACCTCCAGCGCTTAACACCTTGGGCGCGCTGCGTCCTGTACCCTAAAATATCTTCTAATCTTCCCTGGGGTTAGATAAGCCCTGTGGAGTATAAAAAAATGCACCTGCTGGAAGCGGGCATTCCTGCTACTCTTCCATGTCCTTTCCATTATATGGCTCCAGACCGTGTCCGGTATTGGTTTGCCCACACTTTCCTCCCACTTTTCTTTGAGGGTAGTCAGCGGCTCCAATCCTTCACGCAGCATTCTAGAATGAAGGCAGGTCACCGCCTTAATCGTTCCTGCCGCCATCACCACATACTGGCAGGCCAAAGTCGTGTTCAGCTCCGTCAGACCCCCCTTCCAATACTGCCGTATCGCTGCCACCACCGCCGCATGCAGTAGGTAGTGTCCATCGTGAAGGCCATACTGGTCCCGCAGCACCTGGAAGGGGACCAACAATCCGTTGACAAATAAGTCCCCCACCATCTGCAAACCCAGCTCTTCCCACTCCCGCAGCGGGGACCAATCGCCCCCATGCGGAAGCGCTGTCAACATCCCCAGCGGGATCTCTGGCGCTTACGGGCGAGTTGCTTTCGCCCTCCGTAGGCTTCTATTCCAGCTCAGCCGGAGAGTCCTCTCTTCTACAGCCAGACCTTTCAAGTCCAATTTCTGCTGCATAATTATGTATGAGAGGACATGACGCTGTATGCCGGACCCTCGGTCCTGTTCCGGGCCTCTAAATTCTTTAGCTACATTTTGCGTCAACACCTGTAACTGGGCAGCCAGGTAATACAGTTCGAAATCGGGAACCGCTAACCCTCCCTCAAGTTTGGGCCTCATCAGAGTGTTCAAAGCCACCCTACGCCGCCCGCTCCCCCAGATAAAGTCGATTGTCATTGACCTAAGGTCTCTGAATATCCGCTGAGGGATCCAAATCGGTAGGGTACGGAAGTAATATAATAATCTCGGGAGAGCCACCATCTTTAGCAGTGCTACCCGGCCCTGTACCGACAAGGGGAGGGTGGTCCAAAAGGCCATGCATCCTCTCAGAGCCCTTACACAACGGCCAACATTCCCTTCTAGCAGATTAGCGGCTTCGTGGTAAATGCGGACTCCCAAGTATGTAAAGCATGTATCTTCCCAAACCACCTCAACGGTAAGAGGGGGATACCGCGCATTCGCCCGTAATGGGAAAACGCATGTCTTATTCCAGTTGACCCTAAGGCCTGAGTGTTTGCCAAAATCAGACAACAGCTCTACTGCTCCCTCTAGCGCCCTCTCTGTGTCTTCCAGGTATAACAACAAATCGTCCGCGTATAACGAGATGTAGTGATTCTCCATTCCACAGACAATCCCTTCATACCACATTCCCGACCTCGCTCGTGCTGCCAGCGGCTCCATTGCCAGTGCGAACAGCAGGGGGGAGAGCGAGCACCCCTGCCTCGTCCCTCTACACACCGGGTAATCCGAGGATATGACGGATCCCAATCGCACCCTGGCCGTAGCTGACGAGTAAAGAACCCTCGTCCACCGCCCAAAACCTTCTCCCAGGCCAAACTTCTCCAGCACCCCATCCAGGTACCTCCATTCAAGGCTATCAAAAGCTTTTTCTATGTCTACTGATAAGACTGCTGGTAACTGGTCCGACTCCGTCACACCGTCCAATATCCTGACCAGACGGCGAGTGTTTATGGAGGTGTTTCAAGTCGGAATAAACCCGGCTTGATCCCGGTGCACCAGCGTTGTCATGTGCGGCAGTAGCCTAGTGGCGAGGATGCGACTCAAAATTTTATAATCCACTGTCAACATAGACAGAGGTCTGTAAGACGTCACATCAGAAGCCTCCTTGCCAGGTTTTAGCAGCGGCACCACCAAAGCCTCCCTCATCGATTGGGGCAGGTGTCCCAGCGTCATTGCCTCAGAATGCACCGTTAACAGCCTGGGCGCCAGGACATCAATATACTTTGCATAAAATTCAATCGGTAGTCCGTCCACCCCCGGCGTCTTATTCCTAGCCATCTGCTTGACGGCTACCCGGATTTCCGACAGTGTGATAGGGCCCCCTAGCTCTTTCGCGATCTCGGCCTGCAATACCGGTAGACAAACTGTCGCTAGATATTCCCCTATCTCAGGAGCCTCCACTTCCAGCCTACTCTTATAGAGATTCCTGTAATAGGATTGGAAGCGCAGCACAACTGCAGTCTGTGAGTAAACCACCTCCCCCGTTTCTGTTTTAATGTTCATGATCGGGGCGCCCCTAGGGTCCGGATTGGCGAGTTTAGCAAGGAGCGTTCCCACCTTATCCCCTTCTGCATGTATTTTGGTGGCGTATAACTTATAGTCAAAACAACGCAAGCGCTCCGTTTCCGTTGCAACCAATTCTTTCGCCTCTAGCAGTTGGCCCTGTAATTCAGGTCGCTCCGGCCTACGCTGCTCTAGATCCCTCAGTACTCCCTCTGCCTTCTCCAGATCAGCCACAACCGTCGCTCTTTCATTCGGGAACCTACCCATGCATACACCCCTCACCACCACTTTCAGTGCATCCCATTCAACCGATCTCGTGGTAGCAGTACCTTCATTCTCAGCAAAATAATGCTCGATTCCCTGGAGGACCATGTCACTGAACACTGGATCCTCCAAAGCAACAGGCTGCAGCCTCCATGATGGAACCGCCGATCTCGCCTGCTGCCACTGCATCGTCATCAGGAGGGGGTTATGGTCCGAAAGGGTTCTAGTCAGGTATTCAGTATGTGCCGCTATGGCTGCCAAAGGGCCGCTACACAAGATGGAGTCTATCCTAACGTGTAATGCATGTAGCGCTGAAAAGAAGGAATAATCCCTGACTTCAGGATGCTGTTCTCTCCAGATATCTATGAGGCCCCACCTCTCTTGCCAATCTTTCCTATGGGCGGCTAGCCTACGTACTGGAGAGTCAGACAGTGGGGGATATGATCTATCCAGTGCAACATCAGTAATTGAATTGAAGTCCCCTCCAAGGATGATAGGGCCCGCCAGAAAGTGCGCTAGCGAGCCGGATAAGCCGTCAAAAAACCGGGCCTGATCAGAATTAGGGGCGTACACACTACACAATATCACATCACGATCATACAATCTTCCCTCTACCACCACAAAACAACCCTCAGGGTCCACCAACTGGTTCGTAGCCTGAAAGGGGATCCCTGCCCTCACCCATATCAGTACCCCTCTGGCGAACGCCGAATACGCGGTGCCAAACACCTGGCCATGCCACCTCCTCTGCAATGCAGCACATTCCTGCCTGGTTAGGTGAGTCTCCTGCAACAGTGCAATCTGGACATCTCGCCTCACCAGATGGGCGTGTACCTTATATCGTCTAGACATAGTTCGGAGTCCGCGAACATTCCATGTGAGGAATTTCAACTTAGGTAACGTCCCCATTGCCACCATCACCCAACCAGTTTCTCATAATCAACCCACTACCCACATCAATGCAGTTTATCCCCCAATTCAAAACACCCCAACAAACTCCCTCAACCCCACTCCCCAGAACAGGACCCAACAACGCAGTATCAGTTCCCATCCAAACCCGTAACACAACACACAATCCACTATCCTGTGGTCGTCACCACAGAAGGCCTTAAGGGCCACGGGAGGGGTAGTCAGGGCCGACCCGGAGCAGGTGGGGCCCTCACCCCGAGCCCTCGACCCCAGTCAGCGGTTCAACACAGTACCTGCCCATCTTCAGAGCACCAGGGCAGCTCACTCCAACATGAGTCAAGAACACAAGTTCTGCAGGCAATGTCATTCATTAAATAGACCATCCGCCGTCTGCGGGGTAACCGCTGGCCCCCCGGAGCTATCAACATCCGAAGCGTCCCCTTTAGACTTGCCATCGTCCTCACCAGAGTCTGATTCCAGCAAGGTTCTCTCTTGCTGCGAGCCCGTGATGATCGCCGTCGCAGCAAGCGCCCCCCTCTTGTCTGCCGCCATCTGTTCCGCCTGCTGCGCTCTCTTGAGTTTATCCTTTTTGCGGAGACGCTGTGATTTCCGCACCTTGACCAGTGGTAGCCTCTCCTTACCCCCTTTACCTTTACGGTCCGTACCAGCACGATATAACTCGAGCCATGACCACACCTCATCAGGGGTTTGAAAGAACTGGGTCGTGCCATCTATGATCACTCGCAGCTTTGCCGGAAAGAGCAGAGAGTACTGTATGCCCTCATCTCGTAGTTCCTTCTTCACGGCCAGATACGAGGCCCTGCTTCTTTGGACCTCCTGCGTGTAATCGGGGAAAACCGTGACCGGACTGTTGTCCACTTGGAAGGGGCCCACAGAGCGTGCCCTTTGTATCAATAGGTCACGATCCTTAAAGTGCAACAGGCGGACTACCATCGGTCTGGGAGGGCGGCCCTGCATAGGTGGACGGGCCGGGACCCTATGTGCGTGTTCGAGAGAGAAGAAGGGGGAAAGCCCTTCCGGGGCCACGACCGATTTAAACCAGTTCTCCATGTACGCTACTGCGTCATCCCCCTCAATTTTCTCCGGAAGGCCCACCACCCGCACGTTATTCCTCCTATTGCGGCCTTCGGAGTCCTCTGCTCGCTTCTCAAGCGTCGCCAAGCGACTGAGGATGTCAGATAGTTTACGTTCTGCGGTCACCACCGCCGGCTTCAGTTCTTGCAGCAGTAGTTCATTTTCCTTTACCCTGTCCTTGAGTTTAGCATGATCTGCCTTCAAGAGGCCAAGCCCCGTGGCCACTTGCGCTATATCCTGACGCAGGGCCTCCTTGGTTGCGGTAATCGCCTCCAATATCCCATCCAGCCGCGCAGTCAGCCTCCGTTCCTGTGCCGAGCTCTCCGGGTCAGTACATGTTCCACCACCTGCATCCGGCTTCTTCGCCCATTCCTGTTCCTGGTGCAGCAGCAATCCGCTGCCGTCGGCGGCCATCTCCGCAGAGATCGTCCCAGTGCCGTTTCCAGGGACTATTCCGGCCCCAACGGTCGTTCGATCAGGGGAGAAGGCCCCCGAGCCCTCTGCTCGCTCAGTTGTCCAGTATCCCCTCCAGGCACCTCCAGGAGTCAGGTCTTCCGTGACTATCGGGCCCTTACCGGCTAGCAAAGATGGCCGCCCACTGTCTAGTACTCCTCATGCCGGAAGGCCTTCTCAGCCACCATGCGGCGCTCCACAATCCCAGGCTAGGGAGAATCAGAATCCCATTCGGGGGCACGAAGTGTTCAGCAGCCCTCGCTCGGCCACCCCGAGCGGTTCTGCGCCTGACCGAGCACTCGGCTAGTTCTGGGGCGTCGTCCCACAGCAAGCCGTCTCATCGATCTCCAGTCGGCTCTGTACCCCGACACACCGCCATTGCGCGGACACCGAGTCCTGCCGCCAATCGACGGGTGCCCGGCTCCGCCGCCTCCCCGGTTCCACACTCCTCTTCGTCCCGCAGTGCTTCCCAGATGCTCCGGTGCGGGGTCAGCAATCTTCCTCGAGGTCGATCACAGCAGCCGCTTTCTCGTGGTTGTCCTCGGTGGGCCACCTCCGTTCAGCTCTCCTAGGCCCAAAGCAGACGCTCGGCACCCAACCACTGCATGCGTCAGAGGTACCCGCTAGGCCGCGATGTCCTCAGCTCCAGGCCTACGCACTAGGTGCCAGGGGAGGGGCGCCCCAGTCCAAGATCTCCGGTACGGCGGGGACTACTCCCAGTTGCTCCTATGATCAGCGAGCCTTCAGTGGCAGGGGCCACCTTCCTCACACCCCACTGCACCACGCTCAGTGTCGTGTCCCAGCTACGGCGCCGCTCGCCTCGGAGGGCAGTTCTCTCAGGCCCAGGCTGCCGCCATCTTGAACCCGGTACGCAGCTCTCTCAAAGTTCGAGGTCGGGTCCGGGCATCATCGGCAGACCCTCGCCGGCCCTCGACAACGACCTTTTGTTCCCCTGGTGCTCTGTGCAGGGCCCCCGTGCTGCAAGCAGCCCGGGCGGGTCGTTTTCAGGATGTTCGGCGGGATCAGGCACGGAGCTGCAGGCTCACGCCGTCATCCCGATCGGCTTCCAAGCCACGCCCCATTCTTTTTCTGCCATGGCTAAAGAAAATCCAGAAGCCATTGGCTGATCCAAATATGTAGAAACCTCAGGACCAAACACTATGTAGAGGCTTTTAGATTGCTGAAATACAAAACTCTATCCCCAATTGTATTTGCGGTGTCACGGTTCCTACTATCTATGTGGTGTATGCACAAGTCACTTCTGAAAATTAATGCACAGGATTAAGCTGACAAGACTCTTTTTCTATTTTTAATTGGGCTCCCTCTAACCTTCTTAAAGTAATTTTTATTTGTGATTTTAAAGAGTGCTTTTTAATGTTTTATTATTCTGTGATGTATCAGATCTATTTCTGTGTATTAACGGTATATTTTATTAATAATGCACTACTCCCCCCCCCCTGCCCCATACTGGCCAGACTCCTCAACTATAGAGACAGAGACCTCATTTTGCAAACGGCCAGGGTGGCACCTCCAATACTGCTTGAAAACTCAGAGGTCAGCTTCTTTCCGGACTTTACCCAAGTGGTACAAAGACAGCGTAGATCATTTCTTGAGATGAAGAAGCGCCTGAGGGACAGAGGCCTAAAGTATGCCATGTTTGGTTCCGGCGCGGCTTCAAGTGGAGCCCGAGGGAAAGACCAGGTTTTTTTGGCACTCTGGAGGGCGCTGTTGGACGGATGGAGGAATCCGGCGGAACAGGACTCCCAACGTGATTAGGAGGTACAGAGGTTCTGCAGATTGACTTTGGGATCATTGGGTTCCGTCCGGGGTGTCTCCCGGTTGCACTCCATATGTAGAACGGGAAAAACAGGGAAAAAAATGTAACCGAATGGTACAGGGTATCCATTTTATAATCACCATGGGAGGGGGGGAGAGATGAAACAGAGTGTACCCCCGATTTTGTTCAGTTAGTCTACGTTAAAGGGCAACAGGCCATTTGCATAGTTGGTAACATGGGCAGTTTGGACCCCTGGGTGCAGGGGAGCAGGGAGGAGGCAGTTGGGCGGGTTTCATGTTTAGTTATTTGTTTTTAAGGAATCATTCAGGCACCGCAATCCGGCGACTTAAACACATAGGTGATACATGAATGTCAGGAATGGCGCAATGGGATAAAGGGTTCAGAATGATGAGCTGGAATGTCAACAGCTTAGGGGACAAAGTCAAGAGAACGGTGGTGCTACAACACAAAAGGCACGCCCCTGACATAGTACTCCTACAGGAGACACACTTGGTGGGTAATTCCTGCAAGGCCCTCAACAGGTGGGGGTATAACCTGGCAGCACACGCGGGCTTCACCTCAGGATCGAGAGGCACGGGCATACTATTGAGAAACTCCTTTCCCCTCACGATCAAATTGACATGGGTGGACATGGGGGGAGATACGCAGGCATCACAGGCCAATGGGTGGGAGGGGAAAGTACTCACTCTCATGTCGGTCTACGTACCGCCAGCCCTCCAGGAACTAGCATTCAAGGACCTAGGATCTATCCTGATGACGATCCCGGAGGGACTGTTGATAGTGGGAGGGGACCTGAACGCAGTGGTAGATGGCACACAAGACAGACACCCGCCTAGAAGTCTTCGCCCATCTAACAGCTGGTTGCCTAACTTTTTGGGGGCGCTGGGGCTACAGGATGCATGGCGCTCACTTCACCCAAGCACCACCCAGTACACTTTTCATTCAGGTGCCCACAACTCACAATCCAGATTGAACTACTTGTTGGTCCCCCCTGACCAGGACAATATGTCCAAGAGGTCAAACACATGGCGAGAGGCATATCGGACCATTCCCCATTGTGGATGCAACTAGTGGTGGGCCAACAGAAAGTGGGTAGAGTGGCACCCCTCAAACCCTGGCAGCTCTGTAATCCAGTGGTTCATAAAGCGGTCCATGCCTACATCAAACACTACTTCCGAGAGAATAAGGGATCGGTAAGTTCACACCAGACACTGTGGGAGGCGTTTAAGACTGTGGTCAGGGCTCAGGCCCTCTCCCAAATAGGTGAAGAAGGAAAAGGTCAAGGAGGTGGAAGCACTAGAGACGGAAATCTGTAGACTAGAGGAAGAACAGGCAGACACCTTACACACCTTGCAATTCAAACAGGATAGCTACAGGGCCCTGGTAACTGATAAGGCCAAAGAGCTGGGGAGAGACACGTTGGGCAGAATCTACGATCAAAGAGACAAAGCCGGGAAACGGATTGCTTGGCTCGACAAACAAAAACTGGCAAATAGACTGATTCCAGAGCTAATAAATAAAGATGAACACATAATTACAGACCCCCAAGACATAGCAAACACATTTGCCCTACACTTCCAGGAGATATATGCTTCCCACAACCCATACTCAATGCCGGACTCTATTGCCCTTCTACGAGACGTAACAATTCCTAAACTCTCAGAGTCAGAGCTTGAGTATCTCGAGGGGGCACTCACACCAGATGGTCGCATTAGCAATCAGAGGTCTCAACTCAGGGAAAGCGTTGGGGCCCAACGGGCTACCGATTGAACTCTATAAACTTGGGACAGATATTGTCGCCCCCCACCTCTGCAATATGTTCAAGGAGAGAAGGGAAATAGGGGAGCGGCCAAGGGACCAAAGACTAGCCACTTTGGTGATGATCCACAAAGAAGGTAAAAGCCGGACAGATTTCTCCTCCAATAGGCCAATCTCCCTATTGAACGCCGAACCAAAGATCCTAGCAAAACTCCTTGCTAATAGGTTAATTAAGGTCATCAATAACCTCGTACATCCAGATCAATCGGGCTTCATGCCTCAGCGCAACACGGCACTGAATTTGCGCAGGGTACACGGAGCAATGGGGAGGGCGACTACAATCCAAGAAGGGGCGGTCCTGGTCTCGCTGGACGCCTCTATGGCGTACGACATGCTTGAATGGAAATACCTATTTGCAGTGCTAGAGAAAATGGGTTTTGGACCATAATTCTTCCAGTGGGTACGACTCCTTTACACAAAACCACTAGCCCAGATATTGGTAAACATTAAAAAATCTGACGTGTTTGAACTAGGCAGAGGCACGAGGCAGGGTTGCCCGCTCTCCCCCTCCTGTTCGCCTTAGACCTGGAGCCCATGGCGTCCTGGATACGGAGGGATCCGATGATCCGTGAATTCAGATGGGCAGAATCCTGGGAGGACCGCATCTCCCTCTATGCGGACGACATACTGACGTTCCTAACTTCTCTGAAGGTCTTGCTCACGGCAGTACTTGACATCTTTGCCACCTTTGGCAAATACTCAGGGTATACCATAAACTGGCTCAATTCAGTTCTATGTGTCCTCAAGAGACCCCTCACAGGCTTACCCAGGGGCTGCCTGATACAAATCACCACTCAAGGCTTCAAATACCTTAGCATCTATATCACCGCCAACCCTGCAGAAAGATTCACGAGGAATCTTCTCCCACCTCTGCTGCAACTTGAAAGAGACTCTCACTCTCACTGCTAGGTCGAGCCTCCCTGTTCAAAATGAGGCCCCTGCCCCGATTCCTATATGTCCTACAAAACTCGCTAGATTTGGTTCCCACCAGCTATTTTAAGGAGATCGAAACCCTACAACGCCATCTGCTATGGAATGGGAAACCGCGCATTGCGCTATCCAAATTCAACCTCACCTGGTACGACGGAGGGATCGCTCTCCCTGATCACAAAAAGTACTATTGAGCTGCCCATCTGGCAGCTATTAACCATGGCACCTATAGGCAAGCAGGCGACCCGGGCTATTCAATGGATCACTGGATACTACCGGGAGGGAACTATAACCGGGCGCTTTATTCAAAGACCGGGGGGCACCTTCTAACCGGGCCGACTAAACAATCAGTACAGGTGTGGAGGGAAGCCTCCAGGAGCATGGGATGGGACAATAAAGTAACCCTGGCAACGCCGCAGTGGGACTCCGAAAGACTGTGGAACCTATGGTCCATTAAAGGCTTTGACAAAAGGGACCTCATAGGCATCTCGAAAGTAGGCGACCTATGTGTGAAAGGAGAGGTCAAGTCATTTTCCACGTTACAACGAGAGTATGAGCTTGCCTCCAAAGAACATTTTAGGTACATGCAAGTCCGCCATGCCCTGTACTCCTGTCTTCAGAGGGGAGATGCCCCTCCTGACGCGGCACCCCTCGAAGATAGGCTCCTTGATGGATACTTACTGACAAAGGCAATCTCGCTCACATACAAAAAGCTTGCCAATCACACAGGAGATCCCTTAGTGAAATTGCAAGAGAAATGGGAAGGGAACGGCATAATTCTAGATGATGAGGATTGGGTGGCGGCAGTGTCTTCGCCACGAGAGGTAGCCATGGCAGCAAAGTTGAGGCTAGTACAACTTAAAATATTGCACCGCATCTATATCACGGGACCTGGGCTGGTGCTCATGGGTAGGGCAGCTGATGGTAAATGCAGAAGGGGTTGTGGAGGCGAAGGTACGTTCCTTCATATACTATGGGACTGCCTGTATGTCCAGAGGTACTAGAAGTCAATACAGGAGACTCTGAGTGAAGTGTTAGATCAGACACTGGAGGCCGAGAGATGTCTCCTGAACGTGTGGGAACCGACAGACCTGAACAACAATCGTGTCACCTGGGTTACATTGGGGCTTATGATCTCTAAACGTAGCATAGCCCAGAAGTTGGGGGCTGCGCGGACACCGGCTATGATTGGAAAAAGGATATGGACCGGTGCATGTTTCATGAGAAATATGTCTATGTGGCCAAGGGATGTCCCAGGAAGTGGTCCAGAATCTGGGAGGGCTGGAATGAATATAGGGGGAATCTCTGTACCCCGCCGCTGGTGCCAGCTCAAGATGCACCGTTGTAGATATGACATGTATCACCAATAACTACATTGGGTATTTGTAAACGTCAGAAAACCTTGATTCAGATAAGCAAAGCCATTGTACTATGTATACTGCCTAGTGATTGATTCCTATGGTTAATAAAAAGAATTTTTAAAAAACTGCACTACGTATGTGTTGTTATGTACTGTGCTTATTTATTGGGGTGCGGGATAACTTGCAATAGTAATATAGGACCCCGGGGCATTGAGTTTAGGCCCTGGTGGATGCTTGTATATATTATCATTTTTATGCACTTGCGTTTTTATGGTCTAATGACAGCAATAAAGTATTTCAATTGAATTAAATATCTAGTTTCTACTAATTCACCGAATGTTTCACCAACGTTCTGTTTTTCTTGCCTGAAAATATATTGCTCATAATAAAAAAATTGGCATTGGATTGAATTTTATATTGAGCCCCTCTTTGATTTGATGGTAAGAAGCCTCTTTAGTTTGTAGAATTTTCTTTATCAGTTGCTTCACTCCTTCACCTGCAAGGTTCTTGAGGTATTTGTTTATATTTTTGTTATCTACTTCTTCCAGTGCATTAATGAAATCATCAAACGTTCAAAGCAGGCAGTCCACAACACGCCAATATTTTGTTTCTTGGCTGTATGAAATGGAAGCGGCGGTTTTAGGAATGCATATGCTGTTCAGTGTAACCTGGGACTGAAGGATAAACTAATAATAAACATTGAGGTTGGAGGTAGACGGATATGGAACCAAGATGGTGAAAACCACACAAGTACCAGTCAAAATGACAATGTATGGTCGTGGTTACCAAACAACTTAAAAGGAAACAAACATGAAAAGACGGCCAAGCTTCCTTTTTAGCAACAGCTCCACTATCGTCTCGTGGAACATAGCGGGGTTAAACCTTGATAAAATATCTCGGTTGCAAGGTATCCAACCTTCAATAGTATGCCTACAGGAAACTTGGTTAGTCCATAATTTTGACCAAAAAAACTACTTCGTCTTCAAAACTCCAGCAACAAGGACCAGACGAGGACATGCAAAGGGAGGCCTGGCTATCCTGTTATAAGAAGAATTAAGCTGGGACCTTGAAACAATTCACCTAACTAGCCCTAATGTACAATGACTTAACCTAAAGCACTTAGATAAAAATGCTCGTACTAAGTCAATATTTCTGTTTAACATTTTTGTTCCTCCTGGGTTTGAACACAATACAATACTCAAACATATTCAACCAAATAAATATCACCCCAGGTTCAAATGAGAATGCACAGATACTCCTAACGGGTGATTTTAATGCAAAAATTTTCTAATTCTTTACTGCATCCATTTCGGAATTCTGTCCTGCTCTATCCCAGCGGCAGTTTTCCCAGACCATATCAAAACTAATAAAAGAGGGAAAATCATATTGGTACGAATCAATAAAAACGTGAGGAGATGTGCCAGGTTCATATATGCGGAAGGGTCCTTCAGGGCTATCTAGATTGGACTATATTATCAGCAGTTACGACTTATTCAATACATTTTGCAATTTATCAACACAATTTGTCCAATGCAGTGACCACGCAATACTTCGTCTGGAAATAGACCTCCGTCTTCAGCCAGTTTCTACATGGTCTCTATCACATGGTAAAAGAGAGGTATTAGTTAAAGCCAGCCCGAATATTTTGGAGCAGCGAGAATTTGAACCAAATTAACAAAGAAATGAATAGGATAATTGAGTTCCTGTCGCTTGAGCAAACCAACAAGAGAGCCAATCCAATCTCCTAGTTTGAAAGTTCTAAAACCTTGATATCGAGTACTGTGCAGAGGAAGTCTCTTCCCATTAAAAAGAGTCCCTTAAAAAAGAAAGACTCGATAATTAACCTCCTTCCTAGGAAAGTAAATAAGCTAACCAGGCAGCAATTTACAAATTTCTCTCCGGCTAGGAAGGCCAAAATTTCCACCCTGAAGGAAAGACGAAAAAGGCTCTGCATGAAAGAAAATAGAAGAAGAATGGACAGATACTGGGTAGACCTGCAAGAAGCCATTTAACGTAACATAACATACGCCTCCCTCTCCGAGTAGGGGTGGTAGTGGAGGTGACTCGGGCATTTGAGGGCAGGTTCACGGCTCTGAGTCTGAGAGGGCGTTCTTCGGTCAGCCAGGTCCAAGCCAATTCCAGGTTGTCAAAGAAATATGTTTTATCCTGAAAGTCAATAGGTAGCCGAGCCGGGAAGAGCCGTCTCTATTGTAGATTAAGAGTGCACAGCTTTTGCTTGACTTCCATGTATGAAAGTCTTTGGGTATGGACCTCCCTTGTGTAGTCTGGGAATATCATAATAGTATGGTTTTGGTAGGATAGGGTTTTCTGAATGCGAGCCTGCCGTAAGATAGAGTCTCTGTCTCTGAAATTGAGGATCCTGGCAATGATGGGCCAGTGCAGGGCACCCGGAGGGGTTTGATGCCAGGGAGCGGTGGGCCTGTTTTACTGCAAACTAAGATGATAAAGCGTCTTTGGGCATCCATGAGGTGATCCATTGCTGAACAAAGGACTCCACAGGGCCTTGTTCTTAGCCCTCTGGAAATCCCACCAGGTGCAGATTGTTGCATCTAGATCTGTTCTCAGCCCGTTTATGTAGTTCCTTGGCTTGGGTTTGTAGTTGGGTCATCTGTTTTTCAGTCTCTGGGTGTAGTCTTCAACCGAGGAGATGCAGGATTCAGTTTCCGTAATGCGGGCCGTCGCATTGCGGTGATCCTGTCGTGCTGTCGGAGCAGGAACTTATCCACCTGGACCTCCCCGATCTTATTCCCAACTGAGGCCTGGGATGCGCTAATGGCTTGCAGGATCGTATTAAGGTAGTATCCTGCCGGAGCGGGCCTCTCGGCGGTCCTGGACAGGGGCCTAGCATCGTTGCCAGTGTATTGGTCGATTTTGGTCTGCATTGCAGGAGGTTTTGGACCGCAGTCTTTCCCCATGGTTCGCGGAAAAGAAGGGCAGGCAATGGATATTGTTGAGGCTACTTAGAGTCGGGTGGTCTTTAAAGTGATTCCCATGGTTGGTTTTGTACAGGTATCTTGTGGGTTCACGTGAGTCCTTGCAGGACTTTCGGGCGGTGGGGGGGATCCCAGTATCGCCCAGGTGGGGCCGCGTGGCGGTTCTGAGGTAGGTCCCAACGTCAGGCAGAGCGGGTCCCCACCGTCGATGCCTCAGAGCCACAATAAAGATGGGGGTAGGCAAGTCCTTGGGATATGGCCACTTCAGCCTGAAGTTTCACTAGATTCTCCGATACTTGACGTGCAGGGCTGATTGGGTTGGCTGGGGAAAGACAAGGCCGGGCACGATGGGCATCGCCAGGGGTGGTGGTGGGGGGGAATTGAACCAATTTCACTCAATGTCGGGCCTTTCCCACTCAGCGCCCCGTGCCTCCCGCCCGCCAGCAGTCAGGGCGGTCCAGATGAGTCTGGTGACAGCTGCACACCTGGCACAGGATGCGGTTTCTGGAAACCAGGTGCTCCCAGGGCCAAGTCAGGGGTTCGCCCCCCAGTCTGCTCTGCTTGGTGACTGCTGCCTGTAGGATGCGGGAGTAAGGGTTAAGGTCCACAGCCTGTAGGGCGCAGAAGGGATGTACTCTGTTCCCCTCGGGCATCCAGAGTTGGGTTGGGGTTTTCTGGTTGGATAAATGGAGGGGATAGTGAGCATTAGCCAGGTGAGGATGCCAGAATGCGGAATCTTGGGAGGTTGGGGGGTGGGCTCCGGCCCTGTTGCTCAATGGGGAAGGGAGGGGGGACAGAGGTCCACCGCTGCATGAGCTAGCAGCCGATCTCCCTTACCTGGAGGCAGTCAGGTGTCATCCTGCGTCACTGCACAGTAGGATGACGAGGCCGGCTCTTCTCTCTGGCGGTGTCGAAGCACTGGCTCTCCAACCTAGGGCTCACCAGCCCCTCAGGCCCAGGGCCAGTGCCCCCTCCCGGGAGGCCCCCCAGTCAAGAAAGAGGGGCTCCCATCAGGATCCAAGCTTCCCAGAGCAGGAGGCGGCAGCAGCCGAGGAGTCCCAAGGAGATTCGACGGTCAGGAGAGATAGAGGAGGGGTATCTCCACCTCAGGCCCCACTGCGCTACCACCGCAGCCGATCCTTGGCCTTCAATAGGTGCGGGTGGGTAAGTCTTCAGTCCCAATCTCCCTCAGGGTCAGCTCCGGTGCACGATCGGGCACCAAGGGCTTGGAGGCAGGCGGTCTATACTGAGAGTGGTTAGTTTGTGCCTTATTCGCCTTGCATGGTCTAACAAACAAACCCTTTAATTGGTTAAACAATGTTTTGTGTGTCCTAGTACCAGATTCTAAATCTACGTCCGTACCACCACTACTGGCATATACCCCCAACTCCCTTGTCGCTTGCTCTAGCTTGCTTGAACTAAAATCTATATGCTCCTGGCATTCTAGCAATTTTGCCCATTTTATGTGGCGCATATCATTCGCAAGAACTATATTTGGGGGAGACACTTCATTCGATCCCCTGGCAGCCTTAGGCGCCTTCCAATAAGACAAGAACATACATAGAGGATTGTGATCGCTCTCTAACCGATCAACAACCTGACATGGGGTTATCATTACTGGTGTGCAAAGAATGCCTGGATTAAGAACCTCATGCAGGCTCGGACTTTCAGCTACGATAGAGACTGAGAGGCCTGATTGGTCACCTTTATCTGGTAGTCAATCATTAGACTCTAAGCCCGAACAGCCTTGTTCATTTTTGAGTGTTCGCTTTCCTGTTTCAGCCAGGCAATGTTGGGGTGGAGAAGATTTCATTTGTATGGCAGAATAATCTGGGGCAAAAACCACAGTTGAGGGACAGAATGTAGAACAATGTCTTACATTCACCCCAGTACAAAGATCTGGGCCTAAATCCATTGTTTTTTTGCACTCCACACCACCCTAGGTCAGACAATGGCTATATGCAAATCAGCCTTGACCCTGTGCCTCATTGGAACAGTCCAGCCCGAACTACCAAGCCATGTCTTTCCTAGACCGGAATCAAGCATCCAAGGACCGGTTTCTGGCTATCAGCCTTCTTCAGCCTGGATAGCTTGACTCCAGTGATGTGGAGAGCCTGGGACTCACGTCTGAGCATACCCAGCCCACTCTGGGTGAAAATTGCAAAAACCACAGTTGATGGACAGAATGTAGAACAATGTCTTACATTCACCGCAGTACAAAGATCTGGGCCTAAATCTATCATTTTTTTGCACTCCACACCACCCTAGGTCAGACAATGGCTATATGCAAATCAGCCTTGACCCTGTGCCTCATGGGAACAGTCCAGCCCGAACTACCAAGCCACTCGGGGTGAAAATTGCAAAAACCACAGTTGATGGACAGAATGTAGAATAATCTCGGGAGCAACTTCTAAATTCCAACAGTATTAAATTCTCTGCCAAATTTGCCTGTTTAAAAACTAGTTCAATACAGTCGGTTTTGCCCCCTTGGGTAGAAAGCCTTTGTGCCCAAACAATATCATCGCTTATCACTGAGCGACAACCCCTGGTGTGCCTAATCCAATGAATAGCCTTATTAGTTAGAGATTCACTTGTTTTGGAACATTCACCAAATAAACTTTCGGTGTTTCATTCATATTGGCATGGTGTTGTTGTTTGCCTCTGTCCATTGTAGGAATTTTATTGTTAATTTGTTTGGACATGCTAGCTTGGTCACAATGTCTACCGCTCAGTTTGGAATCACCACTTCTTTCCCTTAGCTGTGTTTCCCCTAACGTTGCAACTGGTTGTTTGCCAACATTAGTGTAAGGGACTTGCGACAACCCTTTCCTTGCCCTAGCCGCTTCGCTAGACAAAGCACCAGCCTGGATCAAAACACCATCTCTGCTTGGGCGAGAAACAATGCGCTGAGTTGCCACATTGCCCTGGCATACCATTTGTTTTCTTATTTTCTATGCAAGTAGAACAGGGACCTCGGCCTAATATGGTTTTATTTACTGAAGCGGTAAGGCTTTCGATCTTAACCTGCATGCCCTCAACCAGTTCACATAATTGTTTGACCACAATGGTCAGGGCAGTGCTGTCTTCCTTAGTGGGAACAAGAAAGTCAAGAAGCCCCCCCAGTGTTGATTCACTAGCTCCTTGGGGAACAACAATCTCACATGTACTGGGTTGGGCTCCAATCAATCGTAGAACTACAGCTATCAGTATTTGCTAGGGCTGAAAACCTATTTTTACAAATAATAATTGGATCAACCACAAGGGGGCATATTGCTCTATATTCTATACCAGAATTACTGATCTCATTCCCCCCTCAGCATTCCCTTGATCTAGAACTCTGTCACCTTGTTTTCTCCCTAGGAACATGGCAGGGATCACTATTGGGACGTGTTTAATCCCCCCTTAATACTGACACGGGGCTCTTACATCCACTTTCTGGCTTCTATTTAGGGAGGTGGTTGTAAGTGGTGCTCCACATTCCTCCATTAGCTCGTCAATACGGTCCATAACACAGTTCGCCCCTGCATGCTTAGCTACTTTCTTAGACTTTTTTGACTTCTTCCCCTTTGTCAGTACACTTGGGCCCTCAACCCCTCCCTCCATATATTTTCTCTTCCCCATTACTTAGGTTCTCGTGCTATTAAGGCACTCGTACAATGTCAACAGCACCTTCTTGAGGCGATAACAAGTGGGGGGGCCCAACCCAGCCTCCTCCTGCCCCCGACGGCCACAGACGGCCCGCCCTTTGCCCGGGCTTAGCCCGGCGCCCGCCCCCGCAGCGGGAGGGACCAGACGCATATGTCCTTCCGATGGCTAGGGGGAGGGGCAAGCTGTCCTCCGGTGTGCCCACTGCCTTCTGGGCCTCACAGTTCCCAGCTGGAGCCTTCTGTAGTTGCGAGCGTCTCCCGCTATGCGGGAGACGCGAGAGGTCTATTTAGCCCCCGGTGGCTAGGGGGAGGGGCAAGCTGTCCTCCAGTGTGCCCACTGCCTTCTGGGCCTCGCAGTTCCCAGCTGGAGCCTTCTGCAGTTGCGAGCATCTCCCGCGGAGCGGGAGATGCGAGAGGTCTATGTAGCCCCCGGTGGCTAGGGGGAGGGGCAAGCTGTCCTCCGGTGTGCCCACTGCTTTCTGGGCCTCGCAGTTCCCAGCTGGAGCCTTCTGCAGTCGCGAGAGTCTCCCGCGGAGCGGGAGAAGCGAGAGGTCTATGTAGCCCCCGGTGGCTAGGGGGAGGGGCAAGCTGTCCTCCGGTGTGCCCACTGCCTTCTGGGCCTCGCAGTTCCCCGCTGGAGCCTTCTGCAGTTGCGAGCGTCTCCCGCGGAGCAGGAGAGGCGAGAGGTCTATGTAGCCCCCGGTGGGTAGAGGGAGGGGCAAGCTGTCCTCCGGTGTGCCCACTGCCTTCTGGGCCTCGCAGTTCCCAGCTGGAGCCTTCTGCAGGCGCGAGCGTCTCCCGCAGAGCGGGAGACGCGAGAGGTCTATGTAGCCCTGTTAGTCCTGGCACATTGGCGTGAGTCTCCCTTCCACTTTTTGCTGATGTGCCTCAGATGTTTTGCTGGTGTTAGCTGCTCAGGGCACTGCGCCCCGGCCAATCCGTGCCGCAGTGCAAGTGCCCCCAATGTAAAGTGTACCTGTAATTGATGTCCATGATTGGTTCATTGGATTTACTGTCAGTCCCCAGTAAAGTGCACCAGGAGTGCCAGGGCTTGTGAATGTCAATACTGCTAGTGGGCCTGCAGCGCTGGTTGCGCCACCCACAGAAGCAGCCTTTTAAAATGTGTCTAAGGTCTGCCATTGCAGAACCTGCGTGCAGTCTGGTACTGTCATGCTGGCTGGGCAAGTGCACACACTTGCCAGCCTCTAAACCTTCCCTTTACTTTATGTGAGTCACCCCTATGGTAGGCCCTAGGGCAGGGTGCATTGTAAGCATAAGGTAGGACAAGCCCTGATGTGTGTGGCATGTCCTAATAGTGAATTACAGCCATTTTCGTGTTTCACTATTGTAAGGCTGCCTGTTCTCATAGGCCAGAATGGGCTGCTGGAATTATTACACTCTATAATCCCAGCAGGCTCAGGGAACATGGTAGACAGTTACGTTTAGTATGCCTGAACTCAGAATAATCAAATACTTCTTTTAGTAAAGTTTATTTTAACATCCTGTGTTTGCAAATGCTACTTTTAGAAAGTGAGCTTGCCTAACCATTTCAGCCCGCCTCTGCCAGGATGTGTATCTGCTGTCTGGGTTGTGTGAGTGACAGGGCTAGGGATGACAGGTGGTGAATGAAGGGATTACACCAGAGTGGGTGGTGGGAGTGCCCCTTGACTCTGAATAGGGCAGTGCTCTGCCACCACAATGCTGGCTCCAACTCCTGGGGAGAGACTGTTGACTCTGCCCGACACCTGGCCCAGGAAGAGGGAAGACTGTCAACAGAGTGCTCCTGGCTGTACTTGTCATCTCAATGCTGGCTCCACCTCCTGCGGAGCGTCTGATGTCCCTGCCCCTCACACTGAAAGGAGAAGCCAGGAACAGCAACACAGAGTGCTCCAAAACTGAAATGGATTATGCAGAGGTCCCCCTTGCCTGAAAAGACAAACGAAACTGAGTATAAGTATAGGAGCCCTGCTCCCAAGAAATCAGATCCAGTTTTACCACAACAAACCTCTGCCCAACTAGAAGGACCAAAGAAGAAGCTGAAGGACTGATCTGCAGTTTGCCTTGCTGAGGAAGGAGAGGAAAAGACCAAAGAGGACTTTGCTGACGTGCTCTAAACTATCTCCAAGGGCTTGATTGAGCTTGCCCCCTGAGCTGAACCCCAGGACCAATGGGTTCATTGTGCTTTCGGTCGTCTTGGCCCAGCTGTGTGCTTCTTCCAGCCGGAGCTGCGATTTGTGCCCCCTCGCCCCTCCTAGGGCCGTGGCACTCGGGAGCTTTTGGCCGCCCTGCCGCCCTCTGAGAGCCTTGCTCGTGTAGAGCGGCTCTCTCCCCCTTGGGCCGGGCCGCCTGCTCCTCTGCCACCCCGCCTGTAACAGGAGCGCGTCATGTGCTCACCCGCCCCTCCCGCCGGAATCCAGGACTTGAAGCGCAGCGTCTATCTTGGACGGCCGCCCGTACGTGCATCGTACCCGGCCGCCCCGCTGCTGCCCTCCGAACCGCTGTAACACTCTGGAACGACTCCCAGTACGGACCGTACTGGAGGTCTTGTGCCGCGCCTACCTGGTGGAAAGCATCCATCCCCCGAGACCCGGAAGTACGCTACGCCCGTTGGCACGTACTGAGAGGTGTACGTCTTGCCCCCTCTCCGCCCGCCGTGTGGACCGAAGCGCATCTGCAACAACAAAGTAACTCAAGGTACTGTGACCAACACGGACTTGGGGTCCGCAACGTTCTGTTTTCCCCGCTGGTACCATAGCATCACTATTTACTTAAACCCGGTACGTCTCAACCATCCTGCACTGTGCGCCTCATACATGAGGCGCGTAGCTGTTTGCACGCCGCGCACTCCCGGCTAGGCCTCTAGCGGTGTACGCTTCACATTATACGCAGCGCTTGGGACGGACGTGTCCGCATGGGGTGTGAGAGTCAGAAGGACGGCTCCCGGACCCCCGTTAGTGAGGTACTAGAGCGCTACGAAGCGCCCCCCAGCAGATAGACTGCCAAAACAGAACAAAACCTTGAGGTGACCGTTTAACAAAGCAACCTAAAGTATTTTGAAACTGAGAACACTTGTCTTTGTTTTATACCTCGTGTCCCCAACCTTGAAACGTTATAAAAGGTCTTGTGATACATGTGCCTGCATATATATATTTTTACATAAAGAATACGTATTTTTGATACAATTCACAGCCTGGTGTCCATTTGTGGGGGAATCAGTGTATTTATTGTGGATGATTACAAATGCTTAACTGACTTATCACTCCTGAGTTTAGCCTTGATTGCTCGCGCCACGCAACCTAGAGGGTGAGCAGGGGTTATCCTTAAGGGGTAGTTCCCTTGCCCTGAGTAGAGGAGAGGGTCCCTGTTTGTCACAAGTGTATACCTGCGCCAACCAGAGACCTGCAATTCTAACAAGCCCCCGGTGCCTAGGGGGAGGGCAAGCTGTCCTCCGGTGTGCCTACTGCCTTCTGGGCCTCACAGTTGCCAGCTGGAGCTTCTGCAGTCGCGAGCGTCTCCCGCGGAACGGGAGGCGCGAGAGGTCTATGTAGCCCCCGGTGGCAAGGGGGAGGGACAAGCTGTCTCCCGGTGTGCCCACTGCCTTCTGGGCCTCGCAGTTCCCAGCTGGAGCCTTCTGCAGTCGCGAGCGTGTGACTAAAGCAAGATCGGACTAGCCGAGAGACTTGGATAGGCCCATAGAAGATAAGGTATGGCAGTCCTGCTGCGCTAGAACTAAGGAGCGATCTGTAAATGGGGACACCAGTTGATATACTTTAAGTACATAAACCGTGTGTATTATACGCTGGAAAGATTGTACCGATATGGCCTATGGGAATCTGCAAACTGCCTGCGATGCAGTGAGCAGGAAGAAGGGTTTATACATGCTGCTTGGTACTGTCCAGCGATACTTCAATTCTGGGAGGGAATTTTCCAGGCATTGACGGCTAGAACAGCCTCGCTATACAGATGGAACCAATGCTAGCTTTATTGTGATACGATAAGGACCTAGGAAAATCGGTCAGGAAGCTAGTAGTTATTGGACTACTATTAGCTAAGCGCAGAGTAGCGATGCGCTGGGCAAGGGGCCCAGCCCCAAAATTGGGGGATCGGCACTCGGACATGGCATACTGTAATGAGTAGTTGGACACTTCTAATGAGCTTCAGTCTGTGCAGAACCACCCTAGGGACTACTGGTCCCTTTCTAAGGCATACTTAGTGGACAAAGGCGAAAATGCAAAGGAGATAGGGCACACAAAGGGGTGATGCTGGACACAGGATACTAAAAGAGGATTGCAGGCTGCAGCATGGTGGGTTATGGAATGGGGCTGAGGTAACACCAGACCCCTGCAAAGGACGAACGAATGTATGCAGTTGAAGAATGTACTGACAACAGGTCATCTGGAGCAGATGTGTGGGGAGAGGTCTATCGAATGATTGTCAGCAGCAGAAAGGTATACTGAAGAGCGCCACTTTCCACTGAATGCTTTGTACTACTTTCTGTATCATACAAGAACTAAGTTGTGCAGTGGGACTACAAGGTGGTCAAATGTGCATGTGTGATCTTTAAAATGTTAATAAAAAAGAATTTAAAAAAAACAGCAGAGAGGGGTTGGACACGAAAAGCAAGGAATCCCCTGAGAGTGTGAAACATTTTTCTGGACTATACAGCTATTTCGGATATTTCAGGAATTGCCTTAAATGAATGGAAGATCCAAACTACCTGCTTGTGGAACGGTGGAGGATGAGTGGAGCCTGCAACCTGCAACCAATTCTCAATTGCATTTTGTATTCGTTGGGTTGGTAATGGTGAGCCACAGCACAGTGAACATGAAATGCAAAGTGCCACAGAAAGAAAGTGCTTGTAGCTACTAAACAAAAAGGTTTAGGCGATCCTCGAAACCAAAATGTTTGTTGATCCTCAGTTACAATTGACATACATACACTGTTGTTCCTGTATCGTAGTAAGCATGTAAGGTAGCGCAGATGGTTAAGGCATCCACTGCGGACATCTGCAGCACGCAGAGCACAGGCTTGAAGCCTTTTAAGATGCAACACGTCCTCGACCCTTCTTTTGTGAAGAAGTCCCCTCCCTATGAAGGGGAATGCTATACAACATGTGGAGTGGAGTATAATGGACATAAGGTGTGGATATTCTTAAAAGGATTGATGCGTGTGTGTGTCTGTTTGTATTCCCAAAACGCTGGCAGGTATAATCCTATGTGCTGTTCATCCCACTAAAATCTAACCTTGCCGTTGTATTTCAGAAGCAAACTGTGTTGTTAAATGAAACCTACGGGAACCTTATTTTAGGCAGAATGAAGTCCTGCATGAACCAAGAAGAGGTAGACGTAGGGTTCCTGCTGCTCAGGCGTCGGCAGTGCAGAGACTCGTAATAATGATCATTTTATCTGAGCATGGTCCTGAGAGATTGACTCTCCTTCCAAAACGTACAGCCCCCCTCCCCATCAGTGCTCGCAGTGACGCCCAGCTCGGGTTTATGCATACTTGTGGAAAGACCAGGATGCCATGAGCTCAGGTGCAAGCAAAGGAAATCACCAATTTGACTGTTGTTGGGCTGCTAATATACAGTAATTTACCAGGTTCAACTGGCCCCTCACAGCCCTGGTCCCCATGCCACTGCACCTGCTGCACCAGTGATAAAGTGCACAGAAGCATGAGGAGTCAGCAAGCACCAGCAGGAGTGTGTGATGAATGGGCCAAGAACAGCAGGAGCATCTTTTTTTGTAAAAATAGTTTTTATTGGTAATCAAGTTTAGGAAGTACATTACAGGAAAATAGCAATCAAGGCACCAGCCGATAATGCAGTATATCAGTACAGTTCCAACAAGACACCTTTTATAAGGAACATCCCCCCAACAGACCCATCCCACCCTGTACTCCACCCCCATAGCCAGTGTGTCACAATCCTCCCTCCCAATCGTTAACATGTTATCGCTTTCCTGCCCCGGACCGGACCTCGGTAAAGGTAAGTAATGTCCTTCAACGGGATGTCAGGACCCCCAAATCCGCCATCAATAGGTGTAAGTAGTGTGTGCGCCTTGGTGAGTGTGAGGTGTTCCCGTACTCAGTACCCTCATCCTGGTGTCTCTCCCTCATCTTCGCTCTGGCCACCCTCTGGTTGCTGGAGCGCCACAACTAGGGCCTCCCACGCCCTAGCCACCTCCAGTGCTTTGTCATTATCTAGGCTCCTAGCCTGCCGCAGCCGCAAGGTACTCTCTGCTTTCGCCCAGCGCTCTAGAGTGGTCTCCCAACGCAAGTAGCTGGGACCTTGGGTAGATTTCCAGTGCATGGAGATTTCACGTTTGGCTAATACCAAACCCAAGTCGCAAAATTTACTGGTAACCCGATTGCGAGGGGTGTGAGGGAACCACAATAATAGGCAGGTGCCCATGTCAATATCGATCTGCCGGTCCGTGACAGCATTCAGGCAGGACATTACCGCCTCCCAATAACCGGCCAGCTTGTTGCAGGTCCAAAACATGTGGGCGAAGTCCGCGTCCGCTGTCCCACATCTAGGACAGAGTGAGGACGCACCCTCGAAGTATTGCGAGATTTTCGTCAGTGTTAGGTATGCGCGGTGCAGGGTAAAAAACTGGACCAATTGGAACCTGCCGTTCCTAGTGCCCTTCCACGCTCGGCGCAGCAGCTGTGGCCATGTCGTTTCAGGAATAGACCGCCCAATGTCCCCCTCCCATTTAGCTCGCAGCTCATCCAGGGGTCGCAGGGTGGCAGTCGATAATCGTCGGTAAAGGCATGTGACGGCCTTGTAAGTGGCAGCAGCCATTACCACGTACTGACAGCACTCCGAGGTCGGCGGTTCGGTGAGCCCACTCCTCCAGTAATGGCGAATACCAGCCACTAATGAAGCGTGTAGCAGATATCCACCCCTCGGCAGATCGTAAGAGTCCCGCAGCTCCTAAAACATGAGCAGCGAGCCATCCTTGTAGAGATCGCCGACCATCTGCAGGCCAAGCTCCTCCCAGATCGCCAGTGCTGACCAGTCGCCACCGTGTGGAAAGGCCGTGCACATCCCGAGCGGAATTTCTGGGGCGTAGGGGCGAACGGCACCCGAGCGCCTGTGGCACCGAAGCCAGCAGCTGCGAATCGTTCGTTCCTCCAAAGTGAGCTGAGCTAGGTCCAATTTCTGGCCCAAGATTATAAAGGAAAGGACGTGTCTCGGGAACAGTTTCCCCACCACTCCCTCCGGACCACGGAACTCCAAGGCCACCGCCTGGGTGAGCCACTGCAGCTGCGCCGCCAGGTAGTACCACTCAAAATCCGGGGCTGCAAGACCCCCGTCCGCTCTGGGGCGCAGCAGCGTGGCCAGCGCCACCCGTCGTCTACCCGATCCCCAGATGAACCCAGATGTTAGGGAGCGGAGTCTGCTGAAGACTGATGCAGGAATCCAGATCGGCAGGGTGCGAAACAGGTACAACAATCGGGGAAGTGCCACCATTTTCAACAATGCGACTCGTCCCGCGACTGATAGCGGTAGCATCCGCCAGAAACCCATGCAACCCTGTAGACTCCGAATTGCCCTGTTGATGTTGCCGTCTAAGAGGGCCGCTGGTGAGTGGTAGATGAGAGTGCCCAGATAGGGGAGGCAATGGTGCTCCCATCGCAAGGCGCCCCCCGGCTGGGTATCATCGGCCCCTGGGGTCAGCGGGAAGAGGCAAGACTTCCCCCAATTGACTCTCAGTCCCGAGAGATGGCCAAAATCCGATAAGAGCCGCTCGGCCCCCCGCAGGGAATCATTCGCGTCCGCCAGAAACAGCAAGCAGTCGTCCGCATAGAGAGAGATGTAGTGGGTGTCGGCTCTCAGCGGAAGTCCTGCATACGCTTGGCCCAGCCGGGCATGTGCGGCCAGTGGCTCAATAGCCAGTGCAAATAACAGGGGGGACAGAGAGCACCCCTGTCGGGTCCCCCGACCCACCGCGTAAGGGGCCGAGATGGTGGTCCCAGTCTTGACACGGGCCGTGGCCGCGGCATAAAGCAAGGCGGTCCATTTCACAAAGCGTTCGCCCAGTCCAAAGGCCTCTAGTACACCGAGCAGGTATGGCCACTCGACGCTATCAAACGCTTTCTCGATGTCAATCGAGAGGACTGCAGCACCCGGACGAGCGGCGGCCTCTCCCCCCATGACCGGGAGCAACCGGCGCACACAGGTGGCAGTGGTGCGCTGAGGAATAAAGCCCGCCTGGTCACTATGTACCAAGGAGCGCATGTGGGTCAGTAGCCTCGTCGCGAGGACCCTGCTCAGGATCTTGTAGTCCGTGGTGAGCATGGAGAGCGGGCGGTACGCCGAACGGCAGCTCGCGTCTCCCTCTCGCTTTAGTAAGGGTATCACCAAAGCTTCACGTGTAGACGCCGGCAAGCACCCCGAGTTCCAGGCCTCTTGGTAAACCGCCCTCAATCGCGGGACCAGCACATCCGCATAGGCCGCATAGAATTCGATCGGGAGCCCATCCGTACCCGGAGTCTTGCGGCGGGCCATGTGTTTGATGGCCACCCTGATCTCTCCCTCGGAGACATCTACGCCCAACTGTTTCGCGTGCTCCGGGTCGAGCCTGGGCAATTGCGCCGCCACCAGGAGCTCCTCCAGCTCCTCCGGGGGATCCGGCATCCTGCTCCGATAAAGGTGCTTATAATACTGAAGGAACTGGTCGTTAATGTCCGACTGCGTGTAAACCATGCGCCCCTCTGGGGTAGTGAGCGCCACTATCGGGGAGCCTCGGGTCCCAGGGCTGGCCAACCACGCCAGTATTGAGCCTACTTTATCACGCTCGGCGTGAGCCCGGACCAGAAACTCCTTATAATCAAAGCAGCGCAGCTTTTCCATTGCCGTCGCCACCATCTCCCGTGCTGCTGAGACCGCTTCGTGAGCCTCAGGGTCCGTGTGGCCGCGTCTTTCCTCAGCGCGCAATCGGTCCTCGCTGCGCTCTACATCCTGCAGGAGGGTCTTACGGACTCCCGCAGTAGCCGAGATACAGACGCCCCGGATCACCGCCTTAAAGGCGTCCCACTCCAGTGCCCTGCTGGAGGCCGTGCCCACATTAACGCCGAAGTACTCCTCCACCCCGTTGCGCACCCCGGCCCTAAACGGTGGGTCCTCCAGCGTCAGTGGATTCAACCGCCACGTCGGGATAGCTTGGCGTCGCCTCATCCATTGTACCGTCACCAGGCAGGGGTTATGATCGGATATCGTCCTGGTCAAGTACTCACTGTGGCGGACCAGGCTCTGGATGTCTAATGAACACAGAATGCTGTCTAGGCGAACATGCAGATCGTGTGGGGGGGAGTAAAAGGAGAAGTCCCTTTCTGTAGGGTGTTGGGTCCGCCATGCATCGACCAGGCCCCAGCTACTCTGCCACTCCCTCCTACTCTTCGCTAGTTTGTGAGCTGCCGCCTGCGCCAGTGGTGGGTGAGAACGGTCCAGTTCTACGTCCAGCACAGAATTAAAATCCCCCCCAAGCAGGACTGTGCCAGCTAGGACAGTCGCCAGTTTCCCAGACAGTCGCGCAAAGAAGGCAGGTTGGTCCACGTTCGGGGCGTATACGCTGCAAAGCGTCACGTCCCTCCCATCCAAACGGCCCTGTACAGCTACAAACCTCCCCTCGGGGTCAACTATCGTCACTAATGGCTGGAAGGGAATCCCTGCTCGCACCCAGATCAAAGCCCCCCTTGCAAAGGCCGAGTAGGTGATGTAAAACATATGCCCCCGCCATCTGCGCTGCAGAGCCCGCCCCTCAGTTTGATCAATGTGAGTTTCCTGCAGGAAGGCAACCTGAACCCCCCTGCGGACAAGATGAGCATGAACCCTGTGTCGCTTCAGCATGGAATTCAGACCCCTCACATTCCAGGTCACACACTTCAGTTCAAGGAGGGTCCCCATTCCAGGTAACAAGCACAGTCCCAATGAAAGCAAGTATCGCGCACACACTGGCTACACCCCTAGACCAAAACCCCAACATTCCCCAACAATCCCCTGCCCCACCCCTCCCCAGAATAGGCCCCCAACAGCAGAAACACATCCAAATGATTAATCCCAAAAGGAACAGTCTCTGGCAACTACCAGAGTCCCACAATAGGTGTGGGAGAAGAGGGGGTGGCCTGTCGCCTCTTCCAACAGACCGTGAACAGCACACTCCTCCCAGTCAGACCTCCCCAACGTGCCCCATGTGCCCCGCGTCTCCTCCTCGATCAAGGTAGCTACCACCCCAGAAGTTGGCCGCCCAACACCAGTTCCAGGCCCAATTGGTCAATGCCGCCACCGACCCAAACCCAGACCAGGAACACATCAGGTTATACAATACCACTGCAGGGGAGCATTAGCCTTATTCGTCCAGCAAACCATCATCAGTCCCAGGTGTGACATGTGGCGGCGCGGGGCCTCCAGCCGCCGATTCTTCCGAAGTCCCCTCGTCGATGCCCCCTCGGGAGCCCGACTCCACAGCTGATGCGGAGCCCTTTGTCTGGGAGATGGTGGAGACCGCCCGGAGGGCATCCCTGCGCTCCAGTGCAGTCTGCGAGATCGAAGGTGTCCGAACGTTCGGTGGCCGTTTCTTGTGTCTCCTACTCCGCCTAGGTCTCGGCGGTGCCTTCCGTCGTTCCTCGGGCGCATGAAGTGCATCCGCGCCGGTCTTGTATAACTCCAGCCAGCCCCAGACGTCGTCGGGAGTGTCGTAGAAGGAAGACTTGCCATCCAGCATGATCCGTAGGCGGGCTGGGAACAGGAGAGAGTAGCGGATGCCCTCCTCCCGAAGCGCCTTCTTGACCGCCAGAAAAGTCGACCGCTGTCTCTGGACTTCCAAGGAGTAGTCCGGATATATGGAGACCTGAGCGTTGTCCACCTTATAGGGCCCCAGCGCTCGCGCCTTTTGCAGGATGATGTCCCGATCTCTGTAATGCAACAGCCACGCCACTACCGGGCGGGGAGGCCGGCCCTCGGCCGGGGGACGAGCCGGCACGCGGTGAGCCAGCTCCAGAGTATAGAACGGTGATAGCCCTTCCGGAACAACCACATCTCGCAGCCAGGCCTCCAGATAGCCCAACATGTCAGTCCCCTCAATCTTCTCCGGCAGGCCCACCACGCGAATGTTGTTGCGGCGGTTGCGCCCTTCGGCATCCTCCGCCCTCTGCTCCAGTAGCTGCACCCTTTGCTGCAGCCCCCCCAGCAGAGTATCCGCCGCCTTCGACGTGGGCTCCAGCGCATCAATCCGGATCTCGGTCTGCTTGACCCGATCTGCCAACTTGCCGTGGTCCGCACGCAATAGGCCCAGGCTCGTGGACACCTGCCCGATGTCATGATGCAGGGCCTCCCTGGTGTCGGCGATGGCCTTCGGGATCTGCTCAAGCTGGCTTTGCGGTAGACCCGCCGCCGGGTCAACGTCCAGGGTGGAGCCCCGGCCATCCGTCGCCCCCCCAGCAGCATCCGGGGGAGGTTTCGGGCGTTTCCCCATGGAGGTGGTCGTGTCTCTCCTCCGCAGCAACAGGGTCGGCGTCCTCCACCAAGTCCAACTCTCCAGGCCGAGAGCCCCGGGGTCCCTCTCCGCGCCGCACTTCCTCCGGTTCCGCTGGCCCACAAAACCAGCAACTCCCTAGCAGCACCTGGACCTCGCTCTCCGCTTTGCCGTCCACCAAGCACAAGGAGCCCCCTTGAGTGCGTCGCTCCCCCAAGTTCAGACGCGATGCCCAAAGCTACCAGCCCAAAATGGCGTCAGGGGCGGCCTCCCAAAGTCCCAAGCATGTGAGGGCCAGGGAGTAGCACACCCAGGCCCCAAGAATCAGGGCCCCCTGGGTGTCCCCAGTGCCCGGTCACCAGGCCTTCCGGCGTCTGCAGGGTCCCACGATGGCAAGCGGCCTGGGGTCAGCGCCGGTCCGTCTCCCCTCTGGCAGGCTGCACAGGGTCTGGCCTTACCCCGATCCCGGGATCCGTGGACGGTGCCCAGCAGGGCCCCCCGACGACACGCGGCCAGGTGCCAGCGCCGGTCCGTTCTCACACTGTCAGGTGGCGCAGGGCTAGGCCTCACCTCAAGCCTGCACTCCGCAGCTGGCACACGGCGGGGTCTCCCAATAGCGAGTGGCCAGGGGTCAGCGCCGGTCAGTCACGATCCCGGCAGGCCGCGCAGGGACAAGCCCTACCCCAATCTCGCGCTCCGAGCCTGGCGCGCAGCAGGCCCCCCCAGGGCCGAGGGTCTCCACTGGTCTCCTTCTCCGCAGGCGTCCCCGCCGCGCTCCTGTAGGCACACCACGGCAAAGCAGCACAGGCTCCGCCGCCGCGGCGAGCGCGAAAATTCAGGGCACCGGCCCTCACAGCAGCCGGCGGCCAGCCAGGTATCTCCGCGGCCCGGCCTTCCAACCACTCGAGGCCGGGGATGCGGCCTATCGTCCAGGCCGCAAGATGGCCGGCGCCGCCCACCAAGCTCCAGGCGCGGCTCTGGCTCCACACAGCCGGGGACTCGCTCCCACCGTCTCCGCTCAGGCCCCCAGGTGTGCGGGAGGAGACGCGGGTGAAATCAGGGTTCAGAGGCTACCAGGATGGTAATCGCCAGGATTAATGGGGAGGCTGCTGCGGAGCTCAGCGCTCACACGTCTTCTTCCATCGGCTGCCAAGCCACGCCCCCGAACAGCAGGAGCATCTGCCGTCCGCTGGGAAAACACGAACATGGACTTCAAACAAAATATTATCTCCAAGCCTAAGGCTGAAAGAGATATCTTCAACCATGAGGAGCGCAAATAAATGAATGCTTGCAGTGATTCATTTGTTTTAAGAAAAAACCTAAGTGCCTGTGCTCATGCCACAGCTGTTGCTGCACACGTGCAAAGCTGGCGCTGCGCCATTAGTTTAGTGCCCTATTGGCTAGTTCTGCAGCTGGGGGAGTAAATCATTAGGGGCCCCTTGTACAAAGCATTTTTGCAGTCGGAAACACCCAACCACAAAAATGCTTTTACAAATGTACCAAATACAAATTGTGATTCAGTAACACGCTACCTACTTGCAATTAGTGTTTGCGATTTGGTATTTAAAAGGGGCGTGTTTGCGGCATTTCTTCCAATTACTGAATCTGAATGGACTGTATGAAAGTTTTGCAACCGAATTAAGGTCAAGTTTTACTGACTCCCTGAAAGAGGTGGTAACCCATTTGCAAATAGGTAGAGGGCCTTTGAAGAATGGATAACAAATATTTTTAAGAGCAGGCGGCTGTCCCACGGACCCCACTGTCTACTCTTAAAAAATTAAAAGCTTATTTTTTTTCTTTTTAAATGCATCCCATTATCCTTTAAGGAAATTGGGCTGCATTAAAAAAAAAATAAACAGACTGCTTTATTAAAACCCAATCATAGACATGGTGGTCTTCTGACCTCAGCAGGCTGCCATCGCTGTTATGGTTGTGATTCCTAATGGGTCTCAAATTGCGACCTACCTCACTAATATGCATGAGGTAGGTCTATTTGAATCTCGCTAGCAATCGCTAATGAAACTCAAAAGAGTTTCATACATTAGGAATTCCGATTTCAAAATTGCGACTCATAGAGAATCGCAAATAGGAAATCGGTATTTCTGACGCTAGTACATCCTGCCCTAAGTCTTGTTGTATTTTGCATTCTTCGAATGAGGAAAGCAAAAAAGAACTGGGATGAAAAAAGAAATTGAAAAAATCAGTCTGGACACAATACTTACTCCTGACAAGAGTTAAATCAAGTTATACCTGGCGGCACTCATAGCTACGGGGCTGCTCAGTGGGTTAGCTGATTTGCAGTTGGTTGCGGCAGCACTCTTCACTACCGAAGCCTGAGCGCTGTAAAGCTTACAGAGTTACAAAAACATAAATGTGAGCCCTATAGGAGGGTATCTTAAATGCACAGAATGCTGACTCAAACCCATTGCAATGCAAGATACAGCAGGATTTATTGAGGAAAAGAGGTCTACATACATCTGCAATAAACACAGTTCAACTACTAACTCTTAAACATAAGTGGTAAAAGGTATGATGGGAAGGTAAAAGAGCCCACGTTTCTTTCTGCAGCTCCAACAGTAATCACGCACCACAAAGAGCGAGCAGCACCTGGGCTGAAGACGGAAGCAAGTCCGTTCCGCGAGGCGAGTACCTCTGTGCACTGCAGAGGGGCTACGGGTTTCGATTTGTTGGCACTTTGGCATCTGTGAATGCGGGGCTGTGCTGAGAACGCTGGCTGTGAGCTCAAAGTTGTTGTGACTTGTAAGTAGTAGTTTAATGTGTGTTTTGTAAGACGGCGTGATAGCGTTGCGGCTGTGCCCTCATGTAATGGCATGAGCGAGGTGGTAAATGAATCCTATATTCGGTTGGTACAATAGAATCAACTAGCAGTGAGAAAGACTCAGCACATTTATAAAGAAATTACACGAGGATGTGATTGGTTACCGATCATGTCTCCTTACATTCTTGTACGGCTGCTCGCAATCACGCTTCACAGGTGACCAGAGCTGCAATTACGGAGCCCAGGTCTAGGACGGGAAAATGACTCATCTGAATGATGCTGCCTCACTGGGGGTACATATGCCTTAACATGCTTGCGGCAGGGTCAGAAATGACTTCTCTAAAAAAGTTTAGCACAGGCATACCATTATGCACGGAGTGCTTGCCTTTTGAACACTTTTAGCTGGGACTTAAACATCAGTATGCCGCACATCATGCCCTTAAATATCGAACAATGCTAATTAGTGCATGGACTTTTAAAATAAATTAATCTGCAAGGCGCGGACCACGCCCAGAGAGCCACAGCTGCCTGTAAAGTCCTGCAGCCTCTCTCAGAAACTAGTGCAGCAAACGGCATGCGAAGAAGAAAGATGCTGCACAACTTCTGACCCTCGGCAATCCGATACACTGCAGTTTAAGAGGCACGCTGCAACGTTCTCCCCTTTTCCACGGTGGTATGTTGCTAGGCCCAAGATCTGCTCTTTGTGCTCCTTCATGCAAGAGATCTTTTTTTCCACGCTGCTCGCTTTTTAAAAGCAAGAGCTGCAAATGGTGCCTCAGTGATGTATGAAGTGTATGCGCTTCGCAACGGAGTTTGCGCACTCAGGGTTATTACACTAAATGCACGCTCCCTACAGGGAACACTGGCCATTAGGAATTTATGACTAAGCCCTCGTTACAACATTCCAGTAAAACTTACTTTGGGGTAAGCAGGACATAAGATTGTTACAGTGAAAATGGATCTAGTTTGTATTTATTGGTGTTATAGAAACGTTCATTTTGAGTGAAGTTTCTGGCATAAACTGTGCAGTGATAGGGTTCAGTTTAGTGGGTATTATTTGGTGCCGTTGCATATGTGCCTTTCGAGTAAAGCTCTTCCCACACACTGTGCAGCGATAAGGCCTCTTTCCTGTGTGTGCACTTTGATGCCATACATGGCCTTTCTTTCTGAGAAAAGCGCTTGGAAGACACTTTGCAGTGATAAGGTTTCTCTCCAGTGTGTTTGGTGTTACGAGACTTGACTTTTGATTTAAGCTCTTCTCGCACACAGTGCAGTGAAAAGGCTTCTCTAATGTGTGTACGCTTTGATGCCGTACAAGGGATCCCTGATAAGCAAAGCGCTTGGAACACTTAATGCAGAGATAAGGCCTCTCTACTGTGTGTGTTCTTTGATGCAGTACGAGGGTTGCCTTCTGAGAAAAGGTTTTTGAACACACAGTACAGTGATGAGGCCTCTCTCTTGTGTGTACGCTTTGATGCTGTACAAGGGTTGCCTTACGAGAAAAGCGCTTTGAACACTCAGTGCAGTGATAAAGCTTCTCTCCTGTGTGTGTTCTTTGATGCCGTACAAGGGAGCTCCTATCAGCAAAGCCCTTGGAACACAGAGTGCAGTGATAAGGCCGCTCTCCTGTGTGAGTTCTTTGATGCAGTACAAGGCCTTTCTTATGAGCAAAGCGCTTGGAACACACTGTGCAGTGATAAGGCCTCTCTCCAGTGTGTGTTCTTTGATGCTGTACAAGGTTCGCCTTATAAGAAAAGCGCTTGGATCACAGAGTGCAGTGATAAGGCCGCTCTCCTGTGTGAGTTCTTTGATGCAGCACAAGGGTCGCCTTACGAGAAAAGGTTTTGGAACACAGAGTGCAGTGATAAGGCCTCTCTCCTGTGTGAGTTCTTTGATGCAGTACAAGGTGTGCCTTACAAGAAAAGGTTTTGGAACACACAGTGCAATGATGAGGCCTCTCTCCTGTGTGTACGCTTTGATGCTGTACAAGGGATCTCCTATCAGCAAAGCGCTTGGCACACACAGTGCAATGATGAGGCCTCTCTCCTGTGTGTACGCTTTGATGCTGTACAAGGGATCTCTTATCAGCAAAGCGCTTGGAACACACAGTGCAATGATGAGGACTCTTTCCTGTGTGTACGCTTTGATTAGGCCTCTCTCTTGTGTGTATGCTTTGATGAGGCCTCTCTCCTGTGTGTATGCTTTGATGAGGCCTCTCTGCTGTGTGTACGCTTTGATGAGGCCTCTCTCCTGTGTGTACGCTTTGATGAGGCTTCTCTCCTGTGTGTACGCTTTGATAAGGCCTCTCTCTTGTGTGTATGCTTTGATGAGGCCTCTCTCCTGTGTGTATGCTTTGATGAGGCCTCTCTCCTGTATGTACACTTTGATGAGGCCTCTCTCCTGTGTGTACGCTTTGATGAGGCCTCTCGTGCGCTTTGATGAGGCCTCTCTCCTGTGTGTATGCTTTGATGAGGCCTCTCTCCTGTGTGTACGCTTTGATGAGGCTTCTCTCCTGTGTGTATGTTTTGATGAGGCCTCTCTCCTGTGTGTACACTTTGATGAGGCCTCTCTCTTGTGTGTATGCTTTGATGAGGCCTCTCTCCTGTGTGTACGCTTTGATGAGGCCTCTCTCTTGTGTGTATGCTTTGATGAGGCCTCTCTCCTGTGTGTACGCTTTGATGAGGCCTCTCTCCTGTGTGTACGCTTTGATGAGGCCTCTCTCCTGTGTGTACACTTTGATGAGGCCTCTCTCCTGTGTGTACGCTTTGATGCTGTACAAGGGATCTCTTATCAGCAAAGCGTTTGGAACACACAGTGCAATGATGAGGACTCTCTCCTGTGTGTACACTTTGATGAGGCCTCTCTCCTGTGTGTACACTTTGATGAGGCCTCTCTCCTGTGTGTACGCTTTGATGAGGCCTCTCTCCTGTGTGTACGCTTTGATGAGGCCTCTCTCCTGTGTGTACACTTTGATGTCGTACAAGGCTATTCTTATGAGCAAAGCGCTTGGAACACTCTGTGCAGTGATACGGCCGCTCTCCAGTGTGTGTTCTTTGATGCTGTAAAAAAGTTGCCTTTTGAGTGAAACACTTTTTACACGTTTCGCAGGTATATGGCCTGAGGCTGGTGTGTCCTTTTTTGTGCCTCACAAGAAGTGTCTCATTGATAAATCCTTTGTCACACACATTACAAGCAAAGCATCTCTCGCTCATGTGCATTCTGCGCCGTTTCTTTAAGTAGATATTTTGAGTTATATTCATCTTGCCTCCGGAACCTTTATGGCCTTCTTTCCCATTCATATTCTCTAGATGTGATTGTTGTTCTGCAAAATAGAAAAAACATTGAAAATTACATGAAGAAAATATTTCTTGAAAAAGCTGCATTGATATAATATGGAGAAGTGAACAGTTAGAATTCAGAGAAAACAAATTTAAGTTCTAGGAAAAAGAGTCACACTTCCCTTTGAGACACAAATGGTGGCTAGTCCTCCTACACAAAGTGTGTTGACCTAGTCCTGCAGCAGGAGCATGCTGGGAAATCAAGTGATTCACAAGAACCACTGTTGGACATGGGGTTTCTGGTTGGCTAGGGTGGGCACCTAAGCCAGGCAGAATCCACCACTATAGTCCAGGTAAGTCGGATACACACCCGAGCTAACCTGCGCTCACCCTCTGGTAGCTGGCGCAGAGCAGTCAGGCTAGTTTAAAGAGGCAATGTGCAGAGCATTTGTGCAACACACTCGCACAGCAACACAGTGAGTAAATCACAAAGGAGAATACACGCAGGATTAAGTAAAAATAGATTCTATATTGTACATCAAACAAGACCAAAATGACTTAAATCACACCGTTAGAGCAAATAATGCAGGTTTGACAAAGAAAACCACAAATTACTATGAAAACATAGGTCACAGCGCACCTGCGCTCCGATTACACTTCATACGGTAACTGTAGTGAACGGGGTTGAAGTGATTGCATTTAGAAACCAAACATACGGCGCAGGAGCACCTACTAAACGCTAAACAGTAATTGAGCTTGAGTCTTCCAGCAGTTCTCCTCTATGGACGGCCCTGCACCATTCTTGAGGTCATCTCCAGAGCAGAGACAATGCTGAACAATAAATGCCCCTCGCGCTCTTGCGAATTTGGAGCCCGCCGGGGCCGCTTGAATCGTGTCTCTTTGCCCAAGGGAAACCAAGCCACCCGTGAAGGAGAGCAGGGAGGCTTTACCACTCTGCTCGACCGAACCCACCTCACAGTACCTTTGTGGGTGCAGGGTCACTGTCCTCAGGGCATCTGTAACTTGCTAACAATGTTGTCATGTTTCAGGAGTGGGACCCAATGTGGAGAGCTTCGTGCAGTATACGCGTTAAAACCAGAGGGCGAGGCTGGCTAGAATGAGCCTCAAAATGCGGGCCCGCCACATGTTACAGAACAACGTGTCGTCGAAAGGCCTGATTTGAAGGCTTTGTGCAGCTCTTGTAGCTTTGCAGCCTTAGACACTGCACTGTACCATCTTAGAGCAGTACAAGTCTTCAGGGGGCTGTTCCTCGAGTCTCATGACCAGAGGGGCCACACTAGTTTGTTCTTGGTGGCATCCGACGGTGGCGATATCTTGCCAGACTCTGGGGGCGAGGTTCACAATACAATTCAGCTGCAGTGAGCACGCTGGCTCAAGGACGTGTTTGTTTCTCTGGTAATGCCTCCAGGCGAAGCAACGCTGTTCACGCTAGAGAAAAAACGCTCACTACATGCTGGTTTGTAAAACATGGAGCACTTCCCTAGAATTAACAAAGGCACTCCCCTGGTCAGAGCGCTGCACTGCAGGCCCATGGTGCACTCTCCTGTAATGCACAAAGTTTTACCTTGATGCAGAAGGGAGCACTGGCGACATGCTAGCCCTTGTAAAATGGGCTCACCCAGCAGAAGTCTTGGAGAAAAGAGGCAACAAGGTCTTTGATGGCCCTGACATACTTGCATGAGAGTTTTGTAATGCTCTTAATGTGCATCCCCACAATACCAATATATCACTATAGTTAAATGCATTTACTACAGGCTATATGATAAATCAAATGACGTCTTGGAAAATTTCTGCAGCAGAGGATATACCAAAACTCAATCGCTTATAGCAAAACAAACCAATATGCGTAGAAAAGGTTGCAACGTATCTGGATTTTTCTTCAAGTTCCAATTGGTAAGATCCTTTATTTAGGTTGAGTCGAGAGAAGAACTCTGCACCATTCAATTGAGTTATTATATCAGCAACTAGCAGCCCGTCCCGACGTTGTCCGGGTATGAAATAGAATGTGTGTAATGTGACACGCTCATTCGCGTGTGCCCCCGCTTGAGGGCCATCGGCGACCGTCTAACAATTAGAATTGTGTGAGTCTTGAATGATTGTTTCCCGCGGTAAACACCCATTATTCCGCAACTTTCTTTCTGCATACCATCACTCCGCATACTTTCATTACGAAAGTACCATGACTCCGCAATGCCATTATAACGCATGGCATTACATTTTATATGCTTTTACCACGCATACATTTACAACAAAATTCGTTGTAAATGTATGAATGGTAAAAGCATGTTTTTTTAAATGTTTGGATAATTTAAGTATGGGTATAGGGGTATATGTTTAGGGGTACTGAGGTATATGTTTTACGGTGTTTGGGTATTTTAAGGGTTCAGATATAGTTTTGGGTTATGAGTTATGGGGTACAGGGGTATTTTTAGGGTTCAGGGCTATATTTGGGTTTTGGGGTAAAGGGGTATTTTTAGGGTTCAGGGGTTGGTTTGGGTTTTGGTGTACAGGGGTATTTTAGGGTTCAGGGATAGGTTTTGGGGTACAGGTTTTTTATGGTTCAGGGGTAGTTTTGGTTTTTGGGGTACAGGTTTTTTTTAGGGTTCAGGGCTAGGTTTGGGTATTGGGTACAGGGGTATTTTTAGGGTTCAGGGCTAGGTTTGGGTTTTCGGGTACAGGGGTATTTTAGGGTTCAGGGGTAGGTTTGTATTTTCAGGTACAGGGGTATTTTAGGGTTCAGGGGTAGGTTTGGGCTTTGGGGTACAGGGGTATTTTTAGGGTTCAGGGCTAGGTTTGGGTTTTGAGTACAGAGGTATTTTTAGGGTTCAGGGCTAGGTTTGGGTTTTGGGGTACAGGGGTATTTTTAGAGTTCAGGGGTAGGTTTGGGTTTTGGGGTACAGGGGTACAGAGGTATTTTAAGGGTTCAGGGCTAGGTTTGGGTTTTGGGGTATAGGGGTATTTTAGGGTTCAGGGGTAGGTTTGGGTTTTGGGGTACATTGGTATTTTAGGGTTCAGGGATAGGTTTGGGTTTTGGGGTACAGGGCTATTTTTAGGGTTCAGGGCTAGGTTTGGGTTTTGGGGTACAGGGGTATTTTAGGGTTTAGGGCTAGGTTGGGGTGGGGATTTGGGGTACAGGGGTATTTTTAGGGTTCAGGGGTAGGTTTGGGTTTTGGGGTACAGGGGTATTTTAAGGGTAAAGGGCTATGTTTGGGTTTTGGGGTACAGGGGTATTTTAGGGTTCAGGGATAGGTTTGGGTTTTGGGGTACAGGGGTATTTTTAGGGTTTAGGGATAGGTTTGGGTTTTGGGGTACAGGGTATATTTATAGGGTTAAGATGGGTTAGTGTTTAAGGGTGTTGGGTTATTTTAAGGAGTAAGGGTGGGTTATGATTATGGGGTGCAGGGGTATTTAAAGGGACCAGGGTGGGATTCGGTTTTAGGGTGTAAAAGGTAATAAAATAAAATAATAAATAAATAAAATTAATATAAATAATGCAATTCAAAAGAATAAATGTTTTAATTAAATTAAAAAAATGTGTGTATATATATATATATATATATATATATATATATATATATATATATATATATACACACACATATATACAAACGTATATTTAATGTTATAATAATGTACTTTTACAATGTATATGACTTTACCACACATGCATTTGCATTATAATGGCATGCGTGATAAAGTCATATGCGTTGTAAAAGTTTTAGAAATGATGGCTTTGCGGAGTAATAGTCCTGCGTTATAAAACTTGCAGAGTGATGGTATGCGGGATGTTGGTTTGCGGAATATCAACACATATTTGTTTCCGGCTGTTCTTATTTTTTTATGACCCACACCAGCGCTCTTCGGCCTCGAGTGCTTTTCATACGCACCCAGGCCAAGCCACACACTGCGTTTGTCCCTTTCAGACGCACCCAGGCCAAGGCACACACTGTGTTCGTCCCTTTCAGACGCACCCAGGCTAAGGCACACACTGCATTCGGCACCCCCAGTATGTGTGAGACAACGGGCAGTCCCCCAAGGGAGTCGAGCGAATGGTTACTTACCACGCTTCCTGTTGAACGCCTTTGTCACGCCCCCAGCACACAGCCACAGCAGACGATCAAATTAATGTACGACCCAAATGGCATGAAGTGCGGAACGTAGCACACGCCCCCAGTGTTTGTCATGCCCCCAGCGTGCCCCTTGATGCGGCACAATTGCGTAATTGGCGCTTCACATGGCATGAAGGGCGGACACACACCCACAGCGTTTGTCACGGCTCCAGCGTGTCACGCCCCAGCGTGCTCCTTGATGCGGCGCAATTGCGTAATTGGCGCTTGTATGTACGACTCACATGGCATGAAGGGCGGAACGTATCACACGCCCCCAGCGTTTGTCACGCCACCAGCACATGCCCACAGCAGTTTGAGTCACGCCCCCAGCACACGCCCACAGCAGAGCGCAGACACGCCCACAAGGGACTTCTTTGCTGGTACGGTTCTTTTACCATTTAAATGTATATGGTGGCCGTCTGCATAGCCTATGTCCTTCTGCTGCTGGTTACTGAGATTACCCGCCTCAAAGGTTTGGGCTCTCTCTTTATAATATTAGTATGGATATGGATGGATGTGCAGACTGAGGGTTCTCTCGCTCAGTTTCTTTGTTGGCCTGACGCATGTCAACACTTATGCGTACAGGTCCTTCACTGTCTCTTTTAGGCACAGTTACTATGGGAGAAAGCCATGGTGTCGGACCACTGGAGCGTTCAATGATGCCATGTATAAGTAAAAAATGTAGTTCCTTTTCAACAACTTCTTGCAAGAAACGCAACTCGTCGGTGTCTTTGATGAAAATTCTCATTTATGTGTAACCTTACTTTCATTGTTTGACTTTTCCCGACCCGTGAAATAATGTAGGAAATTGACTTACAATTTCACAATGAGCATTCATAGTGTAGTTCACTGATACCAGTCCCATATCAGCAGCCCTATGGAAACTCAGCAAACACTTGAAGCTGTTCCTTGAAATACATGAATAGGCGCATTCACCACAGTTTTATTATGTTTCATCGTGGCTACAAATTTTTAATTTGACTTTTGAAGGGCGTTGAGGCAGCCCATGAGTATACTTTAGTCTTAAAATTCGTAAGTTGTGGTACCGGAGATAATTCGTGATACATCTCCAGTGGCATAATATTTATCGACGCACAGCTGTCTTCATGTTGAATTGTCTTCACTTTGTATTTTTTCTCACATTCGACTAGCCCCATATGTGTATGCCTTTTTGAAGTAAACATCAATATTGCACAATTGTTATTGTCCTTTTCATTGTAAACCGACACGGAGGAATTCTTTCTCGATGATTTAGATGATGATCAACTTCATTTTGCGTTGATTTGTCTCAATTGGTGTGACCGCTTAGCCTTGTGGGAGTACGTCGAATGTCACTGATGTAGCGTTTGGTCGGCCATTTTGTCTTCATGCTGCAACGCAGCTTACTTTTATCTTCGCTTTGCAAGTCGTCACAAAATGATTCGCTTTACCACAGTCTATGCATAACTGTCACATGGCGGGATATTTACCTTCGTGTGGAAATGACAGTCCATATCAGTAACACGTTTATTTTTTCTGTGGAGACAGGTCCTTGTGGAGTGGTGTGGCTCACTGGTTAGAGGCGGCAGACCCGGAAGCAGAGAACGGCCCGGGACCAGGGTTCAATTCCCGACGCGGCAGGGTTGTGGACCAGGGTCAGCGGACTCGACAATTCTCGCCTCGGTGCCTACTCTAACCAGGGATCACACTCGGCAACTCTGGGCATTAAGCTTGCCTCATCTCTACAACGGCCCCCCCATCGACGCCGGGGATGCCTGGTTTCACCTTGGAGATACCCAGAAGGGACCATCTCACAGGGAAAGCCAGGACGGGTTCCCCAGCGGTCTTCAGCGCCGGGATGCTTACGGGCAGCTGTGCGCTTTACAAGTCCCACACATTTACATTTACATTACTTGTGTCCCTCAGCCTTGTACCTTGGCTTACTTTTCGTGCTCATGACCGACACACTTTGGGCACCTCCGGCATCCATGCCAGTCACTTGACGATAAGAACGGTGTCAGTGCAAGCAGCCTTGAGGGCTTGATACAAGCTCTGTTTCCATCAGCATTCGTCGTGAAATGCATACAACAGACATCCATTGATTACTCTGAGGAGGGTAGCGTTCTCATCATAAATTAATTGAATTTACAGTGCTTTACCAAACATCCAGTCTTTCAACAAACTCATCAATGGTCTCTGGCATTCTAGGCTGAATATGTATCTTTTATAATTCACATTTGGCACTGGCTTAAACTTGACATTAAAGGCCTTTTCGATTTGATCATCTGTCTTTTCACCTTCTTGTAAATTCTTTTTCATGGTTTCTTTCACTCCTTCATCGGCCATGTTTCTCAAGATACTTTATACTCTTTTTCATCTATTGCATCAATTAACTCTTTAAAAGTCTCTATCCATCCATCTATCGCCAATATTCTGTTTTTTTGCAATATCAAACACAGTTGGCGGTTTTAAGAATGCAGCAGCCGTACAAACATTGGAGGACAGTAGTGGTCTCTCAGGCACTCCCTGTGGAACTTGATCAGACAGAGCTTCTCTAGCGCCTCGTGATGTGCTGGCTTCGGGGTCAGCCTTAATGACTTTTGGAGCTTGGATCCCGTCCTGGCTCTCCATCGGAGCTCTGTATGTTATGGCTGTCTAAGGAGTTGTTCTGGGCCCCTTATGCAGCAGCTTTGGTGGTGGGCCGCTTCGTCTGGGGAAACTCAGCAAACCCAATCCAACACGCTTACTGGGACTGCTCTCCAGCATGTTGAGAGACAATGATTTGTTGATGTTTTAGAGAAGGAGATAAATCTTTGTACGCTACAAGTACATGAAAGCAGATAACACTGGTAAATTTTGTGCTTAAATGTTTCTTCACAAACACCTGGTTAATCTCTGCTTCATAGCATATGAATTTTAGTGTAATGTTTACTGAACTACTGCTGTGCGCTTTCCTTGTCCGCCTTTAGTTTTCTTACTCTGCATAGCTTAATGGCATTAATTGGCGTAATGGCGCCATATATTCTATTAGAAGCTGTTTCGTTCAGTTCCTGTCCAGCAACATGTGGACTTTTAGTGTTGCTTTCTTTATCTTTAAGCATTTTATGCAGGCTCCACCAGTGCCAGCATTGATTCTGCACTTCAACTGAGACACACTTGGCTCGCACGAGCAGTGTGCTGAACCACGACAAACTCTCTGGAAGAGCGCTTTCAGTGTATGGGATTCGTATCCACTATCTTGTCACCAGTTATAGCGTCCTGCCAGCCCAGGTACTCGCCAATAACCAAGCCACACACGGAGATTAGTTGAACACGTCGATTACACTGCGTGTACGTCAGAACTCAACATTATACGCCGGCCTATATCTCATCTCTCCAGCACTTACGTCCTTACCGATGACATACCTTGGAAGTCACTTATGAAGGATCGATGCTACTACTGCAAGACTAAGCTTGTTAGTGGCACTTGAAGAAAACAGCTATTGAATTTGTTTGACTTGGCCCTCTCTACAGGGTCACCCCCAAACTGGTGCCTTCACCATTCCTATTTTTTCAGAATTTTTTCTGTGGCCTTAGGACTCTGTGCACTTTAGCTGACCAGTGCTAAAGTGTGTGTGCTCTCTCCCCTAAGCATGAAAGAGCGGGTGGAAGAGGGAGAAAGGAAGGGCAAGAAACGACAGAAGAAAATGGAGAATGAGGTGGGTACGGGAGGGAGGCAGTATGGAGAGCTGAATACGAAAGGAAGAGAGAGAAAAGGGAGTGGACACAAGGAGACAAAAAAGGAAGAGAGAAGCGAAGGGGGAACTAGAGAGGACGAGAGCAGCTGAAAGGGAAGGAGTGAAAAGCAAGGGAGAGGGCAGAGGGCAGACAGAGAACACAAAATGAAGGGGAGTGAAGACAGTAATTGCGAGAGAGTCAAGATGAGAGAGGAAGGTGGTCAGGGAGGGGTGGGGTGGAATGAGCACGGACGGGAGAAGGCAAAGCAGAGGAAGGACAAGAGAAGAAAGGTTTAAAAGAGAGGGGGTCTAGTTGGAAAGAAGGGATGAGTAGGGCGTGCGAGGTGAATGAGAGGAAAGTTCAGTTGAGAAAGAGGGTAGAGTTTGAGAGTGAGGAGTGCTGGAGCGGAGAGGGAGAGCGCGGGTTTAGCCTGGATGCAGGAGCAGTGGAGACGAGAGAGTAGAGCGGAGTAAAAGAGGGCGTGAGAAGGGTAGTTAGCTTTATGAAGGGAAGGAGATTACGAGGGAAGGAGATGAAGAGGGAAGGGATGAAGAGGGAAGGGATGAAGAGGGAAGGGATGAAGAGGAGGGCTGTGGATTTTTGTGATGAAAGGGCAATGAAAATATGGAAAAATGTTAAAAGGTGATGCAGGGGAAAGGCGTGAGGGTCGTGGGTAGCGTGGGGGTGGGCTAATGCCGGAGGGAGAGGGGAGAGTAGTGGAGGAGGAGGAGAAGGAGAAGGGAAGGTAAGCAAGACAGGTAAACGTTGAAAAGAAAAAGGAGTGTTGAGGGAACAACTTCTGGCCCTCCATCCACTGGTCAGAAATCTTGTTTTCATAGTTTGTCTCCTACCCTCTCTGTACAGACCCCTAATGCTTCAAGAACCTGAAAGAAAAAGTAACGTAGAAAGTTTGACTAGAGAAAAAGGGCTGGTCTTCAAGCATTTTCGTGAGCCGCAGTCACTTCTCGCACAGGAAGTCGGCTTCAGAAGTAAGGAAAGTCCTGAGCGCTGCAGGCAAACAAAACAATGCCCCTTGCAAGACATACTCAGACCTCTGTGAGTGAGTCTCCAAGGGAAAGCCCCGGTTCCTGGGGTGTTCTGGAGTGGAAAGGGGCATTTGTTGAACCTTTTCCATGAACTTCTCCATTCACTGGGTTGTATGTGTTCCTGTAAGGGAGAAATCTTGATGGGCTGTGGATTCCTTCAGGAATGTTGTTTCTGTTGAAGGAAGGCTGGTCTGATTCTCCCCCGCAGCACCCCGTTGTAGCAAGGCAAGCAGCTCTGATGGGCTCCCCTGCGAGGCTGGTCTGATCCTCTTCCGCAGCACCTCGATGTAGCGAGGCGAGCAGCAGTGATGGGCTCCCTAGCGAAGCTGGTCTGATCCTCCCCCACAGCACCCCGTTGTAGGGAGGCGAGCAGCAGTGATGGTCTCCCCAGCGAGGCTGGTCTGATCCGTCCCCGCAGCACCCCGTTGTAGCGAGACAAGCAACAATGATGGACTCACCAGCGAGGCAGAAGAGGGCCGCTGCAGATAAGACTTCTGATAACACCCCCCTCCTTTTCCTAGATCTTGGTGGGGTGGACATCTGGGGCCCGATTCATAGAACTAACTTAAGACAAAATCCTAAACTTACTACTTTTGGTATTCACAGAAGTTAGGATTTTGTCTTAAGACAGACTTAAAACAGACTTAAGTTAGGATTCTGTCTTAAGTCTGTCTTAAGTCTGTCTTAAGTCTGTCTTAAGACAAAATCCTAACTTCTGTGAATACCAAAAGTAGTAAGTTTAGGGTTTTGTCTCAAGTTAGTTCTGTGAATCAGCCCCCTGGTGACAGAATGTCCCTACTTTGAATTTACTGATTCTGGAAGGGGCAGAAACACCATTCTGCTGTGGTGTTTATCATATAAGAGAGGGCTTAAAGCCAGGCTGCATAGATTGCTGTCTTTAGTGTAAACAGCAGAACAGCGCTTTGTCTTCCAGTATCTATGATTGATGGGCGGTTGCTCAGTGTGAGACCTCTACAAACATATGTGTAGAACTAGTGCAAGCAACCGTATAAACTCGAAGTAATGCCAGATGAAAAGTGGGCAGAGTCTAGTAGAGAGCGGGCAGCGTGCTCAGCTTTAAAGTAAAATACAAAAACCAAACAAAAAAAACTAACAGGACAGCTGAAGCGGCGAAAGGAGACCGGGTTGTTTGGAGTGTAGCTTCTACAGCATACGGCGGATAGGCGAGGAGGGTTGATAACGCAAGGCCGAAGGGAGAAGCCAAACTAAGCAAGCAGTGACTGGCGAAAGAACATTTTTGAAAAAGAGTTCTTGCAAAGAGCACATAAAGTACGTAGCGTATGGAAACTGTAATTGGCAGGTGCTCATCACCCTGAAACGGAAGTCAGGTATCGGCTGCAGGAATGAACTAGGAGGCAGGAAAGAAGACTGACACGGCACTAATCCCACGGTGAGCAGCAGGCGGGAACAGAGTAGTAGTATTGATTACAGGAGGTCTTTCAGACAGCGCATGCGGCCTGCCTAGGCACGACCTAAAAATGGCATGTATGGACCATGCGGAGCGTTAGTCAAAAGAGAAATGTCTTGTATCCATGCAAGTAACAATCTAAAAACAATTAATGCGCTGTTATGGAACAAAAATGATCCCCAACTGTGGCATCAACATAGTGTGTGATCATATCAGTTCTCAAAAAATGGGCAGCAGCTAGCTGGCTAGCCTAAAACACACCTAACATGCAACAGCGTGACACACCCAATCTAATGTCTGAACAGGAGGGAAAAAAATGTGCGTAGACTGATGGCAACAAACTGTTTACCTTGGACTTCTGTTCATTATCTACTAGTATCCTGAAATCTGAGGGGATTGCCGCCATACAGCATTTTTTGGACATCGGATACGCCCCTTTACTTGAGCATTCTGAAATGCTAACAGATTCGATCACTGGTGTTTTGGATAACAATGACTTCATCCGATGAGTAGTATGATTTTACAGCAAGCTGCAATAACAGCACGGCCAGATTATCAGGCACAATCTGTTTTAGGATTTCACCCGATGCACCTGGCTGTTAACAGAGTATCCACAGTGTTCATCTTCTTCTGTCTGGTGATGGTGACTTAACAGTTGTATTTCTTATCCCTATGTCGTGGTTACCATTGTGTAAGATGCTTTATATATCCGGCTGCAACCTTGAAAAAGCCTCTATGACGAAACACGTGACGGCTGCCTGTCTGTAATGGATTTCACGTCTCAGACGCAAGAAAGGTGAATAATTGTGAAAACAATAAATCACAACAAACAACTCAGTACTTCTTTATTGGCCACACGACATAGCCATTGGACTTCTCTGAGTGCTTTGGTATGCCTCTGCTCATTTGGAAGCGAGGTGTTGGCAGGATAGGCCTCTTTGACTTAACGAGGGGGATGAGCTGTCACTTATCACAGTTGCACATCACAAAGGCTCTGCATGAGCACTCTCACAAAGGAGTTAACACTGGACTTTTGTGACTCCATAGGGGATGTCCGACAACTCATGGCCGTGGAAGTCTCTAGAAACTCCTGCTAGTGGGCGCCAGGTATAAATATTGGACTGCAGACCGCAAAAGAATAAAAAGGTCCCAGTGCCACCTACTGTCCCTTCTAATACTTCTCGCCAGTAAAAACAACTCTCAACAAAGTCCCACAAAATTATAGTGTCAGAGACAATTTACATCACTGACGTCTAGTGACCCCTACTACACATCTCACCGGGAAAATTAACCCTCAACCAAGTTCCACAATACTAAAGTGTAAGGTTATCTTGCACAAATACTAAGCCTTTATGCCTACAATCGTATTCTATGTCTATATGTTGATTGTTTTGCCCATCTTAGGCCAATATTGTTATCTTGTGCATATACTGTTATCTCAAGTTGATGCTGCTTCCTATCCTACCTTGTGCGTATAGCAGTGACCCTGCATTTGCGATGTCTACTAGTCCATGCTGATATTGATATCCTACCTATGCTGTGGGTATAGATTTTCTATCCTGCCGCAGCAACGTCATGGAAAGATACGCCCCCAACTAATTTCTGCGAAACCTCTCCAAACATGCCGCTAAAAACTACAAACACAAAATCCTTAAAGAACACCCAGAGACACTAGTAACAAACATCTTCGTCTGTCCAACAAATGGAGGCCTTAAAATGGACTTCATCTTCTACACTAAAAACCCCGCTAAAACCTTCATTCAACACCTTAATGAAACTAATACTACCATCGTCCCTTATGGATCTAAACTCACTATATCGATATCCCACAACTTTAGCGGACAACTGTCCATAACCATTTACAGAAATGGGAACATCCTAATCCAAGCCACTGAACAAAAATTGTTTATTTTCCACTTTACGTCTCTCTGCGCCGCCATGCCATTCACTCCCACCACCACTCCTCAACCCTTTCCCAGAATACTCACCCATGCACGCCCTCATCTACTAGCTGAACCTTCTACTCCCAAACCCCCTCGCACTGCCCCATCTCTACCTCCCCTACAGCATCTCTGATCCCCAGACACACTGAAGCTTCTATTTCGATACCAAAACTACTTGCCCCCTCTGCATGGCACACCTCCACTGCCCAGCTTGACTTCTCTATCCCACCGGAATCCGCTCAGTCCTCCAACCACAGCAGGCTGGATACTACACTAGCCCAGGAGCGGCCTGTGCAGGTAAGAGCAGTGGGGGGCCGGGGAATGCGACAGACGATGACAAGTGAAAATTAAATAAATAATTTCCCCCTCGTTGTCGTCTATTGAATCCCCCCCACTCGGCCCCACCGCTCTTACCTGCACCGGCTGCTCCTGCATTAGCCTCCGCCCCAAACTCTGCCAAGCTCCATCACACTCCACTCCCTACCACTGACCCAACCGCCACTCAACTGATCCCTACAACAGCCCAGCTTGAACTCACAATCAACACTATTCTGGATAAAATCTCGTCACTACGTAAGAATGCAAAGATTTGAATTTGAATTTGAATTTTGAGTTGTTTGTAAAGCGCACGTTCACTGGCAGTTTCTTGGCGCTATAGGATTTCAATCTGAGGGAAAGAAGGAGGTTTATGAACTGAACGCTTGCTGAAACAGCAAAGTCTTAAGATTTTTGCGGAATTCAGTGTAAGAGGGCAAAGATCTAAGAGAGGAGGGAAGAGAGTTCCAAAAAGTAGGGGCCAGCACCGAGAATTTCTGGCCGCCAGAGCGGCTCTTCTTGAACCGAGGAACGACTAACAGAGATTTGGAGGAAGAGCGCAAGTCTCTGGCGGGGATGTAGTTGGTTATAGCCGGATTAATGAAAGCGGGGGCAGTGCCAGCCCGAGCTTGAAAAGTGAGGCAGCCAAGTTTAAAAAGGGCTCTTTGCTTTATTGGGAGCCAGTGAAGGGCAATAAGAAGAGGGGAGGAGTGGTGGAATTTTGAAAGGCCATGTACCAGGCGAGCTGCCTGGTTCTGCACCAGCTGGAGGCGTTGAAGTGCATAGGCCGGGACGCCAATGTAAATGATGTTGCCATAATCGATTTTGGATAAACTCATGGCCATAACAATCATTTTCAGTGCAGAGGGAGAAAAAAACCGAGATACTTTCCTAATAATACGTAAAGTAAAAAAGGAAGAGGAAACAACAGAACTAATGTGGGTGTGAAGTGTCAGCTGGTTATTAAGCGTAATCCCAAGGGTTTTAACAGAGTGAGAGGGAGTGGGAGGGGGGCCAAAGGAGACAGGCCAAAAAGATGGTGACCAGGGGTTGCCGCTGCCCCCAGTCAGGATCAATTCTGTCTTATCCGGGTTGAGTTTAAGATGGTTTGCATTCATCCAACCTCGGATAAACAGAAGGACCGACTGGAAGTTAGAGGCAGCGGGTAAAGAAGAGGAAAAATTAAAAATAAGCTGGAGGTCATCAGCATAATTATAGACTGTGACCTCCATTTGTTGGAGTGCAAAAATAAGGGGAAAGATATAAAGATTAAACAAAAGAGGGGAAAGGGAAGAGCCCTGGGGGACCCCACAGTTCACCTTGCTTGGTGGAGCTGAGAATTCGGCCAAGTGGACTGCCTGAGTGCGTCCCTTCAAGAAAGAGCCTATCCAGGCGAGGGCCTGGCCCCCTATGCCCGCCGCCTTGACACGGGACAGAAGAATGGAATGATCTACCGTGTCAAAGGCGGCGGAAAGGTCCAGAAGGACCAGGGCTTGGGGGATGTTGGTGTCTAGGCCCTCCCTAAGTTGGTCCATAACTGAGATAACCACCTTCTCGGTGGAATGCCGGGGGCGAAAGCCCGCCTGGCAGGGTGCAAGGTAGCCACTGCTTTCAATAAAAGAGCTAAGCACCTGGGTGGCATGGGACTCTGCTATTTTACCCAAATAAGGGAGGAGGGATATGGGACGATAATTTGCGGGGGAAGAGGGATCCGCTCCGGGTTTTTTTAATATTGGGAAAATTATAGCGGTCTTAAGGGAAGCCGGGACATGGCCGGACGAGAAGCAACTGTTCAGGAAGGCCAAGACTGGTGAAGGGCATGCCATAAAAAACTGGCTGAGGATACGTGCCGGGGCAATGTCGGCCGGGGAGCCCGACTTAACTCGGTTGAGTAGGGAGAGCAGCCATTCTCTGGCAAGTGAAGGAATGAAGGTAAGGGAGCAGTGATTTTCACGTGGTTGGGGGGGATGAAAGTGGGGGAAGGGAGAGGAATATTGGCTTTGATAAGAGTTATCTTATCAATGAAGAAATCATTAAGTGATTCACATAAGGCCTGGGAAGGGGGGATTCTGGGTGAGGCTCTGTCCGACGAAGCTAGCTCATGTACAGTAGAGAAAATCTCACGGGATTGGCATTCTGCCGCTAGAATGCGTCCGGAGAAATACTCGGTCTTAGCTGTGAGTATGGAGATTTTATATTCATTAAGTACAGTAACAAAGTGTTGCCGGCCGATGGGTGAATAGGCACGGCGCCAGGCTCGTTCAGCCTGTCTAACCTCTAATTTTTGGGCTTTAAGGTCAGGACTGAACCATTTGTTGGCCTTATGGGAGCGGTTGGTAGCCATTCGCTTCAAAGGGGCTACAGGGTCACAGGTGGTGGTAAGCCAACGATCAAGTGTGGCTATCTGGGAATGAGGGTCTGACCCCGTGATATCAGGGCAGGTGGCTGCTAACGAATTGCAGAGGGAGGTGATGTCTACTTTATTCCAATTCCTAGCCCAAATGATTTTGGGAGTGGGAGGGGGTGTTTTTAGGTTCAAGTCCATGGAGAAGGCAAGTAAAGAATGATCCGACCAGGGACAAGACGAAACAGTGGGGGGGGAGGTAGGTATGCTGAGTGTCCAAATCTGGTCCAATCAATCAGTCAATCAGTACATTTATAGAGCGCACTACTCACCCGTAGGGTCTCAAGGCGCTAGGAGGGGGGGGTGCCTTTACTGCTCGAACAGCCAGGTCTTAAGCTTCTTCCTGAAGGAGAGGTGGTCCTGGGTCAGGCGCAGGTTGGTCGGGAGGGAGTTCCAGGTCTTGGCGGCCAGGTAGGAGAAGGACCTTCCTCCTGTTGTCGCTCTTCGGATGCGGGGGACGGCGGCGAGGGCGTGGCTGGTTGATCTGAGGTGGCGCTTGGGAGCGTAGAAGTTGATTCGGTTGTTGAGGTAGCTCGGGCCATGGTCGTGTAGGGCTTTGTGTGCGTGGGTGAGGAGGCGGAAGGTGATTCTTTTGTTGACGGGAAGCCAAGATATGGCCGCCGATGTGAGTAGGACTCTGAACATGCTGGGTAAAATTAAAACTAAGGAGTGATTGAGTAAAATCTTTGGACATAGAATCTTCGGCAGGATCGGTGGGCCAGTAATTAAAATCGCCCAAAACCAAGACAGAGGTGTTATTAATTACCAGAATGGCCAGAAGGTTCTGAAAGGCGAGGAGGAAGTCAGGAGACGACTGAGGGGGCCGATACGTTAGTATGCATGTAAGAGGGGTCTTGAGATAGGTGGAGCGTGTTACAAGGCAGTCCGCTGCTGGTAACGTGGGCGAGGCCAGAATCTGAAAATGGAACTCCTTGCGGGCGATCAGAGCTACGCCGCCTCCTGCTCTGTTTCCAGGTCGATCAGCACGGAGCATAGAATATTCAGGTGGGAGGGCGGCAAGGACGCTGGGTAGGGAGTCTGGTTTATACCAGGTTTCTGTAAGGAACAGAAGATCTGGTGATTTTGAATCCAAAAGATCGTAAATTTCAATCTGGTGCCTAACGGCCGATCTCGTGTTAAGGAGAAGGGCAGTAGTGGTGGTGATAGGGGAGGGTGGGGGTTGTGTGATAGTGCCCGGTACTGCAATACCCAGTTTATGGGTGTATAACCTAGTAGCTTGATTCAGTAACCAGTTAGCATTTAACGAGCGCAACTGGTCTGAAGTATATGAAAGGGATAGCCCAGAGTGTTGTGTCCCGTGGCCCGTCCTGGCGCGGATGGGCGCAGACGGGCCCGCCTTGGGCGCGCGTTCGGCGCGCAATCGGCGCGTCCGCTGCGCGTACGGGAATTACACATTTCATAGGGGACAGGAAGTGGTGGTAGGGGCGTGGCCTCTCGAGCGAGGGGCGTGGCCTAAGTGGGCGTCGCTGATTGCGGCGAATTCCAGGTCCCGCGGCAGCGATAGACTCCGCTGCGCGGTGAATTAAGGGCGTAAATGCACCCTAGTCAAGTGGGGAGTGGGCGTTTTAAAAACAGCAGTAACAAGTAAGTGACTCTCAAATGTTTAAAAATAGCACAACAAAACAAACAGGCCTACTCCCGGCTTTTCGCCTCAGGAGGAAATCGCTATCGTCTGGACGCTTGTAATCAGCGCCAGATATAGTGGTGGTAGGGGGCGTGGCCTCTCGAGCGAGGGGCGTGGCCTAAGTGGGCATCGCTGATGGCGGCGAATTCCAGGTCCCGCGGCAGCGATAGACTCCGCTGCGGGTGAATTAAGGGCGTAAATGCACCCTAGTCAAGTGGGGAGTGGGCGTTTTAAAAACAGCAGTAACAAGTAAGTGACTCTCAAATGTTTAAAAATAGCACAACAAAACAAACAGGCCTACTCCCGGCTTTTCGCCTCAGGAGGAAATCGCTATCGTCTGGACGCTTGTAATCAGCGCCAGATATAGTGGTGGTAGGGGGCGTGGCCTCTCGAGCGAGGGGCATGGCCTAAGTGGGCGTCGCTGATGGCGGCGAATTCCAGGTCCCGCGGCAGCGATAGACTCCGCTGCGCGGTGAATTAAGGGTGTAAATGCACCCTAGTCAAGTGGGGAGTGGGCTTTTTAAAAACAGCAGTAACAAGTAAGTGACTCTCAAATGTTTAAAAATAGCACAACAAAACAAACAGGCCTACTCCCGGCTTTTCGCCTCAGGAGGAAATCGCTATCGTCTGGACGCTTGTAATCAGCGCCAGATATAGTGGTGGTAGGGGGCGTGGCCTCTCGAGCGAGGGGCGTGGCCTAAGTGGGCGTCGCTGATGGCGAATTCCAGGTCCCGCGGCAGCGATAGACTCCGCTGCGCGGTGAATTAAGGGCGTAAATGCACCCTAGTCAATTGGGGAGTGGGCGTTTTAAAAACAGCAGTAACAAGTAAGTGACTCTCAAATGTTTAAAAATAGCACAACAAAACAAACAGGCCTACTCCCGGCTTTTCGCCTCAGGTGGAAATCGCTATCGTCTGGACGCTAGTAATCAGCGCCAGATATAGTGGTGGTAGGGGGCGTGGCCTCTTGAGTGAGGGGCGTGGCTTAAGTGGGCGTCGCTGATGGCGGCGAATTCCAGGTCCCGCGGCAGCGATAGACTCCGCTGCGCGGTGAATTAAGGGCGTAAATGCACCCTTGTCAAGTGGGGAGTGGGCGTTTTAAAAACAGCAGTAACAAGTAAGTGACTCTCAAATGTTTAAAAATAGCACAACAAAACAAACAGGCCTACTCCCGGCTTTTCGCCTCAGGAGGAAATCGCTATCGTCTGGACGCTTGTAATCAGCGCCAGATATAGTGGTGGTAGGGGGCGTGGCCTCTCGAGCGAGGGGCGTGGCCTAAGTGGGCGACGCTGATGGCGGCGAATTCCAGGTCCCGCGGCAGCGATAGACTCCGCTGCGCGGTGAATTAAGGGCGTAAATGCACCCTAGTCAAGTGGGGAGTGGGCGTTTTAAAAACAGCAGTAACAAGTAAGTGACTCTCAAATGTTTAAAAATAGCACAACAAAACAAACAGGCCTACTCCCGGCTTTTCGCCTCAGGAGGAAATCGCTATCGTCTGGACGCTTGTAATCAGCGCCAGATATAGTGGTGGTAGGGGGTGTGGCCTCTCGAGCGAGGGGCGTGGCCTAAGTGGGCGTCGCTGATGGCGGCGAATTCCAGGTCCCGCGGCAGCGATAGACTCCGCTGCGCGGTGAATTAAGGGTGTAAATGCACCCTAGTCAAGTGGGGAGTGGGCTTTTTAAAAACAGCTGTAACAAGTAAGTGACTCTCAAATGTTTAAAAATAGCACAACAAAACAAACAGGCCTACTCCCGGCTTTTTGCCTCAGGAGGAAATCGCTATCATCTGGACGCTTGTAATCAGCGCCAGATATAGTGGTGGTAGGGGGCGTGGCCTCTCGAGCGAGGGGCGTGGCCTAAGTGGGCGTCGCTGATGGCGAATTCCAGGTCCCGCGGCAGCGATAGACTCCGCTGCGCGGTGAATTAAGGGCGTAAATGCACCCTAGTCAAGTGGGGAGTGGGCGTTTTAAAAACAGCAGTAACAAGTAAGTGACTCTCAAATGTTTAAAAATAGCACAACAAAACAAACAGGCCTACTCCCGGCTTTTCGCCTCAGGTGGAAATCGCTATCGTCTGGACGCTAGTAATCAGCGCCAGATATAGTGGTGGTAGGGGGCGTGGCCTCTCGAGCGAGGGGCGTGGCCTAAGTGGGCGTCGCTGATGGCTGCGAATTCCAGGTCCCGCGGCAGCGATAGACTCCGCTGCGCGGTGAAAGGGCGTAAATGCACCCTAGTCAAGTGGGGAGTGGGCGTTTTAAAAAAAGATTACCTACTTCCTGCCCCAGCTTCACGCATCTATATATAGCAAACACTGATCCTGCCACAAACATATACTCTGAACCCCTATCCTTTACCCCTAGACAAACTATCCCCTAGATCCATCACCAACTCAATCATAGACGCACCATGACTGAAATGACGCAACGGGAAGCTGAAATGCTGAGCAACACGTATGACAATGCCCTGAGCCAACCTTGGCACCGCAAGATCCCGGTCATCCTTGGCACGAGTAGAACCCTGAACACCACTCTGCCTCCCAGGCGGCCTACCCAAATATCAACAGCAATCCAACCCTTTCAGCCTGATCCAAGATCACTACCTTCGTGTTGCTGCATGCTACTAAACTGTCAGTCAGCAGTTAAGCATGCCACTCAAATAGCCGAAACCATCCTAGGACACAAAATCGACTTCTGTTTTCCAACTGAAACCTGGCTGAATGACCACTCATCCTCTTTTATCAATTTCCTCAACCCACAGGGCTTCGCAATCATCCGTACGACCGCTAAGATCGTATTGGCGGCGGATTAACCATTATACACAAAAACTATCTGTGCTTAACTCCATTCCTCAACACGAAATACCCTACCTTTGAATATGTAGGAGTTCAACTCTTGTCCAAAGACCCCAATCTATCAAAATTCATGTCATCTATCACCCTCCTGGTGAAAAATGACACATCTTTGAGGACTAAACAAACCAATTAACACAAAACTACCTTAAAGGCAGCGTAGACGTTCTACTAGGAGACCTGAAACTGCACTTGAACAATGCTGATGATCCAACAGTAGAAGCCCTATCCACCGTCCTGGAAGCGAACGATCTCACCCAACACTGCAATAAACAAACTCGTACCAAGGGCTCTACCCTTGATACAATCATCTCTAAGCAGAACACCTTATCCCTCCGTTCTATCTTACCCACCGACTGGACTGACCACCACCTAATTCTTTTCAATCTCAATGCCATCCAACCAAAGGCCCACCCCCAAAATACCCGGCACAAGCACTGAGCGAGGAACATACATTGAATCTCCCAGGGAGAGTTAGAAGCATTAGTCAGTTCCCAAATTCTAAGGTGATGACCTCACTGCCCACTACAACACAAAAATGTGAAAACTCCTTGACACAGTCACCACTTTGAAACTCAAGAAATCAAGAAGTTTCCCTTCCAGATCTTGGTTTAAGAAAGACATTAACAAAGAGAGGCAACATCTCCGATAGGCTGAAAGAAACTGAAGACAACATAAAAGAGAAGACAAAAAATCAAACCAGGGAAGAATGTCGTATGAGTAGGCTTGTAAGTTGTCAGATTTCTGGAAAACAGTTGAAGCTACTCGATTTAGCTGGGAGAGAACTCCGTATGGACGGTGCTTGTACTGCAAAGCTGCGTCCACCTGATCTGGTCTTCTGTAATTTCGGAATTGCAAGTAAATTCAAGTGAGATCATGAGTTTTGTACGGGTGTACGCATCTCCACCTGGTTTGCAATAAAGTGAGGGGCCAGACCTCTCAATCAGGGTTTTATAGAGTGTGCTACAGACCTGTGAGGGTCTCATGGTGCTGGGGGGAAGGGGGTTGTGTGCTCTGTTGGGGTCACTCGAAGGGCCAGGTCTTGAGGTCCTTTCTAAATTGGTGCAGGTCAGGCTTTGTCGGTGGTGAATGGGGGGGCTGAGGCAGAGGGTCTCAGAAGGTGATATAGTAAACAAGCTGCCTCACTGTGAATATCTCGTAGTCTATGAATGGTGTTATTGGATAATCTGAAATATACCTAGTTGGCATAATACAATCCAGATAGGGCTATGGCCAATGCTATTGCTTTTCTTGCCTAAAGTGGGAGCAGTGGAGTTATTTTCTTGAGATGTTTCATTATAAATATGTATTTAAACCCTACTGCTGGTTTTTGTTATCAATTATCACTCCCAGACTTTTAGCAGTAGGTTTAGGCGCCGGTAACAATCTAATTTTTGTTGGCGAGTAACGTTGGTTTCCATGATTGGTCTTATTCTTTTGAATTACAATCTCAGTTTTGTCCATATTCAGTTTTAGTCGATTCAACTTCAGTAAACATCAAATTGCCTATTATGAGACTGGAGTGAGGATGCGGACATTCTGCCTACCTAAATTAACAACTGAGAGTCAGTGAAGTTATCAAGTCTGTAACCTCTTGAAGACAGTTCTTTCACCAGTAGGTCAACTCATAAATTACCGAGAATAATCATCTCTGGGGTACCCCCACACTCTACGGTTGTTGCACCTGCAGTAAGGTTTGCAAAATTAACTACCGAATAGCGATCAGCTAGGAAGGATTTAATCCATTCCAGGGCAGAGTCCTGACAGCCAGCTTCTTCTAAATGGACGACCAATATGTGATTGTCGACCTTCGCAAAAGGCGGGCAACACATCTAAAAGCACGAGAGCAGAGATTATTTCTAGATTACCATCCCATTTTAAATTATCAACTAAAGATAGGATGACCGATTACCTGCATCGGACGAAAACCTGCTTGGAGAGGGTGGAGAAAGTTTGTGGACTGAAGGTGATTGTACTTCTATTAAGCAATGTGAGATTTTAATATTTTTGCAGGTTAAGGGAGCAGAGATATTGCCCTATAATTCTTGAGTATATCCAGGACGTCTCACTTCTTCTTCAGTAACAGAAGCACTACAGCATTTTTAAATCATTTTTTAAGCATTTTACCTTCCAAATCCCCTCCGCTAACAAGAAAACTTTCTCGCAACAAATCAAGCTGAAACAATGGATAAGAGACACAAAGAACATCAACTGGAACAACCTTGCCTCCCAATGTGAGAATGCTCTTACCACCCCCCACTCCCCCTCTGACCCCCCCAATAATATGGCAGACGTCAATGCCCTAACTGGTTACTATAAGTCCACGAGGATCAAAGTTTTCGACCAAGCCATTCCCCCAAAACTCAAAAGAATTCTGGACAAAGATAAAAACCCATGGTTCAGCGGAGCCCTGAATGATGAGAGGCGCAAACTCAGATCAACTGAACCGAAATGGAGGCAACATCCCTACCGCCTCCATCTCAAACTACTCCGGAAAGCCAGAAAATCATACAATAAAAGTATTCTATAATCAAAAAGAAGACTTCTTCAAATCAGGACTAGAGACTGTCAAAAAAAGACCAAAAAAACTCTTTGAAATTCTGAAACAACAATCGAACAAATTGGCCAAATCCTTACTCTTAACATTGACTTCACAGCTGAGTAGTGAAGAATTTTCCTCATTCAAACTCGACCTTAGTACGGCGGCAATCAACTTAGCCACCCCAAAGATCATTCAAGCCACTAACCCGGTACAACATAAGCTAACTCACTGGTCTACTTTCAAACTTTACGATCTCAATGACATTACCAAAATTCTAGCTACTACCAAACTCAACAACCACTTCAATAACCTGTCCCATTAAATTGCCTAACCCACATCTACCAGATCATCTCCCCTCTCTGGACCAAAATCAGCAATGCCTCGCTAACACAAGGACACATCCCGGACTGCCTAAAAACTGGCCAAGTCATCCCACCCCTATCCTAAAAAAAACAACAGTTAACCCCACCGACCCCAGCAACTTCCGACCCATAACCAATATTCCCATGCTGGCAAAGGTCTTGGAAAATGTTTATTTTATTTTTAATTAAATTTTTTATAAAGAGCTTAGCTGCCCCAGTGACGGGGCGTCCCAGCGCTAACTAAGCCACGGCTGAAACACTTCAAAGGAAAGAGAAGAGCCCAATCTACTAAAGCAGGCGAACATCTCCTACCAGATGTATGCGGACGAAACTCAACTTTACATTAAGATCACCTCCATTGAAGAGATCCAATGGTTAACGACCAACTTCCTCAAGCTAATCTCACAAAACACGGAGTTTCTTTTAATCTCCCTCCCAATACTCCCCGGCAAACAAAGGAATGGACCAAAATGATCACTGCTCTGAACTGCACGCCAACGATGGTGGACTCCACAATATCACTTGGAATCACACTGGATAAGAACCTTAACATGCAAACTCACATCAACTTGATGGTTAAAAATGCCTGCTTTCACCTCCGCTATCTCAGAAAAATGAAGCCATTCATCGAGAACCCGGACCTCAAAACTGCAGTTCAGTCATTAGTCATATCGAGGCTGGAGTACAGATGTTCTACCCTCTCAGGGCTTCCCAAAATCTCTACTGTCCCTCTAAAAGCCTGCCTTAACGCCGCAGCAAGTCTCATAACAGGATCTAGGAAATTTGACCACATATAGCCACACCTGAAGGCACTCAACTGGCTACCCTAGGAAGCTCGTATTCACTTAAAGATGGCTTGCATCACTCACAAGGCATTACACCACAACACCCCCAGTACCTAGCCCAAAAACGTACCTTATCTGGAGTAAACAAACATTCTAGGAGCGCAGATTTTCTACTCCTGAAACCCTTGCGGTTCAATAAGATTAAAACCTCCAACAGAGCCTTTTCTGGAGTGGCCCCAAGAATTTGGAACTCGCTTCCGCCATTCATCAGAAAAATCACGTCAACACCTCTCTTCAAAAAGGAAGCAAAATTATTCTTGATGAGCAAATTCCTCCATTAAAGTCCGCACAAACACCACGCCAGCTTACAACCTCAGACTTGCCTATACTCTCCGTTCACTGATATTTCGAACCTAAGACGTGAACAATCTCGAATTGATTCTTATTGCTCAGAACAATTCTCTACTCTTCTTTTATCCCCGAACTCTGTTATGCTACGTTGTTACCTTGTATGCGTTGTTTTTGTATACCATGTTTTTACTAAATGTGCTATTCATACCTTGCTCACTATTTAAAGCGCTCTGATACCCTACCTTGGGACTGGTTCGCGCTATAGAAAACTCTTAAAATAAATAAAACGCACTTGGAACAATAGCTTGAGCTACTGATTTGCTGAAAAGACTCTGCAGGGGATTGCTGAGGTCAGAGATTTTATGACTCCTGAAGGGCAAGTGTCAGTTGGTGAGCGTATTGCACCTTGATCATAAATTCATGGAGCTTGTTTATTTATTCAAAAAAGGATATGGTTCTTTTCAGACTCACCTTCAGAATTACTGCTGCTGTAATGGTTTATACTATCTTTAAAGAAACCACGAGGAGATGTTGGACGGAGAGCTGAAACTTTTCAGACACTCACCCCCTGTCGCAGATCTGGGTTGAATTCATCATTGTTCTTTTGCCCACTCTGCCACCCCAGTTTGGATCCAGCCATATGCAAATCAGTGGAGACCCTGTGCCTCATGGGACCAGTCCAGCCTGAACTGCCAAGCCAGGTCTTGCCTGGACTGGAAACAAGCAGCCTGGGCCCGGTTTCAGGGTAACACCCCTCATCAGCCAGGCTAGCTTGCCAACTTAGGGCAAATAAAACAACCGCAAGGAGATGATGGACGGATCGCTGAAACTTTTCAGACACTCACTCCCCAGTCACAGATCTGGATTGAATCCATCATTGTTCTTTAGCTTGGGTTGGGACCAGGACCAAAGTTCGAGCAGAAGAAGTTCGATAGCGTCCCGGATCATCCAGGAGCAGTGGAGCAGAAGATGAAGGAGGCCATTCGAAAAGCCAGCGCACAGCGGGACATACAGGTAAGTCCGGTGGTTCTCCTTCGAAGGAGGAGGTCGCAAGGACCTGTGAACTTCCGGAGCAGGACTAGTTGGTCGCTGCTGGGTCTGGGCGCAGAGCGAAGATGTCAGCCAGGTGTCGTGCATCTTGAGGTCCTCGCGGGCAGGGTCAGACAACTTGGAGAGGCGATCTCAGGATAGTTGGGCCACTCTAGAAGTCGGCCTGGGTGTATTGGCATCCCTTGACGGGTGATTGCTTCTGGTACTTCAGGAGTCCAGAGTGGACTCCTCTACGTTCTGTTTGCCGTTGGTGGGCCGGTACCCCAAGTATTGGTGCGCCGCACTCTGATAGGTCCTGGAGCTTCCAAACTTGGTAGGGAGGCAGATCTGCGTTGAGGTCGTCAGGGAGCAGCCGGTCAACCAACCGGGGACATGGGATCAGTGCTTGCGGTGTGCAGGAGAGCGATACATTCACTCCAAGGTAGCTTCAGGGCGATTTCTCGCAGGCTGGAGGTGCTCCAGGGTTCTTGGAGTCCTTTCAGGTTTCAGGACGATACAGCAGCAGTGATTATGGAGTCCTTATGGCACCAGGCAGGGGTTGGTGGCTTTTTCTTCTGCAGCAGGGCTTCAGTCCTCGATTGGCGGGTCTTCTTTGCTGTAGTCTTCTCTTGTCCGTTGAATTGGCTGTTCAGGTCTCGGGGTTCCACCTAAATACTGAATTGAGAGGATTTACAAGGGGAGGCATGTAGTAGCCAATGGGCTACTTACGTTTAGAGTGTCTACACTTGTTAGTGACCACTTCCTCTCGGTAGAGGCGCTACTCTAGCCCTGATAGGAGGTTTTCTCACCATCTCAAGATGGTGGAATTTCAGGAGAGGGGTTCACCTCGCCTGCCCTGCCTTATAGGTGGTGTAGGCTAAGTGGGAACCCTCCTCCTCATCTAAATAATTTTCCTGCCTAAAGTGGAGGAAAGAGGGTTTGGCCTCAGTCACTATCTGGAAGTTCATTGGATGGATTTCAAAGACGGCATTGCCTTTGAAGCTTCCCGCCCAGGAAGGCCACCCTGTCCTGGAGGTGGTGTGATGCACCTCCGTCTAGAGCAGGCTTTGTTCCTGGCCTCTGCGAGCGCTGGCTTTCATCCCATGATGTCAGAAACGTGTGTGGTGGTGGCAGACTGGCAAAAACAAGTCAGGAGCCGCACCAGTGCTTGGTAGGTTTTCAGGGGTTCCTGTAAATGGGTCTCTTGTCTGAATCCATTATTAAATCCACCACTGGCATTGGTCCCAAACATTTTTTTTTTTTACAGAATTTTATATAGCGCGAACTTGACCCGAATCGGGTAGCAGAGCGCTTTATATAGCACCAGTTACGTTACATGAGAAGACACATTCATTTTTGTTAGGCACGGGGAGATTGAGTGATTTGCCCAGAATCACAAGTAAATCCACATTTGTAAAGCGCACAATCACCCGTAAGGGTCTCTAGGCGCTGGGGGCCGTCAGGAAGATTAAGCAAGCTATTGCCCAGAGTCACATGGTGCTGGGCTAATCTGCCGCCGGTGCTGGGGATCGAACCGTGATCCCCAGATTCCGGAGTCAGTCGCCCTGGCCGCGGCGCCACACCTCTTCCTGAACAAGTTGTTCAGCGTCATTGCTGAGACTTGAACCCAGTTCCCCAGATTCGAAGTGGACCGCCCAAGCCAACTCCCAGTCTTAGAAATCAATGGAGACATCATGGAGCTAGGAAACTCGTTTTGACAGGTATCCACCACATCTACTCTTTATGGCCTCCCTGTTCAATTACATCATCACCAAGTAGGCTGGACATTTATTTATTTATAAAGTTTTATATAGCGCGAACAGGATCCCGAAGGATATCAGAGCGCTTTACAATAGGTTGGAAGAGAGGACAAACATGAAATGTACACAGCAATTATAAAAAAAAACGATAAACAGTAAACAGTGGTACACGTATAGTAATTTGCTGAAGAGACGATCCGTGACTGTTAGTTGTGCCATGGAGACAGAAACCAAGAACAACCGCCTTATGAATGCCTCCACCATTGTAAGGGCATATCTGCTCAAGCTGATATGCCCACATATAGGATATAGTGCACCCTGCCTTAGGGCTAAAGGCCTGCAGTAGCGATGACTTACCTATACCGTATGTGGTGTATGTGGGCATGGCACACAGGGCTGTGTGCCATGTCGCATCTACGGATTTATCTGCACTAAGACACGCAGCCTGCAATGGAGGAGTGCATAGCCTTGGTGAGGGGTCCCTGGGGTGGCACAGTCAGTGCTGCAGCCCCAGAAGACCCTCTTCAGTACCCATGCCCTATGCACCAGGGGTACCATATAATATTAGGGACTTACAAGGGCAACTGAAGTGGTGCCAATCGTGGTACAGTTGTAGGGAACGAGATCTGGCACCGGGGACCTGGTTAGCAGGAACCTAGTGCACTTACAGTACAAAACTACATCAGAGATCAGCAAAAACATGGGGCCAACCATGTCGAAAGAGGCACTTTCCCACACTTGCAAACTTGTGTATCCTTATTGGACAGTGATAGGATTTCAGCCGAAACACCAGGTTTCTGAAAATCACAAATGTCCACCAGGGTTGAAGGCCATTTAGCAATGTGTTTTTCAGTTTTAACATTGGGCTGCTCCTGTGCCAGGAAGAGACAGGATGGTACCACATCTCCTTAAGGCTTTAGTATTGTTTCACGATGCGGGGAACAAGTCCCTTTATCCTGTAATGGTTCGATTTGTATGTATGTATGTATGTATTTTTATTTTTGTAAAGCGCACATTTCTCCATTAGGTCTCACAGCGCTGGCAGAGGATATAGGTCATGCGAGAGAGAGAAGTTGTTATGCTGGTGCCTTGAATAGTAGTGTTTTGAGTTCTTTCCGGAAAATTTTGTGATTCTGATTGGATCTTAAAGCCGTAGGCAGGGAGTTCCATGCCGTGGGGCCCACCTTCGAGAAACTCCTATCTCCATTTCTGACAGTACGGACCCTTGGTATCTTTAGGAGATATTTGTTTGAAGATCGTAATGTTCTTTCCGGGCAATATTCCTGGAGTTTGTTTTTTAAATATTTCGGGCCTTGTCCATTTAATGATTTGTGCACTAGGCAACAGATCTTGAACCTTATGCGCTTTCTGACTGGAAGCCAGTGCAGTTTCTTCAAACAAGGGGCAGAGGGGGTGCGTGGGGGTAGGTCAAGGGTCAGTCTGGCTGCTGCATTTTGGAGTGTCTGCAGCTTACTTAGTGTGCCCTCGTTTGCGTCAGCAAGGAGGGCATTACCGTAGTCAAGGCGGCTGGTAATTAAGCCTTGAATCAATGGTTTAAGATAGAACAAGAGAAGCCATTTGAATATTTTCCTTAGGCTCCTCATGAGACCTATGCAAGTATGTACTACTTTATTCGTATGGGGAACCATGGACAGCTTGTCGTCAAGGATGAAGCCCAGGTTCCGAACAGTGTCTTTTGTAGCCAGCCAATCAGGGAGCTTCAGGTCAGAGGACCCAACTTTGGGGTAATGTATCCGAAATGGACGACAGGAGAAAAAGCTCCTTAACCTCATGGGTGCTGCTGCCGAGCTCAGCTCGTCATGAGGCACAGTTGAGCTGTACTCATGACGAGCTGAGCTTGTCATGGCCGTTGGAACGTTCGCACGCGGGGATAATTTCCCCGCTGTGCTGAACGTTCCAAAAACGGGTGTGGCCGTGATGAGCTCAGCTCGTCATGAGGGCAACTCCGCTGTGCCTCATGACGAGCTGAGCTCGTCACCAGCACAACGCCGCCGCGCGAGGCCCCCCTCCCCCTGCACAGCAGGGGGAAAACACCCCACAGAGAAGGGGTTAATCCAATCGGATTAAATATATTTTTCCATTTGGTCCTCAAGCCCAGATTCACTGGCCATTTCTAGGCTAAAGATCCAGCTAGCTTTAATTTAATTGACCAGTGGCTTGATTTGAAGCCCACAAAAAACACACTTTTCAAATGCTCAACTTCACAAACATAACTGATGGAGTTGAAGCAAATGAATCAAAGGCCCTTCCATGAGTAACGTTTAATTGTAATTTCGTTCAGCCTTTTTTCTGTAGATCTAGTAATAGCTTTTTCAATGGGAATTAAATGGAAAATGGCACTTGGCCACCCACTTGACAGACATGCATAAAACTAGTCAAGCCACACCCAAATAGCTTTGTGCAGAGTCAATGAACTGTGCCACAGTTATTATATGTTCATATATTTATATTCCATGGGATTCTGTAATCCCTGTATAAAAGGCAGTCTCATAGGGCCAGGTGTACGACTGTAATTTGTGGTCGCAAAGGGGATGTTGGCCCCTTTGCGACCACAAAATAGGTCTGCCCAATGTACTAACCCTATTTCGCAAGCCGCTAATCGATTAGAGACTCGCAAAATGGGGCTAGCGCCTCCCTATTAGGAAGGGCCGTGCCAAGGGCGTTCCTTCCTAATAGCGAGTCTAAAACCTATGGATGAATGTTGTGCGACAGCAATACTCACAGTTTACCACCCTTCTTAGAAAGGTGGTAAAGCACTCGCAAACGGGAAGCGGTCCCCAAGGGGCCCTTTCCCCTTTGTGAATGGATGCACAAATATTTTTTAAGGGCAGTCAGTGGTCCCAGGGACTACTGCCTGCCCATAAAAATTAAAGTGAAAAGCTAAATTTTCCTTTTTTAAATGCATCCTGTTTTTCTTTAAGGAAAGCGGGCTGCATTTTTTAAAAAACTGCTTTATTGACAAAGCAGTCCAAGACATGGTGATCTGCTGACCCCAGCAGGCCACCATCCCTGGGCGTACCAGCCATTCCCAATGGGGCCGCACATTGCGACAGCCTCATTAATATTCATGAGGCATTCAATTTGCGACCCCACTGGGAATCGCAAACATTGTCTGAGACAATGTTGTACGTTGGGATTTGCGACTCGCAATTAATCGCAATTTGCGAGTCGCAAATCCCAATGGTCGTACATATGGCCCTAATTTCTTTAAAATCAGCAACTTGTGACGCAGCAAGTCGCTGATTAAAAAGAATAGACATCAGAACTCGACTATTATTATTTATTACCATCGAGTTCTGAGGTCAATGCCTGCTGCAAGAGCCAGCAGCTAGGGTGAATGGCAGGTCAGGTCATGACACATGTTAGAAATGGGGGTCTCTAGTTGGCAATGGCTGGCACCAATGTCCAAATAGGGACCCTGCTTCCCAAGTCAGGGCAAGTGGGCTACTCCCTTTGACAACCCCTGCTCAAACCTGTGGTAACGTAGCACGAGCAGTTAGGCCTATCTCAGAGGCAGTGTGTGAAGCGTTTATGACCACGTACAACAAGGCAGTAACGACACCACAAAAGGACACAACTCAAGTAGGTATAGAAAAATAATATCTTTATCTAAGGTTTAACTCAAGACTCTCAAAGCTTTTTAACAAGCTACAATGCACGTAAACCAGTAGGAACTCAAAAAGGCAATAACGTATTCACCAGACGGGATACTGACTGAGTTCAAGGCCGGGGCCTACACGACCCAGTGCGCACCAGATACCTGCCGTCGAAAGGGGACACAGCAAGCGGACACGGTGGCAGGCGGACTTCCAGCGACCACAAGTCTTGGCTGCAGGGGTCCGCAGTGTGCACTCACAATGATTCGGGCACTCAGGGACAGGCGGGTTCTCAGCGGCAGCAGCACGCGGCTGTGGCGGCCCGGGATGGTGGTGGCGATGACTCTCGTCTTGCAGCTCTGTGGTGGGCTCACAGCGGCGGCAGCTCTCTCCTAGCTGCAGCGGCCCACGAGACGATATCAACAATCCTTGACAATGGTGAACAAGATGCGGGCACAGAGCAGCGGCAGCTCTCCCTTAGCTGCGATGGGCCACAGGACAAATCACGATGAGGCAACGTTGGTAAAGGTGCAGGCGCTCAGCGGCAGCAGGTCTCTCTTAGCTGCGGCGGCCCACAGGACAGATCCCAATGATGCAAAGTTGGCAAAAGTGCGGGCACACAGAGACAGCAGCTCTCTCTTAGCTGCAGCGGCCCACAGGACGAATCACGATGATGCAAAGTTGGCGAAGGTGCGGGCTCTCAGCGGCAGCAGTTCTCTCTTAGCTGCGGCGGCCCACAGGACAGATCCCAATGATGCAAAGTTGGCGAAGGTGCGGGCACTCCGGGGCAGCAGTTCTCTCTTAGCTGCGGCGGCACACAGGATGAAGGATGGTTTCGACCAGGTTGGCACAACGGTGGGCACTCAGAGGTTACAGCTCTCTGTTAGCTGCAGCGGCCCACACAGATTCATCGAAGGTTCCGGAGGTTCACATTCCGGCAGGCTCTTAGTGGCAGCAGCTCCCTCTTAGCTGCAGCGGCCACACAGATTCAGCAAAGGTTCCCAGTCCGTGTTCCTCACAGTAAAACTAGAGGCTCTGGATTGCTCTACGGAGGCCTCAACTGCAAGCAGAATTCCTCACACAGGAATTCCGACGGCTGACGGGGTGAAGTCTAATGTCCCTGAGACTTCGGCAGGAGGCGCTCTCGATTCAGGCCCTCGTGTAGTTTCTTCAGCAAGCTTGGTGAAAGTTTCAAAAGTCCTTTCCTCTGTTCACTCGGACAGAGTTTTGTATTGACATCCAGAAGGAACACACCTGGACAAGGTTCCAGCGCAGCGTTTTATACCAAAAAAGTATTTGTTCTCTAAAGCCACAAATCACTAAATCCAGTCAGAACCAGTTTGGTGGGGTCAAGGAACACTTGGTTTACGAGGCGAGATCCTGCTCTTTCAGAATGCGGGGGTCTGCTATCAGACGCCCAGTGGGGGGTGGAGCCATCATTCACCTTGCCAGGCAAGGCCTTGCTCAGATGAAAGAGTCACTCCTCCCCATGCTCTGAATACTGATCTCTCTCTCCAGCCAGGTCTGACCCAGCAGGCTCTGCTGCTCCAAAATCAGACGGACAATACACAAAATAGCAAAGCCTACAGGAAAGCTCAGGCAAGAAAATACCACGTTTCCGGAAGAGCCGTTTTCGAACATGGGATATATAAATGGTTCTTACTAAAAGGTGTTTTTTCAATGTCCTGAGCATAAACATATCAAACTTGAAGATCCTATCAGGTTCTGGGGGTCAGATAGGATTATAGAAGGTAATCGTCAACCTGCCGATTCTGGTCTCTGAGAACGGATAGCTTCACGATAGTAACAGTGAAAATGAGGGTAACTCGGTATTAGAACATGCTACACAGACCTAGTAGGCATTATGGTTATCCTAATTCATACAGTAATCTTTACATGGGGAGCATTCGCGCTGTGGCACTATAACAGTGGCACGGTGCCCAGAGCATCTAAATCCAGCCAACATAAAAGATAGGAAGCGAAAAGAGGAAGGGAGATCCACGTCAATGATGCCAGGTCTAACAAACCATAATTGAAGCAGCTGTTTAAAGCAACAAATGGAACGTTGATTTTCGTTCTTCTGCTTTATTTTGCTAGCTGACTGTGACAGAGTATATTAGACGGGTTCACCCAAACATAGTCACTGGGACCTGGGTAGTATCGTTACTGAGAAAGAGGGGTCCCAGTGTATATTCATTAATTACCACAATTTAATAAAGATAAAGAAACAGTGAATGGAACTACACCGTTTTTATTCACAATGTAGGCATATAATGAATATCATATCTTGAAATAAACATTCAAAAAAGGCTGTGGAGTGCCCCAAGGGAGGTGGGAAGTGGTGAGGTGAGGATGGTGTGGATAGGGAATAGTGACAATAAAAAAGACTAAGTGGCGAAAACGCATCTGTATATTAATCACAAAAATGAACCAACAACAGACCATAGGTTCAATATATTACTTGATTGAACTCATACTTCACAAAATACATAAATGTCAAAATTTTGGCGTGAAGCTGATAACCAAACAACAAAGTCGTCAACGTTTCGACCCTCTATTAGTTGCAGGAATTAGTTGATCCCTTGCTGCGGGGTCTTCATCAGGACCGGATGGGGGCAGACAACCTAATTAAATACATATCATGGATTAATAGGATATAATCTGACTGCTAGCCATAGGTCAAAAACGTGAGCAATAAATGTAGCACACTGTGTAGAATAGAGCATACCAAGTTAATTGTCGCTCTTCTTGAGATCGATATTAGGGGTGAAGTACTTCTCATATTAATCACTCTAAATCCTGAAATTATAGACATTATTGCGGAGTGAGACCATGTTACAGACTGTTGTTATTATCAAAGAAATTACTCGCAAAACACTTACACGTTATGCCGGGGTTTAGCAGGCCCATAAGTCTGGAAATTAAAACAAACCGGGCAGATCTTAATAGCAGGGGTCATCGAGCGTAGTTCATACATATGTAATGTTGTATACTACGTATTACAATTATTATACCCAAAGACTCACAATTAGGACTGGCACTGGCGGTTGAGTCGAAATAGATCGCCGATCGAGGTCAGGCCGGAAAATCTGTTAAGCAAAGGGGTGGACTATTTAGAAATTATACGGGAGCAGACCCGAATGCATGCCGTGGGGTATAGGTGAAAGCTTACCCGAAGGCAGACTTGGACGGATCACATTCACGTTAGGTCGTCTTAAAGGGCCCCAGTACATGATCAGTCTAGGAGAGGATGGGGGGATATTTAGTATAACAGGCGACCGCTACATGAAAGGTATCATGTCAAAAAAGAGGATCGAGCACTCACCAAGGTGGAATGAATCCGTGCTCTCGTGAGCTCGCGTCTCGCAATGACGAAATGCGCTTCCTGATAGTATTATGTAACTACGGCAACCCCGTCACGTGCGCGCAAGGTTGCCTATAGACACCGTAGACAGACTACTGATTGTCAGGGCAAGTGCGAAGCACCATAATTAATTGGTGATATACCCTCAAAACTGTTATTATCGTAAAATAATGGCACCTGGATAATTAAATCGTCACGTCATTTTGCAACCAGAATAACAAAGTTAGCACATTCTCAGAGATATCAGTCATAATTACCCGTGTACATAAACCAGTATGGTGTAGCGATCATAGAAGTCGGAACACTTGATCATCACTCAACAGTGCATTTATAATAGTCATCATGCATTAATAATCTCTGTCCGAATAAGACGAACATCATAATTAAAATTGTGAATCACAGGACTTTGAATAACTGGAACTGACTTGTCAAGAAACATATGTACATATATCAATTATGGTATGGCGTACCTATCACAGGATGGTAAAGGCCATTGACTGGCAAGATGGAATAATCGGTGTAGGCCCTATAAACTGTGTACCAATCACAAGACGGTAAAGGCCATTCCTTAAAGGATAGAGTAGAGCAAGTTCTCCCAAGGACCACCCTAAGAAAGATATACAGAAGGGAATTAGGGTAGAGTTGCTAATTGGGAGAAGGAACTGTCATGTTCATTGAGGCCATTTTGGATAGAATCAAAGAAAAGCATTCACTTAATTTCTCGTCTGTTGAGAATACTGGTGATGTTGCCTCCACGGGGTCCCAAGGTGGCTTTCTCTAAAACGACCCATTTGAGGCTCTCTGGGGGATGCGTGGCTGATTTGAAGTGATCCACTAATGGTGCACCCTGCACCTCACATCTGATTCGGCTCATATGTTGGAGGATTCTCATCTTAACCTTCTGTTGTGTTTGCCCAATATAAATCAAACTGCAAGGACATGTTATTGCGTAGATTATATTGGAAGTGTTGCAGTTGCTGTGAAATTTGAGCAGGACTTTCCATTGGTTGTGCTCGAATTCCTTTGTTTGTATAGTGCTGTCACAAGCCTTACAGTGTCCACACCTAAAATGACCGGTGATTGGTGGGAGATTCCATAGAGAGGTGATGGTTGGATCTTCTGGAGTTGATAGGAAAGATCTTACAACATAGTCTTTTACACTTTTCGGTTTCCTGAAGGCGTGCAATGGTGTATTAGGCTGTTTGACATCATCTGCGATCAAATCCCAGTGTTGATTCACAATGCGCTTTATTTTGTTGCTTTTAGTTGAGAATGTTGTCACACAGACAATTCTGTCTGGTTGTTGGTCAGTTCTATCGTTAGCAGTGAGTAACTGTTCCCGAGGGTAGAACCAAGCACGTTTCCTTGCTCTTCTCACTAGTCGTCTGGGGTATCCGCGCTGTTGGAGATGATTGGAAAGATCTTCTGACTCTTCAAAGTAATGATCCTTGTTTAAACAGTTCCTACGGATCCGTAGGAACTGCCCGAAAGCCAAATTGTCACGTAGGGCGCGAGGATGGTGGCTGTTGTACTGTAATAGGGAATTCCTTTCAGCAGGCTTACGATAAAGTCTTGTGAGTAAGGTACCTGAGTCTTCATAGATGGTGATGTCCAGGAAATTCACAGTATGGTTATCAGACTGAATCGTAAATTTGAGATGTGGAGATTGCTGGTTGAGCCATGTGTGGAAGGATGTCAGTTGATTAGAAACCCCCTCCCAAATCAACAGGATGTCGTCGATGTATCTCATCCAGAGACCAAGTCGGTCTCTGAATGGATTGATCTTATTAAGGACGGTGTCATCCTCGAATGCTGACATGTAAAGAATAGCCACATCCGGGCCAAATGGAGCCCCCATCGCTACGCCTTTGATCTGGAGAAAGAACTGGTTCTTAAATATGAAGAAATTTTTAGTCATAGCTATCCTGAGTAGGGCAATGATGAACTCCGTTGGTACTTTCACTGGAGTTGGTCGTCGTTGGAGACATCTAGTTATCACCGCAAGAGCTTCCTCTTGGGGGATGCACGTATATAAAGAGACGATGTCGCACGTAGCCAATATTTGATGTTGTGGGTCAAAAGGTAGATTTTCCAAATATTTATTGTATGCATGGTGTCACGCAAGTACGTTTTAGTAGATTCCGCGAGCGGTTTAAGAAAAAAGTCAATATAACGTCCAATTGGCTCAAGCATGGAGCCACAGCCCGAGACGATAGGACGTCCGGGGGGGGTCAACCATGCGCTTGTGAATCTTCGGTATGGTATAGAAGGCACTCACCAAGGTGGAATGAATCCATGCTCTCGTGAGCTCGCGTCTCGCAATGGCGAAATGCGCTTCCTGATAGTATTATGTAACTACGGCAACCCCGTCACGTGCGCGCAAGTTTGCCTATAGACACCGTAGACAGACTACTGATTGTCAGGGCAAGTGCGAAGCACCATAATTAATTGGTGATATACCCTCAAAACTGTTATTATCGTAAAATAATGGCACCTGGATAATTACATCGTCACGTCATTTTGCAACCAGAATAACAAAATTAGCACATTCTCAGAGATATCAGTCATAATTACCCGTGTACATAAACCAGTATGGTATAGCGATCATAGAAGTCGGAACACTTGATCATCACTCAACAGTGCATTTATAATAGTCATCATGCATTAATAATCTCTGTCCGAATAAGACGAACATCATAATTAAAATTGTGAATCACAGGACTTTGAATAACTGGAACTGACTTGTCAAGAAACATGTGTACATATATCAATTATGGTATGGCGTACCTATCACAGGATGGTAAAGGCCATTGACTGGCAAGATGGAATAATCGGTGTAGGCCCTATAAACGGCGTACCAATCACAAGACAGTAAAGGCCATTCCTTAAAGGATAGAGTAGAGCAAGTAGCCCCAAGGACCACCCTAAGAAAGATATACAGAAGAGAATTAGGGTAGAGTTGCTAATTGGGAGTAGGAACTGTCATGTTCATTGAGGCTATTTTGGATAGAATCAAAGAAAAGCATCCACTTAATTTCTCGTCTGTTGAGAATACTGGTAATGTTGCCTCCACGGGGTCCCAAGGTGGCTTTCTCTAAAACGACCCATTTGAGGCTCTCTGGGGGATGCGTGGCTGATTTGAAGTGATCCACTAATGGTGCACCCTGCACCTCACATCTGATCCGGCTCATATGTTGGAGGATTCTCATCTTAACCTTCTGTTGTGTTTGCCCAATATAAATCAAACTGCAAGGACATGTTATTGCGTAGATTATATTGGAAGTGTTGCAGTTGCTGTGAAATTTGAGCAGGACTTTCCGTTGGTTGTGCTCGAATTCCTTTGTTTGTATAGTGCTGTCACAAGCCTTACAGTGTCCACACCTAAAATGACCGGTGATTGGTGGGAGATTCCATAGAGAGGTGATGGTTGGATCTTCTGGAGTTGATAGGAAAGATCTTACAACATAGTCTTTTACACTTTTCGGTTTCCTGAAGGCGTGCAATGGTGTATTAGGCTGTTTGACATCATCTGCGATCAAATCCCAGTGTTGATTCACAATGCGCTTTATTTTGTTGCTTTTAGTTGAGAATGTTGTCACACAGACAATTCTGGCTGGTTGTTGGTCAGTTCTATCTTTAGCAGTGAGTAACTGTTCCCGAGGGTAGAACCAAGCACGTTTCATTGCTCTTCTCACTAGTCGTCTGGGGTATCCGCGCTGTTGCAGACGATTGGAAAGATCTTCTGACTCTTCAAAGTAATGATCCTTGTTAGAACAGTTCCTAGGGATCCGTAGGAACTGCCCGAAAGGCAAATTGTCACGTAGGGCGCGAGCATGGTGGCTGTTGTACTATAATTGGAAATTCCTTTCAGCAGGCTTACGATAAAGTGCTGTGAGTAAGGTACCTGAGTCTTCATAGATGGTGATGTCCAGGAAATTCACAGTATGGTTATCAGACTGAATTGTAGATTTGAGATGTGGAGATTGCTGGTTGAGCCATGTGTGGAAGGATGTCAGTTGATTAGAATCCCCCTCCCAAATCAACAGGATGTCGTCGATGTATCTCATCCAGAGACCAAGTCGGTCTCTGAATGGATTGATCTTATTAAGGACGGTGTCATCCGCGAATGCTGACATGTAAAGAATAGCCACATCCGGGGCAAATGGAGCCCCCATCGCTACGCCTTTGATCTGGAGAAAGAACTGGTTCTTAAATATGAAGAAATTTTTTGTCATAGCTATCCTGAGTAGGGCAATGATGAACTCCGTTGGTACTTTCACTGGAGTTGGTCGTCGTTGGAGACATCTAGTTATCACCGCAAGAGCTTCCTCTTGGGGGATGCACGTATATAAAGAGACAATGTCGCACGTAGCCAATATTTGATGTTGTGGGTCAAAAGGTAGATTTTCCAGAATATTTATTGTATGCATGGTGTCACGCAAGTACGTTTTAGTAGATTCCGCGAGCGGTTTAAGAAAAAAGTCAATATAACGTCCAATTGGCTCAAGCATGGAGCCACAGCCCGAGACGATAGGACGTCCGGGGGGGTCAACCATGCTCTTGTGAATCTTCGGTATGGTATAGATGGTGGCTAATCTGGGATTTTTAGGATTCAGAAACTGGAACTCATTTTCTGATAAGAACCCTTGATCCAAACCATCCTGGGTCAGTTCCAAAATTTCAAGAGCTAGGGCTTTCGATGGGTCAGATCTTAACTGTTGGTAACTAATACCATCATTCAATTGTCGGAAGATCTCCACTTCGTATTTTGACACATCCTGCACAACAATGGCCCCGCCTTTGTCGGCCGGTTTGATGATAACCTCATTGTTGCAGGCAAGGGATTGAAGTGCAGCTTTCTCGTTTCTACTTATGTTCAACTTGGTGTAAGTTTTTTCTTGCAATGTTCGTTGTACATCTCTCCAAACAACTGCCTCATATGCCAGAATCTTATGTGACATTGTACTTGATGGAGGAACAAAGGTGGAAGGTATCCTAAGACCAGTGTGAGATGGATTCTGGTAGGGCAAAGAGTTTCGAAAGAAGTATTTCAAACAAATCTTTCTAAAAAATTGGAAAAGTTCTGTTCGTATTGTAAAGTTATCCGGTTTGTTTGTAGGGACATAGGATAATCCTTTACTGAGTACTTGCAATTCATCGTTGTTCAGGTTGTATTGAGATATATTGACAACCGGGCTGGGAGTAGATGTAGAATTCACCACCGGTAAGTCTTGTTTCGTGTCACCCTTTTGCCATGTTGATCCTGCTGGAAGTGGACCTGCTTCTGAGCTTGCCCCCGGCCTGCATCCCAATTCGTGGTGTTCTGCTGCTGACCGCGTTGTTGGCCCCTGGGTCGACTGTTGCCCCTGCCTCTGGGGGGTCGCCATCGACAAGCAGAGAGAACATGCTTATTTATTCAACTCCTTAGATAGAGGAAAGGTGGAATCATGGAATCTTTCTGCATGTTTCTACATGTTCCGAGGTAATGTAGCTTTTTTTATGACTTGTATTGAACTGTTTCTAATATTTGTGAGCAAAAAATATCCCACAGGTTTATGATGCCTTTAATTTTGCACTAGAGGCTTTATTTTTATTCTTGTTGCTTGAAAACGTTTGCTCTTTTATATGAAAGAGCTACGCAACAAGGTTTTAAGTGGTTTGCGGTAAAGGTGTTGGTGTGAACATGTATTATATGAGATAAAGTACCACCTGCCGCACATTATAAGATTACTGCAAGTCACCTCAGAGTCTAATAACCTTATAAAGTAACTCTGCCTTTGGCCCCGTTCCTCTATATAGTTATGGAACTCCTCGCGGTCATGCAATATCCTTATAATGTGTGGCCGGAAGAACTTTATCCCTAATATATTTTCACTTTATAAGGTTAAAGTGAAATTATAGTTGGTTTTGTTATAACACCTTAATGGATCTTTAAAAAATAAAAATACAAAAAATCTTAAAAAACAAGGGTAAAGTGCATCTATAGTTAAAACTTAAAACTGATCAAACCACTGCGATATGCAAGTTATAGATAGAACCACAATCCGTAACTCGCACGACGGGTGTGCAAACCCTAACTCAGTATGTTACGTGTGATGATGCGATGACATTTTACATAGTTAAAGAGTTTACTAAAGCAGGATGCTGCTGTAGGGAGATCATCGCTACTTTTATCTTCCCTTAAAGCCATTCATAGCACACTTGGGACTGAGCTAGAAGTCGGGTGGGTGAACTCACAAGTCACATACAACGAATCACGAAGTGTATCTGTCTTTCACAACAAGACCGTGTGCACTCTTGGAGAATCCTGCAGTGGCAAGAACATCCCTGGTCGGCCCTGCTGTTGAGGCCAAATACATACTAGGATTTTTCTATCAGGAACTGGAGACGACTGCGTCTTACCCAATGTAACTGTGCAACTGGAAACACAGTTCCCTCTCTGGACTGCGCATGTCTGCTATTCTCAATGAACACCGCATCACTTGTATCTGACTATTACGTGTGATTCTGCCCAGTAATTCCTCCCATGAATTGCGCTGTTTCCAGTTCCTCAGCCTGGAATAGGGACGGACAAGGAAGGACGAGAGCTACTGGCCTATTTGTCTCATGCAGAGTCCCATAACCAGGCCTGTTTCTGCACAGGAAGGATGCAGTCATGTGTGGATCAGTGAAAAGTGCAGGGACACACCTGCACCCTGTGTACTCGTACTCTGGGGGTCAGTATCGCTCAGGGGGTTCCACCCAAACCATATTAATCCCCTCGGAGACTTTCTAAAATCTGCTAATATGCATTCTCAATAGGTTACATGTGTTAGTATGCCCTCCGCGTGTCAATGTATAGTGAAACACATACCTGGGGTGGCTTTGGACGGCAATAAATGTGACTGTGTTGGTCCTGTCTCCATTGAGTCTGAGGGGGCGTCTTCATCTGCAGTATTTGTGTCCAGTTCTACGCATGATGGGGGAACAGGCTGACCCCGCTCTTCAGGACAGAGCAGTTCTGCCTTGCAGTTCTGATGTTGATGCTGTGATTCAGGGTGCAGTGGTTCAAGTATGTAGCTCTGATCTGAGCCCCCTGCATCAGTACAGGCTGGTTCTAGCTTGCAGTTCTGATTTGAATCCTGCTCCTCTGGGTGTAGTGGTTCCACCGTGTGATCTGTTTTTTGTGCTTCAGGAAGCACCGATTCTCTGTCGAGATCCAGTGCAGCAGTGTGCAGTGGTTCCACCGTGTTGTTCTGATCTGAACCGGGTGCATCTGAACAGGTCTGTTCTAGCTTGTCTTTCTGCTCTGGATCCTGTGCTTCAGGGCACATTGATTCAAGCTCGTAGTTCACATTTGGATCCTGCGCATAAGGAAGTTCCTGCTTCAAGCATAGGTGTTGCTGGAGGCGCTGGGTTTGTTGTGACCCCAACTCATGAAAGGACAACAGCCCAGACTCTAAGTGTTCGTCTGATGACATCCCTTCAGGTGACACAGGTTGTAGGCTGCGGTTCTCCTGGGGATCTTGAAAATCAAAACACATCAATTCTTCCTTCAAGGGATCATCAGGTCCGTTCCCATCTGGCAGCGCGGGCTGTATACGGTGGTTTTGCTGTGGTTGGTGTCCTTCAGGAAATAGTGGGTGTGGGCAGAGGTTCTGTTGCTGGACCCAGCTATTAGTAGACAATGGGGATGGTTCTTGCTTCAGGGGCTCACCTGGCTCCCACTCTTCTGCGAACGCTGACTGTACGCTCTGGTTTTGCTCTGGTGCCTGTCCAACAACAAATTCTGAGTGAAGACACAGCTTTGCCTCCAGTGATCTGCATGGAGGATCTGTCTGAGGGCATCTGGATAGAGGACAATTCTGCTGTACTCCATTTCCATCTGGAAACCCAGGTTGCATGCACTCTTCCTGCTGCAACTCGTGTACATCTGGAAACCCAGGTTGCATGCACTCGTCCTGCTGCGACTCGTGTACATCTGGAAACCCAGGTTGCATGCGCTGGTCTTGCTTCGACTCGTGTACATCTGGAAACCCAGGCCGCAAGCACTGGTCCTCCCGTGGGTCACGTCGATATGGAAACATTGCCTGTAGACAAAGGTTTGGCTCCTCTGGATGCCCTTGAACATCAGTTGGCGAGGAGAGCGTACACTCCTGCTTTGGTGCATGCCCATCAGAAAACACTGTCTGAAGACACAAGCTCGGATCCCCTGGCCTGTCCAGTTGAGGTGTCGCAGGAGACCGGCTAACAGCACAATCTCTAATGCTCGCCGGACAGACCATCTCCAAAGACACTGCACCATTATCTAGGTAACATTGATCCTTTTCTATCCAGATTTTCTTAATCAGCCCAGCGACTCTAGAAGGTACGTCCTCCACAGTATTCAGCAAGTTATCCAGTTTGGCTTCCAACTCCTCCAGCATGGATAGAAGGATAATGTGGGGCAGGTTCTCTGAAAGTGGTTCCAGGTCCTGGTCCCTCTGAGCATCATTTTGGGATCTTGAAGCTGAGACGTCATGAAGAGGATAAGATGGGACTGTGGCTCTTACGGATTCACATGAACACTGCACTGTCACTTTCTTTCCTGGAGCCCGTCTTCTCCCCATTCTGGTACTTTGATTTTCAAGTCTCAAGTGTCTGCAGAGGAAAGGAAAAGAGAAAAGACAACACGTTATCACAGGGCAGTTAGGTCAAAATATTCCTTCCTCTCACCAAGCCTGTGTGATCAGAGAACATCGCTCATTTCTAAAGCCACACAAAAATTCAATGATTAAAATGTCACAATGCCCATAACCTAGTCCAGAGCTTTCCAAAGTGTGTGCCGCGACACCGTACTGTGTCGCCTCCCCTCTGTGGGTGTGTCGCGTGACAATGACCCCCCCTCGTGTGCGGCAGCCCGGTCTCAGACAGCTCCCGGGCACACACACAGCCGCATCCGAGCACTTCACAGGTCATTAAAAGACCATGTGCTTGTTAAAGAGGCTTTGTTAATGTTTCACCCCTTCTAAGAGCCCCTGCAGCGCCACCCTACCTACTACTAAATGTTTCAGCCCCCCCTCCCGAAATGTGGCTCTAGTTGCGCCTCTGCGCTGGGGGGTGTCTGCATCTGTTAATATGCTCTGTAGCGCCTCCCTCCACCCTGGGCCCAGCAGGCACCAGTCTCGCCTGCCAAGCACCAGCCTTAGCCAGGGGCACCGGCTGCTGCGAACATGATTCCTGCTCCTTGACCTTGTTGGACACCTGGCAGTGGCAGCTTCCGAGCAGTTTCGGAAGGAGTCTCAGCTTGGCGCATTGGTTCAAGGCGCTGCATCTTATTACTTAGAAAACTCAGGCATTAGCAGAGAGGCGGGGACTCTGTCCAGCCTCAGGTCCATGGGCTTTTTATCTTATGACCTCCGCATTTATTTATAAGCATTAAATCATTGCATTTGTATATTTTGTTGAATTTATTTCTCAGTAGTTGCATTTAATAATAATATCACCACCAACTGCTCCCGGTAATGCACAAACAGCAGAGGCAATGCTTTTCCAGGGGTGGCTCACGCGAGAAGTTCCCGAGAGAAGGGGAACAGCGAAAGGGTGCCACAGAGATATGGGGGGGGGGGGGGGCAGAGATAGAGGGAGTGATAGAGAGAGAGAGAGAGAGAGAGCGGGGAGAGACAGAGAGAGAGATACTGAAGGATGGAGAGAGGGGGCGAGAGACATACCGATGGAGAGAAACACAGAGAGAGAGAGAGAGAGAGGGAGAGAGACTGAAGGATGGAGAGAGAGAGATAAAGAGAGAGGAGGGATAGAGAGGGGGTTAGAGAGGTGGAGAGAGACTGAAGGATGGAGAGAGAGGGCGAGAGAGATACTGAGGGAGAGAGCCAGAGAGAGAGAGAGAGAAAGAGAGGGGGGAGAGAGAGAGACTGCAGGGAGAGGGAGAGGAGGGAGAGAGCGAGAGAGGGAGAGGAAGAGGAGTGAGAGTGAGACGGAGAGGGAGGGAGAGGGAGAGGAGTGAGAGAGGGAGAGGAGGGAGAGGAAGAGGAGGGAGAGAGGAAGAGGACGGAGAGAGGGAGAGGAGGGAGAGAGGGAGAGAGAGGGAGAGGAAGAGGAGGGAGAGAAGGGAGACAGAGGGAGAGGAGACAGAGGGAGAGGAGGGAGAGGAAGAGGAGTGAGAGGAAGAGGAGTGAGAGGGAGAGGGAGAGGAGGGGGAGGGAAAGGAGGGAGAGAGGGAGAGGGAGAGGAGGGAGAGGAAAAGAGGAGTGCGGGGGAGACGGAGAGGGAGAGGAGGGAGAGGGAGAGGAGGGAGAGGAAGAGGAGGGAGAGAGGAAGAGGAGGGAGTTAGGGAGAGGAGCGAGAGAGGGAGAGGAGGGAGAGGGAGAAGAGTGAGAGGGAGATGGAGAGGAGAGAGAGGGAGGGGAGAGGGAGAGGAGTGAGAGGGAGACGGAGAGGAGGGAGAGGAGGGAGAGGAAGAGGGACAGGAAGAGGGAGAGGAAGAGGCAGAGGGAGAGGAGGGAGAGGGAGAGGAGGGAGAGGAGTGAGACGGAGAGGAGGGAGAGAGAGGGAGAGGAGGGAGGGAGAGGAGGGAGAGGGAGAGGAGTGAGAGGGAGAGAGGAATAGGAGTGAGAGGGAGAGAGAGGTAGAGGAAGAGGAGTGAGAGGAAGAGGAGTGAGAGGGAGATGGAGAGGGAGAGGAGGGGGAGGGAGAGGAGGGAGAGAGGGAGAGGGAGAGGAGGGAGAGGAAAGAGGAGTGAGAGGGAGACGGAGAGGGAGAGGAGGGAGAGGGAGAGGAAGAGGAGGGAGAGAGGACGAGGAGGAAGTTAGGGAGAGGAGCGAGAGAGGGAGAGGAGGGAGAGGGAGAGGAGTGAGAGGGAGATGGAGAGAAGAGAGAGGGAGGGGAGAGGGAGAGGAGTGAGAGGGAGACGGAGAGGAGAGAGAAGGAGAGGAGGGAGAGGAAGAGGGAGAGGAAGAGGGAGAGGAAGAGGGAGAGGAAGGAGAGGGAGAGGAGGGAGAGGGAGAGGAGTGAGACGGAGAGGAGGGAGAGAGAGGGAGAGGAGGGAGAGGGAGAGGAGGGAGAGGGACAGGGAGAGGAGACAGTGGGAGAGGAGGGAGAGGAATAGGAGTGAGAGGGAGAGAGAGGGAGAGGAAGAGGAGGGAGAGAAGGAGGAGGGGGAGGGAGAGGAAGAGGAGGGAGAGAAGGGAGAGAGAGGGAGAAGAGGGAGAGGAGACAGATGAAGAGGAGGGAGAGGAAGAGGAGTGAGAGGGAGAGGGAGAGGAGGGAGAGGGAGAGGGAGGGAGATGAGGGAGAGGGGAGAGAGGGAGAGGGAGAGGAGGGAGAGGAAGAGGAGTGAGAGGGAGATGGAGAGAGAGAGGAGGGAGGGAGAGGAGTGAGAGAGGGAGAGGAGCGAGAGAGGGAGAGGAGGGAGAGGGAGAGGAGTGAGAGGGAGATGGAGAGGAGAGAGAGGGAGAGGAGGGAGAGGGAGAGGAGTGAGAGGGAGACGGAGAGGAGAGAGAACCCCCTGTAGGAGGTTCGGCTCGCTCGCTGCGCTCGCTCGCATTACCGTGTCACAAGATGAAGATTGTCGAAAAGGTGTGTCACCGACGTGGAAAGTTTGGAAAGCTGTGACCTAGTCCATATATTATGAAAGAAACTGATTTGAAACGTGTTTCCAGCACAATAAGCTTGATTTCGATCTTGGCAGTATGATTTAGCCATCACTTTTTCGACTTGATTAACTATATGCCTTCTTGGCGCTCCAATCAGTCTATTTAGATGTTGGCGGGTCCATACACAAAAGAACGCCAGAGTTCCACCGACTCTGCCAGGAATTCTCAACTGAATTGACGGTCTAAGAGGCAGAAGCGGCTGTTGGAAGCACTCCAGCCAAGATGATCGGCAAACTGATCACGCTGTAGCTTTCCGTCGAGCCAACTATGGCGGGAATCCCTCCTAATTTGAGTTGGAATCAAAGGAAATGAGGAATGAAAACCTAACCCTTTTGTGTTTTCCACTACTGCTTCTGTCTTTAATCCCTTCATCCAGGTTCCACCTTTGCTTCTTCGACAGCACCACGATGCCAAATGACTCCGTTGTCGCCGGGATCTGAGGTAAGCTACTTTAACATTTGTCTTACTATGAATCATGTGTTGACAATTGCTGTAGCCTTACGTATTTTTTCATTGCTCTTACATTACATTTTTTTCTCCTGTGTAATGCAGTAGTGTTCATTTCACAATTTAACAAGGTCAAATGAATACATCTGTATTGACACTTGAAAAAATATATTGTGGCTGTGGTGCCTGTGGGTGTGCATTCAAAAGTGTGTTAATGTTGTTTGTGTGGCATGCAATATGTAACGAAAAGGGGCACACTACGTACATATGTATTTAGAAGCACACAACACATATGTGTATGGACACATTAATAAGTAGTACTTACCAGTCTCCACTCCACCAGGGACTCACTCCGTCAGCAAACTGCAGTTAGGACAACCCCAGCACAACAGGGATATCTAAATAGGCTTGGCACAATACGGCTGGCCTGATGGAAACAGAATTATGTTAGCCAGCAGAGGAGACCGCCGAGTCAGGGTGGTGTGCCGCTTATGTGACGGAAAATAGTCTGTCGGTGTGGAAAATGGTTCAGCCAGCACACATCTAAATACAGCAGGCGGGATACCAGCAACTCAACGGAGTACTTGAAACTGCTGCCATGGAGTGACGAAGAGAATATCGCCAAGATATAAATCATGCACTATGTCCATTTCTTGCTCTATCAAAATTACACACTGAGCGACCTAAAAAAGATAATTGCAGCAATGGAAGGTTTATAATACCCTGGCAGACAAGACTGCGCTATCATTCTCACTTGCACTGTACAGCTCTCTTTTACAGTATTCGGTTCAGTGACTGAAGCACGCGCCAACATATCAAACCTCTACAGGATCTACAAAATGCTTCTTATGCCATTGCACATATAGAGAGCATGTTCAACCTGGGGTTTCTTGGAACTGAATCAGAAATATATAAAAGAGAAGACAACCAATCAGACCAGGGAAGAATGTAGTATGAATAGGCTTGTGGGCTGTCAGGTTTCTGGAAAACACTTGAAGTTTGATTCAAAATGTATTTAATCGGGAGAGAGCTCCGAATGGAAGGAGCTTGTACCAAAGCTGAAACCACCTGATCTCAGTGATACAGGGCTTTTGCCCATTCTATATCAGTGCTGATAGGACGTATTGGCGCTCGTGGGTCAGCTGACCTTTGCTGCATTCATTGATTAACGGGTGATTATGCCGGACTGCCTTATGTATAAATTGCCTTTCTTGACTATGAAACTGAAAATAAAGATGTAAAGATTATTATCTATTATCACTCAGAGCCTGTTAGCTGTGGGTTTACTGCCCTCCCTCCTCCTCTGTCCCCCCTCCCCCTCCTTTGCCCCCCCTCCCCCTCCCTCCCTCCTCCCCTGCCCCCCTCCCTCCTCCCTCCTCCTCCGCCCCCTCCCTCCTCCGCCCCCCCTCCCTCCTCACCTCCGCCCCCCCTCCCTCCTCACCTCCGCCCCCCTCCCTCCTCCTCCCTCCTCCCCTCTCCCTCCTCCTCCCTCCTCCCCTCTCCCTCCTCCTCCCTCCTCCTCCCCCCTCCTCCCTCCTCCCTACTCCCCCTTCCCCCCCTTCCACCCCCTCCTCCTCCCTCCCCCCTCCCCTCCTCCCTCCTCCCCCCCCCTCCTCCCTCCTCCCCCCCCCTCCTCCCTCCTCCCCCCCCCCTCCTCCCTCCTCCCCCCCCTCCTCCCTCCTCCCCCCTTCCCCCCCCTTCCCCCCCTTCCACCCCCTCCTCCTCCTCCCTCCCCCCTCCCCTCCTCCCTCTCCCTCCCCCCTCCCCCTCCTCCCTCCCCCCCTCCTCCCTCCTCCCCTCCTCCTCCCTCCTCCCTCCTCCTCCCCCTCCCCCCTCTTCCCCCCTTCCCCCCTCCTCCCCCCCTCCCCCCCTCCCCCCTTCCCCCCTCCTCCTCCTCCCCCCCTCCCTCCTCCCCTCCCCCCTCCTCCCTCCTCCCTCCCCCCTCCTCCCTCCTCCCCCTAGGAACAGTCGAGGAGCTGAGGGGTCTCCCAGGCTAAACATTCGCCCCTTTTGCCCCAGTCTCTTCCTCCTCCCCCCTCAGACTCACCCTCTCTGCTCCTTCAAAGCTCCCACTTCTCCAGCTTCATTTCCGGGTCAGAGGCGGAGGCTGACGAGTTCTCCTCAGGCTGTAGAATCACATCCGGGTCACCGGGGTCAGAGTCAGCAGAAGCAGCAGACTGAGCCTCTCCCTGGCCTTTGTGGGTAATACCGTCCGGGACAGCGGCGGCAGCGACAGCAGAAGCAGCGGAGGCTGTGGAGCTCTTCTCTCCCTGTGAGTGTGAAGAGTCTCCGGGTCATTGGTGGCAGAGTCAGCACCAGCAGTGAGTCCTGCCAGGCCCGGCCTCCACTGACTCCAAAGCAGAGGTTTTAAATGTATCTTTGTATTAAATGTTTAAACATTTCACCCCAGACAAGAAAAAGAACGAAAGAAACAAAGAGAGTCAGTTCATTTATAAATGTAAATATGAAAGAGAAACTAAAGAGCGTCAGTTCATTTATAAATGTAAATATGAGGAGTGACAGCCACAGTTGTAAGAAAGGGATCCAACTTTCCATCCACTTAATAAACCCATCAGTTTCCCAAGTCAGTCTCAGCATTGAGGATCAGGTGTGGCGCAGCAGCCAGAGCAGCCGACTCCGGAGCACAGGGCTCCGGGGACAGGTGTGACGCAGCAGCCAGAGCAGCTGACTCCAGAGCACCGGGGACAGGTGTGGCGCAGCAGCCAGAGCAGCTGACTCCGGAGCACAGTGCTCACTGCTCGAGCCCCAGCATTGGCCGCAGCTCAGCATCATGTGACTCTGGGCAACAGCTCACTTCATCTCCCCGACGGCCCAGCACCTGGATACCCTTAGGGGTGATAAGTCACACTTTACAAATCTGCAATTTAG